>NW_023416316.1:43823682-49450436 GCF_014108235.1 Myotis myotis
TCTGTTGCTCTGGTGCGGGAAAGCCGAAGCTGGCGCCACGCGCCATGGGGTTGTGGGCAAAGGAATCGCGCGCCCCTCTGAGCCGTAGCTGGGGCGAAAGCGGCCCTTCCCTTCTTCCAGCGGACGCAGTCGCTGGGCCGGCGGCCCACCTGGTCGGTTTGGCTCTCACTCGGCTCCGGCTGTAAATATTACGCGCAGACCTAAGCCTCTGACCTGCCACAGCCATTGCCATACCCGCCGTGGGGCTCTCTCTGAAACCCACGCACGGAACCGCCATGTGGGGCATAGGCGTGAGCCAGCCCCGCAGTCTCCCCATCACCTCGTGGGAACAAGACTCCCATCCACGCATGGAACTCGAGCCCCTTCTCCGCTCCCCGTGAACCTCAGTGAACTGGTTTCACACGTGCCCATACACTACACCTGACGCTTTGCATCAAGAGGAATTAAGAGCGTTTCTATAGAATGCGTTTGGCCTACAATCCCCCACCCCTCAGCAGTCTGCCGAGAAAGAGGGATTTTCCTTGGCTCACCCAGCTTGGCCTTGTCCACCGAGCCGGATGGGGGTACGGCCGCGTGCCCCTGGCCGCTACCCCTCTGAAAAGATTGCCCGGGGAACTTCCGCGGCGCTTTAGTTCTCCTTGTTCCCTCCGCACACCCACCCGTGGGCAAGGCCTGAGCCCTGCTGCTGGCCGCTGAGCGCGGCGCTGCCCACGGCTCGCCTGGAAAAGACGCCTCCCCCTTGTCCCCCTCCCTCCCAGAAACTCCAAGGGCCTTGACTCAGCGACTAGAGTTTAGTCCCCGGCAAAACAGCCAGCAAACTTCTCCACTACTGCGGCGCTGACAGCTGGGAGGACGCCCGGGCGGGGAAGTGGGCGGGTAGGCGGGGCGAGCAGGGCGGGGGCGGGGCGCCGGGTGGGGGCGGAGCCCCGGTTGCTCCGGAAGTCGTGCGGTCCCGAGGGCTCGGTGTTGGGTCAAGCGTGCCCAGTCTCAGCCTCAGTTTCCCGGGTTGGGGCGGTTCTCGAGTCCCCACGCCTTGCGCAGCGCTGCGTTATCCCCCCGCGGGCCTGGCCTCGGGGCCGGGTGTTCGCACCCCCTGCCCCCGCGGTGCGAGCGGCGCCGGCCGTTTCGCCCTGGATTCCGGGGCCCTTTCGCCGAGCAGGGACTTTTTTCCTGGAAGCCCGCCCATTCTCCCTCTCTCCCAGCCGCAGGGCTTTGTTCTGGGACCGCGAGGGAGGAGGGGGCGGAAGGGAGTTCTGGAACAGGGGCGCATCCTGGAAGAGCTGCACCGGAGCCCATGAGCGAACCCTAGGCAAGACTGTCTTGTCCCTTGAATATTGCAGATTTCCTAAACAGACTTCCTCGGCTTTGTCTGTTTCGAATTGTAGTCAGAGGGATAAGATAATCGTAAAACTTTTAAAGCCATCGCTGCTCTCACTTTACCTTGTTGGGGACGTGTTTTTTCTTTTCTCCTTTACACTTCAGGCCGCCCACTGCGACCGTCTTGCGCAATGAGGCTGGGGTGCGCCAGGCGCCCGCAGCCACCTCCAGCTCTCCTGCTGCCCGCGGGGTGTGTCCGCCTGGCCCAGGAGCCCCGAGCGAGCCAGGCCCTCCCCTAAGGGCCAGCCTCGAACTCCCAGGCCCGAGGGAATCCGCCGGGCTGCGGACGGGCCGAGGCCGCGGCGCTCCCGGCCGGAGACCCGAGCGGAGACTGAGCGGCTGCGCCCGGGGCCTTCGGGGAAGCGGGCCGGACCCCGGCTCCGTGGGGAGCGCTCCGAGGAAGCGCTTTTCTGGGTCCTCCCTTCGAGAGCTCGGAGTTAAGGTCGCTGCTCAGTGGGCCCTTTGGAGGAAGCAACACAGGAAAGACCCCCCCCCACCTCACCCCAAAAGGTGGGGGCGGGCGCGGCCTGCGTGTGGGCTGGGTTTGAGGAATCTGCCCCGGGGGAGCCCACCTTCCGAGGCTTGAAGTCGCCGCTGGCTTCCAAGAACAGGAAGGAGCGAGCAGCAGCCCCTCGCCCCCTTTTGCTCCCCAAAGGCCAGGCCCTTGGAGAGCCTCTGGCCGCCCGCTCCCAAAACCGTGTGAGGCCAGAACCGCTCCGCACCTTCCTTCTGCTCCGAGGCTTCCCCCAGGCCCCGCAAACGCAGGTTCAATCGCGGCCGCCGCCCCACACCCCAGAGGGCGGCGTTGGGGTGCCTTGGGGGAGTGCTCAAGGGTCTCTCCCCAATTAATTGAGGGAGAACAAGGGCATTATTGTCACCTTAAGAAATCGATTGCTGGTTGCCCCACCACGGCCTCGCTAGACATTTGTTCCCCCCTTTCATTTTGAAACTGCCCAAAGACGGATGCCCAGAGGCACGGACAGTGTGAGAGCTGAGAAGTTCATACACGGGGAAAGGGGGCTCGTTTTTTCTGCATTCAAAGGGCTTTCTACACGCCCCCACCCCCTCCCGCTTCCAGCGTCACCGTGGTTGAGATTAAAACGACAAACTAGGAACCCTGACCTCCGCCTCCATGAGAATCCAGCAAAGCAGAAAATGCCCTGATGTATTACACAATCGGGACAACATGAAACTGTCCTTTTGATTGTTTCTTGAGGTGAGGCGCCGCTGGCAGGACTCCCAGATTCGGAGTCAGAACATCCTCAGTTTCTCAGCAAGGACACCTGCATTCCTCAAGCTTTTAGATGGATACACACACCGTGAGACTGTGCGCGCCGAGGGAGAGAACCGCGTAGGCGCATTCTCTTCCACTGTTAATATCGGTCACAGTGCTCCCCAGTTAACTGGCTTGAAAACACACGTCCCACCCAGAGCAGAACGCGAGTGGGTCCAGGCTAGTGAGGTTACATTTACTTGTAACCCTACCCCCTCCCTTTCCAATGTCTTTGATTGTTTTTCCCATACGTGTATAAGCCGCCGGGACTTAGAAGCAGGCCGCTCCTCCTAAACGTGATTCGGACCATATGCTTTCCACATTCATTCCCGCTCCGGCCTTTCTTCTCCGCACTAACTGCTAACACGTTATAGTCACCTTGAAATTTCCTCTGCTATTTTCCAATTAACAGCTTAATAGCCCTGGAAACGGAGTTCATGTGGTGAAGTTTACCAGAGCCCCTTGTTCTAAAAGGCTTTCTGCTGGGATCCCATTATGTGCTTGAATAAACCCTTTCTGCAAACAGAAATGGGGCTCGGGGTTGTCAGGTGTTGGGTTACAATAGACTTGGAGGCAGGGGACGTTTTACCAACATAAATACAAACCTGTCCCTATAGGGAGATGTTGTCAAATACTGGGATATGGAAAACATTCCCATCAAATATGAGAAAAGGATTATTATGCTATATCAAATGAGTATTTAGGTCTCAGCCCCCAATGTGCACTGGAGTGAACCAGTCCGGGACCAAATAATGCCAAGTTGTTTGAGTGGCAAAGGGGATAGGGTGGCTAGGTGACCGCGGGGGGAGGGGGGGGGGAGGGGGTCGCCTAGCAAGTGGGACTGTCCGCCCCAAAACCTGGTGCCCAGGTCTGCTGCTTTCCTTAAAAAAAAACAAAACAAAAAAACAACAACAACTTTATTCCCAAGGATTTTATAGTCCCGGTTTCGCAGTCCATGGTCCCTCGCCCCACACCCTCCGAGGCCAAGAGACCCCGAGAGATTTCAGCGCGAACTAACGTTCCCAGATTCAGTGTCATTCTAGTCTCTCTGTGTCTGTCACGTGAAGCGACTCACTGCCAACTCCCCACTGCCCGGCCTCTGGCCCACTGGGCTGCGGGTGACCTACCTCCAGTCCTGAGAGCTTATGAAGTTCCTTACAGTTGTAGTGTCTTAGGGCTTGTTTTCCTAGCGAACACTGGGAAGAAAGGAAGGATTGAGGTAGTGGTGGTGAGGGGGTGGGGATGGTAAGAGGACAGACGGGGTTCGTGCCCCACACGCTTGGGGGGGAGGGGGCGGGAGGCCGTCCAGGGTTAGCATTCTCCTGCCCAGGCCCCACCAGGTCAGCATACAGCGATCCCCCAGTCCCGGAGAGGTCTGAGCCGGAGGTGGCTTCTAGGGGAAGCATACAACCGGGGTCCCTTTTTAACCCTTCTCCCCTCCTGGAATCACTGTTCCAAGCTGGGGTTTGACTACTTGAATTCGCAGAAAACACGGAGGGACATTTTCCGGTAGCTTGTTTGCTTTCAGGGCGGAGAAAGGCGGCCTCCCCTAGGGGAAAAGGGCGCGGCCGGCCTAAAGGTTGACCATTGCAGCGGACCAGTCAATGCTCTCCTCCCGCGTCGGATTATCCGAACCGCCCAGCTCTGCCCCGAGTCGCTGTATCCACCTGTGTTTAGTTTTGTTTTGTTGGGGGAGGGGGTGTTTTGTCGTCCCTGTATTTACGGCAGTAGTCTGCATTAGGCCAAAAGGGTACTCTTAGGAGATTAGAAACACACAAATAACAATTTAAACGAAGTTTTATGTTGTCATCTTGTGCAGGGATCCCTTCCACGCCTACCCAAAGACAATGGGGTGGGGGAGAGAAATGGCGCCACCCCTAGCCATCGAGTCCGTGGGGATTTGAACTGGGTGACGCGGGGTCTCCGTTTGATGGGTCAGTGGCTATTGGGCAGAGGGGAGATCAGATCCAGTAACTTTTGAGCGTTATCATGGCCCCTAATCCATTCTGAAAGTTTAGACCCAGCACTTAAGAAAGTCCTCCGCACGAGCGTTCCCCACGCCGTTCGGGACTGCGATTGTTCATTAAAACTTGGGAGGAGGGTACAGGAATAAACTCGGCGCCAGAGAGGGCGGACTGTGCCTGCAAAATGGGGTTTTATCCTTGGGCCAGCAAGTTTTCAAAAACATTCCTTTTCTTTTGCAGCAGCACGATTTTTTTTTTAAGTTGCAAAACGATATAAAGAGACAAAATTTCTCGAATAAGTTCCACGGTAGATTCTGGTTCTCGCGGAGCCGAGTTTCTAAGGCCAAGCGTTGGAATAAAAGCGGGCTCGGCGCCGCAAATCAAAACCTGGAGGGAAGGGAAGGGAGAGAAGGGGAGCGGCCACCCCACTCTCCTGCAGGCACCCCCACCCTCACTCCGCCCGGTGGGCAACGCTGCGTCCGGAGCGCCACTGTCCCTGCAGCCGGGGCAGGGACAGCGCGGAGGGGTTGGAGGAGGGGCCGTGAGCGCCCCCGTGGGTGCCGCCTGGCTGCAGGTGGCGCGAAAGGTGCTGTGAGCTACTCCAGGGGCGCAAGGAAGGAGGACGGCGTGGAGTGGGTGGGGAGTGCGGAGAGACTGGGACTGTGGTGTGTGTGTGGGGGGGGGTGCAGTGGGAGGGCGGATGAGGGGGGAGGGGGTGGAGGAGGTGCTGGGCCTGGCAGCGCGCTGGAACTGCGGCCAAGCTGGCTTAGACCTTAACCAGCGCTGTGGCCGGCACCTTGCAGCCGCCGAAACTCTCGGCGAGGGAGGACGGGCCGGCCGGAGCAGCAGCCGCGGAGACGCGCCCGGCGTGGGATTGGCGGCGTCCCCGCCGGAGGCCGGGGCTGCGAGCGCCACGGGAGACGTAAAAGGGCTGCTGCACCTCCGACCGCCTCGGGACGCACGCGGCCGCCTCGAGGCCGCCCCTGAGCGGGCCTCCCAGCCCCGCCGTCCAGCGCCCCTTGGCCCGCTCGCGCCGCCGGCCCGCCAGCTCTTCGGGGAGCCCGGGGTATGAACGGCTACGGCTCCCCCTATCTGTACATGGGCGGCCCGGTGTCGCAGCCGCCGCGGGCGCCCCTGCAACGCACGCCGAAGTGCGCGCGCTGCCGCAACCACGGCGTGCTGTCCTGGCTCAAGGGCCACAAGCGCTACTGCCGCTTCAAGGACTGCACGTGCGAGAAGTGCATCCTCATTATCGAGCGGCAGCGGGTCATGGCGGCGCAGGTGGCACTGCGCCGGCAGCAGGCCAACGAGAGCCTGGAGAGCCTCATCCCCGACTCGCTGCGCGCCCTGCCGGGACCCCCGCCGTCTGGGGACGCCGCCGCCGCCGCCCCGCAGCAGCCGCCGACCTCGCAGCCGTCCCAGCCGCCGCGCCCTGCCGCCGAGTTGGCTGCGGCCGCCGCGCTGCGCTGGGCCGCCGAGCCCCAGCCCGGGGCGCTGCAGACGCCGCTCGCCAAGCCAGGTAGGAGGGCTGCGGGCGGGGAGCCGGGCCCAGCGCGCGGGCGGAAACACTGGGGAGCTCCTGCTGCGGCTCTGCTTGGGAACCCGGGAGGCAGGTTTGGGGAAGTGGGCCTTGCCGGGGCTTCCTCTCCAAACTCCGCCAGCCAGGCCGGTTATTCTCCGGGCAGCTGCCGGCTTTCCGTCTGGATCCGGGAGGTGGAACCCGGACGCCCGCGAGAAAGGCGCCTGGGGCTAGCCAGACGATGGGACTGTGCGACGGGTAACTAAAGTGGTCGTGACAGGTCCAAATTAAAACCCACGCGGGCGTACACACCGCCCAGGGGGTACTCAGGGGGGTCCCCGCCTTAGGGCTTTTTAGAGAGGCGGGACGTGTAGGTGCAGGACGGAGCCAAGGCCCAAGAGGCTTGGCTGACTGCGAGCAGGGCGTTCTTCGCCTGGCCCCGAGGGAACTGGAGCTAACCCCAAGCCTGCCTGGTAGCGCACTGTGGTCTGCAGCGTCTTGCACTTTGTTGAAAGAAGTCTCATTTAGAAGCAATAGTACAAAAGGCCAGAAAGGCTTCTAAACTGATAGGGAGGACCCAGAATCTGGTGTGGCCAGAGTGAGCTTCTTTTGCAAAACTGCTCAGGTCTTTCAATAGGTTCCTCAGGCCGCCTTCAGCTGTCTCTGTGGTTTAAAGAAATACAAACAAAACTTGACCTGCGGCCCTAGCCGGTCTGGCTCAGTGGATAGAGTGTCTGGCCTGTGAACTGAAGGGTCCCCGATTTGATTCCAGTCAAGGGCACATGCCCTGTTGTGGTTGCGGGCTCAATCCCCAATTGGGGGTGTGCGGGAGGCTCCCAATGATTCTCTCTCATCATTGATGTTTCTATCTCTCTCACTCTCTCCATTCCTTTCTGAAATCAATAAAAACATTTTTTTTTTGAAACACACACACACACATAAACACAAACACTAACACAACAAACCAAAAACTTGACTGCGGGGAGGAAGGCCATTCTAGGAGGCTTGTGCCTCATGCTCTAAGATATGGAGCAAAGACTCTCTTGCTTCTCTTCACCTCCCAGCGCTCTTCTTTCCTCTCCTCCTGTGTTGTGCATTAGAGAGAGTGGGTCCGCCCTGAGCTCTGGAGGTGGACAGGTTTCCGCCCACCCCATTGCTTCCATCCCTTTCCCCCCTCCAGGTCTCCAGTCTGCAAACCCCAGATGAGGTTCTTTTCTCCTGGGAATCTCTAGCGTGCTGTCCTGCCCAGCCCAAGCACTCCTTTGATTTTAGGCTCTTGGAGTTTAATTGACATGTGTTTGGTGAGGCAAATAGGAAAGAAAAGGAAAAGCTCCGATCCTCTTGGGGAGGGGATAAAGGGATTTGCTTGAATTTTTCGAGGGAAGGCCCTATAAGGCGCAGAGCCTCAAAGGTAGGACGGTGGCAGAACTTCTGACACCCCTCCACCCCCCACACCTCCAAGGAGTTTGTGGAAGTCTGCAAAAACTGCTGGCTTTTGGAGAGGGGCTTTCAGGAGCAGTTGACTGATGTGTGGAGCTGGGGAGATGCACTCACTGGTTTGGGGGTCAGTGGACAGGCAGCCTTGCAGGCACAGATCTGCTGCCCTGGATTTTGTGGATATTTAATCCAAAGTAGGATGTAAGCATTTCTCTGAGTATTGCCCCCCACCCCACCCCAGTTGTCTCTCTCCTTTCAATCTGATCTCTTCATATTTGTAGGTTTGCCACAGAAGAATAGGAGGGAGAGAGAAAGACGGTTTATTTTGCCTTTCCCCTTTAGGTTAGAACAAGTAACAGGGAATGTTTTGTCTCGCTTCTAGAAGTTGATTCATGCCAATGACTTGTAACATTCATTGCCTCCAACACCATAGCAGGAATCTAAGTTTATGGCAGTCGTAGGTAGCATTTTGCAATGGCCACCTGCCCAGCAGCACTCCTATAATAATAGGGCTTCGAGTTTGGGGGTCTCAATTCAAGAGAAGATTCTGTCCACATCCTGTGCCCGTCAAACCATTCTTTGGGATACCCAAAGTTCATGGTTTCTAAAGAGTCACAAGACCAAAAACAAGCCAGGAGGAGGGCAGCGAGGGCAGGAAGAAAGGCGGGGCAGCACCTGCTGCGGGGGCAGCAGCAGAAGGATGCAGGTTTGGGAGAATAAAAGGAGACTGATTTCACCGGACAAACCAGACCGGTGCCCTCTCTGTTATTCTGAGTGTTCAGGGACAGCCTGAGTCCTCCAGATCGAGAACAGGGAATTGCAAAGGAGAATTGGATGTACCATGAGAGAGGTTGGAGTCGTTGGTGGCTTTGGGAGACTGAGCCATCAGGGACCAAGGGCTCAGTTTCCAGCTGGTCACATTACATACCTTACACATTCATTTATATAACTTTTATTTTCTTCTTTCAGTTGGTTTGACCCTATAATTCCATTAAAAATGCCAATCACCAATCCGATGATGTGGGGGCGCAAGAAAACACACACAGAGTAGTTGTTTTCATGAGGAAGGCAAGCATGCAAGTGGATCGTTTCCATGCATTGCTCTGTAAGGAAGTCCATTTGGAGTGTACGCGTGGAGAAACCGCCTGGGTGAGACTGCTGGTTGCTATATATATCATACCTTTCTGTAGTTGTGCGTGTTGTGATTTATTTGCGTGTAGCATACCAGGCATAGTTCGAAGTATATCAGGGACTCCTGGACAAGTAGTTCGCTACATGCAGAGAAGTAAGTGAAGCTCTGTTCACATGGCAGGTCGGCATGTTACAGTAAGTTCCCAGACCATCAGGAATCTGTATCTGCTGGAAAATTATGGAGATCTGTGATCTCTGTGTCTAGGTTGGGCCTTTCAAAAAAGGGCTGCTTCAGTCCGTAACTGTGGAAATTTCGTTGTTGTTGTTGTTGTTGTTGTTGTTAGCTACGAATGCAGGTGAAAAGCACATGCCCTAGGGCAGCGGTTCTCAACCTGTGGGTCGCGACCCCTTTGGCGGTCAAACGACCCTTTCACAGGGGTCGCCTCACACCATCCTGCATATCAGATATTTTCATTACGATTCATCACAGTAGCAACGTTACAGTTGGGAAGTAGCAACGAAAATAATTTTATGGTTGGGTCACAACATGAGGAGCTGTATTTAAAGGGCCAGAAGGTTGAGAACCACTGCCCTAGAGAAAGGTCTGTTGGCTGGGCGCCGCTGGAGAGGCACCCGCTGTTCAGGGAGTGCCACATCAACACCAACATTCAGTTTTGCGACTGGAAGGAATTTCTTCTTCAAGTTCTGCTTCCGATTCTTTAAAGGACTGGAGTTATTTTATCTAACGGTGTAGTGTGTTTCCCGTCCCTTTCCATGTGGCGATGGTTCTAAGGAGAATTTACCTATTCTAATGTTATTATTTCTAGCTCTGGGTTGAAGCATTCTTTTTTTTTCTTTTTGGGTGTACATTTCCCCCTGCTCTTTGATGATCATCTATGGCTGGCCTGGAATTATAAGATCTTTTTAAGCCCCAAATTATAATTTAAGCTTCTTTACATATGTACCATCGATTCACGTAGTCTCCTAAATTCCCTCTTCATCCCCCTCACACCCTTTCCAGTCCCCCATGAAAATACCCTGGGAAGTGTGGCATCTTTCAACACTTAGTGTTTCTGAGTCAGCAGCCTGAACCAGCCCAGCCAGCCTTTCAGGACCTGGGCTCAGGAGCTGAGGAAAGTTGAGGGTCAACTCCAAGGTGAGAGCTAAAGTTACACTCCTGTATTGCGGCTCCCTTCCCCCAGCCTAACCATTTCCTTCAGGGGAGAGTGTTGGGGGCAGCCTCTGGCGGGAGAAGGAAGATCTCTAGCTGTAGGTTCTTCCTCTGTCAGCATCTGTTATCAAAACAAATGTGTGCACAAGGCCTTTAAAGTGTTCTTAGAGGAAAAAGAAATCAAAAACATCATATTTGGTTAGGAGTAGGAGGGCAGGGCCAAATAGGAAAGTAGGGTCTCCTTTTCTGTTGATTTCTCCTGAAGAGGGGAGAATAAGAGACCTGTAGTGAGAGAAGTTGGGAGTTTTTGAAAACTACCTTTATTTTATTTTACCTCATACCCGGTACCGAATAGCATCTTTATATTTGCTCTGTGCCTTTCAGCTCCTGCTTCACTGGGTCCTGTCCAGTCTACTTTGTTATTTTAAACTTAATTTACAAAACAGACAGACAGACATACCTGCAGGTACAATGAGTGGTACCAGATCACCGGTCCAGGCCCGGATGGGAAACCCTCTGAGGCTGTGCTGGCCAGAAGAAAATGGAAAGGTGGGAAAGACTTCACGGTCACTCGTGCAGTGTGCCTCTGGACTTAAACTCGGGGTCTGGTTTTAAGACGGCGTCATTTGGGGCGAGGGGCTGGACTCAGAGTTGCACTGTAAAAAACAAAAACCACCCAAATGAAAAGGAATACGTGACCCTGTGCTACTGGTCTCTTCCAAACCGTACCCCAGCGCTGGTTCCAGGGGCAGGACGCTGAGGAGATTCAGTTCCTGGCCTTTCTGGAGGCACCCGTCCATTTCCTTTGCTCGTGGGGCCCTGCCTGTTGGGAAAGGGGAGGCCTGGTGCGAAGCCCAGCTGGGTGGGGACAGCCCAGCTCCCTGCGTATAGGGTGGTGTGCCCACCACCTGCGGGAGCAGTCACAGGGCACAAGGGCCCCGAAGGAGGTACAGAGAGTCCCAGCAAAGGTATGTTCAGTGGCGGCTGCGGCTGCACTGGATGCTGCCCCTGGCCAGTCTCAGGGAAACTGCAGTTGGGCAGGTGGGGCGCTCCCTCCCACCCAGCCTGCTTCCATCCTTGCACCCCTCTGCGGGTGGGTTCCTTAGCCCAGGAGCCTGGAGCCTGAGGAACAAGACTTTCCGTGCGTTTCTCACTCCTGCCTCTCAGGCCATCTACTCCCTCCCTGCTGCGTGTGCGTGGGTTGCCAGATTTAGCAAAAAACATGCAAATAAAAAACAGGATGGCAAATATTGGGTGGGACATACTCAATACTAAAAATTCTTCATTATATATTTGAAGTTGAAATTTATCTGGCAACCCTAGGCGGAGGCTGTCCCTCCCAACTCCAGTCACCCCACTCTGTGAGCCCCTTGGGGTCCGGGGTCACCAGTGCAGTGCGGTCTCCCAGCTTCCCTCTCCCTGGAGCCCCAGCTGCCTGGGGTGGGCATGGGGAGGGGGGCGGGGGGGTCCCTCTTGTGACCTGAGACCAGGGCTGGCATGAAAAACCGTAGCTTTTCAACCTCTAGAAACCAGACTTCCACTGCCATCCAGGAAAGAGCCGGCCCCTCCACCCAGTACACTTCCCCAGGTTATAAATCTGGGGGATGGCCGTGCCCTCGACTTACACAACCAACTTTTCTTTTCCCTGATGGATGAACTCCCGGTTTAAAAGATTACAGTAATCACAGGAGGACAGTGTAAATCGAATCTGATAGCAATAACTTTCGGGGAAGGTCAGGCTCAAGTGAAATGTTACCAAGCAACAGGCATTTTGTTTGCAAAATACAATCAAAGAGCATTGATGAGAAAGTCTGCTGCGGCCAGTCAGCACTTTCTGCTAACAGCTTTACAGAGGGGCCGGGAGTAAATCTCCGTAAATCACCGCCCGGAGGACCTGGAGCCCCTTCCTGGAAATGTTGCACTTCTTCCTGACAGGAGGGAGGACGGAGCCCAGTGCACAGCTATTTGCCTGCCTCCCCTACCCTCTCTTTCTTCCTCTCCTGTGCCTTCTCGCTTCCCTCTTTTCTTTGGCTTTTTAACCTGTTGCCGTTTCCCGGCCATTAGCCACTCAAGCCCCTGGGCCTCACGTCTAGTTGGAGGTGACTGTGATGGCACAGCGGACCTTGAACTTGGGGTATGCATGGGTGCCCATGGCCAAGGTTAAGTAACCTCTGAGTGTCCCTCCGCAGGGGTCCCACGTGGCTTTAGTGAATCATTTCCTTGTCTGAGCGCTGAGGAAACAAAAACATAACTCGGTGTTTTTCCCTCCCATTTCATTGTATAAACAGGTATAAAAATAAGCCCAGTCAACCACTGAATGACAGTATTCTGGAAAATTTAAATATCAGAACATTAGTTCTTTTTCAGATCGCTAATCTCTTTTGATTCCAATGACAAGTCCGACATAAATTTTGCAAAGCTAGGATCAGTGATCTGCCCCCCCCCCCCGCCACTGATTATTCTTTGTTTAATTCAGTGTGAATATCTGTTGCACCCATAGTCTTTATATGTGAATGTTTACAACAATATTCCCCCTAATGCTTACACCATAGTTGGTCCAGCTGCTGGCCTTTGAGTTATTTGCTATGTTTCAATGTAAAATGTGACCGATTACAAAGATAAATTGGAAATTTTGCAAAAGATGAGTTAGTAAACTATAAGTGGCTAAGAGGTAATGCTTTGATCAAAACCTTTACCCTAGTATATGAAAAACACTCTGGTCTTTCATACACTCTTACCCAGTAGATGCCTGGGCACATAGTGAGGGATTCAAGGATATTTGCTAAGTACATGGATGAATGAATAGACATTTTAAAAAATTAAAAAAAAAATTTTAATCTTCACTGGAGGACATACTTAGAGGGAGGGAGGAGGGTAGGAGGGAGAGAGAGACCAATGTGAGAAACATCTATTGGCAGCATCTGTACCTGCCCAACCGGGGTTCGAACCAGCTCGTACCTTAGATGCACAGGACGATGCTGACCCAACTGAACCACTCCGGCTTGCATTTTTATAAGTACCAGATACACATGTAGGTTTATAGGTAATTTCCCTCCTGCTTCTCAAAACGTGTTATTTTCTGAATCAAGAAAGAGGTCAAACCTAAATTTTTGTAGGAAATATACTGTAGTCCACAGTTGCAAAACCATCCTTCCTTATATCCAGCCCTTTCGATGTTCCCCCAAAATACTGGTCTGCAGAAACCATTTTGATACTGCCACATGTTATTAACCCAGTGCTGTTAATGATTTTTTATCTTCTTATGATTTTTCTTTTTTTGTTTTTGTTTTGTTTTGTTAATCCTCACCCAAGAATGTTTTTTCCATTGATTTTTAGAGAGAGTGGAAGGAAGGGAGGGGCGATAGGGGAGAGGGGGGGAGAGAGGGAGAGAGAAACATCGATGTGAAAGAGACACATCAATTGGTTGCCTCCCCAGCACATACCCTGACTGGGGCCGGGTTCCGGGTTCCAACATGAGACCCTTGGGTGTGAGGGCTTGCACTCTAACCACTGACCCACACCAGCCAGGGCGTTAATGATTTTTTTATAAAGGAAAATGTGTCTATGTATTTTTACTTTCCGCAAGTTTTCTTTTCTGCTTAGGAAGAAAAGGAAAGATTTTAGACCAACATTCATTTCCTGTTGTACTTTAAGTTGTCAGAGATTCAGTTGTGTTTTTTTTTTTATGACTCTGTACTTGTAGTATGAGATAAAGATAACAGAAGTTGTACAAAGCCTGTCTCCTGTTAGAATTCTGACTGGGCAGTCGGCTCTTCTAGAAGCCAGTCTTGCCCAGGCTCCTGCCTGCCACTGCAGATTTATCTGTGTGCTTTGAAAATGACCCACTGGGGAAGTTGTTCAGAGGTGTGTTCCCCAGTGCTCAAGCGAACGGCTGAGGACATGCAGTCCATGTTTCAAAACGCCTGACGCAATTTCAGAAGAAAAAAAAGAAATCCAGTGACGTGCATTCAGAAACCTTCCTTTCTGTATGCCAGTGTTTTTGTATTTTCATTCTGGATGTGAGATATATTTTGTTTTGTAGATGTAATTGGACAAAATGGGGCAAACCCACCACATTTAAGTCAGAAAAATTTTTCATGTTTATGTGTCTTGAGCAAAATGTTTCACAGATGGGGTATGCTTTCTCAAAACATTTGAAATGAATATCTAGAATTATTTTTTACTTCAGTGCATTTTCATATGGAAAAATCCTCAAAAGAAAGTTAGATTTTCGAGCTGTAATTTTATTTTAGATGGAAGTCACTTTTGTGTGAGTGTTCATTTTCTCTCTTTAAAGTCTTGTAGCTATCTTATGGCATATATATATACACACACACACACACACACACACACACTCACACACATACATATACAATATATGTATCTCATTATCCATATAAAAATTTCCTTCTTAATTGAATATCACCTTTTAAAAACCTTTACCCTAATGAAAAGTTTATTTTATGGGTGGTTGTGTTTCTACATCATAAAAAATATGAAATTGAAGAGTGAGCATTGAGTAAATTTTAAAGATGTCTAAATGTTTAAGCATTAGATACAACAGACTATCACTTTCAATAGGTAGTTTGTAATATCAGATGAAATTGATTTCTTTTCAGTTTTTGCCCAGTAGTTTTGGCTTCCCATACCCATATTCCAGGTGTGAAAGTATTACCAGTTGAAGTATACCCTTCCTCTTTGTGCTCTAGGAATTAGGGTGTCACTTCCAAGAAAAAAAGAGGGTAAAGCATTTTGGGGGTAGTTTCCTTTTCATTGTGTTCATTGGCAGCTTCACATTTCTATATCAAGAAAGGCCTTTGTGTTTTAAACCAACACGAACAGTTTATAAAGTTCATTTAGGGAAAAAAAATCTAGAGATGTAAAGAAACACCTGTTATTACATTATGCTTTTTCGCTGGGCTCACAACTCACCCTCTATAATTACTTGTGAGAGTCTGTGTTTATAATAGAATAGTCTACAGTACATGTAGTTTAGGTACCACAACACAACCAATAGACCACAATGCCACAGAATTGCAGGGACTGTATATTCTTCTTTCAGAAATTATTGTTGACCGAGGGATTTGCTCTTGGTGCAAGGTGAGAGGTTAGTCTTCCCTTGCCCTTTGCCCGATTTGGAAACCCCAGTAGCCTTTGGCTGTTGATTGGGATTCTGCTCACCTGACACCCCACAGCAGGCCTTTCTGTGCTGCTCAGGTGTATGAACGCCATCAGCGAGTCCCACTCATTGCTTCTTTCAATGTCTTCTATCTTCCCTTTGAACACAGTATCAACAGTGCTGACCTCGGTTGGTTGGAGTGTGAGTTCGTACATTGGATTCCTGTGACGTCTTACTAGCTTTTCTCACTTTGTCGCCATAGCCTGGACTCCCAGTTGGAGAGGCTGATCAGCCCAGAAACCTGAGAGTGGATGAATCAGCACAGTCCACCACCATCCCTTCAGAACTAACCGGAAGCGCGTGCTGCACTGGGCATGGCACAGCAGCAGGCGCAAAGGGTAGCATGAGGAAAGTCTGGGCGGGGGGCCCAATTGGGGAACAAGGTGGCACCCATATAAGATTCCACTGTCAACAGTGGATTTTATACTGTCATAGACCTACACTCCTGCCATCCCATATCCAGGTTATTGGGATGGTGTATCGTTTGCCAACCTGAAAAAAAATGCTATATTTTCATAACGGTGGATGTGTCAGATCAGCCAGAATAGCGTTCTCTAGTTCCTGTTTGAACCCCCTTTTCCTGGAGCCTGAAGCATTCTGTGGGAGAGTGACCTCAGAACCTTTCCCTTAATGTTGTCCGTGTTTCAGACTCACCCAGGGTGGGGAAAATCTACCTTTCAGAATAGGAAGCTGATTTTAGGTCCACATATTTCTTTTTAAAAATAGTAAAGTTTTGAGCTTTTCAGCTAAACTTATACACCCTTTATTTTTTAGAAGAAACACTTGTTTCTCTTACTTAAAAAAATCTTACCATCCCCTGTATCGCTCGGATACCATGTGTCATATTTCTTTTTTTGTGTGTGTGTGCCAAACCAACACATAACAAAACGTACTATTTTAACCATTTTTAGGGGTATCACATAGTGGCGTTAGTACATTCACAGTGTTGTGCAACCGTCACCGCTATCCATTTCCTGAACGTTTTCATCATCCCAACCATAAACTTGGTACTGATTAAACAGTAAGACACTGTTCCCTTCCCCCCAGCCTCTGGTAACCACCACTCTATTTTCTGTCTATAAATATGCCTATTCCAGGTATCTCAAATAAGTAGAATCGTAGAATATTTGCCCTTCTGTAACTGGCTTATTTCATTTAGCATGTTTTCATCCACATTGTAGCATGTGCCAGAATTTCATTCCTTTTTGAGGCTGAATAATATTCCATTGTATGTATAGACCACATTTCATTTATCTCCTTATCCATCTGTGGGCACTGGGGTTGCATTCGCCTTTTGGCTATTGTGGCTGCTGCTTGAACATTTGTGTACATGTGTGTTATATGTAATGCGTAGCAAGTCTACCTGGGTGTGTTTGCTTTCCCCCCTGCACATGCATCTTATCTCCCCAACTTAGTGATAAATTCCACAAGTTAGGGGCAAGTCTCACACTTCTGTTATATGCTGCCATCTATTCTGTGTCTCCAGTATCTTGTGTATTACAGGGATACAAATACCTGATGATAACAGGTAATGAAAGCTCAAGTTAAAGACATAAGAAAACTGTTCAGAGGTACCTAATATTGAAAACGTTCTTTGATGTTCATTTTTGCTCAGGGAGAGTATTTGACTTGCTCTTCCAAGCTCCATTGATCAGGGGCCAAAATCCAATTGTGCGTTCAGTTCCGTGCTGAGTTAACATACTGGTGACAGTGTGTGAGTGTGAATTTATAGATGCTTTTTTTGTGTGTGTGCTGTTTTTCTCTTCTGGATGAAGTATAAGTACCACCTTAACTCGGGAGATGAAACTGGGTCTCCAGTCCTAGGAAGTTGGAGGAGAGAATATGTCAGATTTCTCTTTCAAAGATAGGTCTTCTGTTCATCCCAGAGTTGTTGCAGAAAGCAGAGATGTAAGCCATCTCTGGGCTATACATGAACCCCCTAGAGCAGTGATGGCGAACCTTTTGAGCTCGGCCGGCGTGTCAGCATTTTGAAAAACCCTAACTTAACTCTGGTGCCGTGTCACATATAGAAATGTTTTGATACTTGCAACCATAGTAAAACAAAGACTTATATTTTTTATATTTATTTTATATATTTAAATGCCATTTAACAAAGAAAAATCAACCAAAAAAATGAGTTCGCGTGTCACCTCTGACACGCGTGTCATAGGTTCGCCATCACTGCCCTAGAGAGATCTTATATTGGGAAAAACAGCTTACTTAAAATGCAAATTTGGGATAAATATGAATTCCTATCAGATTTATGATTGAAAGTTGCACTGATATAATGTAAGAATATCTTTTAAGTGTTTTTGCTTGGCACATAGTTATTGCTTTGTGGAGAACCAAAGTTTTGTTTTTTCAGTTATGTTTAAGACACAGCCCATAGTAGAAGCATGTTCATAAATGGGCCTTTGTTTAAGGCTTTTAAAGTAAACAACAACACAGAGGAGGAGATGGATTTTAGAAGCTGCTTTGATGAAATTTCACCAACTGGCTATCTACACATAATCAGGTTTGCCCATAGGGAAGGGGACAATGAGGCCATTCACGCCAGGAAGTAGAAAACACAGGCAAACCACTTGTTTACAACCTGACAAGTGGGTCCTTAATAATTTTCACCTTTAGATCAGTTACATTGGCTTTCAGAAGACACTGCCAGTACATGTTTTAAGAAGGATAAAGTTCCACTTGCATGCAGCTTATTAATAAGGAATATGTCTCTTTATTACAAAGGTCTGTTAGCATTTACTTCTTCGAGTAAACAGTCTTAGCTACTCCTTTCTGCCTGGTTAGCACTGTAATTCTAGCCCGTCTTGGGGTAAGGCCATAGGTCAGGATGTTAAATTTGCACCTGGTTTACTTCACAGCAGATCTCTGCTTTATTTGGAAAGCTGTTTTCCCCTCTCTCTTCTTTTAATTCAAGGTTTCTTTAAGTCCTTTCAATGCACTTTAGTAACAAAACAGTTCATGGAAAATGTATCTCCCCCTTGCACCCCAGGTTCTGGAGTTAGGGGTGCATTTGCCTCACTGATGGGTCATGCTCCTTGCATAGTTCCATGAACCCTGTCAAGTCACTTCCTCCTTCCCCTCCTGCAACCTGTCCCCCACCGTCCAGAATGCACAGCTGGTTTTGCATGCTTTCTAATCCAAGTTGTTGACAGGTCTGCCAGCCCCTCAAGTGGCTTTTAAAAAAACGTTTTTATTGATTTTAGAGAGAGAGGAAGGGCAAAGGATAGAGATAGAAACATCAATGAGAGAGAAACATTGATGGGCTGCCTCCTGCATGCCCCCCACTAGGCACTGAGCCCGCAGCCCAGGCACGTGCCTTGACCAGGAATTGAACCAGTGACCTCTCGGTTCATGGACCGACATTCAGTCAACTGAGCCACACCTCGGTGGCTTTTAAATAAAGGTTTCAATGTACAGAGGCCTCTTCCCTTCGCCCTGGCAATCATATCAGCTCGTTCTTGTACGCAGTGTCCTGTGGAAGCACGTCAGTGCCCACTTCACCAGGCATATTTAATGAGAAATCTACGCACCGGAAAATGGATCTGACATATTAAACTTTCCCGCAATACACGGGTACCCGCAGGCCGAAGATGTCCTTAAATTCCACCGGCCCCCGCGTTTGCAGAAGAAGAGCCGGAGGGAAGCCTGAGCTCCCGTTCCTGCCTTCCCTGGGCCTGTGGGTCCCCAGCCCACAGAAGGGCCCTGGTCCGGCTGTGCTGCTGGGCGGCCACACCTCCTGGGGGCCTCGGCCTTACGCTGCCCTCGTGTTTGAGACAAGCTTCCCCGAACACATGGTTCCGAGACATCACTCTGGTTTCTAGATGTCCATACTCAGGGGTCTTTTTTTGCCATTTGCCAATGACATAGTTTGGATTTATTTTTCTTTCTTTCTTTTAAGGCTTGTGGTATGCTGTGACCCACTGGGACACGTTTCCCCTTCCAGAAAGCCCGTGCGGGGTCCCCCTGAGCACATCTGTTCCTCTTTATGCCACCAGAAGAGGATTAACCCAGCTGTTCTCTGCTTTTCAGATTTGACTGAAGAGCGACTTGGGGACAGCAGCTTGGCCGACAGCGCAGAGACCTTCAGCGACAAAGACACGGACCAGAGGAGCTCCCCGGATGTTGCAAAAAGTAAAGGCTGCTTCACCCCCGAGAGCCCCGAGATAGTGTCGGTGGATGAAGGTGGGTATGCAGGCCCGAAAAACGGGGGCACCTCGGACAGCCGCTCCGGCAGCCCCAAGTACCACGGGGAGCAGAATCACCTCCTGATCGAGGGCCCCTCGGGAACCGTCTCTCTGCCCTTCAGCTTGAAGGCCAACAGACCCCCCCTGGAAGTGTTAAAAAAAATATTCCCCAACCAGAAGCCCACGGTGCTGGAGCTGATCCTGAAGGGCTGTGGGGGGGACCTGGTGAGCGCCGTGGAGGTCCTGCTGTCCAGCCGGTCCTCGGTCTCGGCCGCCGAGCGAACTGCCGCCGAGCCCGAGAGCCTCCTGTTGCCCTCCAACGGGCACATCTTCGAACACACCTTGAGCTCCTACCCCATCTCCTCCTCCAAATGGTCCGTGGGGTCGGCCTTCCGAGTCCCAGACACGTTGAGGCTTTCTGCGGACTCTAGTAACGTTGTCCCCAACCCCCTGGCCGTGCCCCTGCAGCACCCTTTCCCCCAGCCGCCCCGCTACCCTCTCATGCTGAGGAACACGCTGGCGAGAAACCAGTCGAGCCCCTTCCTGCCCAACGACGTCACCCTGTGGAACACCATGACGCTGCAGCAGCAGTACCAGCTGAGGTCCCAGTACGTCAGCCCTTTCCCGGGGAGCTCTGCCAGCGTCTTCAGGAGCTCGCCGGTCCTCCCCGCGCGCACCCCCGAGGACCCGCGGATCTCCATCCCTGACGAGGGGTGCCCCATGGTGTCCAAGCAGCCCATCTACCCCGAGGACGACTACGACGAGCGGTCCGACTCCTCAGACTCCAGAATACTCAACACATCATCCTAAAGTGGAACCGGACGGGAAGGGACCGGGTGACACGTTCTGTGCATCTGAACCCTGGGAGGGGGCCGGGGGGAGGGCCTGAGGAGAAGCCACATCCTGTGTATACCTTTTCCTTCTGTTTGACAAAGTGACTGTGCTTGATTCTATTAGCAATGAAAACATAACTTATTTAATTTCTTGCACTTCACTGAGAAATGCCAAATAGCTCTGCTCTGTGGCTTTAGTGCTGAAATGCTTATTGTACAAGAGAGTCTCGTGCTAAGCATAGTCTTGGGAAAGCTGGGACCGCGGAAGATTTATTTGGGGATGTGACGCTGAAGGTCAGCCTTGCTCCTAAACTCCACCCGGAGTGTTCAGTACAACCGTATACTTGAATGCAGTTTGGTGGAGGGATTCCTCAGGACATGTGGCTCCCAAAGGAAGTGGTGCGATTGCAGAGGGACTGCAAACGGCGACATTATGTTCTTGCGCTGGAAATCCGTCTTGCATTTTAAAGGAGAGACTGCACTGAAGAACAGAGCCAACGGCCCACATGCTTATTTAAGCTTGGACAGTTTTCAGAGACAAACCCCATTAAGAATTATTCCTTTCACATGGCTGAATCGAAACACGTGTAATGTCAATGTAAAACCCGTCACAGCTGTGAACTGCATGAAATGTGTTGTGAAATGAACACGAGATTAAGCTTTGTCGGGTTAATGTAGCATGCTAAGGGCTCTAGAAGAAATAAACTAAGGAGATGATTTTGGTTCATGTCATTTCTGCTTGTGGAAGGAGGACCTCTGACAATAGGAACTTGATGTAAAAGCGACTTACTCTAGTGCATGGATCCCACCCCCAGGTGTCGGTTACGTGAGACGCTCCTTGAGAAACACCCGTGACAGAGTCTTGGGGGTGCAGTCAGAAAGACGGAGGATGTATTGTTCAAGAATAGCGTTCATTCAGTGCCTCTACCCATTCATTTATTTCTTCAACAGATACTTATTGAGTGCCTGCTCTGTGTTACAGTGCTCCCTGTACGTTATTGCCCAAGTTACCCGCCCGTGAGTCCAAGATAAGCAGGGATGGTCATGGAGACTCCCGTTACAATCAGAGTGAGAACGAGACAGTCTACAGCGTGGGAAGTAAGTAGAGTGCTCGGCAAACCCCGCACAGAGAAAACACTCCCTGCGCGAGAACTGTTGCTCCTGTGAAGTTCAGTTCCGTTGCGTTCAGGATGTAGAAGTGAATTCCCTCGTCGTCAATGGGGACGATGACCACCACACAACATTGAAAAGCAGGGCTTCCCCCCGCACCCACATGCTTTATTTTAAAAAGCAATTTGGGGTGCTGCCTGCGTATGGCAGACTTTTTGCTTGGGTATGTTTTTTGTTGTTGTTAATCCTCACCCGAGGATATTTTCCCATTGATTTTTACGGAGAGTAGAAGAGAGAGGGGAAAGACAGACATGTCGATGTGAGAGAAACACATCGATGGCTTGCCTCCTGCATAAGCCCCAGCCAGGGCCCCGGCGCCAGGGAGGAGCCTGCAACCAAGGTATGTGCCCTTGACCAGAATCAAACCCGGGACCCTTTGGTCCGCAGGCCGACGCTCTATCCACTGAACCAAACTGGCTAGATCATGCTAAGCTATTTTTAAAAGTGAGTCTTCGAACAATGATATTCAGTGCCCACACTGACCACTTCTTGTTCTATTCTCATTCTTCAGAGTGCTTGAAAGGAAAGATGACTGCTTAGCTCAGACAGACTAATGAATGTGGGAAGGAAAGGAAATAAACAAATGCAAGCCTCTTGATGACAGATGTAGAGAGAGCTCCCAGTCCCAGAGTCTTCAGGGGCCCTTCAGTCTGGGAGGGAGGAGGGCAACTCCTTGGCCCGAGATGCCCCTCAGCTGGGTCCCAGGAGAAAAAATATATTTAAAACAAAAGAACCATCTCGTTTTTATTTCTGTTGGGCTCTTTTGGAATGCGATATCTTTGAGGGGGGAAAATTCACTATTATGAGTTGGACTACTGTGTATTTAATCGACATAGTTGCATATTAGAGGTTTAAAAAGAAATGCGATTTGTTGTTAGAGTTCTAATTAGACATTGGTATTTATGGAAAGGAAGAGTGCGAGGAGGTGGAGAGGAATACTCTGACAAACCCTGATTCTAAAGACACACGTAAAGGACGTGTGATGTGGTGATGGGCTGATGCCTCAGCCTACCCAGGACAAATGTGTTTTCAAAGGCATCTTCATCTCAAAAGGTACCCACGTTTATTTAACAAGCAGCCGTGATGACAGGTCCCGTGTGAGCTGCTGGTGCTCAGCCTCAGCTGTGACTTCTGCAGGTTGAATGATGGATGGAGCAAAACTTGGCTTAAGATGCAGCGTTCTTACAGCTCGGTTTCGCCCACAGATTGCCAGTCACTGCTTTCTGCAGTGCCAGCAAAATGGAATTGTCTCTAAGGCAGCGTATTCATGGCTGGTGCAGGTTTACTTAGGCCTCAACATAATTTTCTGCGGCAAGAAATGTTTTCTGTGGTGGGGTGAGTGTGGACAGGGGTCAGAAGGGAGAAATTGGTTGTTAAGATCTTACATCTGGCCCTACCTGGTTTGGCTCAGTGGAGACAGCGTTAGCCTGTAGACTGGAGTCCTGGTTCGATTCCAGTCAAGGGCACATGCCCGATTGCGGGCTCGATCTCCAGTTGGGGGAGTACAGGAGGCAGCCGATCAATGATTCTCTCTCATCATTGATGTTTCTCTCTCTCTCTCTCTCTCTCGCTCTCTCTCTTTCTCCCTTTCCTCTTTGAAATCAATAAAAATATATTTTAACAAATCTTAATCTGGCTTCCAGCATTCAGTCTTGCTTTTTTGGTAGTCCTGACGGCTGAGTCCCCTCTGGTTGAAGTAGATTCTAGCTCAGCTCTCAAAGACTGTCCCACGAAGGCGTGTGGAATTCTCGTCTGCCCATGGGCACACAGTTTCTCTTTCACATGAAACTGAATGTCTGGATGAAAATAGAAAAAAATCAACCAGCTCCTAGTTAAGTCCCATCTGTCACAGAGAAACATCTGGGTGCTTGGATGTCCGCTTGCAGTTGAGTCAAGCCAGCCCTATAGGAAGTTAATCCACATTAAGCCGCAGTGCCTCTCTCCCCTTCCAGTGAGGACCTGCCAACGACTACTCTGAGAGTCAGTGCTTTGTTCATCCAAGACAGTGATGGCGAACCTATGACACGCGAGTCAGCGGTGACACGCGAACTCAAATTTTCGGTTGATTTTTCTTTGTTAAATGGCATTTAAATATATAAAATAAATATCAAAAATATAAGTCTTTGTTTTACTATGGTTGCAAATATCAAAAAATTTCTATATGTGACACGGCACCAGAGTTAAGTTAGGGTTTTTCAAAATGCTGACACGCCGAGCTCAAAAGGTTTGCCATCACTGATCTAAGATGTGTGCTGGCTCCGCCAGCATGGCTTGTGGTAGAGTGTCGACCAATGATCCAGGAGGTCAGGGCACATGCCCGGGTTGCGGGCTTGATCCCGGTGAGGGGCATGCAGGAGACAGCTGGTCAATGATTCTCTCTCAGCACTCATGTTTCTGTCTCTCCCTGCCCCTTCCTCTCTGAAATCAATAAAACTGTATTTTTTTTTTCTTTTAAAAGATGTGTGTCAGGTTAGTCATGTTCTACAGCAGTTTGTCTCAAAATGTGATCCAGGCACCTGATGCTTTACTTATGGTTTAGATTCCCATATTGAGTTCAGAGTGATTGGTAGTCTAAGCATGTGTGCGTGCGTGTGTGTGTGTGTGTGTGTACATTTTTTAAAATATGTTTTTATTGATTTTTTAGAGAGAGAGGAAGGGAGAGGGATAGAGAGATAGAAATATCCATGAGAGAGGAACATCACTGATCGTCTACCTCCTGCACGCCCCCCACTGGGGATCGAGCCACCAACCCAGGCATGTGCCCTGACTGGGAATTGAACCAGCGACCTCCTGGTTCATGGTCCGATGCTCAACCACTGAGCAATACCTGCTGGGCAAAGCGCCTGTATTTTTATCATCCTCCCCAGATAATTCTTGAACTCACTGAGATCTGAGGACCACCTCACTCTGCATCACACTCTTGGGTTTTCTTCTAAAATCTATGCCCAATACAGGAGCTCAGGGATGCAAACTCTGATGCTGGGGTTTCTAACCCCTCCCAACCCCCCCGCCTCCCCCCCGCCCCCGCTTTTCTGTGGCAAGAGGAAACTTCGGTATGTAAGGCCTAGATCCAGTTCAAATAACGTTAGCGTCCATGTTAGTGATTAGACTGAGTACACATTTGGGATCAGAAATGCCTGTTTCTGGAAGCTTCTGGTTGGGAAAGGGCCAGATATTAGCATAAACTTCAGTAAGTCGTGATTGCTAGTTGACAGTGACTCCTGGAGGTAGATTTTTGCCCCGGAGCTTTGAGTTTTAAGAACTAGCAACAATCTTTCTGCCCAGCTTTATTGTGATAGTATTGCCATGTAGCACTGTGTACGTTTAAGGTGTACATTGTGATGATTTGATACATGTGTACATTGTGAAATGTTGACCACAATAAGATTAGTTAATGCATCGATCACCTCACATAATTACCTTTTCATGTGTGTGTGTGGCGAGAGCATTTCAGATCTTCTCTCTTGGCAACGTTCACCTATACAATACAGTATTGTTACCTGTAGTCACCATACTGTACATTAGTTCCCTAGAAGTTACTTATTTTATAACTGGAAATTTATACCCTTTAACTAATATCTCCCTGTTTTCCCCACCCCTCAGCCCCTGGCAACCGCCATCCTGCTCTCTGTTTCCGTGGCTGGCTTTTTAGATTCCATGTGTAAGTGAAGTCACACAGTACTCGTCTTTCTGTGACTGGCTTATTTCACGTAGTAAAGAGCATTTCTGTATTGATTCATCCAGTGATGGATACTTGGGTTGTTTCCGTACCTTGGGTATTGTGAGTAATGCTGCAATGAACATGGGGGTGAAGGCATCTCTTCAAGATAGTGGTTTCGTTTTCTCTGGCTATATACCCATAAGGGGCATTGCTGAGTCATGTTGTGGTTCTGTTTTCATTGTTTTGAGGAGCCTCCACACTGTTTTCCGCAGTGGCTGCACGCATGTACGATCCCACCAGTCGTGCACAAGGGTGTTCTTTTCGCTAGATCCCCACCAGCACTTGTTATTTCTTGTCTTCTTCATAATAGCCATCCTAACAGGTGTGAGGTGCTGTCTCACGGTGCAGTATTGCAATTCGTGATGACGCATTGAGAAGCAAGGCATTTGTTAGCCAGGTAGGTGGCTGTGGTTGAAATGAATAGTAGAGCCACCTGGAGTGATAACAGGTAGCAGGGAAAAGGGTCAGTGATTCTGGACCTCCGGGCCAGGCTGTGACAGGTAAAGGGCAGGCTTCTAAGAACCCAAGAACATTCGCCATTGGTAAAATGAAGCTGCGCCGTAGGAAGGGGTATGCAGTGTAGGGGCCACATGTTCCAGGGTTTGCCCACCAGGAGCTCGTCTCCCAAGGTCCCCGGCTGCACCCTGGCTCGGTGAGTGACGGGAGGGGCGGGTGCCTCTGGGGAACATTTGTTGGGTGCCCAGAGAACAGGCCCTGGCTGCATTTGAACTGACATCTTTGAAAAATGAACTTGATTTCACTGCATACTGTTTCAGTGATTCATTCTTTATATGTTCATTTGCTCAGCAGAAGTGAGTTGAAAATAAGATGGATGCTAAATTTATATGTTAATTTTAATATTGGAGCTATCCTATATTTGAAGATTAAGATCAATGCTTCAATTTCATTTCTTATGTGGTACTGGATGTTGTCATTACTGGGGGAAAAGAATCATTTCCAAATGCATCCTCCCCAAATTCCAATCTTAGAGGGCAGAGGCATCTCGGAAGAGGCAATCCTGCCTTCGGTGATATGCTTCAAAGTTCCCGCTGTATCACTTACTAGTTCGGTGTGAAGGTAAACAGCAAGGGTGGGGGGTTTTCAATGGAGCTCACTTACTAATTGGGTTCCGAGAGTTTGCTGGAGTTGGTAGGCTGTGTCAAGAGTTTCCGGTATCCTGTGGGCAAAGCCACTGGACTTAACCAAAAGTAAACTCAGCAGTTGTTCAGATGAAGGATCCCTCCAGAAGACCCGAGTCACAGCTCGGTGGTTTAAACCACAACCTCGCACTTGCTCTGTGACTTAAGAAAGACTCCAAAGGTCTGTGGAAGGCATTTTGGGGCAAGAAGGAATCTCTGCCTTCTATTCAAACACGGTGGAACCGGAATGTGTGGTGGCTTCCGTGGAGGGAGGGCAGGTGAGTTTGACTTGGGACCCAGCCCTTTGTCAGCCCAGGGCCGCTATGCAGTGCAAGTGGCTCTGTCTTCACCGGAAGACACTGGCTCTCCATGCACACCCTGGCCTTCTTCCTTGGCTCCTGTCTCTGGGGAACACTGGGTGGCATTGACTGCTGCAGGTGGTCGTATATTTTGTGTTTGCACGAAGGGGCTGAAAATTTTTTCTAATTTGCCAGACCAGAAAGAGTGCTGTTTTGGGAGGTGCCTTTTTCTGCTTTGCCAAGCGGCATAGTAAGTAGGGACCCAGGGAAAAAAGTAGGGAGAAGGAAGAAAAGTGTACGGGTTGCAAGAGAACAGCTTGGGCAGTAAAAGGATTCGCTATGAAAGCTATTGATAAATCTTTGCCACTCCATCTCCCTCAGCTTGTTCCCTTTGGGAAAAAAGGAAGTGGTTTCAGTTCATGCAGAGTTCCAAAAAATCTCCCTCACGGGAATTGAAATAAAAATGCAGGGAGAGGTTGGAAAGCCAGGTAGCGAACTTGGCTTTATTGAGCACATGCTATCTGCATTGGTCACCCCAGGCCTCTGTCCTGACCTCGGCACGTCTCTACATGGCGTCTCTGCCCTAAAACCAGCCAGGCAGACACCTGTCACTTGGGGCTGTCTGAGTGGACAGCCACGTATGGGAAACAAAGCTGATGAATGAATGAAAATGCCTGCAGCAAACACTGATGCGTGCAGTCTCCTGCCTACAGGAGAGCTCTGTGGACCAGCCTGTCTGAGTGTCTCCAATACAGTAATATCCGTGATTCACTGCAGGCCCTGAATCTTTAAGAAACATCATGTCTAATAGGGTTTAGTATCACAGATACTTTATTATATATCTTGAGCTTGGGCATAATTGGCAGTTGGGCATAATGCATATATAGCTCATTAAATAGAATAGTTGATTTGCCAAAGTACCCTGTACCTATCTGTCAGAATCGTGTCTATATATCCATATTTGTACCCATAGAAAAAAATCTTGTTAATCCAACACTGATTTATTCAAATTAGCAATTCAAAGCACCTGCTAGATGTTATTATTTTAAAATATTTTAGACCCAATCCAAATACAAATTAACTTATTAAAAACCAGATTAAAATCCAGTTCTACTCAGAATCCGGCATTTTCCAAGAATGGTTTGGAGTTAAGTGGGACTCAGGAGCAATCATTTATAAATCTTTGATAGCCTGTTCTAGCCACTGTTCTAAGTCAGTGGTTCTCAACCTTCTGGCCCTTTAAATACAGTTCCTCATGTTGTGACCCAACCATAAAATTATTTTCGTTGCTACTTCATAACTGTAATGTTGCTACTGTTATGAATCATAATGTAAATATCTAATATGCAGGATGGTCTTAGGCGACCCCTGTGAAAGGGTCGTTTGACCGCCAAAGGGGCCGCGACCCACAGGTTGAGAACCGCTGTTGAAGTGATCCACCTCTGTTAACTCATTTGACCTCTCAACCACCACATGGGTTTGTGGTATTACTGTTCCCCTTGGATAGATGAGGACGCAAAGAAGTAACTTGCCCAAGGACAGCTCTGTGGAGGTGGAGGTGGAGGTGGATTTCGGTCCCATTCTATGGGCTTAGATGTCCCAGGTTTTTTAGAGCTCCTGGGCCTTCTCTGCCCAGCTCCCTGGTTTTCTTTTGGTCCAGAGATGCCTCCGTCAGAGGTGGGAAGGAGATCTGCATTTAAGCAGCCAGAACCTTCCCTGCTCTCCCTTTCTGTCAGGAATCCATCAAGTCCAGAGGGAGAGAGCCTGCTGTGCAGCCTGCATCACTGAATGTTCTCTCCGACGCGGCTGCCCCCTGGCGGTCAGTGAGAGCAAAAGGGGATGAACTCAGCATTTTCCTGGACTCCTTGATCATAATGAAACCCTTGGCCAAACAAGAAAGGTGTGAGGCTGTCCAAAGGCATCTTTGCCATGTCCTGTTTTATTTGAGTCGTAGGATTTCCTCCAGGACAGCTGTGACTACAGACCCGGCATACACACACCCAGTCGCTTGACTCTGGCTCTGCAGAAAATTTCTGACAAGTTTCTGTTTTGCTGATGGTTGTGCCTGTTGACCACAGAGATTTCCACAGAAAGGATCGCAAGTACACTGACAGTACAATGGTTCCCAGATTAAACTCGAATATGAATTCTCTAAAACCACCAGGAAGGAAACCTAATGTTAAGTCACAGCTGTCTTAAACCTGTCAGGCAAATCATAGAAGACCAGGAAGACCATTTAATCCACAGTTTCTCAAAGTGTGGCCCACACACCCCTGCATCTGGAACGCCCTGCGACCTCTGTTAACCATCTGGGGCCTGGATTTCCTTCCCCCAAACCTCCTCAGCTGGGGCTCTGGGAGCAGGCACCCTCCTGCCCTCCGGGATCCACAGGTCAGTGAGGACCGCTGAACCCACCCCTGTCCCCTGTCCGCGGCACAGCCTTCCGGAAAGAGCCAATCCAGCCCCACAGGGAGGGAGGAAAACAAACCTAGCTGTGATATTTGAGAATAGATGGCTTGTGCCTAAATCACCCAACCCAGCGAATGAAATGCTCTCCCAGTGTAAGAGGCACAGGGGATCTGTCCGAATCGCTGCGATAAGGCTCCTGAGGGGAGGGGAGTCCACACCCGAGTTCCGAAGTGAGGAGTGACAGTGAGTACATCCCCCCATGGAGCTGGGGGTGAGCGGACAATGACTTACCCTTCAGGGTTATGGATTGGTTTGGTCAATTACAAGAAAAATGACTGAGGGAGGATTCACACACCAACGCCCCCCAAACTTGGAGTTAGACCCAGTCAGTAAGGGTTTGGAATGAAGATGGGGAAACAGTTGCCTTGAGGCGGGAGGGAGAGGGGGAAGAGCCAGGGCAGATGGACAGAGTGGGGCTCCCACCCCCTGTAGGCGTGCAGTTCAGACCCTGCTCACCTGGGGGAGGTCCGTGGTCTGTGTAAGAGTTTGGGGAGAGTGGTGACCAATAGGGCTATCCCCCAGCTCCACCTGGGAGCAGGGTGGTAAAGGGGCTCAGTGAGCTGAAGGCAGGTGAGAGTCAACAGAAGCAGGAAGAATTCTCTGCCCTCCCTGTGCTGCCTAAAGGCAGGGCATACATTTCCCCTTGAAGGTGCCTGCCCTGTACCAGGGAGAGAAGGTAAACTCTCATTATTGAAGATGGGAAGTCAACACCAAGGTGAGTTCCCATACACAGGCCTTACCAGCATCGCCCTTACCTTCCATCAGTTTCCCGGTATTTCCTAGTCACGCCCTCGCCCCATTTGTCACCTTTTGAAGCTCTGGCCCTCTTTCCTTTTAAAAAATGGTATATAAGCCCCTAACCATTTCTGTGAGTTTCACTTCTTTTCTGTGCTCCCAGATGCATGTAAATATTAATAAAAATGAGGTGCCTTTTCTCCCATTGATGTGTCTTGTTAGTTTAATTGGCAGGTCCCCAGTTATTCACATAAGAGTGTAGAGGAACAGTTCTTCCTTCCTGACAATGGACAGCGTTAGACAGTGAAGCCTCCGGTGAGGAGGGAGGATTGAGGATTCTGGGATGGCCTCCCTCTCATAGGAGCTGGGGGGAGGGCACCTGGAGCAGCCCCACGGAGCTCCCCAGTGCCGCAGGCCCCCACCAGCACCGACGGCATGATGAGAGGATGAGTGTTTAGGGGCGGTGGAGGTGAGCAGGCCCGTGCCCTGGCATTTTGAGCATCCTCCTGCAGTCCTTGTGGTGTGGGGACTGTGAAAGCCAGGCAGCTGTGGAGGATCGGCCCTGGCGGCCCCCAGTGATCAAAGGGGTGGGGAGAGTCCTGTGCGTTCCTGCTGTGGCCTCAAGGCCTGCACCTGGGGAAACCAGCTTGCTAGGGGTACCTACCCAGACAGCCTTCCCTGGTCCAGGGCCCCCCTTGCCCATGGGAGTGCCCCTCTCTGTGGGTGGGAATAATCCCGCTCCTTCCTGCACTGACCCAAGCAGTCCTTCTCACTCCAGAGCTTTGGTGACTTGCTCTGAGCCTCGTTGGCCCAAACACCTTTGTTTTCCAGATTTCCTGGCCAACTGAGGCCAGAGAAAGAAGAGCTCGCAGATGAACTGCCTTGGTCAAGGGCCAGGTACAATATGCCAGTGAAACTTGAATTTTAGATAAACAGTGAATAATTTTTTAATATAAGTGTGTCCCAGGCAATCTCTATCATCTATCTCTATCTATCTATCTATCTATCTATCTATCTATCTATCTATCTCGTAGGCAATATTATGGAAGTACTAGAGGCCCGATGCACGAAATTCGTGTAAGAGTAGGCCTTCCTTCTTCTGGCTGCCCTCTGGCACCGGCTTCCCTCTGGCACTCAGGACCCAGGCTTCCTGGGGGAGGCCATCCGGTCTAATTGGCATATTATGCTTTTGTTATTATAGACTGCCTGAAACATACCTATATTCTACAACGTAACTGTTGCCTATGCATACTTACACTAAAGATTTTTTCATTGTTGATCTGAAGTTCAGTTTAACTGGGTGTCCTGTGGTTTTGTTTGCTAGATCTGGCAATCCTACCAGGAGAACAATACTTTTGTGGCCCAATCGTGGCCATGGCCATGGTCCTATTCCTGTAGCCAAGGAAACAGTAGAGCCAAGGTTGTTCTCATTCAGCCCTCAGATGTCATTGGTTTTTGACTAGTATCAAGTTTTCATTTTCATCCTCAAATGATTGCCAATGTTTAAAATATGGCCCCTCCTCTGCTCACATTTCATTGGCTGAATCCAGACTGTGGCCTCCCTTAAGGGAAAAAGCAGAGAAACTCATTTGGTGAGCATAAAATGGCTCTACCTCAGGGACACGAGGTGACCCATGGGGCCCCTCTCAGCTCCAAGATCCCACATCTGCCCTCCTTCAGGTGGTCGTCTGGTGTGGTTTGTGGACACAGGCTCACACTTTAGGATGACGGACAGCCTCAAGCAGAACATATATGCTACATCTATTTTGATCTTTAGGTATTTCCAAGTCTCATCTTTTTCTTTCTGAGAATGATAACAAACCTTTATTTTAACTCTATTTGTGTATATATTGACTCATTTATCTTCATAACAGCCCTGCCAGGTAGATACTATTTATTTTTCCCGATTACACTTTTATTTTTTTACAGGTACATGTTTAATAGATTTGAAAAACAGACACTGTCTGTATTTGAACTGCCATATTTGGAAAATGAACTTGATTCCACTACATGCTATGGGAACACGGAAGGAGCTCTAGTCCTGGCTGTGGCTGTATCTCCGTGATTCGTTTTTCTCTGTGCGTTTACCCAGCAGAAGGCCTAGGGTGGCTGAGTTGCTTCCACAGGGTCACACTGTCTGGGTGGGCAGGGACTGGGCTTCCCTCCTGAGAGCTGGTAACACAGCCCAGCCGTTGGCCGCTTTGCCACCATGATGCCAGGGTCACCAGGCTCCGGGGCGTCCAGAGGCCCCTCCTCTCACCTGGAGACAGCAGCCTGAGGATGAGATGAAACTAGGTTAGTTTGGTCAGCTACAGTGACTGGGCCAACCGGACTTAAAATGGGCTTGACCTGTGTTTTGTTCTTTTTCCCTGCTCCTGTCCAGCTCTGACTCCAAATCACCAGGCTTCCCTTTAAACTGTCTGAAAGTCAACCGACTCTTTCTTGCTTTCAGTTGTTAGGAAATTATTGTTATCTTTACTTTTTGAACAGGTCACACATTCACAGATTTCAGCAGTCAAGAGAAAATTCTCCCCCCTCCCAGCCACCTGAAGACAACCAACATTGTTAATGTGCTGAGTGTCCTCCCAGAGGCAGTTTATGCACACACAGCAGAGCAGTTTTTTTACTTTTATATACAAACTAGAGGCCCAGTGCACGAATCCGTGCACCGGTGGGTCCCTCGGCCTGGACTGTGGGGATCAGGCTGAAATTGGCTCTCCAACATCCCCTGAGGGGTCCCGGATTGCAAGAGGGTGATTCTCAGGTGATGCATCCCAGAATCGGGCTCCCTCCTCTCTGGTTCCAGGTGCGTCACCCAGGAACCACAGCTGCCAAGTCAGCACAGCTCGGCAGCCCCTGCATTGAGCGTCTGCCCCCTGGTGGTCAGTGTGTGTCATACCTACTGGTCGGATGGTCAAACGGTAGGACGGTCGCTTAGGCTTTTATATATATAGATGATTGTCTACTATATGCACAGTTGCCTTATCATGCTTTTTCTCTCACTCTAATATGTCTTGGAGGTAATTTGATATGGTTGTAGAAATGATTTCTTCATTTAAAGAGTTACATAGTATTTCATTGTGTGCTGTTCATAATTTATTCAGCTGGCCCCTCCAGTAGGTGTTGGCGTTTTCCAACCATCCACTATTACAAGCAACGTGGCCGTGAGTAACCTTGGACAAACGTGGTTTGAGGTGGGAGCCAGTGTAAATTATTACCAGAGGAATCCTGGGCCAATGAGCACATGCATTTGTCATTTTACCAGGTGCTGCCAGCTGCCCCCCCTGCAGGCACTGTTCCAGTTCACACTCCCACTGGTAAGGTGTGAGAATACCCATTTCCCTGCATCGTCAGCAAGTGTTCTCAGTTGTTCTGACCTTCCACAACCTGAACACATCAGCATGCTTTAATTTGCATTCTTTGATTACGAATGAGGGCGAGCATCTCTCATGTGTTTCAGAGCCGTCTGCATCAGTGAGCATTTCCTTCTTGGAGTTCCGGGAGAACACTTGGCTTTGAACAGGTCCCTGACCCAAGCTCCAAGCTGGCAGAACCATTGCAGCCAACCGCCAAGACATATAGGTGAGTGCCTTAGGGAGCAAGTTGTCTGTAGTGCGCCCATTGCAAATGCTTGGAGGCACCGAATCCAAACCTAACCAGGCTGATGGCGCCACCTGTCTTTCTGAGGTGGATAAACGAATGCAGTGCAGTTTGATAAGGGGGCCACTTGGGTTCTCTCTAGTATGAGCTGTGGTGTGTCCCATCAAAGCTGAGAATTGTCTTACTGACCTACTGCATTTTATTTTGACCCACCAAACATCACGGGAAGTAGGCATGCCTTTTTACTTTTCAGTGATTAAAAAAAACACCTATAGAGACAGGTAAAGTGAACCTCAATACCCACATCACCAAGATTAAGCCATGATGAAGATTATGCCACACCTGATTCATGTTTCTTATTTCTGCTTTCTTCCTTTTGATTCAGACTTTAAGGCACATAATGTTACCTCACCTTTATGTACTTCAGTAAACATCTCTAAAACATGGATGTATTCATACATAACTAGAATTTTATTATCACATCTGACAAAATTAACGGTAATTCCTTGGTATCATCACATACCAAGTCCTTGTAAAAACTCCCCAATTATCCCAAGTCTTCTCTCTCCCTTTACTGTTGGTTTGTTTTATTCAGGGTCCGGACACTGCATTTGGGTCTTACGTTTCTTAAGTATCCTCTATTCACAGCAGACCCTCCCATATTGCCGTCCATTCTGAATTTGCATATTTGCTTTCTTGTGGAATCATTTAATGTGTTTCCATATTCTATATATTTCCTGTAGAGTGGAAGCTACTTCTAGATGCTTATTAGATATGGATTCAGATATTTGGGTGAGAGTTCATAGGATATACTGGGCACCTCATACTGCATCAATTTGGAAGGCACATAGTAGGTGTTTTGTCCCCCTAAGCAAGATCAGTGGGGTCACGTGATGCCAGCCAGACCCATCCATTGCAATTTCCCCTTTAGTCTTTTCTTTTTCACCTTTCACATATGGTTTCATCTCCCGCCCTAGTTACCTGAATCAGTTATTTCAGTAAGAGTTAAAAATGGACATTTTCTAGTTTTATCATTTCTTTCACATTTATTAGCTACATTCTTATAATATAAAGAAAAGCAGGGCTATTTGGTCACCCTGGAATAGTTTATATCATTTTTTAAATGGCCAATGATTTCCTCAGGTTTCTTTGTTTCTTAATTAGCCTGTCCTTTTCCAGTTAAGAAAAATTAAAAAAAAAAATTAAGAAGAGGACCATATCATGTCCAGATCATGGAATTAGCCTACAATATAGCTTTATTCTTAGTTTTACTCATCATCATTGAAAGGCCAGCACCACAGGTGTGCATAAGTTCATAATTTCTACTTGGTTCTTTGTAACTGCTGGTCTTATCCTTTCTCCCTACCTTTTGTCTTCTCCTCGGGGCCTGTCTCCTTGAACAAGCAAAGTATTGTAGACTGAATTGTCGTCATTACTGAACATTCTTTTCTATTGAAGCCAAACACCTCTTGTTTAACTAATATATTGCAGTGACTATCAGTCATACACACGTTAGTAAGAATGGATGCAACCAGCTTGGTCTCTGTTTCATAGATTAGTTTAGTGAGAAAAATAAATTCTGGAGTTGGTGGGGAGAAAGGTCTGGGAAAGAAGTAGTCAATAGAGGAAGTTTAGTTACTGTGTACAGGGCACTGCCTAGGTGAGAAGGCTGAGTTTTGGGTAGCAGAGACAGCTGAGAGCATTTCATGTTATAAAGAAGTACTAGGAAGGAGGGAAAGAGATAAAGATGTTCCAGGAAATTTTTACTGTTCAAGGATGTGTTAGGTGCCCCTGTTATGGGTACCTAGAGTACCCATTCCTCCTCTGTCACACTGTATCATATAAGATGTTTTCTTCTGCAATTCACAGAATACAAGACTAAGAAAGACCAGTGTATGGACATGTGCATTTGTGAATAAATATTGAATGGAAGGTAATATAACACAGTGGTTAAGTTCACAGGATTTGGGGACAGACTGAACTGGGTTCAAGTCCTGGCTTCATGATTTGGGCAAGCTGCTTTAATCACGTCAGCCCTCAGTTTCCCCACCTGTAAAATGGGGATAATAGTAAAGCCACAGGGCTATTTTGGAGATTAAGTGAAAAAATGCAATTAAAGCACTAAGCACTCTTCCATTCACAAAAGCCCTCAATAGACTGAAAAAAGAGTTTAAAAGCAATAGATGGAAGAGTATTTTTCACTTCTCAAGAGGGGTGAAAGATTCCTTTTTCACTAATCGTGTAGGTGCACAACTCCTCCAGGGATCCTTCTGTCTAGCAAGCAAGAGCGAGGTCAGCCTTCAGCAGCTGGGTGCGCCTTAGGCATTGCTAGATTGTTCTAAGTATCAAAGGTCCCTGGCCTGGTGAAAAGCAGCTTCTAGCAGCCCCGATTTTCACTCATAACTTACGTTCATTTACTAGTAAGGATTGCTCGCGCAAAATCTATACCGCACCGGGACCGACACTAGACGGTCCTCGAGCCAATGGCGCCATCGTGTGGTTGTATGATACTATCACAGTTTGGCTCTGGTCCCGGGTTTTGCATCTGCTCAGATTTATCCTGCGCCTACCAGAGTCCCTGTTTTGGTGATGGCTCTGGTATTTTACACTTAATAGAGAAAGTGCAGTCAGGTGCCTGGGATCCATCCGCTCCGGAAATGATGGCAACATTGCTTACTGTTCCTCTCTTTCTGGCTTCACCTTACTCTTTTGACTCTCACTGTGGCATGCTGGTGCCAAACTAACCATACCATTTATGTTTGTGTGCCTTTATTTATGCGTGGGAGCAGTGATGACACATGCCAGGGACCCAGGTAAGTACAATTTAAGTCTGTTCTGTAGTAGGATCCGAGGGGATGCTTCTGTTTCTTACATGTCCTTATTTGAACCCCCAAAATTTGAGAATTTCCAGTCTCTCTAAGACGTAGAACTCATTGCCACCCAAGCCTGGGGCACTGTAGATAAAGTACAGTCTGTAAACATGACAGCATCCAGCTTCATGCAGGGAGTGTGTTGCATAGACGGGTAGTTCGAGGCCATTGTGTTAGTCTGAGGCCACCAGGAACCAAGAGGCAAGATTATTAACCAGGTTAATTCCATAACCTTTCACAAGGTATCGTCTAAGCAGCAGCATCACTGAAAGCCAGTTAGTAATGCAGATGCTTGAGCAGCACCTGAGACCCGTGGTCGGCAAACTGCGGCTTGCGGCCACATGCGGCTCTTTGGCCCCTTGAGTGTGGCTCTTCCCAAGCCTTAGGAGAACCCTAATTAAGTTAATAACAGTGTACTTACCTATATAGTTTAAGTTCAAAAAATTTGGCTCTCAAAAGCAATTTCAATCATTGTACTGTTGACATTTGGCTCTGTTGGCTAATGAGTTTGCCGACCACTGCCTTAGACCTTCTGGTTCAGAATCTGAATTTTAGCTGTGCCCTCCCCCTCTCCACCCCCCCAGTGATGGGCACGTGCATTAAAATTCGAAAGGCACTGAGCTATAGCAGTGGTTCTTAACTTCCCTTGCACATTAGAATAACCTGGGGAGCTTTCCAAAATCCTGATCTCCAGGTCTATACAATTATCTGAAGCTGGACTTCATCATGATAATGGTTCGGGGATGCTGGACCACAGACCTTTCCTCCCTGAAGACCTCGGAAAAGGAACAACAACAACAAAAAACTGTCAAAATCCAGTGAAAATGCTCCAGCAACAAACAAACTAGGAAAGAAGTTCAGATTCTTGCTGAAAACTTAAAAATGTGGTGGCCAAGAAAATACAGGAGATTCTGGGGTGGAACAGAAAAGTACCAACCTTCCCCCAGCAGGTGTTTGAAGGAAAGAAAACTGGTGACAAAATTCAGAGAACTCTCACTATTGTCCACCAGTTTAAAGACAACCTTGGAAAGGAAGTTGGCTGCCTAAAGGAAAACTAAAGAGGGTTGTGAGTTCTCGAGACTCAGCAGAGGCAAGAAAACCAATAGATGTGGGCTGTCTGTTTTCCGTGATCCCCGAGAAATGGGTGAATTTTACCTAAGTATCCTCCCATGCAGGGGGTGGGAAACTATTTTCTTCCAAGGGCCATTTGGATATTTATATCATTCGTTAGCCATACAAAATTATCACTTAAAAATTAGCCTGCTATATTTGGTCAAACAATTAATTAACTCATCCCTAATGTCTTGGCCCAAGGCCAGATGTTCACCACTCCTGTCTTGCGAATGAAATTCATCTCTCTGTGCAGGTCGAGTATAAAATCTGTGGACAGGTCACCCAGGACCTTCAGCAAGCACCGGCACAGCCCCAGCGGAGCTCTCTGTGCCTTTTAGGCTGGGAGAAGTGAGTACTCCACACTATGCAGCCTTCCAGCAGCAGGCTGGACTGTGGGCGACCTGTCTCAGGTTGTCAACTGAAGGTCAGATCAGATAGATCACAAGTGGTATAAATACAATTGCCTGCTGGGGTCAGGCAGGAGCTGTACATAAGTGATGCGGGTTAGGTGTACTACAACAGGGAGTGGTGTGATTCGTGATTCGTGGTAACTAGAGAACAAAAGCTTTACCTTCAGCAGTGGTTCTTCTTTAGTGATGCTGCAGATCAGCAGCATCAGCAACCCCTGGGAACGTGTTAGAAATGCAAGTTTCTTAAACTTCCCTAGGAATAGAACTTAGGAAAACTGTCTTAACTAGCTCCTCACATGGCCCCGGTGCTCATGAATGTTTAAGAACTGCCAAGTCTCTGGCTGATGATTGCTGTCTGAGAAGGTAGGTCCGGTGTTGTTATGTCTTCTGATTTTTCTCCCCAAGAGAAGCTGTAATCCTGGACTTTTATGTAGAACCTCTCAACTTTTAAATTTGTTGGCAACAAATTAGCATTTTTTAGAAAATAATGCGTGAACCCCACAAACTACATGTTGGTTTCACGGGGGAACAACTTTGTTCTAGAACATCTGGTTGGAATTGCCCATGTTAAGCATGAAAAAGATGAAAACAAATGACATGGCAAATTTATAAAATACTGCAGAAAGGGGACAAGAAAGGTAGATGAATAACACAGTCTAGAAGGAAAAAGATACTTAAAGGAAAAAGAGAACTCAAAAAATGAAATGACGAAATGGAAAGAAAATGGAGCCCGTACTTTTTAAAGACACTTGAGACATACCCTGGTTTTAAACCCTGTCAAGGGATCAACAACACTGGAATTCAGTGAACCTGTGCTCACAAGCCAACCAATCAGTGCCTCGCTTCTGAGAGTCAGCCAATCAGGGAGAGACTCATTCCTATGAACACGCCCCTGAGTGCCAACCAATTAACAACAGCCTCTCCGATGACGTCATCCACTTATGCTCCGAAGTGAAGTCCCCCAACCCCTTCCGAGATGAATAACCTACTCCGCTGGGTGAGACCCTAATAAAGCCGCAAGCACCCCAGGTTTGTCTTCTATGTCAGCGATGGAATGGCGGTCTCGTCCTTAGACACATTCGGGAATGAAAGGGCAGTAAAATAAAGAGATCACGTGAGTAATACGAACCAGAATCGGATGTAAATGTAGTAAGACGACAGAATGAAATAAACTAACAAAAACAGGTTGGGGGATGGAGGTGGAAGGAAGTTTAAGACGTTTAATTTCTGATTTTTTAAAAAAACTTGGCATCATTTAGCAAAATCTAAAATTCAACCAAGATGTTAATAATGATTCTAATGTGTTAATATCCCCTCTAATGTTTTCTTAAGTTATTTTTAATAGTATAATTTACATATGTCCTAACATGACTGGATCGTATCTTCATATCCTTGTAGTTCTTATACAAGAAAGTACAAGCAGAATCAGTAAAATTCAGATGAGCACTAACACTTTAAAAAGAGACTTTGAGTGCCCCGGCGGGGTGGCTCAGTTGGTTGGAGCGTCCTCCCATACACCAAAAGGTCGCGGGTTCCATTCCTGGTCACAATACATACCTAGCTTACCTAGGTGGTTTGATCCCCAGTTGGGGCATGTACTGGAGGCAACCGATCAATATTTCTCACATTTATGCTTCTCTCTCTCCCTCCCTCTATCTCTTGAAAAATCAATGCAAACATCCTCCAGTGAGGATAAATAAACAAACAAACAAACAAAGGCTTTGGGCATAACATATGTACAGAAAAGAGCCAAATCCCTGTAGAGCAAAATGAATTTTCACAGGATGAACACAGCATAAAACATTGGCATGCCTCAGAGCCACCTCTGGTTCGTCCTTCAATCATCAGCTCCCCCAGCAAAGGCAACTCTAAATCTGATTTCTAACACTAGATTTGTTTTGCCTTTTCTGAACTTTATAAAAATGGGAGCATTACAGTCTCTTTTGTGACCAGCTTCTTTCTCTCAGGGTTACATCTGTGACAGTCCTCCATACTTTTTTTGCATGTGGTTGTAGTTTATTTTCATTTTCATATACCAGTTTTCTACCGTATGAATATACCAAAGTTTTAGTCATTCTCCTGATAATGGACATTTGAGCTGTTTCCAGGCTTTGGCCACTATGAATGGTGCGCTGTGACACTCTTACACATGTCTTTTGGTGAACACCTGTACGTTTATCCATTATGTATATTTGTAGACGTGGAGTTGCTCGGGCAGAGTACACAGATGTTCAGTTTAAGGATATTTTGCCAAAAGGGTGTAGCAGTTTATACTCCCCCAGCAGTGCATGAAAGTTGCAGATGTTCCATATCCTTGCCAACAGTTGGTACTGTCAGTCTTTTTAATTTTAGCCACTGTGGGGGCTGTTCAGTGATTATCTCACTGTAATTTTATGTGCAAGTGACAACTAATGATGTTGAGCAGGTTTTTTTCATATGTTTATTAACCATTTTGATGGTCTCTTTTATGTTGTCTCTTTACATTTCCCCCCATAAAGTTGGATTATCTGTCTTTTCCTAATGGAGTTGTAGAAGTTTGTATGTATTGTGAATTCAACCCATTATTGGATGTGTTAATAACAGAAATTGTTCATTTTGACGAAGCCCAAGGTTGTGAAGGTGTTCTATGTTTCTCCTAGGAGCTTTATTGCTTTACATTTCATATTTAGATTGGCAATCCATCTGGAATTGATTTTTTGTGTATGGGATGAGGTAAGGGTCAAGATTCATTTTGCCCTCCAGGTAGATTTCCAGCCGGCCCAGCACCACTTACTGAAAAGGCCATTTGCATTGCAATTCCATCCTAAATGAAGTGACTATATGAAGGTTTGTTTCTGGACCAATATTACATTGTTATAATTATGACAGCTTTATACTCAGTCTTGATGTCTTGCTATGGAAGTCTTTTCATTTTGTTCTTTAAGATTATACTGCCTTTTCTTGGTCATTTGCATTTTTTGGTAAATTTTAGATTTAGCTTGTCCACTTCTTCGGGGGAAGAAAAAAACCTGTTGGGCTTTTCATTGGGAATAAGTTGAATCTATAGGTCAAGTTGGGGCAGAGGGACTGATATCTTTACAGTACTGCGTCTTCCAACTTAGGATGCTCCCCTCCATTTGTTTAAGTCTTGTCTAATTACACTTGGTAATAATTTATAGTTTTCTGGGTAGAGGTCTTATATATCTTTTGATGGATTCATTCCCAGACATTTGATTTTTTAAATGCTATTATAAGTGGTACAGTTATAAATATTTTATTTAAAAATATTTTCTTACTGATATATAGAAATACAATTGGCTTTTGTACCTTGGCCTTTTATCCAGATACTTCACTTACTAATTCTAATGGTTTACCTGTTTCTTGTTTTCTTTGTTGTTCTTACTTCCACAGTCATGCCCACTGATTCAGGCAGGAAGATGGGCTAAGGGTAGATTACTTTATCCAATCTGGATTTGAGCTAATTAGAAGCTGGGTTTCTGTAATTGTGAAAGTTGGCTTATTTCCATGTTCTTTAATCCTAGAGGGAGGCTTTCAGGAGTCCTAATAAAACCCGGGGTGTTTCATATGGCCTCTCCTAAACCCCAGTTTTGTCTCCCCAGCTCCAAAAACTCTCCTTAGCTTCTCAGCCACTTGGTCATATCTTGGAAAATGCTTGAGGGGAGAAGTGGAGCTCATGACAGGCTCCCCTCTCCTGCCTCTCTCTTTTTTTTAAAAAAAATATTTTTATTGATTTTAGAGAGGAAAGGAGAGGGAGATAGAAACATCAATGATGAGAGAGAATCATTGGTCAGCTGCCTTTTGCACGCCCGCCCCTTCCCCCCTCCCCTCGCACTGGGGATTGAGCCTGCAACCTGGACATGTGTCCTTTACTGGAATTGAACCTGGGACCCTTCATTCCACAGGCTGATGCTCTGTCCACTGAGCCAAACCAGCTAGGGCCTCTCCTGCCTCTCTTCATTCTGGGGTCTTGGCTTCAGAAAGCTTCACATCCTTTCTGTTATTATTTTAAATTTGTACCCATCTTATTTGTGCATGTGAAACGGTATCTCATTGTGACTTTGATTTTCATTTAATTAATGGCTAATGATATTTAGCATTTTTTCCTGTGCTTATTAGCCACTTGTGTATCTTCCTTGGAGAAATGTCTATTCGATCCTTTGTGTACTTTTAAATTGCATTGTCTTTTTATTACTGAGTTGTAAGAGTTCATTACATATTATGGTACCACTCTCTTATCAGGTTACCATTTGCAAATATCTTCTCCCATTCTGTAAGCTGTCTTTTTACTTTCTTGATGATACTGTTTGCAGCACAGAAGTTTTTAACGTTGATGAAGTCCAGTTTATTCATTTTTCCTTTTGTTGCTTGTGCGTTTGGTGTTGAATCTTAGAAGGCTTTGCCTAGTGCCAGGTCGCCAAGGTGTACTCCTGTTCTCTCCTGAGACTCATCGTTTTCGCCTTTACATTTAGCTCTACATTTGGGTCTCTGATCCATTTTGAGTTAGCTTCTGTGTATGGTATAAGGAAGGGGCACACCTTCATTCTTTTGCATGTGAATGTCCGGTTGTGCCAACACTGTCCCACATCTTTTAAATAGTCCCTGCATCATGTTCCCCTCGGTGGCCCCAGCACCCTCCATCCTCCACGGCTTCGTGCTTGCCCGGGCTGCTGGTTCCTGGAACACTTCCCTCCCAATGCAATTGGTTCTTACTCATTTCTTTCCCAGGACCTAGAGTAGATTCGTTCAAGAATTTTGGCCTTGCTATCTTCGTGACTTAGTACAGAGTAAGGAGTGCTAGGAGTGTGGTGTGGAAGATATGCCATTTCATGGAAGGCTAAGGGGCGGGTATTGGTCAGGCTACTACTCTGCAGAAGAGACTCATCCCACAAGCCCCCCGGTTTCTGTGGCGGAAGAAAACGCGTGGTCTGGCAGTCGGAGGCAGCTCTGCCCCAACACCTGCTCATTGCTCTTTCTATGGTAGCCCCGGCCTCCAGACCCCTTCTCTCATGTGGATTCCGAGGGGTGCTGACTCTTGCCACTATGGTCGTTAAAAGAAAATGACTTTTTTCCCCCCAAAAGGAACAGCATGAATGCAGCCAGGTGCTGAAGATGTCCTGGGTGTCCAAGGCCCATTTACCAGGAGGCCTGCTCTTTCATACTCTAGATCTTTCTTGTTTTTTAAAATATGTTTTTATTGATATTTAGACCCATTGATTGGCTGCCTCCTGCATGCCCCCAACTGGGGATCCTGCCTGCAAGCTGGGCACGTGCCCAGAATGGGAATAGAACCCAGGACCTCTTAGTCCATGAGACGACACTTAATCCACTGAGCCACACCAGCCAGGCCTCTTTAGACCTTTCCATGCAACTTCGAGCATGTCACATCTATGTCTCTTCTGGAATGTGGGCATTTGTAGTCTCTGTCTATGTAAAGACAAAAATAACACTACCCTCCTGACATTTGGGATAGAACCCTTGATTCTGGACACTGATCATGAAGTGTGCAGCTATCTGGATGATAGGCTGACTATGAAGAACCTGGTGAATATGAAGAACTATGTTCCCGCAGTTTCTTTCCTGGTCCATGTTCAGCAATCACTATGGCTTCTCCTCTGGAAGATTCATAAAACCTCCTGGTGGGTAGGGAGGCCCTCACCTACCGTCCTACTGCACCTCCCTGAGCTGGAACAGCACAAACAGAGCCCACCCTGGGGGGAGAGACTGTTGAGCCACCAGAGGGAAGCCTTTCTGGGCCCAGGTCTTTGATGCTCTGAAGGTTCAGCTGCAGCAGGTATGTGAGCTGAGCAGTGGGGCCTGTATCTCATGTTGCTATGTCTCTGAAGAATGCAAAAGGAAAAATAACAAGAGATTTAGAGAAATCATGTGTAACAAGTTGAGAAAATGTGGATGGACAGCCCTCACTGAATTATTATGTGTCTATCACCTCACCTTGTCTTGATCTGCCACTGAAGTTCCCTGTTTACTCAGTTATTGATTTCATCCACAGGTATTTATTGCACACCTACTATGTACCAGGCATGGTGCTTATGATAGCAAGGAATGAAAGAGTTCAGTTGCCACAGAGCTTTTTTAGTCCAGTGGGGAAATCTGAAAATAAATATAAATATAAAAGATAAAGATAAGCTATGAATTGATAACTAAATGAAGAAAAAAATTTAAAGGGCACAATAAGATATGAGAGCAAAGAGCCTGATTCGCTAGGGGAAGGATGTTCTCAGGGTGATGATTAATTTTAGGTGTCTATTTAACTGGGCTAGGGATGCCCAGGAAGCTGGTAGAACATTATTTCTGTGTGTGTCTGTGAAGGTGTTTCCGGGAGAGATTTGAATTGGTGGGTAGGGTAAAGCAGATGGTCTTCCTCAGTGTAGATGGGCATCACCCAGTTAATCGCCGAGGGCCTGCCCAATCAGAAAGGCCGTGGAAGGTGAGTTCTGCTCTCTCCCCAGACATCCATTTCCCCCCGACCTCTCATGGAGGTGCTCACGGTTCCTGGGCTTTGGAACTCCGGCTCACACCATCAGTGCCCACGCTCGGTCTTCATGTGAGGACTGAATTTCCCCACCGGCTTTCCAGCTGCAGACAGACGTCAGTCATGGAACTGCTCGGCCTCCATAACGGCGGGAGCCAATTTCTACAATAAATCAATCTCTCTCTCTCTCTCTCTCTCTCTCTCTCTCTCTCTCTCTCTATATATATATATATATATATATATATATATGATGTTCTGGTTCTCAGAACTCTGACGGGGGAATAGTGGGAGGAAAAGGTTCTAGGAAGAGGAAGCAGCAGGTGCTAAGGCCTGGGGCCTGAATGAACTTGGTGCATTTGAGAAGCTGAAGAAGCCAGTGTGCCTGGGGTGAACATGCAGAGAGCGGTGAGATGAGACTGAAAGGCTTGGGGGGATGTGCTAAGTGTTTTGACTTTCTATCCTAGGTGCAGTGGGAAACCGTTGTGGGGTTTTCAGTAGGGGAATGATACGATCAGATTTTATATTCATGCCTTGAGTGTCTCAGTGAAGACAGCACACTCCTTAAGACAGAGCCAGTGCTGTGCTGTGCATGTCACAGGGCCCGGGCAGGGCATGGTGGTTTGATGGTGATTCGTGTAGGAATTCATTGATCTATAGGTTCAAGGTTTTGTTTGGTTGCATTAGATAAAAATAGAATATCTGTGTTCTCTGTAACACATTATGGGAAAACTAGGGTTATTTTATGTACTAAAAGGATAAATGCCTTTTTCTTCACACACACACACACACAATTTTTTTCAAGCGAGACCATTTCTTACCATTGGAAATCCATAAATGATTTATTACTTTTCCTAACCCCTCTCTATTCCTAGCTGCAGACTATTTCTTTTTTCATTTCGCCTAAAAAATTGTCCAGCTAATAAATAGGTTCAAAGGCAGACAGAGGGAGCTTCCACAGGTTATGAGAAAATGCCAGGCTCTTGAAAGACCTCCATGGATACAAAACCATAAATCTCAGAGAGCCCCTTTTGAAATGTCACTCACCTTCCTTCCTCATAGGAAACCGGGGCCCAGAGAGAAATTAACGAACGTTACAGTTCATCTGGACCTTGTTACTCAAACCAGCAAGAGGATGGTAGAGGAGGATGGACCCAGCAGAAGAGAGTCCACTTGGAGTTTTATAGTTTCCCATTAAACACACACACACACACACACACACACACCCTCCTGAACTTTCTAGTAAGGCAAATGTACTTATCCAACGGCACCTGGAAAATATTATTCACTGATGACAACCCACGGAGTTATCTGTTTGCCGGGAGTGAAGTGGCAGCATAACAGTGCAGGAACAGGAGTCCCCATTAGTTCTCAGGAGATCTCTGAACAACGGGGACTTCGGAAGAGGAAGCCATCAGGGATGTTTTCACATCATAAAGCCTGAGGCCTCCACAGGCTGGGGAAGTTGGCTTTGTCTTCTTTTTTTTGTTTTTGTTTTGTTAATCCTCACCTGAGGATATTTTCCATTGATTTTTAGAGAGAGAGAATGGAAGGGAGGGGGAGAGACACAGAGAGAGACACATCAATTGGTTGCCTCCCACATGAGTCCTGACCAGGGCCGGGGATCAAGCCTGCAACTGAGGTACATGCCCTTGACCGGAATCAAACCCAGAACCCTTCAGTCCGAGGGCCAAAGCTCTATCCACTGAGAAAAACTGGCTAGGGGGGAAGTTTGCTTCTTCATATCACTTCTGGTTACTATTATTGGTCTTTGAAGGAAATAGGAATTCATTCATTTATTGCCTCGTTCTCTCTCTCCTTCCTCTCCTTTTCCCTCCCCCCCTTCCTTCCTGCTTTCCATGCACTGAGTAGGTTCCATTATTAATGTTTAGTGGGTGCTGAGGTGGATGGACAGAGTTTAAGCTGGGTACCCACCTCCATGGAGTTTTCATTCCAGTGGGAAATTTAAAAATGCACAGTGTGTGCGCAAGACAATCTGAAAAGCACCCCAAGACTGTACCCCGAGCTGGGCCCCACCTCAGGTGGGTGGGCTGGAGCTGTTGAGTGAGTACGTAGCTGCGACTGAAGACTCAGAGGGATGGGGCTCCCAGGAGGTCCTCCTGCTTACCACCTTGCTCTAGGAAGGGGCTGGTTCATCCTCGTGGTGGCTGGTTTGGGCAGCTTTCCATGCTCAGGCCATTTGTTTGTATATCAGTAATGACACTGAGGTCAGCCTCCCTGGATCCAGCCTTTGGGGATTAGGGATTTGTCAAAGAGAAGCTCAGCCTGCCCCTGCAGAGGGGCCCTGAGACCTTATCGCTCATCTTCCTGTTTAGTCCCCTTTGCACACAGAGGAGTCGCCAGATGCCACCTCTCAACTGGCTGTTTCCTTCATCCTGGGACCCGTGTGGGCCTGGTTTTTTCTCAAGTGTGTTTTCATGCCCCTTTTTGGATGAACTAGTTTGGGACTCAGTATGTTGGCCCAGGTGTGTGTCACCTTTGCCCATTACCCAGATGCAAGGGATGGGAAGGGTCTTTCGGATTTTACTTGAACCCATCTCCTGCCTACAGGAAAAACCGCCTGTGCACAGAGTTGCCCATTCCCTTTCAAACAAAATTCAACGCAGGAAAACCTGTTTCCCTGCTGGGAAGCGCCCCCCTCAGCCAGCTAGAGCTGTGCTAGTGAAGAGGCTGTCTCCTGCCTTCCGTTCCTTGGAGAGCTCTTTAATTCTGGGAATCTCAGGTCTCTGGGACCAAAACACTGTCCCCTCCGAGAGGCAAGGTGCAGGGTGGTTAAGGAAGCAAACTCCTAGGGCCACACGGCCGCACCCAGTCTCGTTCTGCCACTCACAGCTGGGTCGCTTCCTGCTCGAGGCCTCCTCTGTGCCTCAGTTTCCCCAGCGACGAGGATGATACCGGTATGTACCTCATGCACTCCTGAGAGGACTAAATAGCGGACGTGTCTAGAAAGGGCCCTGGCACAGAGTAAGTATGCGTAAGTTTTCTCTATTATCATCTCACCTTGGATAATAGGAAAAACCGATTCTTAGGCTAAGTTCTCATTAGCAATTTCTTCTCTTTCTTACTTGGTAAGATGTGTTTGGATAAGGAAGACTGCTCCCTATTCCTACAGCTAAAGAGATACAGAGATCGGAAATCACCGACTTTCTGATGCCCCTTTTCGGTCTCCCCCAAGCCCAGCCCCACCTAGTGGCCGTCCTGCTTTCTGCCCCTGTACATCCGGTTTGTCTTCTTTAGAGGGTCATGGAAATAAAAGCTTGCAGCCTGTAGTCTTCTGCGTCTGACTTGGTTTGCTCAGCACAGTGTTTTTCAGGTTCACCTATGTCGTAGTGCACGTTACTTCATTTACTTTTATCGCTGAGCCGTTTACCCACTCACCTGTGGCTGGACACCGGTGCTATTTCCAAGTTGGGCTATTATGCCTAAGGCTGCTATGAGCACTCGTGTCGAAGGCTTTATGCAGACTCCTGCTTTCATTTCCCAGGAGTGGGATTGCTGGGTCGTATGCCCAGTGTAGGTGTCACTTTATAAGCAACCTCTAAAATGTTTTCTAAAGTCATGGTGCTGTTCTTCATTCTCACCAGCCAGGTATGAGGGTTTCAGTTGCTCCACATCACCAACACGTAGTATTGTCAGGTTAAAAAACTCACCTTGGCTATCCTAATCGCAGTGTAGTGCTATTTCATTATGGTTTTAATTTGTATTTCACTGATGATGAATCCTCTCATATGCTTATTAGGAATTTGCGTATCTTCTTTGATGAAGTGCCTATTATAATCTTTTAACCATTTTTTTAAAAATTGGATTGGTGGACTTTTTATTATTGAAAGTGTTCTTTATATATTTCAGTTACTTTTCAGTTCTTTATATATTTTCTTTCAAGATAATTACTAAAAAATCTTTCAAGCTAATTATTAAAAAGTCTTCACCTGAGGATATGTTTTTATTGATTTTTGGAGAGGGAAGAACGGAGGGAGGGTGAAAGAGGGAGAGAGGGAGAGGGAGAGAGAAACATCAGTGTGAGAGAGAAACATCGATTGGTTGCTTCCCTTACACACCCTGACTGGGTATTGAACCTGAAACTTAGGTATGTGCCTTGACTGGGAATTGAACTTGCAATCATTTTGGTTCACGGGACAACACTCCAACTGACTGAGCCACCCGGCCAGGGCTCTTCCAAGCTAATTTTTAAAACCTTTGCTCCTTCCAACTTATATTGGGTATTGATCAAGAGTTAATGCCCTGGCCCGTGTGGCTCAGTTGGTTGGGTGTCATCTTGTGCACCAAAAGGTTGCCAGTTAATTCATGGTCAGGGCACACGCCCAGGTTTCGGGCTTGGTAGGGGGCAAGCAGGAAGCATCAGACATTATGCTCACAGAGGTGTTTTTTTCCCTCTCTCCCTCCCTCTCTCTTTAAAAAAAGAGATCAATTTTTAAAAAAAAGTTTAACTTACCCTCAAGTAGTCCCAACCCAGGGATCCCTTAAAGAAACACCAAGTAGAAGCTAACGTAATGTTATATGCCACTTTACCCCAGTGGAAAAAAACAAAGAAAAGAAACACTAAGTAATTGCTTGCCCCCAGCCCTTTATCTCTCCCCTTCTCGGAGCTGGCTGTTTACGTTTGGAGCTGAAAGGAACACCCTGAGTGAGCACAGAAACAGCATTCCACCCGATGCTGTGGTGCTGTCGGAGAGGTCTGAGGCGGCATTCCCAACTCTGCAAGATGGAATAAACAGATGGTTTGTCCGTCACAGTAGGGCGTCCATCACATTTCTGAAAAGTTGTCTCTTTCTTCTGCAGCGTCCTGGCTTTTATCAGTGAGCAGCCTGACCAGATGGGCCGACCCACCTCTTTGCTTCTCTTCCAGCACAGGGTGAAGTTAGCCCTCCAAGGCAGCCAGGTAGGTCCTGTCTATTCCGCAGGCTTGCAGGATGGACCCCGAGGGCCACTCCAGCCCCACAGAGTGGGACCTGGGAGGCATTGATCCAGCCAGAAAAATAAGCCTCTAAACCACATGCAACTGAAGGAGAAAGAACGCCGAGGTTCACGCAGTCAGGAAACTTCTAATTCCCATCCTTCTCTAACAGATAGTAAAATCATAGAGGTCCATAGAGGTCCTGTCTGCTGTTAACCAGGCACTTACTAGTTGCCAGGTACTGTGCCAACCAGTTCACACAGATCTTCTCATTGAATCTTCATATGGCCCTCAAGAGAAGGACACTGTTACTATCCCCATTTCAGAGAGGGGGAAACCGAGGCTCCGGGAGACGATATGATCAATGACTGCGGAGCTGGGACATTCACCCTTGTCTGACAACCACGCCTGTGCCTTGAGCTACCTCAGAAACCTTTCCTCTTGCAGACAAGGAGTTGGTCTTTGGTGTTAGCTTGCGCTTCCCTTTTTCTGTCAGGCTGCCTTTTCGTTGCCGATCCCACTAGTTCACAGAGAAGGGGATGGGGCCCTTTGCTTTTCTGAGTCCTTTGGTTAGGACAGAATTCCTGAATTGTGTGTGTGTGGGAGTAGGGGGGGCATGCCTCTACCTCATCTACATGATGATCTACCGACTGATCCATGCAGACTGTACCGTCCACACAGCTCACAGAGCCAACCCCACACCCACACCCACACCCACACCCACGGCCTGGTTTCTTTCTGATAGACAGAAGGCTGACCGTGACCTTCTGCAGACACATTCTGAGACCTTCACGAGAGTGGGACCCTATGTCTCCGTGTCCTTCCTTTCCCCATAACATGCATTCTAGAGTTTGAGAGGAGAGCCACCACGCTGAGCTGCGGTGCCCACCCCGGGCACTTAGTAGGCTCACTCACCATAAGGAAAGGGCTCATACCAGCCACGCAGTGGGTGTGACTCCACTTTGGGCCCCAGAAAAATCCCACGTGTCCGTGTCCACACGTCCTGATCTTCAAGATTGCTCACAGGGAGTTGGAGCCACAAACATCAAACTGGAAACGCCAAGGGTGCGCACTCCTTAATCCAAGACAGCCCTGATTTCTGGGCCAGATAACTTTGTCCACATCCCAGAACATTAACCCTTTTCGGTCCAACATGGAGGCTGACTCGACAGACCAGGCGCTAGGAGCAGGTCCAACGTCGAGGATGAGGTTGGCACTGCAAACTGGTTCAACGTTCAATCCCGTCAATTAATTTGGACCAGACTGTTTGAATTCCAAAAATAAAATTGGACCGCAAAGGGTTAAAGAAGGAATTAGAGAAGTTTTTTTTTCAAAAGTAAAAGTGGGAAATATCCAAGGGCATGTGGGAGCAGAGGCTCAGGGAGGCCTCACCTGTGTCCCTACAGACCTCGGCAGAAGCTCGGCGGTGAGTTACGGAGGAGGCAAGAGGGGGATAGACGGGAGAAGGAAATTCATGTGTGTGCACGCGGTTCTCGCGAGTGTGCCAGGTGTGTGGGAGGCGGGGTGTGGTGTGCACACCCATGAGCAGTGGGTGGGAGGGTGTGTGTGTGTGGGGGGGGGGGCACTGTAGAAGGCAAGACAGTCCTATCTGAGCTGTGCCCTGGCCTGCCCCCTGGCATGACCGGAGGGGTTCTGAACGCGAGGAAGCCCACTTCAGCAGCCCTGCTCAGTAGCCTGGATCTGGACTCTGCAAGGAGGCTCTTGATGAGCACAGCTTGAGGCTTTTGATCGATGCCCCCACGGAAAGCTGTTAACAAGGCCCTTCACCAACCCTCAGTGGGGGAGAGGAGTTTTGTGCTGGGTTAGGTTAGCTTTTTATGGTTCTAGGCATTGGGGGAGATAAAAGCACAATTATTTCCTCTAAAAGAATAGGTCAGTACCTAGATTAGTACCTGCTTAGTTTTTATTTTGAAGAAGAGGAGGAGAGAGAGGCAAGGAGTTTGATTCCGGGAAGGAACTGGGCACCCAGACCCAGAACAGGCAAAGCCGTGAGGTCAGCAGTATGTAGCCTGGGCCCTGAGACTAACCACCTCCATGTCCCTCATCATTCAGGCATTAACTTCTCCCTCGTTTCCAAACTGCTTTCAGGACGAACTCTGTATATCAGCCATTTGCCCGTAGTGTAAATTTCCGTAGCTAATCTCTTTCTTTTTTGTTAATCCTCACCCAAGGATATTTTCCCATTGGTTGTTAGAGAAAGTGGAAGGGAGGGGGAGAGATAGAGAGACAGAAACATCGATGTGAGACAGAGACATTCATGAGTTGCCTCCTGCACATGGATCCAGGCTGCAACCGAGGTACGTGCCCTTGACTGGAATAGAACCTGGAACCCTTCATTCCGAGGGCCGATGCTCTATCCACTGAGCCAAACTGGCTAGGGCATTAGTCTCTTTCTAAGGTGGAGAGTGGTGTTGTGGTTAAGGTACTAGAGCCAGCCTGCCTGAGTCCAAATGAATGCAAATGAATGCATTGACTTAGCTATCTCTACTTGCTACTCTGTTTAGAGTGCTTCCAACTTTCCCCATGTTACATGATGCCACCACAAGTATATTTGTGTATAGAGAGCTTCGTTCCTGTGGGTTAATTTATTCCTAGAAATTGAATCATTGGGTCAAAAGACATCCTTAGTGTGTGGCTTGAGAAGTTACTCGATATCCCTATGCTCAAGATTCCTCATGTGTAAAGTGGGGTTGAAAGTAATAGTTCTTTCCTCACAGGTTTGTTGTGAGAATGAAATGAATTACTATGTGTAAGACACTTAGAATAATTGTGGCACATAGCAAATATTATACTTACTTTGTTACTATTATCTCTGCTGAGGGTGTACATTTTAAACCTTATCTCTAGTTGTGAAGGAAGGGTTATCCCTTATTGAAAAACATCTTGGGTTTTAGGGAGCATGGGACAGTGGTTTCTTTAGAGCAGGGCTGGGGTCCCAGGGCCATATAAGGCTGGATAAATCATTTGGTCTGGCCCTGCCAAGGCATTAGGGGTGAGTTAATTAAATGTTTGATCAAATAGAGCAGGCTAATTTTTAAGTTGATGATTTTGTTTGGCCCTCAAATGATGTTATAAATAGCCAAATTGCTTTTGGCAGAAAAAAGGTTCCCCACCCGTGCTTTAGAGGGAGGCCCTTAGCTGATGCCTACTGTTAGTGTCTACTGTGAGTGCCCAGGCAGCTCTGTGTGCCCGGGAGGTGAGTGCCATTCTCAGAGGCAGTGGCCAATGGTGCAGCTTGATGAACTCTCTTGGGCCAGGTGAACCCGAGCAGTCCAGGTTCTGAAGCATGTCAGCTCCCTGGACACTAACTTTCTCCCCTCCGCCCACCCAGTGTTCCCCACTCTCTGGACAGCAGTGTGGCCTCCAGGGGACTGCAGGTGCAGTGACAGGCAGCAGTAAGGGCTAAGGAGCCCCAAGGGGGGACGAAGCCATTTCATCACCTGCTTCCACCTGCTATCTCGGCTGCCCCAGGACCCAGACTTCACGTAACACTGATAGGGCTCTTTAAGGCAATTGGTTGTTCAGGCCCAGGCCGGAGGGTGAGAGCGGGGCTCCAGGGGCTCCAGGACACTTAAGTTCAAAGCCTTAAAACAGCAGACGATGGATGCTGGCTACTGGGAACCTGGCATAGCTGTCTCTGTGATTTTCCCACAGCTCACATCCTGGTGCCTTAAATAGTGGGTCTCAAGGACAATGGTCATCAAAGCATTTTATGTAAAACATTATTTCATTTTCTTTGTACAAGTGAGATATAATTGACATGAACTATTGTGTAAGTTGAAGGTATACAATGTGTTGATTTAATACACTTATGTATTATAAAATGATCACCTCCATAGGGTTAGCTAGCACCTCCATCATGTTTTATAATTACCATTTCTTTACTGTGGTAAGCACATTGAAGATCTATTTTCTTAACAAGATTCAGGTATAAAATACAGTTTTATTAACTATGATCACTATGCTGTATGCTAGATCACCAGAACCTATTCACCTTATAACCGGAGGCTTGTTCCCTTTGGCCAACATCTTCCCCATTTCCCCACCATGCCCCCCTTCCCTGTTACCACTATTCCAGTCTCTGTTTCTATGAATTTGGCTTTTCTAGATTCCACATGTAAGAGATATCATACACTATTTGTCTTTCTCTGTCTGACTTATCCCACTTAGCATGATGCCCTCAAGGTTCATCCATGTTGTTGCAAATGGCAGGCTTTCCTTCTTTCTCATGGCTGAACAATGCTCCGTTATATAGGTATCTTCTATATATATAAAAGCCTAATATGCAAATTGTTCCCTTGGGAGTTCAACTGGGAGACCAGGAGTTTGACCACTTGCAATGATGTGCGCTGACCACCAGGGGGTGGCGCAGAACAAAGGAAGGCAGCAGCCAGCAGCTGGGGAAGGGAGGCCCTGGCCGGCAGCCGTAAGGCCCTGATTGGCCCTGACCACTGGCCAGGCCTAGGGACCCTACCCATGCACGAATTTCATGCACCGGGGCCTCTAGTATATAAATATACATAGATAATCACATCTTCTTGATCCATTCATCTGTCGATGGGCGTGTAGGCTGTTTCCAAGTCTTGGCTATTGTGAACAGTACTGCTGTGTAATGTGGAGTGCAGATCTCTCTTCCAGATCCTGTTTTCATTTCCTTTGGATAAATACTCAGAATTGAGATTGCTGCGTCATATGTTCTATTTTTAAATTTTGTAGGAACCTCCATGCTGTTTTCCATAGTACCAATTTACATTCTCACTAATAGTGCACCAAGTTCTCCTTTTCCATATCCTTGCCAATACTTACGACCTTTTGTCTCTCTGATGATAGCCACTCTAACAGTATATTGGGTATTTTATCCCCTAATGATTTGGGAGTGATATATATGTCAGTGGTCTACTGAAGGCTAACATTTCTTGATACAAAGGGAAATCATCTAAATGTATAGTCTCTCTCAGTTATCTGTTATTTATTACACTTAGAATTTGACAGTGGAAAAGGAATGATTAGCACATGGAGGGTGATTAATAAATATGTTTTGAATAAGTGAATGGATAGTTTATTTAACTGTTCGCTATTGTTGGGCTTTTAGGTTGATTCTATTTTGTAAAAATTATAAACAGTGTTATCTTGAATATATTAGTGCATATAGCTTTATCTTTGTATTATTTTCTCTTTTAGAAGTGGGATTTCTAGGTCAAAGGGTATGAACAATTTTATGGCCTGTGACATGTATTTCTAAACTTCTTTGCCCAAGGATTATACCAATTTTGAGTGCTCACAGCAGTGTTTGGGTGCCAGTTTCACACTAACCTTACTGGCTTTGAGTGTTAACATAAAATTCTTTTTGCTACTTTATTAGGTGAGTCACAGTATCTCGATATTTTAATTTTGCATTCTTTGATCTCTATTTTCCTGTGTTCGATTACTAGTCGCATTTATTATTTTGTGAATTCTGTTCATTCCTGTTTTCTATGATCAATTAAATAACACTGAGAACATTATCTATAATAATAAAAGTGTAATATGCAAATCGACTGAGCCACGGAACAGCAGAATGACCGTCCGGACGACCTTCTGGATGACCACACTATGACACGCACTGGTGCCAGGCCAGCCAAGGTGGGTGCGATGTGATTGGTCGGGGGGCCCCGCCATCGCCCCATGATCGCCCCGCAGAGGGAGGCCCAGGCTACCCATCTGGTGGCACTGCGGCGAGTTAGCGGGGCTTCCCTCTGCGGGGCAATGGATCTGGGGGCCCCCGCAATTGATCTCCCCACAGAGGGAGGTACAGGCCACCAGCCAGTGGCGCTGTGGCAGGTGTGTGGGGCGGCCAGCGATCACCCTGCAGAGGGAGGCCTAGGCCAGCCAAGTGATCGCATCCCATGCCTGTCACCCACAGAGGGAGGGGACTGGTGGCGGGGAGTGGGGTGCAGACAGTGCCACACAGATGGCAAGCAGTGGCAGCGGCGGGGGCGGGGCCAGCTGCCGGCAGCAGGGGGAAGGAAAGCCCCAATAGGCCCTGATCACTGGCCAGGCCTAGGGACCCTACCCTAGGGGTCCCAGACTGCGAGAGGGCACAGACTGGGCTGAGGGACACCCTCCCATGTACAGATTTTGTGCACCGGGCCTCTAGTTACTGATAAAATAATAATGTTATCTCATTAAGGTATTAGCCCTTTATCCTATTTGTTGAAAATGTTTTCCCTAGTCTGTTATTTTTCCCTTTTCTCTTTTTCCCCTCCTTTTCTTTGTTCCTTCATCCTTTTATTTCTATTGTGTGAATGTTCATTTAGTCAAATCTGTTGATCTTTTCCTTTGACCTCTTTGTGTATAAGCCATAAGAATGTGAATACTGGTAGTAGAAGAAAGACAGGCACCTAATACATGAGGTGGGAAAATTTCTCTAGCTTTGTGTTGCTGGCTAGTTTACACCTCATTCCATCTTTAATTTAGGATTTTTTTGAGTCAGATGATTCACTCACAGTTTGAAGGGTACCATAGAGTTTCGACATCTTGGCATTGCACCTTCGTTCTATGCGATTAGGAACAAACAGGAAGAAAGCTCCCTTTTCTCTCCACCCACCTCCCTTTGTAGAGACTATGAAGATGGCAGGAGAGGAGAAAGGCGGCTGACCTGAGTGTGGGAGGAAAGAAGGGGATTATCATAGTGAAATGTGTTTGAAGGAACCAGCTACCTACCTTTGGAGTGAAAACTGTAATAAAGAGGAGGCGACTGGTGACGGGGGTGGGGTGCGGACAGTGGGGAGTCAGTGTTTCTTGACTTAGCAGAGCTGGCTCTTAGGACCAACTCAAAGGGTCTGTGTACAGAGGGAACGTTGATATTGGCCGCGGTGTACCACCGCATTACATGAAAGGGTAGAAAACTAGCCATTAAGTAAGATGGAAATGTTACGCCAGCCCTGTTCTGGATATATCTAAAAATCAGAACATGGAGGCTTTAAAAGGTTAGTTTGAAAGGGCCTGACTCCCAGGGTTTCCCATCTGGATTTTCAATATTTACTGTTTCCCATGGGGCCGTGTGCAGGGCAGGGATGGTGCCAGTGGTCACAGAATCAAACAGAGCATGTGTGCCACTCTCCAGCCGCCGGGAACGACTGTCCAGGCAATTCTCGTGGGAGTGAGGGGGATGTAAACATCCTGTTTCCCTTGGGTTATTTAAACATAAGCTCCCATTGCCCTGTGGTCTGACCATAGCATGTGGCTTATGTGACATATTTGAGCAAGAACCAACAACTTGATCTATTAGCTTAATTGACCTAAAAAAGCCATTAAGATTTAACCATTCGGAATTTCTGTGATGGTTTTACAGTGAACACAATGGCTTGGAGCAGTCAGTAATTGTAATGAGAGGTGACTAGAAGAAGTTACATAATTTTGAGCTGTTTAAGTGTTGTGCAAAACTCCAAACGGGAAAATTCTGAATTCTTAGTGACACAGAAGATGAATTCTGTGCTGCACTCAAGATCCATTCTTGATACTAAGAGTGGCCCTTATCAGCCCCTGTCGTCACCAATAAATGTTAGTGCTGTGCGGGCATATAAGTGACTGAAAAACAGAAAAACAAACAGGCGAACTTGCAGATGGAAGGACGGCTGGCCTTCGGGCAGTTCTCCTTCTGATTAGTGACCTCAGGAAGTAATCTGTCTTTTATTCCTGTTTAATGTAAGTGCCTTTCATCTAGCCTGACTCATTCTTTAGAGCTGGCCCACAGGGGACACTCAGATGGGGTCAACTTGACTGACTGGTGGAGGGAACGGCAGGGGAAGAATGGGTGCTCTGCCTGCTAGTCCTTGTTTGAGGGCCGCTAAGGTTGCTGTAGGTCCTGGGGAGCCCTTCTGGGACAGTATTTTCATTTGGGCAGGACCTTGGTGTCTTTGTGGCATGGTCTTTATCTAGAGCAGTGGTTCTCAACCTTGGCTGCACATTAGAATCACCTGGGAATCTTTTTAAAACCCTGATTTCTGGGCTTCATCCTCCGGAAATTCTGTGTCTTTGTTATGGGGTGGGGCCACAACATTAGTAACAAAGAAACAGAATTTCTGGAGGATGAGGCCCAGAAATCAGGATTTTAAAAAGATTCCTAGGTGATTCTAATGGGCAGCCAAGGTTGAGAACCACTGATCTAGAGGCAATAGCTCTGACCTCTTAGAATTGACGATGTAACAGCTGGTATAGAATGGATTCTCGGGACCATTCTGAGATGTTCAGGGTGGTGGTTCTCTAAGTATGGGCTCTGGATCCACCATATCATCACCTGGGAATGTGTTAGAAATGCAAACGCAGGCCCCTCCTGGGGACCTGTGAGAAATGTACATTCTCAGGACGCAGCCAAGACCTCCTGCATCAGAAACTCAGGGGTGAGGCCCAGCTGTCTCTGCTTTAGCGAGCCTGCTGGGTGAGCCTGATGCACGCTGGAGTTGGGGTATCGCTGTTTTAGAGTGTGCCAAGTAAGATATGTAATCCACACAGCATCTCTCTGGAGTAGAACCTATTTTTAAAAGTTTCAATGTAGTAGATGAGAAAAGAGACAAAGGAATACACCCACGGTTTCACAGCATCAGAACTGGGATTTGAACCAGGTATGCTGGCCCAGGGCCAGGATCTTCACCACGGCACTGAGACGTGTGGACGGTAACACATCGTTAGGGGGGAGGAGGAGGACACACTTTACAGATAATGAGGAGCAGGGTGAGTTTTATTCAGATATAGTTCCCCAGCTGGTAACTGTGTGCTGGAGCCTGTTTTCCTACCAGCTTGAGAGAACCAATTGTGAACATCTGCTCTTCCCAAATCCGTGTATAGTGATGTCAGGTTGGCAGCTTGAAATTGGCCATGGTGGGGATATTTACACCAAGGAAACTATCAGCACTGCGAATAGGGCTCCCTGCCTCCCCCCACTTCAGCCAGTTGTTACACATTTACTGGCACACTGCTGCCTAAATATATTCTTAATCATTATATGCTAGTGGCCCGGTGCACAGATTTGCACACATTGAAAGGAAATTAATTATAAGAAATATTTTAATATCCCATTTGCCCTTTCTCTATAATAGAAGTGTCAACCAAATTCACGATCGATGATGACAGATCAAAACACATGTGTGCGATTGGTGCCAGCGAGAGCTTTATATGTATTGTGTATGCGTGAGTCAACTTAGCCTTTTATAGCTATAGAATAAACTTGCTTAATTAGATCTGCTTTCTGATTTAGCTAAACTTTTTCCAGCCCAGGGAAGCATCCCAACTTCTCTTTCAGATAATTGTCAGCAACACAGCAGTAAATATCAACACGAAGCAGATTATTATTGTAGATCACACAGGGAGAACAAAGGGTAAAATATTTAACTGCAGCAGTGTTTGACTATATTCTGCGTAGTGAGAAAAACCTGAAGTCATTTTCAAGGTCCACCATTTCTTCTTTTCAGTAGGGTCAAGTTTCTAAACTTTCTAAATCTCCGTTTTCCAGCTAATGAAAAGAAAATAGGATTCTACTGAGTCTCTTATCTACCTACTCCAGGATTTCTGTGAGGATCAAATGAGATGCAGCATTGGAAAACGCTTCACAGACATTTGGCTAAAGTGTAAAATGTTTGCACCTGGCTATAAAGCAAGTTGTGTTCCTGGGCTGAAGAAACTGCAAGGAGGCTAGCTGTTGCAAGGGAGAGGAAGCCGGGCTTTGCTATTTGATGTCATTACCTGGAGCCCACAGCCACCATTTCCGGGCTGGGCTGGGCTGTGGGCCCCATTTTGCTCCATGGGGTCTGCGATTTGGTGGTCTTTTGCTCTGGGGTGGTGGTGGGGCCTGTATCCCACTTGGGGGAAACTGAGTGTTGCTTTGTGGGTGCCAGGTCCCTGGTGCGTTTCTCTGTAAATGGCCAGGGTGCATCACGGCAGCTCCTGTGTTGAGCATCTGCCTCCTGGTGGTCAGTGTGTGTCATAGTGACCAGTTGGACGGACACTTAGCATATTAGCCTTTTATGTATATAGATTCTTAGTAATATTACTTACCAATTATACAGGCTAATTTGAAGCAAGCACCATTCATGGATTCATTAATATTCTAGCTGCACCTATATTTTCCCATGTCTGCACAATTGATTTGACAACAGCAGAACTCTAGCACCTTAGAGAAAGGGAACTTGGAGTTTGTCTTTCAATTCTCTGAGTTCAAAAGATAAAAGGCCAGGAATAATGACTTGTGTTGGAGGAGCTCCAGGATTTTAGACATCCTTCCTGGGCACGTTTGATACCCATTGGGGTGAGGTGGGGGTGCATACAGCTGGCCCAGGCCTGAGAGGCAGCAGCTGGTGGAAAATGTGGTGAGAAGGAGGGCAGAGTGGAGTTCCCTCTCTGTGACGGGGCCAGGGTGTGGGAGAGATGGGGTCGGGGGTTCCCTGCTTCTGAAACAGTAATGAATTGAAATGTCAACACAGAAGCTTCTCCAAACTTCTTGTCTCCCAGGGGTTCGTGTTGGAACAACTGAGGATTTGAGATTTCAGGGTTCCCAGGCCAGGGGGCCAGGGCTTTCTGTAGTTTCCTGCCAGCCTCTCATTCCATCTCTGTCTTGGATGACTGGTTACACTCCTCATGGGCTCATGGGGTGTCCCTCTCCCCAGACGGTATCAGGAATGAATTAGCATGTTTCCCTCCGGTAAGTGATCCTCTCTTTGAGTAAACATCCCCTGGGTTTCTGTGATGTGTAACTAATGGAGTGCTAAACTCTCAGGGCTGGTTTGAGACTCCAAGCGCACACGTGTTGCCAATCCATCATGCTCCTAATACTAATTAACATAGCAGGGACACAGCAAAGCCACAGATCCCGCGCACACTACCCGGCTCGGGTTACGCTCTCACAACAATCTTGCTGTTGACCCAGCGAGAGTGCATGTTGGGAAAAGGAGCTCCGGCCACTGCTCCCTGGCGCTAGCTCTGCCCTCCGCCCCCGCCCCCCCCCCCACACACAATGTCACTGTGCATCAGTACAACTGAGGTGTCCTCTGGCCACCTGGCCATTCGGCTTCAGGGATGATGCCTGAGTTCAGAGCGTGGCAGGGCAGGGCTCCCAGCCTGACCGGGAATCAGGCTACTGTTCATGCCGCGATTTCAGGCCCCGCCGGGATCACAGATCATAAGCGAACCTCTCAGGAAGACTCTCTCTGACGGAGAACTGGGTCACCTGGATGGTGCAAAGAGCAGTATCCCTCACATCAGCCAAATAGAAAGGCATCTCTCTCTTGATTGGGTGTTGGTTACATGGGATACACATTTATCAGAAATCATTGACTTGTACGCTTAATACCTGTGTGTTTTGCTGGATATACATTCTCCCTCAATGAAAAAGTTTTAAAAATTGCCCTGTGCAGCTACTTACCAGAATGCATCAGGAGTTTCTGAATGTCTTAACATCAAAACAAGATATAGAAACAGATGCTGAGGTTAATACAGTCATAGGCACTCACAGCCCTGCATGTCCAATCTTGTGGTCATTATTCTCTAATGACATTATTCTCATTAATTTAAGTGATTATGGGTATAAATGTATAAAATAAATTATTTTAAAAAATAAATGGAAGGGCATGCTCAAAGTCCATTCCTGGTGGAGCCTCATGTTCTAGCAGTGGTTGGTATATAAACTACTAAAAATTCCTGCTTTAGCGGCTTCCCATAAGGGGCTATCCAAGGGAAACATGATAAAGTGTTTGTAGTCTAGTGTTGAAATGCTCAGCAAACAAATCCTGCATAATCTAGCATCCAGCTAAGCCCCCTTTCCTCAGTGTCCATGATTTAAGGACCACCAGGCTGGGCTGGGCTGGGGGAAGTGAGGCCCAGAATCATTGGGTCCCCACTCCAGTGTCATTCAGGGGCTCAGAGTATAACCGTTTCTCAGTGGGGCTTCTAGAATGTTCCCTTTTGCAGAAAGAGTTATTAAGCTAGAATATGCTTTCAAATCACTTGAGTAAAAAGATCTCTCCCAGCTCAGTCTAATGTATCTATCATTCTGTAGCATAATGAGGGGATGTTTGCACGAGTACACATCTCATGTGAGATGTTCTTTATTATCTTTCCAGACTCAACAAATCTCTTCATGTTGAAGAATGCCCAGCGTGCAGTGCAGAAAAAGTTATGTATAATGTAAGAGGTTGCAATATTTTAAAACCACATATACTTAATAGTTACATGAAATAGAAAATAACTGCATAATCTAGAATGTTACCATTTTTAAAAATTAGATACGACAAATAGTTCCATAAAAGTAAGAGACGCATTTAAAATAGTTTTAAGAGTTGTATTGCATGGAGAGAGAAAGAGGACCTAAAATTGGTTTGTTTGTGTTCCTCTCTGTCTCAATATTTGTAAAGATCAGGTTGTTGGTAGATGATGGCTTTTTCCCTCCACATATTCTCAGCCTAGGGATTTGTTTATGTAACTGTCCAACAAGTAGGCACATCAAGAGAATATTAAAGCAAACCAACCATAAACCCCGGGAAAAGAGACAAAAAGACACACATAAATTATGTCACACTGTTGGGCTCAAAAAACATCAGAGGAAGAAGCTAAATGCTCAAAACAGACAGTAGCCAGCAGTTAAATAAACAATTAAATTAAGAATAGCAGTGTCAGCATGTGACAATTTGGTAATTAGCAGATTGTCCATGGCTTTGATCCAGCTGTGGGATTACACTAAAATACAACTTCATTAACTGTGATACGGCTGGTAAACCCCTGATAATTAAATGTATCCTTCCTCTTAAGTATCTGCTTTATATCGGCTTTCTATTGGGTTCTCAGTCTGTATACTCCTATAGTTAATTAGAGAATAAGCAGGATTTTTACCTGCTCAAAATTGATTTTAATGTTTCTTGCAATTCCATTTCTTTTTTAGATTAGGTAGGATGACTTTCTCTAACATGATATACTCCCACCTCTTACATAGGGTGTGTTGTTTCATCTGCACATCCATGATAGACATCACTAATCGATCACTCCACTCTTCCCTGCCCAGCCTCAGGATCCTGTTCACGGTGCGGTGCCCGGGCAGCCACAACCTGGCGCTCTGAGTGGGCACTGGAACAGAAACCCACTTGCCACTTTGCATCTGATCACTGCCGCTTTCTGATTCAAGGATCCAGTTGGCCAGTGGTACTTTCTCTTTGTCATCGATAGTTCCCATTTTTACATACCCAGATCCAAACACCGAGTCTGGAAGTTTATCTGACAGACACAGTGGTGATTCTAAAATGAAAAGGGGAAAAAGGAATTTGTTGGATAGATATTCACCTAGTGGGTCTTGCAGTTACTGGGTCAGAGCAGGAAAATGCCCTGGGTGTCATGGCTCCAACAGACTATTTGAGAGCCTAGGCCAGTGATTATTAATCCACATTGGGCATCAAAGTGCCTGGTTCCCACTTCCTGTCTGTTGGTTCAGCACCTGCAGGCATGGTGGCCTGGGTGGTGATTTTAGGAGGAAGGGGAGCCATAATCTCACAGGTGGTTTCCACCTGTTCTGGGAGTTGAGAACCTCTGCCATTGGGGGCAGATACAGTATTTAGCCCTGTCGTTGGAGAGGTTGCAGTAACAGGATGCTGGGGCCTGGATGCTGAGGGCGTCTAAGTACAGGACTCTTGCCATCAGGCCTCCATACAACTTAGTACCAAGAGAGAACTGCTAATGCCTTAGTGACCGTGTATTTATCCTTATCTACGTAGTGCTATTTGCCAACCATCTATGTCCCGATTCTCAAATGTTAGGGATAATAAGAGGGGGCAGTCATATAGAGGACATTGACTATTTTATACGTAAATCATCTGCGTTCTCGTGTACATACTCTAACGTATGCTTGAGATTTCTGCCATTGCCACAGACACTGTTTAAGGGAATGGGCTCTCGAGTTAGATCTGCATAGTTCTGAATTATCTAGGAATATGGCTAATTAATCAGATGGGTGACCTTGGGCAAGTTTCTTAAACTCTGTAAGTCTAAAAAATGGACACAGTGCTGATTCAGAAATGAATTAGATACTCTGTTCATGCATCCGCCCCAAGTGGGTGCTCTGTAAATGCAGTAGTGCTTTTATTTTCCCAAATAGCTTGAGTAGCTGGTCTGATCTCAGACACTGGCATTCATGCTGAGTGGCAGTCTGCTCTGATGTTTTATACTTTTGTTTACCGAGGTTCTCCATCTCCCTCAGAGTGGAGGCCCAGGTCCTCGGGACTCTGTGTGACCTGTCCCTCCCAAACACTTGTGCACCACCACTGTCTCCCCTGCTCATTCTGACACAGCTGCATCTGCCACTTCCTGTTCCTTAACCAGGCCAAGCGCATTCCCACCTCGGGGCCTTTGCACTTGTAATTTTCTCCGGCTGGAATGTGCTTCCACCAGAGAGCAGCGCCTCCTTCAGGTCTCCACTCCAATGTCCCTTCTCTGTGAGGCCACTCTGTATAGAACATCACCACCACTAGCCACTCCTTATTCTTCTTACTCAGGGTTATTACTGTTTTTTTAATGGAACTGATCACTATCTGACATATTATGTACTTTCTTGTTTTTGTCTGTCTTCCTCCCATGAGGCCAGGGGCCTGTCTGGTTTTTTTTGTGTTTTTTTTTTTTTTTTACTGCTCTATTCCCAGAGCTTAGAAGTGAGCCCAACACACAGTAAGTACTCAGCAGATGTCTGTTAAATTAAAGAATGAAAGGCTCAAAAATTAACAACTTAATCATTTAATCAACAAATATCCACTGACCACATATTTTCTTCCAGGTGTTGTTCTAGGTGCTGTCAGGGGCATGAAGAGTTTTAAGATATGGTCCCTACTCTTTTTTTTTTTTTTAAGAAAGTATTGTTTTAAAAACATATTTTATTGATTTTTTACAGAGAGGAAGGGAGAGGGATAGAGAGTTAGAAACATCGATGAGAGAGAAACATCGATCAGCTGCCTCCTGCACACCCCCTACTGGGGATGTGTCCGCAACCAAGGTACATGCCTTTGACCGGAATCGAACCTGGGACCTTTCGTGCTGCAGGCCAACGCTCTATCCACTGAGCCAAACCAGTTACAGCACAGTCCCTACTCTTAAGGAACTTACAGCCTTGGTTTAGAAAAATGAATTAAATCCAAACAATTAAAACTAAGTAAAATAATGTAACAGTAACTTATAATACAAGGTAGTAGATGATATTGAGATAAATCAGAGGTCAAAGGAAAAGATATTTCTTGGATGGCATCGGGAGAGGTTTTTCATAAAAAGCAGGATCTGAACAAATCCTTAAGAGATGGCAGATTGTGATCAGATTGTGGTGGGCAGAGAACCGAGGGGCTGGCAGCATTGGAAGGATATGGAGGAGGTGTCAGTAAAGACCTGCAGGTATGTAGAGGGCATAGGGTCACCCCGTGTGGGTGGATTTTTAGAGGTAAAGGTGGGATGAGGTTGTAGATGGCTTGCAGGCTGGACAAGAGCTTTAGGGCTGGGGCACTGTGTTGGGGAGTGGACCACGGCAGTGTCATCCGGCGATGTATCTGCTGGTATGTGTAGGGGAACATGTGTCATCTGGCGATGTGTCTGCTGGTATGTGTAGGGGAACTGAGTTTGGAGAGGCTTGCTAACAGAGGAGGCTATGGAGACAAGCCAGGCCGAGGACAAGGCAGACTGGGCCACACACCGGCAAGAAGGCTGGCCTTGAAAGTAAGCTCTTGATTACACAAAGGCTGGTTAGAGAGCTTGAGAATAGCAAGGCCTACTGTCACTTCTTATCTTTTTTATATCAACTTTGGTTTTTTGGTCATTTCATGGTTCACTGGCCCCTTTAACTTAGATAAGAAGGGTGAAACCTAGTCTTTTTTTAAAAATAATGGTTTATTGATTTTTAGAGAGAGGAAGGGAGGGAAACATTGATGGGAGAGTGATCTGATCTGCAGGCATCCCTATGGGGATAGAGCCAGCAACCCAGGCATGTGCCCTGACCTGGAATTGAACCCCCAACCCTTTGGTACATGGGACAACGCCCAACCACACCGGTCAGGGCAAAACCTATTCTTTTAAAACCTTTTGCAACCCCCATTTTAAAATCAGTTTGCAGAGGGGTGCAGATTTGGGTCTGGGGCTTTTATAAACATTTAAACATAAACATTATGGATATTATTTTAGTGTTTTATAAATATTAATTACACTGGGCTGTGAGTTTAGTAAGATTAGTTCACTTCACCTGCCCATCCCCAGTCCCAAATGCCCAGAGATGGAGATGCGGGCTCCCTCTTGCAAACCGCCTTGGCTGTCTGACTCAATGCTCACAAGTGTGTTTTGCTTAGACACGGCTCTACTAGCAAGGCGGAACAGTGGAGTTAAACAAATGTTTTGCTAGTCTCTGAGGCCCTATCAGGTCAATGGACTACTGCGTATGCCTGTAAGAATGGTCTGTTTCTGTCTGTTTAGAGACATGGCCTGCTTCCCCACTCCTGGAGCCCAAGTGATAGAGGCAGAACAGTTTGAGTCTCTAATTACTTAGCTTGTTGCCTCAACTGTCCTCGGGGTGTTCTTTTGGTAACAGCCTATGTGATGGATTGAACTTAACTTCTCAAACACATTGGAATGATCCAGTTCCGAGGTGGAATCTTGGAGCACCATCAAATGCGGGCTTAAAATTATTCTTATGGTGTCATTGACAATTAAATTAAAACACACACACTCATTGCATACCAAGGAAGGAAGCCTCAATGTTTTTCACTATTAAGCAGCTGAGATGATAAGAACATAAATAAGAGTGAAAATGCATTCATAAAAATGCCTCTGAAAGCCCATTAAGATCTGCTTTCACAGAGGCAATGAATGATAGAATATTGTGGATAGCTTTTCCTTCTGTTCTGGTTTTTCTGTGAGCAGCTGCCTGAAATTTCAAAATGACTCTGCTGCAGCTTAGTAGGGCTGACTTGGATTGAGATTAATTACCTCCTAGTTGGATGTGACTCAAAACAAAGGTAGGACTGGGTCCAAGGCCCCTGAGGATGGTTATCAAATAACATGGTGGCAGAAAGCAAGTGGCTCCCATGAAAAAAATGCCTTGCCTGTCACCCCTGAATAATCCCAGTGCACGTGATAAACCGCACCCCCAACTTCCTTTCTTAGAAAATTGTAATTGTTGAATAATTTAAAGGTAGCCTATTTTGGCTGATTTCATTTAAAATATTGCAAACAGTAAGAAATAGACATGAAATGGTTAGCACCGAGATACATCTCCTTCCCCAAACCAGGCACCACAGATTTTGTATTTTTCATATCAATTTAATTAGTTTCACAGTTTTTAGAGAAACGAATTTTGCAGTAGTAAAAGCTAATTATACTTCTTAGAAAGCTTTTAAAAATGCTGTTTCTAATTTGTGTCAAGCACGAGAAATTTGGTTAATAAATCTTTAATGCTTTATAAGCATACAGGCAAAAGCAAACATAAAGTTAATTATGATATAGATTTATCAAAAATTTTTAGATAAAATTCCATATTTAATACCTTCCCAGAAAACATCATTTACACACGATGTGGATTTTTAAGTGAATATTCTAAAATTTCTTGATACGTACTTTGTTTTTCTGAGTATGACACAGAACAAAGTTTCTTTTACTTCCTTTTGTTTTGTTTTTTTTTTAAACAGAAATTGTTAAAAAAAAACAAAAAAAACAACACGACAAAAACCTTTCCTGGAGTAGTGATAACAAAAGTACAGTTATTTATCTGCACCTACCAAATATGTATACCCCAACAGCAATAATCGCTTATAATTATGGAACTTTAGGAAAGTGGAAATAATTTGGTCCTGTCATAGAATCTATAATTTAAATGGATCCTTAAAACCACTTTTGCTTTCACTAAGCATTTGGTAACTTCCCAAAGACTCGACAGTCTTTCCCATCACAGGCTACATGTCTGGCTTCTTCTCCTCTTCAACTTCTAATTACCAAACACCCTCAAATCTAGATTTAAAACACCAGTGTTTATGTTACCCCCCTCAAATAACGAAGAATTGGTTTTCTCAAACTTGCTCTTAAAAAAGTTGTTGGTTGAGCTGAGCTTATGCATGAAAAATTTCATCCCAGAAGGAGAATATTTTTGGAAAGGAGAGAAGGGAAACAGGGCTTTGAGTGAAAGCGTGTGTGTAAACCATAAGTGGAGGGTGAAAGGTTGTAATTGACAGGTCCCTTCTGTGGTGCAAAAGTCACCACTACGGTAACATTAAGCTACACGCACTCAGGCAGCGACCCGCTTGTGTCTTGACTGGAAAAACGTTTGAAATTCCGGAACTGGGATCCTGTAGCCAGAAAGGAAAATTAAAACGTGTTAAGCGAGGAAGTTCATTGATTTTTAAGATGTTTTATCTTCAGTCAGGAACAGACATCTTTTTTAAAAACTGTTTTAAAACACCAACAATCCACAGGGACAAATAAAAAAGAAAGGAATCATAACAATGAAACTCTGCATCTGGTTGACATTTAATGAAGCTGCCAGAGTACAAACAAATTTCAGGACAACCCTAGTGACATATTTTTAAAAGAGAGTGCAGGGAAAAACACACACATTGGCTGAGTAGATATTGACACCACATGTAAGGGAGCTATCAATATTTATTACATCATGGATTTGCCAAATGACACGGGGCATCTGGGAATACTATAGAGAGTGCTATAACTGGAACTTGATTATGTGCTTTCATATATTGGACTGTACTGAGGCCAGATCTAGTTCTTTTGGAAAAGATAAGTGAAGTCTACTGACTTTGTAATTCTTAAGTAGATGAAAGTTAAGTGTGCAGATGTCTGCATGAATTGTGCAAACTGGGGTGAAGAAAAACTGCAGAAAAGAAAACAGCAACAACAAAAACCCTGTGTTTTGAGGTCCTGGGAAGTTGTTAACGTCAGTGTGATGCAGGCAAAGTTGTCTTAGGCTGGGCTCAGTACATGTTTTCACTCCTGGGTGAAGAGTAGAATTCTCAGAGTGGGGAGGAATCCAATAGGTTCATAGCTCTAAACCCAGGGCTGAGGTAAGCTCTCTGCTCAAGGAACTAATTCCAGGCCCGTCTAGTGTAACAATCCTAAACCTTTGGCGGGAGTTGTTAATTCCTGTGTGTTTTAGAGGAAGTCCCCCAGGTTGGATAGAAAAGCGAGCTATGGGAAATTCAGTTTTAGACTTTAGAATCTAGAGCCACGATTCACTTTAGCTACCTGTGTCTCTGTGTGCAGTCCACTGGTATCAAACCAGGTGCTTAAATAATGGGTATTTTACTGGAATAATTTATCACAAAATTGTGAATTCTAGAAAGTGTCAGATCTTTTTTTTTAATGACTGCTTTTTTATAAAAACATATTTTTATTGATTTCAGAGAGGAAGGGAGAGAGAGATAGAAACATCAATGATGAGAGAGAATTATTGATCAGCTGCCTCCTGGGGATCGAACTTGCAACCTTGGCCTGTGCCCTGACCAGGAATCGAACTGTGACCTCCTTCCTGGTCGACACTCAACCACTGAGCCATTCTGGCTGGGAGAAAGTATCAGATCTGAGACCCAAGAAATTCCATCTAATTGGTGCAAGTAAATCTTACCATCTCAGTCAATGGAGCTGCAGCTTTGATTGACAGAAAGGCAGAGTACTTTTGAAGCATGTTTCTGAGCAGAAAGAAAGGTGGCCTATGACAACTATTAAATCTGGCTAATGAATATACAGATATTATATATCCATGTAGGGATATGGATAGCCTGGATATCACACTATTGAATTAGACTAATGGGTGTTATACTATTCGGCCTACTTTTAAATATTCTAAAAATTTCCATTATAAAATGTGTAAGTAAAAGAAAAGAGAACAGTTCAGCTTATTGCAGTTGGCAAGCAGCTTAGCAGACAGAGAGAGGAAGATGAACCTTTTCTTTCCACATAATAAGTTTCTTTGGAAGAAATGGAAAACATTTGGGTCAACCTGTTTATTTAGCAAGGCTTTATTACCTTTCTACATTCCTCCTGCTTTTCAAAGTGAGAATCCTATTTTCTTCTCAGTGCTTCCACAGGGATACAGAAATCTATGCAAACATTTCCATAGCTTTGTTCTCTGGTGGCCACAGGGGAGGCAAGGCACTGGCTTTTGTATTTGGCTGATGAAGGAATGTAATGGCAGCTTCATGTGAGAGGAGGGTATTGCTTGAGCAACCATTAATACACAGCGTCTGCATTCACCTCTGTGGCCTTTCACAGCATCATCTTTTTTTGATCCTATCTACTTGCTTACTCAGGGCATGATGTTCCTTGGCTGGAAAGGGAACAAAATAAGACAACAGGGACGTCATTAATACCTTATGCTCAAAATGCTTTATGATTTTCTGAGAACTCCATTTCTTGTTCATTTTGAGCTTAGGAAACTGTTGATAACAGGCAAGGAAAATATTTATTATCCCTTTTTACAAGTGAGCAACTGAGGCTTCGAGAGGTGAAGTGACTTGCCCAATACGCTCAAGAGGCTCCAGAAATGACTTGGGTTGGTTATGCTCTCCGAGCCCAGGCTGGTCTACACAGCTGCCCACAATCTTTCTATTATGTGGATTTGTCTTGGGTCATTTCCTACCACCAAATTTTAGCCTGCCTCGCTGGCTACAAAGTGAAATTCTGAAAATGCTATGCAAGGGAAAATGCCCCCTGCTCCTCAGGGCGGTTTTTGCTGAGAGATTTGCCAAATTGAAGCAGGAGTGGAGAAAGAGGATGGGTGTGGAGAAGGGTGGAGAACAAGGATATGGTATGGGTGGGGGGCGGTTTTGAGAAGAGCCTGCAGAATTTGTGTTCAGGGAGATCAAGTTGGCTTCTTTTGGAACAAAGAGCTGGAGGCTTGGGCGGGGCTGGGGTTGGTTTCCTAGAAGCAGCGGGCACGGAGGGCCCCACAGCTACCTCCTGGTGGGAAGCATGTGGAAATGGGATGGTTCTGATTCAGATCTGGGTTCTGTTGTCTGAGTCCTGTCCCCAGGACAAAACAGCCTCTGGGAACTTGCTTCTTTAACTGTAAATTGAAGAGCTGTGAAGAGTCAATAACGCCAAGCTGGCAGGGTCTAGCACTCAATCTGATGAACGGTGGGCCCTCAATAATTGTGATTGTTTCTCTTTTTCTTCCTGGCAAAGTCATACCAAGAATCAACACAAGAAGGACTCTCTCCATTCTTGGAAGTAGAAGCTGAAATGCTGGAAGGAGCAGGAATTAGATCCCCACACCCCCCCCCCCCCCCCCCCCCGCAGAAAATCACATGACCCCTACAACCTCCCCTTCCTCTGCTGGTGACCCTCCAACTTTCCCAATGGATTACTGCACACTATCGACCTCGGACGCCTCCTGGAAACGGGAGGTGGCAAGGATTAAACGCGGCGGGTGTGCGCTGCTGCTCTGTTCTGGGCGACCATGGGACCCTGGGCCCATGGTCAGTGGCTGGATCGCTATGCCTCAGGCTCTGCGGAAGGAGGGTTGACAAGCCAGCCCCACAGCGCCCCCGCGCGGCCTCTTGCTCCAGGGTGGACGCACCTGCTATTGGTTTCAGGGAAGCTGGGTCCTCCAGCAGTGACCCCAGCGTTTGGCAATGCAATCGGCTGGGGACCACTAGACACTGGGAGAGGATCAAAGCATTCTCGCTGGGCCGAAGCGCCCAGGGTTGCGGTTTTGTTAGCCTGGCCTCACCTCGCTAATAAATTTTCTGCGACAGAAGGGGCAGGAGTGGAGGGCTAAGGGGGGCTTGGTGGGCAAGAGTAGGGGGCTGGAGTTTCTTGCACCTGCGCTCCCCGCCTTTGCGTTAAATCAGCGTGAAGCAAGTGACAACTCCCCCTCCTTGCCCCCTTCTACCTGCCCATCTCCCTCCTTTAGAACACCCGCTTGCTCTCTGAGGTCAGCCTTTTCAAAGAGAATATATTTCCTGTGGGCTCTTAAAGTTTATGTAGCACTTTGCTATAAGGGGTGCACCCTCAAGCTGGACTTTCTCTCTCCCTGTCCCCGCGTTTTCCTCCCCACACACCTCCTTATAAAACCTTCACATGAGCCTTTTCCATTTTTTTTTCACCCCATGTAGAAGTATTAAAAAAATAATGGGGAAGAACATTGGAGATGATGTCGTTCAACTTCATCGTTCACTTTGCAGAGTAGCCAATCAAAGCATAAAGGAGTGCTGGTGAGTAAGATGGCTCAAGATCAAGGGTTACTTTAGCTGGAAAAGCTAGCAATAGAACAGGAGAGTCCCTGGAGTCTTACTGTTTTTTTTCCACCACTTATTTCATAGACTGAAAGAATCCCAGAACTCTGTCTTTTAGAGGTGTCTGTGTTTTTGCCAATTGGCTTCAAGACATGGGATCATACTTCAGTCACTTGGATATATGGACAGTCACTTGTTGTCCATATGAGAGCAAAGACTGAGCCAAATACAGTTTGATCCTCTCTTCTTATCCACTCCCTCCCCAACCCACCCCAACCCACCAGGACAGACACTACGGAACATGTATGTGGTGCAAGTCCCTCTGCTGGAGTCTTCCCCAGGCTAGGGTAAAACGTGAGCATAGGGATGCTCCCGATAGAATTCTGGAGGAACCCCTCCTGCCAGCAAGAACACTCCAGAGAGACTTCCCAGAGATAACAGCAAAGGAAATATTTTGGCCCTTCCCAGAGCCCCAACCCAGACCGCAGAGGCTGCTTATCACACAGGGCAGGGCTCCGAGGCTTGTTTACTAGTAAGCAGGCGGGTGATTTATTTATTTACTCATTTATTTATTTATTTATTTATTTATTTATTTATTTATTTATTTTATTTATTTATTTATTTATTTATTTTTGCTCAAACTACAGCCAGAATGGACCTAATCTAGAAGCCACAGGATCATGGGACCTTTATGACTTGTGAGAACTCTTTGTCACCTGAACAAATCGTCATTGGATCTGGGCTCTTGGGAATGGCATCTTTTGTGAAACTATTCTATGTCCTCATCTTTCACCAGTTGACAGGTTTTTTTGGTTTGGTTTTCACATTATTGACTAGGATTTTGTCTAGACAGGATCAATCGAACAAGTACAGAGGAACAGGAACAGGAACGTCACCAAGATGTCAAAATCAACACCAAAATTTGTTTCTAATCCCCTCCCCACCCTTCTTGGACTTTCAATGTGCCCTTGATCTTGTTACCTAAGCCATGAGTGCATCAAAAGGGAGTCAAAATTTGTTAAAGTTTTTAATGTTTGAGATATAGTTTAGAAATCACCGAATTGTACCCGTCATTTTATAGTCAGGGAATCTGAGGCCCAGGAAGGTGAAAGGATTTGCCCAATGGCTCTTACACATGGATGACATTAAGTTTCCACCATTGTGCCTGCCCCATTAACGCTTTGCTTCCCCTCTCCCTCTCTTGATTCTTTTCTACTTGGTAGTTGTACTGTTGGGAAAATATGGAGAGTGATTTCAGTGTGGATAAAATGTTAAACCCCAATATGGGATGGGAGTAGGGGTGGACAGTTCTCAGGGTTAAGGGTTTTCTGTTTTGGTTAATCATGAGGTCCCCTAGGGCTGCAGGGTGGCACAGAGCTGGAGTCCCATGTGTGTGCCTGGCCTCCTGATGTGGCCACAAGCCACATGCCCTCTGATGGCTGCTTTCCACAGCCAGGACACCACCCCTGGGCTGGAACCCAGGCCCCGCTACCTCCCCTGATGACCATTTGGAATGGGTACTGAGAAGTCAAGGAGGCCTGTGGTTGCCTCATCTCCTAGCCGAAAACTGAGCCACATTTTCCAGCATGGAGGATGGAAGCTGCTGGGTGGTGGGGTGGGTGGGCTGGCAGATCCTTCCATAAGCCCTGCATGATTGCTTTATAGTCCCAGCATCTGACTCCAGATCCTGCTGCAAAGGGCACTTAAAAAAATTGTATGAAGGCACGAAGGGCCCTGAAATTACTATGGCCTATTTGGCCCCATGCAGGCACTATACCGTGTCCCTCCCCAAATGTATACACACACTTTGAATGATTATAAAGGCAGTATTTATTAAAATACATTTCATTTTCAAAATTGAGTTATCAGCTTTAAAGTGTGTGTACATTTTTGGGGGGACACCTTGTATTTATCCCAGGAACTTCTGAGCCTCAATTTTCCTTCCCACTTGTGAACCGAGGTTCGCGCGCGCACTAAGCGCATCTTAAAAGCCTGTTGTTTAAACCCTGCTTCCCATGGAAGAGAGATGAGAGCCCAGATTGCATTGTCCTTTTCTCCAGCATTTCCCCCCCTCTTCTTTTGTGTTGGACACGCAGAGCAGAAAATGAGAGAATTCGAATAGCCTCGAGAAGAGCTATATCTCGCAAGCTACCCGCCCCCCACCCCCATTGCTTGTGACAGGTCGTATATTTCATTACGCAAAGCAAATTGAGAAATCATATCTCTGCAATCCCATCTGGGATTATTTATTTCGCTGCGTCCACAGCCGGTCAAAATTGTGAGACAATACAATGTTAAGAGTAGCTTTCCGCGAGAGGAGGTGGATTCGAGGTCAGTTCTTGAGAAACCAGAACCATAATCAGGCGAGAGCAAAGCACTTCTACGGAGCTGCCCAGAAATTCCCCAAATCATTCACCAGCTTAGGCAGCAGGTAGAGAGAGCCAGGCAACTCAGGCTAGTGGTGGAGGGCAGGGTCCCCCCCGCCCAGCCTGTCTCTAGGCCTAGGCCTGGGCCTCGGAAGCTGGTAATAGGGCCTCAAGACTCTGCAGGTCAGTTCATCGAGTTAGAATGACAACAAGACTAACACAAATAACAGCTCCCAAGTATTGAATGTTCAGCATGGGCCATCAGTGTGCCAAGGGTGTCTACAAGCGTCATCTCCTTTAAGGTTATTTCCACTGAGGAAAGTGAATCGCAAACGGAGGTTAAAGATCCTCTTAGCTGTACCCCAGCTGAGAAGCACCAAATCTGGCATTTTAACCCCTGTCTGTCCGATCTGAAACCCGGGCTCTCGGCCTCCAAACCGGATTGCCAGTGCGGAGCCAAAACACCCCTCCAACTACCCCCCCCCCCCCCCCCCCCCCCGCAGAACCGCCAAGGGCCGCTCAACTCCAACTCCCCCCCCCCCCCCCCCAGAACCGCCAAGGGCCGCTCAACTCCAGTGGCCTAGGGTTCGATGAATCGCAGGACAGGTGGCTGGGCCAGGCTGCAGAGGTGGCCAGGATCTGGAGCCGGACCCCAACCGCGTGGTCAAGCAGAACCCAGGTCACGTGGAGTGGCAGGGGCCTGCCTGCTGGGATTCACAGCAGGGAGTTGGATGGGTCAGCAGGAGCCAATTGAAACATACATACTTTTTTTTTTTTGTAGTGGTATTTGTGGTAAAAAAAAGAAAGCCATCCTCATCAAGAAAGTGAACAAGAAGAAGAAGGGAAACTTCCTTTCCAGCTTTATTTTTCAGGTTCCCTCGCTTGACTTGCCAAGGCTTCGCACCGGGGTGGGTCTTAGCCACGCGGGACCGGAAGGGGTGCGGGTGAGAGCGATTTGGGGGAAAGGGAGAGGGAGAGGGGGGCCTCCGCGCCGGCCAGCTAGGAGAAAAGCAAACCCCTCGCCACCCCGCCCGAGCGTACAGGCAGCGGCAGTGTAAACAGCGGCCCCACGACTTTGTACTTTACAAGAGGGGACTCCGAAAGGCATTTTTTTTTGTAATTTGGTGTCGGTTTACAAGCCCAAAGCATTTCTGTTTCCTCACCTAACAGGTCTTAAGCCAAGGCCGGACCTCTTCTAAGAGAGGAACCTGGAGAAAGGCGCTGGATTCCCTGCCCTGCTCTCGCCTTTCAGTTCAGCCAGCTAGGCACGGGCGGCGGGGCCTCCCGGAACTGCACGCGCTGCCGCCTCTGGGATAAATAAATGTTGATTGAGCTCATAATATGCGAAGACTCTCTATCCTCATTATTACTGCCTTCACAACCACTAGGCCAAGGAAGGCCCCGCTTCCCGTTTTGCACCTGAGCGACTGGACCCACAAAACTAATCGACCAAGGTCATGTCGTCAGTGCAACCACCAGCCTTGAGCCCAGGCTCTCTGACTCATGGTCTCTGAATATTTACTCTGCTAACCTGCTTGTGCACCTTTAGATTCCTTTTTAATTTTCCCAGAAAATGCGGATAATTTCTCATTTCATATCGAAGTTCTTCATCTCAAACCTCCCGCCCCCTCCCACCCGACTTCACCTCTCAGCAGTGGCTGGGATCGTGATTCTCTAGGGGAGGTAAGGGCCAAGGAATGGAGTGTAATTCAACTGTACCGGGATGACAGGTGTACGCCCCCAAGTGCACAAGATGGGGTGCCGGGAGGGTAGGACTAGTGGGGAGAGGGGGGCAGTGGGAGATGGGCAGGGAATTCTGGAGGCAGTGGGACTGTTGCATAGGATTTTGCGAGGGGTTTGGGGAACGTGCCTGGGAGGAAACCGAGGGGGGGGGGCGAGGGAAGGAGGGGAGCCACTTTCCCTCCTCCCCGCCGGTGCTGCCTGGCTCCAGCTCTTGTAGTTTACTGTACACAAATCTCACTTGTTTCCTCGTACAGAGCTGCTTTTACAATTCGGAACTAGTTAAAGGGCTGCCCGTCTGCTTTATTTTAGTAAACAGCTGCTCAAGCCCATTTCTCCTCCTGTTCCTTCCCGGTCCCCCTTCTCCCCACTATAGTTGCCCCAAATTAACAAATCTATTTTCTTGATTTTGTTCCTTAATCTTCATAATAACTGGTGAAAGGCTAATGATTTCCTGCTTTCCCCCACCCGCCAAGCAATTAATAAAAGCCCAGTTGGCCAACCGGAGTACACACAGCCGGCCACGGGTGGGTGGGTTGTAGATTGCATACGCTTCGCGGAGCTTGGTTTCAAAGACAGAAATGTAACTAGCAGGCACACACACACACACACCCGCGCACACACACACACACACACACACACACAACACAAGAGCTGAAAAAACGTGCCCTGTCCTGTTACAGGAGGGCTGCTCCTAATGTCAGGTACTAAGATGAGTACTCGGGTTGCAGGGGGAATGAAATAAACGCGAACCCGTGGTGAGTCTTTCTGGCTGGTGGCGAAGGGCTCCAGGAACTTGCTAAGACGTCAGAGCAGAGGTCGACATGGTACCAAAGTGCTCACCAGTCCATTGCCCTCCCGCAGACCGCTGTGTGGACCAGGGCTCCTCTTTAAACCTGTTTCCTCATTGGAAGATCGGAGAAAAAAATAACAATTCTTCCGCAGTCAAGAATCCAAACTAACATAGGTGAACAAACGTACTTTGGTAAGTATCAGGGGCTACGCCAAAGGTGAAACCCACTGGTGTTACTAAGTGATGCCAAGCAGGAGGCACGCGCGGTTGACTCTATCCCATGTCTGAGCCTGCTCGGCTCCCAAGTCACCCTCCGAGCCGCCAGCGGGACAGAGCTGCCCAAAGGAATGAACTGGACGGTGTCTCTACTTCCTTCCCTGGGCGTCCTAAGCGACTCCAGGGAGAAGTCCCGCACGAAGGGAAGTCACAGTGCCTGGTCGCCGCCCGGGAAGGACTTTCCAAACTCGCCAAAGGTTGGAGGATACCTGCGCATCCCGCGGATTGAGTTAGTTTCACGGTGTTTCCTAAGCTGCCTTGTTCCAAACTCTCTGAGCTTTGTTAACTTCTAACTTCCTGAGCGGCTCCCAGAAAGGTCACGTTAGATTCAGCCCGGCAATTTCCTTCCTTTAACTTCCAAATAATTGTTGCCAGCCTACTATGTGCTCAGCGTCATGGCACTCACTTTCCTAATCTGTCTCCTAAACTGATTCCGAGAGGTGTTATTTCAAAGTGTTAAGTAGAAAAGCGTTTAAGTGATTTTAAGTTTACTTCAAGATATAGAATGCAGCATTTAATTAGGAGACTAGTTCCTTTCAACATGTAAATTTTAACTGTTATTAAACATTTATACAAGAATATTTTGAGGGAGACAGGAGGTCTTTTTTTCTTTATAAATTCATGCACACTAAAAGTAATTTTTTTAAAAAAGCTTCGTTTAAAAACATGCTTAGAGGTAATATATTTTATGTAAATCTCTTAAAGGCAAGTCCGTTCTCCTTCAAATCAACTGTAATAGTAATTGACATAGCCGAAAAATGTTAAGTGACATAGGTGATTTGGCGACCTGCCTGTCTCACAGGCATGGTTAGCTTTGCACTTCGATGAGAGGTGCCCGCCACAAACATCTACAGGTCATTTGTCCGCTGATCCGGCGCGGCGGTGCAAGGTAACTATTTAGTCTTGCAAAAGAAAGTAGGATGGCGCTGTGCACCTGATTAGAGAGGCGTCATTTTGCACCCAGTCTGAGTTAATGATTGAGTCGCAGAAATACTGGTGATGCTGACAACGTAGAGATCAACAGCCTTTTTATCTCTGCCAAGTCTATAACTTCCTCTTGTGGACAACGCTATTCGTAATAGTGTGTCTGTTTGTTTTCTAGCCTGGGAGATAAATGGCGATTTCACCCGCAAGGCGCCGTTATGCTTTGGGTATAGCGTCGGTATCCGCAACCCCGCTGCACCGAAGGCCGCACGGGAGTCTTTTGGCGGGGCCGGGCGGGGAGGAGCGTGCACTGCTGCGAGGCAGGCGGGGGAGCTCCGGGCGGCGCGCCTCGGCCAATCAGCGTGCACACCGCCTGACAACTGGCCAATCAGCGGGCGCGAAGTTCGGGGGCCGGAACGGATAATACTGGGAAAGGGAGCGGAGGCTGGAGACTGCTGCGGGGAGCGCCGCGCCTCGAGTCGCTGGGTGCGCCCGCCCGCCCGCCCGCCCGCGAGTCCGCGGTCTGAGCCAGGCCTGGGCGGCCTGACCCTTCCCGCCCAGCTTGGGGTGGAGGAAGCCGAAAGTAGCTTCAGCGAGGCTTAGCGCCCGGACCGCCGAGAACCGGTCTGATCGTTGCAGAGACCGGGATGTGTGGGGCGAGGCCGTAAGGACTTGACTCACCTTCTCCATCCCCTTTCTACCCAACTCCCCATCCGGAGGGCTCGGGCCTCCAGCTGCCAGCCCCCGATTTCGGGGCAGGGTGTGACGACCCCGATTTCTGTTTGCAAGCACAGCCAGCAGTTCAAGAGCCAGGTCCCAAGGTTGGATCTCTTTTGCCTGGGCTGCTAGCCCTGGCCTCAGAGTCTTGGTGAGTGCTGTGATGTTGCTGGGGTGTCCGGGAGGGCAAAGGGTGCTAACCACCTCTCCTCATCTTTTCTGTTTTACTTGAAAGCTTTGTTTCAAAGTGCAAACCATGCCCTAGGTGCACAGAGCCCGCACGGCTCAGCCCAGCACGGCCCAAGCACTGCTGATGCTGGAAGGGCGTCTGCATCTCCCTGCCCAGTGGCCCATGGGGCTGTAAGGACAGCCCAGCCCTGGTTGTTTAGTCACCTATTAGCAGGCGTGGCAATGGGGGAGGAGAAGTCCTCTCCAAGCCCAAGAAGGGGGTCTTTGTGGTGATGCAGGGGGATGAGAGACATTTGGGCCATAGGGCGGTACCTCTCTGAAGGGCCCCTTGTGATCAAAAGGGAAGTAATTCTTTCATTGACCTTTTTATATTCATCATGGCCATACCAGTTGGGGAAGGGGAGAGTCTTACAAGGGGTCTAAGCGGCCTCGCTGGACACAATGCGTGTGTGTGTGTGTGTGTGTGTGTGTGTGTGTGTGTGGTTTGTAAAGCACGTGTACAGCTACAGAGGCTGCGGTTAAAGGTCGGATGCTCACAATAATTCCTATTGGAATAGGTAAAAACTTGGGTTAGGGCAGTGGTTCTCAACCTGTGGGTCGCGACCCCTTTGGCGGTCGAACGACCAAGACCATCCTGCCTATCAGATATTTACATTACGATTCATAACAGTAGCAGCATTACAGTTATGAAGTAGCAACGAAAATAATTTCATGGTTGGCTCACAACATGAGGAACTGTATTTAAAGGGCCAGAAGGTTGAGAACCACTTGGGGGGGGGGTGTCCCTGGGGGCCCAACAGATACAAGGCAGGCACGTGTGGCCAGGCTGTCAGGGGCGGGTGGGGAGCAGGGCTCCCCAAGGGGCTGCCGGCGGGGCGACCGGGAGGCCTGGGCCCGAGGCCTGGGGGCGGCGCCTCACTGCGGCCTGGGGGTCTCGGGGTCTTTCGTGTCTCCCAGGGTGCAGGCGACAGAGCGTGGGCCGCGCGCCATGGCCGACCGGCAGGCGGGCCTGGCGGCCGGGGACTGGGAGATCGACGTGGAGAGCCTGGAGCTGGAGGAGGACGGGCGCGGGGCGCTGCCGCCGATGCCGCCGGGGCCCAGCCCGCCGCCGGCCGACGGGGACGGCGAGGACGACGAAGACGAGGACGAGGACGACGACGACGTGGAGGACGAGGGCGACGGCGACGGCGAGGAGGCGGGCGCGTCCCCAGGGGCGTCCGGGCGTCCGGAGCCGCAGGGAGGCGTCCCGCCCAGGCCGTCGCCGGCGCCGCAGGCCTCGCAGGCCCCCGCCGGGCCCCCGGAGCGCGGCGCGAGCGCGGGTGGCGGCCCGGAGCCGCGCAAGCTGAGCCGCACGCCCAAGTGCGCGCGCTGCCGCAACCACGGCGTGGTGTCCTGCCTCAAGGGCCACAAGCGCTTCTGCCGCTGGCGGGACTGCCAGTGCGCCAACTGCCTGCTGGTGGTGGAGCGGCAGCGCGTCATGGCCGCCCAGGTGGCGCTCCGGAGGCAGCAAGCCACCGAGGTGCGTACGGGCGCCCGGGCCGCGCCGCGGGAGGTGCGGGGCCCGAGGGGGCAGCTGCTCCCACGCCCCCGGCCCGTGGCGACCTGGGGGCGCGGGGCAGGCCCTCGGAAGGTGGGAGAACACGTCTCTCCCCGCGACGGCTGGCTGGTGGGGTCGGGAGGGAGGATGCCCGGGGCATGGCCCGGGAACTTGGTGGAAAGGTTTTGTGTTAAAACGCAGCCAGGCCCTGGCCGGTGTGCGCGCTGGTCGGAGCGCCGGCCTGCGCCACCGGAGGTTCGAGGGTGTAAGTCCGGGCTCAAGGGTAGGTCCCTGGCGCGGCCGGGGCGCCTGCGGGAGGCCACCGAGGCGCTCGCCCTCCTTTCTCTCTCCTCCCTTCCCCTCTCCCTCCTTCCTCCCCTTCACTCTCTAAAAATCAGTGGGAAAAACTACCCTCAGGTGAGGCTGAACAGAGCTAAACACAGAGGCTGTCGGGGGCCCTGGAAGCGCTTAGGCCCACTCGGGACATGACGGGAAAGGCATTTTATTTTTCATATTTTAAACTTTATTTTGGTGGTGTCGGGAGGAGGATGGGAGGATGGGAGGGTTGGTGCAGTGCCCGGCGTCCTTTGCTGCGCTCAGCGATGCACTCTGCTGATGGCGCGGAGCTTCCGCCCTCCGTCCGGGCCCTGTAATGAAGGCTGAGTGTGGTGCCCATTGTGCAGACGAGACCAGAAGTTGCGTGTCCGCGACTCAAGACCATGCAGCCGGAAGTTTCCAGCCCCGAGAACTACCTCAGCGCCGGCGGAGGGGTGTCTGCGGCCTCCCCCGTGGGCCCCGCAGCGGGGAGAGCGGCGCTGCCGGTGGAGGCGCCTGGAAGTTCCCACGTGTTCCAGCGCCCCCTCCCACGCTAAGGCCGGGGAAGGCTTTCTTTTTGTTTTTGTTTTTAAATCCTCATCCAAGGATATTTTTTTCTATTGAATTTTAGAGAGATTGGAAGGGGGACGGAGAGACAGAGAGAAACATCGATGTGAGAGAGACAACATGGATTGGTGGTTGCTTCCTGCCCTGGCCCGGACCATGGCCGGGAGCCTGCAACCACAGTAGGTGCCCTTGACGGGAATCCAACCCAGGACCCTTCAGTCCGCAAGCCCATGTTGTGTCCACTGAGCCAAACCGGCTAGGGCGAGAGTGGTTTTTTTTTTTGTTGTTTTTTTTAATTTTACTTTTTGGCGAGGATTGGCTAGGGAGTGGAAAATAGGGACCCTCATGGAAAGCAGCTTCCCAAGGGCGCTGGACGCCCGAGGTGGCCCTGCTCTGGGTTGGACTCGGCCTCCTCCCGCGTCCGGTGAGTTTCACCGGGGCCCTGAGTGTCTTCGCTCCCCGAGGCCTGGCCTGCTGGGCTGGACGGAGGTGTCACAGGGTCCGGAAGCCTACCCACCAGGCGGGGACGGCGGCAGCTAGGTCTTGTGCTGCGTCCCTCTCGGCCTCCGAGGGTTTTGTTCGCCTTACTGAGTCCCAGACGCCCCGTGAGCAATCTGGAGTGTTCGGCCAGACCGGGGAGCCTGAGAGATACGACCCTCATCTCTCTCCCTGCACCGCGTACCCGGCCCATCCGTGCTGCTGAGCAGAAACCAGCCCAAGTCACTGCCCAGTGGCAGGTCTTGGGCACCTTCAGCCCCACCTCTGGCCGCAGGGGACCCGGTGCTGTTTCAGGCTGGGCTCCCACCGTCTGCTCCACCGGATTTCCTTCCTCCAGGCGTCCCCCCACTCTGGCTGCTGGGTGTGACTGGGAGGACCCTAGCAAAGCAGCCCCGGAGGAAGCCGGGACCCACGTCCCCAGTGGGTGGCTTCGGACAGAGCTAGCTCCGTTGCCCTGGGATTATGGTGTGCTAATAAGTTTGGAATCATTTTCACAGGGATTAGGAAAATTAAATACATTTAGGTCGGGGAGAGTTGCTGACACCCCTTTCCTTCTCTTTTCTCTTCAGGGAATTAATGATTATGTTTCTTGTGTTTACAGGACAAGAAGGGGCTTTCTGGGAAACAGAATAATTTCGAGCGCAAAGCTGTGTATCAGAGGCAAGTGAGGGCACCCAGTCTGCTGGCCAAAAGTATTTTAGAAGGTAAAGCAACGCAAAGTCATTCCTTTAGCCTTTAAAAGCAGGTTCTGAGTGATTCTCATCATTCTGGCCTTATGGTATTTTTGGTAACCTCTGAAGGAGTAATCCGAGGGGGACATACCTTTTATTAGAATGTTTTGTTGGAGGAAGGAAATCAGGATGTGAGAAAATGAATCTCACACACCTCCTGTTGTTTTTGTCACTGATAATTTTATTGGGTTAAGATGGAGTGCATGTGAAATTTGCCCTAGTGTGTGAATGGTGTGCATAGATACACAGCTACATGATCCAGGGCAGATGTCCTGAAAGGAAATAAATTTAAAAAAATTGTTTTGTTGTTGGAGCTGAATAGAGTATGTCAAATAAGGAGTTTAACAGTACCCACACTAATGAAGACTTCTAGTCTGGGTGATCCAACCTCTGATTCCACTCTTTTTCATTTTGCCATTTCCCTCCTGACTTACCTGTAATTGTGGTTATTCCACAGCTTATTATTTTGATAGGTGAGATTGTAGAATGAAACAAGTGAAGTTGAGATTGAATTTGAACAGTGTGAAATTTCTAACTCCATATTTTCACTTTCTCTAAAGCCTGGGGATACATTAATTTTTCTTAAAATATTACTGATTTTTCAAAGCATCTCTATTTGGGTCTGGAATTTATTTATTGATCTGATAAATAATATACTGACTACCTTTCACCGTTTAAGGAAAAGTTTATATTTGCTCTAATTATTGTCACATCAAGATTCAGGTTGAAAAGCAGATTTTTTTTTAAAGTAGACATTTGAATTTTGTTTTTTCTTATGTGGCTTCTGAATTGAGTTTGTTCTGGACAGGCTTTAAACTTTGTTTATGTTTTACCCTGTGCTGTGTACTTCTGACCTTAGAATAGTTTCTGGTGCATTAAAAGTGAATTTGATTACAAACTAGCTAAACAAATTTTATAACCATAGTGACCACACTAATACACTGAAATTGTGTCAATGCAATTTGAGAAGTGGGAGGATGAAGTGGAATAGTAAATTTAAGTAAATAACTTCCTGGCAAAAAACTTACTATAGAAAAGGAAACATTGATTTTCACATTTTATTTTATTTGCAAATGAGTACGGTGGGTTTGTCACTATGTAAACACAAACATTACAATGGATCCTTCAAACAAATTTGATAGTGGCCAGTACTTGGGGATGATGAAAGCATTTTATGCTACCAGGAATTCTATTTATGTTGTTATACTGATTTTTGTTTTTGACTTCATAAAGTGTGCGATGACTTCATCTATGTTCTAATGATTGCATGTTCTACCATGTGGGGATCTGGCCAACAGGATGAGTGCTTGGGAAAAACGACGTGTTAGTTATTTTCAATATAGCAGGGCATCTCAATGCCTGGCCCCACTTTTGTTTGCTTGTTTGTACTAGTATAGTAGTCAGCGGCCTGGTTCAAAGTTCACTGAAGAATCTGACTAGTTAACAGCTCTTTTTAGTTTTCTGTGTTTCCCTGTTTCCTTATGTCTTTTCTGTTTTTCTCCTCACTAATCTCTCTAACTTTCTCTTTTTTCCTAGTTCTCCTTGGATTATTCTCCAACTGTTACAATGTACATAATGAGCCATCTTTAGAAACTAAAAGTGACATCAGCTCTAGGTATAGATATCTTTTTTAAATAATGGAATGAGATGATATGGATAGTAGTAAATCATTGATTGAAATAAGATCAGCAGCCTTGTCTCTTAATATGTAGGAGCCTGGGAAGAATATTAAAATTTCAGCCAGTAAAGTACACTTGTCAAAATAAACAAACACACTTATATCTACAAAAACAATAACAAAAAGTTTTACAACACACATATTCTTTCCCCAAAGGGAACAATTTAAAGTTGAACCAGTACTTTCGCTTTCTATATAGAAATGTTAGTGATACAGAACTGTAAACACTTGTTCTGCCAATTTGCAGTGTTTCTGTTGCCTTCTGGGTTTCCAGATTTTTCTTTTCTAGATGTTAATCTCTTTCATGTGCAATGCTTGCTTATTCTAGGCTACCGCCCCATACCAGCAGAGACTTATGTGGGAGGGAGCTTACCTCTACCTCCCCCAGTAAGTGACCGGATGAGGAAAAGGCGGGCCTTTGCTGATAAAGAGTTGGAGAACATTATGCTGGAGAGAGAATATAAAGAGAGGGAGATGTTGGAAGCTTCCCAAGCTGCTGCCTTGTTCCTGCCCAACCGCATGGTGCATGGACCTGAATACAACTACAAAAGTGCCTACAGCCCTACCCCGGTGGAACCACCAAGCAAAGACTTCTGTAATTTTTTGCCCACCTGTCTTGATCTAACCATGCAGTATTCAGGGTCTGGGAATATGGAACTAATTTCTTCAAATGTCAGTGTGGCCACGACTTACAGACAGTATCCTTTGTCCTCAAGATTTTTAGTTTGGCCCAAGTGTGGCCCCATTAGTGACACTCTCCTTTACCAGCAATGCCTGCTAAACACCACCACCTCAGTTCAAGCCCTGAAATCTGGGGCCAGCTGGGACTTGAAGGGAGTACAAGTACAGGATGGACTCAGTGCCGAACACGACGTGATGCCACCCAAATTGGAAGGCTCTCTGGTGCTGCCTCACACTCCCGAGGTCCAGACCTCAAGAAGTGACCTTCAGGGTCACCAGGCTGTCCCTGAGAGGTCTGCGTTCTCCCCACCCCGACGGAATTTCTCTCCAGTTGTTGACACGGACTCCCTGGCAGCTCAAGGGCACATCTTAACCAAGATCAGCAAAGAAAGCACCAGGCACCCTCTGCCACTTAAACATAATCCGTTCCACTCATTATTCCAGCAAACTCTTAATGACAAATCGGGTCCTGAGTTGAAAACACCATTTGTCAAAGAGGCCTTTGAAGAGGCCCCTAAGAAACACAGAGAGTGTTTAGCCAAGGAGAACCAGAAGTACACATTTACAATAGATAGATGCGCAGAAGACCTTTTTGTAGCCAAACAAGTTGGAACAAAACTCTCTGTGAATGAACCGCTGTCATTTTCTGTTGAGTCTATTCTCAAGAGGCCTTCATCTGCCATCACTCACATCTCTCAGTGAAAGCCTGCTGAAATGGAAAGCTGGATTTTCTGCAGTCTCAGAGGGTTCTTACCAGTTGCTAATTTTTTTTTTAAAGAAAAAGTTGAGATGTTTGTATAAAGAAATTTCTAATGTAAATGATGGCGATTAAAAGATTTATATTCGTATGCATGTACTTCTCATCACATATTTAAACTTAAAGTTGGAAATTGCTTATGTGCAAATTGTAAAGTTTCACACTTTACACATTATTTCAAAAGCAATAAAATTGACACTGCCTTATAAAAGACCCAATATTTGTTGAAGTAAATAGTTGTCTCTGTGGTGAAAAAGCTAGTGTCTGTGAAATGTGATCTTTATTTTTCTATGATTCTTTGTATTTTCAAGTGTTCTTATTGTTTGCTGGGGGCCACAGGAGAACCTTTATAGTGCCTTAGATTTTGCATTTTGGAGGGCATGTAAATATAGCTATATTCAAGACTGAGGCAAAAATAGTTTTATGGAGAACATAGGGAAGATTTGCATGTTTATAGAATCGTAATTTTGTGTGTGTGGATAAAGTTGAATTAAATTGAAGAGAAATGAAGCTTAATATCTTGTTCATATGATGAGATGGGTTCTTAGAACGGATCTCTTAACTCTCTGGATCCAGTGTCCTTCCCTGATGGGGATGTGTATGTAGGGCCTCAGGCTTCCTTTTTCTATTGAACCTTCATTCTATGATTTTTGGTTGCTATGAGCCCAGAGCAGGTTCCCTTGTAAGGTGCAGTCCATTTAAATCATGATGGTACGTGGTTGAACTGTCTCTCAGCTCTTGTGTTACTTCTGTTTCCTAAGGACTGGTGACAGCAGGCATTTGAAAGAAGGTCCAGGACTCTCAGCTGGTCCATGTGTCTCACGTTTTCCACCAATATGGAAGGTTTTCAATGTAGCTCTTTGCTGAGTCAAAAGCTCTTACTATTCAAATTGCTTCAGCTGCTGATTGCTTGAAGGTATCAGTTGTTTATCGCAGCATGGGGGTGGCTTATTGATTCTTAAACCTTTCCCCTCTGCTTCCTGTCCCCTCTGTTTTTTATGTTCATTATTATTCTCTTGTTTTGCTCAAAAAAAAGTTAACTGTTCTATATGATTGATAAAGTAAGAGTAAGATATTTATGAGAATTATTAAATGTATCTCTGAAGACCTCATCTGTGGACCCCAAGTCAAGTTCTAAGATGTTATAGTCATTTCAACACAAAATCAAGAGCCAAATATCTCACCTTTTAATTTTGCCTCGGAGTGAGTTTACTTTCAGCTCTGTTCTCATTTGGATAACAAGAACATTAGGTGGGTGTGTGGAATGTGCCAAGAGAGTCAGGAGTTTAAAGAGTTTCTTCTTGCTCTGGAAAACATTTAAACTTATTTAGAAATGATTTTGCTACTATGAGCTCATGTAAAGCTCAAGGGGTTATCTGCATTGTTGCTTAAAATTAGCATTGGTTTCAAAAACAACAAGCCAAACCTTAGGTTGATTTTTCAGTTTGTTATTTGTAAAATAATACTTGGTTTTGTTGAGTCAAATTTACTTATTTTTTACTATTGCAAAAGCCAGAGCAAATGGAAGTTTGCCAGAGGAAAAGAAAATGAAAGCAGGCAGAGATCCCAATAACTGTTGAAGATTATCATTAAATGGAAAAGTTATATCCAGGCATGAATGCCTTGGGGTCAGAGACAGACTCTCATTCTGCCCGCCCACCCCCCCATCTTTGCTTTCTCTATACAGTTATTTTTATCTTCCTATAAATCAGGAATTTATATTTTTGTCACATGTTAAATGTAAACTTAGCATTGAAATCTAACTACTACAAGGTAAGAGAGGAAAATAATAAATCCACATAAAGAAACCTCAAGGAAGAAGGCCTTCTTAATCCAAACATGGATTTTCTCTCTTTCTTACTCTATTGTAGCCTCTTGAATGCTTACATTTGTCAATTATGTCCTGCTTGTGTTCAATGAACATTTCAGGATGTCATTTCTGTCCTCTCTCTATATCATTTTAATCTCATTAGGTGAATCCCAGTTGGCTATGAGTATTAGTGGTTTACCTCACATTACCAGTGTCTAGAACTTTGTACCTCTTGAACATTTATGAGGGTTAATACTTTCCTTGGTGATTTTATTTTCATACCATGCATCAATTGTATTGTAAGGTGAGTTCTCTGAATTTAAAACCTACCAGCTCTACCATCAGCCACTCAGTGAGACTTTTGTGCTTGGCTTTTTGTTTCTTCTAATCATTTTGCTTCCATAAAAGTTACTATTTGACTATTGTCTTCAAAGGACACTGTCATCGACATATTAAATCAAACTTGTGCTTCAATTTAAGCATTTTCTATGTTTAAGGCAATAAATGGATGTGGCTTTAATCATTTTTAAGAATGTCAAAAAGCCCTAGCTGGTTTGGCTCAGTGGATAGAGCACTGACCTGTGGACCAAAGGGTCCCAGGTTCGATTCTGGTCAAGGGCACATACCTGGGTTGCGGGCTCAGTCCAATGTGCAGGAGGCAGCCAATCATTGATTCCCTCTCTTCATTGATGTTTCTCTCTTCCTCTCCCTCTCTAAAATCAATAAAAATACATTAAAAAAAAAGAATGTAAAAAAATAGTCTGGCTGATATGGATCAGAGGTTGAGCATCGACACTTGAACCAGGAGGTCATGGTTCGATTCCCGGTCACAGCACACGTCTGGGTTTTGAGCTTGATCCCCAAGTAGGGAGGCGTGCAGGAGGAGCCAATTGATGATTTTATCTCTTCTTCTTCCTCTCTGAAATTAATTTTTTTAAAAAGTATATAAAAAAGAATGCATTGAATAGTAAAACATGGACTCTCTTCTCAATTTAACTCATAATACAATAATGCAACTTTAATGACATTTTCCTTCAATCTCAACTGATCTAGCATTATTTTTTGCTCAATTTGCAGTTCTGAATAGTTAATAGTAGTTTATAGTTAATTAAAAAGTTCCCTTCTAACCTTTGGTAGCAGAAATTGGAATAAACCTAGGCAAAGTCATAAAGTAATAAAGTTTTTTCCCTTATCTTTTTTAAAAAATGTAATTCTTTTTTAAAAAATATGTTTTTATTGATTTCAGACAGAGAAAGTGAGAGGGAGAGAGAGATAGAAACATCAATCATGAGAGAATCATTGATTGGCTGCCTCCTGCATGCCTCCTACTGGGGATCGAGCCTGAAACCTGGGGGTGTGCCCTGACCTGGAATTGAACCATGATCTCTTGGTTCATAGGTTGATGCTCAACCACTGAGCAATACCAGTCAGGTTAAAAATATAATACACATTTTTAATTGTGATAAAATCCAAATGACATAAAATTTACCATTCACATTGTTGTGCAACCATCACTTCTATGCATTCACAGAACTCTTTTTATCTTGCAAAACTGAAACTCTGTTAAACATTAAACAATTCCTTCCTCCTCCCAGTCCCTGGCAACTTTTCTGTCTATAAATTCAACTACTTTAGGTAGCTTGTATAAGTGGAATCATACTGTATTTGTCTTTTTGTAACTGGCTTATTTTACTTAGAATAATGTCTTCAAGGTTCCTTGATATTGTAGACTATGTCAGAATTTTTGTCCTTTAAAGACTGAATGCTATTCCATTGTATGTATATATCATATTTTGTTTACCCATCGTCTGTTGAGGTGCTTTTACCTGTTGGCTATTGAGAGTAATGCTGCTACGAACATGGGTGTACAAATATCTCTTCACCTAGTCCCCACTTCCTGATTTCACTCTTTTTCCATCTTTAGGAACTCACTTTTCTCAAGTATACATACTTCCCTCCCACACTATCCCCACACCCCCAACATCTTCACTCCTTACCCAGGCAACACCACTCTGCCCAATATCAGTTGTGTACCTTTTAATGGGAATTTGAATGTGTTTTTACACCATCTGCATCTAAAAGCTTAATTCTAATTGTGGAATGAAAGACTTGTACTAACTTGTTTTAAGAAACTTCCTGGAATTCCTTCTACAAAGTCTTAGCAGTGTAAAAAGAGCAACTAAATGGCTGAAGGTCAAGATGAAGGAAGAAGACTCCACAACTCCCTATAGAATAATAAAGACATCACTTAGCATTGAGGTTGGGGTTTTCAGTCCGTACTAGAATTCTTACTGTACCACCTATTTTATTTATTTTTGGATTAACTTTCTTTGTTTCTATTCCTAGGTCTGGAGGCTCAGGCTTATTTTCTTCTAGGGTCCACTTTGTAGGGCTGATAGTTCTTGAGATGGCTAGATGCTGCAATATATAAACATGAGTTTGTGGCACCCACTTATATTTATTTTAATGATTGTACCAAGCTTTTATCATATCTATCCCCCTTAGTTATTTTGGTTTTTAATTTGTTATATCTAAACACATTTAGGGCATGTTAGACACCTGAAATAGGTTGGTCTGATATAATGATAAATATGCCATAATAATAATTAACATGGTTAGTGCCTGCTAATACAAAACATTCATACTTATCTCTTTTATTCCTCATATAAATTCTATGTAAAGTTGGCAAATGGCCATATCAAGAATTGAATCTACATCTCTCTGTGTGTACATGGGAGATTTTTTTCCAAAATATATGACTTGATATGGCCTAATCCGTCTCTAAGAGTTTGTATGTAAATGTTAAGTGCATCAAATTCTCACATATAATATATGTAATGAATTACACATGTATAATGTTACCTGTGTGGCAAGTCCTTGTAGAAAAATTTGTATATTTACCTTAATTTCATAAAGACACACACACACACTCTCATGGAGTTATGAAAACAGTTGAGATAAAGAATGAAAAGGGAACCTACTGGGGAAGGACAACTGACTGACAGTCCTAGCTCTCACACCTTCGGATCCACTGTTTATACCAAGGCCACACTTTCCCTGGACTGCTTGCAGCAAATGACAGAGTAGAGCTGGGTTGATAGAATGAGACTCCTCTAATAGGCATCCTTGACTGGGGGACTGCCCATCCAGGTATTTTGTCATGGATTTTTTAGGAGCCTAAAAACCAGCACCACGATTTTGTGCCCAGAGTTCAATCAAGAAATAAGACAAAGGAGTTGGCATTTGGAGATTAGAAAATACCTTACATAACTTTATTACTGATCATGATTATATTAGAGACTGACATATCCAGGAGCAAGAGGACTTCTTGGATTAATCTCTAAAACCAGTCCACAGAATTGATCTTTAATACTAAACCTCAGAATTATAAACATAGCCACCTAGAAACAGCACTGGCCCACCACACCTCCCCTGCATGCAGAGAATGATTGTTTCTGTTCTCTGCATGCAGGTTTGTTCTTGAAAGAAAAGGGGAGAGAAATAGGCAGAGCTATTCATGCCTCCTTCCCTATTCAAAGCTCACCAATCAGGTAAGCTACTCTCCCTCCACCCTTTGAACAACATATAATTTGTTATTATTTCTTTGTTTTGAGTTGAAATCAATCCAAAGACCACAAACCCTTGTATTTAATGACTGTAAAAGAGTTTAGATCATTGCTGAAGATACAAGTTAGGGGGCAAGGAATGGTGTGATTGCTTTATATGTGCTAACTAGACTGAAGACTATATGTACCTTTTTTTATTTTTAAGAACAAAAATGAAAACTGGAGGGATGACTTCATTTACCCCAGATGGAATTAAGACATTAAGTATAACATGCTGGCAAGTACAAAGTATTATTTCACTGATGTATGTATCATTTGATATTAATAAGTAGCATGACCTAAGCGGATTGTATTTCTATCAGTCATCACCAAATTGTTGTAATGGAATATCATCATAAAAAGTTATTATAGGAAGGTACCTGAGATGATGTGAAAGTATCAAGCCAAGCAAATATTTCCTCTTTGGAGAGGGTTACTAGAGAGGTGTCAGGGAGGGGAATGTGAAAGACAAGATATGTCTGAATTCAGCAAGGCAGTTAACAAAGACATTCATGATAGGGAATTTTAGGATGGAAAACTGAATTCAGGTGCATTTTTAAAATATATGTATTTTAATTGACTTCAGAGACGACGAGAGAGGGAAAGAGAGATAGAAACGTCAGTGATGAGACAGAATCATAAATTGGCTGCTTCCTGCATACCCCCTACTGGGGATTAAGCCTGCAATCCAGGCATGTGTCTTGACTGGAAATCGAGCTGTGACCTGCTGGTTCATAGGTTGACACTCAACTACTGAACCACACAAGCCAGGCAAGGTGGATTTTTTTTTTTTATTATTATTAGTTAAGGTATTACAAATGTGTCCTCATCCCCCCCATTAACCCCCAACCTCCCCCCCCCCCCCGCCCCCGCCGCACACTCATGCTCCCATCCCCCTGTTGTCCATGTCCATTGGTTTGGCTTATATACATGTATACAAGTCCTTCGGTTGATCTCTTCCCCTTACCCCCGCCCTCCCCTACTTTCCTTCTGGGGATTGATAGCCTGATCGCTGTTTCTCAGTCTTTGGGTCTGTCCCTTTTCATCCGTCTATGTTGTTCTCTATAATCCACAAATGAGTGAGATCATGTGGTATTTATCTTTCTCTGACTGGCTTATTTCACTTAGCATAATGCTCTCCAGTTCCATCCATGCTGTTGCAAAAGGCAAGAGTTCCTTTTTTTTTACAAGGTGGATTTTTTTTCAGCTGTTTGAACAGCTACCTTCAAAAGACTTTGAGTGGGAGAAACCAAGATGGTGGCGTAGGGAGTGGACCTGTGCATGCTGCTCTCTCACAGCATCATTGAAACTACCAACTATGAGGCAGACAACCACCACTCAGAACCATGGAGAAGTTGGCCCAGTGGGAGATCTACAACTGGAAGAAAAGAAAGAAGCGCAGTGAGACTGAGTGGGAGCTACGGAGGCGCCAAAAACAATGGTAAGCAGTCACACGCCAGGGGGGCTGCAACTGGATTCGAGGTTTTTTTTCAATCGGAAGCGGTTACGAACCCTCGAATCCTCTGGGCTTGCTCGGGGCGGGTCTCTGAGGCCCGAGATCCCACGGGGAGAGGCAGCCACGGCCTTGCAGTGGTCGGAAATCGAGGGAAGCTCTGACGCACGGCTGCTCGCTCGCCGGCACTGAGGGACGCGAAGTCCTGGTGTCCCATGTGGCGCGGAGACCGCCATTGCTATTTCCTCCGTGCAGGTGACTCCTTGAGACCCCGCCCTACTCAATTTACATCCCCATCCAAGCTGTGCCAGAGGCACAAGAGGAAATGTCTGTGCTTTTACAAACTCTCAAATCCACTGAGCTGGTTTGGGCGGGTCTCTGAGGCCCCAGGCCCCACGGGAGAGATGACAGGGCCTTCCAGCAGTCAGAAAGCGAGGGAGGCTCTAGCGTGCGGCTGCTCGCAGGCACTGGGGGACACAAAGTCCTGGTGTCCTGGATAGGCGAGGGGCCGCTGAGACTCCGCCCCCGGCGACTCCCTGAGACCCCGCCCTACTCAATTTACATCCCCATCTGGGCTGTGCCAGAGGCACAAGAGGAAACGCCTGTGCTTTTGCAAACTCAAATCCACTGAGCAGGTTCGGGTGGGATCATGAGGCACCAGACCCTACGGGGAGAGGCGGCATGGCCTTGCAGCCGTCAGATAGCGAGGGAGGCTCCGTTGCACAGCTACTCGCCATTACTGGGGGACGTGAAGCCCCGGTGTCCCAGAGAGGGGAGGGGCCATGGAGACACAGCCAGTGCTATTTGCTCTGCCATGGCGACTCCTTGAGACCCAGCCCTAATCAATTTACATCCCTGCCGGGGTCCTGCCCCAGCTGATCCAGGGGTCCCCAAAGGTGTGGATGGAGTCGGCGAAGAAGGAAGGACACGGAGACAGTGTTCAGTTGATCAGCAGCCTAGCCAGGATCTCCAGCCAGGATCTCCAGCCAAGTTCTGGTCTGGATCTCCAGAGAGGTTCTGCCTAGGATCTCCAGCCAGGTTCTGTGTCCATGTTCTCTTGCTAGGTTCTCCAGGTTCTCCAGCCAGGTTCTATAGCCATGTTCTCTTGCTAGGTTCTCCAGCCAGGTTCTGTCCAGGTTCTCCAGCCAGGTTCAGTCACCAGGTTCTAGTCAGGTTCTCTTGCCAATTTCTGTAGTCAGGTTCAGTCCAGGATCTTTTGCCATGTTCTCTCGCTAGGTTCTGTCTCTAGGTTCTGAGGCCAGTTTCTGTCCAGGATCTTTTGCCATGTTCTCTCCAGCAAAGTTCTTTTATCTCTAGAGAACGTTCTGTGTAGGTTCTGTGCCTCCTGGTTCTGTCTTCTTCTTAGTTCTGTGTTGTAAGCTCTGTATTCTAAGTTCTGTCTCTTGCTGTCTAGTTACAACTGTATTTATACCAGTTGATTCAATCCTATCAATCTCTATCACAAAGGTTAGGGCGTTTCTTATCTCCATTCCAGGGAGTAAAGATTATGTAGTTTAAGCATGATTGTTCATAGTTAAAGTGATTAATTACCTGCCTGGCACTTAGTTAAGAGGTTTTATTCCCTCCCTAACTTCAGGGGAAAATCCCTACCTGGGGAAACAACCTTTCTCAGAGACCTTGGTTAAAACACATAGTGCCAAGAAGGTGAGCAAACATATTAAAAACAGTATGCCATATATGCCAGGTCCCTTGAAACAGCAAGCATGGACCGGCTCCCGGCACATCCCCATCCAAGCTGTGCCAGGTGCACAAAAAGACCCACCTGCGCTTTTTCAGCCTAACCCAACAAATTGCAGACTTCAACTGCTTGCAGCCATGGGAGACACACTCAAGAAGCAGACCCAGGAGAACCAAGATGGCGGCGTAAGGAAGAGACCTGTGCGTGCTGCCTCACACAACAACATTGAAACTACCAACTATAGGACAAACAACGATCATATGGAACCATGGAAAAGCTGGCCCAGTGGAAGCTCTGCAACTGGAAGGAAAGAAAGAACATTGAGACTGAGTAGGATATGCAGTCACCAAGTACAGAGCCCAACCCAACAAACTGCAGATTTCAACTCCTCTCATAGAAAGAAGAGCACTGAGACTGAGTAGGATGTGCAGAGACACCAAGTACAGAGCCCAACCCAGCAGGCTGCAGATTTCAGCTCCTCGCATCTGGGAGGGACGCAATCGGGGGGGCGGAGTCGGGTTCGGGGCAGGCTGGGGCTGGGCCCAGCTGGGCCGGCGTTGTGGAACCGCTGTACCAGCAGGCGCACAAACATGCCCACCGGTTCCAGTCTCGCGTGGGGCGCTGGGGGACGGCAGATACTTGGTGGAGGGCGTGGTCCGAGCAGGAGTGCTGGATGTTGAGCCACCAGGAATGTCTGGAGATTTTGTCTGGCAGGGAGCCGCTCGGCAGGGGACAGAAGGCCAAACTTCGTGTTTCCACGGTGAGGCTGGGACAGCTCCGGTGAGGTCGGGACGGCCCCGGTGAGGTTGAAATGACCCCGGTGAGGTCGGGACGGCTCCGGTGAGGTTGAGACGGCCCCGGTGAGGTCAGGACGGCCCCGGTGAGGTTGAAACGGCCCTGGTGAGGTTGAAACTGCCTCGGTGAGGTCAGGACGGCCCCGGTTAGGTTGAAACTGCCCCGGTGAGGTTGGGACGGCCCTGGTGAGGTCAGGACGGCCCCAGTTAGGTTGAAACGGCCCCGGTGAGGTCGGGACGGCCCTGGTGAGATTGAAACGGCCCCGGCGAGGTCGGGACGGCCCCGGTGAGGTTGAAATGTCCCCGGTGAGGTCGGGACGGCCCCGGTGAGGTCGAGACAGCCCTGGTGAGGTTGAAACGGCCCCGGTGAGGTCAGGACGGCCCCAGTTAGGTTGAAACAGCCCCGGTGAGGTCGGGACAGCCCCGGTGAGATTGAAACGGCCCTGGCATGGTCGGGATGGCCCCGGTGAGGTTGAAATGGCCCCGGTGAGGTCAGGACGGCCCCGGTTAGGTTGAAACTGCCCCGGTGAGGTTGGGACGGCCCCGGTGAGGTCAGGACGGCCCCAGTTAGGTTGAAACGGCCCCGGTGAGGTCGGGACAGCCCCGGTGAGATTGAAACGGCCCTGGCATGGTTGGGATGGCCCCGGTGAGGTTGAAATGGCCCCGGTGAGGTCAGGATGGCCCCGGTTAGGTTGAAACGGCCCCAGTTAGGTTGAAACGGCCCCGGTGAGATTGAAATGGCCCCGGCGAGGTCGGGATGGCCCTGTGAGGTTGAAACGGCCCCGGTGAGGTTGGGACTGCTCCAGTGAGGTTGGGACAGACAATGGGGACCAGTATAGACTGATGAACAGGGGTAAATGCAGAGGCAGAGCAACATTGAACAGACTTTCAAACTACAGTGGGAAGCCTGGGGAGGGTTTGGGGGGATTAAGAGATCAACCGAAGGACTTATATTCATGCATATAAGATTAACTAGTGGACACAAGACATCGGTGGGGGCGGGGGATCGGGGCTGGGGGAATGTCAATGGGGGGAAAAAAAGGAGACATATGTAATACTCTTTGTAATACTTTAAGAAATAAAAATTATTAAAAAAAAAAAAAGACTTTGAGTAATAAATCAATGCCAATTTTGGACCACCCTGGCTAGCAAATGAAGACATAAACAGCTTGTTGTCAATCTACAGATAACATTAAGTTGGGATGTCTGACCACTATTGTTGATGGCAGATTAGGCTTTACTGGGACTATACATCCAGGGGAAAATTTTATATTTGGATTTCGAAAATAACTGTCATGCAACAATGAAACTATATGTTGTGGGAGACTTGACTTGACATTAGTTTATGTGAAAATCATCTGAGAGTCATAGGGGATCACAAAGCTCAAAAAGAACTAAGAATGAATACAGTTGATGTTTATAGAGTTGTACACCTGAAACATATATAATTTTATTAACCACTGTCACCCCAATAAACTCAATAAAAAAGAACCAAGAATGAGTCATGGCTATAAGAAATTGCTCATGCAAACTTAGATTCCATTAATAGAGTCTCCAGATCAAGGGGAAGGCTAACTACAGTGCACCCCCTCACGTCAGATCACATATGTGATTTTATATCTATTTCTGTGCATTGCATTTTTAGTGAGGGCATTGATGGACTTGGTTCCATAGGAGGAATGAAACCAAGGATGAGGATGGTGACAGGTCTTCCATTCTTGTCTGACTATATACAGTCAAGGGCATTGAGAATGATGATCTGGAGAAGAGATATCTAAAGGGAAAAGGGCTTGATTTGTATTTTCATATATTTGAAGTATTGTCATTTCAAATAAGGAATTAAGGTGTCTTTGGAGTCTCTAGAAGAAAGAATCAAGCTTAAGAAGATATTACAAGGGGTGAGATACAGCTCAATAAAAGGGGGGACCATCTTTCACTTTGGGTTGTCCTTGACTGGACATTCTTTCACAAGGCAGACTAGTCCATTTATGGACAACCCAAAGTGAAAGATATGGCTTTTGAAAATTTATAATCTGGGAGATTAATGTAGATTACATTCATTATTTTTCTCTCCATTATATTTGGTGAGTTCAGACACCTAACCCTCTGCCTCCCAACTTCCTCTCTCCTTCTTGGAGAGAGTCCACAGTAATTTCCTGTCATTTCAGGCATGGATTGTTTGGATGTGACTCAGTTCTCTTTCATGCTTCCTGTCAATAATTTTTATTTCAATCAGAGCTTTTTAAAATGAAACTTGTAGATTCAGAAGTTTCCTGTAGGAAAGTAGTGGGGTTAGCCTCAGTTGCCCCAATTTGTTATGAAACTCAAGCTTGGTGGCAATGGTCATGAAATCAACAAAGGATGATCACTGAAAGGTTAACATGGTGGCATGTAGGCAGTCTAAATAGCCATTTCAGATGGTGATTAAAGAAAATTGAATTTATTTAAGGAAAAGGGAATGGGAGATGGGGATAACCAAAGGGAGGGGCTACACAGAGAAAAGGTGGCCTTGGAGACAGATTCTCAGGGTAAGCCTGGGATGAGCTGCTGCTGCCTGGTTGCAAGTCTCATGGAGTCCCTTACAGTTTGGGGGATATGTGCATGTGGGGGAATGGCACGGGCGTGCTCCTTGGAGGAAGAGGGAACACTGGGTCCTTTGTTTTGAGCATATTTATCTCTTTCTTACAGATGGAAATCTTAGGGGAAGGTTTGAGGTGAGGGTCTTAATAGAATATTCATCAGTTTTCCAGGTGAGCTTTTGCAGGGTGTGGTCTCCACTAATTGGTTGGAGCCAGGGCAGCGGGTCATTAGTCAATGTAGCTGGTCCTGAGGCAGCCGTGGTGTCTCTTGTCTGGTTTTGCTGCTTTTCTGGGCCTGGAGCTGAAATACAACTGAGGTCTAGGTGTAATCTTAGTGAGGAAAAAGTCAGGGGTTCTAAACCACCTGACCAGTGATATGAAAGATTAGGAGTCCAAACCGCATGACCAGTGATATGCTAGAGGAGGGTAGGTTACCCTGGGGGTGAGGTTCTGCCCTCGTGAGTTTTGCCCCTTGCTAGGCATCCAGAGCTTTCTGCCCTCATGAGTTTCTGTACCTGGCCTGTCGTCCATCCTTACTCTGGGGTTCTAACAGTCATTCTTCCACCCATACACTGAAGCAGTGAAGAACCCAGTGTGATCCACACTCAAAAAGCACTAAAACACTTGCTATTAATGGTCACTTTGCATGAAACACTTGAACAAGCCCAGTGAAAAACGAACACAAAAACCCCATTACTGTCTTCTGAGGTAACCCATCTGAAGACTCAGGGCAGGCAGAGAGCAGGTGGGTAAATGAGAGAGTTATGTGATTGTGTGATTGATTGTTCATGGAATTCAGTTCAGTTTAACAAACATTTACTGAGAACTTTCTGTGTGTCAGATACGTCCTAGTAACTGGGCCTATGTGCTATTTAGGCTCTTTGAGGTAGAAAAAATTCCCAAGGCCTATTTAAGTTATTTAAAAAAAATAGCTTGTTATAAGGAGAGATAAGAAAATAAGGAAGATGGAAGTTTTGACCCTTAGCAAGTCTCACAAAGATTGGAACATGGTCTGGGCACTAGAAGGTGGTTCAGTCCAGGTCTAGCAACCTTACTTCCTTCTTGTTCCCTTGGCAGCTCAGTAACCGCATGACTCAGGGAAAGTACCAGAAAGTGCTAGTTGCCTCTTCAATGTCCACTCTCCTCTTCTTTAGTAACAGAGCCCTTGTGTTATCTGGACTGGCGCCGTGCCCAACTAATGGCTGCATTACACAGCCTCGTTTGCATCTAGGTGTGGTCATCAAGATGCAGGTGGACAGCCATAGGTGGGACTTCAGGAAATCTCCTTAAAGGGGACCGAAACAACAGGGAAGAGTGTCTTCTTTGACTCCTTTCTTTCTGGAATTTGGAATTCTGGTAGCCTCTTTGAGCTTGGCAGCCATGTTCAAAGGAGGTTGGAGCAGAGAAATCAAAGGAACCTGGATGCCTGCTCACTTTGAGGATATTCTGCACCAGCTCTGGATTGCTTTCCTCTGTTTATCTTTTATGATCGATAATAACTCTTTACGTGCATGAGCCGTTGTCCTTAGGTTGTAGTTATAAACAGCTGAATGTAATTCCTCCTGATAAGGGCTTTACATTTGGATGAAGTGTCTATTGGCTGTGTCTGCTCTTCCTATGGTTCTCATTCTGTTTTCTCAAATTCCTTCCCATCATACCTTCTATTACTGTTATCTCTGTGTGCATGGCTTTTCTGCCACCTATTGTTCCATCATACTCTAAGTCCTTTTTTCAAACCTAAGAGTGGGATCTGATGAGTTTATTTAATCCCTGTTGTCTTCTTTTGGCCAAGCCTTACAGGTGAGATACTTGCCCTTGGTTTTTGTGAGGAGTCATGTTGTGTAAGCCATGACAATCTCCTGTAAACAACACCTCATCAGAAGCCTGGATTGTAGTGGATCTTGGAATGTGATAAACCCCTCTCCCAATGAGTTTAGAAGATGAATAAGACATGGTCCCTGTGCTCTAAGGGCCTACTGAAGGAGAAGCATCCATATGCTCTAGGTTGTTTTGCAAAATCCATTTCCCAACTGTAAGTCAGATGTTACTACTACTAATACTAGCTAGCATTTATTGTGGTCTTTCTGTTTTGTCTGACACTTGGCTTGGCTTATTTAATTTAATAAGGCATGCAAAGTGTATAATTGTTCTTCTCATTTCACATATAAGGACACAGACTTAAAGAAGTGACATGACTTGCCCAGGATCATATATTTGGGACGTGACTGCATAGAGAAGAATCCCAGGTCATTGAAATTTCAGAGTGTTTACTCCTAACCATCTTAACCGGTGTCTTACACCATCTCCCAGAAATGAAAAAATATTCATTTTCATGGCAGCATCTTGGTGTAGGAGGAAGGACACAGGATATAGAGGTAGGAGAACTGAGTTCTGATTCTAGAGCTTTCTCTCTTTGTCTTTTAGCTTCTCTGGATTTCAGGTTTTCTCTACCTAAAAAATAAGAGTAGTAGATGACATGGGACTTACAGACTTGGCTGTTTGTTGAAGGGCCCGAGTTTGAATCCTGCTTGGGTCACATGTGTGTCGTGTGGCTGGAAGACCCAACAGAACCAATGAGTTGTGGTGGTTCTGGCCAATCTAGCCAGCTTAGGCTCCACCTGTAGCATGAATCCTCTGGAAAGGGACTCTTTAAAAAATACACTTTATGTAGAACAGAGCTAAATTGTCCAGGGGCACATCTGAGGTATGAACCAGAGGATGTGTTGTAAGAAGCTTACCCTGATGCTGAAAAGCCTACAAGAGGAAACAGATATGGCTCATAGTAACTAACTCAGTTCTAGTCTACCAATTTTTATATGGCATTTCCCTTCCTTTCTCCACTCACATAAATGGCTAATATTCTTAATGTGAACCTGTTCCCTTAGATTACTTCCAGGAGGCAGCAGGGCAACCTGGACTGCATATGGGCTTGGCGTCGAGTAAAGCCTGGGTTTAAACCTCAGCTTCTCCTTGGCAAATCAGCTCACCTCTGTGAGCTTCCTCCCCCCACCCTATGTGATGGAGAAGTTAATATCACAGATTATTATAATAAGGATTAAATTAAATAACATATATAAAGTGCCTGATTAATAATTAAGTCACTCTCCCCACCTTAGATCCACGGTATTCCCTAGAACAGTGGTCGGCAAACTGCGGATCTTGAGCCACATGCGGCTCTTTGGCCCCTTGAGTGTGGCCACAAAGTTTCAATCGCACTGTACGTGCGCACCCACACGTGGTATTTTGTGGAAGAGCCACACTCAAGGGGCCGCAGTTTGCCGACCACTGCCCTAGAAGGTCTTTCCTTCTTACTGAGAGCTTGTAACTTTCAATATCCTGCAAGGAAATTTGAGTGGTTTTTAAGGTGGAAAAATTTAGCCTTAAGATTCCACAGAAGTGCAGCCGTTTGATTTTTAATATTATAATAAATATAAAATTATAAAAGCAGATTACTTGTAGATGGAAATATACTATAATAAAAGTAGCCATTTTGTAACTTTATATAATGTGGGCCTCTTTTCTAGGTTTTTAAATTACTTAAAAAATAGGTGAAGAATGCTCATGGTATAAAACTACATGGTATACAGCAGTCCCCTCTTATCCATTGTGGAGACATTCCAAGACCCCCGTGAATGCCTGAAACTATGGATAGTACCAAACCCTAAGATGTACTGTGATTATTACTATACGTAAATACCTATGATAAAGTTTAATTTATAAATTATGCACAGTAAGAGATTAATAATATCTAATAATAAAATAGAACAATTATAACAATAATACTATAATGAAAGTTATGTGAATATGGTCTCTCAAAATATTTTATTGTACTGTTTTCACCCTTGTGATGAAGTGAGATGAGCTGGTACAACGTCTACATGATGAGATGAAGTGAGGTGAATGACCTGCGCATTGTGCTATAGCCTTTTGATGATAATGTCAGCAGGAGGATCATCTGCTTGGGTGATCCTGGATCACAGAGCCATGGCAATGTTGTGGTTGGATGTCAGGAACAGATGATGGTTGAGGATCCTGATAGAAGATTTTTTTTTTTCCTGAACCTTTTTAAAGAACATTGTAATTGGAAGTTGCTGCCTCTTTTTTAAAAAATTAATATTTTTAAAATTGATTTCAGAGAGCAAGGGGGGGGAGAGAGATAGAAACATTAATGATGAGAGGGAATCACTAATTGGCTGCCTCCTGCACGCCTCACACTAGGGATCAAGCCTGCAACCCGAGCATGGGAATTGAACCATGATCTAGTTCATAGGTCAATGCTCAACCATTGAGCCATGCTGGCTGGGCACTGCCTCTTTCTTAAAGGAAGCACTTTATGGCTTCTTTTGGCATAGCTGAATTGTGCTTGGGGCCATTATTGAGTGAAATAAGGGATACTTGAGCACAAGCACTTGGTACAGTGACAGTCAATCTGGTAATAGAGATGGCTACCAAGTGACTAAGGGATGGGATACATATACAGCATGGCTACCCTAGAGAAAGGGATGATTCATGTCCTGGACGAGATTGAATGGGATGGTGGGAGATTTCATCCTACTGATCAGAATGGCATTAAATTTAAAACTTATGACTTGTTTATTTCTGTAATTTTCCATACAATATTTTCAGTCTGCTGTTGACTGTGAGGTAACTGCAACTTGGAAAGCAAAACCATGGATAAGGGGAGGGGGTGAACTACTGTACAGTGCAAAGTAAGTCTCCCTCTTCCTGTCCTCCAAATCCTTTCTCTAGAGGCATCTTCTGTTGCCAGTTTGTTATGTATTTTTCCAGAGATAGTCTATGAACACACATGGATGAGTGGGAACATATATGTGCATAGTTATGCACTTTTGCCCTTTTCACTTAGTACCATGTCTTGGATATCATTCAGTGCCAGTTCATATAGAGATGCTTTAAAGTTGATTCAGACTGTTGGACTCCATATCTTGGATAGGTTCTTAGAGATGACCTAATACAACATTTCACTGCACAGGTGTGGACACTGTGACCAACAGAGTGGGTGTGAATTGTTCAAGGTTTCAGATCCCTTGATTTTCAGTCAATGAGCTCTTCATGTCATCATGCTGTGTATGAGTATAGGTGTATGCACATGTACATGTGTGTGAGCATATTGGCCAGTGAGTTAGCTAATATTTATTTACTGCACATGATGTGCTAAGTTTCATTTATAAGTAATAACAAGAGCCTGGCCTGTGTGCCTTAGTTGGTTGAGCTTTATCCCATGCACCAAGAGGATGCTGGTTCTATTTCCAGTCAGGGCATGTGCCTGGGTTGCAGGCTTGATCCTACGGTGGGTTGCAGGAATTCAGCCAATTGATGTTTCTCTCATCGATGTTTATCTCTCTCTCCCTCTCCCTTCCTCTCTCTGAAGTCAATAAAAACATATTTAAAAAATGTTTTAAAAGTCATAACAAGAGCTATAGATACAAATGAGGAGAGTGAGGCTTGGGTAGTTAAATAATTTGCCCAAGGTTTCTGGTTTTCTCCAACTCTAAAACCCATACTCTTATGCACTGTGTTTTACTTTCTCTCCCCCTCTTGGAGGGGACAGAATTGGGAAAGTGGGGACATGGGGATGAAAGGTGAAGACGGTGTAAAGCTAGCAGGTTTTGATGAAACAAGGTATTCCTGATAAAACAAATGACTTTGTTGATGCTTGATGGAAGGGTACATTGTGTATGTTGGGAGAGAGGAGGATAGCTGGGAAGATTGGTGATTAGGAGATGTGGTCAAAGCTGCCTGCAGGTATGGCAAAAACATAGCTTCATGATGGAGGTGTGTTCTCAATGCGACACTGCTAACTGACTTCACATCTGTAAGGCTCAAACTTGCCAGCCAACTGACCAGCATCCCACTTCCTTTTAAACCCTGGAACATGCCACCCAGTTTCACTGTGGCTTCTCAGCTTATTGTGAAACCTTCCCACTTTCCCCAGGTGAGTGTTCTATTCATCAGACCATGGAGGACAAAGTCCTCTGGGCCATCCTCACTCCATGGCAACACTGACCAGAGGAAAAAGTCATTGCCTTTCTCACCTCTGTTAAAGGGTCAGGTTGGTTGTTTTCACTTAATTGCCACTGATATCTTGCCTTTCGAATGGAAGACATTGTCAAACAAATTTACAAATCAGATGGTGATTGGTAACCTTTTCCCAGGAGGATGTTTGGAATTAGAACAGGCATGAAGCTGCCTTAAGTCATCAGGTGCTGCCAAGGCTGGGGACGGAGATATCTGCTTGGTGGGGCAGAAAGTAAGCCTGTTAGTGGTTAAGGTTGCATCTCTTTGTCTTTCACGACTTTAAGATCTTGCTGTTTTCTTTCTACATTTCCGTTTAGGAAAGAGTACATCTTGGCAGCGTCCTGCCCCTTTTATGGTTTGTGAATTACAGAGATGAGTGTTGCTCTAGATATTCTGGAGGCAGAGTGAAGAATCCACATTGAGTTGTCCCAAAGCTTCTATTAATTTTCTGTAATGAACAAGAGAAGAGCTGAGGCAGGAACACAAGAAGTGGAATAATTAAGGCATGCGTTGGCAAAGGCAGATTATTACCCTGCCAAGACTGCAGTATTTGGGGTAAACACTGAGAAGGTCCTACTTATCCTCAAGTTTTTGTTTTTCCTGGCTATTTCCTGAACATCTACCTCTAGCTACAAAGTAAATATCCCCAGGAAGGATAATACTTGAAAGTCTACAACTACATTTTTTATTTTTTCAAGTTAGCATTTGTGGGACACTGGTCACCTGTCTTATCCAGGGGAGAAGAACAGTTTTGGCCAACACATGGCAATCTTATGGCAAGAGAGCAAGAACATAAATCTTCTCATATTTTTCTCTGGAAGCAGAATTAGCTTCCTGTCTATAGCTTCATAGAATGGAATTCATGGGGACAGGTAGAAGTTCCAGGTAATCTCAGTTTTAGAAAGATCTTTCATACTTTGACATTGTCCCAAAGTGGAATGGACTGGTCAAATGAGTTGTCATGGATACATGCTGGGTGGGGATTCCTGCCTTGGAAGGGATGTTAGTCCTTAAACCTTGCCAACCATCAGAATAGCTTTGGAAGCTTTTCAAAACTCATATTCCTGGGATTCATTTCTGGAGATTCTGATGCAGTAGATCGGGTACCTGGAACACTGTTTCTGAAAAGACTCCTAGATGATTCTGTCCAAATCTCTGATTCACTTATGTCTTAGGCTTCTGAAAATGAATGTGCTGGCTGGAGCAGAGTACCAATAGAAGGTGAGGAAAGGAGGCTGGAAGCCAGGACACCTGGGAGGTGGAGATGATGCCATCAAGATGAGGAAAGAGTTACTGTTCCGAATATTGGTCCTGATTCTTCCTCTGAGCTGAGGGAAGAGTTACCTGGGATAGATTATTTCAGCATTGCAGTTCAGGAAGCACACTTTCATCAAGATGCAGAGGCTCCTTATGAAAGAATTAAAGAGCTAAAATAAACTGGTAGCAGATCAAGTGTAAGTTGATTGTACTACATATAACCAGGTTAGTTCTCATTTTACAGTGATGATGCCATTTTATATTCCAATGGGAAATTCTTCTCTGTCTTACGCATTACATAATACATAATACATATCATGTAACACATGTGACAGACTCATACAGTGTCAGAACTGGAAGGGACCTTCGATGTATCAGTGGTTCAACCAATACCCTCAGGGACACAAAGGTGGTTAGTAGCAGAGTTAGAATTAAAATCCAAGTTCCCTGTTCTTCAGATTTCTTTTCTACTTGATGATATTAGAAGCTATTTGAATATATATAATAACATCTTATTGTCCAAAGAAATATGGCCAAGTCTAAAGTCATAGGTGGGGATAATCCTCCAATGGAGATAGGCAAGGGGAAGGGGAGGATATAAATATATTTTCTAGTGGATATATTAGGCATCAATGTAAGAAGCCTAATGTTTAGAGTTAAGTTACCTCTTGTTCTATATATTGTGCTTAATTACCCCACTCTTTCTTTGTTATTCCCAAGTCTTTAAAAGAAGTACATACAAAATAACTTGTATAAATAGTGCTTGGGCTGGAATGAAAAAGAGAGTGTGGTTTTCCATCCTACAGGTATATGACTTAACGGAATGAGTCAAGAACAATGATTAACAGCCAAAACATCAGTCAAAAGGCAGGCAGGGTTGGAAAATATAACCCTTTACCTCACCCTTAAGCCCTCCTGGAATTAATAGAGTGGAGGTGCTCAGAGTTTTAGGTGTATAGAAGTCATTTGATGTTTGTGTTCATAATGCAGTTTCTAAGATGCTTCTCCAAAGATTCTGATTCAGCAGATCTGGGACAGGGTCCAGGAACCTGCATTTTGGATGAGTAATTCTCTCTTATTGCCGACCAGGCCTCCCTCCCAAGTATTATAGTTTCATAGCTTTCACCCCTGACAATACTGAATTTGTGCTCTTGTCCCATTTAAAAATCCTGAAAAACAACTTTGATAGTCAGCCTCGGACCAATTCCTGGACCAATCAACCTTGGCCAGGAAGATGAGGACATAAGGCATAGGCAAGGGTATGAGAGACCGGAAAAGAGACTCCTGAGTTAGGTAGACTTCATTTGGTGCCCACCACAGTGCACTGCTCCTCAGTCTCTCTAGGTGCCCAGGCATCTTGGTATTTCCTGCCAAAACCCTGTGCACCTGATAGCCTTCTGTGCTGATCTCCAGGTGCAGAAACCTGAAGGAACTCTGGATGATACACCTGGAGACCACATATAAATCTCTGGGCCAGGGGAAGAGATTCTCTTGGCTAAAGGAGAAAGTGTGGGAAAGGTGTAGAGAAATTTCTTGTGCCTGAATCCTAAATGAATACACATTTCATAGAAGGCAGGGGTGAACATGAGCCCTGTGACATTTTATTTTCCCCATGAAAAGGCATGTCAAACCACCAACTCATTCATTTACCTTTCTGTCTTTGAAAAGATGCAGCTCCCCTCTCTGTCTTTGAGATACTCGATAGAGACACTTACTGGGTTTTATATCACAAATAGTTTGTATGTTTTGGGGGGGGGGTGGGCGCGCGGGGGAAAGAAAGTGTTTGCTGAGGCAGCAGCTTCCCCTGATTGATTCTTTATTTTGTGCATTAAAATATAATAGGCCTGCTGTTTTAATCCTGGAGCAGAAAGAATATAAAAGGCGTTTGATCTTGGGTTCATGATGGAGCTCCTCAGGTCTTGGATAGATTATTTCTGAATAGGTGCCCTTTGCCCAGAATTCCAGCGAGTACTCCAGGGTCAAAGATAAACTGTGTATCCAGAGATGAAAGGACAGTTGTTTCCCCACAAAGCCTCATAAATCAGTTTTGTACCATTCCTGTTTTATTTTATTTTTTTCTGGCACCACAACATTGGGGCTGTTTGATGCATTTAACTGAAAATATTTGTATAGGGCCCTTAGGTTTTCTTTTGTGATGGAAAGTGTTACCTAAAAAAAAAAAAACAACGAGCTGATAAACTGAGAGGCAAAGTGAAGTGAACATTCACCCAGCATCCGGCTCTCAGAGTCAACATCTGATTGTACTTAGTGGGGAGGAAACTTTAAAAAAAAACCCAATCCAACTTTCATTTCTTGCTTCTTTTATCCTTAAGCTCAGCAATAAACTAGCACTCTTTGGTTAAAAAGTCAAGGGAACAGATGTATAATTCTGGTGCTTCAGCATCTATATTTCAAGTGGAGCATGTAAATTATGAGAATGCTTCTCAGCGCTCAGGGATGAGAGCCTCGAAGAGCATGCGTGGCACTGCTGTCTGTCATCCAGCATTCCGCCCATCCTGGGAAATAGCTGCTGCTCCTCCTGGCTGGCTGGTCAGTTGGCTGGAGCATGGTACAAATGGGTCCTCTCAAGGAGGCTGTTCATTTCACAGAGAGAAAATCAGTGGTTGAACTCCACAGAACTGAAACACCAAGACTTGACAACTGGAAGGTCACAGGCAGGGCCTGGAAAAGATAGTGCTGATAAATAAGGACAAACATCAGAGGCAGTTTAAAAAGCAAAGACAATGCACAGTTTCCAGTTCTGTCCTCAAAGGCCTGGCCCTTGCTAGTTATGTGACATTAGAGAAGGTACTTAGTTTTCTGCTTTGGAAACTGGGTATATAAGTGCCTTCTTCAGAGGACTGTTTGGAGAATGAATAAGAAGTGAGTGTGTAAAATGCTTAGCCATGTTCCAATGTAGGTGTCTTTTTTTTTTTTTTTAAAAAAACTAGAACTCGTTACATATTAAAAAGGTGGTAAAGTATTAAATTTTTATTCAAAATTTCAAATTCAAAAGCTAGAAAGGACCTTTAAAGACATCTGGTTTGACTTCCTCATTTTGAGATGGGCAGTGGCTTTCCCCAGAGATGACCCAGTCCTTCTTCAAAATCACATCACCAAACTCTAAGTGCCACCAGGGTGGGCCCCCGAAAGGTGTGTTCAGCACTTGCCGTGATGCCTGACACTCAATGAAGATTTGTTCAATTGGCAAATAAAACTTGGGGATGCTGGACATGTCACCAGAAAAGATCCCCCCCTTTTTTTTGCTTTGTGTTTTAGTTTTTACGTCTTTCTGAAGAGTCAATGAATATAATATTGTGAATCACTTCATATATGCCAATACTGTGAACTAAGCAAAAAAAATGGGGATATTTTAAGGAAAACTGCTAATTGATATATGAAAGTACAGTTCAGACCCTATTTTGACAGTCAGAAAATACTTTTTTGGATGCCTACTTTACAGATTAAGTTGTGTTAAATGAGTTGGGAATGGAGATGAAAGAATTATGGTTGCCAAACATCCCACAGAGATATGCTCAAACAAATGCACAATTCCCTCTTATTCCCAAAATGCCTTTAGGAATTAGTAGTAGTCTATCCCCCTTTCCTTAAGAATTTGGGTTGCCCGGTTGGTGTGGCTCAATGGTTGAGTGTCAACTTAGGAACCAGGAGGTCACCGATTAAATTCTCTGTCTGGTTTTGGGCTTGGTCCTCAGTAGGGGGTGTGCAGGAGGCAGCCGATCAATGATTTTCTCTCATCATTGATGTTTCTATCTTTCCCTCTCCCTTCCTTTCTGAAATCAACAAAAATATATTTTAAAAAAGGAATTTGGGTCAAATAAAGATATTTCTCCCTCTTTTCAAAAATATCCTTTTGCAGGGTCAGGCCAAGATTGTTGGCTTGGTTTTTTGCACAGTCATGCTAGCTTTGCTCCATTAGCCAATGGAATCCACAGAGGATCCCTTGACTGCCATCTGCTATTTGCTGCTTCTTCCTCTTCCTGCCTCTTAAGGAAGGATGGCTAGATGAAGGGCACAATTAGATCTGAAGGCCAGCACACGATGGGAGTGATGGTGGGCTTCAACATTCTAAATGGAGGACCTTCTGTAATTCTGTCCTAGAAGTAGACCCAGCCAGGAACAGCAGGTGGGTCCCCAGGCAGTCTAATAACTTGATGCCTGTTAGTGCTCTGCTTATCCTCTCGTTTCTTAAACAGTTAAACTCCAGCACCAAACACATGATTATCCAGTGCATACAACAAAAGCCTTGCCTTCTGATTGAATGGGAAATTTGTACACCCAAATAGTTAAGTGACCCTCTTAAAGAGGCAGTTTAAACAAGGCCCATGCACAGTCTCACAGGTTCTGTGTAAATGACAGATGCTGGATTTGTGCACAGTTCTACACTGTGGCTTTGTGGCCCTGAGTATAAATGACTTTTATTATTATTTGTGTATTTCCCTGGGAGAGGGGCCACACACAGCCCCATCCCACACAATTTATAACTGGCTTCTAACCTCGCAAAGTGTTCTCTGTAACAGGAGTGCTAGGAAAAATAATTTTTTCCATTTCATTATAATTCTACCAACATTTTTAGCACCTCTTAAATACTAGCACCCCAGGCAAATCCTGTCTGACCTGCCCCTTAATCCTACTCAGCATGGAATAGAATATAAAAAAGAGGAAAGAAGAAATTAGTAGTAATGAGTATCAGGGTCATTGGAGACATTTAAAAGCTCATAAAATACAGATAAACTTCCAATGAGGGATACTTAGGCAATGTGTTAATCACTATTTTTCAGAATTCACTGAAGATCCAAAAAATTAGGAGTCAAATATATTTTGGTTCATTTCACTACTCTTCAAATGAAGGAAATAATAAACTATAAACTGTAAAACTTTATATCCTTTCAAAGGGTTTTCATGTGTATGATGTCATTTCTTTTTAACTGAAGGTGACAACTTCTCAGTTTGTAATGTCTTTTTGTCATTTATCATTGGTCCATGTAACATTTTATTATTTTCCCCTTAATCCCCAACCTCTGTTCCTAGTCCTCTGTCCCCAATAACTTTCCTAAATAATATGTTGATAATGAATGTTTAAAGATGCATGTGCCCTAGTAGAATATGGAGTATTCTTTGGAACCTATTGGTGTTTTTAATTTGTCATTCAATTCTGTTTTTAAGATCATGTGGCTATAACTACAGTTAGCTCAATATTTTTAACTTCTGCAAGGTATTTCATAATGTGAATCCACTGTATTCTAAAAATATTTTTAAATGGTGGTAAAATATATATAACATATTTACATTTTGACCATTTTTAAGTGTACAGTTCTTTGGTATCAGGGTACATTCATGTTGTTCTGCAACGCTTACCACCATCCTTCTCCAGAACCTTTTCATTTTCCCAAACTGAAACTGGAACAATTGAACAATAACTCTCCATTCACCCCCTCAGGCCCTGGCAACCACCATTGCATCCACTGTATTTTATTATTCCCCTATGGATGGACATTTAGGTTGTCTCCAAGTCCCACAAACCACACCACAATAAAAAACAGAAGGGGATTTTGGAGTTATAGAAGACACATTCATTGTTTTCTAGAAGTCTGTACCAATTTACAGTTCCTCTAAAAGTATACCAGAGTTTCTGTTTTTAACATCCTGTCATCTCTGAAATTATTTACTTTTTCATTCTAATAATCTTATTTTCAATTCGATTTCTTTGTTTACTGAAGAGTCTGAGCATTTCTTATTAGTTACTTGGGCTTCCCTTTCGAGAATTATCTATTCAATACTTCGCTCAATTTAAAATTGGGTTTCCTACTTTTTTCCTTATTTACCTTTAGGAGTTGTTTGCATATTACAGGTATTAAGTTCTTGCTGGTTTTGTATATTAGCTATCTTTTCATATTTCCCCCCAAACTCTCATCTTTACTTTGTCTGTGTTGTTCTTTATTTTGACAAAATCAAATTAATTAAAAAAATCTTACCATTGCCAAAACCGGTTTGGCTCAGTGGATAGAGCGTCGGCCTGCGGACTGAAAGGTCCCAGGTTTGATTCCGGTCAAGGGCATGTACCTGGGTTGCGGGCACATCCCCGGTAGGAGATGTGCAGGAGGCAGCTGATCGATGTTTCTCTCTCATCGATGTTTCTAACTCTCTATCTCTCTCCCTTCCTCTCTGTAAAAAATCAATAAAATATATTAAAAAAAAAAAAATCTTACCATTTATGTTTTTAGGGTCTTAGTCCAGAAGTTTTTTCTCCATCCACCTCTATATAAAAAAAAGTCCTATTGTACATTTAAAAAAATTGTTTCTTTTTATTTTAAAATTTTTATCCTGTATTTCCTGTTTTTAAATGAAAATATATAACATTATAAATTTAAGGTATATAATATGTTTCTTCCGAGATCAGACGAGATCGGGCGCATTCAAGGTGGTATGGCTGTAGACTACAATATGTTTCTTTATAAAAGAAACATACATTTATATATTATAATATGATTGCATTTATAGGTATATTTATCACATTACATAATTATAGAACAATATTGTTGTCTATATTCATTACACTATGCATTAGATCACTATGACTTATGTACTACTCATTGCAAGTTTGTGCCCTAAAACAACATCAGTCTTAGCTCCCAACCTCCTATTCCCTGCTAACGAATATTTTACTGTTTTTTTCCTACTAATGTGACTTTAAAAAATTTTATATTTCACATATAAGTGATATCATGAAGTATTTGACTTTGCCTGATTTAAACTACTTGAGCATAATATGCTCAAGGTTCATGCATGTTGTCGTAAATGACAGAATATCCTTCTTTTCATGGCTGAGTAATATTCCACTATGTATGTAGTACATCTTTTAAATATATATTTTATTGATTTTTTACAGAGAGGAAGGGAGAGGGATAGAGAGTTAGAAGCATCGATGAGAGAGAAACATCGATCAGCTGCCTCTTGCACACCTCCTACTGGGGATGTGCCTGCAACCAAGGTACATGCCCTTGGCCAGAATCGAACCCGGGACCTTTCAGTCTGCAGGCTGACGCTCTATCCACTGAGTCAAACCGGTTAGGGCTGTAGTACATCTTTTAAATCTATTTGTCTGTTGATGGGCATTTAGGTTGTTGTTTCCATATCTAGGCTATTTTAATAATGCTGCAGTAAACATGGTGGTGCATGTATCTCTTTGAAATACTGTTTTCATTTCCTTTGGAAATATGCCCAGTAGTGGAATTGCTGGATTGCTTGGTAGATCTATTTTTAATTTTTTTGAGGAATCTCCATATTGTTTTCCATAGTGGTTGGACCAATTTACATCCCCACCAACATATTCTCACCAGCAGCTGTTGTCTCCTGTCTCCTTGATGCTAGCCATATATGTCTTTGCCACACACCATAGCATATTCCTTAAAAGATGTCTAGTGATAATATGAAAGAGATACAAAAGTAAAACCTAGTTAGTCATCAAAAACAAAACAAAACTCCATCTCAATATGTTACAAATTTGGGAAAAAAGAAAATAAACTAGAGCTTCTATGAGAAATGAGTGATTCCAGGCCTGGAACAGTGAAGGTACAAGATAAACTTGGAACGTGTTATTCTGCCTGAAAGTAAAGAAGTCTTCATAAAAAAAAGATAAATTAAAACAGCAAAAAAAGAGAAAATTCTTAAGGTAGACTGACAACTGATAAACACGGGGGAGTGCTATAGTTGGAAAAATTACTGTTTTGCCCTCATCATAGCAAAGATTGGTTTAGGATTGAATCATCAATGGATGCTAAAGCTAGGGTATAAATTCTGAATGCGTAGCAGGATATTTGCATGATCTGATAATGTCTTTCTATAGATTATGTATTAGGTGCACAGAGGAATGCAGGAAATATACAGTGGAGAAACTGCATAACACCTTGGTCTAGTAATAAAAATTATCACAAGTGATGGACTTGAGTGTCTCTAGATATACTTTGAGGATGCAACATTATGTTAGTATTTTGGCTGAACATATGTAGCCAAGTTTAATCATAAACAAACATTAGCTAAACCCAAACTGAGGACTTTTCTACATTATAGCTGACTTCTGCTGAAAGACTGAGGAACTGTTTCAGATTTAAAGAGATTAAAAGGACATGACATATAAAATTCAATACATGATCCTTGACTATATCCTGTAAGAAGTATTATAAAAGGCATTATTGGTACAATTGGCAAAACTGAATTATGGATGGTAGATAAGATAAAACTATTGTATCTGTAATAAATTTTCTGAATTGGGTAACTGTTGCAGCATTGTAAAAGAATATCCTTGTTCTTAAGAAATATACACTGAAGTATCAAGGGGAAAAGGTATTCTCAAACGGTCCAGAGAGAAATAAATAATAAAATGTATATAGCTAGAAGAATGAGAAAGCAAATGTGGCAATGTGGTAAAAATTAGTGAATCTGAGTAAAGGGAACATGGAAGTTCTCTGTACATTTTTTTTTACATCTTTTCATTTAGAATGAAATTATTTCAGAATTGAAAGAAATTGGGGGAAATTTAGTAAGTATGGTCATTTGTCAAAAATTTGACACATTCTGGAAATCAACATTTGCCCCATGCCATCTCTGTTTTCCCACAAGAATGGGTTAATGGCACCTCTGAAGGGCCTATTTGTTTTCAAGATGAACTCAATAGAAAGCAGAGTCTCCGGAAGGTCTTGGATTAACTGCCTTCTCTTGCTTATAAATTTAGTAACATTATTATAAGGAAAGGAGCCATTTGTTGCTGATAGAGTTTTTATCTTTTTTCTTTACTCAAAGTGGTATATGCTAAGCCTAACAGTTTCAACCTTGCCAAGTGTCTCTCACATCTCTATTTCTCAACTTGATATACTTATAATAATAATCTATAAGAAATAACCCCTCAGTGATACCCTGCACCTGATGGGACTTGCACACCTATTCTTTGGTTTAATCTCCACTGTCTCCAAAATTCTGTATGGAGATCAGAGCTGCTTATGGGATGTGGTTTGAGTGGGACCAAGGAAGTAACCCTTGATTATTTATTTCTAATACTTTGCTTATCAGAAGTGGACAGAAATTTTACAAGTTGAATTGTATTTTTCTTTAAAATACATTTTAAAATTGTGCTAAAATACACATTACATAACCTAACATTTAGCTCTTTAACCATCTGCAAGTGTATAGTTCAGTGGCATTAAGTACATTCACACTGTTGTGCTCCCATCACCACCATCCACCCACAGAACTGTTTTCATCTTGTAAAACTTAAACTGTGCCCATTAAACAATAACTTCCTACTTCCCTCCCCCCTCAGGCCCTGGCAACTACCATTCTGTTTTCTGTTTCTATGAATTCAATTACTCTAACACATATAAGTGGACTCATTCTGTATTTGTCCTTTTGTGACTGACTTATTTCACTGAGCATGTCCTCAAGGTTCATCCATATTGTAGCATGTATCAGACATTCTTTCCTTTTCATAGCCGAACACATTCCATTGTGTTTATGCGACACGCTTTGTTTATTCATTCCTATCAATGGGCACTTGCATTGCATCCAGTTTGGCTACTGTGAATAATGTTGGTATGCACACTGGTGTACACATATCTGTTCTCCTTGTTTGCAATCCATTTGGATATATACACAGAAGTGGGATTGCTGGGTCAAATAGTAATTCTATTTTTAAGGTTTTGAGGAACTGCTGTACTGTTTTCTGTAGTGGCCGCACTATTTTACATCCCCACCAGCATTACACAAGGGCTCCAGTTTCACTCTGTAACACTTGTTATTTTGTTTTCTTTTTTTGCCAGCAGTCATCCTAATGAGTGGGAGGTAGTATCTCATTGTGATTTGAGTAACATTTCTCTTAAATGTAAGCTCCCCTAAGAAGGAAAAACAGAAATATTATCAGATATTAATATTCTAAATTAGTTTGAAAGATTTTCTTCTTTTCTTAGAATGATAGCTCTGTAGAATGAGGCAGTTAACAGGTGTGTCTGGATGGAAAATACTTGTATGTAGTAAAAAGAGCCCCGAGTTTAGGGGCAGAACATCACTGTCTGTAATGTCTCTATTATGTTACTGTGATGCCTTTGATAAATCAATGTAATCCACAGCAGCCACAATTTCTTTATCTGAAAAAATGTGCACAATGCTCTGTAGCAGTGGTTCTCAAACTTTAGCACACATCTGAATCTCCTGAGGGCTTGTTAAAGTGCAGAGCTTTGCACCCACCGTCAAAGTTTCTGATTCAGTGGATCTTAGGTGTGTCCTTAAAACTTTGCATTTCCAAAGGTGATGCTGATGTTGCTAGATCAGGGACAACACTTTGAAAACCACTGCTCTAAAGAATTGTTTTGGGAGTGGTGTAATATGAATAAGACAATTCTATCGTACAATTGTTAAGCACTGTGAAATGCCAGAGGTTTATTTAATCATGTGAGGATAGAAAGGTCTCCTAAGATAGGCAGCAGAATCTAATAGAATGGCACTTTTCACAGTTGTACTAAAATCTCTGAGACTTGAGCATTCTGAGAAGTGGGCCAATGAGGTGAGGATATCAAGAAGAAAGAGATGAACTTTGGGAGTGAAGCTGGAAGGTATAGAAAACTCATTTTACCTAAGACAAATGTTTGCCCAGGATTAGCTAACTTCTTTTTGGAGTTTTTGTTATCGGTAAAGAATTCTTTTTGGCTACAAGGGAGAGAAAACTCAATAAATGTGTATAATACCTATGTGAGTATAATACAGCTTGAGTGGGGAATAAGTATAATTACATAGGTATTATAACAGGCTGGTGGCCTCAGGCATTACTTAACATAGGTATTATACCAAGAATAGTGTCTCCTTTTCCTTTTGAATCTCTGAATCCTACCACTTTACCCCTAAGTTTCTGTAGCCTCCCATGCTTAGGTCTCTCCTAGAATATGGCATGCTTTCCAAATATCCCAGACAAAATCCTAGCCTTTTCTACCTCCAGTTGCCCCTGGGAACCATGTGGTGATGAAGCTAATCAGATGGACTGATTCATGGGGAAAACACATGAAGAGGTTAAACCTGCAGTGAACTTTGGCTGTCACTGAATGGAAAAGTTTTTCCAGTCTGTGTTCTCAACCAGAGGTTAATGATTTTCTTAGCCTCCTAATCCATCTACCATGATGTGGAGGCACTAATGAAGTCCAGCTTATATGTTCTTGAGACTCTCCTTGCAATTGTGCTTTGTCAACATGAAATATATTTATTTGTGGTTTTTCTTTCTCATTTTTTTCCTTTTGAGCTTGAGTGGGGAGTAAGTAGAGAAAGAACCATGTCTCACCAGGAAGGTAAAAGTTAAAAGTATGTTTGAGGAAGTGAATACTAAGGGAGATTTGAAAAAAGGAAGGCTAGTAGCTGGGCCAATAGGCTGGTGGCAGGCAGGTGGCCTCAGGCATAGCCATCAAGGGGGAGACAGAGGAAGGAAGGGAGAGCAAGAAGGAAATACAGACAGTAGTTAGTGAACTAGCCCAGGCAGGTGAGATGGGAGGGGGAGGAAATGTGCACTGACACTGATAGTTGTTGCTGAAGGTGGAGTTGAAAGGTGTGCAGAGCAGGCAGGAGAAGGAGGCCAGCTCTAGGTGCAGCAGGGCAGACAGGCAAATGGAAAGACAGGGCGGTAGACTGACTTGGGTTGGGGAAGGTACCTAATGCCTGATAGAGCAGTGGTTCTCAACCTTCCTATTGCCGCGACCCTTTAATAAATACAGTTCCTCATGTTGTGGTGACCCCCAATTTCATTGTTACAAATTGAACATAATTAAAGCATAGTGATTAATCACAAAAACAATATATAATTATATATGTGTTTTCCGATGGTCTTAGGTGACCCCTGTGAAAGGGTTGTTCGACCCCCAAAGGGGTCGCGACCCACAGGTTGAGAACCGCTTCTGGTAGAGAGTTGATGTTTCTGATAAGTAGGAGTCTGGAGAGAAGTGAGCCACCATAGATCAGTTTAGTCCATTTGAATCCAATTTAGCAAACATTTAACGGGTGTAATAGGTAGAATAATCCCATCGCCTCCCCCAATTTTTTTTTTTTTGCACCTTTCCTAGTCCCTAGAACCTGTGAATGTGCTACTTTATACTTTGCTGATGTTGTTAAATTAATAATCTTGAGATGAGGAGAATATTATGGATTATCCAGGCGAGCCCAATGTAATCACAGTCCCTGATGAGTAAAAGGGGCGAGAGCTGAGGGCGAGAGCGAGAGGAGGATTTGAAGACACTGCTAGCTTTGAAATTGGAGAAAGGGCCACAAGACAAGGAATGCACATGGCCACTGGAAGCTCTGAAGGAAAGGGAATGGATTCTCCCTCCAGAACTGTAAGGCAATAACTTTTTTCCCCATAAAGGCACTAAGCTTGTGGTAATTTATTACCACACTTTGCTTTGTTCACCGCTGCCCAGGTGATGCCAGTGTTGGTATGAGGACCACACCTTGTTTACCAAGGGTCTAGGCCAGTGGTCGGCAAACTCATTAGTCAACAGAGCCAAATATCAACAGTACAATGACTGAAATTTCTTTTGAGAGCCAAATTTTTTAAACTTAAACTATATAGATAGGTACATTGTTATTAACTTAATTAGGGTACTCCTAAGCTGGCCTTTGCTAAAAATGTCCTCAATCTGATTGAGGTATGTTCGCTGAGGTCGACCGCTTCCAACTCTCCCATCCTCACTCGTCTTGTATACTTGTTTCAGATAGACAAGTGTGGATGGGAGAGTTGGAAGGGTTGACCTCAGTGGCCGTACCTCAAAACAATGTACCTCCCCCGCGCTGCGTATCTCGTGGCCCCCCCGCGTCGCATCTCCCGTTGCCCAACCGACACCCCCCACTTCTTCTCACACCATTTCTTCAAAATGAAGTTTCAATTGCACTGTATATGTGCGCCCGCATGTGGTACTTTGTGGAAGAGCCACGCTCAAAGGGCCAAAGAGCCGCATGTGGCTTGCGAGCCGCAGTTTGCTGACCACGGGTCTAGGCTATAAGTCAGTTTTAGAGTCTGGGCATCCAAGATGAGCAAAGCTTTTAGGTTGTTATGATGGTGAACTGATTCTGGTTTTAGGCATAGAAAATGGCTGGAATGATCATCTGATTTAAAGATTAAAGATCAAACTTACTAGCAGGTTGGGACTCTGAGCTTTTTAAAAGGATTGTTATGATAATCAAACAAGGTGATATATATGAAAGCAGTAAGTAATTTATAAAGCACAGTGTACAAATGTGAGTCATCTCTTCAAATGTCAGATGAAAGATTTGGCAAGAAAGTACAAGTCTCATTCTGGATCATGCCTTTCTAGCTCAACTGAAGTAAAGGAAGAAATATTTGGATGAAAACAAATGCCAACATTTATCCGACTCATTTTTCTTTTATTTCCTGTAAGTTCTTTGTTCTGATTATAATACACATATGGAATAGAATACTTGGAAAACAAAACAAAAAAAAAGCTTACGGAAAATAAAGAATTGTCACCTGTAACCCCGTAATTCAAAGAAAACCAGGAACTAGAGAATTTCCAGGAATTTGGGTTGATTTGATGTTCTTTAAGAGTCATTGCAGATTTTTATCTTTTGAATATTATAGAAAAGCATAACAGGTTGCTTTGGTGTCGTGCACTATGACTGCTACTCTGTAATTACAGTGACCACAACAATTCTAGTCACACCAGGGGACACTTTACCATAAAGCAGTAGTTCTCAACTGGGGCAATTTTGCCATCCAGGGACATCTTACAGTGACTGGAGACATTTTGTTGTTATGACTGAGGGGTGGGAGCTACTGGCACCTGGTGTAGATTTGCCAGGGATGCTGTTCAATATCCCACAATGCATAGTACAGCACCCACAACAATAATTATCTGGCCCAAAATGTCAGTAGTGCTAAGGTTGAGAAACCCTGATGTAGAGTAGCGGGTTCCACATTTTAATGACCATCAGAATCCCCTAGAAAGCTTGTTACACCAAAGATTGCCCCCACCCCCAGCCCCACCAAATTCCTAATTTTGGAAGGAGGCCGAGAATTTGCATTTCTATCACATTCTCAGGTGATGCTGATGTTGCTGGCCTGGGAGCAGCTCTTTGAGAACAATTGCCATAGGGATTAATAGCTACACAACTGTAATTGGTCTCATATAAAGTGTCAGCTCCATAATTTGTGCCCTCTCTCATATTTAATTAGGTTTTCCCTTTTTTTCTGGTATGCTGCAAACATCTCTTAGGCACAGGCCAGGTCTCCTCTTTTCTTTGGCATGTCCTGGGGTGTGAGGAACAGGCCTCTCATTACTGTGGACCAGACGGTTTCATTTGGCTACGTGGACTTGGCACCATATAAGACCTGGCACCAAGGACATGTGAGTGAGGTGTTGGCTTGGGAGAGATTGATGGAGAGAGGGAAGCGATGGGGCAAGTGAATGTGGGAAGAAAAGAAACAACCATTTTTGTGTTTAAGACACAGTGTCCTTCCCCCACAGTGTCCTGAAAACTCAACATGCCTGTGCATAGCTTTGCAATCTCTCTACATAAAAGCCTAAGTGCCAGGCTGACCAGCCAACTGGCCGACTGGCCTGCTGGTAGCTATGACACACAATGACCACCAGGGGGCAGACACTCAATGCACAGGCATGGAAACATGTAACAGACTGATGAATCTCAGAGGGAAGGGGGGGAGGGAGGGTGGGAAGAGATTAACCAATGATCTTATATGCATATTAGAGGCCCAGTGCACGGATTCCTGCACTGGTGGGGTCCTTCGGCCTGGCCTGCGGGGATTGGGCCAAAATTGGCTCTCCTGTATCCTCTGAGGGGTCCCGGATTTCGAGAGGGTGCAGGCCAGGCCAAGGGACCCCACCGGTGCACAAATCTATGCACTGGGCCTCTAGTTTCTTATAAAACACAGTCTTTCAGTCTGAAATGTCAGACTCCCCATCTAACATACTGTCTTATTAATGATGGAATCAGGTTTACTTTTCACTGTCATCACACCAGTAGGCCCAAAGAGGGCAGATTTATCTCCTGTGTCCCTAGTTCATCATCTTTTCTCCAAGGATTCTTTTTCTGACCTTGTTCCCTGTTGTCCTTGGGCCATTCAGCATGAGGGCAAGGCTCATCCACCTCTGACACACATCATATTGAGTTGGACAGGGCTGGCCAGTGGATTCAGCATGAGGAAAATAGAGGAAAGGTTGGGCATGGAAGTCAGGGGCCAGATCAGGCATGGGTTGGACCAGTAAGTACCTGGACCCTTTGGTACTGAACCAAGGAACATATTGACCCTTGTGCTGAAAATGAGAAACCAGGTAAAAGGTTGGGAAAACACTGGGTCTGAGGAGTCTAAGAATGTGAGAGCTCACAACTGAAGTGAGGCCTATCTTGGAAGCCTCTGATGATTTCTTCTGGGCCAGCAAGTAAACAGACGTCAGTCTTAATGGGCTAACCTGGTTAACCTGGCTGATGGGGCTGAATGCTTCAGGGCATGAGAACAGTTAATAGTTTTTTTAGGTGGAGGATGAAGAAGGGTGCACAGGGTGTTTCAATTTCTTATAAAATATTCCTTTCCTTATGCTGTGAACACAGCATTTATTTTGTTATTTTAAAAAATATCACTTATTGATTGATTTTAGAGAGAGAGAGGGAGAGAAACATTGGTTCCCTGTTCCACTTATTTATGCACTCATTGGTCTCTTCTTGTATGTGCCCTGACTGGGATTGAACTCACAAACTTGGCATATTGGGACGATGTTCTAACCAACTGAGCTACCCAGCCAGAGCCAAACATCATTTATTGTATGAAAAAATGGAAAATAACTTATACTCTGAACAATAAGAGCTTACTTACATAAACTATGTAAAATCCATAATGTAGCCATCAAACTGTTTCCTTAAAATATTTAATGAAATAGAACTGTCTCACTATATATATATATATATATATATATATATATATATACACATACATATATATTGCAGTTTGCAGCTTATTTTATTATATTTGATGTATATTTTTATTGATAGTATTAACAGATATCTCCTGTTTATCCCTCCTTATCTTACTGTTATTTTGATACTTATAATAATTTATACTTATTTAACAATTAAAGAAGGTTAACAGATGACATTAATTAAGCATCTACAGTTCTTCTTGCTAGTACGGCAATGTAATCTTCTCCCCCTCTCAGAGCTAAGGAAATGGAAGTTAAGTCATTTGTCCACGTAAGCGTAGAGCTGGAATTTGTACTTAGTTCCCTCTGTGAAGGTCTGTGGGCCTTTCACCAAAGTGTGAGGCAATTTGGGTAACACGTGGCTTCCCAGGTTTCCTCCTGATCATTCTGGAGTGCTCTCTCCATGCAGGGGACACCTGTCTCCCAATAATGGGTTCCTACAATTGTAGTATTTGAGTCTGCTAAAATTTAGCCATCTTCTTAGGAAAGTTTTTATTGGTTTCCCTTTAAATATGAAAAAATTTTCAAACCATAAAGATATTAATTCACTTCCACCTTACCCTGCAGATTTTGGGGAGGGAGAGTGAACTTTTGAGACACTGAAGATTAAGTTTGTGGTAGGACATGTCACCCTTGTATTCCACACGACCATCCTTGAGGGAAACAAGGGGCCGTGCTCATGGAAGACCTCCCATTGCAAAACTGCATCGGGCCACGGAGAAGTTCCCCCTTCAGCTGTGCGAGTGAGAGTCACACCAGAGGTTCCTATAAAACATGCTGCATCACTCAAGAACGCTCCGCCCTCGTTCACATGAGCAGTCTGAGTGGTGCTGTAAAACCGAATTTATCACCCTGAGTCATGGAGAAGGAGAGTTCTGGGCAGAGCTAGAGCCAGGAACAGAACTTGAGAGGCAGAAGGTAGAGACCAGGGTTGAGGGGTCTCAAGGGCATAGGAATCATGGATTAATACTCACATCAGGATGCCCTGGAGGATCGCAGCATCCTAAAATACCAGGAACAAAGTGGACAGCCCAGTCTGGCAGTTCTTACAGGACAAATTCTGATAGAAACCAGGGATGCATCTAGAGCAGTGGTTCTCAACCTTCTGGCCCTTTATTTTATTTTTAAAAAATATATATTTCATTGATTTTTTCAGAGAGGAAGGAAGAGGGCTAGAGAGCCAGAAACATCGATGAGAAACATCGATCAGCTGCCTCCTGCACGCCCCCCACTGGGGATATGCCCGCAACCAAGGTACATGCCCTTGACCGGATTCGAACCTGGGATCCTTGAGTCCACAGGCCGACGCTCTATCCACTGAGCCAAACCGGTTCTAGCCCTTCTGGGCCTTTACATACAGTTCCTCATGTTGTGACCCAACCATAAAATTATTTTTGTTGCTACTTCATAACTGTAATGTTGCTACTGTTATGAATCGTAATGTAAATATCTGATATGCAGGATGGTCTTAGGCAACCCCTGTGAAAGGGTCGTTTGACCGCCAAAGGGGTCGCGACCCACAGGTTGAGAACCGCCGGTCTAGAGCCAAACCAGAGATGTATGCGTTTATTTATTTTGACAGTACTTTCTTCTACACCCCAAAGTTGGGATGTGACAAACTTCGTAGATCTTGCTTTTAAATATGGCATTTTACATATGTTCTTGAAAAGTGCTTCTTCACCTTTCCAGCTTACATCAGAGCAACATAGCCCAGCTTGATTAGAATCCCCAGCCTCCCTTTGTAGCCAGCCTGGCCTATCTTCCCTGCCTGGAGTTCTTTTTGCTGCAAAGGGAGGTCTCAGATGTTGCAGCTGAATCTCAGAAGTTGGGTGTGAGGCATGTTGTGAGAGCCTCCAAGGCCACTTCCCTCTCAGCAATGCCCACTAGGTGACGCCTGTGAGTGGGCTGGGCCTTCCAGAATGCCAGCTTCCTTAGCTCCTTCCTTCCCAGGCCCACATCTTGTCTAGAAGATGCTGAACTGGCAAGATCCTTAAAGAAGGTATTCTGCACCTAGTGTTCAGAGAGGACCTATGTGAGGATCTTAGTCAGCTCCCCACTTTTGAGGGGGACACTGATATCTCTGCTTAGTCTATGCCAGGGGTCCTCAAACTTTTTAAACAGGGGGCCAGTTCACTGTCCCTCAGACCGTTGGAGGGCCGGACTATAGTTTTTAAAAAAACTATGAACAAATTCCTATGCACACTGAACATATCTTATTTTGAAGTAAAAGAACAAAACGGGAACAAATACAATATTTGTATTTGCATGTGGCCCGCGGGCCGTAGTTTGAGGACCCCTGGTCTGTGTGATGGTCTGATGATGAAAGTAGGGAAAAGGAACAAAACCCTTGCATAACCCAAATGGTTCTAGATTCTGGGTAGGTTCATAACTGCTTTAAAAATGCAAGCAAGCATGGCTGGCGTGGCTCAGTGGTTGAATGTTGACCCAGGAACTAAGAGGTCACTGGTTTGATTCCTGCTCAGGGCACATGCCTGGATTGTGGCTCAATCCCTAGTAGGAGTACGTGCAGGAGGCAGCCAATCAATGATGTTCCTCTTCCATTGATGTTCCTATCTCTCTATCCCTCTCCCTTCCTCTCTCTCTAAAAATCAGTTAAAACATTAGAAAAAGAAAAAAAAAAAAGCAAACAAAATTCCCCCAAACTAAGGTGACTTCTGATGCTCCTGGGATGATTAGAAAGAAGATGGGAGTGAGGCGTGATTATTTTTCACTGTAGCAGTGGTTCCCAAATAAAGCAGTGTGCATCAGATCGCCTGGAAGGATTGTTAAGCCACAGATCTGTGAGTCCCACTCAGAGTTCCTGATTGAGAAAGTCTTGCGGGGGAGGCCTGAGAATTTGCGTTTCCAACAGGTTCCCAGGTGATGCTGCTGCTGCTGGAACTCATTCAGAGAACCGTTGCATGACAGCATTCTATATAAACATGTGGGGTGACAGGGATGGGGACTAGGAGCTGGGACATTGTGGAGAGGGAGGGGACAGTGAACTGAAGCGACGAAAACAGATTGCCTCTTGGCTATAGAAAAGTCACTCCCCCTTTCCTTGTATAGCTTTTCAGATATTCTCCTTATTCCAAAGAATGTCAACAGCACATTGTGCTTTTGTTAGATAAATCCACCGGGCAGGGATAAGTTAAATCTAATGGCAAGTCAGGGACAAATAACCAGGCAGCTGGGCTATTGCTAGAGATACATTGAGGTGATTTATTTAAATTTGCTTGATGGTTTTTCTAGTAGGGAAATGAAATGTTCTCTCTGTACTGCAGGTGTTCAAGTGCTTTTTTAAATGGCTAAATATTTAAAGTGACAGTCAAGTCAAGGTTAAGAAGGTTAAATGAGAGTACATTCAAAGCCAGTGGTTTCCGAACATCCTGATTAAAACTCTTGTTCCTTTAGAAAGGTGAGAGCAAGTATGTAGGTTTATGTGAAAATAAAATCCCAAACCACTCTTGACGTGTGTGTTAATATTGCCAAAGTGTCCTCATGTGACACAGCCTCTTTACACAGATTTTCAGTTGCTTTTCATTTTTTATTTTTCTAAACTAAAGGTTTTATGCAGCATGAGATAGGTTAGTTTGATGATCTCCATTCCACGAGGGAGGACTGTGGTCCAGGGTGGCAAATGTTAAGCCGAAAGTTATTTGGATGAGCATCCAAACTGGAAACCCGGAGTCCTGGACTTGAGTTTCCAGGCCCCACCTCCATTTTGTAGCCCTGCCTTTCCACCTGAACTCCCTCTGTTAGAGCAATTCTGGAAAATTTCTACTAAGTTTTCTATAATTGTATCTTATCCTCCATTATAACTGGGGTCCCCTTAAGGCAGTGGTTCTCAACCTTCCTAATGATGTGACCCTTTAATACAGTTCCTCATGTTGTGGTGACCCCCAACCATAAAATTATTTTCGTTGCTACTTCATAACTGTAATTTTGCTACTGTTATGAATCGTAATGTAAATATCTGATATGCAGGATGTATTTTCATTGTTACAAATTGAACATAATTAAAGCATAGTGATTAATCACAAAAACAATATGTAGGATGAGGACACATTTGTAATACCTTAACTAATAAAAACAAAACAAAACAAAACAAACAAACAAAAAAACCCAATATGTAATTATATATGTGTTTTCCGATGGTCTTAGGCGACCCCTGTGAAAGGGTCATTTGACCCCCAAAGGGGTCGCGACCCACAGGTTGAGAATCACTGCCTTAAGGTTTGATGTTTCCCTCTCATACCAAAATATTCAGCCCTCAGGTTGATAGCAGGGCAGCAGGCATTTTTTTCTTGTGTCTTTCATGTAATGACCATGAAATTTCTTCCACAAGAACACATAGAGATTTTGTTCTGTTCTGTTTCTAATTTCAGAACAATAAGTTCCCACTGCACCACCACCCACCGGAAAAAGAGCACACAGTGACTGACAAGATGAGGTCTTTGTTTGGTTGTATTTCAAGTCTTGTGCTTTCTGCAGTCCCTAACACGTTGGTTATAAATCATTAAAAGGTGGATGTTCTCTAAAATGAATTTTGCATGAAATGTCAGCCAGAGTCTAGGGGACAGCTACAATATTTACAACTGGTGGTATTTCTTAGGGGAGGTAAAAGAAAATGAAGCCAATATAGTTTAGCTTAGTACTGGGGGTGGGGAAGAAAGGGGAGATAGAGAGCACATTTTTTTCACTCACCCAAATAGTTTGTTTCTGCCATTTTTAGAGCAAATAAAACCCGTGGTGCTCAAAGCACTGGGTTCAAAAGTGTTGATACATGGGCTAGAAGAATGTGGGCAGCTGTGTAAGGGGGCAAATAAACAAACTCGAAACTACTATGGGAATGCACTTGTTAGTAGGGAGATTGTTTTACTACCTTCTCTATTTCTGTAAGACAATTTGATCCTAATCACAGCTTTTGCTCATTTGCCTTCCAAAGAAAAGTGTTCTGTTTATTTGGGGGAAAAAATGTTGCAGAGATAATGTAACATCCACGTGTCCTTCATGGACAAGAAAACACAAACCATCTTTGCCTGTCAAGGGCCTCTAAGTCTGACACTAAATGACATTTTCCAATTTTTCTCCCTCGAGTCTTTTCCTAACTGTATTCTAGTCACCTGGGCTCTTTGAGCATTTCTGTCCTTGTGTAGAGACCGAAATTGTATAGAGCTTGAAAACTCTCTACATATGGCACATTTCCTCCTCCCTGCCACCTCCCCTTTTTCTTTGCCCAAGTAGCTCTTGTCCATTAAAAAACACACAGACCTTTATTCCACTGTATATATGTACCACATCTTCTTTATCCAATCAGCTATTAAAGGACATTTTGATTGTTTCCATGTCTTGGCCGCTGTGATTAATGCTGCAATGCACATAGGATACATGTATCTTTGCGAATAAACATTTTTAAGTTTTTTGGGTAGAAGCCCAGAAGAAGGATTGTGGGGTCATATGATAACTTAATATTTTGAGGAACCTCCATACTGTTTTCCACAGTAGCTGTACCACTGTATATTCCCACCAGTGAATGAGGGTTTTTTGTTCTCCACTACCTCTCCAACACTTGTCATTACTTGTCTCGTTAATAATAGTCATTCTAACAGGTGTGAGGTGGTATCTCATTGTAGATTTGATTTTGTATTTCTCTAATAGCTAGTGAAGTTGAGCATCTTTCGTATATCTGTTAGCCATTTGTATGTCTTCTTGGGAGAAGTGTCTGTTCAGGTCCTCTGCCCACTAATCAGCCATAAGATGAAATACTGCCATTTGTGACAACATGGATTCATCTTGAGAATATCATGCTAAGTAAAATAAGCCAGAAAGAAAAAGTCAAGAACCACATGATTTCACCCATATATGGGATACAACACTGAAAGCAACAAACAAGAAAAACAAAAATGCATAGACACAACAGTATGATGGTTATCATAGGGAAGGGGATTTGGGGTTAGTAAAGGATAAAGGGGGTCAAATAGTATATGGTGACAGAAGGAGATTTGATTTTGGGTGGTGGGCACAAAATGCAATATACAGATGATGTATCATAGGATTGTACACTTGAAACCTAAATAATTTTATTAACTAACTAGAGGTCCGGTGCATGGAATTTGTGCACGGGTAGGGTCCCTAGGCCTGGCTGGTGATCAGGGCTGATCTGCGGGGTGACTGGCAGGGTAATGGGGTGGAGGGGACCCTCGCTGGCATCTGCCTTGGCTGGCCTGCGTCCTGTGGGCTGAGGGCAGCTCCTGTGTTGAGCGTCTGCCCCCCTGGTGGTCAGTGCATGTCATAGCGACTGGTCATTCCTCCGGTGGTTCTGCTGTTCAGTTGATTTGCATATTAGGCTTTTATTATATAGAATATCACCCCAATAAGTTGAAAATAATCTTCATTAAAGTACTTCATTGTTTTAGCTCAAGCTGCTGTAAGAAAATACCACAGGCTGGGTGGCTTAAACAAAAGACATTTGTTTCTCACAGTTCTGGAAGCTATCAAGTCCAAGATAAATGTGCTGGCAGATTCTGTTTCTGGCTGGAAAATGGCAGCTTTCTTGCTGTGTCCTCAGATAGCTGCGAGAGCCTGTGAGTGCTCTGGTATATCTTCTTATAAGGACACTAATCCCATTGTGGAGGCCTCATCCTCATGACCTCATTTAAACCTAATTCCTTCCTAAAGGCTCCAGCTCCAAATATCATTATGTTGGGAGTTGTAGCTTCAACATATGAATTTTGAGGGGACACAAACATTTAGTCCATCACACTCACATAACATACAGTTTACCAATTTAAGTGTAATTTGATTGCTTTTAGTATATTCAGTGCATAATCGTCGGTATAATTTACATTTAGAACATTTTCATTGCCCCCCAAAGAAACCTTGGACTCATTAACTGGCTATATCTACATATACCTATATCTAGATAAATAATTCCTCCATAGATTGGCCTATGTAGAATGTTTCATATAAATGGAATCATATAATATGTTACTTTTTGTGACTGACTTCTTTCACTAAACATACTGTTTTCAAGGGTCATCCAAGTTGCAGCATGTATCAGTACTTTGTTCCGTTTTATTGACAAATAGTTCATTGTTTGAAGCTAACACATTTTTATTTGTTCATTCATAAGGTGATGGACACTTAGGTTGTTTCTATCTTTTGGCTATCATTAATAATAATACTGCCATAAATATTTGCGTACAAGTTTTTGTCTGGACATAGGTTTTTATTTCTCTTGGATATGTACCTAGGAATGAAATCGCTGGGTCATGGTAACTTTGTTTATCCATTTAAAGAAATACCAGACTATCTCTCAAAATGACCGTACCATATTACCATCCAACCAGCAATAAATGGGAGCTACAATTTATCTGCATCCTTGCCAACAAAAACTATTGCTGTCTTTTTAAAATTTAGCCATCCTAATGAGTGTGAAGTGGTTTTGACTTACATTTCTCTTAAGCAATAATAAAATGACTAATGGAAGTATTTTCTAATTAGATGTAGAAGTAAGGGCCCAATATCATTCTTTTGCATGATAGCTCCATTTGTTGAAGATTATTCGTTCTCCATTGAATTAGTTTGGCACCCTTGTCTAAGATCAGTTGACCATAAATGTGAGCACTTATTTATGGACTCTCAATTCTATTCTATTGGACTACATGTGTGTACTAATACTATCCTGATTATTATAGTTTGCTTGTAAATTTTGAAATTGGGAAGAGTGAGTGCCCCAACTTTGTTTTTCTTTAAGATTATTTTGGCTATTCTGGGTTTCTTGCATTTCCATATGGATTTTAAAATCAATTGTCAATTTCTGCAAAAAAGCCAGTTGGGATTTTGGTAGAGATTGTGTTCAGTCTGTATATGAATTTGGAGAGTACTGCCATTTTAACAGTATTATGTCTTCTAATCTATACATATGAAACATCTATTTACTTATATCCTCTTAAATTTCCTTCAACAATCTTGAAATTTTCAGAATATAAGCTTAGTACTTCTTTGGTTAAATTTATTCTTATATATTTCATTCTTTTTGATACTATTGTAAATAGAATTTTTTTTTCTTTTCTTTCTTTCTTTTTTTTTTTTTTACAGAGAGGAAGGGAGAGGGACAGAGAGTTAGAAACATCGATGAGAGAGAAACATCGATCTGCTGCCTCCTGCACATTCCCTACTGGGGATGTGCCCGCAACCAAGGTACATGCCCTTGACTGGAATCGAACCTGGGACCCTTCAGTCCGCAGGCTGACGCTCTATCCACTGAGCCAAACCAGCGAGGGTGTTTTCTTAATTTTATGTTTGTGTTGCTCTTTGTACTGCATAGAAATAAAGTTGAATTTTGTGTATTAATTTGTATCTTGTAATCTTGCTGAACTCATTTATTCTAATAGCTTTTTAGTGTTATATAGGATTTTTCTGTAGATAAGATCATGTCCTCTGTGAATAGTTTTATTTGTTCTTTTCCAAAATTGATACCTTTTTATATCACTGTCTTGCATAATTGCCCTGCCTAGAATCTTCAGTACAGTATTGAATAACAGTTGTTTGCCATTTTTGTTTTGTTCTTAATCTTAGGGTGGTAGCATTCAGTCTTTCTCCTTTAAGTATAATTTTAGCTGTAAGTTTTCTGTAGATGCCCTTTATCAGGTTGAGGAAGTTCCCTTACACTCTATTTCTAATTTGTTGAGTGTTTTTATCATGAAGGCATGTTGACTTTTGTGAATGCTTTTTTCTTCTTTTATTGATCATGCAGTTTTTACTCTTTATTGATTTTGGTATATTACATTAGTTAAACTTATTTATGGGATAAATCCCACTTGCTTATTGTGTATAATCATTATAATATATCGCTGGATTCATTTTGCTGAAAATATTTGCATCTATATTAATAAAGAATATTGGTCTGGATTTTTTTTCTTTGTGATTGCTTTGGTATTGGTTTTGGTATCTGAGTAATATTGGCCTCATAGAATGAGTTGGTAAGTTTTCTACTTTTTGAAAAAGATTTGTGAAGGATTGGTATAAATACTTATTTAAAGTTTTGAAATTGGGAAGAGTGAGTCTCCCAACTTTGTTCTTCTTCAAGATTATTTTGTCTATTCTGGGTTCCTTGCATTTCCATATGGATTTTAGAATCAGTTGTCAATTTCTGCAAAAATGTCAGCTGGGATTTTGGTAGAGATTGTGTTCATGGTATTCCTTTATATTTCTGTTAGTAATAGTTTTGCCTCTTTCATTTCTAATTTTAGTAATTTAGTAATTTAAATCTTTATTTTTTATTTCTCCATCAGTCTAGCTAAAGGTTTGTAAATGTGTTCTTCTCAAAGAGCCTTCTGGTGTAATTGATTTTTCTATATTTAAATTTTTTATTCACTTCTTTGCTAATACTTTATTTTATTTATTCTGCTGTATTTGAGTTTAGCTTGCTGTATATCCAGCTTCTTAAGGTAGAAGGTTCCATTGTTGATTTGAGATCTTTTTTTCTTTTCAGTATTGTCTATTACAGCTATGTAGTTCCCTTTAAGAGCTGCTTTACTAGCATCCAATAAATTCTGGTAAGATTGAATTTTTGTTTTCATTCATCTCAAAATATGTTCTAATGTCCCTGTGATTCCTACTTTAAGCCATTGGTAAGTTAGGAGTGTGTTGTTTACTTTCTACATTTGTGAATTTCTCAAACATATTTTTATAGATTTCTAATTCCATTGTTGTTGGAGTAGATAACCTTGAATCATTTTAATCCTTTTGAATTTATTGAGGAGTGTCTTATGGATTAGCACATGTTCCAGGTACACTTGAAAATAAGGTATATTCTTCAGTTGTTGGGTGTAGTGCTATAGATATTTCTACATGTTTGTTGGTCTTGTTGCTTTATGATGATTTTGAAGTTGTCTGTTTCCCCATTGATCTTTAGATTACTTGTTCTATCCATTATCGAAAGTAGAGTATTGAAATCTTCAACTGTTAATGTTTAATTGTCTATTTCTCCCTTCATTTTGTCCTTTTTTGCTTCACATATTTTTTGGGTCTCTGTTGTTAGGTGGACATATGTTTATAATTATTATATCTTCCTGATGGATTAACTCTTATCATTATGAAGTATTCTTTATCTCTAGTAAAATTTTGTTTTAAAGTCTATTTCATCTGATATTAGTATATCTACTCCAATCCTCTTACGGTTTTTGTTTGTCTGCTATATCTTTTTCCATCATTTTACTTTCATACTATTTGTATCTTTTAAAGTAAAGTGTGTCTCCCGTAGACATCATATAGTTGGTCTTGATTTAGTAAAAAACCTCAATCTGCTATTCTTTGCCTTTTTATTAGATTGTTTAATATAATCCTATTTAATGTTATTAATATGGTTAGATTTATACCTACTATATTCCTTTTGTTTTCTATGTGCCTTATGTCACTGTTGTTCTTTTGTTCATCCTTTACATTTTACTTTTTTTTTTTTTTAAAAAAATAAATCTTTGTTGTTCAGATTATTACAGTTGTTCCTCTTTTCCTCCCCCCATAGCTCCCCTCCATCCGGTTCCCACCCCACCCCATGGCCTTTAAACCCCCGCCCCCCCCCACTGTCCTTGTCCATAGGTGTACGATTTTTGTTCAGTCTCTTCCTGCACTCCCTACACCACCTTCCCTCCGGGAATTGTCAGTCCACTCCCTTTGTATGCCCCTGTTTCTATTCTATTCACCAGTTTATTCTGTTCATCAGATTTTTTATTCACTTGATTTTTAGATTCACTGTTGATAGATATGTATTTGTTGTCTCTTTGTTGTTCATAATTTTTATCTTTACCCTTTTCTTCTTCTTCCTCTTCTTAAAGAATACCCTTCAGCATTTCATATAATACTGGTTTGGTGGTGATGAACTCCTTTATTTTTTTCTTGTCTGTGAAGCTCTTTATCTGATCTTCAATTCTAAATGATAGCTTTGCTGGGTAGAGTAATCTTGGTTTTAGGTTCTTGCTATTCATCACTGAATATTTCTTGCCACCCCCTTCTGGCCCGTTTCTGTTGAGAAATCAGCTGACAGTCGTATGGGTACTCCCTTGTAGGTAACTGTTTTCCTCTTGCTGCTTTTAAGATTCTCTCTTTGTCTTTTGTCCTTGGCATTTTAATTATGATGTGTCTTGGTGTGGTCCTCTTTGGATTCCTCTTGTTTGGGTTCTCTGCACTTCCTGGACTTGTAAGTCTACTTCTTTCACCAGGTAGGGGAAGTTTTCTGTCATTATTTCTTCAAATACGTTTTCAATATCTTGCTCTCTCTCTTCTTCTGGCACCCCCATAATTTGGATATTGGTATGCTTGAAGTAGTCCCAGAGGCTCCTTACACTATCGTCACAATTTTGGATTCTTTTTTCTTTTTGCTTTTCCATTGGGGTGTTTTTTGCTTCTTCGTATTTCAGATATTTAACTTGATTCTTGGGATCCTCTGGTATGCTGTTAGATCTCTTTATATGATTCTTTATTTCAGTCAATGTATGCTTAATTTCTTTTTTTTTATATTTAATATATTTTTTTATTGATTAAGATATTACATATGTGTCCTTGTCCCCACGTTACCCTCTACCCCCCCCCCCCCCCCCGCTCATGCCCTCTCCCCCCCGTTGTCCATGTCCATTGATTAGGCCTATATGCTTGCATATAAGTCCTTTGGTTGATCTTTCCCCCTTACCCCCACCCTCCCCTACCTTCCTCCAAGTCCCGACAGTCCAATCAATGCCTCTCCGTCTCTGGATCAGTCCTTGTTCATCAGCTTATGTTGTTCATTATATTCCACAAATGAGTGAGATCATGTGGTATTTATCCGCTCTCCAGTTCCATCCATGCTGTGGCAAATGGTAAGAGTTCCTTTTTCTTCTTCCTCTTCTTAAAGAATACCTTTCAGCATTTCATATAATGCTGGTTTGGTGGTGATGAACTCCTTTAGCTTTTTCTTATCCGTGAAGCTCTTTATCTGACCTTCTATTCTGAATGATAGCTTTGCTGGATAAAGTAATCTTGGTTGCAGGTTCTTGCTATTCATCACTTTGAATATTTCTTGCCACTCTCTTCTGGCCTGCATGGTTTCTGTTGAGAAATCAGCTGACAGTCGTATGGGTACTCCCTTGTAGGTAACTGACTGTCTTTCTCTTGCTGCTTTTAAGATTCTCTCTTTATCTTTTGCTCTTGGCATTTTAATTATGATGTGTGTCGTGGTGTGGTCCTCTTTGGATTCCTTTTGTTTGGGGTTCTCTGCGCTTCCTGGACTTGTAAGTCCATTTCTTTCACCAGGTAGGGGAAGTTTTCTGTCATTATTTCTTCAAAAAGGTTTTCAATATCTTGCCCTCTCTCTCCTTCTGGTACCCCTATAATTCTGATGTTGGTACGCTTGAAGTTGTCCCAGAGGTTCCTTACACTATCTTCATATTTTTGGAATCTCTTTTCTTTTTTCTTTTTCGGTTGGGTATTTTTTGTTTCTTTGTATTTCAAATCTTTGATTTGATTCTTGGGATCCTCTTGTCTGCTGCTGGATCTCTGTAAATTATTCTTTATTTCAGTCAGTGTATGCTTAATTTCTAGTTGGTCCTTTTTCATGTCCTCCATGGTCTCACTATACTTATTGAGGGATTCATTAAATTTATCGGCGGTTTCCATAAAATTCTTGAAAAACCTTATAAACGTGGCCTTGAACTCTATATCCAATCGTTTGCTTTCCTCCATTTCTGCCATTTGTGACCTGTTTCTTTGTCTCCGCATTTTGGCAGCTTCCCTGTGTTGATAGAGTGGCCCTGTGCGCCAGGTGTCCTGTAGGGCCCAGTAGCTCAGCCTCCCCAATTACCTGGGGTGGACACTCTTGGTGCACTCTTGGTGCCTTGGTTGTTGTGGAATCACTGGGAGGAATTGACCTCCAGGCCAATTGGCTGTGAGAATCAGCTGTGTCTAAAGTGGGAGAACTTCTGTGCTGAAGACACCCTTCTGGGGCAAGACTTGCTTCAGTGGGGCTTTGGTGCTCACTGAGTCTGCTCCCTGAGTGTGTCCCTTATGGATCTGAGGAGTTGCAGTCTGGTACCCTCTGACCACTGGGTACAGTGGCTCCTGGATCTAAGGAGGTGCTAATTCAGCCTCTGCCTGAGGCCACACAGCAGGAGCCACGAAGAGGCTCAGCTGTGAAGCAATGCAAGCCGCTGCGGGGCCTTGGGCCTTCTCTTGGAAGTTCCGGGTCTGCCTGGCTGGGCTGCAGTTAGGTACATTCACATGCAAAAGCCTCTGCCGCAGCCTGGGTGGGGCAGGGTCTCAGGGAATCAAAGGGCGGATCAGGGAGCTATGGCTGATTCTCCGCCTGGAGTCGCGCGTCTCAGTGACCCGCTAATTGCTGCAAGCACCTCTGAGGGAAAGCCGCCTTCAAGTTCGCCCGCTGCCGGACAGACCAGCCTCTCCCCGTATGAGACCTGGGTCCCCAGAGACTTCCCGGAACTGGAGTTCAGAGCAGTCAGGAGTTTGTGATTCAAAAAGACAGCCGCGTCCTCAGGTGCCACCCCCTTTCCTCGCGCACACGTGCTCGCGAGCCGCCGTACCTCTGCACTTCACCTCCGCAGCGCCTCTGGCTCTCAGCGTGCTTTTCTTTCCTTCTAGTTGTAGAATTTACACTCAGCCAGCCTTTCTGTTGATCTGGATGATGTTTGCTCAGTCCTTTGCGGTAATTTTCAATTGTTGTGTGAGGCGACAATTTCCCGGTGTTTACCTATGCCGCCATCTTAGTTTCTCTGCTTAATTTCTAATTGGCCCTTTTTCATATCCTTGAGGGTCTCACTATATTTCTCGGAGGTTTCTAGAAGATTCTTGAGTAACATTATAACCGTGGTTTCGAACTCTAGATCCAGTACTTTGCTTTCCTCCATTTCTTTCATTTGTGACCTGTTTCTTTGTCTCTGCATTTTGGCTGCTTCCCTGTGTTGATAGAGTGGCTTTCTGTGCTAGGTGTCTTTTAGGGCCCAGTGGCTCAGCTTCCCTAATTACCTGAGGTGGACACTCTTTGTGCACCCCTTTGTGGGCTGTGTGCACAGTCTTGTAATTAATCCTTGATTGCTGTTGGTATCACTGGGAGGGATTGACCACCAGGCCAATTGACTGTGAGGACCAGCTGTGTCTACAATGGTAAAACTGCTGTGCTGGAGACACCCTTATGGGGCAGGACTTGCTTCAGTGGGGCTTTGGTGCTCACTGAGTCTGCCCCTTGAGTGTTTCTCTTATGTATGTGAAGAGTTGTAATCTGGTATGGCCTCACGCTGACCACTGGGTACACTGGCTCTTGGATCTCCAAGGAGGTGCAAAGTCAGCCACTGAGGTCTCCCAGCAGGACCTACAGAGAGATCTGCAGATTCCTCCTCTTTGTTTTGGGTTTGGAGGTGCCCAGATGAGGCCCAGCTGTGAAGCAATGCAGGCTGCTGTTGAGCCTTAGGCCTTCTTTTGAAAGCTTTGGTCTTCTTGACCCAGTAGCAGTTTGTTAGGTTTTAGGTTGCAAAAGAACAGGGCATTCATATGCAAAAGCCTCTGCTCACAGCTTGGGTGGGGTTGTAAATTGGGTGGGGCAGGGTCTCAGGGAATCACCAGGGCAGAGCAAACTGCAATGGCTGCCAGTCAGCCCTGCCTCGGAGAGGTTTCTGGGTCTCTGTGTACCGTGACCCTGTGCAGGAACAATGATTGCTGCAAGCACTTCTGTGAGAAAACTGCTCTTGAATTTCTGTCCTGATGCCAGACAGTCCAGTTTCTCCCCATATGAGCCTGGGTCCCCAGAATCTCACCCAGAACTGGAGTTCAGAGCAATCAGGAGCTTGTATCTCCCTCCCAATTGAAAAAGACAACAGCGTACCCAGTTGCCAGCCCGTTTCCGTGCACGCCTCCGTACCTCTGCACTTCTGCACCTCCGCACCTCCTACCAGTCTCAATGTGCTTTTCTTTTTCCTTCTATTTGTAGAACTGCCACTCAGCCAGCCTTCCCATGGTTCTGGATGATATCCGTTTTATCTTTTAGTTGTAGTTTTGATGTGGTTGTGTGAGGCAGCAGGTACAGGTGTGTAGCTATGCTGCCATCTTGGTTTCTCCTACATTTTACTTTTGTATTTAGTAGATTTTTTTCTAGTGTAACATTGTAGTCTCTTTAATATCTAAAATTATAATTTTTTTCATTGTGGCTCTATGGCCTACCATATTCAAAATAAATTATCTAAATCTACATTATACTAACTTAATGCCAGTACCATACAGAAACTTTATTCTTATGTAATTTCATTCTCCCCTTCTCCTTTTATACTGTTAATTGTTATACATATTGTTTCTATGTATGTTTCAAACTCAATTATACACTATTAAAATTATCTTATGTCTTTAAAAAAACTGAAAGAACAAATACATTTTTGAGTCTTTATATTAAATTTTAAAAATTACTGTTTCTAATTTTCTTCATTTGTTTCTCTGAATTTAAGATACAGTCTGGTGTCATTCTCTTTTTACGATACAGAGAATGACAATTCACTTCCTCATGCTATTGTTCTCATCAGGGATTCTCAGACTCTTGGATTTTATAGAATATGATTTCAAATTTATTTTGAGATTGACTTAGGTTTGCCTACTTTTACTTTGTAAGTATGGACATAAAAAAATGTAACCAAGTATCCTTTACTATCATCATCATTTTTTTAAAAGGAGGATATTTTTATCATCTCTCTTTCTAAATAGGAAGGCGACAATCCCAGGGACAGAACAATACTTCTTGAAGAAAAGACAGTTGGAAATGTTTAACTAAACATTTTGCAGCAGTCTGATAAACTTCATCACAGATGAGCATTTGGAAACTTTGGGTTTATGTAAGTAATAACAACAACGTCATCATCAGCATTAACAACAATGACTAATTTTATTTAATCCATATTATGTCTGAATCACACTGTTCTTAAACACTCTATGTATAATGACTCATTTACTAACATAATCTATGGAGTGGATAAGATTATTATCATTATCATTTTATAGTGGACAGCAGACCCAAGGTCCTACACTAGAAGAGCCAGGATTCATACCTCAGAGTTCTGTCTCCAGCATCTGTACTCAAAACTGCTGTAATGAGCTATGGCAGGTTGGTTGGATGTGGCGCTAGTCTGTGATGGGTTAATAGAAGTAACTCTCACTCAGACATTTTTTTTAATGTGTTTTTTAATGTTTTATTTTAGAGCGAGAGGAAGGTAGAGGAGAGAAACATTGATTGGCTGCCTCTTGCATACCCCCTACTGGGGATCGAGCCCATAACCTAGACATGTGCCCTGATTGGGAATTGAATCAGTGACCTCTTGGTACATAGGACGACACTCAACCAACTGAGCCACACTGGCCAGGGCTCAGACATTGGCTTTGTTAGGGACAGTGAAAAATAAGGTTCATAGTGTGTCCCGGAGAGAGGAACTTAGACCTTTGATTGTGTGAGTGTTAGGTTGAATCAGTTCAGGAGCAGTGATCTCTTTATGTGCCAACCGGAGAGCATACTGGTTGTACAGAAGTATTATAGAACAAGGTGGGTTTATTCAACAAGCTGCAAAAGCCAAAAGTTTGGGTATCATTTTAAAAAAATATATCTTTATTGATTTCAGAGAGGAAGGGAGAGGGAGAGAGAGATAGAAACATCAATGATGAGAGAGAATCATTGATTGGCTGCCTCCTGTACACCCCCTACTGGGGATCGAGCCCACAACCTGGGCATATGCCCTTGGCTGGAATCGAACCTGGGACCCTTCAATGTGCAGGCCGACACTCTATCCACAGAGCCAAACTGGCTAGGTCTGGGTATCATTTTTTCTAGTCCATCGCCTTAACCACTCGGCCACGACTACACATTGGGTATCAGTTTTTAATGTTCTCATTCTCATAACCTGTCAGTCACTGTGTTTTATTAATTCACTCTCCTATATACATTTCATATTTACTCCTAATTTTCTTTGACCCCATATATGGCTTGCCTAGCTCAGTGGTCGACAAACTGCGGCTCGCGAGCCACATACAGCTCTTTGGCCCCTTGAATGTGGCTCTTCCACAAAATACCACATGTGGGCACGCACATACAGTGCGATTGAAACTTCGTGGCCCATGCGCAGAAGTGGGTATTTTGTGGAAGAGCCACACTCAAGGGGCCAAAGAGCCGCATGTGGCTCGCGAGCTGCAGTTTGCCAACCTCTGGCCTAGCTTATTTAAGTCTCCTAAATTGGCCTTCCTGTCTCTAGTCTTGTTTTTCTTGAATCCATTTATTCTGCACACTGACTGAATGGGTTTTCTAAAACACAAATCTAAAGAGGTCATACCTCTTCTTATAATCTTTAAATTGTTTTCTTCTACCTTCAGAACACTCCTAATGAACACTACAAGGCTTTCACTTCTTTGTTCTCTGTCCATTCTCTCTTTCTTGTTGTAATCTGCAGCTATAATAAACATTCTGTTTTCTTAAAATGCTTTTGTAATAGATATTTGCTGAATAAGTTAAAACCTTATTTTACCAAGATTAAAAAAATTTAATCATGAAAGTTATAACCGTTGCCTAGGGCTGCTGTAACCGTACTACAAACTGGGTAGCTTAGGACAACAGAAATTTTTATTGTTCAGTTCTGGAGGTTAGAAGTCTGAAATCAAGATATGGAAAAGGTTGGCTCTTTCTGAGGGTTGTGAGGGAGAATCTGTCCCAGAGTTCTCCCCTAGCTTCTAGCACACTCATTCTTTGGCTTATCAATGGTGTTCTCCCTGTGTTTTCACATCATCTACCCAATATGCGTGTCTCTGTTCAAATTTCCCCTTTTGATAAGAGCACAGCCATACTATTGGAAAGAGGCCACCCTAATAACCACATTTTATCTTGATCATCTGCAAAGACCATCTTTGCAAATAAAGGCACATTTATAGCTACTGGGGGTTAGGACCTCATGTTTTTAGAGGACACAATTCAACCTATAACAATAATATCTTTTCAGATAAAACCTATTTCAGAAACTTGTCTTAATATGAGGTGACAGGAGAAGATTTGACTTTGGGTGGTGGGCACATGATGCAATATACAGATTTTGTAGCATAGAAATTCACACATGAAACCTATACGTTCATTATGACCAATGCCACCCAACCAATTAAAAAAAACAAAAAACTAAAGAAACCCCTGACAAACAAATATAGATCTAGACACATAGAAGCATGCAACAGACTGACAAATATCAGAGGGAAGGAGGGGCAGGAAGAGGTCAACCAAAGAACTCATATGCATATATACAAAACTAGAGGCCCGATTACGAAAATCGTTCAAGAGTAGGCCTGCCTTCTCCCAGCTGCTAGCACTGGCTTCCCTCTGGCACCCGGGACCCGGGCTTCCCTCGCAGCCCCGGCTTTGTCCAGAAGGACGTCCGGTCTAATTGGCATATTACGCTCTTATTATTATAGACTAGTAGCCCGGTGCACAAAAATTTGTGCACTCAGGAGGGGTTGTCCCTCAGTTATTAAACATTTATTGACACAACACGGATAACATTGGTGGTGGTGGTGGTCTTGTCAGAATGTGTTATATTATGCAGATGAAAATCTATTTAAACAGATTTGATGTAGATATTTTCAAAGATGGAAGAATTGTCCCTGTCAACTATTTTAGTTGAGTCATATTTTCACTAATTATCATCATTGCTGGATATAATAGGTCATGCACTGTCCCTGTCCTTTGTAGCCTTTGTTATCTTAAGGACTCTAGTTTTCCATTTATATGTTTAAGTACCAACCTTACCGGCTTAAAAATGTAAGCTTTTAACACTGCTCTCTCTGTTCTGTATCCTTCCGATGAAAAGTGGAGTTGGGTTGCAGCACAGGAGAGAAATTCAGAAGGGGAATATTGAAGTAATGACTGCAGTAGGAGAAGAGGGAACCTATTTCCCTGGCCACAGGTGCTGGTGCCCTGGACCACAGGGCTGGCAGCTTCTCCGGGTGGCTGCAGCCTGGGACCTCGGGCGGGTGGCTTATCCATCTCCTGGGCTGCAGCCAGCCGCAGGTGCTGGCACCTGGACCAAAGGTGGTCGGCTTCTTCTTCTGGCAGCTTCTTCTTCTTCTGTGTTTCCAGGGAGGGCAGTCAGTTATGTATATATGTGTGTGCATGCAAACATAGGTGTGTACACATGTGTATGTGGAAATCTGCTGGGCAAGTCAAAACCAAGAAGAGTTGCCCCCTATCTCTTGAATCTTCCAGAGATATCCCCCACTTTTTTATTCTATCACTATTGGAGAGTCAGTATTTGTAGCCAGCCAACCAGTAACTCTCTCAGTGTCTATTTATGACTTCTTCTTTCCCTGTATGTCTTCTAACCCCTAATCATATTTCCACTTGGATGCATCATATTTACTCCCAATATGCTGTTTAGAGAAGGAGTCAGGATGCTGTCTTCCCATGAATAGTACTCAGTAACAAACCAATTGCATTTTAGTTGGGCAATGCCCATACCCACCCTTTAAATCCCTTCCACCATGCATTTCTGTTCCCCTTTTTGTTTGTTGGATTGTTCAGCTGCTCCTTCTCCTCACCCCACCACCCTTGGATCGTAATGTAAAATTCTTTTACCATGTCAAGAAATTATTAAAAATACAGGTACTTTGAAAAAAAAAATACAGGTACTTCTCCGATCACCGGCACAAGAAGGGGGGTGGGGGGGGGAAGAGGCGGCTGCTGGCCACCCAAGATCTACGTGGCAGCGCGTAGAGGCTAGGACCCAGTCTCACGGGTTTTACCCGTGCAGTCTGAAAGGTGCTTCCGATCTACGTGGCAGCCAGGACCCGGTCTCATGGGGTTTGCAGTTTGAAAGGTGCTCGTGATCTACTTGGCGGTCAGGACCCAGTCTCAGGGGGTTTGCATTTTGAAAGGTGCTCGCAATCTACGTGGCGGCCAGGACCCGGTCTCGAGGTTTTACTCGTGCAGTTTGAATGGTGCTCTTAATCTTCGATCTTCGTGGCGTCACATAGCGGCCAGGACCCGGTCTCACGGGTTTTACCCGTGCAGTTTGAAAGGTGCTTGTGATCTACTTGGCGGCCTGGACCCGGTCTCATGGGGTTTGCAGTTTGAAAGGTCCTCGCGATCTACGTGGCGGCCAGGACCTGGTCTCATGGGGTTTTACCTGTGCAGTTTGAAAGATGCTCGCGATCTATGTAGGGGTCAGGGCCGCCTCTTCCCTTGCCCCGCCTGGCTTCTCCGATCACCGATCACTGGGGGGGTGGGGGGGGGCAGGGAAGAGGTGGCCACCGGGGCGCTGCCTCTTCCCTGCCCTACACAGCTTCTCCGATAACCGACTGTGGGGCGAGGCAAAGGCGGCCCCGGTTCTCCGATCATGGCTGGGAGGGGTGGGGCAAAGGCTCCCCAGTTCTCCGATCATGGCTGGGGGCCAGGGCACAGGCGGTCCCTGTTCTCTGATCACGGCTGGGGGGCGGGGCAAAGGTGGCCCCAGTTCTCTGATCACAGCTGGGGGGCGGGGCAAAAGCGGACCGGTTCTCTGATCCGGCTGGGGTGGCAGGGCAAAGGCGGCCCCCAGGCTGCCTCCTGCACACCCCCTACTGGGGATGTGCCCGCAACCAAGGTACATGCCCTTGACCGGAATCGAACCTGGGACCCTTGAGTCCACAGGCCGATGCTCTATCCACTGAGCCAAACCGGTCAGGGCTGCGTGAGCGATCTTTTAACAAATACAGGGGTGGGCAGAAGTATGTTTACACTTGTGAGTATGTAAAACTTTATTCTTTTATTATTTATTAATTATTGTATTGTAACTGTAAACCTTCTTTTGCTCACCCTGTATATTGGAACCCCTATTCCTGTGAGAAAGTCTATATTTACTGTAATATGAAATTACTTTTCAATGTTTTTGGTTGTCTAGCTCTGAACATTCCCAGGTACCCCCCACCCCAAGAGCTGTAAAGACCAAACCTTGCTTTTCTATAGTCTCAAAAGCTGAGCCCCAGTAAACCACTTTTAGAAATTACTTAAAACGAGGCATCATGGTGCGGTGGGGGGAAAAACCAACCATGGAGCCTGGTAGGAGTGAGGAGATGCATGTTGTAGCCCCTGAACTGCCACCAATTCACTGTGTTGATCTTCAATATATTGCTTCCTCTCTCGGTGCTGTTGTTTCCTCATCTTTACAGGTGAGAATTGGGTAATACTAGATAATTCCTGATATTTCAGCTTTGAAGTTTTCCAGGGTTGTCCCTATTGTTAATATTAAGTAGATGTTCCTTCCAAGTATTGTCAAGAGAAGAGGTCCATGTGACCCACTCTGGACCCACAGCCCTCAGGATGACCCTAGGGAACTGGGAAGGGCATACTACAGATGCTCAGTACATTTTTTGAATAAAAAACTGAGTCATACTCCCCTGGGTGCTGGGGTTAAATATAAATAAACTGTGATTCCAGAGAGGCACAGGCAGATACAACACAGTATGAGAAACACTTTAATATTAAAGACTTGAGCCACGAGCGTTGGCAACACAGAGAAGGGGGACACACTGAACTGCCTGAAATGTGTGTGGGTTGTGTTTGTGTGTGTATGTGTGTGAGTGCACATATGCTATGGAGGGAAGTTAAGGGAAGGCTTCACAGGGATGGCTTTGGGATAAGTAAACTTTATGTTGGAGAAGTGGATGAAGGGAACTCCAGGTAGAACGAGAGAACAATCACCAACTCACTGTGGCTGGAATGCAGTCTTCTAGGTGAGATGGAGGTGGGAAGCAGTGGGAAGAAAGTCAAGGGTTGGATCACAAGGGTCCTTTTAGGACAAGTTAAGGAGGTTACTCCTGTGGGTAAATAGGAGCCATAGACATTTTTTAAACATTAAAGGCCATTTGATGAGATCAAAACCCCAGGGCTGATTTTTGTTCAAGATGCTGGCAGACGAGGAAAGGGTCTTCTCTCCTGTAGCCAGAATATGGAGACACTTTTAAAAGTATATTTTTATTGATTTCAGAGAGGAAGAGAGGGAGGGAGGGAGGGAGGGAGGGAGGGAGGGTGAGGGAGGGAGGGAGGGAGAGAGAGAGAGAGAGAGAGAAACATTAATGATAAGAGAGAATCATTGATCAGCTGACTCTTGCATGGGGCTCGGGCCTGCAATGTGGGTGTGTGCCCTGCCCTGACCGGGAATCAAACCATGACCTCCTGGTTCATAGGTCAACGCTCAACCACTGAGCCACACCAGCTGGGCTAGAGACACTTTTTTGGGTTATGTTTGGACAGAGGTTTGTAAAGTGACCTAACGCTGCCTCTTTATGAGCCAGAGTTTAACTTCTGAATCTCCCAGGGATTAAGGTGCTTCATGGAACAAGATACTCAATTTCTGTCGGTATAGGCACATGTTTTTCTGGTTCTCTGTGCAGGTGAGACTAGAAAGAACATGAATGTAAGTATCAAATATTCAAAAGAACATGTGGATTAAGTTGGTGAAAAGTGAAATTTCTCTCCTTCATGAGTAATGCCTTTTAAAAAATTAGAAACTTTATAAGAAGAGTGAGAAAGACCATAGAGATGTTTTTGAATACTAAAACACCCACATGTGCACGGTGAGTGATAAAAGACGTGTTTTCTTATTGGAATGCATTGACATCTTAAAAGGCTTCCTTTGTTATATTTAAACTTGCATGTCAAAAATTACTCCCTGCATACAGTTTATTCTCCATTCAGTGTTAGCATACAGTGATGTTGCTGTAAAGCAAGACAGCACACTTTTAAGGTCTGTGTAAGCTGTGATTGTTGAACAAGAATCTTGACAATGCCAGGCTAATCTCTTCTGATTGGTGCTGGATTGATATGGGCTGACAACATAAACCCATGCTGGAATATTCTAATCCATCACCTGGCATAAGAGGCATTTTACCCTGGGCTTTATAGGAAGAGAATCCATTTGCATCTGTGTTTCAAAGTGAGATTTTCTAAGGACGTGAATGTTCCAACTTGTCACCATCTCTTTATAAGGAGGGATCACAACAGGCAGTCTTGAAATTAAAGAAATAGTAACATGTTTGTATAGAGGTGTCTGCACTTTCATTAAGGACCACTGTGGCCTTGATTGTCTTTGAAATCTTTCCTTTGTGTGATGTTTACAACTTGCTCTCTATCACCTGAAAAAGTCTGGGCTAGGGTAAAGATCTTCACAAAATGACCTTTACCATAACAATGTTCTCCTTAAATAGTCCTTCATTTTTCGATGGAAATGGAAGGGACCAGACATTACAGAGTAGAGACAAGTTGGTCCCATGCTCCCTTGTCAGTGTTCCAACCTACAGAATTCATGAGCATGCTGCTCAGGTGGCAGTTTCATGCTGCTAAGTATGGGGAGAGGTGTTATGCAGTAATAGACAAGTAGAACAGGTATTAGAATTGGTACCTGGACAACCTTGAATAATTTATTTAACATGAAAGCTGTTTTTTTTCTTTGAAAGGGGCTAATGATAGTAATATCAATAATCTGTTAACTACTGGGCATTTGTATACACACATAATTATACATCATATATACATGGATATACAATCACTTTTCATTATTCATGGTTGTGATGTTCTATAAAATTACTGCAAACACTTGATCTGCAAATATTGAAGAATTGTTTCTAGGGGAAATAGAGGGTTAGGTTCCTGACAGCCTCTGGTCACACTATTTTCATCAACCAATCATTACAGAACCTGGTTTTGAAGTGTGTTTCTTTGTAAAGACCTTAATATATTCATTAACATTGGACTCACAGCCAGCCAACAGCACCATTATCCTGTCTGAATGAAGCTTATCTAATAACACATGATTTTTGTCTGTGAGGCACATCACAGTCTTTTGTGCTTAGGAGCACTAGATAGCCCGGCAGCACTATGCTTGGGATCATTTTGAATAGCAAAATCACCAACAAAAATAAGAAAAGCATGGCACTAAATATACCATGAAAAACCACCTGTTTTTAGTATGAGAGCTGGAACAAGAAGGCAGAGTGCAGCCTTGTTTGACCTCAGCTAGGATTGTGTGTTTTGAGTGGGTCACATTTTCACCACTCTGTGCATGTCCATGAATGACTGCAGAAGAGCAGCAAATATTAACTTGGGGGTTACAAATAAATTCTAGCAAGCAGGGGAATCAGTAGATATGGAATCTGTGAATAATGAGGATCAAGTGTATGTAAAATCTCATTTGAAGAGCAGAGTTGCACAGCGGAAGCATGCTGGGCCCATAAAATCTCATTTAATTATCAGAATACCTCTATTGCGTATTCTTGACCATTCCACAAAGCTGCTCTACTACTGCTTCTTAACTTTTGAATGTTAAATGAGATAATGTGTATAGCAACGATATTATTTGAAGTCTCTGATTTCCTCTTTTGCATTGTTTTAGGCATGACTTTCCTCTATTCTCCAGAGGCATTGGTTTGCCTCAGAGAGAATGGAGAAATTATAGTAGAGATGCTAAGAGAGAGAGCCAGTGACGCAGCCACCACTGTTACAGTGCATACTAGTTGCAGGTACTGTTCTCTGTGCTTTACATACATTAATCCAATCCTCATAATAGCCCTACAAGATAGGTACAATTATATAATATCATTCAGGCAATCTTGCCCCTACGCTTTATGGTACATCACAGCAGTCAGGTTTTGACATGCAGAGTGTAAGTTTTTATTAGTCCAGAGCAAAAAGTATGAGTATGCTCAAGCAAAACAGTATTAGAGAAGTAATTCCTTGCTTACGAATTAAGATCAAAGCCTGGTGACTAGAGATTTCCTTTGTAACATAGAGTGACTACCCCTCCTCTTTTAGGGCATGGCATCTCCATGAAGGAATAGGATGCAATGCAGATAGGAAGAAATCAAACAGTTTGTCTCTTTTTTCATGGTAGTCTGTGGGAAAGAATAGACAAAAGCAGAAAATCAGTTAGTTACTTGGGTTATGGCTTTACATGTACTTCCCCATTGCCAGTCAAGGTCAAAATCCCAAAGAAGGGATATATTAGATATATAAAGGGAAAGTAGAAAGAAGGAGTTTTGTAGGAAATAGACTTGTATGATGCCCTGTGTATCAGAGAACATTGTCGCTGTAGTGGGATAGGCAGAGAGAGACCTGAATCAGGGTCACTGCCGACAGCCATGCAGGGGGTGAGTGCATGACTCCACAGGTCACTGTATACTTAGACTTTGATGGGAATGCTTTGCTGTGCTTTGTGGTGGTACCGGTCTGAATTGGCTTTTGGGAGTCTGTTTTGGCTCCTACGTGTGATGAGGAAATGTCCAGAAAGTCCCCTGTGCCTCATGGAGGTGTATGGATCGAGGTTGATGTGCCTAGCAGGCAGCACTCTCAGAATGGGTAACTCCCTGGAATAGAAACCAAGTGGGAGTCTTATGCTCAGAGGGATGTACTTTGCTAGCAAGAGCTGAGGGAGGGCCAGTTCAGCAGAAAGGACCTGCAGACCTGATGGAGCTGAGAGAAGGGATCCAAGCTCATTGGCCACAGACTTCATCAGTTGATGCCTACAGGATGAGTAGTGACCAAGTCAACATAGGACCAGAGTGCAGTAAAGCCCAGAAAGGACTCAGAGCGGAGTACCTACTATGCTTTGGGTTATAACAATGGCTAAACTATAGGCTTTGCTTTCAAATTTCTTACGCTCAGAGGAAATACAGACTGACATATATAAATGTAAATAAAGGTTGATAATATGGTGTTAAAAGTGTGCCTGAGATAACATGGGGGGACACACACGGGAGGGCAGAGCAGGCAGGAAAAACTTCACAGGAGAGGTGTTGCCCTCATGGGCTTTGAAGGATGATTAGGATTTTGTCAGGCTGACTAGGTGGGAAGGGACTTGATGAAAGGTGGAGGGCCCAGTCTATGCAAAGGCTTGGGGATGTGAGAGGATCTGGGCTCTCTAGGCAGGAATATGATCCATTTCCTGGACCTATAAGCAGTACCAAAGTACTTAGGATTTGATCTCTGTGGTCATTCTGGAACGTCTTAGTAATGTTATCTATGAATTTGTGTTTTGTCAGTGAAGTTGGTGGAACAATGGAGCATGTGCTAGGGACTTGAAACAGCAGTTCACCCTGGGTCCCGCCTCCCTATAAGGGAATCTTGGCCACCTACTCCCCATATCCTGGCTCATAGGGCCTTTCCTGGCTTCTCTCTTCCCCCCCAATACTACCTTAGCTAGTGATCACTGCTTCCCTCTGCCCCAGTGGAGATCTGAGTGTGGAGGCTGGGAGGACTAGGGTAGGAGCATGTGCCTCACCATATCTTGGAGCGGGGCATGCTGGTGGCCATCCATGCCCTGGGCTGGCAGCACCGCAGTGTGCCGGGAGCCGGTCCATGCTTGCTGTTTCAAGGGACCTGGCACATATGGCATACTGTTCTTAATATGTTTGCTCACCTTCTTGGCACTATGTGTTTTAACCAAGGTCTCCTCTCTGAGAAAGGTTGTTTCCCCAGGTAGGGATTTTCCCCTGAAGTTAAGGTGGGAATAAAACCTCTTAACTAGTGCCAGGTGGGTAATTAATCACTTTAACTAGGAACAATCATGCTTAAGCTACATAATCTTTACTCCCTGGAATGAAGATAAGAAACGCCCTAACCTTTGTAATAGAGATTGATAGGATTGAATCAACTGGTATAAATACAGATGCAATAAGACAGCAAGAGACAGAACTAGAGACAGAAGAACTTCGCTGGAGAGAACATGGCAAAAGATCCTGGACTGAACCTGACTACAGAAATGGGCAAGAGAACCTGACTAGAACCTGGTGACTGAACCTGGCTGGAGAACCTGGACAGAACCTGGCTGGAGAACCTAGCGAGGGAACATGGCTACAGAACCTGGCTGGAGGACCTGGAGAACCTAGCAAGAGAACATGGACACATATCCTGGCTGGAGATCTGAAGCAGAACCTCTCTGGAGATCCAGACCAGAACTTGGCTGGAGATCCTGGCTAGAGATCCTGGCTAGGCTGCTGATCAACTGAACGCTGTCTCTGTGTCATTCCTTCTTCGCCGACTCCATCCACACCTTTGGGGACCCCTGGACCTGCTGGGGCTGGACCCCGGCAGCAGTGCATTGTGCATGGCAGTTGGTGTGGGTCAGGCTCTTGCCCATACTTGTTCTAGATACTTAGCACATCCTGGCCTGGGGGTTGCCCACCTACAGTGGATGGGGTTAGCAGGTCAGTCCCATCCTGGTGGAAGGGGAAATGGGCAGCCAGGGCTGTGCATGTTCCTGTGAGGGTTTGAACACTTCCTGCAAATATTCCCATGCCGGGGGAGCATGGCATTAAATGGCAAACAAACACCATGGCAGGTCAAGAGAGAGACTGTGGAACACAAAGTGTTTTTTATTTCATAACTTTTAATACTTTTTCACACACACTTTTTTTTTTAAACAAGGGACCTAGAATTTTCACTTTGCACTCTGCTCCAAAAGTTATATAGCAAGTCCTGAATTTGGGGGAAGGGATGGATGAATGAGTGAATGAATGGGAAAGGACAGTTCTAGGTGCATACCCCAAGCTACTGCATCTTCCTGCCCCCTATTTGGGTGACATCACATTACAGGAGCACTAATTCAGTTCTCATTTACAAATGAATAAGGTTCACAATAGTCATTCCAGTTCACCTGGGAAACATGACAGTCAATGTCAGAGGCCCCAGCTCTAGGATTCACCCTGTTGTCAACCCTGGAGGCACCCACTCCTCTGTAATCCTCCACAGCCAGGGTGATATACAAAACACAAGGTTAACACAAAGGAAAGAAGAATGTGTTAAATTGTACCCTAGTGGCCTAAGAGAGTTAATACCTGTTCCAATGCAGGCAGTTTACTGGCTAGCAACAGCAAGAAGAATATGGAGTCAGGAGACATAAGCTCTGGAGTTGGTGGTGTTGGGGGAGTCTGAGATTATATGGCCCAACCCTTAACAGACAATGAAATTAACTCGAGGTAAAGTGACTCACGCAAAGTCATTCAGTTACTTGCTTCCAGAGCTGGACTTGACTCAGGTTTTCTGACTTCAAGGTCAATGCTTTTCTAACTCTCCTGTCTCTGAGCCCAATAACGAATAAAAGTGACCATAAATCTGGTGGCAAAGAATTCACTTGACACTTGTATAGCACCATATATTTGTAACTTCAGAGTGATGTTTTTTCTTTTTCCTTCTGGACAAGAAACTTCAGTAGCCTGATATTTAGGCAGACCAATGTTTTTTGAGGATGAAATTTATGAAGCATACAAAATTGGCCCCTATCAGCAGTGTTTCCCACCTTGGATCTGGACACAAGCAATAAGAAATAGAGCCTCCTCCTCTGGAACAGGGACTGTTTCAGTCTCGCAGAGGCAGCAGTACATCAACATAATGCACCCAGCTGGTTGCTCGGAGGAGGTGTGAAGGACTTGCTGGAGTGGGCCAGGTGACAGCTGAGGAAACCACATGCCCTTCTGCAGTAGTAATACAAAAAGACAATGCTCTGGAAACTCCTTCCAATATGGTCTATTTATTATAATCCAGAGTAGTTTTGCTTGCTGTTTAGGGCCAGTGCTTTCCTCTATTAGGTCAAAATAAATCTTTGGAACTGTGAGAATAGCCCGAGAAATCCCAAATGAAGAGAGTAGATAGATGATATAGTAGCTCAGAACACTTGGCTAGGTGTTAAAGTGAGATGTAAAGTGGAGTGGATTATTTTTCCCAAAGAGTGGTCTTGCTGCCAACTGTCAGTTAATAAGTCCCTCGCTACTTCTGGGATCTTGAATGAGATGGAGATGCTTGCTTAGACATAAGAATACTCTTTCATTGTTGGACTCATTTCTGGGATGAGACTTGGAGGGAATTGTGTCATACCTCCAGTATCCTGACCTGGAGTTGTAGGGTTAGCTGGTTCCACTCTGAGCTCCATTCAGTGCTCCCCTGATCCCTCTCCATCACTTAAAGCCTTGTGCTGACTGTATCTATTGCACCCTAGATAGATTCTTAGATTGCTATAACTTGGAGGAGACTTTGGGTCCTGTTGATCATGTTCCTTATTTTTTTTAAAAAAATATATTTTATTGATTTTTTACAGAGAGGAAGGGAGAGGGATAGAGAGTTAGAAACATCGATGAGAGAGAAACATCGATCAGCTGCCTCCTGCACACTCCCTACTGGGTATGTGCCCGCAACCAAGGTACATGCCCTTGACCAGAATCAAACCTAGGACCCTTGAGTCCACAGGCTGACGCTCTATCCACTGAGCCAAACCGGTTAGGGCTCATGTTCCTTATTTTATAGATGGGGAAAATGGAGACCAGAAAAGTTTAATCACTTATTCCAAGTAACCCAGTTTGTTGGTGGTAGGTTGGGGCATAGAACCCCTGTTTCTTCCCTCTATTCCATGGTACCTGGACACACGCCTATTACATATCCTATATAATAAAAGGCTAATATGCAAATAGACCGAACGGCTGAACAACCGAACAACCAGTTGCTATGACGTGTGCTGACCACCAGGGGGTGCATGGAACATGGCAGGCATTGGCCATGGAGAGATGGTGGAGGAGGTGAATGGGGTTGCCAGACCAAGGTGGGGCACTGGTCACTGTCATCGGGTCAAGCCTCTGGTGGTTACTGAAAATTCTTTACTCCCGCACCCTGCGGTCCCACCTGGCGCTTGCACCCGCTGCCGGCCCCAGCCCCACTTGTACCCGCTGCTGGCACTGGAGCCACCGCTTGCACCCACTGCCCATGCCCGATGCTAGTCTTGATCGCTCAGCACTGTCAGAGGGTGCAAGTGGTGGCTGCCAGCCCTGATTGCCCCTGAGGGCTTCTCCACCTCCCGCTGCTCCTGAGGGGTGATTGGGGCAGCAGCTGCTCCTTGTACCTGTTGACTGCATCAGCCCCGCTTGCACCTGCTGCTGGCACTAGCCCCAATTGCTCCATTCTGTCAGCAAATGTAAGTGGGGCCGGCGCCATCAGTGAGTGGGAGCGGTGGCTGCTGGCAGACAGGGAACTGGGGGCTGCGGCGGGAGGGGCCGGGTGGGGCATGGAGCTTGGGCCAAGACCCGCCCCTGTGCCCACTACAGCTTCGTGGTCCACAGTTCATTTCAAGGTGCACAAATTATTAGTATTTTAATAATTTGAGGAGAAACTCTTGAAATAATAAACTTGGCTTTCAGGTATGGGATTTTAAATAATGCTTTGGAAGGCTGTTTCCAATGAACTCTGGTACTTGATAACCCCAATACCCTTTGGAGTCATGATATAGGATTGCTGTGGATGTGAAATGGGCAGGTGCCTTGGTGTATTTTTTTTTAAAAATTGATTCTTCAGTAACGGGAAGCAGAAAAATCTTCTCTAGGGCAGGACCCTGCGTTATTTATTGTTAACATCCCAGTGCCTAGCATAAAGTAGCTTGAAGGGCTCATGGGTTTCTGGGGTAGCTCAGCAGAAACTCTTATCTATCACATTGTCACTAACTACTTAAATGCAGTTGATCAGAGGACATGCTATTGGTTGAAGTATATCAGAGCAAAGAGAACATCAGAAAGTATGGCCTTGCTGTTTTTTGATCTTGGAGAATTCACTTAACATTTTTGAACTTGAGCTTCCTTATATATAAGAGAGTCAGATTAGAACACTTAAATTTCTTTCTGTACTAACATTACATGATAAAAAAGAAAGAAGAAACCCAAACCCCGGACCATAGACTTTTAAATAATAAGAATTTTGATTGAGACATCATCTATGCACAACTTTGGCTTGTTCTGTAGATACTAGTAGCCCGGTGCACAAAATTCATGCACATTGAAAGGGAATTAATTAGAGGAACGTAATTTGGACTCACTATCTAATATCAATAATATGTGAGCATGAGGCAGTCTGCGTTTCTGAAATTCAGTGACATGAATTTTAGCTATTACTTTGCCAAATAAATAGAATTTACAGATATCATGTAAAAGAGCATTCAGCTTAATATTAAAAACTCTGGCTACCAAGTCAGGTCTGTTTTCAACTTTTTGCAAGCGTTGTAAATTGTTTGCAATGTCTGCCCATTTGGGGTTGCACGTCATGGTTATGAGTAAATCGGGCTTGCCATACCTCGTTACAATTGCCATAGTATCCTGATATCGCTGCTGCATATTTCTGGGACTACCCTCAGAAGATGATGGAAATATTATCATCTTACCAATTGGCACATTGTCATTTTCAGATCTAGATTTGAGATAATCCATCAAACCATTGTATTTTTCAGCTCTCAACTTAGATTGGTTTGCTTTGATGAAATTTATCGGATTGGCCTCCATTTTTGAATACGAATCCACAATAAACTGTTGAGTTAATTTTCCTGCATTTAAAATAGGATTGAACGTGTCCCACACAGAGGGATGAAATCCATAATACTGCATTTGTGTGACTCGTGTCCTTAGATTTTGTCTAGTATTATTGTCGATTACACTGTTGTCTCTGAGTCTTAATGCAATATCTGTTCCCCAGCCTTGTTCACCATGTGGAAAAAGAATAGGATATGTCATTGTATCTAATGTAGGAAACAGGATATTGATTTGTTTCATTTTAGTGGCATTTGGTTTATTGGGATCTGGTTTACAATGAATGAGCAAGTCCCTTTCAAAAGGAGGTTCTCCATCTTCGTTTCTGAATATGACAGCAACCTCGGTTACATGGTGAGAATTATATCTACCTGGGTCACTGTTGTGATCGTATTTAACTGCCATTGTTACCTCTGTGGGAGCAATACTTTTTGCTGTTACTTCAGATTGGGCTTCCTTTTCTACCTCATGTAGCATCTTGTACGATTTTGTTAATTCATTTATTTCATGCATGAGGTTGTTGATGTTGATCATGAGTCTTTCTGAGCAGCCCTGGTTTTCTGGCATTGCTAATCTTTTACTTGTATCTTCGGCTATATCCAAAATATAGAGTTGAGCAAACTTCTGAGAAACACCATCTGAAGGATGTAAAGTTCCAGTACAGTGATAAACTTGTCCGTGTATTCTGAAACAGTATGGCTCATATCCTGATGGCGATGCAATATTTGCACCTATGGAAGCAAAAGCAAAAGAACTATTTATGGAACAAATATTTTCCATGAAATTTTTACTGACAGAATCTTTGTTTGTCATTAATCTTTTTAAATATGCCGGGTAATCTGGAAAATGTATAACATTTGGACAGACTTTCCTTTGCTACAGCATCGAGTAAATTTCCCATCGGATGGAGGATTGCATCCTCATGTACTCCATTTTTTGCTGAGAAAGCAGTTCCTACTAGTATTGTAGTACTTGTTGATGACTGTTCTCTAGACATATTCTGTCGTTGCTACTGCCTTCTTTCAACTTCAAAGGCACGTTGGTCTTTAGACATTTTCTGTCAATAACGCAGGTGTTTTTCGGCACTAGAGTGACATTTTTCCAGTAGCTGGTGGTCAGATACATCCTGTCGCAGGTGCCGCCTTCTTTCAAGATCAGACGCACACTGCTCTGCAGACATTTTCTGTTGATAATGCCGGCATCTTTCAGCTGCAGAGCTAAGTTGTATCAACAGTTGTTCTTTAGACATAGTTCCACCTCTCTGCTGTCATGGTCTGAGATGCAGGTGAATGAGAGTCCTGGCTATCAGGCCACTGAGAGCTGTCTGACCAATGGCTGATTCTGGCTGATTCTGTGGGTGTGGGACTTCCTCCTCCCTGTTGTCAGTTTCCACAGCTGTGATGAGGAAGCTGGGGTGACAGAGGGAGCCACGCCCTCCAAGTTGCCCTCTCTCTTGCTCTTCTCTATGTCCAGCGATCTCCAGCTCTGCCAAGTCCTCCAAACCCCCCGTTCTCCGCCGGCAAGGTCCCGGGAGTCCATGGGCGTGGCTAGGCCCAGGCGGCCATGCCTCCACGACCGGCAAAAGTCCCGGGAACTCGCAGGCATGGCTTGGCATGCCTCCTGGGGATGGTGAAGGTCTCTGGAGCCCGTGGCTGCCGTTGGCTCCTGGGGCGCTTGACACCTGTGTATACAAATTAACTGCCATCTTTGTTGGATAATTTGCATAGTCACTCGGATTGGCTGGTGGGTGTGGCTTTAGCGTAGCGGAGGGGTGGCTAATTTGCATGTTTCTCTTTTATTATATAGGATAATATATGGGAAAGGGGTTCTTTTTTTTTCAATTGTTTTATTGCTTAAAGTATTACAAAGAGTATTACATATGTCTCCTTTTTTTTTTCTCCCCTTGACCTTCCCTTAGCCTCCCATATCCCCCAGTGTCTTGTGTCCATTGGTTATGCTTATATGCATGCATACAAGTCCTTCGGTTGATCTCTTACTCACCCCCCCAACCCTCCCCAGCCTTCCCGCTGTAGTTTGACAGTCTGTTCGATGTTGCTCTGCCTCTGTATCTATTTTTGTTCATCAGTTTATAATGGTCTTAATTATCCATAAATGAGTGAGATCATGTGATATTTTTCTTTCATTGACCGGCTTATTTCACTTAGCATAATGCTCTCCAGTTCCATCCATGCTGTTGCAAATGGCAAGAATTCCTTCTTTTTTACAGCAGCATAGTATTCCATCGTGTAGATGTACCACAGTTTTCTAATCCATTCATCTGCTGATGGGCACTTAGGCTGTTTCCAGATCTTAGCTATGGTGAATTGTGCTGCTATGAACATAGGGGTGCATATATCCTTTCTGATTGGTGTTTCTGGTTTCTTGGGATATATTCCTAGAATTGGGATCACTGGGTCAAATGGGAGTTCCATTTTTAACTTTTTGAGGAAACTCCATACTGTTCTCCACAGTGGCTGCACCCGTCTGCATTCCCACCAGCAATGCAGAAGGGTTCCTTTTTCTCCACATCCTCTCCAGCACTTGTCGTTTGTTGATTTGTTGATGATAGCCATTCTGACAGGTGTGAGATGGTACCTCATCGTTGTTTTGATTTGCATCTCTCAGATGATTAGCGACTTTTCATATGTCTTTTGGCTTTCTGAATGTCCTCTTTTAAAAGGTGTCTATTTAGGTCCTTTGCCCATTTTTTGATTGGATTGTTTATCTTCCTTTTGTTAAGTTGTATGAGTTCCCTATAAATGTTGGAGATTAAACCCTTATCGGTGATAATATTGGCAAATATGTTCTCCCATGCAGTGGGCTTTCTTGTTGTTTTGTTGATGGTTTCTTTTGCTGTGCAGAAGCTTTTTATTTTGATGTAATCCCATTTGTTTATTTTCTCTTTAGTTTCCAATGCCCTAGGAGCTGCATCGGTGAAGAAATTGCTTCGGCATATGTCTGAGATTTTGTTGCCTTTGGATTCTTCTAGTATTTTTATGGTTTCCCGTCTTACATTTAAGTCCTTTATCCATTTTGAGTTTATTTTTGTGTATGGTGTAAGTTGGTGGTCTAGTTTCATTGTTTTGCATGTATCTGTCCAATTTTCCCAACACCATTTATTGAAGAGACTGTCTTGACTCCATTGCATGTTCTTGCCTCCTTTGTCAAATATTAATTGAGCATATTGGTTCGGGTCGATTTCTGGGCTCTCTATTCTATTCCACTGATCTATATGTCTGTTCTTGTGCCAGTACCAGGCAGTTTTGAGAACAGTGGCTTTGTAATACAGCTTGATATCAGGTATTGAGATCCCACCTACTTTGTTCTTTCTCAGGAACGCGGCAGCTATTCGGGGTCATTTTTTATTCCAGATGAATTTTTGGAGAGTTCGTTCTAGGTCTGTGAAGTATGTCATTGGTATTCTAATGGGAAGTGTGTTGAATTTATAGATTGCTTTGGGTAGTATGGACATTTTAATGATGTTGATTCTACCAATCCATGAACATGGTTCTTCCATCTGTTTATGTCTTCCTCTATCTCTTTTTTCAACGTCCTGTAGTTTTCTGAGTAGAGGTCTTTTACCTCTTTAGTTAGGGTTGTTTAGTTCTGAAAATCAGAAGCACCTGGGTTTAAATGACTTTACTATTGTATAGGCCAATCATTTCTTCTTGATCTTAGCCAAAAGGCCGAGAAGCGATTGCCAATCATTTCTTCTTGGCCTAATGAACAACAGTAACAATACCACCATGGAAATCAAAAGCTTTTTAATGGCTATAGGGAAAAAACCCTAAGAAATTAATCCTCAACTAAATTAAAATGATATTTGAGGATGGTATTGTTTAATTTAAAAGGGACAGTATGTCTATTTGGAAACCCCACAACTTATTCTTGTGTCTACCATAAACCACTGTAGATACCATATTGCTTATTATGTTTAAGCTGAAGAAGATACTATAACTTGCTTTCAGGGTGTTGGATTAGACTTCAGCTCCAGGAATTGATTTATAACTTGAGGTGAAACCATGAAACCACATGGACTGCTGTCGGAGAATAAGTATGACCAATTGCACCTGTATTCCTCAAAGCAAACTACTAAAATCTCAACTCAGCATACTTTTACTCTCAATAGTATTCTAAAGATATCAATCATATACTGCTTCGTGGAAAGAATTCATTTAAGGGGAATTGACAACACTTTGTTATATTTCTCCAAAGTCCAAGCAGTAGGGGTCCAGGCATCAGAGTCTCTTAAGTGTGAGAAGAGACCATTTAATTCACCTTCTTATTTTATATATAATACGGTTGAGACCTAGGTAGGTTACGGGACTTGATTAAGGGCACACAGCTAGTTTGAAATAGTCAGGACCCAAACATGTCTCCTAACTCCCAGTCCACGACTCTTTCCTCCACATCCCTGAACTCCCGAGTATAACCATTACTTAATCCTAAGGTGTGTCTGCCATTTATTGTTTCCTATATGCTGAGGGATATGCTGAGCATTTTACATGCTTCAAGTCATAGAATTAATCCTCAATACAACTAATTTGACCACTGAGGAAACTGGGCTCACATGTTTGCATTACATAGTTACTAAGTGGTGGGGCCAGAATAGAAATTTAGGCGAGTTAATTTGGAGCCTAAGCTAGGGTATATGGGCTACTCAGTTAAATTTGAATTTCAGATGAGTAAAACATAATTTTAATTTTTTTAGTGCAATAGTATGTCCTAAATATTGCATGGGGTAATTCAAATTTAATCAAGCATCCTATGTTTTTATTTGCTAAATATGGCAACTGTAGCCCAAGCTATCCCAGGGCTCTCCATCCCATGGTTGTTTTATCTCCTTGAGAAGTACGCTAGGTTTCTTTTTCCGCTGCCATTTCTCTGACCCCATGATAATTTGAAATTAAAATCATACTTTGTTACTAGTTTACATTTTGATTTCTTATAGTTAGAATTTGATCTAGGTCCATTGGGAGCTTAGGCCAAGAAGAGATCTGATTGGGAGTGAAATGCGTGTTTCTGGGTATCAGATTTCAGAGGTGCTAGTTTCAATACTGAGAACTGCTGTGCAAGCGGTTTTCTAAGTTGGGTGGTTTCTTTCCCTGGCTATGAGGCTATGGTTTCTGGTTTTCCACTAGGTTTGTCCTTCCTCCTTGTTTACCCCAAGATAACACTATTTTATGTAAACTAGGTCCTGTACTGACATCTACACTGAGTCAATGCCAATGCAAACATACCTCAGGAATTCAGGGAGGTTTCATCATTAGGAAACTTTTGATGTAATTCACTGTGTTTCCCCCCATGAGATCATCTGAATAGACATAAAATAAGCCTTTGATAACTTTCAATACTCATTCCCATAAAAAGAAACTGTAATCTAAGAGTAGAAGGAAAGTTTCTTGGAAAAAAGAATATACAAGAAACCTATAGTCAGCAACATACTTAATAATGAAATATTAGAGACATTCCCATTAAATCCAAGAGTAAGGCAAGGATTTAACATTTTCCTGGATGTGCCAGTCAATACAGTGAGTGGGGGAAAATAATAAAGCAAGAGAAAAATGACATTTAGATATCACCTACTAGCAAGAAAATCCTGGATGATCAATTAAAATATTAGGATTAATTAAAGGGAGTTAAGGAAGGTATCCAGAAACAGGATTGATACATAAACTAATAGCATCTTACATTTTAATAATAACTATTTAGAAAAATAAACAGAAAAAACTCCATTCAAAATGGAAAAAATATTCCTCAAATATCTTGCAATAAACTGGAGAGGGAATGTAAGGCATATGTGCAGAAAATAACACAATTTTCTAGAAGGACAAAAGAAGGTCTGAATAAAAGATGGACCGTACATTTCCAGATGAGAATACTATATAGATGTTCATTCTGTCCAAAGGAAGCTTTAACCCCCACCCCCAAATCCCAAGTGGGTTCTTTATGTCACGAGTTTATGAGCTAACATCATAAAATTGTTCAAACCCAAAAGAAAAATTAATCACCTCAGGAGATATGTAAATAAAAAGCAACAATGAGGTGCCTGTCATTTGTCAGATAGTGACAGAGTTGGTGGGGGTATAGAAATGGGGAATCACATTTGGTTTATGGAATTACAAATTGGTACATATCCTTTCTGAAATTCAACTTGATTGAGCTATTAAAATTCAAATGTGTGAGTAAAACTGGATATTCTCACTTAAAAGAAAGTGTTAGGCCACTATCTTACACCACTCATAAAAGTTAACCCAAAATCAATTAAAGAATTAAATGTAAGACCTGAAACCATAAAACTCCTAGAAGAAAACATAAGGAAAAAGCTCCTTGACATTGGTTTAGGTCAGGGGTGGGGAACCTTTTTTCTGCCAAGGGCCATTTGTATATTTATATCATTCACGGGCCATACAAAATTGTCAACCTAAAAATTAACCTTCTATATTTGGTCAAACAATTAACTTACCACTAATGCCAGTCCAAATGATTTCTCAGACCTTATATGGCCCGCAGGCTGAATGTTCCCCACCCCTGGTAGGCAATGACATCTTGGATATAACACCCAAAGCACAAGCAACAAAAGCAAAAGTAAACAAATGAACTAACATACTAAAAAGCTTCTGCATAGTAAAAGAAACAACAAAATGAAGAGGCAACCTGCAAATGGGAGAAAATATTTGCAAACCATCTATCTGATGAGTTAATATCCAAAACATATAAGGAACTCATAGCAAAGCCCCCCAAATAATCCAATTGAAAAATGGACAAAGGACTTGAACAGACATTTTCCTAAAGAAGACATATAAATGGCCAACATGCATAAAAAAACATGCTCAACATCACTAATCATCAGGGAAATGCAAATCAAAACCACAATGTGATACCATCTCACACCTGTTGGAATGACTAATATGAAAAATGTAAGAGATAGTGCTGATGAGGATGTGGAGAAAAGGGAACCCTTGTGCACTGTTAGTGGGAATGTAAATGCGGATAGCCACCAAGGAAAACAGTTTGGAGGTTCCTCAAAAAATTAAAACTGGAACTACCATATGATCTAGCAGTCCCACTTTTGGGTATATATTCAAAGGAAAGGAAAACAGGATATGGAAGTGGGATCTGCACCTCTATGTTCATTGCAGCATTATTCACTAGCCAAGACATGGGAACAATCGAAGTGGCCACTGAAAGATGAATGGATAAAGAAGATGTATATATACATACACAATGGAATATTATTTAGCCAAACGAATTCCTACTGTTTGTGATAAAATGGATGGATGTTGAGGTCATTTTGCTAAGTGAAATAAATCAGACAGAGAAAGGCACTGTGATCTTCCTTACATGTGGAATCTCAAAACAAAATAAATCCCCCTTCCTCACAACTCATATAAACAGTAGGATGGTGGTTGCCAAGGATTGAGGGGTTGGGAGAAATGGGAAGATGTTGGTCAAAGGGTAAAAACTTCCAGTTATAAGATGAATAAATTCTAGAGATCTGACATACAGCATGGTGACTATAGCTAACAATACCGTAGTATATACTTGAAAGTTACCAAGAGAGTAGATCTTAAATGTTCTTGCCACAGAATTGTCATTATGTGATGTGATGGGTGTGTTAACTAATTTCATTGTGGCAATAATTTTGTAATATATACGTATGAAGTCATTACATTGTACATCTTAAACTTAAGCAATGTTATATGTCAATTACATCTTAACAAAGCTGGAAAAAAGGGTGGGGACTCAATATAAAAACATCCTGTAGATACTCGACAGGAGAAGGGGAAGATGGCAGCGGTATAGGCAGACGCGTCCCAGGTCGTGTCCCTGAGCAAATGGAGTGAGCAGCTGAAACTAGTAACATCCACCCCGAATTGGCGAAATTCCTCAGCTGGCGAGACGGTTTGCAGCCGGGAAGAGCAGAACTCCCCTGGAAAGGTAAAAAAACCAGGGATTTGGGCAGGAAAGTTTGCCAGACCTCTGAGCCCAGAGAGTCGGAGGGAGACCGCGTGGCAGACAGCCGCGTCCCTTGGGACAGGCACAGCCCCTGACGGGGGAAAGGAGAACCTCGGGATTCCTGGCGCCGCCGGGAGAATTGCGAGCTGGGTTCTGTGATCACGGAGGACTGAGCCTAAAGGGGGCAGCCTGAAGAGCTGACCAGACCATGCAGTCCCTGTAAGAGAAGAAGCTTACAGAAACCAAGCCTTCCCCGTTTCCGCGGCCGGCATTTGTTTGTTTGTTTTCACTGAATCCTGTTCATGGGACATTTCGGATACAGACACTCACCTGTGCTGAAGAGAGGGAGAGTGTGCGGAGGAGTGGAATCTGGGGAGAGACTGAGGAGAGAAGGGGGGCCGGGAGAGGTGGCAGCGAATTGAGTGCTGAGACACCCCTGAGCCCAGGACTGGGTCAGCCATTCTCTACGGAGAGTGAGACTCCTCCCCCCAGCCCCCAGGCAAGGAGCACAGCCACACCCAGATTCCACCCTGTAGGAGATCAAGGATTAAAATAACCTGATCAGTCCCTGGGAGTTAACAGGGTCTGGCCTATAGAGGGATTTTCAATCCCAGCAACAACACAGCACTGGTAACTCTTACGCAGCCAGCTCTGGGCAGTGAACTTCCACTGGACAGAGAGGCCCTATAGCCTCAGAGGCCAACCCCAGAACACTGCCACCCAGAGGCTGACCCACAAACTGACTCTTTGCTAAACACAAAATAAGGCAGTCTGGGAAACAAATGCGGCTTGCTTTAAAATAAGGACTGTGGTTTACAACACAGAGGAACAGGGTATCGCAGGGAAACTCAACACTCTCCTGAATACCTGGCAGGTCTAAGGCGAGCCACACTGAAGAATAGAAGAACCGAAGGACCTTCACTACTGCAATATTTTTTTTTTCTTTTTTCACCTTTTAACTAAGAAACCAATTTTTTTTTCTTTTCTTTTTCTTTTTTTTTCTCTTCTTCTTCTTTTTTTTCCTCTTCTTTTTTCCATCACCTGATTTTACCCTTTTAATTACTACCTTCTTATTTTTAACCAGCATTATTACTGCTACCATTTTACCATTTTTTTTTTAAAGTGCCATTTTATTTTCTCTTTATTTTATTTTGGGATTAGTGTTCTCCATTCTATTTTCATCGTTATATTATTGGTTGTTTCTAGTTTGCATTCATCTCAAGGGAGCTGTTGCTGGAATTTGTTGGGATTAATGGCTGTTCTATAGGAGTATTCTCCTCATATAAAAAAGTCTCTTCCCCTCTTCCACTTCATTCTCTCTTTTCGCTCTTTTTTTTTCTTTTCTTTTCTTTTCTCGCTTTTATTTTCCCCCCTCCTTTTTCCCAATTTCATTTTTGCACTCCTTTTTTTGGTCCCTAATTTTCTTTTCTTTTTTCTCTTTTCTCTTTTTCTCTTCCTTCTTCCTTATCCCCTAACTCTCTTAATTCAGGTGGTCACCTTTATTTGGGGTTATTAATATCGTGAATATATTTGTGTATAGTGCCTGGTGCGTGGTGCCTTGTTGTGTTGTATTTTGTGCCTTTAAAACAACGCAGCAGATCCAAGCAACAGCAACCTCCTGAGCACCACACCCTCTGCTGAGGAACAGCAGCTGTACGTGAAACCTTGCCCCACCAGCCAGAAGAGCCACCACAGCTGTGAACAGCACCCACCAGAGGAGCTGCTGCCAACTGAAGAGCAGCTGCTACCGCAACCGCCCGAAGAGCAACCACAGACCAAGGAGTCACTGCCACCAAGGGAGCAGCCACTGAACGACTCAACGTCTAGATATGTCAGCGAGATCAAACATGGGTAGACAAAGAAACCCCCAAAGGAAAGAGAAGGAGGACTCTCCAGAAAAGCAGCTAAGTAATACAGAGGCATGCAACATGACAGAAAAAGAATTCAGAATAAGGGTCCTAGAGTGCATAAACCGGATGGAGGAAAAAATCGACAACCTCTCCAAGAAGCAAGAAGAAACAGATGAAAAAATCGATAACATATGGAAGAAGCTAGAAGAAACAGATGAAAAAATCAACAACTTAAGTAAGACCCAAGAAGAAATGAAGAGTGATATAGCTGCAATGAAAAACTCCATTGAAAGTATCAACAGTAGACTAGGAGAAGCGGAGGACCGAATTAGTGATTTAGAAGACAAGGAAGCAAAACACACCCAAAACGTACTGCAATTGGAGAAAAAAATGAAAAGACAGGAGGAGAGCCTAAGGGAGCTTTGGGACAACATGAAACGAAACAACATACGAATAATAGGGGTACCAGAACAACAGAAGGATGAACAAGGATTAGAAAACCTATTAGAAGAAATAATATCAGAAAACTTCCCTGAGGTGGGGAAGAAAAAAGTCACACAAGCCCAGAGAGTCCCAAACAAGGTGAACCCAAAAAGACCCACACCAAGACACATCATAATTACCATGGCAAATGTTCAGGACAAAGAGAGAATCTTACAGGCTGCAAGAGAGAGACGGAAAGTTACATACAAGGGATCTCCCATTAGATTGTCAAATGATTTCTCAACAGAAACACATCAGGCCAGAAAAGAATGGACGGAAATTTACAAAGTGATGCAAAGCAAAGGACTGAATCCAAGAATACTTTATCCAGCAAGGCTATCATTCAAACTTGAAGGGGAAATAAGAAGCTTCACAGACAAAAAAAGGCTAAGGGAGTTTATCACCACCAAGCCAGCAATGCAAGGAATGCTAAAGGGACTGGTATAAAAATAAGAAATAAAAAGCTCAGAAAGAAAACAGCCACACAAAAACAGAAATGCCTACAAACAAGTACCTTTCAATAATAACTTTAAATGTAAACGGACTAAATGCTCCAAACAAAAGACATCGAGTGGCTGAATGGATAAAAAAACATGACCCATACATCTGCTGTCTACAAGAAACCCACCTCATTAGAAGGGACTCACACAGACTGAAAGTGAAAGGATGGAAAAATATCTTTCAGGCAAATGGAAAGGAAAAGAAAGCTGGGGTAGCAATACTTATATCGGACAAAATAGACCTCAAAGTGAAGGCCATAACAAGAGATAAGGAAGGCCACTTCATAATACTAAAGGGATCAATACAACAAGAAGATATAACCCTGGTAAACATATATGCACCCAATGCAGGAGCACCCAAATTCATAAAAAAACTCCTGGAAGATATCAAAGGAGAGATCGACAACAATACAATCATAGTAGGGGACTTTAATACACCACTGACAGCACTGGATAAGTCCTCTAGACAAATAATCAGCAAAGATACAGCAATCCTAAATGACTCACTAGATCAGATGGACTTAATAGACATCTTCAGAACACTTCACCCGAAAGCCAGGGAATATACATTCTACTCAAATGCTCATAGGACATATTCAAAAATAGACCATATATTGGGTCACAAGCAAAGTATCCCCAAATTCAAGAAAATTGAAATCATAAAAAGCGTCTTCGCAGACCACGATGGCATAATATTAGAAATAAACTACAATAAAAACAACCCAAAATACTCAAACACCTGGAAGCTGAATAGCATGCTATTAAATATTGATTGGGTTACCAATGAAATCAAAGAAGAAATTCAAAACATCCTGGAAACTAATGACAATGAAAACACAACAATCCAAAACCTATGGGACACAATGAAAGCAGTCCTGAGAGGGAAGTTTATAGCTCTACAGGCCTATCTCAAAAAACAAGAAAAAATGGTAGTAAATCATCTAACTCTACAACTCAAAGAATTAGAAAGAGAGCAACAAGAAAACCCCAGAGTGAGCAGATGGAAGGAGATAATAAAGATTAGAGCAGAAATAAATGACATAGAGACCAAAAAAACAATACAGAAAATCAATGAAACCAAGAGCTGGTTCTTTGAAAGGATAAACAAGATTGACAAACCTCTAGCCAGACTCACCAAGAAGCAAAGAGAGAGGACCCAAATAAACAAAATCAGAAACGATAGAGGCGAAATAACAACAGACCCCACAGAAATACAAATGATTGTTAAAAAATACTATGGACAGCTCTACTCCAACAAACTAGACAACCTGGAGGAAATGGACAAATTCCTAGAAAAATACAACATTCCAAAACTCAATCAGGAAGAATCTAAAAATCTCAACAGGCCAATAACTATGGAAGAAATTGAAGCAGTCTCAAAAAGCTTCCAGCAAACAAAAGCCCAGGACCAGACGGCTTCACAGGGGAGTTTTACCAAACATTCAAGGAAGAACTAAAACCTATCCTCCTCAGACTACTACAAAAAATTCAAGAGGAAGGAACACTTCCAAGCTCATTCTATGAAGCCAGCATCACCCTAATACCAAAACCAGGTAAAGACAACACAATGAAAGAGAATTACAGGCCAATATCCCTCATGAACATAGATGCCAAAATCCTCAACAAAATCTTAGCAAATCGGATCCAGCAGTACATCAGAAAGATCATACACCATGACCAAGTAGGATTTATCCCAGGGATGCAAGGATGGTACAATATCCGCAAATCGATAAACGTGATACATCACATAAACAAATTGAAAGAAAAAAACCACATGGTCATATCAATTGATGCAGAAAAAGCATTTGACAAAATTCAACACCCATTTTTGATAAAAGCTCTCAGCAAGGTGGGAGTAGAAGGATCATACCTCAACATAATAAAAGCCATATATGACAGGCCCACAGCCAACATCATACTCAATGGACAAAAACTAACACCATTTCCCCTAAGAACAGGAACAAGACAGGGATGCCCCCTCTCACCACTCCTGTTCAACATAGTACTGGAAGTGTTAGCCATTGCAATTCGGCAAGAAGAAGAAATAAAAGGCATCCAAATTGGAAAAGAGGAAGTAAAACTGTCCTTATTTGCAGACGACATGATATTATACATACAAAACCCTAGAGACTCCATCAAAAAGCTACTGGACTTAATACATGAATTTGGCAATGTAGCAGGATACAAAATTAACCCCAAGAAATCTGAGGCATTTCTATACACCAATAGTGAACTTTCAGAAAGAGAGATTATAAAAACAATCCCGTTTACCATCGCACCAAAAAAATTAAGCTACCTAGGAATAAACTTAACTAAAGAGGTAAAAGACCTCTACTCAGAAAATTACAGGACGTTGAAAAAAGATATAGAGGAAGACATAAACAGATGGAAGAACATACCGTGTTCATGGATTGGTAGAATCAACATCATTAAAATGTCCATACTACCCAAAGCAATCTATAAATTCAACGCACTTCCCATTAAAATACCAACGGCATACTTCAGAGATCTAGAACAAACTCTCCAAAAATTCATCTGGAATAAAAAAAGACCCCGAATAGCTGCAGCAATCCTGAAAAAGACCAAAGTAGGTGGGATCTCAATACCAGATATCAAGATGTATTACAAAGCCACTGTTCTCAAAACTGCCTGGTACTGGCACAAGAATAGGCATATAGATCAATGGAATAGAATAGAGAACCCAGAAATCGGCCCGAACCAATATGCTCAATTAATATTTGACAAAGGAGGCAAGAACATACAATGGAGCCAAGATAGTCTCTTCAATAAATGGTGTTGGGAAAATTGGACAGATATATGCAAGAAAATGAAACTAGACCACCAACTTACACCATACACAAAAATAAACTCAAAATGGATAAAGGACTTAAATGTACGACAGGAAACCATAAAAATTCTAGAAGAATCCAAAGGCAACAAAATCACAGACATATGCCGGAGCAATTTCTTCACTGATACAGCTCCTAGGGCACTTGAAACGAAAGAGAAAATGAACAAATGGGACTACATCAAAATAAAAAGCTTCTGCACAGCAAAAGAAACCATCAACAAAACAACGAGAAAACCCACTGTGTGGGAAAACATATTTGCCAATGTCATATCTGATAAGGGCCTAATCTCCAAAATTTATAGGGAACTCATACAACTTAACAAAAGGAAGATAAACAATCCAATCAAAAAATGGGCAAAGGACCTAAATAGACACCTTTCAAAAGAGGACATTCAGAAAGCCAAGAGACATATGAAAACATGCTCAAAGTCGCTAATCATCCGAGAGATGCAAATCAAAACAACAATGAGGTACCATCTCACACCTGTCAGACTGGCTATCATCAACAAATCAACAAACGACAAGTGCTGGAGAGGATGTGGAGAAAAAGGAACACTTGTGCACTGCTGGTGGGAATGCAGACTGGTGCAGCCACTATGGAAGACAGTATGGAGTTTCCTTAAAAAACTGAAAATGGAACTCCCATTTGACCCTGTGATCCCACTTCTAGGAATATATCCCAAGAAACCAGAAACACCAATCAGAAAGGATCTATGCACCCCTATGTTCATAGCAGCACAATTCACCATAGCTAAGATCTGGAAACAGCCTAAGTGCCCATCAGTAGATGAATGGATCAGAAAACTGTGGTACATCTACACGATGGAATACTATGCTGCTCTAAAAAGGAAGGAACTCTTACCATTTGCAACGTCATGGATGGAACTGGAGAGCATTATGCTAAGTGAAATAAGCCAGTCAATGAAGGAAAAATACCACATGATCTCACTCATTCATGGATAATAGAGACCATTATAAACTTTTGAACAATAATAGATACAGAGGCAGAGCTGCCTCAAACAGATTGTCAAACTGCAGCAGGAAGGCCGGGGAGGGTTGCGGGGCAGGAGGTAGGGGGGTAAGAGATCAACTAAAGGACTTGTATGCATGCATATAAGCATAACCAGTGGACATAAGACATTGGGGGATAGGGGAGGCTAGGGGACTGTCTAGGGCGGGGGGATAAAATGGACACATATGTAATACCCTTTGTAATACTTTAAGCAATAAAAAAAAACACACACAAAAAAAAACATCCTGTATAATACAAGGCTAGTATGGAAATTGACCAAACGGTGGAACGACCAGTCCCTATGATGCCCACTGACCACCAGGTGCAGATGCTCAATGCAGGAGCTGCCCCCTGGTGGTCAGTGCATTCCCACAGCGGGAGAGCCGCTGGCAAGCACAACAGTAGTGGCGGGAGCCTCTCCTGCCTCTGCGACAGTGCTAAGGATGTCTGACTTTTGGTTTAGGCTTAAATTTAAAATAAGAGAAAAAGATCTAAATTTATAAGAAAAAAGCATGATACAAATGACAAGTATAATGGCATTAGAAAAATACATGTGCATATATGTATACAGTGAATGAAAATGTGTACAATTATGTGTGTAGAAAAATTTGGAAGACTATATTCTAAACTGTTTATAGTGGTTATTCTAGGAGATTAGAAGCCTAGAGTGATGGTGCTCAAGCTTCTTTCTTAGATGCTTCCATATTATTTGTTTTTTTTCGTCATAAAAATATTTTAAAAAATGTAAATCAGAATCAAGTCCTGTTTTATTTTAACACTAGAGGCCCAGTGCCCAAACTTTGTGCATGGGGGGGGGTCGTCCCTCAGCCCAGCCTGTGCTCTCACAATACAGGACCCCTTGGGGGATGTCTGACTGCTGGTTAAGGCCCAATCCCTACAGTAGGACATCTGGCAGTCGGACATCCCTCTCGCAATCTGGGACCGCTTGCTTCTAACTGCTCACCTGTGAGCTCACTTCTAATCGCTCGCCTGCCTGCCTGCTTAGTGTGCATCATAGAGACCAGTTGTTCCAGTCATTCCATCATAATGGTCGCTTAGGATTTTATATATATATATATATATATAGACTAGAGGCCCGGTGCACAAAAATTTGTGCACTCGGGGGGAGGGGGTTCCTCAGCCCGGCCTGTGCCCTCTCGCAGTCTGGGACCCCTTGGGAGATAACGACCTGCTGGCTTAGGCCTGCTCCCGGGTGGCAGAGGGCAGGCCCAATCCCTAGGTGCAGCCCCTGGTTGGGCTCAGAGCAGGGCCGATTGGGGAGTTGGGGCACCGCCCCTGTCATGCACAGAGCAGGGCGGATCGGGAGGTTTCAATGCCACCCTCAGTCACGCTCAGGGTAGGGCCGATTGGGGGGTTGGGGCGCTTCCCCCTGTCACACTCAAGGCAGGGTCGATGGGGAGGTTATGGCTCTACCCCGTCACACACACAGCAGGGCCTGTGGTGGGGGGGAGGGCGGTTGGGGCGCCACACCCTGTCACACACAGAGCAGGGCCGATCAGGGGGTTGGGGCACCGCACTCTGTCACACACAGAGCCGCAGGGCGATCAGGGGGTTGGGGAGCTCCCCCCATCAGGCACAGAGCAGGGCTGATCAAGGGGTTGGGGCGCCTTCCCCTGTCACGAACAGAGCCGGGTGTATAGGGAGGTTGTGGCCCTGCCCCCTGTCACACACAGAGCCACAGGGCGATCAGGGGGTTTGGGCGCTGCCCCCTGTCATGCTGATCCCAGTGCCGGGAGGCCTCGGGGCTCCGCTGATCCCGGTGCTGGGAGGCATATTACCCTTTTACTATATAGCATAGAGGCCTGGTGCACTGGTGGGGGCTGGCTGGTTTGCCCTAAAGGGTGTCCTGGATCAGGGTGGGGGTCCCCACTGGGGTTCCTGGCCAGCCTGGGTGAGGGGATGATGGCTGTTTGCAGCTGGTCACACACCCTTCAGGGTGGGGGTCCCCACTGGGGTGCCTGGCCAGTGTGGGTGAGGGGCTGAGGGCTGTTTGCAGCTGGTCACACACCCTTCAGGGTGGGGGTCCACACTGGGGTGCCTGGCCAGTGTGGGTGAGGGGCTGAGGGCTGTTTTCAGGCTGGGGGTGACTGAAGCTCCCAACCGCTCCTTTTTTTCTTTCTTTCTTTTTTTTATTCTGGGCCAGCTTTAGCTTTGAGGCTTGGCTCCAGCTCTTAGGCCTCCGCTGCTGAAAGTAGGTTTCTGGCCTTTGCTTGCAATGTTGCGATCCTGCTGGCTGAAGCCCGGCGGACTAAAGCATGTTTCTGGGGTTTTGTTTAGCTTCTATATTTGTTACATAGTTGCTTAGAGTTGCAGCTCAGAGGCCTGCAGCGGCAGGTGGGAATGTTGGAGTCCTCTGTCACTGAAGCAAGCAAGCCTCATGTTAGTTTCAAGCTGCCTGGCTGCCGGCCGCCATCTTGGCTGGCAGTTAATTTGCATATTGCCCTGATTAGCCAATGGGAAGGGTAGCGGTCATACGCTAATTACCATGTTTCTCTTTTATTAGATAGGATTGGTGGTTTTGAGGATTGGAGCAGGAATGTCCCCTTACTCCAAGATTAAGTCCATGGCTAGTTTCTTTTAAACATCTTTTATGTCCTTGAACAGTGAGAAAGATGTAAAGAAATAAACCTGTTTTTGTGCAATGACCATCTATTTGACACCAAATCTGTCTTTTGGTAACAGCTTCTTGCCAGAGTGTGGTAAACAAACAACAGCTTCATGGATTTTTTCTAGAAGCAGAAGGAAGAGGGATCAAACTCTTGGTGAACCTTGTAAAATATTGGTTATTCTGCAGGTTGAGAAAGTTGTGACTTCCATTTGTCTTTCATATTCTAAATATTTTCTGTGATTTAAAGCATTCATTGCTTCCTTTTGCTGTCAAGGAAATGAAGGAAACACATTTCAGTAGCACTTACTTGAATGCACTTATCTCTAGCTACTGCTATAAATATGTAGTGATCAGATTCTCCCATTGCCCAATAAATCAAGATCCTTGGCCAGAACTTGACTTGTGTCCTGTGAAGAAACAGTCTCCTCCCCAAGTTATATTGTTAATTCTACAGTATCTCTCTTCCCGAGGGACAGAAAGTAACCAAAGGTAAATGTGGGGTTTAAAACTGCTAATTTCATGTCTTGATTTACAACAAGCTGTGGAACATCTGTGTGAACTTGTGACTGGAGGGTGCAATTATGTTTGAGAGTCATTTACTAAGCACCAACTGTGAGTCAGGCACTGTTTTTGATGCAAAGGTACAAAGAAAAACAACTCATGTTGCTTGTCCTCAGGGTGCTCAAAGTCTTGAAAGCAAGAAGACATATTTGGGTCAAGTCAAAGGGTTGGCATTGAGTGGACTTACAAGGAGAAATCCAGCTTATTAAGAATATAAGTATTCTTAATTGATTTAAATTGATTTAAAAATTTTGAATATTTCATGGCCTTCTCTAATCAAAATGCTAGAATGATGTTGTCGCTGTTCATGTTTTGCTCCTTTTTTTGTGAGATTTTATTTGAACTCTAGGCATCCTACAAGGTCCTTGAGCACTGATAGAAACTGAGCTTCAGCTATAAGCATTTGAGGTAAGTGTAGATAACTCCCTCTATACCAGCCTCCCTAGAATTTCCCTACACATTCCCTCAAACTGATATGAGTAGTCAGTTAAAAAATGTTTCCAGAAATAGTGGTATAAGAGTACAAGTGTAGACATCCTTAATATATGAACTGAACATACTGAAAGCAGTTGTTCGGTATCAGACTCACCTGGAGAATTGATTCTGGTTGTTGGGCCCTGTCCCCAGTTTCTGAGTCAGTAGGTCTAGGGGTGGGGTGGAGAATTTGCATTTCTAACAACTTCTGGAGGGATACTGATGTTGCTGGTCTGGGGGCCACACTTTGAGAACCACAGCAATGAGGCAATATCTTGAAGAGAAAGAGGATTCATTTTAGAAAGAAATCTGATAGTCTGATGCTCATCAGAGGCAGCTTTAAATGATGTGCTGTGAGGAACACAGGTGGTCAACTCAGCCTCTCCCTTACCCCAGAGAGGCAGGAATGTTCACGATTACATGTACAGGTTCAGACAGCCTGGGGTTTAATCTTGACTCTGACCCTCAGTAGATGAGTGAACTTGGGGGTGTACCCTGACTCCTCTGTGCCTGTTTCTCCATTTGCAAAATGAGATCTATAATAGCATATATGTCAGAGGCACTTGTGAGGATTAGATGAGTTAATGTATGTAAAACAGCTAGTAAGAAGGCTACCACATGATAATCACTTGACTGGCATTAGATGTTATTATTCTCACACAGGTGCTGGGTTTTGCTGCGCAGTAATGAGCCAGGGGTTTTATGTCTTAAGTTTTAGCTAAATGCTTGTACTTGTCTAGGCAGAGCTTTGGTACCCCCTCAAATTGATTGGGATCCAGCCTTATATTTCAGTGTAATTGAGAAATTGCCTTTAAACTTTTTGTTTGAAAATCCCAAATACATTGTTGTGGCCATGCCTTTCCAAAACCCCAAATTCATACTCAAGGGTGGGTGTGTATTGGTTCTCCAATTTTTTGAATCTTTTCTTTGAAAATTGACCATTAATACCAATTTGCATATGTGTTCTTTTCTTCTAAGCTTGTTGGCTCTTGTAGTTCCTAGTTTGCTTTCTGTGTATCTCTTCAGAGTACAAGGAACTGCTTTTCCAAGTTTAACTGACATTTAAAATTTTCCAAGTTGGCTGTCTTGTATGAGAAAAAACATTTTATTCCTATTTTTAACTTCAGGGAGGTTTCTGAATATGCCTAGAGGAAGAGTGTTTTACAATGTAGGTTTATCATTATTCAGGCATTGTGAGATCAGGAGACAACTGGAAAGACAGTTACTCATAGTTCCCCAGAGGAGGGGCCATAGCACTTCACTCAGGGCCACATGGAGAAGCACCAGGGTTGGCCTGGAGGCAGAAGAAGCAAGGGGAAACCAGGGGCAACATTTTTTACTATGGTTTCTATGGGAAAGGCAAGGTAGGGTAAGCAGGTTTTAGATCGGCTAGTTGAGTAATTTCAGTGGGCTGTGGGGCAGAGGAGACATCCCTACTTGTCTGTTGCCCAGATGCTAGGGTGCTTAGGACAGGTGGATAGTGGCTCAGCTGTGAGAACCCATAAAGGAGGTGATTGGGTTTGGGCTTTGTAATGGTTATATTTTACATGCAGGGTGTGCCTCCTGGTGAGCTATTTGCTATCTCTAGGAATTAGCTAACCCTGTAAGGGGGCAGTCCTTCCCTAGTCACCAAGGTCCCAGATGCCAGAGCATCAAGAATATAGAAAACATGGTTAATTCAAAGAGGGAGTTGCTTTGAGACAAAGTTCATTGCGAGCGGCCCCTCAATGGCTGGGTCACTCAGACCTGCTTAACAGGTCTTGAGACCCACTCATTTGATTCTCCACTGTTAGAAACCTACATGCCATGGACCAATTTATATTAACCTGAAACTGGTGTTACTTTATTAATGTCCAAAAGGAAAGGGAGAGTCTTTCCATCCCTCTAGTCTAGAATTTCCTGATAAAATGTAGGAATGTCCAGTTAAATTTGAATTTCAGATGAACAGTGAACATTTTTTAGTGTATGTATGTCCCAAATACTAAAAAAATTTTCCTTGTTTATCTGAAATTCAAATTTGTCTATATATTCTATATATTTATTCACTGAATATGGTAACCCGACTCTCTTCTATTCTATCATCTACTCAGAGCTTGAAATATTTGTTGAAATAATGAATCCATAAATCCCACTTTGTTTTTTCTTTTTAATTAAATCTTTATTGTTCAGATTATTACATTTGTTCCTCTTTTTTCCCCCCATAACTCCCCTCCTCCCAGTTTCCGCCCCACCCTCCACCCTCACTCCCCACCCACTGTCCTCATCCATAGGTGCACGATTTTTGTCCAGTCTCTTCCCGCATCTCCCACACCCCTTTCCCCCCCAAGAATAGTCAGTCCATTCCCTTTCTATGTCCCTGATTCTATTATAATCACCAGATTATTTGTTCACTTGATTCTTAGATTCACTTGTTGATAGATGCATGTTTGTTGTTCATAATTTGTATCTTTACCTTTTTCTTCTTCTTCCTCTTCTTAAAGGATACCTTTCAGCATTTCATATAATACTGGTTTGGTGGTGATGAACTCCTTTAGCTTTTCCTTATCTGTGAAGCCCTTTATCTGACCTTCAGTTCTGAATGATAGCTTTGCTGGATAAAGTAATCTTGGTTGTAGGTTCTTGGTATTCATCACTTTGAATATTTCTTGCCATTCCCTTCTGGCCTGCAAAGTTTCTGTTGAGAAATCAGCTGACAGTCGTATGGGTATTCCCTTGTAGGTAACTGAGTTTCTTTCTCTTGCTCCTTTTAGGATTTTCTCTTTATCTTTTGCTCTTGGCATTTTAATTATGATGTGTCTTGGTGTGGTCCTCTTTGGATTCCTTTTGTTTGGGGTTCTCTGCGCTTCCTGGACCTGTAAGTAAGTCTATTTCTTTCATCAGGTGGGGGAAGTTTTCTGTCATTATTTCTTCAAATAGGTTTTCAATATCTTGCCCTCTCTCTTCTTCTGGCACCCCTATAATTCTGATGTTGGTACGCTTGAAGCTGTCCCAGAGGCTCCTTACACTATCTTCGTATTTTCGGATTCTTTTTTCATTTTGCTTTTCCAGTTGGGTGTTTTTTGCTTCTTCGCATTTCAGATCTTTGCCTTGATTCTTGCGGTCCTCTGATCTGCTGTTGGGAGTCTGTATAGTATTCTTTATTTCAGTCAGTGTATGCTTAATTTCTAGTTGGTTCTTTATCATAACATCAAGGGTCTCATTAGATTTCTTGTAGATCTCATTAAGTTTATCGGCAGCTTCTAGACAGTTCTTGAGAGACCTTAAAAGTGTGGTTCTGAACTCTATATCTTCCATTGACAATTTTGTCCTGTTTGTTTGTCTCCGCATTTTTTTTATGCTTTCTTGGTGCACCCCCTAGTGGTCTTTGTGCGCAGTCTTGTTGTAATTAAGCCTTGATTGTTGTAGTTAATACTGGGGGGATTTGACCTCCAGGCCAACTGGCTGTGAGAGTCAGCTGTGTCTGCAGTGGGAAAACTTCTGTCCTCTGGGGAGGTGCTAATCTAGCCTTTGCCTGAGGCTATCTGGCAAATGGCTCTGTGCAGGGCTTGGGCAGGGCGGGTCGCAAGGGATCAAACAGGGCGGGCTGAGTGAGCAGTTATGGCTGCTCTCAGTTCCGTCCCTAGGGGCTCTGCCTCACAGAGTCCCAGCAACCGCCGCAAACCTCAGAGAGAAAGCTGCCTTCGAGTTCCGACCGAAGCCAGACAGTCCTGCTTCTCCCGTTTGAGTCTGGGTCCCTAGAGACTCGCCTAGATCTGGAGCTCAGAGTCTGAAACTCCCTCCCGATTGAAAACAACAACCGCGCCCTCCGCTGCCAGCCCTCTCAGCGCGCACTCCGCACCTGAGTATTTCACTTCAGCACTGCGCCTCCTCTGAGTCTGGGTATGATATTCTCTTTCCTCCTAGTTGTAGAATTTCCACTCAGCCAGCCTTCCTGTGGTTCTGGATGATGTCCGTTCCGTCTTTTAGGTGTGTTTTGATTTGGTTGTTCAAGGCAGCAATCTCCTGCGTTAACCTATGCCTCCATCTTGGTTCTCCCCCCCATAAATCCCACTTTGGATTGAATGATTTTGTTACATCTATGCCTGAATTCCATTCTTGTGGAAAATTGACCATTAATACAAATTTGCATATGTGTTCTTTTCTTCTAAGCTTGTTGGCTCTTGTAGTTCCTAGTTCTTGCAGTGTTCCTTCTCTCATATTCAAGGCTTCTCCCCAGCTCCCATACCCAAATCTTGAGCCCAGTTAGGTCTGGGGAGTTTAAGGAATTGTTAGGACTACACAGAAGTCTTGGATCCAAGTTGAGCTTGCAGCTCAAGTAGGTTAATTAAAATGATCTTTCAATAACTTGTCCAACATTCCAGAGTCTCTAAAGCTAAGGACTGAAATTCTTCTTGCAAAAGTTACCATAAATATTCTTATTTCCAAATTCAGTAGCCATTTCTCCAATACCATTTTTTTGAGGCCAATTTATTGAGATTTATAGGAATTCAAAGTTTCACAGCAAGGACTGGGTGTTAACCAAAAGAGGGCACTGATCGTCTGCTGCAGGGCCACTTCACAGTCATGGCTACGGGATTCTAATGTAGAGCCTGGCTAAGAACTTTACCTTATGAGATTCCTCAGGATTTGATTCTTTCCCTCTTAATTCTCTCACCATGGTGATCTTGTTCATACCATTTTAGAATACTTGCCCTCAAATTTACATGTCTAGGGAGACCTCTCATCTGAGCTCCAGGTTCACAAATCTGTGTATTTGGTATCCCTACTTGGAGTTCTTCCTGATATCTCAAAGGTAGCTATGTATTTTGCTCTCCAAATCTCTCTCATACTTCCAGTGTTCTCCAACATGGAAATTGATAGTAACATTTATTCAGTTGTTCTGGCCTGAAATTTGGGAGTTAACCTTAATTCTCTGCCCCCCCTAAGTCCTCACTTTCATCCAGCAGCAAGTTCTCCATTCAAACTCCAAAAGACACCTACAATCCATCCCTTTATCTCTATCTCCACCATTTCACTGAGTCTCATATTCCACCATCTTTCTCCTAATTTGTTCCCCCTTTTTTTGCCCTTTTACAATCAGTTCTCTCCCTAAAACAGCCAAAGTAGTATTCTCATATTGTGGATTACTATGTATCCTTCTTTTGTATAACATTCTTTATTGGCTACTCATTCATTGAGTTTGGTATAAAATCCAAACTGCTGAATGCACTCTTCCAGCCACTCTTCCAGTTATCACTCTGCCCTACCCATATTGATCTTGTTTTAGCTCTTTAAATACACCAAATGCTTTCCTACCTCAGGGTCTTATACTTGCTGCAGCTATGTCTAGAATGCTTTCCTTAACATGGCTAGCTCTGTCTCATCATTTGCATTGCAGCTAAGTGGCACTACCCCAGGAGACGTGCCCTGACCACCATTTCTAAAGTAGGCTTCCTCCCTCCATATTCTCTACCTCAACATCTTATTTGTTGTTTTTCATAACTCCAATGACATTTAATAATTATTTTGTCTCTTTGTTTTTTTTAAATTAGAATAGATTTATTAGGGCAGGATTCATGCTTGTTTAGTTCACTGCAGTACATCAAGTCCGGCTACAGGATTGGCTCCATAAATATTTCTGAATGAACAAATAACATGGGATCTGCTTGTCATTCTACAGTGCACCCTACCAAAAATTTGGAGTAATGTTACTTAATCAAACTTCATCTGCTTCCAGAACCTACCCGCTTACCTGCCTGTTTACCTAGATCTCTGCAGATCGAGGATAGTAGTTCCTCTTTTTGTTTAACCTGTTCACTTGTCATTGCTCACCTGTCAGATTCAGATGTTTCTATATTCCACTTACCATGCTGAACTTTCTGAAACTAGGTCTGCTCCCATTACATAGGTATTTTTCATTTAAAATATTTTTTGTTTGCTTTGGGCTGCTGCAGTTAACTCTTCATGCCCAAATGAGTCATAGGAAGGGGCAGATTAGATTCCTTTACTTTTGGAATAGATTAGAAATTCATCTTCAGATGTCTTTGGTTGTATATAATTGTCACCCCACCCCCTTTTCCAGTAAACTGATAGAGTATACCTCAAATTCATTTAAAGAAAAGTTTCTTCGTGAAGAATTGTAAAGAAAAAGTTATTACAAGTGTTATATGTGGCACAATGCGAGCCTTTTGGACAGGACTACATGAAGCTAACATAAATAGCAAAATAAAAAAGGTATGTGTTTGTGTTTATGTTGCCTTGTTAAAATCTTGCAGGGATTTTTGTCATGCCTTCTCAATGAGACCATGAAGTAGGAGAGTAGGAGATGTATTATTTAACTTGTTTTTCTGGAGGATTGCCAGCAATATGCCAGTACATTCTTATTCCCTTGAAATATATTTGACTGAAGAGACCCCAGTCAATAAGAAATGGGGTGTGTGTGTCAGAATGGAGAGTCCACACTGCAAATTGTGGGGCCATATGGATATGGAAAACAGGAGTGGTACATTACTAATCTGTTGGTTTATGACAGTTTTTTAACAGGCAAATGAAATAATTATTTCCACTTCCCTAAGAGGGGATCAGGAAGAACATGGAAGCACTTGAAGTAATTGATGGGACCTGCTGTTAATAAAAATAACACAGGGAAGACGTAGCTTAGGTCTCTGATGCCTCCTTCTACTAGTATGGTTTGTCCTGGTTTACTTCCTTTTTTTCTTAAATCTGCTGCTAGAAGTATGACTGAGGTAATTGAAAAAATTGATGGCAATTGTGATGGGGAAATTCACTCAACTTTTGCTAGTACAATTCCTACCATTTCCTTTGTTGTTCTGAGGTTGATTAAAAAAATTATAGTTTGCATACAGTATTATGTTAGTTTCAGGTATACAATATAACAATCGACATTTACATACCTTATGATGTGATTTTCATGATAAGTCTAGTCACCATCTGTCCCCCTACAAAGTTATTATGATATTCTTGGCTATATTCCCTGTTCTGTATATTATATGGCTTATTTACTTTATCACTAGAAGTTTATTCTGAGGTTGTAATAGAATTGGGAAGTCATGCCTTCTTGGGCTTTGGCTGGATGGGTGGGTGACCAAGAGCCCTAGGTTCCCAAGGCTGTCCCAGTTTCAGCACTTACAGTCCCATATCCAGGAAACCCCTCAGTCCTGGTAAGACTGGGAACATTGCTAAGCTCACTGGGTGGAACACGGGCAGATCCTTGGGAAAATGGGAAAATGGGTGAAATGAACACTGGTATCTCTGTCCAGTATATTTTTCTCTAAAGAATCCACTCACCTGGCTACTCCCTACCCTGTCTCAGCTCCCAATAAAATTAAATTAACATATTATAATAAAAATAATAATAAAATAATAATAATATAAATTTAAAAATAAAAATGTGCTTGTATTCTTCATTTATACCACTCTTCCATGCCTTTGTCCAAGACTCTTCTTTGCCTAAAATATTCTCTCCCCACCTTTTATCTACCTTGAGAACTCTTACTTATCTTTAACATCCATCTGAGATAAGCTCTTCTCTCACAGGCTTCAGTGCTCCCTCTTCCTCCCAGAAATTTAGTTACTCCTTTCTTCTTTGTACCTCCATTCAAGGCACGAATATACATATATAAATATAAACTTATTGATTTGAGAGAGAGAGAGAAACAATGATTTGCTGTTCTGCTTATTTATGCATTCATTGGTTGCTTTTTGTACGTCTTCTGACTGGAGATTGGTGTATCAGGACGATGCTCCAACCAACTGATCTACTCTACCAGGGCTTCAGTACACAAATATAAATTAACTAGAGGCCTGGTGCATGAAATTCACACACTGAGGGGGTGGGGGTCCCTCAGCCTGGCTTGTGCCCTCTTGCAGTCCTGGACCCCTCGCTCCTTACCCCCCGCCTGCTTGCTGCTCCTTACTGCTCAGCTAGCTGCTCCTTAGCGTTGCTGCGGAGTTGGGAGCCTCTACCACCACCGCTGCTGCGCTCGCCAGCCATGAACCCGGTTTGTGGCTGAGTGGCACTCCTCCTGTGGAAATGCACTGTCCACCAGGTGGCAGCTCTTGCATTGAGCGTCTGCACCTTGGTGGTCAGTGCACATCATAGTAACCAGTTGTTCTGGTTGTTCTGCTGTAATTGTTGCTTAGGCTTTTATTATATAGACTAGAGGCCCAGTGCATGAAATTCAAGCACTGGTAGGGTCCTTAGTGGCTGCTGGCTGCCTCCCAGGGCCTCCCTCCCTTTCCCCAGTTGGCCCCGTCCCCTGGTTGAACTCCTGGACGACCTCCCAGTTGAGGGGACAATTTGCATTCTATGCTTTTATTATATAGGATTATTGCCAATGGGAGTATGAGCTAGTTAACTTGGGTCTGCTTAAATCTGCCCAGCATTGGGGACCCACTCATTGAAGGTATGAGGGCAGACATTACACTTGGAAGTACCTGCTGTCTTCATGTCTCTGTCCCCAGGAGCGTCTAATATTCCCCCTTTCATAGTGGCTAGGTAGAAGGGCAGTAAAAGATTACCTTCATGAGAGCCATTTGGAGGTTATGAGATAGAGAAAGAAGGCAATTAAATATGAAATTTATGAGACTTGTATGATAGGTCAGACTTCCTGCTGGGTTTCTCTCTTGCTTGGAGGGCTCTAACAGGAAATTGGGCACTGTGGACTCACATGGCAGGAGAGTGCAAGAAGAGTATTTAATGTAGCTCTTTAACATGTGGTTTGAGAGCACCAGAGTCCAGGTATGACTTTGTGAGTCTCCCATTTCAAGGCCTCCTATGATGTTGGAACGCAGCATTGGATTTCCCCAAATTTAGAAGGCAACTGTGACTTATTTCTTGATGTTTGATGGCAATAGGCTGCGTCAGTATAATGGGAAACAAAAAGCTGTCAGCAGCAGGGGTGTATCTGCCTACTAAAGTCTTTCACAGACTTCCATTGTAGCATTAATCACAGTGGCTTATAACTTTTATTTTATACCCAAGCTTCATGCTAAACCTGTGTGTTCCTGGGTCTTCAGTACCAAAAGAGTTCCTTACCAAATAGTAAGCACTCAATAGATATTTGTTAAGTTGAATTGAGTATATAAATTATTGGTAATGACTGAGCATTATAGTGAAATTGTACTATATATTGTGGAGTATGGTCCTAAAGTGAGCAAAAATCCCTTAAGTCACTTTTGACATCATAAAGAATGCAAAGAGACACACTGTCTCTCAAAAACTCAGCATAGAAATCCTTTTCCCCTCTTGGGTTAGAACAGTTCTTTGACAAAATGAATTACTCTGCTTATGTTTTACGGATATTTGTAGGGCATAGATGTTGTATTTTTAAACATGAGGATTACACTTGGGTTGGTATGCTGACACAAGGAGAAACACGTGGGAACTAAGAGAGATGAGGCAACGGCAGATCCATATCTCACACTGCACTCCTATTTTAGGACATCACCTGAATGAAAGAAGTTTCAGCTTGAACTGAACTTTAAAAATTATTTCTCTGTAGTGAATAAGTTGAAATAGTATAAGCAAGAGTGCACATGCATCCACTATATTTTCCTGGGGTGTTTGTATTTTACACTGCTCAAATCTTGAGCAAAAGAATTATCTTCTAACCACTTCTTACAAAATGTGTTTATTTCTTTTTGAATAGGAAATACAGTTACTCAAGTCAAAATTCAAAAGGTATAACAAAGTATACAGTGAAAAGTCTCTTTTTTACCCTTACAGCCACTTGGTTCGCCTGACCAGGTATAACCATTATTACACGGTTCTTATATATTTTTTTTCAGAAGTATTTTATACATATGTAAGCAATCCATCCATCCATCCATCCATCCATCCATCCATCCATCCATCCATCCATCCAAAAAATGTTGTTGAGAATCTATGATGTGCCAGGCACTGAGCTAAGTGCTAGGATAAAATGATGAATAAAACCAAACATATCTCTTGCCCTTATGAGAGTTACGGTCTACTCAAGGGACAGAGAATTACAAAATCATAACAAGTGTCAATTTGCCATTGTGACAAATTCTATGAAGGAGAAACACTAAGTACAATGAGAGCCTAGATAAATCTGACAGCCAGTGAGATCATGGATAACTTCCTTGAGGAAAATGAAATAGAATAAAGATCTGAAGGATGAATAGTGGTTCACTAGTTGAAGAGGGAAAGAAAAAAAATCATCGCAAAGGGCCAAAACATTAAAAAAAGTTCCTTTGTTGGGAAAGGGAGGATGAGGAACAGGAAGGAGGCTAGTGTGGCTGGAAGGCAGGCATTGTAGGGTAGAAGATGAAGCTGGCAAGGTAGGCAAGTTTCAGACCATAATGCACATTAATGTATGTCAAGGGGTATGCTTTTTCCTAAGAGAAATGGGAAGCCATTAAAAAGTTTTAAAGCAGGGAGAGCATGATCCATGATCAGATTAAGCTATCAATAAAATAGATCTCTCTGGCCACAAGTGGATAACCAGTTGTAATGGCAGAAAGAAGAGGGAGAATGGGTCGATTGGTTAAAAGTCTGCTGCAATAGTCTACATGAGAAATGATGGTAGCTTGAACTAGGTTGATGGGGGTAGAGAGGACTAGAAAAGGGTGGAGTTGAGTGATATTTAGGAAATAATATTCTTAGTACCTGGCAATAGATTTGGTATGTGGGATAAGGGAGAGAATGGTATCCAAGATAAATACTAGACTTTATGCTTGACTGTAGACGACAGTGCCATTTCCTATGCTAGGGAATCTTGGAGGAGAACCTTTTCCTCTGCTCTTAGTTGTGGGTAATTATGAGTTTGATTTTGATTATTTTGATTTTGAAATGACATTATGATTCTCAAGAGAAAGTTTCAAATAGCTCCTTGGATTTAGGGATCTGGAGTACATGGAAGAAGTTTGAGTTGTACATAACATAGGAGTTATTTATTAATAAGTTATTCAGCTTGGATGAATGGCATCATCTAAGAGTGTCAAGTGTGAAAAAGAGAGGGCTGTATTTCAACACTTGAGCAACAAAACATTCATTTTCTAGGCAGAGAAGAATGAGCCAGTACAAGGACAACATTTTAACATGGAAAAAAAAGGGAAAGAGAATAGTTCAGGAGGGAAAAGAGGGAGATATCAAGTGGTATGTTGCTGAGAAGTCAAAGGAGATGAGGACTGAAAAACATTATGTTGGCTTAGCAAAATAGAGATCATTGAAGATTTTAGCCTTATATTTTTGGTGGATCACTGAAGCAAAATAATAGAGTGGATTCATTTGTGAGCATGAGATGAAGAAATGGATATCATAAATATAAAATCTTTTAAAAAACAAGCAGTATATAAAAGAATATTATTGAACTTTAAAAAATTTAGTGAGGAGACTTCTACTTCTGATAATCACACACAATCTGCTGTAGGCCTACTTTTCCACTTAGGACAACTAGAAAAGCTGGCCAAATACTTTTAAAAAATCTTTTAAAAAGTCCCTTTAAATCTATAAGAAAGGCATTGAGATATTCCAGCACCAGGATCTGGGAAAGATGAATTTAGCATTTGGGACTGATTTCACCCTGGAGCCATTTGCTTATTTCACTTGCTGATAAAGAGCTGCACAGAACTTTCGACAGACTCGTGGGTTTGCAATGCCAAAAATTGGATTTTAGTGTCCTTTAAGGAGAAGGGGCCCAAGTAAACTTCAATATTTTGGTTAAAGCCACAAAGAGGTTAGCATCAGTCTATGAGTAAGGGTGAGGCAGAAAGAGACCAGTCCTCATAAAAATTGAAGTTTAGCTTTGAATAATTTTAATCCCTGATTACATTATGGTGATCTGGGATTGTTAATGCCCCAATCTCCTTGCCTGCCAGAAGAAAGTTAAATCCTCCCTAGGAAGCTAGCATATCCCAAGATTCAAATCATCTGTCTGTTTTTAAATACTAAAATTTCAAGTAAAAAATTACCAGGCATAAAAGTAGACAAGACTTGACTGTAAATCAAGGGAGACAAAAGGAACAGCCTCCTAGGATATCAAACAATGGAATTATCAGACACAGACTTAAAAATAACCATGCTTAGGGAAGTAAAAGGTATGATTGAAAATTTCTGCAGAAAATTAGAAATTGAAATAAAAAGCGAAATAGAAATTCTAAGGCTAAAAAATACAATAATTAAAATTAAGAATGCAGTGGCTTGAATTTAACAGCAGCTTAAACCAAGCTAAGGAAGAACTTCAGTGAACTGTGAGGTAGATCAGGAAGATAATCCCGATAAAACATGGAGAGACAAAAAGATGGGAAATAGATAGGAGACTAAGAATTATATGGATTATTGTAAAAAGATATAAACATACCTGAAAGTGGAATTTCAAAAGGAGAAAAGAGAATGAATAAAGCAGGAGTAATATTTAAAGAGATAATAGCTGTGAAATTTCCAAATCTGATAAAAGCTATTATGAAACCACAGATTCAAGAAATACTATAAACACAAAGGAGGATAAATAAAAAGAAAACCACATCGTAACACAGTAGAGAAACACTGCTGAAAACCAAAGAAAAAGAAAATAAATGTGAAAGGCAAGCAAAAGAAAATCTATATTACCATCAAAGGAGCAGTAATGAAACTAATAGTTGATTTTTCAACAGAAATGGTAAAAATCAGAGGGAAATGGAATAATAATCTTTAAAGTAAAGGAAAATTGCCAATTTAGAATTTTATATTCAATGAAAATGTCTTTCAAAATTGAAAGAAAAATAAAGATATATATTGAATTAAAATACATGTCAAATGGGTAGTAAGTGGAGTTAAAGTGTTCTAAAGTTCTTTCATTGGGAAGTGATAAAGATGTTAAGAAGTCAAAGATGTATTATAATCTCTAAGGTAATCATTAAAACAATAGCAAAATGATGTATAACAATATAATGGAGAGGAAAAAATGGAATAATATAAACTACTTAATCTAATAGAACACAATAAAGGATAGAATCTATAACAGAGAACTAATAAAATACAAATGGAAAAACTTTATTTTAAAGCAAAAATCATATGACAGATATAGAAGAATATTAATAATAATAAAAAGCTTATTCACCAGGCGGATGCAACAATTCCAAATCTTTATGTACCCAATAATTTAGCTTCAAAAACATATAGCATAATTTGACAGAATTAAAAGAGAAATAGTCAAATCCACCATCATAGAGGGAGATTTTAAATATACTTTTTCTTAGTAACTGACATACTAACTAAAAAAAAAAGATAAAAAGATTGGAGCAACACAATGAAAACTTCACCTAATAGGCATATACACTACACTGTGCCTAATGTCTGCAAAATCCACATTTTTTCTAGATGAACTTAAAATTCATTAAAGTTGAACATTGCTGTGTCATAAAATAAATGTCTTAAGAAATTTCAAAGGATTAAAACTACATGAACTATGTTATTTAACCCAGTGCAAAGAAATCCTATCTAATAAAAGAGAAATATGCAAATTGACCATCACGCCAACACACAAGATGGCCCCCTCCATGTGGACACAAGATGGCCAGCAGCGAAGGCAGTTGTGGGCAATCAGGCCATCAGGGGAGGGAAGTTGGGAGGGACCAGGCCTGAAAGGGAGGGCAGTTGGGGGCGATCAGGCCTGCAGGGGAGGGCAGTTGTGGGGGGAACCAGGCCTGCAGGGGAGGACAGTTGGGGGGGGACCAGGCCTGTAGGGGAGGGCAGTTGGGGGGACCAGCCCTGCAGGGGAGGGCAGTTGGGTGGAACCAGGCCTACAGGGGAGGGCAGTTGGGGGAAACCAGGCCTGCAGGGGAGGGCAGTTGGGGGAAACCAGGCCTGCAGGGGAGGACAGTTGGGGGCAATCAGGCAGGCAGGCAGGCAAGTGATTGGGAGCCAGCAGTTCTGGATTGTGAGAGGGATCCGAGATTGGAGAGGGTGCAGGCTGGGCTGAGGGACATGAATTTCGTGCACTAGGCCTCTAGTCAATGAATAAAAGATAAATAGAATACCCCCAAATTAAAGTTAAGCAGTACAATTTTTTTTAAAGTTGTTTTTAAAAAATTGATTTTTAGAAAGAGAAAGGGAAAGAGAGAAACATCAGTGAGAGAGAACCATGGATCAGCTGCCTCTTGCATGCCCCCTACTTGGGATCTGGGGATCGAGCCCACAATCCAGGCATGTGCCCTTACTGGGAATCAAACCAGAGACCTCTAAGTGCATGAGAGGATGCTCAACCAACTGGGCCACACAGGCCAGGGCAAGCAGTGTACTTCTATTGGTCAAAGAAGAAATTGCAGTACAAATTAGAAAATATTTTTGACATATTATGGGATACAGCTAAATTTATGCATAAAAGGAAGTTTATAGCCTTAAGTGCATATTATAAAAGAAAAAGGTAAAAGTAAATGATCTAAGGATCTAGCTCAAGAAATTAGGAAAAAAGAACAGCAAATTAGACACAAAGAGAAAAGGAAAAATAATAAAGATTGGAACAGATATTAATAAACACATTTTCTTATGTATAATAGAGAAGATTATTGAAGCCCAAAGCAGGTTCCTTGAAAAGAATAATTGGTAATAAACACATAGGCAAAGTTGAGAGATGAAAGGCCAAGATGAAAATGGGACTTAATCATATATCCTACAGACATTAAATAACATTATAAACATAATGTTATGAACAACTTTATTTTAATAATTTTTAATACATTAGAGAATTTGGATGAAATGGACAAATTACTAGAAATACAAAAGTACCAAATGTAGATGAAATGATTCTTTAAAATGTCAATATTTATATATTACCCTTAAGAGAAGTATACTCACGTTCACTGCTATACTTTTTGTCTCCCTAATCAGCTCCATCATATTGATATTGTCTAGAATTTCATTTCTGATTTATTACAGATATACTTTCTCTTCTTCTTTAGTCCTTCAAAATTGTTTGGACAATGATATATTTTACCAGGAAATTTGATACCCTATTACCTCCCATATTTCTTGTTCTTCTGAATGTTTTTTTTTTATTATGTAGGTTTTTGTGTAGCAAAACATTTGAAGCATATGTGGCCAAGAATATATTATTACTAGAGGCCCAACGCACGGAATTTGTGTGCGGGTCAATCCCTAGGCCTGGCCTGTGATCAGGGCCATCTTCCCCAGCTGCCAGCAGCCGGCCCCACCCCCTGCCACCACCCACCCTCGGTTCCCCATTTGCCATCGGGCATTGGAGCCTGACCGCTTGGAAGAGGAACTGAGAGGTCAGCTGTTCCCGCCCGCTCACTGGCCCCACCCCTGCCACAGGTCACCTTCTCTGTGTGGGGTGACCAGTGGGGTGGGGGCCTTAGCCTGGCACCTCCCACATCCTCTGCTACCCCCGTCAGGTTCCCCAATCACCATTGGGTGATTGGAGCCTGCTGGCTGGAGAAAGGGACCGAGAGGTGGTCAGTGTGCTTCATAGTGACTGGTCGAGCGGTCATTCTGGCTGTTCCACCATTAAGGTCAATTTGCATATTACCCTTTTATTATATACTAGAGGCCCGGTGCACAAATATTTGTGCACTCGGGGGGAAGGGGGGGTCCCTCAGCCTGGCCTGTGCCCTCTCGCAGTCTGGGACCCCTCGGGAGATAATGACCTGCTGGCTTAGGCCTGCTCCCGGGTGGCAGAGGGCAGGCCCAATCCCTAGGTGCAGCCCCTGGTCAGGCTCAGAGCAGGGCCGATTGGGGAGTTGGGGTGCCGCCCCTGTCATGCACAGAGCAGGGCGGATCGGGAGGTTGCGATGCCACCCTCAGTCACGCTCAGGGTAGGGCTGATTGGGGGGTTGGGGCACCGCCCCCTGTCACACTCAAGGCAGGGTCGATGGGGAGGTTGCGGCGCCACCCCCTGTCATGCACAGAGCAGGGCCAATCAGAGGGTTGGGGCGCTGCCCCCTGTCACTCACAGAGCAGGGCCCATCAGGGGGGTTGGGACTCCGGACCCTGTCACACACAGAGCAGGGCGGATCAGGGGGTTGGGGTGCCACACCCTGTCACACTCAGGGCCGGGCCGATGGGGAGGTTATGGCTCTGCCCCGTCACACACAGAGCAGGGTCCGTTGGGGGTGGGGGGAGGGCGCCGCACCCTGTCACACACAGAGCAGGGCCGATCAGGGGGTTGGGGAGCTCCCCCCTATCAGGCACAGAGCAGGGCTGATCAGGGGGTTTGGGCGCTGCCCCCGTCACGCTGATCCTAGTGCTGGGAGGCATATTACCCTTTTACTGTATAGGATAGAGGCCTGGTGCACGTGTGGGTGCCGGCTGGTTTGCCCTGAAGGGTGTCCTGGATCAGGATGGGGGTCCCCACTGGGGTGCCTGGCCAGCCTGGGTGAGGGGCTGATGGCTGTTTGCAGCTGGTCACACACCCTTCAGGGTGGGGGTCCACACTGGGGTGCCTGGCCAGTCTGGGTGAGGAGCTGAGGGCCGTTTTCAGGCTGGCGGGTGACGGAAGCTCCCAACCGCTCCTTTTTTTCTTTTTTCTTTTTTTAATTCTGGGCCAGCTTTAGCTCTGAGGCTCCAGCTCTTAGGCCTCCGCTCCTGAAAGCAGGTATCTGGTTTGTTTCGGTTCTATAATCGAAACAATGTATAACTCCAGCTCTGAGATCCCGGCTCGCTGAAAGCAGGTTTCTGGGGTTTTGTTTAGCTTCTATATTTGTTACAATGTTTCTTAAACTGCAGACTCAGAGGCTGGCAAGGCAGGTGGGGAATGTTGGTTTCCTCTGTCACTGAAGCAAGCAAGCCTCATGTTAGTTTCAAGCTGCCTGGCTGCTGGCTGCCATCTTGGCTGGCAGTTAATTTGCATATCTCGCTGATTAGCCAATGGGAAGGGTAGTGGTCGTACACCAATTACCATGTTTCTCTTTTATTAGATAGGATGATATCCTCACATTTGAATGACAGATTGCATAGGAAAATCTAGTTATAAATACATCTTTTTTCAATACTTTAAAAAGACTGCTCCATTGATTTCATCTACCTAGTGTTAGGGTTGATAGGAGTAATTACAATATAATTTTTGTTCTTTTATAGTTAACCTGCTCCTTCTATCTGGGAACTTTTTAGAATTTTTGCTTTGTTTTGACAATCCTAAAGTTCATTTCTAAACAGAGTTGTACTTTACCTTATATCTTCTGTTTGGCCTTCTATGGGCCTTTTCAATTTAAGGTCTTTTATCTAGCTTTATTTCTAGAAAATTTATATTAAATATATATTTATTGATTTCAGAGAGGAAGGGAGAAGAAGAGAGAGATAGAAACATCAATGATGAAAGAGAATCACTGACCAGCTGCCTGATCAAAGCCCTGGTTGTTTGGGCTGGGAATTGAACCATGACCTCCTGATTCATGAGTTGACTCAACCATTGAGCCATGCTGGCTGGGCATATTTTTTATTATTTATCTTCAGATATCTTCTTCTCTTTATATGTTGTCTTCCCATTACCCAGATAGAGTCAGTTTTTCTTTCTTCCTCATATTTGAAGTGCTGTTTTATATTTTCCTTTATTATTTCCTCCTGTCTCCTGGGAGAGTTGCTCAATTTGTGTTTCAAATTCTGTTCTGCAGCAGTACCTGTGAGTTCCTATTTCCCTGGAAGTGTGAGATACCCTGACTGATAATGTGTCAGGTAATGTGTTGGGAGAGTCAAAAGAAGGGGACAAATCCCAGGGCAGTAAGCCTCAATAGCTCCACTGCCTAACATTGTTGGTGGTGGTCCTCTCACTAGGAAACTGCCTGCTTACAGGTTTCACTTTTAAACTCTTGGGAGGGAAGTAGTTCTTGGAGGAAGCAACCTCTTTAGCTTGTAATCCATAGCCTTGGGATATTGGAAAGGCTGTGTTTTTCTTTCATCTGAGGTCACCATACTTACCAAAGAGCATTTCTTCAAAAATACTCCACTAAAAAACCAATAACGACATCAAAATCAAACACAAAACAAATGAAAAGGCAGCAAATCACTCAAAAATTTAAAAATTAAACACAAATTTTAATACACACATTCCTGGAATCTTCCAAACTAGTTGTAATGTGAGAATTATTTTACCATAAGCTGAATGAGTGTGTTTGTGTCTGGTGCATTAAAGAACCCCAAGAACAGTACATCCTTGAGTACACATTTTTCCTAGGCATGTTTCCAGTGTCTGGAGCAGTGTAGTTTGAAGCACTGGGTATGTGTTAGAGTTATGGGGGGATACCTGGATTTGTCAAATGTTGCTATTTAGGAGAACAAATGCATTCTAAACTAGTTAGTATAGTACTCCCTAATGCCACTTTTGGCTTTTCCCCATTAAACAAAAACTAAATCAAAACCCCAAACAAAAACCAATCCATTTCTAGACTTTAGAACTCATAGATACATAATAGGTATTTTATAACTTTTATAAAGGTAGTTTTCCATTCCAGTGTGCTTTTTTCACACTTTAATGTCATCCAGATAATAAATAAGCAACCATTAGTAGTATTAAACTTATTAAATAGAGTTAATAACCACAAAAACCAATCAGACCGAACCACAACAATAGAAGTAGCGACAGGAAAAACACAAAACATCATACCCTCCAAGTTTGTCAGAATGACATATAATTTATTTGATATCACCTGCAGAGGTTTCTCGTTCAAGAGTTTAACCACAGCAAAGGTCCCTGAGGCCTGCATCCCAAGGTCATGGGTGCTATTTTGAAGAGAATTGCGTGTATCTTTCTTTTTAAATAAAGATTTTTTTATTGCTTTTTGGAGAGAGAGGAAAAGAGAGGGAGAGAGAAACATCGATGTGAGAACGAAACATGGACGCATTGATTGGCTGCCTTCTGCATGCCCCTACCAGGGATTGAGCCTGCAACCTGAGAATGTGCCCTGACTGGAAATCGAATTGGCAACTTTTCTGTATACGGGGATGATGCCCAACCCACTGAGTCACACTGGCCAGGGCACATGTGTGCATCTTTGCTATAACAAGGAGGAGCTTTGCTGTCAGGGGGAATAGTCATTCTCTCTTCATTGAATCCTCTGTCTGTACAGCCTGGGTGCTTCCTCCGTATGATGTTCTATAATTGTAGTTTGACCTGCCCTCTTACTGGCCTAGCCAAGAAGCCCTATAAAGACTGACCAGCTCAGGGGACGGCAGAATGGAAAGAGTCAGATTCTCTGGACTAGAGACATTACTTGACTTCTTCTAGAACAGTGGTTCTCAACCTTCTGGCCCTTTAAATACAGTTCCTCGTGTTGTGATCCAACCATAAAATTATTTTTGTTACTACTTCATAACTGTAATGTTGCTACTGTTATGAATCGTAATGAAAATATCTGATACGCAGGATGGTCTTAGGCGACTCCTGTGAAAGGGTCGTTTGACCGCCAAAGGGGTCGCGACCCACAGGTTGAGAACCACTGCCCTAGAAAGTCATAAGATTCCAGGCCTCCAGATAAATCCTTGAAATGTGACTTTGTGAAAGTTAGATAATCTCTCTGGGAAGGGGTTGGCAAACTTTTCTGTAAAGGGCTAGATAATAAATATTTTTGGCTTTGTAGACTATATGGTCTCTGTTGCAACTACTCACCTCTGACATCATAGCAAAAGCAGCCATAGACCATGTGTAAATGAATAGCTGCAGCTATGTTCCTATAAATCTTTATTTATAAAAAAGGTGCAGCAGGCTGACTTCGGCCCATGAACTATAGTTTGCTCCATGTGCTTCAAGCCTTGGTAATCTTATGGTTAAAATTATTATCTATAGTGATACGTTAGAATGCAGTTAGACTATAAAGATTAATATTACTTTTAAGCAAACTATGTGTAAGTGGTTATAAATGGGAGTTGCTTTTCAGGGGGAACTCAAATGCCTTGGGAGAATCATCAGCTTTTCTACCACTTAGGCAAATCCAATTTCCTAGATGGTTTTCTGGCTACCTAGTAGTCCTAATGGAAAGGTGCTTGCATGAGTCAGCTGTCAATAAATAGGTGACTTGCAGTAGAGAGAACTGGGAGGAAGGAAAGGAAAGGCCTTTGGCCATATATACCTGGACTTTGCTAAATTGTCTCTTGAAATAAATAATAATTTTGCACAAAGCCATTTGGCTTGGGACATATCTTTTAGTTACTCTGTTTGTGGTTGCCTTTGGCTTGCTCCTAGGGAGGAAGGCTTAGCTTAGAAAAAGTTGCTCAGGAAGGCAGAGGGAAGGGACCTTCTAGGAGGGTTGGCCTGGGAGGTGATAGGACTTCTGGGAAGGGAAGCATGGGATGCAATAGCACTGTGAGTCTAGGATGTGCAGAGTGCATGAGGGTGGGCTGTGAACAGCTCTGCTTTCTCCTGGGCTAAAATCCAGGAGACCCCCTCACCCTGGGACCTACCCTGAGAGGGAACTGTATTGATTGGTTGGTGGGTCTTGTCTTGATTTGTCTGATTTCATGCAGAAATCATTTTTCCTAAATGGCTGGTCAGCTTTTTCCTTTTAAAGCTGGAAATAACAGTGCATGACCTGAGGGGTCACAAGAGGCTTGCTCAGTTTTTATTTACAACCTATGATCTGACTTTAACAAGAGAGATTAGAAAACTGTTTCTTTACTCCTGTGTTTCACATTTGTCCAGATATTAGCATTTAGGTGATTAAAAAGTTGTATCTCTCTTAAAAGCTGTGGCTGACATTTTTATATTCTTAAATGCCTCCACTAGAGCAAAGCAAATTGTTCCGACCTTAAAATATAGACACAGGGGCCCCAAATATTTGTTTAGGGGATGTGAAAATGTTTCTTTCTCTTTTATTTGTGTGATTTCAAATGTCTACAACTTAAAGTGTGATAGGGGCAGAACAATGTAATCTGTTTAATACACTGGTAAAAAAAAAGATACATCTTGCCATGGCCGGTGTGACTCAGTCATTCAAGCATTGGTCCACGGACTGAAGGGTCACGGGTTTGATTCCTGGTCAAGGGCATGTACCTGGATTGCAGGTTCAATCCCCAGCCCTGATTGGGGCACATTCGGGAGGCAACAGATTGACATGTCTCTCTCACATTGATGTTTCTCTTTCTCTCTCCCCCTTTCCACTCTCTGAAAATCAATGATAAATATCCTTGGGTGAGGATTAACATAAATAAACAAACAAATAAGGAAGACACATCTCATCAGTCCTGGGATGTGTTAGCTGAGTGTGGCTCTGAAGGAGGAGGAAATGATTGCGTGTATGTGACGTGGTCTGCAGGAGTGGAAGTACACCCAGACAAATGTGAGCGCTGACAGAGGCAATCACATTTGTTATTGGAATGTGTGCCATCTGGAAATGTTCTTCTCTATTTATAATAATAAATAAATGGTCCAGAAACTTTTAATTTTTCTTGCTCTTAAAACAAACAAACAAGCAAACAAACAAATGTAGTATGTCTCAAATAACAACCCCAAGGTAGGCTTTTGGATGGGTGGGGACTTCTGCTCTCATTGGTCACTAGGTTCCTCTATGCTGTTGCTCCAACTTTAGCATCCCATTGTGTATCCTCATCTGTTTGATGTGAACTGTTTGTGTATACAACATTATAAGAATATACATTTATACACCCATTTTTGATAAAAACTCTCAGCAAGGTGGGAATAGAAGGATCATACCTCAACATAATAAAAGCCATATATGACAAACCCACAGCCAACATCATACTCAATGGACAAAAACTAACACCATTTCCCCTAAGAACAGGAACAAGACAGGGATGCCCACTCTCACCACTCCTGTTCGACATAGTACTGGAAGTATTAGCCATTGCAATTAGACAGCAAGAAGAAATAAAAGGCATCCAAATTGGAAAAGAAGAAGTAAAACTGTCCTTATTTGCAGATGACATGATATTATACTTAAAAAACCCTAAAGACTCCATCAAAAAACTATCCTATCTAATAAAAGAGAAACATGGTAATTAGTGTACGACCGCTACCCTCCCCATTGGCTAATCAGGGAGATATGCAAATTAACTGCCAGCCAAGATGGCAGCCGGCAGCCAGGCAGCTGATGTGAACAGGGAGACTTGCTTGCTTCAGTGACGGAGGAAGCCAAGCTTCCCCGCCTGCCTTGCCGGCCTCTGAGCTGCAACTCTAAGCAACATTGTAACACATATAGAAGCTAAACAAAACCCCAGGCTTCAGCCAGCAGGACTGCAACATTGTTTCAAATACAGAAGGTAAACAAAGGCCAGAAACCTGCTTTCAGGAGTGGAGGTCTCATAGCTGGAGCCAAGCCTCAGAGCTAAAGCTGGCCCAGAATTAAAAAAAAAGGAAAAAAGGACAGGTTGGGAGCTTCAGTCACCCGCCAGCCTGAAAACGGCCCTCAGCCCCTCACCCAGGCTGGCCAGGCACCCCAGTGGGGACGCCCACCCTGAAGGGTGTGTGACCAGCTGCAAACAGCCATCATCCCCTCACCCAGGCTGGCCAGGCACCCAAGCGGGACCCCCACCCTGATCCAGGACACCCTTCAGGGCAAACCAGCCGACCCCCACCCATGCACCAGGCTTCTATCCTATATAGTAAAAGGGTAATATGCCTCCCAGCACCGGGATCAGCGTGACAGGGGGCAGCGCCCAAACCCTCTGATTGCCCTGTGGCTCTGTGTGTGACAGGGTGCGGCGCCCCCCCCTCTCCCCCCATCGGCCCTGCCCTCAGTGTGACAGTGGCGGCACCCAAACCCCCTGATCCTCCCTGCTCTGTGTGTGACAGTATGTGGTTCCCCAACTCCCCTATCGGCCCTACTCTGTGAGTGACAGGGGGGAGCTCCTCAACCCCCTGATCGGCCCTACTCTGTGCATGACAGGGGGGAGCTCCCCAAACCCCTGATCGGCCCTGCTCTGTGTGTGACAGGATACGGAGCCCCAACCCCCCTGATGGGCCCTGCTCTGTGCGTGATAGGGGGCAGCGCCCCAACCCCCTGATCAGCCCTGCTCTGTGCGTGACAGGGGGTGGCGCCGCAACCTCCCTATTGGCCCTGCCTTGAGTGTGACGGGGCGGTGCCCCAACCCCCCAATCGGCCCTACCCTGAGCGTGACTAGGGGTGGCATCACAACTTCCCGAACCGCCCTGCTCTGTGCATGACAGGGGGCGGCGCCCCAACTCCCCAATCGGCCCTGCTCTGAGCCCGACCAGGGGCTGCACCTAGGGATTGGGCCTGCCCTCTGCCACCTGGGAGCGGGCCTATGCCGGCAGGTCGTTATCTCCCGAGGGGTCCCAGACTGTGAGAGGGCACAGGCCGGGCTGAGAGACCCCCTCTCCCCCCCGAGTGCACAAATTTTTGTGCACCAGGCCTCTAGTTAGACTTAATAAAAGAATTTGGCAATGTAGCAGGATACAAAATTAATGCCAAGAAATCTATGGCATTTCTATACACCAGTAGTGAACTTGCAGAAAGAGAGACTAAAAAAGCAATCCCATTTACCATCGCACCAAAAAAATTAAGCTACCTAGGAATAAACTTAACTAAAGAGGTAAAAGACCTCTACTCAGAAAACTACAGGACGTTGAAAAAAGAGATAGAGGAAGACATAAAGAGATGGAAGAACATACCATGTTCTTGGATTGGTAGAATCAACATCATTAAAATGTCCATACTGCCCAAAGCAATCTATAAATTCAACACACTTCCCATTAAAATACCAACGGCATATTTCACGGACCTAGAACGAACTCTCCAAAAATTCATCTGGAATAAAAAATGACCCCGAATAGCTGCCGTGTTCCTGAGAAAGAACAAAGTAGGTGGGATCTCAATACCTGATATCAAGCTGTATTACAAAGCCACTGTTCTCAAAACTGCCTGGTACTGGCACAAGAACAGACATATAGATCAATGGAATAGAATAGAGAGCCCAGAAATCAGCCCCAACCAATACGCTCAATTAATATTTGACAAAGTAGGCAAGAACATGCAATGGAGTCAAGATAGACTCTTCAATAAATGGTGTTGGGAAAATTGGACAGATACATGCAAGAAAATGAAACTAGACCACCAACTTACACCATACACAAAAATAAACTCAAAATGGATAAAGGACTTAAACGTAAGACGGGAAACCATAAAAATACTAGAAGAATCCAAAGGCAACAAAATCTCAGACATATGCTGAAGCAATTTCTTCACCGATGCAGCTCCTAGGGCATTGGAAACTAAAGAGAAAATAAACAAATGGGACTAGATCAAAATAAAAAGTTTCTGCACAGCAAAAGAAACCATCAACAAAACAACAAGAAAGCCCACTACATTGGAGAACATATTTGCCAATGCTATCACTGATAAGGGTTTAACCTCCAACATTTATAGGGAACTCATACAACTCAACAAAAGGAAGATAAACAATCCAATCAAAAATTGGCAAAGGACCTAAATAGACACCTTTTAAAAGAGGACATTCAGAAAGCCAAGAGACATGAAAACATGCTCAAAGTCGCTAATCATCTGAGAGATGCAAATCAAAACAACGATGAGGTACCATCTCACACCTGTCAGAATGGCTATCATCAACAAATCAACAAACTACAAGTGCTGGAGGGGATGTGGAGAAAAAGGAACACTTGTGCATTGCTGGTGGGAATGCAGACTGGTGCAGCCACTATGGAAGACAGTATGGAGTTTCCTCAAAAAACTAAAAATGGAACTCACATTTGACCCTGTGATCCCACTTCTAGGAATATATCCCAAGAAACCAGAAACACCAATCAGAAAGGATATATGCACCCCTATGTTCATAGCAGCACAATCCACCATAGCTAAGATCTGGAAACAGCCTAAGTGCCCATCAGCAGATGAATGGATTAGAAAACTGTGGTACATCTACACGATGGAATACTATGCTGCTGTAAAAAAGAAGGAACTCTTTCCATTTGCAACAGCACGGATGGAACTGGAGAGCATTATGCTAAGTGAAATAAGCCAGTCAATGAAGGAAAAATACCACATGATCTCAGTCATTCATGGATAATTGAGACCATTATAAACTTTTGAACAATAATAGATACAGTGGCAGAGCTGCCTTGAACAGACTGTCAAACTACAGCAGGAAGGCCGGGGAGGGTGGGGAGGCAGGAGGGGGGGTGCGTAAGAGATCAACCGAAGGACTTGTATGCATGCATATAAGCATAACCAATGGACATAAGACACTGGCGGGTAGGGGTGGCCAGGGGATTGTCAAGGGCGGGGGGAAAAAAGGAGACATATGTAATACTCTGTGATACTTTAAGCAATAATAATAAAAAAAAGAATATACATTTATTCCATGGGATCATATAAAGCTATGATAATTCTAAATGGGAAAAAATGCGCCTAATAATATTCTTTTCTGATACCCTTTTCGGCAATAAAGCTGTTCACCTATGATTTATTTTGTCCTTTTTCAAGGAGTGAATCTTTTGCAGGCCTGTCCTTACTGAGTCCTCACTTCCTCACAGCAAGCTACCAGCTTGGTGTTCCTGAGGCTGGAATTCTAAGGGGCTCAGTAATGAGTCCAAAGTGTGGGGAAGGAGCTGGGAGCTGCTTGAATAATGAGAAAGCCAAAGGGAATGAGAGTAACAGTGACAACACATAGCTTTGTCTTGTGTAAATTAGGTTTGTCTGGAGCAACAGAAGCTCAGATAAACTCAAAGTGAAATTTCATCTACGGGCTCATGTTACCGTCAAAAGCAATTGAAAAAGCTGAAAAATAACCCAAGCCACTCTCTAATCAGGAATATTTTTCCTAGGTCATGTGGGCAGAGAGAGCCAAGTCCTAACTGTTCTCCTTTGGATGGTCTTGGTAGGCTTGGTTTGGTGGGTGCACCATTGGCTCACCCACCTCCTCACTCCTAGTTGACTTGGCTGGAGAAACTACCCACGGTGTCTTGTGCTTCCCCAGCTGACCCTCTGTGCTCCCTGCTACTCACTTCTTTGTATAAACATCACACTTTAGAGTTGACAGGCCTTGGGTTTCACTTCACACTCAGAGGCAGAGGTCTGTCAGCTTTTAAGTGAAAGGTTATAGCCTGTGTAAACCTTATCCATGATAAGTTGGAAGGAAAGGAGAACTCCGAGTGCTCTAAATGGCTTGTTTTCCTTAAGATAAGCTCTTAGAAGCACTTTCATTGGCTGAAACATTTCCTGGCAAAACAAATAATAATTCTAGAGGTAGCAGACATGGAGGAAGAAGTGTGGTTTTTAGAATCAGATAAAATTGGGTTCTGATCCTAACAATCCCAAACACCAGGTAGTTAGTTGCTGGAGACAACGAATTGTTTCTGTGTTAATTTCCCCTCACTTATTTTGAAAATAGAACAGTACGGCCTCATCGCTCTTCAGGTTGAAACTGTATTTCCAAGACTTTGAATCTAGGTGTGGGCAAATGGCTAAGTTCTCCTAAAGGAAATGTGAGTGGAAGTGTTGTGAGAAATACCAGCATCACCTCCTTAAAGGAAATCATCAGCCTCTCATCACTTATCCGGAGCCATTTTTTATGGGTTGAAACTGATGTGGCGCTGAGGAGCCGACTCCCACCAGGCCAGTGAGGACTGCAGTGTAGAGAATGGTGAAGCAGCAGCAGAGGAGGAACATGGGTCTCTGAATTATCACACAGAGCAGCTGCTAACTTTTCCTAGCCCACCTGTTCCTGTACCATCAACTGAGAGGAAAATAGAGCTACCTTATTTTTGTGTCACTATATTATTGGATCTAGCTTATATTCTAATTAATAAATTGAGTTTGAGGAGTTAATTCATTTCTCTGCCCCTCAGTTTTCCTATCTTCGTTACAGGTGTGTTGTGAAGATTACGCAAACAAAAAATATTAGCTGTTTGTTGTGTGTTCTGCTTGCCTAGTGCTATTATTGTTTATGTATGCATGTAAGTCTACCAGGAAACCATAGGTTTTCAAGATAGAAGAAATGAAGATGGATAACATGTTTTCATTTTCTCTGTGTCACAACAAGGGTGACCAACCATTCCAGTTTTCCAAGGACTGAGAGGGGTTTTGGGAAGTGGGACTTTTAAAACTTTTTAAAAACTGACACAGTCTCAGGCAAACTGGATCAACTCCAGAAAGAGGAAAGAGTTGGTCATCCTAGTCCAGCACACCAGCCGGAGAAGTTCTTTGAAATAAGTGATAATTCCAAATTTGAAGATACAAGCATCCAGATTCTCTCTCTGGATCTGGTGGGAATTTAACCCATTAATGCCAGCCCTACAGTTCATATAATTTCTTTTTCTTTGAGACACTCATTATTGCAGTTAAGAAATGCCTATTACATACCTCTGCCATTACTAACTAGCTCATTGCCAACCTGAAGAAGTGGATGTTGTCATTCTTTTGTAGTAAGGAAATGTAGGCTGTAGCTATAAGCAAATGGTGGCATAGTCATAGTTACTTTGGGTAACTTTATGTCCAATTCTAATTGATTACTAGGTGATCGCATTGGTGGTTCCAGACATTGGGAAGATGATTGAAATATTGATTTGCTTTCCTGGGGCAGATTTGGCTCACTTATTATGAACATAGGTTCATTCAGGGGAGGAGAGAGTGGAAATATAGCTCACTTATCCATAAATACTGAACCCACTGGCTCACTATTCATTGCTTATGCTGTATCTAAAATTGGGTTTTGAGTTTACCTACTAGTAAATTGCTTTGGTGAGTTTTAACTTAGTGAGAACTTAGAGAATAAAATCCAGCTTATTTTTTCTTGATATAACTTTCCTCAGATTTTACTCATTCTCACCCCCCACCACCATTTCCTCCTGAGTATGAAGAGGATTATGATTATATCCTAGACCAGGTCTGAGCTCATTCCTCCAAATATGACTCAGTGTCTCCAGCAGTCACCTGAACACTAAACACATGTATCTTACATTCTGGGGCGATGTGGTGGGCCAGGGCCATGTGCCTTCTGCAATTGCTATTCATCTTTGATTCTGGAACTTTTCTTTGTTGGTCTAACAGCTATAATAACTTGATAGTGATATTTTCCAGGATTTACTGGCTTTATCTCTAGAAGTACCTGGAAGAAACCTTCATCTTAAGTGAAATCATATGGGGACAATACCACCCCCTCTCCCCCTGGCAGTAGTAAAGAACAATTATGATATAGTTAACATCAAGTGCAAAGCCAGTGTCACTGTGGGGCTGTGATAATCACTATTGTTGATTTCACTGGACTGGTTAGCTAGAGGGGTATTCCCCACCCCTCAATTTTCCTAAGGTTCATGCTGGACCTAAAGAATGGTTTTTCCAAGTCCTAAGGAGACCATAATTTGCCAAAGATATATGAGTATAGTAGGTAGGTAGGCCGTCCAATTCTTTCTAGGGAAGGAGTTATCTGTCTTCACAGACCAGATTGCATTTTTATTGCTGAGAGCTATCACTTTCTTATCAAACAAATATTTTGGCTCTCTCTGCCAGAAAAGCAACCTAATGAAGTGTTGCATACTTTTACAATGTTTTTCTTTGGCATCATAATGTTATGATTTTAGCTTGTGTAATATTTATGTAAGGTGAAGTACAGATCTAGAAACTAACTCTTTGGGGTCAGTAATCAGAAGACTGTTAGCTAGAAAAAGAGAATGTACTTTCTTATAAACTTGATTTTTTCATTTTTAATAGCAAGGAAAAGTTCTTACTATAGTAATGGAATCTTAAATAATACATGTATGATCTATAAGGAGACCTACATGGCTAGAGACGTATTTTTATTGGATTCTGGGGCTTAGGATGTTTCTGCAAATTTTCCTGTTTCAGAAAATTTGAAAATTCTAAGTGAGAGTAATATCTTTGCTTCTGGCACTCTGATAATTTCCTAAAATTATCAAGAAGAGGAGCTAAAATGTTATAGCATTGCATATATTATCCTTGAGAACCTGAAAGAAACATTGCAAATGTTTATTGACTAGATTTAAATGTCTTACTAACATTGTTTCCCCTTGGGCTTCAGTTTTCTTATCTCATATAGAAAACAGATACAATAATGCTGCAAAAGTTTGCTATGGGAATTAAATGGGTAATGCTTATAAAGCTCTTGGTCTAGTGTCAGGAACATGGCAAGAACACAAATGTCATTCCAGAGTGGAGAGGTGACTGAAATGGGTGAAGGGGGGAAGAGAGGCTTATAAATGTCCTCATTATCATTATGCTGTGTAAAAACTGTGGAGGACATAAAGAAAGATATGTCTTCAAAGAATTTATAATACAGTTGGTCAGATAGGGCTTAAGTTTGTGGATTTTTCTATAATATATACAGGGGCCAAATTTCTGCTTCTATATGAACTGTTAATATTGGAGTGGGAAAGTTAGATTTTAGCCTAGTGGGTAGACCAGAGAGCAGACATTCAGAGAATGCAGGCAGAGGTTGAGTACTCAGAAAGCAAATATGGATATCCATAACCTGAGTAAGCAATTGCAAAACACAAAATTTAGGCAGCAGTTCATGGATAAAAATGATTAAAAAAACCCCTGCTTTGCTGGGGAGCAAGACATAGGTTTACTGGAAAATTTGAATTGGGCAGTGTTTTTTCTTTTTGTGTTGCCTTGCTACTTTCATAGATCTAGAGCAAGCGTGTCAAACTCGTGGCCCAGCCAATATAACATTTTAATAAAAATTTTGTAATTTAATTTTTACAACATCGTGTTATACATAATTATTTATAACAAACTACAGCATTATGACTGATTACTATAATAGAGTTGCATTCATTCCTTTACTCACCTTACGCTCAGGCGCACCATTTCTCTTCACTAATACTAGCAGCGAATATTTTAGCAGCCAATGGCCACATCATTAGTCTTGTACTGACTTGTTTGGTGTACACAACAGGAAATATTTTGTTTTCAGAGAACAAGAAAAATAGGTTTATTTGCGTTATGCTTGTTAATTTGTTCAGTTTTTCAGTGTCTGGTAAGTTAATGTTCAAGAAAAAATATTAATTTTTATGAAAATGCTCTATTATTTTATGTTAATGGTACTCATTTGTTTCAGTCCTTTGAATTCAGCATGTCTCTATCAAAATAAACCTATGTTTCTATGAAAATTGAAGCTTTTGTTTTTTTGTGCACCACATGAACTTAAGCCTTGTTTATTTGGCCTGTGTCAGCCTTTGAGTTTGACATGCTTGAGCTAGAGTTTCCCTCTTGGTCTTTGCCTCAGTCTTCCTCTGTCTAGCCACTAACAACAACTGTACTGGTATAACTGGGAAAGGCTTCATGCTGGAAATGGGACACTCACTTAACCTTGGTAGCTGGGAAGAATTTAGACAGGATGAAGAAGAACAGAATTGCATATCAGATGGGAAGAAAGTGAGCACTAAATGAAGGTGAGAAGAGCATGTTCCTGGGGCCCAGTAAAGAGGTTATATGAGGGTGCTGGGGGTGGGGTGGGGTGGTATATAAGGGAATAGCGGGATAGGTGAGCTGGAGCCATATTGTGATCAGCTCAGTCCAGCAAATCTGGATGTTATCATTTAGGTAGAGCGAAGTGTTGATAAGTGTGAAAATTGCCTTCTTTTGAGTTTATATCTTTTATTAACCCATGTACAATGACTTGCTTTCTGGTTTGTTGAAGCAGTAGGTCTGACCATCCTTGCCACAAAGTATCTGTCAGAGCGCTGACCATAAAAACTCCAGCAGCATATTCATCTGAAGGGCACTTCTAGCAATGGCCCCTGATTTTGACATTCTCATCCCCCTTATAGTGTTTCAGGACAGCCAGCTTACTCTTTTTTCTCTATGCCTGTTCTTGTTGGGAGAGGTGTACGAGTTCTCCCTTTTCTTAGCACCATCATGAAGCCTCAATGTAAGATGAAGGGTAAGCTCCTCCTAAATACTGTAGTCACAGGATGTCTATCCTCCAGTTGCTTGCCAGCAAACTTTTGAATATGCAGTACAGTATTATTAACTATAGTCAGTACATCCCCATTACTTATTTTATAACTGATAGTTTATACCTTCAGAGCCTCTCTTCCCCCCTTCACCCATTTCAGTCACCTCTCCACTCTGGAAACTACCAACCTGTTCTGTATCTACAAGCTTTTCCCCCCCTTCCCTATACAAGTAAGATCATAAGGTATTTGTCTTTCTCTATCTAACTTATTTCATTTACCATAATTCTCTCAAAGTCCATCCATGTTTTTACAAATGGCAACATTTCCTTCATTTTGTGGTACATATATAGTACTACATCTTCTTTATCCATGCATCCATTGATGGACACGTTGTTTCGTATCTTGATTATCCTATATAATAAAAGGCTAATATGCAAATCGATCAAACGGTGGGACTGGTCGCGATGATGCGCACTGACCACCAGGGGGCAGACGCTCAATGCAGGAGCTGCCCCCTGGTGGTCAGTGTACTCCCACAGGGGAGTGCCACTCAGCCAGAAGCCAGGCTCACTGCTCCTTAGCACTGCTGTGGAGGCTCATGGCTAGGGAGGGAGGGAGGGAGAGAGAGAGGGGGGGAGAGAGAGAGGGAGAGGGAGAGAGGAACATCCATGTGAGAGAGAAACATCCATGTGAGAGAGACTCATTGATTGGTTGCTTCCCACATGTGTCCCAATCGGGGGGTTGAGCTGCAACCTGGGTATGTGCCCTGACTGGGAATCGATGTATAGGACTATGCTCTGACAAACTGAGTTACACTGGCTAGGATTGGTAGTTCTGTTTTTAATTTTTCAAGGAAACCCCATACTGTTATCAATACTGGCTACAATTTACATTCACATCAATAATGCACAAGGGTTCCCTTTCTCCACATCCTTGGCAAACACTTGTTATTTATTTATTTATTTTTTGATAATAGCCATTCTGACTGGTGTGAGGTGATATCTAATTGTGTTTCTGATTTGCATTTCCTGATGATTAGTGATGTTGAGCATCTTTTCACATATCTATTGGACATCTGTATGTATTCTTTGGCAAAAATGTCTATACAGATCTTCTACCCATTTTAAAAATCAGATTGTTTATGTTATTGAGTTGTATGATTTTTTCCTGTATTTTGAATATTACTCCTTATCAGATATATGATTTTAAAATATTTTCTCTCATTCAGTAGGTTGCCTTTTCATTTTGTTCATGGTTACTTTTGATGTGCAGAGCTTTGTAATTTAATATAATCCTCTTGTTTGTTTTTGCTTTTGTTGCCTTTGATTTTGGTGTCAGATCCAAAAAATAATTGCCAAGACTGATGTCAAAGAGCTTAATGCCTATGTTTTCTTATAGGGATTTTATTTAAAGTGATAGAAGAGAAGTAGGTACCCCTGCCTGCAGGCTTCTGAAAAGCAAGTGCAAATGCTTTTTGGAGGAAACTGCTTTCATTCCATTCAGGACAATAAGCAGCTTACTGTTACGATTTACTAAACATCTTAGGGAAAAAAGTCATCATTAATGAGAACTAACAGAAACAACATGTAATATAAATAGATCCATAAAGACTTAAGATACTGACATTTTAGGCATAAAATATGTGTTTATCATATTTGATAAATTTGTTGAGAAAATATTAAACCATAAAGAATAATTAATCATATTTGCATTGCATGTGAGAGATGAATTATTTGGAAAAACACTATTGTGTTTAATGGTAGATTTGACTAGTTTCTCCAAAGTACCTGTGTGTATATTGTATCTGCTTGTATTCTAATTACATGGGAGTACTTGGGGTGGTATTTGAGCTTACTTGCTATGAATGCCAATTCAAGAAACTTAACTAATTAGATGTTACTTGGAAGAATGAGGCAACATTTCATACTTCCAGAAATCCTTGAAAGTCTTGTGTGGTACTGTGCTAGGTTGCATTTTCCAAAACACTCAAAATATTGAAAGAATAAGACATAAAGATCTCAGATACAGAATAGACTATGTACTAGTATATGCTAATTTATAAGAGTTGATGGCACAGGCATGCAGCATGGGATTTGGGAGAGATATTAATTGTTGGGAAAAATGATTTTCAGAGGAATTTTGTTCAGGGTAAGTGCTGTTACTTTTTCAAAAGAAATTTCTTGACAGATCATTGTGGGTAGAAGGTGAGATGCCAAGTGTCCTGAATGAATTGCCCTACTCAGGATAGAGCAAGACATTTGTTGGTTGTAGGAGAGAGGGAAGAGGAGGGGGAGAGAGGAAGCTTGACATGGAGCCAGAAGGTAATGCATAGTTGCATGCTTCTCAGTATAATTTCTCTCTAAGAACTGCTAAATCTTCAATAATGCCTACAAAGATTATGAAATGCTTAATATAAATACTTTTTTTTCTGGACTGAGTCATGTGTTCTGGCTTTAGTGAGACAGAATGGAGATATTTTGGATTCAGGGTACAGGCAGCAGAGTGAAATGGGAGGATAGGAGTGATAGGAACTCATGGATATGAAGAGGAAAACTTCATGCTAGTCCAGAATATGGAACTGGAAATTGGATCAGGTTTAAGTGCATTTTTGAGAAGAACGAGGCCTGGGATCACATCTGGATAATGATAAGAAAGCCTGTGGGACAGATAGGATTTGAATTGGAACCTTGAAATGAGGATTGGACTTTAGTAGGAAGCTATGCAGAGAAAAGGAGAAGATTCTAGGAGGAGGCCTAAGCATGAGCAGAGGCATAGAGGATGGAAGATGTTGGGAGCTGTTATCATAATCAGTGGCTATGCCTCTTTACAAACCAGACTAAGGGAAAAGCAGAGACTGACCCAACTTGAATAGAGCTGAGTAGGACAGAACCTAGGACTCTGGGTCCCCTGCAGTCCTCATGTGTAGGTGGCTCTTAGCTTTCCATTGCTCTTGGAACCTGCATCTTTGTGGCCTCCTTCGTGTTATACCTGCTCCTATGGGCTGGCTTTCTGACTCCTGCAAACAAAAGTGAGGGCAGTCTAGGTTTCAGGAATGGGGTGCCCACAGTCGCCAACTGTGCAATGCTGTGTCTCCTGGTTATGATTAAGTTGTCATTTGGCACATTTTTGCTTGGCTGTGGCTCTGTGGAGCACTTTGGGAGATGTCAAACTCCATAACTAAGTCCTGGAACCAAAGCATTCATATACAAATAAGTGAAAGCAGACCTGTCACTGGGGCCTGCCCCCTGAAATATGGCAGCCCACATCTTTGAAAGTTACAGATCCCACTGTCTATCATCCCCCCATAGACTCTCCATCGCTGATGCTTGTCAGCGCATATGCAACCTGAATCTCTTGACATTGGGGGAAAGGTGAAGTAAAAGTGCAATAAAACTCGCTGTGGACTGGCAGTGCACTTGAACGTGATACTCCAGTTCAAAAAATAATGTTTGAAACAGCTTGGAGTTTCTGACAAAGATGTAATTAATGACGATCAAATGCTTTTGATTAAAAAGGGCATGAATCTAAAGCCACGTAGAAGGTGAATTCTCTAGTCTTTTTTTTTTTTTTTTTAAGGTAAGGAAGTTGCGTCTTTGAGTGCTATTTAGTGACCATAGAACTTTGGATCAGGCAGTTGAGGATTTATCCAATGCTACATCAAATTCTATATTTGATTTATAAACATAGTTGCTCTGTCACCAAGTGGCTACTCAATAGAAGTCAAAAGTTATCTGATTACAGGAATATAATGTGATCATTCTGGTTACTGTCAATATTTAGTAAACTTGTTCCAACCAAGCTCTCTCTCTCAGAAAATTTTCATGTTTTCATCTTGTATATATACAGCTTGGGTAATATTCCCCCAGTTTTGGAAAGAGCTGCAATTTGAGAAGATGGCTTTGAGTCCTTTCAAAATGTTTTGCAATTTTTTCACTGTATTAAAGAGTTTGCAGGCCATCCCAAAATGGCCTTAGTCTAATATGATAAATTAGTGATGCATGCTGTGTTTTAGAGGTAAGATATGGAAAAGTTCCTTCATGCTAATTTCCTGCCCATTTGTAATCATTAGGTCTTAAAATTCCCCATATATCTCTGTCAGGTAGATAAAAGTCTCCAATTACTTACCTTCTGCTTAGACATTTCACACACCTGGTTTTCAGTAACAGTTCTAGGGCAGGCAGAGAGAGAGGCCTAAGGAAGGAAAATGCTTCCAGTTTGCAACATCCTATTTTATTATGTTGGGTCATAAACAACCCCAATTAGTAAAGCATGTTCACAGTTAAAGTTTCCCTTTGGAAAGCAGTTGTGCATACATTTTCCTGGGAGCAGATGGCAACTGTAGGATCATTGCAGTGTCCTTCATTTTGGAGATTTATAAGGAGAGGTGGGGCCATGTTTATCAAGCATTCTGCTGTTCTCACCAACTCAGTTCCTTGTCAGGGTCCAGTCAGATCTCTGGGAGAGGTTAAGTGTAGGAGTCCAGGGGGACCACTTGACATCTGCTCCACTTACGACTTTTTGATCTTGTTGTTTTTGACTTTTGAAGGGCAGGCCCGTGTGTGTGTGTGTGTGTGTGTGTGTGTGTGTGTGTGTGTGTGTGAGAGAGAGAGAGAGAGAGAGAGAGAGAGAGAGAGAGAGAGAGAGAGAGAGAGAGAGAGAGATGGTAGGCTTTGGTTGGTGTGGGAGAGAGAAGGAAAACAACTCCATGATGACAGATCAAATGAAAGCAAAATAACTTTTTTTAAAGTTGAGTGGGATCACATGCTGTGAAATGATGACAATGGGAAGGAAAACACTGGGGGTCTCACATGTGAAACTCTTTGTGAACAGGAATGTAAACCATGTGGTTGTTTTGCTATCATTAACCAGCACTTTAACATGGGTGTCAATGAAAACCAAATTACATACTTCACTATGAGCCATGGCCCTCAATTTGACTGAGCTCCTGGCATGGAACTTTTTTTTTCTTTTGCAAAAACAAAATGAAATCTTGCCAAGATGACAAGATGAATACGGGGAAGCTCGGGCAGATAGTGGCCTAGTCACGATTAAGTTCACCAGTTGCTTTCTGTCTGTCCATTCAGGTTGCTGACATAGAAGTACCATAGACTAGGTGGCTTATGAATAACAGGAATTTATTTTTCACAATTCTGAAGGGGAAGTCCAAGGTCAAGGTGTTGGCAGATTCAGTATCTGTGAGGCTCTACTTTCTGGTTCACAGACATCTGTCTTTCTTATGTTATTCTTTGGGGTTTCTTTTTCAAGGGCACTAATTCTATTATGAGGGCCCTACCCTCATGACCTAAGCACATCCCAAAGTCCCTACCTCCAAATGCCAACACATTGGGGGTTAGGTTTCAACACATACAATTGGGGTAGGGGGGACACAAACATTCAATCTATGGGACATACCAAACTCTGGTCCTCATCTTCCTTGTGGGGAGTGGGAAGAGAAATGTGGGGATAGGAAAGGAAAATTTCCTTAGAGCATTCAAAAATCTGAAATGTTCTGAAGCACCTTGAAGAGTGGGGCAGAGAAATGGTGACAGAAGCAGTCATTGCTGCTGTAACATCAGGATTTAGAAGGTCAGGGCTGCAGTAATCTCGTCCCTGACCTTCCCTGGTATAACACTGGGTGACTGTACAGCCTCCTCTCGATCCTGGAAGGATTACCGGTATTAGAGGAAGGCCTGGAGGTGGTGAAGATGGTCTTCAGAGGTTTTAGCTTTAACATGTCTTCCTGTCTTGACCACTCTCAAATATAGTCCCTGATTGTTTTTGTTGTTGTTGTTAACTTCTCTAAAAACTGATATAGCAGGACCTAAAGAAATTCATCAAGAAGGCCTTGGTGTTCCTTCCTATGTCACCTTCCACCTTTGGTTGAAGACTGGAACTATGTGTTCATTTGAGTTTGTGTTCTCTTGGTCTATGGCAAACGTCCTCTTCAGTTATTCTCAGACCTGTACAGATTTGGTTTATCTGAGTATTTCCAATATGGCACCTAACTGAGGGTGAGAAGATGAGTTTGGCTGTGCGGAGCAGGAATGTCAAATCCAGGATTTGGCAATAGGAAAGCTTGAAAGGCAAGCAGAGTGTAAGGCTGGTGTGTCACAGGAGGACATGGAGGCCCAACTTTTATGGGATCTGGTTGGTGTAATGGAATCTGATAGCTCCAACTGCACCCTAGGATTCCAAGTTTATGGAATATCTGTAATAAATAATTAGCATTGGTGTGTTGGTTTAGAGATCCTGAAATTGGCCTGTCCTCAGTCAAGACCTAGAAAGTGGTCAAAGTGAAATTTGATGCCAGGTTACTCTAACTGGTAATTAGTACCCTAAGTCCTATTTCTTGGTCCTAAGGGACTTGGTGGCTAAGAAGTTTGTCAGTGTGTACTTTAGAGTTCAGATCCCACTAGAGGAGGCGGTCTGACTCCTTAATGACAATCCCATCTATACCTAGGGATGAAAGGTTAGTTTCCAGTGACATTTTTCTTGGGGCAGGGGGAGGTGCTACAGGTGGCTGCTGTTAGGCGGAACCTGCCCTGGTTGCATCTTTGTGATCCAGCTGCCCTGGACATCCATCTCCACACCCTGCGTTCTGAGTCCACACATCTGGAAGGGGGCAAGGGGCTGGGCTGCTGCCCCTCCTCTGCCTTTCATGTCACCTGGAGTCTGCTCAGCAAGGTCTACTGTGAGGGCTTAAAACTAATCTCCCATAGTTTATGAGCCCAAATCCATTTGCAATGAGGAAGACCCTGGCTGACCAGCGGCTTTAAACAAATGTCCGCCTCTATAGCATTCTTATGGCAAGACTCGAGTTCCACACACATGATGTAAGTGAGAGCCCGGGCAGGCCTTTCTCCCACACGTGGCTCAGAAATCATTTACAAAGCAAACAGAAAAGACAGCCCTGGGCAGGCAGCTCTTCCTTTCTCTCTGGGCCAGGCCTGCACTTGCAGGCCTAGAAGGCTCTGATCTGAAGGTGCGATTGAAAACAGGTGTTTACCCAGTGCCTATAAAATATATACTGGCAATAGGGGAGATCCTTGGAGATTCTTTCAACTGGTGGAAATATGGAGACAATTCCCAACTCTGACTCTGCCTGGATGCAGGCCTTAGGCCTCATCTCCCTTGGAAAAAAAAAAAATCCCCAGAAACTTTCAGGGAAACTGGGAGCATATGGTTCCACCATTCTGCTCTGTAGAAAGAAATGTGAAAAAGATTAGAGAGACTGTCAAAACGTCAGACTGGACATTGTGTTGTTGGAAAAGTAGATCTTGTCCCCTGCCTGGGCCCCCCTCGCTCCATCAGGACAACCCAAGTGACCTTGGGTTGTGCGGGCAAAGCTATGACTGTGATTTGGATGCCAGATTTACCCAATTTCTATTTAGCAAATAAATCGAATGTACTGCTGCTCGTGTTTGGTATAAATACCTGATTAAAGTCTCTTAAAATATGACTACTACTGCCCATAAAGGAAGGAATTTCAGCCGGGCAATGTCTGTCTGGGGTGAGAGGATTGGGTTTCCCCTTTATTTGTTGTCAGCTAGTGCTCCTGATCTTTTCTACCTTGCAAGCTCATTAAGCAGATGCTTGAACGTGGGGCTACGACAACGCAGCTGCATTTCATTTGTAGATAATTGATGCAATAAATGTAATAACCAAACAAGATATGTTGACTCATGAGCTAATTTGGGTGTAGATGTTACAGCACTAGTGCAGCTGGAAATGTTTGCCCATCACAAATCTGTTTCAGATAAATGCCCCCTGTTTCTGTCCTCACTAAGACACACACAAAAAAATCAAACCATCCTGTATATCTAAAAATACATGTTCAGAAGTTATGGTCAGGCTAAACAGTATTAGAAAGAATATTAATATCAGCAATTCATTACAGAAACAGGTGACTTAACCCTTTACACTGCGGGGGACGGGGCAAATCGAGGTGCTCAGACCTGGTTTCCTGAGGCACTTTTGGTCTGGAAACCTGAAAAAACCTCAGTTGGAAGGATATGGATCCATTGTTTTTCTTCTGATTCCTTTTATTGCAGGCAGGATTCCTTTTTTATGGTCCATATATTTCCAGTGGCTCCTCACCTTTTATCTTCTCTGATATTTAAGCCAAGGTGATCTGAGCAGTGTGTGTGGGAGGCACAGCTCTGTGACTTTACAGCAGTGGCACTTGGGATTGACAGCTTTAACAGAAAGGAGTTTGTAATATATGAGAGACCCACACCTTGAAGAGGCCAGTATCACCATCACTGATAGCCTAGGCCAGGGGTTGATAAACGATGGCTTGCTGCCTGTTTTTGTATAGCTTGGGAACTAAAAATGTTTTTTACATTTTTAATGGTTTCAAGGTATTAAAAGAATAATATTTCATGACACATGAAAATTATGTAAAATTCACATTTCAATGTCCATAAATCAAGTCTTCTTAGAACACGACCACACTCATTCAATTTCTTTTTTCCTATGGCTGCTTTGGTGGGTAGTTGCAGCATTTACCATCTAGCCCTTAACAGAAAAAATTTACCAACCTCTGACCTAGACTAAAACACCACTAATTCATGCAGGTGGGGACAAGCTAGACTTGATTGCAGTGTATTTTAAATGGAAATGATCTTACTTCAATTAATGCACAAAGGGAGAACAGATCAGTCACTGGTTGTTCACAGAGGTCCTTCTCGCAGGAACCATTGTTAAGAGCATATCTCAGTAATAGACCAACTCTTCTGTCAGTCACAGTTTGTATGCAAACATGATTTCTGAAAAATTTGGGTAGTTTTTAATTTTATAATCTCATTTTTGGTACTATAACTGTTCAGCAAATTGTTTTCTCAATAGATATTTTAAAAAGGTTTATTGAGGTAAAATTTTCATACATAAGTTTATAGTTTGATGAGTTTTTACAACAGTGTTTATTCACTTCATTGCCATCACAATCAAGATATAGACATTTCATCACCCCCGAAGCTCCCCTGTGCCCTTATGTGGTGACTGGCCTTTCCCCTTCCCTGGCCCCTCACTGTTACGGATGTGTCTCTGTTCATATAGTTCTGCCCTTCCTGGAATGTCACAGAAATAGAATTATACAGGATGTAATAGATATTTTAAAGTACACTTCAATTCCCCCACTGCAGTTTAGACACCAGTATTTCTTAATTGATGAGCTTCTATTGTACATGCAACAAACACTATATAATTAAGGTTATATCTATTTTTCTTTGTTATCTGGATGAGAAATTAAAAGTTTGTTGTACTGTTGTCTATATTGATACATTAAACTTATGGGAGTAGAATTCTGAACTTAATATATGATGTTCTTTTTAAGAAAGAAAGAAAATTTTGTTATTAATTATACTGAATCTTCCTGGATGAATTTATGAATTTGTGAGTGTGTGTGTGTGTGTGTGTGTGTGTGTTATACTCTGAGACTTTTAATAGCTCCCCAATGACTTCTAAGATAGGTTTCTCTGTGAAAGAAAACCAAGAAACTTGTTTATATAATCATAATCTGCCAGTCTACACCTTCTCTTCACTTCATATATTGTATCTTAAAAAGCAAAAAATTATTACATGAAGTATAGGATTATTCTCTGGGAATGGGGAATTGGAGGAAATCTTACTCACCATATGTGTAAACACAAGGGAGCCGAGTACATGTGTGCTTTCTCTAAGACAAGTGTATATTTCCTATGTCTATATTGCACTGATTTTCTAGCAAGTTAATTTGCTCTTTAGAAATAGTTGTTAATGTGCTCATTTTCTTTTTAGACAATCTGACAATAATGGGACAATGCCATTAGTGAGTGCAAATAAACTTTATAAAGCAATTAATATTCAAGATCATCAACACTAATCTAGCACCTCCTTCCCCCCCTCATTTCTTCTCTTCTTCTCTATTTAGTGTCACACACCGTTGCCCCTTGGTGACCCCCTTCTTAGTGGCTAGGACGGGGAAATCCACAGGACCCCTAAGTGGAAGCCAAGCATGAACTTCAGTAATGTAGTGAGTATTTAAGTATACCATGGGTCTTGCTAGATCTGGTTATCTGTCTTGACATTTTTATGCCTTTGCATAATTTTGTTCTAGAGCCCAGAAGAGTATAAAATACAGGTTTAACAAACTTTAAGCCTCGTTCACAGTGGTAGGTTTTTATCCAAAATTACTAGAATTTGCCTTCACTCTCTATACAAGTGGGTTTTAGATTGAAATTCAAGGTAGCAAGTTCAGAAATTGGGCTGAAGTTTTCATTTTATTTCAAACTGAACTCATGTTACTCCTGTTGAAAATTGTACTGACAGGCCTGTACATATAATTTATGATATTTCCTATCAAGATGTTTAGCTGAATTAGAAACATTTGTGGACAAGTTCTTCTGCAATTGGTTAAAAGGTATTTTTCTGCTGGGGAAGGGAGGGTGCATGCAGGGCAGAGTCACAGAGAGAACCTGGAATACCTTTTATTTCAATGACTGTTGATCAAGTAATTGACCATAAACTGTTTACAACCATGACCCCTGTTGCAACCACAGAGGAGGTGTTTATGGATAGGCATTAAGCTCTTTTTTTAAGTTGTTCACAAAGTGTACTGTTTACAGAGCAAATTTCCCCAAACATCTTATTTTTCTCTGAAACATTACAGAGGTAGATAACAAGGTTGGTCAGACTTTGCATATAAGCATAACCAATGGACATAAGACACTGGGGGGTAGGGGAGGCCAGGGGATTGTCAAGGGCGGGGGGAAAAAAAGGACACATATGTAATACCCTTTGTAATACTTTAAGCAATAAAACAATAAAATAAATAAAAACAAACAAACAAACAAACAAAAACCAAAAAAAAAAAAAAGAAAGAAAGAAAAGGAGATGAACAAGGGAAGTTTTGCCTATATTTTTGGGAGAACCTGACTTTTTCAACAATGATTCCATTTTCATATTTCAGATTATGGAAAAGGGAAACCTCAATATAAGGTCTATTAGAAGCATTTTTTAAAAATAAAGAGAACCTCAGCATTTTAGACAGAAGCTATTGTATTGGCTTATTCAATTGCATAAAGAGAAATGAGATATTGACCACTTTGGTTTTTATAAAGGATCAATAAAACTTAACAATGAAGGGATGTAATATGACTGAGCGCAAGAATATACTTGAAAGTACATTTTCAGGAGATTAAGTAAGACACTACTAGTTTAAACCAGATTATTGTCAAAGGAAATGCCAAAAAATAAAAAGTTTATATGAATTTTTTGTCAAATAAAAGAAAGGCACACTTCTTTTTAAAAGAATGCATTTTTGGAAGGTGTGATTGTGGCCTAATGAACAAACTTCTGGAAAGAATGTGGTGCAAATGGAAAGCACTGCTCTAATCACGTGAGTGCAGCTCCCTGGCTGCAATGCACAGCTGAGCTCACGTGGAACGAAAAATGATGCCATCCAATAAGGTCTTTTTTGAGGGACTCTTATGTGTCTGCACTTGCTAGATGCTGCTGAGATGTAAGAGCCATTTTCCTTCCCTCTGGTGAGGAAAGACTTGGAAACAGTGAAAAGATAGCTGGCAAATCCAGGCATCGTTATGAGCAAAGCATTTAGGAAGCTTTGGCAACATTCTACTTGTGAGGTGAAGAGAACCAGTGCGCAGGAGGCTGCAGAAGAAAATGAACAGAATAGATAAGTAGGCGAGGTTTTGGAAAGTAAATAGTGCCAAGATTTGTGCCTGGGCTGGGAGAAAATGCAGATGACTCTACTTTTCAAGTCAGAGTGACCAAGAGAGACAGAGGAGTTTGAGGAGAGGGTTTTGATGAAGAGGATGGCAAGCTTAATTTCACAGAAGGCGACTTTAATGAAGTTCTGGAACATGTAAGGAAAAATGCCCTGAGGTAGGAGGATAACATTGATGACTCTTAGGTTCATCTAAAAAGTAAATGCTGGTTTTGACACAAAGTATTAATTAGATGGCACGTTGAATTGAAAGGCAGTCATTTTGACACTAAGGAGCCCAAGGTCAGAGTAAATCACTAGAGAAAGAGAAGCAGAAAGGGAAACAAATATTTCCTGAAGAATCAACCAATTCTTGGCTATGGGCATTTGTTGGACACATTTTCTCCTTCTCATCTCCATGACACTTCATCCTTCTCTAAGCTAGGTGACATATGCTGGTTAGATGTGCTCAAGAAGGTTTTATCCCTACTTCATCAATGAGAAAACAGAGGATCAGAGAGGTTCACCAACTTCCACAGCCTGAGAATTAAAGCCATGTCTTTTGACTTTTAAAATCCACGTGCTTTTCTCTGCACTAAACCACTGGCCTGATCTATATTTGTTTTCATATCTCAGTTGTGGTTTTTATGACCTCGTCCCCATCCAAAGTGCTTTAAATGATTGTTCACTAGATTTAAGACTTCCAACTCCTATTACTTACATTACTTGACATAACCAAGTCTGAGACAATGAGCTTTGAGGACCCATTGTTTCAAGTCAGTAGCTGTCTACACCATCTTCATACACTGTACTCCTCGTTTCTCACTGATGCAACTGAGCAAAACTTAGTTTTGAGTAACTTGTTCAATACTACAGGTGCATTTATTGAATAGTTACTATGCTGCAGACATGTTAGGTGTGGAATACCATAGTGTCTTCTAAGGGGGTTGGGAGCTTCTTTCTGGATGTGGACACAAGTCATAAGATGTCATAGGAAACTTTATTAAGAGATGTATTTTCATTTTCCTCTTGTATTTTGCCTTCACCTGAACAACAAAGGTAGTTAGACCCTCTTAGGTTCCCTGTAAGTGTTAAAGCAGACATGGACTCCATGGTACCAGCTGCCTGCTCTTTTCCTAAAGGCGAGGCTCACTGGAGAGTGGAATGGATGGGGAAGAATTGTATGCAATAGGGAGGGATTTCTCTGAGACCCTCCAAAATCCAGGGGAGGGTCAAAGAGCAATGGGGCCAACTTCCTGGTCAGTGGCAGTACAAGATGTCTGAGGAAAAAAAACTGCATAGCACCCTAAATGATGCTGGCTCTGTACTCTACAACACTTAGCTTTATTTTAATTTCTTTAGCCCACATGTGACTTGTATACAGAGTTCCAAACTCCATTGGAATAGACTGGGCTTGGACAATTAGAATATTGGCGGGAACTGTAACGGCCTGAATGATTAAAAATAACAAGTAAGTCTTCTGTCTTTGGGTGTGAATTAGGAGTGTTCTTCACTTCACATAATAACTGATGTATATGGGGATGAAGCCAAGAGTCAGATTCAATTTGAGTTAAAGAAATTGAAAAAAAGGTATTCTTTACACGTCAAGATTATAGGTTGAAATTTCTGCCTACTATTTTTGTATGTAGATACATCATTATTGTGCATGGGCTCCAAATGGGAGGAGAACAGAGTAAATGCTGAGGGATTTTTTTTCACCAGGAGAGATCTTTATAGAAAAATGGAGTCCAAAAAGTCTTCGTGGAAGATTTAATATGATATTTGTGGCAGAAACTGCTAGTTGCTTACCCAGTGTCCTTTCTCCCATTCTTTCTTACTGATCAAACTCCAGAAAAATATTAGTCCCCTTGCAGCTTGGGTAACAATGTTGCATATTCCTGGCCAATAGGATGAATAAGGCAGGGCTCCCAGGAAGACTTACATAGCCTCAAAGATTTGCCTTTGCCCATTTCCTCCATCTGATGCTCATGTGATGTTCAGAGGTGGGATTGCCATTTTACAACCTAGAGGACAAAAGCTATGTGCGAAGCAAGATGGAATAGGAGGAGGGAGGTCCTGGGCCTTCAATGAATCCTTGCACAACTGAACCAGCCCTGGAAGGTGTACTTCTGAACTTCTTGGGCAGGAAAACCAAATGCCTCTTGGGTTAAGCCACTGTCACTGGGTTTCTCTTCTGGGTTACTAAATCTTAATTGGCAGGAGCTTGAAGGAGAGGATCTAGGAAAGCAGAGGAGGGAGGGCAGGGCCATTTAGGGGAGACACAAAGGTGGGAATGTATGTAGCATATCTGGGGAAGAAGGCACAGAGGTGGGAATGTACGTGGCATATCTGGGGAAGAAGGCATTGAATAGTCTGGAGAGTAATTTATTCCAGTTGGAAAAAGTCTGGTGAAAGATGGGAAAGACAAGGTGAAAATTAAGGTTTTGGGCTTGTAAAACACTGGGAAGAGGACTAACAAATATGTTTAAGGCTAATTGGGTTAAATCTGGCTTTCATTGATGATAGTCTTGTTATGGGAATGGTTTAATTATCAATTACTAGAATGTATCAAATATTATTTTCTAAAGAAGATTCCACTGTATTTTCTGAAAACTGGCTGGTGGATTTATTGAGGTTGGGATGGCAGATGTGATGGTACTGGTATATGATACACAGTGTGTCTACACAATGGAAGGCAGGGTGGAAACCTGGCGATGGTTCTGAACTGATTGAATTTATTTCCCCCTCTCTACTGAGTGAAACTTTATTATTCAGTTGAAATAATTCATGCAGAGGCTTGGTGCATCTTCAAAAAGCTTTAAGCAGCTTCCTTCACCTTTCCAGTGGCTGTTGGACTTCAGCAGACATCAAATTTATTGGGAGAATTTGCTCAGTACAGATTCCTGGGCCTGACCCTCAGAGAGACTGGTATAGAAGTTCTGGGATGGCTTCCAGGAATATTCATTAATATATATATATATATATATATATATATATATATATATATATATTGATTTCAGAGAAGAAGGGAGAGGGAGAGAGAGGTAGAAACATCAATGATGAGAGAGAATCATTGATCAGCTGCCTCCTGCATGCCACATACTGGGAATCGAGCTGCAATCTGGGCATATGCCCTGACTGGGAAATGAACCATGACCTCTTGGTTCATAGGTTGAAGCTCAACCACTGAGTCATGTTGAGTAGGCAGGAATCTTCATTTTTATCAAATGCCCCTGGTAATTCTGTTGCAGTGTTTTCTGAGTGTTACTTGAGAAGCACTGATCTGTAGTCTGTTCCCCTTTATTTCTTCTCCTTCCCTGTGCCAGTGCTATGGTGATTCCCAGAAAGAAAGGAGTGTCTGAAGGTGAGGATCTCATTTAAGCTCCCGTGACTTTCTACTAGTAGTTGGGAGGCTTCACCAAAGGGCACAACAATTTTAAGATTCTTCTCATACTCTTCAATATTTTTGATTTTTCAAATTCCAAAGGAATACTGTTTATTCTTTTATTATTGATAATTTTATTAACTACATAACTTGTAAAAACTCAGGAAGGGTTCAATAAGAAAATACAAATAATCACCATTCCTTTAGTTCAGTGGTTCTCAACCTGTGGTTCGTGACCCCTTTGAGGGTCGAACGACCCTTTCACAGGGGTCGCCTAAGACCATCGGAAAAACACATATATAATTACATATTGTTTTTGTGATTAATCACTATGCTTTAATTATGTTCAATTTGTAACAATGAAAATACATCCTGCATATCAGATATTTACATTACGATTCATAACAGTAGCAAAATTACAGTTATGAAGTAGCAACGAAAATAATTTTATGGTTGGGGGTCACCACAACATGAGGAACTGTATTAAAGGGTCGCGGCATTAGGAAGGTTGAGAACCACCGCTCTAGTTAGAACCATTACTAATGTTCTGGTATATTTCCATTCACTCTCTCTCGCTCTCTCTCTCTCTCTCTCTCTCTCTTTCTCTCTCTCTTGGTGAAAATTGAACTCAATCAGTTAAAAGACCTATTAAGTTTTTCATATCCTTCATGATGAGAATATACTGAATAGGGCCAAACACTAAATCAAGCTCACCAATGAGAAAGCTCATGTAATCATGCAGGTGGGAGATGATTTGGGCTTGGGCCGGAATGACCTCAGTGGAGGTGATGATGAGAAGTGATTAGGTTCAGGATCTCTTTTGAAGAAAGAATTGTCAAAATTTGATGGCAGCCAGGATGTAGGGCCTGAGAGAAAGAGACAAGTCAACAGTGATTCCCAAGTGTTTTAGCCTGAGCAGTTTTAAAGATGGAAAAGACTGCAGGAAATAGCAAGGTTGCTGGGATTGGGAGCTTGGTTTGGGTGTGTTAAGGGTGAGACCAGGTAGAAGTATCAGGAGTAGGCAGTTGGACATGCAAGTAGGCAATCTGGGGTTCAGGGGAGAGGTGTGTACTGAAGAATGATATTTAAAGCTATATATTTTAAATTCACATAAGTGGTATTTGAAGCCATGAGATTGATTGAGATTAACTTGGGAGTAAGTATAGATGGAAAAGAGGAAAAGCTTTAGGTGGTGGTGGGAGCATGGAGGTCTTTAAAGGGAGAAGGAGTGATCTAATTGATTGGACTAACTGGTATCTTATGGCCATGCCTTTGTCTGGGAGTGGGAGCAAGCTTACCAAGTTGACAGTTTCAACAAGACTGTAAACAGTGGTCAAGGTGGTCCCACAGTCATTTTCAGAAGGAATGGAGAGATTCAAAGATGACGGCCTGGAGGATGGCAGTGAGGGAGAGAGTGTAGTGAGTGAGGGAACAAAAGGGGAATGTGTGGACGTGGTGTGTGTGTGTGTGTGTGTGTGTGTGTGTGTGTGTGTGTGTGATAGCTGGATCTCACAGGACCTTCGGGGCTGGCGGACCTGGCTTGCATAGCTGGGCAGCCTCTGCTACTGCTATAATCTCTCTTGGAGCGCCAGCTCTGCCGCAGAGGCTGCGCCATCTTGAAGGGGGGAGCTGCTGTGACTGGGAGCCCAGCCTCACATCCACCCAGGGTGCTCTCAGATACCACCCAGGATCCTGCAGCCACTCCGGCCAGGGACCTGCTGCTTTGGCTGCCAACCCAAGGACACTGGGACCCAGCCTCCCCAGCTGAGAGCTCCTGTGAGTTCCGGAGGGTGCTCCCCTTCTGCCAGCCAGACGCTTTAGCCCCAGACTCTGCAACTGCGTGCACAAACAACCGAGCCTTATGAAGCAGCCCTGGACTCTGTGACCGCTCCAGCAGCCGTGCGAACAGCTGTCGCCTGTGACCGCTGGAGGAGCAGCCATCGCCCACAACCCCATGAGGAGCAGCCACCCTGAGATTGCATAAGGAGCAGCTGCTGCCTGCGATTGCCTGAGGAGCAGCCACTCTGTGAGCAGCTGCCATCGTGACCATGCATGGAGCAGCAGCTGTCCGCAACTGAGGAGCAGCCTCTACCCACAACCGCCCAAGGAGCAGCCGCTGCCCATGACCGTGCAACCCGCCACAAGCCCACTGCTGCAGCCACAGGCCCCCTGCAATTCACCTAGATCTTTGAGAGCAAAAATGGGGAGACAGAAGAACAACCCCCAAAGGAAAGAAAAGGAGGAAGTGCCAGAAAAGGAATAAAATGAAATGGAGGCATGCAAATTGTCAGAAAAAGAATTCAGAGTAAAGATCATACAGTTCATAAACTGGATGGATGAGAAAATCAACAACCTATGTAAGAATCAGGAGGAAATAGTGATATAGCTACAATAAAAGACAATATGGAAGCTTCCAACAGTAGACTAGGAGAAGCAGAGGACTGAATTAGTGAATTAGAAGACAGGGAAACAAAACACACCCAATCTGAACTGCAATTGGAGAAAAAAATCAAAAGATAGGAGAGCCAGAGGGAGCTTTGGGACAACATGAAATGAAGCAAAATACATATAATAGGGGTGCCAGAACGACAAGAAGAGGAGCAAGGGTTAGAAAACCTGTTAGAAGAAATAATGTCAGAAAACTTCCCTGACTGGGGAATAAAAAAGTCACACAAGCAGAGAGTCCCAAACAAGATGAACCCAGAAAGACCTACACCAAGACATGTTGTAATTATAATGGCAAACATTAACAACAAAGAGAGAATCTTAAAGGCTTCAAGAGAGAGACAGAAAGTTACCTACAAGGGATCTCCCATTAGATTATCAAATAATTTCTCAACAGAAACACATCAGGCCATAAAGAAATGGAAGGAAGTATGCAAAGTGATGCAAAGCAAGGGACTGAATCTAAGAATACTCTATTAAGCAAGGTTATCATTCAAAATTGAAGGGGAAATCAGGTGCTTCACAGACAGAAAAAGGCTAAGGGAGTTTATCGCTACCAAGCCAGTAATGCAAGAAATGCTAAAGGGACTGTTGTAAAAAGAAGAAAAAAAAAAAAGGGAAGAAGGAACACAGGCACAAAAAATGAAAATGGATACAAACAAGTACCTATCAATAATAACTTTAAATGTAAATGGCCCAAATGCTCCAAAAAAAGACATTGAATGGCTAAATAGATTAGAAAACATGACACATATATATGCTGTCTACAACAGACCCACCTTAGAACAAGAGACTCACACAGACTGAAAGTGAAGGGATAGAAAAATATCTTTTAGACAAATGGAACTGAAAAAAAAAGCTGGGGTAGCAATACTTATATCTGAAAAAATAGACCTCAGAGTGAAGGCCATAACAAGAGATAAGGAAGGCCACTATATAATACTAAAGGGATCTATACAACAAAACGATATAACTCTGGTAAACACAAATGCACCCAATGCAGGAGCACCCAAATACATAAAAAAACTTCTGGAAGATATCAACGGAGAGATCGATAGCAATATGATCATAATAGGGGACTTTAATACCCCACTGACATCACTGGATAAATCCTCTAGACAAAAAATTAGTAAATAAACAGCAGTCCTAAATGACTCAGATGGACTAGATCAGATGGACTTAATTGACATCTTCAGAAAATTTCATTCCAAAGCTACAGAATATACATTCTTCTCAGTGCACATGGGACATTTTCAAAGATAGACCACATATTGGGTCACAGGCAAAGTCTCTACAAATTCAGGAAGGTTGAAATCATATCAAGCATCTTCTCAGACCACAGTGGCATAATATTAGAAATCAACTACAATAAAAACAATAAAAAAATTCAAACACTTGGAGGCTGAATAGCATGCCTTTAAACAGTGATTGGGTTACCAAAGAGATCTAAGAAAAAAGTAAAAACATCCTGGAAATGAATGACAGCGAAAACATAACAATCCAATGGGACACAGTGAAAGCAGTCCAGAGAGGGAAGTTCATAGCATTACAGGTCTACCTCAAAAAACAAGAAAAACTGGTAATAAATGATCTAACTCTACAACTTAAAGAATTAGAAAGAGAGCAACAAGAAAAGCCCAGAGTGAGCATAAGGAAGGAGATAATAAAGATCAGAGCAGAAATAAATGAAATAGAGACCAAAAAAACAACAACAATATAAAAGATCAATGAAACCAAGAACTGGTTCTTTGAAAGGATAAACAAGATTGATGAACCTCTAGCCAGGCTCACCAAGAAGCAAAGAGAGAGGACCCAAATATACAAAATCAGAAATTAAAGAGGCGAAATAACAACAGACCCCACAGAAATACAAAAGATTATAAAAAAATACTATGAACAACTCCAACAAACTAAACAATCTAGAGGAAATGGACATATTCCTAGAAAAATATGACCTTACAAAACTCAAACAAGAAGAATAAAAAAATCTCAACAGGCCGAAAGGAGGAAACTAAGGAGGAAATAGAAGCAGTCATCATTAAGCTTCCAGCAAACAAAAGCCTAGGGCCAGATGGCTTCATAGGAGAGTTTTATCAAACATTCAAAGAAGAATCAAAACCTATCCTTCTCAGACTAGAGACAGTCCTTGGGTTACGTTGGACTCAACGTACATCATTTCATGGTTATGTCTCCAACTCCCATTTATTTATAAAAAAAAGTTCTGTCATTTCGACATATGTACATATGTGCTTTATGTTTTTTATCATTTATTTACCACAAGTAAAGGTCAGGAATTGTTATCTTTCTTTTATTTATTTATTTTTTACTGTTTCACTTCATTACTGCTGTGTATGTGCTCCATGTGAGTGATGTAGGTGCTTATGTAGGTGGGTTCCGAATTACAGCAAAAATCGTATTATATCGCGCTGTAGGAATGGATCTCTGATGTAATCCGTAACCCGAGGACCTACTGTATTACAAAAAATTCAAGAGGAAGGCACACTTCCAAACTCTTTCTATGAAGCCAGCACTACTCTAATCCCAAAACCAGATAAAGACACACACACACACACACACACACACACACAGAATTACAGGCAAATATCCCTGATGAACATAGATGCTAAAATACTCAACAAAATTCTAGCAAATCAGATCCAGCATTACATTAGAAAGATCGTACACCATGACCAAGTGGAATTTATTCCGGAGATGCAAGGCTGGCACATATCCACAAATCAATAAATGTGATACATCACATAAAGAAATTGAGAGACAAAATCACATAATCATATCAATTGATGCAGAAAAGGCATTTGACAAAATCCAACACCCTTTCCTGATAAAAACTCTCAGCAAAGTGGGAATAGAGGGATCATACCTCAACATAATCAAAGCCTTACTAGTATATGACAAACCTACAGCCAACATCACGCTCAATGGGCAACAACTAAAACCATTTCCCCTAAGAACAGGAACAAGACAGGGATGCCCACTTTCACCACGCCTGTTCGATATAGTACTGGAAGTACTAGCCATAGTGATCAGACAAGAAGAAGAAACAAAAGGCATACAAATTGGAAAAGAAGAAGTAAAATTGTCATTATTTGTAGATGTCATGATATTGTACATAGAAAAGCCTAAAGACTCCATAAAAGAACTACTAAAACTAATAAATGAATTTGGCAATGTAGCAGGCTACAAAATTAATGAACTCACAGAAAGAGAAATGAAAAAGCAATCCCATTTACCGTTGCAACAAAAATAATTAAGATACCTAAGAATAAATTTAATCAAGGAGGTAAAGGAGCTGTACTCAGAAAATTACAGGATGCTAAAAAAAAAGAGAGAGAGGAAGACATAAACAAATGGAAGAATATACTGTGTTCATGGACTGGTAGAATTAACATCATTAAAATGTCCATACTACCCAAAGCAATTTACAGATTCAATGCAATCCCCATTAAAATATCAGTGGCATATTTCAAAGACCTAGAACAAACTCTCCAAAAATTAATCTGGAATAAAAAAAAAAGACCCCGAATAGCCACAGCAATCTTGAGGAAAAAGAACAAAGTTGGAGGGATCACAATACCAGATATCAAGCTATACTACAAAGCCGCTTTTTTCAAAACTGCCTGATACTGGCACAAGAGCAGATAACCCAGAAATTGACCCAAGCCATTATGCTCAATTAATATTTGTCAAAGGAGGCAAGAGCATACAATGGAGATAAGACAGTCTCTTCAATAAATGGTGTTGGGAAAATTAGACAGATACATGCAGAAAAAATGAAACTAGACCACCAACTTACACCACACACAAAAATAAACTCAAAATGGATAAAGGACTTAAACATAAGAAGGGAAACCATAAAAATCCTAAAAGAAGGATTTTAGGCAGCAAAATAGCAGATATTTGTCATAGCAATATCTTTACCAATACAGCTCCTAGGGCAATGAAAACAAAGGAGAAAATAAACAAATGGGACTACATCAAAATAAAAAGCTTCTGCACAGCAAAAGAAACCATCAACAAAACAACAAGAAAGCCCACTGCATGGGAGAACATATTTGCCAATATTATCTCTGATAAGGGTTTAATCTCCAAAATTTATAGGGAACTCATACAACTTAACAAAAGGAATATAACCCAATAAAAAAATGGGTAAAGGACCTAAGTAGACACTTTTCGGAAGAAGACATACAGAAGGCCAAGAGACATATGAAAACATGCTCAAAGTCACTAATTGTCTGAGAGATGCAAATCAAAACAACAATGAAGTACCATCTCACACTTGTCAGAATGGCTATCATCAACAAATCAACAAACAACAAATGCTGGAGAGAATGTGGAGAAAAAAGAACCCTCTTGCACTGCTGGTGGGAATGCAGACTGGTGCAGCCACTGTGGAAAACAGTATGGCGTTTCCTCAAAAACTAAAAATGGAACTTGCATTTGACCCAGTAATCCCACTTCTAGAAATATATTCTAAGAAAACAGAAACACCAATCAGAAAGGATATATGCACCCCTATGTTCATAGCAGCACAATTTACAATAGCTAAGATTTGGAAACAGCTTAAGTGCCCATAAGCAGATGGGTGGAATATCTGTGGTATATCTACTAGTACACACTGGAATACTACGCTGCTATAAAAAAGAAGGAATTCTTACCATTTGCAACAGCATGGATGGAACTGGAGAGCATATGCTAAGCCAGTTGGAGCAAGATAAATATCACAGTATCTCACTCATTTGTGGGATGTAATGAACAACATAAACTGATGAACAAAAATAGAACCAGACTCATAGAAGCATCGAACGGACTGGCCAAACTATGAGGGAAGGTGGGGGGTGAGGGAGTAAGAGATCAACCAAAGGACTTATATGCATGCATATGAGCATAACTAATGGACACAGACATGCCGGAAGCCGGTCCATCCTTCCTGCTTGACACAGTCGCTGCAGGAAAGAAACATCTGCACAGCATATGTTTCAAGGGACCTGGCGTATATAGCATACTGTTCTTAATATGTTTGCTCCCCTTAGCGCTGTGTGTTTTAATCAAGGTCATCTCTCCGAGAAAGGTTGTTTCCCCAGGTAGGAATTGTTCCCTGAAGTCAGGGAGGGGATGCCTCTCTTAGAAAGGTTGTTTCCCCAGGTAGGAATTTTTCCCTGCAGTCAGGGAGGGGATGAAACTCCTTAACTAAGTGCCAGGCGGGTAGTTAATCACTACAAACAATCATGCTTAAGCTACATAATCTTTACTCCCTGGAATGGAGATAAGAAACGCCCTAACCTTTGTAATAGAAATTGACAGGATTAAAATCAACTGGGATAAATACGGATGTAACAAGACAATAAAAAGCAGAACTTCGCTGGAGATCCAGACCAGAACTTGCCTGGAGATCCTGGCTGGAGATCCTGGCTAGGCTGCTGATCAACTGAACGCTGTCTCCGTGTCCTTCCTTCTTCGCCGACTCCGTCCACACCTTTGGGGACCCCTGGACCCGCTGGGGTTGGACCCCAGCATATGGCGCCTGAACAGGGACCCCTAGGTAAGCGCCCCACTCTCGGGATGGATAGGACTCCACCGTAGGAGAGGGTGGATAGTCTTCGCCGAATCCGTCCACACCTTTGGGAAGCCCTGGAACAGGAATCCCCTAGGTAAGCCCCCCCCTCATTGAGAACCCCCACACTCGGGACGGATAGGACTCCACCAGGGTACTGCAGACCCCCCTACAGAGGATAAGTAGGGTAAGAAGGTGGATAGTACAGAACTTAGATTGAGAAGATGTGCCATTCTGAGTCCAAAGAAAGAAGACTCTGTATTGATTCTTAGATTGAGATGTGCCATACTGAGTCCAAAGAAAGAAGACTCTGTATTGATCTTTAGATTAAGATGTGCCATACTGAGTCTAAAGAAAAAAGACTCTGTAATGATCTTTTAACACATATGCTTGCTAGCAGAGGAATTAAGGTTACTCCTAGTCAGACAGAACGTTTTATACAAGAAGTATGTCCATGCTTTTCTGAGGAAGGAAAGGTAAATGTAAAGGCATGGGAGAAGGTAGGCCCAAGGAGCCTTATCCTTAACCCCACTGCAGCCTTTCCACCCCGGGAAAGTGCAGGATTGGCAAGCTCTCCCTGGGGTGATAGATCAGGACTCAGGTAATAGCGGAAAGCGCCAATCCTACTCTTAAAATGGATACAAGAGAGCATTTGGGGTTTTTCTTCTTAATGCCTGCTTTTAAAAAATAAAAAAGGGGGAATTTGCCGGGAGCCGGTCCATCCTTGCTGTTTCAAGGGACCTGGCATATATGGCATATTGTTCTTAATATGTTTGCTCACCTTGGCACTATGTGTTTTAACCAAGGTCTCCTCTCTGAGAAAGGTTGTTTCCCCAGGTAGGGATTTTCCCCTGAAGTTAGGGAGGGAATAAAACCTCTTAACTAAGTGCCAGGCGGGTAATTAATCACTTTAACTACGAACAGTCGTGCTTAAGCTACATAATCTTTACTCCCTGGAATGAAGATAAGAAACGCCCTAACCTTTGTAATAGAGATTGATAGGATTGAATCAACTGGTATAAATACAGATGCAATAAGACAGCAAGAGACAGAACTTAGAACACAGAACTTAGAATACAGAGCTTAGAACACAGAACTAAGAAGACAGAACCTACACAGAACCTACAGACAGAAGAACTTCGCTGGAGAGAACATGGCAAAAGATCCTGGACTGAACCTGACTACAGAAATTGGCAAGAGAACCTGACTAGAACCTGGTGACTGAACCTGGCTGGAGAACCTGGACAGAACCTGGCTGGAGAACCTAGCGAGGGAACATGGCTACAGAACCTGGCTGGAGAACCTGGAGAACCTAGCAAGAGAACATGGACTCAGAACTTGGCTGGAGATCCTGAGGCAGAACTTCGCTGGAGATCCAGACCAGAACTTGGCTGGAGATCCTGGCTAGAGATCCTGGCTAGGCGGCTGATCAACTGAACGCTGTCTCCGTGTCCTTCCTTCTTCGCCGACTCCGTCTACACCTTTGGGAACCCCTGGACCTGCTGGGGTTGGACCCCGGCACAGACAGGTAGTAGGGTGAGGGCATGTGCTGGGGCGTGGGGGCGGCTGGGGAGAAGTCAATGGAGGGAAAAAGGAGACTTATGTAATACTTTAAACAATAAAGAATTTAAATTAAAAAAAAGAAGAAGGAATGGACCTTGTGCAGGCATAAGCAACACATTCTCCTTTTTGCCAGAATTTTTAAAATATGTATTTAGCTCTTTTCACAAAAACTTGCAGTAAGTAAGTTGCATATTAAGTGCTAAGCATAATGATATGGATTACATAGAGTTGGTAGATACTTATGCTAATTCTTGCTATTTCATTTTTTAATAAAAATAAACTCAAGAATCTGTCCCTTGAACTCTTGAAATTGGATTTGTTGCCAAATTGGATACTAGATTATAAAACCTTTAAGGCAAGAATTATGTCTTTTCTGTCTCTGGGTTCAGAACACCAAATATTGAGTTTGACTTACATGAAGTGTTCAGTATGAGCTTTTAGAATAAATTAATGTGTGGATCATTTGGGGCAGCTTACATCTTTAATTTCCTTCAAGTTATTGGGTGATGTATTTATCACAACTCTTTTTTTTTTAATATATTTTTTATTGATTAAGATATTACATATGTGTCCTTGTCCCCACGTTACCCTCTACCCCCCCAACCCCCCCCGCTCATGCCCTCACCCCCCCGTTGTCCATGTCCATTGATTAGGCCTATATGCTTGCATATAAGTCCTTTTGGTTGATCTTTCCCCCTTACCCCCACCCTCCCCTACCTTCCCTCCAAGGCCCGACAGTCCAATCAATGCCTCTCCATCTCTGGATCAGTCCTTGTTTATCAGTTTATGTTGTTCATTATATTCCACAAATGAATGAGATCCTGTGGTATTTATCCGCTCTCCAGTTCCATCCATGCTGTGGCAAATGGTAAGAGTTCCTTTTTCTTCTTCCTCTTCTTAAAGAATACCTTTCAGCATTTCATATAATGCTGGTTTGGTGGTGATGAACTCCTTTAGCTTTTTCTTATCCGTGAAGCTCTTTATCTGACCTTCTATTCTGAATGATAGCTTTGCTGGATAAAGTAATCTTGGTTGCAGGTTCTTGCTATTCATCACTTTGAATATTTCTTGCCACTCTCTTCTGGCCTGCATGGTTTCTGTTGAGAAATCAGTGACAGTCGTATGGGTACTCCCTTGTAGGTAACTGACTGTCTTTCTCTTGCTGCTTTTAAGATTCTCTCTTTATCTTTTGCTCTTGGCATTTTAATTATGATGTGTGTCGTGGTGTGGTCCTCTTTGGATTCCTTTTGTTTGGGGTTCTCTGCGCTTCCTGGACTTGTAAGTCCATTTCTTTCACCAGGTAGGGGAAGTTTTCTGTCATTATTTCTTCAAAAAGGTTTTCAATATCTTGCCCTCTCTCTCCTTCTGGTACCCCTATAATTCTGATGTTGGTACGCTTGAAGTTGTCCCAGAGGTTCCTTACACTATCTTCATATTTTTGGAATCTCTTTTCTTTTTTCTTTTTCGGTTGGGTATTTTTTGTTTCTTTGTATTTCAAATCTTTGACTTGATTCTTGGGATCCTCTTGTCTGCTGTTGGATCTCTGTAAATTATTCTTTATTTCAGTCAGTGTATGCTTAATTTCTAGTTGGTCCTTTTTCATGTCCTCCATGGTCTCACTATACTTATTGAGGGATTCATTAAATTTATCGGCGGTTTCCATAAAATTCTTGAAAAACCTTATAAACGTGGCCTTGAACTCTATATCCAATCGTTTGCTTTCCTCCATTTCTGCCATTTGTGACCTGTTTCTTTGTCTCCGCATTTTGGCTGCTTCCCTGTGTTGATAGAGTGGCCCTGCGCGCCAGGTGACCTGTAGGGCCCAGTGGCTCAGCCTCCCCAGTTACCTGGGGTGGACACTCTTGGTGCACTCTTGGTGCCTTGGTTGTTGTAGGATCACTGGGAGGAATTGACCTCCAGGCCAATTGGCTGTGAGAATCAGCTGTGTCTAAAGTGGGAGAACTTCTGTGCTGAAGACACCCTTCTGGGGCAAGACTTGCTTCAGTGGGGCTTTGGTGCTCACTGAGTCTGCTCCCTGAGTGTGTCCCTTATGGATCTGAGGAGTTGCAATCTGGATGGTCCCCCTCTGACCACTGGGTACAGTGGCTCCTGGATCTAAGGAGGTGCTAATTCAGCCTCTGCCTGAGGCCACACAGCAGGAGCCACGAAGAGGCTCAGCTGTGAAGCAATGCAAGCCGCTGCGGGGCCTTGGGCCTTCTCTTGGAAGTTCCGGGTCTGTCTGGCTGGGCTGCAGTTAGGTACATTCACATGCAAAAGCCTCTGCCGCAGCCTGGGTGGGGCGGGGTCTCAGGGAATCAAAGGACTGATCAAGGAGCTATGGCTGATTCTCCGCCCGGAGTCGTGGAGTCGTGCATCTCAGCGACCCGCTAATTGCTGCAAGCACCTCTGAGGGAAAGCCGCCTTCAAGTTCGCCCGCTGCCGGACAGACCAGCTTCTCCCCATATGAGTCCTGGGTCCCCAGAGACTTCCCGGAACCGGAGTTCAGAGAAGTTGGGAGCTTGTGATTCAAAAAGACAGCCGAGTCCTCAGGTGCCACCCCCTTTCCTCGCGCACGCGTGCGCGCGCGAGCCGCCGTACCTCTGCACTTGTACCTCTGCACTTCACCTCCGCAGCTCCTCTGGCTCTCAGCGTGCTTTTCTTTCTTTCTAGTTGTAGAATTTACACTCAGCCAGCCTTCCTGTTGTTCTGGAGGATGTCTGCTCTGTCCTTTGCGGTAATTTTCGATTGTTGTGGGAGGCGGCAATTTCCCGGTGTTTACCTATGCCGCCATCTTAGTTTCCTCCACAACTCTTGTTTTCAGGAGAGAAACCTAGTTAAAACTGTGGTAAGTAAGAAAGGAAATTTATTCATTTTCATGATGAAAATGAGGCAGTGATTCAGGCATGGTTGGATCCAATGTCAGACAATGTTATGTATGTCTCTCACTTTTGACAGTGCTTTCTTCTTCAAGGGCATCATTCTTCCACAGGATCTCCCCTACCCCTACCCCTGGTGGCAAGATGTCCACCAGCAGATCCATACTTACATTACCAGCTTATCATTCCTTGTGGAAAGGGAACATCTCATAGTTCCTGAAGAAGTTCTTGGACATGGATCACATGTCTGTCACTGAACCAATCACTGTGGCTTGAGTGATGGATTCCTCTCCTAGGTAGGCCTGGCCAAATATTCACCTTGAGTACTAGGACCTTGGGGTGGGCTCTACTCAGATTGTGTCAACTAAGACATGATCTTCCCTGGAGAAACTGAGGTGCTAATAGCTGGAAACGAAGGAATGGATATTGATAGGAGGAAGCAACATAAGACCATTACAAATACAAAATCTATCATAGGAGCACTTGGGGGAATTGGTCAAATTCTTTGACTCTTCTATGGTGTCCATTTACACAAACTGGTGCATATGGTTGTATTTGGTTTAACCATGGTTTGGAATGAGTTGGCAAATCACAAGCAGTTGTGCTTGAACTTCGTAACCAGAGAACCACTAGGATGATGCTGATGATCTGTTTCCTGTCTTTCTGTCTCCCTTAGACTTGGGAGAGCAGCTCCAGGCATTGCCTGCCCCTCGGAAGGCTCACAAGGCTGAGGCTGCCTGGAGCCCTGCCTGGGGGACACCCTGTTAAACAGGGAAATGAAGTTATCACAGGTTTGGCAAATTTCCCTCTGGCTGTTTTATGATAATACCCTTAGCCAAGGAGATGATCCAAGGCGGGGCTCTACAGAACAATGAAGCTCCTTGGTGGAACACCACAGACCCTGGAAAAAAAATAATTTTAATACCCCTTGGGGAAAGTTGCTATAATTTTGAAGGTGTTTCACTCAGGAAAAGAGCCTGTGATTTGTGAAGCAATACTAATCTGCTCATGGGAAGCTGCAGCATGAAATGAGACAAGGTGTGATAACCTGTCAAGTTCCAAAGAGAGATGATTTAGGGGGAGATAGTGGTTTGAAAATGTGAGGATGGGTGTTACTAACTTAATCCTTATGATGCCTTCAAAACAAAAAGTATATTAGGGGCGAAAGGCATGAAACAGACATTATTCATTGTCTCCAGGTGATATTTCTCCTGTGAGTTTACAAGCAAGTGTTGGCATGCTGTGTGCAGACATTTGTACAATAGATTAGAGCGCCCCGATCGCCACAGATGAAAAGTAGGGGGGGACACCTTTGACTCTTTCCCTTCCCCCTCTAATTTATCTATATCATTTATTCCAGACAAGAGCTCCTTTCCTTTGTGAAAATTAGAGACATCTGTAGTTAATACAACCTGAGTCAAGGATAATCAAAGCTCACGCTGCCAGGTGTGAACAGATTGCTTGCCGGGTCCGGAAGGTGACTCTTTCCCTCCTCCTCCTCTCATGGGCACCATCCACAATCATTAGGAGGTGTTTTCCGGGAGTGGATGAGGAGGGAGGGGAAGAAGAGTCCATTTTCTGGTGGGAGAAGCAGATGTTGGCTGCACCAGGATGACTCATACAACTGGCAATGTGCTTCCACTTCTCTAAGACAGTTCCACAGTCTCCTGCTAATATTGGGGCTTGGGGTGATGCTGTGAAGGGGGAACATGGACCCTTGAATGGTTCCATATTGGGGTAATGTTCCAACTGCAACAAATCCCTTTTGCAAGGGTGTTGGAAAGACTTTCCAAATCTAGGTAACAGATTCTCAGAGTGGTCTATTGCCTTTGGGAAGATGGGACTGCAAGGAGCCTGTACTTAGAAACAAATGAGGATGAGGGTTGATGGTGATTTCCATATGGTTTTTGTTTTGAATTTGAAATTTTATTTATTTTTAATTAATTTAAATTTAAAAACTGATGCTCAGGTGCATCACAGGTTACTTGTAAAATTTCTTTGGAACAACTTGGGTATGTGAAGCTACTTTACAAAATATTTTTTGGACAGTTTTAGGTTATGACAAAATTGAGAGTAAGGTATAGAGATTTACATTATACCCTCTGCCCCTACATACACATTTCCCCCACTATTAACATCCCCCACCAGAGTGGCACATTTGTTACAATGAAGGAACCTGCTTTGACACCCAAAATCCATAGTTTACATTAGGCTTCACTTTTAGTGTTGGCCATTCTATGGATTTTAACAAATGTATAATGATATGTATCCATCATTTTAGTAGCATACAGAATAGTTTCACTGCCGTAAACATCCTCTGTGCTCTGCCTATATCTTCCCCAACCCCCAAACCCTGGCAACCTCTGATCTTTTCACCATCTCCATAGTTTTACCTTTTCCAGAATGTTGTATAGGTGGAACAAAATAATATGCAGCCTTTTCAGATTGGCTTCTTTCAGTTAGTAATAAGCATTTAAGATTCCACCACGTCTTTTCATGGCTTGATAGCTCATTTCTTTTTTAAAAATGTTTTATTTTTCAATTACAGTTAACATTCAAAACTATATTAATTTCAGGCACAGAGCATAGTGGTTAGATATTTATGTAACTTATGAAGTGATCCCCCTGGTAAGTCTAGTACCCACCTGGCATCATACATAGTTATCATAATATTATTGACTATATTTTCTATACTTTATATCCCCATGACTGTTTTTGTAACTACTAATTTGTGATTCTTAATTCATTGACCTTTTTCACCCTCCTCCCAAACTCTTTCCCATCTGTCTAGATAGTATTTCACTCTCTGGATGTAACACACCCATGTGATTTAAAAAAAATATATATATTTTTATTGATTTCAAAGAGGAAGGGAGAGGGAGAGAGAGAGGTAGAAACATCAATGATGAGAGAGAATCATTGATAGGCTGCCTCCTGCACGCCCTCCACTGGGGATCAAGCCCACAACCCGGGTAGGTGCCCTTGACCGGAATTGAACCCAGGACCCTTTAGTCTGCAGGCTGATGCTCTATCCACTGGCTAGGGCCACACCCATGTGATTTTGAAATGGTGGGTTTACTTCCTGGGGACAGGGATGTCATAAAGGGTGGGGCAGACCTGGAGGACTGCATAAGTCATGAGCAAGCTTTCTTCTGCTTGCTGACATTGGAATGCCACTTGTTGAAGTGACTTAGTGAGCACGGAAAACTTGCTGTCTTTTCACCTTTAATTTTTTTTCTTAATCCTCACCCAAGGACTTGCTTTTTATTGATTTTTTTTAAGAGAGAGAGAGCGAGTGTGAGAGAGAAACATCGTTGTGAGAGTGAAACATTGACCAGTTGCCTCCTGCATGCACCCTGACCAGGGATTGAACCCACAACCTGGGCATGTGTCCTGACCAGGAATTGAACCCACCACATTACAGTGTACTGAATGATGATCAATCAACTGAACCACACTGGCCAGGGCTCCTCTTTAATTTTTGACTGGACTTCATTGCTACCATCAAGTGCTCGGAGGAGGAAACAAACATAGAATTTGGATTCAGGAAGATCCATGTTTGGGCCCTGGTTCTGCCACTTCTGTAATATGGGACCTTGGGAAAACCATTTTACCTCTGTGTCTGAGCTATGGTTTCTCTGTAAAAAAGAGACAGTGATCCTAGCTCAAAGGAAACTCGTGAGAATTAAATAGTACATGTCATACTACTTCATAAACAATATATAGTAGAACCTTTCAAATGTTAATTTAATAATTGTTCCAAGTGAAGTGACTGAGTCCCTGGTGTTCTTGTTCTTGACTTCCTGCCAGACTGTTTCCCAGTGGTCCCAGTGATGGGGAACTGCAGGACCATTTATTGCATCTTGGTACACTGAAGGGCAATTCTCCTGAGCAGAGTCAATGTTAGGGGCCAGATGTTCTCCATACTTGTAACTCATGAATGAGCCTTTCCTCACCTATATAAACCTTCATCATTCCCAAAATCACACTCCAAACACTGGAAGTCTCATAGGCTGACCTAAATAAGGACTGCACCAAACTAAATCTGGATAACCCAAATTCTATCCAAACTGTGCCAAACTTAGAATTCCCAGCTAATTAGTCCACAGTTGATTTCTAGACGATGTCATTAGATAAGCTGTTTTCTCTTGAGTTCTTACTGAAGCAAAGCAAGTTTTGGGTGAAATTGAGGAACCTATTTATTGAGATCCAAAGGAAAGCAAACCTTCCACATTTCTCTAGTTAGGCTCAGGCAGCCCAGGTTGAACCATATCATTGATGCTTAGAGGTCTGATGTGCCCCTTACTCACCCTGAGGTGGTTGTTGCCTTGGGATCATAATGATCATTCCTCTAAGTTATTCCACTGAAAATGCAATGCAGAAAGTCAATGTCAAGATGAAGGGAGACCTCTCAGATCACCTATCAGGCACAGAGTTTGTTCATGAATTCTAACCTTTGTTACTCCCACATCAGTGTAGATCTGGATCCTCCAGTATGAGGTAAGCTCCATAAGCTCAGGGGTATGTGTCTTATATTACCATTTTGTCCTTTAAAACTTGTAGAACAATGGTTGGAATAATTTGACCTAGAGAGGTATGAAAATATCCTAGGAAAGTGGAACTGTGTCATAGATATTCAGTAGTGCAGACGAGGTGACCAGATAGACAGAGCATGTGTACTGGTAAGACTTCGGTACTATTGAACCAGGATGAAGATATGGATACCAATGCTGGGTTTGGAAATTTGCAGTGGATTTGGGAAGGAAAATATCTAGTGAAGAGAGGAGGTTGAGGTTTATAATCTCTAGAGAAATGCATTTCTTTGACCCATTTAGTATTTGCTTCAAATCCTTGTTTTTTTGGAAGTAGAAATGGGTATTAATGGAGAAAGAGTGACTATTTTGAGAAAGAAAATTGGAAACTGCAAAAAGAATGTGTTCCCAAAATCTAATCTAATAATAGACAAACATAGTAATTGACCATACCTCTTCTATGCTTCCCATTGGCTAATCAGGGCGATATGCAAATTAACCCAACCAAGATGGTGGCCGGCAGCCACACAGCTGAAGTGAGCAGGAGGCTTGCTTGCTCCAGTGATGGAGGAAGCCAAGTTTCCTCCCTGCTGCGGCCAGGCTCTGAGCTCCACTCTAAGTAACAAAGTTGCAATTATAGAAGCTAAACAAACCCCAGATACCTGCTTTCAGCAGGCCCTGGCCTGGAGCTGGAGCGGCAACAAAGTTTCAATTGTAGAAGGTAAATAAATCCCAGAATAAAAAATAAAAAGAAAAAAAGGAGAGGCTGAGAGCTTCCGTTGCCGGCTTGGCCAGCCTGAAAACAGCCCTCAGCCCCTCATCCAGACTGTCCAGGCACCCCAATGGGGACCCCCACCCTGAAGGGGGTGTGACCAGCTTCAAACAGCCATCAGCCCCTCACCCGGGCTGGCCAGGCACCCAAGCAGGACCCCCACCCTGATCCGGGACACCCTTCAGGGCAAACCAGCCGGTCCCCACCTGTGCACCAGGCCTCTATCCTATACAGTAAAAGGGTAATATGCAAACTGACCCTAACAGTAGAAGGACTGGGAATGACTGGTCACTATGACACACACTGACCACCAGGGGGCAGACGCTCAATGCAGGAGCTGCCCCCTGGTGTTCATTGTGCTCCCACATGGGGGAGCTCTGCTCAGCCACAAGCCAGGCTGATGGCTGCCAGTACAGCGGTGGTGGTGGGAGCCTCTCCCGCCTCCTCAGCAGCGCTAAGGATGTCCGACTGCAGCTTAGGTCTGCTCCCCGCTGGCAAGTGGATATTCCCTGAGGGCTGCCGGGCTGCCAGAGGGATGTCTGATTGTCATCTTAGGCCCAATCCCCTGGGGAGCAGGCCTAAGCCAGCAGGTCGTTATCTCCCGAGGGGTCCCAGACTGCGAGAGGGCACAGGCCGGGCTGAGGGACTCCCCTTCTCCCCCGAGTGCACAAATTTTTGTGCACCGGGCCTCTAGTGAATTCATAAAAAGGCTGGATCTTTGGTTATTAGATGTGTGTTTCAAAGGCCAGAGGTTTTATGGTCATATGTACCAGCCTAAAGCAAATTAACATATTGTTGGTGCTATTAGCATGTGAATGTCAATTGTAAAATTCCAAGAATATTTCTATAGTGTGTATAATTTTCCAAAATTACTTAATCAAGGAGCCCTAAAAATACTTAAGTACTTTATTTCTGTAATATGATTATTTCAGGGGTTGCAAACTGGTTATTCTGATTTGCCTGGTAGAATGTTTAAAAATAAATGGAATTTGAATACATTTGAGCAGTGCCTAGACTTATTAGTTCTACCCAGGACTCTCTACTGTTTTATTCTCAATCTGATACAGACAATTAATTACCTGCCTATAGGCATTTGGGTTTTCTACTCTTCTTATAGCTGCTTCAGAAAACAAAGGAGTGTGGCCTGTGAATATTGGAACTAAATGGCTATCGCATTCTTAGGAGGCAAGAGAAATCCAGGACCTCCTCAACATCCGCAAAAAACGCAGGAAAGCAGATGGTAGGGCCTCTAGTGGACCATCTCATTGTAGCTACTGCTCAATGTGGGAATCCTTTCCAAACCATTCTGGACATAGCCTTTTCATGTCTACCTAGACACTTTTAATGATAGGGGAGTTACTATTAATATGAAGCCTTAATACATATATTAAACTAGGATCTTTTGTACCCCTTGCTTAAAATTTTCACCTAGTGGTTCTGCCCTATGGAGGAACATAGAATGACTCCTTGTCTTTGCTACAATGTCATGTCTATTGGATGGTCTTTTAAACATACAGATTCCTTCAGTGGCTTCTCATTTGTAATCATTTCTATATCTCTTCCTTGGTTTTACCCCACTCCTATGGACAATCAATAGCTTGACCATGTAGTACACCGAATTTGAACAGGGCATTCAGAGTTGCATGCATCACTCAGAATCTGCCCTGCTCAGTGCAGACTGTTTTGGGACCTATATTCATGATCTGAGCATCAAACTTCTCATGACACAGGCCCAGATTGCCTTGGCGGGGGCTTTTGCAGTGTCAGTGTCCCTCAACTGGTTCACTGAAACTTACAGTCAACCGAAGGCCACAATTTGTTTAATAAAAAGCCAAGACAAGCCTCTTGATTCAGGAAAATTGTCTTGACTCCATTATAGTTAATTTAGAAGTGGCTGTGTTGACTGAGACCTATACACTGGGTTCTCTGTTATAATATAAAATTTGTGTAATCATGAGAAAGCAGGGTTATTAATAATCTCATTAGTATGTATTGAGAAATAAAAGATAGAGTTCTGGCTTTCAAGAACTCTCCAGTTGGGAGGAGAAGACCAAGGTTTATTTAGAAAGAAATTAGTGAAGAATATGAGTAAATATGTAAATGCTAAATTGTTCCAAGTAGACCAGAAGTCCTGATTAGAGAAAAGTTGGGGCAATGGTGGTAGGAGAAAGAAAAGGTTTCATGGAGGAAGTGAGACACACCCTGGTGCTTGAACAGTGCTTTGAATTGGACTAGTACAGACTGACGGGTGGATCTTGTTGGTGAAGGGATTGGCAGAGGTGGTCTCATTTGGTAGAACAAAGGGTGTCTTTGAGTATTAAAAGGTAGGGTGGGGCATTTAGCCTTGAAATTGTGGGTCTAAGGCAGTGATGGCGAGCCTTTTGAGCTCGCGTGTCAGCATTTTGAAAAACCCTAACTTAACTCTGGTGCCGTGTCACATATAGAAATTTTTTGATATTTGCAACCATAGTAAAACAAAGATTTATATTTTTGATATTTATTTTATATATTTAAATGCCATTTAATAAAGAAAAATCAACCAAAAAAATGAGTTCGCATGTCACCTCTGACAAGCGTGTCATAGGTTCGCCATCACTGGTCTAGGGGGAGGTGTGAAATGGCAGAAGAGCTGCTAAAGGAAGTCTAGTCTAGAAGTGGTATTTAGGATAGATTTGAGGGGCTGGAGGCAGGGGCCAAACCTGCAAGGCAGTTAGAATAAGGAAGCAATGATCATCTGCCATGAAGAACCATTTTGAAAGAGGAAATACAGGATTTATCAGACTGCTTAGAGATGAGGAAGAAGGGTTAGATAGATATGATGTTGTAGTTTCACACCTGGTTGATGTGGATAATGGTGGTTCCATGGTCAGAACTGAAGAAGGAAATGGTTTGGATGAAAGAGGCTGATTTTGTTGGGGGCAAGATTGGGTGGCCATGTGGGTTTGGGGCAGCATTTAAATGACATGGTCCAGTAAACCATTTGGAGATAGGACCTGGGTAGCTGCTGATGGGAAAGAAGTGTGAACAATGCACCATCTTCCCTTCTTAGTAGTACATGCCCTGGTGTTCAGTTCTGAGTTAGCAGACAGGTGTATGCCTGGTGCAGAGGTTAAGAGCAGGTGCTTCTGAGTCAGACAGATCTGGGTTCAAACCCTACTCTGCCACTTACTAGCTATGTGACCTGGGCAATAAGTGTAACCTCCCTGAGCCTCAGGACAGTCATCTATAAAAGGAGGAGTAATAAAACTTCATAAAGGCTTAGGGAGGACTAAGTAAAGTGGGTACAATTGTATTTACAAGAAGTGCACTGTTATTGATGTCACTCTGTCTGGCTGCCTGCAGCAACTGCTGTCTACCCATCAATGGGTTTGGGCTATCAGAAGATGGTGCCTAGGGATTGAGACTAAACTGAGGCTGTTCTGAGTGTGGGTATCTCGCTGATAAACTTGTCATCACTCTGGAGCTGCTAAGCAGAGATAAAAGCATTCACTCCTTCTGAGAGTCTGGTTGAAGAAAGATACCCACTCACCAGGGGTGAAGAGTATTTTCTTTAAGCAGCCTCTGGAGTTCCCAGACCTGCCTACCTCCTGACTTCCGCAGAAGGGCTAGCTTTGTACAGCTGCCATAACACAGCTACGGTCCTTTATAAGTCTTACCAGCTTTCCCCACCCCCAGTAGCTGCCTCTGGGCTCTGACATCTGAGGACCACAATGAACTCAGAATGAACGTAGGCACCAGCCAAAGCTCGAGGACCTTCCTCAAATACCCCATAGACATGGACGTTAAGAAGTCCTCCCATGCCAGGTCTCAGGATGTATTTCAGGTGCTTGTAGGTCACTTGGCATTGGCAATGAGACCACAGTGGAAATACTAGCACAGCTATTTCATGTGCAGTGTCAGCAAATGCAGCAGGCAGACAAGCCAGGGTTGGGTAGCCCGGTGTGCTCACATAGGTGAGGGCAGCCAAGCCTGTCTGAATGCAGAGAACTCCGGGAAACATGAATGGGGACACTTGGCAGATTTTGGAGGAGCCAGAATCCTCAGCGCAAGGCTTGGAAAGCTGTTTATACTTAGATTACATTTTTCTTTCTAGAGTAAGAGGTGTTCAGCCTGATGATGGAACACCCTAGGACTGTGAGAAAGGCTACTCTCATATGTCATCTTTTATGCCAACTTCTTGGAGAATGACCCTTGCCTGATCGAGCTTCTACCTGGTCCATGTGTGTGTGTGTGTGTGTGTGTGTGTGTGTGTGTCTTCAATTGGACATCAAGGCAACTGCATTCCACTCCTCTGGACACATGACAGGCCAGAAAGGCTCTGGGCTCTGTGTCAGCACTCACCTTTGGTCATTGGACCTTCCCATTTGGCACCCAGTGAATATAGTCTTTTGTGAGGTTTAGGTGTGATTGTGGCTAATGGTTTTGAAAGACAGATTTGCATAGGTAAGCATCTTGTAAAATAGTTCTCTGAAAGCATTTATCAAGGAGAAATGTGCAAGCCCAAAGGTGGAAGGAAGCTGGGGGAGGAGTGGCAGCGGGAAAGGAGGTGAGAGTGGAATACCAAAACATATGCTTTTCAGCTGCCCTGGCTGGTCCTGGAGTAGCCCTGCTCCGGTGGGAGGGAGGCCCTGCAGGTTGCAGTGCATCTGAAAGATTTATGCCCTGCACACCAAGCGCACATCGACGACTCTCCACGGCACAATTTTGAAAAGGTGATTATGGGTCTGACATAAAGAAATATTTTTATATGAAATTGCTGAAAGTTCTCTGGGTACTAAGCAATAATCACCTTAATGCTTTAGAAAGTCTTCCAATTTGTTTCCCATTGGCTTCTTGGCAGTTGGGATTTGCATGCTACATAATATCCAATTCTGGGCATTCTGCATGCCGCCATGCTCAGCATCGGGCTTCCCTGGACGAAGAATGCATTATGGGCTGGGGATAAGTCTCAGTAACTTTAAAAATGTGCATAGACTTAGAATCTACCTCTTGAAATGTTTTAAAGAAAAATTTAGAAAAAAGATGCTCATTTAAAAGATATGTGGTCAAAGATGTTTATCATGGTGTGATATTTTGTGTATATGTCATTCCAGAATTTAATGCCCTGCATTTTAAGAGAGAAAAGTTAGAAACACCATGAATGTGCCAAAATAGGAGATTTGAGGTTTAAAAAAGTACTATAGAATATTATGTATGACTGAGTCTGAAAAACAAGTTGTAGCACAGTATACATGTATGTGCTATGATTCCATTTTTATAAAATGGAATATACATTCATATTTTTATGGGAATAAATTCTTGAAAGACCTATGTAAACATGCAAAGGTGGTAAGGATATGGGTGATTTTGCTTTTTACAAAACATTAACCCGACTATTTTCTATAAAAACATAGTTTATTTATGTTGATAATATCAGGGATGCTCCCTTAGTGAGGAACTCTCTTGTCGGCACTGGTCCATTGCCACGTGTGCTTCCTGCTGTTGTTGTCCTAAGGTGTCTAGTAGGCTGCTTCTTGCAGCTGAATGGAGCTGCTGACAGTAGGCCTTGGCTGCAAAGACGATGACAGGCAGCTCCTCTTAAATTCTGGTCGGTGCCACGGAGAGGAGCCATTGGTTAACTGACATCTTTCATCAGCTGACTCATGGGGAGAGCAGGGGCCTCTGCCATTGCCGTCACGATTGTGTCTGGCCCGTGGCCACATGTCAGTGTACCAGGAGGCTGCTTTCTTTTCTATTGGCCTCTGTGTTTCTTTTTAAAATTGTGTTATTTATTTAGATACTATTTTCATCAGCATCATGTGTTGTTGCCACTGAACTTGGGTCAGGGAATAAGTCTGTTGGAATCTGGCAGTTCTGCTTTGTAATTTGTAGTCCTAGTCAGTAGGTTGGCCTGAAACGTTTGGTGTAGGGATTCAGATATTGAACTAGGTCACGATGACAGTGCAGTAGCTCTCAGAAGATGGTGTCCTGATTTCTTCCCTCTGTGTCTTCTCTCTTAAGGTGGGGTGGGAGGGACTTAGTTTTAAAAATATACCTGGCCTCCAAAATGAGCCTAATTTTGAGTAGTCTTTTCACATTACTACACTACTACTAGTGAAACAAAGTTTGAGCAGAAAGAAACGCTCTAAAACTACACACAAGAGAAAGAGAAACTCCCCACTTCACTTTTTTTCCTTTTTTCCATGTGTGCCACTTTGGAGACAAATCAATTTAGCTATTTCTAAGCAAAGAAAAAAGGATGCCCCAAGTATCAGGATCTCAGTTTCTGTGCCAGCAGGCAAGGAAGCAATGAGTGTCCACAACATCTGCATTAAAATTGGGATTTCTTTTGTTATTGCTGGCGTTGCACGGGTGAGATGTGATTCTGGAAGCAGACTTTGGGCAGCTTTCACTTTTTCAGTGTCAGAAATACACTGAAGACCCTGTGAAAAGGTGTATAAGGGGGAACTAACATTTACTTGGCCCTGACCATGTGCTAGATAGTTTACATCCACATTTCATTGCAGGGTAAAGATTACACTCAGCATTCTGACCCTGAAGTCCAATGGAAATCACATTGGAATTCCCTCTCCAGAGCTGACAGTTTGTTTTTCTTAATCTTTTTTTGAAAGAATGAATCTTCTCTTCCTCTTGGAGTAAATAATACAATGAGTCTGATAAAAAAATAATATTTTAGCTTTGCTCAATCCAGTTAACGCTGAAAATTACTGGGTTGAATCTTGGGCTTAGAAAGAAACCATTTCGTTGACACCTAATTTTACAGATGATAACACTGAGATCAGAGGAGGAAGGGACTTGCCAGGGTCACACTCAGAGTTTCAGATCAGGTCCTTGAATTACTGATGAGGGCGCCACCTGAGAACTGATTTTCGTGCAGTTGGTTATCAGCCCACTCCTTTTCCTCATCCTCATCTCAGTTCAGCAACCTTCTGATGAGAAGTGATTTAGGGAGCCAATCTCCCACCTGGATTCAACAGAAAGGACAGGAAGAGTCATGCTTCTATTTTCTGATGATTCCACAACCATGAATCTATAGTACAAGCCAGTTCCTACATTAGGTTCATGTCCATGTTGCATCCCCAATGAGTGATGGCAAGATGGAAACTCCCCACATAGGGCCCAGGAAAGCATTTGTTATACCCCAAATCCTTTGGAAGTTCCCAAGAGAGAAGAGACAAGGGCTACAGAAAGTGACTCATCTACCCCCTGAAGAGTTGGCAGATGAATTAACAGACACTTGTGATCACTGACACCACAAGTGTCGATGGACATGAGCCATCTTTGGGCAAATAGTATCAAACTCCATAACTTCATATGCATGTTAGGCCTTGGAATAACTTGCAAGTTCAACTCCATAAATGACAAAATGATGTTAATGTGTTGATAAAAATGTAAAAAAATATTAATGTATAGAAAAAGTATAGACCCTTTTTCTGCCACAAGTTTCACTCCCCCCTCCCCCGATAATGAATTAGCATATACATTCTATTTTTTTTACTGCTGTATTTTCAAAAGTTCCACCATCCCATTGGTGAAATATTTATTTATTTATTTATTTATTTATTTATTTATTTATTTATTTATTTTTATTGATATAAGAGAGGGAGAGGGAAAGAGAGAGAGAAACATGAATGATGAGAGACAATCACTGGCTGCCTCCTGCATGCCCTCCACTGGAGTTTGAGTCAGCAACCTAGGCATGTACATTAACTAGGAATTGAACTGTGACCTCCTGATTCATAGTTTGATACTCAACCACCGAGTCACACTGGCTGGGCATGGAGTTTTTAGATGATCCGTAAAGGCAGATCTGATGCTCTTACCTTGGTCAGGTGACCCACAGACCTAATATCTCTTAGCCTCACACTTATCTCAGGGAAACTCAGCTTTTCACACTGTCAATTGCTTAGAAAAGTTGTGTTGGAAAATAAAAATACTTTACATTTACATAAAAGATACTTTTACTGATATTGTTTAGTTCCAATCTGTACTTTTTATACTAGTCCTATTTTAACATTTGAAAGGTGAGGAAAGGGGGGATTGGAGAAGTGATAGGATTTTACCAGGGGCACATGCTCACTGTTAGAGCTGGGACTCAAATCCAGGACTCGGGATCCTTTTTAATGGGTTTCCTACCATCTCAGGGTTTGATCTTGTGATGGAGAAATGCCAAGGCAGCATTGTTGTTAGTTCAGACTAGACATTGCTGTTAGCTTTCTAGATTGTTCATAGTTAAAAAAAAAGAGAAACCACACCTCAGGAATCTATCTTTTAGCCAAATCAACTGTGATGACAGTGTTCTGTAATTGCCATGTTATTAGAAGGAATTAGGATTAGCTGAACTCTTCACCTTACCCCCTTGTCCTAACATTGTCTAGGGATAAGAGCATGAGTTTAAATTTCCAGCTGTGCCACGTATCAGTTATGTGACATTAGGTAAGTGTGAGCCTCAGTTTTGTGAAAATTGAGGAAAATACTTTAAAATGTTGTGAGACAAAACGTGTTAATGTAGGTAAAACACCAAGACAGCACTGGGGTAAATAGATATTAGCTCTTGCTATTACTGTTCCTGAAGTTCTAAGGGTGAGACAATAAAATAAATTGTGTGAAAAGTTGTCAAATAATTAGAGAACACGATTATTTACATCCACCAACGTCATTGGGTGATTTTAATTGAGGACTTAATCCATAGAACCTAATAGAGTAGCTTATTAAGAAGGGTAAGGTCTCAGGCATTATGTATAAGTCCTCTTAGAGTAGAGAAAGAGTATTTCATTAGATTTTCCTAAAAATCCTACAGGATGGGTGTCACTATGCACACTCACAGATGAAGAAAATGAGACTTTTAGGGTAAAGTAATTGCCATGTAATATGTAAGCTGGAAAAGCAGGGGTTTGAATGAATATTGATTTCACTTTGATAACTCACTGAGTGTCTTAATGCAAACCTGCATGGGTACTTCTGGGATGCTAAAATATAAAAGCCCCAATAAGCCTACTTAATGTTTAGGAGATTTGCCATGGTGGGTGTCAAAAATTATGAAGTGGGTTCATCTGGTTAATAAAGTGTTAGTTCTAGTTATTAAAATACCTTTTTTTGCCAGCATTAGACATCTTTTAAATTAAATTGATAGTGCTGAAAATTTTGAAACCTTTGCTTATGTATTTATATAGATTTTCAAGCAAGATACAAATTATTTGCAAATAAATATAAAAGGGCATTTTTGTTTAACCCTTTCATTTTTGGTTATGATGCTTTATGATGAATGAAATAGAATATGGGAAAGATGACCGACACTACAGAAGTTTATTCTGAATTAAATTTGGGGCTATATTAGTGACCAATAGTTTTGAAATGACTGTTCTGAAAAGTTCTGCTTCTTCATTTGGTGTTGACTGCTCCCCCATCCTCATTTTACAAATGAATTTTTTACCCCTAACCCTAAAGGCTTAGATTTTATTTTCCAGAAACTAACACTATATACCAGCCCTGATGAGTCACACATATCTTAAATATGAGATTCTCTCGCTTCGGAAACAGACTTTTAAAACAAGTTTTTGTTCTGCATCCTGGAATTCTGGTTACATTGTGAGAAATAGCTGTGTTCCCTGTTAGTGTGACATGAAAATGTCCTTTGCAAAGGACCAGGGACAGCGAGAAGGACAGAAAAGAGGGAAAGAAAAGAGCAGGAAATTGAAGAATAAGGCCAAGTGGGAAGTAGGTGGAGGAGAGATGGAAAGAGAGAGAGAGATGGAGAAGGAGAAAGAGATGAAAAGAAATACAGAATGAGATAGATAGAAATAGAAAGACAGAAAGAGAAATAGACGATGAGGACAATAGAGAATGAGAAAGGAGGAGAGGGGGGATGGGAGAGACAGAAAGAAAAGGAGAGAAACCAAAAAGGCAGGACCGTATCTCCTACAGGACCCCGCAGGGAGCTGGTAAGAAAGAATTTGAAGCCAGAGGAACATATTCAGAACCAGGAGTTGAGTCTAATTGTAAGCAGACCCTGCCCGCCCCCTTCAGATGAGTGATGGACTCCTGGCATGTGACCTAGCTTGGCAATCTCCACCCCCTGTCCAGGCTGCCATAAGGAGATACGTAATGTCTAGAGTGATGAGAAAGTCATGCCTGCAGATGGTACAGATGGAGCTGCCTCATAAAATGACTCACTGTGAATCCTCACTGAAATCTCCGCTATAAAAATGATAATGGAAAAAGCAAAAGAAAGGCTAAACAGGCTTGAAAGAAATTTGTTCCAGCTTGTGTAGCTCCCTTCAATTTTTGAAAGGAGAGAAAAAAAAGAAGACCCTGTAAGTAAAATGCAAGGAAGAATGTATCTTTTTCCTTCCTGGCAATATTCCTTCACCCCCCACTTCCTTTTTGACATCAGTATGTAAATGAAAATGGCAAGGGAAAAAGGAAGAGTTTTGGAGAAAGATGTAAGAATTATTTATTAAGGAGTAGGGGGATGTCTGTAGGGAAGGGCTGGGAGGCTTAGAAGAGAGGGAGTGGCATTTTAGAGAGCAAAGAGGAGGCTCTCATGGAGCAGAACTTGTGTTTCATTTGATGTCTGAGGTAGAGGTTGCCAGAGTGGAGTGGGCCTCCCAGAGAGTGAGGTCAGATACTGGATAAGAGAGTATATAAAAGTGACTCATGAAGACCTCTTTAGCAAGAATGGGAAGTCCAAAGAGCATAGAATTCTAAGAGTAAGTGTTATTTCAAAGTCACCCAAGACCACAACAGGTCTACATTCAATCCCAAATATAGTTCAGTTTTATGGATATGGAATTTGCCAGAATTTGAGCATATTATTCAGTGGAAGTTCTTTCGGATTGCATCTCCTTGTTCTTCCCATGGCAGATCCGGTACTGCAGTGGATTACAAGGTAGTAGCTGGAGCAGAGTTACAGGATGGAAGGGCAGATATGGGGGTAGCCCATATCCTGAGCGTCACAAGGAAGCAGGGAGTCAGAGTAGAGCTTGGCTTCAGTATAAGGGGAAGAGTCTAGACTGAGGTACATCCACTGCACTGATGGTTAGGGCAAGGTGGGTCAGAAGCATGGAGTGCATGAATAATGTGCTTTGGGACAGTCCCATATCAGAAATGGTCCAGGTAGACAGTGAAATCATGGGTGTCTTGCTTCCGTAGTTGGCGTATGCAGAGACTTTTGTGCAGTGTTCTGACTAGGCAGAGCCTAATGCCTAGATTGGGACACTTGGTTGATGCAGAGGCTGGGAATTCCCTATCCATAGGGCAGAGTTATCTTAGTTGGGGGATGGTGGGGAACATGGCAAGTGGATGGGGTGGCAAGAAGGATATGATAATAGAATGAGATAGCGACCTTGTAAGAAACAGACTAGTTCAGAAGGAACAATTTACAAAGGCGTGAACAGGGTTTAGGGAGCCAACAAGAGATGGTGAAGTATTCAGGGACAAGCAATAGCTGGGAGCTGTTACCACTCTATGTCTGAAGGAGCAGGAATGGAGGTGGATGATGTTTTTGCAGCCCAGTGAGAATGGGAGCTCTGACTGGCCAGTGTTGCAATTACAGAGGGCCACAGCCTCTGCTAGACAGGAGATCTGGACCAGGGAGGGTGTCTGTCTGCTCAGTATTCTATAACAAAATGCCACAGACTGAGTGGCTTATAAACAACAGCAATTTGTTTATCACAATTCTGGAGGCTGGAAGTCTGAGATTGGGGTTCCAGCATGGTCAGGGGAGGACCCCTTTTGTGCTGCAGATTTCTCACTGTGTCCTCACCTGGTAGGAAGAGGAGAGAGCTCTTTGGGATCTCTGAGAGTTCTCTGGGATTTTTAAGAGCACTAATCCCATCATGAGGGCTCTATTCTCTTGACCTAAGTACCTCCCAAAGGACCCACCTCCTAATGCCATCATGCTGGGCATTAGGATTTCAATGTATGAATTTTAGGGGGACATAAATATTCAGTCCATAGTAAAGACATGAAGAAGGAATACCCTGACCTCTTATTCTTCACTCTCACCTCCTCCTGGTACTTCACATTAGCCAACCACATCTGGAAACAGCAGTGAGGAAATCCATGAGGTCAGCCTGGGGTGCAAAGCAAGGCACAGAAGGGTGGAGAGTGGATGGGGTTGAGGGGAAAACAGAGAATGACCATCATATATGCAAACTCATCCAGATGGCAGTTGTTTAGTACCAGGTAATTTGTCTACTTGTGACCAAGTCAGGGGCAGCCAGATCCAGCCCATAGGGAGAAGGCCGCTCAAAACTACACAGGTTCTCGGGCCCAGGCTATGATGTATAATGGCTCTAGTGCTGAAGAGCAATGAGAGTGTTAAACCAGGAAACTGAGGTACAAGCCCTACCCTTTGAAGAGCTCCAACATGATGAGAGATGGGGGAGATAATAGTTCAGAAAGAGCCTTACTAGGTCCCTTGGCTATATACAATTGACTTAGTGTTGGCTCCATTAGGTTGGGGTGCAGCAGGGTGCTGATGTCCTCATCTTCATCCTCATGGGCTCAGGAATTGGGCTGGGTCTTGGACCTCCCAACATTTTAGTTGTTGGAGTTACTGTGGGGTGCAGGGAGAAAACTTTGGTTGACAGGGGAGGGTGGTTTGAGTGCTGGTGGACTAGTTAACACACACAAAACACAAGTGGGTGTAGGAAAAGCTGAGAGTGACTAAGAGCCTAGAGCAGTGGTCGGCAAACTGCGGCTCGCGAGCCATATGCAGCTCTTTGGCCCCTTGAGTGTGGCTCTTCCACAAAATACCGACTTCTGCGCATGGGCCATGAAGTTTCAATCACACTGTATATGCGCGCCCACACGTGGTATTTTGTGGAAGAGCCACACTCAAGGGGCCAAAGAGCCACATGTGGCTTGTGAGCCGCAGTTTGCCAACCACTGGGAGAATTAGCTTCCAGGAGCTGAAAGGGCCATAAGTGGCAGATAACAGGCTAATGAGGCATCCATACCAAGAAGGGCCTTGAAAACAAGATGAGTCTCCTTCACACCAGAGATTTCATTTTGTTTTTGCTTGTAAAAGGGCCTGTCTTCATGTCCTCAGCCTGGATTGTGTGGAGAGGAGCAGGAATGGGGAAGAACTTGCCGAGGAGTATGGTAGAATAGGGAGGAGAAATGTTCGTGTTGGAGAGAGAGATCTTGACACTCTTTGGTTTTAGCCCTATGTTTTCTCACAAAACATCTCTTAAATATATTCCTTGAATGAGGATAACACTTAAAGGAGGCCCTTTCTACTTCATGCCAGAGTAAAGCCCTGGCCTGAACTCATTTCTGCATTAACTGGTGAAATAACTAATTGACTCATATTACATGAGATATATTTTTGTTTCATGTGTTGATAAATAATATTGAAAATGGTTTTTAAAGACATATAGAGTATACCTTCAGTTAAACACTGAAATCTTTCCCTTCATGAAGAAAAGGATGATTATTTTCTAGTTATGCAATAGCGCACAATCTGGAATTTTGAATCATGGTTGGCTCTGTCTTAGAAAACTCCTGTATTGTTATTTTTGTCACTTTCCCCCTGGGGCAGGAGTCCTTTGTGTATTGCTTGCTCTCCTTGCTTGTGGCAGCTGTCTCTTAATTTCTGTCTCTGAAATTGAGTTTTCCACTCTGATTACTTGTCACCTGTGGTCATCATTGTAGGAACAAAGTTAAATAGCACTGGCCAGTTGCTCAATGGTTAGAGTGTTGGCCCTTGGACCAAAGGGTTGTGGGTTCAATTCCCAGTCAAGGGCATGTACCTTGGTTGCAGGTTCCATCCCCAGCCCAGGTCTGACATGTGCTAGAGACTACCAATCAATGTGTCTCTCTCACATCAATGTTTCTCTCTCCCCTCTCCCCTCTTCTACTCTCTCTTAAAAAGTCAATGAAAAAAATATCCTTGGGTGAAGATTTAAAAAAAAAGTTAATTATATATCAATTATGTTTCCAGCATTAGATAGATTCAAAGTTGGAAAACTTAGAATTGATAGAATGAGAAATAAAACCTCCCTGAATCTGTCCCTTATGTCTTCAGAGGATATTAAAAGTGCTACTGATGTTACTTCCATTCATGCGGGTGAGACTGGGAAGATAGGTACAGTACCTCCCTTCTCTGCAGAAGGGAGTTTCAAACCAGAGGTGTACCCCCCTCCCAGCTTCCCCAACACCCACTTGTGTTACTTGTATCTTTGAACCGTTTTGTCCTAGTCTTTTCTGCCTTGTGCTGATGTTTTGTGGCATCATTTTAAAAAATGTAATTTTATTAAACATTTTAAAAATAATTTGAAAAATTTTTCAATTACAGTTGACATACAATATTATATTAGTTTCAAGTGTGTTGTGGCATCTTGAAATTGGTTGACCCAGATATCTCAGTCATCTTATAACTGAGTTGATACTGGAAAACCATTATGAGAGTTAAAAATGGGGAATAGAATAGTTTACTAAAAGTCTTTGGAGAATTATCCAAAATGTAAGTATCTTATTCCTGAAATAAGTAACTTCCAGATTTAAGTGATCGTGTCAACACTACTAATGAAAATTCAGGTGAGGGACTGTTATTTTATATTTTACTATACTTTTCAGATTCATTGTATCTAGACTTACGTTTATTTTTGCTTCTAAAACTTTATACTACATTTTGGATCTTATTTTTTAGCTAATTATATCTATCACTAAACTAAGCCAGAGGCTGTATCCTATGAGCACCTGAGCAGTCTAAAATATCCTGGCTTACCCTGAATCTAGGTCCCGTTAGGACACTGTTTTGTAAATATCGACAAAACGTTAGAAGCACAGATTCCATATGACTGGGTGTTCTGGAATAGTTCCCGTGTTAGTGTCTGTCTTGCTATCCCTATAAATACAGTGGGAAATATTAGACTGTGTGTCCCAATTTTAACTAGAATGTAGTTCACACTTTTTTTCTGTCTTCCCTTTCTCCCTATCTTGCGCTGCTCCAGGAAGACTGTCAACCTTCCTGGTCTGGTACTAGATTTACCTGGACATTTGTGGGCCTTCCTACCCCAGTCCAGTTTGTTCCTTGGTCTCTGCCATTCGCTTCCAGGGACGGGTTGTTGTCTTTGGTTTTGCACAGGAATAAATAACTTTGGAGTTATTAAGGCCCCTACCCTAGAAAAGATGAACTCGTTTTTCATGATCTCCTTTCAGTCCCCCTATGGCATTTCTGGGCAGTGAGGACTGGAGGAAATCCTCAGAGTGCTTAAAAACCTTTCCTGCTTTTTCCTGCACATGCCTGGGTTACAGGGACTCTTGAGCCCTGTCTGTGCCTTCCTTTTCTTCCCCTTCTGAGAGAGAAGAATGGGAGAGAGAACAGAGAGAACTGGGTTTTCTCCTGATGTGCATGAAGTGCATGGTTACCTTGTTTTTATGGTTTCTGATTTGTAGGCTACATTTGCCCTTCTTTACTTTCATTCATTCATATGTAATTGCAAAGGTTTGGGTGGGCAGTATTATGGTAAATCAGTGTGGCCTTTCCTTGTAGCCTCTTTCTTTATTAAACCTTTATTTAGTACTTTTGAAATACCTTTGTTTTTCTGCTTATGAAAGTAATATAGAAAAGTATAAATAATTTATTTCTTTGGACAGATTCCTAGAAGTAAAAGTACTAGGTTCATGTAGAGCATAAATATTTTATAGTGAAATTATATTCCAGAAAGCTTATACCCATTCACCTTCCTGCCAATTGAGTAAATGAATACATTTTAATTTATATTACTAATAAAATCTTTACTAACTTGATTGGTAAAAATATCTTATTTTTAATGCATTTAAAAACTACTAGTGAGCTTTATAAAAATACATAAATAAGCAAGCAAATACATGTTTATTAGCCTTTTGTACCTCCTATCTTTTTTTTTCTTTTCTTAATTAAATCTTTATTGTTCAGATTATTACATTTGTTCCTCTTTTTTCCCCCCATAACTCCCCTCCTCCCAGTTCCCGCCCCACCATCCGCCCTCACTCCCCACCCACTGTCCTCATCCATAGGTGCACGATTTTTGTCCAGTCTCTTCCCGAATCTCCCACACCCCTTTCCCCCCCAAGAATAGTCAGTCCATTCCCTTTCTATGTCCCTGATTCTATTATGATCACCAGATTATTTATTCACTTGATTCTTAGACTCACTTGTTGATAGATACATGTTTGTTGTTCATAATTTGTATCTTTACCTTTTTCTTCTTCTTCCTCTTCTTAAAGGATACCTTTCAGCATTTCATATAATACTGGTTTGGTGGTGATGAACTCCTTTAGCTTTTCCTTATCTGTGAAGCTCTTTATCTGACCTTCAGTTCTGAATGATAGCTTTGCTGAATAAAGTAATCTTGGTTGTAGGTTCTTGGTATTCATCACTTTGAATATTTCTTGCCATTCCCTTCTGGCCTGCAAAATTTCTGTTGAGAAATCAGCTGACAGTCGTATGGGTACTCCCTTGTAGGTAACTGAGTTTCTTTCTCTTGCTGCTCTTAAGAGTCTCTCTGTCTTTTGCTCTTGGCATTTTAATTATGATGTGTCTTGGTGTGGTCCTCTTTGGATTCCTTTTGTTTGGGGTTCTCCGTGCTTCCTGGACTTGTAAGTCTATTTCTTTCACCAGGTAGGGGAAGTTTTCTGTCATTATTTCTTCAAATAGGTTTTCAATATCTTGGTCTCTCTCATCTTCTGGCACCCCTATAATTCTGATGTTGGTACGCTTGAAGCTGTCCCAGAGGCTCCTTACACTATCTTCGTATTTTCGGATTCTTTTTTCATTTTGCTTTTCCGGTTGGGTGTTTTTAGCTTCTTCGCATTTCAAATCTTTGCCTTGATTCTTGCGGTCCTCTGGTCTGCTGTTGGGAGTCTGTATAATATTCGTTATTTCAGTCCGTGTATGTTTAATTTCTAGTTGGTTCTTTATTATAACATCGAGGGTCTCATTAGATTTATTGAGGATCTCATTAAGTTTATCAGCGGCTTCTAGACAGTTCTTGAGAGACCTTAAAAGTGTGGTTCTGAACTGAATATCCTCCATTGACAGTTTTGTCCTGTTTCTTTGTCCCCGCTTTTTTTATGCTTTCTTGGTGCACCCCCTAGTGGTCTTTGTGCTCAGTCTTGTTGTAGTTAAGCCTTGATTGTTGTAGTTAATGCTGGGGGGGATTTGACCTCCAGGCCAGCTGGCTGTGAGAATCAGCTGTGTCTGCAGTGGGAAAACTTCTGTCCTCTAGGGAGGTGCTAATCTAGCCTTTGCCTGAGGCTATCTGGCAAATGGCTCTGCGCAGGGTTTGGGCGGGGCGGGTGGGTCGCTCGGGCTCGGGATCAACAGGGTGGGCTGAAGAGAGCAGTTATGGCAGCTCTAAGTTCCGTCCCTAGAGGCTCTGCCTCACAGAGTCCCAGCAACCGCTGCAAACATCGGAGAGAAAGCTGCCTTCGAGTTCCGACTGAAGCCAGACAGTCCCGCTTCTCCCGTTTGACTCTGGGTCCCTAGAGACTTGCCCGGATCTGGAGCTCAGAATCTGAGACTCCCTCCCGATTGAAAGCACCAACCGCGCCGTCCACCGCCAGTCCGCTCCGCATGCACTTCGTACCTGAGTATTTCACTTCAGCACTGCGCCTCCTCTGAGTCTGGGTATGATATTCTCTTTCCTCCTAGTTGTAGAATTTCCACTCAGCCAGCCTTCCTGTGGTTCTGGATGATGTCCGTTCCCTCTTTTAGGTGTGTTTTGATTTGGTTGTTCAAGGCAGCAATCTCCAGCGTTAACCTATGCCGCCATCTTGGTTCTCCTCATCCCCTCCTATCTTTGATGGTAGAAAAATTTAACAGTTTAAGGTCTAAAATATATTTCTTTTTTTTGTTTTCTTTCTTCAGAGAGTCTTTCTCCATCCAAAGCTCATCTATATTCCGCCCCCCCCGCCCAAGATTTAAAAAATGATTTGATTTGAAAACAAATTTATTCCTTGATCTGCATGAAATTTGTTTTAATGTGTGTGTTGTGAAGTGAGGATTTAAATTTTTTATCTTTAAATCAATAACCAAATTTTATCAACACCTTAGTTGTAAACTACAGAACCCATACTGGCTAGCTTAAAGAGATTCAGAATATTCTGAGGATTTTAGGTGGCTCATAGTATCTCTGGGTTGGGCAGGGTGGTAACTTTCAACAATGGTACTCAGAACTGTGCCAGAGGACTGGATAGGTGAGGAATTTGCTACAGCCTCTGCTCCCTCCTGTACCAGCAAAATCCAGGACAGACCACACTTAGAACTGGGTCTCTCATTTACTTTTGAGAAAAGTCTCATGTGGTTGCACCTGATTGGGAAAGCAATTTTTCTGGAAGTTATTTTGGGAAGTCAGTTTTCAAAATGTGGGAAATTATCAAAATATAGGGAGAATGTGCACAAGATTGGGTGACCACAAGGGGCTAAGCTAGTTGTTGCAGCAGCCTTAACCACTGATTGGTGATTCCACAAATTTGTTAAGTTTGCATTTTAGAAAATGTATCCTACATAATAAAGAGGTAATATGCAAATTGACTGTCATGCCCCCACACAAGATGGCCACCCCAGGTGGTCACAAGATGGCCACAACAAGATGGCTAGCCAGGGAGGACAGTTAGGGCTGACAAGGCCAGCAGGGGAGGGCAGTTGGGGGTGACCGGGCCTGCAGGGGAGAGCAGTTGGGGGGGGATCAGGCCTGCAGGGGATGGAAGTTAGGGGCAATCGGGCCAGCAGGAGAGGGCAGTGGGGGCAATTGGGCTGGCAGGGGAGCAGTTAGGTGTCGATCAGGCTGGCAGGGGGTGGTTATGGGGTGATCAGACTGGCAGGCAGAAGCGGTTAGGGGCAATCAGGAGTCCCAGATTGTGAGAGGGATGTCCGACTGCCAGTTTAAGTGGCAGTGGGACATCCCCCGAGGGGTCCCAGATTGGAGAGGATGCAGGCTGGGCTGAGGGACGCCCCCTTCCCTCAGTGCATGAATTTCGTGCACTGGGCCTCTAGTAGATTAATAAGACCAGTTTCTCACATGTAATCAATTCTATTTGATTATTTTTTTGTTCTTGTGCAAATGCATAATTATTGTATTTTTTGTTGTGCAATGTTTTAATTAGTATTGATCTATCTTGCTCTTCTTTTTCAGTTCTTATTCTTTCCAGGTGAACTTTGACCACTTTATCACTTTATAAAACATAAATTGGTATTTTGATTAGAATTCATTAAACCTTTATGTTAATTTGACAACTATTGACCTCATTAGAATATTCATTCTTCCCATCTATGTATGTGATATATACAGGGTGGGGCAAAAGTAGGTTTACAGTTGTTCGTATGGAAAATAATACAGTAATCTTATATAATAAAAGCATAGTATGCAAAATGTTCCCTCAACTGGGAGCTCATCCAGGAGTTCGACCAGGGGTCGGGGGCGGCTGGGGGAAGGGAGGGAGTACCCGGCCAGCAGCCAGCAGCTGCTAGGGACCCTACCAATGCATGAATTTTGTGCACTGGGCCTCTAGTTAATAAATAATAATACAAGACTAAACTCTTTTGTGTACTCACAACTGTAAACCTATTTTGTCTCACCCTGTATTTTCACCTAGTTAAAATTTTTTAATGTTCCTTAATAAAATTTTGTCATTTGCTTCTTAAGGGTATTTGTATTTCTCCCTATTATTCTATAAAATATATTATTATTAATATAAACAGACATAGTTTCCCTTTTATTTTTCTTGCCAGGCATGATAGTTATTAAATTTTGCCTATGTATTTTGTGTTAGACACTTAAAAATTTATTAATTCTAAGAAAATTTCAGTTAATTTTGTTGAGCTTTCTAAGAATACATCGATATATGCAATATGACAGTAATTTTGGAACATCATAAGGCAAACAACTAAAAGAAAAGACATGAACAATGATTTATATAAAATTAATTCAATAAGCTAGGTGTAAAATACCCTGGAAGGGGAGATGTTTCTAATTTTATAATAGTGCCTGCATTCCCTCTGTAGGGACACTCTGAATAACATGTATAAGGCTGGTGATTTATAGCACTCAGATATGTGCTGTAAAGACAACCACATGCCTGCCTCGGTTTCCCTGTAAATCTAGACTGCATACCCAGACACACATGGTATTTTCTCTCCAAATGCCAGTTCCTAAGCTCCACGTTCGGATGCTGGGTAATTCAAGCAGAATGATGCCTCACGAAGTCTCTGCAGCAATGCCTCTCTGCGGGCTCACCGATGGAAGGGATTTCATAAGTGAAAACAGGCCAGGGCTCGCTCAGTTCAATCTTCCTGCTCCAAGCTACTCTCTTCCTTTCGACAGCTAAGCCAGGTGTTTGGAGTACAGTGTTGGTGGGGTTTGTGGAATGTTACACTTAGAAGCTTAAAAAAAAAGTCAATAAATAAGCTCAAACAAATGGAAAGAATTTGCCTACTTTTAAGACTCCCAAATGATCCTGTGTCTCCCAGGCAGGCTGACAGCTAACAAAAGGGCATTAATTAGCTACATAGAAATTCCCTAAAAAGCCTTGGGAAGATTAATGCCTGAGGCTTATAATGAGCGTCATTGGATACTACCTTCTAATTCCATAGGTTATACACTATACAGAGATAAATCTGCCCTATATAGGAACAGGATTCTGCTTGGCAGATTTTCCCAGGGTCTTAAAAATTTTGCTAAGTATTCATTTGTATTTATAGCCTTAAAGGCAATTACTAGGCCACCACATCCCTCAGTTGTTCATTGGCCAGCTAGCTGTACTACATAGTCTCTGCACTTTGCCTGCTTAGTGTATAAATTAAGAAGATGAACAGACTGGGCTGAATCCACTTATCTGGCTCGCTCCATTCTAAGATACACAGGAGAGGGTGGGATTTGGGGGTGTTTTTGGCATAAGACAACTGAAGGTCTTGTTTCTCGAGGTTTTTAACAGCTGGGACTCTTTTGTGATTGGTCATTTTAGGATGGCTCTTAATGAATTTAGGAATGTGGCTCTGAGCCAAACCCAAGTGCAGCAGATGCTGCTCTTTCTGGTCAGAAAGTGGGCAGTGGGATGGGATTTGGGAAGGCCTTGTGGTGAAATGAGGAGGTGTGTTAAGTCAAATATATTAAAAGGCTAAGGTAGGAGCTTTCTTAATACTTGAAGGATTACGGGATATTTGAGGTTGGCGGAGGCTGCATTTACAGCAGGAAATGCAATAGCTCCTGTCACATCTTGAGGGAGCTTGAGAGGGGCTGGCCCGTTCTCCTGCTGGGCTTTAGTATTAGAATCCTCCCTTTCATGAGCCCTTCAAAGTCTGCAGGGTCTGCTTTGTGCCACAAAATAGTGCTCCACACATTTCTGACTGGCCAGCAAAGACTAAATGCATGATTGCCCAAAAGTTAAAAAGAATCCATTTGATGTGCATGTGGGTAATATCTTGTGGTGATGCTATTTTAGAAAACTTGTGTAATTAACTATTTTTTTTTGCTATTAATAATATCTCCATCAGATCTGTAAAAAAGGATACAACCCCCTTAAAGCTAACTTTCATTTTGGAAATGAACTGGAAGTCTCCTAAAGTGATGATTCTTTCTACAACAATCAGTTAATCTTTCTGGTAATCAACTTCACGTTGAAATCCTGCTTTCTTTTTTTTTTGGAAAGCAACATCCTTCGTTTGAAAAAGGGCTGTAAGGGTTTTGACATGAATGAGAGGTGTAACAAGTGTTTGGAGTTGTGAACCTAAGGTTTCCTGCTTTTTAAAATCTTTACTTAAATGTGTGTGTGTGTGTGTGTGTGTGTGTGTGTGTGTGTAAGTTAAGCAATGTCAGAGTAATTATTTAAAATTAATTAATATAACAGAAAATTAAGTTTTTAAGTAGAACCACTGTTCAATTCAGGTGTCTGTGTCTCGTGGTAAACCTTTATATTTGGATCACAGGTTTCAGGACCACTATCTACCGGGGGCAGCCAGTATAGCAGAGTAAAGGCTATGCTCTCCATGGAGACATAATGCAGGCACCCATGGCAAAGTCACAGATTACATGATAGCTTTTCCTCCTATCAAGTACTTATTTTGACTGTGTAGCCAGGATGTATTTTTTGATATCCATTTGTGTTAATTTGCTCCCCCTTTCTTTTCTGCATGTATTAAGTCACTTCATTTTCTCAGGGAAGTCAACTGCAGGGTTGAAAGGGAAAAAGGAAGTCATTCATTCCCTTGGCTTTTGTTTTCAAAGGCCAAGCCCATGGGAGGGCTTAAGGTAGCACATAAGGACCAGAAAAGGAGGGAGTGGTTCACAGGAAGAAGCAGAGTGAGCTGGCAGAATTAGGAGTTCCTCAGAGGGCTTGTTGCAGACCGGAAGAATATTCTCCTGGGCCAGAGGGAGGAAAGTTGAAAGGCCCTCGTGTAGTAGGGACCCTGACTCTGCATCCTGAAGAGAGAGAGCAAGAAGGTGTGTCTAGGTAAACAAGACCAGAAAGATTCTCCCCAAAACTAGGTTATTGGACCATGGAAACAGCAGAGAGAAATTGGGCCTCAGGAAGCCATAGGTACAGGTGGCAATCTCTTTGGCAAATTGTGTGGACTAATGACTGATTATCATCAGGCCACCCCCATCACTGCCCTAGGAACTTCGGCATAACCTAAGGAAAGAGGGGTGACCACAGAACCACTGTGATTGTTTCCTACCAGTTCGATGAGGGGTTAACTTGACTTCTAGAAAAGAAAGGTGCGCTATCTCTTTTAGATATGATTTTGTGGGTTAAAATTAATCTCTACTACAGTTGTGTAAACTAATCAGTTATCACCATAGTGGAAACAATAAAGCTATTTGTGTATAGACACAGTTAAGGTTTCTGTCTCTGATGGAAGAGAGGATGAGAAGACTTGTGTACTAGTGGAGGAGAACAGTGGCCTGGGGCATTTAGAAATGCAATGAAAATAAATTCCCTCATGATAATTAAGTTATACCTTCTATTGACTTCCTTTTGTGTGTGTTCACACTTAAATTCTATTATTTTAGCATATTTTAATCTGCAATACAGTATTACCAACTGTAGCCATTATTCTAATCCTCAAACCTTATTATATTGACTTTCATTAAATGCATCAGTCAGAGATTGAGAAAGACACATGTGGAATACTCAAATTGGAGAATTTTAGAAGAGACCTAAAAGAAGGACCTGTTTATAAAAGGGCAGGCAAAATTTAGGGAAAGTAAGAAAGGATGGTGCAATACCTCGAGGGTAGTAAAACAGAAGTTCTTTCCATCCTGGATTGTTATTACTTCTCAGCAGATGTTTGGAAATGGGAATGACTGGATTTCTTCATTCTTCGCATATTTGTTGAGAAATTAAGTAGGACACAATGGATTTCTCCCCTAGTCCCCTCATTGTCTATCTTTGTCCCATGAACTTTCTGCAAAACAGGTTCTTCAGCATTTGCAAAAGCCTCAACTTTAAAATGGGATATACTTAGGGGAAATGCTTTTTTTTCATTTTTTAAAAACACCTCTGGTGAAGTGAACTCTATAAGCCCCTTTACTCACTCTGCTGTAAGGGAGATGTATTGACTCACCTGATTGGTAAACTTTAGAAGAATAATTGGTCATGCTTATCTTGGCTTGATTCTCCTTTCTTTTAGGAATGTGTCTTTCTGTGGAGGACGTAAGATCTCTGCCTCCATCTCAGATATTGTGGAGGGACCCCCCTAGTGGGGAGGGCCCGCTGCTCAGGCCAGCTTTTCCACAACTGGATGAGATAGGTTTATGTCTTTTATATTCTAAGTTTCAGTATTAGCAACCCCATTTAGCTAACAGAATTATTCATGAAGTGTCTGCCTTGGTGAACTAGGAATAGAGGGCACTTTTTTTAACCTGACCAAGGGCAACTAGGGAAGCTTAGATCAGAAGTTATAGTTAATGGAAGAATGTTGGAAACTTTCCCTCTGAGATGAGGAACAGGATGGGATGTCTGCCACACTCTCTGCAATTCAACATTTTATTGGAGGTTCTCGCCAGTGCAGTAGCCAGCCAGGCAGGAAAACAAACAAAAAAATTAGTAATTAGGAGGAATTAAAATTTTAATTCTTTATTGTTGGAAGTTTTACATATGTCTCCTTTTTTCCTGATTGACCTCTCCCTGCCCACTCCTGCTCCCCAGCACATGTGCCCACCAATGTTATATCTTTTGTATGTATAGTATATTTCAGAATAAGCATAGCCACAAATCATAGTTGGCAGGATTTGAAACTTGTGGGGAAAATATCCAATAGGCAAAGATGATATTTGGGGAGTGCAGGATGTGTAACTATAGTGTCCTTTTGCTGCTTGGGTTTTTAAAAATCTTTTTTAAATTTTATTTTTTATTAGAGTTTGCATTCAACACAATTTTATAATAGATTAAGGTCTACAGCACAGCAGGTAGACATTCATATAGGTTACAAAGTGTTCCCTACAATAATTCAAGCATCTACCTGGCACCATCGATAGTTATTACAATATCGTTAGTTATATTCATTATCCTTTACCTTACACCCCTGTAACTATTTTGTAACTACCAATTAGTAATCCCATCTCATCATTTCACACCCCCCAACACTCCTTCCCTTTGGCATTCATCAGTCTGTTCTCTGTATCTTTAATTCTATCTCTATTTTGTTTGTTTTGTTCTTTAGATGTGGTATTTGTCTTTCTCTGTCTGGCTTAGTTCACTTGGCATAACACCTTCTAGGTCCATTCATGCTGTCACAAGTGATAAAATTTCATTCTTTTTCATTACTGAGTAATATTCCATTGTATATATGACAGCTTTTATATCTACCCATTTATTGATGGGTACTTGGATTGCTTCCATATCTTGGTTATTGTAATTAATGCTGAAATTAACACAGGGGTGCATATATTTTTTCCAATTAGCATTTTGGATTTCTTTGGATATGTATTCAGAAGTGGGATTGCTGGGTCATAGGCAGTTCCATTTTTAATTTTTTTGAGGAACCACCATAGTGTTTTTCCATAGTGGTTGCATCAATTGACGGGAATGCTGTTTGGGTTTTGAGCTACAACTAGCAGCAGCCTGGCTCTATGTCACCACTAAGTTCTTTCTACTAGATCTTGCACTTTCATAACCTATGCTGGCTATAGCTCTTGATGGAAGAAGGGAAAACATGGGTTTGTTTTTGCAAGAGTATCAGGCATGGAAAGTGCAATAGGAACATCACGTGTGTTTTATAAAGAACTGAAGATGTAAGTCATGCAGGACTAAACTTGTCTTTGGCACTCTTATAGCAAGAGTGAAGCCAATGCATATTCTGACATCTCTAGAAGTCAAAACACATCCTGGGCTTCTGAGTGGTTAAAGCAGAAGGTCTCACCTAAAGCATAACTCTTAATTGTTTATAAGTCATTTAAAAATATATTTTTATTGATTTCAGAGAGGAAGAGAGAGAGAGAGAGAGAGAGAGAGAGAGAGAGAGAGAGAGAGAGAGAAACAATCAATGACGAGAGGAAACCATTGATTGGCTGCCTCCTGCATGCCCCCTACTGGGGATCGAGCCCTGACTGGGAATCAAACTGTGTCCTCCTGGTTCATAGATCAGTGCTCAACCACTGAGCCATACCAGTTGTAAGTCATCTTTTTTTTTTTTTTAATCACTAGTAACTGCAAAGCCTGTTTCCTAATAATTTGAATTTTGAATAAATTTCTGAGACTTGAAAGTTTCCTGTGCACTGATGTTCTGTATATCTTCTTGAAAGGAAGGAAAAGTGGCATTTCACTTAGAGGTACTGCGTTGTGAATAGTTATGATTAGAAATTATGTTAGTATTTGACTTCTCTGGCAAATATTCTTGGGGGAGGGGAGTTAGTCAGATCTGACCTTGCATCATTGATCTATATTAAGAAAGCAATGACACAGATCTGTGACTTGTTGAGAACTGCCAGGCTGGAGTACTATAGAGAAATGCCACCAGTCTGCTTGGAAAAATACCTGAACACTTGAATAACCCCCAAGAGAGATGTCAGCAAGTGGGCCTAAATCTTACTAAGCAGTTGAAAACATGCTGAATGCCCTCTGGAAATATTATGGCCATTGTGCAGCTCAGTTGTGTAAGTCATGGCTATTAACTAAACTCAAAGGCCAAACTGTCAGGCAGCCAGCCCTTTCCTTAGCTGCTTGTTTTCCTGTCTCTCAAGTGCATCTTGTAAACCATGGTACTGAACAGAGACTAGCACAACATTGTTGCTCGGAGTCAGTGTTTCCTACTCCTTCCATTTTTCCCCCGTTCTTCCCAAAGCCCCGGGAAAGTGGACACCAGTGGATGCCTACAGGAGAAGCTGTCATGACAAATGTTTCCCAGCTCACCCTGAAGGATGGCGAGGAGAGTGCCATTTCCTGAGAATTACTGGTAGTAATTACTGTCGGACACTGTGGATGGATGGGGAAAGTTTAGGAACCATGTGCGAACAGTTGGCACATTGGAAATATTTGCAAAGGGAAGAGAGCAGATCCAGAGCATTCTTTTCTTTTTCATTAGCCGGATTGCAGGCCAATGAATAAGTAGAAAGTTCATGTATTTTCTTTTCTGGGACCCAGGCCAGGGTTCTGGAGACTGATCACAGAAAACTGGTTATGAAACACTCAGGAGCTAGGAAGTGGCATTGTGTCTACTCCCGTTTCCTCACCCCAGCAGTTCAGGCGACTCAATGCCATTCAGAAGTGAGCTTGCAAAATACTGTCTGTCTCTCTTTCCTATATTCTTGTCAAGATCATTGCCAAACTATTTTTTATTTGTTAAGAAAAGTAAAGTTTGGATAATGATTTGTAATTCTTGAACACAAGAAGGAAAGATGGTAAATTCAGATATAAACTTCATATTCTTTTTATTTCACAGATCTTTGTTTTTGGTTCAAAATGTATATTTATTGAAATATTATGCTGCACCAGATATACTTTTTATATTTAAATAAGTTATTTTTACAAAGTTATAAAATTTTGATTATTAGGTGAGATAAAAATTCATCCATAAATTCATGATCATAGTAGGCAATGGTATTCTTAAGAAAGAATATTATGCTGTTGTAACCTATATGTACATGCAACTGAATATACATTCTTCAGATAACATTGTATTATAATTTTCCACACTGCTGCATAGTCTTCAAAGCCAACACTAAAAATAGATGATAAAAAGTACAAACTCTTTAAGGAAAATGTTGAGAACAGTTTTTAAAAATTGTTAATTTTCTGAAAATATCTTTATATTTTGCTTTAGTCTACTTTTTATCCAACTCTAAAAATAGCATGCAATTCAGTATCCTGTTTTGGGGCACTTGACATAATTTTTTTCCTATTTTAGTGCATAACCATCATACACATAATTTTAATGGTTGCATTATGTTCCATTTAGTATATTTGCCAATTCAACATTCTGCGATGGTCGACATTTAGATTATTTCCACTAACTTGCTATTATAAAAATGCCATCATAAACATCTTTCTGCATGTAGCTTTTTCTTTAATTGGGTTGTTTCTCTAGGACATTACTGGATCAAAGGCCAACCAGTTTCCCAGCTCCTGAGGATTGTTGCCAAATGGTTTTTTAAAAGTATTGCATAGGTTTAGAAAGCTACTAATCTTGTACAACAGAGCCAGTTTTACACAATTCTCAATGTAATTATTATTAATTTTATAGCTGTTTTAATTTTTATTTATTCAATTAATAATGAAATTTATTTCTTAATGTGTTTTTTACTGTTTTTCCATTTTGTGAATTGTCTGTTTACATAGTCCATGTGCTTTTTGAACAGTGTTTTTCTGATTGCCTTATATAAAATTTGGTGTATTGCCATGCATATGATTTTTCCTCAGACTTCTTTTATTTTTTTGACATACCAAAGCTATCATATTTGGCATTAGTCTTTTCCTCTGTGGTATCACTTAGAAAGTCATTTCCTCTCTGAAGAATTGGTTGATGAATCCTATATTCTTCTAGATTTTTTTATGATTTAAATAAAAACAATTTCTCCAGTAATGTGAATTTTTTTTTGTGTGTGGAAAGCTTACAATAAAGAGATATACAAAAAAAAGAAAAAAAAACATAAAATAATCAGAAATCCTGCTTTCTAGAGAAAATCATGGGTAACATTTTTGTATATATCCTCCGACTATTTACACTGTAAATATAGAAAAATAAATATGTAATTATACACATTTTACAAAAATGGTATTGCATACAGAGCGTGTATTGCTAAGTAAACTCCATGTTTTTCCTACATTAAAATGTAACCTATGTCAAATGGCTCCATAGCATTCTGTTATATACATAACTATTCCTTTAGCATATTTGGGTTTTCTTCTATTATAAACAAATCTGAGATGAATAATGTACAAACTTTTTTTCACACTTGTGCAATTTGAAGCAGGGAGGATTCCTGGGGCCAAGACATGTTAAAAAAGATATTTTTATTACTTTCCCAAATTGTCTCCCCAAAGATTCCTGGTTTCAACTTCAGCCAGTTAAATTTGACAATGCCTATATTGAAGTGATTCTCTTTAATCTTTATCAGTTAGTTAGACAGTAAAGATGTTTCCTCCTTACTCTAATTTGTATTCTTAGCCTGTTTTCCATTCAGTTTTTTATATCTTTGCGTAATTTGGTTTATAATTTAAAAATCTGATGCAACATGCCTGCCCTCTCCCCTTTTTAGTGAGGATAAATTGCCTTAAAATCAGTTCTTAACCTCAGAATTGAGGGAGAAAAGATTACTCTCCACGCCAGAGCAGCCTTATACTTGCTGCCATCTGTGTGTGTAAGGAAACTGCTCTCCTGTTATTCTGAGCATGGAATTGAAATTTCTATTATGTTGTAGTAATTGCTATCACGTAAGGGCAAAGTTCCATTAGTGTTTATGTGGGGAGCCATTTTCTCCTAAAAGTTATATTTTTATGTCAATTATGTGAGGAAGAGAAATGTCTTAGAGACTCAGAAACTGGAGTTGAGAGAAGGGATCCTCAGTGGGAAACAGAGTCAGTAGATGATTTTTGAGCACAACAATGTCAAGACTATTAGTTGTGGGTGTAAAAAAGCTCTCAGTAGGTGGAGATAATACAGTGATCAGACCTCAACATGGAGGTTCCCAGGGCTGGTGCTAGCTCAATAGGAAGGATGCCCAGACTAGCTGGGAGCCACAGGCAAGTGCACACCCTGCCATGGAGAGGAGCATTGAGGATCAAGTTGGCAACTGGGACTATGGACTGCTAGTTGTCTTCCAATATTTCAATAATTGAACCACCAATCTATGGCTGGGCGTATAGCCATCCATAAGATAGACCATACTCTGCAATTTCCCTTGCAGCTGGTTGTAGGTTTGTGGCTGACTGCTGGTAAAAGAAACGTGTGTGCAGAGCAGAATGCATCCCTTCTGGGACGTCCTTAAAGAGGATGAGGATGCCCCTTTCTCCTTTTTGCTGTTCAGAATGTGGATTTGATGGTTGGATAATGTAGTGGACACTGTTGATGCCTTGCTCAGCTCCCCCTTTCTGAGGCAGAACCCTCCGACCCCCGGCTGTTGAAAATGTTGGAAGCTCACAGCTGTCCCCTTCTGCAGAGGATTGTCCCCAGTCCATCTTTCTTTCTGGAAGGGGCACAGCAATTTCAGAGTCTCCATTCTGGACTGTGAGGGGGAAGCCATATGTTGAGGATAGTAGAACAAAAAGGTAGAAGAAAGCTCCTTCACTGTGGATTGTGACTGCCTGCCTCTGGAGTTTTTAAGTGTGAAGTACCTTGGAAGTATTTGGGACGTTAAGAATAATGATCACAGCCTACTGGTTCCACTTGCTTTTGTGAGAAGGGGAAAAAAATCATTGCTTGCTTGTGCCAGTGATTGTATGCTCTGTTTGGCAGAGGATTTTCCTGAGGGTGTCACCTAATAGATTATCTCAGCAGGTAGAAATTTGACCATCTGACTAGGCACTTAATATAGTGATTAAGTGTGGGCTTCCGCACTCAGGCAGTTAGAATCCTGGCTCCATTGCTTATTCTCTCTGTGATTTTGACATTTTTCACTTATAAAATAGGCTTAGTATTACCAACACCACAGAATTGTTATTAAGATTTAATATGTAAAACATATCATATAATGCCTAGTATGTTGGGTGTAAGTAGAGGCATTTTCCATAAGTATAAATTCCTTCTCAGCTTTAGGACAAGAGAAGAATGAGATATTTGGAAACTTTTCAGAAACCCCTTCCGAACTAGCACTTTCAGGTTATTCTCATGCTCCGTAAGGGCATTTCCCAGAAGGGGGTGCATTGGATCTGCTGACAGCTTTTCCCATAGATGCTTTTTCATGGAAGAAAGGAAGCTGGAACATAAGTCTGTTTCTTCATGGCTTCTGGAACCCTAGTTAGCTGCTGGGAGAGCATCTGATATAGCCAAACCTTTTCCTTGTTCTCTAAAGAGCTACAAGGCCTTCATATGAAGCCACCACTATGGTCAACATGAAAATCTACACTAATATTAAGAGCATTGAAGTTTCCAAGATTCATTGGTCAAATTGAATCCCAAAGAAGAGGAACTGGTTCTTAGAACAAGAAGATTCAAAGAGTCTAATGAGGCCACAGGAAGAGGGCAATTGAGAGAGAGGCAGTAGGTCAATAAAGGTAGGTGGCAGGAGATTTTGGGTCCTCTGTCCATGTAATTTATTATAAATGTTCTTGATTCCAATCCCAAATATTTAATTTTTCTTACACAATAAATTGGTGCTGTTCCTGTTCAACCTTATGACTTGATGGATATGACAGTACCCAGCTCATAATGGGTAGCTCCAAGGGCAGGGTCATTTGGTGTCCTGCACAGTAACTGTTTTTCAAATGGGGAGTAGTTCTCTGCTAAAGAAGGGCTTGTTCTGGAGCCTTTGGGGCATGTGCTGCAACTTTCCTATTGAGGCTTGCCAGAGATTCTATGGAGCATCCTTATCCACTACGGATACCTTCATCAACATTGCACTTGTGTATATGGGGACAGTTTATGGCACAGTCTGGACCTCTTTTGTGTTCTGGCCACATTTGAATCTGGCAGCCTTATAAGTAACCAGATGAAGCCAACACTCTCAATGCCTGCCCCAAATATCCTTGATAGTTGTACACACCAAAAACTATTTGCTGTGAATACCATGCCTCTGCATGAGGCATTTTAGCAATTACAGGAGCATTTATAGTCCATGCACAGGGAAAACCAGAAGTGCCAGATAGCTAGTGCCTCCAGAAGCAGCCCTCAAGCAATGTCAGAAGGCTTTACCACTTGTCTACGTGGTCTCTCAGAACTCCCCAGTAGGACTGAACCTCAGGTGTCCATGATGGTGATCTTCTTGAAAACATGTCCTTTAGTGGCGTCTTTCCCTTTCCTATCTCATTCTTCCTTAGGACTTCCTTTCAACTAAACTACAGTACTTGTATTTACATCCTTATCTCAGAATCTGCTGCTGGCAATCCAATCTAAGACATCTAATACAAGGATCAAAGCAGCATTCCTATTTAATGCTGCTTCTAAAATTCAGAGAGATCTGAAAGCACTGTGTCCCTTTCTTACAAGCATAATATGTAAGCCATAATGACTAGCTTACAGCAACTAGCTCTTAACTTACGAAGAGATATCCTGGAATACCATAGATGACAGTATATATAAAAATCTTCACTGATGTGGCAGCTCTCCAAGACTTCCATGGTCATGGTTTGGCATACAGATAATTATGAGGGCATCTTGCTCACTGGGTCCAATCACCCTATTGTTACTAATATACTGGGCCAGCATAAAGTCTAGTAGAATGCCAAGATCAAGGTACCTACAGCATATGTTATAGTGGAGAACAGAAGAGTTAACATAGTTCTGGGGCAAGACAGTGAATGTGTACTGCTGTCCTTGTCATGTGAACCTAAGCCACCTTTGTTTTTCCCTAGTACTGTGAATTGAGAATATATTTACTACACTGGTAGCTATATACCATGTGCCAGAGCTGTGTTGATTTCACTAGTGAAAATAGCACATCTACCAGAGCAGCCATGATTGAGATAACTACCATGATAAGTTCATGGTAATTCACCATTATCTGCTATAATTAATCTAGTTTGTTCAGGAGTCAGACAGTTGAGTTGAACAGGGGTATGACGGAGATCACCATTCCTATATCCTTTAAGTTTTTATGGTGGTTTGAGGTATTGCTTCTTATTTTGTTATCTTAGTTGAGCAGGATGGGTGGGAGAGTAGCTTCAGGTGCTTCCTTTTGACTTCTCTTACCATGATGGCTTTTGCTCCATATGTAAGGAAATAAGTGTGAATTTATAATAGTTACTAAATGTTTATACTCCACTTATACACTCAGAGCTTGAGGAAGCAACTGGCCATTGTACTAACTGCGAGATAAGGATGTGAATACAAGTACTGTATTCAAACTGAACCATGAGGGTTTTATACCTATAAATGTATAATTCACAGTGCAGGGATAGCAATTGTGAATCTTTATGTATGGAATAATGCAGGCTAAAATGAGTTGAGGAAAAAAGTTGGAAATATGAGGAGCAACTGGGAGAATCATGTGTCTAACGCTTCTTTATCTGACAGATCAAACAGCAACAAATAAATAAGTTTAGAGATCGAATAATAAAATGAAATAACATTAGAATAATACTGATTATTAAACCCTGCAAAGATAAAATGCATTTACTTTTTTTGTCTATTGCAAAGCTGCTTATGTTCATTTTATTTTATTTTATTTTATTTTAAGTATAACTTGTATACAACATTATATTGGTTATATTAGTTTCAGGTGTACTGTATTGTGATTTTACATTTTTATACCTTACAATGTGATCACCACACTAATTCTAATAATCACTTGTCACCATGTAACATCACAATATTATTGACCATATTCCCCTTCCTCTTTTAAAGCATCTATTAAACATACTAGGCTAGTGAGGACCTTTCTTAATAAAAAATATTTATATATTTCTTGACTGGGAAATCATAATATCAACAATCTCCTAGAGTTAAGTGTATGGATGGATGTTGCTGTGAAATAACAAAGCCAGCAAGGTAAGAAAAATGGCGCCTGGGTTTTTGGAAGCTGATTGGGGTGAGTCCGGAAAAAGGGAGCACATGTTGTCTTTCTTTTCTCTCCTCAGCCCTCCCATGCCATCTCCAAAATGCTATTTAATGAGCAAGGTGATTATTTAAAAAAAAACGGTTTTCCACTGGAAATCTCTTATGAGCAACAGTATAGTTATAGGTGTGGTTCTTTTTTATGGTTTAATTTTCAAGTTGAAAGCTAGTTGGTTCTTTGAGCTGTTGACCGTAACCTTCCAGATGTGGTACATCTGGGAGAAGGGTTACTTCTTGTTTGGTTAAATTAATTGGCAAATGGAAAGCAATTAGAAATGTGCTTAGTGCATGGTAACTGTTCATTGAAGGATAGCTTATTTACTCATTAGTGCCGTATCTTCCTGTCTTTCAAAGCCCCTTTATCCTCAGCGTCTGACTCAAGTCTTCCTCCAGGGCCCCTCTCAAGATACTCCAGTGCAGTCACACTATAATATCTGCTATGAATTTCATCATTTACTTGTCTTCTAATTGCATCCTGGTGTTACTACCTCTTGTGCTATATGCAAGCTCTTGAAAGTACAGTGGTGCCAAGGCTCTGTGAACAGGTAGCATAGCATTGCAATTCAGTGTATGGTGCTACTTCTTGGGTTCAAAACCTGGTTCTTCCACTAATTAGTTGTGTAATCTGGGGGAAGTTGTTTAATATCTCAAAGCCATTCATGTATTTATGTCTATAGCTTTTTCGTTCTTTTGTATTCTTTTCTTCCCAGTAATGGTATTACTGGGTCAAAAGACACTGCTTACAACTGTGTGACTTAGCAAGTTAGTCATGTCTCTGTGCTTCAGTTTCCTCACATGTAAATTGGGATAAAAGATCTTCTCATAGTGTGGCTCTGACAGTTAACAGATAAAACACACAGTCTTTGGCAAATATGAAACAGTGAATATTAATGCTAACTATTTATTTTGTTAATCCTCACCTGAGGATATTTTTCCCATTGATTTTTAGAAAGTAGAAGGGAGAGGTAGAGACAGAGAAACATCAATGTGCCTCCTACATTTGCCTCCACCAGGGCTGGGGTTTGAGCCTGCAATCCAGGTATGCGCCCTTTACTGGAATTGAACCCATGACCCTTCAGTTTGTGGGCTGATGTTCTAACTACTGAGAAAAACTGGTCAGGGCTAACTACATTATTATTTTTGATTGATTGAAATACTTGGGCTTACATTTCCTTTTGAACAGATGCTCTGTTGGCCAAGAGGTATGAAATTTGAAAAAGAAAAGCAAATGAAATTATTCACTTAAGTGAGGCTTTTGTATTATCTAAAGTTTGCAATTTTGTATGCTTTCCTAACTCTCATTTCTAGGAATAATTAAGAGTGCTGAATTGGGTACAGTGGCAGTTTTTCACAAAAATCTACTTAAAACACGAGCTCTAAAGTTGTTTTGGTAACCTGGATGGGGGTAAAAAGAAAGGAGTGAAAACTATTAGAAAATCCTATCTTTCTCGGCTGTATACTAAGACCAACTTGCTTCTTGCCTGTATAAACAATTTACTTTGAGAACAGAACTTATGGAATGTAGATCTGGGATGGTAAGGCAAGATTCAATTTGTGGGGTCATGCTTGGTGAGAAAAGTGTTCCCAGAAATAATATTTGAAGAAGGATTACATTCTGAACCCTGGTCAATTTCTTACCTCCTGGCAAAATAAATTATGGTGCTGGGCAGGTTTCAATGCTCCCCCCTCCCTAGTGCCAGAGTTGATATTCGATGAGGTTCTGTTCGGGGCTTTTTACACACATTTTAAATGGCTGCCAAGACATTTGCCTTTGCACTGCATCTCTGTTAAGCACTAAAGCTTGTGGCTTGATGTGCTGCACAAGCTGCAGAAGGGAGTGGATTCTGACAACTTGGTGGGTCCACAGATTCAATAGAGGCTGAGACATGGTCCCATGTGGGACAGTTAGAAATGACATTGATTTCCCTTGTGGGGATAAGAAAAAAACTTGGTCCCTGTTATAAAAAGAGTAAAAAAATGGTCAAGCAGTTTTGGCTGAGGACTTGAAACAAGCTTTTTTATGCATGTGTGTGTATGTATGTGTGTGTGTGTATTTATAAATATAACATATATAACATAATTACATATAACTATATCATTATATATAATGATATATCATTATTTACATATAATGACATGACATCATTATATATAACATAATTATGTAATTTGTATGTGTGTGTATATAAATAGATATGTATATCCTCTGAATATACTCATGCACACACATAAATATACAAATTTATTCACATGTATTTTTCCTCTGTTTTTGGCCATATTAAAAATGAAAAATGACTGAATTCATATTAAAACATTAATTGGTAGCATTTATTGCTAAACACTGACTCTGCAGTAACTAAACAGGATGATAAGCCTGATTAGTGCATGTCTTTATTGATTTAACCATCTGAAAGGACTGACCATTGAATTTCCACTGTGATAAACACTGATATGATCTGTTAACATTCTTTACAAGAAGATTGAAGTCAAACTAGTATGGAAAGACTAGATTACATTGTAAAACAATGCAGGTATAACTCATTGGAGGAATAGGAGCTAGTTTATCAAATAGATAAGCCAAAGAAATGCCTACAGCATAGCCAATGACAACAACGAAAATATCACCAAAATGCCGGGACTTTACTGGATGGATTTGTTCTTAGCAGAGAAGGCAGATTTATGGCTAGTAATTTGTGTCCTTCAGAATTTAGAGTCGGGAGGCAGATGGAAATATAGCACATTCAGCAAAACCTCTCTACAGCCAACTGTTGGACAGAAACCCAAGTTTCCTGAAAACTCATGGAAAAGCCATTCAGAGCCCTAACTCCCGAATCCTTATTAGGATTGTGGAGAAAATAACTTTTAAAATTTGATATGTTCACTTAGTCACAAAGGTATATTTTTTACAGTATTGCAAAAAAAAGGTAAATTAAGAATATTTTTTTATTCCAAATGACCTGGTATTATTTTATTTTGCCATAAATTGCATGTATCCCAATGTGATTGAAACCCTACCAGGGTTTGAAGTTTTAACCGCAGCTAATGTATTTGAAAAAATAAGAAGCTTTCTGTCGGTATGGTTTTTGCTTCATACTGTGCAAGACACACTTATTCTCCAAGATAGAAGGAATTTTTTTTTTTATAAAACCTTAAAAGACTAAGCAGGAAATAACACACACTCAGAAAGACACTTTAGCCAAAAAGGAATAATTGAATGCAAGTGAGAAAAGGGATTTATTTTAAATTAAAGAATTTTGACAGGACAGCTAAAGAACAAAGGGCTGTATTTTATATTAGCCATTTTCCCAGGGGTTCCAGGCTCTCATAGACTTCAATGGGAGGCTGCTTGCAGGAGGGAGGACTGGAACTGAAGAAATGTGGATCAAAGCAATCAGCATAAGGCATCTCAATCTGCCTTTGCTAGGCCAGCTGTTCAGAAAGTTCTGTGGCCTTCCACAGTCATGCCTGGCCTTTCATGAATGGCAGTTACAAGACAGTTAAAATCCTAGTCTGAATGACTGGGTTTGGTTTAAAATACTTTGTTAGGTTTTTAAATATATTTACACCATGGTTCAATGGGAGTTTAAATGGGTTGACTAGAGACAATGGACTTTTGGTTGATGGAAAGAGGGACACAACATAAAAATAACACTTTCTTGGCTGAATAACATAAAGAAGGTACTTCTTACTGAGGGTGAAGTTTGTCTTTGGCTTCTCCACATGAGCCAAAGAATGGGTGTGATGCTGAGGAAAAAAAGCAAGATTTGGGACCCATCAGATTTGGGTTCAAATCCAGCTTTGCTAGTTCTCACAGCAAGATGATCTTAGATAAGACTCCAACTCTCTCAGGGGCTCAATTTTCTTGTTTCAAATGGGGCTAGTATACCTACCTTAGGAAGATGGGCTGAGGATTAAGTGAAAGCTGATGTGAGAGAGAAAAGCAAAGCATATATGTCTTAGAAATCATTCAATTCAATAAACATTAGTTTTTTTTAAGAATTCAGTCTTGATTACTTCGGCACTAGGTTCACTTGCTTCGGTTGAGAGGCAAGGCTCTTTATTCTTTCTGAACCTCATTCATTAGTGAAATGCATATGCAAATAGGTTGTACCCCAAAGATTTGTTGAAAATGGTAAAACAAAATACAAGATTAAAACGAAACAAATAAATAGAACAGATAAAACATATTCAGAAGGTAGTAAGATCTCAAGAAAAAGCTATCTCTGATTCTGTGCCCCAGTTCTCCATTAGTCTGATTGGCTGTTTTTCTAAGTCAGTTCTAAACTCTCTTCTAGAGCCTGAATCTTCTTTCTTTTTCAGTGCATCCCGTTTTTCCAGCCCTGATAAAGACAGCCTGCCTGTTGGAACATGCATTGTAGGGCAGGGCCTTGGTCTACCCTCAGTGTTTGAAAACAATATAAAAGCTCCTAGGTCATTGGGTGTAACATCCCAGTGCTCCCCATCTCAATATCTAACCCCTTCCCACTCAGCCATTCTAGTTTTGTTTGCTGTGGGATAATAGAAGTGACAGTTTTGAAATTAAATTTACTGGATAATATTTTATATCTTTAATGCACTCAAAGAGAAAACTATACGCAGAATGAATATATGTTCTGTATATTCCTAATTTTTTCAGCATGACTATGTATTGCTTCTTATAAGGGACAATTAAAAAAGGACATTAAAAATATAAACTCAGTTGGAACAGGCCTTTCTGAATTCTCTGCTTCCTCCTTACCAAACATCTCAAAATTAATGCATTACATAAACAGAAGGATTTGTTGTGTAAGACATCTTCCTAGGAGGAAGATTTTATGTATAGGATGACAGTTGACAGGGAGACTTCTTACCTGCACTCCCACCTCCATCCCACTCCCCTCTGCCTGAACTCTTTTTATATTTTCCTAAAGAGGTAATGATGGCAAAATGACTTTGGATGAGTTTTTCATTATTCCATTACTCATGGCATCTCTATGTCCCCAAATTTCTTGAGAATGGTTTTGGGCAGACCAGATAAAACCCATTTCTTGTGCCCCCAACATGGTATTGTGGAATTTATGGGGAATTTGTTGGAAGACAACTTGAGTTCTATTAAGTTTTGTTAATAATCATGAAAGCTTGGGTAAATCCCTGAATTTCTTTGGGATGCAGTGTCTATATTTGTAAATTGGATATAATAACTAGTATCTGTCTTTCGAAACATACAGATGGGTTGTGAGGTTCAAATGAGAAAAGCATTTGGAGGCCATGTTACACAATAGTAGGACATTGTTAGGTCCTGTTTGTCTCCATTCTGTGAGCATCATATATAAATAACTTGTGTGTGCATGAACCTTATGACTGTCATGAATCAATGACTTGTAATTCTTAGACATACCTGTATAGACTTTTATGCACTGTTTGGGATCTAGCAGCATTAAATAGCCTACGCAAATGAAAGTTATCTTATTTTTATCACTGGGAAAGTTTCCAGGACGTTATCAACACATGCTAAAGTTTCCTACGTAGAATGTAATACTGAAACCTCGGCTACCTTACACTCGGGCTCACAACTTCCATATGATTTGCTTCTCACTTATAAAAAAGCCACAGGCCTTGTCAGCCAAATTCCTAAGTAACATTCGGCAGTGGATAGTTGGATTCTGTTTTGGTTTTTCTTTCACTGTCACCAAAAAAAAAAAAAAATACAAAAGGGTTGGACACATGTATTCCCCTTCCCAGCCTTCTCCCTGTTCCCGCCTGCGCCCCCCCCGACCCCCCCTTTCCCACACACACACACACACACACCTTTCTCTAGAGCTGGACTAACATGGTCATTTCAAAACCACTAACACACACATTCACTTTCCACATGTTGATCATAGATCAATTTAACTATATGGCACTGCCCTTGGTTATCATCCCTTCTGAAACCATGTGGAATACTCATCGTCTCTAATCCTGGTCGATAGTATTTCCAAAGTACTTTACAAGCCCTGAGTAAGAGCCTCTAATGCTTTGCAGCAGCTGAGCTGGTAGCACACATGATATCTTAAATGTAACAATCAAAGGAGCTCGCAGGATCTTGGTATTTCCGCTGGCTTGCAGATGTGCTGTGTCCAGGTCCAAAATCTGTAATGTCAATTTTAGACAAAAGGAGCTTAAAACAGAATAAAGTCTCCCTGCTTTGTGTCAACAACTGAGCTAGGCTGAGAGAACGCTCCTGGACAGGGAGGCTGTATGTATTGTATATCAGTTATCTGACCCCTACAGTAATTTTTTGGGGGTGTGGGCCCATGAGCAGCCTTGCTCAAGATTTATGTAATGGAGGGCATTGTTTTATTAATCTACACCATGTGGAACTCTGCAGGTGCTAAGCTTTGATCGTCCTGCCCTCTGGTGCATTAAGTTTTCTAGTACTCATTGACAGTGATGTTTGTGATTTAAAGCCCTATTTTCCTGACTGTGGAGGGGGGAGCAGAAAGGGCTCAGCTAACCCTACCTTGAACCAGAGACCCTCAACTTCTTTCCTTGTTTGGTCTCAGTTTGGTCTAAAATTTACTCTGATTCTGTTTAGGAGAATTTGATCAGCACTCGAAGGAGTAAAAGAATAGCTTTCTGAAACATTTTATGGCACGTTAGATTACGGCTAGAAATGCTAGACTTGGCGGACTGGGGAAGCTTGGCCTTTGTCAAAGTGGCATGAGAAGATGGAAAAGAAATGGCGATTTTCCATTTCTCCCTGCAAAGAGCAAAAGGGAAAACAGTTTGAGAGGGATGAAAAGAGATATAGACATCCAGACATATGTCTAGCACGAAGCTTTAAGAACAAAAAGTATAATGATGAAGCAACCCGATTTGTTGCATTTCAGTAAGTACAGTATTACATTGGAGGAAAATGTGAAGAAATGTCAAGCAGATTATAAGCAATATAATATCTACTCCTTAAGGATACGGAGCTGGCGTCAGACTGCCTGTTTCAAACCCCCATTCTACTACTTCCTAGTGTCAAGTTCCAGACCTGGAAAATGGGGATAATAGTATCTACCTCCCAGGTTATTGAGAAGATTGAGTGAGCACTTAGAAGAGGGCTTGTATAGCCTAAGTGGTCTGTGTTTGCTAATACCTTCCCTAAGCCCCTTGGCTATAACACCTGTGATTTGCAACATGAATTACTTTTCCTTCTTATCCCCACTTCTGTTATTAAATAGAGTGACACCTTTGCACTTTTTAGGCTGGCAGAAATCAAGGCCTGGTTCCTATGAGGTATGTAAATAGAAACTCTTTATTGAGGATGAGAATAGATTCCAAGTAGCACATTTATGTTCAAGAGCACTATTATCAGAGGGAGAAATTAGTGTAGAGGCACAGGGGCATTCTAGGGTCATGGAATCCTTATGGCTCTGCAAGGTTACCCCTACATTCTCTCTACAGGTAAGGGGCTGCCTTCTTCCTCTCCCTACATTCTCTCTGCAGGTAAGGGGCTGCCTTCTTCCTCTCCCTACATTCTCTCTACAGGTAAGGGGGTGCCTCTTCCTCTCCCTACATTCTCTCTACAGGTAAGGGGGTGCCTCTTCCTCTCCCTACATTCTCTCTACAGGTAAGGGGGTGCCTCTTCCTCTCCCTACATTCTCTTTTGCAGGTAAGGGGGATGCCCTCTTCCTCTCCTATATCCTCTCTATAGGTAAGGGGGTGCCCTCTTCCTCAAACCTCTCCATCCACAGGAGAATACAAAAAGGTGCTCTTATCTCTATCAAACAGATTTGTTTTTGCTTCTTCTTAAACTTCATACAAATGGGATCTTACACTAGATATCCTTCTGTGCCTGGTTTTTTCATCTAGTAACAAATCTAGGATTTATGCATGTTTTTGTATATATCAGTAGTTTATTCTTTTCATTGTTGTGTAGAATTTCATTGTAAGAATATATCACAATTTATTTTCCCATTTTACTGTTGATGAGTTTTCAGTTTTGGGAAACTAGAAATAAAAATTGAGCATTACTTTTAAAGAGACATTTTAATAATATCCTCCATCAACAAGTTTTGTAGTGATGTGTGTACTAACTTTCTTCTTGCTCAAAATTGAGTAGAATTCAGGAAGCCTTTATGTTCTCTAACCATTTTGTTTTTCTTTTCTTTCCTTTTTTTGTCTTTACTGTATAAATCAGATTGTCTTTTAAAAAAGGATTTAATTGTCATTACTTGGGTCATTGCCAACCACCTTTATTAATAATTATATCTAGCTGAACAGTGACAAATGATGATCAGGTGAGATTCATGTCTTTTGCAAAACTATCGAGTGGTTCTATAACTCATTTGGTCTAACTCAAACAGACAGTGAAAGACTTGTGTGTCTAAACTAGTGTGCATAGGACAGTAAAGGTGTTTCTAATGAAGGCTTCCACATCTACATTCATTTTGAGGAGATGAGTATGAAGCCAGCTTAGTTGCTAGATGCAGGTGTTCTAGGATTTCATTTCTTGCTCGTATAACATTAGGCAGAAGTTAAGAGAGGCAGTTTACCCTGGAAGCACATGAGAGAGGACATGCCTCACTTAAAGAGCCAGAGCCTGTCCTGTCCTCTTTAAGTCAGTGCTGGGCACACAAGTCCTGGGGTAACACAGTTGGAAAGAAATGGAATGGGTGGGGGAACTAAAGGTTAGGGTCTACTAGCCCATTTTCCCCTTCAGGATGCACTGAAATGGAGAGACAGCCTCAAGAGATTTTATAATAGTTGATGTTGGCCAAAGAAAGACAAGGCAGAAGAGAATGCCAGAACGTGCTGATGAGGTCTCTTTAGACAAGCCGGCATTCTGGGAGTACAGTAAATTACACTTTCTTATTAGGCCCAGGAAGAGGGTTTTCCATGAGCCTGGGGCTTTCAGTGTTAAAACTGGGGAAGTCCTGGAAAGACCAGGAACTTAGAACAACAAAACAGATTTAGCAGACCCCTCAGAGGTTTAGATTTCACTGAAAGGGAATCATCTCACCAGCTACTAAAGTTTGTTTCACAAACGAGCCTCTCTTCTTTTCAATATAGAGTTTAGGCGTTGTTTTAGAAACTTAGACTAATAAAGTGGAGATGCCCTGTTCAAAGCACGGTCAGTGTGTGGATGTTCAGGGAAGTCTTCATCTAGTCTAAATATTCAAGCCTAGAATTGAATATTTGCTCTTTTGAGCTGTTTTTTCCCTATTACCATTATCCCTTAAAGTGTGAGCAGGGCAGCCCCGAATGAGAATCTTTGATTTTGTTAAGCATACCCACCAGGGGACCACATCCTAGGCCTATCATTTTAGATTATATCAGAGTGGGGCTTAGGAATGTGCACGATAACAAATTCCCAGGTTATTCATATGAACATGTGGCTTCTTAAGTCCCTCCTCCCGTCCTTCAGCAGGAGTCCTACCTGAGAGGTGCCAAGGACCACTTGCTCGTGAAATCTCTCAATTGTATCATTTGTGATCTGGACATTTGAGCTTATTACATGTTATTGAACAGGATAATAATCAAAAGGGCCCCCAAATCTTGGGGAGCAGGCAGGCTAAATATTATAGCTTCTTCTGCTCATACTTGTGCCTGTCACAGCCAGACTGGGGCTGGATTCTTACTTACAAAGCCCTCCTGTGTCAGCTGAGAGGAGAATCTTACCCATGCTGGCTTAGGCTAACTTGGGCTGGCCTGAGAAGTCACTCTCTTGCATAATAAAGAGTTCCCTCTGTCACTGTGAGGTACAAATAGCCTTTTCCTTGGACAGAGATAGATGAGTCTTCCCAAGATCCTATTGAGAAGCTCTGCCCTTTTGACCTGGGTGCTGGCATTCCTCTCGTGTTAACTCCAGTGGGTCTTATGGTGACTCCAAGGGCATGAACCAGCATGGTGTATCTTATATAACTTTTCTAAAAATTTCCCTTCTATCTCTTTTAGAAATACCCCCATCTTTTGCATTATATGATTGGCTTTGGCTTTGAGAAAGTTGAGGGGGATAGGAGATTCAAATGAGGATGTCTTGCAAGCTCTTCAAATTTTCTTATGAAAATATCCTTGTATGATTTTGGGGTGGCTAATGTAAGTATTATGGAATAGAACTGCTGTGTTGAATTCTTCTATACTTTATTCTTTAACTTTAAAATGTTAATATTTTTTACATTGAAAATTGTTACAGCTATATTTTATATATTGGGTTTGCTTTAGTTTCTTTCTAGGTGACTCAAATAATATTTTCTTCCACGCTCACCCCAGAACCCTTCCTCCTATCCCCTGGTCACAGGCCTTGGCATCTTATGATTCTTATATCCCTGCTCCTAGTGCAAGGAAGATGGGTGGGCAAAGTAGGCCAGCTGTGTTTGGCACGGAAACCACTTTCTCAGGCTGAGGAAACCCAATTTATAGTGTGCTAGATTTGGAAAGCTACAGAGGGCTGTAACAGTGTGTTGAGTTAGGGATCTACCTCTTTAAATCAGTGTCTTGGAAATGAATTGCCAGCCACAAAGAAGAAGGCATTAAAAAAGGAATGCTTCTAAGAAAAAGCCCTGAGACTCTGGACATCAGAAATCATTTTGTTATGGTCATTAAAGATGGCCACTTTTTGGTGGAACAAAGTCCATAGAGGTGCCACTTCTAATGAATCAAAAGTTTGGGTATACCTTGGAGAGGTTAGAAGAAGAAAAAAGGTTTGGGTAAAAGAAATTGGAATATGGAAATTCAGGAGAAGTAACAAAACATCCAGGAAAGGCACTGATGTGCAAACATAGCTTCACTAATGCCTATACCCCACTGTAACCTAGATAAGGTATTTGGCAAAGAACTTTGCAGTACATATTTGGGGTACTGCTGTGAGTGTCAAAGGTATGACTGGAAGGAGAGCTCTGAAAATGGCAGGTAGATACTCTCTCTAGCCATCTGGGAGTTTCAAGTCCAAAGAGGGGGCCCAAATAGGAGAATGAGGAGGCTGAGGCTGAGATATGGAGTGAAGACTTACCTTGCAAATTAGACCAGGTGTCAAAATGATGTTGTTGATTATGACCCTACAGCCTAGGGTAAAGAAAGCTTAAAATAGACTTTTCACTCTCAAGGAAAGTCCTGTCTGGAGCACCAGCAGCCATGACTCTAAGGTGTAATCTGTAAGGTCAGGGATTCTTGGATTTTTATTATCCCTGTATTCCCAGTACCCAACTCATTGCTTGGTACTCAATAAGTACTTATTGCTGTGAGAATAGGGTCTAAAAGAACTGGTGAGGGGTATAAAATATTTCATGTTGGAGATTAAAGTGGGGTCAACTCTCACGAGTAAGATAAAGAAATATGGCTTATGTCCAGGATACTGTGGTTTGCCTGGAGTATTGGGAGGATGAGGGAGGGTATCCTACACATTGGTATAATTTTTTAGCACTTAGAAGTAAGGATCCCAATGGATGTCATTTTAGCTGCTTAGCAGAATCTCTAGAGATCTGGGGAACCTAGTTTGTAAACCATTGTTAGGAGCTCTGCTCAATCATAAAGTAGGGAAGGAACCTAGATCTAGATTTCATATTTGTGAATGACCCACTCTTCCATAAACTGTATCTGAGTTTCATGGAAGTGGAAGAGGATATGGCAGTGACTAGCAAGGCCAATGGTACTCGGTAAGGGCACCTGGTCATTGTGTTCTGGAAACTGGCAAGTGCCTACAAGCAGTTTAGTGTAATGGAGGTTAAGTAGGACTTGCAAAAAATAAAAGTGAAACTCCTCTAGAGACTCCTAGGAACAACCAGGAGTGACTTTGGGTGTCTGTATTGGCAATTGGAGGTTTTTTTTATTGCTGTTAATGCAACACCATACATCCCAATATGCTGACCTGGTCTGAGGAAACATGGATTTCAATAATCAGATCTAGACTCTCCTAGTTGAATAGGACCTTAGACCTATGTAACACAACCTCCTACTCTATAATATCACAGATAAATGTCATTCAACACCTGTTTGAAAACCTGCAATGATAGACACAAGGTAGCCCATCACGTTTTGGACACACAGCATTGACAATGACCTTCTGAGAGTGTGATACATAGGACTGGGATGCAGGAAACATGATATCAGTGAGATAAAAGTGCAAAATGAGAAGTTTGAAAATTTTCTAATTTAGAGAAAAGATTCTTTTTGCTGTGTTCTCAAGGAGAAAAAAATGAGGGAGAGGCCAACAGAAGACATACAGAATGGGAACAACTTTTCTGTTTTCATGCTCTTTGTCAATTTGAAAATTAATTGTGGGTAAGAGAGAATAAGACCTGGGAAGTGGAGAATATAAGAGTATACTTGGCTGTTCATAAGAGATTGTGTCTATGATGACCTTGGGTAGAAAGAGATTTGGGGGATAAGATCTACAAATGGTTCTACTATAAACAGACAAATTAAACCTGACACTTAGCTAAAGTTCGACCATGGTTTACACATTCTATTTCCCATTTCATGAGTTGCCCTTATAGATAAGGAGGCATGTAGACAGATAAGTCTATCACTGAGTAATGTTTTCCTCTAGTCCTACTGTAACAAGCCCATTGTGAGAGCTGATAAAAAGTCCATGATGAATTCAGGGTAGAAGCCTGAAGGCGATTTATACAATTAGGAACTTTGCCCTCAGTGTTTAACTTTTAGGGCGTTGAGAGCCAAAGCAGCTCCCAGATTGTTTCAACAATAACACCAAGATCAGCTGTCAAATCATTCAGGGGGAAACTAGTCAAACTGGTTATTTGACTTCTTATGTATAACCAACCAAAGGAATAAGAACCACCACCAACAAAGTTTAAAGACTGATGTTTTAAACTTTCAACAAGCTGTGTTGACATGTAGCTATAACCTTAATGTGCAAACCACTTCAAGCAGAGCGAGTTTTAAAAGCTGTAAATTAAAATCACATTTCTTTTGCAAGCCCTTAAAACCTTTGAGAAACAAATCAGTCAGATCGTCCGTCCCCTATTGAGAATCCCAAATTTCTCCAGCAAACTTCAAGTTCAAAAAGAAATTAAAGAAACTGAAACTGTGATTTTAGACTAGTGATTTACTGCCTTTTGGGGGGAGTATGACCCACATGTTGTTGATTTGATTTACTGATATTCTCCATTCCCTGAATCTTATTAAGACTTGGGTTCAAGTGCAGTCACCATGCTGGTCCATTGTGGCTGGAATTCTCCAATATGTCCTGTCTCTCCTAGCGGTGATTCTGATGTGAATTGAATTCCAGTGTGGTATGGCCTAAGCTGGTTCTTAGGAGAGATACAGCCTTATACAAGTGGCCCCGAGCTGAGGTCTTTCTAAAATCAAAATTAATAACATCAATTTTGAATAGAACTATTGTCCTCTGAAATACCTATTGTGAGAAGTAGAGACATTGGGATTTCTCAAAACCAAGGTTTGAGAGCTAGTAAGTCCTTATTGAGATTAGGAATGATTATTACTATATTAAAACATGTCAGCTTTTGGTCAACCTAAATATTTGTGAGTCTAGCTCCCTTAAGGGAGACCAGAGGTTGTTTCTGGGATCTAGTTTGTATATGTGCCTTTCTATTCTCTATGAAATGATACATGGAAATTTGGGGATTGTGGTCTAGACCAGTGATGGCGAACCTTTTGAGCTCGGCGTGTCAGCATTTTGAAAAACCCTAACTTAACTCTGGTGCCGTGTCACATATAGAAATTTTTTGATATTTGCAACCATAGTAAAACAAAGACTTATATTTTTGATATTTATTTTCTGTATTTAAATGCAATTTAACAAAGAAAAATCAACCAAAAAAATGAGTTCACGTGTCACCTCTGACACGTGTGTCATAGGTTCGCCATCACTGGTCTAGACTGCAGTACAGTCTTGCTTCTTGAGCCTTATCTCATGATGTTAGTTTGGGCAGTGCCAGGATGCTGTGATGCTCTCCACTGTGTAGTCTTTTCAAGAATAGGCAAACTCACCCTGTCATCATGGGAGACTCAGAGGGCCTTCACCTGCCTTTGTGGTCCATTAAAATATGATTTTATGGGGTTCACAAATTCATCAAGAGGCAGTTCTTGAAAGAACTAAAAAAAACTCCTGTGACTTAGCAGACCTACTGCCCTCTAGAGGAATAACCAACCTATCAGGGATGGTTTGAGCTGTACCCATGGCTGGGAATCATCGGAGAGGACAGTGGCTGGCATAGCCAGAGAGCAGCAGTAGTGGCCACTGGGAGCAGAAAACAGGTAGAATCTCCAAATATCTAGCCTGTTTCTCTACTCCAGCTGGAGTCATCATTTTGAAAGCAAAGAAGGGTGAATGTTTTGGGGGTTTGTGTTGGTGCTTGTGTGGTGATACAGCAATGGTGGTCAGTGAAAATAAGAGAGGGGCAAGTTATAACATTCTTGCAACTAGGAAATCTTGAGGGTTGTGAGCATGACTCAGACCACTTACAAATGATCAGAAATATCCTGCAACCCTCCATTCCTACAAATATCTTAGATTCTCAAATGAGAAGATTAGGCAAGGGTGTATAGAGAGAGTTTTAGTCATGGATGTTTATGAATTATTTTGTTGTAATGTGGATCGTGTGTGTGTGTGTGAGAGAGAGAGAGAGAGAGAGAGAGAGAGAGATGTACTTTTTCCTATATGCATTTATTCACTTATTAACGTGACATCCATTGAGTACATATTTTGTGCCAGGCTATGGAGAAGCTGATGAGGATGAAAAGACTGAACAGAAACAGGTACGTAACTTGAAGCAGCACACAGCCTCGGGAAGGAGGCAGACAGGCTTGTAAACCATTGATCACAGTGGAGTTCTAAGGAAGGGGCTATGCAAGCAGAGTAGTAGGGGCACCTGACCCTACCGGGGGAGAAGAGGCCATTTGTGTTGTGTTTAGGGGGATGAGTAATGGCCCTCCCAATTGACACGGTTAAGGAGGCCAAATGCACTGGAATATTGCCCAAGAGGAGCAATAATTAGCTCAGTATGGTTAGAGTGTATGGAACATGGTGGCATATTGGGGGAGAGATGGGACGTAAGGCTTGAAGAGCTGGGCAGGGTCCAGATCAGGAAGGGCTGGAATACTACGCTCAGGAAAGCTGGGGAATCCACTGAAAGGGGCCAAGCAAGGCAGAGAGAATGTGATCTAGATTATTTCCACAGTTATCTCCGAATGCTGATTGTGATGGATTTGGGCTGATGTGGTTCTGTTTTGGGCTTGGAGTGACTCCCTTTCATCTGGATTGCATCTACCATGGAGCCCATGGTAGAGCTTCAATGGGAAGTTTGCTATCATTGTGAGAAATCAGAGCAAAACCAAAGCATTAAAAAGAGGCAGAACACCCTCATGGGCTGAACCTTGAGTGCTTTTTTTTTTTTAACCCTCACCCAAGGGTATGCTTATCGGTGTTTTAGAGAGCGGGGAAGGCGGAGAGAGTGAGAGGGAGAAAGGGAAAGAGAAAGAAACATTGATGTGAGGGAGAACATCGATTGGTTGCCTACCATACATGTCCTGATCAGAGATGGAACCCACAACCTAGATGTGTGCCCTGACTGGGAATTAAACCTGCAGCCCTTTGGTGTAGGGGGTGATGCTCCAACCAACTGAGCCAAACAAGCCAGGGTGAGCCCTGGTGCTTTTAAGAACCAGCTCTATCATTTTATATCCACATGGGCATGACAGACAGAGGAGGGAATGGCAATATATTCCACATCTGGGAACACTGCTCTGACTATATCAGGTGACACAGCAGGCTGCTAGGCTGGGGTGGACCCCAGAGACAGACAGAGCTCTACACTGGCCTATGCTGTAGTACAGATAGTCTTGTTTGTACTTGAGTCATATGACTCAGTAGTCACAAGGTATTAGAGGAGTTTGAGGTAAGGAAGTCATGTGGAAATTCTGACCAGCCGCAGGTGCGGAGTCACATAACAGAACCCTAGGGTTCTTGAGCAAGGCCATATCATCCATAGCAGAGAACTATTTGCTATTTGAAAAGCAGCTTTTGGCAAGCTATGAGACCCTAAAAGATAACTTAGTGTCTAATTATGGAACAGCAAGTGATCATGTGGTCAGAACTGTCCATTATGAGCTGGGCATATCAAACCCAATAAACCATGACTCAACATAAGAAGGAAGCGTTCCATTTAGTATTGGCTTGAGTAAATTCAAAGGGCACACATAGCTGAGTGGACAGATGGCGTAGATCTCATGTCACCTACCGCTTTTGCACTAATGCCTCTTCAATGTATGCCCATGGTTTCTCCATGACCAACTGATATAAAGGGAGAAATCCTGAGCTTGGTTCATGGATGGGTTGGTGCAAACCTAAGATAGCTGTTGCACTACCACCTCACCTAGGAGTGGACCTAAAGGACACTGCTGAGGGCAATCCCCACGGAGGGCAGAGCTTCAGGGAGAGAAGCTGGTCATTCTCCGTGGAGGGAGAAGTGGTCTGAGGTCAAAGAGCGTGGTTGGAAAGACTGGGGACAAGGTGGTCTGGGATAGAAGCATATGGATGGGCCTGTGCGAGTAGGAACATTGTGTGGGGAACTTAGTACTGCATAGTGGTGTCCACCAGAGAATATTCACTGCAGAAATATGACTAAATAACCACGTGAACAGGATCTCAGCCAGCTCTTTCCTTGGCCAGCTCACTGGCTAGTAGATTACATTGGAAACTTTCCACCTGGAAATGTCAACAAAACATCCTGCACAAGATTAACATGTATTCTAGGTATGGCTTTTCCTTTCCTTCCCAAAGTGACTTCATTGGCATGATTATCTGACAGTTCACAGAGTATCTGAAAAACTGACAGGAGTTCTGCAAAACATCACCTTGAATAAAGGGCGAAGGTGCCATGTCAGCGAGCACAAGATCATGGGATCCACTGGTCCTGCCTCATGCCATGCCATCCATAAATTACAGGCCTGCTATGATGGTGGAATGACCTCTTGAAGGCAAAAGCTGAAGTGCCAACTGATAGATGACACCCTGTGGGGTTGGAGCTAACCTTCAGGATATGATACACATCCTAACCCACACCATTGGAGAGAATACATGGCTCTGGCAACTTGGGGATGGAAATAGGAATGGCCCCCCTCCCCATCGCTTCTAGGGATCCACTTTGGGGATTTTTGCTTCCTGTCTCTGCAATTTTAGGTTCTGTGGGTGTACAGGTTCTGATTCCCAGAGAGGAGTACTTGCACAAGGGTTGCATACTGAATTTAAAGTTCTGGCTGTAACTGGTCATTTGGATTCGTCATGCCAGGGGAAGAGCAGGCAGAAATGGGAATTAGGGGTAACTGATCACTGTGCGGAAGCAGGGCTGCTGCTGTGTCATGGTGGCCAGGAAAATGTTTTTGCATTTAGAAGATTCACTGAGGCATCCCTTCATGTTGAGTTCTAACTAAATGGGCAATTTAGCAGCCCTCCTTTGGTGAAGACATGATAAGCAGAGCCTCAGAGTCTTCAGGGAGGAGTTCAGAATCCTCCACCAGTCACGTCACCTTGATCAGAAGTACTAGTTGAAGGTGAAAAGATCTAGAATGGTGGGAGAGGTGGGTGCTGAATTGATGAGTATCAGTTCTGGCTCCAGACTAACTGAGCACTGGAGACTGTACTTCTTCAAACAAATCTTCCTCTTATAAATTTCCCTAGAAATGTTGATGACTCAGAATCTCGGAGAAGCTGTGTATGGAAGGATAAACTTAAACTGGGAAACACAGGGCTCTGAGCAGTGCAGGAGGCAGACTCATTAGATCCTCTCTGCTGGGCTGGTGCATCTATCTCCTTGTGCATTGTGGTGACTGCTAAGGCTCACAGCTTCATTCATATCCAGAGAAACCTCTCCTGAGATGGGTGGTTATGCATCTCCCCTCCTGCAAGGGCAACCTGTAACCAATGACTGCATGGTATGATAGTAGTTATTGGTCGTGTCCAGCTGCCAATAGCATTAGGCTGAAGGTTGACATCAGCTGAAACCCTATCTTTGCTTAAATTCTTTTTCTTTTCAATAATCTTTTAAAAAATTATTATTAAATGTATGTATTGGGGTGACATTGGTTAATAGGATCATATAGGTTTCAAGTGCACATTACTATGATACATGGTCTGTATATTACATCATGTATCCACCACACATAGTCGAATAATCTTCGGTTGTCATATGTTTGGCCACCTTTACCCTCTGTCTCCCCAAACCCTTTCCTTCTGGTAACCACCAGGCTGTTGTCTGTGCCTGAGTTTCAGCTTCATATCCCACATATGAGTGAAATCATGTGATTCATAGCTTTTCCTAACTTATTTCACATTGCATTATATTATCAAGGACCATCCATGCTGTCACAAATGGCAGTATTTTGTCTTTTCTTATGGCTGAGTAGTATTCCATATTATAGATGTACCACATCTTTTTATCCAATTCTCTATCAAAGGACACCTTGGTTGTTTCCATGTCTTGGCCACCATGAATAATTCTGCAATGAACATAGGGGTGCATACATATTTTTGAATAAATGTTTTTGAGTTTTTTAGGTAAATACCCAGAAGAGGGATTGCTGGGTCATATGGTAACTCTATTTTTAGTTGTTGTTTTTTTTTTTTGAGAAATCACCATACTGCTTTCCATAGTGGTTGTACCAGTTTACATTCCCCCCAGCAGTGAATGAGGGTTCCTTTTTCTCCACAGCCTCTCAAACACTTATTACCAGTTTTATTGATAATGGCCATTTCCCTATCCTGCTCTCCTAACTCCTGTGTAGATTTCTCCTGAGACTCTACAAGAATCCTTCTTTTCTATTTCTGCTTCTAGGGAAACCAATGTAAGACAGCTGACCAGCAGTAGAGCGGTTTCTGAACAGGCAGCTCTTCTCTGTGAGCCTGGACACTATCCTACAGGCTCCCACAGGCTCCCACAGGCTCCCAAGGCACCCTGAGGTAAGTGTGTGTGTGTGTGTGTGTGTGTGTGTCAGACTTCAAGCCAGGTGAATCCCTCTTCACATTGATCCTGGGGGGATACAGGGCTGCCCTTTCACCACATAGTCATCTTTTAGAAATTCAAGCCCGGTAGGTGGGGAAACGCAGCCTTGCTTCTTCCACCTGGCATCTCCTGGAATAATGTGAGGGCTCCCTGTGGATCCCCCACCTCCATCTTCAGGCGCCTCGGGCTACTCTTGTCAGCTTGTGAACAGGAGGGCAGTGGGTGGATAACACCTGGTGAATAAATTTACACGCTGAAATAATGGTTTCCATGTTGGTTTTTCATAATTAACTAAACAGGCTGGAGTTAAATTTCATGTGTAAAAATCTTGTGAGGAACTGGACGAAAAGATGAAAGTTGATGACAGCAGTTAAGGTTTATAAAAACTTCTTTCCTCTTTGGGCTCTTCATTTCTCTTCTCTCTCTCTCTCTCTCTCTTCCTCCACACTCCTCATCCCTCCTTCTTTCATCCTCTTCATTCTCCTCATAAAACCCTCCTTGGTCCTGGTTGGTTTTCATGTGTGTCCCTCCACACTTCCCTTCCCAGCATGTGTGCAAAAAGAAAAACAGTAACATCAACAGATTATGTCGGTGCTTCTGTAATTAGAAAATGACATCTACAGATGCGCCTCTGATCCTGCAGGGGAAAAAAAAAATGAAAGTTTTGCTAAGTCTCCAGCATGAGAGATTTGGAAAATAAATGGGATGGCAGGTGGTGGGGGAGGCTTGGAGGATGCCACAGCCATGCTGGGAAGGAGGCTAAGTCTTTTCCTTGTACCCAGCAGCTTGTCTGGGGTGGGGTGGGGCATACTGTGGAAACATTCCTCATTTGTGAAGAAAGCCCTTGCACTTTTTGGGTAAGAGCCCACCATAGCTGCCCAGAGAACCAAGGCCTTTATCCCAGTGTCTGGCCAGATTTCAGCATTTTGAAACTTCACAGCTCACGTTGCTGGAGTGTTGGGGGGGGCGGGGGGGGGGGGCGGCATGCAGCATGCTGCTCTCTGAAGGGACCTATAAGAAAGGATGGCCCAGTGAAAATTTGCATTAGAATGGCTAATTTGTGCCTTCAGGAGATCCTGCCTCAGGGATTCTATGTCTCCTCAGCTGAAAGCACTAGGAGAATTAAGTTCTTTCTTCTGATAGAAGAATGTTGGCATTGACAAATGAACAATTATATTTTCTCATCAACGGTTCCCTCAGAACCACAAGCCATAAAAACTAACATCCACCTTTGCCGGTGGGCCTTTGGGACCCCGGTTCTCTATTAAGGTCTCAGGGATTAGGCTCCTTAACTAAGTCACAACCTTCCCATTGCATGAACTCTCCAGGACTGCTGTTTTTCTAGAGGGTTTTTGTGAGTCATATAATGTGGGATTTTATACTTTCTGTTGACATTTCAGACTCACTTTACTCTGACCCAGGAAGCCTCATGCTAGGTTTCTCTTTGGGATTGGACACAGACTGTGGACCTTCTCTAGGCTTCCTTGGGCAGTTTGGGGTAGAGGATGGATGTTTCTGGTGCACTTGATCATCCGAAGTGCCTCTAGTTCCCATCAAACACTGAAGTATTGAGATGCTGTATAGGTAAGTGGGTGTGGAAATCCATTTAACTGATAAAACAGAATTATCCACAATAACATATTACTTCAGAGATCCAAGTTCCTGAAAACAATGCAGTTTTTAATGTTTAAGAATTATAGGACAAAATTTATTTACCTGCCTTTGCTCCTCCCCATAACTTTTCTTTATTACAACCTCTTTTTTGATGGATTTAGGAAAACCATTACTAAGCAATAGATTGAACAGCAGACCTTCTAGTCTAGCCTATTGTTGAGAAACCAGATGAACTGCTTCTAATGTGGTTTCATCTACCAATACAGCCTTTCCTCTGCTTTCCCTTCATATGCATGCTCCGCTTGAGTATGCCCCTCGAAGGCACAGCCACTTTCTGTTAGGTATGCAGGCCTCTGCTCCCACCATCTTCCTCCTTGATGAACTTGCCTGTCATTCAAGGTTCAGCTCTTTTCCTAGCCTTTCCCATGAAGACTTCCCTGACTCTTCCAGCCCACCTAGTTTATTCTCTCTCTGGATTTCTGTTGCATTTGTAGTCAGTTCTATATAGTTCAGTGTTTATCTTGTGTGTTCTCTAAGGATTTTATGTTTATTTCATATATTCAATCCTTTGTATCTAGTAATAGTGGTAACAGTTTGTTAAGCACCTATTGTCTGTTAAGCACATTAATTACATTCATTGCAGCTAAACTTCAAAATAACCCTTTAAAGTGTTAGTAGCCTATTTTAGTGTTAAGAAGGTGGAGGCTCAGGCTGGTTTATAACTGCCCAAGTGGCAAAGCCTGACTAGTAGCCCAGGGCTGTCCAATTCAATCATCATGATTTCTGCTCATCTCAGCCTTGCCTCTCAAAGGCAGGCACTGCACTGTGTACTTACCTTTTAGTTTTACATTATTCAGTCTACAGAAGAGGTGACATGTAAATTCCCAAGTGGTTCTGTGGTGACCACCACTCTACTCTCTCTTCCTATGAGGCTGGATTTTTTTGATTTCATATATAAATGATGTCATACATATAGTATGTGCCTTTCTCCGTCTGACTTATTTGACTTAGCACATTGCCTTCAAGTTTCACCCGTTTTGTCAAAAATGGCAGGATTTCCTTCTTTCTCATGGCTAGGTAATGTTTCATCATATGTACACTTCACATCTTCTTTATCCATTCATCTGTTGATGGCCATGTAGGTTGTTTCCATATCTTGGCTACTTAGAATAATCCTGCAATGAACCTGGGGATGTAGGTATCTCTTAGAGAGATCTTGTTTTCATTTCTTTGACTTAGATACCCAGAAGTGGGGTTGCTGGATCGTGTGGTAGTTCTATTTTTAATTTTTAAAAAATTAGAACCTCCATATTTTTTTTCTCTAGTGGCTGTACCAGTTTACATTCCCATCAACAGTGCACAAGGGCTTCCTTTTTGTCCACATCTTACCAATACTTGTTACCTCTTGTTTTTATGATTGCCATTCTGACATGTGTGAGGTGGTACCTCAATGTTGTTTTAATTTGCATTTTCTCATCGCTTCTCGGCCTTTTGGCTGAGATCAAGTGTAGTATCTGTTCTTATCAGTTTAATTTGCATTTTCTTGATGGTTAGTGATGTAGATCATCATTTCACGTACCTGTTGTCCATTTGTATGTCTTCTTTGGAAAAATGTCTGTTCAGTTTCTCTCTTTTTTAAATTAGGTTGTTAGTTTTTTTTTGCTATTGAGGTATATGAGTTGTTTTTTTTTTAAAAATATATTGGGTAGTAACCCCTTATCAGATATGTCATTTGAAAGTATTTTCTCCTGCTCTGTAGATTTCCTTTTTCATTTTTTTGATGGTTTCTTTTGCTGTGCGAAGCTTTTTAGTTTGATGTAGTCCCACTTATTACTTTCTACTTTTTGTGAAAAATCCAAGAAATCATTGCTAAGACCAATGTCAAAGAGCTTTTTTCCTTGTTTTCTTCTAGAAGTTTTAAAATTTCAGATGTGTTTAAGACTTTAATCCATTTCAACTTAATTTTTCAGGGTTGTATAAGATAGGGGTCCAATTTCATGCTTCTGAATGCGGTTATCCAATTTCTCAATACCATTTATTGAAGAGACTATCCTTTACCCATCAAGTGTTCTTGTCTCCCTTGGCTCTCAGTTATGTGCCACTGTGGAGACTTATCTTTTATGAGTATATCATGGTACCCCTGTGAATTCTTCATGATATATAGATATATGTAGAATGTAGAAACCATGATTGTTGTGTTGTTGTTGTTGTTTTTTTCTCACCCAAGAATATTTTTTTCCCATTGATTTTTAGAGAATAAAAGGGAGGAAGGGAGGAAAGGAGAGAGAGAAAAAAGCATCAGTGTGAGAGAGACACATCAATTCGTTGCTTCCTGGAAGAGCCCCGACTGGGGCTGGGGATGGAACCTGCAACTGAGGTACATGCCCTTGACCAGGAATTGCCCCAGCAACCCTTCAGATCATGGGGTCGATGCTCTAACCACTGAGAAAATTGGGCAGGGCAAAACCTTGGGTTTAATTAAGAGATACGCAAAGTGGAAATATTTTATTTTCTGTCATTTATATATTATCACACACAAAGCTTTATGTTGTGATTCTGTTCATTGTTTTAAGCTTCTGGCTTTTAGCCAACAAGGTTTTTCTTCCAAATTTGCCCTCTTTTATTGAGTTGAACGATTTGTCCTTCTCATTTACCCCAGTCTGGGTCTTCCTATAAGAAATTTGCAGTCATACCGTGAAAAATGCCTGTAGCACAGACATATGCAAAGTATTACCACTTTGCTTTAATCACCAGAGCAGAGCCACTCCATGAATAATTTGAGCCACAAGCATCCTGTTGAAAACCAAGACCTCTGGGTTGTGAGTCATCTGTTCTTTCTGTGGCAGGTGTTGGGGTCAAAGCACTTTGGTTCTTTACTATGGTTTGTTGAAAGGACAGTTAGCCATGGAAGTCCCAAAGCTACTGCAGGCAGTGCACTTTCATTAGATGAACATTCATTGGAGTTGGTTGTGTGCTATGCCAGAGAGTTTGCCTTTCTCCCTGTAGACTTGGGTTTTAGGTTCTCTGCAGTATTTCACGTGGAAGCAACTGCTGATGCAATCTAGTCTTTCAGAGCTGGAGCTTTTATCTGAATAACAAAGCCAACAAGCATTTTAACATGCCTATAAACCTGTCATGGTCTGTTTTATGGGGAGCCAGGTATGGACAAAGGTTGGAGAGGCCATCTAGATCCTGCATTTGACTTGATTGAATCTTGCTGATACTAACTTTTAATGATTGTCATATCAAAGCAAGTGGGGAAAGAGACTACAGCACAACATAGTTACTTAAGAGGAGTATGAATACATGAAATATTGATTTAAAAATCATAATATACCTATGGCTGGAAGCTATCATTCAGTAATTCCTTTCTTCCTTCCAACAATCCTGATTAATAGCAATCAGGAGGCTTATGATAAGATACAAGATTAATTTGTAAGGGTGCTTATATGTGTATTATATGTCAAAAATTTCTGAGGATGCTTAAAATTTTTCTGTGAAGATATATATATATCTAGATTGGGGGTGGGGAACTATTTTTCTGCCAAGGGCCATTTGGATATTTAGAATACACACACACACACACACACACACACACACACACACACACACACACATATATATATATATATTATTTGTATAGAAAGATTAATTACTACTTTACTTCTATTACATTTTTCACTTGAAATTAATTCATACTTGCTAGAAACATGTTTAGAAAACTTAGAAAGGTAATGAAAAGTAGAGTTCACCCATGATGTTTTTACTTGGAGTTAACTATTATTAATTTTTATATATTTCCTTCTAGTAATTTCAAATACACATATAGAGCATATATACATATGAAACTAAATTTGATATATGTGTATGTTAGAAAATTGGAATCATTGTTGTACATAATTTGTACCATATGTTTTTAACATTAATATTTCGTCATAAACATTGCCCATGCTATTAAATATTCTTCAAAAATATGACTTTTAATTTCTACCTAATATTCTATTACAAGGCTGTACTCTAATTTACTGAATCTTTTTCCTATTGTGAGATCATGACTAGGTGATAAATATTTTTATATATAAATCTTTTACTACATCTCTCATTTACTTAGGATAGATTTGTAGGAGTGGTATTATTTATTCAAAAGTCTGAGCATTTTTATGGCTCTTAATATATATTGCCAAATAGCTTTCCAAGTTAATAGTCTAATACTATCATATGAGAATACCATCTTTTTTCATTTCTATTTGTATTTAAAAACATATTTTGATCTGATAGAAATTTCAACTTGTCTTTTAAAAAAATCACTAGTTGAACATGTTTTCCTTTTTTTTATATAACTTTTGTGTCCATTTTATTATTTGATAAAATTTCTGCTTATGTTCTTTCTTTTTCTATTAACGTATTAATGTTTCCTCTTGTTGATTTGTAAATTTAGTATAGTTATTAACCATTTATTGTGCTTATAGCTAATAATTTTTTCTAATTAATAATTTAACATTTACTTAGATTCTGTTATAGGCATACAGAAGTTTAAAAGACAGTTAAATGTATTCAAATATGCCAATATTTACTTTGTGATTTGACTAGTTTTTTATATTTTGAATGGCTTTCTTCAGATCAGTTAAATAGCTCCCTATATTTTCTTATGCCATACTTTTTAAAGTGTATGATTCTTTAACTTATGTGAATATTGTTTTGGCATATACTGGTAAGATAAGACTCTAACTTTACTTGAGTTGACTGATAGAGAACCAACCTCTGGGGCTGAAGGCTTATGTAGGTCTTATAGAAGGGCTCTAGAAACTTTCTCCTTTGTTATTGAATTGTTTTGCACAGAGCTAATAGAGAAAGGACTGATTGTGTGCTAACCCTGATGTGGAATCATTCACGATATTCTCTTCTTGCCCCACCTCATCTGCTAGGAGTTTGTACATTTATTTTTTTAACATTGGTGTATTAATCTCTAAATTTGCTGTAATATGTTTAAAGAATGTGGCCTATATTTTTAATTCATTGGGATTTCCATTGGGTCTCATCATGTAACAAAATAATTTTCTCACTCCTTTTGTTTTTAGCATTGTTGAAAGAATCAAAAAATTCTGTAGAGCTTATTATAAAGAGCAGGCATCTTTCTCTGGCCCCAACTTCCCACCATCTGCCCTTCTCAGAGGCTACCACTTCCAGCCCTTTCAGTAGATGCTTTTGGCATTTACCTCCGTGTGCCACATGACATATTAATATTGCTACTTTCCACAGTGGAGGACAAAGATTTATTCTTCTGATTTCTCCAGAGACATACAACCACACAGACATACTCAGGATCCTCACCCCATGCAGATACATCCTTTTCATTTTCTCCTGATATATTTGTATATTTACAGTGTAATCTTGGTTTGGTTTCTATTCAGAATTTATGTTCTCATTACTCCATCAATACAATTCATAGCCAAGGAGCAACTTGGATGGGCTTATGGATTATTAGTGGTACTGTATTTTGAGCTGACTGGACTATTTCACTGGGAACCACTGTTAGTTTCAGTCTTTCTTTTCGGACAGATCAGATACACTAGATTGGCTTTTCGCACTTTCTGCTTATAGTGGACATCAGACCTGGTTGCCTGCATTGTGGGAAGTTCCCCCGGGAAGGAGGCTGGCACCAAGGGATGGTGGGGTTCGGAATGTCTGCTTAATCTCTTTATTTCCTGTATGGCTCAGGACCCTCATTCTCACCTGTATCTGATATATCCTTGCCCAGTGCCTTCTGTTATATCCTAGGTAGAGATTAAACTTCCAGTCTTATGTGTGAGTTAGGGGAACTTGGGGGGAGGGGTGGCCAGTTGCCTCACCACATGAAGTGGTGGAGGGATATGGGGATCTCATTACTTATTAAACAGACTTGCACAAATCCTTCTTTAGTCTGACCTTCACCTCCCACTAACAGAGGTACCTGGTGCTGCCAATTTCTGAGTCTTTTGGGTGTTTTTCAGGGTAAATTGGGTTTTTCATGGGTTTTCCCACTGTCAGCTTAGGATTCAGCTTTCTTGGGTCTGCTAAGTCAATTATCATGGGCCATCTGCTTTCCAGCTTCCAAAATTTTGTTGCTGTTGTCTTTTCTCCTGTTCTCTTTATCCTAATGGGTTTATATCTTTATAAAGACCCTTTTATTATCATTTTAGTGGGGAATATTTGGGCACTATATGCAAAGACAAGCACTCACTTTGCCTTTATCTAGTAGTCCATTTATTCTTTATTTAAAAAAAAAACTCTGTGTGTTCATTTTAGAAAAATTAGAAAATGCAAGGTAGGTAAACTATTTAAAAGTCACAAATAATCTCACCTTCTAGACATAACCATTATTAGTATAATTTTGATATAGAGCTATGAAGATAAATATATTTTTATTTATTAACTACAGGGATATGGGGTTATTATATGCAGACTTTTGGTAACCTCATTCAAGATCATCTTAACCTGGTATTAAAATTTACTTAATTCTTCATATTAGTCTTGATTGAAACAGATAATAAAGATTGTCTAAATAACTTTGTAAATATGTTTATAATGCTAAATACAAATTGTTGAAAGTTAAAAAGAATTGTCTTATAATAATATTCTAGTTTTTAGCTACCAGATTATATTAAACAAAGAGTAAGGAATGAAGGTAGGTAGGAGTGTGGAGTATAAACTGCCAAATCATTTGTAGAAGATAATGGAATATAAAAATTCTGTTTTATTTTTTATTTTGATAATTAGATTAAAAATTCTTTGTTTAATTTATGTAGTGAAGACACAAGCAAAACCATTGTGGAGAGAAAAAAATAGCAATGAAGCAAATACAATACAAAGGAAAAACACAAAAACAGAAAATAAACGATAAAAAAAAATAATTCCTCATGCAAAGTTCTCTTTTTCTTTTTCTGTAATTTCCTGTCAGTCTCCTGCTAGTTAGGTAGGTTGAGTGGACCATGATGCTGATCACAGTAAAGGCCAATTTTCTTATTGAATGTAAGAGTGACTCTAGTCAGTCGATCTCTGGCACAAATGTGAATGGTTGGCAGCTCAAAGGCATTCATAAATCATGGAACAATAGATTACAATGTTGTGAGGACTTCTTTTTAATTGTATTAGATTGTAATATAATATATTCTATATATGTAACAAATATTCTATATTTGAAAATGGGCATCATTTATTGTGAACTTATTTATCAGGCACTTTTAGGCCTTTAAAAATGTATATACATCATCTCTATTTTTGTGATAGTAAATGTAAGGTATATTTTATCCAATCATTTACTACAAAAGGGAGTAAATGCTCAAAGAGGTTAAGTAACTTGCCCAAGTTAATGTAGCTATAGATTATGGACTTGAAGCAAGGGCTTTTGATATCCATTTCTGTGCTCCTTCATAAGGTGCTACCTTGAATTAAGGCCCACATATTTTCCCCTAAAGTATTTAACTGTGCCCCAGTTCAAATATTTCCCTGAAGGCTAATATTTGGAAAACTGTCAAGTTGTTAATTAAGAATTATAATCCTTGGTAAAATTTGGAGATTGCTATGTTGAGCAATGTTAAATACTTTTGGAGGCCTTGAAAATGGGTGTGTGTGAGTCATCAGAGGGAAGTACTGTGTACCCAGTTTTACAAACTTTCTTGACGATGGAGCCCTTTTTGTTTCTGTTATACCTGGAATTGACTCACTAGAATAGTCTTATGGGGAACACTGATTTGGGACATTATGTTCCAGTAATCATCATACATTGCACCATAGATGTACATAGATCAAATGTACTGAGTTTTATAACTCCCTTATCTCTTATGAAAGAAAGAAATGGAAGGAAGGAGGGAATGTTGGAAGGAAGGAAAGAAGACAAAAATGAGAGAAGAGGAAGCATCAGTTATAGACAGTATCTTCTTCTTGGGGAATGTAGGCACTATGTTATGCTATTCAAATATACTTTCTTTGGTTTTGGAAATTACAATAGACAAAGAAACAAATGATATGAAGTTTCATGAGTGAGAGAATGTGTTTTAATTAGCTTTCTATCTATAGTGCTGAACACAGAGCTAGTCACAGAGTTGGTGCTCAATAAATCAGTGAACAAGCAAATGAATGAATGAGCAGAGCTACACAATCTGAGGTATGGGAGCGTTGGTGAGCTTGGGAACCACCCTTGATTTTTCTGCTCCTCTTGGGTGAAATGGAGATGAATGCTCCATTGCAGGGTGTTGTGAGGATAACACAGATGGTAACATCCCTACCACAGTGTCTACAAGAGAGTAAAGCCCAATACATTTCAGTTAACTTCCTTTTCTGTTCCAAGTGAAGATTTTATGCTTGATAATGGCATCTTATTTTAGAAAAACCTGTTTGTTTGTTTGTTTGTTTGTTTGTTTTTAGAGACATCTCAGTTAATGTCCCAAAGAAACAGGGGTTCCTAAAAGCTGACAGGAGTGGCCAACACTTAGTAACCCTCCAATGAAAGCAGTGATGTTTTCCTATTTCTGAGTCATCAGGTAGAATAATTCTGTACAACTTGTGTTTGTTTGTGTATGATGACATACAACAAGAAAATGCCTTCAGAGTAGACCAGAGACAGAGTGTCTGATTTCCCATAGATGTCTATAAATTAATATACTCTTAGTATTCAGTCATCTGAATATCTCAAGGAATTTTTCTTCAAATAAGTAGTCCCTATCCTGATATACTTTTCTGCATGAGATAATGGGTTGTCTAGATTCATATGCTGAGTATTGATGGAGGCCCCATAATGTACAAATTTCTCCTCAACATAAATATGGGGATTATTTTTATAACCATCACTCAGCTGGTAACTAGCGGGGAAGCACTGTGTGATGCTTGGTTAGGAAAGCTAACATGTAAAAAACAATGGGCTCTTCATTATATGGGCCATCAAAGGAACCTGTTGGGAAGAGACAGGCAGGAAACAGTAGGGAGTGGGGCAAAGTTTATGGCTAGCTCATCTAATTAACACAGTTTTTTTTCTGAAACAGAACAGAATCTCTGCAGATACTGAATCTAACATTTTCATTCCACCATCCTTTCTTTCTTTCTCACCTGCCTTTGCTCTCTGCCATGGTGGTGTTACCAAGAATCGAAGCTTAGCTTGCTTTACCTCCTTCCAGAGGCTTAACATTCTCAAAGGAAACAGGGGTGGCCAGAAGAACACCTAGTAACCCTTCAATGAAAGCAGTGATTTACCTTTTACCTGGTTATTGGATGGAATAATTCTGTGCAACGTGTGTTTGTGCGTATGTGGAAAAGAAAATGCCTTTCAGGACAGACTAGAGACAGTGTCTGATTTCCCAACCTGATAAGGCCTCCAAATGGAAAAGGAGAAAGAGAGTTAATTTTAAGTGCTGAATGTAGATACTTTCTGTTGCCTCTGAGGCCTTGCATTCTGAACTGGGGCACAACCGGACTTCTCAAATTTCCTTACATTTCCCAGCTTGGTTTTTGAGCTGATGGTATGTTGACGTCTCTCTCACCAGCAACAGCAAAAGTATGTTGATGTAGCTTCTTTCATCTGCATGGATGGATTGCTTTCTTCCAAAAGGCTCCAGCTGCTGCAGGTGGGTATGTTTTCATTATTTTTCACAGAAGAGCGAGGGAGAGTCCTTGTCTGAGTGCATATCTATTCTTTAATACCCAGCGAACCACATAGCACATACCTTCAGTGTATTTAGAAATATCTCTATTAGTGCTCAGCCAGCTAATGCTTTCAGGATAAAGGACAAGTTATTTTCTTTTTGTTCTCAATGCCTCCCATCAACTAGCCTCTCCCCTTCCTTATTACCACACCTCCTGTTCCTCCCCAGAGACCTTCCTTTCCAATACTGCTTGCTGACCCACCTGCCTCATGGACCAGATTTGGAAGTTGTAGAGTTCAATGCTGGAGCACATTCAGGGCTCAGCAGATCCTAGCTTCTCTTTAGGGACAAGTGTGGTGGAAAGATCCCTGCTATGAGTCAGAGCCATTTACTGAGCAAGACTTAAAATTAAAACCCCATTATCTAATCTGTAAAATGGGGTGCTAAAATCAGTTTTCTAATATATAAAATGAGTAGCTGTATATAGACACATGGATTTGTGCAGATCAGAACAATAATGGTTATGCAAGCACTTTACCCTGGGGGAAGTCTTGGGCTTTCATAGTCATTATGGCTTCACAGGAGGGGTGTCCCTGCTTATTTTCTTTTTCCACATCTTGGCAACCTCCCCCCATCCCTTCTTCTCTGCCTAATAAAATACTTTCCACCCTCAGGGCCCTCTCGGTTCTGCCTGCTTTATAATGCTTTATCCAGTGCTCTGACCATGTTGCTCTCTCACTGTTCAAATCACCTATAACCTTTACTGACGTAAGAATCTTATTTTGTCACTTTAATAAATAAATCAACTCTGTGTTTGATTTAACTTTCTTGCTTGTAACTCACAATGAATTGATCCTCCTTCTGACCAGTCCCAATAGAATTACATTCAGAAACTATGTACATTCAACATCTAAAAGAAATTGAACATCCATTAAATTTTACTCTAACCTTTCTACAAATACCAAAGGCCTGGCATTGCGTGACAAACTAAGAAGTTTTCCTCCTCATCTCAGCAAATCTGTTGCCCCCTTAAAATCTGTGTGTGGGGAGAGTGGGGGTAAGGGGGAGAGATCAACCAAAGGACTTGTATGCATGCATATAAGCATAAGCAATGGACACAGTCAACAGGGGGTGAGGGTGAGGGCAAGACTTGGGGAATGAGGGGACAATGGGGGGATAAAGACACATTTGTAGTACCTTAATCAATACAAAATTAAAAAAAAAAAATCTGTGTGTGTTTCACACAGTGGAGCCTGGTTCTCGGACCCCTTTCTTTCATCCTTCTGAGTCTACTTTTATTTTTCCCCCAGTGAGTAGCTCTCTGACATTTCTCACATAGATGAAGTTAGACTTTCTGACCATTTAGAGAGAAGGGAATAATTTTGAATCCTTCACAGTGCCTAGTACAACACTGTTCTGGGCATGGGGTAGGTGTATCCTCAAAAACTGTTGCATTGCATCCATACCGTAATAACCATGTAGCTATTGTGATGGAGAAACTCAGATTGATGGTGCCACAATTCTTGGGTCTCTAGGTGGCTACAATAAGTCTGGGAATGGCTATGTTGGAGCCTTGAGTAATGTAAGAAATGAGAGCCTTCATTCCATGACAATCTCGGTATTTCCAACCTGGTAGTAGGTGAAGGCCTGCAGTTCACTGGAGACAGTGGTGGGTGTGGGTATAGGAATCAGGCCTAGTCACTTTGCCTGGCCCTCTCTTCCTCCTCAACCAGTCTCCAGTGCAAGTTCCCCTCAGTTGGCCAAGTGGCCAGGACTCACACAGTTGCTTTTTCTGGGGAGAGGAACCTTATGAGCACATCCTCCACAATCTTGTTTTACTACCCAGCCAGAATCTTATAATCCCACTTTTCCGGCCAATTTCACACATCTTTGATAATCAAAATAACCATGGAAAACAGACAGCACAGAGCTCTAAAGCCCCCTTCACAGATGAGAGAAGGGAAATAGAAGAATTATAAGGTTTCCTCTGTCACTGGCCACAGAATGTCTTTCTCAAAGGAAAGGCATCCCAATCCTTTACCTCTGGTTGCATATATTTCTTTACTGCAGGGTGGGGCAAAAGTAGGATTATAGTTGTGAGTACACAAAACACAGAGTTTATTCTTGTATTATTATTTATTAATTATTGTATTATTTTCCACATGAACAACTGTAAACCTCCTTTTGCCCCACCCTATAGTTTAATTGATGCTATGGTCCATTTGTCTTACACCCTTTAGGTTTGTCAGCACTGAAGGCAAATTCTATCAGCAGACTATTCTGCATGTATTATGGAAAATGTTTCTGTTGTGTTGGTGTTGAAAGTGGGGTTTAGGGGCACAGATGGTGACCAAAGGAATGAAGGTAATTTAGAAAGAGTCTCTCCTTTAATATGCAACAAAGTGGAAAGTGCACCTGGACTTCCATGGGAGAGGGGCCGGGAATGAAAGGGAAATGACTTCCAGGGAAGATGCACCTTTAACCAGCTCCACCCAGTTCATCTGGGTTAACTTTCAATGCAAACCCTGCACCGTCTACCTGTGGTTTTCTGAAGAACATCTGGTTAAGAGATGCAGGTATGCCCTTTAATAAGTTAACCCAGCCTGTCACTGTTTGGGTTCCAGCTGAATTTTCCTGTTATCACTTCTATGATCAATGCTTCCAGACTTGAACCATGAAAAGTGGTGGGTTCCTTGAAATCACAGGCCATAGGCCGGTAGGCTTTAGTCCTCGTTTAACCCACAGATGTGTTTTATTCACTTATTTAGGGTTTAAAAATAAAAAAGAAAACAGTTCCAATCTTTACAAATGGGGACGTTTCGGGTAACATTGTATTTTTGGCACCTTTAGAAAATTAATTTGTCTGGGGCTATGGGGGTTGAATAATTACATGTCAGTGTTTGGGTAGAACTAACTAGTAACCTGTGGGCTGTTTGCTACAGTTCTATATGGCTGCACCCTCATCTTTGTTTCTTGCCTAGCCCCTGGGGTCAGTTGAGTTCCCCACTCTTCTGCTTAAAAGTCACTGTGCTCCAAAACTCTTTTCATAGAGACATAATTAGAAGCTGAGAGAATCTGGTGGGGGTGGCTGGGGTGGAGAGAAAAAGGAAGGGGTGCCCAGGAAATCTCTTTAGGCTTCATTTAACTTTTCTTTTTCCATCCCTACTCTTCTCTGTCATAGGTATCGTAATTCAGACCAGAATATTGCAAAGCAGGGATTGGAGGCATGCTAGGTTTGTTCCATGCACAATAGGCTATACAGTGGTTGTCAATCCCAGCTGCACACTAAATTCTATGCATTCATTTAGAACATGCCACTGCCGGGGTTCCACCCCAGACCAACTTAGAGTCTCTGAGGGTGGGGCCTAGACGTCACAAATGTTTGCAGCTCCCTAAGTGGGTCTAATGTGCATCCAGGATTGAGAACTGCTTGGCTAGGCTTTTGAGGAGGTTTACCGAGGTCCTTCAGGCCTTTGAAGTTATGAATGTCCTTTGCTATCTTTCAAGGCAGTTGTAGGGATGTGTCTTAGATAATGAACATCGTAACTATCTGTGTGCATCAACTCATTCTCCCGAGTGAGAGGTCGCACTCCTCACTGTTCTACTCTTCATTCCCGGAGTTCGCTGGGAAGGCTGAGGGCAGGTTTCTTCTCCATCCAGGTAAGGGGTTGCTATGCAAAGAGCCAATGTCTGAGAAAACCTCAGCATATTGTTTGTGGATTCCAAAGAAATAACCTGGAGGACTGGCTGTGAAAGACATGGTTTATTAGGACTTACATGCGCACCCATGGCAGCCGATTGGTGAAACTCACTGCTGCACTGGTGGCAGCCACTACTAGTGAAGTTTTTCAAGTTCCTTCTGGCTTGCGGACCGGCTGGCAATGGGGGCACCAGACCGGTGCTATTGCTTTATCACAACCCAGACTTTCCCAGTACAAGGTTTTACAGAGTACAGAATACAAAGCAAACGGGGCATGCAGGGGGAGGTGCGCGTGCCCATGTGCAAGCTGTGTGAGATAAAACACTAGCTGTTTACAATCGGGCTCACATCTAGAAGTAGTTTCTCTTTGGCCTTTCTTAGACCAAGGAGTTGGCCAGGCTCCCAAGGTCTCACTGTCTACTTACAGATGGTCTTCACTATATTCCCACAGTGTGGGATGGGGAGTTGGAGCATGAGAAAGGCCCCCCGTTCCCATTTACCATACAGGGGTCCAGTTCAATACTTACTCTCCCACCACACTGGAGGGTAATGCTTGTAGCAGCAAATGTCCTTTGTTGTCACTATCCACTAACTAAATGCTCCATCCAAGGTCATGAATCTTTTCTGAAGCACTAGGTTTCTTTAACTCACACACTGAACCACCAATAGAATAATAACAACGGTATATTATTTTCTTTTCTATTCCTAAATAAAGTATTAGAATAAAATATTATTTTTTTAGCTTCAAAATAGATCCCAGCAATATAAACTGTGAAATTTTGCAGCTCTGTGTAGGGAAATAGAATCAGCAGACAGGGCTTGTCTCTCTGGCACTAATTCCAGCTGCTTTTCCAATGCTACTTTTTCTACACAGGTCAGAGCCACATGTGTGAGTAATTCCTAAATATATGAATAACTGATACATAGATAATGGGTACCTCCTGCAAGGATGGGTAGGTGGTTTACATCAGAGGGTCCTAATCCTGGCTAATCATTCCATTTCCTCAGAAACTTAAGAAAAATACAGATACTTTGGACTTCACTTGAGAAACACTTCATCAGAATTTATAATGGCTTCAGCATCTCTATTTTTAAAAAATTACCTCTGCTCATCCCTAGTAGGTCTTCTCATATATTGCTGGCAGGCTGGTAATTAGTGGACTCTTGTCTGAGAGGGCAATTTAATTCAGTCAAAATGTGAAATACACTTTCTTTTGAACCAGTAATTCTACTGCATCCTTTGGATGTATTTGTACTTGTATCAAACATATGCAACTCTGTGATAGAAAAAACCTGGAACAATCCAAACACTTATTAAAATGGAGTTGGTGATGCTAAAATCCTCAACAAAATTCTAGCAAATCGGATTCAGCATTACATTAGAAAGATCATACACCATGAGCAAGTGGGATTTATTCCGGGGATGCAAGGATGGTACAATATCCACAAATCAATAAATGTGATACATCACATAAACAAATGAGGGACAGAAATCACATAATCATATCAATCAATGCAGAAAAAGCATTTGATAAAATTCAACATCCTTTCTTAATAAAAACTCTCAGCAAAGTGGGAATAGAGGGATCATACCTCAACATAATAAAAGCCTTATATGACAAATCTACAGCCAACATCATACTCAATGGGCAAAAACTAAACTAATTTCCCCTGAGAACAGGAACAAGACAGGGATGCCCACTTTTACCACTCCTGTTCGATATAGTACTGGAATTGCTAGCCATAGTGATCAGACAAGAAGAAGAAATAAAAGGCCACCCAAATTGGAAAAGAAGAAGTAAAACTGTCGTATTTGCAGATGACATGATATTATCCATAGAAAACCCCAAAGACTTAATCAAAAACCTTCTAGACCTAATAAGTGATTTTGGCCATGTAGCAGGATACAAAATTAACACCCAGAAATCTATGGCCTTTTTATACACCAATAATGAACTCACAGAAAAAGAAATGAAAAAAAACCACATTTACCATTGCACCAAAAAAATTAAGATACCTAGTAATAAACTTAACTAAGGAGGTAAAAGACCTATACTCGAAAAACTATAGGACATTGAAAAAATAGATAGAGGAAGACATAAACAGATGGAGGAACATAGCATGTTCATGGATTGGTAGAATCAACATCATTAAAATGTCCATACTACACAAAACAATCTACAGATTCAATGCAATCCCCATTACAATACCAACGGCATACTCAAAGATCTAGAACCAACTCTCCAAAAATTCATCTGGAATAAAAAAAAGACCCCGAATAGCCTTGTCCGGGGGTGGGAATGGCTGTGGGGGACATCAAGTGGGGAAAAAGTAGACATATGTAAAACTTTAGACAATAAATAAATAAAGAAAAAAAATGGAGTTGGTTAAATAAATGAAAATATAGCTACACAATGGAATACTACATAGTTGTTAAAAATGATGTTAGATCATTTGGGAATGATCTATATGTGTTGATGTGGGAAGATATGCATGTGTATTTTAAGTGGAAAAAAGTAGGTTGCAGAATAATTTGATTACTTTTGAATATGAATATCTGTATATGTTTTTATATTACACATCCTATCTAATAATAGACAAACACAGTAATTGACTGTACCTTCACTATGCCTCCCATTGGCTAATCAGTGTGATATGCAAATTAACCACCAACAAAGATGGCGGTTAATTTGCATATGTAGGCTCCAAGCAGCAGAGGGAAGACTGAAGGCGAGCTGGAGCAGCAAAGATGGAAGACTGAAGGCAGCTCTGGCCTGAGCAGCGGAGACAGAAGACTCAAGGCAGCTCGGCCGGAGCAGCGAAGATGGAAGACTGAAGGCTCTGTCCAGAGCGAAGGCCTGGGTCCTGGGTGCCGGAGGAAAACCTGTGCCGGCAGCCAGGAGAAGGGAAAGCCTATTGCACGAATCTCTTCATGCAAAAGGCCTCTAGTATATATATACGCAGAGAAATGTACACATAAATGTATACATGCACATACATATATATCCCTTAGTTAATTTTTAAAAGGATATACTCTTAACCAATTGGATTTATTTACTTAGAGCATGTTTCCTAAGTCTCTCAATGCTCATCAGACTTGTCTGAGAATCAGTGTTGAGCTGCCAACCTTGGATTCTCAGGCTGTTAATGATACTTGCATTCTCCCAGGAGACATCTGTGAATGTCCCTTGCCAACTGAAGGAGGTGCCTCCACTCTGCTCATATTAAGGCAGCAACTGGATTGGTTTGGGGATCCCCTTAAATGATGGGGCCCTTTCTGGAGTTCCAAAAGTAATATCTCTATTTTCAGGGAATGTCATCTTTTCATTCGTGGATGATGAAAATTCAGAAACATGTCTTTAGAATCAAAGAGGTGATCTTGTTCCCAAGTGGAAACAATATTTAAATAACTTTGTATAAATCTTATTTTGTAGGTTTTATTTCCTTAAGAGTTTCTTTTTATATTTTGTTAGTATAAGGAGGAGATTTATGATGATGAAAATTCATTTGAATCACTTGGTTTACTTCAGGGAAGCATGGGTGTTGTGAAGGTTCTTTTGCTTACTAATGATTGTAGGTACTACATAAGATGGTGGGGCACAAACATAGTTTCTCAATAAAGTGAAAGGACTACTGTTTCTTTGGTCCTGACACCAATTTTTCCTTTCTAAATTTTCAGATGGTTGTACAGTAAATGCAAGGACTATGAAAAAAAAAAAGAACATTTAAGTATTAGATAGGCATTGTGCTTCATATAAATTGTTTTATCTCTTTCCTGAATAACTCTGCAAGGAAATATTCTTCTTTTACAAATGAGAAAACATACAATGGGTCCTTGACTTACGAGTTTAATTCATTCCGTGATGGAGCTCGTTAACTCAAATTATTCATATGTCAAATCAAAAAGTGAACGAATGAGACACGTGATGCTGGGCTGATGTTGTGGCATTCACTGTGATGTTTGCTGCGCCAACTAGCGGTGGGGTATCTGAAGCTGGCTCATAACCCGAATTTTAGCTCACAACTCAAAGCAAAAAATCGGCTGAGAGATGGCTCGTATCTTGAAAAACTCATCAGTCGGGACACTCGTAAGTCAAGGCCCCACTGTATTGAGAGGGATTTTGTGTTGCCCAAGATCCCATCTAGTCAACAAATGTTGGGACTAGCATTGGGCCCCTATGGGCCAATATCTTTTCCACAGACTCTACCAAGCAAACCATGAGCTAATAAAATTTGTTTTAATCTTCACCCAAGGATATGTTTTCCATTGATTCTAAAGAAAGAGGAAGGGAGGGGGGGAGAGGGAGAAAGAAAGAGAGAGAGAGAGAGAGAGAGAGAGAGAGAGAGAGAGAGAGAAACATTGATTGGTTGCCTTATGCATGCTCCCTGACTGAAATTGAACCTGCAACCTGGGTACATGACCTGACCAGGAATTGAGCCTGTGACATTTTGGTGCACAGATCAATACTCCAACCACTGATAAACACTGGCCAGGGTGACAAGCTAATAATGTTTTGTAATAATATTATGTTGGGTATTAAAACAACCCAGGAGTCACTTTATGAAGATTGGAAAATGCTGATAACATGTTAAAATGCTAAGCTTTTCCTAATTGAAATCCAAAATAATTCTTATTGTATAGGTCTTTCTTATAGGTGAAACTAGAGGCCCAGTGCATGAAATGCATGCACGGGTAGGGTCCCTAGGCCTGGCTGGCAATCAGGCCCGATTGGGGCCTTCCAGCTGCCAGCTGGGGCCACCTCCTGGTGGTCAGTGCACATCATAGCGAGCGATCGAACTCCTGGTCTCCTGGTCAAACTCCCACGGGAACAATTTGCTTATTAGGCTTTTATATATATACTAGAGGCCCGGTGCACAAAAATTAGTGCACTCGGGGGGGAGGGGGGAGGGTCCCTCAGCCCGGCCTGTGCCCTCTCGCAGTCTGGGATCCCTCGGGAGATAACGACCTGCTGGCTTAGGCCTGCTCCCGGGTGGCAGAGGGCAGGCCTAATTCCTAGGTGCAGCCCCTGGTCGGGCTCAGAGCAGGGCCGACTGGGGAGTTGGGGCGCCACCCCCTGTCATGCACAGAGCAGGGCGGATTGGGAGGTTGCTATGTCACCCTCAGTCACGCTCAGGGTAGGGCCGATTGGGGGGTTGGGGCACCGCCCCCTGTCACACTCAAGGCAGGGTCGATGGGGAGGTTGTGGCACCACCCCCTGTCACGCACAGAGCAGGGCCAATCGGGGTTGGGGCGCTGCCCCCTGTCACGCACAGAGCAGGGACCATCAGGGGGTTGGGGAGCTACCCCCTGTCACACACAGAGCAGGGCCCATCAGGGGGTTGGGGCGCCGCCCTCTATCACCCACAGAGCAGGGCTGATCAGGGGGTTGGGGCGCCGCCACTGTCACACTCAGGGCAGAGCCGATGGGGAGGTTATGGCTCTAACCCGTCACACACAGAGCAGGGCCCGTGGAGTTGGGGGGTTGGGGCGCTGCACCCTGTGACACACAGAGCCGCAGGGCGATCAGGAGGTTGGGGAGCTCCCCCCTATCAGGCACAGAGCAGGGCCGATCAGGGGTTTGGGGCGCCTTCCCCTGTCAGGAACAGAGCAGGGCCGATAGGGAGGTTGTGGCCCCGCCCCCTGTCACACACAGAGCCATAGGGCGATCAGGGGGTTTGGGCGCTGCCCCCTGTCATGCTGATCCTGGTGCCGGGAGACTTCGCGGCTCCGCTGATTCCGGTGCTGGGAGGCATATTACCCTTTTACTATATAGAATAGAGGCCTGGTGCATGGGTGGGGGCTGGCTGGTTTGCCCTGAAGGGTGTCCCGGATCAGGGTGGGGGTCCCTACTGGGGTGCCTGGCCAGCCTGGATGAGGGGATGATGGCTGTTTACAGCTGATCACACACCCTTCAGGGTGGGGGTCCCCACTGGGGTGCCTGGCCAGTCTGGGTGAGGGGCTGAGGGCTGTTTTCAGGCTGGGACTGAAGCTCCCAACTGCTCCTTTTTTTCTTTTCTTTTTTTTTTTTATTTTGAGCCAGCTTTAGCTCTGAGGCTCCAGTTCTTAGGCCTCTGCTCCTGAAAGCAGGTATCTGGTTTGTTTAGGTTCTACAATCGAAACTCTGTATCAACTCCAGGTCTGAGATCCCGGCTAGCTGAAAGCTGGTTTCTGGGGTTTTGTTTAGCTTCTATTTTTGTAACTATGTTTCAAACTGCCAGCTCAGAGGCCTGCAGCTGCGGGCGGGGAACGTTGGAGTCCTCCGTCACTGAAGCAAGCAAGCCTCATGTTAGTTTCAAGCTGCCTGGCTGCTGGCTGCCATCTTGGCTGGCAGTTAATTTGCATATCACCCTGATTAGCCAATGGGAAGGGTAGTGGTTGTATGCCAATTACCATATTTCTCTTTTATTAGATAGGATAGATGGTAGCATGAAAATATTTTTGGTATTTTCCCCAATGCATTTTGTCCCTTTGACTCTTTTCCAGTTCAGCCAAATGGACTGGAAATATTGATTGCTTTAGGGAAAGAATCTATGGTAGCAATAATAAAATCTGCCATAACAAAATATAATAAACTGAGTGGCTTAAATAACAGAACTTTATTGTCTCACAGTTCTGGAGGCTGGAGATCCAAGATCAAAGTGTTGATAGGATTGGTTCCTTCTGAGGGCTGTGAGAGAGAATCAGCCCCATGCCTTATGCGTAACTTCTTGTGGTAGACTGGCAATCTTTGATCTTTCTTGGCTTGTAGATGCATCATCTTCATATGGCATTCTCCCTGTGTTTGTGCCTCTGTGTCTAAATTTCCTCTTTTTATTGAATTAGGGGCTCACCCATCCCACTATGACCTCATCTTAACTAATTACAACAACCCTATTTACTAAAAGGTCATATTCTAAGGTACTGGGGGGTTAATATTTAAATATATTAATTTGGTGGGGGGGGGGGCGCACAATTCAACCCATAGCACAATCCCTGACATACTGGGGGTATGTGGGCCACATTCCTCGAGTAGATGACAAGACCTCAAAGTGGAAATGACCAGGTGGCAGGAACAGACAGAGAAGCCTCACCTTACAGGAGGCAGAGAGCAGCAAAATGGTCCTGTGTGGCTAAGCAGGCTTACAAGAGACATGGCCTTAGAGGGCTCATGATGTTTCCTGAAACCCCATGCTGGTGCTGGAGCAGCAGGACCTGTTCATGCACTGAGAAGATCCCCCTAAACTCAGAGTAAGATTCAAACTAGATGGTCTTTTTGGACAGAAATTGAGAAAGAATGGAGCCTCCATATACGTGGAAATGTGGAGGAAGGAAAGTGATCTCAATTATTCTCCGACTCTGAGAGCACTCGGCTCTTCTCTCCATTCTCCACCAGCGTAGTGTCTGGAGCGTGGACTCAGGTGAACAAAGCTTGGCTTGCTCCAGGCCAGACAGAAATGAAGTCCAGAACTGTTCATGCCATTAGCACTAAAAGAGAAAAGCCTCGGGAAGGTAGGGGAGGCCAGGCCAACCTGAGGCTCTGGGTGTGGGACTCTCAGGCAACCCCAGAAAAAGGGAAAGTGAGGAACTTCCCAGGGCGGCTGTTTAGCAAAACAAATTGATTGGTCTATTAGCCAACAGTTCACTGCACACTGGGGAAAAGCAAATGCTGACCATTTTTCTCTTCATTGCTGTTTATAGATTGAAACTCTTTCATAATAAAATGCCATGAGACACTAGAAGCCAGGTAGATCACTGAAATTTTCAAATAAAAACAGACTTTTCTAAACATTGGCAACAATTTCCTTTGTAAATAGGTTTAACCTTAGACCTGCTGTCATCTTGCATTTTTAAACAGGAAATTAATTTTCTCCATCCTCTTGGTGTTTGAGGGAAGAGGGGAAAAAGTTGAAAAAGTGCCTGGGATTTCAAAAAGCTGCCATATAAACTTTAAAATTAAACAGATGTTATGTGAATCACATGTAAATTGGAGCCATGGGAACCTGGGTTGTAAATTGAATGGGATGTTCTGAAGCAGGAGAAGTGGATTTGGGGGCAATAATTGGGGACCTTGTGGATCACAATATCAAATGAAGATGGATCTTTGGGTTTCAGCCAGAGTTAAGAGGATAGTCCACATCATAATTTTTTTTTTTTTTTTTTTTTGCAAATTTTAAACTTCCTGAGGGCAGACACCATGTTTTTCTCCACTTTCTATTCTCAGCATCTTGCAAGTATCTAGCTAGCATATAGCAGACACACAAACTATTTACTGAATTCAGCCCTTGGGGAGCAAGCTCTCAGTCACAGTAGGTAACTTTTAAGTGCTGAGATCCCTCTAGCTGACCTCTGTGTCATTCTTTACTGCTTTAGCTTAGATTTTTCCCAAAAGCAGAACCTGAGGTAGGAACTTGGGTGCAGGTAGCATATTTTCCAGGTGATTCCAAGAAGGAGTGTGAGGGGGAGGTAACAATGGGACAGGAAATGGGAAAGAGAAAACATGAGGGAGAATTATCAAGGCCTCTGCTATAGACATTGGTGCGGAGTTTATTTTGCTGGAATTTCTTTGAAAAATACAGAGTGCCTCCCAGACTTTCCAGCGTGAGGACAGAGGCTGAGGCATTTATGCACTGTTTCCAGTCCCCCTGTCAACAGAAGGTTTCGAGGCAGAGAGCGGCACGTACACGCACTTGAAGTGGGACACTTATCTTGAATTCACTGTGGGAGCTGGACTCAGAGGTGGGCCAAGAGGGTGTGAGGTGGGCATTGAGAGCGTCTTCACTTGCTGTAAGAGCTCCTTCCCTTCCTCCTCCTTTGGGAAGAGTCCCTCATTTGTTCTATCCTGGATGATGTTTATGGATGCCTTTTAATTCCTTTTAAATAGAAACATTCACCCTTTATTTCATGTGATTATTTTTGCTATTTGGAGTAACACAGTGAGAGACCAAGGCTATTAAAAAGCCTGCAAACACATTCGCTCCCATAATCCTTAGGTGTATGCCACAACCTTTCTGGGGAAAGATTCCTGGAGGGTCTTTCTGACCCAAGCTGAACCCAATCGACCTTATTGCTCTTTCTTCCTCAGTGCTTCCTATGGTGAGCATTGGCCCTGCTATACGAACCTTGTTTCTGCTCCTATCTTTGCTGACTCAAGTTTTTCACCTCAAAAGCTCTCTTTCCACTTTATACTGCTTTCTAGCTGTTACGGGTTGAATTGTGTTGTTCCTTCCCCCAATTCTTACGTTGAAATATTAACCCCCAGTACCTCAGAATGTGACCTTATTTATATGTAAGTTTGTTGCAGATATTATTAGTTAAGATGAGCTTCCTTTCTTCTACTCACTTTGGGCATTGTTTGTTGTTATTTTTCTAGTTTCTTTAAGTGTAAAGTTTGATTGTTTATTTGAGATTTTCCTTGTTTCTTGAGGTAGGGCCTGTATTGCTATGATTTCCCTTCTTAGGACTGCTTTTCACTGTGTCCCACAGATTTTGTGTTGTTGTGTTTTTATTTTCATTTGTTTCAAGGTGTCATTTGACTTCTTCCTAGACCTCATTGTTAACCCTTTCATTCTTTAGTAATGTTATTGCCTCCATGTGTTTGTGTGTTTTTCAGTTTTTCTTTTTAACTGATTTCTAGTCTTACACCATTGTGGTCAGAGAAGATGCTTGAAAGGATTTCAATATTCTTCAATTTACTGATACTTGCTTTGTGTTCTAACACGTGGCCTATCCTGGAAAGTGTTCCATGTGTACTTGAAAAGAATGTATATTCTGCACTGAAAATATTAATTCATTCAATCTGGTTTACTGTATCATTTAAGGCAACTTTTTCCTTGTTGATTTTCTGTCTGGAAGATCTATCTATTGATGACAATGAGGTGTTAAAATCCCCTACCATGACTGTATTACTGCCAATCTCTCCCTCTGTGTCCATCAGGATTTACTTTATAATTTAGGTGTTCTTATGTTTGGTTCATAAAGGGATACATTTTCTTGTTGTAGTGATCCCTTTTTTGTGATATAATGTCCTTGTTTGTCTCTTATTATTGATTTTGTTTTAAAATCTTTTGTCTGCTATAACTTTTGCTACTCCAGCTTTTTTTCATGAAATTTTCCATTTTCATGAAATATGTCTTTCTTTTCAGTCAGTGTGTGTCTTTCATTCTGAGGTGGATCTCTTGTAGACAACATATATATGAATCTTGTTTCCTTATCCATTCAACTATGCTGTATCTTTTGATTGGAGTGTTTAATCCTTTACATTTAAAGTTATTATAGATAGGTACATATTTATTTCCATTTTATTTTTTATAATGATGTTCCTCTTTCTTCTTTTTGAAGAAGTCTCTTTAACATTTTATGTAATACTGGTTGGGTGGTAATGAACTCCTTTAGCTTTTTCTTGTCTTGGAAGTTCTTAATTTTCTCTTCCCATTTTAAACAATAGCCTTGGTGAATAGAGTAGTCTGGGTTGTAGGTCCTTTCTTTTCATCACTTTGAATATTTTGTGTGAAATCCTTCTGACCTGAAGTGTTTATATTTAGAAACCAGCTGACAGCTTTATGGGAGCTCACTTGTAGATAAATAACTGTCTTTCTCTTGCTGCTCTTAAGATTCTCCTGCAGGCCAATGTTACATGCTGCCTATGACTTGTCCTGGGATACCTGTTTGGAGCTACAAAGAGATCTACAGTTTGTGGTTGCCCCTGCTGCGCCCGGGTGTTCATGATAGGAGGCAGGCTCCATACCAAGGCTGGCTTCCACCAATACCCAACCCTGGGGCAGGTCAGCAAAAGGCTCAAAGCACCCTGGGACCTGCCTCCTCTTGCTGGCTGCTTGTTAGGCTCAGTTACTGAAAGAGTACACAGTTGTGTGAGTAGGTCCTCAATAAGTCACAAGGTAGTGGCGAGTGGTGTTTACCAGTGGTGTTCACAGATTCAAACTTGGTGACTGTGCTGGACCTGAGGCCACTCAGCAAAGTCTCAGTGTACACCAAGCCAACTGCCACCTTCCTGGGGCCTTTGTGGTGGTGCAAGGTTTTAGGGGGGTGTCAGGGAGTGGCCAGGAGAGTTCATCAGACTAAAACAGATTAATATTTGGCCTTGTGTAGGGAGGGCTCTGCATAGAAACTGTGGTGCAGATGGGGCATGTGAGGGGGAAATGGCCATCACCGGAGAGCCACAAAACTCAGTCTCTCTTTGTCCTTCTCTGTCATCTTCTGAGTCTGGCTAGACCTCCTCAAGAGTCTTCAAGAAAGTCTGCAATGTGGGCCCAGGGTGGGAGCTGGACAGGGTGGGGCCACAGTGAGTCAGGACTGATGCCCTATGGAGGGGAATGCTCGACCCAGGAAAGATGGCACCTTGGGTAGTGTGGGACATGGATTCAGGACAGGAACCTTGGCAGCTGTTCCTCCAGCCCTCTCCCTGTATGACTCCAGTCTGCTCTGAGCTGCCAGTCTCTCTACTGGAGCCCCAGTGGAGTGCTGACAAAGGAGATTTTGTGTGCTGGCCTTTTATAAAGGCACGTGATTTTTCTACCAGAACTGCCTAACCCCCTGTCTCTCCCTGGCGACAGATGGAATCCCCACTGATTTTCACCTCCAGTTGTTATGTGGGAACCTCCTTCCTACTCTGGTGCTCCAAGCTGGGAAGCCCAGTGTGGGGTGGAGACCCCTTGCTTCTCAGGGGGGATCTTTGCAGCTGAGATATCCCAGCCTATTACCCACCGCTGCACTTGGGTGCAGGGCCAGGCCTTTCTGTGTCTCTGTCTTTCTAACCACACTAGAAGTGGTTTCTTCTATAATCCTTGGTTATAAGACTTCTGTTCAACTAATCTTCATTTGGTTATACAGGTTGATTGTTCTATAATTTAGTTGTCATTCCCATTTGTCCTAGAAGGAGGTGTGTGTACCTTCCATATACTCCCCTGCCATCTTGCATCCCCCCAATCTGTGTATCTTCTGTGCTGAGGTGTCTGTCCAGACCTTATGCCCATTTTTTAATTGGGTTGTTTGTTTCCTTATTGTTGAGGATTAAGAGTTTTAAATATATATTTTGATACAAGTTTTTTCTCTCAGATCTGATTTTGAAAACACTTTCTCTGAGTCTGTGGCTTATGTTAAAATAGGTAGAAAACTGACATCCACAAAAGTGTCCTCTTTTCCCCTCTCTCCTAGTCCCTCTATCATTAGAGACTTCTTTTTCTTCCTCCAGGGAGAGTCTAACGAGTCCCCACTTCAAGGACCTATGTTCTCTGCTCAGTGGGGGTAGACAAGAGATATGTCTCTGACTTGGCAGCCTCAGACTAAGTGTATTTTACTTGACATGACTTTGAATGAGATGACAGCTCTCTCCCTTCTCCCCACTGAGCAGAGCTCCACTCACAGAAGCTGGATGTGCTGGGTATGTGGGCTGGGCTGGCACAGGACTGGGGCAGATGTCACCGCTGGAGGACCTCTGTGGTTTGGGTGCCGTGTCCTGCCCCAAAACCTCAAGGCTGATGCTCCGGCTTACCTTCCGTAAGGCCCCATGTGAGGTCCCTTCTGCTCACACAAGCTCAAGTGGGTCCTGCTGTTGCAACTGAGAACTTGTTACAGCATGTTCATGCTGGTCCCTGTGACAGGCTGAACCTCCCTAAACTGGCTTTCCTGACAGAGAGGAAGGGGCTTCACGCTTGCAGGGAGAGGGAGCAGGCCAGAATGTGTAGGCTGTACCCTCCAGTGTCCTGGATGGCAGGGTCAGGCTGCTCAGCTCAGGTAAGTTATGGAGTGGGGGGGTTGGGGTGGGAGGGAGTAAGGTGGCGGGGGTTAAGAGTGGAACAAAGGGCAAGGCAGAGGCAAGATGGATGGATCTTCTAGCTGGGCATGTCACTCCAAGTCCCTTCTCCTCCTCCCTCCCTGAGTTCTCAGCTCCAGGTCTCCTCACCCCTGCTTTCCCCCAAAAGTCTCAAAGTGGACAAGATGACTTCAGATGTAGTGACCTGCCCCCAACACCTTAAAATCATGTTTACATTAGACCAAGAATCTCCACTCCTAGAGACCTGTTCTAAGTAAAAAAAGATTTATGGACACAGATGTTCCCTTCAGCAAGATGATGTGAAAGAAAAATTTGAAATGGCTCATGTTCCACAGCAGGAGCTTCATAAATTCCAATGTGGGGACACAGAAAATGCCACAGAGGAAAAGGACTGACTGCAGGGTCCACCCCTAGGGAAATGAGGTTCCAGAAGGGAACATGCCAGGGAATCCTCCCAGCTCAACACTCCCAAGTGAGCATGCACCCATGTGAACACACACAGGCGCTCACACATGCATGCATGAGCATGGGAACACAGGTACACACACGTGCACATGCAGACATAATGTGCACACACAGGGAAAGGACTGGAACTGTGAGCGCGCCCGTCAGGGCTCTCCTCCCTGGGAGGACTTTGTTCTTTACTTGATTCTGAATTGCTTTAGAATTCATTATTGTGCCATAATAAGCCTTTTTTTCTTGTCATAAATCCTTTACAACTTAAACTAAATAATGTACTTTACACCATAGATGAGTGATCAGTGGATAACATTGAACATGTAACTTTAATATTTTTAGAACTATCAAAGTCATACATGCATTATAAAAAATTTAGATATTATCACCTGAAGAAGCTAAGAGATTTGCAAGTTGTCTGCTAGGTGATCATCATGAGTGCCTAGGTGGGTATCTCTCAGGATCTCCCTTTCTCAATCTGTTTGTCTGTCTCTGTCACAGGCAGATTCATTTTCACATATGTGTGCCTGCCTCTTGAAATAACAGGTAGGATCATGGATGCAGAGAGTTGATCCATGTGTCTCACATGTGAGGACCCTGAGGTCTTTATCTCTTGGCAAGTAGAGACCCATGGACCCACTTTAGCAGCTGCTCAGCTTCCCTCCTCCATGTGGACAGGACTGGTGGATCCCATGCCCTCTCCATGGACATTAGTGGTTTTACCAATTCCAGGCTATTTCATCAGTGCTCTGAAGGACAGTCTCAAAAATCCATCTCTGAACAATTGTGCAAGAATTTCTGTGGGGTAACCCCTAGGGGGAGCACTGCCAGGTGCAGGTGTGCCCCTGTGGAGCTTTGGCAGGTCCTGCTCACTGTTCTCCCAGAGGAGGGGCCTTTCCCCCTTTTCCCCAGGGGACCTGCTGGGGCCTCTGCTGCCTCACTTTGTCCCCAGGCTGGTCACCACCAGCCCAGAAGCCTGCCAGTCTGATGGTCACAGTGCTCTCTCCTCAGTGTTGACAGTGCATGTGTCCCGCATCGGGGAGGTGGGGCACCTATGACAGGTACTAGTGTGTGCACTGCCTCTTGTTGGAAGTGAATGTGTTTGCTCTTTGTCCCTTTAGAAAATGACTTTCTAGAGTTTTCTGCACCACAGGGCTTATAAATCTCTGGCCATGGGTTGTGAGGAATGCTTTTCAGCTTGTGGTGTATCTCCCCAGATTTCTGTATTTCTTCTTTTAGTTTTGGGCACAGGAAGAGCTAGCATTGCCTGACTGGCTTTTGGCCCTGGGGTCACACTTAGCACAGAGGTCTCTACCCTGAGATTATGCACGCACTTACTAAAAGGGCTTCTTTTTTACATCTTATCTCTAATTATTTGGGATTTCCCTTTCAAATAAAAAATATCATTTCAGATAAAAAAAATAAATTTATGTAAGCAGGCACCAAAAGGCACCTAGAGTAAGATTCCATGTATAAGGAACGTCTAGAACAGGAAACAGAGCAGAGACAGAAAGCAGGCCAGGGCTCACCAGGGGCAGGGGTGGGGAGTGAGTACTGCTGGTGCAGGGTTTCTTTTTGGGGTGATGGAATATCCCCCAACTAGACGGTGGTGATGCTTGCACAACATTGTGAATATCCTTCATGCTCAGGAATGGCACAATTTAAAATACAAACAATATATATATTTATTTAAGTCACCCCATGGAGAAACAAAGCATGAAAAAGGAAGAATAGAGAAAAAGACCACAAAATACCCTGAATAATAAAAATTTAAAAATAAACAACTGAATCACCCCATGAAGCAAACTAAAACATAAAAAGAAAAAGAAAAAAAAAGAAGAGGAAAAGATCAACGAGGGGAGGGTAGCACATGTTTTTCTGAGGGGAGATGGCAAGCAGTCTCAGCCAGCGGCTCTGGAGCTGGCCCTGCTAGATTTTCAGGAGGCAGCTCCTCCCCTGAGGCAGGGTCCAGGGCAGGGTCCAGGGAGGGCTCCTCATCCAGGGGTTGTGGGGCCTCAGTCATGTCTGCAGGTGCTTCCCAGGCCGGTCTGGCTCCACAGCTGCAGCTGGAGTGGCTTATGGAGGTGGCAGGACCTCTGGAGGTGCAACACCCCAGCTCTGCCTCAGGCACCGCAGGATGGGATTCAGGTGTTACTGCAGGAGTCTTCTCTGCCTCCTGGGCTGGTGCTGTGGTTGTGAGAGGAGAAAAGATCACCCATGTGCTTGCTTTTCTATGTGCCCCTTTCATCTCCCCTCAAGGACATAACAGAAGCCATAGCCTTCCAGAGAAGCCATGGCTCAGGACCCACCACAGGACGTCCTCCCTGTTGGCAGTCCAGCAGGTGGGTAGTCTGGGGCCAGTCTTTGCCCCTGGCCAGCCACTGGGGGTGCTCTCTGTGTATCTGGCACTGAGACCTCCCCCTAAGCTCCCATGCACCTCCACCCCTCATCCCCGCCACCTCCTCCACCTTCTCGCCCTTGGGCTCTGCCTCCTGGGGCTGCAGGTCCTCTGGCCCAGTGTGATTCACATCGGCCTGGTGCTCCAGGTAGGCATTACACATTGGGAACCTCCTCTGGAGCCTGGGGGGCTCCAGGAAGGGGTTGCAAAGTGCGATCTGTCTTTGCTGACTGAGCAGCTTCCATGACGGAGGTCTGTGGAACCTGATGGGCTTCTGGGGAGGACTCCATCTCTGTCCACTCAAGGACCCTGGTCCCCCATTCCCCCAGCTGGCCATATGCACTTCCGGCCTGCTCTGGCCCTCAGTAGTATGGCCCACCTGCCCCTCAATGGTGAAGGCAGGGCTGGGGTCTTCATGGACCAGCTGCTGTTCTTCCAGGACTGGGGTTGAGCTCTGCAATGACAGTGACCGGAAGCCGGTTAAGAGGCCTCAAGTCCTGCCTGGCCCTAGTCGCAGCTGTTGCTTCTGTCCACTGGACCTTCTGCTCCCGGATTAGGCCCAGCCCTGTGTCTGCACAGACCTCCACCCAGGGGAAATGAGATTCACCTTCAGGGCTCGGGATAGACCTCGGGCAGAGGGTGCCACCACACTCCACATCCACCCAGCCAGTCTTGACCCTGGGTGTGAACATGAGTGGTTCAGCAGGTTTCTGCTCAGGCCCTTTCTATGTGAGCCCCCCTCCTAAACATACACACACACACACACACACACACACACACGCACGCACGCGCGCGTGCTCAGTGGACATTGGGCTAAGAGTGGTGGCCTGGCCCTCACATAACCACCCTGGGCCTCCCTGTGTTACCTCTGGCTCCAACTGTGTCAATGGCGATAGGGGTCTGGGCTGAGTCCCGAACCAGCGGCAGCCACTGCGGAACCTACTGTCATCACTGCCTCTCTTGAGGCCTCGGCCTCGGGACACGGGGAGACAACACGAAAACATGGTGTCCTCTCCAATGTCTCTATCCGAGTGAGCCGGGAAGGGGCAGTTATAGAATGGGGCTCCCTCGTTACCAGGCTTCCAAGTTCTGATGTGCTCCATTTTCAGGAAGTGAGGTCAGTGTTCACAAGGAAGTGAAGTCACTGCTCTTGTCTGGGCAGGTGCTGTGATAGTGGACCCAGGCCGGGGAGACTCATGGATCCCACTGGCACAAGGTGCAGCTGGGTGTCATTGTCTCAGGAAGCTCCTGTTTCTGTTGCTCTTTTTCTGGAGTGCTTGTTCTCTCAGTTAACTCTTTTAGCATGTGCTTCAATGTGCAGTGTCTTCTTTTGCAAGGCTCTTAGTTAATCCTCTTCCATAACTTTGAATTGTACTTGAATTAAGGGTGGCATTTCAACAGGCAGGCAGCTTGACCATTCTTGTGGAACCCTGTTCAGTAATTACTGACTTTAGTCTCAACTGAAAATTCCTAGAATAATGACTGCTTGGCCCATTGGGGTCAGGCATCCATCTTTGGTCAGTTCAAATATAGCTGGTGTAGAGGGTATTCTCTTGGTTCATAGCAGTGTCTTTTTGGTGTGGCAACTTTTCTAGTGAAGAAGTATAGTGGGGATAGAGACAAGACCATCTTTAGAATACAGGTTATAGGTGGAATGTGCTTGGGATAGGAGGATTCATACCAAAGGATGCAATGTGATCTGGAGGAAAAATCCGATGGGAAAATGGAAGAGAGTAGGTATTGTAGGAGGAAGTTTGGTGGCCATATGATGTAGGTTTAGATTTTGTCTGATTATTTCTTATAACATACTCGTGTGCATGCACACACTTGTATTACATGTGACACAACTTACAGAAAAAAATTAAATTTAGAACTAGTTTAAGCTATTTCATTCTTATTTCTCTACCTTCTATAGACTATTGCTTATTTTTTACATATAATTTTCTAGAATCAAAATTTAATTATTTAAGACTGCTATCTGCACACCAAAACCCACAATATTTTTATTTCTCAGCATATAGAAAAGCTGAGTGGGTCCATATAATTAGGTTTTGTTCAGTGGTACCTAATCCTGGCACCTGAAACCTTCTCAACCAATCTCCATACTTTGTCACTGTTCCTGTGTCTACCACCTCAACCCCAAGGATACAATAGTAGAGGACCCCAAATCCCTGGAAGTTGGTTAAGCCATGGGATAAAAAAAGTCCTAGGCTCTTGAATGAAAGTATGTATAGAGCAGTGAGAAAACCTTTGTCTCAGAGATTTCTATTACATATAACATGAATGACATACGGGTAGTACCACTGAGTTTTTGATATTAATTGCTGTGGCTGTTAGTTTTGTCTTTGCCAGTCTATTAAGAATATATATTGTTTAATTACTTTTTTCAGTTATAGTTGACATTCAATATTATATTTGTTTTAGGTATACAGCATAGTGGTTAGACATTTATATAACTTATGAAGTGATCTCCCTGATAAGTATAGTACCCACCTGGCACCATATATAGTTATTATTAACATATTATTGTACATCGCAGTGAGTACTTTAATAGTGCCAATTTGTATTTTTAATCCCTTCACCTTTTAATGCATCCCCAAACCCACTCCCAACTGGCTACTATCAGTTAGTTCTCTGTATCTATGAGTCTGCTTATGCTTTGCTTGTTTGTTTATTGGATTCCACATATAAGTGAAATCATATGGTATTTGACTTTCTTTGTCTGAGTTATTTCACTTAGCACAATAATTTCCAGATCCATCCATGTTGTAGCAAATGGTAAGATTTCATTCTTTTATATGGCTGAGTAATATTCCACTGTATGTATGTACCAAATCTCCTTTATCTAGTCATCTATTAATGGACATTTAGGTTGCTTTCATATCTTGGCTAATGTAAGTAATGCTGTAGTGAACATAGGGATGAATATATATCTTTTCAAATTAGTGTTTTGGATTAATTCTTTTCTGGAGTTTCTGCCTTTTCATTTAGTGTGTGGCAGAAATGGTGGCATAAAAAATTAAATATAAAATTTAATATAAAACTAATAAATCCATAAGATAGATTGATAAGGTTATAATAGAATGAACATTAACTGCAAAGATAATTTGACACAAAAATTTTAATTTAATTTTTTAGTGAAATACCAGCAGTGTACTTAAATGTCTAATCCTCAGGAATGGCATATAATTATTTAGTTTTTTATTTTTTGACTACAGAAATTGTTTGCTTTACACAGAATGTTTACATTTCATCAGTCATAAATAAGTTCATTCCAAAATACCAGCTAAAGTGCACCCTTTTATTTTTACTTAGGTAGTTCAGGGATAAATTTTCTTAAGGAAAAAAAATTCTTCTCTCTGCCAAATGATTAGCTTTTGGTAATGGAAATGTAAAAGAGAAGTACAATTTGTTAATGTTTATTTTTTTCCCTACCACACATGTAGCTGACATAGATACATAACAAATTGATGTATACAACCATATCAACACACACACACTCCCCTATATTAACATGCTTCACATGTTGGTATTGGTATTATGTCTTATTTTATTTTGCTGCTTTGAAGTTTCAAACAGTCTTGTACTAATTTGTGTATTTTGTTTTGTTATTAATTCTGAGTTTGCAAGTTACAAAATTTTCTAAACGTTGTAGAAAAAGCCCTGGACTAGAGTCAAGGATTCTGTTCTCATCTCTGCCACTATTTGGCCTGTGACCCTAGACAGTACCTCATCTCTTTGGATCTTGATTTTCTTAACTATATGATTAAGTTGGACCTAGAGAATGGGCTTTGGCATCAGACAGACCTAGCTGACTTTGGGCAAGTTCTTAGCCTCTTTGATCCTCATTTCCTTAATTTATAACATAGGGATGATACCTTTTCCCTCTCAAGTCAAGGTGAGTATTCATGAGACATATCTCAAGTCCTGATTCATAGTGAGTACTTAATTATTTGCTTCCCCTGCCCTGCCCTCCATATATTGAAAACTAACCACTTTCTCCTCAGAGGAGCTGCAAATATGTAATTTAGTTTTCCTTTTTTTGTTGGAGCTTAGACTGCTGTAGCTTTTACTAGGCAGAAATGGACTTTTGGCCTATTCTCTTGGTGATCAAAGAAAATATGCCTAGAAAAGAATGTATGTATTGGAGATAACAACTACCATACATTACACACATTGTGAGCACACATACCAGGGGAGCACCCAGTCATGTGCAAAAGCAGGAATGCACACACTCACATACACACACAGAGTGTGAACTTGGTATCTATGAAATTGAGTTAGCCATTACATGTACCTTTCTGATCTTCTTACTCACTCTGTATAATACCATCAGAGACAGAGGAGGAGAGAAGAGGTGGGAGGAGGATGGGGTTCTTATATTTACTGCAGGATGATGCTCTGACGGTATCAGAGAAAATTTACAAGGAAGTCATTGAAGAAAAGTTATCAAAATATGTCTCTACAGTCCATGGCTTATAGTCTGTGTAGGGTGTTGATTTCTCTTTATAATTTGTAAAAGATCATAAATGAACACAAACACTACTGCCTTCCTTCAGCAGAACTTTTGTTGGTGAGATTGAGAAGTGTCCCAATTGAGAAGTGTCACCCTGTGAGCTGACCAAGGTGAGAAAGTTCCCTTGTTACTCTCCAGAAAGGGAGAGATTGCAGACGGTCCACTCGTTGTCCTTACTATCATCATACAAATGGAGAGCTAGCCCAGGGGCAGGAAACCTCAGTTATTGACCTGCTTTGCTGCTAACCAACTTATAACTTTCAGCTAATATTTTGATTTTCCAGTCCTCAGTTTCCACATTGTAATATTAGGGAGTTAGACATCATTGGTCTCTAACATCTCGAGTTTTAGCATTATATGATTCAAATACAGTTTTTCTGGAGTATGTTCTAATGCATATGTCTCAAAATAAACTAATTTTTATGTCATCTTAGTCCATATTTTTGCCGTTGTCTATGCAGCATCTAAACTAGACAATAATTTGCTTAATATTTTATATTTCAGTCATGGTTACAATTCTCCTCCTCCTCCACAGTAATATTTGAGAATTTGCAGACTTGATGATAAATACATACACACACAAATACACACATGCCGAATCTCCAGCTATTAACATTTTTGTGTGTGTTCTTGCATGTAATAACACATTTTGAGAAATGTTGCTATGGTATTTTTTTAGAGAGATTAATATACAACTACTCAAATTTAATTTTTCTAGCTTGAATAACTTAATCTGGTGGGGATTATAAATTGATATATCAATATTTATGCTGGTTCATAGGCTATTTACCAATAGCCACAAAAAATTTGAAGTGTTTCATTTTTGCTCCAGAAAGCTGTGAGAAATGGTAACCTTGTCTTCCCAGTAACACCCATTGATCTCCACCTGAAACTTTGTGTAACACAGATTATAAGATGAGAAGAGCTAGAAATCAGCATTAGGAGGGATAGAAAAATAACTCAGATCAAGCTATGGGTAATAGAACTTTCCTTGTTCCCTGAGAAAGCATTGGATCCTATGACAATGCATATGTATGTTCTTCTACCTCTTCTATGTTTTGGCATTGAAGCTGAATTGCACACACATCTCCTTTAAGCTCCCTTTTAGATATCTAAAATATCTAATGTGCTTACATTTAACTAATTAACCTTGGAAGATGAATTCCTTGGATGTCTTGGTTTTGAAAGAGTTCCACAAGAATTGGAATTCATGAAACATAGCAAGTTTAACCTAGCCTATTTTGAAATCACCTGATATCAATTAGCATTCCTCCAGCTTGGGGCTGATTTATGATGCCCTTGTAAGGCCCTGAAAATATGAAAGCAGAGAAGCAGTATTTCAAAATGCAGCATAAAATCAACAATAAAATGTATATTTATAACCTGAAAAGTATGATTTCATCTTGGAGAATTACCAACCCAATAGCAGTAATAAGCATGATTTTCATTGTACCATATTGTACTTATTAAGCACTTCAGGGGACTTGTGAATAAATCAAATTGTGGGCTCAGTTTTGGATATCTGAATACATATTTTTAAACATTGTAAAAATGTGGAAAAGTATCACAACTGGTTATCATTTGCTCGTGTTTTCCAAAAGGGTTTAAATAAAAAATTCATTCTTACATCTTCCTATAAGCTGGACTGAGGCCGGAATGGCCTGTAAAGTGACATACTTTTAATAAATGCAGATTTAATATGATATTGAGATAAGATTAGACCCTTAAAGAACCCCATTCAAGTACCACAGACTCTGATTTATGCTCATAAAAGTCAGGGAGAGCTAGGTGGTTTGGGGTATGCAGTGTTATCAGATAATTTAGGGTGATATATATGCCTGTTTTTTATTTAAAAGTTTAATAAAAAAATGTCAATATGGAAAGTTAAGGCACTGAATTGAAATGCCTCAACTTGTTCTGTTGGTATTATTTTGGCTTTCACAAGTCAAGTCAGTTCAACCCAACCAACATTTGTTGACAATGTGCAATGTGCCAGGCACTGTGATAGGGGTAGGAGCTACAGAGTCAAAAGATGGTATTCTGGCCCAGCTGGTGTGGCTCAGTGGTTGAGCATCAACCTATGAAACAGGAGGGTTGATTCCCTTCCTGGTCAGGGCATATGCCCAGGTTGCGTGCTCGATCCCTAGTAGGGGCCATGCAGGAGGCAGCCAATCGATGATTCTCTCTTATCATTGATGTTTCTATTTCTGTCTCTCTCTCCCTTCCTCTTTCTGAAATCAATAAACACACACACACACACACACACACACACACACACACACACAGATGGTAGTCTGGGAGAGCTCTCCTTGATACATGGATTAATACGAGAGAGCTGAAGTTCCAGGTTGACCTTAGAACATGGACTTCCCAGATTTGGTCAGTATTATGAATTAGTGTTTAGATTAATGATTACGGATTCCAATGGGACAGGGTTGCATGAGTTGGCGTGGGTCTGTAGAGGGCAGCATCCCCAATGAGTCATTTTAATGTGCTAGGTTAAGTTTCTAGTAGCAGCTCGGTTAACCTGGAGAGTCTGGTTTAAGAAGCCTCAAATGGATGTTTATCTACTAAGAAGTTATCACTTCTCTGTGGGGAGAGGGATGGTGACTTGGGCACATCTAAGAGCTTTATGAACAAGACGAATAAGGTAAAGAATTTTTATTGACATTCCTTTATTACTGGTCTATTAGATCATAGCAAAACAAAACAAAATTACTTTTGTTTCTGATGCCCACATGTGGCAGAGTGTGAGGCTCTATAGGTTTCCCAAAGTGACAGAAGTGAATGAGCCCCAAAGAATTGACAGGTGAGCTCTCAAGTGTGCTGCTGAGGAGGTGGATGACATTGAATATTACCATTCGGATAGGTTCTCCTCCAAGCTTCTCAATTGTTTGCCAGTGATGAGTCACCAGGTCAATGATGAGAAAGCCATAGGCTCTGATGATCAGAATAGCATATTATCCCTGGCCAGTGTGGCTTAGTTGGTTGAGTGCTGTCCCATGCACCAAAAGGTCACTGGTTTGATTCCTGGGTAGAGCACATACCCAGGTTGTGGGTTCGATCGTTGTTTGGGGTATGTTCAGGAGGCAACCAATCAACGTTTCTCTCTCATATCAATGTTTCTCTCTCTACAAGCAAGAAAAACATAAAAAAATACTTACTGGTCAGACCGGCATATTAGAAATTGGGGGTCTGCTCAAGCAAATCCTGCTCTTTCCTTTATCACCCCATTATAGGAGATTCGGAATCTCTACTTAAAAGCCTGTGGGTTCTTGGCTTCGAAATAGCTGATCCACGCCCTCTGCAAACCACATGCACATAGTGATGCAGTCATGGAAGTAGCTTTTATCCCATTCTCTTGTCTCTTCCCACAGGGTGACATATTCTCATAGTTGATGGGGAGCCAAGGAAACCACGTGTAGGATCATGGAGGTTGTTTAAAACGTTTTCTGTTTACTTCCCAATGGGTTGCATTTTCAGTTTCAAATTTGCTTGGATACAAAATTCTGGTTCTGACTAAGCAATGAAATGTGGTGATGGTTTTGGAAATAAATGTAAAACCTGATGTGTTCCTTCTCACATTGAACTATTCTCCTTTGGTAACATATACTGTGGAACTATCTTGCCAGAGAAGTGCAGACCACAGACAGCAGCCAAATTTCCATTGCACAGGCTACTAAAAGCAACCAATGGCACAGATAGGTTCAATAAGCAGAGACTCCAGATATAATTTGCATTTGTGAATAATAATAATGGCTACCATTTAATCAGTCATTTGTAGGAAATTTTATGCTCTGCATTTTACATAACATGCTTTAATTTAATTTGAGACTCTATATTCTTGTGAATTAGTGATCATTGTAACAGTATACTTGAAAGATAAGAAAACTAAAACTTACAGACGTTAGGAACTGAGTTGAAGCCAGGATCTAAATCTAGCCATTTATCATTCCATAGCCCATCCGTTTTTATTATTACACTCTATTGCTTACTTTGGAATGATATGCCAAGTTTTTCTGATGTAACTTTCATGTTTTTATGAGACTAGAGGTACCCTTCTTAGCAAAACCCTTTTATGGACCATTTGGACCCTGCAAGGATAGGCCCTAAGGAGTGTTTTTCAAACTGTGGGTGTTGTGAACTGAATGTTTGCATCCCCCCTAATTCATATGTTAAAGCCCTAACTCCAATGTGATGTTGGGTGGGGCCCTTGGGAGATAATTAGATTTAGATGAGGTCATCAGAGTGGGCCCCCAGGCTGGGATTAGTGTCCTTATAAGAGGAGGAAGAGAGACCAGAGATGCTCCCTCTCTGCCATGTGAGAACTCAGCAAGAAGGTAGAGAGCCAGGTGAGCCAGGAAGAAAGCCCTCACTGGGGAGCTGAACCAGCCGGCAATGGTAAGTATTTTTTCAGGAAACCTTTGTTTTGGTATATATATTATACACACATGCATATACATGCACACATAATTTTTTGTATGCATATGCTTATCATATGTGTATGCAATTGTATGTGTTCACAGTATAAAATATAAATTTTTTCTATTGAGCTCAATAAAACAATTTGAAAACCATTACCTTAGGACAGTGGTCGGCAAACCCATTAGTCAACAAAGCCAAATATCAACAGTACAATGATTGAAATTTCTTTTGAGAGCCAAATTTTTTAAACTTAAACTATATAGGTAGGTACATTTTTATTAACTTAATTAGGATACTCCTAAGGCTTAGGAAGAGCCACACTCAAGGGGCCAAAGAGTTGCATGTGGCTCGCGAGCCACAGTTTGCCGACCACAGCCTTAGGATATGGATAGGCTGGGGGAGCAATAAGATTAAGAGATATTTAACATCTGCATAAGGAATGAAGAAGGATTTGGGGGGTACTTAAGGGGGCGAAGCTAGGAAGCAGTAAGGAAAGAAGAGCAAGGGAATCCAGCAGCATGGATAGGGAATGGCCCCTGAGTGGAAAAGAAATGAGTACAATTTCCCAAGATGAATAAATGGTTGAGGGACTTTTAATAATAAGAATGTCTATTTCTTACATTTAAATTGTTTTCTGTGCAGTTCTGCACTGCACCTTATCTTTATCCCCACCCTCTCTCCTTTGTTAGAAATTTGTATGAGGTATATAACTTAGGTCCAGTGGAGAGGTGGACTATAAAAAAACCAGGAAGGTATCCAGCAAAACTCAAAGCAGAATGAGAGAATTGAGCCCAGCTGGCATGACTTTGTGATTAAGCATTGACCTGGAGGTTGTGGTTTGATTCATGGTCAGGGCACATGCCCAGGTTGTGGGCTCCATCCCAGTGGCGGATGTGCAAGAGGCAGCTGATCAATGTCTCTCTCCTCATGGATGTTTCTATCTCTCTCTCCTTCTATCTCCTCTCTGAAATTAATAAAAAATATCTATCTGTATAAAAGCCTAAGTGGCCAGCTGACTGGCCGACCAGCCAGTAGCTATGATGTGCACTGACCACCAGGGGGCAGACGCTCAATTCAGGAGCTGCCAAGCAACAGCAACTTTGCAGAGTGCCCTCTCACACTCTGGAACTCCTTGGGGGATGTCAGACTGCTGGTTTTGGCCTGATCCCCACAGGCCAGGCTGAGGGACCCCATTGGTGCATGAATCCGTGCCCTGGGCCTCTAGTATTTTAATAAAACCAAACAAAGCAGAATGAAGAAATTGAATAGAAGCAGAGACTGGGAGTTGAGCTGATTGAGGTTACTGGGAGGAATGCTGGCTTTTTTTCTGAATCCTAGGAAATGAGGGTTGAAGTCAACTTTACTTACATCTGAAGGATAATGCACCTCTAGTAAGCTGGTGACATGGAGACATCCAAGCGGTTGAGACTGAGACACCCCATAGACTTCCCTGCCCAGTCATGCTTTCTCTTGTTTCCTGCCATATAATGGGTATCACAAAAGAGGAAGCAGGAGGGATGGAAGAACATTAGATCTGAAAGACAGATAATGACTAAGTCTCAATCTCAGAGCAAAGTATGTATATATGCATATATCTCCTTTAGTACAGGTCCAGGGGTTCCCATGATACCAAAGCTTAGAGTGTATGTGATTTGTGGTATGTGTTGTTTCCAACATAGTCCTTTTCTAGGGAGATTTTGTTTTCATTGGAGGGCAGCTAGAAATAGTGACAATCACACTGGTCTGATCTCCAGAGGTGTGGATTCCTGTCTGCTTTTGCCCTGTTTCTACTGTGAATTTTTGAGCAATCTATCACTTTGGCTTTTTTCTTATAAAAGGGAGAGGAAGGATTTCATTTTATCTGTTCTGCAGCAGATCTAACATTGTCTGATATGAGTCAATATTGTTTGATGTGAGTTAATGTTGTTTGATGTGATATGAATGAATGGTGCTTGGTATGAGTCCTTGGAGGCTACAGAGACCCTTAAGCAGTTTCTAGATGGCCAGGGGGAAGAAGGGTCCCTCCCCTCAGCCTGTGTCAGCTCCCTCCCCTGTACCGTCCATAGCTTCACCAAGAATAGCCCCGTGTTTCTGTTTTATGTTTTGAGATTCCCTTTACAAAAAGGAAAAGAAAAAAAGTGTGAAAAACTACTGTACTAGACAATCCACAAGGGATACTGTTCACTTTGCAATGACTAAGAAAGGACTGAAACCTGAAACTAGTAGGAAACTAAGCAACTGAAAAATATTTTCCATGGAAAAATTTCACAACTATGAAAGGATATAAAAAAAAAAAGGCCTCACAGTCCATTTTACGGCAGGCTAGGGCAATATCATTAGTGACTGACATACTCTAAATATCTGGATGATACATGATGAGCTATACATATTATAAAATATCTAGCGGGTTACATTAATAAATTGTCTTTCTACAATTACGAGCAAATGGAATAACTTACTTTATGCTGGGACTGGTCTAGTTCAGGTTGAACACACAGATTTGGCCCATGTCTCCACAAATGGAACTTACCTGGCTCACTTCTGATGGGAGTAAATCTTCTCACTCTGGAAGCCTGACACCAGCCAGTTCTACTTCAAACCCATGTTGGTGTTGACCAGATGGAGCTGACTTGTGGAGCAGAGAGGAAACAGCAAGTAAGTCATGAATCCCAACAGCAGCTAATATTTATTGAATACTTATTATGCACCAAAATCTGGCCCAGGTGTTTTTCTTATAACCCTTACCATGACTCTGTAAAGGAAGTGGTACAGATAAAAAAAAAAAAAAAAGAATTGAGGCTGAGAGAGGTTAAATTATTTTCCCAAAGTCACTACAGCTGGTGAGTGATTGCCCATCAATGGTTCCAGTTTCTGCCCTTCCTTAATTATGCTGTGTGGCTTCTCATAACAGAAGATATCTTGAGCCGTGTTCATTCTAAGCATTGTGGGGCCACATTCTAATACATAGTCTTTAACCTCAATTTATAATTATCTCTTTATTTAGTCGATTAAAAATAGTCATAGAGCATGTGCTATGCAAAGGCATTATGTACGGAACTTGGAAGATAAAATATAATTTAAATATGCTTCTTTACCCATAAAAGCTTAAAGTCTAGTAGAGCGTATAGGCTTTACATAAAAAAATTATAATTCAAGAAAGCAAATGGCAGGTGTCCTATGAGGAGGTATAAGTGTTTCGAGATTCAGAGGAGGGAATAAAATTTTCTGTATCAGCAGAGAAGTCTTATGGAGGAGGTGGCTTCCCATTGGCCCTTGAAGGGGGATATAATTGATACATGTAAATTTGTGCTCAGTGCCCAGAAATCGGCCCGAACCAATATGCTCAATTAATATTTGACAAAGGAGGCAAGAACATACAATGGAGCCAAGATAGTCTCTTCAATAAATGGTGTTGGGAAAATTGGACAGATATATGCAAGAAAATGAAACTAGACCACCAACTCACACCATACACAAAAATAAACTCAAAATGGATAAAGGACTTAAATGTACAACAGGAAACCATAAAAATTCTAGAAAAATCCAAAGGCAACAAAATCTCAGACATATGCCGAAGCAATTTCTTCACTGATACAGCTCCTAGGGCACTTGAAACTAAAGAGAAAATGAACAAATGGGACTACATCAAAATAAAAAGCTTCTGCACAGCAAAAGAAACCATCAACAAAACAACGAGAAAACCCACTGTGTGGGAAAACATATTTGCCAATGTCATATCTGATAAGGGCCTAATCTCCAAAATTTATAGGGAATTCATACAACTTAACAAAAGGAAGTTAAACAATCCAATCAAAAAATGGGCAAAGGACCTAGATAGACACCTTTCAAAAGAGGACATTCAGAAAGCCAAGAGACATATGAAAACATGCTCAAAGTCACTAATCATCCGAGAGATGCAAATCAAAACAACAATGAGGTACCATCTCACACCTGTCAGACTGGCTATCATCAACAAATCAACAAACGACAAGTGCTGGAGAGGATGTGGAGAAAAAGGAACACTTGTGCACTGCTGTTGGGAATGCAGACTGGTGCAGCCACTATGGAAGACAGTATGGAGTTTCCTCAAAAAACTGAAAATGGAACTCCCATTTGACCCTGTGAACCCACTTCTAGGAATATATCCCAAGAAACCAGAAACACCAATCAGAAAGGATCTATGCACCCCTATGTTCATAGCAGCACAATTCACCATAGCTAAGATCTGGAAACAGCCTAAGTGCCCATCAGTAGATGAATGGATTAGAAAACGGTGGTACATCTACATGATGGAATACTATGCTGCTGTAAAAAGGAAGGAACGCTTACCATTTGCAACGGCATGGATGGAACTGGAGAGCATTATGCTAAGTGAAATAAGCCAGTCAATGAAGGAAAAATACCACATGATCTCACTCATTCATGGATAATAGAGACCATTATAAACTTTTGAACAATAATAGATACAGAGGCAGAGCTGCCTCAAACAGATTGTCAAACTGCAGCGGGAAGGCCGGGGAGGGTTGGGGGGCAGGAGGGAGGGGGGTAAGAGATCAACCAAAGGACTTGTATGGATGCATATAAGCATAACCAATGGACATAAGACACTGGGGGATAGGGGAGGCTAGGGGACTGTCAAGGGCGGGGGGGAAAAAAGGACACATATGTAATACCCTTTGTAATACTTTAAGCAATAAAAAAAAAATTGTGCTCAGAAAGGAATTCTGGGAGAAAGAAACAATGTGAATAGAGTTATGTGTTAATTACATAGTGGTGAGTGATAGCAAAAAAAAAAGTTGTTTGGCTTCAAAGTGTGGTATATGAAAGGGAGCAGTAGAAAAATAAGTTGAGAAGATAGACTGGATCAAGTTAGAGCATGGAGGGAGGGATGTCTTGGTTCAAGCTTAGGCATGTGGGCCTTACTCTCTGGGAATGATGGAAAGCCACCAGAAATTCTTGAGCAGGAATGTGGCCTAACAAAACAATGCCTCGGAAAGATTAGCCAGACCATCATGCATACGATGGATGTGCAGAGGCTGGAGGAGGGTAGAAAATTTAGGAGGCTTTTGAGATAACACAGGTCAGGGACATTGAGTACCTTGAACGGGAAAGGGGAAAAGAGAGGAGGGAAATATTGTGAACATGGATATGGAAGTAGAGGCCAGTGATTGGGGAGATAGGCTGGGACTTTGACTGAACAGGGAACATGGAAGAAGAAGCAGATTTCCAGGGTAAGAGGATGTGTTAGTTTGGAACATGCTGAGTGGGCCCACAGGAGAGACATCAAGAGCAGTTGACGACACAGCAGGGGGACATGGGCACATTGAGGTTGGTGCAGTGTAAGGGTGAGTAGAAGGGCTAACACACAGTTGAAATAGGCAATACAGCAGTATCCAAATTGGCGCTAAGTTGAAAGTTTTATCTTGGTTTTGGTGGCAGGATTTATGTTTTTACCCTAATGTTCCCCGCACCATTGTTGAATGCCCCGAAAGAGCAGTGAGGCATTGCCCACTGGCTGTGGGAGAGTCCAGACTTCGGTATTTTAAGACTGTGTTACTACTAGTAATACAAAGTATTTGGTTTTGGTTGAATGACTATTAGTATTTTAAAACATAGTTATTTTTGTCAAACATCTGTTTTGTTTTAGAAAAATTTTTTTTTTCTCCACTGAAATGACTGATGATTTTAACATCCTTGGGACACAGTCATCTTTGTCAGGAGAAGGGAGAGGAATCAGCCCACTGCCTTTGAAAACTGCCTGACAGTTTGGCATTAAGGAAGGAAATTTGTCTGATCTTCTCTATGGATCCAATCCCAAGAGTAGAAACATAATTGATATCTTGTGATAGCATTAGGTCTGAGGATAATGTATCCTCTATTTAGATGTTTTTTGGATTTTTTTTTTTTTTACAGTGGAATAACTTTTATTGCTCCTAAGTAAAGTTTAACTGTGTGGCCTAATTTACAAGCACGAAACCACATGCTACTAGACAAATATTTACTTTCCTGACTTTGCCCTTTCTGTGGCTTTTCTGGACCAGGTTTACCCAGTGTTCAGTTCCTCTGCCTTATTGGATTCTGGTGCTGCGAATCATGCGTCTGCTGGATACTGTGCTGATGTTCCCCCAGAGCACCAATTGGTCTCCACAGCAATGCATATGATCAGATGTGTTGTACAGCTGCAGAGCCTGATGTAGTTCTCATTCTTTGATGAGTAGCCTGTGCAAAATGGAAAGGACCAGCCCCTGATATTGGACATCACTCTCTTAGTTTCAGCAGTGACCTCTGAGGTGACTTGTTTTAGGAATCCTATAGGAACAGAGTTTAGTGATTTGTGGGCATTTAGCAGACCAAGTTACTAGTACTTCCTCTCTCATGTCTATCCTGCTCTCACAGTCCTCAGACCTTATGATAGGTAACACCCAACAATCAAGCTGCTGAAAGCTCAACCTCAATAGGCTTCTCTGACATTAATTGCATTCTGCAGGAGAGCCCTTGTAATAGATCCACCTCCCCATGATTGATGGGTCAGTTGTCACATCATAAAAACCTATCTTATTAGCTGAAGGAAAGTATCATGAAAATAAGGGACCCCATTAACATCAAAAGAGAAAATCCTGAACTATATGGGACATCTATTTGAATATTTTGAAACCAATTATTTATTATTTACATGCTCTTAGAAATTTTAAATGTACTAACTAGACATCAATTGTGAGATAAAGCAAATAGGATGGACATGTTCTTTGCATGCTCTATGCTTGTTAAGTCTCATTTCTTGGCTTAGTTTTGTTTAACTTTTGAAAGCCATTTATGAATCCAGAGATTTAACACTCAGGAACTTGTAGAATTTTTAGGAATATGGAATATGTGATGAAATATGATCCTCGTGGGGCCTGGAAGGTCAGAACTGGAGCTGGGACAGAAGTGGGCATGAGATGGGGGCAGACAAAGAGGAATGAAGGTAGAGGTCAACAGGGTATAAATAAAAGGAAACTGAGGAGGTACAAGTTCCCCGTAAGTCAAAACAGCCCTGTTTGGGGAGAACGAGGAGCATTCTAATAGCTAATGACTACTAATGAGAATCAAAGGAGGGAAGTACCTGGAGGATCCCCATGACAACATATAAGTCATGTTGATGTTGTCTTTACTGTTTTCATTTCCATTTTTTCAGATGAGAGAACTGAGGATCAATAGATCATAGAACTAGAAAGTAATGAAACCAGATATTTTTTATTTCAGAGGCCACACTTTTTGTCTGCAGAAAAAACATAGAAGAACCTATATTTCAAATAAAAAAAATCCATTTAATTAGTTAGATTCTAAAGGCTGTAATCTATTACTTATCCCTAATTTCTATTAGGTGGCCCTCTATGGCGATAAAGAATGAGGGTTTGCTTGGTTTGGTTACTTCATAGGCTTGAGGACCATTTTTCTTTTGAATTAAAAAATTATGATGTGAAATATGGGGTCTCAGAAGCCTTAGAAATTTTCATTCTGGAATCTTCAGCACCAGTCCAGTGGGTCCGATCTCCGATTATTTTCCCACACAGGATTGTGTGGTGTAACTCTTGGAAGCATCCTTTATGTTATCATCTATGTGAACACTTAGTCCAGATGAAGCTGTGGAGTTGTGTGATGTCAGGATCCTGGTCCCACATGGCCCCATTCTGTTCAACTACCTTCTTGATGTTAAAGCTGCCACATGGTTCACCCGCTCTTAGTAATCCCAGATTAGCCTGTTCAATAAACTCCAAGTGTGGACGGACCTGAGTCTGCACAGCTCCCCAGGCATGAATCGGAGAGCTCTCTCGATTTTGAGGGGCAGGTGAGGGGTCATCCAAAGGTGGGATCAGCTTTGGAGGCACAAATATGTTATGCTTGCCACGCTTGTACCATTTGGTGACCATATTTCCCCATGGTCTCAGAAATGGAGAATTTTAAGAGCAGGTTGTAGAGTACTAATATGATATCAGATGTTTCTATTATGGACTAATATTTATGAAAGAGGGCGTCAGGGACAATAATTTTTCAAGGACAGTTTTGCATGTTAATCCCATCACAACAAACTGATTGATACAAGGATGTTGCAGTTCTTCCCTACTTACTCCCATAGTCTTTTGCGTTACCTACTGTGTGCAAAGAGGGCACTCAGGTTCCTGCCCTATCGGAATTTAAGCTCCACTTGTCTACCAATGGATAATGTTTTTACTGAGGAGTAATTTACCAAAATTCTATTTATTTATAGTGATAACATATATGTTACTTAAAGTTTTAGTGGACCTATAAAGGTTAGACAGTAGAACCACATAAATAAATGACTTTTTAAAATGTGAATGCTCAACATTATCCATACTTCAAAAATTTCCAAAACTATAGATTTCATAGATTCCAAAAATATAGATTATATTTTCACTTGAGAACCATCTATCTGCTGTTAGTTTTCTTATTCTGTTTCTTGGGCTGTGGACGCCTCTCTCTGGCTCTCTCTTCTCCTTCTGGCTCTAGGATTCTGAGACGTTTCCTTTCCTCTTATCACTTAAGAGCAAATGCAAAACATATCTTTTAACTATACTCAGAACACCATTAATTCTATCTCCTAGTTGGTTCAATACTAAGTAGTTGAGTTGACCTGGCTCAGTGTGGAGTCTGCTCCCACAGAATTCTCTGGACAAGTTGAACCAGAGTGTGTGACTTGGCTCTCCCCTTTCAGCGGGATATTCCCGCTGAAGTGCTGGGTCTGTGTCCTGTATAGGGATGCACAGGCAGTGTGATGGCAAGTCTCAGGGCCCAAGCACCCACTGAAGCCCTGTCAGCATTTGTCCATCTGTCTGTACATTGTTGTCTTAGTAAATGTCAGTAGCAGATTTTGAAACCACAGTAGGCTTCCTCTTCTCATCCAGGATGCCATTAACTATCCTCCTCTAGACAGATGATGTGTGTTAAAAGATGCAAACTAATATGAACCCGGCATATAAATTGTAGACATAAATTCTGGTGTCTACATAACCTAAAAGCTCAAATACTGGAAAAATTTTCTGCATTCTTTCTCTCTCTCTCAAATAGAAAAGATATGAAACAAAGTTGAGCTTTGAGATGGCCTTTGTGTCCCCCCTTTCCTCACCATCAGTCTTTGACCTTGTTCTTCTTCCCTTCCTCTCCCCTTCTCTCCCCTCCCTTCCTTTCTCCTGCCCACCTGAGGATATGTTTATTTATTTTAGAGAAGGAGAAAGAGAGGGGGGGGGGGAGGAGAGAGAGAGAGAGAGAGAGAGAGAGAGAGAGAGAGAGAGAGAAGAGAAACATCAGTGTAAGAGAAACATTGATCAGTTGCTTCTCATAGGTGCCCTGATGAGAGCTCAAACTCAAAACCTAGGTATATTCCCTGACTGTTCTGACCTGGAATCAAACCCATGACTCTTTGGTGTTCAAGACGATGCTCCCACCAACTGAACCACCAAGTCAGGGCAATCTTTGACCTCTTTAATGAAAGAGGGCCATATATGTAGCAACTAATATGTAGTAAAGACTGGTTGGGCCTTCAAGTAGGTTATGGACCCTACTGCCTTAGGGTATATATTCTTATGTATGGTAATTCCACAGTGGTTCTATCTTGGGCTCTGGCTTAACACCATTGGGTTTGGGAGATCTCCAACCTCTAACTGTCTTCTGAGGTGTCCAGATTGCCTTGGATTCCTATGTGATTATCTGTTCTTTCATCTGGAATCCCTGTTCGTTCTCCCATTTCTCCTTATGCTTCAGGTGTGAATACTTAGATTTTATTCTTTTGAGCCCAGGATGCTACAAATCTCTCATGACTCTGGGAAAAAAAATAAGGTTATTGTGCTTGAGCTAAAAGCATTTTAATTTTTGTCAGGACTCAGTAATATGTAATTCATTCATTTATGTATTCATTTGGCAATTATTGGATTATTGAGTACCTTCTATGTACCTGAGAATGTTCTTGAAATTGAGATTTACAGGGTTGAAAATCTCAATCCTAACCAAAAAGAATCTGTATTGTTTTTTCATTCTTCTTCAGGCATGTATGTGTCTTATGTCTCAACTAAACTTAGTTGAGGTCAGAGACTGCCAGTTGAATTCAAACAGTTGTAGCTTTCTTTTCACCTTCTCTAGACTTGCTCAGCCATCAGTGATTTTGAAGGATGGAAAAGACTTGGGATCCTGTCCACCCACAGTGTGGCAGTGCATTTGCAGAGTAACTGCTATCTGAAGATTAGTTTCCTGAGTTAGCATATTTATATTGTTATACTGGAGGTTCGATGCATGAAATTTGTGCATTGGTAGGGTCCCTAGGCCTGGCCAGTGATCAGGGCCGATCTGTGGGGCGACCGGCAGGGTGATCAGGGGTACCCCACTGGCACCCTCCTTGGCTGGCCTGGGGCCTGTGAGCTGGGGGCATCTCCTGCATTGAGCATCTGCCCCCTGGTGGTCAGTGCGCATAGTAGTGAATAGTCATTCACTGTTCGGTCAATTTGCATATTAGGCTTTTATTTTATAGGATATTTTCTATGACGGAGAATTTCATGTAATTTTGGGGGAGGGGGTGAATCAGTCCACTAAATAGATAACTAAATATGCTAATTATAATCTTTTTGTAAATATTTTTTTCATTATTGATTAAGGTATTACATATGTGTCCTTCTTATTTAAAAACCTTTTAATTCTTTTCACAAATCAGAATACTAGTATATTCTTACAAAACTCAGAATTCTGAATTTTGGTTTAGAAAAATATGCAGGGTATAAATGTATGTTGACAGTTTTCAGTACTATCTCAGCACAATTGACATTTGCCTTCACCAGAGATTAAGTTCTGACAGCAGTTTCCAACTTTAAAAGGAAAGGTAGAGAAGTCCCAGCCATGTGTTTGTTTTCTGTTAGATGGAGTATTTTTAGGATCTTATTAATGATCACTAGAGGCCCGGTGCACAAAAATTTGTGCACTTAGGGGAGGAGGAGGATCGCTCAGCCCGGCCTGTGCCATCTTGCAGTCTGGGACCCCTCGGGAGATAACGACCTGCTGGCTTAGGCCTGCTCCCGGGGGGCAGAGGGCAGGCCCAATCCCTAGGTGCAGCCCCTGGTCGGGCTCAGAGCAGGGCTGATTGGGGAGTTGGGGCACTGCCCTCTGTCATGCACAGAGCAGGGCGGATTGGGAGATTGCGATGCCACCCTCAGTCATGCTCAGGGTAGGGCCGATTGGGGGTTGGGGCGCTGCCCCCTGTCACTCATAGAGCAGGGCCCATCAGGGGGGTTGGGGCTCCGTACCCTGTCACGCCAAGAGCAGGGTCGATCAGGGGGTTGGGGAGCTCCCCCCTGTCACGCACAGAGCAGGGCCGATCAGGGGGTTGAGGAGCTCCCCCCGTCACACACAGAGCAGGGCCGATCAGCGGGTTGAGGAGCTTCCCCCTGTCACACACAGAGCAGGGCGGATCAGGGGGTTGGGGCGCCGCCACTGTCAAACTCAGGGCAGGGCCAATGGGGAGGTTATGGCTCTACCCAGTCACACACAGAGCAGGGCCCGTGGGGGCAGGGGGTGTTGGGGCACTGCACCCTGTCACACACAGAGCAGGGCCTATCAGGGGGTTGGGGCGCTGTACCCTGTCACACACAGAGCCGCAGGGCGATCAGGGGGTTGGGGAGCTCCCCCCTACCAGGCACAGAGCAGGGGTGATCAGGGGGTTTGGGCGCTGCCCCCTGTCACGCTGATCCCGGTGCTGGGAGGCCTCGTGGCTCCCCGGATCCCAGTGCTGGGAGGCATATTACCCTTTTACTATATAGGATAGAGGCCTGGTGCACGGGTGGGGGCCGGCTGGTTTGCCCTGAAGGGTGTCCTGGATCAGGGTGGGGGTCCGCTTGGGTGCCTGACCAGCCTGGGTGAGGGGATGATGGCTGTTTGCAGCTGGTCACACACCCTTCAGGGTGGGGGTCCCCACTGGGGTGCCTGGCCAGTCTGGGTGAGGGGCTAAGGGCTGTTTTCAGGCTGGGGGGTGACTGAAGCTCCCAACTGCTCCTTTTTTTCTTTTTTTTTTTTTATTCTGGGCCAGCTTTAGCTCTGAGGCTTGGTCCAGCTCTGAGGCCTCGGCTGCTGAAAGCAGGGATCTGGTTTGTTTGGGTTCTATAATCGAAACACTGTTTCAACTCCAGCTCTGAGATCCTGGCTGGCTGAAAGCAGGGATCTGCGTTTGTTCTATAATTGAAACAATGTTGCGGTCCTGCTGGCTGAAGCCTGGCTGGCTGAAAGCAGGTTTCTGGGGTTTTGTTTAGCTTCTATATTTGTAACAGTGTTTCAGACTGCAAGCTCAGAGGCCGGCAGCGGCAGGCGGGGAAAGTTGGCTTCCTCCGTCACTGAAGCAAGCAAGCCTCATGTTCGCTTCAAGCTGCCTGGCTGCCGGCCGCCATCTTGGCCTGCAGTTAATTTGCATATTGCCCTGATTAGCCAATGGGAAGTGTAGCGGAGTGACACCAATTTGCATGTTTCTCTTTTATTACTGTAGATGTTTACAAAAGGATGGATGCATTATTTTTCCAATTAAAAAAACCTTAAAAAATAGTTCCCCCTTCCCTCTCTCACTCTCTGTATGAACCTGGGCAAAAACAAATGTGGTGGTGTGCTAGGTAATACAAACAGGGGGTACTGATGATCTGGAGAGTCTTGATATTACCTAGTATAGGTCTCGTGCATTTGGAGCTTTTTCAGGGTTTGAGATGGAGGGAGTTGGAGTCTGTCCTGTGAGTGACTTGCTTGATTAGCCAACAGCATCAAACCAAACCAGCCCAATGCTTGACTCCTTACAGACTCATCCAGAGTCTTCCTAAATTGTCCAGAAGCACAGAATTGCTATCTTTTGTGTACCCATTCTGCCTTTTCCTTTTAAAATTGAATTTATTGGAGTGACAGTGGTAAATAAAATTATATGGGTTTCAAGTGTACATTTCTTTAATACTTTATCTATATATTGTATTGTGTGTTCATCACCCAAAGTCAAGTCTCCTTCCATCACCATTTATCTCCCCACCCCACCCATTTACCCTCTTCTACCTCCCCTAACCGTCCTTTGCCTCTGGTAATCATGATACTGTTGTCTGTCTCCACCTATGGGTTTTTGTTATTGCTTAATCCCTTCACTTTTTTTTCACCCAACCCCACAAATCCTTAGTTCTCTGACAACTGTCAGTCTGTTTTCTGTATGTATGAGTCTGTTTCAATTTTTATTTATTTTGTTCATTAGATTCCATATGTGAAATCATATGGTATTTGTCTTTCTCTGACTGGCTTATTTCACTCAGCATTATACTCTCCAGGTCCATCCATGCTGTTGCAAAAGGTAAAATTTCCTTCTTTTTCACAGCCGAGTAGTATTCCATCCTGTAAATGAACCAGAGCTTTTTAAACCACTCAGATACTAATGGATACTTGGGCTGATTCCAAATCTTGGTTATCCTATATAATAAAAGGCTAATATGCAAATGGACCAAACGGCGGAATGACTGGTCACTATGATGCTCACTGACCACCAGGGGTCAGTGCGGGAGCTGTCCCCTGGTGGTCAGTGCACTCCCCGAGTGCTGCTCAGCCAGAAGCCGGGCTCATAGCTCGTGAGCATACTGGCAGTGGCGAGAGCCTCTCCTGCCTCTGCAGCAGTGCTAAGGATCACTTGGGGGATGTCTGACTGCTGGCTTAGGCCTACTCCCTGCAATCGGACATCCCCTGAGGGGTCTTAGACTGAAAGAGGGAATAGGCCAGTCTGAGGGATTCCCCCCCCCACCCCCCCAGTGCACGAATGTCGTGCACTGGGCCTCTAGTTATAAATAATGCTGCAATGAACATAGGGGTACATGTGTTCTTTTTTTTTTGGATTTTCTTTCCTTTTTTTCTTTTTTCCCCCTTATTGATTAAGGTATTACATATGTGTCCTTATCCTCTCATTGCCCCCCCACCCCATTCCCATTCATGACCTCACCCCCCTGGTGTCTGTGTCCATTGGTTATGCTTATGGAGCTGGAGACCATTATGCTAAGCGAAATAAGTCAGTCAGAGAAAGATAATTATCACATGTGTTCTTTTGAATCAGTGTTTTGAGTTTCTTTGGATATATTCCCAGAAGTGGAATCGATGGGTCATAAGGCAGTTCCATTTTTAATTTTTTGAGGAGGTTCCATTATGTTTTCCAAGTGGCTGCACCAGTATGCATTCCCACAAACAGTGCATGAAGGTTCCCTTTTCTCCACATCCCTTCCAACACTTGTTTGTTGATTTATTGATGATAGCCATTCTGATAGGTGTTATGTGATATCTAATTGTGGTTTTAATGTGCATTTCTCTGATGATTAGTGATATTGAACATCTTTTCATATGTCTATTGGCCATCTGTCTATAGGTTCTCTTTGGAGAAGTGTGTATTTGGGTCTTTACCCCATTTTTTAATTGGATCGTTTATTATTTTGGTATCGAGATGTGTAAGTTCTTTATAAATTTTGGGAATTAACTCCTTATAATAGGTATCATTGGAGAATATGTTCTTCTATTCAATGGATTATCTTTTCATTTTGTCCATGGTTTCCTTTGTTGTGCAAAGCTTTTTAGTTGTATATAGTCTTATTTGTTTATTTTTTCTTTTATTTCCCTTGCCTGAGGAGGTGTATCAGACAAGATATTGCTACAAGAAATATCTGAGATTTTACTGCCTGTGTTTTCTTCTAGGATTTTTATGGCTTCAAGTCTCACATTTAAGTCTTTAATCCATTTTGAGTTTATTCTGTGTATGGTGTAAGAAGGAAGTTTGGTTTCATTTTTTTTTTACCTGTCTGTCCAATTTTCCCAACACCATTTATTGAATAGACTGTCTTTACCCTATTGTATGTTCTTATCTCTTTTATCAAATATTAATTAATCATAAGGGCATGGGTTTATTTCTGGGCACTCTATTCTGTTCCATTGAACTATATATCTGTTTTTATGCCAGTATCGTGCTGTTTTGATTACTATGACCTGGTAGTATAGTTTGATAGCAGATAGCCTGATTCCTCAAACTTTGTCTTCTTTCTCAAGATTACTGTGCCTATTTGTGGTCCTTTGTGGTTCCATATAAATTTTTGGGATACCCTCGATCTTTCTTGGATCACTCACTCTAGGAGGATCTAGTTGCTAGTTTGTGTATGAGAACGCTCAAACAGCCCCATAGTGAGATCCATGAGTCAATGAACTGAGTTCTTTCAATAACCATAAAAGATTGTTAACCCTAGTCGTGCCTCCATTGACTATATTTCTGGTTGACATCTTGAGTACAACTTCTTTAAAGACCATGAGTCTACCTGGCCAGCATGGCTCAGTGGTTGAGTGTCAACCTATAAACCAGGAGGTCCTGGTTCAATTCCAGGTCAGGGCACATGCCCGGGTTGCGGTCTCGATCCCTAGTATGGGTGTGTGTGTAGGGTGTGTAGAATCAATGATTCTCTCTGATTATTGATGTCTCTATCTCTCTCTACCTCTCCCTTCCTCTCTGAAATCAATAAAAATATATTTTAAAAAGACTATCAGTCAGAACCACCCAGATAAGCTGTTTCTAAATTTCTGACCTATAGAAATTATAATATTTGTTCTCGTTCTGTGAAATACACCATTGATATCTTGAAAGGAATTGCATTGAATTTATATATTGCTTTGGGTAATATGGACATTTTAATGATATTAATTCTTCTTATCCATGAACACAGTATATGTTTCTATTTATATCCACTTCAATTTCTTTCTTTAGTGTCTTATAATTTTCTGAGTACAGGTCTTTTACATATTTGGCCAATTTTATTTCTAGGTACTATAATACTTTTTAAATGCAGTTGTAAATGGTATTTTTTTCATGGTTATCCTTTCTGATATTTCATTATGGGTATATAAAATATGCACCTGATTTCAGGATATTTATTTTTTATCCTGCTACTTTACTGAACTCAGTTATCAGTTCTAATAGTTTTTTGGTAAAATTTGAGGGTTCTCTATATATAGTATCAAATCATTTTCACATATAGGTGTCTGCCAGTTAAAAACACATGTATGTGGTCTAACAGGTGGGATCCTGGATGCAGAGAGTTGGTCCATGTGACTCATGTGAGAGGATGCCTGAGGTCTTTATATATCAGCAACTAGAGGCACCTGCATCCACTTTAGCAGCTGCTCAGCTTCTCTTGTCCATGTGGGCCAGGATCGGTGGATCCCATCCCCTCTCTATGGACATTAGTGGTATTTTCAGTTCTCAGTTATTTCATCAGTGCTCTGATGGATAATTTAAAAATATATATCTTTGAATGATTGAACAAGAGTATCTGTGGGGTAACCTCCTACCAGAAACCTGCCAGTCTGATGGTGACACTGCTCTCTCCCCAGTGTTGGCAGTGCATGTGTCCCCATCAGAGAGGTGGGGACATGTGGGGTGTGTGTGTGCACTGCCTCTCCTTGGAAGTGCATGTTTTTGCCTTTTATTCCTTTAGAAAACACCCACTTGTGAGAGTCCTCTGCAGCACCTTTATCTGGCCTTGGATGGGGAGGAATGCTTTTCAGCTTGTGGTTTGTCTCCCCAGATTTCTGCATTTTTCTCATTTTGGTTTTGGCACAGGAAGAGCCAGCCATGGCCCAACCAGCTTTGGCCCTTTGGTCACACTTAGCACAGCGGTCTCTACCCTGAGATGATGCGCACACTTACCAAAAGGGCTTCTTCCGCCCCTCCTACATCTGACCTCAAATCTGCATGGGATTTCCTTTTCAAATAACAAAAATACTATTTCAGATAAAAAGAAACAAAAGTATGTGAGCAGATACAAAAGAGGCACCTATTGTAAGATTCCATGTATAGGGCACATCTAGAACAGGTAACTGAACAGAGACAGAAAGCAGACCAGGGGTTGCCAGGGGCAGGAGGAGTGGGGAGTGATTACTGTTGGTGCAGGGTTTCCTTTTGGGGGATGGAACATCCTGCAACTAGATGGTGGTGATGCTTGCACAGCATCATAAATGTCCTTCTTGCTCAGGAATGGTATCATTTAAAATACAAACAATAATTTTATTTATTTATTTATTTATTTATTTATTTATTTACAAAATTGAATCACCCCATGGAGAAACAAAGCATAAAAGAACAGAGGAAAAGGAAAATACCCAAAATACCCCAAATAATAAAAATTTAAAAATAAATAACTGAATCACTTTATGAAGAAAAGTAAAACAGAAAAAGAAAAGAAGAGGAAAAGGTCAATGAGGGGGCATACCTCAAGTTTTTCTGAGGGGAGACGGCAAGCAGTCTCAGCCAGTGGCTCTGGAGCTGGCCCTGCTAGGTTTTCAGGAGGCAGCTCCTCCCCTGAGGCAGGACCCAGGGCATATTCCAGGGAGGGCTCCTCATCCAGGGGTCTGGAGGTGCATCCCAGGCCGGTCCCGACTCCACAGCTGCAGCTGGAGTGGTTGCTGGAGGTGACATGACCTCTGGAGGTGCCCACACCTCCAGCTCTTCATCAGACTCCTTGGAAGCCCCTGCTGTGGACCATGAGCCATTTCTGATTTTTCACTCCCATCATCCTGCTGAAGGGAACATTTGCATCCATAAATCTTTATTTGTTTAGGACATGTCCTAGAAGTGGAGATTCTTGGTCTCACGTAAACATGATTTTAAGGTATTGGGGGAAGTTCTGTACATCTTAGGTCAACTTGTCCATTTTAAAAAGATATTTTTATTCATTTTTAGAGAGAGAGGAAAAGAGAGAGAGAAACATTGATGTGAGAGTGAAACATCAATTGGTTACCTCCTGCACGACCCCTATCGGGTATTGAGTCAGCAAGCCAGGCATGCGCCCTGAACAGTAACCGAACTAGCACAATTTTGATGCATGGGACAATGGCCAACTAACGGAGCACACTGGCCAGGGCTACCTTGTTCACTTTGAACTTTGTTTGGGAAAGCAGGGATGCCAAGACCTGGGCCTGAGACCTCAGGGAGGGAAAAAGAAGGAGGGGACTACTCTACCCAGTAATAATATTGTTTAAAATGGAAGTAGAAATGAAGAGCTTCCCAGACAAGATAAAGCTAAAGGAGTTCATTACTACCCAACTAGTGTTATAAGAAATATGAAAGGGACTTCTTTAAAAAGAAGAAAGAAAAAAGAGGAACACAGTTATAAAGAATAAAATGATAATAAATATATACCTATCAATAATCATTTTAAATGTAAAAAATTGTACACTCCAATAAAAGATATTGGGTACCTGAATGGATAAGAACACAAGACCCATAGAGACTCACCTCAGAATAAAAGACATGCAAAAACTGAAAGTAAAGGGATGGAAAAGATATTTTATGACAATAAAAATAAAATTTGGCAAGTAATACTTATATAAGACCAAATAGATTTTAAAATTAAGGCTATAAGAGATAAAGAAGGACCTTATATAATGAAAAAGGGTTCAATATAACATTTATGCACCCAACACAAGAACACCTATGGGGGAAAAAGGGAATGTATGTAATATTTTCAACAATAAAGATTTAAAACAAAACAAAACAAATCTTGATGGGAGAGATTGACACTAATACAGTCATACTAGGGAATTTTAACAGCCTATTGACATCAATGGATAGATCTTCCAGACAGAAAACTAACAGTTGCCTTAAATAACACAGTAGACCAGATGAGTTGAATCAATATTTTCAGAGCATTTCATCCTAACGCAGCAGAATATACATTCCTTTGAAGTGCACATGGAATATTTTCCAAGATTGGTGACATGTTAGGACACAAAACATGAATTGAAGAGGTTTGAAATCATATCAAGTATCTTTTCCACCCACAATGGTATAAAACTAAAATTTTTTAGGGATAAGAAAACACTGAAAAACACACAAACACATGGAGGGAAAATAACATGTTACTTAACAATGAATGGGTTAACAATGAGATCAAGGAAGAAATCAAAAAATATCTTGAGAAAAATGAAAATAACACAACACAACATCTATTGGATACAACGAAAGAAGTTCTAAGAGGGAAATTCAAAGCAATACAGACCTACTTCAAAAAAAAGTGTAAACCAATATCTCTGATGAAAATAGATGCAAAAATCTTCAACAAAATATTAGCAATCTCATATAAACAATCTAACTTTACACCTCAAGGAACTACAAAAAGAACAACAAAGCCCAAAGTGGGTAGAACAAACAGATAATAAAAATCATTGCAGACATAAATAAAATAGAATCTAAAAAAAATACAAAATCTCAATGAAACCAAGAACTAGTTGTTTAAAAAGATAAACAAGATTGATAAACCTTTAACCATACTCACCAAGGAAAATAGAGGACCTAAGCAAATAAAATCAGAAATGAAAGAAGAGAAATAACAACTGAAACCACAGAAATACAAAGGATTTTAAGAAAACAACTAAATGCCAACAAATTAGACAATCTGGAAGAAGTGAATAAATTCCTAGAAATATTCAATTTTCCAAAACTGAGTCAAGAAGGAACATAAAATCTGAACAGATCAACTACAACTAATGAAATTGAAGCAGTAATAAAAAAAACTTCCAGCAAACAAAAGTTCTGGAACAGATCGCTTCACCAATGAATTATACCAGACATTCAAAGAACAAACACCTTTCTGTCTCAAACTATTCCAAATAATTCCAGAGAGGAAAGACTTCCAAGCTCATTTTAAAAGGCCAGTGTTATCATAATTCCCAAACTAGCTAAAGACACAAGAAAGAAGGAAAAGTATAGGCCAATATCCCTGATGAAAATAGATGCAAAAATTCTCAACAAAATATTAGCAAACTGAATCCAGCAATACATTAAAAAGGTCATACACCATGTCCAAGTGGGTTTTATTCATGGGTTGCAAATTGGTACAATACCCACAAATAAATTAAAGTGACACACTACATAAATAAAATAATGGATAAAAATGACCTGGTCATATCAATAGATGCAGAAAAAGCATTTGATAAAATCTAGCACCCATTTATGATAAAAACTCTTAGCAAAGTGGGAATAGAGGGACCATACCTCAACATAATAGAGGGCATATATGACAAACCCACAGTCAAGCTCACACTCAACAGGGAAAAGCTAAAAGAATTTTCTTAATATCAGGAACAAGAGAGAGATGTCTCATTTCACTACTCTTATGCAACATTGTACTGGAAGTTTTAGCCACAGTATTCAGAGAAAAAGAAGAAATAAAAGGCATCCAAACTGGAAAGGAAGAAGTAAAACTGTCATTATTTACAGATGATGTGATATTGTACATAGAGAACTCTAGATTCTACCAAAGAACTATTAGAACTAATAACTGAATTCAGTAAAATATCAGGATACAAAATAAATCTCCAGAAATCAGTTATAATTTTTTAAAAAAATATATTCCATTGATTTTTTACAGAGAGGAAGGGAGAGAGACAGAGAGTCAGAAACATCGATGAGAGAGAAACATCGATCAGCCGCCCCCCGCACACCCCCCACTGGGGATGTGCCCACAACCCAGGCACATGCCCTTGACCGGAATCAAACCCGGGACCCCTCAGTCCGCAGGCCGACGCTCCATCCACCGAGCCAAACCGGTTTCGGCAGTTATAATTTTATTCACCAATAATGAACTATCAAAAATGTAAACTAAGGAAGCACTGCCATCTACAATTGCATCAAAATAAATACAATACCTAGGAATAATTTTATTTTTAAAGATATATTTTATTGATTTTTTACAGAGAGGAAGGGAGAGAGATAGTCAGAAACATCGATGAGAGAGAAACATCGACCAGCTGCCTCCTGCACATCCCCCACTGGGGATATGCCCGCAACCCAGGTACATGCCCCCGACCGGAATCGAACCCGGGACCCCTCAGTCCGCAGGCCGACGCTCTATCCACTGAGCCAAACCGGTCTCGGCCCTAGGAATAATTTTTTGACATTGAGTATTTTTATTGAGAAATAGAAATTATATATATTTATCAAATTTTATTGCTTTATGTTCCCAATATTTTGTAGTTTTATTTATATAGGCCTAGGAATAAATTTAGCCAAGGATGTAAGAGACCTGTACCCAGAAAATTATAAGACTCTGAAGAAAGAAATTGAAGAAGATACATATAAGTGGAAGCATATACCATGTTCATGGACAGGAATAATTAACTTCATTAAAATGTCCTTACTACCCAAAGCAATCTATAGATTCAATGCAGTTCTTATCAAGATAACAATAGCATATTTCACAGAACTCGGACAAATATTCCAAAAATTTATATGGAACCACAAAAAACTCCCAATGGCCACAGCATTCTTGAGAAAGAAGAACAAAGTTGGAGGAATTATGCTGTTTGAAATCAATTGATACTACAAGGTCATTGTAATAAAAACTACATAATACTGAAATAAGAACAGATATGTAGATCAATGGAACAGAATAGAGAGCCCAGAAATAAACCCATGTGCCTATGTAGTCAATTAATATTTGAAGGGGCAAGAACATACAATAAGATAAAGACAGTCTCTTTAATAAATGGTGTTTTGAAAAGTGGACAGACAAGGTCAAAACAAAAATGAAGCTAGACCACAAAGTTACAGCATACACAGAATAAACTCAAAATGAAGCCAAGACTTAAATGTAAGACTCCAATCCATAAAAATTCTAGAAGAAAACATAGGCAGTAAAATCTGAGCCATTTCTTGTAGCAATGTTTTTTCTGATATATCTCCCCAGGCAAGGGAAACAAAAGAAAAAAAATGGGGCTAAATGAAACTAAAAGTTATTTGCTCAGCAAAGGAAAACTTCAAGAAGATGAAAGACAGCCCATTGAATGGGAGAACATGTTTGCCAATGATATATGTGATAAGGGGTCAATAGCCAATATTTTTACATAACTTAAAGAATGCAACACAACAAATAAATAATCCTATTAAAAATGGGCAAAGGGTCTGACTAGACACTTCTCTAGTAAAGACATACAGATGACCAATAATCATGAAAAGATGCTCAAAGTCACTAATCATCAGAGAGATGCAAATTAAAGCCATGAGATATCACTTATACCTGTCAGAATGGCTATCATCAATAAATCAACAAACCATAAGTGTTGGCGAGGAGATAGAGAAAAAGGAACCCTTGTGCACTGTTAGTGGGAGTGCAGGTAGTTGCAGCCAGTGTGGAAAACAATATGGAGTTTCCTTAAAAATTAAAAATGGAACTGCTTTATGACCCATCAATTCCACTTCTGGGAATATATCTGAAAAAACAGAAACACCGATTCAAAAGAATATATGCACCCCTATGTTCATTGCAGAGTTATTTACAATAGCCATGGTTTGGAAGCAGCCCTAGTGCCCATCGTTAGATACTCTCTAGCTTCTCTCATCACTTTCCTTGTGAAAGAAAGGACAGTCCAGTCTACTTTTTCTGCCCTTCGGAAAGGCCTAGTTCTTTTTTTTTTTTTAACTTTGTTTTATTGCTTAAAGTATTACAAAGAGTAGTACATATGCCTCCTCCCCCCCCCCCCCGACCTTCCCCCGGCCTCCCCTACTCCCCAGTGTCTTGTGTCCAATGGTTATGCTTATATGCATGCATACAAGTCCTTCAGTTGATCTCTTACCACTCCCCCCTCCCCCCCCACCCCCCACCAGGAAAGGCCTAGTTCTTATTCTCCCCTCAGGTCCTTTCAGGAGTCAACATTTCAGGCTTCAAAAGAAAAATGAAACTATAAAAGTGAGTGATGTCTGCTGGAATGCTTATGCCTACATTTAATGCCTGATTTTGGTTAGCATAGATAAAAAGATAAAACTATTTCATTTTTTTGATGCTAATTTCTTTTTCTTACTGTTTGTGCGTGTATATGAGGGAAGAGAATGTTGGGTAGGGGTAGGGAAATTCAGTGGAAGTGTGTACAGGGTGGTTCAGAGCTTAATAAATATGAGACCTAGTCTGGGAACAAAGGTTATATACCTCTCTTAGGCCTTTAGCAGAATTTGTGAAGCATCAAAATAGGGCTTGAAGCATCCTAGGTAGGACCCACATAGACTTCTGATGTAGGTTATTAGCCTCGATTGAACCCGTGTTAAGTACCAGACACCGTAGGAACATTTCATGTGCATCTTTACAACAATCGTGTGGGGTAGGTACTGTTAGCACCGTTTTCATATGAAGAAAATGATGTCCTGAGCAATCAAATAATTTGTCAAGTTCATAAAACTGCTAGTGACTGAGCTGGATTCTTGTCTTCCTTAAAAAGCCTCATGGGTTCCCCCAAAGAGCTATTGAAAGAAACGCCAAGATACTCTTGAGTATACTGGCTGCAAGCATCCAGGTACACATCCCTGAATGGCTCCAACACTGGGGAGGAGGAAACAAGGCATATAAGAGAGGAGTGTTTATGATGGAATTGAAAACAGGCAGGGCTCAGGCTGAGGGCCTTGCATAGAGTCCCTTCATACCCAGGGTCCCAGCCTTCTTGTGGAGAGGGAAGCAACTACTTTCATTTCCTGAAATCTCAAGATCCCAGGGAGAGCAGGGGTCTGACAACGCAATATTCTGCATGTGAAATGCTGACACTTAGGTGTGTGTGAGGGTATATGGTGTGTGCTGTGGGTGCTGTGTGTGTGCAAAGGCACTGAAGTGGTTGGAACCCCTTTCCTTCCAGAATGCCCAGCCAACCGCAGAGAAGGAGGCTTCTTGTCAAAACCCATGTCCGAGTAGAGAGAGACATGAGTAGCCACTAGCAGATTATGCCAAGATATTGGTTAGGAAATCCAGCTCCATATCCTCACTCATTTTACAAACCCAGGAAAGCATGTCACGTACAATATGGATCAGAAAACAGAGACAGCAAGAGAATTCTGGGAATAACCACAAAGCCCAGGCAAAGGCTCAGGGTGTTTCAGCAATCATTTTGAGTAAGTTATCAGAGTTATGCTTAAAAGACACTTTGTGTAGCATGTTTATGCTCCATGTAGTTAGAATAGACTGTTCAACAGTGAGCTAGGTGCTCAACTTGAGTAAGGGTCTCTGTTCTCTTGCGATTGAAATTTTGGTGCATGGCACCAGTATAACTGAAAGCTTGTTGGAAATGCCTAATCTCGGGTCCCATCCCAGACCTACAGAATCATTTGCAATTTCAAAAAAATCCCCATGTGCTTGGGATGTACAGGGAAGTTTGAGAACTGTGATAAAACATAGTTCCAGATATAGCATAGTGTATCAACGCTATTAATCAGTGGTCTCAATCCTGCTGCACATTCGAATCATTTGGGTAGCCCCACCCCAGACCAATTAAATCAGACTCTTGTGGAGTAGAACCCAGGTATTGGCCTTTTTAAAAAGGTCCATAATGTGATCCCAGACGGTGGGTGCCCATATGAATCTGGGAATGTTGCTTTATTGATTGGAGTTCTGAAAGAGTTGAACCCTGACGTGGTACTACGTAGCATGTTATTAGTGATTTAGAGGAGTAGGTTTAGGATATACAGATTCCATCAGCCAGTGATAGGGAATTGCACAGCTAACATTCTGAAAACCATCAGGACTGAAATGTAAGTGACTGTGACAAGAGGGGGAAAAGTGTGGACGAGTGTAAGAGCCCTGCTGGGTCTCAGAGGACCTCCATCCTGTCCCTGCAGTATGCAGAGGTCAAAGTGCACTACAAGTGGACAATGACTCAGCAATGAGGACTGATTAAAAAGGCAGAGAAAAATCAGAGCATGTGAAGTGTAAGTAGCAAGAAATCATGACTGAACCTTTCCCTGGCACTTGACATTGTTAGACCTTGACATTGTATTGTCCAAGTTAGGATGTTGGGGACTGCAGTGCAGTTAGGATGAACTTTGAATACTTTTAGAGGAGACTGACTAGTAAATATCAGCTACAAAGTAAAGCAAAAAAGGTTTATTTTATTTAGCATGCTGAAAAGAAGACTGAGGGGAATATTTAACATTTTTCAAATGTAGGAAAAAGTGCTATTACATGAAAGATGGAGATTAGCTGATCCTTATTTTGCCAGAAAGAGATGAGAATATAAAATAAACATTAGAAAGAACTTTCCAACCTAAAATGTGAAAAAGCATATGAGGAAAAGGAACATATATGCTGATGTTACTTTGGGGCCTAAGAGGCAAAAACAAGTTTTAATAATATATCTGGAATTTGAGGCCCTATTCCAAAGGATAAATAAATGACTCTTGTAACTTGCTGTCTCTATATGAGGGGTGAGATATTGTTCTGGAATTCTGCATACTGTCACACATTGACAAAAGTTGGTGCACCTCGAGTCTGCTAAACACCTGAGCCAACATTGATTTCTGCACACCCAGTCTTAGTCTACCAGAACTATAGGAAAACTTCTTTATCCTGATAAAGAACCTCTATAAATTACCCTCAGCAAACATCAGACTTGATGGAGAACACATGTTCTCTTGTATTCAACATTGTATAGGAATTTCTAATCAACATGAAAAACAAGAAAAAGAATTCAAGCATTAGAAAGAAAGAAGCAAAGTTATAATTCACAGAAGATATGCATCACTAGGTGTTTTGTTTTGTTTTTGTTTGTTTGGTTATTTTTTAGAAACACGAATGAATCTATACATAAGTGATTGGAATTACTCAGAGAATTTGGTAATGTTGCTGGATATAAAAATAAATTTTTAAAAAGCCAATTACATTTCTGTACACCAATCCAATTAAAAATTTATTTGAAAAAGATAGCACTTACGGTAGGATCAAATGTGTCAAGTATCAGAGCTTCACTTCTAGTAATGGCTCATGAGGATAGCACAGACCAACCCTCAGAGGAAAGCTGGGTGAAATACAAAAAGTAAATGTTTGAAGTTACAGTGAGAAGTTTCAGGTCCAAGATCTGGAATAACAGGGAAGCCATAAAAGAAGTGAGCACAGAATTTGGGTGTTGTTTTCATCTTGAGACAACTATAGATTTTGAAAGCAAATGCAATGCCTGAGACACCCAGAAATGACCAAGTTTTCAGGACTGTTAGGGTTGGAGGGACAAAAGTAGAGTTCAAGGCCCTTTAAGAAGAAGATGCCCTGTTAAACATCCTAAGCTTTAGTTAGGACATGAAAGGGCTACACACTAGGAATGTGCATGAACCAGAAGTAGTTAAGTCCTTATAGGAATAAACCGCAAATCAACTTAATCCTGAATGATTTAAGGTGATCTGTTTCCATATTAACTGCCTGTGATTTACCTGTAAAATTAAATCCTCTTTGGAGGAGAATAATATCATCTAGAGCAGTGATGGCGAACCTTTTGAGCTCGGCGTGTCAGCATTTTGAAAAACCCTAACTTAACTCTGGTGCCGTATCACATATAGAAATTTTTTGATATTTGCAACCATAGTAAAACAAAGGCTTATATTTTTGATATTTATTTTATATATTTAAATGCCATTTAACAAAGAAAAATCAACTAAAAAAATGAGTTCACGTGTCACCTCTGACACGCTTGTCATACGTTCGCCATCACTGATCTAGAGCCACATATTATGTCTATAATTTTTCCTAAAAATATCCTGCCTACTATAAAAATAATTAGATATTCAAAAAGATAAGACTTGACTGAAAAATAAGAGTAAAAAGCAGACCCCACGGGGAGGTCCAGTTATTAGAGTTATTAGATATGGACTTTAAAATCTGTGATCAGCATATTAATTAGTTAAAAGAAAATATGCAGAATGTGGGCAAAGAATGAGAAACTTTTTTAAAAAAGAAAATCAAATGGATACTTTAAAAGAGAAAAAAATACAATATTTATGTTAACACATTGGATGGGTTTAACTTCAGATTAAACACAGCAGCCAAGAGAATGAGTAAACTGGAAGATCAGACTAAAATATCTATACTGAACAATGAAATGGGAAAGGATGGACAGTTTTAAAAAGAGCATAAGAGATATATGGGACAAACTGAAACTGTTTAACAGAAGTTGATAAGAGAGAATGTGGCAGAAACATTTGGAGAGGTAGTGGCTGAGAATTTTCCAAAACAGATGAAAGACTTGAAGTTATAGTTTCAAGAGGTGTCATTATTCCAAAACAAGAAAAATAAGAAGAAAATTATACTTGGGCACATTATTTCCTTCTGCCTCCTTCCTTCTGCAGTTTCTTTTAGATCAGCTATCAGTTTTGCTTTGGGCCCTGTAAAGGCCCTACATATCTTTTCCTCTGACTCATTCTACTAAGTAGATGGTTATTGGGAGATGGGTAGAAAATAAACCACTTGAATAATATAGAGAGACTAGAAATAGACCCATAAATACAAGGGAATTTGTGATGATTACTTGACAGAGTGAAAGAAAAAATTTGATTCCTACCTCACACCATATTCAAAGGTTAATTTCAGGTACATTAAAGACAATGTGAAAAGCAAGGTTATAACATTTTTTTCATTGATTTTAGAGAGGGAGGAAGAGAGGGAGAGAGAGAAAGAGAAAGGGAAAAAGAGAGAGAGGGAGAAGAGAGGGGGGAGAGAGAGAGAGAGAGAGAGAGAGAGAGAGAGAGAGAGAGAGAGAGAGAGATTGATTGAAAAACATTGATCTATTGCCTCCCATACATGCCTCGACTGGGGATGGAACCTACAAGCTAGGTATGTGCACTAACCCGGAATCAAAACCTTGACCTTCCAGGGGTAGGATAATGGTCCAACCATCTGAGCAACACTGTTCAGGCTTATGAAATATTTTGAAATTAATATAGGAGAATATCATTGTGACATTAGTATAGAGAAAGATTACTTATGACACAAAAGCATAGCACTTAAGGAAATATTGATTAAAATAGTCTACAGTAAAATTAAGAATTCTTGTTCATTAAAAAAGTGAAAATATTATTCAGAGTATAGAAATTCCTATTAACTAATAAGAAAGAGAAATAACCTAATAGAAAACGGGCACATGAAATAAATAGCAATTTTATGGAACCAATTTCATAGGACAAATGGATAGATGGTCAATTTCATTACTAGTCAGAGAAATGCTAATTGAAATCACAATGACCTACCATTTCATGCTCAATTGCTGGACAATGCCAAGTATTAACTAGGATATGAAGATATGGGAATTCTTTTCTACTGCTGTTAGAAGTAGAAATGAATCTAGCATTTTGGAAATGAGTTTGTCAGTGTTGAACCACGAGCATGACCTATGACATATGAATTTCATGGCCAGGTGTATACTTTACAGAAAATCTTGCATATGTATACTAGGAGACATGTACAAAGATATTTACAATGTTATCTTTTCTTATGAGCAAAATATTTTAACATATTTGTATGTCATGAACATAAATAATACTGTATGTATAAATAGTCCAATTGTTTATTATGATAATTAATTTTAAGTGTTATCTTAACTATGTCATGGGGTACCCAGATTAAACTGTATTTCTGGGTATGTCTGTGAGGGTGTTTCTAGATGAGTTTAGCATTTGAACTGGAGACTCGGTAGACTGTTCTCTTTAATGTGGGTGGGCATCATTCAATCCATTGAAGCCCTAAGTTGAACAAAAGGCTGAGGAAAAGGGAATTTAATGACCAGGTGTATACTTAACATGACCTACCATTTCATGCTCAATTGTTGGACAATGCCAAGTATTAACTAGGATATGGAGATATAGGGAATTTTTTCTACTGCTGTTAGAAGTAGAAATGAGTCTACCCATTTTGGAAATGAGTTTGTCAGTGTTGAACCATGAGCATGACCTTTTGCTCCTTGCCTGACTATTTGAGCAGGGACATGGTATTCTCCTGCTTTTGAACTGAGTCCTACACCATCAGCTCCTCTGGTCTCGGGCCTTCAGACTTGGGCTGGAATTACACCAGCTTTCCTTGGTCTCTGGTTTGCAAATGGCAGATGATGGGACTTTTCTGCCTCTATAATTGCAAAAGTCAATTCCTCATTATTTGCAATATACATAAACAGATTATCTATCTATCTATCTATCTATCTATCTATCTATCTATCTATCTATCTATCTATCATTTATTTACTTAAATTTATAGCAGAGCCAATAGACTATATATTGCTTCTGCTTCTTTGGAAAAGCCTAACCAATTTATCCAAAGAAAGATATATACTTATATAGTGAAATACTATACAGCAGTGAATATAAAAATCATTTTTGTGCCTCTTTGTGATCAATCTCACAAACACAATATTAAATTGATAAAAGGAAGTCACTAAATAAGAATATATTGGAATGATTCCATGATTGTTTCAGGATACCTACTGAGGTGGCAGGAATGGGTTGCAATGGGTGACATATACAAGTGGTTTTGTTCAGCTTTGAGATGGATGGTGGGAGTGTTCATTTAAGAAAAAAATGCTGCAGCCATCTCTCTGTTTGGGCTGGATGGCATTGCCCAATGATTCTGCAGTCACCCGCATCCTGGCAAAGGATGTGCACTTTGAGTGAGCTAAATGTGTTGAGCCGATTTTGGTTTTAACCAAATGTCCAGTGTAGTTTTCTCTTGAGCACTCTCCCCTTCAGAACTAGCCACACATATTCATTTAAAAACAAACCTAACCCATTTCAAATCATTTGTGACCAAATTGCCAAAAATAATTTTTATATAGCTACTTGTTTTCACAAGGTCTGTGGTGATTCGGCTACACTATTTAAAGTTTTTCTCCCTCTGCCTTGCCCAACACATTCTGAGAGGTTGGGTATGATTCAGTTTGTCTAAGCCAACGACCCCCATGCAATGCCAAGTGATGTTTTTCTGCCTGTTTTGTTTCCATGAACATTAAGGTTTCTCCCTTCTGCATGGCACAGTGTTGAGCATCAGTGGTTCTGAGGTCATGGGAAGAGCTTCTGTCCACTGTAGGAACTCAGGACAGTTCCAACCCCAAGCTGTGGAAAACTCCCTCTGAAGGTGGAGCTTGTGTCACATAGTGGCTTTCAGTTCAAAGGTGATCCTTATTCCACGCCACCCCCATCATCCATTGTTTGTGCCGGCTACTTGGTTTTCCTCTAACCTTTCTGAGTAGATGAGAGTGGAGCACAGGAGGGTGCACGGGTGATTTGGTGGGGGGAGGCTCAGTGTTCATGAAGACTCAGTTCTGCTTTATTTGTTTACTGCTGCCTGTGCCCGGTCTTTAGTACTGACAGACCTTTCCCTTGCTTGGTAAAACATAGTGGATTTCAGCCTTTGTTACCTTCCTGGTGTTTTGATGCTAGAATGCACCATGAATAATGTATGCTCCACTCACAAATCTGGGGAGGAGAGGAGGTAGAATTACAGCCTCCTTGGGTGAGGGGAGGGTGAGCAGTGGGAGAAGGGAGGATTGTTTGTATTTTACAGAGAGAGCTGCACATGCTTAAAGTCCACCTACCTTTGCTGGTTGGAAATCATTGGCAGTAACGCTTGATTATTTCCTTTTGAATATTTGTGAATGACCATGACATCTTTGATTAAGCTAGAGTAGTAGCCATTCAATTTTCTAATAAGAAAGAAGACATTGCCTCATGGCCTTATGCACTTGTGGAGGTGAAATAATGTAAACTGCATAAGCCCCCCATGTTCCTGCCTCAGACCCCATTATGGTCAGATAGCTGGGGAAAACAAAAGAAGCAACTGAAACGTTGACTTGTCACAAAAGGTGAGTCCAGGCCCAGCTAACAGTGATATAGACTTTATGGAAGGAGGAGGTCTGTAAAAAAAGAAAGGGCCCGTTGATGTGGCTCAGTGGTTGATCGCAGACCTATGAACCAAGAGGTCACTGGTTCAATTCCCAGTAAGGGCACATGCCCAGGTTGCAGACTTGCTCCCCAGTAGGGGGTGTACAGGAGGCAGCCAATTGATGATGTTTCTCTCTCATGGATGTTTCTATCCCTCTATCCCTCTCCCTTCCTCTTTCTAAAATAATCAACAAAAACATCTTTAAAAAGAGAAGAGAGAGAGAGGGAGAGAGAAAGAGAGAGAGAGAGAGAGAGAGAGAGAGAGAGAGAGAGAGAGAGAGAGAGAGAGAGAGAGAACGAGCAAGCCAGGGTACCAGTTATACTTGGCTTTGAGGCTTTGAGGCTGTGGTTGTGTGATTGTGTGTATACTGCTGGATTCACTTGGGTTATTTGTTTACTTAGACTGTGTATAAAAATGGGAAGATCCTACCTAAGTACTTATCCAAATACTTTAACACTATTTCACTATTTGATTGGAAATGGTGTGAATTCATTGATTAAAGTGGTGTGTGTGTTATGCTGGGATCAGAGAGCAGTAACTCAACAATCCAGAAAGGGAGAGGAGTGGGAGAGGTGGAGCTGAGTGTGGATCATTGAAAAGCCATCGTCTCAGGTGGAGCCCTGGTACCTCCTCTCTCCCCTGCCCGGGGGCTTCTGTGCCAGGACCTCTGGATGCTGGCTGGGGAAGACCCTGTGTCCACTTGGGCCTGCTTCTGTTTTATGGCCTGATGGATTTGGGAGCTCCCTTTCCCTTTCAGAGGCCTACAATCCGCACCAAATGTTTCACATTACTCAGTGTGAAAAACCTCCTATTCTTTCAGATTTTTTACAAGTTCATACATCCGTAGAAACCCGATATTCCATATTTCATTCTGCTTCGTGGATGTCATTGTGAGGGATGCGGGTTCACATGCAACAGGCCTCCTCTGGCTTTGATCAGCTTGACCGCAACTAATTGTAAATGGAGAACAAATGAAAGAAATATTTACAAATTTCATGGGAATTCAGGCGGGGCCTAAGCCTTCCCTAATGCCTCCATTCACAGTAAATGTTTATTGAACACTTTGACTCTACTGTGCACTTCAATATTTATATAGTATTAGGTTTTAACTTGTTCTTATCCAAAGAGTTAGTAAAATGACCTTTCCCCACCTTCCTACTTTACCCCTTCCCTCCTGCAAACTTCCTTTCTTTTGCAGCGCAAAATCTGCTGTTGCCTAAAGAAAACCAACTCAAATTCCAAAGGTACAGCTGTAAGAAGGGGAAGAGGAAAAGTAAAGAGAGAGAGAGAGAAGAAAGAAAAGCACCGTAAAATTTAAAACAAATTTTGAGTTGTACAGTCTAGTTGGGAAAAGTCAAATGAAAATGTTCGAGATTTGTTCAAAATAAAGTCATAAATGCCTGGAGCCAAGTTCAGCAGCTGTTGGGTCAGGCAGGCTAAGGCAGCACCAACTAAATGCTGAATATTATGTAATTAATCAGCAGTTGCTGGTTATAAAGAAACATGCGTAGCCCTGCTGGAGAATTTCTGATTTAGGTCCATCCATTCCTAAGCATGTGTTTCCAGATTTTTGTTTACTCAGGAACCATAATAACCTTTGTGACTTCTCCCTAGAGGTTTTGGAGAGGAGGTCCCTTATAGCTTGGAAAGAGTCAGCTGACCTCCCTCCAGCTCACCTGGCTCATGGCCTATGCTGGAAGCCCCCCGAGACCCTAGCTTCTTCCCACTGTTGTTGTGAGCTGCCGGCACTTCCAGGGCAGCTTAGACAGATGATGGGCCAGATGCTGAAGGGAGGAGAGGAGGTGACCTCTCTCCAGACGGCCCCCTGGCTACCACCTTGGATGGCAAATGCTTCTGGGGTCAGCCAACATCGTCCTAAGAAATGCTCTAACAAGTGCTCTTCTAATTAGGAGCATTTCCCATGTGTGCATGCTGTACCCAGGGTCCTTTCCACTCCAGGAGTTGTAAAAGTCAGGCCAGATTCTGTTATGTATGGAGGCTGGCTTAACCTGCTGTTCTCCACCTTCCCACCAGATGTGAAAGAGGTAATTCAGGGATCTCACAAACTAGAGGTAAAGGACCGAAACATCTAATGAGAGAGGTGGTTGCAAGTGTCTTAGGATAGATGGCTTGAAGTAGGGCAGCAGAGGCTGAGAAGAGCAATGGGACTTCAGAGAAGGGAGTCAACTCCAAAGCTGATAAAAAATGTGAATGAGATCCCAAAGGGGTGTTTTCAGAGCATTTTATTAGTATAAATTTACTTTATAAAAATCAAATTAGTATAAATTTACTTGATAAAAGCATTTTATTAGTATAAATTTACTCACTGGGGAGCCATCCAGTGAATTAAAGCCATTTTTAGGAGCATAAATATCAGAAATCAATATTGTAGATTTTAAAGTCATACCTTTTTTTGTTTTGGTTATACAACATTGAGAAAAATCCTTACTTATAAAAATAAGTAGCTTCAACTATTAAAGTTTTCAGCGGTTCACTTTGTAATTTATATATATTTTTAATTAAATTGATCTAAATACTTTAAGGACTATTCAATAGTTTTGTTTGAAAATTCAATGTTGACATTTATTCATATGATTAAAAAGTCAAATAAGCACCCCAAAATTATAAATTGTGAAACTATCTATAACTACAAGTCATGATGAAACATGTGTAAAGTTCACTTGTTTTTATATAACTATTGTATACTGATGAAAGAATGGCTTACATTTAATTAAGTATAACACATTCTATATTGAGAGTGTACTGATGTGTTCAGTTTTACGTGAGTGGACATCAACAGGTCTGATTAAAAATAAAAAAGCAGTGCCCTGACCGGTTTGGCTCAGTGGATAGAGCATTGGCCTGAAGACTGAAAGGTCCCAGGTTCGATTCCGGCTAAGGGCATGTACCTTGCTTGTGGGCACATCCCCAGTAGGGAGGTGTGCAAGAGGCAGCTGATTGATGTTTCTCTCTCATCGATGTTTCTAACTCTCTATCCCTCTCTCTTCCTCTCTGTAAAAAATCAATAAAATATATTTTAATAAATAAATAAATAAAAGAAAAATAAAAAAGCAGTGCCAGGTCACACATATTATTCTCAAAGACTATCCTACATGAAGTTCACTCATTATTTCACACTAGGGACCCAGTGCATGAATTTGTGCACATTGAAAGGAAATGTGGGCTGCGAGGCTGCAGTGGGCACAGGGGTGGGTCTTGGCCCATCCTCCGCACCCCCCCCTCCCGCACCGCCCCTCCTGCCCCTGGTCCCCTTTCTGCTGGAAGCCCCACACCCACCATTGCTCCCACATGCTGATGGCACAGAGAAATTGGGGCCGTTGCCGTCAGCGGGTCTGAGTGTGGCTGCTGGCCCAATTACCCCTCAGGAGTAGGGGGAGGTGGAGAAGCCCTCAGGGGTGATCAGGGCCACTGACACCCGCTGACAGCACCAAGTGACGGGACTGGCACCAGGCGTCAGCAGTGGTTGCGAGTGGTGGCTCTGGCACCTGCTGTGGGTGCAAGCAGTGGCTCCAGCACCAGCAGTGGGTGCGAGAGGCGGCTGCCAGCCTCAATAGCCCCTCAGGAGCAGGGGGAGGTGGAGAAGCTCTGAGGGGCGATTGGGGTCAGCAGCCGCTGCTCACACCCCCTGATGGTGCCAAGTGATCAGGGCCAGCTCTGGGCGCTGACAGCGGGTGTGAGCGGGGCCAGCGCCGGCAGCAGGTGCGAGCACCAGGTAGAACCGCTGCGCATGAGAGCAAAGAATTTTCAGTAGCTACCAGAGGCTCGCCCTGATGACAGCGACTGGTGCCCCACCTTGGTCTGGCGCCCCTGCTCATCTGCTCCACCATCCCACCGCGGCCAATGCCTGCCATGTTCCATGCTCTGTTACCTGCAGCCAATGCCTGCCATGTTCCCCACGTGCCCCCTGGTGATCAGCACATGTTATAGTGACCAGTTGTTTGGTTGTTCTGTTGTTTCGCCGTTTGGTCTATTTGCATATTAGGGAGATATATATATATATATATATATATATATATATATATATATATATACACTAGAGGTCCAGTGCACAAAATTCGTGCATGGGGGGAGGGGGTTCCTCAGCCCGGCCTGCACCCTCTCCAATCTGGGACCCCTTGGGGGATGTTTAGGCCTGATCCCGCAGTTGGACATCCATCTCGAAATCTGGGACCACTGGCTCCTAACAGCTCACTTGCCTGCCTGCCTGATCTCCCCTAGCCACCTCTGCCTGCCTGCCTGATCGCCCCCATAATGCCCTCCCCTGCTGGCCTGATCGCCTTTAACTGCCTCTGCCTCGACCCCCGCCACCATGGCTTAGTCTGGAAGGATGTCCGGAAGATGTCTGGTCTAATTAGCATATTACCCCTTTATTAGTATAGATAATATAGTGTTCATTTTTGTGGACATTAAGGTGCTTTGTAAGCATGTAAAACCTTAGGGTCAACATTTACCAGTGACAGGTGTCAGGGTGGGATTAGAAAATGGAGACTATATGAATTCCTGAGGCCTGTCCAGCCATAGACTGAGAATTCCAATCCAGGCAAGGGCAAGAAAAGAATCAGGCAAAGAAAGAAATTAACCCAGCTTTTCCGGACCTCCTCTGCAAGGAGCAGGCCTGTCCCACTGACACTGTCAGAAGACAGTACCCAGAAGACAAACTTGTTATGTTACTGCCCACATGAGAGCTTGCCTGATGAGCAGTCTTCTCCTTGTCCCAGACTCTCAGGCTGATTTCTTTCAAACTCCTCTTCTTACAGAATTTTCAGAGGATGTGGCCTTACTTTAAGCTTGTTCCAGGCTGGATAGAGGAGTGCCCTGCACCAGCTCTGCCCTTTGATTGCCTGGTTTCTGTGGGTGCTCTATCATTCCACTGAGCAGGACTGAGAACCCATCAATAGATCAGAACATCCCCAATCAGGCTGGACTGGCTGAGTGATGGCCTTGTTTTTACAAGTTTTTCCTCCTCCCTCTGGAGCTGCCACTTGCCATCCCCAGGAGTCCTTTTTTTAAAAAACAAAACAAAAAAATAGCCTCTTTCCATCAAAGTGTGCTCTTATGCCCTTGTTTACCATTAAATGTAAGTGTTACAATAATATCAAACTGTTTCATTCCTAAAGATTATTTTCAGGAAGCTTAATGGACAGAGCTGAGATGGTGAAATTTCTTGGCAATGCAGCAGGGCAGGGAGCTGGTTGAAAGTGAACTAACTGAGCACATGCAAATAGCTCGAGGTTGCATGTGTTCTGTTAGTGGGGGACAGAGGCCTTGGTGAATGATGTAGGGCTATGTAGGTTCAAAGGGCAAGGCTGTGTGGTGTGTAAGGTCTTCGGTTTTGGAACCAGACTAGCAAGGTCAAATCCCGTCTGCCATTTGTTAGTTGAGCAATGGACAAGTTTCTCCACTGCTGTCTACCTCAGATTCCTCAGCTATAAAATGGGGATAATAATAGTGCTTCCTCCATTGTGTTGTTTGGTAACTGCATGAGTTACTATACATAAAATATTTAGTGCAGTACCTAGCACATAATAAATGATACATCGCCATTACCTGTTTTTATAATTTTATAAAGAGGCAAGAGGCATTATCTTTATTTGAGCATTCATTATGTTCCTGCAGCCAACTTAGCAACAGAAATGTTTGTTCAAGTCAGATCTTTTTACTTTTCTAGAGAGACTCTCTACGGTAGCTCCCTTCTGAGATGAATAATCCTATCAATTCACATTTAATACTCAGGAGTTTTCACGTGAATCTTTTAGTTATTTCTTATAAATTCATATTATGTGTTCATGCAAATGTTTTAATTACATCTTATGAATTTTAATTCAATACTATGTGTATTGTAAATCATCTATATGTATTTTTTCAAATATATTTTTACTGATTTCAGAGAGGAAGGGAGAGAGAGGTAGGAACATCAATGATGAGAATCATTGATTAGCTGCCTGCACACCCCACAATGGAGGTTGAGCCTACATCCCGGGCATGTGCCCTGACCAGGGTTTGAACTGTAACCTCCTGGTTTATAGGTCAGTGCTCAACCACTGATTCATACCAGCCAGGTATATATATATATATATATATATATATATTTTAGAGGCCCAGTGCACAAAATTCATGCACTGGTAGGGTCCCTAGCAGCTGGCAGTGGTTGGCCGGGTACTCCCTCCCTCTAGCCCGGGCCTCCCTCCCTTCCCCCGGTCGGCCTGCCCCCTGGTGGAACTTCCAGAAGAACTCTGGTAGAGGGGTCAATTTGCATACTATGCTTTTATTATATAGGATATTTTAAATGTGTACTCTCTCTTAACAACTGAGAGGAGAAAATCCACCCACAGTGCATTTGCATAAGAATGCTCAATTATAATACTCAGTATCCCTGGAGTAGTTTTCACTAATGTGCTTTAAGCAAAAAAAAAAAAAAAAAAAAAAAAAAGACCCCTTTTCCTAATTATCTGTTCTAAAGATGGTGATAATAACTGTCCAATGGTCAGTATCAAAGGAATTGTTCAGGAACAAAATTTGAGTGTTTGTTGATCAGTATTAATTAATGGAAGCAGAAGGAGGGGGTTGTGGACGATTGTGAAGCAGCGTTGTTTACCTTTCCTATTAAGAACTTGTCTGGACGTCCATGGACACGGTACAGAAGACATTTATTCTACCTGCAATTTGAGCTATGGAAATTGTCCTGTGTCTGAACATTCCTAATGCCACCAGCATTTTTTTCTAAACCACAATTTAAAGGACAAGAAAGGAAGCAGTTTGCCAATGGTTCCTCCCTGCACAAATGGACAGCATTCCAGATGGGGTTTTGTGGGGCTCCGCCTACAGTAAGCTGACCAAAAGGAGAGTAACCCCACAGTGGACTTCTTTATTGTATTGTTTTGCCTCAGAACAAGTGCCATTCCTCAGGCTCCTTTTCATGTAACAATCTGCCACAAAATACGTTAGTATTCTTTTTACCTGTGCAAATGGGTTATATCAACTTCAGCACTTTTAAGCTTATCTGATGGCAAATGAAAACTGATACTGGTGGGGAAAGTCACGACAAGTTGGTTACCAGACAACCATCACCTCTGTGTCTGAGTTCTTTGAACAGTTTCAGATTAACCCTGAAAAAATGCTTATGAGCAATGATGCATACCCAAATATCCATGAATATATTTATATAAGAAAAATAGGGAAATATGCATGCATGTGCTCTTGTTGTGCTACGCATTACGCATTCTTGCTGAGATTAGACATTATATCATGATTATGTGTTCATACAGGTTTTGTGTGTGTACCTGTTTATGTGCTATAATGTGACTCTGTGTGTGTAGGTGCGTGTTTATGTGGATATCAAAGCATTTTCCATGATACTCTGAAAACTGCCTGTGTGGCTGGTGAGTGAACAAAGCCCCAAACCCACTGATTATGTGAAGGCTGCTCATGTAATATTTAAATCCTACAGCCTTCCTAAATGTCAGCAATGCTGGAAAAGGGAGATGATCTTAGAATATCTTTTATAACGTGCCTTGTGACATCATGATTTAATTGTCCTGGAATGTAGCATGCGATGGATTTGCACCATTTTCCTCCCTTGAGCACTGAGAAAATGACAGGCTCTGCCAAATGACAAAGAAACAAGGATCTGTTGAAAACGATTCATTTTATGGGTTTTACAAACATTATAAATATGCAGTAATTACACACGCTAATGTACACATTTAATATATTAAAGTTTTCAACTCCAAATATTTTCTAGAATGCTTTTCTGTAGTTACATCTATTATCTTTGGAAATAGTATTTTAGCTTGAGCCGTGGGTAAATTCCAAAGACTCACACATCACTGAAAGTGACTCCAAAAGCCACTAAATAGAGAAATTGAAACCTGTTAGCTAGCACACAATAATTTGCAATGAGGTTTTGTTTGGCCACTCAGCATTATATGTGCGTGTGTGCGTGTGTGACATTTTATTGAGGTATAATTGACACAGAATAAATTGAACATATTTAAAGTATAGAATTTGATATAATTTTTAATATCTTATTTCATTGATTTTTTTTTTTTTTGAGAGAGAGGAAGGGAGAGGGATAGAGATATAGAAACATCCATGAGAGAGAAACATCAATTGGCTGCCTCCTGCACACCCATTACTGGGGATTGAGCCCACAACCTGGGCATGTGCCCTGACTGGGAATTGAACCAGGGACCTATTGTTTCAACCACTGAGCCACACTGGCCAGGCACAATGTGATTTTTTGGATAAAGGTGTATACCTGTGAAACACAAGACAATTAACATACTCATGACTACCAAAAGTTTCCTCCTGGCCCTTGGTAATTCCTCCTTCCTGTCCTCAGCCCCTCCAGGGAACCTCTGATCCACTTTCTGTCTCTATAATAGATTAGTTTGCCTTTTCTAGAATTTTATCTGAATGGAATCATACAGTATATATTCTTTTTCTGTTGGGCTTCTTTCACTCAGCACAACTATTTTGAGATTCATCCAAAAGTCAGCAATTAAAAAGGTTTCCTCCATGTTTACTTGCAGTTTTATAATCTATGTTTTACATTATTTCACATATTTACATTTACATGGTCTGTCTCCATTTTAGGTAATTTTTTTTACATGGTCTGAGGTATAATGGCAGCTCATTTAAAAAAATATAATATCAAGTTGTCCCAGCACCATGTGTTGGGAAGACTGTCCATTATCTACTGCATTTCTATGGCACACTGTCAAGCTGGGCAGTTGTGGGGCTCACTCATGTTTCATTTCTCAGAGGTTGCTATCCCTCTCTGACTATGTCCAGCATTTTTGAAAACAATTTTTTTTCCTATATTTTCTCTGTTTTTTGTTTATTTCATGTGGAAGAATAAGTCTGATCCCTGCGACTCCATCTTGGTGTAGTTTTGAAATGATTTGTTTCTAACAGATAAAAATGAGGAAATACTATACTGAAATTTAGATTTCTGGTTTCTCATGAAAAAACTGCAGATCTGGCAAAATGAGACTCACACTCTACAGGGCATCAATTAGTTGAGAAGCACAGCTCCCCTTGTCCTTGGGGGAGGGGGTGGAGCTCCCTAGTTTCTCACAGTCCCTACCTGGCTTGCTTCACTCATTTAAATTACTTACTGAACCCCTTTAGGCCTGATCAGTCCACGCCTTTCATTTTATTCAGGAGGAAAGATACAGAAGAAGTTAAATGGAATTGGATCTGGGTTTTTTGGCTCCAAATCTGAAAGTATTTCCACAGAGATTGAATAAATATGTTGTATGGAGATGAGCAAGTAAAATGTCTGAATGATTATTGACACATTCAGATGCTCAATCATTGTACATCACTCTCTTATTACATTTCTTGATAGTAACCTGTGAAGTTTATTATAATTTATCTGTGCCATATTTGGAAGCAAGGAGTTAACTGTTACTTAATTTCTTTAAGGGAATTGTTCATTCAGCAAAACCATCTTTTAGGGATTATGATCGTTATTCCTCACTGAATAAATTTCCTGTACACCCATTAGAATGGCCAAAATCTGGAACACTGACAACACCAAATGCTGGCAAGGATGTAGTGCAACAAGAGCTCTCAATCATTGCTGGTGGGAATGCAAAATGGTACAGTCTCTTTGAAGGACAGTTTGGCAATTTCTTATAAAACTGAAATGCTCTTACCTCTGATCCAGCAATTGTGCTCCTTGGTATTTATCCAAAGGAGTTAGAAACTTATTTTCACATAAAAACATGCACATAAATGTTTAGAAAAGCTTTGTTTATAATCGCCACAACTTGGAAGCAAGCATGATGTCATTTAAGTGGAGAAATTCAATCTGGTAGCCTGGTAAATTATGTGATAAAAAGTTATACCTACTTACCTTTTCCCTTTCTTAACTGTTAGCCAAAATGTTATTAAATTGTTGTGCAGTGTATCAGGATAAGGGTCAAAAAGCAAACCACAAAACCACTAGGAATCACATGAAGTCATACTTCCTTAGTAGACATGTTGTAAAAATAAGTCCAACATCTTACAAAAATCTTTGTCTTTACTCTCAGCTGTTAGCTACCTTGAACATATAGACTATGTAGAACAATTTATAGCTCTTGACTTCATATTCTGGACTTTTAAAAAATGTAAACCCTGTAAAAAATAGAACTGAAAGTACAATATGGAATAATTTTGGTATTATTTTACTGATTTACCACAGGTTACTATTTCTCATTTAAAAATAAAGAGGAACTGTCAAACTCTCATGATTTTCATGTTTAGGTTTATATTAAAAACCTAATGAAATGATTTTACCTGCTTGCAAGAGCGTTTAAAACTGCCTGTGTGACAAAGAGTACTATAAGCCATTCCAAAAGCAAGGTGGGAACATGCTTTGACTAAGACAGCAGATAATGGCAAGGCTGGGGCCCCAGGACTGTGTTCCCGCCCCCAGTGCCTGGAGAGCCATGCTGACTGGTGGAGCAGAAGAGAGAAATTCAGGGCCTGGGTTCCCACTTTCTGCAGCTGATAGGATTTGAGTGTAGGGTAGTTTATATATGTTCCCAGCCAGTAAATTCTGTTCTTCGAATAGGTTTTCCAAGGAGTTTTGGTTAAAAACACCAAGCTACTTTTTCTATATCTTTCATGTAACTTCTCTCCATTTTCATCTTTTCTCTCTTCCTCTCTTTGTCTTTTCCCCTCCTCCTTTGCACCTTCATAGGACTTGCTTGTTTCTAGATGTAAGCATGTCTATATTTTTCTCTTCTCGAGCATTCTCACTTAACCACACTGATCTCCGATCTTTATCTTCTTTCCATGTCTCTTTAACCTGCTTGAATAGGAGAGTCACACCTGCGGTGTCTCCACAAATCCAGCACTGTGACAGTTTGTCCCCAGCCCCCGTCAAAGCCTCCACTCTGGCTAACATCTCCTGTGGTCTCCTTCAATCAAGACAAAGTCGAACAGACTGAGTTTTATAGCACTCTCACGCCTCCCTGGGCAGTTTGTTTGTGGCTCTCCTGTCTAAGCCTCTTTAGTTTAAATCCCTGAGACATTGCTCTCACTTAATATTTTCTCACTTCATTTTTCTTACATTTTCTCAATCTTCTCTTTCCTGATTCTTCTAACTGGATCACCGACTTTTGGGGGCTGCTCTACATCAATATCTTCCCAGATTGTATCTCCTCTTACTGCATTTTCTACATCTTCATAGAGAATCTATAATTTTTATCTTTATATATTTTTGGCCCCAAAGCTTTGTAATAGTCTGGGTTTCTTTCACCATCTCCCTTCACTCCCCATCACTCTTACATTTCACTTATTAAAACCAAAAATGTTATCCTCACCACTGGGAGAGATCAGTTACTCAAATAGATTTTCTCTAGCAAAGGAGATTTACTTTCACATGCACTTTTGCCAATCTCCTTCCTTGTCCCTACTCTTTGTGACCATTCATTACGAGGTATTTATTTTGTTTTAGTGACTCTTTAGCATCTACTCCCAATCTCTTCTTTCCCAAATCCATTCTGAAACTGGTTTTGACGTTCCCATATTGAGGAAGGTTGTAGATGAGCCTGAAGATGAGATGCTGGAAGTGGTTCCTCTTCCCTCCTCCCTCCTCCATTTCCTGGCTTCTGCCAGTGGTAACATTGGTATGAGAAACCTAAGAAATACAAGTCTATCAGGAAAAAGTAGATGGGTGATCTCTAGATGTCACTAGCCAAAGCAAAACAACCAAACCCCCAAACCCTATTCTCAATAATATAAAATAGACCCCATGTGACATGTAAATTGTTTCTTAAACAGGCCATATTTATAAGTCTCATACATTTAAAAATGATTTTTACTGCCTACCATTTATTAAACTTTCAATAAAAACAATTTTACTAAATGAAAATCAAAAGATGATGGTGGTGTGGAGACTCTTGAAGTCTTCAAGTTGAAACTTTCAGTGCTTGAGTTCCTCTCAGTAGATAGGAACAAGCAAGTTGGAACAAGATTATATGTTCTCTTGATCCTTCTTGTGGTTTTAGGAGCTCCCTCTTCTGTAATGCTCTTTTACTGCATTCTCTTTGAAAATAAAAGGGAAAGATGATACAGCATACATGTGGAACAACTCAGGCAGAAAGAAGTCACGAGGAGAGAATGATCTCCAAGGAGTAACAGCTACAGACGTGCTTCGGCCTGTTCTGGGATTCCCGACCTTGACTGGAAAAGCTTGGTCCACCCCGTCCAGGTTTCCATCCATAACATCTGCAGTGATGTCTTTAACATGGGACTTCTTGAAGATTAGCAAAAGAGGCATGATGGTATAGTGATGCATTGAGCAAAGGGTGCTTCCAGACCGCACCCATCAGAATCATTGGGGGGATTCTTGAGATCCTGGACTTCCCACTGTTTCTGAAACTCTGGAAGTGTGGCCTAAGCGCCCACAATTTTAACAAGATGCCCAGATAACCCCCACTGAATTTCCAAAGTCCCTGCTCTTGTGGTTGTTTTAACAGTCCAGGTTCTGCCTCCTTTTGACTTTGTGACTACAAAAGCTCTTTAAGCTAAGTCCCACTTCCCTTCTCCATGACATAGGAATAATGATTGGACCCCACCTCATAGGGTCCTGCTGAGGATTAAATGAGATAATGCTGTGAAACAATTATTACATGTGAAGCATTCATAAATTTTAGAGGCTATTTTTATTATTATAAGAAATTTTATGAAGGAATTTCTACTTTGAGAGCAATATAGAATGTATGTTTAAAGAAATGAATATAAATGACATAGTGAGTTCTGATAGTAAATTATATCTCCTCTTTAGCAGTGGTCACTTCCTTGGCTTTGCTTGCATTTTTTCTTGTCCCAGATTCTGCTAATGCCCCTTTGGATGCTCTCTTTGGTTCTTGTCCCTCAGAGCCCCTTTTGTTGTTTTGAGGCCAGTACTCCTGAGTTTCTGCTTTTGAACCAGTTCTAAGGGGAGTCTTTAGCAGATGATTTACAAAGAGGGCTTTGATGTTCCCCCACTTGCCCTGCCAAAGCTGTCAGTTTTCCTTACTTGTTAACCCTGGTGGCCTTTGAGAGAAAGGCCCCGCAGCTGTCTCTCGCCAGTCACCCTCCTATCCTAGTTTGCATCCTCTCTCTGCTCTGCTTGGCTTTTTTTTTTTTTTTTTTTAACATATTTTATTGATTTTTTTTACAGAGAGGAAGGGAGAGGGATAGAGAGTTAGAAACATCATTGATGAGAGAGAAACATTGATCAGCTGCCTCCTGCCCCCCCCCTCCCCCCCTACTGGGGATGTACCCGCAACCAAGGTACATGCCCTTGACTGGAATAGAACCTGGGACCCTTCAGTCTGCAGGCTGACACTCTATCCACTGAGCCAAACCGGTTAGGGCGGCTTGGCTTTTTTGTCGACCATGGACTCTCTGCTGTGATTATGGAATCCCCATTTTCTGAGACTTGGTGGGACAAATCACTCTTCTTGGCCATTTCCATTTTCTGGGTAACACGGTTAAACATCAAATGTTGTATCCTTTCTTCCCACAAAGTGTTTTTCTTAGCTTTTTAATCACTATATTTATTGGCATTTAGGGATTCTATGAATGGCAAAGAGTCACTGATTCTGAAGGCTAGAAATGTTCTTGAGTCATAATTTTTTGACTTTTCCCAGAAAATAATTTAGGACAAAATGAAATACCATAGTCTGGGAGGCTTAAACAACTTAAATTTATTTCTCACATTTCTAGAGTCTGGGAAGTTCAAGATCAAGGCACCGACAGATCCAGTGTCTAGTGAGAGCTCTCTTCTGGGCTTGCCTATGACTGTCTTCCTGGTGTATCCTTACATGGGGATCGGGGGGCAGGGGGGTAGGGGAGGGAGAGAGAGAGAGAGAGAGAGAGAGAGAGAGAGAGAGAGAGAGAGAGAGAATATAATACAGATATATTATTTCCTCTTCTGTCTTCTCTTATAAGGGCACTAATCCCACCCTCATGGCTTAGTTTCCACCTCCAAATACCATCACACTGAGGATTGGGCTTCAACATATGAATTTGAGGGACACAAACATTCAGTTTATAGCACATGCTATAGGGACTATGAGAGATTATTGGAGACTTTCATTGTATAACTTACAAAACCAGGGCACTTTGAAGTCTAGTAGTTTGGTTTATGGTAAAAAGGCAGACTTGAAGAAACTGGGAGTCACTGAATTTAGGGGGTGCAGGTCCTCATGGTGCCACAGAGGGCAGCCTAAGAGTAGCACATGTCCTTGGGCAGAGAAGCCAGGGGCCAAACAGGCTCTGAGAGGGCAGGAGGGAGTGCCCCTACTGTTTTGCTGGGGATAGAGCTTGTGAGACTTGGTCTCACAAAAGGCAGCTGTGAGCAGAGAGCCAGAGCATGCATGGGAAGACTCAGGCCCAACAGAAATTAGCAGAGCAGCAGCTCTAAGCCAGGTCCTGGCCTTGGTACTTTTTCTTCTATGACCTTGAGCTTTTCTAGCTTCTGGGCATAATAAGCACCTTCTTCATAACTGTGGGTCCTGAGAACCATAGTGACAATCCCAAGGTTCCTTAGGGAACATGCATTGGAGCTGGAGGAGCTGGAAGGTCTGAAGTAGATTGCATGAGGCTGCAGTGCTCAACGCCTCTATTCCTTGGGATCTGTGCCACTTGGGACAGGGTGCCAGTGTGGCAGAGTGGTAATGACATTTATGAGTTTTGTAATCAGACAAATCTGTAATCAAATCCAAGCTCCTGTATTTATTAGCAGAATGCACTTAGGCAGTGCACAATGTTCACAACTAGCATTTATTAAATGTCAGATACTGACCAAATATTGACACCTTGTAAGTATTAATGACAAGTATTTTTAAATATTTAAAAGTATGCTATGAGGTTGATGTTATTATTAATTTTATTTCACAGAATAGGAAACATAGGCACAGAGGAGTTAAGTAACTTGCCTAAAGTCACAGAGCAAAAATTGGAACACAGGGAATGTGCCTTCAGCACCTATGCTTTTAACCACTAAACTCTCCTACTTCTGTTCCTTTATCTGTAAAACAAGGAATAAAAATAGCTACCTCAGTAATGTAAAGCTGAAATTAAATGAGGTGCCAATAGATGAAGCACCCATCTTTGCCTGGCCCAAAACAGTGCTTAATTACCGCAGCTGCAATTCCTGTCTTGCTTCTTTCAGGATTTGTAGGACCAATCTCCCTTCTAAGCAAAGCTGGAGCCTCTCACCGCATGTGTGTCCAGCTATCCTCTCCCTGGGTCCCCTGCTGCCTGCTGCCCTTCTCTTTGTACTTGGAGCTGCAGCCCCACCCTCCTCATTGCTGCAGTTGTCCTTAACTCATTATGGTTTTTGAGCAGGAGGCTTCTGTTACACAATGTTATTTCTGGCAGGCTGCTTCCTGGCCACATCTGTCTGTAAGGCACCTTAGTCTCCTGGGTAAGACTTCTCCACCTCACAATGGGGAGACGGGGGGGGCGGGGTGAGGGGGTGGATTATTTCTGGGAAGGGCATCCCTCTTTGTGAGGCTTCTCTTTTAGTGACAGGCCCTTTCCTGACCTTTTTCTGGTCCCCTTTTCCCACTTCTAATGTTCTACCTGAAGTCACCTTATTTTGGCCACTGTTCTGTGTCCCCAGCCACACTGAAGTGTCTGAGAATCTCTTACAGAAGGGTCCCTCCCAAGTTCCATAGCTAGGTTGTCACCATCACTGTCTTGGAGAGGGCCATCCTGGTTAATTTCCACTAGCAACCAATACCGGATCGCCGTTATCCTCTCTCACTGTTCTCTGCCAGGCTGTATGTCTTGGAGGGTGACCCTCGTGCACTGTATTACCTGTGATCTTGTGTCTCTGGCTTCCAAATGGGTTTGGCCAATGAAAGTCACCAGAAGCAGATGGAGAGGGAGCAGCAGCTGCAGCCCTCCATGGCAGGCTTTGTGTCCTAAGGGACTCCTGTGTAGCAGCAATTGGGGTCTGGGTGGGAGCTTTGATCTCTCTCAGGGTCTGATTTTAGGGCTAAACTCATGGTGTCCTTAGAAGAGAATAAACAAAAAGGAAAAGGTTGTAGATTAAAAGTAAAAGCATAACCCACATCCCTCTTGGCATTCCTAGTTCCAGTATGGATTTGGAAACAGAAGGAATAAATGAGGCTAACAGAGTGATTTCTCTGTCAGTCAGTGTGCAAAGCAATTTACATACATGATCTCATCCAATCCTTACAGTAGCCCTTTATTCCCGATGCACAGATGATAAAACTGAGGCTTAGAGAAATAGAGTACATTGCGAAGGACACATGGTGATAATTATCTCAATTGTGCCTGTGCCAAAGGATTAGGCTCAACATTTTCAGTTTGGTTAAATTATAAAATCATTCCCAACCTTCCCAGTCCTCACATGCAAATGGATTATACACCACCACAAGTTTAAGGTAAACAGGGTATTTCATTTACCCTTCTTTTTGGGCCTGCTTTTTATCAAAGTTTGTTTTTTTTCTATTTTAAATTTTATTTTACTTCTGTGCTTTTGCCAACTGACTGGAAGATCAGTTAGATGTCTGCAGGTTTACTTCCTTGCTTATTGGTTGTTGTGCTTTTTCAGAAATTGCTATACTTGGGAATAGACAAGAGAAACAAGATAGGAGAGGTTTCCCAACAATACAAGGAAAGGACCCACATGGAAATGCCTTGTTGTGGAGGAAGCCCAGAGGAAAAATGTCTCTGCCCCATGGGTCATGTCCAAGGCCATTCCACCAGTAACCCAACACCTTCTCGACCTTCAGTGAGAAGGCCATGTTAGCTTTTTACTCAAGATAACATCATTCACCTTGACAAAGTCAAATCTCTTATTTCTACTTTCTTTCAGCCTTCACATTCTTATCCACACTCATAAAATCATTACTTGTTCCTTAAATACTGGTTGTTAAAGTAGTTCCTAACTAGTTTAATTTGAACAGTTGAGCCAAACATCTATACCCACAGTCTTAGGGGAATTATGGGCCATTTGTATGAGAAAGAATTTTTCCATCCCCATTGCTACAACTGAGTCATCTCTCACTGACCTGGGTGGCAATTATGCATGGGAAGAATTTGACATCAACATATACCAGGGGCCAGAGTAACTCAGGTATGTATACAAAATACCCCGTGGGTTATTTACCTGTAAATGGTCTCAGTTAAAAATAATTACAGCAAACTCACACTTTCTGCATCTTGTGATGAAAAATAGTGATATTTCATGCATAGCCTGTTTGAAACAGTTCACCTCAACAGGCCTTTCAAGTTTTTATTCATATTTATTTTTCTCCTCCAAGAGAGGGGATAAGAAAGAATGACACTCACCTTCACTCAGTAGAGGGGACATGGAAAAGTCACCAGCCTGAGAGGCCATTTATGTTTTGTCTCACCTCTGTTTTTGTCTCATCTTCCTCCCTCCCCCTCCTATTCTAGCTCTTGTGTCCTTGGTGACTTGCTTAGCCTCTCTGAGCTTAGTTTTGTGCAGGTGTGCTATCCTTGAGAGCACTGGTTCTCAATGAGGGGTCGTTTTTGTTCCACAGGGGCCTTTAGCAATGTCTGAAAATATTTTTGGTTGTCACACTGTTTAAAGAGGTTGCTGCTGGTATGTAGTGCGGCAGAGGCCAGGGATGCTGCTAAACCTCCTACAGTGCACAGGGCAGTCCCCACAACAAAGAATGTCGATATTGCCAAGGCTGAGAAATCCTGCTCTGGGGATGTGGCGAGGAGACACGTTAAAGTGCTTTGTAAATTGCTCAGAGCTGTATGAAAAGTGTTACCATAGCTTCTTCCAGACTTGGCTGCTAATCCAGACTCTGTAACTGTTAGCATCCAACATGCCACAAGCACCATTTAAAATTCAGACTCCATTTCTTCCTTATTAAATGTACTGGGCTTCATGATCTCCAAAGTCCTTTCTGGAAAATCATTATGTGGCACTTAGGACCAAAGTTAACAAAATGAATAATTGCTAATTTCAGCATTTTTAGCCCTCATGCATATCACTAACCTGAATCTTTTCTCTCCAGATAAACTTGAGATTTGCTAAGAGGGAGGAGACAAAAGAATTCTAAACTTTAATAAACAGACAAGATTTGTCTGTGTCGGTGTTATTCTTGTACCATCCTATATAATAAAAGCCCAGCAACCATAACGAGAGAAAAACCAGAACGACCCGTCAACCATTTGCATCACTGACCACCAGGGGCTCAACACAGGAGAAGGGAGAGGGGGATGCAGTGAGGCCTGGAGTCGCATGCTATGGCCCAGGGATCTCAGGAACCACAAGCCCAGAGCTTGCTTTCCAATATAAATAAATAAATAAATAAATAAATAAATAAATAAATAAATAAAAGGGCTGCCTGGGCATTGATTTGGCCACTGACTGACGTCCATGTGCAGTTACACTGTGTGCTTACATTTGTAGGGAAGTAGGACAGCCCACTCCTGCTGCCTGCCTCACCTTCTAGGCTAAGAAAGGCCTACTGATCTCCATGTTTCTCCTTTCATCTGGAATCAAAACCTCTTGGGGATGAATGATCCCAGTGATGGCCCCAACACACGCTCAGTGTCACTGTCACAGACATGCCCAGTCATTACAACTCATTCCTCAGCCCATAGTGCCCTGCTCCACTCACTGCCACTCCTCACCTGTCACCCCCTGAGGACCACCTTATGTTATCCTATTTGAAATGTGAGCAAGTTCTCAAATGCCCTCCTGTCAATAGCTCCCTTGTCCTACCTTTCTTCCTCTAAAAACCTTGCATTTTAAAAATATATATTTGATTGATTTCAGAGAGGGAAATAGAGATAGAAACATCAGTGATGATAGAGAATCATTGATTGGCTGCCTCCTGCACATTCCAAACTGGGGATTGAAGCCTTCCCTGCCCCCCCCCCCCAACCCTCCCCCGCCAGAAGGCCTCCAGTGGCAGTGCAGCATCGAGGGGAGGTGGGGAACCATGGGGTGGTGTGGCACCGAGGGCAGCATTGGTGTCTGGCGTCTGTTCCTTCTGCACTGGGCCCTGTGACCATCACCTCCTCTCCCGTCCCCACAGGGGCCTTTGGCCCTGATCGCTCACCAGGCCTAGGAACCCCACCCATGCATGAATTTCGTGCACCAGGCATCTAGTGTGGAATAACACTGACATCATGTAACCACAGCTGCCAACAATTATATAGTGTTTAACTGGTGCCAGGCGATTGCATACCTACTGTGTGCCAGACTCTGCCCTAGTGCTCTAGTTACAAGAACTCATTTTATCATCACCTGATGTCTGGACTATTGGTATTATTGGTCCAGTTTACACATGAGGAATATGAGGCTCAGACAAGCTAAGTAATTTGTCTGAAGTCACACAGCTAATGAGTCATTAAATTGCTTTGAAGTCCAAGGCCTGGGTGCTTTCCATTCTCTATGTTCATACTTGTAATGGAGGATTAAGAAACAGTAAAATGAGTGCCATGAAAGCTCCATGATTTTGTAAAGCTTCATGCTCTGTGGGCAGATGTGTGGTGTCTGGTTAGCTGGAGAAGAGACTCTGGCAGTAAATGTTGCCATCAGCCTCAGCTTTCAGAGAGCAGAAGGACAGCTTGGATAAGTGGCTCATCTCTCTTCTTTCAAGTAATTAATAAATTGGCTCCTGTGGATAGGGCCAAGCATCGTATACTAGTGGTAATGTTATTGATGATAATTGAGAAAACAATGGTAACACTGAAGTGCTTTTGTTTTTCAAGGTTTTCTCAATTATTTTATTCTTTTAATTTTTCTGTGACTTTATTATATTTATTTTATTTTCTTAAATTTTTTTTTGTTTATTGATTTTAGATAGAGAGGAAGGGGGCATAGAAGGGGGTGAGGGAGAGAGAGAGGAAGAGAGACATCTATCTGTTGTTCCACTTACTTATGCAGTCATTGTTTGATTCTTGTATGTGCCCTTATGCCCTGACCAGGGATTGAACCTACAACCTTGGCAATTTGGGATGATACTCTAACCCCATGGTTGGCAAACTGCAGCTCGCGAGCCACATGCGGCTCTTTGGCCCCTTGAGTGTGGCTCTTCCTAAGCCTTAGGAGTACCCTAATTAAGTTAATAACAATGTACCTACCTATATAGTTTAAGTTTAAAAAATTTTGCTCTCAAAAGAAATTTCAATCATACTGTTGATACTTGGTTCTGTCGACTAATGAGTTTGCCAACCACTGCTCTAACCAACTGGGCTACCTGGGCTGGAGGCTTTATTATATTTTATTGAATCGCAATGATAAACACCACTTACATGTTTCTGGATTCTGTCTTTAAACATGGCAGGTAAGAACAGGATTTTAGATTATGACTGAATGGGGTTTTGCACATATAGGGAACAGTTACTCCCCATTGGTAACAGCAACCTTTCTCCATCAGTGGTTCTCCCTCTTGGCTGCTCCTGGGATCCTTTGAAAAATCCTGATGCCTAGGCCACACCCTGGCCAATTAAATCAGAATCTTGGGGTGGCACCCAGGCGTTAGTAATTCTTAAAACCCCCCAGGTGATTCCAAAGGGTAGTCGAGTTTGAGAATCAGCGCTCTGTAGTAGTGGCCCTTACACTTCTGTGTACATCAGAATCAGTAGAGAATTTTGTAAAAACACAGGGCTCAGGCGCTGTCCTTCTCCAATGCACTGGGGGCCCTGCGTTTTGTATTAACCTCTAGGTGATTCTTGTGAAGTTGAGAATCACCACTTTATATCACTTCTCTCTAGGTTTTACTCTATTTTTAAAATGAAAAAATGACTTTATTCTAGGAGGAGGACTGCGTAGGTTAAAAACTATGCAGGTGGGTCTGTTGTGAATCCACAAGAGTCTTTACCAGGCTGTGGGCCAGCATCAGTCTATTTATTACATGTCCCATAGATGCCATCCTGGCTTCCTCAACCCTTTCTAGGTTTTTCCTGCCCATGGCCCGTAGTCCAATTTGGAGGTATCTCTCTGTCATAATTTGAAAATACAGTAAATTTATTGTTTATATATAGACATCTGTGATAGTCAGGGTTCTCCAGAGAAACAACCAATAGGACACACATGCACACTATTAATATATAACATTATATATAACTTAATGCTATATACATAAATTAATGTATAATTAATATGTTAAATTCGTATACATATTTATTATGAGGAATTGACTGATATGGTTATGGACACTGAGAAGTCCCATGATTTGCTGTCTGCAAGTTGGGGAAAAAGGAAAGCCGGTGGTATAACTCAGTCCAAGGACAGGAGAAGATGTGATGTGATGTCCCAGCTCACCAGTGAGGCAGAAAAAAAGGGGGAAATTCCTTTTCCCTTTGTATTTTGTTCTCTTAGGGCCCTCAGTGGACTGGATGGTGCTTATCCGCAGTGGGAAGGGCAACCTACTTTACTGAGTCCACTGATTCAAATGTTAATATGATCTGGAAACACCCCCATGGACACAGCCAGAAATGATGTTGAATCAGAGCACCTTATGTCCAGTCAAGTTGACACATTCAAATTAATCATCACAAAACCTTACAGTGAATTTTACTTCTGGTTATTCTCAGAGCATGTGATGCCTTCTGAATTGCTATGTCTCTAAAAGAGCCTTCGTTGTTTTTGCAACAATCCCCATGTTCCAGGAATACCCCAAGCCTCCCAGGACTTGTATGGTCTTGCACCTCAGTGGCTCTCTAAGTTTAAATATCTGAATCCATGAAGCTCACATTGGTTATATCAATTCAGTCCATAGCAGGCTGGCTGCCCATTTACACACTTCTGGGTTTCTGGAGAGCTAGACTTTACTAGGCTCATTCCATACCATGCTTGGATCATCAAAAAACTGAATTCAGATCTTGCCTCTCCTCTGCTCAGAGCCCTGAACTGGTTTTCCATCTCTCACAGGGTAAAAGCCAACTGTCTTACATAGTTTGCAAGGTCGTCACGCTCTGCCCCTGTATCTCTTCCCCTGGTTCACTGTGCGGTAGCCACCTGACTTCCTTCCTGTCCTTTCAACACACAGGCATTCTTTCACCTCAGGGCCTTTGCACTGGTTGCTCCCTCCACGTGGTGCATTCTTTCTCCAGACACCCACACTCTTCCTCAAATATCGCCTTTACACCTAGGCCTACCCTGACGAACCTATTTAAAGTTGCCACTCAGCCCCATCACTGACACTGCTCACCCTACTCACCTTGATTTATTTTCTTCCATAGCACTTAGTAAAATCTAATATTCATTTTCTTTACTGTTTGTCTACCCCCTTTAGAATGTAAGCAGGAATTGTTGTCTGTTTGGTTCAATGCTGTTGTTTCTGCAAGGTCTAGATCCTAAATGGGACTTGGCACATGATAGGCATTCCATAAATATCTATTGGATGAGTGAATGTTCTTACTGAGAGGGACAGAGGAGCCTCTGGAGCTGTGGTAGCCTCTAGAGCTGTGGTAGGCCTGGTTAAATGCTTTTTACTCCATGCTTTTCTATTCTCTGTTATGGTCAATTTTGGAATAACTCAACTAAAGATAGCCTTAGGTACAGGACCAACATCAAATGAACTGCATGCTCCAAATGGCCTTGAAAATGCTCCTAGTAGTTACTCCAAGATATTATCCAAGTGAACGTATCTTACTGAGAATACCAAGAGTAAAAATAATGGCAGATATTTGCTCACTGTTCACCCCATGCCAAGCACATTAATGTGCACAGACTCATTTCATGTTTCTATTAATCTTATGTGAGCAGGGGCTATTATTATGCCTCTATTACAGTTGAGGAACCGAGAATGTGCGTATTGGAGGCACAGTGGGGCTTGTTCGTGAGGAAAGTGTCCCGGGAAAGGAATGGCATATTTGAAGATTTAGACAGGGTGTGATGTATTGGAGTTCCAGGAAGGTGTCAAAAATGGTGGGAGTGGAGAGTACACGTGAAAATAATTCAAGTTGAGGATGGAAGATTCTTAGTTGTAAATACTTTGTCACCTTAGAAATTCCTACACATATATTTTGGTTAATATTTTTAAAACTTTTGGATTCATGAAATTCTCATTTATCATTATAGTTATTCCTCCAACTTACAGCGGGTTTGTCAGTTGTTTTCACCTAAAGTTCTAGTGTTTTGCTGGGCATTCCTAAAACGAGAAAATGCAGGCTTTCTTGATTTAAAAAATGTGTTTACCTTCCCCATATGCTCATAATTCTGTCCTTGCTGATTGCCAGAGACCTTTGTATAACACAGAGGTTACATAATTCAGTTACTATTATGTAAAATGGAACCTGGAGTTACAGAAGTTTATATGATAACCTATTTATTAGGATTACAACTTCACTCTAAGATCAAGGAGGAGAGTAAAGGTGAATATAAATCTCTAAAACAGTGTTCAGGGATGAGTTGAAAAGAAAAAATCCACAAAATTTAAGCTGGTAAAAAAAACAACTAGTATTTATGTAAGTCAAGTCTTTCTAGATTTTTGTCTACTTGTAGCAAAAGTGTTTTTGCTATATGAGACATATTGTTAATCAAGTTTACATATATTTTATTGTTATGCTTTGTTTAGAAAAATAGGATAAAATATCACAGAACAAATATAAAAGTTGACAGTTGCAACCATATTCATAATAAACTGAAATCATACTCCTTGTGTGATACTCCAGAAGATATTAGCAGGCATTTGGAATTAACACGATGGCAGAGGTTTTGTGTATACCAGTGGGAAGTCAGTTCTCCGGATTCACTTTGTCATTCCTTTAACAAATACCGAGTGCCATTATGTGCCAGGCACTGGCATAGGCACTGAAGACACAGCAGTGAGCAAAACAAAGACTTTCCTGATGTGGAGTTTACACTTCAGTGGAAGAAAAGTAGATAATGAACAAGTCAATAAATAGAAATATACATAAAATGTCAGATGGCGATCATTTGTAAGCAAATGGTTAAGTGACAGAGTGGTGTATGTGGAGGATAATGTGACTGTGGGGGGTAAATATCAGAAGGCAAAAATTAGGTCACCCACTAAGTGGCTGAGCAGGCAGCTGACAGCATGGCGGAGCGTTTGGAGGCTCTGCATTTCTGGTGTTCTCTGTTCTATTTTCATCTGGAACTCCATGTGTGGCCCCAGGTATAGGATATCTGGGCCTCAGTTTATTCTATTGTAAGAGGAGAGGCCTGTATAAGTAGGTCATTGAGGCTTTTTCTGGATGTGCATTTCTGGCTCCGCCCAAAATTGGCTGAATGCTTAGCTGTAAACGGGCAAAACATGCAGAACCCTGAGCACTTAGTTGAGAAGTCCAGAAGATGGGGAGACTAAAAGAGAGTATGATAATCAATTAGGGCTGTCAATAAACCTAATATTCCAGTTCGCCTTCCTTGGTCTAAATAATGGCCCCCTAAAATACCAGGTGCTAATCCCTGGAACCTGTAAATGTTACCTTATTTGCAGGTGTGATTAAATAAAGGGTCGTGAAATGGGGAGATTACCCTGGATTATCTGGTCAGGCCTAAATGCAGTCACAGGTATAATAATAGTAAGAGAAGGGCAGAAGGAGATTTGACACAAGCAGAGGCGAAACCATGTGAAGACAGAGGAGAGAGATTTGAAGATGCTGGCCTTGGAGATTGGAGTGAGGTGGGCACAAGCCAAGGAATGGAAAAGAGATGAGGAATGAATTTTCCCTTAGAATCCCCAAAGGGAGTGTGGCCCTGCCGATACCTTGGCTTCAACGTAGTGATATTGAGTTTGGGCTTTGGGCCTCCAGAACTATAGGTGAATAAATTAGTGTTGCTTCTGTCTGCCAAGTTTGTAGTAATTTGCTGCAGCAGCCTCAGGAAACTAGCACAGTAGGATTGCATTTCACTTCCCTGCCCATGAAGTTAGATGTGGTCATGTGACTGCTTGGACTGATGATACTCCAGTGAGTGGAGACAATGTGTATCTTCAAGGGCCAGTGTGGACTTTACCAAACTCTTCCATTTGATGATGAGAAGGTTTGGACAGTGGCTGCCTTGTTTGCCTGGGTCTCAGAGTGATCATGTTGAGCAGCCCTCCCCTCCTGACTCAGAAAGGACATGAGTGTGACTGAAAAATTCACCTGTGTTATTTAAAGCTCCTGTGACTTGGGGATTGTTCTGCTAGCCTTTCCTGACTGGAGGCAAGGAGACTGGTTGGATGCTATGAAACATTCCCAGTAACACTTTCTTTGTGGTACCATTTGCTTATCAGTGGTCCTCTGGGTCCCTCAAACCCCCTCCTCCAGCATCCCACCAAGCCAGGACAGTCTCAACATGCCCTCCTGTCCATGTGCTGGTGATATTCCAAGGTTCTATGGTTGAATAAGGAGGAATGCTGGGCGAAGCAAGGAGAAGCAATTGCCCTCACAGCAAGACTTCGCTGTGGCTTCCACATGCTAATGTGCAGTGAGTCACTGGAATTGCTGTGGAGTGAATAATTGTCTCCCCCAAATTCATATGTTGAAACTGTAATCTCCAGTGTCATGGTATTTGGAGGCAGAACCTTTAGGAGGTAATTAGGTCATTAGGGCGGAGTCCCCAAGTCTTCAAAATGAGATTAGTGCCCTTATGCAAAGAGCCACAAGAGAGTCTTCTCTCTCTCCCTTCCTCCTTCTATCCCTCTCTACACTCCTCCTTATATCCCTCCCTGCCTTTCAGTCATAATGAGAAAAAGGCCATCTGCAAAGCAGGAAGAGGATTCTCACCAGAACTCCACCATGCTGGTACCATCATCTCAGATTTCCAGTTGCCAGAACTGTGAGAAATTAATTTCTGTCATTTAAGACATCCAGACTATGGTATTTTTGTTATAGCAGCTTGAATTGACTAAGACACATTGTTTCAAAACCCATTCTGGCAGTGTGAGACATTGCATTGGACTGTGACACTTCCTGTGTGGATTGTTAACACATTCCTACAGCCAACTAACCCAGGGGCAAGCTAGGGGCAGCCTAGTGTAGGATAGTTTTAAAACAGCTTCTTGTTCAATATGTAATGGACTATGTTAATTTGTTAGAGAGGCAATTTAATACTTTGCCTGACAAATTGCAGGTAAATGTTACCTGACAAATGAGGAAAGCAGGCTTTAGGCATAGTGAAGAGGAGACTTAACTGAATGTTCCTTAATCCTGTACTCACCCCCCTTGGGCCTACTCAGAAGCGTGTTTCTCTGAAGGATGCGGCCAAGGGCTTAAACTTGGGAGACCTGCTCCCAGCTTTTACTTGTTTGATTTTGGATGAAATTCCCCTCTCAATTTCCCCAGCTATTTTTCCATCTCTTCAATGGTTGAGACCCGAACCCTGGAGCACTTGGAGCTCACAGGCCCTAAGAAACAGGTCCCTGATTTTTATTAGCCATAGTCCTTGGACAGACTTAAAGTGTGCTTTTAACATCCAAGACCACATGAATCTTTATGAGAAGAGTAAAGTTTGCCAAAATGAAGAATCAGCATGAGACTTCAAGTGACCTGACTAATAAAAAAATAAATAAGTAACAATAAAAAGTGACTTGACTGGTCCCACACTTAGAGGAGCCTGGAAAAGAACTCAGTTTTTCTGGCGTTGTTGAGTACCATGTGATAAATTCCAAAAATGGGCCCCAATTCTTCATCGCTCCCCAAACCCACTCGCTTTTCCATGTAACTTTGCAGAGCCCTTCCACTCTGGGTGGGTCATTCTGGCTTCCCTTTCACTCTGGCCTCAGACATATGGCTTGTTTTGGGTCAGTAGTGTACTAGCTCTTTGGTTGGGGGTGGGGGAAGTCCTGGTTTATAGTGTTTGCTGGTTATTTTTTACTTCAATCTACCAGCGATATAATATCTGACTCACAAAGTATTTGAATATTTAACAATAGGCTTTTGCAAACTGGAGGAGCCAGCCCTATCAAACTGCTGCTCTGAGCCAATAGGATGTTAGTGAATATCACACAAACACAGGTTTAAAATGCACTCGTGAGATTGGGCTCGCTCACTCTTGTTCCTTTGCCACTGCCATGAAAACTGCCTGGGTAAAAGCCTGATGGGAAATGAGAGCCATATGGAGCAGGAGCCCCAGTTGCCCTAGCCAATAGCCAGCTGACCCCCAACTGACCTCAGACACACAAGTAATAAACATACTGCTATATGTCACTGAGGCTATGTGGTTTTCCACAGCATGAATGCAGTTGTAGATAACTGATCCGGTGCTTAATAGCAGCAACTCATGTATGAGAGACATGCCACACCTCTTCTTTTGACTGCCCCCTATTTGGAATGGGCATCTGACAAGCATTGAAGAAGAGTAGCCTACCCTGTTCTCCCTCCCCTACTGGAGGTAGGACCTTTGGGTAGAGCAGCGAAGTGATTCCTCTTTTTGAAAGTTCTTTGAAAACCCGCCTTCTGCAGGGGTACTTTGGCTGGTAAGTCTTGGGGCTTACCTTGGGTGTGCTGTTGCATAGAAAGAAAACTAAGAAAAAGAGAGAGAGAGAGAGAGAGAGAGAGAGAGAGAGACAGACAGACATTGGGGGAAAGGAGAAAGAAACCAACAAATTGGCTTTATCAAATTTTTAAGATAGTGTCCCTTAAAGAATGGCCAGCAAACATTCCAGGCAGAGGGAATATACAAACACCTTAAGGCGGGCATTTATAATGGGCCTAAGCCCTTTTTCAGCCAAGAAAAAACATTTGGTGGATTTGTTAGGTATGTACTGGTCACCTAGTATGTATTTGCTGGGTATGGGTCTTCACTCCTGATGGTTGAAGCAGGTGGGATGTTATGTACAGACATGGTCAGCTCCTTGCCAATAGCCCTAAAATTAGGCACATTTCATTCTATGTGCTCTCTGGAGTTCCTTCTCTTAGTCTCTGCATTTTTGTGCCTGAGGGCTTTGCTCCAAAACCCAGCAGGCCCAGTTCATTCACAGCCACGGGAGCAGCCCTCAACCAATGACTCCTGGAAATCAGTGCATAAATACGACAGTTGCCTTGCATGTTGGGTTGGGATGGGTTCTGAGGTTTCTGTTTTATATAAATTATCAGTTTCCCTGTGGGATTAAGCTCCAGGAGCCCACAGTGGTAGCTGGTTTGATAATGTGCCCTTTATTGGTTGCCTTTCCCTGTATCCCACACTCCTACCCATGTTCCCCACACCTCCTCCACCACCAATAAATGTCTTGTACTTGAATTCTTATCTCAGGAGCTGCTTGTGGGAAAACTCAAAGTAGGACTATTATAATAAAAGCAATTTCAAATTCTAATAAGCAGGCAAAGATTAAGCAAACAGGCACAAGACAGGTTTACAACAAGTTCTGTAGTTCTACCCTTGGTGCTCCAGCTAACACTTTGGAAGACTCACTCTGGGGACCAGGCAGCCTCCTGGTTCGCCAGATCAGTCATGGGGCATCCATGAGTGAAGGGATCCAGGACAACCAGGCTAGAACCTTGAGCTGACTGCTGAACCAGAGATGCTGGCCAGGTAGATCTTTGTACTTTGTTTCCCTAAGGGCAGTGGAGCCTTTACAATATTCCTAACTAATCACCTGTATTGAAATTCTCTCATTTTACCAATAATAGGCTAGTATTTGTTTTGGAAATTAACTTGGCTTTTGGATAACAATATTTTATATAACCAACACTAAGGTATTGATTTTTGGTTAGGATCCCTCATATACTAGTTAACCATTTCTCCTGGGGTATTGAGATTTGATATAGGAACTTTAAATGACTTTAAGTACTAACTGCTTGTAGGATATAGGTTAGAATTAACTTGCACGCACACTTTTTCTCTCATATAGACATATATAAATGCATGCACAAACATGTCACATTTTACATTAAACTTCTCCCCATGTAGTGTAGCAGTAGAAATGACCTTGCTGATTCAAATAGCAGAATCCTATCTAATAAAAGAGAAACATGGTAATTAGCATACAACCGCTACCCTTCCCATTGGCTAATCAGGGCAATATGCAAATTAACTGCCAGCCAAGATGGCGGCCGGCAGCCAGGCAGCTTGAAACTAACATGAGGCTTGCTTGCTTCAGTGACGGAGGACTCCAACGTTCCCCGCCTGCCGCTGCAGGCCTCTGAGCTACAACTCTAAGCAACTATGTTACAAATATAGAAGCTAAACAAAACCCCAGAAACCAGCTTTAGTCTGCTGGGCTTCAGCCAGCAGGATCGCAACATTGTTTCAAATACAGAAGGTAAACAAAGGCCAGAAACCTGCTTTCAGCAGCGGAGGCCTAAGAGCTGGAGCCAAGCCTCAAAGCTAAAGCTGGCCCAGAATAAAAAAAGAAAAGAAAGAAAAAAAGGAGCGGTTGGGAGCTTCAGTCACCCCCAGCCTGAAAACAGCCCTGAGCCCCTCACCCAGACTGGCCAGGCACCCCAGTGGGGACCCCCACCCTGAAGGGTGTGTGACCAGCTGCAAACAGCCATCATCCCCTCACGCAGGCTGGCCAGGCACCCCAGTGGGGACCCCCACCCTGATCCAGAACATCCTTCAGGGCAAACCAGCCAGCCCCCACCCGTGCACCAGGCCTCTATCCTATATAGTAAAAGGGTAATATGCCTCCCAGCACCGGGATCAGCGGAGCCGAGAGGCCTCCTGGCACTGGGATCAGTGTGACAGGGGGCAGCGCCCAAACCCCCTGATCGCCCTGCGGCTCTGTGTGTGACAGGGAGCGGGGCCACAACCTCCCTACCCGCCCTGCTCTGTTCGTGACAGGGGAAGGTGCCCCAACCCCCTGATCAGCCCTGCTCTGTGCCTGATAGGGGGGAGCTCCCCAACCCCCTGATCGCCGTGTGGCTCTGTGTGTGACAGGGTGCGGCACCCCAACCCCCTGATCGGCCCTGATCTGTGTGTGACTGGGTAGAGCCATAACCTCCCCATTGGCCCTGCCCTGAGTGTGACAGTGGCAATGCCCCAACGCCCTGATCCACCCTGCTCTGTGTGTGACAGGGGGCAGTGCCCCAACTCCCCTATCGGCCCTACTCTGTGAATGACAGGGGGGAGCTCCTCAACCACCTCATCGGCCCTGCTCTGTGCATGACAGGGTACGGAGCCCCAACCCCCCTGATGCGCCCTGCTATGTGGGTGACAGGGGGTGGCGCCACAACCTCCCCATTTACCCTGCCTTGAGTGTGACAGGGGGCGGTGCCCCAACCCCCCAATTGGCCCTACCCTGAGCGTGACTGAGGGTGGCATCGCAACCTCCCAATCCGCCCTGCTCTGTGCATGACAGGGGGCAGCGCCCCAACTCCCCAATCAGCCCTGCTCTGAGCCCAACCAGGGGCTGCACCTAGGGATTGGGCCTGCGTTCTGCCACCCGGGAGCAGGCCTAAGCCAGCAGGTCGTTATCTCTCGAGGGGTCCCAGACTGCGAGAGGGCACAGGCCAGGCTGAGGGACCCCCCTCCCCCCCGAGTGCACAAATTTTTGTGCACCGGGCCTCTAGTATATATATACTTGATCATGAAACTCAGAGCAACCTGCCTGTGTAAGTGCCTGATATCAGTACGTAGATGGTCAATTTATCCATTCACATAGGTACTGCCTCATGCCTGGCATGGTTTTAGGTTCTAGAAATATGGCAGTGAATACAGTAGATAAAACCTCTGCCCTTATGGAGTATCCATCCTTGTGTGAGATGCAAACAATATAGAACAAATGACTATATGAGAATTTAGTTTGCTACTGAGAAAAATGAAGTAGCACTAGGGGAAAAGGAAATCCTGGGGCAGGGAGGGGAGGGTGACTGGGAGGCCCTCACTGATAAACTGACATGTGGTCAAATATCTGGGGGAGAGAGAGAGGACAGCTAGTGCAAAGGCCCTGAGACAGGAGTGTGCTCTGAAAGGTCCAGGAACAATGCAGAAGCCATTGTGCTTGGAGTGGAGTGCCAGGGAGTTGCAATGGTGTGTTTGAACAGAGCAGGGACTGGGTCACTCAGGGTTTGTGGTGACTTCAGTCACCACTTTGGGCACAATGGAGGCATGTAGTATGGGATTAACCTAATCTGGCTGTTGTTATTTTTTGTTGTTTTCTATTATTAGAATTACCTGTGCCCTATCCAGTTTGGCTCAGTGGTTAGAGCATTGGCCTGTGGCCCCAAGGGTCCCAGGTTTGATTCTGGTCAAAGACAGGTACGTTGGTTGCAGGCTCCTCCCCGGCCTGGGCCCTGGTTGGGGGTGTGTGCAAGAGGCAACCAATCGATGTGTTTCTCTCACATCGATCTTTCTCTCTGTCTTTCCCTCACTCTTAAAAAAAAAATTACCTGCCAGCAAATGACAGGGCCTGAATTAGACTCTGGATCTAGTTTATGCTTTGGCATTCCCCTGTGTGATCCTATTGCCTGTCCTGTCTGTGTTATCAAAGGGATCCTAGTCTCTGAGAACCTAGAGTGGAAGACAGAGTCCGAAATGCTAAAGACCCTCCCACCACTCAGCTCTGCATTGTTTGCCAGCCTGTGCCATGTCTCAGCCTCTCATTCATCCCCTCCACTCCATTCTCTGGTTTAGCCTCGTTTACAGGAAGAACGTAGAAATAGATTCCCACAAAAGCAAAGGAGTTTTCCTTACAGAAGGTTTGGGATTTTTCTTTTGTCTTCTCTCGCCTTCTTGGGATTCATAACACTACCTGGCTGAAGAAGATCATATTTCTCAAAGGTGAAATGCTAGTGATATTTGGCCCAAATAACCTTCCCTGACCTTGCTGCTTTCACTGAACTCATCATATGGGGACACAATTTACATAAGAAGTGGATCTGTAATAAATTTCCCCATAAATTCCTCCCCGCAGCATGCAAACCCTTTTAGTTCCACAGTGTATGCTCATATAATGATCCTCCACCTGGCTTGGGACCTTTTTATGTGGGAACATTAAACTAATTTTGCTCGGAATGTGGGATGGTTTCTCAAGATGGCACACCTGATTCTAAAGTGCAGATCACAAGGCTCCCTGGAAAGACGGATAGATCCCTCGAGGCTCTTTAGGCTCTCCCTTGCATTCACAACTCTGCTCGGAGCCCAGCTCATCTCTGACAACCTTCTGCTTCACATTTGGTATCCCTGTGACAGCCACCAAATGATTGGGTGGGGTCAAGAAGTCAACCGACTTCCTCATATGCTTCTGCCATCATTTCATGCCTGGGCGGGGGTGGGAGCCAGCTGAGGTGTCTTGGGTCTTTGTAAGGGTGTTAGAGTGGCTAGGATGCTGATAGGAGTAAAAGATCTGGTGGAATACTTCACTGGGCATGGATTAAGTGGTACACTCCATGCATCGCATTTGCCTGGTTGCAGCAAAAAGTCTGAGAAGTTTATGACATGACGATATGCCTTCCTTCTAGAAACAAGTTGATTCTTAGCAGTGCATAGAATGGAGTGACTGGGAGACCTACTGGACTAATTTCTGGGGGTGCTGTGGCTACAGATGATATGCATTAAAGCATTTCCTCTGTCAGCTACCAGATGCCACCCCATCCAGAAGCCAGGGATGAGCCCAGGAGAAGCTTGGCATGGAAGGTCTAACTTAATAAAAAGGATCTAAGGAAACACTAAAGTAGTATGTTTGCAACTGGAGGAAAAGCTAAACCAGGACCTTGTGGTATTTGTTACCTAAATGAGAACTCTTGCTGCATTCTTAACTTTCAGAAACCCCGACTGAATCTAAATCTCCTGCTTATGATTTGTGGAGTATGTCAGCTTAAAGCAAAGCTACATTATCCCTCTTACTATAGCTGGGATGATTGCTGGGTTATGAGTGTAGTTAGAAAACCCTGACATGAAAGAGATTGTAAATGAACAGATGAATAGAGCAATCAAAGGGCCATCCAATCAAATCTAAGCAGATCAGAACTTCCTGAAGCCTCAGACACAAAAATAGATGGAGTGCTCTGTGATACACCAGTCACTCATCTGAGATGCTTATGCGACTCAAATGCTGCTCGAGAGGCCGTCCCCAGCTCCAAGCACCAGCCAAATAGTATTCATGGAATAGGACCCCAAATTTTAGTATTGCCATAATTTATCTCTCTCTGTTTTTCAAGTATTTCTATGTTTAACTTTGATCAAGCAGTTTATGATGATTATTATGGTCATTTTCTAAGCAGTGACTCTCAACCTGGGGTGACTGTTTGACACTTTGGGTTGTCAGACTGCCGGGGGCAGGAGTGATACAGGCACCTGGTGGTAAGGGCTAGGGATGCTGTTGCACAGGACAAGGCACAGGGCAGGCCGCCACAAAGAATTGGTGAGAAACCCTGATGTGGAGTGATGCTGTTGGCAATTTTTGTTTCAGAAAAAAATGTCTCAAATTGTCACTGACTTAGACCAGGTCTAGGTTATACCTTAAGTAGCCCACTTCAATAATTTTCAATAATCTGATCACACCACATTCTCTTACAGTGTGTGCTCCAGATTCCTTAGTGTGGCAAACAGAGTGACTTTCTCTCAAGTCTCCCGACCCAATTCAGCATCAGGACAAGTAGCCTATGTCATGTAGCTCCAGCCTCTTGACTCCACCACAGCTAAGTGATGCTCTCTGCCATGGTAAAGAGCAGGCTTTGAAATAGATCTGCGGGAGAAGTCCTGGTTCCTGTATTTACCAGATCTGTGACTTTGGGCAAGCTCTGCAATCTCTCTGACTCTATGTCCTCTTATTCATGATGCCAAGATATTTATAGAACCCCACAGGGATTGTGGGGGATAATGCCCCAGGGGCCTCATGCATGACACTTGAATATCAGACACTATTTTACCTGCTCAGATGCCAATCTGTTCAAACCAAAACTACTGCAATAATTTCCTGATTGGCCTCTCTGCCTCTTTTCTTAGGATAGTCTATGATAGTGGTATATGTACTTGTTCATGGAGAGTAATTTAGGAAAACCTAAAAATTTTATTGCTCAAAACATTTTCTCACTCAAAAGGAAAAAACAGTTTTATTGAATTTCAAGGGAAAGTATATGGGCTCTTCCAAGTTAGGTTAATTGCTGTATGCAATTGAAGAATGTCAGTGAGAAAACTGTTGAGTTAATGGCTGGATATGTTTGATAATAGTAATAGGAAAGTGGATTTCTAGTCTTTCATCCTTTTTTTTTTTTAATATATTTTATTGATTTTTCACAGAGAGGAAGGGAGAGAGATAGAGAGAGTTAGAAACATCGATGAGAGAGAAACATCGATCAGCTGCCTCCTGCACATCCCCCACCGGGGATGTGCCCGCAACCCAGGTACATGCCCTTGACCGGAATCGAACCCGGGACCTCTCAGTCCGCAGGCTGACGCTCTATCCACTGAGCCAAACCGGTTTCGGCACATCCTTAAGTTTTAGTGGCCTCAGGGTCCAGGTTCCTCACTACTAATGTGGTCCATCCATCACATTGCTGACGTGGACATCACCCTAAACACAAGCTGGATGGTGCTAGTGTTCACCACAAAGTTCACTCATGGCTCTCCAATTTCTCAGAGTTGCGTCCAGTGTCTCCACCCTTCAGGCCCACCATACATTTCTAGTTTTCTCCCACTTTCTTCCTTTCTTACTGCCCCACTACACTGAAATATTCCTCAGACATGCCTTGTGTTTTTCGAACATGTGTCATTGCTTATTTCTGCTGAGCTTGCAGCCTAGAAACCTGCCAAACTCCCATCCCTGCCTGTATAAACCCTACCCTTCACGTCTATGAAATCTTCATTGAATCTGTCAATCAGACAGGATCACTCAGTTCTCTGTGTTCCCTTTGCAATTTTAGTTGTGTTTTTGTTAAAACATTGATTTAATTCTTTCAATTACAGGGAACTCTTAATTCTTGCATTAGTGATGGTCTATATCAGTTTAAAATTGTGCCTTAGTCTACTTGTCTATTACCTACATTTGTGTCACAGTGCTTTGAAAATGGTATGTATTCAGCTATATTTTTTAATTGAAAAGAGAGAAAAAGTCACATAGTTATTAATAAGTTATACCCTCTTTGGTATCATTAGGATCAAATAAACTAATGTGGATCAAGGCATTTTATAACCTGCACAGTAATTGTCATACAGCATGCATTGCTATGATTACTGCACATTGGTAAAGTGCAGATACTCTTGTCATACAGACTTAGTTCACTCTGACTCCACAAGTTCCTGGGGGTTGTACTGCAGAGGTGAAAGGCTTTTGGACCAGGTTTGAAGCAAGTGACTTCACCCTCTTTGCCTCAGTTTTTTTTTTTTTTTTTTTTCTAATTTCTATAATGGGGTCTTTATGACGATTTAGTGAATGAGGTAGTATTATTTTCCTAGGGTAGGACTTGGCACATTGGAAGTAAGTGCTCAATCAATGTTAACTGTCATTATGACAACAAAAATGTATATAAATCATTGCTCAGTTTGGCAAATCATGACAAAAAGTTGGAGAAACAAAACTTATCTCCTATCTCCTGCATGCATTTCTCTAAAGAAAGGGTAACATTTTAACAGCAGATGAGTTGTTGTCTTAGGACAGTTTCACTATAGAATTGGATAATTTCTTTTGACCACCCCCCCTGCCCATGGCCCTATGTGCTCAGGGCTTCTCCTGGTGCTTAGTATTGGAAAACCTGCCCTGCTGGTAGGCTGAAGGACATCCGCTCTGCTAAGATTTTGGCTGACAGTAAAGACAGATGCTGTGTAAGGTTGAGTGAAGAAACATGATCTATATTTAAGCATACATTTTTTTTGGTTACATTATTTTCTTCTTACAAAAGAAATATGTGTTCATCTCTAGTTACCATGGAATTATCACTTGCCACTTACTGTCTGTCCCACTAAATGTTTATGTCTTTATACTTACTATAACTACTTTGAAGTTTTTATTTTATATTTCCAACATTTGTAGATTTTATGATATTATTAGGGCATGAACTATTTCTTTTGCTACTTTTTATCTTTCACAGGGAAGCCATTAATGGATTCATGTAAACTCCTAAAATAATTGTAATAATTAAAGTATTTTTCTATTATAGTTATAAATATGGGAATAGGTAAGGTTCATATATCCAGACACCCCTGGGCAGAGACCAGGCAGGTAGCCTAAAGGAGCTGGTGGGTCTGGCTGGAGCTGTGTGAAGCAGGTAAGTGCAGGCTCTGCCTGAGGGTGCACCATCAGCCACAGCTGATAGTGGTTATGCTCAAATGCAAGCCAGGGTTGCCAGACCTTATGCCTATTCAAGAAAAGGCAGAAACCAAAAAATCTGAGTCATTGTTCTGGTCCTAGAATGTTGATGACTAGTTATTTTTAAAAGAAGATGTCAGTGGGCTACCCTGGGCCTACACTTTGTGATATGTGGTGTGTACAGTCATTATCAATATAATGGGCAAATTAAAAATCTCAAGAAATGTGAAAGAGTGACTATTTCCTAATGGAAAGCAAACCAAAGTATCTCATCAACTGATTCTTGGACTGTTGGAACTGAGGAAATATTTAGGGTAGATATTTAGTATATTAGTAAGGCTGTCTCTGTTAATTTTTCAAATATGTTAATGTGGATAATTATAATTGGAAATAAACCAAATAGTAGTCATAACTACTAGATTTTCTTTAAAAGTTCATTTTTGACCCATATGGCTTATGAGCTGTTTTCTCTAAACATTTCAATACATGATCAGGTTACTAGATGGTAGCGAATTGAAGATAAAGCAAAACATTTGCCTGTGATCATTAGTAACAGAAATATTTCCGTTGCCTGAGTCTGAATTAGCTTTTCACTCAGGTAGATCCTGCTGGTTGCTTACCCAATAAAGAAACATTTTCCCACTCTTCTTTTCACCAGAATCTGGAGTTTGGGTGGGGAGAATAGCAATGTGTCTAGAAAATGAACAAAAGCTTAAAAGAAACAATATACTTCTGCTTCTTGCCCCTAGGCTGGCCCTGTGACTTGCTCCTGGACAATGAGAAATCTCTGGTTGAGGCTTCTCGAACAGGCTTTTAAAAGAGGACAGATGCACCTGACATATACCTTTTGCTTCTCACCATCTCCCTTCTCTCTGCATGGAACATGTGCACGATACTGACATAATATTTTATCCATTTATTTCCCTGGTGCTTCTCTCTGACACTTTCCCCTCTACATTGTTTGGCTGCATCTTTTGATTTGCCTTTTACTGTGGCTCTGATTTTGTAATATTATTTTTCATAGGGAAACCGTAAAGTTTTGTTGTACAGAATGGTTGAGCAGACTTTGATTGATGAATAGTATCTGCCCTTCCTAAAGCACTTATCAAGATTGGATCCTGTAAGGAGTTCTGTTAGGTTTAATTTCATGCAATTACCATAAAAAAAGAACAACAACAAGAAAAAGTATGTGTTTATGATAGCTTCAGTGAATTATGAAATTTGTTCCTGAAAGGAGAGAACTTCCATTTTGGCTGTGTCAGCGAGAACCTAATTCCCTAATCCTTTGCTTACAGTTTTATACATTTGACTTGCAGAATATCCCATGGACCAACATCTGGCAGTGTACAATTCAAATCGTGTCTCTTCTTCACTCTCCAATTCACCCAGTGCTGGGCACCACAGGACATATTTGTACTGTGACACGACCTTTGTCCCTGTATCTTTTCATCACGAAGTTGAGTGAGTTGACATTTTGGGCTTTAGGAGAGTTCCTGGCAGTTGCTCTTGTATAAGGATCACTAGCAATAACTTAACTAGACACAGAAGTGACTAATCCACATAACTGTGAAACCAAATAACATCTATGCCCATCTCAATTTTCCTTTTATCAGATTCCCAAAATATCTGTGACCACTTGGAAGCCAACCTTTCAGGAGGGGAAGTAAACAGAGAAGCAGTTAGAGTGGAAATAGCAGCCTAAAAAGTTTAACATATTGTGCTTTTGCAAATTTTACAGTGTCTTATATATCCTACTAGGGCCTTGGATGGGACCTGTGCAAATGAGCTTAAGTTTCATTGGCTTCTGGGTGAATTTGCCTCTGCTTAAAGCTTGAATTAACTATAGACATGTTTGCCCTTTAAAGATAATGACTTAATTAATATCAGTTAATTATACATTTCTGACCTGCTCTCTTCTCCTAGAGATACTTGGGGGTAGAGTGTTAGAAAAACATATACATTTCAAAGTATTTTTCAGTCTTTCTATGCCACCAAAAGGTAGGTTTGAAGATGAGGATTTGTCTTTTAGCTAGAGAGAGAGAGAGAGAGAGAGAGAGAGAGAGAGAGAGAGAGAGAGAGAGAGAAGGGACTAAGTATAGAAGAAAAAAACAAATTACATAATAAAGGAAAAAGGATTGGGTTTGAAGAAAGGAAGCATTTCCACTATCTATTGTTATGGAACAAACCATCCCAAACATAGTGGTTTAAAAGACAATCTGTCATGTATTCTCTGTCATGATTCTGTGGGTAGACTGAACTCAGTTGGGAAGTTTACCTCCTCCCTGGGATGTCAGCTGAGGCTGCATCATCTTGAAATTTGATGGTGGTGGTTCATCCAGGTGTTCCCTCACATGCTGGCAGTTGGTACTACCAGCTGGGACTGTTGGCCACATTACCTTGGTCTTTACTCCATGTGCTGGTCAACATTATACGAACTTCTTAGACCATGGTCCAACAAGACTCCAAGAGGGAGTGTTAGAACAAAAATGATAATTATAGATTATTTAGGGTCCAGCTTTAAAAATTTATACAGCATCATTTCTAAAACATCATGGATCAAAGCAAGTCACCATCCAACCTAGATTCAGCGGGAGGAGTAACAGACTCCACTTTCTGATGGGATGAGTGGCAGAGAATATATGGCCACCAAGGGAAGTGAGGATATCCAGAAGTTTGCATTCCTACAGGGTTGTCCCTGGACACCTGGATTATAAAAATAGGAATTAGTAAAGACAGGGAGACAATGCCCAACACATAGTAGGTACTTAAAATAGTTTATTGACTTAAATTTTATGGGCCAAGTTTCTCATTTTGTAACTTCTAATGTATTTTAGATTCTCCAAAATGTTTATACAGTTGCTTCTTCAACAGCATGATTTGAGCTGTGTAGGTCCACTTAACTGTGAATTCTTTTCAATAAATATCTGTACTGTTTTCCATCTGTGGTTGGAAGTCCATGGATGTGGAGGGCCAAACATATGCATTTATCCATGCTACTTTACATAGGGTACTTGAGCATCCACTGATTTTGGTATCCACGGGGTATCCTGAAACCAACCCCTGGTAGGTACTGAGAGACAGTTTAGGTTTTTGGGGAGTTAAAAGTTGCATAAGGATTTCCCACTACGTGTGTGGTCAGAGTCCCTAACCCTAAGGTTGTTCAAGGGTCAACTGTACTTTCAACAGCCCTGTTATAGTCTCACATCGCTTATCAAATTGAATCCTGTTTCGGATGAGAATATCTGGTTACTGTACTTTTGGATTATTTGTCTGTGGTCTTGACTTGTCTAGCTCTCTCCCATTTTGATTTCATGGGCTTATTTAGAGCCTTGTTGCTTTCTTTTCTACTTTTCTTTACTTAATAGGCATTTTTGAGCCGGGGCAGGAGAAATGAACTCTTGAGGTTGGGGTTTCCCCTAACCTGTAGGTTCAAAGGCAGTCTGTCTAAAAAGGTGAGCTCTCTGACAGTGGGAGTGATAGCCCAACCATAGCATATATTTGTCTCACACTACAGTATTTCTACTGAAAATTAGAGGAGGGGGGAGCCAGTTTACACACACACACACACACACACACACAAATAAAAGTTTGGAAGATGGAGGGGCAATCAGGGACTTGTTTGTCCACATGAAATATTAATTTGAGTGCAAGAGGAAGCTATGAGAACCATAAAGATGAGGTGGCAATAAAAACCCTTGATGCTGTACAACTCACCTGGGATTAAAACCCAAGGCCATCCTGGAACCTGATATAACCATTCGTGTTGTAATCTAAAGCCTTGTCAATGTATCGCAGGTGCACACCACATGACCAGGTGGGGAAAAAAGAGGTGAAGCCAACTGGGAAGAGATGTGGCGGTTTCATCTTCAACATACATACATCCCAAAGTGTGAGTGTGCATCTGGTTTCTATTTCAGAACTTTTACTGGTAGCTTTACCCAAAGTGGGGCAGACAATTCTGTGAGTTAGGGAGACCATATGTTAACGAGGGGCTGGGAGGGATATAGTGTGACAGTGATGCTGAGGGACCTAGGAAGACTGCAGGGGACTAAGATTATGCAATTAAGGGAAGGAGGTGTGCAGACTTGAAGTTGAGCCGCCTAAACAGTCATATGTTGCTTGGCATTGCTAAATCTTCAGGGAGTCCAAAGAATTTTGAAGACATGAATTTTAAAAAAATGTTTTTAGAATGATTGCATTTTGGACAAAGCTAAAATGCTTTTATGATGTGGAACAGATGAAAAATCATTGAATTCTAGAGCTGGAAGGGATTTGAGTCATCCAGTCCAGCTCTTTATTGACAGGTGAATCCCTGAAGGTGTCATGTGTCAAATGGGTTACTGACCTGCTGAAGGTTAGAGTTTGTGTTAGAGGCAGCCTAGAGACCCATATCCCCACCCTCTGTGCAGGGCTCTGGGCTCTTTTCTGGAATGTATGCTGCTATGTGGAGCATCAGCCACATTAATGTGTTAAGCCTCCTCTGGTCCCAGCCTCCTGGGCCACTTCCTTGCCCTTGATGATCAGCTGCATTGAATTTGTCCAGGGGCATTTGTTGAAATTCACATTTGGGAACATTTTTCTTTTTTTAAGTGAAGTGATTCCATGCTGGAAGCCTCTCTCAATGGTGTGGCAACATGGGGATGCATTTGTGTCCATCAGGAAAGCCATTATCTCACTTCTAGAAAGCAGTGCCTGGACACCCCCCCCCCCCAATACAAGCACTCTTCACCAGTTACTGTTGGGGCTACCCCTGAGCTCTTCATTTTGTTCATATGTATATATGCATCGAGGAAGGCTTTGTTGATAACCTATTTTAGGCAAACTACCTTGATGGATGCTGTAGGGGTGACATGAAATGCCATGAAACAGACTGTTAGGTAGGGTTGAAAGTGTAACACTAAGTTTTAAGAAAAAAAATATTTAAAGAGTTTAGCTGAAAGGGATGAGAGGAGGTTGGTTTTACAGCTGAGGCTTTTGATCTTGGTGTTAAGAGTTGAATAAGATGTGGCTGTGGAGAAGGGAGGAGAAGCATTTGGATGGGGAAGGCTGTGTGAACAGAGGCACCTCCTGCTCATCCCTGGAAGCCAGTCTCAGAGAAGAGGATGATTGAGCTGTCCCTGTTGCTGCTGCTACCCCACAGACAATTATCCCAACTCTTTCACTAAGAGGAGAATAATTTTTCAATTTCCTTTTCCTCTTCTTTTTCCCTAATCTCTGTCATTTCGATTAGACATTAATAAAGAATAAACTGGGAAATAAGTTAATTAGCTTTTTAAAAATACTTACCTTCATATTATCATCAGAATCTCTAAGAGTGAGTCCCTTAGGGAGAAAAAGGGAAAGGGACAGCTAGTGTCTCATAAACATCAAAATAGATCCCCCTCCCAGTCTCTGAACTTTCCCATGTTCTGCTTGGTTTTATTCTCCTTGAAACTCCAGTTGTATACTCTTGAGTGTTAGCAAACTTGATGACATAGGACTGCTTTTCTGAATGGGGAAGCTCCTGGGAGCTCTTTCTTTACGTGGCCCCGGGGGGTTGAAAAGGGCCCACTTTGCTTGTCTGGGAAGGACACCCAATGAAACCTTGAGCGATATGTCAAGGATCAGTGGGTTTGGATGTGTGCTTTTGGCAGTGTTGAGCTGCCATGAGCATCTGTCAGGCCTGCTTTTTTATGGCTCCCTTCGGACAACTTGAAAGAGATGAAAAGGTTTATTGGATCTGGGGAAGAAAGTGGTCAGGAAGGAGCATGAGGAGAGCTCAGGTTCCCCTCTGATGTCTCAACACATGGTTTCTTTGCTGGCCGAGTGAGGTGTGTGCTTTGCATTCTCATTCTTTCCCCCGAGAGCTTCTCTCTCTCTCTCTCTCTCTCTCTCTCTCTCTCTCTCTCTCTCTCTCTCTCTCTCTCTCTCCCCCCCCCCCCCCCCACCCTCACTGGGAGCCATCTTTGTGCATTATCTTTGGAACTTAGTGCCTTTTATTTCTTTGTTTTGGGAAACTTGGAGTCAGCATTTGGTATTTCAAATGGGGCAATCTGCTTAGCTCTGTGTTTTTGGAATTCTTTCTGGAAGATGTAAGAGGGATTGAAATGCTATGACCACCTTTGCACAAGCCCCCTACCCTCCTCTCAGAGCTCCGTGAAGCTTTTTGCTTCTCTTCTGCTGTAGCTCATGTTAGTTCTTTGGGCTCTGTGGCATATCACCTCCTGTGATGATCATTTTAACTAAATTTATCTGACATTTTAACTATTTTAGACTCCGGCAGTAACCCAGGCATTGCTTGGAGCAATTTTTGGAACCGTGGTTTAGCTCACATTTCTCAAAATGATATCTTTTTGCTGCCACTTGAGATCTGACTTTGTGACTTTATTTGTTCATTCATTCATTTGACAAGTATATATTGATTATCTATTAGTCTCAGGCATTGTCTTGGTATCTAGGAATATGTTAGGAAAAACAGATAAAATGTGTTCCTTCAAGAAAGATGACAACTTGATAAGCAAATAAACAACATAGAGAGTATGTTATATGGCAGTAGGTTTTGAAACACTTGGTCATACCCTTTCTCTTGGCCTTGGATACCACTCTTTCTTGGTTTTTCTTCTACTTTGTATGTATGGCAGGTCTCATCCCCTCTCACCTATTCCCGAACATCACTCCAAAAATTCCTCTCTCAGTTGTGACCAATTGTCCTTCTCCACTTGATCATCAAATGTATTTTACTATCTCTCATCTTAATAAAATGAAAACCTCACTTATATAAATTGATGTGGTGAAAGGCTTCTGGAGAATTAGAAGTCAGGCTTGTACCCATCTAGTAGGAGGTCAGAGGACTTTCCTTTCTCTGGCGAAAGCAGGTATAGGAGAAAAAGCTGCAGATGTTATTACAGAAAAGGATAAAAGTAAAAGTCCCATTACACTAAAGCAGTGGTTCTCAACCTTCTGGCCCTTTAGATACAGTTCCTCATGTTGTGACCCAACCATAAAATTATTTTCATTGCTACTTCATAACTGTAATGTTGCTACTGTTATGAATCGTAATGTAAATATCTGATATGCAGGATGCTCTTAGGCGACCCCTGTGAAAGTGTCGTTCGACCGCCAAAGGGGTTGCGACCCACAGGTTGAGAACTGGTGCCCTAAAGTGATTCTCAGCAGCTTACAATACTAGTTCAAGCAAACAGAATTTTTTCTTTTCTTTTTCAATATGCATAGGTGGTCACAAAGCAATGGATAACATCCAGTGCTGAGCCAATAAAAATTATAGGATTATGGGGAAGACATGATTTAGGGATTTAGGGACTAGAAGAGATAAGGGGAAATATTGTATCTATGATATTGCATCCAACATAGAATTATATACCAAGAGGGATTCATAATCCAATGTGAGGGTAAAATACAGACAGACATTCTCAAATATGCATGTTATCAAGGAATCTTCTTTCCAAACTTCTGAGAAGCTACGGGCCAAAGACTTGCAATCCAGGAAATAGAAAACTCGACAGAGGGAAAGTGACCAGGGGAATTTCCAGGATGGCAAGAAGGAAAACCCTGGAACATCAGCTCTGCAGTAGGACTAGAGAGTGACCCTTCAGTCTGAGTCAGGAAGAGTAGGCAAAAATTAAATGTAATTAATGAATTTACTTTATATATTTGAAAACATGGAAAATTGTATTGAGAGGCTATGAGAGAATAAAGGAAGACCTGGTCATGACTGACTAGAAAACTAAGAAAACCCAGGAAAGGGAAAAGGTTCTATAAGGAAGGAAATGTAATGATGCTCAATAGTTGTCACAGTGGTGAGCAATATTCAATAGTCACAATAATGGATATATTAAATTATATAAATCTGAACAGTAGATTGTGGGAAAAGTTAGTGTGGGTATAGGGAATGGCTGTGTAAATGAGCTAAAGTATCCTCTACCATAGTGAGAAATCAATCTATATTGGTTAAAATTGAAAGTGAGAAAGAAGAAATAATATAAGCACAGTATCTTAAAGTAGTTCCATACCAGAAGAACAGCTAAAATAGCTGAAAGTGGCTGTTTCTTGGAAAAAGGATGTTAGTAAGGGAGGGAAGGTGAGTCAGGGGACTGTTGTCCTTTGTTATATACCTTTCAACATTCTTCTTCTTCTTATTATTTTTTTTATTAGTTAAGGTATTACAAATGTGTCCTCATCCCCCCCATTAACCCCCAAACCCGCCCCCCCTCGCCCCGCACACTCATGCTCCCATCCCCCTGTTGTCCATGTCCATTGGTTTGGCTTATATACATGTATACAAGTCCTTCGGTTGATCTCTTCCCCTTACCCCCCGCCCTCCCCTACTTTCCTTCTGGGGATTGATAGCCTGATTGCTGTTTCTCAGTCTTTGGGTCTGTCCCTTTTCATCAGTCTATGTTGTTCTCTATAATCCACAAATGAGTGAGATCATGTGGTATTTATCTTTCTCTGACTGGCTTATTTCACTTAGCATAATGCTCTCCAGTTCCATCCATGCTGTTGCAAAAGGCAAGAGTTCCTTTTTTTTTTTTTTACCGCAGCATAGTATTCCATTGTGTATATGTACCACAGTTTTCTAATCCATTCATCTGCTGATGGGCACTTAGGCTGTTTCCAAATCTTAGCTATGGTGAATTGTGCTGCTATGAACATAGGGGTGCATATATCCTTTCTGATTGGCGTTTCTGGTTTCTTGGGATATATTCCTAGTAGTGGGATCACTGGGTCAAATGGGAGTTCCATTTTTAGTTTTTTGAGGTAGCTCCATACTGTTCTCCACAGTGGCTGCACCAGTCTGCATTCCCACCAGCAGTGCAGAAGGGTTCCTTTTTCTCCACATCCTCTCCAACACTTCTTGTTTGTTGATTTGTTGATGATAGCCATTCTGACAGGTGTGAGATGATAACGCATTGTCGTTTTGATTTGCTTCTCTCGTATAATTAGTGACTTTGAGCATGTTTTCATATGTCTTTCGGCCTTCTGTATGTCCTCTTTTGAAAAGTGTCTATGTAGGTCCATTGCCCATTTTTTTTATTGGATTGTTTATCTTCCTTTTGTTAAGTTTCATGAGATCCCTGTAAATGTTGGAAATTAAACCCTTATCGGTGGTATCATTGGCAAATATGTTCTCCCATGTAGTGGGTCTTCTTGTTGTTTTGTTGATGGTTTCCTTTGCTGTGCAAAAGCTTTTTATTTTGATGTAGTCCCATTTGTTTATTTTCTCTTTAGTTTCCATTGCCCTAGGAGCATTATCAGAGAAGAAATTCCTTCGGAATATGTTTGCGATTTCGCTGCCTGTGGGTTCCTCTAGTATTTTTATGGTTTCCCGTCTTACGTTTAAGTCTTTTATCCATTTTGAGTTTATTTTTGTGTATGGTGTGAGTTGGTGGTCTAGTTTCATCTTTTTGCATGTATCTGTCCAATTTTCCCAACACCATTTATTAAAGAGACTGTCTTGACTCCATTGTATGCTCTTGCCTCCTTTGTTGAATATTAATTGGGCATAGTGGTTTGGGTCGATTTCTGGGGTCTCTATTCTATTCCATTGATCTATATGTCTGTTCTTGTGCCAGTACCAAGCAGTTTTAAGAACAGTGGCTTTGTAATACAGTTTGATATCTGGTATTGAGATCCCACCTACTTTGTTCTTTCTCAGGATTGCTGCAGCTATTCGGGGTCTTTTTTTTATTCCAGATGAATTTTTGGAATGTTCGTTCTAGATTTGTGAAATATGCCGTTGGTAATTTAATGGGGATTGCATTGAATCTATAAATTGCTTTGGGTAGTATGGACATTTTGATGATGTTGATTCTACCAATCCATGAACACGGTATATTCTTCCATCTGTTTATGTCTTCCTCTATCTCTTTTTTCAGCGTCCTGTAGTTTTTGGCATATAAGTCTTTTACCTCCTTAGTTAAGTTTATTCCTAGGTATTTTAATTTTTTTTGTGCAATGGTAAATGGGATTGCTTCTGTAGTTTCACTTTCTGTAAGTTCACTATTGGTGTAAAGAAATGCCATGGATTTCTTAGCATTAATTTTGTATCCTGCTACATTGCCAAATTCATTTATTAAGTCTAATAATTTTTTGATGGAGTCTTTAGGGTTCTGTATGTACAGTATCATGTCATCTGAAAATAAGGACAGTTTTACTTCTTATTTTCCAATCTGGATGCCTTTTATTTCTTCTTCTTGTCTGATCGCAACGGCTAGTACTTCCAGTACTATGTTGAACAGGAGTGGTGAGAGGGGGCATCCCTGTCTTGTTCCTGTTTTTAGGGGGAATGGTTTTTGTTTTTGCCCATTGAGTATGATGTTGGCTGTGGGTTTGTCATATATGGCTTTTATTATGTTGAGGTATGAGCCCTCAATTCCTATCTTGCTGAGAGTTTTTATCAAGAAAGGGTGTTGGATTTTGTCAAATGCTTTTTCCGCATCAATTGATATGACTATGTGTTTTTTTTCTCTCAATTTGTTTATGTGTTGTATCACATTTATTGATTTGCGGATATTGTACCATCCTTGCATCCCTGGGATAAATCCTACTTGGTCATGGTGTATGATCTTTTTGATGTACTGCTGGATCCAATTTGCTAGGATTTTGTTGAGGATTTTGGCATCTATGTTCATGAGGGATATTGGCCTGTAATTCTCTTTCATTGTGTTGTCTTTATCTGGTTTTGGGTTTAGGGTGATGTTGGCTTCATAGAATGAGCTGGGAAGTGTTCCTTCCTCTTGGATCTTTTGACATAGTCTGAGGAGGATAGGTTTTAGGTCTTCCTTGAATGTTTGGTAAAACTCCCCTGTGAAGCCACCTGGCCCCAGGCTTTTGTTTGCTGGAAACTTTTTGATTACTGCTTCGATTTCCTCCATAGTTATTGGCCTATTGAGATTTTTAGATTCTTCCTGGTTAAGTTTTGGAAGGTTGTATTTTCCTAGGAATATGTCCATTTCCTCCAGGTTGTCTAGTGTGTTGGAGTAGAGTTGTTCATAGTATTTTCTAACAATCCTTTGTATTTCTATGGGGTCTGTTGTTATTTCTCCTCTTTCATTTCTGATTTTGTTTATTTGGGTCCTCTCTCTTTGTTTCTTGGTGAGCCTGGCTAGAAGTGTATCAATCTTGTTTATCCTTTCAAAAAACCAGCTCTTGGTTTTGTTGATCTTTTGTATTGTTTTTTTTTTGGTCTCTATGTCGTTTATCTCCGCTCTGATCTTTGTTACATTCTTATTATTTTTAAAAGATATGTAATTATGACTGATAAGTAAGCATCAACTTCAGGAAAATGAATGAATGAGGTAAAATGGAGACCAAAGGATTTGTGGTCTCTCTATCTATCTTGGCATGTGAATGAGATGAAAGAAGGGAAATATGTTTCCCAGAAGTAGCAACTTAGTTTACCCAGGGTCAGTACATTTGGTTACAGGAGTTGGCTGTTTTCTGCATCATGAGTGCTTAACCACACCAGGTCAAAAATGGTGTTCCTCCTCCTCTGTCGGAATCAAAGATGAGAAGTAACGTACATCCCTACCCTCACCAGAAGCGATATTTTCACATGAGTAGCATGGTAGCAAATATGATTTTTATCCTTTGGAATTTAAACATTTGGCCTGGATTATAACACATTCAAAAGTCCCTCTTAGCCTTTCTAAATGTGAACTGGATGGGAAAAACAGAACTATTGGCATGGAGGTCAAGGGGAATTTGTTTATACTCTTTGCTCTACTCTGACTTGACTGGCACACTTGGGTCTTCATCCCTTGCACATTTTTATTGACTGCAAACAAAAGAGGTGTACCTCCATATCCAGGTGTCCATGAGGTGGCCAGACGATTCGATTCCTTGGTTTAGCGATTCACCTCTCAGCTAAGAGAGAGGAAAGCTGCTGTAAAGGCATAGATATGTATGGAAACCAGAGCCTTGTTAAACTCATAACCTTATGGAGCATTGTTTTTATCTCCCTGTGCCCCTTTTAAATCAACATGCCCATTTTATGTTTTTTATTGTTGTTATTATTACATGTGATATCATTGGAGAAGAAACTTGATTCTTTTAACAGGTCTGTTCTTTGCTAGGTTTTATACTCACTTGGCTTGCAAGTGGGCCCCAAAATATATTTCTGGAAACATCTATAATAATAAAAGCATAATATGCAAATTGACTGAATGGCTGAACAGCGGAATGACCATCTGGACAATCTTCCAGACAAAGCTGAAGCTGGGAGGGCTGGCCAAGGCAGCCGGGGCTGTGGAGGCCTACTCTTGCACAAATTTCGTGCATCAGGCCTCTAGTTGTATATAAATGATAAAGAGTGAAAAGCTGACATCTTTTGTAAACTGGAGTGTCATGATGCTTTTGGAAAGAGTGGGTATAATTGAGTGAATCTGGTTAGATAGACCATGTAGTCTGATGATTCTGATTTCACCATATATTATAGTTCAAAGATGTGGTAAATAGGGCAATGTGGTGATCTCCCATGTGTGGGTATGTAGAAGTGTTGAACACTCATACACACATATGTTTAAGTTAAGAATAAATATGTATGCACATATGGCAATGATAAAGCCATGGTTGAGAAGAAAGAACATGACATCACTGGAGTGAACCAGGGACAGGAGCTTTAGGAATGTAGCAAGGAAAGGAGATTAGAAGAAGTTAGGAGGTTCACGCTAAAAGGTGAAAGGTGAAGTCTTTTTGTGTAGCTGGAATTTTTTGTTCAGCTGCCTTCTGCTTGTAAACAAGGAAATGGTGGCCCAGGTGGAAGGAAGTAACACATAGCCAGTTAGTGGCAGAGTTGACATGGGGAAAAGGTAAAATGTTAAGAACTGATCCCAGCAGAAATGGCCTATTGTCCACCAGAATTCAGGCGGGGAGGCCAAACAAGTTGGAGATGACTGAAGATAAAAAGAAGTTCATCTTGAATACATCAGTCTTATGTATTAATTCATACCAGGTGGGAGTTTGATTACAATTTCTAATCATTTTTAGACCTCAAAAGTAATTACATTATAGTAACTGAATACTGCTTTTAAGAATTGACTGAGAGTGTTAAGACTGAGAGTGTGATGACTAAGCATGGAGAAGGGATTGGAAGAGGACATGGGGCTTAGAGCACAGTGGCAGGGTCCAATTATGGAGAGGAGACAGGGACTCCTTGAAAGAAAGGCACTAGCATTTGTTTAGTGTGTTGGGTAACTCAGAGTCCCAGCAAGAAATAGAGGGCGCACTCAAATTGGGTAATTGAGTATTTAATAAGGGAACTATATGCAAAAGTGTGGCCAAGATTTAGGGAAAGACACATTGATATGACCACATGTAGCTGGCGGCAATGGAGCCCTTACCACCCTAGGCCAGAAAAGGCAAGTGGATGGAACCCGAAAGGGAGTAGCTCCAGCTCTAGGGAAGTTACTGGCAGGAGATAAAGATATAAGGAGGTAGCAAAACCATGTGATAAGGTAGGAAAGGAGCCAAAGGCAAAAAAACCAAATAGATCCTCACTTCACTCTTCTCCAACACTCTGACCTCCTACTGGTACCTTCTTTACCATCCCAACAGGAAGTTCAATGGGGGCCATTGAAGTTCATTGACATAGTCTATATGGGTCAGCCTCCCAGAGCATAGAGCAGAGGAGGGCAAAAAGTATATCTGAAATGGAAAATGCAAGGTATCCAGGACAGGGGTCTCAAGTGATTGCAACACACTTTCCATAAACTGCAAATTGATTTATTATCTAAATACACCTGTTCCATGTGAAACCATTTCCCCACCTCAAGACAGTAACGTATGCTACCTTTACCAGGTTTTGGAAACAATTGCAAAAGGCCACCTCTGAGGGTGCTCTTTAACATGTTTCTATGATTCTACCACCTGACACTGTTCTTTAACTTAACATGGTAAGATGGCTCTCCCAGGCTCTTTGATAAGTTACAAGGTCTTATTTGACCTTATATGCTTATAAAAAATTCAACCCATGACAGCATATAAAAGATGCTCATCTGCTGCAGTGAGAGAACAGAAAAAGCAGATGAGCCATAACTTAATTCTCAATTTTAAGGGTAGCAGAGCACAAGGTAAGGTTAAAGTCTTCACTCTGGCAAGGCTGTCCTGCCAAGGTTAGGACACTGATTGTAAAAAAGTGAGACTTTGAGATTTGGCCTGGTAATAATACACTAGAACATTTTGTATCCTCAAAATTTGTCTGTTATCCCTTGAACCTTCTGGGCCTACTGTAGGCCCATTCCTCCTTGTATGGTCTAATACTCACCTCTTTTTAAAGAAGATGCAGAAGTACTTGTCTTGGACAACAACAGTTATCTACCTTCATCTTTCTGGTCAGCAGACCAACAATCAGTGTCAGGTTACAATATAACTTAGCAAGGGAAGAGCTCTTATGCCAAAGGAGGAAAGGAATATACCTCTAAGAAGCTGATACCAGCAGGAGCTAGGAGAATATGGATCCTGTGGGTACTGAATAAAGTGGGATGGTGAGATACAGTTGGATAAGAAAAATTTATTGAGGTAGGAACATTTTCTTAAGATATAGAATTTTAAATCTGTAGAAGACACAAGAATATGATGCTTACATGCTGCTAGAATTTCGCTTAAAGCTTGGAGATGGTGATGGTCCCACTGAATGTAGTAGAGATGCCAAAACTGTCATGGCAGATGGTGGATGGATCAAAACACTAAGAGACAAGGGCATGCTAGTGTGCAAAATCTGCCAGCCAACTATATTCTGTGTGAGAGTTTAAAGGACACTCCACTTAGCAAAATGATAAGGAATGCCCTGGGGAGAGGGTCCACAGCATTGTTGAGAGGCTCAGTGGTAGCTGTCCTCTGAGGCCAGGGCTGATAAAAGGGGTGCTATTATAGAAGCTCTGATGCAAGAGGATTGACTAGAGTAGTGGTTCTCAACCTTCCTAATGCCGCAACCCTTTAATACAGTTCCTCATGTTGTGACCCCCAACCATAAAATTATTTTCGTTGCTACTTCATAACTGTAATTTTGCTACTGTTATGAATCATAATGTAAATATCTGATATGCAGGATGTATTTTCATTGTTACAAATTGAACATAATTAAAGCATAGTGATTAACCACAAAAACAATATGTAATTATATATGTTTTTTCTGATGGTCTTAGGCAACCCCTGTGAAAGGGTTTTTCGACACCCAAAGGGGTCACGACCCACAGGTTGAGAACCACTGACCTAGAGCCTGATATTATAAGTCAGGTAGGGGCACCTGCCCATCAGAAGCAAGATGAGAGCAATTGTAGTAATTCACAGCAAAGTTGGAGTGGCAGCCAGTCAGCCTGACCCACAGAAAGCTACGGAGATGGTTAATAGAATATAGTGTTCTTAGGGGAAAGATAGATGGACAGACAATGATAATATTACTTAATCAAAGGAATTGAAGAATTAATGATCAGGAGCCTGAGGGCAGCTACTTTAGTAGAAAGTCACAATTCCTAGCTCTGCTTCAAGACTTGATCTGGTCTTCAGACGTGAAAACCTGTGACTAAAAAGAGGCTGAGTATTCAGGACAAAAGACTTTCTGACACCATGACAACTGTACACATTAATTATACTCCCAGTCACTTGCCAAAGGGGCCTATGGCTATTTACTTGGGAAACTGTATATTGAAAAAAAGGCATAAATAAAATATTTTGTGGACTCTTGGATACAGTCCAAGTTGGGTTGTTTTTAGGGCCCTCAAATATCATCACTGACCCCCTGTTATATATGGATATGAATAGTAAATGGTTGGTAGTTTGCGAAGAACTTAGAAGAAGAAAGATTAGAATATTAGAGACTGGGAAATTGGGGGAGCAAAGGCATGTGGATGGACCTGTGAAAGGGGCATGAAGTTTGAAGGCCTTTGTATCACCTGTTATTTCCCACCAGAAAAACCTCCTTCATGGAACAGGCACTAGACCAGCCGTGGGCAAACTACGGCCCGCGGGCTGGATCCGGCCTGTTTGAAATGAATAAAACTAAAAAAAAAAGACCGTACCCTTTTGTGTAATGATGTTTACTTTGAATTTATATTAGTTCACACAAACACTCCATCCATGCTTTTGTTCCGGCCCTCCGGTCCAGTTTAAGAACCCATTGTGGCCCTCGAGTTAAAAAGTTTGCCTACCCCTGCACTAGACAGAATGACTTGAACAGTTCATGTCAGCCAGACTGTAATTGGCCACTTGATTTTGAGCACAATGAGCTCATACTCAGAGTAGTCTTCATGACAGGCATGGGAAGGGGCCCCACAGCACAGGCTCCTACTCACCTGATGCAGCTATTACTGCTGCTGAATGTCCAACCTACCAACCTGTCCAACCTGGACCCTGCATAGCATTGTCCTTCAAAACCAACCAGACACTGTGGGCCCCTAACCCCACAACTCTAAAAGGGGGCAGTGATCATCTTGACTGGAATTGGTTTATATTCCAGGTATGGATTTGCCTTTCCTGGTGGTAGGGCCATGTGCATTACACTGTCTGACACCTTATAGAGTGCTTTTTCACTGAAACAAGATACAACAAGATATTGCCTCAGACCAGGGCCTGACTTATATCACAGGAGGTATGGCAGTGAGTACATGACCAAAGGTCCACTTGTCCTGTCACATACCAAGCCACTCAGAAACTGTCAGCTTGTAAGGAAAGTGGAGTAGCCTTTGGCAGGTATGGCTAAGGAGCCACGTTGGAGGAGATAACAAATAGAGCACCATCATACAGGTTGTGGTAACATCCTACGTTCATTTACATAGGCTGTGTTCCTAATATGTGGAATACTTGGGTCTAGGAACCAAGGGTTGGAAATAAAGTAGCCCTGCTTATCATCATTCCCATGACCTACCTGTAGGTATTTGTGCTTTGTGTTCCTGGAACTGTAACCTCTTCAGTTCTAGAGGTCCCCAAAGGTAGAACACTTCCATCAAGGTATACAGCAAGAACCTTTTACATTTTAAGCTATGGGTGCCACCTAGCCTCTGTGGGTTCTGATTGCCAAGACATCAGCAGACAAGGACATGTGTCATCATCCCAGTAGGAGTAATTGACCCTGACTGTTGGGAGGAGAGAGGGCTGCTCTTACACGATAGGGACAGAGAAGAGTGCGTTTAGCACCCATGATCTAATGCGGATGTTACTTAGTTCTTTACTGTACAATTTTGATACAAAATGGATAAGTGCTACGGCTACAGCCTGAGAAGCACATGTTGACCAGGGGCTTAGGCTCCTTACGGGTGAGGGTAAACCACCAAGATGTAAGAGGCATCTAGAAATGGATAGCAAAGAAAGAAGACAGTGAGTGCCAAGTATGTCCCTGTGACCAGCTGCCAAAGCTGAAGTTCTAATGTATCTCAATGACTGTCCTCTTGATAGTTTCCCCAGGAAAAGACACAAACCAGAAAGAATCGATGAGAGTTGTATTCTGAGGGAAACAAGTGGTTTTGAGTGGCAAGGAGGGGCCTCCAATGGATCTGTGGTGAATCCAATCCTTCCATAGGACGCAGGCAGTGATGGCTGCTGCCCACCAGTGATGGCTGCTGACCACCCATAGCTGGGTCCCTTTTGGGGAAATGCCCTGAGCTGAGTAGAGCTGCCTCTCCCAAGTTTACACTCTCTCTCTGGATGTAGCCTGTGTTGAATGACTGGTCAAAGCCTGGGGATTCATGTCTGGCTGATTTGGCTCAATTTGGGATGCTTTTCCTGGGCTGTTCCAGCTCCATAGGCCCCTGTGGAATTGTCTGAAACTATTAACAGTACTGCAGTTCAACTTTTCCCTCTGCCCAATCCTGCTTCTCCTGCTCCCCCAAAGAAGTTATTCCCAAATTAATTTCCTTCAGGTAAACCTCTATTCCAAAAGTTTGTTTCCTGAGAAACCTAAACTAAAACAGATCAACAAAATCTAAATCATAAAACACAAGGGATGCCGACTGCTCCTGGTCATGGTGGTTTAAGTTTTGTTAATTTCAGTTTTTATAGAGGGACTTTTCCTGACATTGTGTTGGATTTGAAGGGAAGCCTACGTGCATTCTGGTAGTCCTCTATTCCCTCAGTGTGTTAATTAGAGACACAGAAATTCTCTGAATTCCCAGCTGCAGGAAAAGTGTCCACTGAGGAAGACATTATCTTGATGTGGATTTGCATTTTTCTATGGACTTATTTGGTGGCCATGCCAGCTGTCATTTTCAGCTGCTTTGAGTTGGCCCATGTTATCATTGCCCTCTGGATGCCATTAGAGAAACATTTGATTCAGTATTGTGTGCCTATTGTATGGGCTAGATATTTCGACACAGATTGTTTCATTTAGCTCTTGAAACAAGATTGTGAATGTGATATGATTCCTAATTAACAGAGAAGGAAAATTGAAACTCACTGAGGTCGAATACCTTTTTACTACAACTAGCTACCAAGTTTTAATAGTTCACATTCAAAACCAGATTCTGACTCTGAGTCTAATGTTCTCATCTCACCTTCATAAGAGAACCATTCAATGTATATGGACTTATATCTAGTGCCTGCACTAGGCCCGAGTGGTTCTCTGCATTAAACAACCATCTTTAATGAAGTGGATTCTCTTAAAAGCCTTTGAAACATTCCATATCCCTTTTCTAACAGACATGGATCCACTCTAAGTCATGGGTGTTGTTTTCTCCTTTTTTTGGCAAGCCCCTAAATCCTGGTTGGGGAGTTGCATCACTGTTCTGGTCGACTTTTCTCTCTTGCATGAGGACAGCTCAGTGAAGTGCTCATTTATGAGCAGCCATAAATATGCAGTGGAGAAGCTCAGCAAACTCTTTCACTCTTATTTATTTATCTACCAGAGGCCTGATACACGAAATTCATGTGGGGGAGAGAGGTCCCTCAGCCCGGCCTGCACCCTCTCGCAATCCAGTACTACTTGGGGGATGTCCAACTATTGGTTTTGGCCCCATCAGGCCTAAACTGGCAGTCAGACATCCCTCTCGTAGTCCAGGACCCCTCATTCCTAACTGCCCGCCTGCTTGCTGCTAACCACCCTCCTACTCACTCCTAACTGCCTGCCTGCTCGCTCCTTACCACTTCGCTAGCCACTCCTTAGCGCTGCTGCGGAGGCCAGAGAGGCTCCCGCCACTGCTGCTGCGCTTACCAGCCATGAGCCCTGCCTCTGGCTGAGCAGCGCTCCCGCTGTGGGAGTGCACTGACCACCAGGGGGCAGCTCCTGCATTGAGTGTCTGCCCCCTGGTGGTCAGTGCGTGTTATAGCGACCGGTCGTTCTGTTCATTCTGCTGTAAGGGTCGCTGGGCTTTTATATATATATAAAAGTGTATATATAATATACACACACACACAGACACACACACACACACACACACACACACACACACACACACACACACACGGGGCCCAGTGTACGAATTCGTGCACCTTGAAAGGAACTGTGTGCCGTGAGCTGCAGTATGCACGGGGGGCAGGTCTCAGCCCATCCTCCACTCCCCACCTGGCTCTTCCCACCACAGCGGCAGCCCCACTCCTGCTGCCGCTGCTCCTACATGCTGATGGCGCCAGCCCCGCTCACACCTGCTGACGGTGTGAAGCCATTGGGGCTGGCGCCAGCAGCAGGTGCAAGCAGGGCTAGCGCTGTCAGTGGTGCCAGTGGTGGCTGTTGCCTTGACCATTTCTCCAGAGCATGGGGAGGTGGAGAAGCCCTCAGGGGCGATCAGGGCCGGCAGCCGCTGGCATCTGCTGTTGGTGCTGAGTGTTCAGGGCCAGTGCTGGGTGCCAGCAGTGGGTGACAGCGGCAGTAACCATCAGAGGCTCTTCCTGATGACAGCAACCGGCGCCCCATCTTGGTCTGGCACCCCCCCCCCCCCCCCCCCCCCCCGCTCACATCGCAGCCGACGCCCACCATGTTCCGCGCACGCCCCCTGGTGGTCAGCACACATCATAGCAACCGCCGTTTGGTCTATTTGCATATTAGGGTTTTAGGTAGGTAGGTAGGTAGATAGATAGATAGGTAGGTAGGTAGGTAGATAGATAGATAGATAGATAGATAGATAGATAGATAGATAGATAGGTTTGTTTGTTTGTTTGTTTGTTTGTTTGTTTGTTTGTTTTATTCTATAGCTGTATTACTGGGAAAGTCACCCTGTGTAGTCACAATGTAAATTTGTAGACCCTGGTTGGGAAAGGCTTGTTGGTGAAGTCTGATGCTGAAAACTAACCTTCTTCAGGAAATGAGCACCAAAGAGCTGTTATTCTCTGTAATAAGGAAGTTATAATAAGGATCAAGAGAAAAAGTAGTTTGGCAACTGATGGACAATGATCATTATAGTCTTGAGTGCTCAATTAAAAAATAAATTTCAAAGCATGAAGAGTGGGTTTCTGTATTTTAAATACAGAATCTTGCTTTTCAAATGAAACTTTCAAATGACCTCCTGACTCAAAGGGGAAGGTAAAGAACAACTGAAGTCAGTTATGTGGAGGAAATGAAATGAGATGGAAACCGCAGGATATGTCTTCTGGTGTTTTGTATTTGAAACTAAGAGCTTACAGGTATACATATAAGAATTTGTAATAGCATATGTGTTGTATCCAATTAAAGTTTGGTGGCAGATTATCATTAATATCATTGGCGTAGTCTAGAAGGCTCAACCTAATTCCTAAATGAAATCGGATCCTTTGGAAGATGATACAAGGCGAAAAAATATAGGCCAACTTTACATGCTGACAATCCATGTGATTATTCACTTTAAAAATCTGTATATTTTTTAAAGAAAGGAATCACTTTGCCATACAGCATCCGATTTGGCTGGTGGAACTAAACTCAAGAAAGCAGCTGGTGAGACTGATCTCACCAGGATGGCAGATTCCTTGGCCATTCTTCAAAACACATTAAAGGAGAGAGAGCGTGACTTCTGCCGTTTGCCCTGGACATGTGACTGTTTATGTGGTTCTCAGAAGAAGAGGTGGTGGAGAAACAGCCCCCACTAGTTCCACACATGAATTTTGGCTTGATGTTCCCAAAGGATTTGAAAATTCTATACGATTGTTGCAACCCAATTTATTTAAATAGTACTAAAAACACAAAAACCAAAGCCCTATCCTTTAGTTGCTACATTCTATTGAATTTGCGTTTAAACATAACTATCTTAGAAAAGATTTACCACAGCCTGATTTCTTCCTATTTCTATCTGGAACTTTTGAAAAAGTTTCCAGTTTAAAAAATATTATTTTTTTATGACCAGTCATCTAAATTGAAAATCTCTTTTAAACAAAGATGTTGCCTTTTTAGTGTTATTATTTACAAAATTATTAAAATATATACTTTTTTTTTTTTATTCCTTCAACTCAATGTGTGATTACTCTGGCCCAGACACTGTTCCAGGTAGTGCGTAACAGCCTAACATAAGAAAAGTGCCAGAAACATAGTAGGAATTTGAGTAATTGCTGGACTGCCCTGCACACCAGCTTTTGGCCTGTGAGTGATGGCACCGCTGCTAAAGGTGATGGGGAAAACGAGTACTGTCGATAAACCACCACATTTTGCTAAGTGTTTAGTTAATTAGGACCTTAATGTAACAATGTACTTTAAATGGTTAAATGGAGATCCCTGAACTAAAAACATCTTGAGTAATCTAAAAGAATGCCCCTCCTTAAATTCTTATTGAACCAATTCTCTAAAACTAATTTCTCTCCTAAAAATGTTGGCTGATTACAAATGGTAAATACATGTAGAAAGTATTATTTTTGGTTGTAAGCAACAGAAACCAATGCCAGGTAGCTGGTGAGGAAAAAATATGAGATTTATTACAAGGAAATATGACTTTTCTCAGGAAATCTAAGGACAAGAATGCAGCTGGGCCTTAGGAATGAACTAAAAGAAGGACTCATAGTCAAGATCCATTCTCCATCTATGATTTCTGCTCTTCTGTGTTACAACTTAATTTCTCCCATTTGCAGACTGGCTTTCCCTGCTCCTTCAGTTTAGGAAACGATGGCCACTGAGAAGCCTCCCATTTCATTTAATACAGACCCTCAAGCAGACTAGATGAAAGTATCACTCAATGTAAGAATTCCCAGTTCTCTGTCCCACTTTGGGTCACATAATTCATCCTGGACCAATCAACTAAGACTGGATGGGGTGGGATCTCATGAGAACTGGACTGCTGGGAGCTCAACCATATGGATGGTTAAGGGTGGAAAAGGCAGGTCTCAGGAAAGGTTGACTAGGGGGCCTTTGAAATAAATTGTGCAGTCAACAAAGTAGTTGTTCATAAAACATACATCTGTTGTCTGCATTTATTGCACACACACACACACACACACACACACACACACACACACACACATATTTAGAATTCTGAGAAAATTTGGCAATAAACAAGAGTTGGAAAACTGCGACCCACAGGCAAAATCCAGCCCATAGCCTATGTTTTTAATGGCCCATGAATAACATTAAAGATAATTGTTAAAAAAGGGAGATGACTATGCCACAGAAATCATATGTGGCCCATAGAGCCTGAAATATGTATTGTCTAGCCCTTTACAGAAAAAATTTGCAGACTCTGCTCTCTAACATGATGGGTAAGCAGGCAGGCTCTCCATCTAGTCTGCTGGGTACTAATCCTGGCTCAGCCACCTTAAAGGGAGAGCTAAGGCAAGTTAGAAATCTCACTGCATCTCCATTCTTCATTGGTAAAATGAAAATAATAGCCCTGGCTGGGTGGCTCAGTTGGTTGGAACATCATCCCACACACTAAAAGGTTCAGGTTTGATTCCTGGTCAGAGCACCTCCCTAGGTGTGGATTCAATCCCCAGTAAAGGAACTAAAGAAGGCAATCGATTAATGTTTCTGCCACATCGAAGACTCTCTCTCTCTCTCTCTCTCTCTTTCTCTCTCTTCCCCCCTCCTCTCTTTTCCTGTCTCTCTAAAAATCAATAAAAACATATCCTCAGGTGAGAATTTTAAAAAAATGAAAATAGTAATAATTATGCCTCTCTTATAGAATGATCATACAGAGTAAATGAGTAAATCTATGTAAGTCATTTAGAAGAGGGCCTGACAGATATTAAGAATGTTAATTATTATGTCAAATCATGCACAATGTAATACATATTTATAGATAAGTGAGTATAAATATATACATTGGATAAATATACACATGTGTACATAGGATATGTAGGAATATTTTCTTTTTGTGAATACAGTGGCCCATGAAATGTACTCTTAAAGAATATTGTTAAAAGGAAGCCTATAATGTGATAATTTGCAAAGAAAAGAGTTATTTTAAAAAAGGAAATTCCATATATATGTAGATATTTATAAATATATATAATGATTTGTATTTGTTATATATTAAATATATATGATATAACATAAATATGTTATATAAATATACTACATATATTTATAAATATAAATTAATATATGATAAATATATTATACACATAAAAATACAATCTTAAAGCAGAACAGAACTATATTTGGATGTGGTAGATTTCAAACCAATAACTCATACCAAACCAAATGATGTGAATTTGGCAGGGTCCTAAATGTTATTTCCTCCTTTAAAAGCAAAATTTTATTTTCCAAAACTAACAGGGAGCATTTTTGTTATAGCAATACTAATGCTTCAAAATTAAATTTAAATATCTACAAAACTCCACTGATGTCACTTTGAACCTTTATAGTTACTACCTAACATAATAGTATTGTATGGATATCTAAGCATGCATTAACATCTGCATGAACACAATGATTGCATTTTATCCAGAAACCATGCCAATCTCAGTTTCTCTCCCCTCTTTTGTTCTCTTTTTTCTCTCGGATTTATGTAAGTTTGTACACACTGTACACAAAGCCTTAGAGAGCATGTAAAGAGAAAAATGTATGCACAATCTATATTCATCTATAAGCATATTTTACATCACATACTGTCGACAAAAACACCCTTGTAATATTTTTATCAGAAATATAGTCTAGGGGTAGAAAAGTATATCTTACTGACTTTATGGTACTTCATTTAACACATACAGTGTAAAGCTCCATTTGGAAAAGATCTTCTGAAAAAAGGGGTTATCTCATCAATCAGGCACTTCCTGTGCATGTATTGTAAATAATAAATGTATGCCACATGTGTGGCTGGAGGAATGCTGAAAAAACTCTATTGGCATGCTGAGGAAATACAGCTAAAATAACTTCTACCAACTGGCTCATTCCACTCAGCAAAAACTGGGCAAGCCAAATTCATCAATATTGATTTCAGGTTTCATCAGCAGGGATTTTTTTTTTTTTTTTGAGTCAGACTCTTTTAGTTACATTTTCCATTTGACATTTCTCATCAGACTCAAAGTGTTCCCTGTGTATAAGTCTTTTCATGTAATTTAAAACTGAGATCATCAAGCAACCTTTCCAACAGAAACAGTAGACGCGTTTGCTTCTTGAAGAAGTAAATTTCTATCTACCATTATATTTAAACCTTCCCATGCCAACACAGAACCCTTGATTCTTCGTCATCCTGAGTTTTGGGGTAAAGATTATTACTTGTTTGTTTTTGTTTTTCATCAAACACACAAAAAGGTAACGTCTCCTTGCCAGAGCATTATGGTAAATACCGTGAGGCGCTGTGCTGGGGATACACTCCGCTGGCTGCTGAATGGCACACAGTCTCTAGCTAGGGCTTCTGTCCACTTGACTCTAGAACAGTGGTTCTCAACCTTCTAGCCCTTTAAATACAGTTCCTCATGTTGTGACTCAACCATAAAATTATTTTCGCTGCTACTTCATAACTGTAATGTTGTTATTGTTATGAATCGTAATGTAAATATCTGATATGCAGGGTGGTTTTAGGCGACCCCTGTGAAAGGGTCGTTCGACTGCCAAAGGGGTCGCGACCCACAGGTTGAGAACCGCTGCTCTAGAATGTGGATCCATTTGTGCCTCTCAGGGACTTACTTTTCTGGAGCTCTTCATATGATGAGGATAAAGAATAAACCACGAAGTAGCTCTTACAATGTTGAGATGAATGTAGAGGGTCGGGTTGTATGTTATACTCATCTTCTTGCACGCCCTCCTGACTCCCACCTTCTTTCCAAGAGGTCCCCCTAGTCATTGTTTTATACCCAAAATAAGCCTTAGAAAGAAGCAATGTGGTAAACTAAGAAACTTAACTCCTTAAAGAGGGGTAATATTAAAAAATAAATTACTTTGATGCAAAAGACAACTTCTCTAGTCACAACCATTCACCTCTCTGTGAATAGGCATCATGTACGCTAATCCTGACCTTTGATTGATGTAGGGATAGACTCCTGACCCAAACTGGGCAAAATAGATTCTCTTTTTAATCACTGAGTGCCCCTACATCTGACCTCAAATCCACATGGGATTTCTCTTTCAAATAACAAAAATGTTATTTCAGATAAACAAAAATATGTGATCAGACACAAAAAGGCACCTATTATAAGATTCCATGTATAAGGGAACGTCCAGAACAGGTAATGGAGCAGAGACAGAAAGAAGACCAGGGGTCTCCAGGGGCAGGAGGAGTGGGGAGTGAGTACTGTTGGTTCAGGGTTTCCTTTTGGGGTAATGGAACACCCCCTAACTAGATAATGGTGATGCTTGTACAGCATCATGAGTGTACTTCATGCTCAGGAATGGTGCCATTTAATATGTAAACAATAATTTCATTTATTTATTAAATTGAATGACCCTATGGAGAAACAAGGCATATAGAATAAAGAAGAATAGAGAAAAAAGAAAAAGACCCCCAAATACCCTGAATAATAAAAATTAAAAAACAAACAAGTGAATCACCCCATGAAGAAAAATAAAACAGAAAAAGAAAAGAAGAGGAAAAGGTCAACAGAGGGAGGGGTCAGCGGGGGGCGGGGGTTGCACCAGTTTTTCTGAGGGGACACAGCCAGCAGTTTCAGCCAGCGGCTCTGGAGCTGGCCCTGCTAGGTTTTCAGGAGGCAGCTCCTCCTCGGAGGCAGGACCCAGGGCCAGTTCCAGGGAGGGTTCCTCATCCAGGGGTGGTGGGGCCTCAGTCATGTCTGCAGGTGCCTCCCAGGCCGGCCCCGGCTCCACAGCTGCAGGAGTGGCTGCTGGAGGTGGCAGGACCTCTGGATCAGACTCATCTGGATGAACATCAGGTGCTGGGCCAGTGCTGGGGTTGTGAGAGGAGAAAAGATCATCCACGCGCCTGCTTTTCCAATGTGTCCCCACTTCGCCCATGAGGACATAACAGAAGCCAGAGCCTTCCAGAGAAGCCCCAGCACAGAACCCACCACAGGACATCCTTCCCACTGGCACTCCAGCAGGTGGGTGGTCTGGGGCCAGGCTTTGCCTCTGGCCAGCCTCTGGGGGTGCTCCCTGTGTGCTTGGCACTGAGCCCTCCCCATAAGCTCCCATGCACGTCCAACCCCATCCCACCCCCACCTCCCCCACCTGCTCGCCCTTGGGCTCTGCCTCCTGGGGCTGCAGGTCCTCTGGCCCAGTGTGATTCACATGGGCCTGGTGCTCCAGGTAGGCATCACACATTGGGAACCTCTTGCAGAGCCTAGGGAGCTCCAGGAAGGAGTTGCAAAGTGCGATCCTCCTTTGCTGATTGAGCAGCTGCCAGGACGGAGGTCTGCGGAACCTGATGATATTCTGGGGAGGACTCCATCTCTGTCCACTCAAGGGCCCTGGTTCTCCAGAACCACAGCTGGCCGTATGCACTGTGGGCCTGCTCTGGCCCTCAGTAGTATGGCCCACCTGCCCCTCAATGGTGAAGGCAGGGCTGGGGTCTTCATCGACCAGCTGCTGTTCCTCTATGACCCGAGTTGAGCTCTGCAATGACAGTGACCGGCAACCAGTTCAGAGGCCTCAAGCCCTGCCCAGCCCTAGTCGCTCCTGCTTCTGCCCACTGGACCTTCTGCTCCCGGATCAGGCCCAGCCCTGTGTCTGCACAGACCTCCACCCAGGGGAAATGAGAGTCACCTCCAGGGCTCGGGCAGAGGGCACCACCCACACTCCCCATCCACCCAGCCAGACTTGACCTGGGGTGTGAACATGACTGGTCTACAGGCTTCTGACCCCTCCTCAGCCTGTTTCTGCTCAGGCCCTTTCTATATGAAAACCTCCCCCCACCACCACCCACACACACACGGAGGGGACGTCCCTGTGTTACCTCTGGCTCCAACCATGTCAAGGGCGACAGGGATCTGCGCTGAGTCCTGAACTAGTGGCGGCCACTGCAGAACCTACTCTCATCGCTGCCTCTTGAGGCCGAGGCCTCGGGACACAGGCAGACAACACGAAAACATGGTGTCCTCTCCAATGTCTTTATTCAAGTGAGATAGGAAGGGGCAGTTATAGAATGTGGCTGCCTGGCTACCATGGTTCCAGATTGTGTTAGTTTCCATCTTCAGGAAGTGAGGTCACCCTTAGGTCCCCTACCCTGAGCATCCCCTCAGACAAGAGCAGTGACCTCACTTCCCAGGGTTCCTTGGAGTTCAGTGAGGAGTAAATTATTTCATTAGAGGTAACTCCTGCATAGTTATGGGCTAGGGACATCTTGGTGCCTAGCTTTCTCAAGGCTTGGCTGTTCAACAATTCCTTTGGCTCCAATAAATTACTGCTTTTTGTTTAAATTAAGCAGAATTGATTTCTGTTGCTTGAAACCAAAACAGATATACATATTTTGTAGCTACTGGTAATACATACAAGATAATCAATTTAAGGCTTATTTTAATGTGTATATGTCAGGAATGGGGAAGTTGGAGTAACTGTTTGGGGAAAATAGTGATGAAGTGAAAATGCTTGTATGGTGAAAGTGGTAACACACTTCATTGAAATGAGATCTAGTCCAGCTGTAGAACTCTACCAATCAAAATATTTTTAAAGTATGATTTGCTGAGATTTATGATGACCTACAAGTTACCTGGATACACTTCAGCTTTGTAGCTCCTCGAAGTTCCTGGAATATTCTGAATCAATAATCCCAAACCCTCCTTTTAGTATAGCTCTGTGTGCTGAATGCAGGTGGACCCAGACTTGGCTTCTTCTGTGTAAGAGAGCAGTGGAGTGAGAAAAAGTTAGGCTAAGTCTCATGCAGCCATCAGTAAAACCTTGGCGTTTTCTTGTCAAGTTTACTTTCCTAAGGCAGTTGTTCACTTCATTCACTTCAGTTGTACTTATTTATGAAATGTGGTTGTACAGAATATTCTGATGGTAAGGTCTTCATCTTATTCAATTGTGTCCCTAGTGCCAAGTAATTCTTGGCACACGGTGGGTATATACAATGAGTACATCTATAACACAAACTATCTCACCTCAGTTTATATATTACTTGAGGTCCCCCAATATTTTTTTAAAAAAACAGAATTATTGTTAGTTGAATCAACATATAAGTATATTAATGTCATGTGCTATTTCAAAGAGTTTTATTATAATTTCTTTTGTGATGGAAACAATCATCTCCAATTTATACTTCTGGTAGTTTGGGTTGTCATGTCACAGCTTTGCTTATGTCAAGGTACAGAAGTAGATACATACTTCTCACTTTAAATAATGTAACTTATCTGAATGTGATTCTAGCTGTCTAGGTTTGCACGTATAAAAAATTAAAGAAGAAAATTCAAAATAGTGGGGTGGGAAGTAGAGTAGAGATCCATGCTGCAGAGGAGGCTCTCAGAAGAAATTCATTGATCAATTAAGAAATCATGTCACAAGCCAGATTGTAGGGACATCAGAGTTTCTTTTATTTTCATCTTATATATTCACAGACATGCATGACATATTCATAATAAACATGTTTTAAAATTTAGAGCAAATTGAAGACAGTATTGTGAGTATTTTTGACATATAAAAATATAACTGCCACACTTAATTATATTTATCAGATTTGACTATATGTTTTCCTAAATTGGATCCCTATTTATTTTCTTTTCTTTCAGAATAAAAATGAATGTCCTAATTGTGAAATCCAGATTCCCCTTTGAATCCCTCATAAAAATGAGGGTACTATTCAAATTTATCACACTTCAAAAAATATGTTTAAATTCATCACAGGCTCCTTAACAATAAGAGGCTAATTGAACTCAGTGTCTTCTAAGTACCACCGGTTGGTATTTTCGTTGGTATTTTGAGAGAGCATTTTAATTACCACAATATTGAGTGAGATTAAAAATGGAAATGTGACCTATTTCCACAGAAACTTCAGAATGTACAGTGTTTTCCTGCCTCCTGTAGGAACGTGAGCTTTTGCAACCCTTTTACATGGAGATCATGTATTCCTTTTAAACATTTTTGTAAAGCTTTTTGACTTCATACCCGAAACCAATTAATGACCACTCCCTGAAGGGATGGGATGCACTGAACGATGGGGCCATATGCCTGCTGTGACCCAGAGATTACTTTAATGATACATTGAGACTCAATTTAGAGATGGACCTTATTGCTTTTGAAGGATGATGGGTAGGTTCACTCATCCTGCACAGAGTTTAAATGATCTTTCATACTCCTGCACTGAAAATTAAATGAAGATAAAAGAACAGCCTTTGTAAGGATCATTTTTATGATTTGCAAATTTAGTAATTGAATTAGTTTCCTAGGGCTGCCATAACAACGTCCCACAAACTAGATTGCTTAAAATGACAGTGATTTATTCTCTCACAGTTCTGGAGGCCAGAGTCTGAACTCAAGGTGTTAGCAGGCTTGGCTCCTCCCGAGGGTTCAGGGGGAGAAGTTTTCCCCTGCACCTCTCCTAGCTTCTGGTTGTTGGCAGCCATCCTTGGACCCTTGGCTTGCAGCTGCATAACTCCAGTCTCTGTCTTTATCATCACATATGCTCCCTATGTGCCTTCTTTTAAGGACACCAGCCATATTGGGTTAAGGGCCCACCCTACTCCAGGAAGACCTCATCTTAACTAATTACATGTGCAACCCTATTTCCAGAAACATAACATTCTGAGGCACTGAGGGTTATGACTTCAACATATCTTCTGGAGAGACACAGTTTAACCCACAACAATAATTATTGAAATCATTTTTAAAGGGGCGAGGTGCCTGTGTTATATATTATTAGAGAGGAATTATTTGATGAATTCCCTGGAACCTGGGGAAGGGGGAGGGTATCTCTCCCCTAACCCACTTTGGAGGGTTCCTATTGAAACAGTGGGGGCTATTCATGTACTAGATGTACCACCTTCAAGTTCAGCCCATCTCACTGTAAGCTTCCTGGAATCCTAGACATTGGCACTGCTCAGAGTGTTAGAAAACATCTAGTCTCTGCTTTTTATTTTATTTTATTTTATTTTATTTTTCAATTACATTTTACATTCAATATTATTTTGTATAAGTTCCAAGTATAGTACTTTTCAAAGTAAGGGGTTTCTTATCAAGCTAGACCACTTGATAAGCACTTAGTAGTTAACAGAGAGAGCATGAGCTGCTTTCCCTGATGCAATGGGGGAGATGGTAGGGCCCTAATCACATCCACCCTCTCACCCCAAAACTCTGCAGCTATCTCCACCATCCTTGCATCAGAATCAGCCAAAAAAAAACTTGTTAATAATTTCCATTTCTGGGTCCTCCTCCCTCCCTGAACTATTGAATCAGTCTCAGAAGTGGAGGATTATGAATGTGGACTGTGAATACACTTCCCAGGTGATTCTTTGTGCTCACCCATGTTTACCGACTTCTCTTCTAATAATTTCATGGAGCATGGTTAAAAATCTCTGATCTAGCCCTAGCCAGGGTTGTTCAGTGGTTAGAGCATCAGTCAGTGCACCAAAGGGTCACAGTTTTGATTCTCAGTCAAGGACAGGTTCCTGGGTTGCAGGTTCCATCCAGGCCTGAGTTGGGGCACATCGGGAGGCAACCAATTGATGTGTCTCTCTTACATCAATGTTTCTGTCTCTCTCCTCCGCCCCTCCTCCCTCCTTTCCACTCTCTCTGAAAACCAATGGAAAAAAATGTTCTTGAGTGAGGATTAACAAAACTAAACTAAACAAAACAAATCTAGATCAACCCTGAAGACAAAGAGACTGCTAAGAACACAGGCTGCCTGAGGCTGGCAGGCAGAGGAGGCTGGTCAGTAGCACATCTTGGCTCCTCTTCCCCGCTCCCCCACCCCCCACCCCCCAATTCTTCTGGCCTCCAGCCTCTTTGCAAGTTGTGTATAGGAGGCAGCTCTTCATTTTGTAGCAGACCGGGGGAGAACGTTTCCCATGCATTACTTATCAATAAAAGGTATTTCTTTTGAGGGTGAAAAATAAATCCGTTACTCATGTTTTCACCTAATAGAGCACTGTATTCCCCAGGGTCAACATTTAGGCGACTTGTAAAAATTGATCTCCCGAAGCTAATGGTTTCGGAGGGGAGGTGAAGATTTGGGTTCTAAGCCTCTTCTTTTCACTAATGGCTCAATAACAAGACTAAACTCACTTGGGACTGAAAGGAATTTCCAATGATGAAGGAGCATCTTAATAAGAAATGAGTGGGATAGTGCTGTAACCTTGAAATCTTGGCACTTTCAGTCTCATAAACCTGCCTACATTTCTGAAAGCGGCCTTTGTGCCTCGTCTGGCACCCTGTGCGGGAGAGATCCCAGGCTTCTCATGAACCGAAGTGGCTGGAGTGGTGTGTCCGATCGTGTGAGGTGACACACACCAGGCCTTGGAGCTGCCTGTAAATGGAGGGCCCTCTTAGCGTTCAGGATTGAACCCTGGGTGGGCAAAGACAAAGGAGCTCCTTCAACTTTTTTTCCTGTTGGCCAGTTACTAGAGGCATGCAATGCAGGTTGGAAATGGATTAAGGAAGGGGGAACTTATTTCCATTAAGTAGAGGTGTAACTTGAGTTTGCAGTAGAAGGTAAAATAAGACAGGACTGTCAAACCTCATAATTTTCAACAGTATGAATCCCTCTTCAATTCCTGCAGGGATGTGAGTACACGGTTTCAGCACTGGTCAATTAACATGCCTGCTCCTGCTGCTGCTGTTCTCCTGGGAAGTGTGAAGGGTGCTGGCTTTTCTGCATCCCTTGTTTGTTGGGAAGCAGCCCAGTAGTTCCACAGAATACAGGCGAGTTCTTTGGAGAGTCATCCTCATGACAGACCTAGGAAGCTACCACATGTCTATTTTATTTATTTATTTTTACTTTTATTGAATTTATTGGGGGGTGACATTGTCTGTTTATATAAGAAGTTGTTATAGGGTCTGGGCAAGAGCTGGAGGGAAAACTTTGCTTTCTGTCTTCCTGCCAGCTACAGATGCAGCTGCACTTTTGTGGTAACAATACCATCTGGCACCCTCCTCGGAGATGGACGCTCCACTCATGACCCAGTTGCGACAAAGAAACAGAGCTGCTGCGTGTTGTGGAAGGCGTGTCAGCACAGTGAGTTGTGCCTTCTCTCTCTGCTGCAGACTTTGAGTGGGAAGCAGTAGCTGGCTACATAATTTTGAGGGGTCTCTTGTTCAAAAAGTGGGGGAAAATTTGTTGCTAAAATATAAAGCACTTTTCTTTCTTCCATGGTCTTTCTCTCAATGTGTCTTGCTATTTTTATTTGCTATTTAATGTCATTTTAAGTAAAGAAAAATTAAAAATTTAAATCATTGGCATGAATTTTACTCTTTATATTTTGCAATGTCAGTTTTAAATGGAAAATTGAGAGCATTTAACTCATATGCACAAAATTATACAATGCATATTTTGTAAGTCATGCATGCTTGTGTATTTCATTTTTACCAGGATGATGGAATTGCTACAGATGCTAACTCAATTGTTTTTATTTCACTTCTTGGTTTATCTTCATTGTACCTACACTGTCACCTGAGGCTTACCCATGAGTATGGAGAACTGAAAGGAAAAAGAACTCTGGGTTGCCCTGTCTTTTCCTTTCTATGACATCATTTTCAGAGTAAGTGGTTGGCTGATACAGAGAAGTAACATGGATAAGGAAAGATGTCATAGTGTTCCTTGGTAATTCTTACTTGTTATAATACCATTGGATCCTTTCTGTGTTTGAAGCAAATTCTGGTTATAACAGAAAGCATGGCACCTCTGCTTACTTGGTATTCCTGCTTACTCAGTTGCAGACACAACATTCTTATAGTGAACTTACTTTGAGTGTAACTTACTTTGAATTCTGTGCTCATGAGCAATGCAAATGGGACAACATGAACATTGCTGATATCTCCTCTGCTCACGTGTGTGTTCCACTTACAAAACGGAAGTTCAAACTACAAATGTCTAGATGGTGAGGGTAGAGCATTAAACGAAGGGTAGTTCCCTTCTGTGCACAGAGACCCGTACGACTGGGCAGGTTACACACCCATGAAGCCAGCCTTGATGGGAAGTTATAATCACAGAGTGTTTGGTAAGCCTGAAATAAAGTCCAAAGACTTCAGGAGATCTTAAGTGGCCACTATGGGGAATTAAGCCCAGGACTTGTCCTAGCTTAAATAGCCTTCAGATCTCAGGTAAGATGGTACCTTTTTAGAGAGGTTTTCCTAACCACCCAGTCTAAAGCAACTCTCCCTTCATCATTTTTCTCCCACAGCTGTGGTTCACAAACTTAGCTGTGCATCACATTGCTGAGTCTTACCTCCAGAGTGTCTGATTCAAAAGCTGAATGAGGTCTGAGAATTTTCTAACAAGTTTCCAAATGATGCTGATTTTGAGATACAGAGACTGAACTTTGAGAACCACTGCTCTATTTCATCACTCAGCTTTATTTTTCTTGCAGCATATATCTGAAGTTTTCTTTTTATTTATTTACTTGTGTATCCCTAGGGCTTGCAATATGCCTAACTTGAATAGGTACTCAATAAATATGTATTTAATTAGTTGATGAATGCATGGCTGAGTTCAATGAGTGAATGGTTATTAGATGGTGGTGATTAGGGTAGGGTTGGGTCACAGAAATACTCGTACCTATGCCCACATAGGAGGCAGTGCTGATCAAATTTCCCTCTAGGCAAATAAAATGCAAAGTTGCAAATATAGTGGCAGGGAGCAGTAATCCTGAAACATGATGTTAGGGAATAAACTAGATAATTTAAATGGTGAGGATAAGCGGGGCTGCCTGATCCCCTTTCAGGCTTGGGTATTTGGCCATCGCTAAAAGAGAATTACATGCAAGGGTTCCTTTTGTCTATGGATGGATTCTAGATTCCTGGGGAATCTGCATGTGAGGGACCACTGCATGGCTTTTGTTGACCAAAAGCAAATATTCAAGCTAGACCACATACTGTGATTATCTTTGTGTTTATGAATTGGGGTGATCAGGGTGATCTTCCTGGGCAATCCCCAGGGGAATGACCATGCTTTCCCAGCCACCCCCTCTTGAGGCTGGCATGCTCTGACTCTGCAGCCCCCGGAAAAGCTGGAGACTTTCCGGGACATTTAGGTATGACTCCTGACATCTCATGTTTGACCAAATAATTCTTGAATCACTGAGTTGCTTCAGCCTTATATCTCTTAGCAATTGTCCAGCATTTTGGTCAGTTTGACCTGATTCTTTTCTCTCTCTACATTTTTCTTTAAGAAATAGATTTTCATGTCATCTTAAAATATTCCTTTGAGCTGCCTTTCCAATGCCTTTGGCTGAAGCACATCATGAGGGGAGAAGTTCCTTTGAAACTCCTTGAACCCAAAAGAAAGTGGCAATTGTCTAACAGGGAATCAAGTTAAAGGAGAGGAGGAAGAGCCAAAACTCCACCATGGATATCTAAGAGTGTTTCTGTGGCAAGAGTGGGCCCAGCAATGGCCACAGTAAGAGCAGGTTGAGGTGATGGGTGATCTGGGAAGCCCTTTAGCCTCTCTGGAAGAAGTCCATATGGATGGTTCTACAAACCCTAATGTGTGATACTCACCTAGTGTGTTGGATTGCCCCATCCTCTATTAATTGGAATTCACGGTATCTGGGGAAGTGTATTAGTCAGCTGGGGCTTTATAACAAAATACCTCATACTGGTTGGCTTACACAAGAGATGTTTATTTTCTCATAATTCTGGAGGCTAGAAGACGAGATCAAGGTGTTGGCAAGGTTGGTTTCTTCTGAGGCCTCTCTCCCTGGCTTGCCAATGGCCTCTTCTCCCTGTATGTTCACATGGTCTTCCCTTCAGTGCTTGCCTGTATACTTCTCTTCTTATAAGGACACCAGTCATATTGGATTAGGGCCCACTTGACTTAATTTAACTTCACCTCTTTAAAAACCCAGTTGTCAATATACAGTCATATTCTGAGGCACTGGAGACTAGGACTTCATTGTTGGAATTTGGAGGGGACACAGTTAGCCCCATGACAGGTGGAACCCAGGGAAGCTGTATTTCCAGGTAATTATGATATAGGCAGGCTTCAAGCCAATGTTTTGTAACCACTGCAAACACCTGCTATATCTGTAGCCCTGTCCACTGGCACAATCCTTGCTTTTCTTCTTTGCAAATGAGAGCTTCTCTGCCAAGCCAACTTATTTTCAATGGGATTGTAACAAATATGCTCCGGAAGGACTGGGTAACCCAATACCTTGTTGCCTGCAAATATAATCCGGGTTCATCTCTGGCCGGACTGTTGCTTGTCAACCCAGAGATTTTTCATTTTCAATGAACTATGTCCTCAAAAGAAAAGCAGGTTTGGTCTTTGCAGAAAAACATGAATCTGAAGAGAGGTTATGAGTGAAACTTAGTATGCTGGAAAATGGATCAGATGTAGACATAATTGCCTATAATTTATTTTCTGTGGCTGCAGTTTGGTCTGCTCTTCAAGAATCCTCATTAAATCTTAAGCCTCAGGATATACTTCCCTGTCCCCTAAGGGGTAGTGCAACACTAACAAGCATTTGCCTGAGAAGTCAATCTTCAGTATATATTTCCCTCAAATAAACCCTTCCTTTCTGCCAATTGTCAGAACTGTCCATATGGATACAAATAACTCATCTGTAGTGGGAGCTGTTCTCTATGAATGTGTGTTTTGGGTAGGGAATATGGAGCTGAGGTGAGTTAGGATTAGCCTCCCTTCATTTGTCTGGAAGAGTTTAACTTGAAGAACACACTCCCTTTGCCATTTCTTGAGTTTATGCAGTAGTAAATCTGTTTCTAACTAGAGATAATATTCATTAGAGTTCTGTGGGGTAACAGTATTTTTTTGAATTGCGCCTTGTATGTCTTAGGGTTGTAAAAATGATACAGTTCCCTGACTGATCCTGTTATATTGACAGCAGCAGCACTAATACCACAACCTCAATAAACAATTCACTATTTGTGTGGGAGATTAAGGCTCAGACATCTCCAGGTTTTAATTTTGGACTAGAAGGAAGCCAAGACACAGGGGCTATACCATCCTTCTAGAACAAGCATGTGCATGTGTGTGGGGTGAGGGTTAGTGCTCACAATGTCTGAGGGCATTCCTGGAATTTAATGGTGGGAAGCAGAGAAGAAAGACATCTTGCGATGTACAGAAGAGCTTCACACAACAAACATGATACACTAAAAATGCTTTTAATAGCCCTGTTGAGATATCAAGGGTGAAGTTTAGTAACAGTGAGAATGGAATGAAAATCAATGTGGTGCCTCCTTTCACCCTTCCCCCCCAGCACGGAAGGCAGGCTAAATGGGAAGGCTGGTCTGGCTTCTTCCACCTAAATCGTTCAGGAGATCCAGAACAGAACAAGCAAGCAGGTCTTGGCTGCATCGCTCAGTAGCAAGCTGTGCCTGGGCTGTACTTCCCATACAAACTCGAGGTAGGGCTTTGGGGATTTACTGCTGCTGGCCCAGGAGAGAAGTGAGGTCACTCAAGTATACATTAACCCCAACCAAAGAGCAGTGTTGTCTCATGAAGGCAAGTCAGAGTGAAAGAGAATGGAGGGTTGGGTAGAGTGAAGATCAGAAGTACCAGAAAGGACAGAAGAATTTATATGTTTCTTTTTTCTTTCATGAATGGAACATGGGAGACCTATTCTTCCTTATACTTTGAACTTCATCTTGTATAAATCTGTATGAGTACTTTCTTCATGACTTCCCCAGTTCCTCAGCATTGTCCTCAAAGAATAGGTCTTTATTTTGATTCAATTAAAAAATCAAGTTCTCCTGCAAAATAAAATCAGAAATATTTAGTTTAATTCCACTCACTGTTACCTTTGACCAAAAAGTTAAAGTGTATTTTTTAAAATATCTTTTTTTATTTCAGAGAGAGGAAGGGAGAGGGAGAGGGAGATAGAAACATCAACGATGAGAGAGAATCATTGATCAGCTGCCTCCTGCACACTCCATACTGGGGATCGAGCCCACAACCCAGGCATGTGCCCTTGCCTGGAATCAAACACAGGTCCCTTCAGACCGCAGGCTGATGCTCTATCCACTGAGCAAAACTGGCTAGCACTAAAGTGTATTTTTTTAAATTCACATTGTTTCTGTTAAAGTTACCATAACTGATTATTTAAAGCAATAATTGTTTTTGCAAGCACTCTATATTTGTTGGTCATAACAGGACACTACCTATAAATTTTGAAAACAATCTTTACCTAAGATTACTTAGATTTAGAAATAAGATAATTTTTCCAGTAATAGAAAGTATATATTTGTTCTGTAACTCAAGGTTCAAGACTATTTTTTTATAGTAATGACCAGCAGTATGAAAACAATGTTGATTGCTTATTATGGAAATAGTTATTTCAGTTTAAAGTGTTATAATTAAGGAATGTTAAAAGCCTAAATTTTATTCCATTTTTTTTTAAAGATTTCTATTTTCTCTGCACAGCCAGGATTCCAAATGTTAATTTATTTTCCCTTTGTGAAGAGAAAAGTATCTTCTTATATCCAAATCTTTCTTTGAACACAAAAGGAATAAATACATTCAAGTTTCCATTTCACAAACATTTATTGTTTGAAGTAGTCTTCTAGGTACATGGGAGATGAAAGATTAATTAGATGTAGTCTTACTATCTATTAGGAAGTAGAAATAAGAACTGACATGGCTGGAATCTAAGGCAGGTGATATCTGTGCTGCAATGGAAATGTGGGGAAGAAATGATGTGTTATGGGTTGCACAGTTGTTCAAAAGATATGTATTAAGCATTTGCTAAGCCAAGGTCTCCCCTGAGTACTGGGGATACTATGGTCAACAAAACAGATATTGTCCCTGATCTCTTGGCGTTTATAGGGTAGGGAGGACATACATATTCAGAAGGGACTAATTCTGTCTGGGGTTATAAGCAGCAAGAGCATTGCAAAGACCATGTTGGAATTTCTTAGGCTTGGTAAGAAGGAGCTCAACATGTTGAAAATATCAAAGGAAAAAGCATTCCTGACACAGAGAACAGAAGCTCTAAGAAGAGACTTTGGAGGCTATATTTGGAAATGGAGAGTAAGTCCCAGACACTGGATTCAAGACACTGGAGCATAGGATGAGTGTAGAAAAGTCCATTGGAGATTATTCCCATGTTGTGAAAAATTCCTAGTGAGCATATTTTATTACCATTTCCTGAATCCCAAAGTGATAATACTTCTTAATAGCGGAAGTATTTCCTATTAAATTTTTTAAGGCTCACATTTTTCCACTTCTTGTTGTGAGTAGTCATCAAAGTCTTAGAGCATTTTGATCAAGAGAATGCTATAATTATAACTGAGTTTGATAAGAATAGTTTGTAGCAATAAGGCTGCTTAAGAGATATAAATTTTAGCCTGTATTGCCTCCTTTCGAGCCCTGATGGACAAGCCATGTTAGACATAGCGTACATGGGCAGTTAATTTATAGACTATCAATTTAGTGGTGTAGCAAGAAAATATGAATGGGGCCCAATAAAAGTCTTGCTTTTGTGAACTTAACCTAAAGAAATTTGTTAATTAACTATGTAACTGATGATGAAAGGAGGCCAAGAAGTTGAATCTGAGACACTGAAATGCAAAGCCTCATGTGAGCCAAAAAATAGGGAGCTGGTGATAAAGAAAGTAGAACAGAAATCCAGTTAGTGTAGACAAACATTAAAGGGCAGAGGCTCTGTGTGAGAAGGTGTGGTGATGCCAAGAGCAGTGTAGATTCATGCATGGCCTTGAGAGTTAGAGGGGATAGCTGGGAAGTTCAGGCAGGCAGGAGTCTGTGTTTTAGTAACTCCATGGATGTGGGGAAGGGAGGTTTACAAAGAGGGAAGAGTTTAATAGGACACTGAGATTTAAACACAGTGATTAGAATAGTAGTGATTCCATCATCTGTATTACAACACAGGAGTGGGGGAATTTTGTAGAGGCAGAAGGTACTGAATTCTGTATTTGACAATTGAGTGGAGGTGCCTGTGGACTATCTATATGGGATAGATGTAATGATGAATGATTGTGTGAATCTATAATGCAGAAAAGAGATCAGTGAAGGGGAAGAGAGCCTGTGTTTATGGTATGCCTATGATGTAGCAGGGACTGTGCTAAATGCTTTACTAGAGGTCTTCATTTAGTTAACTATCTCTGGGCAGGCCATGTGATTTGCCTGTTTGTTCTCAAATCCATCCCCTGAACTTTTCTGGCTCTGTTCTGCATTGGAGAAGGCTATCCCCTGTGACTTCTCTGACAATGGCTCTGGCTAGGTTTGGCCAATGGGAATCATGGTGGAAGACTAGAAGGCATGAAACAGATACTTCTCTCCTTTCTACTACCTGCTGCATCTCTAGTATCAGCAGGTGCAGTATCTCTTCTATAGCACCCATTCACACTAGATAGAAAAAGAAAAGAGGGAAAACAGGGTATATATGCTAGATGTGTCTGAATTTGCATTTAGGAGAAAAAAACTTGCCAGATTTATTTTATCCCCCTTTGTTGTATAAAATACAGGTGGATTGGGGCTGTTATGGTAGGTTAGTGGCCTCTGTAGGGAATCAGTCATGTATCTTTCTGCTTGGCCACCTCTAGTCTAGCACCTGGATTCTATTCTCAGGGTCCCCTCATGGTCCAAAATGGTTGATGAAACTCAGCCATCATATCTGTGTTCTAAAAACAGGAATGAGGAGAGTAAAGGATTATCACCCAAATGCCTCAGCTTGCCTCTCATTGGCTGAAACATACCACATGGCCAAAAGTACCTGAAAGGGAGTCAGTGCAACTGTGTTTTAGGTTGGCCATAATGTACTTAGTTAAAAATCAGAGTTCTTGAGAACCCACGCCATCTTGAAGGGGAGAGAGGCCTCTTCTAGGAACTCATAAGCACCACCCAGACAGGCCTTGGACACTGCCCACGACCCAGCAGCCACTCCAGCCAAAATCCTGCTGCCCCACCCACAGACCCACAGACCCGCAGACCCTTGGTGCACTGCTCCAAAGGTGCACTGCTCCCACAGTAGTAAGTGCAACTTCCTCCCTCCCCAGCAGTAGAATGCTGGATTCCACATTCGCGTGTTTCCAACATTCACATGTTTCCAGCGCGCAGACTTTCAGGGTACACCACTCCATAGGCAGCTCTTGGATGCCACTATGAACCCCTGCTGGGTGTGATTTTGAACAAACTAGGGCGCGCTGCCCACAGTAGAAATTCTAAATTCCCTCTTCCTGAATAACTGCCCACAGACAACCCAGCTACGCATCTTTAGCTCCAGGGCCCCTTAGAGTGTGTCAGAGTTCTGTGCCAGCAAACTCACCACCGCAGTCGTGCATTTCCAAGGAGCAGGCACCCAGAGCCCATCTATCCACAGGGCGCTCGTGGGAGCTGCTGCAAGCCCCCACTAGGTGCGATCTTGGACAAACAGGGACGCATTCCCCCTGGCAGTAGAAATTTTGAATTCATTCACCCTGGATACCTGCCCACAGATGCCTCAATTACATGGCTTCTGTGTCAGGGCCCTTCAGAGTGCGTCAGTAAGCCACGCTGGCAAACGCACTGCTGGTTCCCCTGTGAGCAGCCACTGGGAGTGCACGCCTATAGGTGCAGCAGCAAAAACTGAGTCTGCCCACCCCACAGCTGCAGAACTCTGGACACTACAGTTGCACGCTCTTCCAGTGCCACTGTGAGTCCCCGCTGGGCATGCATGACTTCAACCAAGGGCATAAGACAGCAAAAATTGGAACACCCCCTCCATGGCTACTGCTGACTTCTAGACACTGCAGTTGCGCATTTCCAGCTCACAGGCCTACATCAAGAGAACCCAAATAGCTCAAGTAGGGAGCTATGCTAGATTATCAAGCCCAGGAGACCTGAGAGATCACACCAGTAGCACCATCCCCAAAAGAACCTGGGTAGCAAAGCAATTGGATCTACAATTAAAACATTACAGCAAAACATGGGAAGACAAAAAAGCAATCCCCAAAGGAAAGAAAAAGAAGAATCACCAGAAAGGGAGTTAAATGAAACTGAGGCTAGCAACATATCAGAGATAGAATTCAGAGTAATGGTTATAAGGATGCTCAAATGGCTGGATGACAAATACACACAACTCAATGACAAATACACACAACTCAATGAGAATTATAAGGAGCTGAATGAGAATGTCACCAACATGAAAAGTAACCAAGAGGAGATGAAGAATGACATAATTGCAATAAAAAACACAATGGAACAGTAGACTACAAGAGACTGAGGACTGCATCAGCGAATTAGAAGACAAGGTAGGAAAAAACACACGAACACAGCAGCAACTGGAAAGAAGATTTAAAAAGCAAGAGGAGAACCTAAGGGAGCTTTGGAACAACACAAAACGAAACAATATTCGCATAATAGGGGTACCAGAAGGAGAGTAAGAGAAGCAAGGAATAGAAAACCTGTTTGAAGAAATAATGACAGAAAACTTCCCTGATATTGGCAAGAAAAAAAACTATGCAAGCCCAAGAAGCACATAGAGTCCCAAACAAGATGAACTCCGAAAGACTGACACCAAGACACTCATAATTAAATTGGTAAACACCAACAACAAAGTAAGACTCTTAAAGGCTGCCAGAGAGAGACAGAAAGTTACCTACAAGGGATCTCCTATTAGAATATCAACTGATATTTCAACAGAAACACACCAGGCCAGAAGGGAATGGAAAGAAATATACAAAGTGATGCAAAGCAAGGGACCGAATCCAAGAACACTATACCCAGCAAGGCTATCATTCAAAATTGAAGGTGGAATCAGGAGCTTCACAGACAAAAAAGAGCTTAGAGAGTTTATTGCTACCAAGCCAGCAATGCAAGAAATGCTAAAGGGACTGCTGTAAAAAGAAGAAACAGAAAGGCAAGAAGAAACACAAACATTAAGAATAAAAATGACAACAAACAAGTACTTATCAATAATAACATTAAACGTAAATGGATTAAATGCACCAATCAAAAGACATAGGGTAGCTGAATAGATAAGAAAACATGAGCCATATATTTGCTGTCTGCAAGAGACCCACCTCAGAACAAAGGATTCACACAGACTGAGAGTGAAGGGATGGAAAAAATTTTTTTCAGGCAAATGGAACTGAGAAAAAAGCTGGGGTTGCGATACTTATATCTGACAAAATAGACCTCAAAGTAAAGGCCATAACAAGAGATAAGGAAGGCCACTACATAATACTAAAGGGAGCAATTCAACAAGAAGATATAACTCTGGTAAGCATATATGCACCCAATACAGGAGCACTCAAGTACATAAAACAACTTCTGGAAGATATCAAGGGAGAGATCAATAGCAATACAGTCATAGTAGGAGACTTTAATACCCCACTGACACCACTGGATAAATCCCCTAAACAAAAAATCAGCAAAGAAACAGCAAATGACTCACTAGATCAGATGGACTTAATTGACATTGTCAGAATATTTCACCCCAAAGCTACAGAATATACATTCTTCTCCAGTGCACATGGGATATTTTCAAAGATAGACCACATATTAGGACACAGGCAAAGTCTCTTCAAATTCAAGAGAATAGAAATCATAACAAGCATCTTCTCAGATCACAATGGCATAAAACTAGAAATCAACTACAATAAAAACAATGAAAAGAAATCAAACACTTGGAGGCTAAATAGCATGCTATTAAACAATGATTGGGTTACCAAAGAGATCAAAGAAGAAATAAAAAGCATCCTGGGAACAAATGACAATGAAAACACAACAATCCAAAACCTATGTGACACAGTGAAAGCAGTCCTGAGAGGGAAATTCATAGCTCTACAGGCCTACCTCAAAAAACAAGAAAAACTGGTAATAAATTATCTAACCTTGCAACTTAAAGAATTAGAAAGAGAGCAAAAAGAAAAGCCCACAGTATCCAGAAGGAAGGCAATAATAAAGATCAGAGCAGCCGAAACCGGTTTGGCTCAGTGGATAGAGCGTCGGCCTGCGGACTGAAAGGTCCCAGGTTCGATTCCGGTCAAGGGTATGTACCTGGGTTGCGGGCACATCCCCAGTAGGAGATGTGCAGGAGGCAGCTGATCGATGTTTCTTTCTCATCGATGTTTCTAACTCTCTATCTCTCTCCCTTCCTCTCTGTAAAAAATCAATAAAATATATTTTTTAAAAAAAAAGATCAGAGCAGAAATAAAGGACATAGAGACCAAAAAAAATAATACAAAAGATCAATGAAACCAAGAGCTTGTTCTTTGAAAGGATAAACAAGATTGATGAACCTCTTGCCAGGCTCACCAAGAAACACAGAGAGAGGACCCAAATAAACAAAATCAGAAATGAAAGAGGTGAAGTAACAACTGATCCTACCGACATACAAAGGATTGTAAAAAAATACTATGAACAACTCTACTCCAAAAAACTGGACAACCTCGACGAAATGGACACATTCCTAGAAAAATACAAGCTTCTAAAACTCAATCAGGAAGAATAAAAAAACCTAAATAGGCCGATAACTACTGATGAAATTGAAACAGTAATCAAAAAGCTTCTAGCAAATAAAAGCCCTGGACTAGATGGCTTCACAGGGGAGTTTTACTGAACATTCAAAGAAGAACTAAAACCAATCTTTCTCAGACTATTCCAAAAAATTCAAGAGGTAGGCACACTTTCAAGCTCTTTTTATGAAGCCAACATTACCCTAATCCCAAAACCAGATAAAGACACCACACACAAAAAAAAGAATTACAGGCAAATATCCCTGATGAACATAGATGCTAAAATCCTCAACAAAATTCTAGCAAACTAGATCCAGCATTACATTAGAAAAATTATACACCATGACCAAGTGGGATTTATTCCAGGGATGCAAGGCTGGTACAATATCCGCAAATCAATAAATGTGATACATCATATAAACAAATTGAGAGACAAAAATCACATAATCATATCAATTGATGCAGAAAAGGTATTTGACAAAGTCCAGCACCCTTTCCTGATAAAAACGCTCAGCAAAGTGTAAATAGAAGGATCATACCTCAACATAATAAAAGCCTTATATGACAAACCTACAGCCAACATCATACTCAATGGGCAAAAACTAAAATCATTTCCCTTAAGAACAGGAGCAAGACAGGGATGCCCGCTTTCACCACTCCTGTTCAACCTAGTACTAGAAGTACTAGCCATAGCGATCAAACAAGAAGAAGAAATAAAAGGCACCCAAATTGGAAAAGAAGAAGTAAAATTGTCATTGTTCACAGATGACATGATGCTGTACATAGAAAACCCTAAATAGACTCCATCAAAACATTATTAGACTTAATAAACAAATTTGGCAAAGTAGCAGTATACAAAATTAATGCCAAGAAATCTATGGCATTTTTATACACCAATAGTGAACTTACAGAAAGAGAAATTACAAAAACAATCCCATTTACAATTGCACAAAAAAAATTAAGATACCTAGGAATAAACTTAACTAAGAAGGTAAAAGACCTGCACTTAGAAAACTACAAGATGTTGAAAAAAGAGATAGAGGAAGACATAAACAAATGGAAGAACATGCTGTGTTCATGGGTTGGTAGAATCAACATCATTAAGATGTCCATATTACCCAAAGCAATCTATAAATTCAGTGCACTCCCCATTAAAATACCAACAGCATATTTCACAGATCTAGAAAGAACTCTCCAAAAATTCACCTGGAATAAAAAACAAAAAACCAAAAACCAAAAAACAAAACCCGAATAGCTGCAGTGATCCTGAGAAAGAAGAGCAAAGTAGGAGGGATCTCGATACCAGATATCAAGATGTATTACAAAGCTACTGTTCTCAAAACTGCCTGGTACTGGCACAAGAACAGACATATAGATCAATGGAATAGAATAGAGAACCCAGAAATCGACCCAAACTACTATGCTCAATTATTATTTGACAAAGGAGGCAAGAACATACAATGGGATCAAGACAGTCTCTTCAATAAATGGTGCTGGGAAACTTGGTCAGACACATGCAAAACAATGAAACTAGACCACCAACTTACACCATACACAAAAATAAACTCAAAATGGATAAAGGACTTAAAACTAAGATGGGAAACCATAAAAATATTAGAGAAATCCACAGGCAGCAAGATCTCAGATATATGCCGAAGCAATATCTTCACCGACACAGCTCCTAGGACAATGGAAACTAAAGAGAAAATAAACAAATGAGATTACATCAAAATAAAAAGCTTTTGCACAGCAAAAGAAACCATCAACAAAACAACAAGAAAACCCACTGCATGGGAGAACATATTTGCCAACAATATCTCTGATAAGGGTTTAATCTCCAACATTTGCAGGGAACTCATGCAACTTAACAAAAGGAAGACAAACAACCCAATCAAAAAATGGGCAACGGATCTAAATAGATACTTTTTGAAAGAAGACATAAGGAAAGCCAAAAGACATATGAAAACATGCTAAAAGTCACTAATCATCTGAAAGATGCAAATCAAAACGACAATGAGGTACCATCTCACACTGTCAGAATGGCTATCATCAACAAATCAACAAACAAGTGCTGGAGAGGATGGGGAGAAAAAGGAACACTTGTGCACTATTGGTAGGAATGCAGACTTGTGCAGCCACTGTGGAGAACAGTATGGAGTTTCCTCAAAAAACTAAAAATGGAACTCCCATTTGACCCAGTGATCCCACTTCTAGGAATATATCCCAAGAAACCAGAAACACCAATCAGAAAGGATATATGCACCCCTATGTTCATAGCAGCACAATTTACAATAGCTAATATTTGGAATCAGCCTAAGTGCCCATCAGCATATGAGTGGATTAAAAAACTTTGGCACATTTATGCAGTGGAATACTATGCTGCTGTAAAAAGGAAGGAACTCCTACCATTTGCAACAGCATGGATGGAGCTGGAGAGCATTATGCTAAGTGAAATAAGTCAGTCAGGGAAAGATAAATATCACATGATCTCACTCATTTGTGAACAACAGAAACCAATGAACAAAAACAGATCTAGAGACAGAGAAGCATCGATCAGATGCTCAAACCTCAGAGGGAGGGTAGGGGAGGGTGGGGGTAAAGAGGAGAGATCAACCGAAGGACTTGTATGCATGCATATAAGCATAAGCGATGGACGCAGACAACAGGGTGTGAGGGTGAGGGCAAGACTGGGGGGATAAGGGGACAATGGGGGAATAAAGACACATTTGTAATACCTTAATCAATAAAAATTTTTTAAAAAGATCTGAATTCTCTGCCCGACCTGCATGGCTCAGTGGTTGAGTGTCAACCTATGAACCAGGACCTCACATTTCGATTCCCTGTCAGGCACATGCCTGGGATGCAGGTTCAGTCCCCAGTGGAGGGCGTGCAGGAGGCAGCCAGTTAATGATTTCCTCTCATCATTGATGTTCATATCTATCTATCTATCTCCCTTCCTCTCTAAAATCAATAAAAATTTATTTTAAAAAAATCAGGGTTCTATTACTGAGAAAGAGAGCAAAATGGACATTAGGCAGCACCTGGATGTCTCTGCCTCAACCTTGAGGTAAATAGTACCCTCATTTTAAAGATGAGAAATGGTTTGAGAGGAATTTAAAAGGTCTCACAAGTATACACAGGTATACACAGCAATACTGGTATCTCACCCCAAGCCTATCTGACTCCAGGGTTCATAAGCTTTTCTTTGCAATAAGTGTAGGGCCTTAGAGGTAATGGGGAGTTCACCACATATGGCTAATGGTTAAAGCATGAGAGACGATGTGATTTTGTAGAAAGGACATAGGAGAGAAATAAAATCCAAAGGGGCCGAGGAAGGCCTTGATCAAAGGTGTAAGATGAAGGACCATTTGGGGAAACTAGATGGAAGAGTGGAAGAGGAAGAAAGCCAGGAAACTAAGGTGTCAAGCAGGAAGGCTCAGGCAGAGGCTGCAGTTCAGGAAACGGGGGTTCAGATCTCAGATCTGTCATTTTCTGAAGACATGACCTTGAGTGTTTCTTCCATAGCCTGCACTTAATTGCACTCATTTCCTAGCAAACAGAAATCATGATCAGGTCAGTGCTGCAGAATGTCAGGGCAGTTTATTTTTAAATACAGGCACAAGTAATATTGGTGAGGAGGGCATTCCAGAGGTTATGTACCCTGAGTTAAGAGCACTGCTTGCTAAATTCCTGCTCTCTTAATAGTTTCCACTACCGTGGATGTGACCGAGGAATAGGAGTTGTAGTTTATGATGCATGTCTTAATGCTGGATCACTATTTCTACCTCTATTTACAAAACAAGTGTGGAATAGCCAAAGGCAGGGAGAGGTCAAGCCATTTCCTCCCATGATTCACTGCAGAGTAGAGGCACTCTGATGCAGCAGAATGTGCCCGGGCCTAGAATGGGTCTCTGACACTGGATAACTTCAGCTGTTTATCCATCTCCTTGCTTTCCTCTTTCCTTGGATGCCCCCACCATTGAACTTGACTTGAGGGTCCTTTTCTATGATTTGGGAGAAGATGTTGTTATTGCATTGGCTCTCTCTGTGGTATATTGTTCAGTGCTGTGCACATTTATAGCTTGCATAAATATTGAATAATAATAAATAACTACAAGGGAGGAAGAATATTATAGGCTGGGGAGAGTGAAAGATGCTGAACTCATTATTCGAGGGCCAATCTCAGGCCTCTTGGCTATCTCCTTCAAAGAGATTTGTTTGCCAGCTGTGTTGAGAAATATACTTTCCATATGATGAGCCCAGAGAAGCAGCCAGTTTCCCTACAGAGCTCCTTCAGAGCAGCCCCAGGAGGGCCCATAGGATCGTTAATGGTGTTTCAGAGAGGATAACCCCTCACACCTCCCTGGCAGCTGGGTTAGAGGAAAGCCCTGGGGAGAATGGCTGTAGCAAGATGATGAAATTAGAGGAATGGGATGGATTCTTTTTATTTCATTTTCTGATTCCATGTGCAAACAGGGAAGCTATCCAACCACTTTATGGATGCCTCATCGACTGAGAAGGTCACTTGCTTTTCACTTCACAGTGATCTTGGCTCAAGGAGGGCATTTCTCATTTAATACGTAATCCAGGTTCAGTGTGTCAATCAGAGGCTATATCTCCTCCATCTCAAGAACTGGTTTTTCTGTTTGGTGTTTATGAACCAGTTAAGAGAGACAACTGAATTCTTAAATTTAAACACAATAAAATATTGAGTCAGTATTTACAGAGCTGGGAGATTCGGAGGAACTATAATTGAAAAAAAGCAATACGCAAACAAGTTGGACTAACCTTTTTGTAGTTCTTACTGACTACAACCCAGCCCAGCAAAGGGGGTGTTTAGTAAATAAAACTAATGCCTATTTATAGCATGATCAGTCTCTACATGTTGTACAGAAAATGTTTCCATTGTTTGTGAACAGATCATTTTCATTCACTCAGAATATATCCACCTTGGGATGAGAATGACTTTCTTCCCAAATCTGGAATAAACAAGAATGAGCACTTGCCTTGCCCGCACATCTCCTCACCTTATTTCTTTTTTTAAAATATGTTTTATTGATTTTTTACAGAGAGGAAGGGAGAGGGATAGAGAGTTAGAAACATCGATGAGAGAGAAACATCGATCAGCTGCCTCCTGCACACTCCCTACTGGGGATATGCCCACAACCAAGGTACATGCCCTTGACCAGAATCAAACCTTGGACCCTTGAGTCCGCAGGCCGAAGCTCTATCCACTGAGCCAAACCAGCTAGGGCGCTCACCTTATTTCTTGATGGGCCCTTGGGATAGCCCACCTGTGGCTGAAACACAGGAAAGAGGGATGAGGAGGAAGAGGATGGTGAACTGGACATAAGTCAGGAGCAGGAGATAAAGGTGGATAGAAATGGTGGATTTAAGAACAGCAGCTCAGTGATGGTCTTCTTAGATGTCAGGGCTCTGGGGACCTCGGTGTAGGTTTGACTTCCCAGTGGGGGTCTGCAGCAGCTGGCCCCACAGGCGTGCTCCCCGGGAGAGTTCAGAGACCCGGAACTATTTGCAATGAAGTTTTGAGAATCCGATTTTGGAACCCAGCTCTTTTCTAATGGCAGCTGATGATATAGTATGAAAGCTTTTCTGACTCATCTGTCAATTATCTCTCAAAAGAAAGTCTCAGCTTCTAGATTCTTTTCTTTTCATGGAAGACTCATTTCCAGAACTGGACTGGGACGCCCTAGAAGGGACTCTCCCTGATTATTTAATAGAGAGATTGGCCAAAGAAACTGCGAATGTCTCACCCAGAAAAGACTGTTCCTGGTCCTTATCTGACGAGAAAAGGAACTCAACTCTCAGAAAGGCCCCTGCTGACCTCCTTAACCTATAATAGCCCTCCCTGTATCCCTGCTCTTGGTTGGTTTCCTTCATAACACTTCTTACAACTTGTAATTATTTTACATATTTGTTTGTCTACCACTTTGGTCTGTTTCCTCTCCTTTGTCTAATTCAACTTTGTCTCCCTAGCTTTGGGTGTAGTACCAGGTATGCAATTAATGTTCAATAAATATATGTGGGAAAAAGAGAAAATAGGACAGCACAGGAGACTCAGTGTTCTCATTTTTTTAATTTTATTTTCAATTGCAGGTTCCCTCCCCACCACCTCTCCAAACACACATACACACACACAAGAGAAAAATAAGAGTGGATAGTTCAACTTCCAGGCATTACTGGTAGGTAGCAGCAGACTGTAACTTCAGCCTGGAATTATACAGACTTTGTTCTTAACTGGCTGGCTACTTGGTGACATGCTGAGGGGTCAATTATCTATCAGTCAGCCTCCTTGGGTTAATGTCATGAGGGGCTTCCATTATGCTTTGAAGCACAACAGGCAAACAAAAAATGGTCCTGAATAAAACAATTCCTTGCTTCTAGCTGTTTGTCAACTTCAAATATATAATATAAAAATATCTCTTCCAAACCAGACATTCAAAAAACTAGAGACTTTGTTGAGCCAGAATAATGCCATTTCATTCTCTTTCAGACTGGTACTTTTGCAAGATTTCTTAAATGGGTTGTGACTAACCATACATTTGACAGATATACTCTCAGTAAATCAATAAATGGCTCTGCCTTACCTCATACCATAGAATTAAAGGGCAGCTTCTAAAATATTTGCTGCACCCAGTATACACATCAAGTTTACCAACGGGGTGAGTAGAATATAGGCAATAGAAGTTGTGTAGTATAAGAAGATCTGGTTAAACCCATCAATGTTTATTCTGATGCAGAAGTTATATCAGTTTTATTCTTGAAGAGGCAGGAAAACAAAATGCAGATTCTGCAAGAGAAAAGCCAGTTAACAGTCAGTGGAATCAAGTCCAGGGCCTGTGGCAGGAGTTTATAACACTGGTATAAAGTACTCTCAGTAAGAATTTAGCCACAGCTTGAATTTAGGACAACATTCCTCAGAATACTTCATTATCGACAACTCTTCCTATGTGGCCCAATGGGAGTTATTTTTAAAAGCATTTGATCAGTGATCAAGAAAAATACCATCCTGCTGTTACAGGAAAATAGAAACTTCCTCTCCCCTTTCCTATCCACTAAAGGAAGTTTGTCATTGTCTGCTGGGTGTCTTACTTTTAACAATAAAAATAAGAAATATACAAATTAGGAACTTCCAGTGCCAAGTTTTTAGCCTAACTTGATAATGCTGTGGACTTTATTGCAACTCCCAGGTGAATCTGTCCAATTTGTTGGACAGATTCTGGTTAATGGAGGAAGGGAAGAATTGAGGAGCATCAAGACTGGTGTGATTAGATTTTCATTAGAAAGTACAGAAGGGAGCAAGATTCCAAAAATATGGAAAGGAGTGGAGATGCTGAAAACAATGTGGCAAGTTTGGGATGGTACCAAGTAAAGTAAGAGAGCCTTTGGGGACAATTACCCCTGGTGTAAAATTGTGATACAAGGAGATGTAAAAGAGGATTTTAAGAATTTGGTTATATATTATGAATATACCAGAGGCCCGGTGCACAAAAATTTGTACACTCGGGGGGGGGGGGGGGGTGGTCCCTCAGCCCGGCCTGTGCCCTCTTGCAGTCTGGGACCCCTCGGGGGATGACCACCTGCTGGCTTAAACCCGCTCCCCAGGGGATTGGACCTAAGCTGACAGTCAGACATCCCTCTGGCAGCCTGAGAGCCCTCAGGGGATATCCACTTGCCAGCGGGGAGCAGGCCTAAGCTGCAGTCAGACATCCTTAGTGCTGCTGAGGAGGCAGGAGAGGCTCCCACCACCACCGCTGTACTGGCAGCCATCAGCCTGGCTTGTGGCTGAGCAGAGCTCCCCTTGTGGGAGCACACTGACCACCAGGGAGCAGCTCCTGCATTGAGCATCTGCCCCCTGATGGTCAGCGTGTGTCATAGTGACCAGTCATTCCCAGTCATTCTGCTGTTAGGGTCAATTTGCATATTACCTTTTTATTATATAGGAGTGCCTGGCCAGCCTGGGTGAGGGGCTGATGGCTGTTTGCAGGCTGGACACAGCCCCTTCAGGGTGGAGGTCCCCGCTGGAGTGCCTGGCCACTCTGGGTGAGGGGCTGATGGCCGTTTGCAGGCTGGCCAAGCCCCCCAGCGGGGACCCTCACCCTATGAGGGTGTGGCCAGCCTGGGTGAGGGGCGGATGGCTATTTGCAGATTGGCCACAACCCCCAGCTACCCAAGCTCCCAGTGGAGGCTGGCTAGAAGCAGGTATCTGGGATTTGTTTGTCTTCTATAATTGAAACTTTGTTGCCATGAGCGGAGGCCACAGCCAGCTCAATGCAGTCGGGAAGCTTGGCTTCCTCCATTGCCCAGGCAACCAAGCCTCCTGCTTGCTCCAGCTCTGTGGCTGCCAGCCGCCATCTTGGGTTAATTTGCATATAGTTGCTCTGATTGGCTGCTGGGTGTGGCTTGTGAGTGTAGCGGAGGTATGGTCAATTTGCATGTTTCTCTTTTATTAGATAAGATTAGATAAAATAGTGGGCTAAACAAATTCTGTTGCTAAGATGAGATGAAAAGTGGACATTAAAGAAGGCAAATTGGCCACGGTATTAACAGGCACCATGTCTTAGAGCAGGGGTGGGCAAACTTTTTGACTCGAGGGCCACAATGGGTTCTTAAACTGGACCAGAGGGCTGGAACAAAAGCTTGGATGGAGTATTTGTGTGAACTAATATAAATTCAAAGTAAACATCATTACATAAAAGGGCACGGTCTTTTTTTTTTTAGTTTTGTTCATTTCAAACGGGCCAGATCTGGCCCACAGGCCATAGTTTGCCCACGGCTGTCTTAGAGTCTATCAGTTCCTTAATGGTTTTTCTGGGGCAACCAGGGAGGAAAATTTTGGTGAAGACATTTTGGGAAGTTTTGTATTGTTTTTGCCATCAGGATTTCTCTTGTCCATGGTATTCTTCATGGAGGTCCCATTTTCCAGGTTGTCAGGAATGGTGCCATGTTTTAAGACTATCTTGACATGTTATCAGCAGAGGATAAATTTCTTGAAACACTTTAGTAAATCTTACCTCAAGTATCATAATTGGGGTAAAAATAAAAATAAGAAATATACAAATTAGGAACTTCCAGTGCCAAGTTTTTAGCCTAACTTGATAATGCTGTGGACTTTATTGCAACTCCAAGGTGAAAAACTGTCAACCTCTTAATCAATGTAAATCTTTCTAACCTTTCTGTGGCTTCTCAATATCTAGCCTCTTTTCCTTTTATTCCTTTCCCCCATTGAAGAACCCTTAAAGTTAACCATCCATCACAATGGGAATCACTCACCTTCTCATAGTCTTTCTACTTCATCTCACTGCATAGGGTCTGCCTAGCCTTAAAATACCAGTTTCCACAATGTATTTGTAACCACTGGATGTTGAGTAATTAAAAAGCACCAAGGATAAATTTATGCTAAATTTCCAAGACCAGTAAAAAGGAAGATAATTTCAAAATAATTCAAAGTACTTCCATCTCATACCTTCATTTTGTTGGTTACTGCTCTGTATCAGTTATTTATAAAACTAGGATTTTCCAGGCACTATGGCTCCTAGAAAAGGTTCCTTGGTCAGCTCAATTGAATCTAATACATTTGTGTTAAGAAATCTAAATTAAGTGCCTTACCTTCAAACAAGGAAATAAACTTAAATAAACTGAGTATGCCTGGTGAAGTCAGTTAATGGAGGGACTCATCAGTTATTAGATTTCCCAGGCTTCTTATCTGGCAACATTTCATTCCACATATGATCAGTCTTCTCTGGTTTATGCCACTTACTAATGACATAATATTTCCACACTTAAGAAAACTTCATTCTGCCCTTGATTATGATTTTTTTTAAATTTTGTTTTATTGCTTAAGGTATTACAAAAAGTATTTTTTCCCCCTTGACGTTCCCCCTGGCCTCCCCTACCCCTCAGTGTCTTGTGTCCATTGGTTATGCATATGCATGCATACAAGTCCTTCGGTTGATCTCTTAAGTCCCCACCCCCCCCCCAGCCCCAACCTTCCCTGGCCTTCCCGCTGTAGTTTGACAGTCTGTTCGATGCTGCTCTGCCTCTGTATCTATTTTTGTTCACCAGTTTATAATGGTCTTTATTATCCATAAATGAGTGAGATCATGTGGTATTTTTCTTTCACTGACTGGCTTATTTCACTTAGCATAATGCTCTCCAGTTCCATCCATGCTGTTGCAAAAGGTAAGAATTCCTTCTTTTTTACAGCAGCATAGTATTCTGTTGTGTAAATGTACCACAATTTTCTAATCCATTCATGATTATGATTTTTTTAAATCAAATAAGGAAAGATTGGAGATACCATTTGTTGACACTCTCCTGACTCATTTTAATCACAAGAGCAAGCCTTTGCCAGTTAGTGCAGGCTAGCTTACAAATCTAGAAAAATTTCAGAAATTATATTTTCAGATATGCCTTTTTATATTTTCTCATAGAGACCTATTAGAGTTATGGTTGATCTCCTCAATATATATTTTATGTACCAGCTTTCCTTTCAAAATTTTTACTTCTTAGCCTTTGTGCTGTGTTCTGAGTGATTTAATCGATTGTATCTTCTAATTTGCTAATTATTTCTATAATTATGTCAAGTCTATTGTTTATTCCATCTGTCAGGTTCTTAAAAAGGTAAGTTCTAAGATTTCTATGCATGAATTTATTATCATTTGCTATGGTTTTATAACCTTCTGTTTTTGTTATATTGATAGGATTTTTCTCAGAGATTTTTAGAAACCCATGCTTTAAAATTACTTAATAATTTTATTTTCTTGACTGTCAATTTTTTTGTTATGGTTTGATAACTATCTTTCCCAGTGCTAGATTTTTCTGTGTGCTTTGTAAATTCGGTTCCCAAGGTTCCTTAATTGGGTATTTTCCTTTCAATTATTCATATGTTGGTCCCTCCCATCAAGGGCTTCAGTGATGTCTTAGCCTGTCCCTCAGTGATACACAGGTCAGAAACAGGTCTGACTTATCAGAGTAGAGCTCTTACCTGCAGGAATGTCACAGTTCCAGACTCCCAGCCAGAGCAGGGCCTTGCTCAGTTCCCATTGTTGAGGGTGTATGTGCTCCCTCCCTTCTCCATGAAGGAGATCGGACCTAATAGGGCAGAGTATAATCTCAGATCTCCACCATGCTGTGTTTGATCTCTGGTCTCTATGAATATGATTTCCTACTTTGTAGCTTGATCTTATTGCCATTTCTTTGTCTTATTGAAATAGAACTTTAGTTCTGTCTTCTAATTTGTTGTTGTTGTTGTTGTGGTGGTGGTGGTGGTGGTGGTGTGTGTGTGTATATTTACCAGTAAAGTGAAGTGAAAGAAAAGGGTCTCATTCAGCCACATAGGTAATGATTTTTCCTCCCCATCCCTGATATTTTTAGCCATTAAAGGTAATAAGGTAATAGTTTTCCTTGGTGCTTGACCAGAAATCTAAACCTCAATTTAAGGACAGGGTAAGAAACTTCCAAGAGATCATATGACATGGTCAAAGTTGGATATTAAGTAGGTGTAAAAGTCAGTATTTTAAATACACTAGGTCTTCTGGCCTCTGTGACTACTAAGTACACTTATTAATAATCTGTTAAGGTTTATTATAAGTTCTCCTATTTCATCTGACAAATATTCACATGTCATTGCTGGATCCATTGTTTCTTGGATTGGATTCTTACTGTGTGAGACTATGAGGATTCTCCCCATAATTTCCGCTACATAGTGATGTGTATAATAGCAGTAGTGTGTTAAGTGAGTGAGGCTAAAACCTTTTCATATATGTCTATTATCAGCTCATGCTTCCTTGTTTGTTATGGCAAATCATCAGTAGCAGTAGGACTCCATTTTAAAACTTGAACTAGGTGAAAAAAGGTGATTCCATGCCTTTTTGCCACTTTAAGCCTTGAAGATAACTGCATCAGTCCCGCTCAGTGCCCTGAAATGACTTAGAGAGTCAAAGATGCAGTATCTACGAGGGAGAGTAAGGCCCTTCACTTGGGGCAGGGGGGTGTGGTGTTAGGGAAACTTAGGAGCAGGCATAAATTGTGATGTGTGAACTTTGTTGTTGGGCCCTCCAGACCACGTCCCACCCCCACCCTCTCTAGTGATAGGAGCACTCTCCTCCCCTCAGTACACATGCCTGAGCCACAGGATCTGATTCACACCTTGCATTCTACCTGTCTATAGGGGGCGTGGTGGAGTTATCCAAAACAAATGCTAGGGAACCCTTCACCTGCAGAGGCCTGAATTTGGGAGTATAATCTGGCTCCTGCCTACCTGTTTATCATCACAAACTGCCACACACGCTCTTAACTTTACGCTCTAAGAACATAGACTAATCTCTCTCGTATCTGTGTCTTTGCTCATACTCTTTCCTACAATTCCACTGCCACACTACATGTCTCCAAACCAGTCCAACAGACACATGCCTACCCATCTGTCTAGTGTGCCCTCACGTAAGACTTTCTCCATCAAGTTTTCCCTGATTCCACCAGGCAGATGTAGGGAGGCTCTGCCCCTTATGTGCACATGGTACACACCTCCATCATTGCAGTCGCCACTTCTGGTGTGTCTGTGCCTGTCTGTCTGGGCACTCTGTAAGAGACTGTGTTGCCTCACCTTTATTTCCCCAGAGCATTGCATAGACATTCAAATACTTGCTGACTGAATTACTATGAACCAAGGTATCCAAAAAAACATCCCATGTGCCTTCAGTAGAGCCAGAGACTAACTTTGGGTTGATAGTTAAGAAGGGAACCCCTAGCTCCAGGACACACCTTTGTTCAGTCACAGACATCTTAATATCTCTGAATCGGGGCATAACTTAGCATAACAACTGTGAGCACAAGAGAGAGATGGAACCAGGTTGTTGGTAAAATAGCAGCTGAAATTGGGTTTGACTTCATTGAAACCTAACCTTCCAGAAAGGAATAAACTAGTTTACCTCATTTGGTCAAATAGCCTCAGTGAGGTCATACTTCTTAAACGCTCACCAGATATTGAAACATGCAATTTGTTAACAGGCAACATCTAATAATTAACAAAAGAGCTTTTTTTTCTAAGTCATTGAAGCCTTTGGGGTACAAAAGCTTCTCTAACTATTTTGAGCTCCCTCCTCCCTTCCCCTGCCTGTGTTGACTGTTAACTTGGTTGAGTTACATTCAAAAACACTGTGACAGGTGGGTACACTTTAGCACATGAGTTTCTACTGGTCTATGTCCAAAGAAGATTACGGGTAACCAAACTCTGAATTTGGAAGAGGAATGATGTGTCCCTAAAATCCCCATTTTCATAGTGTCTGCCGGGGTCCAACCCCAGCAGGTCCAGGGGTCCCCAAAGGTGTAGACGGAGTCGGCGAAGAAGGAAGGACACGGAGACAGCGTTCAGTTGATCAGCAGCCTAGCCAGGATCTCCAGCCAAGTTCTGGTCTGGATCTCCAGAGAGGTTCTGCTGTTTATTGTCTTGTTACATCCGTATTTATACCAGTTGATTTTAATCCTGTCAATTTCTATTACAAAGGTTAGGGTGTTTCTTATCTCCATTCCAGGGAGTAAAGATTATGTAGCTTAAGCATGATTGTTTGTAGTGATTAACTACCCGCCTGGCACTTAGTTAAGGAGTTTCATCCCCTCCCTGACTTCAGGGAAAAATTCCTACCTGGGGAAACAACCTTTCTAGGAGAGGCATCCCCTCCCTGACTTCAGGGAAAAATTCCTACCTGGGGAAACAACCTTTCTTGGAGAGGTGACCTTGGTTAAAACACACAGCGCTAAGGGGAGCAAACATATTAAGAACAGTATGCTATATACGCCAGGTCCCTTGAAACATATGCTGTGCAGATGTTTCTTTCCTGCAGCGACTGTGTCATGCAGCAAGGATGGACTGGCTTCCGGCAGTGTCCTCATGGGCTGGGGCCAGGGGTGTGCTGTTCAGCTGCTGTGTGGGGTGGGTGTCCTGCACAGCCTGGTCTGGAAAAGTCTCCAGAAGCACAGATGTGCTGACAGTCCTCGTAGCTTCCAAGTGCCCCTGTGCACAAATACTCTATCAATTGCACACAGGGGAGAGAGAGTCTAAGTGGCCAAACCCGTGGCTCATTGTGACATTTGCTGGAGGAAACAAGGGGATGTCAGCTTTCTTCCACAGTCGTGGATTTTTGGATGAGCTTTCAGAATGTGGAAAATAACTATCTTCATTTTTCTCTCACTTACATCCTCATTATGCTTTTCTCATAATTTAAATGCAGTCTTTATTGAGTAGTATTAGTTCTGAGTTTTTTTTAAAATGTGTTAAAACTCATTCTTTTTTGTAGATTTTTATTTTATTTAAAAAAATTTTTTTTATTGATTTCAGAAAGGAAGGGAGAGAGAGATAGAGATAGAAACATCAATGATAAGAGAGAATTGTTGACCTGCTGCCTCCTGCATGCACCCTATTGGGGATCAAGTCTGCAACCCGGGCATGTGCCTTGACCAGGAATCAAACCTTGACCTCCTGGTTCATAGGTTGATGCTCAACCACTAAGCCATGCCAGCCGGGCTGTTAATAGATTTTTAAATGTTCCTAGTATGTCAGAAGAAATAGATTGAAGCTTGAAGAGGTGCAAAGGCTAATGGAGATTTTCATAGACAGAGAAACTGAGGCCAGAGGTGCTGTGACTTCTGGAAATCATCTGATGGCCACATCATTCTGAAAGTGGAGTGTGAACTCAGGTCTCCTCTGATGGCCACAGGGCTCTTTTTAAGTGTACCAGGAAACTTGACATGTTTGTGGTTATAGAAAGTCTTAGGTTATGATCTCAACGAAGCAAGGCTCTTTAAAAATATTTAATTAAATTAGTTTGTCGACATTATAAACAAATGGAAATCAATCTGGATCTAGGTTCTGAGTGTTCTAAAGTGTAACTTACTTTTAGTTTTTGTTGATGGTATTTGCAACAGTGAATATATCTACAAAATAGGTAGGAGACTCAAAAGAGAACTTTATTAGTGGAAATAATTTTTTCCCTTCCACAACAGGTATAAGGAAAATGGAAATGATGGCTGTCAGCCTGTGAACATTCCCAACAGAAATACAGAGTGATTTTGTGGCTGATAATTATGTAGTCTTATTTGCGAGTAGAGTTTTAGTTCTAAAAATGAAATAAAGTCATCAATCAGAAACTGTTTTACAGTGTTTGTCAAACTTTTTTTTTAATTCAGAAAAGTCAATTTCTGATAGAAGTCTCTAGGCTCCAGAAGACAGCCATGACTGGGTTTAACTTCTTTTGAACTTTGCGTAGGGCTGCACATGAGTGATTCAACTAACATTTGGATTTTTCGCAAGCTTCCATCTTTCTTGAATCAAGGGTATGAGTGGGTGAATCTGAAGGGAGAGGTCTCCAGCAGCCAAAATCCTTGTTCAAACAGAATAAGGAAGACTTTGCCTTTGATACCCAACCGCAAGCCAAACACAAAATGTCCTGATGATTTCTGGTTTAATTGCTGTATCTAAGAGTCTGAGATACATCAATTCCCTTGTCAGCTGTCAATCTGAAATTCTCTTTGAAAGTCAGGTGACTCATTTTCCACCCTGTAGGCAGGAGCTGTGGGCACTCGGTGGGTCATCCAGAGCTCTCAACAGAAAAGCTTATGTTCTTTGTAATGCTACATCTCTTCTTTATATCTCTTTGCGATTCTACATTGATCAGATGGGACTTGGAAGCTGAAAGAATCTCAAGATGTGCTCCTCGGCTGTATATCCTGAGAATTCTCTGAGGAAAATTCATATTCTTGCCTATTTCTTTTCTGCAGACACTGGCCAAAATAAAATTATTTCAGAAACACATGGACTGTATTGACAAGTGTAGACTTGCTCTTAAATATCTGTGATTATCTATACTTTCAGGAACTGAATCTGTGTAATTTGTATTATTTACTGGTGCTGTTGCTGAAATCAGTCATTATAATAAGAACCTCTTTTTCCATTAAAATCAGGGATGCTTCTCATTGAACTCAGGGAAAATGATATCTATATATATAAAAGCCTAAGCGACCATTATGACTGACCAAATGACTGGTTGACCAGTCGCTATGACATGCACTGACCACCAGGGGGCAGGCACTCAATGCAGGAGCTGCCCACTGGTGGTCAGTGCACTCCCACAGCCATCCTCCCAAAGTCCCTCCCCCCGGCTGGCCAGTCCCGATTAGCCCTGATCGGGACTGGGTGAGACAGCCCTGATCAGCCTTAATTGCCGGCCAGGCCAAGGGACCTGACCCGTGCATGAATTCATTCACCAGGCCTCTAGTCTATTATAAAAGTAAATGTCACATCCAAAGCCACAATTGATATCAACTTCCTTCCCCATTCCCACAATCTTTTAAAGAAGATGGAGGGAGTAAGTTTCATAGGCACTGGGCTTGCCCTTTGGAAAACAGGTATTAAAAAAATATTTTAGGGACAATACAAAAGGGAAAGGGGACATTGAAAATGGGTCAGTGAAAAACGCACAGGTCTCACAAGCAACAAAATGGAGGTAATAACGCTGGGTGACTGTACAAAGGAGTCAGCTAACATCTCTGCATCTCAGCTGTCTCCTGTGTGAAATGAAACTAAAAATTTCTATCACAGTGTTGCTCTAAGCACTCACTGACATACTGCGTGTGAAGTGCCTGGCTCATAGTAGGAACTTAATAAATGCTCATTTCTCTCCCTATTAGCCTCTTGGATAGTGCTTCCAAATGACATGCTGAATTTTGCCCTGAAAGTGGTTTTTAGGTTCAGCAGCTTTTGCTGGTGCAGTTGGAAGGGGCAAGCAAATGAAATTGGGCTGGGTCAAAACTCCATCCCCAGGAAGCTTGAAGAATCCGCGCCTCATCTGCTTCTCCATACACTGTGGAATCATGGGTGTTGCCCCAGGTTCCAATGCTCTAATCTGCCAACACTGGTGCAGTGGTTTCTAACATCTACCTGGTGTATTATTCCTCGTGTCCAATATCTTCTTGCAACAGCTAGAGATAAACTAATTTTTGAGAGTCTATGGGAGGTCAACAAACTGGTCCTCTCTTAGCACCGGGCAGAGGTTAGGTTAGGTGCGGGAGTCAAATGGAGATTCAACTCCAGAGAGGACATTAACCACATGGCCTTATAATCACAGAACACAGCTTGTGTGGTGATTCTGTGGAGCTATGTATTAGTGGGGACTCAGGCACCAGATGTGCACAGCTGTGCTATGAAAACTAACCCTGCCAGATCAAGAAAAGCCACATGCCAGTTGTTTTACGTGAGTGAGATGGAAAGGGAGATAAGTATTTTTTCAGTAGAGAAAAGTAAGATTGTTAGTGTTTATTATTTATCAACTTATTCTTTTTCTTTGTTTAAAACCTAAATGGGACATTTTATATTTAACATGCTTTTTCCCATCTAAATATAAGAAAATAATTTTGCAAAAGATTTTTCAGTTCAAGTGGCCTGTTTAAATCAGGTTTTATTTGTTCATTACTATATAATTTTTATGAGGCAATATTTTTCCTTGATAATTTTAATGTCATATTTGACAAGGAATGCTGATCCTGTATACAGAAATGATGCTTTCATAGTCATATATTTTTTTTTCCTTTGAGAAAATTTATTTCATTTATACAAACCACCACCAACAAATACTATTGCTAATAGTCATATATACAGTGGGACTAACTTTTCTCTGGAGTTAGTCCAGCGATTTTCAACCAGTGTGCCACAAGAATTTTTAAAACATGCAACACCTGACTAGTCAGGGACACTGACCTCTTTTCCCTTAAATTGTCAAATAAAAAGTGACAACAGCCAAACACAACAATAGCCATCTGGTGCGAATGAATCAAAATTATACCTATTTTTAAATATACTTTTATTGATTTTAGAGAGGAAGGAAGAGGGAGAAAGAGATAGAAACATCAGTGATGAGAATCATTGATCAGCTGCCTCCTGCACACCCCCCTTCTGGGGATACCCTGACCAGGAATCAAACCCAGACCTCCTGGTTCATAGATCGAGGCTCAACCACTGAGCCACACCAACTGAGCAAAATTATACCTAATTTTTGTCATATCAGCATAAAATATATATTTTTGTGTGCTGTAGAATTTTAGTAATTAGTTTATGTGTGCCATGAGATGAAAAAAGGATGAAAATCTCTGGATTAGTCCATTGAAAATGATCTGCTAGAATTTATTCATTGCTGTAGGTAATATCCTGGTTTCTAACAGAAAAGAATTTAAAATGTATTATTAAGGAATATTTACGTGTCTGGGATTATTCTTAAGAAAACCAGAGTACTTTTGTAACTGAGTTACAAACAGAATACATTCAGCCAAGATTTATATAGAAGAAAAATAAGAATATAGAAACCTTGGTTTTATAGTTCACATCTATGAAACGCTATGTTACCAGGAAAAATTGGCTAGGATAGAATATTTCTTAATTTCAACCCCTTTGAAACTGAGCTTTCTATTGTGTCAATACATATACATAATTGTGTTAAAAATGCAAGACACACAAGAAGATAGTGTAGAATGCTTTCTAAAGGTGTCTTAATTTTTGTAATTCAATATACTGGCAATTCAAGTTGGAGATATACTAACACACTGGGATAATACTAAAAGAAAGATTAGACTAGTAAGGGAATAAAATTAGTAGCAAATCACCTTTTCCTTCCTTCTCTCTTTTTTGATGGGAAAGACTAGAAAAAGTACTTGGTTTAAACCACATGAGAAAAATACCTTTTTAGTTATCAAGCTGCCCTTTATGTTCCAGCTATGTAAACACATAGCATGACCCACAGGGGGTAGGTTCCTTTGCTGTGTAAATACTATACAGGTAGACATCCAAGAGGTGGAGTGATAAAGTCAGACAAACTGCTGCAGACACAGATAATATCTCCTGGGCCCACCATTCCAAGGCCTAGAGGCAACATTGGCATTTTGGCCTTTTGCAATAGTGAAGGACCACTGCCACCTGTGGACAGCAGAAAGCATCAGCCCTGACATGCTGCAGGCCAAGGAAGAAATACAGTGATAAGTTATGAGTGCAACATCTGGGCCACCTGCTCAATCTTATGGTCTATATTTTTCCAAACAGCAAGCGTTTTCATGGGTACATTTGTGGCCTGGGTGGGTTTTCCCCCACAAATTATAAGCATCCTTCCAACCATATGAAGGATGCGATTATTGTGTGTTAATATAAAGCAGTGGTTCTCAACCCTCCTAATGCCGCGACCCTTTAATATAGTTCCTCATGTTGTGGTGACCCCCAACCATAAAATTATTTTCGTTGCTACTTCATAACTGTAATTTTGCTACTGTCATGAATCATAATGTAAATATCTGATATGCAGGATGTATTTTTATTGTTACAAATTAAACATAATTAAAGCATAGTGATTAATCACAAAAACAATATGTAATTATATATTTGTTTTCCGATGGTCTTAGGTGACCCCTGTGAAAGGGTCGTTCCACCCCCAAGGGGGTCACCACTCACAGGTTTAGAACCACTTATATAAAGCACAAAGCAGGCATCTTAAGCTCAAAGGCCTTCAAGGGGCAGGTAGATAATGTACATGTAAATGGTAAGAGTGAGGGACTGTGAATTGGAGAACACATGCCCCACCTAGAGGCATTCAATTTTATTTTTTTAAAAATTGTTTTTAGGAAGATTGTACTTCATCATGCAACATACATTTGCAGCTCAGGTTCAATCTGTAACTATCTAGCACTGCAGGTCAATGAGTGAATGTGCAAGATCCCAAGTGGCATTTGTACAGCCAGGAGCAAAACTCTAAGCATACTTCTTTCACTTATTCATTAATGTATAAATTTACTCCCTCACTATAATGTATTTATTGACTGCTTCCTTTATTGTAGACATCACTCCATATTGATAAATAAGTTGGGAAAATAGATATTAAACAAATAATTACCTGAGTAGAATTACAGTTGGGATAAATGTAATGGCTAAAAAGCCCAGGTAACTATACAAATGTATACCATGTTTGATAAACTTGCTTGTAAGTCACATAACTATTTTCTATACTATTCAGAAAGATAAAAACTGACAATCAAATTATAACCCTATGCTTTCTTATCTATAAGAAATCAAAGACATGTGTTTTCTTATTTTTACATTGTGTTTCTCATTTATTGAGAAAAGTCATTTAGACTTATTTGGACATAGATTTTTACATCATAACCCCTCTTGTGTATACATGGAAAGGTAAATATAAATTAAATAAGGCATCTCTAAAACTTGTTTACATTGAGAGTCGAACTCTTTTGGATCACTTTTTGACTCAGAGTCACCAATGTCCATACTTTTCTGCAGTGTCATTCTCTGGCCATTAAAGGAGCTGGGAAGCAGCATTTCTTAAAAGTCTTTTTTACTACTGTCGGGAATTTTCTTCTCAGAAGCTGATACCAATTCTTAGAGTTTAGATGCTGGTGCTATCTTGATCTTACACAAAGGTGTCCACAGAAGCTTTTTAGACATCAACTAGAATTTCTATTCTTTCCTCAATGGTACTCAAATGGCTTCTTGAACAATGGCAAGAGGCTTCAGTTGTCCAAGGATATTGCCAGGACTAACACCCATGTTTTTCTATGTACCAGCAATGACACTAGGTAGGACGCCCAGCTGATCTGACCCATGAGGTTGGAGGACCTCAGTGTTAGAAGCCACTTCTAGATCTCAGAGATGTGAAAATAGAAGAACAATGTAGAATCCATGAAATACAGTCACTTGATGATCTGACCTGGTCTTTGGGGCCAGTGACATTCTCTTGGAGGCGGTGATTTTAGGCTTAGACTTGAAAACAAAGAGGTTATTTAGAAGTTGAGGTGGAAAAGTGTCAACTTAGCCAAGGCAGGGCCAGATTACGGAGCAGACTAGGTGTACAGCTCATCAAGAGCTCAAACTATAGGGACGCTTTGTCATGCCCATTACTGGTCTGTTTCTCTTGAGTGCTCTTAATGTGTGTTTGCACAAGTTGCTCGGTGCAAGTATTTCTGAAGCTGGTCGTCATGGTCATCTAAAACCACATCAGGTATGGTGTAGCATAAGTGATAGGCTTTGTGATTTAAATGTAAAAAACCTTTATTTTTTTCATTTTTAAATATATATTTTTATTGTTGATAATATTACAGATATATCCCATCCCCCCTCCTCACAGCCTCTACCCCACACCCCCAAATCTTCACTACCCTATTGCCCATGTCTGTGGGCTATGCATATAAGTATATAAAAAACAACCTTTACATATACTGTTACACCTCCCTAAGAAATTATCCCTGTTTAATAATTGACAAAAGAAAGCCAAAGAGAGACAAAAATAGAGACCAAGTAATTATTTTTTTCAAAATATGAATTTTGCTTAGCTCCAGGTGAAGTTGTATGTTAATTAAATCTATTTCAGTAAACAATTCTTATTAAAAGTAAATTAGGTTCACCCCACTCTCACCCAATACATATTGAATAAATATTTAAAGACTAATTGTTCAAAGGGGCTCCAGACTATTGGTCTTCCTAAGCTTGGACAGATTTCTAGCTTGCACTGGCCAGCAAAGAAGGTGGCAATTTCAAAGAACGAGTTGAAGGGGAGTGCAGCTAGACATGGAGTAGGTCATCCTACATAGGGGAGGTGAGGGAGGAAGGCTGGAGGCTAGCCCAGAGTCATACCATATAAATTCTCTGTTAAGGCTTTCAGTCTTCATCCCAAGGGAATTTGGGAGTTAAAAGGTTTTCAGAATGAAATGACAGGATCATATTTGCATTTTTCACTCTGGCTGCTGTGAAGCAAGTGGACTGTTGAGAGTCACTTATTTTCTCTCTGGGCAAGGCACAGGTCTTCATTAATGTAGCACCATGGATTTCAAAGGCTGGTGAACCTTCTTTCAGGCATCGTTTTTCAAAAGGGACATGTGAATTAATCATTCACAGCCACATCTGGAAACTTTACAAAGCCGAAATTAACAAACTACAACAACAATAGTAAATCTATAAACAATCTGTTAAATGGCACTTTCAATGGTTATATTTCTTATTTTTGTTTTGGATAAATCTATATATATAAAACCCTAATATGCAAATAGACCAAACGGCAGAACAACAGAACAACAGGTCGCTATGACATGCACTGACCCCCAGGGGGCGCACACAGAACATGACAGGCATTGGCAGCAGGCGGCAGAGCACAGAACATGGTGAGCATTGGCTGTGGGGGGATGGTGGAGCAGGTGAGCAGGAGCGCCAGACCAAGACAGGGCACCAGTCACTGTCATCGGGGCAAGCCTCAGGTGGTTACTGAAAATTATTTGCTCCCATGCACTGTGGTCTTGCTGGGTGCTTGCAACTGCTTCTGGCACCAGCCCCTCTCACACCTGCTGCCAGTGCCCAGTACTGGCCCAAATCGCTCAGCCCCATCAGCAGGTGCAAGCAGTGGCTGCCGGCCCTGATCACCCCTCTGGGCTTCTCCACCTCCCCTGCTCCTGAGGGGTGATCAGGGAAGCAGCCAGCGCTTGCACCCACTACTGGCGCCAACCCCAATAGCTCCACACCATCAGCAGGTGTGAGCGAGGCTGGTGCCATCAGTGTGTGGGAGCAGTGGCGGCGATGGGAGCAGGGTTTCAGTAGATAGGGGACCAGGGGCCATGGCGGGAGGGGCCAAGACCTGCCCCTGTGCCCACTGCAGCCTTGTGGCCCATAGTTCCTTTCAAGGTGCACGAATTTGTGCACTGGGCACCTAATTAATTAAATAATAAATGAACAAAGTCAGGATTTGGGACCAAAAGAAAATTTCCTGTAAGATAGGGTAAGAAGAGATTCAGCTCAGTAAAACCTTTTGGTAACACACTATAAGTTGACTCTCCATACCTAAGAAAAGTGTAACAACACTGAAGTATTCCTGAAATATTATTGGCAGTTTTGATTTAGATGGTAGTAACTAATTACTGTTGTTGAAGAATGATCAAATTTATTTCAGGAACACTCCGTGATCAGAACTAATAGCAAAAGTAGATTTGGGCTCACCAGTAATTCCCCTTAAGCACCTCTGTGTGTGACATTTGAATTCTTCACAAAGCTTTTTGGTGTAAGCATATGGTTCTCATTTTACACCCTTTACCTGAGCATTCCAATTAAATGGGAATACTTTTGATAATGATGATGAAAGCTAATAAGAACACAGTGCTGACTATGAACTAAGAACTTATTTAACCTTCATAATAGCCACCATAGAAAGCACTGTTATAACCCTATTTTAATAGATCAGGAAGCTAAAGCACAGAGAGGTTAAATAACTTGCTCAAGGCCACACAACCTGTAGGAAGTTGTGAGGCTAGAATTTGGGCTCAGGGAATCTAGCTTCAGAGTCTACATGCTTCACCACTATACATATCACCTCTTTAAAATTAATGCTTTCAGAGAAGTCAGTTCATGATTTATACATATATGTATACACAATATTTTTCTCTTAAACATTTTCATAAACTCCTTTAACTGGATCACCCAACCCATCATAAAAACATGGAAAATTTTTGAAACTAAATCCAACTGTACAGCACAAGATGAGTAAAGTTTAAAAGCAAGCAGATGTTTGCAAAGCATATAAAACTCAAATTGCTCTACACTCGATGCTATTTGGAACACAGGCATAATTCTTTTCAAATATGATTTTATCTAAATGGTGTCCCTTAAAACTTCATTTTAACACCCAAACGATCCCCAGCTGTTCGGGAGATTGGCCCCTGCTGGGTCTGTTTCCCAGCACTTCCCATATTCCACCATAAATATTCATGAGGCAGCGCTCCTGCTGCCCCAAGTGGGGGGCGGGATTCATTTTTATGAACTCCTCTCAACCCGGATTAGCATCTTTCACCTATTACCCAACTCCTGAATTATGGTTTTGTTCTGGCCTGGTCTCCGTTTTCTTTATTTTCACTGATATCTGAGAAGACTGAAGAGAATGTGAAGTGTGAAAGAAACTTCTAATTCCAGGAAGTTGGCCCAAGGAGGATACAAAATCAATTTTTAAAACACAATATGTTATTCAAACTTCATACCCAGCCCAGTGTGAAACCACTGTTTTCTACTTTGCCGGGCTTCCTGGGCAGCAGCAAGGCCTCCATCAGAGGTTTGTAAACTTAATTTGAGGGCCAGGGGTAGGGATGATGGAGCAGCTGAGAGGAGGGAATGCTATTTCCATAGACAAGACACGCTTGGACTACAAAAATGATGATTTTTCTCATATGATTTATGTTTGTGTTTAGATTCCAAGAAATACTAGGGATACATCTGCCATTTGGGGGAGTGAGAGGTGGCAGAAGTGTGAATTTCCCCACCTTTGAAGCTCTTTCTCTGTCCCTCTCTCTTTTGTGTGTGTGTGTGTGTGGGTGGGGAATCTTAATCAGCTCTACTGTTTCCATATGTCATATTTATAACATACACTTCTGTACCCAGAGATGCTCTTGACCTCATCCTGATTCAAATCAGGACACTGTGACAGCTTGCCTTGTTGGTGGGAAGAACGCTTGATTTTTTACTTTAGATTTGAGTTCTTATACCTGCTTGGTACTAACTAGTCAGACACAGTTGCATACAATATTTAACTTCTTGAAATCTCCGTTTTTGCATTTGTAAACTAGGATAAATATCAGTCACAGGTGCTTCCTATGCAGCATATGTAGGATACATATGTAGATTGAGAACTCAGCATAGGCCTGACGTGATACCAGCTACGCAGTGTTGGAGGAAGAAATGGTTAGTGAAGATCCACGTGGTCCTTAGCACCTTGGGCACTGTGGTCATTCCCACTTCCCATGGGTTTGCCACACCAGACAATAGCAAGAGTTCAGCCTCTGGACATCCTGGAAATGCCATCCAATTCTACGAAGGTTTCTGACATAATATGAATGGACTGTGAGGAGGGGCTAACTGAATTAACTGCACTGCCTGAGTTGCTAACTACATAGAGGAATGGGTAGTACCTTCAACTGCTCTTTCTGTAAATGTTATTCTGCTCACTTTGAAATACATTGGAACCTACCAATTACCATCAACCCTGTCAAGACTACTGCACAAGAGGAGATGCTGGAAGAACAATTACTCAGTAACAAGGATGTATTATGGAGTTCCTGGAAATGGACCTCATAGACAGACACCTACTGACACCCTCACTGCCCAAGTCAGGAGCACTAGCTAGAACAGAGTCAATGACCCCAAAATCTGGGCACAGTATGTGGGAGTCATTCAGGCATGAGCTCTGCAGTCAGACTGTTGGGGATCGAATCCTGTTTATGTTGTGTCTAGCCCTGTGCCATTGTGCCTTTGTGCCATTGTGCCCATAGCTCAACCTGTATAAGCCTGGGTTTCTGATAGCAATAGGACCTGTCTCAGGTGGTTGTGGTATGGGTTCAATGAGATAGTGTAGGTAAAATGTTTAGTGTACTGAACACAGGATTGGCCCAATGCACTCCTTTTATACAAGCTTAAAAATGCTTGTTAAAAGACCTAGCTAAGGGCAAGCATTATGTTCAAACATACTTAAGTCTGGATACTTAATTGATTATGCTAGCCGGGCCTTGGCTGGAAATGCAACAAAGATTTTGAGTGTCCTCCGAATACAGAATGTGTTTTAAACTAGATTGAAGGCTCCTTTATATTCGTGCTCATATTTTAAGGGAGAATAGCATGTTGCTCTGTGTGGGGAGGTGAATAATGTGTACATCTGAAAGGTGCAACAGTGCTTTCCAAGGTGTGCACGTGGAAAGGTCATTTCCTGGATCAGAAATAGCAGTTACTATATGCAGAGCCTGGTGTCACTGGTGATTCCATTTCTTAACCATAACCATCACCCACCAGGCAGAGATGTCCACTATTTCAATCTCAGGCACCTTCAGGCTTGCCCTACTGTTCTAAGCTGTGCTTTGGTGTGTGTTTGGAGCGTTTCTTCAGCTTTTCCTGTTTCCAGTTACATCACTTTGGCCCCTCTTGAGCTGTCTCATGGTCTCCTTTGCCACTGAGGAATCCAGCCCACTGGAGTAGTGAGGATTGGTTAGATGTATTCCAGGACCATACTACTGATGCTTATTTTGCATCAATTAAAATTAATTTAGCTGAATAGTAACAATAATAAAAGTGTTCAGGAAATTAGACATAATGTCATAGTGCTTCTGATGTGACTAACCTGACAAGTGGGGTCAGAAGCTGATCTAGAGAAACATCATCATCACCCTCCCTGCACACACTCACCCTTACCTGATAGCTTCAGTATGTACATATACAGAAACGTTGTTTGGGTAGGAGGCAGACATATGGGATGAAGAGCCCCCTATGGTGTCTGTTACCACTTGGACCCCTCAGGCTGGGCTTACGCCTCTTTTTTTTTTTAGTTTTATTTTTTAATTACAACTGACATTCAATATTGTTTTATATTGGTTTCAGGTGTACAGCTTAGTAGTTAGACTTAAGCCTCTTTTGATAGGGAAGGAGGAACAGAAATGGACTGATGCGTGGAAAACCTGGGTCTGGGTTAGGCTGTTTGGCCACAGATTGTAAGGTGGAGCACAGCAAGCTGAGAAAGGCCAGTCTCCCTAGCTCAGTTTAGAAGCCAGCACTGTCTTGACTCCTGAGGAATTGACTGCATCAAGCATCATTGCTAAGGATGGCACCGTCAACATAATTTTGGGGTGGTTCCTTAAAGCAGCTCCACTTGACATTAACAGGTTTGGTGGGAATAGAAGAGGGAAAATTGGAGGCTAATGGTGACTGTAACTGACAAAATGGTTCACTTTGGGGACCCGAGAAAATCCTGGGAGAAACTTCAAGGCTGTCTCAATGCTTACGTGGTGGACCTAACCAGTGGGGAAAAGAGGCTGCTAAAACTATTACAATTTAGGTGTTTAAATTCAATGTGATTTTAACTTTTACAATAAAACGTATTTTTTGGGGGGAAATGTTTTGGTGAAACCACTTTTGGAATATTCTTTTAGACAGAAATAGAAAAGGATTCTGGGTATGTTTTGCAGAGTTAGTAGTCCATAGGGGATTCCCTGCCTCATTTATAAGTAAGTTATTACAAAAAAATAGTTGAAGCAATACATGTATAACTTAGATAACATCGATCAAGAGCGGCAACCCTTTCGTGCATGGAACAATGCCCATTCAACTGGACCACCCCAGCCAGAGTGGCAAAGTCTATATTTCTTCCCCTTGAGATTATGTGGGCCTTTGTGGCTCTCTTGGTGAATGTAATATGACAAAGGTGATGCTGCATGACTTCTGATACTAGGTCATACGAAGTGTGTCTTCCACCAGGCTCTCTTTCTCAGTGAGCTTGTTCTAGAAATTCAGCCGCATTGTGGGGAAGTGCTGGACAAATAGGGAGGCCCCTTGTCAGTATTCTGGCTGCTTATTCCCATCATCAACCCCTAGATGTGCAAATGACTGAGGCTGGACATAATCCCAGCCCCCAGATTTCAAGTTGCCCACTCTAAAATCACCTGGATCAGAGATGAGCCATCCTCACGGAATCCCACCCAAATTGCAAATTTGAGAACAAAATGAATGTTGTCCTTGTTTTAAGTCACTAAGTTTTAGGATGGCTCATCACATTGCCCTAGTTAACTGCAGCACAAGAGAAGGTAACCTATGCCGATTTGTATAAGATACTTTAAATAGTAAATAGCTCAGAGGAGTATAAATGCATAGTTAGACACTTACCCATTTATTAACAGTTAAAAATCATTTTCCCCCTCCCTGCCCATCAACACTACTGGATTCCTTTATGAGGAATTTGTTAGTTTCTACTAATTGAGAGCACCAATGTCAGATCAGTAAACCCTTACCCCCACCCGCTCTGTCTCATTACTCTATCACCTATATACTCTGTAGGACCCTGTCAGACTCAGGATGCCTTGGAGCAGGGGTCCTCAAACTTTTTAAACAGGGGGTCAGTTCACTGTCCCTCAGACTGTTGGAGGGCCGGACTATAGTGTAAAAAAAACCTGTGAACAAATTCCTATGTACACTGCACATATCTTATTTTGAAGTAAAATAACAAAACGGGAACAAATACAATATTTGTATTTGCATGTGGCCCGCGGGCCGTAGTTTGAGGACCCCTGCCTTGGAGCTTTTATCGTAGCTGCCAGCAACTGTGCGTTTCATGCATTGTCTCATGGAAATTTTGCCAAAACCCTGGGATATAGATAACACCTGTCTTTATAGATAAGGAACCAGAGATTCAAGAAAGCTAAATGACTTACTCAAGATTATACCGTCAATGGCACAATTGGGACTTGAATGCAGTTCTGTCTGATCCTGCAGTCAGTATTCTTTCCCCTGTGCAACTCGACTTCGGCCTTGAGGTCTTCAAAGGACCTGGGGTTCACCGTTTGTTTTTAGCCCATTTTACATGCTCTGTACCTGCAGATTTTGTGAGTATAACCAACAGTTATACTTCTGGCTTATGAGAAATTACCTTTTGAGCCTAAAAATATTTTTTATAACATCATAAGTTGGGATGCTGTGCTTATATATGGGCCTGTATATACACATAATATAGAATTATATATAATATAGTACATAAAAGTGTATATATTATATATAACATATAGTATATTACATACAAAATTATATAATAACATAAAATTATGTATTTATACATTATATATTCTATATGATAAAGAGCTAATATGCTAATTAAACCAAACAGTGGAACGACTGTCCGGACGACCTTCCAGATGACCATACGGATGACCTTCTGGATGAAGCCTGGGCTGCGAGGGCCGAGCCCCTTGCATGAATTTCATGCATTGGGCCTCTAGTATTTATACATGATTATACAGTGGGGCCTTGACTTACGAGTTTAATTCATTCTGAGACTGAGCTCATTAAGGAGCTCATTAAGGAGCTCGTTAACTCAAATTACTCTGTCAACTCAATGCAAAAAATCAGCCTAGAGACAGCTGGTATCTCAAAAAACTCGTTAGTCGGGACACTCGTAAGTCAAGGCCCCACTGTATAAAGGGAGGATTTATAACAGAAATTACTAATTTATTTGTGATACTGTACAAAAAAACTAGATAGTTCTTCATTACTAGATAAAAACTAAACAGTCTCATAAAAATTAATATTACTATTCTACTCTATTCAAGATTTACTGATTGCTTTATTTAAAAAAAATTATTTTGAAATAATATTTAGATTCACAGAAGAGTTATAAAGAGAATGCAGAGAGTTCTAATATCCCTTATTCAGCGTCACCTAAAGTTAACATCTTACACATGAAACTAACATTGATACAATGCCATTATCCAAAGGACACTGTATTCAGATTTCACCGATGTTCCACCAGTGTCCTTTTATCCATTCCAGGATCTAATCCAGGATGCCACATTGCAATTAGTCAGCATACCTTCTTAATCTTCTCTAACCTGTGACCATTGCTCTGTCTTCCCTTGTCTTTCATGACCTTGAGACTTTTGAAGAGTATTGGCCAGGTATGTTGCAGAATTTATTTCAGTTGGGTTTGTCTGTTGTTTTCTCATGATGAGACTGGGGCTGTGGATTTTCTGGAAGAATAGCACAGAGGTCAATACCTCGCAGTCCTTCTCACTGCATCATATCTAGGGTACGTGATATCAACATAACTTCTCATTGATCATGTTGACCTTGATCACTTGGTTGAGGTGGTGTCTGCCAGATTTCTAACTCTAATTATGCAGTTTTCCCCTTTCCACATTCTATCGTTACATGTGTCACTAAGTCCAGCCCCCTCCTAAGTGCAGGAGAAAGGAACAAGCTCTACTTCCTGATGGTAGGAGGGTGACCGATAGACTTTTTTATGTGTCAGTGAGAAAGTGTCTTCACTCCTGAAGCAGCCCACAGGTCTACAATAGCAGTCAGTGTCTGGATTATATAAACACTTTGGGCATTCAAACCTTGAGTCAACCACATCTTTGATTTCTTCACCCTGGGAAATATACCTCATAAAATAATGCCCACTCTTACTTGCTACTTGATTGAGAGCCGAGTTCAGTCTACTACACATTCCCTTTCCACCCCTATAAGAAAGGGGTCACTGTTGTCTTTTACATCTCAAAGTCTGTTATGTTTGATATAAAACATATACAATGTTCCTTCACATATAGGACTCCTTTCCTCTGAAAGGAAAGGGATTTTTTTTAATCTTTAAATTTTCCCTGGCACCTAAGAAATAATAATTGCTATAAATATTATGTATTTCAAATTCATAAATTGGAATATATCATATATTTAAATATAGTTTATTTATGTATTTATATTTTTACAAATATGTATTATATATAAATTTATGAATAGAAAATTGTACAAATTATAAGTATTATAAAATAATGATAATTCCCCTTGATTAAATACCTCCTATGTGTTGAGCACTGTGGTTGGTACTTTGTAATCTTTATTTCTAATCCTTACAAAATATCTATGAAGAAGTATAATTCTCACTTTTCAATAAAAATAATCTGATGTTTAGGGGGAAAAACTATATTCTCCAAGATGGCATGGCAAGACTGGAATTTGAACTTAAAGCTCTTTGATTGTCAACTCTGAACCTGGTAAATGTTTGTAGATTGGCTGATTAAAATTGAGTAGAGGAAAAACAGTATTTGAAGATTGGGCCAGTAATAGGTGTTTTTAAAAAATTACACAAAATCACACATGATTGAAGAAGACAGGTGTTAGGCTGTGCTTGCATAAAGAGGCTCTGCCACTTCAAGTCAATCAAAAGAATCATCCTGACATTCAGTGTGAAAACAGCAGCTACAGCCGGCATTCTGTGAGGCAGGAGTCCCAGCATCCACTCCTAGCTGCGAACATGCATGGATTATGTTATTTTATCTCATACCCTCTGTGTGCCCCATATAAAGTGATTCCCTGTCTCACGTGGTAACAGGAAATAAGAGGGTTCTTAAAACATCTACAGAAATCAGAAATGGAAAAGTTAAAAGTCACTATAAGATTGAAGCCCCCATATAATAAAGGATAATACTGAGATGAGATATAAGCTAAGTAAAAACTAATGTGTGTACTAGTATGTGAGAGCGGGAGAAAGAGAGAGAAATATGAGAATGTATGAATATGGATTTCAGCCCACAGCTCCCATGAGCTCAGTGCAGCAATATTGCATGTCTATATTTTCTAGAAAGCAGCCTAAATTTATCTTGTGCCCCATTCACTATTATACTATTAGATTATTAACTTTGCTTATTATTTAGACGACCCCACCCACCCACTGAGTCATATTGAAATGCCTGGGGATCTTGATATTTACCTAGGAGCCTCTTTACATTGGCCTGTTCACCCAGGTCATGCTGTCTGGGCTTCATGGTCTGCCCCACGACCTCTCAGAATGTTGCTAGTAGGGACGTGTAATGGGCCACGCATGCTGACGGCCACCTTTCAGAACAAGGCTGGCCTCTTGGTTCCCGAGTTGCTGCTGCTCCACACAAACTCAACTCCCAGTCTGTTAACTGAACACAGGCTGTTCAGGTTAGCCATGGTGAGATGTGTGTAACTGAGCCTAGAGGACAAGCACTCAGAACTACGCCCGTCCGCTCCCTCCTAGACACCCAGCACCCACCCTTCTGCTTTCCTCTGTTTCCTGTCTTGATGCTGTAAGTTAAAAATGAAAACAACTTCTACTCTGCTTTTTTTCTCCCAATAATCCTTAGTCTAGGATTAGTGTTCGTCACCATTTCTTCTCCAATGTAAAGAGCACCAATCTTTTCATTTTAAGTGTTGACTTGGGAGACAAACCAGTTCTCATTTCTATGTTCAGGCTAGTCTTGAAAGTGTTTTAAGACTTCAGGTTACACTCAGCAAGCTTGTGCCTGGTGGGTTGAAAGGGTACACAGGCCTGGCCCCTGTTTCTCAGCTCTGAGTTCATTGATTTGATACAGCGTCTTTTGTTACTGCTGAAAAGGAGGCAGGGAAGACTTGGATTAATAAAAGCATGAAATAAAATACATGTGTAAAATGCAGTAAATAACAAGGAAGGGTGTAGGGGTGAGGAGTGGAGGGATAAAGAAGCTCATCGTGTAAAAACTGAGGTTTCTATGGTCTCTACGGTGTTTTATTTGAGAAATCATGACATAGGCACCTCAAGATATTCACTGAGGACTGCCAAATGATGGATTTCCAAATGAATAGCTGTGCATAAGAAATTAACTTCCAGGTGTGCATGACCACTTAATTTAGATTCCCACCCCCACCCCACCTCCCACCCCATGGCTAATGTGGCCACAGGCACCATTTTTATAATGCAATGAACGTATCATTTGTGTCATTCATAGCAGACATTCTGCATTTTGTGGGGTGTGGGGTAAAATGCTCACTCAGTATAGGCAAAGGCCCTGTTCAAAGATTTTGTCTTTATTACAAGAAATGTCCAAACTATTTGGAAAATACCAAAGGATTTGACGATGCTCCTTAGAGTTAATATATTGTATGAAAAATAATCATTAGATAAGAATGTCAATACGATATTACTATTTTATCTAAAGTTATGAGAAAGCAAAATGACAAAATACTTCCTACAAAATACACTCTATAGAAACTGGTGCTGCATTCTGGTCGCTGAGGTTTGTGGTTACCATTGTCATCATGAAGCAGTTATGATTGTCTGAGCTCCATCAGAAACTGTATAAAGAGACACAACTCCCTGACTTTGGTGTTGAGCACATGTATGACCTTGTATAAGTTCCTTAAACTATTTTATCTATTAAATAAGTTGGTCTAGATCATTTTAATTTCCACTTAAATTATAAAAATTCCCTGATTCTTAGTCACTAAGACTCAATGAGCACTAATCTGAAGCACAATGTATAAGGTAAATGATTTATTTTGGGTCTGATGGGGCCATTCATGCATTTATGGTAAGAGGGCAATCTTAAGATTTAAGCTATTATGGCAAGAACAAAGGATTAGATTTTTCTAGTCCTATAGAAGTCATCTCAAAAATGTTCACATTAATTACTTGCAATTTAACTATTTTAAATGGCATCCTTAGACAAACAAAAGGTGAACTGAAATTTCTTCAGCATATACTAGAGCACAAAATCTTCTGAATTGTGTGACAAGGCCTTACCCAGGACTTCCATATCAGATGTTTGGTCTACTGTCTCCATATTTCTGACAAAAAAGAGGCTTATTTGGTTTGTCTTTTTTAAATGGTCAGAAGGTATCACAGTTATTCAAAATTCATGATAGATTTCACCTATTCATTTTCAAATGATTTTCTTTATTATGTATTTTATGCTAGGTCTTATATCTTTATTTGCTTATTATTATAAAAATAATGTAAAATTACAGGGTATTTAAGAACAATGTCAAGCTCCCCAAAATTTTCAGTTTCCAACAATTTTCATTTTTGCATATTTATTTCCAGTCATCATAGCAATGAAAAATAGGTCTGTATACAGTTATAGTCACTGTGTTTGAGTGTAAATTTTTTTGGTCACCATCAATATCAGTAATTTTTTACTTTCAATTTGGATGTTCTTGTGGAAGTCAATGTATGAGCCCCAACTTTTCCCTTTTTTTGATATCCCCTTTTAGAAAAGGATAATTAAGCACAAATTAAAAAGAAAGACTAAAGCATAAAACTGAATAACTGTAGCCAAGCAAGTGAATGAGATGCAAAGTCACTTCAGAGGCTGGAAGTCAAATGGGAAGGAAGCATATATTACCTGGTCATTGTCAGAGAGGAAGAAAGGTGAAGGTTTTTTGTATGTGGAAATAAGGAATTTTCTCAGCTTTCTCTGCAGCCATCATCTGCCATATGCTCTAATTGTTAGTTTCCTCCTTGATTAACTAGGTTATCTATAGCTCTTTAACTGTGAGCTCTGTTAGTGAAGCTGGTACCTATGTCTGTATTTATTAAATGGATGCACTTCTCTTTAATGGATCAATTATTTGGTTAAATGTTGAGAATGACTGCATTACTAATTGAGCTGCCTTGCCATGGTTGGGATTCCAACTGCCAAGGTTCTAGAATTTCAGGCATTAGAGATTATCGAACATTGCCTTTACCCAAGGTAAGATACATAATACAAATATTTCCAATTGAATCATTCACCAGCTTTCCATCTCCCAGGGATGGGGTAGTTACTACCTCTATGTCTACTCTAGGAGAATTGGCTGGTTAATAGGTGAAGAAAGCAGGCCCGGAATAGGGAAATCAAATGCAGAAATCCAGTCAAACTGTTTTTATAGTTACTGAACTGTGGCATAAGGATGTAACATGATATAAATATGTAAATATTTTATATTCAAAATTGAAAAAACAGAAACAATTTTTTCAACACAGCATCCTTTGTATGCATATTAAACCCATATGCCTGTACTTTCTCTCGTTTTTCTTGAAATGTGTCTTTTTCAATCTGTCTTTTATTTTCCAACATTTGCTATAGATGCAGGTTCAGAGAAATAATTCCCTACTATAAGGAAAAAAGTGGGAGAGCATGATGCTAAGTGGCAACGGATATTAAATCCCAAAGTTAGGCCTGTGGTGGGGTCTGTGGCAACCTTAGAGCCCATGCTCCCTCCAGCGGGTAGCCGGCACTCAGTTCCAGACAACTGCTGACACTTGTTGACACCTAGGAATGTGGGTCCTGTGTTACTAATCTTCTGCTTTCTCAAGAAAAGCTAGCAATCTGGATTTTTAGTAGCATTCTCTAACTTTTAAATGTTTTTTATTTTAGAACACAGTTTGGGCCAAAAAACATGTCTGGGGCCTAGATGACATTTGTGTGCTGCCATTTTGCCTTCTCTGGCCTATTCCAGGGCTTTGCAAACTATGGCCTGTGAGCCAAATCCATGTAACCCTCTGGTTCTGTAAATAAAGTTTTATTAGACCATAGTCATTTGTTAATGGTATCTAGGGCAGCTTCTGTGCTCTGGTGGCAGACTTCAATAGTTAGAACGGAGATTGTATGGCCTACAAAGACTAAAATGCATACTAGCTCAACCTTTACAGAAAAAGTAGTATGTAGACCCCTGCTCTTGTCCAATTTGGTAAAACTCTTAATGTTTAGAAAGCTCTTCCTTATTTTAATTGAAATCTGCCTTTCTGCAACTTTCATTCACTGGTTTTGTGTCTGTTCTTTATTACTCTGGACATTTATAGAAGACATTTGGACCCTCTTAATTATTTAGTCATAAGACCATCCAAAAGCTGCCACCAAATTAGACCTCACTTCTTGGATGAGTGATATATTTTGGAATAATCTAAGACATTACATGTTCATACAGAAAGTGGATGGAGTTTGTTAGCCAATTACAACCCCCGCCTCCCCACATCCCCAAAAAGCCCCAGGGGTGGTCAATAGGAACACTAGATGAATGTAGCCTGTGAATGTCTCTATGCAGCCTACATTCTTCTTTGCTCTTAGAATAACATCTAAATTTTGTTCTATGGTCCACAAAGTTTTGCGCAATCCAATCTGGCCTCTCCAGCCAGCCATATTTCTTTGGTCAGCTGGGCCTTTTTCAATTGCTTAGACAGTCCAAGGTCTTTCATATCTTAGGCTCTTAGCACTTGCTTTTTTTTTCTGTATGACACACTTGTCCCTGTTTCCTCACAAGGAGGATCTTTACCTTTTAGATTTTAATTTAATGCCATCTTCTTAAAGACATCTTCTCTGACCATGGCACAGAAATTACCGCTTAGCACACTTTCCACTTACCAAATTTCTCTTCATTGTATGCATCTTGCATATTCACTAGTATCTGTATTCTCGTGTACTGCCATGAGAATGTAAGTGTATTGAGACCAGAACCTTTCCTTTGTTATTTGTTGTTTTTTCCTAGGACCCAGAAAATTGTATGCATGCAGAAATAGTTGTGGAATAATTAATTGCACATCAGAAGTAGTCTAGCATCACATAAATTTCACTCCTGATTATTTTGTTTGACAAATGAACTTGCAAAACCTATCCACAGCATCTTCTAAAAAAACACCACCTTTTTACTATGAGTGAATGCTTTGAGTTAAAGCATTCCTGCTGAGTAATAACTGAATATCTATATTTTGGTGAGCGCATTTTTAAGTGTTCTTGTTAGTGAAAATCTATAATCATGTACTAACATGTTGATTATGAACTAAATTAACAATATTAATGTTTTTTATATGTTGCTTTGCCATAACCAAAACACACATCCAAAAAGATCTTGCTTTGCAATTCTCCCATGAGAGGAACTTCAGAAGGGACATTATTGATTTTCCACTTTATTTTTACAGTTGAGGAAACTGAAGCCCAAAGAGAAGGTCACACAGATTGTCCACTTCTATGCACTTAACTGTGTTTTCCTTTGTTGATGATTGGTTTATTTTATAGGTTCTGGTGGCAGTGTGGACATCTCATAATAGTAAATTTCAAAATAGTAAATTTTTCTTTGTAAAGTACCCATCACATGAATATTCTACTAGAGCCACATTAATCCCATGAGAAATCTTGAACAATTACTATGAACCTATTTTAGTTTTTAATTTGAGAAATGTTTAAGTGAAATTTTGGATAGCATTAATGCCATGACGAAAATGTCAGGTAGAATGTGATAGAAATGGAGTTTATATCTCAATTTTTCCTAGTGCTCTTCCTATGGTACCTGCCTGTCCACCTTCTTCTTTTAATGTGCAAGTTAGAATTTAATGTTGAGCTTAGTGATCAATAAAAATGTAGGTGTTCAAGACATGCTAAGGACCCTTATGATGATGTACTGACACAATAGGTGTCTGTGGGTTCATGACAATGGCAAAATCTTTTTTATATAGTGCTTAATATTTGTAGTTATGGTTCTATTCACTTTACATTTTATTAACTCATGTCATCTTTGCAGAAAGTCTGTGAAATAAATACTACCCTATCCCCATTTTATAGTTGGGAAAACTGAGGCACAGGAAGATTAACTATCTTGACCAAAGTAACATAGATAGTTAACAGTAAAGCTGTGATTTAAAGCCAGGGGGCCTGTGTCAGTTTGCTTCCTTTCTGGACTAAAGAATCTTCAAACTAAAGTAATAGGCCTATTCTGAAAGCTGAGCTTAAACCCTGGAGAACTTGACTCAGTAGGAAACAGCAGGATTCTAAGTTACTGGGGCTACTTGTCTCCTCTCCCTCACCGCCACATTGGCCTGTGGAGATGGCATCTCTGACACCTTCTGTGAAAAGTGTTGACAAAGGTGCTTTGTTTCCCATGCAACGAGCTCATTGGCTCTGCTCCGTGCAGGAGGGGAGTCGTGTTTGGCTGCTGACATGGTGAGAGCCTGTCCTACATTGGGCTGCACTAATCACATAATCACATGTAACTAGCCGTGTTGGTCAAAGTGAGGTGTTTCCTCCCACAGTTTGAGGTCGAAGACCTTGTTCATGATGACTGCATGACATTTGCTAGAATGTCCCCACTGCTCACCCACCTTGTGACCTGGTGGTTGTTGCTATTGGTGGCAGAAGATTTAGGTAGTTTAGGAAGTTTGCCAAGTATCTTGCTTGTCATCAAAGCAAATGGTTGGTGAAGAGAAGGGATTGAATGTAGCGGTTCTGGAAGCAGGGAGGCCACTGGGAGGCCTTGGTGCTCACAAACAGGGAAGGGATACACCAGCTCCTTGAAATAAAGCAGTTTTGTAGGTATTTCCAGGGAACAAATATTTGTTGAATTGTACTATTAACTAGGCATTAGGCATTCAGCTTTGAACAAAATATATACCTTTGTTGCAGGACTTACATTCTAGTGAAAAGAGACAACCAAGAAGTGAATAGAGAAACAAGATAATTTCAGAGAGGGACAAATGCTCTGAAGGAAAAACAAATGGACAGAATGACCTATGAGGGATAGGAGAGGCACTACTTCAATTTGGGGGGTCAGGGGAGCCATCCCTGAAGAGGTGACCCTTGAGTGATGAGGAGCCAGCCATGTGAGCTTCTCTGGAGGAGTGTCCTTGCAAAGGGAACTATACTATGACCTGCTTCTCCCTTTTCCTCCAACTCAGACATGCAGTCAATTTCCCCAATGCTTCTTGCATCCAGAGGCTGTGCCTGCTCTTGTCTTTGCTAGTGTGCCTGATCCCACCAGTGAAGAAAGATCCAATGTAGAAGATGTCAGTAAAGACTATCAGGTGCCTTGTCAAAACAACAGCCCCTCTCTCCTAAAACCTCTTAGAACAACTCAAAAAAGGAACGAGTTAGTTTGGCATAATGTGTTTCTAGGGAGCACACTACTTCCTTTGCATAATTCTCAGAAGCCATCTGCTTAATAATCTATTCTTGAATTTATGCAGGGTTGATGTCATATGCCTGGGGATTGAGTCTCTTAAATTCACTAGTTCCCCTGTTTTGAAAATATGAACAACGTTGTAAATTTGCAATCTTCTGGAACCACATCTGCTTTCCACTATTCCTCTAAGATTGCTGACACTGTTCCGTGACCACATCTGCATGATCCCTTAATACGCTAGGATCTGATGTGCAGCACAGGAAACCCCAACTCATCCATTGCAGCCATTTCCTCTCTGTCTCCTCATGTATCGTTGCAAACTGCCCTCTCCTTTTAATCTATTTGTTATATGTGGTTTTCTGATTAGAAAAGTAACAAGTGTAAAAAATTGTAAAATATGTAAAAATAGACAAAAATAACTACCATTTCTAATACCTAGTGATGATTGCTTTTTGCATCTTGTGATATATCTTTCCAGCCTTTTCTCCACTGCTTCCTTCATAATATATATATATATATATATATATATATATATATACACACACATACATACAAACAGTCACATACATGCACATGCAAACACATACATATTCACATGTTTAGATTTTATAATTTGGGAAATAATGCAAAATCTATTTGTAATATGACTTTTAATTTAAAAATATTATTAGTATTATTCTTTCCAGTCTGAATCCCTTGTCTTAAATAGAAGCAATGCTGAATGGAACCAAGGCAAGTCCCCTGGGCGGCCTCTTGCCATGGTAATGCCTTTTCTGGCAATACAGAGTTCAGGCGAAACAGCACACTTTCTTGCCTCTCTTAGGACTGTCAGAACTCCTTTACCAGGAGTAAGGGATTGGCTGTGTAGTATCTGGGGGATATTTTCAGGCAGATAACGGCTAGGATGAGGCCCTAGAAAATGTGGGAGCTTGTTGGCAAGTTCAAAGGACAGCAAGAAGATCAGTGGATGTGCACAATTGAGGGAATGTAGGAAATGAAGTCATAATGGTAAAGATTGAAGGTTGATATTACCATAAACTGAGTTGGGGAAGACTGCCCATAGAGGAGAGCTGTGGGGTGGAGGTAGATCACAGATTTACCTGGGGCATGTTAAGTTCAAGATGACTATTTGACTTTCAAGTAGAGAGGTTGAGTAGACAGTTGAGTATATAAGTTTTCAGAAGTCTGGGCTTAGAAGAAAGGACTGAGCTATAATTTGGGGAGGTTTCAGTAGATAGATGGTTTAAAGTCAAGAGACATGATTTACACATACACACTAAAGTGATTGTCTATATTTAGAGAAGTGGAGGGATCAGCGATGGGATCCTGATATACTCTAGTGGCAGGAAAACTGGATAAAGAGAAGGAAACAGCAAAAGAAACTGAGAAGGAGTGGCCAGTGAGACCTAAGGGAAGTCAGGAGAATGCAGTAGAAGCCAAAGAGAGAAAAGACGGAAGGCAGCCATCAGTGTGTTCCTTTGGGTAGATTGTTTTTATTTCTTTTCTTGTGGGCGATATTTTTCTCACTTCAGCTACTTCTTGATAATGATTTTCATGTCCTTCTAATTCTGATTTTTTAAATGATATCCTTTATTATCATCACAGTCCATATATAAAAAGAATATTGTTGGCTCCAGTGGCCAGTTAGGCTGAGCAGTAAATTTTGGAACCCTATTCCATTTAGGCTAACGTTCTCTGGTTTATAGCGAAGTGAAACAATAATGTGAGCCTGAAAACCAGTCTGACTGAGGCACCTTGCACAGGGCATAGAGATAATTATGGACATGGAGAGAAACCTGAAAGCATTATATCTGATAGTACCTTTTTCCAAGTCCCTTTGTGTGAGGTTAATTCATGTATCAGATCATTCATTCATTCTCAGGAACTGAGGAATATACATCAGAATAAAACTATCAATCAATAAATGTAAGACTTTCAAATTGATGAATACCACCAGTTAAAATGATAAGAAACAGCACTTTCCATATAATGCATTATAATTAATATAATTAGATTTAACGTAAAATTGGTAGAGTTATAGTTTAATTAAAAAGATGCATTTGAGCCCTAACCGGTTTTGCTCAGTGGATAGAGCGTCGGCCTGTGGACTGAAGGGTCCCAGGTTCAATTCCAGTGAGGGATCACCCTAACTACTCTCCCCTGCCGGCCTGATCACCCCTAACTGCCTCTGCCTTGGCTCCGCCACCATGGCTTTGTCTGGAAGGACGTCTGGTCTGATTAGCATATTACCCTTTTATTAGTATTCATAGAGGCCTGGTGCACAGGTGGGAGCCAACTGGTCTGCCCTAAAGTAGGTCCCAGATCAGAGTAGGGGTCCCCTTGGGGGGCGGGTGGCTGCTGGAGGTGGGCTAAGGGTCTGGGGCATTTTGCAGGCCTGTCACACCCCCATCAGGGTGGGGGTCCTCGCTGGGGGCGTGGCTGGCCTGGGTGAGGGGCTGAGGGCCATTTGGGGGCAGTTTGAAGGCCGGCCAAGCCGCAGCTTTGTCCAAAAGGACGTCCGGAAGGTTTCTGGAAGGTCTCCAGGTCTAATTATCATATTACTCTTTTATTAGTATAGATTTATTAAATTGAATCACCCCAGGGAGAAACAAAGGATAAAAAAAGGAAGAATAGAGAAAAAGAAAAAGACCCCCAAAATACCTAGAATAATAAAAATTTAAGAATAAACAACTCCATGAAGAAAAATAAAACAGAAAAAGAAAAGAAGAGGAAAAGGTCAATGAGGGGGGTAGCACACATTTTTCTGAGGGGAAATGGCAAGCAGTCTCAGCCAGTGGCTCTGCAGCTGGCCCTGCTAGGTTTTCAGGAGGCAGCTCCTCCTCGGAGGCAGGACCCAGGGAAGGTTCCACGGAGGGGTCCTCATCCAGGGGTGGTGGGGCCTCAGTCATGTCTGGAGGTGCTTCCCAGGCCGGTCTGGCTCCGCAGCTGCAGCTGGAGTGGCTGCTAGAGCTGGAAGGACCTCTGGATCAGACTCCTCTGCATGCACATAAGATGTTACCACAGGAGGCTCCTCTGCCTCCTGGGCCAGTGCTGGGGTTGTGACAGGAGAAAAGATCACCCACATGCCTGTATTTCCACGAACCCCCTTCCCCTCCCCCCAAGGAGATAACAGAAGCCAGAGCCTTCAGAGTAACCCTAGAGCAGGACCCACCAATGGACATCCTTCCTGCTGGCAGTCCAGCAGATGGGTGGTCTGGGGCCAGGCTTTGCCCCTGGCCAGCCTCTGGGGGTGCTCCCTGTGTGTCTTGTACTGAGCCCTCCCCATAAGCTCCCATGCATCTCTACCCCCCATCCCACCCCCATATCCCCCACCTTCTTGCCCTTGGGCTCTGCCTCCTGGGGCTGCAGGTCCCCTGGCCCAGTGTGATTCACGTGGGCCTGGTGCTCCAGGTAGGCATCACACATTGGGAACCTCTTGCGGAGCCTAGGGGGCTCCAGGAAGGAGTTGCAAAGTGCGATCCTCCTTTGCTGATTGAGCAGCTGCCAGGACGGAGGTCTGCGGAACCTGATGAGATTCTGGGGAGGACTCCATCTCTGTCCACTCAAGGGCCCTGGTTCCCCAGACCCCCAGCTGGCCATATGCACTGCAGGCCTGCTCTGACCCTCAGTAATATGGCCCACTTGCCCCTCAATGGTGAAGGCAGGGCTGGGGTCTTCATGGACCAGCTGCTGCTCCTCTGTGACTTGGGTTGAGCTCTGCAATGACAGTGACCGGCAGCCGGTTCAGAGGTCTCAAGCCCTGCCTGGCCCTAGTCGCTGCTGCTTCTGCCCACTGGACCTTCTGCTCCTGGACAGGCCACCGTTGGCTCACGGCTCAGTGCCAGACCCCTGTCGCCCTTGAGACGGTTGGAGCCAGAGGTAACATAGGGAGGCCCAGAGTGGTTGTGTGGGAGCCAGGCCACCACTCTGACTCCACCTGGGCAGCCCTATATCCCCTCCCGTGTGTGTGTGTGTGTGTGTGTGTGTGTGTGTGTGTGTGTGTGTGTGTAAAAGAGGGGTTCACATAGAAAGGGCCTGAGCAGAAACAGGCTGAGGAGGGTTCAGAAGCCTGTAGACCAGTCATGTTCACACCCCAGGTCAAGGCTGGCTGGGTGGATGGGGAGTGTGGGTGATACCCTCTGCCCGAGCCCTGGAGGTGACTCTCATTTCCCCTGGGTGGAGGTCTGTGCAGACACAGGGCTGGGCCTCGTCTGGGAGCAGAAGGTCCAGTGGGCAGAAGCAGCAGCAACTAGGGCCAGGCAGGGCTTGAGGCCTCTGACCGGCTGTCGGTCACTGTCATTGCACAGCTCAACCCAGGATATAGAGGAACAGCAGCTGGTCCATGAAGACCCCAGCCCTGCCTTCACCATTGAGGGGCAAGTGGGCCATACTACCAAGGGCCAGAGCAGGCCCGCAGTGCATATGGCCAGCTGGGGGTCTGAGAAGCCAGGGCCCTTGAGTGGCCAGAGATGGAGTCCTCCCCAGAATCTCATCAGGTTCCGCAGACCTCCGTCCTGGCAGCTGCTCAATCAGCAAAGGAGGATCGCACTTTGCAACTCCTTCCTGGAGCCCCCTAGGCTCCGCAAGAGGTTCCCAATGTGTGATGCCTACCTGGAGCACCAGGCCCATGTGACTCACACTGGGCCAGGGGACCTGCAGCCCCAGGAGGCAGAGCCCCAGGAGGGTGAGAAGGTGGGAGAGGTGGGAGTGGGTTGGGGAGGTGGTGCATCTGAGCTTATGGGGAGGGCTCAGTGCCAGACACACAGAGAGCCCCCCCAGAGGCTGGCCAGGGGCAAAGCCTGGCCCTAGACCACCCACCTGCTGGACTGCCAGTGGGAAGGATGTCCTGTGGTGGGTTCTGTGCTGGGGCTTCTCTGAAGACTCTGGCTTCTGTCATATCCTTGGGGGTGGCAGGGAGGAAGGGGGCATGTGGAAATGCAGGCACATGGAAGATCTTTTCTCCTCTCACAACCCCAGCACAGGCCCAGGAGGCAGGGGAGGCTCCTGCAGTAACACTAGAGGAGTCAGATGAAGAGCTTGAGGCATGTCACCTCCAGAGGTCCTTCCAGCTCTAGCAGCCACTCCAGCTGCAGCTGTGGAGCCAGACTGGCCTGGGAAGCACCTGCAGACATGCCTGAGGCCCCACCACCCCTGGATGAGGAACCCTCCCTGGAACCTGCCCTGAGTTCTGCCTCAGAGGAGGAGCTGCCTCCTGAAAACCTAGCAGGGCCAGCTCCAGAGCTACCCCCCCCCCCCACCACCACTGACCTTTTCCTTTTTTTTTCTTTTCTTTTTCTGCATGGTGTGATTCCATTGTTTATTTTTTAATTTTTATTATTCTGGGTATTTTGGGGTCTTTTTCTTTTTCTGTTCTTCTTCTTTTATGCTTTGTTTCTCCCTGGGGTGATTCAATTTCATAAATAAGTAAATTTATTGTTTGTATTTTAAATGGTGCCATTGCTGAGCCTGAAGGACACTCACGATGCTGGGCAAGCGTCACCACCATCTAGTTGCAGGATTTTCCATCCCCCAAAGGAAACCCTGCTCCAACAGTACTCACCCCCCACTCCTCCTGCCCCTGGAGACCCCTGGTCTGCTTTCTGTCTCTGCTCTGTTACCTGTTCTAGACGTTCCTTACACATGGAATCTTACAATAGGTGCCTTTTTGGGTCTGCTCACATTTTTTGTGTGTTTATATGAAATGGCACTTTTGTTATTTGAATGAGAAATCACAGGTGGATGAGAGATCAGATGTAAAAAAAGAAAGAAGACCTTTTAGTAAGTGTGTGCATAATCTCGAGGCAGCTGTGCTAAGTGTTTCCCCAGCACCAGAAGCCACTCACACAATGACTGGTTCTTCCTGTGCCCAAAACAAAAATGACAAAAATGCAGAAATCTGGAAAGAAAAATCACAAGTTGCAAAGCATTCCTCATAACCCGAGGCCAGAGAAAAGTATAATGTCCCTGTGGTGCAGTAAACTCCAATAGTCAGTGTTTTCTAAAGGAACAAAGAGCAGACACACTTCCAACAAGAGGCCGTGCACATGCCTCTACATGTCAGAGATGCCCCACCTCCCCGATGGGGGACACATGCACTGTCAATACTGAGGAGAGAGCACTGTCACCATCAGACTGGCAGGCTTCTGGGCTGGTGGCGACCAGCCTGGGGACAAAGTGAGGCAGCAGAGGCCCCAGCAGGTCCCCTGGGGAGAAGGGGAAAGGCCCCTCCTCTGGGAGAACAGTGAGCAGGGCCTGCCAAAGCTCCACAGGGGCACACCTGCACCTGGCAGTGCTCCCCCTAGGGGTTACCCTACAGAAACTCTTGCACAATTGTTCAAAGATGAATTTTTGAGATTGCCCATCAGATCACTGATGAAATAGCCTGGAATTGGAGAAACCACTAATGTCCATGGAGTGAGGATGGGATCCACCAATATGTATAAATGACATGATACTGTATATAAAGAACCCAAAAAATTCCCACCATAAGCTACTAGAACTGATAACTGAATTCAATAATTCAGCAGGATACAAAATCCTAGAAATCAGTTACATTTTTATATACCAATAATGAAGTATCAGAAAGGAAACTAAGGAAACAATATCATTTACAATTGCATAAAAATACTAGAGACCCAGATACAGTGCACAGATTCTTGCACCAGTGGGGTCCCTCAGCCTGGCCTGCACCCTCTCGCAATCCAGGACCCCTTGGCAGATGTAGTAGTGCACTAAGCGGCAGGCGGCCAGGAGGAGCCTGAGCCTGGGCCAGGTGCCGTAGGTGCCGCACCATTCCCACTCATCCCAGCCCCACTGTTCCTGCCATCGTTGCTTGGTAGTGTTTCCATGGAGGCGGGAGAGGCTTGCATCACCGCAGATGTGCTCACCAGCCATGAGCCCGGCGTCTGGTGGCCATCAGTCAGCTGAGCGGTGCTCCCACTGTGGGAGCACAATGACCACCAGAGGGCAGCGCCTGCGTTGAGTGTCTGCCCACTGGTGGTCAGTGCACATCATAGTGACTAGTCAAACGGTTGTTCATTCACTTAGGCTTTTATATATATAGACTAGAAGCCCAGTGCACAAAAATTTGTGCACTCGGGGGGAGGGGGGGGGTCCCTCAGCCCGGCCTGTGTACTCTTGCAGTCTGGGACCCCTTGGGAGATAATGACCTCCTGGCTTAGGCCTGCTCCCGGGTGGCAGAGGGCAGGCCCAATCCCTAGGTGCAGCCCCTGGTCGGGCTCAGAGCAGGGCCAATTGGGGAGTTGGGGCACCGCCCCCTGTCATGCACAGAGCAGGGCAGATCGGGAGGTTGTGATGCCACCCCTAGTCACGCTCAGGATAGGGCCGATTGGGGGGTTGGGGCACCGCCCCCTGTCACACTCAAGGCAGGGTCAATGGGGAGGTTGCGGCACCACCACTGTCATGCACAGAGCAGGGCCCATCAGGGAGGTTGGGGCTCTGTACCCTGTCATGCACAGAGCAGGGTCGATCAGGGGGTTGGGGAGCTCCCCCCTGTCATGCACAGAGCAGGGCCCATCAGGGGGTTGGGGAGCTCCCCCCTGTCACTCACAGAGTAGGGCCGATAGGGGAGTTGTGGCACCGCCCCCTGTCACACACAGAGCAGGGCGGATCAGGGGGTTGGGGCACCGCACCCTGTCACACTCAGGACGGGGCCGATGGGAAGGTTATGGCTCTACCCCGTCACACACAGAGCAGGGCCTGCGGGGAGTGGGGGGGTTGGGGCGCCACACCCTGTCACACACAGAGCAGGGCCAATTGGGGGGGTTGGGGCACCACAGCCTGTCACACAGAGAGCCACAGGGCGATCAGGGGGTTGGGGAGCTCCCCCCCTGTCAGGCACAGAGCAGGGCTGATCAGGGGGTTGGGGCGCCTTCCCCTGTCATGAACAGAGCAGGGCGAATAGGGAGGTTGTGGCCCCGCCCCCTGTCACACACAGAGCTGCAGGGTGATCAGGGGGTTTGGGCGCTGCCCCCTGTCACGCTGATCCCAGTGCCGGGAGGCCTCGTGGCTCCGCTGATCCCAGTGCTGGGAGGCATATTACCCTTTTACTATATAGGATAGAGGCTTGGTGCACAGGTGGAGGCCAGCTGGTTTGCCCTGAAGGGTGTCCTGGATCAGGGTGGGGGTCCCCACTGGGGTGCTTGGCCAGTCTGGGTGAGGGGATGATGGCTGTTTGCCGCTGGTCACACACCCTTCAGGGTGGGGGTCCCCACTGGGATGCCTGGCCAGTCTGGGTGAGGGGCTGAGTGCTGTTTTCAGGCTGGCGGGTGACTGAAGCTCCCAACTGCTCCTTTTTTTCTTCTTTTTTTTTTATTCTGGGCCAGCTTTAGCTCTGAGGCTCGGCTCCAGCTCTTAGGCCTCCACTGTTGAAAGCAGGTATCTGGTTTGTTTGGGTTCTATAATCGAAACACTGTTTCAACTCCAGCTCTGAGATCCTGGCTGGCTGAAAGCAGGTTTCTGGGGTTTTGTTTAGCTTCTATATTTGTAACAATGTTTCAAACTGCAAGCTCAGAGGCCAGTAAGGCAGGTGGGGAACGTTGGAGTCCTCTGTCACTGAAGCAAGCAATCCTCATGTTTGCTTCAAGCTGCCTGGCTGCCGGCCGCCATCTTGGCTGGAAGTTAATTTGCATATCGCCCTGATTAGCCAATGGGAAGGGTAGCAGATGTACGGCTAATTACCATTTTCTCTTTTATTAGATAGGATTATACCTAGGAGTAAATTTAACCAAGGATGCAGAAGACTTGTACTCAGAAAATTATAAGACACTGAAGAATAAAATTGAAGAAGATACAAATAAGTGAAAATCTATACAGTGTTCATGGGATAGGAAGAATAAACATCATTAAAATATCCATACTACCCAAAGCAATCTATAGATTCAACACAATTCTTATCAAGATGCCAATGGCATATGTCATAGAACCAGAACAAATATCCCAAAAATCTGTATGGAACCACTAAAGACCCCAAATAGCCACAGCAATCTTGAGAAAGAAGAACAAAGTTGAAGGAATCACTTATAAGACAGCTTGATATCAGCTATACTATAAGGCCACAGTAAGCAAAAGAACATGTTACTGAAATATTCAATGAAACAGAATAGAGAGCCCAGAAGTGAACTCAGGGCTTTATGGTCAATTAATGCTTTTCAAAGAATATACCATGCGTTGAACATCCACTTTAAAAAAGCTTTGCAGTGAAAGTATGTAGAGATCTCACAAAGTTTCTGTAGAAACTTACTATGACCTTAAGATTCCTTTAATCAGTCCTCTTGCAGAGCTTGCGGTGTCCTAATGCTCAGTTTAGCCCTGAATGACAACACTTGTCTCTGACAATAAAATCTACTATAATCTACACTTATAGTAGTTAGAGACAAAACTAGGGCTAAGTTTGAGTGTGAATGATGACAATCTTCCTTGACTTATATTAATGAACTGAATTACTTTTTTCATTCACAGCTTCTATGTCATTGGTTCTTAGACTATTTCTAGAGGCCCTGGGATGGAGATTATTGGGCTGGCCTTGGTTTGGAATGATCTGCCCCTTCTCTGAACTCCTTAGTGTCATTAAAGTTCTGACACTTAGCATATAGAGCCTTCTAAATATTCTGACATTTAAATAATTTTATTGTGGAATTCATTTTTCTTGTGAAATTTGAATTGTAAACTTTCTAAAGCTATTTTTCAAAAGTCCCTTAAATTATCCTCTTCCCCCCCCCCTTTTTTAATTGTCATGGGGATATAAAGTACAGCATAAGGAGGATAGTGAATAATATAATAACTATGTATGGTGCCAGGTGGGTAATAGAATTTTTTGGGGGGAGGTCACCTCGTAAGCTATGTAACTGCCTAACCACTGTGCTATATACCTGAAATAAGTATAAAATAATATTGAATGTCAACTGTAATTTTAAAATGAACATTTTTAAAAATTAAAAACAAAGAATATATATGTAGTAGTATATATTTAGATCAGAATTTTATGAATCCCTCCCCCCCACACCCCCCCCCCCCCCCACACACACTTTGTTTTAATTTTGGGAAACATTACCAGGTGAGAGCAATGGGTAAACAAAATGGGAAAAAGAGAAGTTTGAGAATTCTCCCGAAGTTTTATTTGTTGCCAGTCTTAATGGAAAATCTGTAGGATTTATCCAACTTGATCTTTTTTAAAAAATATATATTTTTATTGATTTTAGAAAGGAAGGGAAAGGGAGAGAGAGATAGAAACATCAATAATGAGAAAGAACCATCATTTGGCTGCCTCCTGCATGCCCCCTTCTGGGGAGGGAGCCCGCAATCTGGGCATGTGCACCAGCAGGGAATCGAACTGTGACCTCCTGATTCATAGTTCGATGCTCAACTACTGAGCCACACTGCCCAAGGGTGGGAGAGAGAGAGAGAGAGAGAGAGAGAGAGAGAGAGAGAGAGAGAGAGAGAGAGAGAAACATAGATGTGAGAGAGAAACATGATCGGTTGCCTCCCTTGACCAGGAATCGAACCTCAACCTTTTGGTGTGTAGAACAACGCTCCTACCAACTGAGCAACACTGGCTAGGTCTTTTGATCTTTAGAACAACCCTACAAATTAGACACTTCTTGACCCCTTTTCACAGATTTAAGATTGAGTGCCTTGACTGTTTCCACAGCTAGTAAGTGTAGAGCTGAAGTTTGTCCCTAGATAGTCTGCTGTGATAGCTCTTGATCTTTTCACATTTATATGGCCTCCATGGCTTGAGACTGTCATGATAATAGCAGAAATAACATTTGTTTAGTAGTTTACTGGTGACATTTTCAAATCTGTGGTCTTATTTGAAATTCACACCTACCCTGTTAGATACAACCTGTCTTTTTATAAATGACAAAATGGACTCAGAGAAGGAAACTGATTGACTAAGTTCACAGAATTTGCTATTATTATTTAGGACCAGAACTCAGATATCCAGATGTGCATTCTTATTTTTCTCCCCAGTAGACTATATTAACTCAATAAACACTTACTAAATATATAGTGAAAGAATTAAATAGGAATAACTTTTTGTTGTTGTTGTTAATCCTTACCTGAGGATATTTTTTCTATTGATTTTTAGAGAGAGCAGAAGGTCCAAGGGAGAGAGAAACATCGATGGAAGAGATACATGATTGGTTGCCTCCTGCATTCCCCGACCAAGGACCGGGAAATAAACTTGCAAGAACCTGCAACCCAGGTATGTGCCCTTACCCAGGAATTAAACCCAAGACCCTGCAGTGTGTGGGCCAACTCTCTACCACTGAGCCATACCTGCAAGGATGGAATAACTCTTACTAAGCTGAGTTGGGGAGCTGGGGCATTCAGCTCAATGAGGTTATTCCAATTGATTTTAGATACCATGGTCCTCATGGAAGCTGTTTACAGAAATTGGGGTGGCAACTTCTATAGGCCAACTCTTTATGAAGGTGAGAAAGTGCTTCATCCTTCAGATTATGATTTCTGTTAGTTTCAAATAAAAATATTTCGTATTTACATCAAATAACTTAGTGCAACCACATTTGAGTGATTCTTAATGCCAGAGACAATTTAAGGGCTGAGTCATGAGAAAAGCTTATTCACTGTTCAGCAGATGTCATTATTAATTCTCCCACTTGAGGTGATGAGTCATAAATTGGGTTGGGATTTAAAATTAAGGCAGAGTATATGTGTGAGACCTCACACAACTCAGAAACTCAGTGTTCCAAGAGGCAGGAGAATGACAAAAAGAATGCTTAACAGGACTTGCTATAATTAAATTTAGTGGGTCTAACACATATAGCATAACCATTGGATTCACTAAACAACATACCGGGTTTACTATTGACCCCCACATCCTTCTCAAAATTATATAAAATTTTACGTTTGGTTTTGTGGGCAGAGAGAATGCTTACATATATGTTCTGCACATTTGATATGGATGTTCTGAATGGAAAACTTAACTGCAATGTACTGAGTATTATTGCTCCTAGAGACGACACAATTCTTTGTATCATTTTTGGTGTAAACTTTGCCAACTATAAAGTCATTGTAGCATAATTGCATAAATATGTTGGGAAATTCCTGACATCACACAGCACAACACAATTATCCACCTGTTGGAGGGTCTAGGAGCGTGAACATAGTATGCTCAAGCTATAATTGAAGGCCAATGAAAATATAGGGGTATGGCAAGCATTTCATGAGCTGCTTACAATGGGGCCTGGGGTTGGGGAGAAAGAGAATCAAATATCATGATGAAGCTCAGACTGCTGAAAAAATCCCATTAACATGTGTGAAAAATTATTGAATTCAAACAAACAATTATCCATGCTTTTATAGATATTGTGAAGAGCTATAGAAACAGCAGGCTAATATTGTGGGTGATGGGGAGCAGGAATTCATTCAATCCCATGTCACATATAAACTTCTCTCTTGAAGGGCCTGGATAGGAAACAGTAAACCTCTGGTTGGCGGAAATTAGCATGACAAAAAGAAATTGTATACAATATCATTGTTGAAGATGCTGTGCTCAAGCATATAACATGCTAACCCAACCCCTCCCATCCCAGCCTTTTGAAACACTACACCTCATAAATTTGATAAGACAATGTGTATGCCATTGTACCTTACTAGAACACAGAAAACAACATACTGGGTTTACTATTGTCCCTAAATATAAATTTAAAGATCTATTTCATGGGCTATCTGGAAGGATATTTTGTCCATCTTATTGGGTAATTGGGCTGCTGCCATTTACTCTTTTTATACAATTTCCATTTTCTATTAATAAGTATACCTGGAAGTGAGGCTATTGGACACATGAGGACAATCTGAGAAGGCTAATTATATGGTGGTCCTTACAGCATACACAGTGGCAATATAGATACAGATATAGATATAGATATAGATTAGATATAGATATAGATATAGTTATAGATATAGATATAGATATAGATATACATATACATATACATATACATACACATACACATATACATATACATATATATATACACACATACAGATATATAGATATGTTTTGTATTAGGAAAGAAAACTGGTATAGGCTCAGGAAGGTGGGAAGGAGGTCCTGACTACATGAGCAGCACCCAATAGCTCCCTGATTTCCCAGAGCTGAAACCTTCACATACCTCACTCAGCAAAGAGAAATTCTGTAGGAAACAGCCTCACCCTTAGAATAATATAGTGACCATTTGTGGTCACTCTAGCTTACTTTCCCTCTTCTAAATAGGCCATAAAAGTACATATCGTACTGTTTTTTTCTGAGAGGTGCTCTGATAAGTACAAGTGTTTTTATCTAGTGCATTATTTAACCAGGGATGAGTTACAGTTCCTAATGGTAACAAGGCAACTTCCCAGCTGCCTTTTAAAAGGGCTTTGCCTAAAAAGTCTATCTTATATGTAATATTTAAAAGTTGCAGTTTTCAAATGTACTTTGCAATTAGTCATTTGATTCATAAACACATGAGGATCATTATTTCGAATTTACACACGTAGAGAATGAGGCTCAGAGTTGGAGACTCCTAGGGTATTGGGAAGATGAAGAAGAATGAGGAGGAATGAAGTCTGCTGGGATCCTAACCACTAGAGCAGGGGTGGGGAAATTTTTTTCTGCCAAGGGCCATTTGGATATTTAGAACATCATTTGAAGGCCATACAAAATTATCAACTTAAAAATTAGCCTGCTATATTTGGTCAAACATTTAATTAATTCACCTGTAATACCTTGGCAGGGCCAGACCAAATGATTTTGCAGACTTTACATGGCCTGCAGACCAGCGGTCCCTGCAGTACAGTGTTTCCCATGCTTTATAGCCACACGAAGTTGGGAGGACAAAGCACAGGCTCCTCTGTCACCTCTGAGGCAGGCCAACCAGGTGCATCTGGAGGATCATCTCATACATTGCTGAAATGCTTTGTTCCATCTGCAAGTATGGGAAAGATGCTCAGAAACCATAGAAATTGACAACTGAGGGTTTAAAGCGCAAAAGGTGACCCATGGGTGTATTTTGGAGTCCCTTGGGCGTTGGAAGCATAGAAAGAAAACCCTGGTAAAAGGCTAGAGCTTTTCAGGATATTTTCCTGATCCAGGCAAGCACCTGGATGGCTTGCCTCAGAGGTGACAGAAGGAGCCTGTGCTTTGTCCTCCCAACTTTGTTTGGCTATACAGCATGGGAAACACAGCTCGGGTTTGGGGCCAAAGGGACCGACCTAAAACCATAAGAAGTGGAGACGGAGGACAGCCATGAGTGCTAAGAACTTGTTGAAAAGACAACCCTCTTAAGGGTGTGATTGAGCAGACTCCTGGTTAGACAGAGTCTCCTGGTCAGTTGTGAGAGGGCCTGGATGGTGCCTTAAGTATCCTTGGCCCTGTGGCTGAGCTTTGCTACTTTTTCCATGGTTAGGACACAGCCTCAAGTGCAATGCTCAGTGCTTACTGAGAAAGGAAGTTATAGTTTCCTAAATGAGCCCACCCCTTTCGATGAGAGGTGGGCAAAAGGCACTCAGATCATTTCACTCTGCATTATTTAAAAATATTTTTAAGTAAGGTGGTGAGCTCTCTGAGAAGGACAGCATTAAGTTCTGAAATCCAAATAAATTACTTGGTACCAGCAGGTTATCTATATATATATATATGGCTAATAGGCTAAGTGTCCGACCATCTGACCATGAGAGAGCAGGCTCTCAACGCAGGAGCTGCCGTGACACACACTGGCCATTTACAGAGAAATGGCACTGCAGACCTGGTGCCCACAAAGCAACACTTGGCTTCCCCCAAGTGGGATATAGGCCCCGCCACCACCCCGGAGTGACACCCCACCAAATCGCAGCCAACACTGCGAAGACCCCATGGCACGAAATGCGGCCCACAGCCCAGCCCAGACCAGAAACGGTGGCTGTGGGCACTGGGTAATGACATCAAATAGCAACGCCTGGCTTCCTCTCCCTAGCAACTAGCCTCCTTGGAGTTTCTTCAGCCCTTGCTTAATAGCCAGGTGGAAACATTTTACACTTTAACCAAATGTCTGTGAAGCACTTTCCCATGCCTCATGGAGTAGGTAGATAGGAGACTTGGTAGAACCCTCTTTTCTTTTCATTAGCCAGAAAACAGCGATTAGGAAGCTTAGAAACTTGACCCAACTGAAAAGAAGTAAGAAATGGTGGACCTTGAAAATGACTTCAGGTTTTCTTATTGCACAAAATATAGTCAAACACTGTTGCAGTTAAATATTTTACCCTTTGTTCTCCCTGCGTGATCTAAAATAATCTGCTTCGTGTTGATATTTACTGCCCTGTTGCTGGCAATTACTTGAAAGAGAAGTTGAGGTGCTTCACTGGGCTGGAAAAATTTTAGCTACATCAGAAAGCAGGTCTATTAAGCAATTTATATATATAAAGCTCTCGCTGGCACCAGTCACACACGTGTGTTTTGATCTGTCATTGTTGATTGTGAATTTGGTTGACACTTCTATCATAGAGAAAGGGCGAATAGCTATATTAAAATATTTCTTCTAAATAATTTCCTTTCAGTGTGCACAAATTCATGCACCGGGCCACTAGTTGTGTTATAATAACCATAGACCTGAATTTCCTGAGATGGTCCTAATTTCAAGTCTCTGTCCTGTTGTCTTTATTTGTTATCAAGTGTCCCGGAAATGCAATCATGTGGGTGATCTTAAGTGAAATTGATAGAGAACCTACCTACTATTCACCAGGTGTGTTGCCAGGAACTAATGACATAGACCAGAGATTCTGGTTCCCCTGAGCTAAGATCCCAGAGAAGCAGGTAGACCTAGAGACAATCACAAAAGAGTCTTGTGGGTCTAAGATTGTGGAGTGCATCCAGTCTCTAAGAGGAAAAGGTAGGCAGCCTAATGCAGGCTGGAGGATGGGAAGCCTTTCTAGAGAAAGGATCAATGAGTTATGGCCAGGTGGAGGGAAGTATGACAGAATTTTAAATAGAGTGAGTGTAACATGGGGAAAGTCCGAAATCAGAGATCAGAGTGTGTTTGGGGCTATTAAAATATTTTGTTTGATTTTAGAAAAAAAATGTTTGTTTGTGGAAGGGAGTTTTACAAGGATGGAGGTGGTGAAAAATAAATTGGGCAGGTGGCCATGAAGATAACAGTGTTTATACTAAGAGAATAAGATTTAGTTTTATGGTTCCCAAAATTTCTAGGGACATTAGTTTTATGTTTCACCAAATCTTTGTGACAAATTAGAAGATGATTTAGGGCAAATCAAGACTTGAGGCTGGTACAGGAATACAGGGGAGAAGGAAAGAGAGCCTGACCTAGTGTTAGTGTTTGAGATGGAGAGGGGAGAAGACATGTACGACCTTTGCAGGACTTGGTGAACTCTTCCTTGCCAATTCCCTATCCCTTTGCTTTTCTTTCTTTCTCCATTTCTGAATCATGCTGAGATAAGGAACATAGGAAGCAGAACAGGCTGGGGAAGGAAGGTCATGAATTTAGTTTGGTACACGCCAACTGTAAGGAGCATATGTGGTACCCAGGTGGAGATGTCCTATCCATAGGAATTTGGGGCTCAGGAGAGATCAGCCTGCACTACATATATTTATTTTGGGATCATTGACCTCAGGATGATGTGGTGAAAGTGGATGGATGAACTTTCCAAGGAAAGATGGTATAAGGAGAAGGGAACAGAGTTAAGGACAGACCCCAAGGGGAGCACCACAGTCATGGACTGGCCGATGAAGGGGAGGATGCAGAGCAGACTCAGACACTGAGGCCAGAGATTCAGGAGGTAACTGATAGACCAAGAAAAAGCAGCATTTCAAAAAGGAAGGTGATTAGGAATGTTAAAATGCCTCAGGTCAGAGGGCAAAGGGTTTAAGTAGCAGCCATTGGATCAATTAATCAGGAGTTTGTAGGAGACCAAGTGCCAATTTATATCTTGTGTCCAGAAATGATGCAAGATTATGTCAAATGATATGTATCAGTTCTCTGACACATCCCCCAACACACACACACACACCTCTGACTAGCACACACATTCATTATAGATGGATTTCTTATCTATCCAACATGCCAAATGAATATCTGTGGGTCTTTCCTGCTACCCACTCCCCTGCAGGAGATGTTCTTTCCCTCTTCTCTTTGATGACCTTACCACTGCTTCTTTCTCAAGGTTTGGCCTGGTTCCTGTGTTGTGAAAGTCTCTAATTTTGCAAACTCTACCTTTCCTCCTCTCTCCACCTCTCTCCATTCTATCAGCATTTACTGCCAGCATAGTTGTTTTCTGTTAGCCTTTGTGTGCTCATCCTTCCAATTAAAGGCCCTGTGAGGTCATAATTTATTTGAGGACAGGTGCAAACAAATTGCATTTTTTAAATACCATGAAATCAGGGAATATAGCACTCTTGAGCACTTCTTAAAAATCAACTCCACAACATCTTGCCCCAAAAAAGATAAGCCAAAATAAAGAACTCAAGAACAGAAAATACGTGGTAAATACAAATATAAAATTAATATAGGTCTAAATATGGAACCACAACTTAGTAACTTGAGCAAATATAGTTGGAGAATAGAATGAAAATTGCCTTCAGTATATATGAGTATTGGAAGTTAAAGGCATTGCCTTGGACAAAATACATTCTTTCTGGCTCCTTGGTGCCGATTAGCACTATGTTGGCTGAATGGAAAATTCCCCAAAGAGTGGTATTTATGGCTTCCAAAATTTCTAGGGACATTAAGCCATTTCATCACACAGAATTTGTAATACATAAATTAATAATTTCCCTAAGTAGAACTCTTGAACTTTGTCAAGTAGAGGAAGTCCCACAAGCTCAAACCAAAGCCTTACTCTTATTGAGTTACAACTTTAGAGATAAATAGAAGGAATGGCATGGCTGGGGAGAATTAGGTAGATTTTGGCAAAATGACTTTTTCCAGGATGAGAGCTACGGTAGACATTGAAATTCTTTTATAAGTAAGATTCTGTGGAGGATATGGGACAAAAAGAAGTTGACTACTTGTCCAATGCACCTAACCAGTTTTCCATCCATACTTTTTTTTAATATATATTTTTATTGATTTCAGGGAGGAAGGGAGAGGGAGAGAGGGATGGAAACATCAATGATGAGAATCATTGATTGGCTGCCTCCTACACATCCCCTACTGGGGATTGAGCCTGCAACCCTGGCATATGCCCTTGACTGGAATCGAACCTGGGACCCTTCAGTCTGCAGGCTGACGCTCTCTCCACTGAGCCAAACCAGCTAGGGCCATCCATACTTTTTTGAGGTTGACTGTGTCCTCACACTTCCACAGCCACTCCAGCTTCCTGTTATTATTAGCCAATGAGTCCAAAATGTATCATTTTCTTCATTTTTTCCAGATGGCCTGCATATGCTGTTCAGTCTTCCACTCCATGTTGGGCTTGCTCTATCAATCAAAGATTGACTATTTCCTCATAAGGCAGACTCCTTGGGTGGTCAGAGTTCCTATGTAATAATGAAAGATGGGGAATTATGCAACACATGTGGAATTACATAAGGGACATTAATGGGCAGATTTCTGGGATAGAAAAGAATGGACTCCTCCTCTCCTCCCCCTTGGGGTTCCTTTAAGGTTCCACTGGAAGCAATTTAATAAATTGAGTCAAGCAATAAATTCACATTTTTTAAATAAATAGCTCCATTGCAACTCAGGCAGAGGCACCATAGAGTTCCTAGACAAATATTATCACTGTCCGGGAATGTGTTTTCAAGCATTCATCTCCAACAAGAACAAAAGCATTGTGCATTTTAATAGGCTTCCTCCAAGGCAATAACAAATTACCTGTAGTCAATATGATAGTGTGTGTGTGTGTGTGTGTGTGCGCGCGCGCGCGCTCTTAAGTTTAGGAGCAGCTAACACCTTCTGCACTCATGAGAGACCCACAGAGGCTTTCTGAAAACAAAGATGGGAGTGGGCGATTCTGAATTCATTAGTACTTCACTAGACTCTGCTTTAGAGATATATAAATTACCTGTTTGTGTCTCCTGCTGGGTAGTATACTCTGTGAAGGCAGAAGTACACTTATTTTTCATGAATTAAAATTAGAGATTAAGGCAAGTAATGAGAAAGTAGAACTCCCTTGAGAAAGAAAGAAGAAATGTTGACTCCATAGAAGGAGGAGTCTGGCAAGCATTACAGAATGTCCTTTCATAGCTTCATGCAAGGGATTGACCAACTTTGCCTGGGATCAAGGAATGATATCTTCGGAGTCAGGAAGTATCATTTGTTGGAAGCAATACCTATTTAAATTGAAATCCTGCATAAGTCATATCCATTTCCCACTTTCAGTCTTTGATGTGGCTATGAAAGTATATTTTTAGATGATATTAAGATTTAAATCAGTAGAGTTTGAGCAGAGCAGATTGCCCTGAGGGTGGGCCTCATCCAAACAGTTGAAGGCCTTAAGGAAAAGAATGACTTCCCCTGAGGAAAAGGACATTTTGCAAGCCAACTGGTTTTAGGCTTGAACTGCAGCATCAACTCTTCCCTGGGTCTTTAGCCTGCCAGCATACCCTGCAGATTTTGGACTTACCAGTTACAATTTTTATGGAGAGCCCTCACTAGAGTCTCTCTCAAAAGGTGAGAGTATAGGTCCCCATTTCCAGAAGGCACTCAGGATGTGAGTGAACTGAGCAAAAACTAGAAGTTCTAATTGGCCCTTTTGTATTTAAGAGCTAAAACAGGATGTGGCCTTGACCCAGGATGAGCCAAGTTAGGCAGAGACTATCAATTGGTGTAGGTGTCAGCACAAGTTGATCCTATGATCTGACACCAACCTTTGCCCAGGAGGTAGCTGTGCATGTAAATCGTGTTATGCCATCTGGCTGTACCACCTACACCCCTTATTGTTGCTGTCATCTATTTACAACTTGTCATGCGACCCCATCTCCATCCCTAGATCCCTGAAAATATTGGCTCCTGGCCCTGATTCTATCATTATTTTTCATGACTTCAGTTTGAACAGCAGATGACCCATCTAACACACTGGCCTCTCATTCCCTTAACTTCCTCACTTCCAACAACATATTATTTTCCAATGCACTGCATCCAAGTCTTGCCTTACCTTGTCATCACCAGTAACTATTCCAATTCGAAAGTCTCAGCTTTGAAATCCACTTACTGCATATACTACTTTCTATACTTCCAGCTTACTCACTGTAGCATCCCTCTGCTACAGTTCCTTGCCCAGGGAGTCCCACAAATTCCTTGATCCACTACTTTTTCACCATCAATCAATGCCTTCCTGTTTTGTCTGACCCCTCCCCACCTTGTTCAGTTTATGATCACATAGCCCCTCATTGTGTTAACACCAGAGAAAATGCCTTAAATTAGGTAGAAGCAAAATGAGTGGACATCATTTGAACCTGTGAATTCTTAAAGGACTAGGCCTTGATCATTTTAAAGGGAAGCATATTCTTAGGAAATGTGATGAGATGGCAGGGGCATTTAAAAGCCGTAGGGAATTTGAAATAGATTTCTTAGTAGGTAAAATAAAGTTGTTTTTAAGTTTATCAGGTTGAGGCTCCTTGTAGATGGCCAAAAATTAACCTTAACTTTCAGAACCCTACCAATTGAAGCAACCTAATGTTGCCAACACATTGAAAATTTTTCACTTGATCTGAATATGCAAAAATAGAAAATATTTTTGTTTTATAACACTTAGGCAACTTGGGGAACTTTCTGGTTTCTTATATATCATATTCAGTAAAGAGATTCATCATCACAGTTATGTTTTTGAGTTGCTGACTATCCAATCCAAAATAGTCTACTCATATTAATTCCAGTGGGTTGGTAGTTTGAATAATCTCTAAATAACCTACTCATGTAGGCAAAATGACACCCACATAAGACTATTTAAAATTAATTAAAACGAAGTAAAATTTAGTTTCTCAATCAGACTAGCCATATTTTATATGCTCAATAGTCATATATGTCTAGGGGCTTCCATATTGAACAGTGCAAGAAACATTTCCATCATCATAGAAAGTTCTGTTAGGTAGTGCTTTCTTAGATCAGGGGTGGAAAATTAAGTACTAGGTCAGATCTGGCTTTTGGCTTGTTTTTTTTGTACAACCTGTAAGCTAAGAAAGGTATTTACATTTTTAAAAGATTGTAAAGAAAAACAAGAAAGAATATATAACTGAGACCATAGGTAGCCTACAAAACCTGAAATATTTATTATTTAGCCTTTTACAGAAGAAAAGAAGGTTGTCAATCTTGTCTTAGATAATAAATCACTTAAATATCTGTTTAAATAATGCATTGTGAAATGTAACTGCTTGTGGTCAAAAATTATATTTTTCACAGTGCTATTGTATGAAACCCAGTACATGGTTTATATCTAGTGAGTCTTAATTCAATTAAATAAATACTATTGAAAGCCTTTTAAATGCCAGTTGCTGGAAGTTTTTAGATAAATAAGACACTCTGGAAATTCAAGGAATTCATGTTTTAGTGGAGTAGGTAGACATTAAAGCCCTAGCTCTAGTATTACATAGACTACAAGTACTTCTCTAATAATGGTATTAAATACAGTAGTATTGGTGATGAGTACTACTAGGAATGATGAGTTCTGACTAGGACTATGTGCAGCTGGGGAATAAAGAATGCAGCATACAACTGGGACTTTGAAAGATATGTAGGAGTTGAATAGGCAGATAGGAAAAGAAAGGCATTCCAGGCTCAGGTAATGGCAGGAACACTGTGTGTGGAGTGGTGAAAACACAAGGTGCATTTGAAGAAATGTCAAGTAGCCAAATAGCATGAGGAGTAGGCAGTGTCCCAGGAAATAAGTAGGAGAGGTTGGTATTTGATGAGAGATGCTGGTTTTCCATCACTAGATAGTGAATGGGAGACAATCATAGGGTCTCAAAAGAAATGGGAAATGGTACGTCCATTTTTACACCTATAAGTTTGGCTTCCATACTTATCTGTGTGAACAAGGACTTGGAAGCTGACGGGATGGTGGAGTCAGGGATAGTATCGCAATTGAAACTGATACAGCACCCTAGTGATGTAGCATGGCTCAGAACTTTTTAGTTTTCATGCTGCTTTGGATCAGCAAGTCTTATTTGTTGGGACATGTGAATTGTGGTGTTGGTCACATTAAACTACTATAAAAATGTACATTTTGCTTGAGACTACAGAAAAAAATATTGGAAGAACTTTCTGTTTTGCATAGCTATTGTAGACTTCACTGTTCAATTCCCAGGAAACAAAGCAGAGTGATAGAATCAATGTAAGAGTCACATACTATACAATAGCATGGGGTTGCATCCAGTGCTTCTCCTAGCCCCATTTTCTGGAATTTTATCATCCTGAACATTTGACAAAGGGCTTAGCTGAACCATCTGAAATACTGGTGCTTAGTCTCTGGAAATGAATCAAGTGCCCTGTGAGCTTCTTAAATAACATCCATGGTTGATCCAGAACTCCTGAGAAAGAGTTTGGATTTTCCCCTTGCCACATGAGGACATGTAGTGTTTTATCATTAGTGGACTTGTTCAACTTTTTCATTTTACTTAGACCTCAAAATTAATTTAGCCAAGAGATTATCTTCTTTAGCCAATGACTATAAGGGCTAAATGCAGAATAGTTTATGCCAAGTTTAGAACCTATCCAAAATTCATGCATATGAAGTTTCAACCTGAACTCAAACCTTTTGGTGTCCAAACTAATTTACATTTGGCAAAGAATAATATTCAGGTTTCAAAAGGAAACACACAAACAAACAAAAAAAACAAAAGAAAGTTCTGTGGAAGCTTATTTTAAGGCTTCTTGGATACCATATACCTCTTAGGAAAAAATGAAGCAATGTTTTAAGAGAAAGCCAATCAAAACACATGGATTAAATTGCTTTCAAAATAAAGAAAACTAAAAATTAAGAGGGAATAGGACTTTAGAAAAACCTACCGATGTTTTCAAAACCCAAAAGTTTGGAAGAAAATGAATAAATCCAAACACACTTTAAAAATAAATGCCTCTTTATCTAACCAAAATTAATCATCACTAATTTATTTCCGACTGCCTCTGAATTGTGCATGTGGAAATTGAGACAGTGGGTCCCCAAATCATGCCATGTGGAGATCAAGGATTTATCCATGAAATGGTGATATCATTCACTTTTGTCTGAGTATAGGAGATGGAGGAAGGTGTAATTGTTTGCCTGTAAATCCTACATAGTGATCTGGAATCATGGTGAACTTCTACAATCCTTTAGACAACTGTTGCCCAAAGAGGAGCAAGAGAAACTTTCATGAAACCTAAGTTTAGGGCTGCGCACTCACTAGGTCTTATATAGGATGCTCTTTATACCTCTATGTAAATGCATTGCATTATAAATGCATGCAGTGTATGCAAATGCAACCATTAGTGCTGTCCAAAGTTTAAATTGAAAACAGAGACAGAGTACAAAAAATAGCAATGAGTGTGGGTGACTCCAGTTACCATGCTATCCAGATTTGCCTCCCATTTCATGCTGCATGAGCTGGGAGGCAAATTCCTTCAGCTTCAGGTGATCTCTACTCAGGGAGTTTTCTTAGTGAGAGCGTCTTGTTGCATTGAAAGTAACTCTAGTGATTAAATACACAGGTAGGTGTTTTGTGTAAAATGGCCCCTTAGTGCAAGCAACCTCTACAGCTACTGCTCAAGAAAGAAAGGGTGATTTATTTTCCAAAGATAACCGTAATGGATTCACTGGAAAATTGTACATTTGCTTGCAATGTGACCCCTTTCTAAGAGTTTTTTCAAGAGGGAATTTGATATTATGGAAATTCTTTTCTAATGCCCTGACTTTAGAACTTAGCCACTGCATAAAATGGAATTCCACTATTATCCACCTGCAGAAGCCCAGGAACTGAGTGGCGACAGGAGAGTGAGAGCTAGGAAATTATATCTGTGGCATGGTACCATCAACTAATATTAGTGTTCAATGGAAAACATTGAAGGGAAAAGAAGGGGAGAGCTGATTATGAAACAAACATGGCCAAGAAGCAGGCTTTGCAGAACCCTGATTTCCTGTATCTAAAGGAAAGGCCAGGATGTAGAAAAGAGAATTGTAATGGCAGGAAATAAGCAAAAGAGAAAGGTTGCACAGCAATGACAAATCAAGTGTGGTTGCGAACATGGGAGGGTAAGTGAACTATGTCAAACAGATAGGATCAATATAAAGGAATCATCCACATGGGTATTCACATGAGTTTTAAGTATTTGACCTGCTATCAGAGGACATAGTACTAGTTCTAATGGAAAGTGCCAGACCCCGAGTCTACTGAAAATCAGTTATGAAAGTGAGCAGTAAGTGATGTAGAACGAACACAGAATTTGGTGTTATATTATGAACCTCACTTCATCTGCAAAACAACTGTAATAATAATAATAGTGCTTAGCCCATTGGATTGTTAAAAGGCTTAAATGAGATATAACAAAGTGCCCACCATAGTATTTGGCAATTGGGATGTGGAAAAGCTGAGTCTTTACTTGGGGGCATGCAGAAATTCTCTAAATGTAGATGTGTTTGTCAGACCTTCTCTCACCTTGCAATAAAACTCCATCTTCCTAGATATGAAAAATAAGGGCTGTGTGTAAAGCTTTGGAGTCAGATAGACTTGAACTGGCTTACTTCCATCTCTCTAGCTGCCTGATAACCTTGAGGTAATAGCTCAGTCTAACTTTCAGAGTTTTTGTGAGGATTAGATGAGGTAATAAATTCGTTGAAATAACTTAATACAGAATCTTAATTCCTTTCTCCTTCACTCTTTTTTTGTAGTATCTCAAACAGCTTTAATACAATTAAAACTTTATAATTACTTCTATTTGTGAAGTTCTGAATTGTATTAGTAAACTTCATTATGACTTAAATATTTCTAATTAGCAGCCTTAAAAAATCGTTTTTAGAATTTATAGCAGGGTATAAACATCTGGCATATGATTTCAAATATCCTCTGTCTTTTTATCTCTGAGATTCAGTTTGAGATATATATATATATATATATATATATATATATATATATATATATATATATATTCTAGGATTCAGGGATAAAGAAAATTAATTTTGTTAGCATCCTTGAAGTATAATTTACCTATAATAGAAGATTTTCATCATTCTCTGGCACCTTTTCCCAGTAATGCCCTGCTGCTCCACCTGGCCTCTGGCATTCACCGATTATTACCTTTCCTTTCAGCACTCTTTTGCCTTTTTAAAATTTTAGACTAATGGAATCATACAGTCTATAGTCTTTTGTGTCTAGATTTTTTTTCTATTTAGCATTATGTTTTTGCTATTCATAAAGGTAGTTGAAAGTGTCATTGGTTTGTACCTTTTAAGTGGTGATTGGATAATTCCACTTATCACTACACCACAGTGTTCATCCATTCACAAGCTAATGGACATTTGGATTTAGTTCAGTTTTTGGATATTGGGAATAAAACTGCTATGCACCTTTACATACACGTCTGTGGAATATATTTACATTTCTCTTGAGTAAATTCTTAAATGTGGAATTGCTAGGTCCTATGCTTAAATTTATAATAAATTGTCAAACTGATTTTTCAAATTACTTATCCTGTTCTGTATTCTCACAGCATCTGCTATTTGTCAGTCTTTTTTATTTTAACCATTTCTAATTAATGTGTGTGGTTATTTCATTGTGGTTTTCTTCCTTTCTTTTTCTCCTTCTTTCTCTATCTATATATCTATCTATCTTGCTTTATTGCTCTGGCCATGATTTACAGCAAAATGTTAAGTGTAAATAATTAGAAAATACATACTTTCCTTATTCTTTATCTACGAGGAAAAGTATACAGTCTTTACTGTATAAGTGATAAGTGTAATATTAACTGTAGGTTATTTGTAGATTGCCTTTATCAGATTAAGAAAGTTCTCCTTTATTCATAATTTGCTGGAAATTGTTTTTGTCATGAATAAATGTTAAATTTAATCAAATTAATTTTATGAATATTTTGGGCTGTTCATATGTGTTTTCATTTAAAGACTCTTAATATGGGGAATTTACATTGATTGATTTCCAAATTGATGGGTTTAATTTGCTAAATTTTTATTCATAATTTTTGCGTATGAATTCATGAGGGATATTGTTCTGTTGTTGTCCCTTAATTTCTTTCTTTGGTTTTGGTATTCAGGCAATGCTGGCCTCATCAATGAGTTGGGAAGGGTTCCCTCCTGTTGTATTTTCTAGAAAAGTCGGTGTAGAATTTGTATTATTTCTTATTTAATTGTTTTAAAGAATTCTCTAGTAAATTCATCTCTGCTCTGAGTTTTTTGGGGGAAGTTTAAAAATTATGAATTCCATTTCTTTAATAGCTACAAGGCTTTTCAGGTTACCTATTTGTTTTGTGTTAAACTTTTGTCAATTTCATCAAATTGTCTTCTTTTTATAAAATTCTCCATAGTATTTACTCACTTCTTAAAATTTTAATGTATGTAAGATCTGTAGAGATGTCCTTTCTTTTGTTTCAGATATTTGTAATTTGATCTGTTCTTTCTTCCTTATCTGCTTGCTAGAGCTTTATCCAGTTCACTGATCCTTAGAACTGGCTTCTGATTCATTTGTGTTACTTTATTTTTGTTTTGTGTTTCATTGATTTCTGCTATTTTTTAATGATCTTTGCTTACTTTGGGTTTAACTTCTTCCCTTTTATCCAGTTTTTCAATGTGGAAGTGCCAGTAATTGACTTGAGATAATTTATTTTTTTCTAATATAGGCATTTGATGCCATAAAATCTTGTATAAACACTGCTTTAGCTGTAATTCACAAATTTTGATATTTTGTATGTCCATTTTTATGATATCAAGTGCTTTCTAATTTCCTTTTAATTTCTTCATTGAGCCGTGGGTTATTTAAAATTGTGTCATTAGATTTTCCAATGTTTGAGGATTTTCCATGTACATTTCTATTTGACTTCTAATTTAATTATGTTTTAATCAGATAATATACTGTACTTTTTATTATCAAGTCCTTTTAAACTTATTGATACCTATTTTATGGTCAAAGATATGGTCTATTTTGGTATATGTTCTATGTGCACTTGAAAATAATGCCTATTACATACAGTGGTCAATGAATATCATGATTTGTTGTTCAAGTCTTCTATATCCATACTGGTTTTCTGTCTAGTTTTTCTGTCAATTATTTATAGAAGTTTTGAATCCTCCAACAATGAACTTTTGGAGTTGTCTCTTTTTCCTTTTAGTTGTATCAGTTATTGGCTTATTATACATATATTAAATTTTTGTTATTGAGTGTAAACACTTTTAAGATTATTATGTCCTCTTGATAAAGTGACATCTCTATCATTATGAAATTATCTTCTCTACCCCGATATTATTATCTGCTTTAAAATCTACTTTGTCTTATATTAATGTAGCCACTATATAGTTCCTTTGATTTGTGGTTATATGGTATATGTCTTTCCATTCTTTTACTTTTGGCAGCATTTCTCTCTCTCTCTCTTTTTTAATCCTTACTTGAGGATATGCTTATTAAATTTGTGAGAGAGAAACATTGATCATTTGTCTCCTCTATGTGCCCCAACCAGGGATCCAACACCCAATCTAGATATGTGCCCTGACCAGGAATCAAACCTGTAACCTTTTGATGTATGGAGCGATGCTCCAACCAACTGAGCCACCTAGCTAGGGCTTATCTGTCTTTTTATTAAAATGGGTTTAATGTAGACAGCATAAAATTATATCATTTATTTTTATCCATCTAGGAGTCTGTGCTTTTTTGTTGAAATGTTTAGAACACTTATATTTAACTACAGGCCCAGTTCATGAAAATTGTGCACTCAGGGGGGTCCCTCAGCCCGGCCTGCGCCCTCTCACAGTTTGGGACCCCTCGGAGGATGCCCACCTGCCGGCTTAGGTCCACTCCCCGGGGGACTGGGCTTAAGCTGGCAGTCAGACATCCTCTGGCAGCCCGGGAGCCCTCAGGGGATGTCCCACTAACAACTTAGGCCCACATCGGGAGTGGGCCTAGGCTGTTAGTCGGACATCCTTAGCGCTGCTGCGGAGGTGGGAGAGGCTCCCAACACCACCGTTGCACTGGCTAGTCATTAACTGGCTTCTGGCTGAACGGCACTCCCCTCTGTGGAAGCGCACTGACCACCAGGGGGCAGCTCCTGCATTGAGCATCTGCCCCCTGATGGTCAGTGCGCATCATAGCGACTGTTCACTCTGCAGTTGGGGTCAATTTGCATATTACCCTTTTATTATATAGAATGTTATTATATCAAGTAGAGGCCCAGTGCACGAAATTTGTGCACTGGCGGGTGGGATTCCCTCAGCCCAGCCTGCCCTTCTCACAGTCTGGGAACCCTCAGTGGATGTCCTACTGATGGCCACAGTCTGGCAGCAGAGGCTCGGAGCAGGCGTCGTGTGTGTGTGTGTGTGTGTGTGTGTGTGTGTGTCCGCTGGGGGCCCTGCCCCCAGCCGCATTAGAGGCTCAGAGCAGGAGCTGTGTGTGTGTGTGTGTGTGTGTGTGTGTAAGTGTGTGTGTCTGCTGGGGGCCTGCCACCAGCCACACCATGCAGGCTTGGAGGAGGCGCCCCTCTGTGTTGATCTCTCAGGCTCCTGGCCTCCACTGTGTGTTTTTCTCTCCCTTGAGCTGTGGCCAGGGTGGCATGCTGCCTGCAGGCTGCGCTTTCCTGCTCATAGATCACCGGATCACTTCAGAGACTGGGGGCTGCCTGCCCTCCGCACTTGCCTGCTCTGGGATCGCCATGGCATCCCAGGAGCAGGTCCACCTGGGGGCCCGCCACCCTCTGCACTTGCCTGCTCTGTGATCACCATAGGATCCCAGCAGCAGGCCCACCTGGGGGCTACCCACCTTCAGCACTTGCCTGCTCTGGTATCACAATGGGGTTCCAGCTGGCAGTGGGGATTAGGCGTCACATGGGGGTCCTGGCTGGGGGCGGGGCTTAGGCGCACGGGGCTTAGGCGGCACACGGGGGTCCCGGCTGGGGTGGGGCTTAGGTGAGGCGATCGCCCTCCTAAGCCCGGCAGCCCAGGGCCACACCCGGCCCGGATGGCGTCTAGCGCTGGCCAGCCCTGCCTGCAGTATGCAAATTAGCCGCCATCTTGGATGGTGGTTTATTTGCATATGGAGCTGATTAGCCAATGGGAAGCATAGTGGAGGTATAGTTAATTATCCTTTTTGTCTTTTATTAGATAGGATATGATTGTGTTTAAATCTACCACCTTGCCACGAATTTTCTATATGTACTATCTGGCTTTTGTAGCTTTTTCTCTTTATTTTGGATAAATTGAATTTTTTATAATTTCATTTTATCTCCTTTGTTGGCTTGTTTTTTGCTTATTTTGCTATTGTGTTTTAATAATTGCTCTAGGGTTTATAATATTCATCTCATCCTTGGAATTTTATGCAATTTCACATCAGAGTAAAAATGATATAAGCATACATTTCTATTTAACTTCCTCTTGGCAATATTACAAATAGTATTTTTGTCATGTTATTAACTTTTTACAGTGTTGGTTATTATTATTATGTCTTCAAATAATCATTTAACTTTTCAGGAAGTTAAAACCTTGAGAAAAACATCTTGTATAGGCACATATATATTTACTTATTTCCAAACAATTCTTTCTTTTATGTAGATCCACATTTCCATCTTGTCTCATTTGCTTATGTCTAAAGGACTTCCTTTGGTTTCTAATAGTGCTGGTCTTCTTGTGGTGATTCATGCTTATGTCCAAAAAAGCCATAATTCTATCTTTAATTTTGAAATATTTTTACTTGGTATAGAATACTAGTTGACAGTTATTTAAAGAGTTCATTGCATTCTCTTCTAACTTTCATTGCTTCTAATGCGAAGCCTCCTTTCACTGTTGCCATTGTGTGTCTGACTGCATTAAACATTTTTCTTTATCATTTGTTTTTGAAAATTTGGTTGTTTTATGCCCTTCTGGGGATTTCTTTATACTTCTTCTGCTTGGGGTTTGTTGACTGTTTTGGATCTGTATATGACTTTCTTCAAATTTGGAAAAAATTCTAACATTTTTTCAAATATTGTTTCTTCCCCATGCTAACTTCCTACAGGGGCTCCAATTGCATGTATATTAGAATGTGTGCTATTGCCCCATCGGGTTATTGATGATCTGTTCAACATTTTAATCTACTTAATCTCTATTTCACTTGGGTATAGTTTCTATTATTGGCTTTTGGTTCAACACATTTTTCTTCTATGATGTCTAAGCTGATATTCATTTTATTCATATATTGTATTTTTCATCTACAAAAATTAGTTTGGGGCTTTTTATATCTTTCATTTCTCTGTTTTAACAATCTTGTCTTTTAGTTCTATCATCCATACTGTTTTTTGATCTATTTCTGTTGATTGTTTCTTTCTCCTGGTTGTGAGTCATGACTGGTTATATTCAGTGGATGAAAAAATTTTGAATTTTACATTGTTGGGTATTGTTTTTTAAAAAAGACTATCATTGGGATTTGTTTTGGAATCTAGTTATTTAGAACTAGTTTGATTCTCTTGAAACTTGCTATAAACTATGTCAAGGCAGGTCCAGAAAAGCCTTTAATTCAGAATAAACTTGGCTCTACCCTTAAAGAAATACCCTGCTGAGGATCACATCTGTGCCCTGTTTATTAGGAGGTATTTCTATTCATGGTTGTAGGTATCAGAACTAGTTCACTGGCTTTCAATGAGCTTCAGAGTCTGTTGTCTTCTGCCAGTGATACTTCTGTGGTATTCACACACGCGCACACACATAATCTAGTTGAGAACAAAAAGCAGACAAACTCAAAATGAGGGATAATTTATAAAATAATTGACCTGCACTTTTAAAAATGCTAAGGTCATGAAATACAGAAAAAAAAATAAGGAAAATTTTCAGATTAAAAGAAACCAATGAAATAGGACAACTAAATTCAATAAAATATCCTAGATTGAATTTTAGACTAGAGAAAAATGTAAAGGATAATGGAACAACTGAAAAATTTGATAATTATTTGTGGATTACATAACAGCAATACAATAAAGTTAAATTACTGGATATTTGTAATTGTACTGAGGTTGAATAAGTGAATATTCTTGTTTTTAGAAAATACTTGCTGAAGTATTTAGGGATTGGGGCACAAGATATATGCAACTTTCTTTCAGATTATTTAAGAAATTATACACACACAAACACAGGTGCATATAACATAGAACAAGCAAGCAAATGATAAATCAAATTGAAGAAAATGTAAATTGTGAATTTGGAAAAAGGATATATAGAAATTCTTTGTATCCTCATAACTTTTCTGAAAGGTTGAAATTGTGAGAACAAAATTACCAAAAGTGAATTGGCTTAAACACAGGATTATTTCTTTTTATTGCTGGGTGTATATTGCTTGGCCCCTTGGAAGAATTGATGGGTTCGATCTAAACATAGATAAAATGGAATACATTGATAATTCCCTCCTGATAGTGCCCCCTTTCCAAATTAAATCTGAGCCACAAACCAGCAGCTCTCTGATGCCAGGACTGATGTGATAGTAGCTTATCTTTGTCAGTCAAGGAGACAGTTTACTACATGCCTACATGTCACTCCCCATTACCAATGGCATGAAACTGACACCGAAAGAGAAGAGGACATTAGAAATCACAACCCTTTCTTCCTAGAGTCATTCATCATAAACTTTAGTAGCAAAATGTTCCCAAACTCTTCGTGGAGCCTTATGAAACCAGAGCTGACTTCTTGCTAAATTCCAATATTAGTCACAGTTCTGTGGCCATGGTGCTTTTTTTGGGGGGTAGGGGGCGGGGAGAGGAGTATTTGTTTAATAAAATATTTCTCATGACTATAACAATTTATTTTGGGTGGAGGCTATAGAGTTTGGGGTCAGGAGAGGGGAAGAGGGAAGGATTATTTGTCATCCTCCATTACAGTGACCACAGAAGGGCTAGAGGGGAACAAAATCTCTCAGAAAATGGTGGTAGTTGTCAAACTCGGTTAATGAATGTGAATAAAAACTTTTCAGCGAGGGTGTATATGTGTTTGTGGGTGGGGGACCATGTGAAAGGTAAAATAACCCACCATGAGCTGCTCACAGCTTCACTCACCCAGTCCTGGTTACAGATAACCCCCTCGTCTTTGCTTATTAACAGGGAAGAATGCATAATCTCCATGTCTTGTCCGGATGATTAATGGGGATGCCACTGCAGGGTTAAATGCTGCTTCCTTCCATGCATCCTTAGCATCATGTAGCACCTGCTCAGTTACCAAGGAGTGTTATCTTACAATCAGTAGATGAAGTTGGGGTGAACCATTGGGAGCGTCCTGGACTAATGATAATGTTTAACAGGGCAGGAAACTGAGCTGCATGAGGGACGCTGGAGGGTCAGATGTTTAGCTACTTTCATCATTTTGAATATGACCTGGGTCAGAATCACAGGTTGTTACTACCTGCAGATCATTCCATGAAAATTGTCCTTCCTAACATATCAACTTATTTCTCAGGAATACACTTAACAGGTCCAGAGAAGCTGGTGGAGCAATTATGCACAGGATTGACTATAAATGAAATTACTCTCTCATGTTACACCCATGCTCCAACTGTCCTTATAGGTACTTTTGCCTCATTCATCCCTCCCCTTAGAGTTAGTCTTATTAAACACCATAACTTGAGATTTAAGACTGAGCTCTGGAAAGGTAAAGCTTTGAAAGGAAGTGGTCAAGTACTGGCCTATATGACTTAACATGATTTAAGTAGTCTCTTGTCAATCTACAAACCTTCTATAAGTATTATTACCCCTATTTAGAGATGAAGAATCTGAGGTAGTTACCTAAAAGACAAACAATTTAGGGCAATCCAGTAATATATGGTCTCAAGCCCAGCTCTGCATGACTCCATTCTTTTGGCATACAGTGTGGAGATGAAAATCTCCCATCCGACCTCGGTCCTTCCCACAAAAAACTGCCCCTAAGTCCCACCTTTCCCTCATTTAACACACATATCTTGAATATGCTATTAAGTCAGGCACTGGTACAGGGACTTAATATGATTGCTGCTTTCCAAGAACAACATAACTAAACAATTAACACAAAATATAATTACAGAGTTTGATTAGTTTTATGAAAGGGAAAAATGCATGGTGATATGATAAAAAAAATGTGTAGGAGGCAGTCTTTTTTGTAATTTGGTTAGAGACAGGTTCTCTGAGCTGGTAACATTGAGACCTGAGAATCTAAGAATGGAAAGGAGGAAGACATACAAAGTCCTGAATCATGAATATTCCTAGCCAGTGGACCAGCAAAGGGAAATGCCCCAAAGTAAGGAAGAAACTATTCATGGAACTGAAATGAGACCTGCTGGGTAAGCACAAAGAAAGGCAAAAAAGGTATAAGATGGTAGCGTTCTACTCCCAAATTTAATGTGTGGGGTTTCCCCTCACATCTAAATTCTCTGTGACACCACCTGAGTATTTTACAATTCAACACAGTTCTGCCACTATCTAACTGAAGATAGCATTGAACCCCATAGGTTAAGTGCTCAGCCCTACAAGACAGCTCTCACCTTCAAACATCAGTGGTGAAACCAGACAACCAATGGGTCTGGGCTGCCTGTCACTACTTGAGCCATTATGGGAGAGCAACAGGTCATCCATGAAAATCTGCTCTGCAGCCCCCCATAAACCAGCTGCTTATGTTGGGTAGGACCAAGGTTACATGGGGAAGTAGGAATTACAAGCATTAATAGGCAATGTGGGCTGGGGTGGGACTCCATTGTTTGGGCAACAAGGTTGCTAATCTTCCCATGATAATAGGCAGTTCTTAAATGTGAATGGACCGTATTCTAAGGTTGACTCCTGGTCTAGGGGTCCTACAACTCCCGGCCAGGTTAGAATGTCCTTTCTTTAATCAGAACAAGGCAATCAAGGTTAACAGAGCATGATTAATATTTCTTATAACTATAGCTAGTCCCCAATATTCTAATTTTGATCCTAACAGTAGTAAGCCTGTGCTTACTGACCACCTGTGCTTCTGACCACCAGGCTATAGATAGGAGTTTCCAATAAGCCTGTTCTTGGGAGTGATTAATTTCCTAGAGCAGCTAACAGAACTCAGAAACCAGTTTACTTACTAGATTATAAAGGGATATAACTCAGAAACAGCCACATGGAGCTGATGCACAAGGCAAGGTATGGGGAAAGAGCACCAAGTTTCCATGCCTTTTCCTCAAACTTCCACATGTTCATCAACCTGGAAGCTCTCTAAACCCTGTCCTTCTGGGCTTCTATGGGGGCTTCAATACATAGGCTAATTAATCACTGGCCATTGGTGATTGAAATCAGTCTCCAGTCCCTCTCCCCTCCTGGGAGGTTAGGGGCTGAAACTGAAAATTGCAATCCTCTATTTGCAGGACTGGTTCCCTGGCAACCAGCCCTAATTCCTAAGTGCTTTCCAAAAGTTACCTCATTAACATAGCAAAAGACAAATTCAATTCGAAGGGCTTTGGGAGCTCTGTGCCAGGAACAGGAACACAGACTAAATGTATCACCTATGGGATTCAAGAGTGAGGCTGAGCAAGGTCATGGAAATCCTTACAAGATTTGAATGCACTTCAAATAAGAGCAGGTGCCTGTGATTGTGGCACCAGAACTCCAGTGAGGACTAAGGTTTAGTTCTTTACTTCCAGTGAATCTTCAGCGTTGCCTTGAGTTGCTTTTACTCTCAGTTGCACCTTTTCTTGCTGATTTTAAGGATACATTACTATTGAGTAAGTAGAGAGACCCCATATAACTAGCCTTGCTATTTCCCAATGATAATCGTATCCTCAAATGTTTCTACAACTTCTGATTTGGTTTCAGTTCCCATAGAGTCTGTTATGGCGACAAAGGGTGAAGAGGATGAGCCATGAGAGAACATTTAAACTGGTCGCTGACTTTAATCCCACCTCATACTTTGTGCTTCTGCAAATTAACTCAAGATAAAAAAAAATCTTGGTCACATGGACCATGCAATTTCAGACCTCCATGTACTTATTTTCCATTCTTTTGCACACTTTTTCTTCTTTCTAGGATATGCTGTTTTATGCTGTGACTATTTGGCCTCCTTCAAAGCTGTGTCTCATCAACTCCTGTTATTTGAGAAAGAATTATTCTGGCTAAGTCTGCTCTTCTTCTACACTTCTGTTACTTCTCTTAGCTAATTTTAATTATTTACACACACAGTTCATGTCCTCTAATGTTTGAGTTCATTGTGGCTGTTAACCTTGTCTCATTCATCTTTGCATCCTCAGCATTTAGCTTGGTGCCTAGAATCCAGGAGACTTTAAATAAAAGCTAAATGAAATGAATGTCTAGTGGAAGTTCATGCTCTGCTATTAGCTCAGAATTGTGATGTGTGGTCTTACGGGAGCCATTTGCCTTCTCAGAGGCCTCAGTGGATTATATAATTTATAATATTATATTTCAGTGGATTAGATACTTAGTACTATTAATAATTATTGAGTACGTACCTTGATTAGGTGCTTGCTCTGTACAAGCTCTATGCTAGGTGCTTTAATACATTATCTTAATTGATCCTATGTCAACTTCATGAGGTAGCTGTAGATCTCAATCTCATGTGACAGATAAGAAACTGAGATCCAGGGATGAAAAGTGACTTATGCAATGTCACCCAAGCATAAGATGAGAACAGATTCAAACTGGGTCTGTTAGACACCAAGGCCCATGCTCTCAAAGTGTCCTGCAGAATTGTTTAACACAGATTTGTAAATAAAGGTGATCCTGATGAGGTCTCCATCCCTTCCTTTCTGATTTAGACAATGCCCAATCCACTCTAGGTGGCGATGTTTTATTTGTTGGCTTGTTTGGTTTTGTTTCTTTCTTGATGAAATGGAATTTTGGACTGGAACATGCAGTGTTCCTCTGGGCAGGATTGTTCCCTGTGCTTCTTCCATGGTCCCTTTAATTTCTAAAATTTCTAATATTTCCTAAACCTGCCTTTTTCCACCCCTAAAAATTCCTGTGTCATTGATCATGATGGTTGAGAAAGTAGAATAGTTATGAGTCTTTAGTAGGTGTCCCGAAAAATGATTCAAAATGAGCTCCTAGGGAAGGGTGAATCCACTGTCAGGACTGCACCATCTGCTGAGAGAGTCAGGAAAAGACTGGCACCAACCTGGAAAGGGAAGCTGACCTGAGACCCCAGAGAATCAGGGCAGGGGATAGGGTAGTGAGAGGAGGTAACTGGGATTGAAGATTTGAAGGTAGAGGGCTCATAGCAAAATGTAACCAGTTTTAAACCTGAAGACTTTGAAACAAAAATAATTTAACATTGGAACAGATTATATTTAACTAGTGCAGATTTAACCCCATGCCTCTGCAATTTAATACTGGGGAATATACATAGCTCGAGTTACAAATCTCACAGAAATGACTGTGGCAGCCTGGGACCCAAGACACCCAGGTGGGAGGAATCTATCACCAGAATATGGCAGAGCCAGTCAGCACTTGACTTGCATCATGGCTGTGGGTATGTCTTGCTGGGTTCTGGCCACATCAGCCACCTTAGGGAGGACAAATGTCACCGAGAGGCAGGAGGAACATGGTGTCTTGCGGATGCATTTTAGTAATATATTGATGGCATGGGGTTTTGTTGTTCATAGGCTAGGGCTGAGGGACAGGCAGCTGAGCTGTGTCCGGTGGAAAGGTGGATAAGGGGAAAATTTACATGTGAATGTATGTGGAAGGCTTCTGTATCATATATATTCTGTTCCAGCACAAAAATAATCAGTATTGCCATAAACATCACCACCAAACCAGAGATCTAGTTCGAGGGGTTGCCTGAATCCAGGGCAGTCTTCCTGCCCACTCTCTTTATTTTTTCTGACCTTCTCCAGGCAGCCAAAGGTCATTCCAAAAACTCTTCCTTGTTTGATTCTTGAAGGTCTGCTCCTGCTTCAGCTGATTGTCCTAAGAGTCAAAGATTGCCTGTCACTTCCTGGTTTACTAGGCACTTTCACACACATCATTTCCTGGCAATCCTGAGACATAAGCCATTATTATTATTCCCATTTTACACATGAAGAAACGGAAACTCAGAGAAACTCCATGATTTACCCAAGACACAGGCTAAAAATCATCATTGTTAGTAATGAATCCAAATCCTTTAACTCCATATTTTGACCTTCCTTCCTTCCTTCCTTCCTTCCTTCCTTCCTTCCTTCCTTCCTTCCCTCCCTCCCTCCCTCCCTCCCTCCCTCCTTCCCTCCCTCTCTCCCTTCCTTCCTTCCTTCCTTCCTTCCTTCCTTCCTTCCTTCCTTCCTTCCTTCCTTCCTTCTTCCTTCCTTCCTTCCTTCCTTCCTTCCTTCCTTCCTTCCTTCCTTCCTTCCTTCCTTCCTGTCTTCCTTTTATGTGTGTGTGGCCAATAGACTTTTAGAATTACTTCCCAAGCAAAGCCTGTATCATACTCCTTTGCAAAACTGAGTTCCTAGTTTCTAACAGAGGATTAGCTGTGTCTTCAAGCTTCAACAAATTTTGCATTTAATTTGGTATGTGAAAACTCTAAGTTCATAAACTGAAGTTAATTTCTCCCAGAAAGAACACTTTCATTAGGGTGACCATAAAATTTATTGTCCAAATTGGGATACATTTGAGATTATGATTAGCAATAAAAATAATGAAAGTATGATTTAGAAATATTTATCAATTGAATAATTAGGTGTACATAGTTCTATTAAAAATAATTTTCATCAATAACGAATTTAAAAATAAATAAATAGAGACGCGTCCCAGGTCGTGTCCCTGAGCAAATGGAGTGAGCAGCTGAAACTAGTAACATCCACCCCGAATTGGCGAAATTCCTCAGCTGGCGAGACGGTTTACAGCCGGGAAGAGCAGAACTCCCCTGGAAAGGTAAAAAAACCAGGGATTTGGGCAGGAAAGTTTGCCAGACCTCTGAGCCCAGAGAGTCGGAGGGAGACCGCGTGGCAGACAGCCGCGTCCCTTGGGACAGGCACAGCCCCTGACGGGGGAAAGGAGAACCGCGGGATTCCTGGCGCTGCCGGGGGAATTGAGAGCTCGGTCTGTGATCACAGAGGACTGAGCCTAAAGGGGCAGCCTGAAGAGCTGATCAGACCATGCAGTCCCGGTAAGAGAAGAAGCTTACAGAAACCAAGCCTTCCCCGTTTCCGCGGCCGGCGTTTGTTTGTTTGTTTTCACTGAACCCTGTTCATGGGACATTTCGGATACAGACACTCACCTGTGCTGAAGAGAGGGAGAGTGTGCGGAGGAGTGGAATCTGGGGAGAGACTGAGGAGAGAAGGGGGGCCGGGAGAGGTGGCAGCGAATTGAGTGCTGAGGCACCCCTGAGCCCACGTCTGAGGCAGCCATTCTCTCCGGAGAGTGAGACTCCTCCCCCCAGCCCCCAGGCAAGGAGCACAGCCACACCCAGATTCCACCCTGTAGGAGATCAAGGATTAAAATAACCTGATCAGTCCCTGGGAGTTAACAGGGTCTGGCCTATAGAGGGATTTTCAATCCCAGCAACAATACAGCACCGGTAACTATTACGCAGCCAGCTCTGGGCAGTGAACTTCCACTGGACAGAGAGGCCCTGTAGCCTCAGAGGCCAACCCCAGAACACTGCCACCCAGAGGCTGACCCACAAACTGACTCTTTGCTAAACACAAAATAAGGCAGTCTGGGAAACAAATGCGGCTTGCTTTAAAATAAGGACTGTGGTTTACAACACAGAGGAACAGTGTATCGCAGGGAAACTCAACACTCTCCTGAATACCTGGCAGGTCTAAGGCGAGCCATACTGAAAAATAGAAGAACCGAAGGACCTTCACTACTGCAATATTTTTTTTTTTTTCACCTTTTAACTAAGAAACCAATTTTTTTTCTTTTTTTTTCTTTTCCTCTTCTTCTTTTTTTTTTTTTTCCTCTTTTTTCCATCACCTGATTTTACCCTTTTAATTACTACCTTCTTATTTTTAACCAGTATTATTACTGCTACCATTTTACCATTTTTTTAAAAGTGCCATTTTATTTTCTCTTTATTTTATTTTGGGATTAGTGTTCTCCATTCTATTTTCATTGTTATATTATTGGTTGTTTCTAGTTTGCATTTATCTCCAGGGAGCTGTTGCTGGAATTTGTTGGGATTAATGGCTGTTCTATAGGAGTATTCTCCTCATATAAAAAGTCTCTTCCCCTCTTCCACTTCATTCTCTCTTTTCGCTCTTTTTTTTTCTTTTCCTTTCTTTTCTCGCTTTTACTCCCCCCCCCCTTTTTCCCACTTTCATTTTTGCACTCCTTTTTTTGGTCCCTAATTTTCTTTTCTTTTTTCTCTTTTCTCTTTTTCTCTTCCTTCTTCCTTATCCCCTAATTCTCTTAATTCAGGTGGTCACCTTTATTTGGGGTTATTAATATCGTGAATATATTTGTGTATAGTGCCTGGTACGTGGTGCCTTGTTGTGTTGTATTTTGTGCCTTTAAATCAACACAGCAGATCCAAGCAACAGCAACCTCCTGAGCACCACACCCTCTGCTGAGGAACAGCAGCTGTACGTGAAACCTTGCCCCACCAGCCAGAAGAGCCACCACAGCTGTGAACAGCACCCACCAGAGGAGTTGCTGCCAACTGAAGAGCAGCTGCTACCGCAACCGCCCGAAGAGGAACCGCAGACCAAGGAGTCACTGCCACCAAGGGAGCAGCCACTGAACGACTCAACGTCTAGATATGTCAGTGAGATCAAACATGGGTAGACAAAGAAACCCCCAAAGGAAAGAGAAGGAGGACTCTCCAGAAAAGCAGCTAAGTAATACAGAGGCATGCAACATGACAGAAAAAGAATTCAGAATAAGGGTCCTAGAGTGCATAAACCGGATGGAGGAAAAAATCGACAACCTCAGCAAGAAGCAAGAAGAAACAGATGAAAAAATCGATAACATATGGAAGAAGCTAGAAGAAACAGATGAAAAAATCGATAACATATGGAAGAAGCTAGAAGAAACAGATGAAAAAATCAACAACTTAAGTAAGACCCAAGAAGATATGAAGAGTGACATAGCTGCAATGAAAAACTCCATTGAAAGTATCAACAGTAGACTAGGAGAAGCGGAGGACCGAATTAGTGATTTAGAAGACAAGGAAGCAAAACACACCCAAAATGTACTGCAATTGGAGAAAAAAATGAAAAGACAGGAGGAGAGCCTAAGGGAGCTTTGGGACAACATGAAACGAAACAACATACGAATAATAGGGGTACCAGAACAACAGAAGGATGAACAAGGATTAGAAAACCTATTAGAAGAAATAATATCAGAAAACTTCCCTGAGGTGGGGAAGAAAAAAGTCACACAAGCCCAGAGAGTCCCAAACAAGGTGAACCCAAAAAGACCCACACCAAGACACATCATAATTACCATGGCAAATGTTCAGGACAAAGAGAGAATCTTACAGGCTGCAAGAGAGAGACGGAAAGTTACATACAAGGGATCTCCCATTAGATTGTCAAATGATTTCTCAACAGAAACACATCAGGCCAGAAAAGAATGGACGGAAATTTACAAAGTGATGCAAAGCAAAGGACTGAATCCAAGAATACTCTATCCAGCAAGGCTATCATTCAAACTTGAAGGGGAAATAAGAAGCTTCACAGACAAAAAAAGGCTAAGGGAGTTTATCACCACCAAGCCAGCAATGCAAGGAATGCTAAAGGGACTGGTATAAAAATAAGAAATAAAAAGCTCAGAAAGAAAACAGCCACACAAAAACAGAAATGCCTACAAACAAGTACCTTTCAATAATAACTTTAAACGTAAACGGACTAAATGCTCCAAACAAAAGACATCGAGTGGCTGAATGGATAAAAAAACATGACCCATACATCTGCTGTCTACAAGAAACCCACCTCATTAGAAGGGACTCACACAGACTGAAAGTGAAAGGATGGAAAAATATCTTTCAGGCAAATGGAAAGGAAAAGAAAGCTGGGGTAGCAATACTTATATCGGACAAAATAGACCTCAAAGTGAAGGCCATAACAAGAGATAAGGAAGGCCACTTCATAATACTAAAGGGATCAATACAACAAGAAGATATAATCCTGGTAAACATATATGCACCCAATGCAGGAGCACCCAAATTCATAAAAAAACTCCTGGAAGATATCAAAGGAGACATCGACAACAATACAATCATAGTAGGGGACTTTAATACACCACTGACAGCACTGGATAAGTCCTCTAGACAAATAATCAGAAAAGATATAGCAATCCTAAATGACTCACTAGATCAGATGGACTTAATAGACATCTTCAGAACACTTCACCCGAAAGCCAGGGAATATACATTCTACTCAAATGCTCATAGGACATATTCAAAAATAGACCATATATTGGGTCACAAGCAAAGTATCCCCAAATTCAAGAAAATTGAAATCATAAAAAGCGTCTTCGCAGACCACGATGGCATAATATTAGAAATAAACTACAATAAAAACAACCCAAAATACTCAAACACCTGGAAGCTGAATAGCATGCTATTAAATATTGATTGGGTTACCAATGAAATCAAAGAAGAAATTCGAAACATCCTGGAAACTAATGACAATGAAAACACAACAATCCAAAACCTATGGGACACAATGAAAGCAGTCCTGAGAGGGAAGTTTATAGCTCTACAGGCCTATCTCAACAAACAAGAAAAAATGGTAGTAAATCATCTAACTCTACAACTCAAAGAATTAGAAAGAGAGCAACAAGAAAACCCCAGAGTGAGCAGAAGGAAGGAGATAATAAAGATTAGAGCAGAAATAAATGACATAGAGACCAAAAAAACAATACAGAAAATCAATGAAACCAAGAGCTGGTTCTTTGAAAGGATAAACAAGATTGACAAACCTCTAGCCAGACTCACCAAGAAGCAAAGAGAGAGGACCCAAATAAACAAAATCAGAAACGATAGAGGCGAAATAACAACAGACCCCACAGAAATACAAATGATTGTTAAAAAATACTATGGACAGCTCTACTCCAACAAACTAGACAACCTGGAGGAAATGGACAAATTCCTAGAAAAATACAACATTCCAAAACTCAATCAGGAAGAATCTAAAAATCTCAACAGGCCAATAACTATGGAAGAAATTGAAGCAGTCATCAAAAAGCTTCCAGCAAACAAAAGCCCAGGACCAGACGGCTTCACAGGGGAGTTTTACCAAACATTCAAGGAAGAACTAAAACCTATCCTCCTCAGACTACTACAAAAAATTCAAGAGGAAGGAACACTTCCAAGCTCATTCTATGAAGCCAGCATCACCCTAATACCAAAACCAGGTAAAGACAACACAATGAAAGAGAATTACAGGCCAATATCCCTCATGAACATAGATGCCAAAATCCTCAACAAAATCTTAGCAAATCGGATCCAGCAGTACATCAGAAAGATCATACACCATGACCAAGTAGGATTTATCCCAGGGATGCAAGGATGGTACAATATCCGCAAATCAATAAACGTGATACATCACATAAACAAATTGAAAGAAAAAAACCACATGGTCATATCTATTGATGCAGAAAAAGCATTTGACAAAATTCAACACCCATTTTTGATAAAAGCTCTCAGCAAGGTGGGAGTAGAAGGATCATACCTCAACATAATAAAAGCCATATATGACAGGCCCACAGCCAACATCATACTCAATGGACAAAAACTAACACCATTTCCCCTAAGAACAGGAACAAGACAGGGATGCCCCCTCTCACCACTCCTGTTCAACATAGTACTGGAAGTGTTAGCCATTGCAATTCGGCAAGAAGAAGAAATAAAAGGCATCCAAATTGGAAAAGAGGAAGTAAAACTGTCCTTATTTGCAGACGACATGATATTATACATACAAAACCCTAGAGACTCCATCAAAAAGCTACTGGACTTAATACATGAATTTGGCAATGTAGCAGGATACAAAATTAACCCCAAGAAATCCGAGGCATTTCTATACACCAATAGTGAACTTTCAGAAAGAGAGATTATAAAAACAATCCCGTTTACCATCGCACCAAAAAAATTAAGCTACCTAGGAATAAACTTAACTAAAGAGGTAAAAGACCTCTACTCAGAAAACTACAGGACGTTGAAAAAAGATATAGAGGAAGACATAAACAGATGGAAGAACATACCGTGTTCATGGATTGGTAGAATCAACATCATTAAAATGTCCATACTACCCAAAGCAATCTATAAATTCAACGCACTTCCCATTAAAATACCAACGGCATACTTCAGAGATCTAGAACGAACTCTCCAAAAATTCATCTGGAATAAAAAAAGACCTCGAATAGCTGCAGCAATCCTGAAAAAGACCAAAGTAGGTGGGATCTCAATACCAGATATCAAGATGTATTACAAAGCCACTGTTCTCAAAACTGCCTGGTACTGGCACAAGAATAGGCATATAGATCAATGGAATAGAATAGAGAGCCCAGAAATCGGCCCGAACCAATATGCTCAATTAATATTTGACAAAGGAGGCAAGAACATACAATGGAGCCAAGATAGTCTCTTCAATAAATGGTGCTGGGAAAATTGGACAGATATATGCAAGAAAATGAAACTAGATCACCAACTTACACCATACACAAAAATAAACTCAAAATGGATAAAGGACTTAAATGTACGACAGGAAACTATAAAAATTCTAGAAGAATCCAAAGGCAACAAAATCTCAGACATATGCCGAAGCAATTTCTTCACTGATACAGCTCCTAGGGCACTTGAAACTAAAGAGAAAATGAACAAATGGGACTACATCAAAATAAAAAGCTTCTGCACAGCAAAAGAAACCATCAACAAAACAACGAGAAAACCCACTGTGTGGGAAAACATATTTGCCAATGTCATATCCGATAAGGGCCTAATCTCCAAAATTTATAGGGAACTCATACAACTTAACAAAAGGAAGATAAACAATCCAATCAAAAAATGGGCAAAGGACCTAAATAGACACCTTTCAAAAGAGGACATTCAGAAAGCCAAGAGACATATGAAAACATGCTCAAAGTCACTAATCATCCGAGAGATGCAAATCAAAACAACAATGAGGTACCATCTCACACCTGTCAGACTGGCTATCATCAACAAATCAACAAACGACAAGTGCTGGAGAGGATGTGGAGAAAAAGGAACACTTGTGCACTGCTGGTGGGAATGCAGACTGGTGCAGCCACTATGGAAGACAGTATGGAGTTTCCTTAAAAACTGAAAATGGAACTCCCATTTGACCCTGTGATCCCACTTCTAGGAATATATCCCAAGAAACCAGAAACACCAATCAGAAAGGATATATGCACCCCTATGTTCATAGCAGCACAATTCACCATAGCTAAGATCTGGAAACAGCCTAAGTGCCCATCAGTAGATGAATGGATTAGAAAACTGTGGTACATCTACACGATGGAATACTATGCTGCTCTAAAAAGGAAGGAACTCTTACCATTTGCAACGTCTTGGATGGAACTGGAGAGCATTATGCTAAGTGAAATAAGCCAGTCAATGAAGGAAAAATACCACATGATCTCACTCATTCATGGATAATAGAGACCATTATAAACTTTTGAACAATAATAGATACAGAGGCAGAGCTGCCTCAAACAGATTGTCAAACTGCAGCAGGAAGGCCGGGGAGGGTTGCGGGGCAGGAGGTAGGGGGGTAAGAGATCAACTAAAGGACTTGTATGCATGCATAGAAGCATAACCAGTGGACATAAGACATTGGGGGATAGGGGAGGCTAGGGGACTGTCTAGGGCGGGGGGATAAAATGGACACATATGTAATACCCTTTGTAATACTTTAAGCAATAAAAAAAATAAAAAAAATAAAAAAATAAATAAATAAAAAAAAAAAAGAAAAAAAAATAAATAAATAAATAAATAAATAAAAGGGGAAAAAAAACACACTGTGTCACCAATTGAAAGAAAACCCAATATATAAATACCTTTTATGAGGTCTTTCAAAGGTTAATCATACAGTATAGGAAAATATAGAGGATAGAGTGACTTCCTCAGGACCAATATGGCCTGAACTGGGGAAAGTAAAATAGGATTTGATGTGTGCTGAAAATTCTATAGTTTATAACTGGGATCAAGATCACACATAGAAAAAAAATAAGATTTCTATATATTTAAAGGTATAAACCTTGTATTCTTCTACAGGAGTTATAAAGAAATGGCTCTTCAATTGGTAGAGGCAGGCATCATTATTGCTGTCAAGATACTGGACCCAGGAAGGGTGGGTGAGAGAAGCAGACTTACTAAGTGGTGCCTCAGAAGAGAAGGCTGAGAGCTTAGTGAGGAAGTACAGAAGTACAGGGAAAGACAGAGGGAGAGGGAGAGGGACAGTACAGAAGGAAATGTATTCAAGTGCACAAGGTGCAGGGAGATGGCTTAGAGTCTCTGGCCATCTAGAGGATTCTCTCTTCTTCCCAACCCCTTTATTAGGGACACTGGAGCCTGCCTAGCATTGGGGAAGTAGAGTTCCCCAAACTTTTGAATATGGTGACCCTGGAAAAGAGGAATCACAGGGAAGGTTCTAGAAAGAAAGAGTGGGAAGGTACAGCAACTGGTTCCTAATGTGAGCTTATCGGGGACTCAGCAGCATTTTAGTCTTGGTTGATGTAGAGAAAAATAGAAGACACCAGAGCAGCCCTGCGGTCAACAGGATGGAGAGGGGGGGTGAAGCATGTGCCTGAGGAGAGTGAATTAGCTGGTGGGGGAGTGGGCATGTAGGATGTTGGGTTAATCTAATATGGAAAATGCTTGGGACAAATTGTACATCTTTGCTGTATCATTATCCACGTTGATGTTGTTGGGAGAAGCAGGGAACCTGGGAAAATCCCATGGACAGGAGGGTAAATAGATAGTAAAAAAAAAAAAAAAAAAAAAATAATTTTCATTTGTCATCATATATATTGACTAGAATTATTATAGTGATCATTTTACAATATAGCACATGTCAAATCATTATGTTGTACACCTGAAACTAATATACTATGTCATTTACAACTCACAAAAAAAAAAAAACACAATAGAGAAAAAGAAAGATTCCTGAAAGGAAAAATAACACATATCATTTAATATAAAGCAAAAACTTTTTAAAAATATGTATTGATTATAGGAATACTAAAAATAACATATGCAAAATCATTATTCTTGGCATTTATTCACATACTTTAATCAGTTTATTAACCAAATATGTTTCTATAATAATATCAGCTCACTAATATTTTCCATAAATAATGTATTTTTTAATATCACCATATTATTATTTTTAAATAGTTTGACCTCTTCTTCAAGATAGCACAAAAATTTTTGATACTTCCATTGACTCTACTCTGTGGATCCATAATATTACTAATTTTAAAAAATAAAGTTTTCTACAGGGAAGCTAGGCAAATTTTACTAAGTAAAAACTTCCACTTGTAATTATTTTGTAGTGAACGCATAAAATATTTTCACAGGTACTATTTTATTGCCTTCATTCTGCACATCTTTCTTTCATAAATAATTTTATTTAAAATATAATCAATTAAATTTTCTATATTTATTATTATTGTAATTATTTTGCCAAAATTAGATATTGCAAAATGCAGGCTTTCTCTATTTTGTTCCATTATGACATAGACTATAAAGTCATGCAATTAAAAGAGGAGCTCCATCAAAGAGTTGCCAGTCAAGATATTCCAAAACACAATTATAAAACTTCAAAATTAAATCTTGTACACCATTAGACTTTACTGTTTCAGTTTTTCAGCTTTCCCCTAGATTACATAGATTTTCTCCTGCTCTTTAAAGACTTACAGATTATAAACTAGTGAACTCACGAGAACATGTGAATTAAAATTTCATCCATATATTTCTATGATAATAGTCCTCTGGCCTTTGTTGTGGAGCGCGAGTGACAGAATGACCAGAACTCCAGACTGATTAAAATGTAGAGAGCCTTTACTGACTGGCCAGTGTCCGCTCCTCCCCTTGGGAAGCCCAAGAGAGAAGCGGCCCCGACCATCTGCAGAGTCCAATATTTAAAGGGGACAACTACATCCGTGTTCAGGTTCCCATAGCAAGCAAAGCCAAGTTACAAAAGCTCATTGCGTAGTTTTAGCCAAGCTATTCATCATCCTCCTGTCACTCATTTCTGGGTAACTTAAAGGTCAGGACTATTCTTAATTTTGATCTGTTTGTTCTTTGAGGGCCTGTTGCCCAGGAGTGTTGATCTGTTTGTTCTTTGTGGGCCGGTGCTCAGGTGTGGGAGCTCAGTTCCTAGAGACTTTGCACAGGCTGTCAGGCTGCTGAGGTGGCTAGGGAATTAAGCAGGCCTAAACATTTTCCTACCCTGTAACAGCCTTCACTGTATATATTTTTTAGCCAAAGTAAGTCCCTACATGTGTAAACACTGGAATTAGAATAGAGATACTGTTCATAGATCCCTAAAGAGCTCTTTTCCTTAGTGAATGAGTGTATGCTTGAGCATGTTTTTGGGTGTCATGTGGTAAATGCTATGCTTTGTGTGTATGAGTTTATAGGATGCAGAGTGAGACCCGTGCCTGGGAGCTGGGCTGAGCAACTCTGTGTACCAGAAACAACAGAATAACCTGATGCATTTGTAGATTCTTGGGCCCCATCTCACCTCCAGATTACAAAATTTGATGGGTTTAAGAATTTATATTCTTAACAACCAATTCTGGTCATTCTTTTCTACAGACTGGAAGGAAGACTTTTTGTGTGTGTGTTCTTTTGTCAGGAATATTAACAAGGAAAAATCAGCCCTAGGGGAAAATTTGTTGATGTAGGGAGAGGTGCTGGAAGTGAGAAGAAGTATTGCAAAAATATCATCAGTTGACAGATTTCTACAAACAAAGGACACAAAGGAACAAATCAGAAGTAACTCAGAGATCAAAGGCCATTTAACCGGGGACATTGGCCATACTTATATAAATGACTGGCACAGGGAGCATTGCATGGCAATGCACAGTAAAATGATTCACATTAATGTAGGGGATAAGTAAACATTTAAAATCTGAGCAGTTAAAATATATTCAAGTACCTCTCTTTTAAAAATAGAGGCATTACAAGGAGTGATGAATTTATTAGCATGGAAAGAAGTCCATAACATATTAAGTGGGAAATACCCGCTTATATTTGGAAACTTTAGAGAAAGGGAAGTGGTTACTAAGCCAGCTTTATCAGTGACTGCCTTTTGGGGGAGAGATAGCAGGAGTGATTATCAGGGATGTCTGCTGTGTTCTATTTATTGACCCCAGTGGTGGGTACATCAATGTTTGCTTTATAACAACCCATCAAGATATATATTAATATTGTGTGCACTTTCCTGATAGTGTATATTTCTCAAAAAATATTTACTCTAAATGAATTTCTATAAAAACTGACTAAATTTTGAAGTTTTTACACCAACAGCCTAATGTTTTGATTGTTTGGAAATTTTATTTAGGATGAATGCCCTAGTCGAACTTCTTACCAATTCCTTAAAAAGAAATTTTAAATATTACGTTTGTTCATGATTCATAGGATTGGATTGAATTTTAAACAATGGACATATGAATCTCTGGAAAATTATTTGCTGGTTTAATAAAACATACTATGCTCTAGAACTGAGTCAGGATTTCTTGGCTTAAAACCAGTCCCTGGGGTTTCAGCCTCTCTATTTTGTTTTCCACTAAAAATTATTTTTCCCATTGTATTATTTGTTTCTTTTTCATTCTAAAAGCTGATATGTTATAGGTCCCAGGTAGTGTGTTATTTATAAGCAGATTTGTCTGCACTGCTTATTTGATATGGCTTTTAGAGTATTTCTCTAATGCCGTGGAGAAGTCATCACTAATCTTTCTAGACCCATTGCTCTTCATCTGTGAAGTGAGTAGAATTAGCTTAACTAATGTCATATAGTTAGTGGCAGGTAGAATTGGAAATAAACCTAGATATTGTGAATATAAGTACAATGCTTTATCCATTCTATAGATATTTCCTTTTTTTAAGACAGATATCTTTCAATTAATTTGCTCTTTACTTATGAGGCTCATGATTCTTATATTTTGGATTCGTGGCCCTTGGTGAAATGAAAATTTCCCTAGTTCTGGACTAGAGGGCCCAATTGTTATCATTTAGTTCTACTTTGTAGAGAAATGATTGCTTAAATGAAAAAAAATTAAATCTTTCATTCTATTATAATATACATACATATACGTGGACATTGGTGGGTCAACTGATTTTTATAAGCTGAACAGAACCTTGCAACCAGTATCCAGATCAAGAAATACAGTGTTTACCTGTACCCCAGAAATTTCCTCATGTTCATTTCCAATCAATATTCATACCCATAGCTAACCCCTATCATGACTTAGCACCATAGATCAGTTTTGCCTGTTTTGTCCTTTATATAAATGGAATCATACAGTCTGCATTCTTTTGTGTCTGGCTTCCTTAACTCAGTGTTATATATGTGAGATTCATCCATATTGCTATTCATACTTGTTGAATACTTATTTAATTTGCTGTCTAGTATTTCATTGTATGATTATATCACAATTTGTCTATCAACATTTGATGGGTGTTTGGTTAGTTTTTCCTTTTGGGGTTGGTACCACTAGAATTCTGTGATCATTATAGTCCAGGTCTTTTGGCGAGCAGGTATACACATTGCCATTGGGTGTATAGATAACGGGTGGAATTGCTGGGAGCTATAAGGGGTCAGTGGGGGAAAAATGGGAAAGAAAAAGATCCCACTCATTGGGTATTGGTTTCTACAGGTTGACAATTTATGATCCCTGTGAATATTTTTAGGCTAGAAAAATTATAAAGTTATTAGTTAATTCTACTTATATTTCTAAATGCTATAACTTAAATAAGCATAAAGACTACTACAAACAAAATAAGGAAGTGGCCCAGTCTATCAAGGGTGGCTTCCTGTGAAGTTAATGATGCTTAAGAGTCAGGGTTTTTCATTTACAGAGAACCCTTCCCCCATTCATTGTGTTTCCATAAATGTTGCAAAAGTAAGGTATTTTACTTACAATTAGTGAATCTCTATTTTGTATTATTTTGTTTTTAAAGAGTCTCCCTCCCTGCAGTTATTTATCCTTTGGGTTCTACAATACATGGATCGTCCCCATTCTGGGGAGTTTAGTAAGGACTTCAGAGAACAGGTGACCTCGATTTGAATCTTGAATCATGAAGATGATTTTCTCAGTTGAACAAGGGCAGATAGGCTAGGTCAGGTCACAAGAATAGTGTGTGTTAAGGAACAACCTTGTGAAACAAATGTGATTGAAGACAGACATTTTGATGCTAGAGCTACTTGGGCAGTTCAAGGTTGCAGGTAGAACACTGGGGAAAGAGGGCACAGTCAGCAGAAATAGCCAATAGTTAGAATCCCCAACACCCTCCAGATGTGCTTCTATAAATGCACATACATTAAGTACTGCTTAGCATAGGTCAAGGACATGAGGCATCAATGTGGCAAGAAGGAGAGTCTTCCCAAATGCCCACATCTTTTTGAGCTATGACTTCCCAGTCACTGATATCACATTTTTTCATGAGGTGCGGCATAACCCATAGCCAGTCAGCCCTGGGATTTCAGCCTTGGCTGTATACATCCATAACCCCAGTGTCTTGGCAAAAGTTGGCCCATCACCCCTGCTCCATAATTCTTATCTGGGCATGAGAAGCTTTTAAGTTGCATTTTGGGCTAAGATTTCAGCAGCAGTAAGTTAAATCCTAGAAACAAGCATGTGATATAGCATGTATTTCCACAAAGCTGTTGTGTCAAACAGACATCAAACAGGCAGTTGCCCCAAATGAGGCCATTGGTAGTGTTTCAGATAAGCTGCTAGGTGGTGTGGGAGATAATCAGCCAGGCACTCCGAGGATATTCAGAAAAGTAGCCTTTATTTACTGATGCACTAGTGCTATGAGTCAGGGGAGTCAGTCTCCAAATCCTGAGTGATGAATATGGATGAAGCTTTCCCTTTATAGCCTTAGTTTCTTTGTTCCCCAAATATTGATCAGGCTTCTGGACTTTTTGCCAGCTTTGCAGGCTCCTCCCCCCCTTGCCCCTACACCCTCCCCCTTGAGTTGGGATGGGGGAAGTGAGATTACACTCAGAGGCCTGTGCTGCCAGACCCTTCAGGGGGTTGCTATGGTTCATGGTTTATGGCCTCTGTAAAATGGGAGTATTTTGGGAAATAGGTTCCATAAGGCAGGACAAGCATCACAGACAAGAATGGAGTTTATCCGCAAGCAAGAGTGCTGGTCAAATGCAGATTACTGGCACAGATGCAGGTAGCTAGCCCCCCAGATATCTTATTTTCCCTTTCAGTAGATTTCACATATTAAGGAGGAGCTTCTTCTTCCCATATTTGCCAAATCCATGGATGAACAGACATGGAGCCATAATAGAGACTCATGACTTAAACCCTCACATCAAGATGTGTCACTCCAGGTGTTGTGTGGTTAGCATACGGATGCACTCATTCAACTTCAGTGCTATTGACTCTCCTCCCAAATGAGCAAAAGTCACTCTGCTTCCTCCATCTAATATCGTCTGACACCAGCAAGTCTAGGCAAGAGGAACCCAACAAATAGGTAGAAATTAGGTCATTGTTTTTTTTTGTCTCACCTCCCACTTCCACAGTCTTACAGCACCCACCCTCTGTATTTATTCCATGTATTTTAGCAACAATGAGAGAGATTAGAACAGAAATAAGGAGTGATTCAGCTGAAGTTTGCATTGGCTCAATGAATCAAATATTTCTTGGGCTTTTGTAAGGCTATTATAAAGCCATGAATTAAATCCCAAATTTCCTATTTCACTTTTCAGGACAGGGAGGGCCAACTTACTGTCTTGTGAGCAAAAGAATATTGACTAATTTTTTTTCTCTCCTATGTCTTTCTCGGATCCTTCAATTCAATGCCAGTAATGGCACTCCAAGTCCAAGTTCTGACAAGCTTCCACCAGGACAAGAAAACCAGAGATGAAGCCAAGATATTAATATGATTAAGATTTTCATGTTTGGGCTGCCTAAGGCAAAACTGTGAGGTCAGATCAGAGGAGAATATAGTGAACATTTCCATCTTATCAACCAGTTATTTAACAGATGAGGAAATTGAGACACAGAGAAGTCAGACAATATGCCCAGAGTCACAAAATTATTTAACAAGAAACTCATGTACTCAAAACATCCCTATCCTTATTCCATTATCCATTATTCCACTTCACAGATGGACTTTATCCTTAAAAAACATTGTCTTTAGTTTCAGCGGCACCCTGCCAGCCTTTTCATAACACCTCTCTCTCTTCCTTCCTTTGGGTGCTAAATGCTCCTACCCATTCTCTGTTCTGTCAAAACCTTCCTCTCAAGAAATACAGATTGCTTTAGGGGCAGCTCATGTCCTACCCTTCCTAGGCATATATACCTGGAAAGTCTTATTTTAATGCAAGATTTGAACAGGGCACTCATTGTAGGACCTCAACATATAGACAGTCACCTCCTTGGCCTATGTGTAAAACCAACCTAATTATGATAGCATTTGGAGCTTCATTCCACACAGACAGTAAATATTTATGCACGCAAATGTTCCTAAGAGGTAGATAATGTAAGTAAATGTATTTCTGGAAAGCACTGTGTCTAGAACTCTGCAGCTAGAAGGATGCTCCTCCTATTCCAAACATTGCTGAATTACTTGCCAAGTGAGTTCTGAGATGATCAAACTCTGAAAATGTATACTTTCCAATCTTTCTTGGGATGACCTGTGTCACAGATACCGCCTCACTAACTCAGGGAGGAAAGATATTCCCTGGCAACAAGCAACCACTCTCACACTTTATGGAGCATATTGGAGACAAGCAAACCTTCATTCATTTGATTTATCCTACTACTTATGCATTGGCTCTATATCAAGGTTCAATACTGAATGGAGGATTTTAAGTCTCAACTTGAATCAGTTATGGAGTGGATCCTGAGTCAGGCAGATGAAGCCACAGGTCCTGGGGACTGGAAGAGGCAATGTGTACAAGTTATTCAATTATTGGGGCCCATGTTTTCAGGGTATCTCAAAGATGCTATCTAGGGATTAACAAGGTTGAAATAGAAGAGAAACATAGGCCTGGCTGAGATTGTTTAGTAAAAACTTACATGTTATTGATTGAACTAAATGTGAAGACTGAGGGTCATCAAAGATGTCATTTCTGAAACTATTTAGGCACATTGAATTTACATAGGCATACTTAAGGACATGTGGCTTATAATTCATCGGTTGTATTCTAACAATAAAGGCTGAGAGGCTTATAGAATGTTTTATGCTAAGGCAAGAATAAGTTTAACATTGAAGGTCATTTTTAAAATATTTTATTAGAGCTGTGTCATAATTCCTTGAGTAGATGTTCTGGTTTTCTTAACTACAGTCAGAATCAGATGGGAGATAGCAGGAAGACAACTTAAGGGACAAAATGGCACAGGCATAAGAGTAGAATTTGTGACCAGTATTTCTGAAGAGGAGCCCTTTGTGGTCCGGAATGAGAATTCAAGGCTACTCCAAGTTCAGTGATCCCTTTCACCAGTCACCCTGCAACCACAGGGCACAGCCTTTCAGTCAAACTGTAAGATGCTGCTTATGCCTAAGTTAGTAGTACAGCAGGTTCCCATGTGATAGAGCAGTTGGGGCATCCATAGACCCAGGAATATTGGGGTCAAATTATGCCCCGCAGACTTATCAAGGAGTAAATAATTTTCCTACAACAAGTAGAATCTATAACATGGGATAACTCCACATCCCCAGATACTAACATTATGATAGAATTCCAATGCATCACTACTCTATACACAACTGACACCAATTATTAATGAATTTTACATGCAACAAGGTACAACTCATGGTGTGTGCCTATTTTAAGGTACCTACAACATTCATCGTTACTCACTACTTCCCCTTTCCTCCTGATGTTGAGTAGAGCATAGTGTTGAGCACATGGGTCCTGGAACTACTAATAGATAAGCGACATTGTAATTCTGACTCTTCCACCTCTTAGCTATATGAACCTAGAGAGGGGAGTTATCCTGCCTCTCTGTTCCTTCACTTGTAAGAGGGGTATGAGGAATAGTATAGTACAGTACAGCTTATTATTCCTCATTCTGTCTTAGAGATGGAGAAACGATTTAGGGAGGGTGGTTATTAGAATTGAATTAATTTATGTAAAGAAGTCATGCCATACCTGGTACATAATAAGTGCTTAAAAAGCTATTTGTTACTAAAACTATTGTCTTCTTCAAAGTCTGAATCTCCCTTCCCCCTTCTTTTGAGGCAGTAGTGGGAAAAGCAGGGGCAACCGAGTCAGAGGTTTGGTTTTTCACTTACTGGACCAGGACTTTCGTCAAGTTATTCCCACCAACTGCTTCAGTTTCCTTTTTCATAAGATGTTCACATCAACAACAATAATGTTCAATGAATGTTAGTTTTCTTCTTCCCTCCTGTTTGTTTTATAGACTTCATAAGACAAAGAAATAATTCATATGATCCTGTTTTTGGGAAGAGAATCTCTTTCCATATTCTCTAAAAAGAATGGGTAATAGTGAAGGCTTCTAGCTAAGAAAAAGATTTAATGAATATAAGAGCTCCAAATCTTTGCTTTGCTCCTGCTAGCAAAAGAGATATGGGGAAGGGGCTGATGAGCAGTTAAGGAAAGGTAACATAGCCAACCCTGGAATTTTTACTTTTGGGCCAAGAATTTAAAAATTTGCCACGCTTCATTGACTTCTTTGTAAAACACTGTAGGCAATGGGACTATACAAGAGATCGGAGACACAGTCTGTTTTTATAAAGAGTTCAGAGCCCACTTAAAGTAATCCACTGCCATGTAAACTCCCAACCAGATGAAGACACCTATAGGGGCCAGGAGATAAGAGGAGAAAGAGAAGAGGGATGTCGCCTTATAGAGAGGATCTATAAAGTCTAATCAGAGGTCAAATAAGCTCCTACATTTGATCTTTATAATTCCAGGAAGGGAATAGCAAACACCAAATCAGAGGACATATTATTTCTCAAAGCAAAGGACAGTTAGAGAATTATAATATTTGTTCATTGATATGTTGATGTAAATTGCATTTGAAACTGAATACCATAATATTTCATAAAATTAAAATTGTATTGCAAATAAAGTAGACAAATGACTATAAATATAAATAACCAACTAACTTAAATGATTGTGTGTATGTGTGTAGGGGGGGGGATGACTTAAAACCTAGGGACCTAATTTTTGTAAAAAAGGTTGCAACAGAGATTTGAGCAAGTTTCTGGGACATTGATAAAGGATCTTGAGGGTAAAACTGGAGGCTACAGCTGCCTTCCTCTACATTAAGTCAAAGCTTGCTCCTCAAATGTCGTTTTGAAGAACCAGCACTGGAGGTTATATCTATGAAGAAAAACGTAATTACAAATCCCAGGAGGACAGGGAGATACTAATTTTGCTTCTAATGATAGAAGACCTCTCTGGGTAAAGGTTTATTATTCTTTGTACTCACTTGGTTTGTTCTTACTAAGCTGCATTCCCAAAGTCCAGAAACCAAATCTTTCCTACATTCTATTCCCTTATTATAAAATGCCTAGAACTGTACAGCATCCTTTGGGCACTTTATAAATGTTTATTGGAATCTGAGAGATTGAATTACACATAAAGCCTTCTGCTTATCTTGTAGGAAATTATTCTGATCTAGTAACAGCCTTTAGCCCAAGGTGTAACTTAGCTTTGCGAGCATGGTGTGGACTCCAGAAACTGGCAGCTCAAAGTATTAGGTGTAAATGAGACCAAGGTGACATCTGGGAATGGTGGCCATCTGGTTCAAAGAAAGTGAGACCTGGTATTGGGCTGTGGAAAGTTGATTGATTCCAGGCCTTCTGTTCTTACTATGTGTCTCCGGGCTATTGGAGTCCTACTGCAAGTTCCACACAGCATGCACGCACACAGCTGCCTGGAGTCCTGGAATGAGCTTGACAGCTATGGGCCATTTAGCTGAAAGAGCAGTGTGCTTAACTCAGTGTCCCAGGTGTCCTATGGCCCATTTGCCTTTGGTTTCCAAAACTCAGATTCTGTAATGGAATAATAGTCACCAAACTGCACCAGAGATCCTTCAAGAAAGTATCCATTCATCAAGGTCAGGCCATGAGAGGGGGATGGTTGAAAACTTTAAGAACCAATTACATAGGAAAAAGTATTTATCCCTGCCAAGGTATCTTAATGACCCTTCTTTAAAAAGTCATCTTGTTCTTCACTTAATCTGAGTCAGAGTCTCTAAACTCTATCAGGCAAAATGCCCCCCTTCCTTTTTTTTATAGCTCATATTTATAATGCCCCCTGTGGTATCCTGAAATGAAAGTGTGTTAAATAATATATCTGTACCTACATTTATAAAAGACAGTGTAATCCCTATGACTAAATGTAAAATAAAAGAAAAATGTAAGAGAAGTAATTAATAATAAAACAACAAGTATTTGAACATGTACATTCTGGGTGCAAGTGAGATATAATTGCAAGTAAGATACAGTTCTTCCTTTATCAATAATTAATATCAAGCACAAATGCAGATTGATCTGGGTGTTTGTTTTGGCTAATCAAATATCACAAGTTGGTATTGTTATTAGTGATGTGATTTTTCCAAAAAGGTGATCACCTCTTGGTAAATACTCAAGGTACTTGCACTCCTAGAAACTTCAGCATACATTAAAACCAAGCAAAAAATACATTTTTGTCTAGATTTAAAATGAAGTTAGGATCTAGGCTTGGCTAATTCTAAAGAGATGTTTCATCTATATGGATATCTGGCAAGACATTTAGGAATTGTGAGAAATGTAAAAAATTTTCATAGGGAGGGATTTTCATTGTATAGGAATTTGCATCTTTGACCACATCCTCTAATACCTGCACTGGTCCACACTCTGTAACCTCACAATCATTGTCACAACCGAACACTCTCTCCCACATTTCCAGAGCAGCCTGGGATATAGGAGTGTTAGTCCAAGTGCTCATGAAGCATAATGCTGTGATGAGATTAGACATATAAGAAACTTATTTTGAGGGAAAATTGGGAGGGAGTGGGAAAAACTGGGAATGCCATCAGACCTTAATTACAGGTCTGACCCCAGAGAGAGGAGAGATGAGAAAAGAAAGAACAAAATTCATAGATTGTCGTATACTTTTATAAAACTTTTCGTAGCCTCAACAGGAGCCAAAGGCGCCCAAAGGTGCCCATTAGAGGAGTTCCACACCTTCCAGGACTGGGCCTACCTTAGTTTGCCTGTGGAACTCTGTCATTGGTTGGGAGCTGTCCGTGGGAGTCATGGCCTTGGCACAAATACAATGATGGTTTTTACAGCACAGACACTTCCCACTACACACAGAGATCCGAAGGACATACTTCTGTTTGGGTGGACTATTTGTTACATTTGCTGTAAAGGAAGTGGGAAAATATTTTTCCCCCAATGACTCAGTGGTAAAGATTTCTCTGAACTGTAAGCTTCACAATAGAGGAAGCTATTCAAAGTAAATTTTATAATTCTATTAGCATTTAATAATCAGTCCAGAAGACTACTCAATTAACTATTTGATGATTATAATAAAAAGTGAGGAAAAGGTAATTAAATTATGCTATTGGACATCACCATTCTAAAGTTTTCAGAAACATTAGATTTTAAGTAGCATGTCTCCAGAGTCCATAAACATGGTGTTCATTTTTGTTTTTGGTTATGAGTCCTCAGTTTTTATTTTATACTAGAGGCCCGGTGCACACGATTCATGCATGAGTAGGGTCCCTAGGCCTGGCCTGCGATCAGGGCCTATCAGGGCCTTCCGGCTGCCGGCCAGGGCCTTCCTTCATTCCGCGCCACCCCCTGCTGGTCATTGCATGTCATAGTAAGCAATCGAACTCCCAGTCTCCTGGTCGAACTCCCAAGGGGACACTTTGCACATTAGCCTTTTATATATACAGATAATAAGGACATCATTTCAAAACTCAAAGCGGGAAAGCCAAACAAGTTTTTGAATTTATATACCACATAATTCAAATGAATTCAAGAAGAAAACCATGTTATTATTGAGGAAATTACTGTCCTAAAAATAATCTCTTTAGATGCTCTTGGTTCCATGATTTTCTGTATTGTTTTCATTGTAAAATATAGTTAGTATGTTACAGCTTTATTTTTCTCTGAAGGGGATAGAGTATGATGAGGTGTCGGATTCCCACGCAGTTCTATGTTTTTCTATACATTTTCCATTGTAAACCGTGGTAAAAGTATTTTTAAGTCAGTAGTGGGCAAATGAAAAATTCTGTATATTGTTAATAGATTTCAATGTTCAATAGGTATGATTTAATGATCTGGCCTCCCAACCAAAGATGCTAGCAATCACATAACTGAGGCAGTATGCTCTCTTTAGCTTTTCTGAGCAAAAATATTTATTTAAAAGCGATGGAAGACTCTGTTTCTGGTTATTTCTGTTTGTATTTTGCTAGCCATTTGCACGTTCCCCTTTCTGTGATAAATGTGATTGTCTCCAGGGCAGGAGCCATGGCATATTCACCCATAAACCCCCTACAACACAGGGCAGAATGCCTTTCACAGTAAACTTGTGTTGGATTTCATTGAGTTGAAGGAGGGCAGCAAAGTCTTTGCCCTTTTAAAATAGCTATGGCTATGGGAATTTAAAGCCTCAGTATCTTTAGAGGTTTTTCATAGATGAGTGATAATTCTGGAACCCAAGATTTCCTCTAGAATTTGTAACATCACCCTAGTGCAGCCTATTCACACACTGTATGTGGGGGATGTTACGGGAAATGTGTGGGTTCTGGAAGAGTAGGTAACTTGCTGCATTCCTATGTTAGTGACACAATGGGGTTGAGGCCATAGTTATAATTGGCCTGCAGCCTATGGCTCTCTAAAGAAAGAAAACAGTAAACTTGGTGTTGTGACAGAGCATTAGCATCTTCCAGAGATGGACTGTATTCTAGCATTAGCTGTGTGACTCTGCACAACAGATACACTATTAGGTCAGTTAGGAATATTGATGTTCCATTAAAAGAAATCCAACTCAAATAGGCTAAAATCCAAATGAAATTTATAGGCTCGAGTATCTTATAAATCTAGGGGTGGTCTAAAGGCTCAAATTATATTCTCAGATGCAGCTTCCCGGAATCTCAATTCTGCTTCCCTGTATGTGAAGGCTTCATCTTGAACTGGCTTTCCTCATGGCATAAAAACGGCTGATCATCTTAACATGGTCAAGTCCAGTGGAAGAGAGAAAACGTCTTTTTCCAGAAAATTGGACATATATTTCCTAGTCTTGTAGATTCTGACTGAAACACTTTCCCATCCTGAGTCAGCCTCTGTGCTCAGAGGGAGTGTTATGGACTGAAATATATCCTCCCAAATATATGTTTTGAAATATTAACCCTAGTACCTCAGAATGTGACTGTATTTGGAAATAGGGACTTTAAAGAAGTAATTAAGATGAAAAGAGGTCATATGGGTAGGCCATAATCCAATATGACTGGTGTCCTTATAAGAAGAGCAGGTTAGAATAGATACCTGTGTGCACACAGAGAAAAGACCACATGAAGACACAGGAAGAAGACCACCTGCATACTCAGGAGAGAGGCTCCAAAATTTCAGAAGAAGCCATGCTTGCTATCACCTTAATCTTGGACTTCTAGCCTCTAGAACTGTGGGGAAATACACTTCTGTTGGTTAAGCCACACAGTTTGTGGCATTTTGCTATGGAAGCCCTAGCAAACTAATATAAGGAGACAGGATACACTGGTATGAGCCCATCAGGATCTAGTCTTAGAAATGGGGAAGTAAACCTCTTTCACCTTTATGGCTAATAAAGAGCCATTTCCCAAAGGAGGATATAGTTCAGCCCATAACACTCCCTCTGAGCACAGAGACTGACTCAAGGACGGAAAGTGGCCCAGTTTCTGTCTCCAAATGGAGGAGGAACGAATCCTGAGTAGTCAGATTCAGATGTTGACCCTTAAACAACATGGGTTTGAACTGGATAGGTCCACTTATATGCAGATTTTTTCCAATATGTTCTTGTATTGATTTTGATCTGAAGTTGGGAGTACACAGATACAGAGGGCTAACTGTATGCATTGATCTACACCATTTTTATATAGGGGACATGAGCATTTGCAGATTTTGGTGTCTCTGGGTGTCCTGGAATCAATTCCTTATGGATACCGAAAGGACAACTAAGTGTTGGGGGAGTTAAAATTATATGTGGATTTTTGATTGTGCAGGGGGACAGCGCCCTTAACTCCTATGTTGTTCAAGGGTCAATTGTCTCGTCCACGCTCTTGCAGTTGGCCTCAAAGCTGTAATTGATGTTTATCTGTCTCTCCCATCCTCCAGTCTAGGTTACTCTCATATGTTATTGCCTTTTTCTCAGTAACTTACCTGTTATGCGACCCAACCATCATGCACAAGGGGTCTAAATTCATGGTCACTATGCCCTTCACAGACTAGAGTTGCTGTACTTGCTGATTTACAGGCCATGGGGTACCAAGTGGAACACCTGGGTTACACATGTATTTCTTCCTGCCTCCGTGTGTAAGAGCTCTACCTTCTCCAGATAATCAGGATTAGTTCTTTTGTCAGGATGGTGACTTCTCTCCTGCTAGTCCCTGGACACAAGTCCAAAGAATGTAGGTGGCAACTGTAGCTAATAATTTAATAGGACTCTTCCTATTTTTCCTGGTGGTAAAAGTATAACCTATTTGGGAAGCAGAATTTTCAGCCATGCAGAGCCCTGAGTTGTGAGAATGGAAAGTACAGAGTCCCCTGGTGAGTGACAGAGAATAATGGTAAGTGGGGCCACTACTGCCTCCACCCTTGGTTCCCACACACGTGTATATGTCTATTGGAGACACTGATTCAATTCATACATTTCATCTGAACGATGGCACTCCATAATCACATACTATTGTGTGCAGGCTGACACTTTAACTGTGCCTTAGCAGGCCATTCCAATGCTCTATCAGGCCTTCTGGGTGCTATGGCATATGATAGGACCAGTGGATCCCATAGGCATGGGCCACTCCTATACTTCTTTTGATGCAAAGTGAGTGCCCTGATCTGAGGTGATATTTGTGGGATCCCATGCAGGTGGATTAAGTATTCTGTACTTAATGGTATTGGCTTAGACTCTATGGACAGGAAAGGCAAATATATATATGGAATAAGAGTCAATTCCAGTGAGAAAGAGCCACTAAACCTTTCAAGATGGGACCATTGTATGCAGTGGCCGGTTGGTGTTCTAGGAATAGTGCCATGTTGGAGCCTCATCCTTGGACTCTGTTGCTGGCACCCTGGATATTTGGTTGCAGCAGTAGATAAATCAGCTTTGGTAAGTGGGGTGCATGCTTTAGTAAGTGGTATGCATGGCCTCCACCTCTGCCATTTTGGCCAGCTAATTCATATCCCATTGTAGAAACACTCTGGTAGCCAATGACAGAAACTAGCTCATGTTTACTGACTAAATAATTTTGTCTGATCAGTGTTGACACAAAATATATTTACACTTCTTGCCCACTGCCATATGTTCACTCACATGACTGAATCTCAACCTCCTTAGTCCTGATTTTCCAATCGTTTCCCTTCCATATCCCTGAGCAGCTGTCCACCTATTCAATGCTACCTGTGAATCCATAATATTCTCAACTTATATCTCTTCTCTTTCCAACAGAAAAAGCAAATGACCAGGTGCAATGCCCGAAGTTCTTTCCATTGGAAGGGTTTTCTCTCACTGCCATCACTTAAGGCTATCCCTGAAGGTAGTGCAGCTGCATCCACATACAGAGCCAGCTCATCTGCAAACCGAACTCTTGCTTTTTTCTCCTCATCCAGCTGGTCATAAGGGATTTCTCATTCGGACAGGCGTGAGCCCTGAGTGGCACACTGGTATGGTGGGCACCATGGGAGCCTGAGCCACCTTCATATTTATGCTTGACCCCAAATGTATTACTTTCATGTTAGCATCAGTAGTTGCTGAGTTAACTCAATTTTTTGATTTGTTGAATTTGATAGGACCCAGTCCTGATGGGAAGTTCTAATTTCGTCATTTGGTGTCCCATTCTCAGGCATTCTGTCCCTCTCTAGGTTCAATGGCATGCCAGGGCTTGTTTTTAAGAAGGCATATGTTCCTCCCATGCAGATGGCATAGCTTTTGCTCCAGAACTCCAGATGTCTTTATTGTAAATATCTCAGTGGGGCTTATCACAAACTCTACATTACCTCTTTCTCCTCAGTTGATACCTGCAATGCTGCAGGCTCCGCCAATTGGTATGTCCCATTGCATGTGCCAGGGCTCTAGTTTTTCCCAAGCAGGGTCCTGACCTTGGTTTAACCTATCTGCTTGGTTGGACATTTAAATTTTAGCCTTTCTGATCAGGGCTGGTCCTCAACTTTGCTATTCCTCTGTATCCAAAGAGACCCTCTGTCTTTCAGACCTGGTTTACAGTTTCTTATTACTCATTCTCAGGTGTTCATTAGCTTTCTGTGCATCCTCTTATAATGCCCAATACCTTGCCCCGCCTAGATCCTCCCTTTCACTGGTTCACCATCTCAATTTACCACCAGTGAAGGGTGTAGCAATTGGACTGCCAGCTTGTGCCAAGAGTTGCCTGTATTCCTGCTACTGCTAGTGATGGTGTCCTTAAATGCTGGCTGAGAGGTGCATGCTTCAGCCCCCAAACCCTATCTTACCATTGCTTCCTCAGACTGTTCCTGGCTACAACACTCACATGTGGGTTCTTTGGAACCAGACACTGACAAGACTGGAATTTAGGACATAAAACATTTATTATGGCTCAACACCTGTGACGGGAAAGAAGCAGGGAAACAGGATTGGATAGGGAAGAAGCTGAGCTACAATGCAGGCCTAACAAAGCCTCATTCAGCCTGGCAGGGAGTGGAAAGTGCAAAGCAGAGTGTACCATATTAAGCTGAAATGGCTGGGCCTATATTCCTCTGTCGTGCTCGGTCACTAGTAGGGGCTGCCTCAGGAAAGGCGTGACCTTGGGCAAGGTGGCTCTCTGCAGCTGAGGCAAATCCTGCAGGAGCTAATAGCTGGAAACTGCTTAGGCAGCAGGGCAGCAAGCCCTTCCCTGAAGGAGGAACTGGGCAGCACATCTCCATGTCTATCACAAATGCTATTGTTTAGGAGTTGCCGTCGTGTGAAACAGTATCAGGAAAATCTTTGCAAGGTTGCTTCCTCATGGGTAGAGTAATATCACCAGAGCGAGTTATAAAATCTTCTTGTAGTGGATGAAACTAAGACAGAACGGCTTGGATCATCATTTTCCCCCAAAGTGTGTTCCCCTATGCATTAGTTCCATGAGGAACTGAGAAAAGGGTGCTTAAGTCAAACTGGTTTGGGAAACACTACATGGCTAGGTCCCTCTATTTTAAGCTTTGAGAAGTTCTTTATTAAAGACACATGTTTGTTTTTCTCAGTGTTTCCAGAACATATTTGATTATGGGAACCACCACCACTACCTCCTTGTTGGTAACATCTGTCAAGAACCTGTAGAAATTTGGAACACACTTAGGACAGTGCTGGGCTAAAGGACTCGTGGTTGTGGACCCAAAGAAACCAAATCACCTCTGTATTATGATGGTGAGAACTAGCTTTATCCATCAAGCCTGACCATGGAACTGATGGGAAGGTCCCTAGAGGCACAGAAGGTTTGAATCAGGAAGAGTGTTTGTTGAGGAATTGGCACTGTTCCATGAGGGGGAAAAATGATGTGCTCTGGTGACAGTTCCCAAGCACAGGAGGAGGGGAATAGATGATAGCAACCAGAGCCCATGGAATAAGCGTCCTACTTTCAGTAAGCAGCTGCAGAGGCTGGGATTCATTCTGTGGAGAGCGGGCAGGGGCTGCCCTATGAGAGGCAGATGGCAAGAGGGTTCCGTAGTCAATGATAGGCCACATGGGCAGAATTCCAGGCAAGTGGGAGCCTTGGCCTCTGGCAGCTCCAGCTGTTGCTTTTGGTCTTTACATATAAACAAAGAGAGCATCAGTTTAGAGAAACATTTATATTAATAAGCACCATGAATGTAACATGCATTTGGAACCATTTACATATTACATCACTTTTGAAAATCATGGATGACACCTGTTTGCACAGTGCTTACTGATTAACTAACTTAAACAAATCATGTGTAGAGAATTCATGGATCAGGAGCAACATAAGATTGTAATTTTTCCCTATACTTGTAGAAATTGGAGTCCATAAATATTACAGTTTATAAATATCAAAATAAGCTAAGTAAAAGTACCTTTGAAAAGCAGGAAAAGAAAGAAAAATGGAATATTTAGAGAACATAAATAATGCTCAAATGATCATGAAGAAAGAAAATCAAACTTGGAAAGCAAAAAACACCTATTTTCTTCTTTCTGCAGCAACATTCCTCCTCTTCCTCAAAGAATTCATGCATGTGACTACACAGGCTTTTAAAAAAATGCGTTTTGTATTATTTCCAGAATATATCCTTTAAAATATGTTTTTATTGATTTTTAGAGAGAGAGGGAGAGAGAGCTGGGAATATTGATAAGAGAGAATCATTGATCAGCTGCCTCCTGCAATCCTCCTACTAGAGATATGCCCTGACTAGAATTGAACCAGTGACCTCTGGTGCATGGAATGACTCTCAATCCACTGAGCACACTGGCTGGGGCAGAATAATTATTTTTATTTTTATTTTATAAAAGTACATAAATGGGAAAACAGTGAGTCCTTGTTTCTTTTTAAAATCTTTATTCTTGCATTGGCAAACAACTTCCTCTTTAGAAAATGTGTTTGCTCAATAGCTCTCAATGTTGATGTGTAGTGAATCACACAAGGTTGACAAACATTCAATCTCTCCTTCCATATTATAACTTCTGTAGGTTCTGCATTTCCCAGTTTTTGTTGTATTGGTATAGAACCATGTAACTGAGTTTTGACAATGGAATATGCTCAGAACCCACGTATGCCATTTCTAGGCCTAGTACATGGAAACCTCCCACATAATCCTTCATCTTACCTACTGGAAAAATACAGAGGATCCTGCAGGAGGTTCTGAAGCTCTAGGGCAGCCGTGGGCAAACTACGGCCCGCGGGCCGGATCTGGCCCGTTTGAAATGAATAAAACTAAAAAAAAAAAAAAGACCGTACCCTTTTATGTAATGATGTTTACTTTGAATTTATATTAGTTCACACAAACACTCCATCCATGCTTTTGTTCCGGCCCTCCGGTCCAGTTTAAGAACCCATTGTGGCCCTCGAGTCAAAAAGTTTGCCCACCCCTGGTCTAGGGAATGGTGGAGCTATATGGAAGGCCATCCATTGACCCGGAACATACACATTGCATTTTTTAAGAAACAAACTTACCTTCTGTTAAGCTGAAGTTTTGGAATGTGTTACAGTGACCACTGTGTCTTATGTTAACTAATATAACAAGGAAGAACCATCGTTGAGTCAATTGCCATTAAAAAGACAAGATCACAAATACAGGAGGGTGTAAAAGCAAAAAAAAAAAAAAAGTTTTAATTTGTTTTCTTTTCCCTCTTTAAAAAAGAGGGTCTCGGAGATAAAGGCTTTATTTGCATATTATCTCCCCACTATAACATCACATTGAGCTCTAAGTTTTACAAACAAGAACATCAGGACTCAGAGGGGCATAATTGTCAGTGTCACACTACTGAGTGATGGATCGGGGTCTTAAACCAGGTCATTTGTTACTAGAGCCAGCACACAGTTTGTCTATTTCTTTATACTATGAAATGACATAGGTCCTATTAATGAAGTCTGTGCATTTGTCTACCCTAGAATGGGGGTTCAGGGAAACTTCATTGGATATAGGTTCATATATAGAGTTTTATGTTATCAAATATTTAAGTGCTAATAGAAGTTTGAAAGCCACTGCACTTCCAACTTTGTGCTTGTAGAATTCTAAAGAAGGAGCACCTAGCACAGAGATATTGCTGAAAGGATAGCCTGACTTGTCATTTAGGTTATTGGGTTTTGTTCAAAGCAATTTCAAGTTTGAAAACTCCACTTCATTTGAGGGCCTTCTGTCTTAGCTGTGCTCTTTTGAAATGTCACTTTCCATGATGCTCTACATAAGAGAAAACTCTATTATGCAAAATTCCTCCACTCCAAATGACATCACCACATTGCTTCACCTTTCCTGCCCTTTTATATTCCACCCCAGGCTTCTGCAAACATAATTCAAAATCAATAGTGCCTCTTTCATCAAGGCTGGAATTTTAGGCTTTGCTTGCAATCACCTCAGCATATTTTCTAGGCCAAGGGTGAGGAATGACAAAATGAGACCAGAACATGCTGAAATGTTGGGTCCCCGATTGCTCCCCAGCTTTTATCAGATGACATTTCTAAGCTGCCCAAATTGCCAGATTCCTGTTGCCTCCTGGTGAGCTTCCTTCCATCACCGACAAGAAATAAACATTTGCTTCTACATAGATTGCAATTTCTGGTCCCACTTTGCACTGAGGCCTAGGTGCAAGGTAGGACCAGTCTCAGGTGCTTCTGCCAGTCTCTGGTGTTTCTGAGACTAAGAGGTTTTTTCCCGAGACGTAATGGCATGATAGACTATCTGGTGGGAGGTTCCCCATGTTAGGGTTTGACTTAATTGTGAAGACAAGTACAGTGACCTTTTTAGGTCTGCTTTGCTATTGTGTGAAATTCTTAACTTGGATCTGGAGGCCTGAGAAGGGGCTTAGCATCATTTTAAGGACACAGAATAGAATAGAACATTTACTATGAGTACAACCTCTGATTGATGGTGAGAGTTATTTCTAGAGCATCTCATTTATAGGGATTCTGAGTCATGGCTCAGCAGAAAAGAATGATGTAATTGATTTTAACAATGGCCACAGGGATGCCATTGGGGGAATAGTAGGCTCATATGCTATATATTTGCCAGCCCTGATTTAGTTAAATTCTTATGAAACAGCTATTGAAATAAAATCGCAGGAAAGATTTGTATTGAAGAGACAAATTTTGGTGCCAGATATAGTAATATTTTAATCTCATACTTTTTCTGTAACCCTGGGTAAATTGTGTGTGTGTGTGTGTGTGTGTGTGTGTGTGTGTGTGTGTGTGTGTAATTTAATTAACAATTAAATTTGCAGCTAACAATATCCTCACATGCTGGTTATCATAATTAAGCAAATTATGCATATGAAATTATCTATCTAGTATAGTTTGGAATCCATCGTCTATTTAAATAAATGCTTGTTCTTTCCCTTGACAGAAAACAGATAAACTTGAAATGTAGCACATGATGATACCTTTTATCCCCCCTCCCCCCATAAGATCAGTGCATCTCTGTTCATTTCCAGGGAATTGCATCTTAACAATTTCATTTCCATTTCTACCTTTAACTGCATCTAACAAAGCATTCCACAACAAAAGACTCTCATAAAAGAGACAGATTATTTGTTTTGAAGGAGTTGGGTGACTAACATTGCAGATTACATTGATAGAAAATTATATTGACTTTCCCAGCAATGAAGTTCTGGATAGATTTGCCTGAGAATGTGCTCTTAATTTATTCTAAGGTAGTTTTTCAGAGATTTTGCATTAAGGATTTTAAATCTTCAGTTTTGTGTCACAGAAGTTCTACGTCAACTCATTTGTGGGAGTATGCTCAGAAATGTGAGTAGCTGATATTTCTTCTGCCCAAATGATAAGGATCTGAAGTTTAAGTAGATAGCAGGACCTAAGAGGTGGCTATGGTCCTTGAGCTCTCTCGCCAGTTGAAAAACCAATAGTTACAGAATCAGCTATGTTTGTATACATGAGTTAAGTCCTTCAGAAATGCCAAAATGCCTGGCAAAAGTGAGAAATTTGGCTTGGCTCATATAAGAATATTTTAGAAAGGCCATTTGGTGGTATTGACCTTCATGTCACTTGAAACCAGATATGTGAATGTCATCAGGACTCTTTCTAGGCATCTTTTGCTTTACTTTCCCTGAATGCTAGCTTCTGCTCCATTCACTCAAGGGATGTTGGTGGAGGGTGCTGAGTAATTGCTCAGTCATGGGATAATTTTTTTTTTTAAATTTTATGAGGAACCGACAAAACTCTTTCACAGTGGCTGTACTATTTTACATTACCACCAAAAAGTACAAGGTTTCAGTTTCTCTATTTCCCCACCAATGCTTTTCTATTTTTTTGATGCTAGCCATCCTAGTGGGTATGAAGTGGTATCTCATTGTGGTTTTAATGTGCATTTTCCAAATTACTAATGATATTGTGCATCTTTTCAAGTGTGTATTGGCCATCTGTATAATTTCTTTGGCGAAATGTCTGTTTAAATTCTTTGCTCCATTTTGAATTGTGTTGTCTTTTTATTTTAATATATTTTATTGATTTTTTACAGAGAGTAAGGGAGAGAGATAGAGAGTTAGAAACATCGATGAGAGAGAAACATCGATCAGCTGCCTCCTGCACATCTCCCAGTGGGGATGTGCCCATAACCAAGGTACATGCCCTTGACCGAATCGAACCTGGGACCTTTCAGTCCGCAGGCCGACGCTCTATCCACTGAGCCAAACCGGTTTCGGCGTGTTGTCTTTTTATTGAGTTATAAGAATTATTTATATATTCTGAATACTGTTTCCTTATTAGAGATATAATTTGCAGATATATTCTGCCATTCTGTTGGTTGTCTTTTCATTTTTTGATAAGGATTTTTATGTGTAAAAGTTTTTAATTATGATACAGTCCAGTTTTTCTACTTCTTTCTTTTGTTGCTTGTGTTTTCAATGTTATACTAAGAAACCATTGTCACAGCCAAGGTCATCAAGATTTATCCCTATGCTTTCTTCTAAGTGTTTTATAGTTTTAGCTTTTATATTAGGTTGTTGATCTATTTTGAGTTAATTTTTGTATGTGGTGGTGGTAGGGTTCCCACTTCATTTTTTAAAAATATGTTTTTATTGACTATAGAGAGGAAGGGAGAGAGGGAGAAAACATCTATTGGCTGCCTTCTGTACTCCTCCTACTGAGGATCAAGCCTGTAACCCCTGACATGTACCTGACCAGGAATCAAACCGGTGAACTTGGTGCATGGGACAACACTCAACCAACTGAGCCACACTTCCCAGGGCCTAGCTTCATTTTTTCATGGGGACATTCAATTATCCCAGTACCATTTGTTGAAGAGACTATTTCTTTCTCCATTAAATGGTCTTGGCACCCTTATTGAAAATTAATTGGCTGTGAATGTACAGGTTTACTTATGTACTCTCAATTCTATTTCAGATGTTCATATATTTTTGAAAATATAATTTGAACATAATAAAATTTAATCTTGTTTATAACAAAGATGATTCTGAACTCAACAGGCAAATTTTGAGTAGTCAATGTGTAAGAGCACCATGCATCAACCTTCAATGGATAACCAATATAGAGATTCTTCCAAAGTTAGCTTGCTCTATAGTAATGTTTTATTTACTGTAAGTATTATATTTTCAAATAAAATGCAGTCACAAACTTTCTATGGAAGTCTTGCCAAATTCAAATATTATTTTTTCAATTCCCCTGACCTAATCAATTTGACATGGATAATGTTTTCCCATTTTGATTTCCTGATATCAATGTCCTTTTTATGCACTCTTCATGGCTTAGAAATATCTTCTTTGACTTCTTTTTATAGAGGGAATGTAATACTTAAAATGGATGTCATTCTTTTCACTTTATCTTCGAGGAGATCTCACTTAAGTATAATCAACAGGTTTGAGAAGCAATTGAGGGGGATTTGTATGGGAGGGAAGAAACTGTAAAGTAGCTCTGCACTCAGGCTTCCAAAAAGTGCAGCCACAGCAAAAAGTTAGAAACATAATTAAGCTATGGTTGACAAACACTTAAGATTCCTTCAGAATAGGTTATATGCCTGATTAGATTTGTGATTGAAGATGCCACTGGAGAAAAGGGGCTCCATTTGATGTCAACCATGCATTGCTTTTGTTATACTATATGGTAGATATTTTTGATGATGGCAAGAGATTCTGCTTTCAGGATTTGCCATGAAAACCCTACTTTTCAAAAATGTGGTCCTTGGCATGGCATCAAAGCATCTGCATTCTCCTCAAATGGAGCTGCTTCTTGGGAGTTCCTATTTAGTAACTCAAAACGGACAAGGTGTGAAACCATATTGCATTTATCTACATGACAACCACAATTCACTCTATTACTAAAGGGAGCAATTGTGTTCCATGTTGAAAGGACAGGGTAGGCGGGAATGGTGTAAAGTGTCACCATCTGACATGTAATTCCTAATATATATATTTTGAATCATTGTGGGTGGGAGGAAGGCTGGGACAGAAAAAAATCCCAAATATCTAAGACTGAGCTATTGACACTAAGAAGATTTTCATGACATCTTTGAACAAACTGAGAGCCTAAATATTAATTCTGTTCTGTGAATTCTGTGACCATCAACTTGGTGAGGTTAAGATGCCAGAAGGGGCTAGCAGGTATGGGTGGATCTGGACAAGCCATTAAAACATTCCTTTCCAGAACATCTTGATTATGATGTTAGACATTAAGTTGTGCATATAAATGGAGCTAGACAGCTGACTGTGGGGATCCTAGCACTGCAGCCACATCCTTGATGTCCTCCACTTGCCCAATGCTACTCCTCTTGTTTATTAAGGCTTTGGTTACCTCTAAAATGAAAACATAAACAGGCTAATACTTGTTATTACAACTAATATATGCATTAGGTGTGAATGAGCATTAGTGTGAATTTCAGACTTAAGACATTTTGATAGCTGGTTCTCATTTGGGGAACAGTCTGAAGAAGAGAGGCAGAAGAACAGTCTAGTGAGGCCTGGGTTGGGGAGCAACTGCTTTCTAAATTTGTCTCAGTTTACCTGGATCATCGACTGACTACTTCCACTTGTTGCCAAAAGGCAGCTCACCCACCATAAGAAAGTGTGGAGGAAAAAACTCCAAACTTGAGGTTACCAGCTGTGTGATTTTAGAAAAGTCATTTGATCTCTCCAAGCTTCTGTTTCCACAGCTGTAAAACATAGCTAATACTTAAGGATTAAATGACCCAACACATATAAAGCACTCTATAAATGTATTTCCGTTATTATCTGAGGTATTGAAAACATCAGAGGTGAGGGGTAAAATCTTGCAATGCACCCATTAGCTCTGTCAGTGGAGAGAAGCGATTAAATCTGGCAGGTTCTAAGCTTCCAGTTTGACTTAAGTTCTTTCTTCCCACTCCCCTATTTGCAAAGAGTTTTCTTCCATTGTTGAGAGTCGCTGGAGCTTGGGCCAATTACTTGTGTTGACAAGTCATTAGAGAAAGTCGTAAGTACCTGACTCTGAACTCTAGGCATCCAACAGCAGCTCCAGGGCCTACCAGGTTGTGTGCATTGCTGGAAAATCTGTCTTCACCTACTCTGGCCTGGGAGAGGTAGAGCCTGGCCACTATTAATTCTGCATTTAAAAGTAAAGAAAGTTGAGCTCAACCAGCATAGCTCGGTGGTTGAGTGTCAACTTATGAACCAGGTGGTGATGGTTTGGTTCCCAGTCAGGGCACATGTCAAGGTTGTGGGCTTAATCACCAGTGTGGGGGTGTGCAGGAGGCAAGCTGATCAGTGATTCTCTCTCATCATTGATGTTTCTATCTATCTTTCCTTCTCCTTTCCTGTCTGAAATCAATAAAAATATATTAAAAAATAAAAATAAGTAAAAGTAAAGAAAGTTAAAACTTGAGCTTTTAAATGGACTTACTATATGTTTATTACAGAGCTACAGGCTTTCTCACACTTTTCTCACATATTTACTCTGAGCATATGACCTTACTGTAATGGCCAGTTGAGGTTTACTTAAACCAAATATATATGCATAGCTATTATTGATTTTTGTCTACTTTATTATAATTATAGAAAAATTTTGGAAAATGCATATATTTATCTTTATTCATTATACAAGGAGGTCCTCTTAAGTTAAAACATTTCAATATTAATACAAAAGATTGATTGAGAAATGAACTCATACTATAGAATTAAGTTGGAAAACCATTCATTTAAGAGAATGTCTAGCCCTATCTGGTTTGGCTCAGTGGATAGAGTGTCAGCCTGCAGACTGAAGGGTTTCTGTTGAATTCTGATCAAGGACATGTGCCTCAGTTGTATCTCTCTCACATCGACGTTTCTCTCTCTGTGTCTCTTCCCTTCCCTCCCATTCTCTCTAAAAATCAATGGAAAAATATCCTTGAGTGAAGATTAACAAAGAAACAAAAAGAGAGAATGTCTAGCCCTACCAGTGTGGCTCGGTGGTTGAGCATCAACCTATGAACCAGGAGGTCACGGTTTGTTTCCAAGTCAGGGCACATGCCCAGTTTATGGGCTCCATCTGAGTAGAGGGTGTGCAGGAAACTTATGATCTCTCACATCATTGATGTTTCTATATCTCACTCCATCTCCCATCCTCTCTCTGAAATTAATAAAAATATTTTTTTAATTAAAAAATAAAACCATGTGTGCACCTACATACAGGTTCACATGGGCTAATTGTTCACATCTTGACCTAACTCCACATTCATTGATGTCACCATGTAGCTTGAAATTGGCCATAGTGGAAGTAATTACACCATGGAAATTGCCAAATACTACAAATTCAGGTTTGAGGGAGTGTGTGTTTTTTTTGGAGAGCCAACTATTACATGTTTACCAGTATGCCACTATATGAATATACTTGTGAATATATCTGAGTTGTATCTATGTATATGTATGTATATGCATGTGCTTGTTCTCTGGGCCCACCTACAGCCAGGAAGAGAGGATGCCCTCTCCTGTGATATAAGATTGCAAAGAAGTCTTCTTCCTCCCTCCTCCCTTCAAAAGAATCTTCCACCAGTCTAAAAGCCTGGAATTCTTCATTTTATATTTTCTTCTCTTCCATTTTGTTCCCATTAATGTTGCCCTTTTAAAGAGTTTAGCCTACCTGGGAACAGGGGGCTGCAGGATAAAAGAAAAGAGCACAGAAATGACAGATAGTAAAAAGTTCAAAGATAAATTTGTTTCCTGCACAATTGGGTCCAAGACAGCCTGCTAGTTGCCAGCCTTATTTCCCTGGACTCCTGCAGCTTGAATTCCCACTTGGCAATTGATGCCCCAACTCACTCCTCATCTATACTTTAGTTGGAGCTAACTTGTAGACTCAGTTCCCAAACTCTGAATCATCTTTGAGGGCTTTAGTGACACATCATCATTAATTTATGAAATATAATATTGTCCATGGGCCCCGCCCTTGAAGAGCTTACAATATCCCTGGAGAGACATTAAGATAACAAAATACTTCATCTGCAACTATGTACTTTGTCCTACTGGCAAGTTATTTCCAAAGGGCTGATGGAACCCAGAGGAAACATTATCCAGCAGTTATTAGTGGGTGCCTTGGAATTAGGCGGGCATGGCTTCAAATACTGATTCTAATGTCTACTAGTGGTAGGAGTTGAGTAAGTTGCTTCTCTAATATAAACCTTCCTAATTACATAGGTGTTTACACTGAAATGTAACGTTCATGAAGACAGACATTTTACTGTGTTCACTGTTATATCCCTACCAAGTAGAGCAGTGCCTGGCACATACATAGTAGGTGGTCAACATGTATTTGTAAAATAAGCCAGGTAAAGTGCCTAGTGCCACTGCAGTGTGTGCAAGTACTTGGTAAATAGTAGCTTTTATGATTTTAATTATACCCTCAGAGGAGATAAGCCGTAGTTCTGCCTGTGGGATTAGACAGATGTTTATAGAATTGTCATTGTGAATGAGAGGTACGTTATTAGGAGAAAGTAGGGCAGCAGGCATTCCAAGGATCCTTAAATCCAGGATATTAAATTGTTTTTGTCCCTTTAATTGTCTCCTTACACTACTCTTGTTAAAACCAGTCTCCTTTCTAGATTGGCAATCTCCAATCCTGCTTAGCGTGGACCCATTGGGGGATCTGGAGGATAAGTAAGAGGGACTAAAAAAAGAACCTGAGCCCCTATTTTCAAACAAATGGTTGTGAGTGCAACAATTGTGAGTGTTTGCATCTAGATATAATTCAGAGTTTCCCAATCCTGTTCAGATAGTAACACAGCCTATTTAAGGCGTTAGTCAGGAAAGCAAGGTACTCTTGCCACCATTTTCCAAGCCTGGCCATTGATCCACCCATGTGTCTTTCCTCCCAGCAATCTTCACACACGTCATTAGCCTTTCCTCCTTTTTCCCGTTTAAGTTATTTTTGGATATACTCACCACATCAGAAATTAATAATGGTGAAAAACAACAGGGACCTCTTTTTTCCTTGGACACCTATTAGATCATTCTCTTAGGAAATATTGATGTTCAGAACTAGCCAGACGTATTTCACTTCAGGAATACAAAAGAAACCTGAAACACCTTTTTCTCCCAATGAGGTATATAAAATTGGCACTTTCCCCTTCATTTTATAGAGTTCATGGAAATCAAAGTTCAAAAAGAAAGTAGCGAAAAACTGAACATAATTAACCTATATGAAGGTTGAAGTCTTTAGAAATACAGTCAGGTAATTTTATTGTATGAATATAATGTTTATTTTTCAATAATAGGCATTAAGTTTTGCAATTATCAGGTGAACTTTTAAAAAGTCAGCTCATTCTAACAATTCTTTCTCACTTTAGATAATATTTTCTACTCTACTACTAATATTTTCTACTTTATAACATTTCATAAGTCTTCAAAGCACTTTACTTACACTATTTCTTCTGATACTTTTACTATTTCTGTGAAGCAAACAGGGCAAGTGGTTTTGAAGATAGAGAAATACTGAAGAACAGAGATTCACTGACTTGCCAAGCGCCGATCAGTGGTATTGCTCAGATTAAAACCAAGATCTTTGAGGTGTTTCTAGGTCTTTTTTAAAAAATATAATTTATTGATTTTTTACAGAGAGGAAAGGAAAGGGATAGAGAGTTAGAAACATCGATCAGCTGCCTCTTGCACACCCCCCACTGTGGATGTGCCTGCAACCATGGTACATGCCCTTGACTGGAATCGAACCTGGGACCTTTCAGTCTGCAGGCCAATGCTCTATCCACTGAGCCAAACCAGTTAGGGCTCTTTCTAGGTCTTTACCCAGTACTATTTGTGCTCATTTCCCAGCAGGCACAATTTTAATAAACTGTTGATAATGGGAAGGAGGTGATATGTATTTTATTCTCTTATGGCACCTTCTGAATAAAGGAATTTCTTTTAAGTCATTTCTCCATCTCAGACAAATTAAACTAGAGTTTTGCTGAAACACTGTTCAAGAAGGGCAGTTCTGAAATAGTTAAAGGTCAAAATTAAATGTGCTTAGTTCCCTCCTGTATAGGAAAAGACAAAAGCACTGCATGTTGTACAAGTTCCTGCAGGCAAAGCAATGCTGGAAAAGGTCCTCTCCATCTGTGTTTATTATGACAAATATAGTTTAATCTCCCACTTTAAGTTCCAATTGCCAGAATTTTTTGTTAAAAAATAAGGAAAAAAGACAACATGAAAATAGGAGGTAAGGCCCTCATTGTCTGCAGAATAATTCTGAACAAATCTCTGCTCTGAGCTCCACCTGTCAGCTCCTAAGTGAAGGAGAAAGACAGGAGAATGGCTCCGTAATTTCCAGGTGAATAGGGAAATCCATTTCCCAGAGCCACTGCTCAGGGTAACTCAAATGAAACTTAAAAGACAGATTCACCAATGCAAGGAGGTGGAGATGGGAGCAAACCAAGCAAAAGACAAACAGGAATATTTGTTTCTTTGGTTCAGATAATGCCAAGAGTGGAAAAAATAAAATATTTTAAGGCCAAAAAAGTAAAAACAGCCACAGTAAAGTGGGTGAGGTGACCCTACCTTGGTTTCTCAAACTCACATGGACTCTGCTCACTCCAGCTCTTGCTAGGTCAACTGATATAAAAAAAAAAAAGTGGGTGGAGGTGAAGAAACTACGTACATACCAGCGGGTGTGTGGGTGAGGCAGAGCTGAGGTCCTCTGAGCTGTCATCCTCCCAGTGTGATATCAGGGCCAAACTTCCATAAGGGGATGGAGTGGCTTATTAGGGGTAATTTGTGGGGTTAGTCTTATCAACTTGTAGACACACCTTTTCCCTTTACCTTCTTCCTTCCCACCTCTTTTGTTTTTTCTCATCTCCAGCCCTCACATATTTCCACAAGGCTCCAGTTTTTCCCAATTCATGCTCATTTCATGTTCCTTAACTCTCTGACAATAACCACTTTAATGAGACAATGTCTGAAGAAATCTCTCCTCCCTCTTCCTCACACATGCTGATGCTAAGCAGTGACTCATCACACCCAGTTTCAAGCCTCCTGCTCTCCCTTTGCTCCGAGAGCAACTCCTTTCTAATGTTCTTCTGATTGCTCTGCCTTGCTCCTGTCTGTTTCATTCTGTCCTACATGTTGCCATCAGATTACTCTTCCTCTGATGCCTCTACACAAATCATCTGTTGCTCAAAAATTTCCAGCAACTCTTTATTACATACAGATGAAAATCAAGCTGCTTAGTCTGGACTTCACATATGTTGTGAGAGGCGAACCACCGGTGTGCCAGGAGGATCCCTCCACATCCTTCCTGAGAATGCCAACTACAAGGTCCACCCACCCTCTGGCCCTGAGTCGGTTCTGTGTATAGTCACATGGCAACTAGGTTAAGTCAAGGTGACCACAGCCTGACCCCAGGAACTGCTTGTTCTCTGGGGGAAGAGGACCAGTTTGTTTACTGCTTGCTATAAAAGGTGATGAGCTTTGAGCCCTGGGTTCCTCTGTGGCACTCCAAGCCATTGCATCATCCTTTGGGACAGGGAGCTTTGGGAATGGGGAAGCAGCACAACCATGCAGATGCTCCTGCTGTTTGCTGTGCTGTGAGTAATGAACTGTCTTGTCCAGACCCATGGAGTAATGTTCTGCTTTTGGCAACCATAGGTATTTGGCAAGCCAAAATGCTTACTTGCTTAGTCTATGAAAGTGAGGTTCCTTCTTGCCAAAGCGTTTTCATAATCTACAATTCCTTTTAGTGCTAAATATGCCTTTGCTCAATGAATTGATTAACAAACAAATCCTTGGCACCAGCCAAATTAAACTGGGCTCTTTTCACTTAGAACCTCAGTATTTATCCACTTCTGCTTACATGGTTTCCTTTACTTAAAGTTCTCTTTATGTAGCACTTTGTCTAAATCCTCCCTTTCATTCAGGGCCCTCTCAAATGCCACCTCTTATAAGCCTGATGTAATTAATCTCTTTTTTCTTTGACCTCCCGCAGCGGTTCTCAACCTGTCAGTCTCGAACAATGAAAATACATCCTGCATATCAGATATTTACATTATGATTCATAACAGTAGCAAAATTACAGTTATGAAGTAGCAACGAAAATAATTTTATGGTTGGGGGTCACCACAACATGAGGAACTGTATTAAAGGGTCGCGGCATTAGGAAGGTTGAGAACCATTGTCCCACAGGATATATGCACGTGTCATGGTACTCTGAATACATAAGTGTAGTAATATACAGGGTGGGGCCAAAGTAGGTTTACAGTTGCTCATATGGAAAATAATAAATTATTAATAAATAATAATACAAGAATAAACTCTGTATTTTGTATACTCATAATTGTAAACCTACTTTTGCCCCACCCTGAATTTAGATATTTTCCATTTGCTTCTAAAACTATAGGCATTTGTTGAATACATAATGTATGTCAGGATCTGACTATTTGCAAGAAATGTTGGACAGGCAAAGATGAATAAAATATGGTCCCTATCTGCGTTAACTCTCAGTGTGTAACACAACTGTCCTATATAAAGGGATGTTTCCTATCACAAGGCTATGACTCCACTGCTATGGCAGGACAGCAGGGGCTCCAATTATTTCTCCCTGAATGGAAGATCTGGGGAAACTTCAGAAACAAGGGAACATTTCACCCCTACCCCTGTGTTTGTCATTTATGCCGATTATGCCCATAAGCATAAGGGATGGAATGGCTTATTGGGGGTAATAGTTCATAAAAAACTTGTACTGTGTTATCTTTGAAACCCTTACAATGAACTAAGAATTTATGTATGTATTTATTTATTTGGTTAGTTTTTGAATTTGTATTAAATATATTTAGTGCATTTTCTGAGCACTACTGTGCCCAAGGCAATAAACTAAGGACCTGATAAAGGTACCCCTGCTTTAGGGAAATGCAACCTAGTAGCAACTGATGTCTGTAGGGTTGTACCCAGAAGTTCCAATGGTCTCACAGTGATGTGCACCATTTTTATTTTTAAGATATATCAACTCAAATAAAAAATTAGTTATTGCCCTAAGTTTATTTCAATGGGATTGTAGTTTTCTACATAGTTTCTGTATGTGGGATACTTCTATTCATCCTTAAATGTTCAGCTCAAATGGCATCTCCTCTCAAAGTCTTCACTGACGTCTATATTTAGGCAGAATAACTTCACTGCTCCCTCTGCTCCTGTGTCATTTGTTAATATCTTTGTGTAATGAATTTATTTTTTTAAATTTTTTTAAATTTTGTTTTATTGCTTAAAGTTTTACAAAGAGTATTACATATGTCTCTCCCCGCCCCTTTGACATTCCCTCGGCCTCCCCTACCCCCCAGAATGGATTCATTTTTAATGTTTAGTTTCCCCTTTAACTGTGAGCTCCTTGAGGGCAAGTATATTTCTCAGTGGTGTTTATTTTACTAAGGCCTACAGAGTTCTTAGCGTTTAGAATTTACTAAGTAGATATGGAATGAATGATTCTAAAATGTCTCCTTCATATTAAGGTTTCTGATATCTGATTAAGCAATTGTAGTCAAACACACTGAAATGATTTTTAAATGCTATTGTGAAAAACACATAAATCAGACCAAGGACTTGTATTTTGATTATATAAAGGACTCTTACAAGTCAATGAGAAGCAGACAAACATCCAAATTAAAAATAGGCAAAGATTTAAATAGACACTTCACAAAAGAAGATTTGTAAATGACCCATAAATCATGAAAAAATTGTCAATATCATTAGTCATCAGGAAATACAAATAAAACTATGATGAGATGCCATTTCATGCTCTTGAGCGTGGCTAAAGTGAAAGCCTGCCAATACCAAGTCTCAGTGAGAATGTGGAGCAAATTGAACTCTTTACTCATTGCTGGTGGGAGTGTAAATTGTTACAACTAATTTTGAAACCAGTTTGCATATTTCCTTCTAAAGCTAAACATGAATTACACCTGTGTTACAACACAGCATTGGAGTTTTAGGTAATTCCCAAGAGAAATGAAACCCTATGTCCACACAAAAACTTGTACATGATGCTTATAGTAACTTAAAACTAGAAACTAACCAAATTTCTATCAACAGGTGAATGAATAAACAAAATAGTGTACATCATACAATTAAATTCTACTCAACATTTAAGGAATAGACTACAGATACATATAACAACATGGATAAAACTAAAGATCATTTACTTAGCAAAAGAAGACAGACAAAATATGAAGTATGCATTATAATTCCATTTATATAAAATCCTAGAGAGTGCCCTAACCGGTTTGGCTCAGTGGATAGAGCATCGGCCTGTGGACTCAAGGGTCCCGGGTTCGATTCTGGTCAGGGGCATGTGCCTTGGTTGTGGGCGCACCCCCGGTGGGGAGTGTGCAGGAGGCAGCTGATCAATGTTTCTCTCTCATCGATGTTTCTAGGTCTCTGTCCCTCTCCCTCCTCTCTGTGAAAAATCAATAAAATATATTTAAAAAATAAAATAAAATAAAATCCTAGAGAGCGCAGATTCACTTATAGTGACAGAAGACAGACCAGTGGTTACCTGGGGATGGAGGCAGAGGTTACAATGGATTGAAAAATGCGTGTGATCAAAATGTTTGCCATCTTAATTGTGGTGATGGTTTCACTGGTGTATACACACATCAAATTAATCAAAGTGTAAATTTTATATATGTGCAACTTATTATTGGGAAATTATACTTTAAGTTTTACCTCAAGAAAGCAATAAAAGTAGCACTAATAGAAGTAATTAAATGCCACTGCATCTCATAGAAACTGTGCTAGATATTGTCAAAATGCAATCAGCAAAGCACCATTAGAAATTGTCCCTGATAGTTGTCACTACCTTTGCCCACCCAGAGCACCATCCCTACACAATGGAGGGGATGTCTATTCCCAACATATAGCTTTCGGAACTCATTGGGATTGAATGCATGTCACAAACCGTGGGACTAACACAGGAAACACGGGGGAATATTTAGAGGACTTTTATTTTCAGTATAGATGTTGGGTTGGAACAAAGTCCATCTGAGAAATTTCTGTGGCACATTTTTCACTAGACTGATTCCTTAGTGATACTGGTATTAGACGATGGAGACCAATACTGGTAGCATCTTTACAGGCTAGAAACTTTGCACCAGCATTTTCCATATGGGAAAGATGTTTTGGATGGTGAGGCTATGTAAGTGTGAGGAGTAAGTGTGAGGAGGGATTTGTTCTCCAGAAGCACAACATCTATTGGGAAAACATGACATAAATACTACAAGACAGACATGGATTATAAAACATGCACAAGAATCAAGAAAAGATTCATACACACAGAGAAGAGAGAACAGTCTTCTGCTTTTATTTGCAGGTTGGACAAAACCTCAGAGTAGGCAGTTGGCATTTTGACCTGAGATGGCAAGGACATTTTATATTGTTTTATATTTTTAGGTAAAAATAAAGTATAGTTATGATTGTGGACACATATACACCCAGTTCTCTGCTCTGACATTTTCTATAGTAGGGCGTTCATATTTTATAGTGAAGAGATATCTAGATTAAAGAGATTTTTAAAAAGAAGAAAAAGGAAACTGATTAAAGGGGGGAATATGGTTTCTTCAATAAATAGTCTTTGAGAAGCACAATTTGGGTAATTTTATCAAAGTAGATGACTTAAAGACTCAATTTGTGTGTGAGAAAGAGAGGGAGAGAGAGACCAGGAGAGAGAGAGAGAGAGAGAGAGAGAGAGAGAGAGAGAGAGAGAGACGGGGAGAGAGAGGAAGAGAGCGACAAATACAGTGATTGCCAGAGAGAGCAAAAGAGAGACAGAGCTAGCAAGCTCAAGTGTTTCTATGTATGTAGTAACCTTTCATTGGTGTCTTTGGAGCAAATGCTATTCTTCCTCTGCGTTTTCTTCATTTACTTAGAATTTCTCCTAAATTTACCATGAGAGTGATCCTGAGATGACATGAAAAGCCATGTGCTAAGTAGAAAGGAGAGTTGACTTATCCGCTGACTTCTACAACACATTCAGAAGAGATCTGTTAGTTTCAACTTGCAGCTGGAACTTTGACAGTATATCAGTCATCAAGGGGGTGTCAACGGTAAAGGAATTTTAAAAGCTTAGTCTGTCTTGCCATACCATCCAAATTCCTTAAGCACCATGAGAAGCAAAATCCTGATGGGAATAATTTTGGGTTTTTTGTTTGGTTTTGGTTTTAGCTGTAATCAACCTGGGAATGGCCTGGCTTCATTGACTTTATGAGGCTGTCTTTTTTTTCCTTGGGCTTTTTTCTTACAATATCAATTTTCATATGCGTTTATATTTCTCTGTGTTTTGGTATCTTCATCTCCCCAAGATTATTTTCCTTTTGGTTGGCATGAACCTGAGCTCTGAATTTAGACTCTTGGGTTCCAGTCTCAAGTTCAACACTTACTACATGAGTGAGCTTGGGCAAGCTACTTACCATCTCTGAGTCTCTATTTCCTCATCTATAAATTGATGGGGAGGAATAATAGTAAAGCCAAAGGAATTTTGAGAGAATGCATTGAGTTAGGCCATGAGTATCGATTTACCTGTAGACATTGGGGGTGCTCAGTAGATATCAGCCTTTTATGGTTGTCACTTCCCAGCCTTAGCTGCCTGCCTCTTCTTCTACTTTTTGCCCTAGATGGGCATTTTGAGAAGATTATTCATGAGCCCGAGGCCTGGTTAAGCAAGAACTCAGGTGAGGCTAGGTCCTTTTAATTTTTTTCGGTCTGGTTTCTCAACATAGCAGTCTGGTAAGACAACACATTTCCAGACCACCTGTTTTCCTAGAACATGCCACTGCCCTAGGGGACTGACCAGAGTGTGTGTGTGTGGCGGGGGGGGTGGGGGGGGGTGGGGGGGGTGGGGGAGGGGGGGAGGTTGGGTAGTGAGAAGAGGGAGGATGAGGACAAGGAAGAGGAAGAGAAGACAAGTTTATATTCTATTTTGCAGCAGCAGTAAATGAGAGCATTCAGAAATCATTAAAATAAACTAGAGTAGTGTTGCCATGAATTATAGATATTGGTATTATAAATAATACAGTACGAGCACAAAATGTAAAATAAGTAAGCAAACTTATGTATGGGAAGGGGGGAAAAAGGAGGAAGGAAATGATACTAAAACAACATCAGTAGTGGTTGTCTTTGGGTGAAGAGAGGTGGATGTTGTTCTTTCATTATTTCTATTTTGTTTTGCACTTTTCAAATTTACATGTATCTACATCTATAATTTGTCTATGTGTAGATTATATCCATTTATCTATTTATATCTATGTCTACATCATGGTACTTTAAAGGCCAGGTGGGTCTCTTATAAAGTAACACTTTGAGAGTCTTAGTATTCAAAAGCACTGGAATGTACAATATTTCCATACACTTTGACTTTCCTCATGCTTTATTGAAGAGTGACATGCCTTCTCTCTTTCAAGGAAAAAAAATAATGTATTCTTAGGGGTTCCAAAAATCTTGGTGTCAGAGGAGCAGACCAGTAGGAAGCTGCAGTTATAGAATAAGAACACTAACATTTGTCTAATGCTTTGAGCTCTTTTATGTAATTATCTCAATTGATCCTTAGAATAACCCTGTGAGGTAGGCAATGTGGCCAGATAATTTATAGATATTCATTTCAATAAATTAGTTTATCATTCCATTCACTGATTTCTTAATTCACTCAATGAATATATGTTAACTCCTACTATGGGCCAGGAATTTGGCTTGATAGAGGATATCAATGAGATAAATAAGACAGACTTCTTTCTATTTGGGCACAACAAACAATAAACCAATCAATGACTAAGCACAGGAGATAGTTTGAAATGCCAGTGGAAATAAACAAGATGGTAGAAAGACTTTTTTAAATACGATAGCCTAAGAAGAACTTTCTGAGGAAAAGTATCTGAGCTGAGACCTAAAGTATAGGAAGGAGCCAGGCTGTGTACTGAGGCAGAGGAGCATTGGCGAAAAGAGAACAGCAAGCATGAAGGCCCGAAGGCAGGAAGAAGCTGGAGCTGTTCCAGGGGCAGAAATGAGGCTACTGTGGCTTTAGAAAAGTGATGAGGGGGTTGGAAGAGGAAAAGGATAAAAGTTTTCCCAGTAGGTGTCCAAATAAGTATCTAGGTTTTCTGTACCAACTTACCTAGGGAAATCTTGTAAAAAAAAAAAAAATCCTGGAAAAATAAGAGTTTCTTGGCATTTTATGAAAGCTTCAGCTTACTATAGAGCAGCGGTTCTCAACCTATGGGTCGCGACCCCTTTGGGGGTCGAACGACCCTTTCACAGGGGTTGCCTAAGACCATCAGAAAACACATATATAATTACGTATTGCTTTTGTGGTTAACACTATGCTTTAATTATGTTCAATTTGTAACAATGAAATTGGGAGTCACCACAACATGAGGAACTGTATTAAAGGGTTGTGGCATTAGGAAGGTTGAGAACCACTGCTATAGAGTATGATAAGGATTCAAGGCTAGATGGGTAAGGGAGAGGGATAAGTGCATCTCCTTGGTTGTTAGATACATATACACATAGACAGATGATAGATAGGGAGAGGAGAGAGAGAGAGAGAGAGAGAGAGAGAGAGAGAGAGAGAGAGAGGAAGAAGAAGAAGAAGAAGAAGAAGAAGAAGAAGAAGAAGAAGAAGAAGAAGAAGAAGAAGAAGGAGAAGGAGAAGGAGGAAGAGGAGGAGGGGGGGGGGAGAAGGAGAAGAAGGAGGGGAGGAGGTGGAGGAGGAGAAGGAGGAGAAGGGGAGAAGGGGAGAACGGGAAGAGGGGAGGAGGAGAAGGAGAAGGGGAGAAGGAGAAGGAGAAGGGGAGAAGGGGAAGAAGAAGGGGAGAAAGGGAAGGAGAAGGGGACAAGGGGAAGGAGAAGGGGAGAAGGAGAAGGAGAAGGAGAAACAGATGGTACATGGATAGATAGGATTCCTAGTGACTGAGAAGTAGATGAGGAATAACAGTTCCAGAGGTTGGGGAACCCTTGGTTTCTCAATTGACCTTGAGGAGGTGGCATGAATTCCTCTAGAAAAAATTATATGGTGACCTATGGAGGCTAAATGCAGTCTCTTGAAGTCTAGCTTCCTCAAAAGTTCTGAGTCCTGGCATAGAGAACTCACCAGGACCACTAGATCTTAAGGGACCATTGGAGTTGAGCTAATGGGAACTCAGAAGTTATGAACCAGTGACCAATCTTTTGGTTTGAGAAAGATCCGAGGAGCTTGGCCCAATCTCCCAAGGGCTGGATAGAGGTAGGTGGGAAATAATGACTAAAACTGACAATGTGGCAGGACAGGTATGGGAGCAGAAATAAGTGGTTTGTGAATTATTCTCTGAGTGTCCCACACCAAATCTACTCTGCTCTTGTCTTTCTGGCTCTGCCTAGGAGGTGCACCACCATTGTATCCACCAACCACTTTTTCTGGTCTTCTCAATTTCACTTGGATTCAGCCAACAGGAGGCAGGTGCTGGGGTCCAACCCCAGCAGGTCCAGGGGTCCCCAAAAGTGTGGATGGAGTCAGCGAAGAAGGAAGGACACGGAGACAGTGTTCAGTTGATCAGCAGCCTAGCCAGGATCTCCAGCCAAGTTCTGGTCTGGATCTCCAGAGAGGTTCTGCTTTGGATCTCCAGCCAGGTTCTGTGTCCATGTTCTCTTGCTAGTTTCTCCAGCCAGGTTCTGTAGCCATGTTCCCTCGCTAGGTTCTCCAGCCAGGTTCTGCCCAGGTTCTCCAGCCAGGTTCAGTCACCAGGTTCTAGTCAGGTTCTCTTGCCAATTTCTGTAGTCAGGTTCAGCCCAGGATCTTTTGCCATGTTCTCTCCAGCGAAGTTCTTCTGTCTCTAGGCTCTGTGTAGGTTCTGTGTTCTAAGTTCTGTGTTCTAAGTTCTGTATTCTAAGTTCTGACTCTTGCTGTCTTATTACATCTGTATTTATACCAGTTGATTCCAATCCTATCAATCTCTATTACAAAGGTTAGGGCTTTTCTTATCTCCATTCCAGAGAGTAAAGATTATGTAGCTTAAGCATGATTGTTCGTAGTTAAAGTGATTAATTACCCACCTGGCACTTAGTTAAGAGGTTTTATTCCCTCCCTAACTTCAGGGGAAAATCCCTACCTGGGGAAACAACCTTTCTCAGAGAGGAGACCTTGGTTAAAACACATAGTGCCAAGAAGGTGAGCAAACATATTAAGAACAGTGAGCAAACATATTAAGAACCATATATGCCAGGTCCCTTGAAACAGCAAGCATGGACCGGCTCCCGGCAGGCAGGCAGTCAGGAGAGTATGGGAGGAGCAGAAACTTGTCTTAGCTTCCTTCCTCTCAGCCACTTTGCTGGTGATGGCTGTGTTTCTGGGGGTGCAGTTCTTGATTATCAGCACTTCTTTGAGGGCCCCAGCTCTCTCACTGACCTGGTGACATTTTTATGCACCCTGACCAGTTAGGTTCAGAAGAGGTCACAGACTGTTGCTGTTGTTAAACCTTATGTCACTCTCCCTTGTTCTTTTCCTTAAATCTGCTCACATGCTTTAAATAGTCCTTTAATTAAGTTGCTTTCAGAGAAATCCCTTAGAATGAGCCACCAAGTTCCTACTGTGACACTGATGAACTCTAGTTGATTAAAAGGAAAACAAGTGATATTTCTTACAAACTCAAGTTTGTGGACTAAGAGTCATAGTTTCTCTCTTAGGATCGGACTTACTCTGCTTCATTTTACAGGTGGAGAAAGGTTTAATAAGTTATCCACGTCACACAGCAGAGTGAAGGGCAATCTAGCAATGTGCATTGGCATTTAATTTGTGGTCTCATTTTTGAGCCAACAATTCTGATTTTAGGAATCCATTCTTAGAAAATAATATATCAAGTAGGCAAATTCATACATACAATGATATTGCTCACATTATATTTTTATTATAGCAAATATTAGGAACAATTAAAATGTTTCCAAATAGGTGATTGAGTAAATAATTGATAATGTATTTATTCAGTGAAAACTATGTTGTTGTTAAAAATCCAGATGTTCTATTGTCATGAATGGGTATTTGTGATATCTTGTTAAATTAGGGTAAAATGGCAGAAAAATAATTAAATATATGATCTATTTTTATTTTTTAACTAGAGGCCCAGTGCACAAAAATCCATTCACTTGGGAGAGGGGTCCCTTCGCCCAGCCTGCACCCTCTCTCAGTCCAGGACCCCTTGGGGGATGTCCACTTGCCAGCTAAGGCCTACTCCCCAGGGGATCAGGTGTAAGCTGGCAGTCAGACATCCCTCTGGCAGCCAGGGAGCCCTTGGGGGATGCCCGACTGTGGCTTAGGCCTACTCCCTAAGCCTCAGTCAGACATCCTTAGGGTGAGAAGGCAGGAGAGGCCTCCTGCCACTGCACCTGCGGTCACAGCTGTCAGCCCAGCTGGTGGCTGAGCGGAGCTCCCCCTGCAGGAGTGCACTGGTCACCAGGGGGCAGCTCCTGCATTGAGCATCTGCCCCCTGGTGGTCAGTGGGCATAATAGCGACCGGTCATTCCCAGTCATTCCACCTTTAGGGTCAATTTGCATATTATGCTTTTATTATATAGGATGTGTGTATTGGGATTATGTACATAAAAGCCTGGCTTGATGTTATAGTGTACAAAGTGGTCATGAATGATTGGTAATTTATTTATAACTATCTTTAGTCTCAATATTTTTTAATGAATATGCATAATTTTAAAAATAAAAATTAGAGATAGTCTCACATGAAAATAAGAAGACATTAAGAATTAAATACAAGATATATTTGAAACCAAATTAGAGAAATTTGAACATTTTCTGGAAATAATAGATTCATATCATTGGTTGGCCCTAGATAATGATTGAATATCACTTAGTGACTGTATCTTTAACTCTCTCTAGGGAAGAAGGAAGAAATCTTAAGATCTAATATCTCCAATTTGTAATACAGCAGAGTAAATTTATCTTCCAACAGGGGGAATATTATCCCAAAGGAGCAAAAATTAATGGGTGAAAAAAATCTTAGATATTACAGTGGTTTGTGGCCCTCCAAAGCTCAGTTCTACTCAACATAGTATTAGTACTGAGTATTTAATTTCCCTCATTAAGAAAAAAATTAAGTATAATTTAAATGTAAATTATTTTAATTAATTATATTACACTATTTATTCCTTAGGGGGCAATAACAGTAAAGAGATTGAAAAATACAAAGAAGATGAATTAATTGAGAAGCGCTCACCCCCCTCCAAGGGAATGGTGGAGAATTTAGTATTATTTTGCCTCTCCAGACAGCAATTCTTTTTTTTTTTAATTTTAGTTGTTCTAGAAATAAAGAAGGGGGCAGGTTCTCAGGATTACAATCTTACTTGGAGACATTTATCCTAGTCACTATTACGAACTGAATTCAGTCTAGTTCATGTCTTTAGACACATAAGATTGCAGAGACACTATTAGGACCTGTGTTTGTTCCAGTGGACAACCTCTCTTACCCATCCTTACTTTTATCTGAATCTCCCCTCCTGTCTTCTCGCTATCCACTTCCACCACTACCATATACACAAACCTCACCATTCAAACACAAAGGTGGGGAGAGAGAATGGAGGTGGAAAATACCAGCAATGACAGGGCTTCTTTGTGAATGGGCTCAGGGAAAAGATGTACAGTACATGCCAAGGGATTTCACTGAGTTCTTGATGGATGGGAAGGACAATGGAGGGAGGGACTTGTAGGGGATTTATGGGGGCCAGGATTAAGGGAGCGTGTGAGAATGCTGTCACTAAGCCGGCTTGAGGTAAAAGAAACATGTGGAACACTTCAATGAGACATTAACTAATGCTTGTGCACAGGTGCAGCTGAATGAAGCTAACACCTTATATCAGATCCTCTTCACATTGCCCGGGATGTCTGTAGATAAGCAAATAGAGGTGGTGCAGACAGGGAGGCCAGGCGGAGGAGAAACCCCATTTCTACATTCCTTGTTCTCTAGACTAGAAATGTAGCTTGACTCCACACCCAGAATTTGCCTGCCACCCTGTTAACTAAAAAAGAAAAAAAAAAAAAGCTCCCAGTAGGACTCTGGAATCTGAGACTTATCCCTCTTATCCCTTCCTGCCACTTGTCTCTGTTCCTTTTGGGTTGCTGACTGCTCTGTGATACATTGGGGTCTGAGTCAAGTTATAAATATGGGGGCTGAGAAGAGCTCAGTCTACCTTTGAGATTATGTCTCTCAGGGAATTTATCTGTATAAAATGATAAAGCAGGCTAGGGATGTGTGAGAGAGAAAACACTTAAGATCCTATTGTGTGCCTGCTACTTTTATATGCATTGTTGCGAGATTCTCAAAGCTGCCCTACCAAGTAAGTTTATCTTCCTGGTTTTAACCGTGAGAAAGCTAAGTACCAAAGAGGTTAAGTAAATTTCTAGCTCAAACTTTTCAGTGAGAATTGTCAAAACTGGATTGAAAATCAATCTTTTTGGACCAAATTCTGGAACCCTATTTCTACTCCACTGGGTTTTACAAACTGAGTTTCACAACATGTTCATTGGTTACAACTATTATTTTGTTTTAAGGAAATAGAGAATTAAGGAGAATAGAAAACATCATCAGGATATACCCTCTGTATTCAGGATGTTTTATCATGAAACTGTAATGTGACAAATGAAGATGTCTTTCTTACTGAGGGGCATAGGCAAACAGAGTTCAAAAGTTACTATACTGCACCCTGTTGTGTACCACCTATGTTTTCATCATCCTCACCCCCACTATACACTGTAGGGCCTCTAAAGCAAACCATAAAAATGAGCATTGTCCCTTCACTAATTTGAGCAGAATCAAGACAGACCTAAAGGGCATCAGGAAGTTACTGATAGTTCAATGAAATAAATATTGTAAGATGAGATTTGTGGCCTCCTTTTGAGTTTTTCCTGGAACATATGAAGTAGAAAGCCTATTAGTTTTCTGTTATTTTCACCATTGTTAGTGATGTATAGAGTAGGAAAGGAAAGTAAGCAAGGGCAGTGAATAAGCTGGAAAATGCTACTGGGGCCATTGCCCATTTGCAGGCTACATGAATTTTTGAGTTTTGAAAATAATTTGCAGGATTGAACTATACTGTACCTTCAGGGAAGATGTATAATAAAGAGACATGGATGAAGGAAAAATAGAGGAATACAACAGATACAAAAAGTGATTCTAGATCTTGTCCTTCTCATCATTTATGGTCAAATGCCCTGATTATTTTTAATTACAAAGCAGACCATTGAGCACTTAGAATACTAAAACCCCAGGGAATCAATTTAATTGAACAATCATTTCTGAAGTTCTCGTATAAATAATGACTTCCTTCACTTACACACCATTTGTGAATTCAGCATCACTATTTTGTACTGTTGAGAGATGTACAGCTCTTCCTGCTTCATGTAGCTAGGAAAAATCATTGAGCACTTACTATTCTATGCAAGGCACAGTGCTAGAGGCTGTGAGCTACCTGGAGACTTCACAGAGTAGGGTGGAAGAGAATTCAGTTAAACAATCTAATGAACATAAAGGAAGACAATTAAGGGCTAGACAAGAGTTTTATAAAAGTCTGCTAAAATAAATACCACATGGGTGGGTCAACTTAAGGAAATTAATAATTCTCAAAGGTTTATTTGATTTGTCTAAATAACTTATTTTTTAACAGTGTTAGAATTGTTAAAAAGTTGCAAATAGAACAGAAATTCCACATGTACTCTTCCCCCAGTATCTTCTATTGTTAATATCTTATTTGTCAAAACTAAGAAATTAACATTGCTATTGCTGTTTACCAAATTCATACTTTATTCTGGTTTCACCATTTTTTCCATTATTTTCCTTCTTGTTGTTGAGGATCTAATCCAGGATACTGCATTACATTTAGGGTGTGTTTAATTTTGGTATTATTCCTGAAAATTATTATTACCTTTCCAAGTTTGACTTTTTTATAGTAGGTGGAGGGAATAATATAACAGATGCTACCTGCTAGGATATTTGTCTGGATCACTGAAACTCATGTTATTACACCAGTCAGCTAAAGAAGTTTACTTTGAAACTGGATAATATGAACCCATGAACACTTCACTTTTTACCTCCAACTGGTCTTGAGAGACTTTTCCACATTTATTTATACAGGTATATATATATATATATATATATATATATATATATATATATATATATATACACACATATATAATATATAATTGAATTATATATATATTATATATATATAATTGAAATGGGATCTATAGCTGATCTAGCCCAATTCTTTCATTTACAACTATAAGAACTGAGGCCCAAAGAAATTTAAGAGACTTACCCAAGTTGACTTGATAAGTAACCAATTTGGAATTCATGTTTGGCTCTTTTCCTCCCTTTGGAGAGGCACACAAATCATTTCCAAAGTTCTATAGCAAATAAAATCCAATTTTTATGGAGAACAGAAAAATGGAGAGAAGAGTTAGGGAGCAAGTAGAAGCATTAAGATATCCTCTTTCCTCTCTCTCCCCAACTTTAATATTATTTTTATCAAACATGCTCTCCACTGTGAAGAAGTTTAGCCATCTCTACATGTGTGGCCCTTGGAGAACACATTCTCTCAGGTGGATAATTACCTGTTCTCAACTTTCTACCACTTCATTTCAAAGAAGTTGGGCAAGTCCAGTCTCTGGAATTCCTCAACAACTACTTCATATCTCACTTTGGGGCATGAGTGAGCTTTCTTTTTCTTCTTTTTTATGCTCTTTCTTTCTTCTCAAGTTTTGCTTTATCTGTGTTGAGTTTTTGTTAATATTTTCTTACATTACTAAGAAAACTAAGCTGTGGCCAGGTACTTTGGAAAGAATGTCTGTGAAAATCACAAAATGCTTCCTCTAATCCACTGTGATTAATTTTTCCATAAGAATTTTGAGTCTATTAGATTTGTTTTTATAGCAGGTACTGAAAAAGGATACCTGTCAGGCATACCATATATTTATTGTAGATGCTGTTGTTAACGAACTGAAGTCAACATATCACTTTTCAGTTTGAAAGTGGTAGGTATCAAATGAATAACTGGGAACAAAACTTGTCAGTTGTGTCTGGAAAGCCATTGTTCAACACACACTAAATAAAATAAAGTACGTTGCTTTCAAAGAGATGAGAGCTCAGTTTTTTAAAACTCATCACCTAGCCTTACCTCACACAGAAACAAAACAAATAAGACTATTCTTTCTCCTAGCATGTGGTGCTCTTTAATAAAGAATGGCTTGATGTCCCACTAAAATTCAAAGAATAAAAATTTTCTTTGGGTGAACTATTTAGTTATGTCTAGATGCATAGGTGAAAAGCACATTTACTTTGGAGTCAGACACAACTAGGTTTCAAATACAGGCTTTTCATTTTACTATCTGTATGACCTTGGTTAAGTTATTTATTCCTTTTCAGTGATTCATTTTCCTCATCTGCCAACACTTCACAGGCCAAGGTGATGGTGAAAACTGAAAATGTTGAATTTTTACCTTCTTAGCATCTTGATGCACTCCATACGTTAAAATGCTTTTAATGTCATGTCTCCCCAAATTATCAAATGGATAAAAGTCCAACATTGCATATTTAATCCTAGACACAATTTAAGCCTCCTCTTAATCTAGTTAATTATTCTAAGTCATATATACCCAACAGGGTTGTAAATATCTTGAAGTGCTGAGCCATAATATATGCTTCTTTTGTTTTGGTTTTTCCTACTGCCTATATTGTTGTATCCCATACACAGTGAGGGACTGATGCAACAAAGAAATAAACTGAATTAAATAGGTGGAGCAGTCTTATACGGACTATAGGAAACTTTCAATGAATAAATCCTCTATGGAATATAGACGTCCCTAGTTATATAAAGGCTAAATAATAGCCCCCAAAGATGTCCATGTTCTAATCCTCAGAGTCTATACATTTGTTGCTTTGAATGGCATAACAGGGGTTTTGCAGATGTGATTCAGTTATATTATCTTAAATGGTCTCGCTGGGACCAATCTAATCACATGAGTCCTTGGTGGACTTCTAACCTACAAAACTGTAATACAATAAATGTGTACTGTTTTAAGTCACAAAGTATATGGTAACTTGGTACAGCAGCAATATCAAAATAATATACTATTTCCCTAGAATGCTCTTACATTTAAGGAAAGGTGAAAAGAGATAGAAGAAAGGAGACATTAGGGGACCAGAAATGCTCATGAATATGTTTTTTCTTTCTTTTAAGTTTTGGAATTTCAGAGAGGAGTTCAATGTCCTAAAATGAGAAGAAGGATGAGTCAGATTATCTGCTGACAGCAGAAGCCAACAAGGTCAGTATTCTAGTCATGAGCTCAAACTAATGGTCCGTGCAAGACGAGGCCTCACCTCCACAGGAACTTTGGAGACTGAAAATGCTTGTTGAGCTGAGGCCTAGGGAAAGAAGCAGGGTAGGTTAAAAGCCTGGGACAGATAGTTTGGCTCAATCCTGGTAGCATTATTTGGGGCAAACCCCAGACTGCTTTAAACTTTCCTCACTTGTCATTATGATTTTAAATGTACTTTACCAAATGGGGGTGTCATAAAATTAATGCATATGAATTTTCAACATTTTATACACACAGTAAGCATTAAATAATCACTAGTCATTTTTAGTTATTTTTTTTATTGGGAGACACTGGAGATAGAGCAATGAATAAAACACACACTATCCTGCCCTCACTGAGCTTGCAGTCTCCCAAACAAGAGTAATTTTAAAATATGCTGGATTTATTTAATGTTTTCAGTTAGTAACAAGGCAATTGAGTAAAGACAGTATAAACTGATTTACTATGAGTACATGTAGCCTGTAGCATTCATACTATTCATAGTGTATGATCATTATGATAAGCATATACAAATATTTATTGAGTATTCCTGTTACATTATTAAGAGAATGGTAGCAGAATGTCACTGAATAGTGGCAGAAGGACAACAAGAGAATTATGATAGCAGTGAGCCATTTGGGAAGATGCTGTTTTGTCACTGCTATTTCTGTGGGCCTAAGTTCATTATTCCAAATAAATGGGTATCAAAATATCAACACAAATATACACACACAAAGTCAGTTCACCCAAGCAGTAAATTAGTGAAATGGTTTAAATGGAGAAGGAAGATTATTTAACTTCCCCAAATAGTCTAATAGCATACAAAGAATAAACACTCTCATTTTTTTAGTTCTGCTGTAGAAGGAGGGTAGGATTACGAGGACCAAATGAGAGAGTCAGGAAGCAGGAAATTTTACATCTACATAGTTTAGAGCCAGTACCAGACCATGCAAAGACAAGGAATAGGAGAACAGTTCTTTGAGAGCTAGTGAGTTGTCATAAAAGTGGGGTTATTACAAACATTTTCCAAAGATAGCCTTGAGCGGTCATAGTAGACTTTGCTGCATTTGTACTATTAAAAAACTTAACCATTTCCTATCATTGAGTATAAAATTATAGCTCATGGTGGTCTTCATTTGCATTTCTTTGATCAGCATTGCTTTGGCTATCTCTCTAATTTTGATATATTGTGTTTTATTTTTATTCATATTTCCTCTGTGACTCATACAAGGGTTTACAGTTGGGCTAAACAAAAAAAATCCTGGGTAGAAAGACTGGGGAATGAGATGCTTTAGGAAATAAAGTCTTTGAAAGCTCTAACATATTCCTGGGAAACTAGAAGAACACACACATGCCCAAGTCTGGGTCCACATTTAAAAGGCTTAAGGCCTGGCCGGTGTGGCTCAGTGGTTGAGTGTCCATTTATGAACCAGGAGATCATGGTTCAATTCCAGGTCAGAGTATATGCCTGGGCTGCGGTTCAATCCCTAATAGGGGGTGTGCAGGAGGCAGCCAGTCAATGTTTTTCTCTCATCGTTGATGTTTCTGTCTCTCCCTCTCCTTTCCTCTTTGAAATCAATCAGTCTATCTATCTATCTATCTATCTATCTATCTATCTATCTATCTATCAACAAATCAATCAGTGTAAAAGATTTGAGAAAGCCCTAAACTGTTACCTTTGACTGAACTTCAGGCTCTATACAAGCAGATGTGAAGGTTAGAGCAGAGTTGTGAACTATGTATGAGTGTTGAAGGTATGCCCCAACACATACAGAGTCTGTGCACAAAGACTGGGTGATGTGTATGTGCATGTGTATGCACACATATATGTGTGTTCCATTCATTTGCTAAAAAGCTCTGCTACATCACTAACTGACCACTAACCAAATGGAACAGAAGCTTCAGTGGCAATACATGATAAAGAATAAAAACTTTACAAAATTAGTTCAGAAAAGTCATTAAACAAATAGTAACAGCTACAGTAAACCATCACAATAAATGCTCAGGAGAGAGGAGCATCTGATTTATAGAATTATCACATTACAATATTCAAAACTTCCTGCTTTAAACACAAAATCACAAGGCTTGCATACAAAGAAATTTAAACAGTACCCCATATATAAAATATTCAACATAAAATGTCCCAGAAAAGGTTCATACATTTGTGTTACTAAACAGATTTTCAATTTTCCTATTTTAAATATACTTATGAAGCTAAAGGAAACCATCAGACAGGGTGTCACCAAATAGAGAATATCTATAAAAATATAGATAAATATAGAAATTACAAAAAAAGAACTAGACAGAAATTCTGGAGTTGAAAAGTGCAATAGCTGAAATTACAATTTCACTAGATTGATTCAACAGCAGGTTGAGTAGAGAGAAGAAAGAATCAATGAACTTTAAGATAGGATAATTAAAGGAAACCAAATGAAATAAAAATAAATAATGCCTAAGAGACCTGTAGGATACCATCAACTACTTATATATTCATAATGGAAATCTTTGAAGGAGTAGTGAGATAGAAAGGAGCAAAAATATATTTGAAAAACAATGGCCAAAAACTTCCCATATTTGGTGAAACATAATTTGTGCATCCAATGAATTCAACAAAGTACATGAATGCTAACACAAAGAATTCCACTCCAAGTCACACTGTAATCAAATTGACAAAATCCAAAGACAAAGAGGGAAGCTTGAAAGCATCAAGAGAGAAGTGGTTCATGGACAAGGGCTCCTCAAAAACCATGGAGGACAGAAGACATGGGTGTGACATACTCGAAATGCTGAAAAAAGTTACTATCAACCAAGAATTCTGTATCTGACAAAATATGATTCAAAAGTGAAGGAGAAATTGAAACTTTCCAGGTAAACGGAAACTCAGAGTTCATCACAGCTAGTAGACCTGTCCTACAAGAAACACTAAAGGGAGTCACTTAGGTCTATATGAAATGATAATAAATAGTAACTCTAATCAAACACAGCAATAAAAACACTGGTAAGATTAACTACATGGATAAATATACTGGTAATGATGAGTATTAATGGATTTTTGGTTTTCAACTTCTCTTAACAAATCTTTGGAGAAGACTAAAATTACTATAATAACAACTGAAAATGGGGACATTAATACTCACCTTTCAGAAATAAAAAGAATTTTACGAAAATATTATTAACAATCATATATGTCAACAAATTAGATAACTTATGCACAAAAATTATCAAAACTGACTAAAAAAGAAATAGAAAATATTAACACATATAATAAGTAAAAAGATGGAATCAGTGATCAAAAAACTTCTACAAACTTCACTGGTGCATTCAACCAAATGTTTTAAGAACAGTTGACACCCATCCTTTCCAAATGCTTCCAAAATAGAAGAAAATGGAACACTTACTAACTAATTCTAGGAGACCAGAGTTACCCTAATACCAAACCCATAAAAAGTCATCATAAGAAGAGAAAATTACAGACCGATATCCATAATGAGCATAACTGTAAAAATTCTCAGCAAAATGCTGGAAAATGGAATCCAATAGCATATTAAAAAGATTATACTCCATGACCAAGTAGGAATTAAAGGATGTTTCAATATATGAAAATCAACCAGTTTAATACACCAGATTAATTAGAATGAAGAAAAAACCCACATGATCCTCTTGATCAATGTAGAAAAAAATATTTGCCAAAAATCCAGTATCCTTCTATGATAAAAACTAAGCAAACTAGGAATAAAAGGGAACTTTCTCAACCTGATAAAGGGCATTAATGAAAACACCTGGCTAACATATTTAATGGGGACATTAATACTCCCCATTAAATGGGAACAAAATATTGATGTCCACTCTCACCTCTTCTGCTCAGCATTATACTGCAAGTTCTCACCAGGACAATCAGGCAAGGAAAAAAGAAAGGCACTCTTATTGGAAAGAAAGGAGTAAACTACCTCTAGTCACAGATGACATGATTTTATATATCAACAACTGTAAAGTACCCACCAAATATTATTAGAGGTAATAAACAAGTTCAGCAAAGTTATGGCATACAAGATAAATATGCAAATCATTTGTATTTTTATATACTAGACAGATGACATGATTTTATATACTGAAAACCCTAAAGAATCCACAAAATATTATTGGAGATAATAAGTTTGGCAAAGTTAGAGCATACAAGATAAATATATGCTATATATAAATCAATCATTTGTATTTCTCTATACTAGCAATGAAGAATCTCTTCATTGCTCATTGTGTACTTGATGCCTGGGTACTTTTGCCTATACTGTTCCTTTTGATTGGAGTGGCCTTGTTCTCTTGGCCATCCCTTCTCTGCCTGGTAAACTCCTATTCATAGTTCAGAGCAAATGTGACTCTCACTTCCTCTAGAGCCTTCTCTGACTCTCCCTTCAGTATCCTTAAGATACTTTATATACTTATCAATTAAATGTGTGACCCGGGCAAATTACTTATTCTGTTTAACCCTCACTCTCCTCTCTGCAATATGGGGATAAAAATAGCAGTATGGTTGTCTATCTCATCAGGTTGTTGTGAGGATCAAGCAGGTTAAAGGAGGTGGAGTACTGAGAGCACTGTGATTAATATTGCTCTTTGATAGATCTCCCACAAGGCAGTGGGCTCCTTGAGGCAGGGACTTGCCTTATTCATCTTTGTATCCCTAAGACATAGCACCCAGCTATGCACTCAGTGAACAGTGACTGACCCATCTACCTGGAAGGATGCTTCCAGATCAGCCTCTAACTCTCATTTCACAGATGGGTTCCCTGAGGTCCAAAGAGAAGGAACTTGCCTGTGGCCCACAACCAACAGAGGACAGGGCCAGGAGTCTGACACCAGAAAAATTACTTCTGCTCTTTCTCATGCTGCTTGGGAGCTCACAAATTCAGAGACTCGTTTTTTTTCTTCCCCAGGCAAAGCTCTGTGAAGCCTATTGCAATGATTAAGTGACAGCAAGAAAGAGTTGCTCTTCCCTTGGGTAAGTATGGGTGATGGTAAACTCCGCCTGGGGCAGGATTTCTATAGGGCGATGCTGCAGGGGCTGCAGGGAATCACCAGGAAGCCCCTACCAGGCGCCAAATCGCACCCCAGACCACCTCCCCTCTGCGGTCCCATAAATCGCTGCAGAGGGTATGCCAGACTTGACCAATGTGTGGCTTTTTGTATCCTTGACAGTCATTCAACTGAGTTATTACCAATAGAACGTGAACATATGCATTTCACACATATGTACTGAGACCTCTGGAATTTGGTCAAACTCATCAGAATCTGAGACTGAGACAGAGTTCATGACCCAAAGATAAGAATACGGAGAGCTTGTGGAATACCTAATTTCCTTCACATTTTAACCTCCTCTAATTTTTTTAACCAGGGCTTTTTATTGGTTTGTTGTTTAATATTGAATGAACACTTCTGACACTTTTAATAGAGGGAGCCTTATATAATACAGAGAACCCTAATTTGTTAATAAAGTCTCTTGGATTTTAGTTCCCACTTTCCAACTAGCAGGCTCTGTGGCCTCAGGCAAGTAGATGAACCTTTCTGATGATCACTTCTCTTATCTGAGTAATGGAAATCTATGGTTTCTAAGATCCCTTCAAGTGCTAACATTTTAGATACCTAAATACACCCCATCAAGCATTTAAGCCCTCAGGAAGTACCCCTCATACCTTTGTGATATTTACATGCTCCCGTGGCTGACTTTTGTGAGGTAGATCTGTTTGATGCACAAGGCGGAGTAAGGAAAATACAAGATTGGCATTTGTTCTATTACAGAAGATTTCATGACATCGAAGAAAGAAATATTGATACTTAATTCTTAGTATTGCCAAAAACATTCTATGTGGCTATAACTTAATTATATAGTAAATACATAATGTTCTTAGCATAATGAATTATATTTATTACACTTAAGTATATGTTAAATATATTTACTGCACCTTGGCCAATGTCTGGTACATAGTAGGTGCTTACTAAATACTAACTGTTCACCTCCGTTCTCTTGCTGTTTCTGCTTCTCATCCAGGTGGGTGAGCAGGTGGCTGCTGCCAGTGTCCATCACATTCTAGTCCTTTGTCCTTGGCTCCCTGGGACACATACATTGAGTTAGCCTCCCTTGCTTGCAGACAGCTGACCTGAAATCAGACCTTAGATAGTTTCCTGGGCAATCCTGTTTTGTAATCAAAGGAAGCTCACTTGTGACATTACTTAGTGATTATTTCAAGTTGGACACTACTAACAGATAAACTGAGTGGCTGGTGCATAGAATATTCAGGGTAAAAATTAGCTAGAAATGCCAGGTCAATTCAGAACATTTAATTCCCAAATGTGGATACAGGGGACAAACTATGGAACCTTCTCACTGCAGTATATTTTAGGCATTTAGGTGTTTAAATGAGAATTGGATCTTCTGCCTTTTTTTTCCTGCCCACTCTCTCCCCCTAACCCCCAGTCATTTTTCATGCATTCTTCATCCTGCCCAATATATAGATTTCAGAGAGGAAGGGAGAGGGAGAGAGAGATGGAAACATCAATGATGAGAGAGAATCACTGATCAGCTGCCTCCTGCACGCCCCACAGTGGGAATCGAGCCCGCTAACCAGGCATGTGCCCTGATGGGGAATCGAACTGTGACCTCCTGGTTCATGGTCAATGTTCAACCACTGAGCCACATCACCTGGGAAACTTTTTGAAGCTGTTTCATTCTAAGCAAGCACAATGCAATTTATTGTTTTAGCCACAGGATTTCTTAGTCTCCTGATAATCCTGGCATAGCATTCCTTCCTGTGCTACTTGGAGATAATTTGCTCAGTAACTGGCTCACTAAGAAGCTTCAATATCACCTTGCATTTAAATAACCCAACCTGATTCACAGAACCACAGGCATCTGGGGAGGAGAGAGGGACAGGAGAGAGTCTGCATCCTCAAATCCATGCAACCGCTTCTCTGGCAGGAGATAATCTGTCCCACAAATTATTCATTTACCTGGTAAATCTGAGAGCCTGGGTAATACATCTGCTCACCCTGCACCTGGAAGTTTCATTTTGGCACGTGGATGTGGCTATTTCACCAAAAAGTTATTTTATTCTTGGATGTTGTAAGCTTTCCAGTCAATTTCCCAAGGAAATATTTAATTGAGAGAAGGATAATATAAAATAGATTGGAACTTCCTATCCTGAGGGCAGCCGAGAAGTGTACATTGCTTGCCAAAATGTTTTCTGGGAGAAATGTTTAAACTTAAATTTAACATGAGTGTAAGAATTACTCTCTTTTTCCTCATCCCCCACCTCATGTTACTGCAGATTTCTGAAAATAGGGAAATAAGTCTTTACAATATACTAAATGCATTTGTCTCTCTGTTTAGTCATATTCAGACATACTATTAAATAACATGGTGTTTTAATCCCTCCAAAAGTCAACTTATTGGCTTATATGACCATGGAATGTTTTTACATTTTTGATAGATATTGTACATAACATTGGTCGGGTGGTTCAGTCAGTTGGAGAATTGTCCTGTATACCAAAAGGCTGCAGGTTTGATTCCCAGTCAGGGCATGAGTGGGAGGCAACCAATCCATGTTTCTCTCTCTCTCTCTCTCTCTCTCTCTCTCTCTCTCTCTCTCTCTCTCTCCCTCTCCCTCTCTCCCTCTCTCCCTCTCTCCCTCTCTCCCTCTCTCCCTCCCTCTCCCCCTCTCTCTTACTCTCTGTATCTCCAAAATAACAAACATATCATTGATTGAAGATTAAAAACGTTGCACATAAAAGAGAAATTTCATATTTGCTTTATTTCATGAACTTATAAAACACTTAGTAAGTAGACCCCACAGAAATCCAGTTTTCTCTGTTGATGAGAAGGATCTGCCTTCTCTTTCCAGGGCAGAAGCCAGGAGAGTGGCAGGGGAAAGCTCTCCTTTCCCAGCTTCCCCAGACACTCATGCCAGACACCCAGGCACACCTCACACCCCACACACTGGCTTGGCAACTTAGGAACACTGCAAAGTGCCAGGACAAACTTGATCAATACATATTAAATCTTTACACACACACACACACACACACACACACACACACACACACATGGTCTTACATTTCCCGAGAAACATCCCAGGACATAGAGTGGGGGTGAATATTTTATTTAGGTGCTGAGCCCAGGAAGCACTGGTAGGAAGTTTTACAGAGTGTGTTCATGAACAGAGTAGGGTTGGAGCTCAGTGCTGCCAGGTAGAACTCGTGTTAGGTCGTCCAAGTTGTGCCACCAAAGGCATGGAGAAGGCAGGTGGCTGCCCACCTATTTCTATCTGCCATTCGTGGAGGCCCTCCCTTTACCAGAGCATTAACCACGCACTTGCAGCTTGTCCTGTGTCTGTCTAGCAGGTCCTCTCAAGCAGAGCTGCAGGTGCTCATAACAAGATGCCACTCGTAGGTCCTAAGTGCACCAGCAGCACATGCCGTCTAAGCGCTTGGGGTACAGGAAGTTGAAATGTGAATGAGAGTAGCTGCGAGTGGTGAAGTCAGAGGAATACTCCCACAAGATGTGCAGGACACCTTCCCCTCTTAATTTTAGTTGCACAATCATTTACACAGTGCTTGTAGGAGTTAAACATTGCTTTAAATGCAGCCAAAAGCATTTTCCTCTGTGGATTTCTTGCCTTTCTTTAGCTTTCCTATTTTCTCCCATCCTTTAATGGCTAACAGTACGCCCTGCACATAGCAGGTACTCAGTAAGTTTTTTTCTATAGCTCCTCTCTTCTTTCTCAGTGCCCAACTTTCTTCCAAATTCCACCTGCAAAATGGGGTTCCAGTCTCCCCTTGTCTCCCAATATTTTACAGAATCTGATCTAACTCCTAAGTTCATGAATTAGGGCTGCTATGGTTCCACAAGGTGTCCTGTCTTGACCACAGTGAGAAGCAACTGTCTTATCACACAGTCTTCTTCCAACTCCAGCTTCTCACTTGTGGTTCTTACTAGTTTAATTGCAGCAAGTGTTCTGCCTTCTAAATCGTAATAAAGTCCCACCAGTCATGCCCTCCTACTCCTAAGCATTCAGTTCTGCCTTGACTCTAAGGGTGATCTGTATCCAGTTCCATCTTCCATTCTGGGACCCTTCTCCCATCTTCAGGGGACCAGCTTTAAGCCAGCATTGCCCCTCCAGCCTCAACATTGACTGGACTACAGACTATAGCTTACATTTACAGGGTATGCCCAGTACTGGTGAGAAAATGTCTGTCTCCTCAAGAACTAAGAAATGAAGTAGTCATTCCTTTTAAAGAGAAAGAACATAATTTGTTATTTTTGCCTCATTTGATAAACTAGATAAAGGTAGTATAAAATTCTACTGTATATTTCTAAATTCCCTATTGATTTAAAAGTTATATACTATGATTTTTTTCTACTCTAGTACATACTTTATAGTCAGCCTTCAAGCTATGGCAAAAAAACGTGGAAAACTTCAGTGAGAGGCCTCAATTTCAAATCTACAGTTGATGAATTTTACCAACTTTTTGGCTGGTTGACTGGTAGCTAAATCAATGGCACCAAAAGCAAACAAGCAAACAAAACACAAACAATTCATTTATTTAAGGGTAGGAGGTAGCCTCTTCTGTTGTCATAGCCATCCCAAGTAAAGGCTGAGTATTTTCCCTGCCAGAGGTGAGAGGTCCTATTAATAATGAATCAGAAAGAAAAGAGTTCTGTGCCCGGCTGGGGTGGCTCAGTAGTTGAGTGTTGACCTATGAGGAAGTCATGGTTTGATTCTGGGTCAGGTCTCGATCCTCACCTGGTAGAGGGTGTGCAGGAGGCAGCCAATTCATTGATGTTTCTCTCTCTCTCTCCCTCTCCCTTCCTCTCTGAAATCAATTAAAAAATACATATTTTAAAAAAGTTCTGGAAGTCAAAGGGACTGTTTGAGGTGCCCTTGTAGGTCCTCAGCTCTTATCGAAAGACCACCAATTATGTGTGAAGAGATTCCTTCTAATTCCAGGACTAATTAGTCATGCAAATGTGAACAGAGAGGTTATTTGCTTCTTAATCTGCAGAAAGGGACTAATACTGCCCTCTTCATCTAAAAAGGGTTTAGAGAAAACAAAATAAGATAATATGGGGGAAAATGCTCTCTTGTAAACACAGAGAGTAACAATGATTGGTACTGACTTGTAAGGAGAGGAGTAGGTTTTAAAATTGTTGCTTATTTCCTCCACAGCAGCACTTGTTTCAGTACATTCTTCCTGAGTCCTGCAAAGGTATAGAATTTTATTTTCTGTTGGGCATGGAAGTTCTGATTCCTTTTAGATACTAACTCTGCCCTGAAATTCTCACGGTTGTTCTCAGCTAAGATGAGTGGAGTGTTAGGACCTGGCTTTGGCAGGAGTAAGATATGGACTTTGCTCCTCAGGAGCCAGATGCTTAAAACTAGTTTCTAGCTACAAAACCAACCATGGTAGGGTAATTCCTGTTTCCCCATTAAAAGATGTATTTTATACATTGGCGATGCCACAATTACCTCTAACCATTGCTATAAGACTCAGGTACTTATTTGACCCTTGTGAAACTGGGTGTGCATTTTGTTAACTTACATAGCCTAATAAGAACTCTAGTCTTAGACTATACTCTAGTATGCATTGCTCACTTGTCATAGTTAAGGCCACTCTACTTTGATCAAACAATATGTATTAACTACATTAAGTGCTTACTATGAGCCTTACACACTCTTTAGGATTCTGGGGAGACCAGATGTGTTCTTGATGAATAGGCAGGATACTTCTCTCTGGCTGGCTTGAGACATATGCTGAATTTGGGAGCATGACAACTCTTGGTCCCCTTAACCAGAGATTCAGATTATTTTCTGCCCCTGGGCAATTGTTTCTCTTGTCCTGTATTGAGGCCCAGAGAGATGAGCATGACCTCCTCTAACACAGAGGCAGTGTCCCCCAGTACTTTTCAGGGTTTCTTCATTTTTATCATTCATGGACTCCTTTGGCAGTCTGATGAAACCAAAACACCCTTCTCAGAATAATGTTTTTAAATTCATAGAGTTACAAAGGAAAACAATTATGTAGAAATAGACTTTTGCCTGGCCGGGCATGGCACAGTGAGCATTGACTTATGAACCAGGAGGTCATGGTTTGATTCCTGGTCAGGGTGCATGCCTGGGTTGTGGGCTCAGCCCTCAGTGTGGGGCATGCAGGAGGCAGCTGATCAGTGATTCTCTCTCATCATTGATCTCTTTCTCCCTCTCCCTTCCTCTCTGAAATCAATAAAAATATATATATATATTTTTAAAAATAGACTTTTATGTCAGTGACTTTAGGTTAAGAGCCCCTTTTTGATAAAGGATATGATACAACAATAATAAAAAATAAATTCAAAATGTTTATATTGAGCTTTATTAGGCTTTTCTTTTGAAGAACTTACAGAGTTTTATTAGAAACTAGGGGCCCGGTGCATGAAGATTTGTGACTGAGGGTGGGTTCCTCAGCCCGACTTGCACCCTCTCCAATCTGGGAACCCTCAGGGGAGCCCTCTCCAATCCGGGAGTTTCTGTCTGTCTTTGCAATCATATGAGCGAATTGTTTGAGACCTCCAACCCAGTTTGGTTTGTTACTCACAGAATAATAAAGGCATTTATTTTTTCTTTGCTTCATTGGTGGAGATTTTCTGGAAGTTTTAGGATATCTTCCCTTTAATTTTTCCTAGACAAGGTGTGGGCAACCTTTTTGTGAGTGTGTGCCAAAACCAGCAAAATCTCTGACTCAAAATTCTTCTGTGTGCCAACCCTGATTTTTTGAGAACATGTTACGCCTACTTGGTATCTCTTAAGATGTGCATATGTGAAGAACCTTGAAGAAATAATAAAATTCATTCGAGCAACTAAACACAGTATATGATGATGAAAAATACATTTATTTATTTATTTATTTAATATATATTTTATTGATTTTTTACAGGGAGGAAGGGAGAGGCATAGAGTCAGAAACATGGATGAGAGAGAAACATCAAAGAGTCACCTCCTGCACACCCCCTACTGGGGATGTGCCCGCAACCAAGGTACATGCCCTTGACCAGAATCAAACCAAGGACCCTTCAGTCCGCAGGCCGATGCTCTATCCATTTAACCAAACTGGTTAGGGCACATTTATTTTTTAATGTATACATGTACACTGATAGTCCGACAGAAAACTTTATGACTCCGTTTGATATTATCAGTGGGACTTTTGCTGCTGCATCACTGATGACAGAGATTTTACATCAGGTTTATATTTCGTGACCTTCAGAGATATGCACGAGCTACTTTCGTCTGTCAGGCTACTCCTATTACGAGACTCAACAAAATTCATTACTGAGAACAAAGATTCACAAGCGTATGTGGATGAAACCAAAACACTGGTCGGATCTAGGAAGGCAGGGAGAGTTAAGGCAGAGGCATAGGAATTGCTCTTCCCCTCTCTCGTCAATCCATGTCTATGGTCTTTAAGATAACTTGTTATGTAAAATTATTTATTTATCTAAGATGCACCTACACTGAATTTATCTGAAAAATAAAAAAAGTTGATATTAAGAAAAAAATTGTAAATGGAAGATTATAAGAGAGGGTTTCGCATGCCAGCAAAAGTTACTGTCGTGCCATGTTTGGCACGCGTGCCAGGGGTTGCCCACCCCTGCCCTAGACACTCTGATTTTACTTATGTCTCTCACCTTTCCTTTCCCTCCATCCCCCACTGCAACAGTAACTTGCTTCAGGGTCACTTTGCTCTAGTGCCTAGGACAGGGGTGGGCAAACTTTTTGACTCGAGGGCCACAGTGGGTTCTTAAACTGGACCAGAGGGCTGGAACAAAAGCATGGATGGAGTGTTTGTGTGAACTAATATAAATTCAAAGTAAACATCATTACATAAAAGGTTACGGTCTTTTTTTTTTTTTTTTAGTTTTATTCATTTCAAACGGGCCGGATCCGGCCCGCGGGCTGTAGTTTGCCCACGGCTGGTCTAGGAGATCTGTCTGCCACCAGAATTATGATTCCCAGCATTCCTGGTGCTCCCCGCTCTCTGGGCTTCTGCTTCAGGTCCTGGGGCTGCCACCAGAGCTACTATTCCCAGAATTCCTGATGCTCCCCACACTCTTGTTTTTCCCTTCCTGCTCTGTCTCTGTCCCACGTCCCCCCAAGCCTCCGGCTCTCCTGCTCTGCTCTCTGCCCGGCGATTGTGATGCAAATTAACCCACCATCTTTGTTGGGTTAATTTGCATACTCACTCCTGATTGGCTGGTGAGTGTAGTGGAGGCATGGTCAATTTACATGTTTCTCTTTTATTATGTAGGATATTTTAACATTAAGTATCTCATCAGTATAGACACAGAAATCTACCCAGTCCAAGAGCTGCCACAGTGGGGGGCCTCTTGCTTTCCCTCTCTGCTGCTCTGTCCAATGGAACAGACCAAGGTCATCCTAAATCTTGACTACTTGTCCCTTGAGTAGGGTCCCAGGGACTGAAGGTAGAGTTGCTGTTGTAAAAGCAGGAAATGAGAAATGTCAGAGATTGAGTATAATTGGATCTAAACTAGAAAGGCTGGAGGGGCTGGAACAGAGAGACTAAGCCAAAAGTAGACCTAAGGAGTGAAGTATGAATGTGCAGCAATGATGGGCGAAAAGTGATGTGGAATCCAAGATCATGTTAAGGGTTGATTTCTAATTTTGCTAGCTCTATCATGAAATGGCTCTGATATAATTTGTGTCTAAGTCAAAGGGAAATTAATATTTTTAGGTAATAGTAACAATATTTGACATTCTGGTACAGAAAACAGATATTTTATGTTTTGTAGATATTAATAGAATTTTCCATTTTTGCAAACAAACCCTAGACATGAAAACCAAACCTAGACATGTCCCATAATTTTAGTTGGTCAGTTAGAATAGTGGATTTATTTATAATTTCTTTTTACTGACTTGAAAACTATTTTTTTAAGGCAATAGATAAGTCATCCTCCTTGACATAGCTACTTATGAGTAGCATTAATTCTGTGCTCTGTTCTTCAAACTTCCTTCATTAGTCAGTCTGTCTTCACCAACAGAGCCACCTACTGATCATTATAGGAAACTCTCCAATCTAGAGTTCTTTGTCATAATGCTCAACTGCAGCCTGCAGGATTTCCTGGACAGCTTGTCAAAACATAGATCACTGCACCCCAACCCTAGAGCTGCTGATTCAGTAGGCCTAGAGTTTGGCCCCAAAATTTTCATTTCCAGCAAGCTCCCAGGTAATGTAATAAAGCAGAGCTGCTGACCTGGGAACCTCACTTTGAAAACCACTGCCTTACCATAATGTTCTTTCTTTTAAGGAGCATAGGCACAGGCTATACTCTATGCTTTTCAACAACCTCACTGACCACAGATCAGTTAACGTCACACTCCACTCCACGCCAGTCTCTTTTGCATACGAACACACACTTTCTTATGTAACTGCATTTTTGTAACATGTCTTGCCCAACTTTTACCTAAGACATCACAGAAAAAAATTTTTCCGCTTTTTCTTTTCATCTCCTTTTTTTTTCTTTTTTCAGTTGTAATTAAATTAATAGGAAAATGAACAGCCCAACATGGTCTGATAAGCATGACTAGCTAACACATCTGATTAAGCAAATAACACCACAAGTTTAGAAATTTGCCAATTGTCATAGAAGCCTTAGAAAGTGTTCAGTTATTTATTAAAGTTTCCACTGGCTTACACATCTTCTTTTAATTAAAAATATGCTTCCATTGAAAAACAATTCAGAGTGGGAAAGTTATTTTATATTTTTGTTATTAAGAATATTTTGTTGAAAGCACAGAATAGTATAAATACATTATGGGTTAAAGAAATTTTGAGGAGCGCTGAACATAATTTCTAATCTTATTTCTCTGTGGAATGACTTCTAAAAAATATCAACGTATAAATGAATATTTGCAAATTATCCATTTATCAGTTTAGGGCCAACAATGCTCATACAAAGCTTTGATAATTCAGTTTGCGCACCTATAGAATTCATAAAGAGAACTCTCTTTATAATTAAAAAAAAATTCAAGTGGTAGAGAAGCAGATCTGTGGTGCTTAATATTTAAGTAACAACCAAATGGGTTGTGAATCCAGATTACCCCATAAACTTGAGAGTAGTCGTAGTGGTATTTTTAAAGACTTTAACTTTTTATTTTATCTCAGGAGCATTTTGAAAATAAAACCAAACAAATAGCTCTTCCTCCCAGTTGATTTCATCTTTAAAAAAAAAAAAAAATCAGGAGACAGTGATGCATGTGCAGGTCTCTCAGAACCAGAGTGGAGATCCATCAGTCATTTCCCCCAGCAGTTGTGTCTTCCAGACACTCAAAGAAGAAGTGTGTGTATCCCTGCAGTGGAGCCCTGGGTGGAGATGAAAGAAACATGGAAGGCGCCCTGACCCCACCTTTGTCCATGTCTCCACAGCCAGAGTGACTTTATAGGCCAAGTGAACAAATACTGGGGCCTAATTTGTAAGCTAATGCTTTCTTTGAAGTTAGGCAGACAAGTGGATTCAAAACAATTGTATGTGTAAGTAAAATTGGGCATGCTTCTTTTTTTGGAAACAGCCAGGACTTTTGACACAGCAGAGCCACAGGCATGGAACATTTATTTAGTAGGACCTCTGTGACCAGTAGTCTTAGATCTCTGGACCTCAGGGGAATAAGGAAAACCAGTTGGCAAACTGAGGTGTCCATGCTTCTTGTGTCTGTTTTAAGGTTTCTTCTTGTGGAAAGATGGTGTCATGATTCTGCACTGCATTCAACCCCGAGATTCAGCTTCTACAGCCCAACGCATGATAAGGTATTGGTTCATGAAAAAATGAATAGAGCATGAAGGTATTGCAGACACACTTTACCCCAATGGCAGGAGACCTTGAAGGAATCATGGAAGTCAGTACTCTGTTACCTTCTAACTATTTCCCCTCTGAGGCTTAGGATAAGGGACTCCAAAGATGTTGGGTTGTTTGTCTCTGGTTGGGAGAGATGAGACTCTGTGTGACTGACTGATACAGAAGAATCTGGTGTTGAGCTGCTTCCTATTGCCCTGGGTAGAGTGCTCTCTCATAGGCTCCTAACACCTTGCTTCCTAGAGGCAGATGCTGCACTGAGCACAGAGGATGCCAATCATGTTGCAATCAATACAATTCAAATTTAAATTATCCAACATTATGCCTGCTTGAAATTCAAAAGGCAAACTCATCAGTGGCAAAGATTGCTTTATCTTATCAGGAAAATCCTCTTATAATCTGTTAGACTCATAACACTTGTGTACTTACTTCCCACCAATGCCCAGTTTGAATCATCTTCAAATCAGTTGTTTATGATAATCAAGAAGTCCCGAATGACCTCCGAAATCCTGGTCAAGCATGGCAACCAGGGAAGCATGACAAACTCCTGCCAAGAGCAAGGGATTTTCCAGCATGGGTCCCCTTTTTTGCCTTCTCCCTTCTTTGCCTTCAAGGCAGGATTTCTACCATCTCTTGGTATTTTGGGTCACTGAGCTCTTCCTCTGCCTGCCAGCTCCAACATCCTGGCATTGATGAGGAGCCAGAGAGCCCAGGCAGAATACCCACACAGCTCTCTGTCCAGCAGGCAGTACATCTGTATTTATCACGGTAGGAATAATATCAGCATATGCAGAAAACATCTGCTGCCTCCAGGTCTCCAGCACCCAAGAACAAAAATAAGTCCAACCAACCTAATACATTTTCCAGTGCGTGTCCTAGAAGTTTGAAATTGTCTTTGTTTCCATTTTTATGGCCCCAGGGGGAAAATATCTATCAAATTTAGTATATGCCTTTTACTTTGTGGCAGTTTAAGATTCAACCATATCATCTGTAATGAAAACAAATCGACCTTTAAAATAATTTTTTTTTAAGAAAAGAACCCTTTCCACCGGAGACATGGCCTGAACTAGTGCCAAAGATTTCAAGCTGGTAAACCAGCAAAGGAGTCAGATAAATCGGAATGAGTGTAACAGATCTGATCTATTTCAGCTCAAATTAACCTCTTTACTGTCTTCCACAGCCAAAAATCCTGGGTTGCAGGAATAAAAAATGTTTAATAGAGCAGAGCCTCAGGGGAAAAACTTAAAGAGAGAGAGAAAGAGAGAGAGAGAGAGAGAGAGAGAGAGAGAGAGAGAGAAAGAGAAATTGCATTAAAAAAAAAAGAGAGAGAGAGACCGTAGCTATACATGTCCAGACTATGGTGAGGATTGAGTGGGGGAGGGACAGGTTTTGTACTGTGCCAATCTGAAAGGCAGATTTATTTCACTCGTATATAATAATTCCAGATCCCAGTGACAATTTACATTAGTTGGCAACAGCTGCTTATAGGTCAGGTAACAATCGCATTGAATAACCTCATAACAAACAACTGTGGATTTCACATTGGTGTTAATTGCATTTCATGCTCTTCGAAAGCCTCAGTCTGTGTGAAAACACAGAACCAGGTTCTGTTTTCTGATTTTTTTTCACCTAGGAGAAAGCTTTTACACATCTTCAGAAGGAAGGTGGAGGGTGGGAAGACGATCATGAGTCATGGACCAAGTGGGTCTTTCTGGGCCACGGTCTGTGGATATTTTCTAACAAGGGAGGACACCCATCCAAGTTAAGGGAGAGGCAGAGATGTGTATTGGAGCCTATTCCTGGCTGAGTAGGTCTAGGACACGTTTGTGCATTGTGAACAAGGAATTAACACATGGGGGTCCCCTTCTCTGTGTCAGTTGTGATGTTTGGTTGAGTCTTGCAACTTAAGTGAATGGAACAGTCTGATCTGAATCTGGGTGTACAGGCTTTGGGTGTTTAAGTGTCCTATACTTGTGTTTCTCACTCTATTTTCCCACCAGTTTTATTGAGATACTAGAAGCCTGGTGCATGAATACGTGCACAGGTGGGATCCGGCCAGAGGGAGGAGAGGAGGGGCCCCTTCCCCCAGCCAGCCAGCCCCATCCCCAATTGGGGTGGGGGTGTGATCGGGGGCGGGGCCAGCCAGGGGGAGGAGTCACAGCTGGGGAGGAGGGACCGCAGGAGGTTGGTGGGCCAATGGGAGCCTGGGTCGGGCTGGTTGGCCACCGTAGGGTGAGTCATAGCAACTGCTTGTTCCAGTCATTCTGCCATTCAGGTCTCTAGGCTTTTATATATATAGATTACTGACATAGAACATTGTATAAGTTTAAGGTATGCAGCCAAATGATTTGATATACGTATATGTTGTAAAGTGATTACCACAGTGAATTAATATTTATCACCTCATATAGTTACAATGTTTTTTCCTGTGATGAGAAAAGTTCTCACACTTTTCAAAGTGCATATGAATTTACCTAGATCTTGCAAATACAGATGCTAATTTAGCAGGTTTGGGTGAGGCCCAAGATTCTGCATTCTTGAGAGCCCAGGTGATGCTCAATGCCATAGCTCCTCAGATTGCACTCCCAGTGCTGCATTACAAACCTGAGGCGTTTCAACAGATTTAGGACTTTACATGCTCTGAACTCGGTGGGAGAAGAGATGAGTTACATCAGATGGCACCCTTTGATGCTAAATGTGTCATGCAAAGGCAAGTTAGCCTAGTTTCTGTCTCCTTTACCTTATAATTCACTAGGATTTCTCCAAACAATTTGTACGGCTCAGTCATGTGCATTGTTTTAATTTTCATTGTAGAAATGTTCAAGTTTACTCATGGGCTATGACAAGACTTTGGACATGTGTTAAAGTCTGCAGCCCTTCTTCAGCTCTGATATTCAAAAATATTACTTAGAGACAGGAAAATATAAATTTCAAACATTCACACTTTCCTACTTGAAGACTCCATTCTCATTTAAATATTTATTGAGAAGGCAAAAAGTGTAAGAATAAGAACTGTAATCTTTCATTGCAATATGAGATATAGCATGGAATATTTTCACCTTATTCAATTCCTAGGGTTCTGTGATAAGATCAAGAAGCTTTGCATAAATTATTGTAAATATGTAATATTAATACATGTATTTAATTTTTGTTTGTTAATCTTTACCTGAGGATATTTTTGCCATTGATTTTTAGAAAGAGTGGAGGGAGGGGGCCAGGGAGAGAGAAACATTGATGTGAGGGAGACACATTAATTGGTTGCCTCCCGAATATGCCCTGACCAGGGTCAAGGATTGAACCTGCAACCCAGGTACATGCCCTTGACCAAGAATTGAACCCAAGACCCTCTGGTGCGCAGGCCGATGCTGTAACCACTGAGTTATGCTGACCAGGGAACATGCATTTAATTTTTAATTTTTTAATGTATTTTTATTGATTTTTTTACAGAGAGGAAGGGAGAGGGATAGAGAGTTAGAAACATCGATGAGAGAGAAACATCGATCAGCTGCCTCCTGCACACCTCCTACTGGGGATGTGCCCGCAACCAAGGCATATGCCCTTGACTGGAATCAAACCTGGGATCCTTCAGTCCGCAGGCCGACGCTCTATTCACCGAGCCAAACCGGTTTTGGCTAATTTTTAATTTTATTACTATATTGCCATATGAATTTTTGTTATAAAATATACATATTATCAGAAAATCTCCTATGACAAATTCTTATATTTTTTCATCCAACAATGCAAACTATTGCTTGAGAGGTGCCTGTTGAACAAAGTGCTGCTCTTCATAAGGTCAGTGAAAATTCATGACTTAGTGGGGAGGACAGAGATAAATACATGGGTTTGAGATCTTTTCATAGATAGAGTTGCGGTCATGGAATAGAAGAGATAATCCAGTGGGATCTTAGGGAATGTCTCCTTCATTCCCAGTTGAAAATACTCTTCTCTAATTGAGGCAATATGCCCTTCTTCTATAAGGCCCTTCTCCATAGGCAAAACATTGAGCAAGATTATTCAAGTTGAAAGGGATTTTAGAGTCACCTAATGTAGGGAGGGTGAAGCTATGATTTATCTTCCAAACTATAACATTTTTGAAAGTGGAGTGAGGCAGAACTAATAATTATACTATAACAACAGATGCAAACTAGAACTTTCCTGGGAAAACCAGGATATGTGGATACCCTAAATACAACACTGCCTTCTAATGGGATGAAAATACACCCAAATGCATCCCACAGAGCTGGTCATCTGACCGCTTTGTTGAATATGTCTAAGGAGAAGGGTCCTCATTCCTACAGAAGGGAGCATCTCCCACCATTAGATTGGTTTAGTTATTAGGATGTTCTTTCTACCTTTGGCATAGTATTTGCATAATAGTCCCTTAACTCCATGCTACCGTTTGGGCAACACAGAGCAAGTGGCATTTGTTCTGCAGCTCATGTATGTATTCTTTAAAATACATATGGATAGCATTATATAGTGTGCTTTAAAATTTTACACAACTGGTATTATTTTCTAGGAATCCATTACGACTTACTATTTTTTCAGCTGATACCAATTTTGATACCTGTCCATGTTAATACACCTAATTCACACAACATAATTTTTGTATAGCATCCTACTGTATTTTATTTATTTAATCCCCTATAAAAGGATATGTTGGGAAGATTTACAATATCACGGTTGATTTAAGAATACGTTCTCTGTGCTTTTGTTATACCTTAAGTTTGGTCCTTTTGTAGCATTTATCATACTATCTTTTCATCATTATCTTTCCTCCGGATTAGACTGAAAATCCTTGAAAGCAGAGACAGTTTCAATTCACTCGTGCAGTCGTTCATTCCGCAAGCATTTAAAGGTAGATTCACCTTCCAGGGAGTTTGCTGGGCAGTGGTCCCCTCCCCCCTCCGACCCGTGGTGTTGCTTTCTGGGGCTCAGTTCCCCTTCCCCGGCTCCCCCTGGACCCCCGCCTCCCAAACCCCTGTCAGCCATAATCCGAAAATATTAAATGGAAAGTGCCGGAAATAAACAATTTTAAATGGTGCGCCACCCTGAGTAGCACGATTAGACCTCCTGGTGGCCCACCGGACGTGGCCCAGCCTGTGCCTGGCGTCCGCGCGGCACGTGCCCCGCCCCTTAGTCACGTGGCAGCCGCCATCTTGGCTCTCCGAGGGGCCTCGGGCAGTGCCTGCGTCCGTGTGTCCGTCCCCTCACGTTACCCGGTAATGGCCCCAACGCGCGCCCGGTGCGGCTGCCATGCGGACAGGCCACAGGGAGGCCGCAAAGGTCTTCCTTTCGGTAACGAGAGCTGCAGCTTCTCGACTTACGGCGTTTTGTCATCTCGCATCAGCACAAGAAGTGAGTACAGTGCAGTAAGCTCTGAGAGGCCGCATTGACATAACTTGGATTACATTACAGTGTTGCCATTGTTCTACTTTATTATTAGTTACTGTTAACCTCTTACTGTGCCTAACTTACAAATTAAATTCATCATAGGTATGTATGGACTCTAGGAAAAAACATAAAATGTACAGGGCCCGGTATTGTCTGTGGCTTCCGGCATCCCCTGGGGCTCTTGGGACATCTCCCCACAGCTCGGGGACTAATGCATTTATTCTGAAAGGCAGACACGGAATAGTTGCAGAATGGGGAGGTGCAGTCCACAGCACATGTCAGGAGCTGGACTGTGGACACTGAGGCTAGATTCAGCATAAAAAGGAGGCTTATTTCATTTTATTTATAATAAAGCTAACATTAAAACATTGAGAAACCACATACAAATTCAGGGTTCCGGTTTCTCCAGTGTAACTTCTCTGCTGAAGACCAGCTGGAGCTGGCAGTGGCCCCTTCCGGGGTGGGTGGTGCGCCCGCTCTGCTGGGCCTGCCTCTCGTGGGTGCCATCTGCCTGGGCCTCGGAAATCACGTTTGTACTACGTCACAGGGAGCACTCTGGGGTGACGTCAGACCTGGGGCGGAGCGGAAGGACCTGGGAGGTGTGGCGGTCGGGCACTGACATCTCCCCTTTGCACACAGACAGGCGGCGCCGTGTTTAGTCTCTGGTCCGTGTTTCTGTCACCTTCTCCCTGGGTATCGCTCAGTTTCTGCTTTTCCTAAAGTGCTTGATTCATCATACAATGTTAGTTTCTATCATAATTTCATTGTGTATTTTGACAACTCAAAATGGCCTCATTTATCCCATGTAATGTTTCCTCAAATTCTACCTTCTGTGATATTAACAACATCAATTTTCCTTTCTTTTTACTTTGCATTTTCCTGATGGATCTTTGCTCCTACTTTTTATTCAGAACTTTTTAGTCTCATTTTGTTTTATGTCTTCCACATAGGATACATTTTTGGTTTGGGGATACTTATATTTTCATAAATAAATATAACTATTTCATGTTTCCTATCTTTGTGTTTTGGTAAGATAATTTAAGCAAATGATATTTACCTTATATTGCCTACTTTGTCCTGTACGTTTTCTGATTTGGGTGCTCTCATTTTTTTCTCTTGTGTTTTTGTTGATTTGTTTTGCTCTTACAGTATGATTATATTCTATTATGTTTGGTTTAATTTTTTACAGTGGTGGTCAGTGTAAAACATTCTGATTCTCATTGTATTAGGAATTAATGTCACATTTATAAAATGCATAATTAAATGTGCATTACTTTAATCATGGAAAAGACAAAGTAATACTATTTGGTATATCCAGGCCCTAAGCACAGACAGAGCAGCCATTACAATATCCATCTTTCATAGGGATTCAGAAGTGCAAGGTGACTCTGCCTAAGATTACGCCACCTACTAAACATCAACTATGCTTCCACTCAGCTCATGGGGTTTGTGAGAAGTACAGGTGGAAGCTCTTCTTTCTCTCACACTTTTGTAACTCGGGGTCCAACAGAAAATGGATGGCATCTTTGTGTGGGAATTGTAAATACTTTCCTAATGAAAGAGTAGTTATAGAGGTATGGGTCCAGTTAAGGGAACCAACAAAGGATATGAGGCACCTGGCACTAGCAACAGGGCAAGGTGGGAATGGTGTTCGTAGAGTGTATTTGAAAGGTGCTGCTAGGGAAGAGAGGCCCCACACATCCTGTAGGCATAGGAGGATGCAGTGACTAACGTAATTGCAATAAATCTGAAAGGAGTGTGAGTCATAAATATCCCAAATACCACTTTTCTCTTCTTTTTTTCATGGCATCTGCTAGTGCTTCCACGTTGGCCAAACCCGACAGAGGCCTAACGGGCAGTGGAGCCCAAGTGAAGCAGTCTCTAGATGTCAGCCTCTTAGGGGAAGATGTGGTACAAAGTAAAATTATCCAGTGGCTTAATACGTTACATTGACCAGGCATCTCACTCAGAACATTGAAGAGCAGAGCATGGGGTAGGCATAGTTTCTACTCTGTGGGCGCTTCTAGCCTCTGACCAGCCACCATGATATAGGTAGGTGCACTGAGGCTAAAGGGAGAACTTTGACATTGTTTCAGGGCTTCTTAGTTGCAGTGTCTTTCTACTTGAAAACACTGTGGTAAAGTGCAAAGCACATGGGTATTCAAGTTAGAGTACTTGGAAAATAAATCAGAGGGCATCACTTCATATGTGTGGACTAGTTTCTTAACCTTTCTGACCCTCAATTCTCTCATCTGTGATACTTGGGTTGTTGTGAGGCTTAAAATGAACAACTTTTGTAAAATACAAGGTTCAATGTAGGTACTTGCTATGAGTTTGTTCCTTTTGATTTACATGATGGCATCATGCTCAGAGCCTGGAGATGAGGAATGAGAGACTGCCTTTCATCCTACACACAGGATAGTGGAAATTCAGCTATGGAGTTGCTAGTGTAGGTAGATATGAATGAATACCAAAGGGAATGAACAACATCTTTTGGAAATGATTAATCTAAACAAATATCTGAATTGTTTGAACTACAGCCACAGCATCACATCAGTATCCTCTGGGTTGATGTGGAAACACAACTGAATCTTAAATCTGGCATTGGCAGGTGGGAGCATCTATGCTGTCGCTCAAACTTCCTTTGCTCTTTCTTTCACTATAGCCCTTCGGTGCCTCTCTCGAGGCTGCACAAGACTTATTTCCAACCATTTTTTCTCCTTCACAACCCAACACTCACCACACAACACACAGTGGATAAAGCTGACATGGAAGGGAGGCACAAAATCTTCCAAATGAAATGAGAAATGTGAAACAATTGTTTCCATTCTCTTTTGTCATTTTTTGAGTGTCAGAATACCGACCCACAGTAGACAATGCCATCTTGTGGTTCTTGTGAAAATCATTCCTTGGAAAATTCAAGAAGGTCATTGTTTAAATTTCACTGCACATGTTCCTTCCTATCCTACTTTTATAGATTAAGTCATTATCCTCTAAAACTTTTAACAAAAACAGGAGACAGATTATTACTATAGCAGCAGGTCACTCTTATATGGGAAAATCCCACTATGCTATCTTTAAAGAATCTTGGTACAGTTACGCATTTGTCTGAAAGATGGAGTTAGGCTGGCTCCTTGGTTTGTTTTTTGGGGAAGCAGTCATGCATTCAGTTTGTAAAACAGCGCAGCCTGCAGTACTGAGTCCCATGCCACACTGTCATCCATGTGTCAGCACTCTGAGTATTGAATCCTGTGCAGAAAGCCCTCATCCACACTCATCCAAAAAAGTTTCCTCTGAACTATAATGGGCACATAAAGGTTTCAGCAGCAGCAGCAGCTGTTTGGGCCACTTCCTGGTGTTATGTGAGTATTGTGGGTTTGGGTATATTTCCTTGGAACATAAAAGTGGCAGGTTTTGGTTTGTTACCTTTGATACCTCAGGGAAATCAAAACCAGAACTTATTTTGGATGCCAATGTGATTAATCCGTTGTTGCCCTCTGAGTTGAAATAATGACTTGGACCTCACATTTTATAATATCCCCTTTCTTTCCTTCAGTATGCTCTAGGCCAGCGGTTTTCAACCTGTGGGTCGCCACCCCTTTGGCGGTCAAACAACCCTTTCACGGGTCGCCTAAGACCATCCTGCATATCAGATATTTACATTACGATTCATAACAGTAGCAACATTACAGTTATGAAGTAGCAACGAAAATAATTTTATGGTTGGGTCACAACATGAGGAACTGTATTTAAAGGGCCAGAGGTTGAGAACCACTGCTCTAGGCGGAAGGAACAATGGCGCATGCATGGCCCCTGCCCTTCCTATTCCTCAGCTGTCTCAGTCCATTCATCAGAAGTCAAAGATACCTTGTAATTATCATATCATTATTATGTTAAGTACATAATTACATAGTAACATATTATGCATATTAATACAGACTTGGTATTTTTTTTTAAGTTTGTTGTCACTGGACCCTGTGTTATTTTCCCAAACACATAGATGCATTAGCAATAATCATGTGGTACACAGAATAGTTTCTCTGCAGCAATATTCTGTCTCTCTTCTGTTCAGAAGTGACCAGAAAGAGCACTAAAAAAATTTTTTACAGTATTACACAGAGCACTCTTATGTATAATAAACATACCAATTAATGTTTCTTTTATTGTTTATAACTCAATTCCAGGGGAATCTACTAAAAACAAACTTAAATTGAAAACGCAATTTTAAATTATTAATATTTAAAATTTAATTTGTCATATACTGGTATTAAAATACTTTGGTAATGTCTAGGGCCATGGTCGGCAAACTGCTGCTTGCTAGCCACATGCGGCTCTTTGGCCCCTTGAGTGTGGCTCTTCCTAAGTCTTAGGAGTAACCTAATTAAGTTAATAACAGTGTACCTGCCTATATAGTTTAAGTTTAAAAAATTTGGCTCTCAAAAGAAATTTCAATCGTTGTACTGTTGATATTTGGCTCTGTTGACAATGAGTTTGCAGACCACTGGTCTAGGGGAATAAACTGTGTTTTGAAGGCAGTTTGCCCTTTTAAGATCTTAAATATACCTCATAAAATTTATTTATTCAGTAGATACTTTTTGAGGGTCAGTTGGTCCCAGAAACTCTGTGAGGTGTTGATTATACAGAAAAGGTAAGATATGGTTTTTGCCCTCAAGAAATTTATAGTAATGGGAGGAACAAGCAAATAAGCAATTACAAATGCATGTGGTTAGTTCTGTAATGAGGAGAGTTAGGGGTTATGTGTATGAACATTGAAGCAATGCAGAAATCCAGTCTTAAAGAGTCACGGGCTTCTAGATAAAAGTGACAAAATAAAAGATGAGAAAGAGTTCCAGTGAAATGGGTAAGGAATAATATTTCACCCATATTGAGAACATATGCTTCCCTGGAGACTTGCACTAATTTCAACACTTAATGTAGTCATCTCAAACTGGTGTAGTAATCTCAATAACATTTTACTGGTCTCTCTTCCAATCACAATCACAGCAAGTTATTCTGTGAATATTGACAAACTGATTCTAAAGTTTATCTGCAGAGGCAAAAGACCTAGAATAGCCAATACATTGTTAAAAAGAACAGCCTGGCCAGTGTTGTTCAGTGGTTGAGTGTCGACTTATGAATCAGGAGGTTGTGGTTCCATTCCAAGTCAGGGTACATGCCCATGTTGTGGAGTCGATTTCCCAGTAGGGGGCATACAGGAGTCAGCCAATCAATGATTCTCTCTCCTCATTGATGTTTCTCTCTTCCTCTCCCTTCCTCTCTGAAATCAATAAAAATATATTTTTAAAATTAGAATAAAAAAGAAGAACAAATTTGGAAGACTGATGCTACCCAACTTTAAGACTTACTCTAAAGCTATAATAATTAGGACAATGTGGTGTTGGCAGAAAAAAAAAAGCCAACTAGATCAATGGACAAGAGTAGAGATACATACAGAAATAGACCCACAAAAATATAGTCAACTAGATCTTTAACAAAGGAGCAAAGACAATACAATGGAGCAAAGATATTATTTTCAACAAATGGTGCTGGAACCACTGGATATACACATGTAAAAGAAATAAATCTAGGTATAGGTCTCACACCCTTTACAAAAATGAACTCATAATATATCACATATCTAAATATAAAAATGCAAAATTATAAAACTCCTAGAAGATAGCATAGGAGAAAACCTACTTGACATTGGGTATGCTGGTCATTCCACCATTCGCTCGATTTGCATATTAAGGTTTTATTATATAGGATAATTGGAAGTTCTCTGTAATCACATTTGCTTTTTTCCCCCCTACATGCCTAATTCTGCAGAATGTCAAGTTCCATGAGTTCAGGGACATTTGTCTCTCCACTATGCCCCAGTGTCCAGCTCTGTACCTGATTCCTAGTAGGTGCCTTGTAAGTAGCTGCTAAGTGAGTGATTTTTTAAAAATTCATGAATGTCTCTAAGAAGGTACTCATTAAAATAAGGGAGAAATCAACATAAGGAAGAACTTACAGCTTAGGGCCTTCACAATGAAGCTACTTAAATTGAAATTTCACAGAGAACTAATAGTTTTAAAGGAAGGAAAATGAGTTGCTTGGTAAGAACCCAAATCAATTTCCCAGTTTTTCTAAACATGTGTAGAGGTGAGTCTGAAAAGTAATGAACTCCCTATGCTCTGAGTCTGAGAGTGAGGTCAAGGTACTTGCAAGGCAAATAAGGCCCTGCGGTCTCCCAAGATGAAGATCCAAGGTCAAGAAGAATTACAACTCATGCATTTTGGGGACAGAGTTGTAGGATGTTTTGTTCTAGTTCATTGTTAAATCTGTTTTGCCTGCTGTTAGTTTGATAGCTCCCTCATTTCACTAGGTTTGGTACCTGGGGACTATGAAAGAATGGTGAAGCATGAAAAAAAGACAAAATGCCCAACTTTTGGATAAAATGTGCTTACTCCCCACAGCGGCAATTTGGGCTGACTCCATCATGTGAGAATTGTTCAGAAAAACTCGGAAGAGCCATACTCACCTCTCCACACTCTTGTGTGTGCTGCTGCAGACAGGCCCCTGGCTGGACTAGGAGTGGTTTTTCCAGCTCCTATTCTCTCAGTCAGTTTGTGCTTTTATAACAAGATATTATAGACCAACTAGCTTAAACAATATAACTGTATTTCTCACAGTTCTAAACGCTGGAAAATTCAGGGTCAATGTGTTGGCCAATTTGGATCCTGGTGAGGGACCTCTTCCTGGTTATGTCCTCATGTGCCGCTCCAGCACAGCCAAGGGTTTGGTGAGCCTGAGGAGGGTAAGTGAAGAATTAAAGAAGACAGACAAGAGAATACAGCTGGGGCTCGGTGGATCTCCCATGCTTGGATGAGGTCACTGAAAGACCCAGCCTGCAAGCGGAGGCTTTATTTTATAGTGAGATGAAAACAAGGGTAGTGGTCAACATGTTTACAATGTTCTTGTGAATTTCACCTTGTTTTGGCAGCACTTGCTGCACCTCCCACAGCCCTTAGCTACCTAGGAAGGAACTAGGGAGGGCTATAAGTTTAAGCCTAATTATGCTAAGAGGGCTCTGCCCTCCAAGTTGGGACTTGTTTGTGGCCCTGTCATCGGTCAGTCCGATAGCCACTCCCTACATCCTCATATGTGATTGAGAGAGGAAAGCAAGTACCCTGTGGCCTTTCCTTATAAGGGTACTAGTCTCATCATGAGGGCTCTACCCTTATTACCAATGACCTCCCAAAGCCCCCCTACTCCAAATACCATCACAAAGGGGATGAGTGTTTCAACATATGAATTTTGAGGAAACACATTCAGTCCATAGCACCTGCCAATCTCACCTTATCTCTTCTGCCTACTATGTGAGTTTGGCAAAGTATAATTTCTCAGTCTCCTGCTCCCAGCTGCATCCTGGGAATAGATAAACATGAGCCTTTAGTTAGAAACATCAAACCATCCCAGTGGTGGAACAAACCTTCACAGAGCTCTGGGTTGAGAAAGGGTTCTCTACTGATGGGTAGAATTTCAGCACTCTCAACACTTCCTTCTTCATCAACAGAGTTTAATGTGTTTTTCTTGTTGGCTTCTTTGTAAGATAGAATTAGAAAAAATTTTGAAAGATTTATTCTGCTCTAAAAATAAAGTTTGAAAACTGTTCTACTCCCTCATTATTCTTCTTCCTTTTTCATGGTGTAATAGCCACACTGTCTCAGTTTTCTTTTCTGGACACCCTTCATGATCCAAATTTCCAAACATTGGAGGCCCCCCAGGTTCAGTCCTTGGCTCTTTTTTCCTTCTCACTCTCTTAGTGTCCTATCCAGTTCCTTGACTTCAAATACCATTTAACATGCTGACAACTCCCAAACATATTATTGCCAGCCCTGACATTGCCTCTGAGCATCAAACTACTCTATCTAGCAACCTCTGAAGGTAGTCTACTTGAATGTGCACTAGACATCACAAATCTAACATGTCCAATAGTGAACTTTTGATTCAGTCATCCAATCTGAACTTATATTTTTTACTTTTCTCCATCTCATACTTCATACCTCATCCCTAAGCAAGTCCTGAATCTGCTCTGCCTTCCAAATCTGCCTCATCATTTCTCACCACCTGAATGCTCTCATTCCTGTTTTTCTGCAAGAGAATCCTGTTTTCTTTATTTGTACTCCTGGCCTCTTCATTCCCCTCAGAGCAGCCAGAGATATCATTTCAAAATATAGATCATGTCATAGTGTTTCCTTGCACAAAACTCTTGAGTGACATCTCATCACATCCTACATAATAAAAGGCTAATATGCAAATGACCAAATGGTGCAATGACTGGTCACTATGATGCACACTGACCACCAGGGGGCAAACACTCAATGCAGGAGTTGAACTCTGGTGGTCAGTGTGCTCCCACAGGAGGAGCACTGTTCAGCCAGAAACTGGGCTCACAGCTGGAGAGCACAGCAGCAGTGGTGGGAGGCTCTCCCGCCTCTGTGGTAATGCTAAGAATGTCCGACTGATGGCTTAGGCCCACTAAGCCGTCAGTCGGACATCCCCCCAGGGCTCCCAGACTGTGAGAGGGCACAGGGCAGGCTGAAGGACCTCAGCACGGATTTCGTGCACCAGACCTCTAGTCTATATAATAAAGAGCCAGGGTTGTAACGACTGATGGCTCAACAAGACCAGAAGTCAGCACTGACTGCCTAGGGGGCTGCAGATCAGGCCCTGAGAGAGGCCTGCAGAGAGAGAGGCAGGGTCTAATCCGTAGCCTCTGTGGCAGCCGTTGATCAGAACTTGCCTCTCTTTCTCTCCCAGTCTGGCCAACAACTGTGCCTCCATTTCTCTCCAGGCCTTTACCGGGGCTTCTGATCAGCCCTACCTTTCTGATCAGGCCTCATTGATAGGCCCAGAAATGCTGACTGGCATAGAAACCAATCAGAACCAAATCTGGGTGAATGTAAGGAGCCAGTGGCTGCCTAGGAGGTGGAGCTTTTGACGCTGACTGGCATAGAAACTGACTAATCGAAACAAAGTCTGGGTCAACTATGAGGAGAAAATGGCTGCCTAGGAGGCAGAGCTTTTGATGCTAACTGGCATAGAAACTGACCAATCAGAACCAAATTGGCAATTGGGAGCGAGATCAATCTGGCAGGGGAGGGCAGTTGGGGGCAGTTGGGGAAACCAGGCAACCAGGCTGGCAGGGGAGGACAGTTGGGGGCAAGATCAGGCTGGCAGGGGAGGGCAGTTGGGGGCTTGATCAGGCTGGCAGGAGAGGGCAGTTAGGGGCAATCAGGCAGGCAGGCAGAGGCAGTTAGGGGCAATCAGGCAGGCAGGCAGAGAGGTTAGGGGCGATCAGGCAGGCACAGGGGTTAGGGGCAGTCAGGCAGGCAGGCAGGTGAGTGGTTAGGAGCCAGTGGTCCCAGATTGTGAGAGGGGTGTCCGACTGTCTGCCCCATAGGGATCTGGCCTAAACCAGCAGTTAGACATCCGCCGAGGGGTCCCCGATTGGAGTGGGTGCAGGTTGGACTGAGGGAAACCCCCTCCATGCACGAATATTGTGCACCAGGCCTCTAGTAGTAAATAAAAACCCAAGTTTTTCCTCAAATGATGTGGCCCTACTCCTTCTTCCATGAGTCCTCATCACTGTCACTTTTTTGTAGCTGATTGCCTCCCTGCTGCCCTCAGTCACACCACGCATGGTCTCCCTCCAGTCTTTGCACCTGCCTCTCTGACCTGAACCATGTTTTCCTCAGGTATTCGTATCCCTTTTCAGGTCTCTACTGTAGTATTAGAGCGACCATTCTCAGCCCCCAATCTAAAATATCAAACCCTATCCCCATCACTCTCTGATCCATGTACATTTCTTGTTAACGTTATAGAAGTCTGATATTATACTTAATAATCCTTTACTTATTTTCTGTCTGCCCCACTAGAGCGTAAGCTCTATGAGGGCAGAGATTCCTCTTACTCACTCTTGTATCATCAGCCCCTAATGTGGTATTTTATATAGGATAAGTACCTAAGAAATAGTTGCCGAATAAAAGAATTCTCTCATTTGTTCAGATAATAAAACTGAGGCCCAGCAGATAGACATTCAGCATTTCCTTCTCTTTCCTGGTTCTTTGAGAAAACTAGTGTTTCTGTAGGCAAGAGGTGCAGAACTTTATAAAGACCCTTAGTTCTTCACTAACACAAGATAGTTGAGACAATATGCAAAGCAAAGTTAAACAACTCGGAGGCAGAAGCTGTGCAGCAATGCATCAATATTGAGATGCGGTGGTCTGAGAGGAGCATTCTTGGAGGTGAAGTGGGCTAGAGGCCACATCCATTTGTTCCTTGTTAAGAAAAAGGATATGGATGCCCAAGTACTAGTATTTAAATAGGTGGCCAAGAGTTGGATATTTAGGACAAATGTTAGATATGTGTGATATACATGCCATCCTACCTCTAGTGTTACAGCAATTGCTTATTTAACTTTATGATGAAACAATTTATGAAAAAAATGTATATATAAATACACATACAGATGTAGGTAGGATAGATATTTTGTTCTCCTTTTAAGGACAATTGCTTTATGAAGAAAATAGAGTGTACTAATTTCTTAAACCAAAAAATATTTTTAAAAAGATCCTTCCTTCCAATGCACCTGTCATCCTGTGGGCATTCCTCTATAGAGTAAATAGTGGAGATGCCCAATGACAGATCAACTGGTTGTGTCTATTAAATCATCAATGAGTTTGTTGATTTGGATGCATCAACTTGTTGGCCTTTAACATTTCCCCAACAGACTGTTTTTTATAATCTATCCGTCCCACCTTCATGCATACACATAGAGACCTTCACACCACACACTCCCAACTAATTTCCATTTGAAAGCAGTTGCTTGGACAAGTGTTAATGGAAGTCATAGTTTTTCTGTGAAATACTGTGACACAATGGTGGGAGTCCAAACAAAAGCAATCCTGAATCCTGAAGTAGTACACTAACATTTTAATTGAAGTCCAGGAAGAGAAACAGTTTTCTTCCAGAAAGCTTGTTATTATCAAAGCCTACTTACTTCTGGAGAAGACAAGTGCTGAGACACTTGTAAACCATTGAACTTGACAAGGCTTGACTTTGAAAACTGGGTTCAGTATGTCCTTCTGCAATAGAGACACTAGCACAAAAGGATAAATGAACAGAGACCGTCAAACCTTCTGCCTTCTCATTTTGTTCAAGCTTTATTCTTTTTTTTTTCAGAGTTCAATTCAGTACCCATCTCCTGCGACCAGTCTTCCCCTATTGCCAGCCCATGTAGAAATATCACAATCTCCTGAGCCCTGGTGGTGAAGTGCAACAACACTACTTTATACAGGTATGCAATCTTCAATTCCTTAATGATGAAGGGAGCTTGTCTGCTTATCTTCCCATTTTACAGTATGTTCTGATGGAAGGCTTGTGTTAAAATATAAATAAATACATATATATATATATATATATATATATATATATATACACACACACATACACACACACACACACACACACACACACACATATACTGGAGGCCTGGTGCACGAATTTGTGCACAGGTGGGTTCTGGCTGGCCTGCCCCGATTGGGGCCGATCTGGCCGGGCTGGCCAGGGGGAGGCTGTGGGAGGTTGGCCGGCCAGCCCCGTCCCTGATTGGGGTGGGTGGGCAATTGGGGGTGGGGCCGGCCGGAGAGTGGGGCTGCGGGCGGTTGGCCGGATGGCCCCACCCCCGGTAGGGGTTGGAAGGCCAACTGGGGGCAGGGCTGCGGGGGGGAGGCTCCTGGAGATGACCCACTGAGCTGGAACTGAGCATGAGCCCCAGACTTCCCAGGGAGGATGGCCTCAGCAAGGAAACAGAAACCACCAAAGGCCCTGCAAACAGGCCCTGAGCTCCCTTTGTCCAGGTGGACTCAGAGCTGGTGTCTCTGTTTGTACATTAGACACAGCCCAACACTCGCCTTTGTCTGTTGGTCAAATCCATTGCATCGAAAAACTTGTTCCCCTTCTTCTCTTTGGGCCCTTACAACAAATACAGGCCGATTGGAAGACATGGGCCCTAGTGACAGAGCCAGGCCCCACGATCACCCAGAATTTAGGCCTAAGACAATTGAGTAGCAATCTCCATAGAACAGAACACACTGTTTTAGAGTCTTAATTCTCCCCTAAAATATGCCCAGCTGCTCCTCTTTAGCCGGTGCCAGGGTCCTGCCCCAGCAGGTCCAGGGGTCCCCAAAGGTGTGGATGGAGTCGGCGAAGAAGGAATGACATGGAGACAGCCAGGTTCAGTCACCAGGTTCTAGTCAGGTTCTCTTGCCATGTTCTATCCAGGTTCTGTAGCCAGGTTCTGTCTCTATAGTTCTGTGTTCTAAGTTCTGTGTTCTAAGTTCTGTGTTCTAAGTTCTGAGTCTTGCTGTCTTATTACATTTGTATTTATACCAGTTGATTCAATCCTATCAATCTCTATTACAAAGGTTAGGGCGTTTCTTATCTCCATTCCAGGGAGTAAAGATTATGTAGCTTAAGCATGATTGTTCGTAGTTAAAGTGATTAATTACCCACCTGGCACTTAGTTAAGAAGTTTTATTCCCTCCCTAACTTCAGGGGAAAATCCCTACCTGGGGAAACAACCTTTCTCAGAGAGGAGACCTTGGTTAAAACACATAGTGCCAAGAAGGTGAGCAAACATATTAAGAACAGTATGCCATATATGCCAGGTCCCTTGAAACAGCAAGCATGGACTGGCTCCCGGCAAGCCGGGATAGACTGAACTAAGGAACCAAAGACCAGGTTTCCTTTGAGGTGGGATCCACCGGGAGCCAGCTGGTGGCAAGGCCACTCATAGGCAGCTGCCTTCCCCCAAAGCTTAGTGTGCTCTGAGCTGATCCGTTTCTGGCAGTGCTGGGTCCTGGGCTGCTGGTTGGGTGGCAGGTCCACAGGGTTACTCTCTGCCACCTTCCTGACCTCCCAAACAGTACCCTCCAGCCCAGTGCACCAGGTGGCTGTTGCTAGAGCCGGGTCTTGGAGAGCGATGGAGCTGGCCCGTGCTGAGAGGGACCCACAGGTGGCCAGGCTGTGCCCCTGACCCCGCTTCTCAGTCTCGCTCACGTGGATCAGGCCAAAGCCTGCTGCCCAAGACTGGCGCCACATGGGGAGGGTCGCAGCCAGAAGAGGGACACCTTGACTTGCCAGCTTTGGTGACGATTATCTCTGTGCCCAGCTGATTGAATTTGTCCCACAGAGCCTTCATCTCAAGCTGCACGCTCACGCTGGCCACCTTTGCGTTCTTTTTTATCAGCGCCTTGGCAGCAGCCGCACAACTAGCCCCAGGCCGTTGGGCTTGGCAGCGGCACCGGTCATGACCCCTGCGGCTTGGGTGTCATAGCAACTGGTCATTCCGCTATAATGGTCATTGGGCTTTTATTATATACTAGAGACCTGGCACATGAAATTCGTGCACAGGTACGGTCCCTAGGCCTGGCCTGCAAACAGGGCCATCTTTCCCAGCCCCCCACCATCACCCACCTCCGGTTTCCTGTTCGTCATTGGGCGATCAGAGCCTGCCAGCCAGGGGGAAAGACCAAGAGGTCGGCCAGCCTGCCCCTGCTATGGGTCGCCCTCTGTGTGTGGGGTGACCGGCAGGGCAGGGGCTTTGGCCTGGCACTGCCCGCGTCCCCAGCCACCCACCCTGGGTTCCTCATTCACCGTTGTGTGATCGGAGCCTGCCAGCTGGGGAAAGGGACCAAGAGGTGGTCAGTGTGCCTCATAGTGACCCGTCGAGCAGTCGTTCTGGTTGTTCCACTGTTAGGGTCAATTTGTATGTTACCCTTTGATTATATATGACTTAGCATTCTCTAGGACTTCATACAGGTTATAGTGTATACAGAGCAATGGTTCCTGACCATGGCTGCCCATTAACATCACCTGGAAAACTTTTAGAAAATGCCAATGCCTAGGCCTCAGCTTTAAGGATTGGACTGAATTGGTTGAAGGTGGAGCTCAAGTAGAAGTAATATTATTTTTAAAAGTCCCCAATTGCTTCCTATTTGCAACAAGTGTTGAAATAACTTGGTTAGTGCAGGTTTGAAAGAATGTTTTATTACCTAGAAATTGTTTCTTTGTCTTTTAAAAAACAGGATTAACAGTGTGTACTTCCCTGGGTTGTTATTCCCAGATGGGATCACATCTTCCCTATTTTGAAGCCTTGTCACCTTAGACAACTTCTTAACCTCTCTAAGACTTAGATTTCCATTGGGGAGTTTAAAAGTATCAACACAATGATAATGAATAAATGAGGTAATATTTGAAAAGTACTCAGTCTAGTGCTTGGAATATATCTGCAGTATGGTAGACTCTAAATAAATCTTAATTCTTTCCTCTCTTTCCCTTCCATCTGTGGCTATACTCTAACCCAGCCGTGGGCAAACTACGGCCTGCGGGCCGGATCCGGCCCGTTTGAAATGAATAAAACTAAAAAAAAAAAAAAGACCGTACCCTTTTATGTAATGATGTTTACTTTGAATTTATATTAGTTCACACAAACACTCCATCCATGCTTTTGTTCCGGCCCTCCAGTCCAGTTTAAGAATCCATTGTGGCCCTCGAGTCAAAAAGTTTGCCCACCCCTGCTAACCTGATCCCTATCCTTGTGAGCCAAGCCTTTGATATTTAGTAACCAAATCCCTCCAAAGGAGACCACATCTGATTTAGCTATGGTGAAATAGAACATGGCATGTGTACTTGTGTGATAAAAAGTACAGTTATAGATATAGTTAAGAAATCATTCTTCTTCTAACTTCTGAAGAGAAACCTTGAGGGGACAAAACCTGTAACCTTGGATTTAAGCATTGGGCAATGCCAGGCACCTCAGAGAAATTACACAACTTCTACAGTCATAATAAACTTTGACTTTATTCCAAGTGTGGTCCTTAGACCGGCAGCATCATTATCTCCTAGGAACTTGATAGAAAAGCATAATCTCAGGCTCCATCCCAGACCTATCAAGTCAGAATCTGCATTTTAACATGATGCTCAGGTGATTTGGTACCCATTCAAGTATGAGAAATGCTCCTGTAAGATGATGATAACATGATGGCTGACAATTGAAAGTATCATAAATCTGGTTGACAGAGGTTTTGGTATCGTTTCCCCAGTACAATACTGCTGACTTCAGCCCAGTCTGCCGAATCAGTTACTAAAACCACACTGTAGCATGGTCAAGTCCAGCTCTGAGCCTGAAGTAGCTGTAAACTCAGCCCATGCACCCAGCCTGTTAGTGTGAACACCCACAGTCCTGCCATATTAATCAGCGATGTCTTAAATTCCACCACCTTTTTGTCCATCTCCGGATTTTCAGGTCTGATCCTGACCTCCTTACTTCTGACTCACTGTCTTGGCCCCTGTAAGGATCCTATACTTCCCCCTATGATCTGACAAATAGTCATGCTGTTTTATTTCTGACTCTTGGTTTTCCCTATCTGTCCCTTTCCATATTTTTTCCTTCCTCTCTAGAAGACAGCTCTACCCAGGCTTGCCCAAAGGTACCTACTACTGTGAAAGGAAATCAGACCAAGGAGAAGGATGCAAGTGGGTCTCTGAGATCTGATTGCAACCAAGAGCCCTCTGACATTCATTCTAGCTCTTCAGTGGTGTAGAGCAACTTTTTGTGGAGGAGGTGTAGGCTAGGAGAAAGAGGCTGTGAGCAGTCAAGTCAGTAAGCACACCTACTCCAGCACAGAGAACACTGCAGGTGGCTAGCCCTCCCATCTTCTCTTTAGAAACCAAATTTTGGAATGACCTGCAGGTCTGGCCTTTCTCCCTATCTATGTTTTCATCTCCACCAGACCGGTTAACCCAAAGACACTCTCTACTTTGCAAACCACTATTATGTTGGGAATGAAACTCAAAGCAGCATCTAACATGTAAATCAATAGATCTTTCACTCAGCAGTAGCTAAAGGGAACCTACCCTCACTTGTTTTCCTACAAATATGGTATTTTGGTTTATTTTAGGGCATATTGTTTGGCATTGTAAATTATGTATTTTTTTAAACCCCAGTCATTTCACCAATAAAAATGACTTTCCTGATAATTAAATGTCCCCCACAATGGCAGTTATACCACTAAATTTCATTTTACCACAAGAAGCCTATAGATTATTAAACGGTGTCAGCTCTCACCCACCCACATACCTTCAATGCAGTCAGGAAAAGGTGTCAGCATTTCCAAGGTGTGCCAGATGATGTGTGGTTCCCATAATTTCACATTTGGAGGCATGTATCATGTTGTTTATGTACATAGGCTGGCTCATTACACATTTGGGATTTATTTTAGAGGTTATTAAGTTTGGGAAGCTCTGAACGCAAAGATAAAGCTTTTAATTGACTAAGTTCTATTAATATTTGATTTTAAAATGGATTTAAATATATTTATTTATATTATTTTGGCTTCTAAATGATATCTTATAATCTACAGAATCCATTTCAGAAGAAATTTGACTAGAGCAATAAATAGTCTGTGTGACCAGCAAATTCGGGAAAAGATGTGACCTCTGTATATTTAAAACTCAACTGATGTGCTGGATTGACCTGACCCGTTCTGTTTGATAAGTTGACTAGTTCCATTCTCATCACTCCTTCCACCACTGTACTAACACGCACATTTCACCAATTGCATAGACACTTCTTTATCTTGCCCTACTGCAGTATTTTTCAAACTGCCAGTTTCAGTCCTTAAGTAAGTCATGAAAATTATTTAGAGTTTTATATACTACTTTTAAAAAATTGGATAGAGAACATCAGAGTCTCACAGGCAGAAAGGATAAGTGTTTTGTGAAATATTTATTTCAGTGATGTGTGTGTGTATAATTATATGGTAATGTAGATTGTATTGCTTATTGGGGGTTATAGTAAAAAAAAAGTTTGAAACACACAAATGGACTTACTGGTTTCTGCCTGCAACAATTCTATGATCTAGATATTGAGGATCTTTATATCTTAAGAAGCCAAAGTCTTTAGGTTGCTGCTAAGCTAATGGTCATGACCAGGACCAAACACTGGCTCTGGATCCTACAGTTAAGTAATAGTATCTGGAATGATCTAATTATCAAAATTTGCAGTTCCCAAAGTGTAGCTCCAGGACCAATAGCAACAGCATCATCTGGGAACTTATTAGAAATGCAACCTCTTAGGTCCCACCCCAAGCCCACTGAATGACAATTCTGGGTGTGGGGCCCAGTAATCTGTGTTTTAGCAACCCTCCAGGTGAATGTGATGTGTGGTAATGTTTGAGAACCACTGGCCTTCACAAGTTTGAGTCTGGACTTCGCTTCTACTTATTAATGTAGGACCTTATCCATTTAAAAATCCCTCCCCAAATAGTTCCACAGATTCTCATGAGTGCCTCCCACATAATGACAAATATGTCTATTCAGTTATCCTAGGACATCCAACAATATTTTTCTCTGTAGTATCTATTTATGAAGTTATGTAGAACCTAGTAAACTCATACTTCAGGGTTTTCTTTAGAAAACATTGCAATCCATCCTATTCATTATATACACACACATACACATTTTATTGATTTTTACAGAGAGGAAGGGAGAGGGATAGAGAGTTAGAAACATTGATGAGAGAGAAACATCGATCAGCTGCCTCCTGCACACCTCACACTGGGGATGTGCCCGCAACCAAGATTCATGCCCTTGACTGGAATCTAACCCTGGGACCTTTCAGTTCACAGGCTGACACTCTAATCCACTGAGCCAAACCAGTCAGGGCATTGAATGTATATTTTTAATCTTAATTGTTGAAAGAATTACATATGTGTCTTTTTTCCCCATTGACCCCTTCTAGTCTGCTCCTCCCCCACCCCATCCCTGTCCCAGGCCTTCACCACCCTATTGACTATGTCCACTGGTTATGCATATATGCATACAATTTTTTTGGTTGATCTCTCCCCCACACATCTCCACCTTCCCTCTGAGATTCAGCATTCTGTTCCTTGCTTCTATGTCTCTGGATCTATTTAGTTCATCATTTTATGTCCATTAGATTCCACACACGAGTGAAATCATACGGTATTTGTCTTTTTCTGACTGGCTTATTTTACTTAACGTAATGATCTCTAGATCCATCCATGCTATTGAAAAAGGTAAGATTTTCTTCTTTTTTACAGCCAAGTAGAATTCCATTGTGTAAATGTGCCACAGCTTTTTTTTTTAATTCACTTATTTACTGATGCACTTGGGCTGTTTCCAGATTATTTTTAATACAATTCTATATACCAGTAATTCTTGTGTAATTTGACTTATGTCTATTTTTATGTACTTTTAAGCACTTAATAGGGTTAAGTGCTTAATTTCCATAAATCCTATGAGAATTATATGAGATAACTTATAAAAACTGTTTCATATGTATGTGTGTGTATGTGTGTGTATGTGTATATGTGTGTGTGTGTGTGTGTGTATATATATATCTATATCTATATCTATATCTATATCTATATCTATATCTATATCTATATCTATATCTATATCTATATCTATATATATATATATATCTCAAAGTCTTTAGTTTTTCTCTGGTAAGATGAAGACCCTTGGCTCTTAGTTTAAGAAGACACAAGAATCCTCTCACATGAGTGCTCCATTTTCCACAGTATAAACCCTAGTGTTTGGGGGACTAGACACACATACTTACATGAGGTTTTCAGTCTGGAGGGCCTAAGGAGAATTCTTCTTATGTCAATCTTAGTGTTTAAGTGACACACAGAGTTAGTTCCCTAAGGACTCAAAGGAGAGCAGAGAACACAAGTTCTTTAGCCTAGAGGATTTTTCCATCATATCACATACACACCACACAACACACACAAACACACATGCTCACACATACACACATACATTCATGAATATATGCCTCCAGGAACTGTCTTCCCTCTTTCTCTGTATTCTCTATTCCTGGATGGCGGGGGTGGGGCATGTCCTTTCCTTGACTTCCAGCCATTGGTATAGGTGGAAAAATGTAAAGTGTGGTTAAAAAAATCCAAAGACACCAATTACAGTGAAAAAATAGTAAAAGTTTTCAGAGAACTGCTCAAAAAGCCTTCAAGTCCAGATGGCATTAAAATAGAGAGTTTCAAGCCTTCAAGGAGCAAAGATTTCTCTATATATAAGTTATTCCAGAATACAGGAAAACAGAAAACTTTCCAATTGACTTTTCAGTGTGCACATATCCTCAGAACCAAGATAGACAAAGAATGGCAACAACAACACAAAAAACAACAACATACCAACTGTACCTATGCTTATAAGGTGTAAAACTCCAAAATTAAATGTAAGCAAATAGAATACATCAGTTTTAACTGAAGAATATAAAACCAGTTCAACATAAAGAAATCTAATAATATAATCCATCATATTAGTAAGGTAAGGAGAAAAATATATGAACATCTATATAGAGGTGGCAAAATATTTTAACAGAAGTTTCAACATTTATTCATTCATTCTTAATTACAAAACAGCAACAAAAATGACAACAGTGCTTTGGGGAAGTCCTGTATTGTGTAAAATGCATCTGAAACAATAGCAAGCACATAATGGACACGAAAAAGTCAAAATAAGAGTAGAAATTACAGCCACTATTAATTTAGCACTGTTCTTTATAGTTTTCTGAATATGTGCATATCCATAAATAATATATTGCTTCATTTTCCTATCTTTTAACATTATATAAATAGGATTATACTGTATGTATTCTTTAGTGACTTGCTTTTCTCACTTAACATTATACTTTTGAGATTTCTGTGTTGGTGAATAGATCTATATAATGCATTCATTCTGACCTTTTTAGTATTATGTTGTATGAAAATATCCTAAATTTTCTATTTTTTGCAATTACATATAATACTGCTGTCAATATTTATGCGTATATCTCTTGATTCAGGTGTGCAAGAATTTTTCTAGGAGATATACCTAAGGATGGAATTCCTGACATACATTTCGCAAACATACATTCAACTTTATAAAATAACTAGAGGCCCAGTGCATGAAATTTGTGCATGTGGGGGGCAGGGGGTGTCCCTCAGTCTGGCCTGCACCCTCTCCAATCTGGGACCCCCTCAGGGGATGTCCGACTGCCGGTTTAGGCCCGATCCCTGTGGGATCCCTGAGGGATTGGGCCTAAACTGGCAGTCAGACATCCCTCTCACAATCCGGGACTGCTGACTCCTAACTGCTCTCCTGCCTGCCTGCCTGGTTGCCCCTAACTGCTTCTGCCTGCCAGCCTGATCACCACCTAACCCAAGGATGGCGAACCTATGACACATGTGTCAGAGGTGACATGCGAACTCATTTTTTTAGTTGATTTTTCTTTGTTAAATTGCATTTAAATATATAAAAAAATATCAAAAATATAAATCTTTGTTTTACTATGGTTGCAAATATCAAAAAATTTCTGTATGTGACACGGCACCAGAGTTAAGTTATGGTTTTTCAAAATGCTGACATGCCGAGCTCAAAAGGTTTGCCATCACTGCCCTAGCCACTCCCCTGCTGGCCTGATTGATGCCTAACTGCTCCCCTGCTGGCCTGATCACCCACAACTGCCCTCCCCTCTGGCCTGATTGCCCACAACTGCCCTCTCCTGCCACAGCCCACCTCCTCTGCCAGGCCCCGCCTCCGTTGTGCACATGGCCATCTTGTGATGACGTTAGGTTGTGATGCGTGAGGGCGTGATGACCACCTAGGGCCTAGGCCTAGGCTGTTATTAGTATAGATGCTGTTATTTTCCAATATGCTTGCACTAGTTGAGGGTTTACCCTAAGAGTGAATGAAAGTTCTATTATTCTAGTCCTAATCATATTTGTTATTATACATTAAAAATAAAAATGTTAACACATTGTTTGTGGGTAGTTTTTATCGCGCTAACAGGTGGTGCGGGCCATTTTTGCTAATTTTTTGCGCAAATGGCAACGTTCAGTAAAATTACGATAACTTTAGTTTACGTATTTTTATGTTACCCGCTTTCTACCGCTAGTCTATAAAAGACGTATTAATACGTGTCCCGTGCTCTACTACACTGGTAGAACGTATAAATATGTTTCCCACATACAATGTGTTAACTAATATATTGGGCAGAGAATGCCATCGCATTATGGTTTTAACGTGTTTTTCATACTAAAGATGTTGTTGAGCATGTTTTCATATCTTGTTCTCTGAAATACTTTATATCTCTTGCCAATTTTCTATAGGGTCAGATGTGTCTTTTTTATTGATTTGTAGTAGTTATTTAAATATTTTGATGCAAATTTTCTGACAGTTAGTGCATTGCAAATATCTCCCACCAGTGTGTAGCTTGTCTTTTCACTCTGATGGTATTTTAAATATCTAATTGCCTTTCTAAATGCTCTTATTAATTTTAATAATATCTGTAGATACTTTTGTATTTCTGTCTAAGCAGGTATATTATCTATTAACAATAAGACTTGTATTTATTGTCAATCTTTATAACTTCTATTTCTGTGTCTGGATAAAATGTTCAGTACAATTTTGAATAGAAGTGATGGTGAAAATTCTCATCTTATTCTTGGCTTTAAATGGAACTTTTATTACATTTCACCATTATCGTGTCTGCTTTTGGATTTGTAGATATACTTTAAGTTTTAATAGGTTAAGGGCATTTCCTACTTTTCCTGATTACAAAATTTTATCTATGCTCCTTTTACATATTTTGAAGTAATCATGTCATTTCTCTCCTTAACCTGTTAATTTGGTAAATTACCCTATTAATTTTCTAATGTTGAACCAGTCTTGTTTTTGTGGAATAAATCTAAGTAATATTTGGGAAACTATTTTGCTTATATTTATTCAGAATTATTCTATATACTAGTAGCCCGGTGCACGAAATTCGTGCACTGGGGTGGGGGGTGGGGTGAGGGAAGGGGCCCCTTAGTCTGGCCTTCACCCTCTCCAATCTGAGACCCCTCAGGGAATGTCCAACTACCTGTTTGTGCCCACACTTTTAACAGATAACAACTCCATTGTTGTTTCTTTCTTATGCTTAAAACCATTGGAATTAGTAGGTATTCAAAGTGTGTATACATTTTGGGGGGACACCCTGTATATCTCTAGTCAGCGGTGAAAGAAACCAACAGCAGATTTGGAACCCCCAACAGGGAACCTCGCTCACTCCCCACATGTCTCCCCACTTCACTTTCCACCTTCATGGGCAGCAGGAGAATCAACGTTTTCTCTCATTAATTTGGAAAAGCACATCCTGTCACCCGCTGCCTGGCAGGAGTGCGCTAGGCCCCAAGCAAGCGAGGCTCAGCCAGGGCAGCCTTCACTCATGGGTGCTGACACCCAAAGTGCACATTCCTCCTCTACAGTCGCCCTGACTATCCCACTGTTTCACTGAGAGGACGGAATTCCTCTCCACCTCTGGGTTCTTAATCTTGAACGCTGACCAAAGACACCTCAGTGAGGGCCGCCCGCGCCCACCAGATGTGTCTGTCTGCATCTGCTCCTGCCTCAGCGCCTGCATTAACCCCCTAGAGGTGATCTCGTAGCTGCACTGGCCTCCGTGGGAACAGGGCATCACCACTCTGCCCTCTCACTGTCATCTCACAGGCACCCACCCTCAGCACCCAGAACACCCAGACACTCTCCAAAGGACGTGAGTGCATCAGAGGGGATGTGTGCACATCCTGTGGGGTTGTTAGGCATGCTGGGTTGATGGAAGTGTGGTGGAGAGGCGGGGGGAACTAGTGCACGCCTTGGTTTGCAACTGTTGCAGGAGGGTGACAGTGTGCTGGGGGATATTCACACGCCAGGGCGGGGGGGGGGGGGGGAGTGTGTGCACACCGGAGGCCTCTGGCTTTGCAGATCCGCAAACCCCCGTGGTGCGGCCAGGAGGACATCAGTCTGGCCCGCCACGGTGGCTATCCCTGCGATCCTGCACCTTCTGGGCCAGGAGGGGGATCTTGTGCAGCCACTCCTGGGCGCTGATGGCCTGCAGGTGCTACTTCAGCTCAGCCTGCAGGCTCCGCTTGGCGCACTCACAGCTGTCACCACCGCCATGTGGGGAGTACAGGCCGCCCTCCGCTGGCCTGCCTCCCCTGTCCAGGGGCTGTCTGCGCTGCTTACCTGCCCAGAGTGACTGGGGCTGGGTGGAAGCCAGGTGTCCTGCCCTGCCCAACCCCGGCCGATCCGCCCCTGTGCGAGCTGCTGCCCCGCCGGGAAGGGTCACAGATCCGGGTCCCAGGACCGCAGACAGCCTCAAGCACTGCCCCCCTGCCAGCCAGGTCACAGATCCGGGTCCCAGACCGCGGACAGCCTCAAGCACTAACCCCCGCCCGGCAGGGTCACAGATCGGTCTTGGACCCCGGACAGCTTTGCCTTCAGTATGCAAATTAGCCGCCATCTTGTTGCTTCGGGGGGGTCCCCACTGGGGTGCCTGGCTAGCCTGGATGAGGGGCTGATGGCTGTTTGCAGCTGGTCACACCCCCTTCAGGGTGGGGGTCCCCACTGCGGTGCCTGGCCAGTCTGGGTGAGGGGCTGAGGGCCATTTTCAGGCAGGCGACTGAAGCTCCCAACTTCTTTTTTTCTTTTTTTTTTTATTCTGGGATTTATTTACCTTCTATAGCTGTCACTGGAGTTGAGAGCCGGCTTTAGCTCTGAGGCCCAGCTGCAGCTCTGAGACCTCGGCTGCTGAAAGCAGGGATCTGGGTTTGTTTGTATTCTACAATTGAAACACTGTTGCGGTCCTGCTGGCTGAAGCCCGGATGGCCGAAAGCAGGTTTCTGGGGTTAATTTACCTTCTATAATTGCAACGTTGTTTCTTAGACTGCAAGCTCAGAGGCCGGCAAGGCAGGCGGGGAACCTTGGCTTCCTTCTTCACTGGAGCAAGCAAGCCTCCTGTTCGCTTCAGCTGCCTGGCTGCTGGCCGCCATCTTGGTTGGCAGTTAATTTGCATATCGCCCTGATTAGCCAATGGGAAGCGTGTTGGAGGTATGATTAATTACCATGTTTGTCTATTATTATATAGGACTAGAGGCCCGGTGCACAAAAATTTGTGCACTCGGGGGGGAGGGGCGTCCCTCAGCCCGGCCTGTGCCCTCTTGCAGTCTGGGACCCCTTGGGAGATAACGACCTGCTGGGTTAGGCCTGCTCCCGGGTGGCAGAGGGCAGGCCCAATCCCTAGGTGCAGCCCCTGGTCGGACTCAGAGCAGGGCCGATTGGGGAGTTGGGGTGCTGCCCCCTGTCATGCACAGAGCACGGCGATTGGGAGGTTGTGATGCCACCCTCAGTCACGTTCAGGGTAGGGCCGATTGGGGGGTTGGGGCACCGTCCCCTGTCACACTCAAGGCAGGGTCGATGGGGAGGTTGCAGTGCCACCCCCTGTCACGCACATAGCAGGGCCCATCAGGGGGTTGGGGCGCTGCCCTCTATCACCCACAGAGCAAGGCTGATCAGGGGGTTGGGGCGCCGCCACTGTCACACTCAGGGCAGGGCCGATGGGGAGGTTATCGCTCTACCCCGTCACACACAGAGCAGGGCCCATGGGGGGTGGTTTGGGGCGCTGCACCCTGTCACACACAGAGCAGGGCCGATCAGGGGGTTGGAGCGCCGCACGCTGTCACACACAGAGCCGCAGGGCAATCGGGGTTGGGGAGCTCCCCCCTATCAGGCACAGAGCAGGGCTGATCAGGGGGTTGGGGCGCCTTCCCCTGTCACGAACAGAGCAGGGTGGATAGGGAGGTTGTTGCCCCACCCCCTGTCACACAGCCGCAGGGCGATCAGGGGGTTTGGGCGCTGCCCCCTGTCACGCTGATCCCAGTGCCAGGAGGCCTCTCAGCTCCACTGATCCCGGTGCTGGGAGGCATATTACCCTTTTACTATATAGGATAGAGGCCTGGTACACGGGTGGGTGCCAGCTGGTTTGCCCTGAAGGGTGTCCTGCGTCAGGGTGGGGGTTCCCACTGTGGTTCCTGGCCAGCCTGGGTGAGGGGATGATGGCTGTTTGCAGCTGGTCACACACCCTTCAGGGTGGGGGTCCCCACTGGGGTGCCTGCCCAGCCTGGGTGAGGGGATGATGGCTGTTTGCAGCTGGTCAGACACCCTTCAGGGTGGGGGTCCACACTGGGGTGCCTGGCCAGTCTGGGTGAGGGGCTGAGGGCTGTTTTCAGGCTGGGGGTGACTGAAGCTCCCAACTGCTCCTTTTTTTCTTTTTTCTTTTTTATTCTGGGCCACCTTTAGCTTTGATGCTTGGCTCCAGGTCTTAGGCCTCCGCTGCTGAAAGTAGGTTTCTGGCCTTTGCTTACAATGTTGCGATCCTGCTGGCTGAAGCCGGGCGGACTAAAGCAGGTTTCTGGGGTTTTGTTTAGCTTCTATGTTTGTTACATAGTTGCTTAGAGTTGCAGCTCAGAGGCCTGCAGCGGCAGGCAGGGAACATTGGAGTCCTCCGTCACTGAAGCAAGCAAGCCTCATGTTAGTTTCAAGCTGCCTGGCTGCCGGCCGCCATCTTGGCTGGCAGTTAATTTGCATATTGCCCTGATTAGCCAATGGGAAGGGTAGCGGTTGTACGCCAATTACCATGTTTCTTTTTTATTAGATAGGATGTTTGTGAGTGAAGTTGGCCATCTTGTCTTTTTAGTCTTTTCAGATTTTAGTATTAAGGTTTTACTAGCTGCCTTAAATTAGTTAGAAGGTGTTTCCTATTTATTCAGGTTTTACATATTTTAGTTATCTATTCTTTGAATGTAGGTAGAATTGAATCTCTTTTCTTTGTGGAAGGATTTTTAACTACCAAGTTAATTTTTTTGCACTTATAGAAGCATTTAGGTTTTTGGGTTCTTCTGGATAGTTTTGGCAATTTATGTTTTCCTAGAAATGTGTACATTTTCACCTAACTTTTTTAATTTATTGGCATAAAATTGTTCATGAGAGTCCTAATTTAAAATGTTTCTACTTTTTAATTTATGAGAATTTATTTTAATTTTGTTTATTTATATATTTTTTTTATTTGTATTGATCAATCTTACCAAAGGGTTGTCTCATTTTTTTTTTTAATCTTTGAAAGGAATAAAATTTTGGCTTTATTGATTTTCTCTAGATTCTTTCTATCTTTATTTTAAATTTTGTTATTTTTGCTCTTGTATTTATTACTTTCTTCCTTGTATATATATTTTAGGTTGTTTCAGGTTTGTTTTATTCCTTTAACTTTTCAGGTTAATAAGCTTTGTTCATTTACATTTTTGAAAATATTTTTTTATTGATTTCAGAGAGGAAGGGGGAGAGAGACAGACAGCGAGAGAGAGGGGAGAGAGAGAGAGAGAGAGAGAGAGAGAGAGAGAGAGAGAGAGAGAGAGAGAGAGAAAGAAACATTAATGATGAAAGAATCATTGATCAGCCTGCCTCCTGAATGCCCCACACTGGGGATTGAGTCTGCAACCCTGACCAGGAATTGAATTGTGACCTCCTAGTTCATAGGTTGATGCTCAACCACTGAGCCATGCCAGCCGGGCCTTGCTCATTACATTTTAGACTTTCTTCTTTTTAATATTAGCAGTTAAAGCTATAAAAGTTCTTCTAAATGACAGTTTCAGCCCATAAGTTTTGATGCATTACAATTTCAGTTGTATTTTTTTTTCCATTGTGGCTGTCTTTTTAATCTATGGATTATTTAATGTGGTTTTACATTTCCAAATGTGTGTTTTTAATCTTAGCTATTTTAATTTATATCAGAAACTATGTTGATACTATTATTGTGTTCATACAAATTTTGTATGTTTTAACTTTCTGGTAAATTGAAAATTTACTGAAAATTAATTGTATTAGTATGCCGTGACTTCTTTAATAACACCATCTTTCTGAAGACTATGATATATTATTAAAATTTCTAACCCAGTTCTTTTCACTAGAATTTTTCCAATAAGAATCTCCCATTCTTATTGTCAGCCTTCCTGAGTCTTCCTGTTTTGGTTGTCTTTTAAAAAAGCTTTTACCTTGACCTCATTGAGCTTTAACGGAATTTCATTTTTTTGCAGTCTAACAATTTTTGTCTTTAAACTGACAAGGCAAATACTTTCATGCTGATTTATGATTATTAAAATATATAAATTTTATTTATTTATGGTAAAATAAACATAATATAAAATGTACCATCTTAACCAATTTAAGTGTGCATGCATTTCAGTAGTGTTAAATATACTCACATTGTTGTGCAAATACTCTCCAGAACTCTTTTATTTGAAACTGAAACTTTTCACATATTAAACAGCTCCCCATTCCCTGTTCCCCTCTACCACCATTCCACTTTCTGTCTCCATGAATTTGATTACTATAAGTACCTCATTTAATTGGAATCATATAGTATTTGCTTTTTTGATGACTGGTTTATAGAATCTAACATAATGTCCTCAAAGTTCATTCATGTTGTAACATATGTCAGAATCTCCTCCCTTCTTAAGACTGAATAGTAATATTCTATTGTGTGTATATACCACATTTGGTTTATCCATTTGTTGATGGGTATGAGAGTTGCTTCCACCGTTTGGCTATTGTGAATAATGCTGCTGTAAACATAGGTGTAAAGATATCAAGAGTCAACCTACGTTCCTTTTGTTTTGGTATATGTCCAAAAGTGGGATTGCTGGAACATATGGTAATAATATTTTTAACTTTCTGAGGTACCATACCATTTTCCTTAGTAGCTATCATTTTACTTTCCCACAGACAACACACAAGGGTTCCAACTTTGTCACATCCTTGGCAACATTTATTTTTTGTTTTTTGTTTTGTTTATATTAGCATCCTAATGAGTATGAGATAATATATCATTGTGGTTTTGATTTGCATACCCCTAGTGATTAGTGATGTTGACCATTTTTTCTTATCTGCGTATTTGCCATTTGGATATCTTATTTGGGGAAAAAAAAAGTCTGTGGATGTCCTTTGCCCATTTTTTCTTTGGACTGTTTTATTTATTTATTTTTTTAATTATTGGAGTTCTTTATATATTCTGGATCTTAACATTTTATCAGATAGGTGATTTGAAAATATTTTCACCCACTTCATAAGTTGCCTTTGCACTCTGTTGATTGTATTTTTGAGGTACAGAAGTTTTTAGTGTTGATGTAGTCCAATATTTTTTCTTTTATTGCTTGTGCTTTTGGTGTCATATACAAAAAAATCATTTCCAAATCTAATGTCATTAACCTTTTCCCTTATATTTTCTGCTAAGAGTTTTATAATTTTAGCTCTTATGTTTAGATCTTTGTTGCATTTGGAGTTAAATTTTGCATATGTTGTGAGGGAAGGGACTAACTTTATTCATTTGTGTGAGGATATACAGTTTTCACAGCACCATTTGTTGAAGAGAGTGTCCTTTCCCCAATTGAATGGCCTTGGTACCCTTGTTGAAAATCATTTGACCATATATGCAAGGGTTTATTTCTGGGCTATCTGTTCTATTCCATAGGTCTTTATGTCTGCCTTTGCAGTGCCACAGTATTTTGTTTACTATGGATTTGCAATAAGTTTTAAAACCAGGAAATGTGATATCTCTGATTTTGTTCCTTTTGAAAAGAGTGCTTAGGCTATTTGGAGTCCTTTGAGATTTCATATGAATTTTAAGACTGATTTTTCCATTTCTGCGAAAACACCATTGGGGTTTGATAGGTATTTCATTGAATTTATAGATCACTTTTGATAGTATCAATATATTAACAATATTGAGTTGTACAATCCATGTACACCAGATGTCTTTCCACTTATCTGTGTCTTTAATGTCTTTCAACAACATTTTGTAGTTTTCAGTGTATAAGGTTTTCACCTCCACAGTTTATTTCAAAATATTTTATCCTCTTTGATGCTGTTATAAATGGAATTGTTTTTCAATTTCTTTTTGGATTGTTCATTGCTAGTGTATAGAAATGCAACTGATTTTTATGTGTTGATTTTGTATCCTAAAATTTTGCTGAATTGTGTATTAGTTCTAACAGTTTTTTCTTTTGTTAAGTCTTTAGAGTTTTCTACATATAAGATAATGTCATCTGTGGACAGAGATACTTCATCATTTATCCTTGCAGTGTGGATGCCTTATACTCCTTTTTCTTGACTAATTGTTCTGGCTAGGACTCCAGTGCTGTGTTGAACAGAGGTGATAAAAGTGCAAATCTTAGTTCAAATCTTAGAGGAAAAACTTTCAGTCTTTCATCACTGAGTACTTAGCCATGGGCTTTATATATTTGGTCTTTACCATGTTGAGGTACTTTCCTTTTCTTCCTAGTTCAAATGTTTTGTAACATGAAAAAGTATTGAATTTTGTCAAATGTTTTTCTCTGCATAGAGATTATCATATGGCTTTCCTTCCTCATTATGTTAATGTGGTGTGCTGTATTGATTGATTCTCATATATGGAATCATCCTCACATTCCAGGAATAAATCCTACTTGGTTGGGTTATACAACCCATTTAATATGCTGTTGAATTCTGTTTGATTGTATTGTGTTGAGGATTAGGATTTATGTATCGATATTCATCACGGTTATTGATCTGTGGTTTTTGGTCAGTTTTGGTGTCAGTGTAATACTGGCCTCAAAAAATGAGTTTGGAATAATTGCCTCCTCTAGTTTTTTGGAAGGGTTTGATGTGGTTAAGGTTAATTCTTCTTTACATGTTTGATAGAATTCACCAGAGAAGTCATCTGGTCCTGGGATTTCTTTATTGGGAGGATTTTGATTGCTAATTTAATTGTCTATTCCTTATAGATCTGTTCAGATTTTCTATTTCTTTATGATTTAGAAAGAAATCATAATTGTTTCTGTAAAATCACTTGTAATGTCCCTTCTTTTCATTTCTGATTTTAGTTATTTGAATCTTCTCTTTTTTTTTCCCTTAGTGTATCATAAGGTTTGTTAATTTGATTGATCTTGTTAAAGAAAAACTCTTTGGTTTCATTGATTTTTTTTCTTATTGTTTTTCTATTCAGTATTTTATCTCTGCTCTAATCTTTATTATTTCCTTTCTGCCTGCTTTGGGTTTAGTCTGTTCTTTCTTTTTTTTTTATCTTTAAGGTGTAATATTAGTTTGTTAATTTGAAATCTTTCTGCTTGTAATGTAAGCATTTACAGCTATAAATTTTCATCGTAGCTTATTTCTCATTGCTTATGCATTTTGGAGTGTTGTGCTTTCATTTTCATTTGTCTAATGATATTTTCTAATTTACTTTGTAATTTGTTATTGTTTTATCCAGATAATCTTTGTTCAAGTTCTCTAGTGTATTTACTGATTTCTTTGTTTATCATTCTTTGTGTATTTGCAGATCTTTTTTCTGAGCTCATTTTTCTTCTACTGAAGTTCATCCTTTAGAATTTTCTTTAGTGAATTAGACAACAAACACTTTCTAATTTAGTTGTTCTTAAAATATCTTTATTTCATCTTACTTCTTAAAAGATAGTTTCACCAAATATAGAAGTTCATGTCTCAGCAATTTAAAGATATTATGCCACTGTCTTTGTCTTCCAATGTTGTTGTGGTAGGCTAAATAATGGGGCCCCAAAGATGTCCACATTCTAATGTGTTCTAATCCCTGGAATCTGTGACTATGTTACTTTACATTGTAAACAGTAGTCTACAGATGTGATTGAGTTAAGAATCTTGAGAAGAGGAGATTATCCTGGGTTATTCTAATAAGCCCAAAGTAGTCACAAGGGACATATAAGAGGCAGGAGGAGGGGGGGGGTGGTCAAAGTTAGTAGTAGGGTAGGTGCTAACAGGAGCAGAGATAGGAGTGATGCAGCCACCAGCTGGCAGCCTATAGGAACTGGTAAGAGGCAGGGAGCAGATTCTCCCCAGAGCTCTCCAGAGATAACCAGTTCAGCTGGCATCTTGATTTTAGTCCCTTCTGAATGAGTTTAGATTTCTGACCTCCAGAACTATAAGAGAATAATTGTGTGTGTGTGTGGGGGGGTGGGGGCGGGTGGGAGTTAGCCATTAATTTGTGGTAATTTGTTATGGCAGCAATAGGATACTAAAGCTGTTGCTTTTGAGAAATCTGCTGTCAGACTAATTATAGTTCTGTCATTGATAATTTGTTTCTTTTCTCTGGCTGTTCAACTATAAAGTTTTCAACTCTTTTTTTTTTTTTTTAGCATTCTGCAAGTTTATTTTGAGGTCTTAAGTGTGAATATCTTATTATTTATTCTGCTTGAGTTTCCTAACTAGTGTCTTGGATCACTGTAGGAAAACTCATTTATTACTGCTCCTAATACCATCTCTCCACCAATCTTTCTGTTTTCTCTTCCTGGAGCTCCTTTTATGTTTGCGGGTCTTTCTCACTCTATTCCCCATGTCTCTTTCATATTTCACAGTTGTGTGGATTCTCTGTACTCTCTCACATCTATTGTTCATATTCCCTCTTAGTTAGCTGTGTCTAATTTTCTTATTCCACCCATTGACTTTCTAATAAAAATTACTATATGTCACATTCCTAAAAGTTCTGTTTGATCCTTTTTCAAATGTATGTGGTCAGTTTTGTAATTTTTATTTTTTAATTAAATTTATTTGGGTGATATTGATTAATAAGATATATGGGTTTCAAGTGTACATTTCAATGGTATGTATTACATTGTGTGCCCACCATCCAAAGTCAAATAATTTTCTATCACCATATATTTGGCGCCCTTTACTACCTGCCCAACCTTTTCCCTCTGATACCACCAAACTGTTGTCTGTCTATGAGTTTCAATTGTATATCCCACATACTAGTGAAATCATATGGTTCTTACCTTTTTTTCTTTTTTAAAAAATATATTTTTTACTGATTTTTTACAGAGAGGAAGGGAGAGGGACAGAGAGCCAGAAACATCGATGAGAGAGAAACATCGATCAGCTGCCTCCCGCACACCCCCCACCGGGGATGTGCCCACAACCAAGGTACATGCCCTTGACCGGAATTGAACCCAGGACCCCTCAGTCTGCAGGCCGATGCTCTATCTACTGAGCCAAACCAGTCAGGGCCTTAGCTTTTTTTCTGACTTATTTAAATTAGCATTATATTCTCAGGGTCTATTCATTTTGTCCCAAATGGCAGTATTTCATCTTATGGCCGAGTAGTATTTCATTGTATATATGTACCACATCTTCTTTATCCAGTCATCTATTGAAGGACATTTCAGTTGTTTCCATGTCTTGGCTACCTTGAATAATGCTATAGTGAACAAAGGGGTACATATATGTTTGCAAATAAATGTTTTCAAATTTTGGGGTAGATACCCAGAAGAGGAATTGCTGGATCATATGATAACTCTATTCTTAATTTTATGAGGAACCTCCATACTGTTTTCCATAGTTGTCTAGATCAGTTAATATTCCCACCAGCAGCGAATGAAGGTTCTTTTTCTCCACCGCTCCAACACTTGTTATTACTTGTCTTGTTGGTAATGGACACTCTAACAGGTGTGAGGTGGTATCTCATCGTAGTTTTTGATTTGCATTTCTCTAATAGCTAGTGAGTTGAGCATCTTTTTATATTTATGTTGGCCATTTGAATGTCTTCTTGGGAGAAGTGTCTGTTCAGGTCCTCTGTCCATATTTTCATTGGATTGTTTGTTTGTTTGATGTTGAGTTGTATGAGCTCTTTATATATCTTGGATATTAACCCCTTGTTGATGCTGTTATTTGCAAATATCTTCACCCATTCAGTTGGCTGCCTCTTTTTTTTGTTGGTGGTGTTTTCTTTTGCTGTGCAGAAACTTTTTAGTTTGAGATAGTCCTAGTCATTTATTTTGGCCTTAACTTCCCTTGCTTTAATTCATAAAATCTCTAAGACCCAAAATCCATAAGGTTAGTACCTATGTTTTCTTCTACGTAATTTATTGTTTCAGATCTTATATTTAGGTCTTTAATCCATTTTGAAGTAATTTTTGTATATAGGGACAATTTGTAGTCTATTTTCATTATTTTGCATGTGGCTTTTCAATTTTCTCAGTGCCATTGATTAAAGAGGCTTTGTTTTTTCCAATGTATGTTTTTCTGGTACTTTGTCAAAAATTATTTGCCCATATACATGTGGTTATATTTCTGGACTCTCAATTCTGTTCCATTGGCCTGTGTGTCTACTTTTCTGCCAACACCATACTGTTTTCATTATCATTGCTCTGTAGCATAATTTGAAGTCAGGTAGTGTGGTAACTCTGGCTTTGTTCTTTTTTCTGAAGTTTGTTTTGGCTATTTGGGGTCTTTTATAGTTCCACACATATTTGATGACTTTTTTTGTTCTGTTTCTTTAAAAAATATCATTGGGATTTTGTTGGGTATTGCATTAAATTTGTATATTGCTTTGGGTAATATGGACATTTTAACTACGTTGATTCTTCCAATCTGTGAACACTATCTTTCCATTTCATTGTGTCTTTTTCCCAGTCTCTTTTAATAATGCTTTGTAGCTTTCAGTATACAGGTCCTTCATTCCTGTGTTAAGTTTACTCCTAGGTATTTTTTTTCTTTTTTGTTGCTTTACAAAACGAATTGTGTATGATTTTTTTTTTCATTTCTTTTTCTGAAATTTTATTGTTATATATAGGAATGCAGTGGATTTTTATACATTAATTTTGTATCCTGCAACTTTACTGTATTAGTTTATTGTTTCTAATAGTTTTTTGGTGGAGTCTTTAGGGTTTTCTTTATAAAGAATCATATGATCTGCAAAAAGTGACACTTTTACTTCTTCATTTTTAGTTTGGATGCCTTTTATTTATTTCTCTTGCCTGATTGCTCTGGCTAGGACTTCCAGCACTATGTTGAATAAGAGTGGCAAGAGTGGACATCCTTGTCTTGTTCCTGATTTTTGATAGTCTCACATTCTTTCATCATACTTTCAACACTGTCATTTACTTCTAGAAATATATAAAGCATACTGATCTTATATTTGGTGCTCAATCATTTAATTATCTACAGGGATTGTTTGTTTTTTTGGGTTTTTTTTTTTTTTTAGCTTTAATAATGTGCTCTGTTGTTGCTCCTTATTTCTGCTCATGTTTTTTTTGTTCCCTTTTGTGTTTAGTGAGTTTGTGAGCTCCTATCTCTTGCAATCTTGTATCTATGGAAATTATTTTAGGCATGTGCACAGTGTGTTCCTCCAAAAAGTATTTGCATTTGCTTCTGCTAGGCACTTTGGAGAATCATCAACCAGGAAAGACTTTAAACTAAATTTGAGTTTTGGATTTTGTGTGTCATGTCACACAGTTAATATGAGTTTAAGTCCCAAACTTCTGTGTTTTGTGGGTTTGTGGCTAGCGGTTTTAATGCAAGATATTTTTTCTTTTTATCTCCTCTCTCTGCTCTATCCAAGGTCAAAGCAGATATATCACGTCTATCTCTTTCTGCTTGGTAAATTTTTTTCTAGGTCACCTACTGAGTATGTCACACTTTTGATAATAAATGTGTGAGGGGATTCCAATCAAATCCCCCACACTGTTCAGGCCCAGGGCTTTGCCCCTGTCCTGTCAGTTCCTTACAATAAGAACCTAAGCTACCAGGGACTGGCAAATATCTTCAGGGCAAAACAGACTCTAGTACTTGCTTATCAGTTACAAGGTTTTCACTCCTGTCATTCCAGCCTCTGAGATTCCATTATTTTTCTGACATTAAGAAATATTTCATGCAGCATCTTTAGGTTTGAGGTCTCTAAAAAATCTAGGTTGCCATATTTTTGTAAAGCTGCAGTGGTTTTCAACCTTCTGGCCCTTTAAATACAGTTCCTCATGTTGTGACCGAACCATAAAATTATTTTCGTTGCTACTTCATAACTGTAATCTTGCTACTGTTATGAATTGTAATGTAAATATCTGATATGCAAGTTGGTCTTAGGCGACCCCTGTGAAAGGGTTGTTCGACCGCCAAAGGTGTCTCGACCCACAGGTTGGGAACCGCTGAATTAGATACTTCTGTATAATCTATTTTCTAATACAAAGTGTCTTCAAGCATTAGCTATTATCTCATAGATTCTGTGGGTCTGGAATCTGTATATAGCTTCTCTCTCATAGGGCTGAAATCAACGTGTTGCCCTGGGCTTCAGTCATTCCAAGACTGGATTGGTGAAGATTCCGCTTCTAAGTTCACTCATGTAATCTGTGGCCGGTCACAGGATGTTCACTTCCGGCCCTATTCACCTGGCTGTTGGTTGGAGACATTAGTTCCTTGCCATGTGAGTCTGTCCACAGGGCTACTCACAATACAGTAACTTGCTTCTCCCAGAGCCAGTGCTCTGAGAAAGGGAAAGAGAGAGAAAAGTAAGAGACAGCAAAATGGAAGCTAAGGTCTTTTAGTAACTTGATCTCAGAAGTGACATCCCATGATGTTTGCTATCTGCCACTCAGGAGCGTCACTGTTTCTGGCCATTCTCAAGGGGAGATGATTACACAAATGTGTGAATACCAGGAAACAAGGATCACTTGGAACCATTTTAAAAGCTGCCTACCTCACTTTTATAAGTCACTTTTTACAAAATTTATCTTTATTGTTGAAAGTATTACAGATGCCTCCCTTGTTTTCCCTATTGACCCCCTCTGCCCCACACCATCTCAGACATCTTTTGTAGCTATATGTTTGCCAATACATCTCCTAGGGCCAGGGAAACAAAGGAGAAAATAATCAAATATAAGTCACTTTTAAAGAAAATAATCATCAAAGTGGAAAAAAAGATTAAGAAAACAAGCTTTTTAAAGATAGATAATTTAAATGTCTTATAAATTATGAAAATTATCCTATCTTTCTAGTAATCAAAGGAATGCTACTTAAACAGTAATTAGATAACAATTTTTACCTATCAGATTGAAAAAATCCTTTATAATGTCATGTGTGCAGATGAGAATATTTAGAAACTAACATCCTCATGCAATGCTGGTGGGAGTGAAAATTGGTATCTTTTTGTAGTTAAACTTGGGAGTTGCCATTATCCTTTATATATCTTTAAAAACCTCTATATAAAATCTATATCAAAATGCATTAACAATTTTACAGTGAGAAACTCATTTAAGCAAAAATTATAAAAGCATAAAATATTTATGTAAACTTTTCTCATTTTTATGGTAAACCAATTGGAAATAAATGTCTGAAAATTGTCATTGGTAAATAAATTACCCCATGTGCTCATAAGAGAAAGCTATGACTGTTAAATATTATATTACAAATATGCATATGTTAACATGAAAAGGTATAGCCAACTTATGCTAGTAAGCAAAATAGTATATATTGCATGGCTCATTTTTATTACATATAATGTGTGTGTGTGTGTGTGTGTGTGTGTGTGTATATTTATTTATTTATTTAGGGGGAAAAATGAACAAATTATAACTAATACTATTAATGAGGTCATCTCTGGGTAATGGAATCACAGTTGATTTTTGTTGTTTACCTGTGTTGTTTAAATTCTTAATAATCAATACAATACACATTTACTACCATAATTTCAAACAAAAAAATAATTTTTTTCTAAAGTAAAAACAAAGATGTATAAACCAAGCAACCTCCTACAAGCTATTTAGTCATTTCTTTCTGATGTTTTTGTTAAAAGTTAAAAAATACACATTTGTCACTGTATTGAAGATAAATGTGTAATGCCAACTTTTATTTTGTATCCACGAATCATGCCATTAAGAATTTTCCACTTTTGACCTCAATCTAGTTTTCACATTGGAGCCCCATTACCAAACTAATAATTAAAGTTACCAAACTTCCTATAATGCATTGTGCTATGTATAAAGCAATTTTTATAATCATCAAAATCTTTCTGTAACAGCACTTATTCACTTTACAAATAAGAAAACTGAGATTCAAAGATTCCAAATAGTTTGAGCAGGACATGATTATTGGGAAATGGAATAGTAGAATTCAAGAATTCTGCACCACCGCCTGCAGGCATTGGATTCCTTTCAGCTTCCAACATTTGTGTGCACCTGTTCCATGCTGAGGTACTCTGAGTGCAGGGAGCAGAGAAATAAAGAGAATCTTGTCCTATCCTTGAGAAGTTTATCTCAGGACCTGCAGGGATCTTTCTGTCCTAACAGATAGTTTTGTAAATAGATATCTGGCACAGACCATTTTATGTTATACACACCAAGAGGCTGGTACTCCCTCAATTGACTGCACCTGTGTGTGCGTCATTCACAAAGTGTGTGTCAATCACATAGTGATTTCCATAGCTGCATTTTACAATTTGCCAGAGTCTTGGGTGTCTGCATTCTCTAATTTCAAGAACTTGTCGTAGGTTTAATATTGTGCAAAGTTAAAACATCTTCCTTTGCACCACTAATGAGTTTGGAGGATCTATGGTGCCCAACAGGTTACTGTAGCATTGCACATGAAAATGCAAAATAGTCCTCATAGGAAAAAGTAAAATTTGCCCTCACAGCATTGTGCCTTGACTGCAATAAGGAGTCAGGAAATGGTAGTCGGAACCCTCTGCAGAGCAATCATAGAAATTTGAATTAGAACCATTGAATTTAGTTATTGCTTTAATTTCTATTTGATTTCCACGTTTAATATCATGCCATTTTATGGGTATTAATATGAAGTTCTATTTTCTTAGTTGTGTTATGCAACATTCCTTATCTGCTTGTATTTTTAAAATACCCTGGTCCTTCCCTGGCTGGTTTGACTCAGTGGATAGAGCATTGGCCTGTGGACTGGAGGGTCCCAGGTTCGATTCCAGTCAAGGGCACATGCCTGTTGTTGTGGGCTCAATCCCCAGTAGGGGGCATGCAGGAGGCAGCTGATCAATGATTCTCTCTCATCATTGATGTTTCTATTTCTCCTTACTCTCCCTTCTTCTCTGAAATCAATAAAAATAAAAAATATTTTTAAAATACCCTGGCCCTGTTTTAAGAAAAGAAAGTGCCATGTATCATTAAAAAGTAAATTTCTAAAAGTAAAAAAAATTCTGGGGGCAAAATTGGTATTATGCAGCCCTCTTTAAGAGTTCAGTCTGAAAAGTAATTATATTAATGTTAGTTAATGCATTTAGTTAACATATTAATTATCCTCAGTACATTTCATTTTTACTCTAAACCTCAATTTTGAGATAATAACAATAATTATTAATAAATGTACTCATAGCCCTGTGTTGATTTTAACCGCCACCCAAAGGGAGGAATCAGTCCATTGTTAGGGCAGCTGTGGCATGGAGAAGCAAGTGCAATGTGATTCAGGTCACTTTTTGGGAAATAACAAGGTTTCCTATACTCCAGCCTACTAATTGTGTGATTTTTGGGTAAGTCAGCCTCTGAGAACCTATTTTGTACCTGGAAAATATAGCCAATAATAATGTTTATTAGAGTTGTTGTAGGATCACAAAGGGTAATTCACCTAATGATCCCAGTTTATATTTATTGAAAATTTACTAAGTCCATGTGCTGTCCTTGGTCCTTTAAGTGAATTATTTTATTTAATTGTCACAGTATAGTTTTTTCCATAAATACCATTATTATCATCTTATCCCCAACGTACAGATGAGACCAAGATACAAGTGGATTGCATAACTTGCTCGGAGTTGCCTGGCTAATAGCAAAGGCAAGACTTAAACTCAGATAGCTTGGTCCTAGTGCTAATACCCTTAAGCCACCAGGCCACTGGGTTGTATTGCCTTGTAAGTAAATGCTCTGGTTGGGTTTTAGCTCATAATGGTGTACAGTGCAAAGTAGTTCTTATGATAGTTAATGTCTGTGGATATAATTTTTTAAAAAACCACCTTGCAGAGCTATATATTAAAGAAAATGAAACTTGTATATGAAATTACATGGCACAGACCAACTTTTCAGTATGAAAATGAATCCCAGCATCTTTGGGATTCATTTCCTCATAGCACAAAGTAAAAGAGAAGAGATAAGCTGGGTGAAGAGAAGAGGCCAAGGGATGTGGCATGGGTTGGCCATGGGGCACTTGGGCTGCTGTGGGTTTCAGAGGAGACACGAATGCCTCTTCTGTTGAATGCCTCTTGCTGCTCAATCCTACAGCTTCAGTGACTGGAAGCCCAAATTGTAGCTATTTAGCAATAATAGTTTCTCTGATATGAAATTTCCACTGCAGGTAGGATTCTATAGGGGAAAGTCTTGCACTGGTAGTGGAACAAAGGAAAATGCTTAGATATGTTTCAGTGCTGATAGGGAAGAGCCCATGAAGAGAAGGTGGTTGAGGATACAAAAATAAACTAGTTGCACATCATGGTTTAAAAAAGGGCTTTGGATTCAAACTGGCTTAGGATTTATTTCCAGCTCTGCCACTCACAATATGTCATTATGCTTACTAGGCTGCTATTTATCTGTAAATGAGTGGGTATCACAATAGTTTCAGCCTCATAGGACTGGTGTGAAGATTGAAGGAAATATTGTATGTAAAGCACTTACTAGTAGTGTTGTGGCTAGCACCCACTGAGAACCCAGTACATATTAGCTTGTATGATGACCATTATTGTAGTTGATGGAATAAAGACCCTGTGTAGTAATAACAGCACATTGTCCATGGGTAATGACACATCGGAAGTGCCCATTGTCCACTTGTTGTTATTAGTGACATTATTGTTACTTTATAATTTTCATTAGCTTGTCATATTTGGGCTCTAATTCCCATTCAACTCTGTGACTTGAAAAGTCAGGACCCTTTTTGCGCCTTGTTTTTTCCTCTGTAAGATGGGAAGAATTAGACTAAATTAATATGGACAAGATCATAACAAAGTTGTCTTTGGGCCATGTTGGAACTATCTCTATAAAATTGCTAACAATTCTTTACTCTGAGGTAATATGCTTCTACACTTTTCCTGTTACTGTTATAAATTTATTTTGCAAACTAACTGGAGTAGACAGTAGTCTTTAAAAACTGATAATTGGTAAACTACAATGTTGGCCACCTTTCATTTTAAAATTATGTTTTAGTTATACTGCTCTGTGAAGTACCAAATTTTGGGAACTGTCACTGCTATGATGATCTCTGAGATATTTCCCAGCACTGTCAGCTTGGTTCAGAGAATATGAAGCCCATTGCTGGTGGCGAAGAACAGAAATACATGGGGGGAGAAGAGATTCAGTCTGTAGTAAAGGGAAGGTGGTGAGATTCTTGGGTGAAAGCAAAAGAGGAAGCTCTGAAAAGAGGGGCAGAAGCATTTCTTCTTTATTGTATCCAGTGTTTATGGGTTACTAACTACAATGCAAGCACCATGCAAGACATGTGAGGTGGTCAGTGTGTTGAATGGTACTCCTCCCCCTACCCCCGAATATATCCATGTCCAAATGTCTAGGACTAAGACAGAAAGTTGATACCTGCAGTAGGGTGCTGCTATAACAGATACCTAAAAATGTGGAAGAGGCTTTGAACTGGATAACGGGCAGAGGTCGAAAGAGCTTGGCGGTATATGTAGAAAAAAAAAAGCCTATATTTCCATGAATTCAGTGTTAATTGGATTTCATGAATTCAATGATGCTCACAAGGGCTCAGAAGAAGAGGAGAGCTAGAGGCACTGGGCATGAAATGGTCAGGGTAGTGATTTAAATGGTTCCCCCCACCCAGAAAAATTATGTCCATGTCCCAATGCCTTAAACCTGTGACTTATACTACATATAGCAAAAGACTATGGTAAAATGAGATCATCCTGGATGATTGAGTGGGCCCTAAGTCCAATGACAGTTGTTCTTATAAGAGACAGAAGAGGAGGGTACACAGGCACCCAAAGAAGAGACACTGTGATCTCAGAAGCAGAGCATAGAGTTATGCATCCACAAGTCAAGGAATACCTGAAGCCAACACACCTTGACTTTAAACTTTGGCCTCCAGAACTGGGAGAATATATTTCCACTAGTGACCGGTGCATGGGATTTGTGCACATCGAAAGGAAATTAATTAGAAGGTGGCCAGCGGGGAAGGACTGGGTGAGATGGGCCAGACACGCCCTGGAGCCAACCTCCCGTGGCCTCTCCCCAGTGTCTACGGAGTGAGTGGGGTGCCTCCAGCAGTTGGGGTCCCTCAGTCTGGCCTGTGGGGATTGGGCCGAAACTGGCTCTCCGACATCCCCCGAGGGGTCCTGGAGTGCAAGAGGGCACTCTGCAAAGTTGCTGTCATACAGAGTGTGGAATGTAAAAGCAAGTGTGCAGTAAACCAGATCCGTGGTCATCAATGCTCCAGCAACAACATACCCACACCTGAAGGTGGAATTGCGTGGCCCCGTGAGGAATCAAGCTATCTCCTCTCTGGTTTCAGGGTGCATCACCAGAGAACTGCTAAGTCACTGCAGCTCAGCAGCTCCTGCATTGAGCGCCTGCTCCCTGGTGGTCAGTGCATGTCATAGCAACCAGTCAGACGGGCAGAGGGACACTTAGCATATTAGCCTTCTGTATATATACTAGAGGCCCGGTGCACAAAAATTTGTGCACTCAGGGGGAGGGGGGGTTCCCTCAGCCTGGCCTGTGCCCTCTTGCAGTCTGGGACCCCTTGGGAGATAACGACCTGCTGGCTTAGGCCTGCTCCCGGGTGGCAGAGGGCAGGTCCAATCCCTAGGTGAAGCCCCTGGTCGGGCTCAGAGCAGGGCCGATTGGGGAGTTGGGGCGCCGCCTCCTATCATGCACAGAGCAGGGCGGATCGGGAGGTTGTGATGCCACCCTCAGTCACGCTCAGGGTAGGGCCAATTTGGGGGTTGGGGCACCGTCCCCTGTCACACTCAAGGCAGGGTCGATGGGGAGGTTGTGGCGCCACCCCCTGTCACTCACAGAGCAGGGCCAATCGGGGTTGGGGTGCTGCCCCCGTCACTCACAGAGCAGGGCCCATCGTGGGGTTGGGGCTCCGTACCCTGTCACGCACAGAGCAGGGCCAATCAGAGGGTTGGGGAGCTCCCACCTGTCACTCACAGAGTAGGGCCAATAGGGGAGTTGGGGCACTGCCCCCTGTCACACACAGAGCAGGGCCGATCAGGGTTTGGGGTGCCGCACCCTGTCACACTCAGGGAAGGGCCGATGGGGAGGTTATGGCTCTACCCCGTCACACACAGAGCAGGGCCCGTGGGGGGCGGTTGGGGTGCTGCCCTCTATCACCCACAGAGCAGGGCCGATCAGGGTTTGGGGTGCCGCACCCTGTCACACTCAGGGAAGGGCCGATGGGGAGGTTATGGCTCTACCCCGTCACACACAGAGCAGGGCCCGTGGGGGGCGGTTGGGGTGCTGCCCTCTATCACCCACAGAGCAGGGCCGATCAGGGGGTTGGGGCGCCGCCACTGTCACACTCAGGGCAGGGCCAATGGGGAGGTTATGGCTCTACCCCGTCACACACAGAGAAGGGCCCGTGGGGGGCGGGGGGGTTGGGGCGCTGCACCCTGTCACACACAGAGCCGCAGGGCGATCAGGGGGTTGGGGAGCTCCCCCCTATCAGGCACAGAGCAGGGCTGATCAGGGGTTGGGGAGCCTTCCCCTGTCACGAACAGAGCAGGGCGGATAGGGAGGTTGTGGCCCCGCCCCCTGTCACACACAGAGCTGCAGGGCGATCAGGGGGTTTGGGCACTGCCCCCTGTCATGCTGATCCCGGTGCTGGGAGGCCTTGCGGCTCCGCTGATCCCGGTGCTGGGAGGCATATTACCCTTTTACTATATAGGATAGAGGCCTAGTGCATGGGTGGGGGCCAGCTGGTTTGCCCTGAAGGGTGTCCTGAATCAGGGTGGGGGTCCCCACTGGGGTGCCTGGATGAGGGGATGATGGCTGTTTGCAGCTGGTCACACACCCTTCAGGGTGGGGGTCCCCACTGGGTTGCCTGGCCAGTCTGGGTGAGGGGCTGAGGGCTGTTTTCAGGCTGGCGGGTGACTGAAGCTCCCAACCGCTCCTTTTTTTCTTTTCTTTTTTTTTTATTCTGGGCCAGGTTTAGCTCTGAGGCTTGGCTCCAGTTCTTAGGCCTTGGCTGCTGAAAGCAGGTATCTGGTTTGTTTGGGTTCTATAATCGAAACACTGTTTTAACTCCAGCTCTGAGATCCCGGTTGGCTGAAAGCAGGTTTCTGGGGTTTTGTTTAGCTTCTATATTTGTAAGAATGTTTCAGACTGCAAGCTCAGAGGCCGACAGTGGCAGGCGGGGAATGTTGGAGTCCTCCGTCACTGAAGCAAGCAAGCCTCATGTTTGCTTCAAGCTGCCTGGCTGCCAGCCGCCATCTTGGCTGGAAGTTAATTTGCATATCGCCCTGATTAGCCAATGGGAAGGGTAGCAGAGGTATGGCTAATTACCATGTTTCTCTTTTATTAGCTAGGAGATATATATATATATATATATATATATATATATATATATACACACATTGTTTTATGCCAACCATTGTGGCAAGCTGCTACAGCAGTTACAGGAACTTGGTCAATAACTTGGACATAGTACCTTTCTTTTATGGACCTCAGAAAGAAATGGGAGAGAGAGAAATAAATAAGCATTAGGATAAAGAGGGATAACAGTGATAAGTGACAGGATAAGGGGAGATATGGGACTCTAGCTGGGTAGCTCAGTTGGTTAGAGCATCATCCTGATATGCTAAGGTTGCAGGTTCTGTCCCCAGTTAGAGCACATACAAGAATCAACCAATGAATGCATAAATAAGTGGAACAACAAATCAGGCTCTCTCTCTCTCTCAAATAATTTTTAAGACTTTATATAGAAAAAAAAATTTACGACTCTAAAATAATTTTTTAAGACTTTATATAGAAAAAAATTTTAAGGGAGGAGAATATGGGTGCTTTGGGACTTCTGACATGCCAAAAATAACCTACTTGCATAAAGAATCAGGGAAGCTTTTCTACTGCAGGTTGAGCAGGAGTAGGGGGGTGCCCTCTCTCCTTCTGCTCTTGCTTCTGTTTATTTAAAGCCCATGAGGGGCATGCTTTATACTCCCGAATTCCCACTCCTCCACTGGAAAAGGTGCAGATTGAAGGTGCCTGGCCGCTGAATCTACCGGTCAAGATTTATGAAACAGAGCACCGAAAGTGATACCAAACACTAGAAATGCTGCTGGATACGTGAGGGAGAGCACCGCAGAGGACTGCCTATAAGAGAAAATCTGCAGTGGCCTTTTCGAGCGCACCCTGATTTTGCAGCTCACTGTTAATTAGGACGTCCCTTGGCCTTAATGAGACTGAGCTAGCAATCCACAGACTAAGAGTTAGGTCAGGCTTAAATTTTAAGGTGTTTGTCAAATCAAGCCTTGAAAAACCTACTGGTATAAAGGTAAATTCCATTAGCTATGGTGGGGGTGCACATGTAAGGGGGGAATAGGGACTTCTTTATGTCATTTTTACATTTTTCTGCACTCCAATTTTTCTCCTTTTAAAGCATTCTTCAGGGTGTGAGCATTGACAAACTAGACAGGAAACTTGGGGAATATGAATACGTGTAAATACCAAGTCAGACGTATTTTAAAGGATGTCATTTATTCTAAAGTGTGTACAAGTTACTTTAAAGCTATTAGTGTCTGGAATTCTCTAAAGGTAGAGACACATTTTTAAAACACACTTTTCCTAACAGGTTTTAATCATGTTAAAGGCAGATTTTTTTTCAACAAGAAAGAAACAAAAAATGTTGCTTCTGACCTGACAAACCTTAACATCTGCCTATCAGTTTTTGTTTTGTTTTTAATAAGGATCCTATACACAGCATCTTGAGGTGTTCAGCTGTAAAGGGTTATTCTGATTTGAAATTTCAAGGAAAAATTTGTGATGTTGACTTGAGCACTGTAGATTCTGTATTTGGGGGTAAGACCTTGAACAGCATTTATTATTTGACTTTAGATTATTGCAGATTTTGGCATGTTTCTTTTTTTGTCCCCTTTGCCATCCTTGGAATCAGAGGCAAAGAAAAAGAATGCTTCTTTCTTCTTTCTTCTTTCTTCTTCCTACCTATCTTTGAATTATGTGTTGAGCATCTATAATATTGCAGTGTGTCCTATAAAGCACTGTGGATAACATAAAACAAGGATAAAATATTAAATTAATTGTCCCTAGTCAAAGCTCTTAAGCAGATCACGAAAATCTGCCAGACTTTAAGAGCAAACTCCTCTTTACAAAGAACGATTTAAAATAATAAAGACAACCATGGGAGCCCCATTTGCATTTTATTTCTGGCAGGTTTCACAGACTTCCCTCATGCCCTGGTGTTTTTCTTATCATATGTTTCAGAGAAAGTCAACAGCAGTCCTAGACTAACATCTTGCTCTGTGGAAACTTACTAGGGACTATTTTTACCAGCTTTGCAAACTTTGCTCTTCGCTTTCTGAGAAATTACAGTCAGTCCAGTGGCAATTGTGGATGGGGAAATGGGTTTGGAAGGAAGAGAACTTTGCTGGAATGATACCTTTGCTGATTCTGGGAACTGTTCTGATCTGAAGTTGCAGACACTTGCCTGAAATGTAGCATTCTCTCTCTCTCTCTCTCTCTCTCTCTCTCTCTCTCTCTCTCTCTCTCTCTCTCTCTCTCCCCTCCCTCCCTCTCTATCTCTTTCTCTCTCTCTGTCTCTGTCTCTCTGGCTATGTGAGAAGAATTGGGGAAAAAGATTTCTGAGAAAACACTCCCCCATCAATTTTGCTGTTGAAATATAGAAGGGATTTTGATTCATGGCACCAAGAATAGGGAAAAGAGGAAGCCAGAGAAAATGGACAGGAAATGGAAAAGAGAGAAATGAGAGAAAGAAAAACTGCACAGACACTGGGTGTTCTCAGCCTCTGTCCCAATGACATATTTGCTCATTCATTTGAGCATGTACCTGGAATTAATATTAGTTCCTGCAGACAAAGGGAATGATCCCCACATGGTTTCAGACTTTTATTTCACCTTTCCCATAGTTTGACTTGTAGAATAGATAGAAAATAACTTTCAGACCAAGCAATGTGTTGGAGGTGACAGTTTCATGATGTTTGTAAATCTGAACTTTCTACTAAGACCTCTGAATGAAACACCATTCTTGTCAGCAAGTCACCTTGAGATGATAATTAAAGGACATGTCTGTTACTCTGTTGGTATGTCAGAGCATTTGAAAATACGTGACATGCAATATGACCATGGAAATAGATTGAGTTATAATTATTTCAGTAAAAGGTTGATATACCCATCTGAAAGAATACCTGAGGTTTAAAGGATTGGTTTGTAGGAAACAGAACAGAGTCTGGCACCCAGTAAGTATCCCATAATATCAGCTATTGTTGTTATTACTGAGGCTTTCACTTCTTGTCAGAATTGCTATTTTGCTGTAGAAACTGCATGTTTATAGTTATTATAAGGAATTGGAGAAACAAGTTGAATTTAAAAGGGAATGGTCCCAGGAGACAAAAGTAAATTTGTCTTCCCCACACTAGAAGTTGAAGTTGGAATGTGCTTTAATTTCATTTCTAATCCATGTTCAGTGAAATGAATATTACTTTAGAGCAGCGATTCTCAACCTTTTTTCATCTCATGGTACACATGAACTAATTACTAACATTCTGCAGCACACCAAAAATACAGTTTTTACTGATCTGACAAAAAAAAAAAATTAGTATAATATTGATTCATTCACACCAGATATCTATTGTTTGGTGGCCGTTGTCATTATTTTATTTGACAATCTAAGGGAAAAGAGGTCAGTGCCACTGACTTAATAGTCAGATACTGTACTAAATGTTTTAAAAATTCTTGCAGCACACTGGTTAAAAATCGCTGACTTAGAATATGGTGAAAAGGATATAGGATCTGGGATTAGATTCCTGTTAAAACCCTGCCATATTCTTTGTCACTGGGGTAAATTACTTTAGGTGTAATCCTCAGTAGCATTATCTGTGATTGGGAATAATTGCCCTTGTGGTTAAAGGGAAGATAACATAAAAACAAATGTTAAAAACTAGGTACAGTTTTAGAACGTATTTATTTTAATCTGTTATAACATAAGCATGTTGTCTTCTGAGGGATAATAAAAACAATACTGAATCATCAAGGAAAGTTGCTATCAAGACCTATAAAGTAGTCTTAGCTCTCTTTAAAATATTTAATTAGTCGTCTGACCCATTGGGCTAACTTTCCCTGAGATACGGTTCTTCCCTCCATAGCTTGTCTCTCTTTCCTCCTACATGGAAGGCACTGGGAATGAAAATGTGCTCCAGATGGGACTCCTGCCCTGCTGGGTGCTGGAAAATCTGACATGAGAAGAGCTCTAAACTGGGCAGGTGCAAAGAGACATTGGAGGGTGGAGGAAGACGTCACTGAAGGGGCCTGGAGCAGTTCAAGAAGGCTTCAGAGAGTAGCTTCCTTGTGCTGGGCCGCAAGAATGAGTAAAATTTTTCCAAGCAGTGAAGGTATCTATAGGGAAAGAACATTGCTGACTAAAGGCATATTGGGTATCACATGCACCCACATGCACCTATTTCCTAGCAGGATTGCTAGGCAAAAACATTCATTTAGATGAAAAGTTGTGTATCATAATTAGCTAGTGTTAGTATAATTCAAAGGCAAAATTAAAATTTTTAGTAACTTCACTTCCAATACTAATGGTAATATTTATTGCTTATTATGTACCATATCTGTCCTATATACTCCACATGTTTTAAATCACTTAAACCTCACACGATCTTGAGGACACTGCTATTATTATACCCATTTGACATATGAGAAAACTGAAGCACAGAGATGTTAAGATACTTGCCAAAGATAACACATCTTATAAGTAGAAAAACAAGGATTTGATCCAAGACTGTCTGGCTCCGGATCCTAGGCTTGTATCCACTACACTCTGCCGCCTCTACAGCAACAATCTGGAAGCTGAAATATCAAGACGTTATTTCCAACTCTTTAAAGTATTATTTACTCTACAAACCAGTCTAGGTGATTTTCTAAAAACAGGCTTTCGCAGTTTTGCAGTCATTGCCAAAGCATGTAAAATGTAAGTTTGGGGGACTTACTAAGAATTCAGAAATTGCTTTCAGATTCCTATGTATACTTCCATGGGAGTAGAAGTGACTAATTATTGTAAGTGTTCAGCATTTCATCTGTCCATAATAGAGAGTACTGAACTAACTTTCATTCTGGCCTATTAGCCATTTTCTCAGCCAATCAATCTATCCGTCGTTCATGACACAAAGGCAGATAATATGTTAAAAATTAACATTAATGCCCAGCCGACGTGGTTCAGTGGTTGAGCGTTGACCTATGAATCAGGAGGTCATGGTTCAATTTCCAATCAGGGCACATACCCGGGATGCAGGCTTGACCCCCAGTGTGGGGTGTGCAGGAGGAAGCCATCAATGATTCTCTCTCATCACTGATGTTTCTCTCTTTCTACCTCTCTGAAATCAATAAAAATATATTTTAAAAAATTAACATTAATACAAATAAGAGGGAGGTTTATTTTAAAAATCAGAGGAAAATGTTTTCCTCTATTCAGAGTGACTCATTGCCCTTGATGATAGCCTTTGAGTTCTCTTGTCCACTTATAGCTGAAGAATCAGTTTGGCTGTTGTAATATGACATTCAGGTGGCCACATTAAAAATATTTTTATTTTACTTTATTTATTTTATTTAATGAATTCCTATTTCTTGCTATATGCTTGCTAAAACCCAGAGTGAGCTCTTTGGAGTCTTCTGGCCAGTGGTCATCCCTCTGCAGGTGCCCGGAACTGTGCACCTTAAGATATCAGCATCTATGAATTCTCTGGGGCGTTACTTCTCTCCCTTTCTCTTTCTCTTATTTTCCTGCTTACCTTCCTTTCTCTTCCTCTGTCTTCCCTCAGACACATCTTACCTAAAATGCTCTGCTCTGCCTTTGAATTGAAGAATGGCCTTGATTACAAATGCCTGCTCAGACAGGCCCAGCCTCCCAGAAAGAAAATCTGCCGTGGCCTTGGCAGCATGGCAGGTGGCAATTGGAGCTGCGCAGGGACACTCAGCATCCGCTGCAGCTCTTGTCTCTTGATTAGGCCCCAGAGACAAGGCTTCCAGGAGGAGCCACACTTGTCAGCTGTCAATCAGGAGGCAGTCTGTCCCTCCCAGGTACTGCCCCTGCCACAGGAGGGTGACCAGACTGTAAAAATGAAATAGACTTCAGTGGGATGCCAGAAATTCATTTTCTCCCTCGAATGCTTTCATCTCACTCATTTCACTGTGTTTACAGGCCCACGGGTTTCCTAAGGGCAGCCACGATTTAGATTTACAGCTCCCCGGGCAGTCTGATTCTGAGGAAAAGTTACAACACCTATAATGTATTACTGTCTCCTCGAGGAGCAAAGAATGTCAGGGGATGCAGAGGTTGGCTGCCCCAATAACTGCAGGCTCTCTCTGCATTGCAGCACTGAAAAATGCAGGCTGGGCTGGACAACCCTTAGCCTCTCTCATGATCTACCTGCACATAAACACAGAACACATTCCAGTTCTTAGAGATTTGGTGGTGGTAGTGATAGTAACTTCAATGTGTCATTATAAGATGCTCTGCAACATAGAAGTCCAGGCAGCCACTTCCCAGACAGTGGACAGGGCAGAGAGTTCAGATATAAGGTCCAAAAACTAGACTGGATTTGGAGGAGGGAAACATACATCATTCTGGCTGGGGTGGGGAGAGGGGTTGTTGTTGGCCAAAACAGAGACTCCCTATAAAGACTTGTCTCTCTTGTTGATTCATTTCACTTAAAATTTGGAGCATCTTTGCTAAGAGAAGTAGGACCAGCATTAAGGTGAGTCCCAAGGAAAATTGTCAAATGTGTGAGGGCAAGATGACTAATCCCTGCCTTGCAAGGTGCAGACTCTGATTCCTGGAATTTAGCTTCCTTTAGAGTCTGGATGCTGCCACTCAGCTAGGTACCCACTTAGGGAGCAAAACCTGTAACAAGTCACTTTCTGAAGCTGAAGAAGGTGGTGGGTGTTTGAAATGTTGACCTTGGTCTGTTCTCCAGCTTGCCTCTAGCATGGGCCCTGGAACATGGAGATCCACAGGCTTCATTGTCCTTCCTCGAAGTGCCCTGTCTTGTTCTCGAAGGTGCTGTCTGAGTTCCATTCACTACTCCTAGCATGTATGCATTGCTTGGCATCCCTCAGGGTGGACAGTATACTGAGACACTCATTTGCTTCTGCACCTCCCCCCTCTCATTCTGCTCTGCTATCTAGTATCTGGGAGGGGTCATTGGCTCTCTCTGTGAGCTGCTCAGGTTGGTGTGTGTGAGGACCAACTGAATAAAGGTTGAATCGCCAAGTAGAAATACACACTTATGACTATTAAATTAAATGTGGCTTATTAATAAAAACAATTTTGTACCATTTGGAAACTGTGTCCTCCAGAACCCAGTGAAAATCTTACAGCCTGAAAGAACGTGATGGGCTCTACTAATAGTATTTATCCTGCCCCTCCCCTGATGCCAGTAGTGAGGGGCTGCCTATGGTCTAAGTTTGGTACATAATTTTTTAACTGGTAAGAAACTAAAATTGTTTGACATGATCTGGGATACTAAAGGAAATAAACCCATTTTCCATTAAGTATTAATATTTCAGCCAAGGTTATTAATTTTTAAGATGCAGAGTCATTTGGAAGAACTGGCCAGGAACTTGAGGATCTCAAAGGGAAATACTTTGTCTTAAAGAGAAGCCAAAGACCAAATGTCTGGGTGAGCAACAGAGAATATATAGCACCCTAGAGGGCTCAGTGAACCCTGCTTCTCTTGCCTTCTAGAAATACATTTTCCAGTTCCCCTTGCAGTTAAGTAGATCCATGTTATTGTCTTCTGGCCAACTTCCAGGTCTGGTCCCATGTGATCCCCTTCCACTGGATAGGTGCAGAAGATAAAGAGGCCCTTAAAGCAGGGGTCCTCAAACTTTTTAAACAGGGGGCCAGTTCACTGTCCCTCAGACTGTTGGAGGGCCGGGCTATAGTTTTTAAAAAAAATATGAACAAATTCCTATGCACACTGCACATATCTTATTTTGAAATAAAAAAACAAAACGGGAATAAATACAATATTTGTATTTGCATGTGGCCCGCGGGCCGTAGTTTGAGGACCCCTGCCCTAAAGCATATGGAATCACATGGCACAAGGAGTCTGGTCACTGAATGACAGCATGGAGCAGAGGCCTCGCTGTGCCCTTCTTCCTTACCCTTCCCTCAACCCATGCTCATATGCTGTTCCATATTAGACTCTGACATGGGTGAGAAATAAACTCATATTGTGTCAAACCACTGAGATTTGAGGGTTTATATGTTTCATAGATGAAATCAGTGATTTTTCACTAGATTAAAAACAGTACAGAAATGTTATCTCTTGATAAATATGAACATACCTTCCCCATCCCTCCCCATCCTTTGTTCTAATGGAGTGGTCGGCAAACTGCGGCTCGTGAGCCACATGCGTCTCTTTGGCCCCTTGAGTGTGGCTCTTCCACAAAATACCACGTGCGGGCGCGCATGTACAGTCCGATTGAAACTTTGTGGTCCATGTGCAGAAGTCGCTATTTTGTGGAAGAGCCACACTCAATGGGCCAAAGAGACACATGTGGCTCACGAGCCGCAGTTTGCCGACCACTAATGGACTTTTTCTTCCTCCATCACCAATGCTTCACTTTTGTTGAGCAAGTTCACCTTGCCAAAGAAGATAGGCAGGATCACCAATTTGGAAAAATACTCTAGAAGTACATGCAAAGAAAGTGTTCAGAAGAAGAAAGTAAGATTATATTTGATGAGTTTTAGCTTCCATTTAATCCAGTTTAGACCATTAATAATGTTAAAGAGAATCCTCTTATGTGTTATAAATAAAAAAATAAGTGGTTTGAAATATTTTGCAGCATTCTTAATGCAAAATTAGAGGTAGGAATAATGATAGCTTACATTCATGGTAGACTTAATATGGGTCAATTATTGTACTAAGTGCTTTAAATGAATTATTTTCTTAAAAGATCAAGAAATTAAGGCCTACAAGGTCATGTAATTTGCTTAAGTTTACATAGCTAAGGAAGCAGCAGATCTGGGAATCCAATAATTCAAGACAGCCTGCCTCCAAAGTCTATGCTCTTAAATACCGTACTTTCCCTAATGAAAGAGCAACAAATGTCAAGTCCACCTTAAGATGAATGGTGCATTCTGAACCTCTATAGTGAAAAATAATTCATATTTCTAGGCCAAAAAAATCTACTTTAATTTGCTTTTTGTAGCAAAGGCCTTTGAAATGGCAGGGCCATGATGGCTGCTCTGTATAGGACTTCTGACAAGCCAGCTGTCTAATCAGTTCTTAATTCTCACTGTTGATTTTCCTTCCCCATGGACATGTTGCTTGGGATTTATGTGATTTTTATGCTCCATGTTCTACTGTACCCAGATCCCACCTTGCCTGACCCTGTTCTCCAAGAAGTACACAGGCCTGCATCTTGTGACAAGAGCAAACCCAGGGCAAAAGAGAAATTAAGAAAGTAATGCTTAGTTCAGCTTTTGAATTTTAGTCTTCCATAAGATGCTACTGCCATGATAGCATGACTTGGGACATATATAGCAGAATTTCTTGCTGTTCCTATATTAAAAATGTGTTCTCAGAAACAGCTGGTGTGTTACGAATGCAACTGAGTGCCTTAAGAAGTGGGATGATTGGAATCCCACTCCTAAGCACACAGGCTGTCGATATTTGAGAGATGGTAAATGACATGGCAGGAAGAAGTGCAATGAGGACGAGGTTGCTGAGCGTGAGAGTCAAGCTCCCAGCATCTGCTGGCTTTGTGAACCTGTCTTTCACCTAACCATGACTGTGGAGGACTTTTCTGAGAAGTAGTTAGTTTATATTTATAAATCAATCCTCATATCTCTGCACTAAGATGTTAGCTGAGAAGAATGCTTTATGACAGTCTTTATGGACAAACAGGGATGGCATATAGGTGGCAGTGAGCAGTTATTCTTTATTTCTTCTGTGATAGAATGTTCAAATTCATATGGGAGGGCTTTTTGTTCAATTAGCTATTAGGAAAATGTCACAATATTAATGAAAAAATTAGCCATAAAGACTTCACAACCTCTTTTAAAAATAATCACAACTGCCCAGCCGGCATGACTCAATGGTTGAGCATTGACCTATGAGCCAGGAGGTCATGGTTCAATTCCAGGTCAGGGTACATGCCTAGGTTGCTGGCTGTATTCCAAGAAGGGGGCATGCAGGAGGCAGCCAGTCAATGATTCTCTCTCATCATTGATGTTTCTATCTCTCTCTCCCTCTTCCTTCCTCTCTGAAATCAATAAAAATATATTTAATAATAATAATAATCACAACTAACATTAATAGAATGATATATAATTTGCAATTCAATTTTATATGTATTTCATTTGATCTTTCAGAAAAGTTAAATGGGAGAGACAAATGTTGTTCTTATCAATCCATCTTAAAGATAGAGAAACTGAGATTTTAAAAGGTTAAGTGACTTTCCCAGTTTATCTACCTAAGAAATGATGCTTCATTCATTACCTCTCTGAACTCCCTCCTTCTTGAAACTCTACTTTTGGCTTCTAGGAAAGGATATTCCTCATTCTTCCATTTACCATCTTTTATTTTTCCCCAGTTTTATTTCTTGGATATTTATTCCTGTTTTCCTTTACTAGTAAGTGTGGACATTCCAGATCTTCACTTGTCCTTTCCTTTCTCTTCCTTCTTTGATAAACTCTCATTAGAAAAATTCACCCACCCCCACTGGAAGGAAACCAGAGATTGGTTTGCTCAACATTCATTTATACTTCTTCCTATTTTTATCTTCTCCTATAATAAAAGCAGGAAAGCTAAAAATTACATTTCCCAGACTCGCTTGCAGCTAGATTTCTGGGCACAGAATGAGTTCCACCAATTAGAAAATATGTTAGATATTTGTAATGTCTTTATTGAGATATAATTCACATTCTATACAACTCACCCATTTAAAGTATATAATTCAATGGCTTAATATATGTTCACAGAGTTGTACAGCCACCACCACAATAAAGAAAAGATGTACTTTTTGAAAGGCAAAAGTGACACGAAAGCCATCTACTCTCCACTTTTGGTTTTCATTGCTGGAAAGCACAATGATGGAAGCATTGGGTTTCTCTGCAGAAGTTTTGTAGTATCCAGTCACTGACTTCCTGTATGTCAAGAGGCAGTTGCAGCAGCAGCAGTAGTGGTTCTCTGATTACTTGATCAAACTTCCTAATTATGGTGATTACAGCTTTCCTAGCATGTTATTTCGGCAGCATTATTCCTGGAAATCCAGTTTAGAGCTTGCTCCTCCAGCCTTCCTAATGATTTCATGAACACTTAATTCCATGTATTAATTCCTTTTTGAAATGTAGTGAATGTGGTTTGTTTCTTACAGACCAATTTGAGCTCAATTTTTATATCTTTAACTTGTAACTTCTTACTTCTCTACCTTGAGAAATACTCCATAGTCAGCATGCCCCAAACTGAACTGATTATCCTTATTCATAAGCCTGCTCATTGTTCCAATTCTCTTATCCAGTGAATGACTCTACCCAACAGCTCAGTTACCAGGTCAATAACTTTTCCTCCCAACTTCTCTCTCTTTTCCTACAATCATTTAATCAGTCACTAAATTCTGGATTTCACGGTTCTCTGTCATGCATCTAAGACCTTCTTTCTCTGTTGTTCAGATTGTTTCAAAGAGTACAATCCTTATACCTAACTGAACCCCCTCCCACTCTCAGATCAGCCCATACGGAGGCCAGAATAATCTATTAAAAGCACCATTCTCATAATGTCAGGTTCTTTCTTAGTAGCTTCCCTGGCCTGCTGGACAAAGTATAAAATTTAAGTTCCTTACCATGGTGTACACGGCCCTTCATGACTTGGCCTCTGTCTCTCTGTACTCATTTTGTGCTGTTTTTCTTTTCTCACATTTTGTACTTTAGTCACATTAAACTATACACCATGGCTTTTCACACACTTTTATTTTATTTTTTATTAATCCTCACCAGAGGATATTTTTTCCATTGATTTTCTAGAGAGAGTGGAAGGTGGGGAGGGAGAACAAGACAGGGTAAAAGAGAGAGAGAAACATCAATGTGAGAGATACACATCAATTGGTTGTCTCCCACATGTGCCCAGACCAGCGTCAGGATTGAACCTACAACCCAGGTACATGCCCTTGACCAGGAATTGAACCCACGACCCTTCGGTGCATGGGCTGACACTCTTACCATTGAGAAACACAGGCCAGGGCCACGGTCTTATTTTTGAGCATGCAGTTACTTAACCTAATTTTACTGTTGAATTCTTACTTATCTTTCAAAACCCTACTTAAGTGTCAGCTCCTTGACTATGAAGCCCTTACTGACCAACTTCCCTAAAAACCCCACCACAACTCAGAATCAACTTCTGCCTCATTTTTTCCACTCTGAATATTCTAGTATTGCCCATATTTCAGGTATTGTGTTTGTCTTAAAACTATGTACCCAAAGCACCTACAGAGAGCCTGGAACACAACAGATACTCAGAATATAATTGAAGAATTTAATTGAACTAGAACTCATTCCCAGATATAGTCATCTTTCCACTAAATGTTTAAGAAAAAGTTGACTAGATAATTTATTGATATCAGTATGGACTTCAGCCTTCCTAGGATTTGAGACAATGTGGCATAAAGAAAGCACTCTTCTCTGGAAATTCCATTTCTAAATATATATCCAAAAGAGTGAAAGTGGGATTTTGAACAGGTATTTTACACCAATGTTCATAGCAGCATAAGTCACACTAGCCAAAAGGTGAAAATAACACAAATGCCCATCAGCAGATGAATAGATAAATTAAAATGCAATATTTATATATAATAGAACATTATTTAGCCTTTTAAAAAAGGAAGGAAATTCTGATACATGCTACAACATGGATGAACCTTGAAGACATTGTGCTGAGTGAAATCAGCTAGACACAAAAGGACAAATATTGGGTGGTTCTAGTTATATAAGGTACCTAAAGTAGTCAAATTTATAGAAGCAGAAAGAATTGTGGTTACCAGGGGCGGAAGGGAGAGGGGGAATGAAGTTAGTTTTTAGTGGATACATAATTTCAGTTTGAGATGGTTAAAATGTTCTGGAGATAAAGAGTGATGCTTTCACAAAAATGTAAATATATTTAATGCCACTAAACTGTACACTTAACATAGGTAAAATGGTAACTTTTATATTATGTATATTTTACCACAATAAAAAAGCACTGTTCTGTGCAGGATACACGAGTTCTATTGTCAGTCCTCCATCACACAACTATATAAAATTAAACTTCATAATCTACTTTCCCAAGCCTTAGTTTCCTCACTTATATAATGAAGCACTGAAGTAAGACTGGACAGTTCCTTCTACCTATACAATGATTTGCCATATATTGGAAGTTCCAGTTCTCCTTTGGTTGAGGGTCCATGACGAGGACCATGCTGAGGAAGTTTCATCACATCACAGCCCTGGAGAACCTTTACAGCTTTTCTCCTGCAGGCTCATGGGAGACAGCTAAGCTTCCACAGAATGGTCCCAGCGATGGTTGACTGGAATGTGATACTTCTTTGTGCCCCTGGCATATCAAAATTGGAACAAAATACCTCTCCAGGATTCAATTAACCATTCATCTATACCAGGGGTGGGCAACCTTTTTGTGAGTGCATGCCAAAACCAGCAAAATCTCTGACTCAAAATTCTTCTGCATGCCAACCCTGATTTTTTTTAAAATATATTTTATTGATTTTTTTACAGAGAGAAAGGGAGAGAGATAGAGAGTTAGAAACATCGATGAGAGAGAAACATCGATCAGCTGCCTCCTGCACACCCCCCACCGGGGATGTGCCCGCAACCCAGGTACATGCCCTTGACCGGAATCGAACCTGGGACCTTTCAGTCCGCAGGCCGACGCTCTATCCACTGAGCCAAACCGGTTTCAGCATCCCTGATTTTTTGAGAACATGTTACGCCTACTTGATATCTCTTAAGGTGTACGTATGTGAAGAACCTTGAAGAAATAATAAAATTCATTCGAGCGACAAAAACACAGTATATGATGATCAAAAAGACATTTATTTTTTAATGTATACATGTACACTGATAGTCCGACAGAAAACTTTATGACTCCGTTTGGTATTATCAGTGGGACTTTTGCTGCTGCATCACTGATGACAGAGATTTTACATCAGGTCTATATTTCGTGACCTTCAGAGATATGCACGACTTACTTTCATCCGTCAGGCTACTCCTATTACGAGACTTAACAAAATTCATCACTGAGAACAAAGATTCACAAGCGTATGTGGATGAAACCAAAACACTGGTCGGATCTAGGAAGGCAGGGAGAGTTAAGGCAGAGGCATAGAAATTGCTCTTCCCCTCTCTCGTCAATCCATGTCTATGGTCTTTAAGATAACTTGTTACGTAAAATTATTTATTTATCTAAGATGCACCTACACTGAATTTATCTGAAAAATAAAAAAAAGTTGATATTAAGAAAAAAATTGTAAATGGAAGATTTTAAGAGAGGGTTTCGCATGCCAGCAAAAGTTACTGGTGTGCTGTGCCAGCAAAAGTTATTGGTGTGCCATGTTTGGCACACGTGCCAGGGGTTGCCCACCCCTGACCTATACTAATAATAGAGGAATTGCAAATTGTCTGGTATGCTTTCACAGTAACAGTAACGACCAGCAGGCTGCCTGGGGTGACAAGGTCAACAGGGGGATTAGTGAGGGACAACCAAACGACTGACCAGCAGGCTGCGTGGGGCAACCAGGCCAGCAGAGGGGTTAGTGAGGGATGACCATACAACTAAGCAGCAGGTTGCGTGGGGCGACCAGGTCGGCGGGGGGGTCAGTTAGGGATGACCGGGGCAGTTGGAGGTGACCAGGCCGGTGGGCGGGGGAGGACAGTTGAGAGTGACCAGTCTGGCAGGAGGGGCAGTTAGGGGCAATCAGGCAGGCAGGTAGATGAGCAGTTAGGAGCCAGCGATTCCGGGTTGTAAGAGGGGTGTCCCCCGAGGGGTCCCGGATTGGAGAAGGTGCAGGCTGGGCTGAGCGGAACCCCACCCCCCCGCCGCCCCATGCATGAATTTCATGCATTGGGCCTCTAGTTCTTCCATAAATTCATTCAACATCCATTAAGAACTTGCCATATGTTAAGGACTCTACGAAGTTCCAGAGATATAGATATCAATAAGACATGTATGGTTCAGCATTCATAGTATAGTGGGAGACACTGGCATGGTAACAAATTCTTAAAAGGATTTTGCATTTAAAAGAACAAAATGAGGATATGTACAAAGAACTATGGAATTTGTTTGAGCTAGTCTTGAATGAGGAGTTCATGAAGCAGGAACTGAGTAAGAGTATTCTGATTCTCCTCTTTCTTGATCTACCCCATTCATGTTGCCCCAATATGGAAACTGGGATGTGAGAATTCAGGAAAGGTTGCCATAACTATGGCAGAATGGCTTCTTTAAATAGCATTTTTTAAAATGGACATATTCTGATACTTATAGATATACTCTCTTAATAACCTTTAAAGGCCCCCTTAAGCAAAGATAAAATATTACCTATGATCTACTAGTCTCTTAATAGCTTTGCCAGTGTTTGCTGTTCCAGTGTCAACAGTCATTATATAGCTTGGCTTTCAATGTGGGATTAAACCTTTTTTTTTTTTTTTTTTTGCACTAATCAGAAAAGCAATTGTATAGTTAGTATGCTCTTTAGAATTCCATTGCAAAAGAATGAGGTTCTGTCAGATCCTGTCATGGAAGAAGTAAACACACAAAAGGTGAAAAAAAAACACAAAAAAACTTCTAAAAGGGAAGTGCTGACAGGTTACACTCAGACATGCAGCACCCAAAGGTCAGTAACTGGGAGGATGTGCCAAAGTTGGCCAGCAGGTCCCAGCATGCAGGGGCTGGAAAGGAACTAATTAATTAAAGGGTGTCAAACATGTTGTCAGAGTGCAGACAGCAGAAAATATAATGAACTTCGCATGATTTAACCAGTAGGGGAAGAGTAAGATCATACTGAACTCATAAAAAATGTTTCAGGAAAAGATAAGTTTCAACATCTTTTAATTCTATCATGATTAGAAGATAAATTGCTGTTTCAAATTCTAGCTTCAAAAAAAGAGGAACTAAAGACTTCCTAAAAAGAAATAAATAAAATGTAACATTTATTGAGCACTTACAATATGCCAAATACTGAAAGAAGCCTTTGGGCAAATAAGTTGACAGTTACCCTCTGTAGGGTTGTGTAGTGTCTCAGCCCTGGTGCCATTTTTTTTTATATTCCCTCACTTAATGGAATGAAAGCACCTTGAAGGAGATGCTATTTTTACAGATGAGGAAGCAGGCAACAGACCTGTGTCCTAACTCTGGTTCCATAATATACCACTGTGTTACATGTTTGAAAGTGACTTAACCTCACTGAACCTGAAAGTCCTTTCTCTTCCCACTCTTCCATGGATACTAGGTAGCAGCCATTGCAATATGAATGGCTTTCATGGGAACAACTAAGAAAATAGTCCAACTGCCTTGCTGGCCTAAGGAGAATGCTGACATGGGCGGGTTTTGCCTCAACCTTTCCTTTTTCATTTTAAAAGGTTTTCTTCTCAAGGCATGAGCCTTCTCAAGCTCTCTTCTCCCTCCTTTCAAAACCTGATCTAAAGTCCTTTCTTCATGTCAAAGTATATCACTCCCAGGAACATTTTTTGATGACAACTCAAGAACATCTATATTTTACCAAGAAACTATGCATTGAACTAGGATCCCTGAGCAGTCATTGCCATCTGTTTGGAAATATTGCAAAGGAGAGTTCTCCTACCAGGCTTCCTTTGTTTTATAATATATTTTATTGATTTTTAGAAAGAGAGAAAGGGGGAGAAAAAGAGAGAGAGAAACATTAATGTAAGAGAGAAACCAATTGGTTGCCTCCTGTACACACCAAACTGGGGATCAAACCCACAACCTAGGTAGGTACCCTGAACAAAAATCAAACCTGCCTCCTTTTGGTGTATGGGACAGCGCTCCAACCAACTAAGCCACCCAGCCAGGGCTCCTGACAGGCTTTTTTAAGTGCCCATTCTTGGCACGGTGTCTCCATCTGTGGCTGCTGCTGGAATACAGGCTCTTAGATTCATATCCGCACCAGATAAGGATGCTCTAGTCCAGTGGTCGGCAAACTGCGGCTCACGAGCCATATGCGGCTCTTTGGCCCCTTGAGTGTGGCTTTTCCGCAAAATACCGACTTCTGCGCATGGGCCACGAAGTTTCAATCGCACTGTATGTGCACACCCGCATGTGGTATTTTGTGGAAGAGCCACACTCAAGGGGCCAAAGAGCCGCATGTGGCTCTCGAGCCACAGTTTGCCGACCACTGCTCTAGTATGTTGTATCCACAGGCAGGTTTCCTCTTCAAAACCTTTATACTTTACTAGAGGCCCGGTGCACGAATTCATGTACCAGTGGGGTCCCTTGGCCTGCAGGATTGAACTGAAATCAGCTCTCCAACAACCCCTGAGGGCTCCTGGGTTGCAAGAGGGCAAAGGCCAGGCCAAGGGACCCCACTGGTGCACAATCGGGGCCAGAGAGGCGACACAGGAGGTTGGCCAGCTGGGGAGTTGACCATGGGAGGGCTCCAGGGCATGTCTGGTTCATCTTGCTCAGTCCCGATGGGCCAGACCCCAGCAGCAAGCTAACCTACCAGTCAGAGTGTCTGCCCCCTCGTGGCCAGTGCATGTCATAGCAAGCAGTTGGCGACCTTAGCATATGCAAATTAACTGCCATCTTTGTTGGGTTAATTTGCATACTCATCCTGATTGGCTGGTGGGTGTAGCGGAGTGACACCAATTTGCATGTTTCTCTTTTATTAGTGTAGATTATGCTTTGATTGGTTGAACGGATGACTGGACACTAAGCATATTAGGCTTTTATTATATAGGATGCTCTCTCTGGGCCTAAACATAAGGTTAAAAGCACTGCTCAAGATGGAAAAAAAAAGATGAAAAGAGGAGGAGCAGGTGTTTTCATGTCCACTCGAATGAGACCACTCTCTTAGTACATTGTCACATCTTGTGTCAGTGGATTATTGACATTACCAGAAGGAAGGATAGAAACCATTATTGGGCTGGGCTCCCATTCCTAATCAAGTCACTCTCAGTCATTTCTTATACATGACCCATTGCCAACTGATCTTACAGTTGCAGAAATTAAATAAATAAAATAGTTGTTCCTTACAAAAATATTGGGCATCTCTGCTTTTAGAAAAAAATACGAAAAATATAGAAGATAGATATTTAGGCTTCAGGAAACTGCTAACATGAGTTAAGGGTGTTGGTAGCTCATGGTAGCTCCACATGCCCTAAAGTCACACTAGCAAGCAGTCAGCTACCCCCTTTATCTTGAGGCTCTTCTTGCTTAGATTTCAATAATAATTTCTCCCTTAATGTATTCCTGCAGGGATGATGCCTGCCTGCCCTTGGGTTTCTATTTACTACATTCTCCCTCAGGATCTTATAAATAGAGGTTTTCATTTTGTTTCAGACAATTCTTTTAAAATTTTTGAAAGAGCTGCAAAAAAAAAAAAGGCATGGAAATAATAGTAATTGAGCACTAATTTTATACTTGGCCCTTTATATAAATCACTTTATGAAATCCCTCATAAGAATACTCTGTTGTAGATCTTTTTATTGCCATTATACAGTTGGATATACTAAGTCCCATACATTGTACTGAACTTGTCAAAGGTCTCATAGTTATGCAGGCCCAGTGAAGTGAACCATTTCACCATTCCACCTCCCTGTACTGTTGTCCCTGACACTAGCAATCCCAGTCCTAGACATTGTTATCTACATAATGTGAAGAGACTGGAGCACTTAAGTTCTGCCACAGTCACCTTCACTCGCAGATTTATTCTATCCCTGGAAACAATTGCTGATGCTATCCTAACCTACAATGCAGCTGAGGCCAGAGGGGAACACAGGAGAATCTTTAAATCAGCAGCACAAAGTTACAGTACTGGGAGGAATTTGATCCTCTTGGTCTCTTCCCACTTTGGGATAAGGGGTCTGAAGCCCAGACAGAGACTTGAATGTGTACGGAGTCACACGCGGAACTAAACTCAACTTAGAATCCATATCTTTCAAGCCTAGTGCTTTAAAGCATATCCCCATGAGCACACACAGTGTTTTTCACCCACAAAGCTCCGCAGTTTCCTATTGCTGAGGCTCAGGGTGATAAATTTTGCCTCTAGGTCAGCGGTTCTCAACCTGTGGGTTGCTAGCCCTTTGGCAGTCGAACGACCCTTTCACAGGGGTCGCCTAAGACCATCCTGCATATCAGATATTTACATTATGATTCCTAACAGTAGCAACATTACAGTTATGAAGTAGCAACGAAAATAATTTCATGGTTGGGTCACAACATGAGGAACTGTATTTAAAGGGCCAGAAGGTTGAGAACCACTGCTCTAGGGGTATGCTGAGAAAGAACAGTTCCACACAACTGCACTGTTTCAAGAAATCAAGTCATTCAGTTAAGGATCCTAAATACTCACAGGCCAATCAGCTCCAGTCTAAGATACGTCCAGTGCTGAGATCAGAGGTAGCAGTGCATTTCCTAGCACATGACACCTTGCTTGTTTTGATTTATCCATTGTCTAAAAGATGATCCAGAAGGTGGGTGCTACTTCTAAATCACCGGATTTTTCATTGTAAGCGACAACGTTTGCATTTTTATTATCATGGTCTACTTTTTAATAAGCTTGTACAGGACCAGTATATCATAACAACATCATTAAAACATTCATCTCTTCTAGTTATAAATTGCCTTAATGGTGCTATGACTACATCTCCTGGAGCACCTTTGACAGAATTATTCTTAAGATCCAGGCATATCATTGTCACAGCAGAAGGATAACACTGCAGCCCAGCCTGGCTCCCCTTGTCATGGAAAAAGGCATATGATGGCAGAAGAAAAGGAGATAGGCAACTATGTGGGGATCCTTTGATGGGTCTGTCTCCAATGAGTTGTTAGACTTTGGAAAACCCACACTTAACCTCTCTGGGCCTCTTCTTTATCTATAAAATAAAATCTTCCTTTTCTAGTTTACAGGGTTCCTGTGAAGAGCAAATAAGATAATGTGTATGAGAGCATTTTGAAGAGCAGGTTGGGTTCTCCAGAAAGCAAACTTCAAGACAAATTTTAGCAAGCAGAATGCTTATTAGAGCATGCTTTTGGGATCACACTCTGAAAGAGAGGAGGGGTCAAAATTAGACGTGAATAGATCCAGTAGTTTTACAGGACTAGTAACAGACTCACCACCTCCCATAAGAATACCTAAATTGGCCTGTCATTAAAGTCTCATCTTGTGCTGACATGGTCAGGCTTTTATAGCTGGCATCAATTAGTAACTGGATATCAATTGCCTCAGGAGCTTAAGCTAGGTAGCTCTCTGCAGGTGAGGATTGACAGGTGAAGGCTATCTGTAAGTGTGAACATTCTTTCTTCAAAGAGGGAACCAGGGTGGCATAGTTACTAATATAGTCCACCTCTTGGGCTACTCAGAGCCATTTCTTATATACATTCAGGAATCAGTTTTTCCAGAATTCCAGTGAACATTTTTTTCTTGGGAGAAACTTGAAAGAAGACAGTAAATGGGACAAAATATAGTCTCTGCTGCTGAAGCTGGTCGTAGGTCCATAACAGATACTTTTCCTTATCTTCCTCCACTGTCCATCATTTTAGAGTCCCCTCACGTCTGCTAGTGCCTCTCCTTGCCTTGGTTGCTGGCCTGGTATGGTGATCTAGACCCCCAATATAGATGAGTTTGAGCACCTGGTACTGTGCCCTTCTCAGGCCAGGCTTGCATTCTTTGTCTTTTTATATTTATCATCAGATAATGGAGTACCAAAAGATACCCCAGTAGATCTTCTGGGTGCCAACCATAGTCTTGCCTGTCCCCACTGTGCTAAAATAGCCCTTTTATAAAAGTCAATTACCTCTGCCAATATGGAATCTTCTCTTATTTCCCATTGGTCCTTAGATATATGAACCCAAGAATTAGCAGATAGCTGGCCATAAGCTATTTTTATTCTAATTATATATTTTAAAAGTGTCAAAAAGACTAAACTGGTGAGTTTGAGGACTTAATGGGCTCAGTGTGAGCTGAGCCTTGGCCAGGATTCAGTATACAGGGTGGGATAAAAGTGGGTTTACAATTGTGAGTATGCGAAACAGAGTTTATTCTTTATATTATTATTTATTAATTATTGTATTATTTTCCATACAAACAACCTGTATTACCTGGTCTGTCTAAAAGAGGGATCATGTTGGTGATTCAGGCCTCTAGCACTCTGACCATATAGCAAGCGGTTCTAAAAATGTTTGGATAGAAGACTTCGGACCAACATGTTGTCATCAGAGGCTCCTGAATTTGACTCTTCTCACAGACACACCGGTGTACAGTTACGCATGGCAAATTCCTTCTAGAGAAATTCAGTCACTAGCTGAGTGCCTCTATACATCAGACAACTGAGAAAACAGCCACATTGAAACAGATAGGAAAGGTTGAAACACAATTATTTTCATAAATCTCACCACCACCCCTGACACAGGAGCATACAATAAAAAGAAAACTTCAACTCCTGTCTTGTCCATGAGGAGTGAAGGGTTTGGGTCACAAATCTAGGGCCCAAAATTTTAAGGCTTTCACCCAGAAGATGGGTCCAAAACACCTAGATCTGAAAGCCAAAGGGACTTGCATTTGAGTCCCACTGGACTATAGGAAACAGAGAAGTAGTTCTTAATGGGTGCACATGGACTAGCCATAGCTATTCCCCCAGGTCTGCACAGGGGGAACGGGCAATAATGCTCATCTCCCAGTCTTTCCCTGGAAGGGATTTGACTACATACTTTATAAGGTGCTGCCTAAGGGTTCAGCTTCTAATTAGCTCACATTTAGGTGCTGACTTCAATCCTCCATGGAGCCCAAAAGAGCAGGTAGCCACTTCCCCTGCCTTCTCCCTTTGGTTCACTCCAACAATAAGACCAAGTTGCCAGTATCTCCCAGAAAGGAGCTTGTTCGCATATCTAACACCCCGACTTTTATGGCTGCCATCCACAAAACAGGTCCCCACATCACCTATCTCTGATAGTCAGTGGAGTATACATCTATGAGTCCCACAGTCTATAGCAAACACAGAGCAGTTTTTAAACATGCACAAGACACTCCCATAGCTATCTACCCAAACTTAGTATAGAGGGAGTAGGCAAAAATGCTCATCTCCCAGTTTATTTCTGCAAGGGGCTTAATTGAATACTTTGCCAATGGCTGCCTGAGAGTCTGCCTTCTAATAAGCCTGCATCTTGGTGATAATTGAGATTCTCCCCTTTGGGACATTGATAGGTCTTGGTATATTCTGAATTACTGGGAGCCAATAGAACAAAGGTGGTGACTTTCAGTGGTTCTCAACCTTCCTAATGCTGCGATCCTTTAATACAGTTCCTCATGTTGTGGTGACCCCCAACCATAAAATTATTTTCGATGCTACTTCATAACTGTAATTTTGCTACTGTTATGAATCATAAAGTAAATATCTGATATGCAGGATGTATTTTCAGGGGTCACGACCCACAGGTTGAGAACCGCTGAAGACAATCATAAATGTTTGAGAGGCAACCAGAAGCATGGGTCAGACTGACTGATGAGGTTCTTCTACATTAGACCAGTCTGTCAAGATTAGAAGAGGTGGCTATTTTATCTAATATGTAGAAATCAACATAGAGACTCAAAAAATGAAGAGACAAGGTAATATGTTCCAAACAAAATAATAAGATAAATATCCAGAAACTGATCTTAATGAAATGGAGATAAGTTTCAAAATATCAGTTATAAAATAGCTCACTGAAGTCAGGAAAGGAATGCATGAACAAAGTGAGAATTTCAACAAGGACAGAAAATACAAAAACACAACACACCAAATAGAAATCATAGAGCCAAAGAATACAATAATTGAGCTGAAAAAATCCATAGGGGACTCAATAGACGATTAGATCAATTGGAAGGCTCAGAGAACTCAAAGGGCAGTGGCATTTATTTCATTAGAGGAGCAAAAAGAAAAATAAATTAAAAAGAGTGAAGATTGTCTAGTTTGTTAGAATAGAATTGTTCATAGTATTTTTTAACAGTCCTTTGTATTTCTGTGGGGTCTGTTGTTATTTCGCCTCTTTCATTTCTGATTTTGTTTATTTGGGTCCTCTCTCTTTGCTTCTTGGTGAGCCTGGCTAGAGGCTTATCAATCTTGTTTATCCTTTCAAAGAACCAACTCTTGGTTTCATTGATCTTTTGTATTGTTTTTTTGGTCTCTATGTCATTTATTTCTGCTCTGATCTTTATTATCTCCCTCCTTCTGCTCACTCTGGGCTTTTCTTGTTGCTCTCTTTCTAATTCTTTAAGTTGTAGAGTTAGATGATTTATTACCATTTTTTCTTATTTGTTGAGATAGGCCTGTAGAGCTATAAACTTCCCTCTCAGGATTGCTTTCACTGTGTCCCATAGATTTTGGATTGTTGTGTTTTCATTGTCATTCTTTTCCAGGATGTTTTTAATTTCCTCTTTGGTCTCTTTGGTAACCCAGTCATTGTTTAATAGCATGCTATTCAGCTTCCAGTTGTTTGAATTTTTTTATTGTATTTTTTTCTAAAATGCCATTGTGCACTGAGAAGATGCATGATATGATTTCAGTCTTCTTGAATTTGGAGAGACTTTGCCCGTAGCCCAATATGTGGTCTATCTTTGAAAATGTCCCATGTGCACTTGAGAAGAATGTATATTCCATGGCTTTGGGGTGAAATGTTCTGAAGATGTCAAGTCCATCTGATCTAGTGAGTCATTTAGGATGGTTGTTTCTTTGCTTATTTTTTGTCTAGACGATTTATCCAGTGATGTCAGTGGGGTATTAAAGTCCCTTACTATGATCATATTGTTGTCTATCTCTCCCTTGATATCTTCCAGGAGTTTTTTTTATGTATTTGGGTGCTCCTGCATTGGGTGCATATATGTTTACCAGGGTTATATCCTCTTGTTGTATCAATTCCTTTAGTATTATGAAGTTGCCTTCCTTATCTCTTGTTATGGCCTTCACTTAGAGGTCTATTTTGTCAGACATAGTCCTAGAAAAATACAACCTTCCAAAGCACAATCAGGAAGAATCTAAAAATCTCAGCATTACATCAGAAAGTTCATACACCATGACCAAGTAGTATTTATCCCAGGGATTCAATGATGGTACAATATCTGCAAATCAGTAAACATGATACATCACATAAACAAATTGAAAGATTAAAAAATAGAGAAGATAGATAATGTACTTATGGAGCATCATCAAGAGGACCATTATTTGTATTATAGGGGTCCCAGAAGCAGAAAAGAGAGAGAGAAAGGTGCAGAAATCATATTCAGATAAATAATGACTGAAAACTTCCCTAACCTGGGGAAAGAAACAGAAATCCAGATCTAGGAAGCCCAAAGAGTACTAAATGAAATAATAAAAGACCAAATTATAATTAAATTGTCAAAAATTAAAGAAAAAGAGAGGATTATAAAAGCAACAAGAGAAAAGCACTTGTAACATACAAGGGAACCACTTATAAGACAACTAGAAGATTGTTCAGCACAAACCTTGCAGGTCAGGAAGGAGTAGGATGACATATTCAAAGGGCTGAGAGAGAAAAAAAATCTGTTAGTGGAGAATACTCTACCTGGCAAAGTTTTCCTACAGAACTGAATAGGAGATAAATATTTTCCAAAATACACAAGAAAATCATAGAACTTAATAGCAAAAGGTGGGTAGGGGACCTGAATAGACATTTTTCCAAAAAAAGAAATAGAAATGGCATACAGGTACATAAAATGGTGCTCAAAAATCACTAATCATTGGGAAAATGTAAATAATAACCACAATGAGATATCACCTCACACCTGTTAGGATAGCTATAATCCAAAAGACAAGAAATAACAAATGCTGAGAGGATAGGGAGAAAATATAACCCTTGTAAACTGTTTGTAGAAATGTAAACTGGTACAGCTACTATGGAAATAAGTATGGAGATTCCTCAAGAAATTAAAAATAGAACTATAATATGAGCCTTGTATACAACTTTGGGTATATATCCAAAGGAAATCACTAACTTGAAGGGATATCTGGACTCACATGTTCATTGCAACATTATTTACAATAGCCAACGTATGAAAACAACCTAAATGTCCATCTACAGATCTATATATATAAAAGCCTAAGTGACCTTTTGACCACTAGCTATGATGCACACTGACCACCATGGGGCAAATGCTCAACCCACAGGCATGGAAACATGGAACAGACTGATGAATCTCAGAGGGAAGGTGGGGAGATGGTGGGAAGAGATTAACCAAAGATCTTATATGCATACTAGAGGCCTGGTGCACAGATTTGGTGCACAGATTCATGCACCGGGGGAGCTCCTCGGCCTTATCTGCGGGGATCGGGCCAACACCAGCAGTCCGACATACCCCAAGGGGTCCCAGATTTCAAGAGGTCACAGGCCAGGCCAAGGGACCCCACCGGTGCACGAATCCATGAACCGTGCCTCTAGTAAGTAAATAAAATGTGATATATGTACCTTATATATCATGTTATATGTTACACTAGAGGCCCGATGCATGAAAACTCATGCAAGAGTAGGCCTTCCTTCCCCTGGCTGCTGGCACTGGCTTCCCTCCGGCCATCCACAGGCACCTGGGACCCAGGCTGGCTTCCCTCCAGGCCTGGCTTGGTCAGGATCGACATTCGGAATGATGTCTGGAAGACATCCAGTCTAATTAGCATATTACCTTGTTATGATTATTATTATAGATATACTATATATATTATGTATTATGTAATATATATATATAATGGACTACTATTTGTCCTAAAAAAGAAGGAAGTTCTCTCAATTTGTCAGTTGCAGCAACATGGATGAATTTAGACAACATTATGCTAAGTGAAATAAGCCAGACAGAGAAAGATAAATCCTGGAACTTGGTGAGTGGAGGAAATAGTAGAGAGAGGCTGGTATGAAAGGTACAGACTTACAGTTATGAGATGAATAAGATCTGAGGATATAATATATAACATGATGACTATAATTGAAAAAAAATATTATGTAATTGAAATTTGCTGAGAGCAGAACGTAAGTGTTCTCATACACAAAAAAGTTATACATGTGAAGTTGTGGAGGTGTTAACTCAATGGTGGGAATCGTTTCACATTTATACATTTATCAAACATCACATTTAAAAATACATTTCAAATATACTAAAAATTTATTTGTCAACTAGTGTCCTGGTGCATGGATTTGTGCACATTGAAAGGAAATTAATTAGAAGAAATATTTTAATATCAATATTCCCATCTTGCTAATGAAAGAAAATAGGATTCTACCAAGTCTTCTATCTACCTACTCCAGGACTTCTGTGAGGATCAAATGAGATGAGGCACGGGAAAATGCTTCACAAACATTTGGTTAAACTGTAAGATGTTTGCACCTGGTTATAAAGCAAGTCGGGTTCCTGGGCTGAAGAAACTCCAAGGAGGCTAGTTGCTAGGGAGAGGAAGCCAGGTGTTGCTACATAATGTCATTACCTGGCACCTACAGCCACTGTTTCTCGGCTGGGCTGGGCTGTGGGCTGCATTTTGCGCCATGGGGTCTTGGCAGTATTGGCTGCAATTTGGTGGGGTATTGTTCTGGGGTGGTGGTGGGGCCTGTGTCTCACTAAGGGAAAGCCAAGTATTGGTTTGTTGGTACCAGGTCTGTGGTGCCATTTATTTTTAAATGGCCAGTGCTCATCATGGCAGGTCCTGCATTGAGCATCTGCCCTCTGGTGGTCAGTGCACATCATAGCTACCAGTCAGACAGACAGACACTTAGCCTTTTATATATATAGACTAGAGGCCCAGAACACGAATTCGTGCATGGGTGGGGTCCCTCTGGGTGGCCTCCAGGGATGGAGCCAAAACCTGCAGTCCAACGCCACCTGTAGCTCCTACCTGCTGCTCCCGCTCATCCCAGCCCCACTGTGCCTGCCACAGGCTCACGTCCAATCAGTCCCAATCAGGAGAGGCTGGCGCTGCCAAAGCAGTGCTCGCCAGCCATGAGCCCTGCATTTGGCACCCTCCCAAGGGGAGTGGCCTGTGGGATCAGGCTGAAACCAGCTCTTTGACATCCCCCAAGGGGTCTCGGATTGCAAGAGAGCACAGGCCAGGCTGAGGGACCCAACCGGTGCACGATTGGGCCAGGGAGGGGGCATGGGAGGGCTCCAGGGCATGGCCCGCCCATCTTACTCAGTCCTGATTGGCTGGACCACAGCAGCAAGTTAATCTCCCAGTCAGAGCATCGGCTCCCTGGTGGTCAGTGCACATCATAGCGACTGGTCGACCAGTTGACTGTCTGCTCCTTGGTGGTCAGTGCATGTCATAGCAAGGTCTTTAGCAGCCTTAGCATATAATTAGCATATTACACTTTGATTGGTTGTTGGGTTGTTCTGCCATTCGGTCTATTTGCATATTACCCTTTTATTATATAGGACTTGAGGCCGGTGCATGAAACTCATGCACAGGTAGGGTCCCTAGGCCTGGCCAGCAATCAGGGCCAATCGGGGCGTTCCTTTGTTCCACACTGCCCCCTGGTGGTCAGCGCACAGCATAGCGTGCGATCGAACTCCCGGTCTCCTGGTCAAACTCCCAAGCAGACACTTATACTAGGAGATGTCCAAATTCCCAAGAAGAAGCGGCCTCGGGCAGGTCTGCTGCTCCTGATCAAACAACGTGGCTTTTCTCTGCTGCACCTCTTTGAGCAGGGCTTTGGGTGCCACAAAGGGAGAGGTTCCCTGAACCCGCTTCCTGCACACCTGGGCTAGAATACATCTCGTAGGAGGTGGCTTCAGTGCCAGGTAGGTGGCGGCCAGGTCCTCCAGCACCTTGCCTCTTGGGCTGCAGTCCGACCTCTCCCAGCGCCCCAGCTTCAGACATGCCCTGCAGTTGCCCAGATCACTGGTTGCCTCAGTGAAGGCCTCAGCAGCCCAGGGTACAGCCCACTCAAGCTGGCCGTCCAGCAGCCTGGCCACCACGCCCACTGCCGCTGTTAGCTCTCCGCTACTGCCACTCCAGGCACAGGACGCTATGGGCGCCACCATCTTTGTCAGGTTAATTTGCATACCCATTCCTGATTGGCTGTGTGTCGTGGAGGGACAGTCAATTTACGTATTTGTCTATTATTAGTATAGATTGTATTTCAATAAAGCTGAAAAACAAACAAATTAATAAAAATGTTTGTATATATTCCTGCTGGCCCCAGTGTTCAGTTTCCTATGTAAATGGCTTGAATTTCTTTAGCAAAATACTGGGACAATAATTGCTGTGTATCTTTGTCATTATGTAACAGGGTCCTTTCTCATGTGGACTTAGTCATCTTTTCATTCAGTGGATTCTAGGTCCAAAAACTAGATTATGTCCAGAAACCTGACAAGGAACTGATATTTTATTCAGGTAACTATGTTCACACTTCTGATCATCCACCTTCCATTTCCTCTAATGATACAAGCAGAATAATGCTCCTGTTGGCAGACTATTTTTCCTAGGGATACTGCATTCTTTAAGTTATCTTAATAATATTCTGCAGGTCAGGCTCCCTTGGTTACCACTCTGACCTTGGTGCTAATTACAATATTCACATCCACTTGTCTTACAACCGAATACATTGCCACCTGGCTACCATTGTTCTGGAGTACTCTCAACCCCAGTGCTATCAGTTCTGTAATGACTGTACCTTCAAACAGCTCTGGTCTACAGACAAGACCACCAATAAACATTTTAGTGTCTCTGGTGCTCTCTCACAAGGTCATTCCTATGGCCTTGGAATTAGTGTATCCTTCTGGCGTTCCTGTGGAGCAGTGTCATCTGGTGTGTTTTCTGGCCTCACATAGTTTATCCACTTCAGCATTCCCACTTCCCTAATCCTTTTATTCCCTTTCTTCCTCAACTGCCATGAGAATTCTCACATTTGAACTTTACTTGTGTGGGATATCATTTTTCCAGCAAGTTCATATTATCTCTGTGGTGGTCTTTGTCAGAGTGTTAAATTCTATTTCTTAGGAGAGTACAAATACCTTTTTAGCTCCTGCCATACCTGGTGGCTAGGTTTTGCAGCTCCTTTGGGATATAGTCCCTTTCATCCTTTATCAGGCCCAGAATGTCCCCTTTACCTTTACCAAAAGCGGGGGGAAGGGAGGGTAAAAGTGGATCCTAGGAACAGGACATGTTTTCTTATAAGAAAGCGGCCTAATCGTGATCTTCAAGCAAGGAGGCAGTGTTAGCTGTTACTAGAGAGTAGTAGGCCACTTCTGTAGCTTATGGAGTTCAGGGAAGCCTAAGAATTCAAGATTTTCAAGACACAAATCCACATGTTTCCATCCCATACCAGGGTCCTAGATTTTTCCAGGGCCCTGACCTTGAAACAGCAGACCTTCTTTGGCTCAGAAGTTAATCTTCTTTGGAGGTTGGTAGTATAGACTGAATGTGTGGCCTGTCAAAATTCACATGGTAAAACCTAATCCCCAATATGGTGGTATTTGGAGGTGGAACCTTTGGGAAGCAATTGGGTCATGAGGATGAAGCCCTCATAAATGGGATTAGTGCTCTATTAAAAGAGGCCCCACTTAAATTAGTGCCCCCTTCTGCCATCTTTCCTATATTTTCTATAGGAAAATATAACTGTTTATAAACCTGGAAATGGATCTCACCAGACACAAAATCTTCCTGTGCCTTAATCTTGGACTTCCTAGTATCTGGAATGTGAGAAACAAATGTGTTTGGTTTATAAGCCACTCAGTTTATGGTATTTTTGTTAAAGCAGCCCAAATGAACTAAATCAAAAACAGTTGGCTACTTTTATGATCAAGTTCTGACACTGATCCTAAGCTTTCTCTGCCCTTCTATTGGAAGAGATGAGAGTGTCTTTATATTCCAACAAGGTATCCCTCTCGTTTTCATATTTGGCTTTCAATTGCCTCTTAATTGCCCTCAGACTTCCATTATCTTTTTCTAGAATGTCACTCAAACTTACCATTAACCATTGGAATCTATTGTCTCTACAATTACTTCCTCCCACCTTCCCCTTACCCCCTAGTTTTCAAAAGCCTCTGGTATATTGCACCAGTCCATACACTCCTTTCTCCCTGTATACCTGTGAACCATCCTGGTTCTCCTTCAGGTGTGTTCATTTTAACAATTGGACAGCCAGGCTTCACCAACTAACAGTGATCAAGTATTCACTGACAGTCAGAGACTGAGTGTATGGTCCCTCTCCAAAACTCCATCTTGCCAATTTCTTGTTCCATTCAGTCTTAGTACTGATGGACCCATGTTGGGTTCTCCAGGAATCAGCTCTGAGACAAAGTTCAATGTGCAGTTTGTTTATTAGGGTGTCCTTGGACTCACACCTCTGGAAAAGAAGGAAAGGGAAATGATTAGTTGGAGGCACAATTGAGTTATAATGTCACCAAAACCACAGGACACTCTGGAGCTAAAAATGGCTCATTAGAGCTGTATAGAGTTGGACTGAAAAGGCTAGGGTCTTACAACAACATTTATCAGCTATTGGATGTGGGTTGCTGCCCCAGCAAGGGGCATGCTTTGGGGTGATAAAAACTTTGCAGTGAAGCAATCCCTGAGGGGCTGATGGCTAGAGGCTTTCTGCCTACACAATTCTCCACAGTTAGGGCAACAAATCCTTTAGTGAGGGGGATCTGGGCAGCACACTCAAGCATTCACCACAGAAACTATTATTGCCCTTACTTCCCTGCCATCCCTCATCTCACCTCTCAGGTTCATTGCTAATTCATTCTCCCTTGCCACATTACATCTTTGCCATCTTGGTTTCTCATCTGTTAAATGGGAATGACAATCCCTCCCTTGTCTGTTTCCCATAATTGTTAAAGGGTTCAGAAGGGATATTGGATGTGAAAAGGTTTTGTAAACTATAAACCACTTTACAAATGCTAGGAAGTATTATCACTAATAACTTTTCAAGGTTATTAAAAATCAGGAAATATTTGGTAGAAACAAACAAAAACATAGTTTATATTTCTCTTGTTCATCTTCTTTCACAAAACTACCTAGTTTCTTAGGTTGGTAGTACAAGTTTATGCTCCTCATAATCATGCTGCTCAAAGATACCAGATCTTTTCAAAGCTATTTTGAATATCAGAAAACCATCTTGATATTTTACTATGGATGCCAAATGCTCAGTAACAAAGATCTTATATTTGGTGATGGAGATGAGGGGGCAAATGTGGAAGACTATGTAAGGTGCTTTGCATGTTGCCTTTTCCACATCAACCATGTGAAGTCTGGAAGTGGGGTCTTCTAAATGCCAGGTCAAATAGCAGTCTCTTTATTTTCATTTCTGGAATCCCTGCTGACACTTTTAAGAGACAGGAAACCCCACAAATCCTGTCACGCCATTCCTGACCTACAGACTCTACTGTCAGTTCTTGCTTCATTTCTTGGAAAAATGTAGTTAACGTCTGGAGAGCATAAATCTGTACAAACACAAAATTAATACATCATATCCATCTTCAAAGTATCCACATTTGGGAATTGGGAAACTACAGAAAGTATTTTTCCTGCAACAAATCAGAGACTCAGCCAGACACCACAGCCCCAGAATGCACCTGTGCTCAGCAGTTCTATCTGGGGAGTAACCCGGCATGATCTACTGCACTGGCTCTTTCACAGAGAAGCCACAGAAGGGAGGAGAAGGATGTCTGAGGGTTTGTCTGGGGAAAAATAAAGGAAATAATTGTTCTAAAAAAAAGGAGAAATTGGTATTTCACTGGCAGTCCAAGTTGCACAGGAGCACTTTAAACTTCTGTGACTGGTATCCTTCATCTGACAATCATCAACTTGTTTAAAAATCTCTCACCTGGGATTTGACTGCCTGCAATCACACAACCTGACACTGAGAGTGTCTAGATGCCCATATGTTCTTGGCAGGGGCCTGGGGTACTCTGGTTTGCTGTGGCCAGAATTCCTCTTGCCAACTACATATGTGAAGCAGCCAAACAAGAAACACATTTTCAACACAAGCTATCAGCCACATGGAAGTGAGGAGTTTCCACTGTGATTTCAGTGAGCCCCAGGGTGGATGGTAAAGGGTAGTTTTTGCCCCAGACAGGGTGTTCACCCACATTTTACACTGTCCCCAGTTCTGGCTCTCTTAAAAAAGAGATAAAATAATCCTGTCCAGAAACAATAGACGTGGTGTGGTGCACTGAGCTTTGGGGTTTGTGTGTGTGTGTGTGTGTGTGTGTGTGTGTGTGTGTGTGATGAGTCTAAATCCCCTTCCAAATTGAGTTTGGTTTAATATTTTTCTGCCTTGTACCTACAATATTTAATTTATCTCTTCTTATTTAACTTGAAATTGTACTCTTTCTCTGGTAAGGCAGTTGGTATGGTGCAGGGATGAAAGACATTGTGGAAAATAAAGCTGAATTACATTGTAGTAATAATATTAAAGCAGCTCAGAAAGTGGCTTAACAGTGCCTGCTAAACCACCATGGTTGGTGGCGGTGTGGACTGGAGTCGGGGACCAGAGGACTCCTCCTCATCCTACCAAGATAGAAATGTGTGATGTTGGCCAAGTCCCTTGTCGCCCTTGAGCTCCTATTTCTTTATTGGCAACATGAACGGATTGCAGGTGCTCTGCTAGATCACTTTCTGCCTCAGCAGATTCTGATTAGCATCATTTTGCAGAAATCTTTTCTTCATCTGCAAACATTTGCCCAAATATTGGTGATTCCCAATTTCTAGCCTGATAACCAGCTGAATGGTAAGAATACTTTCCCCTGTGGGTGACTGAAACCAACTGACAGTGGTTTAAGCCATAGTGATATTTATTGTGATGAAATATGGAGTGAGGTAGTTTGAAAGGTAAGGTTTGTTTTTTGGAATTAATATTATCATCATGATATAAAGCACTTTCTTCATGTTTGAGGTTATGTTTTTGATAGCATTTACCTGGTGGATTGACTCCTGTATTGTGATGAAATGCCCCACTCTTACCTTGTTCATAGGATGATCACTCTGATATTAGTATAATTACACTGGCTTTTCCTCTTTTGCTAAAGTTTGCGTGGTAAATCTTTTTATTTTGAAGATTTCTGGGTATTTATATTGAAGGTATATAATTGGGTTTTGCAGCATAATTGAGGGGTATTTTTTGATATTTTATCCAGCCAGTATTATTAATCTTTTACATGGAGTGTATGGTTAATTTAAACGTGATGTAATTACTGTATAGTGAAGATTTTATCTATCATAGTACCATCATTTTGTCTTTTTTATATATTTAAAAGATTTTATTAATAAATTATGTCAATGGAAGTGAAGAAAAGCAATTTAGTTTCAAATATTGGAAACTACAAGGATATCACTTTTTTTTTTTTTTTCAAAAATATATTTTATTGGTTTTTCACAGAGAGGAAGGGAGAGAGATAGAGAGAGTTAGAAACATCGATGAGAGAGAAACATCGATCAGCTGCCTCCTGCACATCCCCCACCGGGGATGTGCCCGCAACCCAGGTACATGCCCTTGACCGGAATCGAACCCGGGACCTCCCAGTCCGCAGGCTGACGCTCTATCCACTGAGCCAAACCGGTTTCGGCGGATATCACTTTTAAAAAAATCTTTATTACATAGGTCCTCCTTTTTCCCCCATTAACCTCTTCTAGCCCACGCCCATTCCCCCCGCCCTCCATTTTTTCTTTTGATGCATCTGTTTTATTCTTTTCTTCTCTTTTCTTGGTATCTTTTTGAATTATCAGATATTTTTAACATTTAATTTCCCCCCTTCTAACTGGCTAGCTATGCACTTATTTACAGTTCTTTAGGTTGTTGCACTAGAGATTATATTTATCATTGAGCAATTATACTCTAAAGCAAATTATACCGCTCCTGCCTTTTATGTTATTTAACATTTGCTATGTATCCCTTCTGCCTTTGCTGTCATTGTCATGTGTTGTAAACCCCACAAGATCTTATTCTTATTGTTTTACGCAATCAGTATTTGTTTATATTGACCCACATATCCCCCTTTCTGTTGCTCTTCTTTTCTTTCTGCAATTCCTATTTCCTTCTGGGATCATTTCCCATTTACCTCCATAACTCCTTTCACTATTTCTTTTTAGAGCAGATTCTCCTGTGGTGAACTAGCTTGTGCATCTTGAAGTGTCCTTGTTTAACTTTTAGTTTTGAAGGGTAGAATTCTAGATTGTCAGTACTTCCTTTCAGCATTTTAAGGATGTCCTTTGTTTCCTGGCTTTCATTGTTTCGATTGGAATGCAATCTTTAAGTTTTATGGTTGCTTTATTGAAGGTAATGTATCTTGTTTCCTGACTACTTTTATGATATTCTCTTTATTTTACTTATTTATTTCTAGGATGTATCTAGGTATGGCTTAGATTTTTATGTATGCTGACTTGTCTTTCTGGTCACTAGTCCTGTCTTTTGCTGTGCCCGGCTATGTCTCATCTGGTGTTTAACCCATGTGCTTATTTCTTAATTTCAGATTTGGCATATTTAAGTTATGAAACTTCCATTTGTTTCTTTTTTACACACTCTGGTAAAATTACAATGCTTTTATTTGTGCATCTTTTCACCTTGTATATTGAATATACTAACAATTATATTGAAGTTCTTTTCAGCTAAGTACAGTGTCTGAATTATGTATGTATGGCTCAGTTTTTAGTGTGTGTGCGAGCATACACTCATGTTTTCCTCCTGGTGTGTAGTCATGTGGTTCTATCCTTTGTCAGGTCAGGTAATCTCAGATTTAATGCCAAACATTGTGTATTAGAAATCTGTCAATTCCAGGTTATTTTCTATTTTCCAGAAGAGATTTACTCTGCCCACTGCCAGGCAGAGGGAGTGGTAACAGATCATTTGCCCTAATTTAAGCAGGCACAGGACTGAATCAGAATTGGTATTCCTAGTAAGGCCCAGTCTATTCTAGCTCTTCTTGGCCTCCCAGTGTTTTCAACTAAGAGCCAAGTATGTTCTTCAAGACTCTTCCTTTGATGGGCACTGAACTCTAGTATTTGTCTTAAGAAACTCTTGAATTCTCTGCTCTGCTCTCCAGAGAGTTTCTGCTGAGGTTTCTAGCCTCCCTCCCCATTATCCCTGGAACTCAGCAAATGTCCTAAAGAGAAAGCTAGCTGCATGCTTAACTCCCTCCTCCAGAAGCCTCCACCCAAAACTCTGTCAGCTTCTCTATTCACTAGTAGCATTTGGTACAGTTCCCAGCATCTAAACTTCTTACCCAAGCTCAGAATGACTAAACGCCCCAGAGTAAAAATGCAGTGGCATTCAGCTCATCTCTCTTAGGTCTTCTCCTCTCCCGAGTTGTCGCCCATACAGTTCTCATAGCTTTGGCAGCTCTCTAAGGTCTTTAGTCACAGGATTGCTGTATATTATCTGGCATTTTCTGCTATCATCAGTACGAACATTGGTCTGACACAAGCTATTCCAGCCATTCAGAAGTGAAAGTACTTCCAGGCCTTTATATACTTCTGCTTTGTTGGTCTCAGGGTAAGTGAGGACTTTACACCCTTGTGCTTTTTTAAAAATATATTTTTATTGATTTCAGAGGGGAAGGTAGAGGGAGAGATAGAAACATCAGTGATGAGAGAGAATCATTGATAGGCAGCCTCCTACACGCCCCCCAGTGGGGATGGAGTCCACAACCTGGGCATGTGTCCTGACTGGACCTCCTGGTTCATAGGTTGACGCTCAACCACTGAGCCACACCAGTTGGGCACACCCTTGTGCTTTTTGTCTCTGATTGAAACCAGACATACTACTCATACCAGTATCCTCTCACTCAAGGATGAGGATAGAAATGAATCCACCTTTCACTTTAAGAAAACTAGACTCAGAAACCTTTAAGCATGATTTTCAGTATACCTCAAATATAATAATTAGGCCATATATTCACTTTGGGTTAGGAAGGAGTCTAGAAAAGTGAGTACTATGCAATGGGAAGTGAAATTGCCATTATTGGTTTATACCAATTATGGTTTATTTTCTGGCACTGGGAAGTTTCCCATCACATTTCAAATTGGTGTTCTTTTATCAAGGAAGAAGGGTAGTATGGAATGGTATTTGAATGAAAAAAATCATATCCTGTTTCACTGTGGTTAAAAGAGATGGGAATATAGGCAAAGGAATATGCTCTGCTCCTTGAATGAATAAGCAAGGAACTAACGACAAGATATTTCATTTTGAACTTGTTGAGGGAAGAGCATAAGAAAAATATGTGAGGTTGGTTATTCCATTTTCCTTACTGAGTTACATGTTTACCTCTGTGCCCTACAAAACATAATGAAGGCAGAGATTATGCCCCATCATTTTTGTAATGTGTTGTCATACAAAAGGCATTCAGCTGCCATTTGTTGATTTGAAGTGAACTTTAAAGATTGGAGAGGATTTGGGTAGTTCTAGAAGAGAGTATAACAGTGACTAGCATGATGGTGTGTGTGTGTGTGTGTGTGTGTGTGTGTGTGTGTGTGTGTGTGTATTTGTGCTAGGAATGAGCAATTGTGAGTGTAGGGTCTGCGAGGTCTGGGCAGGCTGCAACAGCCTATCTCTGATGGAAAGTTCATGTTAGTGATAAATGAAGAACTACCTGCCAGGGCTGAGCTTTTAAGAGCTTACATACAAATAGGGTATGGAATGATAGGTATTTCACTGGGCAGAAAAGGAAACCAAAGAAGTAAGAAAGGATCTGACCCAGAGTCCCAGTATCTAAGATTGACTCTATTACAGTCTAGACAACAACCCAAACTATCCATTGAAATGAAATCCTTCCAATGAATTTTAGGGAGTTTTTAAAGACATTCTTTGACCTAAACACTAGTTAAATTATACACAGCTGCGCTCTACTTAATCATATAATGAGTGAAGCAACTACTTCAAATTACTTTACAAAATCCCATACAGTATCACATTTCCTTCCTTGTCACCAATACCTGTTAAATGCAATCCTCATAGAGAAATAATTCACTTCATTGTATTATAAAAATGCCCAATTGGTGTCCTTTAAGTGTTGCAGTTCTCAATTATCTCACCCCAAATCCACTGTGAAGTGATAATTAGGGGCTAAAAGCTAAACCAATTACTGCAGAATTTTCTCCTGACAGCCATTTAATAGCTAATCAGGTGTTAAATCCCCAAATTATGCATTTCTCAGCAGCACACAGATCACAATAAATTTTAAAAGTTTGAAGTTATCAACTTGTCTTTCACAACTTTGCCCCAACATACCAAAAGTGGAGGAATTACTGATTTAGAGAATTAGAAAACCTTGACAAATTATTCCATTTATCTGTGTAGGATGTTTGCTTTGATTAATAATGACTCTTAAATCCAAGTTCTGGCCCTAGCACCTTATTATAAGACCTGCCTTTGCCCAGCCAAAGATATTATATATTAAGAGTGTCAACATATTAGGGTTACCTGATTTGCATAGACATGAAATCTACAACCAGATAGATAATGGTCATGGAGCCAATATGTGCACTAATGATAAATAGTACCAACGCACATGGGTTGGCGAACTTTAACTGAGCTTTCACATCTGTATGGCACATCCTCTTGCTAGAGAGGTACAAGCTGTTCTACTGCTATCCTAGCTCTGCAATGTTGAGTCTCTAGCCATAGACTCTGGACTTCACTCTAACAAGACTACTTATGTTACATCCACTCCATAGGCACCACTGAGGAAGCTTGGAGGGATTCATATCCACATGGTGAATAACAGGCTGTCACAGATACCCTCCTAGATGTTAAGGTACTATGGTCTTCATCCTCTACCCCGATAAAATGGAGGAGAGGCAAATAGGAACATTTTAAAATTTAGATAGATAAGATAGTTTACATGTAAGATAATTTTTTATTGTGATGAATAATTATAAAATAACTATACGGGATCTACAAATTACTATGATACCTATGAGAGGTACTATCGATACTATAATATCCTACCTATGCTCATTTTCCACATTATTACATTAAAGCCAGTGGAGTGACCATAACACATTTTACTGTAGGTTTATGGTTTTCAACCAAGGGAGGTTTTGCTCCCCAGAACTTCTGGATATATTTTGGTTGTCATAGCTAGAGGGAAGATGCTACTGGTATGTAGTAAGTAGGGGCCAGAGATTCTGCTAAACTTCCTACGATACACAAGACAGCTTCCAACCAACGAAGAAATGTTTGGCTTTAACCCATAAAGAGGGCAATGTTAAAGTATAATGTCATAAAGTCATAATAATCTTTTTCTTTTCTTTAATTTCTCTTCTAATCAAAATAGTACATTGCTCAGTGTTTAGGTCAAATAGTCATTACTGGTGATCAGCAATCCCTTGCCCACTCTCCTTGCATCTTGACATCTGATCTGAAAAGCATTCAATTCACTTTTGTTGATTCTACCTGTTTCTTTAGACATTTAATGTAACATTTCTAAATAATATCCTTATGTTACTATTCCTTGTTGTGTGTTTTTACTTCCATTAAACTATAGCAGAATGAGCCTCTTACTTGAGAGGGCTCTACATGTCACAAAGACCCCAAAACAAGCTACTATACAACACACAGGCACCTCTGTCACTCAGGATCTTTTGTTTGGGACTCACAGAGTCCCAAACAACATAGAACAAACTATTGTTCTAAACATTGGCACTCATGACCCTCACTACTCAGGCCCTAGGGAAGCACTTCTCCACATTTCTTTCCCTGTGTCCTAAAATCAAAAAGCCTAGTTTGTGATGGGTTGTGACACTACTGCTGCACTGCTGTGCACAATAGTGTGGCAAGGTTTTCTGTGGGAAAAGCTTTCTAAAAAGAAAGTGGACAAATTAATTAAACTTTCAAATCCTTTCTCTCAGATTTTTGAATAAAGACAATTCATTTCCCAGAAATTACTAATGTCCATTTTCTAGTTTCCAATTCATAGTCCCTTCAGTAATCACAAATTAGCACAATATTCAGAACAGATGGACTTGGAAACTGAGAAACATTTTGCATTATTAAATAATTTATATTTCTCTTCATCTAATTTGGGAAGCTTTTTTAAAAAATTAATAGATGGTATTTTTTAAGAACAGTTTTAGAATTACAGAAAAATTGAGCAGTTAATACAGAGAATTCCATATAACTCTCTCTCCCTCACACAATTTCCCCTATTAGTAACATATTGCATTAGTGTGGTCCATTTGTTATAATGAATGAACCAATCTTGATATATTATTGTTAAATTCCATAATTTACATTAAGTTTCACTCTTAGTGTTTTATAGTTCTACTAGAGGCCTAGTGAATGAAATTCGTGCATGGGGGGCGGGGGAGAAGGGGCCCGTCAGTATGGCCTGCACCCTCTTGAGTCCGAGATCCCTCGGGGAATGTCCGACTACGGGTTTGTGCCCACACTTTTAACAGGTGACAGCTCCATTGTTTCTTCTCATGCTTAAACCCATTGGAATTAGTAGGTTATCAAAGTGTGTATACATTTTGGAGGGACACCCTGTATATCTCTAGTCAGTGGTGAAAGGAACCAACAGCGGATTTGGAACCCCCCAGAGAGGGAATCTCGCTCACTCCCCGCATGTCTCCCCACTCTACTTTCCACCTTCGCGGGCAGTGGGAGAATCAATGTTTTCTCTCATTAACTCGGAAAAGCACATCCTGTCACCCGCTTCCCCGCAGGAGTGCGCTAGGCCTCAAGCAAGTAAGGCTCAGTCAGGGCAGCCTTTGCTCATGGGTGCTGGCACCCAAAGTGCACATTCCTCCTCTTCAGTCACCCCAACTATCCCACTATTTCACTGAGAGGACCGAACTCCCTGCCTCTTCTGGGTTCCTGATCATGAACGCTGACCGAAGGCACCTCAGCGAGGGCCACTCGTGCCCACCAGGTGTGTCTGTCTGCACCTGCTCCCGACTCAGCACCTGCATTAGCCCCACGGAGGTGATCTTGTAGCTGCACTGGCCTCTGCAGGAACAGGCCATCACCACTCTGCCCTCTCACTGTCATTTCACAGGCACCCACGCTCAGCAATCAGAACACCCAGACACTCTCCAAAGGACTGTTGCAGGCTCACGAGGATGACAGAGCGCTGGGGATGTTTGCACGCTGGGGGTGGGGATGGGGGGCGGGGGAGGAGAGGATGTGTGCACTGGAGGCCTGTGGCTTTGCAGATCTGCAAACCCCTGTGGCACGGCCAGGAGGACATCAATCTGGCTTGCCAAGGTGGCTGTCCTTGTGATCGCACGCCTTCTGGGCCAGGAGGCAGAACTTGCGCAGCCACTTCTTGGTGCTGATGACCCACAGGCTTTGCTTGGTGCGCTCACAGCTGCCACTGCCGTCATGTGGGGAGTACAGGCCGCCCTCCACCGGCCCGCCTCCCCTGCCCAGAGGTTCTCCGCAAGCACCTGGCAGGGCGGGACACCGGCACGTGCTGCTCATCTGCCCAGAGTGACTGGGGCGGAGTGGAAGCCAGGCATGCAGCCCTGCTTCAGCCACTCCTTGCCTCCGCGCACTGTGCACTGGCCTGGAGCAGCTGGGGAGGGGTGGAAGCCAGGCATCCTGCCCCGCCCCACCCCAGCCGCTCCACACCTATGCACGCTGCTCACTGGCCCAGAACGGGCGGGGAGGGGTGGGAAGCCTGCCCCCAGCCGCTCCGTGCCTGTGCACCTGTGCTCTGCCTACAGGCTCGCCATCTTTATCAGGTTAATTTACATACTCACTCCTGATTGGCTGGTGAGCATAGCAGAGGGATGGTCAATTTACATGTTTCTCTTTTATTATATAGGTTGGGATATGAAAAATGTAAAATGTCAAGTATTCACCCAAACTATTTAAACAAATTCATTTCACTGCACTAAAAATCTTCCGTGCTTCACCTATTCACCCCCTCGATTTTCCCACAAGTCCCTGGCAACCACTGATCTTTTTATTGTCTGTAGTTTTGCCCTTTCCAGGATTTCAGTTAGTTGTAATTATATAATATATAGCCTTTTTCAGATTGGTTTCTTTTACCTAGAAACAGCCATTTAAAGCTCCCCATACATTTTTGTGAATGATAGCTCATTTTCTATTGTTGTATAATATTCCTTTGTATGAATGTAGTATAGTTTGTTTATCTGTTTACCTGCTGAAGATTATCTTTCTTGCTTCCAGTTTTTGATTATTATGAATAAAACTGCTATAAACATTTATGTGCAAGTTTTGTATTTTTAGACATTATTTTGTCAAATATTTTTTGCCTCTTCTACTCCATTTAGAGTTTTAATTACATGCATACTGAACAACTTTCAACTTCCCCACATGTCTCTAAAGCTTTTTTAATTTTTCTTTAATTTTTCAAACCTTCTTAATCTTTAGATTGAATCATTTTATTGAACTATCTTCTTGTTCATTAATACTTCTATTTAAATTACAGATCTGCTGTTATATTATTACTAGAGGCCGGGGGGGGGGTCCCTCAGCCCAGCCTGTGCCCTCTCGCAGTCTGGGACCCCTCAGGGGATGACCACTTGCTGGCTTAGGCCTGCTTCCCGGGGGATTGGGCCTAAGATGGCAATCAGACATCCCTCTGGCAGCCCGGCAGCCCTCGGGGGATGTCCACTTGCCAGCGGGGAGCAGGCCTAAGCTGCAGTCAGACATCCTTAGCACTGCTGAGGAGGCAGGAGAGGCTCCCACCCCCACCGCTGTACTGGCAGCCATCAGCCTGGCTTGTGGCTGAGCACAGCTCCCCCATGTGAGAGCGCACTGACCACCAGAGGGCAGCTCCTGCATTGAGCGTCTGCCCCCTGGTGGTCAGTGTGTGTCATAGTGACCAGTCATTCCCAGTCTTTCTGCTGTTAGGGTCAGTTTGCATATTACCCTTTTACTATATAGGATAGAGGCCTGGTGCACGGGTCGGAGCCAGCTGGTTTGCCCTGAAGGGTGTCCCGGATCAGGGTGGGGATCCCGCTTGGGTGCCTGGCCAGCCTGGGTGAGGGGCTGAGGACTGTTTGCAGCTAGTCACACCCCCTTCAGAGTGGCAGTCCCCACTGGGGTGCCTGGCCAGTCTGGGTGAGGGGCTGAGGGCCGTTTTCAGGCTGGCCTGCAACTGAAGCTCCCAGCCTCTCCTTTTATTCTTACTTTTTTATTCTGGGATTTATTTACCTTCTATAATTGAAACTCTGTTGCTGTCACTGGTGTTCCCAGCTCTGAGGTCGCGGCTGGCTGAAAGCAGGTATCTGGGTTTGTTTAGCTTCTCTAATTGAAACTTTGTTGCTTTTGTAGCTGTTGCTTCCGGAGCTCAGAGCCAGGCTGCGGCAGGCGGGGAACCTTGGCTTCCTCCATCACTGGAGCAAGCAAACCTCCTGCTCGCTTCAGCTGCCTGGCTGCCGGCCGCCATCTTGGTTGGCAGTTAATTTGCATATCACCCTGATTAGCCAATGGGAAGCCTAGCGGAGGTACAATTAATTACCCTTTTTGTCTTTTATTAGATAGGATACTCACCATAGTAATTTTTTATTTCAGTTGTACTTTTCAACTCTCATATGTAGTTTCCATTTGTCTTGATATTTGCTATCTTATTACTCGTTAGTGCCATTTTTTGAATCCTTTGAACATATTTTCTTTTCACTCTTTGACATATTTACACTATTTATTATTTTAAGGTCTTTTCTGCTAAATGCAGTGCCTGAGTCCACTTGGTCTGTTTCTATTGATTACTTGTTTTTCTGGGTTTGTATCACTATTTCCAGTTTCTTTGTATCCCTAGCAATTTTTGGTTGAGAACTGAACACTATACTGTAGTTACTCTGGGTTATATATTGTTTTTATGAAGATTATTGGTTTTTTGGGTTTTTTTGGTTTTACCATATAGTTACCTTGCTTGGACTCAAATTTTTAAAAATCTGACTTTTCAGATTGTACAACATCTTATTTTGTTCAGTTTCCAGCTGCTGCTTTTTAAACTTGGCCCTCGGGTTATTTCCCCTATGCCTGCATATCTTAGCGTTCAGTAAAAAGTTTGTGCAAATTTGTGCTGAAATTTTGAGGCTCATCATCCGTATAGTTCCCTTGCTCTGTGGTTCCCCACAAAATTTTAGTTGCTCCTTCAGCAGCAAGTTATTTCCCCTGACATCTTAAGCCAGAAGCCTTCCACTTTTTGTCCCTTGAATTGCACGTAGGTAGGGAATATACTCCAAGGCATCAGAAATTCACAGATCTCATGAGGAGCAAAGTGTCTTTCACATGTAAACCATCCTTTAGTTTTTGTGTGCCTTTATTGTAAGCCTCCTGGGGTCTCCTGTGTACATGCCTAGATTAACGTCAGGCAGAGATTTGGGAAGATTTTATACTCAGACTTTTGATATCAGCCTTTCTGATTCTCTCACTTTAAAAAATTGCTTCCTTAAATTTCCAGCTGCTCTTACGATCTGAGCTCTGTTGTCTGCCCTTTGAGCTAACAAGACTGTGATTTTCTGTTGCCAGAGCTAGAATGGGAGTTTGGAGATACTGTTAGGTAACAAAGCCAGATAATCACAGTTTTCACAGTAATCAAAAGTGTTGTACTGAATAAAGACAGACATACTAGTATATAGACCAATAGAATAGCAAGATAAGCTCAGAAAAAGAACCCTTGCATATATGGGCAAATGATTTCAACAAGGGTTCTAAGACCATTCAATGGAGAAAGCAAATGGTGCTGGGAAAACTGGATATCCACATGCAAAAGAATGAAGTTTGTCCCCTACCTTATACCACAGACAAAAATTAACACAAAGTGGATAAAAAAACAACAACCACTAAACATAAGAGCTAAAACTATAAAATTCTTGAAAGAAAACAGCCTGAAAGTTTCATGACATTAGATTTGGAAATGATTTCTTGGCTATGACACCAAAAGCACAAAGTAACAAAAGAAAAAATAAGTTAGATTACATTAAAATTGAAGACTTCTTTCATCAAAGGACACAATCAGTGGAGTTAAAAGGAAATTCATGGAATGGGAGAAAATATTCGCAAATCATATATCTGATACTATCCAGAATACAGAACTTTCACAATCCAACACCATCAAAACCATCAACCCCCCAAAATACCCAATTAAAAATGGATCAAGGACTTAAATAGATATTTTTCCCCAAAGAAGATACTCAACATCACTAATCATTAGGATAATGCAAATCAAAACCACAACCATTAGAATGGCTACATTTAGAACAACAGAAAATAAGTGTTGACAAGGATATAGAGAAATTGGAATTCATGTGCACTCTTAGTGGGAATATAAAATCATGCAGTTACTATAGAAAGTTGCCTGGTGGTTCCTCAAAAAATTAAAAATAGAATGATCCATCAATTATTTTTTTGAGTATATAGCCCAAAGAATTGAAAGCAGGGTTTTGAATAGATCCTATATAATAAAAGCATATTATACAAATTGTCCCCTTGACCAGGAGGTGTCCAGGAGTTCAACCAGGGGGCGGGGCCTGGCCTATGGTGGCAGTGGTGTCGGCAAGCGACCAGGGGAAGGGAGGGAGGCCCTGGTGGCAGCAGGTGGCCGGGGGAAGGGAGGGAGTACCCGGCCAGCAGCTGGAAGCCACTAGGGACCCTACCAGTGTATGAATTTCGTGCACTGGCTCTGGTGTTTGTATATTCCTGGTGATAGCAGCATTACTCCAAATAGCTGAAGATAGAAGCAATCAAATGTCTATCAACTGATGAATGGATAAACAAAATGTTATTACATGCAATGGACTATGACTCAGCCTTAAAAAGGAAGAAATTTCTAATATGTGCTACAAACGTTAGAAACATATGCTTGGCCCTGTGTGGCTCAGTTGCTGGTGGGTTTGATTCTTGGTTGGAGCACACATGGGAAGCAACCAATTGATGTTTCTCTCTTTCCCCCCCTCCCTTCCCATCTCTCTTAAAAAAAAAAATTAAAAAATAAAATAAATAGAACATATACTAAGTGATATAAACCAGTCATAAAAAGAAAAATACTGTATTGATTCACTTGTGAGATACCTAAATAGTTAAATTCATAGAAACAGACAGTAAAATGGTGGTTGCCAAAGACTGGAGAGAGGGGGCAAATGGGAATTATTGTTTATTGGTATACTAGAGGCCCAGTGCATGAAATTCGTGCAAGGGGCGGGGGGGGGGGCCTCAGTGCAGCCTGTACCCTCTCTAATCCAGGACCCCTTGGGGGATGTCTGACTGCCAATTTTGGCCTGCCTGCCTGGTTGCCCCTAACTGCCCCCCCCCCTTGCTGTCCTGATCACCCCTCACTGCCTCTGTGTGCTGGCCTGATTGCCCATAATTGTCCCCCCTGCCAGCTTGGTTGCTCCTAACTGCCCTCCCCCTCCCGCTGGCCTGGTCACCCCTTACTGCCCCCCTGCCAGCCTGGTTGTCCCCAACTACCCCCCTCTGCTGGCCTGGTCACCCCTAACTGCCCCCCCTGCTGGCTTGGTGACCCCCAACTGTCCCCCCACCCCTGCTGGCCTGGTCACCCCTCATGGCCCCCCCGCCTGTCTGGTTGCCCCACACAGCCTGCTGTTCAGTTGTTTGGTCATCTCTCACTAACCCCCCTGGCCAGCCGGGTCTCCCCAGGCAGCCTGTTTGCTCAGTCGTTTGAACGTCCCTCATTAACCCCCTATTGGCCTGGTCGCCCCAGGCACCCTGCTGTTCATTCATTTGGTTGTCCCTCACTAACCCCCCTGCCGTCCTGGTCGCCCCATACAGCCTACTGTTTGGTTGTTATTGTGGTGGCCTCCTGAACAATTTGTGTATTCCTCTATTATTAGTATAGATAGTTTTAGTTTTTCAAGATGAGAAGTTTGGTAATTGGTTGCACAACAGTATAAAAATACTTAACACTATTTACTATATACTTTGTGATGGTAAATTTTATGTTGCATGTATTTTACCACAATTTTTTAAAAGATAATTTTTATTTTAGTATATTCAAATACATATTTTGTTTGTTTGTTTTTAAATTCCTTACCAGTATTTTTTTTTAACTTGTGTCTTTTATTAGATCCTCTGGTTCATAGAATCTATGGCTTTCTCTTTTTTAATTCATTGCATATTTTGTAGGACACCTTCTCCAGTAGCTTCTTGAGAATGGATGCATAAAAGTAATTGTTTTGAAACCCTTTTATCTGAAAATGTTTTGTTCACCTTCATATTTGAGCAGTCATTTGACTGACTATGAAATTCTTGGTTGGAGGCCAGAATTTTAGAAACATTACTTTTTCTTTTCTTTCTTCAGTGGGGGGGTTGAAAAGTCCAATGCCAATCTAAGTCCTCATTCCTCTTAATGAGATTAAAAAATATATATATACATATGTACATATATATATATATAATAAAGAGGTAATATGCAAATTGACCATCACACCCTCACTGGATGGCAGTGCCCACAGCGGGGATGGGGCCAACCATTCCACGCACCTGCCGCTGGAGTTTCCTCAGCCCCGCCGGGGGCCTCAGGTCCTCCTGCAAACTCACTGACTGAGGCTCAGGCAAGCAAGGCCAGCCAAGGTGCAGGAAAGCCTCAGATGGCAGCTGCCCAGCTGCCCAGGGCAGGCCCAAGGCTCAGGCAAGCCACTGATTGCAGCTGCCCAGCCATCCAGGGCTGGCCCAAGGCACAGGTAACCAGGGCCAGCCAAGGCTTGTGCTGCTGTCAGTGGCAGCAGCAGAGGTGTGATGGGGGCATTGCCTTCCCCTGATTTCTTGGTCACCTCCTGCCCCTGAGGGCTCCCGGACTATGAGAGGGGGCAGGCCAGGCTGAGGGACTCCCTGTGCATGAATTTTCATGCATCGGGCCTCTAGAGTGTGTGTGTGCGTGTGTGTGTGCGTGCGTGTGTGTGTGTGTATGTGTGTGTGTGTATATGTATATATATATGTGTGTGTGTATATATATGTATACACACACACACACACACACACACACATCCTAGCTAATAAAAAACAAAAAGGGTAATTAATCGTACCTCCGCTACGCTTCCCATTGGCTAATCAGCGAGATATGCAAATTAACTGCCAACCAAGATGGTGGCCGGCAGCCAGGCAGCTGAAGCGAGCAGGAGGTTTGCTTGCTCCAGTGATGGAGGAAGCCAAGGTTCCCCGCCTGCCGCAGCCCGGCTCTGAGCTCCGGAAGCAACAGCTACAAAAGCAACAAAGTTTCAATTAGAGAAGCTAAACAAACCCAGATACCTGCTTTCAGCCAGCCGCGACCTCAGAGCTGGGAGCACCAGTGAAGGCAACAGAGTTTAAATTATAGAAGGTAAATGAATCCCAGAATAAAAAGAAAAGAAAGAAAAATGGAGAGGCTGGGAGCTTCAGTCGCAGGCCAGCCTGAAGACAGCCCTCAGCCCCTCACCCAGACTGGCCAGGCACCCCAGTGGGGACTGCCACCCTGAAGAGGGTGTGAAACGGCCCTCAGCCCCTCACCCAGACTGGCCAGGCACCCCAGTGGGGACTGCCACTCTGAAGGGGGTGTGACTAGCTGCATACAGTCCTCAGCCCCTCACCCAGGCTGGCCAGGCACCCAAGCGGGATCCCCACCCTGATCCGGGACACCCTTCAGGGCAAACCAGCCGGCCCGGACCAGTGCACCAGGCCTCTATCCTATATAGTAAAAGGGTAATATGCAAACTGACCCTAACAGCAGAAAGACTGGGAATGACTGGTCACTATGACACACACTGACCACCAGGGGGCAGATGCTCAATGCAGGAGCTGCCCTCTGGTGGTCAGTGCGCTCCCACATGGGGTAGCTCTACTCAGCCACAAGCCAGGCTGATGGCTGCCAGTACAGCGGTGGGGGTGGGAGCCTCTCCTGCCTCCTCAGCAGTGCTAAGGATGTCTGACTGCAGCTTAGGCCTGCTCCCCGCTGGCAAGTGGACATCCCCCGAGGGCTGCCGGCTGCCAGAGGGATGTCTGATTGCCATCTTAGGCCCGATCCCCTTCGGATCGGGCCTAAGCCAGCAGGTGGACATCCCTTGAGGGGTCCCACACTGCGAGAGGGCACAGGCCGGGCTGAGTGACCCCGCCCCCCCCCCCGAGTGCACAAATTTTTGTACACTGGGCCTCTAGTATATATATAAACTTTTGAAGACTTTTTCTCTGGACTCAGTTATGTTGGCTCCCTCTATTGAAATTTCAATCATCTACCTTGGTATATGTTCATTGTAATGCTCATTCAGTGGGCCCTTTGATTCTGGAATCTCATATTTTTCAAATCTAGGAAAATTTCCTAAATTGTTTCCTTATCAAGTTTCTTTATTTCTTATATTCTTTTTACTTTTTGGAAACTTAACTATTCACATGTTTCACTAATATCCTTGTTTTCTTATATTTTCTCTCTATTCGCTATCTCGTTAACTTTTCATCACTAATTTCTGGAAGATTTCTTCAGTTTATGTTCTAAACAGTCTATTGGATGTGGGTGTTTTCTTTTTCATTTCTGCTACCATATTTTAATTCAAACTTTCAAAATTCACTTTTTAAATGCTTTTTGTGTTCCTCTTTTTGTCCTGCTCTTTTTTTGTCTTCTTTCAACAATCTGAAAGTAATAATTACATTTTCATAATTTTCTTCAGCTCCTTCTGTGCCTGTTTTCTTCAAGTTCCTTTGGTTATATTTGTTTTGTTTTCTATCTTTTGTATCAGATGACTTCCTCAAATGCCTAAGGCTTCTTAACTGACCTTTCATATTTAAGAGTAAGATAACTAAATACACGCTTGGAAGCTCTGTCTTTATACATCAGCATATGATTGATTAATTTAACTTTAGGTTTCCAGCAGGAATCTAGGTGTTTTGTTGGGTGACCACTGAATGTCAGAATATCTTGCTCCAGTCCATTTCTGTAAAAAAGTATCCTTTATTCTCCTGTCAGTGCTTTAAGGGGTCAAGTAATGGAGAGTTAAGAAAGAAAAAGTCAAGTTTTACTTTTCTTTTTATAATCTCTTGCTTTATTCCTACATTTTGCTATGCCAGTCAGTAATAAGTTAAGAATGCCTTTGCTTCCAACCCATCCAAAGCCTTAACCTGGCATCTTCTTCCAGAGTTGGGGAGAGGCAGTTCATTGGCTGTGTGGATTAGAGGGAAGATCTTGGGGTGGAACTATTTCTTATCTAGACTTTAAATTAGTTTTCTTATTTTTGAGCCCACCCAACACTCATAGCTCCCTGGTATTTCCAGTTCCTAAATCTTCCTGAATTGTGCAGTGTGATTCTGGTTTCTGGGTCAGAATTACTATAGGCATAGTTTTCAGCTTTCGTTGGTCTTTGAATTTAGCTACTCAAAACCATCTGCTGTTTTGCTCCCACAAATTTTATGCCAGTGTCTCTTAACCCATTATTCTTGGTCTTTTTTTAATGTCATTTTACTGTGATTTTAAGTACAGTTTAAGAACTATAAATAAACATATGGGCTCATCTGTCATCATTTCAATAATCTCTTTCTTAAATCACTTAATATTGGCCCATCCTCAGGGATAGAATTGTCTATGCTTAATAATGTTTTTGTTTTCTTTTTACTATTGTATTGTTAACTCTTTTTTTTTTTTCACTATCTACTACATTCCAGACATTCTACCAGACTGAATGAGACATTAATGTACATTGTAAGAAATCATCTACTCTTGAGAAACCTATTCTGCCATTGCTGGAGGAAGTTTACTAAGGTGAACACTCACTACCTAAGGCTCTGCCTAATTTACTTTGCCTTCAAATGCTGACAGAAACCTTTCTTCTCTTAAAGAATAAATACACCTCCTCCCCTTGGTCAATACAAACTATGCAATTCACCATGCCTCACTTTGTATCTAGACTTCCAGAAAGCTCATGGTCAAATTTGCGCCTTTGACTACATATTTATAAATTATAAGATTTTCCTTTCATCTCCTGTTCTTGAATTTTTGTTCTTATATCTTAATAGATCTTGATTTTCACTCAAAAATAGTATACAAGTTTCTATTATAGGGCTCATATCCTTTGTTCAAGGAGATGGCATATGTATTCCTGCCTGCATACATGAAAAAGCTAAATAGAATTAATAATGATCAATAAGCACATCTTGGTAAGTCACCTAAATAGAGTAGACTTTAAGTGAGAAACTTGCTCAAAAAATTACCAGCTTTTCTTCTCTACTATGGGTCTTCTCTGATATAAGTCTTCTGTACTATAGGTGGAATAGGGTCAAATAAGTAAATAGTACCTTGTATCAATCTCAGCTACATAGTAGGTCATTTAAAATGTTCCCTAAATTAATGAATGAATTAAATATTTTCTTAGAGACAGATTTTCTAATTATTAGAATGCGTTACTACTGCACAGTTAAAGGTTTCTCTCTCTTTTTTTTTTTTTTTTTTTTTTTGTCTGAAAAGAGAATTAACCTGATGATCTCTCAATGGCCCTGCCAAATATAAGATTTGATGATTTCTGTGATTAGATAGCACTACAAGATTGTTTTTATATTTTAGAACAAGTCCCTAAGCACATAACAAGTCAATAAGGTAATTCAGATCTTCACCCAGATCAACGCTTTGAGCTTCTGCAGATTGGGTTTTTTGTTGTTCTCCCATGTTTCAGAATGATATAAACTAAAATCATTCTTGATCGAATGATGACTAATTTTAACAGGGCTGGTTGTGTGTCCAGGTATTGGAATATATAGCCATTCTCTAAGTCATACCCTTCAGCTCTCACCAAGTTCTCTAGTGCAGATGCTTCACCTTCCCTAATATTTTGATGAGTGGAATGGTGTGAAATCAAGAGAATGTTCACATTTAGTAAAATCTATAAAAGGTTTGGTCTTGAAAAATATTTTTAAACAAGCCTCTGATAGATTCTGTTATTGTTACTGTCGTTGTTTTAAAATATATTTGCCTTTCTATTGGGACCAGTCAATATTAAGTAGTTCATGGCACCTTGGCAGTATTTACATAATGCAGTGATTTATCAATAAGTTGGGTGGCTTACTTTTTCTCTATGAGGAAAAGATGTAAGAAACAAGATTGACCAAGTAAATGTTAATATTCCAAATGTGATTTAGAGTGTGGAGCTCAGATTGGTTTTCCCATTACACTGAAGGATTACAGAGATGTGCAGAAACACTGTTGGTTCATTATTACTAACACTCACGTTCCAGAACATAGAGGCAGGTAGAAGGATTGAAAAGCAGCCACCTTAACTCTAGATTCCAGGCAGTGTACAGGCTTAAATCACAGAGACTTGACATCAGGCAAATGGAGTTTCTGGGGCTGAACAATAATTTGGAACCAAAGGTATTTGAGAATGCCAGTTATTAAGAAAAATTCTTTTCTTAGGAACACCATGGCAAAGCAACTCCTACAAATGTAGTTATCCCAGTGCTGGCCTTCAATTTTTGAGCTGTCGGTTCCTTTTTTTATTTGAAATAAGTACTTTGACCAACATTGTTTTTGTGTTTCACCCAGCCCTTTCAGAAAATGGAGAAAATCTATGATGGAGGTTCCTGGAAAAAAAAAATATCTCAAGTCTGTTAAAAGACAGGGCAGATTCAACTGTGAACAGGATTGTGTCATGTTTATTCAAGGATTCAGGCCACTGGCATTACTCTTCTTAGTGGGAAAGGCTAATTGACCCTATCTCAACTTTCTTTTCTCTTAGGTGAGGAAAGAAGAGATTTTGATAGATCATGTAATAAACACTGAAATTTGGAGATGCAGTAAATGACAGGAAGGCCTCTTCTTTTCTTATTTGTCTAGTTGGCATATAATATTATATTAGTTTCAGGTATAAAATATAGTAATTTAACAATTATATACCTTATGATGTGATCACCACACTAAGAACAGTAACCATCTGTCACCATGCAAAGTTATCACTGTAACATTGACTGCATTCCTTTCACTTTTTTCACCAATCCCCCCATGCACCTCTCCTCTGGCAACCATCAGTTTGATATCTGTTTCTATGAGTCTGGTTTTGTTTTATTTTCTCTATTCATTTGTTTTTTTAGATTCCACATATAAGTGAAATCATATGGTATTTGTCTTTTTCTTTCTGAGTTATTTCACTTTGTATGATACCCTCTAGGTCTATCCATGATGTCCCAAATGGCAAGATGTCATTCTTTTTTTTTTAAATGAATATGCATGTTATTTATTTATTGTACATGTTATTTTATTTTAAATATATTCTATCTATTTCAGAGAGGAAGGGAGAGGGAGAGAGAGACAGAACCATCAACAGTGAGAGAGAATCACCGATGGGCTGCCTCCTGCACACCCCATACTGGGGATCGAGCCCTCAACTCAGGCATGTGCCTCAACCAGAAATCGAGCTGTGACCTCCTGGCTAATAGGTCGATGCTCAACCATTGATCCACACCAGCCAGGCAAGATGTCATTCTTTTAACTGCTGAGTAATAGTCTGGTGTATATATGTACCATATCTTCTTTATCCATTTATCTATTGATGGACCCTTGGTTGCTACCACATTTTGGTTATTTTAAATAATGCTGTAATGAATAGAGAGGTGTGTATCTTTTCAAGTTAATGTTTTTATTTTCTTCAGATAAATACCAAGAATTAGAATTGCTGGGTTGGATTGTAGTTTTATTTTCAGTTTTTGAGGACTCTCTATACTGTTTTCCATAGTGGCTGTACCAATTTATAATCCCATCAATAGTACATGAGTGTTTTCTATTTCCACCTCCTGGTAAATACTTGTTATTTGTTGACTTTTTTGAATAGCCATTCTAACAGGTGTGAAGTGATATATCATTGTGGTTTTGATGTCCATTGCCATGATTATCGGTATTAAGCATTGTTTCATATGTTTGTTGGCCATCTCTATGTTTTCTTTGGAAAAAATGTTTCTTCTTGTCCTTGGCCCTTTTTTTGATAGACTTGTTTATTTGTTTATTTTAAAAATATATTCATTTTATGTAGGAAGGGAGAGGGAGCGGGAGAGAGAGAAACATCAATGATGAGAGAGAATCATTGATTGACTGCCCCCTTACGCCACATGTGCCCTGACCGGAAATAGGTTGACATTCAACCAATGAGCCACACCAGCTGGGCTGTTTATGTATTTTATTGAGTTGTATGAGTTCATTATATACCTTTTGGATATTAACTCCTTAAAAGATATGTAATTTGCAAATATACTCTTTTGTCCAATAGGTTATCTTCTTGTTTTGTTGATGGTGGGAAGGCCTCTTCTTAGTAGTGATATGACAGGAGAATCACAATACACACACATACACACTCACACACACACACACACACACACACACACACACACAGGGCTTATCCTTGTTGGTCAAAGACAAGGTTGTGAGACTGGAGAAGACAGCAGCTACCCTACTTATTTCCACAGGCTATTTAGCAGCTCTAGTATTGTTACTTAATGTTTTCATGTCCTATACCTCTGAGTAGATTTAAGCCCCTTAAAAATCAGGGACCAAATATTTGCTTCTTTGTTTTCTCCAATGAGAGCAACAATGGCCTTACTCTCTAATGTAAAATATGCTGATACAGGGGAAAAAAGATTAATGAAAAAGAGATTGAAAGCAAGCTACTTCCTCATTTGTAGACTCAGAGGGTTAGACTAAAGCAAGAAGTAGAGGTGGGAGAAGTACTAGTAGCATGTGATTAGACAAAAAATCCATAAGTTCCTATTTTATAATGTTCAAGTATGGATTAAAAACTGGCTTTATTTATCTATATATTTTTATTGATAATACTTGGTTTGTTGACAAGATCATGAGCGTTCCTATCTAGTTCCATAAATCTTTTTTTTTCCTCCCCTACCCCTGGTTTCATGAATTCTCTTCACTTTTCACCAAATACCACCTCATTGCTTAGGTTCACTGTTAGTTTGAGTACTTATTTACACATTCACTTAACAAATAATGTTCAAGGGTCTACTCTGTTATGTATAATCCCTGATTTTATGCATCTTAATTAGATATTAGTGGTAAGTACCAAGATATATGTGATAAATATTTTTAAAATTAACAAGACAGATGCATTTATTAGGTCACATGTATTTGACGGTCCTGGTGGGAAGTATGTTAGTTAGACTGAGACATTCTTGAGGAATACACAGGGGAGAATCTATCACATCAAAGAATAAAAATTAGATTATGATTGATTCAAAAAGAATGGTTTTATAACTGTAATCCTATCTAATAATAGACAAGCATGGTAATTGACCATACCTTCGCTACGCCTCACATTGGCTAATTGGCACGATATACAAATTAACCACCAACAAAGATGGCAGCTAATTTGCATACTGAAGGCAGGGCAGGACAGCGCAACCACCAGCACGAGATCCACCATCCAGGCCCCCATGTGCGACCCCAGAAGCCGGTGATCGGGGCGAGATGGGGGTCCCCTGCCCAGGCCTGATACTTCTGGCGGAGGCATCAGGCGATCGGAGGGTGATGGGGGTCGATGCCTCTGGCTGAGGCGTCAGGCCTGGGTGAGGGCAGAACCGGTGATCAGGGGGAGATAGGGGTTCCCTGCCCAGGCCTGATGCCTGGACAAGAGGCATCAGGTCTGGGCTGGGGGGGGGGGGGGCCAAGCCGGCTATTGGTGTGAACTACAGAGGAAACACCTTTTCTGACTGCTCATTGGCTAAGCTCCCTGTATGCCACTGATAATATTCTTAGTAACTTTGGTAATAAGAATCCAAAAAGGTGATCTAGAGTTTTTCACCACACTCCTGGCGAAAAAAACAAAGGTCCGCTGTTGGAGGGCTAAGAAACGTCATATCCTGCCCTAGCCGGTTTGGCTCAGTGGATAATGCCTTGGCCTGCCGATGGCAGGGTCTGGGTTCAATTCTGACCAAGGGCATGTACCTACGTTGCAGGCTCCTCCCTGGCGGGGGCCCAGGTCAAAGCTCATGCAGGAGGCAACCAATCAAAGTATTCCTCTCACTTTGATGTTTCTCTCTGTCTTTCCCTTTCTCTTCCACATTCTCTAAAAATCAATGGAAACATATCCTCAGGTGAGGATAAAAAAAAATGATAATAAGTAAATTATTATTATATGAAAGATACATCTTGAAAATGCCTAAAGAAAGTTGTCATTTTTTCATGGTGAAGGGTCTGGAGTCCGTGTTGATGAAAAAACCTTGCTGGCTACGGTGACTGGCAGTGGCTGCAGCAGCGGGGTGATGGGGCTGGTGCCTTCCCCTGATCAGCCCAGTCACCTCCCACAAAGGGAGGCCAGACTGCGGCTTAGGCCTGCTCCCCAAGGGGAGCAGGGAGCGGGCCTAAGCCGTCACTAGGACTTCCCCTGAGGGCTCCCAGTATGTGAGAGGGGGCAGGCTGGGCTGAGGGACACCCCTCCCCGCAGTGCACGAATTTCGTGCACTGGGCCCCTAGTTATTTGATATGCAGAGGAAAAGACTAATGCAGCGGTTCTCACCCTGTGTGTCGCGACCCCTTTGGCGATGGAATGACCCTTTCACAGGGGTCGCCTAAGACCATCCTGATATCAGATATTTACATTATGATTCATAACAGTAGCAACATTACAGTTATGAAGTAGCAAGGAAAATAATTTTATGGTTGGGTCACAACATGAGGAACTGTATTTAAAGGGCCAGAAGGTTGAGAACCACTGGACTAATGTATAATGTCATAAGAGTCCCAATGATTTTTATATAATTTCTCTCTTAATCAAAGTAATATATGTATTTAGTTTTAAAAGGCAAATATAATAATTACTGAAAAGCAGCAGTTCCCCTTCAACCTCCCCACCTCGACACCTGATTATCATAAGAATCCACTTTGGTTTATTTTCCCTGTCTCTTTTAATATTTAGTAGCATATGTTTAAATCTGGATTAGAAATAATATGGGTTATCTATTTTTTTATTAACAACACTTATGCTCTCAACTACATTGCAAGCTCCTGGGATGCAAGGATCTTAGGTGGTGCTTTCTCTCCCATAGTGCCTATACTCACATTAGGCAGGAAGAAAATTCCCATTGTTGCTTGATCAATTTTTGTGTCAGTGAGCATCAGTGGCCTCTCTAAATTGTAGATATTTATTTTTAGAAGGCAGGGTGTCAAGTGAAAAATATCGGAAAGACTTAGAATTAAAAGAAAATCTTGGTTGAGCCCTCTTTGATCTTGGGCAAGTCACCTTTGCCACTCTGGGCTTCAGTTATCATAAGTAAAATAGGATTATCAACTTATACGTTTCTTCACAGGGCTATGATAAAGGGAATCAAATGAGGTTTACATAAGCACCTGCAAATGTTCCATACAGTAAGCATCTGCCATTCTTACACTGACCAAGAGTATGTCCTGTGATGATGAAAATATTGTATTTCTATGCTATCCAATATGGTAGCTGCTAGTCACTACTACATGTGGATATTGGGTGCTTGAAATGTGGCTGGTTTGACTGAGAAACTGAATTTTATAAAAATTATTTTTGATGAATCCTCACCTGAGGATATTTTTCCATTGTGTTTAGAGAAAGTGGAAGGAAGAAGGAGAAACGGAGAGAGAGGAACATCAATGTGAGAGAGAAACATCAATTGGCTGCCTCCCCTGGGGCTGGGGATCAAGCATGCAACCAAAGCACATGCCCTTGACTGGAATTGAACCCAGGACCCTTCAGTTCGTGGGCCAACACTTTATCCACTGAGCCAAACTGTCTAGGGCCGTGGTCGGCAAACTGCAGCTCGCGAGCCACATGCGGCTCTTTGGCCCCTTGAGTGTGGCTCTTCCTAAGCCTTAGGAGTACCGTAATTAAGTTAATAACAATGTACCTACCTATATAGTTTAAGTTTAAAAAAATTTGGCTCTCAAAAGAAATTTTAATTGTTGTACTGTTGATATTTGGCTCTGTTGACTAATGAGTTTGCTGACCACTGGGCTAGGGCAAACTGAATTTTAAATTGTATATAAGTTCAATTAATTTTAATTTCAATAGCCAATTTGGATAACACAAATCTAGTCCAACCTCCTTATTTTACAGATTAGGTAATTGAGGTCCAGAAAAGTTATACTGCTGTGTGAAGGTCGCAAGACTGGTATTTGGAAGAAATAGAAACAGAACTAATATAAAGTATTGTTTTAAATGCAGTAAATTTATAGTTATTGTTGAATGATCTTCATAACCTTTCCCTTTACATTAAATTGTGATTAGCCAAGTCGGCCTGCGGACTGAAGGGGCCCGGGTTCGATTCCGGTCAAGGGCATGTCCCCGGTGGGAGATGTGCGGGAGGCAGCTGATCGATGTTTCTCTCTCACTGATGTTTCTAACTCTCTATCTCTCTCCCTTCCTCTCTGTAAAAAATCAATAAAATATATTTAAAAATAAAATAAAATAAATAAATTGTGATTAATTATAATTAAGAGAGAGTTGTCTGTGGCAAATAGGATGGGGAAATCAAGATGATAGCAAGTTCCTTTGTACTGAGACTAAATGTTTGCATTTAGATTGAATGGGGTTTTAGTGAGTGGATATAGTATAAATGTGTGGCAGGGAAAATTTTAGGGACACATGGATTGAATTATAATTTAGATGAGGACTTTCTTTTCTTTTTGAATGTAAGTGAAAGATAGATAGGCTCTTAGACTCAATTAAATGTCTCTATTTTTGTAAATGAGAGTTCTTTGATCCCAAGGAGAATGTAGTTAACCTCTACATTCCTGCCATTGAACTCCTAGTTTCACAGATCTAATATTTCTTCAAGATAACATTTGTAGTGTCATTTTATTATAAAAGCAAGTATTTTCATTGTAGAAATTTTGGAAAATATTGTTTACAAAAGAGAAAGGTAAAAATCCCCTCTAGATAAAGACTTGGTAGATTTTCTTCCCTATTATTTTCCATATAGGGTAGATCATGAAAATGAAGTTAATATTATTCTCTTTGATAATTTGATTTATTTCTAGTTTACTAAGAACTCATGAACATTTGCTCACTGTCAAACCTAGTTTTAAATTCTAGTTCTGACTTAACGAGCTATGGGACATTGAGCAAGTCACTCAACTTCCCTGTGCCAGGGTCCCCACAGCTTTTGAATAGTGATTATCATAACACCTACTTCATATAGTTACGAAGGATTAAATGAAAATTCATAAATAAAGTTTCTTTCATTGTTAGTTTTCTTTTCTATTTAATGTTTATATTTTAGCTGAAGTGATTTGTCTGACCTGAGCAAGATTTCTCAGTTACTTAGAAAGGTAAACAGGAGTCACATCAACTGGATAACTTTCCACTGACTGAAACCAAAATGTGTGCCCAGAAATGGGGCCTTTGGAGGTGGTAAACAAGCTATTGATGAAGGAAGAGTAGAAAGAAAGGGAATAGGCAAGTTAGACCAGCGCTAAGAAAGGAATACACATCAGTCTGTAGTCCTTTTCTCTAGTCCAATCTCTCTACCACACTGTTATGTAACTCTGAAACTTCAATTTGTGGGATGAACTAGGAGTCCCAACTCTATCACTGTTTCTCTAGGAAAGCATGTATAAGTGACATCCTCTCCAGTTAGGTTTAATTATCTGAAAATGGAAGGGTTTATGCTAGAGAATCTAATGGGATATTTTGAAACCTAATGCCTTGTGGCCTGTGATTTCAGTTGCCATGCTATTCCTTCCTAGGATTACTTGCATCTACCATGGGTCCCCTCTCTCCATATTCAATTTAAGATTCTTCCTGGTATCTGTGTAGATGCACTCAAAATGAGGTGCAGGGTGACAAGGAGGGTAAACTGCCTTGTTCTCACCATCTCTAAGGAATACATAAAATATGTCAAATATACAAAAATGCTATGTCAGCTCTGTAACACAAAAACAAAAGCCAACTCATGGTTTTTAATTGCTTGCTATGTCCCAGGCATGGTCTTTTCAAAAATCTTTTGTTGTAGGTATAATTATTGTTGTATACATAAGATAAGAAAACTAGTTACTTTCCGAGGTGGCACAAGTAATTGGCATGATTCCACTTTGAAAATAGACCATCTAGTCCAGAGTCCACACTTTTTAAAAAATGTATATTATTATTTTTTATTGATTTCAGAGAGGAAGGGAGAAGGAAAGAGAGATAGAAACATCAATGACAAGAGAGAATCATTGATCTGCTACTTCCTGCATGCCCCCCACTGGAGATCGAGCCCACAATCCTGGCATGTGCCTTGACCGGGAATTGAACCATGACCCCCTGGTTCATAGGTCGATGCTCAACCACTGAGCCATGCCAGCTAGGCCAGAGTCCACACTTTCAATGACAAGAATACAACTACTTTTTTGTGATTGTTCAATACAATAGAAATCACTTGAAAAAGAATAGCTGGACTTCTGCAATGGACATGGTGGTTGGTAGTTAGGAAGAAATAAGGCCTTTGACTACATGTGCTTTTGTCCCTCCCGCCTTTTATGATTAGTCATCTTTGTATAACCAGTAACTACCCACAGGGCCTGGTACAGCCCAAAGTTCCAGTACATGATGGATGAATGAATGATTAACTGAGTGAATAAATGACAAAGAAGATAAAGACAACTTGTCTCTACTACCTCAATCAAAAGCAGAGATTTTGAGATATTATTCTGCATGTTCAGCTTGAGAATAGCATTTTCTTTCTATTGAGTCTGTATGGAAATGCAAACAGGTGTTGGAAAGCTAGTGTTACATTTCCAAAAAATCCATTTAAATAAACCATGTCTCAAGTTGCATAGTTCATTGAACTTGGAATGTAGCACAACAACAGTGAAAAAGTATAGAGGGAGCTCAGTGAAAAGCAACTTGGATGGGGGATCTACATATTAGCAACTTTTCTTACAAAGGGTTGGTTATAAACCCTATTTTGAATCAGAAACTAAACAAGGCATCCTGGAGATTGGGGTCTCTCAACTATCCAGGAATCTACTAAATGGTCACGTTCATCTACCGAAGAAACCTCTGGCAAACCCCTGCTTTATTCAGAATTTCCTATCTGTGATTTTACAGTTACTTTTTAAGTAATAAAATATATAAGTCTTCCACTTTAAAAGAATATTGGTGATGCAAAAGAATCAGTTTACTATAAGAATTATCCCTGTTATCTTCAAAATTTGATTGTAAAAGTGGAAATTTAAAACTGAATATGTTTCTGCCTTTAGCAAAACAAATACAAAAAATTAAAAAGATGGGCTTGAATCCAGGAGGAGGGACTCTATCTCTAATACAGCACTTATTATCTACCTTGTGCTACCTGTATTTATGCTAGCCTTCTCAATTAGATATTGTGAGTTCCTAAAGAGCAGACATTTCATCCAGTAGATCTCTGTCTCTCAGTACCTAGCATAGAGTTCTTCACATAGCAAGATTTCCAAAAAGGCTGAGTTAACGTGAATCACCTCTAGAATACATACCATGTAAATGTGAAATTCTGCCATGCTATTTATGGATGGTCCTCGTAACTATCAAAAACCTATATGCCTACAAAGTGAGTCCTCTAATTTTAAAGAGTGGACACCAAATATGAAGGGTTAGAGACAGAAGGACTAATTCCAGCAACACATTTTGCCATCTTACTTGTGGAGGCTATCAGCTAGGACTGTATTTGGTCATAAAGTAATTGGTTGAAGCACATAAGTTAGTTGGGAGCTATGTTATCTAGCAAAAATGACCGACCATAGGTACACGATAGCAAAATGAAAAGTGGATTTGGTAGATTCAGTCAAACAACTAGTATCCCTGTTCCTGCCACTACCTATAGAGGTAGCCTCTTGAAAACCTGAGGTGACATAGAATAGGCAAAGGTTAATCTGTCTTAGATAAACTATAGACAATGTCTTAACCTCAGTACATGATTGGCCACTCCTTTTGTGCTTTATGATCTTGGCTCGCCCTCATGACACCCATTAAACAAGATGGACCTCAAGCTACTCAAGACATAAGCTTACTACCTCAGAACTCAGTTCTTGCTGTTTTGTTTCTCTGGATACTGTCTGCTTAGTAAAACTTTCTTGGATCCAAATTCACTTTCTCCCATAGCTGTGGAAAAGAGAGAGATGGGAGAAAGATGTCCCCAGAAGGCACGGGACTGTGGGATTGAAAAGATGAATCAGAAATGCTAAAATATAGAAACCTTCCAGGATGCCTCCATGAGTGTCCTGATTCTTTTCTTAGACACCGCAGTGCCACGCCCATTCCTTAGCTACTGGCACTGAGAATCCTCTAATAAAACTAGATGAGAATGCTCTTTTGGCTGTATGACTCCCTCAATATTTTACACTCAAACTCCAGACTTAACTACATTATATCCCCAACTGTCCTAAATTATTTATCTCCAGTCTCAGAGGACAATATATTTCCTCATTTCCAAAACAATTATTTCACTAGAGTATCTCTCTTCTAGCCTCTTTAAGGACTTGCACCATCAATTTTCTCCACTCTTAAAACTGAAATCTCTCCCTCTCTACTAATTCTTTCCTCTAAGTAAGTAGACTACTCAAGTATTTCACATCCTTAAAAACAAACAAACCAACTTCCTCAAACTGATATATACACCTATTTATAACTATAAGTGTATGTAAACTTTCATTTATATAGAAACAATGGTCTAGATTAACTGGCTTGTTTTATTTGCTAGTCTCTCCTCAATCCATGATACTAGGCTATGGAGGCTCAAGCTTAGGGAAGTGCCAAGTCCATATATTAATTAAACACTTAATTCACATCACAGTATTTTCTCTTCCCAGATAGGGTTTTTGACAAGCCCCAAGGCAGGGAAAGAAGGCGTGGTCCTTACTTCTTTTCTCTTTTCCTATTTTATGACTCTATGTCTTTTTTGTCATCTAGTATCATGGTTTTATTACCACCAGGGCTAAACCCGAGGAAGAAAAGGAAGCAATGAAGGAAGAATATTCTTACTTGGTGGTTAGTTAGCTAAGACAAATTCATGCTCTCTGTCCTGACAAAGGTTTTAGATATTGTTGAGATTGTTTACAGGCCCTCCTGAGAACGTAAGTTGCACATTCCACATGATGTATCTTTCTTTTTTTGTTGTTTTTCTTTCCCTCCTAGTTTTTTAGTCATTAATTCCATACAGACCCTCTCTTTTGAGAGTCCAATTGTCCCTTCAGTTGACCCACTGGATTTCAAACAACTGCAGGACAGTTTTATTTCTCCCACATATCCCCCATGTGGAAAATTCTCATTCATCCTTTCTTCAAAGTCTCTGGAATGGGAGCCATACCCCATGCAACAGCAACTCTTCAATGTACTGCTAAAGCTGCTACCAAGCCTCTCCCTTGCCATCCAAATTATTTAAATGGGTGTCAAACACAAAGTGTCATAGATCACATAGCAAACTCTCTGAATGGTCCTGTTGACTTAAAAATGTAAGGGAATCATCCTCTACCCCCATTATTACAAATTACCTCTCTCAAACAATTATTTTATATTCCCAGTGTGTGGCAATTGTAAAGCATATTCTTGACACCTAGTTTGAAATTTTTTATATTAGTCAGGATGTATCATCTTAGGGTATGTTTGAAAATCCACTCTAATGTCCTGATGGCAACACAGTTCCAGAGAAGGTAAGTACTAATTGGAGATAGGTTGATAATCCTTCATTTGCAGTGGCCTTACTTGTTGGAAAGATAACTACCCTGAAATATATAGAATGAGTTGTACTAACTGTGCATGTCTTCCCACACCTTTATCACCTTCAGGGGTCCACTTGTCTTAATGATATCCTGATAGCATGATCTTAACCCATTAAGTCCCCTGTTTTATTTAAGATCCCACATGAGAAATATCCTTTCAGAAGGTTTCATTTGACATGACTTAGAGGATTTTAAGAATTAGGACTTACAGAGAGTGGGATTAAGGGAGATGTACAAAGATGATACAGTAACTAGTTATAAGACAGATAATCTAACATTTTGTTAAGGGGTTTCATGTCACCATAGAAAAAAGTGGATTTCTTTTGTCCAATGCTATATTCTTGAATGTCAATGAAGGTTAATTCAGTTCTTTAGATGACTATTGGGGATATTGCAGAAGGAATGTTCCATAAATGTCAATGACTAATTATCATCACTAAACTAAGATGAACCTGTCTGTTTTACATACAATCTGAATAGTGCTAATTACCAACATAAGACTCACAGCTGGGTTAATTGGAAGGTTTATTATATACCACCTTCTATTTTTGTCCCCAATGTTGGGTGGTGGCTTGGTCAACTGAAGAACAGCTATCACTAGGTTCTCCCCCCAAAATGGAATTATCAGAGGTGGGTTTGGGTCAGGACTGAGTAAAGGGAAAGAGGACTTCAAAATTAAGAGAGGGATAGAAAAGGTAGGAGATTGTATTGAAAGGAAGGGATGTGATTTCAAAATTTAGACTCAAAAAGTTTAGAGTGGGGTAGAGTATACTGTGACTCTAGGCAGATGGAATGGGCACAGGGGTTGAGCTGAGCTGGATGGAGATGGGACAGAGTTGTGTTAAACAAAAGAGAAGGGCTCCCTCACTTCTCTTGGCCATAGCTTTCCAGAACATTTAAATTTGTCTGCATATCTAGACCCTTCGTTTGGGATGGTTAGAGAAGCAGAAGGATGCTTTTGTTATTTTCTGTTTTCAGAATGAGGCTTATCAAATAGAATCAGAATAACTCTGGGGTCAAGACCAAGATTCAAGTCTGACTGGCCAAGAACAGAGTGCTGGGAACCAAACACCCAATTCCTTGTAGTGTCGCCAACTCTATGTAGGGTCACCACCTCTATGTAGGGTCACCAGGGAGGTGGATGTAGGGGGAGAGAAGGATATAGGAGAGAAATGTCTAGTTTATTTTCCACTTAACTAAAGAGCAACTTTAGAAATTGTACAGCTGACCACATACCTTTCTTACTAATATGTTCCAAGTTCAAAGGGAAGAAGAAACTCCATAGTCTAGCAGACAAATGCTCTTCACAACATGGTATTGTTTTTTAGCCTTAAAAGTCATCTTTTACATATACCATATGCTCCAACCGTAGGTATTTTCCAAGTAATACCATATTTATGCCTCATATCTTTGTCTATGTACTTCCTTCCCTTACGTCCTTTCTTCATTTGGTTAAGCCTACACATCCCTTTAAACTCACTACAAAACCTCCTTGCCCCCTAGTATCCAGGACCAACTCCACCTTCCTCTAAACCCAGCTTTAACTCTTCAGTCCCACTGCTTATGCTGTGGAGTTTGTTGTCAAGTTTGGTGGGTACAATGGAATTAGATAGACTTGATTCTTTTTTTTTAATATTTTTTTATATTTTATTTTTTACAGAGAGGAAGGGAGAAGGAGAGGGAGAGGAATAGAAAGTTTGGAACATCGATGAGAGAGAAACATCAATTCAGCTGCCTTCTCCACACTCCCTATTGGGGATGTGCCCGCAACCAAGGTACATGCCCTTGACGAGAATCGAACCCGGGACACTTCAGTCCACAGACCAACGCTCTATCCACTGAGCCAAACTGGTCAGGGCGATAGACTTGATTCTTACTCTAAATTTGCCACCTGCTGACATTGACCTTGAGCTATTTACATAACCTCCTGAGGCTTCGCTTCCTCATTTTTTTATCTGGGGGGAAAAAAGGAATGAAAGACATATCTCATCAGATCATTATGAGGATTACATGAAATAATGCATGTTTAACATTTAAAATAGTGCTTAGAAGGTTTAAGCATTCATCAAATGTTACTGGATATTAATCATAGCATTTATGAGGTGTCACATGGTACCAGATTTGATAAAGCAGCAAAGAGGAATACATTTTACCCTCAAATTCTCAAGGCATTCATAACATTGGATTTCATTCCATTAAAAAATTAGCTTAGAAGTGCTCCTTCATGGAAGAACAGGGCACAGTCATTTCGCAGAACTGAGGGGCTGTTTCCTGGCCAAAGTCCATGCCTCCCTCTTTCTCCAGGTTAAACCAGGCATTCCAGCATGAGCTGAGGAAGGGCAACAGTGCTCAGTCAAGAGCAACCCCCTTTCAGGCCTAGAACTTTTTCCTTTCAGAGGAGAAAATCGCAAATAAATAAATAAAATCTGAATAAATTTAAATAATTGGAAGGCAGCTTGACTGAAAAAGACACTTTTCTTTTTCACCACAAATGTCACCATCTGGACTTTTCCTTTTTTTAATTTCTTTGGGACCCGACAAGTCACTGGGCTGATATAATCACACCCAGTCAGAAATGACAGGCACATCTCAGCGAGCTAGGGTGGGCAGAGATCCAGGGTGGCCAGCGAGGACTCAGAAACTAGTGGGAAGGTAGTTTTCAACAGCACCCCCACTCCCTCCTCCTTCCTCAGAGCACAAGAGCTCCTGAGGTGTGATCAGCGTAAAGCGTGCACGCGCGCACACACACACTTTTGTAGACGTGTGGATGCTTATCAGATAGCATTCAGTTAGCCTATTAGTTAACTCATTTTCCAGTAAAACACTATGGGGCAAGAAAAGCCAGTGAGCAGACTGTGCTGCTTTTAATAAATGACATGTGGCCACCCTTTTTCTATATTAGTTTCATTTCTCTCATATAGTCTTTCATTGAACAAGGCAGGAATATTCCAATGGAGCCAGCACAGTCAATCCAATTTACTATACTGGTCCTACTCAAAGGCTTCATACAGCCACCAGTCCATAGACAGACTCCCAGCTATCACAGGGAAACATACCTACCCATAATATCATCTTACTTAGTATTTTATTTTTGCTATTTCTGTGTTATTCTGGTTATCATTGTCTGGAAAAGACAAATGCCTCCCCTGTAAATCTTGTAGACAGTCTTTTTTTCAGAACAGGGAAATGTACCATTTTGCAAATTGTCTTCTATGGCAATTTACAAAGGTCCAGTCTGTACAAATATTTGCCTATTGCTCGTTTTATTTGCATGAGTCTTAATGTGTGTTTGTACACACATATATACATGAACTTATATATGAACACAAGCAGTGTTCTATGAAACTCCTTGTGTTACAATTACAAATGCAACATCTTCTAGGCTAGTGCTTTTCTAACTTGAGTATGCTTAGGATCTTGCCTAAGTGCAGATTCCCTTTCAGTAGTCTGCTTTTCCGTGCCATCGGCCTAGGAACTACCCGTGAGTAGCAAAGATTCAGGGGAATTAGACATAGTTTTTAAATGAGGAACTTTTGAATCCTTCTGGGTACTTTTATTGGCTTCACACCCCATACTCAATCATTAACCAGTGTAATCACTTCCTAAATACCTCCCATGTCCATCCTCACTGCCACTAGCCTGGTCCATTGGCATCACAATCAGTTATACCCAGACTGCAATAGTGACTCTCAATGGCTTCCCCATTTCTGCTCTTGTCTTTCTCTAACCATACTTAACACCAGAGAGGGATATATTTAATATGCACATCATATCAGGGGCTTCTCTTGCTTAAAATTCTTAGATAGCTTCCTGTTGTTCTTTAGAATGACATCCGAAGTTCTTGATATGGCCTAGGAAGCTCTTTCTCTCACCAGGCTCCCCATCCTTCACCTTCTGTTGGCTTCCTGAGTGTGTAAAATGTCTTTCTAAATCAGGGACCTCAGACCTGACATCCCTGCCTGAAACTTTTTCTTATTCTTTCCTTCACTCCTATGTCACACTGCCACCAGCGACTCCCAACCTTCTACCTCAGTTCACCCTTCCGGTCTCAGGTGAGATTTAAGCTATCCAACTAACATTCCCTATTAGATGTTATTAAAGGACTTTGTATTTTGCTTTCAGGGCACTTATTGATGAACCATTTACATAGTTGTTTTCTTATTTAAGCTCCTTTAGGGTAGTGTCAGGTCTGCCTCATGCATCATTGAACCACCAGCACATGGCTCAGTACATGGCGTACTGAAGACTTTTGGTAGATGTTGTCAATGAATTAATGAAAAAAAGAAACTCAGCTGGCGACAAGAGCTGTTCCAGTGACAGTGAGAGTTTCTTGGGGCTGGAGAAGGGTGGGCATGGGGTCAGAGATTGTGAACCCCAGTAGACAAGGGTTTGGGGGAAAGTAGTAAGAGACCAGGTGCTCATCAAGCAGATATCAGAGAGGGAACATTTTGGACAGCAAGAAGAGAGGGTAGGCAGTAATCAATTGGAGGGTCTTCTATGCCATAGCAAATAGTTTTGTCTTTAGCCTACAGGGGAAGAGGAGAGGGGAGATTGAGAGGTTTTAAATTTGAAAATGATATAATTAATTTTTTCATCATTAAATTTGTGCTATAGAAACACCTCTTTGAAAGCATTATAAGAAATGAGGAGGAGAAAGAATTGAGACAGGTAGAATGGGTAAGAAATTCAGATAACTAGCCCAAGTAAGCCATGAAGCACAAACAAATATTATCGTAGAAAACAATTATTTTTTCCAGCCTTGCTTGTAGCTGGGGCCTGAGCATATTACCTGGACTCAACTAATCAACTACTCCCTCCACAGACTTTGAATTGATCATTAGTGACCCAAATAAGCAGGAACAATTGAGAATCTGTTCATTCATTCATTCAGTGAATATGTATTGAATGCTTTCTCTATGCCAGGCTTTTTACGAGACACTGAACATATAGCAGAGAATATGACACACAGAAATCCCTGCCCCCCATAGAGCTTACATTCTATGGGGAGGGGGTGTGGAGAGGAGAAAGAAACAAGTAAATGAGTGAACTATATGGTATGTCAAATGCTGATAAATGACATGGGGAAAAATGCAAGTAAGCATCATGGATTAGAATATGCTGGAGGAGGGGCTGATTTGGAGGATACAATTTTACATAGAAAGATTATTGAGGACTTCACTATAAGGGCAAAAACCTAAAGCTGGTGGGGAACACGCTACATGGGTGTCTGGAGGAAGAATGTTTCAAGCAGAGGAAACATTAGTTGGCACCGGCAGCTTTGGTGCCAATGGCCATGTCCTGACTCAGGGCAGCAGGCCGTCGCTGTGGCACAAGGTGTTGTGTTGCAGCTTCAGCGTCAGGGTTCTCAGCAGATGGTTCTGTGGTGTGATGCTGGCTGTGGTTCTGGCTACTGGCTGGCCTTTCTTTCTCCTGCCTGTTTTGTGCACTTGGTTCCCCACCCTTCCTAGTGATTCTTTGGGTGCCCTGAAATCCTTTCACCAAATTTATATTCTTTTGTCACCCTGGAGTAGTTAATGAAGAACCCAAACTGCTTTAAACAGTGAGTTCCTGATCCCCAAGGAACTGATGTGACTAAAGCTATGCGGAAGCCTCTGCCCCCATGCTCTTACTTGAGCTCTTGTTCACGGTGGCTTAAGAGATATTTTACTTCTATGTCACGCTGCCAGCTGCCTTGCCCAGAGGTAATGGGATGGCACATACATTTCTAAGAATGAGTGGCTAGAATTACACAGTTGAGATAAAAATAGAAGTACAAAAGACTTCCTTTGGAAAGATTCCTTTTGTGTTAGAAAAGGGAAAGACAAAAGAACCCTGGTTAAGACACCTGGGTAAAGTGTCATAGCTCCTAAGTGGAGATAATGGAATAAGAATCCATGCCTATAATGCAAAAAATAAAAATAAAAAATAAAAAAATGCCAAGAGTGTGGTGTCAGGGATTGGTAACCACTAGAGAATATCTGTTTTCTCAGTTCTGCGTTGCTTTAATTTTTCACATTTTAATAGCACTGAAGTTGTGCATCCTCCCACCAGGTGTGCACACAATGTAGTCTTCCCCTCTCCCTCTGAAAGTCAATGATTAAATTATGGTGCACCCTACCATACATGGCACCACAGAGTTGACAAGATAGGACTGGATGGCATCTTGGACTGCAAGGTTATCTGTGACTTACACTCCTTTCCTAACATACAGCTTTGCTTTAAAACTTAGTGAAGGGACATGGGCAATCGCAGCAATGAATGTGCAGCACGCTCATTTCTGAACATTTAGGCTCCCGAGGTACAAGGGAGTGGCTTTGTTTCTGGGGTTCACTGCTGGCAGAAGCCACTAATAGCAGTGTAGGGACAATACTACAGACACAGCTGCTTGCTAAATAGACACAAAGAAACTCAGACATCTCTGCTTCTGGGAAGGAGCATGCAGCTAGTTCAAAGGCATAAAGAGACACTCACTGGAGGAGAAAAATCATGATGTCATCCTTCTGAGGAGCAAACCTGTCACTCTAATGGGGCTCCAGGTAAAGTATAGAATTTTAGAAGCTACACCACCACCTCCCAACCATGGTAGGTCACTGCACCCATAGTGCACGGAGCATATGCTGGGAGGCAGAGGCGCAGGCCTCTTGTCAGTGGTTCCGCCTGAGGAACGCTTCGTTTTCCTTCATCTATGTCTGATGGGGCACTCCCGTTTCTGCCAGGCTTGTTTGTTCTGTTCAGAACGGTCAGAGTATGAAATCCCAGCAACTTCAAATGAAACTACAAATTCACCATCTGGGTGTTTTTGGACCAGTAGTGGCACTTTCAATCTCTCATTTGTAAAATCTAATCATCACCAGTCATTCTTCTAGACCTGAAGTGCTATGATTTTCACTGTAGTTATTGATGGGCTCTTATCTGAACTGGGGGGATTATAGTGGCTTCTCGCTGAGGCGGAAGCATGCTGGTGCCTTCTGTCTGTCTCCTGGCTATTGTACACTTTCTACACTCAGCCACCAATAGGAGAGAAGGAATTAATGACACCTATTTACTGCCTGCTTTTATTTGCTGCATAACAGACAACACATGGTCTCAGAGGCACACAACATCCAGCATTTTTTAGTTGCATCTCAGGTTGGTGAGTATTGGCTGACTCTGCTCACCTGGGCATGTTCTTCTTCTTGAACTTGTAGAGCACTGAAGAGCAAGCCCCAGTGTGCAAATACCTGTCAAGCCTTCAGTCACATTCCAGCCCCTATCATTCAATTGGTCAAAGTAAACCATATAGGCAACCCCAAAGTCCAAGTGCAGAGAAGCCCCTTCTATCCATGGAGGTGTGAGTGAGGTCAGGCACCCACTCCCTCACTCCTAAGCAAGGATTGGTCCTGCTGTGTGATCTCAAGGGCGTGGCAGGTTCTGCTTTCCAGCTGATTCCAACCTACTGGACTGCCCTGACCCTGGTTTCAGTTCCAGTTAGTAAAGTGGGTATTTATTACGCATCTACGAAGGACAGAGAAGGTGAAGGCACTCTTTCTGAACCCTTAGTATGGATCAGACCATGTGTTGTGTACTCTGTATTTGTTAGTATAGTCAGTCATCTATATCCAACCACTCCAACAGGTGAGCTAAGTAGCTATACTGAAGAACATACTCAGTTTTAGTGAAGAAACATACTGGAAGTGGGTCATTACCCTACAGGCTCTCTCCTGAGTGTCTTAGGAGGGCACCAACTTGAATAAACAGACTAGTCCATCCAACCTCACAGAGACTACTGCCCTCTGGATTACTGATTATCCGTTTAAGTATAATTCCTAATTTTATATATCCTTAATCATCCAGGCCTTGGCTGTGGAACTCTATCTCTAATGCATTGTCCACCATTGTCCTGGTATAACTCCTCACAGGATTAAAGAACAGCTGATAAATGGCCAGTTGCCCATCCTCATGACTTAGTTATAATATTTATTCCTTATCCAAACTGGAAGGAAATAGGAGACTTTTTATTGAGGATGAAGTGTACTGAAACCTTCTGCTTGCCTCCTGGCTGTCGTCAGCTTTCTTCATCTAAGAAGCCAATATGAGAGAGTGGCTTGCACATCATCTATCTACTGGCTATATTAGTTCACTGCATAACAAATAACCACAAAATCTCAGAGGCCCACAACAATCAGCATTTAAGCTTATGTGTCTGGGGGTCGACAGTGGAACCAGACCAACCTAACTGTGAGTGCTGGTTGGCCTCAATTTTTTCCTAGGGAAGTGAAATTAGCAGCATCTACCCTACAGCATTAGTGTGAAGATTCTCTGGGATACACTAAATAAAGGTACTTAATACAGAGTGGGGCACACCGAATATTTATAGATTTCCCTCTCTCTTTATTTCCTAAGAAACTTGATCATCAGCAGTTGTACCTTCAGCAACCTGTAAGTCCTTTAGGACAAAAGAAATAATGCAACAACTGGACTCATGATGCTTTGTGGAGCCTTCATTTGAGTTAAATATTTGTATGTGACATCCATACAATGAATACTTGATATGCATGTGTGGGATAGAAAGTGGGAGTGCATTGGGGGAAATGGAACAGAGCTAATAAGTTCCTGTCTGTGATTTGACCTGCTCTCCGCCTGACTAGCTGCATATTCATGTCAATTTCCTCCCAGTCACCTAGGGCAAGAAATGAAGAGAAGAGATCTTTAATCATTTTTTTATTCTAATTGAAACATTTTCCTTGCAAGTGGAGAGAGAACAGGTGCCTAACGAGCCCACATGATGATTCACAAGGTAGTAGATATTGCCACAGATATAATTAAACTGGAAGATCAATGAAAATTTCCTTTTTGGACTACTGCCAGCTCTGCGCAGACTGGGACCTAGCTAGCTGTATTTATGCACAGCGACATCCAGAAAGGTGTACTCACACAGGTGTGCCCCACAACATCAGATCATGACAATTTAAACAGCCGATGACTCACTCATCCAGGATGACTTATTTAGAAAAACACTGCTATTTCTCTGTACAGTTAATGATCCTGGGTTACAGACATCATCTGTTGGAAAGGCAGAGAATTGCTGTATCTTTTCTAGTCTCACTTTCCCTTTATTATGTTTTTCATTTTTGATCTGTAAAAAACAACCACATAAATAAGCACTGGCCCAGAGGATCAAGACCTGAAAAAAAGAGAGAAAGAGAGGGGAGATGGAGTAGGGAAGGGGAGAGACGGGGGGGAGTCACCAGCGGAATGAAGCATTGCAAATATGTGGCCTCTCCTTTGGAGCTTTGGTGAATTGCAGTGCGTTCAAGGGGAATGTCTAGCCTCTCTGCACTCAGGACTCTCCAACTATCTCAGTCAGTAAATAAGCCCAGACCATCTTGAGAGTCCAGGTTCTCTGATAAAAGGAACACAGGAAGTACTTAGGGAGAAGGTTGGACTAGTGCCAATCTCTACAGGTCTCTGTGGCTTACCAGAAGAATGATGTATTCTCTTCACAAAGGGATCCAGTCTCTTTCTAATGGAGGCTTGCCACCATGTCCGACAGTGGAAACTAGTCCAATTTGAGGTTGGCAGTAGTGCAAATTCTGTTGGCCTGATAGAACTTTCACAGCCTCATACTTTTTCTTTTGAAATTTCCTTGCAGAAATGAAAAGAGAAAGCAAAGCGAAACAACTTGATAGTTCTTTCCAGTTGTTTTATAACAAGATTATAATTGAAAACAAAAATCGCTCCTTGACTTAGATACCGTCTTAGTCAGCTTAGATACCTTGCTATAACAAAAGGCCATAGATAAGGGTTTAATATATCATCATTTCTCACAGTCGAGCGTAGAAAGTCGGAGGTTAAGGTCCAGAATTGTTATCTGGTGAGAACCCTCTTCCTGGCTTGTAGATGGCTACCTTCTTGCTGTAACTCACATGACAGAGAGCGACAGCTCTGGTGCCTCTTCTTCTTCTTATGAGAAAATCTTCATAGGGGCTCCACCCTCATGACCTGTGACCTCATCTAAATCTAATTACCCCCCAAAGGTCCCATCTCCAAATACCATCACATTAGAGATTGGGGTTTTAACCTGTGAAGTTTAAGGGGACACAAACCTTCAGTAAATTTGTAGTTAGCTACCAAACACATTTGTGGTCAGGTCCATAAAACAGAAGTGAGTGTGATGCCTAAATATCATAGGTGATCAGTGCTTTGTACATATTTTAGTTAAGAAAAGACAATGGAAACTAGTCCAAACATCACCCAATATTTGCAAAAGAAGAGAAAAATAAAGGCGGGCTATTAAGGAATATGAATTCTCATGTTAAAAAGATCCTTAAAGAAAAGTCTGACCAGCATGTCTGTTTTCATCAGGGTAGACTAATTGTGAAACAAGTTAAAAATCTCAGTGACTTACCAGAATAATGACATATTCTCCTTCACAAAGGGATCCAGTCTCTTTGTAATGGTGGCTCACCACCGTATCAGAGACCTTTAGAGGTTTTTGGAAAAGGTGGGAGATCGCATGGGGCATTTTATGGCCAGAGCTGGAAGTGGCCCATGTTCTAGGAGGAACCCACAGCATTATTTCTGCTTCACCCTCCATTTTCCAGATGAGGAAAGTGAGACTCATTGAGCTGAGCTGATTTGTTCAGAATGAATTAATGATAAGATGGGGGACTAAACCTCATGTCTCTTCACTCCATTTTCTTCCCTTTATTTCCTATTGTCTCCTATGCTCTTTGAAGAATGACAGCAGGACTTAGGGTTTCTTAAGGACCATCTGTAACCACAAGGAAGGACCTTCTCCGTAGAACCCATTGTCATCTCTTTGTACAGCGATCAGAGGACATGCCAAGAGAGAACTTAAAAATTAATTGATTAGTTGATCTAATTCATTAAGACTTTCAAATGATTTCTTAAATGATTCTTTGACTTCTAGAAAAGATTCACACATTCACCAAGGCAGGTAGCAGCATGATCCTTCTCTGTGATCCTTCATAATATCTAATAGTGTAAGGCATGTGGCCATTGCTTAATATTTATTACAGAGCATGGTAATACTGAGTCTTAAAAATGGATCAGTGTATAAACAGTGAGAAGGACCAATAACTTTTTGATAAAAAGATAGGCAATGATTCCATGTGCTCATCAAATACTTATGAGGAATTAATACATGTCAAGTATGGTTCTGAGAGCTTGGGATATGATGAAGAAGGAAACAGTGTTTGCTGGAATCTCAGCTGATCCTTGTAGCATAGGCTGAACTCAAGGTTCTCTAATGGCTGATTCTGTATAATACATAAACATGTTTATTGATCCTAATTTACCTCCTTTTCGTTATCTGTAAAAAAAGGGGGGGGGGAATAGAAGCAGTAATGAAATACCTCTCTGGGCTGTTAGGCAAATGGTCATAGAGCAAGTCGAAATAAAAACTGATAGGAGTAAAAGACCCAGTGATAAACTTTAAGGGAGGCAAGTTAATGGGGCATATATGTGAGGGCAACCCAACTGGTTCGGCAGGTCATTCTTATTAGTTCTTTCTTCAGAGGGGCTCATCTGTGGATTGCTTCTTCTGGAAATAATATAGCAATGATGGAAAATGCCAACCAGTACTGAAGAAAGGACTTAAGAGAGCCATATTCATATAAGATGAGTTCATCAAGATTTATGTCATTACAATACACTACGAACAGAATTTATGATGATGAGATCATTGTGAAGGATTCCAAAAAATGCAATTAACTGGCCACTGTGACCTCATCTATCACAGTCTCCTCAACTCCCAATTCGAGACAAGCATGTACAGCTTTAGGACAAATAATTTTTATTCTTTATAAAGAAGCACATTTTAAAATTTATTTGCGTAGGTGGGAAGCTTCAAGATGCTTGAACTTTGTCATTACCAGAATGAAGAACATTTAAATGGCTACCTACTCAGTAACTAAATCCCAGGCTATAGAGAAGTGATCATTGACCTGACTTCTATCTTTTATTGTTTTTACAGAATTATCATGTCAAATACTTAACTCACCAAAGCTCTTAACCAGTTCCCATTGGAAGCACCAGTCTCCCCCTACCTTTGCTGTTCCTGGACTTCAGCTTTGTGTTTTCAAGGTATGTTTTATAACCTTTTAGACAGCAAGCTCCATAAGAGCAGCACTGTATCTTACTGAGCCTGCATCTCACATGCCTTCCCCAGAGGCCACCTCACAGAACATGCTCAGTAAATGTGTGAGAATAAGTGATTGTGATTTTCCAGTTGGCATAAGTACTTTTCTGTGTTCGGCATTACTTTGAAGAGGTGGGGTCATGCTCCTAATCAGGGTTCAGCAAACTTTCTGTAAAGGGCCAAACAAAAATACCAAATATTTTAAGGTTTGGGAGCCATACAGTCTCTGGGGAAACTGCTATGGTAGCACAAAAGCAGCCACAGCTAATACCTAAACAAATGGACATGGCTGTATTCCTATAACATTTTCTTTATGGACACTGAAATTTGCATTTCATATAGTTTTCAATATCCAACAATATGATTCTTATTTTCATTTTTTCAACCATGTAAATACCATCTTTGGCTCATAGGACATATAAAACCAGGTGGCCCAAGTGTCACAGTTTTCAGACTCTTGCATTAACTCATGAGGCTGCTGGTGCTGGTTTTGGGGGTGTGATTTACTAATGAGATGACACTTATCTCTGGGGCCTTCAACTCCATTTCCTTAGCCAATTCACAAGGGCTTTAGTTGGTTCAATTCATAAGAGAGGAATTACTATTTTATCTGACTGCTGTCTTCAAGGGCACTTTAATGAATTAAGATTATGGAATTCTTGGGCAAGATACACCACCTTAGGACTAGAGCGTTATGATTAAAATATGAAAATGGAAGAATAAAATATAATTCATGATTCATGGCAAATCATCTTAGATACTTCTAAGAATCAATAACCCATATCATCATTCTCATTTATCCTTGTGACATTCATTCATTTCACAAAGCAAGAATTCTTGATCATATGAAATATATGCCAGACCACGTGCACAGGTCAAGTTGAATATGTACCCAAATTACTAGTACTATTGTGAGACATGCATGCAAAACAAATACATTTACTTGTATACATTTAAAAACATGTTTAGATTTTAAATATATTGTTGGGATATGCTGTAAAACCTAACACTTTGATGATAATTTTGCTCCACAAAAATATACACACACAAATACAGTCAGTAGTTCAATGTAAGCAAATACAAATAAAAATGATATTTTTGAATTAGTTAGAACATCGCATCTGTTCTTTAAGGAATATGGCCTGTAGTTTTCCACACACCTGTTGGTTGAATATAAGAGGAAAGCAGCCTATCTTTTAGCTGCCACCATTTCAGAGAGTATGACTGTGTAAGAGGGTCGATTTACAAATAAAATGCAAACCAGTACTTATGCAAACCTACTTCCCCCCCCCCAAATTTTAGTGTCCAGAAGCCTAGACTTTGGAGTCAAACAGTCCTAAATTCAAATCCTGGCTTTACCACCATTAACTATGTGACCTCAAGCAAGTTACTTAACCTCTCTAAGCCTCAGTTTCTTCACTTAAAAAATGGAAACATTAATAATGTGGGATCATACACATAGAGTACACATTGTAGTTTGTGCACATTGATAGTAAGCATTCACCAAATAGCAAGTATATTATATTAATACATTTATCATTAGAAAAAAATAAGAGTCCTGTGTGCACTGAGTTAGCAAACTTTACAGAGGCATAATGTAACTTTAATATATGGCAGTGTTGACATTTTGAAAGACACCTTCCCTTGCCCAGATTCAGGAGATGGTAATTATGTGCATGTTTTGGCATTGGGTCTGCTTGCACGTCCTCAAGCTTTGGTTTCCTTGTTGGCTGTTTGCTTGTTGCACTGGGGGTTCTGGAGATGTTCCCTGGAATTTCCATTGCATTTGTGCAACTTCTTGTTAACTGATATTTTAATATTCTGTCTTAATTGTAATTTTTCTCATTCTGATTCCCTTCTAATTTCTCTTCTGATTATTTTATGGGTTCATTATAATTTATCAAAATCTTATTCAAAGCATCTGATTTCAAATTCTTTTTAATCAAGATGTTGCTCACCTACCTGACTTAAGAGGATGAAGAGTTTTAAATCCTTGTCCCATCCACAGTGTTAAGCCATACAAACCCAGGATACCTAAAGGTTGTGTCAGAGAGATATGAGGGCTCATTTATAGCCTGGGAAGCACTCAAAGCCACAGAGTATGATAGAAAAAGCATAGATTAGGAATCAGAATATCTGGGGGTTGGTATCCTCTCTGCCAGCACAGGCTATGGGCATTTCAGCAAGTCATTTACTCTTTCCTGATTCAGTGTATTAGTCAATAAAATGGGAATGATTAGAATACTTACCTCATGTAGTTGAATATAAATAAGGTAATTGATATAATAATCCCTTTGTAAGTTATAAACCACCAGTAGTTATATACTACTTTATGATTACACTAGAGGCCCAATGCACAAAAATTTGTGCAAGAGTAGGCCTTCCTTTCCCCCCGGCTGCCAGCACCGGCTTCCCTCTGGCACCCAGAACCTGGCCTTCCCTTCTTTGGCTGCCGGCAGGCACCCAGGACCTGGGCTGCTTCCCTTGGGCTTCCCGCAGGCATCTGGAACCCAGGCTGGCTTCCCTCCAGCCTGGCTTGGTCAGGAAGGGCATCCAGAATGATGTCCGGAAGACATCTGGTCTAATTAGCATATTACCCTTTTATTATTATAGATTATTCATCCCATGATTGCATGTGTCCAGAAGGATATCATTTAGGAAACAATTTGTGGTGATAAGAATCAAGTCCCACCTCTGACACTAACCAGATATGTAACATTGGGCAAATCATTAATTTATTTAACTACTGATTTCTGTAGAACAAATTAGATACTTATCAATGCCCCTTCCAGTTATAAAAGGTTGGGTTTCACAAGTACCAGGAAAAAGGCATGAATAGGCAGGCTTACTAGTCTTCCAAACTCAGGAGTAGTGACCCTGTGATCCTGTATTCAGTGGGGCACTGTGAGTGTGGAAGCCTAAAGGTGGCCTGGGGAAAGTGACTCCAAAGGGGATTCGCTGGGTAACAGAGCACATACAGCTCAAGGGAATACTGCTTTACACGGAGCCCCTACAGTTTCAAAACTGACAAGACTTGGAACTACACTCAGTCACCGAAGAAAACAGAAAGACAATGTTGACCATTACCTTGTCTAAAGTGATGAGGACAGGCATCTTTCACAAAAGTAAAAAGGGAAAAGAGAAGAGAAGGTTCAGAAATTATAGCCTCCTAAATGGGCTTCATGCCTCTTGTCTCCTCTCTTTCTAGTCCATCCCCCATATTACCACCAGAGGGACCCTAAACTCAAATATGGTCCTCCCCCGTCCAGATTAAAAATCTGATTTCTTCCATGGAAATATGTTCAATGTCACAAATCATCAGGGAAATGTAAATCAAAACCACAATGACATATTACTACATATCTGTTAGGATGGTTATTATAAAAAAGCAAAACAAAAGAAAAGTATTGGCAAGGATGAAGAGAAATTGGAATCTTTGTATACTGTTGGTGGGAATACAAAATGGTGCAGCTACTATGGAAAATAATGTGGAACTTCCCATTTTCTACAGAGTGAAATCTGAGTTTCACTTGCTTAAAGCGTCATTCACTATATATAGGGTCTACTCTAACTCTTCAACCTCATGTGTAGCTTCTTTTCTCCAAGACTGAACCACTCTGAACTTATTATCTTTGTTTACTTTATAGCTCAGTGCTTTTGTACCTGCTGTTCCTCTGTGAGGAATATCCTTATGTAATTCTTTATTCTGAAAACTCTTCTTTTTGGACCCAGATCAAATATTACCTTCATTACCATGTATTATGGCACCTAGCATAAAGATTTTTTAAGAAGGTGGTTACATGTCTGCTTTTCTATAGCTTATGAACTTCTAGAGATGAGTCCTTGTGTTATTGTGCTAATGGGTACTTTATTAATTAATACTTCATAGAGTTTACCAATGGTAAACTGAAATGAACCAAAGGATGTAAGCATCTGGAGAGAATATAAGTAGATAAAACCTAAGAAGGGGCAAATTTGGATTCAATAAAATTATAAACAAGGTAAATAAGGTAGGTAGGGATATTTTCCCCAATTAAATGATTTATTCAATAAATATACAGTACATGTCTCTTCTGTACCAGGTGCTAAGGATAGAAAAACAAACGGGGTTGACTTAGCATGTTTCATCAGCTAAATGCCAGTATTCCCAAAGAGTGGTGGGCAAGGGGGAAAGTGACAAAGTAAGAGGTGGAATATCAGAAAGGGACAATCAGCCAAGGCCTTAGATGTTTGAGTGAAAACTTCACTTTTACTGTAAGTGCCTTTGCTTTAAAGTTTTAAGCATGGGAATGAAACAATCTGATTGACATTTGGAGGAAGTCACCCTAACTCTTCTGTGGAGAATAGGCAGTGAATATAGGGCGATATTAGTTGGCAGGCCAGTGCATCAGACCAGGTGAGAAATGACATTGGCCTAGTGATCAGAATTACCCAGAGGGTGTTAAAACACAGATTTCTTGACCCCGTTCCTAGAGTTTCTGATTCTGTATGTGTGATGGTGATGGGGGTGGAGAATTTGCATTTCTAACAAGATCTCAATGATGCTGATGCTGCTTTCTGGAAGCCACACTCTGAGAACCACTGACCTGTACTATAGTAATAGAAGGGGCAATGCAGTTGGAACAAAGTGGACTGATTTGAAATATAATCTGGAGAAAAGATTAAGAAGACACGCTGATTTACCAATACTAGAAAATATTAGGATAAGGAAGTATTCCTATGAAAATTGAATGAGAGAAAATACTAGGAAATTATAGGAAAAGGAATAAGATTTTGTTTGTTTGTTTTAAGCAAACAAGAAGAATGCCCTTCACACAGCAGGTAGTAAATGTATGAGCATCATTTACCACCACACAGACACACACACATACCAACAAGTAAAAGCGAGTGGTTTTCAAAGGAGCTCCTATAAGGTTAGGATCTTATGAATGGTTAAGATTGAATATACGAAGGTAACCATGCCTTTTCATTGTCAGATCCTTGTGGTATCAGAGGAAAAAGGGGAACAGGGTGAACAGGCCTCCATTGTGACCCAGTGTAGTTCCTTTCAGTGTTCTTTAAAAACCAGCCACTCGTCCACACAGGTTAGCTATTCTGGTCTAGCATCCCATGATGTGTCTATATCTCTCCTAGGATGAACTCCTCGCCTTAGCACCTCTCTCCTTGCACATGAACTTGAGGAGTCCAGTTAAAAAACAAATCTGCTGGTGCCTCAGCGATTCTGCCCAGGTTCTGTCAGCCTACTGCTCCATCTTGGCATCTCCAGTTTCTGTCCTATTAGCTACTTTACTTCTGCCTCTTTGTCCAGCTCTGTGATGGGTGAAATTATATTCCTCAAAAATTCATACATTGAAGTTGTAAGTGCCCCAACCCTGCAGTACCTCAGAATGTGACCTTATTTGATGTAATTAGTTAAATTATGATGAGGTCATTGGGTAGGTACTAATCTAATTCTACTGGTATCCTTATGGAAATGAGAAATTTAAACACAAAGATATGCAAACAGGGAGAACATCACAGAAAATGAAGGCAGAGACGGGTGATGTTTCTATGCCAAAGATTGTTAGCAAATCAGCAAAAGCTAAGGGAGAGGCATGAAACAGATTCTTCCTTCCAGTGCTCAGAAGAAACCAACTCTGCCAGAGCCTTGCTTTTGGACTTCTAGCCTTTAGAACTGTGAGACAATAGATTTCTGTTAGTTAAACCACTGGGTGTGTGGTACTTTGTTATAGCAGACTAGCAAAATAATACAGACTCTACGGTTATTACTTCAGTTATACTATTCACTTCTTAGCTGTGTCCTCTTTGTTTCTGAGACATGTCTCTCTTTTGTGCTCTGCAGTCAGTGGTCCAACATTGACCCTTTCCTAGTACAAAGCAGGTCTCCTGGGACCTCAATCAGGGCACAGTGTCCCACATCCCTCCTTTCCAGATATGGGATTCTGACACTCTCCTGCATTGGGCAATTGCCTCCATAAAAGTCTGTTCCATGTTTTATTATTCATCTCTGTGTCCTACCAGTGATCACGGTGCCTAAAAGCACACATAGCCAGTGTGCTTATTGAATGAATAACAAAATTAATGAGCTAGGCATTCTTTATTTTTCCCTTTGGTAAAGGGAAAACTCAAAGGCTTTTTGACCTTCATGCTGGTGTCTTTTCGTCAATACCATGAGTGGTTTATTTGGGAAGCATCTGTTTTTGGATCACATTACTCAGTAAATGTGTATTCTTAATGAAGGTGATCAGTGCAGATCAAGCTGACATCAACACTAAAGATATGGAGGATTGCTTTGGTGTGCAAATGGGAAATGGTTTGGAGCCGGGGGATAATGAATACATGAGAATTAGGACTGCATTATTAAACTGAGGGGATGAAGCTTGTCATTAGTTCCCACTGCTTCTTGGAGTTATTGTTAATAGCTATTTGAGTGAGGAGACGGAAACATGTGGAGAAGACAATGTGAAGAAACAAATGTGTAGATAACGTCTGCTCACTGAGATATGTGGTATTTGGAATTGATCATCCTGCAGTTTTCACCAAGAGGCTAGTGATTTTGAACTGATCTGTTTTCCCAACCCAATCAGAGGTGCAAGCAGTTGACAACTCTGCAGACTCTGCCTGGTGTCTGCATCAGACTTTGATTTCCAATGAAATGCAGAGTTCACCTGCCACATTTTGGTACCAGACTCCAAAGAATGATGATCTTTGTTTATCCAGGGAGAGGTTGTTCATGGGAAGGGTGGTGGCAAAATTATCATTCAAACCAAAATATTTTTGAGAAAGAGAGCGAGACACTATTAATATTTAAGCATGGACAACAGGTATAATTTGGGTTAATTCTGGGCAAATGAGAGAGTACCATCTCCCTACTGGTGGACCACTGAAAGCCCTGTTAAAATTCAACCAAACTCCACCCTCAGTAGTTTTAATCAGCATTATCTAAGTAACCATTAATCAGTAACTTAACTTCTGCCAAGGACTGCTCTCATCTTTCTGGAACTTTCTACACAACAAGAAAGTTTCTCAGTGTAAATCCAACATAATATTAGGGTCTGTGTTGTTTTATGAAATGTTACACATTTTTCAAAATTACTTTTAATTTTCTTAAATTAAGAAAAAAACCAATTGTAATGCTTATGCTACCATTCCCCAACCACTTACTATGAAATGATTAGAAAAATAGGTACAGAGGCAGAAGACAGTAGACAAGCAATTAGGAAAATTAAACTATTCATTAGTGGATATTCAAAATGCAGCTTCAAACGAGTAGAATATTACCAGAGGCACAGAAGTTCACAGAAGTGGTAAAGTGATGAAGCATGAGGCATTTGCAAGTTGAATCCAAGCTGGGCCTTTTCTAAGTATGTGACAGTGGGAAAGCCATTTTGTACCTCTGGGCTACAATTTTCCCATCTGTGCAATGGGACTAATATATAGAGGATTTTGTGAGGATTAAATAAAATAATATGTATAAAGTATAGACTGTAGGGCTTGACCTGTAAATGCTCAGTTAATAGTAGCTGCTGTTATTAAGTCACCTATACTGTGACTTCAGTACCTACCATTTAGACCAGCTGTGATCATCTTGAAAGAATATTCTTATAGAATGGTTCTGGTGTATTTCTGAGCATTTATAACACCCCTCCCTCACCCCATGCTGGAGTTTGTTCATTTGTTTTTCTGATACTCTAAATGACTATAAATTCTTGCAAAGTTGAAAGTTAAACCAAAAATATTTATCATGAAATGTGCTCTGTTGCCTGTGCCATATCTTATGGCCTGCACATAGTAAAACTAATTACCTCTGCAAAATACACTGCAGCAAAGACTTGTTGAAATTTAGTTCAACAAGAAAAATCAGGAAATTGGTCTTTTAAATGACCATTACAGATGTAAAGGTGTTTATCTCCAAACTGTACCATACATGAAGGAAACAAAATCTTAAGCTGTGGGGGTTTTTCCCCCAATTTATTTTATTGTTGAGAGTATTGCAGATTTCCCCCATTATCCTCTTTGCCCCCCTCCACCCATCTCTTACCCCACCCCAAGCCTTCACCTGTCTATTGTCTGTGTCCATGGGCTACGCATATAAGTTCTTTGATTAATCTCTTCCTTCCCTCTGAGATCTATCAGTCTGTTTCATGCTTCCATGTATGTGATTCTATTTTATTTGTCAGTTCATTTTGTTCCTTAGATTCCACATACAAGTGAGATCATCTGATACTTATCTTTCTCTGACTAGTTTATTTCACTTAGCATAATACTCTCCAGGTCTATCCACGCTGTCTCAAAGGGTAAGAGTTCCTTCTTTTTTATAGCTGCATAGTGTTCCATTGTGTAAATGTATCACAGCTTTTATGTCCATGCATCCACTGATGGGCACTTGGGCTGTTTCCAGATCTTAGCTATTGTAAATAATGCTGCTATGAACATAGGGGTGCATATATTCCTTCAGATTAGTGTTTCAGGATTCTTAGGATATATTCCTAGAAGTAGGATCACTGAGTCAAATGGAAGTTCCACTTTTAATTTTTTGAGGAACCTTCATACTATTTTACATAGTGGCTGCACCAGTCTGCATCCACCAGCAGTGTACTAGGATTCCTTTTCCTCCACATCCTCACAATACTTGTCATTTATTGATTTATTAATGGTAGCCATTCTGACAGGTGATACTTCATTGTCGTTTTAATTTGCATCTCTCTGTTAATTAGCAACTCTAAGCATTTTCTCATATGCCTGTTGGCCTTCTGTATGTCCTCTTTGTAGAAGTATCTATTCAGGTCCTTTGCCCATATTTTTTAATTGGATTGTCTTCCTCTTTTTGAGTTGTATGAGTTCTTTGTATACTTTGGAAATTAACCCCTTGTCAGATGTATCATTGGCATGTTCTCACAAACCATGGATACCCTTTGCATTTTGAGGATGGTTTCTTTTGCTGTGCAGAAACATTTTAGTTTGATGTCCTTCCATTTGTTTATTTTTCCCTTTGTTTCTCTTGCCCTATGCTAGTGGTTGGCAAACTCATTAGTCAACAGAGCCAAATATCAACAGTACAACGATTGAAATTTCTTTTGAGAGCCAAATTTTTTAAACTTAAACTATATAGGAAGGCACATTGTTATTAACTTAATTAGGGTACTCCTAAGCTGGCCTTTGCTAAAAACGTCCTCAATCAGATTGAGGTATGTTCCCTGAGGTCGACCCCTTCCAACTCTCCCATCCTCAACTCATGCATGAATTTCATGCGCCTCCCCGGTGCTGCATATCCCACGGCCCGCCTGCGCCATGTCTCCTGTGGACCGACACCCCCCACTTCTTCTAACGCCAGTTCTTCAAAATAGATTCGCCCAGGCCGAAAACCGACTTCTGCGCATGGGCCACGAAGTTTCAATCACACTGTAAGTGCGCGCCTGCACGTGGTATTTTGTGGAAGAGCCACACTCAAGGGGCCAAAGAGCCGCATGTGGCTCGCGAGCCGTGGTTTGCCGACCACTGCCCTAGGTGATATATCAGCAAAAATTCTACTATATAAGATGTCTGATGTAGTAGATTTTACTGCCTCTGGTTTCTTTTAGGATTTTTTTTTAATTTTTTTTTATTTTATTGCTTAAAGTATTACAAAGGGTATTACATATGTGTCCATTTCCCCCCAACCCCCGCCCTAGACAGTCCCCTAGCCTCCCCTATCCCCCAGTGTCTTATGTCCATTGGTTATGCTTATATGCATGCATACAAGTCCTTTGGTTGATCTCTTACCCCCTCCCTCCTGCACCCCAACCCTCCCCGGCCTTCCCGCTGCAGTTTGACAATCTGTTTGAGGCAGCTCTGCCTCTGTATCTATTATTGTTCAAAAGTTTATAATGGTCTCTATTATCCATGAATGAGTGAGATCACGTGGTATTTTTCCTTCATTGACTGGCTTATTACACTTAGCATAATGCTCTCCAGTTCCATCCATGACGTTGCAAATGGTAAGAGTTCCTTCCTTTTTAGAGCAGCTTAGTATTCCATCGTGTAGATGTACCACAGTTTTCTAATCCATTCATCTACTGATGGGCACTTAGGCTGTTTCCAGATCTTAGCTATGGTGAATTGTGCTGCTATGAACATAGGGGTGCATATATCCTTTCTGATTGTTGTTTCTGGTTTCTTGGGATATATTCCTAGAAGTGGGATCACAGGGTCAAATGGGAGTTCCATTTTCAGTTTTTTAAGGAAACTCCATACTGTCTTCCATAGTGGCTGCACCAATCTGCATTCCCTCCAGCAGTGCACAAGTGTTCCTTTTTCTCCACATCCTCTCCAGCACTTGTTGTTTATTGATTTGTTGATGATAGCCAGTCTGACAGGTGTGAGATGGTACCTCATTGTTGTTTTGATTTGCATCTCTTGGATGATTAGTGACTTTGAGCATGTTTTCATATGTCTCTTGGCTTTCTGAATGTCCTCTTTTGAAAGGTGTCTATTTAGGTCCTTTGCCCATTTTTTGATTGGATTGTTTATCTTTTGTTAAGTTGTATGAGTTCCCTATAAATTTTGGAGATTAGGCCCTTATCAGATATGACATTGGCAAATATATTTTCCCACACAGTGGGTTTTCTCGTTGTTTTGTTGATGGTTTCTTTTGCTTTGCAGAAGCTTTTTATTTTGATGTAGTCCTATTTGTTCATTTTCTCTTTAGTTTCAAGTGCCCTAGGAGCTGTATCAGTGAAGAAATTGCTTCGGCATATGTCTGAGATTTTGTTGCCTTTGGATTCTTCTAGAATTTTTATGGTTTCCTGTTGTACATTTAAGTCCTTTATCCATTTTGAGTTTATTTTTGTGTATGGTGTAAGTTGGTGGTCTAGTTTCATTTTCTTGCATATATCCGTCCAATTTTCCCAACACCATTTATTCAAGAGACTATCTTGGCTCCATTGTATGTTCTTGCCTCCTTTGCCAAATATTAATTGAGCATATTGGTTCGGGCCGATTTCTGAGCTCTCTATTCTATTCCATTGATCTATATGCCTATTCTTGTGCCAGTACCAGGCAGTTTTGAGAACAGTGGCTTTGTAATACATCTTGATATCTGGTATTGAGATCCCACCTACTTTGTTCTTTTTCAGGATTGCTGCAGCTATTCGGGGTCTTTTTTTATTCCAGATGAATTTTTGGAGAGTTCGTTCTAGATCTATGAAGTATGCCATTGGTATTTTAATGGGAAGTGCGTTGAATTTATAGATTACTTTGGGTAGTATGGACATTTTAATGATGTTGATTCTACCAATCCATGAACACGGTATGTTCTTCCATCTGTTTATGTCTTCCTCTATATCTTTTTTCAACGTCCTGTAGTTTTCTGAGTAGAGGTCTTTTACCTCTTTAGTTAAGTTTATTCCTAGGTAGCTTAATTTTTTTGGTGCGATGGTAAACAGGGTTTTTATAATCTCTCTTTCTGAAAGTTCACTATTGGTGTATAGAAATGCCTCAGATTTCTTGGGGTTAATTTTGTATCCTGCTACATTGCCAAATTCATGTATTAAGTCTAGTAGCTTTTTGATGGAATCTCTAGGGTTTTGTATGTATAATATCATGTTGTCTGCAAATAAGGACAGGTTTACTTCCTCTTTTCTAACTTGGATGCCTTTTATTTCTTCTTCTCGCCAAATTGCAATGGCTAACACTTCCAGTACTATGTTGAACAGGAGTGGTGAGAGGGGGCATCCCTGTCTAGTTCCTGTTCTTAGGGGAAATGGTGTTAGTTATTGTCCATTGTGTATGATGCTGGCTGTGGGCCTGTCATATATGGCTTTTATTATGTTGAGGTATGATCCTTCTACTCCCGCCTTACTGAGAGTTTTTATCAAAAATGGGTGTTGAATTTTGTCAAATGCTTTTTCTGCATCAATTGATATGACCATGTGTTTTTTTTTTCTTTCAATTTGTTTATGTGATGTATCACGTTTATTGATTTGCGGATATTGTACCATCCTTGCATCCCTGGGATAAATCCTACTTGGTCATGGTGTATGATCTTTCTGATGTACTGCTGGATCCGATTTGCTAAGATTTTGTTGAGTATTTGGCATCTATGTTCATGAGGGATATTGGCCTGTAATTCTCTTTCATTGTGTTGTCTTTACCTGGTTTTGGTATTAGGGTGATGCTGGCTTCATAGAATGAGCTTGGAAGTATTCCTTCCTCTTGAATTTTTTGTAGTAGTCTGAGGAGGATAGGTTTTAGTTCTTCCTTGAATGTTTGGTAAAACTCCCCTGTGAAGCCGTCTGGTCCTGGGCTTTTGTTTGCTGGAAGCTTTTTGATGACTGCTTCAATTTCTTCCATAGTTATTGGCCTGTTGAGATTTTTAGATTCTTCCTGATTGAGTATTGGAATGTTTTATTTTTCTAGGAATTTGTCCATTTCCTCCAGGTTGTCTAGTTTGTTGGAATAGAGCTGTCCATAGTATTTTTTAACAATCATTTGTATTTCTGTGGGGTCTGTTGTCATTTCGCCTCTATCGTTTCTGATTTTGTTTATTTGGGTCCTCTCTCTTTGCTTCTTGGTGAGCATGGCTAGAGGTTTGTCAATCTTGTTTATCCTTTCGAAGAACCAGCTCTTGGTTTCATTGATTTTCTGTATTGTTTTTTTGGTCTCTGTGTCATTTATTTCTGCTCTAATCTTTCTTATCTCCCTCATTCTGCTCACTCTGGGGTTTTCTTGTTGCTCTCTTTCTAATTCTTTGAGTTGTAGAGTTAGATGATTTACTACCATTTTTTCTTATTTTTTGAGATAGGCCTGTAGAGCTATAAACTTCCCTCTCAGGACTGCTTTCATTGTGTCCCATAGGTTTTGGATTGTTGTGTCTTCATTGTCATTAGTTTCCAGGATGTTTTAAATTTCTTCTTTGATTTCATTGGTAACCCAATCAGTATTTAATAGCATGCTATTCAGCTTCCAGGTGTTTGAGTATTTTGGGTTGTTTTTATTGTAGTTTATTTCTAATATTATGCCATCGTGGTCTGCGAAGATGCTTTTTATGATTTCAATCTTCTTGAATTTGGGGATACTTTGCTTGTGACCCAATATATGGTCTATTTTTGAATATGTCTTATGAGCATTTGAGTAGAATGTATATTCCCTGGCTTTGGGGTGAAGTGTTCTGAAGATGTCTATTAAGTCCATCTGACCTAGTGAGTCATTTAGGATTGTTGTATCTTTGCTGATTGTTTGTCTAGAGGGCTTATCCAGTGCTGTCAGTGGTGTATTAAAGTCCCCTACTATGATTGTATTGTTGTCGATCTCTCCTTTGATATCTTCCAGGAGTTTTTTTATGAATTTGGGTGCTCCTGCATTGGGTGCATATATGTTTACCAGGGTTATATCTTCTTGTTGTATTGATCCCTTTAGTATTATGAAGTGGCCTTCCTTATCTCTTCTTATGGCCTTCACTCTGAGGTCTATTTTGTCCGATATAAGTATTGCTACCCCAGCTTTCTTTTCCTTTCCATTTGCCTGAAAGATATTTTTCCATCCTTTCACTTTCAGTCTGTGTGAGTCCCTTCTAATGAGGTGGGTTTCTTGTAGACAGCAGATGTATGGGTCATGTTTTTTTATCCATTCAGCCACTCGATGTCTTTTGTTTGGAGCATTTAGTCCGTTTACGTTTAAAGTTATTATTGAAAGGTACTTGTTCTTGCACCAGTACCTGGCTGTTTTGATTACAATGGCTTTGTGGTATAGTTTGATATCTGGTATAGTGATCCCTCCAACTTTGTTCCTCTTTCTTGAAATTTCAGTGGCTATTTGGGGTCGTTTTTGGTTCCATAATTTTTTGGAATATTTGTTATAGTTCTGTGAAATGTTGTTGGTATTTTAATAGGGATTGCATTGAATCAGTAGATTGCTTTGGGTAGTATGGACATTTTAATGATGTTAATTCTTTCAATCCATGACCAAAGTTTATTCTTCCATTTTTTTTTATATCTTCCTCTGTTTCTTTTTTCAATGTTCTGGAGTTTTTTTATACACTAATTATGAACTCTCAGAAAGAGAAGCTAAAAAAAAATACCATTTACCATGGCAACAAAAAATAAGATACCTAGGAATAAACCTAACTGAGGAGGTAACAGACCTATACTCAGAAAATCTTAGGCTGTTGGTTGTTATGACCTGTAGCCTTCATCCTGTGTCTTCATCATGAAGCTCCCTAATGTTCAATAAGATTATGGAGGCCTGTACATGATTGCCCATGAATGGTCAGGAGTGCCATCTGTAGGTAAGGTGCAATGTGTAATGGCATAGTGACTAATTTCTTCATAGGTTTTCTGTATTTGTCCAAAGGGGATTCTTTCTCAAATGAGAGTCTAATCACGAAAAAGACTCCTCCCACTACCTGGAGTGCAACATGCATCACACTAGTCAGTAGCAAAAAGTGAAAAATATCTCTAGGTGTACTTCCAGAGCCATAAACACAGATGGTGATTATAACAAAGAATAGAGATTCAGGATTAAGTATTCAGAGTAGAAAACAGCTTCAGAGGCCAGAAGATCCACAGTACTCTTTCCAGGATTAGCAAGTAGAGTGATGAGCTAGCCCTTTGCAGAACTCCTTAGAATCCATGAACAAAGATACGATATTTACAGTGTACTTTGAACATTTGAAGAAGCAAAGACTAAGAATGTTGTGGAAATACATAAGGGCTCTACTCAAAAGAGGTGACTGATCCCAATAGAAATATTATGTGATGAAATGTGAACTATATTTCATCAGTAGAACCTGGAAGAAGAAACCAGACTTGACCAGAACAGAGGTTATTCCACAAAATACATCAGCAAAAATGCTTTTATTAATTTTTTTAATTAAAAAAAAAACCTGGAACTTTGATCAGAACCTCAGTGTATACGTAGGGTGTTTATGTAGATTTAGATCTAAATTAATTACATATAGTAAAACATATAGTCCCCATTTCATAGTTTAGCACCAATCACTTGCAATAAATATTTATATAATTCCATAAAGTCCCAAGCTCATTAACTCACTCAGGTATTGTTGCATATGGATTTCTGGGCAGAAAGTATGCCACGTGACCATTTTAATGAAGACCATAGTACCCCAAGAGGTCAAAAATAGCATACTTTTCTCCTGACAAGATGTACATTAACTAAATTTAGTTCTGTTTGGGTATCCTAAACTTTACAGTGCTGTTTAGTCATTCAAATGTGAAATTGTAATATTTCAGAATTGGGACAAATAAGATTAAAAAATAGATTCAGTGTAAGCCAACTTGAGAATTTGGCCCCAGATATCCATTATTTTTTTTTATTATTATTAGTTAAGGTATTACAAATGTGTCCTCATATCCATTATTATTATTGACATTCAAGGTACACTTGAAATTCATAATCATTTCCCTGTAGCAGCAATCAAGTTATTTTTATTTGAAAAGAACTCTGAATGATAGAACTGGGTATAAGGAGGAAATGTTTTTATTTCCATCATTATGTTATTCACCACTGTATCATTGGGGCCTTATTTGTGTGTGGTCCAGCACATTTTAGAAACACAGTAACATTTGTTGAATAAGTGACATAAAGAAAGAATGAAATGAGCAAGAAGAAAGATTCAGACCGGAAAAGAGTATAGTCTTAATTATAGCAATCATGATGAATTCTGTTATACAAACAGCAGAACAAGGGCATGTCTCACATGTCTTTGGGGCTAAATTCTTGGACATAAGGACATGCCATTATACAGACCTCATATACCCTCTGCCCAGCCTGGGGCTATGCTAGCTGGTTGGAGCCCTCACTGCATGTTTTTATATTGTTGTTTTTTAATTAAGCAGCTAGGTTAGTTCCTGGGTTAATAATATTAATGACATTCTGAGTGTTGATTTTTCTTCATTTTTTAATCAGAAATGGAGACATGTCTTTTTAATCGTTTTAATGGTTTCTAATTTTAGGAATGGTTATGAAATCAAATAGTCTGCATTTTAAATGGAGCTACAGGTATTAAAATTGGGTGAATTTTCTATTTTAAAAATACACTAATTTTCAGTAGAACACCAAATGTGTGTAAGATTTACATACCCAAGTACAATTTCCATTCATTTCCTCACAAAAATGAGATTGACTTTCTTATTCTATTAACCTTTTATAAGCAAACTCTGCTTCTTAACTCTCAGTGGAATTTAAAGTATTGTTAACTCACAAATCAACAGTGTGATTATAAAGCTTCTTGAAGCCAACCACCAGAATGCATTAAGTAAATAGCAAAATTTCGTGGCGTTTCTAGCCTACTGTGGCTCAATTCGGATTGCAATAATTGGGTCCCAGTGAAGAAAAGTATTTATCAAATCAATATACTTACACCCAGGTCAGCGTTCTCAGTGGTTAGTGCATCACCCCTCAGACAGAATGGTCTCAATTCCAGGTCATGCGAGAGGCAACCAATCAATGTGTCTCTCTCACATCGATGTTTTCCTCTCTCTGTCTGTCCCCCTCCCTTCCATTCTCTCTAAAAATCAATGGGGAAAAAATATCCTCAGGTGAGGATTAACAACAACAACAACAAAAAATCAATACACTTACTCTTGTACATTGATAACTGAACTTGGCTGTTAAATGTCAATTGATTACCTCAAGAACAGCTATTAAAAGGAAGAGGCCAATAAGCTGACTGGGATGTTTTACGTTAATAAAAAGTAGTTCTGCTAAAGTAAATAGGTGTTGTTTCTAAGCAATAAGTCAATGTCTGGAAGAGCACATCAATCATTGCCCAAAACAGATCTCCTCAGCCATATTGACCTGCTCAGCCTACACATGTTTCTTCTAATTCCATTTTCCTGGGTTTTGTGGAAAGAGAATGAAGGAGAGAATATTTTGACCTCCTATTGCAATAGTGTGCTAGATTTGGGATATTGGCACTTTGGGCATCAATGTCCCATCTCTTCTATGTTCCTAATGTTGGCCTTCACCTCCCACCCCCATGATAACACTTACTCCATAGGCTAAGGATTCAATTTAAATGTTGTCCCAAGTGCCACTTATGTTTATTGAGGTTATTCAGGCACAGACTAAATAAATGACCACCACTGCCCAACCTGTGTGGCTCAGTGGTTGAGCATTGACCCATGAACTAGGAGGTCATTGTTCAATTCCTGGTCAGGGCACATGCCCGGGTTGCAGGCTCGATCCCCAGTGTGGAGCATGCAGAAGGCAGCCGATCAATGATTCTCTCTCATCATTGACATTTCTATCTCTCTTTCCTTCTCCCTTCCTCTCTGAAATCAATAAAAATATATTTTTAAAAAAGAAAAAAATAACCATTTATTATTGCTCATGATTATGTGGATTAACAAGTTGGGCTAGAGCTGGCTAGCTGGGCACTTTTGGTCTTAGTTGGGCTCACTCATGCATTTGTGGTCAGCTAGCAGATCTGCTGGAGGCTGGCTGTTGCTGGTATGATGGGAGTGACTTGGTCACATATCTTTGATCCCCCAACAGGTCAGCCCAGTTCTGTTTTTATAGTATCTTAGAGCGATTTTCTTAAGCCCAGGCTCTGAACTGGTACACATTGACCAAATCAAGTCATAAAGTCGCATTCTATTGGCTAAGTCAAATCACAAGGCCAGCTCAGGTTTAAGGGATGGGGAAAAAAACTATCCTCAATGGGAGGAATTGCAAAGTCACATTGGAGGGTGCGTGCCTACAGGGAAGTGTGGGATATTTATCCTTGTGTACTTTTGTAATCAGCTGCAACTACATCTATAGCTTTATTTTTTAAACAGAAAGAAAAAATTGTCAAAATTTGAAACTTCAAGAGGTAGGTATGGGCACCTGTTATTTCTGTACCTTTCTGCATGTTTGAAATCGTTCATAATTGATCATTTTAATAACATTTAAAATATGATTATATGGCAGTCTTTCTACACCAGACATATTTCTTGGAATCCCATCAAGTCAGTGCAACAACCCATAGTTACACACCTAAGATTCTCACCACCTGAATTCTTTAACACTGTATAGATAAAATTTGCAACATGTTGGGGACCTGGCTGAATTTCCATTTAAATAGCAACATTCAGCCTTCTGGTCTGCTCCTGGTGTTCTAATTACTTACCTGGAGAAATTGTTTCCTCATTTTCTAACCTATCCTGCCACAGACCTCTGCTGTGCCCGGTTAGACCCTGGCTAAGGAAAACATCTGTAGTCTGCATGATAATGATAGCAGAAATGATTGTATGGCTCTCTGTGAAGGTTTGTGCATGTATCCACAGATGTGCCTATTGCTACAAAAGGAATGAAACACAATGTGTAATAGGTAGAAAGATATTGCCATCACTTTTCCATTATCTATGGAGAGATTTATCTACAACCCAATATTAATCTCGGGGTAGAATCCTCAAATGTATTTCTCACCTTTCTCCTCCTGCTGTTAAGTTGTGTGTGAGGAGTACACAGGCTAATTCTAAACAGCCTAAGAAAAGCATAATTAAGGATGCAAATATACTGACCATACATTCCACATGCCAACACATATTATATTGGGTAATCAGCGAATCTGGATTATCCCTTTGTTTCTGTGGGTAATTAAAGTTTCTATTTCCACTATTAACTCCCTCATCTATATATAGCTAAGTCCTTTTAAATTTTAAAAAATCTTCATTGTTTAAAGTATTACATATACCTCTCTTCTCCCCCCATTGACCTCTTCTAGCCCACCCCTTCCCTAGTTTCTGATTCAACCTAAAATGGAACTTGTTGTACACAAGAAATACCAAGAATTAGGCTTTTTTCATGTCACCTTTTCAGACCTCTGGGTCTCCCACTTGTGACAGTCTGTCCCAGAAAATTGTAAAACCATTTAATTGCTTCTAAAATGGAGGATTCAGTGCCTGTGCTGGGTTTGAGGATGAAACTAACATTTTACACAGCCCAGCCCAGCAACAGCTGCACCGTGGGGTTTGGGAGGTAGAGCAGCAAGTCTCTCTGGAATTTTGAGCTTTATTATCAGGAAGTGCTCACTCTTGTGGCTCTTCTTATAAATGGAGTAAAGGGGGAATCTGGCTCACCCATGAGCGCTTTAACCTTGTGCATGCTCAGTATCTTTATGAAATGTAGTATCTTATGATCCTTTAAATAACAAATGACCTTATTCCCTTTTATGGGATTATTAAGGCCTCTAACAGTCCAGGTATAAATCCCAGCCACTACTGCACATCTTAATTTGCTATTCATATGTGAATCTCTTTGGTTCTCAATTACTCTACAACAGCAACTGGCTCATCAAATTATCCCCATCGGAACTTGTCTATTAAAGACATTGCAGTTTACATCTTAGGGCCCTAATTAAAGTCACAATACTTGATAAACCTTGAGCAACTAGTAATTGGAAACTAACAATTAGTACCAGCCATCTCAGTTGAGATCAGCTCTATTGCTGGCTACGTGACTAAGCAAAAGGAAATTAGTACACCAGAGATGGCCCACATGCCAAATACGTGTTAACATTCACTCCTGGGTTTCAGCCAAAGCAGTGAAAGGAACTGGGCATTAAAATATGATTAGCTAAAAGTCTTTATATAGATATCTGTACCATGTCTGATAGCCCTGTGGCTTCTCAGCCTTTATCATGCTCATTACTGTTTTCATCGTCCTATCACTGGGCATCTGTGGAGATGGTGTTGTAAGAACATCTCTTTGAGCTTCTTTTCTTCTGAAAAAACCTACAGCTTTCTTAACAAAGCACAGGTCACATTTTCCTACTATATTCTGCATATACCCCTCTCTTTGTGCCCCTTATTGTCTAGATGATCACAATATCTGAGGCTTGAGGCATGGCAGGAAGCACACAGATTGATTTGGTGAATCTAAGAGACACTTGAAGGACTGAAGGCACTGAGCCATGTCTCCCAATTAGCCATCATACTATTCTGAGACCAAACATTTTGGAAGGCAACTGGGGAAAGTTTATTCCAGTTCCCTAAATAAGCCTTTTTCAGTTGGAAATGTGTTAATAGTGGCACTTTGCAATAGGCATCAGGAGAGGAAATCTGAGAATGACCCTCTGTTTGTTGGTCAGCATTGAATCCCCACTTTCTTATTCCCATTCCATTGAATAGCTAATGGGATGGGATATTGCTTGAAGGGGCCTCGGCAGACTTGATGAAGCATCTCAAATGCCTTTTCTCTAATTCGCTTACCTTGTGATTTTCCAGGAGTTCTTGGCAATGGAAGAAGTGTGATGTTTCAGCAGTCCTCCCTGGAAAACAGTTTCAGCTACCACGGCTGATACAATTGGGGATAATTTTGTAATCTTTAGCATCTTCTCTTTCACCCTTTGCCAGAGAGTCATGTGGTCATGCGAAAGTATTCCAAGGAACTGATCACATGAATGTTGGGAGGTTGAACCTGGCACTTTGCTAGCACTTTGTGTTCTTTAATAAAGTGAGCAAATAGGTCTTAAGAAGTTTTGGAGTTTTATCATAAAATAAATACTGTACGTGTCTCAACAGTTTCATTGCTCCACAATCTTGACGAAATGAGTTTTTACAAAAGTAACTGGGTCCAGACTCATTCAGTGGCAGGCTCTGGGGTCTGCTTTAAGCTAGTCCTTATGTAGCACTTGGATTTATACCAAAAAAGTTTCCTACTTTATCTTACCTTGGTTGACAAAACCCAGAAGAGAGTTGAGTCAGATATTGTCCAGTGTCAAATTACTGCAAACCAAAAATAAGTTCTCTTTTTGAGAATAGATTCTTACTCTCTGAACTATCCTTGGAAGTCAACAACTTAGAAGCCATGATTGATATGCACTAACTAGAACACCATGTAACTGGCTTTGTGCAGTTTGTTCATATGGTAAATTTAATCAGTGCTCCTTTGAACTATTTAAAACTAGCTCTAAACTCAGAATCAAAATTATTCTGTAACTTCATATCAAAGAAAAATTTAAAGCTATAAATAAATAGTGGCCAGGGGTTGTACATAGAAACCCTAAAGGCTCCATCAAAAAACTACTAGACTCAATAAATGAATTTGGCAATGTAGCAGGATACAAAATTAACACCCAGAAATCTATGGCTTTTTTTATAAATCAACAATGAACTCACAGAAAGAGAAACTAAAAAAAAAAAAATCCCATTTACTATTGCAACAACAACAAAAAAATACAATAGCCCTAGCCAATTTGGAGCAGGGGATAGAGCGTTGGCCTGCAGACTGAAAGGTCCCGGGTTTGACTCCACTCAAGGGCACATGACGGGTTGCAAGCTCAATCCCCAGTAGGGGGCATGCAGGAGGCAGCTGATCAATGATTCTCTCTCATCATTGATGTTTCTGTGTCTCTCTCCCTCTCCCTTCCTCTCTGAAATCAATAAGAATATATTTTAAAAAATTAAGATACCTAGGAATAAACTAAGGAAGTAAAGGACCTGTACTCAGAAAACTACAGGGCATTGAAAAAGGAGAGAGAGAAATACATAAACAAATGGAAGATATACCGTGTTTATGGATTTGTAGAATCAACATCATTAAAATGTCCATACTACCCAAAGTAATCTATAGATTCAGTGCAATCCCCATTAAAATACCAACAGCATATTTTACAAACCTAGAACAAGCTCTCCAAAAATTCATATGGAATAAAAATGACCCTGAATAGCCACACCAATCCTGAGAAAGAAGAACAAAGTTGGAGGGATCACAATACTAGATATCAAGCTATATTACAAAGCCACCATCCTCAAAACTGCCTGGTACTGGCACAAGAACAGACATATAGACCAATGGAACAAAACAGAGAACCCAGAAATTGACACAAGTCATTATGCTCAATTAATATTTGACAAAGGAGGCAATAGCATGCAAGGGAGTGAAGACAGTCTCTTCAATAATTGGTGTTGGGAAAATTGGACAGATACATGCAAAAAAATGAAACTAGAACACCAACTTACACCATACACAAAAATAAACTGAAAATGGATAAAGAACTTAAATGTAACACAGGACACCATAAAAATCTTAGAAGAATCCATAGGTAGCAAAATATCAGACATATCTCGTAGCAATATCTTTGCTGATACAGCTCTTAGGATAATGGAACCTAAGGAGGAAATAAACAAATGGTACTATCTATATATATAGAAGCCTAAGCAACCAAACGATTGAATGACTGGTTGACTGGTCGCTATGATGCACACTGACCACCAGGGGGAAGAAGCTCAATGCAAGAGCTACCCCGTCATGGTCAGTAAGCTCCCACAGCCAACCTCCCATGGCCTTCCCCCTGGCCAGCTGGCTGAACTTCCCATGACCCCTACCCCTGGCCGACCAGCCTTGATGGCCCCAATTGGGCCAGCTGGCCAACCTCCCATGGCCCCTCCCCGCACCAGTCAACCTCCTGCAGCCCCCATGAGCCCCAATCGCCGGCCAGGCCAAGGGACCCCACCCATGCACAAATTCGTGCACTGGGCCTCTAGTGCTATATAATAAAAGGCTAATATGCAAATTGACAGAATGGCAGAATAACCAGTCGCTATGATGCTCACTGACCACCAAGGGGCAGACACTCAATGCAGGAGCTGCCCCTTGGTGGTGACTGCACTCCCACAGGGGGAGTGCCCTCAGCCAAAAGCTCTGAGCCAGGGAGCGGGCCTCTGCCATCAGTCAGAGATCCCCTGAGGGCTCCTGGATTACAGGAGGGTGCAGGCCAGTCTGAGGGGACCGCCCTCCCCCCCTCCCCGAGTGCACGAATTTCATGCACCGGGCCTCTAGTATTAAAATAAAAAGCTTCTGCACAACAAAAGAAACCATCAACAAAACAACAAGGAAGCCCACTGTGTGGGAGGACATATTTGCCAGTGCTATATCCGATAAGGGCCTAATTTCCAAAATATATAGGAAACTCATACATCTTAACAAAAGGAAGATAAACAATCCAATCAAAAAGGTCCTAAATAGACACTTTTTGAAAGAGGACATACAGAAGGCCAAGAGACATATGAAAACATGTTCAAAGTCACTAATCATCTGAGAGATGCAAATCAAAATGACAATGAAGTACCATCTCCTACCTGTCAAAATGGCTATCATCAACAAACCAACAAACGACAAGTGCTGGTGAGGATGCAGAGAAAAAGGAACGCTTGTGCACTGCTGGTAGGAATGCAGGCTGGTGCAGCCACTGTGGAAAACAGTATAGAGTTACCTCAAAAAATTAAAAATGGAACTCCCATTTGACCCAGTAATCCCACTTCTAGGAATGTATCCCAGGAAAACAGAAACACCAATCAGAAAGGATATATGCACCCCTATGTTCATAGCAGCACAATTACACTAGCTAAGATTTGCAAACAGCCTAAGTGCCCATCAGCAAATAAGTGGATTAAAAAACTGTGGTACATCTACACAATGAAATACTACGCTGCTATAAAAAAGAAAGAACTCTTACCATTAGATCTGGAGAGCATTACGCTAAGCGAAATAAGCCAGTTGGAGAAAGATAAATATCACATGATCTCACTAATTTGTGGACTCTAATGAACAACATAAACTGATTAACAAAAATAGATCCAGAAACAGAGAAGCATCGAACAGACTGTCAAACCTCAGAGGAAGGCAGGGGAGGGTGGTGGTAGGGAATAAGAGATTAACCAAAGGTCTTACATGCATGCATATAAGCATAACCAATGGACACAAATACTTAGGGGGGTGAGGGCACGTGCTGGGGCGGGGTGTGGGAAGGGCTGGGGAGAGGTCATATGGGGGAAAAAGGAGACATATGTAGTACTTTAAACAATAAAGAATTTTAAAAAATAATAAAATAAATAGTGGCCAAGGTACAGTAAGTAGTTCAAGAAAGCCAAGGACATTTCTATTGGTACATTAGTAGTTTGGGAACAACCCTCATTGAAACACCCACTGGATATAGACCCTCTCTCCTCTCTATTCCAAAACTTTTTGCCTTCCTCCTACCCTCTCCCTTTTCCTATCTTATGACATTAATACGGAGAAGCACTTCGCTGGTTGAAAACCAATCCACTTTAAAAGTTTTATGATAATTGTAAATGTTACCTCTCACTCTAATAGAGTATCCTTGAGGACCCAGAACTCATCAAGAGAGAAAAGAATGAAACTGATCACACAGGTAGTATAACAAGTAAAAGATGACAGCTCACAGAGAACTGGTAAACAAAAGAAACATCAATAAGGGGAAGGAGACAGAGGGATAAATAGGAACTTATCCTTTGTACATAAAGTAGGAATTCTGTATCTTGTCAAATGGGAGCTATAGAGGGTGATCTGGCATTCAGCTCATGGAATCTTTGAGCCTTAGGTTCATAGAACTTCAAGTTTAGTCCAAAAATTAACCCTTCTTGGATAATCATTTAAACTCTGCTTGAATACCTAGAGGAACAAGGGATTTACTACTTCAAGGTGTGGCACATCCTATTTTTCTGATTGTTTTATAACAAATCAGAAGTCAGCTTCTCAGTACCCTTCTCCTATTGGTCTTAGGTCTTCTCACTAGAAGCATTCAGAAAATTTCTTCTCACTCATAGGCAGTTTACTCATTATTTCAGCCCAATTACTACTAACATACTATTATTCTCATTTAATCAGTTTTGGTTCTTATTTTAGAAATAAAGAGAAAAATATCAGTCAACCACAACCAAACAAAACTAGTATGTTAAAATTCTAGTGTCTATTTTCCAGATTTTATATCTTCATGTACATACTATTTATAGAAAAATTAAGATTATAGTGTACATATTGTTTCAAACCAGCTATTTTTCAGATATTAAGTTATCAAAAACACTTTTTGATCATATACATTTTCTTCTACAGTATTATTTTTAGCTAGAGGCCCGGTGCACAAAAATTTGTGCACTGGGGGGGGGGGGGTCCCCACAGCCCAGCCTGTGCCCTCTCGCAGTCTGGGACCCCTCGGGGGATGACCACCTGCTGGCTTAGGCACGCTCCCCGGGGGGATTGGGCCTAAGCTGGCAATCAGACATCCCTCTGGCAGCCCGGGAGCCCTCAGGGGATGTCCACTTGCCAGTGGGGAGCGGGCCTAAGCTGCAGTCAGACATCCTTAGTGCTGCTGAGGAGGCGGGAGAGGCTCCCACCACCACCGCTGTACTGGCAGCCGTCAGCCTGGCTTGTGGCTGAGCAGAGCTCCCCCTGTGGGAGCGCACTGACCACCAGGGGGCAGCACCTGCATTGAGCGTCTGCCCCCTGGTGGTCAGTGTGTGTCATAGTGACCAGACATTCCCAGTCTTTCTGCTATTAGGGTCAGTTTGCATATTACCCTTTAATTATATAGGATAGAGGCCTGGTGCATGTGTGGGGGCCGGCTGGTTTGCCCTTCAGGGTGGGGGTCCCCACTGAGATGCCACTGGTGTGCCTGGCCAGCCTGGATGAGGGGCTGAGGGCCGTTTTCAGGCTGGCCAAGCCTCCCCAGCCACAGAAGCTCCCAGCCTTTCCTTTTATTCTTTTTTTTCCCTGGGATTTATTTACCTTCTATAATTGAAACTTTGTAGCCTGGAGTGGAGCTCAGAGCCGGCCAGGGCTTGACTTCCTCCATTGCCAGGGGCAACCCAAGGCTCCAGCTCTGTGGCCACTGCTGGCTGAAAGCAGGTATCTGGGGTTTGTTTACCTTCTATAATTGAAACTTTGTTGCTTTGAGTGGAGCTTAGAGCCAGCCGCCACAGGCAGGAAGTTGGCTCCTCCATCATTGGGGCAACCAAGCCTCCTGCTTGCTCCAGCTCCGTGGCTGCTGGCTGCCATCTGGGTTGGGTGAATTTGCATCTAATCGCTCTGATTGGCTGGTGGGCGTGGCTTAAGGCATAGCGAAGGTACAGTCAATTTGCATGTTTGTCTTTTATTAGTGTAGATGGCTGCATTATATTCTTTTGTATTGCTAGGCCATGATTTATTTATTCCATTTCTACTGCTAAGCATTTAGATGTCTTCTGATATAAAAACATTAGGATTCATATGCATTAATATATATGTGAATATCTATTGACTGCTCATTCTATGCTAGCAATTGTACAAGGTGCTAGGTTAAAGAGGGCAAAACACTTTCAAAATGAATCCTGCTCTCAAGGAGCTTATATCCTTGCAGCATAATTTATAGTAATCTTATTGTCATAGGTACCAGGTAATTGTACTTCCCTAAAAGTAAATAGCTGAGACAGGGGAGCCGTTCATTATACATTGGCTCAGTCTTTGGCTGTGCAGTAGCCATCCAGGAATAGATCCTCCGTGTTTGAGCCTGTTTCCTCACCCCATCACCAATTCTAAAATTTTATCATTTTGTTAAGTCTTCACAATTTGATAGTTGGACCATGAAATCACATTATTGTTTTAGCTGTAATTTTTTAAATTTCTAGTGATTTTTTTGTTAAAACAAGCTGCATAAATCATAAAATGTTTTACTAGGATAAAAGAAAAATAAAGTGTCTTTTCATAAGCTAAAAAAAATTAAATCAAAGATAGAAAATACCTATGACCTCATTTCACCTTTTCCTTGAACTAAGCCAAATTGTTTGCTTGCTTCTTAATTACTGGTTTATTTTTTAGTAAGTGTTCTAAGGTGTTAAAAACAGAATGTTTTCTTTTACACCTGATTTCTTCCACTGAAAAGCCTTTGACCCCATGAAAACAGGTTTTAATAGGGTTAATTTAGTTATTCAGCCTGTCACAGTGACTTGGCTCCCAATTATCTTGTGGTACATATTTGTCTCAACCTACACATTATTTTAATGCAGCTGTGTTTAATAGCATGTGGAGAGAGTAACTGTGTTTGGTTTTGTTTAACAGAGTAGCACACGATATGTTTAACAGACACCAGCATTAAACAGAGCAGAGTGAGTTGGTCTCAGAATATGAGAACAGAGAGAGTTCAAAACTGGAGTCCAGGCCTCAGTAGGTTATACTTGCAGGTTTCTTCTGAGGGTCTTGGTATGGCCTTTCCCAGATCTGCTTCCCTGGCTGAGATGGAGTCACGAAGAGGCAGCTAGACATTACTTCATTGCACTATCTCATAGGTGTGTGACCCTCCAACAAAGCAGCCATACTTGCCTGGTGGCTCTCAGACATGCTAGATGCCCCAAAGTGAGAGCTGGACCAACACTAATAAGACCCAGGAATCCTGGTCCAGTGATGGTTTCTCCTTAGTCTGTAAGGAATTGAACAGACTTGGCTGCTAAAGGCTTCTTCCTCCATGCCCTTGGCCTACTTCCCCATACCTTTCTGCCACACCTCTCTTCTATGAGGTAAACTGGTAATATATTTAGTCCATCTTAGATGCCACTCTTCCATGAAGCTTCTTCGAGTTCTTTCTAATAAGTGTAATGGGTCCCTCCTCTGAAACCCCAAGGTAATAATAATAGTGAACATATCAATAATATGTATTATGCTGGACACTATTCCCCTAACTAACTCATCTAATCCTTACAAAAAACCTAACAGAATAGGATTATTATCTCTATTTTGTGAATGAAAAGACTGAGGAACAAAGAGCTTAGGTAACTTTCACAAAGCAACACAGCTGATAAATGGAAAAGCCAGATTTCCAACGTTGGCAGTCTGATCCTAGAATCCACTGTGCTATAATTTTACCTCTCCTCTGAAAGCTGTATTCAAACACCAACTTTTGCCCTGGACATTAGGACAATTTCAGTTCTCTGGCTCATGATAAGGAAACCATGCCCAGAGTGATTCGCCCAAAGTCACACACACTGCCAGGGAGAGGCAAAAGTGGAACTAACACCAGATATCCTGATTCCAACTCCATGATGTTGCTCAAAGAATGCATCAGGCATCATAGTTACGATATCTTACCTGGTAAGTGATATTATCATACTTATCCTCACCACTTTACTGTTTGTAAACATCTATAGCATGTATAACACATTGTCTATAACTGTTAGTGTCTTATATTTCACATTCCCTATATGTACTAGTATTTTTTTAATTTAATTTTTACCTCATTTGGTCAGAAATAATATCACTGAAACAATGGCTCTGCAGAGCTGGTATTATTTATTTTCTCTAGAATGTTCTAAAATAAATACAAATGTTTTTTTTTCTTAAATGCTTACTAAAATATGGAGCCCACCACCAGAAGAAATAGCACCATAGTAAGGAAACACTGGTTTAGTGGGTAAGATAGAAGGCACAGATTTAGAGATGGGGTCAAGTGCTAGCTTGGTCACTTGCCATCTTTTGGGCTAACCACCAGAGCTCTCTGTTCACTCTTTTGGGGGGAAAAAAAGGTCAAAATAGTATTCTGTTTACCATCATGTTTGGCTGTGGGGCTCAAATGAGAAAAGAGATGGCTCCTTATGAGCACAATCATCACATCATCACTATCGTCATCGTCATCTACCTTTGTATTCCCTATAACACCACTCTGAGCATCTGTGGGTAATAGACACTCAAGGCACCCTTATTCAAGGAGTAGAAATGTTTTCTAAGTCTGTGTAACTCCAGATATCCACTAGGAATTCAGAGAAGTACAATGAAGGTTAAATTTCACTTGCCCTCTTGCATCTAAAAGATGCATTGCATCACTCAATTCTAACTCTTCACTGTTTCCCATAAGAAATCTAGTCACTCTCAGCATTTCTTGAGTTGGTAACTTTACTGAAGAATTGAGAGATTTATGGAGTGTTATTAAATCCCAAGCATAGCTTCTGTCAATTCTCTGGTTTTCATTGTCATTCATATTCTCAGTATATATCTATATCTATGAAATATATAGGTATAGACATAGATATAGATATAGATATAGATATCATATTTTTCTCTTTTCATTTCTCCATCCTTTCTTCTGGCACCACTCTTCTCACCCACTCTTACCTTTGGAAAGCTCAAACAATTATTTCAATGTTCTGACTGTAACTATAACAATAATAATAACAGCAGCCTCCTTTCACATACATTCATCTTTTGTTCCTACAACAATCACATAAGACAGACAAGGCGAGTCTCCATTTTACAGGTGAAAAAACAAAAGCTATAATACATTCCAAGTCAGTTACATTTTCATAGGAAGTTGACATTTGAACACTGGTCTCCTTATTCTGAGCCCAGTGTTTTACTTTGACAAGAAGTTCTCAAGTAATCTCCTCTATAAAGCCATGGTATTTATAGCAATTGGAGAAAATGAGATCACACAAGGAAAGAGTTTAGCTGTGTAAACAAGGAGGGGATCCAAGGTGATGTTCTCAGGAATGCTGGCATTTAGAAATCAGCTCTGGGAAGAGAAGTCTGCAATTTATTTTGAGATAGAGTGGCCTGAAAAGTAGGAGGAAAACAAGAAGAGGGTGTTTTCATAGGAATGGAAAGAAGAGAATGTTCCAATATAAGTATGGCCAACTAAGTTCAATCATTATGAAAGATCCATTAGGAAGAATTCAGAGCAGAGTCCATTGGACATAGCAAAATGGAGAGTATTGATGATCTGAGAATAGTTTTATTGGAGTGATTGGGGAGGAAAAGCCATCTAGCCATGTGTTGAAAGATGAATGGGAGGTGAAGATTTGAGAATAGCACATGTAGACAACTTGAGAGAAGGAACACAGAAAAACAAGGCAGTAGCTGGAGGGGCATGCTAATTCAAGAGAGAGGATTTTCTTTGAGATCAGAGGAAGTCTGAGTGCTGATGATCCTATATAATAAAAGGCAAATATGCAAATTGACCAAACGGCAGAATGATCAGTCTCTATGATGCACACTAACCACCAGTGGGCAGACGCTCAATGCAGGAGCTGCCCCCTGGTGGTTAGCCGCTCAGCCAGAAGCCCTGAGATGGGGCTCATGGCTGGCGACCACAGTGGTGGTGGTGGGAGCCTCTCCTGCCTCCCCAGTAGTGCTAAGGCTGTCTGACGGCTTAGGACAGCTCCCCGCCTCCCCTCCGGGGAGCTGGCCTAAGCCGTCAGTCAGACATCCCCGAAGGGCTCCCCGACTGAGAGGGCGCATGCCAGGCTGAGTGATTCCCCCTCCCCACGAGTGCACAAATTTCGTGCACCGGGCCTCTAGTGTTAATATAATTGAAAAGGAGATGGAATATGCAGAAGGAAAGGTTAATTGAATACTTTATCTTCAATACCTTTTTACTAATCCCTTCCCTCTCTATTTCTTTCTTTCTTCTCTATTTCTGTCTTTCTCTCTGTCTTGCTGTCTCTATCATCTAACTAACACACACAGGCCCTTCAAGTTTCCAGCGCCTTGGTATTTGTACACTGTCTTCTTGAAGGCCTAGCATGCAAGATTGCAATCCACAAAAGCCAGCCTATCTCCCCTCAGGTCAAAATCTAACCTCTCTCTCTTTACCACATCTTACCCTTCATCGAATTATGTTTCTTTTCCCTACAACATTTTTGCTCCCTCAGATCATGAAGTCCTTCATGCCAACAAATATAGACCAAAATATAAGTGATAATTCTATTTATGCCACTTCTCAAACGGTATTAACATTTGTAAAGAAATAAAATGGAAACAGTAATCACCCAGTGTATTAGTTTTCTATTGCTTCTTAACAAATTATTATAATTTAGCTGCTTAAAACAACACCTGTTTCCTATCTCATAGTTTCTGTAGGTTAGGAGTCCAGCATGGCTCAGCTGGATTCTCTGCTTAGAGTGTCATTAAGACCAAAATGAAGGTGCTGGCCAGCTGGGCTCTCGTCTGGAGGCTCTGGGAAGGAATACACTCCAAACTCATTTCTTGTAGTTGTAGAACTAAAGTCTCCATTTCCTTGCTGACTGTCACCGGGCACTGCTCTCAGCTTACACAGGCCACAGGCATTGCTTGGCACATGGACCCCTCCGTCTTCAAAGCCAGGGAAGCATGTCAAATCTCCTCATGTTTTGGATCTCTGAATTTCTTTTCTTCTACCAGCTAGAGAAAACACTGCTTAGGTCAGGCCCACCCACATAATCTCCATATCTTAAGCTTAACTTATTTAGGACTTTAATTCCATCTGCAAAAGCCCTTCATGGCAACAGCTAGACTAGGTGACAAGAATCTTGGGGCTATCTCCCAGGCTCTGCAACTAAAGGATATTTATTCTGAATTCTTCAAGAAACCTCTCTGCTATACTAATAGCCACATGCAGTGGACACTGTCCCACCCCCCTTTCCCCAGGCAGCCAAGTTTTATACCATGTGACACTGGGACCATCACCTTACCACAGCTGATTGGCATAAGGGTGGCCTCTGGCCCAGGGAGTGGACTCAGTCCATGATAGCTTCCAGTTCCTGGTTCTGATCCCTCAAGATGCCCATTTGTATTTCTTGCCCTAGAGTGAAAGTTCCAGTGAAATAAATTAGTTTCCCTTTTCTTGAAGACAATTTGAGCTGATACTTCTTACATGCAACCAAAAGAGAGGTAATTAAGAGACTAGGGTATTTGCTAGTGACACCCTCACTTCCAAGCATTCATTTCAAGGCCATTTAGTATGTTCTGAATCCAACACACCATCCTAAGCAAGCACTAGGATAGGAGAAAAGAACCGTATCTCCATTTTGGGGGGAAAGCTGCCACTCTAAAGTTGCAGAGTGTCACTGTGTTTTGGAGCCGTGGGCAAACTACGGCCCGCGAGCCGGATCCGGCCCATTTGAAATGAATAAAACTAAAAAAAAAAAGACCGTACCCTTTTATGTAATGATGTTTACTTTGAATTTATATTAGTTCACACAAACACTCCATCCATGCTTTTGTTCCGGCCCTTCGGTCCAGTTTAAGAACCCATTGTGGCCCTCGAGTCAAAAAGTTTGCCTACCCCTGGTGTAGAAGATCAATCAAAAATGATAGCTCCAGAATGCCTTTCCTGTATCCATGCCCTGAGGCTCATTATTTCTCTAGCATCAAAGGCTTTATTTGCCTGACACTTGCTCAACCATGTGACTTTCCTAGGCCAGTAGGATGCTAGCAAACTTGACAAAAACAGAGGCTTAAAAAAGCAGCAGCACATTTTTGCTTCCTCTCTTAGAACCCATAACCTAATTAGAATAAGCCTAGGCAGCCTGCAGGAGGATGAGAGATCATATGGGACAGAACAGAACCGATCTCATCCTACAGGTCCTGGATCTGCCAGCCCCAAACCAACTCAATAAGTGAACTCAAAGAGATGCATGAACAAGCCCCACCCAGATCCACAGAATCACCCACTCCATTCATAGATCTGTGAAAAGAATAAATGGTGTTTTCAGGAACTAAGTTTGGGGGTGTTTTGTTATGCATGATAGAAATGTGATGCAGAGAAAACCCAAAGCCAGCTTCAGTTCTGTGAGCCAGATATTGTCTAACATATTAAAATTTGGAGAGAGCAGGAAATAAGTTGCCCCAGATTTATGACTTCATTCATTTGAGAGATTTCAAGGGTAAGGAGGCCTTGACTACTTCAAGTATAGCATAGCTCTTCCCACTGTTCAAATTTTAACAAATGTGCCAGCTGTTTTTTTGTTTTGTTTTGGGTTTTTGGGGGTTTTTTTGGCATCAGCATCAGGTCTTTTAATTAAGTAATAGAAAGGTAATTAAGACAAAAACATAATTATGCAGGCTATTCTTATGCACCCACAGAGAAAGAAAAGCAGAAAGTGCCAGCTGCAAACATCTGCAGTAAAAGAGCAATTTCTGATCTTGCCTCCTTCCCCTCTTTCAGAAAATGCCAGTCTTACAGGGCAGTAAATCAGTGGTGAGTTACTAGCTGTATAATATGTGCTGTCCATCTTGTGAGATATTAAACCAAGCAAGGTCCCTTTTACTCACATTCTGCACCTGTCACCGAGTGTTCAATAAAAATCCTGTTCTCTGGGGGCATGTGAGGAAAGAGCCGGGCAGAGCCTTGCCCAAGCCTCCCTCACAGTCCAGGAGTACCCCTCAAGCGAGGCTGTCTGCGTGGCCTGCCCCCAAGGCTGAGTCATCAGAGGCCCTCAACTGCAAGTCCCACCTGACCCATGGCCATTGGCAATGACACAGAACTCAGAGAAATGAATGTAAAAGTAAGGGAGCATCTGTGACACACTCTAGTTATCTCCACCTCCCAAGTGGTTTGGGGTAGACCTCACCTCCACAGTGGGGGAGGATGGGCATGGGGCCAGAAGTTAGGAGACCTGAGTTTAAATCTTCCTTTTGTCATTTACTCAACATGTACATTTACTCAAAATTACTGAACAAAATTCCTGACTTCCCTGACAAATCTTCTGTATTATTGTCCATAAAATAGGAATAATGATGACTACGAAACTCACAATTCAACTTGATTTTTTACAATAAATGGGAAAAGGAGCACTGTACAACTAGACAATAAATGGGAAAAGGGACCTCTACAACTAGACATTCATTCTTTAGTCATGTAAGATGATGAGCATGGACCAGGGTCAGACCACCTTGATTTAAGTCTCAGGCTGCTCAACCTTGAGCGGGTTACTTAAGTCAGCTTTGCTCATCTGTAAAATGGGGTTGATAATACTTGCATGCTTTAAGAATGAAATAGGTTGTATGTAAAGCAATCAGAAAAGATACATGGAACCAAACACAATTAATGTTCATGCATTATTATTTTTTGTTATTTTAACTTATTAATCTCTACTTAGTATCTATTATATATATATATATATATATATATATATATATATTATTCAAGAGAGTGCTAAGAGGAAAAATAGAAAAATATGTATATTCATATTCCAGGATCTCTGGAATATATTCATATTCCAGGTATTCTGAATCCTACACCTGGAAAATTACTTAACCTACCTGTGTTTCTTTACCTGCCCCATGATGGTATTGAGAGGATTGACATAATCCATATAAAGTGCCTGGAACACAACATTCACTCAATATTAGTTACCTTCCTTTTTTGTGGTAAAAAATACATCACATAAATTTACCATCTTAACCATTTTAACTATACAGTTCAGTAGTGTTAAATATATTCTTATTGTTGTGAAACAAATTTTCAGTACTTCTTCATCTGGCATATCTGAAACTCTATACCCATTAAACAATTCCTGCTTTTCCCTATCCCCTGACCCCTAGTAACCACCATTCTACTTAGTGATTGACTATTATATGACTACTATATGAATTCGACTACTGTAAGTGGAATCATATAATATTTATCTTTTTGTGGTGGCTTATTTTACTTATCATAACACCCTCAAGGTTCATCCATGTTGCAGCATGTGACAGGATTCTCTTCCTTTTGTAAGTCTGAATAATATTCCTTTGTGTGTTTATACCAGATTTTGTTTACCCATTCATCCATCTTTGGACATTTAGATTGCTTCCACCTCTTGGCTAATGTGGGTATGTAGTTGCTTTCCTTTTATCTCCTGTACTGATGCAAATCCTATATAATAAAGGGCTAATATGCAAATTGTCCCCCTCAACCAGGAGTGCAACCAGGAGTTTGACCAGGGGGTGGGGCTGGCTGGATAAAGTACTAAATTACCTCTAAAGCCTGTCAGCTCACTGTAGTGTAAATTTGAAATTAAAGAATTTGCCCTCGGTTAAAGAAGATATCTAAGTGACATCACCAAGACTCAAGCTCCACTGAAGTCTTCTGATCCCAAATGTAAGACTTTTAGACATGTAATTGTTCAATAGATAGACGGATGAATGGATACATACAAACATACATATACTAGTATACCATGGAAACTTTATTAACAAAAAAAAAGGAGCCAGATCCCTGATCACATTTTACCAATCAAATCACTATCATACTTTTTAAGGATTCTGACTCCTCTTCCTTGGTTATTTTTCCTTTTAAAAACTAAGTGCTAGGTTGATTATCCAATTGTCCAATCTGACAAGAATAAACATTAAGTGCTCTTTCATCAGCCATTTGCAAGCTGCTCAGCCTGTGACTGTCCATCACAGACTCTGGCCTTTGCTGTGTCAAGGTCATTGACATGTGGTATGTAAGGAGGTGTCCAGCACCCAGCCTGACAGCATCATCCTGTGCCTTCATGAAGGGGAAAAAGAAGCCGGCCAACCAATCCCTTAGAAAGGCATTTGCTCGCTGCCCACTAGCAATCCTTGAGTGGTAACACATGCAGTTCTCCACATGTTTATGCAGAGTCTCAGATTTATATGACAGTTTTACACCCTCAGGCATGATACACAGTAATTAAAATTAAAAATGTTTTGACAGCCTAAACAAATGGCTATATAAATTAGAAAGCTGTAAAAAGCCACAGTAGCCAAAAATAAAGATATATAGATAAATCATAAAATTATAAACAAGGAGAATGTATTAATACAGGCAGGTTTATACCCAGACACTTAAAAATACAGACTAACTTTTGCCTGAAGGAAGATGGCGGTGAAAAGGAACTATGGAAACTAGCAAAACCATTCTTTCCTGTTTAGCAATTCTTTTCTCTACCCTTCTCTGGTAACTAAAGAAAGGCAGAAATTTGTTCAGGCTTTCCAACTTCCTCTAAAATCTATAATCAGCTGTAGAATTTTCAAGTTTTAAAAAGCACTGAAATCAGTTGCCTAGAATCTTTACTATTAACCTTCCCAAATGTGTAAAATGATGTGGGCTATATAAAACTTGGCTTGATTTCACATTTCTCGATTGCATGGCATAAAACATGTGTTTATGAAATGAGCCAAATATATGATCTGCATGTGAATATAATTCCTTACAACTAGATGTGCACAAATGTTAAAGTGTAGTCTTTCACTTAAATCTACAAGGTTGCTGTCAGAAGAAACCATCGTATCACCTGGCCTCAATATTTTTCCATTTATCACAAGTAAGCCTGCTCACCACTTCCCTAATGCATTGAAGTACTAGGGTATTTCAAAAGAAAGAAAAAAATAATTGGAAGTAATCAATGGGATTTTCTATACTTAGAAGGGCTGGATTGCCAGAAACCAGCCATATCATGTGGATAGTCTTTATGATAAATTTTCAAAGCAGTCCTTTATTTGGCAGAGTTCCTAAAGATTCATTGCTGCATCATTATCATGTCTCATATAACCATGGATTAAGAAAAGAGAACTGGGAACACCAAAGCTTTTTGTGGTAATCATCTTATGCCCCTCCTGCTTTGTCCTGACCCTTTGCTTTCAATTCTTTATCTTCTTGGCTCCATTTCATTTTTCTATTGTTGACTGTATTACAGATGTTCCCCATTCCCCCATCTTCATTTCATATTCTTGATTCCACTTCTGCCTTCCTTGACTTTGCATTGCTCTTTGGTCTTCCCAGTTTAATATTCTACTCCACCCCTCCCCCAAACAAAGGACCTGGTGTAGATCTGTTCTGCTGAGTCATCCGCTGCGTATCACCTGTCCAGAAGGTACAACCAGATCCACTCCTTCGACTAACCCCCATTCCATACTGACACCTAGACAGTCCTGTCTCATCTCCAGAAGAAGAAAGGATTTGACCCCTCTTTTAAAATACCAATATGTGAATGTAAAATGACCATGTCTGCAATAATCCATGATTGGAAATTTTCCCATTTTAGAACTTTCCAAATGATTCTGATGAGCAGACAGATTTGGGAATGTGGGAATTTTATTATTTGTTTTGTTTTAGTAGTTCTTTCATCCAGTTAAATCTTTAAAAAACAACAGTAACAACAACAAATACCCAATGTTGTTGTTACCCAACAATAAGCACACACACACACACACACACACACACACACACACACACAAATATCCTATCTAATAAAAGAGAAACATGGTAATTGGCGCACGACTGCTACCCTTCCCATTGGCTAATCAGGGCGATATGCAAATTAACTGCCAGCCAAGATGGCGGCCGGCAGCCAGGCAGCTTGAAACTAACATGAGGCTTGCTTGCTTCAGTGATGGAGGACTCCAACGTTCCCTGCCTGCTGCTGCAGGCCTCTGAGCTGCAACTCTAAGCAACTATGTAACAAATATAGAAGCTAAACAAAACCTCAGAAACCAGGCTTCAGCCAGCAGGATCGCAACATTGTAAGCAAAGGCCAGAAAGCTACTTTCGGCAGCGGAGGCCTAAGAGCTGGAGCCAAGCCTCAAAGCTAAAGCTGGCCCAGAATAAAAAAAAAAAAGAAAAACAGGAGCGGTTGGGAGCTTCAGTCACCCCCCAGCCTGAAAACAGCCCTTAGCCCCTCACCCAGTCTGGCCAGGCACCCCAGTGGGGACCCCCACCCTGAAGGGTGTCTGACCAGCTGCAAACAGCCATCATCCCCTCACCCAGGCTGGCCAGGCACCCCAGTGGGGACCCCCACCCTGATCCAGGACACCCTTCAGGGCAAACCAGCCGGCACCCACCAGTGCACCAGGCTTCTACCCTATATAGTAAAAGGGTAATATGCCTCCCAGCACTGGGATCAGCGGAGCCACGAGGCCTCCCGGCACCGGGATCAGTGTGACAGGGGGCAGCACCCAAACCCCCTGATCGGCCCTGCTCTGTGGGTGATAGAAGGCGGCGCCCCAACCCCCTGATGGGCCCTGCTCTGTGTGACAGGGGGCAGCGCCCCAACCCCGATTGGCCCTGCTCTGTGCATGACAGGGTACAGAGCCGCAACCCCCCTGATGGGCCCTGCTCTGTGAGTGACAGAGTGGCGCCGCAACCTCCCCATCGACCCTGCCTTGAGTGTGACAGGGGATGGTGCCCCAACCCCCCAATCGGCCCTACCCTGAGCGTGACTGAGGGTGGCATCACAACCTCCCGATCGCCCTGCTCTGTGCATGACAGGGGGCGGTGCCCCAACTCCCCAATCGGCCCTGCTCTGAGCCCGACCAGGGGCTGCACCTAAGGATTGGGCCTGCCCTCTGCCACCCGGGAGCAGGCCTAAGCCAGCAGGTCGTTATCTCCCAAGGGGTCCCAGACTGTGAGAGGGCACAGGCCAGGCTGAGGGACCCCCCCTTCCCCCCCGAGTGCACAAATTTTTGTGCACTGGGCCTCTAGTATATATATAAAGTTCCTGCTAAAATAAGACATTGTAAGATGAATGAAATCATTTCTGATAGATTGGACCCTGGGCCAAGGATAGCAAACTTGAATGCCTACTAATGTTTAAATGAAGGAATAAATCAAGTCTAAGGCAACAGAGTCATGAGGACAGGGCTGTGTTACAAGATTTAAAAAAAAATTTTTTTAAATAACAAACTGAGCCCAAGCCAGTTTGGCTCAGTAGATAAAGCATTGGACTGTGGACTGAAGGGTCCTGGATTAATTCCAGTCAAGGGCAAATGCCAGGGTTGTGGGTTCGATCCCCAGTAGGGGGCATGCAGGAGGCAGCCAAACAATGATTCTCTGTCATCATGGATGTCTCTGCCTCTCTCTCCCTCTCTCTTCCTCTCTGAAATCAATAAAAATAGTTCTTTTTAAAACATAACAAACTGAGATTTTTAAAAAATCTCCCTAATGTAAATGTTGACAATTAAATGAATTTTCAAAACCACTATCTCTCCTCCACAAAACAAAATCATATGAGTAGGCCAGAAATGGCCCCCAACTCACAATTTGGAACCCAAAATTAAGGCTTTTGTATAGTTATCTATTGATGTGCAATAATTACCTCCAAATTTAGCAGCTTAAAACAACAATCATTTTTCTGAAGGTCAGAAATCAGGAGGTGGCTTAACTGGATTGTTTGGGATCAAGATCTCTCACAGATTGCAGTCAAACTGTTGGTTTGGGCTACAGTCATATTAGAGATTGACTGGAGTTTACTCACACACCTGGCTGTTGGCTGGAGGCCTCATTTCTCTCCGTATGGGCCTCACAATTGGCCACCTGAGTGTCCTCACAGCATGGCAGCTGGTTTCCCCCAAGCAAGTGATCAAAGACAGAGAGCAAGGCAGAAGCCACAATGTTGTTTACGGCTCAGTCTCAGGCCATATCATCCCCTCTGTTGGTCATACAGGCCAGACCACCTATGATGTGGAAGTGGGGTATACCGTGAGGTAGACATTTCTGGGGGACATCTTGGAGACTAGATATTTCAGCTTCAGCAGCATCAATATGGGCCAAATGTTAGCTATTTTAATTTAACTCAGGAATTTCTACCATAAATCCGGCACCCTTTCTTCCAGCTTTCCTTCATCTTTTATTTCTATTTTCCATCCTCCCTTATCACCAACTTGACTCACAGGAAAACACCTGCTTTCCTGTTCAGTAATCTCTCCAGGCTGAGATTCATCTGCTAGTTTCTGCACTTCTGGTTCTCCGATCTTGACAAAGTAAACTACTTATGTGTTTAACTTTTGGTTCCAGCTGGCAATTTGTAGACCATATGCCAGGGGTCTGGGAGGCACAGTGTAGAAATTAAAATTAGGAGTCTACAGGTAACTGCGACTCTGACTCCAAGACTGTTCTGCAAACATTTATAGAGGACAGAATAGGTATGGCACTCTGCTGGTATTTGAGGATTTAGAGGTAAATCTGAAACAGCAGAGAAATCAGGAATCAGGAATCTAGGTGGTTACACAGAGGGTTGGGAAATCAACCAGGAAGTATAATGATGAATAGGAAACCATCAAAGAGGTCTCAGAGATGTCTGATGAATGTGATTACAGAATGGCCAAAGACAAGCGTGTAGAAATCGAAGAGAGTTGGGGCATAGCACAATTACTGAATAATGTCCCAGTTATGCAATGGTTGCTTTCTGCAGGTTTTAGTGTCAAGATGTGAGAGTTACTGGATCCAGGTGTGAAGAGGGATAAGATAGCAGCTTCCAGGAGGAAAGGCCACCATGACTACAGTTGAGTTTAGGTGATGGTTGACAACTGGAGGCTATTTGGGCTCAGTTCCCTCATCTGTAAAATAGAAATAATAGCAATATTAAATATTACTATTTAATATTGACCAGTGAATATTTTGGTTGTGCATCTGTTCTTTTGCTGTTAGGTAAGTTTCTTTGTTAGAAGCAATGGTGAGTGTGATGCCTTGATAGTGAAAAATATATTTAGAAAGTCCACAGATAATGTTGTGGATAGAACTATTGTAGATTACAGGGAGGATAAACAAATAATATATAGAGTAAGGGTCAATTCCAGTAAGTAAAAATTCACAAGTTTATGATGCAGTATTCCAGTGTTATTACTTACCACTGAAGGATTGATCATTCTTCCCAAGGAATGATGCCATATTGAGTGCTCAGTGTTGCCTCTGCTGTTGGTATGGTGGGCACCCAGCAGTGACTGTTATCCATGCTGTTCAATCCATATATCATTTTAACTTAAATCTTTCCCACAAAGGCCACTTTATTCATAGACTCATGACTAGAGAAAGAGGCTGACTGAGATCACTGAGCAGATCATCTTGTCCACCTGATTAATAAAATACTCCTTTACCGGGAATCTTTTGTGAGCAATCACATGAATACAAATGTTCTCATACTCCTTGCTCATTCTGAAATAGTTCTAGCCATGTACTTGTTCCTCAGTCCTCTTGTCATTTTCTCCTCAAATTTATTTCCTTTGACCATCTGGCCAAACCGTTAGCTGCTGCCCATAAGTTGACATAAACTTTACCTCTGCATAGGTATTCTTGAAGGTAAAGGTAACAACTAAATGCATCCCTAAATGTTCTTCTGAGAGTATTCCCTTCTCTAATGCCTTTCAGAGTCATTTCAGAATATCCCTATAAAGGTACATTGGTCCAATTTGAAGTCGTGGCTGCATTTCATGTAGAATCATCTTCAGAATAGGCTAAATTCATCCTTTCATCTAATTGGTGGCATGAACTTTTCCATGGGGTTGAGGGAGAAGTGACTGTGCATCAACAGTAGTTACCATGAGACTCTGCTGCACATGAATTTTACTTGGTCCTTAACAACCTGCTAAAGTACAATCTCATATAGAGCACTTCCATTTTATGATGAAGTACTGTCATGAATGATCAAATTTATGTCTTGGTGGAGAACACAACACCTTCTTCATGAGCTGTAACTCAAGTGGCATGGTCCCTTAGTATTCTATTGTCAGTTGCTCAATCTTCATTAGGACCCAGTAACAAGCCAGGCACTGTGTTTGCAAAACGAGGTATTTCTCTGCAAAAAGGGGCATGCCTTTTTATCCAAATCCTAGAGTTAAACTCTGTGATTCTCTTATTAGGATTGCCAAAGGTACCATGTCAAAGCCATATGAATTATAAATAATTAGATTATTATTGCATCTGGTAAATCATATGGTTAAAATGGGAAATAAACTTGCACTTCTGCCCAAACCTGCTGCAAAATCTCTTCTAGCTCTGGGTTCAAGTCACAACTGGTGCCACTGGTAACTGAGGTAAATACTCAGTAAGTAGATGGAATAGCACATTCATATGTTGTCTGTCTGGCTTCCAACATGCAAACATCTTCACAAGTCATTGTGACTCTACCTTAGACATTAATTTGTCTTCCTCTTTCAATAGGATGTCTCAACATTATCTAGATCACTGGACTCCTGGAAATCTTACTGAGGTGGAAGGCCCCAAAGATTCCGTAGGATTTGTTTCCCACTCTCTAATATGCATATATTTTACAAATTCTCTTTGATTATTTTCTACTGCCAGGTCCAATCAGCATTGTCACCAATGTGGTGGAGCAGTGTGATGCCCTATGAAGTGATGACATGATCAAGGTCCCTTTAGACAAGGTGAGTTCTTTACAAGCTCTTAATGTGCTCCAGATCATTTGAGGATTTTGTTAAAATGCAGATTTTGACTTAGTAGATCTGAAGTGGAGCCCGGGTTTCTGCATTTTTAACAATCTAAGGTGATGGTAATTAGACATTTTCCTGAGGAAAGTCACTGATGGTATAATGCTGTTTCATCCAAGGGAAGTTAAACTGCTTCTGGTGATCCTGTCAATTGGTATAGAGAAAAAAGACTTCAAATCAATATTTGTGTATCAGTGTGCCAATATTTAGGTTGGGTTTGCCCCCAATGCAGAGACCACAGTTGAAACAGTAAATGTAGTTGGGGTCACCACCTGATTAAGTTTGTGATACACCTTTATTCTCCAAGAGCAATCTATACGCTGCACAAATTAAATAAGGAGATAAAAGATAATTAATAGAAATCAGCACTTGCATCCTTTAAGTCCTTTGGTGTTAGAACTGAACTCTGCATTTCCCCCTTGAAAGCATTAATATTTTAAATTTAATATTTTGATAGAAAAAGGTGGTTCCCTTTGGCCCTTCCTACCATAATAGCCCTCACTACCTGGATAAAGGAGGAACCAGAATGTCCAGTGTGTGTATCCAAAGGACAAGAGAAATGATTACAGGGTATCTGTTTCTAAATGGATTCGGTCTTAAACATTAGTTATCAACTGAACTTCTTAGCCCCTACTTAGACTGATACATCAGGCCCACAAAGATTGTGTTTGCATTACGTTTTAAGTAGTGTACTATGATCTCTAAAGAGTCTGAGTATTTCTGTTTACCTAATACACAGTCTCTCTGATAAATAGCTATTTTGGTGAAATGCTTGGGAGAAAATATATAAACCATACTTGTAGCAGTCTTGTAGAGTCCTTCTTCAAGTAGCCCATACTTACCCTTCATTCAAGGAACTCTGTGAGTCTGTATTGTTTGAGAGCTGAATGAAGAGTCATGACTTCTCCTTTGGTGTCTGAAGTCAGACCTCTATTCACAAGGACTTGAGGGTATTTTCCCCCCACTTACATGAATTAAGTATATCTTTATAAGGCTGTTCATCTGTTTCAGTTATGAGGACATCATGACCACTGCCAAAGATTTATTCAGGCTAAATCAAACCATTCTGAATTTGGTAGTATACCTGATACCTATCACAATAATAACATCAACTTTATCATAGGCACGTAAGCCCTGCCACTTAGTTATCTTCCACTTATACACATCATCAACCTCCAGTGAAATCAAAGATCTTTTTCAGTGGCTGCATCTCTCACCATCATTCCTGGCTTTCTTGGAAAGCCACCACAGATTCTTTCAAGGATACTATCCTTATCAAGTCATTTCTTAATACCTAGAGTGTGTCCACTTAGTCCTCCTGGGAGCATAATGGGGATGGGGATGTGTGTAAGAATTAGTATAACAAATCAACTTTATTATTCTTATCTTTATAAATCTTCGAATTCCTTCTTCTATCAAGAAAGTTCGTACAATTCAAATGTCATAGAAAGTAGGCTAGTGTTGAGTCTTGTTGCCATTTCAACAGTCAATTAAAGTATTAAATATGTACTAGCCTAAGATAAACACAGTGAATGAAAAATCTGTATTAAGAGCACCCCTACTGATACATTTTACATTTCTTATTCCCTTGTTTTGCACTATTAAAATCCAGCTCTTTATACATTCTCTAAATTCTGCCAATATAAATAGACAAAAATCTTCTTTCAGTGGAAATGCTGCCTCTTCCAGAGTCAGGCTCTATAACCATCTTGTGGAATCTATAGGGATTTGTCTCAGATTATGAATTTTGAAGCAATGAAAGGGGGTGGAAGTGGGTCTTAAGAATTGATATTCCTTTGCAAAGCAACTGTTTTAGAAGAGGTCCCTCAGTAGTCTTTAGGCAAGGAAAGGCTAACTTCCCTTAATATTTTAAGGGATATCAGTAGATAGTGAGGCCAATAATCACAAATGCATTTATGGAAGAGAGGAGTTCCATTCATTCCACAACTTTTATCTCGTGACTTCAGGCAGACACACCTTAGTTTTGTATAAAACTAAGTTTGCCTATGGTGTAACTAAAATGTATAGACTTTAAAAATAATTGAATATTTAAATGCTCTAAATCAGTTTAGTACTAGGCATTGGTAACTTTTGCCATTCTTTCTCTATTAACATTTTAATTATCTAATAATAACATAATTATTAAATTATACAATAATAGCCTAAAACAAAGAGAAGAGAAAACTGTACTGATTATTTACATAGACCTATTTTACTTGGAGATTTATTTTTGTTTGTAGTTTCCTTTTATTATTTCTGCAATTTGTATTTAAATGTTACATATTATACTTTTAAAAAAATAACTTTAAAAATTATATAATGACTTCTTTTCCACCCTGATTCAATAGCCTTCATCACAAAACTAGTGGAAGAATCTATTGTTTTGCTATATTTACACAGAAGAGCTCAAAGTTGATATGCTTTGATGATTAGTGAAGAAATACTTTATTTTATTTTTCTATATTTCAGTAATATATTTTAACTATTAATTAAAAATAAAAATATGTAATTATTCATATTTGAATATATAAACACATGTGGTCATACTATGGATCAGGATTCTTTCTGGGGAGGTAGAATCACCATTTAAGCTACAATTTAAATTATCTTAAGAATAACTTCCACACAGAAAAACATTAAAATGCATAATTCTCACCTGCATAATGTAGCTCTGGGAATCACTGTCTCCATTTAAGAACTGCTTCTATTTAACAAAGATAAAAAATGTGCCAGTGTTTAATTCTCTAGACAGGCATCATCGAATGTATAAGCATGTCCCAAATAAGGCAACTCCTCGGAAGCCAGTTTTTAAGCTTGTGTAAAGTTTATAATGGAATGCTAATTCTCTTGACATTAATGCATGTTTATTTATAAGCAACCAAAAATGATTGAAAATAAAAAAATGTCAAGTAATAAATTATGTGAAATAGACATATTAAAACAGTGAAATGATATAAAAGCACATACAAAAAAATAACCACGGGTGTGTTTTTTTCCTAAATGGATGTCTGATTGCTTTTATATTCCCCCTGAAGGTTTTCCTTCAGCCCCAAAGGATAAATTACACAAAAAAGACAAGTTTTCATTAATCTGCAGGCTGACATTTTCATAATAAAAAAGAGAAAAATGTTTAAATAATATTAAGGATTGGTCAGAGTGGCAAAAACCAGGAGACGAGAAAGGAAAGGTTAGAGTGCCATCCTCAATTTGTGTGGGCAGAAATCAGGAATTTGAAACCTCAAAAGTATATTTTGCTGGTGAAAAGCTGCTTCTAAAAATAACCAGCTCTTCAGCATGAATTTAGTCTTTCTTAAAATCATACCTTGAGTTGATTAATTAACTGCTTGATATATTAATAACCTCTATTTATAAATTTCAACTTGGGAATTCAGAAATTGGGCAAAGGGCATTAACCTGGGTTCAGATCTAGTTCTTTGTAGATATAAATTATGTTTTAGTGGCTAAAGGAATCAATGACTAAATCATCAAGAGTAAGAAGATGCATATATATTGCTGATCAGGTATCTGAAGCACAGCTTGTGGTCATGGGTCCTAGCTATCTAAGAAAATACAAGCAATCAGTAAAGACCCTTCACATGCTATAACCACCTCCACCATCTACCTGTGTCTGCATCTATATTACCTGCCTCCTGTGAATAAGGTTGAACTGTGCACATATCTACCTGGGACCCATCCCTCCACAGTGCATTGGGTCCCATTTCCTCTCTCTCACTCATGGACATTGCTCCGTAATTGCCTCTTCTCTCCTGTGTCTTTATTTCACCTCCATTGAAAGATAATGATTATCAAACATTTTGTAATTTATGCATCTTCTCAAAACCCCACTTCTACCCTTAAGCTTCTGCCATTTTTTTGCTCACCTTTAAACAAAACTCAGAAGAGTTGATTTTACTCCGTGTCTTTTCTTCCTCCTGGCCTGTTTGCACTTGACCACGTCCCACCAACACTTCATCTCCCTCACTCCCAGACAAACACTAACTCTTGTCAAGATAGCCTAAGGCATCTTTGCTGCCAAATCCAGTGGGGAGTTCCTAAGCCTTATCTTACTTATCTCCTCCACATCGTATACCTGCTCCCTCTCTCCTATAGGATGCCCTTTCTATTTAGTTGAATGCCATGGCATTAATCTGCCGACTGATTCCTCTCTTGTCTGACTAGCCACCCGTCCTCTTCTCCCCAACCTCCAACTTTGGAATACCCTAGGGCTCACTCCTGGGCCCTCTTCTGTATCTACCATATACTCACTCCCCTGGGTATAGCATTTTATTGTCACAACTGCTGAATAGTCCCAGCACACACTTTCCTCTGAACTCCATACTGGTATAGCCACTCCACTTGAATACCCAATTAGTATCTCAAGCTCAGCATGTCCAAAAACAAACTCTTAACTTCTCTCCTGAAACCTGAGCCTCCTGGTGCCTTCACATCTTAATGTGTACAACTCCATCCTTCCAGTTTCATAGTCTGAAAGCTTTGGAGCCATCCTTGATTTTTTTTCTTTTTCTCATATCTCCAACCCCAAATGTCATCAAGTCCTGTCATCTGTACCTTTAAAGTATTTCAGACTTTAGTCACTTCTCGTGTGCTATCGTGGTCTAAGTCAACATCATTTCCTGGCCTTTTATAAGAGCCTCCTAATGAATTCCCCAGGTTCTGCTGTTATATCCTCTCCTTGGTTCTCCACACAGTAGCCAGCATGATTCTTGTAAACAGTAACTCAGATCATAGCGCTCATTTGCATGGAAATCACCAATAGGTAGTATCTTAGAAGTAGACCCTGAGGTAAGGATTCTAGATCCAATGATTTTTTAAAGTGTTGTTAGTGGAGATCATAATGGGAATAGTGAGAGAACAGGGCATGAAAATGGGGAGTGTGATTTTGGGCAGAGTCTCACCTTAGATTAATCCCTCAGGGGACATGTGGCGTATAAGTTTACCTGCATTTGTCCCCTAAAAGGAAAGGAAGCTGGACCTTCATACTCCCCCACCAGTCAGTCATTTGCTGTAGGCCACTCTTCTTGTTACTCCTCAAGCAAGCCAAACTCCTTTCCTATTTTCCTCTCTGTTTACCTGAGATGTTTGTACCCAGATATTGCCTGCTTGTCTCTGCTCTAATGTACCCTGGCCACCTGTATAAGGGAACAACCCCATCCTCCACTCTGGCTCTCTTTATGCCTTTAAACTTCTTTTATATTTTCCTTAGCACTTAGATATAAATATAGATCATGCTGGTCTCTCTCACTGCAAGCAGGGGTTCTCTTTTAGTCACTAGAGTTTCCAAGAGTCTAGTGCAGCACTTGGCATATAGCAAGTCCCCAATAAATATTTGTTAAATGAATAAGGATAAATGAAGATATCACACAGCATCATGGGAAGGTTACTTTTTGGGACAACCTGAACCCTCTCCCTTATGCTAGGAAGGAGGATTTGTTTATTTATTTATTTTAAAATATATTTTATTGATTTTTTACAGAGAGGAAGGGAGAGGGATAGAGAGCTAGAAGCATCGATGAGAGAGAAGTATCCATCAGCTGCCTCCCACACACTCCCTACTGGGAATGTGCCTGCAACCAAGGTACATGCCCTTGACCAGAATTGATCCTGGAACCCTTCAGTCCCCAGGCCAACGCTCTATCCAGTGAGCCAAAACGGCTAGGGATGGGAAGGAGGATTTAATTGCTAATATCAAGGACTCTTCCTAAAATGTTAGAAAGCAGCTTTTTCCCACCCAAGTCATTAGAAGGAAACACAGTGCCTGCATGGCTGCTCATTTCTAGTTCACTCTGCAGGTTGGTGAATATTGGCCCTTGGCCCTTTGCGGTTGGGGATCTGAACCTTTCGCTGTTACAGTACTCACAGTTCTCTGACACAGTTCTGATGACGAGAGTTCCTGCCACCATAGGAAACAGAATAATCAAAACTCGTATGGACAAGGTGTCTTTGACACCAAGAATGAGCTGCTGCCAGCTCCGACATCTGTCCCTCTCTCTCTTAAAACTCCCAAGATTCTGAAACCAGTTATTAGAGACTGAGACAAGACCTAAGTGAAGCTTTTTTCTCAGTAAACTAGTTTCCTTCCCACTCCAACTAACCATGATTTTTCATTTAGACATTTCCAAATATTAAAGAAAAACTAATAGGAGAGAGTAGAATTATGTTTTTGGGGGGTTTTTTGTAGATAAGTAAAAATTAGAGTTTGCATTTAGAGTAATGCTAAAACAAACTGTAACAACAATTTTTCTGAATAATTGTCAGTTATGAATAATTGTCCTCTAAAAGGAACCACATGTCTGCAAAGCAAGGATCTCCTTCCCACAGGGATTTTGAGACCTCAGACTGCATCCTCATCTGTACACCCAAATCCAAAGAGATGCAGTATGAAGCTTACCATGTAGCCTTTGTGGAAAACATCATTATGCTTTCATATTTTTTATTTAAATATTGAATGAGTATTCCAACATACAGTGGGCCCTATGAATTAGCTCCTTTATCCCTAGAAGTATTATATTCTCTAAAATTACATGCTTAAATAAAAGCAGAAATGACACAATAGAGACCATTGGGACTATTGATTGCAATAACAGAGCAAAGCATGACATCACCATTCTTCTGGTATTTATTTGGTTTGTATAACCACAATACTAGTATTTCATTAAAAAGGGTGTGATGATCAACTTTTTCACTCTCTGCATATAGTATCCTTCTGGACAGAGGCCTTGGTACCTGTCTGATGTCCCTGTATGCTTTGGACTGGAGTCTCTTCAGGCAGGATGACTATGGGAAACGTTCCTGCTTAAAATAAGCTGAAGGGGGTGCTAAGAAAATGGAATGTTCTTGAGGTGGAAAAGAGGAGGGGGCTGAGGGGCAAGTCTAGCACAGGGACAAAATATGTATTATTTTCTTGGGGCTGCTGTAACAAAGTACCACAAATAGGTGGCTTAAACAACAGAGGTTTATTGTCTCACAGTTTTGAAGGCCACACATCCAAAGTCAAGGTGTCGGCAGGGTTGGTTCCTCCTGAAGATGTGAGGGAGAACCTGCTCCATGCTTCTCTCTTAGCTTTTGGTGGCTTGTTGGAAATCTGTGAAGTTCATTGGCTATGGCAACAAAACTCCATTCTTTGTATGGTATTCTCTCAATGCCTTTGGCTCTGTGTCAAAATTTTCTTTTTTTAAATAAGGAAGCCATCATATTGAATGATGATGCAATGGAATGACTTCATCTTACTTGATCATATGTGAAGTCCTTATTTCCAAATAAGGTCACATTCATAGATGCTGGGAGTTAACACTTCCACATCTTTTAAAGGGACATGATTCAGTCCAAAACAGAGAGAGCATCAAGCTTGATGGGAAGCAGTAGAAGTTGGATCTGGGAGATGTCCTTACCCTATTCCCCTCTTCCCTAATCCGATATGACATCCTTATCCAGGTTTCTATAAAACTACTGGGGGTAAGTATGGAGGCTTCAAGACTCCTTCAGGGGACTCTGCAATTAGACTGAGGCCCTAACTAACTTGGAAGAAATAAAAATGGTTAAAAAACATAATATACTCCATCTCATAGGGAACCTAGGAAATGGGAATTGAAATAGTAAGATACACTGAGCAGACTATCAACAAGAGAGCGACATGGCCTGTTTCTAAAGCAGTGGTTCTCAACCTCCCTAATGCCGCGACCTGTTAATACAGTTCCTCATGTTGTAGTGACCCCCAACCATAAAATTATTTTCACTGCTACTTCATAACTGTAATTTTTCTACTGTTACGAATCGTAATGTAAATATCTGATATGCAGGATGTATTTATAGTGATTAATCACAAAAACAATATGTAGGAAAAAAAAATTGTTTCTAAGAAACCAAGATGCCAGCATACGTTAACACCTGAAATTGCTGCCTCGCACAACCACTTCAAAAATACAACTAAAAGACAAAATGGAAATCATCCAGAACCACAGGAAGGCTGGCTGAGTAGAAATTCTACAACTAGAAGGAAACAGGAAAGCACACTGAGACTCAGAGGAGGTGTGGAAGTAAAGTGCAGAGGTACGGAGACACACGTGGAAGGGGCTGGCAACTGAGGACGTGGGTGGGAGGGGGGGGGGGAGACACAAGCTCCTGACGGCCCTGACTCCAGTTCCGGGCGAGTCTCTGGGGACCCAGACTCATACAGGGAGAAACTGGACTGCCTGGCAGCGGACAGAACTCGAGGGCGGCTTTCTCTCAGAGGTGCTTGCAGTGATTACCGCGACAGGACTGAGGACAGGATTAGGGCAGGACTGAGGATTAGCCATAGCTCTTTGCTCTGCCCTATTGATTCCCTGAGACCCCGCCCCACTCAAGCTTCTGCAGAGGCTTTTGCATATGAATGACCTGGCCCTTTGCAATCTAAAATTACCTAACAAACTGAAGCTGGGTCAGAGAGACCCAGAACATCCAAAAGCAGGCCCAAGGCCCCACAGCAGCTTGCATTGCTTCACAGCTGGGCCTCATCTGGGCACCTCCAAATCCCAAACAAAGAAGAGGAATCTTCAGATCTCTCCGTAGCTCCTGCTGGGTAGCCTCAGGCAGAGGCTAAATTAGCACCTCCTTAGAGATCCAAGTGCCAGTGTACCCAGTGGTCAGAGTGGGACCATCCAGATTACAACTCCTCAGATCCATAAGGGACACACTCAGGGGGCAGACTCAGGGAGCACCAAAGCCCCACTGAAGCAAGTCTTGCCCCAGAAGGGTGTCTCCAGCACAGGAGTTCTCCCACCGTAAACACAGCTGATTCTCACAGCCAATTGGCCTGGAGGTCAATTCCTCTCAGTGATACCAACTACAATCAAGGCTTAACTACAACAAGACTGTGCACACAGCCCACAAAGGGGTGCACCAAGAGTGTCCACCTCAGGTAATTGGGGAGGCTGAGCCACTGGGCCCTATAGGACACCTAGCACAGAAAGCCACTCTATCAACACAGGGAAGCATAAAAAATGTGGAGACAAAGAAACAGGTCACAAATGACAGAAATGGAGGAAAGCAAACTACTGGATATAGAGTTCAAAACCACGGTTATAAGGTTTTTCAAGAATTTTCTAGAAACCACCGATAAATTTAGTGAGACCCTTGAGGATATGAAAAAGGACCAAATAGAAATTAAGCATACACTGACTGAAACAAAGAATATTATACAGAGATCCAATAGCAGACTAGATGATCGCAAGAATCAAGGAAAGATTTGAAGTACAAAGAAGTAAAAAACACCCAATCGGAAAAGCAAAAAGAAAAAAGAATCCAAAAATATGAAGATAGTGTAAGGAGCCTCTGGGACAACTTCAAGTGTACCAACATCCGAATTATGGGGGTGCCAGAAGAAGAGAGAGAGCAAGATATTGAAAACCTATTTGGAAGGCAGCTATGCTCACCACTATACCAACAATGCAACTTTGAAAACCTATTTAAAGAAATGATGACAGAAAACTTCCCCTACCTGGTGAAAGAAATAGACTTACAAGTCCAAGAAGCACAGAGAACACCAAACAAAAGGAATCCAAAGAGGACCACACCAAGACATATCATAATTAAAATGCCAAGAGCAAAAGACAAAGAGAAAATCTTAAAAGCAGCAAGAGAAAGACAGTTAGTTACCTACAAGGGAGTACCCATACAATTGTCAGCTGATTTCTCAACAGAAACTATGCAGGCCAGAGAGAGTGGCAAGAAATATTCAAAGTGATGAATAGCAAGAACCTACAACGAAGATTACTTAATCCAGCAAAGCTATCATTCAGAATTGAAGGTCAGATAAAGAGCTTCACAGATAAGAAAAAGCTAAAGGAGTTCATTACCACCAAATCAGTATTATATGAAATGCTGAAAGGTATTCTTTAAGAAGAGGAAGAAGAAGAAAAAGGTAAAGATAAAAATTATGAACAACAAATACATATCTATCAACAAGTAAATATAAAAATCAAGTGAATAAAAAATCTGATGAACAGAATAAACTGGTGAATATAATAGAATCAGGGCCATAGAAAGGGAGTGGACTGATAATTTTGGGGTGTAAAGGGGTGTGGGGTGCGGGAAGAGACTGGACAAAAATCGTACACCTAGGCTGAGGACAGTGGGGGGGGGGGTGGCGGTAAGGGCAGAAGGTGGAGTGGGAACCAGGTGGAGGGGAGCTATGGGGGGAAAAGAAAACAACTGTAATAATCTGAACAATAAAGATTTTAAAAATATATGTAATTATATATGTTTTCCAATGGTCTTAGACGACCCTGTGAAAGGGTCGTTCGACCCCCAAAGGAGTCACGACCCACAGGTTGGTGACCCACAGGTTGAGAACCGCTGTTCTAAAGGAATACACTACTGTTTCAAAGTTTTAATGTTCTCTATCGCTTTGAACAGATATCAAGATTTAAATAGTTCAGATTTAATTCTTTATAATAGAAAATACTTAATTACACCCACAAAATGTTAAATATGTAAAAGTAACATGGAATTCCAAAACACTCCAGCAATCCTAATATCCTAATTGTGATTACATGCCTCATTGGGAATAACGAGACATACAACAATTTCCAGGGACACCTTCTATGGGGTGAATTTTTAGAATTAAGTCCTTTGAAAAGATGTTAGATTTGAAAATCAAAGTAGTTTAAATAATTCCTTCTGAAAGAATTAGCCACCTCACCTCCTTCACATCAAAGAGGAGGTAAAGGCTGTAAACACTCAACAGGTTAACCAACCAGTCTCACAATGAAGGTTTGTGGATGAAGGCAGGCAGTGTAGCCAGTTTGTGTGTGTGTGTGTGTGTGTGTGTGTGTGTGTGTTTTGAGTGTAGCCAGTTGTTTAGCACTGGCCTTTAGAGATAAATAAATCTCAATCCTCCTCTCAGTTCCACCTTCTACTAGCTCTGAGCCTGGGCCAGGTCACCTCACTTCTCCAAGCCTTGGTTTGCTCATCTCTAAAACATAGTGAAGGATGCAGAGCCACTGGTCCTGGTGAGGATACAGTGAGATAATGAATGTACAGGCATCTGTAAAGCATGAGGACCTTGCCCCGCATGTTATGAGAGCTTGATGAACGGGAGAAACTAAGATGGCGGCATAGGTAAACACCGAGAGCTTGATGAACAGTAAGTATCAGTATAAAAAACCCAGGAAGAGTGTGGTGCCTTCAGTTCTTCAAAAAAAAAAAAAAAAAAAAACTGTGTGAGGTGTTAACTTCTAAATTGACATGTCCTTGTACATTGCCTTTTGTACTACTAATGAAAAGACATGCCTTTTTTCAAATGCCAAAGTCCCACAAAGGAAATAACTGAAAATTACATTCTTATACTGCCTCCACACCCCTTCCCCCCAAAAGAGAGAACAGCTTTTCATTTGTAACCACTGGCCATCTTAATCCAAGAAGAAATCTCATCATATTATAGACTGATGTTGTCTGAACATAGCCTATTACAAATCAATACCACAGAGCATCTTATCTAGTTGTCCCAAGTTTCAAAGGGTTAGATTATCCTACTGTGTATTTCTTTTTCCACTTCAAAGCTTACAAGAAGCTGACAAGAGAAACTGGCCCATACATTTCAACTGATTTCGGTGAGAAACAGCAGGCTCACTTGGTGAATATAAAAATGAGACTCAGATCTCCTAAGGCCCAGGATTTCCATGTTAGTTGACCTGTCAGAAAATATATACCTAAATAAATGTTTTTAAATGTTCTTCACAAGACCCATAAGTACACCAAATTAGGTGATATAAAAGGCCAAAAAAATTAAGCATGAGGAAAAACATCAATGTTTTATGTTATATAAATTTAAATGCAGTTTGCTGTCTCTTTTGTCTTGCATCTGCTTTGAGTCTTCTGTTTTGTTTCAAATATACAGCATTTTGACTCTTACCACTTCATTATATTTGACAGAAGGCCATCAACAAGTCAAAAGTCTGTATTAGGATAATTTAGTTTCCGTTATAATACAATGCATTTCTTCGCCTTAAAGATGCTTGGTTTATGGTCTCAGAATTAAGTATATGCCTTTGAAGTAACATTGGATTGGCCAAATTACTGGAAAGGCTTGGTTTCCCAAATACTCACAGAATAGAGGTTCCTTTGCCTACGCAATCAATGTTAATATGTTCCGGGCACTGTGGTTGACACATTTTCTGTGTTCACAGTAGAAAGAGGCACTCTGATAGGCAAGAGTGGTAGATAAGCCCCAGAATTGAAGGAAAAGTGAAGTGTTAAATGTTTAGGGGTGAAGAAGATTAAATGTTCTTAGCAAAGCTGTGGATGTGGATATGGTTGGAAGGGGAAGACAGGTAGCCTGCTTTGAGTTATTGAGCAGACACCTGTATGCCTTTGGACCTCCCGAGTTCATCCACACCTATGAGAGACAGGTTCTTACAACTTCCTACTTCAAGTTCCTGTTCTCTGTGCTTCTATGTCTAAGAGGAGGAAGAGTGTCAGGTGCCAGGTTCAACTTAAAAATGTATGTGTGTGGGGGGGGGGGGGGGGGCGGGGGGTTAATACCTCCAGAGTAAGCCTCAACCCATGGGAGACGGGAGTTGGGAAATAAATATCCACCACCCCCCATCTGCACCCCACCCCATCCTCTGATGTGGTGATTTTGAGTATGTTCCTCTTGCTTTTCCAGGACATTCCAGTGGAATTGAGCTTCAGGTGCCCACAGCCATAACCCACTCATTAAATCAGATTTTATTGACCTGTCTCCCTTCTCTTCTTTGTGCTTCATAAATCACTTGCACCCAAGTCCTTGACTCAGGGTCTGTTTGGGGGGAAAACTGAAACTAAGTTAGATGGGATAAAGAGTAATGTTCCAAGATCTGGTTCCTGCAGGCATTTCCAGGAAAAGCTTCTGCTGCTTAGCATCATCAGTATTTCCGCTATAACCACCCGCTTGTAGTTCCACAAATGTTCATACTTGCTAATACTACAGACTCTTTGCTTATGCTCTGCCCATTGGGAGAAAAAGGCCCCATGCCTCCCCCACTCCAGTCTGCCTATAGAAGTACTATTTATCCCTGAAGATTCAGGCCAGGCATGACCTCCTCTGTGAGAACCCTCCTCTACCCCACTTTGCCAATCCCTTGCAGAGTTGGGTGTGCCTTCTCTACACGGCCATGCCTCTGTCATAGCATTTATCAGATGATTTGGAAACAGCTGGTCAACCTGTTTGTCTATGACTTGTGAACTCCATAAGGGCAGGCTGGGACTTCTTCCTAGAACCTAAATAAATGGATCTGATAAATAAACAAATGCTCAACACATGCATCTTTGGAATAACAGCGTTCTAGGGGTGGCACCCCCTGTGATTCCTAGTTTTCTAGTTTCCTACCTAGTGATAATCTGGGCAGCTGGATTTCAGAGGCCTTTGTTTGCTTTTATTCTCAACTTTAACTTCTCAGGAGTGGGAAGTACAGAATTTGGTTAATCTCTTAACATGGGAGAAATCTACTAATCGACTGAGGCCCAGAATAATACTTTGATCCCTCCACTCTATGGCAGAAATGCAGAAAAAGCCAGTGTGTATATGCTCACCCCCATTAATCGTAGATCTTCTGGGAACTGTATTTTCTTTTTACAACATATTTTTTCATGATAGCCTCATTCTCAAAATTTCCAGCTGCTTTAATCTGCATTTTAACGCTATTCACTTCTTTTTCTCATCTCATCAGTTTAATTCTTACAGATTTTTCCTCATCTTTCCTATCTCCGGAGTCAGAGCTTTTGTTTGATATAAGTTCCTTGAACTTATTCCCACTTGCTGCCTAGGTAAACTAAAAGTTCCACCAAAGGATACAGCCTTACATGATAAATTCTAAAACCCATCCTATAACCTTTGGCTGGCTTAAATGAGTTCTATTCCCTTGGTTTTGCTGGCCTATCCTGGTTTACCACCTTTACTTTGGAATCTTTCTTTTGCTTTCCCTTCCCCTTTTCTCTCTGCCCTCTATGTAGGAGCCAGGTGTCCTGTCCTTAATCTCTTCTCTCTGCACCCTTTCAGTGCTTTCACTACCCAGGCTCACCTGGTGACTCTCTTTATCCCTGGCCCTGCATTTTCTGACCGAGTTTGAGTTCTACCATTCAGGCTTCCTGTTTAGTGTCTATACTTTGTGTTCTATGGATGACTCAAACTTATCTTCAAAATTAAATTCATCTTTTTTTTCCTTCTAGTTTCTACTTTCTCTAGGATTCTTGATCACAACCATCTTACTCATCTCTGACTCTTTACCCTCTGTTTCCCCTCAAAATCAAACAGACACAAAGTCATAACGATTTTACCTCTAAAAGATCTACTATATCATATGCTTTATCCTAACTACCACTGACATCTTTAAAGTCCCTGCTTAACTTCATTTGGTACCACCGCTGTAGTTTTCTCACTAGTCTTTCCACTTAAAACGTTTCAGTTCACTCTGCCATGTCACTGGGTGGATTTGTTAATGTCAGCATTCAGCAGTATATGTCAAGGAAACCTTTGACGGAAGTCTAGAAACCTGAACACTAACCAACTGGGTAATAACCGATTTTACCCTCAGGACTTCCCTGTACCCTCTTTAAAATGTGAAAAATTGCCTGTAATTTCTAGTTTTCTATTCATGTCTACAGTTTTATAAATAACTTTATTGAGATATTATTTACATACTGCATAAAACTTACCAGTTTAAAGTATACAAATCAACATTTTAGTATATTCACCAAAATGTGAAATCATCATCATGTAATTTTAGAACATTTTTATCACTTTTAAAAGTGACCCTTTGGTTGTTACTCTATATTTTCCTCCAGTCTAACCACTAACTTAGTTTCTGTCTCTATAGATTTGCCTGTTTGGGGCATTTCATATAAATGAGATCAATAAGATGTAGCTCCTTTCACGTTACATGATGTTTTCAAGGTTAGCCATGCTGTAGCACACATCAGTACTTCATTTTCATTGCTGAATAACATTCCATTTGTGGATATACCACATTTTTCCGTTCACCAGCTGATGGACATTTGTAGTTCCGCTTATTGGCTATTATGAATAATGCTGCTATGTTAGCTCTAGAGTTTTACTGGTAGATGTTATTTTTATCATCACACCAAGAAAGCAGTAGAGCAATATTCCTTTTTTTTTTTCTCATTATTCTTTACAGATCAACTATAAAACTATCTTCATATGTGGATTGGGGATTCTCAAAGAAAAAGTCTACTGACAAAAGTCTAAGGAAGTATCTCACCACCACCACCCTCAAAAAAACACACACCAAAACTTGAGAAAGTTTCTGTTACTGCTTTCAACTGTGTAGCCATGTCTATTAAAAGCCACTTGTAAATCGCTAACTTCAGCTCTGGCATGCCATAGATTAGGCATATTTGTTTTCCAGGGAAGATTATAAATAGAGGGGGGAGGGAGGAGCGAAACAGAATGTATTTTGCAAATGAGCCCAGATGGAAAACTAACAGATGGCCATACACTGTATTTTGTGTGTTCAGACCTACATTTAAATTAAAAATTTTCATAATTATGATTAACGTCTGTAGCAACACTAGTTTTCCTGTGGTGGCATCATATATCATGTATCAGAGGTATTGAGTAGAATATTTTCATGAAAAGGTTTCAGACTTTATACAAATGTTGGTACTTGCCTGCCCTACACTTAAGAAGGAAACAAAACAAAACCTCACTCAGCAGTGATGGAGAGTGCTGAGAAAACTTCAGAGCAAGTGGACTTTCTATAATAAGCTGTCTGCTGCCATCTGGCTTTGCCTCCCATGATAAAACTCAAAACCCGTCATTCTGTGCAGAGGGGGAAATAATGGCTCTTATTTGCATGGCTACATTTTTCTTTTTTTCAGATTCTGATGTGCAGAGTTTTCTCTTGGCTCACACATGTTTGATTTTCATCAGTACAAGCAATATATTTATTTTCTAATGGTAGATGTCTCATCTTGTATGTTATCTAGCTCCCTCTGCTTTTCTTCTTTTCCCCTTTCTCTTTTTCCGGTTTTCTTAACTGTGGGCAGTGTTGAGGAGGATCCATAAAGTGTCTGTCCATCAAGAATAATGACTTTGGAGTCTGCACCACGAGAGTGTAATGTCCAACTTGCTCTTTCTTGGACTTTTGGTCAATGGGGTGGGTTTTGTGCAGTTGGGTTGACCTCCTTGTGCCAATTCAAATTATAAATGAATGGGGATCTCACTGCTCTTCAGAAGCTGTCTAGTCTACTCTCCTCTTGCTCTGGAATGGTGTTCTGCTTCCATTTGGGCGGCTCCTTATCCTGGTCTCCTGCTCATCTGGCATATTCTTCCCCTCATTTTGAATTTTTATTTTCACCAAAACATTCACAACTGTGCCCACCTTGCCTTACCCACTCAGCCTCATGTTGGCATTTTGCTTTGAGCAGGATTCTTCCTCCCCCAACTTAATAATTCTTTCTGGGTATAAGAGATATCAGAAACAATTCTACCATTTGACTCCAACACAATACATTTCTTGAGGTGACTCCTCCTAGGGTCCCCACTGGCGAAAAGACGTTGGCATGGAATTCCAGCTGGACAGACTGACTAGTGCACCACTCCAGGGTACCACTGGCCATGGTGGGTCTGCACTTAGTGGGGGGATTTTACTTCACTGATACTGTCCAACTGCTGCATTTTGATCAAGGCAGCCATTTGCATTGACAAATATTCTGACTTTACATAGTGGTAAAACCCAAGGTTGGGAGAAAAATATATTCATATTAGCAGCATCCACTGAGTCTGAACATAGAGTTGAAGAAACTTTGTTTTAGATAATTTCAGCTTTTCAAGAAGTTGTGCGTGTGGGTGGGAGTCAGGGGGCATAAAACCAAGCTCTAGTGTTCCAGTCCTGTAATTCCTGCTCTCTGGTTTTGTATTAGAAAATTTAACCTCTGAATATACTAAAAAGAAGAGTATTTAAAGGAGAAATGAGAGTGTGGACAAAATGAACACTTTAGGATATTTAACTTACAATTCAGAAAAGTTAGGTTAGAGTTTTGACCAAAAAGAAAATCATTTCTTTTCGGGTTCTGAACCTGAAAAGGATGAATGGAAGGGTTAAGCAGCAGCAGCCCATTTTATATGTCACACCAGGAGCTATGCTCTATGAATACTATAAAAATATCATGTGCCTATACATTTGGGAATGAACATATTTGATGCTAAAAAAGAAGCCTTAGAAGAGCTGCTGAGCACTTAACAACATCACTAATTATTTGTGTAACGTTTGGCAAACAGTCAAAACCATATTTTTTTCTGGTAAACATATTTTTACACATTTGTCCTTCCTACAAAAATAACCAGTTGTGATGCATATATTTTCACTTGCACATGTTTGCATTACTGAGGCATAAACCAATCCTCCCTTAAAAGGTTTGTTTCAAAGTTATTAGCTAATTCACAAGCCCAGCAAACCTGGAGGCCTGCAAACATATGCTTTGCATTGAAACACCAGCTTGGTAATCAAACGAGGAGCAATCCAATATGAGCTTTCAAGGCAGGTGAATTTGACTGTAAATCATTTTTCTGCACATAGGTTTGTATTTTCTATTCTTAATTACATCTGTGCAAATCTCCATTTGTTTATGGTTGCCTAATACATTGAGTGAGCTATTTGCATTCCCAGAGGCACGTTTCCATGGTGTGCACTTTTCTGAGGGAAAAAACACACACTGGTTTAACCATTAATTCACATAGCAAGTGCAAAAAGAGTTATAGAGGTGGATGCTCTTTAATTCAGCAAATAATTATGGAGCACCTGTGCAAAGTGCTGATAGAATGCACAGGAAATCCATTTCACCCAAACTCATTGAAGCTCAATTTCTTCATCTATAAAATGGGAGTAGTAGAAAAAAAGTGTCCATCTAAAGTGCTATATAAATATAGAGTAAGAAGTAGTAGTAAATTGCAATCCAGTCCTTTTTTTGCCAGCACCATTTAATTATATATATTTTTATGAAAGACTTTGAGCATGTGACATGTACAAAAACAGAAGGTAATTTTTTACATTCAAGCTACCTTTTTTTACTTTTGTCAATCTTACCTAAAAGGAATTTATGATAGCCAATGCCAGTCAAAAGTGTGTGTGATATACAGTATAAACTTAGGACATGCTTTTATTTGGGAGGTGCTACTTATCCTATGATAATAGAAAGGAAGCAGGGAACTGGCTAGTTTAAGAAAAAAAGGGGGAAAAAGAAGCCTTCAGAAGACCTTGCTTCTAGGTGACTCAATAGATTTACTTATAAGAAAGAAAGGAATACCAACAGATGACTATCTGGTATTGAAATATGTCTCACTGTAGCCTCCCTGGAACTGTATCCATAAGATGGAAATCTACATGTTCATCCTACCACTCAGTGTCCTTATGAAGAACTAAACCCATAATGTATGTGAGAGCTCTTTATAAATACCAGACAGCAAGGTCTTCATGATTTTCCTCTTAATCTGAGTTCAGGGGATTAGAAACAAGGTGTAGAAGAACCTCAATGGATATTTTTCATCAAAGAAATAGAAATAAATAAGTAAACCAAGAGACATGCTGGGCTCCACCTAACTCTGACATTCCTAATTGTCCACAATGTCATCTCTCCATGGCCATCTGAGTAGTGAGAATTATGTGGAATGGCAAGACTGAAGCTGGATCCAGCCTGTCAGCAACAGAATGAGAAAATAAAAGTCAGTTGTCTGAATCATCTTGAGAAAAATCACCTTCTTGATTCAGACCTCCAGTTCCTCCTCTGTAATATGATGAGGCCAGATCAGATGCTCTCTGAAATCCTTTCTGACGCAGATATTTCCTAAATCAGAGAATAAATGGGTTCTCAGTGTATGTCTGAAGGTGAGTGAGCACATCAGTGGTATCACAGGGACTTTCTCACTCTCATGAGGAGTGAGTATCAAAAGATTTTCCTAACCAAGGACGCCTGGAGCTGTGCCTTATGGCCTGAGGGTGGCCTTATCAAGTGGCCACTAAAGGCCAGCAAACTTGTTCTTGAAAAGCCATATCTTCTGCAGGCCCAGTTGATAGGCTAGGAACCTGCCACCCATTAGTCCTTTATCAGCCCCACTACTTTCCTTCACATGCTCTGCAAAGGTGTGATTTCCCCAGGTGCCCAGCCACTGCAGTCACAGAGAGTCATATTGCAGTGGCCTATCAGGAGTGTTTCAGGTTAGAAGTGACCACAATGTATGGCCTCAGAAGCCACAGGCAATTGACATTCTGCACTTGAAAATCTCCCTCGAGAAGAGCCAGTAAATGCTTCTCTATGCTATTTCCCCTACGCTGTCTCTCATTCATGCATGTCCTGCTCTCTTTTATTTATTTGCATTCACTCGTGCATTAAGTAATTGCTTAATTAATGTCCTTTCTAAAGAGCAAGTTGCTGTTTAAACAGCAGGCAGTTTAGTAATTGCTGATTGGCTGGAGAGCTGTGTCATTTTTGGAAAATCCTCCAGAAGTGACTTTCTCCTCCCAGGGCATAAGATCATAATTAGAAATCAGAGGAAGATGTGAATCCAAAAACTATTATTTTTAAGAATCAAAAGGTTAAATAATTCACCCAGGGTTCCAATAAGTGACAGGGTAAGAATTCAAGCCCCAGCCTTGCTGACACCAAAGCCTGGATTTTTCCAGGGCCCCCACAACATTGATAGGGGCAAAAGTTATCCAGAAAAGCAGCCACTCACTTAAAGCTTCCTTCCTGCCTGCAGGGTTTCCAGAAGCACCCCGTCTTCATGCTTTTTAGTCCTCAAACTGCTCTTCATGACTGAATCAGTGCAGCAGTAACTGAGTCTTAGTACCTAACCCCCTGGCCTCCTAATTTGTTTGATTGTTAATCCTTACCCAATGGTATTTTTTTCCATTGATTTTTAGAGAAAGTGGAAGAGAGGGGTAAAGACAGAGAGAGTGGAAGAGAGGGGTAAAGACATCGATGTGAGCGAGACACATCTATTGGTTGCCTCCCACACATGCCCTGATTGGGACTGGGGATTGAGCCTGCAACCAAGGTGCATGCCCTTGACCAGAATCAAACCCTCAGCCCTTCAGGGCCAATGCTCTAACCACTTAGCAACTGGCTGGGGCTGGCCTTCTCATCTTTATGTGCCTGCATTTTGACAGTTATCCTGTTACATGGCTCTGGCTAGACATTTTTCTACTTTTTACATTCTGATAGGTTGATTTCCTGGGAAATCATTATAAAGAGGCTTCATCACAATATAGTGAGTTTGGTGCACTTAGCGCCTGGAGGGTTTTAGCATTGGAAGTACATATCCCAAGAGCTTTCCTCTCTATTGTCTGACGGACTTATTTCTTGGGTGGTTTTGGCAGTGGCAGCAGAAAATCCTTCCATTAGAATAAACAGAGCTAGAGATGCTCGTCGGTAGTCTTGTGCATAATCAGAGCTGTGGGTTGTGCAGAGAAACTTCTATTTCTTGAAAAATGGACGTCCAGGTGTCTAACTCATAAAACAGGTTCTATGTGGCAGGGCTTTTAATTGATTTCAGGCATGTTTGGGGTTGGCCTGTTCCATTTCATTTTGCCAGAGGTTGCTCTACAGCAGTGGTTCTCAACCTTCCTAATGCCACGACCCTTTAATACAATTCTTCATGTCGTGGTGACCCCCAACCATAAAATTATTTTCGTTGCTACTTCATAACTGTAATTTTGCTACTGTTATGAATCATAATGTAAATATCTGATATGCAGGATGTATTTTCATTGTTACAAATTGAACATAATTAAAGCATAGTGACTAATCACAAAAACAATATGTAATTATATATGTGTTTTCCAATGGTCTTAGACGACCCCTGTGAAAGGGTCATTCGACCCCCAAGGGGTCGCGACCCACAGGTTGAGAACCACTTCTCTACAGAGAAAATATAACACAAGTATGTGAGAACTATGTCATCTCTTTATATTCTAGGAACTAACTGACCTAATTCAGCTCTCATGTACTGGGCTTATGAAAAATTTAACTTCAGTGAGGGTCATGTCAAGGTTTTGGAGGCGCCTGTATTGCCAAAGTTTTGCAGAAGAGATGTGGGATGTCCTTGATTATTATGTCCTTGTTTTGCCCTGTTGAACCATACCAACCCTTCAGTACGAAAGCTCTCTGTAGTTTCCTGGCCACGCTTGCACATAGGCCTCTTGGATAAGCATCCCATCTGCTGCATTCTGTGCTGGGCTTTGCTACCCAGGGACTTGTTATCTCCATGTTAGTTCTGCAAAGAGCAGGATTGTGATGTTTCCTCTTAACTGTCAATTTGACTGGGCCACAGGGTGTTCAGACATTTGTTCAGATATTATCCTGGGTGTGTAAGGGTGTTTCTGGATGAGATTATCATTTGAATTGGCAGACTAAGCTAAGCAGATTGCCCTCCCTAATGTGGTAACCCTATCTAATCAGTTGAAGACCAGAAGAGAATGAAAAGGCTGACCCTCTTAACTGCTTTCAAGCTGGGACAGTGGGTTTTTACCTGCCTTTGGACTTGTCCTGAAACATCAGCTCTTCCTGGGTCTCTGGCTTTTGACTGAAGATCTTGGGATTTGTCAGCCTCCATGATTGCATGAGCCAGTTCCTTATAATAAATATATCTATATATCTATCCATCCATCCTGTTGATTCTGTTTCTCTTGAAAACCCTAATACATGAGTATAGTTCTTCTCTGCTGTTAGAATTCATAAATTTGTCTCTCTCCTTATTTGCCTCTTTTGTTGGTGTTTTCTTGTCTCTTCCAGCTTCTGGTGGATGCCAGCAACCTTCAGTGTTCCTTGGCTTACAGCTGCATTACTCTAATTTCTACCTTTGTCTTCCACATGGCTGTCTTTCCTCTCTGTGTGTCTCTTTGTCTCTAAGTTCTCTTTTTATAAGGACACAACTATTTGGATTAAGGACCACCTGAATCCAGTATTATTCATGTTAATTAATTACATCTGCAAAGACTCTTATAGACTACTTCTATTTCCTGTAAGAATTATCCCTTATACATGTGTGTGTGCACAAACACACACACACAACCTTCCTTTGAGGTAATGTTCACAGAGCCAGCTGTGATACTTGCTTGAGCATAGAGTAGGATGAGTGTAAAATAAGGAGAAATTATAGATGGTAATGTCTCAAAACATTTTTCTGACTCATTTGTAAGAAGTATCTACTATTAGGAAGCATTGCACACTATAACGTTTATTTTGACTAGCTCAGAAATGACTCCTGACATAGCTAGGTCCCCTAGAGTGAAAAACCGTTTCACAAGTCTCCCTGTGATCCTAGAGGCATATGCCCAGGTTCTATAGCAATGTGAGGATAGTATGAAAAGTTGCCTCATCAGCTACATGATCAGCCTTACTCTGGCTACAATTGATTGCTCTAGTGCCTCCTACAGTCTCCCATTCAATCAATATCATAATAGGGTTAGTTTTACTAACCAGAAATACTAGGTGAGAAAAATCAACATTCCACAGTAAGTGCCAAGTTCTTTGCCACGAGTTAAGGCTTTTTGGAGGCTCTGCTCAACCTGTCCAGTTCCCTTCTATTTTCTATTAAAAATTCATGGTCTCTGTTCACAAGTGGAGAAATGAAGTTTATTTGTTTTTGTTTTTGTTTCTTTTCAAAAGATTTCTGTAGGTGGAAGGTCATACTTGCAAGATGAGCTCACCTCTGGTATAGTTCTGTATGTGAGAGAACCACTGCTCATCTCCAAACTACTTTTCCCAGCATCCTTTTGGGGTCAAGCGCTCATTAAAATACAAATATAAATGTAAACCAAATAATTCAATCTTGAGCAGCCTGAAAATATAAATAATATCACTTTAATAATAGCACTCCAAATTCCAGTGTTATTCTTATCTACTAGCTCATATAGGACTGCTTTTCAAAGAATCCTATCTCCCAAGTATTTCTAGAATCCATGTAAGAGTGATCAGACCTGCAAATACCCCTTATGCCCCACTTCATATTCTCTAGACATTTTGGTCCAGTCATTACTGTAAGAACCACCTTTGCAGGTATAACCTAAGAGCATGTAGCCTTGGCTGCACCAAGATTACCTTTTTTCCTGTTGTATATTTCTCTGGTTCTCAGTAGACTACCCAAGGGAAGACACTCTCATTGTAAAACTTGGGCCAAGGGGAATGAAAGTCATGCCCTCCTTCTCCCACGATCCCTAAAATGCGTAATTCTGAGGAGAATTTTACATGACTTTTCAGAAATTCCCAGTAGAAAGAAGCCTCAATGACCAATTGGTGATCAGCTCAGTAAAACATTTTTGTATGGGCTTTTCCTCCTTCCCTACTCTATCTTTCTAGTCCCTCACTCCTGTTCCTTGGGATTACTTTCTAGAATAAACTAACTACACATGAGCCCTTGATTTTAGCTCTACTTTCTGGAGGTACCCAAGCAGTGACACAAATGTTAAAGACATTGCATCTTTGCTGCAAATACAGAGTAACATCTGCCATATTCTTTCCCTTTAGCTCTGCTCCAGCTAGTTAAACTATGCTAACCTTCTTAGTAATCTCCTCATTACTTGGTACTCTACATAAGGTTGATGATGTGTTAAGGGTACCTCGTTGAATTGCTTCAAACCAGTAGAACTTAGTTCTGTAGAGAACTGAGGAGAATGATCCATTTCTCAATTCTGAGCTGCACTTTGTGACCTGGGTTCTAAAGCAGAACAATTTGGACAAGAATGTTAAAAAGTCTTTTTTTTTTAAATATATTTTACTGATTTTTTACAGAGAGGAAGAGAGAGGGATAGAGAGTTAGAAACATCGATGAGAGAGAAACATCAATCAGCTGCCTCCTGCACACCTCCTACTGGGGATGTGCCCGCAACCAAGGTACATGCCCTTGACCGGAATCGAACCTGGGACCCTTCAGTCCGCAGGCCGACGTTCTATCCACTGAGCCAAACAGGTTAGGGCTTAAAAAGGCTTTGATGAAAGAAGCTTCTTCATCATTTGATGTAATTGCTCTTTAAACATGGAAAGCAGCTGAGACCCAGAGGGCAAGCAGAGAAGGGCAAGCAGAGAAGGGCTATGTGATGCTGGAGTCTTCTGTGTTTCCTTTATTCTATCATCATCCTCCCTCTTACAAAAACAAATGAACCACTTTGCTCACTTTTCCTTTAGTCAAAGCAAAATTGTGCATGCTACCAATTCATACAAAGAACTGTATGTTGGGTAAGGAGGGTGCGGGGGAGAAGGAACATTAGTGATTCCATCCTGAATCAGCCAACTTCTAACTCAGTGTATAGTACTTGAATAAATTTTTACTTTCTATGTTTATCAAAATTTTATTTATGTACAGTATAAAATTCCATTCTTTTTATATATATATATATATATATATATATATATATATATATATTGATTTCAGAGAGGAAGGGAGAGGAAAAGAGAGATAGAAACATCAGTGATGAGAGAGAATCATTGATTGGCTTCCTCCTGCAGACCCCCTACTGGGGATTGAGCCCACAACCTGGTCATGTACCCTTGACTGGAATCGAACCTGGGACCCTTCAGTCCACAGGCCAATGCTCTATCCACTGAGCCAAACTGGCTAGGGCTCCATTCTTTTTTTTTTTAAGTTTGTTACCAAAAGTAGCAGTTTCAACCCCTCAAATGGGCCTTCCCTAAAGGCAAACTTCAAATTTTCAACGTGTTTTGCTGATCCTTTCACAGTTTACCTCTGTATGTCTAAAAAAATATGTTTGTTTCAATAATTATTGATTTTTAAAAGATAGTTTCCTATCTTAGAAGGAAAGCATGGGTGGGTGGGTGGGAAGAGATCAACCAAAGAACTTTATGCATATATGCATATCCTATGGACACAGACAATAGGTGGTGAAGGCCTGGGGGCAGGGAGTAGGGGCAGGCTAGAAGGGGTCAACGAGGGAATAAGAGGGACATATGTGATACTTTCAACAATAAAGATTTTTTAAAATAAAATATAGTTTTCCTTCTTTCTGACTTAGGAATATGAAGACATAGTTTTCATTTTAACTTTAGCTCTATCACACTTATACTCTTCTTCTTCCACTATCCTCTGAATGGAGAAAGTTTTATCACAATTTATTAGAGTGGCATTTAGTGTTTACTATGACTGTACAAATGTATTCACAGCTAAGAAACTATAATAGGTTCTTTTTTCTTTGTATGGAGTTAATAATTTTTCCCCTTTATCATTTGTATAGTTTTGAATACATTTATCACCATTTAAAGCCCAAACTTTCTTCCAACTGTCTAAATATGCTCTCAACCATTTGCACACCACACATTCTATCAGTTTCGTTTTCTTGGAAAATTATCTCCTGGAGCCTTCTGACATGCTCTACCTAGATTAGCTGCCTAGTAACTACTTAAAAGCTCTTCAACTTTGACCTCCTTTCACTATCATCAGAGTACTCTCTCCACCTTTCTCCTGTGTGCACTATTCTGTTTCCTGTACCCTGTGCTTCTCACTACTTGATGTATTCTCTTATTTTGGTAGAGCCCTTCTTCTAGGAGCTTACTGATAAATCCTGCATAGTACATAAATTACTTAAGGCTCTGCATATCTGAAAGTATTGTTTATTCTATCCTGCAACTTGATTAATGTTCAACTGGGTATATAATTCTGGGTTGGAAATAATTTTTCTTTAGAATTTTCAAGGCATTTTCTATTTTCTTCTACTTTTCTCTACTATTCTTGAGAAATTCAAAGCTATATTGATTACTAATTATGTATGTGAGACCTAATTTGTTTTCTTACCTGGAATATTTTCGGACCTGTACTTTACCTTCAGTGTTTTTAAATTTCACTATTACTTTGGTATGGGTCTATTTTTATTCATTAAGCTGGGTTGTCTGTGAACACCTTTAAGCTGAAAGTTGATGTTCTAATTCTGGAAATTTTGCAGAAATAGAATCTTTGGTGATACCCTTTCCTCTGTCTTTTCTATTCTCTCATCTAGAGCTGGAACTTATAAAGTTCCTATATTGGTATTCTAATATTTTTATACGTTCTCTACTGTGTGTTTCTTTTTTTATCATCTTTTCAGGCTTTCTATTAAGGTATTTTTTATTTCTGCTATAATTTTTTATTACTTACTAAAACTAGTTTTGTTCTTTGAATTTTTTTTACAACATGCTGTTCTCTTTTTGTGGTTATAGTATATTTTTATCTCTGAGGTTATTAAGGAAAGGGATATTTAAGTTTTCTTATTTCAGTGTGTATTTCAAATTGCCTTTTGTATTTGTTTAGTTGGTGTCTACCTTTCATGTTAGAGGCTTTCCTCTGAATTTTTGTGATCTTTATCTCCTTATATTAGAACAAGAGACTAAAAACTCACTGAGATTGCATGTACTCAAAACTATACAAGTGATAAAGGAGAGATTGCAGAAGTTTAGGTGGAGTTTGTGGACTGTGAGTTTCACCAAAGGTGACCTGACTGGACCCACTGTATTGGGGAATCCTTAATGTTGACATTATTTCTCTTGGATCCTTTTTATATTCTCCAGAGAAAGCACTTTCAGTATCCTGCCTACACAATAAAAGGCTTGATGGAAGAATTCTGGAATCCAGGTAGGGAAGATGGTTGGCACTCTCAGCATCTAGTATGTATATGTTCACTTAATTTAGTATTTTCAGCATGACAGTAGTAGTGTTGTGGTTGTGGAAAATCAAACCTTAACTCATTGTTTATGGGAGTGTAATTGCCCCAAAATAGAAGCAGCTAAGATGTCCTTTAATAGGATGTACCGAGTGTGGTACATCCACTCAATGGAATATGTTAATCAATAAAAAACAAATAATCTATCAAGCCTTCCCCATCCCCCAGCCCCCACCCCCAAAAAAACAGGATAAACCTAAAATGCACATTGCTGATTGCAAGAATTCAGTCTTAAAGGGCTATGTATTCGATGATTTCAATTATATGACAGTGTGTAAATGATATAACTATAAAGACAGCAAAAAGATTAGTGTTTGCCAGGGGTTTGTGGAAAAAGAGGGGAGGATTGAGTAGGTGAAGCACAGGAGAATTTCAGGTTAGTAAATCTATTCTGTATTTTACTGTAATGGCAGACACCTGACGTTATACATTTGTCAAAACCCATAGAACTTTACAGCACCAAGTAAACTTTAATCTGTGAAACCTTTAAAAAATCATTTAGGATGTCAGGGATTTTAGGAAGGAATGCAGACTATGACAAGGTACTCTAACAAATGTATGAACCAACCTCACTGAAGGAAGTGGGAGGGAGCTGCTGACCTAAGTAACTTTGGAAATGAGTGGTGTCTATAAGACTGAAAGCAAAAGAAACTATTTAAGCACTGCATTCTACTTGATAAAGTTGTTTCCCATGAGGAAGTGGCTTAACAATTCTGATACTGCGACACATATGCTGTATTTTATTTTTATATGTATCTTTATTGTTGAAAATATTACAGATTTCCTCTTTTTAATAATATGTAATATGATGAAAGAAGCTGATAGTGCGAGCCAGTTTTATCAGTGTTAGAGTGGGAATCTACAGTTAAGCAAGGGAGAAGGCTAGCATGTTCCAAGTATTAATAGATTTGAGTTGGAGAAATTAGTATGCACTCATATTTAACTTAATATTGATACAGATGGTTACATGTGAAAAGACTTATACTAGTAGACGTGTGTTTATACATGGCTTAGTATATGCACATATAGTCCTTTCTCTGTCAGTTAAGAGACCTTAGAAGCAATAGTGTCCTAGCAACAAGTACACCTAGAACCCCTATCTTTGTTTCTAATACCATTCTCCAATAAAAGGAATCAGAGCTCCTTATAGAAATTGCTCATGATGGGACTAGAGTGGGAAATATGTAAGATGAACCTAGAATACCTTATAGTGATAGAAAGTAAGGAAGTGCTGGAAAAAAAAGAAAAAGAAAAAGAAAGAAAGAATAAAAAATAAGAAAAGTCTGAGAAACTGTTATAGCCAAAAGGAGCCTCAGGAGACATGACAAGTAAATGTGATGTGGTAAATCTGGATGGGATTCTGAACTAGAAAAACACATTAGGTAAAAAGCAGGGAAATCGGATAAACTAGTGATTTTCAACCGGTGTGCCACAAGAATTTTTAAAACATGCAAAACCTGACTAGTCAGGAGCACTAACTTTTTTTCCCTTAGGTTGTCCAAAAAAAGAGACAAAAACCAACACAACAATAGCCTACCAGTGGAAATGCCCTGTCTTGAATCATAAATACATAAAATTGCATCTTATTGGTCACATTGCATAATAAGTTTGTGCCTGATTGGTTCATTTGTGGTACAGAAATCCTTATATACAAGTATAGGCACATGATTTTTAAAAGTCACTTTGAAGCCAGAAGGGTAAGTGTAATTACTATTTTCTTTTTGTAAATCAATTCAAATTGTACCTATTTTTTGTCAGACCAGCAAAAAATACAACATTTTTTTTTTTTTGGTGTGCTGCAGAATATATTACTTTATGTGTGCCATGGGATGAAAAAGGTTAAAAATCACTGTAGGTTATCATTTCAAGTGGGTCTACAAATGGTTTGTTAGACTCAAAGAAAAATATCAATTTTATCCACAAATTTTTCACAGATTTATACCATAAGATTAATCATAATTTTTTCCATAACATTCTATTGTGCTTTTAGATTTCATACTTTCTCACCAGATGGCATTCATCTTGGCCAGAGTAATATGTTTCCTGTCCAGTTTGTTAAATAAGCTTTATTAAAATAGGATTTATATAGCCGAAACCGGTTTGGCTCAGTGGATAGAGCGTCAGCCTGCAGACTGAAGGGTCCCAGGTTCGATTCCGGTCAAGGGCATGTACCTGGGTTGCGGGCACATCCCCAGTGGGAGATGTGCAGGAGGCGGCTGATCGATGTTTCTCTCCCATCGATGTTTCTAACTCTCTATCTCTCTCCCTTCCTCTCTGTAAAAAATCAATAAAATATATATTTTAAAAAAAATTTATATAAAATAAAATTTACTAATTTTAAATCTGAACTTCGATTTGTTCTGACAAATGTATACAGCTGTGTAACTACCAGTACTATAAACATGTAGAACATTTGCATCGCCCCAGATAATTCCTTTATACTCCCTTGCAGTCAATTCCCTTCCTCCTCACCTTCCCAGGCTCTGACAACTACTGGTTGATAGTAATATGGCTTTGCCTTTTCTAGAATTTCATATCAATTGAGTCATATCATCTTTTGGCCCTGGCTTTTTCAACTTAACATAATTATTTTGTGATTCACCCATAATTATATGCATCAATAATTTGTTCCTTTTCATCACTGACTGGTGAAGTTTCTGTTAAAATACATTGCCTGTGTTTTAATTGGTTGTTACTCTTCTTTTTATTGAGTATTAAGTGTTCTTTATATAGTGTGGATACAATTTTATGATCAGATTTATACACTGCATATATTTCCTCCCAGTATGTGGCTTGCCTTTTAATTTTCTTAACAGTGTGTTTTAAATAATAAAAGTTTTTCATGCTCAAAGTCACTAATCATCCCAGAGATGCAAATGAAAGCAGTGAGATACCATCATACACCTGTCAGAATGACTATCATCAGTAAATCAACAAACTACAAGTGCTGGTGAAGATGTGGAGGAAAAGCAACCCTCCTGCACTGCTGGTGGGATTGCAGACTGGTGCAGCCACTGTGGAGAACAGTATGGAGTTTCCTCCAAAAGTTAAAAATGGAACTCCCATTTGACCCAGTAGTCCCACTTCTAGGACTATATCCCAAGAAACCAGAAACACCAATCAGAAAGGATATATGCACCTTTATGTTCATTGTGGCACCATTTACAATAGCTAAGATTTGGAAACAGCCTAAGTGCCCATCAGCAGATGAGTGGATTAAAAAACTGTGGTACATCTTCACAATGGAATACTACGCGGCTATAAAAAAGGAATTTTTACCATGTGCAACAGCACAGATGAAACTGGAAAGCATTATGCTAAGCGAAATAAGCCAGTCGGAGAAAGATAAATATAACATGATTTCACTCATATGTGGGATATAATGATCAACATAATTTGATGAACAAGAATAGATCCAGAGACAAATGGCAGGGGACGGGGGGCTGTTGGAGAGCAACCAAAGGACTTGTATGCATGCATATTAGTATAATTAGTAATAGACACAGACACAGGGGCAGTGAGGGCTTGCCTGGGGTGGAAATGGCGGGGGGGGGGGGGGGGCGTCATTACCGGAAAAATGAGACATATGTAAATAAATAGACAATAGATAAATAAATAAATAAATAAATAATAAAAGTTTTTAATATTTTTTAAGTACAATTTATAATTTTTTATTATGTAGTACAATTGATAATTTTTTAAATTTCTTGTGAGTTTTCTGCCCTACTTAAGAATTCTCTCTTCAACCTATAGTCTCAACAATTTTCCTGTTTTTATCTAGAAGTTTTACAATTGTATCACTTACAGTTAGGCCTGTTATTTCAAGTTAATGTTTGCTGGGCCACAGGGTGGTCACAACTTTCTCTGGCCTGGGTTGTGAGGACTGCTTTCCAGCTTGTAGTTTGTCTTTCTAGTTTTGTCCTGGGCGCAGGAAGAGCCAGCCTTTACATGAATGGCTACTGGCCCCGGGGTCACACTTAGCTCAGCAGCCTCTACCTCAAGATTATGCACACACTTACTAACAGGGCTTCTTTTTCACATCTGATCTCTAACCCATCTGGCATTTCCCTTTCAAATAACAAAAGTGCTATTTCAGATAAACACAAACAAAAATAAGTGAGCAGACACAAAAAGGCACTTATTGTAAGAGTCCATGTGTAGGGAACGTCAGAACAGGTAACAGAGCAGAGACAGAAAGCAGACCAGGGGTCTCCAGGGGCAGGAGGAGTGGGGAGTGAGTACTGTTGGTGCAGGGTTTCTTTTGGGGGATGGAACAGCCTCCAACTAGACGGTGGTGATGCTTGCCCAGCATCGTGACTGTACTTCAGGCTCAGGAATGGCACCATTTAAAATACAAACAATAATTTTATTTATTTATGAAATTGAATCACCCCAGGGAGAAACAAAGCATAAAAGAAGAAAGAAGAATAGAGAGAGAAAAAAAGACCCCAAAATACCCCAAATAGTAAAAACTAAAAGATAAACAATTGAATAACCCCATGAAGAAAAATAAAACATAAAAAGGAAGCAAAATAGAAGGAAAAAGTCAACGAGAGGGGGTAGCACAAGTGTTGCTGAGGGGACACGGCGGGGAGCAGTCTCAGCCGGTGGCTCTGGGGCTGGCCCTGCTAGGTTTTCAGGAGGCAGCTCCTCCCCTGAGGCAGGACCCAGGGAGGGCTCCTCATCCAGGGGTGATTGGGCCTCAGTCATGTCTGCAGGTGCCTCCCAGGCCAGCCCTGGCTCCACAGCTGCCACCAGAGAGGCTGCTGGAGGTGGCAGGACCTCTGGAGGTGCCCACGCCTCCAGCTCTTCATCCAACTCCTCATCAGACTCCTCATCCGACTCCTCTATATAGACTTCAGGAGCCTCCTCTGCCTCTGGTGCTGGTGCTAGGGTTGTGAGAGGAGAAAAGATCACTCATGTGCCTGCTGCGTTTCCTTGTGCGCCCTTCACCCACAAACAACGCCCCCTCCTCTCCTGCCCGCCAGGATAGAACACAAGCCAGAGAACCTTCCTGAAAAGCCACAGTCCAGGACCCACCACAGGATGTCCTCCCGCTGACAGTCCAGGAGGTGGGTGGTCTGAGGCCGGGCTTTGCCCCTGGCCAGTCTCTGGGGGTGCTCCCTGTGTGCCTGGCCTGGCTTGAGCCCTCCCTATAAGTTCACATGCACCTCCACGCCCCCGTCCCCCAATTCTATTCCCATCTTCTCACCCTTGGGCTCTGCCTCCCTAGGCTCCAGGTACTCTGGCCAGGTGTGATTAACATGGGCCTTGTGGTGCACGTAGTCACATGCTGGGAACCTCCTGGGGAGCTTGGGCGACTCCAGGAGGGGGCTGAAAAGTGGATCCAGGAAGGAGCTGAGAATTGCGTTCTGCCTTTGATTCCAGGATGCAGGTCTGCAGAACCTGGTCGACTTCTGGGCAGGAGTCCATCTCCGGCCACTCAAGGGCCCTGGTTCTCCAGAACCACAGGTGGCCGTATGCACCGTGGGCCTGCTCTGGCCCTTAGCATGGCCCAGCTGCCTTTCAATGGTGATGGCGGGGCCAGGGTCTTCATCGACCAGCTGCTGTTCCTCTATGACCTGAGTTGAGCTCTGCAATGACAGTGACAGGCAACCGGTCCAGAGGCCTCAAGCCCTGCCGGGCCCTAGTCGCTGCTGCTTCTGCCCACTGGACCTTCTGCTCCTGGATCAGGCCCAGCCCTGTGTCTGCACAGACCTCCACCCAGGGGAAATGAGAGTCACCTCCAGGGCTCGGGATAGACCTCGGGCAGAGGGCGCCACCACACTCCACACCCACCCAGCCAGCCTTGACCCGGGGTGTGAACATGACTGGTCCACCAGGCTTCTGACCCTCCTTAGCCTGTTCTTGCTCAGGCCCTTTCTATGTGAACCCCCCTTACACACACACACACACACACACACACACACACACACACACGGAGGGGACATCGGGCTGTTCAGGTGGGGTCAGAGTGGTGGCCCGGCCCGCACACAACCACCCTGGGCCTCCCTGTGTTACCTCTGGCTCCAACCGTGTCGAGGGCGACAGGGGCCTGCGCAGAGTCCTGAACCAGCGGCGACTGCTGAGGAACCTACTCTCATCGCTGCCTCTCTTGTGGCCTCGGCCTCGGGACACGGGGAGACAACACGAAAACATGGTGTCCGCTCCAGTGTCTCTGTCCGAGTGAGCCGGGAAGGGGCAGTTATAGAATGGGGCTGCCCGGTTACCAGGTTGTGTTGGGCCCCATCGTCAGGAAGTGAGGTCACCCCTGGGTCCCCCCACCCTGAGCATCTCCTCAGACATGAGCAGTGACCTCACTTCCTGACGATGGGGCCCAACAGAACCTGGTAACCACGCAGCCCCATTCTATAACTGCCCCTTCCCGGCTCACTCGGACAGAGACACTGGAGCGGACACCATGTTTTCGTGTTGTCTCCCCGTGTCCCGAGGCCGAGGCCACAAGAGAGGCAGCGATGAGAGTAGGTTCCTCAGCAGTCCCCGCTGGTTCAGGACTCTGCGCAGGCCCCTGTCGCCCTCGACACGGTTGGAGCCAGAGGTAACACAGGGAGGCCCAGGGTGGTTGTGTGCGGGCCGGGCCACCACTCTGACCCCACCTGAGCAGCCCGATGTCCCCTCCGTGTGTGTGTGTGTGTGTGTGTGTGTGTGTGTTTGTGTAAGGGGGGTTCACATAGGAAGGGCTTTCCCTGAGCAGGAACAGGCTGGGGAGGGGTCAGAAGCCTGGTGGACCAGTCATGTTCACACCCCGGGTCAAAGCTGGCTGGGTGGGTGTGGAGTGTGGTGGCACCCTCTGCCCGAGGTCTGTCCTGAGCCCTGGAGGTGACTCTCATTTCCCCTGGATGGGCGTCTGTGTAGACACAGGGCTGGGCCTGATCCGGGAGCAGAAGGTCCAGTGGGCAGAAGCAGCAGCGACTAGGGCCCGGCAGGGCTTGAGGCCTCTGGACCGGTTGCCTGTCACTGTCATTGCAGAGCTCAACTCGGGTCATAGAGGAACAGCAGCTGGTCGATGAAGACCCTGGCCCCGCCATCACCATTGAGGGGCAACTGGGCCATACTAAAGGCCAGAGCAGGCCCGCAGTGCATACGGCCAGCTGTGGTTCTGGAGAACCAGGGCCCTTTAGTGCCCGGAGATGGAGTCCTCCTCAGAAGGCCATCAGGTTCCACAGACCTCCGTCCTGGAAGCTGCTCAATCAGCAAAGGCGGATCGCACTTTGCAACTCATTCCTGCAGTCGCCCAGGTTCCGCAAGAGGTTCCCAATGTGTGATGCCTACCTGGAGCACCAGGCCCATGTGACTCACACTGGGCCAGAGGAGCTGCAGACCCAGGAGGCAGAGCCCCAGGAGGGTAAGAAGGAGGGGGAGGTGGGAGTGGGTTGTGGAGGTGGTGCATCTGAGCTTATGGGGAGGGCTCAGTGCCAGGCACACAGGGAGCACCCCCAGAGGCTGGCCAGGGGCAAAGCCTGGCCCCAGACCACCCACCCGTGGACTGCAACTGGGATGCACGTCCTGTGGTGGGTCCTGGGCTGTGGCTTCTCTGGAAGGCTGTGGCTTCTGTTATGTCCTAAGGGGGGAGGAAGGGCACATAGAAAAGCGGGCATGTGGGTGATGTTTTCTCCTCTCACAACCCCAGCACCGGCACCGGAGGTAGAGGAGGCTCCTGAAGTCTATACAGAGGAGTCTGATGAGGAGTCTGATGAGGAGTCTGATGAGGAGTCTGATGAGGAGTTTGATGAAGAGTCAGATGAGGAGTCGGATGAAGAGCTGGAGGCATGGGCACCTCCAGAGGTCCTGCCACCTCCAGCAGCCTCTCTGGTGGCAGCTGTGGAGCCAGGGCTGGCCTGGGAGGCACCTGCAGACATGACTGAGGCCCAACTACCCCTGGATGAGGAGCCCTCCCTGGGTCCTGCCTCAGGGGAGGAGCTGCCTCCTGAAAACCTAGCAGGTCCAGCCCCAGAGCCACCGGCTGAGACTGCTCCCCGCCGTGTCCCCTCAGAAAAACTTGTGCTACACCCTCTCATTGACCTTTTCCTTCTATTTTGCTTCCTTTTTATGTTTTATTTTTCTTCATGGGGTTATTCAATTGTTTATCTTTTAGTTTTTACTATTTGGGGTATTTTGGGGTCTTTTTTTCTCTCTCTATTCTTCTTTCTTCTTTTATGCTTTGTTTCTCCCTGGGGTGATTCAGTTTCATAAATAAATAAAATTATTGTTTGTATTTTAAATGGTGCCATTCCTGAGCCTGAAGTACAGTCACGATGCTGGGCAAGCATCACCACCGTCTAGTTGGAGGCTGTTCCATCCCCCAAAAGAAACCCTGCACCAACAATTCTCACTCCCCACTCCTCCTGCCCCTGTAGACCCCTGGTCTGCTTTCTGTCTCTGCTCTGTCACCTGTTCTGATGTTCCCTATACATGGACTCTTACAATAGGTGCCTTTTTGTGTCTGCTCACTTATTTTTGTTTGTGTTTATCTGAAATAGCACTTTTGTTATTTGAAAGGGAAATGCCAGATGGGTTAGAGATCAGATGTGAAAAAGAAGCCCTGTTAGTAAGTGTGTGCATAATCTTGAGGTAGAGGCTGCTGAGCTAAGTGTGACCCCGGGGCCAGTAGCCATTCATGTAAAGGCTGGCTCTTCCTGCTCCCAGGACAAAAATGCAGAAATCTAGAAAGACAAACTACAAGCTGGAAAGCAGTCCTCACAGCCCAGGCCAGAGAAAGTTGTGACCTCCCTGTGGCACAGCAATCTCTGGCAAGTTGGTGTTTTCTAAAGGGACAATGGGCAAACACAAGCACTTCCAATGGCAGGCAGCGCACAGACCTCTACATGTCAGAGTTGCACCACCTCCCTATTGGGGACACACACTGTCACCATCAGACTGGCAGGCTTCTGGACTGGTGGTGACCAGCCCTGGGGACAAAGTGAGGCAGCAGAGGCCCCAGCAGATCCACTTTGGAGAAGGGGAAAGGCCCCTCCTCTGAGGAACAGTGTGCAGGACCTGCCAAATCTCCACAGGTACACACCTACCTGCACCTGGCAGTGCTATCAGAAAGGAAAACTAAGAAAACAATACTATTTCCTGTGCTGTGCCAGCACAGCCAAGGGTTCAGTGAGCCTTGGGAGGGGGACGGGGGCGGGGAAGCGGGGAAGGATTAAAGAAAAGACAAAGAGAATATAACTTGGTGGATCTCCTGTGCCTGGATGAGGCCACAGAAAAGGATCCAGCCAGCAAGCTGGAGGCTTTAATAGTCAGAGGTAATCAAGGTAGTGGTCTCCAAGGTAGTTACAATGTTCTTGTGAGTTTCACTTGTTTTTGCAGCCCTTGCTGCATCTCCCACAGCCCATTAGCTACCTAGGAATGTTCAAGGGGGCGGCCAGAGAGATAAAGCTTAATTATGCTAAGAGGGCTCTGCCCTGTAAGCTGGGACTTATTTATGGCCCTGCCACAGGTCAATCTGAGGCTTAACTCTAGAGCTGCTCCCTACAATTTACAGTTGCATTGAAAATTAATAAAATACCTAGGAATAAATTTTACTAAGGATGTCAAAGACCTGTATTCAGAAAATTATAAAACATTGAAGAAAGAAGTAGAAGAATATACAAATAAGTGGAAGCATATACCGTGTTCATGGATAGGAAGAATTAACATCATTAAAATGCCCATTATTACCCATAGCAATCTATAGATTCCAACAGCATTCCAATCAAGATACCAATGGCGTCTTTCAAAGAAATAGAAAAAATATCATAATTTCTATTGGCCAGAAATTTAGAAACAGTTTATCTGGATGGTTTTTACATGGTTTTTAAAGAAGTTGTAGTCCAGATGTCAACCAGAGATATAGTCATTAGAAGGAATGAAGAATCTGCTTCCAAGATGGCTCACTCACACAACTCTTGGCAGAAACCTCACTTCTTTTAAGGTTGTTAAAAGAACTCAATTCCTTAACACATGGATCTCCCCCTGAGGTTGTTTGAGTCTTCTCACAAATTAACAGCTAGATTTCCCTAGAGCAGCGGTTCTCAACCTGTGGGTCGCGACCCCTTTGGGGGTCGAATGACCCTTTCACAGGGGTCGCCTTAGACCATCAGAAAACACATATATAATTACATATTGTTTTTGTGATTAATCACTATGCTTTAATTATGTTCAATTTGTAACAATGAAATTGGGGGTCACCACAACATGAGGAACTGTATTAAAGGGTCACGGCATTAGGAAGATTGAGAACCACTGCCCTAGAGCCAGTGATTTAAGACCAAAGAGGAAGCCATACTGTTTTTTATAACTTAGTCAGAAGCCTCCTACTATTCTGCCATGTTCTATTTGTTAGAAGTGAGCTACTATGTCTATTTCTCACCCAAGAGGACGGGACTTAGCACTGATCTTTTGAATGGAGGAGTGTCAGAAAGTTTGTGGACTATTTTAAAATCACAACACAAGGCAAGCTATTTGTGAAATTCATCTGTAATGTAACCTCTTGAGATTTCAGTATCGTGCTATGTGAAAGAAAAATTCTTATCATATGTGCTGTTAGCTGACATTTTGCTTTGAAGTTTGACCAAACCACGTTTGTCATACAAGTAATACATATATAAGAAATAAGCTTTACATAACTTTTTGTTTGTCGGTGAAAATTTGTGCCACATAAGATTTTTGTTTGTTTAGTGAATGATCACTTTATGCACTAAAGTATAGATTGTTTTGGTGTTGGTACTCAATTTTAACCAACTATGTCTATAGAAAAGAAGGGCATCACTAGTCAAAAAGAAGTTTGACCCTGTTCACAAATATACAGGTGATGGGCCAACATATTACTTGTAATACTCTTAGTTTTGAGGTAAATAACCAATTTGAAGCTGTTGATTGCAAGTCCTTTCAGCTTTTTTGGCAATGAAAATGGCAGCCATGTAAAATGTTGCTTTTCCACAACACAAGACCACTTGATGTTAGGGAAAATGGTGCTTGCATGAATTTCTATTAAGTGATGAATGGTATTAAAACATTTTTAATGAATTTAATGTTTTGGCCACAATTGTTTTTCTAACTGGCTTTCTTAAATGGTGTCACCCAGAATAAAAACATAGTTAGATTTCCTGGGTTTAAAACCCAGCTGGATCACTCACAAGTTCTGTGATTTTATTTTATTTTTTAAATATGTTTGTATTGATTTCAGAGAGGAAGGGAGAGAGAGAAAGAGATAGAAACATCAATGGTGAGAGAGAACCATTGATTGGCTGCCTACTGCATGTCCCACATGGGGGATGGAGCTGCAACCCAGGTATGTGTCCTGATTGGAAATCAAACCAGGCATGTGATCTCCTGGTTCATAGGTTGATGCTCAACCACTGAGCAACGCCAGCTGGCAAGTTCTGTGATTTTAGACAAGTCATGTAATCTCTTCACGATGCAACTTCATTATCAGTAAATAAAATTTATAGTAGCATACATCTCAAGGAATTGACCTAAGGTTTATCCATATAAAGAGCATATATGCTGCCTAGCATAAAGTTATCATGCAACATATATTAGCTATTTTAACAATTACTATTATGTCCTGAACATATAATTTAAGGAATGAAATATCATGAATTTTAATCAAACATATAAAAATCTAACATATAAAATTTCTAAGGAAGTCATAATTATGGTGAAAATAGCTCAATCATCATAATTTTGATCCTTTCCCGATACTTAATGATTTTCTTTCATCATCTGTGTAAAACATCTGTAACCTATTATTGAATATATTTTAAACCCATGTACACAAGCTTCCATAGAATATGAAGAAATACTGAACAGAGCCAAATGCAACTAAGCACTGGATTAGAAATCCTTCATTCCTCTCTCCAATGTAAATCACTCATCTTTCCAGATTTGTAGTAGATGTGCTCATCAGCATACAGTAAAATGGAATGCTATAATAAGTCTTTAGTGAGGAATTTGTCCCTAAATTCTGGTCTATCTTCAAGTCTAATGTCCATAAATATCTATGAAAGCCATAAACTGTTAACTAGCATTTTCATCTTTAACAGAGAATAAAGGAAAAGATGACTGGATGAGGAAACTGATCTATGAATTGAGCTATTTGTCATTTAGTTAGCTATAGATATTTTGATAAAACGTTTCAACATTTTTTCTCCCTCAGATATAAAAATGCCTCGTATTTTTTAGTTTAAAAAATGTTAGGCTTTTAAGTTAAATAGTGATAAATCTTTTTTGAAAATTCTCCTAAAATTGGTGCATGCCTTATCTATGAAACATCCCAATGGGCATTGATCCACAAAAGCCAAAAGTATGAGGAATCTTACTGCAGTTCGAGAGGACTAGAGAAATAATGTATACACAAGACCCATAAGATAAAACAAACAATACAAGAAATAGAAATTTGGTAGAGGAAGGAGTATACTTTTAGAGGAAGTGATCAGTCACCAACAGATTTCAAGAGGTAGGCTCTGGACAGGACCTTGAAGAAGGGGCTGTAACTTTTAGACATATAAGTGAGAGGACAGCTTTTTAGGCAAAGAAAATAGTGTACATGAAAGCATGACAGTAGGAAAGCACAGGGCATGTTTAAGGGACAGTGACTAGAATAGTTTTACTAAAACAAAGGGATAATAGATAAAAGAGACGTTGGTTAGACCCATACTTTGAAGTCCTTTGAAATGCTTGGCACCAACTCAGTTCAACTCTCATGTTAAGTCATCCACTTATAAACTATATTTAAGAAAAATATGCATAAGTATGAGAGTGGGAGAGAGAAAGTAATCATAGAAAGCATTAAGAGTAAGCAGCCTGATTTATATATTTCAGTGTTATGTTCTCACCCGGACACATTTCTGCCCTTTTGAAAAAGAATCTATGAAGGATGTCTTTCTCAGTCAAAAAGAGAAACCTTTCTTTGTGTAATAAAAGTGGTGTGAGGGAGTCATTAGTTAAATTGTCATGATGTTGTTTTTTGCTATGAAATGGCAGATTTACTGGTTTCACTCTTTGTATTTATGACTGTGATGGGGGAGACAACCAAAGTGGATATATATCTCCGTGACTTTGAGTAAAATTCAAAAGTCATTTCAGCAATGTGAGCTAAAAGAATGCAATGCTATTCAAGAAATGTAAACAAAAGCTTTATTCAGTCATCTTAGGAGACTGGGTGAAAAAAACCTCATAGACACAGTTAACAGTATAATGATTATCAGAGGGGAAAATGGGGGGGGGTGGTAAATATATGAGGGTAAAGGGGAGATAAGTGGTGATGGAAGTCCGAGACTTGACTTGGAGTGGTGAACACACAGTATAATGCACAGATGTTATGCTATAGAATTGTACACTTGAAACCTATGTAATTTTATTAACCAATGTCACCCCAATAAATTCAATTAAAAAATAAAACAACACAGACAAACAAAAAAGTTTTATCTGTTGCTTAATTTTATGGCCATGGAGGATACCTATAACCAAATTGTTCCTCAAGCAGGTGCTCTCTCTTCTTCCTTTGTTTTTCATTACCCAATGACCTGGCTTTATATCTCTGCAAATAAAAAGACTTGACCTTACTGTTTTATTGCTCCAGGGGAATTCATTCTTTCATTTTTGATGGGTTAACAACCATTAAAAGTAGTGATTAACAGCATTTCCCACTTCCTATCTCTTAGAACAAAAAATTTAGATAATGCTGTAAATGCTTATATTCTCTGTCCTTCCCTTGTTTTCAAAAGAAATACATATTCTTGAGAGAAATGTAGACTCATATGAAAATCACTACTCCCTAGTGATGTGCCCTTTTGGGCAGAGAGATGTGTCATGCCAGAGGACACAGATGGAATATGAATATAGCAGTGGGGAAGAAAGAGGTCCTGGATGGTTAAGGTGTTGAGCCAGAGCAGCATGAATGAGACAGAGAGTTCTTTCCGATTAGTTGCTTGAGGGTACCTTAAAGATTTCAGGGTGCTGGGCAGTAGGAGAGAGCAGATATTTTAATAAGAGGTATGGCTTCCATATCATGATGGCTTACTCTACTGACTTATTTGCCTCATCTCTCTCTCCTGGCACCCCATGTGAATTATAATAATGGATTTCCAATTCAGATTAACCTACAGAGTAGAATGAATAAGGGAGCATCATCAGACAACATATTTGAACAAATGCTCAAATACGAAAAGCAAAATAGGAAAACAATCATGACTGAAGGAAGAAGAATAAGTCCAACACAAGAGTATTACAGATAGGCACAACATAGGAGGAAATTTTTCTTCTCAAAAGAATCTATGAAACTGCAGACCTGGTAATAGCAGGTAATGGTAGAGTCGAGGGCGAAGCAGTGGGACTGAAAACAGGAGCCTTCTCTAAGGGTCTGAATGCAAACGTGGCCTCTCCTTCCCCACATGCAGAGCCAGCAGCCAACAACAACAACAACAAACTCTACAAGTCTCCTTTCTGAACAGATTGAATAGTCTCTAACCTCCTAATGAAGATTTGTGAAAGGTGATGTAGTTGCTGGGATTCCAAATAAAGACTCCTTTATGGCTTCTGGGGACCCTCCCCGCTTTCTCCTTTCCCAAGATTAATGGCTGGCTCCTTGCTCTTCACACTGTGCTGTTGGGCCACAAGCCCCACTCCTGCTTCCATAGAGTGTGCCGCCAGCCATCCTTCCTTCATAATATGGACTGACGTTGACGTCCAGATTTTCAACAAAATGTTCAGCATGAATGAAAAAGAACAAATTAAGCAAAAAATAAAAACTGACAGAGAGGAAACAGAAATGTTGTAATGAAGAACAACTACAAAAAAAACTTTTTAAAAACCCCTCTACTTTCCTGATTTGTGAAAATATTACATCGTAAATCAATAACAGGAGGCTATGAAAAAAAGGAAAAGTGGCTCTCAGAAATAAAAATAAACACATAATTACCAAAAATAAAAAGATTCAAAGGAGAGAGTGGGAGATTGAGGCAAGTTATTCTTTCAGAACCTATTAGAGAGAGAAAGAGAAAGAGGAAATGCAGAATCTGATTAAAAAATATTTCATATTAAAAGAAAGGGAACTAAGAAAATGAAGAGGAGCACATTTACGTAGAAATAATAAGGTAAAAATTTTCAGACCGAAAGAAGGACACAGGTATCTTCCAACTATTATCTCTCTCCTCTTTTTCCCACCCCTTTCACCCCCCCCCCATTCTCTCTCTCCTTTTTACTCTCTTCTCTCTCTTTCCACCCACTAAATAGCTAATTTAAATTAAATCCTCACTTACCATTTGAAGAAGTTCATAAAATGTCTAAAGTGGAAATATAATAGAATTAAAACCAGTGAGGTTTTCTCTTGGGAAAGGGATTTTGACTGTAGTAGACAAGTGTTGCGAGGTTTGTTTTCTGTTATATCTGCTATTTCATTTTTTAAAATTGGGCATATGTTTACTTTGATTTTAAAAACAACAAATATTTAAACACACGTTGTAGACTGTGCACCTGCTAAGATAAATACTTGGTTAAAATTGTAAAGTGGGTGAAGAAAACCCAATAACCCTCAAACCTTGTTCTCTAATCCTTTCCCCGAGGTGGTCCCTTTATTCCTTCCTTCTCCATTCATGTCCCCAGGGTCTCCCTGTCCGAAATTTGATCTCAAGACAAGGTTCAAAGTTTAGTTCTCAAACTAGTCTTTGAACAGTGATCTGAACCTTAAACTCAAGTTCTTACCTGCGGAAAGAACAAGCTCTTTGCTGAAGTCTTTAACATCACATTGCTGCTGTATGTTAAGGTCAGCCCTGATTACATATGTAGTTCAGACCAGGTAAACATGCAGGGAGATTGCAAATAACATTATTGATCATTTGTTTGATGACAAAGGTTCTTATTCTGCTAATCCATTGTTATGCTCAAGAGGTCCATGAATTTCCTCAAACTGAACCCAAATTAATTCAATATCTTTGTCATCTATATGGCTTCTCCCCTTCCCAGGGAGAAACTCCATAACTTTTATGAAAATCTCAACAGATTCCTTCACTTGCAAATGTACAAGAACTACTGGCGTACATGCCCCCATTTAATCCTCTCCACAACCTTCAAGGCAATTGAAGAAAATGAGAAATAATGTTTATTGAGCATGTATTATGCTTACATATTTATTACTTAATTTTTCCAAGACCCCCATAAGGTCAGTGTCATTATTCTCATTTTAACATGGCCTGAAGAGCAAGGAATCAAGTTATTCAAACTATATTGGTCAATTTGGAAAACCCATGCTCTCTCAAGTGTATCATGATGCCTTCTTGTCTGTTTATTTACTTGTTAGACAATCTTTTTCTATTGGGGGAAGTGAGAGTAAGTTTTGTGAGGAAGTAGGAAGTCCTATGTTTTGCCACAATAATTTGCATAGCAAGAAATGTAACCACTATACTATTCCCAGTGCTCCATTGGGATTAAACTAGAGGAAGAAACAAGAGTGGAAAGCTGAGCCACTAAAGAGGCAATTTCATTTATTTAAAAAAACCTAGAAAATCAAGACTTCCATCTTTAGTATTAAACACAGTGAAAATGGGAGTTGCCAAATGGGCTTGAAATCTCAATGGTGCTCACTTAGCAAACACAGTGTCAACTGCCCCAAATACATTGCTAGGCATCTGCTTTGTATTCGAGGTAGTTAGACCCTCAGCTGCATGGTCTTGGCTAGTTTTTCTTACTACTCTTGTTCTGTAAGAAATACTGAAAGTACTTAGTTTGATGACCTAAAAAAACACTCTTAACATCCCTACATTTGGAGGAGAGCACAAGAAACCCTTTTCAACTGATAAATTCTTAATTTGTAACTATTAACCTCATGTGTTCCTCCTTCTCTTGGCAAAACAAATGAATTTGTGGTCATAGTGGGATTTTTTTTTAATATATCTAATTCTGAGAGTAGGTTTATTTTGTAGGTTCTCAAGCTTTTAGACAATTTGGAGGAGGCTATAGAAATCCAGCTGGCTGTTGGCTGATAAATCAACTTACATGTAAATGTAGGTTACAAATGAGTTTAAAAATATGATAGTTGTCTAGCCTATGATGCCAAGGATGCATCTTTTCCACAATTTGGTTATAGGTTATTCTTCTTACTTTTAATGTTTCCTAGGATAGGAAGCTCATCTTATAATTATGTTTAAATGAGGTCTTAGGTTGAGAATGAAGGCTATGTTATGCTGGGAAGTAGGTATGGCTGAGCATGTGTTGCAGAGACTGGTTGAGCAATCGAGCAGAAATCTAACATGAGGGTCTTTTGGGGAAAAAGTCATCCAAAGAGAAGAAAGTACAGGTATGCAAATTTGGTCCAATCATAGTAGAGTAAAGAACACTTGTAATGCCTGCCCATCCCATGTCTCTTTCTCCTAGAAATGCTCTTCATAGAAAACACTGTTCATGCTACTTCTTAGAAATTCTATTTCCATATCTGCTAATAAAGCAATGGGCCATGTGATCTGTGGCCAACAGTGATTGGGCCAGGTGTGGATACCTAACCCCAAATTAGATTCTCTTTCCTGGGAAATGTTAAATAGCACCCAGAGACTCTGGTTAATCTTTGTTGAAAACTCAGAAAGTTAATGTCAACTGGTACAGCCATTCTCTTCTCTATACATAGGAAAGAAATGAAAGCTGCATGAAAGCTCAAAAATGCATGAAGTGAACTACTAAGAGAAAAGTCTGTGGCTCTAGAGAGTTTCTGCCTCGGCTTCTATCCTTGTTTCAGTTCCCTGTTGTAATCGCTTATAAGGCTTGTAATGTCTCCTCTTGAAATAGCCCTGAATCTGTACAATGAGTTTCTCATTTCTCCATAAGCTCACTGCCGTTAAATTTTGGTTATTTGCTTAATTCCTGGGGAGTTGGGCTGCAGAGTAAGTTAAAGGAAGTAGGAAAGGAAAAAAGGGGGAGAAGGATGGACGGGATGAAGGGATGGAAGGGAGAAAGGGAGAGATGGGGAGGGAATGGAGGAAGGAAAGAAGGAAGGAGAGAAAGAAGGAAAGATATCTATAAAATATTGAGAGCACAAATCTGTGTCAGAATGGCAGAAACTGACTGTGAACCTTCCCTAACTGAAGTAATTATTAAATTACACTTAGTCTTAAGTGGACCCAGCAGGCTGAGCAATAAGAGAAACCATACTCATTGGAAATCAGGAAGCTTCTGAGAAGACATAACTCTGTGGCAGAGACTTCTCATTGGGTTATCCTTTGGCTGATAAGGCTACAGTGGAACCTTTGGTGGCATTAGTAGTAGTCAGCCAGAGACAGAAAAATGATAGATATATAATAGTAGCTTGGATAGGTCTCTAGGTACATGTAATACCGTGTGGAGACTTCCAAAACCTTTGGGGGAGGAAGGCTTGGAGTTTCCATACATCAGGTTGGGACATATTTAAATAAATTTTATTTTGTTAGAGTTACTTGGGTCCATTTTTAAACTTCAGGCTGAAATAGGATGGGATAACTTACGGTATTTCAAATGCTGAGAAGTACCTGTTGGCCTTGAACTTACACACTTTTGTTTATTATTAATAACTCCTGAGGGTAGATACTTGATAGCCCTTTCAATATTTAAAGACAGTTATGAAGTTCAAAATCTGTACCTACCTTTTATATCAGTCACTTCACCACTTCTATCAGACCTGGGTTCTATATATCAGACATGCCCTGCATGTCAGAATCACCTGGGCACTTGCTAAAAACATCAAACACATATTATTTCTTCTTCTGAGATTCTAATTTAGTAAGTCTAGGATGGGGACCATAAATCTCTATTTTTAAATACATGATTCTTACACCACTGGTCAAGTCCTGGCATTATTATTGACAGTTTTACCTTATTAGTTTCTCTCCTTTGAAAACATGCAATTACTCGATTTTGTGGTGTTTCAAAAGGAAAATTGTATTCTATATATAAACTCACTTTAGTCCAACAAAACTATTTATTGTTTTCTTTACCCAGATTCAATCTGAATGAAGCCTTGACTTGCATTAGCTTTTTATAAGTCTCTATTGATTCATTATAACTTGATAATCATTATGACTTTGTAATAAATTAAAACCCATATGTTGTTTTTGCATGAATAACTTTTAGTCTATTCATTCTGTAACTGAAAGAAAAAGTTTACATTGCCTTTTAAAATTTTATCTTAATTTGATTCAGAAAGATGTTTTTAGAATCATCAGGAGTTTGAGCAATAGATGTGCTATTTTTTCCAGTTTTGCATTACATCCTGATTATGGGAGCATGCTTTCTATGCCTTCATATAAATTGTTAATAGGAATTCTTGTAGGGTAGGACCAAGAGCACAGGATTCTGGAACTTCATTAGAGAAGGCTTGCGCAAAGATATGCTACTCGTTTTCTGCTGCTGCTGTAACAAACTTACCACAAATTTAGTAGCTTAATACAAAGCAAAGGTATTAACTTATGATTCTGGAGATCAGAAATCCCACTACGGCTAAATTCAAGGTGTTGAGAGGGCTGCATTCTTCCTAAAGGCTATAGGAGCCTTTCCTTTTCCTGGGCCTGTGGCCCCTGCATTCCCAAGTTTTTGCTTTACAGCCAGCAGTGTCTGGTCAAATCATGATGCCATCTCTCTTGTTTTGACTCTTCTGCCTCCTTCTTCCCCATTTAAGTGACCTTTGATTACATGGGATCCTAAATAATCTAGGACAGGGCTGGGCAACCCCTGGCACATGTGCCAAACATGGCACGCCAGTAACTTTTGCTGGCACGCGAAACCCTCTCTTATAATATTCCATTTACAATTTTTTCTTAATATCGACTTTTTTTATTTTTCAGATAAATTCAGTGTAGGTGCATCTTAGATAAATAAATAATTTTACGTAACAAGTTATCTTAAAGACCATAGACATGGATTGATGAGAGAGGGGAAGAACAATTTCAATAGTGTTGAAAACGAACTATTGAGGACTTGGAATGCCATTCCAGAAAATTTTTTCTGTTTAAAAAACTTTGCAACAGCATTACTCTCCATGTTTTCATCCACATACGCTTGTGAATCTTTGTTCTCAGTGATGAATTTTGTTAAGTCTCGTAATAGGAGTAGCCTGACAGATGAAAGTAGTAGCTTGTGCAGATCTCTGAAGGTCACGAAATATGAACCTGATGTAAAATCTCTGTCATCAGTGATGCAGCAGCAAAAGTCCCACTGATAATATCAAACGGAGTCATAAAGTTTTGTCGGACTATCAGTGTACATGTATACATTAAAAAATAAATGTCTTTTTCATCATCATATACTGTTTTTTTGTCGCTCGAATGAATTTTATTATTTCTTCAAGGTTCTTCACATACGTACACGTTAAGAGATATCAAGTAGGTGTAACATGTTCTCAAAAAATTAGGTTTGGCATGCAGAAGAATTTTGAGTCAGAGATTTTGCTCGTTTTGGCATGCACTCACAAAAAGGTTGCCCACCCCTGATCTAGGATAATCTTGAAAGTCAGTTGATTAGCAACCTTAATTATGTCTGCAATCTTAATTCCTCCTTGCTGTGTAACATAGCATATCCACAGGTCCCGGGGATTAAGGCAAGGACATCTTTGGTATTCTGCCCATCACCCGCATCAACAGTAAGTTTCTTGAAGGTATTAGACTTTTCAGATTGCAAAGCCTGTTGCCATATATTGGTGTGTTTGATGCTCACTTATCCCTGTGTGCTATAAAAGGCAGCTATGATTAGACCCATTTTAGAGAAGAAGATCTGAGGGTCAGAGTGTGAAATCTTCCTTAGATAAAAGTTACTAAGTGATGGAGTTGAGCCAGAGTGTGGGTGTTTAATTCCTGGCCTAGTGAGCTGTATAATTTTTTAATTAGTTATGGATTCACCTAATGTCTTATCAATGAACATCTTCCCATATTGGTCATAAAGACATCAGGAAAGGCATTTCTCAGTGTGCTTTAATCCAGAGGTCGCCAACCGGTGGCCGGCGGACCTGGTGGTCCGTGAGGTCTGAAATGTTGGCGACCGCTGTCAGGCCAAGCTACTTATCAGACAAGTAAATAAAGTTTAATTGTTCAACATGTCCTGAGGGAACTCATGCTACCTCCTCATGACAGCTACCTTCCTCTTCCTTTCACTTATTGATGTTTTTGAAGACTATGAAGATGACTAAAAGGCCAGTCTCAGATGTTATTAGAGCTTGGTGACCATCTTACCGGCCCGTGGATTCTGCAATGCACTTTTATGTGTTTGGACGATATGCTCTTCAGAATTCCTTAACCTGCTAGAAGCTGAATCTTCCTTACCACTATCTGATAAAACCAATACACAACTGTTTCAGGAGGCTTAAATTCATGACGTTTCCACTCGATTGTCTATCTCTAGAAATGCTATCTTTCCTCTTTCCTTTCTCTGTCTCTGTTTTTCATTTGGCAACTTGTTGATACCATTTTAATTCCCTTCTGCCTCTTAAAAAACAAACAAAATTTCCCTTTTTTTTTTTGGCTTCCTCCCTGTATTATTTCTTCCAACCTATCCCAGAAACCTCCAGCCAATTTAATAAGCTCCTCCATGGAAACACATACTTAAAGTGCTTTTCTTTTCTTTCTCATCAAGACCAGATTGCATTCACAGTGAGTAAAATTGTGTGCTCAAGAGCGCAATAGGAAGACACAAACAGCTGCAGCAGCCACTGCATTGTTATTGTTCTGCACATTGAGGACACAGGGCTAGCCAGGTTGTACCATCTCATTTTGCAGCGTTTTCCACTGTGGCCATCCCTTTCTAAATTCCTTCATTTCATCCCGAGTCCAGTTGAGGGCCTCCTCTTGGAATCCGCATGTTATGTCTCTCCTTTTTTTTTTTTTTCCTGCTTTCCTCTGCTGCCCCTCCATGTGAGCATCATTCTAGGTCCTGCCCTCTTTTTTGTATTTTGTCCCTCTCTGAAATCTCATCTCTTCTCATGATGTCTCCTTCCGTCTGGTCCTGAATATGTGACTTCCTGAAACTCCCCTCTCTTAACTAAACCTTAACTTAAATAAGGTAGAAAACTTCCCCAGCCCAAATGGTTTGATGTCCTGTATTCAATCTCTTGCAATTTCATCAGAGATATCTATTTAACATCTTTGTTTTCCCCTGTCTCCTCCCTACCCATATTTCTCCCCAAATATTACAGCTATTATTTCCTCCTCTACCTCCACAGTGTCTGCTGTTTCCATCATTTCCCCTGCTATCATCCTAGCTCAAAAACATATTATATGCTGCATGATTGCAATAATCTAACTCAGTGATTTTCAAGCTGGTTGCACATTAGAGTCACCTGGGAGAGATTTTCAAAAAGTCTTCTGTCTGGTGCCAACCTCAGAGATTCTGATTAAATTTAGCTGGGTGGGGCCCCAACATTGGTATTTTTAAAAAGGAAATTCCCCGGGTGATTCTAATATGTAGCTAGGATTGAGAACCAGGAGCTAACCTTCAGTTTGCTCATCTTTAATATATTTTGCATATTAGATATTGGTTCTAAAAGGTTCTTTTTCATATACAGCCACTCCAAAGCTGTACTTGAATAATTCCTATGTAATATTTTCAAATTCTTTAGCTTAACTTGTGCTGCCCAATAAATCTGAACCCAATTTACTCTACTGGCATGAATCCAAGCCAATAGGGTAAATTGGATTCAAGATTACCTGCCTTGTATTTCCTGCATTATTGACACTCTTTGCCTGTACCTTTCTTCTTTCCTCCCTCCCTTCCTTCCTTCCTTCCCCTTAAAATATTATCGTAAAGTCTTTTCAACCTTTTCTATTTTTTCTGTTCCTTCAGTACAAATCACTCCATTTGCTGAGCTTGTTCTGTCCCCTCCAAGTGTACCCTGGGCTGTGACTGTCTCCTGCAGAAGAGGTTCCTTTCTGGGTCAGCCCTGGGCTTTCGGCTTCACTCCAAGTGCTTTGCTCTGGCCTCACCAGTGGTTTAGCTTCCTCCCTACTGCTGGTGGCTCCTTTCTGCCTACTGAGAATATGTTCAACATTTCTGTTTCCAGCCCAAAGCCTTTTTCTACTTTGCCACAGGATTACATTTTTCCTGAAAATCCAAACCATTTTCAATTTATGCTAGACTTGAAGCTTTTCCACCAGAGCCTAGTGGTTGAAAGATCAGGCCTTTTATAATGGACAGAACAGGTTCAAGTCCTAGTTTCTCTGCTCCCTGTAATGTGACTCTGTGGTGTCGTGGAATCTCCATGAATTTCATTTCTACATCTATGAAACAAGAGTAGCCATCTCCTGTAGTTGTCTGAGGATTGAGTTAAGTGAAGTAATATATGGAAAATGTCTCCCACATAAGAAGTGCTAGGTAAATATTAGTGATTTGTTATTTTTATCATTGTTTGTGTACATGTGCCATCATCCCAAATAGATAATAAGACACTGGAGTAAAAGAGTCTGACAAAAACTCTTGTACTCAGTGTTTAGTGGTTTTCCTTAAATATAGTAAGTGTTCAACGTGTTTGTTTAACAAGTAATTTTAGAAAGAATTCTAATATATCAAATGCAGTGTAAGTGACTATGACCTCTGTCCTAGCTGTAGTGCCCTTTGGGGGTGGATGAGATGTATATAAAATTCTAATTAAAAGCTTATCTTTTTATAGCATAACTTTAAAAAAAAAAGCCATAAGAAACACCTTGCAACATGTAAAAATGTTTACAGTTCCCTGGGTGCCGTTCTAATGTCACTCTTTCAGGGTCCCTAAATGTCCTGAGATTCTGCTGAATATATTCAGCCCATCCTTCCCACAACAAATGTTTATCTAATCCTAACAACAATGGGCCAGTAGCATGAAGTGGAATTAATTTTTTTGAGGCCAATTTCTTGATTTTCATTTCTTCCTTGTCCAGGGCAGCACTGGCAAGTCATGCATTTCTTGTTTAAATACATCAATGATTAAATTCTGTCTGGGAAAGCGATTTTTCAACGGGATTACATAAAGAATTCTCAGGTTTAACTGTTCACTCCAGAGATCAGCACACCAACTCCTCCCTTCCTGAGGACCTAAGTCACAGAGAGTCTGCTTCAAGCTATTTTTCTTTTCCAGCTTATTCTTTTAGAATTTTGTCTTCTTTTCTTAAGTGGTTGCTTCTAATCCCTATCAGAAGAGCTAATATTAAAGGCTAATTCAGAATCAACTTGCCTTTTAAGAAAATGAACAGTATAACAACCCTATATAATAAAGAGGTAATATGCAAATTGACCATCACACCCTCACACAAGATGGCCATGCCCAAGTCATCACAAGGTGGCTCAAACTGTTACTAAAATTTTGTCTAGTTTTCTATTGCCCTAATTCAGTTTGAAAACCCAGGACCAACTTTTTAAAAAATAATAAGAATATTTGGCCCTTTTGAAAGCTTTGGGTCACAGAAATCTGTGTCCATAGAACTTTACTCTTGCTCTCTGAGAACCACTCAGATAATGGACAGCATTCAAATTTGGCACTAAGAGGAACTTCCCCACTGTTTCCCAGGGCACCGAAAACGCGCGCACAAGCACACACACACACACACACACACACACACACACAAGACTTCTGATTATTATCTTTTCTCAGTTTTAATGCCATGCAGCAAAAAAATACTTTATCTTGATCCTGCTCATCTCAGTAGCATGACACACAGAAGGGTCCTCACAAGTTGTGGAGGTAGGTCATAAACAGTATAATTTTTTAAAAAAAGGTTTATGTTTATGATTTACCTTTTAAATAGAAAAGTAGTGTAGATTCATGATCATCCCTATGTAATCCAGTACTATGCCCACCATCGTGGAGTGGAGGCAAAGTACATTAACAAGCAACTTTACTGCTGGCAAGTCAAGCGTGCCCTGATAATTCAGAGAAATTTTATAAAAATTCTCATCTTCAACTTTGAGTCATATCTTGTAATTTATAGAAAGTTCACAGTGCAGTGGTGTTTGTTCTTGCCCACCTACTCAATAGGCATAAGTGCTGTACTCTGAGCATGTTGGGCTTCCCCACATGGCTACCTTTCTCATGATCACTGTAGAAAAAATCCCTCACAATCCCTCACCTTCGGATATCTGTCTTTTCTTCTCACCAAATCCCCATAAGGCACTGAGACTTTTATATTCTTCCTTTCTCCCCTTCAACTACCATGGATCACCAATCATGTAAGGTTCACATTTACATTCAAGGAGTGTGTGTGTGTGTGTGTGTGTGTGTGTGTGGAGAGAAGCGGGGGAGGACTGGGTAGATAGCATATTTTCTCTTTGTGTAGAGCACATATTTCACATGCTCAAGCTGGGCCTCTTCTGCATTTTATGCTTAAAGGAATCTCTGACTTGCTTGGCCTTGACTTGCATTATTAGATGCTGCTTTTGTTGCTCTTAGCTTTGGTAAGTGCTGTACCCCAGGAGGAAGGGGTCTTGACTGCTTTGTGGTAATGAACCTAATTTCCTTGCATTCTAACATGCTTTTTGAGAAGGTGAGAGGGACGTGGCAGGGCCCCAGCAATCTTGCTTCCTCCCTGGCATGCCCATCAGAGCAGGTCTTACCTGGGAACATCACTCATCGTGTATATCACACAGAAAAAAGTTTTAAAATTTATGTTCCAGGTCTCTATATGAAGAGGCAAATGTTTTTCCTTCTACATAGAGCAGAACTAATCTGTGCTTTGAAGGGCTCCAGGACTGAGATGGAGATACCTCATTCTTCCATCTGCATCCCACAACTCTCAGTTGACCTTCATCACAGGCTCTTTTCCTCTTCCACCCACAGAGAGCCCGTGCACATCCCACTGTCCTTGTTGATGAATGTGTTTTCTGGGGTTTGTCTACTCTAACTGTTGCTGCTACTGTTGCTATTGATCTCTCTAAAGTCCTTCTTCTCTCGGTTTCCTTTTATTCCATCCATTTCCCAACTCTCACAGACACTGCCCTCCAATCAGTGCTGCTTATTTTTGGATTTGTTTCTTTTCTGCTGGATGTTGAAGGGTTGATTTTATTTGCCACCTAAACATTTTCCTTCAAGTTGCTTCTATGGCTGAAACTATTGCAAAAGTTCTAGGGTTATATTATTATCTCCCTTTCTGTCTGAAAATTCAAAATTACTAATTTTTTATTCAAGTACTGAAGGCTGGTCTTATAATGCTGCCAGAGACAGGAACCATTACATTTTTGTTGCTGTTGACATTATATCCTAGATGAGTATATCACTAGCCTGGCAAATAGGGCACAGGAGAAATAAGAGACAGGGCAGGTATGATTTTTAGGGGGAAAAGAATAGTTTGAGCATGAGCAAGATAATTAGTTTAAATAATTAGAACAAAATAAATGGAGTATGGGAAGTTCTTTAGAGTTGTGCAATTGACCAAGAATTATAAAGTCTAACAGAATAGTCTGCAGAGTACAAAATTGTCACAGATCTCCTTTGTGACTTTGAACAATATAATTGTTCAAATATAATTGTTCAAATATGAACTACATAAAACTGCAAGTACCTTTGAACTGAGAACAAATCACGTTTCATTATCATTGGCTAATGATCACATACCTTGAAGGCAAACGAGTTTGTAAAAGTAGGCAAAGGTAAGATTTTAGAGTAATTATGTGTTTATTTAGTTACCTGTCTTTGTATGTTCCAGCTTTCATTTTTCTTATCCATGTGGACTTGAGAAATGACCCCTGGGTCCCCCTTCATATTTTAAGATGTTGTGAATCTAGGAGACATTTTATCAAGGCTGCTCACACATTGCAAAGGTCATTCTTTACTCACCAAGAAAGTGATCTAATCTGAGTTTACCCTTTGCTCTCTGAGCCTGATCAGCCTTCTGTAGACATGCCCAAGAGTGGTGATTGGACAAAAGGAATTGATCAGGAGAAAGGGAAAAGAAACAAATCAGACATCCATCAAGAGCAAAATAAGGTCCAACAAACTAGGGCTTGCAGAAATACAACAAATACATCTCCATAGCCCAACTCCATGATCTTTTTATTTCCCTCTACCCTGTTCTGCCCTGCACTGAGAAGGGCCTTTTGCATGTATATGTAGACAACTCAGCCTAAACTTTCAAGTTCTGTCCACAAGCACTCTACCCACTGCTCTCCTTGGTCACCCCTCAGGCCTAGGTTTATGCATGCCAGTAGCATTATCTACACAAAGAAAGGGTCCTGGTAGAGAAGCCTAGCAAAAGGCCTTCAAGTGCTGGGATGGGCTGAGCAGGGAATTCTAAGATCCCAGGTACCCGGAGTGTAGTTTAAAAGGAGATGCTAGGGCTCCCATTGGTATTTCTTCTTGGTTCCTGGACACCTGGCCCCAAGAACTAAGTGCAGTACAGTTAGTTAGAGGAGGCTGGAGAACGGACCTGAAAAACACAGGGCCCAGGCTAGGAACCCTTCTTGCCAAGATCTTGGATTGAGTCAGCTATATAACTAATTGTAATAGGAAAGCAGAAATATAATTGTTCAAATATGATCCTGGCCAGGCCAGGCCAGGATTAAGAAATACAGGGTGGCGCAAAACTAGATTTTCTGTTGTATGCACAATATAGTTTATTCTTATATTATTATTTATTATATTATTATTATATTATTATTATATATTATTTATTATTAATTATTGTATTATTTTCCATATGAATAACTCTAAACCTAATTTTTCCCCATCCTATATAACAAAGATGGCAAACATATCAGTAACCTGAGAAACCCTAATGGCAGATCATATAGAATTTTTTAGCCTAAAGCTGACAAGCAGTGGGATTGATTGGCTGGCATGAATGATTCTCACTAAACCAGATTAGGCCAGTGTGGGGATATATTTAGATGACTATGTATTGTTGCATTTGATTGGAGCTCTCTCTGAGCATAGAATTACCTTATTTGAAATTAAGTCGCATGGCCAAACAATGATAATCTCACACTGGAGCAACAGGGCACCAGGCTAGGCCTCTGCATTATCTCCCTCAGCTTAAATTTCTTGTGGCCTTGGCTCTATTTCTGGGAAAGAACAGGCTAGATTATCTCTATATTCCTCTCTAATGCCATGATTCTCAGATTCAAATTCAACTGCATTTATGTAGTACTTGTTGTTTGTGTCATGCCAGATCATTCATGCATCTTCTTGTCATTTTAACCTTTCCCGGGTGAAATATTGTTCACCCGGCTTACAGTTGAGGAAATGAAGACTCAGAAAAGTAAATGGACTTGGTATAACTCTCAGTACACAGGGGTTATACAAGAATCTTGTATTACAGATTCTTGAGCACAGATCTTTTATTTTTTAAATGTATTTTATTGAATTTTTACAGAGAGGAAGGGAGAGGGATAGAGAGTCAGAAACATCAATGTGAGAGAAACATCGATCAGCTGCCTCCTGCACACTCCCAACTGGGGATATGCCCGCAACCGAGGTACATGCCCTTGACCGGAATCGAACCAGGGACCTCCGAGTCCACAGGCCGATGCTCTATCCACTGAGCCAAACCGGTTAGGGCGAGCACAGATCTTTTATACTCTGTTCATGGATGTATTACCGGTGCCTAGAAGAGGGCCTGGGACATTGCCAGCACACAAGGGACAATGCTAGCAGAATGAACCAACAACTGTGGAGCTGCCAGTACACACTCACTTCCTACTGAGGAGAGGGGGTAACGAAATACTTCGACATAAACACTTTCTTTATAAGTTTAACCCTTATTTTCTGTAACATTCTGGGCAATAGTCAAACAAATTCTGGCTTTGTGGGATGAATTTCTCTCCTCCCTTGAGGATCTGTCTTTTCAGTTAATATTTCTTAAAGGACATTATCTCCCAACATTCTCCCATCAATATCCATTTGATGCTACTTTTGCCCATCTTTTTCTGATTTAACAGTATCAGGTGTTAATACCTCTAACTGGTAGAGAAAACACTCTTAATCTAAAAAATTTATAGCTTCTCTGCTATCCCATAGATCCAAATTTTATCAAAACCATCAGCTGTTCTTCTATTTGTTTTATACTTATTTTAATTGCTTTCATAGGCTCATAGCTTTGGAATATTCCTTCAAGATTATGTAAGCCAATTTTTTTCCCCGGAATTTGTGCATATGCTAATATGGTAAATGAGATAATTTTGAGGTGGTATAAAATAAAGAGTATTTTTCCAAATAATCATACTTTCTAATATTTATATTTATTTTGAACTAGTGACCCGGTGCACAAAATTCATGCACATTAAAAGGGAATTAATTGCCCTAACCGGTTAGGCTCAGTGGATAGAGCATCAGTCTGTAGACTCAGGGGTCCCGGGTTCAATTCCGGTCAAGGGCATGTACTTTGGTTGCGGGCATATCCCCAGTGGGGAGTGTGCAGGAGGCAGCTAATCAATGTTTCTCTCTCATCGATATTTCTAACTCTCTATCCCTCTCCCTTCCTCTCTATAAAAAATCGATAAAATATATTTTTTCTAAAAAAAGGGAATTAATTAGCAGAGATATTTTAACATTGCTATTTGCCCTTTCTTTATAATAGAAATGTGAGAGATGAAAGGAAATTAGTAAAATGTATATGAAAATAATATATAAATTTATTAATAAACAGTAACAAAAGGATATAACAACAGAGGCATGATATAAAAACAACAAAAACATGATATAAAACAACAGTGATGCAAACAATGACTGATAAAGTGATTAAACTTACTCTAATATCTCCCTGTACACCACATTAAGAGTGAAAAGACTTTCAGAGTGCTTGACTAATTTCCCTTGTGATGAAGTACTTAGAACTTTACTGTAACATCACATGCTCTTCAAACTCGAGAGAAAGCAACATATAACTGACCATGTGCAAAAACTGGTTCAGGTAGGAACATGCCTACTCTGTCTAGAGTTTGTCCTTGTGATTTATTAATAGTCATCACAAATGCTGGCATCACAGGAAACCGTCATCAAATCAATTTAAATGGGAGGCTAGTGTCAGATGGGGACAAATTAATTCTTGGAATCAGAACAGCCTCTCCCTCTGCAGATCCTGTTAATACTTCAGCTTCGATAATGTTAGGTCGTAATCTTTTGATAATAAATCTGGTACCATTACAAACACCCCATTTACTATTGAGATTTCTCAATAGCATGATGATTGCACCCACTTTCAATTTTAATTTATGACATGGCATTCCCAAAGGAGTAATACTATTCAGAAATTCGATGGGGAAATTTTCCTTTGTTTCTTTGTTATGGAGTGGGGCCACAATATTAGTAACAAAGAAACAGAATTAAAACTTTATTGTGGGGAGCCACTACAGTGTTTTAGACAGGTTCAAGCCTTGGACTGATGAGAGGGCACAGTCCTCTCATTGCCACGTGAAAGTCCCTGCTTGGAGGGTAGGGCTCTTCCAGCACAATTATAGCCAACAGCTGTAGTTGTAAGCTTGAACCTATGGTCCGAACACGTGGCCCCACGTGCCTGAGTGATGTGGGCTTGATAGAGTTCAGGTGCATGTAGTTGAGTAGGATTGAAACCCGGGAGAATGTTTGTAAACTTCTTGATCACGCCCTTACTTTGCCTCGTAGCATCTGCTATAAAATAAAGGCATGGCTGTGGGCATGGTCGCTGTCAGAGAAGCAGCGTCCCACCGAGACCCGGCTTTCATTCTCTTGTCTGTCTTTTCTAAGCCTTTCAGCCGCCCCACTCAGGTTCACCCCGTGCTGGCGCAGCACACTTTAGAAAGATCTGCCTCCACACTCCCAGGGCGGGTTCCTGCCTCAAACTCCGCCCTTACAGGAAACAGCTCCTGGAAACAGCTTGGGGGAGGGCCCAGCCATTGCCTAGACAACCCCTGTAGTACTGACTTCCTTCTGCTCAGTCACGGCTGTTCATCTGTATGTGGTGAACACCACCCATGATTTTTATATAAGTAGATATCCTATATAATAAAAAGCTAATATGCAAATCGACCGAAAGGTGAAATGACTGGTCACTATAATGCACACTGACCACCAGGGGGCAGATGCTCAATCAGGAGCTTCCCCCTAGTGGTCAATGTGCTCCCACAGGGGGAGCACTGCTTAGCCAGAAGCTGACTGATGGCTGGTGAGCGCAGCAGCGGTGGCAGGAGCCTCTTATCGCAGACGGACATCCCCTGAGGGGTCCTGGACTGTGAAAGGTCACAGGCTGGGCTGAGGGACCCCCACCCCCAGTGCATGAATGTCGTGTACCAGGTCTCTAGTATTTTAATAATTAACTAGAGGCCCTCTGCATGAATTTGTACACGGGTGGGGTCCCTTGGCCTGGCCAGAGATCAGGGCCAATCAGGGCTGTGAGAGGTTGGCCGGCTGCCCTGATCAGGGCCATCAGGGCCGGCCGGCCGGAGCGAGGGGCCATGGGAGATTGGCCAGTTGTGGGAAGTTGGCTGTGGGGACACACTGACCATCAGGGGGCAGCCCCTGTGTTGAGCGTCTGCCCTCTGGTGGTCAGTGTGTGTCATAGCAACTGGTTATTCGGTCATTTGGTTGCTTAGCTTTTATATATATAGATATTATTTTTCTAATCATTTTATTTGCCTTTAATGAGATATCCAAAAAATATATATAAACATACACATAGCCCTGGCCGGTGTGGCTCAGTTGATTGGGTGTAGTCCTATGAACCCAAAGGTTGCTGGTTTGATTCCTGGTCAGGGCACATGCCTGGGTTGCAGACTTGATCCCTGGCAGAGGTTGTGCAGGAGGCAGCCGATTGGTGTTCCTCTCTCACATCAATATTTCTCTATCTCTTTCCCTCTTTCTTCCTCTCTCTCAAAAAATCAATAAAAATATATTTTTTAAATTTTTTTAATGCATATATATGTGTGTGTATATATATATATGTGTGTATATATATATATATATATATAAATAGAGGGGGGGGAGAGAGGTATAGATATCTAGTACACTAAATCTGAAATGTCATAAATATTGTTTATGCCAGGTCTATAGGGACAATATATATTTAAGTTTAGAAGATTAATGTATTTAAAGAAATAATAAGATAAATGTTAACAAGTTACTAATAATATAGATGGTTCTTGGATATGGCAAAAATCATGAAGAGAATGATTGAAGTTTGAAAATACTTTGCTAATCAAACCACATTATTTTATGGCTCAGGCACAGAGAGGTGAAATGACTCACCCAAGGCCCCAGGGTTAATTAGTGAAATAACGACTAGACTCGAAGTCTCCAGGTTCCAGGTAATTTGTTCACGTCAGTAATGTCCCACTTTAAGATTCTGAGCATCATTAACTTGATCTTATATGATTCGTATTATGAATAAATTTTTATCCACCACTGCCAAATGCATAAGATTCTAACTTTCATAATTGAAGTTTCAAAGACAGAAAAGCCCTCTGGTTCCCTCAGAGGGAAAAGCACTCTCAGGTATAATTACAGTTTGTGTTTATAATGTGCCTTTCATTATGGGATCTGAATGAACTCTAGTAAATTGATCTGATGACTGGTATTATACTTGTTTCATACACTGGGAAATAATGACCCAGACAGGGTAAGTGAATTGTCCAGGGTCGGCCAGAATGTCAGTCACTAAGAGACAGAATTAAGTCTCTAATCTTGACCTTGCCTCTGTGGATTTTGCCTTTTCTGTTCAACCTCCAGTTACTTGTCAAATTTTGAATTACAGGGATCTCCATTAAATGGGATTCTAGTCTAAGACCCTTAACCTTTCCAAATGTGTGTGGTAGGTGTCGAACCTTGAGGCTTCCTATTTTAATAGCCTTGCTTTTATTATTATTATTAATTGAGCATATCCCTGGGCTTAAATCTGTCACTTATTGATCTCTTTGGTTGTTTTAAAATTATGTTTTTCTACTGGAGTTCTTTGTCCTGCCTGTTACAGAGATGGGGAAATGACTACCAATACCAAATCAGACAGGACACATGCTGAGATGTTTACAGTCTACCTGCTCAGAATTCCTAACACCAACACTAGCTATTGGCCAAAAGAAACCAATAAGTAAATTCATTGTTTATTTTCCACTTTTGCACAGTGGACCATAGATAGTCTGTGGCCTTTGGCTGACCACAGGAGGTCAGCTCCTATTGATCTGATGTCCTTCAAATGCCCTCTAGTGGTTGAAGGCCCACGTGGGCTCCACTTTCCCTCTTGTGAAACACCAAGGGTTCTGAATAAATAGAAGAGCTACCCTTTGAAAACTTGCATGTGAAGCATCCCATGAGCATACTGAAGAACTTAGCCTGCTCCTTTGCTCCTTTGGCCAATTAAGCTATCTCTTCAAACGAAAATACAGAGCATAGTGTTCACTGCTTGGTTACCTTCAGAATAACTACTTTTGAGAACCTATTCCATGCCACACACTGTTATGAGTCCATTGTATACACACTCTCTGTATTAATTTCCTAAGGTTGTGTAACAAAGTATCACAAACTGAGTAGCTTGAAAACAATAGAATTTTATTCTCTTACTGTTATGGAGGCTAGAAGTTCAAAATCAAGGTGCTGGCAGGGCTGTGCTCTCTGAAAGCTCTAGGGGAGGGTCCTTCCACGCCTCCTCCAGCCCCTGGTGGCCCAAGGCGCCCCCTGGACTTGTAGCAGTGGAACAGCATCTCTGCCAGCGTCCTCCCACAGCTGTCTTCCCCTGTCTTCCCTCTGTGTCGTTGTCTTCACATGGCGTTCCCTGGGCGTGTGTCCATGTCCGGATGTCCCTCTTCACATAAGGACACCAGTCATATTGGATTGAGATCCACTCTAATGACCTCGTCTTAACTCAATTATATCTATACAGACCCTGTTTCCAAATCAGGTCACATTCACAGGTACTGGGAGTTAGGACTTTGACACAGCTTCCTGGAGAATATGATTCAATTTATAACCACCCTTTGAAGTAGGAACTGTTGACCCCATTTCAGATGCAGAAACTGAGGTGTGGAAAGGCTAACCCTGTGGCTCAACGTAAAACAGCTGACAGATGGAAGTGCAGCTCTGCTCCTCTGAAGCCTGGCCCTACTCCTCTGCCCTTTGCAGCTGGGAAATGAGCTACACTAACAGCTCTCAGGGGCCCAGTGATAGGGGTGCTGTTCTGACATCTAGGGAGGAACCTCTACAGGAAATTGCAAGGACTGGAAAGGAATATTCTTGTATTACAGAATCTAGCATTTTCTGAGTCCTTATCAAGTGCCAGACAGTTTTCAGCCCTTTACATGTATTAAGTCCTTTAGTTTCCACAGTGACACTGACAGAGGCAGTCATACCCATTTTACAAATGCGGACACTGGCAGAGGGGTAATATAACCTGCCCCAGCTCACACTGCTGAGTTGCAGAGCCAGGATTCAAACGCAGGAAGTCTGATACCGAGATCTGACTATCATAATGGCTGGATTGGAGTTTCCCGGCATTCTCTTTTTCCAGCTCTCCAAAATTAGTTTTGTCTCCTACAATGTAAGCTTAAAATATAACTTTGAGGAGCCCTGCCAGTGTTTCTCAGTGGTTAAAACGTTGGTCCATGCACCAAAAGGTCTCAGGTTGATTCTGGTCAAGGGCATGTACCTGGGCTGCAGGTTCCATCCCCACATGCAGGAGGCAAACAAACAATGTGTCTCTCTCAAATTGATGTTTCTCTCCCGTTCCCTCACTTCCACACACTCTCTAAAAATCAGTTGGGAAATATATATAACACTTTATAGAGAGCAGAACTCATATATTATAATACTCTGCACTTTCACAATGTTGGGTGCAGTGCTGCTCATATCTGTAGCTTCGGGAGGAAACTGAGCTCTAGGATACCACCTGGGCTCCTTGCCCACACTGTTCAAATGGATTAGGCTGAATGCTGGGACCGCAGCTGAGTGTCCTGGCAAAAGGCCCCTTCTCTCTTCACAGTCCACCAGTGGGGCTTTCTATATGCCTTAGAAATACATGCAAACCCAAGAATGGAACCATGTCCAAGAGCAATGCCCCTTTAAGATTTGGTCAAACTTGAAGCGTATGAATAAATCTACCACCAGAAGTGTTTTCTCCCCAAGGGATCCCCAGGTGACTAGCTGCTCTGCTCCAAGGTACATGTCTTAAGGGCAGGCATCAGCCCTTATTTAATACCATCGCTTGTGCATAGTTGTGAATCCTAGATCTATCATTACAACTAACTCTTATGAGTGGCCTGAAACTTACTGAAACTTGAAAAGAGTGCCAAAAAAGGTGAGATGCTGCAGATTTATCCCTTGCATCTGTCCTGTGAAAATTCTAAATCATCTAAGAAACTCTGCCAGGCCCGTTTTGGAGGTCTTAGAAACGTGGCTGTTGGAGTCCTCCACTGGGCTGCCCGGGGCCTTGGAAATCAGCCAGCTTCTCTAGGCTGGAGTGTGTACACAACTTCAACCCTGGGTGCCCATGGAGGAAGAGAATGCCCTGCTTGGTGCTATATGTGGATGTGTAAATTACAGCAGATGATGCACTTAGCAATTATGTTCTTTGCATACATAAGCAGGAACAACAGCTCCCAAACTGCCAATATCCTTCTCAATTCTCACAGAATGACTATGTGTCACACGGTCACACAGCAGGGGGCCTGGAAATGAGATGAAGGAATGGCACAGTATGAAGTTTCAATTTTGGAGAAGCACCCCTCCTGCGGTAACGAACAAGCAAACAAGAAAAGCCTCAGAAAGCACGGCAGTCTGGCTGTACACCTCCACCCTCCTGAGTGTGGAAATGGGCCCCGGAAGAGATTGAAGGGCAGAAGACGAGGGCCAGTGGCTCAGAGGCTCCTGTGCCTGGTGCAGCTGTGTGAATTTCTGAAGGAGCCAGGGAATGTTGCTAACTAGTTGGGAAGTGGGTGGAAAGCTTTAATGAAACAGCTGAAAGCTATATTGAAAATTTCAGATGTCTGGATGGGACAGGCAGGTAACATAAAGGAGGAAAGTGGGTCTGAGAGGGGCTCCCGGGAACCCTACAGAGTCCATGTGCCCCATCTAAAGAGTAGCTCTACTCCATCACATTGCTAAGTAGAGAGAGCTAACTCTTCTAATTCTCTAGGAAAATCGGAAAATCCTGTGTGGGAGAGGTAGGTGTGTGGGAGAGACCTGTCTCAATTTGGAACTGTTGACAACAATTTTAAATTATTTAAAACATTGTCAAGATGTGTATCAGTTATCTATGCTGTGTAATAAGCAACCCCAAAACTAGTGGCTTACAACCATTTTATTCTGCACATGACTTGTGGTTCATGAATTTGAGAAAGGCTCAAATGATCATTCTTGGGCTGAGTGATTCACTTTTAATCCACGTGGCATCCGGTGAGGCAGCTGAAGCTGGAGGATCCACTTCCAAAATGATGGATTCTTTTCCACATATCTAGCACCTTATCTCTATGCTCCTGGGCGCTCTCTCTCTCTCTCTCTCTCTCTCTCTCTCTCTCTCTCTCTCTCTCTCCCTCCCTCCCTCCCTCCCTCCCTCTCTCTCTCTGAATGGTGTCTCATCCTCCAGAGCCTGTCCATGTGCTACACCTTCTCCCAAAAAGTTGCACATGTACATAGCAACTTCCAAGAGGCAGAAAATAGAAGCTTCCAGGCCAGATAAGAACCATACTTGAACCTTTCACTTTCATCCTATTCTGTTTGTCAGTGCAGTTATAATGCCCACCTTGTCTCACGGAGACAGGGAAATGGACTCCATTGCTTGAGGGGCAGTGGCAAGGTCACCCCACATAAGAGCATATGGGTTGAGAGATGTGGTTTCATGCATCTTTGGAAAATGTATTCTACCTCAAGGTCAAACAAAACACATGTGAAGTGACTATGGCCTAGAGCTCATCAGTTTTCAGTCTTTCAGATAAAGGGTACTTCATGGGGCAGCATGAGGTAATGGTTAAGAGTCTGTATCCTGAAGCCTGAATACCTGGGTTCAAATTCTACTCTGCCACCTATTATCTGAGGCATCTTGGGCAATTTACTTAACTTCTCTAGGTCTTAGTTTCTTCTTCTGGGCGATATTGTATTATACCTATCTGATGAAGAATTTGTTAGACTAAAGGCGTTAATACTTGTAAAGTGATTAGAACAGATCCTCACATGGATTAATAGACAGTGTATTTGTTTGTTGGGGCTGCCACAACAAAGTCCCACAAGCTAGGTGGCTCACACAGGAGAATTTTATTACCTCTCAGTTCTGGTGGCTAAAAGTCCGCAGACAGGTCTTTGTGTCTAATCACACATCCCTAGTTGTGAACCTCATCCCTGTTCTGCTCAGTCCCAGCCATTTTTGAACAGTCATAGAAGTGAAAGTATTAAGGCAGATGAGATGGAATTCAAAGTGGGTCCTAAAGATTGTGTAAGATCCCTTCAGAAACAGAGGATGGGAGAGAGGGCTCCAGTTTGAGGGGCAGTAAGTGAGCACTTAGAAGTAGAGAGAACACATTAGGGCAGGGGTCCTCAAACTACGGCCCTCAGGCCACATGCAAATACAAATATTGTATTTGTTCCCGTTTTGTTTTTTTACTTCAAAATAAGATATGTGCAGTGTGCATAGAAATTTGTTCATAGTTTTTTTTTTAACTATAGTCCGGCCCTCCAATGGTCTGAGGGACAGTGAACTGGCCCCCTGTTTAAAAACTTTGAGGACCCCTGCATTAGGGGATGTGGGTAAGCATGTTTGGCTCATGGACAGGAAGGCTTTGTTTGGGGAAAGCAAAGTAAGGAGTAAGTTTAAAAGGATCCTCCTGACTCTGAGGGATGAAATCTGATTTGATGCTTTTTAAATATCTTTCACACTAATTCTCTGCCTCACTATCCTCTCTCCTCCACCTGCTCCCCACATACATCCCAACAGTGGCTACTAGAGCTACACATTTTGCATATTATGGGTCCTAAATAATATGAACCATTGCTAAATACGGAGCAGCTTGAGTTTAGCAATGCCATTTCAGAATACCTACTCTATGAAAGACTCACCATATACGTTCAGGGTGATTGGGAAGGGGGTGCAAAATACATAGGAAGTGCACCTCCTGTTTTTCTGTTAGATGTGGTGATGCCTGTGTGTCAGAATGCCAAGAGGACACTCTCCCCCAGCAAAATAAAAGTGAACTGGACACCCAAATGCTGCTTCCTTCTAGTTCCATGACTTCTCTCCTGTAAGCATCCAGTGTCAGTCTCCAGAGGACACCTTGCCCCTTAATTGCCTCTGGATACAAAACAAGAACATCATGGCAAGTGCAGAGGGCATGGCAGGCTATGAGCTCAGACCCCAAACCAGACTGACAAATTCTGAGTCCACATCTTACCAAGGGTAGGACCTTGAGTAAGTTATTTCAGCTTCTTGCCTTTATTTCTACATCTGTGAAACAGAAATGGTGATTGTACATGCCTGGTGAATTGCCAAATGGAAAGCCCCAAGAACAGTATAGAAGCACGTAAGAAGCACTATGTAAATATGAACTCTCTTTAATATTGGCTGCAGAAGTGTGCAAACTACATATGATTTCGTAGTACTCTGAAAATCCCAAGAATCTGAGAACTTTGTAGAGGAGGGAGCCTTGGAATCCACAGTAATTAGCTTCTTAATCTCTTCAAAAGAATGCACTTTGGGGCCCTACGAGATGGAATGGTCTCTACCCTGCCCTCCAAGAAAGAACAGAATCTAGGATCTGTCAGGGAGACAACTAAGATAAGGATTCCAACTTTAAGAGCTTTTTTTCTTTTTTTTACTGTGCTTTGCTTTATTGCAGGGTGTGCATTTTTTATCTTCTTTTTTTACATTGTTGACAGTATTATAGATGTCCCCCAATTTTTCTCCCCTTAGCTCCCCTCCTCCCAGCCCCTTCCCCACCCCAGGTCTTCACTACACTATTGTCTGTGACCATAGGCTATGCATATATTCATATAAGATTTTTGGTTAATCTCTTCCCATGCCAAACCGCCCCCCCCCCAATGTGAAATATGTCAGCCTATTCCATGCACCCATGCCTCTAGGCTTGTTTTGTTTTTGTTTGTTTGTTGTCAATTTATGGGATGCTGAGGGTAAATCAGTGAGCAGTGAACTGTTCCACTCATCGGATCTCCTTTTCACTTTCCTCTGCCTCTGAGCCCACTCAAACCTCTTCCAAAAAAAAGTAAACTCATCAGAGCTGGTAGCAAATAGACTCAAGGAATGCAGCTGTGGAAACTTTCAGCACCTGAGTATTACCTTCCTACCATCGCCTCTCCATCCTGAGTTAGACATAGCACATAAATATCAAATATTTGCATATCGCTGTGTATATTCTACTTATACATGTAAGAGTATATTACCACACATGCACACATGTATACTATATTGGTTGTGTTTCTCAGACACCTTCATTATTTGTTCAGACTGGATCTCCTTCCCTTCCAAATGATGCTTTAAAAAAAAAAGCCATAATTAATTCTGCACAGAGCTTAAAGAATTACTGATAACATAGATCTTAAATTAAGCCCTGGTAAAACAGATGTGGAGATAATATACAAACAAATAGAAAGCAAAGCAAATAGAAATTCACCAATAAAACTTTATTTTTTAAATCCTGAGAATGGGGTTAAGGGTCCTTTAGAAACTGTTATCTCAGGAGCAAAGGAAATCAAGGTTAGACAGAGCAGTACCATGTGCCGGTTCTAAGGGGGTTGAGGAAAAGAGCATAGTTTTAATCTCCTATTCCATGTGTTTGGCCCTTCATATTCTATTTCTTTTCAACACCGCTGCACACCCGAGAAAAAATCTTGGCTTAAGTTGCATGTGAAAATGAACTTGTAGGTCTCAACCCGGCTCTGTGGCTGAGTGTAGCACTGCATAATTTGACACGATTCAGCCTGATTGACAGTGAGAAGCAGACTGCAGGATCTCACAGGTCAGGACAGAAAAGAAGCTTGGCACAAGGGCCCCAGAGCATGCTGGGTAGCAGCCTTCACTTGACTGAGTGCTCCCCCAAAAAAGAAAGGAAGCAAGAATCCAGGAAACTCATTTGAGAGGCCTTGTATTGTCCATAGAGAAGCAAGGGAAAAGTACACTCCAGCAGATCAAAGTGAAGTCTTTCATTGGGACCAAACTTGAGTAGGGGGAGAGTTCCCCAGGGAGGAAAAGCCTGTAGAGAGAGGTGCCTGCACCTGCTGTCTCTTCTCAGGTGGGAAACCATGAGTGTGCTGACCATCTCAAAGATCCTTTAACCACCAGCCCCTCTTCATTCCGATTAGAGCCATCTGTGTAGCCCCATCCATACCTTCTCCAACACTGTCATTCACCTCCAAAGCTAATGTTTTTTTTAGGGTAGATTGATGTATTGGCAGGCATCCTTGGCTCTAAGCTTTCCAAAGTCGTTATTGACAGATTCTGCATGCCAATTAGAGATGCCACTGGGAACCTGTCCCTCAACTTGGTCACATGTCAACTTTCTCCACCATGGCCCCATCGCTGGCTCAAGCATGAACATTGACTAGTCTGAGCCACTATTGTTATTACCATCCTCTTGTCAGCTATTCCTTTGGGGGAGGACCTATGACCCACAGTCATGAGCAGCGGGATGTGAAAGAAAGTTTTGTGGAATAACTGGAAAGGGATTCTTCTGGTGGAGGTTGGCATGTATATGTAACTGGATTTTAAGATAAGACTTCCCCCACCTCACTTGACAGTCCCAGTAGGATAAAGAGCACACATGCACTGAAGGTGACCTGAAGGCCCTTCATGCAGCACTTCCAAAGGACCTTGTGAGAAACCAGCTCTACAATTCCTGGGCTGAGAGCATTAAGGAAAGGGGTATTTTGGAAACAGTATTTTAGAGACTTGTTACCATGCTGTGGTTACCCCTCTGTCCAGAGGAAACGGGGAGCGGGGTGTCAGTTCTTTTGCCTTACACCTAGAGTTGGCTTCCTCCACCTGCCCTGCATTTGTGAGAAGCTATGGTGTCAGTATTGCCTCTTGCCTCTAGAGGGCGTGTGAAGGGCTAACAGCCAGGAGAGAGCTGGCGCTTTAAGAGTGGCCTGCACACACACACACTGAGCTGCTCAGGATGAAAGACACATTGTTCCCTAGTGCTAGCCATGAGCCCTGCAGCAGAGCAGCAGCACCACATCAGCATAGCGCCACCTTTAGGTGCAGAGAGGCCCCAACAGCAATAACCTGGAGGTGAACCTTAGTCTCCTGTGGGTAGAAAAAAGATTCATGACTGACCATTTGTGAAAAAAAAAATGATGCAGCCACCCAGAAAACTGAGAATGGCCCTATGGAGGGGAATGTCCTATGAACTCACAAAAGCGCTGCAGGTGAATCGGTTTTAAGTAACATTAAGATATAAATAGAAATCATAGATACATAAGCAAACAGATAAATAGATGTAAATTCTTCCCTCTGCCCCTACCACTCCTCTGCAACCCACTCCCCTGATTAGTCTATAGGGAGGGTGGTAAACACCCTCTTCCCCAGTAGTACACCAAGAAGGGCAGTGGGAGCAGCCCACCGCAGGAGCAGGCAAATAGGGGTGCCCTGTCTTTGGAGAACGTTGGAATAATAATCACACCGACTGAAAGTCTGCTTTGCATTATTTCCACGCACCGACAATTCTCAACAATACCCTTTCCACAGGGCAGACTACTGCCAACATGCTCGTGTGTGCACACACACACACACACACACACACCCCTTGGTCCCCACTGCCCTTACAGGACTCTTGTTATATGAAACAATAAATTTCCTTCATTGTTTAAGCCAATTGTAGTTGTTCTGTCCTGTTACTTGGAGTAGAAGACACTGAGCTAGACATGGGACAAAGGAAATTGTTTGCCATCAAGAAGCTTAGCATTTAATTAAGCCCAGTATGGACAGACAGAAGTGTTTTCTGGGGTGAATGTCACACTTAACTCTAGGACTGATGCCAGGGAATTATTTATTGTGCAGACTGGAAAAACTTTTGGAGCTGTTAACCCTACAAAACAGAAGCTTTTGGACAAGGGTAAAAAAGGTTTCTTCACATTTATAAGCACATCATAGGTGATTTACCTAGATATCCTGGTATAGGAAGTAAAATACAAAATTTCCAAATCAGTATAAATGTGAGGCCACTGTAAGTAATTCAGCAAACAAGGCAAATGCAAGGAACATCTTATTCTTTAGCACACAACTGCTTTCTTTTTCCTTTCTTCTCCTGTGCCTCTCCCAATACCTCAGACCAATCCTGTTTACTGTCAAGTCAATTGACAACCATTCAACAAATTCCTACAGAGAATCTAGTAGACTCCTGACACTGCTCAACACTAGGTCTGAGATCTAGATAAAATAGTTTGCCTGAAGCTCCTGCAGAGGAGGAAATTGAGCTTCACAATGGCTAAGTGGGATTCAAAGCAAGTTCAGTCCAACTTGAAAGTTCATTATCTTTCCACTTAGCTAGAAAGCATAGAAACATAAGACTTGGTCTCTCATTCATTGAGCTTTTTAGACAAAAACCTACACAACATGAAAAAAATGGAGAAATGAAAGGAATTTATTAGTGATAGGTATTGCTTAGACGTGCTAGTAGATAAACTGGATACCCCAAGGAGGGTGATAACAGAAAAACATATGTTTTGTCCCTGGGCAAATGCTTCTGGAATTACAGCCTAATTCATTATTAGAGCTTAATTTTAGAATAATAAAAATATAGATGTCATTGATTCCTGTGGGTCATTTATAGTAAGCCCTGCAAACAGAGAGCCCCCTTGGAATTCTAATTTTGTTATTCCAGTGATATTTTTATTTCGATAGGAATAAATTCTCACAAAAGAATTTGTAGGCAAAGGGGAAGATGAGCTACTTCTACTTGTTGCTACCATTAAGCTAGGAACTTTCCTGATGTCTTCCAGTTTATTCCTACTTATATCCCATTTATTCCTAAGGATCTTTATCCTAGAAAAGCAGATGTGTGAAAGAATATAGTGTAATATTTAGGTATTTTTATGGAGAGAGTAAGTAAAATACAAATAGTATAACTCTTTACATTTATTTTGCACCTACTTTTAGGCTGATTTCCAGAATGTGAATTATCTGGGATTCTTAGCTGTTTTTTTCTTTCCTGGGAGCATTTGTACTAAGAGAAAAACATTGCTAAAATTTGAAGTTCTTATAGTTTCATTGACTGGGAGATAGATTGATTGATTTGGTAGAAAGGTAGAAGAAGTCATTCTTTTATTATTTAAGCTATTTTTTGTTATTCTTTTTCTGTGTTTTCATTATTTATATTTTCAAAAGATGTCTGTGCTTAGAACAATCTTTACGCATTCTTCTCAAAAGACAGATTTGTGTCACAGAATCAAAGAATCTCAGAGTTTAGAAAGATGATAGGAAATTTTTCCAGCTCCCAAATAAATACCTAGATATCTTCTACAAATACTCCCAATCTTTGCTTAAAAACTTTCAGTGACTAAGGTAGCTTTTTGAGGGAAGGACAGAATTAATCTCATAATGAGAACTAACAAATGTTTTCCTTTTTGTTTGTTTTTGTACTTAAGCAATTGAACCCACTCTGCCCTCTTTCCATAACAGACCTTCAGATACTTATAAGTAAGTATCATGTCTTCTAAGTTTTCTCTTCCCCAAGACACACATAGTTTTTTGGGAAAAAATATTTTCTCCCTCTGCCATGATTTCACATTAACTCATAAAATAGGAATTTTTACCCTTCAGAATATTAAAAAGGACTGTTTCCCTTGTCCCCCATCTTCTTCCTAAAGGCTAAGGAGCACCTTATGTAATTGGGGAGATTGATACAAGTGTGAGGCTGAGCCCCTGATTGGCCAGGTCGGGGGCAGACCTTTAGAGAGATGAGGTGGTAAGAAGATCTGGTCAGAGCCCAACACTACCTTCTAAAGGCATGGCTAGAGGACCTTCTCTGTCTTGCTATATGTGTCCAACAGGTGCAAGGCAATCCACAGATGCCCCTTGACATGGGCCGGGTCAATGTCTGTTCTGTTAGCTCAATCCCTACAAGCATAGTTCCCAAAATCTAGATGGTGTAGGTCCAAGTCATATCCATGAGTGCAGTTTTGCCAACAATAACTTGCACGTATTTTCCCTACAGCAGTTTACAATAGTTTGCAGTAGTGTGGTCAGTAGCACTGTGATATCCAGAGCTGGACCCCCCTCAGTTTGAATCCTGGCTCTTGACATGGTGGGGAAGTTGCTTAGTTGCTTTGTGCCTCAGTTTCTTCATTTGTGGAACAGAGATAACAGAATCCTATCCATAGGATTGTGAAGATTGAGTTAATATAGAGACAACGAGTGGCACATGAAAGCACTGTATAAATGTTGTATGTTTTTGTTGTCGTCATTATTATTCAACTCGAGTTTACACATAGGGAATTATCTCCAGTCTTTCACTTTAGCATCATGAAGTGACCTTCCATTTCAGAGACACTCCATTAACGCCACAGCTACTCAGTGGCCACACTCTGCAATGAAAATCAATAGATACACGGTAATTAGGTCTTCCTAATGGTGAGGTCATCACCTAGGCTGGAGGGAGTTACTAGGGACATGTCTCCTTCTCTAACATGTGGAAATTTGCCAAGTCTAGCAGAATCTTTTCTGGCCTTTTCTAACATCCTGCCATCAAAGGCAGACACTTGCCATTTCAGGACTAGTGTTACCACAGTCAGAAATTTCAGTCTTTGAGCATAGCCATCTCCTTTTTGGCTCTGAGTAGCCCAAATTAGAGCCTCTCCCTAAGCTTATCAAGGACTACACACCTTTCCAGTTTGACCAAATCATTTTTCATTCTCTCTATTGTATGGAGGTTTCTGAGCATCTGCATTAGGAAAAATACATGTGCAATCAACTTTGTTGGTTTGGCTGCTTGCTGTAATAAGTCTGGGGGGACAGGTTCTAGATAGCTGAAGAGTTCACCTCTTTCTGTGCCCCTTACCGTAGATACCTGAACATTTGATTTATAGCCTGGAAGCCATCCTACATCTTCCTTTCTCTCTAGACTTCTGTTTCTTTAAAAAAGACAGACGGTGGCAAGGAGTTGCCTCAGGAGCACAGTGAGAACCCAAGCTCGGGTCATTTCATGCAGATGCCACCGAGAGGAAAGATACTGTGAGTAAGAATAGGACTTATCAAATTTGCAGTGACCTAGCCTGCTCTGCTCTTAATTACAAAACACAAATCACTCTACCCCCGGTTGCTACAGAACAACTTGCCCTCTACCCCACCCCTGGTGGATCATTAGAGTGTGCTGGGTCAGTTGCTTCTGAAATTGCCACATGGGTGGGCCCTTAAGACTTACTAAAACAGGGGTCACCTCTCAGGAGTCTAACGTGTTCTAATTCAATATACTGATTACTTAGAGGTTAAAAATAATTTACCCTCAAATCGTGCTAGTATATTTTGCTTACTTGTTCCGAGTTTTTCCTTTATTATTCAAATGTGGCATTCTTTATTGTAATTGTCTGGTTACTTGTCTGTCTCCCCAAATAGACTGTAAACAGCAGAAACCCAATAATGCTAAGTGACTTCCTTGAGGCCACATAATCAGGAGAGAATCCCAGAATGGAAATCAGGCTCCTCTATTCATGGTCCGTTGTGCTGTTCATTAGCAGCAGGGCTTCGTGTTCTGAAATCGCTCTTCCTCAGAAGGAGCAGGAGAAGAGCAGCACACCAGAAGATGGAGATTCTGTTCTCAGGTCACTCACCTTGCCAAGCCCTGGTGTCTCTCATCTGAACAATGATGTCTGTTTCTTCAGATGGTGGCTAATGTCCTGCCCAACTCTAATGGTCTAGAGGTCCACTTGAAAGGATTGTCATACATTAACAGTTCTGAGAGAAAGATAGAAAGATCATTCATTCAACAAATATACACTGAGTGGCCAGATTATTGTGACCACCTGATGTTTGTAGGCAAATTAGCCATACACTGCATCGTATGGGATATGGAAGCCGAAGTCCTGCTCGAACCCCTTTGCTGTCTGCAGTTACCAAGATAAAGCGTCTCCAATTCCCACAGGAACACAAGGATTGGACAGTCGAGCACTGGAAAAAAGTCATGTGGTCCAATGAATCACGTTTCCAGTTGCATCATGCAGATGGCCAAGTGAGAATTTGGCGGAAACAGCATGAAAGCATGCACCCCACATGTATGGGTACAACCCTTCAAGCTGGTGGGGGCAGTGTTATGGTTTGGGGCATGTTTTCCAGGCATAATTTGAGCCCTTTAATTCGTGTAGAACAACATCTGAATAGCACAACATACCTAAGTATCATTGCTGATTAAGTTCATTCTGTCATGCTAATGGCATATCCCAATGGAGATGGCTTCTTCCAACAAGACAATGCACCATGCCACAGTGCTCGTATTGTGCAGGAGTGGTTTCAAGAACATGAGGGAGACTTTACCTTGCTTAGGTGGCCCCCACAATCACCAGATCTCAATCCAATTGAGCATTTGTGGGACGAAGTTAAAAGCCATCAGACAGCTGGTTCCACAACCATCAAATCTCACAGAACTGGACAGTGCTATTCATCAGGCATGGTGTTAGATTCCTCACATCACCTTTCAACATCTTGTGGAGTCAATGCCAAGAAGAATCACCACAGTATTGAAGGCAAAGGGTAGCCCAGCGAAGTACTGATGGGGTGGTCATAATAATCTGGCCACTCAGTGTACATATTTATTTAACAAATATGTATTCAGCATCTACTGAATGACTGGATGCCAGGTACACAGGTGAATAAAAAAACCCAACTCTGCCCACTGACAGCTTATGACTTGATCATAGTGGGGTTACTGGCCAAAATCTTGCATTGAGGATCTTGGATAAACAGAATTATAGGCCTATCATCAGCATACTGTGTTTTGATTGTATGCTGCATTTGGTAGTTCGCTCACGGTTGTGTGAGTGTGTGCATGTGTGTGTGTCGGGAATAGGTGGAAGAGAGAATGCTGTTAAAAATAGCCACACTCAAAATTACCATGTTTCAAATTCCTGAAACAAACAAAAACAAATCAACAATAACAAGACTGACTGGGTATGTCCAATGCAGGTGTCCCCTTCCTGCTAATGTGCAGTTTTCCGAATCACACTATTGTTGCTCTCTCCTGCCAAGATGCCAACAGGAGTGCCCAATTAGTGCCAATTTGTTTCTTGTAACACGGACACCTGTCACCAAAGAGCTTGACAAAAATAACCAACTCAGTCACTGCAGATCCAAACTGGGCGCAAATGAATCACCTGGAGGTAAATAAGAAGCCTTCAAATCCCAATGTGAATCCTCCAAGGGACCCCGTCCTTCTGCCCGTGGACAGATTCCTGGTGTATTTCTGACTGATGGCAAGACACCAACCGACAGTTGATTTTTTTTCTTTAAATGCAAGTTATCAGCCTTTCCTTACAGTCAGCTGCAGGCTTTCCCCGGGCAGTTCAAGATTCATCGTGATACTGGATTATCTTTCCTTTTAATAGCAAACCACCTTCCACTGAGATGGAATGAAAGTTGCACAAGAATGAGAGCGGATTTCACCAAGAAGTCCTTTAAACTCTCGTCAGGTAACACCTCTAGTTCAAGCATTTAAAAAAATAACCTTTCAAAACTAAACCAGATTTCTACTGTGCGGTGGAGCCAGCCACGAGGGTGGTACTGGTTACAACTGAATTAGCCCTGCTTGCCAATTGCTTTCCAACTCTGTTCCACTTCACGCCAGCCGCCTGCTCCCTGGGTGTGCAGTCAAAGGGAGCAGGCACCTTCGAAGGAGCTATCGGAACCAGATTAAGAATGCTTAATACACTGTACCATAGGCAAATGAGCAGGTATTTTCCCAGAGTCACCCACACCGGAAAATCAGCACTTCCTGCTCTTCAAGAGAGGACCCATCCAGCCCATTGCTCTATGGGAAGCAGAAACATCTGGAATCAAAATGGGCCAAGGAAGGGGTTTCTTTGCCTCTCCACATGCTGTGAGCTAAATGGCAGGTTTCATCACTTCCTTTGTAAGGCACTTCTCATTATGAAAAAGCGAACACAAAGCCTAACTCCTAACTGGAGTATTAATAATGAAAATGGATTATGTGCATCCTGTTTGCTAAGCAATTATCCCAAGGCAGGGATTGAGTCCAGATTTTTTGCCTCACTGCCCGAGTGGCAGGGCATGAATAGATAGACAGGTATTTGCATGCAGGCCTCTGACCTGGAGGAAATGTCAGGAGCTTGCGAGACTGCAGGGAGAGCTGCAGGTGCATATCCTTTTGAAATGTGGCTGGGTTTTGCAGTCTATTCTTGGAAAAGGCAAAGAAAGAGGGAAAGAATTTGGATTTGCTGTCTGTTTAAAGATATTCTCCTGAGTCAAGGGGAGACCATTTTACTTTACCCCCATTAAGTTTTTAATTCCCTGGAAGTGACTCAGGCCTCTACCTTCCCAAGGAAATGAAATTAGTTTTGTGTAGTTGATGGTGAGGTGCTTCCCCTGGATGTTTTATAAGACCTGGATCTGATGTGCTTCACTTTGGCACTTTTTAATAAGAGTAGGCATTTCTCTGATGTCTTAGACCTATATTTTCTTTTCCTCCTCTTTCACTCACTGTGCTCCTACAAGGTGTGGCCTGACTACCACCTTCTGATGCCCATGCATTCATTCAGGGCTGCACATCCAGCCTGAATCATGCTCTAAGTGTGTGCAGTGCTTTGGGATCCTTCAGCGTAAACCACTGCCAACAGCTGTGTCACCTCCAATCTCCCCTCACCCATGCTCTTCCTCCTTCATGGAATACTTGCATGTTAACAGGCCAGAGTGAGAGATGGCAGTGCAAGTTCATATGGATAAGCCATTATTTTCACAGGACAGGGTCATCTTAGACTAACAGAGTTAGCACATCCCTATGGCAGGGTCACTAAACCCCTCACAGCAGTTACATAACAAAATTGCCTGGGACATGGATAAGCATCTGTGGTACATCCATACAGCAAATTACTACTTGGCAATATAAAAGAATGATCTACTTATACATATAACACCCCGTGAATGAATCTCTAATTCATTATTCTAAGTGAAGGAAGTCAGACCCAAAGGCTATATACTGTATGATTCCATACTGGAGGAGGTAAACCAGATCATTAGGGACCAAAACCAGATCATTAGCCTCCTGGGTAGGAGTAGAGGGAGAGGCTGACTGGAAAGGTTGACCAACACTCCCAGTTTGCTTAGTATGGTCCCAGTCTTAGCCCAGAGAGTCTCCATCCCTGGAAAACCCCCAGTCCCACATAAATTGGGACAGCTGGTCACCCTAAAAGGGACACAAGGGAAAATTTTAGGGGGATGGAACTATTTTTCAAAAACCCCATTTTACTCTATGTGAATTATACCTTACAGAAGACTGGAAAGAATTGCCTAGTCTGTCACCTGTCCCTTCATTAGTGAGCTCTCTGTGTGCAGGGCTTTTGTGTCTCTTGTGCCCTTGATCCCTCCCCTCCCAGCACCTAGCACTCAGCCTGACATGGCATAATTTGCTAAAATAATGTATTGTGCTTTTTCTCAGATGCTGTCATATCACCACCAATAGATTCTTTAAATAATCTGGTAGTCTCCAAACATGGCATTTTCTCCATAGAACCATTCAGAATTCAGGTGTGTTTTTTCTATTTCTATCTCTTTTAGGCTTAAAATTGATAGCAATGTGCTCAAACATTGAATTAATAGCGATGTTCTCAAAACGAGACAAGTATACTAGTATTAATCCATGCTTTCTAAATATACTAAGCTTAACAAATTCCTGGAGTGCTTGTTTAAAAATAAATAAATACAAGTTCAGTGAACCTTATCCAGCCCCAACAAATCTGAATTTCCAGTGAAGGGCCTGGGAATCTTGGATGATTCTTATGATCAAGCATGGAAAGCAGAAAGTCAGAAAAACTGGCATTGGGAAACCTCAGCACCAGCCTTTGGGTATAATCATGTCCTGACTCCATGTTTCTGATGTGATCCTTCACCAGAGTCTCTCTCTTGATGAATTATTCATTCACTCACTGATTCCATTTGAGAAATATTTATTGAATACCTACTCTGCACTAGGGCTACCACAATGAAAGCAAGACCAACAGCCCTGGACAGTGTGACTCAATTGGTTGGGCGTCATCCAATGCACTGAAAGGTTACAAAGGTTGCTGGTTCAATTCCAGGTCAGGGCTCAGGGCACTTGCCTGGGTTGCCAGCTTCATCTCCAATAGGGGGCGTGCAGGAGGTAGCCAATTGATGTTCTGCTCCAACATGGATGTTTCTCTCTCTCCCTCTCCATTCCTTTCTTTCTAAAAATCAATAAAAATACTTTAATTAAAAAAAAGACAAACAAAGTGAGTTCAACCACTGATGGGTGATATGAGGGAAATAGAGCAGTGCCTGGGGCAGGTACTGCTTAAACAGAACAGTCAGGAAGAACATGGTCTTTGTTGATTTCTGGCTCTAACCTCAGGCAGGTTTCTCAAGGGAAGCATAGCTGGAAAGCCACAAACTTATGTTCCTGTCCCAGCACTGCCGTAAACAGCCACCACAGACCATCCTCAGTGTCCTCATCTGTAAAATGAGGAGGTAAATCTAGATGTTGATCTCCAAGGACGACCCTGCCAGACCTCACAGCCTGTGTTTCTGGAGTTTATTGTTATAGTCAAACAAAACTAATCTGATACATATTTAATGATATACATAATTGTTATTGTGCTGCATGATAATTAGCAATCAATGGTAAGCAGTTTTACATAAATGACTATAATTAGTACTTCTTATACACAGACAACCCAACCACATTTTGGGTTTCTCTCTCCTCTTGCTTTGTTATTCTGTGATTAGCATCAGGGTCATCTGCTCTTCTACACTATGTATCAGTCCATGATAATCCATAGCCTTCGCTCCCACAAACCCACATAGGGATGTTTACAATTTTAAAATTTCAGGGTACAGTATATTATCTCCTCAGGTAACTAACCAATCTTGAAAGCTCTGTCTTACTACATTTCTTACCACCACCAAATGGCCTTTCAGATAATGCCTTCTCTTGGCTCATTCATCGGCTGTCTTGCGTGCTGAAAGGACCAGAAAAAAACAGAAAACATTTAGACTGTTGAAATTCTCTGGAAGAGATGGGAAAGCCCACAAGGAAGACAGATAGTATAAGAAGGTGGACCCCATATCCTTTGCTTCTGAGACTCTGGAGCAGAGGGACAGTGTATGATTTTACTAGGGCTGCCACAGCAAACTTCCCAACTGGGTGGCTTAACAACAGAAATTTATCTTCTTACAGTTCTGGAGGCTCGAGTTCAAGATCAAGGGGTCATTAGGTTTGGTTTCTTCAGAGACCTCTCTCCTTGGCTTACATATGGCCACCTTCTCTCTGGGTCCTCACATGGTCTTTCCTCTGTGTGTGATGTTTCTGGTATCTCTCTTTCTGTGTCCAAATTTCCTCTTCTTTTAAGGACACCAGTCAGTTGATTTAGGGCCTATTCCAGACTCAGTTTAACTGAATCAAGTATTTAAAGACTTTATCTGCAATACTCTTACATTCTAAGGTATTTTGGGTTAGAACATCAGCATATGAAGTTTGAGGGGAGCAAAACTTAGCCATAACAGAGGGGGAACTGTGAGAAAGAGCTAACACTCCAAATACACAACAACCAGGAAGGCAGTCTTCCCTCCAAATCTAACCCAGAACTTTCTGAGACTCTTCAACCACAAGGGTCATTCCCTCAGCTAATGACTAGCACGTAATGTCCCTAGAACAAAATCTCCCTTTTCACAGGCAAAAATGAAAGTCTTAAAAGATGTAAATACCTGGGAAAGCAGGCCTTCTGGGTGAGAAAGAATTCTTGGCAACTTGTCAAAGTCCTTCCCTGTTTTGGTAAGAAGAAGGCAGGAAGCTGAGATTGAACTTGGCCTACTTCGCAGTTTGCTATGCCCTCTCTGTTGATTTTCTGCCCTGGCCAGTTCATCGCAAAGCAGATATAGGATCGTGGTCAGTTGAGTGGCCTGGGAAGCAGTGGGCCCCAGAGTGCACACCGATTCATGCTTCCTTCTGCACTCTCCACACCTGCACCAAGGCCCCCTGCCTCCCAGAGGCAAACTGTGATTCTAATGGTGAGATCTGAAAACAGACATGACAGGATGAGAGAAGCTTGCTAGCAAAGCATTAAAATGAAGCAGCAATGGAAAACAGTTTTCAAAGGACCAAGGGCTGCAACCTGTACTCAAATCAAATGGATTTCCCTTATTGTGTCTGGTCCTTTGCACAACATGATAGGCATGAGAGTACTTCACCATGAGTAAAAGTAGAAAAAGATGCAAAGCAAATCCAGGGACAGAATTAGAAAAGTGTGACCGTGTAATGCTGGAAAGAATTTGGTGTTTTAATACTATAGGCTTTAATTTGGTGTTTTAATACTATAGGCTTTTTCCCTCTTTTTGAAATCCCTGGTCTTAAAACAGGACACCTAGGTTTCAATCTTTCTGTTCTGTTGTTATCAATGAACTACTCAAGCAGCCTCTCTGGGCTTGGTTTCTGCATCCTTGGCTTGAGGAATTAGAAAACACTCTCTCTGAGGAAGCAGATATTCTTTGCTGCAAGTATATGTTGACAAAACAAGAACTGATTCAAATAATTAACAGAGCAAAACTTAGTTACTGGTGTACATTTCTGGTTAAATGTCAGCTAATTTAGAGCTACTAACGTCTCATACTCTGTTTCTGATTAAGCCCATGATTACTCATCTACAAAATGGGGATAAAATCTGTCTCACTGGGTTTTCTGAGGATTAAATTAAACAAAGGATGTAAATGAGACAATGGCTGCTGCTCAGCAGACTCTGAGTAAGTGTTAGTTCTTTTCTTATTCACCTGGGTAACCCCCTTGGTGCCTGGTTTGATTGATGTGCATTAAATACTTGACAGATTGTGAAAGTTGCATGGAGGCACCACTCTAGTAAGAACCTAATGCAAATACAGACCAAAGGGATTAAAGTGTGCCAAATAGGGTAGTGATGGAGGTGTCTACCCTCTCCCTCTCTATAGCATAATGTACAATACCTACATACATATACTTGGAATTCCATGGACTTAAATTTCCAGCTGTCACATGTCAATATATTTTTGGCATGACCTGGTAAGCCACATGGGACAGGATGACCTGACCTGATGGGTAGCAGCAGCATAACCATTATTGAGTCCAGTACTTTACAAGTCATTTCATTTTAGCATCACAGCTCTTCAAAGTAGTATTGATATTCCCTCTTTTCTGATAAAGGAATTGTTGCTATAGAGGATAAGAATCTTGTGCATGTTCACAGAGCTACTGAATAGTAGATCCTGGTTTTGAATGCAAGATTCCTTTTCTCCAAAGCCTCTGTGTCTTGTACCTCAGTAATGGATAATCCAGGAGTAGGCTGTTTTTAGAATTAGAGACTTGCATTAAGGATATTGGCCAAATGGTACTGGATAATTCAGGCACTAATCTAGGTCAAAACAAAACTCCAGAGTTAGACAAAGTCCAGGCAAAAACAAGGAGGGTCCCTGACAGATTACTAAAGTTTGATCTCAAACCCCAAGAGCGAGGTAGAGTGCCAGAGTTCAGAACAGGGCATAGGAGGAATCTAGGGACAAGGTAGGAACTTCATACTAATAATTAAGATAAAGGGTTTGAGGCAAATAAACAGCCATAATGACTCAGTGCTCCAACATATTGGTCAGAAGCTCCTCATATTCTGACAATGATATCTCCTGGAATCTAACATGGAGCTGACATCTAAAAAGGGAAGAGAGTGGTAGTAGGCAAACGGGTCCCTAGTGGGAAGAGAGAAATGTTCCAGAGGAATCCATTTCTGGTTACCTGCAAGTTTTGGTGATTAGATCAGACATGTCTCAAAAGGACTTGAGAGATGACCTTTGGTGCCATACATTGTCATCAGTTTTATCCACAAGAGTCAGAAAGTTTGTGCATGTGGCAGACAATCCCAAGAAATAAGGGTTGTGTCTCATTCTTTGTATTAAAGAGGTCTTCCTAAAGAGTCTCACAGAGCCCTCTGCTTCCTGGCATAACACAGTTTAAACTGAGCCTTCTTAATGCCCATCTCAGCACAGTGTCCTTCCCACAAAAAATAAAAATTAAAAAGTAATGTAAATATTTACCAAAACCTTTCACAGGCACCAAAGAAACAACATTTTATGACGCAGAACGATCCTAAAGGTCTTCTTCACCTAACTTTCTCCCCAAAGTTTCATTCATAACTATTGCTTCTTGCCCCCCTCCAAAATATTTCTTCTCCTTCCCTCCCCAACTGTTTAAATATTCCCGCCCATTTCACAAGTCAGAAGAAGAAAAGCTATTAATAGTAAGCACTGTTTAATATTTTGTCCCCATTACAGATTTTCTGGGTAAATTGTAAACAGAGAGCAAACCAGAATTGGCTATTGTTTGTTGGCTGGCTTTGGTCCTCATACCATTCCTCTTTCAAAGTGCCTCCTTCCCATGGCCATCAATTAGATACACTCATTCAATCAACTGTACATCTAGTAAGCTCTTGGTCTTGCACTGTGCATAGTAAAGTGACAGATGTTTAAGACACAAGCCCTGCTCTTGAAGAACTTAGAATTGAATAGAGAAGATAGGGCATATGCCCAAATTACTACAATAAAATATTTTGTGACTAGGTGTATAGATGTGGATTAAGATTCAAGATATTCTGGAGGATTAACCAACACAAATTGCACAGTATACTTACTCTTATCCCTACCTCCATCCCCAAGACACAGGCAATCCTGTTGTTCCTTTTCTATTCGTATGTTCCAACTTATTCCTCTGGTGAAATCACCTTGAAGGAAAATGAAATCAGATCAAAATGGATACAAGTTCAGACTTGGAGGAAAATAATGTACTAAAAGAGAAATCTAAGAGTATTTGTAGAAAGGAAGAAACATTTGAGTTATAGCCTTGTGAAAATAATTAAGAACCCTCAAGAATTTTGTTATGAGTGGATCTCACCGATTTAGTCCCTGCAGTGACTACCACCAAGATAACTTCTGTAAACCAGTCTGATTATGTCTCATTTTAAATGTCTCATCACTTTTGAGATTTCCCTTGTTTTCTGTTATGAGTCATAAGTTCATTTTTTAGTAGACTCCCACCTATCTCTCCAACCACATACCGTACCACTCCTCATTGCCTGCATATTCTCTGCTTTAATCCCACATCCCGAATTTATCCCATTTATGTCCTTATCACACTGCAATTGACTTTTCCCAAGTTATTCACCTATCAGACAATAAGTCCCATGCAGACCTGGGCTAGGTCTACCATGTTAACCATTGTATCCCTCATAGCCTATCTCAGTGCTGGGAAAATGGTAAATATTTCATGAGCATTACTTGAATGAATTACAAACATAAGGGAATCACTCCCTGTCTTGAGTTGAGTTTCCTGGAAACATACTCTCAGATGGGGATTTTCATGCAGAAGGTTCATTGGGCAGTAACTAAAATAAAATTCTACAGAGAGAGAAGTTGAGCTGTAATGTAGATCCCATAAGGAGCTCTAAAGCTGATACATAACCCTCCAGAGTTTTCTTACTAGTGACACAAGAGCCAGGCCTTTGTACCCCTACATCTACTAGTCATGAATGCTAGTTACCTACAAGAAGGAGGTGTCACTGTAGGGGATACAGCTCCCTTTGAACAAGAATAATTCCTGAAAAAGGACTCAGCTGTGAGTCCTTAGCATCTAAACCTCCCAGCAGATGAAAGAAGGAGTTCCTTTGGTTAGGAGGGGAATTTGAGCAATGTACTACAGTGTCTACTGCCTTTCCCTTTAACCTACAGTATAAGCCTGCATGCCTTAATTTGCTAAACTCTAGAAGTTTCCCTCTGCCCTGAAATTCACCCAATAAAAAACCTCCACTGTTCTACTATAGGTGCAGTTAGTACAAATACTGCCACCCTTACATTCACTTATTCATTCAGAGAGTATTAATAGAGCACCTGTTACGTGCCAGGCATTATTCTAAGTTTGGAGAATTCAGCAGTGCGTGAAATAGCCTAAAAGGTCCGCTTTCATTCTAGAAAAGAGACAAACAATTAGAAAAGTAAAAAATGGAGCAGAGGATAATAAGTGCTATGAAAAGAGTAAAGCAAGAGATGAAAAATAGGGAGTGCCAGGATGTGGGGAGGTGTGTATTGTAATAATAAAGAGGGTAGTCAGAACAGGCCTCACTAAGAAGGCAACATTTGAACAGAACCGTTTAGATGTTGGGGGAAAGAGCTTTCCAGGCTGAAAATAAAATAAGTTCAAAGGCCCTGGGGTAGAAGCAAGCCTAGATATTAGGTTATAACCAGAAAGCCAATGTGCCTGGAAAGGAGAGGGAGAGCCTCGTGGGAAATAAGGTCAGAAAGAAATGGGGTGAGGAACAGTTTATGGGTCATTATAATGACTTTGCCCTGTACTCTCCCCAAGCTGTGAAGCCATGGTAAATTTGAGTAGAAGAGTAATAAAATCTGACATACATTCTAAAGGATCACTCTGATTGCTGTTGGAAATAGGTTATGGGGAAAGTGCAGGCACAGGAGGACAGTTAAGAGACTCTTAACATAAACAAAGCACCAAATGATGGGGACCTGCGCCAAGGCAATAATAGCAATAACGGTGTGGAGAAGCATTAGATTCTGGAAATATTTTTATGTAGAGCTGACAGGACTTGCTGGTAGGTGGGGTGCATGTTATGAGAGGAAGAGAGGAGCCAAGGATTTCAGTATGAGCAACGAAAAGGATAGGGTTTTCATTTACCGAGATGAAAAGAATTGAGGTGGGGGAAGATGATTGGGAGTTCAGTTTTGGCCATGTTAAATTTAGAGATGCTGATTGGACATCCAAATGGAGGTTTGATTCCTGGTCAGGGCACGTGCCCAGGTTACAGGCTCAATCTCCAATAGGGAGTGTGCAGGAAGCAGCCAATCGATGTTTTTCTGTCATTGATGTTTCCCTCTCTCTCCATCTCCCACCCTCTCTCTCAAAAAAAAAAATATATATATATATATATAAAAAAATATATATATAAATATAAATATATATATATATATATATATATATATATAAATATATATATATATATATATATAAACATTGGACAGAAATGCGTCCTTCACCATACCCAGCATGACCTAACAAACTTGGGCTTGAGAATGAGAAACATATGGTCTCTGATACTCACTATGATAATTGAATTACTGGTTCTAATTCTTCACTTCCCTTTATTAGGACCATATATCCAAAGCCTCATCATAGCCTTATGATGAGAGGTGTGTTCCTGTCTATTCTCTTGGGCTTGACCATGTGATTTGCTTTTTCCAATGAGATTTAGTGGTTGTGATGTAAGTGGAAGCTTGAAATGTGTTTGTGTGGCTGGGTTTGCTAGGTTGTACTTCTGCCATTATCATGGGACGAAATGCTTTGGGTAGCATGCACTTTCAGCCTGGGATTCAGACTGAAGTATGTGGGACAAAGTCACCCTAGCCACCTCGCAGACAAGGAAGAGTAGTGTCTGTTGTTGCATACCACCGTGATTTTATAGCTCCTGGTTATGCAGAAATAGCTGACTGGTACAGTACTGACTTATTAGCTATGTAGCTTGGTAGCCTCACTTTCTTTATGTCCCCAAAGATGATAGAATAGCCCCCTCTCTCTGAGTTATAATGAGGAGTAAATAAAATAATGTATGCAAAAATCCTGACATTGTGCTTAGAACAATATAGATACGTGCATATTAAAAAGTAATCAATATCAGATTCCTCCCCTCCAGAGCTGAGGGTCAACAATGGCTTTCCATACTAGCATAGGTTCCAAGAGTAATAAGATTTTTGTCTATAAAGGGTCACCCTTGCCAAGAGAAGGGCTGTGTATCCAAGTCTCTTTGGCAATTACCTTCATCATTTAGAATGTTAACATAAGCTATAGCACTGTAGTTTCTTAGGTTCCCTGATAAACAACTACAGCCAGAAAAACCAGCAAGTCTAGTTCCACTGTATTTTCATGGGACCCACTCTCTTTAGAAATATAAGCCTAATTCATCAGTGCATTAGGATCCCCCATGTCCCTGGAGAAATAACTGGCTTTTTTATGACGAGCAGGATACATGCACGCATGGACACACTGCACCATACTCACCCCTTTATAAGCCCAGTCTTTTGTTCATCAAAAATGATAGAAAGTAGTGGCATAAAGCCACTCTCAGCAAAATAATTCATTACAAACAAAATCGTCCAAATGCCAGTTCCTCTGCCCAGAATGCCCTTCAGTGGGATAGACCCTGAAGACACCTGCAGCAGTCAGTGTCGGCAACACAACATTAACTCTGACAATGCTTATTGCCTCCCCAGGCCGTCACTAGCTTTGGCTAATCCTTCTTATACCTTTATTTTCTGAAGCTGACCTTTAATCCTTGCAATCAGAATATCAACAGTGTAACAATGCAAGTAGCTTTATTGAGGCTGTGGTGGTGAGCTGGGTAACACCTTCCTGAAATACCCCCACCTTTCAGATAAAGCTAGAAGGGAAGGTTTGACCAAGGCCTTTGTGTACGTCTGAGGCAGCTAGTCCATGGAAAAAATTATTCAACTATGGGGGGAGGGGGAACTTGTTGCTGGTATGAATTCCAGGTACAAAATCAGGATGAATATAATTTCTTTATTTTCTTAAGTCCACACAACATGGCAAGAAATTTAGTCCAGTTATTACTGACATTTACCCAGGATTGGACTAAGGTCTTAAGATCTTATAAAGGCCAAGGTATCGGGATAGCCCTTCTTGGTGTGGTCCATGTTAGGCACCATGAGAATGCCCACGGTCCCCGTCTGCATTCACTCGAAGCCTTTGGTTTCAGCTGCCACACATAGATGATGTCTCAGAGCCTTTGTCAGGGGCTGACCCCCATGTGCCTGGGACCAGCCTTCCAGAGCACATTATATGGCCGCCCTCTCAGAGGGCTGGCTTGTAGCCTGCTCTGAGGTTAGTCACAAGGAGGGCATGAGTCCTGGGCTTCTCCCAGGTCACTCCAACTGTTGCTTCTGACTCAATCTAACCTCTGACCTCTCTTTTTAGTATCTCAGCAAAGTTTGCCCTCCTTCCTTCCAATTTATCCTCAAAGACTGCTTCTCTCCTCTAGCTGTCCATCTCTTCAAATGTTTTGACTTTGAAAAGAGACAACAGTAAAGGAAAAGTCCTGCAGGTATTTTCCACTCTCGGTAGGAAGTCCTCTGTGCAGGTCTGGGTAGAGAGTGGGGGAAGAAGAGCACAACGCAGCATCTCAGAATACTACGCTGCCCTTGGAGTGTTACTTTATTATTTCTAGAACATACTATTTTACTTTAAATAAAGCAATCCTTTAACTATTTTTTCTTAAAGAAAGAATAGGTGGTTGAGTTGTGGACATAAGGGAGTGGAAAAGAAAAACTGGATACGGAACCTGCCTCCTAAATCAAACTTGAGGAATTGCCTTAGCCTGGGTTTTTCAGAAAGCAGAGTGTAAGGGGGCAAAGTCTTGGGCAGATACCTTACTAGGAAGCACACTCCCAGAAAGCTAGAGTGAGGGACAGGGGAAGTAGAGCAGGGAAGGGGGAGAGCCAGTTGAGCTGGCCACATATTTTTGTTTTTGTTTTGTTATTTTTATTATTATTCACTGTTGAATCCCCAGTTCCTAGAATTGGAGCTCCAATATAGCAGGTACTCTAGAAATACCTTATTTTTATTTTTTTCAGAGAGGGAAGGAGCAATAGAAACATCAATGATGGGAGAGAAGCATTGATCAGCTGCCTCCTGAACACCCCGTACTGGGGATCAAACCCACAACTCAGGCATATGCCCTGACAGGGAATCAAACAGTGGCCTGGTTGATAGGTCAATGCTCAACCACTGAGCTACACGGCTGGGTGCAAAAATAATTTTAATAGACATTTTCCACTATCAACCCACCCCCAATATTCTAAAATTTGAAATGGAATATAATACAAACTTTAAACATTATATCCAGTGTATTTTATGCTTACCAATCATTCCCTTGGTCTCTTCCACAAACATCAATACGTACTTCAAACAATATATCTGAAGATCCTTAAAATTGTTGCCCTTATTCTAGAATGAGAAACCCAAGGCCCAGAGAGAAGATGAATCTAATAGCTAAAGTCACTCAATTAATGACTATGGATAGTCTATAATTGAAGGGTTCAACTATTGGTCCAGAGATTTTTCTTACCTAAAATGCCTCACAGTGGAAATATTAAAAATAAGTTAAACAGGAGAACCAAGATGGCGGCATAGGTTAACGCCGGAGTTTGCTGCTTTGAACAACTACTTCAAAAGTGAAACCAAAAAACGGAAGGGACATCACCCAGAACCACAGGAGCGCTGGCTGAGTGGAAGTCCTACAACTAGGAGGAAAGAGAAACGCATACGGACACTCAGAGGAGGCACAGTGCTGAAGTCAAATTCTGAGGTGCGGAGTGCGAAGAGCGGGCTGGCGGCGAAGGGCGCGGTTGGCGTTTTCAATCGGGAGGGAGTTGCAGACTCTGAGCTCCAGATCCGGGCGAGTCTTTAGGGACCCAGACTCAAACGGGAGAAGCGGGACTGTCTGGCTTCGGTCAGAGCGAGCGCAGCTTTCTCTCTGAGCTTTGCAGCGGGTGCTGGGACTCAGAGAGGCAGAGCCCCTGGGGACAGGACTGAGAGCCGCCATAACTGCTCTCTCCGGCCCACCCTGTTGATCCTGTGCGACCCGCCCCGCCCAAGCCCTGCACACAGGCATTTGCCGGATAGCCTCAGGCAAACGCCAGATTAGCACCTCCCTAGAGGACAGAAGTTCTCTCACTGCTGACACAGCTGATTCTCATAGCCACTTGGCCTGGAGGTCAAACCCTCCCTGGAATTAGCTACAACAATCAAGATTTAACTATAAGACTGCGAACAAAGACCACTAGGGGGTGCACCAAGAAAGCATAACAAAATGCGGAGACAAAGAAACAGGACAAAATTGTCAATGGAAGATATAGAGTTCAGAACCACACTTTTAAGGTCTCTCAAGAACTGTTTAGAAGCCGCCGATAAACTTAATGAGATCTACAAGAAAACTAATGAGACCCTCGATCTTATATTGGGGAACCAACTAGAAATTAAGCATACACGGACTGAAATAACGAATATTATACAGACTCCCGACAGCAGACCAGAGGAGCGCAAGAATCAAGTCAATGATTTGAAATGCGAGGAAGCAAAAAACACCCAACCGGAAAAGCAAAATGAAAAAAGAATCCAAAAATGCGAGGATAGTGTAAGGAGCCTCTGGGACAGCTTCAAGCGTACCAACATCAGAATTATAGGGGTGCCAGAAGATGAGAGAGAGCAAGATATTGAAAACCTATTTGAAGAAATAATGACAGAAAACTTCCCCCACCTGGTGAAAGAAATGGACTTACAGGTCCAAGAAGCGCGGAGAACCCCAAACAAAAGGAATCCAAAGAGGACCACACCAAGACACATCATCATTAAAATGCCAAGAGCAAAAGATAAAGAGAGAATCTTAAAAACAGCAAGAGAAAGAAACTCAGTTACCTACAAGGGAATACCCATACGACTGTCAGCTGATTTCTCAACAGAAACTTTGCAGGCCAGAAGGGAGTGGCAAGAAATATTCAAAGTGATGAATACCAAGAACCTACAACCAAGATTACTTTATCCAGCAAAGCTATCATTCAGAATTGAAGGTCAGATAAAGAGCTTCACAGATAAGGAAAAGCTAAAGGAGTTCATCACCACCAAACCAGGATTATATGAAATGCTGAAAGGTATCCTTTAAGAAGAGGAAGAGGAAGAAAAAGGTAAAGATACAAATTATGAACAACAAATATGCATCTATCAACAAGTGAATCTAAGAATCAAGTGAATAAATAATCTGATGAACAGAATGAACTGTTGATTATAATAGAATCAGGGACATAGAAAGGGAATGGACTGACTATTCCTGGGGGGGAATGGGGTGTGGGAGATGCGGGAAGAGACTGGACAAAAATCGTGCACCTATGGATGAGGACAGTGGGTGGGGAGTGAGGGCGGAGGGTGGGGCGGGAACTGGGAGGAGGGGAGTTATGGGGGGAAAAAAAAGAGGAACAAATGTAATAATCTGAACAATAAAGATTTAATTAAAAAAAAAACAAACAAAAAAAATAAGTTAAACATATTTTACCTATTTTCCTCTTTGTCATATAAGGCCCACTCTGTTTTGTAGAGCAATTCATATCTGCCTCTAAGTTTGTTTATGCCCATTTTTTTATTGGTAAGTCAAACAGAGAACTATCCAGTTAACCAGGCTCCTTAGTAACAACTTACTGATCATAAATGTCTACTTAAGCATAGAATGTGGGACCTCAGCTCCACTGCCAACCCAACAGATTATTAAAACCAGGGTATTTATGAGTGATATTATGTCAAACATTGTTTTCTCCATCTCATTATACATTTGGATATATTGATATTTTATATTAAAAATAGAATATACTCTTCTGAATCTTCATTCACCCACTTATTCCAACAAATATTAAGGATTAAGACCTTACTTAGAGTGTCAGGTTCTGTTCTAATCAAAATATCATAAACATGTCTTCAAGTTACAAAATGTGGTTCTGCAACATTGTTTCAAAAACTTGCATGAGATGATAGTGCATGATATCCCATTACATAATTTTACCTAGATATATTGAACAAGTGCCCTAATATTGAAGAGTAATGATCCTGATGTCTGCTTCTCCATGTTGATGACATGCTATAGGGATTTAACTCTTGTTTATATCAATTATCCTGTGATAACATTGGTTTGGTTCCACTTACTTCACCTAAAGTCACAGAACCTATTGACAACATTAAGTGAGGACTTACATATATGTATATATGGAAGCTTATAGGGAATTGTGGCAAATACTCTGAATGAGATCACACAATAGTCCTTCCCTTCTCCCTTAGCTCTGTAGAGTAAAATCCTGTGGTACCATGATGCACCCACAATCACAACTAATACTTGGCTCTCATATTTTCCCCAGCTCCCCCCTGAGGGTTGATGTTCTTTACTTCTTCCAGGGAAGAGTTGTGGCTAGGGAGTGACTGAGATTTCCTCAGTTCAGTGGATGGTGTGCTAAATACTGCTAATGTTTCACTGTTGTTTCATAACAGTGCAGGTAGACTCAAAAATACTGCTTTTCTTAACCTCAAAGCAATACAATCCTGCATTTTATGCAATTACATTTTGGACCTCACTAATCAAATTAGAGCCAAGTTTTACCTCAGTCACTTCTTCAGCCTCCCTAGGTTTGGTCATGTGTCATAGTTCTAACCAATCAGACCTAAATATCAATCTGTTGGGAAGGTTTAGGAAAAAGCATCTTTTCTTTTTAAAAAAGAGGCATATGCCCTGACCGGTTTGGCTCAGTGATTATAGCGTCAGCCAGAGGACCAAAGCATCATGGGTTTGATTCCCAAACCTCGGTTGCAGGTTCTTTCCCCGGCCCCATTGGGGGGTGCAACCAATTGACGTGTCTCTCTCATATCAGTGTTTCTCTCTCTGCCCCTCTCCTCTCCCTTCCACTCTCTCTAAAAATCAATGAAAAAAATATCCTCACTCCTTAGGTGAGGATTTTAAAAATACATACATACATACATACATACATACATACATACATACATAAAATAAAAAAGAGGCATATGCGGCTGCTGCCATCCACCCTCTCCCCCACCCCCACATCCCTTCTATTGCAGACTTGGAAGAGGATTTGCTGCTGTAGCTGGGGTGGCCAACTCACCAGCAAAGGCAGAAAGATAAGAAAACTGCAGAGGCAGCAGGCCTGACATAACTGAGCTGCTGCGCTGAAGCCAGCAGCTGCCTACCCCAGAATTCAAATTATGCAAGAAGAATAAACATTTATATATTTAAGTCACTCTTAGTCAGAGTTTCTGTTACTTGCAGCCAAAATTATTACTGATTAAAACAGAGATGGACTGGCTTTCCCACTGAAGTGGGTGTAAAGGTATGAGGATTGCATTTTGGAATTCTACTTTGTAGAATTGTGGAAGAAAAAACATATAAATATTCAGATCCCTAGTATAAAGTCAAACATCTCAACTACTTACAGATGAGTAACCCAAGGCTCAGGGACAGAAAGTGATTTGCCTATGGCTCCATATGTGATGGGGACTAGCCTTGGGTAAAGGGTTAATACATTCACACATTTTTTATGTTGCAAATGAGGCTGAGAATGGTAAATACAGACTTCTCCCAATTCCCAGCTCTATAACTTTGATTGTCTTATTCTCAACTTAGCTTTCAATTCACTAGACTTATTTTATCTCAATTTGCCTCCCACTTAGCCAAAAGCATCTCCCACAACCAAAAGTTATATATCAGTTTCATTACATTTTCCTGTCATAAAGCAATACCGACATTCCTCCACAAGAACCCTGTGAAACAGTTGTTTCAATTAAGTGCTTCTCAGGTATTTGAAGAAAATTCTAATGGTGGTAATGGTTATACGCTGTATATGAGATCTGATTCCTTGCTCTATCCTTTTCTATTACAAAAACCACCCCACAAGCAAGCTCACACTATTCTGGACAGTGTATTCTTAGAAACAAATCTGCCGAGAAAGATGGCCAAGAAATGGCACTTGATATAATAAAAAATATATATCTAACCACTAAAGGTAGTCCTATAGCTGGAGTGTTTGGCTGTGATAGTGGGAGGGGGGAGAACGTGTCATCTCCCTCTCTCTCTCTCTCTCTCTCGCTCTCGCTCTCGCTCTCGCTCTCGCTCTTTCCATAGACTACAGCGGTACATTTTTCTAATTATGTTCCCATTGAGTGGCCTCAACAAAGCTGCATCCTGTTGTAGCTCAGTCCCCAAAGTGCTGGAGAAAACTTTATGCTACTAAATTGCCACAGCAAAAGTAATGGAAATCATTAATAGTTCTGATAATGCAGTCATTAAGGTTTGTATTTCGGCTTAGGGAGATTGTTTCTAATGAAACAATGGTTTACTAAACTGCAACCGTTAACCATATCACACAGGATGAATCTCTACCTGTGGACACTGTCTGGTACAGTCATTGGGAGTAGAGTTGGCAGTGAGGCATGCCTCAAGTATTTGGAAGTGATGACCTTGTGTCACAAATCGAGTACTAAGTCAACACGAAAGGATTAGAGCCAATATATGAAAGGCGGGGTCCCATGCCAGTAAACTATTAGGGGAACAAAGATATTATAAATCCTTAGAAGTGATGTCAATCAGGAGAGGAGATGTTCATCAGAAGAAGAGATGGTCTGAAACGGAAGCATAGGCCAAAAGAGTAGCAATGACGTGTTGAATCACCTACCCAGATTTGACCAGGGGAGAGGAGTCTTACCCAGAAGACCTGCAGCATCACAATTTTTTAAATTTATTGGGTGACGTTGCTTAATAATATCATATAAGTTTCAAATATACATCAATTCTATAATACATCACCAGTATGTTGTACTGTGTGCTCACCACCAAAGTCTAGTCTCCTTTTGTCACCATATATGGCAAATGCCATTTTTGCATTTCGATTTGAAGTTACCAAATCAGAATAATTCTGTGAAAGAACAAAAAAAAATAGCTTCTTTAGATTCACTTGCTGAAGCCATCTATTCCACCATTGATTTTCAAAAACAGAGGATTTATCAACATTTGAAAGTAGATCATTTCTTGCTCCATGTACTGAAGAATGGGCAAGAACAATGGACAAGGCATGATGGTGTAGCGATTGGACTGTGGTCTGGGAATTCTAATGCCTGAGTTTGCGTTTTGGCTTCACCTCACTCCCCTCCTCTGCCAAAGCACAGCCTTGAACTATATGAGATCTTAAGTCCCTTCCAGGGTTAACATTCTCTGATGCCCAGAGGAAAGGGAGGAAAATGCTGCCTAGAGCGAGCACTGGCTTTGGCCCTTTCTGCAACTTATTTCCTCACACCCCCAGGAAGTTTGCAAATGAGTCCTGAGGTGATTGAGCATGTGCATGGATCAGGCCTCCCTAATTAATACCCCAGCCATTCCTTCATGCCAAAGTAAGCTTTGCACTGACGTTGCAACATGTGTGGGTAGGGAAGGAAATGACTAATTTGTATCATTTGGAGAGGAAACTGTTGTCACTTGATATTGTCCTTAAACTGAGAGGGTCTCACCTCCCGCTGAAGATGTCTGCAGGGTTGTCATTCTCCCATCCAGGTACTAACCAGGCCTGACCCTGCTTAGCTTCCGAGATCAGACGAGATCGGGCGTGTTCAGGGTGGTATGGCCATAGACAGGGTTGTCATTCTCAATGTTGCTATTTATGCTGGTCGCCCACCACAGATTTGGAGACTTCCACTGGTTGCAGGATCACTATACAGCACAGATCTATTGAAGCTGATGGCAGCTGGGTAAGAACCTGAAGCAATTGCAGAGGTGCTGTGAAAGGGAAAGAAAATTGAGACGGATGGTGAATGTGGGAGGTTTGGATGGACCAAGAAGCCTCAACAGGGATCTCGAACAGAGATGCCTCGCTGAGATGGAGATAAGTACCTACGCCCAGAGTGGCACCTGCAGGGTTCACCTGCAAAGGTAATAGCAACATTTTCTGTCCAATCTTGTTAGGAGAAACATGCCAACCCCAAACAGTAGAAATCACATCTCAGAAGCTTCATCGGCAGAGAAATACCTACCATATATTAACATGTCTTACTCTACATGGCAAATGAAAAATTAACCCAAGCCCAGCAAACAGCTAATCTTTAAGCAGAGCCATACATTATGAATTCATTTTTTTTTTCTTGGCACTTAGGAAATATAGAAGGTATTCAAAAGGAGGCCTTGGGAGTAACCAAGATGGCGGCATAGGTAAACACCGGAAATTGCTGCCTCCCACAACAACTTCAAAAATACAACGAAAAGACAAAACGGACATCATCCAGAACTATAGGAAGGCTGGCTGGGTGGAAATTCTACCACTAGAAGGAAAGAGAAAAGCACACTGAGACCCAGAGGAGCTGCAGAAGTAAAGTGCAGAGGTAGGGAGGCTTCAGAGCGCGCGCACGGGGAAAGGGGCTGGCACCTGAGGACGCGGCTGTCTTTTTGAAACGGGAGGGAGTCACAAGCTCCCGACTGCTCTGAACTCCAGTTCCGGGAAGTCTCTGGGGACCCAGGACTCATACGAGGAGAAACTGGACTGTCGGGCAGCAGGCAGAACTTGGAACTTGAGGGCGGCTTTCCCTCAGAGGTGCTTGCAGCAATTACCAGGACACTGAGGCAGGGCTGAGGATCTGCCATAGCTGCTTGCTCTGCCTGTTGATTCCGAGACCCCACCCCACCCAGGCTGCGGCAGAGGCTTTTGCATATGAATGCCATGGCCCTTTGCAACCTGAAAATTGCCTAACAAATTGCAGCTGGGCCAGACAGACCCAGAACTTCCAAGAGAAGGCCCAAGGCCCCACAGCAGCTTGCATTGCTTCACAGCTGGGCCTCATCTGGGCACCTCCAAACTCCAAAAAAGGAAGGGGAATCTGCAGATCTCTTCATAGCTCCTGCTGGATAACCTCAGGCAGAGGCTAAATTAGCACCTCCTTAGATCCAAGAGCCAGTGTACCCAGTGGTCAGAGTGGGACCATCCTCAGATCCATAAGGACACTCCTCAGATCCATAAGGGACACACTCAGGGGGCAGACTCAGGGAGCACCAAAGCCCCACTGAAGCAAGTCTTGCCCCAGAAGGGTGTCTCCAGCACAGAAGTTCTCCCACTGTAGACACAGCTGATTCTCACTGCCAATTGGCCTGGAGGTCAATTCCTCCCAGTGATACCTACAACAATCAAGGCATAACTACAACAAGACTGTGCACAAAGCCCACAAGGGGGTGCACCAAGAGTGTCCACCTCAGGTAATTGGGGAGGCTGAGCCACTGGGCCCTACAGGACACCTAGCACACAAAGCCACTCTACCAACACAGGGAAGCATAAAAAATGCGGAGACAAAGAAACAGGTCACAAATGACAGAAACGGAGGAAAGAAAACGACTGGATATAGAGTTCAAGGCCACGTTTATAAGGTTTTTCAAGAATTTTATGGAAACCGCCGATAAATTTAGTGAGACCCTGGAGGATATGAAAAAAGACCAACTAGAAATTAAGCATACACTGACTGAAATAAAGAATAATATACAGAGATCCAACAGCAGACAAGAGGATCCCAAGAATCAAGTCAAAGATTTGAAATATGAAGAAACAAAAAATACCCAACCAAAAAAGAAAAAAGAATCCAAAAATATGAAGATAGTGTAAGGAGCCTCTGGGACAACTTCAAGCGTACCAACATCAGAATTATAGGGGTGCCAGAAGAAGAGAGAGGGCAAGATATTGAAAACCTATTTGAAGAAATAATGACAGAAAACTTCCCCTACCTGGTGAAAGAAATAGACTTACAAGTCCAGGAAGTGCAGAGAACCCCAAACAAAAGGAATCCAAAGAGGACCACACCAAGACACATCATCATTAAAATGCCAAGAGCAAAAGACAAAAAATCTTAAAAGCAGCAAGAGAAAAAAAGTCAGTTACCTACAAGGGAGTACCCATACGACTGTCAGCCAATTTCTCAACAGAAACCATGCAGGCCAGAAGAGAGTGGCAAGAAATATTCAAAGTGATGAATAGCAAGAACCTACAACCAAGATTACTTTATCCAGCAAAGCTATCATTCAGAATTGAAGGTCAGATAAAGAGCTTCACAGATAAGAAAAAGCTAAAGGAGTTCATCACCACCAAACCAGCATTATATGAAATGCTGAAAGGTATTCTTTAAGAAGAGGAAGAAGAAAAAGGAACTCTTACCATTTGCCACAGCATGGATGGAACTGGAGAGCATTATGCTAAGTGAAATAAGCCAGTCAGAGAAGGATAAATACCACATGATCTCACTCATTTGTGGAATATAATTAACAACATAAACTGATGAACAAGGACTGATCCAGAGACGGAGAGGCATTGATTGGACTGTCGGGCCTTGGAGGGAAGGTAGAGGAGGGTGGGGGTAAGGGGGAAAGATCAACCAAAGGACTTATATGCAAGCATATAAGCCTAACCAATGGACACTGACAACGGGGGGGTGAGAGCATGAGCGGGGGGCGGGGGGAGGGGCGGGTAGAGGGTCACGTGGGGATAAGGACACATGTAATATCTTAATCAATAAAAAATATATTTAAAAATGTAAAAAAAAATAAATAAATAAAACCAGCACTGGCTACATCATGTGCTACCTTAATAATTACGTATTTTCTACAACATTCCAAAACTCAATCAGGAAGAATCTAATAATCGCAACAGGCCAATAACTATGGAAGAAATTGAAGCAGTCATCAAAAAGCTTCCAGCAAACAAAAGCCCAGGACCAGACGGCTTCACAGGGGAGTTTTACCAAACATTCAAGGAAGAACTAAAACCTATCCTCCTCAGACTACTACAAAAAATTCAAGAGGAAGGAACACTTCCAAGCTCATTCTATGAAGCCAGCATCACCCTAATACCAAAACCAGGTAAAGACAACACAATGAAAGAGAATTACAGGCCAATATCCCTCATGAACATAGATGCCAAAATCCTCAACAAAATCTTAGCAAATCGGATCCAGCAGTACATCAGAAAGATCATACACCATGACCAAGTAGGATTTATCCCAGGGATGCAAGGATGGTACAATATCCGCAAATCAATAAACGTGATACATCACATAAACAAATTGAAAGAAAAAAACCACATGGTCATATCAATTGATGCAGAAAAAGCATTTGACAAAATTCAACACCCATTTTTGATAAAAGCTCTCAGCAAGGTGGGAGTAGAAGGATCATACCTCAACATAATAAAAGCCATATATGACAGGCCCACAGCCAACATCATACTCAATGGACAAAAACTAACACCATTTCCCCTAAGAACAGGAACAAGACAGGGATGTCCCCTCTCACCACTCCTGTTCAACATAGTACTGGAAGTGTTAGCCACTGCAATTCGGCAAGAGGAAGAAATAAAAGGCATCCAAATTGGAAAAGAGGAAGTAAAACTGTCCTTATTTGCAGACGACATGATATTATACATACAAAACCCTAGAGACTCCATCAAAAAGCTACTAGACTTAATACATGAATTTGGCAATGTAGCAGGATACAAAATTAACCCCAAGAAATCTGAGGCATTTCTATACACCAATAGTGAACTTTCAGAAAGAGAGATTATAAAAACAATCCCGTTTACCATCGCACCAAAAAAATTAAGCTACCTAGGAATAAACTTAACTAAAGAGGTAAAAGACCTCTACTCAGAAAACTACAGGACGTTGAAAAAGGATATAGAGGAAGACATAAACAGATGGAAGAACATACCGTGTTCATGGATTGGTAGAATCAACATCATTAAAATGTCCATACTACCCAAAGCAATCTATAAATTCAACGCACTTCCCATTAAAATACCAACGGCATACTTCAGAGATCTAGAACGAACTCTCCAAAAATTCATCTGGAATAAAAAAAGACCCCGAATAGCTGCAGCAATCCTGAAAAAGAACAAAGTAGGTGGGATCTCAATACCAGATATCAAGTTGTATTACAAAGCCACTGTTCTCAAAACTGCCTGGTACTGGCACAAGAATAGGCATATAGATCAATGGAATAGAATAGAGAGCGCAGAAATCGGCCCGAACCAATATGCTGAATTAATATTTGACAAAGGAGGCAAGAACATACAATGGAACCAAGATAGTCTCTTCAATAAATGGTGTTGGGAAAATTGGACAGATATATGCAAGAAAATGAAACTAGACCACCAACTTACACCATACACAAAAATAAACTCAAAATGGATAAAGGACTTAAATGTACGACAGGAAACCATAAAAATTCTAGAAGAATTCAAAGGCAACAAAATCTCAGACATATGCCAAAGCAATTTCTTCACTGATACAGCTCCTAGGGCACTTGAAACGAAAGAGAAAATGAACAAATGGGACTACATCAAAATAAAAAGCTTCTGCACAGCAAAAGAAACCATCAACAAAACAACGAGAAAACCCACTGTGTGGGAAAACATATTTGCTAATGTCATATCTGATAAGGGCCTAATCTCCAAAATTTATAGGGAACTCATACAACTTAACAAAAGGAAGATAAACAATCCAATCAAAAAATGGGCAAAGGACCTAAATAGACACCTTTCAAAAGAGGACATTCAGAAAGCCAAGAGACATATGAAAACATGCTCAAAGTCACTAATCATCCGAGAGATGCAAATCAAAACAACAATGAGGTACCATCTCACACCTGTCAGACTGGCTATCATCAACAAATCAACAAACGACAAGTGCTGGAGAGGATGTGGAGAAAAAGGAACACTTGTGCACTGCTGGTGGGAATGCAGACTGGTGCAGCCACTATGGAAGACAGTATGGAGTTTCCTTAAAAAACTGAAAATGGAACTCCCATTTGACCCTGTGATCCCACTTCTAGGAATATATCCCAAGAAACCAGAAACAACAATCAGAAAGGATATATGCACCCCTATGTTCATAGCAGCACAATTCACCATAGCTAAGATCTGGAAACAGCCTAAGTGCCCATCAGTAGATGAATGGATTAGAAAAGTGTGGTACATCTACACGATGGAATACTATGCTGCTCTCAAAAGGAAGGAACTCTTACCATTTGCAGCGTCATGGATGGAACTGGAGAGCATTATGCTAAGTGAAATAAGCCAGTCAATGAAGGAAAAATACCACATGATCTCACTCATTCATGGATAATAGAGACCATTATAAAGTTTTGAACAATAATAGATACAGAGGCAGAGCTGCCTCAAACAGATTGTCAAACTGCAGCGGGAAGGCCGGGGAGGGTTGGGGGGCAGGAGGTAGGGGGGTAAGAGATCAACTAAAGGACTTGTATGCATGCATATAAGCATAACCAATGGACATAAGACACTGGGGGATAGGGGAGGCTAGGGGACTGTCTAGGGTGGGGGGATAAAATGGACACATATGTAATACCCTTTGTAATACTTTAAGCAATAAATTAAAAAAAAAAGAAATGGGAAAAAAAATAATTACGTATTTTAAAGAAAAATCAAGATATACTCAGCCCTGGATGGTATGCTCAGTGGTTAGAACGTTGGCCTGAGCACCAAAGGGTTGTGGATTAGATTGCCGATCAAGGGCCCGTACCTGGGTTGCAGTTCAATCCCACCCCAGTCAGGACCAATGTTTCTCTCACATTAGTGTTTCTCCCTCCTCCTCCCATTCCTTCCCTTCCTCTCTTCCATTCTAAAAATCAATGGAAAAAATATCCTTGGGTGAGGATTAATAAAACAAACAAAAAAAAATCAAGATATACTCAACTATTACTATATTAAAATATTATCTCAATAAACATAAAAGAATTAAGATGGTAGTCATTCACCAAAAAAAAAAAAAAAAAAAAAAGAAGGAGGCCTTGCCTGAGACATGCATGACCCTGAGATGCAATGAACTTGACTGAGACAAAGGCTGCCCTGAATTTGCAGAACATCACAGGTATAGATATACAAACATATGTGCATATACATAACAAAGACAACAAGTGCTTAAAGAAAAAGCTGTTTTCCCAGCATGGAAAGAAATAATTTCTCAGCATGAAAAGCAAACAAAGAGCTCCTTGCAGAAATAAAACTGCTATGCTTATTCTTGTAAGTATCAGATAATCGGTACAACCACCTACCATATTTTAAGTCAGAGATGATTATGATGATTGGAGTTTGGAGTTTTCTGGGAAAATGAAAGCAAGCATTCAGTGGACCATCTGGTCAGTATATGGCTTCTGGCCCAAGCTGACTGCACCTAAATTGATGGGAAATCCTTTTATAGATTTTGCTGCTGTTTCACGTTGTAGCGAATAAGGACCCATGATGGCAAGAGCATAATATTTTGGAATGGGACATAATGACAACCTGCAGATTGAAGGGGGGTGACTTTCATTTTGGAAAAGATGCTTACAACCCACCATATTCAAAGTGGAGGTGGCAGATGGGGAAAAGGGGACTAGGTTCCTCGCCTGCAGGGTTCAATGAATGGACAGGGCTGCTTTGCCAACGAGCTGATAACTCCAGATAACTTGGCAGGCTTCTACCAGAGTCATCGCTAAGAGGGCATGAAAAAAAACAAAAAACAGAGTGCAGATTTTAATATGGAGGGGAGGGGATTTTATGTCTAATATGAAAAACAATCATAAGTGATTGGGTTGTGGACATCAGTCCTTTGTAATATTTTTACATGCATCACTTTTTAACAAATACACAGACCTCATCAGTGCTTCCTACAAAGCCATGTTTCCTTCTGTCACTCTGAACTTCAGGAAAGAAAAACTCCACTCAGGATACTTTGCTTTGTCTAAAGTACAAACTTGGGCTCTTCTCATCTCATTCATTACATGGTATGAATCATTATGCTGCTTATGTAGACTTGTTTCTAACTCAACCAACGACAGCTCTGAAATCTAGCAGTCTCAGAGGTCTATCAGAAATATTGTTGTATTAACTATATTCTTCTTGCCATGATTAAACCACACAGTATTTTGAATGACCATCTCTCAGTGTAATCATCAGCTATGAAAAAAGATGTAGGAATGTAAAGGCATTTTCAAAAGTCTCTTTCTAGGAGGGGTGCATTTCATTCTTCAAAGAGACTCAGTATTTTACAGCTGGAGGCACCGCAAATTACCTAATTTAACTTCTTTATTCTACAAATGAAGATGAAATTCAGTTATGAGATATATAAGTAGAAATGTTATTGAGCTATTCTCCTTCCCTCATATAGTGTTCCTTTTAAAATGTCTTTTATGAAAGTAGTACTTGATCATTAAAATAGTATAGAAGATTATCAATAAAAACAATAGAATAAATATTAATAAATATTAATATAATATTAATATTATTATTAATAATTAATAATAATTATTAATAATAATTAATAATTAATTAATAATTAATATTATTAATATAATTTATTAATAAATATTAATAAAAATAATAAATAAATAGAAAAATAAAAATTCTACCCCTGCCCAACCCAAAGTCTGCTAAATACTTAACTTTAAATAATATGCTAATAACTAGATTCTTTAATTCCTTGATTTTAAAAATTATTAAATGACTTGTTAAAAATATATCTACCCACTTCAACTGCCCTTTTTCTACTTCAAAATTTTATAGTATTGTTACTATTATTAAAACATCTAGTAATATTTTGTAGCATTAAATGATATACTAAGATATCATGTCTTATTTCATCTATGTGTTACAGCTTTTCTTGATTCTCTACATATAAGATGAGGATGTGCCTGTCCAAATCTCTGTCCTTCCAAACCCCAATTCCTGTCCTCAGATACTTATGTTTGCACTGTATTCTGTAACCATAATTATTTGTAGGTCTTTAATGTTTCTAATGAATTGATTTTTAGAAAACCAGTGACAGACAATGTTGTTGTTTCTTTGCTCCCATGGAGCCAAGTATTTCTAGGATTACATTTCATTTCTATGTGTGTCTGAGGAGACAACCACGTACCACACTAAGAAGGATGATTCAAGAATCTAGATCAATAGAAGCTCTTACCCTGCATCCAAGTCTCAACATCATGTCACATTTTAGTTTGCTTCGTATTTTCACGATGACTTTCTCATTAGGCTTTTGTTTTTTCTGGAGTTAGTAATCATATTTTCTTTTTCAGAGAAGTACATGTGTTCTTTATTGTATTCCTTAGACTTTTCTTTCTAATGCTTAGAAATCATTCCATTTTTCTTCTTGAGGATATTCTTAGTTTGTTGACTTCCTTTGTAAAACATATCCATTGCTTTCAAGGCCTACTGAAATGTCTTTCAGCTATGATTTCATTTCATTGGACTCTGTATCATTCAGTGTCCAGGCCAAAAAACAAAACCAGAAACCACTTCAGATAATTAAAGCAGGGAGTACTGAAATACCTTTTGAAGTAATTCATTACTAAAGCACTGGAAGGACAGAAAGAGCACAAGGAAGAAGGTGGTATTACCTCGAGATAGTAACTGCAGTAGGAGCTCCTGAATCCACACTCCCCTCTGCCACCAAGAAGCCCACAGCCTCTAATACCTTGATGCTCCAGGAACATGTACTGCATGGGTGCTGTTGGAAGTCGTACCAGTGTGGCTGGCCCACTTGTGTTAAAGCTACTGAAGTCACTGCCAGTATCAGAAGGTCTTCTACCTTCCCCCATATTTTAATTTCATTCAAAATCCTTCCATTGGATGAAACAAACCAGAACTCAGCTGTCAATGAAGACTCAAAAGGTAATTTTCAATTTCTAGTCCCTGCAGTATAGATGGGGGTACAGAGGATCGGTGTAGGGCTCAGAGTCACATACAGTATCTGGGATAGAATTTGGGTTAGTTCCACCATTTTTTGATGGCTTACATCTTTCACTTCTTGTAGTTTAAAAATGTTTAATTCCTTAACTAATTCCTCACAAAATATGCCTGGAAGGTATATGTACTGAGTCTTTGCATGTTGGGAAATGTTTGCATTTGTCATCACATTTGATTGATAGTTTGGTTAAGTATAGAATTCTAGGTTCAGAATAATTTTCACTTAAAACTGGAAGACATTGATCTGTTGTCTTCTAGAATCCTGTATATCTCTCTTGAGAAATCTGTTACAAGTCTGGTCCTCATTTCAGGGTTTTTAACTGTTTTTTTTCTCTGGGGGAGGGAGATATAGCAATCCCTCAAAATCAATTTTTCCTCAAACTATATCCTAAATATATTCAATTATCTCTCTCTCTCTCTCAGGAGAGATCTGCCATCACCCTGGAAGAGAAGAGTAAATCTCTCAATTGGATTATGGCAATAGCCTCCTAACTGCTCTGTTTCCACTCTTGGCCCCACCTCCCAAGAATATATTATCCACAGAGCAGCCAGAGTTACCTTTTAGAAATGTAAGTCAGTTAATGTCATCCTTCCAATTCAAACGATTTTGTGGCTTCCTGTATCAATGAGCTTTAGATGCAGGACAAATCAGCCCCAAACTTGGTGGTCTGAAACAACAAACATTTTAATTTCTCTGGCAATTTTTTGAGTCAGTGGGAAGTACTTCTGGCCTGGTTGAGTCTGTTTGAACCCTGATGATCAAAGATGGCCTCACTCAGATGTCTGGCAGTTGGCAGATTAATTGGTCTGGAGGGGTGAAGATGACATCTAAGTTGAAGTAGCTTATCCTTGCTACATGTGGCACTGCATCTTCTAGTAGGCCAGCTTCCCTGCTTCACATGGCAGTCTCAGGGTTCCCGAGGCATCCAAAGAGAGCAAGCCCAATGTACAAGTGCTCTTCAGATTCCTGCTGGCACCGTACCTACTAATGTCCTATCTCCTGAAGCAAATCACCTGGCCAAAGTTTCACTAGTTAAAGAAATACATGGTAACTGGGGTCCATGTAGATCTAAGAAATCATGTGGCAGTCAAATGCCATAAAACATCATTCTATCAAAGAATGGACACTTCCTTTACTAAAGATTTTCCCAGACAACTCTAATCTTTGTTACTTGGGTAATCCATTACTGCATATCTCCTGTGTGCCAAGGGCTGAAGATGTAATTATCACTAATACATAGTCTCTGGTTTTAGGAGGCCATTGGAGTGAGACAGATACACCCAAGTAATCTGTGGTTAAGATAATTTAAGGAACCTACCTGAATGGAATAAGACACATGTGCCAGCTGAAAGAGCTCACCACCTCACAGTTTATGAGAACTGGCAAGCCCACAAGTAGACAAACTTTGGCACAATTTTTGAATTTTATATATAGAAAAACCTTTAAGTACAGTATAAGGAAAATTAAAACCAGGAGTCATCAAATGAGAAAAACATCAGGTTGACCTCAATTTTTTCTGTATTATATGCAAGAATTCATGGGAGCATGAAAAGATTGAGACCTAAGAATTTTTTCCCAAATTGTCTCTGTCTTTAAAGAGAAAAAGTATTCAGATTTACAAGGGCCTTAAAAGAAAAATTCCTTGATTATACACTCTTCTTGGTGGAGAAATGAAATCATATTAGGAATTCTGGAATGGAGAATTTACGTTATAAAAAAGTGTGAAGGTCATTCCTTCCTGGTTCACCTATAAAGATGAGAATCCATTTTGATTATATTTATTTATTGTCAACCAGGTAGACACTGTGGCCTGCAGCAGTGGTGTGGCGGGCCCTGTATTCAACTGTTCTTTATTTCTGTTTCTGCTCTTTTCTCCGGAAGAAGAAACATTTCATTAGCTATATTCTTCCTTTCATCCTTCAGAGGGCTTATCTTAGCATACTTGATGTATACTTGAAATCAGTGGTGCAGCCCTTCCAAAACGGATAAACTATTTACATGGTTTAGATGATTTAGATGATTAATTAACAACTTATTTACTGTTACACTAATGCAGAATTACATTCATTCATTCATGTTTCAATTTATTCAACAGATAGATACTAAGTGCTTCTATTTGCCAGACATTGTGTTACCCACTGAGGATGAAATGGTGAAAATAACAGAGAATTCCTTGCTTCATAATATTTATGACTGTAAGATCTGAAAGTCCATTTTTATTGCTAATGCTTTTAAGCACCTTTGGCGTTTACATTTTTACAAACACATGTTGAATGATCTCAGCAATTAAATATTTGGGTTGAGAAATATTTTCTGTTACCAAATGTTCTTCATCATATTTCTACCTAAAACTCATGAATGTTTTTATGCAAAAACAAATGTATAGAAAAAAATGGCAGTGAGAAAAACTGCTATACTAGTGGTTAACTCTGGGAGAGGAAAAACAGGGGTTGTTTTTTTCCTTTGACTTTCCCAATTCACAGAATCATCTATAATCAGCATACATTACCTTTGTATTAGTACTAGTGGCCCGGTGCACGAAATTCATGCAAATTAAAAGGGAAGTAATTAGAGGAGATATTTTAATATTGCTATCTGACCTTTCTCTATAATAGAAGTGTCAGAGATGAAAGAAAATTAGTAAAATATCTATGAAAATCTCCCTCCTGTTAGAGTCTGGGGTGTGCCGCGGGACCTAGAGTCAAGTCCCCGCCCACCACCTGCAAGTGCTTTGAAAACACAGGAGACCCAGACCCACCCAGCCCCACCCCCATTGGGTGAGACCCAGACCTGGCCGGCCCCACCCACATCAAGCCCCTCCGGGCAAGGGGCATAGCCTGAGGTCCCCTGTCAAGCCCCACGGGGTGGGGGGCACGGCCTGAGATCTCCCAGCCCAGCACCAGGGCGGGGGGTACAGCTGAGGTCCCCTGTCATGCCCCACAGGGCGAGGGGTGCAGCCTGAGGTCCCTTGCCCCGGCCAGCGCCATGCAGCCTCAGGTCCCTGCTGTTCAGTTGTGACATTAGTGTCCCAGCTAATTTGCATATTCCTCTATTATATAGATAGATATTAGTGAAGGTAACTCTAGCTCCTGGTACAGTGGGGGAAATAAGTGGCTCATCACAACAAAAGTTTGTTCTTGCTTGAATCACACTCCACTAAGGTTGGGCATGATTGGGGACAACTCCTTCAGGTGTGATGCAAGGCCCAGACCCTCTCCACTTTGTGGCTCTGTCATCTTCAACAAGGACATCCCCAGTGTTTTGGGGTTGTTGTGCCCATAGGGAGTTGTTATGGCCAGGGGTGGGGAACATCCAGCACACAGGCTGTAGAAGGCCCATGAAATCATTTGGTCTGGACCTGCCAAGGCATTAGGTGCAAATTAATTAAATGTTTGACCAAACATAGCAAGCTAATATTTAAGTTGATGATTTTGTATGGCCCTCAAATGATGTTATAAATATCCAAATGGCCCTTGGTAGAAAAATGTTCCCCACCCCTGGTCTAGATCTAGAACAGACATATGCCACTTCCATCCACTACCCATTGGCCAGAACTCAGTTACATGGCTAACACCAAACTGCAAAGGAGACTGAGAAATGTAGTCAATTTTGTGTTCCAGGGGGAAAGAGGAAATCAATTTTGGTGAACACGAAGCAGTCTCTTACCATAGATGGTAAGACTGTATTTAAAAATAGTAGTAATAATAATGTCAAAGGCAATGTATTTAAGCATTCTAAACTTAATCACACCCTTTGACTTAGAAATCTTACTTCTAGAAGTCCTTTTCTGTTGGATATTCTCCACTAGGTCCTCCAGATTCATTCTCCACCCTTTTTTCCCCTGCATTACAGGCTCCCTAGTAGTTTGACTTCTGTTTGGGTTCAGCCAATGGCAAGCACCAGCAGGTTATCAGAAACTGGGGGGAGTGAAAGCAGGACTATATAGTATGTGCCCTCCATAGACTTTGAAAGGTCACCTGTTAGAGGTGGTTGCATTCCTCTAATGCAGGTCACAGCTTCTATTGAGAGGGGTCCCCTGAAGCTCAAGCCACCTCCACAGCCTCATTTACACCTCTCTCTCTCAGTTCACTTCCTCTCTTTGCACCTTTCCACCTGGGAATGATGATCCCAGCTATTTACTGGCTCTTACTGCTCTGCATTAACGCTGCCCACTATTTTTCCAAATAGTCCTCAGTTACCCCATTTACATGTGCCTTCTGTTTCTTTTCTGAACACCAACTAATACACCATCATAGAGAAATAATCAGAATTTTGAGATAAACATGTTCACAGCAACATTTAAAATAGCAAATTTTTGGACTATCTAAGTGTCTAATCATTAGGAAATGTTAAATACATTATAATAAATCTATGATAGAAAAAATATACCAATATGTAAGTTTTCACTACCTTTTTCTATCCCTCACTAAAGTAACCCTGTCTCTGTCCCAGGAAAATTCTGCTCAAATCTCTTCCTTGTCCTTACTGTCCTCCCTCTTCCATCTTAACTAATAAAAAAGAAACATTCAAATTGACCATACCTCTGCTACACTCACAAGCCTTGCCCACAAGTCATGCCCACCAACCAATCAGGAGCGAGTATGCAAATAAACCCAACCAAGATGGTGGCGGCCACGGAGCTGGAGCAAACAGGAGGCTTGGGTTAGCCCTGCCAACGGAGGAAGCCAAGCTTCCCGCCTGCCCTGGCTGGCTGTGGGCTTCACTCAAGGCTAAAATGTTTCAATTATAGAAGACAAATAAATCCCAGATACCTGCTTCCAGCCACTGTGGACTCTGCTCAAGGAGGGTCTGGGAGCCTGGCTTGCCTGGGGCTGTGGCCAGCCTGCAAACTGCCATCAGCCCCTCACCAGGCTGGCCAGGCCACCCCAGTGGAGACACCCACCCTGAAGGGGGTGTGGCCTGCCTGAAAACAGCCCTCAGCCCCTCACCCAAGCTGGCCAGGCACCCCAGTGGGGACCCCTATCCTGAAGAGGGTGTGGCCAGCCTGAAAACAGCCCTCAGCTCCTCACCCAGGCTGGCCACATCCTCATGGGGTGAGGGTCACTGCTGGGGGGCTTGGCCAGTCTTCAAACAGCCATCAGCCCCTCACCCAGGCTGGCCACACACCCCATCATGGACCCTCACCCCATGGGGGCATGGCTGGCCTGCAAACCACCACAGGCCCCTCACCCAGGCTGCTTCACGCCCCAAGGGAACCCCCACCCTGATCCGGGACACCCTTCAGGGCAAACCAGCTGGCCCCCACCCATGCACCAGGCCTCTATCTATACTAATTAAAGGGTAATATGCTAATTAGACTGGGAGACCTTCCAGGAGACCTTTTGGATGTTCTTCTGGACAGAGCCATGGTGGCAGGGCTGAGGTAGAGATAGTTAGAGGCCAAGAGGGGAAGGCAGTTGTGGGTGATCAGGCTGGTGGGGGGTGGGGCTGTTGGGGGTAAGCAGACCAGCAGGGGGACCAGTTGGAGGCAAGCAGGCCATCAGTGGGGGTTAGTTGGAAGTGATCAGGACAGCAGGGGGGGGGGGGCGTTTGGAGTGAGCAGGCCAGCAGGGGGGAAGTTGAGGGCAAGCAGGCCCGTGGGGAGGGAAGATGGGGGTGAGCATGCCAGCAGTGGGGGCAGTTGGGGGCAAGCAGGCCAGCAGCGGGGGGCAGTTGGGGGTGAGCAGGCCGGCAGGCAGAGTGGTTAGGGGCAATCAGGGAGGCAGGAAGGTGAGTGGTTAGGGGCCAACAGTCCCGGATTGCGAGAGAGATGTCCAACTGCTGTTTTAGGCCTGATCCCTGTAAACCGGCAGTAGAACATCCTTTGAGGAATCCCAGATTGGAGAGGGTGCAGGCTGGGCTGAGGAACACCCCTCCCCCGTGCACGAATTTCGTGCACCAGGCCACTAGTCCTCATATATTTTTCATCAGGGTGAGTTACTGAGTTATGTGTAGGGGTTGGTGCCTTGGGGGCTACTACATCTAAAGAAGTGGAGGCATTAGCTTGAAAAAAAGAGAAGAAGAAAAATTATACCAGTGAGAGGAATATTGGGAGCAAATAGGGTGAAAGAAGATGTGAGGAGATGAATGGGCAAAGAATTTTGCCACATGTGTTTCTCTTTGTAAACCCACTCCTTCAAGGAAACTTACAATAAATATCTTCATCATTCACAATACTCACTGAAACTTCTGAGATGAGGTTTCTGTTTCTTTGAGGTTTGTTGATTCCTCACTACATACCCTGTGAGAAATTAATTACTTGCGTATTTCCTTCCATGCTGTTTGATACATCTGCATATTCAAGGTGAGGGAACTGAAACACAGAAAGGTTGTCTGGGTGTTGTAAGCCCGTTGTGTTCACATCACCCATCCCTATGATATAATGTTATATTGAAAATCAGCACATTGTGTGTAGTTTTGTCTTTTTAAATTATGTTTTATTTTCTGCTTGTAAAACTAAAATGTTTTAAATCTGAAAACTGTGTGGAGGGAGGAAAAGAGAAAAAGAGAGAGAATTAAAGAATAAAAAGGAACACAATGGATAACCATAGCATTCATTCACAAATAAATATTAAATTGCTGCAGCAGTGAACGAAACAAAATCCCTCCATCTATAGAAACAACCTCCTAGTGCAGCCATGGGCAAACTACGGCCCGCGGGCCGGATCCGCCCATTTGAAATGAATAAAACTAAAAAAAAAAAGACCGTACCCTTTTATGTAATGATGTTTACTTTGAATTTATATTAGTTCACACAAACATTCCATCCATGCTTTTGTTCCGGCCCTCCGGTCCAGTTTAAGAACCCATTGTGGCCCTCGAGTCAAAAAGTTTGCCCACCCCTGTTAGTGGGAGAGAAGCAGATAATGAGACAAAAAGTAACAGGAAGTAACATGCGATAATGCTATGAGGAGGAGTGAAGCATGGGGATAGAGGGTGAATGGGGGCTGTGTTAGATGAGATATTCCAAGAATGTATCCGTATTAAGTAACATTTGACCAGAGACCTAAGGAGCCCACTTTTGAAAGATGAATGAAGCCAGAGAGCAGGCCAGGAGACTAAAGGGGGAAGAGCATTTCAGCAAAGAAAACAATAAGTACATGACCCTGAGGCAAGAGCATGAGGGACACATTATTGTAAGTGGCAGGACTTCCTTATTTTCTAAGGCTGAATAATATTTTATTTTCATATATATATATATATATATATATATATATATATATATCACATTTTGTTTATCCATTCATTTGTTGATGGATACCAGGTTGTTTTCATATTTTAGCTGCTGTGAATAATGCTGCAATGAACATGGGAGTGCAAATATCTCTTCAAGATAGTAGCTTTATTTCCTTTGGATATATACACAGTAGTGGGAATTGCTGGATTGCGTGGTAGTTCTCTTCTTAATTATTGAGAAACCTTCACACTCTTTTCCATCATGACTGTACCAATTTACATTTTCACCAACAGCAAAGGGGGTCCCTTTTCTTTACATCCTTACTAACACTCGTATATCTTGTTTTGTGTGTTTTTTGTTGTTGTTGTTATGATAGCCATCCTAACAAGTGTGTGGTGCTATCTTGTTGTAGTTTTGATTTGCATTTCCCTGACAATTAGTGATGCTGATCACCTTTTCATGTACCTGTTGGCCATTTGTATGTCTTCTTTGGAAAAATAAGTTTTTATTTAAGTCCTTTGCCCATTTTTAAATCTGTTTGTTTTGCTTTGAGTTGTATGAATTTTTTACATATGTGGGATATTAATTCCTTATTAGATATTTGTGACAACATGAATGAACCTGTAGGAAGTTGTGTTAAGTGAAGTAAGCTAGACACAAAAAGATAAATATCACATGGTTTCCCTTACATGTGTGGACTCTGGAAAAAAAAAAAGACTCATAGTAACAGAGGCTGGGGAGGGTGAGAAGAAAGGGAAGATATTAATCAAAGGGTACAAACTTTCAGTTATAAGATGAATAAGCTCTGGAGACCTAATACATGGCATGGTAACTATAGCTACTAAGAATGTACTGTATACTTGAAATTTTCTAGGAGAGTAGATCTCAAGTTCTCAAGTGTTTTCACCACCACACACGCATACACACAATGGCAACTGAGGGAGATGATGAATATATTAATTACTTTGCTTGTGGTAAGCATTTTGCAATGTGAACATAAATCGAAATACCATGTGTATACCTTAAATACATACAATTTCTATTAGAAAAAAAAAAAAAACCCATACAGGACAGACTTGATAAGCAGCAAGAGGTCACACTTGCTGGAGCTCCCGTGAGTGGGGAAGAGCAGACAGAATGTGTCAGAAGAACAGCAGGGGTCACATCAGCCTTGGAGGTCACCGCAGGAATTTGGATTACATTACAAACATAATGGGTGCCATCACATGTTTTTGAACAGAGGATTGATTGATATGCTTCACATTTTAAATGGCTCACTCTATCTACTATATGGAGAATATTGGTAACCTCTTGGTTTTATTTTTGCGGGTGTGTTTTGTTTTCTTTGTTTTTCTTTTTTTATTAACACATTTTTGCTTGTAAAACGAAAAAAGCACCATTTATAAAGATAAAAAAAACAATTGTATCAGTTATTTATCGCTGCTAACAAATTACCCTAAAACTCAGCTGCTAAAATTCACAAATGTTTACTATCTCACATTTTCTGTGGATCAAGAATCCCAGAGTGGTTTAGCTGAGTGTCTCTAGCTCAAGGTCACACAAGATGTAGTCATTTCAAGCCTCGACTGGGGGAAGATCTGATTCTGAGCTCTCTGACATGGCTACTGAATGGCTTCAATCCTCCCTTGGCTGAGGACTGGAGATATCATTTCTTCCCCAACTGGGCACTTCCTTCCCCCAGAGTGAAAGTATCCAAGAGGGAAAGAGAGACTATAAAACAGAAGCCACAATCTTTTCATAATGTAATCTCATGAGGGACATCCCATCACTTCTGCCATATTCTAGTCATTGGGAGTCACCAGGTCAAGCCCATAGTCAAGAGGAGGAGTTACCAAGGTTATGAGTATCAGAAGGTGGAGAACATTGGGGACCATCTTGGAGGGGCCACCACAATAGCCATGTCCTTCAAGCTCCTTATTTTACAGAAGTAGAAACCCATGTGGCTGTAAACCTGAACTCTACTACTGCCTTGAGGCCCTCACAGAATGGTTGGGATGATACTTCTGTAAGGGCTTTGAAAATAGTTTCCAAAGGGCTTATTCTTCTCTTCTCATAGACTCATTCCCGTGGTGTCCAATCCAGATCTGGTCTGCACTCTTCTTCGTCCCGTCTAATGATTTGCCTGTCATGCATTTGTTATGCTCTTTTTTTCTAGAGTGAAAAATCTTCCCATATTAACAAAGAAATGACAATAGGAAGGAAAAGGCAGAGTGACACTTCTCCAGGTTCAGGGTAAGCTTTCTATTTAACTCTTTACCTCCCAGTAACAGAAGTTCTGACGACCCACAAAGATCGGCACGTGTAGCGGAGATGAGGGCAACAGAACTGTATGTTAGGGAGGGCCAATGGAAAGTGGGATGTTAGATATATATGTATTTGGCATTCGTTCTATCTCATTCCATAGTTACCCAAATTTGATTATAAACCTTCTTTGTCTCTAAACTCTGTATTCAAGGTCCACCATTAAATAATTTCATGTGGAAAATGCTCCTCCATTGACGGCAACTTAACAGCAGTCACAAAAACAACCTTAAAATGCAATCTTGCCTAAATTGTGTCATGCTGCTCCACACAAAAAAAATTCCTCAGACTACAACTTCTAGTTCAAGATAGAAAATCTGACTCTGGGCAATTTTTGAAGATCTACATGCTTGCCTACTTCACCCTGACTTCCCTTTCTGGGCTTCCTCCCATCCCAGCGACTTCTTCATTTTCAGCATCTTCTGCCAAGTACTACTACTTTACTCTATACTTGTTTTTTTATCTGATTTCTCTGAGGCAGAAATTCGTTCATACTCAAGTACTACTTTAGCCTAGTATTTGCAGACACCATTTCTTCCCTCATATAATTACCATTTGGAAGGGTTTTTAACAGTTAGAGGAATTCTTAGGTAGCGAGCAGATGGCTATAGAGGGTGTAGAAGAAAGGGAGCCCCCAAAATTACAATAGATATAGTTGTTAGAGCCAAAAATTAAGCAAGAGTCAATCTCTTTAGGGTGAATGAATTAGAAGGCAGGTGTCAGAATGGACTGTCCAATATCTGAATCTCTTGTGCATATATTAGCATTAATTAATACATACATGAATATGTTCTATATTAATTTGTGTTGTTGAAATATATGTGGGCAGACCATCTGCCTAAGGGCATGTGGGAAGCTTTCCCAGAATTCTCTCAGTTGCCATGAACTATAGAGTTTAGCCCTATGTCTTCTGTCCATGTTGGGGCAACAGATGTGTCAGCTACTCAGACAATTAGGTAAAGACTTGCTTACAGAGAAGAAGGCTAAGACAGGAAAACAATGGTGTCAGAACCTATCCTATGTAAATCAGAGGTGAGTGATGTTTGCCAAATATTTAGTGCATACTCTGTACCAGGCACTAAATAAGCCATGATCTTATTTAATGAATCTAGGAGGGAGAAGAAGCTACAGTTTATTGGTTGAGGAAGTGATCTCAGACACTTGACATATATTACCTCATTTGGTCCTCCACAATGGCCCTGAAGGTAAGTGACTTAAACCAATTTTACAAAGAAGAAAAGAGAGGCCCAGAAGATTTAATACGTCTAAAGTCATAGAAACAGGATTTGTGTTCATGTTTGGCTCAGTCCAGAAACTCTGCTCTTAGAGGATGCGTATTAGCTCTTACATGAAGAGACCCTGAGGTCAAAAAGGCTAAGTCCTCAGGAATCCTTCCCTAGAGTGAGAGAGGGAGACAAAAATCAACAGAGGCTGGGGGAGAAAGAGAAGAGAGGGAACCGAAGGAGGAGGCTAGTGGGCCAATATGAGAAGAGAGAAAACAAAGAATAAAAAGAGGAAGGAAATGAACTTCAGGAAAGGAATAGGGAAAGGAAGCGACCACAAAATAGGGGAGAAATTTGCAGTTTTTCAAGAGAGAAATAATAAAAAAATAATTTAAGAGTCCTATTTCTGAACAATGTAACAGTTACTTGTTTTGATCTTTTAACTAAAAAGAAGTAATGACCATAGAAGGGAAAAGGAAGGAACTAATACGTGTTGAATGTCTTCTATCAAGGCCCCTGCTAGCCCGTGGGTTTGGAGAAAATGAGGTAAAGACATACTCTCTCAGTGGAAGCAGTTCCACAAGCACCAGGCTTGGTGAATTGACTTCAATCCCCTCTTGTTCCCTCATCTGGGAAACACCTAGTGCAGTGGTCGGCAAACTGCGGCCCCTTGGGTGTGGCTCTTCCACAAAATACCACGTGCGGGCGCGCACATACAGTGTGATTGAAACTTCGTGGCCACACTCAAGGGGCCAAAGAGCCGCATGTGGCTCGAGAGCCACAGTTTGCCGACCACTGACCTAGAGTAACGTGCAGGATGGCTCTCCCTGCTATGTGCTTGGCCTTGACTTACATGATCACATTATTATAATACAACAACATTTACTCCCATATTGTGGATTAGGAATCTGAGGCCCAAAAGGATTAAACCTTACACCACAGAGATGAGCGTGCAAGCATGCATGCGCGTGCGCACACATACACACTAATATCTCAAAGTCACACAGAGAACAAATCCACTAAAATAGTGTTAGTTGCAAGTAATTTGAAAGCTCAATAAATAATAAAGTAATTTATTAGCTGATCTAACTAAACACTTCTGAAATAGTGTAGGCTTCAGGTTAGGATTGACCAAGGGATGGATTGATTTTTCTACAATTCTCAGTTATATCCTCACTCCTTTGCAGTTGCAAAAGGCACTTACACTGCACTGCTTAGAGCATATCTTCTAGTATTGCTCAAAGCATCAGAAGAAAGCTTATTTTCCAGGAGTTCCTAACAAATTTCTCCTTCATTCTTAATTGGTCCAAATTGGATCACAGGTTTATTCTAAAACTAATAATTGTGGCCAGGGGATAGGATTATGCTCTACATACCTAATCTCTAAAACCTGGTGGAACATGCCTTTCTCCAAAAGGATAATGGCTAAGGAATTAAGTACCAGAATGAAATTAAAGGTATTGCTGAAAGAAGGAATGCGTAGTTGGGAGGGCAACCTGTATGTCCACAACAGCAAATGTGGTCAATTTTATGTTGTTATTTAATTATTTTCACCCCTTCACTAACTCCGTGGGGGGAGTAAACCTTCTGACTCCCATTGAACCTGGGCTTAAGCCTGTGATTTACTCTTCCCTGGCCTTGACTTTGAGCTTGGTCACATGACTTGTTTTGCCAAATGGAATGTTAGAATATATGACACAAACACAGATCTAGCCTCCTGTACTTCTGTACTTCTGCCATCACCATATGACATAAACCAGGTAGCCCACTGGTCCAAGAGGTGACAGACATGTGGAGCAAACTAGGACCTCATCAGTAGCTTGGAGGCAAGTTCAGGGAGGAGGCCCAGCCTGGATCAGTCAATTCCCAGATGACCTGGGCCTATGAGCAAGAATGAATAGCTGTTGTACTAAGCTGTTGAGTTTCGGAGCGTTTTAGGATGTAACATTATTGTGGCAAGAGCTTACTGAGAGAACAGTTACGTCAAATCTGATCTGTGTTATTTTCTTATATGACAGCACAGACCATCACACTGTCTATGTTTTTTCTTCTTGGCTGCAGCCTAGCCTGGGTCTCAGCTGAAAATGAAGGCTGCGATTTTATCCTCCATTTTCAGTCTCATGAAAACATCTGATCTAGTGAGTGGGCTTTTGAAAATCCTTCTAGAGAGCTCGCTCGCTAGCACGCCATGTTAGCTGGTCAGTTTCATCAGGCAGAATCAACAGCCATCGTTTCCAAATCCGGCCGAGCAAAACCTTGCAGTATTGAAATGGCTGCACCTCAGAATGTCATGTGATTTCTGTATGATAGGAATTTGAGAAACAGATGGTGAACACAGACGACAGCGCCGGTTGCACTGTGTGTATGGGGCAAAGGGGAAAGAGTGAACAGGGGGTGAGAATTGAGCAAATTCTGGAGGAGCACTGGAGGGAAGGAGAATGGCTGAGAGCTGGTCTTCATTCTGAAAATACAACCACAGGTTGCAAGAAGTTGGGAAAGGAAAACAACTGACATGCAGTTGCAGTGGGGAGGAGAAGAGGCAAAAAAAAATGTGTTTTGTTTCTAAATCAAGGAGGATTGTATGTTTAAGCAGTTGTTTTTTAATCATACCAGAAAAATAGGCAGCAAAATTAATCAATTCACCTGTGCTTGACCTTTAGGCAGGTGGGTGTGTTGCTTGGGGAAATATGCAGGATCGGAAGAGTTGATGATGGAATGAATGTACAGGAACCAGACTCAGACGAATAACACTGCACACCCCACATTCACCATGCCACCAGCGAGCACCCTGCTCCCCAGAAACCCCCTTGCATTTTGAAGGGGGCGGGGGCGATTTGTGTGGACGTCTCAGATGGCTGATCTCCTAATTCTATCATGAAATGTATTTCCCCTGGAGCTGGCATTTATAGCCGAATCCTGGCACAGCTCCTGAAATGTTGCATCTGCACCACTAAACTGAGGTTACTTGTAGTTCATTAATATGCAAGCGGGGCCGTGAAATCATTCCTGTTTCTGACAGGAGTTCTTACATGCCTTTCTGGAATGCTTCATTTCTGAAGTGGTCTGGCACCAAGACTTTCCTTGTCTTCTTTTAATCAGCTCCATCTTGTCACTACATAAAGAGTTAAACACACACACACGCTTTCTGGAAATCTCAGGGAAGAGGCAGTGCATCTTTCTTTCTCTTTTCTTTCCTCTCTCATTTTTTTGGCATCTCCCAGCCCCCTCCATGAACACATCAAAGTAAGAAGTGACATGCAGTGCCCTGGAGCTCTTAGCAACATGCTTTTAGGTTTGGAAAATTTCATTTTCTACCTTATGATGATTACATGAGGAGAGATGAAATGCTCGCTTTGAGGTTTATTTGAGAAAGAGATGTAATAAATGCTGTGGCTTCCCACTGAATGAAGCAAATCCATTCCGGCCATGTGGGGGATATTAAAAATTACATATGTGTGTGCATGCACACAGCCCGTGTGACTTCAGTGGCATTTGTGGTCCTAGATACTGAGAAAGGAGACCTTGGGTGGCTTCTTTCAGAAAATGCTGAATAAAGTTTTTCATTTTATTCAGCTCTAAATGCATTTGATTTTAACGAAAATGGGTTCCCACCCTGTTTGAGCTACAGCAATCCTCTTTAAACCAGTCCCCCACCCACACCAACACAAACACACACACACACACACACACACACACACACACACACACACGACTATAAGATTCACACAGACTAACATAGCTTGCAGATTCCCTTAGCTGAAACCAGAAGTATGCCAGCCTGTTGGGTCCCTTTTCCAGAAAGTTAATTTTTTTTCAAAATACTGCAGCAGGGCAGAGGACATTTGTGTTTTGCTCTGGTATCATGTTTTTTTGTGTTTGTTTTTTTTGTTTTGGTCGATGTGTTTTTGCTTTTGCCTGGGGAATTTCTCTATTAGCTGGGAGCTGAATAGAAAATGATAACCTCATCTTACTTAGAAACAGAGCCAGCAAAGGTAGAGAAATGTCTTCATGGCTTCGGCCCCATGCCACTTACTAGTAGTAGGAAAAGATGCAAGAAAGAAATCGAGTGTTCACTGAGTAAACCATTTCCAGCACACAGAAGCGTGCAATCTCGGGCTCCATTCAGAGCTCTCACATCACACATGCCACTCTTTGTTCAGCCCACAGCTGGACCACACGGGTTGTGAGATGCAGGATTTGCACAAACTTCACCCAGTAGCTGTGGCAGGACACACTCCATAGAGTCAGTCTTCAACCACTCTCCAGGTCAGTTCTTCAGCTTCTCTTAATCATATTAGTCATTTGGGTTTGGAGCAGAACTATGAAATTTTTGCTTGGGCTGCAGAAAGAAGAGAGATTCTGATCCTTTTTCATAAATAACCTAAGACCCAGCTATTCAATAACAAGTAATTTTTGTTTACACTCATTTTTAAGGAAATAAGAAATTGCTTTGATTGAATGTTTACTATGTGCTCTCAGATGGATTTCCTGCCCTTATTCTGATGAACTCTATATTTAAAGAAAGACGACAACTTGTAAATATTTTTAAATGTTCAATTTTTTAAAGTTTTTAGTTAAGCCCCACACTCCCTTTGAGGCAGGTACTATTCTTATTCCTACTTTACAAATACAATTCCCCCTCGGAGTCTATACAATTCCTCCAAGGACATGTGTGGATGGAGGCAGTGGAGATTCAAATCCTGGGCTTCTGACTCCAGAGCCCATGCTGTCAGGCGTGTGCTATACTGCCTCCTGCTGGTGGGAGGTTCTTTGGGTCCCAGGGTTCTTCTGTTCCCATCTTCAGCACAGATACTGCAATTTCTACCTACCAATTCATCCCCTCCATAGGTTGCAAGCCCCTGGAGTTTTCTTAAGCATTTGTTCTCTAATATCTGACACTTCAGAACTGCTTGATAAATGTTTGTTGAGTGAAATAAAAAATAAACTAATAGGCAAAGAATGTCAGAGCATTTAAATGCGATTGAGTGGAGAATATGTGTTTTACTTTGGAGGGGTGGAATTAAGTCTCTAGTATGAAAATAAGAGATGGAAAGAGTCAGGGAGTTAGACTCAAGTGAGGGAAAGGAAAAAGATTTTATGTTAATTTGACTCTTTCTCAATGCATTCTGCCACCATTGTTGGGAACGTCACTGTTAGTAGGGGGGAGAGGGGGCAGAGAATGTATCCACGCATTTGGAATGCTTATTGATCTTCCAAATGGAAAGAGCCATGAAATGGGTTATAGTTCTGAGTGTACTTCTCACTAGCTGAGTAAGTGAGGAGTAAACTGGGACAAGTTATTTACCTTCTTTGGGCTTCAGTTTCTTAGTCTACCAAGTGAGAAAAGTGGATTTAAGGGTCCCTTTAGCCTTGTAGAAAAGTAGGGGCATATAATTATACTAGAGGTCTGATGCACGAAATTCATACAAGGGGCTCGGCCCTCACAGCCCTGGCTGCCTTGGCTGCTTTAGCCCTCACAGCCCCCGCCCACTGGTCATTTTGGAAGGTTGTTCCAAAAGGTTGTTCTGTCGTCAGGTCTAATTAGCATATTAGCTCTTTATTATATAGGATTATAAAGTGGTTGCAAGCATTTTGCAAATATGGCATGTGGGTAACTGTTATTATTATCAATTATAAAAAATAATGTATCTTTGAATGCTTTTTATGAACCAGGCTCTCTCTATATATTTATTCCTGCCCATTTTTATGAAAGCAAAAATTATGGTTCAAGAAAATTGTATAATGTGCTCAGGCTCACATAGCTAGTGGATGGCTGAGCTGGGATTTGAATTCAGGTCAGTCTGTCTCTGAAGTCCACACGAAGGCACATTGGGGATCCTATGCTACTACAATGCCCCTCAGAGAAACCTGCCATCATTTTGAATCAAAAAACCCTAATGAGTACCCAACTCCCATGTGGGATCCTGGCCTGCCCAGAGCTGACAGTCCCCAAGAGAAGCTCCTCAGGGGTCCCTTTGGACCATAAGAGAACACTGGGCAATGCTCCCACTGCTCTGCCTCCCCAGCAGCTGCCACACCTACTGTGTTTGAGACCAGCAGCAGACTGAGGCAAAAGGAGCAAACTGTTCCCCAGAAACCAGCTCTTCCTGCTCCTCTCCTCACTAAATCAGGGAAGCATCACATGACTTCACTGTCTCTAAGGCTGTCACTTGCCCATTCACTCACTACTTATTGGCAAAAATTTCTTCTGACTAGATGCCATCAGATCTTTTTTCTTCTCTGTCTACTCTCTTCCAAATTTAAAATTTGCTTCCATTATTCTATCAAAGACATCAATAGCAATTCAATACATATCATAAGAGCTTTTAAATGAATCATTCTTTGGCTTTGATCATTACATTCTAAAGGTATTTAAATGAACTCTTTAAAGAATGCTAATAACCATAGTTTTTTATGAATAGTTAAATCTTCTGCACATATATATGTATATCTACATGTAAATATACATCTATGTCTACATATAAGGATTTATAAATGCTATATGTATGCATGTATATACACACCTATGTGGTAAGATAAGTGCCAATATCTGCATGTAGGTATATATCTTAATCACACATGCAGAAAAGTTGATCTTGTTTTTGGAGAGGTAGACTCTAGGCCAATCACTTGCTTATTTGCTCACAGATTGAATTCCCCACCCTTGTTCTGCCCTGCTATGTTTTTAAAGGGAATGACAACTTGTAAATATTTTTAGATATTTATCTTTTAAATGGTTAAAATGTCAATTTGTGCCAAACTGTTACAGTTGTTGGGCCTGAACAACAACAACAACAAAAAACTAACTGGGGCCTAGTCTTGGGATAAGAGGTTCAAAGGAGCTTAACCACATTTTCTAAAGTATCCACAGCTGACCCTGTTACATTCACCTTCGGAGTAAAGGCTACTTAAGCTTCTACCTACTAGATCAGTTGGGAAGGGTAACCAACTTACAGAACAGAATAGAGCTTGCATTACACAGGATCCAGTCAGGCAAACAGAACCCATACAAGGTTATTCAATAGTGGGGATTTAATATCAGCAACTGTTTACAAAGGTGTTTAAAAAGCCAAAGGAGCAAACAGTGAGGCAATGGAGAATTAAAAGCTCTAAGAGTTCAACCAAGTGTGACATGCAAACTGGTTAGAGCCTAAAAACAAAGAATACCCAAGTTCACACAATTAGCCCGAGCTTTGAGATGAGCAAACACTAACAGTACTTGGGAATTTCCTGGATGGTCAAAGAGAGGAGCCCACCAGTGGAAGATGGTCACAGGTAGCTGGGGCCAACAGGGAAGGTGACTCAGTGGTTGTGGAGCTGTAGAGGGGACCCAGACATGGCCACTCATCCCTGGATGGACAAAGAGAGGAGCCCACCAGTGGAAGATGCTCACAGGCAGCTGGGGCCAACAGGGAGGGTGACTCAATGGTTGTGGAGTTGTGGAGGGGACCCAGACATGGCCACTAGAAGTAGAGAGAGAGAAGGGAAGAAATGCTTTAGCTTCTCCTGTCCTCTCATCCTCCAGTCTCTGACTAGAACCTAGCATTGAACAAACCAAAACAAAATCAAGGGATCCCTAGAACCATATTTTGCAAGGGTCAGCACTCTGAAATATAGAGCAGGGATGGCAAGTTGAGGGAATGTAACCAAGCACAAGTGGAAAATGACCCTAATTTCATCACTCAAAAACTAATTAAGACCTTTTTTAATAATTGAGATCTATATCTAGGTGTAGATACTTATGCAATATATATATATACACACACACACACATACATACACACATATATACACATACAGATATCTATATATATAAAAGGCTAATATGCAAAGTGTCCCCTCAGGAGTTCAACCAGGAGACTGGGAGTTTGATTGCTCACTGTGATGTGCGCTGACCACCAGGGGGTGGCGCAGAAGGAAGGAAGGCCCTGGCCAGCAGCTGGCAGCCGGGTAAAGAAGGCCCCAGCCGGCAGCCGGAAGGCCCCGATCAGCCCTGATCGCTGGCCAGGCCTAGGGACCCTACCTGTGCACAAATTTTATGCACCAGGCCTCTAGTATATATATAAAAGCATACAGTCTATCTATATATAGATTGTTGGTCCATGTGACTTTCAGTGCTTTCCCTCAGAAGGAAGAATTTTGAATTCAGGATTCTGCAAGTGTGTGACTTGCTTTGATCAATGAAATATGAGCAGAAGTAGTGTGTGCTGTGTCTGAGCAGAAGCCATAAGAACCATCCCATGGCTACATTATTTTCTTCTCTCTGCGTGAAATATGTAATGTCTCAGATTGGATAACGGGACCAAATTATGTATTATCCAAGATGGAACACTGCATTCGTTACACTTTTTTCAAACACAGTTGAACCCCATTGTTTTAAATTAAGCTGTGCTTCACCTGATGTCTGGGGTTTGAAGGAAAACATTGTGCATATGACTTGAAAATATAACTAACATCCTGTTTAAATGTAAATTTATCCTGTTTCTCAACTTTTCAGGCTCTTGATGAACATAAACAAATGGAGACAAAAAAAAAAAATGGTGCTTGGGAATTTCCTAGAAGTACTCTTAAAAGAAAAAGATTAAAAAGAACATATCTGGTCATGTGGCCCCCGTGCTTCTAAACCTCCACTGGCTCCCTTTTGTATACACCCTTCCCAGAAAATTTTAAAAAAGCAGACTCCTTTCTTCATATTAATTTTGTGTTCTGTATTTTAAAAAATTCATTTCTCAGTTCCAGTAATTTTTTGGTAGAGTCTTTAGGGTTCCTATATATATCGCACATCATCTGCCAGTAGTGATAGGTTTAATTTCTAATTTAGATACTTTGATTTCTTCTTCTTGTCTTATTGCTGTGGCTGGAACTTCCTGTACTATGTTGAATAAGAGGAGTGAAAGCAGACATCCCTTTGTCTTGTTCCTGTTCTTAAGGAAAAAGCTTTTAGTTTTGGCCCATTCAGTATGATGTTGGCTGTGGGTTTGTCATATATGGCCTTTATTTTGTTAAGGTCTGATCCCATTATTCCCACTTTGATAAGAACTTTTATCATAAATAGATGCTGGATTTTATCAAATGCTTTTCCTGCAACTATTGATATGATCATGTAATTTTTACCCTTCATTTTTGTTCATGTGGTATATCACTTCTATTGCTTTGTGAATATTGCACCAACTTTGCATCTCCAGAATGAATCCCACTTGATCATGGTGTATGATCTTTTTAATGTACTGTTCTAGTTTGCTAATATTTTGTTGAGAATTTTAATATGTATGTTCATCAAGGATATACTATATAATAAAAGCATAATATGCTTAGTATCCTGTCATCTGTTCAACCAATCAAAGCATAATATGCTAATTATATGGTAAGGCTGCTCAACCACTTGCTATGACATGCACTGACCACCAGGAGGCAGGCAATCGACCGGTCGACCAGTTGCTATGACGTGCACTGACCACCAGGGGGCAGGTGCTCCAACCAGTAGGTTAGCTTGCTACTGCGGTCTGGCCAATTGGGACTAAGTGAGACAGGCCAGACATGTCCTGGAGCCCTCCCAAGGTCCCTCCCCAGCTGGCCAACCTCCCGCATCCCTCCCCGGCCCCAATAGTGCACCAGTGGAGGGAATGAAAATGATGCAGGCCTGGCCTGCACCCTCTCACAATCCGGGGCCCCTTGGGGGATGTTGGAGAGCCTGTTTCGACCCGATCCCAGAGGCCACAAATTTGTGCACTGGGCCTCTATTAGGCCTATAATTTTCTTTGTAGTGGCTTTATCTGGTTTTGGAATTAGTATAATGCTGGCCTTGTAAAACAAGCTTGGGTGTCTTCCCTCCTCTTGAAATTTTTGGAATAGTTTTAGAAGGATAGGTGTTAGTTCTTCTTTGAATGTTTGGTAAATTTTGCCTGTGAAGCCATTCAATATAAGACTTCTGTTTGCTGGGAGCTTTTTGATTACTGCTTTAATTTCATTAATTATAATTGGTCTATTCAGATTTTCTGATTCTTCCTGATTACGTTTCGGAAGATTGTATATTTCTAGAAATTTATCCATTTCACCCAGATTGTCCAATTTGTTGATATATAGTTGTTTATAATATTTTTGTACAGTCCTTCATATTTCTGTGGTTAATTGTTACTTCTCCTTCATTTTTGATTTATTGGGATCATCGCTCTTTTTTTCTTGACAAGTTGGTTAAAGGTTTGTCAGACTTGTTTCTTTTTTCAAATAACCAGCTTTTGGTTTCATTGATCTTTTGTGTGTGTTTTTCTAATCTCTAGCTCATTTATTTCCACTCAAATCTTTATTATTTTTTTCCTTTTAATTACTCTGGGCTCTGTTCAATGTTTCTGTTGTTGTTGTTGTTTTCAGTGTATGGTTAGATTGTTTATTTAAGTTTTTTCTTGTTTCTTGACATAGGCCTGTAATGGTATGAATTTTCCTCTCGGGACTGCTTTCACTATGTCCCATAGATTTGGGGCTGTTGTGCGTTCATTTTCATTGTATCCAGAAAACTTCGGATTTTGTTCCTGATCTCATTTTTAACCCATTCATTGTTTAATATTGTGTTATTTAGCTTCCATGTGTTTGAGTGCTTTTGAGAGTTGTTGATTTTTATTGTAATTGATTCCTAGTTTCATACCATTGTGGTCAGAGAAGATGCTTGGTATGACTTCAATCCTTTTTAATTTATTAAGGCTTATCTTGTGTCCTAGTATGTGGTCTATCTTAGAGAATGTTCCATGTACACTTGAAAATAATATATATTCTGCTTTTGGATGAAATGTTCTGTAAATATCAGTTAAATCCATCCTGTCCAGTGTGTCATTTAAGGTCACTATTGCCTTGCTAATTTTTTTCTGGAAGATTTTTCCATTGATTTCAGTGAGATGTTAAAATCCCCAACTATGACTATATTGCTGTCAATCTCTCCCTTAATTTTTTCTTTATATATTTATGTGCTGCTATGTTGGGTAAATGTATGTTCACAAAGGTGAATATTTTATCCTCTTATTGGACTGATACCTTTATTATTGTGTAACTAGAGGCCCAGTGCATGAAATTCGTGCACTCAGGGGGTCCCTCAGCCCGGCCTGCTCCCTTTCGCAGTCCAGGAGCCCTCAGGGGATGACTGACTGCCAGCTTGGGCCCACAGGGAGACATCCTTAGCACTGCTGCAGCGGCAGGAGAGGCTCCCATCACCGCCTTTGCGCTTGCCAGCCGTGAGCCCAGCTTCTGGCTGAGTGGTGCTCCCCGTGTGGGAGCGCACTGACCACAAGAGGGCAGCTCCTGCATTGAGCATCTGCCCCCTGGTGGTCAGTGCACGTAGTAGCAACCACCGTTCGGTCGATATGCATATTAGCTTTTTATTACATAGGATATTCTTTTTTGTTTTTTGTTATGGCATTTGTTTTAGTCTATTTTGTCTGATATAAGTATTGCTACTTTTATACACCAGAAATGAAGTATAAGAAAGAGAAATTAAGAAGACACTCACATTTACTATTATAACAAAAGAAAAATAAGGTACCTAGAGATAAATTTAACCAAGAAGCTAAAATGCCTGTACTTGGAAAAGTATAGGACACTGAAGAAAGAAACTGAGGAAGATACAAATAAGCTTATACTTCATGGGTAGGAAGAATTAACATCATTAAAATGTCCATACTACCTAAAGCAATCTATATATTCAATGCAATTTCTATTAAAATAACCATTGCATATCTAATAGAGCTAGAACAAATATTTCAAAAATTTATATGGAACCACAAAAGGCCTCAAATAGCCTCAGCAATCTTTAGAAAGAAGAACAAAGTTCGAGGTATCATACTCTCTAATATCAAACTATACTACGGTCCATGCAATTAAAACAGCATGGTACTGGCATAAGAACAGACATACAGCTCAATGGATCAGAATAGAGAGCTCAGAAATAAACCCATACCTTTATGAGCAATTAATATTTGACAAAGGAGGGAAGGCCATACAATGGGGTAAAGACAATCTATTCAATAAATGGTATTGGCAAAGTTGGACAGATATATGCAATAAAATAAAACTAGACCACCTTCTTATATCATATGCAAGAATAACTCAGAATGGATAAAGACTTAAATGTTAGACTCAAAACCATAAACATTCTAAAGAAAAACATAGGCAATAAAATCTCAGACATTTCTCATAGCAATGTTTTTGCTGATATATCTCCCAAGGCAAGGGAGAAAAAAGGAAAAAAGAAAAAAATGGGACTATATTGAACTAAAAAGCTTTTTTACAGCAAAAAAAAAAAAAAAAAAATCATTAACAAAATTAAAAGGCAACCACTGAATGGGAGAACATTTTTGCCAGTGATATATCTGGTAAGGAGTTAATATACAAACTATTTTAAAAAACGTTTGCAACTCAACACCAAGAAAACAAACAATGGAATTTAAAAATGGGAAAAGTATCTGAATAGACTTCTCCAAAGAAGACATACAGATGGCCAGTAGACAAATGAAAAGATGTTCAACGTCACTAACCATCAGAGAAATGCAAATTAAAACCACATTGAAATAGCACCTCACACCTTTCAGAATGGCTATTATCAATAAATCAGCAAACAACAAGTGCTGATGAGGAGGTGGAAAAAAGGAAACCCTAGTGTACTCTTGGTAGGAATGCAGACTGGTGCAGTCACTGTGGAAAACAATATGGAGTTTCCTCAAAAAATTAAAAATGGGAGATTCGAAGATGGCGGCGTAGGAAGTGGACCTGTGCGTGCTGCTCTCTCACAGCATCATTGAAACTACCAACTATGAGGCAAACAACCACCACTCAGAACCATGGGGAAGTTGGCCCAGTGGGAGATCTACAACTGGAAGAAAAGAAAGAAGTGCAGTGAGACTGAGTGGGAGCTACGAAGGCGCCAAAAACAGAGGTACGCAGTCACACGCCAGGCGGGCTGCAACTGGATTCGAGGTTTTTTTTTTCCAATCGGAATCGGGTTACGAACCCTTGAATCCTCTGGGCTTGCTCGGGGCGGGTCTCTGAGGCCCCAGATCCCACGGGGAGAGGCAGCCACGGCCTTGCAGTGGTCGGAAAACGAGGGAAGCTCTGATGCACGGCTGCTCACGGGCACTGAGGGACACGAAGTCCTGGTGTCCTGGGGAGGCGAGGGGGGCGGAGACACCGCCATTGCTATTTCCTCCGCGCAGGCGACTCCCTGAGACCCCGCCCTACTCAATTTACATCCCCATCCAAGCTGTGCCTGAGGCACAAGAGGAAATGTCTGTGCTTTTACAAACTCTCAAGTCCACTGAGCTGGTTCGGGTGGGTCTCTGAGGCCCCAGGCCCCACGGGAGAGATGACACGGCCTTCCAGCAGTCAGAAAGCTAGGGAGGCTCTGTTGCACAGCTGCTCGCCGGCACTGGGGGACACAAAGTCCAGGTGTCCTGGATAGGTGAGGGGCCGCTGAGACCCCGCCCTACTCAATTTACATTCCTATCCGGGCTGTGCCTGAGACACAAGAGGAAAAGCCTGTGCTTTTGCAAACTCTCAAATCCACTGAGCAGGTTTGGGCGGGATCATGAGGCACCAGACCCTACGGGGAGAGGCGGTATGGCCTTGCAGCCGTCAGAAAGCGAGGGAGGCTCCGTCGCACAGCTGCTCGCAGGCACTGGGGGACGAGAAGCCCCGGTGTCCCGGAGAGGCAAGGGGCCACGGAGACGCAGCCAGTGCTGTTTGCTCCGCCATGGCGACTCCCTGAGACCCAGCCCTAATCAATTTACATCCCCATCCAAGCTGTGCCAGGTGCACAAAAAGACCCACCTGCGCTTTTGCAGCCTAACCCAACAAATTGCAGACTTCAACTGCTCGCAGCCATGGGAGACACACTCAAGAAGCAGACCCAGGAGAACCAAGATGGTGGCGTAAGGAAGAGACCTGTGCATGCTGCCTCACACAACAACATTGAAACTACCAACTATAGGACAAACAGCTATCATACGGAACCATGGGAAAGCTGGCCCAGTGGAAGCTCTGCAACTGAAAGGAAAGAAAGAAGAGCATTGAGACTGAGTAGGATGTGCAGAGTCACCAAGTACAGAGCCCAACCCAACAAACTGCAGATTTCAACTCCTCGCATAGAAAGAAGAGCATTGAGACTGAGTAGGATGTGCAGAGGCACCAAGTACAGAGCCCAACCCAGCAGGCTGCAGATTTCAGCTCCTCGCATTCGGGAGGGACGCAATCAGGGGGCGGAGTCGGGTTCGGGGCAGGCCGGGGCTGGGCCCAGCTGGGCCGGCGTTATGGAACCGCTGTACCAGCAGGTGCACAAACATGCCCACCGGTGCCAGTCTCGAGTGGGGCGCTGGGGGATGGCAGACGGGCAGTCTGTGCACTTGGAGGAGGGCGTGGTCCAAGCAGGAGTGCTGGATGTTCAGCCACCAGGAAAGCCTGGAGATTTTGTCTGACGGGGAGCCTCCCAGCAGGGGACAGAGGGCCAAACTTTGTGTTTCCCCGGTGAGGCTGGGATGGCCCCGGTGAGGTCAGGACGGCCCCGGTGAGGATGATACGGCCCCGGTGAGATCGGGATGGCCCTAGTGAGGTTGGGACGGCCCCGGTGAGGTCGAAACGGCCCCAGTGAGGCCGAGACGGCTCCAGTGAGGTCAGGATGCCCCTGGAAATATCGAGACAGCCCTGGTGAGGTCGAGACTGCCCCGGTGAGGTCGGGATGGCCCTGGTGAGGTCGGGACGGCCCCGGTGAGGCTGAAACGGCCCCGGTGAGGTCGGGTCAGCCCCGGTGAGGTTGAAACGGCCCCCGTGAGGTCGGGACGGCCCCCATGAGGTCGGGACGGCCCCGGTGAGGTTGAAACGGCCCCGGTGAGGTAGAGACGGCCCCGGTGAGGTTGAAACTGCTCCGGTGAGGTAGGGACGGCCCCGGTGAGGTTGAAACGGCCCCGGTGAGGTAGAGACGGCCCCGGTGAGGTTGAAACGGCCCCGGTGAGGTAGAGACGGCCCCGGTGAGGTTGAAACTGCCCCGGTGAGGTAGGGACAGTCCCAGTGAGGTTGAAACGGCCCCGGTGAGGTTGAAACGGCCCCGGTGAGGTCGGGACGGCCCGGTGAGGTTGAGACGGCCCCGGTGAGATCGGGACGGCCCCGGTTAGGTTGAAACGGCCCCAGTGAGTTGCAACTGCCCCGGTGAGCTCGGGACAGCCCTGGTGAGGTTGAAACGGCCCCAGTGAGGTCGGGACGGTCCTGGTTAGGTTGCAACGGCCCCGGTGAGGTTGGGATGGCCCCAGTGAGATTGAAACGGCCCCGGTGAGGTCAGGACGTCCCCGGTGAGGTTGAAGCGGCCCGGTGAGGTTGAGACGAACCTGGTGAGGTTGAATCGACCCTGGTGAGGTAGGGACGGCCCTGGTGAGGTTGAAACAGCCCCGGTGAGGCTGAGACAGCCCCAGTGAGGTTGGGACTGCTCCCAGTGAGGTTGGGACAGATAATGGGGACCAGTATAGACTGATGAACAGGGGTAGATGCAGAGGCAGAGCAACATTGAACAGACTGTCAAACTACAGTGGGAAACCTGGGGAGGGTTTGGGGGGCGGGATTAAGAGATCAACCGAAGGACTTATATGCATGCATATAAGATTAACCAATGGACACAAGACACAGGTGGGGGGCGGTAGGGGCCGGGGGAATGTCAAGGGGGAGGGGGGGAAGGAGACATATGTAATACTCTTTGTAATGCTTTAAGAAATAAAAATTATCAAAAAAATTAAAAATGGAACTGCCTTATGACCCAACAATTCTACGTTGGGGAATATATCTGAAGAAATATGAAACATTAATTTGAAGTAATATGTGCACCTCTATGATCATTGCAGTGTATTGCATAATAGCCACGCTCTAGAAACAGCCTTAGTGCCCATTGTAGATAAGTGGATAAAAAAGCTGTGATACATCAGGATGGAATACTACTTGGCTTTAAAAAAGAAGGAAATCATACCTTTTGTGATAGCATGAATGGACCCGGAGAGTATTGTGCTAAGTGAAATAAGCCAGTCATAGAAAGGTGAACACTATATGATAAAACTTGTATGTAGAATCTAGTGAACAAAATAGTTTAAACAACAAAATAGAAATGGAAACATAGATACAGAGAACAGTTTGACAGGTGTCAGAGGGGAGGAGAGTTGGGATGGGAAGAGCTGGGTGAAAAAAGAAGGGATTATATTATATATAACACAAAGATACAGACAACAAACAGTATGGTGATAGCTAGAGGGAAAGAGGGTCGGGGGAGTGGAAGAGGGCAAATTAGGGATAAGTGAGGACAGAAAGAGACTTTACTTTGGGTGATGGGTGCACGATGCAGCATGTAGGTGATGTTTTGTTGAGTTATACCCTTGAAACCTATATGGTTTTGTTAATCAATGTCACCCCGATACTCAATAAGAAAAAGCAGATTGCTTTACTTGGCATAAAATCTAACCCCAGTTTATCTGTCCAGCTCTATTTCTGCCCAGTGCACCATATATTATTACAGAAGCTTAACTTTTCACTATTACCAGATTGTTGATGCCGAGTTACATGCCTTTTACATGTTACTCCCTCTACTCCTAGAGTTTCCTCTTCAACCCTACTTCTCCATGCTCCTTTTGGCAAAGTCCTACTCATAGTTCCAGTTCAGGTCCAGATGTCCCCTCCTCTGTGAAGTCTACCTGAAGGAGCCCTCCCCATGTTGCTCACTGCAGCCCTCACCACACTCCACTGGCATGACTGTCTCCTCCTCTGGACCATAGCGTCCTTAGAACCACATCATCTTCATCTTTCTATGTCAAAATCTATTACAGAGTTCAGTAGTTCAGTGTATTACAGGTCTTCTCTATATATCTGTTGAGTGAGTAAACAAGTTAATGAAGAATTTCCCTGATTACTTTCACGTGCTGTTCAGAAATCATGGGAATCCCTGGAATCTATTGAGAATTCCAGACACCCCAGTGTTAAATTCCAGATACTTACCTATTCTAGTTATAGATATAATACTTTATGATGCCATGTATAGTTGAGTTTGATCTATTTCATGTAGAGTACTACATGAAATTTAGAGCTAGAAAGCATCAGAGACAAGACAGTCCCCTTCAGAGAAAGGGGTGTATTGGGCGGGAAGAAGTTAAGTGAGAAGGCCATGGAGTGAGAGATCCTAGAACCAACCTAGTGTTCTTTTTGTTCTACTATACTTGATTATGTGACTAGTCACATAAAAGGAAATATAAAGAGAAAATAAAACGTGGAAAATAATCATATTTGATAATAATCAAATAAATGCAAATTCAGTTTCACTTGTAAAGGTTTACACCTGCTAAATTTTACAAAATTTAGTCCAAGGTTGAAGTGAAATTAGATCTTTCTATACTTCTAAAAGCATGTAAATTGGTATAATCTTTTTGCAAAGTAATGAGAAAATACAGAACAAGAATCATAATGCTCACACTGTTTTGACTCTGAATCTAAAGCACTAGGAATTAATTCTATGAAATATTTTAGCACTACTAAAAAACTGCTTGTAAGAAAGTATTTATTGCAGCACTGCCTAGTGAGAGCAATCTTAGTATCCAACAAAATGGGATGTCATATTAAAACGGTGGAAAAAATTTGTCATCAAACATTATAATTATGCAGCCAACATATAAACATGGAAAATATATAATATGAATTAGATATAGTAGAAATCAAAATAGTATGTGTATTATGATAGAAACTCTATAAAAACACTCTTACTGAAAGGCGTTGGAAAACAATTTGTAAGAGTTGTGATGCTGTAGGATTATGGTTTTTCTGTTCTTATCAACATTTTTTAATGTTGCTATGACATTTTCTCTAATAAGAAGCAGGTGGAAAGTAAGTACATTCACCAGTGGGAATTGGAGGGGTACAAAGGGACTCAATAAAGCAGACAAATCACATGTGCTTTTGTCCCAAGTACCCCTTACCCTGCCATGGTGGGAATGGACAGCGAGGTCAAGAAGTGTGTCGTCTACAGGAAATCTGTTTAATTTGCAGGAAGTAGAGGATGAGGGAAAACTTACTGATGAAGTTTCACTTGATTTTGCTCAGGAGGAAGAATATGATTTGACTGAAGCTGCATTCATATCTAAGTGAGAACACTGCTTGTCTTGGCTTTCTGCTGTCTAGTCATCAAGTCAGCTATTTCTCAGGAAAGCACTGATCTTTTGAAACTTTACTTATTTACTTCATTGAATCCTCATAACAGTTTGGTGATGTGACTACTATAAAACTTTTTTTATTTGACAAGGGCAGATTCTGGGGCCTGCTTGCAAAATCCCTTTCTGTTGAGTCAGACCCTAGGCCAGGGGTGGACAACCCCTGGCACGTGTGCCAAACATGGCACGCCAGTAACTTTTGCTGGCACATGAAACCCTCTCTTATAATCTTCCATTTATAATTTTTTTCTTAATATCGACTTTTTTATTTTTCAGATAAATTCAGTGTAGGTGCATCTTAGATAAATAAATAATTTTACATAACAAGTTATCTTAAAGACCATAGACATGGCTGACTTTAAAATGCAGTTGATTGAATATCAGAGTAGCTCAATTTAGAAGCAGAAATTGATTGACCTTAGAGTTGACTTGGAAAACATTGAAAAAAAAGCAATTAGAGACAGGAGTACCAGAGAGAAGTGTCGAAAACAAACTATTGAGGTCTTGGAATGCCATTCCAGAAAATTTTTTCTGTTTAAAAAACTTTGCAACAGTGTTACTCTCCATGTTTTCATCCACATACACTTGTGAATCTTTGTTCTCAGTGATGAATTTTGTTAAGTCTCGTAATAGGAGTAGCCTGACGGATGAAAGTAGTAGCTCATGCATATCTCTGAAGGTCACGAAATATAAACCTGATGTAAAATCTCTGTCATCAGTGATGCAGCAGCAAAAGTCCCACTGATATTATCAAACGGAGTCATAAAGTTTTCTGTCGGACTATCAGTGTACATGTATACATTAAAAAATATATGTATTTTTCATCATCATATACTGTGTTTTTGTCGCTCAAATGAATTTTATTATTTCTTCAAGGTTCTTCACATACGTACACCTTAAGACAGTGATGGTGAACCTATGACACGTGTGTCAGAGCTGACACGTGAACTCATTTTTTTGGTTGATTTTTCTTTGTTAAATGGCATTTAAATATATAAAATAAATATCAAAAATATAAATCTTTGTTTTACTACGGTTGCAAATATCAAAAGATTTCTACATGTGACACGGCACCAGACTTAAGTTAGGGTTTTTCAAAATGCTGACATGCCGAGCTCAAAAGGTTCGCATCACTGCCTTAAGAGATATCAAGTAGGCATAACATGTTCTCAAAAAATTAGGGTTGGCACGCAGAATTTTGAGTCAGAGATTTTGCTGGTTTTGGCATGCACTCGCAAAAAGGTTGCCCACCCCTGCCCTAGGCCCAATGGATGCATTGACAGGTGTGAGTTCTCGCTGCCTGAGACAGCTGTAAAAGAACCCGGATCACTTGCCTACCCGCTACAGGTGTAGCAGTCTATTAAGCATTTTATTATTTTTAAAAAAATATATTTTATTGATTTTTTACAGAGAGGAGGGAGAGGAATGGAGAGCTAGAAACATCGGTGAGAGAGAAACATCGATCAGCTGCCTCCTGCACACTCCCCACCGGGGATGTGCCCGCAACCAAGGTACATGACCCTGGCCAGAACTGAACCCGGGACCCTTGAGTCCACAGGCCGATGCTCTATCCACTGAGCCAAACAGGTCAGGGCCTATTAGGCACTTTACATGTTATCTCATTAAATCATAACATGAGATGAGTACATAGCATAGTCCCCATTGCAACTCCACAGCTCAAATCGCAAGGTCACAGGTCACTTAGGTGTTCCTAGGCTAAACGTGAAACCTTGGGAGGCCTCAGGACTCCCTGGTGCTTAGACTTCTTTGCAGTTGTTCTCCAAGGAGGAGCAATTGGCATTTAGGGACAGAGTGCTTCTTGGTGCAGGACTGTCTGACAGATTATAAAAGCTTTGGGAGAAACCAAGATGGCGGCATAGGTAAACACCAGAGTTTGCTGCCTCGAACAACCACTTCAAAAATACAACTAAAAGATGGAACGGACATCATCCAGAACCACAGGAAGGCTGGCTGAGTGGAAATTCTACAACTAGGAAAGAGAAAAGCATACCGAGACTCAGAGGAGGCGCAGTACGGAAGTAAAATACTAAGGTGTGGAGGTGCATGCGGAGCGGGCTGGTGGCCGAGGGCACGGTTGTCGCTTTCAATCGGGAGAGAGTCTCAAGCTCTGAGCTCCAGTTCCGGACGAGTCTCTAGGGACTCAGACTCATACGGGAGAAGCGGGACTGTCTGGCATTGGTTGGAACTCGAGGGCAGCTTTCTCTCCGAGGGGCTTGCAGTGATTACCAGGACACTGAGAAGCAGAGCCTCTGAGGTCAAGACTGAGAGCAGCCATAACTGCTAGCCCCACCCTGTTGATCCCATGGGACCTGCCCCACCCAAGCCCTGCAGGGAGGCTTTTGCTGGATAGCCTCAGGCAAAGGCTAGATTAGCACCTCCCTAGAGATCCAGGAGCCAGGAAACCCAGAGGTCAGAGTGGGACCATCCAGTTTGCAGCTCCGTGGAACCATAAAGGACACACTCGGGGCAGACTCAGTGAGCACAAAGCCCCATTGAAGCAAGTCTTGCCCCAGAGGGGTGTCTCCAGCACAGAAGTTCTCCCATTGCAGACACAGCTGATTCTCACTGCCAATTGGCCTGGAGGCCAATTCCTCCCAGTAATAACTACAACAATCAGGGCTTAACTACAACAAGACTGTGCACAAAGCCCACAAGGGGGTGCACCAAGAGTGTCCTCCTCAGGTAATTGGGGAGGCTGAACCACTGGGCCCTAGAGGACACTCAGCACAGAAAACCACTTTATCAACACAGGGAAGCATAAAAAATGCAGAGACAAAGAAAAAGGACACAAATGACAGAAATGGAGGAAAGCAAACTACTGGATATAGAGTTCAAAACCACACTTTTAAGGTTTTTCAAGAATTTTCTAGAAACTGCCGATACAGTTAATGAGAAACAAGAGATCTACAAGAAACTTAATGAGTTCTACAAGAAATCTAATGAGACCCTCGGGGTTGTGATAAAGGACCAACTAGAAATTAAGCATACACTGACTGAAATAAAGAATATTATACAGACTCCCAACAGCAGACTAGAGGATTTCAAGAATCAAGTCAACAATTTGAAATACGAAGAAGCAAAAAACACCCAACCAGAGAAGCAAAATGAAAAACGAATCCAAAAATACAAAGATAGTGTAAGGAGCCTCTGGGACAACTTCAAGTGTACCAACATCCGAATTATAGTGGTACCAGAAGAGAGAGAGCAAGTTATTGAAAACCTATTTGAAGAAATAATGACAGAAAACTTCCCCTACCTGGTGAAAGAAATAGACTTACAAGTCCAGGAAGCGCAGAGAACCCCAAACAAAAGGAATCCAAAGAGAACCACACCAAGACACATCATAATTAAAATGCCAAGAGCAGAAGACAAAGAGAGAATCTTAAAAGCAGCAAGAGAAAGAAACTCAGTTACCTACAAGGGAGTACCCATACGACTGTCAGCTGATTTCTCAACAGAAACTTTGCAGGCCAGAAGGAAGTGGCAAGAAATATTCAAAGTGATGAATGCCAAGAACCTACAACCAAGATTACTTTATCCAGCAAAGCTATCATTCAGAACTGAAGGTCAGATAAAGAGCTTCACAGATAAGAAAAAGCTAAAGGAGTTCATCATCACCAAACCAGTATTATATGAAATGCTGAAAGGTATCCTTTAAGAAGAGGAAGAAGAAGAAAAAGGTAAAGATACAAATTATGAACAACAAATATACATCTATCAACAAGTGAATCTGAAAATCAAGTGAATAATCTGATGAACAGAATGAACTGGTGATTATAATAGAATCAGGGGCATAGAAAGGGAATGGACTGGCTATTCTTGGGGAGAAAGGGGTGAGGAGGATGCGGGAAGAGACTGGACAAAAATCATGCACCTATGGATGAGGACAGTGGGTGGGGAGTGAGGGAGGAGGGTGGGGTGGGAACTGGGTGGAGGGGAGTTATGGGGGGCGGGGGAGAGGAACAACTGTAATAATCTGAACAATAAAGATTTAATTATTTTTAAAAAAAAGCTTTGACACTGGTCACTAAAGGCTATGACAACCACAAATGCCCCACACTTCCAAGCGCTCTCTGAGGTGTGGGTAGGTGGATGCCTCCTCCACTTGAGAAGTGTTAAGCTATTCATACTCATTCCACCAATAAATGTTTATCAATGTCTTCCCCATGCCAGGCACTCTGCTGGCACAGGAAGCGTTCAGTGGGAAAGTATGACATTTAAAATGGTGCCATAAAATGCAACAGACCAACATGCTGTGAACACAGAGAGGAAACTGTCTAACTGCCTAGGCCCTAGGATGTCCAGGCCAATCTTGGTGACCTGTCACCATGGAGTGACTCCAGGAGAGTTGCAGATTTGCTGTTCAAAGACCATTCACATGCCCTATCTGAATCTTAATTATTATTTTACTCCAGCCTCTGTGCTAATTCCCACTAAGAATTGCTTTGTATGAAAAAAGGAAACCACACTAGGATCTGTCCTTCCTACCTCACAGAGTCAATTTGGGAGAAAGCACCGCTATGTATGTTGGGTAATGTAGCAGGGATTCGAGTCTGGGCCCAATTTGTGTTCTCGGCTGGTGATCAGGCATGTCTGGAAATGTCTGATGACTTGCTGGAACCAGCAGCCTACTGGCCTCTATTTTAAAGAATTTGGTTTCCCTGGATTCTCATCTGAGCCCTGTGGAGAGAGAGGTCGTTTGCAGAGGTTAAAGAGACTGTTGTCACAGTGTTCTGTGAGAAGAAAAGGCTCAAGCAATGCTACCTGGGTACCCAGAAAACAAAGTGAGGCCCAGAGCTGGGGGCTGGGGAGGGCTGGGATGTGGCAGGAAACCTTTTCTCCATCTCTGCCCCACACAGCAGGTCTTAGGTTCTTGAGGACTGCTGAGTCCCCAGTTCTGCCAAAGCCTTTAGTGCAGATGTCGGGCCCCTTGTGGCAGCAGTAACTGTGAGGAGATGACCACCTCTGAAAGCTTCCCAGGCAGGAAACATCAGCCAGGAGGGCCAGGAGCAAAACAGTAAAAGGCAACTGACAGGTAAACAGGCGAGATAACCCTACACACCCTCAGAATACTCACTGAGATTTGGCTCCCGGAGAGGGTATTTATTAGCTAATGAAATGTGATCTATTGCTGTTAATGTGGCCAAAGTTGTACCCACAGGCTAGGAAAACTTGGGTTATTGCTATTTGCTACCATAATGACATAGGGCACACTGGCACAGTGGCACAGTAGGAGAGAAGATGGCTGTCCAAAGGGCAGCTCCCAGCATACATCGCCTGCCTTCCCAGGCCCATGATGGGGAGGCACTGAGGTGGAAGCCACTGCCATGGAAACCTGGGTTTGGAATTGCCTTCATCCCGATGGACAGGATACTGGAGAGAGCAGTTTCCCCCAAAACCACCTCACTCTTAGAAAAAGCAAAATGACTCTTTAGGAATGTTTCCCAAAAGTGATGGTACCTGGGAATTAGTACTTGACTCTGAATTTCATGCAGATTCATGAAACAGTGACTCTGGACAACTCATGATGCTAAGGGGGTGGCACTGAATCTCACCTCTAGAAACTTCCCAGGGGTTGTAAGAGCTCTTCACTAAGTAGGTGATTGGAAAACATCCCCCTTTCCTATAATGAACTTAATTTTCCTACTGTGGCAGTCCCTATTTTCACAAGATGGTGACTTATCTCCCATCCTGCATGCTTCTCTTACAGCATGACGCTGATGTTCCTCCCATTGAATGGGGGGTCTGTGTCCCCTCCCCTAGAGTCTGGGTGAATCTCTGTGACTGTCTTAGCTATAGTTCTGTGGAAGTGGAGCTCTGTGACTTTGCAGGGGTGGGCAAACTTTTTGACTCGAGGGCCACAATGGGTTCTTAAACTGGACTGGAGGGCCGGAACAAAAGCATGGATGGAGTGTTTGTGTGAACTAATATAAATTCAAAGTAAACATCATTACATAAAAGGGCACGGTCTTTTTTTTTTTTAGTTTTATTCATTTCAAACGGGCCGGATTCGGCCCGCGGGCCGTAGTTTGCCCACGGCTGGGCTAGAGCATCACAACTCCATGCACTTCTGCCCTGCTGTCTTGGAGCTCCATCCCTATGCACTGAAGAAACCCAAACAGGTGTGGAGAGGCCCCTGTGGAGAGAAACCAAGGCTCCCAGCCCCCATCCAGCTGAGCTTCCAGACATGGCCAGCACTGACCAGCCAGCCATGTGTGTGAGGAACCCTGAAAGTGGATCCTCCAACTTTGGTTGCAATCATTTCTTCATGTTGCAAACATACTGTTGTAGCTCTTCCCTGGCTGTTCATGATTAGGTCCACCTTTGGTCTGCACCATTTTGTTTTTTACAAAACTCAAGGCCCGATGCACAAAATCCGTGCAAGGCAGGGGAGGGAGGGTCCCTCAGCCCAGCCTGCACCCTCTCACAATCTGGGACCCCTCACTCCTAACTGCCCGCCTGCTCGCTCCTAACTGCCCACCTGCTCACTCCTTACCGCTTGGCTCGCTGCTCCTTACGCTGCCGCAGAGGCAGGAGAGGCTCCTGCCACTGCCCCGTGCTCATCACCCATGAGCCTTACTTCTGGCTGAGCAGTGCTCCTGTTGTGGGAGTGCACTGAACACCAGGGGACAGCTCCTGTGTTGAGCATCTGCCCCCTGGTGGTCAGTGCACGTGATAACAACTGGTCGTTTTGGTTGTTCCACCATAATGGTCGCTGGGCTTTTATATATATAAACTAGTGACACAGTGCACAGCTTCCTGCACATTGAGAGGAAATTAATTAGAAGGTGGCCAGTGAGGCAGGACTAGGTGAGATGGGCCGGACACGCCCTGGAGCCAACTTCCCGTGGTCCCTCCCTGGCATCTGCAGGGTGAGCAGAGTCCCTCCTACAGGTGGGGACCCTCAGCCTGGCCTGCGGGGACCGGGCCAAAACTGGCTCTCCGACATCCCCTGAGTGGTTCTGGAGTGCAGGAGGGAACTCTGCAAAGTTGCTCTCGAACAGGGTGTGGAACACAAACGCAAGTGTTTAGTAAACCAGATTCGGGGCTGACAGTACCCCAGCAGCAACATAACCCATAGCCAAAGGTGGAATTGCGCGGCCCTGCGAGGAATTGGGTTCCCTCCTCTCTGGTTCCGGGCTGCATCACCCAAGAACCACCGCTGCCAAGTCACTGCAGCTCTGAAGCTTCTGCTTTGAGCGTCTGCCCCCTGGTGGTCAGTGCACATCATAGCGACCAGTCAGACAGACACTTAGCATATTAGCCTTTTATATATATAGATAGAATGATTTTCTTTCTAAATCCTACCAGTTTATGCTTTAGAATTTGTTTCATCACAAATTATTAAATTTTGTTAATGCTGGCCCTTCTTGAGGGAAAATAGCAGAACTTTAGAAACACAAGACAGCACTTGGATGCTCATACTCTGAACACTCTTCTAAAATTATCAAAGATGTAAAGAGTTCGGCTTTTCTCTAAAGGTACCACACCCTAGGACTAGAAAATGGTCCTTTGTGTTGGCCTGTTGTGTTGGGGTGGGCGATAGATAGAAGGGGGTGTGAATTTTCATTTATCATCCAAGTTTCCTTCCCCTCATTTTATATTGTCAGAAAGATATGTCCTGTCTTACACTCATTTAAAACATACTCGCCTCAATCATGTCCCCAGTTTTAACTTTGTGAAGTAGGGAATAAAAAAGAAAGGTCTGCTGTTAAACTAATTTTACTTATTCTCACCTCATTTCAAAACCACGTGACTCTCCCTGCTGCATTTCCACCAGCCATTTTCTTCTGCAACCTGTAGGTTTCCTGCAGAGAGAGGACAATGGGCAAGTTAAGTGAGAAAGCTGATTTTCAAGGCTTTTCTCCTTTTGCTCTAATTTACAGGAAATCATGGGAAGACAAGCAAAACTCCGCATCACTGAAAGATTCGTTGTGATGTGAGGGGAAAAATGAATAAACAGAATATATTTTATATTAGAAAGACCAAATATATTTGATGGCAATAGTTTGCTTGTGTCTTGGATATTATTAGTAAAAATTCTTTTTTTTTTAACTGAAAGAATATGTGTTTTTATTTCAGAATAGTGGCCCAGTGCACGGATTCGTGCACATTGAAAGGAAATTAATTAGAAGGAATATTTTAATATTGCTATTCACCCTTTGTCTATAATATAAGTGTCAACCAAATTCATGATCGACAATGACAGATCAAAACACACACGTGTAGTTGGCATCAGTGCAAGCTTTATTATATGTATCGCACATGTTAACTTAGCCTTTTATATATAGAGAATAAACTTACTTAATTAGACCTGCTTTCTGATGTAGCTAAACTTTTTCCAGCCCAGTAAAACACCCCAACTTCTCTTTCAGGTAATTGTCAGCAACACAGCAGTAAATATCAACATGAAGCAGATTATTATTATAGATCATGCAGGGAGAACCGAGGGTAAAATATTTAATTGCAGCAGTGTTTGACTATATTCTGTGCAGTGACAAAACCTGAAGTCATTTTCAAGGTCCACCATTTCTTCTTTTCAGTTGGGTCAAGTTTCTAAACTTTCTAAATCTCTGTTTTCCGGCTAATGAAAAGAAAATAGGATTCCACCAAGTCTCCTATCTACCTACTCCAGGACTTCTGTGAGGATCAAATGAGATGAGGCACAGGAAAACACTTCACAGACATTTTGTTAAGGTGCGAAATGTTTCACCTGGCTATAAAGCAAGTCGTGTTCCTGAGCTGAAGATACTGCAAGGAAGCTAGTCATCGCTAGGGAGAGGAAACCAGGCATTGCTATGTGGTGTCATTACCCAGCGCCCACAGCAACTGTTTTCTGGCTGGGCTAGGCTGTGGGCCACATTTTGCGCCATGGCGTCTTGGCAGCATCAGCTGTGATTTGGTGGGGTGTTGCTCTGGGGTGGTGGCGGGGCCTATGTCCCACTTGGGGGAAGCCGAGTGTTGCTTTGTGAGCACCAGGTCCACAGCACCGTTACTCTGTAAATGGCCAGTGTGCATCATGGCAACTCCTGCATTGAGCATATCCCCTGGTGGTCAGTGCATGTCATAGTGACCGGTCAGACAGACACTTAGCATATTAGCCTTTTATATGTATAGATAGTACCTCCGTTCTTTTGTATGTTTTTTTAACTGTTTCAACTAAGATTATGTTATACTGTGTGAAATAGAAAACCAAAATAAAAGAAGTTTAAACCTACAAAGTTTTAGTCTTTCATATAAAAGACATCCAGAAATGAGCAGTCCAGGGCTGGTAGGGCAGCATTACAAAGATCGGGACTCCAGATATCTTCTATCTTTCTGCTTTGCCATGCTGGTGCCCCAGCTTCTTGTATGGGATCCTGGCAGTCAGAGGTGAAAAGGCAAAGGAAAACCCATACAGCACCCAGCTTAAAGGGCCTCTCTTTAACAGGCCTGCCTAGACAGTCCATACAACTGTCAGTTTACATCTCCGTGGCCAGAATGTAATCCCATGATCATCCCTAGCTGCAAGGAAGCTAGGAAGAGATTAGCACCATAGCATATAAAGGTCCCTTCCTTCTCTGATTTCCTCCAGTGCTTATTTGTCTGCACTATATGATCCAAGACCACCTATAGCTTCTTCTGTTGTTCTGGTCCCACGAGCACGTAGAGTTCTTTACTACGATGTTGAGCTCCTTGGGATAATTACCACAACCCTCTTATGTACCGTTTATAGTTCCTGGTATAAAGCTAGAACACATTGCCATACCCCCAAATTGTAGAAATTCTATTTCTCATTAACAGAGGAGAGTACATTTTGGATAGGTAACTATTAATCTGATACAATATCTTCAATGTCTGATAATTCACTCATCATGTATATTACATTTTAATTTGATACAATTGAGTAAATATATTTAGAGTCACTCTTCTGTTCCAGCTCCAAACCAAGAACTCTTATAAAGTGTGGTAAAAGCATGTCATACAGTCATACCCTCAAGGAGCTTCCTTTCAGTAAGGAGTTCTGCTTGCTCATGAAACACAGGAAATAGAAGACTATAATCAGCCTTATACCACATAGTGCAGATAATAAGCGTTGGAGGAAATTGGAGAAGAGAGGACCCCTAAGAGCTGTGGTGCTATTCTTTTTCTGAAGGAGATAGAACTGGCAGTGGGAACCGAAAAATACAATGGACATGAGTGTTAGTTAATTTTATGTATCAACTTGACTGGACCTCAGGGCACCCAGATATTTAGTTAGACATTAGTGTCTGTGAGAATGTTTCCACTGATTCAGTATTTGAATCAGCAGACTGAGCAAAGCCGATGGCCCTCCCCAATGTCAGTTGGCCTCATCCGATCTTTTGAAGGCCTGAATAGAACAAAAAGGCTGAGTAAATGAGAATTCTCTCTCCTGCTCTTTCAAGCTGGGACATTGGTTCTCTCCTGCTTTAGGATTTAGACTGAGATTGGAATTTACACCACTGATTCTCCTGGTTCTCAGGCCCAAGACCTGGCTGGAAATGTACCATCAGCTCTCCTCAGTCTCCAGCTGCTGACTGTAGATCTTTGGGCTTCTTAGTCATCATATTCGCATTCTTTGCAGAATCCTGACAATACAAGTATGCAGCAAAACTTTCAGCACATTGAGCATCTTCTAAGCCTCAGGCACAGTGATAGGCACAGAAATACAAAGCTGAAAAATACATGCCCATTTTTGAAGTCAGTTATAGACTACTACTGGGAGAGAAGAGAAAAGACCTCCCAGGGTGATGCCATGTGAAAGTACTGTGGAGGAAGGATGCTCAGAGCACTGCAGGACCCTGAGCTCAGCTGGAAGGCAGAGTGTCCCAACAGGACAGGGAATACATGTCTCAGAAAAGGTCCCAAAGGAGGGGTGGTGGCCATGTGTGGATGTACAGTGTAGACTTCAAGGAGGATATTTGTTTTTGATTTTGGTGTGTGTGTGTGTGTGTGTGTGTGTGTGTGTGTGTGTGTGTGTGTTTGAGAGCCTTGCCTGTTATTAAGGCTGGGAAAATGTGCTGAGAATGAGAGATTGAAAGTACTGGAATGAGGAAAGATAATGGATGAAAAAAGAAGGCAGGAAGGAGGGGGTTCAGAGCTCATGGGAAGAGCTTAGCCCACATTCAGAATGAGAAGTGTTGGCAAGGTGTTTGGGCACAAGGCTTAGAGCTAAAGGGACCTCTCCAGGTTCCTCTGGTGTGGCAGTCCCAGATTCTCAGCATGGAAAAGGAGGCATGGAATCTGGGGGAGAGCCTAGGGAGAGACTGTGGGTGTGTCATCTGGGTCCTGTGCCACCTTTCACAGGCGCTTGATCATGACCTACGGAGGCTGTCTCAGGATCAGGACCCAGGGGAGCCCCTCAGGGACCCACAGGGCCTCCTTTCCCTCTCTCATCTTTCCTGTAATGTCTCTCTGTTCACCCACTGCTAGGTGTCGGACTGTCTCCTCTCCTCTCTCCTACACTCACTTCACTCACTTTGTAGTCTCACAAGCCCAGTGGGTTCACTCTTATCATCCAGTTGTGTGGGTCAGTTTGCCAACCATTTGTTACCACTGACCTGAGTGGTACAATGCATTCTGGGGCCCTGAATGCTGAGCCCAGCTCTCCCCCTGCGAGTCCACAGATGCCAGCACCTATGAAAGTCACAAAGAGCGCACGGAGGTTCCAAATTGCTCCCGAACCCGTGCCATACAGCTTCTCTGCATATATACGGCCTGTTGGCCCAGAGCAATGGGAAAGGTACAAAGGGTCACAAAGGGATTCAAAATATTCAAATGCTACATAGTTTCAAGTTGGAGTGGTTTGATTTGTAATAGATGCAGTAAGTGTGCCATTTATTTCCAACTCTTAATTTATTAACTTTTTCTTTCCAAGATAAACGTGATTACATTACTTATTTATACTATGTACATTACATTAGAAGGAAAAAAAAATGCATCAGGGTAAAAAAAAAATCATATACAGTTTTTTAAAATTAGTGTTTCTTTATTGAGTGCTAATAACAGCTGAAATTATTAAAAAGGAAGAATCTTAAATATGTAACTCACCTTCAGAGCTTGGTACTGCTTGTTTATTTTTACACATTTTTCTAAATTTGACAGACAATCTAGAAATATAATCCTACTCACTTTCAATTCCTGATTTTTATACCAGTACTGTGGTTTTGTGTTGTGGTCTATGACATATCAAGAAAGGCAGCATGACATAGATGAAAAAGAAAATGGGAACCTTGAACCTGCATGTATTTTTTAGTTTAAAAGACAAGTGTGTCTTTTACTAGTTGGAGGTTGGGTTTATACAATTAAAGAGCCATTATAATTTCAGTTTTTTTAACTTGCAAATACAGTGATGAATTTACTGGATGCTCATTATGAACCAGGCATTATGCTAAGCACTTTACTATGTTATCACCTTTAGTCTTGATAGCAATCTGATTAAACAGTAGCTATCAGTATTATTTTCTCTATTTTGCAGATGAACAAGGTGAGAGTTGGATTAGCTAAATTGCCCACAGATATTCAACAGATAAGCCAGGGGCCAAAACTATGCCTCTGACTCTAAAGACTACCCTCTTAACCATTGTCCCACACTGTCTGGTCTGTAGATCCGCTCCAGTCCCAATACTAGAACCTGCATGGTAGATGTCATCTCTAAATTAAGATGAAGAAATAGATGTTAGAGAAAATATAGCATCCCCAGAGGCAAGACCATTAAGTGTGATAGTCCTTCAGCTCCCCTCCCCATTCCTGGCCCCATTTCCTTCCTTGCTGAGGGTTTTTAGCATCAGGGCCACTAGTCCTCGGGGGAAGCAGCCCTCTGTTGATGGACTGGTAGGAAGGGCCATCATGCTCAACTTCATTTATGCCCTCCTCGTCCCAAAAGCATTTAAAGGGGACTTATCAATTTACATGACATGTTGCCCTGTTCCTTTACCTTTCATATGGTTGCATATATTATCTCGTTCAAACCTCCCAACAACACTGATGAAAATAAACTTCAGAGACTTTAAGCAATAGGCTCAAGGCAGCAGGGTATTTACAATAGTACAAGGGGAATTTGACTGCAAACTCACCACGTCTGTTAGTCATACTTTTTAGTTATGATTTCTCCTGAGTGTTTAAAGGATACATGAATACAGTAAGAAACAAGCATTTAATTATGTGGTCATGGCATCCCCTAACTTGGAAGCCTCTTACGGAAGCCCATCATTGATGACCTCTAGCATGACATATGCGGGCTTTGCCACCTGTCCCCACAGTCCAGGTCCCCAAGTATCTATTGACTTGAATGGAAAGCAATAGGCTCAGGTCCATCCTCCTCACTGCCTAGCCACACGGCCACACTCAGGCCCTGTCAGAGCAGCTGCCACTGCAGAACACAGTATGACTTCATCCATTCAGGCTTCCCTCATACCGTTACTTCATGGAACTCCTCTTGTGCCCTGCCTCCTTCTCTACCTAGAAAACACCACCTACTCTTTCAAAGCCCAGCACAATTATTCCCCTCTCAGCACAATTATTCCCCTCTCAGGAAAGTTGCCCCCAAATTCCTCCCTCACCAAAAAGGAGCATGCAACACTTCGTAAAGGCAGACCATACTTCACCATAATTGTTTGCTTACATATCTTTTTTTCTACTAGAATGAGGGTTTCAAGGCCAGCAACCTCACATTCATATTAACGCCCACCTCCTGACTACATAGAGGTACCTACAAATGGGTTTGGTGGGTTTTGTTAATTGCTTTTTTGCTAAATATGTTGAGTGTCTACTATGTGCCAGAACATTTATTAAAATGCTTTGTCTGTAATAATACATTCAGTGCTCAGAATAACCCTATGGGGTGGGTTCTGTCATTTTCCTGTCTTTACAAATGGCGAAATTGTAAAAACAACTTTGAAAGGTAAAACCGCTCTCCCCAGGTCACAGAGGCAAAACTCACAGCAGGCAGGGGTCTTCAGGGCCCATTCTCTTGGCAACTCTGCTACAGTGACCCTCTGTGTTGGTTAAAGGTGTTAAATGAATGAACAGCCACCCAAAGCTGTCACAATGTTCAAAATGTGTTTAGTTTGATCCTATACCTAAAAGGAAGAAGATTGGGGAAGCTCAATAGTAAGAGAGGCTGATTTCCCAGTTTCACCACGAGCAAAACTACATTCTCTTCCTCTGCAGAAAGGGCATTGCTGCACTTGGCATCATCCAAGTCAATAGATACTTGGGGACCTCAAGCATGGCGGTGTTGTCTGTGGGAGAAACAGAGTTGAGCCTCCCTCAAGTAGAGCCTCACAGAATCACACCATTGCACAGAGGAGTATAATACTGAGGAAAATAAACAGAGAACGAAGCAATAGAAGGTATAATAATGATATACAGCAAAGAATAAATGCCTACAAAATATCAGGTGCTTTTCATCTAATATTTAATTTAATTCATAAAAAACCCTGCAAGGCTGGTGTTGTGGCCCATTGTACAATTGAAGAACCTAAGGCCCAACTATGTTAAGTAATTTGTCCAAGTTCACCAAGTTCCTCACTGCCAGAATCAGAATTTGAATCTAGGTCTGTCTTTTACGGCTTTGATGTTTTTCTATTTCACCAGGCTTCCTTTAAAAAATCATATAAAAGGCAAATAAGTGATTGATGTTGTTCTTCCTCAAGGACATGAAAGAAATGTACAAACAGCACAGTTGTTTTCTGTAGTGAAATCTTTTAATTATGACCCAGTTCACAGTACTGCAGTGATAAGCTGATTGTGAGCTCACCTGAAGTCAAAGCCCCTCACAGCAAGTTCAGTGGCAACAATTCAGCTCTCTTTCTATTAGCAAATAGGGAACCCAGGGAAGGTGTTTTATCCAACCAACTTAGACCAAAATGTTAGAGTGAGGCATTTATAAGGATGCCAGCCGGAAGGGAAAGAAAAGGAAAAGGTAGAATTTGCAACTTGTTATCTTTAAAACTTCGTTTCCGCATCTACTATTATTACCATTCTGAAATAAGCTACATTCTTTTTGAGGGCTGTCTTAGGGAATATTTACAGGGAGTGGGAGACCCAGAATGAACAGGTTAGCGGGTTGTGTGGCTGGGAGCATTTGTCCAACCTGACAGTTCAGAACCATTTCCATGGCCCAATGAGGAGTCCATGTATCAAGTGATACTCATGATTCACTAGTGGATGCTTTTCATAAGTAATGACCTAACTCATCTCATTTGTTTCCCAATGTAGATGATGGTTTCTGTCATTACTTTCAATGATTTATTTACCCTTCATCAGTTTTAATCTTTGAACATTATCAGTGTCTATAAACACTGAAATCATCTGACCCCAAATATTCTGAGCTTTTTTTCTTTTAAGAGGCTCTGAAGCAGACAACAGCCTCAGAACTTTAGTTTACTACCTTGTTGTCTTCTGTATTACATTAGATATAATATATAATACCTGAAATATATAAGTATATAAATATATATGATACACACACAGAGACAAACAAGTTAGGAAAATTCTGAGGCGGGGAGATGGGGACAAAACACTGGAATTTGAGCAAAGACTTCCCCAGTTTACCTTCATTCCTCAGTAGATGATAGAGGAGAACATGCTTAAAGATTCCAAGTAAAAAAATGTTCCAAAAAGTATAAGAGGAAGACACAAGGATGATTTAAAAAAAAAAAAAAAAAAAAAAAAAAAAAAGGAGGAGGAATGTTCTGGAAGAAACTGTATTTCCAGGAGATCCAATAAAAGACTGTGTTTTAATGAAGTTCAGTATTCCCACTCGGTCACTCTTGACAACAGTACATCCCTTTTTGAATTAATTTCTCTGTAAGGACATGACTGCCAACCTACCTCATCACGTACAAGAGCAAGACCATGGAATTCATTGACTCATTTCTTCAACATTTAGTGAGAGCTTACCATTGTTACCCTTTGCTCATCATTACACTGCTAGTTCTGAGCAATAAAAATACAGGATCAAGCAAAGGGTAAAATAGTTTATTCCCCAAGATTAATAGTTACTTTATTGATTATGCCCATTTGTCACCAATATGGGAATAGCTTCTGACTCTTTCTGGTAGGATAATTTATTCACTTGAGAAGTTTTGGAATTGTATCCTCTGGCCCTAAACAACAAGTATATCCCATAAGTCTAATAAGAAATAAAGACACATTAACTTATGTTCCTCAAAATCCCCATGTGTAACAGAAGGAAATTTGGTGTACTGTGCTGTCTCATTAAGGAAAATGGAAGAGAGAGTGATTTACCGTGGCAAGGTAAATATCCAAAGATAAATGCTAAACTTATAATGATATGTATTCAAATTTGCCCCATAGGAAGTTTAGTGGATGTGTTCTGGGTATTGGGCTCATACTCTAGAGCAGCGGTTCTCAACCTGTGGGTCGTGACCCCTCTGGCGGTCAAACGACCCTTTCACAGGGGTCGCCTAAGACCATCCTGCATATCAGATATTTACATTACGATTCATAACAGTAGCAACATTACAGTTATGAAGTAGCAACGAAAATCATTTTATGGTTGGGTCACAACATGAGGACCTGTATTTAAAGGGCCAGAAGGTTGAGAACCATTGCTCTAGAGGAAGTTAGTGGCTAGTTAATTTTGTACATTTGAAAAAGAAAGGAGGTGGTGGACAGGGTCCCAGTGACTGATAGGGCACTTGCAAGTCTGAAAGATGTGAGAGAAATTTAGACAACCGAGTAGTTGCCGTGGAGCATTGCGATGTTGCTGTAGTTTCATCTCAGCAACTGGCACTTTTAACACACAGGGAGTGTGTCATTCGATCCCTGAGTTAAAATGGGAGAGAAACAGCTCTGCTGAGGGGGACTCTTAGCAGAAGCTCTGAGCCTACTGACTGTCAGTTGCGCCCTTGAAATCCAGGACAGGATCAACACTAAGCATTTGAGGTTGGCTCGCAAATGGAGGGGCAGGTATGTAGCAGGAATATTCGAGATATTCTTTAAAGCAAGATGGTATAGCTGCTTACTCATCCCAGGTTTTAATCTGCAGCTCCGTTGCCCTCTGGACCAGAGCTCAATGAGAGTAGGTGAAGGCAAAAGCTAGAGGCCTGAGCCACTCTTTCCTATATAAGGAGACTACCAAGTTCAAAAGTATAACATTTTGAGTTCAGGGTCAGGGGGGCAAGATATTTTGGAAAGGTAACCCTTGATATGAAATAATACCCACCACAGGTTCTTGGGAGCAGCTGGTCCATACCAGTGCCCCCGAGCAACCACAAGCTTGGAGAATAATGTGGGTATTTATGTGAAGCTGGGTGCTGACACTCATCATGTTCGTAATTACTGTATTTCTCATCTCCATTTCCATGGGCCGAGCATAAAGTGTGCAGGAAAGCAACTGCCTATATGTGCTTCTATTTACTCAAGTTTACAGCTCCTGTGCAATACTGATTAATCCTCCCTTCTCCATGACACCGAGGCAGTGGCATTCTAATGCCATCTTTATTATTGTTCGGCAGATCCCATACTACTGCATACAGAAATAGTGTAAATCATGGGACTAGTGTTTGAGGTCCATAAAATGCAAGGTTATGAATATTTCATTACTATACATTTTATTTCCCTGTCTATTCTGCATCTCCCAAAATGTTGTTTGTTTATTTATTGGCTCACTCACTGTTCACCAGGAATACTTAATTCTTAATCTAAGGTATGGACTAGAGCGCCAACCTCTGCCTTGTGGCCTGAGCTATGTTTGAAAGGACTGAGAGATGTTTGGTTTTGTTTTTTACTTCCTTATTCAACACACAAATACTTGACTGCCAGGTGACCTCACTAATAGGAATTTCAGCTTCTTTGCCATAATTTCATTGACGTTTCTCCTGTGAACTACGTATTTAAATTTTTCTCAACACCCCGTTGTGTCCATCTTTGGCTGAAGTAAGCAGTTAGACTTCTGCTGCAGATCTCGGTGGTGAAAGACACATTGTCAAAGCACAATGAGCCCCTCTCCCTGCACTGGTACGAATGATTTGTATGAATCAGCTGGTCCTACAAAAGATGCAGCCATTATCACCTGCTTCTGATTTTTCCTGGAACCACAAAATTCATATTAGTAAAGAGCCAGAGGGATTCAATCTTAGAAAAAATCAGAACCCGAGTGCCCTGCATTAAGGTGCTAACTTCTCTCCCGCCATAGGGCATAGCAGATATTAATACAGCTCTTTGGTACAGGCTGCAAAATATATAAAATGTCATAATTATATCTGCACTTCAGCAAGGAAACAATTTCCCCCCTTTCTTCACTGTCATCAGCATAATAGCAGCCTATGGGATTTGTATTTTCTGGCTGTGAGCCCTTTTATGGGCTGTAGAAAAAAAAATATACCAGCAGGTTAGTTTCACGGCTCTAAGAAGGCTTCATGACAGAAATATTGCTTTTAATGTTACCGTCTCTTTCTAGCTTGTAACCCACTCTCTCTGGGTGGAGAGGCTCCTTGCCGAGGCGGCATCACTTATGTTTTTCTGAGACACTTCTGGGTTTCCTTTCTTGCTCATCTCACCCACCCGCATAGGCAATAGCCAGCTCTCAGATGCACACTAGGTTCTCTGCAGGGAGGGGCTGGTCTGAGGGGAGTGAAGTCAGAGGAGGCAAGTCTCCCAGACTCCTCTTGGAGACATGCAAGAACACAAGAAAGATGCTGAGTGAATTTTCACATCCCATTTGTTTTGCTAGCCAAGACAAATATCACAGCTGATATCTAACATTTGAAAAGCAGGCCAAATAAAATGATGAATCCATAAGTCCAAGGACAGAATAATAGGAGGAAAATATATTATAGAGAATGATGCCCATGTCAGTCTCAAAGAGAAGGGGAAAAGCTGAAATGGAAATGGAGGGAGCGGGGAGTGTACCATAGCAACCTTAAATTTAAAAAGGCTCCTGAGTTATGCTAAATATTAATTAATGTTCCCCAAGATCCCTATGGTACTGTTACTTCAGAAACAGGTATCTTCAGACCATGTGACATTCTTTTTGTTATAACCCACATTAATGGCATCATGGATCGAACACCAGGCTAACTGTCCCCTCTGTAATTATTGGTAATACTTTTCTGAGCACATTTATATCCCCCATCATCATCTGTGATGAGGCTAATCCAGTCCTTTCTGCATGAACTATTATAATACTCAAAGCAGCAGGATGAAATATTAGCAAGCTTGGGTTTACCGGTGGAAAACCTAATGTGGCTAGAGATGGAATTTGTTCCAATCAGCCATACAGACACACCTGTAACACTTTCCGAGGCAACTCACTCAAGTGAGCATGTCTCAGAAGAGCAGGCTGTCAGTCACAGCAAGCCATCCTGAGCACAGTTCCACGGAACTAAGAAAATATCCTCTAGTCAAGAGGCAGCTCTTTAAAGAGAGGTGAGGTGATCTGAATTCTGTTGTCATCTCGGCGACAGACACTTATGTGGTAATGTTCTGTTGGCCCTATGTGACTCGGTTTCATAAGTGGTGAAAGGTGGAGTATAGCCTTTCTATATTAAAGGAAATCCTCTCGGAATAAATGCAATTTGAAAATCTGCAAGTGGCCCAGAGATCCCTAAAGACAGAGTTTCTCTGTTGTGTTTTAAAGCTAAGCGAACAAACCAATCATTTCTCAAGCAACAAATTATTATTTAAATAGAATTGTTCATGACGTTCTATAAAAGGAATTAAGAAAAGGGAAAGCCTGGTAATTACTGAAAAGGACTCAGGTGTAAAATAAAAAAACTGTCATACTTGTTAGACCCTTCTTGAACTTTATGATTCTAATGAGGAGACCACAGTTGTGCCCACATTTAATTTTAAAAAATGCAGCATATGAAAATTCAAATTTACAAACCAGATCAATTAATGAGCGATTATTCACACTATAAAAGGAGTTATCGCTTTACAAATGGATTCCTTGCAGGGTTCCATTTTAATAACAGCTCTCTCCGTGTTAGGAGTCCCTGCCAATTAAAAGTCAATCAGAAGTGAAGATTAAGCGCCTCTGAAATGAACATGTATGTCAACAGGAAATCATTGTAGAGTTACAAAAATTCACATTACATACATCTTTGCAAAGACAGTTTTTTTCCGTGAGCCTTTATTAAGCACCTACTACAAACTCAGCTGGTCCTGAAGAGTCACTGCCAAGGGATCTCAATGAGTGAATGAAGAGTGCCTGCCTTTGGGACGTCCACAGTGTGACTGCTGCAGTGTGGTATGAAGGGGGTACCATCAGCATTTTCGGGGCTGAGACAATGCTTTCTTAGGGAAGTCAGTCCTGCACATTGTCAATTCCCATTCACTAAATGCCAAGAAAGCTCCCCGTCATTGTATCAACCACAAAACGCCCTTACACATTCCCAGCACCTTCTGGGCCACCCACCGGCACACCGGCATTAAGAACCTCTGTGACGGAAAGTCGGCTTCAACCTTCAGACTCAGTGCTGGAGGACATCTTAGAAGCCAGCAGTTCAATGTTTCTTTGTGGGGAGGAGAAAATTGAAGCCAAAAGAAATGAAGTAGCAAGTCCCCTAGTGCCCACTCTGTTGATTTTTCTATTCAGTAAACCCCTTTGGAGAAGGTGAGATTTGATGTCTAGTGTCTGAACTCAACTTTTTTCTTCCTCAAATTCTCTCCACATTTTCATGTTTTACCTTTTTCATTTCTGCCCTTTTCACTCATTTCCAGGAAAGGAGCATTCTTACTCTCTTTTAAGTTCAGCTTCCATCTGTTCCCTAGAATCTCTCTTTCCAGGGGCTTTGCTTCTTCCAGTTGAACGATTTTAGAACAGGAAAGGTGAAAGTGGAAATCTAGCCCAGTGAGTCCAATGCCCCTGTAGAGGAAGTTCTCTAACAAAGTAAGGAAAAGCCTCCACTCGGGGCTTAAGGAGGAGAAAGTGTTTGAGGCCTCTGTGGGGGGCTTGATAGGGTGTAAACAAGATGAATAAGATAAATTCTTTTTTATTGTATTTGGTTCTACTGGGCTTCAACCGATGAGACAGCACAAAAACGTAACTGACCTAATCAGCACTTTTTCTTTTTTTTTTTTTTTTGGCAGCTTTCAGCAGTCTAAGCATGTGAGAAGAGAAAGCCTTTGGAAGTCACCCGTCACTGATGAATTGTTGGACGTAAAGACAAGGGATTCTGATACACATCACTGAAAAGGCTGGCCACATGGTCTGAACTAGAGAGGCAAAGTGACACAACAGGTGACCTGGATCGTTCCCAGTGGAAAGCTTCAAGGAGCAGGAAGGCATTGGACATGGTAACCCTGGTGGTGGGAGAGTGGGAGAAAGGGCGGTGGGAATTTCCAAGGGAGCAGCCAGCGTTTCAGATCTCAAGCGTGCAGCAGTTTCTTGTCCTTGTGCTGTCTCCGGTATGGGCAGCTGGTGTGATGGAGGCCAAGTGGGAATGAAGTTATTAAGAAAAATGTCAAAGCCCTTAAAAGTGGTCTGGAAAGAGAGAATCAGACAGGTGCTGAAGTCGTTTTGTAAAGTAAATGGGAGTGAATTTGAAAAAAAAAAAGACTCAAATTTCCATTAAAATGCCTTTGGGACAAAAGATTACAAGAAGATATGTAACAACTCTCAACTGTCTTCATATTAGTATAATGCATTTGGGAAATTTAAAATAAGGCTTCATTTACTAACTGAATTTATATTGATGTCATGATTACCCAATCGATGGGTAGGTATTTTGGAAACAGTGTTCTCAGTATAAACAACGTGAATATCACCCTGTGTCAGACACTTTACGAGGCACTGTTTTGCAATTGGGAATCAACAGGTTCCTGCCCGTAAGGTATGTACAGCCCAGTGACTGTTACAGAGCTAATCCTATCTAATAATAGAGAAACATGGTAATTAACCATAACTTCACTACCCTTCCCATTGGCTAATCAGCGAGATATGCAAATTAACTGCCAGCCAAGATGGCGGACGGCAGCCAGGCAGCTGAAGCGAACATGAACATGAGGCTTGCTTACTCCAGTGATGGAGGAAGTCAGTGTTCCCCGCCTGCTGCAGCTCAGCTCTGAGCTCCTGATGAAACAATGTTGCAATTATAGAACCTAAAGAAACCCCAGAAACCTGCTTTCAGCCAGCGCGGCCTCAGAGCTTAGAGCAGCCAGTGATGGCAACAGAGTTTCAATTATAGAATCTAAACAAACCCAGGTACCTGCTTTCAGCCGGCAACGGCCTCAGAGCTGGAGCCTGCTCTCAGCTCCAGTGACAGCTATAGAAGGTAAATTAATCCCAGAATAAAAAACAAAAAGAAAAAAGAGAGGCTGGGAGCTTCAGTCGCCCACCAGCCTGAAAACAGCCCTCAGCCCCTCACCCAGACTGGCCAGGCACCCCAGTGGGGACCCCCACCCTGAAGGGTGTGTGACCAGCTGCAGACAGCCATCATCCCATCATCCAGGCTGGCCAGGAACCCCTGTGGGAACCCCCACCCTGAAGGGGGTGTGACCAGCTGCAAACAACCATCATCCCATCATCCAGGCTGGCCAGGCACCAAAGCGGGACCCCCACCTGATCCGGGACACCCTTCAGGGCAAACCAGCTGGCCCCATCTGTGTACCAGGCCTCTATCCTATATAGTAAACGGGTAATATGGAAACTGACTCTAACAGCAGAAGGACTGGGAATGACTGATCACTATGACACACACTGACCACCAGGGGGCAGACGCTCAATGCAGAAGCTGCCCTCTGGTGGTCAAGGAGCTCTCACATGGGAGGAGCTCTGCTCAGCCACAAGCCAGGCTGATGGCTGCCAGTACAGCGGTGGTGGTGGGAGCCTCTCCTGTCTCCTCAGCAGCGCTAAGGATGTCTGACTGCAGTTTAGGCCTGCTCCCCGCTGGCAAGTGGACATCCCCCGAGGGCTGCCGGACTGCCAGAGGGATGTCTGATTGCCATCTTAGGCCCAATCCCCCAGGGAGCAGGCCTAAGCCAGCAGGTGGTCATCCCCTGAGGGGTCCCAGACTGCGAGAGGGCACAGGCCGGGCTGAGGGACCCCCCATCCCCGCCTAGTGCACAAATTTTTGTGCACCAGGCCTCTAGTCCTGTATAATAAAAGCCTAAAATGCAAATTGACTGAACAGGAGAACGACGGGAGGAACGACTGTTCGCTATGACACACACTGACCACCAGGGGGCAGACGCTCAATTCAGGAGCTGCCCCCAGCCCGCAGGCCTCAGGCCAGCCAAGGCGGGTGCCAGTGGGCCTCTCAATCACCCCACTCCCGCCCCCTCCCCATCACCCTGTAAGGGAGACCGGTGGGGGGGGGGGGCGGCGCTAGGCTGGCCAGGGCAGGTGCCAGCAGGGGCCCCTCAATTGCCCTGCAGGTTGCCTCACAGATTGGCCCTGATCATCAGCCAGACCTAGGGACCCTACCCATGCACAATTTTTGTGCGCCGGGCCTCTAGTGTAGGTATATGCTCATAGAACAAAGCCCGGCCCAGTCTCTAGAGTCAAGGAAGTCTTCCTGGAGGAGGCAACGTCTAAGCTGGGACTTGAAAGATAATTAGAGTTAAAGAAGTCAAAGGAGATAAGAGACAGATGTTGTCAAAGGGAACAGGAACAAAGGCTTGGAAGCAGAAAGGAGCAGTCCACACAGAAGGAATGAAAGGTATGAGGATGATAGGAAGTTAGACTGGGAGGGAGGAAGTAGGTGCTAAATGAGCAAGGACCTTATGAATCACTTTAAGGAGCTGTCATTTCATCCTGAGAGCATAGGAAGAAATGAAGAGGTTTTTACACTGGAGGAATGACAAGATCAGAACTCATTTTAGAAAGCTCATTCTCGTTGCCATTTAGAGAGAGCATTAGTTTGAAGAGAGTAGGCCTAGATATATAAAGTCCAGTTCTTCTAAGTGATTATACAAGGACTTCTGGCTTATGCAAACAGAAAGGCAAGGGCACAAATCTCAGCCATTTGAGCAGTTGGTTTGGGTGGAGGGAGTAGGAAGACGATGGTCCTGTTTGAGGCATGTTGAGTTTGAGGTGCCAAAGTGAGTATGGTCAGTTGGCAGATGTGAGGTCAGATCAGGGAAGGGATATGGGCTGGAGATGGGGATATAGGCATCCTTCATGTAACTGACACCCTGGGAAAGGAAGAGACCCACCAGAGACAGTGAGAAGAGGGTGTGGCAGGAATCCTGCCTAATTCTGTGTGTAACAACCACTGTAGGAATTTGGGCAAAAGATTATGCTGGTTCCACAATCTAAAATACGATGGCAGTGGAGGGGAAAGGATATGGGTGGTTTGGGGCAGTAGTCGCCAACTGGTGGTCCGCGGACCACTGGTGGTCCATGAGGTCCAAAAGGTTGGCGACCGCTGGTTTGGGGGATATTATAGAGGTGGTTCCAAACTCTCCATCTGTGATGTTCCAGGATATCTTTAGTTACAATAAATGCTTGGCTGACCCAAGGGCTTTGGGAAGTAATTTTTTTTGTGTGATGTCTATTTAGGGAATGGTGAAACCAGTTTAGGTAGCCCCAAACAGAGGACACTGCTAATTAGCAGCAAAATTCACTGCTGCTGCTAAACAAAGGGAATTTTCTGCAACATACCGTACAGTCTTCTAGGGGCTAAGGCTAAGATCTTTGTAGTGTATGCAAATTTTGAAGGTGCAAGCAGTAAACAGATGGATAATTTTATAGCAAAGTCAAATATTCATTGACCCCCACACAATGTATCTCACTCTAATTTGATAATTGGCTCTTCCTCACGGTCCTCTAGTTGGCCAAAAATCTGGTTCTCTCAATCTTCTCAATGGCTGTAAGGGAGAGACTCTGCATTCAGGAAAGCCAGGATATACCATCTCCATTTTTGAGCAAAGGCACCGTCCACATCACTTCCTAAAATCCAGGTTGCCGGATCTCTCTTCCCTGGGTTTCATCCTTAGCAATTCTATTTTTTCTGACTTATTTTATCAACCTGTAAAAATGGCAGTTTCCCATTCTTAAGTAGTTCGTAGCTGGCATGCCTCTGATCCATAATGTATCTCTGAGACTTCTTGTCCCTGCTTGAACCAACTCACCTTGATCTTCTGCCCACAGGCCCTATATAACTAGCTTTCTTTACTCTGCAACCCTGCCTCCACTCTCAGTGACTAACTCACTCAAAGTTCTCCTTTATCCCTTCATTTGATAGCAACTTAAGAGAGTCCTCAGTTTTGTCATCTATAAAATGGGGATAATACATGCTTATAAGAGGACTTGGCACATAGCTCAGTAAATCTTTGCTGTCGTTTTTATCATTACTAGGGTTGAAGTCCCAGATTCCATATTCTCTAGCTGTGCAATAAAAGGTAGGGCACCTCCTCCCTGAGCCTCTGTGTTTTCGTTTGAAAAATGGTGATTATGATGTCTGCCTGTCTCCTAAAGTTAAGAGGCTCCAATGGGAAACAGTAAACACAAATACCTTGCATGCTACAGAATTTTATGGAAATGTTACTTTTTTGAAGTTTGGGTTTTTTTTAAGGTAGTACCTTGCCTAGTGTATCATTAGAAAACCAACAATGATTGCATGGAATGCTAGCTGGGCTATGAAATGTATAAGAAATAGAAAATTTGACTTATAATTTTGTCACACAGATGCCTCTGATAACTGATATTTGCAGAATAATTAAAGATTCTCTAACATTTATTTCAGGTTACATTCTCAGGAAGCTATACACCTGAACCATGAATACTTGGCTCCAGGTAAAATGTCTTCTCTGAATTATTTTAGTAATGTAAGGCTACTACAGTTCAGAATTATCTAAGAAATGGCCATTTCTGCCTCATTTCTAAAGTTTCCATTGAAAACATTTGTCCATTCTTCTGTTCATTATTTATAAAGATGTTCACAACAAATTTTCGCAAAAACTTAATACTAGGATTAATTCAGTGCCTCATTGTTTACAATTATGGTTCTACCTGTGTTGTAATGATCACTTATGTATTGTCTCACTCTTTCTTTATTTTTCCCTTGGCTTATCAAAAGGATTACATGTGATCTGGAACTGGCCAGCTGACAAGGACTCTTAGGTAGACTGGGACCAGCTGCTCATTGTCTCTGTGTATAGAATGTCTGCTCCTCTGCTTGGCACATCACTCTCATCTTCTGCTTACTCATGACTTCCACGTGTAACCTACCTGGCCCAGGTGCTACCTCATGACCTTGTTTCAGCTCCCACGGCCATCACTAACTGGACAAATTCTTTCTTCCCTGCCGTTCAGGTTCCTGAGGGAAGGGCTGTGCTTGCTCCACCGAGCACATGCACATCTGTTTGGGCAGAGCCCTCACGCCAGGCCCAGCTTGCTTGCTGGCAGACAGAGCCAGGCCACCTGGATCCAGCCAGGACAGGATGGAGCTGCCGACCAGACATGCTGCGCCGGCAGCTTCCTGCACTGAGGTTTGCTCTTTACCTTCCTTTCTACTTATATTTTGTTTGTGTGTTTGTCCTCTTACAGGACATAGGAAGTTTATAATGTCAACCTCTAAGCCTTTTGGGGGTTAAAGATATTTTTTTTAATAAGCTAAAATACAGGGGTGGGCAAAAGTTTACAGTTGTGAATATGCAAAAATTTATTCTTATATTATTAATTATATTATTTTCCATACAAACAACTGTAAACCTACTTTTGCCTACTACAATATTGGTTTGGACACCTGTTCAAGCAAACACCAAATCGACCTTATGACTTGTTTCTGTTATAACAAAAAGCCTCTGCAGCATACCCACAAATGGTGGGGCACTGTAGCTTTCAGTGGTGGCAGCACGACGCTGAGTGAGACATTGTCTGTGCCCTTCCCTTTCCAAAATGGGCCCTTAAAGTCCTGGGAGGTGGGTGCACGTGGTGGTAGGGTGCGCTCAGATGGTCCTGGCTCTCAAAGATGACCGTGAAATTTTCAGGAATTTTGTGAGTTGCTTCTTAAATACAGCCATTATTAAAATTAAGTAAACTCAGATTTAAATAACTTACATTAAAAACAAAAGTAATAAATATTTAAAACCCATCACTCCCTTACCATTTACTACATTTACTCTCATCCCTGCTTTTGAGGTTCCTGACACCCATTAAATGCTACAAAATATTGTGCTCCTGTGCGTCTCCCCTCAACTCCATGTTCAGTGGCATCGTGTTGGCATCTGAAATTCCAATGATAGTATTTACGCCATGGCAATAGACGTCTGCTACACAACAGCCCTTCCTGGACAGCCGGTTGTTAAACATTTACCAACATATCACTGGGCATCTGTTTTACAAACTGAAAGTAAAACTTTTAAGTTTATTCAAATTTGCAATTTGGGGGTTGATAAAGAATACTTTTAAAAAGGTTGGGAACCATTGCTCTCACCGTGAGTTATCTACCAGTCCATTAACTTTCATCAATAACACAAGCATTGAAACCTTTATGTATCACCTCCACTTGTTAACAGTCCTCCAACTTAGAAAATCACAGAATGCAATCTTTTTTGGAAGGGGGTGGAGAAAGGTCTCTGAAGCTTATACACACATACCAACAGATATGCACCCGTACAAAATACCCAGCTTAGAATAGTGGTACATGAATCTAATGAAGGTGTTTCAGCTTCTTGAAACAATCAGAACTTGCATTTAAATTCAGATGTTTTGCTCTCTCATCTACTACACATATTCTTGAATACAAATGAAGTATACTAACTTTTTACTCTACATTTTTAATGCATGATGACCTCATTAACCACCAAACAAATTAATCCTAATTATAAGCTTTTGGAACATTACTGTATAAATAGAATATGTGAGAGAATAGCTGGTTGAATCTCTAATTAATGTATTTTGTCACTTAAGAAATTTCCAAACTGGTTGAATATTTCAAGTTCTATTGTAAGACAACTAGACAGAGTGATAGCAAATAGAAAAAAAAATGACCTAATCAGACTTGAAAAATATATGGGCAATCTGAGGGAGGCAGGATCTCTGTGAGTCTGGCAAATGGCAAGGTGGGCCTGCCATAAGTCGATTTGTATAATGAGCTAAGGAGCTTCCCAGGCAGATCTCATTCGAACGTAAAAGAACTGAGCACAAGCTCGGTCAGGAACAGAGCCAGGGAGAGGTGATTGTGAATACATCAGAGCATCTGTCACTTGGATTAGCTCCTGGCCTACTCCCCCACCCTGTGTCTGAGTCCTGAGGCGAGCAGCAGTGGTAGCCTGCCAAAACAGCAGCTCGGCCCATCAGGCATTTCCGTGCCCCTGGTATGGCGACTGGGATGGACAGATATGTCACTATCTAGTGGAAGAGGTAGAGGTAGACTCACACCTGGTTCACACACCAAGCACAGAACTCAGGGAGCCCTAGCAGAAGAGCAGAAACAAGAGCGGTGCGTGGGAACTAACACGGAACCCAGAAAGGACTTGCAGAAGCCTAGGGCTTCTCATTAGTGGTGGTGACAAGAGCTTGTAAAAAAGAGTTGCATCCTTTCCTGTCCTGTTGGGAGATTCCTGTTGCAGATACCACTAGCACAAAGCCGAGAGCACATTCTCACCCAGCTAGCTGCCCAGCTGTGTCTCCTGATGCCGTGGAGGTGCTTATCCATGCTCATGGGATGTGCTGGTCATTGGGTTACTTCCTCAAAGAAAAAGAAAGCCGTTTTGCTAGCTTCTGTGGAGTTCCTGGAGGTACATGAACATGCTCACCATTCTAGTTGTGATGCAGCAAGAGTGCCCACTTTCTGGGCTGGGCTGCCAACAGGAAGAGCTCTTTCATTGGAGAATTTGGGTGGCATCTTGGGTACCTGAAGCAGGAGCCACCCTGGCTCCTTGAATGATAAGCTCTTTTACCTAAGAGACATGGGGATGACCTGCCTTCCCTCGGTGAATTGCTAAGACTGTTGGGAGGGCAGAGACCATGGAGAATCTAGGCTGGCTCCCAGAGGATATAATTAGGATGGAGAAATGAGCCACTCCTACCAACACCTGGCAGGGCAGCACAAACAGTGCCTTTGTGCAAATTATGAAATAAAGGCAGCCTCCCTGGATGGCCAAGTTGCAAGGAGACATGCCTTTCGCAGGCTGACAGCCCTTTACTGGGGGCACAGCTTGAAAAGCAGGGCACAGGTCCCCAATCCCTCCATGCATTTGTGCATTGCACAAACGCACAACTCTCTGAGGAAGCCCATCGGACAGAGCATGGCATGAGAGTGGGAGTTCACTGAATTCACCCTGTGGTGAGAACCAGGAATAAACCTGGAATGGCTGTGCTTTTGGAGGTTTGAGCCAAAGGTTTTGCTTGAACTGAAACAAAGAATGTGTGGCTGGAGCAATAGCCTGGGGAATTGGCCCTTCCATCTGCCAGACAGTATATGCAGCAATGCTTTGCAGCTCCAAATAGCCGCCAATCATAAAGGACACAAAGCGCCCCTTCCCCCCCCAAAAAAACTTTTTAGAACCAGAAAGTGTCATATCCATGCCTGTAAAAAATCATCACAGGCCTGGAAGTGACCCTGAAATTGATGGAGGTCATCTCTTCTTGGGAAAGGCTAAGAAGTCCATTCCTATATTCCATGTGTTGCACCACGGATCTAAGTGAGGGGACAGCCTGCCTCATGCATTGCTGGGTTCCATTGCACCAGCCACCGGTGAACCCAGAGGAGAATGAGACTTGGACAGAGATGACAGAGCTACACAGGGAGTAACAAATTAGAGAAAGTTATGTCCACTCTGGGGATCAGCCTCGTCTGGATATATGGGGAAATGAGAAACAATGGGCTTATCAAACTTGTATCTGCATGACTCCCAAGACAGAGATTAATTTAGGGCAGCGGTTTTCAACCTTTTGCATCTCTTGGCACACATAAACTAGTTACTAAAATTCTGCAGCACACCAAAAAATATATTTTTTGCCTATCTGACCACAAAAAGAGGTATAATTTTGATTCATTCACACCAAATAGCTATTGTTGGGTTGGCTGTTGTCACTTTTTTTTTATTTGACAATCTAAGGGAAAAGAGGTCAGTGCCCCTGACTCAACAGTCAGGACTGCATGTTTTAAAAATGAGTTTATTTGTGAGCATACGTTCCCTGCCGCTGGGGACCTCCAGAGAGGACTGGCAGGAAGGTGGGAATCTGGTGGGGGCCTGATATCCAGCATGCACAGCCACAGAGAGAGCCAGCCAAACCCAAGTGATTGTAGAGGCTTACTTCTGAGGAAACATGTGTTTTCTGACAATTCGGAGAACAGGTAAAAACTAACATTGTATCCATAATCAGACATGATTTTCAATTTCCTAAAAAGGTGTACCTTTTTTAGCTCAAACTCTGAAATCTAAGGATATGCAGACTACTTAAATAAAAATGCAACATTCCTTACCTACTATGATCAGGCCTACTTCTGATTGGCCTTATCTGCCCCCTGAATATGCCAAATTTGCACTTAACTGAAGGTCTTTGCATTCGCTATTCTGTCTTTCTAGAATGTTCTCCCTCAAATTCAGATCTCAGCTTATGTTCCTCTTCCTTAGAGAGGCCTTCTCTGACTATACAGTTTTTTAACCCATCCCTCCACCTATACAGGCTACCCTTTAGTCCATCAGCAACACTAAACCCATCTGTATATTGTATCAAAACTCCGATCCTCAAAATTGAGCCTGCTTTTAAACTATTTATAACTGGAGCCTCTGCTTCAGACAGAATTCAAGTCTGTCGCTTATATTTTAGTAACTTTGCATACCCATGGGGATTGTGTCTAATGTTTTCCAAGTCCTTTCAGGTGGCTAGTTTGACACCAAATGAGCTTCATAGAGGGCTTAATCATTGTCATTGGAGAGTGGTAAGAATAGAATAGGTAACTGCTGTGTTAGATGAGGTGTCGCAGCACTTAGAAGCTAAGGACAGACACCACTGCAACCCTTGAGGTGTGCTCCAGCAAGGCGACTTTTCTCCCTTTTAATATGAGTCCTCCCATATTGTCTTTACAAACTAAATTATCCTGAGGGGAAAAAAACCATATTAATCAATAATATATAAAAATACTAGTAATCATTAGAAATACGACAGAGTAGATATCCAGTGACTTTGGGGGATATTTCCTGATGAGTTTGGCACTTTAAAAAATGTTGCTGTTTTTCCTTTTTTATGTGAATTGTCCCATTGTAACTAGCATGGAATATTCTGAAATTTATTTACTGCCGTTTTGCTATATTGTCCAACAGATTGTTTCTAGTACCTTCTGATGTGTGGCAGCTGTGTTTTAACAATTCCAAGAGTACCATATGAAAGTAATCAAAGACATTAACACACTAGTGTCTGCAGCTCTGGAGGTAGTTCCTGAACGTGGTACTGCTGGGCCAGGCGATGTTGTACATAAATTACTTTTGAGGTTGTTGTCTTAGCATGCTGAAGGGTTCTCTAAATATATGTAGAACCATAACATGTGTGTATTTGTGGATCCCTGTTTTCATAGACATAGCTATCTACAAAAGGCAAGTGTACTAAAATCTGCATTCAAGTGCCTTTGTTACAGAGCATAGAATATATAACACATTAATCTATGCAAAGTGATTTCTCAGATTCCCCAAGGAGGAAACAGTTAAAGTTTAGTGTTTTCTCTGATATAGTGTACCCTGGGTAGCGTAGTAACGGCTAACTACATAACATTTCTAATGTAAGCAGTTATTGGGAAATGTTTCACATACAGCGTTTTATTATAGTAAGATTGCACTGTACTTAAATATCCCTGGATCACCTCCAAAGTCAAAGAATGTAGTTAGGTTCCGAATACGCTCATTCAGCAATTGTGTCTTATAATAAATGAGGAATTTGAAAAGGGTTGCTTTGTTTACCATAGAAGGCAAGGAAAAATAGAGTAACCTGAAGAAAGTATACTTTCAAAGTATTGTTGTCTGTCAATAAAACAATATATTGAACAATCTCAAAAAAAAAGGCATAATAATAATCGCATTGTATTACCTCACTGATCGCCAATTCACATATCTCATACAAGCCAAGGTATCTAAGGGCGAAGCTTAAAAATTAGGGTTCTAAATGCAGCAGATGCTGTCCTAAAATTGTATTTTAAGATTTACTAGTAAGCCTAACTTTTCACATATCCAATTTCACAACACTCTTGCAATCTTTATCCAAAAAAAAGTAAATTCTTTCATTATTTGACTATATTCCAGTATTTCCTCGGACACATTATTATATATAAATATAGGTACAGATATAGATTTAGAGAGAACGCCTAACATTCCACTCCAGTGTACTCACATCACTTTCCTGGCTAGATGAAGTAGTCTTTCGAAACGTGCTTTGAGTAAGGGGCTCAGTGGTAGTTGTCCAGAGCCAGCATTTATTTGACATTCCATTTCTCCCCAGTGACCACCACTGACAGAGCCCCAGCGTGTCTGGCCCATGTAGAACTTTCACTCTTAATTAGAATAGTGACACCAAAAGCTTTTAATGACTCCCCGAATGCCATTATAAAGCACAGGGTAAATGTGAGAGCTGGGGGCCATCTTCGGGGAATAAGTAAAATTTGGAAGTAACATTTTCCGCACTGCTTCATCCATGGCCTTCCTTTAGCCTCCCACAGGACTCTGCTAGGCACTGGGCCACATCTAGCCTTAACTCCTTGCTGAAGGAACCTCTGGAATATGAAACCCTAGAATAGTACATTTTTCCAATTAAAAAAAAATTAAACTTTCAACTTTATCGCTCTGATTCCTGGCTTTCCTCTGGATTCAATTTTCTTAACTTTCTTACCCAGATAAATATGTAGAGACCATTTTTTTAAATTGTCCCCTCTCCCCCAGCACCTTGAAAAGTTTAGGAATTATCAGTCCTCAATGGAGTCTGCATTTATTGAGCACTTACCACAGGCAAATGGAAATATGGAAGATTTGTTTTTAATCTAGACTTAATCCCTGTCCTTCTGGTTGTTATGAATGTGGTCTGATAGAGAGACAAGATGGATTGATTGAAGAGTTAAGGATTGTCCTACAATGCAGAAACCTTGCCATCTACCTCTCTCATTTCTGAGCCTATTTTTTCAAGTGAAGAAAATTAGAGACAGTTCCTGAAAAGTTGTCATTTGGATCAGCCACTTTCATTTACTTTACAAATTCTTTTGAGGATATTTAGGATAAGCAAGGTAGGAGAGATGCACAGAATGAAGAAATCAAGCACTCTCCTCCAAGAGCTCCCTCTCCAGTGGGAGGGCTGAGTGTGTAATGGAAGGGACTTTCAACTGGCAAAACAAAAAAAGCTAAGCTAAGGCCACATACAAGATGGGCACTTGTATAGCATGCTTGGAAATACAGAAGTTGACTGATTTGACTGAAGATTAATCTGCATGGAGAAATAATGAGAGAAGAGATAGAAGAGGGACTAGAAATAGGAGCTAGCCTGAAAAGAAAATCTTGATCCAAATTATGGGACTTTGAATTCCAGGCTAAGGTTTGAACATCACATCCTAAGCAATAGAAGGCCTCTGGAAGCTTTGGAGGGACAGTAAGCAATGTGGTCAAATATCTCTCTTTTCTGTGTATTGCTGAGGTGGTCTTCCATTTAAAATCTCGGAAATTATTTGGAAGACTTTTAACAGCATTGCCAATATCACCCACATTTTTTGAGAACAAGCAAAACTACCAAAACAGAGAGGACAGAAATGACATTTAAAACCTGTATTTACCCCCTTTGAGAAGCTATGTGTAGAGCATGGTTAGTCTGCACACAGTCATAGATTAGGGAAGGTTTGTGTTGTTTGTCCCCCACCCATCCCACCATCAGCACTCCTTACGACCCCACACCTCCCATATTCATCTTGTACCCCAATCCAGCAGGAAAAAGGGAACTAGCTCTCATCCACCTAGCCATTAGTGGGATGAACTAATGTTTAATGGAGGTAAAGGGCAGGGTATTATATAAAATTAGTGTTAGAATAAGTGGAAGGTAAGTGGAAGGCTTCCTTTGGCTGTGATTCATGAGGGGCAGATTTAATTGTTTTGCCCTTTCCTTCCCCAACAATACAAACTCCATCTGATTGCTTATCCATAAAATTCCTGAGGAAAAAAAGCTCTTTTAGTGCCATGGTTGTATTTTAAATTACAAATAGCCAAGGGAGAGAAAAATCTTGAACTAAATTTATGTTAAGATGTAAATGACCAATAGTGTAGAATAGTGTATCCGTCAGGTTCCCAGCAGGAAATAGATGGCTTGCTCAAATTAGGATCATTCCAGGAGAATTTAATAAAGAGACTATTTACAGAGTTCTGGGGAAGCCACAAGGTTAGTGCAGCACCCTGGGCTAATAAAAACACAGCTGTTACCAGTCCTAGGTCCAAGAGAGGAGGGGAAGGAGCAATTACTGGAACCCAAAATGAGAGAGTCATGCAGAGAAGACTGTCATGAGAGGAGCTGAGACCGTTAGATGAGAGGCACCACTGGCCCAATGTGACACTACAGAGAGAAACCAGAGGAACAAATACCCTGATCTCACTTCTCTCCCTTCCTTAGATCTTTCTCCAGGGAGTGGGCTGAAGTCAACCAGAGCTGGAGGGCAAAGGAGTCTGTTGATGAAGTTCTTGTGAGTCAGCTTTCTTGTGCAGAACCATGAATACAAAGTATATTTGGATGGGTCAGTGGGATACCCAGCGCTAAGAGGGAGGGAGAAAGAGAAAGTAAAAGCAACACGCCTGGAGTGGTAGTGGGAGATGTTAGAGAAGGAAAGACTACAACTTACAGTTCAAGAGAATTGACCTGGTTCTTGAATACACACACACACACACACACACACACACACCCCTTCAAACTCAAGAAACATAATGTTGAGACTTCCTTGTTTCTTCTAAAGTTGAAGGAAAACATTTTCAATCACTTCTAATTCCACAAGATAGGCACCCTTCTTTCTAGGAGGAAAAGGAGCTCATGGACTTCCAGACACAAATGAGATCTTAAAGCACAGACACAGTTCACTATGAAGTGCATAGATAGTCTTACTTTATTAGCCAGTTGGGAGAGCACATAAAGAACAACAGATGGAGCAAAACATTTCTCCCTTCTTCCCTTAAGACTGCCTTTCGGGGAGTGTAACAGTCAGACTCAGATGGAAACCCAGGAGTTCTTGGAGTCTCTCCAACATTCTTCTCTTTTGTACCCCTTAGTCTTTCCATCCACTAGGGTCCCACTTCTCCAAGTCAAAGCTCTAGAGATCCTCATGCCTGCTTCTATTCTGGGAAGGTGTTTTAAAATGTTTGTTTTAGTCCTGGCCAGTTTGGCTCAGTGGATAGAGTGTCGACCTGCAGACTGAAGGGTCCTAAGTTTGATTCTCATCAAGGGCATGTACTTCCATTTCAGGTTCTATCCCCTGGCTGTGCAGGAGGCAACCAATCAATGTGTCTCTCTCACATTACATCAATGTTTCTCCATTTCTCCCCCTTCCTCCCACTCTTTCTGAATATCAATGGAAATATTAACAACCAAAAAAAAAGTCTATTCTGTTCCTCTTTAATTTTCCCCAGGAATAAGATCAGATTCTTAGGCCTCAAGTATCTACAAGAGAAAAGTTTCTCTTACTAACAAAGAATGTAACCTTGATGCACTGTTATGTTAAAGAACCTCTTCCCACCTGTATGCATCTCACCAACTCCCACTTGTATTACACTCCACCTCTTCCCCAAAGGAGTAAAAAGGCCAAAGGAATCTAAATGTTCCTTTTGTCCCACTAACTTTAGGAAATTCCTTTTCCTGATTGTAGTTGAACAGTGAGTGGGTTCCTTAGTTGATTTGACTGTGTTCTAAAATATGTTCATTTTTCTTATATATAACTAAATTATCTTTTTGTTTCTAAACTTGTATTTGGTTATCTATAGCTGCATAGGACTTTGCCAATATGTGGTGCTTGAAATAGTGTATTAACTTTCACAATTTTATGGGTTGGCTGGGTGCTTCTTGCTTGAGATTTCTCATGCAGTTATCTGAAGGCTCCACTCAGCTGGCTGATGGCAAACTCACCTGGCTGGATGTTGATGCTGGCTTGGCTGAGAGATGAGCTGAGGCCTTTGTCTAGAACACCTGCCCATGGCTTCCCTAGGTAGCTTTCCTGCCTCACAAAAGGGCAGCTAGGTTCTGAAAGGGAATGAGTCTCCTGAGACCCAGGCAGAGACTGCCAACTTCTTATAATCTAGTGAGAAGAGACCCAGCATGGCACTTCCACCTCAGACCCATCCCCAAGATCTCCCAGGTTCCAGGGGAAAGGAATTAGACTGTACCGCCCTCTCAATGTGAGGAGCAGCATGCCCCTACAAAGAGGGGAGGAATACTAGTATGATAACCACATTGGAAACCAACACAGAATTTCATCTCTTCTGTGTTTCCTAATGAAATCACAATCATATATTTGTGCTATCATTATCCAACAGTCTGCCCAAATAGTGACTGCAGAGGGAGAAGGCCAAGCCAACAATCTCAACCAGGGACAAAACCAAGCCAAAGCAGCAGCTGGGCTCTGAGGTGCCCATGCATCTATGTCTAGCCCTTGGACTCTGGGGATTTCCATGCCTTCTAATTTTACTCCAGATGAGTGCAGAGTTAAGAAGAATTAAACTGCAGTTGTTACATATCCATTTTAGAATCTCCTACCCACTGACAGATTCGAGAGGGGAACTGAGCTGGCAAGTTTATCTCAAGAATTCAGAAGTGAATGCAATAGAGCCAGACAGAAACGGTCCCTCCTCAGTCACAGTTGCAGAAAGATAGGTGGGTTTCTTTCCATGACAGATTTCTTTGTCCCCTCCAGAGGATAGCCTCTGGAGTGTACGGACAGACCAATTTTTACTAATCCCACTCTGTCACATACGACCTCGTGATCCTGAACTAGTCACTTTCCAATGTTCTCATCTGCCATAATGAAGGAATAGGTATTTCAGAGATGCTAGAGGATCAAGATTAATGAGGTGTATGAAAATGTTGTGAACAGTAAAGCCCTAGGTATAGGTAAAGTATTTTTAAGAGAGTTGCCTAAATCAGGGCAAACTTTCCCTGTAAAGGGCCAGATCATAAATATTTTCAGCTATGTGGACCCATGGTCTCTGTTGCAACTATTCAGTTCCACTGTTATAGTGAGTGTGAAACCAGCCTTAGACCAAAAAAATGGTAACTAATGGGTGTGGGCAGATTTGGCCCTCTGCCATGGTTTGCCAACCACAGCTCTAACTTATGATTTCACCTGGGGGAAAATGGGTAGAAAAGTCAGAACAAATAAACTTTTAATAATCTATTTTATTTATACTTGCTTGGTTCAGATACTTAAAAAAAGTGATTTACAGATGTAAAGAAGGTAAAAATACTGTTTGATACTAACAGTAGACACCAGATTTCCTCCTAGAAAGAGAAAATATCCTGGCAAGTGCCTGGGAGTAGAAAGTGAGAACATGGGACCTTGGAGTAAGGAGATATAGTGCATCTGAGAAAGGAGGAATAATATTATGTTTGTTCCAGACAGGGATTGAAATGACAGCAGGAGTCTACATGATTCCCATGTAGCGTTACTCTATGAACCTCCAAATCCTTATTTAACTTATGAAATATTTAGAATGAGTGGTGTTTTGTTTTGGTTTAGAAACGAGTGAAGCAACTAGGGCCTCATACCTGACTCATTTGGAGCAGACTCTCAGTATCATACCAGAATCTTGGAGTGTAGAAGCAAAGAAAATAGTATGAGTAAGTCCCCAAAACACCTAGAAATCACAGTGAGGTCTTTGAACTGTCACAAGCCATGGAGATGGGGTGCAAAAGCATTTAGTGAGATGTCCAGAGGGCAGGGGCCCCGGCTGGATCTCTGGCAGAAACATCAAGCATATCATGATGTAAATAACAATGATTATTGCAGTCTTATAAAATGTGCCAAGTACTTTCTGTTAAAATGATAATTAAAGTGTTTCAAAGTCACTAACTACCCCATTTCATTGATTATAAAGATTTTTTTAAAAAAGAATTGTAAGTTACTGGCAATTTTTTACATGGTTTTTAAAGGAGATTTAAATTCAAACTTTTATCCAAATTCAACCTTTCTTGGGTGAAATTGTGTGTTTTTTTTAACTGATCAGTTATTTTTGTTGAAAGGCTTCTCATACGTTATATTCTCCACAATCACATTTTCAAATAGCCTAGTGCCAATTTTGGTTTAAAAAAATAAATTAGGAGTAAGAAGTTAACACTGGGCACTTGAAGAAAGAGGTCATAATAATAAACGACTCCAGATAACCCTTTTATAAAATCATGACACACAAATGTGTGCATTTACTTCTCTGGGAATGAATGTTGCTAAGAATACCATGGTCAGCTATGTGCTCACATTTTCTGGCATGTATTTGGCATGATATATTAAATTTTTGCCTATAGATACTGCTAATGATGGCTGAAAAAAATATTTTAAAATGTCTTTATTTTATAAAAAAAAAAAAAGGCACTGTTATAAAGAAGAAAGACTTCTTACTAGGAAATTTGAATTCTGCTACTTCTTTATTTCTGTATCCAAAGATCCTATTAGATTTCTAAGAACTTCAATTTAATCATCTGCAACATGATACCTGTTTTTTATCCATCACCTGATTATTGTGAGAAGAGATAGGTAGAAAAAGCTTTGCAATTTGACATAAACATTTGAGTTCTTTTAAACTCATGTTTGGAATGATATGTAAATAATTATTAGGTATTTATATACCTTTACAGGTTTCACTTAGCAGGATTCGAGCATGAAACTACTTATAGGGTGTCTTATCAATATGTCACTAGTAGCCCGGCTGTCATGGCTCAGTTGTTGAGCATTGATCTATGAACCAGAAGGTCATGATTCAATTCCCAGTCAGGGCACATGCCTAGGTTGGGGGCTCGATCCCCAGTGTGGGGCATACAGGAGGCAGCTGATCAGTGATTCTCTCTCATCATTGATGTCTCTCTCTCCCCCTTCCTCTCTGAAATCAATAAAAACATATTATATATATATATATGTATATATATATATATATATATATGTCACTAGTATATAATAAGCATAAAACTGTCTGCTTCCTTCTATCAGCATGACCACTGTCTGCAAACTGATACTGAATAGAATAAAAATAAATGGCAAGTTATGTGCTCAACACTACTGGTTGCCTCCCTGAGAGTTATACATCTCTTCTCCCTTCCCTGTTAACAAAGCTCAAGTTTTTTTCATATATCTACATATAAATCTACATCTTTAGCCTCCGTTTCAAGGATAAATATTGAGTTTTCAAAGCCAATCACAGTAACTCCCTTCCCTTTGCCAATGGCTGATTAAGGGATGGACATGTGCTCTCTCAGCAATGTCTTATTGACCTGTAAAACTTCCTGCCTGAGAAATTGAATTTACCAGTTGAAAATATGGAAGTGATTGACCATTATGAGAACATTAGGAGAATTTATGATGATTTCTTAAAGAATAGTAATATGTTAGATCTGACCAATGTTTATAAAAAATGTAGTGTTTTGACTTTTACTCATTAAAATAATGCCAATATACTCCCTGTATTTTTAAAACTAAAATTTGGCTAGACTTATTTTTAACTATAGTATTAGCACTTATAGTAACTTGATAATGTTTTTGCTTTTGAGATCATGTTAAGAATGAAAAATTTAGCTAGCCTGAAAGCTAGTCATCATAACTTGAAAGAAATATTTTGGTGGTACTTATGTTATTATTATTTGTTTGAAATATAACAATAGCTTCCTATTAGATTAAAAAATAATTTTAACAAAGAAAAAGGGACAGACATATAGTTCAAATGCAATTATTGAATGCTTGGTAAAAATACTTAATGCCAGGCACTTTTCAAGATTTATATATATATATATATATATATATATATATATATATATATACACATATATATATTCAAATTTATATATATATAAATATATATAAAGAGCCAGGGTCATAAGACTGATTAGGACCGAAGGCTCGACAGGAAGTCAGTGCTGGGTTGCTGAAGTGACCCAGTACTGACTGGGGCCGCTGTGGGGCCCTGACCCAGCACTGACTGCCTAGGGGGCTGTGGATCAGGCCCCAAGAGAGGCCTGCAGAGAGAGAGGCAGGGTCTGATCCATAGCCTCTGTGACAGCCTTTGATCAGAACTTGCCTCTCTTTCTCTCCTGGCCTGGCCAACAGCTGTGCCTCCATTTCTCTCCAGGCCTCCACCAGGGCTGCTGATCAGCCCTGCCTTTCTGATCAGGCCTCACTGATAGGTCCAGAGATGCTTACTGGCATAGAAACGGACCAATCAGAACCAAATCTGGGTGAATGTAAGGAGCCAATGGCTGCCTAGGAGGCGGAGCTTTTGACGCTGACTGGCATAGAAACTGACCAATCAGAACCAAATCTGGGTCAACTATGAGGAGTCAGTGGCTGCCTAGGAGGCAGAGCTCTTGATGCGGACTGGCATAGAAACTGACCAATCAGAACCAAATTGGCGGGCAGAGGAGGGCAGTTGGGAGCAGATCAGGCCAGCAGGGGAGGGCAGTTAGGGGTGATCAGGCCAGCAGGGAAGGGCAGTTGGGGGCAAGATCAGACTGGCAGGGGAGGGCAGTTAGGGGCGATCAGGCAGGCAAAGGCAGTTATGGGCAAGCAGGCCAGCAGGGGAGAGCAGTTAGGGGTGAGATCAGGCCGGCAGGGGAGGGAAGTTGGGGGCAACTAGGCTGGCAGGGGATAGCAGTTGGGGGCGAGATCAGGCCAGCAAGGGAGAGCAGTTAGGGGTGATCAGGCAGGCAGAGGCAGTTGGGGGTGAGATCAGGCAGGCAGGGGAGGGAAGTTAGGGGCAATCAGGCAGGCAGGCAGAGAGGTTAGGGATGATCAGGCAGGCAGGCAGAGGGGTTAGGGGCAATTAGGCAGGCAGGCAGGTGAGTGGTTAGGAGCCAGTGGTCCCAGATTATGAGAGGGGTATCCGACTGCTGGTTTAGGCCCGATCTCTAAACCGGCAATCGGACATCCCCCGAGGGGTCCCTGATTGGAGTGGGTACAGGCTGGGCTGAGGGAACCCCCCCACCTCCATGCATGAATTTCATGCACCAGGCCTCTAGTATGTGTGTGTATGTGTGTGTGTGTGTGTGTGTGTGTGTGTGTATTTATACACTAATTCTATCAACCACCTATGAGGTAGGTGTATTACTAAGTTTTGCAGCTAAAGAAATTGAGAGGTAGAGAGACTGAAAATATTTGCCTAAAGAAGTATGTAAGAAGAACTACAATAAAAACAAAGGCAGTATAGCTCGTTGTCCATGCTCATTGCCACTGTGAGATACTAAGGTGAATAACTGTATATGATGCCTGGGTTATATAATGGCAGCCATCCTGTGACAGTGAAGAGAGCTGAGCTGATATGCTGGGGATAGCAGAGTAAAAAGAGAAAAATCCTGGATTTTTGGCATTGTGTTGAAACACTGACCTTAGCTTTATCTCCTTATTAGGTAAAATAATATATTTTCATTATTGTTTAACCAATTTTGAATTGGAGTCATCAGTTGCAGCTAAACACATCCCAGGTAAACTAACACAGACATGCTGTTGGGTGTTGTATGTCCAAGCAAAATGACTGGCTTTCTTCTGAAGTAGCAATTTACTATCGATAGAAATATGTCAAGGATTCTAAAAGGGGATTGCAACTTGAGGACAGTAGGTTAAACCAAACAATCTAAGATGCCTTCCAGGTTGCTGATTTCCCTGTCAAGTAGGGTCATTAAAATAGAAAATATTAAGATACACCTGAACATGTTTCTAGAGAAAATGTAAATATTTGGAAAATAAAAGAAGAAAAAATAAATTCGTAGAAATGTGGTAGATCCCATGGTTCCTTGAAGGAACTGAAACAAAAAGTAACTTGGAGATATAAGATCAGCCAAACTTAATTTGGGGGTGTGCTTCCTCACTTCCATCCTTAAAATATCATGCCAACAAAACTCCTAAGCCTCTATACCAACTACCTACATACCTCTTTTCCCTTTCCTCAGCTTCTAAAAGAAGATCACAAGGCCTCCTTCCTAATTTCTTTGAAAACTGTTGTTCTTTAGCAGTTACCCCCCCCCCCCCAACTGAACTGGGACTCCTCAGAGTGGTCACTCATAACTTCTTAACATGCAAATCTCACAGCATGTTTTTAGTCCTTAACCCATCCTATTTCTTTGTGGCATTTGGCCTCAACTTTTACCTCATGTCCCACCTCATCAACTCCTATTATGCATGCCCAGTTCTATTTCAACAGCCTATAGTTTTCTCCTAACCTCCAGACTCCTATTTACAACTCTCTTCCAGACAGCTTCTGTATATGCCACGAAAAGAGGAATCATCTTGGTTCCACTGTCTCATTCTACCTCCACATCTCTTTATCTCTTGTCAATTCCCAAACCACAAAACATGACGTTCATTTGTCCCTGATCCATTTCTGTTGCTGAACTCCGGTTCTTCATCCCTCATCTCGGTTCCCAAATGGCCCTCCCTCAGATTCCATGCTGACCACCAGAGAGTAAGTCTGAAGCACAGGTCTGGTGATGTTTTTTACTCTTTTCACTTTGGATGCTTCCTCATTGGTTGGATGGTTATTGCCTTCAGAATAACACCGATTTTTCTTAAGGTGTCACTCTAACTGCTCCATCCTACCTGTCAGCCTCAACAGCACCTATTTCCACCATGCACCCTATGGTTTACATGTGCGAAATCATGCACTTTCCCATCTCTGTGCTGTTTCTTTGGGTGAATTGTTCCCATCTACCATTCTTTGGCCTGGCAGATTCATCATATCTCAAGGCACAGCTCAGATTGTGCCTTTTCCATTTGTCTTGCTCACCACCAGGCAGACTTTTAGTTCCCCATCTGTTTTTGTAAATATATCTCCATCCAAGCATGCGGAAAGCAGGAGCTGCCTGGATAATGCAATGAATCACCACTCCAGCTTCATAGAAGTCCCAAGGCCTGAGGACCTAACCACAGCTGAGCTAACATGGCCCTTTCTGGACATCTATTGATTTGAGACCAGAGAGAGCTGCCACTGAATCCCTCTGACATTAAGTTAAAGGGAAAAATTATTACCCAGAAAGGAATAAAGTCAGCCCAACCTCAAATGGTGGCAAAGAGCAGAATCAATGGAACAACTGTTTAAAGATATTTTTATAAGAAAAAGTTGTGACCCAATAATTTTATGCCTAAACACATTTTTATGTGTGTGCAAAAATTTCAGAATTCTAAAGGCTACAACAAAAATGCCACCCAAATGTTTGTCTTGAAAAATCTGAGAGGAAACAAAACTAGAATTTATGACCTAAAAAGTTGAGTAATTAAGACTAATGGTAATCCAGAATTATTTTTATCAAAATTAAAATGAATAATTAATTTTGATAGAAAAGATAAATAGCCGAAACCGGTTTGGCTCAGTGGATAGAGCGTCGGCCTGCGGACTGAAAGGTCCCAGGTTCGATTCCGGTCAAGGGCATGTACCTGGGTTGCGGGCATATCCCCAGTAGGAGATGTGCAGGAGGCAGCTGATCGATGTTTCTCTCTCATCGATGTTTCTAACTCTCTATCTCTCTCCCTTCCTCTCTGTAAAAAATCAATAAAATATATTTTTAAAAAAAAGAAAGAAAAGATAAATAAACATCATAACTTAATAACATTGATATGGTTAAAAGCCACAGAAGACACAATAAAACAAAAGACAAAGGCTCCCTAGCAGCACAAATGTAGCTGTCTGGTTCACTTACTATATATCCAGGAAAGAGTATAGCACCAAGTGTATAGTAGGCAGTTAAGTGTCCAACTAATGAATCTAAGCCAAAACAATTTGGGCATCCTTCATTATTCCATCCAGGGCCTTCAACCTGGAATAATACCTGGACTGATTTACAATCAATCAATCATAGCTCCTTGGAACAGTGCTTACTTTACCCTGACATTCTTTTATGTTCAGTTTCATAGTAGCACTGCCATCACCATTACCACCTTAGGCCAGGACTATCACAGTAAAACCTGAGGCATTCTCCCCATCTCCTTTCTCTGGCTTTGTAATCTGTCCCCAAGCAACTTGTTCAGCCCATTCTTCCCTAAATTATTAAATCCAAACCCTCTACCCTGGCATTGAATTTTTTAGAGTCCAAATCCAGGATTCCTTTCTGGCCTTGTTTCACAACTTTCCAAAAGAAATATTCTTTTTAGCCAAGATGGTCTACTCATACTTCTTTACTATGCATTCCCTGCTAGGAGCTTTTTAAAAAAATGCTTATTGAATTTATTGGGGTGACATTGGTTAATAAAATTACATAGGTTTCAGGTATACAATTCTATATTGCTATTTCCCCACAGTACAGTGGTTTTTTCTATCATATCTGCCTATCAAAACCTACCCATTCCTCATGACTTGGCTCATCCCACTCTTTCAATGAAATATGGTACCCAACTAATTCAACAGAATTCATCATTGACTTATTCTGGGGATAGCCAGTGATCTCTCCTCTGAACATATATCCTTCGCATACGTGTTGTACATGAGATTAAATGATCAAGTTAGGGTGGCCTGAGACTAGAACCTCTCTCTACACATAGTAATGATGTAATATTAGGCAATGTTCTTCTCTCTCTGGGCCCCAGTGTCTTTATCTATAAAAGGGTACCTACCTTATAGGGTTGAGATAGTTAAAGTAAATCATGTACTTTAAAAGTCTCTTAGCAGGATCATTTGGAACATAAAGAGTACTCAGCAATATTGGTATCTCTAGAGCCCCTTCATTACAGTTGGCACTATATTCTTATATACACTATCTATATATATAAAAGGCTAAGTGACCGACCGTCCATTGGACCGATCAACCGGCAGGTACATATGACTCACACTGCAATCTATATCTATAAAAGGCTAAGTGACCCTAGCTGGTTTGGTTCAGTGGCGAGAGCGTCGGCCTATGGACTGAAGGCTCCCGGATTCGATTTCGGTCAAGGGCACATGCCTGGGTTGTGGGCTCAATCCCCAGTGTGGGGTGTGCAGGAGGCAGTCAATCAATGAGTTTCTCACATCATTGATGTTTCTATCTCTCTCTCCCTCTCCCTTCCTCTCTGAAATCAATAAAAATATATTTTAAAAAATAAAAGGCTAAGTGACTGACTGTTCGTCCACAAGTCCAACCATCCGACAGGTACATATGACGTGCACTGGCAATTTAAAAATAAACGTTGGCTCGCGCATGTGCGATACATATAAAGCTCTCGGAATGGGTATTATCAAAATCCCCCATGAAATGACTTGTAATTGATCTATTATTAAAGCTACCTTTGGAAATAGTATGTCTATAGATAATATTAAAAATATACCTAACTGTGCGATTCTTTGTCCTAAAAATGAGCACATTCATAAATTAAATGAAGAAATTTTGGATATACTCAATGGAGATTTTCACACCTATTTGAGTGATAATTCCATCGATTCAACGGATGATGCCTAAAAGGAAAATTTTCCCATCAAATATCTTAATAGTATTACTCCTTCAGGAATGCCATGTCATAAATTAAAATTGAAAGTAGGTGCAATCATCATGCTACCAAGAAATCTTAATAGTAAATGGGATCTTTGTAATGTACTAGATGTATTATCAAAAGATTTCGACCTAACATAATCAAAGTATTAACAGGATCTGCGGAAGGAGAGGTTGTTCTGATTCCAAGAATTGATTTGTCCCCATCTGACCCTGGCCTCCCATTTAAATTAATTTGAAGACAGTTTCCTGTGATGCCAGCATTTGTGATGACTCTTAATAAATCACAAGGCTAAACTCTAGACAGAGAAGAAATATTCCTACCTGAACCCATTTTCAGACATGGTCAGTTATATGTTGCTTTCTCTCGAGTTCGAAGAGCGTGTGATGTTAAAGTTAAAGTTGTAAATACTTTATCACAAGGGAAATTAGTCAAGCACTCTTAATGTTATATATAGGGAGATACTAGAGTAAGTTTAATCAATTTATCAGTCATTGTTTTTGTCAATGTTTTTATATCATATTTTTCTTGTTTTTATAAATGTGTTTGTTGTTTATTAATCAATTTGTATATTATTTTCATATACATTTTACTAACTTTCTTTCATCTCTGACACATCTATTATAGAGAAAGGGCAAATAGCGATATTAAAATATTTCTTCTAATTAATTTCCTTTCAGTGTGCACGAATCCGTGCACCAAGCCACTAGTATGCTTACAAATTCTTATATGTTTCATATTCTTATATTCTTGTGTAATTCAGCATATTGAAATATTTATTGATTCATTGTTGAATTGATAAGTGTTAGTGTTGGATATAAATACAGACTTTCCACTGAGGATTTTGGAGCAGAGAGTGGGTGCTGTTCTCTGAACGAAAGTTGTTGGGGGAGTATCTGAAAGAGTGGCAAACACGTAGTGTGATTAGAGTCCTATAGTGGATTACTTTATCTTTGATGACATGTCTTGTACAGGACTTTTGTCATTAAAACTATACTGATATCCCTGTAGCTCACTGGTTAGAGCATCAGCCCAGTCAGGGAAGGCCTATGGTTCAATTCCCAGTCAAGGGCACATACCTAGGTTTTGGTTTGCTCCCAACCCCAGGTCAAGGCATGTACGGAAGGCAACCAATCAATGTGTCTCTCTCACTTCAATGTTTCTCTCTCTCTCTCCTCCCTCCCTCCCTCCCACTCTCTTTGAAAAGCAATGGAAAAAATACACTCTAGTGAGGATTAACAAAAAATAATAATAAAACAATACCGATAAATGGAATATGTTGCTTACAAAAAAATCCTCACTGTGTAGCCTTGGACAAGTAGCTTAACTTCTCTAAGCCTGACTCCCCACTTAAAATGGTATTAAACCAGATGACCCCTATGGTCCCTTGGAATGCTATGATGATATAGTTACTTTGCTGTGGAATACCAAGATTATACTGTCTCCTTTATCTGTCATCTATATTGCATTCCTAAGAAATATTCTTTACCTAAGCAACAAATATGAAATGATTTATTTCAAATTGTAGAATAACGGTTCTACCAGTTGTTGATTTAGGTTGTGATTCAATTATTATTAAAACCCCCCAATTTTTTTTTAATATATTTTTATTGATTTTTTACAGAAAGGAAGGGAGAGAGATAGAGAGCCAGAAACATCGATGAGAGAGAAACATAGACCAACTGCCTCCTGCACACTCCCCACTGGGGATGTGCCCGCAACCAAGGTACATGCCCCCGACCGGAATCGAACCTGGGACCCCTCAGTCCACAAGCCGACGCTCTATCCACTGAGCCAAACTGGTTTTGGCAAAACCCCCAAATTTTATACTCACTCTGAAAAAGTATAATGCCTGATATTTTAACAATAAGTGATAAGAATGCTTAGTCTCACTTTACTTTGAAAAAAGGAAGATTATTATAAACATGTTAACATAAGAAACATTCGAACCTGTAAAGAATTTTTGTGAGTTTATTTGAGCCACACTGTTGACAATTGCCAGGAAGCAGAATCTCAACGTATTGAGATTATGCTCCTAAGAATGGCAGTTTCCAACTTAGTTTTATAAATTACCATCAAAGAAGGAGACTTAAGTGAGTTACATGAAATCCATTGGTGATAGATTAGGGAGGTGGGAGAAAGCCAAGAGGGGAAACCTCTGGGATTAGATAAAAAGTAAAATGATAGACACATGCTTCTTTTACATAGGTGGGTACAGGACATTTAACAGTCAACAATTAACACAGTAACAGTAACAATGAGGGAATTTGTGGGCTCCACCCTGGTGCATTCGTTGTGCCCTGGGGTGTCCAGAAAAAGGGAAGTTACAGGTTACCCTGACATTCAAAATGCATGTTATCATGGATGCAAAAAGACAGTAGGCTCAGTTAAGATCAAAGTTGATCTTTGTCAGGGAAGATACCAGCCTAGTACATGACTACCCACTATAAACTGCTTTTTAATTTAAAAAGTATTAATTTCAGACCATCCTTTGTGGTCACTTTAGGTCTCTGAGTTTGTAAGGCCGCCACACAGGCCTTTCCTGAGCTAGTCAGGTTAGCATGTGGCCCCTTTTCATCCACAGACATGTTAGGCAACTTACTCAAAATGAACGACTAGCTTATTGGCCAAAATAAATGGGTTCTCTGGTTTCTACTTCTTAATTTTACTAACTGCTACACGTGCCCTTTGAGTCCAATTAGAATTGTGTTTTACTCTGGCAATTGTCAAGAATGGCAAAGCTCAAGTTAGATACTATTACTTTTTAGTAAGTAATACAAAAAATCTTTGCTATTGGGTTTCATGCCCCGACTTGACAGGTGATGTTGTATTTAAAACACACATACATATTTCAGCAAATCAACATCCATGCCTGTGAAAGTGAGGGCTTGTCTCCACTTGTGTTCGACATAGATTTGTTGGCATCTGGGGGAGGGAGTAATAAATTGATATGTATTTCCCATCACCCTTATTTCAGTGCTCACTTGAAGAACCTGTGGAAGACCAGCTTCAGGCCACCACCGGTGGCTGTGGCTACCCATTCAGCAGTTCGTGGGGTGGGAACTGCAGACAGTCTCCGGTAGCAGCCTGAATCCCCAAGCCTCAGTGGGGAACTGCTGAACAAGTAGCTTGGATGTGCCAACCTTCAGAATGTCTGCAACCCCGAGTTCAGCTGCACTGGACTCAGGAGCTGGCATCCCATTTACCCTGAAGCCTTGGCCACTGCCTTGTCAGCAGAAACTTGATCTTCCTTTTACCTCTCATCTGTCTCTCTGCAGAAGGATTCAGGTACTAATTCCCATGGGCACTGGTGTGAGATATGCTCTGCTTTTGCAGGACTGCCCGCCCCAGGATTCCACCACATCAGACCCACCGGTGGCCCCCTACTGTACAAGGTGGCAGTGTCCACATAGCCCAAGAGTACCTGTGCCAAAGAGCCACTGGTCCATGTAAATTGCCCCTGTGAGAGGCTGGTGGCCTGCCCTGGGATGGCAATCCCCCAGAATTGGGCTCTCAGCAAGCTGCTTGGGGCTTCCACGTGTCAATTGTTCAGCCATGGGAAAGCCTCCTGTGGCAATAGCAAACCTGGCCTCAGCCCATTGACGAGTGTTCCTGGGGGATGAGGTGTGACATCATCTGGGTTTTCAGTGGCAACAAAGCCCCAAACTGCCATTGGAAGCAGAAGCATCACTTAGGTTCTCTGGAGATGTATGAGCTTTCCTTTTATAGATACACTATTGCTTCTAAAGGTCAAGCCTGGCACCACCTACGTGAGTTCTACAGCAAAAAATTGGAGAGGATCTCCCTCCTTCACCCACAGGACACAAGGGCTCTCTAGACGTTGTGGAGGTCCATTCCTTAAGTTCATTCAGGAATAAGGGCCACACCATCTGAACCCTCCTGGGAAGCGTGGAAAGGCTTCGATTTGTTTTTACTCACTTTAATTCTCCCAGCAGGGTTGAGAGAAACCTGAGGCTCTCACTGAGGTAGAGAACCAGACAAATCAATTTGGGGGGGACCATGTGCCCTCAGCCTCAGGGATAGAAATTGTTTGGTTATACGCAGAGGCTCGAAGGACCCCACCCCCATTCATGAGATCCTTGCCTATCAGGGTGTAAGTATATCTTAAACCCAGCAGCCGGGATCATTTTTTAATAGATTAAAATCCTATCTGTCCCTGGAGATTTCTGGATCAGAATGCAGGAGGGGGAGTGTTGCCCTCCTTTGATTTCCCTTCGTAGTTAAGAGTCAGATCATCAGCTTGCCTGGGAAATCAAGGATTTGGCTCGCTTCTCTCTCCTCTCCTACCATGTGCTGGGCGCAGGGGCAAGTGATGAAAGAGGAATGGGGCGGACTGCAGCTCCATCAGTCACAGATGTTGGCTCACTACTGCTCGGCCTTCTCTCTCCCTCGCCACCCTCTCCTCCTGCCAAAGTGAGCATGTTGCATCAGGAGGGCATGAAGCTGTGCGTGACCCTTCCTTGGGCTGGACACTGTCACTGGCCAGATAAACTAACAGGCTGGGAAAGCCAGCTGGGGCTGGTTGTACTTTGCCCACGTCTGTTACAGCATATGGTGCATTCACTTGGAGTGACTGACGGAGCTATTTAACTCTGCAGTTTGTTTGTCTGACGCCCCCACCCAAATACCACGCATGTGCTAATGCAAGAAGGCACTGGTGAGCAGTCTCAGCTTGGTTTCAACGCGTGGATTTCATTAGAGGAACACGTTCACGTTGGATTTGAACTCCACAGTTCCCAAGATGGCCGAGGCAAATAGAAGCATTTGGAGATGTGCCCCTGAATAGGCCCGATCATTTTATACAGAGAGAGCTTGAGGCAGAAAGATTAAGGGGCTCCCTTGTCCCCCCTCCCGCCAAGGACTTACACAGCCAGCTGGTATAAGGATTATAGCTAGAACCCGCTGCCCCCAACTTCCAGCCCAGCGCTCTTTTAAGCCCACATGTTCACATGTTCAGTTTCACTTCATCTTCACAATCTGGCCCCTCAGAACTTTTCCTAGAATTGAACTTCTGAGCTTAAAATGGTTCCATGCCCACTTTTGGGCAGGGAGAGACCAGAGGCCTCCAAGTGGTGTGATCAAGTTTGCCAATATTTACACCCTAGGATAATCTGCATAAATTTCATAAATAATGCAAATTCCTACCAAGTGAGTTAACCATGAGCTCCATGGTCTTTTGAGAAACCCATGTTATGCAATCACCCTGGCAAAGTTACCAACGCAAGGGAGTACCGGAGGTAACCACTGATTGCAGCCACTGCCATCGACCATTTTAAGTGTGACTATTTTTAAAATACTGTATGCCTCATTAAGCTGTGCTCTGAAAAGGAGAAATTTGCTTTAACGGCATTGTTTTTGAATTGCTGAGAGAAGAATCTATCAACCACAAGGTGCCCTGCTGCTGAACTCAGCCAAAAAGCTGTTAATAACTCCAGCAGATGTTTCAGCTTTTTAGGCCAATAGACTCCCTCTCTCCCCGCCCTCCCCTTTCCCGAATCCGATGCCAATATGACTGAACAGTTTCTGTGGTTGCCACCGCAGCGGCCGGCTGTGAGGGCCAGTGGTGCAAGTGCTGCTGAGGAATGATTCTCTCAACCACCAGTGGCCACAGAGCCTCAGCCCTTTCAGGTCAGAGCATTATTGCTTTTCCCGTTAGAAATTTAAATCTTCAGAGGAGGGAGGAAGGTAAGGGCACAGAATCAGGGTTTCTCTTTTGTTGTCTGCCTTCGTCAGCAGTCATTCAGTTTCGCTTGCTGTGGTTTCTCCCAACACTAAAAGTCCATTTCTTGGACTAATCAGAGTGTTGGGCTTGCTAGCTAGAGGGTCATTAATATGGTCAGTCCTCCATGTCCTCAATAGGTTCTGTGACTTTAAGTGAAGCTACGTATAACAAAACAATTGCACCGTAGGCTACTTGATATAAAGAAGAGTTAAGTTCCTGCAGCATTTCATCAGTATTATAACAAAGCAACATAGAATGAAACGTTATTTGAGGGGCTGCTTTACCCTAGTATCCCCATTGGTGGAGGGAGAGAATGTTGGGTTAGCAGCTTTACAAAAGGGCCTCAGAGATGCAAGTTTTTGTGGTTGTTTGCCTGCTACCATGAGGCTCAGAAGGCCCTGACCTGAGCAGTTGTGCAATATTAGAAGAGTGTATTACAAATACAGGTACATCCCTGTGAGACAGGTAGAATATGAGGGCACACAGGGCCACCGCAAGGATTTGTCAACATCTCTGGACTGGGATAAACCTGACATCTTAGCCAGAAATAAAATCCATGTTCCAAGGTTTTCCAAATGAGATGAAATTAGAAAAAGAAAAAAGAGAAAAAGGGTGATCCTCTCTCCCTCCCCCCACACTCCCATCCCCACCTCCTACTCACTCATTTTGGAGAGAATGCTTTAAGACACCCCAGTGACAGCAGGGTGACCAAGAAAACACAGGTGCACCACGTTTATGGAATATCACATTGGCTAGGAACACATCTGAACTGCACATTTATACATATCATCGCACAGAGACTTGCCATTTCCAAAGGCAGAAAAAATTGAGAGGCAGAATTAAGTTCATAAATATTTTGTTTCCTTATTTTAATGCAACACAAAGGCAGAATATCCAAGACTCTGTGGGCCTCTATTGTCAGCTTCAACATTTGCCAACCATAGTAATCCAACCCCCAAATCTCTGCTTCATGCCATATTGGCCATAAAAAGTAAGCACCTTTTCACCACCATACTACTTACATCCTCTCAGCACTGTGTGTTGGAAGGAAAACTTGTGATGGAAGTCTTTTTTCTTCCCAACCAGATAAAGCATTAGATTCCATTGTGACTTGGTCCACATCCTCTCCAGTGCACATGCAGAGTACTCATTAATGCTAATGGAATTTGCACATATGTATTGAAGGGAAAATATAGCTGCCTGTGCCTGTATATTCTTTATTTTTCTCATCATACTGAGCACAGCACTATACACTTGGGAGCTCAATGCCATCTATATCTTCCCATTTTGAAACATAAGTTACTCAAATTAAAAATTATTCCATTCATTCTCAAATATGATGTTCCCACCAGCAAATGGGGTGGGCATTTCTGCCTAGATTACTATGATTTCGAGAAGCCAATACCAGATGATGACTCTTTAGTAAAATAAACAACCAACGTTATAACAATAAAGCAGGCTAAAAAAAAAAGTACCACAAAACTCCCTACTGAATCAGTAGAGAATATACTCTATTATTAAAAATTCCATATTAAATTAACCATAGGAGTGAAAACACAAGATGAAGAAAAGGGAATTGAAAAAACAGTAATCATTGCTGAGGTTCCAGGCCTGCCAGCAGTGCATATTGATAACAGGCAATAATAAACTATGTGGAGATGTCCGAGGCCCATGTAAATCCAGAGCATACACTTCATTTAGGCCTTGAACTTTGCCTGGAATCTCATCCTGCACGTGAAGATTACCAAGCTATTTTGTTCTTATTTCCAGTCCGAGTAAAATAGACAATAAAGAAAAGATGCTTCTATACTATTTCTATGATGGATGTTCATGACCAAAATAACTTCACCATCTGATGTATTTCACAGTTTTAAGTTAAAACAGACCTAGTATAATATGCTTGTACATCTGGCTCAGGTGCTTCATTTGCCATATGTTTGTGAAATAATCCAAGGAGATGTTACAATTGTACATTCCCCTGGGGACCTGAATATAATGTGCCTACAAAGAGTTACCTAATTATTCATTCCTGCCAGCAACATCCTCACCTAATAATAAGGGGATGCTTAGAATGAGACAATAGTGCTTTCAATCTTGAGGGATGTCAGTGCCACTTATTGTTTCAAAAACAGAAAGTCTTTTGCATTTTTTTGAATAAGAAAAAGATCCTGTGCCTCTTAAAGCAAATAAAATACTCTGCAGGGGGTATGTTTGGTATTCTTATGGGGGCAAATTCTGCAGGGCTGTTGGAGACAGGGCCCCCTTGGGACTCCTTGGATGAAAGCCCGAGGAGCCAGAGCCGAGACGCAAAGGAAATGAGTGACCCAAAAGTTGATAGTCCCTGAGAATTGGCTGCTCCAGTAATATTTCACATTTATGAAGAACTTTATAATTGCAAATCACTTTCATGTACATAGAATTCTATAACAACTTTGTGAAGCAGATAAAAAAAGGGCATACCTTTATTTAGCCTTGTCAATTGTCTTGCTGATTCTTTATAGCACTAATTAGCCAGAAGTGTGAGCATCTTCTAAAAAATTCTTTCAATTCTTTTAGTCTTGACCAATGAGCACCACTTGCCTGCCATAAAGCACAGTCCTTACTTTGCACCATTGACAAGGTTTTTTTCCTCTTTTCCTGCTACTTGCAGACTTTTATCCCATGATTCATTCATTTTCCCTCTCTCTCTCTCTCTCTCTCTCTCTCTCTCTCTCTCTCTCTCTCTCTCTCTCTCTCTCTGATTCTCTCTTAATTCAAAATGAATAATTTTACTTTCAAGGGTAAAAAAGGAGGATAAATTAGTTTAATGGTTAAAATATAGGCAGAACATGAACATACAAATTTAAATAAAGCTCTAGGCCAGGTCAAAGTCAAATGGATAAATAATGCTCTAGGTCCAGCTTTATCAACCATTAAGTCAATTTAAAAGAATGTGGGAAAGATAAAGATATCATCCAGTAAACCTCTAATAAGAGTATTAATGGTAACAAATGATATGAGGGTTGTACCTCCATAGGACTAGGCAAAAAGACCCTAAGTAGCCAGATTAGGAAAGGTTCTTTTTGCCTGGAATACGAATTTTAGAGGCTAATCTACAGAGGATGAGAGAGAGGAGGATGGGAGATTTGCCTCAGGTTACCTCGCTTGTAAATGAGTGTCAGTGCCCCTCACCTGCCTCCAAGGTGCTGGTTCAAAACAACAGGCAACTGGAAATCATCCCTTAGTTCTACTTTTCTAGTAAATCTTAACAGTTTTGACTGCTCATTATATGATATTTTCTGTACATTTGTTCCCCATGAGAGGAAGACAGAGATATTATGAGAAAGTAATTGAATATTAGTCTCTTGTTGGGATGAGAGAAATAAAAAAGAGAATATTCATAGAAAAGTGTGACAAATCACATTGGAAAATAAAACTCCACGGAGTGTTCCCTGTCCCTTCACACTGAGACCAGGTGGAGACGGCTGTACTAGTTTAAAGGGGCCTGTGTGTCCTTGGTGTTGGTATATGAGGGGTCTCAAATGGATGTCTGAAAATTCCATGGGAGTTAAAGGATCTAGTGTCAGGAATACTGAAACCCATCTCCTTGAAGGAGTCTATCTCAGAAAGTATAAGCACAGACCTCACCTAATCCCTTTCCCAACATCTACTTCAGTACATTCATTGGAATAATTAGACTCTAGTGGCCAAGAGCATCAAGCACAATCACAACCATGATCTAGAGTTCTTAAAAATGAATACATGTACCCATAGTGGCTGGGAAAACACATTCATATTATAGTACAAATTGTGGTCAAGATATACATCCCTGTCTATCTCAAGAGTTATATATATAATCAAATGAACAGTCCTGATTTTAATTTTGGCAGGGCAAGCTTTGAAATTCCCTAGGGAAAATTTTTCACACTCGTTGCAATTATATACTTTAAGAAATACATACATTTTCTCCATTCACTGAATGTTTATTGAGTGCCTACCAGTATACTACATGCTACAGATACAAAGTTGAGAAAATGAGGTCTTGCTCTCAAGTCATTTAAACAAGTAGAAAGTCATAATTGTAAAGAAGCAAAGACTGTGAGATTTACTACATTGAATGATCCACAACGTTAAGTGGCAGATTAAGAGAACACATTTCAGTCTGTCCTGGAAAACTTCCCTGAGGAATAAGAAACATGAATAGGTGTTTTCCAGGCAGACAATGATTTTAAATTTTGTATGCTGTGAGTCATGAGATGCCAATGACCAACTGTGAGCAAGGGCATGACATAATCAATTTGTTTGTATTTGAACTCTGGGGTTAGTATGAAAGGGGATATGGAAATAGGAATTGAAGTCTGGGCAAATGTCGAGAATTGTATTGCAGTAGTTAAGGGAGTTGATGGACCTAATCAACTGGAACTGTATGTAGCCCGATTAGATATGAGAGATATGAAAGGAGAAGAATATATTGGATGTGTTGTTTAGAATGTGAGAAAGGAGTCAAAGGCTCCCAGACTGTTGGCTTGGGAAACTGGACGAAGGGTCTAAACACTCACTCATATAAAGAACATAGGAGGGAGAGCAGTAGCTGGGATGGGCACAAAAGCAGAGATGCTGTGTTCAGTCTGGACGTGTTGAGTTTGCAGTGCTGGTGGGGTATGCAGATGAAAATACTCAGAAAACAGTTGGAGATATGGGACTAGAGCTCAGGGTATGCATCTGGATGTAAAGCACTGGTAGGAACAAGATCCCCCCAAAGTAAATCAAGTGGAAAAAGAAGATACTGACATTGGAGGGAAGGGCCAAGAAACGGAAACCAATCAAGGCACCAGAAGATGAGCAACTGAGGCAGAGATAAACCAGGAGAGAGAGAGAGAAATGTCATGGAAGGCAAAGCCAAAACTCCAAGAATAGGTGAACAGTCAGCAGGACAAGTCAGGTAACACAAATGCTGTTCATTTGGGTTATTGCAGTGGTTCTCAACCTTCTGGCCCTTTAAATACAGTTCCTCATGTTGTGACCCAACCATAAAATTATTTTCGTTGCTACTTCATAACTGTAATGTTGCTACTGTTATGAATCATAATGTAAATATCTGATATGCAGGATGGTCTTAGGCTACCCCTGTGAAAGGGTCGTTCGACCACTAAAGGGGTCGCAACCCACAGGTTGAGAACTGCTGGGTTAGTGGATAAAGCAGGGCAGTCTCAGTGCAGTGAGACGGGTAGAGCCAGGGTGTGTGGACTAAAAAGCGAACAAGTGCTGTGGAGTCACAGAGGGTAAAATCGAGGTTGCACTTTGTAAAAGAAGAGCTCCAATGAAAAAAGCATGAGAATGTTTCAAAAAATATATTCATTAAATATGTGTTTTTTGTTGTTCGTTTGTTTTTTAAATAAAAGGGATAAACTTATTTTATACTGAGGGGAATAACCAATAGAGCATTAAAGGTAAAAAAGGACATTATTCATAAAGTAAATTTCCTAAGGAGTCATGGTGGAATAATGTCCATTGTATCAGTGGCTGGAGTTGCCTTTGGTAGGAAAATTGTCTTGCTAGAATGAGAACAAGGAAAGAATGGGTGAGGATGCAGGCAGGGGCTCATGAGATCATGGGTGGGAAAATGAAGGAATCCATTCTTGATTATGCTAATCCTTAACTTAGAAACAAGGTCACCCCCAAAAGAGAAGATTGACAGCTTTGAAGAATGGTAAGGGCTTGGAATAGCAGTGAAGGGAAAGGGAGAAGCTCTTGTAATAGGACTTCTGAGTAGCCGTGAAGGCACAACTGAAATTAGTTTCACTCCAGATTTATAATCTCCATTCTATATGGTTGTGATTTTTCTTTCCCTCCAGCGGAGCAGTGCTCAAGGAATGTTTACTGCTAAGGAGGCCCCATGGAGGATTGCTTGAAGGACATGAAGTCCATCCATCTCTCCAGGTAGTTTAGATTCTATCCCAAGATCAAGGCAAACCATATCACCTCTGCTTTTGTGCCTATTCCCAGTTACTGCTCTCCCTCCTATGTTCTTTGTTTTGTTTTTAAATATATTTTATTGATTTTTCACAGAGAGGAAGGGAGAGAGATAGAGAGCTAGAAACATCGATGAGAGAGAAACATCGATCAGCTGCCTCCTGCACATCTCCCACCGGGGATATGCCCGCAACCCAGGTACATGCCCTTGCCCGGAATCGAACCTGGGACCTTTCAGTCCGCAGGCCGACGCTCTATCCACTGAGCCAAACCGGTTTCGGTGTGTTCTTTGTTCTTGAACCATATTGTTTGGGCTTCTTTTACTTTCACTCGCTTTGATTGAATTGCATGTTTGCATTGGGCCTCATCTTGTGTGGAGGGACCCAGTGGAAACAGCCATGGGCCTGTCAGCATTGTTAGCATCGTGGGGGATGTTAAGAAAGGCACTAGCCTCTGAACCATTCATGTTCCACTTAGGAGCCATTTCCCTTAGACCCAAATGCCAGGAAACAATTGGTTGTTCATGAGTAATGACAATGTGTTTATGTGTTCACCTGGAATAAAGCCAAGGATGGCCAGGCGGCGTGTCATCTTGAAATTAGAATGCTGAGGTTCAAATCCAGCAGCCGTCACCTATTATCTGGTCAACCTTAAGACTCTTAACTTCTCTGCGCCTCAATGTTTTCATCTATAAAATAATGAAAATAACTGTACTTACTTCATAAGGCTGCAGTGATAATTAAGTGAGACACATAATGTAAAACTGTTTAGCACTGTGTCTGACAAATCACGAGTTCTCAATAAATATTAGCCATTATTGTTATTATGATTATCTTACCGCTGCTCTCTTTGGTTTTGTGTGTTTTGCCGTCATCCTCTCTGTAACAAGCATTTGTATGTAATTTGCTTCTGGTTTTCACTTGTTATTGTTTGCTTTTGCTCTTTCCCCAAACTTCACTTCTTCGTTATCTGGTAGTTATCTGGTATTTACCTGGCGTCATTTTGGAATGAGGCAGCATATATGGAAGGAAGTCTTCTACCAATCAGTGACTATGAAAACTATCCTGTCTATTTTTGTCCCTGTTTTAGAAAAAGTTTCAAAGATGATAAAAAGGACTTGGAACTTTCTTCTCCCACATTTGTATCCAGAAATGCCAAGTTTCCTTGAAGTCTATTTCACCTGATACTTATGTTTCTTAGAACCATTCTTGATCAGCCCCTACTTTGCCCTAACTCAGCCTTTGTTCCAGTATTTCTCACTGTAAATAGACAACATATTACTTCAGTTGTGGAGAGAGCTGGATGATTGTAGCTTGTGGTAGGATGAGGACTGAATTTGGGAGTCAAAGGGCCTGGGTTTGGATGCCGGCTCTGCCACTTACTAGTTCCTTGACGTTGGGACTCTGACCTAGGTTCTTTCATCTGCTAAGTAGGGTTAACAATATGGACCTCAGAGTGTGGTTTTGAGACAAAAATAAGGTGCTCAGCAAAAATTGGTCATATCTGCATCTAGTACAAAAGATGGTATTCAAATAGCCATTGAAACTTGTACTTGAAAAAATTGGGCCAAATATATCAGTCTTTTTAAATATATTTGAAAACAACCTAAATGTATTTTTTTATTGAACTTATTTATTTGAAGTAACATTTACTAGCCATTTAGGAATATTTAGTCAAAAGAATAGTCTTTCTTTAAGACTATTCAAGAAATTTTCATCTTGATATCAGAATATTGACCTGGCCTGTAATGTCATCAGAGAAACATGAAAATTACCCCAGGTCATAAGCTTTACTTTCAACTAAAGAAACAATCTGTGAGCCCTGAGGTACAAATAAGTCTGCTTTATCTCCTGGCTTTGTTTTTGTTTTATTTTTCTTATTGCGTTTGTTGCTGCCTAGACCAGTAAGTATGTGCAGATGAAAGGCAGCTTTTGTTTTGTTTTAATTCATGGTATGTGAGTGTGGGGTGTTTTATCCCAGGTGTTAATAACAAAAGGATAGCAAATGGGTTTAGGCCAGTTCTTCAAGGAAACAAGAGGACTCGTTTCCCTGCCCCCTCCTCCTCTTTCAGGCCCAAAGTTGAAACCAGAGGACCTGTGTTGGTGGGCCACTCCCACCACCACAGAACATCCCCGAGCAATGCATGTCGGCCAGCACAAAGAGAGCCCAAGTACAATGGTGGGTCTTCAAAGGGGCTCATTTGTTATATTGCTCAGTGCCCCACAGAGTTGCTCCAAGCTCATAACCGCCACTGATTTCAAAGAGAGCTCTGAACTGGCATACGCTCCACAAGGCGCGGCACGGGATGAGAAACAGGCTGAGTAGCTTAAAGCTACGTTCAGACATTTTTTTAATGTTCATAAGTGTCTTTGGCACCATCGCGTTCACAGAGAAACCCACCTACCTCCCACCGCAAAGTGTGAAATGAAGCAGTCAGCAAGCCTAGGTAGGGGATGGTCTAGAAATTGGGCTAAATCTTAAAACTGCATGAAGACTGAAAATAGGCTCCAGCACTTACTAAACCACTTCTAAGGGCAGGTCACCTCACCATGACACTGCTCTGTGAGATACTGTCTGTGCCACCTTTAAAGGGAATGACAGTAAAATGCGGTCATCTCAGTGGCTTCCAAATGAGCCTGGGGTTAAACGGAGGGGCTCTAGCTCCAAGGCATCTCAAGGTAGATGGTCTGCAGGGAAGGAGAGAGCACTGTCTTAGCTGGTGCTTGACTGAGACTCAACTGGCACATTCCTGGGAAATCTCAAGATAGGGACTGCTGTTTCCTACCACACTTCTCTACCTCTGGAGATGCTGTAGGTCCCTCCGTGGTCCAGGAGGTTTGTGGAAAACAGATTAGAATCTATCAAAGACTTTCTCCTTGACCACCTGTAAAAAGATTAGCCATCTTCCCCAAGTCAGTTCCTATGGCTCCCTTGTCACCAAAACAAGGAGAAAGGGATCCCTTAGGGACTCAGAAATCACTTTAAATACCAGAAAGCTTTTGGTTAGATAATTCTCTAGGGTGCCCCCTGGACAACTTTGAGCAACTTGCTTTAGGAAGAATGAAAAAAAAAAGTGTCCTGTTCAAATTCACTGTTGAATAAACATTCGTGAAATCTTGGGCAAGGCATTATATTGGGCATCATCTTTAGTAGGAAACAGAAAGTTATTTATTTGGGAAAAAGGGAATTAAATAATGAGACATTAGATGTGGTTTCCAGAAATACAGAGGTACCCTCTGCAAGTTTGAAACTATACAGTTTATTGTTTAATGTTCTTTGAGAAAATACTGCTAAGAATTTATCTGCTATAAGTTCTCACTATTAATTTATTCCTTCAACCAGTGCTTGCTGAGCACCTGCTGTGTGCAGATGCAGTGGACAAAGCAGGCAAAAGTCCCTGCCCTCTGGGAGTTTTTGTCCAAATGGCGAAGACATAAGATAACAAGCAGTAAGAAAACGTTTGAATGTCTGAGATGATGATAAGTGCTATGGAGAAAATGAGCAGGGATGAGGGCCAGGACTGACAGGGTGGGATGGGTGTGCAATTTGAGGTGGAGTGGTGGTGTGCAGTGTCCTTTGAGTAAACAATTTGGGGAGGAGCTCTACCTCTAGACACTTGCTTTTTTATTGTTGCTGTTGTTGTTAGTGTGAATATTACTGGAAAGTTACTCAGAATTACCTAGAAGTCTTTCTGAAACTTAAATGATAAAGCCAGCTTGCCAAAGCTGCCCTGCTCTCGGGTCCAGTTTGGCTGTGTTGTGGCATGACTGTGAGGTAAGTAAGCTCCATGGAAACGGCATTGCATTTGGTATTGTGTTCTGTACACAATGAGAGCTCAATACATGCTGTTCACCTCTACATAAGATCCATGGTCTTCCATCAGATCTTTTTTTTTTTTTCTCAAAAAGAACTTCTCCATAGTTTTGTCTTTCTTCCAGGGGCCTGTGAGTAGATATAGACATATGAGGCATCACAAGTAGTTTCTGGAAATTTATCAAGCTACATCGCCTGATGGTAGCATCCCTAAATTCCCCAATCATCATTGTAAACACCTTTGACTAATCTGGCTCCACCTACTGTGAAGCTTGTAATCCTTAAGCACTCGATGCAAAACGCCAACGGGCTGCCTCCCTTCCATCCACTACATCTCCTTATCTCTAAGAGACGGCCACCTCTTACCCCTAAAACACAATGTATTTCTATACTTTCTTCCTTCTTTTTTAAATCTCTCCTTTTCTTCCTTATCAGTGTTGTGCCAGGCATTTTGCATTCCCATAGGCCCTATCTTAACTACGCTAAAAAAAAGAATTCCTCATATAGGCACTGTTAGATGCCCTGAAAAGAACAGTGTAGGATGGGAAGACATGAAAATCAGTAGTAGTATTTATTAGAGGAAATCTCTCAGTAGAATATATGAATGCTGCTGCTGCTAATGGCATGACCTTCTACCCGTCCAAGAGTTTACAAGTCCTTTTACCTATATAGTATCTCATACAATCCTGTACATTTTTACTTCTCAAAGTGTGGTCTATGATCAGTAGCACTAGCATCTCCTGGAAGTGGCTAGGAATGCTCAGGCTCCTCTCCTCCTGAGCCAGGCTCTGCATTTTAACAAGACCAGGTGCTTTGTACACACATGGGAATTGGAGAAGCTCTACTCTAAGTAGTCCTGTGAGTAAATCAGAAATCCCCTAGCCCCGTGGTCGGCAGACCGCGGCTCGCGAGCCACATGCGGCTCTTTGGCCCCTTGAGGGTGGCTCTTCCACAAAATACCACGTGCGGGCGCACACATACAGTGCGAGTGAAACTTTGTGGCCCATGTGCAGAAGTCGGAATTTTGTGGAAGAGCCACCCTCAAGGGGCCAAAGAGCCGCATGTGGCTCGCGAGCAGCGGTTTGCCGACCACTGCCCTAGCCTATTTCACATATTAAAAAATCAAACAAAACTGAGGTTCACAGACGTTTACTTAGTTAATAGGTAACAAGACTTAGAGTCAAAAATCAATATTCTTTCCACTACACCGTGCCCCCTCTTTGGATGCGCTTGGAAGAAACTGTTGCATGCTTCTTTTGGGGTCTAACATTACCAAGCCCAGTATTTCAGTGGAGATCTGAACAGTAATTACAGCCTCATATTGTCCCCTGGTGGTAGGCAGGCAAATGCTAATCTCCAGCTTAATTATATATTCCTTATGTAGGATGATCTTGCTGCTGCTTGTCTAAAAAGTCCAAGGTTAATTACATGAAAGAAGTTTCATATTTAGAAATTTCTCTAATTCCTCCAATTCCTTATCAAGGAAGGAGATGTTTCTGGCTAACAGCTTTTGAAGTTTCAATTGCACATGTTCTTTCCTAAGCAGGCTCTTACGTATTTCATCTGGTCCTCTTGAAGGGAAAGCGAAAGGCAGCTAACACATGGCAAGTACCTCTTTGTACACCAAGCTCAGTGCTCTGCACGCGTCATCTCGTGACTCTCAGAGAGACCTAAGGATTGGTTGTTACCCTATCTTACAGATGTGGAAGTTGAAATTCAAAGGTGACACACGTGGCAATGTTGGGAATCAAGTCAGATTCTGTCCCACCCCGCTGGCTTCTTCACAGAAGCAAGTCTTGCTTGCATTAGCATGAAAGGTGACAAAAGGTAAGAGACAGGACTACCATTACCTTCTGTCTTCTGCCACCACTGATGATGCAGCAGGTACTACCCATCATATTTTCCAAAAGAAAAAAGTGGTTATCAAACTTTTCCTGGTTTGAAGGACGAAATGAAGTAACTGGAGTAAAATCAAAACAGAGAGGAGACAGCTGTGGGCTATAAGCTAAATATGCAGAACCTCCCAAAGGGACCAAAATAAATCTGCCCAGGAGTATTACTGGGCAATAGACTCTGAAACGCTCACATCAACACCATTCAAATTGGCTAAAATCCAGTCACATGATCTAAGCAAGGCTCTCAAAAATGTGTTGAATTACAGAGAAGCAGAGGAATCTCACCGTATTCTTTAAAAATGGAGAAGGATGAATAGATTTCTCAAGCTGGTCGAGCTGAGAAAGTCATCTCCTGGGCTCTCTACTATGCAAGTTCTCAAAACTGCAGCTTTCTCAGCTCACACACATGGACTGGAATGTCCTCCTAAGTTACTCTTGGTAAATGCAGGGGCAGGCCCTGTGGAAGTCTCTCTTAAAGAATTAAATAGAATATTATAACTCCTCAGATTTTAATATATGCCACAACTGTTGTGCTGGCTTGGCGTTTAAGGATGCAAACTTTCCCATCTCTGCTAGGAACATGACACTATAAAAGGGACTACTGTAATTAGGAATGAAACTGTGCAGTCCTCATTAACCAGAAAAGCACTTTCTAAACCCAGGGAGGCTCTACTGTTATTCCAAGAAATGCCAGGAAAACGGTGTCGCAAGAGCCCAATAAAGATTTTGGGTCAACTTGTGCTCACTGGGAGGGCCTGGGGTTGATGTGAAATGACTTCAAAAGGCCAAGAACAACAAATACTTCCAGCAGGAGAGATCTAAGCAGGGAAAAGGCTCCAGAACCCTACTCAGCTCAATGTTGTTTCGAGTTTCATTATTATTTAAGTCTTGATTCCCAAATTCATTCGGCCTTGATGCCTGGTGAGAGAGCCTGCCCTTATTAGCCAAGGACACTATGGTCGCTGGTTGCGGGCTCCTGCTCTCCTGGTCTCATGTGACCAGATGAATGCTTTCTGAATGGAGGCTGGGAGTGAAAAGTCCCTGGTGGCTCAAAATAGCTGAGCGTGTTTATTAAAAAACAGGCACAAGCTCGTCTCAAAGATGATTGCAGGCTTTACTCTAGTTCTTTAATCTCCACATCCATTTCTGTCCGGCCAGAAGCATCTACACTGGGGCCTCACCGTGGCACCAGTCACAGCAAGAGGGGAGTGCACTGTGAGCCTGTGCTTTTTTCTACCTGTCTGAGGCGGCTTGGTCCTTCAAATCACAGACAAAACATGTTATAAGGGGCTCAATCATGAGGAGGAAGACAAGAGCCTTCTGAAGGAATTATGTTTATTTATGTTTCTGCATAGATACTTGTGATGCATCTGTTTCCTGGAAAAGCCCCATCATTAGATAGACTGCAAAGAGCAGGGTATCAGGCTCTTACTCTCTTTTAGCTAAAGTTCTTACCACCCATGTTCCAAAACCCAATTAAGTTATGGCTCATTTAGAACAAAAGGGCACTGGACCAGATCTGGGCTCCACTCCCTGCTTGGTCACTAACCAGTTCCGTGGCCTAGGCAAATTAGCTCTCCACTGGGACTCCATTGCTTTGTCTTGTAATCATCACAGCTGTATTTATTAAACACTTTCTGTGAGGTAGGGGTTATGCCAAGTACTTTAACTAGGTTACCTCATTGAAACCTCACAAAATTCCCCAGGTAGGTTCTGTTATACCTCCATTTTACAGATGAGGAAACTGAGGTACAGAAAAGGCTAACACAAAGGGCCACCAGCACCATTTGGGTGTGAAAGAGCCAGGATTTGACCAAGTTCTCTGAGCCTGTGCTCTAAACCCCAAGGCTACATGTTTCTCCAATAGCCCCACTCCCCCAGCCCAAGGCTTTCTTGCTCCTGAAATTCCTAGTTGTACTTGGAGATGATTTAACTTAACTCACGGAGAATATCCATGCTGCCATGTGTCGTTCAATTTTTTAATTTTTTCATGTTTTTTATTTTTCAATATTGTTTCCTTGACCAAGTAAGATGTCTGAATGAATCTGTGAAAAGACCACTTCCTCTAGGATTATGATTTCTGCCCTTTTCACATTCCTTCCTTTATAACTGGAGATAATAGTGCCTGGCTTATAGCATTGTTGTGAGGCACCAAGCAAAATGGCTGTAAGGTGAAAAGCACAGTATGAATGGAATTTATTTACTATTATTTTAAAATATCAGCTCTTTCAGGGAAGATTTTTATATAATGTATTCTTTATAGCATATAACACTGTGCCCTCAATGTTGTGGGATGCTAAAGCAAATGTGTTGATCTTTACTTTGATGGCCATTTTCAACTTTAAAAAATAATTATTTTTATATTGAGGTATAAGTAACATTATGTTAGTTTCAAGTGTATCACTTAATGATTCAATATTTGTATACACTTCAAAATGTTCCTCACAGTAAGTCTAGTTACCATGCATACAATACATAGTTACAAATGTGTTTTTCTTGTGATGAGAAGTTTTAAAATCTATTCTCTTAGCAACTTTCAAATATACAATTCAGCATTATTAACTATAGTCACATGCTGTACATCACATCCCCACCGCATTTATTTTCTAACTGCAAGTTTGTATCTTTTGATCCCTTTTACACATTTTACCCCTCCCCCTTAACTCTGGCAACCACCAGTTTGTTCTCTGTATCTATGAGCATGGCTTGTTTGTTTGTTTTAAATTCCACATTTAAGCGAAATTGTAGGGTATTTGTTTTTATCTGACTTATTTCACTTAGAATAATGTCCTCAAGGAGATCCATCCACTTTGTCCCAAGTAGCAAAATTCCTTTATTTTTTTCTTTTGGTAATCCTCACCCAACGCTCTGTCCACTAAGCCAAACCGGCTGGGCCCTTTTATATATAAATAGTATATATAAAAGTATTCTATTATATATAAATACATATATATCTATATATACATATATATATCTGAATAGTATTCTATTACACACACACACACACACACACACACATACACACACACTGATATATACTGCATCTTCCTTATTCATCTGTTGATTGGCACTTAAGTTGTTTTCATATCTTTTTATTGTAAATAATCATGTAATGAACATGGAAGTACATATGTATTTTTGAATTATTGTTTTTGGTTGTCTTCGGATAAATACCCAGAAGTGGAATTGCTGGATCATATAGTAGCTGTATTTTTAACATTTTGAGGAACTTCAATATTGTTTTCCACAGTGACTGCACCAATTTATATTCCCACCAGCAATGAATGAAGGTCCCCTTTTCTCCACATCTTTGCAGTACTTGTTATTTCTTGTCTTTTTTGATGACAGCCATCCTAACAGGTGTGAGGTGATATCTCATTGTGGTTTGTATTTCCCTGATCAGTGATACTGAGCATCTTTTATGTGTCTGTTGGCTATCTGTATGTCTTCTTTTGAAAAATATCTATTCAGGTTCTTTGCTCATTTTTAAGTCAATTTTTATTTTAACTTTTTGCTCTTGAGTTGAATGAGTTCTCTATATACTTTGGATATTAGCCCTTTATCAGATATATAATTTCAAATATTTTCTCCTGTTTAATAGTTTGCCTTTGAATTTTGTTTATTATTTCCTTTGCTGTACAGAAGCTTTTCCATTTGATGTAGTTCTACTTGTTTATTTTTTATTTTGTTGCCTTTGTTTTTGGAGTCAGAGCCAAAATTCATTGCCAAGACCTATAACAAGGAGCTTACTGCCTCCTTTCTTTTCTAGAAAGTGTATGGTTTCGGGTCTTACATTCAAGTCTTAAACCATTTCAGTTAATTTTTGTGGGCTGTGTAAGATAGTAGTCTAGTTTCATACTTTCACATGTGACTAGCCAGTCTTCCCAGAACCATTTATTGAAGAGTCTGTCTTTACCCCATTATATATTTTTACCTTCTTTGTCATAGATTAATTGACCATATAAAGTATGGGTTTATTTCTGGGCTCTCTGTTCCGTTACATTGATCTATGTGTCTGTTTTTATGCCAATATCATACTATTTTGATCACTATAGATTTGTAGTATAGTATTAGGTCAGGGAGTATGATGCCTTCAACTTTTTTTTTCAAAATTGCTTTGTCAATTTAGGGTCATTTGTGATTCCATACAAATTTTAGGATTGTTCTATTTTTATGAAAAATGGCTTTGAATATTGTAAAGATTGCATTGAATCTGTAGATTGCTTTGGGTAGTGTAAGCATTTTAACATTATTAATTCTTCCAATTCATAAGCATAAAATGTCTTTCCATTTATTTATATCTTCATCAATTCTTTTCATGGATGTCTTATAGTTTTCAATATATAGGGCTTTCATCTTTTTGGTTAAATTTATTTTTAGGTATTTTATTCTCATTGATGCAGTTGTAAATGGGATTGTTTTCTTAATTTCTCTTTATGATAGTTCATTGTTGGTGTGTAAAAATGCACCAGGTTTTTGTATATTGATTCTGTATCCTGCAATTTTACTGAATTTGTTTATTTCTAACAGTTCCTGGTGAAGTCTTTAGAGTTTTCTATATATAACATCATGTTATTGGAAAATATGGACAGTTTTACTTCTTTTTTTCCAATTTGGATGCTTTCTATTTTTCTTTTCTTGCCATATTGCTCTGGTTATACCTTCCAATGCTATGTTGAATAACAGTGGTGAGTATAGGCATCCTTGTCTTGTTCCTGATCTTAGAGAAAACACTTTCACATTTTAACTATTGAGTCTGATGTTAGCTATGAGTTTTAAAAAGAATTCTTAAGTGCATTTTTATTTACCTTTGCGCTGCAAATTGATATAGCAGAAAGAACATTTTAATGATGATGATAAATCAAAGAGAACTAACATTTTGGGGAACCTAAATTTGTCTTATGTGTTATTTTCCTGAATTTCTACCCGGTCGCTATGAGAAAGATGTAAGAAAACTGAGATACAGAGACATTAGGTCACTTCCATAAGACACATAGATTTTTCACTGAGACCTAGGATTGAAGCAGAGGTTTATCTGTCTCCAAAGACCAGGATTTTCATCATGTTGTACTGAAGATAAATTTTCTCTAAGATTTTGGGGCTTAAGAGTCTGTATGCATATTGTATGTGCACCATGTGTTATAGTAAAATATCTAACTTAATTGTCAACATCTTCATAATCAATATTATGGTGATAGACCATATAACATAAAGCAAAGAATCTTAAAAGTACACATTGGAAAAGATCCTTAAATCAGCAAGTTCAACAACAAATCCATTGATTTTCCAGCTTCTGCTTGGACACTCCTACAATGTGGAACTCACTGTCTCCAGTGGCAAACAATTTCATCTATGAACACTTAGAAACTATTATTACTAGATCTCCCTCAGGCATCTCAAACTTAAGATGCTCAAAACTTAATTCATAAAGTAGTTTCATAATTTTGTTTATAGTTAATTGGAGATCTGGGCTTACCAGAGGAGAGTGAATACTAAGAAAAGAAACATTATCCCATCAATAATTAACTACAGATTATATTTTAAGCATTCACTCACTTTTTCATTACTAAGGCCAAGGAAAAAGGCCAGTAAAAATTGTTACCCTATCTCCTAGGGATTTCCCAAACACTGTGTTAAAGGACAATTATATTAGCAGTCAAGGATCCCAGCAAGAAGCTGATGGTACATTCAAATGGAACTTGAACTTCTGGTCAAGATTGTAACTTAGGTAAATGTAGTATTTGAACCCGTTTACAACTACATAAAAATTACAAATAACTTCAGAATAATGATCATTCAGAACCGCCTGAAATCTAGCTGAATGGAAGTCCTACAACTAGGGATTTAAAGAAGCCTTATGGAGACTGGTAGGAGGGGTGGGGAGACATGGAACGGGCTGGTCCCACACTCATTTATGGTGAATCAAAATTGTGAGGGATATCTCAGCTGCAAAGGTCCCTCCTGAAGAGCAAGGGGGTTCCAGCTCCACAACAGGCCACCCAGCCCAGGATTCCAGAACCGGGAAGATAAATCCTTTATAACTTCTGGCTATAAAAACCAGTGGGGATTGTGGCTGAGTGACACAGAGGCTGTGGGAGTCCCAGGCAGCTCCTCTTAAAGGGCCCGTGCTTGGGCTTACTCAGGCTCACTCCCTCTGAGCTCCAGTGCACTGGGGCAGCAGCTTGAAAGGAACCAGGAGCATACAGGGAGCAACTGAATTGTCTGGCATTAGAGTGAGAGCTGGGGGTGGGTGTCAGCTGTCAGCTTTCTGACAGACAAAAGTGCTGGTAGAGGCTATTATTTCTTTTCTGAGACACCCCCACCACAGAACCAGCAGGCAGACACCATATCTAAGTCTCCATTAACCTGGTTCACACTGCTCCACCCTGGTGATTCCCTGAGATCTTGCCCCACCCAAGCCATTTCCAGTGGCTTTTCTATAAAAATACCCCGAATAGCTGCAGCGATCCTGAGAAAGAACAACAAAGTAGGTGGGATCTCAATACCGGATATCAAGCTGTATTACAAAGCCACTGTTCTCAAAACTGCCTGGTACTGGCACAAGAACAGACATATAGATCAATGGAATAGAATAGAGAGCCCAGAAATCGACCCAACCAATATGCTCAACTTCCATTTTCTCAAAATAGGAACCATTTTCTCAAAATAGGAACCATTCAAGTGGGCACTTACATGGATTGTAGCCTCAATGTTTGGCTGTTTCCTGCGTTCCTCCAACAGCGAAAGTAGGCTCTTTATCAGTTGAAGATTTCCTCTGTTGAAGCTGACTTTAGGCAGAGCATTCGGGAGAGAAATAACAAATGAATAGCAACAGGAGGAAAGGAACAATGGAGAAAATGACTAAAAAGGAAATAAAATTTGCAAAAGTAAAATTAAAAACCATCCTATGCATGGGAGAAGCAAATGAGTGATTCAGAAGTTGTAATCGATGGGGGATAGGGGAGGCTAGGGGACTGTCTAGGGCGGGGGGGGGGGGGGGAATGGACACATATGTAATACCCTTTGTAATACTTTAAGCAATAAAATAAAATAAAAAAAGTTGTAATCAAGAGAGTAACAAAACAGCTGAGCAAAAAATAAGACATCCTAGAGAAAAACGCTGGGGTCTGGGAGTCGCAGCTGATGAACAGGGCTGTTGGCTGGTCATCTTTTGGTTTATAGTTTGAAGCCGATCTGTTTTGTATATGTAGCAAATATTTATTGCCCGAGTGTTAGTTCTAATGAAATACCCAGCAAATTTTATAAATGAAAGTCATAGAAATACCCACAGAAGTCAAAAAGCAGAAAGTCATACTGTTCAGAGTCATGTATTTTGGGGTATTTTAAAATCTAAATTCTTATTTATTTTTGTGTGAGGAAGAACACCAGGGAGTAACATTATTTTGATGGAATACAATTCATATTCCTTCCCATTAACAGGCAGTAAGTTATTGCATCCAAATAAACTTTCATATCTACTTATTTAAGTACTTAGCCTTTCTTAAGATGAGTTTTCAAGGAAAATTTTTCAGTTGGGTTTATACTTACTTTTTATAACCTCTTTTCTTTACTGGTATATGGCTTTTAACCAGTCTTCTGATTCTTAGAATGCTCCTAAAAAAGATGAATTAAGGAAAAGGCAAGGAAATTTTTTAAAAAGTTGATGAGGCTGCTTGGCGATAGTAAACATAAAACCTATCTTTAGGAAGAGGTTGCAATGAATTAAAATCAAGGCAACTGCTTTTTTTCAATAGTACTTGCTATTTCTATCCTCCATTTTAGAAGACAAACTAAAATGGTATAAAAAATAGCTAATATTCATCAAACTAAGTATATGATGCTCCAGGGCCAGTTCTAAGTGTTTTGCATGTGTTAACTTATTTAATCTTCACAACAACCCTACAAGTAAGGTACCCTGTCAGAATCCATTATCAAATTGGCTTGCATTTTGTGAGCCTGTTGGTAGCTTGAAATCAGCCATTGTGGGAGTATTTACACCATAGATACCGACATATGATACAAATCAGGGCTTTGAAAAGGAGAGCCAGTTGTTAAATATTTTCTAGAATATCACTGCTACTGTCCTCCTTTCACAGGTTGGGGAAACTGGAACACAGAAAAGTTATGTAAATTTTTCATGATCACATAGCCAGTAGTTGGTAGGGTTAAAACTGTATGCTAGGCAGCACCGCTTGAGAGCCCAAGCTTTTAACCATCATACCATACTCTTTATGATATGACTGAAGTACATTGACTTGACTTACAAAGCCGAAGGTTCTCATTTAGACTGTTCTTTTACCCACTGTTTGAGTTATGAGTCTCAAGACATTTTATAATAGAGACTAGAGGCTCGGTGCATGAAAATCCGTGCACTGGGAGAGTGGGGTCCCTCAGCCTGGCCTGAGCCCTCTCATAGTCCAGGAGTCCTCAGGGGATGGCCTACTGTCCTAAGCTGCAGTCCGGCCTTCCTCAGCAGGAGGCGACCAGGCGGGTGATCAGGGGACAGCGCTGCCCCCATCATTCTGCCGCTGCCACCTCTGGGCCAATCGGGACAGCGCCACTGACATCACCCTGCCACAGCTGCCGCAGGCCCCCTCTGCGGAAGGCGACCAGACAGGTGATCAGGGGATGGTGCCAGCTCCCCCCATCGCCCCTCCGCCACCACTGGTCACTGCCCCCAGCCTACCATCGCCATTCCCTCCCTCTGCCCGCTGGCATGTGTCTTGGCTGGCCTGGCGCTGCCTGCTCGCCAGCCCCATCCCCCACCAACTGGTTGTTCTGCCATTCGGTCTATTTGCATATTCCGCTTTTATTATATAGGATGTTTCACATTTTTAAAAAAATATATTTTATTGATTTTTTTACAGAGAGGAAGGGAGAGGGATAGAGTTAGAAACATTGATGAGAGTGAAACATTGATCAGCTGCCTCCTGCACACTCCCTACTGGGGATGTGCCTGCAACCAAGGTACATGCCTTTGACTGGAATTGAACCTGAGACCCTTGAGTCCGTAGGCTGATGCTCTATCCACTGAGCAAAACCAGTTAGGGCGGATGTTTCACATTTATCTTGCTATATCATAAAACAGATTAGGTGAAAATGCAAAATAATCCTTGATCATTTTCTTCCTTACTTCCTTTTTTCCAAACTTTGATTATGTCTTTGCTATTGGAATAGAATGTATGTAAATTTCTTAGGACTTTTGGCAGTATTTAAGGAGGACTAGAGGGAATTTCCTCCCTAGTGCTCCCATATTACTTTCCTCATTATTGCAGAAAGCAGAACAGCTGTGCTGACAGTGGGCATCATAATCATCATTAATAAATGTTTCTTGAGCATGTTCTTTGTGCTGAGCCACGAGGACACAGAGAGGTACAAGATATGGGCTTAGAACTTGGCCAACAAGTGGTTCAGGCAACAAGTAGAAAATGTTCAACTGAGAAAAGAGCATAACCATGATGAGTGGGGCAGCTAGGGGAGTTTCTCTGGGGAAGGAAATAGCTCCTGAGCCAAAGAGTCAAAGGGACAACAGTGCGGTGATGGTGATGATGGGTGGAGGTGGTAGAGGGCACAGAGGGATAAGAGATGATGGAATAAAATTAAACTGAATTTTAAAAATAGAAATTGTGAGTGGGGAAAAATGAAAAAGAAAAAGGTTCAAAGGGAAAGTGAGCATTATAGGTAGACAGAATGGCTTGAAGGAAGGTGCTGGGGCTATTATCACTTTGTGTATGGAATCACAAGTCATACAGCATGACTGAAGGAGAGGCATGGGGCTGGAAAGGATAGGCTACTGTTTGAGTGGGGCATTTGACCTTAACTAAGGTGCCTGGGCTTCATTTTTTGAACAATAACGAACCACACAAGGTTCTTCAGCACATGAAAGATGCGTAAAGCCATGCTGTGAATAAGATTAAAGTTAGCCAGGTATGTAGAATGAACTGGAAGAGAGAGTTACTAGAAACAGAGATAATAGTAAAACAATAATCTATTATGAAAGCTTTTGCAACATGGAAAATCATTATGGAATAATTAGAATTGAAAGCAAGATACAATTAGAATTGCAAGCTGTTATTACAATGGCACAAAACATATGCAATGGGAAAGACTAAGAAGAACTACAACTAAATCATTAGTTTTGGGTTAGGCTGGTAGAGTTATGGATAGTTGTGTGTTTTTTTTATTCCCATCTCCCCATTCCCTTTGGCAACCATCAGCTCTATAATTATGGGTCCGTTTCTGTTCTGTCTTGCTTATTCATTTGCTTTGGTGCGTGTTTTTTAGAGTCCACATTTGAGTGAAATCATATGGCATTTGTCTTTCTCTGTCTGACTTATTTCACTCAGCATAACACCCTCTAGGTCTATCCATTATGTCACAAATGGCAAGATGTCATTCTTTTTTATTGCTGAGTAATACTCCATTACAATGGAATATATGATTTTTCACTAATTTTATATACAATAACATATTATGCTTTAGGCATAGTAAGACAAAAGGAAAACCATTCAAATGTGGATGGCTTTGGGGCAGCTAGAGTTACAAGATTAAATTTTGGGAAAGTAGTGAAGATTTAACACCCTGTTTTGTAAGCCATGAAAGAGACTGAGAATTCTGATAGAAAATTCAAAGTAAGAAGGGCTGAGCAAGAAGACTTGAGCCTTGAGGATCTGCCCAAGAAGGTGCAGAAGAGGAGGAGGAAGTGAAGGCCATGGAAGGGATTGAGCATCATTTGCCTGAGAAGAAGGAGGAGTGTTAAGGCTTGTTAAGACAAGGAGACCAGTGCAAGTTAAAACTTTATAAAGTAGTTGACTTCTGAGAGTTAGATCAAGAAAATGAAGACTGAGAAAAGCCAATGTTTGCAATTTCTTGGACTGATTGAGCTGAAAACAATAACAATAGCTTCATTTTGTTGAGTATTTCCTCTGTATTGGCACCATGATACATGTATTATATCTTTGCCTTTTATAATTCTCATAGCAGTGCCTCGTGTTAGGTGCCATTATTATATTATCCCATTTTATAAATGAGGAAACAGACAGAGCATTTAAGATGGAAGAAATCAGAAATTATTTGGCACAAATTGCCCCATTTTATCAGTGAAGTTTAAAGGATTCATAAGATAAGGTCACATGACTTGTCCAAGGCAGAACCCATCTGAAGAAGAGGAGCTCACATTGGAGGGAGGTTATACACTTAAATTTTCCTTTGATGATGGCCAACCCACCTCCAGTGTTACTGAGCCCTGCAGGGTATTTCCTCATATTTACTTTCTATGTTCCCCAATACTATATAAATCGTCTAAATGTACAAATTTTTTGATGGTAATGCCACTCAGTTTTACTTGAATGCTCCAAGAGCTTTCCTATTTCATTATTAGCAGCATTTGTATAAGATATCATATATGGCAATGCTGTTTAAGTCTGCTATGCATCTATCACTATAGGGGGAATTTTTTCCTGGATCGGGGCGGGGTGGATGTTATTCAGGAGAAATTGAAAGTTGTGATCATTTAGTAGAACACTGATTAAAAGTGAAAATATATATATATATTAGTGACCTGGTGCGTGGATTCATGCACATTGAAAGGAAATTAATTAGAAGGTGGCTGGCTGGGCAGGACTGGGTGAGATGGGCTGGACATGGCCTGGAGCCAACCTCCCGTGGTCCCTCCCCGGCCAGCCGCACCTGAGGTGGTGCCATGGCTCAAAGGGCGTCTTCAGAGTGAGCAGGGTCCCTCTGGCAGGTGGGGTCCCTCGGCCTGGCCTATGGGGATCAGGCCAAAACCAGCTCTCCGACATCCCCTGAGGGGTCCCGGAGTGTGAGAGGGCACTCTGCAAAGTTGCTGTCATACAGGGTGTGGAACGCAAATGCAAGTGTGCAGTAAACCAGATTCTGGGCCCACAGTGCCTCAGCAACAATGTAACCCACAGCCAAAGGTGGAATCGCACGGCCCTACAAGGAATTGGGCTCCCTCCTCTCTGGTTTTGGGGTGCGTCACCCAAGAACCACAGCTGTCAAGTCACTGCAGCTTGGCAGCTCCTGCATTGAGTGCCCCCTGGTGGTCAGTGCACATCATAGCTACCAGTCGGATGGTTGGACACTTAGCATATTAGCCTTTTATATATATAGATTGTTCAATGCTACAAAAAAAGGTGTTTAGGTTATAAATGGCCTAACTGATCTTTGCTTTTAAGGTTTATGTTAATAGAATATTAGAAGGAGATAGTATCTAAACAGTTTTACCCAGTTTTCAAAAATACCTTGAATACATTAACATAGTACTATATCCTTGTAAATGGCTAGTGACCAACAAATCCATCATTAGTCTACTAAAACCTTGGGCCCTGGAAGTATTACTAGCAAAATTTCATAGTCTAAACTCTCACCAAGGTGGGAAATTTTATAGATTTGCTGTCAGCATAATATGGGACCTGATATGCAAAAATATGATCATGAACTAAAATTTTCTTATTACTAATTTGAATTAGGGCAGTATGTCTATTTTACTAGATTTCTAAAAGTCTAAAACTATTGCATATGCAATTTTATATGTATTTATATATTATTAATATATTATTATATCCATTATTAAAAAGATGGTCCAAGTATGGAACCCAATGGCAATTTTTATTTTACTAAAATTTATATAATCTATAAACTCCTGAAAGTGCATCTCCTATTGGCCCAAAGAGTATTTTTCAACTCATGGTGAATTATGAGTCCTGGGGCGGGGAGTACAACATAAAACGAGAAATAGAACAGAAGGCATTGCTCTTAGAAAGAGTAAGTACTGTTTTAGGAAACTTTGTTTTAGATACTGTGTTTGTTGTCCCTCAGATCCTCTCCTCCCTCTTCTGCTCAACCCTAAGTGGGAATGACCTTTGTGGGCTGTAATTCCCAGGCTCTTGTGTCAGCTGCAGCCAGCCCCTGGGAGGCACTGGCCAGAGACAAGACCACTGAAGGACAGGAGGGAGGGAGAAGACAGGGTATTTCCCCTTCTCTTTCTGCTTCCAGCTGCATCTCTAACAACAGCTGTATCTCCACCGTGGCTCTAACGCTGAGGACCATCATGGTTTCAGATTCATTAGTAGAGCCTGGCCTCTGGGCTCTGCTAATCCCTGCCTCATCCCTTGGTTCCTCCAGTTTAGGGGTAATTGTGACTTCTTACTGTTGTTACTCCCAGTTCCATATTCTCAGCTCTTCTATCACCTATATAACCAATTCCCTAAATTAAATTCCTTCTGTTTTCCTGGTTGGACCCTGACTGGTACAGTTCACTGTGTACCTAAGTGTGTGTATATTGGGTCATGATATAGAATACATTTCGTTCTGAGAGTATTTGTTAGAATAGTTTGAAAGCCAAAGTCTATGAAAATAAATTTGATAGCATGTAATGAATGGTGCTGGTCCCATTTCTTGGGCATTGATGGCTATTACTGAGCTAAAGAACATGAGCTTGGAGACTTTTTTATTTTATGTTAAGGGAAACAGAGTAGTGTAGTAGAGTAGAGGGTGTGCTGACTGGGAGTGAGGAGACCAGGATTCTAACCTTGGTGGGTGGCCACAGGCAGTCATTCAACCCATGTGTTCAAGCCAATTACATTTAGTTGTGTGCATGGAGACAGAGGTTATGAGATTGGTGTGCATTTTTAAAGCAGTGACTTATAAAAGTTATAGGGTTACCATTCCAAGGAAGATATATAGTCCGTGACAGCTCAAACCAGTAATATTAGCATTTGAAGGCTGTTTAAAAGAATAGTCACTAATCTAGATTATTATATTTTGCTTTCACTATTTTTTTAAAACATATATTTATTGATTTCAGAGAGGAAGGGAGAGGGAGAGAGAGATAGAAACATCAATGGTGAGGGAAAATCATTGATCAGCTGCCTCCTGCACAACCCACACTGAGAATTGAGTCCACAACCGGGGCATAGGCCCTGACCAGGAATCAAACTGTGACCTCTTGGTTCATAGGTTGATGCTCAACCACTGAGCCATTGTGGCCCGACTTGTTTTCACTATTTAATTATGTTCTTCACTTGATAAATAGTCATTTATTATGTTAGCATTAGAAATAATAGCTCACCATTCTGGTCTTAAGTTCTTAGGAAAACAGTAAACATTGATATAGGCCATAGGACCTGCAGAATATCAAGTAATGGTGGTTGCAGTCATTAAAGTCAGTAAATAAAATCACACCATAAAACTGAGGTGTCATATAAAGACAAATGCCCCTGATAGGTGGGCATATTTTTAAAGTAGTTCGACAAAAATATAGCTAATGTGTGAAATGTCAAGCTCTTTAAGATTCAGACATTACCCCCAACTCTAAGTCCTAAGTATTAAACAAACAAAAAATGTCATATGTTATGATCTTCTTTTCCCTTGTCAGCAAATCCCTAAATACCCCTCCCTCCATATTTAAAGAAAGTCTGTTACCAAAAGGCACCAAATAGTCTTCATAAAAGTAAAATTCCAACAGAATCACAATGTCTCTGTTAAGATAAACAATTTAATATGCACAATTCCAGGCTTTTCCTTTATGCCCAGCACTCACTAAAGTCAGTGACTGTTCAGCTGAGTTTATCTGAAGGGGAGATAAAAGCTTCCTGCCCAGCACTAAACCTTGCCCCATGCAGAATGCAGACGTTTGCAATCCTTTCCCAAATTTCTTGTTCTTGTTGTACCTATCCATCACTTTCTGTGATGAAACCTAAACCGAAGCCATATTGTCGTGGAATGTATTGTATCTCTACCTGTGGAGACACTGACTCTCCTTCCTCCACCAAAAGCAGATGATTTCTCTCAGTTTCCTTAAAGGGTCATCTAATGTAATTGTAGTGATTGTTTCTGGTTTTACATGTTTCTGGCTTATTGTCTACTACTCTTCTCTTGAATTTGCATAAAACTATAAGCATGTGAAAATGACTGAAATAAGACAATAGCAGATTGCACTTTTTTGTACTCAACCTGAAGTAAGAATCTGGTGGGAGATGACATGCAAGTAGAACTAGAAATGGTCTCCCACAAATAAAAGACTGAAATGGTAACTGAAAAGATAAGTCCAGTAACAGCTGAAGGTGGTCTAAAGTAAAAGGCTGCAAGAAAACCTGATAAAACAGCGTGAGGAGAGATACAGTGTATTCTGCTGCTGTGGCATTTGATTGTGGGCCTTGGAAATGACATGGTGTCACATGGGGACAGAAGCATATCATCATTCAGAGAAACATAGTACAATGGCCTGCCAAACAAAAGTTAAAATATGTGAGCAATTTCTGACGAAAAAAGTTTAGACACTAAATTCAAGTTCTTATTCCTAAAGTACCACTGCCCCAAAATGTGTCAAAGCCTCAAAGACATGTTAATGACAACATTTATAAAATTCGTTCTTGTCTAGACAACATACATATAATGGACTACTATTGATAAAATCCTTCAGAAGGAAATTATCCTCAGAAAGGCTATCTCCAGAGACAAATGCAGCCTTCCTTTGGACAGTTAGAATGCACTTAAACTATCTAGACATATATTGAGTTCTGTGGGGTTTTGTTTTGTTTTGTTTTTTAACGGTATACATGTTTGGACATATAAAATGTACAGATTGTTTTATAAAGGTCACAAAAAGATTAATTTCTTTTTTTTTTTTACGGTCTTTTTTTTCAATAGTTTTATTCATTTCTTTTTTTTTTAATTAAATCTTTATTGTTCAGATTATTACATTTGTTCCTCTTTTTTCCCCCCCATAACTCCCCTCCTCCCAGTTCCCGCCCCACACTCCGCCCTCACTCCCCACCCACTGTCCTCATCCATAGGTGCACGATTTTTGTCCAGTCTCTTCCCGCATCTCCCACACCCCTTTCCCCCCCAAGAATGGTCAGTCCATTCCCTTTCTATGTCCCTGATTCTATTATAATCACCAGTTCATTCTGTTCATCAGATTATTTATTCACTTGATTCTTAGATTCACTTGTTGATAGATGCATATTTGTTGTTCATAATTTGTATCTTTACCTTTTTCTTCCTCTTCCTCTTCTTAAAGGATACCTTTCAGCATTTCATATAATCCTGGTTTGGTGGTGATGAACTCCTTTAGCTTTTCCTTATCTGTGAAGCTCTTTATCTGACCTTCAATTCTGAACGATAGCTTTGCTGGATAAAGTAATCTTGGTTGTAGGTTCTTGGTATTCATCACTTTGAATATTTCTTGCCACTCCCTTCTGGCCTGCAAAGTTTCTGTTGAGAAATCAGCTGACAGTCGTATGGGTATTCCCTTGTAGGTAACTGAGTTTCTTTCTCTTGCTGTTTTTAAGATTCTCTCTTTATCTTTTGCTCTTGGCATTTTAATTATGATGTGTCTTGGTGTGGTCCTCTTTGGATTCCTTTTGTTTGGGGTTCTCCGCGCTTCTTGGACCTGTAAGTCCATTTCTTTCACCAGGTGGGGGAAGTTTTCTGTCATTATTTCTTCAAATAGGTTTTCAATATCTTGGTCTCTCTCATCTTCTGGCACCCCTATAATTCTGATGTTGGTATGCTTGAAGCTGTCCCAGAGGCTCCTTACACTATCCTCGCATTTTTGGATTCTTTTTTCATTTTGCTTTTCCGGTTGGGTGTTTTTTGCTTCCTCGCATTTCAAATCATTGACTTGATTCTTGTGCTCCTCTGGTCTGCTGTCGGGAGTCTGTATAATATTCGTTATTTCAGTCGGTGTATGCTTAATTTCTAGTTGGTTCCCCAATATAACATCGAGGGTCTCATTAGTTTTCTTGTAGATCTCATTAAGTTTATCGGCGGCTTCTAAACAGTTCTTGAGAGACCTTAAACGTGTGGTTCTGAACTCTATATCTTCCATTGACAATTTTGTCCTGTTTCTTTGTCTCCGCATTTTGTTATGCTTCCTTGGTGCACCCCCTAGTGGTCTTTGTGCGCAGTCTTATAGTTAAACCTTGATTGTTGTAACCAGGGAGGGTTTGACCTCCAGGCCAAGTGGCTATGAGAATCAGCTGTGTCTGCAGTGAGAGAACTTCTGTCCTCTAGGGAGGTGCTAATCTAGCCTTTGCCTGAGGCTATCCGGCAAATGCCTCTGTGCAGGGCTTGGGCGGGGCGGGTCGCACAGGATCAACTGGGTGGGCCGGAGAGAGCAGTTATGGCGGCTCTCAGTCCTGTCCCCAGGGGCTCTGCCTCTCTGAGTCCCAGCACCCGCTGCAAACCTGGAGAGAAAGCTGCACTCGCTCTGACCAAAGCCAGACAGTCCCGCTTCTCCCGTTTGAGTCTGGGTCCCTAAAGACTCGCCTGTATCTGGAGCTCAGAGTCTGCGACTCCCTCCCAATTGAAAACGCCAACCGCGCCCTCCGCCGCCAGCCCGCTCCGCGCACTCCGCACCTCAGAATTTGACTTCAGCACTGCGCCTCCTCTGAGTGTCCGTATGCGTTTCTCTTTCCTCCTAGTTGTAGGACTTCCACTCAGCCAGCCTTCCTGTGGTTCTGGGTGATGTCCGTTCCGTTTTTTAGTTTCACTTTTGAAGTAGTTGTTCAAGGCAGCAAACTCCGGCATTAACCTATGCCGCCATCTTGGTTCTCCAAGATTAATTTCTTATCAGAAAAATACCTTGCATCATTAATTCTCTAACACCTCTATATCAGTAATTCTTACCCTGTTGGAAAAAGATCCCTTGAAAATCTGTGAGATGTATGGACTGTCTGTGCAGCAAGTGCAAATTAACATGATCACAGAATTTCTAACAGTGTTAAGGGATTCTCAAATGCTCCAAAGATCACTTATATTCCACCCTCACCTGCCCCATAATGGGTGGAGAACCCATTGTATTGATGACAAGTTATTGGGCAGTTTTTAAATGAGCAACAGAGAGCACTCTGAGTCTGGAGTTTTAAATTAAAAATGCTGTTTCACCATTTAGTCACCTCCAAGTTGCTTGATGACATTCCCTTTGCAGTTTAAAGGGGGAAAAATAGACCATGATTTATCAGTATTAATAGTAATATAAAACATACACAATTCCTGGCCAGTGTGGCTCCGTTGGTTGAGTGTAGTCCTGTGCACTGAAAGGTCGCTGGTTCAGGGCACATGCCCAGGTTGCAGGTTTGCTCTCTGGTTGGGGTGTGGGCAGGAGGCAATGGATCAATGTTTTCACTCATGCATTGATGTTTCTCTCTCTGTCTCCCTCTCCCTTCCTCTCTCTCTAAAATCAATAAAAATGTATTTTTTTAAAAAACCACACACGTAGCCCTAGTCAGTTTGGCTCAGTGGATAGAGCATTGGCCTGAGGACTGAAAGGTTCCGGGTTCAATTCTGGTCAAAGGCACATGCCTGGGTTGCCGGCTCAATCCCCAGTGGAGGGTTTGTAGGAGGCAGCCAATCAATGATTCTCTCTCATCATTGATGTTTCTATCTCTCTATTCCTCTCTGAAATCAATTAAAAAATAAAAACCACACAACATAGAAGTTACAAAAGAATGAGATAAAAGAATGAGAAAAATTATTCATTTTCTAGGCATTTTATTTTTTAAATTTTGTTGGACTTATTGGGGTGACATCTATACTAATAAAAGGGTAATATGCTAATTAGACTGGACATCTTCTGGATGTCCTTCCGGACAAAGCCATGGTGGCGGGGGCTGAAGCAGAGGCAGTTAGGGGCAATCAAGTCAGCAGGGGAGCAGTTAGGGGGTGATCAGGCCAGCGGGGGAGCAGTTAGGGGCATCAGACTGGCAGGCAGAGTGGTTAGGGGTGATCAGGCAGGCAGGCAAGCGAGTGGTTAGGAGCCAGCGGTCCCAGATTGCGAGAGGGATGTCCGATTGCCGGTTTAGGCCCGATCCTGCCATCAGACATCACCGGAGGGGTCCCGGATTGGAGAGGGTGCAGGCTGAGCTGATGGACTCTCCCCGCTTCTCCCCCCACACACACACCAACCCCCCCGTTCAAGAATTTCATGCACTGGGCCTCTAATTAGTTAATAAAATGATAAAACTTTTTTTTTAGGTTTTGCCCTGGTAGGTTTGGCTCTGTGATTAGAGCATTGGCACGTAGACAGAAAGGTTGAGGGTTTGATTCCTGGTCAAGGACACATACTTCAGTTGCAGGCTCAATCCCCAGCACCAGTCAGGGCATGTGCAGGAGGCAACTAATTGATATAACTCTCTCACATTGATCTCTCTCTGTCTCTCCCCCTCCCTTTTACTATCTCTTAAAAAAATTAAAGGAAAAATATTCTTAGGTGAGGATTAACAAAAAATAATAATATATGTTTTAAGTGTACAATTCTACAATATATCACCTGTATATTGTGTGTCTACCACCCAAAGGCAAGTCTTCTATCATCATTTATCCCCCCTTTACTCTCTTCTACCTCCCCCAATCCCCTTTCCCTCATGTAATCACCATACTATTGTCAGTGTCTATGAGGGTTTTTTTTTTTTTTGCCTTAATCCCTTATCTATTTCACCAAGCTCCCAAACCCCACACCTCTGAGAGCTATCAGTTTGTTTTCTCTATAAGTCTGTTTCTATTTCTTTTTTTATTTTGTTCATTAGATTCCATATCTAAGTTAAATCTTATGGTATTTGTCTTACTCTGACTGGCTGATTTCACTTAGCATAATACCCTCCAGGTTCAGCAATGCTGTTGCAAAGGGTAAGATTTCACCCTTTTTTATGGCTGAATAGTATTCCATTCTATAAACGTAAAACAACTTTTTTTATCTACTCATTTACTGATGAGGACTGGGGTTGCTTCCAAATCTTGGCTATTGTAATTAATGTTGCACTGAACATAGGGGTGTATATGTTCTTTCAAATTAGTATTTCAGGTTTCTTCAGTTTATTCCTATAGGGAAATCGCTGGGTGATAAGGCAGTTCCATTTTTAATTTTTTGAGGAAACTATATTGTTTTCCACAGTGGCTGCACCAATATACATTCCCATCAACAGTGTATGAAGGTTCCCTTTTCTCCACTTCCTTACCAACAATTGTTGTTTGTTGATTTATTGATGATAGCCATTCTGACAGGTGTGAGAAGGTATCTCATTGTTATTTTAATTTGCATTATTCTGATTAGTGACATTGAACATCTTTCATATGTCTATTGGCCATCTGTATGTTCTCTTCGGAGGAGTATTTATTTAGCCCATTTTTAAATTGGATTGGTTGGGTTTTCTTGGTGTTGAGTTGCAGAAGTTCTTTTTTAAAAAAATATATTTTTTTATTGATTTCAGAAAGGAAGGGAGAGGGACAGAGAGATAGAAACATCAATGATAAGAGAGAATCATTGATTAGCTGCCTCCTGCATGCCCCCCACTGGGAATCGAGCCTGCAACCCAGGCATGTGCCATGACAGAATCAAACCTTGACCCCGTGGTTCATAGGTCAATGCTCAACCACAGAGCCATGCTGGCTGGGTGAGTTATGTAAGTTCTTTATAAAATTTAGAAATTAACTCCTTATCATAGGTATCATTGGCAAATATGTTCTCCCATTCAGTGGGTTGTCTTTTCATTTTGTTGATAGTTTCCTTTTTTCTGCAAAACTTTTTAGTTTGAAATAGCCCTATTTGTTTATTTTTTCTGTATTCCCCTTACCCAGGGAGGTGGGTATATCAGAAAAAAAAGATATTACTACAGGAAATGTCCGGGATTTTATTGTCTATGTTTTCCTCTAGGGTTTTATGGTTTAGAGTCATACATTTAAGTCTTTAATCCATATTAAGTTTATTCTTGTGTATGATATAAGAAGAGGGTTTGGTTTCTTTCCTTTTTTTTTTTTGACATATCTGTCTAATTTACCCAACACCATTTATTGAACAGACTCTTAACCCAGTCTATGTTCTTGCCTCTTTTGTCAAATATTAAATCATCATAGGGGCATGGGTTTATTTCTGGGCCCTCTATTCTGTTCCATTGAAATATATGTCTGTTTTTATGCCAGTACCATGCTGCTTTGATTACAATGGCGTTGTAGTATAGTTTGATAGCAGGTAGTGTGATTCCTCCAACTTGTTGTTGTTGTTTTTTTCTCAAGATTACTGTGGTTATTTGTGGTTCTTTGTGGTTCCATATAAATTTTTGGAATATCCTTGATCTTTCTTGGATCACTCACTCTAGGAGAATCTAGCTGCTAGTTTGTATATGAGAATGCTCAAACAGCCCCATAGTGAGATCCATGAGTCAATGAACTGAGTTCTTTAAATAACCTTAAAAGATTGTTAACCCTAGTCGTGCCTTCCATTGACTATATCTCTGGTTGACATCTTGAGTACAATTTCTTTAAATACTATGAGTCAGAATCACCCAGATAAACTTTTTCTAAATTTTTGACCTCTAGAAATTATATTTGTTCTTATTCTGTAAAATACGCCATTGGTATCTTGTCAGGAATAGCATTGAATCTATAGATTGCTATGGGTAGTATGAACATTTTAACGATGTTAATTCTTCTTATCCATGAACATGGTATAAGCCTCCACTTATTTGTATCTTCTTCAGTTTCTTTCTCCAGTGTCTTATGATTTTCTGAGTACTGGTCTTTTACAACCTTGGTTAAATTTATTCCTAAGTACTTTATTACTTTTTCTATGCAGTTGTGAATGGCATAATCTTTGTAGTTTTCTTTCCTGATAGTTTGTTATTGGAATATAAAATATGCAACTGATTTCTGGATATTTTGGATCCTGCTAGTTTACTAAATTCAGTTATCAGTACTTGTAGGTTTTTAATAGAATTTTAGAATTCTTTGCATACAGTATCAAGTCTTTCACATATGCATGTCTGCCTGTTAAAAACACGGGTATTGGGTCTAACAGGTGGGATCCTGGACTCAGTTGATCCACATGTCTCACGTGAGAGAACCCTTGAGACCTTTTTCTGTGGGAACATACAGACCCCTACAGACACTTTAGCAGCTGCTCAGCTTCCCTTGTCCATGCGGACCAGGATTGGTGGATCCCATCCCTCTCCATGTACATTAGTATTGATTCCAATTCTGGGCAATTCTATCAGTGCTCTCATGGGTAGTCTCAAAAATACATCCTTGAACAATGTGCAAGAATTTCTATGGGACACACACCAAGGAGGTCACCAGTTCCATTACTGGTCAGGGTAAATCCCTGGGTTGCGGGCTTGATCACCACCAGGGGCATGCAGGATACAGCCTATTGATGTTGGTATTTCTCTTTCATCGCTGTTTCTATTTCTCTAACCCTCTCCCTTTCTCTCTCTCTAAAAATCAATAAAAACTTTTAAAAAGAATTTCTGTGGGGTAACCTCCTAGAGTGAACACTGCCAGGTGCGGGTGTGCCCCTGTGGAGCTTTGGCAGGTGCTGCTCACTGTTCTCCCAGAGGGTGGCCTTTCCCACTCCTCCCCAGGGGACCTGCTGGGGCCTCTGCTTCCCCACTTTGTCCCCAGGCTGGTCACCACCAGCCCAGAAGCCTGCCAGTCTGATGGTCACAGTGCTCTCCCCCCAGTGTCCACAGTAGGGTGTGTCCCCATCAGGGAGGTGGGGCATCTCTGACATGTAAGCGTGTGCCCTGTCCCTTTGGAAGTGCATGTGTTTGCCCTTTGTCCCTTTTGAAAACACCCACTTTTGAGAGTTTGCTGCACCACAGGGATGTCCAATCTTCTCTGGCCTTGGGTTGTGAGGAATGATTTCCAGATTGTGGTTTCTCTTTCCAAATTTCTGCATTTTCCCTGTTGTTTGTGGGGCACAGGAAGAACCAGCCTTTGCCTGCCTGGTTTCTGGCCCTGGGGTCACACTGAGCACAGAGCCTCTAACCTGAGATTATGTGCCCACTTACTAAAAGGGCTTCTTCTTCTTTTTTTCCATCTGATCTCTAATCCATGTGGGATTTCCCTTTCAAATAACAAAAATGCTATTCAGATAAACACAAACAAAAATATGTGCGCAGACACAAAAAGGCACCTATTGTAAGAGTCCATGTATAGGGAACATCAGAACAGGTAACAGAGCAGAGACAGAAAGCAGACCAGGAGTCTCCAGGGGCAGGAGGAGTGGGGAGTGAGTACTGTTGGTGCAGGGTTTCTTTTGGGGGATGGAACATCCTCCAACTAGACGGTGGTGATGCTTGCCCAGCATCGTGACTGTACTTCAGGCTCAGGAATGGCACCATTTTAAATACAAACAATAATTTTATTTATTTATGAAATTGAATCACCCCAGGGAGAAACAAAGCATAAAAGAAGAAAGAAGAATAGAGAGAGAAAAAAAGACCCCAAAATTCCCCAAATAGTAAAAACTAAAAGATAAACAATTGAATAACCCCATGAGGAAAAATAAAACATAAAAAGGAAGCAAAATAGAAGGAAAAGGTCAATGAGAGGGTGTAGCACAAGTTTTTCTGAGGGGACACGGCGGGGAGCAGTCTCAGCCGGTGGCTCTGGGGCTGGACCTGCTAGGTTTTCAGGAGGCAGCTCCTCCCCTGAGGCAGGACCCAGGGAGGGCTCCTCATCCAGGGGTGGTTGGGCCTCAGTCATGTCTGCAGGTGCCTCCCAGGCCGGCCCTGGCTCCACAGCTGCCACCAGAGAGGCTGCTGGAGGTGGCAGGACCTCTGGAGGTGCCCATGCCTCCAGCTCTTCATCCGACTCCTCATCAGACTCCTCATCCGACTCCTCATCCGACTCCTCATCCGACTCCTCATCAGACTCTTCATCCGACTCCTCATCCGACTCCTCATCAGACTCCTCATCCAACTCCTCTGTATAGACTTCAGGAGTCTCCTCTGCCTCAGGTGCCGGTGCTGGGGTTGTGAGAGGAGAAAAGATCACCCACATGCCCGCTTTTCTATGTGCCCTTCCTCCCCCCTTAGGACATAACAGAAGCCACAGCCTTCCAGAGAAGCCACAGCCCAGGACCCACCACAGGACGTGCATCCCAGCTGCAGTCCAGCGGGTGGGTGATCTGGGGCCAGGCTTTGCCCCTGGCCAGCCTCTGGGGGTGCTCCCTGTGTGCCTGGCACTGAGCCCTCCCCATAAGCTCAGATGCACCACCTCCCCAACCCACTCCCACCTCCCCCTCCTTCTCACCCTCCTGGGGCTCTGCCCCCTGGGGCTGCAGCTCCTCTGGCCCAGTGTGAGTCACATGGGCCTGGTGCTCCAGGTAGGCATCACACATTGGGAACCTCTTGCGGAACCTGGGCGACTGCAGGAAGGAGTTGCAAAGTGCGATCCGCCTTTGCTGATTGAGCAGCTTCCAGGACGGAGGTCTGCAGAACCTGATGGCCTTCTGAGGAGGACTCCATCTCCGGGCACTAAAGGGCCCTGGTTCTCCAGAACCACAGGTGGCCGTATGCACCGTGGGCCTGCTCTGGCCTTTAGTATGGCCCAGCTGCCCCTCAGTGGTGAAGGCGGGGCCGGGGTCTTCATCGACCAGCTGCTGTTCCTCTGTGACCCGAGTTGAGCTCTGCAATGACAGTGACAGGCAACCGGTCCAGAGGCCTCAAGCCCTGCCGGGCCCTAGTCGCTGCTGCTTCTGCCCACTGGACCTTCTGCTCCCGGATCAGGCCCAGCCCTGTGTCTGCACAGACCTCCACCCAGGGGAAATGAGAGTCACCTCCAGGGCTCGGGATAGACCTCGGGCAGAGGGCGCCACCACACTCCACACCCACCCAGCCAGCCTGGACCCGGGGTGTGAACATGACTGGTCCACCAGGCTTCTGACCCCTCCTCAGTCTGTTCCTGCTCAGGGAAAGACCTTTCTATGTGAACCCCCCCTTACATACACACACACACACACACACACACACACACACACACAGAGGGGACATCGGGCTGTTCAGGTGGGGTCAGAGTGGTGGCCTGGCCCGCACACAACCACCCTGGGCCTCCCTGTGTTACCTCTGGCTCCAACCGTGTCGAGGGCGACAGGGGTCTGCGCAGAGTCCTGAACCAGCGGCGACTGCTGAGGAACCTACTCTCATCGCTGCCTCTCTTGTGGCCTCGGCCTCGGGACACGGGGAGACAACACGAAAACATGGTGTCCTCTCCAGTGTCTCTGTCCGAGTGAGCCGGGAAGGGGCAGTTATAGAATGGGGCTGCCCGGTTACCAGGTTCTGTTGGGCCCCATCGTCAGGAAGTGAGGTCACCCCTGGGTCCCCCCACCCTGAGCATCTCCTCAGACATGAGCAGTGACCTCACTTCCTGACGATGGGGCCCAACAGAACCTGGTAACCATGCAGCCCCATTCTATAACTGCCCCTTCCCGGCTCACTCGGACAGAGACACTGGAGAGGACACCATGTTTTCCTGTTGTCTCCCCGTGTCCCGAGGCCGAGGCCACAAGAGAGGCAGCGATGAGAGTAGGTTCCTCCGCAGTCGCCGCTGGTTCAGGACTCTGCGCAGACCCCTGTCGCCCTCGACACGGTTGGAGCCAGAGGTAACACAGGGAGGCCCAGGGTGATTGATTGTGTGCGGGCCGGGCCACCACTCTGACCCCACCTGAGCAGCCCGATGTCCCCTCTGTGTGTGTGTGTGTGTGTGTGTGTGTGTGTGTGTGTGTGTAAGGGGGGTTCACATAGAAAGGGCTTTCCCTGAGCAGGAACAGGCTGGGGAGGGGTCAGAAGCCTGGTGGACCAGTCATGTTCACACCCCGGGTCAAGGCTGGCTGGGTGGGTGTGGAGTGTGGTGGCGCCCTCTGCCTGAGGTCTATCCAGAGCCCTGGAGGTGACTCTCATTTCCCCTGGGTGGAGGTCTGTGCAGACACAGGGCTGGGCCTGATCCGGGAGCAGAAGGTCCAGTGGGCAGAAGCAGCAGCGACTAGGGCCCGGCAGGGCTTGAGGCCTCTGGACCGGTTGCCTGTCACTGTCATTGCAGAGCTCAACTCGGGTCATAGAGGAACAGCAGCTGGTCGATGAAGACCCCGGCCCCGCCTTCACCACTGAGGGGCAGCTGGGCCATACTAAAGGCCAGAGCAGGCCCACGGTGCATACGGCCACCTGTGGTTCTGGAGAACCAGGGCCCTTTAGTGCCCGGAGATGGAGTCCTCCTCAGAAGGCCATCAGGTTCTGCAGACCTCCGTCCTGGAAGCTGCTCAATCAGCAAAGGCGGATCGCACTTTGCAACTCCTTCCTGCAGTCGCCCAGGTTCCGCAAGAGGTTCCCAATGTGTGATGCCTACCTGGAGCACCAGGCCCATGTGACTCACACTGGGCCAGAGGAGCTGCAGCCCCAGGAGGCAGAGCCCCAGGAGGGTGAGAAGGAGGGGGAGGTGGGAGTGGGTTGCGGAGGTGGTGCATCTGAGCTTATGGGGAGGGCTCAGTGCCAGGCACACAGGGAGCACCCCCAGAGGCTGGCCAGGGGCAAAGCCTGGCCCCAGGACACCCACCCGCTGGACTGCAGCTGGGATGCACGTCCTGTGGTGGGTCCTGGGCTGTGGCTTCTCTGGAAGGCTGTGGCTTCTGTTATGTCCTTGGGGGGAGGAAGGGCACATAGAAAAGCGGGCATGTGGGTGATCTTTTCTCCTCTCACAACCCAGCACCGGCACCGGAGGCAGAGGAGGCTCCTGAAGTCTATACAGAGGAGTCGGATGAGGAGTCTGATGAGGAGTCAGATGAGGAGTCGGATGAGGAGTCTGATGAGGAGTCGGATGAGGAGTCGGATGAAGAGCTGGAGGCATGGGCACCTCCAGAGGTCCTGCCACCTCCAGCAGCCTCTCTGGTGGCAGCTGTGGAGCCAGGGCCGGCCTGGGAGGCACCTGCAGACATGACTGAGGCCCAACCACCCCTGGATGAGGAGCCCTCCCTGGGTCCTGCCTCAGGGGAGGAGCTGCCTCCTGAAAACCTAGCAGGACCAGCCCCAGAGCCGCCGGCTGAGACTGCTCCCCGCCGTGTCCCCTCAGAAAAACTTGTGCTACACCCTCTCATTGACCTTTTCCTTCTATTTTGCTTCCTTTTTATGTTTTATTTTTCTTCATGGGGTTATTCAATTGTTTATCTTTTAGTTTTTACTATTTGGGGAATTTTGGGGTCTTTTTTTCTCTCTCTATTCTTCTTTCTTCTTTTATGCATTGTTTCTCCCTGGGGTGATTCAATTTCATAAATAAATAAAATTATTGTTTGTATTTAAAATGGTGCCATTCGTGAGCCTGAAGTACAGTCATGATGCTGGGCAAGCATCACCACCGTCTAGTTGGAGGATGTTCCATCCCCCAAAAGAAACCCTGCACCAACAGTACTCACTCCCCACTCCTCCTGCCCCTGGAGACCCCTGGTCTGCTTTCTGTCTCTGCTCTGTTACCTGTTCTGATGTTCCCTATACATGGACTCTTACAATAGGTGCCTTTTTGTGTCTGCGCACATATTTATGTTTGTGTTTATCTGAATAGCATTTTTGTTATTTGAAAGGGAAATCCCACATGGATTAGAGATCAGATGGGAAAAAAGAAGAAGGAGCCCTTTTAGTAAGTGGGCGCATAATCTCAGGTTAGAGGCTCTGTGCTCAGTGTGACCCCAGGGCCAGAAGCCAGGCAGGCAAAGGCTGGTTCTTCCTGTGCCCCACAAACAGGGAAAATGCAGAAATTTGGAAAGAGAAACCACAATCTGGAAATCATTCCTCACAACCCAAGGCCAGAGAAGATTGGACATCCCTGTGGTGCAGCAAACTCTCAAAAGTGGGTGTTTTCAAAAGGGACAAAGGGCAAACACATGCACTTCCAAAGGGACAGGGCACAGGCCCTACCTGTCAGAGATGCCCCACCTCCCCAATGGGGACACACCCACTGTGGACACTGGGGGGAGAGCACTGTGACCATCAGACTGGCAGGCTTCTGGGCTGGTGGTGACCAGCCTGGGGACAAAGTGGGGAAGCAGAGGCCCCAGCAGGTCCCCTGGGGAGGAGTGGGAAAGGCCACCCTCTGGGAGAACAGTGAGCAGCTCCTGCCAAAGCTCCACAGAGGCTCACCTGCACCTGGCAGTGCCCCCCTAGGGGTTTACCCCACAGAAATTCTCGCACAATTGTTCAGAGGTGTATTTTTGAGACTTCCCATCAGAGCACTGATGAAATAGCCTGGAATTTGAGAGACCACTGATATCTGTGGAGAGGGCATGGAATCCACCAATCCTGGTGCACCTGGAGGGGGAAAGCTGAGCAGGTGCTCAAGTGGGTGCAGGGGTCTCTATGTGCCCAGAGATAAAGACCCCAGGGGTCCTCTCATGTGAGACATGTGGACCCACTGTCTGCATCCAGGGTCCTACCGGTTAGACCACACACATGTTATTTCAACTGGCAGACACTCATCTGTGACAGACAAACAGAATGAGAAAGGCAGAACGTGAGAGATACCCACCAAGCCACTCCTGATGGTCACCTGTGGGGTGGGACTTGCAAATCTCTCATCTTCTCTTTGAGGCAATGTCCAATTTTTTTAATAATGCATGTTTGACATAGTTCTAAAAATATTAAAGTCATATGTTCAGTGTTATCCATTGATTACTCATCTAAGTACATTATTTAGTTTCATTTTTAAAGGATTTCTGACAAAAACAAAAGGTTTTTTATAGTACAACTTGAGGCCCGTTACACAAAATTTGTGCACTGGGGGACGGGGGGAGGGAGGGATCCCTCAGCCTGGACTGCACCTTCTCACAGTCCGGAACCCCTCAGGGGATGTCCACCTGCCAGCAGGCAGACATCCCTCTCACAGTCCAGGACCCCTCGCTCCTTATATCCTGCCTGCTCACTGCTCCTTATCGCTCAGCTCTTGCCACCGCCGTTGCGCTCGCCAGCTATGAGTCCGGCTTCTGGCTGAGCGTTGCTCCCCCTGTGGGAGCACTGACCACCAGGGGGCAGCTCCTGCATTGAGCATCTGCCACCTGGTGGTCAGTGCACATCATAGCAACTGGTTGTTCTGGTCATTCTGCCATAACCATAGTGTAGGCTTTTATTATATAGATAATGAATTCGGAAGTGATTCAGAATCAAGTCAAGAACAAAGTCCTTCCAGGGAGGAGAGCCCTAATGGGGGTGCTCACATTTCCAGTTCTTCCCCTAAGTGTGCACAGTGTCTCAATGTGCGCATGCGTGTACCTGTGTTCCCATGCTCATGCATACATGTGTGAGTGCCTGTGTGTGTTCACATGTGCATGTGTGTGTGTACTTATAGGTGTTGGTCTGGGAGGATTCTGATCATGTGCCCTTCTGGAACCTCATTTCCCTAGGGGTGGACACTGCCAGTCAGTCCTCTTCCTCCTGGCATTGTCTGTGTCCCCACATCAGAATTTCCAAAGCCCCTGCTGTGGACCATGAGCCGTTTCTGATTTTTCACTCCCATCATTTGCTGAAGGGAACACCTGCATCCATAAATCTTTATTTATTTATGGCAGGTCTCTAGAAGTGGAGATTCACGATTTTAAGGTGTTGGGGGAAATTCCCCACTACCTAGGTCAACTTACCACTTTTAAAAATGTTTTAGTGGTTTTGAGAGAGAGAGAGAGAAAGAGAGAGAAACATTGATGTGAGAGTGAAGCATCAACCGATTGACCTCCTGCATGCCCCCTATCAGAGTTTGAGCCTGTAACCTGGGCATGCGCCCTGACCATGCAACCATCGAACCAGCAACTGTTCAGTGCATGGGACAATGCCCAACCAACTGAGCCACCTTGTCCACTTTGAACATTGTTTGGGAAAGCATGGATGCTGAGACCTAGTGCTGAGAACTTAGGGAGGGAGAACAGAGGGGGAGGGGCTGGGAGTGGAGAAGAGGGCACCTGAGAGTGACGTGCCCAGTGGGAAGGTCCCATCCATCCTGCCTCTGCCCCACCCTAAGTCCCAACCCTCCTCTCCCCTACCTAGCCCCTAGCCCACACCAGCCCCATCCTGATCCGTAACTCAACTGAGCTGAGCAGTTGTCTAGGACACTGGAGGGTGGGACCTGCACATTCTGGCCTGCTCCCTCTCCCTCCATGAGTGGAGCCCCTTCTTCTCTGCCAGGAAAGCAGATCTAGGGAGGCTCAGCCAGTCACAGAGACCACCGTGAACGTGCTCGATCCAGGGGGAGTTCTCAGTTGCCATAGCAGGACCCACTTCAGCTTGTGTGAGCAGAAGAAACCTACAAGGAACCTCACAAAAGGTGCCAGTGGTCAGAGCATCAGGCTTGAGGCTTTGGGGCAGGTCACAGCATCCAAACCACAGAGGTCCTCCAGCGGTGACCTCTGCCCCAGTCCTGTGCCAGCCCAGCCCACACACCCAGCACATACAGCTTCTGTGAGCTGGGCTCTGCTCAGTGGCAATGAGGGAGAGCCGTCATCTCATTCAAAGTCAGGTCAGAGTCTCCTTGGTCTGAGGCTGCCCAGTGAGGCCACAGTCTGCAACATTTCTTCGCTGCCCAGAAATGGGACGACCTTCCCATCCGAAACAGAGAAAGTAGGCTCAAGCTGCGGACTCACCAGGCTGCTCCTGGAAGTAGAGAGAGAAGCCCCTGATTGTAAGGGGAACAGGAGAGAGCAGAGAGGAGGACATTTTTGTGAATGTAAGTCTTCTAACCAATTTTAACATAAGCCACAGTCTAGGAGAAAGTGTTTTCAAAATACAGATCTGAAAAAGAACTGGTACCCAAGTATATATTTACAAAACAAACCTCTTAATCCTCAACAATAAGGAAGCAAATAACCCAATTTAAAAATGGGTGTAAGGTCTGAACAGGCACCTCACCACAGAAGATACACAGATGGAGGGGATGCAGGATGGCAGGGGAGTAGGTGGAGGGTACACTCACTTCCTCCCAGTACCAAACACAAAGGACAACTAAATTATAGAACAATCTACCCAAATAACCAATTGAGGGCTCGCTGAAAAGTCTTACAACTCAGTATTACAGACGAAGTCATATCCAGAGTGGTAGGAAGCATGGAGACATATAAAGAGTGGCCCGCGTGTGGCATTACAGAAGCCGTAGGAATATCTCAGGTGCAACAGTTCCCCCTGAAGAGCAAGGAGCCTCAGCCACACTGGGATCCCTCGCCTGGAGCGCCAGACCCAGAAAGAGGTTCCCACAGAACATCCACTGTGAAAATCAGTGGGAATTTCATCCGCCAAGTAAGAGATGGAGATTGGGGGTGGGTCTGGTAGAAAATCAGGTGCCCACTTAAAGGGCCAGTGCACAAATCTCATTTGCTGGTGCTCTTCCAGGGCTCTGGCAGAGACATGAAAGCTCAGAGCAGACTAGAGTGATGCAGGGAGAGGGGCTGGAGGGACAGCTGCTAAGGTCCCTCCGCTGAATCCATCTCCTGCACCACCCACAGACACCATCTTTCCTGGGGCAAGAATTCCCCTCCATATGGCATCAGCCTGGGGGAATGCACCAGCCCCATCCTACCAACTCCCTGTGGCCCTGCCAAACCTGTACCCTGTGGAAGACTAGGCTGGCTGTGACCAGCCTGGGCCTCTAGTGGAGACTTTCTTGGAAGGCTCTAGAGGAGACCTGGGCAGACTCGGTGGGTGGCAGACACAGACAGAGAGAAACTGAGTTTTGTGGCTGTCTCTGGAGTGAGGACCATTCTTCCCTTGCACATCTGGCACCTTTATTTCTGTGCAGAGCCCTCCCTCCACATGGCCAAATCTTAATCTGTCCTAGTCTGATGATCTCCACTGGCCTCACTCTGATGACTCTGAGACCCCGTCCCAATAAAAAGATTCACAGGTGCAGAAGGTGGCGGCTGGCCGTGGTGTACCCTGAGCCTGTTGTTGAGGGCCTCAGACCAAGCACTGCTGCCCAGTGTGACTCTGGGAACACCACTGGTGAATACTACTGGCCCCTGCCTTGTGACTCACTGAGAACCCATCCACACAACTCACACACTGCCAGAGGCTCTTCCGTGACTGAGCCTCACAGGCAGATGGCAGTGAGGCTGATCTCCTGGTGCCTTGAGCCTTTTTCTGACCTGTCCCTGGGCTCGGTACAGATGGAAGCTGGCCCTGATATGCAGTCTGGCCCCTTCCTTGTGCACCCAGGCCTAGCAGAGGCAGCCACAAACTGTGGATCCCTTTGTACCTTCAAACAGGTAGCCCAGGGCCAGTCACAGGCAGAATCTGACATTGACCTGCACCGGAGTCCCAAAAGGCCCCAGAACCAGCACACCTGGTGGTGGGCTTCAGGCGACAACAGAGCATGACTCAATTAGTTTCACAAGTGGCACATTAACAGGGACATCTTGGCAGGCAGCAGATCCTGCCGAGGCAAATTCTGCTTTTGTGGTGAGCCCCCACATGGCAAGTCATACGTTGTATTTGGAGTCAGTCCTCATATCAGCCAGCCCAAGGGTCACTTCCACTATGGTGGGGCCAACAGCAATCAAGACTCAACTGCAACAGAAGGGCTAACATAACCCACACGGGGGAAATTCCCGAAACATCTAGCTCAGGTGATCAAGGAGACTGCACCACGAAGCCCCACAGGAAACTACTACATAAGCCCACCCTACCAAGACTGGGGACATAGCAAATCTACCTAACACACAAAAACAAATACAGAGAGGCAGCCAAAATGAAAAGACAAAGAAAAATGCCCTAAATGAAAGAACAGGATAAAGCCTCAGAAAAAAGAACTAAATGAAGTAGAAGCATGCAATCTACCAAATAGAGTTTTAAAAAATGATTGTGAGGATGCTCAAGGAAGACTGGATAAACTCATTGAGAACTTAGACAAGGAGGCAGTAAGCATAAAAAAGGACAGAAGAACCAACAACAAAAATAACCAGTCTGAAATGAAGAATACACTAGAAGAAATCACAGCAGGCTTGATGAAGCAATTTAAAGGACAAGTTAACAAAGAACACTCAAGCAGAACAACACAAAAAAGAATTTAAAACAATGAGGGAAGTCTAAGAGACCTCTGCTATAACATCAATCATAATATCCTAGGGATACCAGAGGGAGAAGAAAGAGCAAGGGATCAAGAATCTATTTGAAGAAATAATGGGGGAAACTTTCCTATCCTGATAAAGGAAAAAGACACACAAGTCCAGGAAGCACAGAGAGTCCTAATCAAGTTGAAAGCAAAAAGACCCACACTAAGACACAGTTTAATTAGAATGGCAAAGTTAAAGACAAAAAGAAACATAAGAGCAGCAAGAGAAAGACACCTAGTTACCTACACAGGAGCTCCCATAATACTGTCAGCTGATTTCTCAGCAGAAACATTTCAGGCCAGAAGGGATCAGCATGAAATATTCAAAGTGATGAAAAGCAAGAACTAACAACCAAGACTACTCTACCCAGCAAGGCTATCGTTTAAAATGGAAAGTGAGCTTGGCTGGCATGGCTCAGTGATTGAGCATCAGCCTATGAACCAGGAGATCATGGGTTCAATTCCCATTCAGGGCACATGCCCGGGTTGTGGGTTCAGTCCCCAGTAGGGGGTGTGCAGGAGGCAGCCAATCAATGATTCTGTTTCATCATTGATGTTTCTATCTCTCCCTCTCCCTTCCCTTCCTCTCTGAAATCAATAAAAATATATTTAAAAATAAAATAAAGAAAAAATAGTTCATTACCAGCCAACCAGTATTACAAGTAATATAAAAGTGATTTCTTTAAAAGGAAGAAAGAAATAAAAAAACACAGAGGAACATAGTTTTAAAGAATAAAATTGCAATACATATGTAACTATTAATAATTACTTTAAATGTAAAGGATTAAACACTCCAATCAAAAGACCCTATGGTAGCTGAATGGATAAGAAAATAAGACCCATATAAATGCTGTCTAAAAGAGGCCCACCTCAGAACAAAATACAAAGACTGAAAGTAAAGGAATGAAAAAAAAATTTCATGGAAATGGAAAAAAAGCTGGGATAGCAATACTTGTAACAGGCAAAAAGACTTTAAAACAAAGGCTATAGTAAGAGATGAAAAAGAATATTTAAAAATTTTTATTTATTGATTTTAGAGAGAGAGGAAGGGGAGGAGAGAGAGAGAAACATTGATTTGTTGTTCCACTTATTTATGCATTCATTGGTTGATTTTTCTATGTTCCCTTCCTGGGATCGAACCCACAACCTTCAGATATTGGGATGACGCTCTAACCAACTGAGCTACCCCGTCATGGCCTTTCACTAAATTAAATGTCAGCTGATTCACTTTTTCAAAGTCTAGTGTCCATTACTGCAGATAAAAAAAACCTCATTCCTTATGGCCTTACCTGCTCCTGTTTGAAGCTGGACAACATTTCAGTCAGCATCAACAGTTTGCCTGGTGGGACTAGAAGCTGCCTAACTCTGTGTATGGTCATTTTCTTTATGAAGGTGTTATAACTACATATCAGTTTTCAACCCCAAAATCTATACTATATAGAACGTCAACCATGGCAGGCTTACATAACCAGTGAATGTGGCCATACAAACATGAAAAGGTGACTTCTATCCCTTGGTAGCTAAACTAGATAGAGAAAAAGCAAGTTCAGAGAACACATTATGACTCATCAAAGTCCTAAAGGCAAAGCTTCATGTGAGTATAACATCCTGTGCAGCCTCCCAGAGTCCTTTTAGCCTCCAACTATATTTGCTTTCATGTGATTTTCTGCAAAACAACAGAACCCCATCATTTTTCTCCTTAACATCAATTCTTAAATTTTGCTTTACCTCAGATGGGAAGCTCATGCTATATGTTCTACAATCTTCTTTTTGTACCGAGTGAATGGTGCTGCCTTTTCATTTCTCCTGAGCATAAGTCTTATTTTATAAAATTCATACTTGCTGCATTGCAAGCTACAAACAAGAAAATTCTTCAGAGGAAACACCTGAAGGGAAAAGGTGGTGCTTTCTTAGACCATTGTGAAGGGAGTACGGGATGGAATATCTATATTTAATCTCTGCTCCCAATGACAGGTTTTATTTTTCAGTTACCAGAGTTGTGCATACAATACATGGATACCCATCTCTCCAGGTATTGCATCAACATTTTATATGAGCTGAAGAATATATATATATGTAACAAAGAATATATATGTAGCCATTTCCCTCTGACAAAATGCCAGGCAAAAATGGCTAATCTCTTCCTCTGGTATCTTACTAAGATTGTTCTCCTTTTGAAATGAGGCATGGCAAGTGGAGGTAGAGTCTTAAAGGGATAAAGGACCCTTATTCTCAAGGAAATATGGTAAAGTCATCAATTTCTGAAAAATGGCATGTGAGGTTGGCATGTCAGGGAAACAAATTAGTCCCTCCCCAAATTAGTCCTTCCCCAAAATTAAAACCTAATATTACCTAATGTAGTAAGTATTGCCACTAGGTTAAAGCCCTTTTATAGACAACGAGGCTATCTGGCTATATTACTGGTTGCAATTTATTGGGCAGTTAGAAGTTATACTTTACATTGCTAATTTTGTTTAAGATTCCTGGCTGTATTTTTTTTTTTTCCAGTTAGCAGTTACACTGGCATATCCTCAGGCAGAGAAAGCTCTTACAAAAGATTCTTCAGGGCACACTACATTCTATTTCTCTTAGATGTGTTATCTTTTATTGTCTTGAGATTCACGTTGGGATAGACAGAAAATTATGAAGATAAAATTGACAAGCAAATGGCAAGGCCTTAGAAAAGGACAGGGTGGGCGATCGTGGACACCCCTGAAAATGGTCCCTTGCAGACTCTACTTGGGCCAGCAGTGGACCAGCAAGGTAAACAGTTCTTGCCACTTTATGACCACATGCGGCATTCGGTGTTCTTCCATTGCCTGGCGTCTTCAAGGGATGCAGCGGGTAGTTTTAAGCATCCTAGAGCTGCATTTCAGACCAGATTGCTCAAATAGAGTCAATTTGCAACAGTGAAGTGGCCTTAAAATAGGATTTTACTCGAGGGAGAAAAATCCTCAACCAAGTAGTCACAGTGCACTTTGAATGACTAATTTAAGCCATTACATTACAAAATAAAGAATAAATCATACTTTCATAACACTGTTGTATAGGAGCAGTTTTAATTTTAAGAGCCAAGCACCTACATCAATCTGAGTCTAAAATAATAGGCCCGTGATTTAAAACCTAACATTCTTTCACACTTCATAAAACTAAAAATAAAATTGTCTCAGCAAACACTGACCCATTCCTCCCGCCAAAGTACTGTATTGCTGGTAAAACTGGAACAAGAGGTCTCAAAACCGCAAAGTGCCAGCAGTTTACTGTTTGTAGCTGTAATTGGCCTTAAACGTGGGGTGGGAGAGAAGATTCTATGGTCTGTAGAGAAAAAGAGATCTATTCCCCTTCTTAAATCAAAAGCAGATTCCATGCTTCAACTCCCCCCTAACCCGCCCGCCCCGCCCCCAAAGGGGTGGTTTCTCCAAATTTTTGTATCTGTTTTACCGAAGATGACAGGTGAGGGAACGTCCCAGTGCCGTGTCTGGACCACAAAGTGAACAGAAGGGTTGGGGCGGGTTTATTTATTTTTAAGGCGTTCGGCCCCTCAGCTGTTTTTCCCCCATTGGCATTTGGAAGCTTGAAGTCCTTTATAAAAGAGGCAGGTTTGGCAGGAATGTTCTTTGTGCCTGCCTCCCTCTCTGCAGAAGAGAAAGGGGGCAGATTTATAATTACAGCCTGGGGGCGGGGGGGTGGGGGGGGGGGACGGACGTTGGCGGGAGAGAGAGCGATAAAAAGTTTCAGCCCACAAGACAATGCCTGGTTTTTTTGTGTGTTTTTTTTCATGGTCAACACTGTACCACAGCCAGCTTTGGTGCCACTCGGAGCCCTTCCCCTGTCCCCTCCCTTTCCCTCTGCAGGCTGGCTCTGGCAGGCGGAGGCACAGTCAAATTCCACCACCTTCTCCGCAGAACCCCAAACTACTACACGCTATTACTACGGCCGCCTCCCACCGCTCCCCCAGCCCCCCGGGGTGCCCGGCAGCGCCCTTGGACGAGGACTGCGCAGAGGGAGGGCGGCCGCCCAACTCCATCGAGGCTTGGGCTTTCCGCGTCCTGCGCAGTTTCTCTGCTCCAGGCACAAACGCGGCGGAGAGCCGGCGCCTCGCAGACACTCGGATCCACGCATACAGTAGAGCTGTCTCCGTCCACATTCTTGCACACCGCCCCCTCCTCCCCCCGAGCTCCCGGAGTCGCTGAGCCGGGTCGAGTGACAGGAGCTTCCCGCCAACCCGCGCCGGGGCGGGCAGGGAGGAGCGGCGCGCGGGGCCAACTGCGGCGCGTCTTCCGGCGCCCAAGGAGGTGGCGAGGGGCGGAGCCCGAGTTTAGGAAGAGGAGGGGATGGCTGTCATCAATGAAGTCATATTCATAATCTAGTCCTCTCTTCCTCCGTTTCTGTACTCTGGGTGACTCAGAGAGGGAAGCGCTTCAGCCAGCACACTCCTCGCGAGCAAGGTAAATATAACTTACAACTCCCTTCTCCTCTCTCCCCTCCCCGCGGCCTCCCGGCTGCAGCCGCCTCACAAACCCCTCGGGCACCGCGCCGCCCGCGCCGGGGATTATTCATTATTATCCTAATTATTATTTATTGTGCATGCGACGAGATCAAAACAAACAGGCGGGCCAACCGCCACAACAACAACAAAAAAAGCCCGCCTCCTCCCCCCGGGCCTCAGGTGGAATGCTCTAACGACAGAACCCGGGCGACGGTGGAAGAAACGGGAAAGTTTCAACCGAACCTCGCTGTTCTAATAATAACAGTAATAATTACTACTTCAAGGAGGGGGAATCCCAACAAACCACAGCCTTGACCCTGGCTAGGCAGGCAGCGATGCGCTGCCAACTCAAGGTTGCAATGCACACACTTGGCAAGGTGGCAACACCCCTTCCCCGTTCCCTTAAAAGCCTGGGGGGTAAGCGGGAGGGGGCTGGAAGGCTGGGGAGGAGAATGGAAATGCGGCCGTTCAGTCCTCCCCGGAAGAGTTGGAAGTGCAGCGGGAGAGGAAGGCAAGGAGCCTGGACTGGCGGCGAGGCGCCAACGATCGCGGCTGCCACTCGCTTCCCGGAGACGAGTTTAAAAGGCTGCGGAGAGCCGAGCGAGCGGCCGGAGAAGCCTGGGCCGGCGCGCCGAGGCGGCGGCTGCCACCGCCGCGGGGCCGGTGCGTGCCGGGTCGGAGGTGTCACCTCCACTTTGCGCGTTCCCTCGGGCGCCCGGGGGTGGGAATGCTGACCGGTAGTCAGGCCTTTAGGGAGAAGGGCTGCCACGGCGCTGTGCCCGAGGCTCTGCGGGCGTTCCTGCTCCTGATACCTGGCGACGGCTCGGGCTTTGAAGTTCGGGGTGTCTGGCCCGGGCCGCACAGCTGGGAAGGAGGGAGGAGGCACCGAAGGAGGTCAGAGGTGCCCGCGGGGCTCACTTACCCTGCCCTCTCCCTCCCCGGGTTTGTCTTCTTTTGCTTTGAGTCTTCCTGCAGCTTGAGCCGCGGGAATCGCGGGCGTAGGTCGCCCGCAACTGTCCGGGTGCTAGGGGCGCTCTGGGGCCAGGGAGAGAGATTGTGGCTTCGGGCCGGGAGGCCATGATCCGGATAATCCTCTTCTGCCTTACTGTCACAAACAGGACCCGCGCACACCCGGGCGGCGATGGTGGCGTTCGCTGGAGAAGGGGAAGGGCTTCAGCGGGGAGAAGGAGGTGAGGTGGGGGGGGTGGGGGGGCGTGAGGACCGGAGGCGGGGAGACCCAGTGGGAGCTTAATCCCAACGATAACACGCACCCATCTTTCTGGGTCTCTGCTTTCGAGTTGCTCTATTCCCATCCCAACCTGGTTAACCCCTTTTGCTTTCCCCCTCCGTCTTCCCTCCTCCCACTTGCGTTGGAAAACACGGCCATGCCTCCTGCAAAGGTGTCGCGATGCACTTCCCCAAATAACCGGTTCGGCGCGCCAGCCCCTCGCCCTCCGGCTGCGGGGCGCACTCGGAGTCCAGTGCTTCGGGTGCCCCGCACCGGGCCTTGCAGTCTGGGCTCAGTTGCACCGCGCGGGCCGGACGCAGTAGTGCGGGCTCCGGGAGACACCCGCGCCCTGATGTGGGCACTCGGGCCGGTTTCCGGTACACGCGGGGAAATCGCCTCCTGCCAGTGCTGCGCGCTCGCCCCCGCCGCCCGGGCTGCATTATTATTTTTATCCGGGTTGCAGTTTGCGGCTGATTTTGGTGAGCGCTGGGCTGGCCGGACTGCTGGGGGGTGGGGGTGGAGGGAAGTTGGACGCGGATCAGGCAGGAAAAAAAGTTTGTCAGGGCAGCTAAGTAGGGTGGGGTGGGGGTGGAGGGGAGTGGCGAGCTCCCGTGGCTCGCGTCTCCGAACCCTCGGGGCCGACGCGAGTGTGTTCGCGCGTGAATGTGAGTGTGTTGTGCGCGCCGGGGCCAGTGCGTCGGGAGCAGCGGCGCGGGCAGATGCCCCTGCTGGCGCCCTCCCCCAGAGCCCGGGGAGGACAGGCCAGGTTGGTGGCGGGGGCAGGTCGGGGTGGCGTGTGCGTGTGGCTGTGAGGGTGAGTGTGCGCGCGCGAGCGGCAGAGAATCAGGAAGTCACAGCAGCGAAGCGCACACAGACATGTTTGATCGCCGTGACATGACGCGCGCGAGCGAGGAAGCGGCGGCCGGGGCTGGGCCGCGGGCTACGGCGCGGGCCTAGGGTTCCGGCGGACACCGGCTCCCGGCCGCCGACCGCGCCGCCACCGCAGGCTCGGCCAGCCCCGCTCCTCTTTTTGTTCCGCGGACGCCAGGTAAGCAGCCTGCGTCGCCGCCACCCGCCGGGTGCGGATCTTTCCAGTACTTTCCCTGCCCGCTCCCTCTGGTCTCCCCGCTCGCTTTTCCTGCAAAGTCAGGCAGGCGGGGGGGGAAATGGGCTCCTTGCCCTTCGATCGATTGCGTGGAAACTTTCCAGCGGGAGGCATCCTGAGGGGGAAGGAGAAGGCCTTCCTGGATGTTGTCGCTTGTCAGTTCTTTCTCCTGCGGGTCCCGAGAGTGGAGTCGCTGCTCCCTGTGTGTTGCACATTCAAACTTCGGGCCTAAACGTGCCTCCAACTCTGGCAGGATTTACTCCAGCAATAAAATAAATATTCAGAGTTGTCCACTTGATCTTGCCAGGCGTTTGGCTTTTTAAAAAGAAGGAGACAGGCTCGGGGGTCGATGGAAGTGGGAGTGTTGTGCAGAAGCCATTCCTTCTTTAGTGCCTGCACCGGTGGTTATGTAATTTTAGTAGCACATGGGTGCAGAACCCATTTGGGCTTCTCCCCTCCTTTGTTTATATAACTTTTGGGAGAGTTTTGCAAGATTGTCGCCTGTTTTCCTCCCTGCCTGACCTGAAGGAGGTTGGTGCTTTTGAAAAATCAAAGCGACCCTGGTTCGTGTCATCGTTGTCATTATGTGCAGGCTGTCTTCCCAAGTGTGTGTAATGGTAGAGCATAAGGAAGACATTAAGGATACACGTTTGTCTACTGTATGGAGTGGTTACTTTTCACGTCTGTGCGTTACCAATAGCAGGGTTAAATTTTAAACTTCCATTTCAAAGGACTTACTTACTTACATCTGGTTATGCCATGCTTGTAGGAACAGAATGCTTGTCTGAGCAGAAAGATTGTCGCTTGCATGTGGAGCAAATTCCTGCCGGACCAGTCCAACTCAGAAACCACTGAGAGCTGTACTAAAATAAACCGTGCCCACTGTTGGCTGTGTGTGTATTTCCTTTCAGAGGCACACTCAGATGTTTTGGGTAATACTTTCCACCATTTATTTGGGGGACCACTACCCAAGGCTTGTTTGCCCACACTAGACTTGGTAGGCTTCCAGCCCACTGCTAGCAAGTGGTAAAGTGTTAAGAGGTGTGTCAGGTTTGAAGGCAAGGTGGTGCATTGTTATGCAGATTGAGACACACTTTTAGGAATTTAATTGCCCTTTTATTCTAGATTTTTTCTTTCCCCTTTTTTTTTTTTTTTTTTTTTTTTAAAGCTTGCTGACAACTCAAACGTTAGCTGCTGGAAAGAAGGGATTTGGAGATACTTATTAGGTGCAAATGATAGTTATTGGCATGGACTGAAGTAAAAACACACCGCTAGATTGAGGTCCAGCTCTCTTGTTGGAAGGTATTAAAGAGAGACTCTGTATTGGTCAAGAATATTGTAGAATAAATTAAGAGTTTGGGGTATCAGGACCCTTGAAGAACTGGCAGAGGCGAGGGAGTGCTTCCTTCAATGCAGCCTTTCTCTTATGTGTTACATCCCAGCTTCTGGGCTGGCTGCACTGTGGTGTTTCACAGAAAATATTCACTGCAAGAGTGTGTTCAAAGCAGCCTTAGATCTTTTCTTTTGTTCAATTTTAAAGTGGTTTTTGAGCATTTCTCGTCAGGTTTCTTGAAAAGTGCTTTGACCAACACAGGAGGCTTGGAATTTGACACACACACACACAAAAAGTACCTCTGCTTGTATTATATTGTTAATACTTGAATTCTGTTTAAAATATTTCTGACAGTATAACTAGAAGGTGAGACTTTGGCAAATAATTATTTAAAACTTCTTTCCTTTAATTAAGTTTAAAGTAAATCATTTTACTGACCAGTCTGAAAGCATATCCCATTCTTTTCTAGGAGATAATTGGGATGCCTCTTATATTACTGTAATATTTTGACATTTCATTTTTTAAAGGCTTATTATGTATTCAAGCAAGAGCATAAAAGAGAAAACTTTGATACATTATAAAAGTGGCGCGTGCCCTTTTTCCCCTTTAGAAGCCTTCCTTTGTAAACAGGGCATTTATTTGTCAAACTCTCTTAGGTCAGCAGCTTTTTGATACTCCAGAGAAATAAAAAATCGCTATTTATGACATCTTGACATGCTGCCATGAGAACAACTGAATTACCACAAACATAAGGCTAAGGGGTGTTTGCCAGCACTAGCTTATTGAAGGTGTGTTGGTAGGACCTGATTTAACCACCAGAAATTTTGATTCTCACTGTTTCTGGTCAAGATCATTTTCATCAGTTGCTTACCCTGAGTGGACTTTGAAAGCTCTCAATAAGTGAGTCACATTTCTCCAGTACTTCTGGTGAAGAAATGAGAAAATTTCTGAAACGTAAAAGCCATATTTGGAACCTACTTCTGAATTTTTTCTTGTCACTTTTTTTTTTATGTAAAAGAATTATCTTCTAATTTACTCCAATTCCTTAAGTGTGTTCTGTAGATTGTTTTTGACCAATTGCGGATGTTGAATTTCTGTCATCTTTGCAAGAGTTTGTATTATGGAAACTTAATCTCTAGCCAGTTAGTAAAGTCATAGATCTTTTCATAAGTAATTGGGAATAGAAAATACAGAAATATGGTGGTAAGTTATTTGGTAGTGTCTTTTAAAAAGGTCTGTGCTTTCTACCAAAGAAATTGTGACTATTTTTATAGGAAACATAGGAGTCTAAAACTTAGTTCTGCAGAGCCATTGTGAAAGATAACATATTTATTTTCCTAAAATATCTGTTCCAAATTAAATGGGATCTTGCAGTATGGGTTTGGAAAACTTTACAACTTTATTACTATTTATTATGACTTTATTTTTTCTCTTAATAATGTAGCACTTTTCCTTGTAGATATTAAGTATTCAGGATATATTAAAAGAGAACCTTTAAGTAAGACCAGTCTTAAAGATACAGTTAAAGGTACTTGAATAATTATAACTTAGCAAAACATAAAAGAGCTGACAAAATTCAGGAGCTAAATAGTTGGGTCTTTTGAATGTTGCATATAAACAATATTTAATTTTAATTATGAGTTCATTACTCATTAATTCACTCATTTGGGATGATGTTTTAGATATGGAAGACAGGGTTTTTAAAATGTTGGCAGAAGTAGTCCCCTCCCAAACTTCTGGCTTTATAATACATTACTTTATAACTGAAGCCTACCATGAATTATGATGTTTTATTATAGATATAAGACTTTCAGAACATTTAGACAGTTATAATCAGGCTATATGCCTCTGTGATTTAAAATCTTTTAAACAGTATCCTATTGTAGTTTTAGGTATATAAGCATCTCAAGCCTTAGTCTTTAACAATATATCATCTATCTCTACTCAAGCACTAATGGTTTAGAAACTTTTCAGAAACTGAACTAATTTAAATTTGGGCTGGCCTCTTTGTAAATTGATGAATGGAATCCACAGAAGTTGAAATAAATTTAAAAATTAAAAACCATTAAATATAATTATAGCCCACCCCTCTCCTTTTTTAAAATAAATGGTTTTATTTACTGATGAGAGAGGAAGGGAAGGAGAGAGAGAGGGAGAGACAGACAGACAGACAGACATTGATTAGTTGTTTCACTTACTTACGATTCATTGGTTGCTTCTTTTATGTGCCCTGACCGCGGATGGAACCCACATCCTTGGCATATCAGGACAATGATCTAACCAACTGAGCTACCTAACTAGGGCTCCTTTTTTGTTTGCTTGTTTTGTTTTTGTTTATTTTTTTAAGCAGAATTCAGAATTCTCTAACCAAAAAGAGTCAGGATATGTTGGTTTATATAAGTCATCAAACTTGGAAATGGAATGCCTGTGAGGATAGCAGCCCTCTCCCATCTCCCCACTGTGCTTTTGAACCAGGCACTTGAATATTTGCAACTTTTTTGTAGCTTGTGGTTGTGCTGTTTTCCTATATGTCCTAAAATGTTATTAAGCAAAATTCATAATTCGTAAAAAATAAATGACCTATAGTTGAGAATTGATGTGTTTTAAAGAATGTACCGGAACATGTAAACAAGAATAACAAATAGTAAACTGCAAGGGCCATGTGATACAGGGAGAGATCAGGGTGGTTCTCTTGGGCCCATGGGATAGATAAGGTCTCCTCGATGGGGTAGCGTTGCTGCTGGAGCAGGGCAGAGGTGGGGGTGATGGACTGTGATCACCTGAGATCAGAAGACAGTCTTGATAGCACAGAGGCTGAGCCTAAAGAATCTGTGAAAAGACCAATGTACCATTTTTGACCTGGTTGCCCAGGACAAGAGGGTCCAAGGTGGGGAGAGTTTTCAAAGGATGAAGTTGGAGATGGTAGGAAGACCTGACTTCCAGGCTCATGTATGAATATTTTACCCAATGCCTATTGGAGGCTTGTCTTTCAGAAGTTTTGAGCAAGGCTATTCATGAACAAGAAATATTTTAGATGAATCTGACGATGTCGATTCAAGGCCAGGATGGGAATTGAGGCCTTTAGAAGGATCCTTGGGATAATGTGCATTTTTACCTGATAGCTCAGGAGGTGTCATCATGTGTAATATTTCATTTGATTCATATCAAATGTGAGGCTGTAGCTGCTATTATTATGCTTATTTGCAGATGAGGTCAAATGAACTACATGGTGATTTTCTTAATGGCATACAAATGTCATAAGTGACCATTATTCATTTTAGTTGCAAAGAACTTGAAGGGTTCCTTCTTGAAATTTTGTCCCTACTACAAAAGTTGTGGCATATCAAAGCTCGTCTGTCGCATAACAGAATGTAATATTGGAGTTGTGGTGCTACAGTGGGCCATGTCAACCAGAAGAGTTTTAAATTATGTATTTCAGACTCTTGTATGTGTTTAATGTATAAATATTATCTCAGCAGACAGAGAAGGAAGTGGCTATCACTGATGCTTATCAGCATCCCAAATGAGCTTGCCTTGCCAGGGGCCTAACGGGACGTAGGAAGGACCGTCACATGGACACACACACACACACACACACACACACACACACACACACGGCATAGTACACTGCAGGTGTTGTGCTTTCAGACTAGCTGTCATTGGCTTGTTTGTCAGATGAGTTTTAGACATGACAGTTACCCATGGTGACCTTTATAACCACCCATGGAAGTTGATTCCTAGCTTAGAGGGATGCTCTGCTGAGCTGCTCTTTTGTTGAGGGGTTTTCCAGTACTTCGGGATTTCTCGTGAACACTCTTTTTAAAGGATTTTTCCTTTGTGGAAGCTTTGGCTGTCCTCACGAGGAGGACATCGAATTGCATCACAGGTAGCCGGTGTGTCCAGGGTGCGGGTGTGAAGAGCCAGGTTCCTGTGAGGCTGTGCCTGGGAAGCCTGGGGCACTCGGCGGCCACCGCAGCGTGTGCCGCCCTCCGCCCTGCACGGAGCTGCCTCAGAGCCTTTGCCAGGGCTCGCTCTGAAGGATGGTCCCAAGGCAGCGTATTTAAAGGGGAGGTAGCAGCTCACATCTTAACGTGTTTCCTTGACTCCACGATGACAAGTTCACAGAAGCCCAACAAACTTCCAACCCAACCACTTCTTTGAAACGTATTCCACTTTGCATGGGACTCTGACAGGAATAAGCACAAGGATAAACGTTTTCCGTGCCTTGCTAGAGTTTTGGTCCAGCAGTGTGTAATATCAACTTGAAGCCCAGCATGGTTTTTATCCGCGGCACAAACCACCACATGTGCCCTGTTTAAAGTTGCACGACTGAGTCCAAGAAGCACAGGGCTTTGGTAATACTTACCACCTCCAGTGGTCAGCAAACTACGGCTCACGAGCCACATGCGGCTCTTTGGCCCCGTGAGTGTGGGCACGAAGTTTCAATCGCGCTGTACGTGCGCGCCCGCACGTGGTATTTTGTGAAAGAGCCACACTCAAGGGGCCAAAGAGCCGCATGTGGCTCGCGAGCCGCGGTTTGCCGACCACGGACCTAGCCCAACAACCTGGGCCTCTAAAAGAGAAACTTCTGGTAGTTTTTCTTTATCTTCATCGCTGCTCTCCTGACCCAGCTCCGCTCCCCCATTAAGCTTAGCGGTGCGGTGTCCCAGTTCTAGAGCCGTGGCTACTTCTTGTGAGGAATTATCAGTTCATTTCTAGAGAAAGCTACACAGAAGCAAGTGGCCCTTCAGGTCCGGAGAGACACTCTGAGTCAGCAAACAGACATGAAAAGAACTCTTTTCTTTTAACTTATCTTTACTATCTCCTGAGCCTTACTGTCCTACGGAGCAGCCAGGAAACTTTTGAAAGACCGAGTTATTCTTAGGGAGGTGAACTGGGCCTAGTTTTCAGTCCTAGTGTTCCACCTTTAGCCTGCACCCCAGTCTTTCTGTAGACCCCCGCAGTGATACATGTCTGCTGGAGATCTAAGATTTCCCGTCTTTATTATGACCTTCAGTGGAGAGAGTTCTGTAGGATGTGTTGCCTTGTCATGATGGTGGCATTTCCTCAGGCTCTTTCTGCGACTAGAAAACAGAGTTTCTAGGAAACGTTTGTATGTTTACTTTTATGTCAAGGCCTAGCTGACGTGCCACCCTCTCCGTGCAGCCTTCCCTAACTCCCTTTCCAAGCTGCAAGTCACCTTTCCTGCCGGGGGCTGTGTTGGACACTTGAGCCCTGCCCCTTCTTGTCTTGTAGGAGGTTCCATTTCTTTTCCTCCCTCCCTCCCTGCTATTTGTGGATTTGTGCTCTTTCCCTATCAGGCTTGCAGAGCCTGGGAGTAAGTAAGCCCTCTGGTCGTTTTTGTACATGGCCTTGTGCCCAGTGGAGAGTCAGTACAGTTGGGAATAGAGGAGTCAAATTGGGTCCCCAGGATGTTTGATTAAATATCACCGACCTCTTTAGTTCATGACATTGTCTCCACCTCCTATTCTCTCTAGGGCTTCTCTTTACTTCTCTGCCCCGTCATAAATTAATATGTTATCACAGCCATGCTCAACTGGTGTGGCTCAGTGGTTGAGCGTCCACCTATGAACCAGGAGGTCACGGTTGGATTTCCGGTCAGGGCACATGTCTGGGTTGCAGGCTCGATCCCCAGTAGGGGGCGTGCAGGAGGCAGCCGATCAGTGATTCATCATTGATGTTGCAAAATCTCTCTCCCGTTTTTCCATCTTTGTTTCTCCGTCCTGTGCTCTCCACTCCTATCACTGCTGCATGCTCTCCACACCCGGGGGGGGGGGGGGGGGGGGAGTGGCCTGGCCTGATGGGTGCAGTGGCTCAGCATTGGCTGGGAGACGAGAAGTAAGAGGTTCTACTTACAGATGTGACTTTGGTCAAACTAGGTGGTCCCTTCCTGCCTTCATCATTTCAGTGGGGATGTGACAAAAATGCCTCCTCGATTTAAGTCACTAAAGTTATTATGAAGCACGAATGGGTGTGTTTAACTATTACTACAAGAGTGGGGGTCTTTGGTATTTCTGTGGATGGCAGTAAGACAGTAAGGTATGTGCTTTCTCATGGTTGGACTGGTGACCCTTAAGATCCCATGAAGTTGAGCTCTTTTAATAGGCAGATGGGTGCGCTGTGGCTTTCAGCGAGGGGAGAGGAAGGAGACTGGGCTGAGGAAGATGTCTGGTGGTTGGAGCTGTGGGAAGCTCCAAACCTTTATTTTTAAAAGCACACACTCGCCAGTTGTAAAGGCAGGAACATCAGGAGGAGAAGAGACATGGTGTACTGCTGGAAAATTCTTGGCCAGGAATGCAGCGGCCTGGCTCTCAGGGAGTGCTGGTCTGAGGCAGCCTACGGGGAGGTTGGAGGCCTAGCATTGCCTGTATGGGGAGGTCACTGTGCCTTGCCTCGCCTCCATGCCCCCCCCCCCCCCGCCACACACACACACACACACACACACACACACACATTTCTTCATTATATTAGCCACATAATTGTGGAACTGGTTGTTCTTTTCTGTGACAATGTAAAACGCCCTCCCCCAACACAAAATAAAAATAAGTTTTGGGTGTTATCTCGTGGACAGATCAACCACGGACCCTATCAAGGTTATCTGAGCGCTCTCCTCTCCCTCACCGCCCCGTCTGCGGCATTTCATTTGCCCTTTGAAGAAGAAGGAAGGAAGGGGGGTTGGATTCCTAGGGATACCTGCAGGGTTGAAGAGGGAGAAGCCCAGTTGGCCCATACTGGGCTTTAAACCTTAATCATAGTAACTTAGTAACAACATGCACGACTGCCAAAGACTGGTACCTGTTGTCGTTTATTACCTCCCCCCCTCCCCCTTGCTTTACACTGTGGGGAGGTTTCATCAGGCACCTGAGCTGTGCTGTCAAGTTGCCACCAGAAATGAAGAGGCCAGGACTGTGCCGCCTCTCTGAGAGGAGCGCCTCTTCAGCACACCTGTGGTGGCCGCAAGACGCCCGTCCTGGGACAGCCCAGATCTGGCCACAGAGCCTCCTCACGTGCAGGAAGGTTGCGAGATGCTCCCCGTCGTCGGATAGACAGACGGAGGGAGCCTTGAGAGACTCCTATCCCAAGCCCAGAGGAGGCCTAGAGACCCCGAGGGAAAGGCACGTGGCTCAGGGCCCTAGAATTAGCGGCGACTCTGAGAGGAAAGACTCAGGTCTCTGGACTCCCAGTCAGAAGCCAGAGAGTAAGTACCACATTCAAGGTGTGTGACAGTCCAGATTCCTGCCAATCATGAGCCCTGTGGCACGGGGGGCGTTCTACTAGACTGTGCTATTTCTCTGAGCTAGTTTCTCGTTTGTGAGTCATGCTCCGTAATGGGCACATTCATTACGTGTATGCATCTGAAGGTTCTCTTAGGAAAAAGTTAACTGCATGGTATTAATATTCCACTTATATGTCCATACTTTTCCCTTTTCCTTCTCAAGTGTTTTTCACTTTAAGTTTTTAGTAGTTTCCATTAACAAAAAATAAAAATGAGGAGCATAGTTATGGGGCTGTGTATAGGTAATCACAGCATTCTATGAGATTCCCAGATGAAGGCGATCATATTTGTAGAAAGGAGTATTATAGGTAATGTATATTAAAACATGAAAAGTAGGACTACCAGGCAAAGTACTTGTATTGTCATTGTTCAGGTCTGTGATATATTATTGTCGTAGCTCTTGAAGCCTATTTCAAGGTAAATTATAACTGGAAGTAAGCAATTTCCTCTTATTCACAAAAAAATAAAGGGGTGTGTTAGTTTGCTGACATACATAAAAGAACATAACTTGTAGTGCCCCTGAATTGACGTCGGCTTCCTAAATTTAAAATGCCGTCTGAACGTGTGTGTGTGTGTGTGTGTGTGTGTGTGTGTGTGTGAAGGGGTGGGCTGCCAAAAAATGTTACTTCCGTCTGCTTTGTTAATCACAAAGAATAAATAATAACATTTGGCTCTCTAGAGAATTCAAGGCTGTAATTCACCCGTGGGGCTTCCCTGTTGTTTTAGAAACTGCTTGAACTACATTTTTGGTCCCATCTTCTATCAGCAAAAGAGTTTGAGTGATCCCTGCTTATAGTCACTCCAAAGCAGCCTATCATCACTTTCCGTTTTAGGCCTAACTCATCAGAATGCCCTAAATTCTTTTTTTAAATTTTTTTACTAAAGTATAGTTGGCATATACAATTGTATTAGTTTCTGGTGTGCAACATGATGATTTGGTATTTATATGCCTTGCAATGTGATCACCACAATAAGTCTATTAACAGTCATTATTATTATGATACTATAGGCCCAGTGCACGAAATTCATGCACTAGGAGTGTCCCTCAGCCCAGCCTGTGCCCTCTTGCAATCTGGAAGCCCTCGGGGAATGTCTGACTGCTGACATTCCAGCAGTCGGACGGACATCCTTAGGGCGGTCGCGGAGGCAGGAGAGGCTCCTGCCACTGCTGCTGCGCTCGCCAGCCATGAGCCTGGCTTCTGGTTGAGTGGCGCTCCCCTTGTGGGAGCACACTCACCACCAGGGTGCAGCTCCTGTGTTGAGCATCTGCCCCTGGTGGTCAGTGCCCGTCATAGCGACCGGTGGTTCTGCTGTTCAGTCAATTTGCATATTAGCCTTTTTTTATATATTCCCTGTGTTGTACACTATATCCCTGTGGCTTCTTTATCTAATAACTGGAAGTTTGTACTCTTATTCCCCTTCACATTTTTCACTTATTCCCCACCCCTTCCACTCTGGCAACCATCAGTTTGTTCTATCTGTGAGTCTGTTGCTCTTTTGTTTTGTTTATGTGTTTTTGTTTTGTTTTTTTAGATTCTACGTAGAAGTGAAATCATATGGTACAGTAGGTCCTCGGGTTACATTGGAGATCCGTTCCTATAGCACAACGTGACTCGGTTTTCGCCATAAGTCTGAGCCCACCCACATAAGCACCTACATCACTCACATGGGGCACATCCACAGCAGTAATGAAGTGAAACAGTAAAAAAAATTTAAAAGAAAGATAATTCCTGACCTTTACTTGTGGTAAATAAATAATAAAAAATCATAAAGTGCATACGTACATATGTTGAAGTTATGGAACTTTTTTTTTTTAATAAATAATGGGAAATGGCGACGTAACCACGGAACGACGTACATGGAGTCCGACGTAACCCGAGGACTGCTGTATTTGTCTGTGTCTGACTTCTGCCCTGAGTTCTTGCCTACGCTTTTAAGGTTTCTTTTTTTCAATTACAGATTACATTCATTATTATTTTCTGTTAGTTTCAGGTGCATAGTATAATGATTGGGCAGTCATACTTTACAAACTGGTCCCTATGAACACACCTCAGACACTGATTGCTCTATAATTTTTATACATAAAATAATTGACTCTGTTAATCGTTTGCCCTTGAAATTGTCGTTTCAGTTCATTCAGATTTTTTTTGAGCACTTACTACATGCTGGTCAGAGGTGCTGGGGATACAGGAATGAAAAAGAGCCAAACCTGTCTTCATGGCCTTCACAGTCTAGAGATTCTGCGAGAGGTGATAGTAGGTAGCTAAGAATGGAACTAATGTGGGGTGTTTTTTTGTTTGTTTGTGTTTTTTTTTTAATATATTTTATTGATTTTTTACAGAGAGGAATAGAGAGTCAGAAACATCGATGAGAGAGAAACATCAATCAGCTGCCTCCTGCACACTCCCTACTGGGGATGTGCCTGCAACCAAGGTACATGCCCTTGACCGGAATCGAACCTGGGACCCTTGAGTCCGCAGGTCGACGCTCTGTCCACTGAGCCAAACCAGTCAGGGCTGGGTGTTTTGTTTAAACCTCTACTTTCACTGTGGAGAGGGCCTTGTTATAGGTGACTGAGCCCTTGTGGTCTAATTCTATCCCTGCCACTGAGCAGTGGGTAAGTAAATCTCTTATGGTGTCTCATTCTCTATTTTGTGAGGGTAACAGCAGAAAGTTTTTGTGTGTACAGGTGTGTGCCCCCAGATAACATACTGTGTAATAATTACTATCACTAGTGGCATTCAGCTATCTTTCTGGGATCATTGATCTCCATCAGGATTTGGAAAAACACTTATTTACTCGTTTTTGGCTCATGTCCAAGATGCAGTTGTACCCACCCCATGAGGGAGCTCCTCAGTGGGGATGCCAAGAAGTTTCAGAGCGTGGGCCATGGAATATGACTTTGCTGAAATAGACCCAGAATTGACATACCTCATCTGTGGTGGGCCCTGATCCAGGCGTCATGGATGACTTCTCTTGGAATATTGGACCACAGAGAGGCCTAGGACGAATTCTCGACTGTCCAAGTTGTCTTCCATTGGCTGGCAGGAGGACCATGTCTTAAACTGATCCTTTTGATCACCTCTGGTTTTGTGGCGGTGGTGGGGAAGATAATGCTAAAAAGAGTGGTCACAGGAGAAGAAAACACTAATTTGAAAAAAATATAGGCACCTTTATGTTCCTTGCAGTATTATTTACAATAGCTAAAACATGGAAATAGCTTAAGTGCCCATTGGTAGATGAATGGATTAAAGAGATGGAAATTACTCAGCCGTTAAAAGGAAGGAACTCTTGAGGGCAGTATTATGCTAAGTGAAACAAGTCGGACGGAGAAGACAAATACCGTATGATTTCACTTATATGTGGAATCTTAAAAAAAAGCAATGAACAAACAAAATCATAGGAAGAACAGATGGGAAAGGTGTTGAGAGGAGTGCGAAATGGGTAAAGGGGGTCAATTGTATGGTGATGGATGGTAACTAGATTTACAGCGGTGTACACCTTGCAGTGTATCCAAACATCTATAATGTTGAACACCTGAAATATATGTAATCTGAATACCAATTTTATAATAATAATAATAATAATAATAATAATAATAATAATAGATGGCTGCTTATTGTGCCAGGCAAAGAACTGTGCTTTTACATGTATTGTTACATTTCACTCTCAGCTAATAATTATATCACATGGACCCATATTTGTCTGACTCCCATAACCTCTGCTTTTCCTATGATTGGGGATTCTCTTTCATTCTCAATTTATGGAATTGTACTTTTTCGCTAACTGGGATTTTAACTACCTAGGATTTTCTATGAAGTTTTGAATGTCCATTTACTTATGAAAATGGATGTTGGTTGGACATGTTTTAAGGGGGTTATATTTTAATGGCTTTGGGGGGTTAATGACTTGCTAGGTGCACCAGCCAGTAAGTAATGGAGAGCATCTGTTGGCTTCAGTAATAAATTTCAAACTTGTTCAGAATTCTGCTTATGTGCTAAATTTGAGTTTCTCCAGTGAGTACTTTTTGTATCTTAGATGATTTATATCTTTCTGGGGAATCATTTAGAGTATTTTTTTCTTTTAAACAAGTGGTCTTCATAAAGACGAGGGCAGATGGATATATATCACATTCAAACATCTGGAGCAGGCAGAGCAGTTCTGTTTGATGTTTGTTATAAAAATGGCACCGTCAAATACTAACAACTGTTTTATTCTGATCTTAGCATCATGTTGAAAACATTCCTTTTTTTCCCCCTTCTTTTCAACTCAGTATCATTGTACTGACTGGCAGAGACAGGAGAAGTAGATGTCCACACCCACTGACCCTGGTGCGATGCCCCACCCAGGGCCTTCGCCAGGGCCCGGACCCTCTCCTGGACCGATTCTCGGACCTAGTCCGGGACCTGGACCATCTCCAGGTTCCGTCCACAGTATGATGGGGCCAAGTCCTGGACCTCCAAGTGTCTCACACCCTATGCCGACGATGGCGTCTGCTGACTTCCCGCAGGAAGGCATGCATCAGATGCACAAGGTAAGAGGTTCTTCTCCTGTTCAGGCTCATCTTCTGTGTCGTGGATGGCTAATGTCCCTGATAACCCCTGCCCCTCTGTTTCTGCTGCTTTTACCAGAGAAGCTAGGTCTTTGTCTTACCCTGAATATTATTAAAAACATACCTTCTGAGGCTTGTTTATTGTTACAGATGTTGCACTAGTCAGGAAGATCAGATCGTGGCTTTTTAAAAAGAGAAGATAGACTATGCAGTTCTGATAGTTAAATTCTCTGGTGTATGGGTTGCAGCTATTTTGGCTTGATGAATAAGTGTATAAATGAATAAGTCTGACTATATGTGTTCAGTAACTTATATCATCCACAAATGAACATACTGAGAATTATTCTTTCTTTAAAATGTTGGTGTTTATTTTAAAAATTAGATCTCAAAGAGTAAAAGGAACATGAGTCCCTTCCTAAAGATTTTAGGTAGTTTCTAGGGAGGCCCTTGCAGGCACTTGGCTGTCTCTCAGTGGCTACATTCTGGGAGAAGGGCCTGATTTAGCTGAGCTCGGGGCCAGCCGTCTGTTTCTGGACTGTTATAATGATCCTCTGTTTGTGAGACTTGGATTGTTGCTGTGGGGATGGTCATACTGGGACAGTTTTGGCATTAGGCCTTCACAGGACATGCAAAGAAGAGAGAACAGCCTTTGGAGCAAGTAAATAAGAGCCTCTGAGACAATTTGCCTTGAAAGTCAGCAAAAGTCAAGGAAACTCTGTGAGGACACTGCCTATTACCTGAAGGTCGTGTCTGATGAGACAGTAGAGGTTTTACGTCCCCTGTGGATGACATTACGGGGATAGGGTGGTGGGATGCCTCTTAATGTTAAATAGACAAAACATGGGAGATACTGGGTTAAAATGGAAAGATTTCTGCAAAAAAGAGCAAGTCTTTCTTCTAATTGTGTGGGACTGTAGGTCAATTTTAAACTAAGGCATTGGAGACCAAAAGAAAAGACTCACTTCTTTACAAATTTTGTAATTTGATGATTTTCAAATCAGAAAAGTAACATAGTGCTTATTTTGAAAAATGAAACCATACTGAGATAAAGGAAATGGTTAATCCTGGCTCTACCCCAGTTGACAGCTTTTCACACCTTACTTTTCTCCATGCTCAGTAAAAATCATACACAGGTGTGATTTTTTAAAATAATTTTTCTTTCACCATAATAGAATCATATTCCTACTTAATTACTCTGCAACTTTCTTCTTTGCATTTAAAAATATATTGTGAATATCCCTATAATGTTCCCAAGTTCTCTCTCCTTTTATTTTTAGAAAAAGAAAAACAAACACATTTTTAGCTTGTCAGGTAGCTGATGAAATGAAACTGTTTTTTATATCATATTTTTAGCAGACATATTGAACATATAGACAGACTGAAGTCATTAAATTGTCTTCTGCTCATATTAAATTAATTTGGGAGTTGTATTATAGATCTGATCTGTCACTTGTAAAACCTTAGTCCAGATGGGTTAAATAATTTCAGAATGGGTTAAGGATGTCTCACCTCCAAAATGAAAGATAAAATGTGAAGGACATATTTAGCTAATCTCTATGATTATTTAAGCATTTAAAAGTTAGCTGGCGCTAGCCGGTTTGGCTCAGTGGATAGAGCATCGGCCTGCAAACTGAAAGGTCCCAGGTTCAATTCCAGTCAAGGGCACATGCCTGGGTTGTAGGCTCGATCCCCAGTGGGGGACTTGCAGGAGGCAGCTGCGCCATGAGTCTCTCTCATCATGGATGTTTCTCTCTCTCTCTCCCTCTTCCTACCTCTCTGCAATCAATAAAAATATATTTTAAAAAACGTTAGCTGTATAAATAAGTGTTGGGTCAGTGTTACATTTTTGCACTGGGTTGTTTTTATTAATAATTATCTCTTCCAGCCCCTTCTGTTCACATGTCCTCATATTCTCTACCCTCATCTAAACTCTGTTTTGTTTGGTTTTGCTCTCATTCTGCAAGGTGTGCATTTTTTTTGGCCAATCTGGTTCTCCTGAACCCCCAGCCCGTCAGATAATTCCCTGGGTGAGGACGGGTTTAGTGCCTAAGTTCACACCTGCTGGCCAGATGCCTTCGCTTTCTTACTCTTTTTATGGACAGCTGTCTTCCTTGTCTTTCTCCCCCTTCTCCCTCTGAGCGTCAGCTTTTTGCTTTGCAGCATTACTGGAAATAAATAAACAAGTGGCCTAAATGCATCTGCTGTGTTGCTTTGATTTCCTCCCTATTATTACTATTTAACACACTCAGAGACACTCTTTATACCAAACCCTTCCCATTTTTCTTCTGAACATCCTCTTTATGGTACATTTTTCCTCTTTTCAAGTGCATGCTTTTGACTCTGCAGAAATTAACTTTCCTTTCTCCAAAACTGCAAACATTCATGCTTTCTTGCTTGAAGTTATTTGGTTTCTATAAACTCCTGGAAATATTCCTTTCAGGCTGTTTTTGAAAATTGCTGTTGCAGTTTGCAGAGGAATCGACTTTGCCTTTCCCAAACACATGCTCCGATGCCCAATTCTGGATTGGATTAACGTCCGCTCAATAGCTGTTTATTGTGTGTCTGTTATGTACTAGGCCTCAAGTCCTGTTCCCAGACCCTGTGTTCTTAATTTTTCCCCAAACTGTGCCTTTAACCTTTTTCAGTCTTGCCCCCCTCTGTGGCACAGCTTCATCTGTTTCACTGCCCTTCCCTTTCAGTGGTCACCCCATTCTCTGCTCTACCCAGTCTGTTTCTCTTTTCCCAACTGCCATGGAACTTTCTGGTTTCAACTTTTCAACTTTCCGTAGTCCCTTCCGCTCTGATGACAAAAAATTACCCAACAAATCGATCATCACAGACATTAAAATAGTCTTCCTTCAGACTTGAGACTAACTTCATCACAGGGCAGGTTTCAGGACTTAAGAAGGTATGGAAGAACAGCTTTTATTTGTACACCTTGTGAGCAGAATTTTATTTTTACTTTCAGGTTTTGACATTATAGGAAAAATTCAACTGTTTATACTCTTAACTTTTGACTTAACAGGTAGTTTTGATGATCCTATTGATGTAGTCTTTTTAATTTTTTTGTCCCCACCTCTAAAATATATGTAATATATTATAATAATACAGTGGGGCCTTGACTTACGAGTTTAATTCATTCCGTGACGGAGCTCGTAACTCAGATTACTCGTATGTCAAATCAGTTTTCACCATTACAATGACACCTGATGCTGGGCTGATGTTGTGGCGTTCACTGTGACATTCGCTGCGCCAACTAGCGGTGGGGTATCTGAAGCTGGCTCATAACCCGAATTTTAGCTCGCAACTCAAAGCAAAAAATCAGCCGAGGGACGGCTCGTATCTCGAAAAACTCGTTAGTCGGGATGCTCGTAAGTCAAGGCCCCACTGTATGTGTAATGTAGGTGTAAAAATATATGACTATTGTATGGGTGATAGGTGATTGTGCCACCGTTTTGAGGACTTTAGAGAGGGGACTTACAACTCCAGATAGAGATGCTCTATATGAAGGAGGTATCTAACAGCGGTGCTTCGCCTGTTTCAGCCCATGGATGGCATGCACGACAAGGGCATTGTAGAAGACATCCACTGCGGGTCCATGAAGGGCACCGGCATGCGACCACCTCACCCCGGGATGGGCCCGCCCCAGAGTCCGATGGATCAACACAGCCAAGGTCTGTAACGCTACATGCCTGATTTTGGCTTCAAACCGTAGTCGTTCGTCTTTCATATTGGTTATTTTAACTGTGACTTCCAAAGAACATGTCAGAGGAGGAGTGAATCCAGCAGGTGTCTTTTCTCTATAGAAATCACCCTCAGTCCCCACCAACGCCACTTGATTATTCATGTGGTAACTTTTACTAACAAAATCCTAGTAATTTCACCAGCTTCCGCTAGCTAGCAGAGGGCCCTATGTACTTCATTCGGAATCTTTATCATGATCTAGTGAGGTGAATTATATCACCCTGGTTTTATAGATGGGATAAAAGAGAATTTACTTTGTTTTCCCAATTTCCACCACCTGTAAGTGACAGGGCCGGGAGGAGGATCCTGGTCTGCCTCCCAACAACATGTGAAGGCACAATGCGCCACCTGAGTCCCTCAAACTGCACATTCATACATACATTGCCTGAAAGGTGCCCTTTTTGGCAGTGGAATTACCTGTCATTGCTGGTGGGTAGTTGTATTAGTCTCCTAGGCCTGCCGTAACAAATTACCACAAACTGGGTGGCTTCAAACAATGGAAAATCATTCTTTCACAGGAGACTAGAAGTCTGAAATCAAGGTACCAGCAGGGCCGTGCACTCTGAGGACTGTAGGAAGAATTTGTTGCCTCTTCCTAGCTTCTGTAGATTCTCAACATCCTTGGAATTCTTTGGCTTGCTGATCTATCCCTCCTATCTCTGTCTTGGTCTCCACATGACATTTTTCCTGTGTGTCTGTGTCTGTTTCCAGATTTCCCTCCTCTCATAAAGATACCGGTCATCAGATTAGGACCTACTCTAATTCACTATGACCTCATCCTTTTAAAATATATATATATTTTTATTGATTTCAGAGAGGAAGGGAGAGGGAGAAAGAGATAGAAGCATCAATGATGAGAGAGAATCCTCAATCAGCTGCCTCCCACGGAGCCCCTTACGGGGTATCAGAGCCCACAACCCAGGCATGTGCCCTAACTGGGAATCGAACTGTTATCTCCTGGCTCATAGATCAATGCTCAACCACTGAGCCATGCTGGCTGGGCAACCTCATCTTAATTACATCTGCAAGGATCCTATTCCCAAATAAGGTTACATTCACAGGAACTAGGGGTTAGGGTTTCAAACTTATCTTTGTAGAGGGCACAATTCAACCCACAATAATGGCCAAATCAATATATGGACTATTTCTCTTCTTCTTGGTGCCTTTTCCCCTCACTGTTGGAGGCATGTAAAGATACCTCAAAGTCTTTTGAATACAATGTAACTTGTTTTCAGAATCATGGTATGGTCATTAAACATGCAAGGGGCATGGGTTATTCTAGCACTAATTAACCCCAGTATGTTGATATTCTAATTCAAAGTTTATGGTTTATGCATTCTTTTGTATACTCCTATGTAATTTAATATATACTAGTATGAGCTTTCTTCTCCATCCATGATTAGGCCTCCAACCACCTGAGAGAAGGTTTTCGAGTGTAAAGATTTAGAAAAATGTAGTCAATTTTATCCTATCTAATAAAGAGGGAATATGCTAATTGACCCTCACACCATTGCAAAGATGGCAGCACCCACAGCCAATAAGGAGGGAATATGCTAATTGCTGTCCCACCCTCAAAAGATGGCGGCGCCCACAGCCAATAAGGAGGGAATATGCTAATTGACTGCCCCGCCCTCAAAGATGGAAAGTCATGGTGGCATAGAAGTGTGTCTTCATTAATATGCAAACAGGGTTGTGAATATCCCAGACTCTGATCTGAATTTTGATAACAGGTAGGTATGGTTGTTGCAGATGACTCACAAAATCTCGACCATGTCAGAAAAGCATCCTGAAAAAGTCTTGGGATGTTTTACAGTCCAGGAAGAAAAAAAATTGACCCATTTAGTGTTAAGAATGAATTAAAATTCTAAGGAGCTAGGTGTGTTCACAGAGCTAATGTAGCTCTAATTTTTAATACTTGGGAAGTGCAGATGAGCTGTATTCAGTGCTTGGCAAAGCCATGTGCTTCCTCTATCTGTTCTGGCTTTGTAGTGCCTCTAACTGTGGGCCATGGGAAAACTCCAAAATGCGTGAATTTTAATGGAGTATTTTTACTTTTATGTATCTTCAAATTTCTCTCATTGCTTGGCTCCTTTCATCAACTTAAGAATGATGATTTTTCTTGGATTCTCCAACACTTGGCACCAATGTGTATGTAGCACATAACTGGATACATACTTAGTAAATTTTGTTCAATTAGGTAGAGAAGTGAACTTATGCACTCAGAAATCAACAATTTTAAATAAATCTTCATTTTTATATTATTTCAGTAAATTATAATTACTTTGAAATGCAGGGGCCTGCATTAAGTGGAGTCGAAATTAGCATGTAATATTTTTCTCTAAAATAGTAAAAGTGCGTTATAGGCCAGGGAATGAATTATTTAAACATGTATTTTTGACAAAGTAGTATTGGTATAATGCAGTCTTATTTAGTATAATGATTTTAAAAGACTTTAGACTCTATAATAACATGTATCTTTAAAAACCCTAGTGTAGAGAGCCATTTATAAACACATAGGTACAGAGAGATGTGGTATTGATCAGAAACCTGCCAGCTTTAACTACCTAGCAACCTATTAAGTTATTTTAAGTGATTGGTTGAGAAGCAAAACCATTTCTTTCAATAAATGCTGAATTGTGTACCTTATGGTACCAATGATAACATTGTTTATTTTTAGTTCTTGGGTAAAAAAAAAAGTCTTCAAAGGCAAGTATATAATATTTCGTGTTTGCATGTGTGAGTGTGTGTGTGTATAGAGAAAATTCATATAAAATTGGCACTTATAAGTTCAAGATTATTAAAAGGAGAAAGATGATTGTGTCGCTCTGAGGCAAGGTGAAACTAGGGAGTAATGGCCTTTGAGGACGAGGAAAAGAAAACTGCCACATTTTGACTGCTTTTGAATGAGCATATCAAACTAGATTTCAAAAAGAGCAGATTCTGTATCAACATTGTCATCCTCAGACAAATACTCACACTTGGGCAATTTCCTCACTTTGTTTCTTCAACTAAAGATAATTGCCAAAATACTTTGTTTCATTGTTTAGATTCTGTTTTACCTAAAGTTTATTGAATGCTAGTCATTTAGAACAAAAAATTCTCTTTATCTGAATCACTGTCACATCCTATATAATAAAAGCCTAATATGCTAAATGTCCAGTCATCTGGTCCTTAGTTCAACCAATCAAGCATAACATGCTAATGATATGCTAAGGTTGCTCAACCGTTCGCTATGATGTGCACTGACCACTAGGGGGCAGACAGTTGACCAGCCGACCAGTCACCATGACATGCATTGACCACCAGGGGCAGATGCTCCGACTGGTAGGTTAGCTTGCTGCTGGTGTCCGGCCAATCGGGACTGAGCAAGACGGGCTGGACATGTCCTGGAGCCCTCCCGCAGTCTCTCCCAGGCTGGCCAACCTCCTGCGTCCCTCCCTGGCCCTGATCATGCACTGGTGGGGTCCCTTGGCCTGGCCTGCGCCCTCTCACAATCCGGGACCCCTCAGGGATGTTGGAGAACCAGTTTTGTCCCTATCCCGCAGGGACCCCACCAGGCCGAGGGACCCCACTGGTGCATGAATTTGTGCACCAGGCCTCTAGTCTTTAATATCATTCTGTGATAGAATGATTCTATTGACATCCCCTATAAATTCTAGGAAGCGATTTTCCCACCTTCAGTTTCTTCTTATTAAATTTGAGGTAAAATTTTGTTTATTGATTAATTATGGAAAGTGATCTTTATTCTACTTTCAGTTTCTTTTTTAACCAGCTTAAAGTAAAATTAATTATTGTGCATAATGTAACTGTCTCACATTCATAACTTTGCTCACAAAGTTCACAGTTTACACAAGATGTGATAAACAATTTTATATAGTTAAGACTGGATTGTTCATTATGTTTTGGTTCATTATGTTAGGCATCCTCTGATTTATCATAAGTAAGCTGTAATTGATAACCTTAGGAAATAGGAGAGACCAGAGGCAGGAGACATATGACCCATTTTAACACCTTCTACTATGAGTGTCATTAGCTTTGGTAGGAAGTTTTTCTCCCTGTGATAGGTGCAGGGTTGGCCAAAAGGTGCCTGGAAGGTGCTTTTATAATGAACAAAAGCTTTGCACCAGCATTACAATTAGAGAGCTAAGCCTCATTAAAAAAGGAAGAATGTTGTTAATGATGAAGATAGGTGTATGTTATTGGAATTAAATTTCTGTTGGCTTTGCAGGCTGCTTTCAGGGGCATTTTCTTGGCTAACTTATATGACCGACTAGAGCCCTGATGGCTGTGTGGTTTTGTGCTCCTCATGGAGGAGGGATTTGGGGAACGAGGGTAGTTCTTCATTTCTCTTCAGGACAGGATTTCTATGAAAGTTCTACTGGTCACCAATTGATCCAACAAACCCTACTCTCGTCTTAGGGGATCAAGCTAAATGTGTTTCCCTTTCCCACTGTCAATCTGAGGTGAAAGTAGCTGTGTCCTTTCCTTTCTGTAGTCTGGTGAAGGGCGATGTGAGTCCCCAGCCTGTGGCAGCCACAGTCTCAGGTCGCAATGGTCCCACATAGGTGCACAAAGCTGTTTCAGCTCAAACTCAACAAAGGTTCAAACACACAGCACTTGTCCAATAAACACCTAGGTGCTGACCTTTATTATAATTATGACACAAGTCCATTTATTAAAGAGCAGAGACCTTTCATCTGATCTTTTATATTGTGTCTGAGGACACCTTTGACTTCATTAATTAGCACTTGGTTTGAAGTCAGGGCAACCTCTCAGATTGCAGTCGGCCGCTTTGTGCTCACCTTCATCTTGGGTCTCCCTCCAGCAACACGCAGTCATAGGTTTTGCTAGGAATTCGGTGGCTGAGCTATACCGTTCAACTCCTGAAACAAGTTCCTTGTAATTTTTGTTCATTTTGCCTTTTCTTCCTCAAGAAAAGTATTCTTAAACTTCCCATTTAGATCTTTTACAACCCAAACTGTTTACTCTCATTTTTATGTATTGTGGTCTTCAGAAGATTTTTGAAACTTTTAAGTCTTTAAAAAACAAAGTTAATAATATTTTTATCCAACAGTTAATATTAGACCCTAGAAAGAACCCAGTGACATGAGCACTGGCAGGGGATCCTTAGAGTGTAAACCCCCAGCTCCGTACTCCTCCCCGGGGTCACGTGGAGGCAAGTTACTCACTTTATATACCAGAGCTCCTGCATGAGATTAATCTTCAGGCACCCGCTGCAGCAGCTGGCTCAACAGCACAGCCCTTACTGGCTGCCTTCCCTTCCTTAGCTCACCTTTCCATCCCCTGCCAGTGCCCTTGCTCCTTCCAGGGGCGTCACCTGCACTCCATCCTTCCGCCAGGCTGTTTCCAGGGAGAACTCAACGAAGACAACATGCACGGTGCCGTGTACACGCCTACAGCAGTGCCGACCCTCGATGATTGCAGACTATTCCTAATGTGCATACCAAGCCACGTAATGTTTGCCTCCGTAAGAGACGCTTCATTTCACATGGTGACATAGCAGACACCTGCGGGTTTTGTTTCGAGGTTGGAGCTCCTTTTAATGTGTGAGACTTACCCCCAGGTGCCTTCCTGTAGGTGGACAGCAGCCACTAGCAGTTTACCTTAGAGGACACATGGTGGCTATTGGTCACTTGAAACGTAGCTGGTCTGAATCGAGATGGTGAACAAAAGGATGCCGATGTCTCTTTACCAATTGTTACATTTTGAAATGATAATATCTTGGGTACGTTGACTTAAATGAAATGTATTATTAACATTAGTTTTATCTGCTTCTTTTACTTTTTAATGTAACTACTAGAAAAATTTAAATTATATATATGTGATATATATAAATTTTGTTATATAATAATGTGATGATTACATTATGTACATTTTAAATTTCTATCAGACAGTGCTGTTGTAGAAAATTACCAAAATATTCAGGAATGCCTCTCTTCCAGGGTCATCAGGGGCAGCCTGTGATTTCCTTTTGTGTTTTCTTCTAGGTTATATGTCACCACACCCATCTCCCCTGGGAGCTGCAGAGCATATCTCCAGCCCTATGTCATCAGGAGGAGGCCCTACCCCACCCCAGATGCCACCGAACCAGCCAGGGCCCCTCATCCCTGGCGATCCGCAGGCGATGAACCAGCCCAACAGAGGTCCCTCGCCTTTCAGTCCTGTCCAGCTGCATCAGCTGCGGGCTCAGATTTTAGCTTACAAAATGCTGGCCCGGGGCCAGCACCTTCCCGAAACGCTGCAGCTCGCAGTCCAGGGGAAAAGGACGTTGCCTGGCATGCAGCAGCAGCAGCAGCCACCGCCGCCGCAGCAGCCGCCGCCCCAGCCGCAGCAGCCGCAGCAGCAGGCCCTTGTTAACTTCAACAGACCATCTGGTAGGTTAATATGCAACCACATGAATCATGTGATGGTCCAACTCGGAGGAGAAAGACTGCTGATGGCGCAGAAGCACTGGGTTGGTAGAAGCCCAGGGCTGTCTCAGCCTTTCGCTGTACCTGGCCGGCCGGTTCCCTTGCCTTGCTTTACTTAGTTGGCCCAGATTCCTGGTCTTTTCTGCTGTTTGAGCTTCTCAACCTTTGGGGACTCTGGTGCAAGCTGTAGACCTGGGCAAAAGGCACTGTCTCCTGTGATTTTGCATTCTCTTTCAAGAGGTGCAAGGTTTGCGGGAGCCCGTCCACCAGCCCCAGGGAAAGAAGTCTGCACCCAGTGTGTTCCATCTTATGCCCTTTGATTGATCCCTTCCTCTCCCTTTTCGTTGTGAAAAGCATTTGGGGAGGTTTCCAAGAAACATACCTGCAGTGAAATAATTGTCAAATAGAAAGTCAGAAACAAAGGGAAATGCAAGTCCAGGTCAAGCATGTAGGGGCTACAGGAGTTCTCATGGTTGTGCATCTGAGCATCCAAGATGACGGGTGTCCAGGCAGGAAAGGAGACAGGGTCAGGCACCTAATTCTCATCATTCGAAGGAAGTTGCTCACCAGTTCACAGAGGACACAGGCCCATTTGTAGCTTGAGAGTAAAAAGTGGATTTCCTACATGGAATTTATTACTATTATTATTTTTATACTCACCGGAGGATATATTTTTTATTGATTTTAGAGAGGGAAATAGAGAGAGAGACATTGATATGAGAAACATTGATCAGTTGCCTCCCATATGTGCCTAGACCAAGAATTGACCTGAAACCTTGGTATATGCCATGACTGGGAATCGAACCCACAACCTTTTGGTATACGAACAATGCTCCAATCAACTGGGCCACCTGAACCAGGGCTGGAATTGTTGTTTTAAATTATGTTGTTATTGTAAATGGTGCTGCATGACGGAGGTGTCCATAACATTTGTTCATCATAAATGGAATAACAGAATCCACATGGCCTAGTGTTCTTACGTATCCTGGGATCAAAGTCGAGGCTATGACATATGTCACGTGTTGAGATGAGATAGTCCTTGTAGGCCTTCTGGTGGTCTGACTTCATGCCACTGGTAGAATTCAGAGCTACAGGGGGCTATAGGTTGCCCTTCCATGAATGTTGTTTTCTCTGGGAAGGTTAAAGGATGAAGTTCCAGGTGTCTGGATACTTGAACATAACAAATGCTTCCTGTCCTAATAAACAGGATCCTGTGTGTTTTCTGGATCATTTCCAGAAGAGAGGGCTTCATTTTTTTTAACCCAGCTCGATGCCTACATCTTTCCTCACCAGGCCCCTGTCATCTGGGGGAATTCGCTTTATTTATTTTTTAAAATATATTTTATTGATTTTTTACAGAGAGGAAGGGAGAGGGATAGAGAGTTAGAAACATCGATGAGAGAGAAACATCGATCAGCTGCTTTCTACACACCCCCTACTGGGGATGTGCCCACAACCAAGTTACATGCCCTTGCCCAGAATCGAACCTGGGACCCTTCAGTCCACAGGCCGACGCTCTATCCACAAAGCCAAACCGGCCAGGGCAGGAATTCGCTTTATTACTCACTGCTCATGTCTTTTGGATTTCCAGGAGTCAGGCTCCCCTAGAAATGGAAATATTTGGGCAGATAGTGTTTTGTGCCAGAGTGGATGCAGGAGGAAAGCAGATACCTTCTCAAATAGAGCAGACCCATTCCTGCCCCGGGAAGGGCGTCGCCTCTAACAGCATTGCTGAACTTTTCCCCAAATCTCAGGTTTCACAGGGAGATGATAACCTTCCCTGACAAAGATGTTTTTTCGATTGGCATCTAGGAAAAGTCAAAATAAGGGGACAAGTTTTTTTTTTAAGGTAATATTACCTTTTATTAGTTGTTACTGTTTATCTTCCTCTCCCTCTTTTTAAAAAATATTTTGTTGATTTCAGAGAGGAAGGGAGAGGGAGATAAATAGAAATATCGATGAGAGAGACATATCCATCGGCTCTCTCCTGCATGCCCCCACTGGGGATTGAGCCTGCAACCTGGGGCGTTGAACCCGGGACCTCTTGGTCCATTGGGCCACACCCGCCTGCCCCCCCCCCCTAAAATAAAGTATAACTGCTTATAAATACCTCTACAAATATTTCAGAAAAAGTAAGTTTAAGTATGTCCACTTATCTGCAGGTAGCTGTGATTTCATTTTCCTTTTGTCCCATTTTCTGGTGCTACTCATGTCTGAAGAGAATCTTTTTGGCTGGGGTGGCCTGCCTCAAACCTGCTCCAAGGTTATAAATCACCAAAATTGACATCATCATAGCTACCACCAGAGAATTACAGTTTGACTGGAGGAATTGCTCACCGAGCAAATAACTCTTCAGTCCTGTTATGGGCTCCCCTCAAATCTAACCCATCATTTTTCTTTTCATTCTGATTCATTTTTCCTTTTAGATACTAAAGCAAAATTAAAAATGGGAACTGAAAAAGATTTGGGTTGGTGGTGGAGGGGTGCAGGCAGGACTTTGTGGTAGAAAGTAAAAGTTTTATTGCTCAGTTTTTTCAGTCCCCTTCCACTTTTTAGTCATCTAAAGTTTCTTGGTATGTTCAATGTAAGTATGCTTTATTACATTTTTTTCTTTTTAATATATTTTTATTGATTTTAGAGAGGAAGGGAGAGGGAGAGAGAGATAGAAACATCAATGATGAGAGAGAATCATTGATTGGCTGCCTCCTGCACGCCCCCTGCTGGGGATGGAGCCCACAACCAGGGCATGTGACCTGACGGGAATTGAACTGTGACCTCTTGGTTCATAGGTCAACCCTCAACCACTCAGCCATGCCGGACACGGTGGAAACCATTTCAATCCTTCTTTAATGCACAGAATTATTTGCCTAAATACCTTTGTGAGCCAGAAGGCAAATTCGGAACTCCGAATGCATAGACATTCTGTACTTGTGAGACTGAGGTGTTTGAATGAGTTTGTTTCCCTGTTTCTTAACCTCAGGCATGGGGTGCCTCCAGTAAAGACCCCCCTTCCCCTTAGCTGCACTGGGATGCCCCTCAGGAGAGTCAGAGCATCCCTCTCTACCTTGACTTCTAAGGTGAGGACCGAAGGGAAAGCAGATGCATTTTGTGCCTCTGACAATTAAGCCTAAACTGTTTACATTGTATAGGGAGTCAGAGATAAGCTAAAGAATGTAATTTGTCTTCCACTTGCAGATACCAGGGAGAGGTCTTATCAGTTAGCAGACCACCAGTGTCTGCCGTGGAGATGATTTCCAGCCTGGCAGCTCCACTCTCAGCCGCCTGAGGGACGGGCAGAAAACCTAGGGACAGGTGGTGCCATTCTGGGCATGTCTGCTTGTGGCCAGCTGCCTCTGCAAATAGAAGTTTTTCTAGAATCGGTTGGAGGGAGTGGAAAACAGACCCATGCAGTAAATAAACGTGTGTGTTTAGTTAGGAAGGGAGTTTGCCTGTAAGTGAGTCTGATTGCAGGTTCCCAGGAAGCGCATGGCAAGCCGGCTTCTCAGCGTATTTGTGCTGAGTTGTATTAAACTCTAGGAACATTCTGAAGTTTGCTGTAGAGAAAGGGGCATTTCCAAAGTTGCCAGCTAAGACCATACCCAATTTCCCCAAGTCCTTTCTTTGCCATGCAGCTGTGCAGAGCTGCGTAGTTAAATTAGACTTCTCTATCTCTGTGTCCTTGGTGGCAGCAAAAATGACAAAAGCTGAGGATGGAGCAGAGCTGCATTGTCTCATTGAATCCTCACTGCCATCCTCTGAGGTTGGCACTGTTATTACCGCCATTCTGCAGATGGGGAAACTGAGGCACAGGGGTTAAGGCAGTTGCTCAGGCTCACGCAGCCAGCTGGCGATAGAGCTGAGGGGACGCTTACCGTTCTTTTGGTCCAGGGCACTTTACGTGTCCCTGTTTAATTCACAGTAATTTATAGTACTTTTTCAGTTGGAGATTTGGCTGTGTACACCCATGTTTGGGTCTCTCTGCTTCTCAATTTTAAGGTCCAATCAACCAGATAAGAATGCCTTTATATTTATCGGCCAAAGGCCAGTCCTGCGTGTATCAGCTTTAGTTGGGAGTCAGAAGCTAAAAGTGACTAGATTCGGAACCAGGGATATCACACATGCTCTGGGTGCCTTTTGGGGGGCGGGGGGGAGGGTTGGGGGGGAAGAGGAATGTGGTTTTTAAAAATAGTGACTTGAATATATACATCAAGGAGTCATCATAGGCTTTTGCATAGGTATTTGCAGACTATGATGCTAAAGAAAAAAATGCCCAGAATAATTGAAACTTGTAACAGTATTACACTTTTATGGCTTTTTGTTGATGAATTATTTAAACTTTGGAAAGAGGAAAAAAAAAATTCGAGAACTGGATTTAAGGTAATTATTATGATATTATCTTCTCAGTAAGACCCACATGTTCTTTTTATTAAAGGTGGTGGGGGTTTTCATTATTTAGTATGCTACACCAAGCCTTCAGATATATTCAATTCTGCCAGTTTCCTGAGCTTATTAAGGAGATTCGTAGAATTACAGAAGATTAAAGTAAGTGTTAGAAATCTCCAGCTCCTCTCTTCTGGCTGGATCCCCTAAAGCACCCCAGTGAAAAATCTACCCTGTTGTTAAAGACCTCTAGGGAAAAAGGTGTCCTGAAATGTCTCTCTGTAACTCATGCCAATGCTTCACAGCCCTGAGGTTTAATGCTTAGAAGTTGGTTTCTTATATATGGATGAAAGAAACTCTAAGTACGGTATAAAATATTATGAAAAGCTATGCACTATGCAGAAGACCTCTCATTCAGAAAACAAAACACACACACACACACACACACACACACACACACACACCAGAAAGTACTTGGTTGAAAAGGATCTCTCTTTATTATGATAGTACACCTAAAATGCCTACAATAAAAATAAATATTTTTCCCTCAAGAATTCTTCATCAACACCAGAACCAGGGCTACCAATTACCTCAAGAAGTCTTATCAAGCTCTGTATCTTTTGGAAAGTTTTACCTAACTTCAGAAGAAGGGGGGAAAAGGAACAGTAGGAACACCACACACACACACATACACACACACACACACACACACACACACTGCAGTTTCCTAAGCAGTTTGTTCTAATTCTTCACATTCCTCCTGTCAGAGTGTTTGCTTATGGCTACCTGTGCATTGTCATGTAAGCCCATTTCTAAAAGGTATGTGCTGGAAATTGAATAAAAGTGTTTAATTTTTCATAATGTATGTCTTTGTATGGTTAATTATTAAGTCATTCTGAAGTGTATAGACTATAATTTTGTCACCATTGATTGAATCATCTTAATTTTTCTTGGAAAAGATAAAGACAGTTCTTGAAAGAATGCCTGAGAGGTTTTAACTTCTGCTTACTGAGATTTTCTTTTCTCTAATTTACTAAGTCATCTGGTGGCACCTCTAATCATATTTATAATCTTGAAGTAAGTAAAAATCCACTTTGGAGGAGAGATGGAATCTTCCTATGTTAGGCCCATACTTACCATCCCAACCTCTTAAGTACAATGTGGACAGTTGCTTTAAATTGACGTATTAAGTACAGTTCAGTAAGCTTGACAAATGCATATCCCTTTATTCTGATAACATGCAAAGAATGCTCCCTTTAATCTTCATATTTGCTAGTTTTTATTAGGTGGAACGAGCAGATTGTTTTTCCTCTGCACTGAATGTTTTTAGAAATATCTCTAATATGTAGTAAGAAATTGAAGGTCTGAGGTGCACTGATTTACTCTGAACTGTACTTGAGAGGTCATGAAGGGGAAATGCCTGCCCTCTTGAGTTCACACCAGAGGGCCGCAGGCTCCTGGCTGCGTGTGTGAGGCCTGGCTCTAACGGCAGGCCCGTCCAGCGGGGACTGAGTGTGATTTTAGGACCACACCCAGACTGCATCTGACTTAGGTTATGTTATCAGCTTACTTTGTAATAACCTAACTGACTTAGGTTATTCCCTTACGTTTCTGAACTCTGAATGCACCTATAGTTCTTTTTAAAAATCCACTTTTGATGTAGACCTGCCTTTTGATGGCAGCCCATCCTTTAGTCAGTTTACTATGTAGGAGTCATCTGGGGGCCATTCCCACTAATGCTCCTTAGTGATGCCATTTCCCTTCGCCCCAGGTTCTTATTTCTCTGGCCCCGCCTTTCCTCTCCACACCTCATTTTTTATTTTTCTTCCCTCCTTTTTTCTTACCCTCCGATATTTACTGGTCATCATCCCTGGGCCCCAGGGGGACAGCGGGCAGGCCTGGTATGGCCGCAGGTCAATGACCCGCCCAAGCTGCTCATATCGCTCTTGTCCCACAGGCCCCGGGCCGGATTTGAGCGGCCCGAGCACCCCGCAGAAGCTGCCAGTGCCCGCGCCCAGCGGCCGGCCCTCGCCCGCGCCCCCCGCAGCAGCGCAGCCGCCCACAGCCGCAGTGCCCGGGCCCTCGGTGCCGCAGCCCGCGCCCGGGCAGCCCTCGCCCATCCTGCAGCTGCAGCAGAAGCAGAGCCGGATCAGCCCCATTCAGAAACCGCAAGGCCTGGACCCCGTGGAGATTCTGCAGGAGCGGGAATATAGGTAATGCACCCCATCCCGGGCGTTCTTGCAAGTCTCACCGAGCCTGGGGGTGGATGCAGTCTCCCGGGGCTTTCGTTGCTCCTCTCTATGGTTGAGGGAAAGGCCCAAGGATGATTGCAGAGGCCAAAACTCATGCGATGGGAATGATTTCAGCAAAGTGGGGTGGGGAGGTGGTTGTGGTGGGGGGCTCTCTGATGGCTCTGGGTTGGCAGCTCTGTGATTTTCACTCATTTAATCAGGACACCTTTATCCACCCCTGTGACAGGTCAGGCACTGTGTTAGGCGCTGGAGATGTGAACATAAGTGGTTGTCTCACACAGATTATGGGGTGCCTGATCTAGTTTGCCAGCTTATCCTTGATTGGTGACTGCAAGTTGGTCAGATGTTGAGTGTTTTGTGTTGGCCTGACCTTCATGATACTAAAGTACACTTTGGTAGGTATACTGTATTTTTTGTTTAAATTCATGCATTATTTAGGTGTATGCCTTTTTAGTATATGTGCCGCTGAAGCGAGCACTTGGTCTATGCCTTGGTCCGACGTTAGGAGTAAGCCCTAGGTAGGTGTCTTCATATGGGGTCCTTTAAACTCTTCCTCCAGAAACGTAATTTGCACCTGATTTGGCACACTTATCTAAATCAGCAGTTGGCAAACCTTCTCGGTAAAGGCCCAGGTAGTAAATATTTTACGCTTTGCAGGGCCATATGATCTCTTTGACAACTACTCATCTCTGCCTTTGAGTGAGAAAGCAGCCCATATGATAATGGGCTGACTGTGTTCCAAAAAACACTTTATTTACAAAAAGAGGCTGTGGGCAGGATTGGCCCACAGGCCATTGTTAGCCGACCCCTCATGTCCATGGTTAATGTTAACCAACAGGGAGACCAATAAGGCCTGAGTCAAATGAGAGCAAAGCTCAGATCATGGTTCCTGGAGTGAGACAGAAGTCATGCTCATCACTTTCTAGCTGTGTTGCCTTGGTCTAGTTCCATCTCTTTTCTGCCACTTAATTTCCTCATTTGTTAAAAGAGGATCTTCGAGTATTTCTTGTGGGAGGAGATGAAATGACACAAAGACGTTTAATACATATTAGCTATTAGTATTATTTCCCCAAAATGATTTAATTGAACAGAAAATTAGAGTTTAAAAATTACAGAGAATGTTAGTAACAATGTAATAGACTCCCTTTTCAAACATTACCTTAAACTTTATTGAAAAACGCATGACTTATTCATTACTAGATTAAAATACTAAGCTATCAGCTTTGAGAGTTATCCTGAAAGAAACCACAGTAACTTGCCGTTAAATGTGTGCAGTTTTGTTTTTTTGTTGTGTTTTTTTTTTATGAAGAGTGTAACTGTAGTCTCATTACTATTGCTAATCCTCAATTAAGAGTTTTTATGTTGCTGTTTCCAGCATTTCATGTATCCCTGGGGAGCTAGATGCTCATCATCTGTAGCTATTTCAGTGTTCATAGGCTGGTTTTGTTGGGTGAATAATTGCTGTGTATTATAAAGTCAAATATTAGCAAATGTTTCTTGGACAGAAAAACTATATTTATATACAATCTTTTATGTTGCTATAAAAAACCAAAAGCAATTTTTAAAAGACAGTAAATGGGATAGAGAGTATCATTTACTCTAAAATTCTGACTTCCTAAGAGTAAACATTTTTTTCACTACCCTGAAGGCACAAACCTACCAGTACCTTTGTTAAGTCATGTGAATTACCTTCATAACATCAGAGATACTCTCTGTATCTAGAATTGCATCTGTATTTTTTTTCTTTATTCAACCTGTGTTGTGTTGTGTATGTGTGTTTTACTGGCTTCTAATTTTTCTTTCATTTTCACCAGGATTTTAATTACAGACCTTTCTTGTACTGAGCTCATTTTTGCACCTTTTTTGGAAGTGATCTTAATAGGTATCCAGCATTAAGAGTACTATTTAGCCTATTCCAATATTAGAAAAGCTTTTGTCCTTCACTCCTATAGTTATAAAAAAAATAATGTATCTGTCAGTATCTCTTAAACTGTATGCCTTGTAGAGTGTGGTGGAATGGCTGTTTTTCATAGTATTATGACTTGACAAATGTCTCCTTGTTTGTAAGGCTGCATGGCTTTTGAAATGATTGATCTGGCAGCCCTGGGTCCAAACAGCGGGAGGGGCCTTTGGACTGAGTTTCCCCATGGCCAGCCTGAGGGGCACAGGTTTTCACCTGCCGCATCGCAGGGGCATGTTCTAGCTTCTTTATAGAACAACAGCTGGTTTCTGCCGATACGAAGATAAATTGTTCACCTGCCAAGATTAGTAAAATTTTTCTCTTAAAAAGGGTAGATTAAGACCCTTGGGCCCTTGTAAAGACAGCTTGGAGGCGTTTCCACTTGCCCCTCTTGGAGAGAATGGCCTGCTTAGCCTGTAGCATTGGTAACTGGAAGAGCCCAGTGTACCTGTACCTTCTGATCAAGGATTTGAGCAAGGTCTTAAAAAAATCCATTGTAGCCCTAGGCGGTTTCTCAGTGGTTAGAGCATCGGTTCTCAGACTGAGGGGTCCTGGGTTCAATTCCAGTCAAGGGCACATACCTCGGTTGCAGGATCTCGGTTGTAGGACCTCGGTTGCAGGCTCGATCCCTGACCCTGGTCAGGGCCGTGGGAGGCAACCAATCAATATGTCTCTCTCACATCAATGTTTCTCTCTCCCTCCCTCCCTTCCACTCTCTCTAAAAATCAATGGGGAAAAAAATCCTCGGATGAGGATTAACAAACAAAAAATCTCTTTTACAATTTTATAAACTTTAGTTTGAGCAGAGTCATCTGTCAAAAATTCTTTAACAGATGTTCATTCCTTTGACCGTTATGATATCACTTATCTTGTCTATGAAAATTGAAAGGAAATTGTTAGAATCTTAAATTTTTTTTAACGTTAAGTCCCTTGGCTGCTTTTCCTTGTTCATCATGCAAGGATTTTGACAAATTGGCCTTCTTTATTTAGTAATAGCATAAATAAGTGTATGCATATGAATAGTTTGCCTCAGATCTGTACAAAGTCTCCAGTTAAAACAGTTTGCCCATTTGAATTGGAGCCTTTCTCTTTGAAAGGAACTTGATTGCTTTTATCCGTAGTAAGTGTCAGAGAGATGTCCCAGTGCTTTTCGTCTGGGTGTCTTGTCTTTTTGGCACACTTCTTTTGCCCCACCAATATACCTAACTTCAGTTCCTCCACTGAGAGTTAGATGTTTGGGCAAAAGGGCTCCAGGCATTGTCACATTAGCATGTAAACTAATTCCACAAATGTTTGCATGGGAGATGGATTTCAGATTCGAAGGAAGAGCATTTCTGTGTTCTGTCAGCCCCTCTGCTTATCAAGGCCGAATTTTGCTTCTGGAAGCAAATATAGCCAGTGTTTTTTGGGGTGTTTTTTTTCTTTTTGTCCTCCCTGGTATCCATTACAACCCTGAAAATTCCTTCTCAAAAATTACCAAGGGCCACTTTATCAGCAGAGTTACAAAAAGTCGGTCTCCCTCCCTCGCTCTCTTTTTAAAAGTGTCACTCAGCTCCTTGCAGGAACAAAATGTACCAGTGTCATTTTCTGTTCAAATAACTCTCCTGCAGGAATCATAAACTTCTCCTCTGGACCTGAACAAAATATCTGTTGCCTTTAATGGAACTCTTTTTCTTGCCAGAACAGTCACCCTTCCTGATTTACTGTTCAATCTGTATGAAAAACTTGAGTGACCTAATTCTGCTTCAATTTTCTGAGCTCGTGAGGACACTAAATGAGCCTCCTGCAGTCAGGCAGTATTAGAGCTGTTGTTGTTTCGACAAGTTGAGAATCCTGAATCTCTTTATCGGGCAACCTGCTGAATCCCATTGATAGGAAGATGAAACTGTCTGGAGAGAAGCATTATTTAAAATGAAGATTTCCATTAACAACCACCACCACCAAAAGACAACATTTTCTGTGTTAAAGAAGCCCCTCCTGTACCTTGGCCCCCACCCCCACCCCCACCCCCCATGTGCTGAATTGAATGCATATAATGTCACCCTCCCCTTCCCCTATACTTCGCACGTTTGTACTTTGTACTTCTTGCCTCCCTTTCATAAAAAAGAGATTCTTTTGTGCTGGGGAATCTGAGATTCACTGACAAGTGACTAGGTCCTTTGGAAGGGAGCAGTCATTTCAGGAAGAAGTGTCATTCTCCCCCGCCCCCCCCCCCCCCCCAGCTCCTCACCCACTGCAGTGCCCCAGTCCCCCAAGGCCATATCCACCCCCAGTCCCCACCTCCCTTCTTCCCCCCCTCCACTCCCCAGCTCCCACCCGCCCAGATCAGTGTGATTTAATCTCTACACTGTCCATCCAGCTGTCCTAAGATTATTTATTTAGTTCTTCAGAAGATTAAGGGAAACACAGCTATTCCTTTAATTTAGCACCTGACCTACTTTGTCAAAGAGAGTAAACCAGACAACAAGGAATGGTTTGGGTTCTGGGCTTTTCAAATGCAAAAGGTCTGAAATGACTCTAGATTCTAGAGTCTAGAACCAAGGAAGGAGAATACCCCATCGTTGGCCCTCATCTCACCCCTTTATATTTAATTTTCCTTTTACTATGGCCTTATTACAAAAGGGAAATTGTTTCAGTTTAGTTACTTCCTTTAAATTATATATTTGAAAAAAATCCACAAAAGGTTTTTCTCTTAATATCTTAATTGTTAAGATGCATCATCTGTTGCAGTATTTGGAGATTTGGGGCTATGTGGCTATTTAGGAAATTGATCTGGATACAATAAAGTAGGAATCTGTTATATTATTTTCAGTTAAATCAATGAAAAACAATGCATTTCCTTTATTATCATTAAAATTTTGAAAAAGAGGACATTTTACTTCTCTACCAAGGCAAATAACAAAGTTGTTTTTTTAAACAATCATTTTGATATTTGGACCATATGAAATCCTAAGATATTTTGCACATCTAAGTCACAGATTTTACTTCTTCATATTCATATATATATACACACACATACACACACACACACACACACACACACACATCATCGTAAAGGTTGATGAAACCATAATACCAATTTTTAACAGAATCTTAAATGATCAACGTTTATAGTTGAGATCCAGGAACGTTCTCAGCTAGAAAGTCTGTTTTAATTACCCTGTGGTGGTTCAGTGCCAGGCAAAGGAGGTCCCGTCTAGAGACTCCTTTATTAGCTCTGAAGTCAGCGTGTTTCTTTACATCGCCAGGCTTCTGTTTTCCCATCGGTAACAGCACCATTATACCTTGAGGGGTGTGTGTGTGTGTGTGTGTGTGTGTGTGTGTGTGTGAGAGAGAGAGAGAATGAATTAAATTGTGCATCAGATGTACTTAACGCAGTGCAGTTCATGTTAACTTAGTTTAGCTTACTGCCTTTTTTATTACTATTCTTTCTTTTGAAGTCTCTTCCAAGACAGTTTTGCCCCAAATTTTGGGGAAGATAGTTCTCAAAATAGATTTAAATGGCATATAATTATTTGGAAAAAAAAGAATCCAGGTGAACTCTAGAACCAGGCGTTTCTGTGAGTAACAGTCCTGGTATCCCAAATGAATGAAGAAAGGGGGATGTCTCCTATTTTCCCTCATGAGGAAATTACCTGCAGTTATATTTTTGATAGTGTCTAAAGTGAGAATCCCCAGCAGTCCTTTTCTAGAAACTGCCAGCTTTTAAATACTGTTTACTTTGCTGGTTGCTGCTGCCCCAAACCTGATTTTTAAAAACGCCTAAATTGCCTTTTCTTTCCCCCAGCAAGCATTGCTCAGAGAGGAAGTGGCTGTGGCTGGCAGGGCTCTCTCTGAATGTTTTGGGTTGGCCGATTTCTGTGGCCTCAGCACCTACAAGTGCTCTTGTTCACTCGGCTTTAAAGGCCGTCGTCATCAGCATCTTGGCAAGGCGGGCAGATGGCCCCGTTGCCGTAGGACAGAACCAGAAGTTGGAAAGGAGGCTTTCTGCCCGCCTGCCAGTGGCTGCCTGGGCTTTTTGGAGCAAGTCAGAGTTTCCTGCCTCTCATTTTCTCTCTCTGTTCAGAGCGAGCAGTGGCACTTGATGTTCCTCCTACATGTATCATGAGCCTTTTTTCCTGGGTGTTAGAGAAAGGTTATGTCCAAGACCAGAGCGTTAAGCAACATATAGCACCTGTCTGCATTAATGCGAGGGTGGCTTTTCTCTGTTTAACATCAGAAAATCTGGTTGGGTGTCAGAAATCAGCCATGAGTATCTGGGATAGGTTTTGCCATGAACTTGAACCTAGTGTTACTGTTTGTCATTTAAGACTGAACTGTAATGTATATTTCCATCTCTCCCGCCCCTGTTTTACTATCTCCCTTAGGCTCCAGGCTCGCATAGCTCACAGGATACAAGAACTGGAAAACCTGCCTGGCTCTTTGCCACCGGATTTACGAACCAAAGCAACCGTGGAACTGAAAGCACTTCGGTTACTCAATTTCCAACGTCAGGTATTACCTTTTCCCCAGCAAATCTGAGGCGGAGGAAATGAATGTAATTGTTGGAGATTGGCGTGTTTCCTTAAGTCTCTTCAATATTGTTATAAAGATAGAAACTTAGTAACATCGTGTATCTTTCAGACCAGCAGCAGAGAGCTAAAAGCACTGAAGACGAACTGCTTATTATTCTGTTTTTCTTGCCTGTGTATCAGATACATTTTTTCCCACCTGCAGGATGGTTTACAAAGTCAGAGTTATGGCGGTCTGTTACCGTGGCCGAAACCTTGAGAACAAATGAGATAGCTCGTGTTTGCCTTTATGACTCCCAAGAAAAACAATCACGTGGTAGATGAGAGCCATTCTTTGTAAGCACAAATGTATAATCCTAGCACGGCCGGGAACATATTTAACAAAGACATTAGCCACTCTGCTAAATTAATAGTCCAGCATTTATAGAAATACATAAACCTGTGTCTTGTAACTTGATTATTCACCACAACACAAGTTAGGTGCATTTGATCCTGTCAGACCTATGCACTGAGTAACCAATGAGTTATTATCTATTGTTCCTGCTATGGTTCATAGTAGTCACTGATTAATAAGCACTGGCATAATGATCTGCTTTAGAATTGCTAAATCAGTAGGACACCAGTGGAATGACGTAGAGCTGATTTTCACTTGGTGAGTTTTGTCTTAAGGACCCTGTCTGCAGGTCTCCTGGTCTGCAGGCTGCCTCATTTAGCCAAACGGGAAAAGGGGCACTGTGCCATCAGTCAGATGGGTTTGCTTGGTTAAGGTCCTAGGGCAGTGATGGCGAACCTATGACACGCGTGTTAGAGGTGACATGCAAACTCATTTTTTTGGTTGATTTTTCTTTGTTAAATGGCATTTAAATATATAAAATAAATATCAAAAATATAAGTCTTTGTTTTACTATGGTTGCAAATATCAAAAAATTTCTATGGCACCAGAGTTAAGTTAGGGTTTTTCAAAATGCTGACACGCTGAGCTCAAAAGGTTTGCCATCACTGTCCCTAGGGCATACAAAATGAGTTACTAATGAATGAAAGTGAATTGCATGACTTCGTCTATTGGAGGATGTGATTAAAATCACAAGGCCACCTCACTTGCTATTGTCATATGACCTTGGGAGTACATTTGCCTTATCTATAATAATAAAAGGGTAATATGCTAATAGACTGGACATCTTCCAGACGTCATTCCAGACATCCTTCCTGACAAAGCTGGGGCTGGAGGGAAGCCAGCCCGGGTCCCTGGTGCCTACGGGTGGCCCCGAGGGAAGCCAGTCAGGGTCCCGGATGCCAGAGGGAAGCCAGTGCCGGCAGCTGGGGGAAGGAAGGCCTACTCTTGCATGAAAATTCGTGCATTGGGCCTCTAGTTGGTTATAATATCACCAAGGAGCATCAGTGTGGCTGGGTGCTGCTTGGTCATAGGTTTGTGAGAGTAGATTAGAACTTAAAAATAAATTTAGAAATTAAAAAAAAAAGCAAAGAAAGAAAACGTCTCTGAGTTCCATTTTTTTCCTTCTTATAGGTGACTTCATAAAATGCATTGATAAAGTGTTTGATAAGATTTTGTTTAAAAAATATTACCGAAGTATATTTTTAGGAATAACATTATATTCAAATTAGCTTCACTATGCTAGACTCTTATTAGTCTCTGATTTTTGCTTGATATTATTGAAAAATTCTATTATCTAAGAAGTTTCCCAATGAAATGAGCTGTAATTCATGCTGATTTCAGATTCAATTGAATTATTATTTTGATGTATATTTTCAATTTCCACTCTCTATCACCACATAACATACAAAATGGACAAGTTATTATACTTATGATCACCTAAAAAAAGTTCATGATATAGTTTAAACTTTGAATATCTTTCAAAGAATATTATTGTTAGAATTGGGGAGAAGCCCAAACTTGTATCTCTTGTCTTTTACATGAGACTATGAATTAACACTGTTTGAGTATCTGCTGCCATTGTCCATGAACAGGAAGTAATCCTCTGTTCATTTTGCAGAGCATCATTAAAGTTAATCTTTTTAAAAACGAGGAGCCCGTTAGTATGGCATTTAAGACAAAGTAAAAAAAAATTAAATCTCATTAACTAATTAGTATCATTGGAATAATTAAATAGGATGAATAACTTTATTTAAAATATCTACTTTATTTTTTTTAATGTAATGCTATAATTGCTTTTTTTCTTGAATTATTTGTAAAGAAAAGCTATACCATCTTAAAAAGCCATGCCACATAAATTTGGCATGATTTAGTCCCTTTATTTACTAAAAAGGCCAACTGTGAGTGAGAAACCTTAGAATCCCCCTTCTGTCCCACTCAGGGGAAACGAGAGAAGGAGAGGGTCAGGGGTCTGGCCACTGCTCGGGGAGCCTCTCTAACTGCTTTCCTCCCGCAGCTGAGGCAGGAGGTGGTGGCCTGCATGCGGCGGGACACGACCCTGGAGACGGCCCTCAACTCCAAAGCGTACAAGCGGAGCAAACGCCAGACCCTGAGGGAAGCCCGCATGACGGAGAAGCTGGAGAAGCAGCAGAAGATCGAGCAGGAGAGGAAGCGCCGGCAGAAGCACCAGGTACCACCGCCTGGCTTTGCCTGTCCTCGTGTTTACAGACACGTCCAATTCCTTAACTGGCTGGAGCAGAAGGGCTGGAAATGTGTGCGGTGGGCGGAGGGGGCATCACAGAGCAGAAGATGGAGCTTACAGAGTCTCCATTGTGTAGTCGGGGACACTTAGGCCAGATGACCTGGGCTTTCTTTGTTCCAATCAGGTGTCACCTTCCTATTTCCCTGGAAAGCTGCAGTCTGGGTGGGATTCCCACAGCAAAATCCTGGGGAACTTGGAAAGAAGAAAGCAAAGAGTTATTTTTAATAACAGACAAATATGGTGTCCAGGGCTCTGTGACGGGCCCAGTTGGAGGTTTTATAGGGGCAGATATTTAGGAACATTCCTTTCTTGGGGTTTGGAAATATTTTGATGTAGGATTTGATTTCCTAAGCCTATCTATAATTTATTTGTCTTTTTGTGCTCAGTTTAGTGCCTATCCTAGTTTCGTTTTTAAAAAATGTCAGAGTTAGTGTACCTAAGGGTACACTCCCCTCCCCCATTATTTAAAAAATATGTACTAATTACTTATGGAGTTTTAGCTTCCTATAAAATCTTGAGTCACAATTCTACGATAGTTAAATTTTTTTATTGCTTTTTTTAGGGAGAGAGAGAAACATTGTTTTGTTCCACTTATTTATGCATTCGTTGGTTGCTTCTTGCATGTACCCTGACCGGGGATCAAACCTGCAACCTTTGGAGTATCAGGCCTAGCTGCTCGGCTGGGACTCTAAGAGATTCAGAGCAGAGGAAACATTACTTTTATAACATAATTCTCACTGGATATGCCCATGTCCCTCAGGTTTATTTGAGAAAGATTGGCTTTTAATTTTATCATTTTCATTTTTCACGTTCCTCTCCTTTTTCTTTTTATCCTCTCCATTTTTTATCTTTCCATTTTCATGCGGTCACACCCTCAAAGCTTCAGAGACCGCTCTTCCACAGGCTGGCCCGAAAATAAACTTTGAGAGGTCATCTCTCCCACCAGCCCGGTAGCCGGCGCTCAGCTATGGAGACACACACCAGGGCACCTATCCCAGAATAGTCCCAGGTTTCTGGTCTTTGTTGTGAAATGCACGTGAAATGCACACTGAGCATTTTTCCTGGACTGGGCTGAAACCTCCAGGGCCTTGGGAAATGGATTTTCAGTATTCTTTTCTACTCCCCTTGGGATCCTTCAGGAATATCTGAACAGCATTTTGCAACATGCGAAAGATTTCAAGGAGTACCATCGTTCTGTGGCCGGGAAGATCCAGAAGCTTTCCAAAGCGGTGGCAACGTGGCACGCCAACACCGAGAGGGAGCAGAAGAAAGAGACGGAGCGGATCGAAAAGGAGAGGATGCGCAGACTGATGGTGAGGAGCCCGGGAAATGCCCCGCTCGCTGCATTGGGAGTGTTAAATATGCCCTAGTAGAAGGAGAAAGGAGAAGCTGCTTACCAAATGTATGACCGTGTCCCCTTAACTTCATGCGGACGGAGCTCAAACAGCCTCTTTCCTGGACAATGCACGTCACACATCTTGGGTTACAGCTGGTCCGTATAGCTTTCCCATGTCCTAGGATGGCATTGCTGCTCAGATTTAGCTTCTCACATAAAGGAAGGTACCGTATCTCTTGGGAGTTTTGATAACCAGATCTGGAAGGCTGGAAATGGCAGCTCTTTTTAAAATACTGCCTCTTTGAGACTAATGGCACACGTTGTTTTGAATGAATAGCTCATTACGTTGTGTCTTGGGACCTGATGTCTTTTTTTTTTTTTATGGCAGAAATTTTTCTCTAACAATGCAAAAAGTGATTGTTACATTAATTTTGAAATGTTGCTTTTTGTTTATAGTGGCGGGAGGGTATTGTCAGAGGTTAGTCAGGGGTTATTATTTTTGCCCTGTTATTTTTCAGTGAATGTATATCACAGATTGATTGATTTCATTGGTCGGCATTTTTTTTTTTTTTTGTAATTGGACCTCATAGAACACTGTGGGTTTTACACAAGTGTGTGTGATCTGGAGTGCTAGGAGACCTGCAGGTTCTGTCTGGGACATAGCTCCCGAGTCCTGCATGAAGAGAAAGTCATGAGCCTCACCCCATAATGATGTCCTGGGGGAATTCCAAGTGACAGTGTCTTTCTTCCTCGCTGAGATTAAGGTTTGCATTTTGTTTTCATTGATTTTTGGGGTCCCAGAGAGTAAACACCATATTTTAAAATAGGTCCTACTAAATCTTACCATCTTCTCCCGCCTTCCTCTCCTTTTGGGGGAAGAAGAAGACTGCCCAAGAAATGTCTAATTAGCTCGGGAGACTGTTTCAGAGGAGTCTGAGCAGTCGGCAGTCAGATTTGTCTGATTCAACCGAAGTGAAGCTGTATTAGCACTTCAGTAACAGATTGGTTTGACACTAATGATTAGGCATTTGCAAATCATTAATTTTTGCAATTAAATGATGGAATATACAGATAACAGAGAAACTGAAGTTTTCTATCACTCTTTCTTCAAGTGAGATCAACCATAACGAAAAGCAATTAGAGTTCTAATAGCATTTGAGGTTCGTGCTCATCCACGGGGCCGACAGCAGCTAGACTGAGGGGTGCGCCTGCTGTCACACGGGCACAGGCTGGAGCGACAGCCCTGAGGAAGGCGCTGGGCCCTTCTGTAACGCAGCCGCCTGCTGAGGCGTTTGCGGCCTGTTCTCTCTGTCCTGTATCACAGAGGTGTCCTTTTATTGGGACATAAAAAAAAAAAGATTTCTCCTGAAATGGCACAGAGTATATCAGAGCTTTTGCCCCATTTAACCTCATAATGTGGCTGAATGGGAGGTGGAGGTGGGAATTACTGCATCTGTGTTATTGTTGGGTAGTATCAGATGTCAGGTAGTAGCTGACTTGTCCCCAGTCACGTAGGCTCAAAGGACAGTGCCAGTTATGACAAAAATCCCCCAAATTTGACCTCCCCTATCAACCACAATGTGTGTAATGCTTTTATGTATAAGAAATTATTTGTCCAGTGCCCATTTGATTATTTTGCCTTTAGAAATACTTATTCTCTCCACTTTTGATCGTATTTGAAAATTTCCTACATACAAAGTTAAGAATAAACTTCAGATGGTGAATTGTCTGATTTTTAACATTTTTGTGCTGTTAAAGAAACACAGAAGAACAAAGAGCCGACACAGCGTGCTCCATCACACCACATAAATACTGCAGCCATGTGTCCTGACTTTGCCGCGAACCCCAGTGTCCCGGGATGTAGGCATCGCTCTCCCCTGTGTGTGCCCGGTTCCCTGTGTGTGGGAACCCTTGCAGCCTGGAGCATTCGCTCTGCTGCACTCACCACTGGAGTTCAGACTGTCAGGGGGAGGGGAAAAAGCATCTGCAAACTGTCATTAGGCTCTGATCTGGCTTCTTTCCTTAACAGGCTGAAGATGAAGAGGGCTACAGAAAACTGATTGATCAAAAGAAAGACAGGCGTTTAGCTTACCTTTTACAGCAGACCGATGAGTATGTGGCCAACCTCACCAACCTGGTTTGGGAGCACAAGCAAGCCCAGGCGGCCAAGGAGAAGAAGAAGAGGAGGAGGAGGAAGAAGGTGAGTACCCAGTGGAGGGGCCAGTTTCAGGCGTGTATTGCTCTTTAATATATACACTTACCACACTAAGAAGAGGTTTAGATTACTGGGTTGCAGAAACTGCTCCTATAAATGGGTATGGTGTGAAAGAGTTCATCAGGCATACTAGACATTGGAGATAAGGGTGTAATGGGTAAGAGGTATTAAACTGTAACAATGTGGTTCATATGCCCATTGTTTCACACAGTATTTAAAAACTAAATACACATGGTCAGTAAGAAGAGAGAAAACACAGGCACAATGAACACAGGCACATATTCTTAAATGTGATGTCGTGTGGCAGTGTGCTCAGCTAAGAAACTAAAGTGAAAAGTTAGGAGAAATTGCAGTGTACAGATTGAAAGAAACCTTAAAAAGACATAAGAGATAGCTTTGGGATACTTTTGGAACAAATTTCAGCCTGTTTATTTGGACAGCCAGCAATGCCAGGATTGTTCATTTAGATCAGCAGCCCTGTGTCCCACTCAGGGAAGTGTGCAGGTCAGGGTTTCAGGTGATGTTGGAAAACAAGACTCTTAGGTAAAATATGTCCTAATGGTCATGAGAAGTGAAAGGTAAGATAAAGAATTTCTGCTCTACAGATACTACATCACAGCTCAAGGGCAACATGCTAATGTAGGCCTGTGAATATAGCTCTTCTCTGAGGCTTAAATAGTCTGCAAACAGCTCTTGGTTGATGTTTTGTTTCCATGGTAAATTCTAATTGGCCCGGATACAAACAGGATGTCTTCCTCAGAATTGGGAAGATTGAGGAGGGGTAGCATTTAATTATTTATTCTCTGCACTGAATAATGGAGCAAAATATTTTTCCAAAAATAATTAATTTCATGGCTGCTGAATTCTCATACCTGTTTCATAATGAAGGAGGGGCATGCATGATTGAGAAGGTGCCTGCTTGCTCCTGATCCCTGTAGTAGAAGATAGCTTCCCTTTTGGTGAAGATGCATGAGGGGTGTCTCAGGGCTTGGGTTTAGATGTTTCCGTGGTGAGGAATACCTCATTTTCTTGTCAAGGTAGCATTATAGACTTTGCAAAATTGCAGCTCCAAATATTTAACTTAAAAAGACACTTTCAGAGTTAGTGAAGAGCACACAGGCAAACAAATACAATTCTGTAACACTAGGGCCCCAGTGCACAAATTTGTGCACCTTGAAAGGAACTGTGGGCTGCGGTGGGCACAGGGGTGGGTCTCGGCCCATCCTCTGTGCCCCTGCCCGGCCCCTCCTTCTGTGATCCCCGGTTCCCTGTCTGCCGGCAGCCCCACTCCCTCTGCTGCCGCTCCCATGGACTGACAGCACCAGCCCCGCTCGCACCCGCTGACGGGCGCGGAGCAATTAGGGCTGGCGCCAGCAGCAGGTGCAAGTGGGCCAGTGCTGTCAGCAGGTGCAAGCGGCGGCTGCTGCCCCAATTGCCCCTCAGGAGCAGGGGGAGGTGAAGAAGCCTTCAGGGGTGATGGGGCTGGCAGCAGGTGCAAGCGGGGCCAGTGCCAGCAGTGGGTGTGAACGATGGCTCCAGCGCCGGAAGCAGGTGCGAGAAGCGGCTGTCAGCCCAATCGCCCCTCAGGAGCAGGGGGAGGTGGAGAAGCCCTGAGGGGCGATCGGGACCAGCTGCCACTGGCACCCGCTGATGGTGCTGGGTGATCGGGGCGGCAGCTGGTGCGAGCAGGGCCGGTGCCGGTAGCAGGTGTGAGTCCCGAGTGCGACCGCTGGAACAAAGAATTTTCAGTAACCACCAGAGGCTCACCTGCCTTGGTCTGGTGCCCCTGCTCACCTGCTCCACCATCCCACCATGGCCAACGCCCTCCATGTTCCACATTCTGCTGCCTGCTGCCGATGCCCGCCATGTTCCGCACACACTTGCCCCCTGCTGGTCAGTGCACGTCATAGCAACCGGTTGTTCGGTTGTTCCACCGTTTCATCTATTTGCATATTAGCCTTTATTAGCCTTTTATTGTATAGGATTCCATAAGTGGACCCCATGAAATGGCAGCTGTAGTTTTTCTGAATTTAGTCATGGATTTTGCAGAGATTGTCACAGAAAGGTCACTGTTAGCGTTTTTAATATTAATGTTTGTATTCTACATTTCTTTGTGATTAAAAGCTAATGGCCCAATTCTGGCTTAAAATTAATAGATTCCTACCATAGTGGTAGATCATTATATCATCGTAGAAAGATACATAGTTGAGTGATAATGATTATGGCTTTATTTTTGTGTTAATCTGTACAGAGCATGAACCTGTCATATTTTTCATTTCACAACTCTGATGATCTCTAGGTTGGCTCTCTACCTCCAAACTCTTGCCTTCCAGTTTGCTAGTAGCACTTATTCTATTTCCTGCATTTGCTCAATGACTGTTACCTGAACACTTACTATGGTGGAGATGCAGTGTGTTGGATGCTGGGAGAAGGAGAATGTAATGGTGAAGATAGCACTCTTGCCCTCTCAATTTAATCAGAGAGAGAAAAAGAGACAGACCGACAGACATTAATCAAATATGCATCTAAATATATAATTATAATCTGAGGTGAATGAGGTGAAGGAATAATGCCAGTCAACAATTTCCTGATTTCCTGGCAAATGAATAATAATAGCCAAGCACTGCAGCCTGCCTTGTGCAATCTCGGGCAACTCCCATTGATGATCTCACATGGTTGAAGATGCAGACTTACCCTTGATGAACAGCCCTTACCTCTTCCCTGCTGTGATATCAGGATGCCTTGCATTTGGGCCCTCTCTGCTCCCAGCAGGACTAAGGATCACCTTCCTGGGCCATCTTGCTGGCAGAAATGGGATAAAGCTGTGCCTTTCACGGGGCTTTGAGACTGAGTTCAGAGTGAGTTACCCAATTCCAGATGCACCTACCTCTCCTAGTGCAGGGAAATCGCGTGCTTTCAGAAGCTGATAGTTGGACACTTGGTATGATCTGTGGTTCTTTCCTCCACTAGAGTGAAGGATTGAGAGTTACTTGCTGCAGTTTCTCTGGCTGGAAGGAAACTGCATTTGGAAGCTTAAAAACTCTGTGCTGTCCCTTTCGGCATTTTCCCATAGGACTGACATGCTGAACCTTACTGCATTTTTTTAATTAGGAAAGGCATCAATAAATCTTTGCTTTGAGAAAACCCTTTCTGACCCAGTGAACTAATAGCATCGAGCTGGTAGCAGCATTTGTAAGAACTTCAAGAGCTGTGCTATTAAAGTTGAGTATGATTGACCTTGTAATGTAATTGGAAAAGGGTTACTTTTTGCTTTGTGTTAAACTCAGTGTATAATTTTTTAAAATAGCCCCCGTGTAACAGAAAAAAACCTTTGTTTTTCCCCATTAGGAGTATATTGTGTTTACTTGTTGTTAGTGAATAATAGAGTGGGGTTCCTTTAACATGTCATAACCTTGTTTAATTTCCTCTTCTCACTGTTAGAGCCATTTCTATGAAGTACGTATTTATAAATTATTCTGAAACTTCTCCTTCTCAACCTGGTCTTCCATTAATACCCTTGAAATGGAAGAAAAAGAAGTAAACTATATATATCTGCTTAAGAGTTAGAGGAGGAATAATTGTTAAAGCATTGAAATACCTCTGCAGGGGGGCAGGATGAAGGCGCTGTTACGTGCACTTAGCGGGACCTTGAGGCTTCTGACCTTTGCCATGCCTGTTCTCTAGCATCTGCTGAGTGACTGACAACAGGATAAAAGGGGGGAGGGGCTAGATGAAGCCACAGGGGTTTATACAAACATAGGATTGAACAGGCTAATTTAGAAAATTGGACCTCTCTACAAATCATGTTAGCACACAATCTTTTAAATCCAAAACTGCATAAGAAAACATATCAGACCAATTTGTTCTTACTCCTTACTGGGTATTTCATTAAAAGATCTGTTATCTAGTACTTCAGTCTCTCGATCTATCAGAAGGTGATTGATTGGTTAGGATTGAATGGGAAAGTTTCTCTAAAGCATTTTCTGTGTTTCCTGGCACATTGTAAGTACTCAGTAAATCTTAGCTATTTTATCAAGCCATTTTGTGGTGTAAATGTAGGATCATGGTTACTGAAATGTAGTTGTAGGGTTTTGAAAAGAAAATCTTTTCCCCCTTTACTGTATATTCTCTGTGATGTTGAGTAAATAGCCACCATTTTTTTTTTCTGGTCGAGGATCAATCAAATATTGCCTTTTAGGGTAATGACAGGTTCTTACACTAGTAAGGCCTACAGTGAGAAAGGGGATTTATTAATTTGGGTGGATCCTGCTTATCCCTCCCCAGCTCCTGCAAAGAGAATTTGTAATTATGTGGCCTCTGATTTAGAGTAGTTTTTGGTGACAATAAGGCATTTCTTGCAAGGTTTTAGGATGTATTTTTCCTTAAGCTGTGGTTAGGAGCCCATGCCACCTGTGACCTGAACCTCCTGCTTAAAAGTCTAGGCATTCTTTAGAGTTCAGCTTCCCGAGCTGTGGACTTCAGGCTAGAAATAAATATTTAATTCTGTCTTTCAAATCTTTCAATGGGCCCTGCAGGCGTGGCTCAGTGGTTGAGTGTCAACCTGTGAACCAGGAGGTTGCAATTCGATTCCTGGTCAGGGCACATGCCCGGGTTGCGGGCTTGATTCCGGGTGAGCGTGCAGGAGGCAGCCGATCAATGATTCTCTCTCATCATTGATGTTTGTATCTCTCTCCCATTCCCTTCCTCTCTGAAATCAATAAAAATATTTTTAAAAAATCTTTCAATGGGGTGTATACTAGCAGAACTATGTCCTTGTTACTTATTTGTGACATTTCTTGAAGCCCACAACACTAACAGGAACACCTCAGAGAATCCATGGGGGACAGAACTCCGGGCCAGATCTTTCTCATTGTGGGTGGTGTTTCCCTTTCTTTCTGAAACTTCTTTTTTCTCTCGCTTTCTTTCACCAACCACAATCATAAGTAAAATAAGGACCAGTATGTTTTGGAGGGGGAAACTTTCCAGCTATATATTTTATATTACCAATTTCAGAGAGGAAGGGAGAGGGAGAGCGAGAGATAGAAACATCAATGGTGAGAGAGAATCATTGATCACCTGCCTCTTGCATGGCCCCCACTGGGGGTTGAGCCTGAAACCCTGGCAGGTGCTCTGACCGGTAATTGAACCAGGACCTCTTGGTTCATAGGTAGATGCTCAACCACTGAGCCATACCGGCCAGGCTCCAGCATAATATATTGATCAATATAGTGATAAGAGATGCATTTTTTTCTTTTTTAGATATCCCAAAACCAGAAAAGCCTCTTGGTGTAATGTTTGGTAGGAAGAGCATCAAATCCAAAATAGTAATGTTGTTGCGACATTTGTTTTAAATCCAGGTTACTCTGCAGTTCTTCTCAATTCTTTTATGTCTTACATTTTCCCCCCAAAGATGACATAGTTTATTGCAGCTTTTCTCTACAAGGACATTTTCGTAGGTATTTGAGAGGATCTTAGGTAATTCTGGGCACTTGAGTGCAGTGACTGCGTAAAGATAGGTGGACACAATGCCATGGTGATTAGATTTGATTAGTTCAGTGTCTGAGTGGGTGAAAGCAGAAGTTTGGATCCAAGTCCTGCTTAACTGGATCAACCAGTTATTTCAGTCAAAATGTTAGAATTGGTTTTCTCTGCAAGGTACAACCAAAGCAATGTGCAGTTGCCTGCTAATTTGATATTCTTGGGTATTTTATTATTGCCTGATCACCTATCTGAATGCTCAGTGGTCCACTTAAGTGACAATAAAAATAACCCCGTGAATTTCTGAAAGCTTAGGTTTCCATTGAAACAGAACGAGTCTTTAAGAGGCCAGCACATTTGAATGTTGTTTCAGCATAATATAACAACACCTTCTGGGGCTAAAAGAAATTCACTTTATGATATAGATTGTAAATTACTTGGTGTAAAACTGTTTGTTTACAAAACGAGGCTGTTTGTGGCCTGTGTTGTGGTAATCAAAATAAAGTGCCCCATTGCAGTCTATTTTCTTAAGTTCAACTTAAACAGGATTTTCATGTTTAAAGGAGGGATTTCTTTCCCTCCTTGGCCCCATCACTGATTGTTTTATGTAGCTTCTGCAAGGAAGATGGGTAGCCTTGCACACAGCTTTGTTCCTGAACATTTCTAGATGGAAGGAATGAATTGACATTGGCCTTTGGAATGAGGAACCCAAATTGTCTTTTAGTTAAGAGTAATTTGTTTTATATCCCCTCCCAGGACTAGGTTAATTACATTCCTTTCTACCTCTATGAGCATAATTAGTTCCAAATTTTTTGCAGGTAGGAAGAAGGTAGTGCAAAGTTCCTTTAGTCCTAATTAATGGATGAACTCCAATGTTTTGTTTTTAATCAGTGGAAGTACGCTTAGGTCAGTGATACTGATAGAATGTGTTTGCGGTCACGTGATCCAGATTACTCTATGTGAAAATCCCTCAGGCACTAGCAGCCATTTCACCAGGTGCTTAGTCTGTTTGGAGTTCATCTTGAACCCAAAAAAGGGAAGTGGTTTCTTGTTTTGTTTTGTTTTTCTTGAGGGGTGGAGGGAATAAAACACCAGTTTGATGTGAGAACGTGGATTTATGAAAGCACACCAACCAGAAACCTTCAAACTGAAAGAATACAAAGCATGATGGGAGAACTTGGCATCTCTTGCCATAGAGTAGACTGCCACCTGGCTTCCACGCATATAACAACATAGCGGAATTGGTGTGAATACTGTACAGGGCATGCGAGAGAAGTCTCACAGAGCGCCAGGGCAATGAGGAATTGTGTATGTGTTCTTAACCTTTTCACTTGCAAATATTTTGGGACCTAATTACAATAATAATAATAGTTCACCGACCATATGCATTGTTCTTGTTGCTTGCATTCATTCATTCATTCACCAAATATTTACTTAGTGCCCTTTAAATGCAGGTACCCTGGTAGGTGTGGGCATACATAAGTGAACAGAACAGACAGAAATCCATATGAAAACAGCCCTCTGACTACTGTTGTTTCTTTTACATTGTAGAGGTTAATGCTCACAGTGTATATTATATGTGACATTGAATTGTATGTATTGAAATAGTGATCCAGTCCTGCAGCAGCCCTATGTGGTAACAGGGACTGTTACTCCCCGTAATTTTTTTTAAAAGGGGGTGATGGGGACCAAGACACGCACGATTTGCTCAAGGTCATACAGTGAAGGTCTCTTCACTTAGTGACACAGCTGGGATTCAAATGCAGGTCGTCTGATTCCAGAACCAAGTTTCTTACATGTAATATTACATTGTGCTTCTCAAATATGATACCTAGTGGAATTATTTTTTAAGTCAGTTTAGAGGATTTTAAGTCATGGAAGGGCCTGATTATGAAGCAGTTTTGAGATAACACGCTCCAGCATATTCATAGAAAAGTATCCTTCAGAGTAGCTTTGATTTTATTATTGATGGTCCTTCAAGCTTTTTAAGGTGCTATTCATTGAAATGGTGATCCAGTTCCACTAGCTAGCTATTGGAAATTGGCTTATTCATTGTCTCATTTGATTTCCTTTGTTGGCCAAATTGGTAGCTCATTTCTGATTTGTATGGAAAGAATGGTGGGATTAATTGACTTTCTCCCACTAATTAAAACAGTTGCCTGAAGATTGTGCCCGAGAACTCCAGAAGTGAAAGCTCCAGGGGTTGGTGGTAGAGATGGTTTCTTTTCTGAGTCTTTTCTGCTATTGTTCTCTCTATACTTGCAGCCTAGACACAGGGCCTGGTGCTTTTTGATACTGATCATTTCTTTTGAGCTTGTAAACATTTTCACTTTGGGGTGGCTTGAATAGATACTTAAATTCTTGGGAAATCATAACCAGAGGGAGCGTTTTGTTTTCTGTCTTTGGTGCCTTGTGCTTTAGTACACACACCTACACCCAAGAAAGTTATAAGAGAACTTCAGAATATTCAAACATTTATGGAAACTGCATTTCTTCAGTATGGCCAAAATGCTGAATTTTAGACATTAAACATTTTCTATAAAAGCTGTTTTGTCAAGAGACAATTGAGTTATTTACATGGAAAGCAAATATGTATTATACAATCAATGCCTTAAGTAAACAAGTGGAGTTAATATTGATTCTGTATCATTATATATTTTTTTAATTAACTAAAGGGTCCGGGGGAGGAAAGCTTATTTTCTTAAATGTCTTGATAAAGCAAATAACTGAAGGTTTTTTTTTCTTCTCATTATACTGCCCTAAAGTAGTAGTATAGCTTTCCAGCAATAACTTTAAAATAAGTCTTCTGTAAAGGTGATGTGAAAGATTTCACTTGTTAAAGAAGTCGTTACAAAAGGAAGACAGTTTAGACTAGTTTGTGTATATTACAGATAAGACTCTCTTGGGTATGTACAAAATGTGGCATAATCCTAGCTTTCCATGTAGGCTGCCTCTGCGGCTCTCAGAGGTTAATGGACTAAGAGATTGGAATATGTAAGAAATGGCAGATGACAGAATTTTTCATGAGATCACAGTATCTGCTTCGAATTTCCCCATATGCCCACTGTGTAAGTACTTTCTATTATGAAAGTCCATTAGGTAGAATGAAAAACATTTGGAGAGCTCACAGAATATTATATCATTTTGTATGTTTATGACTCAAGAGTAGTTCAGAGTTTATTCTCAGTGGACATTTTCAGAAAACCCGCTAAAGGAATAGGGAAGTTTTGCTGACTGCATCAGGATGTGTCTTCCTAGCGCCAGACCTGAGAACACTGCGGCCTCTGCCCTCTCCCTTTCTCGCTTTCGCTCTCATTCTCACTCTCTCAGGACTGCCAATGCCTTAAGTTCTTTGGATCCTAGAAGACACAACCCACAAATGTCTAGTGTGCTGACCTTGAATCACACCTGGCTTTCAAGAACGCTCTGCAAGTTGCTAATAAAATACACACTTTGTCTTAGACGGTGAAGACAAGTAAAAATAAAAGGGGATCAATGGGAAAATACACACACACACATACACACCACAAAGGGGACATCTATAACACTTTCGGAATAAAGATAAATAAAAAATAAAAGGCATGAATATTAAGTTCCGTTCGGTGAGGATGGTAGTAATGCAGTGCTGTTACGTACCCCAGAGTTACCGCGAAGCCCTTCCTGTCCCCAACCTCTTGGCTGCCCCATGACATGTGACACATTGTCGTTTCACAGAAGGCCGAAGAGAATGCAGAGGGAGGAGAGTCTGCCCTGGGACCAGATGGAGAGGTAAGGGATTTTGCGTCCATTTCTACTGTGTTCTGCTCAGTGAGTCCCTGCCATGCCTTACCATACATGTCATTGTCTGTGTATACTAATTTTATTGTCACGCAGCCATTCATCTTTAAGTGAAGAAGAGTAGTTCATTAGCATAGTATAAAAGGGTTACACGGAAAAGTAATCTACTTCCTTTCTCAGACTACCCATCAACTGATGTTATGTTTCGTATGTACCATTTGAGAATTTCTGTGCACATATAAGCATATGTTTTGGAATACATAGAATGTGTAAAGTCTTAAGTGATTCTATAATTACATTTGCCCAGTAAACGATACAGGAGCATAAACTGTGACCCAGCTTCCTTAGTTTATTACTAATTTGAAATTATAATACTCCATAAGCCAACCAATTAACATATTTGGTTAACTTATTCTTTAAAAAGTGTTATTTTTATTTATTTCAGAGAGGGATAGAGAGATAGAAACATCAATGATGAAAGAGAATCACTGATTGGCTGCCTCCTGCAGGCCCCACACTGGGGATCAAGCCTGCAACCCGGGCATGTGGCCTGACCGGGAATCGAACCGTGACCTCCTGGTTCATAGGTCCATGCTCAACCTCTGAGCCACGCCGGTTGGGCTTGTTAACTTATTTTTTTGACATCTCCTGTAGGCTTACAATGTAGCTTCTATTTGTCAATTCATCAGCATATTCCTAATTTTTTTTCTAGTATTTCCAATAGTCTCTTGAATCATGAGAATACAGTTATTCATTTATCAGATTTTTTTTCCCCCTCTGAAAACTCCAAGTTCCCTGCCAGTGATTCACACGAGGAGGCATACTCCCAGAGCCGGATGTGGAGGGAACGTGCTTCAAGCCTCTGCCTCCTCCTCTCGCGGATTCGGATAAACCTGCTCAGAGGTTTGGGTGGGTGGAGGGTTGCCTCTTCCTGCTCTAGAATCACTGCACGTGAGATGTATTGTGAATGTGAACAGCCTGGGTGCAGAAGAAAGGTTGGAACCACCAGTCTATGCAGAAACCCTTTGAACAGTAAATGTTACTTAACCGCTGTAATCCATCCCTAGGAAAGAAGGGTCGGGATAAATGTCTGATGTGTGAGAAATTCTCCGTGGGCTGTTAAGGCGGAAGAATACTATATATGAGAGCACTTGGAAGCACTCTAATTTGTAAAAGCCCAGCCTGACCTAAGCTAGCCTCACATCAGTCTGTGACTAACAAGCACCGGGAGAGATGTAACATGTGACTGTGAGAGCACTTTATCTCTTATCTCCTCTTGGGAAAATTACCTGCTGATCTCGGGCCTGTGACATACACCTTTTTCTTCTTCTTTAAGTCTCAGCACATGCGTGCTCTGTGTGCTGCAGTGGGCGAGTGGGCCTCTCGCTCGGGTTGTTTTGAAATAAGTTTCCTATTCCACTGATGTGCCGCTCATTCAGTGCTTCTGCCGCAGTCGCCACTCCAGCTGCGGGCACCCCCAGTGTTCTCTGAGCATGACATCTGAAGCAATCGGAAGTTGTGTTATAATAGTTCAAGATCACGGAGTACGGTTCTTCCATGGGAGATGATAGTAAATGGTAGATTTCCTTCTCTGTCGTGTGAGCATGCAGGTGACCTTTTACATTAATGAGGAAGAAGTGTCATCTTGGCATATAAAGTAATGGTGTTCACCACCATGCGGCCTTAGCACACGTACAGGAAGAAACACAATGATAGTCTAGGGTGAGCCTTTTCTCTTTTCAAAGGTTATTTTTGTGGATAATTGCTGATCTATTGTGTCTTATTCTGACAGCACCTTGAGGGAAAAAAGGGGAGGTTCGTTTCCCATTAGATTTAGACAGTAACCTAGAGTACACTATTTTTCCTGTCATTTTTATTTAACTCCAAATAAGAATAATGTAGAAGAAAATGTTTGGAATTAATGAATAGTCTAAACATTGGATTTTGTAACTTTTACGGAGATAGATAACTTGAAAGACTTGCAGGCCAAGCGTTTCCAAACAGACGTCTTGCCTGGGGCCTGTCCCGGAAGCACAATTTCTCCAACTCGTAGCAGTCACTTGGGGAGGATTACTCCGCCCTTAGGCCTCGTGAAACAGTGTATTCTCTGAAGTAGGTTCAACGCAGCCTCTGCAATAACACTGATTCACTTAATTTTTGGAGCAAGCCATTTTTCATGGAGAGTCTGATAATGAACTTCCGCTCAGTCTGTTCTGCAGATTTCAGATGCGCGGAGCTTTGGCTTTATCACACGCCCAGCTACCAATGGTTGGTCTGGTTACCTGGTGATTTGGTTTTGGGTCAAGGACACTGGTTCTGCTAAGCCATACCAGCCAGTAATGAGATGATACAAGTTACATGCTTTTTTCTTTTCCCATTCTCTCTGAAACCATAAGTTTGCCCTAGTCGTTTTCTGAGGGGGTGTGTTATTATTTGGGGGCTGAGGTTCTTCGTTGCAAATGACAAAAATCAGCTCTGCCTGATGGGAGTAGCAAGGGAATGTATTAACAGGATGTTGAGTAATTCATCAGACCTCCAGGAAGCCTGGAGAGCCGGACTTGAAGGTACACCTGGTATTATACACACAATGGTCAGTGAGAACGTGGCTGACGCAGGAGCAGGCAGGAGCTTGGCTCAGCCAGGACCACCTTCCTGGTTCTGCCGCCGCCGCTGGGGTCTGCCCTCCTGCCAGTGTGCCTGTTGGGCCTTGAACTTCTAGCTCCCAATTCAGAGCCACGGTGAGTGCATCCATTTGGGGGAGCTGAGGTCTTGTACTGGTGACATTTCCAATCACAAAAAGGGTTTCAGATGCTGGCAGCCAGAAGGCCGAGAGATGCCGCCCCGCACAGAACTGGGAGAACACCAAGGAGTGATGTGTGTTGTTATTTTCTCTCCTTTCCAGCCGATAGATGAGAGCAGTCAGATGAGTGACCTTCCCGTCAAAGTAACTCACACAGAAACCGGCAAGGTCCTGTTTGGACCGGAAGCACCCAAAGCAAGTCAGCTGGACGCCTGGTTGGAAATGAATCCTGGGTGAGCGTTACAGCAGAGTTGTTGGTGTTCTTTGGCTTTGTCAATGTTTGTGCTCCTTATAAAACCTTGGACCTAAAGCAGTGATGGCGAACCTTTTGAGCTCGGCGTGTCAGCATTTTGAAAAACCCTAACTTAACTCTGGTGCCGTGTCCCATATAGAAATATTTTGATATTTGCAACCATAGTAAAACAAAGACATATTTTTGATATTTATTTTATATATTAAATGCCATTTAACAAAGAAAAATCAACCAAAAAAATGAGTTCACGTGTCACCTCTGACACGCGTGTCATAGGTTCGCCATCACTGACCTAAAGCAACATGACCTTTGCTGAAATGGTTGAAGTTGGTACCTGCGCTTGTCACTTGCACACTGAACATGCTAGTTGAGTCATGCGTGCATACATTGTCTTATAATTCACAGAACTAAGCCCTGTCTCCTTCCCACCCCTTTCCCTGTAGTTACGAAGTTGCCCCCAGGTCCGACAGCGAAGAGAGTGATTCTGATTATGAGGAGGAGGTACGTATGTGCGTCTGAGTTCCTTGGTTTGAAAGTCTATGAGGGAAGCACCTGTGTCCTTCTGTGCTCTGCTTTCAGCGTTGGCCTTTGGGTAATGACTGGGGCTAAGGGCTTGCCAAAGATTTGGTGGGGCACGCCCCGCCGTGCCGTGACCTCTTGGGGGCTCCTGACCAATGGGGAGACTTGGTGAATTCTAAATTCATTCGGAACCAAGAGAAAGAAGCCGTCATTAAATCAGAAGGGGCAGACCATCTTTTGGGGAGAACTGAAGATGGATCACTTTGGGAAAGTCACTCCCGTGCCTCCAAGTGGCTCACTCAGGGTTCGCTGCCTAAAAATTTCTGAGATTCTTTGCTCCTTAGCATCTATTTGAAATGGAAAGTCCGGGAACTTAGGCTAAAAGGGCAACTCGGGCTTGGTTTAATGACTGTATTGATCCTCTTGATTTCCCTTTAAGTGTGATTCTTGTTTGAAATCCTTGGATATACTTGTTACCAAAAAGAGAAGCACATTTTTCAGTCTCTTGGAAGGAATACTCAATATATCTAGAACCTGAAATAGTAATCTTGTATGCTTTTCATAGAATTATAAACTAATAAAGGAATTTTCAGATCGATTATGAAATGCTTAATAATTACAAATAGATTTTTAAAATATTTCCATCTCCTTCATCTCTGTTGTTAGTGTGTGGTCACTGAGTGTGATTTTTGCCCGTGTCGAGGAATCCTGGTTCAGAGTGGCCACGGCACAGATGCCACAGACGGGGCAAAGCCGCCTTCCCGAATAGCTCACTGGGGTTTTAAGACAATCGTTATTTCCTTGTATTGTGTGGACCTAGGTTTTCTAAATTAATCTACTGTGGACACTTTGCAAAGAGGAAAAATAAAAGTTATATTTTTACAGAAGCACGCTATTAAAAAGCGAGTATTTTTAGAGCCATGCTATTTTTTTTTCTTGTAGACTATTCTTTCTCTGGTATATTTGAAGCGTATAAAATCAGTTTTAAAAATGTTTCTTGTTGACTTGGATACATGGGCCCATAAATAATCTGTTGGAAGAGCCTTCTCATTCAGAGAGCCAGGGAGGGACAGAGACGAGATAAAGTGGACTCTTTAGCCCACGCATGCCAGCCAAGACTGACAGATGCAGGCAGCCCCGATAGCCAGGAATAGAGTGAACTCGCCATCTGGGGTCTGCCACCCACTCATGGCAAGTCCTGTCCCCTCGCAGCACTTCGCTTCTCGCCTGGAAAATGAGGAGCAGTGCTGATTCCTCAATTTACCCCCTGCTCTCAATGATCCGTCATCATAGGTCTGATTTTCAGAACTAATATTGTGTCACTTTGTATTTTTTCACTCAAAAATTATGGAAAAGCATTGTTCTCTTTAAATCCACTTTTAAAGGAAATTCTATTGGATTATCTGGAAAGAGTTAGTCTTCCACACCAGTGGTTAGTGGTGGGCACAGTGAATATTTAGTGAAGCTTTCAGACAGCACAGCGGAACGTAGTGCGCAATGACAGGGTGGAGAGATGATGAGTCCTGTGGCGAGTTATGGACAGTTTTCATCAAAACATTCAGAAATGCAAGGTATGAATTACCACAAAGCCACGTGACTACAGGCCCCAGCCCGGACTGCAAATGCCCAGGGCCATCAACAGCCACTGCCTATCTGAGAAGACATTCTTATGAGTAGGACAAGGCGAACATGTCTAGAGCCCGGCTGCGGAGAGACAGATGTAGAGTGCGGCTACGTTGGTGAGAGGCATGTGGTTACAGGACTCTTAGATAACCAAGCAGTGATGTCCCTCTCTCTGGCATGACTGTTACAGTTTTGTCCTTAGAAGCAAAGGTGCTAGGGGCTCCTCTGAGGGTCGCCTTCATTCTCCCATTGAGTGATTTAAACAGCAGTGGAATGGTGTGTATTGCCCGGTATAGGGAGGTGTTAGATCTACTTCCTCCTGCATTTTATTTACTTCATTTGTGAAGTTGAACACTCTTTAGTCTCTTTTTGGAAAATGCCAGCCATAGAGATTCACTTGACAGAATGGAACCTTTGTTTCTTCCCAGGATGAGGAAGAAGAGTCCAGTCGGCAGGAAAACGAAGAGAAAATAATTCTGGATCCAAACAGTGAAGAAGTTTCCGAGAAGGACGCGAAGCAGATCATTGAGTGAGTATTTCTCAAGAGTTTCCTTCCTTGCAGAGAATTTCATGACCTAAATTAGGCTTTTGGAGTTTTCTTTGGGAAAATTTGGAGGCAAGAGGCTGACGTCCTGCCCACACTCCACTTGAATCACTGTCAGAAGTCACCACTGGGTTCCAGCCACTGGGCCCCAGGGCTCCCGGCTGCTCCTCTCCCCCTCTGACCCCTTCTCCCTCCTGAATCCCCACCCCCAGCTCCGGCTCACGCCCGGGCTCCGCACCTGTCACCTGTACTCTGCCCCCGACTGACCTGATCACACTGGCCCCTCCACTGGCTGCGTCACCGCCCTTCCTTCCTCCCTCAGTGGCCTCAGCACTCACCCCGAACCCAAGTGAGAGACAGCATTCCCTCTGTCCTTGTTGCCAGCCAGCCAGCCACCAGGTCCCGCCAGGAAACACCCCTCTCCTCCTTCCCCCTCTGCGTGCCCAGCTCCATGCCGCACCCTGGCCGTCCTCCACGTCCGTGGTCTACACAGCTCTTTGTGTGTGTGGCTCTAATATTAAAAGGAAATTGTAATGAAACAGTCGGCAAAATAGAACATTATAAAGTGGTGACATTTAAAAGGAAAAAAAATGAACATTTTAATCTTTCCTCCTTTTATTGCAGGGCTGTAGGCCCCACTTTATTTATTTATTTTTCTCTTTTTTTTCAGTTTATTTTTTTCTTTATTGATTAAGGCATGACATATGTGTCCTTATCCCCCCATTGTCTCCCTGCTCCCGCTCCCCCACTCATGCCCTCACCCCACTGGTGTCCGTGTCCATTGGTTAGGCTTATATGCATGCATACAAGTCCTTTGGTTGATCTCTCCCCCTACCCCCGCCCTCCACTACCTTCCCTCTGAGGTTTGATGGTCTGATCAGTGCTCTGAGGAACCTGTTTTATCAGTCTGCCCCCCTCATTGCCTGTAGAATAAAATATGAGCTCCCCAACCTGGCATAGAAAATGGAAGACGACTTCCTCTTTCCTGTCTCCTATGTTGACTTCGGCCTTCTCTCACCTGCCCTCCAAGCCGCGGACTGTGTTTTGGGCATAGGATTTATCCTTACTTCCCAAGAACCTAAGGCAGCGGTTCTCAACCTGTGGGTCGCGACCCCTTTGGGGTCGAATGACCCTTTCACAGGGGTCGCCTAAATACATCCTGCATATCAGATATTTACATTACCATTCATAACAGTAGCAACATTACAGTTATGAAGTAGCAACGAAAATAATTTTATGGTTGGGGGTCACCACAACATGAGGAACTGTATTAAAGGGTCGCGGCATTAGGAAGGCTGAGAACCGCTGGCCTAAGGCCTTCTCTCACCTCCAAGCTTCGGACTGTGCCCTGGGCGTAGGATTTATCCTTACGTCCCAAGAGCCTACGACAGCTTTACAGGCAAAGTGTTCATCTGCAGGTGTGGCTCACGTTCCTATTGGTCATTGGAGCTTGCGCCGGCCTGCATTCGGATCCTGACTCCACTGATCTTATGTGACAGGCAAATTCACTCCCCTCTCGGAGCCTGAAGCTCTCCACATGCATAAAACGGGGATGAAACTAATAAGTCTGCCTCGCTCTGGTTTGTGAGAATTACAGATAATGTATTTTAATTGCCAGGCGATTAAATAGTAGGTGATAAATAAACCACACTCACTGCAGCTATTTTAGGCTTTCCGTTCATCTTTCTGAATGGATCGAAATAAAAACACATGCACCCAGATGTGTGTGCGTGATCCTCCACTTTCTCCGCCCCAGGACAGCCAAGCAAGACGTGGATGACGAGTACAGCATGCAGTGCAGTGCCAGGGGCTCCCAGTCCTACTACACTGTGGCCCACGCCATCTCCGAGAGGGTGGAGAAGCAGTCTGCCCTCCTCATCAACGGGACCCTGAAGCACTACCAGGTAACCGCTGGGTCTGTGTCTCCTTGGCGGGCCACCAGCTTCTACCTCGTTTGCACTGGAGTGTGTCTCATGCACGTGTCGATTGCTTAAGAGGGTTGATGAGGAGAAGGCATTCTAGGTCCCCCTGCTTACGGGACTGACATTCTCTCCATTCTGCCTGTCACCCTGCTCTGAGAGCACTTCCATGTTACCATCTCTTCCCCGGGCATCTCTGCTTTCTCTTCTGGGGTTTTGGGATGAATTGTGTTTTAAGAAATCCTGGCTGGCCACCTGGAACCGTTTCATCATGGATGGCGACAGGATGGAAAGCCCAGCCACATTTGACGAGTGTCGGGAACATGTACCTAACTGGGGAGCAAACGAAGTGTTTCTTCGGAACTTGCACTGGTGGCCGTAGTCCAGCCACCCAGCAGTCGCTGTCTACTCCATTTACACTTTTATCTTTTTAAGTCTCAATACAGTGGTGAGCATCCGTGCTTTGGTGGAAACTAGGCTGTAAATATAACACATTTCATGTCACCTGTGTGGAATGAGGTCAGCTGCTGTCTTCTCTCTCCTCCCACTTTATAGTGTTTCCCAACGTGTGTTCCTTGGGACATTCGTCCCATGAGATGTACCTCAGAAAGGAAAAGAAAAATAGGTACCATGGTCAAATAAATATGGGAGCTACCACCAGCTGTAACGAGGATTACCATATAATTTACTCTTTCAAACTTGGGTACTAATGAGAGTGACAATAGGGGTCCTTATTATTGATAATAGGCATAACCCAGGACCGTCCTGAGCCATCCAGCCACCTGGGCACCCTGACAGGACCCCTCCTGATAATCCATGCTCTATGTCAGCACATCCATGACTCTACAAATATCAATGTATAATCCATAACGGCACATCAGTATTATGCAATAAAATAACTAACTTCCTAGTTCGCCGATTTCTTTGACTCCTCAGCCTTACTTTCATATAGCACCTATTGGAAACCACGTGCTTTAGGCCAACAGTTCTCAAACCTTTTGGACTCGGGTCCTCTATACACTTAAAACGCGGCCCCGCATCTGCTGCCGTGGCCGGGGTAAAGCTACAGCGGCTGCCACAGTGCTGCCGTGGTCCCTGCTCCAGGGCCCACAGTTCTCACCCGCTGTTGCTTTTGTATCGCAACATAAAAGGTGAACAATGCCCTGAAGTTACTGTGAAATCGCTGGGCCTGTGGCTCTCCTGGGAAGGTTGGGGGCACCAGGAGCCCTGGGAACATACTTTGACAAGCACTGCTCTGTCTGTAGTGAGGTCACATTTTCCCCAAAGACTGCGCTACTTTCATGAGGTTCCAAGTGCATATCACCGTACTTGGTCTGCCCGACGTAGATACTAATTCATAGTATGTTCTGATAAACTGGTACATGTCTATGTCTGGGAGATGTGTTCTTTGGATTAGTCATGAGTAACTCAATGGCCCATGGATTTCTGCTGCCATCCGGTACCTTTCTCAGCACTCGTCCATCACTGTCCTTTCACACCCACTCCCCCGCTTCTGTATGCCAATGGTGTGCCCTTCTCCTGCACTGGGCGGCTGGAGGTCCCGGATGCCTTGCCCTGCCCCCTGGGTTCTTGTCTCTTGGAGTCACTTCTGCCTGATGATCCTTTCCCTTTCTCTCAGACCAGTTCATGTTGTAGCTCCGAGCCTTCCAGAACCACTTTGTCCCCAAGTGAGCTTTCTCTCTTCTTGCTCCTGGACACATTTTTGCATCATGAATGGTTATGTAACCCTCACATCATGGAGGCCTTCCCGCTGCCTCCTGGAAAGCTGTGGTTCAATCCCCAGCCCCTCCAGTTTCACAGTCCAACTAAGTACAGTTCATTCCTCACAATTTTAGTGAATTTCTAGTCCCTTCTGCTGCCAGTTTCTGCTTCTGTTTTATCTGGGATTAACACAGATGCAAAATTCAGCCCCTTTGCCAATTTTCATTTAAAAAAAGAATCCACCACCTCCCAGTGTCCAAATGTTCCTGGCCTTCCGTTGGCTTTCCTAAGAGTCTGGAGGCCTTGGCGTCATGTTGCAGCCACACAGGTCCTCCGAACCACCAGCCGTGCTTCCCAGTCCTTTCCTCACGTCCCCTATCTTTTGCCCACTTGCCCAAAGGCTCTTTCCATTTCCCTTCTATTTCTTGGCATTGCTGTCCTTCGAAACCCCTTGGGATAGCGTGGAGTCTTGCGTGGCACAGAGACTCCAGGTGGCCTCTGAAAGTGGTCAGGCCAGTGCAGAACAGCCTGGCCCATACAGTCATGTATGTGTGGCGTTGGCACTCCAGCCGTTTCTTGGTGCGTGTGTATAGGCGAGTGGCTTATTGTCTCCTCTTTGAAGCTTCTGAAGGGAGGCATACATCTGACACCCCTCGGGGTCCATCTGCCATAGCTCCTTGCATGGCTCCTTGCACAGAATAATCATTTAATATATTTTAAAATAAATTACTTCTTTCTCACATAAAACATTAAAATTAACATTTTCCTAAGCATGACTGCATGAGCAAGCTAAATTGCCTTTAGCTAATATAAATACAGATATTGATATATATAGATACTGATATCTATCTATTTATCTATCTATCTTTGATCTTACCTTTTAAATCCAGCCCAGCCAGTGTGGCTCAGTGGTTGAGTATCAACCTATGAGCCAGGAGGTCACAGTTCTATTCCTGGTCAGGGTACATGCCCTGCCTGGGTTGCAGGCTCAATCCCCAGTGTGGGGCCTGCAGGAGGCAGCCAATCCATGATCTTTCGGATCATTGATGTTTCTCTCTCCCTCTCCCTCTCCCTTACTCTCTGAAATCAATAAAAATTGTATTTAAAAAAATAAACAAATCCAGCATTGGTAGTATGAGAGGGAAAGGGAATTGGTATTGGGAGAGGCAGGTTTAACAATTTTGTATTTTCACCGACCTTTCTTGTATTTGACGGACTGCAAAGCTACATCTCGGTGCAGAGCTTTTGTGCTTTACAAATATGTGGAACCTGTTGGTAGGCAGTCAGCTTCCGTAGGCTGCCCTTGGGGAGTGCCCACATAGCGAAGTTTCCATCTGCTGCCCGGAGATGTGACCCCCGCCCCCCGCCGGAAACGCCCTCCTGCAGCCCAGCAGCCGCCCCTGGCTCCCCGGTCACCTGGCTTCCTCACCAAGGGCAGCCCACCCTGGACGGAGGGCTCCTTAGCCAAGAAGGCTCTTTCTAACGATCTGTGACCTTTGAGCCAAACCTGCCCTCTGGTTTGTCTGTCTTTAATCCTCACATTGGCTTTTTGTTCCTGGAGTGGATTTTGCTTTGGGTTTTCTTCATTTATAATAATTCTAGAATGTCCTACACTGTGAAATGCTAAGTAGGGATGAGCAGCAAAGCTGCTTAAAACCCTTCCCGTCTGCTCCAGCCCATCGTTCCTAAATCTGATTAGCACTCGGCACCTGCCAAGCAGCGGGGACGATTACGGGCTCGTGTTTTAAATTCCTTTTGTGCTGGTGCTTCCCTCACTTTCCTGCTGTGGGAGATCCAGCATATAGCACCGTGGAGTTAAGAAGTCACAGCCTCACTTGAGTTGTATTAGTATTAATTACCTGTGCAGATCTTGGGTAATTGAAGCAATTACTCTTCATTTCAGCTCCAGGGCCTCGAATGGATGGTCTCCCTGTATAATAACAATTTGAACGGAATCTTAGCTGACGAAATGGGGCTGGGAAAGACCATACAGACCATTGCACTCATCACTTACCTGATGGAGCACAAAAGACTCAATGGCCCCTATCTCATCATCGTGCCCCTTTCGTGAGTACCGACCTTTGTTCTGCATTATCTGTCTGTGTGCTGCAGCCATTGAAAGCAGAAGTATAGCCTGTGCTGGGGGCCCAGGAGCATGTCGTCTGGACTTAGGTTTTTTATTTCCCAACCCCGACCCCACTCCCAGCCTCCTCACTGTACAGTGTGCCTTATTCCTTCAGCGGCTCACCAAGGGGGGGCGGGGGAGGTTTCCTTTTTTTTTTTTTAATTTAAAAATTTCTTTGATTTTTTTTTTCTGGTTCCATTTCCAAAAGGTTACATATATTCAAAAGACTGTGTATTCTGTTCTTTCTTTATTGTATCCTTCAAAGCAGAATCTAAATCAAATTTGTAACTGGGAATGTTATCTTATCCTGCCCGCAGTGTGTGTAGTTCATTTTCAGAGACTTTGCCTCTTGGCCAGGACAGGTCTTTGCTGTGCACCGTTTCACTCCCAGGCCTCGCGCCCCAGTGGCTCTTTGCAGGTCTTAGCGGACACTCCTGAGAGGAGGACCTGATCACACTCCCCACCCCCCACCCCCCACTCCCAGGGGAGTGTCTCTGGCTGTGGGTGTCTGGCTGCATTTTTCATCCCTGAGATCTTAGGTCTCCGAGCGAATACAAACCTGAACCTTGAGGAAAAAAATAAAGATTCTGCTTTTAGTATTTTCTCCCATATTTGTTTAAAGGAGGACTGTTTGCAGACCTCTTTAATCTGCATGATCTGAATCCATAGTATTTAGACATTCTTTGCATTTTACCTACATTTTGAATATGTGTTTTGCTTTTTATCTATATTTCACACGTTCTGACTGGTATATTATGGTCACGCTTTCAGGGATTAAAAACAGGGGTGGGGGCCATTCACTGTTTCTTCCCCGATTCCTCTTGACAGACGTATTTAATATGTTCACATGCTTTTGTCATTTCTTTTTTCCTGACTCAACTTTTCTCTGAACATGTGTGGCTGTTTCTAAAGACTCACCGAATCGCTTCGGCAGTTGCTATTTTTCAATACCATATTAAAATCTAGGGTGTTTTTTTTCTTTTTCTTTTTCTTTTTTTGCCCTCTATAATTATGCATTCTTTATTTTTGTTTCTTATGAGATTTATTTTTATGCGCCCACAACATACCTGTCATGCTTTGTGGCAGCTCATTTCTAACTTATCTCTTATTTTCACACCTTTAAAAAAATATGTCGTCAAGATATTCAAGGTGAAGCCTGAAAATAAATAAGAACATCTATTTAACCACCGACTTTTATACAAATGTCTATTTTTCTTTCTTCTATTTATTTTTTGTTCTACAGGACTCTGTCTAACTGGACATATGAATTTGACAAATGGGCTCCTTCTGTGGTGAAAATTTCTTACAAGGTTTGCAATGCCGTGTTTATATATAAATGTGCAAAAGCAAAAAATAGACCCCATTTTCTTTACTCCATATGCACATCTGTGCACTGTATTTGGTTGTAAAGTTTTGTCATGTACATCATGTACTAAACAGTGAGAGTTAATCATCCCAAGAAGATGACTGTAATAAACCATAATTACTTTCAGATAGTGAAATGCAGAAGAAAATTGTTAATTATCATATTGCGAGGTTTCTGATGAGAGTAATACAAATGACAAATACCGCGCATTCCCCGTGCTGCCGACGGGCTCACTGTGCCTGCACAAAGTTCAGCAATTACCTGGGTGCTCGGGCCGCCTGCTGCAGGCTCCCGTAGAAAAGGGGCCTTTCATTAGAGCAGCGGGTTCTCCACTACCTGGCGGTCACCGCAATTTCCTTTTCTCTCTTTCCCCGCCGATTTCAGTGGGAAAGCCTCTCTCTAAGAGACTGAAAAGTGTCCAGACCTGGGCGATTTCGCCGAGCACTTTCTTGGTGGATAATGTGTCTGTATATAATAATGCATATATGTGCAATCGTTAGTCACAGGCCCGGGCTCCATTAAGCTCTGAATAGTGAGAAACAGCACACATGTGCTTCCACTGGGTAATAGATACGTGTTTTTCTCCCTTTCTATTCAGGGCACCCCTGCCATGCGGCGCTCCCTTGTCCCCCAGCTACGGAGTGGCAAATTCAACGTCCTCTTGACAACTTACGAGTACATTATAAAAGACAAGCACATTCTTGCAAAGGTATGTTTAAAAGAATTCTTCTATCGCTAAATGATGGACCATTGCACTGGAGTGTAAAGTATTTCCCAGATTATACTCACTAGGATAATTTGATTGTTAAATGGCATTTCTCTCTTTCTTTTTTCAAAGTCAGATATATTTTGGTTATGGGTTTTAATTGTATGCATACTATTTGTGTGTGTGTGTGTGTGTGTGTGTGTGTGTGCACGCTCGTACGCTCACGCGCACTATCTGTCCTGGGGCCCTTACTTATCCGCTCATAGATAGCCAGTTTACATCTCTTTAAAAGTTCGCCTGGGTTCCTTCTGCAACTCCTCTCTCTCCAGCAGCTCGTGTGGAAGGAATCGTTGTTTCTGCTGTCCTGGGTTATTGTCAGTAGCGTAGCTTCAGTCCTTTTGGGCCTTTGTCTCTCCGAAGACGAGTAGCACCTCTCCACGTGGTCTTGTCCCTGTGAACATTTCGCCGAGCTGTGGCTTTCCTGCTGTCCCTGTTTTAGGTTTTTTTCCTAAAAAAAATATGGGCTATTATTGTTTGAATTACTCTGGGCTGTTTCTGTGACCATTTGGAGCTGGGAAAGAGTGGTTTTCTACCTGCAACCTACATGCCTCCTAATTTATATGTCCTAAGTTGTCCTTTAGCCATAAAATATCATTTTTCCCCATTAATATCATCTTGCCTCCTAATATGTTCATGCAGAATGATGGAAGAAGTTTCTCTCATGGAGCAAATATGAAGACTTAATTTTTTTTTAATTTTTTTTTTTTTTAGTAATTTCTTTTGCCCTGTGGTGTTTTGAATGCACTATCATCTGAAACCAAGTTATAGCCCAAATTGGACAGAATCCCCATTTCTGGGGTGTGTTTTGTCTCTGCACTAACCCTTTGCCCTGGGAACTGAGCGTTCCCTTGATGGCATCACAGGAAGTAGCATACAGGAAGTGTGTTCCCGGGGGTGGTCTAATCATTGCGAGGGCACTGGCAGCAGTGCGTGTTCCGACTCCTCGTCTTCGGAGACGCATTTGGTGGTGTCAGAAATGATGTGTTTTCAGTATTACGATGGGAATGTGTTTATACATTTGCGATCCTTGAAAACAAATTCAGACCGTGTTTTCTGCATAGGCATTTCAAAATTCATTGGAGGCGCCCATTAACGAGATGTATCGCTTTTATTTGTTACTGGAGAAATGGAGCTACAGAACGGGGCAGCAATTTTTTTCCGAGTGGAAGACCTAATTAGGAGTAGCCCAATAGCAAAACCTACGGCCTCTGCTTCCTTGTTTACTATTTCGTAAGCCAAATTGGGCAGGAAAGCAGATGTAGAATATTTACTTAAATACATGTTATCTGCTGGCCTCTGTTCACGCTATTGATAAGTTTGGGACGACCGCAGTACAACTTTGATTATTCTTAAACACTTTTCTTAGAAGTGGTAGAGGCAGAAAAATACACAAAATCTCTGGCTGTTTCCTTTTACCTGAACATCCCAGCCTGACTGATGCTTTTATATGCTTTCCCCTGATTTCCCTGGTGCTTCTGCCGAGGACGGCGAGGCCTGCGGGGAGTGCGGTGCTGTCTCCCTCCTCTCTCCAGGAGCGTAGCGGCAGGATCCAGGGACATCTGAGCACCAGATGCTTTCCTTGGCCATCGCCCCTGCCCTGTAGGGAATGGATAGGCTTCGTGGAACATTCCTCATTGTTCTCACTTTAAGAAATGGAGACGAGTGACCTTGAAGAGGGCTCAAGTGTAAAATACGAGAGAGGAAAGGGGCTTTCGTAGATGTAGGGAGGAGGATTGCATCAGACGGTCATCCTTTACTTCTGAAGGGATAGTCGTGTGGGGGAGTGTGTTATGTTTAATTCTGAAGGCTTGGCGTACAGAGAGGGATGACATTTAGCATTGTCCTCTCCGCCAGTGAGAATATCGTAAAGCAGGGACTAGACCTGGTGGATAGGTGCTTGACAGGTAAGGAATACTAATATGTGTGAGAGTCCAGGTTGCCAGATCTTCCTTTTTTCTTTTTTTAAAGAAAAAGCTAGATGTCTAGATTTTAATGCGAAATATACCAGCTTTTAAATGTTAGCAGCTAATTGAAATTAAAATAAAGAACACTGATCCAAGCCCTAAAGGTAGTATAGTCACCCACATAATAGGAAAGAAGGCAGAAGCCAGAGGCTGTCAGCTACAGGTAATGCTGGAAGGATCCGTCATTAACTGCTGTCTCAGGTGGAGAGCTGTATTCTGTACCTGCTGGGTGCGGAGGGGGCATGACCGTTAGGCCTGGGACAGCGTCAGGGTACAGCATTAGCAGGGGTACAGGATGGGGAGACTCGGGCTACCCCTGGCTTAACCATTGCATTCTAGGCCAGGCTTCCTTCCCGATTAAAGGGTGGCTTGGAATTCCATGGCCTCGAAGGAACCTAGTTGCTTTAGCTTCCCGTTGTTACATGACGTATTATCCGACCTGTCAGGTATGGGATAGAGACTGTTGAGGTTCTTTTATCCTAAGGAGAACCCCAGCATATGTTTCACCAGATATGGGTTCTTTGGTTTTCCACTTCACCTCTTTTTTGTTGTTATTAATCTTCACCCAAAGATATTTTTTCCATTGATTTTTTTTTTTTTGAAGAGAGAGTGGAAGGGAGTGGGAGAGACAGAGAGAGAAACATCGATGTGAGACACATCGATTGGTTACCTACCGCATGTGCCGGGCCGGGGACTGAGCCTGTAACCAAGGTACGTGCCCTTCACTGGAATCGAACCCAGGACCTTACAGTCCCTGAGCTGATGCTCTATCCACTGAGCCAAACCAGCTAGGGCTCCATTTCACCTCTTGCCTCCTGGAAATCGTTGTCTTTTCCCTTGCTCACCACATGTCGGCCCGTCTGACGTTACAGATCCGGTGGAAGTACATGATCGTGGACGAGGGCCACCGGATGAAGAACCACCACTGCAAGCTGACTCAGGTCCTGAACACACACTACGTGGCCCCCAGGAGGATCCTGCTGACCGGGACCCCCCTGCAGAACAAGCTCCCGGAGCTCTGGGCGCTCCTCAACTTCCTCCTCCCCACCATTTTCAAGAGCTGCAGCACCTTCGAACAGTGGTTCAATGCTCCGTTTGCCATGACTGGAGAAAGGGTACTGGTCTAGCTTGTTTTTCTTTTCCCTACTTGACAATGGAATGAAAGGATCTAGAGCTGAGAACATTAGAGCGACAGGAAACCCACAGGGTGGTTTACAATGTCGCCCACATTCCGAAGCTAACCCGAGGGGCACGTGTTCTCATTCCCGGGTGTGTCCCCTCTGAAGAAAGCAGATCTAGTGAAGTGTGGGTGTCCTGACTCCAGCCAGGCCGCCAGAGGACACTCCTGACGGTGGGATGCTGACCTGCTGTGGGCCAGGGGGGCCCGTGGAGGGATAGTTACTGCCTCAGTTTAACCAGGCCAATTCACCAGCTGAACATAAACCTGAAGACATGTACGTCCTTGTTGTAAACGTGGGCTTCCCTTTAAACTGTTTCCTCATCGAGAGTGTGTGTGTAAAACTGAAGTTGGACACTAGTTTTCTGTACACGTTTTTCCAGAGTTGAGTGTGAGCCTCAGTTTTGTGTCTACGTAAATAATCCTCACGTCTGGAGCAGCCATTTCTAAATTTCTTACCTCCATTTCTTCCACTATCTGTCTTCTCTTGGAGCTCCTTGATGAAAGGAGGGCCCGAGCCATTGTAAGAAAAGAAATGGGCACATGACCTTTTGGTTAGTGATTTCTCAACTATAGGAATGGGCACATGTCCTTTGGTTTGTGATTTCTTAACTATAGGAATGCAAAGCCAGAAAGAATGCTCTAGGGCAGTGATGGTGAACCTATGACACGCGAACTCATTTTTTTGGTTGATTTTTCTTTGTTAAATGGCATTTAATATATAAAATAAATATCAAAAATATAAATCTTTGTTTTACTATGGTTGCAAATATCAAAAAGTTTCTATATGTGACACGGCACCAGAGTTAAGTTAGGGTTTTTCAAAATGCTGACACACCGCGCTCAAAAGGTTCTCCATCACTGCTCTAGGGAAACTTAGGTTGGAACTCTTTAGCCCTTTAGTTGTGTGGTACATTTTCTTTTTGTCAGTAAGTGATTGACTCGCCCATTTGTATAAAGTAGAGTCAATCAACTCTGCCCCCTAGAGGTGATAGAGGAGGGTGAAAGAGAAAGCAGAGGGTTTTATAAGTGTGACTGTAACTCCAACAAGATCAGGGCAGAAGAAAGGAAGAGCAAGGTAGCATGGCTCAGAAACCAGCCAACATAAGCTGGATCTACTCGTTTTCATCTTCGTCTACAAGCCTGTTGTTCCCTTGGCATGTTCCTGCCTCTGAGACACAGTTAAGAGCCTAACCTAATGCCTCCACTTTAAGTAAGAACACATTAACTGTTGTTGTCACTCTACTCGTGGTCTTTCATTTTTCTTTAATAACCCTTTTTTAAAAATTGATTTGAGAGAGAGAGAAGGGGGGAAGAGAGAAACAGTTGTTCTACTTATTAAGCACTCATTGGTTGATCCTTGTATGTGCCCTGACTGGAAATCAAGTCCACAACCTTGGTATATTGGGACAACGTTCTAACCAGCTGAGCTACCCAGTCAGGGCTACTCGTGTTTTATGTCAGTCTTCCTCACCCCGCCCCCAGTGTGGGCTGTTTTTTAATCTTCACCCAAGGATATGTTTTCATTGATTTTAGAGAGAGAGTAAGGGGGAGAGAAAGAGAGAAACATCAGTGTGAGAGAGAAACATCGATAGGTTGCCTCCCCTATGCACCCCAACCTGGGATTGAACCCATAACCTGGTATGAGCCCACACAGGATGATGCTCCAACTGGCCAGGGCTTCAGCCAGTCTTTATTGCCAGTTATGTCCCATAAAATTCTGAGCCCTTTTCCACAAACCCATCCGGAAGACAAACACCCATTTAGAGGCTATTTTATTTCCAACTGGTAGGCAGGTGGAAGAGGATTCTGAGGTGTATGTGACCAGGTGTAAACCTGGCCTTAACACATATAAACATTCAAACATATATTGAAATGAATAATAAATGTAACATAAAGTGTTATTACATGAAACATCCTTTAAAGAAAATCGAAGTCATCTACAGTTCTCTTCTTGTAGGTGGACTTGAATGAAGAAGAAACTATATTGATCATCCGGCGTCTACATAAGGTTTTGCGACCATTTTTACTGAGGAGACTGAAGAAGGAAGTGGAATCTCAGCTTCCAGAAAAGGTATGTTGCAAAATGCACAAGTTATGGTTTCTTCTCCTGCCGATATGGTTGACATACCTGCACCTGGAATCTGTGTTTCTAAAACAGCAAGTTTGTCTTTTGGAAATCTCTTGAAGTGCTAATTTATTCCATAGAAGCTAGGGGGTTTAGTGTAGAGAAAGAAGGCAAATTTCGGCATTTTCAGCCCAGTGTCCAAAAGCTTTGGGCAGATTTTATAAAATTACCAAATTCATTGAGCTTTACCAAAGTCATTACACTTTAACGTACAGCCACTTAGCATACATTAATTAACTTAACATTGCATTTTACTTTAGATTTTTTTTTAAAGTTAACTAACCTCATTTGAGTTTATTCTTACAGATGCCATAAAAGTGTTCTGTTTGTAAACCAAATAAGGATTTGAGTTTGGAACATTAATCATTATCAGAGGGCCTAGTAAACATTGGCCAAGTTTCCCGGAAATTTATTTAATACTAGAGGCCCGGTGCACGAGTTTGTGCACGGGGGGGGGGGGGGGAGTGTCCCTCAGCCCGGCCTGCACCCTCTCACAATCTAAGACCCCCCTGGGGATGTCCAGCTGCTGGTTTAGGCCTAATCACTGCGGGGATCGGGCCTAAACTGGTAGTCAGACACCCCCAAGGGATGTTGCAGTGCGCCAAGCAGTAGGCAGCCAGGGAGGAGCCAGAGCAGTGACGGCGAACCTTTTGAGCTCGGCGTGTCAGCATTTTGAAAAACCCTAACTAAACTCTGGTGCCGTGTCACATATAGAAATTTTTTTGATATTTGCAACCATAGTAAAACAAAGACTTCTATTTTTGATATTTATTTTATATATTTAAATGCCATTTAACAAAGAAAAAATCAACCAAAAAAATGAGTTTGCGTGTCACCTCTGACATGCGTGTCATAGGTTCACCATCAGTGAGCCAGAACCAGGGCCAAGTGCCACAGTGCTCGCACTCATCCCGGCCCGCTGCGCCTGCTGCTGTCGTTCGCCATGGAGTCAGGAGAGGCTCCTGCCGCCGCCGCTGCAGCTGCACTTGCCAGCCATGAGCCCGGCTTCTGGCTGAGCAGCGCTCCCCCTGTGGGAGTGCACTGACCACCAGAGGGCAGCTCCTGCTCTGAGCATCTGCCCCCTGGTGGTCAACGTGCATCATAGCAACTGGTCTTTCTGGTCATTCCAGTCATTCTGTCTTGAGGGTCGCTTAAGCTTTTATATATATGGATTTGATGCTTGTGATGTCACCATTCTAATAGGTGAAAAATAGAATTTCTACAAATTACAGAACCTTCATCTAATTATTCTTGGGCACAGTTTCTGTCCCACACCACAAACATGAAGTTCCTGAGAACATTTTGAGCAAGTATTTTTCAGATTACTTTGTGGACACTGAGTTTTCAGTGCTTTAGAATATCCTTTGACTTGGCTCTGCACTTTTAGGTTGGATTTAGGTATTAGTTTAATATGTTTCTGATCATAGTTTGGAACCACACACATTTGAGTTCTAAATTTTATTCTCTTAAAGAAAGATTATTTGGCATTGTATACTATTATTTCTAGCATGAGATATTTTGATCTGAGCTTTCTCTTTAGGTGAGCCAAGTTTGAAATGTGTTATTTTGCATCATTGTGTTTTTCTGTGTAATGACTCTATTTTTTGGACAGATTGTTTCATCCTGTTCATTTTTAAGTGGGAGCTGGAAAATAGCATATGAAGTTGATCGGTTTGCTGAGAGAGAATTTTGTTCTCTATTCTTTAACAATTGAGAAAAATTAGAATTAAAGGTGGTTTTTATACCAGGCTTACTCCAGGAGTAGCCCAAATATTTAAGTGTTTTATTGTGCTAGTAAATGCATTATGGGCACTAAATGCTGTATCGATATTTACTTAACTTCTGTGGTCTCAGCACCTTTGGGTAACCCCTTTTCTGTTTAATATGGAGCTTAGCTACTGAATGTATAAACTGGGGAATGGATACAGTGGCCATGTGGCTGCCTGGAGCTACCTCCCAGCACACTGTTACTGAGATCCTGCAAGTCACAGTGGTGGAATGTTAAGGATTTTAATTTGCCCCATGCTTCCTTTTGTTTCTTTAGAAGAGCTGTAAAATAAAAGGTGACTGACTAAAGTCCTTTATTTATTCCATAAAACTTCTTAATCTTTTTGACTTATTTACTTACAAGACTGGCTAAATAGACATAGATTTTTTTAAATGCATTACAAGTTAAAACTATGCCCTGTCTTAAGAAAATCCTGTGTAATAAAAGCCTATGTGGTCATGACGCCCTCACGCCGTAATGAGTGATCACCAGGAGGCTACGTGCGCAGCCGGCGCACACAGGTGGGTGGGGGCTCCGTGCGCGGCGAGGCACACATACGTGGGCGGGGGCTTGATGCTATGTGCACAGCATGAAGGTGGGTTCCGTGGCTCCGCCCTACCTCTTTGGGGCAATCCATTGAGGAGCCCTGGATGGGTGGATGGGGCCTTCCTCTTTGGGGCGATCGATTGCGGAGCTCCCGCACTGTAAGAGGGCATAGGCCAGGCTGGGGAACCACCCCCCACCCCTGAGTGCATGAATTTTGTGCACTGGGCCTCTAGTCTATTATATAAAAATCCAAACTTTTGCAGCCTAAGGATTGTGGGGTGGTCATTTATTTCACAAAGGAATCCTTTACTATTTATTTTACTGTTCTTTCCACAAGAGTGCTTCTTGAGTCTGAATATACTTTTTAAAAAATTAATATTAGATTTTCGAAAGTATGTCTCCTATATAAAGTACACATGTGCTCTTTAATAGCCGGAGCAGACCTCTGAGGTATGTTAAATACCTTGTATGTGATAGATTGTCTATGGATAAGCTCCCTTTTCCTGGAGGTAACTTGGCAGTGTGGAAAGCATGGGTTCTGCCATCAGAGTGGACAAGGGTCCCCACCACATTCTCCAACTCTTACTGTGTGAACTTGGGCAAGTCAAGTTAACCCAGTGGGTCTCAAGGTTCTCATCAGTGAACTATAAAATAAATGGTACCTGCTTCATAGAACTGTTGAGAGGACTAAGATGGATGTACTACTACTACTACCGTGCCTGGCACGTGGGCAGCACTCAACTAGGGACAGCTACTCATGTTGCTGCTTCTATTATTAATGGAGACCTCTAGGCCTCACTGTTCTCTCATTCTTGCACTTCCTGTGGCCCTCCCACATCGCTGTCCCCATAGTCCTTTCAAGGCAAGTTGGGGGGACTAATCACTGTGTGTAGCTATGTGGCCTTATTGATGTCTTGAGGCCAGTGGTTATTCTCTACTTTTTCTGTCTCGTGAGGACTTTTTTATCAGGGAAAATTGGTCATTTAAGTATTATCCTTGGGGATAAGTTTTCTTCTACTTCTCCTGCCTATAGCCACAAACAACATGTATGTCTTTCTCAGCCTGTGTAAAGAATCAGGAAGGAATTATGGCTATGGCAGGATAAGGCTAACTATAAATACTTCCACAGCAATAATTCTCAAATGTTTTCGTGAAAAGGAATCAATTAAGGAAGTGTTTTTTAATTTACGTATAATAAAATTTACTCTTTTGGACACATAGTTCTAGAAGTTTTAAAAACTGCATAGTTATATTTCCCACACCTACCTTCACAATACAGAGCAATTCTATTTCCCAGTCTCCCCCCCCCCCCCATGCCACAAATTCCTTAGTGCTGCCACATTTTAGCCAGAGCCTCTCTCCACTCTTAGTCTCATGCAACCACTAATGTGTTCGTCCCACAGCTCTGCCTTTTCCAGAATGTCGTCTGAGTGGACTCAGACAGTGTGTGTCATCAGACCTTCTGCATCTGCTTTCTTTCATTCAGCATCGTGTGTTTGAGATGCATCCAAGTTGTTGCAAGTATCCATAGTTGGGTCATTTTTATTGTTGAGTAGTATTCTATCATGTGGATGCACCATACTTGATGAGGGATAAATCTGCTATAAACATTGTGTAAAGGTATTTGTGTGAACATAGCTTTTCATTTCACTTGAGCAGAGAATTAGGAGTGGGGTTGCTCGGCCATATGGTTAATGTACATGTAACTTTGTAAATTTCTACACACTGCTCCAAACTGTCTGAACCATTTTGTATTCCCACCAGCAATGTGTGAACATTCCATTTCCTTCCCTTTCTCATCAGTACTCATTGGGAAGTGGCAGTTTTTTTAATGTTTTTAGCCATTTCAATAGGTGTATAACTTTAATTTGCCTTTCTCTACCATCCAATGATGGTAGGCATCTTTTCATGGGCTTAATCAGCCCCTGTATGTCTTCTTTGATGAAATGGTGCTCAAATCTTTTGCTTGTTTTTTTATTTTTATTGGATTGCTTCTTTTATTGTTGTTGAGTTTTGTGATAGAAGAACTTAAAAATACAAAATGTCATCCTTTTACGGTAATTCTGTTCAGTGCAGCTAGAGTAGAGTGACCTTGGGAATACATTTCCTCAGATGAAACTAAAGCAGGCCTCGGAGGGCCACAGTAAGATAAACGCGGTTCTCCTTCATACAGAATTTAGTTTTAATGAATATTTAATAAAAATTAGTTTAAATCAATGGCTACTGAATAATTTTATGAGTCTAATGAAATACCTCATGAGCAAGGGAATAGACCGTCCAATAACGGTAGGCATCTTTTCACTGGTTTAAGCAGCCCCTCCCCCCAAACCACCACCTACTGCTAGTGTAAAACCCATCCCTCACACTCGGGGAAGAATGGGGATTCCTAGGCTGAGTGTTTAGGGGAGGTCTTCGGGGTGGATCAATAGAATATTCATCAACTTTATGCTGATATACCAAAATGAGATCTATTCTCTTAATTTGACTGTCCTAGGGTGTGGTTGGCAAATGGCATTTAATTGGATTTCTATTATCTGTCTCCCTAAGTACGGTGATTTAAGCTATTTACCCTCTGATTGGGGAGAAGTGCAAATCATTTACTCTTTTATTTTTAATTTATCTTTATTGTTGAAAATATTACAGATGTCCCCTCTGATTCCCCATTGACCCCTGCCCCAGGCCTCACCACACTATTGTCTGTGTCTATGGGTTATGCATATAAATTCTTGGGTTAATCTCTTCCTACCCACCCACCCATCCCCACCTTAAGTGTCCTTGGTTTAGGGAAGATAGGATTTATCAGGTGGACACAAACTGCTGGTTAACTGTTTCAGTTTCCCTATTCCACTTGCCTGGAATTTTCCTACCTTCTTACTATTCTATAACAACTATAGGTAAAATATAGTTGCAAAGCTTATGACGATGATTGTGACCATATTTATCAAAGCAGTTTCTGGTATCCTCTAAGGACACAAAGGAAGAAGGTCAGAAGGTCGGAGTCCTCGGATGGGCTCCCCTCTCTGTTGACGTGACCCCTGTGGGATGTCCGAGTCCCCGTCTGCATGGTATCATCATGCCTCCTGTCCCCAAGCCCCTCACCTGCAGCACCTGGCAGTAGCTCATTGGTGGGGAGGGGGTTGAGGGTTCTGTACCTGTGAGCCCTAATGCCCTTAAACACAAGCCTCAGCGTCTCTTCCAGCAGTGAGGCCCCAGTGAAGGTGAATGTCAGGGCAGAACTCATAAGCCGGAGCCTCTGCTTGGTCACCTTTAACATAGAGTTTAATAGAGTGGACTGTTCCCAGTCCTAACTGCACCATTAATTAGCTGTATCATTTTGACTCAGTCTGTTCAACTTTTCGATGCTCTGGTTCCTTATCTATAAAATGTGGACACTGGCCCAGCTGGCATGGCTCAGTGGTCGAGTGTCCACCTATGAACCAGTTCGATTCCCAGTTAGGGCATATGCCCAGATTGCAGGCTGGATCCCCAGTGTGGGGCGTGCAGGAGGCAGACAGTCAGTGATTCTCTCTCATCACTGATGTTCTATCTCCTTCTCCCTTCCTCTCTGAAATCAATAAAAATATATTTTTAAAAAATAAGATAAAATGTGGACACTGAATATAAGTCTCTTAAAGCTCTTTTGTGGTGAAATGAAAGAAGGCAGATAAATGCATGTGTGCATGGGGCCTGGTCTCTAAGAGCTCAATAATATTAACCCTGATGTCATTTTTATCTTTATACTCCTCCGAAGTTGTTTAACATTTTTCCTCACCAAGATCAAATGTCATTGAGAGTTAATAGCTCCTGAAGAAGTGGAAGTACTTTAAAAATATGACACGATCAGGCTTGTAACACACAAAACCAATATTGCCTGCATCCTTATTTATTAAACTTGGAGATGTTTTTGTCCCAGCCTGGCCAAGGTCATTAAAAACTAAAACAAGTTGATGGTAGGTTACTTGCCTTTCTTAACTTTTCTGCTAAGAGCCAGCCTTTCTCTAGTTTGATTTGGTGCATCAAAATGATTGGCAAAAGGCTATTAATAGTGGTTCCATCGAGCCTGACAGGTTTCTTCTAAAGCAACAATTGAATGAATATTCAACTTCTCTTCATCTGTGACCTCTTCGCTCTGGCCCTCAGAGCTGGGAATAACTTGATCGTTTTTAATCAGTTTATTAAACATTAGGCAGCTTGCTGATTTACCTTTAATCACATTCTGCAGATTTCTAGGCATTAATCTGTTGTTTATTATGAAAACCGCACGTTTGTATTCTGGGGATTTTTTTAATAAGGTGAAACAGTAATAGGAGAGCATCCAGCGGATTTTATGCAGTAGGAGCGTGCTAGAAGTGCTGCAGGTGTGTGCGGAGCTCCCTTTCGCTGCTGCAGATGGGCTTTTTGCAGCGTTTCAGATGGAAGCACAGGGGGTCTTGCCTTCTTTAGGTGGTCGTTGAACCCAGCTATGGATTAGGCCTTCTCCACCTGCTGTCCTCACTGGGGAGTGTCCTCTCATCTCTCCAAAGCAGGTATATGAAAGGACTGTTACAAGTCTCATTTTAGGACTAGTATTGGGAGTAGCCACATATCACCATTTGAAAAAATGTTTCACAAAGAAAATCATAGGATATTGGCCATTCACTGTTTTTCCTAAACCTGTCCTGTTCCTGTAAAAAGGGGAGATAGTTGGGAGGCAGAAGAAATACTGAAAATATACTCTATATTCAGTATCTTTGAATTTGAACAGTTTACAAGCCATTCTCTCAAATATGGAGCAAGTCATTAAAATTCCTAAAAGCATAGCCCTAGCCACAATTACATATGACCTCTGGAAGGTCCCTCCACCATACCATGCCTTAGCAACGATGTCCATGGTCTGTTCCAACCCCTCCACCCCTTCCCAGGAATCCAAATGGGGAAGCAGATACCTTCAGGCTCCTGGAATGCCACCAGCAGCTGTGTCTCAGCTATCTCTCTCTCTCTTTTTTTTTTTAATTGGAAATATTGTGTTATTGATTTCAGAGAGGAAGGGAGAGGGAGAGAGAGAGAAACATCAATGATGAGAGAGAATCATTGATCAGCTGCCTCCTGCACAGCCCACATTGGGAATGGAGCCTGCAACCCAAGTATATTCCCTGACCGGGAATCGAACTGTGACCTCCTGGCTCATAGGTTTGATGCTCAACCACTGAACCATGCTGGCCAGGCTCAACAGTCTCTTTAGAGCAGCACCTTCTCTCTCCTGCTCTCAACCACTTGCTGCTCTTTTCCCCCAGGTTGAATATGTGATCAAGTGTGACATGTCAGCTCTGCAGAAGATCCTGTATCGCCACATGCAAGCCAAAGGGATCCTCCTCACAGATGGTTCTGAGAAAGATAAGAAGGTGCGTGGCGGAAGGGGACGCGACGAAGGGTGCGCACGTCTCCTTGTGACCGGAACGTCAGATACCCGCGGGAGGCAGATTTGTTAACGCATGTTACTGGGTCTCTTTTGTAGCTGTTGTAGCTGCCAAAGGACATCTCTTACCCTCTTCAGGGTAAACTACACTGGGGCAGGAAGAAAGGCGTAGGTCCTGTCTCTGAAATAGCTAGCTGTGCTCACGTCAGTTTGGCAGAAGACATATTCCGCCTAAAAGTGGTGGCATTTTAGAAGTTTCATTTCTTGGTCCTCTGTCTTCGCAGAATCCCAGGGAATAGACAGTCATGTCACAAACCCATTGACTTGACATAACTCCTTCCTGGAGGATGTTAGTCACAAGAAAGGTGCGATATCGAGCCCAGAAACCACCCTATTTTAGCAGGAGCTTTGGACCACAGGAGGTGTGGGTTACGGAGACCGACAGCCCTTTGCCTCTTGTAGAAAAGCTCACTTTTAACAATTAGAATCATCCGATCCTTTAATAACTTGTTCTATTTTGACTCTCTCCACGTGTTCTTAGGGGAAAGGGGGTGCTAAGACACTCATGAACACTATCATGCAGCTGCGAAAAATCTGCAATCACCCATATATGTTTCAGCACATTGAGGTAAGTCGGCGATCTCTGTTTTTTTAAGTTTTTTTAAAAAATATATTTTTATTGATTTCAGAGAGGAAGGGAGAGGGAGAGAGAGACAGAAACATCAATGATGAGAGAGAATCATTGATTGGCTGCCTCCTGCATGCCCCACACTGGAGCTCGAACCCACAACCCAGGCATGTGCCCTGACCAGAATTGAACCGTGACTGCCTGGTTCGTAGGTCGACGTCGACGCTCAGTCACTGAGCCAGGCCGGCCAGGCTGTGTTCTCCGTTTTGATCCTGACCCTGCTTGTGCTCTTCCTACTAATACTGCTTAAAAAATTTTTAATAGAAAAATACAACACGGTTAAAACGTGCATGGACGTTGAAATGATAGTTCTGCTGTCAGATAGCTTAACGGGGAAGAATTAACAAATGTGAATTTTCTGGTCATGGATGCTTTTTGGCACCAAGCACTTGAGCATCTGGAATTTTATAGCCATGAGTCTAAAGTGGTGAGAAAATGTTGTAAGCTATGGCTCATTATGTGGGTTTGGGTAAGTACTGTGAATTGCCTTGTTACGTGAGGTGCTCTGAAATGGAGGATAATGATCGATACATCCAGTTTCCTCAGGAGGATGCTGTGAAAAACATTAAAATAATGTATTTATACCTGTGGAAGAGAAAGATGTTCTTGAAATATTTTCTCTGTGAAAGACGCTGACCTTGGTTGGTTATTTAGATTTGTATTCTTCCTCTCTGGCCTCCATCAAGACAATGTAAATTCAGGCTGTAAACCGCTGCCCTGGTCTTTATGAAGCTATTTCTAGGGGTGAGGACATTTTCTGCCCTATTCACTCCATGTGAATAAGTTTCCTAAATTGACAGTTTCACCCAGTGGGAACAATGGACTTGAGCAGGCAGGAAGGAGCCACATTGTAGTCTCCAGCCTTCAGTGTTGCTGCTGATGCCGGCGGCCCGGGGGCAGTACCTCGCCAGCATCGTGCCTGCTTCCCACCGCAAGTGGGCAGGGGCCTGGGGCAAGTCCCTGCAGGCTCGGGGTCCGCACCAGATTATTAAAACAGACACACACGGGGGGATCTGAGGAAAAGAGTGAACAGTCACAGTATAAGAATGAGGTTGAGTATGCATGACTTTGGCAATTCGTTTTTTCTCCCTCATTTTTGGTAGCTGTGCTTGTCAGAGTACTTATTGCACGCCTTCTCTCTGTACCGGAGCCCTGTCCCAACTCTGGTGGGGAATTAGAAAGACTCCTGATACTGCTGTTTGCCTTCGAGTTCAAAGGGCAGAGTTATCTATACACTAAAAAGCCCTAGATCTAGGGAAAATGACAGCAACAACACTAAAAATAAAAAAAAATCCACCACCTGTCAGTGTGGCTCTGTGACTGAGTGTCGAACCATGAACCAGGAGATGGCAATTCAATTCCTGGTCAGGGCACATGCACAGGTTGCAGGCTAGATCCCCAGAAGGGGGCGTGCAGGAAGCAGCCGATCAATGATTCTCTCTCTTCATTGATTCTCTCTTTCTCCCTCTCCCTCTCTCTCTGAAATCAATAAAAACATATTTTTTAAAAAATCCACCAACAAGCCCTAACCGGTTTGGCTCAGTGGATAGAGCGTTGACCTGCAGACTGAAGGGTCCCAGGTTCAATTCCGGTCAAGGGCATGTACCTTGGTTGCGGGCACATCCCCAGTAGGAGGTGTGCAGGAGGCAGCTGATCGATGTTTCTCTCTCATCGATGTTTCTAACTCTTTATCCCTCTCCCCTCCTCTCTGTAAAAAATCAATAATAATATATTTTTTTAAAAATCCACCAACAAGCACAACTATTTAAAGTATTAGACATATAGTGGAAGGAGAATTCAGTGTGCAATGAGTCCATACCCCAGGCCACTTCGTAACGCAGATTGCGCTTACGGGGGTAAAACTCTTCATTTAGGAACTTTATTCACATGAACCGACCTGGTGTAAGTCACTCAGCCTCTCCAAGCTCTATTGTACTTGACTTGTCACAATGGTCATGGATTCTAGAGCTGACAAGAGGATGAACTTTAAAACAAGTCATATAGGAAGCGTCTTGTAAACTGGTAACATGTTAAGCAGATGTGAGGTATCAATGACTCAGTTGGGTGGGGCTTTAGGCTGGGCTGGGAAGAACCAAGAACATGTCTATGATGGGGTCCTATCAGGTTAACCTGTCACCCACCATATCACTTCTCCTAAATACAATTTAAGATGTTTACTCTGCTACACAGAGGGTTTGAGGACTCAGGTTGTGAGAATTAAGTGTCAGCCTTACCTCATTTTGGTTATCATACAAAACTAACCTTTGTAACATGCTAGGCCTGTCAGGAAGGGAGATGACATGGTCTCTCCTCCAGCTTCCTCCAGCTTTCGTCTGCGCACCTAGGGAGGGTGGAGGGAGAGGGCCATGGTAACAGGAGTGAAGGTTAAGTAGCATGCCTTCTATTCCATGTGTATTTGCATTTCGAATGGCAGTCAGTAGGAAAACAAACGTTGATTTGCAGGTATTTTTAATATTTATTTTACTGACTTTAGAGGGAGGGTAGAGGATAGGGATAGAGAGGTAGAAACATCAATGAGAAAGAAGCATGGATCGGCTGCTTTATGCACACACCTCCCTGGAGATCGAGCCCGCAACCCTGGACATGTGCCCTGACTGGGAACTGAACCGGTGAACTCTTGGTTCATGGGTCGAGGCTCAACCTCTGAGTCACACCGACCAGGCTGATTTGCAGTTTTTCAACATAAAAAACGTTCAGGAGCATATTCCTAGAAACGGGAGCCGCAGTTCCTGGCTAATGTTTACTAGTTACGGGTCAGAGACGGTGTGTGCCTTCTGCCCTGGTCTTTGCTTTGTTTGCCTCACAGCCTTTGTTCATACTGTCACAGCAGAAGCCCAGCCTCCCAACGGGGCTCCCTGCTCCCCTGGGGCTTCAAACCAGAGAAATGAAAACAGGTTGTGAGAGGGTTTTTTTTGTTGTTGTTTGCTTGTTTTTTTAAAAAATATATCTTATTGATTTTTTACAGAGAGGAAGGGAGAGGAATAGAGTTAGAAACATCAATGAGAGAGAAACATCGATCAGCTGCCTCCTGCACACTCCCCACTGGGGATGTGCCTGCAACCAAGGTACATGCCCTTGACCGGAATCGAACCTGGGACCCTTCAGTCTGCAGGCTGACGCTCTAGCCACTGAGCCAAACCGGTCAGGGCGAGGTATTTTTTTTTAATGATGCTAATTCCTAATCGTATCACCATCTACTGACACATATCTCTTTGGTTCTTACAGCCCTGCTTAGAGAGAGGGTTAGAACCTAAACATCTAGTAAGGAAAGGCTCTAGCTGCCTTTGGAGAGAGAAGGGGTGCTTCTTGACATCAGATTGGGGCTTTTGGCTGTTGTCCAGCAGGTCTGCGTCCTGGGGGCTGGGCCTTCCATAAATGATGAGCATATTTGAGGGGCGAGCCCAGAGGGAAAGATCTGGTCCCTCTGGAAGGAAGGGAAGCAGAAAAAGGAGACAGCTGGTGGCTAATGGGAAGGTGGGACATCATCTCCTTCCCCCAGATGGTCTCCCTTTCCTTTAGTGGGAGTGGAAATCACATGGAGGGCAGCCAGGTACTTCTCCCACAGCCGGGGAAGCGGGGGCTGTGTGATGAAGTCCAGTGTTTTAAAGTGAGAGCTAGACCCCTGAGGGAGCGCTGTACATGGAGGGCCTTATCTGTAATAGAGAAAAGCACAGTGTGCAGGGGATGTTAGGACCTCACTAAACTAAGATTTAACATGGAGTGTATGATCACCATTGCTTTTACTGCCAAATATTTTCACAGTGTATTTATGTGCACATTTTAGACCTGATTTGCTTATATTAAGCTCTTCCTCTAGTCTCGACTCTGTGCTCCTTGAGGGTAGATATTTCAGTTGTTTCTGGATCCCCAGAACCGTCCCAGCTCAGCCCGGGGCCAGGAGATGTTTAATCGCTGTTGGATGAATGAACTAACCCTGTCATCTCAGCAGGAGAGACTTGCAGAAACTCACAGGAGAGACATTCCTGGCAGAACAAAAGTCTGATTTCAAAGACATTGAGTTTCAGGTTCATCTTATCTTATTATATTGTTTAATTGTACTCTAGAAACAGATAGGATGACCTCACTAAAAGAGTAATCATTAAGTTAATAATTACATACCTGATGGGTTTTCTTTATTCATTTTCTTTTTCTCTCTCTTTTAAAGGAATCCTTTGCTGAACACCTGGGCTACTCAAATGGGGTCATCAATGGGTAAATCTTTAACTTTTTTTTCTTCTGAAAAATAGTTTGTTGGTCCTACCTCAACTTTTCTCTCTCTGGTGTTATTCGTCATACAAATACACACAGCCAGCCGCCTCAGCCTTCTCCCCTCAGGAGAGCCTACAGAAGTTGTGAACCAAAATGTATCAGCATCTCTTGTACTTTAGTGGCATAAATTACCACATGCCTTGAGTAAGTGGCTATTCAAAGGACATAGATCTCATTTAATAGTATCCTAGTTCTAAAAACGTTGTCGAAGCTTCAAAGGGTTGTTATTTATAACCAATAGTGTAGCTTCGGCTTCAAGAGGATTTATCATATTAAATTTCAAGTGGATATTTAGTATTAACTCATAGGAGTAGAAATGTCCCATCTACTATAAATATGTATGACTTTACAGTAATTTGTTAGAAATAAGGTCTGTATAGGAAACATTTTTCATAAGCAGTGGACATTGAAGAGAAGCATGCCTTGCAGCAACAAGAAGGAACATGCTTAACAGGAAGTCTGTTTTGCTTGCTTGGCACCAGGGAAAAGGTATTATTAGGACACAGGACTTATTCTCGGGTCCCAAGGGGAGACCGTGTCACCAGGAATTGGAACCCATCCAGAAGCAGTGCCACCAGGCTCTGCTGCCTCCCCACTGCCCCCCTTTCTCTGGGTTCTGTGGTCGCTGCTGGTGCCATCAGGTTGGCCAGGGTTGCATATTAAGATCATGGTCACGGGGAGTGTTTGGAGGTCAGTTCTCAGAGCAGGGGAGGGACACTAGGACGACCTACAGTTGAAAATGTGTCTCTTAGACACAACACATAGGTATTGTGTCGTAAAATCAGCTACCGAATGGTAGATTTCACTGTCCTAGACTGCAAGTGCCTTGGAGAGTTTTCCAACAATACCAGTCCTACAATAAAGTTTTAATAACAACACATCCTTGTTGATAAAAGGGAAAAGTGGGTGATTGTGGAGGAAAACGGCTCTACTTGAGCTTATTGACACTCTTCTCCATCTGATGACAGTACATATTACCATTTAAAATATATATATATATTGATTTCAGAGAGGAAGAGCGAGGCAGAGATAGCAACATCAATGATGAGAGAGTGAATCATTGATAGGCTGCCTCCTGCACGCCCCCTACTGGGGATAGAGCCCCCATCCTGGGCATGTGCCCTGATAGGGACTCAACCATGACCTCCTAGTTCATAGGTTGATGCTCAACTGCAAAGCCACACTGATGAGGCACATTACCATATGTATTTTTTACTTGCGTTTTCTGCCTAAGCCAGGACTCTTGCCTCCTTCCCAATGCATTCCAGCACACTGTACATGGTGATCTTATAAAAAGATATATCACCAAAATACATGATAAAGGAAGAGGATTTGAATTTGGGTGGTGGACACACATTGCAATATACAGATCATTAATCATAGAAATGTATACTTGAAACCTATGTAATCCTATTCACCAATGCCATCCCAATACATTTAAGTTTAAAAAATAAAAAATATGGGGGGGGGGCAATGGGGGAAAAAGAACATATATGTAATACCTTAATCAATAAGGAAAGAAAAAATAACAATAAAACATATATATATCAGATCTTGTCACTCCCCTGTTTAAAGCCCATCAATGGCTTTCCATTGCCCTTAAAACTGACAGGTGCAGTGTGGTGAATGGAGCGCTGCAGGTTCTGCCCGTCCACCCTCTGCCTCTGCTCTCCTCTCCCAGTGTTCTCTGCTCACTTAGGTTTAAGTCCCACACACCCTTTTTTTTCTTTTTCAGTTCCTCAGTCTCACCAGGCTCTTTTTTACTCCTCGGGGCTTTGTGCATATTCTCCCCACTTCCTGGTATCTTGTCCTCTCCTCTCCCAAACTTTCATCCTCCACGGGCTGGCTGCCTTTCGCTCATTTTTTTAGGTTTTAGCTGAACGGTTACTTTTTCAGGGAGGTCACAACCCCTGACATTGGAAACCTGTTAGCTGGCATTTTTTTCCCCGGAGGGCCAGATCTCAAATATTTTCACCTTTGCAGGCCAAAAGGTCTCTGTCACACCTACAGCTTTGCCCATGTAGCATGAAAGGAGCCATAGACAAAACAGTGAGCATGGCTGTGTCCCAATAAAATTTTACTTTACAAAAACAGCCATCACACCAGGGCTGAAGTTTGACCAACTCTCTCTCATCTAAAGAAGGTAGTAATGTGTTGCTGTAAGTTCTCTCATAGTAACTTGGTACCTTTTTAGTACTTACACAATCTATGATGACCCATTTTGAAGGCAGGGATTCTGTTTTGCTTATCACTACACACATGCCTAGCATTGTGCTTGGCACAGAGTAGATGCTCAATAAGTATTTGAATGACTCTTAAGTGCCCTAAATTAACAATTTTATATGCTTAATAAGTAAGGATTTAGAAAATAAAACATATACATGTATGTGTGTGTAGCATATGTAATGCACTCTTTATGAGTTTTGTATATATTTTTATTTTTCCATTATATACTCACTGCTTTGGAGTGGATATTCACTCATTCATTCCACAGTTACTTATTGTTTATGATGCACAGGGAATAATATGAAAAGCAGAGTTATACTGGATCCTGCAAGAAGACAGCAGTAATACTGTCTTCTTGTTTTGCATTTTTGGGTTCAGGGCTGAGCTGTATCGGGCCTCAGGAAAGTTTGAGCTACTTGATCGTATTCTGCCAAAATTGAGAGCGACTAACCACCGCGTGCTGCTTTTCTGCCAGATGACGTCTCTCATGACCATCATGGAGGATTACTTTGCTTTTCGGAACTTCCTTTACCTGCGCCTTGATGGTGAGTACGTGAGGAGCTAGACTGGGAAGCCCTGCTCCTGAGAGTACAGGGATGACGGGCACTTAGATCCAATCTCCTCGGAAAAGGAGGGGTGAGATTGTTGAAGAATTAACTAACCGGGTGAGTGCCGCTTTTCTAGATACCAATTTTCATACCCTCAAGCTCAAAATAAGCTGAAATCCCTTGCACAGCTGTTTATCCCCCCACACAAGCCAATACAAGTGAGCTAGAGTCATTTACTGGTATAAGTTCCACCATTAAACTAAACTGAAATAAAATTTAAAAGCCCTCCTTGCTCTTAGGATTATCTGTTTCCTTTGCACCATATGGAATATTTTTATAAGCTGTTAGCTTTTTGTGTTAGGGCATGTTTTAAGGGGATAAAGGCTATGTCTCCTTTGTTCCGTAATACTGAAATGGTTCAGTTAAGATTATATTTCATTATCATTAAAGCTTCTCTCTTTTTCTAAGCAGAATATATCTATATGTTACATTCAGAGATAGGTTTCCATAGTTTCCTGGATTTTGCAAACTATCCCATATAATAAAGAGCTAATATGGCAATTAGACCAGATGGGCGGAACGACCTTCTGGAACCAGCAGTGGGCAGGGGAGTGTGGGGCCCACGAATTTCATGCATCGGGCCACTAGTGTAAAATATTTCCCTGATACTAGGAGAGAACTTTAAAGACCATGTCCTAAAAAATTAGTAAGAAAATATGAATGAAAGTATGAATTTAGGGATATATGATTTCTATATCAGCCCCAGTACTTTAGAGATGAAACATACTATACTTTTCATACTATAGCAGGGGCTAAGACTTTCAAAGAGTAGTAAGGGGGAATAACTAATTTACAGCCAGGATGGTGTAAATCCCCGGAGAATACATTATTACTAATACCAATTTTCATCTAGTGCAATGAACAAGTTATTGTTAAATGTTAACTTAGTTTATGTTTCATTGAAAGGTTTTGTTTTATTTTTATCCTCCCTTTGCCATGAATTAGACATAGCTGGATATATACCAAACCTCAGACTTGCCATACTTGAGTTTTAATTTAATTTAATTTATTTTAAATATATTTTTACTTATTACAGAGAGGAAGGGCGGGGGAGAGAGAGATAGAAACATCAGTGATGAGAGAGAATCATTGAGCGGCTGCCTCCTGAACGTCCCATACTGAGGATCGAGCCCGCAACCGAGGCATGTGCCCTGACCAGGAATCGAACCATAACCTCATAATCGAACCTGGTTCATAGGTCAGTGCTTAACCACTGAGCCATGCTAGCCGAGCCATACTTCAGGCGTTTTTTTTGTTGTTGTTGTTGTTTTTAAATATATTTTATTGATTTTTTTACAGAGAGGAAGGGAGAGAGATAGTTAGAAACATCTATGAGAGAGAAACATCCATCAGCTGCCTCCTGCACACCCCCTACTGGGGATGTGCTCGCAACCAAGGTACATGCCCTTGACCAGAATCGAACCTGGTACTCTTCAGTCCACAGGCTAATGCTCTAGTCACTGAGCCAAACTGGTCAGGGCCATACTTGAGTTTTAAATGAATTCTCTTTATGATCTCCCTCTTAGGGTATTTTTAAAAAATGAATTATACCTCTGATAGACTTGATTTCTAAAAATCTTTTTACCTCTCTCCTCCAATGTCACTAACAACAGATGAATGGTTAAGTAAATGTTAATTTTGAATTCAGGACACAGTTACATCCTCCACAGTCTGTCTCTTTTGGCAGCACTCCTGCATTGTCTTGTCCTCTGCCCGGATCCCTCCCTCCCGCTCTGGGAGAGGTCAGCTCTCCTTCACCACTCTCATCTGAAAGCAAACCTTCCTCCATTGTGCTCAGGGGAGGGGCAGCCCAGCCCTCTGTCCTCCCTCTCTGCCCCCCACAGGTGTCCTAGATGACCTGTTTACCAGTCTGTGGCTTTTTGTTTTGAATCTCAGCTCCCTGAGGATAGCAACCCTGGAATGTTGAAGTCTGTGAAATTGACCAGAAATGATTTCCTTGAAACAAATCCCTCTCCTGTTTTCTCCCCAGTCTCAGAGAGTATCTTTATAGTCTGTTGGTTGCTGTCCTTATTGTTACTACTGACAACAGTCCTAAGAGCTAGTGTATGGAATGCCTCCTCCATGTGGGATGGCAGGCCACGCACCTCTCGTGCACTGTTAATGTAATTTCCTCAGCCAGCCAGCTACAGTTGTCCCGTTTACGGAGGTCTTACCATGATCCCCATTTAACGGGTGAGAAAGCAGAGGTTTTAGAGAGATGAGTTAATGGTGAAACCAGGTTCTGACTTAGGTCTCTCTGCCTCCAAATTAGCTGCTTTAACAGATCCAGTGAGATATAGCCATTTCTGAAAATGTAGGCTGCTGCCCTCTCAACAGCATTTGAAGGATGATTTTGAACTGAATCAAAAAAGTTTGATTGATTGATTGATTGATTGAAAATAACCAATCACCAGAGATACAAGATGAATGAGCCACTCACGGTTCCTGCTGCCAGACCCCTTACCATTAGGTTGGAGGAGACAAGTCAGCAAGTCCCATCAAGCATTAGTGATGGATTGAGAAGGCCAGACAGATTTCCACCCACAGGAAACAGCAGCCATGTGTTTTGGGGGTGGAGAGCAGGTGGGCAGACAGTCAATATACACGGGAATAAATTAGGGCCCGTGCTTCCACTGCACCACTTCCACCTACCACCCTCTTCACCCAGTTGTTCCAAAGACTTCAGATTTTCAGCCAAATTTGATGTCTGTGATTTTTGACCTCAGGAAAGAAAAGAAAAAAACCACTTGATGACAGCTAAGCAGATTTTTCTGCAAAGATTGTGGTTGCATGAATAGATTTTAGCTACTATTCCATTATAGTCTGTTTTCACTGGAAATGATTTTTGAGTGAAAGCAAGTGGTGAAGTTACACCCTAGAAGGCCGAATTTTCCCAAAGCACTTGACACTCAGTTAAAATTAGTAATCATGAAAGCCTGGCAGTATGTTCCTCCTGGCAAATTCTGCAGTTCTCAACACAATCGCCCTTGCTATTAATTGTATTCTTGGTAATGTGCTACATCAAAGTCCAGAAGAACCTGGGCCGGATGCACATTAAATCCTGTGCCACCTACAAGGAGCATTTATTTGCCTGTGGATAAATCCTGACAAGGTAGTTTGAATCTCCCTGAGCAATATCCCAAAGATTGCTGATGATCAGCAAAGATCTTGACTTGGGGAACCTTTGACTAATGGATATGGTAATGCAGCAAGTTCTGAACATTGTAATAAAAAATGCCATAGCTTTGCATGAAAAGTGATTTAATCGTATTTTCCCTTGGCTTTATAACTTGTCAAGTTCCCAGCTATTTTATATAGTTTAAATATATATCAGATATGTGGTTGGTCTGTTTGCTTGAGGTATTTGTCACGGGGCCTGAAAACTCCTTTTATCAAATAATTTTGATAGTCCTTTTGTTTTTCAGTGCTTTGTTTTTGCATTTAGGGTTATTTCATCCCAAGTAAGCATATCCACTAATTAATCTTTTTTTTTAATCCTCACCAGAGGATATGTTTTTATTGATTTTAGAAAGAAAGAGGAAGGGAGCCGAAACCGGTTTGGCTCAGTGGATAGAGCGTCAGCCTGCGGACTGAAGGGTCCCAGGTTCGATTCCGGTCAAGGGCATGTACCTGGGTTGCGGGCACATCCCCAGTAGGAGATGTGCAGGAGGCAGCTGATCGATGTTTCTCTCTCATCGATGTTTCTAACTCTCTATCTCTCTCCCTTCCTCTCTGTAAAAAATCAATAAAATATATTAAAAAAAAGAAGAAAAAAAAGAAAGAGGAAGGGAGAAAGAGAGAGAAAAAAACATTGATGTGAGAGAGAAACATCGATTGGTTGCCTCCTGTACACAGTCTCTGACCAGGGATCGAACCCCCAGCTTTTTGGTGTACAGAGCCATGCTCCAACCAACTTAGGCAGGGCTCTACCAATTAATCCTAATGCATGTGACCATTAACTGGTTATTTTTTAGTGGATCAAAACTGAACTTCTCCCCTGAGTACATAGATGCACAGTTTTTGTACTCTGCTATCAGAAAACAGTTCTCTCTGGGAACTCCTTTCCGAATTTTAGAAGCATCTTTTCAGTTTCTGTGGCTGATTATTTACGTAAAGCAGAGGATAAGTATGTGAACCATTACTTCATGTGAGTAATTTTTCAAAAATGATTGTCGCTGGAAAGATGATGGTGGCGAAAAGGTTTCATGGTAGAACAGATCTTCCATGAGCACCGTGAACAAGTAGTTCCCCGTGAACAAGTCGTTCTGAAAATAAAAGAAAAACGAGCCCCATGTGTTTGAAACCTCGTTCAACAAAGCACATTTCGTGATTCTCCCCCAAATTCTAAGTTCTTAACAGTTCTTTGTTGCAGAGTTTGACCAGGTCACTAAACTTGAAATCTAATTTAGAAAGTAAAATGAGCTCTAAAGAATGTGGCTTCAGTAAGTGAGAGTCCCCCCCCCCCCCCCCAAAGCCACATCTGCTGTATGCAAGGAATCAGCTCTTTCTCCCTCCTCAGGAGGGTACTTACTACTTTTATTAATATGAAAAACAGATCCCCCCATGTTTGGGAACTTGACCCTCATAGTAACCTGATTCCATTAGCCGTAGTCACTGAGCTGTTTTAATCCTCTGAAATAAATTGCTAGTATAGTTTCATCCTTAAGAAAAGAACACCATGCAGAAATAATGTTTGTATAGCAGGCAGTTAGGGACTATCATGTAACGTGCATATGTATTTCCCAACAGCCTCCGGCCTTTTTTTCAAAACTCCGCAGCTCCACTTCTCTGCTGAAATATGTTCAGGTAGAATATGTAGATTTCTTTCCCTTCCACAGTGCAGTTCAGGTAAATACATCACGAACCCAAGGCATGTGATTGAGCGGCTGTTTCGGGACAGCAGTGTGGTGCCTTGGCATCCGAAAAGCGAGCGCCTTAGCCTGCGGTTGGGATGCTCTGCTTACTCACTATTTCGGAATCTCCTCAGACACCACGGGGCGAGCCATCGCCAGGTGTGTCACGCGCCACTCTCTTGGGCTGAGTTTGGCGTCCTTTGAACTGTCAACATGAGAAACAGACTGAGAGATTCCTTCTTCCCCCCACCCCCCTTTTAATTATTGTGGCTTCAAGCCTTGCTACAAGGATAAAAATATTCCCTCCACATTTTTTGTGTTTACCAGCCAGATCGTGCTCAGTAGCAGTCCACATGGTGACAGTGTAGTAGCAATTGATTTTCCTTTTGTTTCCATTCTCTTGGCGTAAACAAGACCTCACACTAATGCCTATCGGCAAAGTTGCTTTAAGCCATCATCATAATCGTTTTTTGCTCTGTGTGTGTGTTTTAAAATATATTTGGTGGTGTTAAGCACAGAAACATATCCAGAAAATGTTTTCGTTGAGTTTTAGGTTAGCATAAGAATATTGTACAACCTGTTAAGTTGCAGAGGTGCCCAGTCCAAAATGTTTAAATTCTTTTCAGCGTTTTGGAACTATGGGTGATAGACAAAGTGCTCCTTCTTAATGTGAGAGAAGTCTCTTTCGATCGCTCTATTATTTTTCTTTTCTTTCTTTCTTGCAAAATTTTCAAAGTTCCTTTCAAACATACAGAAACCTCGGGGGGTTACCTCACCAATGCCGAGAGGAGTCTGAGTCTGTTTCTCAAGGAAGCAGGTCTTTTTGTCTTGCTCTGTGCCATGTTCAGACAGGAGTTAATTGGCAAATTTATTTTTCTTATCCCCTCAGGCACCACCAAGTCTGAAGATCGTGCTGCTTTGCTGAAGAAATTCAACGAACCTGGGTCCCAGTATTTCATTTTCTTGCTGAGCACAAGAGCGGGAGGCCTGGGCTTAAACCTCCAGGCCGCCGACACCGTGGTCATCTTTGACAGCGACTGGAATCCTCATCAGGTCTGCGTGTCCCTGACTTAGCTGCCCAGCCTCCCCCCCGGAGAGGAGCTAAAAGACCAGCCGTTTCATCACTCACATTGGTGGGGCAGAGCAAAGTTCTACACAGTGGGCCATGTTTGCAGAGGGAAAACAGCCCCGCACGTTATTACGGCTGTTTTCTTTATCTCCCTTGGAGCGTATGGAGATGTCTTATTCATACCTTTGATAGAGCTCAAATTTAGGGTAGAAATACTTCGCTTCTGCTTCGTTTTTAACCTCATTTCCTGGGATGGCCACTGAGCCAACTACTTGGTTGGTGAAGGATAAATCAAAAGTGTTCCAAAGTAAAAACAACACAGGAGCAGCTCACATGGCTTGGCCCTTACTCCGTGCCAGCCTCGTCATACGCATTGCTCCATTCAGCCTTCACACAGCCATGTGAGATTGTGACTGTTGCTATTCGCTTCCTCACAGTCAAGAAAAATGAGTTTCAGGAAGTGTAGGTCAAGCATTGCATATATGACAGACAAGTTTATAGTCTGTGTTTTGCTTAAAATCATCATCAAAAAATATTCTGTGGAGCATCAACTATGAAGTTCTTCTAGCCGGTAGGTTTAGAGTTACCCTTTGGTGATTAATAAATCATCGAATGGGTCCCTTGTGGCCCTGGGTTAGTAAATTATGCTGGGAGTTGTGCACCTGCCTGTAAGATAATTGGGTGGATGCTGTTCATCAGGCTTGATTCATTTTGGAACCAATGTTAACTCAAAATAGTAGAAAGGGACACTGTGGCTCTCACATATGAGTATAAATTCTACATCAGCTTCACCCGGGCTCCTCTCTACACCTTGGTTACCTCAATGGTAAATATGCAGAAAAATACTGCTTTACTGGGTCACTGTGACAATTGGGCGGAAAAGGCTTGTGGCGGAAGTTTTGGGCAGGAAGGTGGGGTTCATGGGTGCATTAGAATTAAGAGGGAGATTTTACAAAAGCATAAATGCCTGCTTCCCGTTCCCTGCTTCCCCAATTTTGAAGGTGCTTCCCACCCATACAGACTCCATGGACTTTTCTATACATTCACATGCTCCCAGGAGAGTCTGGCAAAGGTTTTCTCACTCAGCTGACAAGCACTGATTTACAGAATAAACCAGTGGTTCCAAACCTCGGGGTGGCCAACCCTGACCATTGCCTACGCCCACCTGTCACTCTCTTTAGGTGACTACAGTGGAATTGCTATTAAATCTTTCTGACCTTGAGGAGGGTTCTAAATCTTCAGCAAGTATTTTGATGTAGTTTTACATCCCACACTGCATTCCAGAGCATCGGTAGAATTCGTATTTGTGTGAGAGCTCTGCAGTTCTCCTGTGGCCCATTGTGAATTCAGCGTCTGTTCCACAAACACTTTCTGAGTGGCTGCTGTGGCCCAGGTGCTGAGCTAGCTGGGTGTCTAGGGGAAGGAATTTGTGATTTCTCTCTTCCCGGGTGCTCAGTGTGGATGGATGCTTAGATTCCCCTCCTTGCTGCCGCCTGACTCTCCATTGAGAAACAGTAACTTGTCTGTAGGTGAATGGAGAGTTCACTAGATTTTATCTTTTATCTTCTGAGGTAAACATTACTATGGCATCTCAGTTGGCACAGTGCTAATTCTAAGACCCAAAGGAAATCACTTTCTGGAAATGCTAATTTACCATGAGAAAGGATGCTGGGACATATATGCCTCTCTCTCTCTCTCTCTCTCTCTCTCTCTCTCTCTCTCTCTCCCCCCCCCCATCCCTCCCTCCCTCCCTCTTTTTTTTTTCACACATACACACACACACACACACACACACACACACACACACACACTTTTATGACCAGCACCTAAAGGTGGAACTCCAGAATCAAAGTAAATTACATGAACACCAAACAGTTGACTTTTAAATGTATATGAATTAAAACACAGGGCCACAAATTTTGGGAGGTCTAATTTACCAGAAGTTTATCACATTGGGCCACATATTTCTGGAAGTATTTCTATCTGCCATGGGTGGATTCATTTCTACCTGGTTTGGTCAGGTTGGCTGACCGGATTTTTCTTATCTATCATTTATGGTCACTAGTTTGGGCAAACCGTTATTTTTTTACTTTATTTTTGGAAATCAGCGATGTTAGAGTGATATAGATGAGTGCTAATTTCTTTTATTTAAAGGGTAAGAACTAATTAAACAACAACTCTACCAGAAACTGAGGCACTTACATAGCATAACTTATTTCATGCAGTCCTCAGACTATTTTACACGTAAGGAAACCTGTCAGTATTAACTAGCCCAGGACCACAACCAGGTTCACACCCATGTCTGCCTGGGTTTGGGTTTGCATCCTGGCTTTTGGCTCTTTCTACCCTGTACCCTGCATACATATTGCATAGTTCCCACAATGAAAGTTATAGAGCTTTTCTTTTTTTACCTTGTTGGCTTCTACATGCATTAAAAGAAATTGCTGGGACTATTCTTTATGGTGGTGAATCAAAATCAAGGCATACTGATGAAAAAGGGGCTTTATTTGATCGAGGTGGACAGATTAAAGATAAAAGCCTTAAAGGTGCTAATTGGAGGCCCTAGAAGCAAAGCTAGAACAGGGATGTGGAATTAGCAATAAAAGCCCCCAGGGTTACCAAGACTTTTCATCTCCAAACTGTTGATTGGAAACATGGGTTGGTACTTTTATTTTTAATCCATGGGACTGAAGCTGTGTTACTACAAAATGGTCAACCACAAAGTCACCTTGGAGGCCTTACAAAGTCACCTTGGAGGCCTTCTTCTCGGGCTGTTTTTGGCTTCAGATATAATCACACCCAAATCACTGTGATGAAATATCAGACCACCAAGACCTCAGAAATATTGAATCATCCATTCAATAATTACAACAGTTATTTCCTTGTCACAATGTCCTCCCCACCCCCGGCGTTCTGGCTCAGGGACTCACAGGCTTACGTGGCATAAACTTCTTCAGCCTAGAAATACGAATTTTTGCCACTTTCCAAACTGATAGATGGCCTTAAAACGACAAAGAAACACCACTCTACCAGAAACGGTGAGGCACTTAGCACTGCCACCATCACAAGACAAACAAAGCTAATTGCAATAAGCACCCATAACGTAAGACCTTTTTACGCTGTCTGAAGACGCCCCACACCCTCTGCTTCCTCACCTGCCACTTTCTCCTGCCAGCTGCATCCACTGTTTTGTGGTTTACCCACTTCTTCTAGGACAGGGGTCAAAACTGACCCACGGGCTGAGTCTGGCCCGCCACCTGTATTTGTGCGACCTGCAAACGAAGGATGATTTTCACATTTGAAAATATAAAGTAAAATTGGAAAAAAAGCAACCAGCCTTTTGGTGAGATCAGTTGCCCAGTGTTTGCTCTGGGCCCAGGCAGCCTGGACTGGTTCCCCCTGGGCTCCTGGTGGAAGTGGTTTCTGACCCTGTTCTGCGAGACGGTCAAGAGGTTGATGACATAAAACCTGCCACCTTGGCTCCTGCTTAGCGGCTCTGGTGACGACGTGTTAGAGAGACGATTGAACTAAAGGCTTGAAAATGAAGTTGAGGGATTTTTTCCCCTCCTCTGGATTTTAATTATCTACCTCACTTTCTCCTCTTTGGAAAATAATGGAATTTGGATGAGTCCCAGCTGCGTTCATGGTTCAGCTGTCCAATATTTATAGTAACTTAAGTATTCTGAGGAAAAACTTTTGCCTAATTAGTCATTTGACTGTACAGGTCCCAGCAGCAAAGACAGAGCTCCTGGGCAGACCCTAGCCTGCTGTCTCCTTGTGCCGCAGGGGTGACAGGAAGCTCGTCTGGTCGAGAGGATGGGCTTACAGCTGTGGAGCATCAGCTCTGTGCACAGTCAGTGCCAGGGACGCAGGACACCGGGATCAGACCTTTGCCCTAAAGCTGTATACGGGTCTGATGGGGACACCATGAAACAACTAATTCGCATTTCCCCAGAGGCCATCCCCTGGACCAGAATGAATGAAATTGATAAACCAAGTTTTTATTGTGTAGCCTTAAAACTAGGCAACTCTGCTTCATAGTTTTATGAAGGATTTTATTTAAAGATTTTATTTAAAGATTTCATTAAAACCTTTTTCTTTTCTTTTTAAAAAATATATTGATTTTATATTTAAATATTTATCAATATTTATATTGATTTTAGAGAGGAAGGGAGAGGAGGAGGAGGAGGAGGAAAGAGAGAGAGAGAGAGAGAGAGAGAGAGAGAGAGAGAATGAATCATTGATCGGCTGCCACACTGGGAATCTAGCCGCAACCCGGCATGTGCCCTGACCACCGGGAATTGAACTGTGACCTCCTGTTTCATAGGTTGATGTTGAACTAATGAGCCATGCCGGCTGGGCAAAACCTTTTTCTTATTAGAAGACTAATAGATGTTTAAAGCAGAAAAAAACACAGGAAAATAAAATGAAGAACATTTAATAACACCTATAATTTTATTACCCAGAGATATAAACATTAATTGGCTTGTTGGTGTTTGCCCTTCCTGCCTTTTCTTGGTATAATACGCACATATAAGGTCATCGTACACACGCTCACATTTAACTTGTTTTCATATATATGTTATGTTGTTAAATCTACTACAATATAGTTTTGTTTTTTTTAAATATATTTTATTGATTTTTTACAGAGAGGAAGGGAGAGAGATAGAGAGTTAGAAACATCGATCAGCTGCCTCCTGCACATCTCCTACTGGGAATGTGCCCGCAACCCAGGTACATGCTCTTGACCGGAATCAAACCTGGGACCTTTCATTCCACAGGCCGACACTCTATCCACTGAGCCAAACCGGTTTCAGCTACAATATAGTTTTTATGATACTATGTTGGTACATGCATATAGTCGAAAACTATAATTTATTTAATCTGTTATCATTGAATGTTTCTTTAATTCTGATTTTTTTTAAAAAACATTATTAGTAATAGATAATGCTGAGAAGTCCATCCTTATTTGTACAACTTTGTTCCCCAGCCATGATTATTTTCTTAGGACAGGTTACCAGAAGTGAACTTTCTGGGTCAGAGGCCATACCCAGTTTTAGCACTTTTGATACATAGTGCCAACTATCTATCCCCAAAAAGTTTATCAAAAAGTAGTACCAGTTTACTAGTCTACTAGGAATCCTTTTCACTCCCCAAACTAAATTTTGAGTCTTTGACAGAATTAGATCCCAGGAATTTGCTACATGAGCAATCACTGTATATATAATGTATGTATGTATGTATGTATGTTTATGTATGTATAACTCAGTGATTTTTAAAAATATATATTTTTATTGATGTCAGAGAGGAAGGGAGAGGGAGAGAGATAGAAACATAAATGATGAAAGACAGTCACAGTCGTTGATCAGCTGCCTTCTGCACGCCCCCTACTGGGGATCGAGTCAGGCATGTGCCCTGATCGGGATTCGAACCGTGACCTCCATCCAGTTCATAGGTCGACGCTCAATCACTCAGCCACACCAGCTGGACTCAGTGATGTTTTAACACCTTACAGGTGATTCCTGCAACTTAAAGTTAGTTGTCGGTAACATCAGATTTACTGTTGTTTTGGTTTATTTTTTAGTTAGGGATTAATTTTGATGGTGAACCTGGGAACAGATAAAAACAGCCTGAGACCTGGATTTCAAAGCCTGAGGAGTATTTCAGTTGGCTTGGCTAATTTCAACCCAGGTTCCCTCAACTAGGAATAAGGGCCTTGAATCGTTCCAAAGAAGATAGCTTGTATATTTTAAAAATGAAAGCAAAATCTTCCATTAGTTAAGGTGGAGTCAAGTGAGCCTCTCATAGTTCCCTCCAGGTAGGTTTTCTCGGCTCATCCAGGCACCTGGCCCCTGGCCCTCACGGCGCCCTGTTCTCGCCCGCAGGACCTGCAAGCCCAGGACCGAGCCCACCGCATCGGCCAGCAGAACGAGGTGCGGGTGCTGAGACTCTGCACCGTGAACAGCGTGGAGGAAAAGATCCTGGCTGCCGCCAAGTACAAGCTCAATGTGGATCAGAAGGTGATCCAGGCGGGCATGTTCGACCAGAAGTCTTCAAGCCACGAGCGCAGGGCGTTCCTGCAGGCCATCTTGGAGCATGAGGAGGAGAATGAGGTATTAGAGCCACCTTCATGAAATCAAACAATGGCTTTGGTGTCCGACGATTAGGAGTAGCCTCTGTGTTCTTGAAAGAACTTCCTGGGCCGGCGTTAATGAAAGGGAGTAAATTAGCTGCTGTCTTCCATCCCCAGCACAGAAAGCCTATGCGAGTTTTCCAAGTGTTTTAAAAGCAGTTGCCACAGGCACCTCACGGCTTGGCCACCCCGCGATGCTTCCCCGGTTTCTCCCGGGAGGTGCAGCCAGCATGCCTAATAGGCTGCTTGCTGCAGGGCAGGCGAGGAGACTGCAGAGGCCACTGTCAGGGACAGACCCCGCTGATGAGACAAGAGGGCGCGGGGAGGGGCCCTCCTTGCCTTTCCCTGCGCCATCCTGCAGAGCCCTCGGTCTCTGGTCTCTTGTCTCTTGACGGGAGATCACAGCACTCCCGTTGTTTGTAGGACAAGCCCTCCCAGCCTTTGGGAAGGTAGGACCTGACCTGGTTTAGGGAGAATGCAGGTCGCCTGGAGCTTGGCAGGGAGATGTTGATCTCTCCCAGCCCTGAGGGGGGCGCAGGGTGGAGCCTGGAGTGGCCATCCATGCCTCTCGCTTCTCTGTGAGCAGCCTGCAGGGGCTCCACACGCCTGCCTGGCGATCAGCGTGCCGGACACGTTACCATTTTCTGGGTGGCCAGTGTTGGATGTGAAGGCGTTCGGGGACACAAAGAGATGGCAGACAAAGGCTCTGGTCCTGAGTGTCTGAGGCAGCGTGGGCTGCCATCTCTGCCGCTGACAGGCTATGCATTACTAGGGCACAAGGAGCCCAGGAAGAGTTACTGCCCACTTCCCTTTGGGTTTGTTCTCCGGGAGGGTCCGGCCACTGCGGGCAGGCTTCTTGCCAGTTTACAAGGGGAATTTTTCATCTGGGCGCGGGGACGTGCAAGCCCCCCATCTACAGGCAGTGGAAGGCCAGCGTGGTTCTGGGAAAGGGGTGAGCAGAGCAGGACATCCCTTCTCCAGAAGTTACATGCACCGACTCTTTGTACTGAGTCCCAGCCCACCCCCAGCTCATCTGTGTCTTTGTCAGATGAAGTGGAATATTTGGTCACATTGACTGTAATCAATCTAAAGATAAACTAGAATAGACGATTTTTCAAAATATCCTTTTTTTACTCGATTGAATTGCATTTATTTCTAACGCAGTGCATAAAATGTTATCTTGGGAGCCCACAGTCATCTCATTTAAGCTGTTGGCACACTCGCACTCTTTCTAGATGAAAATGCCTCTTTTTAAGAAATTGGATGTTCAAAATTCTGGGTTGTCCTCTTTCTTCCCTCTGCTGCTACTCCCCATTCGGTTTTTAATAAGCTCACTCAGCATGTGATAAAAATAATTTTGTATGGTTACCTTCCATAGGCTATGCCCAACTTTTAAAATCATTGTTTTAAAAGTGTAGCAGTTATAGCATAGCATTTCTAAAAGCTCGGAAACTTCCAGTTTCTAAGGAATTTGCAGAGATCATGTTCCTTTGTTTAACATAATATAACATGAAAATGTTAGCTCTTAAATAATTGCCTTTTCTAATTCATTTCTATTGTTTTAATTAAGTATAGCTTTATAGGGGTTTTGTTATTCAGTTGTCCTATTCACAAATCTCACCGTTAGCATAATAATGCCCACTGAGATACACTGACTAAACATACCTTAAAAGGCTAGATGTTTGCATATATGTGGTTTTTATGGTCTTGCTTTGTGCCTAGTCTCAAAAGTTTCACATACTCATGTTTTTGTAAGGCTTTGAAAATGAGCATTTATATTTGGGATAAGGTTAATAGGGTTAAAAGAATTAATGTTAAGCACTTTTTCTTGTGGCTTTCCTTATTTAAATCTCTGTGATGTAAATGTCACACCCATTTTCAAATGAGGTCATTGAGGCGGGGAGACCTTAAGTAATTTGTTTTAAAAGTAAGGGAATCAAGATTCACGCCCAAGAGAACGGTATTTCTTATCGTCCTCCCTAAATCGGTTTTGCTCTGGGAAGAGGGTTTGAGTAACTTGGAAAATACTGATGGCAAGTACTGCACCCAGTGACCCTTCTCTTTCCTTTCTGGCCTGAGAAACGGGACAGATTCCCCTCACCCGTTTGTACCTCACTGCAGTCATCGCCCTCTCTCCCTAAGCCTGTGAAATCATTCTGTTTCTCAACCCCAGGAAGAAGATGAAGTACCCGACGATGAGACTCTGAACCAAATGATCGCTCGACGAGAAGAAGAATTTGATCTTTTTATGGTAATACTATAGAAAACCCTGGAAACAGCTGCCGCATCCCTCCGCCCCCTTTTCTACGGACACCAGGTGTCTGGGGCCTGCGTGCCCTGGCAGAGTTGCATTTCTGAAGCCTGTGCCTCTCCTTCAGTTCACAGGCTGCTCGCTGGCTGGGATTAGCCTGCCGGCCATATTTTGTTTGGCCCACGCAGTGTTTTTTATAATTTTGAACTTGTTGCCAACATAAAAAAAGAATCCTGATTTCTGGCTTCTCTTTAAAAAAAAAAAAAAAAGAGAGAGTGGGCAATACCAGGCCCACATCTCCATAGAGACTGACAGTTGACTGGAAGCTGAGCACAGACCCTCACCCCCAGGTCATTTCTAATGGGGGGGGGGGGGCAGCATCCTCCCGGAAACCTGCCCTCCTCCCAGGGCAGAGTTTACAGCTCTCCCCTAGCTGTCTCCTTACAGGATCAAAACAAACGTGCTCCCTGTGGGTGGGGGTGGGAGGACAGCAACTAAAACAAGGCTGTGCCTCTTATTGTTGAGAGCAAATGGGAACCCGCCCCCAGGTGCGCATCAAGGTGTAGCCTTCATGTAAAGACCAAAATTGGTTGGATTTTACTGGTACAAAGTAGATGTAGAGAACCTTGACATTTGAGGATTTAACAGCCGTGGCTTCAGCCTTGATGTTTCATCTAATTTTGCTGACACCTGAATTTGATTTATGAGTGTGGCCTGCTACAAGATCAGTATGTGTGGGAGAAGTCCCTTGGCCATGAGAAGGGAGGCTCTCCAGAGAAATCTTTTATTACCTTCTAAGGCTTTTGCTATAGCGAGTTTATTTACCTTTGTTTATCCTCAATCTCAAGACATCAGGTAGTTACTGGATAAATATTTATTGAATGAGTGGCAGCATTTGCAACATGGCGGGCCTTGTGAAGAAGTCTGTATGGATCAGGATATACAAAGTTGTGAGGCTCCCTCCAGCACCTTCAAAATTTGTAACAGTTAGCCTGATTGTGGAGTGAGTGAATCCATCTAAACTCTAATTCTGGCTTTTGAATGGAGCAGAGCCCCCAAATCAGAAGTCCCTTGGGTCTCAGACAGGTAATTTGCATAAGCGAAGCAAGTGGACTGGGGCCAGTGGACGGTGTGCACTGGAGCTGCCTAGTCTGAGGGCACAGAGCTGCAAACCCCATGAAGCTAGAAATTACGTTTTTAAGAGGCGCTGGAAATCTGGGCTTTTATATGTAATCTCTGGATTTCAAAATGTTTGCAGCTAAATCCATTTTTTTATTATTATATAACACTGCAGGCCAAACAAAACACGACTGTGGGCCAAATATGACCCATAGGGTTTCCAATCTCCGCCTTGTTAGCCCTAGACAGTCTGAGCAGGGGCTCCAGCTGTGTGGAGGCTCAGGTTATTTTTGAGACCTGGTGTTTTCTGTCTGGGGAACAATGATTATGTCCACACATAATGATTCAAGATGAAAGACATTCCATTCTTTCTTGGGAAACTTTTAGGTAGCCATGGGAATAACTCCTAACCTGAGATGTGCACATTTCCCCCCTTCTAAATCAACCACTCTACCCAGGTTGGGCCATTTTGGAGAGAACTGACACAAAAAAGAGACATTAACAGCATGGTCAACATGCTCATAAAACCTAAATGTCTTAACTAGTATTGTTGGTCACCACCCTTATTGATTGTATCTATTTAGGTAAAGTAGCGATACACACAGGAAATAGACATCTTTTCTCCCCTGGAGGGGCTTATTGAAATGTAGATTACTGGGAACCCTGAGGTGGGAAGCCCTTTACTTCCCTGGCTGATCACTGATGGGTAGTGATTCAGCCCTGCTCTAGCCTCACATGCTCCGGAGACCCTGAAAGGGTAAGCTGCCTGCCATTGTACGAATCAGATTAGGCCCCAAAATAAGAAGCAAAGAGTACTTCTTTTTTCTTAGTGTTGGGCTGGGTATTTGTAGAAATTGACAGCTTGGGGGGGACGGGGGGACTGGAATATCTAGCCAAGGCACAGATTTCTTTTCATTTGGGACTATTTTATCGCACAAAAACAGGCTTGGAACTGGTGAAGGTGGTTAAGGAACACTTTTTGTAGGTATTTTGATTTTGTGAATGTTCTGCCTGTTTCTTAAAAGGTTGATTTCTCATTTTTGGATTATATTTTTGAGTTCGTTTGTTTTTTGTTGTTGAATTTATTGGGATTACATTGGTTAATAACATTATATAAGTTTCAGGTGTACTTTATGATACAATATCTGTATATTCCATTGAGTGTTTTTCAGTCTTATAATCAGCTGGCTGCTTTTCTAACTCACTATTCATTAACACCTCCACCAGGGGGCAGGAAATCATATTTGAATCCTTGCCAGCTACTCTGATTAAAAAGTGTAGTGAGAAACAATGGAATGTGAGCTGGATTTGGATTTCAGTATTTAAACTCTTTATTCGTTATTATAAAAGGGTTAGTTCTCTGTAAAATGAACCCAAACTTTTTAAAACCATAGGCACTGTAGTTAAATAACACATTAAGCAGATAGTCTCTTTAAAATAAAAGAGCATTTCTCTTGAACATTTTTCTTCTAAAAATGCGAAGTGAGAAAAGGTTATCTCTCATACTAATTACCTGTGAATTTTACCTAAAAAGATACTTTGACAGGTCAAGGTACATATCTGAAACATTTTCCTAATATATAAATACTAAGCTTTTAGTTGCTATGTTCCCTACAAAGGCAAGAAGTACTTTTAAAAATATTTGTTAGCATAAGGTTTATTATCAGGCTTTAAGACAAACATATGCATGTAATAATAAATAAGACTTACTTGAATATCAACTTCAGATTGTGTACTGGAATTCTGCAAGTAGAAATCTCTGGGAAAGAGATGCAGTCAATAGAACTTCAAGCTGATTAAAAATTGTATCAACCCTTCCTAAAAGGAAAAAAAATGCAAGTGTAATTTGTTTTCTTTTATATCAGCAAAGATTTATTTTATCAATTGTGTGGCACGTCATTTTACAGGTCTTGGTATAGGTAACGGTAGTAGCCTAACCAAAAATTGAAGTGACAATATTTTGTCATCTCATTGCATAGCACAGTACCAAAAAAATGTTTTTCTTCTCAGCTGTCTAATAACTATTAAAAAGATTACCTCAAGAGGCCCCTTGATCGGGAGATTGCAATGTTAACAAGGCATCCTCTATGTGCTAATAGCAGAGGCTTGGTGGATCCCATTGCTGCTAGTAGAGCATTAGAAGGCAGGGTTGGGGTTGCAAACAGCCTCTCCAGCTAACTATAGCCCATGACAACGGGATGACCCCATTGACCTCCCAGTGGCCTCTGCCATGCTCCCAACCCACCCATTTGGGAATATAATGAATTCCAAATATGTTTAAGCATTGTTTAAGGGTTGAACTTTAATTTTTAAATAGATTCTAGAGTTCAGATTTCAATTTGAATAGAAATTTCACTTATATTCTGTTACCAGTTTTAGCTCTTATGGAAAAATTGTATTGAACCAAAGGAAAAAAGAGGGAAAAGGTAAATTCATTTAATGGTTAATGGTCTATTCAGTTGTAGAAATGACACATCAGCTAGTGATATATACATATAACTAATGTATGTTGCAATTCACTGGAGGTTTTGTTTGCTTTTCTTTAGCTATCGAATCGTTAATTATAAGTTAAAACCATATTTGTGGCACTTTATAAGTGCACGGGGCATGGGAAAATAGGCATTTTTGAAGGTTATAAAAGAATACAAAAGAAAGCCATTTCTTTAATACCTTGGCCAGTGGAGATGAGATTACATCCGAGGTCTCTCTCTCGTGGTATAATATTTTCATAAGAGCTAAATTTTCTAAAAGCTGAAGAATTGAGGGGCATTCCTCTCACAGGGCCCATGGCCTACTGACCATGTAATACATTCATGGCCGACCGACTGATCAAACCATTTATGTGCCCCCATGTCCGAGTCCAGCCGAGGGTGGTGGCCGCTCTGTTAGTGACACTTGAGTTGCTGATTTTATGTCCTGATGGTTGAATGAAAAGCATGAGCCCTATCGAATAAAAAAAGGATTTCTTAACATGCTTAAGGGATACTTTTATGCCAGGGCAGCAATGAATTGTATCACCAGGGCCCCTATTTGTTAAATACATCCCCAGTTTGAATCTTACTTAAGGGGGAGCTTTGCACACATATAGACTAAGAAAAGGAACTTTTAAAGACTGTTTGTTAAATGCATACATAAATCTCAGCAGTGGGTACAAAGGAAGGGGAGAGACTAGCACATCCACAAGAGAGAGTGCCCTTGGGACCCGCTGAGAGGGACCCCGCGGCCTTAGGCGGCGAGGTGAGGTCGATGCGCTGTGGCTCTGTGCGGTACCGAGCCCCGCCCGCACTGATGAAACATGTTCCTGTCCTCAGCGCATGGACATGGACCGGCGGAGGGAGGACGCCCGGAACCCAAAGCGCAAGCCGCGCCTCATGGAGGAAGATGAGCTGCCCTCCTGGATTATTAAAGACGACGCCGAGGTGGAGAGGCTGACGTGTGAGGAAGAGGAGGAGAAGATATTCGGCAGGGGCTCTCGCCAGCGCCGGGACGTGGACTACAGCGACGCCCTCACCGAGAAGCAGTGGCTGCGGGTAGGTGTGGCTCTCCTCACTGTCCTCCACTGGTGGCTGGCGGCGCTTCTTGTTGGCTCGGAGCGGTCAGGGGCCTAACGCTGGCATTGTTGGAGGGGCCGAGTCGCCAGGAAAAGGGGAGATGGCTGCTGACCATGGATAAAGTCATTCTGCTGTCGCCGTGGAATCGTTCTTCGTTCCTTGAAATATAGTGAAGAGTTTTTTTGTGTGTGTTTTTTGCTAGAGCAGAGCTGGCCATTGGATTATTAGAGCTCTGAGACCCACTAAAGTTTTACGACCAATTGCCTGGTGATGCCTCACTCTCTCCGAGTCAGAATCAAAATGTGGGAAGAGGGCCTCCGGGATCTTTTTCATCGGTCCCCCTCCTCTCATGGTCTTGAATCGGAGCTTTACTTCTCCAAGGCCTGCAGGGACGGTTCAGGGGCAGGCCTCTTTCTTACTTCATTAGAGCCAGAAGGTGCCTTTGTATTCTCTTGGTGTTACAGACAAAGCAGTTGAGGCCCAGAGAGGTTAAGTGATTGTGTGGGATCGCACAGCTGGCCAGAAATAACCGGATCAGTGAGTGCTGTTGCGTCTGCGCACTCACTCCAAGTTTGATCTGCTCTGTCCATCGCAAACACAGACTGGGGCCTGGGACTTGGCCACTTATGCTTAGAAGGGTTGTTCTTTAGTTTAGGGGGATTTCTTATTCCGACTGAGGAATGAAGTCTCAGAAAGTTCGTAGGGGAGCACGACAATATAAGAAAGTGCGTTCGAGCCAGGTATGTGTGTGTGCCAAGTCCCATGTGAATCTTCCTTGGGAAGGTCGGGCCCTCCTTGCCCTTGGTGGGAGCAGACTGAGTACCTAGACAGACACAGTCTGGGGCACGCATTCCAGGCAGGGCCAATAAGTGCTCCCTGGAAATAGTGACGCAGTTGGGTAAAAACCAAACAAAATAGAGGTGGTTGTTGTGAGTTGTTCATTTTATCAAAAGGGAATGCAGTTTCCAAGGTTTGTAGAACAGAGATTTTAGGACCCGGGTCATAAGTAGGTAGGTGGGTTGAAAAAGGCCACGGGAAGGATTTTGAGATTGGATGTCAACAGCAGGCAGGTCTTGGCACCACTTGAGATGTGATTTACTTGGGATGTTGTATGATGAGAGAGACGTGATCTAAATTTCAAAAGATTGAAGTCTGTGGTATTCAGAAAAGAGAGATTAAGAAAGCATTGTTCGTGTTTATGTTTGAACAATGGCTATGAAATGTAACTTTCGTGTGATTATTTTATGGTCGTATCCAAACATTCAGGTGGCCTCAGAATACGGCTTTATGGGTTTCTTTTGTTTCACTATTGTGAGGTTATCAGCTGTATAACTAAGATTTGTTCTATAATGTGAAGAGATTTGTGTTTAATAATCATTTCTGAGTTCAGGAAAATCGATTCCCTTTCTTTTTTATTTAAGCAATGAATTAAGTACCTGGAGTATTATTACAGGAGATATTAATCTAGGCCAACATTTTAAAGTCAGTCTTTATATATGTATTACAGAGAAAATAACCTTGTTTATTGGGTACGAATGTAGCTGAACTTTTTATTTTTTAAGTAATCACTGGGAAATAAATGCTCTTAAGAAAAATAACTATGAATCTCAGATAATGTATAGGTTTAGAATATCTCATCGTTTTCATTCAGTTTCTATCACAAATGATTAGCACAGTGTTTAGCCCCTAGTAGAGACTCAATGAATGTTTGTGAAATGAAATTAAAACCTTGTAAGAGGAAAGTGGAAAGTTACTAATTTACCAGTGATGTTAGGTTGTCTTTCTCTTTCTGGTGCATCTAGTGGACTTCCTCTTATCAGTAACATAAACATCTAAAAATGGAAAACTAGTTTGTTTTACAAAACTACACTGTGAAATTGATGTTCATAATTTTCAACCTAAGGTGCATTGTGAGATACCAAGTCACCCAAGAAGGTCAAAACTGTTCTTAGTACAGCTCTATTGTAATGATTTCTTTTGGAATCCAGGCTTTCTCGAACCGGATGTCCATTTTTGGTATGCGCTGGTAACTTGCTGTTAACCAGGAACCGATGCAGAATGTCCTGTGGCCCTCCGCATTCGAAACAGATGCTCACTGTCGTTTGTTTTCTTCTTCACCAGTAGCAATCTTGCATAGTACCAGCCTGTTAAGCTTCTCTGATCATAAAGTGATATTCAAGGGGTTCTCACGGGCCTGCATGTGAAGAGATATTCTCGATTGGCTTAAGATTGAGCACGTTGAGCGAAACCCAGCCAGCACAGCCTTGAAAGGGAATTTGGCAAGGACCATCATGTAAAAAATGCTGTAGCGGGGCTACAATAATTCCTCTTTTTCCTGGCAGTGTTACACAAAGCCTGCTTGGCAGAGGCATCAAACATACATAGACTCCCAGAGTTGGAAGGCAGCTGAATGGAGCAGCTACCCATCCTGTGCTTAAATCACATCATCTGCGGAGCCCAAGCCAAGAGTCTGGCTGTCCCTACAGGAAACACCCCCCTTCTTATCTGCGGAGCCCCTCCAGACCTTCCCTTTGAATGGAATCCTCTTTCCCTGTAGCTGCTCCTCACTATCCTGGATTCTAGTCCCTGGAGTGAACAGAACGTTATTTTTTCTCTTGTTAGCATCACGTCCCGCTGGACAAAATATTTGAAGACGCATGTCCAGTCTGGAATGAACTTTCTACCCTCCTCTTTCTTCTGAACTTAGCTCATCCTTCAAGGCCCAGCTCGCTTGCCAGCACTTCTGTGATGCTTCCACAAGTATCACACTTGCCACTGTGTTCTCATAAGTCTTTGCTTGTCCTTCTGTCACAGCTCAAACCGAGTTTCCTTGTTTTCTTGTTAGTTGCTGACGTGCCTGGTTTCCTGACTAGTGGATGAGCTGCATCTTGTTAGAACTTAGGTCTCCGTGTGCAAAGAGAAAGCGCCCATTGATTGCCCAGTTGAAATCGCACTGATTGATTGATGTATAAGAGTGTTGCCTAGGGTAATGTTCACGGCTGCAACAGATGAACCTAAACGTGCCCTATGTGTGGGCCTATTCAAAAAAATAAGTGGAATTTTTATTTCTCACATGGAAGTAAGTCCACAGTAGGCATTCCTGGTTGGTGGGGACAGCTGTCCTCCATGTGTCCAATCAAGGATCCTGCTGACAGAGCCTCTGCCAGCTTAGACATCCCGTCCCAGTGAGCTGGAGGCGGGGAAGACAGCGTGGAGTGGCGGGCATGGGGTTCTAATGGGCTGGGTCTGAAGGCTCCATGTCACTTCTGCGCACATCCCATTGGCTAGAACTCAGTCCTACGGCCACCCTAGCTGTAAGGGAGACTGGGAACTGGCCTGGCTGTGTTATAGGATGAAGTGGAGGGTCCTCTTCCCCACTGTGATGCTGGGGGTTGAAACATTCAAGCCTGTAAAGAATTATTGAGTTTATTTGAGCCAAACTGTCGATAGTTTCAGGGAAGCAGAATCTTGACATCCTGTATAACAAAAGAGGTAATATGCAAACTGGCCGTCATGCACTCGCACAAGATGGTTGCCGCCCGCCCCCCCCCCCCCCCCCCCCCCCGGTGTGGTCACAAGATGGCCGGCATGGGAGGGCAGTTTGGGGCGACCAGGCCAGCAGGGGAGGACAGTTGGGGGCGATCGGGTGGGCAGGGGAGCTGTTAGGTGTTGATCAGGCTGGCAGGGGAGTAGTTAGGGGGTCATCAGGCTGGCAGGCAGGCAAGCAGTTGGGAGCCAGCAGTCCCATATTGTGAGAGGGTTGTCCAACTGCCGGTTTAGGCCCGATCCCAAAGGGGTCCCAGATTGGAGAGGGTGCAGGCTGGGCTGAGGGACACACACACACACACACACACACACACACCCAGTGCACGAATTTCGTGCACTGGGCCTCTAGTATTGAGATAATGCTCATGAGAATGGCAGTTTTTCAGTTTGTTTTGTAAATTACAATCACAGGAGGAGATGTAAGTGGGTTACATGAAATCCGTTGGTGATAGATTAGGGAGGTGGAGGAAAGCAAGGGGAGGGGGAAGGCCTCTGGGATTGGATAAAAAGTAAAATGATAGCCGAAACCGGTTTGGCTCAGTGGATAGAGCGTCGGCCTGCGGACTGAAAGGTCCCAGGTTCGATTCCGGTCAAGGGCATGTACCTGGGTTGCGGGCATATCCCCAGTAGGAGATGTGCAGGAGGCAGCTGATCGATGTTTCTCTCTCATCGATGTTTCTAACTATCTCTCTCCCTTCCTCTCTGTAAAAAATCAATAAAATATATTTAAAAAAAAAAAAAGTAAAATGATAGACACTTGCTTCCTATACATAGGTGGTACAGGATAGTTAACAGTCAACAATTAACACAATAACTATTACAATGAAGAAATTTGTGGTCTCCACCCTGGTGCATTGATTGTGCCCTGAGGGAAGCAAGTGGCACAACCAGAAAAGGGAAGGTTACAAGTTACCCTGACATTCCAAATGCCTGTTGTCATAGATGCAAAAAGACAGTAGGCTCAGTTAAGATCAAAGTTGATCTTTGTCAGGGAAGATACTAGCCTAAGACGTGACTACCCACTATAAACTGCTTTTTTAATTTAAAAAGTTTTAATTTTAGACCATCCTTTGTGGTTTCTTTAGGCCTGTACATTTGCAAGGCTGCCACGCAGGCCTCCTCTGAGCTAGTCAGGTTAGCATGTGGCCCCTTTTCGTCCACAGGGTGGAGTCCTTACAATATCTCAAGAAAAATTCCAAAGTTCCATTTCTCTTAGTCCAGTCACAGAAGAAGTTTAGCTGGGGTTTCAGTAAAACTAGAAGCAAGGCCAGTGTCCAGAGTTTCCTTTCCATATTGGAGCCGGTCCGTTCAGCATCAGGCTAGCTGCAGTCCATGAGTCCATTGTGTCTGGGGTGCACATGGCCCTGTGGGCCCTGTGGGAGTCCCAAGAGCACAAGAGTAAGAACTCCTTTGTTCAGAGGATTAGATATCCCAATGTCACACCCTTGCAGTGGCCACGCCCATTCTGGCCAATGACCTTGGTTCTCAAGTGTGACTGACAGCAAACAAACACCTTCCCTGTGTCACCCCAACTTTACCAGGCATGCGTCTGTCTCCCCTTTTTTGGGCCCCTGGGAGTGTAAAGTTGTAGCTTCCTGGTGAAGCTGCCTAAATGACAGGCCTATAATATCTGGCTTGCCTTTGCTCCTTTCCTATTATCAGTATCTAGTTAATGACAACAGAATCAGCTGTGGGCCCAGCAAAGTAAGATTTTGGTGACTAGGTAGCCTCAGAACACTTAGGTTAAAGTTAAGTGATATGACATGGCCACTTCCTTTTAAAATTTTATTATGGTTTCATCACAAACAGGTTTTATTTTATAACCATAGTATGCTAAAAATTCCCACAGTGTCCTTTAGACAATCTGTTTAGTTGGAAGATTTTAACATTTTTTTTTTCTGTATTTGTAATGTTGATTTAAATGAAAAGGATCACAATTTCTAACACAGCTCAGTTAAAAAGAACAGAGAGAGAGAGAGAAAGAGAGAGAGAGAGGGAGAGAAAGGCTTGTAGGTTGTTTTAAACTTCCTGTTTCCATTGAGGAAACTTGAATTTCTTTTTAGCCAGTCTCAAGTGAACTTTATCTTTTGGGGGTAGTCAGTTCAACATTCATGTATGCTATGGGCTGTCTCTCTCTTCCCCTGGGGGCTCCTGTCCCAGCATCCTTCCCAAGATGGCATCATCTGGGTAAAGGTGGAAGCTGGCCCCTGGACCCACCTTGAGTTGCCTGTTTAGCATAACAGAGGCACAGCTATCCCTCAGGAAATTCCAAGGGTTTAAGAAACTCCTTTGCCAGGAACCCAGGACAAATGCCAGACAGATTCTTTTATACAACAGGTAGCAACATCCTCAGGCCTTACCTCCTGCCTCTCTTCACTCCTTTCTCTGCAGGGAGGCTCACTACCCTGCCTCCCGTCCTGCAGCTTCTCCCCACAGGGTGGCTTCTCCTGCAGTTCTGAGGTTCCCTGTCCACCAGGCTTGGCTCTTGATTGGGAAGAGCCTTTCGAATTGAGGAAGCTCCTCTCAGTCAGCAAAGCCTGATGCAGAGGCTGCTCACACATCTGGTTCTGGAAGTCACTGGTGTCGTTTATTTGTCTTTTTGTTTTCACATACCAACTTTATCCTACCCCTTCCCCCCAAAAGGGGCACCCCTGTGCAGGGAATAGGCTCTTTAGAAATTGTGAAAGAGAATATTAATGTGTTTTTTAAAATATTATATGCAGTACCATTTTATAGCTTTCCCATGGTGTACCCAGGTGATGACTGCTAAATCAAGTATGGTATATGAATGTTGTATTTGTGCACACACGATAATTTCTTGGAAAAAATGCCTTTGTTTCTGTACGTGTGAGAGCGGATGCTTCGACCTAAATTGGCAGGTGCCTGATGAGTCCTGTGGGCTAGTTTTTTTCAGTTTAACTTTAACCATGTGCACAATGACTGTGATGTTTCTAGTATTGTAATCATTATTGAAACGGGGGCTCCGTAAAATTGGGGTGCCTGCGAAGCCAAAAAGTGGGCTGAGGGCGTAACCTGGAATGCCTAGCTTTTCTATTCTTCCTGTTCTTTGGTCCTTCTGCCAACTTCAGAATCCTTCCCTTCCTTAAAACATTTAGTGACATCCCGGAATTTCTGTAATTGCTGAGTGAGTGATTTGTGCCTTCCAGCACTTGGAGATAATTGGAATGCAATCTGAATTATGTGCTCTGTATAATATTTAATTGCCAGCCTGCTGGAGGGAGCGAGCTTCCTGCGAGGGGATGCTTTTGTTTCACAGTGGATCTGATGTCTGGAAACGGCCATGTGGGAAGCCCTTCTTTGTTGCTGGTGTCTGTGTGGTCCTTATGCGTGAGCGAGCGTGAGGATGCTTCTTTCTGTGTAAGCACCTGGTGAGGAAGGAGGGCACCTCTGGGTTGTTGCAGTGTCCTGTCCAGGCCCCAAGCCATGTCATGTAAATGATGGTGGTTAAGACTCCCTTCCCCGGATCTTTAAAGCTGGCTATACATAAGGCTAGTTTTAGAAGCCAGAGGGTTTCGATAGGGACCTCGGGGAAAGGCAGTGCAGAACACCACCCTCTTTTCCCTCCACCAGACTGTTGCCAGGACAAGCGTCCCGTGATTTAGGTGCCTGAATGGGGTCCTCATAGTCATGTTGACTGACCACTAAAAGGATTTTTGAGGTTCCCCTTTCCCAAAGCTCAAAGTGGAGAAAACACAGAGACGCTTAAACCACTTAATAGCAGGGGGATAATAAGTGGCACTTCCCAGTGGGATTTAGTGTGCGCCTCTAAAAGCTACGGAACACCAGCATGCAAGTACAGAAGATGCCTTCGTTGGCATTGCATCACAACCAGCCCCTGCTCAGCTCCAACGGAAAAGGCTGAGGAGTGAGTGCATGGGAGTTGGTCACAAAGAACTAGAAATAGTATGAAGGTAGTTACAACATTGGGATTGTAAACAGAATATTTGAGACATAACAAAATATTTTCTTAATATATAGAGAGAGGGTTTTTCTCTCTCTAGGAATGTTTGAAACAGGACACTGTCCCACTTCTGTCTGGGCTGGGTTAAATCTGATTCTGCCTGAAATCAGACACCAGCGTTGCTAAGAGCATCAGTGATTGTGTGAGATGGAATAAATAGAATCAATATATAAAATAAACATAATAAAATAAAACATTTATTTGTCCGAAAATATTTTATTTTATACTGGCAAGATTGTTTTGAATTCTTTATCTAAAGCATAATGTGCATAATACCAAGTAGCTTGATGCTTCTTTTGTTTTGTTACTTTAAATGATCTTTCCTTGCTTTTTATATAAGATTTTTTTTTAATTTTTAATTTTTTGGTTTTGTTTAAGTGGCATTTTTAGTTTTAAAATTGGGTCATCCGTCAGATTTACTGGGGCACCATTTCTTGCAAGCTGCATTTCCGTTTTTATACACAAGGGAGAGCTAAGGTCCTAGTAAATAGATTTGGGTTTTGCAAAATTCCAGGTTCCTCAGTACTTCCGAAGGCCTTACTGAAATAATTAACGGCAGTAAGAATCGTGAATTGTTTGGGGAAATATTTGACAGCAGCAAATGAATTTTTATAACTTTCTCCGATTTTCATTTTATTCTTAAATCTATTGGCTAGATTGCTTTCACAGTGATTGTATCATAATACACACCCTCTTGTCAAAATTCAGGTGGGTAAATTCAGTAGAAGAAATAATCCTCAGAGGGCCAACTAAAATATGTATTAAAGGTTGAGAAGTGAGAAAGACTTGTTTCAATTTATTTTTTTAGAACTGTGATGCCTGGAATTTCTGGTCTCAAGTACTATTCTTTGAAATCTAACTCAGTCGTTAAAAATAATGAAGTTGGAACTGGCTTACAGATACTAAACCAGCCCAAATAAGTGCACATTATCTTTACAAGGAGCAAACTACTTCAGAGAAATAGATGGTTTTAAGAACATGTTGGCTTTTTTGAATCAAGATTTTGGTTTTGTCCCATACTTTTTTTTTTAAAAATCAATAAAGCTACACGAAGAAATCAGTCTTTAAATATGTGTTTATTTTTAAAAATTTGCCCTAACCAGTTTGGCTCAGTGGATAGAGTGTCGGCCTGCGGACTCAGGGGTCCCAGGTTCGATTCTGGTCAAGGGCATGTACCTCTGTTGCGGGCACATACCCAGTGGGGAGTGTGCAGGAGGCAGCTGATTGATGTTTCTCTCTCATGAATGTTTCTAACTCTCTATCCCTCTCCCTTCCTCTCTGTAGAAAATCAGTAAAACATATTTTTAAAAAATTTATCTTTATTGTTGAAAGTATTACAGATGTCCCCTTTTCCCCATTGACCCCTTCTACCTCTCCACTCCCATCCCAGGCTTTCACCACACTATTGTCTGTGTCCATGGTTATGCATATATGCATATAAACTCTTTACTAAAGTTGTATTTATTTTTGACAAGTAAAATGTATGTATATTTAAGGTGTACAGTGTGATATGTTTTGACATAGGTATTCATTGTGAAATGCTCTCACTCATGGGGTGCAGGTGGGAGAGAGTATAATTAAGGACGTTGGAGACAGACAAGGATGACTTTGCTGTCCCTGTGCCCCTCCCTGTCTGGGTGGGTGTTGGCACTGCGCCTGTGATGGCTGTCTAGCTGGGGAGTTTAGGAGACTGGCTAATAACATGAGCCTTGGAATCTGATCAACTTGGAATGTGACCCCAAGTGCCTAGCTTGCTCATAGACTGTTCTTCACAGAGTTTTCTGAAGTTTAAATGTGTGTAACATGGAACCTGGCATGTAAGAAGGATTCCTCCAAAAATTAGCTGTTAAGGAAAAAATAACTATTAAGGGTTAGCTATGACATATTAAATTACTTCAGAGAAAAACCTAATAGGACAGGAAAAGAAGAACAACATTTCTGCTTTGTGTCTTGAATGCAAGGATTGGAGTGACAGGACAGAGGTAAAAAAAAGGTGGATAAAGAGGCCCCTGCCCTGGCTCATGAGTGGAACCCAGGAGGATGAAACGTTCACTCGCTGCATATGTTGTGGGACGTGCCCACAGGCTTTGTCACCTCAAGCTCACCGAGCTGCGCTGCTCACTTAGCTCTCGACTCTCTCCACTCTGGTTTCCATGCCTGCAGACATGACCACTGGGGCCAGCAGTCAGGCACCTGGACTGCAGGTCCTGGCCCAGCCGCCAGCTAAGTGTGTGATCTCGGTCAGGTCTCTGATCCATTGAGATGCATCATCTTTGATTGGCAGGGTCCCTTCCACCTATCTAAAGACCCTCCCAAATCCCATGAAGCGGCTTTTGCCTTTACTTTTCAGCATGGTTTTAACAATGGTCATCCCCTGCTTTCTTACCAGTGGGGTCCATTCATGGAGACTGTTTAAAAGCAATGCCCATGTATCGAACATCAGTGGGTTGAGCCCCACACAGTGCTTGGACTGGGGGAGACGGTGTTAATTGTCAAGTTTTTATTCCTTTCCATCGTGGCTGGCCCACCTTATTAGTGCAATTAAGAGCCACATTTGAGAGATGCTATTAGAGGTAATAATGCACACTTAGCCAACTGAAGAGCTTGTCAAGAGCAGGTCTCCAAGCGTACACAGATGGGAATTAATAGAGATTAAAATAGATGGTGAGAAGCTCTAACTTGGAGGGCTTTTAAACTGTTCAGGAAATCTGCAGTTTAAACATAATGTTTCCTACTTCATGCTAGAGTTTCAGTGTCATGCCCCTGGGGGCGTTAGTTACGATTTCCCCTCCTTTACACCCAGACTCTGGAGGGTGGAAAGGCAGCTGCCTCTCTTGTGCAGTTGGGCCTCCAGACCCGGAAGGTAGTGGCATTCGTCTCCTGGCTTCTGGGAGACCCAGGCCTCTGTAACGGCCACACCTCTGTTCCGGGCGTTTTCCTACCCACCCTCCTTGGCCCCCCAAGTGAGGGGAAATACAGCAGCATAACCTTTGACAAAAGAAAGATTCAAGATTTAGGTGCCAAAACAACCAGCTGGAGCATGGGGCATTTGCAGGTTCTTGGTGTTTTGGCAGAGAGCTGTTCCTCTTTGTTCACAACGGTCAGGTGGCAACCCAGAGTGGTCAGACTGTGCTTTCCAAAGCAAATACCAAGTCCTCTCACCCTCTACCCACTACCGCCACTCCCCACGTAAAGCCCTACTGTGGCCTCAATGCAAGTGAAATTCAATCCAAAGACTTGAACATGGCCTGTGCGGCCGTGGCCATCTGGCCTCTGCCTGGCCCTGGAATCTCATCTTCAGCCCTTGCTCCCTGGGTGGCTGCCACACTTGACTCTGTCTCTGATCCCTTGCACTTCCAGGAAGGCTCCTTTCCAGGTCATCCCATGACTGTCTGCTTGTCCTAATGGTTTCTCTCAGAGAGATCCCTGCTGACCACCCTCGATGAACAAGCCAGGCCCTGCCAGTAACTGTCCCATAATTTTTGCCAGTCCTCTTCATTGTCTCCTTCCACTAATATGACGCTCCAAGAAAGCCAGGGCTCTCACAGGTCTAGTCTACTGCCATGTGTCAACGCCTGGAGTAGCACCTCATGCATAGTAAGCACTCAGTAAATATCTGAATAATTGGTTGCAGAATTAGTAGAATCCTATGGCGTTTTTTGACCAATATGGTCAAGGTGGATATCGTTGGCATTCTTTCCCATTGGAAGATTCCAGTGACCTGTGTCTTCATGTAAGAATTTCTTAAAAGAATCCTAGAGACATGCTGTTTTGACATAAGTGCTCTTTAGCTTTGCAGTTGAAGGCTTTGTTTTAATTTCAGAGGATTGTTTGAAAATGCATAAAAAGTACAACCGTTGCTCAACTGGGAAATTCTCCTAGGTTTTTAAACAGCTGTCTTGCAGCTCAAACCCTCCTCTCTTTCAGCAAAAAACAAAAACAAACAAACAAAAACCAACAGATTAACACATGTACTCTAACTTGAAATTAAAAGATTAAAAAAGTAGTAAATTAATTGGGTTATCATTTCTAGTTTTGTACAAGAAAGTCCTCAGGGCATGTTGATTTTAAATATAATGTCATATTTTCCAGATGGCTTCCTTTCTTATTTTCTAAAGGATGTCCAGTTGTCAGAATCATGAAAAATTGCAAATGGCACCATGAAACTTTGCTCTAGGGAAAGCTCGATTCTTGTTGTGCCATTGCTATTGAAATGGAATGTTTACTTTCACTGTGCTTGTACTCCCCTTGTAGAAAGCATATCCTAGTGCTTGGTGCTGTTTTTTTTTTAAAAAAAAATATCTTCCCCTTGGACCTTGTAGAATATTTTCTAAAGACTATTTAAAATGATATCCTCAAAACTTCACCTTCATCAAGGTTTCAGTGGTTCTGTTCTCCTCCATGTTGTGGAACGAACGGGGCTCAGGCATCAGGATGTCAGGGCTCTGGTTCCAGACCTGTTGTTGTTCTGCTATGTGATGCCTGGGATAAGTCACATCACCTCCCCGGGCCAGTTTCCTTGTTCATACACTGGAATCGTGAAGTGAGGGCCGGAGCTAAAGGAGAGAGTGTGGCCCCTTCTCTCCTGCCCTATCCTTCTTTGATTTTGTCTTCGGTGGCTCTAGAAAGAACTATGTGGTTTTGCTGTAGTCTGGCTGCAACTCTGAAACTGAGGGACATGGGTGAGAGATTTTTCTCCTGGCTTCCTCTTGGAAATGCAGGGTTGACAAGGGGCTTTTTAGCATGTTGGAGGACTCAGTACATGACCCAGTGTGCAGAATTTTCAGGACTAACTGGTTGTAGCATTTGGAGAGTTGAGATGCGTCCTGTGTGCCCACAGGACATGATGGATAGCTCTCCAGTGGGGTGGAGCGCCCCCCGCCCCCTGCCACAGGGGACTCCTTTCCCTGCACAAGTAACTGGGGGCTTCAGCAATCTGCACAGACCAAGACCAAGAATTTTCTCGTACTTTGTCATCAAGAAGAAACTACCCACCCCTCCCTTTTTTATCCCTTGTACACGATCTGGCAGAGTAGCTGCTAAATGCATCCATCTTGTTCATTGAAACATGTTAAGTCTCCCTCAGATTATCAACACTGGCTCTGTTTGCATTCACTTTAACTTAAAAAATCAATACACTAATTGCATGAGATATTACTGGAAGGTGTGGGGGAGGATGTTGTGAAGTCCAACAGACCACACTGTTGAGGGGTGTTATTTACCACAGTCTCATCTTTACCCAAATATGGTGATTGTTTTATTAGTTGTATCTTTCTGCATTTTTATTATCAGTACCAGAAACCCCAGAAGCATCAGGATTCTTTTTTTTTTTTTAGCAAAGTTTAAAGTGTATGTGGAGGTATTGTCCCTGTCATAAAAGCACAACAAGAAATACAGAACCAGAATGAGGGGAAGAAAATAGAATCACCTGTAATCTCAGTGACCTTCATGCATCCAGGTTGGAGAAGGAGCCAAGTAAAATCACCACCGACAGGGCTATTTCGGTGCCATTACATCCAGAATTATTTTTAACTTGCGATGAGGCTCAGCTCTTTTGTAGCAGTTTCACTAAATCCCAACTCAAGAGGCCCATCAAGCCCCAGCCTGTTAGTATTTTCATGCCCTTCATTCGATCTTAGGAACACCCTGTTTTACTGGGCATCCAAGGACTGTTTTTAGGGGTCATTAAGGGACATGCGGGGGCATGCCTTCCCACCCCGGATTAGCTAACGATTGATTTTCGCTTCTTTTGGTAAACGGGCCTTTTGTGTCTCCACTTCCTGTTTCACAGGTTGTTTCCCCAGTTTTAAAGGTGCCTTTCCACCGCTCTTATGTTATGTAGTTGGTGCTTTTTTACTGCCATAAGTTGGTTCACATCACACTGTTCCCTTCCCCAGGACTGAATTCGTGTTGGTTTGTTTTTAATTGAGATAGAATTGACTTATAACACTGTTAGTTTTAGGAGCCAGGACTGAATTCCTAATCCAGATTTATTCCCATAGAATGTTCAAGACTTTTGAGACACGTCAGACCCTTTCTCTCTGTTCCTTTATGCCCCTTCCTCCCCGCCACACCGTGCAGGGCTGGGTGCTGTGAACACGGATCATGTTCTAATCCCCTTAGAGACTTGGAATATGTATTTCTTCCACTTTACAGATGAGGAACTAGTCCTCCTACGGATGGAGCATGGTTTTGGATTTAGTGTTAGCTCATGGCAGGTATGTTTGGAAATACTTGTTTAATGAATTTTATATTTTGAAAATGCACATGGATGCAAGTCTGTGGGACAGTGGGGGAATTGGTGAAAGACAAATGGCATCCTAGTTTACAGCCCTCTTTTTTAAAAAATATTTTTTTATTGATTTCAGAGAGGAAGGGAGAGGAAGAAAGAGACAGAAACGTCGATGATGAGAGGGAATTATTGATTGGCTGCCTCCTACACGTTGGATTGAGCCCGCAGGCCGATGCTCTATCCCCTGAGCCAAAAGGGCCAGGGCTAGTTTACAGCCCCTTTGCCCACTAAGCGGACCTCCTCCTGACTTGTGAATTCAAGCGGCTTCTTGAAAAGCTGCAGGAGCTCAGACCTCAGGTCAGAGCAGCAATAGGTATATCCCTTGATGGACTGGGAGGACTTACTGCTGCAGGTCTTCCAAACAGCCTCGCAGATGCACTAGGAGAGCCATAGTGGAATTCCTTTGCTGAACAGCAGGACTCTGGGGGGTGCAGGCCAGTGTCTCCCCCTTCTTGTTTGCCTTGCACCCCGGAGGGCCCTGGAGGCCAGGGCCCGTCCCTGTCCTGCTTACCTTGTTCAATGAATTGCAGACAAGACACTGTTTTGCCTTTGAGCAAAGTAGGGGGTGTTGATTTTCGTTGCTCCTCCATGCTAGATGGTCCTTTTTGCCGGCTGGTTGAATATCTTATTCAAGCCACTCAGCTCTCAAAGCTAGAGCAAGTGAGCAGATTCTCCAGGCATACATACCGAGAAGGTGCTGTGAGTTCGGTCCCAACCACTGTACTAAAGCGAGTACTGCAATAAAGCAAGCCACCATCTTTTGCTGGTGGGTCTTACGTAAAAAAAAAAAAAAAAAACAGCACACCACTTGTGGAGCTCAATAAAGCGAGGAGCAATAAGATGAGGTGTGCCTGTATGGTGACCAGTTAGAATAAAGGCAATTTAAGAAGGTGGGCTGCACGGGGCAGATGGAAAACAGGAATCTTCATTTTGCCTCTCACGTATCTGACTTGCATTATTTCACTGCATAATTGTGTAGCCCTCCCTTGAACAGAAATCCAGGCCTTAGAATGTGCTTCCTTGGTAAGTCCTGCCATTTGGAGGAAGCAGCGGAGTCAACAATAAGGCTTTGCTTTATTTCAACAAGATTTTTGGGTCCCACTGGTGAGTAAGGCATCCATCTAATGCCTTTGAGGGTATTTTGATTAGAATGCCATTTTTTTTTTTTAATTCCAAAAGAGATTTCAGAGTGATAGGAGATTCAGGCATATTTTAAGACAAAACAAAACTGAAAGAAAGCAGAATTAAATAAACACGGAATAAAAGTACCTGTAATATTGTGGGGAAAAGGGATTCAGTATGATATTGTGAAAGGTGGCATTTTTAACCATTTCTTTCTTTCTTTTTTTGTTTTTAATTCTCACCCGAGGATGTTTCTCATTGATTTTAGAGAGATTGGGGGGAGGGGGAGAGAAACATCGATCAGTTTCTCCTGTACATTCCCCAGCTGGGGATCACACCTGCAACCTAGGTATGTGCCCTGACCAGGAATTGAACCCAAACCTTTTTGGTGTATGGGACAACGCTCCAACCAACTAAGCCATTTCTTAAAAGATGAACATTATTTGAATAGGAAAGGGGGATCAGGAGGAGCAGAATTCCTGGCCCAGGGAACCACATAGAGGCATGGAAATACATGGCTCCTGTGTGTTGATAGAGACAGGAGTGGAGAAAAAAAAACTGGTGGGGCCACACCCGGGAGGCTGTGCGTGACGAAAGAAAATGGGTTTTGTTCTGACCAGGAAGCATGTAGAGCCAGGATGTTCTTTAAAATGGGACAAGAATGTGTCCCTCTTTTTAAGTAGAGAGGATACAAGCCCCTATAATAATAAAAGTGTAATATGCTAATTAAACCATAGGACCTTCTGGACGAAGTCCGGGCTCAAAGTCGGGGCTGCAAGGGAAGCCAGGGTCCCGGGTGCTGGGCTGGAGGGAAGCCAGTGCTGGCAGCCGGGGGAAGGAAGGTCTACTCTTGGATGAATTTTGTGCATCAGGCCTCTAGTTTGTATTATAAAAAAGGATGCATTAAAGGGCCCTAGAAGAGGGTGAGGACAAACTCTAAGGGGGGGCATTATGTTTGACAGTCTGAAAGAGGAGACCTTTCTGAGACAAGGAGAAAAAAGGGAAAAGATTGTTTATGATGTTTATAAATAAACATTGTTTACGACCTTTATGTATTTTAGAGGTAAACCACATGGTGACTGGCAACAGGACTGCTAGAATATAATAAGGGAAAAGGATGATGTTAAAGGTTTCTAGTCTGGATAATTGGGATGCTGGGGGTGAGGTGGGAAATGGTGCTGTCCTTAGGTAAGATCCAGCAGAGAAATATTTGTTTGGTTGGAAGAAAGGTGAGGACTTTGATTTGGGACAGTTGGTAGGATGTTGGGAATCCCGATTGGTAATCCAAAGAGAAGTCGGAGTAGGGAGAGAACTTTTAAGCTGTATGCATGGAGATCAGACTGAAGCCAGGGGCAACTGGATTTTATATGGAGCTTGGACTCCTGGTAGGTACCTGCTCTCAATAGCTGGGGGCTCTCAGCACAAGAAAGCCCACAAGGCCCCCATCTTTAGGAGTGGAGGTGCTAGCAGCCTTCACAAAGTGTCTCCTATCCCTGAGGGCAGTGATTTTCAATCGGTGTGCCGCAAGAATTTTTAAAACCTCCAACACCTGACTCTTTGGTCAGGGTCACTGACCTCTATTCCCTTAGATTGTCAGTAAAACAACGACAACAGATCAGCCCTAGCTGATCTGGCTCAGTATATAGAGTGTCGGCCTGTGGACTGAAGGGTACTGGGTTCAATTCTGGTCAAGGGCATGTACCTGGGTTGCAGGCTTGAACCCCGGCCCTGGTCAGGTGCATGCAGGAGGCAACCAATGGATGTGTCTTTTTCCCTCCCTTCCACTCTCTCTTATAATCAATGGGGAAATATCCTCAGGTAAGGATTAACCTAAAAAAAAGAGACAACAGCCAATACAACAATAGCTATCCAGTGTGAATGAATTCGAAATTATACCTATTTTTTGTCAGCTAGGCAAAAAATACAGTTTCAGGTGCGCCCCAGAATTGTAGCACTTAGTTTGTGTGCCATGAGATGGAAGGGGTTGGAAATCGCTGCTGTACGGAAGTGGTTCTGGAACTCTCCCGCAGGAAGTCCTCCCGGGGTCATTACCAGGCCACTCACCTGTGGCTGGTCAGGACATCACCCTTACGAGTGAGGTCTGCTGTGGACTCAGAAGAGGCAATTGGCCACATGTGTTTGACTGCATATTTACAACCTATAAGATTGAAAAAAGGGCCAAAGAAAAACTTGGGGAATGTAGAAAAGATAAGGAAACCCAACATGGTCGCATTACAGGAAGGAGACACTTAAGGAAGGAGCAGTGGAGGAGACAGGACATAAAACAGGTTTTAGAGAAGGTGACCAGATACGAGAAATGAGACGCTTTGGGCACGTTTAGAAGAATAGTCCTGTCCTGGGTGCTGAGGAATTTTCCGTGTGGTCAGGAAGTAGACCCACCAGTCGACGTGACTAGAGGTTCCCAGCAAAGGGAAGGGCAGAGTTGGGACAATCACTCGAAGGGGAGGTAGGGAAGACAGAGTTTGGTGCTAGAGTTTCAAATTTTGTGATTGAAGATTAACAGAAACACCTACAACAGGTGCACTTGAATTTATTGCCTATGTATTATTATAAACCTATAACATTATAGGTATACACCTAAGAACAGTTTTCCCAGGGAACCCTGTCAAAAGTTGAATTTGTATTCAACTGTATTTATACTATCCCCAGTATTGTGCTAGGTGCTGGGAGGGAATTGAGTAAACTAAGCCACAGTGTCAGTAAGGGAAAAAAAGAAAAGAAAAACTAAATGAGCTGTTACAGCTGAGAAGGATTCTGCGTGGGGCAGCGGGCGTTGATCAGCGATGTGTGGTACCGCATGCGCAGGCACAAGGGAGTGGGAAAGACGCGCCAGGTGAGCCGTGTGAGAGAAATCCCAAAGCGGGTATAAGTATGGCCGCTGTGGTTGAGCGACAGATCCGCGCCCTTGCTCCTCCAGGATGTTCGCATGTCGGGAAGGGCGGCGAGTCAGGTAGGGTAAGATCAGATGGCGGAGATGTCTGGAGTCCCGGCAGGGGGGCTGGGGATTGATAGACTTGAGGATAACTTAGGAAACTGCGGACAGAAGTGCTTAAGATCTGACCATTGGGATGTAGCTCATAACTAGAGAGAAAAAATTCAGAATGGAGCGCTTTAGTCTTATTGTAAGGGAGAAAGGACTGCATGACAAAAAAAGAACAAGCAAGGGAGGAAAGAGGCCTGCCTTTGTGCCCCCTGCCCCATTCCAAAAAGCACAGCAGAAGCTTTCTTAGCTAAACTACTGAGAACCAGCTGACGGTTGCTCAACGAAAATACCGGTGAAGGTGAGAAAATGGTATTACATAGAGGTGAAAACTTTTAAGAAAACCACAGTGCTTCTCTGTTTGCCACATTTGTTTGTTTGTTTGTTAATCCTCACCTAATATTTTTCCCATGGATTTTTAGAGAGGGTGGAAGGGAGAGGGAGAGACACATTGATTGGTTGCCTCCTGCACGTACCCTGACCAGAGTCAGGGAACCTGCAACCAGGGTATGTGCACTTGACCAGAATCGAACCTGGGACCCTTTAGTCCATGAGCTGATGCTATATCCACTGAGCAAACGGGCTAAGGCACCACATTTTTTTTTAATTCTTTATTATTTAAAGCAGTGGTTCTCAACCTTCCTAATGCTGCGACCCTTTAATACAGTTCCTCATGTTGTGGTGACCCCCAACCATAAAATTATTTTCGTTGCTACTTCATAAATGTAATTTTGTTACTGTTATGAATCGTAATGTAAATATCTGATATGCAGGATGTATTTTCAGGGATCGTGACCCATAGGTTGAGAACCGCTGATTTAAAGTATTACATGTGTCTCCTTCCTCCCTCCCCCCCCCCCCCCACATTGACCTCTCCCTGGCCGCTCCCACTCCCCTACTGTCTGTGTCCATTGGTTATGCTTATATGCATACATACAAGTCCTTTGGTTGATCTCTTACCGCCCCTCCCTCCCCTGCCTTCCCTCTGAGGTTGGATGGTCTGTTGGATGCTTCTATGTCTCTGGACCTATTTTTGTTCATCAGTTTATGTTGTTCATTTTATTCCACAAATGAGTGAGATCATGTGATATTTATCTTTCTCTGAATGGCTTATTTTGCTTAGCATAATGCTCTCCAGTTCCATCCATGCTGGTGCAAATGGTAGGAGTTCCTTCCTTTTTTACACCAGCATAGTATTCCATTGTGTAGATGTGCCACAGGTTTTTAATCCACTCATCTGTTGATGGGCACTTAGGCTGTTCCAAATCTTAGCTATTATAAATTGTGCTGATATGAACATAGGGGTGCATATATCCTTTTTGATTGATGTTTCTGTTTTCTTGGGATACAGTCCTAGAAGTGGGATTACTGGGTCAAATGGGAGTTCCATTTTTAATTTTTTGAGGAAACGCCATACTGTTCTCCACAGTGGCTGCAGCAGCCTGCATTCCCACCAGCAGTGCACGAGGGTTCCTTTTTCTCCACATCCTCGTAGGGCACCACATTCTTGACATAAGGCTGATGTTGCCTCTTGGAATATGCTGACTAGAATACTCTGGTCTTTCTTGTATAAGTGACACCATGATGTATCCTTTAGGATTTCTAGTTTTAGTGTTTTTTAAAGTGAAAATCTTTTTTTTTTTGGTCAACTTTATTGAGGTATCTATAAATATAAAAAGCAAACATGCAAATTGTCCCCGTGGGAGTTCTACCAGGAGACCAGGAGTTAGATCACTCACTATGATGTTCACTGATCACCAGGGGGCGGCGCAGAACGAAGGAAGGCCCCAATTGGCCCTGATCGCCGACCAGGCCTGGGGACCCTACCCATGCACAGATTTCGTGCACCTGGCCTCTAGGAAGTGATAAAATTGTAAGACACCTGAAGAGTACATTGTGGAGGTTGGATATTGGGTATACACTGTGAAAGGATTCCCCCCATCTAGTTAACACATCCATCGCCGAGTGAGAAAGAATCCTGATACTAACAAGCACACTGAGTGCAGGCTCTTCCCATATTATGAGAGATTATAACATTGCCTTTGGCAAATTGAGTGTTGTGTTTTTAAGCAGCTCACTTTTTATGGAGTCTTTCATCGTCCTTGCTGCTTGTAGAAGTAAGAACCCTATTTCTTTTCACAGTTGCGTTTCATCTGTGTAATACTTAATTGAACAATGTAGTTCCAATAACAAGTGTAACCAGCACTGAAACATTGGGGAACACAACTGACTGTTGGTATGTGAGTCATGCGGAGAGAGCAGAGGGTCCATGCTGTGGGCAGAGTCTTCCATGGGGGCCAATTGAAGGAGCCTTTGAACTTCTTCCTTCAGATTTAGTGACTGTCAGCTGTGCACCCTCAAAACTGCCCTCTACACAACCTGTTTCAGCTGAGAACGATTCTGAGGTGGGGGTGCATGTTAGGGGATGTTTCCTGTATAGAAAGACCACTGCCACTAAGAGCCAGCTCCTGTCTTTGTCTCTCCTGTGCAAATCGCTGGCTATGTTTCTGTTGACCCGCCTCCTGGCGTGCCCTCCTCTGCCACCCCGCTCTGCCCATGTTGATCTCAGCCAGGGATTCCCAGCAAAACTGCTAGTCCTGGCTTAGAATACAGAGAAGCTACGGGAGCCATGCAAAGCCAGTATAGTGCTAAGTGTGTTTCTTAGCAAAACCTGGTCATACCTGCCTCTGTTCTAGTTTCTTTGTGCTTTAAAATTAGAGCCTTCGATTTAAAGTTTATTGTGTAGCAGATTGTGTTTGCAATATATGCATCGCTCTTAGCTCACCAGGGCTCAAAGTTTTGTTTTGGATTTTCAGCTTTATTGGCTTGGTATTATTCACAGCAGGATAATCACACTAGACAAGGAGTTATATATACTTAGAAGCATCATACAGATATAAATTGAGCAAATCCAGATTGGAAGTTATTGTGCATTTCCGAGTTGGCTTCGCAACTTCACCTGGAGCCTGACACTCTCTACTGACCCTAATAATATATGTGTTTACCTGTATGTGTATGTGTGTGTGCATCTGCGTGTATTTCTGTATAGCTGAACCAAATACAGGTGTGTCTGTGTACGTGGAATGAAGCCCCCCCTCTTTCTCCTTCTCACAGGATACTCTGCATATTTCCAGTTGTCCTCTGTTTATTCCTGGTTTTTAGTCATAACATCTCTGGTCTAGGTGCTGCCTCATGACCTTCGTTCAGTTTCAACTCCCACACCCAATGGACTATTCTTTCACAATTCTTTCATATTCTTTTTGCAGTTCGGATTCCTAAGAGAAGTGAACTAACCCAGCCAGTCACGCTCACTTCTGTTTATGCAGAGACCCTCATGCCAGGGCCTGCACAAGCCTGGGGCTAGGCCATCCTGGGAACAGGGACCATTCCCAGTCCCGCCAGGTGTGCCCAGCAAGGGAGGAGTTGCCTGATAGAGAGACTTGGCTGCCCAGGCAGCAGGTACTGTGGGCAGGGCAGTGTCCCTTGAATTATAGGGTAGCGCGAAAGATAAGGGCTGCCATCACTTATGTATGTTTATATACATACAGGCAGGCCACCCTTTGCACCATTCCAATATGTGCAGGTTTCCATTACTGTGGTAACAGCTAAAACACATGAGTACCCCAATCACAAATTTCAGTGACGCTATGTATTAGTTTTCTAGGGCTGCCATAACAAAATACCACAGACTTGGGATTAAACATCACATCTGTTTTCTCATATTTCTGGGAGATGGAAGTCCGAGATGAAGGTGTGGGGTGGTTGACCTGAGGCCTCTCTCCTTGGCTTGTAGATGGCCGCTTTCTCCCTTCACTCTGCGTCTGTGTCCTCATCTCCCCTTCTAAGGACACCGGTCATCCTGGAGTAGGGCCTACCCTGATTTCCTCGTTTCAGCTTAATTCTGTCAAAGTCCTATCTCCAAATGGTCCTCTTCTAAGGTACTGGGGGTTAGAACCTCAACATAGGGGGAGACAGTTCAACCCTGACATCCTCACTGAGAGACCATTGCATAAGATAGAAACTTGGCTGCTGGCTCTTCAGTCCACAAATCACTGTGTCAGCCACAGACACACATGATGATCGGTGGTCAGTCACAGCACTCCTGTCAAAGTGTGTTGGTGGCTCGGTCCATACACAAACCATGAAGCATGTAGTGGTGACGTCCCCTTGTCTCCCAGTGATAAGCCCACAGCCTTCTACAGAACTAGGTGATCAAGAGAGGGAATGGTCACTAAAGGTGAAGGTGCATCGAAGAAACTGAGAGTAACAGCAAAGGAAGCAAAGTTGGATGTGATTAGAAAATTTGAAAAGGGCAACGTCAGAGTGAAAATAGGACAAGTCCTGCACTTAACATCAGTACAAACCATGTTTTAAAAGTCTGTTGAATGTAAGAAGCAAGATCAAGTCGCTTCCATGTTTTTTAGTTTAAATTGCACTAGAAACGTAAAGTCACTTTAGGTCGAATTGGAGCACTTACTTTGGATTGAAGACCATAATAAAAAAATAATAATAATCCCAATCAATTTGCCATTTAATGTTCAGGCCACAGCGCTCAGTTGCCACATTGAAAGACGCTGGTGATCACAAGGAACCTGGCCAAGAACCTTGGCTGCCGGTAAAGGCCGATTTCCTCAGCTCAGGAGTGGATGGGACTTGGTGCCTGGGGGGCAGGCTGGTGGTGCGCCCGGGCAGAGGCCGCTGCTGAGAAATGAGCGCCCCGGTGCCAAGGGTTAGTCAAGGCAGGTGGCCGTGATGACCATCGTGTTTACTGCTGAGACATCTAACAACGCTAGAAAGAGCTTAGTGAGGAAAGCTGTAGGATGGCAACGCCGCCACCAGGAGAGACGGCAGTAATGCGGCCAGAGGAACTCAGTGCGGGCAGACTTACTGACACAAATGGGAAATGGTTGTGAAGAAAACGAAGGTCATCCAGAGAAAGCGACACCAGCAAAAGAGCTTAAAATTAAAGGAACTCTGAGATATTTCACTGCATTGAAATGGCAAAGGATACAGTGTTGGAAGCTGGTGCCTGGCAATTTGTCAAGGCATAGAGACGATGTTCGCTACATATGACGTTATTTAGTAAGAAAAAGCCAAGTGCTTTCCAAACACTCTTGATAAGCTTTTACCAAAAAAAACACAAAAAACCAACAAAAAAAAACACACAAACCAAACATTTTAATGCTCAATGTTTCTGATGTTTTAAGATACTAAATAAATACTCATTTTACCATGTTTTTCATTTTCCTGTACACGTATAACAGTAAGAGTTTTTAATGTTTTGATATAAATTTGTAAAGGTCAGGAACAATCATAATGTTCCCCTGGATTATTAAAATGGCCCTGTATGGTTTCAATTTATAGGGTCATTTTTATGGTCCCATACGTCCATGCAAAGCAAAGACTTCACACGTGTGTGTCTCTTTGCTGGATTTCCTTCTGAGATGTACCATTTATCTTCCTACTTGCATTGTTCCCCTAACCCTGGCAGGCATAACTTAGCCTTTTCCTGATGGTTCAGTCGTCATATGTGCTTCAAAGTAGATTAACATACTTGTTCAGGGTATGGTTTACTCAGACAAACTTTTGGAGTTCAAACTCCAGCTGGCTTTGCAACTTACTTGTATGATTTGGGGTAAGCGGCTTGTCTCTCTGTGCCTCAGTGTTCATGTCTGTAAAGTGAGGAGAATAATAGTCCCTACCTCGTAGGATTGTTAGGGGTTTAAATGAGCAGATGTTTGGAAAGCACTGTGTGCCTGGGAACATAGTGAGTAACGTGGGTGAGTTGCCGCTGGTGGTGAGGGTGGGAGTGGTAAAAGTATTCACGATGTCCTGTATCTTAAGATTTATTGACATTGAGGCTTTTTCTTTCCTCGTTAGGTGGACTCAGACTTAGGATATTCTTTATTTCTGGGGTTGTTTGACTTATGTATTCTCCTCGTCATTTGGCTACTAATGGCCTGTTTTTCATCTGCCTCGGGCAGAACAATCGCCCTGCTCTCAACCACCCGCTCATTTAAATTTGATGCTTTCAACTACAGGGGGTATATAGATCAGGGAACTTGTCTAGTAGTGTGTCAGCCAGGACACGGGCCCAGTTCCTCATGGACGGCCTATCACAGGGAAGCTCAGAAGAGAACCACATTCCCCCCCCCCCCCCTCAGGGACCTCCAGTTCACCATTTGGTATTATCTACAAATGAGGTTATACTCATGGTCATTCTGTTGTCTATTTCGATAACATTAGATTATTCTTTGCAAGTATTGAGATTGCACCACAGTCTGTTCCCTTCTTTTGGCTTTGGTGTTTGTGTGTGTGTATACATATATATTATATGTTAAAAATATATTTTTATTGATTTCAGAGAGGGAGAGAAAGAGAAATGTCAATGTTGAGAGAGAATCATTAATTGGCTGCCTCCTACAAGCCCCACACTGGGGACCAAGCCTACAACCCCGGCATATGCCCTGACCGGGACTCGAACTGTGACCTCCTGGGTCATAGGTTAACCCTCAACCACTGAGCCATGCCATGTCTTCATGTCCTGAGAATCCTGAAGTCCCGAGGTGGCCCAGGCCTCTCTGAGACGCCCTGCTCAAGAAGCAAGCGGGTAGAGTTCTGTCTATGTTGAGTTGACAGGAGCTGGATAAATGGTCTCAGGATAGGAAGACGGGACTGTATTTCTTTGAAGTCCCCATTGTTTCCTAAGCCTCTTTGAGGCCTTCAGGTTCTTTAATAAGACCATCCAAGGGAGCAGGATAGTGGTGGCCCCATGTGAGAACAAAGGTGTCACTAGATTGTGATGTGACTGGGTCTGCAGGTCAGATGTTTGGGGCGGCCACTCTCTGCCAATCCGGAAGGCATTCTGAATACAGCAGTGGCTGAACGCTGCCCCAGAGATACCCTCAGGGTTCTTAGTGATCTTGTGGCCGAAATGATTTCTATCCTCCCTACGCCTTTTTCCTCCTCCCAGCCCGTCGGCTTTTACCTGGCATGTGCCGATTTGCCTCTTCTCATTTGGATGAGCCGTGGCCCCTTCCCCGTTTCCCCCTTGGGTGTCCATATGTAGCTTCCTTATGTCATCGGGGGAAGAGAGAGGCTTGGTCCGTTTTTGTGAAAGTTGAACAAGAAACTGAGAAGCTCACTGTACCCAGGCATCCTGTTAAACTGAGACTCCATCCGCTTCCCCTGCACGGCAGCATTGGACAGTTCAGTTCAGTCCCCACTCGGGGAGAGCTGGGAGTGCAGTTGGCATCTGAGTTGCCTGGCAAATGAGCGAGGGAATGAAAGTCTATTGAATTGAAATGTCATCAGTTTTAATTGTACTGCTGAGAAAAAGAAAAAAATAATAGACTAAAAAAATCTTTAGCCTTCAACTTGACTTGTCTCTTTTCTTAAATATTTTTTATTCACATTGTAAACAAAATTATAAAAATAAAGTTTATGAGCCCTGGCCGGTGTGGTTCAGTTGTTTGGAATGTTGTCCCATGCACCAAAAGGGGGCGGGTTCGACTTCCAGGTCAGGGAACATACTCAGGTTGCAGGTTTGATCCCTACCTAGTTGGGGCACACACAGGAGGCAACCTATTGATGTTTCTCTCACGTCGATGTGTGTCTCTCCCTTCCTGTCTCTAAGATCAGTTTAAAAAAATTTTAAAAGCATCAATTAAAAATGTTTATGGGTAGTTATGTTCTATATCCAAGTATTTTCTTACATTGTGGTTATCTCCTTATTAACATTTGAATGAATAGGGATTTTTTAAAAGGTTTCTAGTCATTGGCCAGGGCAAGAATGAACATGCTACCTGTTGAAATACTGTAAGGTTTGAATTTGGGAGGAAAGCTAGCAAACTGTCACTAGTATTGTGTGCCATGTGTCGAGGTGGTAGGAACAAGCATGAACCCGCAGTTGTTGGTTTTTTTCCCCCCTAATAATATTTAGAGAATTTGATTTCTTTCCAGGGACTTTTTTTTTATTGTTGTGGTAAAATGCACATAACATAAAACTTGTGTGTACATTTAAGCACATTGTTATACAAACATCACCACTGCCCACTCCAGAACTTTTTCATCATTCCAAACTGAAATTCTGTCCTCAATAATCAATAACTGCACCCTCCCCTCCATTTAACCCTTGGTAACCACTCTTCTCCTTTCTCATATAAGTGCAATCAGACATCATTTGCCTGTATGTGTCTGGTTTATTTCAACTTAGGGAATTTGATTTCATGCCTCCTTTTCAAATAGGTTGCTTTGGGGGATGGTAATAATAAAAACTTAATTGTCCAAAGCTGTGAGTTTGAAATTCTGTATCCGAAGGGCTGCAGTCTTTATGAAACCAAGTGCTGAAAATGATGCCATTTTGAGCAAGAATTCCATGTTCAATTTTTTTTGCCGTTTTTAAATATTCCTATTATAAGAAAGTTTCTCATACATGAAATGTTAAATTTTCTTTAAAATTCCACTTTGTTTTTGTTAATCCTCACCTGAGGATATTTTTTCCCATTGATTTTGTAGAGATGGAAGGGAGGGAAGGAGAGAGAGAAAGAGAAAGAAACATGGACGTGAGAGACATCAATTGGTTGCCTCCACACGCACTCCGAGCTGGCTGGGGGATAGAACCTGCAACCCAGGTATGTGCCCTTGACTGGAATCGAACCCGAGTCCGTTTGGTGTGTGGGCTGACGCTCTAACCACTGAGGGCACCGACCAGGGCAAAATCCCACTTTCTGTTGTTGTTGCTGCAGTTGTGGTGGTTTGGAGGCTCATTACCTGTACTTACTGGCATCTGGGGTCTCATGGGGGCTTGAGGGAAGTCTAAGCTCCCCAAATAATGGGATCAAGTTTAGTGACGTGTGTGTGGTCCCCAGGAAGTGCTGGTACTGACATGACCCAATTCTTTCATGCTTAGCCCTGCACGCTTAACCCCACCTCCACCCCCAGCAGCATCCAGCTCTTCTGGAATCCTAGAGTTTCTCAGTGGAGAGGACCCCCCCCCTCCCGCCCCATCCTCGTGGACAGAGAAAGAGAACGTGTCGGTGGGCAGAAACGTGATGTTCACCATCAGACTGAAGCATTACCACGCTCCCTTCCCCTTTTCCTAGCCGAGACATTTCCCAGGCAGGCATTGTCTAGCCGTCTGCCGAGTTGCCCCTTCCCGTTTTCCCCGAGATGGTCTGTTCCGCCGAGAGGGCCGTGCCACGCTGCGTGGGCTGGGGAGCCGCCGAGGGGGAAGGCAGCCGCGGGGAAACAATGCGCCGCGCCGGCTCCTGGCTTTTGTTTGCTCGTCCCCGGTACCTACTCGTGGTCCGGCATCGGGCTGCGGCGAAGTCGGGTGTCCTAGCGCCGCGGTACCCCGCGGGCCGAGAGGAGCGGGGATCATGCCGGCCCTCCGCACCGTCCGCCTCTCCCTGAAAGACGTGCTGTGTGTCCGGGGCCCGGCCCGGCCCGGCCCGGCCCGACCCACGTGCGGCCGCCCCGGCTCTGCCATGTGCTCTCGGGCTGCAGAGCGGCTCCTCCAGCGCAGCTGCTCCGGCACCGCCTCTCCTGCGTTGTATCAGCTGCACGCCGCTTCCTTACGAGCTAGCTGAAGAAGGAGCCCGTCCGCATCGTGTTCTTGCCCGGCCTGTGTCAGGAAAATGTATTCTTAAAAAAAAAATTATTTTTCTTAAAGAAAGAAAGAGAAAGAAGGGAGGGGGAAAAGGTTGCCATCCAGTGGAGGAAGGAGTCGTTCCCAGCTCCATTCAGGAAAAACGCAGGCCGAAATACGCTTCACTGTTTTAAGTTGGCTGGGCTTTTTTTTTTTTAATCACCAGAAGGGTTTTTTTAGTGACATCCGGAGCCAGGAGGGTGCAGTGCGCCTTTAAGGAAAGAAGCGCCTCACCAAACTTCGCTGTAGTTGTAGCTCGCCGTGTGCGGAGGGCAGGAAAGTGTTAATTTCTTATTTGTACACTTTTTTTCCCCCGACTTCCTTCCTATTCACTTCATTAAATCTAGAGGCAGTTCGGCATGGGAGCCGTCTGTATGTTGAATTAGGGCTCGCACTCTTGCGCAACACGTCACCAGTCGGAAACTGGGGGTTTGCTTCTGTGATTTATTTCATTATTGTGCTGGTAAAAGGTTTGGAAGGGAAATCTTTTGGGGGTAGTACTTTAGCATTGTGTAGCAAGTTTTCTTTTTGTGCCCCCCCTCCCCCCCTTAGCACTGAGTTGAGTCAGTGTAGCCAGTGGAATAAGTAATTTTTTAAAATTAAAGAGCAGTTTTAAATGTCCAAGGATAATTTTACTTACATGCAGGAGTAATCTTACTCCACTCCTTTAAGTGCTAAAAGCACCGGGAAATATTTAGAGAATTGATTTCCATTAGAGCAAGACCCTTGGAAATCCCTCTACAACAAGCACTGCATATGGATGTGTTTGGGGTCTTGGGGGAGGAGGGAAGGATGTTTGTAGCTGTCTGCATTCCTGCATAAAAGCCTTACTTTAAGGGGAATAATGGTCAGTACTTTGTGTGTTTCCATGTGATTCCAAAACCTAAATTTAATAAGAATCTGCATGTATTAGCAATTGTAATAAAAATTACTTTACTAGTTCTTTTTGTAGTTTAAATTGTTTTTGCTTTTTAGCTACTTAGATTTAGAGATTTAACAGTCCAACTATCACCAGCTTATGCTTTGTTCCCCCCCCGCTTTTTTTTTGCAAAGTTAAGGGGGGGGTGAGAGTAGAAATACTCTTTCACAACTTCCCCCTCTTCATTTATCCCACTGAAAAGAAAAACAATGAAAAATTTTACAGCATGAAACTGAAAGTGAAGTGTCACAGTTGTTCAGGGTTTTCTTTAAAGAACAGAATAACATTTTATTAAAATATTTATACTTGAGAACATGTACATTGCTTTTACTGACATGCATTTAATGAAAAAGAAATTCCTTTATTTAAAAAAATCATCTTAGACTGCTCCAAAACCATGCAGCTTGTTTTATGAAAAACACTAAAATGAGGTTTCAAATACCAAAAAGAAGCATACCTTGTTTTAATTTTTGAAAGTAGATTTGAATATTAATTTGTTTCCTTATCAGCTTAATTGTTAAAATGCAAGTAAGAATCAGAAACCGCCCGAGCTAAAAAATCTTTAATTCTGCTGCCTGAAATAATAAGAGGAGAAAAAAATATGATAAGTAGTTGTCAATATTAAAACAGGCTGAAGGAGGAAGGCTTCGGGCCTTGTAGTAGGGAGAATGAAACAGCAGATTTGAGTATCCACAATCCTTTCAGTATTAAATTTTCAGTAAAATAAAATTACTTGTATATGAAAACATAGCCTTTCCCAGCTCTCTTTTTTTTCCTGATCAGCTGATGAAGAGACTAGCAGCTCGCTGCTTTGCTGGCTTGTTAATTTTATCCCCACTAACTGTGATTTCCGATAGCCGGCCTGCTGATAGTGGTAAGGTAAATATCCTTTTTCGTTGCCGTCTTGAAGATTCAGTAGAACTACATCCCAGGCATGTGTAGGTGTGTAACACATCAAAAGCCAGTGTTCTCTGTATTTCTGTGTGCAACTGGGTGCTTGAGAGCAATACCATTAACTGTTGACAGCCTTGCATGCTGTATTTATTATTAGCATGTTCAGCCACCAAGATTTGCGGGACAATTTCCTTTTCTTAATCTTTGCTTAGCTGCAGTGTGTTTAGCTGTATAGTGGGTGTCCTGCTTTTAGGCAAATGAATATTAATGAAATGATGTGGAGCTTTTTTTCTTTTTCCTCATAATTCATCAGATCTCGCCTTCTTCATCGTGGTTATCTGAACATTATAGGATCGTGATAGAAATTGTCTTTTGATTATTAAGGCCTAGGCTCAGACTGTCTGTGTGCATGTTGCTTCTATGGGTTTGCACATTGGGAGATGCATAGAAAACATATTGTAAATGCCACAGGCATTTTTTAACATGCCAGGTTGCTGTGTGTTCTGCACCAGGTTTTCTTCACAAAAACCTTTCTTCTTCAGGAGGCATTGTACACAAGTGAAAGAAATTATGTCTGAGCTGTAATCACTCTTTATATTGATTGTTATACTCACATGATCATAAATATTAGCCATGTTTGGTGCTGTGGAGAAATGAAGGTAATTGCCTTATGATTAGAGCTCGTTCAGCTTCTCGAAAGGATTGATTAGCATTTGCATACTGGAGGCAATATTGAGAGGCAGGAGGAACAAATAACAACATCAGTTATTTTGTGTGAGAAGGCCATCTTAAAATATAATTTAAAGGTTTTAAAAAATATTTTTCTTTCTGTGGTTAAATACTCTTTTATCTGTTGTGGTTTGGGCTTTTGTTTTTTCTTTTGCATCTCCCCTTCTCTCCCCCGCCCCCCCCCCTCTGTTTTTCTTAAGTTTTGAGATTTACCAGGGGAAAAAAAGTTTAAACTTCTGGGTCTGTCACATGGATCTTTTAGCCATTTATGAACAGGTTTCTTTTATGCCTGGTTGTTTTTATAGCTATTTTATTATCTCTCTGCATTAGTGCTGCTGGCTCTGGTTTAAAGCAAGCGTTGGCAGGTAATTGGAAAAAAAGTGTTTGTTGTTTGTGAGTGTGTGTGTTCTTCATCGGATGATTTAAGTGCCTTTACAAAGGAATGTGGCTTTGTACTTCTCCGTTTCCTTGTTCACGAATGGCTACGTGAGAACAAAAATCTGGATGCAATTTTGATTTATGTTGTGAATCATGCATACATTGATGTAAAAATCTTAAAAAAGAAATGGTCAATGCTTATATGATTGTAAGGATGTATTCTTAAGGAATATTTTTTTCTTCACTCATCCCCATTTTTTTTTTTAATTATATCTTTTCCTCCCTTACAGTAATGAGACAGTTAAGGTCTTTTTCTTCTATTGAGACACAATTTCAATTGGATTCAGTTATCGTAAACACCTAAATGTACAGATCTTCTCGTATTTGTCATAGTCTTCTTTACTATTAGTGTTTCAGGCCTTCAACATATTTTGCTCATGAAACAGACTTGGGTTAAAGATGCATTTTATTCGATATGGTGGTCTTCCCTTTTTCTTCCTACTCCACTGATTGCTGTTAACTTTTATTTTTTGGTTAGTTTGTTTCATTTTATTCTAATTCAAATTCTGTGTATGTGTGTATATATATATATATATATATTGGTTATCCTCTTGTCTTGAATTTTTCTCCTTCGTTCCCTTGTAACAGGCCATTGAAGACGGCAATTTGGAAGAAATGGAAGAGGAAGTACGGCTTAAGAAACGAAAAAGACGAAGAAATGTGGATAAAGATCCCGCAAAAGAAGATGTGGAAAAAGCTAAGAAGAGACGAGGTCGCCCTCCCGCAGAGAAATTGTCACCAAACCCCCCCAAACTGACAAAGCAGATGAATGCCATCATCGATACTGTGATCAACTACAAAGACAGGTGAGTGCCTCTCCCCTTCCCCTTGGTCATCTCCACCGAGACCCCACCCCCGCGAGGCCACGGCCACGTCAGAGCAGGCATTACCGAGGTGTGCACTGGGGCTGGCGCGTGCTTTCTACTTAGTGTTTTGTGGCTTTCACTCAAAGGTGTGTTCAAAATGGCCGCTACTGCTGTCTCGTATGATGTTGGATGGCTGTTTGGAAGCAGGAGTTTAGATTATAAAACTAAGGAAATCTGAACCGGGGAAGGATTCTTAGGGCTCTCTGAAATACCATCAGGGATGTGGAAGGATTGAAACAATAGAGTGAAATTATACTTCTGGTTTGACTTGTTAGAGAAAGAACAGTCCTAGCATATTTAAGGTAAATATTTCATGTTAAGACTCTGTTTACAACCAAACAGGTGCGTCATCGAAGTTACCGGTCCTTCTTTCCTCCCAACACCCTTGACTGTCTTGTCCAAGCACTTGCTTGAGCCATCTTCCCCCCCCCCCCCCCATACTATATAGACAGCGTGGAAAAAACTCTGCCTCTTTTGCATGGAACTTTTGAATGTGAATTTTGAGAAATATGTCCTGGACACTAGCCCCAGACCATTTTAAACAATGAACAATTATTTGAAAACCAAAGCAAAGGTGTTTTAGGGTGTCAGCCCGCTACAGTAGATAATCTAGTTAGACTACATTCTGGTTAGTTGATTTGGTTTCCACTTGCTAAGCATGTGAATGGGACAATTACATGTCATTTTGATGGAAAAAATTGATAGGAAACAAAACAAACATTTCTCTAAATTGCATATGGAATTAATGCTCTGTATTCCTGAAAGTTTTAAAACAAATAACTAAGTTGTAATTTTAGTTTTTCATTGTGATTTTAGTGAATGTGTTATACTAGGGAGAGAATGTCATTATAAAGATTAAATAGTCACAAAAGCAAGAAACTTTCAACCATGGGGTTTTATTGTTAAGTTTTTATTATATGATTTATTAGGAGTTTTCAGAAATGGTGACGAGTGAGTGAGTGGGAGTGGGGGTGTGTGAAGGGTGAGAATAACTCGCCCCTCTTTACCGACCAGGTCTTGTTGGTCCCCCGCTTCTGATTTTTACTACCCTCCCCCTTTTTTCACAGAATTCTGAGGTGGCCTCAAGGGAGACAGCCCCATTATATTGGGTCTGGGTGAGCTACTACTTGACACAGGGGGATGGCAGCAATTCAGGGAGGAAAATTTGGCCAGAAGTCCATTCTTTTACTGCAGTGAACAGCAAACTTCCTTGTAAACCAAGAGTCAGTAACTCTGTCAAGTTTCTATTTACCCCCAAACCCGATGGGTAGGTTTGCCGGAGGCAGGGACAGTTTCCATCCAGGAGGCCAGCTTGGACTATGGCATCTCATTTTATCAGCCCCTGGCTTAAAGAAAGAAAAAAAAAAATAGGGAGTGTCTCTTTGCATATTCTTCTAACTCTTCTTGCCCTTTGTCTCAGGAGAGCAAAATGCCTGTGTCTCTGACGAGGTGCTCCTGGGTCTCTGACAGGCATCTGGGTCATTACCTGCTGTGCGTGAGGTTAGGGCTGCTGTAGCGCTGAGAACAGCCAAGAAAGTCCTGAGAGGCTCGGTGCCAGGCCTGGTATTCCAGGGATGGCTGTCTCCTGCTTCATGGCAGGAAAGAGGTCACCAGCCAGTGGACCACAGATGGTTTTCTTTCATATTTCACATAGTTCTTAAAAAAATTAAAAAGCAAACATTAAATTAGCGAGCTTTTTAAAAATAAAACTTGAGAGGTGGTGGTTGTTGTTTCACCCCCCCCCCCCCTTTTTGAAAAACCTAAATATCCAGCAGCAGTCTACCCAACGTTCCGTCGGCGGCAGCTGCTCAGGGTGAAGAAGCGGCTGCCGCCTCTGCGGGCGGTCGTGCTCTGGTTGTCACAGCCCCATCGCATCACACACTTTCACTCCTCCAGTAGGAGTGTCCCTTACCATTTAGCATCGTGCTTTTCACACCTGGCCCCTCCACTCCTTTATATCACCTGCTGGCTCCACAGCCTTTGGAGTTTGTGACTTAAGGATGTCCATGGCCGTGGGCTGACCACTTTCCTCGAAACTGCCCAGAACACAGAGAGGTATAAGGTTAGGCCACCTAAAAGTCAGCGAGGCATAGTGCAGTAGTTAGACCACAGGCTCCTGTCTTGTTTCATATCTAAACAGATGAAGTGAGGGCCAGTTGGATTTAAAACCTAAATGTAAAAGGTAAAGCCGAAACCGGTTTGGCTCAGTGGATAGAGCATCGGCCTGGGGACTGAAAGGTCCCAGGTTCGATTCCGGTCAAGGGCATGTACCGGAGTTGCGGGCATATCCCCAGTAGGAGATGTGTAGGAGGCAGCTGATCGATGTTTCTCTCTCATCGATGTTTCTAACTCTCTATCTCTCTCCCTTCCTCTCTGTAAAAAATCAATAAAATATATTTTTTAAAAAAATGTAAAAGGTAAAAAAGATAAATTAAGAAAACGGTTTGCAAATCTGACTACATCAAAATTTAGAACTTCTAGAGATTTTTAATAAACAGTCTACAAGATATGTTATATGATATTTTCACCATATACAAAAGGATAACATTTACAACAAATTAAGAACACTTTGTGGCTCAGTAAGAAAGATAAAAACATTCTGATTTAACTGCCTGTGTTTGAATTCTAACTCTAGCATTTCGCGAGGGGGGGGGGGGGTGATCAATTAACCTCCCTGAGCCTCACTTTTCTTATCCACAAAATGGAATAATTACTCACCTGCCTCTCGAGGCGTTACGAGGATTTGATGAGTGAATACAACCCAAGGTTTTTGGACAGTTTAATAAGTAATAATTAGCCTTTCAGACTATGTATAAGGAATCACAGGGGCGGGTGAATGGGGCTCGGCGCACGATAAAGTCAGTGTCCTTGCTGACAGGCTTCCCATCTTTTTATTTCCCAAAAACACACTTTCTGCGGGACTGGTTATTGAGCAAGTCTTTAGTTGTATGGTAGTGGAAGGAAGGATATTTAAATCTTCAGCATGCAGGCATTGAGTACTTTTCCCCACACACACATCCTCTGATTTTATTTATTTTACCTTCCCTTTAAAAAGGAACCCCTCTAAGATCCATTCTGTTAGCTCCCACATTTTAGGTACATTCTGGTGAATATGCACGAAATTTCCCACCACTGCATGTCTCATGTACATTTCATGTTAGTAACCCTCTAGAAAAAGCGCTTAGTCTATTTATATTTTTTTATTTCTCTTACCAAACTTGGTGCTCAAGTAGGAGGCACTCAAATTAGGAGGGCTGTAATTAGATATGTTGTCATATTTTTGGTTGGATTTAGAAAACGCTGCTGGGAAACGTACCTCTCCATGTGCTCAGATTTTTGCACCCTTAAAGTCAGCTACTAATATAGTAACTGAACCTGCCTGGGAAGGAAATGCCACCTGTGCTAACCTGCCTCCCGTCACCCCAGTCCACGTTAGAGCTCTATCAGGTGCAGAATAGCAGGGTAGTAAGTCAGACCTGCCATCTATATGTAATTGATATATAAGAACTAATTCTCTCTCTCGTGAGACAGTCCCCCCCACCCCACCCCCAACCTTCTTCCATGATTCTGGGGCAGATGTGTACATCATCCTAGTCCTTTATTTAAAAGAAGATACATCTATTGATTGCCTTTGTTTTGAGCGCCAGGTCTCATTTTAAAATGTCACCCCAAAGAGCCAATGTTGTGTGGTTCGTCTTTGTAAAGGCTTCCTACAGTTATTGCTGTCAGAGGCAGCTCTGGCCTGCTGCTCCCCGTTCCCATTCTATTTCCCCAAACAGAAAACTCTCTGTGAGTAGTATCAGAAGGCTTTGCTCTGACTTGTTAAGCGTGCTTTGTTTTCTGTTTATGTAGGAGACTTCTGAAACCATATTCTCAGTTTATGTGATATTTATCCTAAGACTATTTCTTTGAAAATGAATTCAACCTGATTTGCATCTGTACCCTATAAACATTGTCCCCGGGATGAGATGTCGAATACGATGCTGAAGAGTAGGGGCGGGTAGAGCTATTCCAAGTCTAGAGATGTGGCTTATGGTGTTAACCTGAATAAAGAGAGATTCCTAAAGCGATTCTTAATGTTGGGAGGGGTTTTATCTCTACCTGGTCCAACTTCCCACAACCCATCTGTGTCCCTGAACCTCTGGCTGACTGTCGTCCAGCCTCAGCGTGGACATGCCCAGCGTTAGCTCCAGTGTTAGGAGACAGGCCACCTCTGAACACAACAGCCATTTCCTTCAGTAAGATGGATTCAGTCCCCTGACTTCCAGCTGTTTGTTCTACTTAGGCCTTCAGAGAGTCTTAAGAAATGTCCTTTAAAACATCTGTAAACACATTCACCCCAGGACATCCTTCTTCAGGCTGACACACCTCACCCTACTATCCGGGGGTACCCTAGACTTGCACCACCCTGGTCCCCGCCTTCGGCACATTCCGCTTTCTTGGTGTCGCATTTGAAACGCGGCACCCGGAACTTCACATGTATTCTGCGGGCTCATTGCAGGCTGGTTAGTTTTCTTATTCTGAACACCAGGATTCTGTTAACATAACTCAAGAGTGTGTTAAGTTCTTCCAGCAACTTTGACACAGAGTTAACTCACGGTGAACATGTGACTTGTTGGAAAAACTCCTCCTCCCCCAAACATCCAGACAGCTCTTTTCTCACTGGAATGCTGTATTTCTTTTTTCTTTTCTTTTTCTTTCTTTCTTTCTTTTTTTTTTTGAACCTACATCTCCTGATACTATTCTTATCCCCGTGCAGTTCCAATTAATTGATTTTTTTGTTTACTCATTCTAGTCTACTGATAGAACTCTGAATTTTTGTGCCTTTAAAAAAAAATCAAGTTTACTTCCTTGTCTTCCTAAGTTTTATTGGTCATCTGAAGATTTGCTAGGGCAGTGATTGGCAACCTGCGGCCCCTTGAGTGTGGCTCTTCCACAAAATACCACGTGCGGGAGCGCACTTACAGTGTGATTGAAACTTCGCGGCCACACTCAAGGGGCCAAAGAGCCGCATGTGGCTCACGAGCCGCAGTTTGCTGACCATTGCTTTAGACTATTGCTGAAAAATTGCTAACAGGCAAAGGACAGGTCTCTATATCATGCCCCTGAAAATCACTGCAGGTTGACACGAATTTATTAACCAGCAATCCTTAGAGTTGATCAGCCACCTGAGAACTCACATGACCATGCTATCATGTCACCCACACTTATCTCTCCTTTCTCAAGGTTATCTAGAAGGGCTAAAACCAAGACATACACATGTATGGCCTCTCCAATCTATCCACTAAGAATCCCCGCTGAAAGAAGGAAATGAGGTTAGCTTGCCATGGCTTTTTCTAAGAGACCCCCTACTGCTCCTTAATGGTATTATTTATCTTCTCTAAATAGCCCGGTGGCATCTGAATAATTTCTCCTAAGTTTTTAGCAAGGGTACACTTCAAGCAGAGCAGTCTCCAGTTCCTTTTCTCCTTTTGAAATGGGGACATTTGCTTATCTCGATTCTTCTGATTCCATTTCTGTTTTCTGGTCTCTTAACCATTATTAGCAGGAGAAACCTACACACACTGTCTCAGGATGTAATTAGTTTGCAACTGGACACTTGAACACATCTGAAGCGTCTTGATATGCTTTCTATCCACTTTCCCTATCAGTAGCTTTTGTTCAGCCTTTATTATGCCTTGCTTTCAAATCCGAGCATTGTTCTCCTTCTCAAAGAACCTGGAATCAATCGGCAGATGAGGTCATTGTCACCTCCTCCCTCCATCAATTGTTTGAAGACTTGTAGCAGGAGTATTTGGTGAGGCCTGGGCCTGTGGTTACGAAGGGTTTGGACTTGAGGTCCACCAGCTCTGAGAAAGCGCACAGGGAAGCAGTGGGAGAGGCGGGCACTATCTGCCCGGCCTGTCTGATTGGACACAGCCCTGGTACATGGTAGAGTGGCAGGGGTGACAACCACAGGGCTTCTCTCTCCCTAGGGCTCCTCAGGCTCTGCTCTCTTTCCTGAACATGGACTGTCTTCTTGGCCCTCATTTTAGTAAGCCCTGATTCGATCTAAGAAGGTGGCAAGCCTTAGCTTGTTGTGAGTCCTGCCTGGCTCTTTTCACGTTGTAGAAAATCATCCATTCATTTATTGCATTCCCCACCTCATTTCCAGCCCTGCCCTGCTCAACAGGGCCAGAGGTGCTTGCTGGTCTCCATGGCTCACCATGTGCTGGGATGGCCCTCCCAGCCCATGTTACTGACCAGGCAGTGGACCGGGGAATTCAGGGAAAGGGGGGGTGGTCATGTGAGTCCATTATTGAGGCTACAATGATATCTCATGTTTATGGTCACTTTTAGGGGGAAAGTGATACAAATGTACTCACTTAATTCCTATATATGCTGATAAGGCATTGGTTAGCATCTCTCTCATTTTGAGTAAAGCTGACTGCTATTTTGAAGGCTCACAGGTAGTCCACTCATTCTCCAGAAGGGATGGACTCTTATTAAAAAGCATTGCATTGTTCCAAGATTTCTCTCCAAAGTGCTTTACCTGGAGTGCGTTTAGGTGCTTGCTGTGTGAAAGGCTTTCCCGCGTTGACCTTCATCCCGAGGCTTCATAAGATAGACTGTTCGTACCAGTTCATGTTGTCTTTTTAAAATACACTTGAAGAAAATACATTCTTAAAGCCAAATCCATACCATTAGGTAATATTCTTTTTTGTCACTTTGGGGTTTTTGTTTGTACTTTTTTTGCCCCAAGCCAGTCAGACTGCTGACCTGCTGGGTAGGTCTGTCCCCAGGTGCTCCTTACCAGCCCCATGTAAAATTACTCTGCCGGATTTCCTTTGTTCAGAGCCTCACATACCCAGTGAGCTGTCATTTCTGATACTCTCAAACCACAGAACCATGCCCATCTCTCCTCAAACGATCTGCATTGCGGTCTGTAGAATGTCTCAGACAGTATTTGTCATTTGCAGGTTTCTCTGCCTTCACCGTTACACTTTCGGAGGCGGCACAGTCTATTATGGCTTCTGTATCCCCTTGGTTAACACTGTCATCAATTCAATATCCCCAGAGTGCAATGATGAAAGCATTTCCCATCCCGTAACTTACTCCTAACATGCATCAGATACCAAGTTTCCTACACACACACACGCATCTCCCCAGAACACCCCTCCTCTGCCTCCTGGGACACTGTCTTCCTCAGACCCCTCCCATCACTGGCCTGGCCTGGTCTGGTCTGGGACAGCATGTCCTGCCTGTGTTCCCCGTCTCCATTCTGCCTTCCTCCTGGATACTTATCTGAGCACATCACACTGTCACTTAAGAACTTTCAACAGCTTCCCATTGAACATTTCAGTAGCCTGCCTGATGGTCAAACCTCTACCCTGGGAAAGACGGTCTGCCACCCCTTCTATTTCAGACATTCCAGCTACTTCTCCGTAGTCTGCACTGCCCCTGCGTTTCTCTGTCTGGGCTTTGCCAGCTCGGCAAGGCCTCCGCTCCCCTAGGGCCGTGCTGGCAGCGGCTCTAAGGAGGGATCTCTAAGTGGCCATGCGTGGCCAAAGGGCGCCCAGGGTAAGATCTTGCTGGGGCGGGGGTTTTCTCAAGACTTGTCACACCTGTCAGCCACTTCTCTGCCCCCACACAAAGGGATACCAGCACAGCAGTTTCCAAATCCTCAACAGAAGAGGCTCCCTGGAAGCCCCAGAAAGGACTAAAGACCCCAGGTGCTGCTTTCTGGTCCTTCCCAGTTGAGGGTCATTGGCTCCGTGAGCTGTTGGAATGGAATGGAGCTCTGGGAAGTAGAACCCACTCCCTAGATGAGGTTCAGAATCCGGGGTTGGCAGTTGTTTGGGGCTCCCTCTCTGTGCTGGTGCCGTAACCAACTGCGGCCTCTGTTCAGTGATTGGGAGAGCTTTCCGAGGTAAGTATTGTCCCTGTTTTGTCAATGAGGAGCTAGACTGGGCTAAGCTAAAGCTGCTTTCCTCAGGTCTCCCTCCGCTTCCGGAACAGTGGATGGAGTGTGCGTCCTAAAGGCCACACAGAACATGTGTGGAGGGAAATGGGACCAGAGTAGTAAGCGTTTCCGTGTTTGAGAGAAGCTGGGAAAGTCCCAAGGAAGTTAGAAAATCCTCTTTCCCCCCATTTCTGGAGAAGTATATATTTTTTCAGAATGATGTTCCATATATAACCCCGTGTGGTCTTCCCGACCCTCCCGTGAGGTGGGCAAGGCAGGTAGGTGAGGCGACTGAGCCATGGAGAGCGAAATGAATGACCCAACCTAGGAGGCAGGAGCCAGGCCGGACGGGGACCCAGGTCTTCTGACGCTAGTGTTCTTTCTACTCTACCGCAGGTGTAACGTGGAGAAGGTGCCCAGTAATTCTCAGTTGGAAATAGAAGGAAACAGGTCAGGATCTGTCTTGTATTCCCGTGTCTCTAAATACAGGTATCCCTTGCTACGCCAAACCCACCGATTCCTAAGGAGTCGGAAACGAGCCTCTCCAGCGCCTCCCCATGGCCCCTCCTCGGAGTGCGGGGTGGCGGCGGCAGATACCCCGGAACCCCCGCTGTGGCTTCTGGGGCTGTGTGCAGTGTTTCCATTTGGGGTGTCCATTCTCTGAATGCACTTCTTACCAAGGCGCCCCCAGCACCTCAGCCATGGTTTCTGTTGCTTCCCCCTCCCTCTGCGCGCAGCTTCTGTCTCACCCTGCGGGCCTCTGCGCTCTGTGCTGTGCTGCTTCAGAAGCTCGGTGGAGAGCAGCGTGGCGTGGCGCTTGGATCTCCTGTGGTGGGTGCGCTGTGTCTGGCATTCGGGAGTGAAATCCTGCTGGGTCGGGTTCAGGGTGTGACTTCTGACTTACCTGTGGTCCTGAGCGTCCTGAGCTAGCCTGTAACCTGTGTGTGCCTTTGCTTCTGTCGGATGGAAAGCAGAAATGCTTTTCTCCTAGAGATCTTGTGAGAACGTCGTGATGCCAGCTGAGAGGGAGAGAGGGGTTTGCTTGATTTACCAGGGTTGGGAGTTGTTACGAAGATATTGAAAGTAACATTTCTTTTCCCTTTGCAGTCAGCCTGTACCTTTAAAAAAATATCAATATGATACTTAACCTCTCTATTCCACATTTGTCTAATAATGTCCTTTATGGCATCACCCTCTCCCACTAGGTTAGGATCCCATTTAGGGCAAGGAGGAAAAAGAACGGAAACATCTGTGTTTCAGGATGAATACCGATCACCAGCTATGGCTTTGTCCTGTACAGAAGGTGGTTAAACATGGGGGTGACTTGTACCTACCCATAAGCTGTGTGGAGGTGAAACTATTGGGCAAGATTGCCCTTTTTTTTTTCTCCCTGTTGGTGTTCAGTAAATATTTATCAGTCTTGGAAGCCAGACACACCATCCATAGTGTGTACTGAGAGACATCAAGAATTGTGCTCTGTTTTTGCCTCTGTAACAGAGAACTCGGTTTGGAGTTGAATTTTGGGATTGAAACAATAAATACTTGACTTTATTATGTGGGCAGTTTAAATAATGAACCAACATGGGTAAACACCTCTACCCTACAACAGAGAAAGGAGGCTTTCAGGTCTGAATGGTACTATACACCCAGCCCAGGGAACAAGGACAGACAGCTCTTTTTCCCTCTTCCATCAGCTTGGGCATGTGACCATGGGAAGTGGATTAATAACCACTTTAAAGGGTATTGCAAGCCTCCAGTGTCATGCCTGGGCTTTCTGAGGAGACGCCGTGACTGCAGGTAGTTGGGACGTAGATAAATGCATCTTTACAGGAGATGTGTAAGCTGTACTTTCCAGAGCCATAGCAAGGGGCTGGTGTTTGCTTCCTCGGGGCTCTGGGTCGCTTTCGTCCTTGACTCTCACGTATGTTTCCTTTCCCCATTACCCTGAGTTTACAAATTCGGAGGTTGTATTCTGATGAACACATTTTAAAAATTACTTTTTTAATTCCTTTCTTCGTGTGTTCAAAGGTACTGAGCATTTTCTGTCTCAATCCCTGTGCAAGTATTAAGGATGGGAGAGAAATGAAAGAGCTCTATAAAGTAATAATGGATGCGGATTATGAGTAATGTATATGTATATGTAAATGCATATGTATATGTATATGTGTGGGGTGGGAGGGGAGGAATGGGGCAGGGATAGGGGAAGCTTCGAGTGGGAATTCCCCCAGGAGACCATGGCAGGGAGGAGGAGGCAACGGTACTCAGGCCCATGTGTGCAGGCAGCTGTGGAAGATGGAAAAGCCAGGACCCTTTTAGGGCCACACAGACCTCAGTAGGACTGGGCCATCAGGCACAAGGGAAGAGGGACATAGCATGGGACGTGGTAGTAGGTAAGTTGACGAGAATAAATCCTTAGAGGTGTGATTGACAGGATTTAGGGGCAGACTAGATGTGAGAGGAGGAAGATAACTTGGATCTCTGTCCTAAGTGGTAAGTGAATGTGGTTTCATTTACAGAAATGCAGGTGAAATGAAAATGTGGCACATGCATGCCTGTGTGCGTGCGTGCGTGCATGTCTGCGTGTGTGTAGTTACCCAGCCCCACATACTCCATCCCAGGAAATCTGAATTCTCTCCATAGCTATTAACAGCCCTTGACGTTGTGATTATGTTGTTAGTATTGACTGTCCCTTCAGGACCAGCCAAGAAGCTCTTTTAGACAAAATTTATTTTGAGCAGTGTTGACAGTCCATATTTCTTTAAATGCGGTAGAGGGGCTGTGACTTTGGAGCTCAGGCTCAGGCACTTTGCACTTAGCACCCTAATTAGATTATAGAGAAATGGCCATGAAACAGTAATGTGACCAAGTGGATACACCTTTCCTGTAGCTTCTTGGAGAATTCCCAGTGCAGTTAGAGGCTCTGAATGTAAAGTAAGCTGTTGAGCTTTGTTTAATCCAGTGTTTCCCAAACTCATTTGACCAATGGAACCCCCACCCCCCACACACATACCCTTTCAAGGAACACTGTTAGCAATTCATTAAGCTTATGTTCCACGGATGACACTTTGGGAAATGTTGACTATATGCTCCGTAGCTGCATTTAGTCCAGAGAGAATCTGCTCAGGGAAACCTGGATTCTAGCACTTTATTTTGCCTTAGTTATAAATAATGATACTTTCAGGTATTTACTGGAATAGGCTTCTTTGACCCCTGGTGACTTGACATTTATTTATGTTGCTCAGCCAATTATACCCACATCCAGCAGGTGGGCAGGCCACAAATAAACTTGGTTTGTTTGCTTTCCGAGGGGCAAGAGGCCTCCCCAAGGCTTCCAGCATTAGCCTGGCCCAGAAGCGCAGGGTCTGCCTCTCCAGGCTGCAAGGCCATCCCAGTAAATGTGGTGTCATTTACATGAATGGCCTCTCCCCAAGGGAGGGGAAGGAGTCCCAGCTGGAAATAACAGAACTCATTTTCTTACTGTCGTATAAACTGTCTTCACCACAACAACTCCATAAGTGTTTTCATCAAAAATGGATTGCACTGGAAGATGACAGTTATTGGGGCATCTACGGGGGTGGGCAAAAGTAGGTCTACAGCTGTTTGTACGGAAAACAATACAATAAATAGTCATACGAGAATAAATTCTGTTTCGTGTGCTCACAACTGTAAACCTACTTTTGCCTGCCCTGTGTGTGCTTGTATATTCATGGGGGCGAAGGGAGAGTCTGCCTCATTCCTTTAGAATCTCACCTCATGGGTGTTCCTGAAGAATTTACTAAAAGGGCCATTACAGGAAAAAGCAATGCTCCACAGCCTGATGTGACCCACCCACCCCTTTAACAAAGGGACGCTTGGGGTTTACCGCTCACGTGTAGAAGCATTTGATTTTGTTTGCCTGCAAAAGCTTGATGCTTTCGGGTTGGGTCACAATTCAGCCAAAATCTTGGAAGCATCTTTTTACCTTTATGAAGTAGAGGCCCAGGGTAAGATCAGAGGACCGGACAGGCCATGGAAGGCAAGGTGGGTCCTCACCTTTTGGAAGGAGGGTGTCCGCTGAGTGGCATCCAGATCTACAGGTTGAGGTGACAAAAGTTGGCAGAGTAGCTGACCAAGGACGCAGCAGGCCTTCAGCTGTCACTTTAGACAGATGGACAGTTAGAAAGCTTTCCTGCTGTTAGGAAATGTTAAGTGAGAAAAAGTGAAGCATCTAGATGTCCTGAGTTGCTATTTCTGAAAAGTCAAGTGATAGATGATCTAACTTCTCAAGTGTCTCATCAGAATGGTTAACTGGACAAGCAAACAGGTGATACTCTATGAACCCAGTGTCCTGCTGAGCACTTCTGATTTGCAGTTATAAGTTCAATGAGAGGATTCTGAATAGAAACTATGTAGTAGATTCTGACCGTTGCGATATATTAAAAATTTCATAGAATTATCCTGTTTTATTTATTTGGCTTTGTATGGTAGAGTGAAAAGGTGTTAATTGGTGAAATGGGATATTCATGCTGATATAAATAAGGATGGGGCACATGTCCCTTAGACAGCATTTCTCTGGGAAAAATCAGATCAGACTTTTGACTTACAGCATATTTTCAAAGAAGGTCACCCAATAAAAAGTGTTTGAGACCTACCTTATTTATGGATGATTCCAAATTACAGTAGGTTGTAAGCCTTTATATTTTTTCAATAAGACTACATTATTTATGTTTATTTATGCTCTGGCATATAGTTAATGCCTTTGTAAAAACCTCGCTGAAGTCCTGCATTTAAAATGTAATATCCTATGTGGGTGTGTTTTTGTGTGTTTTTTTTTTTTTTTTTTTGTGAATGTTCTCATAACAAGTATATATTATTTTTTAAGGCACATAATTTTAAAATAATTATGGGCTATACATATACAATTATATGTACACATACATGTATATAATTACGTGTGTGTATGCACATATATAGATATACACAAAATACGTGTGTGCATATACACATGTAAAATATCTATCCATAAAATTATATGCAGCTACATTTTTAGCTGAGAGTGGGTTACCAAAAGTAAAACCGTGCTTCCAAGTGTGATTGTATTTAAGGCTCTGGATACAGCCTCGGTGCTTTTCTTCTTGAGCTGGCCACGCCCCTGTGGTCTCCTTACATCAGGCTTTACCCTGCACTAACCTGATGCAACCTGATTTTTGTTGACAACTCAGGCACATCATATACCTACAGTCCTTAACATAATGCTTGGTCATTTTTACACCCACCAAGTCCACTACCAGAAGCAAGCCTGCCCCATCCATTCTGTTTTGCCGCCTATCTCGTATATGCTTTACGAGTCCTGGAGGTGAGATTTCCAAGCTTGTCAGGAATCATCATCCATCAGCACCCAATAAGATTCAGAGGAGAGATCGCAGCAGTGAGTACAGAGTGTGGGTGCAGGTGATACCTAGTTTGGGGCTGGCTAGGATGTCTGGGGTCTTTCTGGTTAAGTGGGGTGCTGCTCTGATTGGAGTGCATGTGTAAGTGACGTGTATGAAATAAATCTCCCAGGAATCTGACCCTGAAAAGCGGCAGCTTGCTTTCACCTACTAGCCTCCAATGTTGACCCAGTTTTATAGTTGTTCCCACATGATTTCCTGGGTTGGATTCCTTTAGGACTGTAATAACTTTTCTGTAAAAGTCTTCCAACTCCAAGTGGTCTTCTAAACCATGACATCATTTTCTTAGGCAAGGTAGCCACGGTTTTACATTCATTAAATAAAACCTATCTCACCTTTAGTTAAAATCTCTTTTTCACATTGGAAGTGCTTGTCAATAGATTAGTTTGGGCAGATAAAAGAAAAACCATAAAGCAGCAAAACAAAAAGAAAGATTCACCCAGTATCATATATCCTTGGTTTGGGCTTGTTGGAAAGCCATAATATTTTAAAGGAGTCGGTTTCCCACCTGGCATTTCAGACTTCTGCACTCTTCCAACTGTACCTAAACTATAGTCAGAAGTAAAGCCGATGCAGGTGTAATGTTTATAAGGTGTGCAGTCATCATTTTAGAATCAAAGTAGTCTAGATATGAAACTATTGCCGTTGAGTTTGTGGAGGTAATGGGAGAACCTCATTGGTTCCCAGATGAGGCATAGCAGAGTAGATCTCAAGAGTGTGTGTGTGTGTGTGTGTGTGTGTGTGTGTGTGTGTGTAAGCGTGTAAGCTATACATGCAGGGTTTCAAACCACCATTGAGACAGTGGCATGTAGGGCTTTAGCATCTCACAGCATGGCATCATGGCCCTGTGTCCCTATGCCCACTGGCTCTATGGAGAGAAGCTGTGCTTGCCCACCAGCACCAGGAAATTCTGGTAAGTGTAGTGGGTTCCTTTAAATTTTTATTTCAGGTTACGCTGAGCCCCCTCCCCCCACCTTATGTCTTATCAAGGTCACGTTTCTTATTTTGTGATAGGTCACTGTATAAAGTAGATCTGAAGTTACAGGCCATCAGTGGAATCCTTTTTTGGAGGAGGGGAGTGGGTATCACTTTGGTGATGGGAAGCAATTTATACTTAGGCCTCAAATCGTGTACAGTGACATAATGGAAAAAGCCTTGGGGGTAGGGGAAGCATTTCAACAGAAACAGAACACCTTCTGCAAACCACTATACAATTAGTCCATTGTTCTGTACTTTAAAAAAAATACATAACTTTCCAGCACTGGGGGGAAAAAAAGCACTTGAAAAGGTATATTGAAAAAGCCTTTGCTCAGCTTAAGTTGATAAAGAAATGCCAAGAATTCAAAACTATCAGGCAGCTGCACTTCCACTTTTTTCTTATTTTTCCCCCCATTTACTTGAGGGAAAAATACGTTAACTGCAGCGATTCCTTAACGAGTGGTCACAGCGACTCGGTGCGTCCTGTAGGTTATGTGCCCCAGGACCGCCTGGCATTTCCTCCTGCGCTGCCCGTCAGATCCACGGCCTCTGATAGGGGAGGGGCAGGGCCTGGCTGCAAGGAAAATGCTCCCACCCTGTGAGGAGGAGGAGGGACACACATGGAGGAATTAAGCTCTGAGCAGTGAGGCACCGAGAGTTAGTTAACACTGGGGAGAATTTTTCATTTTTATGGAGAAGGGCTTCTCAATCCTGGATGGATAATGAGGTATTGAGGGGTGGGCGGGGGGAGGATAGAGACCCTTCCAGCACGGAGTGAGAGTTGGGTCAGCTCTGGAGACTTGGAATTAGTCATAAAGTGGGGTTGGGGGGTGGCCATGGTACTTGGGGGTACACAGGAGAGAGGCTATATCCTGACCAGGGAGTCAGGTCAACAGTGCAAGCCAGGTTCACAGAGGAGGAGCTGAGAAAGCCAGACGGAGCCACAGGAAGACTCCCTTCGACAGCCTGGTCCCCCTCTTGCCTGTGTCCTCTGCTCTCAGGAAGGGGGAAAGGAAGTGGGCTAGGAATGTCTTGAAACAGAATAAATTTGTTTCATTTTACACTGTTGGCCCCAAGTCTCAGAACATCCAGTACTTACTCTCTCTTACGAGCACATGTAACTCTGGACTTGTCTCCTTATAGGGTCCAGGGTTCCTATAACCTGACTGAGGACAGAGAATCAGACCAAGCTCACTGAGCCATTTTGGCCCTGTAGAGCTTTCTCGCACCGCGGTGCCAGACACTCGGTAGCACAGCTGAAGTGAAGAGTGTGCCCATCACAGGTGTACAAAGCAGAGATGTGCTCATAGTGTGTCAACAGAAAGATGACACCATCTGTTGGCAATGTAGAAAATGACACTGACGATGTCATTGAGGGTCAGGTGTTAAATCCAAGATTGCAAAGAGGTCTGACTTTTTTACTGTTGCTAGGTTACAGAGAATGCTAATAATAAAGAAGTCGCTGATAGAAATAGAAAAATTTATAGTATCTATAAATTGCCTTTCAAATAATTCCTTTTCAAATAGGTAAAATGTTTCTATATATAAAATCTCAGAATTGTCGAAAAAGAATAGACCAGAAATTGTGGCTGTATGTGGAAGGCGGTAGTAAATAAAATGGGTTTTGTCTCATACTATGTGGTGTAGCTTGTGGAGGTGCAAATGCATTTCTCAACCCTGGAAGGTGGGGAGGGGGTGCGTAGGAGTGGCTATGAGTCTGTGTGTGAGAGAATACCTTGATTCTTACCACAAGAATCTAAAAATCCAATTCCCTATTCCACTACAGTCTTCTTAAACCTCTTTGTTTGCGCCTGATTTTAGTATTCATGAAGCCCATATATGCATTAAAAAATAAAACAGTGACCTAGTAAAACAGAAACTCGCCCATCCCTTTGACAGAAGATTTCGGTTAATTTATGCAGGCCCCTTTGCACTTCAGCATTTTCCCCCACTGGTTGCTAGGCAACCATTTGAGTTACTGCGCATGCCTTTTTTATGATAACTTGTCATTATGATTATTTTTTAATTATACAACTGGGACTATGGATTAAAACAGCACATTGTCACTCATTCTTTGCTGCTGCTTTTAGCATTCTGGCACATTGCTAAAATCGCCTCTGAAATTGACATGGCAGTGATTTACAGTTATTTTTTGATATTTCTGGCTTCACAAAGGAAAGAGAGATGGCATTGCAAGAAAAGCAAGGCTATTGTGAAAAATGGCTATACCATATCCAGCTGTTACTGATCTAGATGGGCCACGTCAGATATTAGGCTTGTGAATCTAAATTACGTATATTTTGTTCTTTTAACCATGTCTGTTTCTAATATTAAATGACGTAGAAAGCTTATATATCACTTTATAGCCTTTTTCTCAAAATTACAAAATGCTAAGCATTTGTTGCTAATCTGCTTTCAAATAAAGCTACCATGCATTTGGGGGAGGGCACAGCACTCGTTCCAGCAGCATCGGCACCCGCACTTGCTAGTATGGCTGTTCTTCCCAAATTGCTCCATACACACAAAGGCGCAGTTAGGCGAGATGAAGGGGTTCCTCTGGCAAATAACAATAAGGTGTGTAAAGTACTCTAGAAGGAACAGGACTGAAAAGATAGACGTCCCCAGGTACATACGAAAGCATTTCATTTGCCGTTCCAGGGTCTATTCTAACCTATTTTCTAAATAGAAAGTGAATTTGAAGACAAAGGAATATGGAAATAAAGTCTGTTGCGTGGGTTTTTTTTTACCAACTCAATTATTATTCACTTAAAAAAACGAACGTTGGTTGAAAGGGGCATTTTAAATTTTCCTATCGAAATGAAAGGGATTGCTCTGGAAGAAATCCACAGCGACTTCTGTCAGGTGTGTGGCAGGAGTGGGGACCTAATGGCACTTCAGTGTGACTTTGAAGTTCGCAGAAGAGGCACTGGTCTCGGGGCGAGTTGGGGGTTTTCCTCGGCATGAGGAGGCCCACACCTGTGTGCGTGGGACGCCAGCGTGCTTGCCTGACGCTGTCTGAAATGAAATGAAACGGAACCTTTCCTCAGGAGTGCATGCTCTGTTACGTGTCTGTTTGTTTCCCCCACCCTACAGTTCAGGGCGACAGCTCAGTGAAGTCTTCATTCAGTTACCTTCAAGGAAAGAATTACCAGAATACTATGAATTAATTAGGAAGCCGGTGGATTTCAAAAAAATCAAGGTAGATATTTTTTATTTTTATTTTTACAAACTTTTTTTTTAATGAAGTAAATTCATTGAAACAATGATAGAACGTGGGCAGTGGCATCTTGTCTGATTGCCACCGACACCCATCAGGGCCTGTCACCAGAAAGGCTGGGATATCCTTGTGCCTTTACACGTCTGTTATTTAAACATCTTGCCGAGAGCTCTGTTTTATTATATTGCATTTTGGTTAAGAAGTTGCAGACTCTGCAGACCCATTGCTCTTTCTGTTTCCCACCCCTGTGCTCCCCTCTCCCCCTCGTAAGAAGGCACTTGCGTGGGAGGCCGGGCTCTCTGGACGGCACCCCAGGCAGGGCTAAATGCTGAGAAGACGAAGGGAAAACTGGGTTTCGTGAAGCAAGTCATAACTGTTGTATTTTTCTCTCCCTCCTCTTTTCCTCTATTTCATCCCAAATTCCCATCAGGAAAGGATTCGTAATCATAAGTACCGGAGCCTGGGCGACCTGGAGAAAGATGTCATGCTCCTCTGCCACAACGCTCAGACCTTCAACCTGGAGGGGTCCCAGGTCTGTCTGTAATGCCTAAACACACTGTAACCGTAAACTTCCTGTGTTCCTTTAAGTAAAACATTTCATTTTCTACATTTGCACCGTTGCTACTGCCCTGGCAGAAGGAAAATGAAAAGGCAGAAGCCTGGATTCCGTGCTACCTGCATAAGTACATTGAGGCTTTGGCGTTTTCAGACCCGTGCCAGCTCTTGCGTACCATACATAGCTACACCAGCTCCTGCTCACACTTCCCTCGAAGGCTTCGCTTCTCATTAGAGGAGGAATTCCAGTCAGTCACTCCGTGTAATGCTTGCAGCCGGAGGTCCAGCCTGGGCCTCTATAGATTGTGTATTTGATTCCTTTTTTCTGATTGTAACCTTGCACCGGGAGTTGAAACTTATGGACTAAAACCAGAAAAAATGTGTGTGTGTATGTGTGCATGCGTGCGCACACACATACACACATTGCCTTAATTGCTTACCAGAATTTTCTTTTCTTCAAGCCAATTGCAATTCTATTTCCCCATATCCACAGTGAGGAAGCTTAACCATATAGAAGTGACAGTGAATTCATGAAAGATAACTAGGGGGAGGACACTTTCACTTTAATTCCACTTCACTCCCACTCACCTTTTGTGGGAGCCCCTGTTTTCCTAGGTGTTTTTCTGGCCTAATGCTCCTCATACCCATGAAGAAAGACCAAGAAGAGAGGCCAGTGTGTCTGCCGGCCAGTGTGCTGTCAGCCACCACTGACTTCCTTAGGCCACTTTCCCCATCTGGCTTCTTGACCTTCATGTCAATTCCAATCACTAACGTGGAGAACACGGGAATCCTCAGACTGTGCCTTGAACAGACTGTACGCGTCTAGGTTAGTAGCAGTAAACAGGAGTACTGTTTTGACCAAAACAGGTCTTGAAAGCAAACCTTGTGTGTTCAAGACACTCCAAAGAAGCCTGAGATGAAAACCAGGACACAGGGTAAATACACAAGTCCACAAGGAAGTCTTGTTGTGAGTGACCATTTACATGTAGTCTCTGGATAGGTTTTGGGGTCCTTTATAATATGTGGCAACATTGTGCCAAGTCCCCTGTCCCTTTCCAGCCCCACAGCCTCCCTGGCTGCCCACACTCACTGTCCCGCCCCTGCAGTGGCCCTTGACTGGCTTCCCTCCCAGCCCACACTGGGTATGAGTTTTATCTTTCTCTGACCACCCTCTTATCCTGTCCGTCTGGTGCCCACCGAGCTCTGTGGTTCCCTGTGCACTGTTGAATTCTCGAATAAATTTAACCTCCATATGCTGTTTTCTGAAGTTGTGCCCTACCCTCACTCTTTAGCCTCGTTTCCTATGAAGCGAGGAACTAACTAACTAATTTATGGTCTAGTCAGACTAGTCCCTTAAACACCTGCTTCCCCGGATGTGCATGCAGTTGTAGGAAATCCTGCAGGGAGCCTGTGTACCGCCCCCATCACAAGGTATGACATGCTGTGTAACATAGTCCAGTATCTGACCCGAAAGTTCAACCCCAGGTGCGTCTTTTTTTTCTTGCCTCGCCTTCCTCGCTTGCTCTTTCTCACCCCCAATGGAATCCTCCTCACCTTTAAGATCTAGCTCATCTGTGATTCTCTAGCTAGCTCTGCCATGGCCCCATCCCAGTGCTGACCCCAGGCCTGTGTCCTACTGGACTGTATTATTGGGGCTCACCACGAGTGGCCAGGTGTGCGGCGCATCTTTACAAGTAAATGAATACGGCCCTCGAGAGCAGTGGTCATTTTTTCCTTTTTTATTTTGGGCTTAACTTAATCATCTTAACCATTTTTAAATGTGTAGGTCAGTAGTGTTCAGTATATTCTCATTGACATGCAACAGATCTTCCTCACTCTTATCTTGTAAAACGGAAACTCTGTCCCCATAAAACAATGACTCCCCACCTGCCCCTCCCCCTGGAAACCACTGTTCTATACCTCATAGGTGGAATCATTTAGTATTTGTCCATTTGTAATTGGCTTATTACTTAGTGTAATGTCCTAAGGTTCATCTGTGTTGTAGCATGTGGCAGGATTGTCTTCCTTTTTAAAGCTGAATAGTACCCCAGTATGTGTAGGTACCTCATTTTATCTATTCTTAGTGGACACTTGGTTTATTTGTACCGCTTGGCTCGCTCTTGTGAATAACGGTGCTGCAGTGAACATGGGTGTACGCATATCTCTCCATGTCCTTGCTTTCAATTCTTACGGCTGTATGCCGTTAAGTGGGATTGCTAGATATATGGTACTTCTATTTTAAAATATTTTTTGGGGAAAAAAGGGAACATTTCAGAACTTCATATCTAAGCAACGACAGGGCTATGTTCAGGTATGCGGGTACACTAACAATAAAGTATTGATTGGAATAGTATTGGCTGGTACTGATAAGCTCAGTAATAAGGAATAGCTTCCATTTTGTTAGGGGAACTGCATTTTAAAGAAGGTTGCTTTGCCACACTATTTAATAGGCCAATTCAAATAAGAAAAGTTTTTTAAACTACTTTTATTGTCAAAGATGAGAGGATTTGTTACAGAAGTCCACCCTTCTCTCCCAGGTGCGCGCCTGTACACACACACAGACACATACACACTAAAATTATTTCAACTGCATGTGGACTTTTTTCTGTAAGATTGTGGGCTTTTCCCTATTTGATTATCCTGTTGGCATAAAAGCTGGCATTGATGTTTCCAGTAAAATCCATGTAAAGCGAAGCTGGTGTGCTTCACGAGGAAGAAGCGCCCGCCGCAATTGTGAATCTTCGGCCCTCGGCTTGTCCTTGCTAACAGATGCCACTCTGACTTTAGATCTACGAAGACTCCATCGTCTTACAGTCAGTGTTTAAGAGCGCTCGGCAGAAAATTGCCAAAGAGGAGGAGAGCGAGGACGAAAGCAATGAAGAGGAGGAGGAAGAAGATGAAGAGGAGTCCGAGTCGGAAGGTAAGCTTGGGCATCAGGTTCTTCTGCTTCTGTGCCCTTGGCCACCTGCATCAGTGTTTGCCCAGACGCTAAAAAATCAGATGTTAGAGCCAGACCGATCTGCATTCCAGCTTTGTCCTGCCATGTCCTTGCCAGCGAGTTAACCCAGCTCAAGCTCAGTTTTCTCCTCTAGAAAATGAGGTAATGCATGCCCCCAAGCTCAGCACATGGCAAATGCTCACTGGAGGTTGCCTGAGCAAGCCAGTATAATAGACATTTTCTGTCAACATTGTGGTCAGTACCTCCTACCTGTTCCGTAGCACAGGGTTTTGGTAGCTGGGCTCCACCCCAGAGTCCCAGATCAGTCGCCTGCACTGGGGCCTGAGGGTCAGTGTTCTAAGGGAGTTCCCAGGGGCACTGGTGCTGCTTGGCCCAGGACCACACTGAGAACCACCGCTTGAGAAAATAATTGTTGGAATGTGGTCCATTTTATCCAGCATGGATCAGGTACTGATCGTGTGTTTATTTAAAATATTGACTTTTTGTTCATCATGGACTCTTGGCCTTAATTTTGTGTTTTGACAGCGTTGCGTTAGATTATTTGTCTTGATGACTCAGTTTCTTTGCCCTCTTAAATTCTGCACCCAAGGAAGTACTATATTCGCTCTCGGCCATACAGAGTCCCACCCTGGTGATAACCCTCATCTTCCAAAGTTAAATCTGCCTTCAAAAGTCTAAAGTTTCTTCTTACCTGATTATGTTTCCACCCCATACCTCTTCTCAAAGTAATAAATCCCAGTAGTTTATGATCTGCTATGTCAAACAGTACAGATAGGCTTTAAAATTTTTTATTAGATTTGTTCCTAATTACATACTTAGTACAGACAACTTGGAACGTATTTTTTAAGAAAGGAAAATTTGTATAATTTTATTACCCAGTATACATTTAACGTTTTGAGAAGTTTCCTTCCAGTTTTTTCTACACATAAGTATTTTGTTCATAAAGTAGAGCACACTGTTTTATAGCGTCGCTTTTCTATTTATTGGGGGCATTTTCCCACAGCAATCTGTGTGGTGTTTTTGTGGGGGTTTTTACAGCAATTTATATTACCATTCGTTAATGAATGTACCAAAATATATGACTCTCTAAATAATGCTGTCCTAAACATTCTTACCCATAAATCGTTGCAGACATCTGATGCTTACATGTTACTACTCAGCTGGGGTTCACTTCCTTGACGGCAGTGCCCCAGTCTGTTTCCCCATACCCCAGTATCATTCTCCCAAGTGCTACTGCCTTTTCTTTATTTAACCATTTTCCATTTTATATGGTTCTCACCCAGCGCTTATATCCCTGCATTTGATGAATAAGCCTACATTATCTTAGCTAGGTATTTCCTTCTGTAGAGCCAGATTTCTCTTCTGTTTTCAAAGAGCTGCCCGCCCAGCCCATCTATCAGTTTAACTTCTTCAGTCTCTCTCGTGGCTTGGTGTGTTAACGAGCTATTGCTGCTATTACAAGTTGCCACGAACTTTGTGGCTCAATAAAACAACTGATGATCTAGATCTGTAAGTTCAGTGTCGGCAGCCTGCATGCCTTCCTGGGGGCCCTCAGTGAGACTCCATCTGCCGGTGCTTCTCTTCTTAAATTCTCGGTTCTCTGTTGAGGGGTAATTGACTTAGGACATCGTATTAGTTTCAGGTATACAACGTAATGGTTCGATATTCTTATGTATTGTGAAATGATCACCATAAATCCAGTTAACTTCCATCATGATACATAGTTCGAAAATTGATTTTTCTTGTGATGAGAACTTTTAAGATTTACTCTTAGCAACTTTCAAATATGCGGTACAGTATTAGCTGTACTCTTCCTGCTGTACCTTCACCCCATAACTTATTTTAAGGCTGGTAATTTGTACCTCGTGACCCTTATGACCTATTTCGCCACTTTGCAACCTCCAAATCTGTTGTTCTCTGTATCTCTGAGCTTGTTATATATTCCACATAAAGTGAGATCACATGGTATTTGCCTTCCTCTCACTTACTTCACTTAGCATAATACCCTCAAGGTCCATCCATGTTGTCCCAAATGACAAGATTCATTCTTTTTATGGCTGAGTAAGTATTCTGTTTTATATGTGTGTATATGTATGTGTATATATATATATATATACACACACATATATTTTTAATTTCTATATCTTGGCTATTATAATGTTGCAATGAACATGGGGGTGCATATATCTTTGAGTTAGTGTTTTGTTGCTTTCTTATGATAAGTACCCAAAAGTGGAATTGCTGGATCATATGCACCCCTATTTTTAATTTTGAGAGGATTCTCCATTCTGTTTTCCACAGGGGCTGCACCAATTTACACTCCCACCAGTAGTGCGGAAGGTTTCCTGTCTCCACGTTCTCACCAGTACTTCTTATTTCTTGAAATTTTGATGGTAGCCATTCTAACAGGTGTGAGATAATACCTCACAGTGGTTTTGATTTGTATTTCCCTGATCATTAGTGATGGTGATGTCAGATTGTTGGTTTTTTTGTTACTGAGTTGTATGAGTTCTTTATATCGCCTTATCAGATACATGAGTGACAAATATAGTGTCACATATACTAGGTTAATGTTTCATTTTGTTGAGGCTTTCTTTGCTGTGCAAGAAGTTTTTTTAGCTTGGTGGAATCCCACTTGTTTATTTTTGCATTCACAGCCTTTCCTTTTAATGTCAAATCTTAAGGTCATGTCAAAGAACTTACTGCCTGTGTTTTCTTCTAGGAGTTTTATGATTAATCTAGTTTCATTCCTATGCATACGGCTGTCCAATTTCCCCAACACCATTTATTTAAAGAACTGTCCTTTCCCCATTGTATATTCTTTCCTCCTTTGTCATAAATTAATTGACTATATATGGGAGGTTTATTTCTGGACTCTCTATTCTGTTCCATTAATTTCTGTATCACTGTTTTGATTACTGTAACTTTGTCATATAGTTTGGAATTAGGGAACGTAGTGTCTCCAACTTTGTCCTTCTTTCTTAAGATTGCTTTTTGGCTAGTCATGGTCTTTTGTGTTTCCATAAATATTTTAGGATTGTTTGTTTTATTTCCGTAAAAAATGCCACTGGAGTTTCGGTAGGGATTGCACTGAATCTGTAGATTGCTTTGGGTAGTACGGACATTTTAACATTGTCAATCCTTTCCATTTAAAGGGCATGAACGATGCCGCCCTTTATGAGTGACTTCTTCGCTGTGGTGTTATTTTCCGTGAATAGGTCCTTCTCCTCCTCGGTTAAAGTTACTTCTCCATGTTTTATTCTTCTTGAGACCCACCAAACATGATATTGTAGCAAAACTGGCTTGAATGAGAGACCCACATTCTCAGTGACTGCATCATCAGGTCCTCGAAGCGGTGTTCTGTGGAAACTTGCCCCAGAACAAGGCCGTGGAACAGATTTTCTTTATACTTGGGGATACACACCCGTGTTTATGTTACAGCAAGTTGAACACCTCTAGGTGTTTTTGTCTCTATCCTCCTGTGAGAGTGGAAATGAGTGCTGCCTCTCTGCAGGTTAATTTAGTAGATGATTGTTAGCGGCTTACCATACAAACATGTGCACCAGACCGCCCCGAATTCTGCCAGGATATGCCAGCAAAGGCTTTATGGCACTTCATTTCTAGAGGCAAAAAGCTGGGAACTTTAGCACCCATCCCTAGGGGACTGGTTAAAAAATCAGAGGGTACACATAAGGTGGAAATTTTTCAGGTTGATGCATAAAAAAGTCCCACATCTGTGAGAAAGCATGGTGTGGATATGGGCATACAACAACCCCTTTGGGATAAGGATATAAAGGGCGTGTGTGTACACACACGGATGGATATATGTGTAGATATGGATGTGTAATTCTTTTTCTGGAGATAATCACTAGAACGAGAACAGTAGGTAGAGAGACTAGAGATGGGGAAAGGAAGCTTTCATATTCATCTGTTTGAGTGGGTTTTTTTTACTTTTCATTTTGAGCCTTTCTATACTATTAAAAAGAAAATTCAAATAGTTGAATTTTTAATGTCCGAGGTCTATTAAATAAATGTCTACACCACCCCTCCACAAAGTAGGAAGGGTCCTCAGGAGACGGGGAGAGGACCCGCTGGCCTCGGTCCCTCCTGTGGCTGTGTAAGGTACTGTGTGTGTACTCCACCCTCCCCCTGAGGCGTGCTTGCAGTGGAAGGAAGGAGTGCTAACGAGACAGGATGACAGACACCAGGTATAAACCACGAGTGATCTGGACACTCCTGCACTTTGGTTTGTCATCTCCCTGTGACTCCTCATTGCTGTCTGTTTTGTTTTCACTGTAGCAAAGTCTGTTAAGGTGAAAATCAAGCTCAATAAAAAAGAGGAGAAAGGTCGGGACAAGGGAAAAGGCAAGAAAAGGCCAAATCGAGGGAAAGCCAAACCTGTGGTGAGCGACTTCGACAGCGACGAAGAGCAGGATGAGAACGTGAGTGGAGCTGGGACCGCAGCCCTCTCTCTCCGCTTCGGTATCCCTGTCACGCTTCCTTGTCCTTTCCAGCTTCCTCTCTTTATTACCTAGAAATGAAAACGTCAAGATTTGGTGAGATTTCATTTCTGATGGATGTGCACTGAGCTGCCTGCTTATGTAACAAGGAATTTGGGTCTTTGTTTATTGCTTTTTTAATGGTCTTCAAAAATGAAAAACACTAAATCAAGTCTCCCCCCCACCCCCCCTTTCTTATCTTCCCACTGCTTACTTACAGATAGAGTTTTCTCCAGGGCCAGTTAATGTTTTATCTCCTCACCCCCAGCATCGTGCCTAGACAGTAGCAATGTATAGATGGAATAAGGATTAGATGGAAGAACAAGAAAAGTCAGGATGTCAGAGTGCTGGGTTTGAGTTGATTTTTAAAACACTACAAAAAACAACAGATGAATTTTTAAGTACCTAGAAGTGTTATTGTTAATAATTTAAAAATTCAGGCAGCATTTGTGGAGCCTGAAAATAAGTACCTTCCTCTGTGGTACGGTATTTAACCAGTTAATTACCACACGTCCAGAACGGAAACCATCCCCACAGGCCACATTTCGAATTTAATTAAAAAAAATCAATTTGCAATGAATATTAAAAAATAAATATGTTACTCACAATTTGGGTGTTCTTGACTATTCTCACCTGAAAATTCTCTCAAAAAAATGATTTTAAAGTTGGTCAGGGCTTAGGGAAAACATTTTTTTATTAGAGACGTTCGTGGCGTGTGGGGAAGGTCCGCCACTTGCGTTGTACAGATGCTTACGGCGTACAGTGGGGTAACGCTTCTGTTAGCGTCGTGAGATAGCTGTCACTCTCCCCACACGACATAAACCAGGGCTTGGCTTGTGTGTTTTGCTCCAGGTGATGTAAGTAGATAGCAGAGGCTGAATTCAGTGCAAATAGCCGACTCCATCCAACGCAGTCCCTCGCCTCCATGGGCGACCAGGGGGCTGGAACTTCTCCCGGCTCGCCTTCTGAAGCGGCCTCCATCTCACGCACTGGGCAGAGGACCTCGGGTTCCCTCCCCTGACTGCTTTCTTTCTGGAACATTCATTCTCCGTTACATTTAAAGTACTGTGCTTCCTTCAGTAGCTATACCAGGGAGTAGACAGCAAATGCGTGGTACTTTTTCCTCCCGCGAGTCTTCTAAAACATAGCGCTAAACATAACCTTTCAGGCCAAAGCGAGAGAGTGAAAGACTGGCACAGAGGGTGGGTGTCAGTTTTTCAGCTTCGAGGCTGCCGAGGCCTCTGAGGTGCCTTCCCATCCTCTCGTAGAACGAAGAGGCGCGGGGCGTTAACTTTCCGACGTGTCATTTGCTTTCTCCCTTGCCTTTGGATGGGTTATGTCGTCTTGTCCTTGTATGTAACTTCATTCCATTTTACCTTCTTTTGACTTTAGGAACAGTCAGAAGCAAGCGGGACTGATGACGAGTGATGGATACGGACCTTGTTCCAACTGAATTCCTTCCTCCCCTCTCTCACTTCTACCCAGTGAGTTCATTTGTGGTATGGGCACTGGGCTGTTTCTATATCATCATCATCACCTATACACTAGCTTTAGGATAGTGCCAGACAAACATATGCTATCATGGTGTAAAAAAACACGCACACAAATATTTGTAACATATTGTGACCAAACGGGCCTCAAAGATTCAAAGATTAAAACAAACAAAATAAAGCTTTTGATGGAAAATATGTGGGTGGACAGTATATTTCTATGGGTGGGTGTAATTTGGTAATGGTTTGATTGGGCCTGGTTTTATCACCTGCTCTGATGAGAAGATTTTTGTCTTTTTGTAGCACTGATAACCAGGATAAGCCATTCAAAGTCACTGGTTATTTTATTTTTCATCAGGCAATTTTCAAGATTTTTATTTGTTTGGTATTGTGGTTTTTTTTTTTTACACTGTGGTACATATAAGCAACTTTAATAGGTGATTAATGTACAGTAGTTAGACTTCACCTGCATAGATGTTTTTCCATTTTATGCTATATGACCTGAAAATAAAACTGCTTTTTGAATTGTATAAGATTTATGTCTATTGTAAACATTGCTTTTTTTTTTTTTTTTTGCTCTTGATTTAAAAACAGGTTTTGTTGAAAATGCTATTGAATATTGCAATCTATATAGTGCATTGGATGGCTTTTTTTTGTCACCCTAATCTCCTATGTTACCAATGTGTATCGTCTCCTTTCTCCCTAAAGTGTACTTAATCTTTGCTTTCTTTGCACAATGTCTTTGGTTGCAAGTCATAAGCCTGAGGCAAATAAAATTCCAGTAATTTCCAAGAATGTGGTGGTGGTGCTTTCCTAATAAAGAGACAGTTTAGCTCAACAAATGTTGCTTCTTGTTTCTGAGTTCCAGAGCATTGAAACCCTGGTGCCGGAGTGACGGGCTCCTGCAACAGAACATTGTGGGGGAGGAGGGACAGAGAGAGCCCTTCTGCTGCAATGAACCAGGTGTGTCACGGGAGAGGAGTATAGGACTTGGGTGCCTGTAAACTTGCCCAGTGGCAGAGGTGCTGCCATGGACTAAGCACCCCCTCCCCAATCTTTCTCAGGGGTTTAAATTGTTTACCAGCCAGAAAACCTTCCTTTATTTTACTCCAAGTCAATAGCAATTAAAGTCATTTAAAAAAACATTTTCTAGGAACACGTCTTTTGGTCATCCATAATAATAAAAGTGTAATATGCTAAATAGACTGAATGAAGCCAGGGAAGCCGGCAGCCAGGAGAAGGAAGGCCTACTCTTGCACGAATTCCGTGCATCAGGGCCTCTAGTAGTAAAATAAATGTATGTGGGCAGCAAGAAAGGTACAAAGAAATCTTACTACCCAGAGAAAAACACTTGAGATTTCCAGTGTCTGGTGCGCATGGGAGGAGTTTGGAGGTCATCTCTCCCATTCACACAAGAAAAAAGCTGAACAAACTGAAAATCAACAGCTCCTCTTAGGTCAAAGCACTGAGGTCATAGGGCAAACCAGCTGCCCCCAAAACTGAAGACAGAGGCAGATGCAGAGAATCACAACCTACACCAGTGATGGCGAACCTTTGAGCTTGGCACGCCGACTTAACTCTGGTGCCGAGTCACAGAAATTTTTTGATCTTTGCAACCATAGTAAAACAAAGACTTATATTTTTTATATTTATTTTATATATTTAAATGGCATTTAACAAAGAAAAATCAACCAAAAAAATGAGTTCGCGAGTCACCTGACACGCGTGTCATAGGTTCACCATCACTGACCTACACTAAGCAGAAGACCAGGAAAACCTAATCCAATCATGAACTGCTGGAGACTCGGAGTGGACAAATTTGAGAGAAAACCTCCAGGGGGCGCCAGCCTTAGGAGGGCAAAAAGATCTCAATAGTTTCAGCAGGAGGGGGGAAGTAGCTATTTAAAAATGTGCCCAGTATCTTTTGTCCTCAACAGAAATTTTTCCCAGAGCCTAACTGACCTGGAACAAGGGAAATACACACCCAACTCCAGCATCCTCTAACCTTACCGTCTCTCATAAGAGGGAAAAACAACAACTGAGTACTTGTAAAGGTCACAGGCTCACGAAAGACTGAGACCTAGTCATAGGCTATAGAGCAGCGGTTCTCAACCTGTGGGTCGCGACCCCTTTGGCGGTTGAACGACCCTTTCACAGGGGTCGCCTAAGACCATCCTGCATATCAGATCTTTACATTACGATTCATAACAGTAGCAACATTACAGTTATGAAGTAGCAACGAAAATAATTTTATGGTTGGGTCACAAATGAGGAACTGTATTTAAAGGGCCAGAAGGTTGAGAACCACTGCTATAGAGCATCTCTCCCCCCACCCAGCTTCTCCCTTCCCCTCACCACCACATCAGCAGGGCTTCTGTACAGCAACAAGGTAATACAGCTGAAAAACATGCATCCCGGGTCACATCTGTTAATTCTCTGTTTTCCCAAAGACCAAGGACACCAGAGGAAACTTGAGCTTTAGTAAACAGAACACAGCCAAACATAAAACCTCGCACTAACGTATCTCAATCCTTTTTACCTAGTACATTATGTCCCACTTGCAACAAAAAATTACAAGGCAAACTAAAAGACAATGCATTTTGAAGAGACAGAGCAAGCACAGCTATGCAGACATCAGAATTATCCGACAGAATTCGAAACAACTGATTAATATGCTAGGGACTCTGGTTAAAAAATAAAAAGGACACATGCAAGAACAGGTGGGTAATAAATGCAGAGAGATGGAAACTCAAGAGTCAAAGGAAATTGCAGAAATCAAAAACGCCCCAACAGAAACTTCCCAGACTGAAATCTAAAGAGAGGAAAAAGGCTGCCAGGCACTGTGGGACAACAGCAAAAAGCGTAACTTGCGAGATAAGAATACTGGAAGAAGAAAAGGCACAGAAGAAATATTGGAACACCAAGCCAGATAAATACAAAAATATTCATATAAGCATAGTATATCCAAACACACAGAAAAAAAGTACTGAAAAAGTCCAGAGGAAAAATATCAGAGTAAGGATAAGAACCTCCGACGTCTCAGAAACCAGCAAGCAAGGATAGTGGACAATTTAAAGTGTTAAGGAATTTAAAAAAAACCACCTATTGAGTTCTACACTCTGAAATATGTTCTCAGACAAAAATTGAGGGATTAGATCCGCAAGAAATGTTAGAAGTTCTTTAGAGAAAAAGGAAAATTATATATATGTTCTAAAACATGGATCTACATGAAGAAAGGAAGAATATTAAATGAAGGAAAAAATAAAAACGTTTATTATTCTTAATTGATTCCATGATTATAGCTTATGAATAGTTAAAATGAGTGACAACTAGTATAAAGGATGGGAGGGGAAGGGGGAATCCTGTGTTATGAGGTGCCTGTATTACCTGTGGTGGTGGCACAGTGTTACATGACTCCTTTAATTGTAAACCTACATTGCTAACTCAAGGATAGCCACTAAAAAAGATACAGTTTTAAAAAGTAAATAATTGAGCCCTAGCTGGTTTGGCCCAGTGGATAGAGTCGTCCTGTGGACTGAAGGGTCCCTGGTTTAATTCCAGTCAAAAGCACATGCCTGGGCTGTGGGCTCAATTCCCATGAGGCAGCTGATCAATGGTTCTCGTCATTGATGTTTCTTCAATAAAAATATATAGCCCTAACCGGTTGGCTCAGTGTATAGAGCGTCGGCCTGCAGACTGAAGGGTCCCGGGTTCGATTCCGGTCAAGGGCATGTACCTTGGTTGTGGGCACATCCCCAGTAGGGGGTGTGCAGGAGGCAGCTGATCGGTGTCTCTCTCTCATCGATGTTTCTAACTCTATTCCTCTCCCTATCTGTAAAAAATCAGTAAAATATATATAATACATATTTTTTTCTCTAAAAAGTATAATTGAAATTCTAAGAGGAGAGGAAAAATGGAATCATACAAAATACTTAAAGCCTGAGGAGGCAGAAAAAAAAAGAAAAGAAGAATGAAAGACAGAAAAAAGAACAAGGACACACAAAAATAGAAAACAGTAACAATTATGATAGCTACCAATCCAACTATATCAATAATCACTTTAAGCATCAATAGTTTAAATACACCAATGAAAAGACATATCAGAGTGGACAAAACCCAACTCCATGTGGTCTACAAGAAAGGTACGTAGTTGCACGTGGAAAGGGCTTCGTGAGCAAGCAAAGCGCCCTTACCTGCCCCTGCCATTCAGCTGTGTGAAATGGTGAGGCCGCTCTGGATGTTCCAAGAAGGCAAAGTTGGAACCGCAGGGCCCTGCAGCTTGCTGCTTTGCCAGCCCCTTTGAGCTGGCGGGAATGACAAAACACAGTTCTTCTCCGCCTCTGGGCCTCTAAGGAATGTTCTCAGCCTGGTAGCTCCTGGGGAAGCTGGCCCATCAAGGTGACACTAGCTTAAAATGGCCTCTGCGTTAAGGTTATGAGTTAGTTGTCGGCTAAGGTTTAACACAAACGCCATGGTTTTTCCATGTTTGAATAGGTTGGTATGTTGAATACTTGGAGTGAAATCTCCCACAGAGGGACAGCTGATGGAATAACTCGCATGTAAATAATTCCAGGGGATTCATATTCACGCCAGCATTTTTCAAGGCTGGTTGATGTGGAGAAACGATAGAACTCCATTTCTGAGCTTTCGGTAACACAAGCTCAGGCCCTGTATAGAAAGACTCCCTTCAGAAAAGGACCAGTCTAAAACACAGGAGGCACGACAGTTCCTCCGTCCTCTAACAGCGTTGGGAAGGGATGGTACGGTGTTTGCAGGCACAATGTAGTTAAGGTGCCTGGCTCCGAGCTTCCCATTGTTTGAATCAGGCCACATGACCTTACAGAATTTCTTCGAAGCCCCTACGATCATTTCTTGAGAACCCACATCTTTAATAAACAACCTAAATAGGGAGAGTTTCCCAAGAGTTGAATAGGAGTTTCCGTTTCTTTCAAAGTCTAGTCCCAGTTTTCAGCTCGGAACTCTCCCCAATGACCTTCCTTTATGAAATGCACCGAGGGCATCCCGTGCCGGTCTACGCTCGGCGCTGGGGAAGATACAAGGAGAGGAAGCTCCAGTACCTGCTCACGTCTCCCTGACAACCAGGAACCCTCACTGCCCTCTCTGCCACCCCCCACCGCCCCTGTGGCCAACGACCTCACCCACTTTAACACTCCTGCAGTGGCATCTTGTCACCCACGGAGTGCCAGACTCTGCCTGCTTTATAAGGCTGAGCAAGTACCAACCACAGCATCTCTTCTTGGTTCCCAGGATGGGTGGGAATCACATTAGATTCGGTTCTACATTGCCTAGTCCCGAACCAGAAAGCAAGCAGTGCAGAGCATGTACACCAGGTCAGGAGACCAGTGTGAATCAGCACGCCAGAGAAAGATACCAGCACACGAACACATCACTCTTGGCCTCCTTCCGTGGCTCCCAGAGGTCTGTCCAAAGTTCTGTGGTCACCTCAGCCCACACACAGTGCAGAGCCCCGAGCAGGGCAGCTCCAGTCCCCGTGGTCCCAAAAGATGTGATGATAACTATACATACACCATGCAAGTAAAAGCAAATACTAACATGCCTTATTTTATCAATTCTAAAACTTTCGTATCTTTACATCTTGGAAAACACATTCATGTATTTTAATTTATGAAGCCATAATTTTGATTGGCAACAATTTTCCTGTCTTAATGATGAATAACAATAATGCATTCACAATTGATGGTCTCTTAGAGCCAAGAAAATATGCATTTTTCCCTTAACACAGTGTGTACGTAAGCAAAGTTATGTGCGCACTCTGCATCTTATCTTTTCACTTAATTTATCTCCAAGAGCATTCATATGAGTGCATAAGGGGCTGCCTCATTCTTTCTAACCGCTGCATATATTCCATGATGATGTTATCATAACTTATCTAAACAGTTCCACACGGATGGGATATTCTGGTTGTTTCCAGTCCGTGATTATTTATCCTTGCCAAAAATGACGCATGCTAGGAGAAGGGCGAGAGCCAAGTGCTCTCACCCTTTAAAGTTTTGTGGACAATGTGAAATTAGATTTAAGACCGAAGGAAGGGGGAAACATCAGACAGATCAAACTACACTTTGAATTTTGACCCGGGTAGGCCATGAGAAAGCCACTCACAATCTTCCATTGAGAGAGTGTGCTTAGAATGTGCAGATTTTAAACAATTCACAAGAAATGTTCTTTTACTTGCCCAAAGCCTATTCAGTGATCATGGAAGATGAATGCCCATCTCGCTGCTGAAAGGGCATTGGAAGTAGTCATCGCTCACTCTCTCCCTCAGGCTGCCCTATCGCCAGGGAAATCCACTATAAGAGGAGCTCTTCAAGGACTATTTGGTGATGTTGATGATTCAGATAAGACTGAGAAACTTGCAGTGGGGTCCTGGAGAGGAGTAAAGACGTGAAAGCTGAAGAATGCAGACCAGAGGAAAAGAAAGCAACAAGATGAGGGAGTGAAATCCAGGGGCCCCAGGCTTAAGAAACTTGATCCCTTCTGTTCTCCTGCTCTCAGTCTTGGGAATACCAGGATTTTTAAACAGGACTGCAACACCAGTATTTCAGCTCAGAGTGAAGGCTGGCGATTCCTTAGCTCCTTGCCCACACCAGTCTTCTTTGAATGGTGATAATAATTGCAATATTGTTTATGATTTGCACTGTTCTAAACTCTTTATAGATAGATAGATAGATAGATAGATAGATAGATAGATATAAAGGTAAGGATACAGAACGAGGCTCATTTAAATGTCTGCAACAACCTCATGAGGAAGGCACTATTATTTCGCAGATAATTTTCTCTATTGTGAGAAAACAGAGGCTTAAAGTGATGAACTGACCAGGGTCACTTAGCTAGTTAAGTAGTGGAACTGGGATCCAATCTCCAGCTCTGGAGTCCTTGTCCTTAACTCATACTCCAACTAGAAGTCCAACCTGCCCCTCAGTGTCTCTTTTCTATACTAGACTGTGCGTTCCTTTGGGACAAAGATGATGTTACTCATCTTTGGTGAGCACGCCTCCCCCACCCGGTGAAGTAATATGCACTGAATAAATGTATTAAACAGAACTGAAGGGGACCAAGTCTTGCCACCCCCAGATGTGCCCTTCAAGATAGGATTTTAATCTGGTTGTTAAGAAACAAACGACTCAGAAAGAACCTGTGACCCTCTCCTTTCCTGCCTGAAGAGATTGAGAGGAAAAACCTGCATATTCACTCCACAATTTTCACCTTCGCCTCATTCGAATCAAGTATGGTAGACAGAAGGACCCACTGCAAAAACCTCAAAGACCTGCTGGCTTCTCCCTCTGTCCGTTGTTTATGAGTTGCCTAGCAGGAATTTGTTGGAGGCTGCCTGTGAGCGGCCTATTTCCCTTCGAAATCCCAGACCTCCCCACTATCTTCTCTGTCCAGACTCGCACATCATTTCAACTGCCCAATGGCTCTTTGGGCCACATTCTATGGACCCCTGAATGTACACTGAAGTGCATTAACATCTCCTATTGATCTTTCTCAGTTACATTTGGTTACTAGCCCAGCTAGAGGAGCTTAGAAGGGGGGAGGAAAATCACATCGTGTTCAGCCCGCACAGAACACACACACTGTCAATGCCAGTGCAGCATCGTCCCCCCTGGATTACTCTCTGCTTTCTGAAAGCTCGGCCTCCCTCCGCGCTCCAGAAGGGTTCATCACACTTCTCATCAGCTTAGCTCACGTCCAGGTTTCCTGCTGGCCTTAGGGCTAAAGTATGCATCCTTACAGGGCTGTTCGGTGAGGCTCATCTCTGCTTAACTGCTTTGGCCTCACTAACCCACACGCCCAGCCTCGCACACCTCACAGACTCCACTCTGGACTAGCACTGAGCAATGGAAACAGGACACCTGTCTACTTTTAAGTTTTCTAGTAGCCACATTTTAAAATGTAACAAGAAATAGGTGAAGTTACTTTTAATGATTTATTTTATTTAACCCAATATATTCCAAAATGTTATTTTAACATGTAATCAACATAAAAATTGAGATTCTTTGATTTTTTTCTTTGTTTTTCTTAATCCTAATCTGAGGATATTTTTCCATTGAGTTTTAGAGAGAGTAGAAGGGAGAGGGAGAGAGAGAGAAACATCAATGTGCGAGAATACATGAATTTAGTTGCCTCCTGCACATGCCCTGACCAAGGCTGGGGAACTTGCAACTGAGTTACGTGCCCTTGACCAGAATCAAGCCTGGGACTCTTCAGTCTGTGGCTCTATCCACTGAGCCAAACCGGCTAGGGCTGTTTTTTTCTTTCTTACACAAAGTCTTGGGGAAACACTAACTGTCGTACATGTGGAGCACAGTTCAAAGTGGACTAGCCACGTCTCAAGTGCTCACTGGCCACATATGGCCACCAGAGTGGACACTGCGGCTCTAAACCCATGGTTTCCACACTTTAGCTGCATTACATCACCTGGGGGGCACCGAGAGGCAGGTGAATCCTTCTGTCTGCCACACTCATTCAGTCCCAGAGTTGTTATATTTTTTTAAAATCCTCACCCAAGGATATGTTTTTATTGCTTTTGTAGAAGAGGAATGGAAAGAGAGAAACATCGATGAGGGAACATCAACTGGTTGCCTTCCGTACATGCCCTGTGCTCTGACAGGGGAACAAACTGGCAACCTAGGTGTGTGCTCTGACCAGGAATTGAACCTGCAGCACTCCAACCAACTGGACCACCCAGCCTGGGCATCACCCCCAGAGTTTGGGTTCATTATGTCTGGGATGGGCCCCAGAATTTGCATTTCCGAAAAATTCGACAGTGATACTGACACTGGTCTCTGGACCACACTTTGAAAACCATTCTTCTAGATCAGAGATTATAAACTGGTAACGATAGGTTGGATCCCGCTGGCAGAACCACGTAGTGTTTTAAAATAATTTATGGTATTACCAACATTTAAAAACAGGTGGATTTCCCATAAAACTATGGACTCCAAGCTTCTGTAAAAACTGTATAAGTATGATTATCTAGGGCTACATTTCTGCCTGGCAATAAGCAGCAGGAGCCAAACTCAAGTGCCCTCTCTTGGAAGGTCATGAAGGCCCACTTCACTCTTACAATCCCAAGGCCCTGGCTGTAATTGAGTTGGCATCCCCAAACCTAGACCTTTTAGATTCCCCAGAACCTAAACACACCGCCCTCTCTCTTGCCTCTGTGGCCTGATACATGGGGTTCTCTCTTCGGGAGCGTTGTGACCAGCACCACCACACCAGCCTGGCTTACTCCCATTTGCCCTTAGGCCTCAGCTGAGATGCCACTCTCTCTAGAAAGCCTGCTCTCCTCTCTCTATGACTGAGTACAGGTGCCTCCTCTGTGTGCTTTCCTAGAAGCCTGTGCGTCCCCCATCAACACTACCATACATTGCTGTAAATTCCCACTAGCTTGCCTGTCTTTCCCATCATTCTGTGAATTTCCTGAGGGAAGGGACCACCTTCTTTCTTATTCAACACTGTATCCTAGCGTCTAGCCCTGGAACAGACTGGCACCTAGCTGATGTTCAATAAATATCCATTGAATGAATGAATGAAGACATAAAACAGCTAGGAGAGATCTTTAATATTATCCAACTCTGACTTTCCCCTAGAGGCTGAAATGGGATCTTAGCTGTATTCTGAATTCCAGAGGAAAACAAGAACAAAAAGGCAAATGGTACATTTTAATTAAATTTCTTTCAAAACTACAAAAAGAATTATTTAAAAGAATCCACTAGCTTGAGCTTCATTTCACCCTGCTCCATTTACTGAAAGCCAGAAATGATGAAATAAGCACAATACTCCTGTATTATCAAGTTACAGACTCCTGTCCTATTTACCGCATATCCTGCATATCATCTGTACTCTACATTGTTTTCCTGGCTTAAGACGAACAGAAAATTCTTTCCTCCAATTAAGAGAGTCAGTATTTTTTTAGAGATTCTTGGAACTTGACACTAAAAGTTTACAAGAGAGGAGACAGAGAGAGATTCTATATTCATGCCAGCCAATGCACTGGGCACTTAGGAAATGACAAAAATATAAAAGGTAGAAATTATGTTCTGAAGGACCTCATCATCGGTAGAAAGGATAAGTCCTGGACACAAGTAAATGTAACATGAGATTAGAAGAGGCCAGTGTCATGTGACAAGTAAAGAATGGCATTTGAGCCCTAGCTGGTTTGGCTCAGTGGATGGAGTGTTGGCCTGCAGACTGAAGGGTCCTGGGTTCGATTCTGGTCAAGGGCACATGCCCGCGTTGTAGGCTCAATCCCCAGTATGGGGCGTGCAGGAGGCAACCAATCAGTGATTCTCTCTCATCATTGATGCTTCTGTCTCTCCCTCTCCCTTCCTCCCTGAAATCAGTAAAAAATATTTTTTTTAAAGAAAAGAATGGCGTGTGAGAATTCGGGGGGTCGGGGATAGGGGTCAGGGAAGAAGTTCTTCCAGCCCCGAGTGACGTCTGGGACCTGGTGTGACAACGGCAGCGTCTGACCCCATCTCTCAATAAGATTCAGAAGATCTATGTCCTTCAACAAATCATATTTCTTCTCATGTACATTCTGAAATATATTTTCAATCTTTTTAAAAATGCATAATATATGAAAATGTAGCTTAGTTTAATCGAAAAAGGTTTGCAGTCCCTGGGAAGCAGAATTTTAGACCTGGCTTTGCCCAAAGCTAGTATCTGACCTTCAGAAGTTTCTTAATATTTCTGGACCTGAGTGTTCTCATCTGTAAGCTGAGCTGGTAACAAATGATCTCTAAAGTCCTTTCTGACACCAGCACTCGAGGAGTGTCTATATTCTCAATTTTTATGCTGATTAGACTTTTGTGTTTAAATGCAATTAGTTTTGCCATGTGCTTCACAATAAATTCAGGCTTTGCAATACTTCATTATGCGCAGAGGCAGCCATGCCATTGCTTAGGAGACAAATGAAGTGTCAGCTTCATGTGAAGAAAATGATTGGAGATTATGTGTCTGGAGGGGAAGAGAAACTCTTACATTCAGAAGTGAAATAATAACTTCAGGAGGTCTTACGAAGACTATGGAAATGGTCTTTGGCGTCAGATAATTAAAAAGGAAGACTGCAGGACTCGGTTCACAGATGCAGTGGAAAGAGGGGATGCGTCCCATTAAATAAACAGCATTTCTTTAGTCCTGTCAGGGAAGAGGGAGAGGAAGGAAGAACAGGCTGATATATTTCTTAAATCCTTAGAAATGGCATTCAATCAATTTTAAGAAATGCCTTTGCTAAGGAGTGTGACCATGATTTGCATACTTCCTTGTCTACTTGACACCGGTTTGTCACTAGTGAAGATACTTGCTTTGAAGCAGTGCTCAGACAAATTAAATGAAATAGCCCAGGAGGAAGAAGGTGGTGAAATCCACTGGAAAGCCCCTATGGAACTGGGGCCAGTCATCTTTCACTCAACCTGGCTCGACACCAAATGGTGTTCAGTGACACTGATGGACAAAGATGGAGTCACTCCCGGACACATCAAAGTTCCTATCCAAGAAGCAAGACTGTGAACATAAGAAATTTCAAACTGATTTGTTATTCTTAAGTTAGTTGCTTCGCTGAAATTTGAGAACACAGGAAAGGTTCCCAAACAGTGAGATGCCTCCAGTAGCACTGATATTTCTCTGTCTTCCCATTGGAGCTACAGTAAAAATAGTCTTCTCTCTGATCCATGGAAGGAAAACAAGTCAAAGGCAAGAGGATACACACAGCTTAGGGGACACCCCAGGTCTTGGCTCCCTGCTCATCCAAGTTCAGGCACTGGTTTAGCTGCCTCACCATGGGTTTGGCAGTTAACGCAGCCGTAGCCAAGAGGGTAGAGCCCTGGCAGCAAACATGGAGGGGATTTGGAGACACAGAACCAGGACACTGACAGGCTTGAGTTCTTTGTAGCTGATCTCGGGCGAGTTTGCCCACAAAGAAAAAGAAGGTGGAAAACAGGAGGAGACAGAGGATCAGAGGAGTCACCCAAGGTCATAGAACTAGTGAGCGGCGGAAGCAGATTGAAGCCCAGTGTCCTGCTTCCTGCTTCGCTCACTGGATAAAGATGGGCAAGGACCTTATTTTACTTGGAAGGAAGAGCGGAACAGCGAGATTTGGAGCCACGTGGATCTGGGCTGAATCCCAGTGAAGTGTGTGAGGAAATGAACGAATGCAGGTAGAGGGCGGGGCATGCACATGCCCCCCAGTGAGTGAGTGTTTTGTCTTTCTCATCCCCAATCCGTCTGTCCAATGGCAAACCTTACTGATAAGTGGTTTCCATTTTCACTACAAGGTTCAGGAATAATCTTTCTTAACAAAATGCAAGCATGTGGAAAAGACAACCTCTGTTGTGATGTATTATTTTTAAAGCTTTTCATCCACTTTTTACTAAATAATGATAATACTTGCTAACTTTGTTGTGGCTGTAGTATATACTAAACACAGGTCCACTAGAAATAATCCTCAAAATGAGTCTACAAGCAGAGGCTGTTATGATTTCTCTTTCACACGTGAGGACAGCGGGCCTGGAGGGTTAAGCACCTTGTCCAAGGTCACTCACTAAGTGGCAGAGCCAGGATTCACGCGGACAGTGTGGTGCCAGAGCCCTGCCCTGTTTTTAATCCCTCTGCTAGGCTGCCTTCTAACTATTCTCTACTAAGTGTCTATAAGGTAGATCTAAGACAGTATTAATCAGAGTAGAATCAACAGAAGCACAAACACATCTAAGCTCATTTATTATCAACTTTAGAGACAAAAATCTATCCCAGGGAAAGAGTATTTTGGAGTGATTACAAATCCTTAACAATACAATCAATTAATTGGCCTATAGCTATCGATATCTCTTCTTTCCCCCAGATGTTTGTGTTTCCACAATTGAACCTCAAGAGAAACCACAATTCAGTGAATCACATATTATCCTGTGTATTTTCAATCAGAAAAAGTTATTTAGCTCCTAATATGAACAGATTATTGCATAAGACATGTCAACACAAGTAGGGAATGAAAAAAATAGAACATATGGCTGTGCTAACCTGTGGAAATTCTTATACCGAGAAACCTGTAGAAATTATTATAGCCAACATGATAAATGAAGTAAAATATCACTAACTCACTATTATTTTTGGTTCAGTTCAGAACAGCAGACATTTACCAGTGAAGAAATTGAAGGAGGAGGATTTTTGTTTAAGAAAACAACCTTCAAGCAGCTGCAAGCACTCTAGAGGCATCATTTCATCTTAATGATAGATATTCTGGTTATTAATAGTCAATATTAATGTTGCAGTTGCTACCCAGCTGGCATGGCTCAGCGGTTGACTGTCGACCTATGAACCAGGAGGTCACAGTTTGATTCCCGGTCAGGTCATATGGCTGGGTTGTGGGCTAGATCCTCAATGTGGGACTTGCAGGAGGCAGCCAATCAATGACTCTCTCTCATCATTGATGTTTCTCTCTCTCTCTCTCTCTCTCTCTCCCTCTCCCTTCCTCTCTGAAATCAATAAAAATGTATTTTAAAAAATATTGCAGTTGCTGTAATTGGGGTGCCTTGCCAGCCCATTCCTCCTTATTTGGAGCCTCCCTTTTACCCAAAACCCCAGTGGAGGGAAGAGCCTGAGCGGTCATCCCTCCAGCTGAATCTTCACATAGGCTTAGTAGCCAATCAGATTTTCCTTTTTGTGGGAATTTGAAGTCAAGACACAGAGACCACATTTAGGTGTTGTTGGAGTTGAATCAATGGCAGAACTAAAAAAAAAATGATAAAGCAGAGAATTTAAAGTTGGAGGAAATAGCAGACGCCCAAAGAGGTTCAGGGACAAGATCAAGCTGACTCTGGAAAGGCCCAAGAATTCTTAACTTCATAGTTTCAGTTCCTACATGACCGGGTTGAGGAAATAAAGACCTCAGACTCATAATTTTTAAAATAACACTTGGTTAATTATATGCATTGCCTTGCCCAAAGAAAGCAGGAAACAGATCTTTTGTGGTCAGCAGGGACAAGTCCCTAGTCTCAGGCAGAGGAGAGACCATATGTAACTGCTTGAATGGGCAAGGCAGGCCTTGAGAGTATGTGTTAGCACATTTTTAAAAGACTATTAGAAAAGACTGCAATGTTTGCCATTGAAATACTATAGGCCAGTCATTTTGTAAGCATTTTAGTTTCTTTCTCCACAGACATGGAGGGCAGGCTTTGTATGGATGGGTTGATTTCTTTATCGACCTGGCTGTCCTTGGTTACTAGCCCTGTGTGTTCAATAAGGTCATCTCTTACTGGCTTTCACTGCTTTCACTGCAATCTTAGGTTGGGCTCTCCCAGGAGTAGACCAAGACAAAGATTTGAGTGCAAGCAGTTTGGGAGGTGACCCCCCAGAAGTGGCAGGGGAGTGGGAAATGGAACCAAAGAAGGGAAGAAAGCTAAGGCAATGTGTGTTGAGATGGTTGAAGCTGTGGGTCACTGGGGTGCAATCCCACTGGGGACTCTAGGAGACTACGTAGAAATGCCTGAATTGTCCCACCGGAACGATGAGCAGCTGAGGTACTTCTCCGCTGACTCCTCCTCGCCATTGCTTGAGGCTCCTCTGCAGAGATGGTTAATTTCCCGAAATTCTATCCCAGTGGTCCGCAAACTCATTAGTCAACAGAGCCAAATATCAACAGTACAATGATTGAAATTTCTTTTGAGAGCCAAATTTTTTAAACTTAAACTATATAGGTAGGTACATTGTTATCAACTTAATTAGGGTACTCCTAAGGCTTAGGAAGAGCCACACTGAAGGGGCCAAAGAGCCGCATGTGGCTCGCGAGCCACAGTTTGCTGACCACGGCATCCTGTCCCTGCAGCCAGAGACAGCGCTTAGGTGGACTTTCAGTAAAGACTGATGACATGTGAGGATGGTGAGTGCTGGGGAAGGTGAGAGGGGCACCAAGAGCACTGCAGCCCTGTCTCTTAAGCTTGAGTCCCTCTTTTTTTCAACCAAGTGACTCTTAATAGAACAAGTTCCACTAGAACAGCCTTTGGTAGCAGAATTTACAGTTTAAGGAAACAAATCTTCACTTCCATTCATTCTAACTGATCTCCCCTCTCTCAAGCCCCCATTGTCTGAATTCAAGTCATTTTATTGAATTACTAAAGTTGATTCTACATTATAAAAATTTCAATAAAGTTACAGGAAGGCAACTGAAATTAGACCTAAATCTAATGGGCCTGACAGTTTCCTTCACTCACAAAGTCTCCTCTTATTAATTACTTCTAGGCAAGTGGCAGAAGTGTGTCGTGAATTAGAGAGCTGCTCAGCCATCCATCTTCCACACGAAGAATTAACGACATCGCAAAACCAGACAGAAATGACTAGACACGTGATACAAAATCCTTTAATGTTCACTATAAAAAAATAGCGAGCGGGGTCAGAGTCAATGAGAAAAAGTTTGTTTTCCTGTATTGAAAAATGGAACTGACGCAAAAGGCCAAGGCTCAAACATAGATAATTTATGGTCCTACCTCTGCATTTCTCCTGGTCTTAGAATGCGAGTCCTCACTTAACACTGCTGTGTATTATTTTAGAAGGATGTTAACCCAACCATTGTACCCAGGGATAGATTTTATAAGCTATAAAATGATGACAAAATTCTAGACCATCCAGGGGGAAGGCTGGGAATTACCAGGGTGTGGCCCAATGTTTGGAACTGAAGGACCAATGATGCGTTTGCTGACCGACTGGATGAATAAATAACATTTAGCTTTCCGATCTAGGGGATTTCAGTTGTAGCAAAAATAAACAATGCTACTAATACCGCTTCTATAACATCTTCTAAAACCAATTATGGTTATGTGAAACGATTTTAATTCACTTATTTCTAATCCTCACAAATCTGATCATTGAAAAGGACCTCACAGTACAGTGGGGTAGAGTGGGTAAAGCGCTAGGTAGAAATTTAGGGGCTGGAACAAACTCCGTCTCTAGTCAAAGGGGAAATCTTAGATGTATCACTCCCTCTCTCTATGGTACTAACTAAACTCTATTGATCCTTCCAGTGTTATGCTGAGCTGTATGTCATCAGTTCAAGCCTTTACGTCATTCTGGATTGGAAGTCAGACCCATATATTATAGTGATGCTCAAGATATAGAAGGCCCGAGTGCCGAAAAGTTTATCATTGGCTACTCAGCTACTGAGAGGAAGGGTGCCTCTGGTTCTTGCTTCGATCTGGGACAGACAGCCCACTCTATTCTGTGCTCTGGGGGATTGAGAAAGGAGCCCGTATCCCAGCTGGGGAAAAGGACACTGCACAGGGCGGAGCATCTGAGCGCTGCTCGCCTTCAGGCAGAGGTGCAATTCCCGCCCACGCTATGTGAGCGGCTGCCCCTCCGCTTGCAGCAGTGGTCCCGAGAGGTCACGGGCTTAGGCGATAGGCAACCAGGACAGATAAATGGCCTTTAGATGCATTATCAGAAAGTTCCAGAAACACTTTGGATAAAAAATCTGGGGTGGGAGGTCTGGAATTCTAGAGGTCAAATGGGATAAAGCCTCAGACTCATGCCATTTGGGCATTTCAGGGGAGGAAATGTGACCTCCCGGGGCTGCAGAAGTTGGGGACATCCAGCTTATACCTGTCCGCTCCTCTCATCCATTGCCCTTGCTGCACAGGCCGGCACCCCACTCCGGCTCCTTCCCCCAGACCAGCTCCGCAGGACACCGAGCTCTCTGAGTGGGATCCTGGAAGAATTCTCACCCAGCTCCTCTTTCTCATTCTGAGAATCCCATGAGCCACAGGCTGCTTGGTTTCTAAGTTGTTGTAAAAGTGGGAGCTATGTGTGCCCAACTGAAAAGAAATACAATTCAGGGGTATGGTCTCATTTTTCAGCTTGGTATTCCAATTGAATATGCTTAGTCTTTGCGGAAATCCCTATTTTTTTAAAAAAAAAAAGTTTTTATTAATTTCAGAGAGAGGAAGGGAGAGGGAGAGAGAGAGAGAGATACATCAATGATGAGAGAGAAACATCGATTGGCTGCCTCCTGCACACACCCCCACGAGGGATCAAGCCTGTAATCTGGGCATGTGCCCTGATTGGAAATCGAACCGGCAACCTCCTGGTGCATAGACAATGCTCAACCAACTGAGCCACACCAGCCGGGCTGAAAACCCCTATTTTTAACATTCCAGAGTGAAAGCAATGTCAGATTTCCCAAAGGAGTTTTTTGGAATGAAGTGATGAGCTGATAAATACATTGAAGGGCTACCTTTCCAGCTCCAAGCATCATATGGGAGGGATTGCAGCAAAGAAGGCCAGGACCACCTGCTAGTTTCAGCAACGGTGGCCCACACTGATTGCATGCCCGCTCTATGCCAGCACTGTCATGTCACTAGGAATGATCCTTGAGAGCCGTCTCCCTTACCTCTCATTTATGCTCCATCAGTAAGTCCTAATATTACTGTCAATTACCTCTTGAGTCACTTTACTTGAATTTGCTTCACCTCCTTATCCACCGATACCTTGGTTTACTACAGGTATACCTGACGTATTGTGGGTTCAGTTCCAGATCACAATAAAGCAAGCATCACAAGGAAAGGGGGGGGTTGGGGGAATTGGATGGGGGAGTTCCTGTCTTTTTGCTGGTGGAGGGTCTTGCCTTCAATTTGCGGAAAACACGATTGTGAAGCGCAATCAAGTTCGATAAAACGAGGTATGCCTATACACATTAGCCTCTTAGCAGCTCTCTCCCATCTACACTTGCCCCTCTAACCCATCCTCCAGAGAGAAGCCAGAGAGATCATTTTGAAATACAAGCCTGATCCTGGCTCCTCCTAAAAGCACTTCAGTGGCTAACCACAGTTCTTAAGGCCAACAGCAGAATTCTTACCACAGATAACAGGGTTCTGCGTGATCTGGCCCCACCGTTTCTCCAGTCCCTTCTCAGTGCTCTCCCTCCTGTCTTCCACATTTCTGTCAGCCCACAGGGCTTGTGTCACACGGCATTTGCATACACCGCTCCCTCTGTTTGGAATGGTTCCCCCCTCTCCTGCAGAACCTCCTGCTCACCTTGAGACCTCCCCTCAAAACACAGCCTCAGAAAGCTGCCCTCCCCGACGGGATGAGGCCGTCCCCGACTCACAAGGCATGCCCACCTTCTTGTAGCGTTTCACGTGGTGACACTTTAAAATTTTTTATTCCTATCAAAATAATACATGAATATAGTTGGACAAACTGAACACAAGCAGAAAGCCCTCCTGGAAAATTCAGCTTCGTGCTTTCTCATTCCCATGTGTGTTCGAGGTCAAGAGATCATTCCCAGTGTCCCAGAAGCCCCCCTTTCCAGTCCCTGCACCTGCCCCCAAGGGAAAGGACCACTATTTTGAATTCTAACACGAGCAAATTTTTGTTTTTAAAAATTCCTACCATTTCCATAAAGCGTGAGGCCCTAGACCCCTCCCCACAATGGTCTTGGCATGCATCCTCTTACTCCCCCCCTTTTTTTTGGATACATGTTCATACACATAAATGATGTGTATGTGGAAATGTGTAGTTTTGTTTTATTGTCGTATCGTCATTTTACATTTCTTTGTGTGGCGATTTCATTTCCTGTCTCTGCCACTAAACTGTACCCTCTATAAGGAATACGCCAGCGGTAGCACCTGCTCCTCATTTTCTCCGCAGCCCCTCGTGAAGGTGGGGAGTAAATGATTATCCAGGTGCTGGGGCCACGGGACTGAACAAGACCAACAGGTTCACTGCCCCACTCGCTTCTCTTTTATAGAGTGTAAATGATCAGAAATTTGTCTAACGCCTTAGAAGTGATGTTCTAAAGCCACCGGCTCCATCCTTCCTCCTAAGATGGCCCACACCTCAGAAAGCTCAATCCAGGGCCAAGAAAGGGGCCTCTGCTTGACTTCCCCAGGCTTCCTTCCACCTGCCGCTGGCTCAGCCCCACTCCAGCCCTCTGCGTGGATGCCCCTGCTGGGGTCTTCCTTCCTCTTTTATCCTAAAGCCAGTAAGACAAATGTCACAGAAAGGGCTTCCTGCTTGGGAATCAGGAGACATAGGTTCAGGTCTGAACCCTTTGACTTTCTGGCCGACCCTGGGCAAATCATCCACCAGTCTGGGCCTACCTTTCCATACCCATCAAAGGCAGGGGTTGGACTGATATCAATTCTAGGGTTCCTTTTCGCTCTAAGTCTATAATAGTTAAGATGGAAGGTATCTATGCCCAAGAGCAGACAGCTCATCTCTGCACAGATGATCCCACGACCCAGGGGTTTAATTCCCACAAGGGAGGCTGAAAATTTCTGAAACGCTGTTGGGTTTCTTTCTTTCTTTTTTTAAAAAGTCTTTATTGTGGGTTTCTTCACTGTGCTTGTCAGTCTCACCCCAGCCATCCACTGCAAGTAGTAATAGCAGAAGGTAGGCAAACAATTCTTCAGGCGGCTTGACATGGATGATCAATAATATCCTTGTGAAAATGCCAGCAAGTTTGGGCATTTTCTTTTAAAAACCGCTTTCTTTACAAAACGGTCCTTTGAAACACCATGACTTGATTTTCAGGGACGGGCTGATTACAAAGCCGGAGGTTTCTTGCCAAGGCAGCGTGTTTTTGACGCCCACTTGATGATTAAAGACCAAGGAAAAAGCAAAACAATAAGAGCCTCACATCCTTCTCTGATTGTATCAGGCTGGATGGAGATCCCGGGAACCAAGCCCGCTGTCTGCAGACAGCCTGGCCACGCAGCTTATATTGGGGTCAACAGACCATAGGGATCCCAGGTTTCATAGTCAGGTTTATACTCAGGCTGCGTGGCACCAGGCGCCGTGAAGGTCTCCCACCCCGCCTTCTCTGAGCCATCCCGTGTCGGGAGCTGCTCCTGTTCAGGATGAGGAATGACTCCCTGGGACTCTCCTCGCTTCCTGAGGCCTCCAGGGACCCTCCAGGCTTTGGGAACTGAGAACATGGGTCTTTGTGAGTCCTGTGGGCCATATAGAAACCCATCTCTAGTCACTGACTAATTTAATTTTAACAGAAGCATTTGAATGAGATATTGTTGGCCCCATGTTACAGATAAGGAAACTAGAGTCACCCAATCTCATAAGACAAGGGCAGAACGGAATTGGGTTTTAACTCGTGTCTTAGGACACCGAACCTCACAATGGTAGTGACACCACGGAGAGCCCCTGACTATGAGAAAAGTCCAGGGCACATGGTAAAGCCTGTCATTTAGGCTGGTTAGTAGAGTAACTGCCACTTCATTCTTGGCTCTGGGCCCCTTATCCATCACTGAGCAAGAGCGGGGCTGAGTAGGTACCTCTTGGGGGCGCCAAATCACCAGGCTCTTGTGGGCTTTGCCCAAGGCAAGAAACACCTGGCAAAAGCAGCTGCTGGGATCCCTTTTCGGAACAAAGGAATTGATGAAGTTGGAAGACCTGGCTTTGAGTGAAGGTGAGCATGAGGCAGCAGCACACCTGGAAGTAGTTTAGAGGCATGGCAGTATTTTATTCCAGAATCTAGTGCTGGAATAGACTCTGAGCGTGGGGTACACCCATAAAATCAGCGTGAAAGTGCATCAACCATGAACCAGTCTCATGGGGAGAAGCCCTGGAAGAACACCATGGGTTTCCCTCATCCCCAGTGTGGTTCTGTCGCCCACGGACATGCTCAGGCATCCTTCGTCCTCAAATACACACTCAGATTATTCCCCCAACACTGCGACCACCTTGAGCGACCTTTCTCTTTGCCACCAAACCTCTGGGAAAGAAAAATCACAGCCTCCAGTTTCCCCTCCCCCTCCTCTTACTCCTGAAGTATGGCTCACTCTATTAGAACAGGATTTAATCTTATTATTCTTTTTATTCTCAGCAACTGGCACATATTGGATGACCTGGAGGGCCCCTCCTTTTAGGAGACTCCCTGAGTTCTTTAGATGTGTCCCTTCTGCCCCACACAGGAAGAGATGCCCTGCTCTGCAATCTCCTCTACCATTGATGCCTTTGGTTGCCAAGGGAAGGCCAAAAGCTCTAGGTACAGGGTTGAAAGGACAGAGCAGGACTGATGGCTGTGTCCTTAACCCCTCTTCCAAGAAAAAGCCGCAGGGTGTATCAGTTACTCAGCCTGCCCTTATCTCGGCCAATGGGAAAGCGGGGGAAACTAGCCCAAGGCCAAAAGTATGCTGGCCACCCCCCCTGTCTTTGTGTAACCAGACCCTAGCTGCACCCTGCCCCAACCCCCGACCCCAAGCCCTATAAATTCTTTGTTCTCTTGAGATTCGGGGCTCTCTCTTGCACCCAGTAATGGAGGCAAGGGGGGGACCAAGTGAGCTTGTATAAGAGACCCTCTGCTTTTGCATCGGACTGGCTCCCTGACGTGGTTTTTTGGGGATCTTGAAATCTGGGCATAACAACGTATGTTTAGAAAGCAGATTCTGTTTCATATGAAGCCAGCAAACTCTCCACCCCAGGCTCCTACATGAATAAATTTGATTGAACCTGACGTCAGCAGTTGATCCAAGATCAAGGTATGTGCAAGCTAGGCAATGGCGTATGAAGTAGCCTGGACCTAAACGCTCTGCCCATACAGGAACCAGGCAGCCAGGTTAAACATTTTCTCTTTCATGAATTTAAATGGAAAAATATGGAAGAACCAGATGAGAACAGAAGCCGAAAGGTCATGAGAGACAGTGGGGATCAGGAACAAGCTAGTGTTTTAAAGAAGCCAACGCTTTAAGGAATGAGAAAGATTAATAAGTGGAAGCTCTAATGGAGATAGAGGAAGATAAAAAAGCATAATGGAAGCAAGAGAAGAATGCAGAGATCACAGTAAGAAAATAAGAGGTAGCTGAGTTACATTTTTATTAGAATGCTACTGTGAAGATCCATAGCTCCTACGTCACTGAGACCTTAGGGCAGCGGTTCTCAACTTGTGGGTCGCGACCCCTTTGGCAGTCGAACGACCCTTTCACAGGAGTCGCCTAAGACCATCCTGCATATCAGATATTTACATTACGATTTATAACAGTAGCAACATTACAGTTATGAGGTAGCAACGAAAATAATTTTATGGTTGGGTCACAACATGAGGAACTGTATTTAAAGGGCCAGAAGGTTGAGAACCACCGCCTTAGGGTAAATTGATGTGGGTCTAGAATAGATTGTTGCCAGTCGCAGCTTTAGGGGACTGCCAGAGAATGGTCTCTCCTCTTGGTTACCAGAGAGATTTAAGTTCCCTTTTTGGCCAATCCCTTCAATGGAAAACCCTTTCAACTGGAACTTTCTGGGGAGACTCTGTTACTTGCAAGCACACAAACCAAACCCATGTAGGCTGTGTAGATGTAGATGAAGATTTAGTTTTTCTACAGCCCTCTGAAGGGAGAATTAATATCCCAGGGAGTCAGTATGTTGTAACTCGTCCTTCCCACCTCTCCACAGGACACAGGGCCAACTGAATTCCCTGTTTTACAGAAACCTGGGAAAGTAACTTTCCGGCGCTCAGAAGACCCTATGACAGCAGGTATCGTGACTCCTCAGCCCAGTGTTCTCCTCACTGAAGCCTGCAAACCTTATTGACCTCAGTGATATTTGCCATTCCCCTGCTCAGTTCTCCTCTATCCCACCATTTATCTGGAAAAGGTCACAGTTTCAGAGATAGCTCAAGGAGTCCCAATACTACAGGTGTTAGGGACGTGCCCGCAAGAAGAACTGGAAAGTCTATGAGGGACTGAGGTTATAACCAGTGTTATTTTGAGCCTCTAGGATATACTGAAGATGATGATACCTGCAGGTACTAAAACAATCTGCCCAAGAAAAATTAAGCGTTTAGTGACATGTCCCGCCATTTATGAACATTAACCCCAACAAAGCAGAGCTGAGGGACCCTGCTGCCTACTAGACCATCTCCGCCCATCTTGTTTAGACGGCCAGACTTGAACACCACATGTGCTCTGCATTCTCACACCCTCTGCAGTTCATGTAGAAGGTGCTCGGCTTCGTGAATCAAATCCAGAGCAAGAGTCAATCAATTGGTTATTAAGTGATTGCTTCTTCCAGAAAATTCTATTTTCTCTCCCAAGACTTAGCCAGGCAAAGGCAGTATGAGTATGACCTTCATAAGAGAGAGGCTTGACATTCCGAACAAAGGAAAAACTTGCTGATTAAATGAAGTTCAAAAATCTAATTATGAGTAGAAAAGGCCTTTAGCTAAATGATTTAGATCCAGGGCTACCGCACAGCCACTTTCTTTGTCATGTACAGATTCATTGACAGCTTCTGCTGGGCTTGTCTGGAGGGTGAGATGACCTCCAGACAACTTAGAAAGAGCAAACTCCCTCAATATCAGAACAAATCCAAAGTAGGTTTTCTTTTCACAGGAGTTTCTTCCCTTCCCATATCCCTGAAACAATGCTTCATATCTGGAGACACCACGGGGTAGCTTCTGGGAGAGGGAACGAGGATTTCTATTAGCCTCTAGCCCAGGGGTGGGCAACCCCTGGCACGCGTGCCAAACATGGCACACCAGTAACTTTTGCTGACACGCAAAACCCTCTCTTATAATCTTCCATTTACAATTTTTTTCTTAATATCGAGTTTTTTTATTTTTCAGATAAATTCAGTGTAGGTGCATCTTAGATAAATAAATAATTTTACATAACAAGTTATCTTAAAGACCCTAGACATGGCTGACTTTGAAAAGCAGTTGATTGAATTTCAGAGTAGCTCAATTTGGAAGCAGAAATTTATTGACCTTAGAGTTGACTTGGAAAACATTGAAAAAAAGCAATTAGAGACAGGAGTACCAGAGAGAAGTGTCGAAAACAAACTATTGAGGACTTGGAATGCCATTCCAGAAAATTTTTTGTTTAAAAAACTTTGCAACAGCATTACTCTCCATGTTTTCATTCACATACACTTGTGAATCTTTGTTCTCAGTGATGAATTTTGTTAAGTCTCATAATAGGAGTAGCCTGACGGATGAAAGTAGTAGCTCGTGCATATCTCTGAAGGTCACGAAATATAAACCTGATGTAAAATCTCTGTCATCAGTGATGCGGCAGCAAAAGTCCCACTGATAATATCAAACGGAGTCATAAAGTTTTCTGTCGGACTATCAGTGTACATGTATACATTAAAAAATAAATGTATTTTTCATCATCATATACTGTGTTTTTGTCGCTCGAATGAATTTTATTATTTCTTCAAGGTTCTTCACATACGTACACCTTAAGAGATATCAAGTAGGTGTAACATGTTCTCAAAAAATTAGGGTTGGCACGCAGAAGAATTTTGAGTCAGAGATTTTGCTGGTTTTGGTATGCACTCACAAAAAGGTTGCCCACCCCTGCTCTAGCCTCTAAAATCTACTCTGAATAAGCATACAACCTAAGTAAATACAGCATGCTGGCCATGGAAATAGAGTTTCAAGTTTTCTAATTTCATCTTCCAACCAGGCTGCCAATTCTGAAACCCTCTTACATAGATGTTTGGGGGGGGAGGGGAGCGGGGTGCTTTGGAGGTAGTAAAAAAATAATAATAAACCTATATTCTATCATTTAAAATAGAACCAGAAGAAACATTGGAGACCACTTATTTAAGCCCTATTTTTCTGGTGAGGATTTTAACCCAGAATGTATTTAGTTTACTAACCTGGAGAGGTCTGCCAGTTTTGTTTACCTGTGCTGGCACCTTGGAGATAGTACGGTGCAGTGGTTACATGGACGATCTCTGTGTGAGATTGCCAAGGTTTGAACCTCCTCTCTCCTGCTTACTACTTAGGTAACTCTTGTAAGAGGATGGCAGAAGAAATGAGTTCATGTGTGACAAGTGCTTAAGCAGCGTCAGGTGTATAAGGAGTGCTTATAGGATGCTAGCCTACCTGACAGGTCCCTCACAAAGCTCCTTCTAGGACTGTGAGATGACACCTGCCAGGGACTGAGCACAGTACCTGGCACGTGGTGGTCAATAAAGGTGTCCTCGCAGTTTTACAAGAAAGGTGAGAGAATGGCTTTCTTGAGTCCAGACCTTTTACTGACCAGGGAAGAAATCGATTTTTATTTCAAAGTAAGAACATTTGGGTATTTGGAAGTGCTTTTGTATTTTATATAATATTGGACATAGATGATCAGCAGAAAAGCCTAGAACTATTGCTTCTTTTCTAGAGTGCGTTTTAAGAAAATTCCACAGCAATATCAGTCAACTGTTCTTCCACTTAACAGGGGAGTCCAGACCAGAACTATCACCTTGGCCACGTTGGTTAAAAATTAGAGCTATTATAACTACATCCGCAGTAGGAAAGATTCAAAGATTCCCATCAGAGTCCATGTTTTGGCTTTTAGCACTGAATTGTCATCATGTTTAGTAAACTCCACATAATTCTCAAACCAGAATGAGGAGTCACACCATCAACAAGTCTGCCATCACAAAACACTTAGTTAATAGTGTCCCCTGTGTGCCGTTTAGGAAGGTACCTGGATGACCTAGGGCAGGAGTGGGCAACCTTTTTGTGAGTGCATACCAAAACCAGCAAAATCTCTGACTCAAAATTCTTCTGCGTGCCAACCCTAATTTTTTGAGAACATGTTACACCTACTTGATATCTCTTAAGGTGTACGTATGTGAAGAACCTTGAAGAAATAAGAAGATTCATTCGAGCGACAAAAACACAGTATAATGATGATGAAAAATACATTTATTTTTAATGTATACATGTACACTGACAGTCCGACAGAAAACGTTATGACTCCGTTTGGTATTATCAGTGGGACTTTTGCTGCTGCATCACTGATGACAGAGATTTTACATCAGGTTTATATTTCGTGACCTTCAGAGATATGCACGAGGTACTACTTTCATCTGTCAGGCTACTCCTATTACGAGACTTAACAAAATTCAACACTGAGAACAAAGATTCACAAGCGTATGTGGATGAAACCAAAACACTGGTCGGATCTAGGAAGGCAGGGAGAGTTAAGGCAGAGGCATAGAAATTGCTCTTCCCCTCTCTTGTCAATCCATGTCTATGATCTTTAAGATAACTTGTTCTGTAAAATTATTTATTTATCTAAGATGCACCTACACTGAATTTACCTGAAAAATAAAAAACTCGATATTAAGAAAAAAATTGTAAATGGAAGATTATGATTATAAGAGAGGGTTTCGCGTGCCAGCAAAAGTTACTGGCGTGCCATGTTTGGCACGCGTGCCAGGGGTTGCCCACCCCTGCCCTAGGGTCTAGCTGACAGTGTCAGGCTGGGAAAGTGCTCTGGCGTTAAGCTCACCCCCAGAGGCTCTATACCCTGGCGCACAGCAGTGCCTGGAGATGCCCCCGAGTCTTTGTGAGCCCACACCAGGAATGTCGGGGTACGCGCTGCGTCAGGACTGGCTGCGCAGTTTCCACACATTCCAGTATGCTCAGATTTGAGGATCAAGGTTAGATTTTGGCAACAATTTAGTTAATCACTGTTTGACCAGAGGAGATGAACATTCCAAAACGGAGGCGCGACCGCTCCAGACTCTGCTCTGCTCCGGTGTGAATGCCCTGGCTCTCGGTGGGGGGGGCGGGTGAGGAGCAGTTCTGAGAAGGGGAAGGGAGGGAGTGGGAGAGGGTAACCCTCCGCACGAGGGTAAGGAGGCAGGGACAGTGCCTCCCACGGGCTGAGGCAGCAGCTACCCTATAGTGATACCTGCTGTAAGTACCTGCAACACCACCAGGACATCTTTATCTCCTGAAAAAATTACTAGGGTGTTCTAGGTCAATAGCCAACCTTAAGTGCAGTAAGGATTCTACCAGCTTTATCTAAGTTGTAAAAATATGACAGTGATGATTAAATCAGAAGTGGCTGCCCTTTGTAGAGTAGCGTCTAATGCCACTGGGATCTCTCAATTATGAAATTTGTGGAGGATGCGAGGGCCGTTACTCTAATTTGAAGAGTCGTTGAGCTCAGTGAAACGGCCCTGTCCGCGCACCTTCCCAAGGTTGTGTGTGATTTGCTGAACTTTCTCAAAAACATAAAGTACATGAAACCAAAAAACAACTGTGGCAACATCAACACAAGCTTCTGCTTCCCTGTGCCATGGGCCTGGCCATCTCCCCCATTAAGGAGAGCCGGGCTTCCAGGCGGCCTTGAGAATAGAACACAGGCTGCTTGTGTGGAAGTGCTCACCATTAAAAAATCAACAGCGGTTTGACTGCCAGCAGCAAGGCCGTGACTCCTCGCCTCTCCCCGCTTCTCAGGGCTCCAGCTCCAGCCAGCTGGCCTGGGTCATCATCGCTCCATTAGCGTGGAGTTTGAAAAGCTCCACCACAGATGGACTTGAGACTGGGGGTCCTGCCACTTACAGTTTCTGCAATGCACTGATTGCCTTTTTGAGCGGAGGACGCAAATGTGTTGCAAAGAGTGGAAAGTGTCTTGAAGGCAGCAGGCATGTCTCTTAGGAGTCCTTGCCCAAGGGAGCCTCCCACAGCCAGCTCCATTCCCCCCAGGGCTGAGTTACTCCCATAGCTCTTAATTAAGCCCCTCCTTCAGCGGCCCCGCCTTCCCTGCCGCTGCCTTTCTTCTCTCAGGTCCCAGATGCCCTGTAGAGACCCAGTGCTGAGCTGGGGCTGGGCACTGCAGGACTCGGGCTGCTGGGAACTGGATGGGGAGGCAGATTGTCCCAAGCAGCTGGGAAAGCCTCAGTTCTCTTGAGCTCAGTGTGTTCTGACAGCAGGTTCGGCCTAGTGAACTCTCATTTAATCTCCGTGTGTCGCTCAATAGGAGTCCTATGGCCACTGCCACAGGGCGTCTGAGAGAAGAAAGGGGGAAGGTCAGGAGAGCGAAGAAACACCCGGATGTTAGAACTCACAGCGTCAGCTCAGCTCCTCTGGGTTATGGCGGGATTTGCTCGAGACCACCCAGAGGGACCTTGGGAACTGGGCATTTCAGCTGAGGGCTGAAGAGAACACGGTTCTTAAAGAATGACAGTGGCGTTAATAAGACACGGGGTCTGCTGAGCCCTCCGCCTCACTAACTTCACTACCCCTCACTGAGCATTTCTTTCCACAGCAGCATGTGAGGCAGAGATCTAGGGCCTCTGGGCCCCTCTAAGGAGCCCAGAGGTGCCTGCCCACAGTGGGCTTACATTCTAATAAAGAACCCAGCAATGGCCAACATGGTGTCACTGGACAGATGGGGAGTCCAGCTGTGACCAAGCTGAGATGATGAGACTGCTCTGTGGTTATATACAGGGTGGGCCAAAGGGAGGCTTAGAGTTGTATGTGAAATACAGTTTATTCTTGTATTATTATTTTTTAATTACTACATTATTTTCCATACAAACAACTGTAAACCTACTTTTGCCTCACCCTATAGCCAATGTATGGAAGCAACCTAACGTTTATCCATTGACGAGAGGATAAAAGAGCTGTAGTACATATGTTCGGTAGGCAGTAGCTGCTAGGGCAGGAGGAAGGGAAGGGGAAGAAACAGGGAATGTATCTCACCCACTGAACAAAGAAGTCAGTCATTTTGGGATGTACCAGGATAAAATCGCCATATGTTCTCATGAATTCTGGGAAAAACTACCAAATGTACAAGGGGGACCTTGAAATCTAGTCTGTTGCCCAAAATATCTGTCAAGGGAACTTTGAATACTATGGGGGGGTGGACAGTATAAACTTAAACCCCCACCAGATGGGGTGCTCAGACTAGCTGAGTTTCCCACTTGTCCTTTATGCCATGTACAGTGGGGCCTTGACTTACGAGTTTAATTCGTTCTGAGACCGAGCTCGTTAAGGAGCTCATTAAGGAGCTCATTAACTCAAATTACTCTATCAACTCAATGCAAAAAATCCGCTGAGAGACAGCTGGTATCTCAAAAAACTCGTTAGTCGGGACACTCGTAAGTCAAGGCCCCAGTGTATTCTTAATACATTTGCTTGCTTTGCTTCCTTAATACATTCATTGCTTTGCCTCAACACTGCTTTCTGTCACTCATCTGAATTCTTAAGAGCAGGGGTCCTCAAACTACGGCCCGCGGGCCCCATGCAAATACAAATATTGTATTTGTTCCTGTTTTGCTTTTTTACTTCAAAATAAGATATGTGCAGTGTGCACAGGAATTTGTTCATAGTTTTTTTTTTTAAACTATAGTCCGGCCCTCCAGCGGTCTGAAGGACAGTGAACTGGCCCCTGTTTAAAAAGTTTGAGGACCCCTGCTTAAGAGCATGACGAGAGCCAAGGAAGGGAGAGCCCCCTCTGACTCGGGCGGCTCTGTGGTAACACATATACTACAGGGTGTTCCCCCAAAATGTATACGCACTTTGAATAGTTATTAATTCCAATAGGTTAAATCTGAAAAGAAATAAACATCAATTGAGCTATCAAAAAATTTATGTGTATACATTTTGGGGGGATACCCTATACATAATGAAATGTTACTTGGCCATTAAAAAAGAATGAAATCTTGTCATTTGCAAGAGCATGGATGGATCTAGAGGGTATTATGCTAAGTGAAATAAATCAGACCAAAAAGAAGATAAAAATCATATGTTTTCCACTTATATGTGGAATCTGCAAAACAAAATAAATTAACATACAAAACAGAAACAAACTAATAGATACAGAGAACAAACTCCTGGTTTTTAAGTGGGAGGAGGGGGCTGGGTAAAAAAAGGGGAAAGATTAAGAAGTACAAATTGGCTGTTGTAAAAGTAGTCACGAGGATGTACAGTACAGTATAGGGAATATAGTCAATGATATTGTAATAACTATGTATGGTGCCAGATAGGTACCAGATTTATCAGGGTGATCACTTCATAAGTTATACAAATGTCTAATCACTATGTTGTACACCTGAAACTAATATTGAATATCAATTGGAATTGAAAAGTAAAAAAAAATATTAAAAATAAACTGCAACGGACCTAAATAGATACTTTTTGAAAGAAGACATAAGGAAGGCCAAGAGGCATATGAAAACATGCTCAAAGTCACTAATCATCTGAGAGATGCAAATCAAAACGACAATGCGGTACCATTTCACACCTGTCAGAATGGCTATCATCAACAAATCAACAAACAAGTACTGGGGAGAATGCGGAGACAAAGGAACCCTGGTGCACTGCTGGTGGGAATGCAGGCTGCTGCAGCCACTGTGGAGAACAGTATGGCGTTTCCTCAAAAAACTAAAAATGGAACTCCCATTTGACCCAGTGATCCCACTTCTAGGAATATATCCCAAGAAACTAGAAACACCAATCAGAAAGGATATATGCACCCCTATGTTCATAGCAGCACAATTCACCATAGCTAAGATTTGGAAACAGCCTAAGTGCCCATCAGCAGATGAGTGGATTAAAAAACTGTGGTACATCTACACAATGGAATACTACGCTGCGGTAAAAAAGAAGAAATTCTTACCATTTGCAACAGCATGGATGGACCTGCAGAGCATTATGCTAAGCGAAATAAGCCAGTCAGAGAAAGATAAATATCACATGATCTCATTCATTTGTGGAATATAATGAACAACATAAACTGATGAACAAAAACAGATCCAGAGACAGAGAAGCATCGATCAGACCGTCAAACCTCAGAGGGAAGGTAGGGGAGGGTGGGGGTAAAGGGGAGAAATCAACCAAAGGACTTGTATGCATGCATATAAGCATAAGCGATGGACACCGACAACAGGGGGGTGAGGGCATGAGTGGGGGGCTGGAGGGGCAATGGGGTGATAAGGACACATATGTAATACCTTGATCAATAAAGAAAAATAAATAAACTGCTATCTCTCTATTATGTAAAATACTCAGTGTGCCTGAATATTTCTTTTTTTTAATCCTCACCCGAGGGTATGTCCATTAATTTGAGAGAGAGAGAGAAACATTGATGTGTGAGAGAAACTTCAATGGGTTGCATCTTGTATGCACCTGACGGGATCAAACCGGCAACCTAGGTATGTGCCCTGACTGGGAATCAAACCTTTCGGTGGATAGGATGACACTCCAACCACTGAGACACACCACCAGGGCCTGAATATTTCTTACCAATTCCCATCTGATGGCTTCCCATATCCTCTATTTTGGGGGACAAGAATCCACACGTAGTGAACACCAGCAGTAAGACTTTAGGGCAGGAGGGTGTCAGTGTGAGCTCTTTGAAGGCAGAGTCAGTATCTTATTTACCTTTGGGCTGCAGACGTTAAGGTCAGCGATTAGAACATAGGTGACTAATAACTATTTGCTGAACGACATTGGGTCATCCCTACCTTTCACTTGTGTTGCACCTTCCTCCTTTTACAAAACAGCTTCATGTGTTTATTCTTATGGAAGCCTGTGTGGGACAGCAAATGTTTTTCAATTCTTTGCAGACACAGATGTGTTCAATAACATGCCCAAGGCGACAGGGCAAGTGCGTGTCGAGTTGACACTTGAGCCAGCTGCCAAGGTGGGGGAGCGGGCACTGCAAAAAATGGAGGAGAAAAAGGAGACGTACCAGGTCTTACATTTGTATCCGTTAACTTATTTATAAGGTTTTAAATTTGTGTTTACTTGAAGCATCTTAAGAAATTCTAAGGTGTTTTTTTTTTCTAGTTGTAAAGGGGAAAATACATGATGATAAAGACCACTGTAGGTTACGGATGAATAAATGCCCTCCTCTGGGTTAAAACTCACTCTAAGACTTTTATTATGCTGGTGAATAACAGTAAAGTGATCAGACATCACCCTCAGGCACAAAACATTAGAAAAAATATATCAATTTTCTTAATGGAAAATAGAAACAAATGCTGCGTCATCAGAGATTATTTGCCACAGCGAAGTTTCTTTTGCTAGGAAAGTGAACATTCCCCCCTGATCAGGACGTACAGCTCACAGCACGGGATTAGCACACCTGACAGTGCCTGGCGCAATTCACATGACCCTTAATTATTTCTGGAAACTATGAAATTCACAGCCAAGTCCATCAGTGGCCACAATGCACAATTCTGCACCTCCACTGTCAGGCTAATGGTGCCATTTTGCTCTTAGAGAGTAAATTACTATCATGCCTGAATTGCAAATAGTACCAAGTCATATTTTTGTCACTATAAACAATTCTCTAAAAGCTAATTCCTTGTCTCTAGATCATACATTCTCAACCAAATTGAAATCACTGTCAATGCGGTAAATTGGTGCTTGGGGTACAAGGGGTGACAAAAATCCTACCCTTTTTTAGTAGATAAAGCACAGGTATAGCTACAAACACATATACAATATATCTTCAGTATTAACACTTCGTGGGAGGGAAGACAACGAGGGAAAAATATGTTTCTCAAAAGGCTCCCTTTGGAGGAGGGCATCACGGGAAATAGCTGAGAAACACTGTTCTGTTAGATGCTCTAACCTGCCTACAAACCAGAATATTCTTGGGAGTTTAAAAATACTGATGCGTGAGCCACTCCCAAAGTTTCTATAATTGGTCTGGAATGGGGCCTGGGCTTGGTACAGGCAAAAGCTCCCCAGATGAGTCTAAAGGGCAGCCAAGATTCAGAACCACTGCTCTGGATTGCAGGCGACATTCGTCCTGCCACCTTCCACCCCGCGCTATGGCGGCCATGACTAAACCACCCCGGCATTCTCCACACAGCTCAGATGTGACTTTGGAATTTTGTCCAAACATTACTGCAGCCAGTAGGAGTTGGTGTGTGCAATGAAACCTATTTGCCATCCCTGGGCTAGAACAGAATCCAAAACCTAACGTACCTAATGTTTTAGCACGCAGCAGTGTCTTACTGTCATTATGTCTCATTGTCATTATGATCATTACCCTGTGATCAAGAAGAAGGAGGATAAACAATAAAACTTAGTGGGGAGTGGAGGGAAGGAAGTTTGTTGTATATCTAACTAGAGTTGTGCGAAAGTATGTTTGGTTGTATCTATGCGGGCTGGCTGACATTCCATTTTCTTTATAAGATACAGGGTCACATTGTCTCTCTTGGAGGTAAACAAACATGTCCGCCAGGCTGAGGAATAATCCCAACAGGTCTTATTTGATAGCAGGGCTCTGTGGGGGGTGGTTCAGTTTAATGCTGGCATCTGTGGGTAACATGCAGAGCGTCCAGGCAGCAGGCAGTGCATGGTCATCACCAAGAGCAGGTTTTAGTGAAGTTAGGGCTTCAAGTGGAAAATCAAATGAAACAATTTCAAGAATAAGCGTTTCTGATTAGCCCCTCAAATTTAAAAAAGGTTGTCTATTGAGGTAAATAGATTAATCAACAAATGCATTCTGTAAGAAAATTTGGACACAAGAAAAACGACAGTTTTCCTTGAATTTGATGGTTGATATATTTTGATCACTTAAGGGAATTTGAACTAATCTTACACACATTTCGCATATTTGTATGCGAAATAGTTTTTGGAAACAAAATAGCCAATGTTTGAAAAGGTGTTTGCCTCATCGGTCTCCAGGGAATTATAATGTAAATAAAGCCACCACATGGGCAAATGGTGAAAACACAAATGGCAGAGAGGATGCAGGACAATAGCATCTCCCATCTCCTGCTGGTGGGAATTCAAAATTGGTTCAACGATGTGGGGAGCCGATATAGGGTTAAGCCTCAGACTGACCTGTTGGCAAAGTCACAAACAGGTCTTCCGAGTCTTAAACAACCCAATCCGAGAGGTGACTGCTGATTTACACGAGCTATCATTTAAAAAATAAAAAAGGGGGAATTTGCCGGAAGCCAGTCCATCCTTGCTGCTTGACACAGTCGCTGCAGGGAAGAAACATCTGCACAGCATATGTTTCAAGGGACCTGGGGTATATGGCATACTGTTCTTAATATGTTTGCTCCCCTTCTTAGCGCTATGTGTTTTAACCAAGGTCACCTCTCTGAGAAAGGTTGTTTCCCCAGGTGGGAATTTTTTCCTGGAGTTAGGGATTAACAGGACTAACGAAGGGAATAAAACCCCTTAACTAAGTTCCAGGCAGGTAGTTAATCACTTTAACTATGAACAATCACGCTTAAACTACATAATCTTTACTTAGGATAATCTCCTTCAGTTACTTCCTTGTAGCTTAACAGAACCATAGAGTAGTGACCTTGGAATGGAGATAACAAACGCCCTAACCTTTGGAATAGAATGGATAGGATTAAAATAAACTGGTATAGGAGAAACCAAGATGGCGGCATAGGTTAACGCTGGAGTCTGCTGCCTCGAACAACCAATTCAAGGGTACACCTAAAAGACGGAACGAACATCATCCAGAACCACAGGAAGGCTGGCTGAGTGGAAATTCTACAACTAGGAGGAAAGAGAATATCATACCCAGACTCAGAGGAGGCGCAGTGCTGAAGTGAAATACTCAGGTGCGGAGTGCACGCGCGGAGCGGGCTGGCGGCGGAGGGCGCGGTTGTTGTTTTCAATCGGGAGGGAGTTTCAGACTCTGAGCTCCAGATCCGGGCGAGTCTCTAGGGACCCAGACTCAAACTGGAGAAGCGGGACTGTCTGGCTTCAGTCGGAACTCGAAGGCAGCATTCTCTCCGAGGTTTGCTGCGGTTGCTGGGACTCTGTGAGGCAGAGCCCCTAGGGACGGAACTGAGAGCAGCCATAACTGCTCGCTCGGCCTGCCCTGTTTGATCCAGTGCGACCCGCCCCGCCCAAGCCCTGCACAAAGCCATTTGCCAGATAGCCTCAGGCAAACGCTAGATTAGCACCGCCCTAGAGATCCAGCACAGAAGCTCTCCCACTGCAGACACAGCGAACTATCATAGCCAGTTGGCCTGGAGGTCAAATCCCCCCAGTATTAACTACAACAATCAAGGCTTAACTACAACAAGACGGTGCACAAAGACCACTAGGGGGTGCACCAAGAAAGCATAAAAAAAAAATGCGGAGACAAAGAAACAGGACAAAATTGTCAATGGAAGATATAGAGTTCAGAACCACACTTTTAAGGTCTCTCAAGAACTGTCTAGAAGCTGCCGATAAACTTAATGAGATCTACAAGAAATCTAATGAGACCCTCGATGTTATGATAAAGAACCAACTAGAAATTAAGCATACACTGACTGAAATAAAGAATACTATACAGACTCCCAACAGCAGACCAGAGGAGCACAAGAATCAAGTCAAAGATTTGAAATGCGAAGAAGCAAAAAACACCCAACTGGAAAAGCAAAATGAAAAAAGAATCCGAAAATACGAAGATAGTGTAAGGAGCCTCTGGGACAGTTTCAAGCGTACCAACATCAGAATTATAGGGGTGCCAGAAGATGAGAGAGAGCAAGATATTGAAAACCTATTTGAAGAAATAATGACAGAAAACTTCCCCCACCTGGTGAAAGAAATAGACTTACAGGTCCAGGAAGCGCAGAGAACCCCAAACAAAAGGAATCCAAAGAGGACCACACCAAAGACACATCATAATTAAAATGCCAAGAGCAAAAGACAAAGAGAAAATCCTAAAAGCAGCAAGAGAAAGAAACTCAGTTACCTACAAGGGAATACCCATACGACTGTCAGCTGATTTCTCAACAGAAACTTTGCAGGCCAGAAGGGAATGGCAAGAAATATTCAAAGTGATGAATACCAAGAACCTACAACCAAGATTACTTTATCCAGCAAAGCTATCATTCAGAACTGAAGGTCAGATAAAGAGCTTCACAGATAAGGAAAAGCTAAAGGAATTCATCACCACCAAACCAGTATTATATGAAATGCTGAAAGGTATCCTTTAAGAAGAGGAAGAAGAAGAAAAAGGTAAAGATACAAATTATGAACAACAAATATGCATCTATCAACAAGTGAATCTAAGAATCAAGTGAACAAATAATCTGGTGATCATAATAGAATCAGGGACATAGAAAGGGAATGGACTGACTATTCTTGGGGGGGAAAGGGGTGTGGGAGATGCGGGAAGAGACTGGACAAAAATCGTGCACCTATGGATGAGGACAGTGGGTGGGGAGTGAGGGCGGAGGGTGGGGCGGGAACTGGGAGGAGGGGAGTTATGGGGGGGGAAAAAGAGGAACAAATGTAATAATCTGAACAATAAAGATTTAATTAAAAAATAAATAAAATAAAATAAACTGGTATAAATACAGATGTAATAGGAGAATAGAGAGAACCTGGCTATGCTGATCGACTGAATGCTGCCTCCAAGTCCTTCATTCTTCGCCGACTCTGTCCACACCTTTGGGAACCCCTGGAACTGCTGGGGCTGGACCCCAACACAAGGACTTCAAAAACATAGTGTAGCATTTTCTAGTAAAGGTGAAGATATCCTGCCCTGTGCCCCAGCAATTCCACTCCCAGGGATTTCCACTAAGGAAATTTGCTCACAGGTTATTAGGAGGCATTAACAAGGATGCTCAGGACAGCACTTGTAATAGCCCCAGTGGAGAGAATGCACATGCTTATCAGGGATCGCATGGATAAGCAAGCATGGTATGTTCACCAATGTACTGACATCCAGCAATAAAACTGATAAACTATTTGTACGCCTAATAACATGGATGGCTCTCACCAACATAATGGTGAGCAAAGACAAAAAGATGCCTTTCACATAAATTTCAAAAACAGACAAAATTAAACAGCAGGGTAGGGATGCCTAGAGTGGTTATAGGAGTATAAAGCAAAGCAAGGAAGTGATGATCAAGAATATCAGCAGAGTGCTTAGGGAAGGGCAAGGTGACTATCACCATTAGGAGGGAAGCCAGTGGGAACCACAAGGGCTTCCAGGTATAAGGCAATATTCAATCCACTGCCTGACTCAGTGATGATCACATATATGGACGCTCACTGTGCTTTATTTGTATTACATTTTTATATACTTTTCTAGATGCATGTTATATTTCACAATAAAAGATGATTGCTTTAAAACTTGTTTTCCATTTGACTTGCGTATCAATGTATGTAAGTTGTGCAACTAAAAAAAGGTGTTTTTTTAAAATGTTTTTTTTTTTTTTTATTGATTTCAGAGAAGAAGGGAGAGAGAGAGATAGGCACATCAATGATGAGAGAGAATCATTGATTGGCTGCCTGCTGCTTGCCCCCTACTGGGGATCAAGCTCACAACCCAGGCATGTGCCCTGATGGAGAATTGAACCATGACCTCCAGTTTCATAGGTCCATGCTCAACCCCCAAGCCAGCTCATTCCCTGAGCCACCTTGGCCCACTGGGCTAAAGAAAGGTTTTGAAGGGGAAGTGGAGCAGACCCAGAATAGCATGGGCCACAGGACAGCTCCAGGTACAATAGCCTGACGGCCCCTTTGGAAAGGGTGTGCTTATCAGGTACCTAGATCAATTTCCTATATCCTGGGTTTCCACTGAAAATCCCACTTCCTGGGGGAAAAAAAAGAACACATATGTAATACCCTTTGTAATACTTTAAGCAATAAAAAAGAAAGAAAGAAAGAAAGAAAATCCCACTTCCTGGAAGAGAGAACAGAATAGGTTTGGTCATGTGCCCAATGGTCATGTGACCTGTCTCACCAAGGCCACTGGAAGTCAGGAAGACACAGGAAAGAGACTGTGCAGATGAACACCTCCTGTGGCCACCATAACCTGGGCACTGTCAAAGCCAACAATTAGAAAACACCTGGGTCCTAAGTGTGCAGGTAAGACTCGCAGACAAAGACAAGAGACATTCGTTTCTTTGACAGCAATCAAATGGTTCCTGAAGACTTTGTCCCACAAGAGGAAAGCAGTTAATTGGCTTCATTCTATTGACCCTGGACCCAGGAATTGGCGAGCACAACTGATGTGACCATGGTGAGCGGTGCATCAGATAAGATTCTTCCCACTGGCAGTGCCCTAACACAGCCCAGCCCATCTTTCGGAGAAATCTGTGTAAAAAAATATGGCCACCGGTCACCCCTCCTCTCCAGAAAACCCCAGCATAGCCATCCTTTACGGTTTCCTCTCTAGTGAGCTCCACGTCGTCAGAGTAACCAGGAAGAGGCAATGCCCAGAATCAGTGCTCCTCTTTGCTGGGGACTTGAGGAACTCTGTGTCATCAACAGGCCTTCGACTTGTTCACAGAGTGGTGGGGGAGGCTTGTGAATTGGGGGACGGCTGGCGAGGGGAGGGAGGCAGACAATATTACCCCACCAGCAGGAATCCTGACCACCTGCGACTCATTCTGTATCAAGCAACCAAGATGCATTTAAAACAAAAACAACAACACACACCTATGTGTTAACATATCCTTTCCACAGCCCTGCGTAAACATGTGAAAGGCTCGTGACCAAATGGTGAGAAGTTACATAGGTGAACTGTCCACTGATGAAGCATGCCGGAAACCAGTCCATCCTTGCTGCTTGACACAGTCGCTGCAGGGAAGAAACATCTGCACAGCATATGTTTCAAGGGACCTGGCGTATATGGCATACTGTTCTTAGTATGTTTGCTCCCCTTCTTGGCGCTATGTGTTTTAACCAAGGTCACCTTTCTGAGAAAGGTTGTTTCCCCAGGTGGGGATTTTTCCCTGAAGTTAGGGAGGGAATAAAACCCCTTAACTAAGTGCCAGGCGGGTAGTTAACCACCTTAACTACTAACAATCACGCTTAAGCTACATAATCTTTACTCCCTGGAATGGAGATAAGAAACGCCCAAACCTTTGGAATAGAAATTGATAGGATTGGAATCAACTGGTATAAATACAGATGTAACAAGACAATAAAACACAGAACCTGGCTGGAGATCCTGGATAGAACCAGGCGGGAGAACCTTGCTATGCTGATCAACTGAACGCTGTCTCCGTGTCATTCCTTCTTCGCGACTATGTCCACACTTTTGGGAACCCCTGGAGCTGTTGGGGTTGGACTCCAACAGAAGCAGAATGAGGGGCCACAGAGACCAGTGTGGAGACTGCATCGTAGTACAGTTTAAACGGAGCATGAATATCTTTATTCATGAGCCTGGATTCCTGAGAGTGGTGCCTATATGTATTCCTATTAAGCACTCGAGTTAATTACAAAACACTCAAATACCTATTTGGCCTGCAGTTAGTACCTGGTCTTCTGCAGCCTAGAGTACTTTATAATCATTAGCTCATTAGCATTAATCAAAAAGCATCTTAGCGCATCATGCTGTGGAGTTACCACTGAATCCATTCTGAAACCCAACGATCTGCCTTGCTTGGAGCAAGCCTCCCTTATGGATGGCTTCTGTGCACACAGCTGACATCGGCCCTCCCCCACCTGACCTCATCATTTCTGATCCATACGTCTGGCTGGCTTTGGTCCTCCTGCCAGGTAAGAACCACTGTGCCATTGCTTCCTTTCTGGGAATGGCGTTTTGTCCCTGCTTGGCTTGATTTTGTGTTTAAGGATCAATGCCTAGCGGCCCCCCGCCCCCCAGTGAGTGTCTAAAGCTTTTTGGAGCCCCTCATCGGGTGACCTCCGCCTGCCGGGGCCATTTTTCTTGAGAGCTTCTCTTGGGGCCCTGACAGGACTGTCCATTCGGAGCAGGAGAGCTTGGCAGACAAGCCCCTGGATTGTTGTGGGAGACCTCAGGTCGCCCTGGGGCGGAGCGGGCCTTTCAGGAACCCGGGAGGCTGGGACTTGAATTCCGATGAGAGGGGAACACTCGGAGAAAGCAGGCCTTGATGTATGCCCCAGTGGACAAAAGCTGCTAGTGTCAGCTTGATTTGCAAGATCAACATTCATGAGTTCGACTGCTTAGAAAGGGGGATTATCTGCAAACTGGGGCCTGAATAGAAGCCATAAATAAGTGATTTCACACTAGCAAGCAGGAAGAATATTTCCCCTCCTAAATTATTCCCAACAGCATGTTCGGCCCCTCCCAGGTTCCCACCGGAGCCCTCGCCCTCGGGGATGGTGCACTCAAAGGCTGGACCTCTGGGAGCCCGAGGCTGGCGAGGGGTTCCTGTACAGCAGTGGTTCTCAACCTGTGGGTCCCGACCCCTTTGGGGGTCGAACGACCCTTTCACAGGGGTCGCCTAAGACCATCAGAAAACATATATAATTACATATTTTTTTTGGTGATTAAACACTATGCTTTAATTATGTTCAATTTGTAACAATGAAAATACATCCTGCATATCAGATATTTACATTACGATTCATAACAGTAGCAACATTACAGTTATGAAGTAGCAACGAAAATCGTTGTATGGTTGGGGGTCACCACGACATGAGGAACTGTATGAAAGGGCCGCGGCGTTAGGAAGGTGGAGGACCGCTGCTAAAGGGATCCGGTGCGGAGCTGAGCAGCGCGTGCTCCGCTTCCTAAGATCTACTCCGGGTTTTCCTTGGTGCTGCCCCCGCGGCCTATTCCGGGCCCTGCTGGCGTCAGGCAGGGTTTTCCCTCTCGCCCAGGCTGCGCTGCTGCTCGGCTGGGGTTCCCCGCAGAACGCACCGCGGATGCACATTTGAAACGCGCTCCAATGTGCACCCACGTCAAAGGCCTTGGGAGGGTGTTTCATCAGCTGCCCGAGGAGGGGCAGGCTCCCAGCCGCTCTCGTTTGTCGCCGGTTCACTCTGAAATGTAAATGTGCCCCCTGATGCAAAAAGGAAGGGTGGGGGGTGTTGTTCTTCCCCCCTCTCTTGGGCGGATTTCTGCTCCTCCCGCGTCCGTCCTTTGCGTAGCCTGGCTGTTAACCCTTTGAGGAACCCGTGCTGGAGCTGTCCTTTCTCCCTCGCGGTTGTCACTCCCTTTGTAGCCTGACTGGCTTCTTCCGGCCGCCAGCACCCCTCCCAGTTCCTGGAGGCAGGGCTGCAGCAGGACAGATGGACAGCCACAGATGAGGTGTCACGGGAGCCGTGAGGTGTGGGGAGTGGGGCAAAGGCACAAGCTGAGTAGGCTCCCTGAGGACTGAACACCCCAAATCCTTGTGGTCCTTGGCAGGGGGGGCTGGAACCTCCCCTTAAACCGCTGAGCCAGGAGGCAGCCTTCCCCAGGGGCTGTGGGGGCCGCAGGGGAATAGAAGTAAATGGTGTAAGAGCCTCCTCTTACTAGAATGGTGCTCTGGCATTTAAAGCTGATGAATTACCCGCAGGCGCTGTGAGGGCGGGTCTGGAAATGACTCCAACCCTTTTGCCTTGGGAACCCACTGTTTAAGGAAAGAGTCATCCTTTTCATAGGGGAGAGGGAGGGGGGGGGGAGAGAGAGAGAGAGAGAGAGAGAGAGAGAGAGAGAGAGAGAGGAAGGACTTAAGCTTTGCTCCCAGAGGACTCATTTTGAGGGCAGAACCAGCAGCAACAGGGAAACAGTAGGCAAGGTGTCTGTACTGGATTGAGGGGAGGCCTGTAAGGGTCAGGCAAGGCCCAGACCATGGGGGACAATAAGGCACAGCAAAGAGTGTGAAGCCAGGGGCCTGCTGGCCTGGGGGCAGAGTGTATCTGAAAACGGTCTCACTGTGAGCCTGGCTCACTGTGGACACAGGACTCGCTGATCAGCATGGCTCTCTGTGAAGACACCGGTGTTTGCTGAATGAATGTGAGACTTCATAGACACCTGCTAAGTCTCCACAGCGCAAGGAAATTGTTCCTTCTTGACAGCAATTCAGCCTGGACAGCAGGGAGACCCCAAGATTCACAGGCATCCCTGTCCTGGGGGAAGGGCCCCCTGATGCTCTCTGGGAAATTCCCAACCGCCGGGTCCCTGAGGAGATTACTGCTGAGCTTATGGCAGCATCACTCAGACACCGCGAGTGCCCAGCGCCCTGTTGGATAAAGCTTTCTCCCTCAAACTGTAGGCTCCTGTAAGTGTGGCCATTACCACGCACAGGGTTACTCCTGCAGCATTATCATCATCGCAAACTACTGGAAACTACCGAAATGTCCAAACAGAGATTGGTTGCATAAATTATGGTTGGACACACATAATGAACGGAGTACTATGCAGCTGTAACAAAAGAATACGGCAGATTACATACAATGATATCAAGTGTTTTCCAGAGCATATTGTTAAGAAAGCAAAGTGTAGCCCTGGACTTGAAGATCTAAATCCATAAAACTTCTAAAAGGAAATATAGGGGGCATGTTGCTTGACACTAGTCTTGGTGATGATTTCTTAAATGTGACACCAAAAGCAAAGGCAACAAAAGCAAAAACAAACAAGTAGGACGACATCAAACTAAAAAGCTTCTTTCTGCACAGCAAATAAAATCATCAACAAAATGAAAAGGCTGCTGATGGAATGGGAGAAAATACTTGCAAGTCATATCTGATAAGGGATTAATATGCAAATTATATAAGGAACTCATACAACTCAACAGAAAAAAATTCAGTTAAAGAGGTGCTCAACATCACTAATCATCAGGAAAGGCAAATGAAAACCACAATGCTATATTCTCACACCTGTTAGAATGACTATCAAAAAATTATAAGAAATAAGTGTTGGCGAGGATGTGGTGGAAATCTATACTGGTACCGCCACTTGGGGAAACAGTATGGAAGTTCTTTAAAAAATAAAACTGGAACTAACATGATCCAGCAATTCCACTTTGGGGTATTTATCTGAAGGGAACAAAATCACTATTTTGACAAGATATCTGTAATCCCATATTGATTAGAGCGTTATTTACAATAGCCAACACCTAGAAGTAACCCAAGTGCTCAGTGATGAATGAATAAAGAAATTGTGGTGCATATATACAGTGGAATATTATTCAGCCATAAAAAGGATATCCTGCCATTTGTGATAAATGGATGGGCCTTGAGGGCACTAGACTAAGTGAAAAAAGTTATGCAGAAAAAAATACTGTATGATCTCACTTATATTTGGAATATATATATTTAAAAAAAAAAACAACTAAACTCATAGATACTTAAAACAGATTGGCAACCCAGAGGGGGAGGGTAGGAAGTGGGCAAAATGGGTGAAGGTGGTCAAAAGATACAAACTTTAAGTTATAAAATAAGTACAATAAATAAATTGCATGTATAAAAAATACATGCAATGATGTACAGCATAATGACTATAGCTAACTACTGTATATTTGAAAATTGCTAAGAGAGTAGATCTTAAAAATTCTTATTACAAGAAGAAAAATTGTAACTATGTGTGGTGATGTTTGTTAACTAATCTTACTGTGGCAATCATTTCTCAATAAACACATACATCAAATCATTATATTATAAACCTAAAATAGATATAATGTTGTATGTTAGTTATATCTCAATAAAACAAAAATATTTTATAATAGAAGGGAAAGTCCTCTTCTATTCCCAACTAGTATGTGATCGTGGATAAGTGACCTTACCTTTCCAATTCTCTTTCTCGTCTATAAATGTGGTAAATAAAAATAATATCCTCACAAAGGACTTCTGGTCACAATGGCAAAGTAGGTAAACTGTGAAGTCACCTCCTCCCATGATCACATCAGAATGACAAATTATTAAACAACCACCATTGAGAACCACCTGAAGACCAGGTGAACAAAATTCCTATAACTAAAGATATTAAAAACTCACAGAATGAGAAATTAAGAAAACAAGCCAATTACATCAAAAAGAATAAATACCTAGGAATAAATTTAACCCAGGAAGTAAAGACGTACACTCAGAAAATGATAAGACATTAAAGAAAGAATTTGAAGACACAAATAAATAGAAGACTATATTATGCTCATAGACAGGAAGAACAAACATCGTTAAAATGCCATACAACCTACAGATTCAATGTGATCCCTATCAAAATACCAATGGGATTTTTCACAGAACTAGAACCGATAATCCTAAAATTATATGGAACCACAAAAGACTTCGAATAACCAAAGCAATCTTGAGGAAAAAGAACAAAGTTGGAGGAATCACACTCCCTGATCTATCAAAGTATACTGCAAGGCTATAGTATTTAAAACAGTATGGTACTGGCATAAAAAAGACACATAAATAAATGGAACAAAATAGAAAGCCAAGAAATAAACTCATGCCTATATGGTCAATTAATCTATGACAAAGGAGGCAAGAATATTCAATGGGGTAATGACAATCTCTTCAATAATAGTGTTGGGAAAACTGGACAGATACATGCAAAAAATTAAATAGGACTACTTTCTTATACCACATATGAAAATAAACTCAAAATGGATTAGAGACCTGAAACCATAAAACTAGAGACAACATAGGAAATGAACTCTTTGACATCAGTCTTACAATATTTGTTTTTTTGAAGAAGCATATAGGGCAGAGTCTAGGAAAAGTACCAAACGCAGATCTTTTAGTTATCCTTTTGCCACAGAGGAAGGAAAGTTCGATTTCCCTGGCATTGGTGTGTGACAATACTCAGTGAGTACAGCCAACCAGGGAGCTCACCCACGCCTTGGTGTCCAGAGTCTTTACTGGGGGCACCCAGGCACAGCCGACTGCCCACCCAGCTGATCTCAGTGGCCAGCCCCTCACGAATTCCACTTGACACTGTAGGACCCAAAGTCCCCACCCTAAGTCACATTGTTGGTGTGGCTCAAAGCCCTAACTCTAAATCAAATCGTTACTATTCGGCTGACCCAAGACTCTCAAGCAAACAGAAACACCCTTCTCAGGTATACACCCCAAGGGCTGAGATCACCTTCCATAAACTGGGGGCAAAAACCAGACCTCTCTGTGGGCAAGGCTAAATTCTTTACTACACAAAAGGGAAGAATTTAGATAAACCGATGATCAGAACAACAGTAAATCACCCAATAATGGATGATTGATAAGCCTATGACTATATTGTTTCAGAAAAAGTAGAAGTGTGTCCATTTTCCTGATAATTTTTATTAAAATAATTGCTTTTGAGAAATGGAGTTGGGTAACCAGAGTAAGCATGGGTGGGAAGTGAGAGTATTTGACATGAATAATCCAGATTATTCACATTTTCTAAACGTTTCTTCAATTCTCTTAATCGTGTCCATAAAATTTCATCAGGGTGAATACTCCACTGACTGATTATTGCCTGTAATTGAATGTGATTTTCTTGATTTTGCAGATAAATCAAGCACTAACCAGAAATGAATCCCGTGGCTGCTAGTGTTACTGTGTAATAAACCACTCCACACTTAATGGCTTAACCCAACAGCTGTCTTCTTCGCTCCTGACGCTGTAGGTCAGCCATTGGGGCTGGAGGGCTGGGCTCAGGTGGGAGTTCTTGGGGTCACGGTGCAGCTGCCGCCACCTGGTGGTCGACAGGGTGGATGGTCTAAGGTGGCCTGTCTCACATCCCTGGGGTTGGCAGGCTGTCCTTCAGGTTAGGGTGCCCGTGTTCTCCATGGGGCCTCCCCAGCAGACCAGCTCAGACGTGTTTACATGGAGAGAACAGCCAGCGGGATGAGAGCAGAGGCTGCAGGCCTCCCGAGGTCCAGACAAGGCTGTCCCACACCTGCCTTCCCGCTGCGCCCTACTCGCCAAAGCAACCCCCCAGCCCAGATTCAAGAGGAGGAAAGACACTCGCCCTCTCTTGATGGGAGCAGCCGCAAAGAATTTGGGGCCATTTAAGAAATGTCACAAATCCTAATCACAATTTCTCCCCCCTCTTAGATCTAATCCAACGTTCTAAATAGATGGCTAGGTCTCCGCTTCCCCAGAGAAAGAAGAGTTTTATGCTGCAAAAATAGAAAACGACACTGACTTAACCTTTCTAGGATGCCATTTAAAAGCATTTTCCAAAAGCATTTGAATGATGGTCACTGTGTAATGGTACTTTCTGAGTTAATAATTGGTAGAGGCTTTTTTTTTTTTTTTTTGGTAATTAATTAGGCAGAGTCCTTTCGTACTGGAAAAACTCACACCTTTTAGGGAGTCCACACCATGACTCCCTGGCCTGCCCACAGTGAACATGACCGCTCTCGGCCTGGCTCCTGGGCAGCCCTGAATGCGGACCACTGTGGGGGGCCGCTTCCCTGGAGAACAGGCTGGGAAAGTAATGCCTGCCGGAGGGAGAGGCTTCCCGAAACAACTTGAGCTGCTCTCTAAAGGAAACTGTTTAATCGATATTGCAGCTGGGCTGTCAGACGAGTTTAGTTCCAAGGATGGGGCATTGATTTTGAGGATGAAACACACGCAGGCCCGGAGGCAGGCGGGTGTTAAGTTGGGTGGTGAGCTGCGCTGGGGGCTTTTACCAAAGCTCTGTGCGCTGCGATTTCCCTGGCGCCCTGGGACTTGCCTTTCCAGGGAGGTAAAAATGAGTCACTCAGGGAGCAGAACTAAAATTTCAGATAGTACAAGTTGTCCTCAGTGATCTTCATCAAAGCAGACCTGAGTCTTACAATAAAATGCTTTCTCCCCTCGGTGGTATTACAATTTCATCTCTCCAGGTGACACAGCGCGCTTCTGGCCCCCCTGGGGAATGAGTGTGTGACAATACTCGGTGAGTACAGCCAACCAGGGGGGCTCACCCACGCCGTGGTATCCAGAGTCTTTGGTGCTCAGTGGTCAGCGGGAAGGCTGTGTTTTCTGATTTCTGCCTATTCAGACGCCTTTCTCCTGCTGCCCCGCCCGAAACCAGGGCTCGGGCTTGAAGCCATCTGCCCTGGCACTGAGGAATGATGAGGAGCAGAGGAATCACCCCGCAGTGAAATATCGTGAAGGCATTGACCTTGGCGCTCTGCCAGTTAGAAACCATGGCAACCACTGCTGGCCCCTGGAAAATTATTTCTCCTTCCAGCATCCCTGTCAATCAGCACGGGCTTCTTCCAGCTTCCAAAGCTGCCATCCTCAGGACATGGCACCCAACTTCTGCTGTCCTCACCTGGGGACGACTGGGTGTTGAGAGACCCAGGGAGTCGTCAGCCTTTCCTGCTCCCACCCAGAGTCCTGTGCAAGGGACAGCAGCTAGTATTTATACGGCGCTTAATACCTGCCGGGAACTTTTAGAAGCATTTTGCATATATCGTATTAGCTCATTTAATGCTTGCAACAATCCCGTAAGAGAGGTACGTACTATTATCTTCATTTTACATGCGAGGAAACGGACGCACGGAGATCATGAGACGTGCATGGGATCATGCAGGCGGGCTTTGGAGCCCAGGCGGCAAGCTCTGGAATCCAGATAAAAACCCTGCAATGTCCCGCCCCTCATTAAAGACAGTAACAGCTTTCTGCTCGAGGGGAAACTGCGGCTCTTAGCCCGAGAGCTTTCCCCTTGACTCAGCCACTCCTTGCCGTCTCATTGTCTTGGCTTATTAAGATGCTTGTATCCATCTGGGTCTAACTAGAGAAACAGAAAACGCTTCAAATATTTATAAAAGGGGATTTACTATAGGCACTGCCTGCTCAGGTGATGGAGAGGTGGGGAGTCGAACAGGGGAGGGCAAGGTAACGCAGCACCAGCACCGCAGGCTGCGGAGCCCGAGGAAAGGGGTCGTGCTCCTGGAGCCAGGCCCTGCAGCCACCTACCACATGGAGCACAGCTGCTCCACAGTCTCTGAAATCTCTCTTCTCCCCTGTTCACTGTCCACGCCACTGCCAGCTTGATCTTTGTCAACTCGGGTGAAACCCTGTCATGTCCTAATGTGTCAGTTTGTAAACCTTTGGTGCTCCTCCTGCCCCCTGCCCCAGAGCACCCTCATATTCTAGCATCTCGGAGCTACACGACTCCTTCCAAGGACAGAATGGTTGTCTTTGCTCAGGCTGCCCACTCAGCCCTGAATGCTGTGCCAGGCAGGGTCCCAGCTAGAAGAGACTGCCCGCCCAGACGGATGCGTCAGGGCGCTGCTGTCCGCGGGGACGGATGCACAGGATGGGGGCGCAAGGGAGGAGAGCCTCGAGGGCCGATCATCAGTCAGGGCCAGGCACAGTGGGAACATGCCTCTCCTACCCTGTGTTTAGGCAAAGGAGCCGGTCCTGTAGGGGCCACCTTGAAAGGAGCAGTTCAACCTTTGGAGAAACTGGCCTGGAGCAACCTCTCCGGCCTGAAACCAGGCGAATAAAACACCCTGAGCACCCTCCTCGCCGCCCAAGCTCCTGCAGGGGCTACCCACTGACGGTCACGGCTTAAAGCCACAGGACAGAAAGGCTGTGGCCATGGTTTACCCAGGTCAGCGGGTTCCGTCACCCCAGCAGAGGGCAGAGGTGAGAAGGATGGGACTGACCGGGGAGGGGCAAAGAAAAAACACCCAGTGCACACGCCCCCTCCCGACATTTCTGTGGCAAATGTCTGCGTCCGTTCTCGAAGACAGAGCCCACATGTGACGTCTCCGCTCCAGTGCCTACACCCCAAAGAAAAGCTTGGTTCTCTCCTTTCCTCTGGGCTGATTAGGATTGCTAATGAGGCAAGATTATGAGTTTCCTCCTGATGTGAGGCAGGTGGCTTTGTGTTTATAGAGTTGAAATATCTAAGCTAGAAAGGGTCTTAGGGGTCACCTAATTCAATTCCTCCATTCTATAAATTGAAAACCAAATCCCGAAAGTCAGAGAGGTTAAGTGACTAGCCCCTTGTCATAATTATGTCTATGGACTGCTTTTAACCCCCCATCATCGCACACGCCATCATGCTCAGAGAAAAACTCTCCACGCCCCTCCTCCCACAGGAAGCAGGGCACGCTGCTCGCTGCTCGGGAGGGAGATGTAAGAACCCACACACGCAGGCAGGTGTGCTGAAGCAGCATCGTGGCCGCGTCCATTTCCTTTGGACACTTACCTCTTGGTTCTTCGGCTTATCTGCCAATAAAGGGGCTCGCAGACCCAGCATTGCTTTCCTTTAATGCTGTGAGGGCACGGTCATGAATAACAACAAAGAAGCACGTGCTGCCACAGCTGTTTTCTCTGAGAAGCACTGGGCTGTGCACCCTGCCATCCGCAAGCCTCTTCCGTTTCTAGACTTACAGGCAATCCCACAGGAGCACCTGTCTGTGGATGGACACTAAGATCCACGAATAATAGCCTATTGTTATTTGAGCTGTGCAGTGAGGTGACTAGCGACTCTGTATATCACTTATTTTACCCATATTCCTTTTCTCAAGATGGTTGTTGTTTTTTTAATCCTCACCTGAGGATATTTTTTTCCATTGATTTTTTTTAGAGAGAGTGGAGGGGAAAGAGGGCGGAGAGGAGAGGAAGAGGGAAAGAGGGGGAGGGAAGAAAGAGAGAGAAAGAGAGAGAGAGAGAGAGAGAGAGAGAGAGAGAGAGAGAGAGAGAGAGATGAAAGAGAGACATATCAATTGGTTACCTCCTATACATGCCCCGACCGACTGGGGTCAGGGATCAAACCTGTAACCGAGGTACCGGCCCTTGACCAGGAATCAAACCCGTGACCCTTTGGTCTGCAGGCCAATGCTCTGCCACTGAACAAAACCAGCCCGGGCTCAAGATGATTTGTTAAGATATGTTTTTATTGATTTCAGAGAAGTGAAGAAAGAGGGAGAGAGAGAGATAGAAGCATTGATGAGAGAGAAACATAGATGAGCTGCCTCTTGTTCGCCCCTTCTGGGGATTGAGCTTGCAACCCAGGCATGTGCCTTGACTGGGAATCAAACCCTGACCTCCTGGTGTACTTACTGGATGACGCTCAACCACAAAGGCTGGGCTCTCAAGATGGTTTTTATGAGAAAAGGGAGAGGAGAGAGGATTTTACGGTGGAGCAGGAGGGGTGTAGAGAACTGGGTATTTTACTGTCCTGGTTTTGTCAGATCTGTAATTTAGGGTATTTATTTAAGCTATTTGGGGTATTTAAGCCGTTTCCCTATCTATAAAATGGGACAGGCTGGACTAGGTAAATTTGAAACCTTCTCTCAGTATCTACATTTTATATTCTTGAGAATAGAGAGAGGAGTAGCAACAATAAGCCGATGATCTATATATACAGAATGGGGCAAGAGTAGACTTACAGTTGTTCATATGAAAAAATAATGCAATAATAAATAATAACACAAGAATAAATTCTGTGTTTTGCATACTCATAGCTATAAACTTACCTCTGCCCCACCCTGTACAGAAAGGAAACAAACTGGAGACTCCTTCCCATTTCAATGGCATGAACCTACAGCTATCCTGCAATCCTTCTCTACCGCTTTCAGACAAACACTACATACATCCATTGACTCCGTTCTGATATTTTGTCACAGGGTTATTCTATCTTTACACCAGTGTGGTGACCTGGCCAACAATGGAGGCTTACCAGGTGACAGATGAAAGCCAGGGGTGACCTGCGAAAGACTTAAACCTGGGCTCTGTAGACTCCCACGCCTGCAAAACACTGCACAAAACAAAGCACCACATTTTGGGCTGCCTTGCCTTACACGTCATCTTGCTCACCATGCAGTTCGTGTTTTTTCTTTATTAAGGAATTACATATGTATCCTTATCTCTCCATTACTTGCCATCCCCCCCCCCCAGCTCATGCCCTCACCCCCCCCCCCCCCCCCGCCACCCCTGGTGTCTGTGTCCATTGGTTATGTTCTTATGCATGCACACAAGTCCTTTGGTTGATCTCTCCTCCTTTCCCCCACCTTCCCCTGCATTCCCTCTGAGGTTTGACGGTCTGATCGATGGATGCTTCTCTGTCTCTGGATCTGTTTTTATTTATCAGTTTATGTTGTTCATTATAATCCACAAATGAGTGAGATCATGTGATATTTATCTTTCTCTGACTGGCTTATTTCGCTTAGCATAATGCTCTGCATGTCCATGCTGTTGCAAATGGTAGGAGTTCCTTCCTTTTTACAGCAGCATAGTATTCCATTGTGTAGATGGACCACAATTTTCTAATCCACTCATCTGCTGATGTGCACTTAGGCTGTTTCCAAATCTTAGCTATTGTAAATTGTGCTGCTATGAACATAGGGGTGCATATATCCTTTCTGATTGGTGTTTCTGGTTTCCTGGGATATATTCCTAGAAGTGTGATTAATGGGTCAAATGGGAGTTCCATTTTTAGTTTTTTGAGGAAACGCCATACTGTTCTCCACAGTGGCTGCACCAGTCTGCATTCCCACCAGCAGTGTACTAGGGTTCCTTTTTCTCTGCATCCTCTCCAGCACTTGTCGGTTGTTGATTTGTTCATGATAGCCATTCTGACAGGTGTGAGATGATACTGCATTGTCGTTTTGATTTGCATCTCTCAGATGATTAGTGACTTTGAGCATGTTTTCATATGTCTCTTGGCCTTCTGTATGTCCTCTTTCGAAAAGTGTCTATTTAATTCCATTGCCCATTTTTTGATTGGGTTATCTTTCTTTTGTTAAGTTGTATGAATTCCCTGTAAATGTTGGAGATTAAACCTTTATCAGTGATAACATTGGCAAATATGTTCTCCCATGCAGTGGGCTTTCTTGTTTTGTTTCTTTTGCTGTGAAGAAGCTTTTTATTTTGATGTAGTCCCATTTGTTTATTTTCTCTTTAATTTCCATTGCCCTAGGACAGTGATGGCGAACCTATGACACGTGTGTCAGAGGTGACACACAAACTCATTTTTTTGGTTGATTTTTCTTTGTTAAATGGCATTTAAATATATAAAATAAATATCAAAAATATAAGTCTTTGTTCTACTATGGTTGCAAATGTCAAAAAATTTCTATATGTGATACGGCACCAGAGTTAAGTTAGGGTTTTTCAAAATGCTGACATGCTGAGCTCAAAAGGTTTGCATCATTGCCCTAGGAGCTGTATCGGTGAAGAAATTGCTTCGGCATATGTCTGAGATTTTGCTGTCTGTGGATTCCTCTAAGATTTTTATGGTTTCCCGTCTTATGTTTAAGTCCTTTATCCATTTTGAGCTTGTTTTTGTGTATGGTGTAAGTTGGTGGTCTAGTTTCGTTTTTTTGCCTCCTTTGCCAAATATTAATTGAGCATAATGGCTTGGGTCAATTTCTGGGTTCTCTGTTCTGTTCCATTGGTCTATATGTCTGTTCTTGTGGCAGTACCAGGCAGTTTTGAGAACAGTGGCTTTGTAATATAGCTTGATATCTGGTATTGTGATCCATCCAAGTTTCTTCTTCTTTCTCAGGATTGCTGTGGCTATTCAGGGTATTTTTTTAATTCCAGATGAATTTTTGAAGAGTTTGTTCTAGGTCTGTGAAATATGCCATTGGTATTTTAATGGGAAGTGCGCTGAATCTTTTTAAAAAATATATATTTTACTGACTTTTTACAGAGAGGAGGGAGAGGGATAGAGAGTTAGAAACATCGATGAGAGAGAACCATCGATCAGCTGCCTCCTGCACACCCCCTACTGGGGATATGCCCGCGACCAAGGTACATGCCCTTGACCAGAATGGAACCTGGGACCCTTGAGTCCGCAGGCCGAAGCTCTAGCCACTGAGCCAAACCGGTCAGGGCTGAATCTCTTGATTGCTTTGGGTAGTATGGACATTTTAATGATGTTGATTCTACCAATCCATGAACACAGTATGTTCTTCCAACTGTTTATGTCTTCTTCTATCTCTTTTATCAATGTCCTGTAGTTTCCCGAGTACAGGTCTTTTACCTCCTTAGTTAAGTTTATTCCTAGGTATCTTAATTTTTTTGGTGCAATGGTAAATGGGATTTTTTAAAATCTCTCTTTCTGTAAATTCACTAATTCACCATGCAGTTTTTAGCAATTGAAATTAGTTGGTCTTTTCTGTGAAACACCTTCATTTCCATATCTGTACCTTGGCAGCCTGAAGTACTTCTGCCAAGTGGAACTAGTTACCTTTCCCCGTAACTATTTGTATCCACTCATCTCCATGGAGACTTCTGGTCTTTGGGTAATCATGGACTCTGTGAAGCCACTGAGATTTGGAAATTGTGTGTTACTACAGCATTCATTAGATACTAAGATACTAAACTGACTATTAGAGCTAGAAGCGGGCATGGAAATAGAAGACCCGCTTCTTCTCTTTGGAATAGAAACTGGGTCTCAGAATGCCATCAGTACTCAGGTTCCACCACTCTGCCCCTCCAGGGTCTCTGTCCCAGCCTGCTGTGCTGTGTTAGGTACCCAGTGTAACGCCCTAACTATTCCCCAATCTTCCCCCACCTCTATCTACATCATTCTTTACCCCACCATTGGAATTCTCTTTGTAAAACATTACCTGTAATGGGAAACACATAGACCCTTACACTCCTCTAACAGGAGCCCAAGAACCAGGACAGCAAATAATTTGCACAGGATGGTGGCCCGCCTGCCAGCACATGCCTCACCCCTGTCCCTGCGTGTGCCCGCTGACAGTCCAGCCCTCTCAGCGGTGAAGTGACTTTTCCTGGCCGCCCGCCAGAAGTCACAGCTTCCTTGGATTCAGAAACAGGGAGTACAAGTTCCAATGAAGTCAATCAAGACAAACTTACACTTGAACTCAATATATTTTAAAATATTTTCAATTTCCTGTCTTTTCTTTGAGTTTTTGTCTACCTGAACCAATTATATTTGCATGTGGTATTTATACTTTTTGTAAAAAGGTGTTTTTAAATAGTAAATTTTAGTTTTTAATCCAATGATCAAGGGTTTTTATGCATTTGAGTAGGTCCAATCAGTATGCAGATGGGCAGGCAACAAATAGGTTGTTGTTGCTTTCTAAATATCGTATGTATGCGTGTGCACACACATATGTATGTGTATGTACACATATGTATACTTATCAAATATATAAACATATATATTGTTAGTTATTGTGCAAAATAAATGTGAAGTTTTATGTCATTCCCTCTCACATAGTTGGGGTCTAGCTTGCTGGGTGCAAAGAGTATCTTACTCCTTTATATGTAACCTGATGTCCTGCCCCAGGGCTCCTCCTACACAGGACAGGATTTAGTTAGTATTTGTTTAACAGATGGCTACAGTCATTTGCTGTGGCTCTTCTCATACTGCGCGTGTGTGGCCTGTTCTGTGCCCCTGACTGGCATTCCTGGGTCGTGTCAGTGCTGTGGGTCTGCCTTTTTGTCCCCTAGAGCTTCTGATGCTTTTGCTCGAAGATGGCCAAAGGCCAGCTAGCCAGTCCACTATTTTCCCTTCTCCGCTGTCCGCAGCCAAGGCCACTTGTCATGTTGCTTAGTGTTCTAATTCAGTGCATCCTTGGACTATGCATTCACCCCCTTTGGCTTGGCAGTAACTGGCTGTATTTCATCAATTAAATGTAGCAGGGCTTCCCACAGCCCTTTACCCCCCTCAGTCACCCAGCTTGGAAAGAGAGGGATGAGTCAGAGACGACAGCATAGTTTAAGGCAGTTACTTACTGGCACAGAACAAAGACCCTGCCATACGTTAGGGAGGGCCCGCCTGCCTGGTGACTTTGCCCCTTGGGGACAGGCGGTTTCTTGTTTCTGTTGAACTAGAGGTGTTCTATTCAGTCCCTGATGACATGAAATCAATGCCTCCCAAGATCGGGGGCAGGCTCTGGGGCTTGCCACCTCAGAGGAAAACACCGATTAAGGATTAATGTGATCTGAGAACACCCAAGTCCAAACAATGTCATTGACCCAGTGCCGATATGTGGCTGGGTTAACCCAGCAGTATTCTGGGATCCACTGAGAGCTGGGGCTCTTTGATTCCTAACCTTTGCACGGGGGTGAAAAAAGACGTGCTGGAAAGCCTTGATGCACGCTGTGGTGGTGGTAGCAAGTTCAAGATCAAATGGCCACTTCATCTTCAAAGACTCCCAAGGCCTTGCAGCACTGAAGGGGACTAGGGTAGGGAGTGTTATTTTAATAGTCATTTGATCAAGGGCTCAACTAACATTTTCTAAGTGTCTTGTACTAACTGGATAGTAGGCCTGTCTTCTTTGTGTAGACCACCCTCCCTCCCCCCGCCCCCCACCCCGAAAACTGTCCTTTTTGAGAAACTCCTACCCAGTTTATGAAGACTTGTCTTTGGACTCTGAAGTGATCATCTTTGTAGAGACCATGGGTTCAAAGATTTGTCATCTACACCAAAGATGCCTGCTCACATGCAGGTGTCTTCCTTTCTTCCTCCAGGTGCTCTCGAGATGATGCAAGACCCACTGAAAGTCCACGTTTTCTTCTCACTTCTGAGCAGCCTCAGGTGAACCACAGACGTCTTGGACATGGCCTTGTAGAGGTGTTCGGGACGCCCTTTTATTCTGAAGAGGTATGTCAGGGCCTTCACTGGAAAACCATTTTAATTGACATAACGATCTTCAGATAAGTTGCCTGTATTCTTCACAGAACTCTCCTGGTGATTTTGTAATTCTTGATATTATGCCGGGAAGAAAACGTTAGGTAGATGCTTATAACATCTCTCTTTGGTCACCTACTAAGCTCCTTGCTCAGCTCAGGACTGACTGTGTCCATCAAAAACAAGAAATCGCAAACACTGGGATCGGGTAATCCTGACTCACGCACCCGGAGACTCTATGCAGAACGTAAAAACCGATTTGGAGGGTGCTATTTCTCCCTCTTTTTCTAATTTCATTACTTTGGGAAAGTAACTTCACTTCTTTGGCTTTTATTCCATTTTCTCATCTGAAAAATAAATGGGCTGGGCCAAAAGGTCCCTAAGCATCCTTCCAGTTCTAAACATTCTTAGCATTTTTTTTTCTTCATGCATTATACATCAGCTGTCACAGTCTGCAATATTTGCAGTGTTCTTCAGGCAAATAAACATTGGGATTGTTTTCAGGACTCGCCTGTTTAAAAAGCACATTTATACATGTCATTTTATTTGGTCTCCCCCCAAAATCATATAAAGTAGGTTAGGTAGGGATGACCATCTTTCCCACTGACAGATGGGGAAACTGAGGCTCAGAGAGGCTAGGCGATTCGACTATGACCAGCCTCCATAGTAAGGACTGAAATGAAGCCACATAACTGCAAACCCTAGCTCTTTCTTCTCTGTCTGCCCACCTCCTTGACTGTTCTGCACACTGACTCAAACTTGACCGAGAAGGGTCTGGGAAATTGAAAGGGTTGCTAAAATATCACATATCACCAAATCACTGTACGGTCTGTAAATCAAGCCCATATTTCATATTCCAGACCTGCCCTTTTTGCTTTTGTTAGACGAGAAGAGGAAAGTGGTGAGAAAGCTGAAGCTTGCATCTTATTCCCTCCCCCTTAAGCAAGTCCTTGCAGCCTCCAGGGATCGCCCTTTAAAAACAAAATCATCTAGGAGCAGAAGCAGTTTGTCATCATAAGACCTTTGGATGAATTGCTCGGGGAATGAACCCTGACAGCTCCACAGACACACTCCCGGAGTGGGCTGCTGCCCTGTTCTCCTCCATCTACCTTGCATTCTTCCAGAACAAAGCCTCAACAGTGGGAGGAAAGGGCGGCCAGAGCCAATATAAACAACAGCGACCTAAACGCAGGCCTCAGAGGTGACTCCAGTTTCTCCTGCTTTGCCACTGAGAGAAGGATATTTAGGGGAGAGAATGGAAAAGCAGTTACACACTCAGATTAGAGCTGGGCCCCAGGTGGGTGGGTGGTCAGGCTCTTGTAATGGATGTAAGGTTATTTTTCACGGGCTCCCATGTGGAGTGGAAAGAAGGCTAAGATGTCGCCAGTCTTGAAGCGGGCTGAGCGCAAAGCAAGACCCTGAAGTCAGCAACGAAAAGTGTGCTGGTCTCTGAGAAAGATCTGGGTGCTGGGCAGTAAATTTACTCCTCTGGCCTTCCTTTTTCTCCCTCAGCTGTAAAAGGAGGGTTTTTGAGTAGCATCCAACCAGCACTAGTATGGCACCAACTGTATGCCCTCCGCTGTGCCAGGCACTGATGATACAGAAATGGACAAGAGGAAATGAAGGCATTTGTTAATGTGCGAAACTGTTGGCATGCACGTTGATTCCATATGTGTTTTAAACCCCACCATCATTGTGTTCTGTACAGTCTATATTAGTGTAAAATTATCCACAGACTCTTCTGTTCTCATTGATTTTCATCCCAGCCTGCATTTCTGTCATTTCTTTTGAGCTGCTCTTTCCTCTCCCTGAAGAAACCTCCCTCCCCTCCTCCCTCCCTGCCCCCTTTCTCCCTTTTGTAAGTACAGCTCTGCAAGGGATGAAATTCTCATTTTTGCTTGACTGGAAAGTGTTATTTGACTTTAATTTTGGCAGGCTATTTTTCCTGGTTATAAATTCCAGAGTGGCAGGGTTTCTCTCTCTCCAAACATTAAAGATGTCATTCTTTTTGTCTTTCAGCTTCTATTGCTTCTTTTGGGGAGTCTTCTAATTTTCTCTCCTATGAAAGTAATGTGTCTTTCGATCTGACAACTTTTAAGATTTCCTTTGTCCTTAAAGTTCGGTGGTCACATAATGATGCGTCTGGGTGTTGTTTTCCTTGTATTGGACCCACTTGTGTTTAGTTTACAGAACTTCTGGAATCTGTGACTTGATATCGCTCAGAAGTTTCAGGAAACTATCAGGCATTGTCTCTTCAGATATTGCTCTTTCCCACTCTCTCACCTTCCTCTAGGGTGCCAGCTGCAAGAATGTTCGACCTTTCTCTGTGTGTTATGCTCTTTTCTATATGCTATGTCCCTTTTTCGGTCTGTGGTTTCGCTTTGATATTTTCTGCTGATTTGACTTTCAGTTAACTAACCTTTAGTTGATCAATACTCTGTTAAATCCACTTACTGATATCTTCAAATCAGTTATAGAATTATCATTTAATTATTTAAAAAATAGGTTCCAGCTCTGGCCTGTATGGCTCAGTCTGTTGAGCACTGTCCCGTGCACCAAGAGGTGGCAGGTTCGATTACTGGTCAGGGTACATGTCCGCACTGCAGGTTCGATCCCCAGTCGGGGAGAGTGTAGAAGTCAACAATCAATGTTTATCTCTAGTATCTATGTCTATGTGTCTCTCTCTCTTCCTCCCTCTTCCTCTCTCTAAAATAAATTATAAATTAAAAAATAGATTCCAAGTCTTGGCAAAATTCCCCATCTTCTTACCCTTTACTAAACACAGTCAAGCCAATGTATGATAGGTAATTCCATTATCTGATTTACCCATGAATCTACTGCTCTTTTCTATTTCCATCACTTTGTCCCTTTTTTTGGGGTCTCTGTAACCAATTTTGGTACCCTGCTAGACACACTGTGTGTGAACAATGATGTAATCTCCCAGAGAGAAGTTCCCTATCCTCTGCCGGCAGCTAGATGAGGGGCAGTTCACCTCAATCCAATTAGGGACCAAGTGGGCCTCCGTCTACTTCTGATTTTTCTCTGAAAACCAGGGTTCTCAGATGATATCCTGGGGTGTTAATATTACCTCTCCTGGACTTTATTTTTATCTCCCGGGGACTAAGAGACTGTTACAAATTCTACCTTGATTTTTAGATTGTATTCACTTGGATCTTAAGCCTTTTGTCCAATCACTAAATACCCTGATAGAAAAAACCTCCAAGTATTGGGCTTACTTCTCTGCTTATCCTTCCTTCCTTCCTAGCTCTGGACTACACAAGTCCTAGATGCACTGGCAGGCTCAAACTTGAATTTCTTTTCTCCGTAGTTCTAGACATTGCCAAAAGCTCAGCCAGCTTCTCTCTAGCTCTCAGATGTCGTCACCCTTTGTGTAGCTTCTCAGGCACTCGAAGTAGGCCCCCAAGCTGGCATACACCTGAGGAGAAATGCCCAGGGTAGAATGTTGGGGTCACATTAATGAACTCCCCTTCTTTCTGGGACCTTGACCCCTTGAGTTCTGATTTTCTCAGTTGCTCTCTGATATCTTGAAGCAGATGAATTTTTTTTTAATACAACCTTTCTTGACTCATTGGTCTATAGTAAGCTACTTCATGGTCGAAAGCAAACAAAAAGTAAAACGGTACATAGATACTTCCAACATAAATAATCAGGAGTGAGTGTGTGTGTGTTTGTGTGTGTGTGTGTGTGTGTGTGTGAGAGAGAGAGAGAGAGTGTGTGTTTGTGAATGAAATAAGTATTGCAGTACATTTTTTTTCTGGGAAAAGAAACTTTAAGCTGGATTTTAAAGAAACAGAGACAATTAACGGTCATAGAAATCATAAGTAAAGGTAGTATATATGCATATAAATAAATGTTTTCATTCATTCATTTTTTTCCAAGATGTATTTATCACCATGGTGCTATATGCCATCCTGTGGGAGAGGTGCTCCTGATGAAACAATAAATGTCTTAGAGCTTAGAGGCTATGGGAATGCAGAGATAAGCAGGAAACGACAATATACAAGAGTGGGGCAAAAGTAGGTTTACAGCTGTGAGTTTATTCTTGTATTATTATTAATTATTGTATTATTTTCCAGATGAAAAACCATTAACCTACTTTTTCCCCTGTATTAAGATTAAGTACATAAAACAAGGATCTGTTTGGTTGGAGCAATGGATCTAGGTAGAGAACAATACAAAATATGAGAATTAAAATGAGGTAAGATGTTAAAAACCAATGATAGAGGACTGTGCTTGAGGAGAGCTTTGGGTTTGCATGGCAAGCAGTAGAGTTTCACTCCATGTTGAGGTGGGCAGTGTCCAAGCATGAGTGTGTGTGAGGAAGACGATCCCAGCGGGATATTCAGAAGCCTGGGAACCAAGCCAGAAACCACAGGGATGGAGACCTCTGGGTTATCGGAATACAACACAAGCACATCCAGGATCAGAACTTCCCCTAACTGAATTTATCGGAGTCCAATACTTTGGGCCATATTCTATTTTGAAGTAATGCTAAAAGACGCAGAAGAAATCAGGCCTCTGGTCCCACTTGGCTATCAACTGTGACCTTCTGAGTCCTTTCCTCCTCCCTTTCCTCTTCCACTATTTATTCCATTTCTTTCCCTTTCCCACCTGTCCTCACGCCTTCCTTTCTTCCTTGTTTCTCCTTCATGTTCATCTTTTTCTTGCTCCATTGCTTTTACCAGAAGTGCTGTCATTGTAGTAGCGTGGAATCCTCGAAGAAAACACGTTCTGGGGACCTCCCGTCACCCCTAGATCTTCACTAACCAGCCCAGTGTGCGGCCTGCAGCCCTCAGGATTGTACTGCCCTTTGCATTCCATTGTGGTGTGTGGCTGCAGAACAATTACGTTTTGTGCTGCACGTTTCCCCGGGTTTCCTTATTCTGTGTCCCTAAGGAGACACAGAAAACTGGAGAATCAAAGCCACGCTGTGATCCCCCCAGGACTGTGACAGGAGCTGGCTTTTGAGAGCACATCCTCCAGGATCCGAGTCAGCAGCTCAGCCAGCTCAGCGCAGAGGGCACGCCAGAGTCGCTGTCTGTGCATTAGCCCCAGCGGCCCGCGCTGCCCAGCTCTCATCGGCTGTTCCTTCACAGTCAGAAGCACACAGCTCAGATAATTAAGCACTTGCGAGGCATTTTACATTTTCACGAAGCAATCAGCAGGGAATTAATTCTGAAGATGCTCATGCCCTGTACTCCAGGCGTCTCACCCACTTGGCAGGTGGGTAGCGGTGAGCTTATCCTGAAGCAGACGAGGCTGGAGCTGGCCTCTGACTTGCAGGAGCCTCTTCCAAGGGCCGAGGAGGAGCCCTGGCAATTCTGTGTTTGTAGTTTATGTTCTTTTTCTTAATAATAGTCTTCGCCAGGCTATTTTGTAAGCATGAGGTCCCGCAATAACAAACTCTATGCCCTGAAGAAACTAAAATATTATTTTCTGGAGATTTATAAAATGAGAAGTAGCAAGACTCTTTTTCTTATTGCCAGGCTGAGACTATGGCCAGTTGCATCAGATATTGTTCTACCTCTAGCCCTCATTTCAGATGTCTAACGTTGGGTTTCGAGGCGGTTTGCTCCTCATATATATGTTAGGGCATTTTTAATACAGATCTGTATCTTGAGTGTGGTGGTCATAAGACTGTACCTCACAGCATTCCACCAAGAGGGAGCTTCACTGATCTAGGGGCCAGCAGCTGGCTCCAAAGCTTGGTGCCATATTGTCACCAAGGCCATGCTTCCCAGGCGTCTCCCAGCTGGTAGCTGGCGCAGTAGGAATACCTGAGCAGAGCTGGTCCTGGGCGACTTAGCACTTTTCTGTGCACGAACCCCCTGATGGTATCGCTGAACCTTCTTAGACTTCACAGCAGTTGAGGATGTTTCTACCCACTAGGGGTTCCCTTTCGCCTTCACTAGGGGTCAGACTTGATTAAGGGTCTGATGGATTTCCCAGCTTTGCCTGGCTTCTACCTCACCTTCTGTCACATGGGCATTTCCCTTAATACAATCCTTCTGCATCGAATCCTGTTTTAGTATCTGCTTCAGAGAATGCAAACTAACACACTGAATTAATTGGAAAAACAGAATCGGCTATTAGAACCATTAATTAAAGTCCCACCAAATTTTCAAGGATCTGAATAAGTTAAATTTTGAAGGGAAAAAACTCTCATTGTCATGCACCTCCCTGTCTTTAACTTTTGCCCAAACTTGAAATATCCTTTTCTCCTCCTCTATCTAAATCCTGTTTATCACTTGAAGCCCAGCTCCATCACACCTTCTTCATGAACCTTCTTGGTTCTTTCTTCTGAATTCTTATGGTCCTGGTTCTATGAATTTATACATCACGGTAATCCTCAATCAACTGTGGTGATCAACCAGTGCATCTTTATTATTATTATTATTATTATTATTATTATTATTCCTCACCCGAGGTTATTTTTCCATTGATTTTAGAGAATGGAAAAGAGGGAGAGAGGGAGAGAGAAACACTGATGTGTGAGAGATACATTGATCCGTTGCCTCCCGCACCTGCCTGCCTGGACCCAGGATTGAACCTGCAACCCAGGTACATGCCCTTGACCAGGAACCAAACCCGCAACCCTTCAGTCCCCAGGCTGGTGCTCTACCACTGAGCCACACCAGCCAGAGCTCAACCAGCCCATCTTTAAACCCCAGAGGTCTACCTAACCACTTCTACGTGTACTTCTCTTGCAAAGCTTGTAGACAAGTGTTCCCCAAATTATGTTTCAGGAACAGCAAGAGCTAATATATAGTTTAAGAGAGGAACATTCCATGGTCAAATAAATTTGGGGAAATAGCCGCTATGTACTGTGGTTCTTTCTCAGATATGTAAATGCATACCACTACACTGAAGGCTTAGAGATAACCTATGGGAATGGCTTTGATTAATTCTATATTCCCTCTACCTATTTGACTAGGGAAACATAAAATTTCTAATAGCCAGGATTTATTTAATTTTTACAACACAAGTTAAGAATTATAGTTGAAGATATCTCTTTCAGGGACGCATTTGTATCAAGCCATCCTCCACACATGTTTAACAGGAATGGGAAGGGGGCAAATTAGTTGGTAACATTGGCAGGCAGGGGAGCCATGAGAGCCAAAGGAAGGGGACCAGGAATAGAGGAAGGCAGAGTGTGCAAGGCAGGACTTGGGAAAGTAGGTGATGTGAGCTTATTCTTCCTGGGTAATGTTTTGTTTTGAAATATGTTTTTATTGACTTTATAGAGAGGAAGGGAAAGGGAGAGGGAGAGGGAGAGGGAAAAGGAAAGGGAGAGGGGAGGGAGAGGGGGAGGGAGGGAGGGAGGGATAGCGATATCCATCAGTTGCCTCCTGCACACACTCTGACTCTAGGGAATGACCCCGCAACCTGGGCATGTGCCCTGACCAGGAATCGGACCGGTAACCTTTTGGTGCACAGGATGACTGACACTCAACCAGCTGAGCCACTCCGGCCAGGGCCAGGTTAATGCATAAAGAGGATGGTTCCTTCTGCTCCGGAAGCACATAGTCATCACGTCAAAGAAACACCGGAGTTCTGAGGCACTGCTTGCTTCGCAGGCTCTCTGAGCATTCATTCTCTGCTTTCCAGCTGCATTTTAAAGCAAGATTGGAGAAAATACCTTACATTCTGAATTTGCCTCAGCTTTCAGCATCCCCTTATTCATTCATTTATTCCAATAAAAATGTATTACCCCCCTACTATGTGCCAGGAGCTGTTCTTGGTGCTGGGGATGCAGCAGTGAACGAAACCAGTAAGGTTCTCTTCTCATGGGACTTACGTTCTAACTGAGTAAACAGATAGTCAACCAAATAAATAAACTGAAACATAGAAATATCAATAGCAAGTTTTATGAAGAAAATAAAACAGGATAAAGGATCAGAGAGTAGACTAGGCAAAGTAGACGCCTAATAAATATTGATTAAATGATTGAATATGGCCTTGTGATGGCTTCAGCGACTCTGCTGCCTTCAAAGAGAATATAACAAGAAGAAGCGCTAGCCGGGCTTGCACAGGTGTGATCATTTTCTAAAACGCAAGAACCCCTCCAAGTGGGCAATACTTTGACATCCTCAGCCCTGTTCCTGCTCTTCACACGGCGAGCAAACATTCAAACGTTGCCTCTCAGCTGTCAGAGCGACATATTTAGCACAATCCCTCCCGGTTTGAGCATCCTGGAAACGTTGCTATCTTTCCCACCTCCGCCTTTACCCATTACCCCCTTGTAATTACTGCAATGACTTCAGATTAAGATGTTAAAGTCAGAAATGTTTGTGAAAAAAATTGGCAAGCTGTCACGTCTGAATACCCAGCTGAATTGCCGGATGAATAATAATGCAGAAATGCTTACTGCAAGAAGAATAAATAAAAGCTCATTGTTGTGCAATAAATCCTTCGCTGTAAAACACCGCGGAGGAAACTGGCTCTAGGTTTATCACATTTCCCTCCAAGTGTTCAGGACATTTTATTTAATTCTTTTCCGCGCTTTATTCTTTTCCAGGGCTGGTGTATGGTCCTACCCGACTGTCCCTCATGACATATTAATGCTCCAGGAGTATGTGGGGAGAAATACCAGCAGCATGGCTGCTGACAGGAGCAGCCAGTGACCAGAATAAATGATTAGCTCAGAAAGTGGCAGCCGAGGGGGCATGGGCACAGCGTTATTACCTGTTAGTCGGAAGAGAAGGCTTTTTATTTATTTATCTTAAAACTAGAGACTTAGATGTAGGGTTTCCATCTTGCACATAGCGGGGCATCTGTGCTTATGCAAAAGGAGATAGACACGGAAGGTGATCCCTTTACCACACAATCCCCCTAAGGTTCCACATGGGCCCTTAGGCTTGCAGCAGATCTTGGGCGACACTGTAAGCCAGAGGTCATTGTCACATCTGAAGAACTAGCAAGGCACGTCATATAATTAGGCAATAACTACTATTCTGCATATTCTGTTTTGTCTGCATATCTTAGGACTGATACATATATTGTGATCTCATTTGATTCCCCAAATAATCCTGGAGAGCAGGATCATTTTGCCTATTTTTAAAATGAGGCCATTTATATTCAGAGAAGTTAAGTCATTTGCCCAAGGTCACACAGCCAGCAAGGGGCAGATCTAGAATTCAAATCTAGGTCTCTCTGACTCTCTAAGTTTGGACTTTAGTCACTCTTTTAAATTTTTTAAAAATACATTTTTATTGATTTCTGAGAGAGGAAGGAAGAAAGAAGAGAGATAGAAACATCGATGATGAGAAAGAATCATTGATCAGCTGCCTCCTGCACACCCCCTACTGGGGATTGAGCCTGCAACATGTGCTCTCACTGGGAATCGAACCCTGACCTCCTGGTTCATAGGTTGATACTCAACCATTGAGCCACTCTGGCCAGGCGATTCAGCTCATTTTTATCAAGCCTTTAATTAGGACCAAACCCCATGCTGCTCATCTTTCCCTAATACAATCAAGATCTGAGAATAAAGTTAGTCATTTGAAAGTGTAAAAGTGGTTAGTTCATACTCTGGCAGGAGGTAAGAAGTAGGAAAATCCCTGAGCAAGTGGAATGGAGAAACTGAGACAAGAAAATTAAACAAAGCTAAACAGTTTGGGCAGCTTGTGAATCGCAAGATCTTATCTTCCCCAACCAAGGATACTGAGAGCAAATGGTTTATACCTCTCCTCCCTAACCAGAGAATGCATAGCTTAAATCACTCTGGCCTGGGAAAATGGAGGACAAAGACCCAATTAATGTCATTTGTGCCAGCTAAATCCAAGGACAGATAAAGTTTGGGGGACAAATAACAAAACCCCAAAAGCATTTGGACGATATCTCTTGGGGGGTGTTAGGCAGGAATGATAGCTGCCAAGAAAAGGAGAAAGGTTGAGAAATGGGGAGTTTATCTCACCTACTAAACAAAGAAGTCAGCCATCTTAGGTTTTACCAAACAAGAAGACCAGATGTATGTACCAACATTCCAAGATAAGCCACAACAATATAGAAGGGGACTTTGAAACCGAGTCTGCTACCCAAGACTAGGGGAGCTTTGAAAACTATAGGGGGAAGGGTAAAAAACCCCTGAACCTCCACTGGGCACACACTCAGACTAGCTGAGTTGCCTCCTTGTGCTTTATGCCAAGTGTGTTCTTAATAAATTTGACTGCTTTGCTTCAGTGCTGCTTTCACTCGTCTGAAATCTTTCTTATGAGATTGACAAAAGCAGAAGAAGGGACAGTCTTATCCCCCACCTCAGACTTAGGGGGCTGTCTGGTAACAATACTACTTTAACAAGACCAAATTAGGAAAATAATTTTTTTAATAATTTGTTCAGTGCTGAGAACGCCACAATTTTTAAGTCCCTGGCCTCTCTGTGAAGCTGCCTACTGATGTTTGCTAATCAATCATCTTTAAAGCAAGGACGTTAACGCATTTACTAAAGGCCACCAGAGTTCTTTCTATGCATCCGGAAAAAAACATTCAACCCAAAACCAAGATCATAATTCCACCTTAATGCAAACTCTTCTTTGCCATTGGGATTAAAATCAGTGTGTATCAAGTTTGTTAATGTCAACAACGTAGATGACAATAATGATAACGGTAGCTATGACAACAAAGACGATCATGATGCTGAAAGCTTGTCTATATTACAACTTCTTAGGTTTTACTATCATTTCAAAAACCACCACCATTTGTCAAAAGTTTTTTAAATTTTTCATTGATGGGAAGCAGTCTAATTTCTGATCAGATAGTGCTACTGCTGAGATGTGCATGCATTGCTCACTGTGCAAGACAGAGAAGAGAAAAAAAATATAGATAAGAACCTAATAAAGAAATCACAGCCGAAACCGGTTTGGCTCAGTGGATAGAGTGTCGGTTTGCGGACTGAAAGGTCCCAGGTTCGATTCTGGTCAAGGGCATGTACCTGGTTTGTGGGCACATCCCCAGTAGGAGATGTGCAGGAGGCAGCTGATCGATGTCTCTCTCATCGATGTTTCTAGCTCTCTATCTCTCTCCCTTCCTCTCTGTAAAAAATCAATAAAATATATTTTTTAAAAAATTATATATATATATAAAAAAAAAAGAAATCACAGACAAGTCTCTCTAATTGCAAAAAGAATTGGAAAGCCTTTCATTTGACCCACATCTGTTTTCACACCTATTTACCATTTTTGTCACCTCCCCTTTCCCTTCCACCTACTTCTTCTAGTATTCTATTGTTATAATAATTATCATCATTATTATTTTTTTTGTCTCTTCTTTTTCATTCTCTTTTTCAGCAAACAAAACAGTGGAGGAAACAGCCTTCTAGATAATGAATTGCATTATTAATTTGGTTTGTTGCCAGGGATTCTGGTTCTGACTTAAGGTATTAAATGAAGTTCCAGGATTTAATCAAGGGATGAAGGCTGTCAGGAAAAAGAAAATCAACTCTGCAGGTGAGTAAGCTGGAAATAATTGGCATTTAGAGCTATGCGTTAGGGATGTTTGGTCCAAGCTCTTTCTAGAGGAGATAAAGCAAAAATGATGTGTTTGGTTAGTTCAAAAGTCAGATCCTTATAATAACAGAAATAGTAGGAAGCTTTTCTGATTTATTCTATTGAACCATCAATATCTGGAGTCATTGCACTCAGGGATTGTTGAGAAAACATTGACGAAAAGAGGCCACAGTTATTGTCCAGGCAGCATTGTGCATCCTTCTGAGACGGCTTGTCCTGACCTGGGCCCTTCATCCTGCCCCCTCGTAACTGCAGCTTTCGCCAGACAGGAGGGATCTGCTGCCAGGGGCAAATGGTGCCAGAATGAACCGCTTTGTCAGTTCCTGAACCTGAGCACCCCCAGCTAGGAGACTGGAATGTGAGCACCTTGGCTAGCATCTCAGATGCACACTTGTGAGATTTTGCCTATAATTCAAAGCAAACAGAAGGGAAAAAAATATATTCCTACTGTGCTGTGAAAATAGAAATAAAACCCCTAAACACTGTCGATTCTAATTCCTCCACCCAGGACTTCAGATGCTGATACCGGTTGCCAGGAATAAACACCCACTGAGCACATCCCAGAAACTTAATTGTCCTCTTGTTACTCAATATTTACAGTCCTCAATGTGCAGTGGGGCTGCTGGGCTCTCTTAAAGGGCCATGTCTGCAGCCCTCAGTCCTCAGGGCACCCCAAGTAACAAAAGGGTAGGGAATCCGCTCTTGCTAACACGGGGAGGGACTTGTCTTTCCCTTTCCTTCTTTTCTGTGTGGCCTTAGAAAGATGTAAGCCCTCCTGGTCTTCAAGGTAAGGGCACTAGTTCCCATTCTTTGGGGTTCCGTATCTATTGGGCCATCAACATGTACTGTGAAAAAAGGAGGGACCTTGAAGATGGGGTAACAAGGAGGAGGGCGATAGTCAAAGGAGGCAGTGTCTGGGGAAACTGGAGCTGTCCTTAGAAAGTGGGCAGAGGGGTGGACCTCACGGGGCCTGCTGAAGGGGGCCTGCTGGAGTCTCAGAAGCCACCTGGGTGCTGAATCCTTGCTCTCCGGACTTCACTTCTGCAAGGACAAATATGCAAGTTCACCCCACTCTCTGTGCCCAGGAACTCTGTAATGAAAGACTTCATTTCACTAACATCCTGGGTCACACCTGAGATTGCACAACAGTGCTGGCCTGCCTGTGCCTGGGATTCATGATGTACACCCTTCTCCCCCCCCGCCCCCCCCGCCACCCCACCCCCCCGCAATACATCCCCGTGGGCATTATCCACCCTCCCTATATATAGCCTATGTACAAAGCCAAGAAAAGGACAGGGGTCCTAAGTATCAGAGGTCTGCGTGTGCATGGGGTGAGCTGGGGGGAGTGCTGTTCCCCTGATAGAAGAACAAGGACGAGGGCGAAGCAACCCCTAGATTGTCAGCCTGTGACTTGCTCTACCTGCCCCTTCTATTCAGGAGGGATATCATTCTGCGTGAATTAAAACTAGTGACAACCACACAGCCTGCATGTTCCTTGACCCTTGGTCAGCTCACCACCTCGTATGGATTCATGAGTCACTTTCACCTTAAGCTTCATCCCCCCGGCAGGAGGTCAGACCCAAGGAGTCACGGGGGGCGGATGTGAGAGCATGAAAACCAGAGTGAAATGTGTGCTTTGGGGGAGACTCAGTGGGTGGCAGCCCCAGCTGGCTTATAGCGGCTTAGGAAGTTATAGGACTAATGCTTTTCTGCAGGTTCATTTGAAAGTGGGGAAAGAGGCAATAAAAAAAGAAATCAGCAAAGTGCTTTTGTGATAGCGAGATTTGCCCATCATTTTTAGGTTTCGGTGTATAAGATTAGTGTTCATGAGATTTTTAAATTTCCTCCTACAGACTCTGTTTTTAAATAGCACCTGGGGTATACCTTTATCCACAGATGCAGCCTTTCCCTGAATGTAGTCTGAGACAAAAATGAATTTCCAATGCCCGATGTTAACACACCGCCCTCAGCCGACAGGTGGATTGTCAATTACCCAGTCACGTGTCCTGGGCACCTTCTGTGGTGGTGGAGACACAAAGCAGGGTCTGCCTCCTTCCTGCACATGAGCCTCCACAAGCATCACCAGCAAGCATCACCAGGCAACTGAGAATGTGTGGGTGAATGATAAATGCTTTGGCCCTTTTAACTACGTCAACTGGAGCAGAAATTAAGGACACATAGCAACAGCCAATCATAAGCACCTGTTATCATATTTGGGACTCTTGGGCATGCTTTTTCCTCAATCTTTAATAAAAATATATTTCAAAGAGCATGCATATAAAATTCTCAGAGTTTTAACCAAGAGCCTTGAGAAAGAGTGTAATTATCCAAAAAACAAAACAAAAAACAAAACACTTTCATCACAGGAACTTGAAACACAGCATGGTTTTCCTTTCTTAGTCAGATAGATCGGGAGATAGCAGGAAAGAGCTCATAACCTTGTCAATTGCTGCTTATGAGTAAGAGTCAGAATCACTCTCCGTTGATCCCAACAGCTTCCACTGGGAGAGCAGAATTCTTCCACGGAGTGTCAGGAGCCTGGGACCTAGAACTTCCTCTGCCTCCCATCCCGGGAACAGCTCACTTGGTGCTCGAGGAGCCCTCTGCATCACCACCTCCGCCCCCAGGGTTCAGGGCACAAGCTCTTATAAAATGACAGGATGCACACTGATTCACAGGTAGTCTGAACCCACACAGGTCAATTTCATGTAAGGGTTTGAGGCTTTCATTGTCAGAGTTCAATGTTAAAGTCACATTCCCATTTTCTGTTCACTTGGAGGGGGAAAAACAACCCTGGGATTTTTCTAAAAAGTGAAGGAAATATTAGCTATGGCCTGAGGCCTGTCTATTAAATATGAGTAGGTTCAGCAGTTTGACATAGGGTCTTATTTTCTCTCAGGAAAAACAAACCTGGGCAGGTAGGATGGTTCTAAGTTCATGGGGTTCTGTACCCAAGTTGACCATGTGAGCGGGCCTGGCCGGTTTTCCCCACACCAATACTCAGACACCAGCTGGCTGTCCCACAATTCAACTTGATTCTGACACTGTCTACTGGGAGTTAGCATCAGATGCACAGGACAAGGGTTCCCTCCCACAAGACTGGCCTTCCCCCACCCCATTTCAGATGCACAGTCCAGGTTGTCCCCTGTGCCTGCTGGCTATCAATTGGAGGTTCCAACAATCCCTTCCTAGGGTTCAATTAACTTGCTAGAAAAACATTTCACTCACTAGGTCCCCGGATTATTACAAAGGATACAGATCAATAGTCAGATGAAGAGATGCAAGAGGTAAGGTATGGGAAGAGGGCATGGAGCCCCCCCCCCCCCCCCCCGCCGCCCCGCCCCCCCCCCCCCCCACCCCCCACACCCCCCCACCCCAACCCACGCACCACCAGTATCTCATGTTCACCAACCCAGACGCTCTCAGAACCCCATCCTTTTGGGTTTTATGGAGGCATCATTACATAGGTGTGATTGATTCAATCACTGGTCTTTGACTTTTTAAAAAAAATTGAATTTCTTGGGATGACATTGGTTAATAAAATTATATAGGGTTTTAGGTACACAGTACTACATCATCTGTACGTTGTTTTGTGTGTTCACCACCTAAAGTCAAGTCTCCTTCCATCACCATCTATCCCCCTTTACCATCTTTTACCCGCCCTCCCCCCCCCAACCCCTTTCCCTTCTGGCTATCACCATCCAAGTTGTCTGTGCCCCAGCGTCTTTTATTCCCTTTGTTTGATCCCTCCACCCTTCCCACCCAGCCTCCAACCCCCTCCCATTGATTATTGATTCAACCTCCAGCCCTTCCCCCCTCTCTAGAGTTTGAGGGGTGGGACTGACAGTTCCAATCCTCTAATTACGTTTCCCTGGCAACCAGCCCCTCTTCCGTGGCCTTGGGGCTTTCCAAAAGTCACCTCATTAACATAACAAAGGAAACCTTTCTCCACTTAGGAAATTGCAAGGGTTTTGAAACACAGATGGAGAACAAATATTTTATATAAATCACAGTATCACAAAGTGATGTCAGAAATCCAGACTCCTATCTTTATGTATCACAATCCTCAGGACTTGGCTTCTATCCTCAGGGTCATCTTTAGTTCACAAACCGGACATTGCTACTGCAGCTACAGGCCAGCGCTTCTCAAACCGTGATCTCTAGAGGCGCAGCCTCTGTGTCACCTGGGAGCTTGTTAGAAACGTAAATCCCTGAACCCACCCAGCCCAGCTGCGTCAGAAACTTCGAGGGTGGGGTCGAGCGACTGGTGTTTTAACAAGCCCTCCAGGTGATCCTGATACACCCTCAAGTTGGCGACCCCACAGATCCAGGAAGCAAGGAGGACAAGGGGGGAGGCAGAAAGGGGCCCACTTCAGGAGGTTTCCCAGAAGCCTCCACTAAATGACTTCTGGCTTTTTCCCCCCTTCACCGTGTAACCTCCCCACCCCCCTCCCCTCCTTCCCACCTGCACTGAAACAGCAAGGGAGCCTGGGAAATGTAGGTTTTAGCTGACTACACTGCCACCCTCAACCACAAGAAGATTCCATTAGAAAAGGATCATAGATACCAAATAAGTGGCCTGAGGGAGAATAGTGTCAGTAAAGCAGAGGGCTGGGCACATTTTGATTATTGTTCTGAGCCAGGCACGTTGTTGGTCAAACAATTGTTTCAATGGGAAAATGATCTGTTTTCCACTTTCGATTTCGTACCACAGTAATAATATCCAACACCTGTATAGATTATCTACCATTTCGCTCCAAACACCTCCATAGAGGTTATCTACAACATTCAGTCCAGCTGAGTGGGTATACGCACAAGACAATTAATAATAGGAATTATTTTTAAAGTTTAGCAGCATTTCCCCTATTTTGAACCCTTTTAGATTTTTCAAAAGTAGGAAAAGTGGGGAGCCAACCTGATAAGAACATCTAAAAGTTACTTTGGGGCACCTAGTCACAATTAAATAATGTTAATTGCTTTTCATGTCCTTGAATAAAGTAATTGATCGACTCCTGAGAACAAAAGATAACCAAAATAGATTAAAACCAGATTCCAACTCATCAGAACACTGTCCACCTCCTCCCTCTTTCTCATCAGAATTCTACCTTCAGAGAAATGAGCCCAGGACGAAAGGCGGCCAGCATAACCAGGAATCTAATTAAAACACGAACTCACCGGTAGGTCAACTAGTCAGAGTAGATTTGTTGTCATCTTTTACTTCTCCACCTCCAGCTACAGATTTGTATAATGAAGTTTGTTGTTCAGAATTATCTTGGATTGAGTTCCCCCGCGGAGAGAGTGGGTAATATTTTCAGGGTCAACACCTGTGTGGTGTGAGACACACAGGACGAGACAAAGAGAGATATTGGACTGCGGTACTGCTGTAGCAGGGGACCCAGCCAACCCCTGGGGTGCTCAGAGGCTAGTCTGATCCTTGGTGTTATCCCAGTTGAGGCAAGAGGGCGGAGCCTCTGTACTCCCACGCTGACCAGTCATTGGCTACTGTTGGCCTGGGGGGGAAGTGTAAGCTTGAGTGAGGCAGCTCCCTTAAATGGGCAATTCCTGGAGAGAATTAGCCTGAGTCTTCAGCGACCAACAGGCCCCATCACTGGGGAAAAAAGTTCTTAGGTCCTGAAGGGCCATCAGGGTGTCTGGGTGCTTCAGCATAGAAATGATTAGAATATTTAGATTCTAGTGTCAGAAATATCTCTAATCAGAGATACTGAATAAAATATAAGTCCTCACCCTAACCTATCTACCTATCTCACATGTGACACCACTTTTTGGCATCACCTCCCAAACTCTCACTTCTCCACCCCCACTTTCTGCTCTTGTAAGCATGCCAGGCACCTCAGGACCTTTGCACTTGCGGTTCCTCCTGTCTGGGCCAAGTTTCTCTGTAGATAACCACACGGCATGCTGGCACTTAATCCTACATCTATTCAAGTGTCACCTCCATAGAGAGACTGTCTTGACCCTATCTAAAGTCTTCCTGATGCCCTCGAGTCCCTCACTTTATCTTCACAACTTTCCCCACTACCTGACATTATTTTATGTAGTTCCTTTTGGTTTGTTTGGTTTTTGTCTGTCCCCCAACTATAAAAAGAAAATCCATGATGTCAGGGCCTGTTCCTTAGTCAGTCATGTATGATAGCCCTAACATAGTGCCTGGAACACAGTGGAAATTCAGTAATATGTGGTGAATGAATAAACAAATTCTCTGTCATGAATTATTGAATTGGAAGAAGTTATTTTTAGGCAGAAAATTTTGCAAGTTAATCATGGTCTTTAGATAACAAAAAATTTAAAAAAATATTTTTATTGATTTTAGAGAGAGAGGAAGGAAAAGAGATAGAGAAATAGAAACATTGATGAGAGAGACATGTTGATTGGCTGCCCCCAGCCATGTGCCCTGCCTAGAAATTGAACCAGGGACCTCTTGGTTCATGGGTCAATGCTCAACCACTGAGTCACACCAGCCAGGCCAGTAACAAACATTTTTTAACCATTGCACCATAGCCCTCACCAACCAGTCCTTTGAAGGAACTGTTACTAGGATAACTTGCTATCTTGTATCAGCTTGTAATGAATATTTATAATATTAATTTATCTATAGTAAATCATCTTCTGAATTTCCCATTTAGTATATTTATGTCTTTCATTGCCTTTATATCTTTATGCCTCAATTACATTAACCAGGTCCTACAGGGAGGAACAAGTACAACTGTGATTCATACTTGGAACAAAAGCAGAGTTTTTATTTGAGTTGTTTCTTTTTTACGTGTTGAGGAAAACCTTATTTTCCTTTGATGAACCACGAAGGCCAAGCAAGTGACTTCAGCTGCCGGGGGAGCAGCACCCCAGGGCCACCCTGGTGGAGCCTCGGAGTGTTCCCTGCTGGCCAGGAGCTTCCCTCCATCTCCAGTCTGTTTGCTGATGCCCTGGGGCTCTTTTCAGAATGTGGGGCGTGGAGAAGAGTGTTTGGAGCAGGCACCCCTGAGAAGGGAGAGGAGGACCTTGCAGGGGATGGTCCGGGCTCTACTTCCTGTCTGGTCAGCCCCGTGCCTCAGTAGTCTTGCCAGCCAAGGCCAGACGGTGATAGGCCTGGTCTCATGAGGGACTCCATGGGACTCTGAATACACAGAGAGTGGCCTCTGGACTCAGAGCACAAAGCATGGCCCCAGGTGGGGGTCCGGCTCATACCACCACAGCCACTTTGAATTCCCAAAAGCTACTACTTTGGGGTCATGGAGAAGAACCCTTGGGACATGGACGCTGGCATCCCATGATGGGCAGCAGAAATAGCAGAGGTTCCGGTGAGCTTCCTTTCTGGACCCCCAAACCGGGCAAGCGGGATGTGTGCCAGTCCTCGTTCCCGTCCCATGGACAGACCCCGGGAGCCACGCCTGGAGCCTGCCCGCAATAACCCGGCGAGGGGCTCTGGAGCTCTGTGCGAGTGTGTGGGCAGGAGGAAAGGAGCCACGTGCTAAACCTGACCAGCTCAGGGGAGGCCTGCATGGTGGCCTCACAAACCCAGAGACCCAGAGTGACCACATCAGATGTCTGTAATTAAAATGTTCGAATTAAAAGCAATTCATGGGCTTTTAATGTCATGTCCTGAGCCTGTAGGTCAGTCTTTACCTTAACTGAGCCGGTCTATTGTCTTTTTGCGTCTAGGATAACATACCTTGGGGATATCAGGGAAATGTCTTTTGTTCTAGACCCCTCAAGGGCACAGTCTCCCACCAGAGCAGGAGACCAGACAGCCCCTCTCTGTTATTGTTATCGTGTTCATTGTTAGCTATTAACTAACCTATGCCTCCCTATGGAAAAGAAGTATGTGTCTATTCATCCTCCTCCTTTGATTGTGATGTATAATATAAGGTGCAGAACTGCCATTCTCTGGAGCATTTTCTCAAACCCGGGTTGAGATTTTGCTTCCAGGCAATTGTCAGTTTGGCTCAAATAAACTCATAAAAATTCTCTACAGGTTTGTACGTTTCTTACGTTGACAAGCGTCTACGGGATTCAGAGGCACTGTAATTATGGTGTCAATTTAGATGTGATGCCATTTGTATCCTCAGCGAGGTGACATTGGGTTAAAGAGTGATTGGCCTAGAGTCCTGGTAATGCAGTTATTCCATAAAAGCTACCTCTTAAAAAGCCTTTTAAAAGGTTTAATTTACATCCCAAATAGAATGCATCTGTGTTTCAGATTCTGTTTTTTTTTTACTTTCTGGATGGTGATTTCCATAACTTGAATGCCTGAAAAATGCAAGTTCTACCCCTGTAGAATTGAGCCAGTATAGAATTAAAGGAGCCCCAAAGTCATTTTCTTGGGAGGCATGGCCTTTAGTCTCCAAAGGCCTGTTTCCCTGGTCTGTTATTAAAAGGTGCCTGGCGGTCTAACTCTGTGCCTTTGTAATAATGGGTAATTTTTTGAGCTAAGTACTTCAAATATATCTCTTTTTCATTCTTTCTCATTAGATATTAACCTCCAATGACCTTGGAGGTAGTATTCACCCCATTTTACAGAAGAGGAAACTGAAGTACAGGGACCAACATCCTCCAGTTGGTGAGGGATAGGGTGGATTCAAACCCAGCCCATAGGACTCCAGGGCATCATCCCAACCACCACACCACATTGCCTCCCACCCACAGTCTGTCTGTCTAGAATCCTTTCTAGCCCAGTTCCTGGCTGTCCCACTTTCCCATTCCTTCCTTGGGTTCTAACCTAAAGGCATACAGTCCCTACTCATTGAGCTCTTGTTGTGTGTCTGGTTAATAGTTTACTTAGCAGTTTACCCCCTTTTGGAGTAGTGCCGGCAAAGGTCTTATGAGCAAACCACTTGCAAACTTGACCAGGAACCAGGGCAGGACGCTACCTGCCGAGCATCCACCTGGGCCCTTCAGGAATCATTTCACAGACTCTCAGACTCTCACCAAGGCTAGAGCCATCGAAGTCCACGGCAGGCTCGTTTTATTTTCCCAGCAGTCCCAGCCTGCCTAATTCTGACAGGCAATTTGATTTATCTCTGGGCTTTTATGTTGGCCCCGTCTGGAATAAAAGTGGCAAGGCATTTCAAAGAAAGTTAGAGTCTGCAATTGCTTTTATTGAGCTTTGGGAGAGTCACTGGAACTGATCTTTTCGTTAAAATTGCAAAGGTTGGCCAGGATGGTCGAGTGTCCAGCAACCTAGTTTGGGAGAACCTAGTTCCTGACTTTCAGCTTGGTTGAGTCTCCTCTGAGCATGTCAGGTTTGTCTAGCTGTCCATGGTTTGGACGTGAATCACTTGACTGCATTTCTGCCTCCCATAGCCTTTATTGGTATTTCATTAGCAACCATAAAAATCCTTGAGAATGAGGCTCCTGTGATTTGTAAAATCTCACCCAGCGTCCTACAGGCACTCTAATTCACTTTCTTATCACCAAGCTTAGAGTTGCTTCCTTTGTTATTGTTGTAATTAGCTAGTTTATTAATATTGATAATAGGAAGAGAGCGAAGGGGAGGCCAGTCATTATAAGCACGGTCATCTGGGCAGCTGTAACTTCCCATTCCCTAGGAAACCACTGGCCCCTTCCCTGCAGATCACTGGGGGAAAGGATTAAATGCAAGGGAAGATAAGCACATGCACAGTGAAATCAGGGTGATTGGGGGAGGGTTCTTGCCTGTCAGTCTAGCCTGGGAAAAAGGTCATTGGTTAGGAGGGCGGAGCCACGGCAGCACGGGCACAAAATCTTAGAAAGTTAAAATCCCCGAAGAGTTCTCTCTCTTGCTCCATAACCTGAACTCTCCCGTGCCTTTGCCTACTCTCTCCATAACCAGGTGGCCGTAAGCAGCCGCATGGCCCGTGGCAGTGGGAACTCCACACACAGGATGCTGGCCTGGACTATAATATGGAGCAGGAATTTGGGGCAGTGGTCTTAATTCTGGCCCTGCTGAAGACCAGTTTGGACTTCTTCCCTGGCGAGTCGAACAGAGAAGGGACCTTGGAGGGGAAACCTCATCAATAAAGCTTTTCTTGAAGCCCCATCCTCCCCTGGGGGACCTCAGGAAATTCTTTTCCTCGAAGCACCCCAAGAACTGCACTTCCAGTGCTAGCCCCTCCCTTTCCTTTTCCCTCTGAGTACAGAAGAGTTTGAGCTGCTAAAATACGTTGCAGCCCATGTTTTCCTTTAGCCTGGAGTGTGCTAGCTCAGGTCCCCTGTCATCCTACTCTCCACCTTCACTTACCCTGAGATGTTTGTCTGGAGGATCCCTTACTCATTCTACTCTTTCTTCCAGTTACTTTCTCAAAGCCTTTGAAACTCTCCATCCTTGAAATCAGTATGCCTGTAGTACTGGCGTACATTTGGTACTACATAAATGTGATTGGATGGATGGATGGATGATGGGCAGATGGATGGTGGGTGGATGGATGAAAGGATGGTTGGAGACCAAGCAAGGTGGTCGAATCCCATTCTGGGAAATTTTTTAGAAAATAAGAACTTAGACCCCCAAAGGAAAATAAGAAACATTTTGATTGCCAGAGAAGAAAAAAATATTCTATGTATATTGTGATTATTTTTTTTAGGGCCTGCTTACTTCCTTCCTAGCTGGGAGTGGCTAAGATAATTTTGTGAGGTCCCACCTGGCTCTATGACTCTGTGGTGTGAGGGGTTTGCAGCTTGGTTCAGCCCAGAGAGATAATCCGGCCCTGGGTTAGAAGAGATGAAAGAGGAGGGTAGAAACCATCCAACACCCTTAACTCTGAGCTATGGAAAGGGCTGTCTCTTAGTACAATTATAAGATGACTTCAGTCTTCTCTTTTTTCACCCGTTCCCTCCTGGGTCTTTCCCCTCCCTCTCCCTCCAGTGACATCCCCTCCCCCTACCTCATGGGGCCCTAGTGGCCACTGCCTCCCATCCCTGTCGGGGCTCCTGGCTTCACCTCTCAGAGCAGAGCAGCCTCTCCAAGCAGCTCCGTGCGGCTGTGCTGGCTGCTCACGGTTCAGTAGACTCCCCCAGCTGCTGCACGGATTGAGGCCTCAGCCTGAGCATCCAGTGACTCGGCTTCCCTTTGTCAATGCAGGAAATGTGCAACCCGGTAAGTTGTCAGGTATGTTATCCTGCACGCCCCATACTGGGGATCGAGCCCGCAACCCAGGCATGTGCCCTTGACCAGAATCAAACCCACGACCCTTGATCAGAATCGAACCCGGGACCCTTCAGTCCGAAGGCCGACGCTCTATCCACTGAGCCAAACCAGCTAGGGCCAAACCTGTAAGCGTTTTTATGAGTTTATTTGGGTCAACCTGATGATAATTTCTGGGAAGCAAAATCTCAACAGATTGAGATAATGCTCCAGAGAAGGGCAGTTTTGCACCTTATTTTACACATTACAATCAAAGGAGGAGCATAAGGGGGTTACATCAGACTCACTGGAGAAAGCAAAAGGGGGATGGCTCTGGGATTGGATGAAAAAATAAAACAAATAGGCATATAGGTGGGTATAGGACAGTTAACAGTTAACAACATGATAATAACAATGAGGGCATTTGTGGCCCTGCTCTTATGGTTGTGCTCTGAGGGTGAAAAAGGACATTACTTTGATATTCCAAGGTAAGTTATCAGGTATGTTATCCTAGATCAGTGATGGCGAACCTATGACACACGTGTCAGAGGTGACACGCATGTCAGAGGTGACACGTGAACTCATTTTTTTGGTTGATTTTTCTTTGTTAAATGGCATTTAAATATATAAAATAAATATCAAGCCCTAACCGGTTTGGCTCAGCGAATAGAGCGTCGGCCTGTGGACTCAAGGGTCCCAGGTTCGATTCTGGCCAGGGGCATGTACCTTGGTTGCAGGCACATACCCAGTGGGGAGTGTGCAGGAGGCAGCTGATCGATGTTTCTCTCTCATCGATGTTTCTAACTCTCTATCCCTCTCCCTTCCTCTCTGTAAAGAATCAATAAAATATATTTTTTTAAAAATATCAAAAATATACATATTTGTTTTACTATGGTTGCAAATATCAAAAATTTCTATATGTGACACGGCACCAGAGTTAAGTTAGGGTTTTTCCAAATGCTGACACGCCGATCTCAAAAGGTTCGCCATCACTGGTCTATACAAATCAGCCTCATTCTTCCAGCTGCTGCCTATGGAATGGCTGTGGGTGTAGTAGTGTTCGTTTGACCCATCCCTTACCAGTACTTAGGCTGTTTATAGTTTCTGCCACTAGAGATGACACAGCCATGAACATCCTCACGCAGGCCAGGTTGTGCCCGAGCGTGAGCGTGCCTCTGAAGCAGGCAGCAGCAGAGGGCCCTACAGGGTAGGCATGTGTTAATATGAACCAGTGCAAACTGTCCTTTAAAAGCACTAAAGCCATTTACATCCCACCTGCAGGATACCTGAGTACAGTTTACTACATTCTACACAACGCCGGACAATTTTACATGTTAAAATTTTCATAGTCGGCATGTCTTTGTTATTGTTATTCACTTATTCCAGTGGTTCTCAACCTTGGCTGCACATTAGAATCACCTGGGAATCAGTCACACGCTGATTTCATAGATATAAAATGTGAACTGCCATAACTGGTTTGGCTCAGTGGATAGAGCGTCGGCCTGCGGACTGAAAGGTCCTAGGTTCGATTCCGGTCAAGGGCATGTACCTTGGTTGCGGGCATATCCCCAGTAGGATGTGTGCAGGAGGCAGCTGATCGATGTTTCTCTCTCATCAATGTTTCTAGCTCTCTATCTCTCTCTCCCTTCCTCTCTGTAAAAAATTAATAAAATATATTTTTTAAAAAATGTGAACAGTAATTCTAATTACACATCGGGAGGAAACAGAGGATGAGGCCCAGAAATCAGGATTTTAAAAAGATTCCCAGGTGATTCTAATGTGCAGCCAAGATTGAGAACCACTGACTTAGTCATTTACTGGTCTATTCAACAAACGTGTTCTGAGTCTTGGCCATCATTCCTCACTCAGCAACAGGATCACAGGCAGGAAGGGTTGGTAAAACTGGCAGCTTTGCAAGCTGCAACCTGTATGGTGTGATTTTGGTGTCAGGAAAGGCTCCTGCCCAGCCCAGCCTGGCCCCCGTCGTCTGCTGCAGACACTGAACACCGGGATGCCTTTAACAGGGACCCAGGTCCTGGGGGCCTAGTGAGCTGTCAGGCCGTCAGTGCAAAGCTGCCCAGGGAGGGGTCAGGTCGCTGGAGCGAATCACGCATGGAAGGGCCCACGTGATCATTCCTGGCAGGAAGCTTGGCTGGAGGTCTGGAGGAGAGAGAACACACCGGGAGGAAACAGCTGCCAGTTGTTGGGAAGAATGAAGATGGGGAGGCCTTGTCTCCCTCCAAGGCTCCCCTAGAATCAGCTGGATGCTACTCTAGGTTGGTGGGTCTTGGTGTGTTTTTACTCACATTTTGAGAATCATATACATGGACTTTTATAAAGGACCCAGTATAATAATGCTGCTGCTGCTAATAATAATAATAATAATAATAACAATAACAATAATAATAACCACAACAACAATAATAAGCATAACAATAATAATGTTTCATTGACTCTTAGCACTCCATTGATTGTAACATTATTTTGTGAGCCATTGAGGAAAAATGCTGTCAATTATAATTGTAAGATACTATTGATTGTCAGTCACATGCTGATTTCATAGATATAAAATGTGAACAGTAAGTCCTAGCATCTATGAAATATGGTATTAATTCACAACGCTCAAGCTTGTACTGTGCGCACGACACTGTGAAGCCCTTGAACATGAATTATCTTTATTCCCCACAAAAATGTTTCACAGCTGGCTCTCCAAAAAGAAAATTCTCCCAACTTCCATGGTGGAAATACTCCCACCTGGCCATTTTCAACTTATCAATGTGGCGTCACTGAACTCAGAATTGGAAAGAAAAGCACACAATCAGCTCTTGCAAGCCAGTGAGGATGACTCCAGCAACCACAATGGATGGATAGCTCCTGTTATTATTTCCATTTCACAGATGAAACGAAATGAACTGAGGCTACAGAGGTTACAAGCATTTGCTCAGGGCCACAAAGGTAGTAGATAGTCAAACTGCATTGTCACTTCACCATTGTATCCTTACAAAACCCAAATAATAGGGGTTTGAGCATTTGGGTAATGGACCTGGAACCATTCTTACAACAAGCCACTCTAATGAGCAGTAGACCCCAGCTGACCCCTAATTCCCACCGTGTAGAACACTCTCGGGAGTAATGGGAAAAACGAGTCTTGTTCCCACACAGTCCCTGAGCTCTTCCTTCTGTGGATATAGTTATTCTTTGTTTAGATTCAGTGCAGCAAGAATTTACTTAGCACTTACTATAAGCAAAGCATTGTCCGAGGCCCTGTCGAGTTGCATCCGAAGGTCACAGAAAGGCACTGACTCTCTCTTCTAGCTCCCTGGCAAAGGAAAGCTAATATATATTAGAGCAGTCGAAAGTACAGGAACTTGCCTATGAACATCATGAAACATAAATCAGGTCTGCTTGTGTTGAGAAGAAATAATTAATCATTTTTAGTCTTGAAATAAAATTAAACGTTACTTCCACTGTATACTCCCTTTCCTAACCCCAAACATTCTAACTAAGCTCTCCAGTAGGGGTTGTCAGGATGAAAACATAGCTCCGACTTTTCTCCTTACCCCTGTCCTGGAGACTAGAGTGTGATTAGATTGGCTGGCTCTTTCAAGCCCAGGACGGCATCGTTGTGAAGATTGTGGTGTCTCTGAAAAGATGTTTTCATTAGCTGGGTGAAGACTCCCAATGCGGGCACTATGGGCATGCCTCAGAGATATTGCAGGCTCAGCTCCAGGCCACCGCAATAAAACGAATATCACAGTAAAGGAAGTTGCAATCTTTTTTTGCTGGTGGAGGTTCTTGCCTTCATGTAAAAAAAGAAAAAATGCAATATCTGTGGAGTGCAATAAAGCAAAGCGCAATAAAATGAGGTGTGCCTGAAGAGAGAATTAAAACTTTGCAAGTTTGAGGATGTGAAATAAACATTTTTACATCTGTGCATCTGTTACTTCTTGACTCTCTGACTCTGCTTCCAATGAGTAGATTATATCCAGATGGGCTGCCGTCACCTGGGTACAGCCACAGCAGGCACCATATTTAATTTCTTTCTCTGCAGCCATGCCCTGTGACCTTTCGCTCTGCCTGGCTGTTTCCTGCAAAGCCCACAGGCAGGTGTCGTGTTCTCAGTGGCCTGATCCCTGTGTAAGAACACCACCCAACAGACCAGGGCTTAACTGCTTGGGCAGCTGCCAGACGGGAAGTCTTCAATGGAAATCTTCGCACGCTGAAACAGTGCCAAGCAGCAGGCAGTCTTGCGAAACCAACGTGGCTTTGGAGACACAAGGCCGCTGATGAGTAAGAGGCACGGTGGTATTTGCGGAAACCCAGCTGTCGCAGATGGTGGCATTAACTTGCCCAGCCGTGGTGACAGTCATCTGAGCTTAGGATCACTAAACCTTAAAGGAGGTTTTTGTGGGGTTTCTTTGTTACTTGGTCTTATGTGCCCTCCCTCCTCACCACCCTACTATTCTCTGCTGACAAACCATGGTCTTGGGTCTCAGCTGCAGTTGTATATTTCTGAAGACAGACTTCTCCAGCTCAAATCACCAGAATGTATTAAATCACACGGCCATGTGTTCACTTCCAAACTGGGAATTTGACTTTAGTCGGGACCTGGCCTCGCAGGAGAACAAAGGCCATATAAACGTTTCCAGGAAGAGGAAATGGTTCTCTCTTGTGGCTGCGGGTGGTTGGGACACATTCAATGATGCAAGATTGCCAAGATTCCGCAGGGAAGGTGAGTGAAAACAGAAACCTTGGGCTGCCCTAGGGGTCACTTAGGATAGAGAGCCGTAGCCCTGGCCGGGTAGCTCAACACACCAAGGTTGTGGGCTTGATCCCTGGTCAGGACACTTAAAAGAATCAACCACTTACAAGAATCAACCAATGAATGCATAAATAAGTGGACCAACAATTTGATGTTTCTCTGTCTCTGTCTCTCTGTCTTTCTCTCTCTAAAAAAATCAATGAAAACATTAGAATACAGAGCCATTAAGCCTGGTAAGGAAGAAGGCTGAGCTTTGGTCTTCTGGAACACTGTTATACCTACTCTTACACCCAAACATAAAGAAAACTGATGATCTACCTGTTAGCTGTCTCCAGGTCCCTTCCTCGGTCCATCTTCTCACTGGGCCAACAAGTGAGTTTATCTCCCAGCTCTCTTCCAGTAATACAACTTTACACATGATTTACAGTGTCCATCCTTATGCCCAGCTTTGTGCCAGGTAGGACCACAAAACTTTTTTTTTTTAAATATATATATTTTTTATTGATTTCAGAAAGGAAGGGAGAGGAAAAGAGAGATAGAAACATCAATGATGAGAGGGAATCATTGATTGGCTGCCTCCTGCACGCCCCCTTCTGGGAACTGAGCTTGCAACCGGGGCATGTGCCCTTGACCAGAATTGAACCCGGGACCCTTGAGTCCACAGGCTGACGCTCTATACACTGAGCCAAACCGTCTAGGGCAGGACTTCTGTTTTTGAGAAGCACTCAGACAATGAAACACGCATGTGCTGTCCAGCACCCAATGACAAAGGAGAAGGAGAGAGGGGAGCACATTTGAGAGGGGAGCACACCTAGTTTTGTCACTGGAAGAGGGGGCAGGCTCTGGCAGCCTCTTTTTCTTCTTTCTCCCACACTCTTCCTCTCTGCAGGAGAGGAACAGGAGTTATTGGGTGGCCCTGGGCCGGATCTGAGAACTCCAGGGGACGGAATGATCAGAGCTGCGGTGGACTGACTGGCTGAGTCCTCAGTCTTGCAGATTGGTCCTGCCGCCTTAGACCAGGCATTGGTAGACTGTGCCAGGTTAGCTTGAGGTTTTTACTGGCTGCTCAGTTCATCCTCAGGCTCCACCTACCCAATTCCCAGGCTCTTTTCCCCAAATGTCTGGGTGCCCACACACTGCTCTCTGGCTCTCCAAAGTTACTGCTTAGCTGCCATTTACATAGCTCCTCGATGTCCCATGTGCTATATGGGTGCTCTGTGTTTTCGCAGGGAGCCAGTGTTATACACTATTTCTAAGGGGGAGAGGGGATACTCTGCCTGCATATCAGTAGGTGGTAGAGTCTCCGTACAAATTTAGGGCTGTCTGTTCTCAAAGCCTGTGCTCTTTTCCCCTTGGAGTTTGTACAATGTGGGCTTTTGGGACCTAGGAAACGACAGGTGGTAAGACACCCATAGGACACACCTGGGACTTCTCCTGGTAACTTATTAGGACTGTAAGCCTCATTTGTTGAAATTTCTTTAGACCTCAGGTTCTTAGTTTATGAAACAAGTGGGGTGGAACTGGATAACCCCACTGTCGCCTCTCTCGGGCTAGAGTCCTGGGGATGTCGCCACTGGAGAGTAACCCCGGCTGGACAATGAGCCCTGTAGATGAGGTTCTCTCAGACTACATCACAGTATTTCAGCCCTTTGTCCCCATGAACGCATGCGTCCTCGGAGGTCCAGGAGGCCTGATCTTCAGAAAAATGTAACGTCCCTTACCCATGTAAGCAATTCAGACATTTGGAAAGGTAAAGAGGCCAATCCTGGGGGGAAATGTATTTGAAGATGTGGGTTTATTAGCTTTATAGAAGGAATTAAATTTAAGCAGTACATGTAGATGAGTTTTGAGGTACTGCTGAAATGTAAGCCTAGGAAAGAAAAAGTGATTTTATCTAATCATATGGAACAGAGATAAAAACGGCAGCACTTTTATTGTCAAGATAGATGACAGGAATGATGAGAAAAACGTCGAGGGCATATTATTGGAGGCCTGATGAATGTCATCCTGAAATCTAACTCAATATTTGAATGCTATAAATTGTGTTTAGGAATTTAAGGCCAAATAAACCATTGGGACTGTTTGGGACTGATTCAAGGTGACTGAGCTTAAACTGCTGCTGATGAAATGGATGGGGGGTAGAATAATGGTATTAGCAATTTGAGAAAATTCTGATAAATCATGGCTGATACCTGACTGAAGTTACACAGAAAGTTTTTCCAGAGCACATGGGCTGAGCATAGCTAACGTCTGAGGTTAAGGTGGGAGCCAGGGTTGGAGGATGGAATCGCTGCTTTTCCTCACTCGTTTCCAAGCCTCCAATTAGGTTTGGTCGGTGATACGGGGAGGGGCTCGGCTATGATGTTGCTCATCACATCGGCAGGTCTTGTGTTCTCACCGATGTGGAATTTCAGTACAGTGATGGGGTAGGACCTCCCTGTGTCTCTCAGACCCATGCTCAGGACCCCGGTGCCTACAACTTCCCTCCACCCCTCACCCAGGCTGTGGGCATTGTCCACCCAGCATTCCCGCCGCTTGCTTGCTCAGTGGGGCGTGCTTATTCTACTGACTTCAGCTTGGGCCCAGCATTTACTCTCTTGCTGGAGGCTAGCTACTACTGTATTTGCTAGATTATTACCTACCCATTACCCTTCTGAAAACAAGGTTCCCACAATCTGTCCACTTGTTCAAGAAGCAAATACCCGGCCAGTGTTGCTCAATGGTTAAGTGTCAACCCATGAAACAAGAGGTCACCAGTTCACCTCCCAGTCAGGGCACATGTCTGGGTTGCAGGCTCGATCCCCAATAGGGGGCATGCAGGAGGCAGCCGATCAATGATTCCTTCTCATCATTGATGTTTCTATCTTCCTATCCCTCTCCTTTCCTCTCTCTCTAAAATCAATAAAACATTAAAAAAAGAGAGAAGCAAATACTAAAGGGGAGGTAGGCTAAACATTATTCTGTCCAGGGTGCCCATAACCCAGGTGACTTATGCATCTGAGGGTCTCAGGACCGATCTCATAACTAAGTCTAGAGGGCGACAACCTCAGAGCTTTGATTAGAGCAGCATTAGGGGCCAGACAGTGTTTGCTGTTGGGGGCTGCCCTGTGTACTGTGGGATAACCAGTAGCATCCTTGTCCCCTATCCAGTAGATTCCAGTAGCACCCCCTCAAAATGTGACAAACAAAAGTGTCCCCAGATAATGACAAATGTCCCTGGTGTGTGTGTGTGGCAGGGGAGGCAGTAAAATTGCCCCCTAGTTGAAAACCAGTGAGTTAGAAAGACCATGACCACAGGTTTCTATTTGAGGAATCAATTCAACTGTCCAGCCATGATTTGATTAATAAATAATAACTATTAATAACAATTTAATATCTATTGGTGCTAATTAAATATTAATTATTAATATAATATTAGGGATTTGTAATGTCTTATTACCTCTTGGTGATGATGAAATGGTGAAGAAGGCTAACAGTGAGAGAGGGGAGAAGAATGGGCCTGTGGGGCTCGTGCAGACACATGCAGACCCTCTCAGGACTCAGCCTGGGTTACTCTGGTGAATCTCAGAAGCCCATTGACATTGACTAACTTATACAAATTTATTTAGGCTGCAAACTTGAAGGCTTAACTTTTAATGTCACCCTTTAATTGGTGAGAAGAGGAACTGATATAGCACAGAAGTTAGGAAAGAAGATTAAGAATTAGAAAGACTTGAATGAAAAAACATGAATGAAAGCCTCTTATTCAATGTGTACATTCAGACGAGTTATATTCTCTGAGCCTCATCTTTCTCATTGACCAAGTGGGGCTTATAACACAGACCTCATTATGCAGTTTTGAGGATTCCATGAGTCAGAGGAGGCCTGGCTCATGGGAAGCACTGGCTGATGTTACATGTAATGTGCCCAGATACTCAGCCCTGGGCTCCCTGGTCCCACCACTGTAATAGACCTGAGGATTGTCGGGGGTGGGAATCATCACTGTTCAGACATGTTTCTTTAATTCTATGGAAGGATTGAGCCTGAGCAGTATCAAGGGTTGGTGGGTTAAACATGATCCTATATAATAAAAGCCTAATATGCTAAGTGTCTGGTTGTCTGGTTGACCATTCAACCAATCAAAGCATAATATGCTAATGATATGCTAAGGTCACTCAACTGCTTGCTATGATGTGCACTGACCACCAGGGGGCAGACGCTCCAACCGGTAGGTTAGCTTGCTGCTGGGGTCTGGCCTATCAGGGCTGAGCCAGACAGGTCGGACATGCCCTGGAACCCTCCCATGGACCCTCCCCACCAGGGGGCAAACACAGTGAGTGAAGAGGTAAGGAGCAGTGAGCAGGCGGGCAGTAAGGATCGAGGGATCATGGACTTTGAGAGAAATGTCCGCCTGCCGGCTTAGGCCCGATCCCTGAGTCCCAGACTGAGAGAGAGAGTAGGCCAGGCTGAGGGACTGCCCCGCCTCCCCCGCCCTGTGCACTAATTTTGTGCACACTGGGCCTCTAGTGTGTGTGTATGTGTGCATAAATTAGAGAGCATCTTTCATCCTTTGTAAGTTGAAAAATTAAATCATTTGTCAACAGGCAGTCTGGAAAAACATAATTTTGGTTATTTTTTAATCTATAAAAAGTAGAAAAAGAGATGTGACTCCAAGAGTTACCTTCCATTGCTGAAACCGGTTTGGCTCAGTGGATAGAGCGTCGGCCTGCGGACTGAGGGGCCCCAGGTTCGATTCCGGTCGAGGGCATGTATCTGGGTTGCAGGCACATCCCCAGTAGGAGATGTGCAGGAGGCAGCTGATCGATGTTTCTCTCTCATCGATGTTTCTAACTCTCTATCTCTCTCCCTTCCTCTCTGTAAAAAATCAATAAAATATATTTAAAAAAAAAAAAAGAGTTACCTTCCATTAAAAAACTTTGATTGATTGATTTGGGGGAGAGAGAGAGGGAAACGTATTTGTTGTTCCACTTATTTATGCATTCTTTGGTTGCTTCTTGTATGTGCCCTGCCCAGGATCAAACCCTGGCACATAATTATTTTCTGTTCATGTCCCTTCCCTTCCCTTTATACACGTGTCTTTTTCCTAAGAAGAATTCTTCATCTGGGAGGGTTTTCCCTTTGACTAGTATGATAACTCCCCAGATGTATGGGCAGAGATGGGCTGGTGAGTTGGTAAAACATATGGCAGAATTGCTTGCACCTTCCAGGGGCCAACATAATAGGAAACATCTCACATCTCCTGTCCTTTAACTTCACTAAGAGGATTGACAGATTTCTAGAAACTTAGAGATTTCTAGCAAATGTTGTCTAACAAGAGGTAAGGGATTTCTAGACACCGAGTAAAGGTGTTCACCCTTTGAACTATGTCCTAGTACCCCTAAAATAAACACAATTTGATGAAAAGGAATAAGACATTTCTAAGGCTCTTTGGAACATCACATTTACCTACAAATAAACTCTATGAGAAGTCTTAGCTTCCAGTAACTTTCTGATGTTCCAGAAAATTCCAGTTTTATAGGAACAACTAAGGACCAAAGAGTTGAGATTATCCATGTGTCCAGGTGATGAGAGCAGAAAAAGTAAAAGACTTGCCAGCTAGATCTTCAAAGAGATTGTAAGACTTGGGGAGGCAGCCCAGTTTTTAATTATACTGGATGTGGAAGCTGAGTATGTGCCAATAAACCCAGGCAAAGGAAGCTTGACACTAGCCAGGCTAAATTTCCAGAAAGCTACATGCAGATTTTCCCATTTACCCTTGAGTCTTGGAGATTAAAGCTGAACCTATCATTATATTTTATCAAACTATGAGCCAACTCATTCTTTTCTACAAGAAACTATAAAAGAGTAAAACCAGTATTCTTCCATTTCTTCCTGCCAAGAATGGCTCTGTGTCCCAGGATGAGTTTTTGCAAAGAAGTCTAAATACTTGTTCCAAGACATGTTGGCTACTCACCCCTGGGCTTTGGTGTGATCTCAGCATCCTCATGGAGATTAAAGGCACATGCAGAAATGACTATCACAGACTGTGTAGAATAATCAATTCATTAAATATGTATTGAAAGCCTTCCTGTCACCAGATACTGTGCTAGATTCTGGGACTATAGAGGTATTGGAAAAAGAAAGCCAGTCTAAACAGATCATTATGATATTGAGTGGTGAGTGCATAATAAACTTCCTTGTTGTACATGCAGGAAATTATGGGGTTTAAGAAGAAGTTAGTTAACCTAGTCTGGGAGCCAAGGAGGGTGTGAGGAGGAGGACTGAGAAGATTCCCAGGAGAAAGGGACGAGGAGTTGAGTTTGAAAGAACGAGGAGGCACTAGATGGTTAAGGTGGGGGCTGCATGAGTCAAGTGCAACTACAAACAGTTCATGTAAGTCTATAGCCAGAGGTCCACTGAGCTCACCAACCCCCTTACTTCACAGATGAAGGAACTGAAGTCCAGAAGGGCAAAGTGACACTACATGAAACAGCTGCTTAGCTGAACAGCTGGACTTGAAGGGAGGATGTTTTCCACTGAACTATGCTGTCCTGAAAGGGTGAAGATGTGAGGCTCAGCATCTCAGTGGCTTCACGGAGAAACCCGCGGGGGAGCATACTCAAACACATGCAGGCAGCTCATGATGGAAATAATCGTTTCTATGATGAGAACACACCCTTTCTTTATAAGAGTGTTAAAAAACCGTAATGTTGGGAAAATGGATCCTGGAAGAAGACAATAGGAAGTAAATCCTGTGTAAGCATAAGAAAAAAAAGCGTTCACCCTAAGAGCCCTGGAATGACGTTACTTGTAAAAATGTAAAAACCATGTTTGCAACATATATGCATATGGGGGATAATCATTTCAAATACTAGTGTGTTTTCTGTGGTATTTCCATCTCTTAGAATGATTGTTGCCCTGGGGCTTCCCACCCATCATTGCAGCAATGGATTTAAGAGCTTTAGAGAAGGAAGGAGACCAACTCTAATAATAAAGTTATTTCTCATCCCTGACTAGCAAATAGGATTTTTGAGTCACTAGCAAAATAATAGTCTGTCTTCAAAGCCAAGCTTTGGGAGAAGTGAATTCCTAAATTCCTTGAGCTCCCATTAACATACCAGGAGGCAGGTTCAGTTTCTGTGAACCTTGAGTAGAGAAAACTCAGGATATAATGTGATGTAGGTCTTGCTTACATGGGATGGGCAGGTAAATATCTGACCTCTTAGCCTTGAGGGATTGGGGGAAGAGGAAGGTAGGGACCGGGATGAGCCAATAGGTCAAACATATGTGTTGATGGTTTCCCCCTTTTGGGGTATTTTGAGTGAATACAGTACTGAGGTTGGTGGCCTGCTTTCTGTAGTTGAACTCTGTGTTTTGCGACTTTAGGGGGACCCATTACATTGTATTCTTTGGGAGTGGCCCCTCCTGGAGTTGTGAAATCTTGTGGCCCTGTCTCTAGGCATGACTTGGAGAGCCCTAGGGCTCCAGGAGAGCTCTGGTAGAAAGAAACAGTGCAGCACTAGCTGAGGGGAGTGGCTTGTGAGATGAGCCCGAGGAGCTGCTGAGTCTCAGTGTGCCTGTGAAAGCATCTGATACTTGATGCATGTTCTGGGGAGAAGCCACAGATGTGCTAAGAGGAGGGCCAGCCCCAGCCTGCTGGCAGAAATCGGCAACTGCTGGGTCATGAAATGATGAAGGTTGGTCATGAGCATCAGGGGACACTATTTCATGCCATAAGGCTAGATGGGACCATCCTTAGCAAAGACCAATTCTGAGATTAGAAGAACACAGCCACCCCATGCCAGGTCTGCAGAGAGGGCCAGCTGCCTCTGACTGCCTCAGTGTCCCTCCTGCCTCCCCACTATCCCAATGATCAGAAACACTCTCAAGCTTTCACTTTGTCTTGACAAAGAGGGAGAAGGGAGAAACAACTCTGTTTAAAGAGTTTACATTTCAATTAAGTAAATATTTGTATGAAAGAGTAATTTATTTTTATTTCTAAAAATATATTTTTATTGATTTCAGAGAGGAAAGGAGAGGGAGAGAGAGATAGAAACATCAGTGATGAGAGAATCATTGATCGGCTGCCTCCTGCACATCCCCTACTGCAGATCGAGCCCGAAACCTGGGCATGTACCCTTGACCGGAATCGAACCTGGGACCTTTCAGTCCACAGGCCGACATTCTATCCACTGAGCCAAAACAGCTAGGGCGAATTCTTATTTTTTAAAATGTATTTTTATTGATCTCAGAGATTAATGGAGAGGGAGAGAAAGATAGAAGCATCAATGATGAGAGAGAATCATTGATCGGCTGCCGCCTGCACTCTCCACATTGGGGAATGAACCCACAACTCGAGCCCACAACTCCAGCCCACTACTCTGGCATATGCCATGACCTGGGATAGAACCATGACCTCCTGGTCCATAGGTCAATGCTCAACCACTAAGCCATGTTGGCCAGGCCGAAAGAGTAATTTTAATATGGAGGCATTATTTAATAAATTGAATTCTGTCCCTTTCCCCACCACATTTCCCACTATTTAGCAGGGTTGTGAGAGAAGCTGGTAATGAGGAAGATTAAATAAGTTAAAGAATAGAAAGAAGCTTTTTTGTTTTTATTTTTGCCAACATAGTGCAGTATGTACACATTTACTATCTTGTTCCATCAGTTTGGTTCATAACTCTTGAGATGAACAGCTCTTGAGCTATTCTATTGTAATTTGTCTGATATTCCTAGAAGTTGTCTGCTTTCTGAATAAAGAAGAATTAATTGTTGAGTACACAAATGCTGAAACAGTTCAAGTGTGGGACTCTTGGAACTGGTGGCAATATGGGAGACCCTCTCATTAATGCACCATTTTTATTTTCAGAGAGGAAACTGCCTCCCAAGAGGCTTCCATTTCTTGTCTCCTGGAACACTCTCTGGGAGACCCGAATTGCTACAGAAGAATTCTGGCTACCCACCTGCACCTGCTGGAGGCCATTTGTAGGTGTCCACATGACACTCCCCACTAAGACCAGCCTTTTGCTAAACATTGAATGTGCTGTCTTGAACCAAACTTATTCACAAGATGAAATCCCACCCAATGACTTCAGTTCACATCAGGTGGAGCAGAAAACCTGCATGTGAGCCCAGCCCACATTTCTGATCCACAAAGTCAGGAGAAAATACAATGGTGGTTGTTTTAAGCTGACTAGTTTTTCGTGGTCTGTTATGCAGTGATAGGTAACTAGTGAAGTAGAAAGTGCAACAGGATGTCAGGGAAGAAGAATGTAATGCTAACTTTGGGGATCTCTGGGATGGGGGAGGTGGGGCTTAAGTATGGTCTTGAAGATGGGCAGGCCATGGTCAAGTGGAGATGGTGAGGGGCATGGGAAGGTGTTCCCCATGTAGGGAGTAGGCAAGCAGGTGGGAGCACATAGAGAATGTGCTGAGCTTGTCCAGGAAGACTGGAGTGAGCATGGTATGGGTAGAAATGGAAGCAGAAAGAGGTTTTTGAGAAACATCACTGACAGTGCCTGAAATTGGAGATGCTTGTTGTTACGGCGAAGGCCTTCCTCTGGGTGTTGTTTCAGGGTCAGGCGCTGTTTATTGAAATATCTCACGGTGACCAACAAATAGGCTCACGGTCCAGCCTGAACTCTGACATGAGTTTACTTTTTTCAGTGAAAGTACAAAAAGTGGGGCTTGCATCTCAGCTTTGGGTGGTTTCCTGTTCATGAATTAAACCTGCAATCTGGGGGTCAGGTGGTGGTGATCCCGTAAAGCTGTGTGGGGCCTGGTAAGGAGCTGGGTTTTGTTTTCTTTCATGGGAAGCAAGAGGAGAGGGCATGGGTGAGTTTATTTCTTCAGCAGATCGTTGGCTGATAGGATGAGTTATGCATATCAGTTATGAAGTTACCAGGGATAGAATCAGAGATTGGCAGACTTTTCCTGTAAATGGCCAGAAGAGTCAGTATTTTAGGCTTTAGGGAGGTTTGGTCTTTGTTGCAACTACTTCATTCTGCCCCGTGAAAGCAGCCTTAATCGATAACACGTGAATGAAATGAGTGTTGCTGTATTCCAGCAGAGCCCCACCCAAACAGGAGGCGGCTGGATTTAACCCACCGGTGTTGTGGGCAGAGTGCTGGATGAGAGAACGGGGTGTGGAGAGGCTGTTGGGTGCACCCAGCAGGAGGCTGGTGTCTGTTTAGTGGGAGCACAGAGATGCCAGATCCAAGGCCACTGGTTCTGAGAGGGGACGGGGTGGGAGGGGGTCAGCCACACAGCTTTTGTGTTTCCTAATTCTGCAAGGGCCGGTGCAGTGAGAGCGTGTGCGCACGTGTCTGTGTTCAGGCGGTGTACTACGGTGGCTGGTTCCGTGGGAGATGAAACTGGACAATTTGGGGGCTCTTCTGGGAGGAACTGAATATAAAATGATAAATACAAAATTAGGGACAGGGCCTTGGAAGACACCTGTGCTGGTGACAGGCCCCGAAGCGGGAGCTTCATTAGCAGCAGGGTAAATCCGCCTCTGCTTGTGTTTGCTTTCTCCCCTGAGCTCCCGGCAACCATCTGAGCCTCATTATTTTAAGTCCCATTGCTTCAAAAGCCTCCTTTAGTGACACCTGGTGCACGCCTGGTACTCTGAAACACTCAGAATCCTAGGAAACGGAAGAGGCACCTGCTCTGGTAGACAGTGCAGTCCTGCTGTGTCCTGTGTGTCATTAGAGGGGACAGGTGCCCGGGCCCAGCCCCAGCCCACAGTCCTTAGTGACACAAAGAGCAGCAGCTTGACCCCACCCTGCTGGCTGGCTTAGGAGCGGGCGTCCTCACACCCATATGACCAGAAATGACACCGGAGCCAGAAAGAATGTATACAGGTGCTTTAGGTAAAAAATAAAATTGTGGACTGGATTTATTCTGTATGTTTTATCCTGAAAAATTCTGCATGTGAGAGCTCAGCCCTTTCTCTTGATCCTGAAAATCCTTATCAGGAAAATATTTGGCTAAGCACCTATATGAAGAAAGAAGTCTCTGCCCGGCCAGTGTGACTCAGTGGTTGAAGGTCGACCTGTAAACCAGGAGATCACAGTTCAATTCCCGGACAGGGAGCATGCTGGGGTTGTGGGCTTGATCCTTAGTCGGGGGTGTGCAGGAGGCAGCTGATCAATGATTCTCTCTCATCATTGATCTCTCTCTCTCTCTCCCCCTCTCCCTTCCTCTCTGAAATCAAGAAAATATATTAAAGAATGAAGTCTGCAGTGCATCTAGGTGTAAGTGGAGCCGCCCTGTGGAAGTCAAGAGGAGAGGGTTGGCTTAGGAGAGGGAAGGAAGAGAGAGGAAGAGGGACAGAGGGGGTTGGAGCCACCCATGGTGGAAGGACATCCGTCTGCAATGTGCTCTCCCCTTGAATTCCAGTTCTCCCCATTCCCTGTCATACAAATTGACAGTTAAATGTACAGGAAGGAAGGAAGGAGGAAGGAAGGAAGGAAGGAAGGAAGAAGGAAAAAAAGGAGGAAGGAAGGAAGGATGGAAGGAAGAATCCAAGTGCTTGAAGTGCATGGATTTCTTTGGAAACAGTAGATGTAGCTGGGTTCTGAGGCAGGGACATGGGGGAAGATGCTGGAGGTAGGTGAGTGGTAAACAGGCAGCGAAGGAGGTGGAAGCCATGGAAACTCACAGAAACTGGGGAAAAGGTGTTGGCTTCCACAAGCCCTGGAATGAAAGTTGGCTCCAAACTTAACCACATCGATGGAATACCGAGGGGCCCTGCCTGGTGGCTGTGTTGGCGGCAGGCACAGCGTGGGCCTTGGTGGAGTTCCTGTAGGGCAGTGGCAGCAGCCCGCAGGCCCAGAATGTTGGTGAGCACTGTGAGGTCATCCCTGGAGACCCCTAGAGGTATTGGGGGGCTTAGCAAGAAGCTGCGTTTCTGTGTGAGTAGGTGCATCCCTGGAAACCAAGGAGCTGTGGGTGTAAATGTAATGCGACTCCATTGGAGACCCCGGGAGAGTGAGGCCTGGGAGCACGCGGGCTGTTGCGGGTGGTGGCATATTTGTCTCCCCACCTGATTGGATAGCCATTGAGGTCATGAATTTTGTTGTATTCATTTTCATAACTCTCCCTGTTCCCAGATCACTCTTATCCCCTCCTACCCAGTGCCTAGCATAGCCCCTGGCATATATTGTATTGATGTAGTGATTATGTGTGTAATGAATAAATGAATAAAGAATGCATGAATAAAAGACTCTTACTCAGAAGTCTGTACACCGGCCCCACCATCCTTCACTTTTGATCACCTCTAGCTTTTTTTCCTGGGCTTTTGGTCCCCATCTATCTGCCGTGGAGAATTAATGGTGCCATCATAGCCTTGCTCAGGCTGACAAGTGGAATTATAGAATGGCAGAGCTGGAAGGGACTTTCGGATGCAGCCCACAGCTTTTGATGGCATCAAGCTCCTTAACAGAAAACCTGAGGCAGATTTCAGTAAACTCCCATTTATCTGAAATCCAAACAACTGGCAAATGCAAATGACGAGTCGTTTATATATTCCATGCCATGATTTTATCTATCAGAATATCTTACACAAATCCCTTCGCTTACATGATCTCACTGAATTCTCACAATATCTTTTAGGTAGCTAGTGAGCTCCCCGTTTTACAAAGGTTACGTTTCTGGCTCTGAATCGCTCAGCTAGCAAATGACAGCCAGGGTTCAGTGAGGTCTACCGATTCCAGGCTTCCTGTGCATCCACATGTGGTGGGAAGCTGACCATTCCACAAACAAATGGTCAAGCTGACCCCAAGCATCTCCTTGATAAGAAGCTCAGCTTCTGGGTTCTCTCCATTGTGCCTACAGCTCCAGAGCTATATGGTACGATTCCAGATACAAGCTAATGCTGCTAGTCCACTAATTCTCCTGGGATGTGATTGGGTCTAAACTCAGTGGTACCTTCGTAAGGAGGATAGATTAGTTACCTGTTGCCACTGTAACAAATTCCCACAAACGTAGTGTTTCAGAAGTTTTACAGTTCTGGAAGCCAAAAGTCTGAAATGAGTCTGACAGAGCTAAAATCAAGGTGTCAGCAGGCTGCTTTCTCCTGGAGACTTTAGAAGGATCTCTTCCTTTTCCCTTTCAGCTTCTGAATGCTGTTGGCATTCCTTGGCTTGTGGCCCCATCACTCCAGTCTTTGTTTCCATCCTCACCTTGCTTTGTCCTCTGACTAATTCCTCCTGCATCCTTGTATAAAGACATGTGATTACATCAGGCCCACTGGATATTGCAGGATCACTTCCTCATCTCAAGATTCTTAATTTACTCACACTGCAATGGTCCTTTTCCCCATTTTTACAGGTTCTGGGGATTAGGGCATGACCATGTTTGAGAGCCATTATTCAGCCTTCCACAGAGGAGAATTTTCTTTATTTTTTGATAATTCTCACCTGAAGATATTCTTCCATAGATTTATAGAGAGTGGAAGGGGGAGAGAGAGAGAGAGAGAGAGAGAGAGAGAGAGAGAGAGAGAGAGAGAGAGAGAAACATCTATGTGAGAGAGATACATTGATTGGTTGCCTCTTGCACGTGCCAACCAGGGCTGGGGGTTGAGCCTGCAACCAAAGTATGTTCCCTTGACTGGAACTGAATTCAGGACCATTCAGTCTGCAGGCTGATGCTCTATCCACTGAGCCAAACCAGCTAGGGTAATTTTTTTTTCTTAATGTATTAGGCACAGTGGCTTTTAAAGAGATAATTTAAAATTTTACTTGCCAAGGGGTTTATCTGAGAAGAGAATGGGAGGGCTATAGTACAAAAGGCCATTTCCTTCCTGAAGCAGGGGACAAGGGATCCGGTCTCTCGCTGAGGCATGGACTGTGGTCACAGGGTGGCCCCTTAGTCTCTGAGTTCGGAGCAGAGATGGAGGCAGCCAGACTGGTTTCTGTGAACAAAGACAACATTCCTTAGTCCTGGCCTTTGAGCCTCCACCTCTGTAAGTACAAGGAATGCCCAAAGCCAGTAGTCACATGTGTATCGATCAGCCTGGTATCAGTGTTTGTGGGGACGGGGCAGGGGGGAGTGTGGGTCTGAGCCTGAGAAGCTCAGCTCTCTCTGTCCTCGGATCCGGACCTGTCTGAGCACGTCCCGGGGGCGTGGGGCTCACCCACCAGAGGCTTCTTTGCCTGTGGGACCCCGGAGCCTTTTGAACAGTGAGTGAAAGTCACATGCTCCCGGCACAATGCCACTGGGGGGCAGGGGGCCACATCTGTCACTCAGATCACCCCAGCACCAGCCTCTGGGCTCACGGCCAAGGATGTTAAACAGCGAGTACAAGCTCAAAGAGCTGCTTTTCTGAAATCCCTGGGCGCCCTTGAGAGCAAGGAAAGGGCTTCGCTGACTACGCAGCCTGACGCCTGGGTTTGGGCAGCGGCAGCAAGTGGTGGGGGCAGCTTTGCAGTGGCCCCTGGGGCTTCTGCACCGTAGCAGTCGGCAGGGGAAGGGGGAACAGTGAAAGCACCCGTGAGGACCCTCTCGGGAATTGATGAAGGCGTGAGGAGCTTTGAAGGTGAGGCGGAGCTCTTGACATGGCAAGTTACAACAGAACCAGGGAATCCGCCTGGTGGAATGGTAATTTAAAATATCAACAGCAGCCTTCATTTTCCTGTTACTTTCTGCTATGCGACGACCTCCGGACCCTGCCTGTTTGGAGCCCAGACTTTGAGGTGTTCATTGCCATGGAGAATTGATGTTATTGCAAAAATAGAAAAAGGCTTTGAGTTTCAAAAGCCGAGACTTGAGGATGCTTGAGGCATAAATAAAAGATTTGGACTCATGCCTGGCGAGTTCAGCAAAGGAGACTTACTTGGAGACTAGTTCAAATTTCTGAAATTTGGGAGGGGGTGGGTAAAGAAAGATAGAGGGGAAGCCAGGAATAGGTGCTGGTTGTGGATTGGTATGTGTTCTTTCCTACCTATTATTCTATTTAAATGTTTTTATTGATTTTTCAGAGAGAGGAAGGGAGAGGGAGAGACAAAGACAGAAGCATCAATGATGAGAGAGAATCATTGGCCAGCTGCCTCCTGCATGCTCCACACTGGGGATCGAGCCTGCAACCCAGGTATGTGCCCTGACCGGGAATTCAACAGTGACCTCCTGGTTCGTAGGTTGATGCTCAACCACTGGGCCACACCTGCCGGGAAACAGGCACACAGTTTAAAACAAGTGAAATGCTAATAAAATGTGGGGCCTCATTTGAATATTGATTAGATGTGTTCAAATGTGATAGGAATATGATTATTTGTACCCAGGAGGAAAAGCTTCTGATAGCATTAGTGTACTGTGATATGATCTCTTGATGACAGAGATCAAGATATATGAAGAGAAACTTAACAGCATAATTTTGTCAGACTGGAAGGTAACCTAATTAATGTAATGCTTTCTTTAAGAAATAGAGCATATTCTCTATCAGTCAAGACAAACTAGGTTATACTGTGGGCGGAAAAGACCTCAGTGGCTTAACACAACAAAGGTTTATTTCTCTCTCATGTTATATGTCTGATTCTAGGACCCAACCGAAGAGCAGCCATGGTCTGGGAGTTTCCTGGTTGCCCTGGCAAAGGGAGAGAAGGCCTAGGAAGGAATGCTTCCCAGGAAGCTAAGCGTGCTGGCCTAGGAGGGAATGCTTCTATCACAACTCCTTAGCCAGAGCGAGTCACGGGGCCTCTCCCATCACAGGGACACAGGAGGGGACAGACATGGAGTCCTGGGAGAAGTTGGTGAACAGTACCGATGACCACCATGGTTACCCAGGTCTGGGGACCCTGGATGCGTCACTACAAGACCAGGTTAGTTATTGGGCTCATGAATCCTGAACTGAACCAACAATGCAGATGTTGGTTGGAAAATAGATGGGCTGTTAAAAAAGCATGAGAAATGTTTACGTACCTGTAGCCTACAGCACATTATTTAAACAGAATCAACGCTGATTGATTGCATGGTTACAAAGTATCAAAACCACTGATTCAATGCTATATATTTTTATAGTGATATACACTCAAACACATGCATGTTTATGTAATTTATTCACTGCAATTTATAGGAGAATTGATGCAATAAGCCAGATAACTTAAAAGTAAAAGGATCTGGTGTTCCTCTTATCTCCACATCTGAGATGAACAGTTTTATTGTTTGTTTTTTAAGACAATTTTTTTTAGAGCAGTTTTAGGTTTAGAGCAAAATTAAGAGGGAGGTACAGCGATTTCCCATGTATCCCCTGCCCCACACATGCTTAGCTTCTCCCGTTATCAACCTTGCTCACTGGAGTGGCACATTTTTTCCCCAAGGTATGCCTCAGTTTCCCCTGAGGGGTAAGGGTGGGAGATTAAAGGGTTTTTTGGGCAGATGGTAGGTCATGTTGAATCTGGATCCCTCCGCTGTAGCCAAAGGAGCAAGTCACCCATCTCCATATGTACTTGGGCTGAAGAGCAGATTTTACTGTGTGAAATGATTTCATAACATAAAATGAGGGCTTTCTTGATGACTTTAACAGTCATGATTCTTAATCTTCCAACTACAGAATATTCTAAGAAGCACATCATGAATTGTGAAGAAAGAGAACAGGGAATCACACAGACCTGGGATCAAATTCCAGCTATTAAACTGATTAGCTGTGTGATCTTAGACAAAGAGCTTTATTCTTCTGACCTCACTCGGACAGCTGTGGCGACGGGGATAATACGATGTTGCTGCGATGATTAAGTGAGATAATGTATGTAAAGTGGCTTAGCACACAGGGTGTTTATCACACAGGGTATTTAATAAGTGGTGATAGTTGCTTTTGTTATTACCGTCATTTGGAAGATTTGTGAAATGGAAGCAACTCTAAGGTAGAAAAATCATTTTAACAGAAGAAAGGAATAGAGCCTGGGCCAAATCTGAACCTACTGGCTACGGAGTGATTGAGATATCTAATATCCGCAGCAGGGTGGGTAACACAGCAATACAATTTTCTGCAAAGAAATTGCTTGTTTTAGCCAGAGGGTGGGAAAAAATAGAATTAAGCTGTGTTTGCTCTTCTGGTGCATTTGGAGCAGCACATATTTGTTGAGCACAAAGAAGGAAGAGACAGTGTGCTTGAGAGAGGAAAGTGTGCAGAATTCAGAGGTTGGCGAGTCTCTGAGTTCTAGCCTTTCTTCTTTCCAAGGAAGATAGTTATTCTCTCTTCCCCTCAGTAACCCTCACCTGTAAGACGGTCTTAGCAGTCAAACTGGGCATGTATCCCCCACATTTAGCTAACATGGGGCTGTTGTCAGTAATAAGAATAGTTAACACAGAGTAAGTACCAACGGGTACCCACAAGGACTAATGCATTTCACTGTGAAAGCACAATGGGAACGCCAACGATCTCAACTAGGCAGATGAGACTATTGAGGCCCAGAGGAGTTAACCCCCCACATCCAGTAAGCAGCGTGGCTGGGCTTTGAGACTGAGAAGCTTCGAGAAGCTGTGTTCTTAACCAACAGGCTACATTGCCTCTCATGCTAGTGAATGCCAGGCCAAGCAAGCATCATGTACGTGGAAGCTCTTCGCAAATTCTTGCATCTCTCCTCTTTCATGGGAAATGCAGTTTGCCTCTCCCCACAAAATCAGGATGCACTCGAAGGCCACTTCCTTTAAGAAGCTTTCTCCAAAGAACTGATATGCTTATATACATAACCCATGGACACAAACGGTAGTGTGGTTAAGGCCTGGGATGGGGGAGGAGCGGGGAGGAGGAAGTCAATGGGGCGGGGGGGAGGAAAGGGGACATCTGTATACTTTCAACAATAAAGATAAAAATAAACAACAACAAAAGAAGCTTTCTTGGATCACTGTTCTCTTTTCCTCTTGAACTCCTTAGATACTAACACTCGAAAGAGATCCAATAGTTGGATCTATTGTAAGAAGATGCAAGGTGTTGGGGTCAAAACCCTTCTAAATATTCAACACTGAACACACCTTTGCTATTATAGGCAGGCCCACCCCGTGCCATGTGGGAAAAGACAGTCTTACCCCCAATCGAAGGTGAGCTTTCAGTGTGACGTGCACCTGTTGGAGAGCTCTGTGGCCTCGGAAATGAGTACACATGCGGCCTTTGGCGCTCCCAGCCTGTTCGTGACAGCTGTGATGAGTTATTTGTGGAAGTTTTGAAGTGATAAAGGAGCCATAAGCCATTGGTGGCTCTCTGAACATCGATTCCTTTTGCTTTTGATGGGAATTATAGTGTCCATACCAGAAGCTTTATTGGAGCTTTACAAGTGGATTTGTAAAACATAAATGATTAGTGGCCTTGACAGAGTTATTGGCATGAGGATTAGGGAGTGCCGGTGCCTGACAGCATGCTTCCAGGACAGGTGAGACTTGGCACCTCCAAGGGCAGTGGCTACAGTCCAGAGTTGGTGTGCTCACTTGACTCACTGCTCATTATTTCCATAGCTTGGCCAGGTTGTAACTGATTTCACTACTTCTTTGATGTCTTAGTCTGCTTGGGCTGCTATAAGAAAATGTCACAACCTGGGTGGCTTAAATAACAGACATTCCTTTCTCATGGTTCTAGAGGCTAGAAATCCACGCGTAAGGTACAGGTGGATTTCAGCTCCTGGTTAGGACTCTTCCTGGCTCCCAAGCACCCATCTTCTTGCTGCATTCTCACTTGAAAGAAGGAGAGGGAGAATGAGAGAGAGAGAGAGAGAGAGAGAGAGAGAGAGAGAGAGAGAGAGAGAGATTGAGACATCTAGATTCTCTTCTTATAAAGAGAGTAATCCCATAATGGGTGCTTCACCTCATGATCTCATCTAAACCTACCTGCCTTGCAAAGATCATACTCCTAATAGCATGACATTGGGAGTTAGCGCCTCAACGTATAAAACCAGGAAAACACAATCACAGTCCATCCATAACACTTGGTCATTATGAATCCTTATGGAAAATGGGATCATTAATTGCATCATGCTGATTTTCTCTTTTGTCCAGTTCCCTGATCCCTGAGCTGCACTCTCCTCCCTTCCCTGTCCTGCTCTTGCCCTGAGAGGCTAACCCGGAGAGACTGCTTGCTCTCCAGACCCTAGTTGGTTTGGCCAATGAGAAGCACCAGTAGCAGACTGGAGGGTGGAAGGAGAGAAAAACTATGGTATTTACTCTTCTCACTCCCCACCTTCTTTCTGCTGTTCTGACAATGGCTGCTTCCTGTTTAACCACCGCTTTCCCTACTCAGTTCCCTGTTCCACGGCTTCAGACCTCATCTGGGCTCCTGGCCAGTTCCCGTCAGGCCCAGGCACACTGATGGCCTCCTGCTGATTCTAGGTCCTGGGCACCTCACTACCCCTTGTCTCTTATTTCAAACCAGGATTCTCCACCCTCAACACTGCTGACATTTTGGGCTGTGTGGCTCTTTGCTGTGGGAAGCTGTCCTGGGTATTGCAGCAGGTTTAGCAGCATCCCTGGCCTCTACCCACAAGACACCAGTAGCACCCACCCTGGTTGTGACAACCAAAAACTGTTGCCAGATATTGCCCTGTGTCCCTTGGACGCAGGATCCTCCCAGAGTTCAGAACCACTACATTAGCCCTATTTACGTTTCAGTAAATCCTCTCAGTATGTACATGGCTATAAGTATTCCAATTTTGTTGTCTATTTCCTGCCAGGATGCTGGTGAAAACATGGATACACAATAGTAGAATAAATGAAATTTGTTTATTATTTATTACATGTGGATTGCAGGAAGAATTTTTTAAAACACGGGATCCAAGGGAGAAAAGGATGTCAAAAAGGGTCTTGATGGTGGAAAACACGGGGCTGTTTGTCATCTCAATGGCTCAGTAGCCATGGGCACATCTACATGGACGCCACATGGAAGCTGCGGTTTCAAACTGGGGCCGCAGTGTAGGGAAGAGGCACGTGGTCCAAGCTCCTGGTCACAAACTTGCTCAGTCTCATAGTGTCTTGTGTGTTCTTCTCATTTCGTTCCATGCAGTATTCACAATCATATGTGCATGTGCTCTGCACAGGTAAATGGCATAATGACTGCTTTCCTTACCAACAATGTGTCTGGAGAGCTTTCCTTGTCTAGCTTGCTATTTTTAAGGTAGGCACAGTATTCTAGTTTATGAATGAACCAAAATGTATTTATATCAACCTTTATTAATATTTCATATTTTCCAATATTTTTGCTGTATACAAACTGTGGTGCAACCAACACCTGTTACATAAATATTTGCACATATGTATAGGTGACTATTCCTTTTTTAAAATATATATTTTTTAATTAATTTCAGAGAGGAAGGGAGATGGAGAGAGAGAGATAGAAACATCAATAATAAGAGGGAACCATTGATTGGCTGCCTCCTACATGCCCCACACCGGGGATCGAGCCTGCAACCCGGGCATGTGCCCTGACCAGGAATCCAACTGTGACCTCCTGGTTCATAGGTCATTGCTCAACCACTGAGCCATGTTGGCCAGACGAGGTGACTATTTCTATAGAATGTCATCCTAATGTAGAGTTGTGGAGTCAAAGGGCATATACCTTTAAAAACACAACAGATTTACAGATCTTTATCTGCTCACTAGTAGTGCTATGCAACAAGAATGCTAATTTCCTCAAATTCTCATCTGTACTCTATATTGTCAAGTTTTTACATTTTTGTCAATGTGATAGAGATAGGAAAAGATAACTCATTATAGTTTTAACTTGCATTTCTCTAATTACTAGTAGGGTTGAATGTCTTTTTATATGTTTACTGGATTTTTGCTTTTCTTCTTTGTGAATTGCTTGTTTCTATTTCAAGCCCATTTCTCTATTGGGATATTTGTCTTTTTCATATCAGTTTGTAGGCGCTCTTTATAGATTCTGGATCTACATCCTTTGTTTGTTATATATGCTAGAATATCCCTGTTTGTCACTTGCCTTTTTAACTTAGTGTATAGTGTCTTCCATCACCCAGAAGTTATGACTTTTTACATGATCAAATCTGTACATGGTCAAATCTGTAAGCTGTTTCTTTGTCAGCTGTGGAGCTATTGAGCCTGACTTCGAGAAGGCTGGCGTGTTATACCTAAGGCACCTTCAAGTCAGAGTCTGAATGTTGCCTTGAGCTGAAATATCAAAGGTTATTTTTCTTACTCTTCCTAACAATGGTGGTGTATTTTTGCTTGGGGAAAAGAGTACTACACATATACAAAATTAAAACCCAGGGTGCTAATACTTGCTCACACCAACTCAAAAGTAGGAAAAGAATGAGACTCTGAGTCTCGTAGCAAACAGTATTGTTAAACACACACACACACACACACACACACACACACACACACACACACACACACCGTTTTCTCTGCGAGTATACACATTTTAATAAGGAAGAGTGAAAGGCCAGAGTGAATGGAGTGTGTGTAAATGTTTACGTAGACATTTGTTTTTTAAAAAGGAAGCGCTCAGAACTTACTGCGTGCTCTGTAGTAATCTAGCAATAAACAATTTCTAAAAACTGTCAGTCTGTGAGTAGGATATTGTCTTGTATTGTAAGGCATGAAACTGTAGCTCCATGATAATAACTTTCCAAAGGTGTCATATCGCTAGTGAGTTGCAAAAGTAGAATTGGAACCCAGGTGTCTGGACCAAGCCTACTGCCTTGTCATTATTCTGTAGACCGCTGTTTACATAGAGTCCAGGGGTGTGTGTGTGGTGTGTCTATGTGGGTGCACTTTTTTCTTTGTCTGCGTAGGGGGTGTACCTGTGTGTCTCTGTGCGTATTTGTCTATAGGCATGTGTGAGTGTGTCTGTGTGGGTGCACTGTTTTCTTTGTCTGCGTAGGGGGTGTATCTGTGTGTCTCTGTACGTATTTGTCTATAGGCATGTGTGAGTGTGTCTGTGTGGAGAGACTGAGAAATTTATTTGAAGGAGTTGGTGCTTGTGCTTAAGGAGGATTAGCAAGTCTAAAATCTGCAGGGTAGGCCAGGCAGCTGAAGACCCAGGGAAGACTTGATGCTACAGTTCAAGTTTAAAGGCATCTGCTGGCAGGGCCCTCTTCCTCAGGGGAGGCCAGTCCTTTTTTTGTAAGGCCTTCAACTGGCTGGAAGAAGCCCACTCACACTCAGCTTTACTCAAAGTCTACTGTTTTCAATGTTAATGTCACCTAAAAATATTAGTTAAGCTGACACATAAAATGAACCATCAGAGCGGGAACTGGATCTTATCAAATGCATTTTCAGCTGTGTTATATGATTTTCTTCTCTGTTGATGCAGGTTATTTTATTGATAGATTTTTGGATATTAGACTTTCCTTGCATTTATAAGAGAACTTATACCAGCTTTCACCAACTTGACTTCCATTACTTTTAAAGATTCAAAATAACCAGTTTCGGCATGGGTATTGGGACGTGGGTTTAAAGTGGTGAAATCTTTTTGGAGAGCAATTTGCCAGGATTTATAGAAATTTAAAAATATATGTCTTATGACCTATCAGTCCTCTTTTCCCCTTGGTATTCTTGAAAATATCTTTACATGTAAACAAAGAGGCATATGCAAGCCTGTTTATTATTGCATTATATGAAGACTAAAAGTTTAAAACCTGAATGTATTTAGGAGAGGATAAACAAACAATGAAACATCTAGAAATACTGGTGGCAGTCAAAAAGACTATGTTAGTTCTGTACATAAATTCCTGCTTAGAACTCTGTAACATTGATGGTTAAAAAATAAGCAAATTTCAGAACAATAAGCACAAAATGCTATCATTTACATTTTAAAAATCATTATATGTACATTATGAGATAAACGCAAATAAATAATTTAAATTTTACCTATCATACTAATTTATGTTAACTAATTAGTGTTTCAGAAAGGGTATCAGGGAAGACTGCTACTTATCTGTAGTGTTTGCATTTAACAATAAGGAAGTATTTACAAATTTCTTATATAATTTCAGTTTAATATTAAAAGTTGTAAATGTACAAACTATACCTTCATCCCAAATATTTTAATTCAGTTTTGAACTGTGATATGTCAACTATATATATTAATAGACATATTACAAAGTAGTTGATATATTTTAAATTTATAATGGAAAATTAAATAGTGAATTATTAAATATTATTTTAATCTATAACACACAGTGTCTAAATCTCTAGACAAAAAGTGAATGTATTTTATATAAAGCTTGGTAATGGTGCTTTGAGGAGAATTTTCTGTTAGCTCATATAACACAAATAGTTAGATATGAGGTCTAATTTTAGCTCACATGATAGCAATTTGAAAAGCAAAGATATATTAATCTTTCATAAAATATTAGCTGTGTTACTAAACAATTCCCTATGTGCTCGGCATTCTGCCTCAGTATTTCACGTAATAAAGGAGAGGAGAGAGAAAGTAATAACACCATGATTTAATAAACATGGTTTCATATAAAAAACTAACAATCAAGTGGAAATATTTCTTTATCATTTTATTAAAGAAACTCAAATGTCGTCTAGGCAATCAAAAGCTGAAAGTTATCTTCTGGTGCTTCTATTACATATATATATATATATATCTTTCATGAGCTTTTTGCTTTTGAGAGAAATGTAGCAAAAATAAAATAATTTCACATTTATTTTTATTATGATGTATAAATGTAAGCTTTATTTTTCTAGTAGAAGAAAGAAAAAATGAACAACTGCCTTGTCTTGCTGTTGAGGGCTCCTTTTTCAAGAGAATAAGCTATTCCCAGTCAGCAAGAGCCTGGCCAATCAACCGTGACATTGATCCAACAAGGAGTCTCTCTTGAGAGAGAATATGATTTCCTCTACATTTTTGTGGTACTGAATGTGTGCCTTCTCCTGTAAACACCACCTGTTTTTCTCAGACTAGAATTCCCTTCCTAACCTCCCATTTTATGCCTCATCATTCAAATGCCCAGATTAGAGCCAGCTTGTGGTACCCATGCTGTCACTCAGAGCCCCTCCTCCCCCCATGACCCCTCCCCTACCCCCCCAACGCTGGACAAGAGCCCCACGCTTGGTTTTCATGCTCTGTTGTTGCTGTCTTGAAATACTTAATAATTTTATCTTTGAACTTGGGTTTTGTAAGTGAAGCCGGGTGGAACAGTGGAGTATGCACATGGGCAGAAGAGACGCATAAAACACGCGTGCCTCTGTTCCTTGCCACCTGTTCGCAGTGTTCCAGATGTCCCATAAGCACAGAATTCTGTGGGCCCAGGATGTGTGAGAGTTCAAGGTGAGTGAGCACAGGGGGAGTGTGTTACCTTTACAACTAACTGGAGACGCTGATGGCCTGGAGAAGCCACTCTTTCTGCTCTAACCAGAACTTACTTTCAACACAGAAGAAGGCAGTGGTATCTGAGAAACAAGGACAAAAGAGGAATCCCATCCTATCCTTTCTTACCCGTGTCCCTCGTTGTGTGGCCAACCACTTGAGCAGGAAATGATGACAAGGAAAAGGAAAGATAGGGCAATCCCTACTTCCTGTTCCTTTAGTCCAGCGGTTTTTAACCTGTGGGTCGCGACCCCTTTGGGGGTCGAACGACCCTTTCACAGGGGTTGCCTAAGACCATTGGAAAACACATATATAATCACATATTGTTTTTGTGATTAATCACTATGCTTTCATTATGTTCAATTTGTCACAATGAAATTGGGGGTCACCACAACATGAGGAACTGTATTAAAGGGTCGCGGCATCAGGAAGGTTGAGAACCACTGCTTTAGTCCTTCCTTCTTTACTCATCAATACACTGAAAGGAGAGTGTTGGTAGAATGTGCACGTGTCAAGAAGGGAAATTGAAAAGATCAGTCAGTTTTGTGCAGGGTTTCCACTCTTCGGTAAGAATGAAATACATACATGTGTGCGCGCTCCGGAATTCGAACTGTCATGTCAGTGATTCCACATATTAATTAAGTGCTCTTAAATCTGCATTTAAAACTGGCATTGCACAATATAAAGCCGGATGGTAAAATTCATGCAAATAATTTAAATTTTTTATTTTTCTTAGAATGTAATTAAATAGCGAATAAAAAACGCCAGGACAAGTTGAGAGACTGAGGAAGAAAGGAAACAGCTTTTCTATTTTAAGTACCTTTAGGGACACACATTCTCCTTTTTGAACAAAGGAGCAGTATAACTAATAGAGTAATACTTCAAAAACTCTATATCAGAAGAAAAGCTTTATTGACTATGGAACATTGAAAAGTAAATATTACTAAAAATTTCAGCTTACATACTTTTTTTCCCTACTTTCTATTTTGGTGCAAATTCTTCCAGCTGTTGATCAATCTTTGTTACTTTATAGGGGGGATAATGGTGAAACTAGTGATAATCTGACACCAAATATTTAACTCTAACTTAACACTTGCAAGTAATCTCATCTCTTGTTTAAAAACGTTGAGGAGGTGGTTTTGAAAAGCTTTTGCTTCTGCACAAACCACAATCGACAGCCAGTTCTAGCTTTATCCAGAGGTTGCGTTGCCAGCTTGCCTCTGACTCAGTGTCATCTTGTGTAGCTGCCGAGTGACCTGCATCCATTTGGATTCTATCATGTTCATATTCCACTTTTTCGGAAAGTCTTTGAACCGGAGAAAGAACTATTCCTTGCAATAGAAGCTCGGCTTCGTCCACTGTCATTGTCATTCTCCCCTGGAGGATTATGGAGTAGAGACGAACGCCTTAGAAGTGAGTGCAGCTTTGCTGGTTTTGAAATTTTAATGCACCACATAACTCCCTGGGTATACCTGTGGTTGTACACAACACCAGGTTTCAGAATTTAAAAAAATAATTCATATAAAAAGGTGTTGCTCCAGGAAAAATACAAGTATTTCAATACTTAAAAACCATGCACTGCAATTATTTACATAGATGACAGAAAGACCAACAATGCACTTGTTCACACACAAGTACATCCAACTATGTTTTAGCAAAATTCTTGCCCATTTCACAGACTCATCTCCTGATGGTGTGAGCTCAGCAGGAGGTGCGGGGAGAGGGCGTTTCTCCTAAGAGCAGGAAAGTTCCACGGTGTCTGGCTCACGGCAGAGTTGACTGGAGCGTCAGAAAGGCCGAGACTCTTGAGCACCCATTTCACGCTCAGGCGCCTGCCCAGTGCTCATTGCTGCTCCCCACCCCGCCCCTCCTCCCTCTGGGTCTTGGGGTCAGCAGGGAGGTGTACGGAAGACCGCTCCTAAATGAAACAGGCCAGTTCAAGCCGGAGGGAGCCCTCAGGGTTCTTAATCTGATCACAGTGTGGCTTCCGACACCTTGACTAAGCACAGTCAGGGGACCACACACAGGAAGTTTGGAGGCCGGCTGAGAGGGCGGTAGAGAGACTGGGAGACTGAAGGGGGGTTTGGAAGGTGCCCCCAACAGGGCCTGCCTCTGTTCCTCTGCTCCATAACGCAAACGTGGTTTTCAGTGAAAACCATCCATGGTTCTCTAAGCTTCTACCTCTCTATTCAATTTCCCCCAAGCTCTGAGACTTGTCTGCTGCCCACACCAGTTTAGCCTAATTTTCTGTAAATATCTGGCCAGTGGGGGATGGGGTGGGGGACCAGTATTTTCTCTGGATGATTACCCAACAGTCAAATCATCCTGGGTAATTTCTGGCAGCCACGGAGCCAGAGGAGTTGCTTTTTCAGATCAAATCCAACGCAGAGGGCAGAGGAAGGTCAGGGCTGCCACGGCCCGTTCTCCCTGGGAGGCTGGGGCCCGCCCAGAATCGCACACCTCCCTGAAGCCATGGCCTGCTTTCTGGAGGTCATGCCTCCATACATGACTCTTTCCAGATTGAGTTGCTAACATCTTATGATATTATATATTTATTTTATAAAATATGGAATAAACTGGGGGGAAACCCACACCTGGAATCCATTTGAAATGAAATTTAGTAAACATTTGTGTACCTGTGTATGCCAGACATGATACTGGAAGCTGAGATAGAAAGACAAATAGAATAAAAATCCAAGCATAGAAGAAGCTCACACTACAGAAGTGTCAACATTCACATGGCAAAGAATGAGACAGGGGCATGGCCAAGATGCTTTAGAGCAGTGGTTCTCAACCTTCCTAACGCCGCGGCCCTTTAATACAGTTCCTCATGTTGTGGTGACCCCCAACCATAAAATGATTTTTGTTGCTACTTCATAACTGTAATTTTGCTACTGTTATGAATCGTAATGTAAATATCTGATATGCAGGATGTATTTTCATTGTTACAAATGGAACATAATTAAAGCATAGTGATTAATCACCAAAACAATATGTAATTATATATGTGTTTTCTGATGGTCTTAGGTGACCCCTGTGAAAGGGTTGTTCGACCCCCAAAGGGGTAGCGGCCCACAGGTTTAGAACAAAGAAGAGGTGAGGCCAATCTGTAGGGTCCACCATGGAAAGGGACCTGTACTAGGTCTTAAAAAACAAGCAGGACCTCATCAGGTGCTGAGGGAAAATCCATCTACATAGAGGAATTGAAATGGACACAGGTAGGGAGCAGGAAAAACTATGATTGTGTCTAAAACCATTAGGAAGGACCATGAGGCTGGATGTGTGATTGGAACAGGGGAGAAATGCAGTGACGTTGGCAAGTGGTGCTGAGACTCAGCTGCAAAGACAACGTCTGCCTCAATTTCTCTCTGGAAGAAAAACATCATTAGATTTCAGCAGGGCGTGTGCAGTAACAGCTTATGTTTTAGAAAGTTCACTTCAGGGCCATTGCAAAAGAAAGGAAGGGAGTCAGGGAAGATAGCAAAGGGCACCAAAAGTAAGAAAGAGATGGGGTGGTATCTTCAAGGGAGAACAGTATTGAGGGAAGTGTGTGTGTGTTTTTCTAAGATGGAGGAGATTAGAGTATATTGTAGGCTGAAGGTCAGTTGCCACTGGAGATAGGAAGATGGACTATACAGGCGAGTGCAGAGACAATCGATGAGGCGAGAGGTTTCCCCATGCCTAGCCTAACATGCCGAATTTCTTTAACTAACTATATTCAGCATGTCAGTATCAGTCACTTTGTAAAAGAACACAGTAAATACGCAGTGTCGTTGTATAACAATATAGTAATATAAGCAAAAGATAGCAGAAGTCATTAGAGAAATGCCTTCATCTCGGGGTAGATGAAATGACACAGACAAAAAGAATCTACCAAGAAAGGGAAACAATGGATTAGACAACATCATATCACAGGATAATCAAGTTCCCAGTTAACCAAAGTGCTGTGAAGCGGCGGGAGGGGGGAGGTGAAGGAGAGAGCAGGGAGGATGGGAGAGATCATGAAAATAAGACTGCACATAGCAGAAAACAACAGTCAGACAAGAACAGAAGAGTCTCTGTGCTTGTGGGACAGATAATGAATTGGGAAGTTCTAACCAGCCCACAAATCCTGCTGCTCCCTGCCTGTCACTACCCACATGTGAGGTGAAGGCTGGGGATGAGATGCCAGCTGTAGCTCATAGCATCAGCCGCTGAAGCCCCTGGAGCCTTTGGAGATGGTTTTTCAGCAAAGTTGGATCTCTTGTGTTGCCCCACAGTAAATTGGCCGTCTATTTTTGTTTAAAAAAAATATTTTTATTGATTTCAGAGAGGAAGGGAGAGGGAGATAGAAACATCAATGATGAGAGAGAATCATTGATCAGCTGCCTCCTGCATGACCCCCACCAGGGATCGAGCCCACAACCTGGGCATGCGCCCTTGACTGGAATCGAGCCCGGGATCCTTCAGTCCGCAGGCTGATGCTCTATCCACTGAGCCAAACCAGCCAGGGCAACCGTTCATTTTTTTTTTTTTTTAAATAAAGAGAGCTGCCCACAGGAGAACTTGACTGAAACCCTTGGATACACCACAATTTCCGTTCACCTTCAACCCCTTCTTGTCTCCTAAACGATGGATAAAGGCTGTGCTGTGCTTGCTTCATGGGGAAAGAAGTGTTTACCTCTCCCAATGTGACAGGTGGGGGTGGTGATGGGCACAGCTGTCCTTACACTAACCCAGACACCTCCATTAGGTGTGTTCAGAACCCAGCTCAGTGCTTCTCAAAATGTAAGTCACCTGGGCCTCTTGCCGAACATGCAGGCTCTGATTCAACAGGTGCACAGTGGGTGTGGAGATTCCAGGTTTCTGATGAGGTTCCAGGTGGGACCAATGCTGCTGGGCCATGAACCAGTCCTTGCATAAGGGCCCGGGACCTGCTCCTTGGTCTCCTTGGGGAGAGCGTGCGTGGGAGGGCGCCGGCGTGTTGTCTCTGGTTACCGCCAGCCAAGCGTCAGCACAGAGCGGTGCTTGGCTCTGTTCAACCCTGCAGTGGACCCGACCGCCACCAAGTGAGCCCGAGCTGGAGGGAAATTGTAAGTACAATTTCTTTTTCTTAACGGCACAGAAAAGGCAGGACTGGTGCTCGTGGGATTCTCCCACTTAGCAGAGCAGAAGAGATGAGCCCACAGAGAAATCAGATTTCCAAATGACTTTTGCTTATGACCTGATTTATGTCTCCGCAACGAGCTGGGGAAATGAGCTGCCTTCCCCATCCGGGCCCTATTCCTCGCTGGGTGAATTCTGTTTAGGAAATAAAACCCCAAACTTGACGATTTATGCAAAGTTCACTTGACTAGCAAAACAGGCTGAAGGCCAGAGTGTTTATATTTAGGTTCTGCCCAGGGGGAGTTCTTTTAGCACCTGAATGTGTCACTTTAATGTGATAAGCAGCGGGAGAGGAGAGACTGGCATTAAGAAAAGACTTAACACCGCGTGGTGCTTCACTTAGTTCTGGCACAATGGAGGCTGATGAGAAGGAAGTTTTATTTTCAGTCCTGTCGCGTCACTTTCATCCAGTTCGACAAACATGTATTGAGTGTCTGTTGTACAGTGGGCACTGTGCTGGGTGCTGAGCCCACAGTGATCCATGAGACCTGGCTACTGTCCTGGGGGGCACAGTGCTGTGTGGAGACAGACAAGCAGAGAGGAGGTCTACGCCGAATTGTTGGCGCAGTGGCTGAGGTGAGTACCCGGTGTCTGGCGTGCAGGCGGCGTGTCCTTGCCCAGCCTGGAGGTGGGAGATTGGAACAGAGGGACTTCTTTGAATGGAGAACATCTGACCTGGATCTAGACATTTGAGCAGGAATTGGGGAGATGAAAAGTTTTAAAAAGGTGAGTCATTCATATTATTTATTGATTACGTCTGTGTTTTTTCCTCTTTGGCACACAATAGCATGCTCCTTTCCTCTTGAATTTAAGTGTGTTGTGCTTAAGCCAATGAAATATGAGTGAAAGTGACACGTGTCACTTCTAGGTAGAAGTTTTAAGCATGTGATTTGCCATTTTCTCTTCTTACTGCTACAGAAACGGTGAAATCATCTGTGAGGATGAAGTTTGCATTAGTCTAGGTTCTTGATAACTACAATGAGCAGAAATAAACCTTTGTTGCCTAAAGCCAGGAGATTTCAGAGTGGTTGGTATAGCCGTGTGAGTCAGTCTGCCCTGACTGACACGGACAGGCCTTCCGGGCAGGGAGTTTATTTACCAGGCCTCAGGAATATGCACTTTGCAAATGATTGGAAAGGGCAATGGTAATAATACCAAAATATGCAATGCAGACTGGGGAAGGAGGGGTTTGGGGTGGTGCCTAACTTCTCTGGGTCTCAGGGTAATGAAAGCTTGGATGATTGAAGCAAAGGGTTGGCCAGATAAGCTCTTGAGTTTCCTTTCTAACTAAAGGCTTTGATTTTACAAACCTGCCTGCAGTTTATGCTCATGTCTTCTGGGAACACCTTTCCCAGAATTCCCAGACGTAGTTGAAGAGCCTGTATGGAGGTGTCCCGCATGGCTGAGTAGGAGAACCTGCTGAGAGACTGGCTGAGTCTCCTCATGGCTCATTGTGAACCAGTGTCCAGGTGGGAACACATCACGTTCATTGCTTCCCATCCTTTGTGCCTCAACTCTGTTTTCCATTATTATAATACCATGTGCGGACGCGCACGTACAGTGCGATTGAAACTTCATGGCCCATGTGCAGAAGTCAGTATTTTGTGGAAGAGCCACACTCAAGGGGCCAAAAAGCCGCATGTGACTCGCGAGCCGCAATTTGCCGATCACTGCACAAGGGAATGTTTTGCTCAGTTAGTGGGCTGTTAATATGCAATGACATCTTAAATACTAAAGTTTTCACCTGTGGTTGGTTGAGATGAGGTGCATGTGGAGAGCAAGGTGTTGAGCGATCAAGTAAATGGTATTTCATCGGTGTGAGGGCAATGATAATTACATGTATTCTGGAGTAACAGCTATTTTTGGCTTCCCTGGGCTCCTCACAGAAAAGAAAATGATTGTTCTAGGGCAGGTAATGGCACAACTAAAGTTTCAGGCAGAAAGTGCTGGAAGTCAGACCTAGGATCTAATTATAAAGCGTGATCTCTGGAAAGCAGACTTTTATACATGTGATGTGGACAGGCCTCTTACGTGAAAATCAGGCCCTGATAGAGCGTGACATTGAGACATGGAATGGTGACATCTGTAGGGGTGAACCTGAGAATTTAAAACTCCCAGATTCCTTTGCTCTTCCCCATTTGCCAGAGAACAGCTCACCTCGCCTGAATACCAGGACTGGTTTCACCTGAAGCAAGTGCTTCAAAAGATGATGCTGATTCTTGCCAGTATCTACCCCCACACCTCTCATTGCTTCAAGACCAATAAACAGTCACGAGTCAGCACAGCCCAACTGGGAAAGTAAAGAAATAGTTATAAAAACTAGTCTATAAGCCAAGGGAATTGTCTGACCTGGCTGATGGATACTGACAGGCCTCAGAAAAATTTGCATGGGAATGAATTCTGAGTATGTTGGACTGGGAAGGAGGGAAGGCATGGACTATATGTTGAATCGAGAAGAATTTGATACCTTGTTATAATATTCTACAGAAATGGGTCTTGGAATATGGTAGTTTATATAAAAATGACTTGAAGATGAAATTCCTTGGCATTGAATTGAGGAACAGAGCAGAAGACTTAGGGAAGTAAAGTGTCATAAACATAACCCAGCAGTTGTCTCAACCATAACTGTTAGGCAAGATGTAGTATACTGTATTTATGGCAGTATTTCAACATAGCCTTTGGTCTATAGTCCACTATGCATTTAGTGAATGGTGGTTTTTTTTGTTTTTTTTTTTGATGCGCATCAACAGAAAGAATTGAAAGCAGAATGTCACTACATTAAGAGGACAGTAGCATATATTTGCTCTCTTGCTTTAAGGCCATAATGTAAACTTCAGAGATCTTGATCCTCTTGGCATTGCACAGAGCACACACTGACCCACTGCACTGGTGGCGTGTTAAGGGGTCTGGGTGAGCCAGACGTGGAGTATTCCTAGCTGCTCTGGTGAGAAATACTCATGCCATAGTTTGGGAGAAAACCCACAATAATATTTAAGATCTGCCTTGTTTGTGAAGTTTTCAGGGGTCCGGTGGTTAGGGATCTGACAGGACATCTATTCTAATGTAGAAGGGAAATTGTCTGCACCTCTCACTTGCTACCGTTAAGAAAGAGGCACGATGCCTGTGTATCTTTTTTGAATTTTGGTGATGGCAGATACTGTGCTTGGGAATATTTTTGCAACCAAATTACTGATTGACTCAGAGCTTCCAGCAGGGCCTAGAGAGCAATGAACCATTCTGCAGGGATCCGGGTTCTACAAGCTGCCATTTCAGTGGTTGCTAGTGGTGTCTGGAGAGTAAAGATAAAGTATGGAGTCACTGGAGAGCCAAAGTCGGACAGCTGAGAGCAGATAAATCTTTCAACTTCTCTGCACTAGAATGATCCATCCTCTAGATGCCAATTCGCGTCTTGTTGGCTCCCTCTTTTGCAATGGACCACTAAACAGAGTGGTCGTGGTAGCAGGAATAGAAAGTTTGGATTGACCCAAATGAGCTGTCCCTCATCAAGGATTGGGTAGCTACTTACAGAGCCCTCAATATGGCACCATCCCTAGGGAGACCATCCAGGCACCTGGTTTCAGGTTGATTATTTTAGAGCCCTTCCACTCTGGAAAAGGCAGTGACTTCGCCTTATTGGTACTGACATCTATTCCTGATGTAGATTTGCCCTGCTTATCCCCAGTGTCGTCACCTTCCAAGGGCTTACAGAACGCCCCATCTATTGGCACTGTATCCTGCACAGCATCGCCTCAGACTGATGTACACAATTTAAAGCAAAAATGGACTCATAATCACAGGTCCCCTGGTTTTAGCATGTATTTCATCCTCCTGGAATCTCTGGCTGCTGGATTTGATGAAGAGTTATGCGATAGGACATCGGTCAGCAAACTATGACCTGTGACCAAAATCTAGCCTGCTGCCTTTTCTTTCTTTAATTATTAATATTTTTTAGATAAAGTTTAAAGGAACACATCCATGTCTATGTCTTGATATATTGTGTATGGTTGCTCTGTCACTATGTTGGTGGAGTTGAGGAGTTGTGAAAGAGACCATGTGGCCCACAAACTCTAAAATTTCCTATTAAGGGCCTGGCTGGTGTGGTTCAGTTGGTTGAGCATTGTCCCATGCACCAAGTGGTCGCTGGTTCAATTCCCAGTCAAGGCACATACCTGGGTTGGGGGCTCGATCTCTAATGGGGGATGTGCAGGAGGCAGGTGATAGATGGTTCTCTCTCATTAATGTTTCTCTCTCTTCCTCTACCTTCCTTTCTATCTTTCTCAAGTCAACAAAAACATTAAAAAATTTACTATTACATACTATTAAGTTTTCCAACTCCTATTGCAGGACATGGTCTCTTGTTTACCAAGGGGCTGCCAAAGGTGAAAAAAAAAAAATTAATTCCTTGAAGGGCAAATTTTGACCAGTGGGATACAAGAGATAAGAGGGAGCAGCAATTAAATTTCCTGCCCTTTCTCCCTGCTCTGAAGGATGATTTACCTCAGGAGGAATGGTTATAACAGCTGCTTTAAAGTTTTTCTGATAATTACAACATCTGGGTCACGTCAGAGTTTATATCTGTCTTTTACTTGAATAGATTTTCCTTGTCATCGATATGTCAAATAATTTTGGATTGTACCCTGGCAATTCCATATATTATGTTGTGAAGCTCCAGGTTTTATTGAAATATTCTGGGGAAAATAGACTTTTCTGTTTTCTTTCAGCAGGCGATCAACCTGACTTGCCTTCTGGGGCAGTGGTTCCAATGCCTTTGCTGCTCCTCATATGCACCACGAAGGGAGTCTGGGGCAGGGGCAGGGGCTTATGCTTCTTTGGGTGTGTTCTGCAAGGTCACAGCTTGGGGTAAACCAGGGACTTGTAGCTATTCACATATGGACTTGGAGGAGTCCCTTTCTTCCCATTCTCTCGACTGCCGTATTTTTTCCATTCTTCTCGATTCCCTGAGGCCTCTTTTCTTACTCCTCAAGCTGATAAAATGGGGTTTCTCTTGAAGTTGTGGTCACCATCATTTTGCACGTGGGGAGAAATGAAGGGGAATATAGAAAAATAACAGGAATTTCCTCCATCTTCTTTGCACAACGAAGACCCATTTTTCTAATTCATCTACCCAGAAAGATGGGTTTTAGCTCAGTTTTTTTATGTTTATGCTATTGGTCTTGGGGCAGGCTGGTAGAGAGAAAAAAAGAAAAAACATTCTATAGTTTTTAAAGGTCCTCTATGCCTCTACGCCAATCCTAGGCCTGGCCAGAAAGATGGTTACTCTTTTTTTTTTTTCCTTTAGTTCTTGTTGCCTATTCTTGCTGTTCATTTCCTCTATTTGGCTTGCCCTTGGGTCAAATCCAAGAGATAAAAGAAGAAAAAAACAAAAAAATGCCCATAAAACCAGGAAACTCACTGTTACCACATTAGTCATCTTTCAAGTTTTCACTTCTCTCCCCCATCCACCCACCTGCTTCTATTTACTTTTCAGAGTTCCTAAGCAGTCACTGTTTTTATTTTGTCCAGAGTTTTAGTTCTGATTAGTCAGAAACATAGAGCTTACTCTATCTTGGCCAGATCCAGAAGATTCTATTTCAAGTATCAGGCCATATCTGTAGCCCTCATCCCCAGCCCTCTCCCTTGTTTTCATGCCAGATCAGTTACAGACGCCTTTGCTTTTTGGAGAAGAAATCATACAGGTCATGGAAGAATGCACAGGAAGTCTGCGGTGGGGGGCACGAACTGAAGCAGATAAAATACTGTTGTTTTAAGGAGTTCAACCTGGACATTCCACGTTGCCATGGGAATTGTAAAATGATTAGTGTCTAGATGAAAAATCAGTCAGGATATGACACAGACATCCGTAAGGGAATCTTACTGACACAGCCTTGTTAGGAGAAATGACAGACTCCTGAGGGGAGGTTTCAGAAGAGTAGCTTGGGATGCACACGCCATGGGCAGGGCCCAGAGGGGGGTGGAGGCTGCAGCTCCCTGAACCCGCGGCAGGAAATGTAATGAAATTATATAAATAAGGGCGGGCATCAACTCTAAAAATATCCCATAGCCGAGTGATCTTTAACGAAGCCCTGAAAAGTAGATTCCCTCCCCTCAACCACCAGCACCTTCTTAAAAGATTTGAAATCTAAAATCATGGCCAATTGCCCTAACTGATTTGGCTCAGTGGATAGAGCATCGGCCTATGGACTGAAGGGTCCTGGGTTCGATTCTGATCAAGGGCATATGCCTCAGTTGTGGGCTCAATCCCTAGTAGGGGGTGTGCAGGAGGCAGCTGATCAATGATTCTCTCTCATCATTGATGTTTCTACCTCTCTCCTTTCCTCTTCATTCCTCTCTGAAATCAATAAAAATATATTTTTAAAAAAATAAAATCACGGCCTATTACCCAGCCAGTGTTGTTCAGTGGTTGAGCATCAACCTATGAATGAGGAAGTCATCATTCAATTCCTGGTCAGGGCATAATGCCTGGGTTGTGGGCTCCTTCCCCAGTATGGGATGTGCAGGAGGCAGCCAATCAGTAATTCTCTCTCATCATTGATGTTTCTGTCTCTCTCTCCCTCTCCCTTCCTCTCTGAAATTGATGAAAATAAAAAAAATTTTAAAAAGTAAATAAAATCATGGCCTATTTTTTAGTTTCTTGCACAAAACAGGCCGTGGAAGGAAGTGGGGTTCCTCAGTGGCCAATTGCCGATGCTGTGTGCCGTGGTCACAGTCATGCCGAGCTTTGGCCTTCGGTCTCAGTAATGACTACAGTGGAGTGCCAGGGGCAAGAGGCACTGGGTGAGGAGGACAAAGGGCATGTGCGCTGTAGCAGCAGGTCGGGATGGCTGTCTACTGTTCAAGGAGCCTTTGGCTAGTCCCCTCTCTGCCTTGTCTGTAACATGGGAGCGATGATGCCCATGCTGAGGGTTGTGGGAGTAAATGAAATAGTGAGTACAATGTTCCCCTCTCCTGCGCTCCGCCTCCAAGTGAGACTTATGTTGCAGATTACCTTATTCAAAAGAGATTCATATCTTCAAATGTTCATGCAACTCTGCCTCTAAAGTATTGCATGGTAAACGCTCTTAGGAGAGCTCCCTGATTGAACAGATAAGAATGATTAAAAACCAACATGCATAACTTACATATGATTGGTGCTTCAAAAGTTTGAAGCTTATTCTCTAAAGTAGGTTAGCATGCTGTCTCTGTTTTGTGTACTCTCTTTACAGAAAATCTTGAAATGAATAGGGCTGGAATGAATGGCCTTTTGTTTTCCTGCCCTAAAGTACTAGTTTTACTTTGTGTTGTTCAGCTTTTAAGGCAACATCATAACTTTTACTCGTTTTCTTCAGACTGTGCACAGAGACCCTCATGGTTTGCACTGAGCAGGTACTTAATAAATATTTTTTTATTTTTATTTTTTATTTATTGCTTAAAGTATTACAAAGGGTATTACATATGTGTCCATTTTATCCCCCCGCCCTAGACAGTCCCCTAGCCTCCCCTATCCCCCAGTGTCTTATGTCCATTGGTTATGCTTATATGCATGCATACAAGTCCTTTGGTTGATCTCTTACCCCCCTACCTCCTGCCCCCCAACCCTCCCTGGCCTTCCCGCTGCAGTTTGACAATCTGTTTGAGGCAGCTCTGCCTCTGTATCTATTATTGTTCAAAAGTTTATAATGGTCTCTATTATCCATGAATGAGTGAGATCATGTGGTATTTTTCCTTCATTAACTGGCTTATTTCACTTAGCATAATGCTCTCCAGTTCCATCCATGACGTTGTAAATGGTAAGAGTTCCTTCCTTTTTAGGGCAGCATAGTATTCCATCGTGTAGATGTACCACAGTTTTCTAATCCATTCATCTACTGATGGGCACTTAGGCTGTTTCCAGATCTTAGCTATGGTGAATTGTGCTGCTATGAACATAGGGGTGCATATATCCTTTCTGATTGGTGTTTCTGGTTTCTTGGGATATATTCCTAGAAGTGGGATCACAGGGTCAAATGGGAGTTCCATTTGAAGTTTTTTGAGGAAACTCCATACTGTCTTCCATAGTGGCTGCACCAGTCTGCATTCCCACCAGCAGTGCACAAGTGTTCCTTTTTCTCCACATCCTCTCCAGCACTTGTCGTTTGTTGATTTGTTGATGATAGCCAGTCTGACAGGTGTGAGATGGTACCTCATTGTTGTTTTGATTTGCATCTCTCGGATGATTAGTGACTTTGAGCATGTTTTCATATAATCAATATTGCTGAACCCATTGATGACCAATTTCACTCCTTGAGTTGTGGCTTCTTAGACTGAATGGAGAGGATCCATTCAACTCAAACATTAACATCAAGAAGGAAAAAGGAGAGGCCGAAAAGCATGGGTTAAGTAATTTTGCATGTCTTGTAAATTTGGTCACTTGAAAATTCAGAATTTCTCAGCACAATTGCTAATTTGCATCAAGCTTTGATCACTGAGAGTCATAATACCCACTGTTTTCCCCTAGCCCAGCAGCTCAAGGCCAGGTCTTGCAGCTGACAGTTATTAGGGAAGTTCAGTGTAGGAAGGATGGATGGCCTCCGGAACAACAAGTAATTTATCACTACTTCTGGCTGTTAGACTTTCTTTATGAGGCACATTGTCAAGAAAAATGGTTCTGGAACTTTGTTGAGGAGGAGGAAACCATTTGCAGCACTGAGGCCTGTCATTAGGCGGGCATGGGGAAGTTGGAGAAGAAACAGTACATGAATGTTCGCTGTGTACCTGCTTGCAGTGGTCACTCTGGGGACGTTATTTCATGGACTCCTCTCCCTAACAACCCTGTGGCGGAATACTAAGTGGTATTTATCGAGGGCTTACTTTGGGCCCAATCCTTTACAGTCCATAACACAGTGAATCCTCAAAACAACCTATGAGGGGCGACTCTGCATTCTAGAGGTAAAGCTTAAGGGTTAAACACCGTGTCCAAAGTCATGCAGCTACTCAGCGGAGGAAGCAGAACTTTAAAGCATTTACTCTAACTTCAAAGTTTGAACTTTGAAGTTCATTTTTTTCTCTCCATAAAAATAACCTTCATTACTTAAGGTATGCTGGTGACAAAAAATTAACACAAAAGAACTCAAATATTTATTTAATTTTTCAATAGGTAATGCATCCATGTTGAAAAGCAAAACTTTTTTTTTTAAAGAGAAGCACTGTTATTAATCTTTTATGACTTGGAGGGTTTATACATGGTTGGATAGATATCTCCCTTTTGTACTCATGGCAGCATATATACACTATCTCACACCTTTCTTTTCACTTAAGTATATCTTAAAGTATATCTTGGAGATCTTTACAAATCAAAGAGCATGGAGACTTGAACTCTTCTTAAATAGCTGCATTGAATTTTATTAATTTACAAAAGTAAATTCCATAATTTAATTTTTGGTTGATGGGCACAGAGGTTCTCAATTTTTTCTCTTACGGACAATGCTGAAATAACCTCTCATGTCTACTTCTGAGTGCCAGTGTACCTGAAGGGGAAATCAAAGGTAAAAGAAGGCACTTGTAATTCTGGTAGTTGCTGCCCAATTGTACTTCACGGGATTGTGCTAATTTGTCCTCTTATTAGAAAAGTTTCCCCCATAGCCTCACCAATAGGTTTTATCAAACTTTTGGAATTTTGCCAGTTTAATAGATAAAAATTGATGTCAGAGTAGTTTGAATTATTTCTCTGACAATAAATAAAGTTGAGCATCTTTTCATGTTTAAAAGACATTTGTATTTTCTTTTCACTGCATTATCTATTCATACCTTTGGTCCATTTTTCTATTGGATACTCTTTTATATATTACAGAGTTAGCCTTTTGTGATATAAATGGCAAATAACATTTCCTAGTTTTTCTCTTGTCTTTTGGCTTCAAGTATGGTGTATTTCCCATGTAAAAATTTCTATTTCTCTTTTAGTTAAGTTTGACAGTTCTATCATGTCTAAATCTGAGTTTTAATTACAGAGATCATGACCACTCCAAGATTATAAAATAATTATTCCATGCTTTTGTCTCAAACTTTTATGGTTTCAGTGCTTGCATTTAAATATTTGGCCCACTTGGAAATAATCCCACTGCTTCAGTTAAAGCATGCATCCACTTTTACAATTTCTATAAAGTTCTCCAGTTATCCCAATACCATTTATTAAAATCATTTCATGACTGATTTGAGATGCATTCTTTATCACCTATTGAATTCATACCCCCCCCCCCCCCCACACACACACACTAGAGGCCCAGTGCAGAAATTCGTGCATGGGTAGGGTCCCTAGGCCTGGACTTCCAGCCTATCAGGGCATTCCAGCTGCCAACCAGGGCCTTCCTTCGTTCTGGGCCATCCCCTGGTGGTCAGTGCATGTCATAGTGAGTGATCGAACTCCTGGTCTTCCGGTCGAATTCCCGAGGGTACACTTTGCATATTAGCCTTTTATATATATAGACTAGAGGCCCGGTGCACAAAAATATGTGAACTCGGGGAGGAGGAGGAGGGGGAGGGGGGGTCCCTCAGCCCGGCCTGTGCCCTCTTGCAGTCTGGGACCCCTCGGGAGATAACGACCTGCTGGCTTAGGCCTGCTCCCGGGTGGCAGAGGGCAGGCCCAATCCCTAGGTGCAGCCCCTGGTCGGGCTCAGAGCAGGGTCGATTGGGGAGTTGGGGCACTGCCCCGTCATGCACAGAGCAGGGCGGATCAGGAGGTTGCGATGCCACCCTCAGTCACGCTCAGGGTAGGGCCGATTGGGGGGTTGGGGCACCACCCCCTGCCACACTCAAGGCAGGGTCGATGGGGAGGTTGCAGAGCCACCCCCTGTCATGCACAGAGCAGGGCCAATCAGGGGGTTGGGGCTCCGTACCCTGTCACGCACAGAGCAGGCCCCATCAGGGGGTTGGGGAGCTCCCCCCTGTCACAGAGTAGGGCCGATAGGGGAGTTGGGGCACCGCCCCCTGTCACACACAGAGCAGGACGGATCAGGGGGTTGGGGTGCCGCACCCTGTCACACTCAGGGCAGGGCTGATGGGGAGGTTATGGCTCTACCCCGTCACACACAGAGCAGGGCCAGTGGTACGGGGGCGGGGGGGGAGGGGGTTGGGGCGCCACACCCTGTCACACACAGAGAAGGGCCGATCAGGGGGTTGGGGCGCTGCACCCTGTCACACACAGAGCCGCAGGGCGATCAGGGGGTTGGGGAGCTCCCCCCTATCAGGCACAGAGCAGGGCTGATCAGGGGGTTGGGGTGTCTTCCCCTGTCATGAACAGAGCAGGGCAGATAGGGAGGTTGTGGCCCCGCCCCCTGTCACACACAGAGCTGCAGGGCGATCAGGGGGTTTGGGTGCTGCCCCCTGCCACGCTGATCCCGGTGCCGGGAGGCCTCGCGGCTCTGCTGATCCCGGTGCTGGGAGGCATATTACCCTTTTACTATATAGGATAGAGGCCAGGTGCACGGGTGGGGGCTGGCTGGTTTGCCCTGAAAGGTGTCCTGGATCAGGGTGGGGGTCCCCACTGTGGTGCCTGGCCAGCCTGGATGAGGGGATGATGGCTGTTTGCAGCTGGTCACACACCCTTCAGGGTGGGGGTCCCCACTGGGGTGCCTGGCCAGCCTGGGTGAAGGGCTGAGGGCTGTTTTCAGGCTGGCGGGTGACTGAAGCTCCCAACTGCTCCTTTTTTTCTTTTTCTTTTTTTATTCTGGGCCAGCTTTAGCTCTGAGGCTTGGCTCCAGCTCTTAGGCCTCCGCTGCTGAAAGCAGGTATCTGGTTTGTTTGGGTTCTATAATCGAAACACTGTTTCAACTCCAGCTCTGAGATCCCAGCTGGCTGAAAGCAGGTTTCTAGGGTTTTGTTTAGCTTCTATATTTGTAACAATGTTTCAAACTGCAAGCTCAGAGGCTGGCAAGGCAGGCGAGGAACGTTGGAGTCCTCCGTCACTGAAGCAAGCAAGCCTCTTGTTCTCTTCAAGCTGCCTGGCTGCTGGCCACCATCTTGGCTGGCAGTTAATTTGCATATCACCCTGATTAGCCAATGGGAAGGGTAGCGGATGTACGGCTGATTACCATGTTTCTCTTTTATTAGATAGGATGTGTGTGTGTGTGTGTGTGTGTGTGTGTGTGTATAGATGTTTATATATATCTGTATACATATATACACACATATATTTTGTTTGTTTTGGACTTGCTATTTCCTTCCATCAGCCTATCTATTCATATATTATTACCACACTGTCCTAATAATTGAAGGTTTTAAATATGTATTAACATCTACTATGACTATTTCTGACCACTACCTTCAACCATTGTTCTTTTTTTTTTTTTTTTTTTTCAGTTTGCCTGGTTATTCCAACTTATGTTTCCATGTGAACTTTAAAATCACATCTAGTTATAATTAAAAAAACAAAACTGTTACAGTATTTTTAGTAAGGTATATTTTAATTTAGGTTATGAAATATTCATTTCTTTGTCATGGTTTGTTTCCATTTTAAAACAGTCTCTTTAGGTCTTCAAGAATATTGTAAACATTTTTTTCTTATGGGTCCTACATGTTTTTATTAATTCCTGTCTTGGTAGTTATATTTCATGTAACCTTTTCTTACATTATATCATTTATGTGTTTATTGTGCGCACATGTTTAGGGGCTGGGCTCGTGTTTCTATTTTTATACCCTAAAATCTTTCTAAATTCTCTTATTTGTTATAGTTGCTTTTCAGTTGGTTCCTTGTTTCCAAGTATATGGTCATAGCATCTGCAAATAATTTTTCATCCTTCTTTCCAATTCTTAGAATTATGATTCCTTTCTTTACCAGGTTGCGTTGGCTATTACTTCTAGCACAACACCCAATCTATTTCTTCTACTAAGCATAATGCTAGACAACTTTGGGGTTATGATAGAAGTGTTTTATCTTATTAAAGAATTATTTAACACTATTTTATTGCAAATGCAATTTTTAAAGACTAAGAATGGATATTGAATTTCATCTGGTATCATTTAATAATTTTCCCCTTATATAATCTCAAACATAGGTAGTTTTGTTATTGACTTACAAAAATAGAATTACATTATATAAACTGATCTGTATATTATAGTTCTCACTATACAATACTCTGAGGAATTCTTTCCCAGTTACCTCATATAGACCCAGCTCATTGTTTTACTGGCTGCATAATGTTCCATGGCTTGGATACAACCCTTTATTTACTCACTAGAGGCCTGGTGCACTAAATTCGTGCACTGGGGTGGGGGGTCCTTCAGCCCGGCCTGCACCCTCTCGAAGTTGGGGACCTCTTGCTCTTTATCGCCTGCCTGCCTGCTTGCTGCTCTTTACCACTTGGCTCGCTGCTTCTTAGTGCTGCTGCTGAGGTGGGAGAGGCTCCCACCACCACCCCTGCACTTGCCAGCGTGAGCCTGGCTTCTGGCTGAGCAGCGCTCCCCCTGTAGGGAGCAGCGCTCCCCCTGACCACCAGGAGGCAGCTCCTGTGTTGAGTGTCTGCCCCCTGGTGGTCAATGCATGTCATAGTGACTGGTTGTTCTGCTAGTCATTCTGCTGTTTGGTTGATTTGCATATTAGGCTTTTATTATATAGGATTCCCCTGTGATAGGTATTTCCTTTTTCCTCCTACTATAAACAAATCTTCAGTAATCATCATTGTGTGTTTTTTTTATGTGTTTGGTCCATTTTATTTCTAAGGACTAGATTCCCAGGGATGGGAGTGCTGAGTTGAGGTTGCATATGATTTTATTTTAATAGCCACTCTACTATATTGTTCAAAATCTCACAGCCACAGCTGGGATTCAATGAGGGTTCACTGGCACAACCCTGTGGAGTACAATTGGGCAGCCCTGAATTCAAAGCTCACTAGGCCAAATTGCTGCCCAGCTTAGAGAAATCGATAAAGCAAATCATATGAAATTACTGTGCTCTTGTAAGATTCCTGCCATGCTTCATCTAGTGGACAGAGAATAAACATCAGGCTATGCATTGAGGAGAAACTTTACCCCACGAGCATTTGCAAGTCTTTGGAATTCGATGGGTCTTGGCTGCTGTGACCTTGGACAAGTTATTTTGTCTTTCTGCGTGTTTCTTTTCTCACCTAGGAAGTTGGAGTAACTACAGTAGTACCTACAGGACAGAGTTGTGAGTTTAGAGCTCATAGTATCTAAAGCTCATAGCAAGGTGTCGGGCTTTTTTTGAAATCCATGAACAGTCATTTGTTTGAAGTTATCAGGCCCAAGCCAAGTATTTGCTGTATGTTTTGAAGGTGTCCAGTCTGATGGGACATGTAGAGTAGAAAGTATAGCTGTTGCTTGACCCTTGGACTTTCAGGCCAGGAGAGGCCTTCAGAGATGTGAACAGGATGACAATTTACAGGCTAAAAGGACCTCATTGACTGTCCCTCAGGGCAGCTTCTGCTGACTCGCTGTTGACAGAAAGCCAGTGGGGAGGACTGAGAAGGAGAGAAAAATGGTCAAGGGAAAGAAAAAGGGGAGGAGGAGAGGGAGAGATGTGCTAAAGACTTTCCTATTGCTGCAACAAATTACCTCAAACTGAGGGGCTTAAAACAACACAAATTTATTATCTTACAGTTCTGGATGTCAGAAGTCCAAGAGCAGTCTTGTTGGACTAAAGAAAGATGGAGACAGAGCTGGCTCCTTCTGAAGGCTGTTGAGGAAAATTGATTTCCTTGCTTTTTTTCACCTTCTAGAAGCTGCCTGCTTCCTTGGCTCAGGACCCTGGTCTCTATCTTCAAAGGGCATCACTCTGGGTTTTGAGAAAAACACAAACAAGGCATAGAATCATTGATTCTGCTTCAGGTATAATCAGACAGTGCCAGGTATGCCTCCCAAATGCAGCTACCTGTGGGCTGGCAGGCTCACAGGGAGGGGAGGGAGGGTGTTCATCCCCAAAACAATTCTGTCGACTTTAAGAGTAGAGGAGTCTGGCTGGCATGGCTCAGTGATTGAGCGATGACCTATGAACCAGGAGGTCACAGTTCTATTACTGGTCAGGGCACAAGCCTGGGTTGTGGGCTCCATCTTCAGTAGGGGGTGTGCAGGAGGCAGCTGATCAATGGTTCTCTCTCATCACTGATGTTTTTATCTCTCTCTCCCCCTCCCTTCCCCTTTGAAACCAATACTATAAAATAAAAGCCTAAAATGCAAATCGTCTGAATGGCAGAATGACCGGTGGAACGTCTCGTTGCTGTGATGTACACTGACCAACAGGGGCCAGATGCTTAATGCAGGAGCTGCCCCCAGCCCACAGGCTCCAGACCAGCCAAGGCGGGTGCCAATGAGGCCCTCCCCCAACCCCCGATTGCCCGGTCTCCCCGCAGAGGGAGGTGACTAGCGGTGATGGGCAGGGGGTGGGGCCTGTGAGTGGGTGGTGTGAGGGCAGCCAAGGCGGGTGCCAGCAGGGTGCCCCCACTCTCCAATTGCCCTATGGTTGCTTCACAGATCGGCCCTGATCGCCGGCCAGGCCTAGGGTCCATACCCGTGCCAGAATTCATGCACCGGGCCTCTAATAAATATATATATTTTAAAGTACAGGAAAGGTTGCCCCCAGCCAGGGGTTATATAGTTAGTGCCCGCATCCTTGCTCTCACCTCTAGGGAAGGTGGCTCCTCTGCTTCTCTCTTCCGGGAGCTAGTTTGAGTAGGTCAAGATCAGCTGGGGCACAGTGAGTGAGATTTCTGGGGGAGATGACTAGAGAGTGAGGGGGACAGAGAAGGGAGTACAGGAGAGAGAGAAATCTCTTGGTCCCAGTCCTCTGGCACATGCTGCAAACATAGGCTGATCTTAATTAGAATGCTCTATCTTGAGAAAGAAACTAAATACAATTTCCAAAAACCGTAGCCTTTTCCAAATGACTTTCTTTTTGTGGGCCCTCCCCAAATGTTACCATGTTTTCACTAGCAGAGTAAAGAAATTTCTTACCTTCCTCCTTCTCGGTGTAATTTTGACCTTTTCACATTTTCTTCCATCCTGCTTCCCCTGGCCTTTCCCCTGCAAAAGGGTGTGCACCTGGGCATATGAGTAAGAAATGAAGAAAAACGAATCAACTGGCAAGAGGATTGGAGGGCACGCTGTGAAAGGAGGGTGAAGAGCTAAATTTACATAACCTAGAAAAAGAGAAGGCGCCTGAGGACCATGATGAAGTTACACTGCGCAGAAGCGGTATAAATGAAGGGAGGGAATTCTTCGCCGTCTCAGAAGATGGCAGACAGAAGGACTGGCCCCAAGCCAGGGCCACGAAAGGAGGTCCTGATGGATGATAAGGCAGGAGACCAGAGGCAGCTCCTGATGCGGAGACCACTGCCCTGCCCTTGAGTTCACGTCTGGTGGACACGGGGACCCAGCGATGTTAGACGGTCAGCTGAGCAGCTCCACATGGCGCTTCTCCACCCCATTGCTCCCTCCCGGGCTGGGAAAGACTCCTGCTCTGCTAGGGTCCATGGGGTCAGGGTGGGAGGGATGTTTCTTGTCTCCAATGTGGACAAATTTCTTCTAAAAGTAACTTTAAGGAACCAAACTGCCCTTCCTAAACACAGAAATAATTGCAAGCACAACACTCTGGGGACTCGGGTTCATTTTTATATGCTGTCTTGCTCTGTTTAAGTTTTGATCAATTGCAGCTATTTTAATGCCGTGAAGTTTTTCTGTCTAGCCAAAAAAAGGAGGGCAACCCTTTCTATTCTGAATGTAATAGCATGCGCATCTGCTGGCCGAGCGAAGGGGCTCAGTGCTGCCAATGCCTGCAGTGCATTGAGTGACAATGGGAGGCAGGAGGTTGAGGTTCTACCTGCTCTGCCACTGTATTAGTTATCAATAGCTGCTGTGATTTTTAATAATTTCTGGCATAAAACTCCTAAGACCCTTGGAATTTCCTAATTCCTAAACCATAAAGGTGTTTTTGTTACATTAACGAGTGACTTTTGGACTGTCGCTAAGGATGGGCTCCTGTGCCAGGGGACAGAATCACGTGATTGGAGGGTTGGCACTTTCAGTCCCACGCTCCAACCTCCAGAGATGAGAGAGGGGCTGGAGGCTGAATCACTTGCCAGTGGCCAGTGATCTAATCAACCATGACTATATATTGACACCTCCGTAAACACACAAGAGGATGTGGTTTGGAGAGCTTCCAGGTTGGTGAACACATAGGGATATGCAGGGCAAGTTGGGTACCTGAAGAGGACATAGGAGCCCCAGGTCCCTTCCCATGCACCTTGCCCTATGCATCACTTCCTTGTGGCTGTTCCTGAGTTGCATCCTTTTATATTAACCAGTAACCTAGCAAGTCATCTGTTTCTCTGAATTCTGTGAGCTGCTCTGGCAAACTAATCAAACCAAGTAGGAACCTTTGATTTACAGCCAGTTGTCAGAAGTACAAGTAACAACCTGGACTTACGACTGGCCTCCTGAGTTGGAGGGGTCATTACTCCAATCTATAGCCAGCTGGTCAGAAGTACAGGTAACAAGCTGGGTAGATAGTGTCAGACCTGAGCTGAATTGAGTGGAATTATGGGACACCCAGTTCGTGTCCTGGATAATTACTTGGTACTGTGAGGGGAAACCCCCTTACAGAATTGCTTGTTGGTGTGGGGACACGCCCCTGCCCCAACATTGGAATTGGTACCAGCACACTTTTTGCTGCATAAGAAATGACCACAAACTTAGTGGCTTAAAGCAACACTTTTTATTATCTCACAGTTTCCATAGGGCAGAAATGTGGGTGTGGCTTAGTGTGTGTGTGTGTGTGTGGGGGGGGGGGGGGTGTTCTGCCTCTAGGTTTCTCCACAGCTGCCACCAAGGGGTTCGTTAGCCCAGGAGCTCTGAGAAGGTTGTCGGCAAGGCTTGGGTCTGTCTACTTCATCTCAAGCTTCACGGGTGGGGGTGGGGGGTGGCGGGGGGCATTGTCTACCTCTAAGACCATTCGGTGGTATTGGCAGGATTCATTTCCTCAGAAGCTGTTGTCCAGATGCCACCCTCAGTTCCCTGCTGCATGGGGTCTCTGGGATAAGCCAAGACGGCTAGAGAAGGAGTGAGAGAGTGCCAGTGAGACTGAGCTAGACAGAAGTCAGTCTCCTGTAACCAATGCCAGGAAGTGACTTCTTATCACTTCTTCTGAATTCTAATTGTTAGAGCAAGTCACTAGGTCCAGCCCCCACACAAGGGGCATAGATTACACAGGGAGTAGGCAACAAGAGGTAGGGACCATTGGGAGTCACTTTAGAAGGCATTCTCTAATAGCATTAACCAGAAAGTGGCTTTGGGCCTTCCTCTGTTTTATATCAGAATAAAACAAAAATTTAAACAGTGGTTGAATGAAACCAGGGTGGCCAATTCAACTGCCTGCCAGAGCCTGGTAGGTCACAGTTTTCAGTACAGTGGGTCACGTGTGAGATGCCAGGCACTGATATGAGGACGCCTGACAAGCTATACTTGTTCTGCTGGGCCTATAGTATTCAAAATCAAATCTCTTCGAAAGATATGCCTACCATAGAGAAGATAATCTGGCTACCTGGTTCTCCTGGGCCACAGCTAGCTCTAGCCTTCCTCTTCATATCAAACTAACAGGCAGGAGAACTGTTTAAAAGAAGGTTGTGGAGGCGAGGCAATCCTTTCGGATAATAAAAATGTCTGGCATATTATTTCTTCAACAAATACTGATTGAGCCTGTGCTGTGCCTGGAGCTCCATTAGCTCTGAAAACACCTGGATAAATAAAACATGGTTCCTCCAGTTCTCCCAGTCCATGGAGGACACACACACTGCCAGCACCGTGGGATGCGTGCCACTGAGAAGGTACACAGGGTAACAGGACCACAGGGGAGGGGACAGCTGGGTTTGTGGGGAGTTAGTGACATCAGAGGACAGTGGTGGGCCTCTCCCCTTCTGAGGAGCACAATCCACCACTCCCATTTTTGCTCTTGATGCCAATGTTCTAACAATGAGATGACCTCCTTAATCCTCTCAACACTCTGGGATTGCAGGAAGGGTACAGGTTATTACTTGGCCTGGTAGAGAGCAAGCTGAGTGTGGGATCTTACGATATAAAGTAGAAGTTCCCCCAAAGACCACTCCAGCGCCTAACAAGATCCCAGTGTAGGTGCGCAATCCAGTCTGACGGCAGTTGTGTTGCTCAGCTGTACTGGGCTCCAGTGCGGCGCTGGTTCGAAGCATTTCTACACTGCTGCTTTGAGATTAGCCACATGCAGTGACTAGGAAAAAAGGCCTTTATACGGTGTTTTTAAAAATTTTCTTATGTGGCAGCAACATAGAGGTCTGCATTTAGGAAGGGACTGCATTGTATTCTTTCATCAAGCCTTGAATGGCCCAAGTTCAAAGTTTTTATAGGGATCACCTAAATATTACTGAAGCAACTGATCTCAGATGAAAGAAAGGGTATGTACATGCAATGTATAAGTAATTTTAGATCTAAGAGTCACATTTTTCTTCCAATGTGCTTTTTTAAAATGTAAAAAAGCAGCGTTCTTTCTCTCTTTCTCTGTCCCTAACCAGCTGTTATTTGCAAAGCTGCTGCTTTATCATGAAATACCTGGCTACCCCCCTTCCCTGCAAGAAGATTTGCATATTGAAAATTATGCAGGATCTTTCCTCAAGTCCCTACCTTGTGTCCAATCCATCCAAAGTGCTTCTTTCCTATCAGAGAGAAGGACAGAAGTCCTGTGCGTCTATTCATCTGGGAGCTGGATATAATCAGTCATTCTTTCTACCATCCCTGAAAGGCAGTTCAAACAGCATCTTTTTAGCTTGGAGACCAATTAAATAATTATCAAAAGCATCAGGAAGACAGCAAAGATAAGACTCAGAGGAGCACACAGAACCTGGTTGGAAAACGTAATTGCTGTTTTGAATTTCCCCCTCACTGGCCTGTTATTAAACCCTGCGCTTCCATTGACCTCTGCATATCAAACAGGGCCTTGGGCAGCTCCCTTTGAACGCACAGCCTCCCTGAGCACAAAGGAGTTTTCTGGTGTTTCACTGGCTTAGGAGGAGATAGATTCCCCTCCCCGCCTCCCTCCCCAGCGAAGCAGCCAGACCATTTGGACTCAAAAAAAAAAAAAAAAAAAAAAATGAGCACTTGGTCCAGGATGGATGAGGCCTGCATTCTGGCCACGGGTGCATCCGGAGCTGGCTCACTTGAACTCTACCCAGCACACCCAACCCACCGGTTGTCGTGGCGATAATCCAGGATGCTCAGTTAGAGGGGCCAATTTGGTCCTTGTTTTCCATAGATGGATTTGTTTCTTCTTTTGGATTCCTTTGAATTCTGTATCTTGTCCTGCTCTAAGAAGGAAACCCAGGGAAATCTAAACCAGCACCTACTGGAAATGAACCAAACCCAGCCTCCTATTGTGCACCTGGCTGGGGACCGGCCATTATCTTGCTGCCCCCTTGTAACCGAGGCAGAAGGAAGGCGGTGCGCAGCTAGTCCCGCTGCAGACAAGCCCCACGCACCCGCCCTGGTGGGAGAAACAAACGGGCAGCACATGGCCCATTCAGAGTGGGGTTGCAACTCATCATCTGTCTCAGAAAAACGGGAAATCTCTGAGGTGGTCCAGCACAAAGGGATGCAAATGACGAAGGGTCAACAGCAGATGCTGAATAGGGCGGTGGAACAAATAGCATTCATGGGCTTCGTGTTTTTGTGTGTCTCCCACAAATGGTGTCCCTTTCTTCCCACATCATTTTCAATTTCAACCATTCCTGTTTTCATGTCCAAGGGGAGCGTGAGAGGGGCATCTGCACTGATTTCCGCTCGGGGTCTCTGCCCTGGGACTGAAGTGGGCCTCTTCTGTTTCTCTGCAGAATGGTGACGTGTGTCTGCAGAGCTTTGTGACAGCCGCCCCTCCTGCCCCATGTCGCAGGGTGGTGATAGGGTGATAGTTTTATGCCGAGGGGGAGTGATTGCATTGATGTATAGTTTGCAGAGCAATTTAAAACTTGAATTGAAGAAAATGTGGGCTTGCCGGAGTTGTCACTGACCTTGAGCTTGAACACAAAGAGCTAGATGTGTAATTTCTATGAAAATGAGACCATTCTCTGGGATCAGAAACCAAGGAGAAAACGTGGGTACAGACACACACCCACACCTCCCCCCTCTCTACATACGAGAAAGAAGCAAAGGCCACAGGCAGAGTGAAACTTGGGCATTGAAATGAAACTGCAGATATAAAAACATCAACTTAGTCCATGTAGGGACAGGCTATTCTTTCACATGGAATAATAATAACAACTTAATGAGGACTGTGCTCCAAAGACTCTTCTAAGGACTGCATAGTATTATCTTATTTGATCCTCTTAATTACTGTGAGGTACATGCTCTAATTATCCCATTTCTCACTGGAGGGAAGGAAGCAGGCACATGGAGCTTGAATCCATTGTTCAAGGACACAGAGATAAGTATGGGGGAGCTGGCAAAGGACCCTAGGATAAGTCATTCCAAACCTAGCTAACAACCAGAGGACTCGGGAGAGTGCATATTAACAGAAAACTGAAACTGACAAGAAACAGTACGCACGTAGGTTTATTTTTTATCTCCCTCTTGGTAATGAAAGTCTAGAAATAGCCAATCCAGGGTTAGTATAACCACTCGTGTCACTGAAGATGGGGTTCCTTCTTACCTTTCTACACCGCCACCCTTACTTTGTGCCCTTCCATCCTTAAGTTCACTTCACGGCATGAAAATGTTTTCAGAGCCTCAGCCTTCATATCCAATTCCAGGAAGCCAAGTGGAAGAAGGGAGAAGGGCAAAAGTGTCCCCAAGCTGTCTGTCCCCTTTTTAAGCAAAGGCCACCCACCCTCTTCTGCTCATTGGCTGAAGCTCAGTCATATGAGCAACCCTACCCATGAGAGAGTGATAGGTGTGCCCAAAAGAGTCCCGTGTCACCTTGAGTAAAGTTTACTTTTCATTTTTAAAGAAGGGGAGAATGGCTATAGGAAGGTAACCATAAGGATATTCTAAAGATCCTGGTGGGCCTTACCTTGAGATGAAGATACAACAGCCATATAGGGTTGTTGTCATTCCCACATCAGCTTGTGTGCTCCATCCTCTGATTACCAAGGGTGCTGAGGAGCCTGCTGGGATACCTCCTACCATGCTCCAAACTGAGCTGCAGACACTAGCACCCCCTGTGCCCGGGGGCTGGGCAGGGGTAAGTGCAGAGGACTTCAGAAAATGGTCGGGCCCCTGAGAGGCAATTCACCAAGGGCAAGGATCTCCCTGTCCACGAGCAAGGTGAGCAGGGCTCCGAGGAAAGCTCGCGGGCACTGGGATCCTCACTGATCCACCCACTTTACGGATTTGTCCATCCTGGGGACAAAGAGGTCCTGTGTATAAACTCAGGTGACTGTAATACTGAACTCCATAGCGTGTCTGGACATAGAGCTCTGCTGGGGCGCTCCCTCCGAGTGTAGCACCGGGAGGAAGCCATTTGTGCTTATTGTTGCTGCTCGAGCCACAGTTGAATTGTTGAGTTGATGCGAGGATCAAGCGCGTGGCAGCCAGGGACATCTGCAGGGACGTGCGTCCACCGCGGAGACACGGAGGGCAGCATGACAGATCAGAGGGACGGAGGGCAATGTCAAGTGATGTGTGTCATTTAGTCCTGGATGCTCTTTCAAGTTCCTGGCAGGGGTTCCCCTCCTGGGGCTAGGTATTATGTAGTGGTGGGGATATTCGTTTGTAACATTCAGATTTAACTGTTAAGATGATACCATTTATTCATAGACATACGGAGATCTGATGATATTTAGATCACACAAGTTTTGGCTGAGCTTTAATTTTTGCTCAACTACCAAATATTGAGCCAGGCAAATACTACTTAGGTGGAATTAATTTAATCTCCCCTTTCCATCTCATCCTAACTGAAATGGTAAGTTGTCCATAGGGGGGAAAAGTAGAGAAAAGTCAGAAGGAAGAGAGGGAAAATGAAGGGAGAGAGGGAGAAAGAAAGAAAAGAGCGAAACTCTTAAAATGGTATTCGTCAGTAGAATTAGTGATAAGGGCATTAGTAATGGAAGTAATGGTGTTTGTTTTTATTTTCAGGAGAGGTGACTGTGTAACTTGTGAGAAAATGGGCTGTTGTCAAGTGTTAGCACACTTTCATGCTCACAGCTCAATTAGTGACACCGGGATGTTCATTAGGCAGCACAGCTTTCGAAATTTCATTTGGAGACAATTCTGTTAGAGTTGTGATGACACGGAGCGTGTGGCTGAAGACTTCTAAATGAGGAGATTGAAGTCCAGACTCTCACTCTGTGTTAAGGTTTCAGCTAATCGTCTTCCAAAGAGCAATCGCCATTCCTGCCCTATGTAGCTCACAAGGATGTTGTGCAGGCCCAATTAGAAGTAATGGTTAATGTGCTTTATACACTTGGAAGTTTCAGAAAGATGTTATTTTTAGCAGAGACTTGAAGACCCCAGCTAAGTGCAATGAAGACTAATTCCTTAGTGTGAGTCGGAACTCGCTGACAATCATTTTTACTTAAGGCTTTTGTAGATGTTGATGAGATCTAAGGATTTTATAGATGTTGATGAGCTCTATCAAAATAAAGGGTCAAAATATGATTTCTAACAATGCCAACTTCTGAGAGAAAGAGCATGTTGGGATGAAGAAGGTGGCCATATGGATTTCAAGCTTAAATGGATCCCCAAATAATCCCCTGGCCATTTTGGTATATATATATATATATATATATATATATATATATATATATATATTTAACACTTTATTGTTCAGATTATTACAGTTGTTCCTCTTTCCCCCCCCATAGCTCTGCTCCACCCAGTTTCCACCCTACCCCGTACCCTTATTCCCCCCACCCCCCGGCCTTGTCCTCGTCCATAGGTGTATGATTTTTGTCCAGACTCTTCCCGCACCCCCCACACTCCCTTCCCCCGGAGAATTGTCAGTCCACTCCCTTTCTATGCCCCTGATTCTATTCTATTCATCAGTTTATTCTGTTCGTCAAATTTTTTATTCACTTGATTTTTAGATTCACTTGATAGATATGTATTTGTTGTCACTTTGTTGTTCATAATTTTTATCTTTACCTTTTTCTTCTTCTTCCTCTTCTTAAAGAATACCCTTCAGCATTTCATATAATACTGGTTTGGTGGTGATGAACTCCTTTAGCTTTTTCTTATCTGTGAAGCTCTTTATTTGACCTTCAATTCTAAATGATAGCTTTCCTGGGTAGAGTAATCTTGGTTGTGGTTCTTGCTATTCATCACTTTGAATATTTCTTGCCACTCCCTTCTGGCCTGCACAGTTTCTGTTGAGAAATCAGCTGACAGTCGTATGAGTACTCCCTTGTAGGTAACTAACTGTTTTTCTCTTGCTGCTTTTAAGATTCTCTCTTTGTCTTTTGCTCTTGGCATTTTAATTATGATGTGTCCTGGTGTGGTCCTCTTTAGATTCCTCTTGTTTGGGGTTCTCTGTGCTTCCTGGACTTGTAAGTCTATTTCTTTCACCAGGTAGGGGAAGTTTTCTGTCATTATTTCTTCAAATAGGTTTTCAATATCTTGCTCTCTCTCTTCTTCTGGCACCCCTATATTTTGGATGTTGGTAACATGCTTGAAGTTGTCCCAGAGGCTCCTTACACTAGCTTCATATTTTTGTATTCTTTTTTCGTTTTGCTTTTCTGGATGGGTGTTTTTTGCTTCTTCGTATTTCAAATCTTTGGCTTGATTCTTGGGATCCTCTAGTCTGCTGTTGGATCTCTGTATATTATTCTTTATTTCAATCAGTGTATGCTTAATTTATAATTGGTCCTTTTTCATATCCTTGAGGGTCTCACTATATTTCTCGGAGGTTTCTAGAAGATTCTTGAGTAGCCTTATAAACGTGGTTTTGAACTCTATATCCAGTTGTTTGCTTTCCTCCATTTCTTTCATTTGTGACCTGTTTCTTTGTCTCTGCATTTTGGCTGCTTCCCTGTGGTGATAGAGTGGCTTTGTGTGCTAGGTGTCCTATAGGGCCCAGTGGCTCAGCCTCCCTAATTACCTGAGGTGGACACTCCTGGTGCACCCCTTTGTGGGCTGTGTGCACAGTCTTGTTGCAGTTAAGCCTTGATTGCTGTTGGTATCACTGGTAGGAATTGACCTCTAGGCCAATTGGCTGTGAGGACCAGTTGTGTCTACAGTGGGAGAACTTTGGTGCTGGAGACACCCTTATGGAGCAGGACTTGCTTCAGTGGGGCTTTGGCGCTCACTGACTCTGCCCCTGACTGTGTCTCCTATGGATGTGAAGAGTTGTAATCTGGATGGTCTCACTCTGACCACTGAGTAGACTGGCTCTTGGATCTCCAAGGAGGTGCAAAGTCAGCCACTGCCTGAGGCCACCCAGCAGGAGCTACAAAGAGATCTGCAGATTCCTCTTCTTTTTTGGGGGTTGGGAGGTGCCCAGATGAGGCCCAGCTGTGATGTATTGCAGGCTGCTGATGAGCCTTAGGTCTTCTTTTGGAAGTTCTAGGGTTCTCTGACCCAGCTGCAGTTTGACAGGTTTTTAGGTGGAGAAAGGCCAGGCCATTTGTATGCAAAAGCTTCTGCGCACAGCTTGGGTGGGTTGTAAATTGGGTGGGGTGGGGTCTCAGGGAATCACCAGGGTGAAGCAAACTGCAATGGCTGCCAGTCTGCTCTGCCTTGGAGAGGTCCCGGGGTCTGTGTCTTGCAGCCCCGTGCAGGGACAATGAACGCTGCAAGCACCTCTGCGAGAAAGCCGCCCTCACGTTCTGGCCTAATGCCAGACAGTCCAGTTTCTCTCCGTATGAGTCTGGGTCCCCAGATTCTCTCCCAGAACTGGATTTTAGAGCAGTTGGAAGCTTGTTTCTCCCTCCTGATTGAAAAAGACAACAGCGTACCCAGCTGCCAGCCCCTTTCACACGCCTCCATACTTCCACACTTCCACACCTCTGCACCTTCTACCGGACTCAATGCGCTTTTCTCTTTCCTTCTAGTTGTAGAATTTCCACTCAGCCAGCCTTCCTGTGGTTCTGGATGCTATTCGTTTTGTCTTTTAGTTGTAGTTTTAATGTGGTTGTGCGTGGCTGCAAGTTCAGGTGTTTACCTATGCCGCCATCTTGGTTGTCTCCCATTTTGGGATATATTATATCAAAGACTCTCTCCTAACCATATTGTATGGGACTTCTCTACAACATGCATGCATCCACATACATAGATTTCAGATTCTGAGAATGGGAAACTGTTATCTGGATGAAAACTTTAGGTGAAAAACAGCTTAAAATTTTAAAAAAAATTTTTGTAAAACATCAAACAGCTTATATGATCTAAAGGTTTAAGTGAAAATAGAACTTGAAAAATTAAGAATAGCCAGAGCATCAAAGCCACTTTCATCTTCTGGGTGTTTGATAATTCTGGCCATTTAAAAAAACATTCTTGCAAATTCAAGGGGGACAGAAGTTAAAGATGGCCACATCTCTTTTGGACCCCAAATGGGAACACCGAAGGTAAGTGTGAACCAGAAATAAACTCTAACCACAACCACCACCACCTGCTGCAGGATTGAAGAAGATAATGCCGTGATGCTCAGCAGGACGGGAGAAATAAAAGGAAAGGAAAAATGTCCATGAAATGTTGTGGCCACAGCCCATGCTCCCATGCACAGATTTGCAACCTGGGTTTACATGGCCAGGCTGATCCATGGAACACCAAGTCATAAACTTGTTTTAGCATGATTGATAACTGATTGTGCTCCTGACCAGGAGTAAAAGCAAATTCTCTTTAAAAGAAGGCACACTTATTCTAGACTTCAAAAAATCTCCATAGGGAAAAAATGCAAGGGCAATAAACATTACACAGTTAAAAATAACCAAGTACCAAGGAAGCAAGGCACCCATGAGTGAGAATCAGGCAACAGCAAATGAAACAGCTCCACACAGATTTCACATATTATAATTATAAGACATTGATTATAAAGTAACTATGATTACAATCTACAAATTATAAGATGAACGTAGAAATGTGTACAAAGAATACCGAACTATAAAAAGGGACCTGCTATGCTAGGAAGATAACACAAATAGACCTATAAAGAATTGTCAATATAATAAACAAAATCACAATTGATGGGTGAAAATCAGAAGAACTGAAAAATAGCTGTGAAGAAATTGTCCAGAATGCAGTACAGAAAAGAAAAATATGGAAGGAAGTTAAAAAGAAATATGAAGGATAAAGTGAGGAAGTTTAACTTGTTTAATCAGGAGAGAAGGATAAAAATGGGCACCGAGGCAATGGTTAGCCCTAATTGTAAGGAATTTCCTCAAATGTTAACACCAATCCACAGTTTAAAAAAGGCCCAATTCAAGAATGAGAATAAAAGAGCACTATCCTTAAATACAACAAAGAGCTGTCAAATCAGCCAGCAGTGGAATTGCTAGATCCCGTGGTAGTTCAACTTTCAATCTTTTGAGGAACCGCCATACTGTTTTTCATAATAGCTGTGCTACTTTACATTCCAACAACAGTGTATAAAGGATCCCTTTTCACCACATCCAAACCACTATTTATCTCATGTCTTTTTGATAACAGCCTTCCTAACAGGTGTGAGTTAATATCTCACTGCAGTTTTGAGTTGCATTTTCCTGATTAGTGATGAGCATCTTTCCATATAGTTAATGATCGTTGGTATGTCGTCTTTGAGAAAATGGCCACTTGGGTCCTTGGCCTATTTTGAAATTAGGTTTGTTTTTTTGCTACTGAATTATATGAGTTCTTTACACATTCAGATATTAACCCACTATCAGATTTATGGTTTGTGAATATTTTTGTCCTAGTCTGTAAGCTGCCCTTTCAACTTATTGTTTTCTTTGCTATAAAGAAGCTCATTAGTTTAATGTAGTCCCATTTGTTTATTTTAGTTTTTGTTATCTCTGCTTTAGGTTTCTTATCCAAGGAATCATTGCGAAGACCAATGTCAAAAATCGTTTTCTGTATGTTTTCTTCTAGAAGCTTTATGGTTTCAGGTTTTACATTTAAGTATTTGACTTATTTTGAGTTAATTTTTGTGACTGGTATGAGGTAGGGGTCAAGTTTTATTGGTTTGCATATCAGTATGCCTTTTCCCCAATACCATTTACTAAAGAGACTGTTCTGGAGCTTACTGTGTGTCTGGCACACTTGTCAAGTATTAGTTGACCATATATATGTGGGTTTATATCTGAGATCTCTGTTCCACTGGCCCATGTGCTTGTTTTTAAGCCAGTCCAATACCATACTGTGTTGCTTACTACAGTTTTATAATATAGATTGATAACAGGTGGTATGATATATCCAGCTTTATTCTTCTTTGTCAGGATTGGTTTGGCTCTTTGGAGTTTTCTGGGGTTCCAACATTTTTTTAGAGTAGATTTTTCTATTTCTGTAAAAACAATGCCATTAAATATGTGTAATTTTACAATGTTATTTCTTTTAATCCAAGAATATGGGATATCTTTCCATTTATGTCTTCAGTCTCTTTCATCAATGTTAACATTTTCAGTATACAGGTCTTTTACTTCCTTGGTTAAATTTATTTCTAAGTGTTTTATTGATTTTAATGCTATTGTACATGGAATTGCTTTCTTAATTTCTCTTTCAGATAATTTGTTGTTGGCATATAATTTGTTGTTGGCAGCTGATTTCTACATATTGATTTTTGTATTCTGCAACTTTACTGAATCCATTTATTAGTTTTAATAGTTTTTTTAGTCGACTCTTTAGGGTTTTCTATATATATAAGGTGTGTCATTTGCAAACAGATAATTTTACTTATGACTTTCTGATATGAATGCTTTTTTATTTTTTTGCCTAATTGCTCTGGCTAGTCTTGTTTCTAATCTTTAATTTTTCACCATTGAATTTGATGTTAGCTGTTGATTTGTCATATACGCCATTTATTATGCTGAGGTACATTCCTTTTACACCCAATTTACTGAACTTTTTTTTTTTTTTATCATAAAAGGATGTTATATTTTGTTAAGACTTTTATGTACCTATTGAGATAATTATATGACTTATATCTTTTATTCTATTAATTTGCATCACATTTATTGGTTTGTGTATGTTGCACCATCCTTGCATCCCAGGAATAAATTGTACTTGATCATGGTGAATGACCCTTTTAATGCGCTGTTATATTCAATTTTCTACTATTTTGTTGAGAATTTTTGAGTCTCTATTCCTCAAGGATATTGGCTGTAATTTTCTTATAGTGTCCTCATCTGACTTTGATAGCAGGGTAATGCTGGACTTGCAAAATGACTTTGGAAAGGTTCCATCCTCTTCAACTTTTTGGAAAAGTTTGAGAAGGGTTGGTGATAATTCTTCTTGAAGTGCTTGGTAGAATTCACCAGGGAAGCCGTCTGGTTCTGGACTTTTGTTTTGGGAAGATTTTTGATTACTAATTCAATCTCTTGTTATTGGTCTGTTCAGATTTTCTATTTCTATTGCCCCAGCAATGATGAGTTAGAGCCACAACCTGGGTGGGGCTCAGAGCATCAGAGGCTGCCCGGGTCATGGTAGAACAAAGGCCCAGCTAGGGAGTGGAGGGCCTGGGAGTGGGCATGGGTGGGGCACATCGCAGTGACAATTCCAGTCCCATATACGCTAAGGTGCTGCTGCATCCTGACGGACAGCAGTGCCCTGGGGCCCCTGAGAGGGGGCCTTGCCACAGCCAGAGCTCCAGCTCCAGCCTCAGGAAGTCGATGTGGTCAGTGGGACACCAGGCAGCTCCGTCAGCTGGGACCAGCCTTGGTGAGAACCGCAGTAAACCTCTGTGACCAGGGCTGCAAACATTCACAGCAGTGGAGCTGGCTGTTGTTCTTATAGTCTCCTCTTCCCCGCGGCAGGACAATCCCTGGGGGATCCCTCCTGGTGCCCAGCTGCTCTTGAGTTGGGCATGTAGTGATGCAGTTAATGTGCTTCCTATACTTTTCTATGCACTCAAGCTCAATCCTTGATCTCCTCAGGGATTTTGCTGTTTCTTGTAGTCCGGCGCTTCCCCTGAACTATTGTCCTCATTTTGTAGTATATGTATTGTTTATTTTTGTGAGGGAGACAAGCGTGGGGACCTGCTAACCCTCCATCTTGCTCAAAAGATAAACTTCTGACAAAAGAAAAATGATTTAAGATTCAAAGTCTGAAATGCAAGAAGGAATGGAGAGAAATACAGAGCAAACAAATGGTAACTATATGATTAAACCTAAAAGAGCACAGATTGAATAAAATAAGACTTTGTCTCATAAATTTTAAAAGAAGCAAGGTACAAGTAAAATGCAACAATAGCATATGAGTCGGAAGAGGAAAGAACTGGATTTAGATGTTCTAAACTCTTCATGCATTTCATAAGCAGAATAATGGTATTAATTAACCTCAAAATGTAATGTTGTTAATATTTGTAGTAATCGTAAAAAGTACAGAAACAGAATATACAATTGTCATTCTAGCAAATGGAAAAAGAAAAGTGGAATGAGAAAAGAAACCAAAAGAATAAAGGATATGAGATTAAAAACAAAAATAACCCATAGTATAGGCAAAAAATAAAAAAAATAAAATTGAAATGAAATGGTAGGTTTCACAAAATAAAATGGTAGATTTAAAAAACAAGTTTATAAGTAATTGCATTAATGTAAGTGGACCAAATCCTCTAGTTTATAATAGACAAAGATTATAGGCTGGGTAGAAAATGAAAAGAACAGCTGTAAGGTTTAACTATATGTCATTTACATAATACATACCTGAAATATCAGAAACAGGAAAGTTGGAAGTTAAAAAATATGTAAATAGTAACAGAAGTACAGTTGATTTGGCTTCTTCTATATTAAACAAATTTTAAGCCAAAATATATAGCTAGAGATGAATAAGTTCCTTTATAAAGATAGCTGGTTCAAGTCATCAGGAAGATATTCTACACTGTTTTAAATGTGTGCTCATGTAATAATTTATCTTCAAAATATACAAAGCAAAAGTTGGCAGAATTACAAGAAGAAATAACAAATTAATAGTCATAGTGGGCAGATTTTGAACACTTCTCTCTTATGAACTGATAATAAAAGCAGATAAAAAATTCTGTGATGACAAAATTCTGTGATGACAAAAGATTTAAACAAGATAGTTAACATTTTTTAAAATCCTCATCTGAGGATATTCTTATTGACTTTAGAGAGAGGTGAAGGGAGAGAGAGAGAGAGAGAAAGAGAGAGAGAGAGAGAGAGAGAGACAGAGACATCTATCAATTGCTTCCCGTATGTGCCCTGACTGGGGATCCAGCCCACAAGCTTTTGGTATACAGGACAACACTCCAACCAAATGAGCCACTCTGGCCAGGACAAGATGGCTAACAAATTTGATTTTTTAAACTTATATGGAACACTATAAACAATAATGCAAAATATACTTTCTTTTAAAATACACGTGAACTTTTTATAACTACCATATTCTGGACATCAAGGCAAATTTTATGGGTCAAATGATATACGCCATGTTCTATGACACATTGCAATTGATTTAGAAATCCATAGCACAAAGATAATTTAAAAAGCCTTATGAATTTAGACATTAAGAGCTCTACATCCAAATAATCTATAGGTCAGAGAACAAATCATGAACAAAAATTTAGAAGCATTTTTAATTGAACAATAAAAATGACTATTACCTATTTTCCTATCTGCAGGGGAACAGGCATAGCAGCAGTGTTTAGAACTTTATAACTGAAAATGCTTACATTAGAAAACAATTAAGGCTTCAAATGAAGGAGTTAAGCATTTATATCAAGTCAGAATAAAAGCCAAAAACTCAGAGAAAGGAAAGAAATAAAGATAGATCAGAAAGTAACTTAACAGCCCGGCTGGTGTGGCTCAGTGGTTGAGAGTCGACATATGAACCAGGAGGTCATGGTTCAATTCCCAGTCAGGGCACATGCCCAGGTTGCAGGCTTGATCCCCAGTGTGGGGTGTGCAGGAGGCAGCCGATCAATGATTCTCTCTTATCATTGATGTTTCTCTCTCTCTCTCTCTCTCTCTCTCTCTCTCTCTCTCTCTCTTTCCCTCTTTTTTTGAAATCAATTGAAAAAAATATATAAAGTAACTTAACAGAAAACACACACAAAAGATAATTCACAAAGTCAAAAGTTGTTTTTGTAAAGATGAGAAACTCCAGGCAACATTGATCAAAGGGAAAAAAAGAAGATGCAAATAATAAGTATCAAAAATAAAAAGATCCATATTCTGCAGATGTTTCTGACAGTTTAAAATGTAATAAGGGGGTATTGTAAATACTTACAATAAATTGGAAAATCTTATTAAAATCAAATCTTTTAAAATATAATTTATCCTAACTGACTTAACAAGTATAAAACCTGAACAGTTTTCCAACCATTAATGAACTGAATCAGAACTCATGAATTTTCCTCCAAATAAAACCACTAGTGAGTTCTACCACAAATCTAAAAAAAAAGTAATTTAAATTTTACACAAGTTCTTCCAGAGAATAGAAAAAGAAGGAACATGCTCTCTAGTAGCAGGGGTAATTAATGCTGGGTGATGGTCCTCCTCCACCTTGTAATTACACCTTCTAGGATGTGTGTGGCTTCCAAGTGAAAACATGGAGAAGGCACAGCCACTCTCAGCTGACTTAGACTATAAGTGCATGTCTTTTTTTATTTTATTTTATTTTTTACTCCTGTTTTTATTGCCCATTATCGCTGCAAGAGAGGCTTGGAAATACAGTCTATATGTAGAGAATATAAAAATGGTATGGTATTAACATAACATGTCTACTGCACACAATTCACATTTTATGAGCTAAGGTAAACCCCTTCCTAAAACTTCACAAAGATAGCAGGGAAGGAAAACTATAGGCCATATCCCTTGCTAATGCAGATGCAAAAGTCCTAAGCAAAATATTACCAAACTTAGCCTAGAAATAGGTAGAAAGGCTAACACATTAGGGGGTCAAATTTGGTTTATTCTAGGAATACAAGGTAAATTGAAAAGTTGGTTTAGAATACCAATTAATGGAACTAACCCCATAAAGATATTAGTGGAGGAGAAAAATCAAATAATCATGTTGATAGAAAAGAAAAAGATTATAATAAACTGCAATATAATTTATGATTTTAAAAATTTCTTAACATACTAGTAGTAAATTTAAAGACTATAAAAACACCACTCAGCAGATGTCATGCTTAATGGTCAAATGTTGAATGCTTTCTCCTTAAAATCAGAAGCAATGAAGTAATTGTTATTACTACTACTGCTTAACAGTGCACTGACTATGACCTTCAGTTCAATAAATCAGAAACAAATATAACCACTTTCCAATAACCACTACTCTGCCCTTTGTCATCATGGATTTTTCAGTCTGTAGATGTGGGTGAGAAGTTGCATTTCTTATACTCTCCCAGGTGAATGTTGATACCACTGGTCTGGGAACAACACTTTTAGAACCACTACACATTAAAAAAAAAAAAAAAAGGCAAACAAAGAGCCACTGATTTCTGCAGCAGAACAAAGGACCCCCAGACGCCCTGGGATGGTCTTTCCCTGACCTTGATCAGCCCACATTAGAAAGCAGTGTAATTCCGTACAGCATTCCTCATCCTCCTCAGTTACACAGAGGAGAGAGTTGCGGCTCAGAGAGCTCAGGTAACTAGGAGACTATGACCCAGAGCCCAGGTCTGCCTGATTCTGAAGTCCCTGCTTCCCCCCTGGTGTTCAGTGGGAGACGCATCAGAGCCCAGCTTACAATTACACACAATCTGTTCAATAGTTGAGGCAGGCTTGGTGAGCAGAATTCACAAAGGTAGCACAGGAGTGCATTTAAAAAGAGTGCACATCCCAGCAATAATGATATGAACCCTCACTGCCAGGACTCATTAGAAATAATTTCCTGGAACATGTATGACAGCAATGCTATCAAGTGGATGGCACTTGGCAAGAAGCTCTGAGGTGACAGACAGTAAATCTATATACTGCATATGCTATAGTGTTGTGTGTAGGAGGAACCTGGTCTGAAATGTTTAAAATTCCTACAAAACCTTTGCAAATTGAGCATAAATGACCTTCAGAATGAAGACTGAACAAATTGCAGGGTGTCAGGACACTATACATAATTTTCAGAGAAAACAACCCACTGATGTTCTTTCCTCTTGCCCTGTTTCTCCCTCTATCTCTACCCCCGCCCCCCGCCCCCCACCAAAAAAACCCCATCACACACACCCAAGGTTAAGTTTATCTTCTGGAGTAGTGCAATTTAATCCCAGCTGGGAATTCAGCTTTTAAGATCTAAGATTGGTAAGTCAGTACATCATACTTCTTGGAAAGCCTGCTTCCTAGGTTGCCTGATATGCTGCTTTGGATTTCTTTCATCTGTGTTCTTGACAGTTTTCTACATCAAAGCAATTGCCTCACAATTATGGCTGCCAAGACAAAAATCAATTCCCGTTATTGTGGAAAAGTCTACTTAATTGTTAAGTGGGCAGAAAGCTAAACAGCATGGAGATGCTGGATTATCATGGACAGTAGCCAATATTTGATGATTATGTGTCGTGTACAGAATTCAGTTCTTTTGGATGAAAGCAATGTTCTGTATGCACCGAGTTCTTTATTTAGAAGGTACTTGTCCAAGTGTAACTTTGGTGGTACACCAGCTAAGACATGGAGACAGAGTTGTAGAAATAGAGCAGGCATGCAGGCTCTGGTAATGCCTGAAGTATAAGATTTAAAAAAAAACACAGTGAGTAATACAAGGGCCCTCTAAACAGACTTTTCTCTTCTTTGGAGACTCCTTGGGGTCTGTCTTATTTCAGTAGACACACTGACCACCTGTTTGACCAGCCAGTGCAACCAAAGCAGAGAAGTGAAATAAAGATAGTTTTTTGGGGACAAGAATGGTCAAAGAAAGGAATTTTTAAAAAGGCATGAAATGAGAGAAATTGAGAGCTTGGGAAGTGGGGGATAGAGTGAGGTATGAGAGTTGCCTAGAGCTGCCAAAGCAAAGTACCATGAACTTGGTGGCTTAAACAACAGGAAGTAACTGTCTCATGGTTCTGGTTGCTAGAAGTCTGCCATCAACGTGTCCGCAGGGTTGGTGCCCTTTGAGGGCCGCGAGGGAAGGATCTGCCCCATGCTTCTCTCCTGGGTCTGGTAGACTCGGGCATTCCTTGGCTTGTAGGTGCTATTATTTTTGTGTCTTTACATCTTTCCTGTGTTCAAATTTCTGCTTTTATAAGAACACTAGGCTTATTGGATTAGGCCCATCCTAATGACCTAATTTTGATGTAATTATCTTTGAAAGATCCTATCTCCAAATAAGGTCACATTATGAGATATGGAGGGTTAAGACTCCAATATATATATATTTGTGGTGAGGGGTATGGGAGATACAACTCAACCCATAACAGGAAGAAAGAGAGAATTGTGGGTAAGAGAAAGGAAAAGGGAGAAGGGGAAATAGATAAGAAAAGAAGCTAAAAAAAATGAGCAAATAATGAAGACAGGAGAGAGTGAGAAGAATGATTTCCTTATCAATTATAAGACTCCAGGTGCTTGCCAACCCTTGGCCAGCTGCTGACACTCAGGGCTGCTGGCAACCCATGTCCGGCCTTTGTGTAAATTAGAGGTCAGCACCCCCTTAGTTGACACAACTCTGCAGGCACAGGCCATCTTTGTGCACTGCCCGATCCACACAACTGGACATTACAACTCCATCAAAACAGCACTGGGAACTTCTTTTCCTCAGAGGCTTAAAGAACAGAGCCCCCAGTTGTACAAGCCAATCAATGGAAATGCTACGTAGAATGTGGAGGGCTTGGGTTATGACATTACTGAGCTCTGTAGGTTTTGGTTCTGCTCTGCATGTAGGACATACAGTGATACAACTAAATGAGATAAACAGTACTATTCACCCATCAGTCTAGTTTTCAAAAACAAATATACAAGCCAAATTGATTGCTTTTTAATATTAACAGGGCCTCTTGAGGCAAGACAGTAAGAAGCTAGGAAAATTCCTGGGCAAATAGAATGGGGAGAGTGAGGCAAGAAAATTAAACAAGGCCAAACAATTGGAACAATGTACAGCCAGCTGGTGAATGGCAAGACCTTATCTCCCCTGCCGAAACTGGTTTGGCTCCGTGGATAGAGCGTCGGCCTGCGGACTGAAGGGTCCCAGGCTCGATTCCGGTCAAGGGCATGTACCTGGGTTGCGGGCATATCCCTAGTAGGAGGTGTGCAGGAGGCAGCTGATCGATGTTTCTCTCTCGTCGATGTTTCTAACTCTCTATCTCTCTCCCTTCCTCTCTGTAAAAAAATCAATAAAATATATTTAAAAAAAAAAAAAAAAGACCTTATCTCCCCTAACCAAGGACACTTGAAAGAAATGGTTTATTGATTTCAGAGAGGAAGGTAGAGAGAGATAGAAACATCAATGATGAGACTCATTGATCGGCTGCCTCCTGCTCGCCCCCCACTGGCGATTAAGCCTGCAACCAGAATCGAACCCAGGACCCTTCAGTCCGCAGGCCAATGCTCTATCCACTGAGCCAAACCAGCTAGGGCGAAAGAAATGGTTTATACCTCCCCTCCCTGACCACAGAATACAGAACTTAAATCACTCTGGTCTGGGAAATAGAGAACTAAGACCCAATTAATGCCATTTGTGTTAGCTACACCCAAGGACCGATGAAGTCAGGGGAACAAATAAAAACAAACAAACAAAAAAACCTGATTAGAACCCTAGTCAGATTGGCTCAGTGGATAGAGTGTCGGCCTGTGGACTGAAGCGTCCCGGGTTCGATTCGAGCCTGGGTTGCGGGCTCGATCCCCAGTGGGGGGTGTGCAGGAGGCAGCCAATCAATGATTCTCTCTCATCATTGATGTTTCTATCTCTCTCTCCCTCTCCCTTCCTCTCTGAAATCAATAAAAGAAATATATTAAACAAACAAAATAAATCGATTAGAGCCAGACAGGTCCAAGATAAAAGTAAAACAGTAAAGCAGACCAAAGAAGAGTCCAAGCCGCACTATGTGTTCATTTCGATGCATCAGCATATTAAAAAGGCACCTGGAAAGCTGATGAACATTCTACTGAAACCCTCCCCTAAGATTCTCACCCACAGGCAAAAAAGGATAAAAAGTCCTCAGGATAAAGACCTAGTGTGGGCTCGCTCTAGAGCACTCCATGCCCTAAACTCTAAGGGTCCCCGTGAGACTTGCAACCAGGGGAGTGGTGGGCAGCAGCAGCTCAACCTGGGCGTACCCCCTGGTCCTGCCTTCAAGGCCCCCTTTTTCTCTGACTTCCCGGTGAGCTAAAAGCAGCCCCTGACGAACCTCATTTCTGTCACTGTGGCTTCACCTCCCAGTGAGCTGACAGCAGCACTGCGCAGACTCTCTCCTGTTGCTGCTTCTACCCTAAGCCCTTCCTTTGTCTCACTGTCCCCAGCTTTCATAAACAGCCTCTCAAAATCACCTAGAAATCAGCAATGTCTGTTCCATCTGTGTATCCTTCAGCCTCAGCAAAGTGCCTTTGTCACGGTTGTAATTTAATACTGTAGCTATTTATTTGCCAAAGGAAGGAATGAAAATAGATTGCTTCAGAATTTAAAGCAGTTTGCCACCATCTTTGCAAATTATGTATTTGCACAAGGGCCATCCAGTCCTGGTAAAAATGCAAATATCTCTAGAAGGAATAATATAAAACATCTCTAGCCATGAATAGGTGAGAGGGAATAAATTTTCCAACCAACTGACTCCTCCGTTGGAACTGGGAGGGAAAAAGGAGGGGACACCTGCAGTGGTGGGTCAAAGTTGCTCAGGACAGAAATAGGAGTTTAGGGCAACCAGGGAGCAAAAGATGATGCCTATGAGGGCGGAAGGGAAGGGTAGGGAAACTTAAGAGGACAAACTTTGCTAAGCTCACAGTTAAAGTCTACTCACATTTTTGCACCCAGAGAATATTAAAAATGTTTGCAAAGAGCCTCAGGCAATAACTACACAAGCGACCAATCACATGCTTTGTCCCCCTGGGGAGTTAGGAAACAGGTAAAATGAGGTCCCCTCTCCCAGTATCCAATCACAGAGAAAGATCCTGGCCTACAAACACACATGCTTGCACTGATTTATTTCAGAGCTGTGGAAAGTAGCCTAGTGGGAAATTCTCTCTTAAGCCATATTTAACTGCTTAAATTCTTGGTTTTGTGAAAGCCAGGATGTCAGCAAACTCAGGAATATGAGCAATGGAGGTAAAAACCACAGCTTGGAGGGAAGCTAAAATGGGACATTCTCATAAATAAGCCTGTAATCCCTCTTTGTGGAGATCCTATTTGTTAACCATTCGTGTACACCTGCATGGAAAACAGACGCAGAATCAATTTGTAAGAACTGGCTTTCGATAAAAAGTCTATAAAGGTACTTTTACTATAGTGACAAAAACACACAATTACAGAACTTAAGTGTTTTTATAAATTTGAAGCTGAATTGGCATGAGAATGAATGTATATAGAGGACTAGGTAGGACCAATTTCAGGTAGGGTCTGGTCGGTTCCATAATACTAATTGACTTGCCAGCTTGCAACTTGCGGGCCTCAGGTTTTATTTTCCGTCTGGAAGCTTTGGCTGTTTTTGGCCAGTGGCTCCGTCTCAGTGTCCGGAGAAAGCAAGCACATAAAGTAACGGAAGAAAAGGAACTTCTAGAATTTCCTAAAAGCCCATGTGCAGGTTCATTTGCACAGCATGACAGGCAGGTGCTCACAGACAGTTCATCATGCATTTATTAAAATACCTCAGCACAGTGTAAGTAGGGTATCTATTTAGAGAAACAGACGAACTTCTTAATTTCAAATTTAATTAACTTCATATCCCTACTTCAGAAAGCTGCTAGGGATCCCCGTTGACATTAGATTAAAGTTTAAATTCTTGGTATGTTATACCGTTATAATCTACTCTTTTGCCTTTTTTGCTAGGCAACCCCCTCATCCCCAACCCCCATCCCGATGGACCCTGCCTGCCTTTCCTTTCTTGGCGCACAGAGTGCCTCCTCTGGAAAGTCTACCCTGAATCTCCGGATTGGGCTCGGGGCCTCTCTAAATCTGCACGTCATCCCCTGCGTAGTTGTAGCTTATCATAGGTAGTGATCTGTCCACATGTCTGTCTTCTCCACTATACTGTGTGTTCCCCAAGGGTATGGACACTGTTCATATCATCCCTGAAGCTCTAGGATGTAGCCCAACATGGCATACACTCAAAATAATTACTTGTTAAACAGAATTGCATTTATTAAAACACTGCATGTAGGTGGATAAATGCTACTCAAGTGGAATGGAAGCTGAGATGACTCTCACAAGACTGGGAAAATTCACATTTGGACAGGTAGCATAGCAACAGGAAGCACACCTGTGCTAGAATGAAAGCGAGTTGGCTACAAAGTGGAGGCAAAACTGACAGGTTCCATTGCTTCCTTATTTCTTCTCTCAAGTCTTGTCCCTTCATATCTCACTCTACTCCCGGCACCATTTTCCATCTCTTTTTTAAAAAATATATTTTATTGATTTTTTACAGAGAAGAAGGGAGAGAAATAGAGTTAGAAACATCGATGAGAGAGAAACATCGATCAGCTGCCTCCTGCACACCCCTCCCTGGGGATGTGCCTGCAACCAAGGTACATGCCCTTGACCGGAATCAAACCTGGGACCCTTGAGTCCGCAGGCTGACGCTCTATCCACTGAGCCAAACCGGTTAGGGCTGCCATTTTCCATCTTAATACACTTTTACTGTAGTGACAGAAGCACCCACCACATTAAACCAGCCAGCCGCCCACTAAACTAACTCTTGGCTAGAGTGTGGGTAGGATTTAGAGGCTGACTGGCTTGTACGAAGAGCTGGCCTAGGTCAGGGAACACAGGTTTAAATAAGAGATGAGCAGTAGACATAACTATGTGAAGAGCGTTCAAACCCAGTTTAAGAAAAAGTAATAAAAATAGCTTGTGAGCAACTAAAACATGGCTGATGTATTTCACTGACTGGTTTGCAGGTTTGGGACTTCTATTGGTGAAATCTCCAATAGTGGCTCAGGAATCGATGGCTAGGAACCCAGATCACAAATGTAAAGTATTTTAAGGCACAATGTACTGGGAAAAAATGCTGCCCTGGCATAAATATTGTTGGAAGGATGTGCCTCCTACATACAAAATCACCCCACACTGAAGGTGGAGACACAACACACACATAGACACACAGCACTTCAGAGGTCAAGGACTATGACTACATTGTAAGTCCAACCATGGGGGTTCTATTTTTTTCCCCATTTTTTCTTTTTGGTTCTTTATTTGTGTTATTTATGGGGGCACTATCCAAAAGCCAAACACAGGCCAGATATTGGGATGGAGAAATGAAAAGACATGATTGTTCTTTTCAAGATTGCTACGGTAGTAGAGCAAGACAGTCATCTATATGAAAAAAACCTTACAGGGAATTGTGGGATCTATAGAAGAGAGTGGTCATTCCTATGTGGGAAGTCCGGACAAGTCTCTGGAGGGGATAGTCCTTGAGTTGAATCTTTACAGGTGCGAGAATAGGTGTTTCATAGGGAGCGATGAGCCCAGAGAGAGAAGCTCGAACACAGCCCCTTAAACTTGAAAATGATTTGGAGCAGCGTGATGGGATTATCAGTAGCCCTGCGAGGCTTGAGAGATATAGAGAAAGAAAGAGACTAAAAAAACAGTCCAGAGAGGGGAGGCTTTAGAGATCCAGCTAAGGATTTTGAAATCTATTTTTTTTTTAAATATATTTTATTGATTTTTTACAGAGAGGAAGAGAGAGAGAGATAGAGAGTTAGAAACATCGATGAGAGAGAAACATCGATCAGCTGCCTCCTGCACATCCCCCACTGGGGAAGTGCCCACAACCCAGGTACATGCCCTTGACCGGAATCGAACCCAGGACCTTTCAGTCCGCAGGCCGACGCTCTATCCACTGAGCCAAACCGGTTTCGGCAGGATGTTGAAATCTATTTTATAAGGAAAAAAAAAAGGACTTGAGGGTGTGGCAGGAGGACTTCTGTGACTATTCATTTGCGTTTTCCATTTATAACGAACTACCCCACCCTCACCACTCTTCCTTCAAGCAGGTGCCTGGGCTCTTCCCTGGCCTTGCCCTGGGGCATGGGCAGGGCTCAAAGAGATGCTGTTGGAAAAGCAACATCCTTTTCTGTTCAAAGACTCATGTCTTGCAGGAGATTGTGCTCAGCATCCTGAGTGGGAGGGGAGAGGGGAGAGGGCCTGACAGAGAGGGGCTGGGGAGAGGAAGAGAGAGATCCCCTCTGGCTGGGAAGGGAGTAGATGTTGGCAGGTCACCAAAGAGTCAGAGACACAAACCTGGTGACCTGGATCCAAGCACTCAGAGAGGCGCTCAGAGAAGTCATACCGGCCGCGCTGCTCCCTCCTAAGCAAATACCTCACTAGCTCAGTTGATACAATAGCTGGAGAGCTGCCTGTACTTCAAGAACCACGTAGGTTTGGAAAATGAGGGTATCTGTGGCAGCCATGACTGAATACATTTTAGAAGCCACCTGCCATTTTTCTGAGCGCCGTGTAAACTTTCTGGTTCCTTGGACTAGGGAACGGGAAGGGACTCCATTAAGCACTGGGATTGAATTTCTAGTCAGCCATAAGAAGAAGGGCTTAGAGTTAGATTTAATTGGATTTTCAAAAATGCGATACTTTTCACCCAGCTGGTGTGGCTCAGTGGTTGAGCATCCACCCATGAACCAGAAGGTCACTGTTCGATTCCTGGTCATGGCACATGCCCAGGTTGCAGGCTCAATTCCCAGTAGAGGGCATGCAGGAGGCAGCCAATCAATGATTCTTTCTCATTGATGTTTCTATCTCTCTCTCCCTGAAATCAGTAGAAACATATATTTTTAAAAAGTGATATTTTTTGAACACCAGGTCTATGGAGTAAAATTAACGTACATATTTCAAAGCATTTTATAAAGGAAAATAACATGATCAGGCTTGGGCTGTGGAAATATAATGTTGGAGAGAATTTATTTGACGTCCATGAACTCTATTGCAATCGGGGAATTAGATCTTTCCAGAAACTAGTAAAAAGGGATGAGGGAACAGAGAGAATGTCCACAAAGGAAACAGACATTAATCTTCTAGAAAGGTCAGCCCTCCCAGAAAGAGGGAGCATATCCTAAAGTCTGTGTCTGAGGAACGAGCAATGAGAGATCAGAGATAGAGGCCAGCAGGGGTCACTCTCAACAGCTCAGGAAATGACAGTGCAGCGCAGCCTGGTCAAGCTTGAAGACGTCTGTGCCCAGTAAAATGTGTGTGTTTTTAATGTTGGCCAAAGGGTACAAACTTTCAGTTATAAGAGGAGTCCGTTCTGGGCATTTCACAGTATGGTGACTATAGTTAACAACGCTGCATTGTATGATTGAAAATTTTTAAGAGAGATCTTAAATGTTTTTCACACACACACACACACACACACACACACACACACTAACTGTGTGAGGTGATAGATATGCTACTTAATGGCTATGGTAATCATTTCACAATGTATACATATATTAAATCATATCGTACACCCCAGCTATATACAGTTTTTTAAGTTTACCTCAATAAAGCTAGAAAAATAGTAAAAATAAATATTTAAAATAAAGGTTTAATGAAATAAGTTTTTTCTTAGAAATATATATAAAATAATATATATAATAAGTTTTTGTTCCTAGAATATATAAAAATATACTTTTAAAGTCTCACATGTAATCATAGATCTAAAAAGAGAACGTCAGTATTATTATGTCCAAGTTCATGCCTTCAGGCATAAAGTATTGTTATTCCCATGTTAGTGTTAAAAGCTTGAAATATCAAGGAGATTAAATTTATTCATTAAACATTTTTTTTCAATAAACGTGGAATAACAACCACCGTATTCCCGGCATGCCGCTAAGAACTGCTGCAGAGGAGTCTAGTGATGGGAATCAAATATAGAAGTAAAAATTGATCCTATATATTAAGTGCTGTTCACTTGTACGTTCCTTTCGGAGTGTCTGCCCCCAACAATGACCCCAGTTTCCTGAGAACTCTGCTCTCTCTCTCTCCCCTCAGTAATGACCACTGGCAGATGTGCTTTGCAATTTAATCCAACACTCTGACTTTAATTGATTGTATCTGGTATGGTCACTGGACTAAAAAGACTACAATTAAATTCCCTTCCCAGGGAATTTAAAACTGGTTTTGAGAAATAGTCTCTTAGTCTAAGCTTGTCTCTCAGGTCAAAGGCAGTTTTAGTAAATTATAGATTTCTATGAATTTCATTAAAAATTTCTAAATTATTCACATAAAGTTGTTCAGAATAACTTATCTTTTTAATATCTGCAGCACCTACAGAGAAAGCCATTTTTACTCCTGATGTTGGTTATTTGCGCCTTCTTTCTTTTCTTTTCTTTCTTTTTTTTTTCAGGTTGGTCTTGCCAGAGGTTTGTCAATTATATTAGCTTTTCAACAAACCAATGTTTGGCTTTGTTAATCCTCTCTAGTTTATGCTTGATTCTATTTCATTAAATTCTGCTCTTTATTATTTTTCTTCTTTTTTTTTGTGTGTGTGTTTATGGTTCTTTTTTCCTAACATCTTGAGATGGATGCTCTGCTCATAAATTTTTAACCTTTCTCTCTAATACAAGCATTCGAAGCTATAAATTTGTAAGTGCTGTTGGAATTGCATCCTATATGGTTTGAAACTATTTTGTTATAGTGAAGCTGAAAATGTTTCTAACTTCCATTATGACCTCTGCTTTGACCCTTGGGCTATTGAGAAGGGTATTTCTTAAGTTTCAAATATGTAGGAAACTTTCTAGGTACCGTTTTGTTATTGACTTCTAGCTTTATTGCATGTGGTCAGAGAACATAGTTTCAATTCTTTGAAGTTTATAGAGTTGCCCAGGATATGGCTAATTTTGTGGTTGTTTTATGTTTGCTTACAATAAGTGTATTCTGCAAATCTTGATAACAACCCTATATAATAAAGAGCTAATGTGCTAATTAGACCAGATGGTGGAACGACCTTCCGGAACAACCTTCCAGAATGACCAGTGGGTGGGGGGCGGGGCCATGAGGCAGCTGGGGCTGCGAGGACTGAGCCCCTTACACGAATTTCGTGCATTAGGCCTCTAGTAGTCTATAAGTATACATTAAGCCAATTTAATTATGTTGTTCAAATTTTCTATATACTTAGAGCTTTGCTTCTCCCCCCCCCCCATGTTAATTTCTGATAGAGATGTGTTATCTCCTAACATGATTGTAGGTTTGCTTATATCTCCTTGGAATTCTTTTGCTTTTTACTTTATATATTCTGAGGCTATATTCATATGTACACATAAATTTACAAATGTTACATACTCTTTGTAAATGAAATTTTTATTACAAAATGATTAAAGTAATTATTTTTGCCTTAAAGTTCCCTTTGTCTGATACTAATATATTTACACCCTTTCCTTCTGAATTCTGTTAGCCTGATATGATTATTCTATCCTTTAACTTTCTAACTTTTCTGTATCCTTATATTTTAGGCATGTTTCATAAATAATGTGTTCTTGGACATTTTTTTAATAATCCAGTATGGTAATCTTTATCTTTTAATTACAGAACTTGGTTCTTATATAATTAATGTAATTATTATTACATTAGATATAGAGCACTCTATTTTTTAACTCGAGCACTTGGTTCTTGTATAATTCATGTAATTATACATATTTTGGATTTGTTATCTACTATAATTTGTGTTATGTGTTTCTTTTTTCTGCAATCCTGTTTTCTTTTGCATTAAGCAATTTAAAAATTTTCTTATTCCTTTTGTCTCTGTACTTGTTTGAAAGCTATATACTGTGATTATGTTCATTTAATGATTAACCTACAGATCACAGCATACATATTTAATTAAGTTACTAAATCTATATTTTACCAACACCTTTACCATCTCCCTCAGAATACAGTTCTTAGACTTTATTAACTACCACCATCCCCCAACTGAAATGTCATTCGTAGTCAATATTTGTTTAGGTTTCTCACATATTATTACTCTATTTTCTCTCCCTCCCTTCTTGCATCTCAGACTTCCCTTTTTAGATTTTTTTTTAAAATGTAATGACCATCCTTTAAAATGTCCGATAGAGAAAAATCTGGTAATGGCAAACTTTTTCAATTCTTTTTCCTTTTCAATTTCTTGTTTCTTTCAATTTCACCCTCACTACTGAAAAATTTTGTGGATGGATATAGAATTGTAGGTTAGACATTATTTCTCAACACCTTAAAGATATCACTCCAGTATATTCAAACTTTCCTTTTCATTGCTGAGATGTCAGCTGTCAGTCTGTTACTCGTAGAGGGTATTATATAATTTTTATCTGGCTGGTTTCAGATTTTTCTCTTTATCTTTAGTATCTTACATTTGTTGTTTTCTTTTTTATGCTCTGTCTTTGTGTAGATTTATTTATTTTTATCCTATTTGGGTTCATTCAACCTCTTGGGAAAAAATCTGTGGATTGGGCACTGAATCAATTGGAGAATGTATCCTTTTGTTATACCTTTAGATATTGTCACTACCTGATTCTCTTTTTCCTTTCCTCTATGAAATCTAATTAAGAATATATATGTTGCCCTAACTGATTTGGCTCAGTGGATACAGCATCGGCCTGCGGACTGGGGGGTCCCGGGTTCAATTCCGGTCAAGGGCATGTACCTTGGTTGAGAGCACATCCCCAGTTGGGGGGGTGTGCGGAAGGCAGCTGATTGATGTTTCTCTCTCATGGATATTTCTAACTCTCTATCACTCTCTCTTCCTCTCTGTAAAAAATCAATAAAATATATATTTTTTAAAAAGAATATATATGTTAAAACTTTTTTTTCTTGAAGTCTTTTAAGCACTCTTTCACTTTTTCATTTTATATTTATTTTATGCTGTGTTGTGGGTAATTTTTTGAGACTTATATTCTAGCTTATATTTCATTCCCCAGCTAAATAATTTGTTAAACCTGCTGAGTTTTTATTTTGTTTTTGTTTTTTTAGAGAGAGTGGAAGAGAGAGGGAAAGACGGAGAGAAACATCGATATGAGAGAAACACATCAATTGGTTGCCTCCTGCATGCGCCCTGACCAGGGCCTGGGCCAGGGAAGAGCCTGCAACCGAGGTACATGCCCTTGTCCAGAATTGAACCCGGGATCCTTCAGCCTACAGGCCAATGACACGCCATCCACTGAGCTAAACCGGTAGGGCAAACCTGCCGAGTTTTTAAATTTCAATTTTTTATTTCTAGAATGTCAGTGGGTTAAAAACTATATCTCTGCCTGGTTATATTTTTCGTAATTACTTGTCCCCTACATATATATACTAGTATCTTTAATTTTGTCTTTTATGATGTAAACATAGTAGTCAGACTTATTTAAGTTCTCTGTCTGATAATGCTAATGTCTGAAATTTTTGAGGATCTTTTATTGAGGTTTTTGCTGTTATTTGTGTTTGTAGAGTGTTATTTCCTGTTGTGCTTAAAAATGTTTTGTGCTAGTGTGTGTTTTCTTTGGAAAAGATATTTCTGGGAATTCTCTAAGGATTATGATAAAGGTGCATTCCTCTGGACAGAATTTGCTTTCCTTTGCCATGAACCCATGAGCACTAGCAGTTTGGGAGACTTTAATTAAAAAAAGAAAAAAAAAAAGGTAATGGGTCCTGACTGGTTTGGCTCAGTGGATGGAGCGTCGGCCTGTGAACTGAAAGGTCCCAGGTTCGATTCCGGTCAAGGGCGTGTACCTTGGTTGCAGGCACATCCCCAGTGGGAGGCATGCAGGAGGCAGCTGATCGATGTTTCTCTCTCATCGATGTTTCTAACTCTCTGTCTCTTTCCCTTCCTCTCTGTAAAAGAATCAATAAAATATATTAAAAAAAAAAAAAAGGTAATGGTTTGTAATCGTTTTGGAGTACCTGGATGTTTGGGGCTGCAAATCCACATGAGGTAGTTTACTTGCCTGCTCTAATAGTGACAGCTGTTTGGGTGTTCTAGCCTCAGGGGACGTTACAAACCAGGCTCCCTCTGGGCTTTAAGTTCCATCCAAACCTATGCATATGTTACACATATGATTCCATAAATACGTAGACTAGAATCTAAAAAATATCTAACTCTTTTCATTAAGTGTGGCCACATTCATTAAAACTTTTTAACCTGCATTCATCCATATTTGTATCAGTCAGGGTGATGAAGAAATCCACACTTTTGTTCACAATGATGCTAGAACTCTAAGTCCCATGCCAAAGGGATTCAAATGATGTCTAATCGTCCTTACATACTTGAAATCCTATTATTTTTAGTGTTAATATTGACTATAATGCATGTACATTCGGAATAAAGTCCTTACCTGCCACCGATTCATTAAATACCAAAGAATTTTATCGTAAGAGTTTCCACCAGAGAGAATTTTATGATTGTATAATCATAAAATGCCGGTCTCAAGCATCTTCTTATACAGCAAGCCTCTTAGTGAACTTCCGACAGAGTGACTGAGTTCTTTGTCTTCCTTTCGATGAAGTAATCTCTGTGTTGGCGCTCATAGTCATTAACTCTGCTCACAGTTATTCCATCTCTCTCTTCTTTGAAACATATGATAATATTGTCATTCTCCTCCCCCTTAAATTGAGATGTAGCGATATGACTTTGGCCAATGAATGTGAGTGGATGATATCACTTCCTGGCGAAAGCGTTAAGAGCTAGTGTGTGCTTCACCACGTTCTCTTTTCCCGGTCGCATAGAAACCGCCAGTATTCCTTTACGTGCTGCTTTTTTAGCCTAGGTCCCAGGATAAAACGTGTGCAGAGTAGCGTTTCTACCTGACTAATAGTCGACATGGAGATTTTAGGGTTGCTTGCTATGCAGCAAAACGTAGCCTTTCCTGATTGGTTTAAGAATAAGTGGAGTAGCTTATTTTTCATTGTATTTCCCATATCTTAGCGCAGCCCTGGCACACTAAGTGTTTATGAATTGTTGAGCCAAATTTTAGAATCAAACTCTCTAATCCCTGTAGTGACAGTGCAAAGATGAGGACTGATTTTCTGTGAGGTTTGGTCTTTAATTCTCAATATAATCCATCTAGCTTTCTAAATGGAGGGAGAAAGAATTAGATTTGACTTAACTACAAATAGAAGTCATTTTGTGTGGTTCAAAAGCCATTGAGGAAATAAATACAAAAGACATTTTTCCACCCCCATGGGTAACCTGCTATTGCATTTCCTAGAAATACTAGATAGTCTGTTGGCCTGTGAGAAATGGCACAAGGTAGAAGAGACAAGAGTTATTTGCTTGGTTTATTTTTTAGCTCAAAAGAATTGGGACAGAAACACTCTGATCATAAAGTTGTGTACTTGGGAAAGATTTTGGCATTCAGTCTATCCCATTTTTATAAGTAACCGATTTTTTTAAAAAAAGTGTTTTATCCTCAGAGGCGATGAGGTCATTCTTGTTCTATGAAGTATGATGATGGGGCTTACCAAGAGAAAGTCATATTTTCTTGGTCAGATAAATATTTTTGGGGGAGAGTTAGATTTTTTTATAATTAATCTTTATTGTTTAGATTATTACAGATGTTCCTCTTTTTCCCCCCCCATAGTTCCCCTCTACCTGGTTCCCACCCCACCCCATGCCCTTACCCCCTGCCACTGTCCTCATCCATAGGTGTAAGATTTTTGTCCAGTCTCTTCCCGCACCCCCCACACTCCCTTCCCCCGGAGAATTGTCAGTCCACTCCCTTTCTATGCCCCTGATTCTATTATATTCACCAGTTTATTCTGACTTAACTTTTAGGTTCACTTGTTGATAGATACTTATTTGTTGTCACTTTGTTGTTCATAATTTTTATCTTTACCTTTTTCTTCTTCTTCCTCTTCTTAAAGAATATCCTTCAGCATTTCATATAATCCTGGTTTGGTGGTGATGAACTCCTTTAGCTTTTTCTTGTCTGTGAAGCTCTTTATCTGACCTTCAATTCTACATGATAGCTTTGCTGGGTAGAGTAAATGTGGTTGTAGGTTCTTGCTATTCATCACTTTGAATATTTCTTGCGACTCCCTTCTGGCCTGCATGGTTTCTGTTGAGAAATCAGCTGACAGTAGTATGGGTACTCCCTTGCAGGTAACTAACTGTTTTTCTCTTGCTGCTTTTAAGATTCTCTCTTTGTCTTTTGCTCTTGGCATTTTAATTATGATGTGTTTTGGTGTGGTCCTCTTTGGATTCCTCTTATTTGGGGTTCTCTTCACTTCCTGGACTTGTAAGTCTATTTCTTTCATCAGGTAGGGGAAGTTTTTTGTCATGATTTCTTCTAATAGGCTTTCAGTATCTTGTTCTCTCTCTTCTTCTGGCACCCCGATAATTCGGATGTTGGTATGTTTGAAGTTGTCCCAGAGGCTCCTTACACTATCTTCATATTTTTGGATTCTTTTTTCGTTTTGCTTTTCCGGATGGGTGTTTTTTGCTTCTTGGTATTTCAAATCTTTGGCTTGATTCTTGGGATCCTCTAGTCTGCTGTTGGATATCTGTATATTATTTTTAATTTCAGTCAGTGTATGTTTAATTTCTGACTGGTCCTTTTCCATTTTTTTGGCATTCTCATTAAGATCCTTGAAGGTCTCATTAAAATCCTCGAAGGTCTCACTAAGTTTCTCGGAGGTTCATAGAAGATTCTTGAGTAACTTTATAACTGTGGTTTTGAATTCTATGTCCTCCATTAGTTTGCTTTCCTCCATTTCTTTCATTATTGACATGTTTCTTTGTCTCTGCATTTTTGGCTGACTGCGAGGACCCCCTGTGTCTACAGTGGAAGAACTGCTGTGCTGGAGACACCCTTATGGGGTAGGACTTGCTTCAGCGGAGCTTTGGTGCTCACTGAGTCTGCTTCTTGAGTGTGTCCCTTATGGATCTGAGGAGTTGAAATCTAGTATCTGACCAGGAGTACCCTGGTTCCTGGATCTCCAAGTCAACCACTGTGTGAGTCCATCCAGCAGGAGCTGCAGCAGTATCAGCAGATTTCTCCTCTTTGTTTGTAGTTTGGAAGTTTTGGAGCGCTCTGACCCAGCTGCAGTTTGTTAGGCTGCAAAAGCGCAAGAGATTGCTTTGTGCTGCTGTGCACCGCTTAGGTGGGGATGTAAATTGAGTGGGGCGGGGTCTCGGAGAACCACCAGGGCAGAGCAAACAGCAGTGGCTGTCATCAGCCGTCTCCGCGTCTCTGTGTTCCCGAGTCCCGCGCCCCCACAGCAACAATGATCCCTGTGAGCAGCTCTGTGAAAAAGTCACCCTTGCTTTCCGACCTGCTGCAAGACAGTCCAGTTTCTCCCCGTAGGAGTCTGGGATCCCAGAGTCTCGCCGTAAATGAGTTCAGTGCATTCGAGAGCTTGTATCCCCTTCCAATTGAAAAAAACCATGCACCCAGGTGCAGCCACCTTGCGTGCGCCTCTGTACCTCTGTTCTTGGCGCCTCTACACCTCCTACTCGGTCTCAATGTACTTTTTTCTTTCCTTCTAGTTGTAGAACTTCCACTTGGTCAGCTTTCCCGTGGTTCTGGATGATAGCTGTTTTGTCTTATAGTTGTAATTTTAATGTTGTTGTGGGGGGGGGGGGCGGGCGGGCAGTATGTACAGGTTTGTACCTTATGCCGCCAGCTTGGTCTCCCTTTCAGATAAATATTTTATAGGTTACTTTTCTCCAATAGGCAAAGTAGCCATATTGTTTATTGTTCAAACTTAGAGAAATTTGAGAATGAAAGAAGCCACCATTACCAATTATACCAGGACAGTCAGCATAAACTATATTTGCCCGGGCAAACTATATGAACACATTCCAAACAAAAACACTTACGAATGTGAATTTCACAACATATCATCAAGGTAGTAAGTCCTTTGTTCTGAGAGAAGCCAGCTGACCGAGGGAGCAAAAAGTCAAGGGAAAGACATTTCACCCCCAAGTAGGTGTTTCAAAGGGTAGCATCATTTCCCCATTAGCTAATTATCAATGAACTTTCTTTAGATGGACCCAAGGGAGGTCTTTGATACCTTTGTACCAATGTTTGCCTGGTCTAGAAGGTCTATTCCTCCCCAGAAACCCCCACCCCGGACCCAGATTAAATGTATTTCATCTGGAAAGGCTCCTCTAATGTCCCTCGATGTAGATGCAGCGAGTCTGGCAGCTGTGTTTCCCCAGCACAGTGTAGACACTTCTCCACATCATGTAGAATTCTCCATTTGTGTCTGCCTTCCTTCATGGGCTGCGCAAGGGCAAAAACCACATCTTGTTTTCTATTGTCTTTGTAAGTAAAACCTTTTCCCCCCCAAAAGTAACTGCTCAGTAAATTATTGAAAGAATGAACACAGAGAAGTACTTATTTAGAAAAAGATTACATTTACAAGGTGTAATGTTTCCCAGCTTGAACATGAGATAAAAGAAAAAAAAAAAAGTACTGGTCTACCAGCTGTTTCATAAGGGAAGAAATATAGAGTGGGAGCAAGGGAAAAAACAAAACACAGTTTCTTCATTTTAATTACATTTGGCTGTGGTGTCGTTTCTGGATGGAACTCACAAACCTGTAACTGCTAGAAACTGTGTGCTTATTACTTCAGGGAAAACAAGGTAATAGAGTAATCTTTAAGAGGTTTTTAAAACACTTTTGTGGTGCAGCTTCTAGGAACGAAACTCAGTGTACATCATATCCCCCAAGCGGTAATTAGAGAAATTAGAGATGCGGGGAACTCATCTGGCCCACCCTCCCAGCACGGCGCACATTTTTATGTGGCTCCTGTCACTTCCCAGAAGCGGGCAGAGCTCTTAGCAGAGCAGAGCAAACTGCTTGGGAAATAGAAGGCAGATGCTTGGCTCCTAAGGCGAGATGGCCTCTGTGCGGGATTGGGAATCGTCACATGTTAAATTAAAAGCAGAATTCTCCAAACCAGGAGTGAAGCCTGAGGTACCGGGCAGGCGTATATATTCATGTGAAGGGGGGAGCCCTCTCTTCTGGGTAGGCTGCACAGTGGTCTCCCAGAGTTGTTTTGCAGGATCTGAGGAGCTGATCTCCCGGAGGCATGTGGGAGGACGGGGCAGTCATTCTCAGAGTCAGAAGTAATATGTCTGTGAGAAACAGCATGGGGCCCCGAGACTCATGAGGTCACTTTGGGTTCTAATTCTGGGCTGACATTCTGAGTAGGTTAGAAGCATCAGACATCTGTGTTTCTCCCAGTTTTCATAGCACTAGATTACAGCAAGGGGTCCCACTGACACGGGAGGTAGCAGCCGGAGATGGAGCAGAAAGAGCATCATCCGTCTCTTCCTGCTCCGAGTCCGCCTCAGCCCCCACCGCCTCTCACTCTATTCCTTCAGCAAGTATATCCTGGGCCTCCCCTAAGCTCGTGGCACTTGCTAAGCAGCGTAGGACTAATGATCAAAATAACAGCCTTGGCTCTCAAGCGTTCGCAGTCCAATGGGGAAGGCAGCTACATAAACAGATCACCACTTACTGGGATAGGTGTGCTATTCAAAATATGTGCAGGAGGTTGTGGGATATGGGAGAGGAGGTTGCTAATTGTGTGTGGTCATAATCCCAGAGGAACTGGAATTTGGGGAAGGCTTGACATAGGGCTCCCCATTTTAAAGCCCAGCCTTCTTGGTATGGCATTCTGGGGTCTCCAGTGTGTGTGTCATCGTCTGATTGGATAAATGAAAGGCATGCATTTCTCACAGTTTTGGAGACTGGAAAGCCAGGAGCCTGGCACCAGCAAATCTGATGCTTGGCAAGGCCTTCCCGGTTCAGAGACTGCCGTCTCCCTGGTGCCCTCACATGGCAGAAGGGGCAAAGGGGATCACTGTGGGCTCTTTCAAAAGCGCACCAGTCCGTTTGTGAGGGTTCTGCCCCCAAGACTTAATCACCTCCCGGAGGTCCCACCTCCTGATACTATCATGTTGGGCGTTAGGTTCTCAACATATGAATCCTGAGGAAACACACGCAACCTACAGCCACGTGTCTCTAAAGCGAAATCTCGCCGCCTATCACGCTTGATACTCTCTGCTCCATCTCGTTTGCATGATGCTCAGCTTTGTCCTCTTTGCTCCCCAGCTGAAATGCTCCACTTCTATGACTCTGAATCTTCTCTGTCAAAGATCAACGCAAGCCGTACCTCCTCGTGACGTCCTCTCTGATTGTCTCAGCCCACAGTGGTCTCCCCATTCCGGACTCTACTCCCCATTCTGGAGTTCTACTTTGACGCTTGATTTTATCTGACATTGTGATCTCTCTCATATTGTCGTTTAGCTCTTCTATTATTGATTTAATACCATACCTTTCCCCTCCTCAACTAAAATTAAAGGCATTAAACAGAAGACTTCATTATCTAATGTTTCATATGGACTGTAGGGAAGTGTAGGGCACAATACTCAATAAACACCTGTTGAATGAGTGAATGGAAAATACAGGCATTTTGTCCCTTCAGGATGAAACTGTCTTTCCTTAGCATCAGATTCAAATGGGGAGCCTTCCCTTCTTGTGGCTACTGACTGGGTAATGGCATCCCCCCCCCCCCACACACACACACACAACCCCATTGCCATCCATCCATTCATCCATCCACCAAGTACGTGAGAGTTCACTATGAAACACTACTTAGTGCCAGAGGAACGAAAATGAACGCACGCCGAGAACTGACGCCCTAAGTAGGAAGGCCAGCACGTAAAGGGTTAAGTGGAATCAAGTGTTATGAGTTTTATGTGTATGAGGGTGGGGCACAGAGGGCTGGCAGTTTTATCATAAAGGTAAGTCATGAGTTCACGAGGCAGGGATGCTTGAGCTCCTCAGGTGTCCACCAGGGAATGGTGTGGTTGGGGTGAGGACTTTCAGGGGCAAGAAGCTATGTGAGCAAAGAGTAGCCATAGACCCTAAGGCAGACACACACCACACAATTCTTTTAAAAAATATATTTTATTGATTTTTTACAGAGAGGAAGGGAGAGGGATAGAGAGTTAGAAACATCGATGAGAGAGAAACATCGATCAGTTGCCTCCTGCACACCCCTTACTGGGGATGTGCCCGCAACCAAGGTACATGCCCTTGACTGGAATCGAACGTGGGACCCTTCAGTCCTCAGGCCGATGCTCTATCCACTGAGCCAAGCTGGTCGGCCCACAATTTTTAAACAGGGTTTCAGGAGCCCTGAACACCAGCTGGTTGTTTTAGTTTGTCACGCTTTGGTCCAAGATGGCCCCTTGGTGCATTCCTGAGCGGATTCCATTGTGACCTTGCATATTTGAACATGTCTTTATTTTACCCTCACAGATGATTTGATTGATACTTTGGCAGGAGATGAGAGTCCTTGGCTGGAAGTAATGTTCCCTCAGAATACTGAAGGAATTTCCCAATTATTTCTAGCTTTTAGTGAGTCTGGAGTTAGATGCCATTTCTGATTCTTGACATTTTATGTGTGATTTTTTTTTCCTTCTCCCCAATTGGTCCCAGAAGTTTTTAGGATCCTGTCTGTTCTCTGTTATCAATGATAATGTCACTTGATATATTTTGTTGTTGTTAATTGACTTTACACTAAATAAAAATGTTTAACTTTGAAAGCACTCAACGGACCCTGTAGAAATGGAGGTTCATGTTCTTGTTTTATTTCGTTAAAAATTTCTGTCTCTACATATTCTGCCTCCTTTCTTCCTGGAATTTCTATTGGGTAAATGTTTGGTCTTCTGAACCACTTTACTAACTTTGTCTTCTCTCCTATTACCCTTCTCTTTGATAATTTGTTCTACTTTCTGAGGTTTCTTTGAATAGATATTCTAATTATTTTACTAAATGTTTTCTTTCTGTTATCATATTTTGATGTTATATTTGTTATTTCTTGTTTTGAATATTTTAATAGCATCTCTTAATTGTTTCATTGATGTAAAATGTCCTCTTAATTCTTTGAGAATAACAGTTATAAATAATTTTCTTGTAGACCCTTTCTTTTTCCAAGTGTCTTTTATCTTTTTCTTATTTGCTTTCTGGTCTCTCTCCCATGTTAGGAGGTTTTCCTTAAATATCAGACACCTCTGGCTGGCTGATATTTCCTTAAACATCAGACACCTCTGGCTGTTCACGGCTAAGAGCTGTCACTAGGAAGCTGAATGGACAATCTGTGTGCAGGGCCAGGACTGGTTGATGGATGGGTCACACTAGAAGGTGATCCATTAGGGATCTAGTAGTTTGCCTGGTGAGTTGCTTGCAAATATCAATGGGTATTTTCCCGTAAGGTAGGATGTCAGCAATCTGAAAACCCAGCAGGAGAAGGAAGGGAGTGAGGATCTCACCATTTACTATGTAGACATTGAGTTAACTGCTCTGACTTCAGCATGGTATTCCACTCTTTTCTGTGCCTGATGTGCTTAACTCTGGAGCCTCTTAGGTTTGTCTTCTTCAGTAAGTCTCTCAACTCCTCTGAGTTTGGGTCAGAGAATGTACCTGAGTGTTACCTACTTTTCATACAGACTAACCCCCCTGAGACTTTTGAGATGTTTGCAGCTCAATTAGTTTCTCCTTCTACAAGCTTTCTCCATTATGCTGTCAGTGACCACTTATATATTACTCTGAATCTCCCTAAATTTTTTGAAGTATTATCATTTACTATCATGTCTTATTTCCATTTACTTCATAACTTATGGGCCTTTTTTTAAGTATATTTTTATTGGTTTCAGAGAGGAAGGGACAGGGAGAGAGAGATAGAAACATCAATGATGAGCAAGAACCATTGATTGGCTGCCTCCTGCACACCCCATACTGGGGATTAAGCCTGCAACCTGGGCATGTGCCCTTGACTGAAATCGAACCTGGGACCCTTCGGTCCGCGGGCCAATGCTCTATCCACTGAGCCAAACCAGCTAGGGCTGGGCTTTCTTTTTTATTCTCTTCCTATCATTTTGGGGATTTTCCGGGATGTTGCTGAGATAGCCCTCCATGTTAATCTACTATATTTAACTGACAGGCCTCTTCCTTACGTAGGTTCTTAGGTTTCTCCCACTGGCCGTCTCGGGAGGTTCCCTACACTCTCATCTTCTACCCCATGCCTGTGCCACGGTATAAGGTTGCCAGATTTAGCAAATAAAAATGCAGGATGCCCAGTCAAATTTGAACGTGAGATAAACAAATATTATATAGGACATAATTAAACTAAAAAATTATTCATTGTTTTTCTGAAATTCAAATGTATCTGGTCACCCTATATATTTTTTTAAAATATAGTTTATTGATTTTTTACAGAGAGGAAGGGAGAGGAACAGAGAGTCAGAAACATCGATGAGAGAGAAACATCGACCAGCTGCCTCCTGCACACCTCCCACTGGGGATGTGCCCGCAACCAAGATACATGCCCTTGACCGGAATCGAACCCAGGACCCCTCAGTCCGCAGGCCGACGCTGTATCCACTGAGCCAAACCGGTTAGGGCAAAGGTCACCCTATATTTTGTTTGCCAAACCTACTGGAATAGAAACTTCTCACCCTCACTTTGGCCTGCAGAACCCACCTCTGGATGTCAAAGAAATTAGCCAGCACCCAAGTACCTCTTCCTTATTCTCCTCCCTCCACCACAGGGGAATGCTGGAACTTACCTGGGGTTCAGGAATGTCTATCCCCTGCTGCAACAAGATGGGGAACATTGCTGCCCTTTACATTTTGCTTATGCTAAGCTAAAGAGGGAACTTTTTTTTTCTTAAAGCATTAGAGAATTGCCAAATATTTGTACCAGTGAAGTGACATCAGATTTGGAATTTTAAAAAATTATGTTGTAGCACAGAGGGTGACAAGCCCGGGACTAGGGAGACCTTTGGGTGACTGTTGTAGTGAGTGATTCAAGCAAGAAAATATGGCATCCTGGGCCAGGGCAGGACATGTGAGAATGGAGAAGAGCAAATGCAAGGAATATTAAGGAGGTAGGAAGTTCTGGCCCAGGAAAGTGACAGCTCTGGGAAAAGGAAAGGACGTGTTGAAGATGTTTGCTGAGCTTCTGGCTTAGACAATGATGGTGAGTAGAGCCTTTCATCAAGAAAAGAAATCCAGGAAAACCGATTTCAGGGAGAAGATTGCCATTAGTTCTCTCCTAAATGGTTCTCATTTACACACTGGGAGGGGCGTGTTCTTCCAGGAATCATGAATGAGTTTGGCCTTGTTTCAAACTCCAGCAAAAAGCAATCATGAGGATGTACCCAGCTTCCTGACATCGTCAGCAAACAGTTGTTCCCACACTGGCAGTAGCTCATCTCATGGAGGAAGGCCCCCATTTCCCAAGTCGGAGCAAGGGAGGGCCTTCTCATGTGACAGTCCTGTCCTTTCTCCGGGGTGACAGCTGGTGGCAATTGCCAGCTCAGCAGTCCTGGAAGTAGGCTGTCCTCATTTTGCTTCAGCCCATGATGACAGGGAAGAATGACAGGGGCTGTTCTGTGCTCACGCTGAGCTGAAGTAACCCATCCTGGTCTGAGACCTGATCGAGTCAGAGAGGCCTGATCTCCTTCAGGGACCATTTTCTTATCACTTCAAGAGCCTTCTCCTTTGCTTTCTCTCTTAACTTTCAGATCACATCATTTGCATCCAGTTCTCTCCTTGCACTGAATCATCCACTTGGAATCATTATGTCAGGGATGGTTTGTGAGCTGCGGTCAGCATGTGTCGCTTCCCGCAGTGTTGGAAAATATGAGGACTTCTCTGTGGTTGATTTCATGGGCTCGCACCAAATCGCTTTGTTGTATTGAATTGGTTGGAAGTTTAACATTAACTTCAATGCCAGCTTTTTGCTCTGTTTGTAGTCAAGGCAATGAAGGCAACTGCTATCTCTGTTAAGCTAATGAGGCAGGAAAAGGGACAGAGGAGGCACGTGAGGCCAGTCCTTCATCTCTTGCATCTCTGTTGCCAGGCAACTTCTTCCCCAACTGTAAATGGCAATACTTTGCTTTTCAGTGTTGCTTCCTGGGTCCTGTGTTGGCAAACCGACTGGCCTCTCCTCTCTGTTTGCTCAGAGTGTGGGATGAACTTGATCAGTCACCACAGCAATTTCAGACATGGCTTTGCTATCATTTTCTATTGCTGTCAATTTAATTTCCTTTTGAACATTTGTACAGAATTGAAAGCACACTTTTGCATGTGAAATGGCACACAGAATATCAAATTTCCATCGTGCTTAGGAAACGGAAGGTGGATGTTAAAGGAAACATTAAAAAATGTTTTTATTGATTTCAGAGAGGAAGGGAGAGGAAGAGAGATATAGAAACACCAATGATGAGAGAGAATCATGGATTGGCTGCCTCCTGCACACTCCTCCCACTGGGAATCGAGCCCTGACCTCCCGGTTCATAGGTCAATGCTCAACCACTAAGCCACACCAGCCATACAGAAACATTTTTTTAAACGGGGGCAAAGGGAGGGCAGAACTGAACTCAGATGCCAGCTAATAAAGCTAATCCTATATAATAAAAGGGTAATATGCAAATCAACCAAACGGCGGAACAACTGGTCACTATGACATGCTCAATGCAGGAGCTGCCCCCTGGTGGTCAGTGCGCTCCCACAGGGGGAGCGCCACTCAGCCACAAGCCGGGTTGATGGCTGCGAGTGCAGTGGCGGTGGCGGGAGCCTCTCCCACCTCTGCGGCAGCGCTAAGGATGTCCTACTGCAGCTTAGGCCCAGGGAAGGGACATCCTCCAAGGGCTTCCGGACTGCTAAAGGGCACAGACTGGGCTGAGGGACCGCTCCCCCCCCCCCCCCCCCCCCGCCACCACCCGAGTGCACGAATGTCATGCACAAGGCCTCTAGTGAGTCCATAAGAAAAGAGGGTTTGCAAACTTGCAACACTTTAGATTCAAACAAGCATTACTGTGCCTAAGTTGGCCTTTGTAGATAAATTGTCAAACTTAAGTCAAAGGTCTGGGAAATAATAAAAATCAACAGAATAGAAATTTTAAACAGGCAGACCAGAAGTCAGGAATTCAGTGGAAGGAGAGGAGGCAACACAGCACCTTAGCTTATAGGAAGAAACACTGGCCAGCCAGTGTGGGATTGTTGTTGGCTTGCCTTTTAACCAGTGCACCTTTCAGGAGATAATCACTGCATATGACGAATTCAATTTAGTGTTCAAATTCTGTCTCTCCTAATGCACACATACACACACATGTGCAACATGTGTTCCCCTTCCCCTCCCTCTCCCTCCCTCAGTGAAGCTGTTCCATTAGTTTTCAAGAAGCACTGTTAAACAGTGGCTAAGAATCTGGGCTCTAGAGTAGAGAGGCTGAGAGTCATGTCCCGGATCCGTAAGTTGCTAATGGATTTGGGGGAAATGATCTCTGAGCCTCAATGTTCTCCTCTGAAAACTGGGCATGATGAAAACAGCAGGCTCACAAGGCACTCAAGCGGGTGCCAGGCACACTCCAGCAACCACATTGTTACTACGTTGAGAGACCTGCTTACAAAGATCACGTCCATGTCTTCTCTTCTCTAACTAAAGCATAACACACTCCGCCCCCCTCCCTCCCCCCCCCCCCCCCCCCCAAGTGCTTCTGAGACCTTCGTCTCCCTGTGTCCTGTGCTGGCCCGCACCGCGCCTCTTGCTTGGTGTGCGGGGGAGGCCTGGTGACCTGCCAGGCTGCAGGCAGGCTTCCCCTCCAGGACTGTCAGAGACGCTAATGAGATCCCTGTGTCGCCATGACTGTGAGCTTTCCTGGCAACTGGGGGAGAGATGAAACACCTTGCAGACAATTAGCTTTTCGCAGCCATTAGCAATTGGTAGTCATTAGCACCATGAAACTGCAGACAACACCCAGGAAGCAAATGCCACTGTGTCTTGGAACAGGGCTTCGGAGCAGCAGCATCAGGCAGTTAGAGCGTGAGATCCCTGCTCCTGCAGCCACTGGGAGATGGCCGACCAGGCCTCGCTCCTTCTCACCATATCTTTGAAAATGTCTGCATCAAGCCCATTATTTGTTTCGGCGAAATGTAAATCTTTCACAAGGAGAGTCCGGAACCTGGAGTGTATAATAAAGCAATTCTGAACTTCACAGACCAGGAAACCTAAACTGGGTTGGAAAGAGTGGTTTGAGTAATTGAAATGTGAATTGAATGAAAGCCCAGCGCAGTGCGATGATTTAGACCAGTGAGGGCGAACCTTTTGAGCTCAGCGTGCCAGCATTTTGAAAAACCCTAACTTAACTCTGGTGCCGTGTCACATATAGAAATTTTTTGATATTTGCAACCATAGTAAAACAAAGACTTATATTTTTGTTATTTATTTTATATATTTAAATGCCATTTAACAAAGAAAAATCAACCAAAAAAATGAGTTTGCGTGTCACCTCTGACATGCGTGTCATAGGTTCGCCATCACTGATTTAGACTCAGCTGTTCATGGCAGCACTGCTAAATCCTGGAATCCGTTTAATAGTTGTGTTACACCCGTTAAGTAAACATAACCCAGCCTTTCAAAATAATATCCTGGAATGTATAGGTAGATGACATTAAAAAGGTTGCAAAGCGGCTTTCTGCTGCCTTACATGGGATGGAATTTAACATGGTCACAAGATGTGGTAATCCTCCGACCCACGCTCAGCTCTGTTTCCTGTGAATGGTTGCCTGCGGGGACAGACCTCAGTCCTCCGGCATGGCACCGTGGTACTGCCCCTGAAATAAAGGGTGGTGTGAGTCTAGGGAACAAACTTATGAAAAGATCAGCGGTGGTTATTCTTGGGTGCTGGGAATGGAAATGGATAGTTTTACATCTTTATTCTTTTGCTGCCCCGTTTTGTATTATTTTTCTAAAAGAACTATGTATATATGATTAATCCTCTTGAATTAGAAAGTAAGAGAGAAAAAGAGAGCAGAGTGTGAAAATAGAAGAGCTAAGTGGATTTACACAAATGCAAAATATAAAAGTAGATATTTTATGAACGTATAATACATATATACAGAGAAAAAGACACAAATAATAAGTACGCAGTTTGACGCCTTCTCACAGATTGAAGAATGTGTCTTAAATACATGGTGGTACTGCTTGTAATTCCACGGCCGTGAGTATAGGTGGTGATCAGTTACAGTAGATCAGCTAAGAGGGTTCAGTGATCCAAGCTGGCAAATTAGAAGCCCATGATGGTTATTCAGAAGGCAACGCGGTAAATCTCGATTTATGGATGAGATCGCTGAGACTCAGGGAGTAAGAGTAACTAAGTGGAGAGGGAGAGCTTCATTCCCAAGCAGTTAGGCTCTGGAATCAATGCCTCGCCAAGAAGAAATACAGTGGGGCCTTGACTTACGAGTGTCCCGACTAACGAGTTTTTTGAGATACCAGCTGTCTCTCAGCCGATTTTTTGCATTGAGTTGATAGAGTAATTTGAGTTAACGAGCTCCTTAACGAGCTCGGTCTCGGAATGAATTAAACTCATAAGTCAAGGCCCCACTGTAGTGGAGCTGGGACAACCAGCAGAAGGTCAGGATATCCCTAAGGGCTTGCTGACTGGACATTGGGAGTGGGGGAAGGATGTGTAAAGGAGGGCAGGGAGGCAACGTTAGACAAAGGGATTGACAAAAGCAGTTCCTGGAGATTTTCACAAAAGGCAGACCAATGGGGAAATGCATATCTGTAAGTGGGGTACCTTTATACTCTTATAGTCCATGTGCAACTGAACGGTGCCCTTGAGGCTGATGGACAAAAGAGGTACTGAGTACGAGAGTGTAAATATATAGCTTTGAAAAAAAAAAGAGAGAATGGGATCTGATTTATATTTTCTTTATATTTGCTGGTTCATAGGGAAGCAAGCATAATCCTTTCCCCCTAGGAAAGTAACCCCCACATCTTCACCTGATTATCAACTTGTGTTCCTCTTGAAATAACTTCTGGGTAAATGATGAAGAGGATATAGTCTGGGGAAAAGGTGCCTCTGGAGAATATAGAGTAAATGTTGAGGACAGTGGGTGATGACAGCAAAAAGTCATCTTTCAAACTCTGTGAGGAGGACCAAGCTTGAAAATTTTTCATGGACGTATGCCCAGGAATTTCATTTTCCTCATTAACTCAGGTAGCACTGAAGGTGGTAGGCATCTCAGTGATGTGTTCAGAGGGCTGGATATGGTATCTTGTACATACCTGTATTTAGGTTGTAAGACCTTATTTTGTCACTGCAAGCTTTTCAAGGATAGAGGCTATGTGGTTGTTCATCTCTATACCTCTAATGCATCACACAGTGCTTGGTAGTTAAGGCATGTTAAATAAATATTTACTAAATGTATAAAACACATATTCTAGCCCTGGCTGGTTTGGCTCAGTGGATAGAGCGTCAGCTTGTGGACTGAAGGGTCCCGGGTTCAATTCTGGTCAAGGACACGTACCTTGGTTGCGGGCACATTCCCAGTAGGGGGTGTGCAGGAGGCAGCTGATCGATGTTTCTCTCTCATCGATGTTTCTAACTCTCTATCCCTCTCCCTTCTTCTCTGTAAAAAATCAATAAAATATATTAAAAATAAACACACATATCCTAGCTTTTCTAGGGCAATACCAATTTAAATATTCATTGATTATGTATACCAAGTTTAGAAACATTGATCACTAGAGAGTTAGGTCTAAATGTGGCTGATGGGAATTGTTGGGAATTCTTAGGAGATATTTCTTAGTAGTAGCCACAATACTAGGCCTTTTTCCTAGTTCTCCCTCAGTCATTCTTTGGCTGCAGTAATAGGTTCAGACAGTAATGACAAAGTCCCTGGCAGTGAGGGAAGCAATAATTTTATAGAAGATAAAATTGGATCCTGATCTTCATGCTTCGGCAACTTCAGAAGTTTGTATCAGTTAAAAACCGTTTTCAATAGGCATTTATTGAAGTCTCACTAAGTACCAAGATTATATTCAATGCTAAGAATACAAAAATCAATAAGACAGAATCCACAGACATGAAATAGATAAATTATAACACAAGTTGAATAGCATTTGTGTCATATAAAATGTCTTTGGTTGCAAGTAACAACAAAAAATAGTCGCTAAAACAATAGAAATTTTGAATTGTCTCACAAATCATGAAAGTCTAGAAGAAAGTGGTCCCAGATTTGTTCACCAGTATAGTGATATTATAGAACAGCGGTTCTCAATCTGTGGGTCGCTACCCCTTTGGGGGTCGTACGACACTTTCACAGGGGTCGCCTAAGACCATCAGAAAACACATATATAATTACATATTGTTTTTGTGATTAATCACTATGCTTTAATTCTGTTCAATTTGTAACAATGAAAATACATCCTGCATATCAGATATTTACATGATGATTCATAACAGTAGCAAAATTACAGTTATGAAGTAGCAACGAAAATCATTTTATGATTGGGGGTCACCACAACATGAGGAACTGTATTAAAGGGTCGCGGCATTAGGAAGGTTGAGAACCACTGTTATAGAAAAATGCCATGTTCTATAATCTATCTCATTACTATTCTTTGCCTTTGGTTTGTTGCCTCATGGTCACAAAATGGTTGCCGTAGCTCCAATACCATGTTCTCAGACAATTGCAGTCAAGTCAGGCAGAAAAGGTCTTGCTGTTTCTCTTTGTAACAGTGTCAACATAAGAACATCCAAACCTGTAGATAACTTTAGAAAAAATGTTTTTATTGATTTTAGAGATAGAAAGGAAGGAAGAGGGAGAGAGAAACATCAATGAGAGAGAAGCATTGATCAGCTGCCTCCTGCCCACCCCTTACTGGGGATCAAACCCGCAACCCAGGTATGTACCCTGGCCAAGAATTGAACTGGACCCTTCTCCATGCAAAGGACAGGATAATGTTCAACCAACTGCGCCACACCAGCCAGGGCCAACCCTGTAGAGAACTTTTATAAAAATTTTGTTTGAGCCAAACAGAGGATATATCTGGAAGCAAAATCTCAACAGACTGAGAAAAATTCTTCCTAGAATGACAGTTTGCAGTTTATTTTATGCACTTTGTATTAAGGAGGGTATATATGAAAGATGAAATAAAGGTGGGAGAAAGCAAGGTGGGGATTGGATTACAGGATAATTAACAAGATTATGTGCTCCCTTCAAGGGTTCTGGAAAGAGGATTATTCTGGCACGTTCTTGTTAGCCTAGATGCATAAGAACAATGAACAGGGCTTGCTTAAGGCAAAGACAAACCTTTTACTAAAGAAGTTATGCCTGGAGCATGACTATGACCTGCCACTTAGGAAAGCAACCACCCCTATGAGGTTACTTCCCATTAGCACCCATTAGAAGCGATTTGAGCCCCTATTTTGTCCACAACAGGAAACAAAAATCTTCTGAGGACTCATGCTCCTTTGTTCTCATTGGTCAGAATTGAATCAGGTGCCCAAGTTAGTCATGTGGAAAGGGGAGTAGGATTGCCACGCTTGGCATAAGCCAACTATGCTTCCTTCTCTGTCTGGGTGAAGAGTTCATCTTCCTTGAGCATGTTGCCACCCCCTAGATATGGGGGCACTATGACCTAAAGGAGATATAAACAGGAGACGGTAACCAACAGTGTTTGCCATTGGAATGAGCATAGCATAGTGCCAGTCAATGGACCCATTTTCCTTAATTTGATAACATGTCTGCAGCTCCAAATCCCTTCCAAACATAAGCCCAGCAGCCCAAGGCTACTAGAAAAACTCTGGCCTTTTACCCATACTCCCATGGCCTTGACCTCCCGAGTACAGGGAATCAAATAAGCTGTCAGACTCCGCTCTGGCCCTATCCTGGAGTTCTCATAACCTTAAGTTTTCACAATTCCAACCAACTTGACAAACCACAGGTTGTTGATGTGAGTGGGAGTCAGCAATGCTGGAGGGGAGGGTGAGAGTCAGTCAACAAAGGAGACTTGGAATGGATTTCCTTCCTCAAACACAGGGCTCTTGTCAGGACCCTGAACCGCAACGGCTTCCCCTGATGAGAAGGTGAAGGCCAGGGTGATCCAGCCCCTGAGGGAGCTAAATGTTGTCTGAAAGGAAGAACAAGTATATTTTTCTCCCTGAAGAGCCCTAGGTTCTACTTTCCGGATGTACCTAAGAGAGAAGTAAAGAGTGGTGGGAGTCTGGGGAAGAACCTTAAGAAAGTAATTAGAGGAGAGCGCTGGGGAGGGTGTGACTTTGGTGAACACACTGATAGTCATTGGTCTTAACCACAATAAATATACTACGGCTACATATAACGCAGTGGCACATGCTACAATGCGATATGATATGCAGGAGGATGTAATATAGCAATGCAATACAAGATAACGTGATCACACACTCTAATAACAATGAAAACTTATTGGGCATTCACTGTGCAATGGGATGCAAAATGCCATCCTGCATGAAGACTTCTAGTCATATTCACAGGGTAAGTTCCATTATTATCCAGAGGTGGGTACCGCATCCACAGCTACTTGGTTAGGTGGTAGACTCAGGATTCCAGGGCTCAGGCTGTCTGACACCCAAATACCCACCCTGCTTCATCCTGCCAGTCTGCCTTTTCCCTACCAGGGTGTTAAAGAGCGTTGTGGTGACAAGACCAGGCGGTAGCAACAGACAAGAAGACACCAAAAGAGTTTAAGTGAAAAATACCTCAGTTGGGCTCTGGATTGAGAACAGATATTCAACTGGCTAAAAATAAATAAATAAATAAAAATTAAAAAAATGGAGAAATAACACCAAAAAGTTATTTTTTAAAATATGTTTTTATTGATTTTTAGAGAGAGAGGGAGGGAGAGAGAAAGACAGAGGGAGAGAGAAACATTGATGAGAAACATCAATCGGCTGCCTCTTGAACACTCTTGACTGGGAATCAAGCCCACAACCTGGGCATGTGCCCTTACCAGGAATTGAGCCAGCGACCTCTTGGTGCATAGGCTGGTGCTCAATCACTGAGCCATACCGGCCGGGACCAAAAGTTATTTTAATCCTGGCCAAATGTTCAGAGAATAGAACAGTTAATTTAAAAGTTTCTGGTTCTCTAAAGTGCAGGAGAGTAAAGAACAGAAGAGGAGATGCTGTGTTGATAGGAATTCCATAAACAATGACTTCTTTCTCCAGGGTAGAATTGGTGCAAATGTATGCATGCAGCATCGAGGTTCTGCAATTCCCTTGTGTACTTCCACAGCTATTCTCCACTTAGATAGTTCATTCATTTACTCATTAACTCAAACGCTCACTTCATTCATTCATTCACCTAGTCATTTGTCATTCAGTCTCTTCTATGTACTGGGTGCCAAGGAGGACAATGGAAGCTTAAAAATTTAAAAAACCGCTTTCTGCTGCCTTACATGGGATGGAACTTAATATGGTCACAAGATATGGCAATCTTCCTTCAATCCACTCTCAGCTCTCAGTTTCCTGTGAATGGTTGCCTGCTGGGGACAGACCTCAGTCCTCTGGCATGGCACTGTCGTACTGCCCCTGATTTTGGGGTGTTGCCTGTCCCTGGCTTAGGACTGAGAGTGGGTCTGGAAGATCAGACACTGAAGAACAGAATACTTGATATGTCCTCTATCTGTCTGACTAGAGCAAATCCTGGTTCAGGGACCCCCCCCTGGAGGTTCTGAGATGCCTGTGGGGTTTTGAACACATCAGAGCTTCCCGGACTGATCCTCCCATCTTGGCCTCCTTAAGACTTCCCTTCCCCCTATGAAGGGCATTAGGTTAGGGTGGGCAGGTGCCTCGGGCAGTGTTCATTCTCCAGTCTCACTCCAGAGCTACCCTGGTGACTGGGTGGCTGGTGGTCACTCCCTGGTCTGGCCTTTTGGCTGAACTCACAGATCCTAATGAATGTGTCAGCCCTCTGGCTCATTCCTCTGTACCCTGAAAAGCACAGCTCTAGAATCACCCACCGCTCTCTATGGCCTCTCTTGGGGCTTCTGTTACTCAAAGTCCCCAGGCTACCCCCTCCTCCAACCGTCCCATCCCAGGAGGTGTTCCTGTCACTACAGGTGGCCTTGGTGAATAATGGCTCCGTAATGCTGACAAATGTCCTAAGCAGGTTTCTGTACCTGAGGCAGTTTGTCTCCATGAGGGCTATCCAATTGCAATGATGCTCCAGAGACACGTAGGTGGGTGTGATAGAAAGGATAGTGGAACGGGACTCAGGGGGCCCCACCCCACCACCAATCCCGAACATTGTCCCTGCCCATTTCTACGCCCAACTTCCCTCTCCTGCAGAATACACAGTTGGGACTAAGATACGCCTCAGGTCCTATGGGCTGTACCGTCTGACTGAGCACTTGGCGTAGGACCTGCTTTGGCAGTTTGCACTGAGAGCCAGACGAGAGCCTTAGCACGTCCTGGTGTTTGCTCAGGTGGTGCTTGTGTTCAGTCTCCCTGAGTTGCATCTGGCTTCTGCAGGGCAGGGGGCAGCTGGCATTGCCAGCCCAGTCCTGGGGGTGGGGTGGGGGTGAAAGGACACTCTGCTTCTCCATAGGGGCGAATCTGTCCCTGTGGCAGTGAGCAGCCTGGGGAGAGGAGACACATCCCTGCACTACAGCCTGAGCTCGATGCCCCAGGGGCCTGTAATCCCAAGTACCTATGAATGGGGAGAGGGGAACAGTCAGTCCCAGGGTGCAATTTAGGGCTCCTAAGTCCTATTTGATCTTACGCACTTGGAAGCCGGCAGCACCTGGACATGCGAATGCCCAGAGGCTGTGCAGTGTAGTGGAAAGAGCTGGCATCAGGAGTGCCGGGTTGGGTGGTGGCTCTGCCCTTGCCAGCTACGTGACTAGGAGCAGGTCTCCTCACCCTGCTGCCTGTGGGTTTTCTTGTCTGTCCAGTGAGGAGCATGAGGCCTGCCCTGGTGACCTCATAGGGCTGGTCTTTGTTGGTTATGTTTCCTGCTCACAGTGTACAAACCCACGGTGATACCTTAGACATGACCCGGCAGGGCAGGATAATGATAAAGTTAATATTAATTTTTGTAGCAAATACAGCGTGGGGCAAAAGTAGGTTCAAGGTGTTCGTCTGGAAAATAATACAATAATTACAAGAATAAACTCTGTTTTACATACTCACCACAACTGTAAGCCTACTTTCCCCCCTTCCTTTAATGTTACTAATTATTGCTACTAGTTGTTGAGCTTTTATTATGTACCAGACACCGTGCTAAGGACTGTAGAAACAGTATTCCGTTGCCCAAGGTCACATGGCTGATAAGTCTCACAGCAGGACTCAGCCCAGACATCCTTGAGTTCAGCCAAGATCTTAACCCTGTGAGCGCTCCATCCCTTGAGACCGAACAGCCAGTTCTCCAAGTCCTGGCTTGCCGAGCATGAGTGAGATACGCTGCCTTGTCTGCTCACATTAATACATAAATACATGAAGTCAATTTATCAAATCCTGTAAATCGGCCGAATACAGCAACTCTGGAATATCATTTTAAGACTTTTATGGAGCAGAGTTCAATAAATGTATAGAAAAAAGTGATTCTATTTCCACTCATATTTAATTTCCTTGCTTACTGCCTATGTAAACCTTTTTCTTTACCTGGGCTTTTACAGAACGGGCATCCATCCCCCCTCTCTTCCCTCCTCATTCATTCCAACAAGAAATATTTTTCCAGCACCTGCTCTGTGCCAAACACCTGAGAAGTGCTTAGTGGGGGGATACTGATAGGCATACCATTAGAGGATGGCAGTCCTGTGAGGGGCATGGACAGGGTACTAAGGACAAACAGAAAATAGGAAGCTAATGTGTGAGAGCATCAGGGAAGCCGTCCCAGAAAAGGTGACAGCTAAGTAGAGTGAGAGACAAGCTATTAGAAGGGCCAGGGCAAGGCTGAGGAGGGGAGGCGAGAAAGGAGCAGGACATTTCAGGAAGTGGGAGTATTCTACGTGATGGCTCAGAGGCAAGACCCATTCAGGGGTCCAAAGTTCAGAATGGCTAGAGAATAGAGTCCAAAGACAGGGGAGGCGAGAGCTGAAAAGAAGGCTATGTCACGCAGGGCCGCACATATCGTACAGAGGAGTTTGGACTTTATTGGAATCACATTGAGAATTAACTGAAGGGGTTCATCTGTCTGGTGAAGGTGAGCGTAATTCAATGTGGGTATTACAAAGATGATCCTGAACACAGCAGGGAGAATGCATTCGTGATGGGCAGGCGAGGAGGGCAGCTAATGGAAGATAGAACTGGCTAGAGAGTTTCTGGAGTAATCCAGCCAAGAGATGGTAGCAGTGGGAGTGGGCAGAAGTAGATGCTCCGAAGAATGCTTAGGGCGGTGCTGTGGTCCAGTGATTGGATAAAGGTGGGTGGGGAAAAGCATGGTGCCAGGGATGCTGCATCTGTGCTAGTGCCCTCAGTCCCTGCTCTGTTCCATGCTCTTCCCAGTTGAGATGGAATGATTCTGTGCCCCCAAATTTCCGAATCCATTATATCATCTCTTCTTTTGCCCCATATTTTCTTTCATTGTTCAGCATATTAACTAGGGCAATGTGAACTGCTGTATCCAACCTAGAACAGCAGTGGTTTGTCATAATAGTTTACTTCTTGCTCATGTAAGAGTCTTCCCAGGTAAGCCTGTGGCTTCTCTCCACATGCAGGTTTAGAAACAGACCCCCTTCTGCTGTATTCCCTAGGGTCCCAGTGTTCTCAGTATCCAGTCCGTAGAAGGGGCAAGAGAGAGTGGAGAAAGTAAAAAGTAGAGGGGGCTGAGTTTATGGTAATGGAAGGAGATTTGACTTTGAGTGGTGGACATACAATACAATACACAGGTGATATAACAGAGAATTGTACCCTTGCAACCTATATAATTTCATTAACCAATGTCACCCCAATAAGTTTAATAAAAAAAAAATTGTGAGCCCATTAGTGAGAACTTGTCACATGGCCAAACCTGCCTGAATAGTTAGATCTGTACATACCTCCATGGGGTGGGCGGAGCATGATGTTTTGCTGTATAGCTAGCCACCTCTGTCACACCCAGCAGGCTGAGGTATTAACTCATTTTCTCCTTATGTTTAGCTACCTGCTTCTCCTACTAATTGACAGTTCCAGATCATGGGAATGATACAAACTTTCCCTCTGGTTTAGACATTGAAGGAGGATGACACCCATCTGAATAACAAAAAACAGATTCACATAATTTATAAGCTGTCCATCCCAGGCACACTGGGGACCATTGTGCTGCCATTGAGCATGGGTCCTCGCAAGACGGGAGATTTGGGTTCAAGTTCTGGCTCTATCAATAACTTAAGCAAGTCACTTAGCCTCCTTGGACCCCAATGTTCCCGTGAGTAAAGTGAATGGGCTGGGCGACAGTGTGTTTTATAGAACATTAGTTTCATGAGATGCTGTGTGAACAACTCCTGGCCAAATAAGTTTGGGAAATGCTGTGAACTTTAAGGCTAGTTAAGGCTCATAGACATATTGAAGCCTCTGAGAAATCCTATACGAAGGAACCTTGTTTGTTTTCTTAACATTTAAGTTGATATTTCCTAATTGTGAGAGGTAAAATCTGCATACCCAAGTATTAATCTATGTGATTAGTGTTTTACTACTCATCAGTGGGCCGATGGTACAGAGAGACTTTGATTGAAGCTAGCAGAATACGCTATCTCAGTATTTGAGACTCAATGCGGTGGGGGAAGGGAAGAGAAGCTGAGGACTGTGGGAAGGAAGTAGGTACCTTTCCTGCACTGAGAAGCTATGAGGAAGTTACCTCTGCACCAGGCCAAGATGTCCCTCTTCTACCATTATGGGAGTCCCATAAACTCGGGGCCACCCACAGACAGCTGAACATCGGATGGAAGTGAAGTTTATTGTTTCCCGTGAGACTCTGCCTAGGCCCCGCCTCAGTTTCACATAGACCCATCTCCTATAGACAAGCCACTAGAGAAAATCCTAGATGCTCATAAGGCCTTCGTCGCTCTGTGGGGTGATGATCAGGAAGGAAAATTTGCCTCCTGATCAAGGTGGGGCAGGAAGAACCACCTGGAAATTCCCTCTGAGCCAGGGCAGAGGTGGCGATCCCATCCTGACCCTGTTTCTTTAATCACAAGAGCCTGCATTGATGTTGTCTCCCACCCCGTGACGCCACAACCCACCTAGCCTCACCTGCAGGCATCGGACCAGTCCCAGAAAGCTGGCAGCTTCCCTCTCAAGCACGTGCATCTCTCTGTCTCAGCAGGAAGGGTTTCCACAGCAGGCAGGCCCAACCCAGAATGTGCGAGAGTGAACTCCCCCAGACGAGACCCCAGGGAGGGGGAGATGTGAACGGGTGGATGTGTGCCTCAGTCTCCCTGTGCTCCTGAGTGGCAATTTTGAGGCACAGTCTATTTGTCTTTTCAGAGCATCCCTAGCAGGACTGAGCTCCAGTTGCCCTCGCAGCAAACCATGTTGTAGGACACCTTTTACTGCCTTTTCTTCCTTCTGGGTCTTACTTTCTCCGTGAGCTCACTTGTTCTGCCCGAGACCACCATTCCGTAAACTACCTGGACCCAACTCCTTACCTCAGCGCTTGCCTTGGAATCCACATTCATGCACACACTTTTTCATGTGACACATGTGATCTCCAGATTCGCCTCTTTTTCTAGAGTTTCATGCTCACTTACTTGGCCAAGCCCTGAGCCAGTCCCCATTTCTCCAGAACAGAGAGGAGTTTTACCACATTCTGACATTAGCTCTTTAATTACTTAAGGCTAAACATAGTCTGTACAGCTCTGAACCATTTCCCCCGCGTCCCCTGGGAAGCCCTGAGTAGTAAGGATTATGAACTGGTTTCTGCGATTCTACATAATAAAAGGGTAATATGCAAATTGACCCTAGCGGTGGAATGACCAGGAACAAGTGGTCGCTATGACATGCACTGACCACCAGGGGGCAGACGCTCAACACAGGAGCTGCCCCCCTGGTGGTCAGTGCACTCCCACAGGGGGAGCTCCACTCGGCCACAAGCCAGGTTGATGGCTGCAAGCGCAGCGGTGGTGGTGGGAGCCTCTCCTGCCTACTCCGCAGCACTAAGGATGTCCAACTGCGGCTTAGGCCCGCTTCCCTAAGCTAGCTCCCAGGCTGCCAGAGGGATGTCTGACTGCCAGCTTAGGCCTGATCCCCTGGGGAGTGGGCCTAAGCCAGCAGGTGGACATCCCCCAAGGGGTCCCAGACTGTGAGAGGGTGCAGGCTGGGCTGAGGGACACCCCGAGTGCACAAATTTTTGTGCACCGGGCCTCTAGTATTTTAATAAAAAAAATAATATTTGAATATATTTTATACAAATTAAACCCTGGTGCACTGTTGGTGGGGATGCAGACTGGTGCAGCCACTATGGAAAACAGTATGGAGCTTCCTCAAAAAATTAAAAATGGAATTGTCCTTTTTCCCAGTGATCCCACTTCTGGGACTATATCCTAAGAATCCCGAAACACCACCAGGAGGAGGTGAGTGTAGCTTCCACCTATTCTGCATCCATCTTGAAAATTGCTCTACCCATAATTTTATTGAATAATTTTTCTATACTCCCTTTTCTCCTCTCATCCTGTAGTCCCATTCTGTGTGTGTTGGTGCTCTTAATGATGTCTCACATTTCTCTGAGGCACTGTTCGTGTTTCTTCATTCTTTTTTAAAAATATATATTTTTTATTGATTTCAGAGAGGGAGGAAGAGGGATAGAGAGATAGAAAATTAATGATGAGAGAATCATTAATCAGCTGCCTCCTGCATGCCCCCTACTGGGGACCAAGCCCTCAACCTGGGCATGTGCCTTTGACTGAAATCGAACCTGGGACCCTTCAATCCCCAGGCTGATGCTCTATCACTGAGTCAACCCAGCCAGTTCTCTTCATTCTTGTATCTCTCATTTGGGTTGTGTAACTGGTGTCCACCTACCTTCAAGGTCATTGCTTGTTTTCTCCTGCCCGTTCACATCTACTGTTGAGTCCCTTTAGTGGATTTTTCATTTCAGTTACTGTATTTTCAACTCTGGAATTTCCACTTGGTTCATTTTTATAATTTCTATCTCTTTATTATTCTCTGCTGAGACATTATCATCATACCTTTCTTTCCTTTTTAAAGCATGATTTCCTTTAGTTCTTTCAACATAGTATAATGGCTTCTGTGAAATCTGTGAAGTCTGACGTCTTCATCCTCATGAAGGAAATTTCTGTTGCCTGCTCCCTCTCCTCCCCCACCCCCCTTACACATGTCACAACGTTTTGCTTTGTTGCATATCTCATATATTTTTTGTTGAAAATGGAACATTTTTGATAGTATATTGTAGCAATTCTGACTACTGATTTTTCTTCAGGCTTGTTGCTGTTATTTCTTGTTTATTCGTTTAATAATTTGGCTGAAATGTTGTAGTGAAGTCTATTTCTCAAGAAGTTTGAAGCCTCTGATGTCATTCTTGAAAGGGTGCAGCATTGGTCATGGGCAGTCACCTGGGATGACTGGTTTTAGCAGGGCTCTCTTTGACTAGTTCCTTGATTTGTCTATTACTGTTAGTTGATGTCATACCCAGCTGTTGGGCTCCACTAATTGCTGGCCAATTACTTGATTGTTTTTAATAATGTCCTTATACATACATTATTCCACAGATGGGTTCAATGAAATTTGGGTCACTTCACCAGGCTAATCTTTGAGGGTTTTTTCCTAACTCCAGAAAGGCTCATCTCGGTGGTTATCTCTTTACCTAGTTCTCTTTGGCAATCCAGCAACCAATGTCCTCTTAACTGTTTACAACCAAAATCTCCATCATTCTTTAGAATGCCTTAGGATTAAATTCCCCTACATTCTGTTCCAAATAAATTCACTTTTGGGGGTGGGGGTGGGGTTGGAGAGCTTCAACATCCTACATTTTTTGGGCCTCTTCTCATTCTAGATAAAACCTCAGAGCCACTGCTTTGGATCTAGGAGCAGAGGCAATGATCCACCTCTCTTAGAGAACCATTCCTGCCCTACCCAGTTTGGCTCAGTGAATAGAGTGTCGGCCTGCAGACTGAAGGGTCCTGGGTTCGATACTGGTCAAGGGCACCTGCCAGAGTTGCAGGCTCAATCTCCAGTGAGGGGCATGCAGGAGGCAACCGATCAGTGACTCTCTCTCATCATTGATGTTTCTATCTCTCGCTCCCTCTCCCTTCCTCTCTGAAATCAATATCTACACTAATAAAAGAGAAACATGGTAATTGGCATACGACCGCTACCATTTTCATTGGCTAATCAGCGAGATATGCAAATTAACTGTCAGCCAAGATGGCGGCCGGCAGCCAGGCAGCTTGAAACTAACATGAGGCTTGCTTGCTTCAGTGATGGAGGAAACCAATGTTCCCCGCCTGCGGCTGCAGGCTTCTGAGCCTGCAGTTTCAAACATTGTAACAAATACCACCGGGCTTCAGCCAGCGGGATCGCAACATTGTAAGCAAAGGCCAGAAACCTACTTTCAGCAGCGGAGGCCTAAGAAGTGGAGCGAATCCTCAAGCTAAAGCTGGCCCAGAATAAAAAAAAAAAAAAAGGAAAAAAGGAGCGGTTGGGAGCTTCAGTCACCCCCAGCCTGAAAACAGCCCTCAGCCCCTCACCCAGACTGGCCAGGCACCCCAGTGGGGACCCCCACCCTGAAGGGTATGTTATCAGCTGAAAACAGCCATCATCCCTTCACCCAGGCTGGCCAGGCACCCCAGTGGGGATCCCTACCCTGATCCAGGACACCCTTAAGGGCAAACCAGCCGGCTCCCACCCGTGCACCAGGCCTCTATGCTATTTGTAAAAGGGTAATATGCCTCCCGGCACTGGGATCAGCGTGACAGGGGGCAGCACCCAAACCCCTTGATCGGCCCTGCTCTGTGTGTGACGGGGTAGAGCCATAACCTCCCCATCGGCCGTGCCCTGAGTGTGACAGTGGCGGCGCCCCAACCCCCTGATTGGCCTTGCTCTGTGGGTGATAGAGGGCGGCGCCCCAACCCGCTGATCCACCCTGCTCTGTGTGTGACAGGGGACGGTGCCCCAATTCCCCTATCGGCCCTACTCTGTGAGTGACAGGGGGGAGCTCCTCAACCCCCTGATGGGCCCTGCTGTGTGCATGACAGGGGGCAGCGCCCCAACCCCCTGATTGGCCCTGCTCTGTGCGTGATGGGGTGGCGCCGCAACCTCCCCATTGACCCTGCCTTGAGTGTGACGGGGCGGTGCCCCAACCCCCCAATCGGCCCTACCCTGAGCGTGACTGAGGGTGGCATCGCAACCTCCCAATCCGCCCTGCTCTGTGCATGACAGGGGGCGGCGCCCCAACTCCCCAATCGGCCCTGCTCTGAGCCGGACCAGGGGCTGCACCTAGGGATTGGGCCTGCCCTCTGCCATCCGGGAGCAGGCCTAAGCCAGCAGGGCGTTATCTCCCGAGGGGTCCCAGACTGCGAGAGGGCACAGGCCGGGCTGAGGGACCTCCCTCACCCGAGTGCACAAATTTTTGTGCACTGGGCCTCTAGTATATATATATATATCTATCCATTCCTGCTCTAGTGAGCAGGGCACTGGGCAGGGGCCTCTGATCTTAGCTTGCCTTTCCCCTGTGGAATACCCCTCTATGATCAGAATGTGGTGAGGGTAATTATCTGACTCTTTTACCTGGGATAGAACCAGTGGGGCTCTGAATGGGGCTGGGTGCAGGAAAGGAGCCCCTGACCCCTTGGCCACCTTTGCCTAGAAATTAGCCTCTGCAACAGGCAGCTGGGGAGGATGAGCAGTGTTGGTGTCTGCTCATGCCAGGAAGATACTAAAGCAGCTGGTTGGCAGCTTGGGGGAGAGGATCTCTCTCTGGAGCGAAGCTTCTATCATGCTGATCTGGGGGTAGAGGGGCAAGGGAGGGAGTAGGTCATGACTTAAGTGACATAGGCTCTTATTGTTCTTGTCAAGATTTAGTGGATTTTCTTGAATAAATATTTTTTCATTTGTTGCATTCCCTTAGGCCCGTGGTCGGCAAACTGCGGCTCGCGAGCCACATGCGGCTCTTTGGCCCCTTGAGTGTGGCTCTTCCTAAGCCTTAGGAGTACCCTAATTAAGTTAATAACAATGTACCTACCTATATAGTTTAAGTTTAAAAAATTTGGCTCTCAAAAGAAATTTCAATCGTACTGTTGATATTTGTTTGGCTCTGTTGACTAATGTGTTTGCCGACCACTGCTTTAGGCAGTTTACAGAGATTTTATTTTTTTACTTTTTTTTTTTTTCAGAGATTTTAAATCCTTGTTGATTTTTACCAGTTAAGGTTATTTTGTTGGGAAGTGAGGTTGCAAAGCTCCTTCTACTGCTATCTTGGAAGTCCTCTCTCTCTATCTTTAAGTGGAACTGATTAGGAAAAAGGAAACAAATTTGTATAAATGCAAAACATCAGGACAAACCTGAATCTCACCAACTTGGCTATTAGTCTATTCGTATATAATAATTATCACTATTTGTAGCTCACTAACTGCAAACTTGCTTCATTTGTGTTGTAATTCATTAATCAAATAATATGCTGAGTGATGAGGCTCTAGTGTGATTTGAAGTTTTAGAAAAACTTCAAGATTTAGATCAGTGGTTCTCAACCTTCCTAATGCTGCAACCACTTAATACAGTTCCTCATGTTGTGGTGACCCCCAATTTCATTGTTACAAATTGAACATAAGTTAAGCATAGTGATTAATCACAAAAACAATCTGTAATTATATATGTGTTTTTCCGATGGTCTCAGGCGACTCCTGTGAAAGGGTCGTTTGACCCCCAAAGGGGTCGCGACCCACAGGTTGAGAACCGCTGCTTTAGTTGATCAAGTTGCAGTATAGATTCAAAAAATCACTTTAGGGGACTGAGGAATTGGTGGCTATATGCATTTTTAGAATGCAGATATTTTAGTATCTTAAATGTCACTGGGCGTATCTGCTCATTGTCTGGCTAGGTTTTAATATCTGCTGTGCACCATGTCTTGTGTTTGAAGGACTGGCACACTAAGAAATAATTTAATCTTATAGAACACGTAGTCTCTGACTTAATTAACAAAGAATTATAGAGCCCAGAAAGCCACTGTGCTGAAAGGCAAATGTTTTACAAGATACCTGTCTCCAAGGAGATAATAATCAAGCTGGTAATACATTCTCTAAACACATGAAAAAAACAACTTCTAACTCAAGACAGTGTTGTTGAATGACAGATGAATAGTACAGAGGGAATCAGAGGAGAGTCAGAGCCTTTAGGATTAGTCATATGGTTTAGTGAAAACAGTGGCTTAAAACAATAGCAGTGTGTGTTTTTTCTTTTTCTTTTAAATCTTCCCTTTGGGCAGGGCTCTGTCAGGAAGGCTTGTCTCTGTTCTGTGCAGTGTTAGCTGGGGCGTAGCTGGTGGTTAATGGTGATTGACTAAGACCTGGAGGACTGCCTTTCTCATGTGACCAGTAAGGTGGTGCTGGCTTTGGCTAGAAGCTCTGCTGGGGCTGAAGGCCAGCGAGAGGGCCCTGAGAGGGCAAGGAAAATGAGGACGTAGGCGTATTGTAGGGATGGCCTATATTAGAGTCCAAGAATATTTGAGTTTTGGGGAAGAAATCAAATTGTAAAAAGGTGAGGAAATGGGGGAATTAAAGCCTATTCATCTCTAATCCAGAAAGTAAACAGTAAAAGGCAACAGGAAAATCTGTTGGTAGCCAGAGAGATGGTTTAATCAAATAAATGGTTTCTTTCAAGTTAGGAGAGATCAAATTATCATAGGAAAGAGAAGAGAAAGAGAAAAGTTTAGTATGTGACCTGCATTAGACTGGATTGCGAATAGTATTGCCTTTGAATAATCTACTTGGAAGTGCTAAAGCATTTCTTGGGCTCTCCTGGGGTCTTGCTTTGTTTAGATGCTCCTGTGCTCCGAGAAGAGGGAGTCTAAGACTTCGGCGACATTTCACATTTATACAAACCTGAATCCAGTACTTCTAGAACAGTGGTTCTCAACCTTCCTAATGCCGTGACCCTTTAATACAGTTCCTCATGTTGTGGTGACCCCCAATTTCATCCTTACAAATTGAACATAATTAAAGCATAGTGATTATTCACAAAACAATACGTAATTATATATGTGTTTTCCGATGGTCTTAGGCGACCCCTGTGAAAGGGTCGTTTGACCCCCAAAGGGGTCGCGACCCACAGGTTGAGAACCGCTGTTCTAGAAGCACGTTGTTCTTTAGCCCTGTCTCCTTAGGGAGTAGTCCCCTTTGGAGATTAAGAGAAGTCTGAGTACTTTCTGGCCTCAAGCAAAGTAAGACAGGGCTGAGGGGGAGGCCAAAAGTATGACTGAGTAGAAATTTGCAAAGAAATCACAAATTTCCTCCAAAGAGCTGTGTGGTTTTATTTATAATTGCCTCGTGGGCAGCCAAAGCTACCTGAGCCTGGAAAGCCCATGAAGGACCATGTGGATGATTTGCCACCAGGGAGTCTCCTGGCTAGGAGGGAAGGCACGGTTGGCAAGGAGGCAACTTCGGGGAGCTACAACAGAGAGCCACTACTTGTGAGAGCAACTGCTGCTGCGGGGGGTCCCCGCTGGAGAAGGTCCGGGGTATGGTGTTCATAGAACCAGCTTCAGTTCCTGACAGTCCACGCTGATGGAAGCAGACTCAGCTTGGCTTTTCCTAGCGGTACTGCCAGCTTGACCGATAGAGACTGCTGTGAGGCACTGAGAGGAAACTCTCCAGGAAGCCGAATTCAGATGAAAAAATAGGGCGCATTCTTTGGAGGCCAGTGGCCCAAGCTGCCCTGCTAGCAAGCACTGGCCTTACCATTGATGGGGAGAGTAGGATGACATTTCATAGACTCCAAGTGCGAGGCAGGCCGTGTGGTGGAAAGAGCGTGAGCTTGGAGCCTATTGGAGATGGGTTTGTATTCATGCTCTGGTGCTTACTAGTTGTGTCCATTGGTGATTTGTCTCAATTTCCTTGCCACCAACATTGAGAAAAATCTTAGTATGCGAGGGAGAGGGCTGAATGAGATAAGATATGCAGTAGCACCTGGCTTATTGCAGATCATCAAAATGTGATAGCCCATAGTGTTCTTTCCTGTCTGGACACCGTGTGAAATGGGAAGCCATGAAACTCAAAGGCATCCGGCCAATTATTGAGTCTGTGAATTATATCCTGTGCCTTATGTTCCTATGGGAATAACCTAGGAGAGTGTAGTTTGGGAAAATCGTTAAATCAAGCATGAGAAGCCAACCTTGTGCCCATGAGAGCCAGGACACTGTTACATGGAGGTGAACTTGCCACTGATCCTAGAAACTTCATGTGCTCTAGAGACCAGCATGGCCATTCTATGTATTTCTATTGATGACCCCGCTGAAAGGATTGTAGTCACAAAGGATTTCCTTTCTGGAAAAGGTTTTCTTTTCCTTTTTAAAAAATATATCTTTATTGATTTCAGAAAGAAAAGGAGAGGGAGAGAGAGACAGAAACATCGATGATGAGAGAGAGTCATTGATCGGCTGCCTCCTTCACGCCCCCCACTGGGGACGGAGCCCACAACCCGGGCATGTGCCCTGACCAGGAATCGAACTGTGACTTCCTGGTTCACAGGCCAACGCTCAACCACTGAGCCACGCCAGCTGGGCTGGAAAAGGTTTCCAAAATAAGTTTTCTCCACCGCAGACTCCGCTTGCATAGAAAAGATGCAAGCCAGATTTCTCGGTTAAAAACGCACTGCTTGGTTAATTTCCCCTTGCCCCGCCCTACATGCAATCTCTAGATGACTTGGGTGTCACTTTGCAACTCAAACTCTGAGGCTTCCAAAGGTGCTTCTTGATTTGACGTTCCAGGTGGCTGAGAAGAAATGGACAGTAAGCGATTGCTAGTGGCTGTGAAAGGTCACGATCCACTTCCTCCAGCATGTTAGAGAATGCCAATCTGAACCTGACTGAACTTTAAGCCTCATATTTTGCTGATGATAGATGCAAAGCATGTGACAGTGGCAAGTGTCTTATTTTCATGCAAATCCAATGCTCAATTAGGTCAGGGCTCAAGGCTGCTGGGAACCTCTGTGATTGACGGTTCAGAGGTATATTTGTTTTAGTCCTACCTGACCTTTTCCACATAACTCGAGCATCAGCGGAGAATGAACAATTTGGTGGATAAAGGGGAAGGTAATTCCCCCCTTTACGTATAATCATTCACACACTTGGAGTTCTCTAAATATGTCATTCTTTTCACAACTCAAATTTGGCACATAGTTTATTTACTAAGGATAAAATAACTGACACATTTCATGAAAATATTGCAGGAATTATGGACATGAGCATTTGAAACATTGCAGTACAATAAAAATCCATAACGTTAAGAGGTAATGATATTTTTGGTGTAGCATCAAATCATTAATCCAATATGGAACAGTTTTGAACATTATGAAATAGATTTGCATGTAGAGTTTGGTACAGATAAAATACAATTTAAATGTTTTTCACCTGTACTGCATCATTAATACACTCAAGTTTAATGACATAGATGCACATGCTTTGTGTGTTTTTTTTAACTAACAAATATTTATTAAGACTCTATTTTGTGCCAAGCCCTGAAGAAGCACTGTGTTTTAAGGTCTCATTATAGCTAGGTGTACAGACCACAAATTATACACACACATAAAATAATTACAGAATGCTACATGTGTTATAAAGGAAATAGTGTTCAGGAATGGTAGCATTTATGGGGTGATCTACTCTAGGCAGAACAGACAGGGAAGGATTTAAGTGAAGTGACATTTAAGCTGAGACCTAAGGAATGGGAAGCCAGGTATCTGGAGAGTAGCAGGAAGGGCCTCTTAGGCAGAGGAAAAGCAGGCACAGAACGCCTGCAAGGGGAAAGAGCGTGGCATGGTGCAGAAATTCAACACGGCGTGGCAGGAGAAGCGTGAGCAGGGCGGAGAGCAGGATGATGCCAAGTGTATTTCTGCGTATCCCTGTGTGAGACAGGAGAACAACTGTTTAGGCAGGCCAACAGAGGCAGCAATGACAAACTGGGCACGGAATCCTGGTTTTCTAATTGTAAATTATTCCAAGGACAGGGAGATGAGGGGAAGGAGGGACAGAGGATGCAGAAGTCACTGTGCTTGGCCCCTTGAAACTTGCAGTAATGCTGCATGTGGGTTTACTATATTCCATATATATTGATTTCAGAGAGGAAGGGAGAGGGAGAGAGAGATAGAAACATCAATGATGAGAGGGACTCATTGATTGGCTGCCTTCTGCACCACCCCTACTGGGGATTGAGCCCGCAACCCGGGCATGTGCCCTTGGCTGGAATTGAACCCAGGACCCTTCAGTCCACAGGCCAATGCTCTATCCACTGAGCCGAACCAGCTAGGGCTACTATATTCCTTCTTATCAATTGATGTATCCACAAGAGTAGCGACAAAGTTCTAGTACTACAAACATGAGAAAAATGATGGCAAACCAAAGTAGAAATTAGCATTTAAAAAAAAGTCACTACAAAGAAGGCAAAGGTAGAACATAACATTTTAGTTACAATACTGATTTGACTTCCTCAACTTCATTGACTGCTGGAAACTATTTGGGAATCTTTTAGTTACTAACTATCATTTAGCTTGTAAAACACAAGCAAATTGGCATATACCTAGGAGTCCTGGCTTCTGTATTCCTTGGTATTTTGTGTTGACTTCGAAGCAAAATTATTTTTAATCTGAGATGTAGCAGATGCTTCTGGAAATGGTTCCCATGGCAGGAGGGAAGTAGTGTTATCGCTTGACGTGCGATATCACAATTACTAAGAATCTCCTCTGGGGCCAAGTGGGATGGGATACTGGCAGTCACAAACTTGCTAACACTTGAGAGGCATGGTACCAAGAGCAATTATAAGGACTGTGGAGTTGGCAGGCTCAGCTTCATCAACTGCTAATTCAGGGCATAATATGCTACCCCAAAGGCCTCCCTCATGGCTCTTCAAGGGACCCCCCTCTGCTATGGGCTCAAGAAGCAGATTGGGCTGAAAAATCAGGCTCAGGACCTGATTGTGAGAGTCAAATGACAGAGAAGGGTGAATATGCAGCCCCATCAGATCTCATATGGAAAGTCAGGGCCTTGACAGGGTAAGAATAGGACCCTGAAACCTGGGGTGGGGGCATCCAGATGGAAGGTTTGAGAACCCTAAGTCTTCAGAATCTCCTAAATCCTCTGGGCCATCAGAAGTGGACCGTTATTCCTCACCTAAAAAATATTACAGAGCCTTCCCTTGAGGCCCATGTCTTGTAAGATGGTAACGTTCCTTCCTCAAGTTTTGCTCCCACCTCCCTGACAATGTCCAGGTCCATAACCAGGCTCAGCTCCCCAGATTGCCCGCCTGGTAAACTACCGCTGTGAGGATGAAAAGAAAACATATACGTGTTTTTATATCGTTGACCTAACAAGCGAGCACACGTGTATAAGATGAAACAATGCAAATGTATTATTTTACGTTTCTGCGCGTCAGAAGTCTGACAGGGTCTCCCTGGGCTAAAGTCAAGGTGTGGCCGGGCTGCCTTCCTTCCTGGAGGCTCTGAGGTAGAACCCCTTCCCTTGCCTTTTCTGGCTTTGAGGACACCCCCGTTCCTTGACTCGTGGCCCCTCCTGCATCTACAGAGCCAGCGATGGCAAGTTGGGTCTTTCTCACATCACATCTCTCTGGTCTTGTGCCGTCCTCCTTTCACATAGAAGAACCCTTACTCTTACAGTGCCCCCCCCCCCCCCATCATAGGATAATCTCCCCATTTTAAGGTTAGCTGGTCAGCAACCTGAATCCCCTCTGTGACCTGAATGCCCACTTGCCATGTAATGTAGCAAATAGGCAGGGCATAGGTCCCAGGGATCAGGATGCGGACATTTTTGGGAGGCCAGTATTATCCTGCCTCCCTCAGTGTGTGAAGATGCTCGCACATGCTCAGTAAATGCTCATTATTACTCCCAGCTCCTATCCTGGGCTTCCGCCTGCAGGTAGAAAACCGCCACAACCATGTGAACCAGAGGCACCTTAGACCCAGCGTCCTCCCATCCTTACTGATAGTCTCCTCTCTTACTTCCTTCTCTGAGGTCCCCAAACTACCACTTTCCTCCGGCCCCTTCCCAGGCCCTGGGGCCTCACTCTCAGCAGGTGGCTTTGTCATTACTTCAAACCAAAATCCAAACCCATCTGGACTGAACTACGTCAATCTCTGGTGCTTCCACCTACAAATTTACCTACCCGGGCTCCCAATCTCGGATCTTTCCCTGTGGTCTTGGAGGATTAGCTTTCCTACCTCTTACTCAGGGTCAGCTCTCCGGCCCCTACTCTTGGCCTCCTGTCAGCCTGAGGACACTGCTTCCATCCTTGCTTCTCTCTCCTCTGTCTCCGCCTTTTGCTGTTGACCATCCCTCGCTCCTTGAGTTGCCGTCTGTGGCCTCTTGCATTCCACACCAGGCTTCTGTGGCCCTGTTTCCTCCTGGTGCTGTTGCTACCTTTCTCATCGCTTCCTGGTCTCCTTTAAAGTCTCCTCCTCCACCTGCTCATTCAGGGGGACCTCCCAGATGCTTTTCTTGACTCCCGCTGCTCTCCTTTCACTGTCACCCCTTCCCCCCCGGATGGATGGTGCTCACTTCATCTTTCTGAGACTCGGCGCCTTCAGGAAACCTCCTTTGGATCTCGCCTCAGTGCCTTTTCTCTGAGTTCCCACAGTATTCATGCGTGCCTGTAGCTTAGCATTTATATCATATCCTATTGAATCTAGGTCTGTGCTGGTCTGCCTTCCCTATCAAAATGTAAGCTCCACATGAATACAGATGAGATTTCTGTCATCTTTCTCCAGTACCAACTACAGAGGCTGGCACACAACTAACCCTTGACCTGAGTTTGGGGAGTCTTTTGAATCTGATGTAGAAAAACAATGCAGAATTTATAAAGCCCTGGACTTGATCTCCCTTGTCCACCAGATCCACCTTCTGCGAAAAGGTATATATGTTCTATTATGTAGACGATGCTCTAGATCAGCGGTTCTCAACCTTCCTAATGCCGCGACCCTTTAATACAGTTCCTCATGTTGTGGTGACCCCCAACCATAAAAATTATTTTCGTTGCTACTTCATAACTGTAATTTTGCTACTGTTATGAATCATAATGTAAATATCTGATATGCAGGATGTATGTTCATTGTTACAAATGGAACATAATTAAAGCATAGTGATTAATCACAAAAACAATATGTAATTATATATGTGTTTGTTTTTTTTTTAAATATATTTTATTGATTTTTTACAGAGAGGAAGGGAGAGAGATAGAGAGTTAGAAACATCGATGAGAGAGGAACATCGATCAGCTGCCTCCTGCACATCTCCTACTGGGGATGTGCCCGCAACCCAGGTACATGCCCTTGACCGGAATCGAACCTGGGACCTTTCAGTCCGCAGGCCGACGCTCTATCCACTGAGCCAAACCGGTTTTGGCATATATGTGTTTTTCGATGGTCTTAGGCGACCTCTGTGAAAGGGTCGTTCGACCTCCAAAGGGGTTGCAACCCACAGGTTGAGAACCCTTGCTCTAGAAAGTGAAGTAACGTTTTCTAACAAATGTTGCTAGTATCATTCTACTCTTCAGAGACATAACAACAAAGCAAAACTAACTTTGTTAGCCAGTTAATGTATATGCATAAGCAATTTGATGTAAAGTAACTTTTAAAACACAGGTTCCAATTTCTGTATCCAAATGCTTCCATTGCTCAGCGCATTTTTGGAACTCCATTTATGGAAATGTCCTCTTATTCGTGTAGTGCTTATGTGGCCCTGAATGTCCACATTGTGGTTTTTTGGGACGGATGGCTGACTAAAAGCTCTGGAAGTACAGAACAAGGTCAGGTTTGCAAAGTACTTAACTGTAGCCTCCACTAAAAAAAAAAGTTCCTCTGAATGACAATGAAATTTGGTAACTTCTTATATTTCCTATTCATGTCAGGAACTCATGGAAGAGTAGATAGCTTTATCCCCTACTGCTGTAACCCCCCTCCCCCGCCCCCAGCTGTAAAATTATAGTCTCCTGGGATGGCTGCTCTGTCTTACATGTAAGGGGCATATGTTTTATTGGTGGGTGAAGGGCTACATCCACAGGCTGAATACACTTTTGCAGAGTTCTTGGCATAACAGATGTTATACAAACAAGTGAAGATACTTGGAATAAATGGCAATACACAAGTGCAGCTTCCTTTGGAGCTTTTCAAATCTAAGATATACTGCGATAGGAAAAAGAGAATTCAGTAGGATCGGTTCTACCTCTTTACTGGGTCATCCTTTTCTGTACCAGCCAAATCGAGTCCTCTATCCGCATAGGACTGGATTGTTGGGGAGCACAAGAGACTTGGTGGGAAAGTTGTGAGGAGGACATTCTGAGTAAAGGGAAGTGTGTGGAAGGCCGCCTGCTCTGTTCATCGGAATCCCAACTTAGGGGAGACTGCAGGGGCGCCGCCTTCGACACTCCCCTATTAGTCCTTGACCTTCCCAAACAAGCCTGTGCACGTGCAGACATCCGGGTGTTTACTGGAATCCTTATGCTTAATCCCTGGATGCCCTTGACTAGAGGACAATGTACACACATGTGAACTCCCACAATTACTCACCCACTGATGGTATCTAAAGATAAAAATTCCAATAAAACCTAAGGAGGCAGGCAATCGAGGCTGCCCTGGCCCCTAGAACTGGGGGCCCCTCAGCCCTCTCTCTCACAGTCAAACTGTGTCTGAGTAACCTGTTCATCCGTCGTTCAGGGGCTGCTGCTCAGCCCCGGCACTAGATGGCTTCAGAGAAGAGTGGGAACATATTTGGGTCACCTGTGGAGTAAGTCATGTTTTTTTAACTTAGCATCGCAGGATGGAAACTGTCCCAGCTTTCTCTGTCAGTACAGGAAGTGCTCAATAAATATTTGGTGAAATAGATCCAGGCCAGGTTATGTCCCCAATGCTGGGATACCAAGATAAATAAGACACATCCGCCCAGTTTGGCAGAAAAATCAGCAAAGCTAATAAAAGGGATAATGAAATATGATAGAAGCAAGGTGCTATGGGAACCTACTAAAGGGTAAGATTAATTATAAGGTGGGGTCCAGGGAGGATTCAGAGAAAGACTCAGTAGGCAGGGAAGCTAGGGGAGAAGGGAGAGGAGGGGGCACCTAGGAAATATCTATGAGGCCTCAATGAGCGAGAGCACTGAGTATATCCATGGGACCCTCCGAAGCGTGATTTAAATAAAGCAAGAAGATGCTGGAGAGGAGGGGACAATAAATTAGGTCAGGAAAAGTAGGCTGAGGTTGGATTGTGAAAAGCATCATAAGTCACACAAAGAAGTTTGAATTGCATTTTCCCCATCAAAAATTCAGTTTTTGAAGCTCTGCGTTGCCTGGAACGCGGGGTTTCTGCAGGCTGTTCCTGGGCCTGCCGGTTTTATAGGATGTTGATAGGTGGAGCACCAAAGCACCTATTCAGCTTTTAGTTGAAGGTGGGGAGGTAATTGTCTGGAGCAGGTTATGTGGAGCCCAGTTGTGAGAAATAACATGCATAGAGACTTTCCTGGACGTGTGCAGTCCCTCCATCTCTTGGAGAGATTAAGTGAAACCGAATTACACTGCATGCCCACACCGATACATCTGCCTCCTCCTTGCATGGATTCTTCTATTCTGTGCTTCAGCAAGATGAGGTTGGCCCGTGCCGAGATTGTAATGAGAAAAGGCTTGGTGCGCCATTTACGTGGGCTTTATCTAAACAGCTGATTGGTCTTTACCTTGAAGGCAACCTGGGTGTTGTCATTGACTCGTTGATTGTGTGTCTTTTTTCTTTTTTAATCATAAACAGTAGGAAGCCTAGAGCCAAATTTGTGGCTCACCGCCTAAGGAGGGTCCTTAGGGCACGCTTTCTTGGGTAGTAACTAAACCCAGGATTTTGTTTGACTTCCTACACTTGTATTCCCTTGGCGACAAGGCCTTCATCTACTCATTTGATCTTTGGCAAGCATTTTGCAACCTCTCTCAGAGCCTTTTGGGGGTGGGGGAGGGGAAGCTGAGATCAACAGGGGTAATGAACGTATACTACTTACCACAGTACCTGGCTCACCGTACATTCCAAATAAGGACTTCTTTTTATTATTGTGGTTTTTATCGATCCCATCTACTCCAATGCACAGTCCCCCATGTGGGCAGAAATGGAAAGGAAGCATATATGACTAACAGAAATGCTTTTCAAATTCTATTTTCATGGTCTCAAGCCTCATTAAGCACATAAGAAAATGGACAAGTGTGAGTTGCACAAATACCAATGCAAGTCCCTGAGCCTTGTGCTGTGAAAGAGACAAGTCCGTAAAAGAAATGGTAAATGGGGCTTCTCATCTAATGAGGGAGCTTTGCTATCACAACAGGCCTCAGTATCCTCATCTGTAAAATGGGAACGATAACACCACCTATTTTATGGAGTCATTGTAAGGGCTCTGACCTTATACAGTAAAGTGCCAAGAATAGTGCCTGGCGTATGGAAAGTACTGTCAATGTTACTCTTGCTGTCAATTACCTCTAGACCAGTGGTTCTCAACCTTCCTAATGCCGTGACCCTTAAATACAGTTCCTCATGTTGTGGTGACCCCCAACCATAAAATTATTTTCCTTGCTACTTCATAACTGTAATGTTGCTACTGTTATGAATCATCATGTAAATATCTGATATGCAGGATGTATTTTCATTGTTACAAATGGAACATAATTAAAGCATAGTGATTAATCACAAAAACAATATGTAATTATATATGTGTTTTCCGATGGTCTTAGGCGACCCCTGTGAAAGGGTCGTTTGACTCTCAAAAGGGTCGCGACCCACAGGTTGAGAACCCACAGGTTGAGAACCGCTGCTCTACACCGTCCAGTCACCAGGGGCTCTAAAAACCCAGCCCTGGGGGAAACCGCCTCTAGCTGAAGTCATTTAGGAGGGCTTCCCAAAGGAGGTGAGATCTGAGCTAGACCTTGAAGGACGGAGATAATTCACCTTTGCGAAGAGAAGCAGGGACAGTGGCCTTTAGGGACCCAACAGGAAAGGCAGAGAGGAGGGGAGTAGCCTGTGAGGAAGAGACCTCAAAGTGCAGAGGCCTGGTGATGGGGCGAGCTGGTGGCAAGGCTGGTGGGGGCCGCCTGCCTGTGTCACTGCGCACGGGGTCGGCACGAATGCCTGCCTCATGGTGGGCCCTCCCCAGCCACCCCGGGGAAGAAACTCCAGTGCTGGTCCTGGAGAGACAGCTGAGCACCCTCCGAATCCCTCCCCACCTGGCAGCCAATAGAATTACCTCCGGTGGCAGTTACAGGGAGCTACCCGAACCCCTGCCACCCCCCTAAATTCCCACACCGACTCCCAACCCACGGTTCTATTTCAGGCAAATGCTTCGGAAGAAAAGTGCAGGAAATGTGAACAGAGAGGGTGGCAGCAGAATCCCCATCTGTGCAGACACTGCAAGGCCTCTGTCAGGGAACTCGGGAGAGGAGCTGGTGATTCCTGCAGCGCTGGGCGGGCTCCAGGGTGAGGCTGCAGCCGTTTCAGCCCAGGGCCGCCAGGCTCCGTGTCCACTAATAGAGAAAAATCTATTATTAAAAACACCCCATAGTCTGGTGTTTCTGGACCCCTTAAATTTGGAGGGGAACCGCCCCCACTCCCCACTCAGCAGCTGAAAGATGTTAATTTAGATAAGCACAATCCTGGTGCCAAGAAGAAAAACCCCAATTTTAAACTGCAGCAGTGACATGGGAATCAGCGGAGCAGAAGGAAGGTCTGGCTGGTGTGCCCAGGCCAATAGGCTCATGCCTGTTGGCGACTAAAGCCTTAGGGGCAGGAGGCTGAAGCCACCGTGCGAAGAGGGACATTCAGTTGCAGTGAATTGCTGAGTGGAGGATCAATTTAAGGGAGAAGTCAAATCACCCAAATTAGCACCTGCAGCTGTTTCTTAAAGCAAATGCTAAACTCTCTACAGCGAGAGTTTTCTGACTTGTTACAAATTCTTTCTGCCTTGTGACACTGCTGTGAGGCGGGGGGTGGGGTGGGGGAGGGCACCCAGGAAGCAGGCACACCCACACTCACCATGTCTGCCCGTCCAAACGCCACGAGAAAGTACTCCACAAAGGAACTGGCTCAATTAAAACCTTTATTCAAGTTTGAGATACAGATCCGTACACAAACCATAAATCTACAGCTGGATGAGTTTCCGTAGCGTGAGCATGTTCACGTGGCCAGCGCCCCGGAGCATTCCTGGGGTCCCCGAGGCCCCATCAGGTACCCTGTGCCTTCAGGGGTAACTCCTCTCCTGATTGCTCCCACCACAGGTGACTCCCGCCTCCGTCATGGCTTTCACGCAACATTAGGTCTGTGAAATCCATTCATAGCATTTATTCCTTCCTTCCCATAGTTGCATAGGATTGATTGATTTAAAATGCCATGATTAACGTACCCGCTCTCCAGTTAACAGGCATTTGGGATTTGGGTTATTTCCAGGGACTAATGGTTATTTGGGGACTAATAAAAGTCATGGTGCTGCAAACATTCCTGTACATGCCTTCCATATGCTGGGATTGTTCTCAGGGGTAGGACTGCTGGACACGTTTCCGAGTGCTTGCGATCCCCTGGAAACGATGAAAGTAGGCAAGGTACTGGAACAAAACCACAGAAAAACCCAGTCCTTGCTTGCAAGGACCTCTCAATCCAGAGGGACAGAGCTGAGCTGGCAAATGCTCTTAGATTTTGTAGAGGTCATGGGTGAGGCACCTGGCACTGGATTGGGGGTGGGGGTGGGAGGTGAGTGAGGGAAGCAGGGTCAGGAAAACTTCTCAGTGGAGATGACATTCGAATTGATTTCTGAACGTTGCAGTGGCGTGGATGGGGACAAAGTGGAGAAGGCAAGGGAACAGCCTGTGGGAGAGCAGAGGCACGGCAGGAGGCGGGTCAGGTCCAGGGACCATGTGCGAGAGCAGCAGCGGAAGGCAGGACATGTCTGTGACGGTGGGGGCTGACCGCTAAGTTGGGGCACCTCATGAAGGACTCATTTCCATCTAAGAAATATATACCCTATGCTGAATGTGACGGAAGCTAGAGAAGACCCAGGGCCATGGAGTGACAAGGTTGCTTCCTTGAGGGGACTGTGGTGATGGGACGGGGAGTGACTGGAGAGGGTGCTTTCTCTGGGAAGGGGAAGGGGAACATGGCATCTCAGCGGATGCAAAGGAGGCGATTCTTTGAAGAAAGTCTGGCTTTGTCTCAATATCCAGGCCAAGAATCGGGATGACTTGTAAGGGAATACAGAGTGAGTGTGAGTGTGGATGGGGGGAGGGGGAGGGGAGGGAGGCCGGAAGGTGTGTGTGTGTGTCTGGGTGCCAAGTTTCAATGTGCAGAAACCACACAGAGTAATTCATGCAGAAAGCGTTGGGGGCCAGCAGGCTGCCTGCTGACATCCAGACTGGTGCAGGCAAGGAGCTCGCTGCTTGAAAGTGGAAAGGCAGAGCATATGTGTGAGGAGTTCAAGCCAGAAAGCGAATGCATTGCCACGTGGGGCTGGAGCAGTGGTGCCAAGATCTCATCACCTCCATCCCCTTCGGAGACGGAGATGGGATGCCAGGTGGGGAGGAGCACGCTCAAATCCCGCCCAGCTCCCTGCTAGACTCAGGCGAGGATTCTAGAAAAGCTCCTGGTTTCATCATTGAAATCACAAATTCAGTAGTGTCTTATATAAAAGTACCCGATGCAATGAACTGGTGGGAGCCCAGAAATGTGGCATTAGGACGCCGTATGGATAGTTGATACAGCAGAGAGGCATATAAGATAAAAATGTAAAGGGAAGATCCTAAGTACTTTATCAATTTAATTTATATTAAAAACACATTTCCTTCTAGTTCTTCTAAATATAAAATTGGTAATATATGGAAAATCTGAGACATTAATAGAAGTAGAAAAACATTTGCCCCCTATTCCACTGGCCAAGAGCACCGCCCTTAGCGGAGGTGCCCTTTTTCCTTCTATTAAGGTAGACATTTCTACATAGTTGTGGTCAGTGCCCATTATGGCAAAAAAAAAAAAAAGGTCGCCTTATCTCATATGATAGAGTTCGATGATAACTATCATTTTATTTAATTAAAATTCTATTGCAAAATTTATAGACAATACTATATAAAAAAGAAAACCACCCATAAGTTTCCACCCAGAGATAATCATTATCAGGTTTTTTTTGGTAACATACATTTTTTCCATCATTATGATTTCTTATTATATCACCTTCTTGGCATTTAAGTGTTCTTATCTATAATTTTACAAAATTATTATTTTATTTTATAATTTTAAAACCATTACCAATGTATTATGAATCTTTCCCAACTATATTCCATTGTATAGCACCATATTTTAAATCATTCCTACTTTCAGACACTTAAATTGTTCCCAGTTTTTTAAATCATATAAAAAATGCTATACTTGTTTAAATTAAAAAAAATATAATTTATGTGGATTTGCTGAAAAATAAATTATGTGAATTTTTAAGCCTTTGGCTACATATTACCGAATTTCTATCTAGAAAGTATATACCAACTTGTACTACCTACAGCAAAGTAATGCCCATTTCTCCACCACTGATACTATCATTCTTTTTTTAAAAATTTATTATGAGTAAAAGGAGTTTTATTATTCCCTTTATTAATGAGGTTAAATATTTCTTTATGTTTATGGTACTTCTAAAATTTCTTGTGAGCCTGGCACGGTTCTGTGGTGTGGATATGGGGTTGTTTAAGCATTCTCTACTAAAAGGAGAAATACAGTGTAATGTCTGTGTGTCAGGAGTTCATGCCCCAAAGCAAAATGCATTATTGCATGTGTCTGGAACAGTGTGCCCAGACCGCACTACCCTCCATTCCTCCTGCAGCTGTGTGTATGTCACGCTGGGATGAACCACTTCGAGTCCAGCCACACCTCATTTTGTTGTGCTTCCCTTCCCTGTACTTCACAGATACAGCATATTTGACAAATTGAAGGCAGGACCCTCCACCAGCAAAAAGATGATGACTTTCTTTATTGTGATAGTCATTCTACTGTGGTGGTCTGAAACCAAACCCACAACACCTCTGCAGTATGCCTGTATAAAGGGTCTTTGTGTGTATGTGCTTGAGGCATTTAGAATAAATTCCTACAAGTAGTGCTATTAGTTCAAAAAGTATGGCTATTGTAAATAGTTGTAGTTAGTATGACTTTACTACAGAATTAGCCCTAATTGTAACAGTTGAACAATCCTTGGTCTGAGAACAGATGTCTGTAAAGGCAGAGAGACTAGATTTCTGGTATTGGTGGGTTAACATGTCTGCTTGTATTTAACATGAAATATCAAGTAACATAGGAAGCGTGTCTTGCCAAACACTCTGCAAACACGGGCTACAGTGGGGCCTTGACTTACGAGTTTAATTCGTTCCGAGACCGAGCTCATTAAGGAGCTCGTTAACTCAAATTATTCTATCAACTCAATGCAAAAAATCGGCCGAGAGACAGCTGGTATCTCAAAAAACTCGTTAGTCGGGACACTCGTAAGTCAAGGCCCCACTGTATTCCTGAGTCTCATCAAATACACACCCAGGACTCAGAGGTGCGAGGCGGGATGCTGCAACATCTGATTCTAACCATTCTTACATCGCAGATGGCAATACAAGAGAAATTGTGAGGTAGGAGGGGCTCGGACTTAACTCACTTGCCTTTCTTTTGGGATCATCTTCTGGTACCAAGTAGCATGACTGCCCTAGAGACTGGAAAGAAAAGAACCTTCAGAAATAATCCTTGGTTATGGATCCAAACTCATTTTTTTCAGGGGTGGCTGAAAGGAGTAATTTCACTAACAGACCTTTGAGATCAGAGGGTATGAGTATAGTCCACCCTCCATTTTGGTGGGTTCCACATGTGCAGATTCAACCAACTGTGCATTTAAAAAATCCTATATAATAAAAGTCTAATATGCAAATCGACTAAATGGTGGACCAACTCGTTGCTATGACACACACTGACCACTAACGGGCAGACACTCAATGCAGGAGCTGCCCCCTGGTGGTCAGTGCGCTCCCTCAGGGGGAGTGCCGCTCAGCCAGAAGCCGGACTCACAGCTGGCGAGCACAGCAGTAGTAGCCTCTTCCGCCTCCGTGGCAGTTGGACATCCCCTGAGGGCTCCTGGACTGTGCAGGCTGGGCTGAGGGGACCCCCCCGCCCCCGAGTGCATGAATTTCATGCACCAGGCCTCTAGTATTTGACATAAGAATGTTACGTTGTTGCTGACGTACAGGGTGTAGCTAGGCCTATGATGATTGCGTTTGTACTGAACATACAGACTTTATTTCTTGTCATTATTCCCTAAACAATGCAGTCTAACTATTTAAATAGCACCTACATTGTGTTAGGAATTATAAGTAATCTTGAGATGATTTAAAGTATATGGAGTGTGTGAGTAGGTTTTATGCAAATACTACGCCATTTTACAGAAGGGACGTGAACTCCCATGAAGTTTGGCATCCGTGGGGGGTTGTCGAACCGGTCCCTGGTGAATGTGGAGGGACAACTGTAGATGAACGTCTGCGTGCACTTATGTAATTGGTGCTAAGGAACAAAGGGGTTTTAAACCTACCTGATGACCAGAGTAGCTTTTGTAAAAGGCATCTTCCTGAACACCATCCAGAGCATCTGGGGAAAAACCATAATATTGCGTTTTAATGTGCGTCTCAGGTGATTCTGATAACCAGAGATTTGCATTCTGGTCTCTGTTTTGCTTTTGTCCACTATGATTCTGATTGTTCCTTTGCAATGCTATCTTTTTGCTCTGCTTGCTCTTCTGCTAGAGTTTGCTTATGTTCAGAGTTCAGTTCTTCACATGAGTCTAGATTTACACGTTGTGTGCAGGACTCACTCAGCGAGTTTCTTCGATTTGCGGCTTTCCTTGGCTGTGAATTTTCCAGCACTATTTTCACTTAAAATATTGCCCCTTCTCCTTTGGACATTCCCATTAAACCTAAACTGAAACTTCTAATTTAAGTCTGTCTTTTGGATTTTATGCCTTTTTATCTCTCTGCAGCCGTCTGGATAATTTTCTCAAATTTATCTTTCCTATCATCCATTCTTTAAGTGTGCCAATCTGCTCTTAAAGCTGGCCCTTGTGTTTAATTCTATTCACAACTTTTTATTTTAGATTACAGTGGGGCCTTGACTTACGAGTTTAATTCGTTCCATGACGGAGCTTGTAACTCAAATTACTTGTATGTCAAATCAGAAGCGAACGAGTGAGACACGTGATGCTGGGCTGATGTTGTGGCGTTCACTGTGACGTTCGCTGCGCCAACTAGCGGTGGGGCATCTGAAGCTGGCTCGTAACCCGAATTTTAGCTCGCAACTCAAAGCAAAAAATCGGCCGAGAGACGGCTCGTATCTCGAAAAACTTGCTAGTCGGGACACTCATAAGTCAAGGCTCCACTGTATTCTATTGAGTTTTTTCACCTCTGCCTGTTAATTTTTCGTACCCTGTTCTTTCGTGAACTTTTTATTTCTCCCCTTAGCTCCTTGATGATTGCACATATACATAGAGACAGCTTTGTTTATTTTTCATACAGCTCTAGATTGTTATGTTTTCTCAGGTTGTTGGGGTGCAAGTCCTCTCCCCCATTGTGGACCATTTCCTTGTTTGATTTGAACTTTTTTTTAATATATATTTTATTGATTTTTTACAGAGAGGAAGGGAGAGAGATAGAGAGTTAGAAACATCGATGAGAGAGAAACATCGATCAGCTGCCTCCTGCACACTCCCTACTGGGGATGTGCCCGCAACCCAGGTACATGCCCTTGACCGGAATCGAACCTGGGACCTTTCAGTCCGCAGGCCGACGCTCTATCCACTGAGTCAAACCGGTTTCGGCAGATTTGAACTTTTTAATTGCGAGGAGACATTTTCCCGGTGGAATTTCTATGTACTTTAAGATGTAGTAATAACCTTTCAAACAAGTCTGGCATTTTATTCCTCTGGGAACTTCAGGATCTCACTGGTCTGAAATAGTTCCAGACCTATATTAATATCTCCATTTGGGAGTCCTATACTATGAAAATAATCAGCAGTTTGGATTCTGCACCTATGCATGGCAGAGATTTAAAAAATTTTCATTTTGGAGATAGCTAACACGGTGGGAGCATTTCCCCCTTGGTTCTAGCTTTATGTGTGCATTCCAGTTTCCACACCTCACCACTCACAGGCCCGAGTCTTTTATTCTAGATCTCTGGGAAAACTCCAACCCTAGCTGATAGCTCCTACGCCGCATCCGATGTCCCCTTTCTGTTTTGGCATCAGCTCGTGCACTCACCACGTTGCTTATGGGGTTCTCCTTCTTTTGGCAGATAGGAATCATCCTCCCTCCGCGATGTAACACAGTTTGTTATATTTCACCCAGCAGCTCCGTGTGCCTGGAGCAGAGAGAAGGATGTCAGAATGCTGATTAGATGAGACTAGACACTGGCAGCAGTCAGGCTTGGAGGCCTAGCCCTCCCCGACCCCTCCTCCCACCCCCGCAGGTGCAATAGAGAACACGTGACTCTGAAACTGTAATCCAAGTCTCAGCTGTGACCTCACCACTCTACCTGAATAAGCAACGCTGAGTCCTTTAACCTCTCGAAGCTTTACTTTTCTCAAGAAAGTAGGGAAGTTTTAGTACTGATCTTCCTGTTGCTCTAAGTTCCCTCCTATGGAAATACAAGGCATTTTCTCGATGCTCCTTCCTACCATAGCTGCAGTATCTTCTTGGAGGCAGGCAAAATGTCTTAGTCAATAGAGTAACCTTGTGAATTTCCTTTCCTTTTGGACTTTTCACATGCCAATGCACTGAGAAAAAACCCTGGTTAGAAAGAGAGACTTGAAATGGGAAAGAAGTGATCAATTCCATTTCTTCAGAAGTTTGCCAGGGTGGGATGAGGGGTGATGGCATTCTGTGGCGTTTCGCTCCTCACAGTTCTCCTCTCTCTCCCTGGAGTGTAAATGAGTGAAACTGTATGTTGGTTTAGAGCAGCAGTTCTCAACCTGTGGGTCGCGACCCCTTTGGGGGTCGAACGGCCCTTTCACAAGGGTCGCCTAAGACCATCGGAAAACACATATATGATTACATATTGTTTTTGTGATTAATCACTATGCTTAAATTATGTTCAATTTGTAACAATGAAAATACATCCTGCATATCAGATATTTACATTACGATTCATAACAGTAGCAACATTACAGTTATGAAGTAGCAAGGAAAATAATTTTATGGTTGGGGGTCACCACAACATGAGGAACTGTATTTAAGGGTCACGGCCTTAGGAAGGTTGAGAACCACTGGTTTAGAGGTTCTGCTTAAATAAATCTTCAAGAGCCAATAAATATCTCAGGCTGAGCCCAGATGAACAGCCTCCTTGAGCCTCAGGGTACCAGGCAGCGCAGGCGCAGGAGTGGACACCTCACCTCACAGACATACGGGGAGCTTTCCTAAAACGTTGTTTGCCATGTGGTAAATTCCTCATCAAACAGCAGAGCAATCCGATTTTTAAAATATTAGATTAAAAAAACAAAAGCAGAGGCACAAAGAAATGACAAGTCCTCGCAGTGATTCTTGGGGTCTGTAGACTCCAGGTGGAATGACTGTTCATTGTGGAGAGCAATTTGTTATTGTCAACTCAAAAAGTTTAGCGCACAAGTTCTTTGTTTCAGCTAGCCGCCTCTAGAAATGTACACTGTCGACAGATTCACACAAAAGCCCTGGGCTGTCCAGAGCAGCTTCATCTTATATTTTTTTGCAGTCTATGTTTAGTAATAAAATCTGGAAGAAATTAAAATTCTCATTAATGGTGAGTCGAGAAATAAAAGACATCATGCAATGGAATGTTCTGTAGGTAGTAACATTATGCAAAGCTCCACAAACTCATCTGGAAAGGTGTCCACGCCATGTTGTTTATCGTGACGAAGAGCTTGACCTTTGGCGCCAGACTGCCCGGGCTGCCTCTGCCTAGCTCTGTGAGTCTGGGCCTCGGTTTGCTCATCTATGAAATTGGGTAATAGTAATACTTGAGCCATAGGATTGTTGTGAGCATCAAAATGGATTTATAAATAAAGTGTTTATAGCAATGCCAGACTCCCAGTCATGTACTAAACTATTGTGTTATGCTTGCTATTTCTATTGTTAGTAACTAAAAACAGCAAGCTAATGCTACCTGCTTATGTCCGGGGTTATATTGGTAGGGTCTGAGGTAAAAAGGCATACTTTCAATTTTCATTTTATACCATGTGGATCGGCTACAGTGAACAAAATTTTATTAAAAATAGTATTAAATTCAAAAGTATACTGGATAAGAGGCAGTTGTTCTGAAAGCCTGACATATAACATCTTTAAAAGATTACAATTACTGATGATCATATATTTAATACATTAGGAATTGATTAATATGGGCAAACTCTTGCATTTAATCTCATATCTGTAATGCATCTTACACTCAGCAAACGTTTCATATTCATAAATGTATTTAATCCAACTAACTGGATTATTAATGAGCTCATTTAATCCCTGTGAAGTGAATTTCATATTTATTCTAAATAGAGGAGAAAAGTGGCAGAGAATGAGTTTGTTGTTGGGTCCCCCCGCCCCCCCGCTCCGCTATCATGGCAGAGCTGAGCAGGCAGCAAAATTGAGACTTAGCATGTTAAGAACTTGAGTTTGAATAACAGATAAAAAGGTGGGTTTGTTGTGGGTCAACAAGAGAGAATAGCCAAAAAGCCAGTTCTCAAAGTTTATGAACAAAGCTTACATAACTGCCCCAGGATAAAGACGACCAGTCACTGGCAAATGACACAATAAAACATATAGCTGGCATCTGTCCATAGCACCCTCAGGTTGGATTATGCTGATAAGACCTTAAGGTGGGACAATGAATTGGTCAGATTGGTAGAACCAACAGTATAATTAAAAACATTTGCCATTGGATGTAGCTGAGGTCAGTGTAACAGTGAACAAATTTATAACAAATAGCCACCAATGTACATGCAAGTTGCTTTTCTCTCTGGTTTACTCACCTCAAAAAAGAGAGAGAGGGGGGGGGGGGGGAAGAGAGAGAGAGAGAGATCGTAAGGCTTCTAAAATGCCTTTCATCCATCTATTAACCCATTCTTTCAAAAACCAGGCATTGAGGGCTTTCTTAGTGCCAGACACTGATGATACTATGTTGAATGAGACTGATAAGGTCACTGCTCTCAAGGAGTTTACATTCAGGTAAATGATTAAAATACCAGATAGTGATAAGTGTTAGAATAAAAATAGGCTGATGAGAAAGAAAATGACTGAGTGTGACTCTATTAGGAGCCCAGGGAAGGACTCTGAGGAGGTGACATTTTAGAACAGAAGATAAGACTGTGACACGCCTGAATAAGAGAGAAGGTCATTCCAGGCAGAGGAAGTGCTTGCTCGCAGACTCCAGGGAGGGAATGAGCTTGGTGCTGTGAGGAACCAGATGCAGGCTTATAGGTAAGAGCTAGAGCATGTCCGGTTCTGTGAGAGAGACTTTTGGAGGGTCTTAATGACATGATCTGATTTAAGTTTCTAAAACTTTGGTTGCTATGTGTAAGAATGGGAGCAAGGATACCAGGTGAGAAGCTATTGCAGTAGTCCAGAAGAAACATTATGTCTTTGTCTGTCTAAGGTAAGAGTCGTGGAAATACAGAGAATCAGACAAATTCAAAGCATTTGCTGGAGTAAAACCAATAGTGTTTGTAGATACATGTGTTAAGTGGAAGAAGGATAAAGAGTAATTGCCATATTTGAGCTTGAGCAAGTGGCTGGATGGTGGTGCCATTTTACAAAAGGGGAAGAAAGAGGTATGTAAGGAGCAGTTAGGGCGTGTGTAGATAGTGTGACTCAAAAGTTCTGTATTGAACATCTATGTGAAGATGTCAAGAAGGCAAATAGACTCAGGAGTCCTGGGGCTACAACACAGAGACTGAGTCATCAGCATAAGGCCAGGAACTGGATAGAATCACCTTAAGAGATAGAGAGGAGAAGAGGTGAGAACAAGATCCTGAAGCACTCTCACATCACAAGTCAAGCTGAAAAGATGAACCTAACAAAAGAGAATAGAAAATAGTGGCCAATGTGATAGGAAGTAGAAATAAAATCAGAAGTATGTGGTATGTGGGAAAGATTCAAGAAGCAGAGAGCAACCCAGTAAATCAAATGTTGCTAGGAGGTCTACTAAGATAAGATCAGCAAATCAAGTATTTGATTCCACAGAAAAGAAATCACGTGAGGATCCGGCTATAGCTACAACTACGATGCTTTCATACCACCTAATGCAGTGATGGCGAACCTATGACACGCGTGTCAGAGGTGACACGCGAACTCATTTTTTTGGTTGATTTTTCTTTGTTAAATGGCATTCAAATATATAAAATAAATATCAAAAATATAAATCTTTTTTTTACTATGGTTGCAAATATCAAAAAATTTCTATATATGACATGGCACCAGAGTTAAGTTAGAGTTTTTCAAAATGCTGACACGCCAAGCTCAAAAGGTTCGCCATCACTGACCTAAGGGGTGGGGAGGAGCCCTTAACAGGAAGTTTGCCAACGGGTTATAGAGTTACACTGAAAGTCAATAGACAGGGCTTTCCAGTGTGGTTATTCCAATATGTAGAAAATCTCAATCTCACTCATGAAGAGGATCCATAAACATGGGTTTTTAGCAAAGTCACAAAAACAAGGAGATTGATGAACTTCAAGATAAATGTAATTATCTTAATGAGTTGAATGGGTCCACATGCAATAATTACACATTATGAGGAAATAAAAGTGACATATGATTAAGTTGGCACCAGTTCAGAAGTCAAGTTAGCCAATAGCTATCATGTAACAGAGTTTATAACTCAACAGTTGATATTTGGGTATATGGCACAAACTGAGCAATAATTCTTTTTGAATGAACTGGCTTCATTTAGGGAAACAATTTATAAAGCTGATTGGGGATAGATGTGGGTCAGCATGAATCAAATAGTGGAAATTTTTAGGAATTCATGTACCTAACATTGAATTTTAAGTTGTTTATGATGCCATATATAACTAACCTTCACAAAATTTTACACAGGTAAATATCTCATGTACCTGTTGGTACAGACATTTAGAATTTTCCCAATAAAAAGTCAACTCATAACCCAATTATTCTACAGAGCACTCTATAGTTGATAAAGCCGAGTCCAAACACACAGAGCTTCCAATCAGCATTTTTTAAACCTAACTTTTAAAATAACAGAAAACCAAGGATTACTTGACATTTGAAGAAAGCCTCTAACATAAAAGATAAGAGACATCAAAACAAGAATGGAAACTCAAGAGACTACACACTAAAAAGAACACTTTAATGATCTCAGAGAGAATAAAAATAAGCTATTTATCCTTAAAACAAAATCAGGATGCTATTAAGAAAAAAGAATAAGCAGAAATTATTATTAATAAAGGGTTCTTAAAAATTTTAGTAGCTAAAATTATATATGTTTGCAATTTATATATACAAGGTGGGTCAAAAGTAGGTTTACCATTGTTCATATGGATAATAATACAAGAATAAACTATTTCATGTACTTAAAACTGTAAACCTACTTTTCCCCCACTCTGTATATAGATTGTAAATTTATACATATTACATATTTATATTTTGTAAATCTATATATTTGTAAAAGATGTAGAAAATAAAGCTAAGGAAATATCTCATTCTTTTAAAAAAATCAGAAAAGAGATGAAACAAGGAGGCCCACAATCTAACAATAGAATACAGGAGAGAAAAAATTGTCAAAAGAAATATTACAAGAATATTTTCTGGACCTGAAAAACATGAGTTTCCAGACTGAAATGGCCTACTTAGAACCCAGCACAGTAAATGAGAAAAGAACACACAACTGCTGTAAACTTTCAGAAAGATAGTAAAAGTTTCAAGAAAGGGGGAAAAACAGGCCTCATATAAATGATCGAGAATATGAAATTCAGCAAATACGGACCCAGTGTGAGCAAGATAGAATACAAACATTTTCTGACATTTAAGATCTATGTACATTTTCCTCAAGAAGTCTTCTGAAGGATAGCTCCCTCTAAAGCACTGAGGCAAACCAAGAAAGAAAAACCAATATCCAGAAAACAAGGGACCAACCTCAGAGGGAGATGAAGGAACTTCCCTGGATAACAGTGAAAATTAGTTAGACAACTGGTAGGAAACAAGTGATCCGGATGAACCTAAGTGACAGGGAATGATCACCTGGGAGATTAGCACGTGTAGAAAGTTATAAGATAGGTTGTATTGCTTGAGCTTGGGAAAGCAGATGCAGAAACTAGACTGAGTGGGTTCAAATCCTGGTTCTGCTACATATGATCTCATCTGAATCAGTTAGCCTCTCTGTGCTTCACATTTCCCATCAATAAAGTGTGGCTCGTAATGTACCTACTCCTGGGGTGACTGTAACAACTAAATATGTCACTATACTTAAGTTGCTAAAAATAGTGTCTTGACTATTATGGGCTGCTGGAGAGGTGTCCAGCTTGTCCACTCAAGGCTACAGCCTAACCTGATTTTGTCTGATCTCCACATGATGCTTCAAAGTCAAGCTGTGACGAGCTGATGGCAGCCCGCAGGTGTCACGCTGGCCGGCATTTTCTACCTCAGTGCCTCCATCCCTCAGGCCCCTTTGTGGTGCTCAGCTCCCACATTGGCTAGAAGGGCCGAATAAAACCACAAGACTAGTCCTCATGGAGGAAGTCACTTCATTAGGCATCTTCCTGTCTGGGGGGGAGATGTGTTTGGGTTTCAGCAAAGGAACTGAAATTTCAACAGCTGAACGGGAGACAGCTGCTCCAGAAAACCAGAGGGAGATGGGGTTTTGTGTTGTGTGGCGTAGCCTGGCAACACTCCGCGCTGCTGCTGACCCAGAGCGGAGGCCGGCTCCTTGGTGGTGGGCCCCCAGAGGCGATCCCGTTTCAGGCTCGCCTGTCGGGAAGGAACAGTGTGGTCAAGGCACAGGGACTCTTGGCTTGGGTCACAGAAACACCGAGACAGCACCTGAGAAAGGGATCCCACCCAAAATATAAACGAGTAGCACTTCTGACAGCTGTGGGAAGGGAGGTTTAAGCCAGTACAGATGAACTTTTTTTTGAACATCTGAAATTCTGAGGAAATGGCCTTGGATTTATAATGCCTGTGGATTTTTGTCCCGACCCGCGGGACAACAACGGGGGAACGAGGAGACACCCTAGGAGAATGAAACAAGCAAGGGACACGAAAGAATGGAGGCAAGACAAGTTCTGATCAAGCCTCAAACTTTATTCTCACAGCGGCAGGATATATACTGTTTTAGGAATGGGGGGTGGGCAAAGGGGTCTATGGGCAGTAACCTATTACTAGAGATTTATCAGGCTCCTGATGGCTATGTGAGGGTAGTTTATCTTTAACTGCTGGCCAATTTGCAAGACACAGGTGGTTTCTGGTAATTAGGAGTTTCTGGAGGAACCAGAAACTGATAGTTCTTAAGATGGCTTTGTCTAAGCCAATATCTCTAATGGCTCCCAACAGATTTTGGTACTTGCAACAATAAGAAGAACACCGAGTTTGCGGTTTTAACTCCTTTAAGCATTTCTCTGTAAAATCGGTTCATGCTAGCTAGCCATTTGTTCTAGAAAGTATGTTTATTTTCTCACCCCTTCTTCCCCCAAGGCTGGAACTATGGCAAAAAGGAAGGTAGATTGAAGAAGGGAACAAATATTTAGGAAGTACCTTGTCTGTGCTGGGCATTGTTCTAGAAGCTTTGCCCACATAATCATAAAAATTATCAGCCAAGAATTTTAATGATGCCAATTTTAAACAGGTAGAAACTAAAGCTCAGTGTATTTAAAATAAACCTAAAACCACAAGGGTGACGAGCAGCAGAGCCAACTGAAATGAGGTCCTCTTGACTCTTCAACCTGCTCTTTCCATTCCACCACCTTCCTTCTCACAACCCCAATTGCTGACTTTTTCTCTCACGCAGTAAGGCAGCACCACCAAAGACACCACAGTCCATTTATTCATGGAGGACAGTCAGTCCCAGTCCCATAAATTCAACTGTGAGAGTGAATGCACTGCTTTCTAGCTTATCAATTAAGATTTCTGCTGTAACACATTTCTCTATTTTGCCAAGTATATAAAATCTTCATTATCCGTTACTTCTCGCCTTGCCCAGTGACAGTTGGCAAGTGCTGTTATCCTGAATAACCCAACCTACCCAGGGAATAGCCGGGATTAGAAGCTATGATGCTCACAGCTCATGAATAAGCATTCTGAGTCTTCTGTCTAGAGGCAATGAGTAATTCGGAGGTCTGTTTGGTGGAAATCCAGTTAAGCATCTGGCAGGTTGTATTGCTTCAGAGCTTTGCCTTGGTTTCCTCCTATCTCTCTGATTACTTCTCCTCTCAATACCCTTAAGAGTTGGTATTGTACAAAGTTCTGATCCCAGCCCTCTCCTTGCTTTATTCTCTTCCTTCAGCCACCAAGTATTTGAGCTCTTATGACATGTGCATGTCAACTGCTTGTTGGCTTTCCAGTCTATTTTTGGCCTGCCCCTTGTTCTGCTCTGTGCTACTGTTTACTTACAATTTATGAGAGAATGGTGTACCATGGGAGGATGGGTGGAAGAAGGCCAGATATTCTCTTCCCCTCCCCTCCTTCCTGTGGCGCTTCACTGGTCACCTGTCCAGCGGTCCTAGCTCCTGTCAGACAGTGGGCGCCCCTCCTCCACTGTTCCTCCAGCCCTAGAGGTGATGGCAGCTTCTAGCTGTGACTGATCTGTGGGGTGCCTCATTGCTCCCCATTTGGCTGTCCAGCTTTTCTATTCCCTTTTTAACCAATTATCTGTATGAAATCTCATCTGCTTGAAAAACCTGGCTCTATCCTGACTGAGACAGAAAGACAGCGTTCTTAGTTCTGAGCTACAAAAACCAACCTTGACACTGGCAGGAAAGACATTTATCCGAATGCTACTGGAGAGATCAAAGAATCTGAGGGGACCAAAGATTCGTGCCCTGAGACCAGAGGGAAGGAGCAGTGCTCAAAGCCCTCCGAGTCCGCTGTTTGGGTGAAGCGTTGGTCTTGGTCACACCACATGTGCCACCAACACTAGATGCTGAAAGTTACCATTCAAATAGTTGTCTCTGCCACTATCTGTCAACAGAATCAAATCTGGGCATTTCCTGCTTCTTCATGACATTACTGAGCGGAATAAGTGTGTCTGATTGACAAAGACAAGGTAGTGTGTCCACCCCTGGCTATACATGCGTCTGACACTTTCAGTTCTTTTCATGGGAGATGTACTCTTTAGAGGTAGCAGAATTCCCTAAATATAGGCGAGGGATTTGGATGCTAAGTGGACATTCTGTTTGAGCAGACCTTGAGACAAGGACTCAAGTGTATGTGGGAGTTGGGGGAGTCACTGATGTGGAAGTGAGGGAAGTAAGATAAGGGAGGGAAAACAGACAATGGAAGATAAATGATCAATGAGTCATTGCTGTGGGATAAGGAAAGCACATGTCTCAGAGTCATCCAACCCTGCTGGGAGCAGCTGGGGTGCGGCTTAACTCTCCCAGCCCCATTTTTCCCACCCTCATGTGTGAGCTGGAAAGTTGAGGGATAAAGGATATGGCAGGGCACCAAGGACAGGGGATAAGAAAAAAGGCAAAGGTTCCCCAGACACTAGGAACAACTAAGTGTTCAAAATACAATAGTGAACAAGAGAGAAGCATTTCTGACCTCACTAAGCTAGTGATGTCAAGAGGTGAAGAGGCAAATACAAGACAGTGGGGCAAGAGCGGTAACGGAGCCTAAGGAGAAAGAGCCAGACCCCCAGTCTTGAAGGCCCAGGAGGATTGGGATGGCATCCTACTCATTTGAATCCCCATTGCCTAGGGTGGTACCCATTCAATACATGTTTTCTGGCCCAATACTGAACGGTCAAGCATAGTTCTGGTGTTATGATATTCATTAGCTCTTTCTCAATATACCGCCTCAAGGTAGATGTGTCCCCATTTTACTGGAAGAAAGTTAAGGCATTTTGTAGTTACTCTTAACCGCCTGACAACTCCTAGTCAGTCCTCATATCTCAGTTTTGATATGATATACCCGAAAGGTTTGCCCGCACGATGTGCCCATTTTCAAGCCTGAGCTATGCCTATCAGAGAGCTTATCCTCTGATGGTAACTGGTAATTCATTCTCGTGTGTTGGCAGGAACTGAGCCCTTTCAGAGCAGGGTCGATATCTGTTTTGTTTAGTACTGTAGGTTCAGCCTACAGGCTAGTGCCAGCACATTCTAGATGTGCAAACCTCACTTACACTGATCATTTTGTGAATGACCTGGCTCAGAGATGTGGAGTAACTTGACCACCTCAAACCTAAGAGGTGGCAGAACTGAGGCTTGAGCTACAGTTGTTCTGATCCCCAAATAATTCTATACTTTGCTGAGCATTAAGCAACTTATTCACCTATGGCATCTAGAATATTTAAGTTGGCTTAAAGGCTGCTTTCTTAAGGTCAAAATAATGGGGCAGGAAGTGTCTAAGAACATCCCATAATCATCAGATGGAAGGATTGCAAAGCAGAACTCTAGACCTAAAGCTAGAAGAAGGTTCTTAGAGGATAGGGCTCTTAGCCAAAGCTTTGGCTGGGCACCTTTAAAATTTTCCATAGATTTAACATTCTAAGGTTTTTAACCTAAGTAACTATTTGGCATGCCAATTGGGAAGAAATAAAACTATGACTAATTTGCAGGTTACATTATTTTATATATAGAAAATCCCACAGACTCCACCAAAACACCTACACTTGAAATAGTAAGCAAATATAGTAAAGTTTCAGGATAGAAAATCAACATACAAAAGTCTCTTGCATTTCTATCTACTAGCAGCAAACTATCCGAAAATGAAATGGAAAAAACATTCACAATCACATAAAAAAGAATAAAATACCTAGGACTAAACTTAGCGAAGGCGATGAAAGACCTGTGTCCTGAATAATTAATATTGTAAAAATGTCCATACTATCTAAAACACTCCATAGATTCAGTGCAGAGATTAGATCCCTAGCTCAATGGCATTTTTCACGGAAATAGAACAATCCTAGATTAGTCAAAGCCATCCCGAGAAAAAAGAACAAAACTGGAGGCATCCCACTCCCCAATACTACAAAGATATAGTAATCAAAACAGCCTGGTATTGGCACAAAACCCGACACATAGACCAATGGGACAGGATTGAGAGCCTAGAAATATGGACAACTAATTTACGATGAAGTAGCCAGGAATGTAAATGGAGAAAAGTCTCTTTAAGATATAGTTCTGGGAAAACTGAACCTACTTTACCCCAGACACAAAAATTAACTCAAAATGAATGGATTACAGACTTGAATGTAAGACTCGAAACAATAAAATGCACAGCAGAAAACAGGCACTAAAGCTTCTGGACATCAGCGCAGTGGTGGTGTTTCTGTGAACTTGTTTCCAACCGTAAGGGAAACAAACTAGAAATAAACAAACGGGACTACATCAAACAAAAAGCTCCTGCACAGCGAAAGAAACCATCCACAAAACAAAAGGGCAACCAACCGAATCAGATACTGATGCGCATTTAAGAGGAATATTTGAAATTCCACTGCAAAACATTCATTTTCATGAATCTTCTTTCTGTGCTCTTTTTGAATTTGAGAAGTAAGCTTAGAGACAAAAATAACACAAACCCACATTTCCTGAGTCAGAGCAAAGGTAAACTTTCACCATCCCTGTAATTTATCAATGTGCCTTTTTAGATTAAGATAAATTGGACGGTACACAGGAAAGTTACTTTAAAAACCAGGGCTATGCTAGGCATGGGAAATAAAATCCTATAATATTAAAAATTCTTTTGAATTTAGTTGATACAAATGACAGCTTTCACAATACATGAATATGGTTTTTGGAGTCCAGGTGACGTTGCAATACTCACATTCAGCGGGGCAGCTGAGAGGATCTGACCCTTTTTCCCTCTTTGCTCCGCAGATGTGTGGTGCAGATGACATCGCAAAGAAGAGGACTCACGGTGCCAGGTTGTATTTTTCCCAAAATGGCCGTGTTCACAGGTCCATTCCCACGGATGCCTGCGGAACTTGTTACTTTCCCCTAAAGAGATGGAGTCTATTTCTCTTCCTGCACTTGGGCAATGCCTTCTGAGCACCTTGAATAAAAGAGAAAGTGATGCTGTGTGACTTCCAAGGTCAGGTCATAAAAGGGGATACAGCTCCCACTCGGCTCTTTCTTGGGACGTACAGCCCCATGGTGGTCCCGGCCAGTGGCCAGTAGTCACCATCAAATTCATGAGTGAGTGATTCTTCAACCTTCAGAGAAAAATTGTCCCTGCCACTCCCCACCCAAATTACAAACCTGTGAGCAAAATAAATATTGTCATTGTCTTAAGTTACTGTTTCGAGGTGGTTTGTCCTATAGCTACTGGAATACTTATCAAATGTCTTAATTCTGTTTTATCTTCTGTCAACAGAGTGTGTCACTTTTCACCAGGAAAACAATTTAACGATCATTCATATATTCTAGTATCTGACTCTCAGAATAAGTGCCTTGCATCCACTATACATTTGACCAATATTATGTGAGAGGTACTAGTATGCTTCCTCAATTGGAGCAACGCAAATTCTTTCTTCAAAAATTATAAAAATACATACTCATAAAAATTCAAACTTTACAGATGTTTAGTAAACAGAAAAAAAAAAAATCCCACTGTGTTGACTAACTTTCCCTCAGTTCCCCATCTTTCTAAGGTAAGCATACCAAGTCCAGTGTATCCTTTCAGACCCTTCTCAGCTTTCATACATCTTTATACACACATACCCCTACGTATCCTAGTATATTGTAGGCAAACTGCACTATTGATCTTGAGTTTTTCAGTATGTTCTTAAAGCAAGCTTATTCATAATTGTGATCAAGATGTGAAGATGATGGTTTATATATTTTAAAATCTCTTACTATGTCCCAGCCAATACAGAACATGGATAGCTTGGAATTTGCTAATATGGGAGTATTTATACACCAAAAAATGGAAAATACTAAAATTCAGGGGTTTTGTTTCTGGAAAATTAGTTAAGTTTACATCAAGATCATGTTTGGACCCTGCTAGCATGGCTCAGTGGTTTAACGTCGACCTATGAACCAGGAGGTCACAATTCGATTTCTGGTCGGGCCGTATGTCCCGATTGTGGCTATGATCCCCAGTGTGGGGTGTGCAGGAGGTAGCCGATCAATGATTCTCTCTTATCATTGATATTTCTCTCTCTCTCTCCTTCTCCCTTCCTTACTATAAAAACTAGAATCATCTTTGTCTTTGTGTATTAATACATCCAGGATAGTGTCCAGACATGAAGGCTCTCAATATGTAAATATTTGTTGAATGAATGAAAAAATGTTATAATCATAGGCTCAATCAATATTCCAGTTAATGCACTTCTGAAAAGAATGTGACCTACCAGTTTGCAAGTGAGCATGCTTTCAGAATGCAAATTCTACTTATTCTTTGTTTTCAGACATTACTTTTATTTGGATAATTAGATTACCCTCTGTGTGAGTTAGCAGAAACAGTGACATAGCTAAAGCATGCAATTCGCACAGGGGCACAGCTCCCCAAGGGCCAAGTGCTCATGCTAAAATAAATTTCAATCTCACAAACAAAAAATATCATCTATTCTACCCTCATCTCTTATTAGCTTTGGTTTTACTCAAATGGTTTTTCAGAAGGGAGAGAGTAAAAAAAATATATAAACATATACAGAACATGTGGTTATATATGTGTGTACACGTGTGCATGAGTACACAGGCATATGTAGATCTTTTTGGAGGAATCTACATACATAATAAATAGTAACTTCTTTAAACAGAAATGGCCAGAGGTTGGTGTTATGTAGGGAAGAAAGTATGAAAAAATATAAAAAGGATAGCAATTCAGGATTTGTTTTCTGTCAGAGGAAGATGGTGCCTCCAAGTGTAAACACTACCCAAATAAATATAAGCAACTTATGCACTTCAGGCCTAGAGAAGCCAAGGCAACGGAAATAATTGGGTGGAGGACAAAGGCAGTCTTGAAGAACAAAACTATGAACATTATTTAACCATTAATACCTGTTCCAGGTTTCAGGTCACTGACAATAATTATGATTTGTAGAATAATGAATATCTACATGGCATTTCACCAAATTCCATCTCTGCTTAAAATGTAAATGCTTTCCAAAGCAGATTTATCTTTTCAACAAGTCTTTTCTGTCAGGCTGGTTACAAAGAAGATGAAGGATTGTGGTTTTGGTATTGGTTGACTCACCAATTATTCCTTAGGCTGGTTCCTTTCAATGCTGTACTGACAAATAGGCATTTAGTTGCATTTTCTTTTCTTTCTTTTTTTATTTTTTGGGATATATTCCTAGATGTGGGATTACTGGGTCAAATGGGAGTTCCATTTTTAACTTTTTGAGGAAACTCCATACTGTCTTCCATAGTGGCTGCACCAGTCTGCATTCCCACCACACCCCAACCCCTGCCTGCCCCCTGTAATTCATCAGTCTGTTCCATGCTTTGATGTCTCTGGATCTATTTTGTTCATCAGTTTATTTTGTAGCACCATACAAATTTTAGGATTATTCTGTTTTTGTGAACAAATGCCTTTGGGATTTTTATAGAGCTTGCATTGAATCTGTAGATTGCTCTAGGTATTATGGGCATTTTAATAATATTAATTCTTCCATCCCATGAGCATGGAATATCTTTCCATTTCTTTGTGTCTTCTGCAATTTATTTCCACAATGTTGTAGAAAACCAATCTTACATCAATAAAAATAAAAAATAAATAAAACTAGATCCACACACAGACAATATAGAATATTTTCATAACCCCATAAAGAAATGCACCCAATAATATTCACTCTTCATTCCCTCTACCAAAAACCCCAATCCCTAGGTAATACTAATCTTTCATTCTATGGATTTGCCTATTCTGGAGCTTTCCTATAAATAGACTCTAATATATGGCCTTTTGTGACTGGCTTATTTCACTTAGCATAATGTTTTCAGGGTTCATCCATGTTTTAAGATGTATCAACACTTAATTCTTTTTGTAGGCTGAGTAATATTCCATTGTATGGATATACCATATTTCATTTACCTGTTCATCAGTTAATACTCATTTGGGTTTGTGATTATGAACAATCCTATCAACATTTGTGTATAATTTTTAATGGACAGCATGTGATTAAAAAACTAGATGTTGCCTTAGTTGGTTTGGCTCAGTGGATAGAGTGTCAGCCTGTGGACTGAAGGGTCCCCGGTTCCATTCCAAGAAACCAGAAACACCAATCAGAAAGGACATATGCACCCCTATGTTCATAGCAGCACAGTTCACCATAGCTAAGATCTGGAAACAGCCTAAATGCCCATCAGCAGATGAATGGATTAGAAAACGGTGGTACATCTACACAGTGGAATATTATGCTACTATAAAAAAGAAGGAACTTTTACCATTTGTAACAGCATGGATGGACATGGAGAGTGTTATGCTAAGCAAAATAAGCCAGTCGGAGAAAGATAAATATCACATGATCTCACTCATTTGTGAAATATAGTGAACAACATAAACTGATGGACAAAAATAGATCCCGAGACAGAGAAACACTGAACAGACCGTCAAACCTCAGATAAAGGATGGGCGGGGTGCGTGTGGGGGGGAGGCGTGGGCAAGTCCATCAACCAAAGGACTTGTATGCATGCATATTAGCATAACCAATGGACACAGACACTGGGGAGGTGGGGGCTTGTCTTGGGGGGTAGGAGTGGCAGGGGAGGTGGTGATGGGGGAAAAGAAGACATATGTAATACTTTAAACAATAAACAAAATTTCAATGGCATTTTTCATAGAAATAGAATAAATAATCCTAAAATTGGTATAGGATCACAAAAGACCCCAAATAACTGAAGGCCTCATACTCCATGACTTCATACTTATATTATAAAGCTACTAGAGGCCCGGTGCACAAAAATTTGTGCACTCGGGGCGGGGGGGGGGGGAGAGGGGGCCCCTCAGCCCAGCCTGTGCCCTCTCGCAGTCTGGGACCCCTCGGGAGCTAACGACCTGCTGGCTTAGGCCTGCTCCCGGGTGGCAGAGGGCAGGCCCAATCCCTAGGTGCAGCCCCTGGTCAGGCTCAGAGCAGGGCCGATTGGGGGGTTGGGGTGCCGCCCCCTGTCATGCACAGAGCAGGGCAGATCTGGAGGTTGCGATGCCACCCCTAGTCATGCTCAGAGTACGGTCGATTGGGGGGTTGGGGCACCGCCCCCTGTCACACTCAAGGCAGGGTCGATGGGGAGGTTGTGGCGCCACCCCCTGTCACGCACAGAGCAGGGTGGATCAGGGGGTTGGGCCTGTCATGCACAGACCAGGGCCCATCAGGGGGTTGGGGTGCCGCCACTCTCACACTCAGGGCAGGGCCGATGGGGAGTTTATGGCTCTACCCCGTCACACACAGAGCAGGGCCTGTGTGTGTGTGTGTGGGGGGGGGGGGGGGGTTGGGGCGCCGCACCCTGTCACACACAGACCAGGGCCAATCAGGGGGTTAGGGCACTGCACCTTGTCACACACAGAGCAGGGCCAATCAGGGGGTTAGGGCACTGCACCCTGTCACACACAGAGCAGGGCCGATCAGGGGGTTAGGGTGCTGCACCCTGTCACACACAGAGCAGGGCTGATCTGGGGGTTGGGGCGCTGCACCCTGTCACACACAGAGCAGGGCCGATAGGGAGGTTGTGGCCCCTCCCCCTGTCACACACAGAGCCACAGGGCGATCAGGGGGTTTGGGCGCTGCCCCCTGTCACGCTGATCCCGGTGCCGGGAGGCATATTACCCTTATACTATATAGAATAGAGGCCTGGTGCACGGGTGGGGGCTGGCTGGTTTGCGCTGAAGGGTGTCCTGGATCAGGGTGGGAGTCCCCGCTGGGGTCCCTGGCCAGTCTGGCTGAGGGGCTGAGGGCCGTTTTCAGGCTGACAGGTGACTGAAGCTCCCAACCGCTCCTTTTTTTCTTTTTTTCTTTTTTTATTCTGGGCCAGCTTTAGCTCTGAGGCCTGGGCTTCTGAAAACAGGTTTCTGGCCTTTGTTTACTGTCTGTATTTGATACAATGTTGCGGTCTGGCTGGCTGAAGCCCGGCTGAGTAAAGCAGGTTTCTGGGTTTTTTTTAGCTTCTATATTTGCAACATAGTTGCTTAGAGTTGCAGCTGAGAGGCCGGCAAGTCAGGCGGGGAACGTTGGAGTCCTCCGTCACTGAAGTAAGCAAGCCTCCCTGTTCGCATCAGCTGCCTGGCTGCCGGCTGCCATCTTGGCTGGCAGTTAATTTGCATATCTCGCTGATTAGCCAATGGGAAGGGTAGCAGTCGTATGCTAATTACCATCTTTCTCTTTTATTAGATAGGATAGTAACCCAAACTCCATGGTACTGGCATAAAATCAGACACACAGATCAATGCAACAGAATAGAGAGCACAGAAATAACCCCATGCATATATGTCAATAAATTTATGAGCCAAAAATATACAATGGGGAAAGGGCAGTCTCGTCAATAAATGCTGTTGGGAAAACTGGACAGCCATTTTCAAAAGGATGAAATTAGACAACTATCTTATACTATACAAAACAAAATAACTCAATATGTATTAAAGACCTGAAACAATAAAAATCGTAGAAGAAAACATAGGTGCTTCACATTAATCTTAGTGATGAATTTTTGGATTTGACACCAAAAGCTAAGGCAACAAAGGCAAAAATAAACAACTGGAACTATGTCAAACTTAAAAGCCTCTGAACTGTTAAGTAAACCAACAAAATGAAAGACCAATGTACCGAGTGGGAGAAAATACTTGTCAGTCATATATCTAATTAGGGGCCAATATCCAAAATATATAAAGAACTCATTCAACTCAATAGCAAAGAAACCCAAGCAATTCAATTTTTAAAAATGTGCAGAATAGATGGATATTTTTTCCAAAGAAAACATACAGGTAGTGAACAGGTACATGAAATGATGCTCAACATCACTAATCATCAGGGAAATGCAAATCAAAACCACAATGAGATAGCACCTCATATCTGTTAGCATGGCTATTATAAAAAAGACAAGAAACAACAAGCATTGACAAGGATGCAGAGAAAAGAGAACCCTTGTATACTGTTGATGGGAATGTAAATTGATGTAACCTATGAAAAACAGTATGGAGGTTCCTCAAAAAATTAAAAATATAACTACCATATCGTTCAGGTTTCCACTTCTGAGTAATTTTCTGAAGAAAATGGAAATGCTAACTTGAAAAGATGTATGCACTCCCATGTCATTTACAATAGCCAAGATATGGAAACAACCTAAGTGTCCATCAATGGACAAATGAATTTAAAAACTCAGCCATGAAAAGAAGGAAATCTTGCCATTTGTCATAACATGGGTGGATCTAGAGGGTATTATGCTAAGCGAAATGAGACAGAGAAAGATAAATACCACATGATCCCACTTATATGTGGCATCTAAAAAACAAAAACAAGCTCAGAGAGAGAACGGATTGGTGTTTGCTGAGGATAGAGGTGGACAAAATGGGTAAAGGAAGTAAAAAAGTACAAATTTCCAGTTATAAATAAGTTATGGGGATGTAAGGTACAACATGGTGACTGTAGTAATAATACTGCATTAAATATTTGAAAATTGTTAGAACATAAATCTTCATTCTCTCATCACAAGAAAAAACTTTTTTTTTGTAATTATGTATGGTGACAGGTGTTAACTAGACATACTTTGGTGATCATTTCTCAATGTATACAAATATCAAATTGTTATATTATACACTGGAAACAAATACAACGTTACATGTCAATTATACCTCAATAAAAAATTTTAAAAAGAGGCATTAGCATTGTATTAGAATTTCTAGCTAATAAATTAAGACAAGAAAAAAAGATAAGATTCAGAATTAACTTAAACTATTCAAATGAATACAAATGTTTAGCAAGTTTAACAGTTAACACAGACACACAAAAACATAACTTTCTTAAAAATAAAGAATAATCTGATAGAAGACCCAATTCAGAACACATTCTAGTTGTAATGAAATACAAAACTGCAAAGCAAATAAACTGGGAAAATTATTTGAGATAAATATTCTTTGCACTAAAACAACTACTACAATCTATCAAGCCATTAAGGAAAATAAAACTGCCCTAATAGAAAAATGAGTAAATCTGAAAAGTTAATTTCCCCAAATAAGTAATTAAAATGGCAATAGACAAAAAAAAATGTTCAATCTCCCTAGTTATTAAAATGCAAAATAAAACAATGGGATACCATTGATTTTTCAAACTATCAAAGATTTTAAAAAATGATTATGGGGCATGTTTGTAGAGAAATTGGTACTCTTACTGTTTGTGGTAACACATACACATTAGTACAACTTTTCCACAGGACAATATGACAAACATACAAATGAATTAAAAAAAAATTTTTAAGCCTCACCTCAGGATATTTTTTAATTGATTTTAGAAAGAGAGGAAAGGTAGAAAGAGAGAAACATCTATGTGAAAGAGAAATATCCATCGGTTGCCTTCAGGGGAGTGAAACTTCAACCTAGGTACATGCCTCCACTGGGAGTGGAACCCACAACCTTTCTGTGCACTGGATGATGCTCCAACTAACGGAGCCACACTGGCCAGGGATGAACTAAAAACCTTAAAACATCTTATCTTTTAACCCAGTAATTTCACTTTTAGGAATTTACCTTAATGTATATAAACCTCAGGTTCATACCATAGTGTTTATTGAAGTGTTGATTATAATGACAAATTAAAAACAACCAAAATGTCCAACTGGGGACTGTTTGAAAAACTACAAAATTTTGATATGACTAAACATTATCCTACATAATAAAGAGGTAATATGCAAATTAACCCTCACACCCTCACAAGATGGCTGCCTACAACCAGGACAGCAGGGGGTTAGTGAGGGACAACCAAACAACTGAACAGCAGGCTGCATGGGGCAACCAGGCCAGTGGGGGTGGGGGGCAGTTGGGGGCAACCAGGCCGGCAGGAGGGCAGTAAGAGGTGACTAGGCCAGGGGGGAGAGTTAGGGGCAACCAGGCTGGTGGGGGGTGCAGTTGGGGGCGACCAGGCTGGCAAGGGGGCAATTGGGGGAGATTAGGCTGGCAAGGGGGGGCAGTGAGAGGCAACTAGGCCAGTGGAAGGGGCAGTTAGGGGCAATCAGGCCGGCAGGGGGGGGAACAGTTAGAGGCGACCATGCAGGCAGGCAGTTGAGTGATTAGGAGCCAGCAGTCCAGGATTGTAAGAAGGATGTCCAACTGCATTCGGACATCCGGAGGGGTCCTGAATTGGAGAGGGTGCAGGCTGGGCTGAGGGGACACCCCCCCCTCCCCTGTGCACAAATTTCATGCACCAGGCCTCTAGTGTAGCTAAAAAATATTGTATGAAACATGTTTACAAAAGATAGCTTTTGCAAAGTGCTGTTGACAATTCATATGCATCCCTGTGGTAAAGGATTGTACTAAATGGACTCCAAGACCTTGTAACTCAAAGTGAGGTCCATGGACCAGTAGCTTTGACATCACCTGGGAGCTTGATGCAAATGCAGATTGTTGCTTCCACCCCTGGACATCATGATCAGAATGGGTATTCTCACAAGATTCTCATGTACATTCAAAAGTGAGATGCAGGCATGGAAGGTGCCCTCTAACTCTCCACTTCTCCATCCACTTACGTTGTTGGAGTCTCCTTTAGCCATTCCTCCTCTGCCTACTCTTGCACAACCTACTAAATATCCATTTAATAACAACCTATAAAAGGCAGAAGACCTGAGTGTGATTTGTGATCAAATGGGTATAATGAGCCTCAAATTAATATAGTCTGATGGATGGTTCTATTCCTTATTGATGGGAATTTGGGGTGGGGACAGGAGTCCCACTGAAAGCCATTGACAGTCAAATGAGTGTGATGTAATCAGGTATATTCTTCTTGAACCCAATGAATCAGAACATACCAAATCTCTCACTGTCCTGTACGATTCTCACCCATTACTCTAGTCAGCAATTTTTGGCTGCCTACCCACTCTTTGGGACTATCTGCAGAAGGGAATGGCATTCTGCCTTCTGAGTAGCATAGGCACATTAGTCCCGTCCCTCAGGATAGTACTCTTCTTGTGCAGACATAAGCTTCCAGCTTTCAACAGCTGATCTTCCAAAACTTCACACCAATAATCAGTGGAAACAGAACCAGACCTCATGCATAAGACAAGAACCAGAGCATTTAATGACAACTGGATGTTAAATACCACTTCTCTGGTAGTTTCATCTTCTTCCAGTTCCCAACTCCCAATATTTTATGCTCTGCAACAACCAGCAGCTTTCAACACTCCCATCTTCGGTGCCTTTCCTGTGACCTCAGTCTGGAAGGCCCTTTCGGTTTGTTGCTGCCTGAATAACCTCTGCTTGTCCTGGGAGACTCAGCTCAAGATGTATCTGCTCTCCCAGGCAGCCTTCCTTCAGCCTCCAGGCTGCATGACACGTGCCTCTCTCCCTTCCCATAGCACCTTGTTCAACCTCCACTGTATCACCTTAGGCCAGTTCTGTCCAATAGAAATATAACAGGAGCCACATACATTTAAATTCCTAGCAGCAAAGTTTTTTATTATTATTAAATATGTTTTTATTGATTTCAGAGAGAGGAAGGGAGAGGGAGAGAGAGAAATATCAATGATGAGAGAGAATCATTCATTGGCTGCCTCCTGCATGCCCCACACTGGAGATTGAGCCCAAAACTCGGGCATGTGCCCTGACTGAGAATTGAACCGTGACCTCCTGGTTCATGAGTTGATGCTCAACCACTGAGCCACACTGGCTGGGCCCATTGGAAGTTTTTTTTTAAATTAAAAATTAGCAGGTGAAAGAGATTTTAATTATGGGTTTTACTCAATCCAGCATGTTCAGAATGTTATTTCAACAGGAAATCAATACCATACTAAAAATTCATTATTTTACAGTTTTTGTCATATCGAGTCTTCAAAATCCATTGTGTCCTTTACACGTAGAGCACATCTCAATTCAGACTAGCCCCATTTCAAGTACTCAGCAGTCATACTTGGCTGGTGGTGACTGTATCAGACAGCCCAGCCTTACACTGCAATAATCTACTTATGAGTCTGTTGTCCCCACTAGAGGTAAGCTGCTCAAGGGCAAGGTCAATGCCTTACTTATAGTATCATCAGTGTCACATCAGTGCCTGGTACATAATGAGCACTCGGTAAATGTGAGCTAAACTGAACTGACCTGAAGGTATTTGGAGAGAAGGTGGGATTTTAACAGCTGTTCACATGAAGAGGACCTTAAGCAGACTTGTAATAATTATGATGATAGGAATAATAGCTAATATTTTTGTCTTGGACAATGCTCTATGCTCTGTCAATGTGTACCTCATTTAACCCTCACAATAACCCACACTCTATGTCAGTGATGGCGAACCTTTTGAGCTCGGCGTGTCAGCATTTTGAAAAACCCTAACTGCCCTAACCGGTTTGGCTCAGTGGATAGAGCATCGGCCTGGGGACTCAAGGGTCCCAGGTTCAATTTCAGTCAAGGGCATGTACCTTGGTTGCAGGCACATACCCAGTAGGGAGTGTGCAGGAGGCAGCTGATCGATGTTTCTCTCTCAACGATGTTTCTGACTCTATCTCTCTCCCTTCCTCTCTGTAAAAAATCAATAAAATATATTTTTTAAAAAAAGAAAAACCCTAACTTAACTCTGGTGCCGTGTCACATATAGAAATTTTTTGATATTTGCAACCATAGTAAAACAAAGACTTATATTTTTGATATTTATTTTATATATTTAAATGCCATTTAACAAAGAAAAATCAACCAAAAAAATGAGTTTGTGTGTCATCTCTGACACGCGTGTCATAGGTTCGCCATCACTGCTCTATGTACTAGTATTGCCTTCACTTTATGGTCAAAGAAACTTGACCCCAACTCATACTTCTACTCAGTGGAAGAGCCAGGACTTACTGAAATAGTTTCTAGAACAACAAAGTAAATGATAAACACACCCACAACCCCAACAGACAAAAAGCAGAAAGACAACAATCACAGATGTTACACACCTGCACCAATAGATAAGGCTTCTCCAGAGTCTCCCTTACCATCCCCACCAGCATCTTCTCTGGGGCCCTGCCGTCTGTGGAGTTCTGCCTTCTGCAGTGTGTAACGCTTTTCCAAGTTCTTGAACCAGCCCTTCCAGGTTTGAAATTTACTGTATCGCATACTTGCCATCTGAAGTGCTTGCATTCTGCCCATCTTGTCAAAATGGCAGATTTTCACAAACCATTCCAGTGGATAAAGTCACTTTTCTCAGAGCCTAATCGCCCAGTATCTGGAGAAAGGGTAGGGTAGAAACAGCTGGCTTTGCTCCACCACTGTCCCCAGAGGCCCCAGTCTCACTTACATGGCCTGGATGGGGGGAGGGGGTGTAGCAATCACTGCTGATGTGTGCTTTTGTTTAAGGCAACCAGGCTCAATTGTGCTTCAGAAAAACGATGCAGATTGCAAGTTTTTATTCTTCTGGTGTACAAAAATTCCATTATCTCTAAACCCCAGGAACCAGAACCACATCTGGCAAAGGAAATAAAGCTCGAGTCTTAAGGAGAGAATCGATTAGGAGCTTTGAAAACAGGCAGCCACATTTGGATTTGATGTGGTGGGAAATAAAGAACGCTGGAGGGTTTCTGAGCAAGGCGCGCGCGTGATGTGAGGAAAACAGTGATTAAGGAAGATGAAATGCAAGCAGGACAAATTGAGGGGAGGGGCTGGGATCAGAGAGGAAGCAGTCTTCTGGGCCCAGGGAGGTGGAGAGAGCAAGAGAAAAGCAGGCGTTTTAGGAAAGGGCTCCACCACTCTCTATAAACTAGTTAACATATGCCCATCCTCAAATCACTGTACTACCAAGTTACTACCAGATCTATATTCTCTTACTCTATTTGAGAAGGCAAAAATAAACCCGTGAGGAGCTAAATATTTTCATTAAAATAATAAAATTTCATCTGTGAATTTAATGGTTTAACTGTATGTATACCCTGCTGAGAAAATGAGCCTGCAGAACAGTACATGGGGCAGAAATGGAGCACAGAAAAAATCATATTAGGCTCTTATTCACAGAATACAACCACAATGAAAACAAAAATAAAATTTAAAGCAGCCTCATGTGGATGAAGCCCAAATGACAGAATATAATCCCCAAAGTGGTAGCCCTGAGCCTGTCCCCAATTCATTGCCCTTCAGGACTCTAAAAGCACCCTAGCAGTTAAGTCCTATGGTGGCAGGAGGTATAGGCTGACTCTCAGGTGGACCAACATCGTTTGCCAAAGCCCGGCACCCTAAGCCGTCATGTTCTTCAAGTCTGGATGCAATTTTATGTGGTCCAGAGACTTAAGTTCTTTTCATCCAAGTTTAGGTCTAGAAAGCATCTTGGAGAACATCTGAACCCAGAGCTTATAAATATTTACAAGCTGCACGCCCCCTTTTCCATTTAATCTAATAGAAATACAATGGATAAATATTAAAATGGGCACCTTGAGGAAGGAAGGACGGAGGTGAAAGCCCAGAATTCCAACTACTCATTCTCCCCTTCCCTGTCCCAACACTGCCCCGCACCCCACAGGACTTAGATACACTGTAGCTGACCCGGAAGTCCTCCCAGGAAAGCCCTTTGCAAAAATACTAAAGAGTCCAGTGCGCTTGTTTGGTTTTGGCTTCTTGTGACAGAGGAAAAAAATTGAAGCCCAGTAAGTTTAAAACAGGATTTCCATTTCTACCCACATGACATATTAAATAAAAGCCTTCTTCTAGAAACACACAGAATTCTAGCTAAATACAAATACCCATTTAAATGTATAAAAGGAACCCATAAGACATAAACTCTTCAGTTTGAAAATATGGGTATAACCTATAACCCTCTAATTCCATGTCTAGATATATGTCCCCAGGACAATTTTTTAAATTCTTAGTGGAGATGCATCATTGGGTCATGAAATCACTTTGGTAAATAGCAACCAGCATATTTTTGGGGGGGTGTGAAATAGATTGGGTTAAACTGGATTATAACTGAAGAGAAAATAAGGGTGAGCTTTACTTTGAGAAACTTTTGGTCCACCTATATGTGTATACACACACAGACAAATGCAGTACATGTATGTGCTGGGCTTCCATATAAAATGTATGTTTAACTGTGGGTGTAGATAAAACTTTTTGGAAATGTTAATTTAGAGAAGCTTTTGTATGTTAGTATAGGAAATATATAAGAAGATTCATTGAAGCACTGGCTAAATAATGCAAAATTAAAAGCAATCTAGCACTTCCAGTCAGGATGGTAGAGTAAATGCTATGCTCATCTCCAACATCAAGTTACAACTAAATTACAGAGCAACCATCATGCAGAACCACCTGAAGGCTAGCTAAACAGAAGTCCTATAACTAAGGATGTAAAGAAGAAGCCACAAAGAGACCAGTGGGAGGTCTCAGAGACACAGCATAGGCAGGTCCCATGCCCACTGTGTGGTGATTAAGAATTGGGAGAGATATCTCGGCTGTGGAAGTCCCCTTAAGCAGTAAGGGCCCCCAGACCCTGCTCCCCAACCTGGGGCACCAGTGCTAGGAAGGGGAATCTGCCATAACATATGGCTGTGAAAATCAGCAGGGGTTACATCCAAGTGATGGAGGGCTGCTGGAGTCCCAGGTGTTTCTCTTGAGGGGCCTGCACATCCTTCCTCCCCCCTCCCTCCCCCCTTCCTCCCTCCCTCCTCCTTCCCTCCTTCCCTCCCCCTCCCTCCCTCCCCCCCATCCCTCCCTCCCTCCCTTCCTCCCTCCCTCCCTCCCTCCCTCCCTCCCTCCCTCCCTCCCTCCCTCCCTCCCAGGTTCACTCATTCTGAGCTATAGCTCAGATGCAGCACCTCAGAAAGCACCAGGGACATACAGGGAGGGCCTGAAATGACTGGCTTCAGGACACAGCTGACTGGAGAGGCCTGGGCCAGGGCAGCTCTCTCTGGGATAGAAGCATTGGCAGGTGCCAGGGCTCCTTTGTTGAGCTTTACCCTCACCAAGCTGACAAGTGCAGGCGGGTACCAAATCTCAGTTCCCCATTAACTGGCTTAACACTGTTCACCCCTGAGGCCTTGCCCCACTAACTCTCACTAGAGGCCCAGGCCACTAGTGGCTTTTCCATACACGTGGCCTGCCTTTGCTCCGGCTGAAAACTTTCCAAAAGTCTCTCAAAAGTCCACAACACCAAAAAAAGCAGCAGCCAGCCTTTGCTTGCCCTTGTGTCTTGCTGAGTCTCCCCAAGCCCAGAACAAGCGGTGACCAGTCTCAACTTCCATAGCTACTTCCATCAGGTGGCCCCACGACTGGCATAAACTGTGGCCAGTGTTGGTTGGGAATGTAGCTTCGACTAAGAAGCCACAAGCTCAGCACAAGTGGCAGCCACAGAAAGACTCTAACCAGGGCACTAATGACAACTGGCCTCAGTTCGTAGCATAGCCTCTCCAAGTGCCTCCAAACCTAGAAGAAGTGGTAATGAATTATAGATCACTTTGTAGTTCCCACTAGGTGGTTCCAAGCCAGGCACAAACAATGGCTCCCCTTGGCCTGCTCCGGAGCCCCTCCCAAGAGGCTCCAGCATCAACATCCCCAGTGGCCTCCTTCAGATCACACAAGAGCACCACCCAACCAACTCCACAAATGACCCGCGCCGAGGGCAGACTCAGCTGGCATTAGAAGCCTGCTAAAGTGACGCTTGGTCCATGGGGTCAGCCCCTGCCCCTCCCCCACCCCCACCCCACAACAGCTTGTCTGCTGTGGTCACAGCTAATCTTCATAGGCAGTCAGCCTGAAGATTAATCACACCCACAGATGTGCCAACAGCAATTAAGTTTCAACTACAACAGGAAGGCACACACAACGCACATAAGAGCACCCTTAGAGCTTAAGTGACCAGGGATACAATGCCACTGGGCCTCAAGGACACAACCAAAGCAGTTCTAAGAAGAAAATTTATAGCAACACAGGCCTACCTCAATATCCCTGATGAACACAGATGCAACAATTCTCAAAATATTAGCAAATTAAACTCAGCAATAGATTAACAAGATCATTCAGCAGGATCAAGAAAGATTTATTCCCAGGTTGCAAGGTTGGTTCAATATATGCAAATCAATGACAATGATATACTACATAAAAAAGTGAAGGATAAAAATCATAGGAACATATCAATGGATGCTTAAAAAGCAAAAAGCATTTGACAAAATCCAACAGCCATTTATGATGAAAACTCTCAGCAAAGTGGGGCTAGAGGGAGCACACCTACACATAATTAAAGCCATGTGTGGACAAACCCACAGCTAACATCATACCCAACAGTGGAAGCTTAAGCTTTTTAAGATCAGGAGCAGACAAGGATGCCATTTTCACCCCTGTTATTCAATATAGTATTGGAAGTCCTAACCTCAGTAATCAGACTAAAGGAAAAAAAGGCATCTGAACTGGAAAGGAAGAGGTAAAACTATAATAATTTGTAGAGGATATGGTACTATATCTTGAGAACCCCAAAGATTCCATAAAAATTATTAGAATAAATGATTTTAGAAAAATAGCAGAGTACAAATTAAATATTAGTAAATAAGTTGCATTTTTATATACCAATAACAAACTATCAGAAAGAGAAATTAAAGAAACAACTTACAATTGGATCAAAAGAGTAAAACACCTAAAAATAAATTTAACCAAGGAGATAAAAACTTGTACTTGAAAAGCAATGACATCAACAAAAGACCTTGAAGATGATACAAATAAATGGAAAGATATATCGTGCTCATGGATAGGAAGAATTAACACCATTAAAATATTCATAATACCGAAAGCGATCTACAGATTCAATGCAATCCTTATCAAAATACCAATGGCATTTTTCACAGAACTAGAACAAATAATCCTAAAATTTATATGGAACCACAAAAGACCCTGAATAGTCAAAGCAATCTTGAGAAAGGAGAACAAAATTAGAGGTATCATGCTTTCAAACTATGCTACAAGGCCATAGTAAACAAAACATCATGGGTATGGACAAAAATAAACATATAGATCTTTGGAACACATTAGAGAGCTCAGAAATAAATCCTTGCCTATATGGTCAATTAACATTGATGGCAAGACATACAATGGGGTAAGACAGTCTCTTCAATAATCGGTGTTTGGAAAACAGGACAGATACATACAAAAGAATGAAACTGGTTCACTTTCTTATACCACATACAAGAATAAACTCAAAATTGATTAAAGACTTAAGTGTCAGACCTGATACCATAATATTCCTAGAAGAAAATATGTATAGGCAGTAAAATCTTTGACATTGCTCTTAGTAATTTTTTTATATGTCTCCTCAGGGAAATAAAAAATAAACAAATGGGACTGCATTAAAGTAAAGAGTTTTGCACAGAGAAGGAATCCATCAACAAAATGAAATGATAATCTATTGAATGGGAGAAGACCACAGCCGGTGTGGCTCAGTGGTTGAGCACCAACCCATGAACCAAGTGATCACTTTTTGATTCCCAGTCAGGGCACATGCCTGGGTGGTAGGCTCGATCCCCAGTAGGGGGTGTACAGGAGGCAGCCAATAGATGATATTTCTCTCTCATTGACATTTCTATCTCTTTATCCCTCTCCCTTCCTCTCTCTCTAAAAGTAGTAAAAACATATTTAAAAATAGTGAATGGGAAAAAATATCCACCAATGATAAGGGGTTAATATCCAAAGTATCTAAGATACTAATACAACTTAACACCAAAAAAGACCTGAACATACATTTCTTCAAAGGGAACATACAGATGGACAATAGACATATGGGAAGATGCTCAATGTCACTAATCATCAGAAAAATGCAAATTAAAAATACAATGAGATATCACCTCACACCTGTCAGAATGGCTATCACTAATACATCAACAAACAATAAGTGTTGGTGAGGAAATGGATAAAAGGGAACCCTCATGCACTCACTGTTGGTGGGAATGTTAATTGGTGTAGCCACTGCGGAAAACAGTATGGAGCTCCCTCAAAATATTAAAAGTAGAAATACCAAATGACCCAGTAATTCTACTTCTGGGTATTTATCCAAATAAATCTAAAACTCCAATTTAAAAAGATATATGCACCTGTATGTTCATAGCAGCTTTGTTTACTATAGCCAACATATGGAAGCAAACTAGATGTCCATCAATAGCTGTATGCATAAAGATGTGGTACATACACACAGTGGAATATTAATCATAAAAGAGAGTGAAATCTTATCACTTGTGACATGAATGGACCTAGAGGGTATTATGCTAAGTGAAATAAGTCAGACAGGGACAAATACCATATGATTTTACTTTATGTGGATTCTAAAAACCAAAATGAACAAACAAACAGAAACAAATTGGTGGTTGACAGATCGGAGAAGGTTGGTGGTAGGATTAAAAATGTGAAGGGATTAAGAAGTACAAACTGCCGGTTATAAAAATAGCCACAGAGCTGTGATGTACAGCAGAGGGAATACAGTCAATAATACTGCAATGTCTGTGTATGGTGCCAGATCGATACTAGACTTATCTGGGTGATCAGGTATATACATGTGTAATCATGAAGTGAAATACTGGAAATTAATATAACATTGTATGTCATATGAAATAGAAAAGTAAAATAAAAATTTAAAGAAGCAATCTGAGTGTTCATCAATAGAAAAATGAATATACATAGATAGTGGTCTGTTCATGAAACATTACACTACATAGCAGTTAAAATGAATGGGCCAGAGCTATGTTTCTGAAATCTAATGCTAGATTCAGAAAAAGCCAGTGTGCTTCCATTTATTCAAAGGTTCAAAACATGCAAAATGACAGTCCCTACTGTTGAAAGACACATATGTATATGGAAGTAGGAAAGCATGCAAATTCAGGACAGTGTTTATCTTTGGGGTGGGAGGAAGACACATGGGATTGAAGAGGAATCAGGTAGGTCTAAAGTGAACTTGTCAAAATGTTAGGATTGCCTAGAACTCAGTACTGACACACAGAGTTTTGTTATTCTATTCTCCCTATTTGTTGTTGTTGTTGCTTTTTAAAAATGGTTTTGTAAGTCACAGGTACTCACTTGAGACCAGATGGATGACTGGAGGGTAATCTGGAAGAAACCCAGGATGTAATCCTGACCGAGTTCCAAGCTAGTCTTCTTTCCACATGGCTCCCAGTTCATGATCTGTCTGCAAATAAAGGATTTGTGTCATTTTTGGTTCTAATCTTAGTAATTTATTTTTACCTGAGAGATATTGTTCCCCAAAGACCACCAGGCCACGTCTGCTCTGGCCAGAAATAGCACAAAGCACATTTACTCTGAGGCTGAGCTGTTGCTTCTCAGTTTGGCTCTGTTTTCTAACCTTGCTCACTCATTGCAACAAAACACTGAGCCATTGAAAGATCTTTAGAGAGAGAGAGAAAGATGATCTAAATATGCAAAAAGTATAAAGGTGGGAAGAAAGAGTGAGAGGGGAGAAGATGGGGGGAAAAGGGAAAAGAGGGAATAAGAAGGAATAGTAGAAGGGGAGGAGAGCGAGAAAGAGAATCAGCTTTGCATGAGGAAATAGACAAACTCACAGGAAGTGATCAAATAAAGTCAGAATATTGCTGAGAAACCATGAAACAAGCATGGGATGGATTTTAAATGTGTATAACTTGAAGTAGTAGCACTTCTATAGATTTTGAGCACAAATGTACAATCTAATGGGAGGGAGTTCATTAACTTTTTTCCAGTCTATCATATGACAAAAACAAGGAGACAAAGGATACTTTGGCAGCTCCTGGAGACCCTTATGCAGAGAGATTTATTGAGCTTTTGGAAGCATGACTTCCAGGTCAACTTGAGCTTTTCAGGTGGGTGAGCCAAAGCTTTCTGCTGTTGGAGGCAGTAACCCAGACAATAAGAAGATAACCCTTATATAGGACAGGATCTGTGACAGGTCATTCTCTGGAGTCAAACAGCTAACTGTACATAACTATTAATCAGATTCTTCTCACCCTGGGATGCCTACGAATGATATGAACTATGAACATATTCTTTCTGTACTGCTGGAGACAACAGCCCTGTAACAGAATTCCTTGTATTATGTCGAGAGCAATGCAGCTACCACTAACGTTGATTGACCACACACTCTTATAAATCCTTTCTGTCATTTAGTCTCAACCATCTTCCCAGGAAAGTACTCTTGCTAGCCTCCTTTTACAGCAAACAAAACCGAGACCCAGGAAGGTTAAGTCATATACATCATGTCTCCCGAAAGAAGTGTGGAGCCAGGATTTGGAGCAGCCAGTTGCTGCTAACAGACTGAACTTTTATGTGCCACACTATGCCTGGGAGACAGTGTCTATATATATAAAACCCTAATATACAAATAGACCGAATGGCAGAACCGAACAACCGGTTGCTATGATGTGCACTGACCACCAGGGGGCGTGCACAGAACATGTGGGTGTCGGCTGTGGCGGGCTGGTGGAGCAGATGAGTGGGGGCACCAGACCAAGGCAGGGTACTGGTTGCTGTTATCAGGGTGAGCCTCTGGTGGTTACTGAAAATTCTTTGCTCCTGCGCGCTGTGGTCTCACCCGGTGCTCACACCCTGCTGCCAGCACTGGCCCCACTTGCACCTGCTGCCAGCGCTGGAGCCACCGCTCGCACTCGCTGCTGATGCCCGGTGCCGAACCCAATTGCTCAGCACCATTAGTGGGTGCGCATGGTGGCTGCTGGCCCCGATTGCCCCTCAGGGCTTCTCCACCTCCCCCTGCTCCTGAGGGGCGATCAGAGCAGCAGCCACCACACACACCCACTAACGGCACCGACCCCGCTCGCACCCGCTGCTGGCACTGGCCCCAATCACTCTGCGTGGTCAGCTCACGGGAGTGGTGGTGGCAGGAGCAGGGCTGCTGGCAGACAGGGGACCAGGGGCCGCAGCAGGAGGGGCCAGGCGAGGGTGCAGGGGATGGGTCGAGAACTGCCCCTGTGCCCACCACAGCCTTGCGGTCCACAATTCCTTTCAAGGTGCATGAATTCATGCACTGGGCCCCTAGTTTAAAATAAGTGGAAGCAGCTATTGAGATGACAGCATCAAGTTATATGAGGACCAGGGGACCTGGGCTTCAGATACAGCAGATCTAAGGGGCAAATATTCATATATCAGTGAAGGTGGGAATGGTTTGCTGAAAATCAGAATCCTTTCCTTGGAGCTCCCAGCAACCTAGAACATTTGCCACGGGGCACCTGTGTGTCCTACCCCACCTAAATTATGGCTAATTCTGCAATGTCCCTCAACCCTCAGACAGCACAAATGGAGATGGACTTGGAAATTATATTGGATGAAAGTTGGAATGCTTAAGCTTGAGTTCAGTGTTGTCACTTACTAACTAAATGGATTCATTTCCGTGAAATAAGAAAAAGAATGCCTGCTACTTAGAACAGGCAAGTCAAACCAGATAGAGACACAGAGAACTCTGTACACATTGTTGACACGTGAAATATTTTTTTTTCTTTGTTCCATAAGTCAAAGCAGAACATTACAACAAAATATTGGAATTGTCTATACAAGACCCTTGCAGATCTCAAAGAGCCTTTTTTTTTCATTTAGTACTAGAGGCCCAGTGCACGAATTTGTGCACCAGTGGGGTCCCTCAGCCTGGCCTGTGGGATTAGGCTGAAACCGGCTCTCCGACATCCCCCAAGGGGTCCCAGATTGTGAGAGCATGCAGCCCAGGCCGAGGGACCCCACCGGTGCATGATCAGTGCCAGGAGTTCCATGGGAGGTTGGCCCGCTTGGGAGGGCTCCAGGGCATGTCCGGCCCACCTCACTCAATCCCGATCGGCCAGACCCCAGCAGCAAGCTAACCTACCGGTTGGAGTGTCTGCCCCCTGGTGGTCACTGCACATCATAGCAAGCAGTTGAGTGGCCTTAGCATATCATTAGCATATTATGCTTTGATTGGTTGAACGGCCGACCAGATGACCGGACATTTAGCATATTAGGCTTTTATTATATAGGATTATTAACATTGGTCCAATCATTTTTCCATTTTTATTCCATCTCTAATAGGAGGGGTATTAATCACCAAAGTTTCTTCTAACTTTGATATTTTGTGATTTATTTTGTACCAGATCTAGGAGAACTGGACTGGGGTTTCTAAATGGTAGTTTGGGTACTTCCAAGTCACCTTATTCTTCTAAAGTAAACAATCATTGCATTCTTAGGGCCCCACCAATCACACAGGACCCCAGAGGAAATCTAACAGCCCACAGATATCATTACAATGGTTCTAATTGCCCCGGGTTCAAGTAGGAAGGGTGGCCTTCATTCTAACACTTTTGTTCTGGGTAATGCCAGACACAAGAGGAAAAAGTTTGAGAAAGCTTTCAGCCCTGTGATCTCAAGTCACTGCTTCACTGATAAGTGTCACTTGAAAATGATGTCAGGTATGACCAGCTAAGGCAAGCTGGGAGCCAGAGCCAGGAGCCCTCCCGGCTTCCTGCCTCTCTGTGTTGGTCTTTTCCCAGCAAGACACATCAAGTGTGGCAACTCTAACTTGTGGGGGTGACTGGAGCGTGGTCCTGAAGCAGCTGTGTGCTGGCTGAGTGCTTTGCCAGTCCCTCCAGAATAGGGCTGACCCCATTCCAAGGGAAGCCAGCCCCTGGGGATCCTAGGGACAAGGCTGAGACTGACAGGTCCATTTTCAAAGGAAAGGGGATGATCAGTAACCCTGATCACAGTCTATTACGTGGACCTTCCCCCAGCCATCCATCCCCTGGGTTCTGACAGGCTGAAGCAGATGATAGGAAAAGTCACTTATACAACTTGTAGCTGTCTGCAGCCTGGAGATACACATAATGTCCATGGCCGGAACGGCTACAATGAGATGAGCCTGGGTGGCCTCCCAAATCACCGTGCAGTGGGCACGCATCAATGATTCATTCTGTGTCTCTAGCAGGCCACGCTCACTCCTGCCTGGGGCCTCTGCATTGGCCACTCTCTCCCAAAAGCTTGGCCCTCAGGTCTCACACAGCTGGCTCCTTTCTGCGATTGAAATTTCATTTGCAATAGCATTTTCTTAGACCTTCCGTGCATACAGCCTCCCAGCACTCTCTATCACAACACTCCATTTTGCATTTTATATAGAACTTCTCATTATCTGAAATGATTCTGTCCATTTGTTTTTCTGGTTTATTTTCTATTTTCCCCTTAGAATGTTAACTTAATGAGAGCCAACATCATCTCTGTGTTCTCCAAACTAGCCCAGCACCTAGAAAACTATGTAGCAGATGATAAGGGATCAATAAAAACCAGTAAAATTAATTTGTTAATGGGTTAATTCTATTTAGGACACGTGGGTACTAGCAGTGGTGAGATTTCAAAGCTTCAGGGTAGTTATCATAGACACTTTGAATATGCCACCATTTCATGAACCATCCCCTACCCTCCCCCCCATTAAAGATCGGACCGTCACTATAATCCCTAGGGAGTGGCTCCTGACAGCTATATTTATACTACATAACGTTTTCACCGAGGAATGAGTTTGGTTTTACGTAACGACAATAACAATGACCTATCTCAGTGCACTGTGATTTCAACAGGTGAGTTATCATTCTTCTCGATTACGAACAACTCAGGAGTGAAATCCAGTGTCAGTGTGGCAGCTCAACCACTGAGGGGCCTCGGCTGCTCCTCCGTTGTACACTCTGTTCCCAGCACACAACTCTCATCTGGTGCTCATCACATCATGGTCACAGGAGGACTGCTGCACCACCAGGCATCGCATCTAAATTCCAGAGAAGAGGAGGAAAAGCAAAAGGAGAAAGAGCCACCCATGCCAGGTAAATCTGTTGTTTCTTTTTATTGGGAAAACAAAAGCTTTCCCAGAACCCATATCCAGCCACCTTTATTTACATCTCCTACACTGGTGCTGGGTCACATGGCCACCGCTATGCCAATTACTGACAAAGGGAAAAGATTACTAGGACTGCTCAGGAGTGGGGAACATCTGGCCCTTGAGCCATATGAGGCCCTGGAAATCATTTGGTCTGGCCCTGCCAAGGCATTAGGGGTGAGTTAATTAAATGTTTGACCAAATACAGCAGGCTAATTTTTAAGTCGATAATTTTGTATGGCCCACGAATGATGTTATAAATATCCAAATGGCCCTTGGCAGACAAAAGGTTCCCCATTCCTGGCTTAGATTGTCACAATTTATCCTCTGGGGCTGGAGAAAGGACCTATTTTTCTTCAGATCAAGGCATTGCCACATTCTACTCAACAAACAGATGTGTCATTAACTAAATGAGCTGGAGTAGACTTGACTCAGTCAGAGCTGAGGCTTACAGAAGCTGAGAGTTAAAGGCAGATCCCTTAAGCTGTCACATTTTTTAACTTTAAGATTTGATTGGGCAAACTGTTTAAATTCTATCATATGCTCAATATACTCACAGTGTGTTTCCCTTTTCTGTTAAGCTAGCTCAAGATAGAGTCTGTTATTTAAAACTAAAGGGTCTTTGTTACAGAGCATCTAACTACTAACATTCTACATGGGCAAGAGGGCTGCACTGCATGGGTGCTGTAGAGGGTCAGACAGTCCACCCACACCTCCCTCAAGAATGATTCTTTGTACCAAACACTGTGCTCCTCCCGGGGCAACCCAAACACTGAGACATTATGTCATCAGCCTGACAACCTTCTCCTCCTCTTCATCTTCACAAGTATTTGCTGAGGTCCCCAGTGGAAAGAGAGGGCTGCTGGGCACTAAAGGCCTGCCTTGTGGCAGAGGAATGGGGGCTGTGCAAAGCACCCACACTGGCTAGGGAAGGAATGGAACTGTGAAGGTGTCACGTCACAAATCTATGTCAAAGGCCAAAAATATATTGAGCCTTCTGATTATTAGCCCAGCACATTTTTTTTAAGCCATCTGATTATTCAGGGCACATACACACGTATACACGTACACACATACACACACACACACACAGCCATCTACACCCCTACAATCAAGAAAGATCCCAATGAGTGAAAAGCCTGGCAAGTCCAGCTTATTATTCTGTCCCTGCTAATAGACACAAGGAATATTTTATGAGAGATTATAAGGACTGTTACTCAAGTATTTTAGAGGGCTGTCTCTACAGATCTCTTGCTCTGTCATCTATGAACTTGATCTACATTCTTCTTCAATGTATACATTTTTTCAATTTACATAAATTTTAGACAGGATTTTTCAAAACGTGTTGCTTGCAGCTTACATGTTTCACAGGAACAAACGGTTCCATGATCATATGACTTTGGAAACACCTGGTTAAAGAAAGTTGGATGGCTTCTTCATCGCAAGACATGACTAGCCCAATACGCATAATGAGTGGCCAAGAGAGGGATTTAGTGTGTGGTATCTTCCAAATTTGTTTAACCACAAATATTTTTCCTTGGTGTACATTGAAAGGCTGGTGTTTGAGGAGATAAGCTTTGGGAAGCACTGCAGGGGGGATGAATGCGGGAGTTAAAGCCTAGAAACTACTACCTCTTTTAAGGATCAAGAGGCATATTCTCCGACTTGGTAAAATAGGTCATGTCCAAACTTATATGTGCCCCTAGTGAATGACACTAGATAGTTAGCATCATCCTTTAGTCCCCTGTTCCTAAGTTCTACATCACAGCTGCTGTCTTGGGTGAAAAGCACATTGAGCTAGGAGGGAGTACACTTGTAATCTTGAGCTGATCATGTTATTTCTTGATCATCAGGTTCTCCTTCAAAAGGAGCATGACAGACCATATGAGAATGAGGAGAATGAGGTGGTTACCAAAGGCTCAACACCCTATTATTTTTCGTCTGTTCTAACCTTTATCAAAGACGTTTTCAACAATGCAAGAGTGAGCAGGCCACGTTGACCTCAGTGACAGGTGCATAAAAACTTATTTATCTTGTTTAGATCCACCTTCTCTGAAAGACCACTTGGTACAATATAACAACTATCCTGTTTCCCAATATGCAAACGTTTCCCTAAGATACCTGGCCCAATTAGGCTGCTTCATAACCTGTATATACTTAAGCATCCCTACACAGACAAAATGATTTTAGGAGACTCAAATGCCAAGATTGGCAATGGTTTTGCCAAAGCTTCTTCACAGGACACCTAGAAGTAAACCTTGCTTCCAGGCACAGAGAGATCTGAGTCAAAGAAGAAAATAATTGGACAAACTCTTTATCATCACAATGTAATAATATAAACTGCAGTTTATGAAGTCCAGGAGAACTTCATCTCTAACTCTAAGGGTTCAACATTATCAGCCATTTGATAATCAGAACTTTATCGTTTTTCTTTATCCTCAAGATGAATATTTTCAGTCTATATTAATTAGGATCCGTATTCCCCTAAATTTACTTTGACCCTATGCTCTCCTAAATTGAATCATTTGAAATGTTCTGTGTAAAAGGAAATGGTCTTCTCTATGGCAATAGGAACAGGAGTATTAAAAGCCACATAGTGTAATAAAAAACAAAAATAAGCTAACAAGAGCATCAGGAGAACAAGATTCTAATCAGTGTTTAGACAGCTGTTGTCAGGAGTTGAATCTTGTCTTCCCCAAAATTCATATTGTACAGTGCCAACCCTCAGCTCTTTATAATGTGACTTCATTTGGATTTAGGGTCTTTAGGGTCTAATCAAGTTAAATGAGGTCAGTAGGGTGGGCCATAATCCTATATGGGTGGCGTACTTAAAGAAAAGAACATTTGGACAAAGACTCAAATAGTAAGAAGATGATATATTCACTAGATAAGGGAGGAGATGGCCATCTAGAAGCCGAGGAGGGAGGCCTAGAACAGGTTCTTCCCTCACGGTCCTCAGAAGGAACCATCTCTGCCAACACCTTGACTTTGAACGTCTAGCCTTCAGAACTGGGTGGCAATAAATTTCTGTTGTTTAAGCCACTCAGTCTATGGTACTTGGTTATGGCAGCCCTGACAAAATAGTTATATTTTTGGGTATGTCTTCCAATATCTCTGGGTCCATTTCCTCATCTGTAGCACAAGGAGGGTAAATGGCCTTTGAAATTGCTTTTATGTCTAAAGGTTAACGATTAAGGATGAAAGTAGCCTCTCACCAATTCTCCCGAGATGTAAACACACACCATCTTCTGAGAAAAGCTTTCCCTCTTATCGGCAAATCAATGAATGGGAAGCCGTCTTTGATAATCCTGTCTGGCCTTCCTAATTTATATTTCAGTAATGACTTCAGGAAGCAAAATAAGGAAGAAAGGAGGCTCAAAGTAACTCCTACGAAAGGCCACAGACTTATAAGTTTATTTCATTTTATAAGAAATTCATCATTTGGAAAAATCGTCTTATAATAGATTCTAAGGGAAGTGCTGGGGTGGGATCAGTTGAAAAGACCAATAACAAATCTAAGTTTCATGACAGGGTTCCCCAGAACAGAGCCTCTGTAAATTAAATAAAAGCTCACATTTTTGTGCTCTCTTCACAGCCCATTTCTGGGATCCCCCTCTCTCTCACACTTAAATGTTAATCGTGAAAGGAAATATGTTTCAGGCACAACTATGGAACATCTGAGTGCTACTATCCTGTTCCAGCTCACCAATAACACAGTTAATAACAATGACTTTTTGCAACATTTATCAACCTCTTATCAGCTTGTATCATCTTGGTATAAATCCCAGGATATTAATGCATCTTCAAAGCCTGCAATATAGTAATAATGCCAGAATCATCGTGGGTAATGAGCATTTTGGCAACTGAAATTGCAGTTGTAAATGCTATAAAGCAGAACTGATGTGCTAGCTCCTCATTCTCTTTACCTCATTGAATGTATCCTCTCCTGCCAAAGGAAATGCAAAGGTAAGTATTCTATGATATGATTTTATCATTGCTAAGAAGCAGTGATAGGGTAACCTTCATAAACAGCTAAATGGCTGGCTTAACATCAACTATATTAAAACAAAAATCAATACACTTGGCAAGCATCAATCCAACATTTAAATGCAGTGCTTGTATTAGTCAGGGTCTCAATAAGATGGGACACATAAGTCAGGATAATTCAAAGAGGGTCTATTTACTCAGCAGCTTTTTATGAAGCATACTCAGGGTGCAACAAAATCACAGGGATTGTGGGCAATAATCCAGGGCTAGGAGCTGAAGCACTGTTACCACCCTTAGGCACAAGGAGATAAGGAGGAGGAGTGGTGAGCAGAACCCAGAAAAGGGCGCAGTCTCACTTTAGTCACCAGCCACAACTGGGGTCCCTACGGGACTTACACTTCTGCCCAGTTGACTACAAATCTGGAGGTTCCTGCAACTTCCACTCAGATTCAATCATTCACTAGAGTGAAGAGAACCCAGGATAGCTCCCTACTCTCTATTACATCTTTATTATAAAGGACACAACTCAGAAACAGCCAAAAGAAAGAGATGCACAGGCCAGGAGGGCACAGAGCCCCCATGCCCTTTCTGAATGTGCACCCTCCCAGCACATCAACCGGTTCACCAACCTGAAAGCGCCCTTCGCCTCGATGCTTCAGTGTTTATGGAAGTTCCATTATGTAGGCATGATTTCCCAAATCACTGGCCACTGGTGAGTGAACTCACCCTGTAGCCCCTCCCTTCTCCCCAGAAGTTGGAAGTGGGGCTGATAATTCTCATTCTGTAATCACATGGTAGGTCTCTCTGGTGACCAGCCCCCATCCTGCAGCTATCTAAGCACCACATGTAGTAACCTCATTAGAATACACGAGACACTCCTATGACTCTGGAAACTCCAAGGATTTTAGGAGCTCTGTGCCAGGAACTGGGACAAAAACTACATACGTCACTTTTTTACCGTGCCACACCAGCACACTGTACCACCACGCATGTCAAACTCACAGCCCGCGGGCCTCACGTGGCCCACAACAAATATTTTTGCAGCCCAGCCAAACAACCGTATGTAAGAAACGTTTTAACAAAAATTTTGTAACTTAATGTTTACAATATCCTGTTATACATCATTATTGAAAACGAACTACAATGTTCGCCAATGACTGATAATTATAATCACGTTGCATTCGTCTCCCTTACATGCTTTACACGCAGGCGCACCATTTCTCTCCACTAATACTAGCAGCAAATATTTTAGCAGCTGATGGCCAAGTCATTAGTCTTGGACTGACTTGTTTGGTGTGCGCAACAGGAAATATTTCGCTTTCGGAGAACAAGAAAAATAGGTTTATTTGCATTACGCTTATTCATTTGTACAGTTAATTCAGTGTCTGGTAAGTTAATGTTCAAGAAAAAATATCAATTTTCATTAAAATGTCCTATTATTTTATGTTAATGCTTACTCATTTTATTTCAGCCTTTTGTATTCAGCATGTCTCTATTGAAATAAATCTGTTTCTATGAAAATGAAGCTTTTGTTTTTTTGCGGCCCACATGAACGTAAACCTTGCTTATGTGGCCCATGTTAGCCTCTGAGTTTGACATGCTTGCTGTACCACAGTTTCTGGTACACAACAGGCACTTAGTATTTACTAATGAATGATGCAGGCTTCAGTGGGCCATTCTAGAGTTCTTTCTCCCTCTTTCCTTCTTCATTTCTGAAAGATTAGTGAACTTTTTTTTTAAATATATTTTTATTGATTTCAGAGAGGGAGAGAGAGAGAGAGAAACATCCATGATGAGAGAGAATCATTGACTGGCTGCCTCCTGCACGCCCCCCCACTGGGGACTGAGTCCACAACCCCAGCATGTGCCCTTGGCCAGAATCGAACCTGGGACCCTTCAGTCCACAGACTGACGCTCTATCCACTGAGCCAAACCAATTAGGTCGATTAGTGAACTTCTTAAGCCAAAACTATTTATGCTTTAAGATTCCCCCCCCCCCCCCCAATCGGATAATCTAGAGAACACAAACCCTGGCTTCCAGAATCGTACGGCACTTCACGCCTCTGACACAGGGAGACTCATAGGAGAAGTATTCACAAAGATTTTTTTAGAGACAGAATTTAAATTATTGATTTACAATCTGCTCCCGTCTCCTCCCAATTTCATCCCTTCTTATCACCTTCACAACCAACAGATTCTGCTGCTCTAAACAGAAGTAGGAAGCTCGGGTTGGACATTTGCTGGGGGTGGTAGGATATTTTTGCCCATGTAATACATTGTATAATGTGCCACCAAAAAGACTTGATGTTCTGGATAGTCCCCAGTGATATGAGTCCCACCTTATGCTGTTAAAATCCCAAGTGATCAGCATTTTACACAACATAGAGAAAACTCAATCTCTAACAGGAGAAAATTGGAAACCAGGGATGAAGAAAACGCAGAAGGTAGTAGGGTTATTCTAAATCCATTAACAGAAAAAGCAAAATGAAAAACAAACAGTCCATCAGGGCTAATATGCCTTGAAAATATGGTATGAAATTCCAGTTTAAAGGAGGGTTTAGGGGAACAGTGTTGAAGTTTTCTACCCATCAGCTCAGCTAGCTATCCATCTGATGGACTGTTAGGCTTCTCAAAACTAACAGCTTCCTAATATTAACACAAATGAGCCACACCCTATAACCACACCGTGAACCCTCAACTTAAACGCTTATCCAAGGGCTTCGTCGTGTCCTTTTTGGAGAACAGGTTTAGCCCTGCCCATACACTTGGCCCACCTTTCTGTGGAAGTGGGGTACCCTTCATCTCGAGAAAAAAATATAAAAGGGGCCCCTGAAGCTCCTCAGCTGAATGTCCTGTTTGGCCTGTGCATCCTCTATGCATGTGACACCTCCGATCAGCAGCACACAGTATCATCAGTTCAGACACTGTCAGAAAATGCATCCGAGAACGGACTGTGATCCTCTGCAAATGTGTGCTAGAGACACCTGGCATTGGAAAGCAACGCCTGAGGCAGCTGCTCTGTATGAGATGGATCATTCCAAATGACCTAAGGGGAATAGCAGATGGGAACAAGCAGTGGATCATTTGAAAAGAGACAGTGAGAGAGAACTGAGTGGGTGTTTGGGCCCACCCAACATGTAGGAAATCATAGCTGGAAGTGGGGTCCAGGCGTCTTTGTAAAGCCACACCCCCTTCCCATCAAGTAATGGAAAGGTGACATATGCTAATTTTCCTTTTCATCTCCAAACAATATGCACCTGGATTGGGTACAATGGAATTACACGGGGAACTTTTTCAAAATATACATGTGCAAGACCTTCCCTACCCACCCCACCACTCTGACAAACACTATGTTGTACAACTTCTGCATTTTGGAAGGGCCTTCTTGCCCATTCTGCTCCTCCCGCCTCCCTTCATCCAATCCTATCTTCGGCTGAAATATAGTACACTACACACTGCTTCTCTATTACTAGTACACTCAGTTACTAGAAAGAAATATATTTGGGTCACATCTCTTAATTCCCTGCCGACATACCGTAATGGAATTAATATTTAACAATACACACTTGACTTAGATCCAAAGTGCCTTAAAGGGGTTATCTACTAGAATTTGACATTGTTATACCTTCTGGAAAATCAATTGCAACCATCTGATACGTTACCCAGCATCCATTGCCCTTCACTAAATTCATGTCTGACAAGAGATGGTCCCCCCAGCAGAACATGTCTGTGTCTTTTTAATAGACAATGATAATGAGATTAATGCAAAGCATTTACCCTCGTGCCTCAGCTGCTAGGAAACAAGCCTTTTTTTTTTGGTATTTTTAGTAATCACAGCATATGGGTGAGGCTCCTTAGCAATGGCTTGTAAGAGAGTACTATCCATGGAACTGTGAGGGTAGAAATGTTCTAATTCTATGCTATCCAATTCGGTAGGCTAGTGAGCCTTTCAAATGTGACTAGCAGAGGAATGAATTTTAAATTTTATTTAATTTCAACAAATTAATTTTAAGGAGTCACAGGTGGCTAGTGGCTGTCTTGAACAGCATGGTTGTAAAGCCAGCCTTTACAATTAAACTCAGTTAATACATAAATAAAAGTAACATGATACAAAATGTGTATAGTAGTTTCAACTTTGGTGCAAATGCTATGTTTATATTGTAAGAGCACCACTGGCTTTTAGTAATATCATTGGAAAGGATGGTGGGTTTCGGGGTTGACTGCAGACACTTGGCTGCTCTCAGTAAAGAGGAGGCTCAGGTGATCTCTCCGGAGCAGCCTGACTTAACGGGGCATGACCTCTGGTCTGGGACGTTACCATTAGAACTGCCGGAGCCTGATGGCGGCACCACTGACCTTCCTCTGAACAGTGTCACCGTACCGCCTCAAAGGACTCTCAGGTAGAGCCCGCCCCTGCTCAGCCCCACCTGGCAGAGGGAGGCCAGGAGGGGGCTTTCACGCTCGCCTGGATAATGCACACCTGGAGAGTGTGTTCTCTTTTTACCAAAGGACTCAGTGGGTCTTCCAGGTTCCTCAACCGCAGCACACGGACGTTTGGGCCTGTGATTCTGTGTGGTGGAGGGCTGTCCTGTGCATTGGAGGATGTTTAGCAGCATCCCTGGCCTCTACTCATGATCAATACACACGTGGCTTAGATCGTCTGGCTTGGCATCCCATAACTCCCCCCTCCCCAGTGGTGCCAACCAAATATTTCATCCCATAACTCCCCCCTCCCCAGTAGTACCAACCAAATATTTCATCCCATAACTCCCCCCTCCCCAGTGGTGCCAACCAAATATTTCATCCCATAACTCCCCCCTCCCCAGTGGTGCCAACCAAATATTTCATCCTATAACCCCCCCTCCCTAGTAGTACCAACCAAATATTTCATCCTATAACCCCCCCTCCCTAGTAGTACCAACCAAATATTTCATCCCATAACTCCCCCCTCCCCAGTGGTGCCAACCAAATATTTCATCCCATAACTCCCCCCTCCCCAGTGGTGCCAACCAAATATTTCATCCCATAACTCCCCCCTCCCCAGTGGTGCCAACCAAATATTTCATCCATAACTCCCCCCTCCCCAGTAGTTCCCAGCAAATATTTCTCCAGACATAGTCAAATATTGGCTGGGGGGCAAAAGCACCCCGGTTGAGAACCATTGATGTAGATAGTAAGTCCTTGCACTTGGGCTACTGGAAAAAGGAGACGAATCTTAATTGTTTTTGTTTAATATCTAGTACCTAGCAGATGCCTGGTATGTGATATATACTCAACTAAGCATTGCTTGGGTGAATAAATAAAAGGCCACTATTATTTTTTAACTTTTTAAATATCCCCCTGTGCCTAGCAAAGTGTAAGACTCAATCGACAAATATTTTCCGGTTGCTTAATGTTCTTAGAGGCCTTTAAAAAGTAGGAATTCCTACTGATAACTATTTCCGAGGAAGCAAAATGGAGAAATAAATCATTTTCATACCTTAATGTGCATGAAACAATTTCCTACCCTGTTAGAGTTTTTAGCAAACAGTGTAAGTCTAAAAATAGAGCCTCACCATTTCCAAATTAAGTACCACAGCCGTCTGTGGGGAGGAAGCAGGGCTCCGCCGCCTCTGGGCCTCGGTCTCTCCACTGTCTGGGTGCTGGGGTCAGTAGGAGCCAGGCCTCTCCAGCACCAGGTACGACCCCCAAAAGCCCCTGCTGCTGGCTGCCCTGCAGGAGGAAAACAGGGACGGCTCAGCTTCCAGCTCCCGAACCTTTATGCTGCATTTGCCAGCAGGTGATGCTTTTTATCTCATTTGTCACAATCACACCCCGCAGATCAAGACTACCAATTAAAGCCAAACCATGGCGCCTAAAACTTAGGGGATGCTCTACCTCCGTGTACACATGGCCCAGCACAGCAGAGAGAAAGGAAAGGCATCCCCACCACAGACAGATTTAAACTGAAGACACATTTAGCATAGTCTGCCCTGCCCTGTCTATTTACTGTCTGTGGTATTTTAAGTTTCTTGGACGAGATTTCTTATTTAATGGGAACTGTCACTCTCTAAACTCCATATCACTGGCTGTACATTTAAGGAACTGCTATACTCAAACAACCAAGATCAGGAAGTCCCCATTGCACCAGGGAAGAGGTCAGAGCATTGATTGTAATTAAAAAAGCAAAGGAGAAGGAAGAAAAAGCAGCTTATTTGCAAAAACCATCCCTTCCCCGAGAGGGGTGGTTTGCCGGGGACATATTAGAATCACCTGGGCAGCTTTCTGAAGTCCCGAGTCCGACCACATACACCAGACAAATCAAATCAGAACCCCAGGGTCGTAACCAGGCATTGCCAATTATTTTAAGTGTTTGAGTTTAGAACAGTTGTAAGTGTATCGAAAAAATTGCAAATCTAGTGCAGAGATTTCCTATATACCGCATTCCCAGTTTCCCCTATTAACATCTTCTATCAGGATGGCGCATTTATCACAATTAATGAGACAATGTTGGCAGATTATTATTAACTAAAGTCCATATGTTTTCCATATCTCCTTGATTTTTCCCTAACTTCCTTTTAGTATACGATGATCCCATGTAGGATACCAGATTACATTTAGTGATCATGTCTCCTTAGCTTCTTCTTGGCTGTAACTGTTTCACAGACTTTCGTTGTTTTTGATGACCTCGACAGTTTTGGGGAGTATTGGTACTTTGTGGAATGCCCCTCGACTGGGATTTGTCTGATGTTGTTCTTATGATTAGATCGAGGTTATGTGCTTTTGGAAAGAAGACCATAGAGATAAAGCCATTCTCATCAGCCATTATCAAATCAAGGGGACGTATATCAACATGACTTGGCACTGTTGATGTTGACCCTAATAATTTGGCTAACATAGTATTTTTCAGATTTCTCCACTGTCAATTACCCTTTCTTCCCCCTTTTCATTCTGTAGTCTTTTTAAGGAAGCTGCTGTGCTCAACCCACACTCAAGGAATGAAGAGATGAGGACACAGTATCTACATAAGACTTTTAGAATCCTTTGTGTAGGAAATATGTCTTTTTCCCTCCATTTATTGATTTATTCAATAATTTATTCAAATCAGTATGGATTCATTTATTTATTTTACACTCTGGGTTTCACTCCAATACTACTTTATTTTGTTGCTCAAATGTTCCAGCTTTGGGCACTGGGAGGCCTTTGGGTGGTCCTGTGTTCCTCTGACATACCCCCATCACTGTGTTGTTGTCCTAAACACTTTCTTACATTTTGGCACTATAAGCATCTCCATGCTCCTCTCTCATATTTGCTACCCTTGTCCTACAATCAGCCATTTATCTTAGTTCTGGTTCCTTTGCTAGAGGAAACCTGTATATTTTCTTTGGTGAAGTGCCTGATCAGATATTTTGACCATTTTAAAACTGTTTTTTCATATTGTCTAGTTTTAAGAAACTTTGTATATTTTGAATATAAGTCTTTGATTAGATCTGTGTTTGCAAATACTCTCTATCTTGCCCATTGATTCTCCTAACAGTTCCTGTCACAGGAGATTTTAATTTTAATAAAGTCAAAAAACTCATTGTCAAACCCAAGGTAACATAACTTTCCTCCAGCGTTTTATTCTAACAGATTTATAGTTTTGTATATTATATTTAGATCTATGGTTTATAAAAGTGCAAGGTCTGGGTCTTGGTTCAATTTTTATTTTACATATGAATTTCCAATTATTCCAGCATTATTTGTTGAAAAGCTTATCCTTTCTCCATTGAATTGCCTTTGCTCCTTCATCAAAAAATCAGCTGACTATATTTGTATGGGTCTATTTCTGGGCTCTCTATGTGGCCCCATTCGTCTATGTGTCTGTCTATCCTTTCACAATGAATAGTCTTGATTACTAAAGCTTTATCAGTCTTGAAATTGGGAAGTGTGACTCCTCCAACTTGGTTCTTTTTCAGTATTGGGTTGGGCATTGCCAACTTTTTTAAAGCTTCCCAAATTATTCCAATGTGTAGCCAAGGGTAAGGATCACTGCCTTGGGGGCAGCTGGGAATAAAAGCAAGGGCATGGATATTAAGTCAAGCAGCCCTGGGCGCACATTCTTGGTCTGTAGGTAAGCCATCTGAAAACTTCGGGTTTCAGTTTCCTATTCAAGAAATGGGAGATTAAAATGCTTCCTGGCAGGGTTTTTGTAAAAGCAACGTGGAGACGAGGATCAGCATCTAGCAACCGAGCAGTCCAATCAAGTTCCCTTTTCTGACTTTTGAGTACTTTCTTGAGTGTTTTCTTAGTGTGCTCTTTGACAATTTTCTTCCAAATATTATGAAGGATTGCCATAGTTATTGTTATGAAACATCTTCTGATAGCTGCATAAACATGCAAGATGGATCATAATCCCGTTTTGCTTCTCTGGGAAATTGGCTGCCTAGACGAAAGAAATAAGCCTGTTTGACAATCTTTCTTAGAAGGAAGTGATTCATCTTGAGCCCATGGAAAATTAATACTGGCCTATTTTTTAATGATTTGAGGAAGGGATGAGAATTTACTAACTGCATGGAAACAATAATGAGAATAAGAAGCAAATAGCACAAAAGAAAAAGAAAACAGAAAGTGATGGAAGTGCTGGGGGTTTTTGTTGTTTTTTTAAGGCAAACAGGCAAATGACCAGGAAGAACTTTTCTTGCATTTGAAGTGACAATGGATCTTTTTATGACAAAAGCTTTCTACTTTTTAAAATTTGGACCCCCTAGCCCAGCTGGTATGGCCCAGTTGGTTGAGCATCGTCCCATGCACCAGGGGGTAGTGGGTTCAATTTCTGGTCAGGCACATGCCCAGGTTACAGCTCGATTTCCTGGTAGTGGGTGTGCAGGTGGCAGCCAAGCAATGATTCTCTCTCATCATGGATGTTTCTATCTCTGTCTCCCTCTCCCTTCCTCTCTGAAATCAATAAGAATATATTTTAAAAGTGAAAAAAAAAATTGGGCCCTTGTTTCAGTAGATAGACATTTACATATGTGAAATTATTAGGTAAAAAAAGTACAAGGAGTTTAAGGATTTTGGTAAAAATGTATTCTTGCTTCCCAAAAATCCATCCTTCATTCTACAGAGTAAGAAACACATATACAAGCAAATAACAATATAACTAAAAGTCAGAAAAGGTGGAAAGAAAAATTAAAGAACAAACACCCTGCATTTATCAAGTGTGTTTATGCTCCAGGCAAGCTAGGAATTACACGTTTAAATTATTTAATCCTCATGACAAATTTAATACCATTCTCACTTATTAGATGAGAACTGAAGTCTCGGTAAAGCTCAGTAACTTTCCTATATGGAGACCCTAAGACTTCTGGCCCTGCCCCCGTTAGTGGTCCTGAAAGGAGAGAAATCTTTCATTCCTGGCAGGACACAGACGGGTGCATTTTCACAATGGCCTCCCCAAGACAGAAACCTCCTCCTGCCTCTCCCCAGGAGTCATTAGTAGATCTCAGAGCCCTCCATTCCTGCTTTCCAAGCTCTGCTGGCCCAGCAGCAGTGGCAATAAAGAGGCTTTTTCACCGTGTGACAGATGCTGGTGACTCACAGGAGAGGGGCCAGGTCCAGTGATGCCTCTTCCTCTTGCTGCAAACATGAAATCCAACCAAATTCCTCACAATAAAAGTGATGACAAAACCCAAAGAAAGGAAAATGTCAGGGGATCAAAGGGGTCACGGGGTCACGAAAACCACGGTAGAATCCAATTAAAAGTTGGTGTTTCCGGCTTCACTTGTGACAGGTATTTTTGTGCACACTCCCCCTCATTTCCCCGAGGAAAGGCGAGGAGACAGCAGCAGAGTGGAGAGCACTGCTCTAAGAAAGGAACCTTTGCAGCGGTTCTCAACCTGTGGGTCGCGACCCCTTTGGCTGTTGAACGACCCTTTCACAGGGGTCGCCTAAGACCATCCTGCATATCAGATATTTACATTACGATTCATAACAGCAGCAACATTACAGTTATGAAGTAGCAATGAAAATAATCTTATGGTTGGGTCACAACATGAGGAACTGTATTTAAAGGGCCAGAAGGTTGAGAACCACTGCTTTAGAGCATTCACAGCAGCAGGTGCGAAGGACTTAGGAGCGAAGAGCGAACAATCCCTGGTCATGTAAACAAGGAAGACATGAGGAAATGGTGACTGTTACATTTTAGAGATTTTATTCATTAAAAAAAATACATATGGCTGTCTCCCAACAGCTATGCTGAGAATCCCAAAAGGGAGTGGTTTTTTGTTTTTCTTTATCCTTACCTGAGGATAATTTTTCCATTGATTTTTAGACAGAGTGGAAGGGGGGGAGGGGGAGAGAGAAAGAAAAAGAGAGAAAGAGAGAGAGAGAGGGAGAGAGAGAGAGAGAGATGTTGATGTGAAAGAGACACATTGCACCCCAACTGAGGGCTGGGGATTGAACCTGCAAACCAGGTATATGTCCTTGACTGGGAATCAACACCCACAGTCCTGATGTTCTAACCACTGAGCAAACCATCCAGGGCAAAAAGGGGGTGTTTTGAAAGTCACTTGTCTAGGGTCTGATCCTCCATTTATACAAGTCCAGAAACGCCACTGTGTCCACCTATTCAGAGCTACTCAGGTCCTCGAGGACTTCCATGCTCATCGACTTATAAGACCCTAAAACACAAACCAGAATGCCAAAGGGTGTGGTTTTCCTTTTCATTTAAAATATTCTTGTTTGTAATTTTTAAAAAATGTATAATAGTGGACAAAATTTTCTATTAGTTATAACACTGACATTAATCCACTGTATCAATTAGTCACTGCTGTGTAACAGCCACACCAAAACTCAGAGAATTAAAACAAGAAGCATTTGGTTTTGCTCACATGTCTAAGGCCAGTGGGCATTTCTGCTGATCTGGGCCATGGATCACTGAGTTCATCTCCCCGGGGCTCATTCAGGCACTCGTGGTCAACTGGTGGCTGAACAAAGGTGGCCTCGCACACATGTCTAGTGTTGTCTGGCAACCAGCCAAAGTAGTATGTTTCTCGTCACCGAGCAAGTTGGCTTGCGTGTGTTCCCATGATGGCTATGCAAGTTTCAGAGAGAGAAAGAGGCATATTCAAGACCTCTGGAGACCTAGGCTTAGCCCTGGCGTGCTGTCCATCACTGCTCCCACATCCCACTTTCCAAAACAAGTCACCAAGCCAGCCCAGATGCAAGGGGTGAAGAAATGGTCCCCAGCGAGTGATGGGATGAGCTGCAAAGTCACATACAGGGTACAGGAAAGGAAATAACTACAGCCATTTTGACCTCGATCCTCCACAGCTCCCTCTCTCGGGCTCTTGGAAAGATATTAACAAATAGACGTCACTTGGTAGATATAAGATCAACTATAATTGGGCAGTGCTCAGGGGTTCTCTCAGCCAGGCTTCTAAGGAATTTGAACTCTACCTGCTCCAGATCCAGAATGAACCAAAGCACCAGACTGTCTCTTTCCCTCCCCTGCCACACCCACACTCTCACGCCCCCAAAGGTCCATGTGCAGATCATCTCTCCGAGTGGATTTTTTTCTGCAGATGCCCGTCACTAAAGCCTTCCAGTGTGCATTGCTTTTCGCTGGTTTCACTCTTATGGTGACACCTGTTTCCACATAACAGATTCATCATCTGTAGCCTCTACAATAATTACTATGTTTGGTTTTTAGTCAATAAAAACTTAATAGCTTCTAAAGTTGTTTCAGGAAGAGACAGAGAAAAACATGCTCTCTTCATCTCCCACCTCCTCCTCGGGGTGGGAGGCGACGGCCCTCCTGGAATCTGGAAGGAGAATCCTTTTCTCTTCTTTCCTTAGCTATTGCTAAAATGACCAGCAGTTTCTGGCCCCGAGGTTCATAATCAAATGCCTGTGGGCCCCGGGGGTGCTGTATACACAAGAACGTTTCCTGAACTACTCCGGAATGGAAGCCTAGTTGTTTTGCAGAAATTCAAGGAGCTCCAACCCGGTAGACTAAGAAAGCATTTAGGTCTTCAGCATGGCTTCGGAATGAGCCTTTCCGTAGAAACTAGTTTTCTAGGTCGCTATTCCATTACACAGTGCCCTCCTTATGAAAGCCCAGGGGAGAAATTTCTCTCTGAGCTCAGAATGGGAAGGAGTTGGGCTGCCTCTTCGTACTCAGAGTGGTTTTGCGGTGGCTGTTACTACAGATAATGTAGATCAGGTATGTGAGGGCATCTCATTCCTCTAGCAGTTTAGTGGCACATCTGAGACCTATCTCTAGAAAATCTGCGGAACTTTTTGGTGTGAATTTTAGATATTCACCTCACACCTGACTTTGCCTTATCTTTCCTAATTCTACATACTCTCTGTTCTGCTTTCCTCATTCAATGTTTTTAATTTTACTTTGTCCTATTTAAATTATTTAAGCAGACGTAACTGCCTTTTAGAGCCTCAGTAAATAAATAAGAAAACAAACGCCTTTTTCTCAAGAAAGCTATAGTTTAATTTTTTTGGATACTTTAAAAAAATTCTTCAATTTTATCTATTTTAATGGAAGCCTTTCTTTTTGATTTCTAATACTGTGACCTGAGTTGATCATACTTCTCAATGGTCCACTATCATCTTTGTTCTAAGAAGACCCGTCTATTTTACTTCTTTTTTCCCCCTTGATCTCACACCACTATTCCTCACCTACCCCAACTCAACTATTTAATATGATTAAATGTATGTCCTTGTGTTAGTATGTGTTCTTATTAAACATAAAGTTCTATATGCATAGATCTTAATGGTATGCAAGTGTTATTGTTATAAAGCTCAGCTGTTTCTTTTCTCATTCAGCCCTGTGCTCTAAAGGCATGTATGTTTTGCTGTGGGTACATCTGGCCTGTTTCTTCTCTCTGCTGAATAGCGTGAACTCAACATATGTTGCTGCTCCACTCACCAAACTGCCTCCCACCCCCCCGACCCACAACCACCACCACAAATATGCTATGTATTCAGTTATTATAACAGGGTGAACACTTTTGAGAATGAAAAGGGAGCTATTAAAAATTGTGCCAGGACAGCAGATGTATCTACAATTGTCGAAGGGAAGCTGAAGTGCCTTATCACCTTACTCATATAGGATCCTTGTAAACTCTGTGGCAAGTCCTTATGGATGTGTATCCAGGAGTGGACTTGCTGGGTAAGGAAGTGTATACATAGACCTAATTTGCTATTCCCATCAGAGTCCTATGCAAGATTTCTACACCAGTTTACGTCCTCAGCAATAGTACATGAGGGTCCCCATGGTCTCCTATCTCTGCCAGCACTTGGTATTATCCTAATTTTCCCAGTCTCATACATGCAAAGTAATATCTCATTGAGCATCTCTTCATATTCCGGTTAGCTTTTTGTATTATCCCTTTCTGTGAGTTTCTACTCTGACATCTTTGCTCATTTTCCATTGAGGTATCAGTCTTACTGATCTGCAGAAAATGGGAAAGTTTTCTAAAATGAGTACACAGTTCTCTGTGCTCTTAAACAGTGTGTCACCAGCACCACTCTCCTTTCTTGGAGAGCTAGGGTCACATGATGATGAGTATACGTAACACTACTGGGGTTTTAAGATGCTATAGAACCTAGAATCCAATGAGTACAAGCCAACTGTTATAAACTCAACTGTGTCCTTCTAAAATTTACATGTTGAAGCCCTAACCCTCCAGTGCAAACATCTTTGGAGATGTGGCCTTTAAAAAGCTAATAAATTGAATGAGGCCATAAGTGTGGGGACCTGACCCAATATGGCTTGTGTCCTTATAGTAAGAGAGATACCAAGCAGGTGGCACGCATCCACAGAAAAGGCCATGTGAGGACGCGGCAAGAAGGCAGCCATTCGCATGCCAAAGGGAGAGGCCTCCAGGGAACCAAACCTGCCAACACCTTAATCTCAGAATTCCAGCCCCCAGAACTGAGAAAATGAATGTCTGTAATTTAAGCACCCAGCCAGCGGTATTTTGTGATGGCAGCCCTAGCACACTAATACAGCAATCAGCATATAGGAAACATCTTTACATTTAGTCATTTGCATCTTTTGCTTCAGATAAAATGAAACATGCCCAGCTGTATCATGTACTAGACCAGTGATGGCGAACCTTTTGAGCTCGGCGTGCCAGCATTTTGAAAAACCCTAACTTAACTCTGGTGCCGTGTCACATGTAGAAATTTTTTGGTATTTGCAACCATAGTAAAACAAAGACTTATATTTTTGATATTTATTTTATATATTTAAATGCCACTTAACAAAGAAAAATCAACCAAAAAAATGAGTTCGCGTGTCACCTCTGACACGCGTGTCATAGGTTCGCCTTCACTGTACTAGACAGTATGCGCTGGCTGTCTTTCCAGAAAATTATTTACTGAGTCATCAGCATAAGCAGCCATATTCCAATTGGTTCCCTCAGGCCCTAGCAAATCCCTCTCTCTCTCTCTCTCTCTCTCTTTTTTTCCATTGCAGTTGTCAATGTCATCCATCTTAGCAGCATCTTCCAAAGCAGCACAAACAATAGATCCTGGGTGTTGTCAGCCAACTCTTCCCTCTTTTTATTCCTCACCTTGACTACTCAAGGGTTTGAGAGAGGATGATCGCTCATCATTTAAGAGTTTTACTGGAATGGGTTTACTTGAAAACACAAATTCTTCCTCCTCCAGGATAAATAATACTTCTGAAGACACAATATTGGAACAAGGGTGGAAAAGGCTTGATTTCACATAACCCAGTCAAATTGGCAATGGTTGCTGAGAGTATTGCGTTGAGAAAAAATTTGGAGCCTGATGTGAACTCGGCAGGTTAAAGTGCACGATGGCCAACGTTGCGGTGTTGGGCCGGGGTGCCGTGCTTGCCGTCTCTATCTGAACAGACGGTCACTGGTTTTTAATGTTTGGCTGTGAAAAAATATTCCTGATATAGCATCCATCAAAATGTTGTCTTGAATAGTATGGGTCTGGAAGTTCAGCATATTATTTACAAGATGAAGAAAACTGCTTCATGATATCACCTCTTAACTCCATTTTCTTTAGTTCGAGTCGGTGACAATGGCAGCCGTGAGCACTTTCCCTGTCCCTGGCACTGATATGAGCACTTTGCATCTATTAACTCATTTCAACTACAAGGAATTCCCATTTTAGTAATAAGGCCACTGGGGTCTGAAGAGCTTAAGCACTTTTCCAAGTCTTGGAGGCAATAAGTGAGAATTCAAACCCAGAATTCTCATCAGTCTTAAATATTACATCATGTTGATGCCCACACACACAAAAAAAATGGTAAACACTTTTTCAGGAACTAATGCTATATTTCAAAGTGAGCTGACAATAAAAAGGATTCCTTATCCTTAGGTAAATTTATGGTACTGGTATGAAAATGACAAGAAAAAATGTGCAACTCATCAGAAAAAAAAAATGTTGCTTATTAATCCATGTGTTTGGAATGTGTATTGTGTCGTACCCTGTGTGGTTTTTATATAGATTAGCTCACTTAATCCTCAAAACCATCCTATGAAGTGATTATCCCCATTTTGTGGATGAGAAAATGAAGGCAGAGAAGTGAAGTAACTCAGTCACAAGTCACATAACTGATAAATGATGGAGTTGGGATCCTAACTGAGGTGGTCTGATCCAGAAGCCAAGTCTTAAAACTACTATTTACTCTGCAAGCAAAATTTGCAAAGTGTTACTTTAGGTGGGCCTCGAGGTTAGATACAGCTAAAAATCTTAGTCATTTAAACTGCTGACCTCTTAGGCACCTGGAAACATAAAAACTTTCTGTGTGACTGACACGTGGACTGCTTTACAAAATTAGTCAGTTGCATCATTTCTAGGAAACTGTTCAGGATATAGACCGTGTTCAGAAATCAGATATTTCTTCCCCTGGAAAAGTCAGTGAATTCTTTTTTAGTTTCATGATTTCCTTTTTTTTTTTTTAATACTCACCAGAGGATATTTTTTCCATTGCTTTTCAAAGAGAGTGGAAGGGAGGGAAGGATGAGGGTGGCGGGGGGGGGGGGGGGAAGAAAGAGAGAGAGAGAGAGAGAGAGAGAGAGAGAGAGAGAGAGAGAGAGAGACATCAATTGGTCGCCTCCTGCATGCTCCCTAACTGGGGACAGGAGAGCGAACCCTCAACCCAGGTACATGCCTTTGACCCGAAATTGAACCTGAAACCCTTTGGTGCATGGGCTGAGGCTCTAAAAATAGATTTAAAAAGCCCTGGCCAGTGCTGTTAAGTGAGGCTTTGCTTTGTAAGCTTTGTTTTACTTATTTTCCAACACGATATTCTCCTCTGATATCATCAAGTCATCTAGACTCTAGGGACATCACGTGGCTCACACACCTGTGTTGTTCTTTAAACTCTTTTGCTTCTGCAGTTTACAATGGGCCAAGGATACTGGGGGAAGCTGTGATTTTTCCAACTCTGGGAAGTTTGTGCTGGACCCTGTGGGCTGGTTTTGAGGATGGTGCTAATTATTTTGCTGCTTGTGTGTATATTATCTCAGCAACTCATATATTCCCAAACATTACGATCGGTTCCTACAAATGTGTAGGCAGCTAATTACAGGTGAAATTATTTACAACACCTAACGGGACACCATGTTGCAGCATTCTATAGACATGAGCCTCTCTTACTGAATTGTTCTGTGTCAGATTTCAAATCTGCAAGTCACCAAACCCTTCGAATTCCTGATGAATGTCTTGTAACTCTACAGACATTAATAGGACGTGGCCCAACTTTTCATTGCAGGGTGCCCTCCCCCACCACCAGATAGTCTTCAGGTACCTGAGGACTACACAGTGTATGCTACGCATAACATCCATGGCCATGCTGCTCTCTGTACCTGCCTCTCCCGTTCATATACATACTGTCACTCTCTGTCGTGTCTTCTCCTTCCCCTGTTGTTTCACTCGTGCCCACTGGCTCTGGGCTGAGCAGAGCGTCCATGCAGTGGTCTCACTGTGGGCCTGGAGAGTGGCTTCCATTCCACCCCCACTTATGAGGGGAACCCCCTGAAATTACCTTGCAAAGCTGTGTAGGTGTGCACACAGGAGGAGAGAACCATGGCAGACCCTATGGATTGTCGACCCCCAAACAATTCCCAATTCCCTATCTCTTTGAATTCCTTTGCCACAGAGGGTGAAAAGTGACAGATTTTCAATTTCCCCACTTCCCTTGTTTGTCCAATGAGAAGGAAAACATTCTTTCTTGAATAAAAAGCAAAGCCTCACCAGGAGAAGATCCGTGGCCCTTCATTCTTTCCCATTATTCCTGCCTGGGATGTAGATATAAAGCCCAGGTATACAGCAGCCATCTTGCAAACAGGAGGCTGCAGGACTGAAATGAAGGCCTGTATCTACAGAGGAAAGGAAGAAGGTTGGAAAGAAATTCAGTTTCTGAAGGTACACTTGAGCCACCATCCCAGCTCCGGACTGCCTACCTCCAGACATAGTTTTACATTTTATGAACGACACACACACACACACACACACTTTTAAAAAGGAGAGGTAAAAATATACACAGAAATTGTAAAATGTCCTTCCTGCTCTCTGATAGATTGCCTTGCATATGGCCTCGGGGCAAACCTCCTATTCTGGAGACCTCTGCTACATAACCAACGCATCACTATTAACAGGCATCATTAAACAGCAGTGACAATGAAGGGCTGGGGAAATACCCAGGAAAGTACACTATGATAGGTTGATATTATAAGGTCATTTTTGTTTTATATAAAAAATAAACAAACAAAAAAACCTGGAAGAGTATACACAGAATGGCCAATGATGGTTGCTTTAAACTATGTGTTCATTGCTCTCTGCATCAACCATGTATTAATTTGCAAAAAAAAAGAAAAAAAAGAAAAAGAAATGTTATTTTCAATATCCTAGTAGTTCAAGAGAGGCCGGCCCCACCTTCCAAAATTTACTTTTTCCTTCAAGGTGCCCTTGTTGTGGTGTTAACATGCACACACATGTGATGATAGCCAGGCAGGTGTGGTGGAGAGGACTTGAGATGATGGCTGATTTCAGGTGTTCTCCAGTCTGCTCTGCCGGGGGCGGGGGGGAGGTAGAGACTGGAGGGGGAAAAATGAACTCCCTATGGGACATCACCCTCCTACCTACCAGTGCACTTTTCTCATATCTTATTCCACTTATCTCAGAGTTGACCTAATTCCCATCTCTGTCAAAGAATGATGGGCACTTAGCCCTTAACTCCATCTAGTCCACTCCTGCCTTTTCAGAGATGGGGAAGAGCAAGCTCTGAAAAGCTAAGGGCATGTCCAAGGTCACACCAATAGCAGAGGATAGACCAGAACCCATTCATCATTAACAACCACCATCACTACCACCCACCTGCCATATAGCATCCTTCCTGCTGGCTGGGTATTGCCCTGGGTGCCATCTATGTAGTCTCTTATCCTGACAAAAACTCTGCAAGGCGGGTGTCCTTACCTCCATTTTAATGCTGAAGACACTAAGGCTCAGACAGGTTATGTAATTTTCCAAATCTACAAGGAAACAGCACCAAACCTTGAACCCAGCTCTGTCTGGCTTCCAACTCTAGGCTATTGTCACCTCCAGGTGACGCAAGACAGCGTTTGTCTGATCTGCTATGGACATGCCCACAAAGCAGTTTCCCACAATTCCTTCCCTATTGGAGCCTCAGGAAATCTATTTCAATGCCAACTTCATCTCCCCTTTGGTGCAGGGAATGCTTCCTGACAGAGCCCGCTCTCTCAGCAGCTGGTGATATTTGATTTGATTAACACCCTGGGACCTATCACCAGACTTAAAGATGATGCCTAATTAATTGCTTGCGTTAAAGAGCTGGCACTTCCTGCATTTGGTTCACACTTCATGTTTTCACTTCAGCAATAATATTTATGTGATTAGCAAACAGTCAATTCATACTCTGATGTGGACCTAGTCTGTGTGTGGGACCTCCCAAAGCAGATGTCCTTGACAGGTGTAAAGAAATAGACTTTTTTTTTTTTCACAGCGGGAAACATGGGGAAGATCTTCTGCTGACATTTCAATGAAAAATCAGGCATCAACAAATAGTCATTGAGCACTGACCTATTCTGTGTCAGTCATTACATTAACAAGGCCTCATGGGGGCTAAAAAGGAGTCACATTAGACTTAACTTCTTTTTTTTTTCCTTTCCCCTTTTTGGGTCTAGGATCTAGATCAGCGGTTCTCAACCTATGGGTCGCGACCCCTTTTTTTGCGGTCGAACGACCCTTTCACAGGGGTCGCCTAAGACCATCCTGCCTATCAGATATTTACATTACAATTCATAACAGTAGCAACATTACAGTTATGAAGTAGCAACGAAAATAATTTTATGGTTGGGTCACAACATGAGGAACTGTATTTAAAGGGCCAGAAGGTTGAGAACCACTGATCTAAATGTATAGATCAGAAAAAGACATTCTATATTAGACATCTTAAGTTTCAATAAGCATTTGCTAAGGTAGCCCAAGATATTATCATGCAAAAGGCAGGAGTATATGGCCTGGATGGTACTACAGTTAAGTGAGTTTGTGATGTTAAATGACTCCAGGATGCAAATGGGAGGTCAAACTAAAAAGAGGTGACACACCACAAGACAACCCTATGTAATCTTTTTAATCAAGAACTTGGATAATGATACAGAAGAGCAAGATAATATCTTCTGTTAGCCGGAAGTTGGAATGGATAAGGCAGAATTTTGGATGACACAATTTAACCCAACTGCACAATGGGTTGAATTCTAACATCATGAGATTCAGTAAGAACAAATGCCATAGACCCACTGGAACCAGCACTGCACAGGGAAGGTGTGGCTTTGACGGAAAGAATTGAGGATTAGCAACCAGCCACAAGCTTAACATGAAGAAAAAATGGTGTGATGTATGGCCCAAGTCACTAATGCATGTTTGACTATTGTAAAATACCAAGACCTGGCTGGTGAGAGCCCTGCTCTGATGCTTACTGTCCGCCCACCCTTAGATACTGCATTCAGTTCAGTCGAAAGTAGGCAGACCATATATGATATTGGTCAACCAGGACACTTTCTAGATTGAAAGGGTTTTGGGTGATGATTAAGCCTGGAAAACAAGCATAAACTAAGACTCCTTGACAACCTGGGTTGTATGTTACTCAGTTATAAGGGATACAGACAAATTGGAGGGTATTCAGAAGATAGATTCAAGAATGGGAAGGTCTCAAAAAAAATAGATTTTGATGAATTTTTGAAGAAAGAGTTGTTTAGCCTGAGGAAGAGCAACATGAGGTGGAATAAAAGCTATTTTGAGTTATTGAAAGGGAAGCATACAGAAGTGGAATAGGACCTGTGGATCATGGGTCTTGAGGAATTTTACTAGGACGCATCCAATATAGAGAAAATGACTGCATCTTAGGGGAACTGAAGCCCGAGAGGAGGGGGATGTATAACTCTCCAAGTAGGACAGACTTTTTGAAAGCCTGCCTGGGTCATGTGCCCACTTAGTTCTTTAAAAAATTCTATTAAATTGGAATAATTCCTTCTTAATGAAAAAAGAGCTGCTTTTTAAAAATGTTATTATTGTTTTAATATATGGTGGTTCTGCCCTCTTTTTTTCAGAGAGAAGTTCCTTTATGGAAGTTAGACACCCACCGGTCTATGATTCCGAGTCCCATATATGGTTTTATATATGCTTAACATTTTTTATTAAACTTACTGTGGTGACATTGGTTAATAGGATTATACAGGTTTCAAATATACAGTTCTATAATACATCATTTAGATACTGCATTGTGCTTACCACCCAAAGTCAAATCTCCTTCTGTCATCATATGTTTGACCCCCTTTACCCTTTACTATCTCCCCCGCAACCCATCTTTCCCTCTGGTAACCACCGTACTATTGTCTGTGTCTATGAGTTTTTGTTTGTCTTGTTTGTTCATTTGTTGCTTTCAGGTTTATAACCCACATATGAGCAAAAAAACAAAAAACAAACCCAAAAACTACATATGCTTTTTTTCATGGGACTATTTAGAGCTGAGAATTTTCTTTAATATTTTCCTTTGTAAAGACCAACACAAATACCATATCATACTCAATCTAAGACACCATCAGTTGTAAGATGCATTACTAATATCTACCATTAAGAGAGAGAGAAAAAAAATGCTGCCAATAAAACTATACCCCAAACTTCTTCGCATTTAAATTCCAAGTCTCCTAGATCACTTTTCAACTCAGAAATGGCATGTTGTTCCTATTTTTTTCACACAATATTAGTGTCTGTGCCAGCAAGAGCATTGAGAATGTAGGATTTCTTTTAAAAAGCATTCCACTATTTCTCCAAGCAGGAATGTTTGATCTGAAGGCTTCTATGTTGTTACTTTTTTGTTTTAACCAGCAAATGACAACAGTAGGTTTTTGGACAACAATTAAGATTTTTATTCTTTCTTCAAAGAGCCCTTAAATTGTTTGCTTTGGGGACTGAAGTTGCCCGGTTATGCCGCCATGAAGAATAACAACTTTGCTCTGCACAGACAATGACAAATGCATCCCACTTGGCTCCAACCAACAGATGCCAGGGATGTTAAAATGTGAAATATGGATGTTTTAGAACTTATAAAATACAGTTACTCAATCTTCCTATCTGCCTCTTTGTCCTAGGTTATACCCTTTACTTGATTTTCCCTGCCTGCATTCCTGGCTGGCTGGGATAACCCTCACTAGTTTGCCTTCACTTGTACTGAGAGTCTCCGTAAGTGTGTTCTGGGCTTGTCCTTGTTTCTATGTCATGCCCGATCTTGTCTACGTTAGAAGTATTCCTAATCTTCTCATTTCAGCTCGTTTCCTATTTTATGCCCACCAACTGGCAGAAAACAAGACAAAAATGAAAAGGTCAACCAAGATTTTGCATCTCAAAAGAAGACATGCTCCCTCTCTCACTGTTCTCATTGAGAAGAGCCAGGGAGCTTTACTGTGCAGAGCCGTTCTGAGCTCTGGCTGCGAAGCCAAATAATTCGTTGAGATTTTTTTAAATGTAGATTCCAGTGGGCTATCCGGAGACCCACGGACTCACACTCTCATTTGGGAGTACAATTGGGGGGAAGCAGACACTTGCGTTTTTAAGAGAGATCCACACGTTAATGTGGTATGTCATCTAGGTTATAAATCATTAAGAGCAGAAAGACCTTAGGGCTTAGGCATTTCCCAGTTCATGCAGGGACATCTTGTTTGATATACTAGTACACTAACACAAATTTGAAATCAAGAGTGTGCAGCAGAAAACAATTCATATGGACGGACCACAATTTTATTCATTCAAACCATAATGTTCACAGCATCCTGTGCTCAAGATGATAAAACTAAGGGGTATGAAGCATGGGGAGAGCATAGGCAGGAAACAGGGTGAGAGTTTCTTTTCCCAACCTTCCAACAGCCCCAAATGTGCCTGGTCTGAGGCCATGGGGAAGGCGATCTCAGGCAACCTCATCCTCCATTCTCCAGCCACAGCTGTCCAGGCCCACTGCAGGCATGCGATGCTCTGGGCATAATTCTGGTTCCCTGATTTAGAGATAGGCTATAGCTTTGGAGTGGGAGGTTGTATTAATGAGAGCCTATGTTCAGAAAATAGGCAAGTCCTTCCATCAAAGGTCTCGGGGTGGTTTTTATGGCTGTTGGAGAGCCCTGACATTCTCTCCTAATCACCTCCATTTTTAGCAAAGGTTCTTCTAAATTTTAGATAAGCATTAAGACCTCCCATCTCTTCTGGGTGCTAGTAGATAATTGATGATTCTGCTGTTAGCTCTGGCCTTTTCGTTGTGCCAGGAATTTAGAATGAAGTTTCCACACCAAAGCCCAGGCCATCTTTTACTCACCTCCTAGATCCAGGAACCTCTTGCTCATAATCAAGGAAGAGTCTGAGACTCGTCTACGGCAAATTTCCTTTCCTTCCGGGCCCAAAGCAGAGGCTGGAAGCAAGAACACCAGAAGCACAAATCATTGCAAGTCAGTGCTGAAGGTGCATTGAATACTGGTGCTGTGCTTTTTTTCTTGCCACCCAGTACTGAGCACACACTATGCGCCAGGCCCTTTATCTCCATCCTCATTTAATTCTCACCACAACCTAGGAAGTAGGCTTCATTGTCCACCCGTCTTACAGAGTGAGAACCGGATCCAGGTTAAGCAACAACAACCCAAAGGCCATGCCACAGATAAAGGAAGGATCTGTCTCACGTTTCACGAGAATTTTAAATTCAATTTCGTTCCACGACTAGGTTTGGAGGCTTTGTTACATACCGGGCACCGAAATACCTGCCAGCCTCGGGGGTATCAATCAATCCATGGTAGGTGCTGGGAGGACACAAGACTGAACGCTTCCGCTTCCGGGCTCACACCCAGCAGCTGACACTAACTTCACTGGCAACACAAGGCTGATAATGGGCTTTGATAATGGGCCATAAGGAATGTGTGAATTGATAAAGGCACATGAGGATGGAGAAGATAAAAATAACTGAGAGGTCTGGAAAGGTGCCGGGGAAGAGGTGAAATCTGAATTACGCCTTGGAAAACAGAGACAACATGAAAAGGTCTGAACTTTTTTCTTTTTTTTTTTTTAATATATTTTATTGATTTCTTACAGAGAGGAAGGGAGAGGGATAGAGAGTTAGAAACATCGATGAGAGAGAAACATGGATCAGCTGCCTCCTGCACATCTCCTACTGGGGATGTGCCCGCAACCCAGGTACATGCCCTTGACCGGAATCGAACCTGGGACCTTTCAGTCCGCAGGCCGATGCTCTATCCACTGAGCCAAACCGGTTTCGGCATGAACTTTTTTTACTCAAAACACTTCTGATCCCAAAAGTGTGGTGCTCTCCCCCCCCCCCCCCCCCCCGCCACCACCACCACCACCACTTCTCTGACATCATCTGAGTGTCCTACAACTCAGTTTAATTTTGGAACTCTACCTGGAGGTGGAGTCAGATCCCACAAGTTAAGGGCTCCATTCTACAAGACTGCCCCCACTTCGGTGCCAGTTGAAAGTTGTGGATCCTTTGTTACTTCTCTGGTGGCACTTGCTGGGCACAGAGGACTCGTTCTAACACCCTTGCGCTGTGCTGGATACTCTCACCTCCCTGAGGTGACTCAGATTCTCTGTACCTTAGACACCACTCAGCCATTTCTGTTCCAGGGCTTTGTAGTCTGCTTGGACAGAAGGGGGAAGTGATGACAACCCAAGCCAGCTGGGGTTTCTGTGTCCATCACCTTTCCCTCTGGGGAACAAGGCAAAGAGCTTCCTTCTTAGAGCAGAGAGAGGCCACCAGGTTCTAAAAATGAGTCCCTGCTGCTTTCCCTCTACCCCCTCACCTTCCCTTTGCTCCTCCTCAACCTCCCACTAACCACTAAGAGCTCTTTCCTCCCCCAGGTCATGCCCTCTCTCCACTCCCCGCCAGCACTTCTGGAAAACTTCATGTTCTAACTGTGGCTAGAAGCCTTCTTCAATTCTTCTTATAGTTTCTATGCCAAATGCCTAGAGGATCCTGACTTTTGATGATCAAAAGCCCATTTTTCCTGTTCTCTCATTTCCCCAGACACAATAAAAGATGCCTGAGTGGGCTTGGGGGGAGAGGCAGAGCAATAGGAGCTGCCAGAGTGGGAAAATCAGCTAATCTATATATATGAAACCCTAATATGCAAATAGACCGAACGGTGGAAAAACCGAACAGCTGAACAACTGGTGGCATTGATGTGTGCTGACCACCAGGGGGCACATGCGGAACATGGCAGGTGTTGGCAGCAGTTGGCAGCGCGGAACAGGGCGGCAGGATGGTGGAACAGGTGAGTGGGGATGCCAGATCAAGGTGTGGTGCTGGTTGCTGTCATCAGGGTGAGCCTCTGGTGGTTACTGAAAATTCTTTGCTCCCGCGCTCTGCGATTCCACCCGCTCGCACCCACTGCTGGTGCCCGGCTCTGGCCCTGATTGCTCGGTGCTATCAGCAGGTGTGAACAACAGCTGCCAACCCGATTGCCCCTGAGGCTTCTCCACCTCCCCCTGCTCCTGAAGGGCAATCGGGGCAGCAGCCGCTGCTCGCACCTGCTGCTGGAACCAGCCCCAATCACTCAGCACCATGAGCTGCTGCGAGCGGGGCCAGCACCATCAGCATGTGGGAGCAACGTTGGCAGGAGCAGGGCTGCCAGCAGATGGGACCAGGGGCCGCAGCGGGAGGGGCTGGGCAGGGGTGCGGAGGATGGGCCAAGACCCGCCCCTGTGCCTACTGCAGCCTCACAGCCCACAGTTCCTTTCAAGGTGCACAAATTTGTGCACTGGGCCCCTACTATATTAAAAACATCATTCTGCCAGTGTTCTCACCTCCCCTTTAAATTTGGTTCCTCCCTTGAGCAAAAAGGGAAAAGTTCACTTCACATCCTCCTTCATATTAAGAACTCTTTCCTGTTCTTGTGTCTGAAAAGAATTTCAGTTTCAGGTGACCTGCTCTAGACTGGGCTGAAGGTTGAATTCCAAGGTGACCCTAATACCTACAGATGATGAATCTCAATACTTGAAAACTGCCTCAATCAGAACTAACTGCTGACTCTTGGAGATTTTCACAAGAAATTCAGTAAATAGACCCTGGCCAATATGGCTCAGTCGGTTGGACTGTTGTTCTATGCATCTGAAGGGTTATCGGTTTGATTCCTGGTCAAGGGACATAGCCAGGTTGTGGGTTTGATCCCCTGTCAGGGTGTGTACGAGAGGCAGCAACTGATCAATGTTTCTCTCTCACACATCTCTCTTTCTCTCTCCTCCTCCTCTTCTTCTTCCTCCTCCTCCTCCTCCTCCTCCTCCTCCTCCTCCTCCTCCTCCTCCTCCTCCTCCTCCTCCTCCTCTTCTTCTTCTTCTTCTTCTTCTTCTTCTTCTTCTTCTTCTTCTTCTTCTTCTTCTTCTTCTTTCTCTCTCTCTCTCTCTCTCTCTCTCTCTCTCTCTCTCTCTCTCTCTCTCTCAAATCAATAACAACTTATCCTTGGGTTAGGATTTTTTTAAAAAAGAAAGAAATTCAGCAGAAAGTATCCCAAGTGGCTAATCACCAAAGTGTGTAATAGTGTAGAAATATAACAGTTATATTTCTAATATATTACAAGTATTTGTATGGCTGGTGTGCCTACTGTGCAGCCTTTGGAAATTTTAACACAAGATCCTTATGTTGAGGCTATGTCCGTCATGAGCTTCACATGCCAGTAGTCACCACTGGGAATTAGATATTTCTCGTATGGCTACCTGTCCATGCACAGCTTGTGTCTTACCCTGTTCATTCATTGAGACTTCTGCTCCTTCTCTCCCGCCGTGGCATGCCTTTCGTTAGACGTGGGGTCCTTTCTTTAGTTTCAGTTTCTCTCTCTGTTTCATAGGACAATCTTCTGCATGAACGATAGGCCCTGAAATAGAAATAACTTGTCTGTTAAAAAAACACCATCAAAGCAAAAAAAAAAAAAATGCAGATGTTTGAGAAAAATAACTTGATACTTTTCTCCACCAATTGCCCACTCCAAATGAGGACTTAGGGAGTGTCGGTTCTAAAACACAGCTGTGTATTATAAAAACTCCTCAGTGCAAGTCGATTGATCCCCATAGGGCCTGCGTCCCACCAGAACCCCATCCAGGTAAGGGTCAGAGAAGTCTCTCCTCATTAAGAAGAAGAAAATTTTTCTTGTTACACATTAAAATCCTCCCCTGTGGCTGTGAATTTATCAGCAAGCCTGCTCCCAATGGTCACCTTATAAATGATGATTGGGAACAATCAATCATTTCCTTTGGCTGCAAAGGCAGCTCAAATTGGTTCAAAATGGCAGACTTCCTGCTGGAATGAACCTTCCCTGAACCAATGATAATATTTCTAGGGAAAAAGTGGAGGAGGGTGGTTGGCTGGGGTGGACCACATTTCCAGGCTCTGAAGGGAAATATTCAGCAGCATGTGGCTTTACCTCCTACATATCCTTACATACGCCCAGAAGGGATGTTGGCCTCAAATGTTCTAGTTCAAAACGTACTAGACTTATGGAGTCGATCACTTTATATGGTATATAAATGTCTAATCACTATGTTGTACGCTTGAAATTAATATACTATTGTCAACTGCAATTGAAAAATAATTTTAAACAGTTTTTGTTCATTTTAAGAAATTTATTTTTTATTTTCATTAAAGATTTTTATTTTTAGAAGAAGAGGAAGGAAGAGGGAGATAGGGAGAGAAACATTAATTGGCTGCATCCTCATGTCCCCTACTGGGGATCAAGCCTGAAACCCAGGCATGTGCCCCGACCAGGAATTGAACTGGCAACCCTTTGCTGCATGGGATGATGCCCAACCAACTGCACCATACCAGCCAGGGTGGTCTTTGTTCATTTTTACCCACCAAAAAAAGTTAAACATTATTTAATAAGTTTTTATTATTTTAGTGAAAAATAGTACAAACACACAAAATCATTCAGAGAGTATATGTGTCCCTGACACCTTCCTCCTTCTGTTCCTCCTTCCCATCAGTGATGGAGGACACTTCCTTTTATTTTAAGAATGTAAATTTAGGTCATATGGCAAATAAATGCTAATTTGATATAAATAATACATTGATTGGGTTTTGCAATTCTGAAAACAATAAATAGCCCAAGCAGTGATCATTTTAAACAAGATCCAGGAATATATTGATCTAATTTGGTGTCTTATCCATCACCTCCATGGCTCTCTTTGTTCTGGGCAAGATGCACAGGCAATTTCTCTCCCAATATCCTCCTCCCAAAATAAAGCACATGCTTACAAACCATATCCCTCACCTACCCAGACGCCTTCTGCAAAGCACATACAGTCTTTTAAACTCATGTTTAACATTTTTCAAGTCCTCTGAAGACTTCAACAAAACAAGGAGCATTGGTACTCCTCACCCAGGCTGCCTGACTAAAAGTAGCATGAGGCAAAAATCATCCGCATGTAGAGTTAAGCAATAAAATTTTCCAACTATACACATGCTGTGAGAATCAATAACCTCTTCTCAAACCAGCAAATTGGTTTCAAGTATTCGGTTCACTGGTTACATCCAGCAGCTTGAATAAGAGGCCCCCTCCTGGGTGAAAGGACGGGGGTAATGAATTCTTGAAAAAATGTGTTCTCATCAGAATTCCTGTGCTTCTTACAGAATGGATGATGGTATTTGTCAAGCTCTTTGGAAAGAACCCTGGGTTTAATTTCAGTCAATCCTCTTTGTGGGAATTTTAACAAAAATGCTTCTGCAGAGCATTCTGTACTACCTCATTTCAGGAGAACCATTCATCGCAATTGTTTAGAGAAACAGTATTTTCTGGGTTTTAAACTGACGTTGCAGCCAGATTCTTCTCTTTTTTTTAAATAAAACTGATACTCTCTAGGAAGGGTTAGCCGAAGCCACTGGCCCTTCTACCAACCGATGGGCTCTGGGAATACTTGCCAGAAAATCTGGTCATCGCAATAGCAGAATATGCATGTCCCTCACTGTCAGGCAAGTAGCCTGTGTTTTCTTGTCCTCCCTTCGGGCCTTGGCATTCCCTGAGTGCCACCCACCCTTCTCTCCAGGAACCAAAGCCTGTTGTCACCTCTACAAGCTGACGCCACTCCCCTGCTCTCACAAGGCTTCTGCACTAATCCTTCCGACTGTGAACCTCCTTTCCTTTCTTCTTCTGGGGGTGGAATATTTATGCAGAAACTCTAGCCCCAAATGCAGTCTAGATGAAAGAAAAGATTTCCTCCAGCAGGGCGACTTGAGTCTTCTGCTTAATGTCACCCAGTTTCAAAAGGCTTGCACCGAAGGGAAGGGAAAGGAGCCTGCTCTAGCCAGTCAGATCAACTGGCTTCTGAGCACCTTGTTCCTCTCGTGGTCCCCAAGGCTCCCCTCCATTCCCCCTGCCCGGCCCCTGCTCAGCACCAGAATGGCAGACTGAGGACTCGCCTCTCAGAGCACCTCCCTTCACAGAGCTCTGAGTTGCTAGTCATCGGAGGCCTCTTTCCTGCCATGTCCCCGGAGTCCCTCTCAAAGCTCCCAGGGGCTGAGTCGATTTCAGGGCTTAAAATTACTGTTTTAGAGACACCGTGGGGTAAACAGGCATTTGTGGGCTGGCTTAGGAGTCCCACTCACATGAATTCTATTTTCTCTCCTGACAACCTTATATCCCTACTTGTCAAAAGAATTTTAGCATCATTAATAACATTGTTTATAAATAGCCTAGCATCTAAGAGAAACTGTGAGTTAAACACAACTAAATTTTATAAATCCAACTTTGAAAAAGGGTGTGAAAGTTGGAGGCTAATTTTTTTTTGGGGGGGGGTGGGGGTGGTTGGTTTGCTTTCTTTTTATTTCTTCTACCTTTCCACATGTTTGCTCATTGAATAAACATGTCTTAATCTCCTGTTAGGTATCCTGTAGGGGCTAGGACTAAGTCAGAGACCCCTGCCCTTGTGGAGCTCACAGTCTAGTAGAATAAACAGATGAACAAATAAGGAAGAGAACTAAGAACAAAACCGCTATGATTACAAATGGTAGAAAAGACGGGCACACATTATCCCACTAGGAGTAACGATGTAGTCAGAGAAGCTCAGGAAAGCTGGGGAAAGTGGCAGAAAAGATTGTTGCAGGAGAGACAATGACATATAGGCAAAGGCTTACAGGGGAGGGAACCTGAAAAGGCAAGGACAGAAAGGAGGCCCATGGCAGGGGCCCAGGCAGGTGGGGGCGGGGTTCCAATGAGGCTGGACAGATGGACAACGCTGTAGCTTATAAGGCTGCAAGGGGAAGAGCAAACGGAAGTCTGGCCTGAAAGGGGTGACAGGATCCACTCGGCTTTTTTAGCACTTTAATCACAGTGTGGGGAAACACTGGTGGCAAGAGTGGCTGTCAGGCCTGGCCAGTGTGGCTCAGTGGTTGAATGTCAACTCATGAACCAGGAAGTCACAGTTTGATTCCCGGTCAGGGCACATGCCTGGGTTGTGGGTTTGATCCCCAGTGGGGGGCATGCAAGAGGCGGCCGATCAATGAATGATTCTTTTTCATCATTGATGTTTCTATCTCCCTCTCCCTCTCCCTCTGAAATCAATAAAAACATATTTTTTTTTAAAAAAAGAGTGGCTGTTAGTAGTCCCCTTACAGAGGTCACTGTGGGAGTCCTCTTGAGTAACGCTGGCCACTTAGAGTGGATGGAGGCAGACTCAAGGGATTGTCAGGTGGGGAAGCAGGCAGGCTTTAGCAATGGGCTGGATATAAGGGCCGAGGTCTAGGGAGCATGGAGGAATGACTCTGAGGTTCCTGTTTTAACTATTTGGTCCTTCACTTTGTCATTGACCATTGTCTGTGGTCCCAGGCACTTACTATTTTTCTTTCTTCATGTTTCTGCTTCATCCTGAAGGAAAAACTACATATCACTTCAAAACTAACGATGCAAAGAGCCCCTCAGCATTATCTCAGCAAATCTCCCCAAATCTAATTTTAATATGTAATATTCCCAAGTCATTTCTGTTTATAATTTCTAGTATAATTTATTTTATTGGAATGAGAACATAGTGGTAAAAGATCTTTAGTTACAAATATTTAAAGCCAACCTAAACCAACTTTAACATAAAAGAGATTTTATTATAAGAACGTAAGAGTGTCTCATAGAAGGAAATGCAGAAACACTACCAAGACTTAGGAATTCTACCAAGGGCTAGAATCCCTCAGGGATTTCTCTCCATTCTCTGCCTGTTCTTCTCTGTAAAATGGCTTCAGTTTTTCATCTTGGAAATGTGGCCTATGTCAGTCTGCACTCCACAGACAGCTCTGTAACAGCTCCTGTGTTTATCTGCTCTGGGTTTAGCCACAAACCCGACCCTCAGTCCCTCAGGGTCTCAATTCCAGACCTCAAGGATGGGAACTTGGCCCTGCTCCGGTCAGGTATTTGACCCTGGACAAGTGAACTCTGGCTGGGGTGGGTGTGAGAGTTCAGGGAAGAAACAGCCAGCAGCAATTCTGAGTTCCCAGAGAAGGGAGAATTGTTATGATCTTGGCAGACACCCCATATGGAGAAGGAGGGAAACAATAGCTCTTTTGCTTCAATAAACATGTGCTAAGCACTAACCACGTTCCAGGGCCCCGCTAGGCTTGTGGATATAATAATAAATGCATCCAATTCTGCCTTCCAAGAGTATAACATCCAGCACTGCCTGGGAACACCTCTGTATGTGCTCACTTACCTATAGCACATACCTAAAAACTCACGGTCTGTGGCACAGAAACAACATGTAAGATATTCGTACTGTGCAGTCAACATTTAGCTCTCTTCTTGGACCATGCCAAGACACTGGCAGACAAAAGGGCAAAGGTCCAAAGTTTTATTCCCAGTCATTGTCACATGCTAACAAATGAGCAGGACGAAATGTATAATGCAGATGACTGGTACTTCCATCTACTGTCCTTCATCCATCTTCAAGGTGAAAAGGTTATCTGTCCATAGATAACTAGAAAACAATGTTAATTGCAGACTATAACACGTCAATCAAGTGGCGATATGGGCCCAGACCACAAGAGTAGTGAGCACAACAGATTCTGAGTCAAAACCCTGGATTCTGGTCACACTAGTTGTGTGACATTAGGAGTCATGGGCCTCTGAGCCTCACCTGTAAAGTGAGGGGAAGTAGTCATTAAAAGAAATAAGAATATGAAGGTATAAAGTAAAGCACCGAGAAGGCAGTCCACACTGAAGTGTCGGTTATGAGCAAAAGTAAGGACGCAGGGACCCATAAGAACTGCTGAGAGGTTGGGAGGCTGAGGTTGGTGTGGTCAGAGATAAGGCTGAAAACTCAGACAGGAGCCTGCTGCTGAGGACTTAGAAGGAACAAAAGGACTAGATAAAAACAGGGCAGGCAGTAAAGACTCCTCCCGGACCTATGGCTTGATTACCAGACGGATAACTTATAAGCTATAACCTTCCAATTTCCCCCAAAGTGTGACATACCTCTCTTTGTAGATTTAGCTGTGCTTAATCTTTCCTTTTCAAACGAAGTGGAAGAAAGCTATCTAGTTCTTAGAAAATGTTTCGCCTACAGAAAGAAAAGTTAGTATTATTTCCTTCCACTGCCTTATCTAGCACAATTTCCCTTCCATCCCATGCCTCTCAAACCTTTATTTTATGTTTCCCTTTTATGATAAGTTTAAAGACAGGAGAGCTGCCTCTCTAGAAAGCTTCATCTTCTCTTCAATTTCTCATATTTTTTTCCCCTCTACCAGATTTTATTTTTGCATTTTCAGATTTCACTAAATCTCCATTCATTTGCATGAGGATTGCTGTCTATTTAAAATGGCATAGGCATTTTTAGCCTATATAAGCTAGAGGCATGCTAAATGGATAGTATTATATTTGAGCTTCCCATTGCTGTCTCAGTATGACCCCAAAGGCAGAGCAGGTGCTATTAAGCTATTTTTAATTTAATAAGAAATTAAAACCTTATAGGAAAAAAACCCCACTTTTTACTTTCAGAAGTTATTCCTCTTTTATTTCAGACAAGCATTTTCAATAGTGGTGATATTGAACCAAGAGGGCAAAAAGTCTTAGATAGCATCATGGTTTATGACTTTCCAAACCTAACCCTATCTGACTACATAAATTGATATCTGGCATACCTATGGTGTTAAAATTTCATGGTGGGAAGAAGTACTTAAGGGAAAAAAATGTCTAAAAAGGCATTTTTAGTGGGGAAATAATAAAATAAAAATGGTTGAGGAAAACAATTTAGAACTAACCAATACTTACACAGCACATTCGTTTATATAAGAGTTAAATACAGTCTTTCATTTGATCTCCACAAAAACCAGGTGAATTGGGTACAATTAACCTCTTTTCCAGACATGCAAATTGATGATCAGAGAGGTTACTTTTTAACTGTGTGACTTTAGTGGCAAATGCTCCCCATCCATCCATGACAGTCCAGCATAGCCATTCCTTTATAGCAGGGTTTCTCAACCTCAGCACCACTGATGTTTAGGGCAAGGTGATTCTGTTGTGGGTGTGGGGGTGGGGGGAGTGCTGTTCTCTGCATTGTGGGGTGTCGAGCAGCATTCCTGACCTCTACCCAGCAGTGCTTCTCCCCAGTTGAGAAACCAAAACTGTCTGCAGACATTGCCAAATGTCCCTGGGGAACTGGGGTGGGGGTGGGGGGAGGTCACTCCTGGTTGAGAATCACTGATTTAAAGCCTACCTCTACTGTTTTTATAGTGTCATAATAGCTAACAGTGCCTGAGCACTTACTATCTACCAGGCACTTTCTATGTACCGACTCATTTAAACCTCTCAACAACCCTATGGGGTTAATTCTAGCCTCATGTCCACTGCAGAAATAAGGAAGCATAGTCCGGAAAGATTGCAGTGAATAAACTGGAAAGCTGGAGATATAGATGCTATTGCATTTATATCACAAAGAAGTGCTTGGATTATTGACCCAAATATAACCATTTTGTCCACACAAAATAATTTACATCATGATTATGTCTAGAATGCTGACTTTGCATTTAAACCCACATCTGAGCACTGAACCACCATGCTCTACTGTCTGTCTCAGAACCAAAATGCCCTCCAGCTATTCTCCTAAATTCTGTATCACTTCCCCAGTGTTATCCCATTTTACATACAGATGCCAGTTTCCTGTAGATGTTGCTTTTTAATCTATTGATTCATTTACTCTTAATAAGCACAAAGTGAAATTCTAGTAAAAAGATGTCCAATATAAGAATGTACATGCTAAAAAATGAATTTGTAAAATATAACTATACTAGAGGCCTGGTGCATGAATTCGTGCACTGGTGGGGTCCAGCCAGCCTGCCCCAATGGGGGCCGATTGGGAGAGGGGCCCACCATGGCGAGGGGCCTTGGGCTATTTGCGGTCCGGCCCCACCCCCATCACGGGGGGCGGGGGGGCGCTCAGGGGCATGGCCAGCCGATGGGAGGAGCCGTGGCATTCCAGTCATTTTGCCATTTGGTCAATTTGCATATTACCCTTTTATTATATAGGATGCTTAGTATGATCCCATTGTTGTAAAAGGTTATGTATATTGCAGTCATATTCACACACACACACACACACACACACACACACACACACTGGAAATGCAGGACTTATCTATGGAAAGTAAGATAATGAACATTTCTAATATTTGCCCTTTTGCTTACCTATATTTTCAACCTTTTCTACAATAAGTTCCTTTAAAAATTGCCCAAATAATGATTTTTTTTAAAAGATGATTTGATCAGTTAGCTGAAAAAAGATAGTGTTTAAGAAGTAGGGGGGGGGGAAGCATTATGTCACACAAGGCCCCTAAATTCAAATTGCTTACACACTAACAGATGAGGAATAGCAATGGGTCTCAAAACTCTAATCTATATATATATATATATATATATATATAAAACCCTAACATGCAAATAGGCCAAACAGTGGAACAGCCGAGCAACTGAACAACCAATCACTATGACAAGTGCTGACCACCAGGGGGCATGTGCAGAACATGGTGGGTGTCAGCTGCGGTGAGATGGTGGACAGGTGATCAGGGGCACCAGACCAAGACAGGATGCCGATCGCTGTCATTGGGACAAGGCTCTGGAGGTTACTGAATATTCTTTGCTTCCTTGTACCCCGGTCCCGCCTGGCACTTGCACCTGCTGCTAGCGCCGGCCCTGCTCGCACCCGCTACTGGTGCCCGGTGCTGGCCCTGATTGCTTGGCACTGTCAGCAGGTGCAAGCAGCAACTGCCGGCCCCAATCACCTGTGAGGGCTTCTCCACCTCCCTCTGCTCCTGAGGGGTGATTGTGGCAGCAGCTGCCTCTTGTACCTGCTGCTGACACTGGAGCAGGGCTGCTGGCAGATAGGGGACCAGGGGCCAAGGCATCAGGTGGGAGCACGGAGGAAGGGCCGAGACCTGCCCCTGTGCCCACTGCAGTCTTATGGCCCACAGTTCCTTTCAAGGTGCACGAATTTGTGCACTGGGCCCCTAGTTCCCTAATAAGACTGAATAATAACCATTGCCAATTTTTTCAAGGATAATTAAATTTAGAGAAATGCTAAAGTCCTTGATTTTACACTCTCTTTAAATCTTGGATACCTGCCTCTGCTTGTAAGATTTAAAAAAAAAAAAAGACAAAATATGAACAAATGAATATCAAATAAATATTTGGGCCAAAATTTAGATACCTGAGTAACTTAAAGTACTTTAAATTATTTTGTGAGCTCTTCCCATTTGACTACCACATTTTGTCCTAATAATAGATTTTAGTGGCTATGCTTATGGGATAGATTAAAATTGCCATGATATGAAGAGGGAGGATTTATTTGTGTCCTCCTCCTCCTATATGAAATGGCTGAACAGAAAAAAAAGAAATGTTGTGAGCTAGGCAGTCACGCAATCATCACTTCCTGTTTGGGTGACAGAGTGACACATGAGTACTGAATGACTTCCATATACTCTGGCGGATGAACAAGGTTGAACCAGATTGAGTTTCTGGGTGGGCCCTGACTCCCCTTTACAGGCTCCCTCATCTGGCATGTTGTGGGGAGCCCATGATGTTATCTATGGGCTTAATAATTAATGGGTGAATACAATGGAAAGTGTTAAAAGTGTAAGAAGAATAAGGAAATTATTCAGGAGAATTCAGAGGACAGACACCAGGCTGAGTTGGTGAATCACACTGGCTAGTTGTTCATCAATTTCCCTTTTTTCTCCTGGGCACACAAAGGGAAACCTTTGACAGCAGGCCTTGCAGGTAGGGGTGGAAATATGATTGATTTACAGCCAAGGGAATTCGAGCAGAAGGTAGGAAACCCGTTCTAGACCAGACCCATAAAAACCACCAGCGGAGGGGGAGAATGCTGAGGATCTGGAAGTAGGTAGAGACACAAGTTGGAAGAAGCCCGAGTCCTTGAAACAGTGCCTGAGAGAAAACTGCCCAACTGGGAACACGACATTAGAATGTTTATGAACCAGAGAAAAATGTATTATGTTCCATTTTTTAGGGAGCTGTTTGTTAGGTCAGTTAGCTACCCTAATATACTTGGTTCAATCTGAAATCATCCAAGTTCTTAGAACCAACCACGACACTAGAAGCTTTGTCAGATAAGCTGCTTCATAAAATCCCTGATGAATGCTGCCATCAATCTCGTTAGCCCCTAGAGACAACAGCAGCACCTCTATTAGGAAAGAGGTAGGTTTGTGAATAAAACACCTAAGGTCACATGTGAACTAAGACATGTGGAATAAGAAAATGCCCTTGAACTAAGTGTACTCAAAAAGGCCTGTCTTCATTTCCAGGTGCCTTTCAATACCACAAACAAAGGACATGCCTGTTTTCACCATGGGCAGGAGATAAAAATGAGCATCTGAAAAGATGGCAAGAACAAAAACTTGTCTGTGGAAAAAATAGGGACAGTGGTTACTCCGCAGACCCAGGGTATTAATCTTGGGTCCTACCCTGCCCCATCCTATGCCATCCAATTTGCAATAAAGGTTATTGAACACCCACTATGTGTGAGTCACTGTGCTTGTCACTGGAGATACACGATGAAGGAGGCCGCTGCTGTACTCAGGAAACACCCCCCTCGGGAGACAAGTGTGTACATAATCAATTCTATAGTGTAGAATAGCTAGTTCTAGTCTATTCAAATAGGGTATAGTGGGAACACTGAAGAGCAAATGTGGACCTCTACCTGGGGTGATTTCACACGGGCAGTGATGCTTAAATATCCCAAGTCCACCCTTGAAGTGGCAGCTTCTTTGATTTTTCTCCAGTTATACATAAATGAACATCTTTGAGTGAACACTAGCTAATTATCCACATATAAAAATAACAAAAAAATTGGGGACCCCATTATCATCAAGAATTTCAGCACATACCACCTATTTGTACGTATTAGTAGTCAACATCTGCTGATGCTTTATAAATATTAGAAAAATATAACAATGATGCAATATTAAATTTAAAATAAAAAGCAATTTAAAATAAAAATATATTTGCCCCTGTAGTCAACAAATGTCTTAGAGGTTACACACTGAGACTATGCAAATCCCTTTGCTCTCAAACCTTCGCTCAGTGTTTCTAGAGTCCATTGGCCGGCCCATCCACAATAATAATTACTGTGGGGCTGCATAAGGACACATTTTCTAGGTGCTTTATTCTTTTCACATTTATTATTTGTAATTCTACTGTAAAACAGAGCTGTCACTTCTCCATATATAGTTCCTCATTATTCATAGATTACATATTTAAGAATTTCTTGGTAAAGTTTATTTGTAACCCCAGAGTCAACACTCAAGGCACATTCTCGGTCATTGGACATGCGCAGCAGTGAGAAATGTGAGCCCCCCGAGCAGACATTCCCACTGGGCCACGCCGGCGACCCTCTGCCTTATCTCAGCTCTCACACTGTCAACAACTGTCCTTTTCTCAATCTATTTAGTGCCACATTTTTGTGCTTTTTATTGGTCATTTCACTGTTTGAAATGTACCCCAAGCACAGTGCTGTCTAGGGTACCTGAGCACAGGAAGGCTGAGATGTATCTTACAGAGAAAATACCTGTTACGTAAGCTTCATTCAGGCATGAGTTGTAGTGCTGTAGGCTAAGTTCCATGCTAACAAATCAACAAACGATATTAAGTAAAGTGTCTTTAAACAGAAACGCAAATAAAACCAGGTTATGTATGGATCAACTGATGAGAAGGTTTTTACCAGAGGCTTGTAAAACCTAAACCTGTAATTTCTCTAGGAGCAGTGGATCAGTATTAGCAGGTTCAGTGTTTAAACACAGTGACTTTACAGAACATAACTATTGTGAAAGCAAGAATTGACCACATCTATTTTACCAATTACTTATTTATATCACTATGAACTCATGTATATGTATATTATTTTACAGGTTACCATCTAATACTATCATTATCTATTTTCTTGCCCAAATTGTTTCATCTTTGGCCATTGGGGTGATAACATTATAGTGGAACTGTCTGGTGGTCACCATCTCGACCAAGTGATCAAGACCAGCATCACCAATAATCATACGGGCATCCTGAAGGCTGGCTTTGATGGACTGAGAAGGCTGAGGATGTCCTGTGGCGCTCTGGATGACTTCAGTCCAATCACGAGAAGATGCCAGACAGACCTGAATTGAGTGATATCCAGCAAAATTACTGATCAATACTCTTTGGGGGTGTCAAGGTCACAAAAGAAAAGGAAAGACTGAAAAATTCTAAGAGACGAGAGAGAAATAACAACCAAATGCAGGAATCCTAAATTGGGTTTTAGGAACAGCAGCAGCAGAAAAGACATTAGTTGGACACTTCAAACTAGAGATCAACTGGAGCAGGGGTTCTCCGCCTCCCTAACGCCGCGGCCCTTTAACACAGCTCCTCATGTGGTGGTGACCCCCAACCATACAATTATTTTCGTTGCTACTTCATAACTGTAATTTTGCTACTGTTATGAATCGTAATGTAAATATCTGATATGCTATATGTGTTTTCCGATGGTCGCGACCCACAGGTTGAGAACCGCTGATGGAGTCTTTAGTTTAGTTCATGGTATTATACTAATGTTAATTTTCTGGTTGTGATAACGATACTACAACATGTAAAATGCTAAATCCCGGCATGCTAGGACATGGACACTTTGAAACTCTCTGTACTATTCTTGTAATTTTTCTGTACCCCTAAAAATGGTTCAAATTTTTGACCATTGGATGGTATTGCATAGCCCTGGTTGTAGAAGTTGTGGAAGAGCAGGGAGAAACTCTATTTCACAGACTATGGGTATCAGGAAGTGTTTAATTTTCCAGACAGTTTCACTCTGGTAGAGTATTAATTTTTCAGGTAGTTTTCCTAAATCCAAAAACCTTTGGGGGAATAGCAGAGAAAATAAATGCCTTCTACTTTAAGGTACTACAGAAGATGTGGTTGTTCCTAAGCAGGAACCTTCACTTCCAGCTGTTGAACTTAGGCAAGCCATAAACTCAGTTTCCCCATCCATCCATAAAAATGAAGGGGCTCAAATGAATAATTATACATTACACTATATATATATATATATATATATATATATATATATATATATATATATATGTATATAATAGTATTATTCTAAATTAACCTTATTATTTAGCATTTGAAATCAGGTAGTTCAAGAATACCCTTTAGGATGTTTATTCTGCTTTCTTAATAAGCAGTAGTGTTGCCATTTCACAGGAATTCCAGAAATTAAGTAACAGTTTGAAGAAACTCTGCAGCAGTGCCCCCTGAAGCTCATCTATAAAACACACTTTATATGCTCACAAACAGTATGAATATATCTAAAGAATCAAGAAAAATGCAGCCCTTTAAAATGTATAAGTCACCTACCTATCATGTGGGAAAGCAGATTGTAAATGTGCAGCCGTATAATGATTTCAGATAACATTTTCCCACACAAATATTTTTAGATGGAGATAAAGTAGAATTTCTACTCTGGCTGTGGTCGGCAAACCACGGCTCGCGAGCCATATGCGGCTCTTTGGCCCCTTGAGTGTGGGTTTTCCACAAAATACCGCCACACTCAAGGGGCCAAAGAGCCGCATGTGGATTGTGAGCTGCGGTTTGCCGAGCTGCAAGTTTGCCGATCACTGTTAGAGTATTTCTTTTAGAAGACAGAAATCATCAATAGAAGAAAATGCTCATTATAAACTGATAAAATGCAACATTAAGAACAAAAAATACCACTATGGAAGACAGTATGGAGTTTCCTTAAAAAAATATAAATGGAACTCCCATTTGACCCTGTGATCCCACTTCTAGGAATATATCCCAAGAAACCAGAAACACCAATCAGAAAGGACATATGCACCCCTATGTTCATAGCAGCACAATTCACCATAGCTAAGATCTGGAAACAGCCTAAGTGCCCATCAGCAGATGAATGGATTAGAAAACTGTGGTACATCTACATGATGGAATACTATGCTGCTGTAAAAAAGAAGGAACTCTTACCATTTGCAATGGCATGGATGGAACTGGAGAGCATTATGCTAAGTGAAATAAGCCAGTCAATGAAGGAAAAATACCACATGATCTCACTCATTCATGGATAATAGAGACCATTATAAACTTTTGAACAATAATAGATACAGAGGCAGAGCTGCCTCAAACAGATTGTCAAACTGCAGCGGGAAGGCCGGAGAGGGTTGGGGGGCAGGAGGTAGGGGGGCAAGAGATCAACCGAAGGACTTGTATGCATGCATATAAGCATAACTAATGGACATAAGACACTGGGGGGTAGGGGAGGCCAGGGGATTGTCAAGGGCGGGGAGGGGGAAAAAAAGTACACATATGTAATACCCTTTGTAATACTTTAAGCAATAAAAAGAAAAAAGAAACAAAATTTTAAAAAGAACAAAAAATAAAATGTTTATATACATTGAATCAACTCTATTATTAGGGAAATCATAATATTGTTAGATGCTGCTCGGTTGGCTAAGAACTTCAACTCCTGTCTATTTTATGATTAAAACCATTGGGGAAATATTAGGACAGTGGAATGAGAAAGAAAGCAATGGATCTATGAGTAGGTAATAGTCACTCAGGAGGAGTGAGAAGTTGAGTGTGAATCCTTTGTGTGTTAATGAGATGACTCCACCTCTTCCCTTTCTTACCTGACAAATCCATCAGTTCATTTAGAAGAGTAAAGAAGGAATGAGAAATAAGGATAATAATAAGAATAGAGTTCAGTGAATGACATTTCATGTGGGTAATAATTCCCCTACCCATTTTATGGAAGGACGAAAGGTACTCTGTTAAAAAATTTAAACTTATATTATTTAACCATTGTTGATACACGTTATATTATTTTTCAAAGATAATAACTTGAATTTCTAAAAATTAATCCTCTAATCACTAAAAAATTAAATAATCAAATCTAGTAGGAATGGAGTAGACTGGTGACCAGAATAGAAAAGTGTTAATACTGTGAGTTTCTATCTGCTTGAATCTTCATCCTTATTTATGTTGGTCAAGTAATTTCATTCTCTGGGCCTAATTTCCTCATTTTAATGTAATGAGAATATAAGTCATACTGCATAGTAACGCAATGAAGATTAAATGAAATAATATACATAAAATACTTGGCATAAATCTAATACATAGTAAGCACTCTATAAATATGAGGTATTATTTTAATGTAACTTTAACAGAGAAATGTATGCAGGTATATGTGTAATTAAAATAAGGGTGAAAAAGAGAGGAAAGAAATATAGCAAAATATTAACAGTGGCTATCCAGTGTGCAGGATTATAGGTGATTATGTTATTTTTTAAAAAATGTTTTCCTTTATTAGTGTTATTTTGCCAAACTTCCTACAATGGACAAGTATTTTTTCCATAATCAGGAAACACATGTTGTTTTAAAAAACAAGAAAGCTGAACAGGAACTATAAATTCACAAATACATTCTTTTATGCCCTTCGTTCTTTTCAATAATACATTATCTAGTCATTTCTGACCCAGGAAACACTGGGTATGGACAGCTCACTTTCTCTTGACTGAAGTTAGGCTGGGTTTGCTAGTAATCTCCAAGGACAGGAATGAAAAATGAGAAAATCAATGGGGGAGGGTGGAGAGCAAAGAAAGGAGATCTCCAGGTAGCCACAGAACATGAAGAAATAGAGACAGAAGGGGAAGAACAAACACAGGAGGCTCTGCCAATCTTCTCACACACCAGAGAGACTGCCAACAGAGAAGAAAGAAAAGACCAGAAATGTAGTATGGGGCATTTTGTGCATAAACCATCCATAGCAAATTTTTTCAAAGTCTATTGAATATCTGTAAAAGAGAATACAATTAGAGTCTACTGTGGTGAAGAACCACAGTACTGGCCGTGCGGCTCAATAACCATTCTTAATGGCTCTTTTCCAGTCATGCTACCAGGTTAATGATTATTTGCATTTCATTTCGAAATTTTGTGAAGAGACTTCTGACAGTGATAAGGATACAAACAACCTACAGATTAGACAAGGAACTTTCTATTCACACTTCTTACTCCTAATTAAACACCCAGTTTACTCTTTATGACTGCTACTCCAGGTATTACCCATACGATTGCAAAACTAACCTCTGGTAGAAGAAACTGCCAATGACCTCACATAACCTCGAAGTAAATGGGGAGCAACTTCCAATGCCTTTCCTTTAACAAAACATGAGGCTACCGGCCTACCCCTCGTCATTGGGAGATATGTTCCACTGGGGCTAAGATACTGACGTTTACCCAACCACACGAACTACTACTCAATCCTCCCCAGGGACAGATTTGCCACAGCTGACCATGGTGAAAGGTAAAGCCGGTGGCCACAGGAGAGAATCAAGTTGACGATATAACCAGGGATTGAATCCATGACTTGGTTTCATTGGCTCTATGAACTAGATGGCTGCCCATCCAACCAGGAAAGGGTCAGGGTTGGGGTTGCAAAAGATGATCTGATTAGGCTATAAACAGAAACAAAAACGCAATTGAATTCAACTGACTTATATTTTTATGAATGGCTAGAGGCTATTTACTGGTAAATTACTAATTGTGGTATTATTAAACTAAACTTAGCATATTGCCAGAGTTTATTAAAACTAAATCTATATCATAAGATGGCTCAGTGCCAGGCAATGCTTGCCAGTGTTCAGAAGCTCCCACTGGGTATGCCCCACATAGAAATAGAATTCCTGCATGTTTTTAGAAAGGACACTTGGGGAGGAGCCTCATCACAGTTGACTTGAGATGGTCAGGTTTTTAATTACTATTAATTTCCCTTTTTAATTATAAATTGCTCTTAATTTAGCATTTTCATTACACATGTAGTTTGTCGTGGTTGTCTGGTTAGTGCTAACAGCTACTGTTTTAGCGTTCTTTTTAATCCAGGCTGAGATCCTCATCTGCTCAGCAATTTGCTCTGACCCTCCTTTGAGGCAATTAATATTACTTCCTCGTCTTACAGATGAGGAAACTAAGGAACAGAGAAGCTAGGTAACTTGCCTAAGATCACACAGCTGGAAACTAAAGTCAGGATTTGAACTCAAGGATCTTTACTCTGGAGGTCAGAAACTTTTGTTGTGAAAGGCCAGTTGGTAAATATTTTAGGCCTTATAGGCCATGTGTTCTCTACTCAGCTGTGCTAATGTAGCCCAAAAGTAGCTGTAAGCCCTATGTGAACAAGTCAGCATGGCTGAGTTCTAATAAAACTTTATTTATAAAAACAGGCATAGTGCCTGCAATCAAACATAGTGCCCTTGTCTGGAATCAAAACTGGGACCCTTTGGTCCACAGGCCGACACTCTATCCAATGAGCAAACTGGCTAGGGTATAATGTGATGAAATTTTGCTTCCTTTTTTAACTGCAACATATGATCAAAATGAACATAAGATTATTTGATTTTTTAAGCTCATGTTGCAATGTTCTAAGGTGTAAAAATCTGTACATAAACTTATCATTTGATTTTAAAATAAACATACAATCCATATATATTTGGCCCCATTGCTTTATATAACCTAATTGGAGCACATGAAGTAGGAAGGCCAATGGATCTTTTCAGCTACCTAGTATGGCTATAGTTAAAAAATGTTTGAGAGTCGCCGTCCGAAAGGACCGAGCTAGGGAAGCTTCTGAGCTCCAATTATGTCTGGGAGGAGATTACAAATGGCAGAATTAAGGAGTGAGGGCATTTTATTACATTCATCAACAGTCTAACACAATGGCTCCTGTTATGGACTAAGTTATGACCCCCCCCAAAAATTCATGAGTTGAAGCCTGAACCTACAATGTTACTGTGGAGATAGGGCCTTTGAGGAGGTAATTAAAATTAAATGGGGTCAAAAGGTAGGGCCTTAATCTGATAGCCTGGTGTTCTCATAAAAGGAGGAAGAGTCACCAGAGCCTTTTCTCTGCACTCACACAGAGAAAGGGCCACGTGAGGACACAATGAGATGGATAGCCAGGAAGAGGACTCTCATCAGACACGAACCCTGCTGTCACCTTGACAAAGGACTTCCAGCCTCCAGAACTATGAGAAAATAAAAATATATTATTTAAGCCACCTAATCTGTGGTATTTTGTTATGGCAGCAAGAACAGACTGATACACCTTCCAACTTTTGAATGTAAACATTATAAACTTCCACAAGGTATTAATTAGTTGTATATTCGCTCTCTACTGATCGAGATTTTATATAAATACATATATATATATACACAAAAGTAATTAGATATGATGACTTCAGTAATGCCTATATGTTACTAATCATGAGTCTATAACTATCTCTGGTAAAAACAGTTGTATGTATATTTGGGAGATACTATTTTATTCAGTCTTTAGATAATATTTGGTACTAATACATCTTAATAGTCAAATCCTTTACAATAGTAACTCCATTGACACTCGACATCCTTAGTCTTCTGGGAAGAAATCACCTATTCCCAGTGCCTTTTAAGTTTGGCTACATTTGCACACTCTTTAGTTTGGTCTACCTCTTCCAGCTGCCCCTGATTGAGGGCATAGCACACAATGAAGGAATGATGTCAGATGTGAGGCCAGAGAAGAGTCATGGTGGGTATGGGATTGAAAGCGGCCTGCTGTTGTATAACTTAGCACACATTACTCCTATTGCCTGGGATGAAGCTCATTGGGAAGAAGCATCAATATCTTAGACTTGTTTCTATATCCCTTGTGGCATTTCTCACTATATTAGCTTAATTAATATTGTTAAACAGAAGAGGGATCTAGACTAGGGGGTTTCCAAACCTGGTTTATCATCTCATTATCAGTATTACGTGAGGAGGTTTTAAAACTACGGATACCCAACCCCACTCTGAGCATCTCTGAAAGGATTCGATGCAATTTTACTATGCTCATCTGGCAATTCTGATGCAGCTTTCTTGGCACCCTTTCTCAGATTTTCATTTGACAGTTTTATTAGATGAATATAACCAAAGGCCTCGATTAATGGCTACCCCATATTGTTGCTCTTTGCCCTGTAACTTTGTAGTACCCTACCACTCAGAACTCTCCCAAGGGACTTTTTTGGCCAACAGAATTTTAGCAAACTTGATACAAGCAGAGACTTAGGAAAGTGTTTGCTCACATGCTTCCATGTTGTCTTTTCAGCCTCGGCTACTGCAATGAGAATACCCCAGGAGAGATGGCTGGAAGGATACGAGAGGTACATAGAATAAAGCTGAGTCATTCCAGCCAAGGGTAGGCTAGACCAGCCACTCATCACTGCAGATACATAAGATCATCAGAATCACCCAGTGAACTGTAGACTCAGGAAAAATAACAAATAGCTATTATTTTAAGCCACTAAGGACTGGGGTGGTATGTTCCACAACAGAGTTCTGATACAAAAACCATGAGGCTTAGCAACCAGGGGAAAAGACCATCTAAACCAAAGGCTGGATATTGATGATGTCAAAGAGAATTTTTCAATTTATATTCTGTAGGATGGTATTGTAAAGCAGAAAGGGGATTTTCCAAGGTTAGGTATATGGGAAATGCTAATATAGCTGGTTTCTTTGATACAGAATCTCAAAACCTTTCATATGAGTCATATAAATCTTACAAAGGAAGAGCTTATAAGCAATGTTTCCCAACCTTATTTGACCACAAGACCTTCTCTAGCCCCCTTCCCCAACAGTGAGCATCGCACAAAATGAATATTCCATAGAACATACCTTGGACATTATTTAAGACAAATTGGTCTTCGTCTTGCTTCAGTGTTTTTCCAGAGGGTAGAACTGCACTTAGTATATGGCATTTATATGGATTGGAATTAAATCAATTCAAGCAAGGGCTTGTCAACTATAAGAGTTTTTCAAAGATGAACTTGCCTGCCATGTGAAATCCTAAGAATGAAAGCATACAAAGAGAGATGAATATGAGGTTTAAAGAGTTTTTGTAAATAATAGTTACCTTCATTGAGATTTTCATTCAATAACATGATGAAGAATTCAGATTATCTCTTTTAGTTCAGATGGTTAATTTTCTGTGTCAACTTGGTTAGACTATGGTGCCCAGTTATTTGGTCAAACACTAGCCTAGATATTGCTAAGAAGGTATTTTGTAATGTGCTTAACATTTACAATGGACTTTTAGCAAAGCACATTACTCTCCATACTTGGGGTGGGTCTCATCCAATCAGTTGAGATCCTTCAGAGGAAAGAGAGAAGTTTCCTCTAGAAGAAGAATACTGCTTCATAGAAACCCTGTCTGTATCCAGTCTTCTGGCCTACCCTGCAGATTTTTTTTACTTGTCATCCCCCAAAATCACATAAGCCAATTCCTTAAATATCTCCCCACTACTTCCCTATCTCTTTCTCTGAAGAACCCTAAATACAAGTACATACCAAATACAAGTAGCTATCAAACATCATTTATATTTTATCATCATCTTAGATTAAAAATATAATCTAAAACTTGTACTCCTACTGCTTCCTAATGCTTGTCTTGGGCAAATCAAAGTGTTAGGTTCCCCAGATTTCTCTTTTGGTTCCTCAAGGTCTCTTCTGGGCAGTCAACCAAGAGGTAGAGCTCATAGCTGCATTACAGCTTTTATATGAGATTCCTAACATTTCCTTCTTAGGAAGTACAGATTTTACGAATCACCTTGGGTGGCATAGTAATTCTGCAGCTGTATAATGTTCCTGAGAAACTGACAGTCCCTACGAACCACAGTGGCCCAACTTGGCAGGGCCCCACTACCCATTTATGGCCTCAACATGGGGTAAGAGGTCACAGAAGGTGGTTCTCTTTTCTGGAACTGAGTTTAGAGAGATGGTAATGTTCCAGGCCAGGGTTAACACAAAGTCTGATTTACTGCATCATGCTCTCTGAATGACTTCCTGGAAGCCTAATGAACTACTACAGAGCCTAGGTTAATATCCAATGCTTAGTCATACAGGAAAAAACAAAACTGGAGAAGATCAATATAATAAAAGAGGACTTTAGGAGAAATGAGTAAAGAAAATACCAAGTGTTGTCCATTGACTGGGGAAATAAGAGCTAGAACAACCACGCTGTTAGGTTAGGTGCCCTGTTCATATATTCATCATAAGACTTGTCACATTGTAGCAATGACCATCTATAACTAATTCCTTGAGGACACATCCTTGCGTCAATCATTCTTGTATTTCCTCTATTTCAATGCCGGTACATAGCAGGCACTTAAAAATATTCACAGCATGAATGAGCTACTAGAATCATAAAACAGGGTTTTCAATCCAAAATAGTGGCAGAGTAGGTGGAAGTTACACTCACCTCCTACCCAGGACAAAACTGCAATTACAACTAAACTATAGAATAATCAACCTGAATAACCAACTGAAGCCTAAATGAAGGCAAGAACATGCAATGGGATAAAGACAGTCTATTTAATAAGTGGTGTTGGAAAAATTGGACAGATACATGTAAAAAAAAATCAAACTAGACCACCTTCTTTCAACATAAACAAGAATAAACTCAAAATGGATTAAGACTTAAATATTAGACTGGAAACCACAAAGGTCCTAAAAGAAAACATTGGCAGTAAAATCTCGGACATTTCCCATAGCAGTATTTTTTTCTGATAAATCATCTTGGGCAAGGGAAACAAAAGAAAAAATAAATAAATGGGACTATATCAAACTAAAAATCTTTTGCACAGCAAAGGAAGCAATCAAGAAAATGAAAGACAACCCACTGAATGGAAGAACATGTTTGCCAATGATACATGTGATAAGGAGTTAATATCCAATATTTAGAAATAACTTAAAAGAACTCAACACCAAAAATACGAACAATCCAATTAAAAAATGGACGAAGAATATGAATAGACACTTCCCCAAAAGGACATACAGATGGCCAGTAGACAAATGAAAAGATGCTCAGCACCACTAATCATCAGAATAATGCAAATTAAAACCACAAGGAGATATCACCTCCCCCCTGGCAGAATGGCTATCATCAAGAAATCAAACAACAAGTGTTGGTGAAGCTGTGGAGAAAAGAGAACCCTCATGCACTGTTGGTGGGAATGTAGATTGGTGCAACCACTGTGGAAAACAGTATGGAGTTACCTTAAAAAATTAAACATGGAACTGCCTTATGACCCAGTGATTCCACTTCTGGGAATATAACTGAAGAAGCCCAAAACACTAATTCAAAATAATATAGGTACCCTAGGTTCATTGTAGCATTATTTACAATAGTCAAGATTTGGAAGCAGCCCAAGTGCCCATCAGTAGATAAGTGGATAAAGAAGCAGTGGTACAGCCCTGACCGGTTTGGCTCAGTGGATAGAGCGTTGGCCTGTGGACTTAAGGGTCCCAGGTTCGATTCCAGTCAAGGGCGTGTACCTTGGTTGCAGGTACATCCCCAGAAGGGGGTGTGCAGGAGGCAGCTGATCGATGTTTCTAATTCTCTATCCCACTCACTTCCTCTCTGTAAAAAAAATCAATAATAATAAAAAAGAAGCAGTGGTACATTTACACAATGGAATGCCATTTGGCCTTTAAAAAAAGAAGGAAATCTTACCTTTTTCTACAACATAGATGGACTTGGAGAGTATTATGTTAAGGTGAAATAAGCCAGTAAAAAAAAAAAAAAAGACAAGCACCATATGATTTCACGTATATGTGGCATCTAATGAACAAAATAAACAAGCAAAATAGAAACAGACTCATAGAATCAGAGAACAGGCTGCCAGCTGTCAGAGGGAGGAGTTTGGGGGGCTGGGTGAAAAAGGCGAAGGGATTAAGCAAAAACAAAACAAAACAAAACAAAAAAAAACAACTCAGAGACATAGACAATAGTATTATGATTACCAAAGGGAAATTGAGTTGGGGGAAGAAGCAGTGGGTAAAAGAAGGATAAATAGGATAAATGGTGATTGGAAGGAGACTTGACTTGGGGCATGGAACACACAAGACAATATACAGATGATGTATCATAGAACTATACACTTGAAATCTATACAATTTTATTAACCAATGTTACCTGAATAAATTCAATTAAAAAAAAAGAATCATAAAACACTTAGCATCCATGTAGCCAGTCAGGATTATTTCTCATCCGACCATTGAGTTTAGCAAGCCCAGCGTGATCCAGCACCTAAGAATTCTTCTTTCTAAAGTAGTCCTGATATATATGTGCAGTACTTTGCATACTTACATGTTTAGAGCTGGAGTCCTTCGATTGGCATTTGTGTGTTTGTTTTACTTTGCTAGGGCTGCCATAACAAAATACCACAGACTGGGTGCTTAAAAAACAGAAATGTATTTCCTCTCAGTCTTACAGTCTAGGAGTCTGAGATCAAGGTATTGGCAGAGTTGATTTCTTCTGGGCTTCTTTCCTTGGCTTGTAGATGGGCGTCTTCTCCCTGTGTCTGCACATGGTCTGCCCTCTGTGCCAGTTTGTGTCCTAATCTCCTCTTTTTATAAGGACACCAGTTATATTGCATTAGGGCCCAGCCTAATGACCATTTAACTTAATTACCACTTTAAAGGTCCTATCTCCAAATATAGTCACATACTGAGGTATTGGGGATTAGGACTTCAATATATAAATTGAAGTAATGCAGTTTCCCATACAGCTTGTGAAGCACATAGGCATCAAAGACATTTGCTTTGGAAACATCCCTAATTGCTGCAGCCTCTACTATTTTTCAAATGGCAAACTTCTTAATGGTCTTATCCTAGGGCATGCACGGGGCACTGTTAGTGCAGTGAATAGGCTGCACATGGCTGGGATCTTTTCGGGGCATGGCTGTTGTTCCTTTTCTTGGTCATCTTGAAAGCGAGGACTGAGAGTTATCTGCAAATATTTTCACTGCTTTAAGGCCAAGAAGGGAAAGTCTTTATATCTATTCTATCTCAATATCATCTCTCTGGTTGCACAGACCTCCTCACTACGCGCGAAGGGAGACAAACTACAAGGTATGCTCTTCGTATCTTTCCTCTAATTGGTCATTAAATCACCTTCACACTAATTAATCAATTCCTTTTTCATTTATCTCAAAATTTTAGTTCCCCTTTTAGAATTCTTGAAAGCTGAAAGAAAGAGGAACACGAGAGTCCAGAAGTGGCCCATAGAGAAGTCCCTTGTTCCTGGCCCCTTTGAGAACTGGCTGGCTCTTAGATCTGCACGGTACCAGCATATAACACAGCACCTGGTATATAAGAGGTGTTCTAAAAATAGATGGTAAAAATGATGTTTGCAGGAAAAAGAACCTCCTGCTAGGTTCCTGTTTTCAGGTTCCAGGGTCACATTTGCCCCCTCAACAACATTCTCATATGCTGACTCATGTTGAACTCATTGTACTTTTACATTTTAAAAACATATAACCACTTATTTCCTGGAGTTTCAACAGACTTGTATTTGCAGACATTTACATTAAAACAGGCACTAAAAGTCTTTAAATTTTTATTTCTTCATAAACAAAATGAAATGGCATCAACCCATGAGACAACATTACCCATTCAGAGACGAACCCATTGATACATACACCAGCAGCCACTCATGGAGCCCTTTTGACTCCATGAGTCAAGTGTTCAAAAGGCACATACTAGCTCCTGACCTTGCCTTTGCTCTGGCCCAAGAGGCAGCATCAAAAGGCAAGTGTGGGCACTTGGTTAGTTGCTAGGGCCTTCCTCTTCTAACACCAGTCAGGCATTCTTGTGATGGGCCGAAATCCATCGATACAAGGACCCTGTTGCTTTAAATGCTGAAAATTTCATCTAACATTATGTATCTTAGACCTGTGGCTGGTTATTTGATTCTGATCCTTGAATGAATGAGTATGGTCTGTCTTCTATCTCTGGACTCAAACTATACATACTCTAGTTCTTGTTATGATTATCTATCTGGGAGAGGATGAGGAAACCCAATGACTAATCAGCACATTTTTGACCAGTTGATTCAGAACAAAAAGCCAAGGAAACAGAAAACTAAACTCCATATCCTCCATATTAAGACTGAGGAGTCTTGATTGACAGTATTCAGAAGGACCACAACTTAGCTTCTCGAGAAATTTCATCATCAGCTGTGAAATCAGGTAAAACCCAGTGATCTGCCCTGCCATAAACATCAATGGTCAATAGAATGCCACCTCCTATCCCTCACTAACATTGCCATGGAGTTCTTCATTACTAGATGGGGTTAAAAGTGTGATATGTTCAACAGTGAACTCAGGGTCATGACAACCAATATTAAAAACTCAACTCCTTAGTCGCTGTATTCTCTAAGCAAGTTATCAAGCCTGCTTTTTTTAGCTTATTCACAAAATTGGAATGCATCTAACACCTAAAAGAAGTGCTGGGAGGATTCCATATGATAAAGAATCATTCTGTCAATTAGCCAACAAATGTCTACTGAGGGCATACGAGGTGCCAGGCACTGTTCTAGGATCTGGAGAACAAACCCTAGTGGAGCCTATATTTTTAGGGAGGGAGATGGATTCAAAAATTAGTGAGCAAATACATGAGCAGAGTGAGGAGAGACAGCCAGGGAGACACCATGGGAGTGGGAGGCTCTGATTTTAGATAGAGTAGTCAGGGAGGACTTCTCCAATGAGAGGACATATGCACAGAGCTCAGCATGAAGTAGTGGGCTGAGACTTGCACATTTCAGAGGGAAAGGACAGCCCTGCCCCCCAGAACATAACAGCAAATGCACAAGCCCCAAGGCAGACACATGCTTGATATGTTGGAAGCCTGGCCTAGACAGCAGTGGAGGTGGGGAGAAGTCAGTTAGAATCAAGATAAATATTTGTAGGTGGAGTCACTAGAATTTGCAAATAGATTAGAAGTGGATAGAGACAAAGCATGTGGGACAGAACATTATTCAGTAACTGTTGGTTTGGGGGTGCTACAGAGAGACATCTACCTCAAGAAGACAGATCTAAAAGAGTAAGATGACATCCAGGCATAAACTCTAAAATCAGGGCATAATGGCTCATATCCAAGATCTGCAGTGTCAGCTTAACAAGTCAGCAGGGTAGTACCACCCTGCAAGATGAGACCGGATCACAGAGGCTTTACTGTAGCCAAAGAAGAGATTTGTCAGCCAAACGGGGGTTTCTCAAATGTGAAAAAATACATAAAAAAAGAATGATGGAGGCAGCAGCAGCCTGTACCTTTCCAAACACCATCCAGAGTATGGGGAGCCTGTGCTAAGTGATAACAATTATTATGGCCTCTTGGCAAGGCCATCTCTATTAAAGGGACTGACTCAGGGAATTGCAGCCAACTGAGTTGAGTAGCCTAGCCTTTGGCAAGATGAGCCTTGTTGTGGAGATGGATGCTGATTGCCTGGTAACTTTTTATGGCAGGCAGTAAAAGGGGGATCTGGCTATTGCAATCACCAGAGTCCAGCAAATTGCCACTAACAGGAGAGAAGCACTAAGACAAAGGGCAGACAAATCAGATCATTGTTCCTTGGCCAAGGTGAAAGAATTGCAGTCAAACATAATTCCTCTCTTCTTTTGAACCCCAATCTGTATTACCACCTTTAACTTAAACAGCAATAAGACTTTGCATGAGTAGTGCTTGCATAAGAAAGCACTGTGATACCTTTTTTCAACCTTGGTGCGAGGTAATGACAAACCTGATGAATGGTTTTCAACAGCTGAAGTCTCAACATAAAATTTTGTTAGCGCCTGCATAATTCAGCTGTAAAGAAAATTGTTCTCTGAAAATAGTATCCTATTGACTGATCCTATAAAATGCTTATTGTTTGTTAATGCATGAGATGGGTCAGGTTTCAGGAAAACAAACCATTCAATGTAAATGGATATTTCACATGATTAATTGCAACCTGAAGATATAGCAGTATTTTAAGTACATTGACAAAAATAATTCTGAAAGAGTACAGAGTACACTCTTCCCTCTTAAACGGAGGGCACTGAAGTCTCTTCATCCTGTTGTTAATGAATCAGAACATTAGTAGTCATGATGCTCTCAGGAACCACTGGCGTCCACAGTGTGATAGCTCCCTGAACCAAATGGTCCCCCATAAAAATAGAGTAACAGTTTTTCTTTGATCCCTCCCTATCAGGAGACTAATTTTCTCTTTTGGCTATTGCCGGTGTATCTGACTTTAGCTGGATGCTATGGACTGAATTTTGGCCCCTAAAGTTCACATGTTGAAACCCTAACCCCCAACGTACTGGTATTTGGAGATGGTGCTTTTGGGGAGTGATTAGGTTTATATGAGGTCTTAAGGGTAGGGCCCTCATGATGGCATTAGTGCTATTATAAGTCTCTCTCTCTCTCTCTCTCTCTCTCTCTCTCTCTCTCTCTCTCTCCATTCCCCTCCCCCCCCCCCCCCCCCGCCCCCTGCTTCCCATATGCATGCACTAAACAAAGGCCATGAGAGAAGGCATCCAGCTACAAGCCAGGAAGAAGGCCCTTACCAGGAAGCAAACTGCCCAGCACCTTGAACTTGGACTTCCCAGCCTCCAGAGAAGTAAATGTTCGTTGTTTTAAGTCCCCTAGTCTATGTATTTTGTTATGGCAGCCCATGCTGACTGTGACAGAGGGCGACCACATTTCCATTTCCAATTCACTGCTTCTAATCTGCTGTGAACCGTTTGATCAAATTTAGCTTAGAATAAAAGTTTGAATGTGACCCGTGGGTGCTATTTCATTTATCTTGACAGCTCGGGTGTCTTCATGATCTACTTTCAAATTCAAAGTTAAATTTTGGCATTCAGAAGGTCCATATTTACATATGTTTTCTAGGCTGCTAATAGCTGAGAACAGATTAATAAAACTAAACATAGAGACCATTTTTAAGGAAAGGGGAAAAGTGTTCAATTGTCTCTCACATATGAGTTCAGAGAGCTCTTAAAGCTTTAAATTAAAAAAGACGAGAGTCCTCTTCGAGAAATCCTGATGATACTCTTTGACTTTTAGCATTTTTGGGGTGAATAGTTGAAAGAGTTGGCAAGGGCGGAGGCAAAGCAGAGGAATAAACAGAAAATGTGTATGCTAGAACTTATTTCGTCTTCACAAATACAGTCAAGATGGTATTTTTAGAGATTTCGAAGTCTGGGAATATTGGGGGCGAGGGAAGAATGTTGCTAAAGAAACCTCTGGAATAATAATAATAATAGTATGTAGTGTATGCTAAACATATTATTACTGCTGTTGGGTGTCAAGATAAGCATAAACTGCAAAAGGCTATTATTCTCCAAGTGAATTGTGTGACTTTTGACCAGTTTAACCCTTGTGCTGGGAAGGGAAAGCTAGAAGCTTCAGGGGGCCTCCTGGGCCGCCTATGATTTTTAGCAGACGGCTTAACATCAAGTGGCTAGTGTGCTTCACAGAATGGGGTTAAGAAATACCCGATGAGGAGCCTGCCTAGGAGCTGAACTTTTAAGATTTCCAAATGCTAATAAAGTCCTGAAGACAGGAAAAAAGAACTTTGCAAGTAACGACTTGTTAGTTCATGTACATTTTATGCCATGTATATATATATTATGAAGGCTTCAGGATGTAAGAAAGGAAAGGAAATGGAGCTTAGTTATAAAGCAAATAAAGAGATGACTTACTTCACCTTCTCCCTCTGGAGCAGAGCCAAGCATGTCATGTGGGTAAAATGTAAAATGAGTTCAAATACTCTGTGGGCCAGGTGCCAGAATTTTAGCAGTGGCCATTGAAAAATTTAAAAAGCAAATAAGAAAATGATGTCATTCTCCCTTGTCTGTGTTATAAGCACAAGGTCCTATGTAACCATGCAGTTAGGTGTCTACTATCTGCCCCCAGCAAATTTCATAAGCTGGCCAAGCACAGGAGTAGATGTAGAGGGACAGCTAACAAATACTTAAGCAAGAAATAGCTACATTTGTAAGACAGTTTACTAAGCACTTTCACCTAAATAATTACAACAGCCTCCTAAGAGATTGCATCATTCTTTCTAATTAACAGAGGAAGAAGGCAAAATTCAGAAGTGAAATCCCCAGGGATTAAGAAGTACAAATTGCCAGTTATAAACAACAACAACACGGAGATGTGAAGTACAGCATAGGAAATATAGTCAATGACACTGTTACAACTATGTCTGGTGCCATATGGGTACTAAACTTATTGGAAGATCACTTTGTAAGGTATATAAATGTCTAATCACTCTGTTGTACACTTGAAACCGATATAATATTTTATGTCAAATGTAATTAAAAATAAATTAATAAAAAAGAAGCTAAATTCATCACCCATGATCATACTGCCACAAAAAAAGACAAAAGAGAGGTCTCCAACTCAGATGTGACTACAAATTCAAGGTTCTTCCCACTGACTATGTGAAGACAATATATACCAACAGAGGGCATGTTGATTCCCAGCAGGGCCTGAGCACAGCCTGGGAACACACTTACACATTAGTTAGAGTAATGCCGGCTGGTGTGGCTCAGTTGGTTGAGGGTCATCCCATGCGTCAAGAGGTCACTGATTCAATTCCCTGTCAGGGCACATGTCGAGGTTGCGGGCTCAATTCCCAGTAGGGGCATGCAGGAGGCAGGTGATCAAAGTTTCTCTCTCTCTCTCCTACCTTCCTCTCTCTGTAAAAATTTAAAAAAGCAACAACATATTTTTTTGAATTAGCTAGAGTAATAATCCACATCAAAGTAATTGGTTTCACACTATATCTTCTATTTCCTAACTTATTTCAATTTCCTTAGTCCATTCAAAAATACAGTGACATCTTGGCATAGAAAGAGTATCTCCTCATACACCCATCATGAACTCCTATTCATTAGAAAAATATGTATTTGCTCAAGAGTTTTTTAAACCATCATTCATCTATCAGCTTTTAATCAGCTGTCTATTGGTAGCATCTGAAGTGCCAGAGCTTGTTTGCCATGAATGGCAGGGTAATTGCCAGTGTATGGACCAGTTTATGGACCAGTAAGACCACATGGGTAACATGAGATTGAAAATGCCATCACTTTAAACAGCTTTAAATGTTTTTCAAAGTTTAAAGATTTTTTTTCAAAGCATGCACAAGAATCACCTAGTTGCTCATACCTACCCTTAGTTTGAATGGAAAGTAATTTCAAAAGCTACTTTTACATGGAAATTTTGAACATGAATTTGTTGTCCAAAATCTCTTATTTTAACTCTTTGATCCTGTCTTCCACCTGGAGTATGTTCTACTCTATTTTACTATGCAGTTCAACTTATCTCACCTTCACATAAAGATTATGAGGACTCCAGAGGTTTCTCCATTCTTTGAGTTGCTTTGGCCTTCTCCTATAAATTAAGACTGACTCTTCATATGTGGTCGGTCATCTGTCATTTTTTCATGCACAGATGTCTTTTGTTCCTTGTAAAGATTATACCTTCTCTGAGAAGAACTGGATATTATACACATGGTACTATAACAAAACCTTATGGAAAAATAAAGTAACTGCACTAGGTCTTTAAAATAGAGGAATTATGACATGGTGAAAATTTGGAGGGAACTGACTACACAGTGACAGAAGGGTTGAGAAGCCAAGTGGAGTAACCCAATCCATGAGTTAGCAATAATAAGAGGCCTCTCCACCCTTAGGAACAGGGAAGACAATGGGAAGAGTTATTATCACAGCCCAGAAGCCAGGGCCCTCCAGTAAGAGCTGGAACCATAGAGGAGACACAGCTACTGTCAGAGACATCAAAGGAAACAAAAAGAGAGGTGAGGATTCCCCGACTTCTTCCCTGTTCTTGCCTCCAATGTCTTACCAGTGCCTCCTTTGGACACATACTTGGAAGCCGAAAAGTAAGAGAGCCTATATCTATTATACAAATCATAGAAGAAAAGAAGGAATGGATCTGAGAGTAAACAAGAAATTTATAGAAAGTGATCATTAAATTTTTACTGATAGACACAGAAATCAATTAATCCATGTGCAATCATTGTATATTACTACTCAACTTTCCCTTTTAGAATGATTAGTATAAAAGACTCCAGGATGAGCATCGGCCTGCGGACTGAAGGGTCCCAGGTTCGATTCCGGTCAAGGGCATGTACCTTGGTTGTGGGCACATCCCCAGTAGTGGGTGTGCAGGAGGCAGCTGATCGATGTTTCTCTCTCATCGATGTTTCTAACTATCCCTCTCCTTCCCTCTCTGTAAAAAATCATTAAAATATATTAAAAAATAAAAATAAATTTTAAAAAAAGACTCCAGGATAAGATATTGTTTAAGAGATATTCAGAATAGGCTATTGCTTCTAATCATGGTAGACAAGGAGATATAGACCAATCCTTCTACTGAGGATAAACTAAGGTACACATACACATATACACACACATCATATACATATACACACATACATACACACATATATGCACATATACATACATATACATATACATATACATATACAGATACAGATACAGATACAGATACAGATACAGATTCTGCTTGAAACATTGGGGAGCTAACATCAGTAAAGATCCAATGTTTGGATTTTTCTTCTGGGGGAATTTACCAATTCAAGAAGAGTCAGCCAAAATGCTAAGCAGCCCTTTTGGCAGTCAATCTCATGGGGATAGAGTCACAAATGTTGTAGTCTGGGGCTTGGTAAGAGAGCTTAAGCCACCCTAACAGGGTGAACTAGAGGAGACTGGCTTTTGTAGTAACTTCAGTTCAGCTTTGAATCATCTTCATGCTTGAATTGGGATGAAGATGATTCCAGATGCAAAAGCTTCCAGGCATGTAGTAGAAAGAATATATAAACCTTCCCTGCAGATATAAATTATCCTAAACATCAATTATTTCTACAAATGGTTTTTTAATAGATTTCTGAAACACAATAAAATAATAGCAAGAAGACAGAAATAAGAAACAGCAGAACCAACAGAAAATAGAAATAGACCCACAGGGGATTCAGATACTAGGTTTATCAGGTATGAACCTTAATATAACTATGGTTGCTAAATGTTGATAATTGTTGAAACTGGGTGATAGATTTTTGTGGGTTCATTTCATTTTCCTTCTACTTTAATATTTATTATTAACTTTTCATAATAAAAAAGTCTATGAACCAACCCGAAGATAATCTTAGTTGGCTCTTTTGTTACCATGTCAGAAATACACTGAAAACCATTGCCTCGGGAAACACTGCATCATCTCTGTGACATTCCTCAAAGTAGGTATGTCATGAATAGCAATGAAACATAAAAATAAAACCAACTTACTCTTTCCAAGAAATAAAAGACTCAATTGTGAATTCAGCACAGAATAAAAATTATTTTTGAAGGATATATTAGATTAAAAAAAACTTAGAAATTTTAGAATTGAAAAATATAATAACTAAGCGCATCAAACTTAGAATCAATTCTGTATCTTTACCTGTCTGATAATGATATTAGTCATAATAATAGTTATACTTGTTATTTGAGTGTTTCTATACAATCCAACATATATAAGGTAACAGTTAATACTCTTTTTATGGCTTATATAAATGTTACATTAGATGCCAAATATGGAAAGGTGAGACAGAAGGCCAAAAGAAAAATACAGTAATCAAATTAAGATTCAGTGAATCAGTTTAGAACAATTGATACACAGCTAAAGACATTTCATAAACTAGAACTAGTGGACAAGGTTAGAAAAAAATACTCAGATTGAAGCATAAAGAGATACAAAGTTGGAAAATATTTTTTAAAAGGGTAGGAGGTGATAGAAAATAGTGAAAAGACCTAACATACTTCTGGAATCCTGGAGAGTAAGGAGAGAAAGAATGAGACCAAAGCAACATTTGAAAAAATAGTGGCTGATCATTTTCCAAAATGATGAAAAACAATAAATTGTGTTCAACAGGTCCTATGAACTTCAATTTGGATAAAGACATTCTCACATAGGCAAATCATAGTAAAATGGCTTAAAATCAAATACAAAAAAGAAAAAAATTTAATATAGCTAGAACATTTAAAAAATTGCTTTCAAAGAAGCAAGGAAACCAACAGCCATCTTATTAAAACATAGACATGAAAGCCAAATGGAATGATTTCTTCAAAATGATTGCCTTTTGTGGGGAGGAAGGAGGGACCAGGAGGAGACATGAGGGGGACTTTTGGGCTGCTGTCAGTATTTTACTTCTTTGTTTTTTCCTTTAAAAAATTTTAAATTTATTGGGGTGACATTGGTCAACATGATCATATAAGTTTCAGGTGTGGGTTTCTGTTACAATTATTTTACTTCTTAACCTGGATATGCTTCTATAGATATTTACTTTATGGTAAACCAATGAGCTATACATTTATGACTTGTGTACTTCCCTGTATGTAATAGTTCACAGTAAGTTCAAAAAATAGATTGTGATAGAAAACGCTATTATTACTAATCATACCATAACTGTCAAATACCACACTAGCTGCATTTGAAAGCAAACTTTATTGTACCATGGAAGTTTAGGCTACAGCAGGAAAAGGCTGAATATTTGAGAAAAAAAAGTGATATGAGCTCCAGGTATATAACTAACACTAGTGTAACCTCACTTCTTATTTGTGATGCAAAAGAAGCCTGGCTCTGTTAAACAAATAAATACGCTAGCCACAAATATTCATATCAATAATATGTTACAGATGCTTCTAAAGTGTTTAGTTGAAATATTTGAAAGACATTTTTCCTCCAAGCTCTTAACTACACACCATCTACTGCTCTTATTGTTTGTTTTTAAAATTTTAAATAACAACATTTAACAAAGGGGCAAGACTAGTTTTGTTTTTTTTAAATTATCCCCTCATTAATTGTACTATCTCTGATGACTGACTTTTATCTATAATAAAATATTTAGGCCATAAGATCATAGGACTAGAAATGGACTGATGCCATTCATTCTGGCAGTGGTGAGGCTGCATCCATGCTGCTTGTCACACTCCCAGGGTTGCCATGAAAACATGACGAGAAGCTGATCGCACATAGTAAGAGTTTTAATGGATGAGCACCTGACCATTACAGCAATTTCCACTTTCAAAAGCATCCCAACGGCCACTGTTACAGAGCGTCCTAGATGAAAAGAGTGGGACTAATTGGAGCAATTAATTAAAAGCACACAATAGCTTCCATGGCAGAGATTATTTCCTTTTAGTTCTTATCCTCATCGCTTGAGGCCTGGGAGAATTTTATTGTCTTACCACAGTAGGGGTTGTCTGTGCTGATCATTAACAAGGAGAGAGGACTGGGAAAAGAGGGGTAGGGCTCACAGCCCAGCCGGTGATGGAGTCTGGCCAGTTTCCAATGTGGCAAGCCAGGAACAGAGCAAAGACCAGGAGCTGAATGAGAACACAGGGTGCTGTTGCCCAGCCTGAGGTTGGGGGATTTCAAGGTTTGGTGGCTAATTACTAGAATAAAGTCTGATTTATTGATTTTTCACTCATTCATTCATTTATAATGATCTTAATGATTTCAGCCTCCCCGCCCTACCAGAATGATAAGCTGGAGTCAGACATCTCTAGAAAGACATGAAGAGTCAAAAAGGGACATGGTCTCCTCCACCCACATCCCTATCTCACAAAGAACTGACCCAGCTCATGCCTGGAAGCATGTAAAGAACATACCAGTAAGCCTGGGGTGCAGGATAGACCACAAAAATCCCTTTACATATTTCAAATCAAGATGTCAGGCTGAAGCTCCAGCCCAGTTATCTGGCCACAAAGGAAGCTGAAACTGATGAAGTGAATTAAATGTAAAGGTTCTGGAAAAAGCCGCTACATGATCTCATGTGTCCATCTGCAAAGGACCTGCCTGGGTTTTCCTCTGCCTGGGCATTCTGCTGGGAAATACCACCTACACAGGCTCACTTTTTTCATAATCAATCTCCGTTCTGGTTAGATGGAGCTAGAATCACGGTGATTCTGGAAAGAGGATGCCCTAGTAAGCAAGTATTAGGACCAACGCTTCAAAATAAGCTCTTTTTCATAGCTGCTTTCACAGTCCAGTGTATGTTGCATCTGAAAAATAAGATGAACTTGGTGATTCTTGGTTACAAATAAACTGGGTCTTCGTTTCAGCATTTTAGTTTGAGACTAGAATTGAAAATACCTATTTTTTTGTTATGCTTTCCACAGACTTAAGATGAGTTAAATGCAGTGGCAAAATACTGACCAGTTCTAGAAATTCCTACACATTTAATAGAAACAAATAGTGAACAGCTAGAAAACAATGCAAAACCTATCTAAAAATCTCTTAGCTAAAAATCTGAAACAGGTAAAGCTTGTGATGATTATATAGAGGAAAGAGATTAAATTTACCTTTATTTTCCCACTTGATTCAACACTTAGCTGTTCTAGTAATGACTGGACATTTGATATGTTTCTTTTAAGCTCAAACATATTTGCTTTTTCTTGGCCATCCCCTGGTTGCACATACATAAATTATATCTACTTGTGTTCAGTAAACATGTACATCACATAGCCTATCAAAAATTTATGATGCTTCAGTGATTAATGCAAAATGCCAAAATAGTTTAATTGCTTTCTATACCCAAGGCTTCAAGCTCACCCTAACAAAACCAATTAAGGCACTGGCATAACGTTTGGCTGCACAGAGTAAATAGATGTAACCTTAAATAACATTCATTACCAATCAGTAAGGGTCAGGAAAATGGTGTCAAAATTGGATCCATGTAGATGGCATTCAGAGCAAGAAGTACCAATATCCTGTCTTAGATCTCAGTCTCCCAGCCTACCAGAATTGTGAAAGATAGAAACCCACAAGAAACAATAGCAAATAGGAAGCAAACAACTTCATAAAGTGTGCTTGTGGGCTCTAAAACGAAAACTTGGAGAAGTTGATATAAACAAGAATGTCCCATTTTTTAATTTAAATTAAGCCTAAATAGCTTTACACTGAAGCAAGCTTACCTACCAACATAGGCAGGAACATAATCAGAGACAGACAACAAGAAGCAGTGACTTTCCCCAGTTCTTAGCCCAATAACTGGCCCAAATCTGACCACTGCCCGAAGGAGGGCGAAGAGAATACAAGGGAGATAAGACAGCTAGGCCTTGTCCCCTTGAGGAATGGTCTTGGTCTTTATAATTCAGCTCTAAAATGAAAGAACTAGGAAACCGTAAGCTATAATCAATGGTTAAATGTGATACTGACTTCTCTTTGGGTGAGCCAAAAATGCTTTCAGCTAACACTAACAGAAAAAACATTGACTCAACAGGCAATGGTTAGTATAGATTCACCAGCTCAAAGATAACAGAGCCCATGTCTCTGCTATTCTCTTGGTCTTTTTCTCAGATCGGCTACCTCGTGGTTGCAAGATGGCCACTGCAATCCAGGCATCACATCAGAATGAAAGGCCAGGGACAAGGGAAGGGGGTTCCAATATCAATTCAGAAAATAAGACCCTTCCCCCCAAACTGTCAGCAGAATGTTGTTTACATGTAATTAGACAAAACTGTGTTCTATGGCCACTCTTGGCTGCAAGAGTATGAGTGTTCGGGATGTGGGAGAGGGAGTTCTCCTCCTGCTTGGGAAAGAGTACGGGAGGGTGATGGGGGCAAGATAAAAATAAGGAAATAAGAGCTTTTAAGGAGAAGACATAAATATCTGGCATCAGATCTTGAGGAAAGGTTACTAGAAGTGAGAAGGACATATTCCTTATTTCTCACATACCAGAAAATATTTTGCCAAAGAGCAGAATATTTCCTATTAGCTTACCCTAACAGGGTGAGTATAGTAAATGGTTTCCCTGGACTAATGTAACCAAAAATGGGACCCAGAACATGTCTGGCACTTCATCAAACCTGACAGGCCAAACTACTTATAGTCTTCTTTAGTATTTTTATCTAGCCAACAAATAAAATGAGGAAATGATGTTACACTAGTATACAGCATAAAACCTTGCATTGACAATGCATGGTCTAGTGATAAAAATGCCAAAATAAATGAAATAACTGATACAAATAACTTTGATGTAAATGAAATTAAGGCCATTTAAATTTACTACTTCTAAAAGGAGACAATTTAATTCTACCACTCTAAAAGAGTCTTAGAGATATAAAGATTAGAGATGAAATGGGGGAAATAGAAGAGGCCCTGTAAAACATTACTAAAATGAATGTTAGATGAGGGGGATTAGGGGGAGGATGCTGTCGTGGTATAGAAATGGCCTTATTATTTCCCCCAAGTATATGAAAATCCATTGGGGGAAAATATTTTGGCCAGGACCATAATTTCACAGTATGTATTTTAAGCTAATGAGGCAAACATACACTACTTAGATGCTAATGTGCTTTGATATCAAAGGGCTTTGAAACAGAATACTTTTCACTTGCTCAATTAGCGAAGTGCTTCTATCAACTAGACTCATTTTGGAGTTTTTAAACTTGCAGATGCCTTGGGCCCCCCACTCCCTAGAAATTCTGATTTAATTGGTTTGGGGGTAGAGCTTAGGCATGGACTTGTTTTGTTGGTTTGTTTGCTTAAAGCTTTGGATTGATTCCAAAGTGAAGCCAGAGTTGAGAAAAATTGGATCAAAAAGATAACGCTCAATGACATTGAGGGTACAGGAAAGTCAGAGCACACAGAAACACTAATATGTGACAATTAACATCATCTGTCTAAAATACAATTTGGCAATATATCAAATACCTAAACAAAATGATTTCCTTTCTAAGAATATATCCTAAAAAATGGGCAGAGAATCAAGGATTAATATACTGAAATGTTCCCAGCAATAACAGTTATTATTGGCAATATCCATTAATGAATAAAATTAAATAGGTTATACATTTGTGTTAAAACATTTTCAAAAAGAAAATTTCAAAAATGAGAACCCACTAATGAGATTATATGTAAAAGTCAGATGAAAGTGTATATATTATGGTATAATCCAAACTATGTGAAAAATGTATACATACAAAAAAGAAAGAAAGCATATTGAGTATTAACAGCAAAGTATTAGTAAGTCTTCTGGTAAGCTTTTATTAGTAACTAGAGGCCCCGTGCACAATATTCGGGAACAGGTAGGCTCCCTAGTGGCTGCCAGCTGCCAGGCCGGGCCTTCCTTCGTTCCGCACCGCCCCCTGGTGGTCAGCACACGTCATAGCGAGCAACTGACCTCCCAGTCAGTCGAACTCCCAAGGGGACACTTTGCATATTAGGCTTTTATATATCTAGATATTAATTTCTTTATACTTTTCTGTATTTTTTCAAATAATCTATGTACACATGTTAAACTTATACTCAGGGGGGAAAAATACTTTTTCTAAAGTCTTTGGTTGTAATACTTGTGGGACCCTTATTTGGTTGGAAAGTACTACTGCCATATTAACTGAGTATAGGGGTGCCTAGAAACCTTGATTTTCAACATTAAGTGATCAAATAAGTTGGAAAGAAAGTACATTTTTAAAGAAAGCTTCCATAGTTCCTTTGTAAAATTAGCATTTCTATTTTATGAAACGTATAATTTAATCTTAAAAATGTAATTTTAAAAGAAATACAAGTATATACAGTCAGCATGTATAATATGGTTAGCCAGATTTTTTTTTACACCATTGTTGCCAAAATTATTAACCTCCTAGGAGAAATTTAACCAGAACTTTTCCTTACTATGTTAAATACAGTAGATAATGTGTGATACAATAAACAACATAGGAAGCTGTGGATATTCATTTATAAAGATGTTTTCCAAAACTTAGGTACTCTCTTTTTTTCATCCTTCCTTCTGAACATTTCTCTTTGTCCCCATGGTTCTTTCTCCAAAAAGAAGAGGCTGTCCACTGTCCCTCTGAACTATAATATTTATAATATTTACACTTGTAATGTTTGGTTTCGCTTCATGGAAGCTCATAGCTAAACCAAACACACTGTAGCATTGGTTTCCAATTTTACATTCCCCAGGGAAACAGCTGGCTTAATGTCATGGTTTGAGTTAATTACTGTTTTGATGACTTGAGGTAACCCCTTAATTTAAATCATTTCAGAAAAAGGGCACAAGTTCTGTTGGGGATGGGTAGAAGTCTAGTCTGAGTCACTACACTACAGAGAAGGACTGCTGTCATCTTGGCTGAGAAGGTAGAAAGAGAAGCTGGCCATGCGTCCAGTGCCAGAGGGTGAGAACCCCTTGCTATCTGCTTTTCAGCCACGGATGAGGAAAAGAGCTCTTTTTCAATCGTTTGGGAGAGCCAGACTTGAGCTACTATTCAAGTCATGAGGCTTGAATACACTAGAGCCATGGTCGGCAAACCGCGGCTCGCGAGCCACATGCAGCTCTTTGGCCCCTTCAGTGTGGCTCTTCCACAAAATACCACCTGCGGGTGTGCACGTACAGTGCGATTGAAGCTTCGTGGCCCATGCGCAGAAGTCAGTATTTTGTGGAAGAGCCAGTATGTTGTGGAAGAGCCACCCTGAAGGGGCCAAAGAGCCGCATGTGGCTCGCGAGCCGCGGTTGGCCGAGCCGCAGTTTGCTGACCACTGCACTAGAGGGAAAGAGTGTGTAGTTACCACCGGACACACAGAGGACTATTACAGCTTATATTAGATTCAGCCTAATCAGTGCTTTAAAAAAAAAAAAGATGTGTTTATTGATTTCAGAGAAAGAGGGAGAGGGAGAGAGAGATAGAAACATCAATGATGAGAGAGAATCATGGATCAGCTGTCTCCGGCATGGCCCCTGCTGGAGACTGAGCCTGCAACTTGGGCATAGGCTCTGACTAGGAATCAAACCCGGATCTCCTACTTCATGATTCAATGCTCAACCACTGAGCCACACCAGCTGGGCCCTAATCAGTGCTTGGAGGAAGCCAAACTAAGAGCCAAAGTTATTAGAGTGCCTGTGTTTGTTAAGGGCAAAGACAATGGCTGTGATTGTATTCTAGGCGGGCTCCACAGAGGAGCTGAGTGTTAGTGAGCTCAGTGACAGCTATAAAACAGGCAGTGGGTGCTGGGGTCCTTCTCCCCTCTGCTCTGCACTCCAGCCCGACTCTGCTCCCCGGGACTCACCCCAGGTCCTGTCTTTGTTTTCAAACAATTCTCAGTTAATTCCCAATAAACCCTAAGTCAGCAAAGGAGCAGGCTGACTGGCAACGCCACAAGCCGTGACCTTCCTTGAATCTATTTACATTTTGGTGGGGCAGGAGAGGGGGATGTAGAAAAGTCCAGAAAAACAAGCAAGCAAACATTTGTTGCCTTACAGGACCAGGGGCTCCCCTGCGCCTGATGACCCCTCAACAGGAGCTTCTGGGAAAGGAGACTAAGGCAGCTCCACTTCTCTGACATCGTATTGGGGGGGCTGCTATGCTAGAACTAATAGAACCTCAGAGATCACTTAGGACTCATTTAAATTTAAATGATCAAAGTAGCTTGTCTTCTCTGAAGTCACCAACTACTCATCTATACTTTGTAGTTTACCCCACACCCCTCTCAACTCTGCCACAGCATCCCAGTAATTCAGCAGGGATCTAAGCCTTTGACCCTTAAGGGAATATTAAGAATCATGCCAAAACCGGTTTGGCTCAGTGGATAGAGCGTCGGCCTGCGGACTGAAAGGTCCCAGGTTCGATCCCGGTCAAGGGCATGTACCTGGGTTGTGGGCACATCCCCAGTGGGGAATGTGCAGGAGGCAGCTGATCGATGTTTCTCTCTCATCGATGTTTCTAACTATCTCTCTCCCTTCCTCTCTGTAAAAAATCAATAAAATATATTTAAAAAAAACAAAAACAAGAATCATATTATGATAAAAACAATTACTGAACATTTACTATGCTCAAAGCACTGTGTTAAAACTCGAAATGAACTTATGTATATCATCATTGTCACCAACATCATCATTGTTACTGTCACCAATTTCTAGATACAGAAACAACCTCAGCAAGGTGGAAGGTTTTGTCTCCGGTGACATACCAAGAATGGGTGGCGCAGGGGCTGGACGGGGAAAGGACAGGGGACGGAGAAAGAACAGTACCTGTGAGTCAGCCCCACCTGACGGCTGACTAAGTGCCCACCTCTTTGCTAAGCACCTTTCACACACTACCTCTGCTCAGACAATCTCCTACGATAGGCTTTTTTTCTCAACTCTTAATTCACATATGAAAAAAACTAGCTTCAAAGGGTTAGGTGGTGTCTGTGGTCCCTGAGCTGGTAAATGCTGGAGCCAGTATTAGAATCCAGATAGGCACATGGCCTGCTGTCAATGGACACAGATTCTTGTTGGCAGGACGAGGAGCTCACTGAGAGGTCTGGCTGGTGATTCGAGTCTTGAGCATGTTCTAATTTCCAGAAAGTTAGGGAAGTTTTGTTTTGTTTGGCGTTTTATGTTATTTGGTTTGTTTTCCTTAAGAAGCATGAAAAGGGGACAGGTGAGAGGGTCCTAAAACACTATGCCTTTAACCTTGAAGACAGATGGCATGTTTGTAAGCAGAAAAGTGGACCAATTACTCTTCCTCATGGGCCACAAGTTTAATCACGGGGGGGGGGAGGGGGGAGGCGGCGGGGTTAGAAGACCAATGAACACTAAAAAGAGTATAGGTAAAAATAGTTGTTCTTGAATAATATTCTCTTTTTACAGACTCTAAATAGAATCTCCTCCCTCCCCCACTCACCCCTGCCCTGAGCAAATACAATCTACAACACGAGTCCTGAATCTCAGGCACTTGTTGGAAATTATCACCCCACGATATTATTTCCCTAGAATTTAATGAAAGTGAGAAGCGATGATGAAAAATTTGGCAGGCTTTACACAAGGCTGATCAATAGTTTCCATTTCCCTATTTATGTGAGTTTTCCCAACTCACCTGCTGAGAGGACAAATAAACTGGATACAGCATGAGAGAGAAAGCCAAACAGACCCATAAGTCAATGCAAAATGAGAAGGAAAAAATTAACATAGAGAAGCTGGAGGGAGAAAGGTGAGAAGAAGCATGGCAATTAAGAAGCTCATAAAGAAGCTTGTGAATTGAGCCGAAACCGGTTTGGCTCAGTGGATAGAGCGTCGGCCTGCGGACTGAAAGGTCCCAGGTTCGATTCCGGTCAAGCGCATGTACCTGGGTTGCGGGCACATCCCCAGTGGGAGATGTGCAGGAGGCAGCTGATCGATGTTTCTCTTTCATCGATGTTTCTAACTCTCTATCTCTCTCCCTTCCTCTCTGTGAAAAATCATTAAAATATATTTTAAAAAAAAGAAGCTTGTGAATTGACTGATTCACATAGAATGAAGCTGGCAGAGTGAGTGAAAAGGTACCCTACATACACCCAGCAGTATCCTGGCATTGTCAGGCTCAGTTTCCATGTCACTGTGAACATTTCCTGGAGCTCTTGAAAAAAGAGTCTTCAATCTCAGATTCAGTACCAAGAGGAGACCTAGACAAGAACATTGAACTATGGCCAATTTCAACATCCACTCGCTCCTTCTAAGACCTGTCTTAGTAGGCTGCAGGCTGACTTTTAGAATTGATGTTGACAGCACAGACTCCAGGCTCCCTGACCTGCTAAGTCTTGGTGCCATGTTTTTCAGGTCCCTACTTACCCTGAGGACCCGAGAGTTGGCAGTAAGGGAACAACGCTGTGCAGATTTAGGGGCAAAGTCAACTCTTAGCCAGGTAGCTTACCAGGTCTTACCTATCGCCTACATGCTCTGGTGGGTTCAGAGGAAGAGACAATCTGAGCCCATTGCTGAGTTTCTTCAACTAAATTAGGCAGAGCTTTGGGATGGTGTTAGATTTAAGAACATCAATACCAAACCATTATACAACCAGGGAATCAGAAAACAGCCATGCGGCCAGGGCTAGAAATGTGGACTCAGAATCCATAAGAAGCCCAGAGAACATAAAGAATGTGATCAGAAATCCTAAATCCCCAAGTTAGGTTTGCTGGAAAAGAAAGGAGAATAAGGGGCCGTCACAAAGGACCTAGCTGCTTACACAGATGGGAGACGAGGCAGACAGGACTCCAACAAGAACAGGTCCTGTGGCTTGAAAGAACCTGGCTGCATCAGCTGAGGTCTCCTGCACATAATTCTTCCTCGCAAGTTCACCCCCTGGGCCGCTCAATCTTCTTATTTTCCCATATAGTAGAGGTAAGAGTGGATGTTTATTTAGTTTGCTTCTGGAGACCCCTAGACCCATCATCATATAATAAAGTAATCACCCAGAGCAAGAGAACGGCCTTTTGTGGGGCTCCAGTTGGCATGGCCTTGCAGACAAAGAAGGGCCATCTGATGAGTCTCTGGCCTGAGGAGATACACACTAGATGGGGATTACCTCTAGGAAGGGTAAGGAAAAATATGGGTCAAGGGCATCAAAGGACTTTAATTTCATCTCTAATGTTTTGTTTTATTTTAAAAAACCAAATTTGAAGTTTAAAATGTTAGTTATTAATTTTTCATAGTAGAAATAAGGTGTTTGTTATATTATTGCCTGTGCTTTTCTATAGTTTTTAATGTATCAAAACAAAGAGAAGAGAGCCCAAAAGATGCTGAGAGGAAGGTAGGGGCGTTAGAAGAGAGAGGGTTAGAACTAGAGGGCGGGGGTATGAGAGGAAAGGGGAGTGGACGGGGAAAAGGAAGAAGCATTCATGTTGAAAGGCTCCATGAGGCTATCAGTGAACCCAGTGGTAAACTGCTACCGAAACCCAGCTCCACGGAGGTATTACAGGTACCCAAAGGGAAGAATGAAGTGCTAGAAGCCACGACTAGAGCCAGAAATGCTTAGGATCCAGGGAAAGACCACAGAAGTCCTTCTAGGAAAAGTGCTACCCACGGTGCCAAAGGAGAGAAGACAATTATAGTCAACAGGTGGATTCTATTGACGTTACCAGAATCCCAGGGACAGTGTGAAATCATTTATACAGTCTAGCATGGCAGTGTTTCTCTGGCTTTAAAATGGAAGCCAACGAGAAAAGAGAACCCACTCTACAATGACTTCTGAATCAACCTGTCAGGAAACTGACCTTTCCGATGATGCAGACCTATATTGCATTTACATTTCTGAAATAGACCTGCGGCCAGTAAACAGTACCACCCGGTGAGAAGCACAAAAATTCATTCCCTTTGATATAACAAAGAAAGCTGCGGTTTCTATTCTTTAAAGACTTTAACATCCAGAAGTAAAACTAGCAGCTTATAAAATTTTCAGTGTTGGAGAGGAGATGAAATTCCAAACATGTATCGATTGCTTCCTTTCATTAACTGAATACTAGGCAATGGAGGAGGAATCATAACTGCCACCAACACACATCCTCTCATTAATCCCAGCTGCTTAATTAAATCAATCAAAAGGTTCTAATTTCATTGTGTCTTTCCAGATACTCACACTCATTTATTGGGAAGGGAAGATTTTAGATGGTTAAAATCCCATTTGATTGAATTTCCTGAGGGGAAAAAAATAGTCTTACTACAAAAGGGATTGTCTGAGACAAGCTACTGACAGATTCCCTCTTCCATCTTTTTAACCTATCAGAGAACAAAGTGGTTGTGCACAGTGGGACTGATTCCATTGGCCACATAGGATAACAGCAAAAAGGTGAGCCTCTTCACTAGACAGTCACATTTCAGTCCCTAGGGAAGGTGGGATTTTACCACAGCATTTGGCCAGCAGCAAATGACCACAATGTGAAAAAACGTACTTATTCGTCCCTTCCTGGACCAGAAGGCAATGCCAAGTAACTAAAAGAAAGCGGCACATTTCAAAGCCTTACGACCAGGGGAGAAGACGTCTATGCAAGGTCAACAGTGGGGTATCAGCATCCAGAGGTCACACAAGACACGATTTCAGTGAATCTGTGTTTTACCGCTGGAAGGGAACTCCAACCTAAACAGAGTGAACACTGGGTTGATGGGAAGTGTTTGCATTGGTTTGAATGTAAACCCCAGGGTCTCCCTGTATAATAAAAGATGACTTTTGGTACCCACCCCCCAAAAAGAAGAAACATTCTTGATCATGAAAAAGGAACTGCTAGAAGAACTCCTTTAAATGAGAAAAAACTTGCCAAATAGCACCACTATAATGTCACATTTGTTGACCCATTGAATGTTCTAATTTTACCTCGTTTATGAAAAGGCAGATCTTATTCATGTTTATATATTTTAAAAACCATTATAGGAGGTGCACTTACTTCACCTTGAGATACACATGAAATTAAAACCCAATTCCCACATTCAGTGGGGAGCCCCAAGGGTTTAGACATCCTCTATGGCAGCGGTTCTCAACCTGTGGGTCGTGACCCCTTTGGCGGTGGAACGACCCTTTCACAGGGGTCGCCTAAGACCATCCTGCATATCAGATATTTACATTATGATTCATAGCAGTAACAACATTAAAGTTATGCAGTAGCAACGAAAATAATCTTATGGTTCCACAACATGAGGAACTGTATTTAAAGGGCCAGAAGGTTGAGAACCACTGCCCTAGGGATTTATGTTCTCACAGAATTCCTCCTCCTGATTCTAGGTTCCTGTTATGCTCCTCCCCACTCTCAGGTCTCACCCTCCCCCCCCCCCCCCCCACGACCCCTCTGGTGTCTTTACTGATCACCAATCCATTTAAACAGCCTCTTGTCTTATTTTTCACAAAACGCCGTGTATTTGTGTCATGTGACCATATTACACTCTACAGAGGGCTGCAGCCATGGTGGGAATTCTATCCCAGCACCCACACACCAAACAATATAAAATACATTAGCTTACTTTATGCTGCTTAAAGAAGAATGATATAACGTTGTATGCAAATTATGATTGTGTTAACATTATCTATTGGAAGGAAGTATACAAAAGGGTTAATAGCAGTTACCTTAAAGCAGCAATTTTCAACCTTTTTCATCTCAAAGGTTGGCACACATAAACTAATTACTAAAGTTCTGCTGCACACCAAAAAATATATTTTATTGTAGATCTGACCAGAAAAAAAAAGGTATAATTTTGATTCATTCACACCAGGCAGCTATGGTTGTGCTGGCTGTTGTCATTTTTTTTATTTGACAATCTAAGGGAAAAGAAGCCAGGCCCCCTGGCTAAATAGGTATTGCATGATTTTAAAATTCTTGCAGCACACTGGTTGAAAATTGATGCATTAAAGTAATAAAACTATCATTCATTTTTTTCTTCCCTTCCCCCCAAATTTTCTACATCTTTGATGCATTTGCCTTTGCATGCAGAGGTGGGTAGCCTTCTCTCCCAGCTTCCATACCTTTGGTTTTCTTTCTTTTTTAAAAATCCTACCTGAGGATATTTTTTCCATTGATTTCTAGAGAGAGTGGAAGGGAGAGTGGGATAGGGGGGAGACAGGGAGAGAGAGAGAGAGAGAGAGAGAGAGAGAGAGAGAGAGAGAGAGAGAGAGGTGAGAGCGACACATTGATGGGTTGCCTCTTACATGCACCCTGAGCAGGCCAGAGATCGAACCTGCAACCCAGGTACATACCCTTGACCAGAAATTGAACCCATGACCCTTCAGTTCTTGGGCTCTCTAACCACTGAACACACTGGCCAAGGCAGGGTTTCATTTTAACATTCATAAAGCTATGTCATTGCTGCCCCAGCTTACGGAGCTGTTTGAAGCCGGTGGCTCCACATTTTCCCTTTTCCCAGGAACTGCATTCCAGGTACTTATCAGAGATGACCTCTAACTCTTCGTTGCTCAACATTTCACAAACGCTCAGTTGAAAATTGAGAGCACAAAGGGAAAATTGCCTGGAGGTCCTTTCTCTGCCTTTATGGAATGATGCTTTGACAAAACGCCAACGATGAGAGCTGTCTATAGTCCCTTATAATTCAGTAGCAAATGCCAACAATGAGGGCTGTCTACAGGCTCATATAATTCAGGAGCAGGCACGGGGGGGGGGGGGGGGGGGGCCTCGGAGGAAATTCACCATCAGAGCTCAAAAATGTCCTCTTCATGACTGCCCGTGAGAAAACTGACTTCTGTCCTCAGTGCCAGGGACAACTGCGCCCATCCTAAGAAACTTCACTTTTTAACAGCTATGCAGCCAATTGAGGTTTTCCTCTTTGCCTGGTCACTGGGCAGCCCAAAGCCACATTTTTGTTCCATCGGCACACATGTTCTGCCCCAGCTTTGCCTTATTTCTCTCTCCCTTCAGTCCTTCTTATATTGTGCATACTTGTTTTTTCGTGGCTTTAAAGCCTTTATGAGACAAAGACAGTATTTTTAAGGGCCTGGGTTAATGTTATAAAGGAAAACAAATTTGGAAAAAGTGCCCCTGGATTGATGTAAGCCTATAACCAGAACTTCCTTTCACTCTGCAGTGAAAAAGACAGTCAGCATCTTCTTTGGCAAAAGGATATCGATAAAAAGAAAGAAGAGTATTTCTCCAACCTTCAAAATTTCCTCTAAGAATCCCGGGCTGTTTTCCATAAGAAAGCTGGATCTCTTTAAGAATTGTTAAACTTGGAAAATGTTTCCATTAAATACATTCAAACAGTTCTTCTCTGTGGTTTCTCCCAGGAAAACGTGTATGCACGAGAAAGCCTGGTTGCTTGTTTTGTATGAGCATAGCACATATTCATATTCATTTTTTTAGGGACAGATTGAAGGTAAGGAAGAATCCTGAGTTTCTGTTCCAGGCCCCTTCCCCACAGAGAAGTAGTAATAGGTGCTAACTCTGTTTGGCTGAGGAGATGACAAACCTGCAATTCCATGGCAGCCCTTGAATATACCTCAGTTGTATAAAGATTTTTGTGTGATTGCCATATTCCCCTAATTCCTCAGAGGTCCCTTAGGACTCAGCATGAAATATGAAGAAGGAATACCCTTAAGTATTAAGGGTCAGAAGGATATTTTCTCTCATGTTTAAAACATCCCATTGAATGTGATTCAGAGCTGATTTGTTTTCCCCCTAAATTACTTTCTAGAAAACCTTCCATCCCTTTTTGCTGAAATAGCGCTGTACCTTGTCACAGGGTTGTTCTGTGTACCCGCAGTTGTGACTAATGCCCTCCCCACAAAAACAATTCCTCAAAGGATGGCTGCATTAGCAAGAGCAACATCGTTCAATAGAGTGAGTTCTTTTTTTTTTTTATTTATTAGTTAAGGTATTACAAATGTGTCCACATTCCCCCCCATTAACCCCCAACAATGGAGTGAGTTCTTACCATGTGCGTGGAACCCTGCAAAGCTCTCGATGCAAGATCTCATTACTCCTCACCCCCAGTTTTTTGAGGAAAAGCTATCCCCATTTTCGTGCTGAGGCTCACAACACTGAGTAATTTGCACAGGGTCACAGAGCTAGCTGCCAGATGGCAGAAATAGTATTAAAACCCAGATTTGTCCCACTCTCAGACAGATGCTCCTAAACATGACTTGATTGGAACTCTACTTGTCCAGAGGAGCAAAAAAACCTAAATTTTCTTTCCAGGGTCTTCCCACCTCAACAGATCTAAGAACTCCCCAGTATTTTCTCACGGACAAAGGGTCTGTTAGTCCTTGCCCCCAGTTAGACCCTAGAGCCAGAACTCAGATGTGCTCCTTGACCTCATAGTAGGAGAGCATAGTAGTTTCCAATAGAAGATGGTTGCTTTAGAAAACAACGGTAGGCCAGAAACCTGGTGGTGTAGAATGAATGTTTGTATCCAAACGCTCAGATTTTGAAGCCCTGGAGGTGACATCTTGGAAATAACTAGGTTTAGATGAGGACATGACATGAGGGTGGGGCTTCCATGATGGCATTAGTGCCCTAAGAAGAGAAGGAGAGACCAGAGTGCTCTCCCTGCCATGTGAGGACACAGCAAGAAGGCAGCCGTCAGTAAGCCAGAAAGAGAGCCCTCACCAGGAACCAAATCAGCTGGCACCTTAATCTTAGAATTGCCAGCTTCCAGAATTATGAGAAATAAATTCCTGGTGTTTAAGCCATCCAGTTTATGGTATTTTTAAAATATTTTTTTATTGATTTCAAAGAAGAAGGGAGAGGGAGAAGGACAGGGAGAGGGAGAGGGACAGGGAGAGAGAGAGATCGATGAGAGAGAATCATTGGTTGCCTCCTACATGCCCCACACTGGGGATTGAGCCTGCAACCTGGGCATGTGCCCTGACCAGGAATTGAACCATGACCTCCTGGTTCATAGTTGACCCTCAACCACTGAGCCACACCAGCTGGGCCAATTTATGGCATTTTTTATGCCAGCCAAGTTGATTAATATACCTGGTGTTCTACTGGTGTTCTGGGCCCAGCCATGTGGCTCAGTGGTTGAGTGTCAACCCATGAACCAAGAGGTCCCTGGTCGATTCCTGGTCAGGGCATGTGCCCGGGTTGCGGGCTCAATCCCCAGTAGGCATGTGCAGGAGGCAGCCAATTGATGTCTCTCTCTCATCAGTGTTTCCCTCTATTCCCTCTCCCTTCTTTCTCCCTCAAAAAAAAAAAAATCAATACAAACATATTAAAAAAGAAAAGTGACTTGGGCTCCCACTGACATCTCTTTAGATTCACTCACCCAAACCATTTGCTTAAGGCCAAATCCTTTGCTTTTTTCAGAACAAGGCAACATCCAGAACATTTTTCTATCCTGGGGGCTTTGATAGAGGCCTCTTTATACTCCTATGGTAGTGAATCACCAGCACATCCTGAAGGTTTCTGTAATCTGAAATTATAGGAGATGGGAATGAGATTTTGGTCCCTTCCTTCCCAGGAGTGTCATTAGAGTCCTTATGCAAATGTACTTACTCCACCCTCTCCATCCTCTATAATTTTAAATTCTGACTATCAGCACAACTGTCACAGCAAAAACCTCACTGGATGCTCCATGAAAACCACTGACAATCACTTATATGTACATTCTCTCTTTTGAGTCAGATAAGATGCTGTAAGAGATAGGCAGGGCAAGAGCTATCTCCTTACGCAGATGAGGAAAGTGAGGCTCAGGAGCAGGTAAGGGGCTCTCTTCAGGACGCAGAGCTTGCGAACAGCAGGACCTACACTCAGCTCCCAGTTTTTGAATCCAAATGCCAGAACAGGTCACATAACATTAAAGGGATGAAAATGGAAAATGTTGCAAAGCTATCCCAGAGTCAAATAGGCCCCTCTGCCTAAATATCCTCTAGACCTGTGGTCGGCAAACCGCGGCTCTTCCACAAAATACCACGTGCAGGCGCGCATGTACAGTGCAATTGAAACTTCGTGGCCCATGCGCAAAAGTCGATATTTTGTGGAAGAGCCGGTATTTTGTGGAAGAGCCACACTGAAGGGGCCAAAGAGCCACATGTGGCTCGTGAGCCGTGGTTTGCCAAGCCACAGTTTGCCAACCACTGCTCTAGACCAGTGGTTCTCAACCTTCTGGCCCTTTAAATACAGTTCCTCATGTTGTGACCCAACCATAAAATTATTGTCGTTGCTACTTCATAACTGTAATGTTGCTACTGTTATGAATCGTAATGTAAAATATCTGATATGCAGGATGGTCTTAGGCGACCCCTGTGAAAGGGTCGTTCGACCGCCAAAGGGGTCGTAACCCACAGGTTGAGAACCACTACTCTAGACAGAAAGGATATTTATAATTGGACAGTATTTTACCACCAATAGGGGCAGAAATCCTTCTAATCCTCTCACATCCAATCTCCCACCTGTCATTTCCTTGCCTGCTTATTAATGGGACACATCCAGGCAATTTAAAATTGTGCCCAGGGGCTGCCACCTTCCTACTGGAATTAGCAGACACCACTGCTGGTTATCCCCTGCGTTCCTTAGCCCAAAGGCCCTGCAGAGCCTGGGAAGAGCAGGACATTTCAAGAGCACCACTCCTGGTATGAGTTCCTCATCACTGCAGGACAGTTAAGGTCTCTGTCTTCTCTGAAATCCTGTGTTGCTTGGACAAGGGCCATTCTGTCTTTCCCTTATCAAACAGGGGCCCCTCACCATTTCTCCTCAGAGGGCATGACAGGTTCCAGTGAGCTGCATGCAGCTCTGTGAGTGAGAAAGGCTTTGGGCTTCTGGGACCCAGAAGCAGTGTTGTTACCACAGGCCTGCAGCCCCAATGCCCACCCATCAGAGCTCATCCTTAACAATGGTGCTTGTGCTGCATAATCTACATCAATGAACAACTATCCTAGATCACATTCAATGGTTAAATCACACACAGTGGAATCCCACTGTTAACTTCTTTCCATGAAGCAACTTTATTACAAGACTAGAGGCCTGGTGCACGGATTCGTGCACATTGAAAGGAAATTAATTAGAAGGTGGCCAGACACACCCTGGAGCCAACCTCCTGTGGTCCCTCCCTGGCCGGCCACACCTGGGGTGGCGCTGGGGCTTGAAGGGCATCTGTGGAGTGAGTGGGGCCCTCTGGCAGGTGGGGTCACTCGGCCTGGCCTGCAGGGATCAGGCCAAAACTGGCAGTCCTACATCCCCTGAGGGGTCCCGGAGTGTGAGAGGGCACTCTGCAAAGTTGCTGTTGCTCAGCAGCTCCTAAGTTAAGCATCTGCCCCTGGTGGTCAGTGCACATCAGACCTACCAGCTGGTCAGCTGGTCACTTAGTCTTTTATATATAGAGATAGATTTCTCCTGTGTACAATTCCAGATTCTCTGCTACCAAGTTACACAAGGGTTCCAGTACAAAGAGTCACATCTATGAGAGGCCATGCTATGTGCTCCAAAGGACAGAACTATATGAGCATTTCCAGTACTGTGAGTCTGAACCCTGATTCCAGCAGGAATTTCAGTAGGTTTTGGAAGGTACAGTCAGTACAGGCTGGGTACAGATAATCTTAATCAACCACTGAAAGAGCCCTTTACATGTGTGCATGCTAGCCATTCCAGAGTCATCACATTCTAGTGTGAGCTCCCAAAATGTGTGATCCCAAAAATTACAGGAATGTCAATGTAGTTAAAAGTCTGGGCAGAGCCTTAAAAAATTAAAAATAACAAAAGGAGGGCAGAGTTACATGTCAAACAAATAGTCATGTTTTGTGATTCCCAACTGGATATGACAACATGTATATAATGGCAAAAATGTCATAGACACCCCCCCCCTCCCCCTTCCCACATGATACTCGCTCCAAGGTAAACTATGAGAATACACATGACTATAGCAGGGGTTCCAGGTGGGAAGAGGGTGTGGTGAGCTCACAGAGATGGGTGGGGACAGGAGGCTCCAAGTATCCATATTAAGGAGGTTAAATTTTGAAAAGAAAGACACTGGACATTTCTCAGCAAGAGCAATGTGTACAACAGGGAAGTTGAGAAGATGAATTTGGCAGTCTCATTATAAATAAATGACACAAATCATCACCATCTCTCATTCAATGCAAATAAGTCAAAGATTCCCACCATATCCCCAAGAAGATATTTTCAAAAATTAACAAGGGAGGACCTGGCTGATGTGGCTCAGTTGGTTGAGCATTGTCCTGTGCACCGAAAGATCACCTTTTTGATTCCTGGTCAGGGCACATGCCCGGGAGGCAATCGATCAATATTTCTCTCTTACGTCAATGTTTCTCTTTCCCTCTCCTCTCTCTCTCTCTCTCTCTCTCTCTCTCTCTCTCTCTCTCTCTCTCTCTTTCCATTTAAAAAAAAATAAAGGAGTATTTGGAGAAAGAAACACAAAAAGCCCTCAAAAAAATCCAGATAACCACATGAAAAGGCAGTTGACTTGCTGCTGTGATTGTCAGTCCAACATGTGCACTGTCAGGTCCAGACACAGAGCAAGTATTTACAGCAGAGCAAGATTTAAATGGCCAGTAACACTCCCTTCCAGAGATACTTTGGTGGTTAAATAAAGTTTATAATGAAACAGCTACTCTGTCTGACAGGCTATCAGACCTGTTAGTAGAAATCCATGAACTGAAGCCAGTCACATCAGAGTCAAAGGAAATGGGAAGAGAATTTGACCTGATGTTAATAGTTCCTGTTTTCACCCTCAATTTCCAAATAACCCTTGTTGCAATATTTCCGATAATTTCTCCAGTGAATCTTCCCCTGAAGTGGATTTGATTTGAGGAAATGATATTAGATCTACAAGACACAGTTCCATTTCTCTTCATATCCTGTAAATTTTTTTCCCATGGGCAGTACCTCCTGAGTTCTTTTTTTTTTTTTTTTTTTTTAATGCTCACCCAAAGATATGTTTTTATTGATTTTTCAGAGAGAGGGGGAGGGAGGGAGGGAGGGAAAAAGAGGGAGAGAGAGAAACATCAATGTGAGAGAGAAACACTGATTGGTTGCCTCCTGTACTCACCCTGACTGGGCATCGAACCCACAACCTTTTGGTGTACAGGAAATTGCTCCAACCAACTGAGCCATCTGGCAAGGCCCTCCTGAGAATTTTTAAGAGAGCCGGGCAGAAGGCAGGGCAGGGACTGTGAGTGGGGGGATGGAATGAAGTAAAGAAAAATATGCAACTTTAGTCGATATGATTTAAATTTCCTTGCAAAGACAAAAAAAAGAAATAACTACTGCTATTTTTTCCCTTCATGTTATTAACAAAATTTCTAACTACTGCACTCTGCCATGAGGTCCTAATCAAAATAGAGGGAGAAAGAATGTTTTCATGTCTCTCTTCAAGGAATCTTGTCCAAGACTCCAGGTTTTACCTGGGATGAGAATTTGGTTCTGTCATAATAACACAAATGCTACTTGGCATCTCTTGTTCTGTTCTATCATTTTATTTTTGCCTGGCTCAAAAACAAAAAAAGATGCTAGATGGAGGCTAGTTCTAAGTATGATCCTTTGGAAGAAAAGAATAAGAAACTATAAAAATGTACTTTTTGAAGCATGAGACGTAGAATTCATCAAGAGATCTCACTTAGACTTCATCTAGCCATGTTTAGTATTAATGCCCATCTTATCATGAGATTCAGAACTCATACTACCTGGGGGCACTGGCTTAAGCTCAGTAAGGACATTGGTCTGTGCCTGAGCGCCTCCAAACTGCTGTAGAGGGATTATTCTCCTGAGAGTCAGTCCTCAGTCTCCACCCAGGGAGTGATGATGTCATGTTTGCAGAGCACTTTGAACCTCCTCAGCAGAGGAGTGTGCAAACCCAAGACATTCCTCTCACACGACGTAAGACATAGCCATCATTACTTTTTTGTTTCACATATTAAAACTGTCCTTCTAGCTAGGCGAGCTCCATGGAGCCACTAGCAAAGAAAGAGATCTTCCATAAATGACCTTCATAGATTTTTCTGTGGAGTATTTTGAATAGTCTTTGTGCCAGCTAGCACTCTCTCTCTCACCTCTTTGTTCTTTCTTGTTAAAAATGTGTTTTTATTGATTTTTTTTCAGAGAGACAGGAAGGGAGAGGAAGAGAGAACGAGAGAGAGAGAGAGAGAGAGAGAGAGAGAGAGAGAGAGAGAGAGAGAGAGAGAGAGAGAAGAGGGAAACATCAACAAGAGAAACATGGATCGATCAACTGCCTCTTGCACTCCCCGGACCAGGGATTGAGCCCGCAACCTGGGCATGTGCCCTGATTGAGAATCAAACCTGCAACCGCTCAGTGCACAAGATGACACTCAACCAGCTGAGCCACACTGGCCAGGCCCTCATTGTTCTTTCCTGGAGTGACTGCCAAAGGGCAGGAAGAGAGAAATGAAGGACTATAAAGAGAAAACTAAACAATGATCCATCCTCTTCGCAGTCACTTATTCCCAGAAGGGTGCCTTTCCCACGTTCACCAAAAGAACCTGATTAAAGTTTCTGTTTGTATATTCCAATTCAATTTTACATACAGGGCCAGCCATCATCATTTTTCCCCCTCAAAGTGCTTACATCTTATAGTGGAGGCTGAGGGGAGAGTAAATTTTGATTTCAAAGGACATTGGTAATATTGGGGTGTTGCAGATAAGAAGGTAAAAAGCAAGTATTTCATTTAGAGAAGTCTCAGGTATGTCTCATTTCTCAAACTCCCTCATCTTAATCCCAATCCTTCCCCACCTCTTCATCTCTATCTATGTAAGACCTCTAATCTGTGATTCCAAATGGCCTTCCTTTACCTTCTTCCAAAAGCAAATCCTAAATAATTTAGGAACAAGGTCTGATTTGGGTCAGTAAGCATCAATTGTTCTTCCCTTTGGGCTCAATAACCATGAACTATCATTCAACTCTAGAAGGAAACCTCACCCAAAGGGTGAAGCCTTTTATTTCCCTCACATGCAAGAACCGCCATTCATAAAAATAATCAGACCTAGAAAACTACTGTGATAAACACACTTTCTGAGAAAGTCTGATTTCTCCTGGTATAGGGAAAATAATCCTTAAGATCCCAAAACAGAATTCCAGTTTCTACCAGCCGTTCAGTCTGTTGCCACCATGGTTTAGCAAAAGCACAATCTGCACTTCGTTATCCCATCAGATGATCAGCTAACGTCACTACCCCTTTATATTAAAAAACACACTTTCTCTCCCACACAACTGATTCAAGGGCTCCTTTAAGGTTTCAGTGGGAGACCCAGCTCCTGCTAAAAGTGCTTCTCCAATTACAGTGAAACTCCCTTCACTCTTTGATCTGTCTATCCATTTACTCCAGACTTCTGACTCTAGAAATCATTAAGTGGTCCTTCCTCTTTCATACGGCAAACTCTGTCATGCCTCATAATTGAGTGGGCACTCGCTAAATGAATGCTATAGTGCTCTGAGGAATAATACACTTCCTATTGGCAGCGAATCCAAGAGAAAACTTAGAAGAAAGGACTGTCAATGACCACTTAACAAGCCCGATTTTGGCTCCTATAGAAAAAGCAAACAAAGCGACAGCAACTCACTCTGCAACAGCAACCACTTGGCCATCTAGCTGTTGCCCTCCAGTCACCTGCCAGGCGGCTGGTCCCACAGAAGGTACTCCACCGGCCCTTGTTGGTAGATCGAATTGTAAAGTCATGAGATTGGTGATCTGTAATCCATCACCGATAGGCAGAGGCCAGCTGGGTTCCTAACAGTCTGGCTGTGCAGGCCTCTGACCACCCACAGCCCTTGGCTCTCTGACAGCTGAGCAATCTAGTTGGACTTCGGATGCCGGGCCAGGAGCGGGACCCACAGTGTGAGGAAGGGGAGCGCATTCTGGAACACTGGCAGGGAAGAATTCCAGTGTTGGCAGTCTTAAAAGGTCTCCTGGGAATTTTAATTTGCGGGCAGAGTGCAGAACCACTGCCTTCCGGTTTTCTAATCCTGGGCCCATATCTGTAGCTTCTTTGCTTATCTTTTATAGGGTGCCTGCTGATAATAACAACAATACTAAATGTCATTATTATTAACAATAGGAGCTAACAATTCCTGAGCCTTTATTACATGCACTTCTGATCATTTTCCAGGTGAAAAACCTGAGACATAGAGAGAGGTTAAATAACGTACCTAAAATATCAATTAGTAAGTGAGGGAACCAGGCTTTGAATCCACGAAGACTGGCTCCAGCACCTTCTCTTTCTTTTTAAAATTTTATTTTTCTATTACAGTTTACATTTAACATTGTTTTGTATTAGCTTCAGGTGTATGGCATAGTGGTTTTAGACCGGGGGTCCTCAAACTATGGTCCGCGGGCCACACACAAATACAAATATTGTATTTGTTCCCGTTTTGTTTTTTTACTTCAAAATAAGATATGAGCAGTGTGCATAGGAATTTGTTCATAGTTTTTTTTTTTAAAACTATAGGCCGGCCCTCCAACGGTCTGAGGGACAGTGAACTGGCCCCCTGTTTAAAAAGTTTGAGGACCCCTGCTTTAGACCATCATATACTTTACAAAGTGTTCCTCCAATATTTCCAGTACCCACCTGTCGCCATATATAGTTATCACATTATTGCTTATGCTGTACTTTACATCCCCGTGATTATTTTGTAACTACTAATGTGTACTTCTTATCCACTCCTCATTTTTCACCCAGCCCCCCAACCCCTCTCCCCTCTGGCAGCCATCAGTCTGTTCTCTATATCTATGAGTCTGCTTTTATTTTGTCTGTTCGTTTATTTTGTTCTTGAGACTCCACACATAAGTGAAATCATATGGTACTTGTCTTTTCCTGACTGACTCATTTCACTTATCATAATACCCTCTAGGTCCACTCACACTGTCAGAAATGGTAAGATTTCATTCTCTTTTTATGAGTAATATTCATATATATCCACATCTATTGATGAGCCCCTGGGTTGTTTCCATATCTTGGCTATTGTAAATAACACTGCAATGAACACAGGGGCAGCACTTTCTCTCCTAACCGTTAACTTACACTGCCTCTCGGCATTAATTCAATGCGCGAAGGCTTGCAGGTACCACCTGGGTGCCTTCCAGACCATGTACAAACATAATAACCTTCTCAGATAGTCATACTTACAAGTACACATATCTGATCTCACTATCTCTTGATCAAAAACTTTTGGTGGCTTAGTAACTGTTTATTAGATACAAATCCAAACTGTATTCAAATACCTTATGCACTTGTCCTCCCACCTTACGCCAATCTACCCTCCAACAATTCTGAATTACTTGCACCTCCTTCACCCCACCATTGAACCCTAAAGTCAGGCTCCAGCGTTAGGACTCTCCGCCCACTCTAGATATGACTGTTATTAGCATTGCAGCACCTCGTTAATGTGTTTCTAAAACAATTAATGGATGTGAAGACAAGACCTTCCCAAAGAGCCAGGTTAGAAGGACGCATATTCATTCATAAACTCGGCCTTTCAAGGAGTGTGAGCAATAGCGTAAGATAAAAGTAAACCATACAGTAAGTAAGAAAGCGTTAGATACATCCACTAACCACTCCCACAAAACTAAGCATTTGAAAATGGAAATTTCATAGTTAAATGATACCTACTGCATCACTCATAACTTGCAAATTCAAGTTATGTCCAAAAATGCACCTATACTTAGCTAGCCCAGTAGGGGCCACACAACCTCCATGTCCATAGAAACTCCTGTTATAAGAGTGTTTTAAATGCTCTAGCTTTCCATTCCAAAACCTCTGCAAATCACATTTATGACAAATGAGAACAATCAAGTTTTGGGCCAAAAATCATAGGGATTAATTATCAGAGTTTCTGGAAAGTAAAAGAGAATTGGTCCAGTGCTTTATTCCTCATAGAAAAACAAGCCAAACGCAACGCAACACTTTGCAAAACTAAAGGACACCAATGAGTTCACAAGGCAACCAGAATGTAGGTGTCCTCTACGGGGCTACTTCAGTTTAATTGTAAACTGTTTGTGGTTTGCTTCACATCTCCCAGGTCTGTGGATGGACCCACTGCCCTGATGCTTTTGTTGTTCAGAAAGAGACCATCTTTTTACTGGGCCATCTGAGTTCCAAACAATGTACCCCTACCCTTCTCCAGACAGAAAGCTCACACATTACGAAAATCATCTAACTTCTCATAAGTCTAGACCAGGATGTTTCAACTGTGGCAGCACTGACACTTTGGACCAAATACCTCTTTGTTGTGGGGACTTCCCTGTGCACGGTGTGATATTCAACAGCAGCCCTGGCCTCTACTGCCTAAATGCCAGGAATACCTTCCTCAAGGTACAGACACTAAAAATGTCTCAAGACATTACTAAATGTTCACTGGTGTTGTAGTAAAATATAGAAATATTTTTTAAAAGTTTTAAAATGTCTAAAAATGTTAAAAAGGTTTTTTTTTTTTTTTTTTTTTTTTTCTTTATTAAGGCTGACAAATGGTTTGTGAGCCTCTCCCTGAGCACCTGCCAGGAGCTGCTTCCTTAGTTGGGAATAGCCCCTTCATCTGGGGGGCCATTTTTTTTTTTTTTTGGATTTTTTTTTTTTTTTTTTTTTGGATAAAATATTACAAAGGGTATTACATATGTGTCCATTTTATCCCCCCGCCCTAGACAGTCCCCTAGCCTCCCCTATCCCCCAATGTCTTATGTCCACTGGTTATGCTTCTATGCATGCATACAAGTCCTTTAGTTGATCTCTTACCCCCCTACCTCCTGCCCCGCAACCCTCCCCGGCCTTCCTGCTGCAGTTTGACAATCTGTTTGAGGCAGCTCTGCCTCTGTATCTATTATTGTTCAAAAGTTTATAATGGTCTCTATTATCCATGAATGAGTGAGATCATGTGGTATTTTTCCTTCATTGACTGGCTTATTTCACTTAGCATAATGCTCTCCAGTTCCATCCATGACATTGCAAATGGTAAGAGTTCCTTCCTTTTTAGAGCAGCATAGTATTCCATCGTGTAGATGTACCACAGTTTTCTAATCCATTCATCTACTGATGGGCACTTAGGCTGTTTCCAGATCTTAGCTATGGTGAATTGTGCTGCTATGAACATAGGGGTGCATATATCCTTTCTGATTGGTGTTTCTGGTTTCTTGGGATATATTCCTAGAAGTGGGATCACAGGGTCAAATGGGAGTTCCATTTTCAGTTTTTTAAGGAAACTCCATACTGTCTTCCATAGTGGCTGCCCCAGTCTGCATTCCCACCAGCAGTGCACAAGTGTTCCTTTTTCTCCACATCCTCTCCAGCACTTGTCGTTGGTTCATTTGTTGATGATAGCCAGTCTGACAGGTGTGAGATGGTACCTCATTGTTGTTTTGATTTGCATCTCTCGGATGATTAGTGACTTTGAGCATGTTTTCATATGTCTCTTGGCTTTCTGAATGTCCTCTTTTGAAAGGTGTCTATTTAGGTCCTTTGCCCATTTTTTGATTGGATTGTTTATCTTCCTTTTGTTAAGTTGTATGAGTTCCCTATAAATTTTGGAGATTAGGCCCTTATCGGATATGACATTGGCAAATATGTTTTCCCACACAGTGGGTTTTCTCGTTGTTTTGTTGATGGTTTCTTTTGCTGTGCAGAAGCTTTTTATTTTGATGTAGTCCCATTTGTTCATTTTCTCTTTAGTTTCAAGTGCCCTAGGAGCTGTATCAGTGAAGAAATTGCTTCGGAATATGTCTGAGATTTTGTTGCCTTTGGATTCTTCTAGAATTTTTATAGTTTCCTGTCGTACATTTAAGTCCTTTATCCATTTTGAGTTTATTTTTGTGTATGGTGTAAGTTGGTGGTCTAGTTTCATTTTCTTGCATATATCTGTCCAATTTTCCCAGCACCATTTATTGAAGAGACTGTCTTGGCTCCATTGTATGTTCTTGCCTCCTTTGTCAAATATTAATTGAGCATATTGGTTTGGGCCGATTTCTGGGCTCTCTATTCTATTCCATTGATCTATATGCCTATTCTTGTGCCAGTACCAGGCAGTTTTGAGAACAGTGGCTTTGTAATACATCTTGATATCTGGTATTGAGATCCCACCTACTTTGGTCTTTTTCAGGATTGCTGCAGCTATTCGAGGTCTTTTTTTATTCCAGATGAATTTTTGGAGAGTTCGTTCTAGATCTCTGAAGTATGCCGTTGGTATTTTAATGGGAAGTGCGTTGAATTTATAGATTGCTTTGGGTAGTATGGACATTTTAATGATGTTGATTCTACCAATCCATGAACACGGTATGTTCTTCCATCTGTTTATGTCTTCCTCTATATCTTTTTTCAACGTCCTGTAGTTTTCTGAGTAGAGGTCTTTTACCTCTTTAGTTAAGTTTATTCCTAGGTAGCTTAATTTTTTTGGTGCGATGGTAAACGGGATTGTTTTTATAATCTCTCTTTCTGAAAGTTCACTATTGGTGTATAGAAATGCCTCGGATTTCTTGGGGTTAATTTTGTATCCTGCTACATTGCCAAATTCATGTATTAAGTCCAGTAGCTTTTTGATGGAGTCTCTAGGGTTTTGTATGTATAATATCATGTCGTCTGCAAATAAGGACAGTTTTACTTCCTCTTTTCCAATTTGGATGCCTTTTATTTCTTCTTCTTGCCGAATTGCAATGGCTAACACTTCCAGTACTATGTTGAACAGGAGTGGTGAGAGGGGGCATCCCTGTCTTGTTCCTGTTCTTAGGGGAAATGGTGTTAGTTTTTGTCCATTGAGTATGATGTTGGCTGTGGGCCTGTCATATATGGCTTTTATTATGTTGAGGTATGATCCTTCTACTCCCACCTTGCTGAGAGCTTTTATCAAAAATGCGTGTTGAATTTTGTCAAATGCTTTTTCTGTATCAATTGATATGACCATGTGGTTTTTTTCTTTCAATTTGTTTATGTGATGTATCACGTTTATTGATTTGCGGATATTGTACCATCCTTGCATCCCTGGGATAAATCCTACTTGGTCATGGTGTATGATCTTTCTGATGTACTGCTGGATCCGATTTGCTAAGATTTTGTTGAGGATTTTGGCATCTATGTTCATGAGGGATATTGGCCTGTAATTCTCTTTCATTGTGTTGTCTTTACCTGGTTTTAAAAATGTTAAAAAGGTTTTAAAATGTTTGAGTTAACTTTCCTGAAACCTAAAGCGTGATGTTAAGGACACATTCCCCACTGCCCTGAAGCATGTGTATCCCACAGATAAGGATTTGATCTTCGATTACTGACTTAGAGTGACTTGCTATGGTAGCCATATGTGTGAGGGATGTACTTCTCCAGATATGCACCTACGAGTGCACACCCTGATTGATAAGCACATGTAGCCCCTCTTCCTGTTAAGATTAACATGTATGCATTGACATAATTCATTGATAGCCACCTGAACTGCTGCGGGTACGAACAGGCTTTAAAAACGGGTCTTGACCAGCCAACAGTGCTCGCCTGTCCAGACAGCCACAAAGGCACATCCTTTTGACAGTCCGGCAAGCGATGTCACACTGTGCCGCTCCACGCTCCACTCCCTGCCAGATGACAGAAGAACAGCTAGTACCCTCCTGCCCCCCAATCAAGACACGACCAAGCTCTCTGGTGGGGAACGCTGGCCCCCTGCATCCCGACCGGACCAGTCCAACTGCCGGACCCCAGAGGACAGCACCACCGAGATCCCGTTAAGCCTCTACCTGCAGCATCAGGAACTTATGTGGGTAATAAAGTGCTGTGTGATTTGCAACTGCATATGTTTTATGTGGTGTAATTCCTCCGGCCGTTAGTTGAATTGTTTTGCGTATGCTTGAAACTGAAATTAAGGTTTTTGGTCTTTTCGGTCCTAGGCCTGCCCTTGGTCCTGCTTGCGTAGAGCAGCCTCTTTACTAGCAACTACTTGAATGTCCCAACACCTGCACGGTTAAAGTTTATCTCAAGGGAGGCATTGGATAAACACCCCAGATGCTTTCCCGGGATCTACTTGGGACAACTGGGGACATAACTGCTCCAGCTGGGAACCACTGGACTAACCTCATACTCAACTCATTTTGAAGTTTCACTCAAGCCATAAACTCTTTACCATATTTGACCATATTTTTCTTTCTTAAATTGCTCAAAAACAGTCTGTAAAATAGTTTTGGACTTGGGGGTTTCAAAAAACATATTCTTATTAGATCAGAGCCAGGGGTCCTCAAACTACGGCCCGCGGGCCACATGCAAATACAAATATTGTATTTGTTCCCATTTTGTTTTTTTACTTCAAAATAAGATATGTGCAGTGTGCATAGGAATCTGTTTATAGTGGTTTTTTTTTTAACTATCGTCCGGCCCTCCAAAGGTCTGAGGGACAGTGAACTGGCCCCCTGTTTAAAAAGTTTGAGGACCCCTGGATCAGACCCTCAATAAGGGTTCATTAGTAGTAAGTCCTCATTGAGCGTTTGAGTTGGGGTAGAAGTAGGAGTGAGTGTTGACCCTGCCAGCATGCAGAAGAAAGCAATTGTTTAAGACAGTCCTTACTAATACCTACATGCCTCTTCTGAATACTCTCCAGGAGGGGTCAGGCATGTTATTCCCATTGGATGGCCACATGTGTTTTGCTCAGTGCCTACAGTAAGCATATTATATCCCTCAAGAGGGCACCTGTGTCAGTTAGGAAGCAGGTAACAGAAAACTCAAACCAAACTGGCGTAAGCAACAAAAGGAATGTACTGGCTCAGGTAACTGAGAAGCTCTGCAGAATGGCAGCGTTCAGGAGACGCTAACCTGGGCTCAATTTGGATGCCATTTCTCTGATTCTCTCAGCCTCCTCTTCTCTATGAGTGAGTCAGTCTTCAAATTGGCTTCCCTCCTGGGGGCACAATGGCTACAACACTTCTGGCCTAATATCCATACACCACATTGCTTAGAAGTGCCTTTCGAATCAAGCCAAAGCCCTGAGCTTCACTGTAACTGGACCGACTTGGGTAATGTGCTAAAGGCTGAAATAGCCAATCAGTGTGCCCAGAAGACCACAGGCAGACTGATTGAGGCCCATGAATCAATCACAGTGGCTGAGGGAGGAAGTTATACTGATGGGTTTAAAAGAGTGGTTCTCAACATGTATTCCCTGACCAATGACATCAAAATCACCTGAGGACTTCTTAGAAATATAAATTCTTGGGCCCCCTTCTGGACCTGGTGAATCAGAAACTCTTGGGGTGGAGCCCAATAATCTGTGTTTTCACAAACCTTCCAGGTGATTCCTATGAAAACTGAAGTGTGTGATCCACTGGTTAGAGCATCAGGTCCTCCCTAGGGAATCCAAAGTGGGGAAAATCCCACTCATTTCACTGAGTTGCCACACAATTAGAAAATGATGACATGGAGGCCTGGGAAGTTGCCAGCAACTACTTCAGAAGGGGACATCTTCAGAAGGGGACAGTTCATTTCACTTCCTAGTTCCTATGGTGAAGCTATGGCATAGAAAACACATTAATCAGCGCTTCAAACTAACAAATTGGCTTGAAGATTGCTTCTGCTGCCCATATTTATTAGTTTATAGAACTTAAGGAGAAAAAAGCCCAACATTAACCTTAGCATTTTTTATGGAGAAATTGGACAAGTAAATATACACATATTTGAGAGAAGAAAGCTACATGGTAGTTAAAACTGCATTCAAGAAGAATTCTCTAAGAAAGTTTCTTAGTCATGGCTAACCCAAAGACTCATCTGTGGTCAGGTCACGCACACAGCTTCTTGGGCACTGCCCTCGACCCACAGAATCAGGGTCTCCAAGGGAGAACCTGGGAATCTGTGCTCTCAGCAGACATGACCAGAGATTCTTATGGATTGTGCATGTCTGGAAAACACTGTTCTAAGAGATACACCCATAGGACTGGGGAGAAAAACTCATAAAGGAGTTACATGAATATTTTTGGTTGCCAATAGCTTCTTCCCCTCCTTTCTTTATGTGTTCCCTCACCACCAGAGTCTCTATCTGTCCTTCCTCTGCTTCCCAAATAAATCACCCTTAACACCATTGACAGAGTGAACTTTATAAAACACACTGGAGGTCTGGCCTCTGATCAAATGCATCACAACAGCAGCTTCCTTCAGGGGCGAAGGGTAGGAGATGCCTATGTGGAGAAGCACCTTGGTGGATGTCTTACTGTGAATATTCCACTTCTTGGGCTCTACTAGTGGGCTCATGGATATATATATTTTTAATTTACAAAAGTAAATTAACAAATAATTAAATAAATAGAGCCATAACTGTACCAATTAAAATAATGTCAATATAATTCTGTGACTTGAGGACAAAATTAAATACATTTTTAAAAGGAAAGAAATAAAGTATGTTCATATCTCTGGGTATTGAAAGTATGCTTTTAAAATTTTATTTTTCTCTGCATTTTATAATAAATTGCATAACTTAATAAATTTTCTTATAATTAAGAAAAAAATGATCACAAGTCCTCATCATGGCCTATGGGATGAAGTCCAAAGTGTCAGCATGACATTTAAATATCCGTATCATCTAGTCCAGGGGTCCTCAAACTTTTTAAACAGGGGGCCAGTTCACTGTCCCTCAGACCATTGGAGGGCCGGACTATAGTTTAAAAAAAAAAAACTATGAACAAATTCCTATGCACACTGCACATATCTTATTTTGAAGTAAAAAAACAAAACAGGAACAAATATAATATTTGTATTTGCATGTGGCCCGCGGGCTGTAGTTTGAGGACCCCTGATCTAGTCCTTGCCTGTCTTCTGCCTCACTTCCCACCATTGAGCATACCTGAATCCCTTGCATTTTCTTTAATATTTGATGCTCTTTTGCTTCCCTTCCTCCTTCACCCCCTACATCAGTCAGGTTGATGCTAGGTCATGCTGAGGTAACAAAAACTCAATAGATGGAAAAAAAAAAGGGGGGGGTTTATTTCTCACTCATTCTGTGTTAGGGGTCAGTGAGAATTTTTTGTTTTCTCTAGAGACAAAGATGGTAAATATGTTAGAATTTGTGAGCAACACACGGTTCCTGTTGCATAGTCTTCTCTCTCGGCACAAATATATATATATTTGAGGCCACAGAGAACTTTGATATGTTGTGGTCTTCTTTTCACTTTACAGATCAAAGGCAGGCACAGAGATGCACAATGATTTTCCCAAGTTACACAGCCAATCAGAGTCAGAGTCAAAAGTTACGCTTCCCTTTGATTCAACAAAAAGCTATGGGACTGAGCATAGAGCAGCAGCTAAATTCACCAGCAGTTTATTTGTATCCCTTAGAGAGATAGAAAGCATAAGATATATTTGTCAAGTATGCCTTGTTTAACTTGTCATACACATTTGTAAACATGGGGTGGGCTGTTTTGTCAAAATGAGCTGCTGTGCAAGACCCCACCAATACATACACAGACTTAAGCCCTTTCACGGGCATTAGTCACTATGTGGATAACCTCTGGTCCTATCAAAGTGTATCCTTCTGGAATTTTCCTATCCTCTTTGTCTCCTGGACACAGTAAGTTGCTAATAAACATCCCACCTGACAACTAGCCTTGACAAATGCCCAGGAGAACCAGAACAAGGAGAATACAGCTAGGCAGTGCCCACAGCTTCCCATCTCAACAACAGAATAGAGCCAGAGCGCGGTCCTATTCAAATCAGCAGAGTTTGAGCATTCGTGATAAAAACAACTTTTTTAAAAACATAAACTCTTTATTTAAGAAGGTAAAATAGCTCAGTGTGCCCACTGTGTCCTGTTATGTCTAACAGATCACAGCAGGGGAAACTGTGTAAGAAAACTCAAGTGCCCAAAAAGCATTTCACGTGGACTCGGTACTGCCAGGCACACAAAGAATCCATCCTTTAGAGAAGTCATGCCTTTGCTCCTTTTTTCCGTCCCTGGGCCATGTAATTGAATATTACAAACTACATCAGGAAGAATAAACGTGTGTGTTTCCCCTCCCCCAAACAAGAAAAAGTTAAGCTTTTAATTACAGGCCCTCAAACTATCATTCTGTGCAATTAGCAATTAACTCTAATGTTGATGAGAGAATGCGGGGCTGCTGTGACAATTTCCCTGAGTTATTTTAGTCTGGTTCTATACAGGGGACAAGCCACAACCTGCACGCTCTCACCCACACTCTCACACACTTAAAGACACATTTAATTTTTAGCAAACATGGCATCTCGGCGTGCAATTGAGACAGACATCCCGAACCCCACATCAGGGCAGCCCGCACGTTTGGACCCCCTTCTCTTGACCACTTTCACTCACGTGGGAAGCAGAGGCCAGAGGGAGATGCTACCCACCAGCCTCACATTACCAGTCTCTCTCTGGGGCGCAGGAGAGGGTGGTAGAGAGATGGGTAGTGCCCCCTGGAAGCTGCAAGCCGCGTTAGTGGAAAGGCGGTGGCAATAGCAGCAATCGTTGCATCAGCGTTAACTGCTGCTGCTGCCCCAGCTGCTGCCGCCGCCGCTGCTGCATTTACTGTTGGCGGCTGCTGGGAGGGTACAGTCAGTAATGACTGTAGGGAGCGCACAGTTGCTGCGGCGGCAGGTTCCCTGGATCAGGAAATTAGGACAGGCATCTAGGATTGGAGGCGCGGGCTGCCGGAGAACCAACCAGCAGCCGCTCCGGGCCCCCGTGAGCTCTGGGGGACGTGCGGAGCAACCGGCCCCGGGAGCAGTCCGGGTGGCAGCGGCGGCCACGGCCAAGGCTACGGCTACGGCCACTCGCGCCCGCATGCTCACACTCGCACACACACTCACACCCCCCAGGCACAGGCACCTTAGGAGACCAGCGCATCCATGAGAAAGGAGGGCTGAATACCTCTCCCCCCGCCCCGCCGCCCTGCTGACCACTCCCCCTGCTGACCCCTCCTCGCTCCTCACCCCTAGCTCCAGCAGTGGGTGCTCGGCTGCGGGCTCCTCTCTCTTCGGTCTTCTCCTTGGTTCTCGACTCCCCACCCCCTCTTCCCTCCCTCTCCTTCTCTCCTGCACCCTCCCCTCTCCTGCAGCGCCTGCATTATTTCTGCCCACAGGCTCGGCTTGCACTGCTGCTGCAGCCCTGGGCGGTGGGTGGGTGGGAGGGTGGGTGGGCCAGCAGGTGGGGAGGAAATTGTGCAAGTTGTAGGAGAGGGGGGTGTCCTCTACTCCCCAGCTCCCTTTCCCCCCTTCTAACTCCTTCCCCTCCTCCTTTCCCCTCCTCTCTCCCTGCCCCCAACTCCTTCCTCCTTTCCGAAAGGCTGGTAACTTGTTGTGCGGAGCAAACGGCGGCGGCGGCGGCGGCAGCGGCACCATCCAGGCGGGCACCATGGGCACGTCCGCGCTCTGGGCGCTCGGGCTGCTGCTCGCGCTGTGCTGGGCGCCCGGGGAGAGCGACGCCACCGGAGCAGGTAAGTGAGGATGCACCCCTCCGCGGGCTGCCCGGACCCAGCCGCGCCCAGGGGCCCCGAGGCTCGGGTCTCCTCCTGCCCACCCCCCTCCTCGGAGGCACCTCTCCACTCTCCTCGCCTTTCCCCCCTCCCCACCCTGGTGGCGCCTCTGAGCTGTCAGCGTAGCCGCCACGGAGAGCCGGGCTTGGGGGAGAGTGGGGTTTGGGGTGTCCTAAAGCCTTGCCTGAACTAGTCTTCATTCCCTTACACTCCCTCCCACAGCTTCGCCTCCTTTTTCAGCCCCGCTTGGCGGGGGCGAGGGCATGTGGGCTTCTGAGCCGTTGAACAATGGTGCTGCCTCCCCTGCCAGGCGGAGTGTTAGCGAGGAGGCAGAGGGCCCGGAGACGTGCGCGGCAGCCCGGGCGCGCTCCGTGGACTTCAGGGAGGGGGTGGGTGAGGGTGGGCGTCTCTGGGGACACGGCACCCGGGAGAGGGGCCCGGGTGTCAGCGGGGGCTGTCAGCCCCCCGTGGCGCTGAGCAGGGCGCACGGTCCGTGGGCTGCAGCCCGTAGTCGCCCCGGAGCTGCTGGAAGTGTGCAGCCTGCGCACCCGGACTGACTCTCCCGGCGCCGGGCTGTCTCTCCCGAGTGCAGGTTAGAGGGCGAGTGAGGCTTGAAACTGGACTCCCCTCTAGGTGTTGCTCCCCTCTCCCCTGCCCACCCCGCCCGTGGCGGCGCTTGTACACCTCGTGGGTCTTCCGTTTAGCTGAACGGGGGAGGGGAGTGGAACAAAGACTTAATCAGGTTAGTTTGCTGATCCTTATTCCGGCGAGATTTCCTCCAGAGGAACTGAGTCCTGATCTAGTGACTGCAATTAGCCTTCGACTTAAACAATGGATCAAAGGGGATAGCGCGAGAGCTGGTGTGCGGCTGGGGCTTGTGCGGAGGGCAGTGGTGACCGCTGTCGGGGCCCCGGGGTCTGCCCCTCTGGGCCTGGGAGCCCTGGCTCTGCCACTCTCCCGACTGGGGACGCACAACTTTCCTGGGCAAAGACAGGAAGCCCCTCTCAGGGGACTCGATCGGAGCCCTGCGGTGATCTTGGCGGGACACCCAGGGGGCTTGCTCGCCAGCTCCAGGGGGTTGGACAGAACGCTGCCCCGTCCTCAGTGCCCATCTCAGAGTCCCCGGCTCGGGGTGCCTGGGGGCTGGGGAGACCCGCCGGCCTGCAGTCACGTGTCTCCCGAAGTGAGAGCGAACTTGAAAGTGTGTGGTCAGACAGCCTCTCTCCGGCAATACTTGGTGGTTGTAAGTCTCCGAACGCCCCCTGCCCTTTGGTTCCATTTGTCCCGGAGCGTGTGTGAAGCTGGGACGGACTTGTCTGCGCGCTGCGATTGGCTGGCCGCAGGGTCACGTTTAGGTTGGTCACATGGCTCTGCGGACTCGCAATTGAGCAGCCTGAGGAGTGTTATCTTTAAGGGAATGTAAAAACCCCACAGGCGGAGACCCACTGTTCTCGGGAATGCTTTCCCCTGCCGGGCCTCCTCGGAGAGCGCCCTGAACATGGCCCCTGACCTGTAACAAACCCGGGAGCCTGAAAAGCGCTGCTCACAAGTTTTCAGATTCCAACATTAATCATTAATGGATGAGCAGCACTACCTTATTAAGCCATTTTTCAGAATAGTGCCATGACTTGCATTACACTTTTCACACCATTTCCAGGACTAAGAAAATATACTGGAGCTTACTGATAACTGTCAGGAAGGTGGGAGAAAGCACTCATTTTTACTCCATGTTCTCTTTGCTGTGTGGAATTCTCTTAATTTAACACAGGCCTTTACATTGGAGGTTAACTTGATCCTATAAAATGCTCGGGATGTACTTACATTGTTGGGAACAGTCACCTGCAGCCATACGCTCACCTGTGTGAGGTGGGTGAGGTCACTTATGGAATGTGTGCCATGCCATGAAGAGAGGAGAAGCCCACGCAAGACTTAAATGCTTCAAAGGAAAGGAGGCACAGCCTTCCGACCTGGTGGGAAGTTGGAGTCTGCTGATGTAGGTACTGACAAACCAACCCAGACTGGCTCCTGTTTGAAGTTCAAAGTCCCAGGGCATGTAGGCTGACATCTGGCCCTGGTCTTCTACACTTTCCTCCCTGCTGCACCACCCCCCCTGCCCCAACACACACACACACACACACACACACACACACACACACACACACACTCACTCACTTGCGCACATACACTTATGGTGCTGGTCTAAAATATACTCTAGGGCAGGGAAGGTGTGCTCTAAGGCCCTGGCAAGGAACGTAAAGCAGGCTAAGGAGAGGAGTTAAAATTCAGTGGTGCAGTATACCTGCAAAATCTCTGAAATTCTACGACATTTTCCTCCAGCCTATGGAGTCAAGACTAGGATCTGGGTACCATAGACTTGTTAAGGCCAAAGCCCAGAAGAGCACAGGTTCTGTGAGAGCTATTCAGATATGGCTAGCAACAAGCAAAAGAGTACACAGCGCTTTTCCTATTGTGGGGGGGTGGGTTGGTGAAATGGCAGTGGTCATGGGCCTGGAGGGATAGGAGACTAGAGGGCAAGAAGGAAGTAACCCTGGTTCATCTGGTAGCACCAAGGGAAGGTGTGGCAATGGCCATAATTCTCATCTGGGCCAAAGCACGAGGACGTGAGCAGGGCTCTTTAAATGGGGGGGGGGGCGGGTGGGAGGGGGTCGTCAGGCAAGCCCGTATTGGCAGAGATAGCTTCTTGAGCAGCTTTGTGTCCCCAAATCGCCCCAAATTGGCCACTTCATGTGACATTCAGCCATGCACCTGTCCTGTGTCATTTTGATTCTTTGGTTTTATTGCCTGAGTCACAAGATACCTAAAGCCAAGTTCAGTGGAGCTGCCAACAGTTAAGACTTTGGGACAACAAAACTGCACATGTTAATTATGGCAGGTCTGTTAGAAGTGCTTCTGCCTTTGATACAATTGGATGGCCATAGACTCAAGTTCACTTGAGTAGTTTTTATAATTCTAGAAAATTTGAAAAGTAGTTACAAGCCCTTCTGACTCAGGAGGAGCATCACATTTAATGTAACAAGAACTCCTAGAGTAGAACATGGCTGTAAGATCAAGGGAACAGATAGCTCCCAGCCATACGGCTTTGGGTTTTGATCCAAAGACCAGAAGACTCAGAGCACAGCATAAATATATAGATACTCGTTAACTATCTAGACCATTTTCTATTTCTCACAGAATGTGAATAAAGCTGTCCTTCTCAATAGAGCAGTGGTTCTCAACCTTCCTAATGCCGCGACCCTTTAATACAGTTCCTCATGTTGTGGTGACCCCCAACCATAAAATTATTTTCGTTGCTACTTCATAACTGTAATTTTGCTACTGTTATGAATCATAATGTAAATATCTGATATGCAGGATGTATTTTCATTGTTACAAATTGAACATAATTAAAGCATAGTGATTAATCACAAAAACAATATGTAATTATATATGTGTTTTCTGATGGTCTTAGGAGACCCCTGTGAAAGGGTCGTTCGACCCCCAAAGGGGTCGCGACCCACAGGTTGAGAACCGCTGCAATAGAGGGAGTAGTGATCAAGTGTAGGCAGTCACCTATATGATTTTGAGTCATAATTAAATGTACTCTGGATGCTGACCTTTCTTTGGAAAGCTGCCTTCACATATTAGCCTGTAAGAAATTAAATGCGCCCAGCTGGTGCGGCTCAGTGAATTGAGTGTCATCCTCTGTACGAAGAGATTGCTGGTTTGATTCCTGGTGAGGGAACATGTCCGGGTTGTGGGTTCGATCCCCAGTAGGGGGTGTGCAGTAGGCAACCAATCAAAGTTTCTCTCCCAATGATGTTTCTATCTCTCCCCATCTCCCTTTCTCTCTCCCTAAAATCAATAAAGACATATTTAAAAAAGAAAAGAAATTAAGTGCCTCAGCAGGCTATGATAAGGTCTGTGATGATGCTTATAATAAATGTACCTGCCTTAGGAGAGCTTCTTGGTGGGCTGATGCACTGCTCTCCAGCTCTCCAGATGGTTAGTTGATAGCTTCAAAATTGCTTAGGATGTTCCCTTCTACTTCAAGTTAATCTCAAAACAGTACTTAGGCTACAGCACAGTGACTATTTTCAAGGCAACGAGTCCAAGAATACCTTCTGCAGAGGGGATGGATTAGATGTACTTGTTGAGCAGAGGTAAGTGGTCCAGAGGCAATTTCTTTTGCCCAGCTAAAGAGTTTTTAGCTAGGAGACCCAAGGATAGCTTTTCATAGGACTTCAAGGCTGAGTATGCCTTAGCTCTACGAAAATCTGGCTTCATAAGTGAAAATCATCTCGATTTCACTCTGTGCATTTTTCAGTTTGAATCGGCATCTCTTTGCTAAGCTCTTCTGTTGGTTTGCAATAAAAAATCTGGATATTGTTAATGCCACCTGGTTAGATCTGCTAGGTGCACTGCAGGATCTAATGAGATGGCAGGTGAAACCTTAAAGTTAGCACACTTTCCCCTTCATGTGAAGTTCCCTAGGAAAGCCTGGGCCTGATGGCTATTTGGGGCTCTAAATTAAGCAAGAGGATGCCTGCTGGGTGCTGGGGACAAAGTACACATTCTACTTTAGAAAAATGTCTTCATGTCTGCTTAGGGATCCTTTGCCCACTTTTATTTCAGAGATGCCACATGGGGGGGGGGGGTGTTATTCATGGCCTTATATTTAAGAGATACTGTTGGAGGCAGACACTAAAGATTGGACGACTGGCTAGAATGGTTCGTCTTGCCACCAACTTGGGTCATCCATGTTGGCCTTGCTGGCTAGGAGCTTTTATGTACCTAGATGTGATATGGGGGATGGAGTGAGTCTTGCAAGCTGCCAAGCAAAGGGGGTGATAAAACCTTGGCAAAAGACAACTTTTGCAAGTTACTTCATGTGTTTTAACTTAATACTTCACCCAAATACCATGAGTAAATAGGGTTCCTCTTTTACAAACTGCCTCTGATCTTTAATTCTCCTAAGAAGCCTTCCCAAGATCTGAATGATTAACTGATCTGTAGGTTTACTAAGTAGGTGGTGGAGTGATGCTGACCTTTGCACATCTGCTTGAGCCCACTTTACCTCTAATCTACTGAGCACCTACCATATGGCACCAGCCATGGAGACACTGTGACCAGGTGGTTGGTCCCTTCCTTTCTGGCATTTAATCTAGCGAGGAAGTTAACCTAAGAAATCAGTGACTCAAACACAGCGTGGAAGAGAAGCACTGGATAGAAGTGAGCAGACCAGAGCTTAAGACTTAATCATAAAAGAGGCTGCCAGCACCTAAAAGTTGCTGGAGTTCCCACATGCTGCCTGGGTTACACCTTACGAAGTTTCCCCCAAATCACCAAGAACTTAGACTCCAATGTGACAAAGCCAGAAACTCTTCCACCTCTGCAGATGATCTTACAGCGGTGATGCAACTCAAGCCCCCAATAGATTGCTGCCAACATTACCACAGAGCACTCAAACATGTCAGAAGTAAAATCTGGGCCCCACATATCCAATTTCTAACTTTACCAGTCAGCCACTGCTAACTTTCCCTGTGTGTCAAACCTTTCTCCTCACGTGGAAATGAGGCCGACATACCCACACTGGCACCCTCATTCTGACAGATCAGTTTGGAAGAAGTATACTTTTAAATGAGAAAGTGTCACAAAGATAAGGGGAAGGAACCCTCAAAGGCATAGGGAACAGTGGCCTTTATAACCTAGATTCTTTCAAAGTACTCGAGCTAGTGAAACGGCTTGTCACACTTGGTTTCAAGTTCACAAAAGTTGGGAAGAATGCTTGGGGAAAGTCTATAGTTCAAACCAGCTTTATTAATGAACTAACAAATCAACTAGCGCATCCATGAATACTCACTAGTGCTGAAAGAATCATGAGCGGTAGACACCAGGGCCCGAATTACAAAGATAAATTCCAGGCCCTATGTTAGGGGATGTCCATTGGGAGAGATGCAAACCGGTGGGTAAGAGCATCTCAGACCATGACATCTGTATGATTGGCACAGGAGACCATGGAAACACAGCCAAACCATACCTAACTGGTCAAGATAGGAACTGAGGGCCTCATTCAAGGGGTGACATCTGGACCCACTCCTGGTAGATAAATGGACAGGGGTAACACAAGCAAATCAAGACAAAGCAACAGTGAGGGTGCAGGCCTGGGAAGTGAGTGGGGCAACTTGGTGTAGCCAGAGCAGATGGCAGGGGGTAATTAATAGGAGAGAGTTGGGAGGAATATGTCATAAACTAGACTCAATTCTAGAGTCAGTAGGAAACCTGGAAGTGATACCATCCTTGGCACTAGGTTGTTTGAATCACCATCTTGATTTGGATACAGAATGTGGCAGCCTAGAGGCAGACGGACAGGAGACAAATTTAGATCAAGTGAGAGATGAGGGCTTAGACAGGCCAGGGCTTGATGCCAAAATGAGAAGAATCTGGCCTCGTTTTTGGATTACTGATGTAGAGGAAGTGATGGGGCCAATCAAAGATGGGACACATGAGAGATCAAGGCAGATTTTAGAACCACATTTTTCAGTGCATGCTGATTAAGGCATCTGGATAAAATTTCCCTACCTAATGGGCACAAAGGCTTTATGGCAGGCTGTCACCTGATATACTTTGTAAGGCTGGCATTTATCACCAATATCCATCCAGTGATGGGCAGGAGGGCTTATGGGGATGAGTACTGTAAATCCCAACCCTGAAAATGGAAGTCACTTCCATGGTCGGTAGAATCTGAGCCTTCTAACCTTCCTGCAGTGGTTTCAATGTGTGGTCAGGGACCAGGAGTGTCAGCATCATCTGGGAATTCATTACAAATGTAAATGTGGGCCCCACTCTATACCCACTGGATCAGAATTTTTAGGGGGTGGGGCCCAGCATTGTGTCTTATAAGCTCTCCAGGGGATTCTGATGCAAAGGAGAGCTTGAGAACCACCCACCGAAAACCAATAGCTTCCAAAGAGTATCAGAGGGCCTTTGCACTACTTGTCCAATATGTCCTCAGTAGGAACACCAAGCACTGTTGTCCTCCTAGGAAAGGACCCGCTGAGGATACTGGAGCATTTTTAAAAAATTAAGATGGGGACAGGAGAAAGGGCTCCATCTCCACAATAAAGCTATGTGGGATAGTGTCATTAGGACAAGTGAAAAACTACCTAATTCTGGAATAAGTTGACTCGACTGGCCAACTGGCCATTCTGGACACTCTAGAAAGAAATAGTCCTGAGTGAGGTGCTCTTGGTTGCATACATGCTCAGTAACGGAATTTGGAGCCAGACTGCCCAGGTTCAAATTCTAGTTCTTCCCAGAGTGATCTTGGGCAAGTACTTTACTTCCGTTCTCTGAACAGGTTTCCTGATACATGTATACAAGGGGAATAGTAGTTCTGACCCTGTAGCATTGAGACGTGAATGAGTTATTTGTCCATGATTCTTAAGATCATTTCAATCTGATGTAAGTGGGAAAAACTGTTTGACAATTGAATTATAACAGTGGTCGGCAAACTCAACAGAGCCAAATATCAACAGTACAACGATTGAAATTTCTTTTGAGAGCCAAATTTTTTAAACTTAAAACTATATAGGTAGGTACATTGTTATTAACTTAATTAGGGTACTCCTAAGGCTTAGGAAGAGCCACACTCAAGGGGCCAAAAAGCCGCATGTGGCTCGAGAGCCACAGTTTGCCGACCACGGAATTATAAGATTCACTCATTGCAATGAATCAGAAGGATTAACCTAAGTAGTTAACAGTTTTTAGTTGGCCCCCACCTGTGTTTCAGAGGCTGCCTTGAAGGCTAGAACACAGACTTGGTGCTTGATATCTTGGGGGCCTCTCGCTGAGTTCCTCTTACCTTCCCTGTGGGAAACGTTGCTGACTAGGATATCTGCTTGTCTAAAAACAAGCTTTCGCCTATGAATAGAAAGATTGGCATTCAAGTGCCAAGCAGAAGTGAGTCCTACTAAAAATAAATGCCCTTGGCAGCCTCAGAAGTGCCAAAACAAATGGACTGAAGAAATTCCAGTAGATGATAACACCCGCATGCTCAGGCTGAGAGGAGGGGTGTGAGCGATTGGAATACTTGGCCCTGCTAGTCCCAGCAGTGTGGCCACACGAGCCCCTCTGAGTAGTCGAAGTTCAGTCTGAGCCTGATACTCAGAAACATCTGCATATTCCAGGCATTGCTGGTGGACACTCCTGCCAAGGTGTCACTCCGAGCCCTCCAGGGACATTTGTAGCCCACTGTGAGGCTTGGTATTTATTATGAGGTCTATGCCATTTTTTACTGAAGCTTACGTATTGCTCTTCCGTGTAACCCTTGCAGGGACAATTAGACAATGGCAGGCTGACTTCTATTTGCATTGAAACCCTGAGTTTCTTGGAGCCAGTGAGCTGCCAACTTGCCTGGGCAGTCAACTATTTAGATACGCAAGGCTCCTGGGACATGGGCTCCTTGAAGTAAGTTTGCATAGTCTGATTCCATCTGTGTAAGTGACAGTATGAGTGAGTAATCTTTCGACACTTCATTCAGTACAAATTTAAATAGCCATGTGTGTGACTAGGTGCAGATGATGTGCCGACCCTGATCCAAAGGGGTAGGGATATTCAAAGTGTCAGAGCTAGAAGGAAACCTAGATCCAGTCCAACAGTTTGAATGCTTAAAGCAATAGAACCCTTTTCAAATTCTTCGATGTAACTCCAAGTCAAAAGAAAGTCATCCTGCTTCAAACCTACTTCTGCCCCACCCTGTAGAGTGCCTTGCTCCTCTACTTCACAGGTTATTTTTCCAGGCATCGCTGGCTCTAGCTGAGCCTAAGATTAAAAGAATCACAGTATGTGATTTCAAGTTCATCCTGCTCCCTCTATGAAAGTATAACCCTGAACTTGAGACTTAACTGTTCTGGGTGGAAACAGACTACAGGTCCACAAGCCTGTAATCCCCAAAGCTTCACAAACCAAAAGCATCTTAACTCGTGTGGTGCTTTTGGCTCTCCTCTGGGCAGCAGCATTCCCAGGTGAACCCCGGAGGTATAAGGCAGAATGCTTCTGAAACTCAGACAGAAAGCCCGCACGGGGTTGCAGTCAGGTGGCCGAGGTCTCAGCACTGGAGTTCGTGTCTGAGCTCTGCCGCTCTGCACGAGGCAGGGAATTAACAGAACCAGGAGTACCTCCTGCCCAGTAACAATCTCTGGAAACAAAGTACTTGGGAAACGGAGAGACGAGGCCATGAAGCTGAAGGCCTTTATGCGCCTCGCTCTCTAAAGGGTCCTTTATAAAGCCTGGCAGCCTTACCCAGCCCATCTCGCTCCTTTTGTAAACAAGCAGGGACATTTAGGAGCAGACTGTACTCCTAACCCCATGTGCCCCTCCTTCTTAATGGAGGGCTGTGCGTGTGTCATGGTAAAACACAGCTTTATGACAGCCAGGCAGAAGAAGCCTGGGGGAAGTGGAAACAGCTCAGATAAGAAAAGGTAGAAATTACACTCCTTTTCATCTTGGGCTATTGGAATAAACACTAAGAAAATGCTCATGCCTGCCCTGAGCCTGCTCAGTATGGACACGGGAAACAGCGTGGCTGGAATGGTTAATGTCTCTTGTTACTGTTGATAGCTTGTACGTTACAGCTACATTCAGAGACCCTCTTGAAGGGAACATTGGACTAAACATCAGGCTTAAGGTGTTGAGTGTCTGTATTTAATCTCAAGACAGTTTGAGTGTCTATAAAATATGTAGCTTCCAGGTGACTCATTTGTAAGGAGATTTCCAGGTACCTAACCCTGACGTGGAAAACCATCATTAGGCACCTACTTTTAAGTCCATGTCCAAGTCTGACCATACGGTTACCTTTGTGACAGTGTAGATATCAATGTCAGTGTTTTTGTCTCATTTTGACCTGGGTGACTAAAACCTTTGAAAAATTCAGAGCCTTTCAATCTGCACAGTATCCTAACTATAACCCAGCTGTTCTTTCCAAGTACATTTATATCTATGTACTCTATCAGTTGTTGTTTTTTTCTACTTTTTAAATGCAATGCTCAGCATAGATCCTTATTACTCCCACAGACCTCAAACATAGTGGGGATATAGAACTACAGCCAATGGCCCCTGGAGCAGGTACCTCAACCCCGAGCATATTGAGAATAGATTGAGACTAGACTGATGATGAGGGAGAGTTGGGAGGCAGCCAGGTACTTCTATAAAAACTAGCAGGTGATGCTTCCTGACAGCAACCTCTACTCTCCCCTGTTTTCCCTTCTAAGTCCCTGGTATCTTATACCCAACAAAATATTTGTGGAATGGATGAATAGTATGAAGTGTATGTAGGAAATGCGATCGAATCACACTGCTTTTTACCTGGATCTTAGCTTAACTAGACTCCTGGGAGCAGGTTTTAAGAAAATACATTTAGTACCTAAGAAAATAACCACACCCATACAGTGAACTTGACTTGGACCAAATTTTAATCTCCCTGGGAATTTGCCACAAAGCATAGAATCTTCCCGACAGTGGGGAGTAGCCAACAGTAGGGAGGCCAACTAGAGTATTGTGTGCATAACACAAGAGTTCCAGTCTGTGCTTGTCACTGTAGCATCTGTTCTGACGCCAGCATGTCACAGCTGCAGATGCTGAAAGGTGGCAGGAAATCGGAAGGCCTCCCTAAGTAATCTGCTTGAACTATATATGGCTCCACTGGGTTTCTCGAATATTTGCAGGATATTGGCATTAAGCAACCGGATCTTTGCCTTTTATCTCAAAGACATCATATCCTCCAGAAGGACGGACCTGCTAATGATGGGAAACACCTGGATGTTAGCTGTCTGTGCCAGGCAAAAAACGAAAACAACCCAAGTGCCCTACTTATTTACAAGAATTAGTCCATATCATTGTGTGAGTGAAATGTTTATACATTGAACATAAGAAAACTGAGGTTCGGAGGAATGGAACCCAAGTCTGTGGCTCTACCTTACTTGCTTTTCTCCTATCACTAAGTTAAAAAAGATTTTCATTTGTCTCTTAACTATACCTTCTTGATGCTTTTTACCTTATCTTGGAGTCATTGTGTAAACATGTGTTTTTTGCAATCAGACCTCAAGGTCTGAGATGAGGAACCATGGTATTAAACCTCTATGTCTCCCCTTTCCCGGCTGCTCCTTCTAAATCTCCTTCACTTTGCTTGTAATAGGAGCATCATTCATGAATAACAGTATGGAATGTGGACCAGAAATGCCATTGAAGGATTAGGATTTGGCTGTGTGGTTATAGCCACACAAGTGACTTTTAAACAAATGAGAGGAGTGAGTCCAGGGCAGATGGAAATGCCCCATGTTCTCTGGGAAATCTAGATCCCTTCTATCTTGATCTGGCTGCATTGGTCCAAGATCATTATTCCAGCCACCAGGCCCAAATTTCAGGAACCAGAAAGGAATAAAGGGAAGGAAAATAGAGGATATTTCCTAGAAGTTGTATATGCCAATCCTGCTTACAGTGCATTAACCAGAATTGATTCTCATGGTGATTCCTCATTGCAAGGGACGCTGGGAAATCTAGTCTTATCTAAACGGTGTGTGCCCAGCTAAGAACTCAGTTACTATCAGTCACTGCCCCAAGACCCACCCAAGTCTGCATCCGAGAATGTGTTAGCCTGCTGAGTCTGTAGCTGTCCTTCTCAGAGGACCCCTGTCCATAGGTTTTGGGTAACTGGAATCTCTAACTTATCACCCCTATATCCCAGGCTTAGCTAAGTGTTCCCTCCTGATTTTAGGAAGAAAAGCCAAATGTGATCCTTCCCAATTCCAGTGCACAAATGGCCGCTGTATCACACTGCTGTGGAAATGCGATGGGGACGAAGACTGTGCTGACGGCAGTGACGAAAAGAACTGTGGTGAGTCAAGAGTTTGACAGTCTCACTTGCCACCTCACTGGGACCTATGCATTTCATTGTAAAGGGGTGATGTTATCTTAGTTTCTACAAATGTATCGAGATTCTGAAAACAGAATCTACTCCTAAGACTTCCTTTGAACCAGCGTCCAAAGATTCTGTACTCCCTGGTCTAGAGGAATATAATTGACTGTTTGACACGGGGTTATCAACTTGGGTACAGAATGTTGAAGATAAAGTGGAGTCCCTTTCAAATGACAGGAGCTGGTTTATCTGAGATCAGGCAAACATTTGGTGTAGGAAGCTAGGAGAAGGGAGGGGAGGACCAGAAGTGAAGATAGACAGAAGACTGCTTAGAACAGATTTCTTTGTCCAATTTTCAAATAGCTTTGATTTCCCCCTTCCCCCCAAAAGAAAGTCACAGATGGTAAAAAGATCCCGTAAAGTTTCATGGGGTCAATTAACTCCTGGCACAGAAGCTACAAGCCAGCACAGATCAAAGATTAGATAAGAATTATTCTTTAATTCTCTGTCTACAATAGATGCTAATTCTAAAGCATTAGACAGGGTGGAAGACATCTCTCCCAAGACCACGGGGATATGCCATCGTGACAACTGATCAGCATCTATGAAAAGATCATTGTGAGGAATGCTTGTTTATGCAATGTGTATAACCTCATGTCAAGCCAGAACCGCTGAGAACTACATGTTCTCATGTAGGTACCTTGACCCCTTTGTTCTATGCTGTAAAAATAATGTTGTGTGTGAATGCCGGTGATAACATCGTCATCTGCCTTTTAAAAGATGTTACATAGAGATCTCCACTATATAAACTAGAAATACAGAAGAAAACTAGCTTAATGTAAATTTCACCAACTGCTATCTTGTTATACCATTACCTACTTATTTATGCATCATTACTAACATGTTATAGAGTGAACATTGTAGCCGACTGTCCTGTGCTTGAGCTCTCACCAACACCATGGATGTTGTCGTGCCAATCTGTGGATTAGTAGCTTATGTGGAAGCATAAGAAGTCCATTCTACAGTCTCGGGGAAGAAACTTCTCTCCAATCTCAAGACAAAAAAAATAGTTCTGGGCAACACTTTTCCATCATTTGCATTCTAACACTAAGATTTTCATATATTCTATAAGACACTCAGTTCTATGCTATTTCTGGGTTTACTTAGTTAGGTACTATAATTTCCTCAGTAACTATCCCACTCGTAAACTCACTCTTGTCAGCTGTTCTCTTGGTGTAAGTAGTAATTCTTCCTCTAGTCTAAGCGTACATGTTTGGCAAAACCCACTGTTTTTTCTTAGAAAGTAATTATTCTCTTCATGGGTGGGAAGTCTTTTACCATCTGACCAATTCTGTAATGGGAAGTCAACTAAAAGCTGACAATTTGAAAGGGACCGCTTCAAGTCAGGGGTTTAAACTTGGTCCCACTCTCAGAGTTTAGAACAGTGGTTCTCAACCTGTGGGTCGAGACCCCTTTGGCGGTCGAACGACCCTTTCACAGGGGTCGCCTAAGACCGTCCTGCATCTCAGATATTTACATGACGATTCATAACAGTAGCAACATTACAGCTATGAAGTAGCAACGAAAATAATTTTATGGTTGGGTCACAACGTGAGGAACTGTATTTAAAGGGCCAGAAAGTTGAGAACCACTGGTTTAGAGTGCCCTGAAGGAGAGGGCCACTCTGGTTTAGCCTCTGATATTGTAAAGGGGGAAATAACGATGAGAGTCAATTCCTAGTAGGAACTGACCTGGGTCCTCTTAGGGTCATCGCTGGCTTTTCCTAAAACAGTCTTTGCATAAATAACTTCTAGCCACATGGCAGGAGGGCTTGGAAGAGGTAAAGAGAAGGATGTGTATCAAGATCACACAAGATGGAAAAAATTAAATATATCTTCACTAGAATTTGTCTCCACCTCCCAGGTATGAAAGCGGGAAAGGAAAGCGCTCAGGGGGTCCCTGAATATGCTTATTTTGAGATGTTCCCAAGGGGAAAGCTACACAATTACTGGAAACTTATAAAGCCACTTTCTGTTTTTCTGGTCCAACCTCTTGATATTGAACTTGGTTACAGTTTCAGCCGGGCTCTTTCTTTCAAGTATGTCAACTAGCGTATTTAGTCAACTGCAGCTTGAACTCCACAAGCCGTGTGTTCCTGTTGGTCCCAGTACCTCATTCTTGTGTGTTAGGCTGAGCTGATTATCAGTGACTCAGATACCCTAAGGATGCAAGGAGTAGCTCTCCTGCCCTGTGGCACATCGAACTTTCTATCCATCTCAAGGCTCAGTTCAAGTAGCCTCTTACCCTCCCAGTCTATGCTCAGAATGGAGAGAGATGAACTCTAGCAATCTGTCTGTCGCTATTTATCTTTTTCTCAAACACTAGGTAATACAGCCAGTCTTTCCTATTCCTGTAATATTTTCTGCTTCTTAAAGGCATGTGGTTTCTTTACAACCAGCCATCTCCTACTCCCTCTTTTACAACTTCTAAGGAATATCACAGGTTGAATTACAGCAAGTGGCTTTGTAAACTCCCCCACTCCCATCCACCCCAACCCCACTACATGCTCAGGAGAACATGGGCCTAGGATATCACTTAAGCATTAACACTGGGGGGTTGGTATTTTCAGTGATTTTAGAAATAGGTGTGAATCGAAGAGCTAATGTGGCCTTTCGTGTTTCCTTGGCTACACAATTCAAGGAGATAAATAACCCTTTTCGAATCATTATAATTCCTCATCTTGAGTTCTAGAAATTGACTCTAATCACTGTCTCCCCCCTTTATAATATCAGAGGGTAAACCAGAGTGGCCCTCTCAGTTAGGATACTCTAAGCTCTGAGTCTTGTACCTAGTTTAAACCCCTGTCGTGAAGCGGTTCCTTTCAAATTTTCAGCAAATCATCAGCTTTTAGTTGACTTACCATTACATAATATTTGTTGGAGAAGAATGTTTAAAACTAGAAATTACGATGGAAGGTATAGACACATGGGTAAGGAAGAATATAGTCTGAGAAGGACGAGCCTAGAATATCCTATGTGGCTACTTTTTAACACTCTTCTTGCCCTCTGACTTCCTCGTGGGTAGGGGGACCAAGCTGCCTGGTTTAGGATAGTCTTGGTTTATGCTTATCTTCTTGGTACAACAAACAGTGCCCCCTTTCTACTGAGATTGTTCCAATTTGGACAATAAATTGCATGGTCACCCTAACTACAGGAGAAAAGGCCTGCCCTAGTAAGAATAGCAAAATGGATACCTTGCAGGCCATCAGTTATGGGTATTGGCAACTGCAATCACTTCAAGCTGGATTCTGGCACCTCTCCTGTTTTTGGATTCAAGCTCCGTTTATTTCTTACTGAGTGGGTTCCTCTCCCCAATAGACCTGTAGGGGTGACAGTATTCAGTACTGAGGCTTCATCTGTCTCTATACCAGCCGTGGGCAAACTACGGCCCACGGGCCGGATCCGGCCGTTTGAAATGAATAAAACTATTGGGGGAAAAAAGACCGTACCCTTTTATGTAATGATGTTTACTTTGAATTTATATTAGTTCACACAAACACTCTATCCATGCTTTTGTTCCGGCCCTCCAGTCCAGTTTAAGAACCCATTGTGGCCCTCGAGTCAAAAAGTTTGCCCACTCCTGCTCTATACCATGTGTTGTTAAGGTATGTCCCTAGAGCAATTATAGTATGATCCAGTCATAGGATGGAATGTTTGGCTATTCAATTTACAAAGAACTTGAAAGAGTTGGAAGAAATGCATGAAGAGCATGAAACTATTACTTAATCTCAACATTATAAAACAGACAAGCGTTGTAAGGAATCCCTGGGGTGTAAGATAATTAGAAACCTTTGTCTTATCTTGACCTCAGTATCCTCCAAGTTTCTTAAGTGAGTGACTTTGGCCTCTGGGGAGGGTGGGGTTTTTCATAGTTCTCCTGGATATTGGCAGTTGGGTGCTAACTGATTCAGCTTTCTTTTACAAGTGAAATACATCAAAATGCAGTTTTACCCCCATGGGATTATAGGGCTCTTGGGTAAGGGACGCCAACTTTAACCCTGCAAATAAACGTTTGTAGAGAAGAAGACATGTGCCGAGTCTGACTTTGTGTGCAACAACGGCCAGTGTGTCCCCAGCCGATGGCTGTGCGATGGGGATCCCGACTGTGAAGATGGCTCTGATGACAGCCCAGAACAGTGCCGTGAGTGTGCCTTGTTTTAGACTTGAACTTTTCTAAGCCGTTCTGTCTCTCATATCTCTACGTATTGTTTAATCCAATACTTGGTGTTAATTTCCTTTGACTCCCTTGAAGTGTAGGCCAATTGACTCCAAAGTCAGTCAAGTCATGAACAGTTGATCAGTAGCCTCTAAAGAATGTTCTCCTTAGTTTAACAAGACTGACATTCTCTTGGGTAGCTTCACTATTGCACATTTAAGACTGAAGCCAGCAGACTTCATTGAGAACTCCTTGACTAGGTGCACAGATTTCAAATGTTTGATAATGATGAATATGAGCAGATGGTACTCTGGAAGCTAAGTCAAGATGTAAGGCTCACCTGTAGGCCAAAATATAAGCTTTTAGATACACAGCTTCTCCTTTTATGGAAAAAAAAATCTGTTACTGAAGAGGTAGAATGGCTAGAAGTAGGGTGATATCGTTATTTTGAATAAACATGTAATCTAAAGTTATTAAAGTAGGAAACTTACAGCTTGTTCTTAAATAAGAGAAATTTCATAGTTAAGCAAATGTATATCTGAGTTCTTAGGCTGATATTCGGAAAAAGCCTATGAGGTGATAGAGGAGGAGGATTTGCAATTATTTGAATGTCAAGATGAAGAAAGTCTAGGAGTTCATTTTCAGGCAATAGAGACCTATTGTGGAGGAACAATGAACCAAGTTTTAGTTGGGAGAATGGTTACAAAAGCAAATCAAGCAGAAAGGAAAATAAGTGTGTGATATCAGTTTTCTAGGCAGGAAGCGAGGGCAGTAATAAGAATCTTGGTTAAGGCATGTAAGCTAGTACATGTCAAGACTGGTTCCATAAAGATTCAGCCCCACATTTTAGTAGAGGATGACCCAGTAAAGTCAAAATGTATGGGATGTCACTACTTTGCAAAATATAAATCTAAAGGAGATTGTGAAGGAGGCCTGTAAAGGAACTAGAAGGAAGACTTCATGTGTCTTAGACCATCTGGCCTTTAATGAAATTGGGATTGTGTGTACCACTTGATAGCCAACAGATAAACAATGGTCCAGGAGCAGGCCAGCCAGTAAACCTAACTAGGCCAAGTAAAACAAAAGCCAGAACTGGGCACTCCACGGAACCTTGAAGGAGTAACACGGTCAAGGCTCTCAGGTGTACTGCCAGGTAGCATAGGTTGGCATGGCTTCTAAGCAACGGAGTTGGCAAAGGATCTACCCAGGCTTCAACTAGTTAAGTCCAATTTCACCAGCATGCCAGGCCACTGAGTCAATAGGTGTACCACCTCCAAGCAGCACAGGAGCAGCGACTTTGCACTGATGAGTCTGGAGGCTCTTTTGAGACTGTATATCATCAACAGATATGAGAACATGCCGCACAAATGAAATCAGCTGTGGCGCCCATTCTACTCAGTGTATCCCAGAGTCCTGGAGATGTGATGGTGAAAATGATTGTGACAATGGAGAAGATGAAGAAAACTGTGGTAAGAAGATCAGTGTTGAGTGGCTTATCCCAAGGATCCTTTTGCTCAAAGAAGGGTGGGCAGGGGAAGCTAACTTAAGCATGAAGAGGCAATTACGTTGGCTCGCTTTCCAGTGACTTTACTATCTGCTCAACTACTTGCCCTTCCTAACTGCCCCAAAAAGTCTGAAAGAAGTTCACATGGTCATTGACCACGGCTTGCTTTGGTGTTTCTTCTAGACAAATAGAAATAAAAAGGTAAGTCATTCAAGGCACTTACATTTAGAAGTAGCCCAGTCAAGCACCAAGTGGGTGGGCTTTTGTCTCTGTGAGGACAGTAATTCATGGGCCTTCCTCACTTTGGCGCCATCCCAGGAGGGGAATAGGGCCAGCAAACACATTCCTCGGTCTAAATTGGATCTCCCGATGGAAATAAATTACTTAAGTATCATACCAGCATGTCTTAGCTCCAACACCAGATTCTATTTTAACCCTTCCAGAAGTTAAACTGGCACTGACGTGTTCGTGAACATCGTTAGCAGATACCCAAAGAAAAACTACCCAACTGGTGGTAATTTTGTCTTCTGTCAGTTTCTACCTGTAAAAGCCAACTCTGTTTCCTTCCCTTTCATGCTTCTGTTCTTGGACAGTGTGTAATAAATGCTACACCTTAAAGGTGAGGCCCTGGGAAAATCTCAAGGTTGAACAAACATTGTTTTGAACGCTCTTTCAAGCTACCGCCCTTTTTATAGGGCCTCTGTAACTACAGCTGCCCAGGAGCACGGGCCTCCTAGTGCAGTAGTGTGCCAGTGAGCTGAGGACGCTTGCAGCTGAAACACATCCTCCGTGTAGAAATTAGCTTTGGAGGTCAATACCACTGCACCTAGTCCAATGAGTTTTGGTGTTTAATCCTAGAATTGAGCTGTGTGTTGGTAAACCCTGGAGCTGCCTAGTGTTTCCCTCTTAAATCTAGACTTTGCTTCCCAAGAGAGTCGTGGTCTCTACCATAATTACCACCAAATGGTGACTGAATCCATTTGGCCCGAATCTGAATCAAAGTACAAACTGCCTTATCTTTGACTCTGACTAGCTTATCATTATTAGCATACCTGGCTGCTAGACTGTCATGCTAGCCCTCGAACTGACTTTCTGAAACTTTTAAGTATTTACAACCTGTTAATCCTGATCCTCATTTGAGGGATGTAAAGAGAAGGAGCCATGCATGATGGTATAACATAATGGCTCCTTTCGGGTGATCGTGTGATAGTGCTTACGATGAGTGTACATTTGCCTGAATACCTGATGCATGATCGTCTCAGCTAATAATGTGGTCTGGCCTGATAAGCACTATGTCCATTTAAAGATAACTCAGTCTCTGCCTTCCAGAAAGGAATTCCTTGTTTAAGTTATTGATCACTTCCTGTAAGACTTCACTGTGGCTCTCATCTCAAATTAATTTCTGGTCTTCAACTCTTCTCTTGGTCCTTTATTTCTGTTCTTATTCAAGTGCCCCTGCATCTTTTATGTGGTGAGACTGTTCCTGGTATTCCAGGAACTTGGATATTGAGATAATTACACTTTAGCTTTTAAGTTAAGCTAGAAAGCTAGGATTCATGACCAAAGATCTGCAGGTTAGATTTCCAGACAAAAGTCCTAAAAGGACCAGTCCTGATGCACTTTCAATGGGGCTTCCTCTCTCTTAATAGTCAACGTAACATGCAGCTCTGATGAGTTCACTTGCTCCAGCGGCCGCTGCATCTCCAGGAATTTTGTGTGCAATGGCCAGGATGACTGTAACGATGGCAGTGATGAGCTGAACTGTGCCCCGCCGTCCTGTGGTGCCCACGAGTTCCAGTGCAGCGCCTCCTCCTGCATCCCCCTCAGCTGGGTGTGTGACGATGATGCCGACTGCTCGGACCAGTCTGATGAGTCCCTGGAGCAGTGTGGCCGCCAGCCAGTGATGCACACCAAGTGCCCAGCCAGCGAGATCCAGTGTGGCTCTGGCGAGTGCATCCACAAGAAGTGGCGCTGTGACAGCGAGCCGGACTGCAGGGATGGCAGCGATGAGGTCAACTGTCGTACGTAGCATTCTCATCAGTGTGGCATGTTCGGTTCTCTTCCATGGATCTACTGGGGACAACTTGGCTGGCCTCATCCCATGGTGTTTCCTCCCTTTGTAGCTTCTCTAACCTGCCGACCAGACCAGTTTGAATGTGAGGATGGTAGCTGCATCCATGGCAGCAGGCAGTGTAATGGCATCCGAGACTGTGTGGACGGTTCTGATGAAGTCAACTGCAAAAATGGTAAGGGCCTCTTCGTGTGGGTTTGTCAAGGGACTACCCTGATCGGACCCACTCAGGGAGTCTCTCTTCTGTGTTTCTCTTTGCAGTCAATCAGTGCTTGGGTCCCGGAAAGTTCAAGTGCAGAAGCGGGGAATGCATAGACATCATTAAAGTATGTAACCAGGAGCAGGACTGCAGGGACTGGAGTGACGAGCCCCTGAAAGAATGTCGTAAGTGAAGGGGTTGCTTGGGGACAGAGCTGGGATGGCTCGTTCAATCTAGCATGGCTAATGCATAATGCCTGGCTTCACTTTTAATGAACTAAGTTCAATTGTTGGACTTAAGAGTGAATTTTTATGTCTCAAGAGCCCATGCAGTGACAAACTAGTTCATAATTTACCTCCTTAAAGATAACTAACCAGTAATAGAGAAGCTTGATCAAATCCTGCTTAACCAACTGACCAGGGAGATGGACTCCATTTTCCCCCAGTACACTCTAAGATACATATTTATAAGAAAAATTATTAGAGCTTGGAAAAATCATAGATTTGAGCAGACTAAGTAGATAAGTTATTGCAGAGAGCCTGGATTTTTAATGTTACTAGGACAAATATCAATTTGGAATAAGTTGTCAAGTAACTCGACGACATTTTTATTTCAGATGTAAATGAATGCTTGGTTAACAATGGTGGATGCTCCCATATCTGCAGAGACTTGGTTATAGGCTACGAATGTGACTGTGCGGCTGGGTTTGAGCTGATAGACAGGAAAACCTGTGGAGGTGAGTCAAAGAAGAGGCCCTCAGCCCTGGGGGTGGCGGGAAAGGACAGTGAATCTCTGTAGGTTACCCAGGAACAGCAAGACTAATTCTAACTTCCCTCCTAGATATTGACGAATGCCAAAACCCGGGAATCTGCAGTCAGATCTGTATCAACTTAAAGGGCGGTTACAAGTGTGAATGTAGTCGTGGCTACCAAATGGATCTTGCCACTGGCGTGTGCAAGGCTGTAGGTAAATGGACTGGGACTGGTGTTGCTCTGATATCTTTAAGAGTTAAGTGCTTAGGAAAGGTACAGCCTGTGATGGCAATAGCCAAATTGAAGATGAAACTAAAATAGTACTTGAGAGCAATGCTACTAACTAAGATCACAGCGCATTCTCTATCACAGGTTAAACAGTGATCATTTCCCCAGATTCATGCCTTGGTCTATTCCTTTTGCACATGATACCATGAATACCTGCCAGCTTTGCTTACTTTCTGCTTCCAATACTTGAGTGCAATGCAAATAAATAACTTACTCGCCAGCGGCCCTGTTGTTGAATGCTAAGACCTCAGAACTGCCTTCGTAAGTAGTGGGAAGCACTTGCAGGTCTCTGGGGCACGGCCTCTGGCACAAGTATTCCTGAGGTGTTCAGCAATGGCTTCACTTTTTTTTTTTCAATCCTCACCCAAGGATATTTTTCCATTGATTTCTTAGAGAATATAAGGGAGTGAGGGAGGAGGAGAGTGGGAGGGCGAGAGAAACATCAATGTGAGAGAGACACATCAATTGGTTGCCTCCCCCACACACCCAAAATGGGTTGGGGATGTGGTATGTGCCCAGGTATGTGCCCTTGACCAGGAACCAGACCTGAGACCCTTTGGAGCATGGCTGATGCTCTAACCACTGCCCACACTGGCTGGGGCGGTGGCTTCACTTTTTAAGTGCTGCTTTCTTGGGAGGAGATAACTGAGAAGGACCTTACCTTCTTGCAGCAAAACTAAATACACCGGACTCCTGTCTTGCAGGGAAAGAGCCAAGTCTAATCTTCACCAATCGCAGAGACATCAGGAAGATTGGCTTAGAGAGGAAGGAATATATCCAACTAGTGGAGCAGCTAAGAAACACTGTGGCTCTCGATGCCGACATTGCTGCCCAGAAACTGTTCTGGGCTGATCTGAGCCAAAAGGCCATCTTCAGGTAACTCTCAGTTCCATTTTGGTGTCTTGGTCTGAATCGCTTGGCCTTTGGGAAGCTTGGAAGGAATTTCTCTTGTCTCAATCTAGCATCTCGTTAGCTGGAGATAGTGACTCTAAACACCATCCTTTAACTTTTCCATGACTATCAGTTCCTCGTTAGAAATGAACAGTCACCTATGAAATAAAAAGTGTATACAGCTAAAAGATGATCCCAGCTGACATCTTAATGTCTCCTATTTTCTCCCCTTAACTGTTAATTGAGAACCGTTTATGGTGGCTACACATAGAAATGGAAGTGCAGTTTTTCCTTAATGGGAACTAGAGGAACTCAGATGATGGCTACTGAAACAAATAGCTCCACTTAGAAGCGTGTGTGTGTCTGGCATATGGAACACATACGGCAACTAGTTAGCCTCCTGTTAATGCGGTGCCCGTGAGCAGCCCGGTTCAGTCATTGGAGCGGTGAGCGGTGTTACTAGAGTTCTCTCCGAACAAGGCTGCGGACCATTTTGTAAGCAGAAAGTCTGTTCTCCAGGCTCCGATGGCGTCAACCTCTGAAATTTCTTGTGACCTACTCTGTTTCAGCGCCTCCCTGGATGACAAGGTTGGTAGACATGTTAAAATGATCGACAATGTCTATAATCCTGCAGCCATTGCTGTTGATTGGGTGTACAAGACCGTCTACTGGACTGACGCGGCTTCTAAGACTATTTCAGTGGCTACCCTGGACGGAACCAAAAGGAAGCTCCTGTTTAACTCGGACCTGAGAGAGCCGGCCTCCATAGCCGTGGACCCCCTGTCCGGGTGTGTATTCTGTGTTCTGCATCCCGTAGCCTTTTGGGTGCCGTCTGCATAGGCCAGGAGCCCTCCTCATGCCTGAAGTAGAACTGAAATATCAAGACCTATCAGCTGCCCACAAGAAAGAATTGTCTGATTCAACATGTCATGGTCCCACCTGTGTGCCAGGCCTTCCTGGGGCAGCCTGACTGCTGGTGGAAGTTAAGGAAACAACGCTTCTGATTTGATGTGCAACAGAGGGTGGATCTGAACCCTCGTACCCACCCAGCTTCTACACAAGGGACTCTGCATTTTTGTCGGAATGCTTTGTCAGGTTAGCTCTGGATGATCAAACCTAAGTCTTAGCATGAGTTGTGAGGATTTGGGTAACTACATTATCTCAAGGCTTATCCAAAAGTCCAGTTGAAATTGACAGACCTCGCTAGAAACATTTCAGGGAGAGGTTTCCTAAATTGCCACTAAATAACAAACAGAACAGCTAAGGAAGCTAAGCCTGCAATCATCAGAAATGGGCCCTGTAACCTCACCAGCACACGATCAGCTACCCCTGCTATACAACTTAACAGTTACTCTTCTCCACTCCTCAGAAAGAATCAGCCTTTTAAAAATGAAACATAGCTCTTCCGGTTTGGCTCAGTTGTGAGGGCATTGGCCCTCGGACTGAAGAGTCCCGGGTTTGATTCCAATGTACGTGTCTCTCTCACAATGATGGTTTTCTCTGTCTCTCCCCCTCCCTTCCAGTCTCTCTAAAAATCAATGGAAAAAAATATCCTCCTCAGGTGAGGATTAACAAAAAAATTAAAAATAGAAATAAAAACGGAACATATAATATGTGACTTTTGGCTGACTCAAATACATTAATATAGTGAATGAGCTTGTAGGTTCTTAGTGTTTTGTTTACGCAGAACATAAGTTATAGTCTGAAGTGTTACTATTTGTCGTAATCAATCCCTAGAATTTTTCTGTTCACTCTTTGAACGTTTGTCCTAAGCTACAACTTTATTCGTTCTAAAACCACTGAGGCTTATTTCTAACTTCATTCTTCCCAGATTTGTTTACTGGTCAGACTGGGGTGAGCCAGCTAAAATAGAAAAAGCAGGAATGAATGGATTTGATAGACGGCCGCTGGTGGCAGTGGATATCCAATGGCCTAACGGAATTACACTTGGTACGTATGTTCTTCCTATGTTGACCACCAATTCAACAGCCTTCACCTGGCTTTAACTGATCTCCATTGTTAACTCTAGACTACAGCAGACAGCGCTAGAGCAGTGGCTTTGGATGGAAATAACTGAGCAATACCAATGGAATGGGGAATTTAAATTACATACTGCGTAATTACTAGCTAGTCCATGGGGGCCTAATATCTGACACAAATTGAGTGAATGGTGGGTCTCGGGAACTCTCACCCTAAATACTCCTGGCCCAGGTGCCTTAGCATTTCCTGAATTGCCAGCTTATAACAGTTTTTCTGGCTCAGAAGGAGAGAACCACAAAATGCTAGCCACTTTTAAAACTTCTATCATGTGAGTAACATTTCTTAAGTCAGTTACTTTGAGAACCATAGGTACCCCTTGAGTTTCCTGAAATGGCATGCCATTTCATAAGATTTGCCGGATCCCATTAAGAATCCCTGCTGGAGCCCTAACCGGTTTGGCTCAGTGGATAGAGCGTCAGCCTGCAGACTGAAGGGTCCCAGGTTCGATTCTGGTCAAGGGCATGTACTTTGGTTATGGGCACATCCCCAGTAGGGGGCGTGCAGGAGGCAGCTGATCAATGTTTCTCTCTCATGGATGTTTCTAACTCTCTATCCCTCTCCCTTCCTCTCTGTAAAAAAGTCAATAAAATATATTTAAAAAAAAAAAAAAGAATCCCTGCTGGAGCAGGAATCATAAAAGTCAAATATCGGATTCCTTAGAGATTTTAAATGGAAGCCAGAGCCATACTGACTTACCACGCAACAAAATTCTTTTCCTGCCTAGACCTCATAAAGAGCCGTCTCTATTGGCTTGATTCCAAGTTGCACATGTTATCCAGTGTGGACTTGAATGGCCAAGATCGGAGGATAGTGCTCAAGTCTCTGGAGTTCCTCGCCCATCCTCTCGCACTAACGATATTTGAGGTAAGACGCCTGCCTCACGTCCAAGTGTATACCTTTGAGTTACTATAGCACGTTGGGGAGAAGGAACAGGCATGGGGGGAGGAGGGGAGAGCAGAGGGCATGACTTGAAAAGCTGCTGTCACTTAAAACCTGGGGCAAGTTAGATACTCTTTGATTCTTTGTAGCACTTTAAGAAACCTGAACTTGCTCTCTTACAGTTTCTCATCCAGTATCCCAGACCAGCCTTAAATAAACTTGGTCCATTAATTTGCCAGTAAATAATAATGACCTTAGTTAGACAGTGATATGTGTTAATCCTACATACACGTGCTAATTTGGGGGTTCTGTTTTAGGATCGTGTCTACTGGATAGACGGGGAAAATGAAGCCGTCTATGGTGCCAATAAATTCACTGGGTCGGAGCTGGCCACTCTAGTTAACAACCTTAATGATGCCCAAGACATCATTGTCTATCATGAACTCGTCCAGCCATCAGGTAACCGGGGAAGCAGGACCCTTCATGGCCACTTTAAGGGCAGGAGCATGACACAGTACCTGCTGAGTATCAGTGGCTTGTTAGCAATTCAACTTGCTCTAAAATGGAGCTTTTCCCTTCTATACCAAACACTTCAAACCTGGAGTTTGGGATATTTTATTTCTGGCTTCCTAGTAAAAGAGCTTCAGGACTTGAGCTCTCCTATTCCCTCCCAACCTTCCATGTTCAGTCTTTTATTTCAGTCTTTTCCACATCCCCTCTTGCTAAGACTATGGCACTAGCCTCCGAAGTAGCCACAAACTTTCCCTTCCTCCACCCCCCATGACGCATCTTGTATCGGATTGTGTAGATGCTCAGACACATCTGGTCATATTGTCTCCTCAAAAGACTTGATTGGTTCTATCTAAATGCAACTTTTAATATCAACCTAAAGAGTTTTTGTGCAGCAAAGGAAACTACCAACAAAATGAAAAGACAACCTACTGAATAGAAGAAAACATTCGCAAATTATACATCTAATAAGGGGTTAATATCCAATATATATAAAGAACTCATACAATGTAGCACCAAAAAACACACAACAACCCAACTGAAAAATGGGCAGAGGGCCCTGGCCAGCTTGGCTCAGTGGATAGAGCGTGAGCCTGTGGACCAAAGGATCCTGGGTTCGATTCCAGTCAAGGGCATGTATGTTGGTTGCGGGCTCCTCCCCGGCCCAGGCCCTGGCTGGGGCACATGCAGGAGGCAACCAATTGATGTGTTTCTCTCACATTGATGTTTCTCTCTGTCTTTCCCTCTCTCTTCAATTCTCCCTAAAAATCAATGGGAAAATATCTTGGCAAGGATTAAAACAACAACAAAATGGGCAGAGGACCTGCCTGAATTGATATTTCTCCCAAGACAACATACAAATGGCAAACAGACATATGAAAAGATGCTCAATGTCACTAATCATCAGGGAAATGCAAATAAAAATCACAATGAGTTATCACCTCACACCTGTCAGATGGCTATCACCAATAAATCAACAAACAACAAGTGTTGGTGACGATGTTCTCAAAAGGGAACCCTCATGCACTGTTGGTGGGATTGTAAATTAGTACAGCCATATGGAAAACAATATGGAGATTCCTCAAAAAAATTAAAAATAGAACTTTCATATGATCCAGAATTCCATTTCTGAGTATTTACCTGAAGAAAACAATTCTAGTTCAAATTCTAATTCAAAAATATATATGCACCCCTATGTTCATTGCAGCATTACTAGTAATAGCCAAAATATGGAAGCAGCCTAGATGTCCATCAATGAATGGACATCAATGGAATATTATTGAGTAATAAATAAGAATGAAATTTTGCTGTTTGCAACAATATGGATGGACCTAGAGGGTATTATGCTAAATGAAGTAAGTCAGACAGAGAAAGACAAATACCATATTATTTCACTTATACATATGTGGAATCTAAAAAACAAAATAAATGAATAAACAGAAACAGACCCAGAGATACAGAAGAGAACAAGCTTAGTTGCCAAAGGGGAGGGGCTATGAAATGGGAATAATTTTTTAAAAATCTATTGGGTGACAGGTACAGTTCTAGGCCCTGGAGATATAAGGTTGAAAAAGACTAAGCTTTAGAATCCATAGAATAAAATGCTCCCAGTTTCTCAAGTGACCCTATGCACATTCACTTAAAAAAAGAGAGAGAACTTAGGAGTAAATCTTCATGTCCTTGAGTTAATGGTTTCTAATATATGATGCCAAAAGCACAAGTGACAGAAGAAATAGATAAATAGAATTTCATCAGAATTTTTAAAAATTTAGTGATTCCCAGTATACTATCAAAAAAGTGAAAAGGCAACCCCAGAATGGGAGAAAATATTTGCAAACCATAAAGCCAATAAAAATCTATTACCCAGAATACATAAAGGACTCTTACAACTCAAAAATAAAAAAGCAAATATCCGAGGTAGCATGGAGGGACCTGGAGAGTATTATGCTAGGCCAAATAAGCAAGTCAGAAAAAGACAGGTATCACATGATCTCTCTTAAATATGGAATCTAATGCACAAAATAAAATGATGAATAAAATAGATCCAGAGACATAAAAGCATGGAACAGACTGACAAATCTCAGAGGGAAAGGGGAAGTTGGGGAGGGGGGAGAGTAATCAAAAAACTTACATGCATATATGCATAATCCATGGAAAGACAATAGTGCAGAGAAGGGGGTAAATGAGGGTAAAAGGGGAAAATAATATAAAAAATTAAAAATGGACAAATTATTTGAATAGGCATTTCTCCAAAGAAGCTCTACATGTCCAATAAGTACATGAAAAGATGTTCAAAACCCTTAGTCATTAGGGAAATACAATGACTAAGCTATAATAAGGTACACTTCATAACTCTTAATATTGATAAATGAAAGAAGAGAGTTTGAAAAGAACAGATACTGTGTAACTACATTTATATGACACCTTGAAGAAGGGGAAACTATCCTATATAATATAATAAAAGGCTAATATACAAATCGACCAAATGGCCGAATCACTGGTTGCTATGGTGCACACTGACCACCAGGGGACAGATACTCAATGCAGAAGCTGCCCCCTGGTGGTCAGTGCGCTCCTACAGGGGGCACACCACTCAGCCAGAAGCCAGGCTCATGGCTGGTGAGCGCAGCAGCAGTGGTGGTAGCCTCTCTTGCCTCTGCGGCAGTCGGACATCCCCCGAGGGCTCCCGGACTGCAAGAGGTCATAGGCCAGACTGAGGGACCGCCCCCCCCCCCAGTGCACTAATTTCATGCACCAGGCCTCTAGTACAAATAATAAACAGATTAGTGGTTACCAGGAGCTTGAGAGAGGAAGGCTGATTAGGTGAACTGTGTGTGTATGTTGTGTGTGTATGTGTGGAGGGGTGTTATATACATAAAAATGAATGAACGAAACTCTTAAACGTCCATGTAGTTGGGTGCCTTCCACTTTGTGGGAACAAGGCATGATAAAGCCAGGAGAACATGCTTATCTCCTTCCTTGAAGCCTTCACTATGAGCTTTGGACCAGTAATTAGTGCCACTTCCTGGTCACTCACCTCCATTCTCCACCTACTCCCTCACCATCCATCTGTTTAAGGCATAACTCTTGTTCTACTTCCAAGAAGTTTCTTTGGGTCTCTGGTGTCCTTAGAGCATGCTGTCTGTACTCCTATATTTAGTCTTCACTGGTATTGGTTTAACTGAAAGGTTAGGCTGAGTAGACAAGTTTAAACTCCTTGGGGCCAAGGATGCATGTCTTCAGCACCTAGAACAGGACTTTGTGTATGTAACAGGCCCTGGCGTACTTCTTTTAAAGGATTTTTGTGTCTGAACAGGTAAAAATTGGTGTGAAGAAGACATGGAGAATGGAGGATGTGAATACCTATGTCTACCAGCACCACAGATTAATGATCACTCCCCAAAATACACGTGTTCCTGTCCCAATGGGTTCAACCTACGAGCAAATGGCCGGGAGTGCCAAAGTAAGACTTTTTACTTTTCATCCACTAGCCAGACATACAACAGGCTATAGAATAAGACACTAGCTATGAAAACTAGCCTGGATTTTAAGAATTCTGTTTTAACTAACTCTAGGAATAGCTTTGAGAACCTGCCTGGTACTATTGCCTACCAGGTACTCATGGCTTTACTTCAGAGTTGACTTTTAACTCATTTCAACATCAGATGAGTCTATAAGTGACACTTTTGTCAAAGTATTAATAGGCCTCTTACTGATTAGTCCCATAACAACTCTGAGCTAGGCAACGTGCAGATAACAGAACAAAGCCTTAACATTTCCTCTGAAGAGAGAGGCCAGAAATTATGCACAAAGAAGGTTATGGTTACAGGAAACCTCATAGCCCCAGTGCATGACACTATCTTAAACTCACACTTAAACTTACATTTTTAGTCTTCTCTTCTTAGATTTTGGTTAAGCAGCAAATTCAACTCACATGTTGTAAGCAAGGAGCTCATACAGTGAGGTTTTTATTAGTTTAATCCTGAGTCCCTGCAGGGACTAGCTTCATTTACTGAGAAAGTAGTTGCAAGACAATCTGGGGTAAGACTAGTATTCCTGGTCATCTGTTTTCAAGAGCATTTCTTTTTTTTTAATATATTTTTATTGATTTCAGAGAGGAAGGGAGAGGGAGAGAGAGAGAGAACTATCAATGATGAAAGAGAATCATTGATTGGCTGCCTCCTGCATGCCCCCTACTGGGGTATCAAACCCACAACCCAGGCATGTGCCCTGACTGGGAATCGAACAGTGACCTCCTGGTTCAACCACTGAACCACTGCCGCCGGGCTCATAGGCTTTTTTTGTAACTTTCAGGAGCCTGGACATTGCTTAGAGGGGTCATGAAGTGTGGCTGTGTGTCTTTTTGAATTGTCAAATTTCAAATGCTTGCTCTTCTGCCTAAAGTCTCATGTGTCTGGTTTTGTCCGAAGACTGCTGTTTCTCCCAGTTTTGATACATCCACCGTGCAACTTAGTTCAGCAGTGATTTGTCTGTTTCTGTGGTATTAAAATAGCCTAGCCAGGGCTCATCTGGACTAAACAACTAGACACTCTGGAACCTTGGCATTAACCAGGTTCTTGGTTTTTATAATTCAGGTACTGCAACTGCTATGGCTTACAGTGAGACAAAAGATACCAACACAACAGAAATTTCACCAACTAGTGGACTAGTTCCTGGAGGTATTGGGTTCAGTACTGCAAACTGTTAATCTCAACTAACAGCCACACTTTGTATCTATTACTTAAATAATTAATACAGCCTTTAACTACTAGCTCTGCCCCGATTGGTAACCTACTTTTAAACTGCAAAGACTAAGAAGCTTCGAGTCTTAGTCTGACCTGACTTATTAAGGTCTGTGTTAGAGAAATGTTAATGAGATGGCTATAACAGCATGTGACTCTCAAATACTTCTAGATCAGTTGTTGCTGCTATACAATCATAGTAGATACTGAGCATCGTGATGGATGCAAGGGTATGAGGCTCTCCACGAGATGGGTGCGTTTCCAAGTCTGAGTTCAGATTCTTCTAAACTGGTTCTTTTTATCCGCCTATAGGGATCAACGTGACCACAGCAGTATCGGAGGTCAGTGTTCCCCCAAAAGGGACTTCTGCTGCGTGGGCCATCCTTCCCCTCTGTAAGTCGATTCTTTATATATGTGGAGCCCATGAACTTCTTAGATACCAGATGGGCATTTATAGTTCATCTAGAGACATACTTCCCGTGGCCCCCCTTGTACTTTCATAGCTCTCATGATACTGAATGACATTTCACTCCCTCCCCAACATGGCACACTGAGTTGAGAGTCCATGCCTTTCCCTTCAGTGGTATCCTTCCCACAGTGACTGGCAGTGATAAATGTTCAGCTATTACATGAAGGGTGCTTATAGCTTTCTACTTCAGAGTGGTTAGTCTGGCGTACTCCCTTTCACAGTAAGTCCCTTCAAGTAAAGAAAACTGTTCTAATTCTCTTGGAAATATATATAGTATTTCACACAGAGGAGATACAATGCTCAAATGCTTTCTTGAAGAATTAGGACGTATAGGGAGTAAATTAAAAAGTTAAGAATTTTCAAACCCAGGGAGATGGACCTCTAAAGCTACTATTGAGTATGTGAATGCTAAGGCACTATACTATAATGGCCTCTTTATCCTAAATTACTGGATTGCAAGCTTAGCGAACACACTAGACTAGGAGGACCCCTTGAAGAGCTCTCCAGAAGCTTCCGTAATTTCAATTCGTTCTGCCTGGGAAGGGGCCCTAGACACTAGGTTTGCCCAGTCTAGAGAATAACACTTAACCATTGTTCTGACCTTGTTTCAAGCTCCTGCCCATTTAGATTCTAACTTCTGGTTATTCAGCATCATAGAACATGAAACTTTTAGGAATGTCGCTTATGGATTCATGAACATGATCTTTTTTCTGTGTTTTGAGACTAGACCTTGCTTAGTTGCCTTCTAACTTTTTTCAGTGCTCTTAGCAATGGCAGCAGTTGGTGGCTACTTGATGTGGCGGAACTGGCAACACAAGAACATGAAAAGCATGAACTTTGACAATCCTGTGTACTTGAAGACCACTGAAGAGGACCTGTCTATAGACATTGGTAGACACAGTGCTTCGGTTGGACACACGTACCCAGCAGTAAGTCAGCTTTGTGTCCTCTATGCCATTGCTTGCAGTAAGACTTTTTGGTAAGGAGACTTCAAACTTAAGCTATGACTGTCTGGGCTAGGAAGAGCCAGTAGGATCATGGACCCACCAAATACTTCATTTACCAGAGATTACACAGCCTAGCCTGTTAGAACATAAGTCAGTCAGTTGACCAGCACCTGCCCCGTACAGGATGACAAGTAAGTCAACTTCAGGTCATCACTATACTATTGGAGGTATTTTGGGTTATAGAAACTACATGTAAATATTTGCATGAACCAAGTAGCTCCTTTTTGAACTGTTAAATAAGTAAATTAGCCTATCATATATAGGAGAGTTAGCTTCAAGTCAGTATATTGAGCAAGATTCTTTGGGCCAAAATTACCAAATGCTTGGAAGTGTCCTGTCCCACCTGGTACAGCGAGATAGTTTTTCACTCACTCATTCTTTAGTTGAAACCCAAATGGAATATTTGGCCTTCGTTTAGGGACCAATCTGAACAAAACAAGTGCTGAGCACTCCCTCTCCAACATTCTGGTAAAACAAAGAATGGTAGCCAATTCATGGCACACATGTGTCTGTCTATTCATATTTTTCTCCAGGACTTAAGATCATTAAGTAGAAGATGCAGAATTAGTCACATTATTTCCTCTCTCTACCAAGTAGATGCAGCTAAATTAAGTTAAACTGCATTAGTGACACAACTCAATACTATTTTGGACCTGACTTCCCTTCTATGTACCTTTGAGTTCTGAATGGCCAACTCAAAAGCAAGGTCCATTTTAGTGACTAGAAGTGCTACCAATGAGTGATCAAGCTCACTCCATATTTTTTTCTTTTCCACAGATATCAATTGTAAGCACAGATGATGATCTAGCTTGACTTCTGAGACAAGTCTCAACCTTTGAGATCCAAACCAATAATTCCCCTATTTGGAATGGTAACCGAGCCAGCAGCTGAAGTCTCTTTCTTCCTCCAGCCTGGAAGAACATCAAGATATCTGCGTGGATCAAGCTTGTGTACTTGACCGTTTTTATATGACTTTCATAAATATTCCTGTCCACACTCTGCTTCAGCTTTGGATGTGGTTCCCTATAACCCTTGAATTTCTAGACAGTATTGCCACCTCTGGCCAAATATGCACTTTCCCTAGAAAGCCATATTCCAGCAATGAAACTTGTGCTATAGTGTATACCACCTGTACATACATTGTATAGGCCACCTGTAAATATCCCAGAGAACAATCACTATTCTTAAGCACTTTGAAAATATTTCTATGTAAATTATTGTAAACTTTTTCAATGGTTGGGACAATGGCAATAGGATAAAACGGGTTACTAAGATGAAATTGCCAAAAAATTTGTAAACTAATTTTGTACCTATGAATGAAATCTTTGACCTCAATGGAGGTTTGCAAAGACTGAGTGTTCAAACTACTGTACATTTTTTTTTCCAAGTGCTAAAAAATTAAACTAAGCAGCTTAACCATGGTTTATGCCTATTCCTCTAGGATAAACTATAAACAGTCTAAATAGTATCAAATGTTCTAACTAAATATATGAGCTATAGGTCTTGAGGTTGTATAATTAAGTCTATAATATTACTATTTTTTAATAACCAAACGCAAAAAGGACAAGGTACTACTAAATATTTCCTCTGCAATAATTTATTTTCTAAAAAAAAAAAAAAGAAAAGAAAAGAAAAAAAAAGCTAAGGTAGCATGTACCTTGAATTTTTCTTGCTTAGAGGAAACTTTCTTTTCTCATTAATTTGTTTCCTGATCTAGAAACATATGCTAAGATTTCTATCAATTCGGCTTCTTCACATTAAATTCATTTTTCCATGTTCTATAATTATATATATAGTTCAAGAACCAGTGCCTTCTAAGCCATGGGAAAGGACTTTCTTCCTTTTTGAGTCTACCAGTCTACCATGAAGAGCGCTAAGAAGAATAACCAGTAGTACCATTCTTGAACAATCTAAAGTAGCGGTTCTCAGTGAGGTTAAGGTTAGCATCTCTGTTACCTGGGAACTTGCTAAAAATGCTAGGTCAGAAGCTCTGGAGGTGGGGTCCAGGAATATGTGTTTTCACAAGCCCTTCAGGTGATGATGTAAACTAATGTTTGAAAATCACTGTTCTCATGTTATTTCGTGAAGAACCTGTAACATCTCCTAATTTTTCAGTCTAGCTCACATAGGATGGATTCCTTCTATGGACAACTTCTAAAACATTTATTATGAAAAGCAGATTTTAGGTAGAAGAAGAAGCTTAATGATACCAGTGTTACAAGTATTATATAGTATTAGTCAACTATAAGGCCCAAAGTCATCATTTTTAAGAACAAAGTATTATTCTCCATTATCGTCTCTTGGATTCAAGTCCCTAGTGTGTTCCTTCAGGTGCTAAGTTCCATTTTTCAACCTTCAAAGAGTCAAAAACATCTCATTCTTTTATCTTGCCCTCCTCAGTAAGTAGCCAAGGACAGAAACTTTAACTTAAGAGGAACAAACTCATTTGAAGAAAATAAATAACCAGGTATTTCTATTGAACTAAGGAGAGTTATATATTCCCAGTCAATTCAGCATGTAATAGTCATTGATGAGGGACCAGAGCCTTGGGCTTCCATATCCAAACGAGAACATCAAGAATCCTCTGTGAGATGTATTGGGGTCAGTTTGCTATGTCTCTAGAATTTATTGTAGAAGATGAAAATTAAGAGGTAAAATTGAATCTTTGTAAACACTAAAGGAGGATGCTTGGAGTTAAATCAGCCTGTCACACAAATTCACCGAAAGTGGGTCCTCCAGACACTAAGAATTTCTATTAAGATTGATGAAAGGAATAAACAATTTTGTGGCCCCTGGCAAAGAAATTCAGTCAAGTCCCTGAATGCAAATGTTTACGTGGCCTTTGCAAGCTATCTATTTGGTGAGAAATAATCCCAGCTGTTCAACCAGCTCCCTGAAAACATTCTTATAGCTATTTTAAAGTTTTGTATAACTTTCAAGCCTTTTTTCTGTTCTTGATAGGAACACAAGGAAATAGTAGAAGTAGTAGTAGTAGTAGTAGTAGTAGTAGTAGTAGTAGTAGAAGTAGAAGTAGTAGTAGAAGTAGCAGTAGTAGCAGTGGTAGTAAGGCTTCCACTTTGGCTCTCACTTCTGTTCCTTTTATCCAAGTCAGATAGTTCTCAAAAAAAAAAAAAAAAAAAAAGAAGAAGAAGAAGAAGAAGACAGGCTTTAAATAGAAAAACTATAGGACATTTCAAGGACTAACTCTTCAGTTCACACTTAGAAATGGGAGACTTTAAAGCATAATGTTTTAACTATCTTCACCCCAACCAAAAAATTCTGGTGGGATGTACTCCTGTTCCAGGTAGTCTCTATAGAGTGGTTTCCTAGAATTCTTACCTAGGGAAGCAGCTTATTATTTTGTATCCAAGGAAACTAGAATCCTTATAATGGTGGGGAAACTCACAAAACAAATAAAAATCATATACACTGAATTTGAGCCCTTCAGTTACATAATCAAGTGTTTTCAGCCTTATTCTTTGGGAAAACTGAGAATGGTATGTCCCTGTTTTAGGCATATCATGAATCTCATTGTAGAAGTTTAGGAATACATAAAAGTAGTAAAAGTCTGCAAAGGGTTCTTATTTCCAAATACAGGGGGAGTGTATATAAAGATTGAACAAGGGCTTATTTTGGGGGCTCATTTCTCTCAAATCAAGCATAGAAGCTTTTCAGCTTCATGTGAAAGGTCATCGACCTTCTTTGCACATTCCTCAAGCCCGTGTACTTTCACACAAGAAAGGCTGAATGTGAGTTAGCAGAGAGGTCCTGTCTGAAATTTGGGGGTCCACAGATAAGCTACTAAGAAACAGATTACAGTCATGGTCCATCTCTCTATCATCTCCTGAATCTGTTTCACGTTTTTGAGGCTGGCTCACCAGGGAAACAGGAACAAACTGGGACCACTGGCTGACAATCCCCCATAAACCTCCTTCCATCTGTGCTCACTGAGGCTGAGGGTAGGGGTGCCAGCTCTGCAGGTGACGCTGTGACACATCATAGATGTTTTTTCTTCACTGTGCTCAAGGGAAAAGTGAGGAGATTGGCAGCACTGACTTCTGCATCAGCGTGGCAGGGGGTACCTCAGGGAAGTTACTAATTTTCTCTCTAAATAGAGATGATGGGACTGTCTTCTGCGACAGGGTCAGGATTAAGTGAGAATGCACACAAAGTGCTCAGCGCAGCCTCTGTCATTTAGTAGGTGCAGGGCAGATATCACTGCTAGCCATCACTTTCAATGATATGCCTCCCTTTGCATGTGTTGTGACACAGTCTAGAAACTGAGAAGCGCCTTTACCAGTGAGAAATATAGGTAATGAATCAATATAGAGGGTAACACGCATTACACCTTCACCCAAGTGTTTTCCACTACACCTGTCCAATGAGATCGAAGTCTGAAATGCAAGTGTGATATCACTTTTGTGTAGTTAGAAAGGCTTAAAGGACTGCGTGGTTTTAACCCCAGAAACAGCTGGGATGGTTCTGCCTCAGCCTTTTGACTTTACTGCCTGAGACATGGAAACAAATATTTGCAGTCTCCCTAAACTTTTTACCATATGCTTAACAACTAAATAAATGCTCTTGTGTCTTTTATTTGATCTTCACAACACCCCGAGTCGGTAAGTATTATTCCAATGTGAAAACTGAGGCTACAAATAACATGTGACTTCATCCCCTCTGTGCTTATCGCCATCTGCTCTCAGGAAAAGGGGCAGGACTGCGTCAAGGGGAAGTTGGATGTCACACTGTCTGTTTGCTGAGTCCTTGTTGCTGCTGACCTTGGGGGGCTTCGGCACTTCCTCGGGTGTCTCTGGGCCCTTACGGCTGGCTTCCACTGCGCAGTGCACTGAGCGTACAAGGCAAGCGCTCTTCACCAGGTCAGCACAGAGTAACTCTGTTGGTTACCTGTCAACAAGAGGCCAGAAGTTCCACAGTTCTTTTCCTTTGCCATCTGTGTGAAGCAGAAGTAGAATACTAGATTGCAGAGTAGAAAAGAAAGCCCTAGCCGGTTTGGCTCAGTGGATAGAGTGTCGGCCTATGGATCAAAGAGTCCCGGGTTTTTTCTCTCACAGCGATGTTTCTCCCTGTCTTTCCCTCCCTCTTTCTTCCACTCTCCCTAAAAATCAATGGAAAAAATATCCTAGGGTGAGGATTAACAAAGTAGAAAAGAAGGAGTCCCTACAGGAATTTGTAGGCATGCGACATCATTCCTGTGTGTAAAATATCGGGGAAAACAAGCTGTAAGAGAGCAAACCTTAAATGTTAGGACTTTCATAAAGAGAGTCTTGCCCAAGAAGACGGAAGAACTGTGACTGTGGCAGTGAGTGATGGTGCTGTAACGCCAGGGCTTGGCTTTAGATATTATGGAATCTACCCCCAGAGACCTCGGTATTTCTCTGTTTACACAGGGAGAAAAGAATTCTTTGAACATGATGACTGGCTTTGGAGAAACTATCGTGCCCTTTTAAAAATTGCACTTAATACCAAAATGTGCTGTACGTGCAACCCAACTGTCACGCTCTGGAGCTTCAGAAGTCCAGAGGTACATGTTGGAGTGCACCCAGGCCTGGTGGCCTGTGGATAAATGTTGTTCTTTCATCAATGAACTATACATTTAACTTAAATAAAAGTTTATTTTTGAGATACTTATTGCAAGCTTTTTCTAAAACGTTTTCACTCAGATCTTTCTCCTTTTCTCAACTGAATCACTGAAAATGGCTCCGTCATCCCTTTCTGGGAAAGGACTGAAACCGCCCAATTGAAAGAATGAGAGATGTCCCCTGGTCGTGCTTAGTGGTACAGTTAGTGCCTTACCATAGGCAGCCACTGTGCTCCCCTCTCAAACCCACCTTTCCTCTCCTGCCAGGAAAGAAACGAAAATCAAAGCTGCTCTGACCTTAGGCCAGAGCTCCCTCCCTTGGATTGAGAACAAGTGGCACCTGGCACAAGGGAGGATGCCCCAGGGCAGCAGGACAAGATGGGCCTCAGGAAGCAAGGACAATCATTTCCACCTTCTTCTCATCAGCTCGGAAGGAGTCTGTGTTGAAATTTATTTACAACAAAGCTAAATTTTTGAGACCCTTAGGGATATTCCATGTGAAACTTTTTCCAGTCAATGGCCCCCAATATAATTATTTGAATTATATTGGGCGCTAAACCTTAAAATTGGCTCAGGGAACCCAAAAAAGTAGTGAACAGAAATTAAGTAAATTGAGGGCAAGAGAAACTGCCCAAAAAATCTTTAAAATCTCAATAGTCCTTAATGAATTCAAGGATTTATTTAATGATTAAATGTTGAGTGAATACCAACTTTGCAGTGAATTGGATATAACTCTGGATGTTTCCTCTATTACTTAACTAGCTGTGGCATAGGTAAGTTGCTTACCATCCAAATTTCTGTCTGCCTCTGAAAATTATAACACCCAACTAAATAGGAGTCTCATAAGAGAGAAAGGCAACACACATAACGTGTTTTTACTCAAAGGACAGCTGCTAGTTCCCTCTCTAGTGCCAAGAAGAAAAAAATCATGATTCATTACCAAAAAATGTAGTTAAAATTCTTTATGTGTGCCCTGGCTGGGTGGCTCAGGAGCATCATCCCGTACACCAAAAGGTTGCAGGCTCAATTCCAGGTCAGGGCACATACGTAGGTTGCAGGTTCAATCTCCAGTCAGGGAGCATATGGGAAGCAATCTCTCTCTCTCTCTCTCTCTCTCTCTCTCTCTCTCTCTCTCTCTCTCTCTCTCTCTCTCTCGTCCCCTCTCTCTAAAGTCAATAAAATACATCCTCGGGTGAGGATTAAAAAGAAATTCTTTCCTTCTGTCCATTTGGAGATCTGATTTGGGTCTGCACCCATTAAATCCCATTTGTAAGTGTTCCTTCTTGGGTCTCCCCTTGAAATGCTAGCACTTGGTGATTTTTTTTTACTCCAAGAAATCAAGATTAATCCTTCTGCATCTTTAAGCTTTGCAGAAAGCCCCCTGTGTGTGACCCTCTGCAGATTAAAGAGCACAGGTGTCTGGTTCCATTCCCCAATTACATAGAGAGGTCTGTTTAATCAGTGGGGGAGATGCCCCCAATCTTGGTAGCACTCCAGCAGGTTGAGGTTAAAATTCTCTTTGAATTTATTGTGCTCAGCAAATGTGATGGGCCCAGAATTTAGGAAATTTGAAGAATGCTCAATTTCGGTTCTGAACATTTAATGAACCCTGGAGCCTCTAGTTCAGAGGCATTTTTGCCTACTGGTGCATTAAGGACAGAGCATGTTTTAAACCCATAGTCATTTATCTTTCCTTAAATTCCCCTACTTACATGTGAAATTTACCGAGGATTAGTTCTTTAAAACTAAAAATAAGTTTGCCTTTTACCTGACCCCAAGCAAACAGCGTGATTTCCCGAGAAGGGCCTAGAAATGCTGGAGGATGGTTTTAGGTAACAACTGGCATTGCTTCTCGGGCCTCAGGGGACTTAAAGTGGCAGTTTCTAAAAGGTTCTAGGACAGCTTTGTAATTGGCAGATCCTAGTGTGAACATCAGTTGGGGGAAATGCAAAAAGTTCTTGAGCGTTTAGTAAAATTGAGGAAGGATGTTTATGGATCAGCCCCTTCAAAGGTACCTCCCCTACACACACACACACACACACACACACACACACACACGCACGCACGCACTCACGCACACGCACATGCTGTCTTTATTTCATTCATTTGTTCAACAGCTCCTATGTGCCAAGCTTGGTTCTGGATTCTGGATTCTAAGAAACCAGTGGGGAACAAGACAGGCCAAAGCTCCATCCTTCATGGGCGCATTCTAGCTGCAAGTCAGGCACAACACAGCCATTTAACATGTCAGGTAGTGATAAGAGCTTCAGATAAAAACAAACAGGCAAAAAGAATGAGAGAATGCGTTACTTTGCAGTGGTTCTCAACCTGCCTAATGCCGCGACCCTTTCATACAGTTCCTCATGTTGTGGTGACCCCCAATTTCATTGTTACAAATTGAACATAATTAAAGCATAGTGATTAATCACAAAAACAATATGTAATTATATATGTGTTTTCCGATGGTCTCAGGTGACCCCTGTGAAAGGGTCGTTCCACCCCTAAAGGGGTCGCGACCCACAGGTTGAGAACCGCTGCCTTAGAGCGTAGTCAAGGTAGTCCTCCAAGGAGGTGGCCTGAGCAAAGAACCGGAGGAAGTGTGGGAGTGAGCCTGCTGGGGACACAGCAGAGGCAGAATCCTAAGGCAGGCGCGGCTAGATTCAACAACAAAGCAAGGCGGCCATGTAGCTGGAGGTGGCCAAGGCAAAGAGAGAGAAGTGAAGGAGCGGCAAAGACCAAGGAATGTAGACTTTGAGGCCTATGGTTAGATTCTAGGATTTTCTTTCTTTCTTCTTTCTTTTAATGTTTACTTAAAAAAAAATAAAGATTTAAAAGAAGGCCCCAGGCCTTCACCACCCTACTGTCAGTGTCCATGGGTTATGCATATATGCATACAAGTCCTTTGGTTGATCTCTTCCCACCCACCCGCCCTTTTTTCAGTGATGGAACAACCTGAGAGGGTTTGGGGACAGCAGAGTGACACTCATTTTGAAAGGATCACTCTGGCTGATCTGTTGCGAATAGACTGCAGGGAGGCAGAGGCAAAAACAGGGAGCTACATTAGGAGACTGCGGAAGGAGGGCAGGTAGATGGCCATGGCTTGGGCAGGGCTGGTGAGGACGGAAGAAAGCTCTACCCTACCTCCAGCCTGCCGTGTGAAGGGGCTGTGTGCACAGGCTGTCTCCCTGAAGTGGAGAAAGTGTCTTGACAGACGGTCCCCACATCTGGGAAAACCTAGCTGGTTCCTCTCTCGGCTGTGCCCTCTGCCTGTGGGATATCTATTTGGCTGCGTCCTGACTGGGCCGGGATGACAGGCACCAGCCCAGCACTGGTGGGAAGACTCAACAAAGCTGCATGGAAGCGGGAAGGAGAGCTGGATTCCTCCTCCCTAACAAAGGAAGTCTGAATCCAGAAGAAAAGAAGAGCCTGGAACAGACGTCCAGTCCACGGAAGTGAAGTGTTTCACCCATTCAAAGGGAGTCCTTGCCTGCCTTTAAGGTAAAGCCCTTCCAGGCACACCTGTCGGCAGGGTCATTTCAGTAGAGCTCTGTGCTAGTTCTTGCGTTAACGGCCTCTAAAAGCATGCTTCCTATGGGTGGCACAATTTTTTTAATATAATGGCTGTAGACAGAGTTCAGCATTTTCCATCTATCCACCCTCTGTATGTTTCCCCTGTTACCTGCCTGGTCTCCTAACGGCATTGGAGCATCATCAAAACTACTCTACTCAGGACATTTTAGGATCCTGGTATTTCTGAGCTAAAACAAACCCCAAGGCCACTGAGTCCTTGTCTGATAGAGTTGATCACAGGTGCCCGTTGGGGAAGCAAAAACTGTCTGCCTAAAGTTACCCAGCAAGCTCACCCCCTTACCAGGTGATGCCTTAAGTCACCCACAGCCTAGCAATTACTCTCATAAAAAGCCCAGAAATTCAACAACAGCTTTGGTACAAAAATAAAATTAAAATAATAATTAAAAACAAAACAAAACAAAAAAACAGAAAATGACACTGTTTTGAAAAAACAAGAGCCTCCTAGAACCCAAAACTTCAGGAAAGGATTTCTTTTTTTTTTTTTTTTTTTTTTTACTGCATTAAGAATGAGGTAAGTCTCTGAAGGGCATCCATGCAGGTCATTGAATAGAAGCCAAATATTGACAAACAGCTTTGAAACAGGAAACAGCCTCTTCCCAGATGTCCGCCCAGGACCTGTTTCCATTCAGAAAAGAAAACCAACCTCCTCTGTCACAGGATCCTGTAACCCCCAGAGAGGACAAGGCTGAGAACAGAGAGGGGGCACGTGCTGCCGTCCCTGGCTGCTCCCTCCCCTGCAGCAGCCACTGTGCTCCCAGCACTCTGTGAGCCTGGCCATTACGACACAGAGAAGATTTCAATGGGGCCAGTTCTCCAAAAGTGGCACATCAGTCTGCACCAATCCAGGACTTTGGGGTGGGAAAAAGATTATTTAAAAACAAAACTAGCTGTTGGCAGGAGGACTGGGAACGTCCAGAGAAATGAAATTTCTATCCTGCCTCAAGAGAAGGAAAATCTATTGATTTGCCAGAGGAGGTCCGAGGCTGGCTTTGGGGAGTTGGCTATAGGTTGCTGAATCCTCTGCATTCTGCAAGGAGAGGGCTCAGGCTGGGGGCAGAGGGATGGTGGGGCGGGGTGTGAGGCAGCAAAGGGGAGAAGAAGGTGAAGCAACGTGGGGTGCAAGGACTTTTTGGGCTGTGCGTGGAGCTCAAGGCTGACAACAACAGTATCGGATATGTAGTTTTGGACTGCTTCCATTTTCTTCACTGCAAACTCTTTCGCGCACCCAGTCCTTCAGTAAAGTGTATGGCACTCACCACACCTTGTGTGAGTGGCTTTAGATGAAAGTCATAGAAAGAAGCCAGCCCCAGCCAGTTTGGCTCAGTGGATAGAGTGTCAGCCTGTGGACTGAAGGGTCCCGGATTCAATTCCAGTCAAGGGCACCTGCCCGGGTTGTAGGCTCGACAGCCAATCAATGATTCTCTGTCATCACTGATGCTTCCATCTCTTTCTCCCTCTCTCTTCCTCTCTAAGATCAATAAAAACATATTATTAAAAAGAAGAAGGAGGAGGAGGTGGAGGAGGAGGAAGAGGAGGAGGAGGAGGAGGAGGAGGAGGAGGAGGAGGAGGAGGAGGAGGAGGAGGAGGAGGAGGAGGAGGAGGAGGAGGAGCCCAGTCCTAGATCTGGGTTCACATGGCAGCAGAACAGGGCCTTACTGAAGAATAATCCATTGACTGAACTGAACTCAGTAGCTGCACCAGGGGTGGGCAAACTTTTTGACTCGAGGGCCACAATGGGTTCTTAAACTGGACCCGAGGGCCGGAACAAAAGCATGGATGGAGTGTTTGTGTGAACTAATATAAATTCAAAGTAAACATCATTACATAAAAGAGTACGGTTTTTTGTTTGTTTGTTTTATTCATTTCAAACGGGCCGGATCCGGCCCGCGGGCCATAGTTTGCCCACGGCTGGCTTAGACCCAGGCAGCATAAGCACCCCAGGGACTCAGAACTCTTTAGCTGGGTCGGCAGCTTTCTACAGGCTGTGGAACTGGAAATCCAAGCCCATATTAGCTGGAGCTTGAGGGGCAGAGTGACTCCACATGACGTCACAAATCATTCAATTTATTAGGTAGAATCTGATGACTTTATGATGGTAGGAACCCAGCATTTTGCTAGTTAGTCAGTATATAGAATTTATTATCGCGATGGACTCTAGGAGCTGGGGGTATTTCAAACTGTGGTGTAGTTAAAAATCAAAGGCAAACAGAGACCAGCCTTGACGCTTCCAGTTTAGTGATTAATTTAGCTCAATTACCAGTCACTGAAGGCACTGCTTTCTCACTGTATAAATACAGCATAACCCTGCACCTCACTCCATGTTTTGGTTTGAGCACTCCCAGTTTGCAAACAGTGTTTCCGGTGTGTGCACAATACGTTTTTTTCAATGACTACTTCAGTGAGTCATCGGTTTTACGTTGGCTCTTTCTGAACCTTTAACAGAATCACGTTTTCAAAGTGCAAATGTAACTGCGTCACTCCCATCTTAGATGACTTCTTGTTGCTCACAGAATGAAAGCTCGGGTCCTTAGGCTCAGGCTCAAGACCACCTTCACCTGATCACTTGACGTCACAGACTCTGGTTAACAATGAAAATCACTGTGCAGGATGTGTGAGAAGGGCCCCGCCCACACTGACAAGGCCAAGCCATTCCCTAATCTGTTGGATTTTCCATTGATGTCAACTGTGTCACCCTCCCAACTGCACTTTGTTATATGAGAAAGGCGTGCTGGCTTTGCTAAAACACAGGCATTGAGCTGCAGTACAGAAGAAAATGTGGAAAGATATTCCATAAAATTTACAGTTTGGGACGTATTTTCACCCGTGAGCGGAGATGAGCTGAGAAGGACTTGCACTATACGGTGGTTTCAGTTTGAAAACAAATCCCCGGTGTTATTTGTGCAGTTTGAGCTACTAGGCCTTTTGGTTGGCACGGGCCTCTCCTTCCAGAGAGCTGATGCAATAAAGTGAAACTCATTCAAAGTGGCTGCTGCAATCAGATGGTCAAATTGCAATATTGTTCTTAAAAAATAATACACAATGTAGAAGGGATTATGAAGAATTCTATGCCCAGGATAGGAAAGCGTGCTTATTCAAAATGACAAATCTTCACTTGTGGGGAGGCAGCAACTTCACAGAGTTGTGTTATAAGCAAGTCCTAAAGATTTGTGTTTCTTTTATGGCCCTTTAACCTGTACAGAAAAGAAAACCTCAAATGATAACTTTCCTTTTAAAAAAATTCCAGTCACTTAAACATGCTGCAATCTAACACTGGTGTTGGCACGTCATAAATCAAGTGGCAAACCAGGCTGCATCTATTCAGCTGAACTAGAGACCCTGGGCACCAAGAGTAGTTTTTCAGTGATGACAGTTGCAACCCCCCTTAGCTTCTCGATAAAAAGCATCTTTCAGCCTATAAGTGGTTATCATTAAATGGGGTCACTTTCCTTTCTGTGTGGGGAATTCCTTCAAGCCTATGAAAGATTGAGCAAGGTTTTATCTGTAGGGGTTTTGGAAATTAGAATATAATGTTTTTCCTGGTGCTTCTCTCTGGGCCCCCACAGTCAGTACATATCCTCCTCACATCGGCCAGATTCATCTTCCCAAAACACACTTTGCAGACATCTTTTACCATGGGAACCAAGGAAGGTTTCAGAGCAAAGGCCAAGCTCTTGAGCCTGGCATTCAAGGCCCTCCAGATGGATTTTCTAGTGAATTCTAGAAGGCTTTTAAGAAAAAAAATACCACTTGTACCTAATGTCTTCAAGAAAATTGAAAAGAAAGAAATCTTTTCCAACTCATTTCAAGAAACTGATACCAAAACCAGACAAAAACACTACAAGAAAGGAAATAAGTCAATACTCTTGTCTCATGAACACTGATGCAAGAGTTCTTAGCAAAATATTAGCAAATCAAACCCAACAGTATATAAAAATAATAATACATCATGACTATCTGGGGTTTATTTTAAAGATGCATGGTTGGTTTAACATTTGAAAATAAATCAACATCATTCATTATATTAATAGGTTATTTAAACATATGATCATCTCAACAGATACAGAAATAGCATTTGACAAATTACAACATCTACTCTGATGTAAAAAGAACTCACAGCAAACTAAAAATAGAAGAGAGCTCCCTAGACCTCACAAAGAGCATTTCGAAATGCTCATAGTTGACATCACACTTAATAATGAAAGACTGAACACTTTCCCCTAAATCAGGAACAAGACAGGAAGTTTTCTCTCACCAATTCTATTCAACATTGTATTGGAGATTTTAACCAGTGCAATAAGGCAATAAAAAAAAAGAATACATCAATATTGGAAAGAAAGAAGTAAACGTTTATGATCATCTGTGTCAAAAGTTCTATTAAATCAATCCCCAAAAACTATTAAAATAAATGTGTATCTAACTGGTTGCAGGATACCAATGCAATATACAAATATTGTCTTTCTAGTCACTAGCAACAATGGAAGTTGAAATTTAAAACAATAATATTTTTTACATCATAAAAATATGAAATACTTAGGGACAAATCTGATAAAAGATAGGAAGACCTAAATACAAGAACATAGATAGCTCAAAAAATGTAACATGTGCACTTAAAAGAAATGGTGTTCTGCTGCTGTGAGGTGGAGTGTTCCATGATGCCAGTAGGTCAAATTGGTTGATAGTACTGTTCATATTTTCTACATCTATGCAGATTTTCTGTTTACTTTTTAAAATCAATGATTGAAAGAGAAGTATTGAAAGCTATAGCAATTTGAGTTACTAAGCTTTTTGGTTGGCAGAGTGACTCTGCATGACGTCACAAATTATTCAAAAATAAACATGAATTTGTCTATCTCTTCTTGCAGTTATAACTGTTTCTATCCATGTATTTGATGCTATGATCTTAGTTAGAATAATCCTGTTTCACACTGGACAATGATGATTTGTATGCATGCCCACAAATACACACTTACCTCTGTAGATCATCGTCACTTATAAGTACAATTTTTAAAAAATCCCAAATTTAAAAAAAAACCCAGATCAAATGCTAGTCAATCAAATTCAATATCAAATTCAATAGCATAACCAACCATGATCAAGTCATAATTCTCAAGCTATGCTAGAATAATTTAGTATCAAGTATATTGAATATGACATATCAATTGATCGTGTAAGACAAGTCTTATAATAAAAAAGTCCAAAAGGCATTTTGTAAAATTCATTAAACATTTTTAATTGGACATATACATGCAAAAAAAACACAACCAAAAACTAGACCACCATCTTACACCACATGTCAGAATAAATTCAACATGGATTAAAAACTATTATAAGACTTGAAACCATGAACTCCTAGAAGAGCTCCTAGGTAGTTAAGATCTTAAACACTTGTTAGCACTATTTCCCCCCTCAGGCAAGGGAAGCAAAAGAACAAAATAAACAAATGGGAGTATATCAAACTAAACAGCTTTTGCACCACAAAGGAAACCATCAGCAAAATGAAAAGACGACCCCCTGTTGGCAAGGATGTGGAGAAAAAGGAGCCCTCATGCTCTGATGGTAGGAATACAGATTGGTACAGCCACTATGGGAAACAGTATGGATATTCCTCAAAAAAATTGAAAATGGAACTGACTTATGCCCCTATGATTTCATTTCTGGGTATATTTCTGAAGAAACCCAAAACACTAATTTAAAAAAATATATGCACTCCTATGTCCATTGCAGCGTTATTTACAATAGCCAAGATGTGGAAGCAACCCAGTTACCCATCAATAGATGAGTGGATAAAAAAGTAGTGGTATGATATATACAATGGAATACTACTTGGCCATAATAAAGAATGAAATCTTAGCATTTGCAACAGCCTGGATGGACCTAGAGGGTATTATGCTAAGTAAAATAAATCAGTCAAAGAAAGACAAATAACATGATTTTACTTATATGTGAGATATGAAAAATAATATAAATGAACAAACAAAACAGAAACAGACTTGTAGATACAGAGAACAGACTGATGGTTGCCAGAAGAGAGGCGGACTGGAGAACTAATGGAAAAGGTAAAGGGATTGAGAAGTACAGATCAGTAGTTACAAAATAGACACAAGGATGTAAAGTACAGCATAGGGAGTATAGTCAATAATCCTATCTAAAAAAACCCTAATATGCAAATTGATTGAACGGCAGAACAACCAGTCACTATGATGCACACTGACCACCAGGGGGCAGACGCTCAATGCAGGAGCTGCCCCCTGGTGGTCAGTGCACTCCCATAGGGGGAGCACCGCTCAGCCAGAAGCCAGGTTCACGGCTGGTGAGCACAGCAGTGGTGGAGGGAGCCTCTGCAGCAGCACTAAGGACCCCTTGGGGGATGTCTGACTGCTGGCTTAGGCAGGGAATGGGCCTAAGCCAGCAGTCAGACATCCCTCAAGGGGTCCCGGACTGTGAGAAGGTGCAGAACGGACTGAGGGACCCCCTGCCCAGTGTACAAATGTCGTGCACCAGGCCTCTAGTATTATAATAACTATGTGTGGTGCCAGGTGGGTACTGGAAATATTGGAGGAAATACTTTGCAAAGTACATGACTGTCTAACCCAGCCGTGGGGCGGGCTGAATCCGGCCCGTTTGAAATGAATAAAACTAAAAAAAAAAAAAAAAAGACCGTACCCTTTTATGTAATGATGTTTACTTTGAATTTATATTAGCTCACACAAACACTCCATCCATGCTTTTGTTCCAGCCCTCCGGTCCAGTTTAAGAACCCATTGTGGCCCTCGAGTCAAAAAGTTTGCCCATCCCTGGTCTAACCACTATGTTGTACACCTGAATCTAATACAAAATAATATTGAGTATAAACTAATTGAAAATAAAATAAACTTCAAAAATTAATTAAAAGTCATTAAGCATTATTTTAAATAAAAATTCTTTGAAAATCAGGATTGGAAAGCTACTTCTTTAAAATGATAAAAATATATAGCAATCTTGAGCCAATAGTTATTTTCATACTTAATGATGAGAGAAGCATTCCTTTTGAGATCAGGAATAAGACAAAAATGCTGTTTTTTCCAAATACATTTGCAGCCTGCTCATTCTTACTCTTCATTTAATACGCCTCCTGGCCCCAGGGTCCTTGGGTTCTCTGTGACTGTGCCAGAGGCAGCTGCTACAGAGGACCGGATAGCTGACGCCGCCGGCCTTTACCCCACGTCCTAATTAGGCCAAGTAATCATGCAAAGCACCTATGAGCCACACAGATTTAAAAATTAGAAGTAGAAAATAAATAGCCAAAATAATTGGAAAAACTATTTCTTTACAGCTGTATTAGATGGGACACAAACTTCTTGAAAATACAACTTTTTCGTTTTATTTTTAAAGAACTCTATCCCATAAATTAACTTAACACATCTCTTGTCTTACTGCTGAAATATTTATAGAGATAGTGGGTATTCAGTGAGGAAGTTTGGGGTTTTGTTTTAATAAAAACACTATCATATTATACCTATCTTCTAGCCCGCATTTTTTCACTTAGCCATACGTTATGACCATGTCCCTATGTAATACGTTTGTCTACATCATGATTTTAGAGGCTATATGTCAAGATGTGGCTATGCCATAAGTTATCTAATCTTGTCCCTATTGAGGAGCATTTATTTAACATCCAAGTTTTCTACAGTTGGCATCTTGAAGAATATTCATATCTCCTCCCACCCATACAACAAATAGGAAAACCGTAGATTTTTCTCATAGCCTAGATGACTTTCTCCCTAATCCTGACAGAAATCTGCAAGTTTACATTGTTGAAAAAATAAACCTGAAGGATTTTAGATAAAAATAGAAAAAAAAAATTGGGGAGTCAATATTTTCCATTTTAAGAACCCAGCCCTGTTAGTTCCCAAAATGATTCAGCCAGATTTATTCTCCTGTGTACACACACACACACACACACACACACACACACACACACACACTATGACACATCACAACACTTTAGAAAAATGGGCAAAGTGAAGGTCATAAATACTTCCAGAATAAAAATGTAGGTCACAAATAAAAGATCTGACATCAGAATATCACTGGACTTCTCAACAATGCCAGATACTAGTAAAATGTAATGATGGCTTTAATATTCTAAAAAATGTATTAGTTTAACCTAGAATCCTATATGTAAGCTATTAATCAAATGTGTGAATAAAATAAACACATTTTCAGACATGCAAAGTCTTTAAATGACTTACCAAGATAAATAGATAAAGAAGATACGGTATATACATACAATGGAATATTATTCAGCATAAAGAAGAATGAAATCTTGCCATTTGACAACGTGGGTGGACCTAGCCTAGAGGGTATTATGTTAGGTAAAACTAGTCAGATAGAGAAGGATAAATAATGTATCGTTTCACTTATATGTGGAATCTAAAAAAATAAAACAGCAATAAATGAGCAAATAAAACAAACCAGACAGACTCATAGAGAACAAATTGATGGTTGCCAGAGGGAATGTAGTGCAGAGATGGGTGAAAAAGGTGAAGGGGAATAGAGGTAAAAATATCCACTTATAAAATAAATGCCATGGGGGTGTAATGTACAGCACAGGGAATATCGTCAATAACATCATAATAGCCGAAACCGGTTTGGCTCATTGGATAGAGCGTCGGCCTGCCGACTGAGAGGTCCCGGGTTCGATTCCGGTCAAGGGCATGTACCTGGGTTGCGGGCATATCCCCAGTAGGAGATGTGCAGGAGGCAGCTGATCGATGATTCTCTCTCATCGATGTTTCTAACTCTCTATCTCTCTCCCTTCCTCTCTGTAAAAAATCAATAAAATATATTTTAAAAAATAAATAAATAAATAACATCATAATAACTTTGCATGATGAGAGATGACTACTGGACATACTGGTGGTGATCACTATGTGTACACCTGAAACTAATATGACATGGTATGTCAAGTATACTTTAATAAAAAATTTTAATGAAAAAAATATTTACCAAACAAAAAGTTAAATGATTATTATTTCCAAGGAAATAAAACATAGTTCTACAAGAAAAAATAATAAAAAGACTACAGTTCAAAATAAAATATATTCTAAAACTATAAAACCAGCTGTTAACATAATCTAAAATTGTGAAATGAAAGCATGTAGAGAGGGAAAATATTGAGATAGAGACTTGGGAAAGATTTTTAAGTGATAAAAGTTTCATCTTTGCCAAAACCGGTTTGGCTCAGTGGATAGAGCGTCAGCCTGCGGACTGAAAGGTCCCAGGTTCGATTCGGGTCAAGGGCATGTACCTTGGTTGTAGGCACATCTCCAGTGGGTGATGTGCAGGAGGCAGCTGATCGATGTTTCTCTCTCATCGATGTTTCTAACTCTCTATCTCTCTCCCTTCCTCTCTGTAAAAAATCAATAAAATATATTTTTTAAAAAAAGTTTCATCTTTTATTGTGATAAGTCAATGGATAATATCTAGCTCAAGGAAAATCTACAGCAATGAAGTTTTACCATTTAGAAAGTGGAGTGAAAGATTAGCAATAAGAACAGTAGCAGTTAATGGTACCTGTCTCTGGATGGCTGGGATCAGTGGTGAGGAAAGAAATCACTGTTTCATTATAATCAATGTAGAACTTTTTGATTTTTAAAACTAAACCTATATAATCTTTTAATAAAAATAACTGTAAAATATAGGATGAAGCAAGGGCTGCAATGGCATCGACCCCTAGGGCTGAGGGAAGTTCCTTTATGCTTTGGTGTAAGGGAGATAGGATGATGTTCCAAGAAACAGGTTGGACTCTGAAATCCATGATTCATTGAGGAATGTGTAGGCTGAGTCAGCAATGCCAGAGGCACAACAAAAGGAACATGAGCCCTCGTTGAAATAGCTGCACAGAAAGTTTTCAAAACACGTACTGGACCAGGGACTGCTTTCTCTTTGGCAACTCTTCCCCGACCCCCGCCAGGGAGAGGACCATCTGTTAGAGAGCCACCCCCTGGATCAGGAAACCAAATTTGGCAAAATGGGAGACAAAATTAAAAAGATGAAAGAGGATGCTGGGAAGAGTGGTCAGAATATAGGGATGGGGAGAGCGTGGGAGAGATATGAATCGGCCATTTATTGCCTGCCTTCCATGTGTCAGGCACTGTGCTAAAGCATTTTATATCCATGATAATATTTTTATTCTCACATCACAATAATCTATCATCGTAGTAATTTCTATTATCTCCTTTTGACCAAAGAGAAAACTGGAACTTAGAGATTAACTGGTTTGATCAAGACCACACCATTTGTGGAGGGGCTTGGATTAAGCCATTTTTGTCTGATGCGAGTGCTCTGCAGCATGGCAGAGGGAAAGAGAACAAAGAGGGAGCTTCCTTGGCTTCCTGGGCATATTAAATATTAGATTTTATGGTTGTTTGTTTGTTTTTAAATTGTGGCAAAATATACATACAACAAAATTTACCACTGTCACCATCTCTCCGTGTACAAAATAGTGGCACTGAGTACATTTTACTATCGATTCCCAGAACTTTTTCGTCATTCCAAATAGAAACTATACTCATCAAACAATTCCCCATTTCTCTCTTCCCAGCCCTTGGCAGCCTCTGTTTTTGCTGTCTGTCTATGAATTTGTCTGCTCAACCTCATATAAGTGGAATCGTACAATCTGTTGTTTTGTTTAAAGCTCATTTCACTTACATAATGTTTTCAAGATTCATCCGTGTTGTGCCATATGTCAGAAATTCATTCTTTTTAAAGGCTGATTTTCCATTGTATGTATATGATATATTTTGTTTATTCATTCATTGGTTGATGGACATCTGAGTTGCTTCCATCTTTTTGCTACTGTAAAACTGCTACTATGAACATTGGTGTAATAAGTATGTCTTCAAGTCCCTGCTTTTAATTCTTTAAGATATATACTATTCGTTTACTTTTAAGCCTTGCCTTCTCCTTTGACCTTGTTCTCTCAAAATTCCAAGTTTTCTGAGACTTCTCTCTAATTCTTCCAACCCCACACAATGCTTCAAACCTCTTCAGCCCATAATGGTAGAACAGAGGAAAGTCTACTTTTTCAATAGCTCCTTCTACTCTCCAGAACTGCTTAATTAATGACCAACACACTTGCATCTTTAGTCATTCGTTCTTATAGTATTCAATACATATTTTGAGCACTTACCCTGTGCCTGACATTGTTCTAAGTGCTTGGGAACTTCAATTAACATAACAAACATCTCTGCCATCATTAAGCTGCCATTCTATCTGTAGGGCTTTTTGACTCAAGTTTATCAGAGCATTTCCCAATCACCAGAATGATTTGTATAGCACAGGAGAAGATAAGGAATGTTAATCATACAAGAATGCAATTCACAAATATGAGGGAATTGATGGAAGACATCTGGATCCCTTCAGAAGAAGCAGAGTGATTATTGCACATACACACAACACACACACACACACACACACACACACACACACACACACACACACACCCCATCCTAAGAATTGGTGAAAGCAGAAAAGCAGGAAGAGAAAGAAGAGCATGAAGCAAGAGTCCTAGTTCCTTCTAGCAGTGGCACCTTTCCCTTTGATAAGTCTCATTCCCAGAGCAGGCTATACAGGTGTACAGGTCCTTTCATCACAACCTTTGAAAGTTTAGATCCCCCAAGTGGTTTTACTGGATCACTTAGCACACGGCAGGCAATACTTTCTGCTGAACTCAAAGTCCACTAAGGAAGTTTTCCTTCTCTAACAAATAGGAAAAAATGTCTTCTTGAAATCTGCTCCATGTAAAGGCACAGCCTGGAACGTTATTTTTTATATTTTTAAAAGAAGTTTCTAGCATCATTATATGTAGTATGCACAAACTATTAATAAAGAGCCCTGTCTTCCTCGGCTCTGAAGTAATGTGGAAAGTATCAGCGCCGCTGCACGCTAGAGCATTAGGTTCCCCCAAAAGGCATGGGTTTAGGGTGGAGTCAACCCAAGTGCAAGTCTTGGATGAGTACAGCGCCAGCTGGTCTGTGGGCACCACACGTCAGGGGTTCCTTGCCCTTCTCAGGGCACCAGCTAGAACTCAGTGCACTTGAGTATTTCCAGGTTGAAATCAAGATGGCAACAGTGTATGAGAGAGAAAGGGAGACAGAGACAGAGGTGCTGTGCTGAGGCGTGAACGTTAGATGCATGTGCTACCCAGCAATTAACAAATATTGACAGGTCTAATAATAGTTTGTCCTCAGCTAATCCTGTAATTTGGTCCTATAATACTATAGCTAATCGTGCAGAGGCCTGGACTTCCAGCAAGCTTGCCTCAGCATCCAACTTCCTACTCTGAATGGGATTCGGAGACACTGAATTGGCATGCCTCTATTTTAAAGATGCTGACATAGCTCTGTGTGCTTTGCCTGTATTTTATTGATTCGGTTATTAATGGCAGCATCTTGTTCTTGCCATGCATTTCACATAAAATGTGGAACAAATAGCTTTTGCCTAAAACCTTAAAAAAAATCAAAGCCAAATAAATCTATGTAACCAATTACAAATGTTACCCCATTTTAAAGTAGAAATATTCTGCTACATCTATTCCCACAAATCATTTTTAAATGCCCAGATCTGTAATATCTCTACATGATTTATAAAACTATAATGAATATGCCTTTTTAAAAATTAATACTAGACTCTTCCCTATTTTAGTAATTTTGCTTATGATTTTCCATAGCATGAGAAAGAATAAGAAAAATTCATCTTTATTTTCTACCCATTAAGCTCCAAGTTACAGCAATAAAGACTCTAATGTTCAGCAAAGTCATCTGCATAATAACTATAAAAGTGACATATTAGGATGATTTGGGCTACAAGCAATACAAATCTTGACTGTCTAAATCATTTTAAAAAAAAAAGTGTCCTTTCATGCCCAGCCGGTGTGGTTCAGTGGTTGAGCATAGACCTATGAACCAGGTCACGGTTAGATTCCTCTTCAGGGCACATGCCCAGATTGCAGGCTCGATCCCCAGTGTGGGGTGTGCAAGAGGCAGCCGACCAATGATTCTCCCTCATCATTGATGTTTCTATCTCTCTCTCCCTCTCCCTTCCCCTCTCTAAAATCAATAAAAATGTGGGGTTTTTTTAAATTGTCCTTTCACTTAATACAAAATCCACAAGAAGGCATTGAGACTCAAATTCAGTGGCCTGGAAAAAATCAAAAGGGAGAATGAGTAAAACCAAAAATCATGAGGGAAAGGAAAAGAGGCCTGGACAAGAAACCCAGGAAACTAGCATGTGGATAACAGGAGCCCTAGAAGACAAGAGGAAATAAGGAAAGAGATAGAGAAGAAACAAAATTTTAAAAACTTCCCTAAAAAAATTTTTGAGTTTCAGCTCAAGAGAGCCTAATGGATTTCAGGCAAAATTATTGAAAGAAGAAGAGCTTTTACCCATATTTTGGCAAAATTCCCAAGCTCCAGACAAAGGTAAAGAGAAAATCTTGAAAGTTTCTAAGTAGAAAGAACAGTTATTATTTTAAAAGGGAAGAAAGCCTATAGCTTGAAAAAAAATCTTTATTCTAGTGCTATTGAAAACAGAAAAAGAAAAAAAATTACATATTTTCCACAGTAAAAATGTAACTAAGAAAATGGTAAGTTTATGCAAAATGTTATATAGCCATTAAAAACCATCATTAAAATGATTCTGCGGTTACTGGAAAAGCACAGATGTAAGGTGAGACTGTACATTATAAAGTGAAAGAGCAGCTTATGAAACTCTGTGCAGTATGATTAAATATGTTTTAAAATGTACATAAAAAATGGAAAAAATAAAAGAGGACAATAGTTGGGTTAGACTGATAAGAACTATGAGACTTTTTCCTCTTTGTTTTATAAACTTTGTATAATAATAGTATATTGATACTTTCTGAGTTAATGGTTAATGTAAAGTTCAGTTTTTAAAAGGAGTTATATTTTTAATAAGTAACAAAAAAAAATCATGGTTATAATCTTGCAGCCAGAGCAGATGATTCAGGGTTGCAGCATCAATGTGCCAATATTAATTTTTAAGATTGATACTGCCTAGGGCAGGGCTTTCCCTAAAACTTTTTTTGGGGGGGGAGTGTTAAATTATTTTGTTGTTATATGGAATAAAGGAGGCCCCAATTCCCTCATTTTCCTGCAAATTTTAACAGATTCAAGCCAAAGTTTTAAGAAAAAATCTTATCCCTTCTTGAAGGCATTCCTTCCCTCACCCCCACCCCCAATTTAGTGGGGCCCCGTCCTGATGCTCCTCGAGCACTACATTGTGGAAAAGAGAAATCGGCTCTGACAGCAGGGAGCTGGCCGGGCACTAGCAAGCCAGTCTTGATGTCGCTAGGAGGCAATGTCAGACAAGGTCACTCGATTACTGTGATAAAGTGAGATAAAAATAGCCCCACTCCATAATCATATCTGACAAAAACAAGGTGTGAATACCACCAACGTAACCAAATATCCATCTCTCTCAGTTTATAAGCAAGGTTGCCACTTCTTACCAATCACAGCGTTAGCTATGCTTCAGTCCCCCATATCCTGGTTAAAAATTAAGAGACCCAACCAAAGAATTGCCCCCAATATAGCACCCAATCAAGAGCAAACTCCTGCTTCCTTGACCGCTCCCCAAAAATCACCTAACATGAACTCAAATCCTGTAACACGAACCTCCTGGTATCTTTTTACCGAGACTCCCCACAGTGCCTTCCCTTTGGTGCATGGTCTCCCTCAACAGCCAGCAAACCCACCTCAGTTGGCCTGGTGGTCCTTAGCTTTTGAACATGGACAAATGAAATAGTATCTTTCTTCCTGGTTTTGGTCAATTCCAGGGCAAGCAACTGAAATTAAGTTAGCAACCCAGAACGGGTGTGGCCATTGTACACAAACTGAATTAACCGCTCCCTGCTGTCCAGCCTTCATCAAGGCTCAGTTGAGAGAAAGAGCATGACGGACTTCCAGAAGCACATGGAAACCCTCTCCTTCTCTAAGACCTCTGGGACCGATCCCTAAACTCCAGGAGCCCCATCAAGCACTCTACCTGAATCCCACTGTTCAGCATCCCTAGAACTACTGTTATGAATTCAATTTGGGTGTCAAGTTGTGAGGGCTTTCCTACAACCTCATCACTTGGCCACTGTCAAGACGCCAAAGATGGCATTCATCGCACAAAGCAGTGTAACAACTCTCAGGAGAAATCTCTTTCTTTTGATAACACCAGGAACAGTTGTACTTCTGAGCCACTGGTTTGTTTCCATTTGACATACAGTGAGAACTGTGTAACTGTTAAGTTTCTATTTTTCAAGTGGGTTTCTTGAAAAGTGAGCCAAATCTGTAGCAAGACTAGTCTGCTTTCTGGTGTTTGTCTCATTCCTGGCTCCCTTTTATAACTCTGCCGCTGTTTTCCTGTTGCCCCATGCCAAATGCATGTGTGTTTTGGTATCTTGCTGAATTTTATGCACCTGTGTCAGCTCCCTGAAATACTTCTATTAAAAAATCGGGTAGGCTGTACAATACAGAGAAAGGGGGATCAAGCCTGAACAGTGTGGCACAAATGATAACGCAGGGGAGGTATTTGAAGATGAGCCCCTTGGAGGGACAGTCAAAGGGCGTTGAAGGCTGGACAGGTGGAGGCTCTGGACACATTCCAAGCTGGATGTGAAGCACACACTTCTAACAGCTGAGCCCACAGAGCAGGTGTGGGAGGTGGGGCGAATGAGACAGTAAGCAGACTTGTCCAACTGTCCTGTAAAGTTCACTCTGGAAGGTACGCCTTGGGATGCAGAACAGGTGGGGAAGATTGTAGAGTTGGAATACGGGAGCAGGTGTTTAGGCTCGATGGAGGCCACATCTGTCCTTCTTTTGTGGGTGCCTAACAAATACAATCGTTCTAGTCACCACACTCAAGTGAGGATTAAAAGAAAAAGAAGACCCTATCTCCAAATACAGTCATATTCTAAGGTGCTGGGGGTTAGGACTTCAACATGTGAATTGGAGGAGGGGACACAATTCAGTCCACGACAGGTGTCTAGAGTAGCTTCTAAAGAAGACTCAAAGCATATGGCAGCTAAAACGCGAGGGTCAACATGTAAAATGCAATTTGTCTCTTGTTTACAAGTAAACAAGTAAAATGGCTACTTGTCCCTGATGAAAGGAAGCTGTGACAAGTAGATGTTCTGACCTGCTGCACACCCACCTTGGCCCTCTGCAAACCAAGTAGGGTTCATCTTTTCCAGGTGCCTCTAATCAATGACATCAAAAGGATTTTGCTGACAATGACTATGGTGAAAACTGTGGACAATGTACGATTCATTCCTAAACACAATGAGTGATAAAGGACATACAGGGACTCAGGATGGCGATGGTGAGTCTCTTGTCAGTAAGCAGGTGGTAGAATACAACTAGTTTGACTTCGACTAATCATTTCTGGTCCTACCTACACTCTCTTCCATAGACACCATACTGTCTGGCTGAGATGGTCAATTAATTCTGCCTTCTTTGTGACTTATCAGAGGAAGGCGTTCATATGTTTTGCTAACATACCACTTCAATGTCTTTCATTGAGAAGGCATCAGTAGAGTTCTGTGAAAGTAAGGCATCGCAGAACTTGTTTTCAATGTTCTTTGCAAAAAGATGCCTGGCTGTTTTGCACCTGATCCCAGTTAACCTTGGGCTAGCCTGTGGCCTCTCGGCTTCTCTAATCTGAGCTTTAGGTTAGCTTTAGCGGCTGTGTGTTCTTTGTAGAAACAGAATTTTCTCGTGGAAATATCATCCTGTTGGCAAAAGCACCAAACTCCTTTCAAAAAGAATGATTTACTTCCAGCTGTGGTCCCACTGACAAATGAATCCTTCATTAGAAAAAAACAGAGCCCATGACATTTTCTATGTTAACAACTAAATATCCTCTTCTCAATAATAACTCCTGGTATTATAATGTAATTACCTCAATCCTGGGATTGTTAGATTAGCAAGCAAATTCTTTTCTGCCTTTATTGCAATCCCTTCATGGTAATTTTGCCTTCAGTGCTGCCCCATACGTCCAACAGAGTAGGACAAACGCCATTGAGAAAAAATGACATAAGCAAAGTTTTGAGCTAGAAAACTTTAAGACCATGTAGCCCAAACTGCTTAAAAGTGTCTGCACACTGAAAATTTCCAGCACTTAATAGGTGTCTAATGAATGTTTGTACAACTGAATTGGACTGAATAGATAAACCACAAGGGAACAATAAAAGGATGCTGCTGTCTTGTCCTATGACAGTTTTTGACCCATGTATCAGGGCCTCACAATCAGAGGGGATATAAAGAATATTTGTTGTTGATGAGGCAACTCAGTGGTTCATTTGATTTCCTTCCAGATTTAGGCTATTTTTTTAAAAGCTGACTTTTTTTATGTGCAGTTTTACTATCTTGAACAACTGGAGCCAATGGGAAATGGGTGTTTGGGGGGCCATCTGTAATGAAGGAAATGGCAGTAAAAGGTACAAGAGGCAGATTCACAGAGAACGTATTACTTAATCCCCAGCGGGGGAAACTGAAAAATGAAAATAAGCATTAATTGGATCCACCTTTCATTTTTAAGGTTGCATGGAGTCTATATAGGAATGAACACGATAATTAGGTAATTTAAATTACACTGCATTTAAATTCAGAACATAGAGCATAAAATTTATGCCACAAATATATAACTTCTAGGAGTGTACAGTACTTTCATTTCATATTTATAGGTTCAGTGAAGAGGACCAGGTCGAGTGGAAAAAGAAAGGGGAATAATAGAGTGAAGGAGAGAGAGAAGTACAGGGTAGAGAGAGAAGTACAGGGTAGGTCAGACAGAGGAGCAAGGAAAATGAGAAACCTATTGAGGAAAGAGACATGAGTACAGAGAGAAAGAGGCACATAGGAAACCTAGGGTAATAATAATAATAATAATAATAATAATAATAACAACAACAACAACAACAACAACATTCTGTTGGTTCTGGGACAAGTGAAACTACTTTAGTCACACCCTGATGTTACCATTGACCTCTGTCATTACCATGTGATGGCCACAGTGCTCATAGTCCTATAGTTTCTGGCCTTGTGTTCCTGTCCAAGAGAAAGGCCTCATCATTCACTCAGACACTCAAGGCAGGAACCTAGTGGGATCCTGGAGCCCACTCTCCCGCTTCCATGTTCGGCTGATTTTAACATCTACATGTGTTATAGGTCTATTCACCTATTTTCATCTCTACTGGCACTACTCTAGCACAGGCCACACTCCTCTCTCACCTGGACGGGAAAATTGTTACTCATCAGGTCTTTGCCCTCTACCTGGGTATCTCCACTGCGGTAGCGATTTTGCAATGGCAAACCTAACTGTCCTGCTCAGGTTCTTTTGTCTCCAGTAACAGAAACGCACTCAGTCAGGCTTAAGCTCCAAGCAGGGGTGTATGTAGTTCATATAATCTGGTAGAGTGTTTTTTTTCTCCTGCAAGAACTGACTCCTGTTCTGTGAGGGTCAATGAGCATCATTTGGGGAGAAGGGAAGGAAATAACTTCTAGGACTGGGGTGTGGGAAAGCAGAGATGGTATGGAAATGTGATTCCAAGCCTGGAACTCCTGATCTGAGCCAGGCCCCCTGGAGGCTGCTGGGGCTCTGGCTAAATCCACAGGGCTGAAACAGTGACTGCCCAGGTCAGCCATGGGGAAGGAAGTGGCCTCTTGGCTAAGAGTGGTACAGATCACAGTCTCTCACACAGTGAAGAGCCACTATGCATGGGCAGGTCACCCACACCAGAGACCCCACCCAGCCATATCACTGAGGACAAGACTGGCCATAGGTGAGGGGGAGTCCAGCAGCCAGGGGGGAAAGCAGCTATTCCCAATGCTTCAAGACAAGAACGTGAAAATTGCCCCTTTGGACACTGTAAGCATCTAGAAATGTCTGGAGAGCTAAAGGGGAGGAGGTGGCAGAACTAAAAGAAAGAGATAGTTTGGACTTCCTGCAAATCAGGGAAAGTGGGCGAGATCATTTGATTGGCTCAGCTTGTCTCAATAGTCTTTGCACAGTCCAATCAGCTACAGGCAGGAACATTGTATCAGGTAGTAAGCAAAGCATAGCTGCAAAGAACCCACCCCTGCTGGTGAGCTGAGGGGATGGAAATCATCATATGAAAGGAATACCAGCTATGTCACCACACCCAAAACCAACCATGCCCATCCCGCCCAGAAACCCTCAGTTCCCTTCCCATGAATTATACCAATGGTTCTCATACTTTAGCTGACAAAAGTCACCTGGAAAGTATTAAAACACAGATTCCTTGCCCATATCCCTGAGATTCTGACTTAGGAGTCTGGGATAGGGCCAAAGAACTGGCATCTCCATGGGCCACAACACTAAGCAGTACTGACCTACAGTAACATGATCTAATAGGTCCCCAAACCTGGTTCTCATCCCCTCTTTATCATTACCTGCACTACCCTACCTTTCACTTCATGTTCTAGCACCTAATGAAACACTATAAGAATTTGGTTCCAAGGCTCTCTATCTTCTCTTCTCTTACTCCCCTGCCACCAATTTCTCCCAAAGAAGAAAAAGAAGAAAAAGGTGCTTTGAGTTAGACTGACTCCAGAACACTTATCATATATATATATATATATATATATATATATATATATATATATATATATATATATGCCTAATATGAAAATTTTTCCCTCAGGAGTTCGACCGGGAGACCAATCGCTCACTATGACGTGCACTGACTACCAGGGGGCAGTGCAGAATGAAAGAAGGCCCTGGCCGGCAGCCAGAAGGAAGGCCCAGGCCGGCAGCTGGAAGGCCCTGATTGGCCCTGATTGGCCCTGATTGCTGGCCAGGCCTAGGGACCCTACCATGCACAAATTTCATGCACTGGGCCTCTAGTTGGGCTATATTTGCTAGTGGGTGTGTACAAAGGCCAAGTTCTGACTGTGTAGCTCTCTCTTTTGTCTATAGCATGTTGAAGGGCCAGGACCCATTTCATTGTGGGGAACCTCTGGACAGATCTCTGTCTCATTCTCACCTCTCTTCCACCCAAGTATCAAAAGTGGTAGAAAGAGCATACCTGACCCCTTGTTATCAGCCTCTCCCTCCCTCTCTCTCCCTCTCTCTCTCCCTCCTTCCTTCCCTTCCTCCCTCTCTCTCCTTTCTATGAGCCAGTCTAGTATGATCCATAAGATTTAGATTTGATCAAAAAGGGAAGAAAGTGGTCTCTCAGGCTTTAGGCCCAGGACCCACGCTCCAATCCAACTTATCAAATTCTTAGCCTGGGGAGTTGGAGGAAAAGCCCAACCAACAATAAATAAATAAAATAATATTTTTCTTCTCTTTATCATTGCTCTTTGTTGCAATGCCAATGCGCCTTCCTTATTAGGGGAGTAGGATTTCAGTATTCCTGCATCCCCTGGCCTTCACGCCATCATAACGCTATCAAAACCTCACCTTTATTCCTTACAGGCCCATTTCATAGCTTGGCGGAAAAGCCGGGGCCTGCGTTCTGTAGCCAAAGGTCCTGTCTTCTAGTGACCCTGTGCCTTCCGTTCTCCACAATCAACTGGGGATTTCAAACACCTACTTCACAGGGGCCCTGGGGGGCACAAAAGAGAAAAGAAGTTTGAAAAGAGTTTTGAAGAGTCTGAGACCTCAGCCTTCTTGGCTGAAGTTTTAATCTTTTCAAGAAGCACTGAGCCGGAGTCTAAGTTCAGCACAAAACTCTCAGTCCCGTGGCTCCTTCTTGGTTAAGCACCTGTTCTTACCCTGGTGATCCTCTTCCAAAGCAAAGAGGTCAGATCTAGAGCCCAGTGACTCTCAGCCCTTCTTCAGACTAGTATCCTTTCTAGGGCAAAATGCTAGCTCTTCCTTGTATCTTCAAAGACAAGCATAAAGTAGGAGGGACTGGTCTGTGACTCAAAATATGTTAACCAAGGGTCCTTGCCTTCTGAGTCTCACATTGCAAGTGGGAACTTACCCGGGACCATAGATATCATGTTACCAACTCTATCAGTATGTAATTTATCCAGGGGCGGAGCAGGGGGAGGGATGCCACCAAAACACCCCCCTGGGTCCACAGCCCCTTCCACAATCAGATTGCAACAACCGGCTCTGTCGCCTTCTGCAGTTCACCAAACTGCTACTTTCTGTGCTGCCGCATGGTACTCTATGAAGTGATATGCCCAGATGTGTATCCCAGCACCTTTCACACATCAGCTCAGCTTAATAAACTTTCCTATCAAGACTGACTCACGTTGGCCCTGGCCAGGTAGTTCAGTTGGTTAGAGCGTCATCCCAATATGCCAGGGTTGTGGGTTTGATCCCTGGTCAGGGCACATATAAGAATCAATGGATGAATGCAGAAATGAGTGTAACAACAAATCAATGTTTCTCTCTCAAAAAAAAAAAAAGATGGGCTCACCTTGCAACAGGCTCCACTTCACCCTCCAGTACAAACTGAGAAGGCAGAAGCAGGCTCTAGATTGAGCAAAAGCTAACTTTTATTACATACCAGACACTTGCAGGTTTTATCTTATCTTAACTTCAAACCAAACGTGTAATTTGGGCATTGTTAAATCCTTTGTTCAGATGCGGAAGCAAAAGACAGAGAAGTTAAGCAACCTGTCACATAGTGTGGGAACCCAGAATTCAAATGGACAGGTTTGATTGATCACAAAGTCATTTGTCAAGATAAGAGTACAGAGACAACCACACAGCAACACAGCCAACAAACCTACTGGCATCCCTAGGTCACAGTTGTGCCTGTGCGCCCCTGTCTCTCATCAGCTTCTTAGAAAATGCAGTGACTTCCAAGCCTTCATCAACAACTGTCTCCAAGGTTCTTGAGAATAGGAAAAACTTTTTTTTTTTAATCTTTCTGACTTGGACCTGGTTAGGGACTCCCCACCCAGGGCATACCCTGGCCCAGCAGTAGTTGCATTCATAACATAAAGAGAGGAGAGGAGTTGAGAGCTGAGCATTGAGATTTTATCAGGGAAACAGTGTTACCCAATATCAATCACATAACTGTGGCTGGAGGGCATGAGTTGAAAGGATCATTCAAATGCCCTCCTAAAATCATTCACCTATATTCTGAGGAAATGGTTGACCAGGAAGGCAGCAATGAAAGTGATTCAAAACTGGCATGCTGCAATTGTCCAGAAAACTATACTAAAAGCAAGTTTTCATGAATAAAAGGGGGGGGGGAGATAATGAATAATGGGGGTGAATAGAACCTAGAACAGAGGCATTCCAAAAACCAGCTTAGTTCCCCAAACTCACCAGTCCCATATGCAACCCCACAGGCCTTATTCATCCTCATCACCAAGCCCTGGTTCCCACATCCAGCTGTGAATTAGCAGCTTCCTGGGAGCTTTTAAAAATGCAGCTTCTCAGGTCTGGTGTCAGGTCTGAAGAATAAGGATCCCTGCAGAGTGGGACTAGGAATTGGTGTCCATTCAACTTTCACTTACTTATCATTAGTGGATTCTAATGTGGCCAGTCACTCCAGCAACCAGCTATTTTAAAGGACACTGGCACACAAGACAACTTTCTGGAAGAAAAAAGTCCTCATGATTTAAATCAGAGATCGTTGCCTTTGAAATGCTTCTGGGAGGTCTGAAGGCAGACTCTCCCACAGCATGCCAGCAGAGCTGCCTGGTACAATCCACCTCTTCTACCGAGTCTGTGAGCCACTTGTTCACTTTTTAACCTCTTTTCTGTGTAAGGAAATGCTAATAATTTTGTAGCGTAATATTTCAATTTGTATTCTGGACCACAAAGGAGGCAACACTCTGCTGACGGACAAACCTAACCCATTCCCACGGAGACACTTACAGAAGAGAAGTGGGATCCCCACGCCAGCTTCCCTCAAAGCGTCTCCCTTTGTTCACGTGCCACAGTTGAAGCTCAAACCCTGGCTGAGGTCAGCAATAAAAGGACAGCGAGCAATTTAATTCACTTCTTATTCCCAAAGCGGGGGTTTTGCTTAAGTAAGCACAGGCTTCTGGCTGGCTCCTCTTTGCGGAAGTTTTCCTCAAATAACATTTGCATTTACACTTTGCAAATCACTTTCTCTCTCATTACTATCTCATCCGATCATCCGGCCACCACAGAGACGTTGGCATTATTTCTTCTGTTTAAAGAGGCGGAGGATCAGAGAGTTCAGTGACTGGCCCAAGCTCACACGGCTAGGAAATGGAAAACCACCATTTGGAACCAGGTCTTTTGAATTCAAGTCTTCTCATGCCTTTGTCCTGCCTTTAAAAGGCCTAACAAATGTTGTTGAAGGAATAAGTGAAATGATGGCTGGATAGAAGGATGGATGGTCTTTTATGAAACAAACACAATGGTAAAGATTCAAATTAACTTTAATATACACTATTGGATATAGAAGAAAGACATCGAAAGAAAGCATTAGAAATGGACCGCCAAACATAAAGCTAACCTGAATTTTATACGTGGTCTTTTCTCGGTAAGACATTTGTCAGGAATTTGTCTTCTGAGCTATCGCAGATGGAGAACATGTGATTCAGACTGGATTCAGAGCCTGAGCTTGAATCCCAGCTCTGTTACTTACTAGCTGTGTGGCCAAGGGCAAGTTACTCAACCTCACTGTGCCTCAGGTTCTCTGTCCACAAAAATGGGATAATAATAATCATGCATACCTTATAGAGTTGGTTGAGAACTTAAGTTACTACATATGTAATGTATTTTGAATTGTACCTGCACCCAGTAAGGTATCACGCATTTCTTTTACATTAGTAAAAACATCTGCTCGAGTATAATCAACTCTCAATGATCTATGTGTAGATTATTCACTGGATTTTAGGTTTTAGTTTGGGGCTGGGTTTATACCCTTGCTGGCAGCAAGAATGGCATCAGGTGTTATACAGGTGGAGTCAGACTGGACCTCAGGTCAGCAACTTGGGTAATAGAGTTCTGGCTAAGAAAGAATTCAGAGCCAAGACTCAAACTAGAAGAGAACGTTTATTTAGAAAGTCACAGAGGTAAAAGTGAGCCGTAGAAGAAATGGACTCAGGAAACAAGTTACAGAAGCAACAGAAGGAGCCCGGAGCTTAGCAGAGAGAAGGGTAAATGTCACATACCTGGCAGGAGAAAAGAGAGGGAGCGGATAGGTGTGGGCATGTTCCCAAGAGGGAGAGCTGCTGGGTCCTCCATGCCTTTTAAGGGTGGGGATTTTACAGGAGGTCAGCTTTCCAGGTGTGTCCTTTCAGAGTTGTGATTTCCACTGATTGGTTGGCACCAGGGAAGGGGGTCATTAGTCAGTGCAGCCTGGAGCTGAGACACAACTGAGGCCTAGATGTATGATACGAGTGAGAATGCCATTGTCCTGGGGGCTTAATGCTTCATCCCCTGTTTCGTTCCCCCTCTAAAGGGGTTTATCCCACATGACTAGCAACATGCCAGAGGAGGATCTGAACCACATGACAAGCCTTATAACAAGTTAGAGGGATCAAAACTCAACAACCAGCAATATGCTAGGGGAGGAAAGATTACTCTGGGGGCGAGGTCCTTGTTTTCCCAGCTTTGCCTGTTGCTAGGCACCCAGAACTTTCACCCTGGTGACCTTGTGTACCTGCCCCATTGTCCTTGCTCTGTTCATGTCTGTCTAATTGCCTGCCACACCCTCACACATAGAGATCCGTGCTCTTGTTACACAGCTGCTCTTGGGGAAGGACAAAGGAATTCACACTTGCAGAGCAAGTGCCATATGCCAGGCAATTGGCCAGACACCTCACACATGCCATTTTACTTAATTCTCACAATACCACAAAGTTGCTATTAGTGCCCTCATTTTACATATGAAAAAATTCTAAGACTCAGAGGTTTGAAAAAAACCCTAGCTGGTAAATGGAAGGGAATATTTATCCAAGCCTTTCTCTTTCCTGAGCCCTTGCTCTTTCAGACAGTCTCTTGTTCAGAATAAATATGAATCCTATCCTTACTAAATTCAAACTACAACCACATGCCTTTTCTTGAGTCATGCAGTGTGTCTCAATCTAGCCCCAGGCCCAGGGCAAATTCTGATGGCCTGCAGGAACCACTCCTAGAAAAATCAAAGGCATAGGAAGATCAACCACCCAGCCAAGCCACCATCAAACCAATGCTTTCACTCAGGAACAAAAATGTACTAGTATAATATGCTGCAATATGCAAAGCACTGGGGGTGATAAGAGTACTTAACCTTACAAGGTGATTGTGATGACTGAGTTGCAACAGCTCCTGCCACATGGCAAGCGTTCAATAGCTGTGAGCTATAAAGAGCCATTCAACATCAGGTTTAAGAGCATGAATGTGGGAGCCAGGCAGCTTGTGTTAAAATCCTGACTATATCCCTCATAGTGGGTAACCTTAGACAAGTTATTCAATCTCCCTGTGCCATAGTTTTTCTCCTGTAAACTGGGGGTGACAATGACACCTACCTCAAAGGGTGGTTGTGAGGATAAAATGAGCTAATATAAATGAAGCATTAGAACAGCGCCTGGAACACAGTAACGGCTATATGACTGATTTTTATTATTAAGAAAGTGGGGGTTGCATTGAGGATAAAAAGGGTTAGGTGAGATATGGAAAAGCATACATTTACATATACCATTGTGGGGTTCTATATTAATGCAATTTGTTGGCAGGGTAGCTTGGCAACAGCACTTGGAATGTTTGTTTCTTCTGATTCATCCATTCCATGCAATTCCAAACCACAAATCTACCAGCACAAATGTGTATGCATGTGTGCATTGGGTACTGAGGGAAGCAAGGAGAGGGAAGCAGTAACTGCCTTAACCCAATAAGGAGAGAAGCTAGAAACTTGGGAAGCAACAACATTCGTAAGTGGAAAACTATCCAAAAATCCCCTTCAAGTCAGGAACAGGATAAGAATACCCACTATCATTGTTTCTCATCAATATCATACTGAAGACCAAGCCATCTACGAAAGAGAAGAAAAATACAGATGGAAAGAAAGAAAAAAATCTGCCACTAAGTGGTTTTTGTTGATTGTTTACACAAAATCCAATAGAATCTATGGAAAATTTATTATTATTACATTAATAAGTGAACTTGGGAAAGTAGCTAACTATAAGAATAATGTAAACGTCAACTGCAGCCCAGCAGTGTGGCTCAGCGGCTGAGCACTGACCCACGAACCAGGAAGTCAGGGCTTGATTTCCAGTCAGGGCACATGCCCAGATTGCAGGCTTGATTCAGCCAATCAGTGATTCTCTCTCATCATTGATGTCTCTCTCTCCCTCCCTCCCTTTTCCTCTCTCTGAAATCAACAAGCATATATATTTTTTCTGTATAGCAGCAACAAACAGGAAACCTAATTTTTAATAAGATGTATAACTTATGTATTTTTCTGTAACACATTATCCCAAAACATAGTGGCTTAAAATAGCAAACATGACAGTCTGGCGGTGACAACCTCCTCATGATGACATGCCTCTCACTAAGGATCTCCTCCATCCCTCCCCAGAAGTGGAGAAGAGGGGGCACAAGAAGAAGCGCCTGTGCAGAGCCCCAGGCCCTACTTCATGGGTGTGAAATGCCCAGGATGCTATAAGATCACCACCGTCTTTAGCCTCGCACAGACAGTAGTTCCACTGTCCTGTCAGCCGACAGGAGGAAAACAAGGCTTACAGAAGGATGCTCCTTCAGAAAGAGGCAGCACTGAAAGCACCTCCAATCAAGTGAGTGGGGAGCCATCCTGATAAACACATTTTAGATAACCAACAGAAAACGCGTTATCTCTTACCTCTTGCGTTATCTGAAGGCAGAAATTCGGGGAGGACTCAGCTGGATGGACTGCCTCAGGGTCTCGTACAGGCTGCAGTCACATGTTGGGGGCGGGGGGCTGTAATCATCCGAAGCCTTGACTGGGGCTAGAGGACCCACTTCCAAGATGGTCCATCCTTGCGGATGGAGTCTGCAGGCCTCAGTTCTTGCTGGGTCTTAGCAGGTCTCAGTTATCTCCACGTGGACCTCTCTATAAGGCTGCTCGTGTATCCTCATGACATGGCGGCTGTCTTCCTACACAGACAGTGATCTGAGAAAGAGCAAGGAAGAAGGCAGAGTACCATTTATGATCTAGTCTCTGAATTACTTCTGCTTTATTTTTTCCTTAGCAGCAAGTGTGTAAGTCCATCCCACACCTAATAAGATCAGCATTAAGCTGCACCTTTTAAAGGGAGGCTTTTCAAAGAATGTGCAGGGATACTTTAAAACCACCAGAGATGTCAAACACAAAAAAAGTCTAAGTTACTTAAAAATAAATCTAATAAAAGATGGTCAAAACCTTAAGAAGAACATTTTAAAACTTTAATGACAGACATCTGAAAAGACCTAAGTAAGGGCAGAGATATATGTTAAGTAGTCTCAATACCAATTTTCTCAAACTGATTTATTAAGTCAATTCACTAACCTAAACCCCCAACAGAACATTAAAAACAATGTTTTTCACCTGAAAAGCAGATTCTGGAACTCATATGGAAATTCAAAGATCCAAGGATAGAAAATACACTCTTGAAAAAGAAAAAGTACAAGAGTGAGGAACATGCCCCATATATCTCAAAACTTCTAGTAAAGTTTGATATCAACAGGAGTTAAAAACAGTATGGGATTGTCTCAGAAATAAACAAACTAGAGACCTATACAACTACAGAAATGCGATTTATGCCAGAAGGAACACTGCATGTCACTTGAGGGAGAAGATACTGTTTAATAAATAATGCTGTGACATTATTGGGGGGTGAACGCGACATGGTATCCCTGTCTGAGGCCATATTCCCAGGCAAATGAAGTCCAGGTAAATTTAAAACTTAAGTGTAAAAGGTGAAACTCTGAAAGTAAAAAATATTTAAGGATATGTCTATGTGGTTTTATGGTATGGAAGTGCTTCTTAAGGAGAAAAAAAAATGATAACTAAAAAAATGATTAATAAATATAACTATATTAAAATGAATAAAGTTGAACATCAAAAAACAGCAGAAAAGAAATGAACTCACAGAAACAGAGAACATTTTGACTGTTGCCAGATAGGAGGGGAGTTGGGGAGATGGGTGGAAAAGGTGAAGGGATTAAGAAGTACAAATTGATAGTTACCAGAATAGTCATGGGGATGTAAAGTACAGCATAGGGAAGACAGCCAATAATATCATAATTACTATGAATGTTGGCAGATGGGTACTAGATTTATCAGCGTCATCACTTTACAAATTACACAAATGTCTAATCACTGGGGTGTACACCTGAATAAAATATTGTAATAAAATATTATATGTCAACTGTAATTGAAAAATAAAAATTTATTTTTAAAAATAATAAAATAAAAATTAAAAAAAGAAAGGGAAAAAGACAAGTCATACATGGAAAAATTATTAACAAAAATATTATTAACAAAAATAATAGTGTCCTGGAGATAAGGTATTTCTTAATTTTCAAGAGTGGGATTACTGTATCAATGTATATGTTGACCTGTTTATTTTAATAGGTATTGATAGAGAGTATTTGAAGAAGCTGTTCGCAACTCAGAGGGCTCATCCCCACCAGCAATAAATGTTATAGCTTTTTTAATTTTTGTCACTTTGAAACATGATGAACAATAAAACTGAATATTTTTCATTGGTTTTTAGTATGCTGTGTTTTGTAATATAAAAGTGGGATTTGGCATCATTTTCTTGTTCCTGGCTCAACTGAAATGGCTGCAGCACATGTTTATTGGGCATTTCTTTTAGTACCTTGTAAATTTCCTATTTATATATATTCTTTCTTTACTAGTCATTGTCTTGGAGCTCTCAGCAAATTCAAGATAAGAAAATACTATAATCTGTATACACATTTAAAAGCAGAGATAACTCCCTTAATTTAAGGATATTATTTTGTTTCCAGAAATCCCAGGAAGTCTAGTTAAAAAGGAAAAATTGCACCTTAGCTGGTTTGGCTCAGAGTATTGGCCTACAGACTGAAGGGTCCTGGGTTCAATTCCAGTCAAGGGCATGTATCTCAGTTGCAGGCCCTATCTCCAGGCCTGGTTGGGGTACCTGCAGGAGGCAACCAATCAATGTGTCCCTCTCACATCAATGTTTCTCTCTGTCTCTCCCACTCCCTTCCATTCTCTCTAAAAAATCAATGGAAAAATATCCTTGTGTGAGGATTAACAAAAAAAGAAAAATTGCTAGAATTAATAAAATAATTTGAAAAGATGGCTCAATAGAAGATAAATACACCAAGATCAATACTTTGTGCCATGCTAGCATAAGCACCTAAAAATGGAAATGTGGGAGACATTTCATTTGCAATGGCAGATAGAGTGAATACAGTATTTCAGAAGAAATTTAACACAGCAGGCTTAGAACTTTAATAAATAAATCTATAAAATCTTACCAAAAGGAAAGACAAACTATTCTGAACAATTCCTCTAGTTTTACCTGCCTAAAAGCAAGGAGCAGGGAATGGCTTGGTACAGGAGAATAATTCAGAGTGCAGGGAAGGTGGCAATTTCATTCAGTCATTCAGCAGGTTTTTATTGGGCACTTACTAAGTGCTAGCCTCAGCTATATGTGAGTAATAATCCAGACTTAGTCCCTGTTCTCATGGAGCTGATTTAGTAGTAATGAAAGACAAGGTTTTAGAAAATCACAACACATTGAGACATTGAATGTCACCTTGACAGATGTGGAAACTGACGCCCAGACAGAGATGCAATTTGTTGCGGTCCATATGGCTAGTAAGTCATCACATTGGGACTAGAACTCACTTCTCTTGACTTTCTCAACATACAGTTCTTCCTCTCAGATTACAGTCTGAGGGGTATAGTCTAATCTAGTATTTAGAGAGATTTTTGTAGTACAATTATACACAGAAGGCATTAGACATGAGGAAAACTAGGCATTGTGATGGTGTGCAAACTCTTTTAATATGTTCTTAGACAATGAGTAGGGTATATGCAAACAAGGGAATACCAGGAAGGCCATTAAAAATTATGTAAATCTGGAAAAAATCTACATATGGAAATACGACTATTTCCTATTATTAAGTGAATAAAAAAGGTTATAGAATATTACATTTATCCTGTATATGTAAAAACATATATGTAAATACTGGTGTGTGAAATTATACAACATGAAAAATTATATGTAACTAGAGGCCCTGGTGTCTGCAGAGTGAGCGGGGTCCCTCCAGCAGGTGGGGTCCCTCGGCCTGGCCTGCGGGAATCAGGCCAAAACTGGCAGTCCAACATCCCCCGAGGGGGCCCGGAGTGTGAGAGGGCACTCTGCAAAATTGCTGTCACTTGGCAGCTCCTGCATTGAATGTCTACCCCCTGGTGGTCAGTGCATGTCATACCTACCGGCCAGTTGGCTGGTCGACTGGTTGGCCAGACATTTAGCTTTTTATATTTATAGATTATATGTGTGGACATATGTATGTATGTGTATACATATAGTGTGTGTGTGTAGAGATAGAGAGAGATATAACAGTTTCTGGATGAATATTCACCACGATATTAACCAGTTATTTGGTGTTGTAAAACATAAGGTGGATTTTATTTTCTTCTTTGTACATTTCTCTATTTTCAATTTTTTTATATTGATCTGGTATTTTTTTTTTAAGCAATGCAATTTAAAAGATAGATTTCTCTGAATAACTCCAGGTACCAGAAGCATGACCAGTGGGTTGGAGCAAATATTCACGCTAGAATGTGGACATTGGATATAGAGATCACAGCAGGGCCTACTTATCCAGAAACAGAAGTGAGGAAATGAATCTGTATTTAGGACCAAATGATGGGCCTTTCTCATGCACAAATAATCTGGAGGAGCCTGCATTCTTGATGACGCCTTTGGCCTCCACCAGTCATGGACTGCCAATCTTTGGGCATAATGTCATAGGAGAAAAACAACACCTACATGTAGAATTCTTTCAGCTTCCTGTTGCTGAAGGTAATCCTAAAATATGCATGTAATAAAACCTCTAAAATTGGACTTTGCTTAGTCATATTTTGTGATGTTCTTTTTTTTAAATTTTGTTTTATTGCTTAAAATATTACAAAGAGTATTACATATGTCTCCTTTTCCCCCCCTCCCCCTGTGATATTCTTTTTAAAAAAAAAATTTGTATTGATTTCAGAGAGGACGGGAGAGGGAGAGAGAGATAGAAACATCAATGATAAGAGGGAATCATTGATTGGCTGCCTCTTGCACACTCCCTACTGGGGATCGAGTCTGAAGCCCGGGCATATGCCCTTGACAGAAATCAAACCCAGGACCCTTCAGTCTGCAGGCCGATGCTCTATCCACTGATCCAAACCAGCTAGGGCTGTGATGTTCTTTTATAGGAGCTAAAATTAACTTTTGCCAAATTAATTTTAAAATAAATCAAGACTATAAATTATGGAGGCAAGGAAAATCATTATCTTTCTTGAAAGAATAACTTACTTATCAATCACAAGACCTTTAACAGTACCGAGCACAGAGTTACATACATGTAGATGCTATTTCCATGATAATAATTTGTAGTTATTCCATAATTCTTTTTGGCAATGCCTTGCTAATCCATTCCAATTTGATCTTCAGTCCAGAAAACTGACTTTTCTCCTAAGTTCTCTACAGTCAGCTACATTGCTTTAAAGTTCCATCCACATCCACAGACGAACAATATAACCTCAAAATATTTCCTTAAATCTATTATTTACGCTTTTCAGTGAGTGTAATTCCCCCACACATGCATCACCTAAGGTCCAGACTCTTCTGTTCTGATTTTGTGAGGAAACTTTGCAATGAAGAAATGTGATGTTTTAGAAAGCTACACAGAAAGTACCCACCTACACTACATTATTTTACCATAACTGGTAACTATTGACCTGTACAAAAAAAATGGTTTTTGGAGTAAAACTACATAGGCAATTTGAATAGTATAATCGAGTCATTCTAAATCATTTGGAATCCCTTCCCTTTGCCACATTTATTAATCCTTAAAGATTTTTCAGAAAAATGGTTTGGCTCCAATATTCTTCACATGCCATCTGTTCAAGCACATTCCTTATATTCTTACTAGGTTTTCACAGATGCCACTTTTTAAATCAGCAAATCTCCTCAGGAGAATCATCTGGCTCCTGTCACCCCGACTCCAGGGAGCCCCAGACATCTCAGTAATACCAGTGTCAGAGCAGATGTTCCATACTCCCTGGCATATTTCCCTCTCCCGGTAGGTAGAGTTCTGGAATGCAAATTCTGAGGTGAAGGAAAAAAACCTCTTCGGTGCAAGCATTTTCTGCAAGTGTGCTCTCTCTGTATCCAATGCAGTGCTCAGTAGCCTCATTTCTGCTCTTCTGGAGACCTGGTCAGAGAGTCTCTTTGCTCAGAGTACAGGAAGCAGAAACAGACAGAGATGGAGACGAGAGAGAACACTGGAAAACCAAAGGAAGTGAGAACAAAGTTGCGTCAAATTATATGAGGTGAAGCTTTTAAAGATCAGCTGAGTTGATTCCACCATGGAGTTAAGCAATGTTCTGGTCCGGGCAGAAGAGAGCAGATGGGATTAGGCAGGTATGTGAGATACAGCTGTGACCGCCTGCGCCCTACCAAACAGAGGACTGTGAGATTTTCCGTGGAATTAGATCTCCAAAGACCACTAGTTGGGACAACTGAGCCCAGGTCTTCATTGAATGCCAGGATCTGATGTTTAAATTACTTAAAACACTCCTTCCAGATCTACAACTCACCTGGACACACCTCAAAGTGAAACGTATATGCAGAGATGCCGAAACCATGTCAGATTAGGGGGAAAGGGCCCTGGCCTGCTGTTAGAACAGGGCTCTAGAGTAGGGTGTGTATGAACTCCCCTGTCCAGGGGACCCTGGGCAAGTGGCCCGATTTATCTGACGCCTCAGTTTCCTTATCTCTAAAGTGAGCAGTGAAACTAGACAACCACGGGGTCGACCGCCCCAGCCTTAAAGTAGCACCGTGCGTTATGCATATGTTTATAGTACTTCCTATCGAACTGGATTGCATCCACTTCCAGATGAGCATAACAGATGTCAAGAGCTGTTGTGTCATCTGGGGCCAAAAGAACAAAAAGAACCATGTTGAAAGTCTGTATGTTTAGGAGAAACAATAAACGAAGATGAAAAGCTGTAGGTTTTCTCAGTAAGGCGCACAGCGTTACAGGTGCCTCTTCCACGGCTGCAGCACGAGGCGAGGACAGTGCCCGGAGCGGTGGCTGGAGGGGTCTCGGGGTCTGGGTCCAGCCCTGCCAGCCACTCGGAGACACATCAGGCAAGAAACCCGCATCGCTGAGGCGTAGGGTCTTCATCTTTAAGGAGGGAATTAAAGAGGATGGATGTGCTTTGTGAAAGAGGGTACACCCTCCAGATTTAAGCCTGGTTACAGACATCAATAAAACGAAAGTTTAGTAACATATTTCTCTTCTCCCCATCACTCTCTTGCTTCTTCCAAACTCACAGACAACTTCGACTAGGCCAGCAAGAATTTCAACTGACTAAGCCACTGCAATCAATCCCTGTTCCCATTCACTGCACATTTCACCTATGAGGGGACAGGCAAATCTAAACAGAAGCAGGTGAACAAATACCTACATAACTCAATTACTGGGGGCGGGGGGGTGGGATCACCAGGCTTAGCAAAGACTTAAAAAAGTAACATTATTTTCCCCTTATTGGAAGTTGGAGAGATTGCTGACTTTTTGTTGTTGTTGTAATTTCTTTGTTTTGGCTTTGATATTCAATTATAGTCTTAGTTCTTTATATTGACCAGGACTTCAAAGGCCTTTAAGAAATGCAAGCAAGTTTTCCAAATAAATGCTAAACCTCTCAATCTCAATCTCTCCCCCTCTCCCCCCTTTCAGGATTAGGTCTTGGTAAATTTACAACGGTGTTTATATTCAGCAAACTTGCTCTTTCTACCATTTGCCTTCACTTCTCCCTTTTATTACTACTCTCTTCCCAAGCCATTCTGAACCTGAATCAGCTCTGAAATGCCCCCAGCCGAAGCCCACCTGCTCACACTTCTCAATCCCACCCTGTTGCCTCATTCATTGTCCTATTAAGATTGCTTTCCCCTGTCTCATTCCCTTTAGTCTTAAAAGTGGTCGGCCAGTTACGCTGGCAACTCCAATGACCGCAGGGTTAACATGTTAAGTGCCCAGCCTGTTTTGTCTTCCGGACGGAAAGTATGGTAGAAGATCAAGTATAGGTGACTGACTGGGTGCTTAACGTGTTAATGCCTGCAAAGTTCATCGCTCCTATGGCACTGCCTGTTTACATAAGCCTCATCCAGACACAGACACTGCCCTGTAAAACATGGTAGCCACATGTGACTAAACTTAAATATCCATCAGTTAAATAAAATGTAAAATTCTGCTCGTCAGTGGCACTGGTCATGTTCTAAACCAGCGGTTCTCAACCTATGGGTCGCGACCCCTTTGGCGGTCGAACGACCCTTTCACAGGGGTCGCCTAAGACCATCCTGCATATCAGATATTTACATTATGATTCATAACAGTAGCAACATGACAGTTATGAAGTAGCAACGAAAATAATTTTATGATTGGGTCACAACATGAGGTACTAGAAGGTTGAGAACCACTGTTAAGCCATAAGAATATTTCTATTGCCCTAACCGGTTTGGCTCAGTGGATAGAGTGTCGGCCTGCGGACTCAAGGGTCCCAGGTTCAATTCTGGTCAAGGTCATGTACCTTGGCTGCGGGCACATCCCCAGTGGGGGGTGTGCAGGAGGCGGCTGGTCTGCTCATCGATGTTTCTAACTATCCCTCTCCCTTCCTCTCTGTAAAAAATCAATAAAACATATTTTTTAAAAAGAATATTTCTATCAACACAGAAAGTTCTATTAGCACTGCTTAACAAAAAAGAATTAATTTTAGTAGCGGACCGTGAATGTGACCGTTATTTCTGTGCAGAGCAGAGTTACAGGCGCTAAAAGTAAGTATATTTGTGTATTATAGGTGTGTAATCAGGACTGGGGTGGGAGGAGCCGGATGAGGGCGAGATGACCGCCTTTTGATGAGTACTATATGCCAGGGTGCGGGCACAGGCAGGCCAGCCATCGGCGGGACTTTTTATTAAACAGGCAGTCCTCCAAAGACCCATTTTACAGACAAGAACACAGAAATGAAAAGTGGTTAAGTAATTTACCCAAAGCTTTGAAACCAGAATGCAGACTCAAGACTGTTGGAATCTCAGTGTCCTCTCTGTTGTACCTGCTGCCTGTCGATCTCTGTCCCCAAGGAAAAGCAGGTGGGACTCCCAGCCACTGCCCCTCAAAGCCACTCCTTTTCTCTCCCTTCCAAGTGGGGGTGAGGGCTATGTCAGCACAGAGCAACAAGTCTTTGTTAACATTTCCTTTTGAGATTATTATAGATTCAGTGCAGGGTAAGAACTGATACAGAGAGCTCTTGTATCCTTTCAACATGTATATTTATAATCTGCTACATACTGACACTCTCCTTGGTGCTGGGGTCACAAAGACAAGATGGCCTTTCCTCTTGAAGACTTTAGAGGCCAGCGGGGAACATATAAAAAAATAATATCGAGTTGGTTAAGACCAAAAGGTAATGCCATTTTCACCTGCCAATTAGCAAGCAACAATGATAGTAATGATATTCTAGCTAAGCTCCTGTGAAAGAGGCCCTCCCATATTTTATTGGTGAAAGTGTAAACGGAGGCAAATAGGAAAGCGAGTTGGCAATATGCATGAAATATTTTCATCTCTCGGCTAATATTTTTTGAGCGAGTGCCTGCTATATGCCAGGCACTGGACTAGACCCATGGGGGAAACGCTGAACAAAGCAGACACTGCCCAGCCCTTCTGAGACTTACACAGGCGCGTCTGGTTTACAGGCAGACAAGAGTGTGAGAAGTGCTGTGAGAGGCAAAGTGGAGGCGTTACAGAAGCACTTGTGAGGGGAGCTGAGTTCAGCCTTGGGTGGTTAGGAAGGCTAACCTAGAGGAGAGGATGGAGGAGGGCCCTCCGGCTATTAAATGATGAAGAGGAGTTAGCCAAAGGAAGAGGAGACAGGCTGGCGTGGAGAAAGTACCCTAAATAGCATGAGCAGCACGCTCACGGGAAGGATGAGCATCAAAGGAGAATGGCCTAGAAAATCTGGCAAAAGTATCTCAAGGAATAACCCAGAATACAGAATAACAGCAAGCCAACCTTTCCAACGTGAAGATTTTCACTACATTGTTACTCATAATGGTGGAATATTATAGTCTATTTCAATAAAAGAGATCTGGTAAAGTTATTGATGGTACATCCACAATATAGAATATTTTGTAACCATTGAAAATAATGTTTTCAAAGTGTTTTTTAATATTAAAATGCTTATGTTAAAATGTTAAATGAGAAAGGCAGGATACATAATTTCATATCCTAAATGACCACAAGCATATTAAGTGTGTGTGTGTGTGTGTGCGCACGTGAATAAATGGAAGGAGGCAGGTTAAAATATGAATAGGATTGTCTTTGGACAGTGAGATTAGATTATAGGTGGGTTTTGTGTATATGCTGTTTATAGCATGATGGTTAGCCTGGAGCAAAACCCAGTTCATTCATTTACTTTTTGTGTAACCTTGGGCAAGTTACTTCACTTCTGTGTCTCAGTTCCTCATTTGTGAAATAGGAATAATTATAGCACCTACATGATAGGTTGTTGTAAGCATTATCATGTACAGTATGTGGGCAGGCTACTATTATCATTATATCAATTATTAGCATTCTGCTCTCTATTTTTAAAATTTTCCTATAATGTACTTATACGACTATTAAATGAAAAACATTTTAAATCACTCTGTTAAATGTTGTAAGGGACTTGTGTTGTAAGTTAGTAGTATGTGTTTTCAAGGAGACACTGGGAAGGGGCAGCTTATCCATCTGGGGGAAAGAAAGATGTCAGAGAAGGATCGCTGAGAGAGGAAGATGCTGTCTCAGCTGACTTTCAAGAACAAGGACTTAAGAGAAGAGCAGGAGGGAATTCAAGACAAATGGAACATGAATCAAAAACTTAGAATCTTAGTGATGACAAGCCAGAAAGGGCTTAAAGTTCATCCAGGCCACTTTCTACCCATGCAAGTTTCCCTCTACAGCAGTCCTACGGAGTCTTAACTGCATTCAGAGAGGAGCTCACCACTGTATGAACAAACCCAGCCATGGCTGGGCAGTTCTTTGTCACAAAGTGTTTCCCCATAGGTACACAGTCAGCACTCATCTACCATTGCACTGACGTACAGACACACCAGAGCAAAACCTAAGCAACAAGTCCACGCCAACAGACGCCTGTGGGCTGTCAGAGTCACCTTGGCGTGGTCATCAAAGCAATATTCCCCACTCAACCGCACGGTCCTGGTGCTTGAGCATGGCTTTGAGATGCCCGACAAACATTACTCACGCCATTGTTTTCAAGTGCAAAAGGCACAAGAGTGTTGAAAGTTTAGGTACAAAGTATTATATGATTGCAATGGAAAGAGAGAACATTAAAAATATGAAAATAATACTTTTCCTTTTTATAATAGCACTAGAGGCCCAAAGCACGAAATTCGTGCAAGGGGTTCGGCGCTCACAGCCCCGGCTTCGTCAGGAAGGTCGTCCGGACAGTTGTTCTGCCGTTTGGTCTAATTAGCATGTTAGCTCTTCATTATATAGGATAATTGATTCTGAAGAAAATAGTGAATTTATGTAATATATAAAAACAGTTGTGACAGCAGTTGGCACAATGTAAAGAAGAGATGTAATTGGAAAATCTGTTAAGTATGTGGCTAGAGAAACATCAGTACTGTGTGCCCACAGGAGAGCACTGGAAATACACCGAGGAACTGGGAGGCCAGTCCTGGCGAGAGGCTTTATTCGAAGCCTGTAGGTCTGAGCACTATTGGAAGCTAAACAACAGCAGCAGATGTTATACTAGCAGGTACAGACCCTGTGGCAACTGTCACCTCCCCAACACCTTTGACATCTAGTTAAAACTGAACTACATGATAAAGATAGCGCTACAAATCAGCAAGGCGAGAACGGGTTATTCAATTAATCCGTTGAGCCTTCTGGATTAAAAAAAAAAACTGAAAAATAAAGTTGGGTCTCTATTTCACTCTTTACATCAAAACTAATTCCTGATAAATCAAATCTTTAACTGTGAAAAATGAAACCATAAGAAGAAATTTTTTAAAGAATTAGAGAGGTGAAAACACTTCTAGCATGACATACACCCAGAAATCATAAAATAAACTCAGAAAAATATATTTGTAGTTCCTATCACAGGCAAAACGTCTGTTTTCATGATATATAAAGCTCTCCTACAAATCAATAAGAAAATACCAACAACTCAATGGAAAGTAGAAAAAGAAATACAACAGCTTTTAATCACACGAAACGATGTTCAAATGCATTCATAAGAGAAACGTTAAATTAGCCCACACATTTTTCACCTATGAAATAGGAAGGGCTCAGGAAAAGTGATAATACACTCAGATACTGATGGTGAGTTGTAAATTGGTAAACTTTTATGACGGAAACTTGGCATTACCAGTCAATATTACACATGTGAGGTTTTTAGCAATTCCACCTCCAACAATTTATCCTTCATATATCTTAATATGTATGAAGTAATGTATGTATAAGGTTATTCATTGCGCCACTGTCTATGAGAGCAAAGGTAGAATGTCTATCACTATCAGACTACCAAGTAGATATTTTCAAAATGAGGCAGATATTTATGTTCAGATATAAAACACCTCCAAGACATACGGTTAATTGGAAAGAGCAAAATGTATTGCACACTATGATTTGTGTTAACAATAGAGCGCTATTCAGGTGATAGATGGAGACAGGTTTTTGCTTGTATGTGTTCAGAAGATTTCTGGAAGGCTAACCAGAAAGTACTAACAGTGGTTGCCTCCTCAGAGGCCCACTTGATAGCTGTAAGTTCAGGTTGAGATAAATTTTTTTTACCATAATGCACCTTTGTACCTTTTGTACCACATGTATCAGCTAACCAAAATAAACTGAATTTAAAAACAAATTCCCTGCTCAAAGCAAATCCCTTGCTCTTCTCTGATACCCCATCTTTTCCTTGTGCTTGCAGACTTAGATCACCTATAAAACCATGAGCAACTTGAGGGCTGCACTGTGTCTCCATTGAATTCCCATCTCCGGCATCCAGCACAGTGCCTTACACACAAAAAGAGACTTAGAAGAAGAAGAAAAAAAAGTGATGCCTTGAAGAGTGATGGAGACCTTTTTCTTGGAAAGAAGTCTAGGCCAGCGTTACATATGGCCCTAATACAGCAGCGAGCAGGGCTGTAAGGCCCCAAGAACATCTACCCACCAGTCCTGGGGTTCTACCTTTAAGAGGAGGGAGGGTAAGAAAGAGACAGAGACAAAGAGAGTTCAAAACAGAAACTGAGCCATGTTCTATAGCTAATTCAGCTGATTTCATCTCAGCACAGGTACACCCAGCACTCCCTAAGGGAAGGCCTAACGGGAGGCCCACATTTTGATCAGCAATCATCTCTGCCCCTTTCTGATCATCTACAGATTTAAGACCACATAATCATCCCCCACGTCACAGAGTGAAGGGAGACTAAGAGGCTCCAAATCCCTTCTAAGACTTGCTTCTCCCTTCTCAGCAAGATTAGAGCAGTCAACAGCCGTCTGCCTATGTGTTCAGACCCAGCAGCCCGGGCCGCACTGCCCAGTGCCGGAGGGCAGTGTCTGGGACCCTAGTCTGTGGTCCGAAGTGTAGGGCATACGATCCATCTGCCCCGTGGCAGTGAGTAAGCTGGGGACCCTACCACAGCCAGGACGGAAAAGCCAGGGACCGGCTTCCCGCAGCCATGCTGAAAAACAGTGAGAGGAGGTGGTCTTGGAGCTACAGGCCCTGGAATACCGCGGAGGGTACCGATGCACCCACTTCAGGGAACAGCCAACACCGCGGGAGCATCTGCTCCCTGGAGGCGCGTTCCGGCTCCCAGGCCAGCATCCCACCGTGGACCGAGGGCAACTATAACTACTACATCGAGGAGGACGAGGACGGGGCGGAGGAGGAGCAGTGGAAAGACGACTTGGGCGATGTGGCCGAGGAAGACCAGCAGCCAGAGGAGGCCGCCCGGACGGAAGGCCGCACCGACGGCTCCACGCTGAACGTGAACGTGGGCGGCCAGAGCTACCACCTGGACTGCGCGCAGCTGGCCTGCTACCCCAAGACGCGCCTGGGCCGCCTGGCCGCCTGCACCAGCCGCGGCCGCCAGCTGGGCCTGTGCGACGACTACGAGGCGCAGACGGACGAGTACTTCTTCGATCGCGACCCGGCCGTCTTCCAGCTGGTCTACAACTTCTACCTGTGCGGGGCGCTGCAGGTGTGCAACGCGCTCTGCCCGCGCCGCTTCCTGGAGGAGCTGGGCTACTGGGGCGTGCGGCTCAAGTACACGCCGCGCTGCTGCCGCATCTGCTTCGAGGAGCGGCGCGACGAGCTGAGCGAGCAGCTCAAGATCCAGCGCGAGCTGCGCGCCCAGGCGCGGGCCGAGGAGGCCGAGCAGCTCTTCCGCGACGTGCGCTTCTGCGGGCCGCAGCGCCAGCGCCTCTGGAACCTCATGGAGAAGCCCTTCTCGTCCCCGGCCGCCAAGGCCATCGGGGTGGCCTCCAGCCTCTTCGTGCTCATCTCCATCGTGGCGCTGGCCCTCAACACGGTGGAGGAGATGCACCAGCGGGCGGAGGGCGGCCGCTGGGCGGTGCTGGAGCACGTGGAGGTGCTGTGCATCGCCTTCTTCACGCTCGAGTTCCTGCTGCGCCTGGCCTCCACGCCCGACCTGCGTCGCTTCGCGCGCAGCGCCCTCAACCTGGTGGACCTGGTGGCCATCCTGCCGCTCTACCTGCAGCTGCTGCTCGAGTGCTTCACGGACGAGGACCAGCGGCGCGGCCAGGGCTCCTCCCGGGAGCACGACCTGGAGACGGTGGGCAGGGTGGGCCAGGTGCTGCGTGTCATGCGCCTGATGCGCATCTTCCGCATCCTCAAGCTGGCGCGGCACTCCACCGGCCTGCGCGCCTTTGGCTTCACCCTGCGCCAGTGCTACCAGCAGGTGGGCTGCCTGCTGCTCTTCATCGCCATGGGCATCTTCTCCTTCTCCGCTGCCGTCTACTCTGTGGAGCACGACGTGCCCGGCACCAACTTCACCAGCATCCCGCACTCCTGGTGGTGGGCCGCGGTGAGTGCCATGGCCGTGGGCTTTCCTGCTCTCCTCACCGCCCTCCCATTCCCGGGTGCTCAGCTGCCTGCCTTCATCCTCTGATCGCCCCTTTGCCTTGCAAAAGGACCACCCCATGGCTGCCTCCAGCTAACGAAAAAGAGAGAGGGTTGTGGGGGGTTGGAAAGACAGAGATGCTGTAGTCCAGTAAGTAACAATTTGACTTGGCCCTCAGAATCTCCAAATCTAGAGTTAGTTTTAAAACCCTTGCCAGGCAGATTTTAAGAATTCGTTGTTGATGTCTGTGGGAAGCTGCCTGATCACCATTCTTGTTGCCGCTCATTGAACAGCTGTTATCCTAAGTAGTTGATAACTTTATCTTCACCCAAGGTGGTGGTTTTGATCACTATTTCTACTTAAAACAGAACAAGTTGGAAGTGGTTTCCGTTTTGTTGTTGTTGTGATTGTTGTGTGTGTTGTTGTTTTGTAAGGAGACTGCATGTTTATTCCAGAGAGGAAGTGAGACTTGGCTGAACACTGTCACCTTAACTGAAATCCCATTGGTCCTAGCTAAACTGAGTGAGTTAAGGAGCACCTAAAACTGAAACTTGCTCCAATGTCACGGAAACGCTTTCAGGACCTGGAATTATTGCCTCATTTTATAGAGGCACCGAGGTGCAGAGAGTTTGAGTGCAGTCACACAGCTAAATCCAGAGAGAAGACTGAAGCCCAAGCCAGTACAAGCGCAAAACCATTGCCCCTTCCACACCCAGCACCGCCTCTTCCATGCGTTAGCTCGTCTGCAGGCCTTGAACAGTGACTATACTAGTTATTTTTGTCACTTCTTTCTGTAGTAGTTGCCTTTTCATGCCAATTTATGCCATCTACTCTCATACCTGCATTTCTGGGATGCTAGACTAATCCCTGAAAAATCCCTGACGTCCTGGAAATGCTGACTGTGTCTTCTCGGGTCAGTGAGTAAGCTGGCATGTGTGCATACGAAGAACTAGGTAAATTATGTGGCTTCCATATTTTCTTTTTGTTGTTGACACTATTACAGATGCCTCCAATTTTCCCCCCTTTGCCCACCTACACCTAGCCCCACCACCCCACCCCCAGCCTTCACCACACTGTTGTCTGTGTCCATGGGCTCTGCATAGATGTTCTTTAGCTACTCTCTTTGCCTTCTTTTATCCAGACCCTCCCACTCTCCTCCCCTCTGACACCTGTCAGTCTGTTCCATATATTTTCTTAAGTAGATTATTATAATGCCTTTAAAGACATTAAGCAAATAGAACCAGTTTTTCTAGAAAGTCGGTATTTTCAACATTAACATTGGGTATGTCAGAACCCAAAGTCTTGGGTGAACTATCTGAGATGAACCAACCCGGGACTACTGACCATGCAGCTTGGTAGGATGGAAGGAAGATTTCTATTTCGATTCTTGCATCAGATCTGGCAATAATTACCTATGACCCTAAATAATGAGCTGTGAAACCTCATTCCCTCACTCCCACCCTCAGTGTCCTCGGCTCTACAAAGGGAGGATGGAGAGCTCAAATGTCCTTCAGCTTGAGAGCTCTCTTCAGTGAAGGGTTGACATTAGGCTCTTCCAAACAAGCTACCCAAATGCCACTCTCTGATCATATTCCAAACGACAAAAGGTCATCTCCATGGCAGGTAAACTGTAAGTACAGATGGAGCTGATAGAGAGTGATTTTTCCCCAGCAAATGACATTTACTTTGGAGGTGAGTAAGGTAGGCAGGGAAAAGAGCAAATCCACATGCTGATGATATAATTCCACGTTTTAGAGAGCCAACTTCTCATTCATTCAGATATCCTAGAAGACTCGCATATATAGGCCGGACCTAGTGGACGCATTAATATTTTAATTTTAACCCACAAAACTTTTTTTTTTTTTTACCTTTTGTATATGAACAGAAAGATTTTTATAAAATTGTTCTCGCCAATACTGGATTTTCCTTTTTAAAAATTCCCTGGAGTGAATGCCCTTTGACTCCATTTAATTTCTTGATTGGCTTAATATACAATGATGTTTAAAACTTTCAAATGATCCCCTTTTATGTTAGCTGAAATTATTTTACTCAAGACCAGTATTTTCCATAAATTGAACAATAAAAATTGAATCAAAATCCAGGTTTTATCTACAATAAATTTTACCAATGATTGCTTTTACCAATATGAGTTTTCTCTTGTAGCCTTTATCTCTAGCAGGCGCTATTTTCACAAACCAAAATTTGTACATTTCAACCTTACCGTTTCCCGACCTTAGCCTTTATCAATGGCCTTTGTTCATTTCATCCTCTGAGAATTATTTATACTAGTAAGAATCATTATGAATTAGATAAAAGACTGATAACTTGTATTTATTTCTAAACTATCTATAAGAGCAATTGCCCTTGAACATGCAAGCGCTGCTCTGTTCCCCAGGACTAATGTCTTATTAACCCCGTTCTTAATACTTCTACTAACATTGCATATTGTGTACTAAGGGTTTGTATTCTCCGTACGGCAAAGAGAAAGGAACACTGTCAAAATGATGCAGACAGAATGTCTTATTTCCTTATGTGGATACAAAGTAAAAAGATGCAAAATATTAGGACCAATTCCTCAGGTTAACCCACAAAAATCCATCTCATTCATTCACTGAGCAAGAATTTTTTAGCACCTCCAGTGTGCCAAGCAGTATTCTAAACACTAGAGATACCAAGTGATAGAAGAGAAGATGAAGTTCTTTCACTTGTAGAGTGTATATTCTAATGGAGAAAAATTTCAGATGTTTGTGTGTCTTGTATAGAATAATAGGATTGAGTCAACAATAAAAAAATAAATTTTAAAAAGATGAAGGAAAAAATATAATAGGATCGAGAGTGACTTGGGTGGCAAAATCTACATCTGATGGATGGCCAGAGATGCCCTCTTAAAGAGAACATTTAGGTAAAATTTGAACCATGAGAAAAAAACTCATATAAATATATACAGTGGGGCCTTGACTTACGAATTTAATTCATTCCAAGACCGAGCTCATTAACTCAAATTACTCTGTCAACTCAATGCAAAAAATCGGCCGAGAGACAGCTGGGATCTCAAAAAATTCGTTAGTCGGGACACTCATAAGTCAAGGCCCCACTGTATAACTAAACAAATGTGAAAATCCAAGAAGTGGAATCCTAGAAGTAACTTTAATTGAATAGTCTCCAAGCATTGTATTGATCATACATCTCATAATTTAAAATTTTTGAGCACACTCCCATGATCAGTGTGTGTTTAGTTATTCATAAATTTTAAGCCATTTATTATTGCAATAATATTGCTTCACAAGCCACCCCAAAACTCAATGGCTTAAAATGCCAAGCATATATTTAGCTAATGAGTTTGGGAGTCATCAATTTACGCTGGTTTCAACTAGAAGGTTCTTCTGATTTGGCCTCATATCTGATAGTCAGCTGGCTAACAGCTGGAGTGAAGGAGGAGACTAGGCTAGATAGCTATCATTCTTTAGCAGACATGTATCCATGGCAAAAGATGAGAGAGAGGGGGGAGGGGAGGGGAGGAGAGGAGAGGAGAGGAGAGGAGAGGAGAGGAGAGGAGAGGAGAGGAGAGGAGAGGAGAGGAGAGGAGAGGACATTGCAAGCACTGTATAAGCTTCTCTTTAATGTCATTTGCTCAACCCATTGGCCAAAGCAAGTCACAAGACCACACTCAGAATCAAAGGGCAGGGTAGGTTAACCCACCCACTATAGGAAAGCCCTATAACGTTATAGGCAAATAGCTTGGATAAAGGAAGATATAAAGAATTAGTTTCAGAAGCACAATCATTCTACTGCAGTAAGATATTCCTGCTCAAATATATTATACACATCAGAAAACATACACTCACACTGACATTTCAAGGACGAGGTAAAGAATGATAGGACTGATATTTTCTTCCGCCATTCCAGTGCTATATCCCTTGCAGTATATTCACCCACATTAGATTCTCTAATCCATTCTTCTATGCTTTTAGTGCTTCCAGACAACCTCAAATATGAATTACTTTTAATAATCGTCCCTCTCTCTCTGCCAAGGACCTTCCTCTGCTCAACTCAGGGTTTTAAGAGGAATACAATAATTTTCATTGCTGTGAATTCTCCTACAGCTGCAAAACAAATCCCACAAGGACACTCATGTCTGCAAACACTCGTGCATTTGGATATAAAATAGACCCGTCCCACTCAGCTGTCAAATGACAGTTATTTGTGAGCGCTAATGTAATAGGAAACATATGTAAGATGCTAGCCTGTAGTACATCCACAATAAATAGAAGCTACCATGTTTGACTAGTTAATAGTCTTTATCACATGGAAGCAATAACCTTTGCTTCCGGATTCATTTGGGGAGAAATAAAACAGAAGTGATTCCTTCTCTCCTGGGGGGGGATACTGTGGGACATATAAAAGGGTCAGCTGTCTTATCCTGGGACAGCTTCTGGGTGTTTAGATGAAGAGGCCCAGGCTTGCTACGCTCTCAGGGTTGCCTGGTGTGGGAAATGCATGGCACAGCTCAGTAAGAACAATTAGCTCGATGATGAAGCTGTAATCGTTGGCCTCCCGTGTGGCTATGTTTTCACGTAGAAAAGGGCAAATGGGCCGTTCAACAAGCCATTTCCTTCTGAGCTTTCAGAGCGAGTTAAAACTGTGGAAACCAAACAGGAAACTGTGTCATGAACTCATTCCTCCAGGAACCTACAGAGGCTCTTCAAAAAGAAAATTTGCCTCTGGCTGAGGCATCTGGTAATTGAGCCCCAGAGACCTTGCTCCTCTCTTTGGTTTCCTAGAGTATGATATCATTTCCTTGTAAATGGGTGTACTTATGAGATCATTCAGATTTGTTTTATTTTTTTAATCTTTGTTGATTTTGAGAGAGAGAGAGAGAGAGAGAGAGAGAGAGGAGAACATCAATCTGTTGTTCCACTTATGTATGCATTCTTTGGTTGGTTCTTGTCTGGGGATCGAACCTGCAACCTTGGCATATTGGGATGACACTCTCACCAAATGTGCTACCCGGTCAGGGCACTATATATTCTGTATTGTTATGGATTGATTGCATGCATTGAGGAGAGCCATTTGGAAGGTGAATCAGTGAAGTTATACTCAGGAGAACAGTGTGGGTATTTTAAACAGGAGATTTGATGCTGGGAAATAGATACATAGGTGCCAGAGGGCTAGAAGCAAAAAGGGTAAACTGAGATAACCCAAAGATTGGCAAATGTAGGAAACAGCTGTCAGCCCTAGAACTGGGGAACAAACAGGAGAAGGGGGAGTTACCAAGCACGGCGTACAGAGGAGGAGCCTCTGGGCAGCTGTTGCAGGGACCCCTGAGCTAGCACCGTGAGGTTGATGCCACGTGTGCTGAAAGGTCCCTGGGCCATCAATACCTGCTCTTATTGGAGGGTGACGCCAGGAACAGAAGCAGCTATAGAGACTCCCATCTCCTCATCGTACCTTCCAGCCTCCCAACAGCGTCTCTCATTGGCAGAGCACAACCAGAAGACAGTGGGCAAGGAAATTCGGGGATTGTAGTTTGCAGACTCCCAGTTGCAGAATTACAAAATACAGCTCAGAAGAGTGTCAGACTTGGGACTGAGAGACAACAGGTAAATGTCTGGCCCAGCCGGCAATTCATGTTCTAGCTCCTACAGAACTAGCACAGGAGCTGTCAATGGACAGAGGCTACTAGGCACCTTTATGACTTTTGATCTTGTGGACTCCTGATTTGAGGGTGGCCCCCTTCTATCTCTTTAAACTATGCTCTTCCTGTTTGACCATTATGAATTGACTGGGACATGACAGAATTGTAGGGGGCAGAGAGAAGTGCCAGGTCAGCCGAAGATGCAGAGGGCATCAGATTATTAGCACCTTTCTATGAGTATATTCATAGACTCCAAAGCTTGCTTTAGCTTTTGCACACCTCCTCCTTATTGTGCAATTTATGTACGTGTCAGACCTATAATATGTAGATGAGCTGGTTGTTCTCTTCCAGGTGGTCACCTATGATGTGATTCTAACAGTGCTTCCGCTGGTCAAAACAGTCTTTGAATTTCACTGAAGAACTATCTTCAGAGTCTGTGACATGTCCATTTGCTTCCTTCTAATCATGCTTAATCTTTACCTTTTTGAGAGTAGATTCAATACTTTAAAATAGTCTAGACCCCTGAGTTTAATATTGGCATCGAAAGTTAGTCCTCAAGCTGAGGCATCAGATAACTGTGTCCTAATTGTGGCCCAATAAGACCACTTGTTTCAAGGTCATTCCACTGAATCCTCTGTGCAGATTATAATCCTAAAGAGGAATTCCTAAAATATTTGGGTCGGCTAAGTATAGCCTAAGTATAGCCTAAGTATAGCCTTTGAAGCTAAGTCCTTTGAAGGACTGAGGTATGTAATGATTTTAGCCGGAACATCTTAGTCTTAAATTTTTTTTGGAAAAATAAGAAGGAATGTTAATTATTTTTAAAAATCAGTTTTATTCCTTGGGATCATAATTTCAAGATTCATGAATTACTGGCTGCCAAGGTTTCATACATGCCTAGTTCATGATGAAAGAAACATTCCTTGTTGAAGGAGAAATTCAAGTATAGCCATTCTACAGCTTTGGAGAAAAATTGGATGCTTGTCCTCCTTGTAATGTTTAGCAGGCCAAGATTTGCTGATTAGTGGGTGAGCTGCTAGGGGAAAGTCACGTTCCGGGCTTTTGGGACCCAAAGGCTAGGGAAAATATGTAAGTTTTCAATGGAATGGTAAGTTTCCAGTTTACAGAATGGCTGAGCCAGCCAGTTTTTCAGGATATTAAGATGGATTATAGAACATACTACAAACTGGATGAACCTCAGAAACATTAGGCTGAGTGAAAGAAGCCAGATAAAATTTCCAGAAGAGGCAAATCTACAAAGAAGGCAAGTAGATTAGTGGTTACGTGGGACTGGAGATGGGAATTCAGAGTAGTGACAGATGGGAACAAGGGATGTTTTGAGGTGATGGAAATGTTCTAAAGATGGATTTTAGTGATGATTGCTCAACTCTGTAAATTCACTCAAAATCATTTAACTGTACCCTTGAAACAAGTGAATTTCATATTATGCAAATTATACCTCAATAAAGCTGCTGTTATGTTGTGTGTGTTTTTTAAAAGATGGATTGTAGAAATTTTGGCCACATTTCCAAACCCAGTTGGTGCTAATGTGAGAACTCAATCTGCAAACTCATATGGGTCAGTCTGGGGCCTTCAATGTTTAACGCTCATCCAGGGAGAAATGGTTGGGCGTGTGGAACATGGAGAAAAAGTAACCTAAAGCCAAGGAATCCCGAGTTCCTCTTGGAGCCAAGGAGCACCCAGATCACCGGCTGAGTCAAATTACCCACAAAACCGACAAGGCATAAATTAGCTATGCATTTTGAACAAATTCTTCCACACCCGTCATACAGAGCCCCTAGCAGGAGAGATCTTTTCTCTAAAAATAGAGATCCAAGATATACAAAGATATTCAGACCATATTATGCACATCAAATATTTAATCTTCCTTACGACAATTAGCTTTGCTTTTAGCTTTTCACTAAACATTCAGCCAATAAAGAAAAAAGAAAGACATGAAATTGCTTTGGGAGTGAGGCAAGGCCAGTATCAGGATTGACCAGAAGTTTAAAAAGGCACTTTGTCTCAATTCTTTTCCTTCCTCTGCACCCCATTCCGCCCCCACCCTCCCCAATCCTGAGCCCTCGAAGGACTGGTTCACCTAAAAGCCTCAGCTTTGGCCTTTCATGGAAGCTTCCTGTTCCAACTCTACCCTTCTTGTCCCTCACCCTTATTATCCAGACTCCCTTTAGGCCTCCTGCAGGGAATGGAGACTAACCAAACATTCATACAGAGGTGTGAGCGATGCTGTTACTGACATATGTTCAGTTCTGACAGAGATCTGACTCAGGTTCTTTTACTTTTGCTGTGGCCAGTGACAGGAAACACACGGAAACACACACACACACACACACACACACACACACACACACACACACACTTGGAGATTAACCCACACTCTTAGTTGATCACGATCTCTCATCACCTTTGATCCAGAAGGTAGGAAAGAGCGATTCTGTCCTGGAGCGAGTGTCTGCCCCAGCCAGTCTCCCTCGGAGCATTCTGCAGGAGTCAAGAGGGACCTGCTTCCACAGCCTGTCAGTCTAATAAGCTTAAGAACTAACATTATCACACACACACTGCGTCAGGCACTCCTTCAATTCTCACTACTCTGTGAGGTAGTAGTATTCTCCCCCCATTTCAAAAGTGGCAATGGAGGCAGAGACAATGTAGGTGCCCAAGACACACATCTGAGAAGTGGATTCGGATCCATATAGCCTAGAGCAGTGGTTCTCAACCTTGGCCGCACATGAGAATCACCTGGGAATCTTTTTAAAATCCTGATTTCTGGGCCTCATCCTCTGGAAATTCTTTCTTTGTTACTAATGTTGTGGCCCCACCCCATAACAAAGAAACAGAATTTCCGGAGGATGAGGCCCAGAAATCAGGATTTTAAAAAGATTCCCAGGTGATTCTAATGTGCAGCCAAGGTTGAGAACCACTGGCCTAGTGCCATACTTGTCTCCTTAAACCAGTCTACACCATTCTGCCTCTCTTAGATGCTTGTTTGTGGACAGCCCATCCCTCAGCAGGTCTCTCGCCAAGGATGGAGCAGTGAGAGGTGGTGGGTCACCTGCCCCAAAGGGGAGGTACAAGTTTCTTTTAAGGGCTGGATGGAGCTCCAGTGCTTATCAGCCCCATCAGATTTGCCCAGCTGGCTCAATTCTTCATTTCATTCTACCTAATCCATCACACTCGTTCTAAGTTCAAACTGACCCTTACATTATAAACAAATAATAATAAAGTTTGCATTTCTAAAGTAAAGGCCATTTTGGTGCAGGGAACAGGATGACTTCGCACATTTTACTGCCACCTGCTGGGAAATTGTGGCAACAACACAAATCCATGACGCACACAGTGCCCCCTGGAGTTGTGCAATGCACAGTGTTTACAACTGCAGGCAGCAGCCCTGCCTAATGTAGCCAATAGTCTGGGGATAAAGGGAGTCTTAGTACATGAGGCATACAAAACAAGCCCCGAGAGATTTTCCTAGTTTTCTCTCTCGCTCCCCTGACTGGTAACTAATTCCATGGATCTGCATGTCAAAACGGAAGCTTGACAACCTAAATAAATCTCTACTTAGCGGAATCTAAAGCACGGCGACTAGAGTTTGGGAAGACTTTCATGCAGAGTGAACTGTCTTTGGTTGGTGATGTCTTTAAAAAATCCCTTCACAGCATAATGAGAATATGTTTCTCCAAACATTTGCAATTAAAGCACCTTTATATCAAATATCTCATTGGAATCACTTAATCCTGAACGGTGTTATAATCGCCTCCAGTTTAAAGATGAGAGAAGGACCGCAGACGAGGTTGTTTAGTGCCTTTTGTGTGCCTGACACTGGGTTAAGGGCTTGATAGCTGTTTTCTTACTCAGTCCTCACAGGGATCCTGAGAGTTAGGCAATATCCTCCTGTTCAGAGGAAGGAACCAAGGCTGAGACTGAATGTTTTACCCAAGGACACTGCTGGGAAGGGTCGGAGTAGGGACTTGAACCCAGGTCTGACTGGTGCTAAGCCTGAGCTCTTTTCAGTATGTGTATCATTTAGGCAAACCCAGGGCCCCAGTCCTAAAGCTGGCCCCGGCCGTCTTCTCTCTCCTGCATTGTCTACAAGAAAATTAGAAGTGGTAGTCAGGATTTAAACCCAAGTCTTGCAACCCCAAAGCTTGTGTTCTTTCCATGACAGGGGTCCTGCAGGCAAATGTCCTGGCACCTCCTAGAGCTGCCTCCGTGGGGAGCTCTTACATGGCTCATGTGCACCTTCAGGGAGACAGATTACTCCCTGCCTGTTCCATCCCTTTCTCCTCCTCCCTCACGGAGTTAACAACTCAACCCTGCCTTCCGTCCCATACAGGTGAGCATCTCCACTGTGGGCTACGGAGACATGTACCCAGAGACGCACTTGGGCAGGCTTTTTGCCTTCCTCTGCATTGCTTTTGGGATTATCCTCAACGGGATGCCAATCTCCATTCTCTACAACAAGTTCTCCGATTACTACAGCAAGCTCAAGGCTTATGAGTACACTGCCATACGAAGGGAAAGGGGAAAGGTGGACTTCGTGCAGCGAGCCAGAAAAAAGATGGCTGAGTGCTTGGCTGAAAGCAACCCACAGCCCACCCCAAGGCAAGAGAATTAAGGTTCCAGAGGCCACGTGGCTGGTAGATCCTGCAACCTTCAAGGCTTCCTTCCGCCTTCTATTTTTTTATCGTCAGGATTGCCCGTGAAAGGACACATGAGGCAGACATACACAAAGGGCATTCATTTCACAGAGTTCTACCTCATGAATGTTTGTTTGAACCCAGACTCAGACAGCCTCATATGGTGTTGTGTGAGAGTCTGATCGTCCCAATGACACTGATATGAGAACTCCTTGGGAGGAGCGACTTCTTAGCTTTCTCTTGTAGCTTCTCATGGCTTCTCAATAAATATTTTTGCACTTGAGTTGCACTTGAGAAGAATTTCCTTACATTGAAGAAAGGAAATCCTTGATTTTCCAGAGAGAGGGAATGTTGCATCAGAACTATATGAGCCCTGGCGTTAGACCAATCCCAGTCGGAAGCCCGGATCTGCCAGCTGTAGGATTTGGGACAAGTTACTTTAACTGTCTGAGCCTCAGCTTCTTCAACTGTAAAGTGTAGGTAATAAGAAACCACCCTGTAATATGAGCATGGAGAATGAAGGTAATATTTGTAAATGCTCAATAAATGGAAGCTGTTAAAACTGTTTGAGTTAGGGTACTGTCTACTAGATTCTCTAGACCGATGGTTCTCAATCCAGGGAGACTTGGTCATTGTCCACCCCCTACCCCCCTGGAAACTTGGCATTTTCTAGAGATGCTTTTGGCTGTCACCATTGTGAGGAAGGATGAGGGAGCAATGGCATCTAGTAGGCAGAGACCTGGGATGCTACTAAAGATGGACAGGACAGCCCCATAGCAAAGAATTACCTGACCCAAACATATCAACAGAGCCAACACTGAGAAACCCTGGTCTGCGGTTAACATGCGAGCCCCCAGACTCGACCTGTGAAACATGCTAAAGTGTGCTCATCGCTTCTCCCTTGATAGGAGCCCACACATGTCCTCACCTCTCTAGGCCTCCTTTCCCTCACTTTCAACAAACAAACCAAAAAACTCTGCCTTTGGGGGACTATTCTGGGCCGAGTACTGAACAAAGTGAATTAAATCGATGTGGCCCTCTACTCTGGGCTCTGTCTGTGAGTCAGAAAGCCAGCTCCCATAGGGTGTAAGTTCTTTCTCTCCTTGCCCCCTTTCCTCCGAATTTCTTCCTTTTTCCATAGGACTCCTGGGAATTGAAGCCCTGGGAATTAAAGGTGTGTTTGAACTGAGCAAACAGAGATTGGCCCAATAATGAGAAGTTTTGCTATGCTGACCATCCAACGTGTCTCAGGGCATGACTGGACCGATCATGCTCGTGTCGTAAAAACAATCATGTTGTGTGTTCTTACAATTACAGGCACAAATACAGGTTGTATTTTATAACATTTGACCTCATTTTACCCTTGATACCATGGTATATCCCTAAATTAGGTATTACAGTAGGTCCTCGGAGATCCGTTCCTATGCGATTTTCCCTGTAAGTCAGAACCCACCTACATAAGCACCTACATCACTCACATGGAGCACATACACAGCAGTAATGAAGTGTAACAATAAAAAAATTTAAAAGAAAGATAATTCCTGACCTTTACTTGTGGTAAATAATAAAAAACATAAAGCAAATATGTACATATGTCAAAATGACGGACCTTTTTTTTTTTTTTTTAAATAAATAAATGGGAGATGGCGATGTAACCACGAAATGACGTACATCGAGTCCAACGTAACCCGAGGACTGCCTGTACCTTGTTTTTTATTCAAGAAGAAACAATTTTTCTTTTTTTATTGAGGAAGAAACAGAAGCTCAGAGAGGTTAAGTAATTCAGCCAAGTTGGCACAGTCAGTAAATAGTGAGATCAACCCTCCAACCTGGTCTGTCTGATCCCTAAGGCCCTTGCCCGAAGTCTAAACGTGTGGTTCTCAAACTGCATCAGCATCATCTGGGGGGCTTATTAAACACAGATTACTGAGCCCACCCCCAGGGTCTTTGATTCAGTAGGTCGGGGTGATATCCACGGATTTGTATTTCTACCAGCTACAAGGTTATGCTGATGCTGCTGGTCCAGGGAACACATCCTGAGAACCATGGTCTAAATCACTTCCCTTTGAATGCAAAACTAGGATGCAGCTGGAAAAACCTAGGCCAGGTTTCCCTCCCCCTTACTCCCAAGTGCCTTGGCATCTGAAGGGTGGACAGAAACCCCACTATTTCTTGGATGGTAACCTAGTTAAAATACAGGATGCGCAAGTAAATTTGAATTCCAGATGAGTAAATAATGTTTAGAAGTATGTCCCAAGAATTGCATGGTATATACTTCCACTAAAAAAATTAACTCCCGCTTATCTGCAATTCAAATTTAAGTGGGCACCCTCTGTTTCCATTTGCTTCTGGGAGACAAAGCTTCCTCATATGGATGGAAATTACACACACCCCCACAATCCTAAAACCCCATCTAAACAGCAGGATCCTCCACCAAAGGGACTTCTCTCCCTCTTGCCAAGTAAGAGGGAGGAATTTGAATGAGGCTCCTTGCCAGAAGGAACCATGGAAACAGAGTTACAACAGGCAGGAGGTCGGAACACAGTTTATGCAACCACCTGCCATGCTCAGGGCAGCAGCTGCCCCTTAAGGAGACAGGGAACAGGAAGGACTGGTGTTCATCACCCCAACCCCTGCTGGAGGCCCTGAGAGAATGACCCCAAGGAGCCCCACAGAGGCAGCTCCCTGAGAGAGAGAGGGGTGGGGGTGCAGGAGGTCTTGGTGAGGAAGATGAACTTTTGCAGGTCCCTGGGAGGGGATCTGGTAAATGACAGCAGCCCCCACCTCCCAACCTCACTAGCCACATCTGTTGAAACAGCTGTGCTCTGCCTCCCAAGAGAATGAGACTGACAGACAGAAGGGAATGAAAACAAAACAAAACAAAAAACCAACATTCCATGAGCCCCACTGTGCGCCAGGCACAGAATCAGCATCACTTAATCCTTCAACAGCCCAATGAAGTGGGTTTCAAGATGATCACTTACAGAGGCTTAGCCACATTGAACTTGACATGACTTTTGGCTCTGGATTTGAAACCTGGCTCTGCTATGTATTGTGATGTTGAAGCATGTGAAACTGCCATTTTCATAAAAACAACCCTGAGTATTGGCAATGTCATGCAGTGCAACTTAATATTGCGTGGTCCCTTCATTTCTTTAGGCCTGTTTCTGCATCCTTAAAATGGAGATAAAATCCTTAGCATACTGTTCAGCTCATGTTAAAGAACTAAATCATTGTGGGCTGCAATTATCATCATGACTGTTTTGCTGGCTGCGCAGAGTCTTTTGTCATCAAGGAGAGGATTCGGCGGATGAAGACAGCTTTTGAGTCCTGTGGCCAGCCCCCTAGCCCTCCAGGGCTGTGACAAGGATCCTGGCCAGTCTGCCCAAGAGAACTCCCTGTGGTGATGGAAACGTGATGCCATATCTAATACAGCATAGCCGTGTGTGACTATTGAGCACTTGGAATGTGGCTGGTGTGATTCAGGAACTAAATTTTTTACTGTATTTCATGTTAATTCATTTCATTAAAATTTAAATGGCCACATGTGGCTCCAGGCTGCCATGTTGGGCAATGCAGGTATAGGCCTTTATCTGCCTTCATGGAGGCATCTGCTCTGAGGTCCGGGGGAGGGGGTGGGGGTGGGGGGTAAAATTCAAGAAAAACATTAGTTACCACTCAAGAAAATATTCACAAAAGCTCCAAATTCCTCCTCCCAGGCTGATGGCTGGCCCCCAACTCAAGATGAATGTGGCTCCCCACACCTCACTGCTCCCTCTTTCCTCCCTGCTCAACTCTGATGTGGCATCTTTAAAGCTTACGTGATTCTCCATATGTATCCCACTGTACACGTCTGTTCATGTGTGCTGGGCCTTCTCCATGTGTCTATCTAGATATTCACCCCGCTCTGCCCTGCTGCATGGTCCAAGAGGTCTGCCTTCCATGTGTCCCTCACCCTCTGGCTGTCAGCAGATGGGAGGAGAGACCATTCTGGTTATTAACTCCCCACCTCTCTCTGTGTGGCAGGAGTCTGGGTAGCTGCTAAGTTCCCATAGCCAGGGCTCGGTTGAGCAGCCTTCTAGATCAGCCACAGCACTCACAGGTCCCAGTAACACCTCCCCCTCCTGTCATTCCTTCAGGCTGTGTGTGGTAACGGTCTCCTGCATTGCTAGTCACCGATGATCTCACTGCCCCTTGTTGGTTCCCTTAATCCGGACCATAGCTCTGGAAATAGGATCTCTATTCAAATCTCTTCAAATAACCCCTTTGAGTATACCACCTATTTCCCACTGGGATCCTGATTAGTACATCTTGTCTACCTTATGAAAAAGACATTGCTCGTATTCCCCACATCGCCACTGAAAAGATGAGGCACAGGTATCTGAAGGCTCATGCCTCCCCTACACATCACCCCAAACTGAGAAATACAGGCCTTGGATTTACAGACCAGGAGGCATATTCAGCTCACAGATGGTTGGTAGGGCAGCAATGATTGGCACCCTTAAGTGCCAATAAATGATTCATTCTTCCTGTCAAAGTCTCTGCTCTTTTTAGGAGCAGTTTTCAATGACTCAATCTGTTGAGTTCCCTTCCGCAGCCCATCCTACACATACTAATGAATTTTCATGACTACATGATGGAACAATATGCATAAAATGAGCTGGAATATATGCACCTAGGGACAGAAAGTGCCCTCAGAGAACATTAAAAAAAGAACCATCTTGGCCAGCCTTCTACCTTCACTCAGGTAAGGCTTTATTAACCTTGTTTTGTAAGTGATATAACTGATACCCAAAGAAGTTAAGAAATGTGCCCAGAGATGACAAACATCTGTTTTCCATGCTGCCACCCGCTTCCTATGTCCACAGCGGACATTCTTAATCAACCACATTACTCTCTCCCATTGGTGAGCCTTCTCATCGCCTTTCCCTAGCAGCCAATGCAAAGCTGTCAGAGTTGACATTCAACACCTGTCTGCTATCCTTGCACATGCTCAGAACTTACGGGGAATTACACTGTTCTTTTTTAAAAATACAGGCTTTTATTGATTTTAGAGAAAAGGAAGGGAAAGAGTGAAACATCAATGTGAGAGAGAAACATTGATCAACTGTGTCCCGTATGCACTCCAACTGGGGACTGAACCCTCAACGTGGGCATGTGCCCTGACCAGGAATCAAACCAGTGACCTTTTGGTGCATGGATGACACTCAACCAACTGAGCCACACAGGCCAGAGCTACAGTTCCTTTTGAAGGATTTTCCTGTGAATCCAGAAAACCTGTGCAGACGATACTTACGCTATCCTTAATACTATTAAGCCTTTGTGATCAAACTTCCCTGAGCCTCAGTTTCTACATTATAATATAGAGATAATTAAGACCTCCTCAGGAAAGTTAACGGGTATATGAATGTAAAGTACTTGATACAATACCTATCATATAGTAAATGTTCAGTTCATGGTACTTATTATTCATTCTTCATCATCAGAATGTCAGTGGTGTCCACCATCCATAGAAGGCCCCTCTGCAGTGCTCATTAGGGTTCATGATTATTGGTCTGTTCACAAATATGTTAGTTCTCCTGGGAGTAGATTGCATTTCTCCACCATATTCAAATCCTATGGGGCCAAGTTCGGCTTGCCTTGGCCAAGCAAATGTGAACAAAAGAGATGTGTATTACTTTCGGCAGAAGCATTGAATTGCTGCTTCTCTTTATCAGTCCTCCTTCTGTCTCTCCTGGTAATTGTGGAAACAGATGTCAGCATGGAGCATCCAACCATCAGGGGCTCTAAGTAACACTGATGAGCAGAACCCCAGGTTGACCCCTCTTGGGTGTGTGGTCTAAGTGAGAAATACACTTTTGTTGGTATAGCCATAAACAGACCCATCTTGATGAATATATATATAAAATAATAAAAGCATAATATGCTAATTAGACTGGACATCCTTCCGGACAACCTTCCAGAAAAAGCCAGGGCTATGAGGGAAGCCAGTGCCAGCAGCTGGGGGAAGGAAGGCTTACTCTTTCATGAATTTCGTGTATCGGGCCTCTAGTATATATATATATTTCAGAGAGGAAGAGAGAGAAACATCAATGGTGAGAGAGAATCGTTGATCGGCTGCCTCCTGCACACCCCCTACGGGGGACTGATTCCTCAACCCAGGCATGTGCCCTGACCGGAATCGAACCGTGATCTCCTTGGTCATAGTTCGATGCTCAACCACTGAGCCACACCGGCCGGGCTGAATATTTCTTTGGGTATCAAGGTTCCAGAGCAGCTGAAGCTTCGCCATCTCACGACAGGAAAGTGACTTGAAATATTCACATATCTTAAATGTTCGTGTCCCCAAAGTCATGTGCCCTACACAGCGCTGGATAACAAAGTTTCTTAAAATGTGTCAGATGCCCATATGAGCCGAGCATTGTTCTGGGCACTTCATGTGACCTAATGTGCACACTTAGCACAATGCCGGGCATGTAGGTATCCAAAGTCATGCTGATTATCGTCATCCTTATTACTACGCGTTAGTTCCAGTCCTATGACAACCCCACGAGGGAGGGACTGCTATCATCTCCATTTGACAAAAAAGGAAACGAAGGCACAAAGCAGTTAAGCAGTAAGACAAAGTTTCCGAGGCATAAACTAATCCACATGGATTTGAGCTCTCGTTCTGCCTGAGACCCAAGTCCTTGTTCTTTCCACGCTGCCCCATACACTGCCAGTGAAGACTGCCAAGTTCAGCGTGGAGCACTCTCCTGGCACCTCCGCTTCCTACTTTTGAGGCCAGTGCCCCACATCACATCTGTCCCCACGGTTCTACCACATGCAGCTTCTGTCACCTAACTCCTTGAGGGGGAAGAGAAACTGGCCTCCCTCAGGCCCACTCATCCATGGAAATGAAAACTTGGCATTCAGGCCCTAGCCGGTTTGACTCAATGGATGGAGCGTCAGCCTGAGGATTGAAAGGTCCCGGGTTCGGTTCTGGTCAAGGGCACACGCTACAGGAAGCAGCCGATCAATGAGTCTCTCTCATCGTTGATATTTCTCTCTTTCTCTCCCTCTCCCTTCCTCTCTGAAATCAATAAAAATATTTAAAAAACAAAAAAACTTGGCATTCAGGAAGAGGATTGTGTTTTTCTATCAGCTTTAAGATCCACTATCCAAAGGGGTATCTCCCTTCCTTTTCTTTCAAATGTCTTCAGTATCTCTAGGGGTATCTCCAGTATATATATACATACACATACACACATAGTATCTTAGTGAAAGGACAATTCATAAGGAGCAACAATATTGGGTGAGGAGAACTTTTAAATAAAATGATCAGGAAAGCCTCATTGTGAAAGACGATACTGGAGCACACCTTGAATGAGGTGAGGAGTTAACCCTGCAGGTACTAGTATTTGGGGAAGAGCACACCTCAAGTGCAAATGCCCTGGAGCGAGACTATACTTCGTGAGGGCATGAGCAACAGAGAAAAGGTGGAAAGACCAATGGGTTGTGGGTCCTGGTGCGGTAGGATCTTTGAAGTTTAGACACTAGCGTGAACTGGAAAAATAAAAGGTGAAGAAAAGGAGATTTGGAGTTGCCTTTAAGGAATGGCTGTAGTTCCCTTGATGACAAGTTCCAGAGTAAGAAAATGGGAAAATGGGAATAAGTGTTGGAAGTGGGTAAAAGATAATAGCATTAAAGGAGAGGAAGCGAAGGACCTCAGAGACAAGGGTACTGAAAGTTTCATCTGTGGATGTATTAAATTCACCAAGAATTAGAGAGGAGTGGTGTTGGAGAGGGTGACAGTGAGCCAGGTTCTACTCATCAAGGAATTGGAAGGAGGGCCTGGAGATTGGAGGTGATTGTGATAAGAGGAGGAAAGGGTCTGAGACTTGCAATTCAAACTTAGTTGGGAGCCGTTAGGGGGAGAGAGGCAGAATGATCTGGAAGCAACAATAAGGACCAAGGAGAACACCTATCTTACTCCAGGCCCAGCAAATAAGGACTGTTGGATAGAAAACCACCACCACTTGAGAGAGTTTCAGGGCCACAGGGTCCTCAGGGGAGAGTCAGGTATCAGTGAGATTCATTATCATAAAATTGGTATTCAGTGTGCAGGTGGATCAAGGATGTTAAATATCATGCAAAACACAGTCCCATAAAATAAAAATTTGTCCCATCCAAGAGTGTCCCCACTGCAAAACACACAATAGTTAGGAAGTGAGAGCATTCAACTTTCAAGGGAAAGGTTAAGAGTATTGGTGATTGACACTAGAGCAATGATAGCGAACTTATGACACGCGTGTCAGAGGTGACACGCGAACTCATTTTTTTTAAAGTATATATTTTATTTATTTATTTTTTTTTTTACAGGGAGGAAGGAAGAGGGATAGAGTTAGAAACATCGATGAGAGAGAAACATCGATCAGCTGCCTCCTGACACCCCCTACTAGGGATGTGCCCGCAACCAAGGTACATGCCCTTGATCAGAATTGAACCTGGGACCCTTCAGTCTGCAGGCTGATGCTCTCCACTGAGCCAAACCGGTTACGGCGCGAACTCATTTTTTTGGTTGATTTTTCTTTGTTAAATGGCATTTAAAAATATAAAATAAATATCAAAAATATAAGTCTTTGTTTTACTATGGTTGCAAAGATCAAAAAATTTCTATATGTGACACGGCACCAGAGTTAAATTAGGGTTTTTCAAAATGCTGACATGCCAAGCTCAAAAGGTTCGCCATCGCTGCACTAGAGGAAGGCTTGTAGAATTTGGGAAGGGTAAGAGTTAGAGTCAGAAAAGGGGGTGTCAGAATCAAAGTCTGGGCCGCTGGGTGATGAGCCAGGAGCCCCAGGCTTCTCCTGGTGACTGTCATAAGCACAGAAGAAGGGGCAGTGAGATGGCCCTGCTGGTCTCAGGGCAGGTGGTGGTGGTGGTGACACTGTGACTGGAAGGTGGGAGGGACACCCAGTTCTGGATCCGCCCTGCACTCCTACTGATGAAAGCGTGGAGTCTTGGCGAGGAGTGATCTGATCTGGAGCACCCAGAGCTCAGAAAGCCCTCTTGGCCCTGGAGACTGGAGGAAGGGAGGCCCTACAAGGGCACTTTGAACTTCTCAACTCCCACCACGTCTAAGCTCTGTGTGTTCTTGGGCGAGTTACCTAATCTTGCTGATCCAGTTTCGTAATCCATAAAGTGGCACCAAAATACCTATCTCTCAGGGTTGCTTCAAGAGTAGAAATTAGACGATGTCCAGAAACATCTAGAAGATACAGCCTGGCCTGTGATCGGTGCTCACCGCTAACAGGCCCACAGCCTGCAGCTCAGGTTACACATATCTGAGTTCAGATCCTAACTCTGACTCTCACTACTATGGCCTGGGGCTAGCCATGTAACATTTCTGAGCCTCAGTCTCTTGTTTTTAAGATTGGGAGAATAATACCAGGTACATAGAACTCTTATAAGGAACAAATGGAAGGAAAAAATGAAAGGCTAATGTAATGCTCTGCTAATTTGTCTTTGCTAAAAAACAAAAACAAAACACAACTCCAAAGCAAAAAGAGAAGTTTTCCCTCCCTACCCTTAATGACTTCTAAAGTGAGTCAGCAGGCCTGTGTGTGCTGGGCTCCCTGGGCCCAGGGGGAATTAGGAACTTCTTTAAAAAGGGCTTTGTTTGGGAGGTCGGAGCACATTAAGGAGTAAGGCGGGGTCATGCTGAACTGGAGGGCAGCACAGACTAGAGCTTGGAGTTGACATTGGGCTGTGAGTAGCCCAACCCCAAGAGAAGAGAGGGGAATTCCCGGAGATGGGGAGAGAGGAGCCCAAGTTCACAAGGAGATGGCAGGGGCTTGGACGGCAGCCTAAGGCACACACCGGGGTGGGCAGGCCTGCCCCTGGGAGGCACTCAGTCTCGCTCCTCTCCAGCCCTGCCTCGCTGCGGCTGTTCCTGCATCCTGGAAGTCAAGGGCACACGCTGTGTGCACAGCAAACATGTGGCATTTTTCCCCATCCTGTACTTGGCTCAGAGGTCACAGTCCACCTGTTGGAGATGCAGTCAGATAGCTATGGAGTCAAGGTCATCCTCTGCACAGGTAGCCCTGGAGGTCACTTCACCCTCTCCGCGTGGGCTGGTGGCAGCTGCTTGCAGTGCAGTTGCCTTGCCAGAAATTGCGGGTGCCTGGGAGGAAGTCACCTGGCATCCAGTTACTCTCGACCCAGCCTCCCAGTGTCAACCTCCTGCTTTCCACTCCTTTCTTGGTGATTTAGGGCCAATCAATCAGGTAAAACTCACTGGGAGTTAGTTTTTCCCCCTGTAAAGCGGGAGTAATCCCCATGGCATAAGATTATTGTGACTCGTATGGACACTATAAACCCTTGAAGTGGGCATGGCAGTTAGTAGATGTTCAATGAATGGCAGAGGTGGTGATGGTTAGAAGATCTAGTAGTAATAATACTACTACTAACATAAACTGCTGGCCGGTCCTGAGTTCATCAGCCCCAAGAGTCCTGAGAACGCCGTTCTGCTCCTGGCTTTGACTGCCCTGGTAAAGCTGGGTGAACTCCCCAGCCCTCTGCCTCTGTTTCTGTCAAATAGGAATAGTCCCACTCACTTTAGGAAAAACCCTTGCAGCTAGAAGTGTCCTTTGCGAATATCTGGTCCAACCCCTTCTCCTCTACACCCCTTTATATAGAGGCAAACCTGCGGCCGAGAATGTAAAGCAGCCACCTACCTCATCAGTAAATACTATTGCCAAAGATGCAGAAGCTTGGTTCATTTCTATTTTGTTTTGCTCACTGGTGTTGCTTGGGACGTTTGGGGAGGGGGGGGGGGCGGAGGGTGGGGAGACAAGTGATCTGGAAATGTGACATTCTTTTCCCTTGAAAAGCTTTTTTTATTGGAAAAACAAGATAAGTCCATGGAGAAACATTTTTTAAAAATGAGATAGTGTGTAAGTTCTCTGAAAAAAATGTGAAATATCTGTATAGACAAATTATGAGAGCTGGCCTGCAAGCTGGCCCTCAGTGACCCCATGCCCTGGTATGCACCCCTCCCACACTGTCCCGGAACTGACATCAGTGTGACCTATAGAATGTGGCAGAAGTCATGGATGTCACGTCTCAGGTGGGACAAGAAAAGACTGCTGCTTCTGTCTTGGCCTCCCTCTCAAGTCATCGCTCTAGTGGAAGCCAGCTGCCATGACAGGAGGACCTTCAGGAAGCCAGTGGAGAGGCCCATGGGGTGAGGTATCCAGCCAACAGCCAGAGAGGAACCTCAGCCCTGGGAGTGAGCTTGGAAGCAGGCCCACCAACCCTAGATGCCTACAGGCCCAGGTGACAACTTGACAGCCACCTCCTGAGAGACCCTAAACCAGAACCACCAAGTTCAATCTTGCCTCCAGTCCTGCCCCCACAGAAACATGTGCTGCTTCACGCTTCTAGATTTGGGATAATTTGTCAAGCAGGAAAAGATTGCTGATACGTAAACACAGACCATCATCATTCTTCATAGATCACCTACTGTGTGTCAGCCCTGTGCTTCCTAAAGAAAAATAGGTGGTCCCCCGGCCAGTGTGTCTTAGTTGGTTGAGCAATGTCCCATGTATCCAGAAGCTGCTGGTTCAGTTCCCGGGCAGGGCACATACCCAGGTTGCGGGCTCAATCTCCAGTACGGGGCTTGCAAGAGGCTTGATGTTTCTCTCTCAATGTTTCTCTCTCTTTCTCTACCTCACCCCACCCCCTCAAATCAATTAAACATATATATGTTAAAGGAGACTAGGTAGCAAAGAGTCAAGAAAGCTAGGAATTAAGACTGTATTGGGCTGAGGCTTCCCTTGAAGTGTCCCTCGGGAGCAGATCATGGCACACACTAATGGGAGGAGGTGCACAGAGCTTATCAAAGTAAATGCACGCTTTCTTCCCAGAGTGAGATCACAGGCTCACGTGTGTGCCTGAAGGATGTACGTGAGAGACAAAGGTGCGCAGGAATGTCAGGATGGGGCCGGGATCGCAGGCATGGCTGTTTCCTACCTGGGCCTTAAAAGGAGGCAAATTCTAAAAGGTGCCTAACAACAGGTGGAAATAAAACAGCTTCTCTAGATTAGGACCTTCGGCAGCTCCCCTGGAAAAGTCCGACTGCTTCTGTGAACTAGGTTTCAGCCCTCCCTACGTCAGGTCAAGGTCCTTACTTGCCCACCCACCCAGTGAAAATGCAACCCAAGATGCAGTAAAGGTGCTTTGCAGATATAAAGCACTGAGTATGAGAATGAGAATAAAGTGAGACCTTACACATTAAGGCCCTCGAACAGGGCCTGGCTTGCAGTCTAACGTTAACAAAGGGTAGTGCTAGGCTCTCGCCTGGTAACAGGAGAAAGCAGCAAGTGAAGTGATGGCAGCAGGTGTTCTCTGACCTGGGCCTGCCACCAGTTGTCCCAGGAAGCCCCAGCAATGTCCTGAAACACCCCCACCTGCCCCATCCCTCCTCCACTGGACACAGCCAGCAGGAACTGGCCAGAACTGGCCCTTCTCCGCAGCGCTGCTGAGAATAGCAGGATCTGGATCAGAAGCAGGGGGCAGCCAGCCAGGAGGGGTTAACAGCTTCCTCTGCTGGATCTGAGGAGGCGGAGATGCCTGAAGGCCTGAAATGGAGTGATAAGGAATGGGAAGACTAAAAGGGCAGGAAAGGGAGCACAAAGGTTCCTTTTACCCTCTGCCTGGGGCCTGGGTACCGATTTCAGTCTCCAACTATACAGCGGTTCTCAACCTGTGGGTCACGACCCTTTCGGGGGTCGAACAACCCTTTATAGGGGTCGCCTATATAATTACATATTGTTTTTGTGATTAATATATATAATTACATATTGTTTTTGTGATTAATCACTATGCTTTAATTATGTTCAATTTGTAATAATGAAATTGGGGGTCACCACAACATGAGGAACTGTATTAAAGGGTCATGGCATTAGGAAGGTTGAGAACCACTGCCCTAGATGCTGTCTAGCAGCCTGCCAAGAGTCATCTCAATAGCATCACTTAAGGCATGGTTGAGAGGGGCTTATTTTGGTTAACAAAAGACACTCTTCTCGTTCCTGTCAATCTGGAAATAACAAGGGTTTTAGGAGCTTTGTGCCAAGAACCAGGCATGAAGACTAGACATATACTTCTTATTGTACCACAATGTCACATGATCCTTCCACATTGCCCCCTCTATCTCAGCAACAGAGAACTGAGAACTGAACAGCACAGTCCACCTCATGCTTTGACTTTTTCTGACTTCACCACTAGATGGAGAAAGCTCTCTGCCTTTATAAGGCTCATGGGATTGCATTACACCCACCTGGACAATCTCCCATGTGTCATGTCACATAACATAATCACAGAAGTAACGCCAGGGAGCAAAGGCACCATCTCAATAATTTACCGACCACACAGGTTCTAGTCTTGCCTCTGCCACTGAGTAACTTTGGAAAAGTCCCTTGTCCCTTTTAGACCACAAATTCCCTTTAACTCCAGTATTTTATAACTCTCCCCCAAATCAAGTTACATTTCTTAACTTTATGGGACATGTGTTCTTCTTGACGGTAGCAAGTTCAAAAGAAAGCTTTGTCCTCGGAGAAGGGTTGCAACCTCAATGGAGTGTCGTTCATTTTTTAAAGCAAATTGGAATAATCTGAAATCTTTAAAAATACAGATGCTGGAGCCCCATCCTCAGAGATTTGGATTCTCAGAAACTCCAAGAAAGGATAGAAGGGACCTGGGCGAACATGCCCTTCCTTGTGGTGGGAGCTTACCTGGAAACGGATGGGAGTCTCCTGTCTGCACGTAGAGTCTTTCAAAGATGGGATGGCAGGCTGAGAGCAGTGGCAGCGTTTTAGCACAAGACATCCCTACGACTCACATACTTTCAGTTTTGTATGTTTGCATCTCCTGGTGTCCCTAGGTGTGAGCTGAGGATACAAGTTAGCAAACACATTTCCACAGGAGCCGAAACACTATTCCGGACACACAGCTCTCTGGGTGTTGTGCCCGTTAAGCTTCAACGCTCAAATCTAGGCTACCTGTCTTTGCGAGAAATGAATGGGCTGTACCTTGTCTTAGTAACCCTATGTATGTATGAGTGTATATATGTATGTGTGTATGTATGTGTGTATAGATGTGTGTATATACTGTGTATGTATATATATGTGTGTATGGATGTAAAGTATATGCATATATACATACATATAAACATAGGTAGACTACAGATACAGATAGGTAAACAATTCTCTCATTTATAACAAATGGACAGTTGGCGGTTGAAAGCTATATTCTTTACCAAGGTCTTGGTGTACACAATGCTGCCAAGAAAAATTATAAAAATTTTGTAATGGACAAAAAGATTACTGAGTATCATTTCAAAAGAATGCTAAGTATTTGGAGAAAGTCTCCAGGGTTACCTGATTCTGAAGAGGTCTGTACCTTTTATTGTCTATTTTGAAATTCTGTAGAGAGAGAAGTTAACTTCTACAAGTCTAATAGGCTGCAAATGTTAATAGAAATGTAAAATTTTGTTAGATGAAGATGCAATGGAATATTACCCTATGGATTGTACACAGTTTTGTATCTTTTATCAAATTTTTGGAACATTTTATTCTATGCAGGGGGTAGGGGACAAGCCCCCTTCCTTTTCTTTGAAGGAAAATAAACCAATCCATTTATTTATTTACTAGAGGCCCAGTGCACAACATTCGTGCATTGGGGGAGAGATCCCTCAGTCTGGCCTGAGCCCTCTCGCAGTCCAGGATGTCTGACTGCCAGCTAGTGGATCTCAGCAGGCAGTTGGACATCCCCCAAGGAGTCCTTAGAGCTGCAGCAAAGGTGGGAGAGGCTCCTGCCACCACCACTGCACTCGCCAGCCGGGAGCCCGGCTTCTGGCTGAGCAGTGCTCCTCCTGTGGGAGCGCACTGACCACCAGGGGGCAGCTCCTATGTTGAGAGTCTGCCCCTGGTGGTCAGTGCACGTCATAGCGACCAGTCATTCCTCCTTTTGGTCAATTTGCATATTGGCCTTTTATCATATAGGAGGATTTTCTTCCAAAGAGAAGGAAGGGGACCTGGGAATATACAGCCAGGTGAACAAGAGAGTCTAGTCATTGAGGGAAGGGTGGAAGAGAGTCTGATCTCAGAAAGTGTGAGAACTGGGTGGTCCTTTGCAAAAAACTTTTCCAGGTCCACAGGGCTCAGATCCAGTTGAACACTGTCAATATCATGAGCAGAATGAAGCAATCAGGGAAACATCTGCCTTTTGAATTAAATTACCCTGAATCCATACTTTTGATCTACAGCTGGAACACTGTTAAAACTGATAAAAACTGACCTTTGTCTGGGGGAAGTTCTTAGACAGATGTAATAGATTAAAAAATATCTGTACTGTGAATTTAAATGTTTAAGTCACAAATTGAAAACATTTCTCCATAAACTTGTACATCCTTTGCTATAAAATGTACCCAATGTATTAATTGAGCTGTATCTTTTTTTTTTTAATATATTTTATTGATTTTTCACAGAGAGGAAGGGAGAGAGATAGAAAGTTAGAAACATCGATGAGAGAGAAACATCGATCAGCTGCCTCCTGCACATCTCCCACTGGGGATGTGCCCGCAACCCAGGTGCATGCCCTTGACCGGAATCGAACCTGGGACCTTTCAGTCCACAGGCCGACGATCTATCCACTGAGCCAAACCGGCTTCAGCAATTGAGCTCTATCTTTAATATTGCATATAACTCATGGCTCACATAAAGGTAAAGAGAAGTACTTGCAATTTTGCACATTTAGAATCAACTGATATGTGATATTTTTTAAAAAGTATTGTATTCTATGGGAAATTCTTTGTTTACTTAATTCATGATCTTTCCCCTTTTGTAAAATATGTTTAGGCTTCTCTTAATTATCTAACAAAGTTTCCATAACTGAAAAAAAATTTTTTTTACCATCTCTTCATCTAAAATTAGAGGTGGTATGTGTGTGTGTGTGTGTGTGTGTATAAGAATCAAGCAAAGTTATGAGTTCAAATCCTGTTGAAAATCTTTTAAATTTATTTCTGCTTAACATTTAATTCTGATTTCAGGTGACTGTCAATTGTGTTTTGATTGGTAAGCAGAATTTCAGTATTATTGGCTTAAAATGCTTTTACAAGACAAACACCTTTAACATTCTGTAGCAAATTGCAATTGCCATTCTTTATGAAATTTGCAATACACCTCCTTCTAGTTTTATAAGATAAAACTGTCTAGTTGTATCTTATAGAACGTCTGTGCCCTCTCAAAATTCATATGCTGAACCCTTGTCCCCAAAGTGACAGTATTGGGGGGTCAGGCCCCTGGAAGGTACTTGGGTCATGAGGGTAGAGCCCTCATGAGTGAGATTAGTGCCCTTATAAGTGACCTCAGAGAGCTCCCTGGCCCCCACCTGTGAGAACACAGCTGTCATGAACCAGGAAGTTGGCTCTTGTCTGACACCAAATCTACCAGTGCCTTGAGCTTGGACTTCACAGCATCCAGACTGTGAGGAAGAAGTTGTTCAAGACACCCAGTCTGTGGCACTGTTATTGCAGCCAAATGGACTGAGGCTTTATAGCACTCGTGTCTTGGTCTCCACTCACTGCCGCATCAATATCATGCCGAAATTTTAAACGTAAAGATTTGTCCACTTGTATTTGTTTAACTAAAACACTGATTTAATTATAACTAAAATAATAAGTACTCCAGTTTAATTATCAATAACAACTTATATGATGGTAGCTCATACTGTATTTAAAATGTTCAAAGAAATTTACAATACTCTAGCAATATATAGAAAAAAATTCAGTGGAACTGGAACAATCCGTTGGCACTATCAGAAGTGCCCAGCCTGCACACTACAATGCCCCGATTGATGTATTAAGTGATGCAATTAAATCAGCGGTTTTCAACCTGTGGGTCGCGACCCCTTTGGGAGTCAAACGACCCTTTCACAGGGGTCGCCTAAGACCATCGGAAAACACATATATAATTACATATTGTTTTTGTGATTAATCACTATGCTTTAATTATGTTCAATTTGTAACAATGAAATTGAGGGTCACCACAACATGTGGAACTGTACTAAAGGGTCGCGGCATTAGGAAGGTTGAGAACCACTGAATTAAAGTGAAATGTAGCCCTACTACAAAAATACATTTGTGTTCAATGGCAAAACGCTTTATACTGCTTTGGCTTGTAAATTTAAATTAATTCAAATAAAAATTTTAAAATCAGTTTTTCAGTCAGCCTTGCCACACTCCCAGTGCGTGGCTAGTTGTGACTGTATTGAGTGCAGTTTAAAAAGCAGAGAAGAGAGATTTGGGGAGCTGCTGGGAGATGTGGAACTTTGAGAAGAGGGAAGAATCATGGAAAAGAATTTTGTTTCCTTGTTCTGCTATGCTATCTTCCCTTTGCTGTTCCCTCAAGAAAATCTACAGGAAGTATATTTTTTTCCAAGGTTTTCAGAATCAGGTTAGTGATTGCTTTTAGTTATTGTATTAGTTTTCTTAAACTGTTGTAACAAAATATCCCTTCTGGACAGTGTCTCTTCTTATAAGGAAACTAATCCTATCAGCTCAGGGCCCCACCGTTATGATCTCATTTAAACATAACTACAGTGGGGCCTTGACTTACGAGTGTCCCGACTAACGAGTTTTTCAAGATACGAGCCGCCTCTCGGTCGATTTTTTGCTTTGAGTTGCGAGCTAAAATTCGGGTTACACAAGCCAGCTTCAGATACCCCATCGCTACTTGGTGCAGCGAACATCACAGTGAATGCCACAACATCAGCCCAGCATCACGTGTCTCACTCGTTCACTTTAATGATTTGACGTACGAGTAATTTGAGTTACGAGCTCCGTCACGCAACGAATTAAACTCATAAGTCAAGGCCCCACTGTACTTCCTTACTCCACATATAGCCACGCTGGGGGTTAGGGCTTCAGCATATGAACAAGGGGACACAAACATTCAGTTCATAGCTGCTAAGAGACCCATGGGAGTATTTTATTTTATCCACTTACCATTTAAAATTTTAGAAGTTTTGTTTTATTTTAGGAATTTTGCTAACTAAAGAGCCACAGAAAAGTAGACCAATGAGAATCCACAGGCTGGCCCAGGGTTTTATAGCAAACTTACTTTTTTTTCCTGCCCAGATTCATGTTAGCTAATAAGTAACTAAATGTACCTTTCCCTTAATCATTCTATTGGGGAGCTAATTTGAGACAACTTCTGATCTAAACTGTTTTAAGTGGGAAAATATTAATTTGGATGATTCCCCTTCTTTTCTCTCATCCTAAAAGTGGCCCATGGGATCACAGGAAGTTTGTTAACAGTGTAACATGGTGGATGGGGCAGGGTGGGCATCTGGCCATGGTTGTTCTCTGCTGGCATTATCTGCTAAAGCAACTCATCCTCTGTTCTTCACTTACCTCATAACCTAAAGAATCTAAATGTATTCTCCCTTTGACTTACAGAGAGACACTCTATCCATTAAGACTGTGTGTTATGCAAACATCATTGAAAAGAGTGTTTGGAACAAAAGCTACCAGTGCTCTGCTCACAAGATGTGCAGAAATACAAGAAAAGCATAAAGATTGTCTCCCACAAAGATAACAGCACCTCTAACTACTTCAGCATGTGTACTCTAAAAATAAAGGCGTTCTCATGCATTATTACCATATCATTATCACAAGTAACAAATTTGACAATGATTTCATAATATCACAACTTCAATAATTCATTAATGCCCGGTCCATATTAAAATTCCTATTTTCCCAATAAACTATTTCATGGCTTAAAAAAAACAAAACACAACAAAATATAATCCTATCAAGGTTAATCATTCCATTTGGTTGTCTCTTTACTTTTTGTCTAACACAGAACCTTCTCCATTTTTTCCCAGTGAGGGAAAAATCCCATATTCTAAATTTGTCTAAGAGCTTTCTTGTGATATAAGTTAACCTGCTCCTCTTTCCCATATATTCCTGACAAATTGGAAATTGAGTCTGGAGACTAGATCAGATTCAACTTAAATCATTTTGGCAACAATACCTATGCAGTGCTATTTATTTTAAATACAATGAGAGCTCACTTAATGTCAGTTTTTCTTGCTACTGGTGATATTAAGTTTGATTACTGTACTTGGATGGCAACTGCAAGATCTCTCCTCCAAGGCACCATCTTCCTTTCAAAGTTGGTAAAAAATCTGAGTTGCGATCCTTTTGGTATCAAGCAAACAGTTCATTCTCCAACAGGTTTTCGCACCCACTGATAATTCTTCCCTGAATTAATTATTACACAGGGGTTAGGCTTTGTTATTAGTCACGAAAGCCAAGCTTTTAACATTAAAAAAAAGGGGTGGGGCGTGAAAAAGGAAGAAGCAACAAGTCTCTCTTCCTGTAAAAGTGCCAGTTTCTTAAAATTGGTAGCTGTGGCTTCAATATCTTATTTTGGAATATCACATTAGGTCGGAATATCACATTAGGAATTTTACTCTGCTCTTTAAGCTCTCCAGCATCCAACCCCCACCCTGGGGGTAGCGAGACTTGGCCTTAGTCCCGGCAGTGGAAAGACTATAGAATAGAGTGGAATTGTGGAGAAGGAAACACACATCAGGGACCATATCAAGTATATCTCCAGCTATGCTTAGAAAGCAATCCTTTTGAATGGTAGAGTTAGAAAATCATCAATGAGTGCTAAAACTAGTGGGCAAAGGTCTGATGAGACACAATTACTTATATAGTCTTGGCATACAGCACCGTAAGTTACTTAATTTATAAAGAAAAAGAAGTGGCTTTAAAGTTGAGTGGCTTTAACGTGATCAAAGTTAACATCACTGGTAATAGGACAAACTGAAGGCAGGTGCCTCCTGACGCACCTGGAACACATGTCATTTCTGTGCTTTTTCTGCCCAAAATGCAAACTCTGGATTTAAACAGGCAAATCCAAGTTCAGGGCCATGCTAGAATAACTCTTCTGTGCTCTTCAAAAATGTTAAGGTCAAGAATGGGAAAGATCAACTGAAGAACCATTTCAAAATACAGGAGACTAAAGAGGCATAACAACTAAACGTAATATATGATTCTGGACCAGGTCAAAAAAAGGGGGGGTGGGGGGAGCCATAAGGGACATTATGGAGACAACTTGCAAAATTGGAATGTGGACTATAGATTAGAAAATATTACATCCATGTTAAGTTTCCTGATTTTAAGAATTATTCTACGATTATGTGGGAAAAAAAGTCCTTGTCTAAGAAGATGCACATGAGTAGGGATAAAGGGACATATCTCCAAGTTACCCTCAAAAGGTTTAAAAGTGTGCAGACACACATATATTTAGAGAACAAAATAATGAAATAGGAGGCAAATACAATTGGTGAGTCTGGGTGAAGAGTATAATTCTTGCAACTTTCCTTTAAGTTTAAAATTATATTCCCTCTACCATGAAAATAAGCTACTTTTGTTCTTTCACTTTCCTTATCTCTGCTCTAAAATTCTGGTGGGAAAATGAGAACTGGTCCTGGAGACAGGAAACCTGGTTAAAACGCTCACATTCAACCAGGACGCGTTGGAATACCTTGGGGCTACACTTTCTCTCTCCAGGCGCCTGGTTGTTTTTATCTGCATAAAATTGAAGTAGGCCCCTGCGGTTCTAGGATTCCAGGACAGGCTGCCAAAATGGAAAGGCCTGGATTTTTTGTTCACCTATTGGGGTTTTGCTATTCACACTTCCAGATGAGGTCTGCCTCTCCAAGCTGCCATTCATTTCCCCAGCTGACTCTGAAGCTCCCACAGCAGGTCGAGTTCATTGCTCTTTATGCGGCCCCCATGTGGACAGGTGTGCACTCTTGGACTGTCAGGGTAGGACACTAGCCATTTAAGGAAGGTCTCATACATGACCACCTGTGGGCTGATTTCAGACACACAAAGCAGCTTTGTGATCACAAACTGGCTTTCTGTGTGGTTTTCCTAGAGAGGGAATGAACAGACCGGCAGAAACTAACCTCTCTGTCTTGTTCCCTACTGGATTCAAAATACCTGTGCATAGCACACACTTGATGAATCTTCATTAAGCGACTGAACACAAGCTTTGACCTGCTTGACAGTTACACACTCATGCTACAAGTCAGTAAACTGACCTCCTGGGTTATGCACTGGGCTGAGAGAGATGAGAGAGATCCACCATCCTCTGGATGATAATTATGATTTAGAGTTTACACAGCTGACAACCAGTGAATTTTCATGACATCACCTAGGTCACGACTCCCAAGGGCCCAGACTTGGCTACACGCTGTCCTCCCTGTACAGCTCTTCTATCTTGCCTCATTTCTCAAACTGCTAGTTAGGCAGGGTACCAAATCTACGTCTACATTTCTACCCTTATTTATATGTGACAGATTTATATATGTGTATATATTTTTTTCCTAAAACTTTTTTGCTAATGTAGGGGACTCTTAGAATGAAAAGGTAATTTGTACCATTCCTTCCCTCCTCCATAGTAGGATAGATACCAAAATATTTGTTTTTCTTGTTGCTGCTCTTTGGTTTTGGTAGTTTTGATTTTTGATTCTCTTGACTCAGTGGGTTATGATTTAGGTACTTTACAATCACAATCAAGAATTATCAAAAGACTCCACTATAGCCCAGCTGGTATGGCTCAGTGGTTGAGCATCAACCTATGAACCAGGAGGTTATGGTTCGATTCCTAGTCAGGGCACAGGCCCGGGTTGTAGGCTTGATCCCCAGTGTGGGGCGTGCAGAAGGCAGCTAATCATTATTGGTGTTTCTATCTCCCTTCTCTGAAATCAATGAAAGTATATAATAATAAAAAAAGAGTCCATATGTAGTTTTTTATTTTGAAGTTGAGGGGATGGGATTATGTTGAGAACCAAAGAGGCAGGGGCTGGGAGCTGGTGCTTTGAGTTAAAGAGGTGGAACTGGCCGAGTCTGCTGGGGTGATAACTTCCTGAGCCCAGGAAGAGAGTAAGAATCCTGTTTCCGAAAGTCACTACCTGCACTCAGAGTCCCCCGGGGAGGGCGTCGGTGGGTCACTATGGCACATGGACTTGAAGCACTGCAGCTTGGAAGCGGCATTCAAGGACAGAGTGGAAGACGGCTTGAAGGGGCCCTGTGGGGAGAGCAGTGCCCACCAGAGGTCGGAGGACCAGCTCTACAGCACCACTGGCAACAATGGTGACACCAGGACCTAGGACGAGGCTCTTCCCACAGTCCGGTGCCAGGTTTGTCAAGGATTCTTATGTGAACGCATGGGTTGGAGGCCACAAGATCCTAATAATGACTGACAATGGACTTCTTAGCTACTCTTAGGACAGGTTTAATTTGCTCAGGAAAGAATTTCTTACAGAGCTTCTCGGCTTTATTTCCACCTCTGTGCACGTGAACAAGAGCTGGGAGGCTCTGTTAACTTGGTGTGACTGCAGATGGGTCTTCCCGCTCAGGTTTGCTTTAACATTCCTCATTCCATGCCCTATGAGTTTTTATAATCATTTGTCTTCCAGACTAACATGATCCACAAACTATTCACATATAACCAATGACTTTTAAATTACTTTGCTTTAACTTGTAAATCCCTTATAAAAAGCCCATTTCCCATAGTATTTATTTCAAATTGGTAAGGAATTATTGCATTGACCAGGTCCAAATTTGGCACATGCCAGGGTTGTGGACTTGATCCCCAGTGAGGGGCTTGTAGGAGGCAGCTGATCAATGATTCTCTCTCATCATTGATGTTTCTATCTCTCCCTCTCCCTTCCTCTCTAAAATAAATTAAAAAAGAGACCAAATGAAGATGAGTGAGCTCAGCAAATTGATTAGTCATGTTTCTCCTCCCATTGTGATGCTGTATCAGTGAAATAAGAACTTCTGATCGAGTGGATAATGCTATATTGAAATTCCACAAATCTACCTTAATTTCACATTTCATAAGAACTATTAACAGTAGCTCACCTATGTGTAATGCTCAGTTCACAAATACTTCTACGTACACCATCTCATTTCATTCTGAACATAACTCTGTGATATGAGCAGGGAAGATATTACCATTTTCACCTGTCAAGTGAGAAAAGCAAAGTTCAGAGAATCAAAGTCACTTGTCCAAGGTCCCAGTTAGCAAGTTGCCAGGGTAGGACTAGAAGCCAAGAATAAAGACTCCCTTTTGAATGCTATAGCCACTATGACCTACTGCTTCCTGGTTTGGCAAGTGAGGAACTTGGTCATAGAGGTCTTACTTTCACGTTCTTTTCCCCAAGGAGAGCTGGTATAAGGAATTTGGGAACTGCATAAGTAAAGAAGATGACTAGATAAAACGGCAGTAATTCCCATGAGGAAATCATGGAAAATGCATTTAGATGTAGTGCTTATGACCTCAGACATCTTTATACTGATGCACAAAAGATTAGGAATGATCGCAGTAAACTTGGAATTTTAACCCAAGGGAACTATAGTCCTACTGATGTCAAGAAAACCTTGTGGGTTGAGGATCTCACCTATGGTACGGCCCAATGGAAAGTTGAATCATTCAAAAGAAATATCTAGTAGTAGGAAAAGGAGAGTCACAAAATATAAGGAGGGTAGAGTCTTAATTGGAAATCCATAGATCTGAAATAGACACAGAGAAGAACGTTTAAGTGAAGCAAAAGGAGAGAAATTCTACCCGTGGGAGTATGTTCTTATCTAAAAGGCTACAGCAAACATTAAGAAAGTCACACATTTCAAGACTGAACAGATTAAAAAAGAACTCCAGTTTCTTTTCTGAGGCAGGCTTCTAGACCCATAAGAACTTGCAGATCTGTCAGAGGGAAAATAGATGTTGGCAAAATTACAAAAATAAAAACAACAAAATTCCAAGTCCAATCATTTCTGATTTCTCCCATGACACATACCCCAAATTATCTGTGAAAGTGAGGAAAGACTGGACACAGGCAATGTTCAAATTTTCCAAGTGGGGAGTAGGACAGATTCCAGAAACAATAGACCAATGGCAAGTAATAAAAATCCAAGCCCGGAGTATTTAGCATAGTTTGCCCTTTAAAATGGAAAGCAGTGGTCTTCAGGGGGGCAGAGTCATTAAACCAAGCTATGACAAGGTGACTTCATTTATCGTGGTGACTGGATTGACAGAGCAAAGTATAGAAGGATATAGAGGATTGGCCATTAGCAAAATTTCTGACATTCTTTCATGAGGTGGGACAAAGTAGAAACATGAGCTGGATGTTAGTAAAATATTCAAGTTGTGGCTTGTTGGGCTTGTCCAAAGTGTGTGTGTCGATTGGTGTGTCCATGACAACTTGGGCAGCAAAAGAAAATTCTCTAATTGGCTTCTGAACTTGATCCTTGGCTCGATCAAAATTTTATTAGTAACTTGAGTAAGAACTCAGACGCTTCGGTGTGCTGAAGCTGGTTTGTGAGAGATCATTACATTTTCAGAAACCATGTGAGCAGGCAGACATCATGTCGTTAGACTGTAATTGGTCATGGAGGGGTGTTTAGACCACAGAAATAATAAGCACTGCAAACCAGGCCACAAGAGGATGGTAAACATGTACCACCACACCAGTGAAGAGAAAGTAGATATGTCAGTCAGGACTCTTTTGACTAAAGCTAAAACTGGTTTAAGCCAACAAACAAAACCCAGCAATTTCAAGTAACTGACAAGTCCACGTTAAACCTACCTACAGGCAGAGTTGGAACCTGAGCTCGAGTGATGTCAGAAAGGCTCGTCTCTCTCCCTCTATTCCATCTTCTTCCATGTTGGCTTTGCTCAGTAGTAGCTCAAGGTTTTGGGGTTTTTTGTCTTGTTTTGTTTTTGATCATATCAGCATTGCAACAATGTGGAAAGAGAGCCCCTCTTTCCCAGTAGTTTAAGCCAAGCATCCCATTGCTTTGATGAGATGAATAGAATGCTGATTGTTAGTCCTGGGTTATACTCCCATATCTGTGTGCAGAGACTGACCATGAGGAAGTGGCTGGCCCAGGGAAAACCATGCTGCTTTTTCATAAAGTTACCAGGAGAAAGGGAGACGGATGCTAGGTATCTGAGGAACATGTGACCACCACGTGCATTTGCTTAATCTGTAAAATGGTGGAGGAATTATAGTTCATCTAAAGAAGTGTAATAATAGAATGACTGAATTAACAGGCATATTATGTCAAATCAGGAAGTGTAAGAACTGTGCTGTAATTGCTTAACCACTCTTGAAGTACTGTATTCAGTTCTTGGCCCTGTGCTATACAAAGGGACATTAAAATTTCATGAGAAGGCTAATGAGGTTGTCCTAAAACTATGTATGCGGAAGAATGTATGAAAAACTGGTTGAACCAGGGAATGTTTGCTTTGGAGAGAACACTTAGAGACTCAGGATCTCTGTTTTCAAATACTGAAAGTCCTCTTCTAACAGAAGGTGTCCAATGTGAGACGCCACAGGCCAGGGGACAGATTTGGTTCAACGTAAGAAACTTCTCTGGAACCATGAGCGCTGCCCAGCAATGGAATGGATTGACTCTGTGTCACCAGAAATGGTCGAATTTAGATGAGCAAACTTCTGGAAAGCGATGGGAGAGTTTTCTTGGGATATTGCATAATAGAGTAACATTTTACATGGAGGCTGGGCTCTAAAGTCAGTAAGGAAAATCAGATATAGCCAAAGTCACCTTGAAAACTACTACCTATAAAGTATGGTAATGATAGATCATGAGTTTGTGCATGTGACATAAATGTGTAATACATTTAATAATTCACTGTATAATAAAGAGGGCAATTTTTTAAACACAGGTGTCATACAACCCTATGAGAAATATGTGGGGACCAAATAAAGCAACTACTGATTCAAGTCTATTTCACACACTATGGGGCACGTACTGACAGAGTGTAATAGTCGGTGCACTGTAGACAGAACTTTACTTGTCCCTCCCACTACTCTGCAAGCATGTTTAGTTGAATCATTCTGTTGTACAATAAATTTGACTGGCTTTGCCCCTGGTTCCCAGGAAGGAGAAGCTCAATCCTTGTAGAGTGTTTTTGTTATTCATGAACTAGTAGCCCTGCACACGAATCCATGCGCCAGTAGCTCGCTGCCACCCTCCAGTAGCTCCCTCCGCCCCTCCCCCATAGCTTGCTGCCCTGGCCCCTCCTGTAGCTCTCTGATGCCCACTTGTAGCCAGTAGCTTGCTGCTGCCCTCCTGTAGCTCCCCCTCCCCTCCCATCTCCCCCTTCATAGCTTGCTGCCCTGGCCCCTCCTGTAGCTCTCCGCTGCCCACTTGTAGGTCGCTGCCCCACCCTCCTGCTGATCCGTGATCCGGTCGTTATGCCATTGGTCGGTCGATATGCTTCATGGCGTAATGGCCATTTGTATATTACATCTTTATTATATAGGATTCTTGGATCACACGGGAGTTTATGTTGAGAGATGACATGGTTCAGGATGGGGGCTGGTCACCAGGAGACTGATGTGATCAGAGGGTTGAAACTTTGAGCCAGCCCCACCTCCAGGGAGGAGAGAGAGGCTGGACATTAAGTTCAATCACAAGGCTAATGATTCCATCACTCATGCCCCCAAAATAAAACCCCAGCACAAACTCTAGACATTGAGCTAAATGGAGCTTCCTGATTGGTGATCACAAATATGTACAGAGGGTGATGGGCCCCGACTCCACCGAACTCTGCACTCCAGACCCTCCATGCCTCGGCTTATGCATTTTTCCATCTGGCACCCTCTGTAAGAAAGCTGTCGTTATAAGCGCAGTGCTTGCCTGAGCTCTGTGAGTCATTCTAGTGAAGGATCAAACCTGAGGCTATTGTGGGAAACTGTGAATCTGTAGTCAGTGGTCAGAAGTGCAGGAGGCTGGCAATTAAGGAAAAGGTAGTCCTGCTGGGAACCAAGCCCTTAACCTACAGAGTCCAATGCTAACTAGGCTTTTAGTGTCAAAATTGCACAGCAGGACACCAGTTGATGTCATAGCAACTGTAACTTAGAGACAGGGATGTGGTTGTACAGTACCTCAAATGAGTATTAAAACTTCAAAAATTCTTTCTTAAAGCAAAGACCAAGCAAAATGAACACTTTATCTATGCGCCCCCCCCCCCCAACACAGAAGCCATTATTAGGTAATTATCTCTTACGATCTCACTTTATGAAAATTATGTTCAAAAGACGCAAGAAAACTGGAACCTAAGAGTCTTTAGCTCCTGTGATTTCAAGTTACCAACTCATGTTACCATAAAGCAGCTCAGGTCCAGTGACGCAACAACTTGTGAGGCTGGGGAGAGGGCAGAACCCCTCTTTCTATGTCAGAATAGGACCTGGGAGACCCTAACACCATAATGACAAGATGAGCATGTCCAGAGCCTAATGCCTTAAAGGTTGGCAAGATTTTTCTTTTTCCTTTTCCTTTCAGAGAAATATGAATCAAAAATATCTACTGCCAATTTCACAGAAATTTAGGTGAAGCGGAAATCCGCTTAAAGACTCTTCCAGGGCCACGAGGATAATGTGACTGTCCCAGTCCCTGCAGCCAGAGGCGAACAGCAGCACTATTCCTCCCAAACACACACCCACTCAACCGCCCAGGGTGCCCTCAGACGCTGCCCAGCTCCCCTGAGAGTGGAGGGTAGGAACCAATTCCCAGAGCAGAAGTGGGATCAAGGCGGGAAGTTACAGGGGACCCTCTCAGCTGAATAGAATGACTTCCTGAGTGGAGAGAGGTTCCCGGGAGATTGAGAATGAACTCCCTGTCGCCAGCAGGGTCTGAGCTGAGGTCACTGGGGGCGAGCAGACAGGAAGATGTGCATACCTGGTAAGGGGTGAGGACACCAGATGACATCCGAGTCCGCAGCCCTCACAGCTCCTGGTTCCAACCCAACTGCATGTTCCCAGTAGAACCAGGGAACACAACCCCAGGTAAGGAGACTTTCAGCTGGGCCCTTGCCAGACATCTCTCAGCAATAAATCCCCCTCAATACCTCCCGCATGATGTTATTTAGGGCAGTTAAGGGAGACTCTGGAAATTACTTCAGTGCTGTTTAAATTCATTATCTAATGCTAATTAAAATGATCTGTTTCCCTGTCACTAAGGAAAATCTTGTTAGGGAAACGGATGAGCTGCAGCGAGCTTTGTCACCAGGCTGGGAGCAGAAGCGCGCCTGGAGCACCAGGCATCCTATGTCACTGACGATGACGGGCGAAGGAGGATTGGCCTGGTGGGGTACCCAGCCTCGGCCAGGTTCCCAGAGCCAGCCAGGCATCTGAAGGGCATTTGGCAGGATGGCAGACCTGCCTCTGACCCACTATACCACCTTGGGGCAGTCACCTCCTCTCTCTGGCTTGGTTTAGATCAGTGGGTCTCAACCGAGGATGCACACTAGAATCACCAAGGCAACTTCCAACAATCCAGAGACCCAGCGCGCCCAGAGCAATGAAAATCCTGGAGACAGGCACAGGCGTTAGTACTTTAAAGCTCCTTAGGCGATTCCAGTGTGCAGGTGAGGTGATCACCACTGCACTGGGTGGTCTCCAAGGACCCCTCCGCGCCTGTGTCCTTCCCAATTCCAGACTAATTGGGTGAAGGGAAGTCGCTGGCTTAGTGCATCACTCTCCTGCAGACATTGGTTACAGTGAGTCTGTCTCAGCTGAAATCCACATGCGTGGCAGTGAGGAGGTAACTGCTGTTCACATAGTATTCTGTATATGCCTAGCACATACCAGGAGCTCAGTACTCATTTGACAAAAGAATGGTGCAGAGGCCAAAAATTCAATTTGCAATTCACCTCATCTCGGTTTCACGTTGAGTGGCATTTTAATAATTTTGCTTTTTATTACTTAGCAGAATAAGTAGTTACTGAAGTTAAATAATGTATAGAACTCATTTTAAGTAACAAAATAGCCCCAAACTAATAGTGGCTTAAACAAGATAAATGTTCATTTCCCTAACACATAACATCTTGGTTTTCAGAACATGGTCCTGGGACCAGCACACCATCCACATCACCTAGGAACTGGTTAAAAATGCAGACCCAGCCTAGATGGCATGGCTCAGTGGCTGAGCCTCGATCGATGAACCAGGAGGTCACAGTTCCATTTCCGGTCAGGATATATGCTTGGGTTTTGGGCTCGATCCCCAGTGTGGGGTGTGCAGGAGGCAGCAGATCAATGATTCCCTCCCATCATTGATGTTTCTCTCTTTCCCTCTCTCTTCCTCTTTGAAATCAAAACAATATATAAAAAAATAAAAATGCAGACCCAGGCTTTAAACTATCTGTGTCTACTGAATCAGAAACTTTGGAGGTGGAACTCAAAACTCTGTTTTAATAAGGCCTGCAGGTGATTTGAGAACTGCCTTTATAAAAGACCTTCAGAGCTGCATTCTGCGGCTAGCACAGCATCTCCATGAAGTTGTCAGAGACCCATGTTCCTTTCTGCTCACTACTCCATCCCTAGGGCAAAAACCTGTCTCTGTGATCCAATGTGGCTGCTAGAGTTCCAGCCATCACATCTAAGTTCAAAAGAGCAGGATGGAGAAAAGACCAGAGAAGGGCTCTGTCTCCTTTAACGTGATTTCCTACCCGAATACAACACTTCCTCTTACACTTCACTGACAAAAATCTTTTCTGTGAAGGCTAGAAATGTCTGAGTTGGGCACAGGCTCCCAGCTAAAAACTGAAGTTGTTTTAGAGGTACTAAGATAGACAACTAGTTGTTTCTGCCTGAACTAGTGACTTAATGACAGCAATGAGGAAAACTAAAACTTATGCGTGTTTTCTGGGTGTCCAGGAACTGGGTTAAACACAACACAACAGTATCTTGTTTAAGCTTCACAATTCTATGGGGAATTGTCACTTTTTGTAGATGGAGAAGAACAACAAAAACCTTGGGCTTGCAGAGGTTGGTTAATGTGCGGATGTCACATAACTAGAAAGTGGTGGAGCAGAATTTCCACCGAGGCAGTTTAGCTATGCTTCTCAGACGAACGATGAATACTAACGATATTTTACATCCGTTCCTCATTAACAGGAAAAATGTAGCATTGGTTTTGCCGTCACTTAATAAGGGTGAGTGCAAAGCAGCCCCACGCACTCCCGGTGGCTGGCTTGTCTTAAGACTGCATTTCCAGCTCACAAGACAGGACTGCAGTGGTGTCTGCACCAGAGAAGCTCGGGCCTAATGCAAGGGAGGACCCAGGGTTTGTGGGGCCTGAAGCTGGTACAATTTAGGATCTCCCTTTAAGGAAAACATTAAACTGTGAATAAAATATTAGGTAGCAGGCTTTGGAAAGGGGCCCTGATACTTAAGCACCTTGGGCTTCCCAGGAAATCTGCTGCCAACACTTCCCTTCCCGGCACTGCTTTTGCACGGGGCACAGAGTACCTGGCCTTGAGCACGCGTGCAGGTGACTGCAATCAGGCACTCAGACTGTTTCGTCCAGATGGGGGAGATGATGCTGATGAGTAGTTTTCTAACTTTTTGTTTGTTTTTTAGCAGCAGAACCCCTGTTACAAAGAGAAATCTTACTCAAAGTCAGATCATGTTAAACAGATGTAAGTGGGGCTGCTCCCATAGGAGTCCAGGTAGTTGGTCAGGAGCCCCATCTACTCTGCCCCTGCCTCCCCCCACCCCACAGCTCCCAAGGCATCCAGGCACCCTGGGTCTTCCAGGATCTCATCTGAAAAATCGCCGGGTCTATTCCAAGCCCCTTTTCTTATAGAGGACAGAAGACCCAGACAGGTTGACTAGCTCAGCCTACCGCACACATTGGTTGTTGGGGCACACAGATCTTTTCACTCTACCATAGTCATCCTTCAATTCCCAGACGAGCCCTTAAATGCCTATTGCCAAGTGATCTCTCAATCCCCAATGCAGTGTTTGTTATACTGTAGAATCAAAGCACAGCCATTACCTGCTTCTATGGCGAGTCAGAACATCGCCCACCACAGCCCTGGTGGAAGGACTGGGTACCCCTTCCACATAATTAACTGGAAGTTATTTCTATCTCTGAGCAAGTCCCTAGGAAAGATGAGTGAAAGGGAATGGAACAGATAGACAGTGTTTGTACCACCCAGAGGGAAAGAGTGGGAGCCCCGGGGTTTATGGGGACATAAAATATATTTATAAACTGAGCATAGATAGAAGTTATATTAATAGTATGAAAAAGACACAGAGATTTAAAGATATGCCACATGTAGGCACCATAGATATTTTCTTCTCCATCTTAGAAGGGTAGAGGGAAAGTTATTTTTTTCTTCCTCTAAAATATATATATATATATTTACATATTCAACAAAAGATTACTAAAATAAGATTGCAGTTATATCAATACTAGTTCATGTTCTTTCTACAAGGCAATAAAACTTATCTTTGGAGTCATCCCTACTTTAGACAGAAATTGCTTGCAACTTATTGATATTCTATATAACTTACCTTTCCAGAGTCTAGGCCCTAATTAATAAACTAATATGTCAAACAAAGCCCCCCCCCCCTCCCGCCCCCCTGAAAAGTCAAATAGCCTGTAGTTTTGTAAACGGTGCTCTAGGATGTCTCTAAATGGAGCAAATCTTTTCGTCTTAGTTCTAGGCTTTGGATAATTTTACTTAACATCTGATTTTTTTAAAAGTTGCATCTGTACACTGCAATCCTGTGACTTGGGAATCAAACAGAGCACGGATTATCTTCTATTCTACCTGAGGAATCGTATAAACACCGGCCAATTTTACAAGGCACCTTCTCAAGCACAATCTTATTGATTCTGACCCCAACCCTCTGAGATTTTCAGGTATTATCTCTATTTTTACAGATTAAAAATAACACAAAACAGAAGTTCCTAAAGATTGTGACTTACCCACATTCTTGGTCAGAGCCAGGATCCTCTGAAAACAAACTCCCAGCACTTTTCGCGAGGTACGGCTCTCCACAGCTGTAGAGAATGTTACTGTTTAAAAAGTCTTTGTAAACTGAGGGAACATGAGGCAGGTGCCTTGTTTTATAGATGAAAGAACTGATAACCAACATCACCTGCTTAGCAAGTGGCAGAACTCACACAGGGTCCAAGATTTCCAAGCAAGTCTAAGGCTGTTTCCTCTCTAGAACCATTGCCTGGAGTTAGCACACCCTGTCTCCTGGTGCGACCCATACGCCATCTCTGGATGCCAAGACCACTATCTAAGGTGAAGCCCCCACTTCTCTTCTGTACCTAGGCCTACTGGCCCAGGAAAGTGATCCCAAAGTACCCCTTATGCTTTCTCCAAGGACACCAACTCCCTTTCCAACCTGTCTAGCCCTCAGCATTCTACTTGAATAAGTTGATAGACTTTGAAGGAAGATGTTAACTACAGATGTTAACTAACAGCTAAAGGTGTTATTCCTACAAGGATTGTTTGCATTTTTTAAAATAGTCAATTTGGTCTCACCTGCCTTCACCCTCCGCTTGCTAACCTGTGGGCAGAAATAATGCAAGGAGCCTGCAAACCCCACCTTAACCCAGCTCCCAGCTACAAATGGAATGACAGTGGCTCACACATTTAACTACTATTCAAATGCATACAGCTGTTTCAGATTGTAAAATAAGCATCTATACATGGTGAATTCATGGGCTTCTATATGACTTCTTAGTCAATATATACTCAGGAGTACACATGTAATTTTGCATTTTGGGGCAAGGGTTGCTGTAATGTTTGATATTAAAAATCTCAACGATGGGAACTTTGATTTCCATGTCATGGTTTCACAGTTGTCACAGAGGCCTTTTCAGCAACCACCAAATTTCCCATGATTCTACCTGCCCAAATGTAAGCCTGGCCCCAAAAGTGAGCCCCATGTTTGTGTGTCAGGCCCAGTTCTAGGTCCTGTATGTACATAAGCTCACTTCACACAGTGACCCAGTGAAATGTGCATCATCTTTCATAAATGAGGAAATAGAATCAGAGAGGCTCTGTATCTTGCTCAAAAATTACAAAGTGGTTGAGCCAGAGCTCCCAGTCACTATCCTACACGTCTCTAATTTTACTTGATTTTCAATTTCCAAAGGGTGAAGCATGCAAATACATAGCAGGAGACACATAAGAATCTAGCAACGAAGAAAAGTTTTGAGAGGAGTAAAAATGTACAGAAAAGCAAGCAGGCTAGATAGAGGAAAAGACGGAATACTGTATTTTACCAATTGTAACATGCCCTGACTGTAAAAACCCACCATTATTTTGTGTCACTAAGAAAAAAAGCTGCCTAGCCCTGTTGGTGTAGCTCAGGGGTAGAGCGTCAACCCAAGAAGCAGGAGGTCACAGTTTGATCCCAGTCAGGGCATGTGCTAGGGTTGCAAGCTTGATTCCCAGGGGGCGTGCAGGAGGCAGCTGAAAGACGATTCTCTCATCACTGATGTCTCTCTTTCTCCCTTCCTCCTCTGAAGTCAATAAAAAAACTTAGTAAAAAAATAAGAGAGAAAAAAAGTTGCCTATTAAAAAGGATCACGCCAAGATGCCATCAACTGTAAGATGCATCCTTTCAGAGGTTAAAATAAGACAAAAATAGTTCATTTGTACAACTGGTGACATACATCCAGGCAGGCGGCAACAGGCTAAGGAGCCGAGATCCTAGGGGAAGGGAGAGTATCTTTCATGATTTATAAGCCCCAGAACTCCAAATGCCTGGGGTTTGGGCCTCTGCCAAATTCTGATTTGATGCTGCTTACTAATGAGTACACTTCACCCTATGAACTAATCCTTGTGGTCAGGGGAATGGTGTTGACTTGGGAGACCTGGGTCATGTGCCGCCAGCGGAAGCAGGTCATGATGACTTCACCCCACCCAAACAGGATGACTGCAAAATGTGGGAGACAGACCAAAACAAACGTCCACCAAGCTATTACAAGCAGACACAGCGGATTCCAACGGGTCTATGTTTAGAACTAGACTTAAATATTAAGCAACACAGGGCAGAATAGTTGACTTGGCAAGAAAAAGAAAACTCAAGACTTGTCCATTTCCTCAGAAGCACTTTCGTGCTGTTACACAGGTCTTTAAGAATCATGTTTGTTCTTTCTATCACTGCCCACTGTTGGGTGGAATAGCAAGCAGCAAGCCAATGTCTTTACTGGTACGTATACCAATGAGTTTTAAATGCAAGAGAATTTCTATCTAAAAGGAAAGTCTGTTTTTAAGCATCTGGAAGTCATTTAAAACATCTAAATTGTTCATTATTTTTAATTATAGTCACCAAGAACACAAGGCAAAATGATTCTCATAACCCTACCAGATTCCCAGCCTTCCACTCAAGTAGTTGTCACATATCAAGTACAGCCAAGAGCTAATCATTTCCCCCAAGGCATAATCAATTCCCCTAAGAACAAGACAGCATGGACCAATATTTCACATTAGCACATTATCGCAGTTCACTTTGTCCACTTACATTCAACAATTGGCATGACTCCATGTTTAAAATTGGATAAAACATTTTGATGAAGGATTCCAAACACCATCACTTTATAGGGGATGGGAGTGGGAATATGGGCCCTATCTTCCAAGGCAACCCTTTGTTGTACATACATGTACACAGCAGCCACTGTCTGCTGGAACACTTGGGAATGCAGGGCAGACATTTCGTTACTAATCATCAGACATGCAATGCAAACAGCAAACTGTATCTCCTGTTTAAAACTATTCATCTTGATTTAAAAAAAAAAAAAGATTATTCATCTGGGAAAAGGTTAGGGAATTCGGGACACTTTGGTGGTGCCTTTAGATTTAGAAAAGGAAAGATGATGTAGTTTGCTGTACCAAACACCAGACTGGTGGGCTTAACCAATAGAAATTTATCTGAAATCCCAGATGAAGGAGCTAGCAGGGTGGGTGGCACGCACAGGCCTCACCCTTTGGCTTGTCAATGGTCTTCTGCCTTCACATGGTCTTTCCTTTATGTGTGTCTGACTCTCTTCTCCCAAGGGCACCAGTCATGTTGGGTGAGGGCCAACCCATGACTTCACTCCACCAGCCACCTCTGTGAAGGCCCTATTTCCAAAGACAGTCGCATTCTGCAGTTCTGGAGGATCAGGATTTCTACACACAAATGTGAGGGGGGCACAAACTGATGGAGGTGATTAGAAACTTAGTTCCCTCGGGTTAAGCAATCCAGAGGTGAGGAAAAGAGTGCAAGAGGAGGACTTCTGTGTTTGTTTACTTCTTCAGTTTTGGTATAGAAATAGTTTATGATTAGTGACTCAGTATTAACCGCTGCTCTTTTTGAGATTGTGTGCTCTAACCATTATTCTAAATCAGTGGTTCTCAACCTGTGGATCACGACCCCTTTGGCGGTCGAATGACCCTTTCACAGGGGTCGCCTAAGACCATCCTGCATATCAGATATTTACATTACGATTCACAACATTACAGTTATGCAGTAGCAACAAAAATAATTTTATGGTTGGGTCACATGAGGAACTGTATTTAAAGGGCCAAAAGGCTGAGAACCACTGAAATACACATGTCTCTACAGACTGATTAATCTGCTATAATTAAGATGTGACCTTTTCAAATTTTCATTGAAAACAAAAACAGAAGTGCCATCTCATATGTTAAAGAGCTTTGAGTTTGGCACGCAGGAAGCCATTTCCTTCCAGAGGCCCTTATTTCTGTTCCGCAAACACACATCACCCCGATTAAAGGGAAAACAGGGTTCTTCCTTCCAGGCAGTGTCTGATCCCTGGGAAAACCTGGAAACTACAAAAAGCTCAATTTAAAAATTAAAGACATTTCAAACCCAGCAAGATCTTACATGGAAAATAAACCCTCCAGGTGCGTTGTTTTGAGTTTGGTTGAGACTATTTGTAGATTTCTGCTTAGAATGTATAAACTCACAGGAACAAAGTCAACCGGAGAGACCATCAGATGGAGAGCAATAGCAACGAAGGAAGCTGTGCAGAAAGTAGCAGGGCTGAGAAAGCTGAGGACCGAGTACGTGCAGAAGGGTGGTTCATTCTCACAGGAATATACAGCAAGTCCCGGCAATGAGAGACGCCAGATGCTGGGGAAAACTCAGGTGGAGCCTGGAATGGAAAACAGGGGTAGTGGCTAAAACTGATTACCACGCCACACCTTGGCAGAAGGCTGACAGTTTATTTTATGGACTCATGTTGGTTTAGTTTCTCCAGACCAGGGGACTTTAGATTAAAGAGAGCATGAAAGAGAGGCACTGAACTGAGAACAGGTGGGTTAATTAAAATCTGTACCAAGTATTGAGCAAACAGAATACTGGCTGTCAGGTAGATTTCTGTCTAGAGGCAATGAATGGCCCAGGACAAAAGGCTTAGAGATCCTGACATCTGAAGGACGCCAGTGAAACAGCAGAATCCACACCCAGTCACCTGGGCAAAGAACAGTCAATGGAAAGGTGGAGCCTGCCCCCTTTCTGATCAGTTTTTAGAATATAAAGATAAAGATCTCCAAGAAAGCCTTGAACATAAAAGACCAAAATAAACCAAATAAAAAGCAGATAGCAGAAGAGATAAAGCAACTCAAAACAACACAAATAAACACAAAATACAACATCCCCAGAGACACAGAGCCATTTTATCCAAGAAACAACAAAACAACAAAAGAGTATTACAAAGAAAGGACTGGCAGAGTGTGTGGAGGAAAGAGCTCACCCAGAAAAGCAAAACAAAAAGCCAAAGACCTGAAAAGGAAAACCAGAGGACCAAACCAGCATCCAAAATCTCAACAAGGAGAGTGCCAAAGAGAAAGAGGAGAGGGAAAACAAGGCGGGGGGTCAGCGAAACAATGCAAATACAGCTCCCAGAATGAAATAAAAAAAGGCTCTGTTTTTCTAACTAAAATAGTTCAGTAAGTGTCAGCATGAAGAATGATAAACAGACATACACAACACATACCAGTTCACATGACCCTGACATATAAAGCAGCTGGGGATTTAAAGAAGTCCTGTGACTTTTCAGAACCTGCCCTCCGACTCCCATCCCAAAGGCCACATACAATAGACTGAGGACTAGGGTGGCACTGGACTTTCATAGCAATTCTGCAAGTCAAAGAAAATATTGACCAGTGCCATCAAAGTTCCAAGGCAAAATTAATTTCAAACTAGAATCCTATATCCAGCTAAATTAAGTAATCAAATATGAAAGGGCAGAATAAAGACATTCTGACATGCAAAGTCTTTAACATTTTGCCACATATGCATTCTTTCTCAGGAAGCTACTAAAGATTCAAGAAGTTTTAACCTAATTAATCAATTAACTGATCCATTAAACAACAATAGCAACAAGCAAAGGTGTTCAGCAAGGAAAAGAAATGCATGGGATCCTGGAATGGGCTTTCCATAGCAGAAATGAGGGAAGGCACAGATGATGGTGCTGGTTGTGCAACTATCCTTCAGGACATCCAGAAAGCCAGCTGACTCCAGGAAGGGAGTATGAAGAGAGTAGAAACGCTAGTTGAGTTGTGTTGAATAGTGTGGAAATTAGTATTCAAAGACAGTCAGTTTAGCACACGTTTGGCTGCAAGTTTCTAAAGATCCAATTCAGAATGGTCTAAATGATAAACGGGAGTTTATTCTCTCACATAACCAGAGGCACAGGAGGAGGCCACTTCAGTGGCTGATTTGTTCAGCAGTTCAACATCACCATCGTTCCAGATTCTTCCTACCTGTTGCTGCTCATCTATCCTCTGCATGCTTTTAACCTTCTCAGCTGCAAGATGCTGCATGCCACACTCTAAGCCTCTGATCTGCACACACCAAAGCCAGCCGTGGGAAAGGGACTCTCTTCCTTGTGGGTCTATTAGGAAACCTTCCCCAGAAACACTTCTCTTCTAGGGCTCCTGGGCCAGGCTCCTTCCAATCCACCACTGACTGAAGGGATGTGCCCAGGGTTAGTTCACAGCAGTGCTCTATTGCACTAGACACACAAGGGAAGTATCTGTATAGCCCGGTGGAATAATAAATGAAGCTGTGAAAATCTCAGCACATCTGGCACCCACTCATCACACTGGGTGTGAAATGTTGAATTAGACCAGTCAGGATATCAGAGCCACAGGGTAAAGACTGTGAACATCAGAATAACATGGGAGGCTAGTGGGCTGAATAAAAAAAAAAAGAGGAAAATGGTACCTGCTGCAGAAGAGTTTAAGCGATTCTCATTAAAAGTTTGGTAAATAGCCCTGACCGGTTTAGCTCAGTGGATAGGGTGTCGGCCTGCGGACTCAAGGGTCCAGGGTTCGATTCCGGTCAAGGGCATGTATCTTGGTTGCGGGCACATCCCCAGTGCGGGGTGTGCAAGAGTCAGCTGATCAATGTTTCTCTCTCATCAATGTTTCTAACTCTCTATCTCTCTCCCTTCCTCTCTGTAAAAAACCAATAAAATATATATTTAATAAAAGTTTGGTAAATAAGAGGAACGTAGGAAAGTAAGCAAATGAAAATAAATGAGACAGTTATTAATTCCAGGGTAAATAAAAATGGTTTAGGAAATGACAGTTTACTAGTTATTTGAATATTTCACAATTTATGTCAGTATAACTGATTTATCAAAAATGATGCAATTATACTGGGAACATGGAGAGAAAAAAAGTGGGGCAGGAGTGGTAGTTAAGTCTTAATCTATATTGTCCCATAACAGGAAGTCAAAAGAAAGTGCCTTAACTGCTACACAAATCCCTCCATCTTCAAAAAAAATCCCATCAAAAACTATATATTTAAAAATTTAGCAAAGCTAAACGAGTTGGAAGTAGCTGCTTCTGGGGAGGGCCAGGCAGGATTGCAGCTTTTATTATACACTTTACAGTACTCTAACTTTTAAAATTCTGTATGTCACTTTATTTTTTTAGTCTCATAGATAGAAAAGAGTGAGGTTCCCCCACTTTCTGAATGGGCCCTTTATATGGAAAACACAAACTCACAATGTATTACTCAAACAAAAGCAAGTTCTGATGTTGCCTTTCCCCCCATCCCATTCCCCCAGCTGTCCCACCCCCACCCTTACACTGGTGGGGTCTGGGTAGTGGGGGTCTGGGTAGTGGGTGTTAAGGGGCTTCATGCCAAGGAGAAGTATGAATAGGTCAGTTTTTTTGCATTGGGTGGAGTTCAAAGTTCCAGGCAGGAGAAGGTGGCAGGTGACGTCCTGGGAGTAGTCCTGGGACCCTGTTGTCTGGTCAGGAAAGGCCCAGCATTCTCCAGCAAGTGTAGCTACAGTGACAGACCCCAGGGGGCATCATGTTACAGCAGGCTACTTGAGCATGAATGGTCTACCAAACCTTCCAAGCTCTGCTGCTAAAAGCCAAGTGCAGTTACATAATTTAAACATCCTAACTGAATGTAATTCAAACTTCTGCACTGTTAACAAATTAGCATCTACTTCCTAACTCAAACCCTATAGGTTTCCACTACTTTAGGGATAGTCCCAAAGAAGAAAATATCATCAAAGGAAACTATTTATAGGGACAGCCCAGACCCAAAGATAGGCAGATTTCCCCAGTGACCGGGACCTTACCAACCCGACCCATCATGATCCCCTTACTCACCTAGCACCGTGGTCGGCAAACTGCGGCTCACGAGCCACATGCGGCTCTTTGGCCCCTTGAGTGCGGCTCTTCCTAAGCCTTAGGAGTACTCTATCAAGTCCTGCCCCCTTCATGGAGCCTTCTCAGACTGCTGCTCACAAAGGATGTCTCCCCCTGAAGCAACTCATGCAACCACTTTATATGTATTTGGTCGGTCCCACTGCATCTGACCATTAAACCCTTTACATCACTCCTCACACTGCGATTTACTTACTACTCAAGACGATAAAGAAGATGGCTAGAATTTTTTTCAAAGGGCATTTTTAGAAAGCATTTTATAAATAAATTCATGTACAAAGCAGCAGCACATACACCGAGTACACAAATCACCAGTGTGGTGGGCCCCTAGCCCTTCTCTCCACTCTGGGAAAACAGATCGGACGAGAAACAATGGTTCCATCTTGGTAATTGTGTCCATCTACACAGACAGTTTTTCAAGCAGCATTTCTACTCCTTTGCTGGTGCTTTTGTTTTTCTGCAATGTGGGGATCAGGCTTTTCAGTCCAGCTTTGACTTTGCTTGCAACTTCTGGATCAGAACTCTGGAGAAGGCTGAAGAGAGAAGACGAAAACTAAATTCCATAGAAATCCCTAGATTGTCTGCCAGTGCTACCTGCAGCCACAGTAAACAAAATTTATTGACTTGTGAGACAAGTCTTATAACTATAAACGCATTTTTCCATCAGATAAATGATAGGGCTAGTAGCCTATGTTCTAAAACCACATAAATAAAAACCATTTCATAGTCTTGTTGGTGGAGTCACTCAAGGAAAGTAGGAGCAACTCTGTTTCATACAGAATTGGTCCTTTCACTTTGACTATCTTAGGGCTAACACCCTGCCTTAAAATTATTTTACCACGTGTATTCTATCTCCCCTTCTCCACCTGAACTCAAAAGCAGAAACCTGGTGTTTTTCTCCATGGCACCACGTGTACAGAACAGATGGCCAAGAATGTTCACTGAGCCTCTGAATTCACATGAATGAACAGGTGCACAGAGAAAGGTGGGGCCGTGAAAGGGAAGCAGTTAACGGCCTCCTTACTGAACTCTGCAGCTAGAACATTTAGTGAAGGGGTGAAGAGCTTCACTGCCTACATCTGAAACCTGCCTCTGCCACTCAGTAACTGAATAGCCAAGAGCAATGCTATTTAAATTCTCTAACACTCTTGACCTATAAAGTGGGATCAGCAACAGAATCACCTTTTTCCTCACAGGGTTGTTTTCGGGGCTCAAATGATCTTGTATGTAAAGCACCACCTAACCAGACCCTGACACTCAGGAAGCATTCAATCAGTGTGAGTCATTAAACAAAATAACATCAGCTCTGCTTCCGGAGACCTTGCTGGAGTGATCCATCACCAGGGAACGGGGCCCCAGAGGCGGGCTACTGTGGGGAGCCCATATAGGGTTAAGCCTCGGACGGACTGACCTGTTGGCAAAGTCACAAACAAGTCCCAGCTTAGAGGACACAGTCCTCTTAGCATAATTAGGCTTGACCTTATGACGCTCCCTAGATCTTATCTGGGAAGCTAATGGGCTGAGGGAAGTGCAGCAAGAACAAGAACAAAAACAAGTGAAACTCACAAGAACAGTGTAACTTTGGTAACCACTACCTTGTTTACCTCTGACTATAAAATAAAGGCTCATTTTGCCTCGAATCTTTCTCTGTGGCCTCAGCCAGGCACAGGAAGATCCACGGAGACTAAAGAGAGCTAGAGAGCTATGAACGCTGTCTCCGTGTAAATCATTCTTTGCCGACTCCGTCCACACCTTTGGGAACCCCTGGCCCGCCGGGGCTGGACCCCGGCAGGCTACATGCAGGCCCTTCTCTTTACATAGGGGTTGGGACTCAGGCAGCACACCAGGGCTGAATTTCCTGTTTCCCCCCCACTTCTGAAGGACATGTACATGTGAACTTCTTAAACATACGCTTGGCATTTTTTAAAGTGCCTGGTCCCTATAACTTTCATCATGTTGAGAAAGAGAAGGATAAGCTAGCAGCCCCAAGCAGCATTATCTCACTCATGGGATACAAGCAACAAATATTGCTTGCCACCTATGAAACTGAAAAGTGCCCTTTTAATAGATCTGTGACTCACTACGCAACTTTATTTTAAATACCGTGGCTAAGCACATAGTCACATAATGCACAGTGATAAAAGTTGATACTTATTGAGCATGTGTATTGGACATAATGCTAAGTATTTTATACGTATCATCTCATTTAATTTTTTTATAACAACACAGAACTATTATTTATTTCATTTTAAAACCCAGAGAATTAAGACTCAGAAGCTGAATAAAGTACCGAAGGCCACACAGTGAGCTGGGACTGGAACCCAGTCTGTTTGTCTGGAGCTCATGCCTGTTAGACAATTCTGCTTCCCTGGGTTAGTATTCAGACTTCACACAAGGCCGATTTTCTTTTTTACCCAGAATGCTTTTTCACTTAATGCAAAAAATATTTAGAAAAAAAAAAGAAAATTGCAAGAGTTTGAAGTAAACTATAAGCAGGCAGATCATTTTACCAAACAAGTCAAGCACATGACAATATTCTAAGAATCAAACAAAATTGATTACTGTATTAATAAATTATTAGGTTATCTATGGTTCATCTTCCCTTCCGAACCCCAAATACTTCATGTGCTCCTGCTCCAATTCTAAGCAGTGTTCCATAAGAACCTATAACATCCCCCATATGTTTGCAATCCACCCAAGGGCAGCTCAGATTGATGAACGATCTCTATAAATTAATTTTATGGCACTGTTGAAATTTCTAGTTAATTAAGTGTAATGAAAGAATGTGTCAGTAGATGGTAACCTTTCAAATGTCTGATAAAGAAATTTATATAAAAAAAGTGCATGTTTCAGCTCATAGATTCTGGGTGTTAAACATCAACTGAAAAATTAATTTTAATGGGAAATGAACAAAATGATGTGTCGCCCATGTTTGTAGATATTGATATACCTAAAAAAAAGAAATGTTCATATGGAATGTGTATGTTTGTAAGTATATTATATAATTATATATTGTACAAACATAACATTTACCGACATTACAGATGAAATTGCATAGCATTTGCATGTGAAATACTGAGGGAAATTCAAACTAAGATTGGTATGTGTTCCAAACCTCGGTAATACAGCAAGGAAAATCAACAGTGATTGCTTTAAAACAATCTACAAACAAACCTACTTTTAAATGAATGTTCTTAATAGATGGTTTCATCTGGGAATAGAATACACAAATTTTCGATGACCTGTAAATTATAAACTTAACATAAGGTGTCTAGAGAACAATATGCAAGTAATATGCACAAATCATCAGTTTCCTATCCATTTTAATTAGAAATAAACAATACTTGTGCAGACTTCAGAAGCAAATGCTTTTAAATCCTTTTAGAATAGTTGAGAACAACGAATGAAAATTACATGTAAATTCAGTCACAATTTAAAAAATAACTTGTCAACATTTTCCTAAGGACAAGACTAATCCATTAAAAAATATATACAGTCCTGGCTGGTGTGGCTCAGTTGGTTGAGCATCAACCCCTGCACCGAGGGGGCACCCATTCAATTCCAAGTTAGGGCATGTGGCTGGGTTGCGGGCTCAATCCCCAGTAGGGGGCATACAGAAGGCAACTGAAATACAGAAGGCAGCTGACACTCTCGATTTCCCTTCCTCTCTTTCTAAAAATATTAATAAAAACATGTTTCTTTTTAAAAAAAGAACACAAATACATTTTGGTCAAAACCATAAATGTGATGTGATAATTAAATGATTCCTCTGAATGTTATAATTCTATGATCCTTGACATCCAAAAGAGGGCAGATGAAAAAAACTGCAAGGACTGATTGAAAGAGTTATATGTGCTTTCTACTATTTGCTATACTTGTATAGATCATGAGTGACTGAAAGTAATGCTGGACTATGGCGAGCAAATGGTGGAACGGAGAAATAAATGTGAGAAGTCTTTTGCACGAACAAGCATTCAGGATGGGGAGCCTGCGCAGAGAAGGACACACATTACACATACCCAGAAAGAATGATGGCGCCTCGATTTATACCAGCCCACGACTTCAGGCTCTTCATACCGACATGTTCTACAAGTGTCTTTGCAAAACAACCTGTAAAATATACTGAAACTTAGTGGACATCATATACCAAGATTTAAACCCCCAATCTCCCTCTCTTCTGCCCTTAAATCTGTATGTTTTAATAAAAAAGTATGTAAAGAGAGTTCTCTCCCAAATTCCCCTAAGATGAAAAATTCCTGTTCAGGTTTATATAATGCATTTTTTGTAAAGCCATTTCTTTCAAATCTGATTCAAATCCTAAGCTATGTTAGCAGTAATAACTCATAAGAAATGCTCACTTGGTCATGTTTGTGCTTCTTTGTTCTAGTGAACGACTTAACCCTGACCTGAAAGGTATCCAGGAAGTAAATGTTTGGCAGCAGCACCTACGCAACACATGGAATCAACGTGTTCTACTTTTGAATCTTGGCGGGCCTTTATGTCTCACTTAACCAAGGGAGTACAATAAAAGTGATGCTAAACAATTCTGAGGCTAACTCATGAAAAAATCACCCACCTACTTTGTTCTTTTAAAACCAACCCTCCATGCTCTAAGGAAGCCCAAGCAGCAGCCTAGGGAGAGGAACTGGGGCTGTTGGCCCCAGCCGTTGGCAGATTCCAGCCCCTAGCTGAGCAGCACTCTGCACAGAGGAAAAACCAGCTCCCGATCAAATGATTACTTTTTTGAAAACTACTGTTTTGAGGTAACTTATTACACAACAAGAGATAACCAAGACAGCTAGCCACACTCATGTGGTGCTCCGTGAAAATGACAAACACTTCAGGCATGTGATAGGGCTCTCAGTGCATTTTGATTACGAGGAATAAAATTACTAGGAAATTCCTGGACTTTGAAAAAGATGATTCAGTATATTGTTTTTTCTTCAAAATATAAGAAGCTTTTCTCTTCTATAAAAATGTAGTGAAAAATAGCTCCAAGTCTCTATTCTCCAAGGTGGAGTGAGAAGTGACAGCTCTGCTATATTGACTGCCTTACTAACCATTAGAACTGCAACTTGCCTAAAGACATACATTCATAATCTGTCAGTTTTTTTCAAATACAGTCATAAAGAGCCCAAACTACTTAAGTGAGGAAAGTCTCTTTAGTGGCTAAAATACCAGAGGGAGTTGAATTTACTAAGAGAAGGTCTGGTCAAAGACAGGACTGAGAGGGGAATGGTATGCAACTTTTCGATTAGATAAGAGATGCTGTCCTCCTGGAGAGTTTACAGAACAGCCATGAGGTTTATGAAAAACCAATAAATACCAACCACTGGCTTGCTCTTTGGTCACATGTACTTCAATGCCAAATAGGCACCAGTTCAAAATGCTCTGATAAGGATAATTTTCTTCTGCATATCCCTTCCTCAAAACTAGAGATAAATACCATGCCTTTCAATTGGGGTAATGATACTCACAAATCCCCTCCTTACCCCCACTGTACTGCTCTCACCATCCTCAAGAAATAGAATGGTGTTTTAGAAAGCTGGCCAAGCCCAGTCAGAATTCTGAAGTAGCAGAGAAAAGAGGAGTAAGAGGAGGGAGAGGGGAAAGAGGAAAAAAATTAAAGGATTCTAGGACACAAATTTCTAGCATTTACTAAAGCAATACTTGCAACCGCTAAATCAGTTCTTACTTATAGGACACTATTTCTGAACACTCAACAAACTCATGTGAACTTGCATGGCTCACATCAAGTTCAGGGATGCAAAGAATTACTGAAATCTCACTTAGGCTGCAACCCAAAAGTTAAGTTTAACAACCTACCTTCTCTTCCGTTTTCTTTCATCTTTTTATCTTGTTCTATTAACCACTTCAGAACAAGGTGTCCTGCAGGATGTTCTGCAATGTGAAGCTAGGAGGCATCAAGAACACATTAATTTATTTCATACATGCCTTGGCCTACAATCTATTCTACATCACCATATACAGATAAGGACTCAGCCATGTTGAAAGTTCCATAAGGCTTAAGAGATCTTTATCTAGAATGACCATTATACCTGGAGGTCTATCCTAATCCCCAGACTAAAATGAGGACAGTTGTTCAAGACAACACAGCCACTGTTAACTAGTTTAGGCTGGGCTTCACGAGTCCCGGTTTAAAAAGCACCCCCAAAAGTTCATCTTGAGATCAAACTCACCACTTTTCAGACTGCGATATGCAGTTATGAGGTACAAATACACCTATGGGACAGAACCCTTTAGAAGAAACATTAAACACTAATGCTGAATGTTGACATACAGGCATTATCTGATTCCGGCCAAGAAAGCATCTTTTTAGCTCAATCTTACTCCTTTCTCAAGGCCATATCATTGTTCCCACAGTACTTAGGATCTCTCCTTTTGAAGCACGGGAAACAAGGGGCCCAATTTCTTTAAAAGAAACTTTCACTATGCACGCATCATCCCTATTTGCTAACATGATCAGCCTTATGAGGGCAGGGGCCCGGGCTTCTCTAAGATCCACAGGCTCCCGTATACGTCTATCTGTTCATCAGGAACTTATCACCTAGTGCAGGGCAAGGGTCCGCATGATCTGGCTTCTGCCTTCCTCTCCTCTTTGCTAAGCGACTTCCAACCCCTCCAACCGTCTGTTCTTACACAAGTTGCGCTCCTTCCTTCCTTCAGGCTGCTGCACATGCTCTTTCCTCTGCCGAGAATCTTCTTTCTACCATTCTTCACTGAGCTACTAATCCTTTGGGTTTAGCTTTCACTGCCCCACGGAAGCCTTTTTGGGGATAGGATGGCTCCCACTTACAATACCATAGAACCTGTAGTTTTCTTTCACAGCGCTTATTTCAATGTGAAATGATTTTTTTGAAATGATTATTTATTTAAATATTATATTCATGTTCATCAAAATGGTAAGCTTCTGGGGAAGAGGGGCAGCGTTGACCCAAATAAATATAGACAGAGCCTATCAGAAACAGCAAAGACTTTTTACAAAGAGGGGATGAGGGGAGATGTCACAGAGGATTCTAGGGACCCTGAAGGATGAGAAGGCTTTCTACATGGAAAGCATAGGACCACAGAGATATGGGCAAGACTCGAGACTGAGGGAAGAAGCATAGACAAATGAAAAGTGGTTCAAAAGTCCAGAAAAAAATTCAAAATAGAATTAAGAGCATAGAATACACTGGGAAGACAGCTTGGGGCCAATCATGGATAACAGAGACTTATTTTTGCTCAGGGAGTCACTGCAAGGCAGTGTTACAACAGCACTGTTTTGAATTCAGTTTTCAAATGCACTGCTGATATGCAGTGAGTGAGGCAGTTATGACTGAAATCCTCCTTGCAGCTTTCCTGCCTGTCTAAGAGCACATTACCTCTCCATCCTTGCCGCCAGGATGCAGTTCTGCTGCTGCCAAGCTGGCGACGGCATTCATGGCAGGTTGAGTGTCTCCAATGGCAGCTCCCAGAATGCAAGGCACCAACACACAGGCAGACTTATCTAGCACCATTTCTTGGGCGTGACCTTGCAGGTAGCTTAACAAAGCTGGGGAGATGGATTCTAAGAGCTCTCGGCGCCGGATCTCTGTATCTTTTTTACTGTTGGAATAGGTTGAATGAGTAGTAAGGTGAAATAAATGACAAAGGAAACATGGTGACTGTATTTTCACAAAAACCTCTAAACAATCTGTGGCATATGCTACTATATCTTTCTGTTATGCATGTGCTTAAGTGATTTGAGGGTGGGATGTGTTTTTCATGCTTGTGTCATAGTATGTGACTAGCACCTGGCACAGAACAAGCACTCAACAAGTGAAGCTTGCCTTATCCTATCTAATAAAAGAGAAACATGGTAATTAGCCATACCTCCGCTACCCTTCCCATTGGCTAATCAGGGCGATATGCAAATTAACTGCCAGCCAAGATGGCATCCGGCAGCCAGGCAGCTTGAAGAGAACATGAGGCTTGCTTGCTTTAGTGACGGAGGTCTCCAACGTTCCCCGCCTGCCGCTGCCGGCCTCTGAGCTTGCAGTTTGAAACATTGTTACAAATATAGAAGCTAAACAAAACCCCAGAAACCTGCTTTCAGCCAGCCAGGATCTCATAGCTGGAGTTGATACAGTGTTTCGATTATAGAACCCAAATAAACCAGATACCTGCTTTCAGCAGCGGAGGCCTAAAAGCTGGAGCCAAGCCTCAGAGCTAAAGCTGGCCCAGAATAAAAAAAGAAAAGAGAAAAAAAGGAGCGGTTGGGAGCTTCAGTCACCCGCCAGCCTAAAAACAGCCCTCAGCCCCTCACCCAGACTGGGCAGGCACCTCAGTGGGGACCCCCACCCTGATCCAGGACACCCTTCAGGGCAAACCAGCCAGCCCCCACCCGTGCACCAGGCCTCTATCCTATATAGTAAAAGGGTAATATGCCTCCCGGCACCGGGATCAGCATGACAGGAGGAAGCGCCCAAACCTCCTGATCGCCCTGCGGCTCTTTGTGTGACAGGGGGCGGGGCCACAACCTCCCTATCCGCTCTGCCCTGTTTTTGACAGGGGAAGGCGCCCCAACACCCTGATCAGTCCTGCTCTGTGCCTGATAGGGGGGAGCTCCCCAACCCCCTGATTGCCCTGCGGCTCTGTGTGTGACAGGGTGCGGTGCCCCAACCCCCCCACCGCCCTCCCCGCAACGGGCCCTGCTCTGTGTGTGACGGGGTAGAGCCATAACCTCCCCATCGGCCCTGCTCTGTGTGTGACAGGGGGCGGTGCCCCAACTCCCCTATAGGCTCTACTCTGTGAGTGACAGGGGGGATCTCCTCAACCCCCTGATCGGCCCTGCTCTGAGCCCAAACAGGGGCTGCACCTAGGGATTGGGCCTGCCCTCTGCCACCCGGGAGCAGGCCTAAGCCAGCAGGTCGTTATCTCCCGAGGGGTCCCAGACTGCGAGAGGGCACAGGCCGGCCTGAGGGACACCCCCCCCCCCCAGTGCACAAATTTTTGTGCACCCGGCCTCTAGTATAATAATAATTAAAAAAAACAACAACCTAAACCAATCCAAAAACCAAATGACAACAAAGTATCTTATAAGATATGGTACCAGTAGCTTTAAAAAATAAAAGCAAAACCAATACAAATCACACACCTAAGTACCTACTATGTACAAGGGGCTCACAGGCATTCTTCTGGCACAACACTTTTATTTTCAGGATAAAAATGAGTAAAGGTTTAAAAATGGAATACACTTGTTGAGTTTGGGAGAGAAAAGGAGCATGAGAAGGGGCCTGCATGCAGGAGTAGATTTCTGGAAGCAGGCACTACTGAAATTAATAAATCAGAGGACAAAGGGCGAAACCCGTCTACCGTTCTTACCTGTGTGCGTTTCCATCTCCTTTCTGCAGAACTTCAATGATTTCTCGTACTGTATGTGCAGGATCTCGGGGGCTTAGTAGGTACAACAGGACCTTCCTTCCATATTTGTCACTTAATATGTTAGACAAGGAACTAATAATTTCCTGTAAAATTACAGAAACAAAAAAAGTGAATCTGTATGCTCAAAGGATGCTTGGAATCTGAATGGCAAAGGAGGATACATACTTAACTATTTCCCCCAACTTACTTAATGGAAAATGTGCAGCTAGCTGTAAAATCGTCTCATTAAAGCACCAGAGATTTACACTCAGAACACAGAACAGATTCTCTGCTGTGACTGGCATTACTGAAAAATCCAAGGAGACTTAAAAATACTTAAAGCAGTTATCTTCAGTCACTATATAACCGATATTACTTAGGCCACCATTACCAGAGCAGATCGGTTAATTTGCAGCTACACTTAAGTGTAGCATCAGCATTGATGAAGAACATTCTTATCAGAATTTCCCACTGAAATGTATGTGGAGGGAGATAAAGAAACTCTCTTAAACAGGACAAGTGGATAAAGGCTTTTAAAGTTAGGTTGCTCGTTCATGGCAAATGAAGGCTACTTAAGTATCGCACGAGAAAGAAAGGGGAGGGAAACGTGCAGAAAGACTCCACAGAGCAGTTACAAGTAACTACACTCTATGGACAGTAACCTTTTCTAGTTGTATGAACTTAAGGAACAATGGCAATGGTATCCCTATCTCAACTAAGCTGTGCAAATTTGCTGTTTTCAAAGACAGAAAATTCACTGTTTAAAAATCCCTTTACACTTAATAGAGAATACACAACAGAAAAATCATCAGCTATTTCCCCCTCTAACATTCCTATTTCATGCCACAAGCCTAACAGATACTCAAAGCCATGTAGGTTTTAGCACCAGATATTCTCGACTGGTTGGGGCCATAGAAAGAATCAGGTCCAATCAGGCAGGTTTACAGATGAGGAACCCAGAAGGAGGAGAGGTAACTCAGCCACAGGACATACAGTATCAGTGGCAGGACTCTGACAAGTTCTGGTCCCTGATTCTAACTCTAGCCTCTTTCAAAGAAAACATAAGCTCTCTATTAAGGAAATGAATTCTCTATGAGATGATATACTCATATTTGCTATTCTCTTAAGTGCCTATTTATTACAATGAGATCAGTAATTTTAGTGCAAGGAACCAAACTAAAAATTAAGTCAGCCATCACCTCTCCCAAGAAGACATAAAAATGGCCAATAGATATATGAAAAGATGCTCAACTTCACTAGTTATTAGGGAAATGCAAATCAAAACAATGAGATACCACCTTATACCTATCAAAATGGCTACTATCAACAAATAAGTAACATGTGTTGGAGAGGTTGTGGAGAAAAAGGGAACCCTCATTCACTGCTAATGGGAATGTAAAATGGAACAGCCACTATGGAAAACAGTATGGCGGTTCATTAAAAAATTAAGACTATAGTTACCATATGACCCAGCAATCCCTCTTCTGGGTACCTACCTGAAAAATTTGAAAATATTTATTCATAAAGATATATGCCCTATGGTCATTGTAACATTATTCACGGTGGCCAAGATATGGAAACAATCAAGGTGTCCTTCAATAGATGACTGGATAAAGATGTGGTACATAGTATATATAATGAAATACTACTCAGCCATAAGAAAAGATGAAATACTGCCATTTGTGACACTATGGATGGATTGTGAGAATATCATGCTAGCGAAGTAGGTCAGATGGAAAAAGTAAAAAAAAAAAATCATATGATTTCACTCATATGTGGACATAAAACTGAAAGTGACAAATGAACAAATGAGTAAAAATTCATAGACACAGACATTAATATGGTGGTTAACAGAGGGAAAGGGGGTGAGGGGATGGAAAAAGAGTAAAAGGGGTCAAACATATGGTGACAAAAGGAGATTTGACTTTGGGGGTGAATATACAATGCACTATACAGAAGATGTATTACAGAATTGTACACTTGAAACCTATGTAATTTTATTAGTCCATGTCACACCAATAAATTTAATTAAAAATAATCTTAAAAAGAAAAAAATTAAGTTAGTCATCAACTATGGGATCATGATACAGCAAAGTCCATGACCCCGAGGTTGATGACACAAACCCAGATTCCAGACACATTTTCTCTTTAAATTCTCAAACATCTCTCGTTTCCTGCACAAAAGTATACTGTGCTTCCTGTAATTAGTAAGAGCAGCTAAACACTTAAGGTACTCACTAAGAACCAGACCCTATCTGAGAGTGCAATGTCCATCATCTTAAACACTCTTCACAGCATGATGAATGACAAAGGTACTGTAGCTTACTTTCATTTTACATGTAAGAAGCCCAAGGTTTAAACAAGTAAGGTGACTTAAAGTAGAGAAGTAAAGGTCACACATCCAGGACATGATCGTCTCTTTCCCTGACTCTAAACCCCACTCTGCTCTTCTACCTTTGAAGAAGTTTAAAGTCATGTTAAAAGATTTCCCTCTACAACATAAAGGTTTCCAGAGAACAGGTGCAATAGACCTAACCACCTCAAAAAGAATAGAAATTTCAACCATTCAAGGAAAATGAACAAAAATCTCAGTAAAAAGGGCAAGACAAAACAAAATTGTGCACTTCACAGAAGAAGGAGCTCTTTTGTAATTTCAAGGTAAACATGACACAAAGTGGATTCAACATATGCATTAAAAAAAAAAAATCCTCACCTAAGGACACGCTTTTATTGATTTTAGAGAGAGGAAGGGAGAGAGAGAGAGGGAAACATCGATTGGTTGTCTCCCACACACTCTGACTGGGGTTCAAACTCATAAGCTGGGTATGTGTTCTGACCAGGAATGAAACCTTTGATCCTTCGTTGCCCGGGAAGACACTCCAACCAATTGAGCCACACAGATCAGGGGTCAACATACACATTTTTGATAATGAAGCATTTAGTGCCACAAATAATGGGCTATCATTAGTATGGATTTTCCTATTTAAAGTTTAACCAATCAACTCATGAGAGCAAAGATGCTTTAACTTGCTGAAAGAAGAAGGTGAGGATACACAGCTTAGGCCAATTTCTGTAAAAACCCCACAACCTTTCTGTCCTAAAATACTATTGGCTATAATCCCTTTAAAACAGTTGCTTAAAAAAACAAAAAAAAACAAAACAAAACACATACAACAAAAACTCAAAATGGGTGAAGTATTCAGTGAAGAAATATAAATGGCTGCTATTATTCCTCAATGTACTTACTTTCTCTATGGGTTTCACACTTAAGGACTAGGGTAATATACATAGACATGGGGAGAAAAGCTTTCACTTTAACAAGAGAAGCTTAATTCCATGTACAAACACTATTCAAGGACTAGTGCCCAAACTCATTGCCTTTCAGTTTGTAATTTAGGAATTGAGAATCTGAAGTTATTTTTGCTTGAGTGTGAAACCACTTAATTCTCCTCGATCTCACCCTCATTCCAGCTTTCCTACCAAAAAAACATATCTAAAAGGAAACGGTATGAGTGCTGTCATATTAGAGCACTAATTCATTTCTCTTTAACCTAGTTAGAAAGAGGAGAGAAATTTCTAGTGAGGAGAACACTAATGAGTATAGTACATGTAGAAATAAGTAAGGAGAACCAGTCAACTATTGCAACTACTGGTATCGTTGACTTTTTGCTGAACTCAGTCTTTAAGTTCAAGGAGAGTAGCCTTTGGCAAATCTTTTAACCTCCCCACACATCAATTCCCTTATCTGTAAAAGGAAATGATGTATCTGCCTGACTTGTGGGCCATTACCAGGAGCAAAGCTGAAAATTCACACTGCAAACTGAAAACGGCTATGAAGTGACATATATTTTTTTTTTTATTACACAATGCAACAGGCTCTGCAGTGGTCCAGTGGGATGGACACGTGACTCTATACCAGCCGTGGGCAAACTACGGCCCCCGGGCCGGATCCAGCCTGTTTGAAATGAATAAAACTAAAAAAAAAAAAAAAAGACCGTACCCTTTTATGTAATGATGTTTACTTTGAATTTATTTTAGTTCACACAAACACTCCATCCATGCTTTTGTTCCGGCCCTCCGGTCCAGTTTAAGAACCCATTGTGGCCCTCGAGTCAAAAAGTTTGCCCACCCCGGCCATATGCAGCATTTTTGGCAACCCAGCAATTTTGCTAAGTAAATGACTTAGAGACACAAGGAGACATACAAGAATGCTCATAGAATTATTTGGAATAGCAAAAAAATATTGAGTTTTTAAAGTTTTAAAAATTGTAAACAATCTAAATGTCCATGTACAGAAAATGGAAGAATAAACTGCAGTATATTCATAGTAAAATACAATTTGGCATTGAAACAGAAATGATTTAGAACAGGGGTGGGCAAACAAAGGCACATGAGTCAACCTGCAGCCTATTTTTGTACATCCTACAAGTTAAGAATGGTCTTTACATTTTAAAGGGTTGTTACAGAATAAAACAAAATAAACGGGCAGCAGAGATCATATATATCCCACAAAGACTAAAATACTATCTGGCCCTTTTAAAAAGGGCTTGCCAACTCCTGATGATGAATTCCACAAACATAATATCAAAAGAAAAAAGCAAGTTACATAAGAAAATATACACAATATTACTGACATGGAATCTGTAAACATGCAAAATAGTACTATATATATCTACATATAGCAAAAGGATAAGGAAATGCATGTGAATAATAAACACAAAATCCATCACCATGGGTGAGGGTGAGGGTGGATATGCAATCATGGACAGGTACACAAAGGGCTTGAACTTTTACTGTATTTGTCAAGTTTCACTTCTTTATCAGACAGTAGGTGGCTGAATATCCACTGTATAATTCCTTATACCTTTCTGTATGTTTTAATGATAATATATTTCCTTTTCTGAGAAACACTGCTGTCAAAGCAGCTGCATCATACCAACAATTTCAGGGTAAAATGGGTAAAATTGTATAGGTATGTACAAAATTGGAAAGTAAAGTAGGTGGAAAACAGTGTGTATCTATTTTTTTAGAATGTTTTTTTATTGACATTTTTAAGGGAGAGGGAGAGAAGCATCAATGTGAGAGAGAAACATTGATTGGCTGCCTCCCTTATGCACACTGACCCACGGAACCCAAAACCTGGGCATGTGCCCCGATGGGGAAATGAACCGGCAACCTTTTGATGCATTGGATGACACTAAACCAACTGTACCACATCGGCCAGGGCAGTGTGTGTATCCAGTTAGAAAAGTGAGGGCTCAGCTGACCAGGCTGTTATATCAACATTGTATTTCAGGAAGACTGGCTACCCTGAAGAGAATTCTTAGCAACACTAAGCTTTCTTGTGTATTCTGAAAAAGAACTGCATACTGCAACAGGTTTTCTGGTAGATGGGTGGGGAAAATGCAAGTGCAATTAGCATTCCAGGATTTTATCACCAGCTACATAGTGTAATGACACACACAAGCTGTTGAGCATTTGTCAGCTAGAGGCAAGAGATCAGTAAATCAGGCCATTCTCGGAAAGCTGCCCTGAGTATGAGAAAGTCATTAGGAATGCGGGTTAAGTAGTGGTGGGAATCAATCTGATAAGCACAAGGAATTAAAACTGTTTCAATAGCAACTTTAAGTGGGCTAAATCTTGGGAAAATATCCAGCAGACAAATTGTGGCAAATTCTGAAGGAAGTATAGTTTCTCTTGAAATCTATCTGGAACAATTATGCAAATTTTACTTGTCCTGAATTTATTAAACAAAAGCAAACTTTGAATAGCCCAGCCTGTTTCCATTTTCATGAAACAACTTTATTCATTAAAAAATCTATAGCCTCACATCACTGTCACTGGAATGAAAAACAATCATTACTGACTGGAGTCAAAAGGGTAATAAAGATACAAGGAACATGTCAAAAAACTCAGTTTGTGACATGAAAGTCTTGCCAAATGGTTTCTTCCCACAATCTTATCCCAAAGAAAGTCATCACAATCTTAACATAGTCAAGGGGAAAGTTGGAAAATGACAGCCAGGGCATGAGAAACTCACATACACTGGGACGTACAGCTGGCATCTAAGAAAAATCTCCTTCCCCTCTGCTAGCTGATACATTTTCCCCTACACCCAGCTCTACTGGTCTAGACAGGCTACAGAGAGAGGCCACAGCACTGCCACATGCCAACAGGTAAAGTCTCTTTCTGAACCCCATCTGCTTCTCTCTGCAGCTGGCATGAAAGTTTTTGTCACTGAGATTTCTCCAAAGGCCCCATCCATGGCATCAAAGAGAAACGTTTGTGTAATTTTCAGATGAATATTTCTATACAGATTATGTGGTTTTTACAATGTATCCAAGTTTTGTCCCTGCAACCAATGCTGCAATTTCTTAACCCCAGCCCTGCAACCTCTATTACATATCCAACACTACCTGCACACTAGAAATAAGGAAGGGAAGAGGCGAGCACAGATTCAGAAGTCAATCATTGCAGAATGAAGGAAATGATTTCGGAATGCAGTTTTTACTTTGGAGTAATACTTTCAAGAGGACAGCTCAGTTTTTCTGAAGGAAAATTTAGGGTTAAATAAATTGCATTCAATTATTACCACTTTATTGTCATTATACTAGGCTAAAAGGAATTGCTGAAATGTAAAAAGGAAGCTAGTATTTTCATTTTAGTAATAATTTTTAATCTGACTCTACAAAAACTTTCATGAAAGCTCTAGGAAGGATCACAATTGAGTTTTATCAGATTTGCCTCTCCAGCTCAATCAGGACAGATGTACTGACAGGCTGGGTAACTGTGCAGTGGTAGTTTCTCCACAGGGAGAGGGAGAAAGGTCACAGGTGTCCTCTGCCTGGATATGAGCTCCTGAATAATTGAAGAATTACTATGTCAACAAATTTCTAATCAAATCTAAGCACTGCTTTGCTAAATTTTCATTTAATATATCATATGGTCTAAAAAGTCATGTTATCCTAATTTAACCATTCTTTTACATATTTAAAACAATAATTATTAATATCAAGTTACTAGATTATGGTTTATACAGGAATAAAGCAAATCCCCCAAAGAGATTTAATGTCAACTAATAAATAACGAAATACCATCAAGGAGCAAATAATTCAAAGTCTTTACACATATATATGTGAAATAACACTTACAAATCCACAAATGATATATCAATGTAACTTAAATTCAAGACCATGATAATTACTTACAGATATGATTATCTGCTTCACAAGCTTAGTATCATCAATACAATCAAACGCCGCCAGTAAAACCAAATGGGAGTATTGGCCCTGTAAGAATCGAAAGTCAGGAAAGGTTAAAAAAAATGCATAGCTTCTCCCTTTTCCACCCCTGGAGTCACTTTATAAAGGTTACCAACCTGGTAACCTGCACAACATAATACAAATAAGAGGGATAAAAGCCATTCAAAGGAATTCTTATCAGGACCTAGTTAATAATATTCTAGGTTGATTTTTTAAAAAGAAAAACAGAAAAGCACATTCTTCAATATCAAATAGCCTGGACTCATTACATCTTTCAAAAATAGGTACTCTGTTAATGAATAGCTACTAAAAAAGATTAAACTAGCCGAAACCGGTTTGGCTCAGTGGATAGAGCATCAGCCTGCAGACTGAAAGGTCCCAGGTTCGATTCCGGTCAAGGGCATGTACCTGGGTTGCGGGCACATCCCCAGTGGGAGATGTGCAGGAGGCAGCTGATCGATGTTTCTCTCTCATCGATGTTTCTAACTCTCTATCTCTCTCCCTTCCTCTCTGTAAAAAATCAATAAAATATATTTAAAAAAAAAATTAAACTAAAAAAGAAATGCAATAGTTTAAAAAAAACCCAAGACTATAAAACATAACACTATTATATAAATCCAAATATAATTATACATATACAAAGTATACAAAATACATGTATACAGAAAATCTTAGAACATTATAATGTAATAGTCACCTCTGGGTTGAAGGATAAAAACTTTTCATTTTCCTTTATATACTGTCCAATTTCTTTAAAATAATTCTATATAATTAGACTAGAAATACTAAAAATAAACTAGAAGAATATACTTATATACTGAATGAGAAATAAAAACAATTATGTTTAAAAAGTATAACAGCAAGAGATCATACAAATACACACTGTGAATTTCACAATGTCCACCTCTTGAACTGACAGAATTATCCAGGATGCTGATATAGTTCCAAAGAGTTAAAGAACTACTTTATAAAAAAGAAGAAGAAAGTGCATTCAGAGTTTGAGGCCTATTCTTCTTGTATTCTAGATAGTATGAACCTTTTTTACTTTGAGAGGGCATTTGACTTTGATAACCCTCTTCAGAGCCAGGTCTGATGAGTATGGCAAATAATAACATTTCAGTTAGACAAATAACAAAGGTCTAACATCTTTACAATATAAAGACCAACAATCTACTAAAAATGGGCAAAGAAACTGAAGAGTCAGTTCACTGAAAAAGAAATACAAATGGCTCTAAGCATATGAAATAATGCTCATTAATTAAAGGCAATAATTAAAACAATAAAATATCATTTTCTACCTATTCTATAGGCAGAAGTGAAAATCCTTGATAATATACTAACTTGGCAAAGGTCTGGAGAAAAGCAAGCACACTTTTATGTTGTTGGTGAGAATGCAAAGTAGTTCAACTATTTTGAAGGGCAACTGACAACATCTAAAAACTTAAAATGCATGTACTTTCTGACTCATCAATTCTAGTTCTAGAATTATCTTATAGCCATGCTTCCACATATGCACAGTGGACATGCACTGGAGTACTATTTAAAATAACAAAAAACTAGGAACTACCTAAGCGTCCAATAGTAGGGACTGGTTAGATAAATTATGAAACTCATATAATGAAATATTATGACGTCATCAAAAAGGTGAGGTAGATAGATGTACATATATGTATGTTGAAATAAAATGACCCCTGAGACAAATTAAGTGAAGGAAACAAAGTAGAGAATAATGTGCATATAGTACACAAGCTTTGGTTTCTGATTTTTTAAGTCTGACACACAGGAACATGCCCAAGCACAAAACATCTGAGTGAATACAAAAATAGCTGGTACAGAATTTAAGTGAGAAACAGACAATTCACAATTACAGTTGGAGATTTTAAGGCTTCTTTCAGTAACTCAGAGAAAAATGATAAATAAATTAGTAAAGACTTTGATTATCTGAACACTATCAACCACTTTGATCTAATTGACATTTATAGAGTACTACACTCTATAACTCCACAAAACACTTTCCTTTCAAGATACCAAGATAGACCATGTTAGGCCATAAAATAAGTATTTAGAAAAGAATTAAAATAATAGAGTATGTCAGGAAACCCCCAATATTTGGAAATGACACACTTATAAACAATCCGTAAGTCAAATCCATGGATTGTATTAATTTAACTCCCCCCTTAAAGGAACTTCTTGAGATAAAAAATACATTGCATCGTTAATTTCTTGTTACCATTACAATGCCTTGCGGGGATTAGTTTCTTGAAAAAATTTGTTGTTAAAAATAAACTATGAAGTTAAAATAATCTAATTTTATTACTTAAAAATATCTTTTACAACTAATACTTTTTAGAACTTTCTACTAACATCTTGTTTATATTTATTTCTAATTTAAAATATTCAAACTAAAATGTTATACAAAAAGACTTACTTGATGATGAATAATAAATCATAAAATATTCTCATACTCTGATACAACCCACTAGAGAATCTTATTTCATTTTGTTACAGAAAAGTTAGCTGCCTTTTAAGTGGTTTTATACTCTCCTCCTGGTCTCCAATCCTACAGAAGACAACAGGTATGTATTCATTCACACAGCAGCAAATGTGCTTGAATTAGTATTTACTACATTAAGATGCTAGTAGTTCTCATTAGATTTTTTCATAGGAAAAAGTTGTTGATAATACAAATTTTAGTTCTCCAATAAATAAGAGGTTATAAAACATAATATAATAACTCAAAAAATGTTATAGTATTTGCTACTACAAATACAGGGTGGGCAAAAGTAAGTTTATAGTTGTAAGTATGCAAAACATTAATGAGGTCATTAGTGCCTCACAAAAACTTTATACATCCTCTAATTTACCAGGAAAGCTGTTACACCTCCAAAGGATTCCAAAGAACTGAAAATTTAACTAGAATTTATTCTAGGCAGCAATTTCCATGCGTAATTAATATGATTGAACAAATTCACTAACTAATGTAGCAAATATCAAGTCTTCGAAAAGTATCTAATAAAAGTGGAAAATGAGTCACTATGCAATGTTAAATAAAGGTGAAATTTCATTTTGTGTAAGTTTAATATATAAAAATGCATGCATATGCATAGAATAAGATTGTAATAAAATAAAGAATAAATTTATTGGTCGTTTTCTTAAATTTTCAAATTTTCTGTAATAAACATGGTTTCATTTTATTAACAATTAAAAGAAATATTATTATACTTACATTAGCCACCTTTTCAACATAAGTCTTCATTGTTTTCACAATCACTTTCCTGTCCTTAAAAAAAAAAAAAAAAATCTCAACTTTTAATTAGAGATTTAAGGTATTTCATAGATAAAATTTTGATTTAATATTAAGTTGTCATTGGAGTGGCTTTATACTATCCTCTGGTCTCGAACTATTTCCATTAGTGAAAATAGTTATACAGCCAGAACAAAAAAAATTGCAATATATTAGCCCTTTCAGAGCTATTAGGATCTTACATTTGTATGTGAAATCCATTCAGACATAAATATGAGTCATAAAATTATCAGTTGCAAGACTAACCTAGAGAAATGACCTTCTTTTACAGTGAGAAATGAGAGATCCCTCTTCCAATGTCTGAACAGTCTTCAAATATATAGTCTATGGCATTCAATACATATTTGTTGAAATTAAATTTGTATTAATGTAAAATGTGGACAAAGTACAGTGGAGCCTTGACTTACGAGTTTAATTCGTTCCGAGACCGAGCTCGTTAACTCAAATTACTCTGTCAACTCAATGCAAAAAATCGGCCGAGAGACAGCTGGTATCCCAAAAAACTCGTTAGTCGGGACACTCGTTAAGTCAAGGCCCCACTGTACAACTGTCTTTTAAAAGCAGAATTATACTGATCAAAGAAATGAGAATCAGTTGTTAAACTTCTGTAGTTCATATGGACTTTTCCCTCAAAATACTTAACATCTGTATGAGCAAATGTGTAACTGTTCATTATCTCCTCCCCCTGTGCTTCCTCTCCCATTAAGAAAAATAAATATTGTATTGATTTGATTAACACATCCCTTTCCAAATAATGACAACTCAAGATTTTCACACTTTACTGAAAACTCCAGCAGTGAAAAAAATTGTTGTTATAAAGTATAAAGTTAAAATAATCTGACTTTACTACTTAAAAATGTCTTTTACTACTACTACCTTTTAGAACTAGGCCCAAAGAAGGCCAATTCCTGTGAGGCCCTGAGGCACAACTTTGCAAAGATAAGCAGTTTATGCACAACGTAAGACCTAAGGAGACAGAAAGTCTGAGGAAAGCAGGCCAAGCCCTGACACTTACCTTGGGCGTGCCATGCCACAGGCAGTGCATGGCCACTCTGGCACCATCGTGTGTGTGTGCCAGGTACACCACCGCTTCACGGATGGCTTCGATCATTTCCTGGGGAACAAATGCCATCAAGGCTTTAGTTTATGCTTTCTTTCTGCCTTTAAAACTAATCTGTCTGCTAGGGAGCAGTTAAGCGCAGAGAATGAAAAAGATTATAGGTAGCAAACAATTTAATTTTTCATTTTGTAGACAAGCACACGCATATATATCATCTTTCTAGGAATATTCTTTTCCATCAGGAGTGACAAATATTGCTGACAAGCAATTTCTATTAAAATACACTTCTATTTTATCAAATATGTCTATATTAAAATGCAGTGTCTATTTAAATAAGAATGCATATATACAATATATTCTAAATGATTTTTTAAGAAAAAGAAGGCTAGGAAGTGGCTATGGTAAAAAGAAAAGCCAGATAAAATAAATAAATAAAATGCTGTTTCCTAAAAGGGAAGAGAACCAAAACACTAGTTTGGCCTAAAAAGTTTCTCTTTTTTAGTTTATCACTGGATTACTTCTAAGAAATCACATTAATAATTCACCATAAAAACACTAAACAACATTTCCCTAATAAAATTAATCTCTATATTAGACTAGGCCAACACTATCAATGACTCTTTAGTAAAAAACCAATTGTTACTTTCTTATAAGGTAGTCTGGCTTAAATTATATTTTGGAATTATAGATGTAAATGAGTTCTGGCAGTTAACAACTGCAGGGTCCCATTTTAGCCCATTCCCAGTGAAAAAATTTATATTAAATAAATAAGTACAAAGTCTCCTGCCAGGAGAGAGGAAGGTAGGTGCCTATTTTCTTCATAAGGAACAAGCAATTCCATCCTTAATTATCTTACAATCCTTACCCAGGATAAATCTCAACAGCACAGCTTTCAACTTATGTACCTAAACTTATGAATCTCTTCAAAGCTCTCCAGCTGGAGAGCTATATATATATTCCAATTATGCTTCCACTATCCCCAAAAGGTTTTTTTGTCTCTCTTTTGAAAATGCCCCAGGGCCAGAAAAGAGTTGCCTCATCACTTTATATTGACACTGGGTTCTCAATGATTGATTTTGCTATTACTAAAACACATTTAACACTAAAAACAAAGATTTTCCACCATTGAATGTATTGAAATGATCACTTTCCAGTTCTGAAAATAGTCCTGCCTCAGTACATCTAGAACTGTGAGATACTGTGCTATGCAGGGGCAGGAGAGAATTCCTCCAAAGAGAAGCAGCAGCTGCTATGGTCACCGAGCCACAAGCTCAGGTGGGTGGTTATTCTTGGGAAATTATTTTGTATGTCAATTTCCGGCAGGTCAAAATTCCTATGAATGTTTAGTCTGGCATATGTGTTAGGAAGTCAGTGTTACTACTTTAGTGATCCCTTATTATTAGGATGAGGACAATGAGCTCACTGTATGGTGAGGCAAGCAAAGTTCAGGGGACTAGATGATGAATTCTCATTGGTATTCCCATCACTGACTTGAAGGGCAGTGCAATTTACCTTTAGTCTCTGTTTCTTTTCTATCACATGAGGTCCAATTTTTTATGGTTCATTTAGTTTTACATAATTGTCCTCCTCTAACCTTTCCCCCTCTCTAATCTGTTAACACCAACATAATTTTTTTGGTATCGGTACAGGTGAATTTCAAACTACTTGAATATCCCTCTATTTGTTAGTTAATTTTTAAATTAGGTTAGCTAGAGGATACTCTGGATTATAAGTAAAATATAAAAATTAAATGGAGTTGATAAAACTATGATCAATTCTACTGCCTTCCGGTAAAAATCTAAAGGAAATTAGCAGAGTTGCTTAAAGGAAGTTTACTGCATTATCTTCTTTAAATAAGTAGCTTTTCAAAATTCCCAAAAGACAATGTATATCAAAGCAGTATTTTACATATTAACATTTTGGTCTAAAAACTAAAACCAAGAACTTACTGATCTTAGCTTTGGGGGCGCATAGGTAAAAAAGTCCAAGAATACTTTATGCACCAATGAGTGCTTAATCACAGCTTCCCTGGAAATAGAAAAAAGGGAAAAGAGAATACATCAGATCTGCCACTACACTAATATAGACATAGTAACCTCACTTGTCCTAAAATAATCAAAGCAAGTGAAATGGTTTCAGGGAATTTAATTCATCAAAAGACAGATTATATCTTTCAGCAATATTAAGAGTAAAAAAATAACGTTTAGCCTTAGCCGGTTTTGCTCAGTGGTTAGAGTGTCAGGCTGCGAACTGGAGGGTCCCTGGTTCGATTCCCAGTCAGGGCACATGCCCAGGTTGCGGGCTTAATCCCCAGCATGGGGCATGCAAAAGGCAGTCCATCAATGATTCTCTCTCATCACTGATGTTTCTCTCTCTCTCTCCTTCTCCTTTCCTCTCTGAAATCAATAAAAATATATTTTTTAAAAAAACCTTTTAGATTATAGAAATATTTTAGTGCTTACCATCTATGATCAAAACCAGGATACAGATCGCTAGTATTTAACCAGCAGATGAAATCATTGAAAATACACTCTCTTAAATAAGAACATCTATATTCTTTACCCAACAATGGGCACATGATTATAAACCTATTTTCTTTCTGTCAAGCAACCTTCACAATGCATCAGTTTCATAAAATAATTTTAGCAAAGTTAAAACCCAAGTAGATCAAAACATTACCAGCAACTGCCAACACCTAACTGACCCAGACTTCCTAGTGTGACACTTGGTGAATTCAGGTGTTACAGTGGAGGCTGATGGTCAGGCACCAACAACTTCAAGTTCACATTGAGTGTTTAAATAGACAGCAGAAACATATTGCTTTTAGGGGCAAAGCACTGTTCTGAATATTCTGGAAATATCAACCCATATTCATGAAACTCTGTAACAGGGGTCCTCAAACTACGGCCCATGGGCCATATGTGGCCCGCCGAAAACATTTATCCCGGGAGTTTTTGCCGCCACTGCCTGTCCTGCTTAGCAGCCGACTTGTCCCGGGCCCGCAGTGTGCATGTGTGGAATGTCTGAGGGACAGTGAACTGGCCCCCCGTTTAAAAAGTTTGAGGACCTCTGCTCTATAAAATATGTACTATTATTATCCCAATTTTATAGATATGGAAACTGAGGCACAGAAAGGATAAGTTGCCCAAGGTCACATAGTTAGTGACTGAGGGGGCACCAGGATTCACACCCAGGCCGTCTGGTCTGAGGCTACATCTTAATCCCTCCACCATGGTCCAAATGCCCAATTTCTAAGTCTTAGAATCCAACTGAAATAACATTATATTTGGAAAACTATCCATCATCCTATGCAAGGGCTATACAAAACTTTCCTCCTTCAAATGCTATTTGTTAAGAAAACAACAGCAACAGCTTTCTTACTTTTGGGCCATTGGAGTTAGAATCTGTTTCATTTCATCCATGATAAGCTCCAGTTTTTCTGGCTGTACCTTTAACACTTTGTCCAGAGTTGGGTGATCTGCTGACTGCAACAGAAAAAACATTAAAGCCCTCTAAACTTAATGACGTTTCTTCAGCTTCATAGCAAAGAAAACCAACACTTACTTAAATAAACTTAAAGTTTCAGACATCCCATATTCATATAACAAAAGCCCTGCTATAGATACAATTGTAGAGTAATTCTTGATTATCTCATTCTCAGTGTGTACACCCACCAATGTACTTAAAAGAGCCATGCTAACCAACCAACTCAACAGCCAATAGGTACTTGTCAAGCACCTAACAGGGGTGGGCAAACTTTTTGACTCGAGGGCCACAATGGGATCTTAAACTGGACTGGAGGGCCGGAACAAAAGCATGGATGGAGTGTTTGTGTGAACTAATATAAATTCAAAGTAAACATCATTACATAAAAGGGTACGGTCTTTTTTTTTTTTAGTTTTATTCATTTCAAATGAGCCGGATCCGGCCCACGGGCCGTAGTTTGCCCACGGCCTAGCACATGCCTAATCACAAAATCAAGTAGTCAGCTGAAAATCCTTGCCAACATGTGTTTTGTACTCACCTACAGTGACAGTTACAAAAGAAATAAAGCACTAAATTCAATCCAGGACTTGAACCTGACTGGTAGAGGCAACCCAGGAATTAATCCATACCCCTGGAGGTGAGTGTGGGCATTTATGTCCCAAGTCTGGAATAGATCCTTTAAATGTCCTATTTGCATTCCTGGCCTTTTCCAGATTCAATCCCTGTGACTATATCCAACGTTGGGCCTCTCTACTCCCATTCCTCTCTAGATACAACCTGGAGAAGAGTAATCCACACACATGAAGAAACACAGGAAAAGGCAGCAACAGGGAGCCCAATGCACTTTGGCCAGAAGCTTCACTTCTGTTAAGAGTCTTCTACCTAGCCCTAACTGGTTTGGCTCAGTGGATAGAGCATTGGCCTGCAGACTCAAGAGTCTTCTACCTCAGTCTATCTGACTGCAGAAACGGAAGTACTGAAGCATTACACACGGCATTTGGGAGGGAGTAACGACAGTAGTTCAATTTAAAGGGGATTTAAAAATAGTGCTCCGGTTGAAAGAGAAAGTATAAACACTTGCTCACTATACTGGAGACAAAATAATACATAAAAAAAAGGGGGTCTTTTAAGATGGTCTCTTGAAGGACCAGCCAAAGTAAAAATACAGTTTGAAAACAGGGCATCAGAAGGTAAGTAACAGCTCACAGGAAAAGCAAAAACACTAGAAAAATGCTTTGAAGTGCTACCTTATAAAGCTGAAATGTGTTCCCATAGAGCTCCTCTGTCAACATGTTTCTCTGCTCTAAAATGGCTTTGTCGTTGTATGCGTACTCCACGATGGCCGAGGCTTCCGCGTGTCGGAGCATCTTCCTCACGTGGCCTTTAAAACTTCTGATTATCTCTGCAATCTGAGGTTTACCCCTAAACCCGATGAGATAATGGGAAAAGGTAAGTGATACAGGAGAAGGCTGGTAACAACAAAACATGACTTGACACCAGCATAACTCCTGAGACCAACTCATCATGAGGGTTGAGGGGTGTCTACCACAGAGAAATGCTGATGGGAAAGAAAATCAAACTGCCTTGATTTCTACCTCAAGCTTCTAAGTTACTCGGCGGCCGAAACCTGGCTCTGCTTATCAGCTGCAAGACCCTGAGCAAGTTATTTAACCTCTCTGTGCCACAGCTCCTTCATTCATAAAATAGAAAGAAAAATGTTCATGTGAGGATTAAATGAGCTAAGAGGTACTGAGAACTATGACCAGCTCGTAATAAGTGCTCAATAAATGTCAGTTCCCATTAAATTATTCAGCTTGAGAAAAGTAGGGAAAGAGAAAGGGGAAGGTAAAAGTCAAAGATGCATAGAAATAGGAATAAAACATATTCTAAGGATGCTCTTTTAAAACAGAACTTAATCACAAGTATTTATATTACATCCTAAAATCAAGCAGCTGATAATTATAGTCAGGAATAGCTGTTGATGAAAATTTTGTCAACAGTACTTTTTTGTTGTTGATTAACATATTTTGGCACATTATTACACTCAGAAAGAGAAATCAAGACAAATATCAATTCCACCTAATTCAAGAAATCCTCCCATCTTGACATTTCTTCATCTTATTATTTTTTTAATTCTTACTCCAAGATATTTTTCCATTGATTTTTAGAGAGAATGGGAGAGAGAGGGAAAGACAGAGAGAAATGTCGACATGAGAGAAACACATCGATTAGTTGCCCCCTGCATGTGCCCTGGCCAAGGCAAGGGCTGGAGAGGAGCCTGCAATCGAGATACCTGTCCTTGACCGGAATCAAACCCAGGACCTTTTTGTCCACAGGCTGATGCTCTATCCTCAGCCAAACCAGCTAGGGCCCATCTTGACATTTCTTGACCCACTGGCTCTGCCTCTGCCTCTGTGTGTACTCACCTGCACCTCCCAACCCTCTCCCCTCTAAATACTGGTAACAAATTACAAGTTAATTATCCTACTTCTCTTCTTCTAGGGTTTCAAAATATATACTAAGAATGGTGAAGGCAGTGCCATCAATTTACATCAATTTCAGTATTTGCAGAGGCAGAGCTGCCTCAAACAGATTGTCAAACTGCAGCAGGAAGGCCGGGGAGGGTTGCGGGACAGGAGGTAGGGGGGTAAGAGATCAACTAAAGGACTTGTATGCATGCATAGAAGCATAACCAGTGGACATAAGACATTGGGGGATAGGGGAGGCTAGGGGACTGTCTAGGGCGGGGGGATAAAATGGACACATATGTAATACCCTTTGTAATACTTTAAGCAATAAAAAAAAAAAAAAAAAAAAAAAAAAAAAAAAAAAAAATTTCAGTATTTGTTCTTAAGATCACACTCCCTGGAAACATTACAAGCAACTGTTGAGGGTCATTCTTATGGTCACAGACATTCAAGAAACATTTGCACACAACTGGCACCCACATCTTTAAAAAACTAATATAAATAGATTTTATAAATAAAACAACTCACCCATACATCAGAAATTTCTTAACAATATTTCTGGAATATTTAGCTTTACTTAATTCAACCAAATCATCTGGAAAACAAAATATATTACAATGACTCCTTAGAAACAAAGGAAAGAACTAAATAAATGCATAATCCTGGGAATATAAACAACTAGCCCTGTCTATCCCAGGCAAAGAACAAATAAAAATTTAAACAGTCCTACAGAGGACACACTGCTTTCCCACAACAGAATTCTTTTGCAGGACAGTCTTGGGTATTTCAAGAGAAAACAAGTGACTCATTACACATGATCAAAATTAATCTTCAAAATATAAGAAATACCTCGTAGTTCTTCAAAAGCCTGTTTTCTCTGTTCTTCATTGCCAAACTGAATGTAACACTGGATCACACGAGTTGAATCATGAGCAAATGCAATCTGTAGGAAAGACAGTTTGGGCCTTTAGACTAATTCTCTCTGAGATTTATGTTTCTATCATCCTATCTTATCCTATATAATAAAAGGCTAATATACAAATGGACTGAACAGCAGAACGACCGGTCACTATGACGCGCACTGACCACCAGGGGACAGACGTTCAACACAGAAGCTGGCCCCTGGTGGTCAGTGTGCTCTCACAGGGGGAGCAATGCTCAGCCAGAAGCCGGGCTCACAGCTGGCGAGCACAGCGGTGGTAGCGGGAGCCTCTCCTGCCTCCACGGCAGCACTAAGGATGTCTGACTGCAGGCTTAAGCCATCAGTCAGACATCCCCTGAGGGCTCCCAAACTGTGAGAGGGCACAGGCTGGGCTGAGGGACGCCCCCACCCCCAAGTGCACGAATTTCATGCACCAGGCCTCTCGTATTATTTATGTTTTATTACTATCACTTTCAGAATTCCTTGCTAGATAAAAGGTAGGGTCTCCATGGATAAAATTAAATCTAAGCTACTGGGGAGTAAAAATACCCGTTTTAATGGTACAAAATGGCATTCTTTGGTTTTGCTGCCTAAAATACAGCACTGAGACAGGAACAGATTTAACTATTTTGCAAGATTCCGATCATTATTATTTAAAACCAAAAATCAAAGCAAACCTGTCTAATGATTATACATACCATATTTCTCATTCTCTGAAAGTTACTTTCCCTAAAAGGGAAGTTTTTTATTCAAAAATTCTATTCTTTTATGATCTTTTTAAATCTAAGAAAGTTTGGCTTTGGCAACCAAAGATATAGATCTAAAAAAAGTCTTGCTACACAAGTCAATACACATTGGTAATCATAAGTTAATCCCTCCATTTCTTACATTTTTATTATGATTTCCTAAACATATCAAATTATATTCCTAGAAATTTGTTGTATTTCAAATCTAATTCCCCAACCCACTCCCTCATCAAAACTACTGGATAGATTAGGTCCTCAATGAAGGGAGGACTTGCTGATCAATTTTCTATAGCAACAACTATCAGTTATGCAAAATTATTTTTTACTATGATATAGTATCTGTCTACTTTAATAGTGCTTATTAGTTGCTCAATCTGTCTCTAAAATGTTTTAATTCCAAAAATCAGAAGGTGAGGTACACACCCATCAAAGCCACAGATTTCATTAGAATTTCCTTAAGGGGTATTTATATAGACATTAATGATTAAAACCAAAACAATTTTTAAAAAATAAGGCCGCTTTTGTACATATATTGACTACTTACTACATACCCAATATACATGGTTTAAATATATTTTTCTCATGTAGACCTCAAAGCCACCTTAAGAGTGGGCTGTTGCTATTCCCACTTTACAGATGAGAAAAATAAATGTATGAGACATTAAGGAACCTGCAATCCCTGTGATCCTGGAGATGAAAGTTAACTTGTCTGAGTCCCAGATGTATGAAATGTCTAATAGGGATAATAACGTTAAGTAAAGGAGGCAACATATGCATTGGTTAGCACAACTCCTAGCACACAGTACATAATAAATATGTTGTAATTGTCCAAAGGTACAGATGCTAAGCAGCAGAGTGAATTGAACACCAGATTTAAACACCCACGTCCATGGGCATGTACTAATAACCTAAGAGTAACTGGGGAAGGATCCTGAGTGTAAAATGTTTATATATAGAGGATAACAGACTGCTGGAGCAGAGAAACAGTTCTTTCTAAAAAGATCCTGCCAGATGTATACGGAAGCAGCAGCGAGGAACTTTCCTTCTAACTGCAATGTAGCCTGTCAGACCTCTGTACATGGTTTGGCACATGCTGCTCCTCCAGAGTCCCCAAAGCTACTGAGTCTGCTGTCTCACAGGTGAACAGTCGCTAAGTATTTATCCAAATACACGAGTCAACCGTTTACTATAAACAGGATTAAACATCAACAATGAAAATTACATTAGAACTCCCAAACTTGTAACATTTGAAAGATCTTTGCATGTTTGTAAAAGCATGAAAGAAAGAATAGTTTGCATCACATGCCTAAAAAGCCAGTAATTTAGAACATACAAAAGAATAGAGTCCAGAGCAAGACATTTTACCACATACTACTTAAATAAATTCTTCAAGATAACTTTCAAGAACACTGATTTATCTTAAGTAAATTATTTTAAAATGACACAGCCAAATACTTGTTTTTGTTTTTTTTACAATTTCCCAGCAATATATTCTCTAATTATTAAACTTTTCATTTAGTCACTATTTGAAATTTTTGGCTAAATGCATTTAAAATAACAACAATTTCACTTGTCATAAATGGCCAGCTACCCTTTACAGAGTAAGTCAATTTCAAGAGTTAAAATTGCAACTGTAAGTATGCCCTACTTACAGTTTTAATTTTTCCTTGAATCAACTTCTGCAAATCACTCATCAACTTCACTCTTTTTTCTTTGTCACAGTCTTTTCTATAAAAGAGAATAAAAGAGGGTGGAAACATATAGCTTAAGCGAAGACATTTTATACACCCGAAACTAAAAACTGCTTCAGTGTATGTTCACCCCGTTAAGTGTGATTTTCTCTTTGAAGGCAGCAAACCTTTTGACATTAACATTACTATTCCAGAGCAGCCAGAGAGAAGTAATTTTCTCAAAGGCAGAAATTCATCTCACAAGGTATAATTTCATGCATCAATCTAAACCTTCACAGCCAGAACTTCAAAAGTGAAGAAAATAATAAAACAAGTGCAAGACACCAAAGATTTAAGTATCTCAAAACCTAGCTGATGAGAAATTGTCCTTCATTTTCTCAGAAATCTTTCAGGAAGGATGTCAAACCCAATTTAACTCGAATGCATTTTTACAAACATATCTGACACCATCCTAGTGATCCCCACATTTCTAAAACAAGAAGATATCCAAATACTGATACCTCCACTGGAGTGTTATAAATGCTCCCTAAATAACCCAAGTGCTGTGTCATTTGCTTATGACATCTCATTATCTACCAGGCATACTCTTACTCCTCCATCATCTCAAAGAGGCCCATAAAGATGCCACTAGGTAGCATTACCTTCTCACGATCTCCCAAATCTGCTTTGCCCGAACAACAATGTCATAGTTGGTTCTATCGCTGAGTTGTCTGCTTTGCTTCAGTTCTTTCTTCTTCTTTTTGAAATCATCCCATTTGGGTTTCTTGGCTGCTGATTCTAATTATTATAGAAATTATTTCCAATTATATTTAACATTCTGAGTGCCACAGACAAGTATAAGTCAAGTACATAGGGCAATCATTGATCAGGATCTACATATACTATATGGGGAAGCTAGAAGGGGGAAAATATCTTTCTCTATACACTTATACTTTATTTCATTCTTTGAGCAGTTTACACATTTTAAATTTGGTTCAAAATAGCCATCCATTTATTCAGAAGCTATTTATTGATTCTTAAGAGGATACCAATTAAAAAAAAAAAAAAGGAAAGCAAAAGGATTGTAAAAAGCAATTCAGAACTTTTAATCATCTTTTTCAATTGTAAAATAAAATTCTACTTTAGAACATCAAGTTCATTGGACTTCAGGTATAATCAGTTCTTAAGGACAACAAAAATAAGTTCAAATTAATTAGTCCAAATAATTAGGTTAATTAGTCCAAATTAAAACAGGAAAAACAATGTAATAAAAAATTCACCATTCTGAGTGCTGTTATGTATTAAGTCATTTAATTCTCAGAACAACTCTATTTTAAGGTGAATACTTTCATTTTTTTTTTAAAGATGAGTTCTGGGGTTAGACACAAACGAAAAAAGACTGTAAAATCTTATGTACATGTGGAATCTAAAAATGTCAAAGACAAAAGCAGAGAGTAGAATAGCGGTTACCAGGGCAGGGAGGCGGGGAAAATGGAAAGATACTGGTCAACGGGTACCAATTGTAGCTAACAGGATGAGTAAGTCTAGAGATAATGTATAGCATGATGACTATCCTTAATGCTACACATTTGCTAAGAAGTAGGTACTATTATTGCCCTCCCTTTCACATTGGGGAAACAAAGGCATAAAGTAGTTAAGCTCCCAGGTTCAAGGTCATACAACTGGTAAGTGGCAGTGTCGGGATTCATATCCAGAGACAACTCTGAAACTTTATGCTCTGCTTCCTTTTACTCATGACAATGCACAATCAAAAGTTCAAAGTTCTCTACAAACAGAGCAATTCTATAAAAGTCAAGGGTCTTTCTTAGTATTTTTTGTCCTCAAAACCAATTGAATCAAAAAGCCTAAAGAGGCCAAAGAATAACTTAATGTGTATTGCTAACATGAGTATTCTCTTTGGAGAATTAGTTTTTTCTAAATGTCTCCTTTTCTCTGATTAGAAAATACACTCATTATAAGAAACTTAGAAAATGCAAAAACAAAATTCTTCTATAATCCCAAAACTTAGATATAACCATTGACATTTTATTTCCTTCTTGTCTTTTTATCTATGCATGTTTTATATTACTCTTCCTAAAAATTCAGAATCTGTCTTCACTTAAACTTAATAACTATATTGTAAGCGTTTTTTCATGAAAATAACTATTCCTTGAAACTGTAATTTTTAATGGCTATACAACATACAACATATGTATTCCCCTTACTGGTTATTTATTCCTGGTCTGGTAATAGAGGGTTATAGGTAGCAGAGGGCATTTTTACCTTCGATATTAGACTATCATGCACTATACAGCCGAGGACAGTTACTGACTCAGAGCTCATTTAATTCCATAAACATTTGGGCACCCTTGACATATGCCATGCTAGGTTGCAGTAGACATACCAATTTGGGGAATGTCTAGTATCTAATCCCCCTCAGTTGCTAGAATAAAAATATGAGAAAATAAAATCAGAGTTCCATTTCGAGATGTCAGGAACATGTCTCCCAAAGCAGAAAGAACCCAGACTATAGCATGACAGGATCATGTGAGAATGTGTGTGTTTAAAAATCAGGTGCTCAAATCCTAGTAGGAAAAGGAAGATTTAGGAGCTATTAGACGAAGCAGGAATGAGAAACTATGGGGTGTGGGTGTGTGATGGGGGGAAGAGGAAGAAAAAAGGATCAAGAGAAAACATTGAAGCTGGAGCATGCAAGAACCCTGCAGACCTAGGAGAAACAATGAAAACTGTTCCTTCCTTCCCCTCTCCAGCCTCCCTGTGTAAAGGCTGCTGTCCCACTAGTGAACAGCCCAGGCAGAGCAGAGAGCAGGGACCTGGGTTAGGGAACAAGTGAGAAGGCTGTATGGCAGTGGTCTCAGTTGGCAGCAGAGGAGCAGTGTTATGAGATGCCATCTTGGAGAAAAAGAGAATGAAAGACACCAGAGAAAGTCCCATGATGCTGCAGAGAAGGTATATGTAGAACAGCACATGTAAAGCGGAGGCCAATGCAAGATAATACACAAGAGGGGCACACTGTACAAGAAATGGCAAGGCTCTGGTTTAGAAATGACCCCTGGAACAACCTAATGAAGAGATGAGCAGTGTGTTTCAACAGACACATGGGAGCCCTGCCAGTACATCCCATCAGTGAGCAACTTGTCCTGAACCAATGAAAGTCAAATATGCCAGGTGTACTCTACACCCTCCTTGGAACTGCCTGCTGGGCCTGAGCCATCTGATGGGTTGACCTAAGCTCTGTGAAAGGACGGTTTATGTCTCTTGATCACGAAGGCATCCATCCGTAGCCAATGCAGATATACATATATCTACTTTTAAATATCTTTTTATTGATATCAGAAAGGGAGAAGAAGAGATAGAAACATCCATGATGAGAGAGAATCACCGATCGGCTGCCTCTGGCATGCCCCCCCACTGGGGATTGAGAACACAACCCAGGTATGTGCCCTTGACCGGAATCGAACCCGGGACCCTTCAGTCCGCAGGCCGACGCTCTATCCACTGAACCAAACCGGCTAAGGCAATCCCAACTACTTTTCACCCCCACCCCAAATGCTGCCTGTCAAGGAACAATGGGAGGCCACTAATAGTTCTAGAGTCCCTGTGCACAGTGGTCCTGGCAATAGCGCAGGTAGGGCAAGCCTTCCACAAAAACCATGCCGAAGGAACCAGTGCTTACCATCACTTTTACTGTCCGGCTGGAATTTTCTCTTCTTGTTGAATTTATTTGCCTGCTGGGATTTGTTCTTTGGTATTTTATCCCCTTGTTGTTTATTCCTGAAATGTTTCACACCTTTTTTCCCTGGTTTTGTGGCACTTTTCTGAAAGTTCTTAGATGTGATTTTAGGTCCACCTTCCTTAACAACTTTTCTTGGGAATGTCTTTGAAGAGCCAGAATCTAGTGAGGATACAAAATGATCATTAGTTCAATAATCCTGAGCCTAGATCTCTTGTATCCACTGGGTTGTATTTGTTACAGAAAATTATACCCTCTTTAGTGAAAATACTTTGTCCTACTCTCAAATATGGAGCAAAGGATTTAAAATACCAAACCAAAATTTAAAAACTTCCTCTGATTACAAAACTGTAATATTACAGGTTCATTACAGAAAACCTATAAAGTAGAGGCATGCATAATAAAAACGATACATAATTCTAGAAATAACCAGTTTGGTATATTTCTCTATTTTAAGCATAGAGTAGAAGTGAGGAATTATTTATACACCTTTGTATTCTAATTTAATGACTCCATATCATTAGTCTTTACATTTAACTTCTAAAAGTTCAATAACATCTTAGGAATCTAAAAATAGAATAAACACTTGAAATTTAAGAGGTATACCATATAGGCAAATTAAAGATGTTAATTTTTCAAAAATTCTAATTTTCAAAAATAATTTTCAAACCCTATAATAAAGTTATTTGACAAAAAAATCTTCTTTGGTTAACAAAGTTTGCAAATTAAATACCAAACAAATGAAATGAAAACTGCAACAGCTAAGACTGCTGTAAGAAAAAACAAGGAAAGATTGCTTAGGAAACATTTAATCATTTACACAGACTGACTTTTCTATTCTGCAATACTGACACCTGATGGAATATGAAGACATCACAATTAGAAATCTTGAAGATAAAAGTATATGGTTTACCAGTATTATACAGTAACCAACCACAATTTATCAAACATTAAAATAAAATGTGGTGAACTGGTGTAGCTAGCATGAGGCAACCGTATCACTAGCTGACGCCACTCCCTCCAATTATAAAGGCCAAATAAATAACCACACCAGAAGCATATTTTGGTAAGGCTATCTTACCATTGTTCTTACAAAATCTGTTTTTTTCTTGTGACGTCTTTGTACCTTTTCCTGTGAATTTTTGTTTTGCTTTGACTTCCATCATGGCAACTCTGGAAAACAAAAACAAAACCCAAAAGGATCACTGAATTGCTGTCATCTAAGTCACTGCAACATTTAGTCTGAGTTCTTACATACAGGGCAACCCACACATGTCCAGGAAGTAAACAATCACTGCTTCTAAGATTTTACAATGGGAAATAAATACCAACATAAAAAATAAGAACACACACACACAGACAAACTTGCACAAGTGCACCCTGGCTAATGTGTTAATTATTCGGAGGCAACACTTCAGTAAGAGTACTGGCTAAAAGCAGAACATTATTTACATTAAATATGATATACTTGTCAGTATTTGTATTTCTTATAACGGGGGAAGATTTTGAGATGAGAAACTGAAAATATTACCATTTGTTTTCTTGGGTCTCTATCCTAAAAAGCCAGAAACAATAGGTTGCATTTACCATATATTCAAATTTAATGAACAAAAATAAAAAATTATCTAAAAGTTTCCTAACACAATGTAACTAAAACAAAGACTAACTTCAAATGTTTAACTTGTTACTCTTTTAAGTGTTTTCTAATAACCCTCAAAATACTACTATGTTGAAACATTTAATATTTTGAGAAATCTGCCTAACAGGTCACTTCTGGGTACAGAAACCCCATGGTACACAGGGCAGACAAGAGATAACCCCTCACTTACCCAAGGATCCTGAAAGCAGCAGAATATGTCAAAAGCAAAAGTTATTTGGCTATTTCTCCACCTTCCAAAACTGTATATTCAATTCATTCCTAAATTTCTAAAGTTGATGCCCTAGGGTAGATGTTAGGATCCCTAGACAATACCATATTTCTGTGACAGTTTGTCAGTCTCTAATTGTTTCTCATGACTGAGACACTTTTGAAAACTACTGGTCAGGCACTTTGTAGAATATCCTTCATTTGGGGTTTGTCTGATTGTTTTCTCACTATTAAGACTGGCTTTAAGGATTTTCGGGGAAGAACATCATAGAGGCGAAGTGCCCCTGACATTACATAATATTATGAGGAACATGATATCAACATGACTGGCAATATTAACCTTGTTCACTTGGTTAAGGTACCGTTTGCCAGGTTTCTCCACTATGCTTCCCTTTCTACACTCTATTTATTAGAATCAAATCACTATGTTCACATAAATTAAGGGGAGGGGAATTAAACTCTACTTCCTAGAGGAGGAGTATGAAACAATTTGTTAAAATATGTATGTTAAAATCAGCATAGCAACTAAGAAATATTTTGGGTGATATATTTGGAGATTATGCAATATTTTCTATTTCTCCCACTAATTTTAGCATTATCCAATGTATCTTCCCTGCATCCATAACTGTGGTGTTTTAATGGTGACTTTCTATTTCCTTCATTACTTCTACCTTCGTTATTTCAAATTCTTCTGCAGAGAACATTTGTTTCTTCTCCTCTGTTCATTTATTTAATCATTTATTTACATCAGTATGGTCTCATAGATATTTTTATTACCTATTCCTTTTGTTGCTCGAATTGTTCCAACCTTGGTCAGTGGGAAATCTTTCAGTCTGCTGTGTCCTTTTGACAAGCCCCATCTTTTTCAAAAAATCATGTTCATAATACACGTTTGAAGTTCACCTTATATTTTCCTTGTGATAGCTGTGAAGTAAGTCATTTCTCCAAGGAACCAGGGTCCTTGTACTGAGAATGGTATTTCAAAACCAGGAGATGAGTGCTGGGTGTGCTTGCTGCCGCTGGGGTGTCACTGCTTCTGGGTGTTTTCACCAAACAGGGCTAGTAACATGTGTGTGTACACTAGCCCGTATGAACACACAACCTGTTTCTGTACCTACTAAATAAGCTCCTACTAATGTCTCCCAGTTCGAACCAAGTGCCACAGGGTTCTCTACCCTTCCTCTACTGCTTATCTGTAACTTCCTTCTCTGACAATGAGAAACTTGCCTCTCCGTAGCCACAATTTGTGTATTGTTTAACCCTAGCACACATGTAGGGGGTACAGATTGCTAACCTGTATCCCCGTGAGATACAAACCTACCATCGACAGTGCAGCGTTTATGAGCATTATAACGGAAGTACGCAAAGTGTTCAGGGAGCCGCAGAGCTGAGAGCCAGCTTATACCTTGTGAAGGGTAATAGCAGAGATGTCCCACAGACAGGGGGACATGGGACTGATCTTTCTTTCACTCCTTCAGCAGACTTAGCATTACGCTCTGAAAGCAGTGAACATGGAATACCCAACTTCTGAATGTAGGCATTCCTCAAATCTTGCCCTCTCTCTCCAGACTTCTCCCTAGGTGACCTCATCCAATCCCAGGGCTCTCTACGCTGGAGACTCCCAAATTACCGCTCCATTAGGGACTTCTCTTGCCATCCTGACTTGTGTATCTCACTGCCTACCTGACACCTCCATTTATGTTCCTTACACTTACCAAGTCCAAAACAGAACTCTTTAACTTTACCGCCACTGCAAACAACACCCAAACAATCCTCATTTTTCCCACCCTCTTCTTCTCCATCTCAGTCAATGGCACATCAGCCACTCAAGGAAAAAAACAACAAAAAACACCTAAGATTTATCTTCTCACTTATCTGCTACGTTCAGGCCTGCAGTAAGTCTTGTTCAACACCCTTTAAAAACACCTCTAACCCTCCACCTTTGATCTCCACTGCCACCACTTCAACCCAAACCATTATCAATCATCTCCAATTACATAATCAACAATAATACAAATTACAGGCCTTTTCTAAAGACAACCGGGGCCTACCATGTTTCTCCCTTGCTTATAAATAAATCTTCGCTGTTTTCTACACATGGAACAGAAATGGCACTGTATTCCCAGGGAGAGAAGACCTAAACTCCCCCACCATGGCCTTCAAAGCCCGGCAGAAGCTCGTCCCACCACCCTCCCTCTTTCTCATTCTATCTGGTATCGCTGCACTCCGAGCTCAACACATGGGTCCTTTTCCTACAGCTCCCAGCTCAGGGACTCAGCCCAAGTTACCGCTTCCACTAAAAGCACTTTCGCGCGGCTTCGGGGTTTCAGGGCTGCCTCTCGTCACGCTTTAGGTCGGCTTGCAGCGGTTCTCAACCTGTGGGATGCGACCCCTTTGGCGGTCCAACGACCCTTTCACAGGGGTCGCCTAAGACCATCCTGCATATCAGATATTTACATTACGATTCTTAACAATAGCAACATTACAGTTATGAAGTAGCAACGAAAATAACTTTATGGTTGGGTCACAACATGAGGAACTGTATTTAAAGGGCCAGAAGGTTGAGAACCACTGGCTTAAGGCTTAAGGATCACTTCGTCAGACTCCCCCGCCCTCCACCTCCGTTCCCAACAAGTTTCCCTTCGGCGCTCAGAGCCTGGCACCTGTGCATTCAGGGTGCAAACCCGGCGCGTAGCACCGACTGGGCGCAGAGCGGACGCGTGTCAAACGTACGACAGGAAGGCTGAACGCAACTAGCACGGGCCGGGTGTCGGAGGGTGAAAGGAGTCAGGCTGACCCTGCAGTCTCAGGACATTCGGGTGAAAGGGTCTCCAAACTCCCACAGCAGACACGGTCACTGAAGGCTGCCCAGCGAGCGACAGGTGCGAACACCTCTATCCTCTCTGGCAGCCCCGAGGGGGCCCCCCCCCCCGATTCCAGCGCCCGGCGTGGGGCGAATCCCTCCCCGGAGCAGTCGCCGGGCCCGCCACACTCACCGCACACGTGTGGCCGCCACCCGGCAGCTCCCGGCTCCCGCCGCCGCTTCCGCTTCCTGGACTTGCCCCGCCCCCAGGTCCACGGATTTCTTCTTCCGCTGGGGAGCTTGGGTTAAAGGGCGGGGCTAGCCGGGAAGTTTGGCATTTCTATTGGTCCACCCCTATTACCTCACCGAGAAGAACCGGGGCAGTGACACACGCGGGTTTGGCCCTTGAAACGATCCGTCGTCGAGGGCGTGTCAGCGGCTCCCGGAAGTGACGCCATTAACCCTGTCGCTTCCGCGCCAGGAAGACGGCGGCGTTTCTCGAGGGCCGGGCTGATTTTTAAAGCCGCCTTGGTAGGCATGGCTCCTTCTCTAGCCTGAACTAATACTAAATAGTTCACGTTTTTAGAGCGCGTTAATATGCATCTTCTCTGACAGTCTAGCGCGAAGGATCAAAGGGAAACCTCGGGAGCCGGTTTGAGTTGTAATCCTGGTGTTTTTTTCCGCTTGCTAGCCCTGGGGCTTTGGGCAGATTATTCCGTTTCTCTGAGTCCTGACGATCTGATCAATACAACAGAGGTAGCTAAATCAAAGCTCTTAGAACAGCCAATCGTCATGATAAGCTCTCAATAAATGTTTGCCATTTTTAAGGCCTGTCCATTCTTCCAGACTGCGTCGATCCCATTTTTCCACATCAGAAAGTGAGACTAGTTCGGATAGTATCCCCATTTCACAGGTGAGAAAACGGACACCACACACTCGGGTCAAGCAACACCGCTTATTCTCTAACAGTTCTGTAGGCTCGAAGCCCCACGTCAAGCGGCAGGCACGGTAGCGCCCCCTCCAGCTTCTGGTAGTTCGCGGTGCCCCGCGGCTTGGGGCTGCATGAGTCCGAGGTCCGCCTGTTGTCGCTCGGCCTTCTCTTCTGTGTCCTGTCTATGTTATAAGGGCACCTGCCACTGGCTTTAGGGCCCATTGTAACCATCCCGGATGATCTCATCTGGGGGTCCTCAATTGCATCTGCACAGACCCTTTTCCCAAGAAAGGTTACTTTCACAAGTATGGGGGTTCGAGCACCGGCATCTCTTTTCCAGGGCCACCTGGAAGTTAAAGAATTGGAACTTGATACCAGGTGTGTCAAGTTCATATTTTACTGTTTTCTGAATCGCAGTGTACTGCCCCTCAAGGCTTTAGGCTTGAGCCTGGTACAGGAATTCACTAGACTTCTTGAGGGTGGGGCCCTGGTTACTTTCCAGGCACCTAAGCCACTAACTCAACTCATAGGTATTTGATAAGTACCTATTTTTTTTTTTTTTTGCCTCCACCATTATATTTTCATTTCAGCTCATTTAAGTCTCATAAGAACATTTCAAGTAGGTCTCTCCCCCCCCCCTTTTTTTAAGGAAAAGGGGGAAACAAAGTAGTTTTGATCTGGTGAGCCTAACTCCAAATTCAGCATGACTGCCTCTGTACTGCTTTCTTTAATCCATTAATTCTCCAGTAAATGCTCAAGAACAGGAATTGCAGGTCTATCAGTAGTGCCTATTAGGCAAATAGCATGGCATATGCTAGCAAAAAAAATAAAATAAAAAATTCTTCACAAATACACCCTACCACACAATACCTGGGAGGGGTTGCATTTGTAAAGACCACAGATAGCAGCACCTTATATGCTCTCAGACACATCCATGTGGCTGGCTGTCTTAAACATGTACATCAAAAAGATGATTACATACCAAAGTCCTAGATTAATATCAGTAATGTTATTTATCCAGTCTTTTATGCTGTCAAAAATAGATTCACTTGAGTGTTTTTGTTTGTAGTGAGTTGAAAGTCTCTTTTGGTTTTGCAGAATAGCAACAAAGCTTATCCTGCAATTTTGCAGTTAACCAAGTAAAGCCCAACAATTTTTCAAATACCTAATAATCTTAATGTCGAGAATTATGTGTATTCCTAGAAGCACAAAATGCTCTTCCTAAATAACACAGAATGCAATTTAATCAGAGCAGCTAGACTTGTACATATCCAAGAGGTTTACAGCAATGTAATGAAGGGGATTGGCATTTGGGTCAAAGGAACCCTGAATCCAAGGTCTGTATGTCTATGGACAAGATAGTTAATTTGTATGGGCCTCAATTTCTGCATATGTAAAATGGGAATAACAACACTTACCTTTTGGGGTTTCTCTGTGACTCAAAGTGATAATAACTGAAAAGTTATTAGCCAATAGTAAACGTTGAGTGTTTCATAGTTTGAGAGACAGTGATAGAACCAAGTTGTGTCCATTAGAGATGCTTTTGCCTGCAAGTAATAGTTCAGTTAATAGTGACTTAAGCAATAATTTTCGTCACACAACACAATTCTGAAGGTAGTTGGTTGCTCTAGTTCAATGATTTTCAACCTTTTTCATCTCATGGCACACCTAAACTAATTACTAGAATTCTGCAGCACACCAAAAAATACATATATTTTTTTGCTGATCTGATAAAAAAAATAGGTATAATTTTGATTCATTCACACCAACGGGTATTGTGTGTTGGCTGTTGTCATTTTTTATTTAACAATCTAAGGGAAAAGTGGTCAGTGCCCCTGACTAAATAGTCAGGTATTGCAGGTTTTAAATTTTTTTGTGGCACACCAGTGTGCCTCCCGCTGCACACCAATTGAAAATCACTGCTCTTGTTTAATGATTCCATAATGTCATCGAAGACTTATGTTCTTGCACAGGTTCTGTGCTCCACCATGCTCAGCTTGTTAACTTCATTTTCACAGTTGCTGCTTTCATTTATTTTTTCCCCCATTTGTACCTTTTGACCACCTTCATTTATCCCCCGCCCGTCTCCCTTCACTTCACCTCTCACAACCACCAACCTGATTTGTCTCAATGAGTTCTGGTTGTTTAGATTCCACATATAAGTGGGATTATACAGTATTTATCTTTGTCTGACTTATTTCACTGTTTGCAAAATATACTTCTTAGTTTCAGAATTTATATCAGAGTTCAGGGCCAGAAGAATGGAAAAAGAGAATGAAATTTACTTTTTTCTCCACTGTAGGGTGCTATCCTTTTATTCCAGAAGGAAAAGACCTAGCAAGGTTCCTCTTCTAGTTCATTGCCTAAAACTGGGTCACATGGGCACCCCCAGATTGGAAGTCCATCAGACATGTTAACCAGGCATTTAGAGTTCACTCTTTTTCCAGTACTCCAGTAAAATGAAAGGTCACTTGGCAGATATGCCTCCACCTAGTGGTAGACATTTAATTTGTGATTTAAACTAATCTGTTTTAAAACTTAAATTTTAATAGCAGTAAGCTAAAACTTAAAATAATTGTAGTATCCTTGGTAGTGAATCTCAATCTTGGCCACACATGAAAATCACCCAGGGCGTTTAAAAAGCAAAAACCAAACCCAATAATTCTAATTTAATTAGTCTGAGTGGAGCCTGGGCATTAAAAATTTGGAAAGTTCCCCAGACCATGCTAACGTGCAGCTAAAATTAAGAGCTACTTGTTTAAGGAATGGAGTTCACGTTGTTGATTTGATTTTTCTAGTTAACTGAGGATTAAACCCTGTAACCTTCTGACCCCTCTTTTGCAAGGCACCAGAATTCATAATTAAATGTATAATACACTTGTTCTGTAAATAGAATGTCTTGTTCTTTGGGGTCTACTGGAGTGACTTAATATCATTAGACACTGAAAATGGTTTAAATTTGAACTACACACTTTCAAATATATTCTGAAAAATATTTGCCTTTTTTTTTCAATTCCACATGATTTTGTGCAATTTTTCTCTTTTTCATAGAAATAAAGTGTGTTAGGTGTCAGCTCCCACACATCTCCCTCCCCCAAAATCAGTTCTTTAGAGTTCTAATTAATGGGTGTTTAACTAATTGGAGTTGTTTCTCTGATTCCAGAATGCATAAGCAGGGGTAAAGAGCATGTTATTGATATAAAGCATAAGTGAGATTTTGGCAAAGATTGGATTTTATTTTCAGGACCTATTAGAATCATAAGTCCCTGGAAACAGAGCAGTTGCCAACACATTTTCCTTTAGTAAAAAAGAACTGCTTTGGCGGAGGGAGGGCTATGCTTTTCAATACTGTACATTTGCTAAAAAGTGTGCTAATATAGTCTAAACATTAACTACATATTCAGAAAGTTCTGGTTGCTGTCTAGTAAACACAAAATTGACCTTGTCCTGATTTACTTTCTTTGGTGAATTGTTTAGGAGCAGCAGAAAAATCATACGAGCAAAATAAAAATGTATCTGATTGTAACGCAGAGTGCCACCTTTAATGAAAGATCACGTCAGCGTGCGATGGAAAAGTAAAAATAATGATCAGTTAATATCACTCACAGCCCACACACTGTCACGTATATAAAGAGCACTTAGGAGAAGAAAGATGGCGGCGGTATAGGCAGACGCGTCCCAGGTCGTGTCCCTGAGCAAATGGAGTGAGCAGCTGAAACTAGTAACATCCACCCCGAATTGGCGAAATTCCTCAGCTGGCGAGACGGTTTGCAGCCGGGAAGAGCAGAACTCCCCTGGAAAGGTAAAAAAACCAGGGATTTGGGCAGGAAAGTTTGCCAGACCTCTGAGCCCAGAGAGTCGGAGGGAGACCGCGTGGCAGACAGCCGCGTCCCTTGGGACAGGCACAGCCCCTAACAGGGGAAAGGAGAACTGCGGGATTCCTGGCGCTGCCGGGGGAATTGAGAGCTGGGTTCTGTGATCACGGAGGACTGAGCCTAAAGGGAGCAGCCTGAAGAGCTGACCAGACCATGCAGTCCCGGTAAGAGAAGAAGCTTACAGAAACCAAGCCTTCCCCGTTTCCGTGGCCGGCGTTTGTTTGTTTGTTCTCACTGAATCCTGTTCGTGGGACATTTCAGATACAGACACTCACCTGTGCTGAAGAGAGGGAGAGTGTGCGGAGGAGTGGAATCTGGGGAGAGACTGAGGAGAGAAGGGGGGCCAGGAGAGGTGGCAGCGAATTGAGTGCTGAGTCACCCCTGAGCCCAGGACTGAGGCAGCCATTCTCTCCGGAGAGTGAGACTCCTCCCCCCAGCCCCCAGGCAAGGAGCACAGCCACACCCAGATTCCACCCTGTAGGAGATCAAGGATTAAAATAACCTGATCAGTCCCTGGGAGTTAACAGGGTCTGGCCTATAGAGGGAATTTCAATCCCAGCAACAACACAGCACTGGTAACTCTTACGCAGCCAGCTCTGGGCAGTGAACTTCTACTGGACAGAGAGGCCCTATAGCCTCAGAGGCCAACCCCAGAACACTGCCACCCAGAGGCTGACCCACAAACTGACTCTTTGCTAAACACAAAATAAGGCAGTCTGGGAAACAAATGCGGCTTGCTTTAAAATAAGGACTGTGGTTTACAACACAGAGGAACAGGGTATCGCAGGGAAACTCAACACTCTCCTGAATACCTGGCAGGTCTAAGGCGAGCCACACTGAAGAATAGAAGAACCAAAGGACCTTCACTACTGCAATATTTTTTTTTTTCTTTTTTCACCTTTTAACTAAGAAACCAATTTTTTTTCTTTTTTTTTTCTTTTCTTTTTTTTCTCTTCTTCTTCTTTTTTTTTTTTCCTCTTCTTTTTTCCATCACCTGATTTTACCCTTTTAATTACTACCTTCTTATTTTTAACCAGCATTATTACTGCTACCATTTTATCATTTTTTTTTTAAAGTGCCATTTTATTTTCTCTTTATTTTATTTTGGGATTAGTGTTCTCCATTCTATTTTCATCGTTATATTATTGGTTGTTTCTAGTTTGCATTCATCTCCAGGGAGCTGTTGCTGGAACTTGTTGGGATTAATGGATGTTCTATAGGAGTATTCTCCTCATAAAAAAAAGTCTCTTCCCCTCTTCCACTTCATTCTCTCTTTTCGCTCTTTTTTTTTCTTTTTTTTTCTTTTCTCGCTTTTATTTTCCCCCCTCCTTTTTCCCAATTTCATTTTTGCACTCCTTTTTTTGGTCCCTAATTTTATTTTCTTTTTTCTCTTTTCTCTTTTTCTCTTCCTTCTTCCTTATCCCCTAATTCTCTTAATTCAGGTGGTCACCTTTATTTGGGGTTGTTAATATCGTGAATATATTTGTGTATAGTGCCTGGTACGTGGTGCCTTGTTGTGTTGTATTTTGTGCCTTTAAAACAACGCAGCAGACCCAAGCAACAGCAACCTCCTGAGCACCACACCCTCTGCTGAGGAACAGCAGCTGTACGTGAAACCTTGCCCCACCAGCCAGAAGAGCCACCACAGCTGTGAACAGCACCCACCAGAGGAGCTGCTGCCAACTGAAGAGCAGCTGCTACCGCAACCGCCCGAAGAGCAACCACAGACCAAGGAGTCACTGCCACCAAGGGAGCAGCCACTGAACGACTCAACGTCTAGATATGTCAGCGAGATCAAACATGGGTAGACAAAGAAACCCCCAAAGGAAAGAGAAGGAGGACTCTCCAGAAAAGCAGCTAAGTAATACAGAGGCATGCGACATGACAGAAAAAGAATTCAGAATAAGGGTCCTAGAGTGCATAAACCGGATGGAGGAAAAAATCGACAACCTCTCCAAGAAGCTAGAAGAAACAGATGAAAAAATCAACAACTTAAGTAAGACCCAAGAAGAAATGAAGAGTGATATAGCTGCAATGAAAAACTCCATTGAAAGTATCAACAGTAGACTAGGAGAAGCGGAGGACCGAATTAGTGATTTAGAAGACAAGGAAGCAAAACACACCCAAAACGTACTGCAATTGGAGAAAAAAATGAAAAGACAGGAGGAGAGCCTAAGGGAGCTTTGGGACAACATGAAACGAAACAACATACGAATAATAGGGGTACCAGAACAACAGAAGGATGAACAAGGATTAGAAATCCTATTAGAAGAAATAATATCAGAAAACTTCCCTGAGGTGGGGAAGAAAAAAGTCACACAAGCCCAGAGAGTCCCAAACAAGGTGAACCCAAAAAGACCCACACCAAGACACATCATAATTACCATGGCAAATGTTCAGGACAAAGAGAGAATCTTACAGGCTGCAAGAGAGAGACGGAAAGTTACATACAAGGGATCTCCCATTAGATTGTCAAATGATTTCTCAACAGAAACACATCAGGCCAGAAAAGAATGGACGGAAATTTACAAAGTGATGCAAAGCAAAGGACTGAATCCAAGAATACTCTATCCAGCAAGGCTATCATTCAAACTTGAAGGGGAAATAAGAAGCTTCACAGACAAAAAAAGGCTAAGGGAGTTTATCACCACCAAGCCAGCAATGCAAGGAATGCTAAAGGGACTGGTATAAAAAGAAGAAATAAAAAGCTCAGAAAGAAAACAGCCACACAAAAACAGAAATGCCTACAAACAAGTACCTTTCAATAATAACTTTAAACGTAAACGGACTAAATGCTCCAAACAAAAGACATCGAGTGGCTGAATGGATAAAAAAACATGACCCATACATCTGCTGTCTACAAGAAACCCACCTCATTAGAAGAGACTCACACAGACTGAAAGTGAAAGGATGGAAAAATATCTTTCAGGCAAATGGAAAGGAAAAGAAAGCTGGGGTAGCAATACTTATATCGGACAAAATAGACCTCAAAGTGAAGGCCATAACAAGAGATAAGGAAGGCCACTTCATAATACTAAAGGGATCAATACAACAAGAAGATATAACCCTGGTAAACATATATGCACCCAATGCAGGAGCACCCAAATTCATAAAAAAACTCCTGGAAGATATCAAAGGAGAGATCGACAACAATACAATCATAGTAGGGGACTTTAATACACCACTGACTGCACTGGATAAGTCCTCTAGACAAATAATCAGCAAAGATACAGCAATCCTAAATGACTCACTAGATCAGATGGACTTAATAGACATCTTCAGAACACTTCACCCGAAAGCCAGGGAATATACATTCTACTCAAATGCTCATAGGACATATTCAAAAATAGACCATATATTGGGTCACAAGCAAAGTATCCCCAAATTCAAGAAAATTGAAATCATAAAAAGCGTCTTCGCAGACCACGATGGCATAATATTAGAAATAAACTACAATAAAAACAACCCAAAATACTCAAACACCTGGAAGCTGAATAGCATGCTATTAAATATTGATTGGGTTACCAATGAAATCAAAGAAGAAATTCGAAATATCCTGGAAACTAATGACAATGAAAACACAACAATCCAAAACCTATGGGACACAATGAAAGCAGTCCTGAGAGGGAAGTTTATAGCTCTACAGGCCTATCTCAACAAACAAGAAAAAATGGTAGTAAATCATCTAACTCTACAACTCAAAGAATTAGAAAGAGAGCAACAAGAAAACCCCAGAGTGAGCAGAAGGAAGGAGATAATAAAGATTAGAGCAGAAATAAATGACATAGAGACCAAAAAAACAATACAGAAAATCAATGAAACCAAGAGCTGGTTCTTTGAAAGGATAAACAAGATTGACAAACCTCTAGCCAGACTCACCAAGAAGCAAAGAGAGAGGACCCAAATAAACAAAATCAGAAACGATAGAGGCGAAATAACAACAGACCCCACAGAAATACAAATGATTGTTAAAAAATACTATGGACAGCTCTACTCCAACAAACTAGACAACCTGGAGGAAATGGACAAATTCCTAGAAAAATACAACATTCCAAAACTCAATCAGGAAGAATCTAAAAATCTCAACAGGCCAATAACTATGGAAGAAATTGAAGCAGTCATCAAAAAGCTTCCAGCAAACAAAAGCCCAGGACCAGACGGCTTCACAGGGGAGTTTTACCAAACATTCAAGGAAGAACTAAAACCTATCCTCCTCAGACTACTACAAAAAATTCAAGAGGAAGGAACACTTCCAAGCTCATTCTATGAAGCCAGCATCACCCTAATACCAAAACCAGGTAAAGACAACACAATGAAAGAGAATTACAGGCCAATATCCCTCATGAACATAGATGCCAAAATCCTCAACAAAATCTTAGCAAATCGGATCCAGCAGTACATCAGAAAGATCATACACCATGACCAAGTAGGATTTATCCCAGGGATGCAAGGATGGTACAATATCCGCAAATCAATAAACGTGATACATCACATAAACAAATTGAAAGAAAAAAACCACATGGTCATATCAATTGATGCAGAAAAAGCATTTGACAAAATTCAACACCCATTTTTGATAAAAGCTCTCAGCAAGGTGGGAGTAGAAGGATCATACCTCAACATAATAAAAGCCATATATGACAGGCCCACAGCCAACATCATACTCAATGGACAAAAACTAACACCATTTCCCCTAAGAACAGGAACAAGACAGGGATGCCCCCTCTCACCACTCCTGTTCAACATAGTACTGGAAGTGCTAGCCATTGCAATTCGGCAAGAAGAAGAAATAAAAGGCATCCAAATTGGAAAAGAGGAAGTAAAACTGTCCTTATTTGCAGACGACATGATATTATACATACAAAACCCTAGAGACTCCATCCAAAAGCTACTGGACTTAATACATGAATTTGGCAATGTAGCAGGATACAAAATTAACCCCAAGAAATCCGAGGCATTTCTATACACCAATAGTGAACTTTCAGAAAGAGAGATTATAAAAACAATCCCGTTTACCATCGCACCAAAAAAATTAAGCTACCTAGGAATAAACTTAACTAAAGAGGTAAAAGACCTCTACTCAGAAAACTACAGGACGTTGAAAAAAGATATAGAGGAAGACATAAACAGATGGAAGAACATACCGTGTTCATGGATTGGTAGAATCAACATCATTAAAATGTCCATACTACCCAAAGCAATCTATAAATTCAACGCACTTCCCATTAAAATACCAACGGCATACTTCAGAGATCTAGAACGAACTCTCCAAAAATTCATCTGGAATAAAAAAAGACCCCGAATAGCTGTAGCAATCCTGAAAAAGACCAAAGTAGGTGGGATCTCAATACCAGATATCAAGATGTATTACAAAGCCACTGTTCTCAAAACTGCCTGGTACTGGCACAAGAATAGGCATATAGATCAATGGAATAGAATAGAGAACCCAGAAATCGGCCCGAACCAATATGCTCAATTAATATTTGACAAAGGAGGCAAGAACATACAATGGAGCCAAGATAGTCTCTTCAATAAATGGTGCTGGGAAAATTGGACAGATATATGCAAGAAAATGAAACTAGACCACCAACTTACACCATACACAAAAATAAACTCAAAATGGATAAAGGACTTAAATGTACGACAGGAAACCATAAAAATTCTAGAAGAATCCAAAGGCAACAAAATCTCAGACATATGCCGAAGCAATTTCTTCATTGATACAGCTCCTAGGGCACTTGAAACGAAAGAGAAAATGAACAAATGGGACTACATCAAAATAAAAAGCTTCTGCACAGCAAAAGAAACCATCAACAAAACAACGAGAAAACCCACTGTGTGGGAAAACATATTTGCCAATGTCATATCTGATAAGGGCCTAATCTCCAAAATTTATAGGGAACTCATACAACTTAACAAAAGGAAGATAAACAATCCAATCAAAAAATGGGCAAAGGACCTAAATAGACACCTTTCAAAAGAGGACATTCAGAAAGCCTAGAGACATATGAAAACATGCTCAAAGTCACTAATCATCCGAGAGATGCAAATCAAAACAACAATGACGTACCATCTCACACCTGTCAGACTGGCTATCATCAACAAATCAACAAACGACAAGTGCTGGAGAGGATGTGGAGAAAAAGGAACACTTGTGCACTGCTGGTGGGAATGCAGACTGGTGCAGCCACTATGGAAGACAGTATGGAGTTTCCTTAAAAAACTGAAAATGGAACTCCCATTTGACCCTGTGATCCCACTTCTAGGAATATATCCCAAGAAACCAGAAACACCAATCAGAAAGGATATATGCACCCCTATGTTCATAGCAGCACAATTCACCATAGCTAAGATCTGGAAACAGCCTAAGTGCCCATCAGTAGATGAATGGATCAGAAAACTGTGGTACATCTACACGATGGAATACTATGCTGCTCTAAAAAGGAAGGAACTCTTACCATTTGCAACATCATGGATGGAACTGGAGAGCATTATGCTAAGTGAAATAAGCCAGTCAATGAAGGAAAAATACCACATGATCTCACTCATTCATGGATAATAGAGACCATTATAAACTTTTGAACAATAATAGATACAGAGGCAGAGCTGCCTCAAACAGATTGTCAAACTGCAGCAGGAAGGCCGGGGAGGGTTGCGGAGCAGGAGGTAGGGGGGTAAGAGATCAACTAAAGGACTTGTATGCATGCATATAAGTATAACCAGTGGACATAAGACATTGGGGGATAGGGGAGGCTAGGGGACTGTCTAGGGCGGGGGGATAAAATGGACACATATGTAATACCCTTTGTAATACTTTAAGCAATTAAAAAAAAAAAAAAAAAAAAAAAAAAAAAACTCACAAAGGGGACCAGAAAACTCCATATTTGGGAGACAAAGAGGGTAAAAAGATACAAATACAGGAAACTTTCTGAGTGACTTCGCCCAGAATTCTAGAGTCATTTTTCTTTGGGCCCACGTGTAATAATAAATGTAACTCCATCTCTCTAAAAAAAAAAAAAAAAAAAAAAAAAAGAACCTAAATGTATTTATTAATCTATTCATTTATTCAGAAAATATTTATTGAATGTCTTCTATGTGCAAAACCATTGTGTATGGGATATAAAAACCTACATAAGAAAAAAAAAAAAAAAAAAAAAAAAAGAGCACTTAAATTGTACTATGATTTTGTAAAAACGAAACTCCTCAAGCGACATGTACCAGCTCTGGTTTTAGCTAGAATGGGAACAATTATGTCAATTATGTTTTCTGGGTTTAAGTTTTTGTTTAAATTTTTATTTTAGGCTTCATCAGAGGTGTGTCTGCACGGTTCTGCACCATTTTAAATACGGGACTTGAGCATCCATGGCTTTCGGTATCCATGGGGTGCCCTGGAACCATTCCCCGAATCATTGGCCAGCGGCTCGAACAGCTGGTCAGAGGCCTGGAAGGAAAAGGATGATGGGAGATAAGGAGGTCCAGGGTAAAGGCATGTGGGTGGACATATGAAAGTGGACACAAACTGTAGACATTTTCTACATGTTAATACTCAGCGAAAGGCATTCACTGTGAACACTAAACCACCAAGTAGACAAAATGACTCAGTCAGTTGACATTAGTCAGCTTTTCAGCATTAGGCCATTTCAGCATCTAAAACCAGCATGACGGGTGCCTGAACGGAATGGCAGAGATGGAGGCTTCACATGGGCCCAACGGCATGAACTTTCGTGCCTTCCTCTGAAGTAGAAGCTGCCAGCAACAGAAACCATTGCTGAGCCCCTGATATGGCGTTATTCCCAGAGAACAGGCCGCCTGCGGGTAAGTGGAGGACACTGGGCCTTTCATTCAGGAATAACCATCGGTTTCTCCTCACTGGGACAGAGTCCTATTCCAAGTATGGGCTTGCCTTTCCGGCCCACAGGGCCTCAGCCAGCACCGCCACCTGGAAGTTCATGAAGTGCCTGATGCATAGGCATGGATCCTGTATAACACAGCATCTGAACAGGGGACACTTCACAGCAAAGGAGGTCATGCGACCATACAGCACCACTTCTCCTTCCACATGAAGTGGATGCTCACGCACACTGCTTGCCTGCTGGGGAGATCTCCTCTCTTCCCTGTTTCAGCCTGAGTGAGGCCGGAATGATGCTGTCTAGTCTCAGCGTGCACCCACAAACTGAGCCAACTCACCTGTCCACTAGGCCTGGGCTTTTTCTTCCTCCTGCAGCTGTTTGAGTGGCACCTTGCTTCATGGCCAAGGGGAGAGCTGAGAAAGGGGGACGGTGCAGTCCTGTGGGTGGTATGGAGGTCTGTGCCGCTTCTCATGCAGCGAACGCATGCCCTTTGGTCTTCCATGGGCTCAGTCCCTGATAAACCATTTCCATCTTACAATGTATTGGTGCTGGGTCCACTGGCTTTGTGAAGGAACAGGTGGAGGTGGAACATAACTCAGCTCATATAGGCAGTTACAGAGGATGGTCCTGGGCACTTTCCAGTCAAGCATTCTCCATCAGGGCTCAGCGACATGCCAGGAGCTGTTTCTTGGGATGTGTCTAGGGTGTCCCCCCAAGATGTGTACACATACTTTGAATTATTAGAAAGGGAGAGTTTATTAAAATACATTTCATTTTCAAAATTGAGCTATCAGCTGTTAAAGTGTGCATACATTTTTTTGAGGGCACCTGGGTAATTCTTCGGTTCAGATGGTATGACCTCGCTCCAGAACCCCAAGGCCCTGGGTGTGATCCTCCTAGTTGGGCTTACCTGCACCTCTTCCCACCACTGGCACCTCCAACTCCGCAGGGCCTGCCCGATGTTCTGGTCCAAGTGAGCAGGCTGCTTTCACCACAGCCTGCCCTGCAGTGCAGCGCCTTCCTGATCCAGGCCCCACTTACAGCCGGCGGCCGGCCATGTCCTTTGAGGTATTGACCGAAGCAAGAATTCCCACATGTGGACTATGCGGCCTCCCGAACCCGAAGAGGCCCGCCAGGCACTGTGCCTCCTCCTCTGTATTAGAGACCGCCAGATGAGGCAATGTGTCTTTGCTTCAGAGGGGATGCCGTGACATGCCCCTGACTCTCAAAACGTGTGCCCCCCTTTTTTAAGTCCCAGCTTTTGTGCTTCCTGAAAGCTTTACTGAAATGGTCTGTCCCTAAATTTCTGTAGAGTTTGTCTCCCACCTTCTTCAACACGTTTCTTACCAAGGTCTCCAGCCTAGGAGCCATTCTTTATTTTATTGATGTAATTGATCAATGTTCCAGATGGTCCAGATCTCTCTGAATTATATTAAGAAAGAAGGTGGGTGAGCTAACATAGCCCTGGTACAGAACTGTAAATGAATATCACTGTTCATTCCAAGGAATATGAACTGTTTCCGATCCTACTTTCTGTCTATTTTTTCATCCTATTTTACCATCTGCAATGACAACTTAGGCATTTCACCTTTGCTCTCCAGGCTTGGGAAAGCCACATGGCAATGTATTCGTCCCTTCTCCTAGGGCTCCCCCATGGCGTTAAATGCACAGTTCTAAAACATTGACCCCCACATCAGTGTTTTCCTGTTAATTTACTTTTACCTTTCACCCCTTGGTCAGGCACCCTCATACTCCAGCACCTTGGGACGCTCCTGCTCTGGATGGCATATATCCAGGCCGATTCTTACAGCTTCTTTGGGGTATCGTCTCTGTTCTCACTCAGTAGGACCCGCATGCCCTTGGCTGGGTTTTATCCTAGTTATTGGCCTGTCCAGGGCCAGAGTTCAAATTTTGCCTTATCATCTACTGTTTATAGAGCTGCATTCTAGGTGTTCTAGAAAGTGATTCAACTACCCAAGGAGCATTTTACGGTCCAAATGGGAAGGCCAGGATAGGAACAAACAAGATATGGTAAATATCAGAATAAAGAAGAAGGGGCAAAGTGCCAACGTCATGGTGTGTTCAGCAAAAGGGGTCAGAGAGTGGATGCTGGTTGGTAGCTTTAGATACACTGAAGTGTGTGTATGTGGGGGCACTCATGTGAGGGGAACAGTGCCAGCAGATGGTTGGGGGTTAAGATAAGCACTGTGTCCCTTGGGAGTGGGTGAATAGTTTCAGGTGGTTGAAACCTCCATTTTGAGTTGGGGTTGCAGACAATAGGATTACAGCATGGAGAAAAAGGCTACTTGTACAGAGTCTCAGGCCATAGACCAAGACCATTTGTACTTTATCCACTGGAAGTTGCCAACAATTTCTAAGTGGAGGTGGCAGTGTTTGCAAAGTTTTTAAAAAATCTCTTTGAACTTTTAAAAAAAGTTTAACAAGACTGTGCCTCAATGTTTTGTGGGGGTAAACATGAGAGGCAGTATCTTAGAATGAGTTCCACCAGACGTCAACCCTAAAACAAAGATTTGCGTGCAAGGAACTGATTCTTTGGGGTAAGGCCAGGAAAGACTAGTATGGGACTGAGGGAGAGAGACAGGGAACAGAAGGCAGCCAACAGTGTGTTCATCGTCAAGCTGTTTTTCATGGTGGGTAACTGGAGAGGAATCTTGTTGGGGGGCTCTGGGAGTCCGTGCAGAACACACACCTCAGAGGGATCCCACCCATAGGGTCCAGAAGCTGGGGTGTTTATACATGAACTCTCACCAGTCAAGAGTTGAGGGCTGCTCCTGGGGGTGGGGGCTTGTGGTTCCCCAGAACTTCCAGCCTACCAAGTGGGCATCAAGAAGGCATTTGGTGGCATCAGAGAAACCCTCAGACAAAGATGCACCTGGGGGAAGAAGGGCCGGGCAGTGTGGAATGAAGAAGGAAGGGTGAGGAATATGGACAGGCTACTGGCAGGATCTGCCGCAGGCAGGAATAACTGGATTATTTCAGTCCCCTAGACAGAGAGTCACATGAGTCCAATGTGCTGACAGCAGGGAGTGAAAAGAAGGAACAGATTTTAAGAGTTTTATAAAGAAAAAATTGCAAGGATTGGTCTTACAGACTCTTGCCTTATAAGGCAACAAATGACTCTGGCCATTTAATTACTTTGGAGTTAACTTCAGAAAAGAGTTGGCCTGGCCCCACATGCATTCTTTTTAAATACATTAGGAAAAATAAGTATTCATAAGACTTATCTTTTAAAATACCCATGAATTACACACATTAGGGAAGGACCTAGGAAAGGTAGGGAAAGCTTTTAAACACACCCCTGGGAGAGTAGTGCAACATACACCCACATTCAGACGTGCCTCTGTTAGCCATCCTGTCTTTTTCATGGGAACAAAAGAAAAAAATAATAAAGAAATAATGCAAATCTTGAAACAATACTTAGGAATAACCAAGATTTTTTTAAAAAGTAAAAATAACCTAACAGTTTGTTCAAGTATTTCAAGCAGGAGCTTTTGAGAAAACTCACCAAAGTCTGAAAATCAGAAAATAGAAGCATGGGAGAATAATTTACTGAGGCATTAATTTAGTCTCATTCTCACAGCTGTGACTAAAAGAATGAGAGGCATTTCCCCTTTCCTCAAACCCCTGCCCCTCAAGAGGGGGAGGGGGTGGGGGTAGGGGGAAGAGGAAGAGGAAGGCAGCAGCTGGGCTCTTGGGAGAAGGGAGCTGGGATCTCCAAGAGGGAAAACATTGTAGGTGTTAAAAGGGCAAAATGAGGTGGTGATGCAAAGTAGAGTGGAGGTGGGGGTGGGGAGGCCGGACTCCTGAAATGTGGGGGAACATGAGGTGAGCCAGAAGCACCTGCCTCAGGAGGTCACAGGGCTTAGGGAATGGCCATTTTCTTGGCAACCATATGAACTAAAGCTTAAAGGTCTCTGCGCCCCTCAGCTTTACGGGCAGCTAAAGTTCTGTAGAACTTTTTATGATCCACGAGTGAGGAAGTGGTTTCCAGAAACCCAACGTTTCCAGAAATTATTCACTACCTCTGGTGGGTGGGCGCTTAGCCAAATTGATCTGATTTAAAAAGAAAAAAAAAAGGTTGATTCTTGCAGCACATTCATACCTGCAATAGAAGGAATAACTAAGATATAACCTTCACTTTTGTATTTCTGTTTGCTTTTTTGGAGTTGTGCTGGGGAGCCCCGTTTTGAGATTCACATGGCAGGCAATGAATAATATTTGCCAACTTCATGCTGAGAACCATCCTCTGCCCAACTTTTCCCACACCTTGTCTATCCTGTAGGCTCCTACACACTTACATGTTCAGTGACAAAACAAGAATTGTTTTTTTCTACCTCTTCCTCCACATTTCTTCGCTTCCTTCCATCGGAATTTGGTATGTGAACAAGAATGGGAGCTGATGACCAAAGGGATGGAGATGTTGGAAAGGCACATACTTGAAAGGAATATGAAGGAAGGAAGGAGAGCGAGCAAAGCCAGGAGAACAAGAAGACAAAGGGAGAGAATGAAGCAGAAGAGGATGAGAAGAATGGGAAAGGGAAGTGGAGAAGAAAAGGTTAAAAGTAGCAAAGCAGAGGAGAAGAGAGGGTTGTTGCACTCCTGATCCTTTTGCCTGAAGAAACACCGTATATGCTTGAATATAGGCGCTCCTTCCTCTGCCAGAGAGAGTATTCCTCAAAGTGTCTTTGGGCCAACTTGGTTACTTAAATTTTCACAGATACAGGTAAACTAGCCAAATGTCTCCTTGTCGTATTTATTTAATGACATGCACATATTTAAAGCTACATTGAAAATAATATGCAATTTAGAAATATTGCTGGTTCTTACTCTCACATTTCATTTAATAAACCCTTTATTAAAGGGTTTCTTCATTTCTGATTGAAGTATCTTTGTCATCAGTACAGGCATTTTTGGAGTCACCCCATATTGTTTTAAGGAAGGACTTAGAACATTAAAGCTTACAACTCAGGAATAATAACTATATTTTCCTTTGCCTCTTTTTTTTGTAACTGAGTCTCTCCTGTACCCTATATAAGCATCCAAAATCTGCATTGATTGAGCTGCTTTATGGCTCATCTTCTCCAAACAATACTTTATGTTTCAACATAAATTGAGAGAGCCCTATAAATGAAAGAGCTCGGTAAGCTTTATTTTTATTTGAAGTAAAATTCAAGCATATACTATGGCTCTTTTAGAAGAGGGTTTTATGGCTGAAGGCAAGGGCTGATCCTTTGTAGCTTAAGCTGTTCCAGTGATTCCTGAGACCTCTGCTGTCAGGTCAGGCTTGGCACAATCTGCAGCCAAATCACATAGAGAAAACACCTCCCAGGAGATAGTTTAGTTTCCTGTGGGTTCCAAATCATTCCCACCCAGTCAGCTTCTCTAGGAACTGTGTCCTGAGGCAAGTCTAGCCTCATCGGTCCACAGCAGTGGTTCTCAACAGACTGTTTTGCTTCCCAGGGGTCTTTTGGCCATGCTTGTGGACATTTTGGGGGGTAATTAATTCCAAAAGTTGGGTAATTAATACGGGGAGTGGGGGTGGTATCAGTCACAGTTCTCCAGGGAAACAGAATCAATAAGATCTTTGTATATACACAGAGATGTATTTTAAAGAACTGAGTCACATGATTGTGGAGGCGGGCAAGTCCAATATTTGTAGTTCAGACTGAAAGGCCATCGGCTGAGACCTAGGGAAGAGCCGAGGATGAGGTGCAAGTCCGAAGGCTGTCTGCTAGCCGCATTCCCTCTTGCTCCGGGAGGTCAGTCTTTTGTTCTGCTTAGAGTTTAACTGATTAGACGAGGCTCACCCACATTGTAAGGGACAATCTGCTTTACTCAAAGTCCACCAATTTAAGTGTCAATTGCATCCAAAAGCACCCTTACAGAAACATCCAGAATAATGTTGACAACATAGCTGGGCACTGTGGCCCAGACAAGAGGACACAAAATTAATCATTGTGGTGGGAGGGGTTGTGTGTGTGTGTGTGTGTGTGTGTGTGTGTGTGTGTTTGTGTGTGTGTGTGTGTGAGACTGGCATCTACGGTAGAGGCTGCTGCTACAGTCCTGCAGTGCACAGAAAACAGGCCTCTAACAAAGAATTATCCAGCCCTCAAAGTCAATAGTGCCAAGGTTGGGAAATGCCAGTTCACAGGCTCCAGTCACAGACTTGGTAATGTGACTATAACATCCTTGACTGGAGGTGATGAGACTTTTCCAGTGTGCAGGGAGCCATTCGATTCATCTGGAAAGAAATTGATTGGTGAAACATCTTAATGAAGATCATTCTTCCCTTCCCTTTGACTTGCTGGGAGAGAGAATTAGTCCACTGAGACCTACTTATGACAAGCCTGCTGGTTTGGGGTTTCTGAACAGAGATACATTTAATTTCTTCATGCCAATAGCCCAGTCAATCTTTCAGCTGCACAAATGTTCTGAGGAAAAGGAAAGAAAAGAAGGTTCCTGACGCTCCCCTGAACTGAGTGAAACATGAGCTCCGATGTCCCTGGAGTAAAGTCAGCATATGAGTGTAACTCTCTGGGCAGTGTAGCCACTGAGGCAGGACAGGAGCAACCAAATTGACGATGAATTTGCAAGAAAAATAGGGCAATGAATCATGGGTACAATGGCTCCATTCATTTGTTCGTTCATTTGTTTATTCATTCATTCATTCATTCACTCACTCCAACAACCACTAACTCACTGAACAAATAGTTTGTGGAGGGCCTAGAATACGCTAGCCTCTGAGTGAATAAGGCAGCCTGATCTCTGTTCTCGAGTTTGTCTAATGGAGAAAACAGACAATAAAGTGCAGTTAGAAATATGTTATTAAGGAAAAGTAGAGGTTGCTTTGTGTGGATACACAGCCTCATTTAGGGATGACTTCTGCTATCCTCTGGTGGGAAAAAAACCCGGGTTTGGAGCCAGAACTGGATTTGAATCTTGGCTCTTAGACTCCCTGGCTGCCAAGTAAATTATCCTCTTGGATATCTCCTAAAAAATGGGGACAAAAACATCAACCATCCCAACTATCACATGGGTGTACTGTGAGAAGCACATGCAACAGTGCATGAAAGTGCTTTGTCTGTCATTAAGTACATTAGGATCACGTGGTAGCTTAAAAAAAATACTGATGCCTGACCCTCCAGCTCAGACTACGTGGGCCAGAAGCCCTTAGTGGAAAGGTCTTAGCATGGTATTTTTTAAAAGCTCCAGAGGCGAAACTAAAGCAGAGCCATCCTAACAGTGGTTCTCAACCTTCCTAATGCCACGACCCTTTAATACAGTGCCTCATGTTGTGGTGACCCCCAATTTCACTGTTACAAATTGAACATAATTAAAGCATAGTGATTAGTCACAAAAACAATATGTAATTATATATGTGTTTTCCGGTGGTCTTAGGCGACCCCTGTGAAAGGGTCATTCGACCCCCAAAGGGGTCGCGACCCACAGGTTGAGAACCACTGCCATTGTCAATCTGGATGCAATGACTTCCCCAAAGTAATCACAGTCAACACATTTAATTCAGTGATCCTGTGTCCCAAGGTTGGTTCAAATGAACAGTAGATTTGGGGTCACCCTGCTTTCTGGGGTCATGCTTTAATGCTACAAGCAGCAGAGAAACCTGCCGTAGTTTAGAACATGAGAGGGTCAACTAGTGAGCTCAGGGGCCAGGGGAGTCTGTGGTGAGGGTGGGGGCCAGATCTCCTGCAGGTAGAGAAAGAAGGTCCATGCGCTGGTAGGATGTCATCTCCCAATGGCAGGAAATACCAGTGTTCCACACACCATACACTGGACTTTTGCTCTGTGACTGGCACGTTTTTAGACGTTAAGGATACTATAACTGGAGAGATGACAATCACTATTTTCATGGAGATCATATTCTAGCAGGAGGAGGGAGACAAACAGTCCATACAGTACATAAAATGTGAGATGGTGATAAGTACTGTGGAAAAAAATAAGGTGGGGGTCGGGTACAGGTCTCTGGTTCTGTGAACGTGAGATGATGAGCCATGTTGGTGCCTGAAGGAACAGTGTTTTAGGCAGATTAACAGCAAATGCAAATGTTCTGAGGCAGAGTCATGCCTAGTTTGTTTGAGGAGCGAAGATGCCTGGATTGTCAGTGAGGATAAAGGCAGTAGGAAAGGAGACCAGAGTTACCCACAGGCCCTATTACAGGGCCTTATAGGGTATTGTAGAGACTTATTTTTACTCTGAGTGAGAAAGATGTTGAGCAGAGGAGTGCTATGATTTGACTGGTGTCATTACAGGATCACTCTTTCTGCAGGTGGTGAATGAACCCGTAGGGACAAAGGTGGAGACAGGAGACCAGTTAGGAGGCTGTTGCTATAATCTTAGAGGAAGGGCCAGGGAGGGAGCAGCGGAAGACATGAGAAGTGGTCAGGGAGGGGAGGAGACGGCTCAGAGCCCCGTGAGCTGCCAGTATCACAGCTGGTGCTTCCAGGGCAAGTTGACCAAAACTCGAAAGCAAATCCAGGATCAGTGTGTCAGAAACCCAGAGAGTCCACTGAGACCAATGCCACCTGCAGCCCCCAGACAGATGGGAATGGCCGCTATTCTGCCCACAGCCCTCCCATCTCCGTGTGCACCTCGCATCTGAAACGCTCCAAGCACTCTCACAAGTGAAATTTGTTTCTGAGGGAGAGAGACCTTCGCCATGCTTGAAGCCTTGCGAGGACTGAAATTCCCACTCTGCCAGTCACTGCCCCGCTGAGCATTTCTGTGAAGGAGGCGCTAGGCGTGGCTGTGCAGAATCCTGCTTGAGTATCATCATGCGTCCACTCTGTGAGATGGGGAATTGGCAAGGCTGGACACGTGCGGTGGAACAAAGCGGGGCCGAGCTAGGCACTCACCAGTCTAAACGCCAATGTGTTTTTTGCTGTGAATGTGCTTAACCGCGAGACAAATACCCGTGCGCAGCAGAGGAGGAGCACGTGCCACCAGATGGCACTATTTCCCCTGAAATGCCTGACAGTACCCAAACCCACAGGATGAAACACTCCCAAGCCAGCTGGAGAGGAGAATCGTTATTATTATTAATCGCCCCTAAGTTGAGTGCCTGGAGCCCCCGAGGCAAGGGCGGAATGTGGTCCTGTCTGTTGCGAGGCAGTTTCGCAGGCTCCCCAGCACCAATGATTGGAAGGATTCTGGTCTCCCCATCAAGCTCTCGGCAGAGTTTCACACAGGGGTTCTTAGCCACCTCAGCAGTCTGCGTCGGCTTCTGAACTCCTTCTCAGCATTATATATTTAGATGCATAGAACCTAATGCATTGGATAACAAAGTGAGCCAATTACATTGCAATGTAGTCATTAGAATATTTGAGAAAATGTGAGACATAGTAATAGATGTGTTTCTTTTTAATGCAGTAAATGAAAAGCAGAGGTAGGCCTCCTACCCATTATAAATTTGAACTAGTAATGAGCAAAATGATATTTCAAGATATCTGGTATCTACAACAGTTGTCATGTGGCCTGCAATCATATTTGATTTTGCTTAATTTTAGTTAGAAGTTAGTCAAAATAAAGATGTATTTTATGTTCTCACTATTTTATAGATATCTTTTCTTCCCTCCCTGCCTATTTTTCTTTCTCCTCCTCTTCACTTTTTAAAAAAAAACAAAAAAAACATTTAAGTTCTTTGACCTCTTAAATTCTGTTCAAAGATGATCTCTTACCCATGGCTGGTATGGCTAAGTGGTTAGAGCGTCAGCCTGTGCACCAAAGGGTCTCGGGTTCAATTCCTAGTTAAGGGCATGTACCTCGGTTGCAAGTTCAATTCCCAGCCCCGATTGGGGCATGTGCAGGAAGCGACCAATCAGTGTATCTCTCTCACATCAATGTTTCTCTCTCTCCTTTCTACTCTCTCTCTCTCTCTTTCTCTCTCTCTCTCCCCCCACCACCCCTCTCTAAAAAAATCAATGGAAAAAATATCCTTGGATGACAATTAACAACAACAACAACAACAAAAAAAGACAATCTCTTATAGACTGAAAGACCCCAGATGAATAATCCTTGGTTCGTGCCTCTTTAATCAGTCTATTGTGCATTTTGCCAACTGAAGGAAGCAAATCCTCAGCCAAACTAGTCAAGCTCATATTAAAGAAGATCTTGCATTCCCTTTCCCTTCCCAGCCTTCCCTGGCGTTATCCTCCCCCTGGCCCACAGCTCTCCCTCCCCTAGTCCTCCTCTCTGTCCTCCCCTGAAGCACTAAGGTTTCTGCTCCTCCTCCTCTTCCTGGAGTCTCTGCTCTCTTCTTTGGGAGCTGAAGCCAAAGCAAGTTCCTGGCACCTCTTTGCTCCTCCTCTTTCTTTATCTGAAGTCATACGATGAGTCTCACTCAGTCCCAAACACCACTCAGTCATTTGTCCTTTGCTCTTCCTTCCCTTTCTTCTGCCTCCAGAGGTGGAGGAGGAAGAGGGAGGATGTAGTAATGGATGGAAGCCAGCAAAGTCCAGTATTAGAGTAACAGAAAATAGGGCGGCTTTTGAACCTTGACATCATTTTACATACAATGCCTCCTTCCCTCCTCCCCGCCCATCACTCTCTATCCCCTACCCTGCTTTATTTTCTTCATAGTTTCCATCCTTTTCTGAAATGATTTATTTATGTATTGGCTCTGTGACTGTCTGTTTCCCAGCTGAAATGCTACCATACATGAGGGCAGGATGACTTGTCTTTTCACCTCAACCTCCCTAGTGCCTGGAACAGGCTGGGTGTGTGGAAGATACAGGAATGGACCAGACTGGAATGGAAATGCAGATAATTCTTCAATGACAAACATTTCCGTCTTTTTTTTTTTTTTTTTTTTAAAAACAAACCACGGTATTTGATTGACTCTACAAATATAAAAACACCGTGAGTGAGTTCCATGGAGTAGGAAGTGAAGGAGAGAAGAAGACTTCTTAAGAGATGGAAGAGTAAATAGAGAATAAGGTTTGGTTTTGGTGATTATAAATAATTTAATATGAATAAATATATTAATTTTATGTAATGCAAATACACTTTAGACTTTTCATATACACTAGAGAATACTTAATGAAAACAAATATTTTATTTTCTCTTTTTAAATTATATAAAAAGAAACTCCACTGTATTTTATACTATCTTTCTGCAAAATGCTTGTTATGGGTCATTAGGGACTATTAAACATGAAATAGGATAAATGTATTCAATAATGTAAAATATATATAATAAGGATGTATTTAGCAATATGTTGCTAAATACTAGAGGCTGGGATAAATTATACACACACACTATCTTTTAATAGTACAAATTAACGTTGATACTTTTATTATTAATAATTTAATTTCTTTGTAAATTGATTCACTTTCTCATTATGCACAAGATGGGTAAGGATATTTAATCATTTTGTTTGTGCACCTTAGCCCAGACAAATCAAGGTATTGTTTACCGATACATCGAACCACGGCTGGAGGGACTTTTGTGACCTCATGGATAACATGGGTGACGGAAAACTGTAAGCCAGGAAATTCACATCATTTAAATTTTCTAAGGAAAGAGAAAACGATTTCTGCAAACCGCATATTGGGGAGCTGTGTGTCTCAGTTCCAGAGAACTGGAGAAGCGGTAAGAGACCCTGATGCCAGTAGGTGGAGCCAGAGAGCAGTCACCAAGGACAAATGGTGCCTAGTAACTTCATTTTCTTCCCTGGACTGGCATGCCAAGACTCCTCCGAAATACCTCTGGGGACCTTGCTGGTGGTATATTTTTTGTCATGTGGAGATATGTGGACTCACCACAAATTAGGTGAACTTGGAGCATTTAAAAAATAAATAATTGGCCACTTTCATATGTTATCGAATTGTAAACTATGCTACCCTCTCTCTCTATGACCAACCGATTTCTAGAGTCACACCGGAATATGAACTTGTCGTCATCACACGGGTTAATAAGAACCAGAGCGCTGATCTGGGCAATTTGGGGCTGCAATGAGCGAAGAAGTATAATGTTTAGAATAAGAGATGATGGTTCTACTCTCCACTAGGCGACACAGACCACTTGGAAAGATGTACTCAGTTTGGAGTAGCACATTTTTAAAAGTAGATATGGACAAATTGGAGAATGACTGTAAGAGAGCAATAAGGATGCTGAGGACTTTATCTATATAAATACATTAAATATCTACTTATCTTCATGATCTTTAAGGTTCCTTCCAATCCTGGGATGCTATATGATTCTAGAAAGGAATTACTCAGCATCCTCAGACAACGAGACTCTGTTAGACTTATTTCCCCAGTGAGTCTAGAACGGTGTTAGCGCATGTCAGCTCCTTTCCCGCCCCTGCTTGGCCTGTCCCTGTACACTCATCATTTCCTGGCTTTTCTTCAGTCTTTGACCATGTAAGTATCTACCTCTAAACACTATAATTTGGATTTCACATGTCTTTAGACTTAATGAAAACAATTTCATAGAAAACATGCCTTTTAAAATTGGTCCTCATTTGCTTAACATTAAAGATGAGAGAGGGAGGGAGAGAAAGATAGAGAGAGAATTATCTGTAGCTTTTCTTTTGTGGCTGAATATCGCCTGAATATAGCACAATTTACCTATTTCACTTTGATAGACACCTTTTCCTTTTTTTTCTATTTTGAATAGTCATATTCTGAACATTCTTATTCATGTTCCCTCATGCAGAGAAAAATTGATGTAAGCTGAATATTTTCTATGAAATACAACTCTTGTGAAAATCAAACATTCTGTCCATGCACAATCACTGACTCAATCATTATTGCCCAGGAGGGACGCATGATGACAAGACTTACAACGTATTTACAAACCAGGAAACAAACATCCCAAAGTACCATGTACATTGTATGAAAAGGTCATTTATCAATTTGCCAATTTTCTGCCCTGACTCAACTATCTGCCTGAATTAAGTCTCTTCAGTTTTGTCTTTTAAACTTCATTTGGAAAAAAAATTACACATATACAAAGACATACAAAGCATAAATGTGCAGCTTAATGAATTAGTGTAGACCATCTGGGTAACTACCATTTGTGTCAAGAAATATATCATGTCCAGCACCCTAAAATTCCTGATCACATGCCCTTCCCCACCCCTTTCTTCTTAATCGCTTCCTTGTTTTTCTTCATGTCAACCACATAAGTGTGCATCCTTCAACATTTTACCCTAGTTTTTGCCATTTTGGACCTTTATAAAAATGAAGTCATAGGGAACTATAATAGACTAAAAGTTCATATGTTGAAACCCTACTTTGCAATGTTATGGTAGAAGGAGGTGGGGCCTTCGGGAGGTGATTAGATGAGGCCATAAGTGTGGCGCCCTCATGAATGGGATTAGTGCCTTGGAAGAGGCAGGAGAGAGCGGTCTCATCTCTGCTCTGTCCACCACCACGTGAGGATATGGGAAGTAACCCAGAAGAAGGCTCTGTCTCAGCAGAAGCTGACTGCTGGCCCCCTTGGGCTTCCAGCCTCCAGAACTGGAAGGAATAAATGTCTGTTGTTGATAAGCCACCTCGTCTGCGATATTTTGTTAGAGCAGCCCAAATAGACAAAGACAAAACTCATTTTGTGTCTACCGTCCCTTGCCCAACATTAAAAAAAAAGAGAGATTTGGCTCAGAGCGTTGAGCCAAGGACGGGAAGGTCCCAGGTTCTATTCCAGTCTAGGGCATGGACCTTGATTGCGGGCTCTATCCCCAGTAGGGGGCATGCAGGAGGCAGCTGATCCCTATTTCTCTCCTGGATGTTTCTAACTCTCTGTCCCTCTCCTTTCCTCTTTGTAAAAAAAATCAATAAAATATATTTCTTAAAAAAGATTTATGCATATTGTTGTTTGTAGCTGTTCTTCATTGGTTTCTGTTGCTGTATGAAATGCCTTTGCATGGGAATTTCACAGTTTATTTACAGGCTTTACTTTCATGGCCACTTTTTCTCCTCTTTTGCTACTATGAATAATGTTACTCTGGATACTCGTTTCACGTCTCCTGATGTGCCCATGTAGACATTTCTCAGGGTATATATCTGGGAGGAAGTTTGCTGATCAAGAGGAACACATATTTAAAGCTTTACTAGAGAGTGCCAAACTACCCTCCGACGTAAATCCTCACATTTATATCCCCACCAACAGTGCATGGGCGACGGCGCTGCTCCACATTCTTCCCAACATTTGACATTGGTAGACTTTTTAAATTTAGTTCATCCAGAGCAGTGGTTCTCAACCTTCCTAATGCCGCGGCCCTTTAATACAGCTCCTCATGGTGTGGTCACCCCCAACCATACAATGATTTCCGTTGCTACTTCATAACTGTAAGTTCGCTACTGTTATGAATCGTAACATAAATATCTGATATGCAGGATGTAGTTTCATTGTTACAAACTGAACATAATTAAAGCATAGTGATTAATCACAAAACCAATATGTAATTATATATGTTTTTTCCGATGGTCTTAGGCAACCCCTGTGAAAGGGTCGTTCCACCCCCAAAGGGGTCGTGACCCACAGGTTGAGAACCGCTGATCTAGAGCCTGTGCAGTGACAGCTCACTGTGGCTTTGGTTTTTATTCCCCTCTGTATTAATGAAGGGGAGCACGTTTTTACTGGGATTCCTGCATTTGTTCAGTGCCTATGTCTTTCACTCATGTTTTCTACTGAGTTGTTGCTTTCTTATTTTATGTAGGAACTCTTCATATATTCGGGATAAACTCCCTTTGTTAGTTATATGTGTTGCAAATATCTTTTTTCATTCTATGGTTTGCATTTTCATTCTTTGATGGTATCCTTTGATAAAAATAGTTTTTATTTTAATATAGTCCAATTAATTAATATGTTCTGTCAATAGTGCTCTCTGTGTTCTGTTTAATATTTTTATACTCTCAAATTATGAAGATATTCTACATTGCCTTCTAAAAGATTTAGTGTTTTGCCCTTCACATTTAGATCTTCAATCCTCTAGAGCTGATTTTTGTGCATGGCTTGAAGTAGGAATCAAGACCCTTCCTTCCCTCTTTCCTTCCTCCCTTCCTCCCTCCTTCTCTCCCTCTCTCCTTTCCCCCCTCCCTCCTTCCTTCTCTGCCTTTTCTCCTTCTTCACTTAAAGATATTCAATTGTTAGCACTATTTATTAAAAAGACATCCTTCCCCTTTGACTTTGCAGTGGTTCTTTAGTTGTAAATTAAGTGATCATTTATGTATGAATCTGTATCTGGGTTTTCTATTTTGTACCCTTATCTACTTGTCATCCTTGTACCACTACCTCACTGTCTTAATGTCCAAGCACCATAATATATAGAGCAAGCTCTCCCATCTTCTTCAAGAATATCCTGGCTAATCTTTGTCCTTTGCTTTGCACTGAATCTATTGAGTGTCATTTCTTTCCTTCCTCCCTCCCTCCACTGTTTGCTCCTAGGAAATCTTTTCATCCAAATAGATTTCATAACAACATACTGCTTATGTAACACTTACTTTCTCTTAGGCTCAGATTTGAATTATAAAAGAATTACCTTGTCTTTTACTTTTTTTCAGTAAAACATAATTTTGCTACATAATTTAATAGAGTGGGAAAGAGACTAGAGCTGAGCACTCCTAAATGTTTTAACATCTCATTTACAAATGACCCCAATGAATCATTCACACTAACTTTAAACTTCATGTAATTTTAAACAAGAGGATATAAAGCAGCAGAATGCTAGGTGCCACCCTGCCTTCGCCCTTACCATACCGTGCCAGCCTCTGTCGGTCCCACCACCTCCTTCTCTCTCCCAACCCGTTCTCCCTCCTTGGAATGTTTGGCCTCATGTATCTGTAAAATACATTTTACAGATGTGCTTTCCATTTTAGCATTAAAGCCCTTTCACATCTGCTCACTCTTGTGAATGACTTGAACAAGAGCTCTCCATGCATCATCAACCACCTGCTCCAAAGCTGCCGCAGAACAACTAGGTTTGAAAAATTTAACGAGAAAATAAACTACTCAATGATTAATGAAAGTTGCATAGTGTTTCAGGAAGTGGATGTCAGTCTCACCCAAATGCTTGCAACCAAGGAGAAATTTATGGCAAGTGTGCTAGTGAATAGAGCTAACGAAGCTCACAGCCTTTATCTTTAAATCACATTTGACTGCTGGTAATCAGAGACCTGATCTGAGTGGCTTAAACTAATGAAGGAGAATATATATATATATATATATTCCAAATATAGGCAGTACAAGGCTGGTATGGCAACTCACCACCTCCAGGAATGCAGGCATCTTCTTTCTTTATGCCTTACCACCCTGGGTCACGGAGTGTGTATCCTCAAGGTTGGTAATTCAACATCCAACATGGCTCCCAGAAGGCAACCACTCTCCCTGTAGTTTAGCAAAGCCTGAATGATGTCACTGTAAGTCCCAGAATGAGAGGAGGGAGAGGCTTTGCTTTGAGGGCAAGAAGAGAGGAGAGGAGGTGAAGGAAATTTCTCCTAACACAGTGGGGCTGCAAGTCAAAGGATGTCACAAATTGTTGCCCATATCTCTTATCAATCTCTGGATTACTAGTAGGTCAAAGGGATCTAGATTCTCGGTTTAAAATTGTTCTCCAGAGAACTGTGAGCAGCCATCGATGAGTGTGCCTACCTCCCTGCCCGTCCTTGGCCATGTGTGGCCTCATCCTTCTAGGTACCAAGTGTGCTCATGCTCGCTCTTCCCAGTTGTCTATCAAGCCCCAGTTTCAGGTATTACTCCAAAACCTGTGTCAATGACAAAGCTCATAACTTTTCCGATGGTATTTCTATGTAAACACTCATTAAATAGACATCCCAGATGAATCAACTGTAGTTGCTTTACATCTTTCCCAATTTTGGACTAAAACAATATTTCACTGCTTTAGTTTACATTCATTTTATTAGTAGTAGGTTTGGATACCTTTCATATTTATTGGATTTAGGGCCTACTCAAATAATCCAGGAAGATCTCATCTAGAGATCCTTAACTTAATGACATCTCCAAAGATCCTTTTGCCAAATAAGGTCACATTCACAGTTTCTGGATAAACATATCTTCTGTGGGACCACCATTCAATCCACTACAGCTACCCTGACAGGAGCTAAAAACTCCCAGGGCAGCTGGTTCCCCGGTACCTGTGCTCATCAGCTCATCCCAGCAGGCATTGGTGCGACTCTGCTATCACCTGCCCCTCCCGAGAAAAATGGATTCTTCAGCTCAGAGGCTAAATTCCTCCAGTATCCACCAAAAGGTCCCTCTTTCTCTCTCAGTTCTTCAGGACATCATAAGAATGCTTGTTAAGGAGACATTTCACAGTCTGACTTGGAGGAAAACCATGCATTTGGCCCAGGCCCTTTGACCTTCTTGCTCCTTTGTCAACCTTAATAGAGACGTAACAGACATGCCTAGCAGGACCAGACTATAGAAAAATCTATAAGCCATTAACCATAGCTATATAAAACCAATAAGAATCAATCTCCACACTTGACTTCAAAGCATGCTAGGCTTCAGAAGTGACCTAAAAGTGACAGTCTGCAGCTGGGCTTGTGATCAGAGAGGGCTGGCCAGGGACAGCGCCTCAGAGTTTACAATTTGTCCGACCTTCAGGAGAAGGCTCCCGGGCTTAACCTTAGGAGTGTGATTCATCAGAAGTGGAGAAGGCCATTCCTTAACACAGAGAGGAAATGAAGGCCCAGGAAGGGTTTCACAGGGAATTAGCAATGGCCAAGATCCTGAAATAATTGGGCTTTGAAAATCCATGTTTTGCTTTTCTAAATGACTCCGGGTTGAATTATGTTTATTGATCTTCCTTAGCTTTTGCAGCCTGTAAACGATGAGCCTCTTACTGCACTCCATGACTGAAGGGCACACAACTGTGAGAACAGCTCATTTCATTTTTTTCGATTTATACAAAAGATGCTATGGCCCGAGCCCTCTAGGCACCATCTCAATACATAAATATAACAATTAAGCTAAATGGAAATCCTGCAGGTTAAAAGGGCCTCACAAAAGAAGGAGGCTTTTTCCCAAAGCCAGAAAGTTTATCCACAATCAACAAGGGTGGGTTGGTGCCAAACCATTAAGGTAAAAAAAAAGTAATAATAATCAAGAATGATGGAATCCAAAATAAAGAAAAAAACATTTTTCCTCCAAAAACAAAGAAAAAAAATACCTTGACGCTGTGAATTCAGGATTCTAAGCAACTGTTGTTACTGAATTTTTACTTACTGTATTTCCTGCCAGGGGTTGGTGGTGATTGGGTTGGGAAGGGGAGGAAACCAGTCCTAGAACAGAATTGACACCACGAGTGTCTCAGTGCCATGTGACAAGGGTGAGTGTGGGCACATCAGCATCAGATATGCCATAGTCTTGCTACCCCAAGTCTGGTTCATCAGACTGGTGCCCAGCAGCATAAGCACCAGCACCACCTGGGGCTTGTTAGAAACAGGGACTCTCAGGCCCCACCCAGATTCATTTAGGCAGAATCTGCATTTGGCACGCTCCCCCAGGGGATTCTCATGCACATTAAGGTGTACCTCAATGGTCAGTCTGGCACTCACCGTCCACCCTTGCAAAGATTAGGCTATTTCTGATTAAGCGATAGCACTCACAGAGTAGGTGTCTGGATCCAGAGAATGGGCTGAAGGGAACAGAGAAATGGGTTTTCATCCTGCCTTAGTCAATTTGAGCTGAAGAATCTCAGGAAATGATCCTGAATGGATTTAAATTCTCGGACTCATATTGCTACAGCTCCAGATCCTTGATGACCAGCTTCCGACCACAACTATTCCGGGGTCTTCTCTGACTGACACCGTGTTTCAAATCTCATGCAACTGGAGGGCAGTCCACGTCCGGCAGTTTAGAGAGCCAAAGCAGTGCAGGAGAAAGGATTTTATCTAATGCTCTTGGTAAAGATGTGTTTTGTTTTTGGCTGAAAATGTTATATAATCCACCCAATTTTTCTCTCATCACTACTATAGAAAAGACGTGTAGATAGATGCCACAGAATCAACAATATCAACGTTATCAAAATTGTTTAATCAAACTCCAAGCATCCTCACTCACTCACTCCTCACTCCCTGAGTCATTGATCCAGTGAGCATTTCTCAATCATCTCCTTGACATAATCCCCTTGCTCTTGGATTGCTGCCTGTCTCCTCTACTTCCTTTTCCTGCCAAGCTTCACAAATAGACATCAATAATTGCCTTTATTTCCATAAGACCTTGCTCCGTTTCTCTGCCATCTGTTTCTATCCCATTTCTCTACAGAAACAAGTCTTGACAGTGCCTTATCTCTTTGCCAAATGCAAGGCCGAGACTCTTGAATGTCCACCCGGAAATAGGCACTGCGGATAACACTCTCTCTTCCTCAAGTTTCCATGATATTTGCACTCCTACCCACATGACTCCTCTTTCCATTTGCTGCCTCTATTTCCTCTAATCATCCATCTTCTTCCACAAGAAAGAATAATCACAGATTTTTCAATTTCCCACCAAAGACTGATAATAGCTACTACTTTTCAGTAGCTTTGGTGTAGGGCAGACACTGTATTTGACATTTAACTTACACGGTCAATTAGACTCACCACATACCATGAAGTACTCATTTCAGTTTTAAAGATAAGAAACTTACCTAAGGTGAGAGAGCTGGTTAGTGGGCAGCCAGCGACATCCAAAATACGGCCCGCAGAAGTCTGTTGCCTCTGGAGAAACCCAGAATAATGGGAGCTGGAAGCACCGACCAAACCTCAGGACAACAGGCGCCCTGTAGCTGCAGTGCTTCCTGGAGAGAGTTGGAGGGAGCCTGTCGCTCAGGTGAAGTCAAACAGGGGTCACCATGGGATGTGCTGGGCCGATGGGCTAAAGCTGGGAAGAAGAGCTGCTTCGTGGAAGCTGATGCTGGGATATGAAAGTCAGTAGTGTCGACTGGGAAGAAACTTGAGTCCAGAAATAAAGTCTTACTTATTTTATCTATAAGCCCCATGACCCCCACATTACCCATTTCCAATGAGGGATTATAACAGCTTGATTCAGTCCAGTGGACACCACTGTGATCTTTTTCTGTGCCGATGCAGTCTAGGGGCAACACAGGCAGAATCACCTGCCCAACCTTTGATGGAATCCAAGCTACACTCTAACCCACACTTGCTGTGCGGCTCTGTGCAAGCTACACGCCTCTCTGACCCTGTTTCCCCATCTGAATGCAGGGCCCATTCAATGGATGAGATGTCTAAAGAGATCATGCACGTGAGGCACTTACTACATAGAAAGCCTCTCTGATGCGCTTGATAGGCTGGAGGCTGGGGAGGGAGGGGTGTGAGATGGAGTCTTTGCCCTTAAGGGATTATAGTTTGGGAGGAAGGGATAGACCTGAAATTGGATCATTTACCTATTTAGCCATATTTGTGGAATAGGATTTTCATGGGGAAGCATTTTTTGGGTAAACAAGTGAGGCGACTGAATCTACATCACATAGAACAGCAGAATATATATATATATATTTAAATGGAAACTGTATAAATCAGATTCTAGCTCATCATAAATAATAACTTTCTAACACTGAACATTGTCAAACAATTCTTGACGATGAAGGAGTTTCCCAACATTGGGATTACACAAGCCCCTTTCCCATAGGAAGTGCTGTCAAAGGCCTTCAGAGGAATGAGTGACTGAATTTGTGTTGTTTTGCTCCTACCCATCTGCCTGAACTTTAGGTGTGAGAGACTCAAGGTCAGGGCATTCCCCTCCTGCACCTCTTTTCTTTCTTCCACTCCCACTAACCATTCTGCCACCTCTCTCTGTGTCTGAGGTCTCTCTTCTGAGCTCCAGACACATGCATCCTATCGCTGACTGAACTTGGATGGCTCCAATCCCCCCGGTCCCAAACAGTACCTGTGATCTTCCCCCGTCCTCCCCCGATCTGTGAGCCTGGGCTCAAAGGCATTTCATAGGCAAGTCCCTTTCAAAGGATTTCCCTGCTGGGTTCTAAGGGAGAGTGAGAGATGGTACTGTCAGTAGAGGGAGATGTCAGATAAGAAAAGAATCTCATAGGCCCTGTCAACATGTTTTAAGAATTCTTATCATTTTCTCAACTCAAAGAATGATTTTAAAATTTACTATTTTTTGAGCTCTGAAAAATTAATGTTGTTTTATAACTTCTGACAAAATATGTTCTATAGTTGGGCGGGTTCTGTTAATTCACCTTATGTAATGAAGCAATTTCTGCATTTGGGTTTTGACATATACAATCCTCCCAAACACACACATTGAGGTCTGCTTCCCCCCCGCCACCCACTGCAAATTGAGGCCACCTACAAAGTCCAACCGGGTGTGCAGAGTCCACGCAGGACACAAAGAGGCTTAATTGGAGAGGAAGATAGACATCACAGGCCAGAGCCCCAGGGTTAGCAAGATGCTCGCTTTGGTTATGGGCATCCAAGCCGCCCAGCCAGAGGCAGTCCCTGAGTGAGGCAGTGACCGGCAACCGTGTGTGGTCAGCCCCACTCCTGACTCCAAGAATTTAGATCAATTTTCACTTGGGCATTTGGGTACAATTATAATAAGATGGAGAAGAATTCTGGGGGGAGGGGAATCTTGATAAGAGAATTGTTGAGAGAAGAAAGAATTCTAAGTGTTAGCTTCTGGTGAGAAGGGTCATATCCTGGGAACGTCCCACAGTCCAGGAACACAGTAATAATGCCTAGGCACACATACACACAATCAGACTCATCACATTGTAGTCATGCCATCTACCCTCACACACTCCATACGTTTACTCCCAAGGGGGAGAATCAGTCTTTTCAGTGGACAATGGCTTCATGTAGGAGTTCAGGCGAAACAAAGCCTACTGAATCAGTTCAACAGTGGAGCCTCGCCAAAACCGGTTTGGCTCAGTGGATAGAGCGTCGGCCTGTAGACTGAAGGGTCCCAGGTTCGATTCCGGTCAAGGGCATGTACCAGGGTTGCTAGCACATCCCCAGTGGGAGATGTGCAGAAGGCAGCTGATCGATGTTTCTCTCTCATCGATGTTTCTAACTCTCTATCTCTCTCCCTTCCTCTCTGTAAAGAATCAATAAAATATATTTTAAAAAAAATAGTGGAGCCTCATCACATTCTAAGAAAGAACTTTCATTCAGAAAACATGTACTGAGTACCTACTGTGTGCAAGGGAACCCAGTAAGGAAATGGAGTGAGGACGGGGAGTGATACACAAAGATGTGTTCTAGCCAGTTTCCTAAGACTCTTTGGGGAAAGCACCATGAAGAAAATATGGCAAATCAAAACTGGCAAATCAAAATCACCTGACGTAGCACATCATTATTTTTCTTGGCGTTCATTGCCGTGACACTCATCACGCTGAATTCCTTCACAATTTGTATGGCTGCATTGGGCATTTCAGCCTGCGAGACAGAAGATGACTATGGGTACCAGCTCTTCAGGAAAGGCACTTATCCTCAATGGAGTCCTTGTGGAGTCACCAACAGCTGGGAAATGTTTATTGTGAAACCCCTGGAAGAGGGAGCAGGTTAGACAGGGAGCCGGTAAGTACTTTTCAGGGAAATGGGGGAAAAAGCAGCACATGGCGGGTATCGATGGAGACGAGTGCCAGCCAATTCTCTTCAAGAATGTGGCCAGAGAGAGGCCAGACAGAGAAGCCTGACGTACATTTTTATTGCTCTTTTCTTTTGGTTTATCTTCAGTTGTGATATTTTAATACAAAGCTATGTGTTACCTATGGAATAAAGAAAAGAACAGACAACCGACTCTGACCAAACAGGTGTTCCACCGCCCTCTGTCTTGAGCACTTTGTTTGACTTTCCCTCCTCCCGTGACATGTCTCCACTGAACTGGCAATGGTTTCGTTTCAGCCTCTCTAGGTTTGGCCCTGTTAGTGCTTATTCTTTTGTGCTTAGCGCTGGGGTCTTCTTTTGATATTCGCTTTTGCAAGAACCTGTCTGTGTCCTTCCTGCTTCTAAGCCTAGGAAGTAAAAGAATTCTGTTTTGTTCTCTCCTTGGAGCCCCCATCACTCCCTGCCATACTAGACAGTGTGCAGAAAGTGCTTTAAAAATAGCAATGCACAAATGTTAATTGATATGCTTATAAGTAGCGGTTCTACGTAGCTCAAGTTGATTCCTAATCACAACTCCCGTTATCAGGTCAGATATGAAATGAAGATGCCCTCCCTGCTTTTGCAACGACTGAGCCATTCGGGCACAATGCTATTACGGCAGCGGGGAATCATTTGAAAATGAGCTTCGCTTCGCTTGGCATGTCAGATGGCAATTTTAAAGACTGGGTCCTATTTTTTAAATATTACAATTGGTTCACATTCAAGAGGCACATGCCCCCAGCTAGGAGAGGGGCTCCCACATGCAGCTGGTGGTGGGACAGCAAACCAGGAGCATGGGATCTGGTTACACAATAAACCCTGATGGGGGCATCGCACGGATGGTCAGCCACGAGGGATGCGTCTGCAATACAGGGCCGTTTTGACAGGGGACAGGTGGTGATCTTGGCAGCTGACTGACTTCAGAGAGAGCCAGCCAAGAGCCCCTGTGGGTGTGTTGGCAGGAGGGCAGAGCCTTCCCAAAAGTGCTGAAAGGGATGGAGTGATGGCGAGCAAAGCCATCAGTGATGGCAAAGTTCCATGACAGTCCCAGGGAACGTGTATAAAAATGCTTACACATCACATTTCCTACTTTCGTTCTCCTAGGTACTTCCACTCCTCAAGCTTCACCCCATTCAACAGACACTGCCTCCTCCACAGACACATGAGAACTCCATTTATCATACCTATTACCTAATAAGAACTGCTTTCCTAAATATTTATCATGATTCCTAATATTTATCATGATTTTAGTAGCTGTAAGGCGAAGTGGCAAAAAATCTACTCTCCATGTGGCCCAATTCCTGGGGAATAGTATGTGGGGTATGATAGCACTTGCTCCAAAAGGGGGAGAGAGAACAATGCATGAGTACTTGCATGTGTATATGGAAAAATGGACAAGAAACATTAGTTTACTTTGGGCACATGAACTTGAAGGCTGGGGGACAGAGGTCAGATGGAGGCTTCACTGTACATCCTTTATACTTTTAAAAATTTGAACCACTTTGTCATTACCCCTTCCTTCTTCACCCCTGCAATGGCTCTTATCCAAGCCACCAATAACGTCCATGTTACTTATTCCAGTGGTCAAATCTCCCGTTTCTATCCTCTCTGACATCACAGGCACGTTTGACACACATTGCTCACCTCTCCTCCTTGAAGCAATTTCTTCTTTTGTTTCTTATCACCACATTCCTCTGACCTTCCCAGGCATTGCTCAGGCTCTCTTGCCGACCCTTCCTACTCTCCAACTTTTAAATGTTTGCCTTCTCTGCTCTTGGCTCTCTTCTCTTTTCTACACTATCTTCTAAGGGATCTTGTCCAGGTCTGTGCTTTAATTACCATCTGTCTGCTTTGTGACTCTCCAACCCATATCTCCGGATTCCAGACGCACACATTTGCCTGTCAGATAGCTCCACTTTGACATCAAGTGGCCATCTCCAATCCAACATGTTCCCAACAGAAGTCTCGATGTTCACCAGCCCCCACCCCCAACCCTGCTCCTCCCCGTGTCTTCTCCATGAGTTGCTCAGACCAAAAACCTGGGAGTTGACCTTGATTGCTTTCCTCATCTACTGAGAGCCAATCTAACAGCAAGTTCTGTTACTACTGTGTCCAATATAGGCCCTGAATCTGGTCCCTTATCATCTTCACTGCTAAAGCCTCGCCCTAACAGCCCATCTGTCATGTGTTCTATTATATCAGGATTTTCCTTTTTCCATTCTTGCCCACATACAGTCTGCTTATCAAAAGCAATCAGAGTGAACCAGTACACAGGATAAATCCGACCACATCACCCTCTGCTTTAAACCTTCAAATTGCTTATGTCTCCACCTAAGTTCTTTCTCTGAATCTTGAGCTGCCCCTCCTCAGCAGCTCAACACTCAGCACTTCAGTGAGGTTTCTCTGAGCGCTGCTGCCTGAGAAGCAACCAATAGGGCACAACACATTCCATTTCCTAGTATTACGTTCTTCACAGCTCCCTGCATGTTTGAATATTTTATATATTTATTTCCTTGTATGTTTACTGTATGTATCCCTCCTGCTATAATATAAAAAGGAGAATTCTGTCTACCTGGCTTATTTATGTATCCCAGGATGCATAAATATGTATCCTAGTGCCTAGCATAATACTGTTATTAGTTAGGATAGGCTTACTAATTCTGCAATGAGAAATATTCCCAAAGCTCAGTGGTTAAAATAACAAAGGTTTGTTTTTCTTCCTCAAAGTACATGTAATCCATAGGTTGACATGAGAGTTCTGAGATATTCAGAGACTGATTCAGAGATTCAGGCAGAAGGGGGCTTTACCATGTAATGACATGTCATTTCAACAGGACTTCCACAATTACTAAGGGAGGAAGAAGAGCCGGCATGGAGGATCTCAGAGCATCTCTTAAATGCTTCCACATGGAGGTGACATACATTGCTTCCGTTCATATGGGATAGGCCAGAGAAGTCACAAGGCCATGCCTACCTTCAAGGGGTCTAAGAAATCAGATCCTTTTATGATCCTCTTCCTCCTGGAAGGAGAAGAAAACTAGAAATGTTGGCAGGCAGCACTTATGTCCACACACACGCAAACCAGTGTGCCTAATTCTAAGCTGCTGGTGTTAACCCCTCCATTTTTGAAAGCACATGACCCTAGAGTTTCTGTTTTGATGAAGACATTCTTTCACTCCAATTTCTAGGTATTTCCTAATGCTTGGGAAACAGTGCCAGCAGGCTCTGGGGCTTCTGAGATATACGTGTTTATGTTGTGTTTCCCAATTACAGGCTCCCTGGTAAGCTACAGATGACAATGAAAAAATTCTGTTTTTAATGGAGACAAAATACTGCAACTATTAGACGAATGTATTTATTTCTTTTCTTTAGTTTCTTCCTTTTCATCATCTTTGTCATCATTTGTGTAGGCTTTTTGACTGGGCTCAAGAAAGTGTGAATGAATAAAGGAATGAATAAATGAATGGGGTGACTTCTTTAGCAAGACAATATGTTTAAAATTAGCCTATGAACAGAAAGTGGATTTTTCTAAATACCTTTCATATATAAGGGGTTCAGCCAAAAGTTCCTCTGTGGATAAGAGGCTATGCCCTGCTGGACAGCTAGATCTTGAGGTTGGTGCCCAAAGGTAAAGAATAAAACTATAAAGTAGAAGAAGGAATAAATGTCACCCCTATGGGTGGCAAAGGGGAGAGAAACTGGTAGATGGGGGTGGCCAGGCATGTGTCCCTCTCCCTGTTATAACCGGAAGTACACCAGTTTTAAAAAGTATATAATCATGGAGCTCAGAGGAGAAACTAAGACCCATTTCCTATGATAACGTAATATAATAATAAGAGCTACATTTAAAGACCCAGGCACCGTGTCCAGTACTTCATATGTATGATTTCATTCAACCCTCACAAGGACCCTATTGTTATTTCTTTTAGCAGTCAAGGAAACTGAAGCCTAGGAAAAGCCTGTCATTGGCCCAAGTCCATATTATCTAGTTAACTGACAGATCTGAACCCAGATACAGTATTTTTAAAGAGCCCACACCCTTATCCACTGTACTATAACATCACTTTCAGTAATAGTTTGAACTAGAATTCAGTTAATTTTTGCACAGGGCGGTGTAAATGATGTAGCCTGCTCTGTCTTATGGCTCTCTGATACGTTTCTTTAAATAGAGTGGAAAGGTCAAGTCATAATAAAAATGTGACATTAATGTTATCTCCAGGGGGGCTGAGTGCAAGACAGTAACAACTTACTAGGTTTGGGCTTTTGCATTGACCTATGTTAATGTGTGATGCCATGCTATTTTGCATGGCAAGGGAAGTTTCGCAGACTTCATTTGATCGCTAGATCAATGTGAAAACGCATTATCCGCCTGCCTCGAGCATGGCCGACTGTTGACCTCTCCAATTAAGTAGACTTGAGAATGAAAATTCAATTATAATGAACAAACATTTCTTGAACACATTCTATGTGCAGGTCCCTATGTCAGGCCCTGGGGGGAACATGCAGTTTTGTTTCTATCTTGAGCGCTTGCAAGAAGTTGGAGGAGGTAGAAATACATGCATGGAGGACTACGGTGTAACATGCTATCTTACCTGCTGAAGGCAGGGGAAAGGGAATTAATTAACAGTGAAGCTGGACGGTTTGTAGGCAGCCCCTGAAACAGGTGTTGCTGGTTCCTTGCCTTCTGTCCATTTCTCTTTGGGAACAGAACTACTTTTTATCCCTTGGAAAAGATGAGTCCACCTCCAGCTCAGTGGTAAATCTTGTTTGATTGAGCGTCTTTGTGACAATCTCTTGTCTCTTGTCAGAGATTAGTTTAGAGGTGGGGATGTGACTCAGTTCTGGCCAATGAAGCATGAAGGCAAGACTTTCTTACAGTAGAGACAGCTGTGTGGCTAAGGGCACAGACTCTGGAGTGGACTGTCTGGTTTAAATTCCCAGCTCCACTACTTGTTAGCTCTGTGCCATTAGGACAGGTACTTACCCTTCTTACCCCAATTTTCCTCATCTGTTCAATGAGGTTAATAACAATACATACCTAATAGGATTGTTGAAAGAATAAAAATTGGTTAATATCACAGGTCCTCAAATAACATCCTTTCGTTTAGTGTCATTTTATTGTAACATTGATGAGATGCTGTTGTAAGAGCTTAATTCTTATTTATGTCAACTAGCCTTTGGTAAATTGGTTTCCTTGGATGTCGTTTTGTTGCAGTTCCAAGAGCCTATCAAAAATGTTGAGTGAGGACTTACTGTATTTGTAAAGCAGTTAGAACGGTGCCTGGCACACAATAAGTGTTATGTAAGTGTTCTTCATCATCATCATCATCATCATCATCATCATTTTTTAAGAGGAGATACCAGAAATGATAGTCTGTTTTTATAACTCTGGACATTGGTGTGTCTGGATGAGATTCTTGTAATTTCTATGGTGGCCTTGCACCCATGTGGGGGTCTGGGCTATGATGGAGATGGCAGAGAAAAGGAGAGAAGGACTTCAGTCTTCGATGAAACCACAGAGCCGCTGAGTCGTCAATCCTAGAGTCTACTCTGCCGCTCGACTTTTTGTTACGTGACATCATAACTCTCTGTGTTTAAGTATTCTCAGCCGGGGTCTTGTGTGACCACAGTCAGAGGCACAGCTGAACCTCCGAGAACCTTCCTGGTGTATGTCCTGTTGCTCCTCAGCCTGGTATCCTGGGAAGCAGGCAACCACAGAGCAGACCCTGACATCAGCTCCTGTCCAACGTGCTGCTACTGTCACTGCCACTTATCTTCATCGTGGCGGGATGGTTTCATGAAAACTGAGATTCCCAAGATTTTCCTAAATGCAGAATATAATCTTCATCATCTTCTCAGGGGACTTGCTTTGAGGTCACTTTCAAATTTGAAAACACCATGGTAATATGATTGCCCCATAAAACACAGTCCCTTTGATTCTTAATAATACTATAGATATAGAATTAGAATAAGTTACTAAATTCCTCCACTAAAATAAATTCTACCCTACATACTTTATACCATTTTTAGCAACATCTACTAAGCACATACAAACTTCCAAAAATAAGGTGAAGAGGAGGAAAAACAAGTTTTAAGTATACATCCTCTGAGTGATTGTCAGATATTTACTCCCCGACACCCACTGTGTACATATATGGGTATTAAACCTGTGCTTCACTTTTTGTTGTTGTTGTTGGTTAGATCAGGATCTTTTATTACTTGTTTATTTAAATTGGCTAATCAGAATAAAAAAAATTTTAAAGTCTTTGTCTGGAGGCTGGGGTTTCTTCTATTTAGAGGTTCGAACCTGGGCATCCACTCCTAGGAGGGGAACCCCGCACCATTGTGAGGTGGGCTGAGGGATGACCCCTAATGGACAATCCCAGGGGCCTTGGCCTGTCCCCAGATTTTGGCATGCGATGAAAAAAACTGTTAATTCTTCGCTCCTGGCCTTGGATTTAAAAATAATGTTACCTGTGTGAGTTTGGGGAAAGCTTGGAGGAGCTAGTTGAAGAAGCCGACCCTAATCCCTTTCCTCCAAGACGGGATAGATGATCCAACACTGTTTCTAGAGCTCGGCCCAGCTTTACTCTTACTAGTAACCTCTCCTCAATCACCCACGTCATGGGGCAAATTACAAATCCATAAATATTACAGATCTTTGGAATTGCTCAAAGATTGGGAAAGAATACCAATTTTTTGAGTCCTTAAAAGTCATAGGTTTCATCTCTTATGACTACTTCTACAGACTGATAATGGCCTCTTATGGCATCAGACTAAGGAGGACTGTGAGGCCAAGTCATGGCTGGGCAGGAATGACTGTGGGGATTGATTATGAATGTCTGCACTGGGTGTGGGTGGAGACAGTGGCAATAGCCAAATTGTGTTTCTGCAATCCAGGGCTTACATAGTTTCTGCCTACCATGCTTGAAAGACAATTAGAACATTATCAGACCTGATTCCATAATTCCAATTACTCTGAACTTCAGGATACATTTATTTATTTAATCAATATACATTGATTGAACACCTTTGATGCCTGAGGCGGGCTCCTAGGTCCTGAGGAACATTAAAAAATGAATTGGACTCGGATCCAACCCACAACAAATTTAGTTCAAAGAAGAGAAAGATATGGGTTGTTTAGGGTATGAAGTGATAAAATGTTGCAAGAAAGGATTAGATAAGGGGAGGGATAGGAGATCCGTCAAAGGTGAGATGTGTGAGTGTGGACGGTGGTCAGCAGGGCATGCTGGTGAGGGTGTATTGGAACGGAGCCTTGCAGTGATGTGAGTCAGCCTGTTGGAATGGACAGCCTGTTGGAATGGATAGCTTGGTGTTTCAAACGGAGTGGCCAGAATGAGGGGAAGCACCAGTGTGGAAAGCTGAATGCTGTGGGTGAGTGATTGACTGATGAGAATCTGTGGTTGCTGTTTGTTCCGCTTCCCCTGACAGAGTGAGCAGGTTGCCTGTTGGGCTTCATTAGATTATCCTGCTGATGTGACATCCATTTTTATAAGGGTTTTCTGGGGGCCTGGGGAAAACTTGCTCTTTGGAAAGATTATCTTTCATCACCATTTGACGTGTGACATATAACAAATGTCTTAAAGTAAAGGAGAGTTCCCACTGGTATGTCACACTGTACTCTTTATTGTAGACCTAAGAGGACTGACAAAGGTTCCATCTGCATTTTCTTAACTATGTACAGAGTCATCAAATATTGCCAATGAAGAACATTCCTGACATCGAATTATTCCATTACATGAATAGGCAAAAAATCTTTAACACACTGTTGAACTAGGAACTAGCTATTGGTTTGTTGCAGATATTTGCAAAAATAGATTAAAATTGCAAATAGAAGATCCCTTCTAACATGGTCTATGTCATGTTGTACATATGCATACATATAAACATGAGGTAGGGTTTTGTTAACTGTCTTTTTTAAATACATCAGAACTTGAAGCAATGCTTATGGCTTTACTAAAGTAAAAATAAACAGAAACCAAAAATTTTTAAAAAAATTGTTTTTCAACTACATGCAAAAAGCGATAAAGAGCCAGTCTAAGAAGCCACAAGAAATAGACTTGTCAACAAAATTAGGATGCACAGTTTAGAGTTAGAAAAAACAAACAAACAACTTTAAATAAATAAAGCTAATATACTTGTAAAATTCAGAATGCATGTTTGAAACAGGAGACATGAACTTGAATGTTGAGGGACTTCTCAGGCCTTCATTTTACTTATTGATCTTCTAAGCAAACCTAAAACAGAGAAGGTGATTCCATGACACCAAAAGTAATGAAGTCCTAGCAAGATCCAAAGCCATAGACGAGCCACGTGTTCATGTCTGCTCCTTCCCTCCTCCTCCCTCCCTCCTCCTCCCCTCTTCCTATTCCTGTGCCCTTCCCCGGAGATTTTATGGGCAGTCTTAGATCTATATTTACCCACTATATTTAGTAGGTTTGATTATGCATAGCCTAAATTCAGATCTGAGAGGATGATCTGGATTTTTATTCACTGAAAGAACTTTTTCTTTTTATAGGTTTACTAGTGACCCGGTGCACAGAGTCGTGCACACTGAAAGGAAATTAATTAGAAGGTGTCCAGTGGGGCGGGATGGGTGAGAAGGGCCAGACATGCCCTGGAGCCAACCTCCTGTGGTCCCTCCCCTGCCAGCCACACCCGGGGCATCGCGCTGGCGTCACCACAGCTAGAAGGGTGTCTGTCGAGTGAGCAGGGTCCCTCTGCAGGTGGGCCCCTCAGCCTGGCCTGCGGGGATCGGGCCTATACGGGCCCTCCAACATCCCCTGAGGGGTCCCGGAGTGCACCGAGAGGGCACTCTGCAACGCAGCTGTCGTACAGGGTGTGGAACACAAACAAAAGTGTGCAATAAACCAGACTCGGGGCCGACAGTGCCCCAGCAACAACATAACTCAGGGCTGAAGGAGGAATCGGGCTCCCTCCTCTCTGGTTCCGGGCTGCATCACCCGAGAACCGCCACTGCCAAGTCACTGCAGCTGGGCAGCTCCTGCGTTGAGCATCTGCCTCTTGGACGGACACTTTATATATATATATATAAAGATAGCAAAGCCTAATAAGCACCAACTTCTCTCTCTTCTTGCTACTCAATAGGCTAACTTTGCCCTCACTGTCCTCTTCCTGAAGGCTCTGCTTGTGCATCTGCCCATGAGGGTTCCTTTCCGACATTTGAGTCTCTACCAGTTAACCCCTCTTTGGAGAGGCCGCCCAGACCACTCAATGTAAATAACTCCACCTCCCATCTCTGGCCTTGCCGCTGTCTAGCATGTCATTCTGTTTGTTTCTGCGATCCCTTTATGTAGTTCTTTTTTGGGTAAGTTTTTATGTAATTGAAAAGGTTCTTTACATCTAGTAAATGTTAAACATGAGCAGAGCAAGGATGATAGGCCAGGTACAGAAACTCACCAGGGCAGAGACCCCCAGATGCCTAGCAAGGGGCAAAACCGGGAAAACAAGAACCTTGTCCTTGGAGTAACCTGTCCTCCTCTAAGCATGTCACTGGCCTTGCGGTTTGGACCCCTGATCTTTCATATCGCTGGTCAGGCAGTTTAGACCCCTGACCTTTTCCTTCTTAATGATAACATTAGAGGCCAGGCCTCAGGTGTATTTCAGCTCCAGGCCCAGAGAAGCATCAAAACCAGACAAGTGATGTGTAGCTGCCGCAGGACCAGCTACATTGACTAGTGACCCCCTGCTCTGGCTCCAACCCATCAGTGGAGCCCATGACCCTGAAAGAGCACACCGGGAAACGGATGAATATTCGATTAAAACCCTTCCCTGAGACCTCCCCTAAGATTTCCACCTGCAAGAGAGAGACAAATAGGCTCCGGACAAGGACCCAGTGTGTACTCTTCTCCCACAGGCACATATCCCCCACCTCTAAGGGACTCCAGGAGACTTGCAACCAGGGGAGCAATGGCAGCGGCAGCTCATCCTGGTCTAACCCCTGAACCTGTCTCCAAGGTCCCCTTTTCTCTGAGTTCTCAGTGAGCCAAAGCAGCCCAGCCTAGACTTTCCAGTTGCTTCTTCTGTGTCCTGCCTCGTTTCATTGTCTCAAGTCTATCATGGACCCAATACCCTTTAGCTCAGTGCTGTGTAGCCCTTCTCTTTGGATATCCCCATCTCCTGCGTCTTCTTCCTTAAATAAATTCAATTTTTCTTTAATCACAATCTGAGATGGCTATTTAGCCTGCCCTCCCACCATTGATGTTAACCTTTTATTAAAATTTACCCTTTTTGGTGTATAGTTCTCTGAGTTTTGACAAATGCGTGTGACCATATACTGCCACCACTACGATCAAGATATAGAAAAATGCCATCATTGTGAAAAATGACCTGTTCCTCTTTATAGTAATGCTTCTCCCAAACCTAGCTTTGATCTGTTTTCTGAATCAACAGTATTGCATTTTCCAGAATGTCAAATGAATGGAATCATATAATCTGCGGCCTTTTGAGTATGGCTTCTTTTATTCAGCATAATATTTTTGAGACTCATCTGTATTATTACATGTATCATTCCTTTTTTTAGAAAATTATTCCATTTTTTGGATGGACCACATTTTGTTTATTCATTCTCCAGCTGAGATACATTCTAGTCATTCCTATATTTTAATAATTACAAATAAAGCCGCAAAAAACACTTAAATGTAGTTTTCATTTCCTTTGTATAAATACCTAGGAGTGGGATTGCTGGGTCATATGGTAAGTGAACATTTAACTATATAAGAAACTGTCAAAATGCTTTCTGCTATGGTGGTACCATATTGCATTTCTACTGGCAATGAATGTGAATCCTGCCAGCTCTCCACCTTCACCAGCACTTGTCAAAAATCGTCAGGACTTTTACTTTAGCCATTCTGCTAGGTGTGCTGTGGTATGTCATTATGGTTTTAACTTTCACTTCCCTAATGACTAATGATGTTGAGCACCTTCTCATGTAATTTGCTATTATATCTTTTTGATAAAGTGTCTGATCAAATCTTTTGCCTTCTGAAAAATTGTTTTTGTATTATTGGGCTTTTTTGAGAGTCTTATATCACTAATTCTTTTTATATTCTGGATACTAGCTTTTTCCAAATATGTGATTTCCAAATATTTTCACCCAATTTGTGACTTGTTTTTTTTTTCATTCTACTATAATATGCCTTTAAAAGATCACAAGTTGTAATTTTGATAAAGTACAATGTATCAATTTTTTTTTTCTATTTATGAATTGTGTTTCTGGTCCCATATTTAAGAAATGTTCATTTAACCCAAGGTCACAAAGATTTTCTTTTATGTTTTCTTCCTAAAAGTATTATATATCTTTTTAGGTTTTACATTTTAATCTCTCATCTTTTTTGAGCTAATTTTTATAGATGGTGTGAAATATGGATGAAAGCTCACTTTTCATTGCACACAGATATCCAGTCATTCCAGCACCAATTCTGAAAGACGCTATTGAACTGCCTTTTCAACTTTGTTGAGAATCGATCAATATAGATGTTTGGTCTATTTGTGACCTCTGTTCCATCCATCTGTCTACATATCATCCTTTCTCCAGTCTGAACTGCACTTCCTTGATTACGGTAGCTTTATATTAAGTCGTGAAATCAGGTTGATATGACTCTGTTTATCTTTTACAGGGGAGTCACATTTTTAAGCATCCTCATCTGCTTAATTAAATATGTCCGTCAGACTTGCTGCTGAGAGAGAGAAAAGGGGGGAAAGAAAGGCACCTGCCCTGCACTCAGCAGTCCATCTGTTCTGGCAGGGCATGGCCGTCGGGCATCTTTAACAAGCTCTCACTTTGCCCTGCGGCCACAGCGTTTCTGCCTTCATACAAAGCAGGTGCTGGCCAAAGCCAAGCACAAAGCCTTCTCTAGGTGGTTTTATGGTAAAAGCCTTGTTCTTGTAACATGAAGTAGAACTGGGAGTCGAGTTTATATGGCTCCTGCATTCAAAAGGTGAGCTTTCTAAAACCCTCCAGACACCTATTTTCTTTTCCAAAATCGAAATGATTCTATGTGGAACGAACTACAAATCATTCCCATTTACCTTATTGAGAGAGTTGGAGAGCAGAGGGAAGGAAGGAAAGGGAGGAAGAAAGGAGGAAACTCACATTTATTGAGCACTAATGACTGGGACATGGGATGGGAATTCTTGCAGTCTCTCAAGTGAGGTTTGTGTTGTTTATCCCATCTTATAGATGAGAAAACTGAGGCCTAGGCAAGTTAAGTGGTACTAGTCTGCTCTCTCCGGCCAAAACCCGTGTCCTTCCCTTTACATGGCAGGAGTATGTAAATGAGGGATGGGAGCGAGGACTCCGCCCTGGCCTCAGAATTAAAGATGAGATTCACATACTTAATTGGCGATGGATTTCAGAAATCATACCATGTGTAACAACTGGCACACCCCACACAAAACTTTAGCTTTGCCTGTTTTTCCCCCTCCCCTGCCTCAAGGTCAAAATTTGATTTTCCCATCTCTGCCAAAGAATTCTTGTTTGGTTTCCTGAGTTCCCTCTTCTCTTTAAGCTTTTCAGTGCTATAGAGACATAATGCCTTGAATAAAAGTCTTAGGGAGACATTATAATATACGAGACACGTCTCCTTTTAATAAGGAAGTAAAGAGTAACCATGTCCAGTGGTTTTATTTGTGTGGTTGATTTCATGTGTGGATTTCTAATGACCTCATACTGAATAGTTGTAGAGATAGGGAGTTTTCCCAGAAACATGTGCTGTAGCTGTCTCATTGTGGCAAGTTCTTTGTGTCGGACAAACTCTGCACATCTAGAGAAGTATGTCCTGGCTTACATGACCTCAGAAAAAGTCTCAAAAATATACTTTAAATGGACTCATGTGTAAGCTGTAATTGGAATGCTACTACATAAAAATCATCCCTCAGCGGATGAAGGTCACAGGGGGTCACCCTTAAACTCTGCAGACGAGAAAAGCAAATGCCAGAAGAAGAGTGACCTTGCTTGAGGTCACACAGCTCGTTGCAGCTCAGCTGAACAAGCATTCACTTTGCGGAGCTCTCCAGGGCTCTCTGTTTTAGGGCCAGATTGCTAAATATTGGATTTTGTTTAATGCCACATAACATATTCAACTCGGTATCAGGAACAAAGTCTCCTCGGAGAGGAAGAGTAGAGGCTTGTTCTCCTCTTAGGGAAGAGGGAAGTATTCTGAACCTCTTTACCTGGTCATACGGTCAATTGAGAGTTTGTATGCATAGGTGTGAAATGGATGAAAACATTTCTTACCTGAAGAAAGGGTTCTTTAAGTCGAGGATGTTCCCAGATCTGAAGCCCGTCTGGTTTACCAGTGCCACGATCTGAATGTCATAGCTCTGTCTGTATGGCAAACACAAATACACACCTATCATCTACCAAGGCTGGTGAGCTACTCACATACATTTAGAGCATCTTCTACACATACCCACTTCATGAGGGTTTTAAGTGTACGTATTAATATATACATGTCCAAGTGTATTTATTTAGATGCTACTAATGTTGTAGCAATTAAAGTCTTTATTTGTCAGAAGATTTTAATAGTTATAATTTCTTGATCTAAAAATTACAAAGGTAATGGTATTCTGAATGGTCAAAGTGATTTTTTTGACAAAAAAAAATAGCTTTAGCAACATCAATGACAGAAATGACTTTAAGTAACAGATACACTTTATGGGTCACCATTGTACCAATACAATCTTAATCATGAAAGGATTGCCTAAATTAAAATAGCAACCTCACATAAAACAGCTAACAAATGTGATTGATTTTAAGAGAGCTCAGATGAAGGTGCATACAATTATAATAAGAGGAAGTGGCTGATAAAAACAAGTAATATGATATATTCTTGATGATTAACCTTGAAGGGACCTGCTTATAGGATTTTTATTAGTCATTCCCCCAAGAATATATGTATTTCTTCTGATTATAAGTGTTAAGTATTCACTGTAGGAAAAAAATGAGAAAAATAAGAAAAAAAAAAATAACCCATTATGCCGCTAGACAAAAATTCAGTTAACATTACAGAGCAATTCTCTTCTATGTTTTTTCTTGTATGTATCTATAGATGTAAATTTTTACCTAAAAGATGCTTAAAAAGACCTTCACACCTCCTTATTTTACTTAACATTAGCAAGTGGTTATTTTATAATTCTTAAAAATGTGTCTCTCAATAGCATAATGTAGATATCGCATGATCTAATATAATAATAGAGGAATATGCAAATTAGCTGGGACACCATAAATGCCATGACTGATCTTCAAGCAGCTGAGACCTACAGGAGGGTGGGGCAGCGAGCTATCAGCAGGGAGAGCTACAGGAGGGCGGGGCAGCGTGCTACAGAGTGTCAGAGAGCTACCAATGGCAGTGGGCGGGGGGGCCAGCTGAGGCAAGTGGCAGTGAGCTACTCACGCACGGATTCGTGCGCAGGGCTACTAGTTTATTTAATAATTCCCCATTGCTAAATATTTATATCTTTATAATCAGATATTACTCATAGTAACACAAATCCAGTTTTATGACAGAAATTCTGCTGCACAGGACATTCTTGTAATACAGCTCTGTGTCCTATCTATGACTATTTGCTTGGAATAAACTCCTAGATGTACACTCACCAGGCTAAAGCACATAGATGTATTTAAGGTTCCCAATACCTAGAATGTTAGAATGTCTTCAATTACTTCCTCACTGACAAAGTATGACAGTGTTAATTTCATTACACCTTTTCCAATTCTTAATATTTAAATGTTTGGGGTTAAAATATTATTCATTATTTAATTAAAATTTCCTTAATTACGAGGTTTCCTTTTTCAATTCCAGATATTAGTGAGTGATATAAATTCTTCCATCCTCACTCCCACCTTGTCATTGCCGATAGTGACGTGAGTAGGCTTAAATATAATGTCAGATCCTGTGTGGCCAGTACCTCAACTTTTAGATTTTATTGGGGCCAAAAAAAAATAAGAGGAAAATATAACCATACATTTTTTTGCAAAAAAATCAATTATGTCCTTTGATCCTGTTTCAATTTATCTAGTTGACTCAGCACTTCTTTGTTTTAAGATGTTTCTGCCAGGAGGCCTACAGTTAGTTCCCTACTGTGATACTTGATGGCAGATTTGAGGTGAACCGGACGTTGGAACAATGAGCTCCTTAGGAGAGGCGCCACCCTTGCTGGAATCACAGAAAGGCTGAGCGATCAGCCTGGTGAAGAACTCAGGGAGGGCCCTGGCTGGTGTGGTCCAGTTGGTTGGGCGTCATCTTGGGCACTAGCTGGTTAGATTCTGGTCAGGGCACATGCCCCTCGATGCCGGTAGGTGGCGTGCAGTAGGCAGCCAATTGGTGCTTTTTTTCTCTCTCTTTCTCTCCTTTCCCCTCTCTAAAAAAACCCCAAATCAGTAAAATATCTAAAAAAAAAGTCAGGGAGGGACATACCTATACATTTTGCCAAATGAAAGACACCTCCTTAACAATATTTGAAATAACTAATATAGAACTCTGAGGTATGTGCAAATGTGTATGCTTATGGATGCACATGGGAGTCAGATTCGTCACAACTAAGAACTGAATGTTCCTGTTGTGGTTGGGAAGAACAGTCAGTAAAGGTTTGCTGTAGGGTCTTTAGCAAGGCTCTTTTCAGAATACCAGGTATGAGCCGTTACAGTCCTTTTCAGTCACATTGTCCTTTATAGTCGCTTTTCACAGCCCACTCTTCTTCCTTACCCAGGATCTAAGTCCCACCTTCCCTAACGGAAGAAAAAGAAAGCTTCAGGTCACCTCACGGCATGCCATGGCTCAGTCTGGTCAGTGAAAGCTGAGATTTGTCCTCAAAACCCTTCGATGAGTGTGTGTGTGTTGGGGGGGGGGGGAGGAGGGGGAATGGTGGTGGTGGTTAGGGATTGAGCAGGGGGATGTTTAGGTTCACTGATTTGATAGTGATTCACTAACCAAGGGAAATGTGACCTCACCTAAAATTTTAGGAAAATAATGCACTTTTCTATCCCAGGAATAGTGTCATGCCAGTGCAAAGATACCCAGGAGGCCAAGAGTAAGCCCCAAAATTAATGTGCGATAATTAAATAACCAGTAATGAATAATCTTCTAAAACTATCCTTAAATAAGGCCTTAAATAATTATCAATTCTTCTGAACCTATTATTTGGCAATGTGTATTAAAAACAAACAAATAAAATATCCTAGTTCTTTGCCATTTTAAATCTTACAAAGACAGCTCTGGCTAGGTGGCTCAGCTGGGTGGAGCTTGTCCCATACACTAAAAGGATGTGAGTTCAAATCCTGGGTCAGAACACATGATATATAGGTTTTGGATTTGATCGGTGGTCGGGGCGTGTATGGGAGGCAACTAATCGATGTTTCTCTCTCACACTGACCTCTCTCTATCTCCTCCCTCCCTCCCTTCCTCTCTCTCCAAAAGCAATAAAAATATATCCTCAGGTGAGGATTAAAAATACATATATAAGTAAATCTTATGGAGACAGAGCAAGGGACATAAGTGGGGATATAACTAGTTCAAGGTTTGAATACAAAAATCATCACTTTATATACCAATATTTCTTTTGTAATATTCCACAAGAATTAAAAACTTGGGAACATAAGTGGAACAGGTCTTTTCTGGAAAATGTGGTATCATGATAATTTCGTCTTAGAGAAAACAGAAGGTGCCAAGAGCATAGGGCTGACCATCAAAGAAGAATGGGATGGAGAGGAGAAGGTGTGGGAACTGTGGGGGGAAATGGCCAAGTCACTTGTGGAGTTACTGATAAAGGAAAGAACGAACACCGCAGCCCCAGGCATGGGGTCTAGGTCAGTGTTCTTCAACGGGGCGTGAGTGTGCCCCCGAGAGGATATAGAACAACACGCCGGGGTAGGGAAGAAAATACTGGACAGTTATCTTTAATTTTTCCAGTTAGTTGTTACTGTGAATTGAATTGTGTCCTGTCAAAATATATGCTTACATCCTAACCCCAATTGCCTGTAAATACGGTCTAATTTGGAAATAGGATCTTTGCACCTGTAATGAAGTTTAAATGAGGTCATACTGGAGTAGGATGTGCCCCAAATACAATGACTGGTGTCCCCATGAGAGGAGAGCCCTGGCCAGTGTGGCTCAGTTGGTTTGCATTTGCCCGGTGCACCAAAGGGGTGCCACTTTGATTCCCACTCAGGGCACATACCCGAGTTGTGGGCTGGATCCCTGGTGGGGGATGAGAGGGAGACAGCCATTCGATGGTTTGCTCTCACATCAATGTTTTGTTTTCTCTCTCTCCTTCTCCTTCCTCTCTCTCAAAGAATCAATGAAAATCTTAAAAAAAGAAGAAGAAGGAGAAGAGGAGGAGAGAACACATAAAGATACATACAGGAAAGAAGGCCAAGTACAGACAGGCAGAGACTGGAATGATGCCGCTACAGGGAACAGAAAGGGTTGCCGGGCACTACCAGAAGCTGAAAATCACAGAAAACCTTCTTGCCCGAAGCCTCCAGAGGGAGTATGGCCCTGCTGACATTTTGATTGCAGACTTCCAGGCTCCAGAAGTGTAAGAAAATAAATGTCTGTTGTTTTAAGCCAACTGGTTTGTAGTAATTTGTCCCACCAACCCTAGGAAACTAAGGCATTTGTTTACCAAATACATGTTGAACACTAGTGAATTTACTGGGTAGGTGCAGGATTCTAATCATCAGCTAAGAGCTAAGCTATCGGTCATGTTCACACAGTTTCTCAGGTTCTGCAAAAGTAAGATTCTGTTTGTACCTTAAATCATGTGGTTTAACATTACCAAGTAATACTAATCATGTGCTGGGAGATTCTCAGTAACATTATAGAACAAAGAAATGTCACTTAAAACTATACCAGCACACACTGCAACTTTACAGTGCCTTACGGTGCACAATAATTCCTTCCGATGCAGCTGTCCAAATACACAGCTATCTTAGGTGCAGTCCAAGGTAGACCATTCAGAGGGGCACTTGAAGCTTTCAAAAGCTTTAATAGTTTGATCAGCATTTCTTTTAATTCTGTAAATCACAAAGTTCACCAAACGATCTGCAAACCAAATCCCCTGGCAAACCTGGGTACAGAGTCCTTCACAGGGATCTCAAACCCATAAAGTATGTTTCAGAACATTCTGGCACAGGATAGGTGGCTGAGTTACACCCAACAATCAGCCTACATTTAATTTTCAGTTCATTCTTTTTATTCCTGGTTTTGTATATCATATATACATTATATGAGTTTCTATATGTGTGTATATAGAGACATGTTCATGCATGTGTATATTAGTATAATATCCATCTATATAGACAGCTTAGGTTGGTGCTTTCTATTATTATCGTAGAACATATATATAATTAAAAGAGAAATATTAGTACACTTGGGAAGCACATACATGAAGTGTTTTTACTCATAGGTCCACATGATCAAAAAATGTTGGAGACCATATCTGTAAACTTTAGGGATATAAATTTCATAAAGTTCATAAAAAACAAGTTCTACTTTATTGTCCAGAGCAATAAAACGAGTGACAGCTCAAGAATGATGGCAGGTTGTCAAAAATAAAATGCTAACAATACAATCACAAATGGTGGGGGCTGGGGGGAAGAAAAGGCCAGTCATTGTCACACCTGTGTGGTTGCAGAGGGAGTTCTCCCAGGAGGTCAGAGTTTAGAAGATGATTTGACAATAAGCGAGGGGAGAGCCTATCCAAGGCAGAACAAAGACATAGCACCTTACTGAGAAAACAGTGTGAAAACACAGACATCCAGAAAGCGCTGAAGTCTGTAGAAATACCCAGAAAAACAATAATTATAAAACAAAAAATCTGATGAGATACAATGAGAGTAAGAAAGAGACTAAGGAAAGAGGAAGTGAATACAGCTAAGACATACTGTGGACCTACTATGTGTTAATTACTATTTTCTCTCCTTCAGTATTTGCGAAAGCCTAGTGAGATAATTATTATAAATTCTACATTACAGATGATGAGGTCAGGAAACTGGGGTGCTAGTACTAAAGAAACTAGACAGAACCAAGACACATGAGACCCCAAAACCTGGCCTCATTCACTACAAAGCAACTGGTCTAGTGAGATAAAGGACTTCCTCCCACCCTCCTTCCTTTCTTCCTCCTGCAAAGTAGTATATGCCCAGGACATTTTACGGTTTCCTTTCAATAGCACCGGACTAAGTTCTTAATAAGAAAGGGATCATCTGCTTCTGAGTCCTTCATTCAGGTGTTTACTCCACAATATTGCAGAGTCTCTGGAATGTAATAAGTGAAGAGGGATACACTACAGAGTAAGACTCGGGCCCTTTTTGGGGAAGCTCACTTATAGGCAAAAACAGCAAGCAACAGTGGTGCAACAGTAAGGGATAGAGAACTGTGGGAGCCCTGGGAGTCATGAGGCAAGTGTGCAAGGTAAATAGTTTGCTTCCTTCTTACTATTAGGGAAACAAAGGAGAAAAGGGTAGAAAAATATGATTGATAATGCAACCCAAGATATGTCAGAAAAGAAGTAATGAAAGAATAAGATGACTTAAAATTACTTACCTAATTATACCCTAAGGTACCTTAGAAACATAAATATTTGAAAGCAAAAGATTGTTAATACTGGTTTGCACAAAGCAGAAAAGGCCAAGTCCAAAACTCCAGGCAGATGTTGGCAGCTGCTACTGAGCACTTTTTTTTTTTTAGAACTGGTCATTAAACAGATGGTTTATAAGGATTTTGGAAGAAAGTGGTAACTTCCATGATGAACATGGCACAAATCAGCATTTCCCACTTTTCCTCCTGGAAGCTACCCAAAAGCAAGGAGAAGAGAAATATACTGTAAACCGCAGACTTCATTTTCTGTAAAATCAGGAGAAAGATATAATCTGCTGTCTCCAACGTATGTGCAAGGCCTGTAAAAGCACCTGCAATTGGTTGTAAGCCACACAAAACAAAAAATACAGAAATGCAAAGAAGGGCAGGAGAGCTCAGGGACAGCACATCTCAGAAAATGCTTGCAATAACAAACTCCCTGACAGCAAAGAGCATTTTCTGAAATGCAAAAGCTTAATTCCTCCTTAAAAAGCTTGTGGCAAAGGGGGTCAAAAAAAGGAAGCATGTTCTGAAGTTTACCCTTGACTGCACCCATCCTGTAGAAGATGGAATCATGGATGCTGCTTTTTTGAGCAGTTTCTTCAGGAGAGAATCAAAGTGAATGAAAAAAGCTGAGAATAAAGGTGGAAAGAAGCAAGAGCAAGATCACTGTAACTTCTGAGGTGCCTATTTCCAAAAGGTATTTGAAATATCTCACCAAAAAATATTTGCAGAAGAATAATCTCCATGGCTGGTTGTACATAGTTGCTAAAAGCAAAGAGAGTTATGGACTGCATTACTTCCAGATTAACTAGGATGAAGAAGAGGAAGATGATGATTAAAACTCACTTATCTGACACATTTTGTATGAGTTCTTGAATAAAACTTGAGAATCAAAAAGAAAAAGCTTGATTCCTTATTTGTAATATCTTCTGCAGGAATTGGGGTAAGAAGACTTTGCCAGAAATGCTCTTAGAACTAAACATGTGGAACGATCTAAAGACTCACAGAGGAGCCATCTTTGCAGGAAGCAGAATGACTCTGTGGCAGCACAGAATGCGAGAGTGTGAGTGAGAAAGACAGATAGCATGAAGACAATCACATCTTTCTCTACCACAGGAACTTCTTTCTTGTAAATTGCTGTTCAGAAGTGTCCTTTTAATTGGATGATGAACAACCATAACATTCATACAAAGATATTATTAGAAAACAAGTAGAAAAAGAGCAAGCAAAATTTACTAACAGATATAAAACACACATCAGGTAAATGATGTCTTGGGACAAATAAAATACGTGAGAAAATATTTCTTATGAATTTTTAAAACCACATTTAAGCCCTCACTCTCTGTAGGAAGCAATAATAACCTTTATGGAAGAAGATCATGACATGGAAATGCAATAACTCAAGAGAAGGAACTATTTCAAAGTACTGATATGGAAATATCTTTGAGATGTACTATTGAGAAAATGAAGATGTGTAAAACATACAGAATGTTACCAGTGAGTTATAAAAGCAGGGAAAATAAGTTTCACTAAAAACTAATAAGAACATCATCCAATTAGCTTTATTTCCCTATTTGGCAGGGTTATTGGACTGGCCATGAGGGTGAAGCCAGAGATTAAGCTTATCCTGAGATCACATTCAACAAAAGTCAGGTCATCTTTCTTTCTGGACTGGATGGAGGATGTGGGCTGGACCTGAGTCCAGGTGGGTGCATTTGAGCTACTTCCATAACCAAATTCAAAGGGTGTAGACTAGGCTATTCAAATTTTGAAGAAAGAGTACATCCTTGGCCTCTTTCTGCTTAATAATTTTTGAATAAAAATTTGCCTATTAAATTTGAAAATCACACAAAAGAATTTTAAAAGTAAATAAAATAATCCATTGGCTTTAGTAAGGAACTAAAAATAACATGATAAATGCATGAGTGGAATAAATACAAGAATTGAGCTCTAGCCTGTCTGGCTCGGTGGATAGAGCACCAGCCTGTGGACTGAAGGGTCCTGGGTTCAATTCTGTCCAAGGACACATGCCTAAGTTGCAGGGGCCATGCAGGAGGCAGCCGATCAATAATTATCTCTCACCATGGATGTTCCTATCTCTCTCTCCCTCTCCCTTCCTCTCTTAAATCATTAAAAAATATATATATATGAAATGGAACCAAAGCTGACAAAACTCAGCTGAAAACTAATATAACCTAAAATTAGATCGTATAAAAATAATTTTTGTTTTAATTGACTAAACACTCAAGTAAAATAGCCCCTGGACTTAATTTAAGCTTCAATCACATTATTATTAGTTCAGTACTCAACATGGCAGTGTTTGCTGTCACTCTGTACCCACCACTCATCAGAACACATATGCTGTCCTGTATTTAGTTTTAGTGAAATATTTTAAAGCAGACAATGATAACCTGGGTATTTCCAGAGGAGTGGACTTAGAATTTCAGACTATTTCAAAGTCACTCTTATAGAAGGAAGGAGTCGAGGATGTTAGCTTGAAGATAGAGATGGAAAGGATATTTCATAAAACGCTCCAAATATTTGAACAACTGCCATTAGAAGGTTGGAATAGACCATTTTCTAAAAATTCAGAACCGCTGGCCGGTTAGCTCAGTTGGTTAGAGCGTGGTGCTAATAATAAAAATTCAGAGACATAACTAAGATCAATTAGTAGAATTTATAGGAAGTAAGATATAGGATCAACAGTAAGAATAATTTTGTAATAATTAGAGATATCTAAAGTTTAAGACAGCAATAGCCTAAGACTGTATGAAAAGTTACCTAACCTTATCAATAAATGCAAACCAAAACAACCAGATGCAACTTAAAAAATTATTTTTGGGGCTATTAGATTAGCAAAAACCATAGAGAATGACAACATTCAGTCTAGGGAAACATGTGGAGAAATGAGCAGGCTTAGCCATTGCCGGTGTGAGCGGCAACTGGTAGAATTTGCCAGACTGTAACAAGTACGTACTTGTTAATCCAGCGTTTTCATTTCTAGGCATCTCATTTAGAAATATTCACGGGCAAGCTATATGTTCAAGAATATTTAGTGCAAATCTTTTCATAATAGCAAAGAAAGAAAGCAAGCTAAATATCAATCATGGATTGGAGAATAACATTCTGGTATATCCATGCCCCAGACTATTATTCATCTATTAAAAGAACAAAGCAAATCTATCTGTACAAATTTAGGACTTAGTACTAAGGGAAATCTTAAGTTTCAGATTGCTAGTGTAATCTCCTTATAAAACAACAACAACCAACCCACAAGGATGTTACTTCTTGGCACACGCACAGAAAGCCACCTCCAAGGAAACAGACAATAGGTCACATCTGGAGAGTGGGGCAAATGGTGGGAGCATAGGGGGGCTGGAGACACTTTTGTAGTTTTGAATTCACATATGAGCATGTTAGGTTTTTGTAATTAAAGAAATAAAGAGCCTCATCAGTATGGCTCAGTGGTTGAGCATCAATCTATGAACGAGGAGGTCACAGTTCGATTCCTGGTCCAGCCACATGCCAGGCTTACAGGCTCGATCCCCAGTGTGGGGCATGCAGGAGGCAGCTGATCAATGGTTTTCTCTTACTATTTATGTTTCTTTCTCTCTCCCCCTCTCCCTTCCTCTCTGAAATCAATAAAAAATATTTTTTAATAAATAAATAAAGACTTTTAAAAGTGGAAGGGTTGATTTGGGAGGTGGTGAGTTCTCTGCTCCTGGACTGCTCAAGCACAGGGCCAAGGAAGGGGGGTTGGTAGGGAGGGAAGACAGTTCAATGAGATGACCTCTGAGTACCCTTAATATCCGGAGAGTCCTCGACCCAGTCTGCTACTCCTCTCTCCTCTAATGCACCCAGAAGAAGCTCCACCAAGGCAAAAAGAAAACAGAGTATATTAAAAATGAGATCAATCCAAGTAATTACTGCAGAGACCTTGTGAAATCCATGACCAGCAGGAAGCAGCCAGTCCTGCCTAATACACCATACACCGCTCCTGCAATGCCGATTGGTTTCATTGCATTAAATTTGGGTTGAGTGGCTGGACAGGTCTAAGTGAGGCCAGGAAGCTGACGTGGGATTTAAGGCACTTGGTAATTCAAGCCTTTGGCAAGAGTTCCCATGAGTTGGTGGGTTTCCTTCTTTCCTCCACGTTCAGGTGGAGAACATGGCCCTTGGTTACCCGAAGCTGCTCTTCCTTGCCACACGCAGTGCAGTTGACATCTGCCCTGCCAGTTTTGTGGCAGAGGGTACCCTGTGACATTCAGCCAGGCCTTTGGAAAGTTGCTATTTCTCAGTGCTGGAGTCTCAGGGGCCTGCCAGCTTTTTCCTGCTCCCACCCACAGGCAGCAGTGGGATCCGGGCTGTACTTTCCTGCTTACCGTTTATTGGCTATGAACAGCACTCTCCCTGAGAGGGTTTCCCCTTCCTTGGCAAAGAGAGGAGTCTGAAGAAGGCACCGCACCTGGTACCAGTGGGTCAGAGGCTCGGTTGGGGCTGTGGACAGCCAAACTGTTACCCTGTAGGGCAAGAAAAGAGTTGAAAGCCAATTATCTTTCAGGCCTATATTAATGGACTAGAGGCCCAGTGCACGAATTTCGTGCACTGGTAGGGTCCCTAGCGGTTGCTGGCCGGGGCCTCCCTCCCTTCCCCCCTGCCGGCCTGTCCCCTGGTTGAACTCCCAGAAGAATTCAGGTCGAGGGGACAATTTGCACACTACTCTTTTATTATATAGGATAGGATTGGGGACTTAGGTTGATAGATGATTTTCATCGTTTTTGACTCATGGAACCCTTTTAAGATAATGATAGCTCAATTTATTGAGCAGTTATTATGTGCTGTGTACTGTCCCAGGAGCTTTATGTATATTAGCCCATTAAAGCTACACAACAACCCTATGGAGTAAGCCCAGAGCAGTTAAAGGACTTGCCTAATGTCACACAGAGGGCAAGTGGAGAGCCAGGCTTCCCATCCATTGACATATTTCTGAATCAAAGTTCATGAGAAACTCAAAAAGTAACAGAGTTAAATCGGGAACTGATTGAAGAAGTTTGGAGTCTGGGCTCTTAATGACTCATGCCAACTTGTTCAGGGGTCTTGATGAAGATTCTGGAAGCCAGAAAAAGTACTGGAGCCCTAGCCAGTATGGCTCGGTTAGTTGGGCATTATCCTGTGCACCAAAGGTCCCCTGTAAGGGTACGTGCCCAGGTTGGTTTGAGGCCTCGATCCCTGGCAGGGGGCATTCAGGAGGCAGCCAATCGATGTTTCTCTTTCACATCAATGTCTGTTTGTCTGTCTGTCTCTCTCTAAAAATTAGTAAAAATCCAAAAAAAGGAAACCTACTGGAGTGCATGACCTCTACCTCCCTTCTGGCTTAGATATCCTGTGTGTGTGTGTGTGTGTGTGTGTGTGCACATGCGCACACGCACGAAGCAGTGTTTAAATTGAGGTTCTTCATTTCAGATGAAGAAGTGAGAACATCTTGCTGTGCTCTGAGCACCGCGGCCACTTGCCATGGAGCCGGCAGTGATGTTGGCTTATAGGGAGTATGTGATGTTAAGCGCGGGGTAAATTTTCAGTGTATATTTTGACTTGAAGATTTGGGGGACAAATTTTATATAAGTTACTAAGTAGTATAAACCACTTTTATATCAAAATATACTTAGCTACGTTACAAAGTAGAATGCAAATGTTCTATAGCTGTTAAAGATAACGCTTTTGACTTCAAAGAAATTTCCCGCTGGAAGCAGGCCACTTAAAGCTTATCGCCATTACCTTCTCAGGAACAGATTCATTTACTTGGGATATTTACTGGGGGAAAGTCTTAGGGAAAAATGTATGGAATCTTTGAATGGACATGCTTATGTGGTGTAGGAATGACCTGCACATCATTTTCTTTCTCTCTGCCAGCCCAGGCAAGGCTTCCAGGGAACCCTTCTCCCCGAACCCCAAACTTTATCACAGATCCATGGGCCCTTCTTTTTCAGCAGGTGCAAAGACAAGCCTGGATGGTGTGATAAGGGGCAGAGGAGGGGGTACTGTGAAGGGTTTCCTTTTGTCTGGTCATGTGACTCAAAGCAAATCTCTTTGCTGGCTGGAGCACTGCAGCAAGCCCAGGAAGAGGGCCGGGAAGTCAGGAGAGCAAAGATGTGGGGTGTGGGAGTGGCGAAGCCTTTACAAGGAGCCCCAAGCCCTAACAGTCAACTTGTAGGTGGTTTTCATCTTCTTTTAAAGCCCGAAACTTCCAACCCTTTGCAGTAGGGAGAAAGGAGTGCAGGATGGAGAAGTTACCTAATGTTGCAATTAGCATCAGCACGACCAGCCTGCCTGGTCATTAAAAAGGGATCCTAGACTGTGAAAGCAAAGGCTGTGAAGGGGAGAAAAAATGACACGAGGTATTACCCCAGACACAGAGATTCTTCAGTCAGGTGGGATGGTTGCCCCTCCACATCTATTCTGGAAAAAAGCAGGAGGGTAGATAAAGCACAGACCCTCTCTCACTCCCTTCTTTGAGTCAGAGTTGATATGACACTATCGAAAACTGTCTTATTTTCAGTTCACCCTAAAATCTGAAAGTAACACTAACATCAATGCTTATCTTCTGGGAATGCGTAAAAACCACTATTGTTGCAGTTGAAATTGATTTTAAAACATTTTAAAGGTATGATTAGAAACAGTAGAGGACAGCATGGGAGAGAGGAGGTGAAGAAGGGGGTGATACCTACAGAGATCCGACAAAGGCCACGTCAAACCAGAACGCCAGGCCGTGGATGAGGCCAGACTGTGTCATCTGAAACACAAAGGGGATTTCTACTCTGCAAGGAAACAAAAGAGAAAGAAGAAACATTTTCTTGTTGACAGACATCCTGGATACTCTTGTGAGATGAGTGGGAACACTCGCAGAATATTTTCCTTCTCTCTTAAGAGCTTTGGCAACAAGATTCTCTCGGTGTGATTAATGCTGGGGTGACGCTGCACATTTGAGATTGTTGCTCTTGACAAAATTCTGCGAGGACCACACCACTGTGCTGCAACGACCCAGAGCGCTGCTGGGCGAGTGCAGCACCTGGGGCCGCGTTTGACTACTGAAGAGGGGGACGACCCAGGACACAGGTGACAACCATCCTTCACGAAGCCAAAACATGGGCTGTGGCAGTCCCCCTGCGCAGCTGTTCAAACGGAAAGGCTGCTCAGGCCTCTGAAAAATGAAGTGGATTGCAAGCTCCAAAGGTCATTGCCATAGTTCATTTACTTTTCAGGGAGGCAATTTCCCTTCCCACCAGGCTACAGCAGAAGTCATGCAGAAGTGGCCACGGCTTATGCCAAATGCAGAATAAGTGGGAATGGAAAGAAGATTGGAAATGATACCACAACATCCAGATGCTGGACCTGCTTTACTGTGGGACCTTCCAAAGTCACTTCAATTCTCTGAACCTCGGTTTTTTCATTTGTTGACGGGTAACAAAATCTCCTACTTTCCTCACAAGGTTCTTGTGCATGTCAAATGAGGAAAACAATGCATATGAGAGTGTTTTGCAAACTTTAAAGCATTTCACTCTTGAACAGCAGTATTACGGGTCCATGGCCGGGGCTGTATTCCTCCAAGGAGACTTATTTTAGTGAGTGCTCTAGGAACTTTCAAAGAGGGCTGTATATTATTTGAAGGTATGCTGCCCCCAAAGGCCTAACTTCCTCCACCTGCAGTGTCAGCGCATTCCTGGAGATTTCCACTGTACTTGTCACATTGAATTTGTTGGTATCGTATTACAATTATTTCCTCCCATTTTTGGCATTCCTCTAAATCAGGGGTTCTCAACCTTCTGGCCCTTTAAATACAGTCCCTCATGTTGTGACCCAACCATAAAATTATTTTCGTTGCTACTTCATAACTGTAATGTTGCTACTGTTATGAATTGTAATGTAAATATCTGATATGCAGGATGGTCTTAGGCGACCCCTGTGAAAGGGTCATTCTATCGCCAAAGGGCTCGCAACTCACAGGTTGAGAACCGCTGCTCTAAATGGATCATGAGCTCCTGCCTGGGCATGCACCAGTGCAGTGCCTGGCACACAGTAGGATCTCAATAAACGTTTGTTGAATCAATGCCCAAATGGATAGATGATATCTCAGAGTTTTCAAAAACCTCCCTGGAGCTCAGGAGGTAGCCCAGAGCAGCCAATGGAGCCAGTCGGAATCATTTTGTCTGGCCCTGCGGTAGTTACTTTGGTAGTTCCCACATGCCAGTTCTCTTGCTCCAAGCATACAGTCGGATTGCATTTATCCACTCACTTGAGTTCAGGCACCGCCACGTGATTTATGTTGACCAATTAAATGTGAATAGAAGTGCACTGTGTTGTTTCCAGGCACAAACTTTTATTGCCAGTGCATATTTTGCTACATTCCTCCTTTTTTCTCAGGGACTGGCATCGTTGCAGACACCAGCTGCCGCACCAGCCTGACTGAGGAGTGACTGAGGGGTGTGCAGAGCTGAAGCTGGTGCATGATGGATAAACAGTGTAGGGGAGAAAGACACCTGGGATATTACAAGCCACTAAAGATTCTTTTTTGTTACTGCAGCATGTTTTGGCCTATCCTGACTGACACCTTTTGTCCATTGTGATCTCAAGGTAGGCAATGGTTTGAGTCAGCCAGCTGCATTTTCCAGAGTCTGACCCTTGATTCCTCATGAGTCCAAGCAAATTATAATCTGGCTGGGTCTTAAATCTCTTACCCAGAAAAGAAACACATAGATATTGATCTTCTCGGGAAGGAAAAAACAAAATACTAGTGAAAGGTCACCCAAGAGGATTCATATCACCATCTGAGAAATGAGTCTTCAGTGCAGAGTCTCTTTACGTGGAGGGAAGGAGGGCAAACAGTAGCACTGATTGAGTGCCTTCTTTGAAAATGAGCCAGTGCCTACAAAACATTTAGCACAGTACCTACCATGTAGTAAGCACTGCTCAGACTGTAGCTCTTCTTGTCATTCTTATGGGCACTGACCTGGGAGAATTGTTAAAAAGCCCAGACTCTGAACGGTTCAAGTTCTAGCTCTCATGACATTTATTCATTCTGTGACCTTATGCAATTGATTGTTCCACTCTGCCTCATATTTATCATTGGTAAAATGGACATAACAATAGTACCATTTGCATGGTGCTGTGAGGATTAAATGAGTCATATGTTAAGGGCTCGAAATAGTGTCTGGTTATACAAGTAGAGATATACTGTTTAATTTTTCTCATTCAATTCTTAAAACAATCCTTACCCTTATTCTGCAATAAGGGAAACTAGTGCTAATGTATTATTCCTGTGAGTGACTCATACCTCAAATCTCTTCCCTGTGTGAGCAGCAAATCTCTGCACTGCAGTTTTAGGGATGGGAGAGCTAGAGAGGAGATTTAAAAATCTGCAGCGTCTCTGATTGGTACAAACCTGTGGAGATCTGCCTCTTTTGCATCCATAAAGTTCACTGTGTACTTGACTGATCGAGCCATCAAAATCCTAATGTCAAATGTGTCCTGGGGAAAAAAACACAAAGATGTTATCTTTCTGTCAGGACAGACTGAATTCAAGCAAGACTGGTTGCAGTCTTGCTTTCCTCCTGAAATTTTAAGTCAGTAAGGGTTAGACTTTAGAAGGCATGAACTTAATGAGAATAATATTACTAATACAAGCTAACATTTGTTTAGTGGTTACTATATGCCCAGCCCTAAGTATTTTGTGCTTTACTAGGCTATATCAATCTTCACAAATTCTCTGGAGCAGGCATGTGGTGGTTCTTGACCATCCAGAATTGACCTCTTCTCCACATTCCAAGAAGCTGCACAGTAATTAAGGTCACTGGACAACCAGGCTTTATCAGAACTAATTTTGGGGCTTTTGTCCAAGTTATTAGGAAAAGGCAGGCTCTTCTTTGGGACTCAGAGTTTTAAGAATCTGAGTCTGGAGCTTCCACAACACCTTCCTGCCCTGAGGGGGGCTCCTGCCTAGGAACAGATTTACATCAGAGGAAATGAGGATATGTGATGAGGATAGAAAAACCAGAGCCTGGGGCACTGTCCGAAAGTCTGCAGCAGGTCCCTGAAGCAAGCTCTATCTCCAGGCTTCGCATTTCTTGAGGGCCTGTGATTCCATTTCAGCTTAAGCCAGCGGTTCCCAACCTGTGGGTTGCGACCCCTGAAAATACATCCTGCATGTCAGATATTTACATTATGATTCATAACAGTAGCAAAATTACAGTTATGAAGTAGCAACGAAAATAATTTTATGGTTGGGGGTCACCACAACATGAGGAACTGTATTAAAGGGTCGCGGCATTAGGAAGGTTGAGAACCACTGGCTTAAGCCATTTGAGTTGGGTTTCCTTCCACTTACAACTGGAAGAGTTTCAGACAACGCAAACGTCAAGTTACCCAAGGTTACATGGCTAGAGGGAGCCATAACTGAAACCCCAATCTTTTTGCCAGCAAAGCTCCTATTCTAAGCTATTTATTTACAACACTTCCTCTTCAATTGCGCCTTGGACCACTGGAATCAATGGGAGGATGTGAATTATTGATGAAGTGGGAAGGCTGAGTGTGTGCAGGGGATGCGTCTGAGCAAAAACAAAATTAGGGGTCACTTATTGAAAGGCAGTCCTCAAATCGCTTTGCTTTCAACAGTTCCATTCTCTGAGAATTTTCTTAATTGACTGGGAGATCGGCGCTGGAAGACTTGAAAACATATGCTCTTCTGTGATGGCTTAGCACCCAGCCTGGCAGCACAATGTATGCAGGCTCACGAGTGCGTGAATGAATGAATGAATCAACAGATAAACACAGGGGAGGAAGCCTGTAAAGAGGACACACTTACAACGATTGGCTGTCTGAAGTATTCATCCACTGCAGCAGCCCGGAGACTGGACAGGTTGACCCCATAGAAGCACTGCTGGTACCTGAAATAGCATAAAGAATCACCATGTATCTCATCCCATCCCTCCCCTGAGTCCCCAAGCCCAGCATAGCTGTGATGTTCAAGCTCCTCACAGGTCATCTAAGTTAGCTCTGGAGCAAGAATGAGGCCATGTGAAGGGCAACTGGTCAGTAGGCAGCAGCAGAGCCGAAAATGTTCTCTAAGACCTGCACTTGACCTGTGCTGGGCAAGAGAGAAGGGAGGGTGTAGCTGAGATAAAGGAAATTTCTTGTGGGGAGAACAATGAGAAGGATAGGGGTTGGGGGTGGGGAGGAAGGCCTTTGGGCTCCCATCCTTGACCTCATGCCCCATCCTTGATCTCATGCCTGCTGTATGACACTCTATCCAAGTCCCAAAATACAATTTCTGGGCCTTCTCATTAGGCCAACCCAGAGCACGACTTTAGATCTGCAAAGCCTCTGGACACTCCTGCTGTTTTGGGAAATGGATTTTCCTTTTCTGTCCTTCCGTAGCCACTGGCCTGCACCTTCACGATGGCCTTTGCTGTCATGGCAGACACAGGCAGTCACAGTGAGTGACGGCTGGATTGTCACAGTCCATTGTGCACACTTCTCCTCATTTCTGTGGTCAGTGACACCCGGCAAGTGCTACAAATCCTGCTTTCTCCTTCAGTGCCCCAGCTGTACACAGTCACCAGCGACCACTGGTACCTGCAGCACAGCCAGGGCTCTTTGTCATGTTGCCTAAAGGTCTTGGTTATTTAGGGAGGAGATCCAGTATCTGGATTAAGACTAGCTTTGTTCAAACTCTGCAGATGACTGGCTGTGTGCCCTGGGCAAGTCACATGAAATCTATCAGTTTTCTTATCTCTAAAAATAAAAATAATGCAAAGCTCACTTTGTAGGGTTACAGTAGGATTAAATGAGTTAATACAAGCAAAGCCCTTGAGCAGTGCTTGGCATTTAAAAAAAAATCTTTATAGCTGAAATTACTATCTATGTGTCTTCCCCCCCTCCCCCACACCCTCACCCCCCTAACTCTTCTAGCCAGCCCCCAGGTCTTCACTACCCTATTGTCTGTGTCCATGTTATGCATATATGCATACAAGTTCTTTGGTTGATCTCTCTCTCCCACCCATCCTTCCTCACCTTCCCTCTGAGGTCTCATAGTCTGTTCCATGCTTCTATGTCTCTGGGTTTATTTTGTTCATTAGATTCCACATGAGTGAGATCATGTGATGCTTATCTTTCTCTGACTGGCTTATTTTGCTTGGCATTTTGTCACTGCTGTCTAAGTGTCGGCTGTCATTCTCTGAACTTCACTTCAGCACTGGGGACTAGGGCAATGGTTCCCAATCTGTACCACAGGATTACTTGGAGGAGCTTGTTAAAAATTCATATTCCCAGGTCCAACTCTAGGAAGGCTTGGGACCTCACTACTATAAGAGTGAGGGCTTTTATCCTGAGATTAAAAAGAGGTTTACTAAGGGTGTGTGTTATATAGCCTGCCAATCAGATGGGAATATAATTTATCCATCTCCATTCCCCCCAATTCCACCTGCCAATATGGAGGGAAGAGAGAGAGAAAAAACAAAACAAAGCACAGAATAAACATTAAAATCTGTGGTGCAATTAGATTTTGATGGAAGGCACAGACAAAGGAAGGCTCTACAACAGGAGGCAAAGTCTCTGATGCTCCCAAGAGACGCAGGGAAGCATCATAGTGTTAACTCAACTGCCAGTCCTCAACCTCCAAGTGCAATGCAAGCCCCACTGAGCTCCTTACAGATCCTGAAGAACTTGTCCTGTTTCTCATCTCTGAGCCTTTGCTTGTTTTCCCTCTACCTAGAATGACCCTTTCCATTTTTTACCCTGTTAATTCCTATTCAATCTTTATGAATTAGATGAAATATTTCCATAATGCAAAAATATAAAGCCTTGTGTGACAATGAAATATTCAAGTTTCACCTACTTAAAAAACAGAAGTATTTTCTTTTTCATTAGTGTATATTTAGCACTCAGCATGGGACCTCACATACCGGTAGGACTGAAAATATCTACATATAAATCTATATATTTATATAATGAATGAATGGAGAAACTGGTGTCCTAAATGACCCTATGTGTGAGCACAAGTGCCAATAAGAATAATGGAGAAATGGAAAATCATTCCTCCAAGCTTCTTCAGGTTTGTGACTTGTTTCTTAATCTTTTCCTTCCACCAGGGGAGAGAGCCAGGCTGGCCTACAGGTAAAGGAGATGAACAGTACTGCATATCATTCTACAAACACACATCTTGAAAACAATCTCCTATAGTCCTAGAAAATGCTTGGGAAACACAATACTGTATGTTTAAACAATCTTTTCAGATTTAGAAGGAGATGGATGTGTTTGTGGGGAAATAAGTCATTGTCACAAAAGTTTTTATTGGAGGGAAGGAGGAGGAGGGTAGAGAGAGAGGGAAAAGGAGGGAGGGGAAGAGAGAGAGAGAAACAAGAGAAAGATGGAAGGTTCAGACAGAGTCAGAGAGGCAGACAGACAATTTCCCAGAGAGCCCAGAAGGACTCCACCTTGTCCTTCCTTTAGAATCCCCTGAAAGCTTTCTAAAAGTGCTGAGGCCGGGACTGCATGCCCCCCTCCCCGCCCCCCACATACACATGTGTGATTGATTTGATCTGGGGTACAGCCCTAGCACTTATTTGTTTCCAAATTCAGGAGGTGATTCTAATGTGCAATCAGGGTTGAACACCACTAAGTTAGCTGGTCTAGAATTCTCGCCAAGTAGGTGAAAGAGAACAAGAGCAAAGACAGCCCCTGCCTGGCAGTGGCTGAGGTTGAGAATGGCTCTCTGTTCTTCGCGTACAACCACAGCTCTCGGTGCCATTTGCTTTGTGTGTTCAGTGCCAATTAAAGCCCAGCAGCCATGATCAGTGTGGTGCAAATGGGCACCATTCCTTGGGCAGACGGCGAGTTGTGGGCACAGAGCCCACTGCCTGGGTTTTAAAAATTTTCTGGCTGGACTTTATTTCTAATTCTTAGAAATCTCAAATCTCCTGAAATGCATCATAAAATGATTAAAGCAGATGGGAGCTGGCATCTCTCTGGGTCTCCTATGATGCATGGTGGGGGGATGGATTAGGAAATGAATCTGTTGACTTAGAAGCTGGGGATCATTTCCATCATATGTGGGTTTTATTTTCTGACTTAACTTATGATCCCTTTAGAAGCACATAAGGCAGAATCTATGTGTGTGTTTTTTTGTCCTGTCTTCTAAATTCCAAGTGTACTCACCTCCCCACCTCCCGCTTCTCCATAATACATGCAGCATTTGGAACCTCCTACAACCACAGTCGAGAAGGAAAACCATTTTACTGTTATTTATGCCTAAACATACCCACAATGCAGAGAAAGGGGCAAGCCATTTACCATCACCTTAACTTCTCTACATTCTCTACGCTGAGCCTAGCTCAGGGAAGCAGCCAGGAGAACCTCCCTTCTCCAGCCTCTCTTGTTCTTGTAGTCGCTCCTCTCGTTCACCTTGGTCTTTTGTCCCCTCCCCACCAGTGTCTGGATCTGTCTTAGAAGGAGGGTGGTACAGCCTTGGGCTCTCTTGCGTTAGTTAGCACTGGTCTCCAGATTCAACAGAAGAGAGCTTCTCCAATGCAAGCATTCCTTTCTCTTGCTCATATGAACACACTCTCTCATAGCATAACTCAGATATTTTACTTTAATAAAATCTTTGCTTCTTCACTCTAACAAAAAAAAAATCACTCAATCCACATCAAAAGCTTCCTTCCTTTAAAAAGATCAAAAACATTAAGAAAATATAATTAAGGAAGAAAGGAGACAAGAGGGAAGGGAAACCCCATTCTGCTGTTGGACAATTAAACAACTTTTGGGTATCTTAATGTACTATGCTTTATTGAAATTAACAACCAAGGGATGCCAACCAATGGAAGTCATATATTACCCTAAGAACTAGAAACCAAAAGCAAGGATCCAAGAATGTCACCTATGTCACATAGGGTGCTGAGAATGCAGCATAAGAGGGTGTTTGAAATGGCCTGGTGGGAATGCTGATAGGAGAATGATGGCTGTCTAGGAACAAATTGCATCTTTATTCAACTTCTTACACATCCCTTACATATGGCAGGACTAAAGGCTTGGCTGTTTCTGACAATTTTATGCATCAGCAGAATGCAGAGGTACCATCGTGTAAAGATGCTCAACTCATTTTGTGTCTGGTTTTGCTGATTTAAACCCCATCAAAATAATGCAGCTTATATTTTACATGTGCTATATTTATATACATTTTGTATTTGTAAAATATGTTTTTTAGTACAAAGCAGAGGGGGAAATGGGTGCACAGGCCTTAAAAGAATCCAAACTTCAGACGGTGGCTCTTCTGTAAGAAGTGACAGAAAGCTGTGTCATTACTGGTTTGCACAGGAATTGGAAGCCTGTGTCAGAAGGAAGAGTGTCAAGACAACTGTGGGTGGTGGACATCTTTTGTTTGTTCTACCAGCAAATGGCTGCTCTTCTTCTGTTACTGACAACAGATCTTCTGGGAGATACCTCTTCCCCGCTCGCTGTTCTTGTGGTTTGGATGGTCTTGACTCTGCCCTCTGAAGGTTGGCATGTGGCTCAGTCTCAGCCAATCAGAGCATCTTATCTCCCTGGCCTTGGCAATGGATCCAGAGTTACATATCCGACTCAAAGACAGTCAAGTCTAAGATATTTGCTCCTACTGTTACAAAGGAGAGGTAGACATGGAGATATGAGTCTCTATGTGTCCTTGTCCCCACGTTACCCTCTACCCCCCCCCCCCCCCCCCGCTCATGCCCTCACCCCCCCGTTGTCCATGTCCATTGATTAGGCCTATATGCTTGCATATAAGTCCTTTGGTTGATCTTTCCCCCTTACCCCCACCCTCCCCTACCTTCCCTCCAAGTCCCGACAGTCATCAGCTTATGTTGTTCATTATATTCCACAAATGAGTGAGATCATGTGGTATTTATCCGCTCTCCAGTTCCATCCATGCTGTGGCAAATGGTAAGAGTTCCTTTTTCTTCTTCCTCTTCTTAAAGAATACCTTTCAGCATTTCATATAATGCTGGTTTGGTGGTGATGAACTCCTTTAGCTTTTTCTTATCCGTGAAGCTCTTTATCTGACCTTCTATTCTGAATGATAGCTTTGCTGGATAAAGTAATCTTGGTTGCAGGTTCTTGCTATTCATCACTTTGAATATTTCTTGCCACTCTCTTCTGGCCTGCATGGTTTCTGTTGAGAAATCAGCTGACAGTCGTATGGGTACGCCCTTGTAGGTAACTGACTGTCTTTCTCTTGCTGCTTTTAAGATTCTCTCTTTGTCTTTTGCTCTTGGCATTTTAATTATGATGTGTCTTGGTGTGGTCCTCTTTGGATTCCTTTTGTTTGGGGTTCTCTGCGCTTCCTGGACTTGTAAGTTCATTTCTTTCACCAGGTATGGGAAGTTTTCTGTCATTATTTCTTCAAAAAGGTTTTCAATATCTTGCCCTCTCTCTCCTTCTGGTACCCCTATAATTCTGATGTTGGTACGCTTGAAGTTGTCCCAGAGGTTCCTTACACTATCTTCATATTTTTGGAATCTCTTTTCTTTTTTCTTTTTCGGTTGGGTATTTTTTGTTTCTTTGTATTTCAAATCTTTGACTTGATTCTTGGGATCCTCTTGTCTGCTGCTGGATCTCTGTAAATTATTCTTTATTTCAGTCAGTGTATGCTTAATTTCTAGTTGGTCCTTTTTCATGTCCTCCATGGTCTCACTATACTTATTGAGGGATTCATTAAATTTATCGGCGGTTTCCATAAAATTCTTGAAAAACCTTATAAACGTGGCCTTGAACTCTATATCCAATCGTTTGCTTTCCTCCATTTCTGCCATTTGTGACCTGTTTCTTTGTCTCCGCATTTTGGCAGCTTCCCTGTGTTGATAGAGTGGCCCTGCGCGCCAGGTGTCCTGTAAGGCCCAGTAGCTCAGCCTCCCCAGTTACCTGGGGTGGACACTCTTGGTGCACTCTTGGTGCCTTGGTTGTTGTAGGATCACTGGGAGGAATTGACCTCCAGGCCAATTGGCTGTGAGAATCAGCTGTGTCTAAAGTGGGAGAACTTCTGTGCTGAAGACACCCTTCTGGGGCAAGACTTGCTTCAGTGGGGCTTTGGTGCTCACTGAGTCTGCTCCCTGAGTGTGTCCCTTATGGATCTGAGGAGTTGCAATCTGGATGGTCCCCCTCTGACCACTGGGTACAGTGGCTCCTGGATCTAAGGAGGTGCTAATTCAGCCTCTGCCTGAGGCCACACAGCAGGAGCCACGAAGAGGCTCAGCTGTGAAGCAATGCAAGCCGCTGCGGGGCCTTGGGCCTTCTCTTGGAAGTTCCGGGTCTGCCTGGCTGGGCTGCAGTTAGGTACATTCACATGCAAAAGCCTCTGCCGCAGCCTGGGTGGGGCGGGGTCTCAGGGAATCAAAGGGCGGATCAGGGAGCTATGGCTGATTCTCCGCCCGGAGTCGCGGGTCTCAGTGACCCGCTAATTGCTGCAAGCACCTCTGAGGGAAAGCCGCCTTCAAGTTCGCCCGCTGCCGGACAGACCAGCTTCTCCCCGTATGAGACCTGGGTCCCCAGAGACTTCCCGGAACCGGAGTTCAGAGCAGTCAGGAGCTTGTGATTCAAAAAGACAGCCGCGTCCTCAGGTGCCACCCCCTTTCCTCGCGCGCGCGAGCCGCCGTACCTCTGCACTTCACCTCCGCAGCGCCTCTGGCTCTCAGCGTGCTTCTCTTTCCTTCTAGTTGTAGAATTTACACTCAGCCAGCCTTTCTGTTGTTCTGGATGATGTTTGCTCAGTCCTTTGCGGTAATTTTCAATTGTTGTGGGAGGCGACAATTTCCCGGTGTTTACCTATGCCGCCATCTTAGTTTCTATCGACAAAAAGGGTAATTAACCGTACCTTCACTATGCTTCCCATTAGCTAATCAGGGTGATATGCAAATTAACTGCCAACAAAGATGGCGGTTAATTTGCATACTAGGCTCCAAGCGGTGAAGCGAAGCCAAACGTACCCAAAACCTGTGGAGCAGCGAGGCCTCACAGCCCCGGGATCAGCGGAGCTGCAGGCCTCACAGCCCCAGGATCAGCGGAGCTGCAGGCCTCACGCACCGGGATGGGCGGAGCTGCGAGGCCTCAGGGCCCTGGGATCAGTGGAACAAGTGAAGCCTGACAGCTGGGGGGAGGGGGGGCTCTGGCTGGAGCCCAGCCAGAGCGAAGGCCTGGGTCCTGGGAGTCAGAGGAAAACTGGTGCCAGAAGCCAAGGGAAGGGAAGGCCTATTGCGCGAATCTCTTCGTGCAACAGGCCTCTAGTTTAGTATATTTGGAGTGGAATGGTGCAAAATGGGAGCTCTTATTGCCTGTGGCAGAATCCTGTTACATTCATCTTCCCTTGTCCTTTGCAAGCACGGACTTCTGATCTCTGTAAAGAACAACAGACTATAGGCCATCCACAAAGGATATCTATCCCTGATATCATTCAATTGGATCTGCTCTTGTTGAGCCTGATGGATGCATATCATCCATTCATAACACTCTGAAAAGGGAAATGGCTCCTTTCCTTTGGTTCCTTAAGTGGTGTATCACCTTTTAAGTGTCAGATTTGCTCAGTCTTACCTGTCTCTGGAATCCTCAGCCATGTGTTCTGCTCCTGCTATGTCGAGGTAGGGGCTCATCTGACCCCACCTGAGCACAACCCAACAGTGCTTCCTCTCAGGCCTGCACCATGTGTCTCTCCCCTCCTGCCCCCAGGCATCCCTGCTGACTCTGGATCATGAGATGCCTCGAGTCCCATTTGGCGCCCATGCATGAACAATCCAGAATATAGTTAATGTGGAAGGATGAACATCTGACCAGTGGGGACATAAGAGCCAATGGATACCTTTGCTTCTCTCCCACCCTTGTATAAACTGTCCTGAGATGTGGATCAATCAATGGATCAGGCACAATCTCTTGATGTTTGATACCACACGGTGTTCAGCTCAGTAATGTACTTGTGTATTACTTCCCTCCTTGCCTGCCTCATTCTTGTTTCTCCTCATTCTTGTTTCACTGAGATTATATTTTTTAATATAGTGGTACCTTATAAGCTGTGTCTAGGACTGGGATTTCTGGGGACCCCAAGCAAAGACAATCAATACAAAGTGTGACCCTAGAATGTAGACCAGGGGTCCTCAAACTACGGCCCACGGGCCATATGCAAATACAAATATTGTATTTGTTCCTGTTTTGATTTTTTACTTCAAAATAAGATATGTGCAGTGTGCACAGGAATTTGTTCATAGTTTTTTTTAAAACTATAGTCCGGCCCTCCAACGGTCTGAGAGACAGTGAACTGGCCCCCTGTTTAAAAAGTTTGAGGACCCCTGATGTAGACCCTGAAGATGAAATTACTCACCAATGTGATGACAAGAGAATCCTCACTGCTAGCAGGGAGTGATAACTCTTGGCATGTAGTTTCATTGCAATTACTAATGATCCCACTGGTGGTTAATTAGGATGTAGTAAAGGTAGAAGGTGAAGCATTGGGCTATATGGCGACTGTGTGCTTGAGGTTCTGGGGTGATAATAATTATATGGAGTGAGGAGCAGGCAAGTCTCTGTTAACAGCATTGGAAGCATTGCAAAAAAGAAAATTATATTCTCAGGGAAGCCAACTCCCAACTTAAGACACACTGTGAAACCAGGAGGGTTTTCTTAGCAGAATTTAAAGAAATTCCTATCTCCTCAGTGCTCCCAGACCTGCTGTGACAAAACTCAGGTACAAAATTGGACAATTCCTCAAATTAGAATTGCCCATCTCCCCACCCCCAAAGGAGGTAACAAAAGAGTAATAGCAGAAGAGCTGTGAAGGAGATTGGACGGGCAACTTTGACTGTCTTATGTATCATATTGGGGCCCTGACAGAGAAAGGGTAAGGCTCTGAGATCTGGGGTTGGGATAGCTGAGTGGACAAGGCAGAGAATCCTGAAAACACCTTCCCAACTCCCATGACTACTTCAGGCCAGTAAAGCAGAATTCTTATACCTGTTCACAGCAGAGAATAGCTTCCCTTTGCCTGAAGACTGCACAACTTATCCTGAAGCTTGTGCCTTGCAAGATAATTTTGTTCCCCTCAGGATCTGCCTCACTACTGCCCACTGCCTCCATGCTCATGGTTACTCACTGCTGTCCGGCTGATACCTCCAGCACTGTCTAAGCAGTAAGTATGATTCCTATTCTAGGAGGAGATAACTTACACACCTAAGGAACTGCAGAAGCTGGTTAATATTTTCTGCTAAGAACCAGGAAAATATGTATGGGAATGGATTTTTAAAGGTGTTGCTATAAGTCAGGTGAGGGTACAATTTACTGACAAGGGGTACTCCACGGGTTCAATGCTCTAGCAAGAGACTAGTCCTCATGGTCTGCTGGGAAGTCGCTTTGAAGCTTGGTCATCATGAGGCCTGCAGTTAATGAGACAGAGATTCCAGAACTTCTGTAGCATAGTATTGAGTAAAGGGTCAGAAGGCTCAGAGAGGTGGAAATAATAGATGAATTTACTATAGAAGATCTAAGAACATTCTACGTGACTGTTCTCAGGCAGAGCCCAGAAAGCCTTCCTTTTATTAGGTAACCTGGAGTAACTTAGTGAGAGAGCAGTGGCATTTTTGAGATGCTTATGGTGGCTCTCCTCAGTAGATCAATAATAATAGATGATGTTGCCATTAAATTATGCTCTCAATGAGCACAATGTGGATGGAATTTTAAAAATGTCAGAAGCAATAAAGCAGTAATTGACTGTCATAGGCAAAAATGACATAATACTGTGTTAGACAGCAAGGCTAGAGTGGCAATACCTTGACCCACAGGGATCTGTGGTGGATGCTGATAGATCCTAGTGTTACCAGAGAGGTGAAAGAGATGTACAGTCACTAGGATGGTACTCAATTTGTAGAACAACAAGAACAACAAACTTGCTAGCTGGTGAGCTGATGGCATCAGCTGTCACAATACAAAGAGTGGGTCCCTCACTTAATTTGCAGAACTAATTTCCAGATCTGGTTTATGGGTCCAGAGACCACTGGTCCATGACTGAAGTGGAGGCCCAGGCCCCTGAAGCACCACAAGCAGTTATGGTAAATATTCCCCAATCCTCCAGAGGACCTGGGTTCCTGGGACAAAGTAACTATGTGGGTGAAAGGAGAATATCTCAATTTTTAAAAATATGTTTTTATTGATTTCAGAGAGAGGAAGGGAGAGGGAGAGATAGAAACATTGATGAGAAACATTGATCGGCTGTCTCCTGCATGTTCCCTACTTGGGATCGAGCTGCAACCTGGGCATGTGCTCAACCAACTGAGGCACACTAGTCAGGCAAATATCTCAATTTTTAAAAGAATGTTAGATAACAAGGGTGAACTGATATTGATAGTAGGGAGTTTAGGATGCCTCTAGTAGATGAGGGCTTATGGAGGACAGGTAGTAAATGAAGATTTGAACCAAGTCCATTGCACGGGGTATCCGAGGGGCTCATACCCACCCTTGTTTATTTCCGCAGTCCCTGAATCTACAATTGGGATAGATACATGCAGCGTCTGGCAGACCCCTCACACTGCCCTGAAACTGAAACTCCCCCATCCCCAGGGAGGTAATATTGTGATCTTTAATTTATAAATAAAGAAATTGTGTTTCAGAAAGACTGAACGAACCTGGCTAAGGTTTTACAGTTAGTAATTGATAGAACCCAGGGTTAAGCACAGTTCAGTCTGGTTCTAGAGTCTGATTCATCCAGCTTTTAACTACTTCCAGTTTGCCTATGCTTTCTGTTCGGTAACTGCAATAAACGTATTAAGGGGGTGGCGGTGAAGAGCAGCAGCTTGCTTTTGGACATGTTAAATTTAAGATACCTGACAGACATCTAAGTAGACTTGTTAACATCCTAAGTCTATGGTTCCAGGGAGAGATCTGGGCTGGAGTTCTAACCATGGGAGTTGTCAGCCTAAAGACAATATTGACGGCCACGAGACTGAATGAGATCAGTAAGGAAGTGAGTACAGACAGAAAGAGGAAGACAATGAAGAATGAACCTGGAGTCAATCCAGTGTTGAAGATTTGGACCATGATGGGGAGGAGACTGAGCAGTTGGGGCCAGTGAAGAAGGACAACCAAGTTTAGGCTCCAGATGTGAAGAGCCAACGGTGTCAAGTGCTATCGGTAGGAGAGTCATGTGAAGACTAATAACTCATTATACCTGATGATCTTATTCAGCCTGTGAGTTGTTCCTAGGTCTCTCAGCTGACTCCCTCAGAATGCACCCAAACTCTTTTCTTTTTTCATCCCCCTTCTTCCTCTCAGCCAGCATTTCCACTTCTTTGCTTCTTCTAACAGAAACCTTGCAAGCTTTCACCACCTGTTCCCTGGGGCAATGCAACTGAAGATCCACATGCTAGTAGTCTAATGCAGAAACTGCTTTATAAAGGGAGGGAAATTAGAAAGAAAGCAAAGGCTGTAAATTTTGAGAACTGTATGGTTTTAAAAATATTTTTGTGTGTTTATTGACTAAAAATAAAATAATTCAAATGCACCAGCTATCAAAGCAGTACAGATTAAAAATAAACTGGCCACCATTTTTTTTTTTTTTTTGCAAATCAAATTGGCATTTAAAAAAATAAAACATATCCCTTATGGGCAAGACTGAGCAGACATTCTCATATTCCACTGGTGGAAGTGTTAATTGGTAAAACTTTTCCACAGGGCAATTTGGCAATATATAAGAACAATTTTTAAAGTTCCTTCTTCACACCTTTTGGTCCAGTGATTCTGCTTCTAGCAATTTATTGTAAGGAAATAATCAGAATGTACATCAAGATTTCTATAATAGGAAACTTACTTCAGTGTTGTTACTTTTAGAATTTGGAGTATAAAATTCTATAAAGTTCTATATTCTGGTAGAATATAGAAGAATAACAGAATGAGAAAATGTCAACAAGGTATTGTCAAAGTAAGAAAAAACAAAATAAAAGCTATAAAATGGTATGATTCTTATTTTATAAAGAACAGAAAAAATTGAAAAGAAATCAGCTAAAATCTTAATAGTAATTACTTCTGTAGATGCTTGAGATTATTGAAATTTCTACTCATTCAGAAGTATTTATTGAAGGCCTAGCATGTGGCAGGCACTGTTCTGGGTGCTTGGGAGACAGTGGCAATCAATAGAATGCTAGCTCTTGTAATTGCTGACCGTCTATCAGGAGGGATACAAAAATAAACAATGATAAAGAAAGAAAGTATATGTCATTTAGGAGGTGATACGTGTTAGAGAAAAAACACAGAGCAGAAAACGTGTATGGTCACTATCTTAAACAGGGTGGTCAGGGTAGGGGTTATTGTGAAGGTGGCATTTAATGAAGACTTTATGGCGGGGAGGGAAGTAGCCATTAATATTGAGGGAAAAGTATTCCAGACGGAAAGGTCAGCAAATGCAAAGGCTCTTCAGTGGGAGCATGTCTGATATGTCTAAGGATGAGCATGAAACCAGTGTGGATGGAGCTGACTGAATATGGTAGGAAATGAAGAGCCAGGCTGGGGGGAACCCACTGGAAGGTTTGGGAAATGTTGGGAAAGATGGGTTAAGAATCTATTGCAGTCATCAAGATTAGATGATAGTATTGGGATCAAGGGAGATCAGCGAACATACTGAGAATTAGTCAGATTCTGGGTATATTTTGAAAACAGTGCCAGCATAATTTCTTGATGGTTTTCCTCTGGGGTACAAGAAGAGAGGCCTTTAAGGTTTGGGGGCTCAGTGATTGGGAGATAAACTTCTTAGCAATTGGGGTAGAAAGACTATGAGTTGAGCAGGTTTGTGTGGGAGTGGAGAGGATCAGAAGTTGAGTTTTAGACATGGTAAGTCTCTCCAAAGGGAGAGTCACAGGCGGCAGCTGACTGTGAAAAATTTGGAGTTCCCAGGACATGTCTGAGCTAGAAAGACACACTTGGGAATCATCAGTATATAGAGGGTATGTGAACTTGGGGAATGGGTGAACTCCCCAAGGGCGTAACAACTGTGGACAGAGAAGGGGTCCAAAGGCTTCATCCTGGGGCACTCCAACATCAAGGGGTTAAGGAGACAAGTACCAACCAGAGGAGGACAGGTTGAGAAAGTGACCAGGGAGAAAAGTCAAAAGAATGTGGGACAAATAAATAATTCTGCTCAAATGCTGGCAAGTTAAATAAGTCGAGAAGTGAGAACTGATCACTGGCTTTAGCCATGTGGAGGTCAGGGCACTGGGGACCTTGATGAGGGTGGTTTCGGTAGAGTGTCTTGAGAAAAACTGAAAGGAGCAGCTGGAGATGGCTGAGTATAGATGATTCCTTTTAGAAATTTTTTTTTAAATATATTTTTTTATTGATTTTTTACAGAGAGGAAGGAAGAGAGATAGAGAGCCAGAAACATCAATGAGAGAGAAACATCAATCAGCTGCCTCCTGCACATCTCCCACTGGGGAAGTGCCCGCAACCCAGGTACATGCCCTTGACCGGAATCGAACCTGGGACCCCTCAGTCCGCAGGCCGACGCTCTATCCACTGAGCCAAACCGGTTTCGGCGATCCTTTTAGAAATTTTGCTGCAAGGGGACTTAATGGGTGATCGGTGGCTGATGGGGGAAGTGAGATATAAAAAAAGTTTTTTTTCTTTTTAGATGGAATAAGTAGCAGCATGTTTGTATACTTATGGGGAGCCTAGCCAGTCCACTGTTATCATTTATAGTCTCAAGGTAGTAAGCTGCCTGCAGATGGTATGGTTGGGAGGTCACATAAGGAATACCTGGACAATCAACCTCCCCGTCTACTCTTTTATTTGAATTCTGAACTCTTCAATGGAGATTGAATAAGGAGGACACATTTAAAATATAAACAGTTAGGGTAGGCCTTCCAGAACAATAATCATAAGTAAGGTCTCCCCCATGTCATTGCCCTCCACATACCAATAGGCTCTTTATCCCCACTGGAAAGTCTCTGGCTTGAAGTTTCAGAATTACAGATTGAGCAGAAGCCACATAATGCTATGAATCTGTGGTAGGAAAGCCTATTTTGCAAGAAAACATTGGGGAAAAGAAAAAGTGTAGCCCTCTGACCCTACTTCTCACAGAATTTGTAACCCAGGAAACCAAAGCACTTCCTATTTGCTGTCATTTCACCAAAAGAAAGAATTATAAAGAGCAAACCTGGGAAATGAACTTTGGATATCTCTATTGGAGGGCTCTGCTTACCTCAGCTAGAACTCAAAGCTTAAATTTTAGCATCCATCCTCATCCATCTGCCAGCACATGCCTGTGCTCCCTCCTACCCACCTAACATTCCCGCTAGGATGCTATTTGTTCTGTTTCTCCCTCCATGGGTCCAATATCATCATCCTCCCCTCTTACTCTTTATAAAAACCAGTTCTCAGAAAAGAACGCTAGAAGGAATGGTGGTTTAGAACAGGAAGAATTTTGTGATAGTTTTCATTTTTCAAATGAAACAACCAAGTCTCAGAGGGTGAAGTGAACTGACAAAAGCCAACAGCCAATTTGGAAAACTCCACAGATTTTTTAATCAACCCATTTACAGTGAGGAATACTGACTGATATGTTCTCTGACAAGGGCATGATCTAATAGAAGCCATAGTCCTGCCCTGACCGGTGTGGCTCAGTGGATAGAGCGTCGGCCTGCGGACTGAAGGGTCCCAGGTCAAGGGCATGTACCTTGGTTGCGGGCACATCCCCAGTAGGGGGTGTGCAGGAGGCAGCTGATCGATGTTTCTAACTCTCTATCCCTCTCCCTTCCTCTCTGTAAAAAAAAAAAAAAATCAATAAAATATGTTTAAAAAAAAAAAAAAAAAAAGAAGCCATAGTCCTGAGCCAACAAAATGGATGCTGAAAAGTAGAAAGAGAGCTACAGCAGTCAGGGGGAAGATGTCATATTAGCCTCAAGGGTAGCTTTTGGGGTGTCTGATATTACTAAGCAGTTCTCTGATTTGTCTATTCTAGTTCTCAATGGGGAGTGATTTTCCCCCCAAGGGGACACGTGGCAATGTCTGGAGACATTTTGGTTGTCACCCTGGAGGAAGGTGCTATTGGCATCTAGTAGATACAGGCCATAAATGCCGCTAAACATTACACAGTGCAGAGGACAGCCCTCAGTCCCAATATATGACCCCAAATGTCAATCATTTCAGAAACTCTAATTTACTCTAAAGCAGTGGTTCTCAACCTGTGGGTCGCGACCCCTTTAAGGGTCGAACGACCCTTTCACAGGGGTCGCCTAGGACCATCGGAAAACACATATATAATTACATTACGATTCATAACAGTAGCAAAATTACAGTTATGAAGTAGCAACGAAAATAATTTTATGGTTGGGGGTCACCACAACATGAGGAACTGTACTAAAGGGTCGCAACATTAGGAAGGTTGAGAACCACTGCTAAAGGAAAAGGAAAGAAAGAGAGAACATTACCAAAAGTTGGCTCTGGAGTAGTGTTCCATGTAGAGCTGGTCATCAGAAAAGGGGGCCAAGTGGATGTCACTGAATGTCGGGAACATCTTTCCTAATGAGCAAAAAACAACAGACCCAAAAGTTGACTCGTACTGCTTTCTGATTGAAAGGTCCACTTACCTGCTTCTTGACTACCTCCGTTCTTTCATCTAGTTCAGTTATTACACAACAGGCTAAAATACAATTTCACCTCAAAGCAAAGATAAGAAAATTAGGCAGAAGATCAGAGGGGATATAAGAAAGAATACCAAATCAAGTCCCTAAGCTATGTGCTGATAAGAGCTTGTACAGTCCTAGGTGATCCATTCAACCTGGCATATTTGCCTTCCTAGCTAGTGTCTTTGTTCTTTTCTCTATGTCTTCTGCTTTGAATTCTGGGCACTTCCTTTATTTAATTTTTCTCTCTTATTCATTATAAAAGAAACTTGGCTTTGAAAATAATAAACATTTCATCATTCTATCACATTTTTATTTCCCTTCTCAGACTTGTCCGTCTATAATCATATTGACTATCTTTTTAGGTGCAACTGGAATCTCTGCTTATATGCATGCTCACCATCCTCCATGCTGGTACAACCATGCTTGTATTTTGTTCTGACATCTATAGTCACCAGGAGAAAGGCAGATTCTTTGGCTGGCAAGCAAACACCTAGACTAGCATGTCTGAAATAAGACCTTTCTGAGCAGGCAGACTTGGTGATCAGCATTATTATTCTTGTATTTTTATTATTCTTTTTAATAGTCATTTATTAAACTGCACATGAAAGACAGATGAACTATTAACCCTATTTCAAAAATGAGGACTGCCTAAGAGACTGGAGATGCTGCCACAAAACTAATAATAATACCTAAAATGTCTTGATTTTGTTAACTTTGCCATGAACTTTTTTTCTTGGTTTTCTATGTGTTAATTCAGTTAATCCTCATAACAATATAAAGTAGGTTTTATTATTATGCCTATTTCATAAATGAGGAAAAATAAGGAACAGGGAAATTTAAGTGTCTCAGCCACAATCTCAGGGCTAATAAGTAGAAGGACAAAATCCAGGGATGGAATACCCTTCTATAGTCAATGGCCCCATACTTTAACTCAAAGTCTATTAAAATAAAACATTGTTTTATTTAGAGTATTGTCAGAGGTAGAGAAAAAGCATGATTGTAACATCATTCATATGTCACCTTCTAAATCTCATGCGTTGGTGTCAAACAATGATTGTGTGGGGTTTTTTCAATTTCAAGATAGAGGGCTATTAAACAACCTTAGAAAAGTAATATGTAAACTTGGGAAGCTTCAGAGAAGGATGTTCTGAGCCCAAGCCTAATAGGAATTCCAAAGATATCAGATAAAAATGGAGGAGAGGAAATCATCAATGGTGAAATATTTAAAAATTCCAAGAGTTAAAGAAAATGTCTTCTGATTCAATGTACTCACTACATGTCCAGCACAAGAACTTTAAGAGTTCGTACTAAGAAGACTAGAAATAAAAACAAGATACTAAAAGTGTCCGCAGGGGAAAAGTATGCCATTCTAAAGCATCAGGAGTCAGAATGGCATTGGACTTCTCAATAGCAATATTAGAAACCAGAAACCAGAAAAAGGTGCCTTGAAAATACTGGAAAAAAAATTGTTTTCAAGTTAAAATTCTCTATCCAGCAATATGATAATCCACAGACTCAATAAAAAGTAACTTCTAACATTTCCTTTCTCCAGAACCTGTTAGAGAATATTCTTTGTGGAAATGATGGTGTAAGACACAAGAATGGGGAGAGAAAGTCAAAGTGTGGTAGCCATGCGCTAGGACTGGTAAAGGACAGAGGGCCCCAGGAGGAAGGCTTCACAGAATAAATACTGATATGATCTGTCAGACCTGTTGGAACATGGAAAAAATTAGTAATGAGTATATAGAAAACTAAGCCAAGGAAAATAAAAGGCAATTAACTCCAGAAAAAGCAAAAGATTGCATGAGAAAATGTATAATCCTATGCACCCACTATACCACCTGATTTGGCACTGCACACTATTTACATTGCGATAGTAATATAAACACATTGATTACTCATTTAAACATTACCTAGGTCCATGTTTCCTTTTTTAAAAAATATATTTTTATTGATTTTAGAGAGGAAGGAGAGGGAGAAAGAGACAGAAACATTAAAGATGAGAGAGCATCACTGATTGGCTGCCTCCTGCACGCCCCCTACTGGAGATCGAGCCCACAACCCTGGCATGTGCCCCAACGGGGAATCAAACCGTGGCCTCCTGGTTCCTAAGTAGATGCTCAACCACTGAGCCACACCGGCTGAGCGAGGTCCATATTTCTTTATATTAAATTCTGAATTTTAAAAAGCTCTGCTCAGCAAAGCAACAGATTTTTGTAAGTTTGCAACATCATTTGATGACAAAACCTGACCTGAACTGATGTGAGTTGATTTATAGTCTATATTTATCTCACTTGGCATCCATATTCATATGTTTTGTAGCAGAGATACATATAATGTGTTTCATGATGGAGTGTCGCCTCATATCTGACTGGAGGCATTAAGTAATACATGGTATATGAGTGTATTACCTTTCCAAAGTCCTCCAGATTCTGAATTCTGAAGCATATCTAGCCCCAAAGGTTAGGATAAGTTATTGAGGACCTGTATAAATATATTGAGAGGATGGGGGAAGGGAGGGTGTATCAAGAAGGGAGAGAGCTGATATGTAGGAAAGCTAACTTCTCAACCACAGAGTGACAAGAATAGCAATAGGATAACTTTACATATAAACGTTGTAAATAACAGAAGAAACAGAGAATAGAGTTGAAAGGGACAGCCTTCGGGTAGCAGTCTCCGCATAGGAGGAGATGTGACAGAGGGTTCTTATTTTTCATTATAAGCCTTTTATTATTATTTGATGTTGTAAACTATGTCTTATTTTGATGGAAAATCAAAATAATTAGGGAAAAATGCAATCATTCTTCCCTCAGGAACACCCTGGGTAAAAAGCTGATAAAATCAGCATTTATTTCTACTTGTCTAGTTAAAAATATATAGCCCAATATAAAATTTCATATCCACTTCAAATATCTGGGGAAATATTCAGCTTAGAGAGGCTCAATCAGTTGCACGTTAATTAACTATGTGTAAAATCTCCTCACACAAAAGCACCTCACCATTTGAAAAATTCTCCAGAAAAAAAGTATACAAATTCTTCCCTGGGGGGCACTGAGGAGGAAATCCAAGCAGCTCTGCTTCTTTCCTTTCTCTCCCACAGTTCAATTTTATCGCGTGGACACAAGGCTTCCAAGTTCAACCTGGGCTGTTTTACAACAGGAACACTAATGAAGTTCTTGACGTTGGGTATCCTTTCCTAAGTTTATTTAGTTATTTTTTTCACACGAGGTTTTTTTAAGTGCATATTTCTGAATCCCTAAATTTTGAAAACATGTATGGATGAGTCTCAAGCTTTATTTGTACGCATATACTGTGTCACTTGGTTAAGTATGAGTTGTACTTTTATTCCCTATTTTGTCTTCCTTGGATATCAAAATAGGGAGCAATTTAGAGTAAGCAAAATTAAGGTAAGAAGCTACAATTCAGTTACCTTCTACGTCTTATTTGAAAAACATGGGTTGTTAGAATTCCTTCCACTCTCTCTGGTAAAGAGTAGAAAGTCAGTGTGTGTACAGGAGTTGTGAGTGTGGGATGTAGGTCAGACAGACCTGGGGTCAAATCCCTGCTCTGTCACTTTTTTTTTAAACTTTAAATAATTTTTTTCAATTACAGTTGACATACAATATTATATTAGGGGTTTCATGTATACAACCTAGAGGTTAGACATTATATAACTTATTAAGTGGATTGCCCCGATAAATCTACTACCCATCTGACACCATATAGTTATTATGATATTATTGACTATATTCCCTAGGCCGTACTTTATATCCCCATGACTGTTCTGTAACTACCAACTTGTACTTCTTAGTCCCTTCACCTTTTCCCCCAATTCCTCACCTATCTGGCAACTATCAAAATGTTCTTTGCATCTACGAGTCTGTTTATATTCTGCTTGTTCATTAATTTTGTTTTATAGATTCATATATAAGTGATATTACATAGTATTTGCCCTCCTCTGTCTGACTTATTTACTCAGCACAATACCCTCTAGGTCATTCCATGTTGCAGATGGCAAGATTTCATCCTTTTTTATGCTTGAGTCATATTCCATTATATACTATATGCACAACTTCTTCTTCTTCATCACCCATTTTTCCACTGATGGACACTTAGATTGCTTCCATATCTTGGCTATTACAAGTAATACTGCAATGAACATATGGATGTATATGTCTTTTAGATTTAGAATTTTGGGTTTCTTTGGTTAAATACCCAGAAATAGAATTGCTAGGTCCTTCTTTGTCTCTTATTATGGCCTTTGTTTTAAAGTTTATTTTGTCTGGTATAAGTATTGCTACCCCAGCTTTTTTTTTTTTTTTTCTTGTTTGTTTTCATTTTCATGAAATATCTCTTTCCATTCCTTTACTTTCAGTTTGTGTGTATCTTTCAATCTGAAGTGTATCTCTTGTAGACAGCATGTGTAAGGGTCTTTCTGTCACTTATTAAAGGTGTGCCCTTGTTAGGTTGTTTTCCTCATTGTGCCAGGACTTTTCAAGTCTATCTCCCTAAGTAAGCCAGGTCTCAATCTTGGCACTACTGGCATTTTAGGGGGATGCCTCTTTGATGCATAGAGGCTGTACTGTACTCTGAAGGATGTTTAGCAGCATCCCTGGCTTCTCCCATTAGATGCCAGTAGTGGTCCTGCCTTCAGTTATGAAACCCAAATTGTTTCCAAATACCCCTGGGGAAGAAATATAAAAATCACAAGAACCTCAACATTAACCCTTCCAATAATTTAAAAACCCCCATCATTCACACTTAGTAAGGTTTTTACAAAATCATGCAAATTGATTAGTGCATGCAGACACTTAGTAAGCACAACAATTATTGGACTTTATATATTTTTATCTTGATTATAAGTAGTGATCATAGGGGAAAATATAAGCAGCAAAACAAGAGTATGTTAAAAAGAACTAGCAGACCCCAGAGAGTTCATTACATTATAGAAGGCAAACACTTCATAGGGCTTTAGAGGTTATTTTTAACCATATAGGTGAAGAAATAAAAGTGAAACAGTCAAGTACTAGGCCAAGTTCCTTAAGGAAGAATGTGATAGAACCAGGACAAGAATACATAACTCTGAACTGGTCACCTACACTATACTGAATCCTGTGCAGCACACTGCCGTCAATGTCCGCTCGGCTGGAGACTATCTCATGTGTTATGGAATAAGATGAGAAAATAAAAGAATTGGCGCAATGGCAATGTTCTCTCCTTTCTGTCAGAATTGAACGGGGGAAATTTTTGACAGGATTCTTGGCAAATTTTACAGACAAGTTAGCCTATTTTCTAAACCAGGATTGGCCAACTCACCATTTGCTTTCAGCCATTTTTTGGAATGAAGATAGCTCTCCAGCATCCTTTCATTGAACAGCATGTATCCCATTGGTTCAGAAATGATCACATCTACAGCCTCGGGAAGTGAGATTTCTTCAATTATCCCTGGCAGAACAATGATCTTGTCTGAAAGATGGTTATTTTTCACTAGTATCTGAAAAAGATAAACGAGAGTAGCAGTATTATTGTTATATAGAATCTTATAAAAAAAAAAACAAGTTTCATAGGTTAGGGGTTAACAGTGTGATAGGGATGAGAGGGAAGTGACATATCTTTTTTTCTATAAACACTCCAAACAGTTTTTTTTTTTTTTTAAATCTCACCTGAGGATATGTTAATTGATTTTTAGAGAAAGTGGAAGGGAGGAAGGGAGGAAGGGAGGGAAGGAAGGAGGGAGGGAGGGAGGGAGAGAGAGAGAAAGAGAGAGAGAGAGAGAGAGAGAGAGAGAGAGAGAGAGAGAGACAGACAGACAGACAGCAATATGAGAAACATTGACTGGATGCCTGTCATGCCACCCTAACCTGGGATGGAACCCACAGCCTAGGCATGCATCCTGACCCTTTTGTTGTATGGGATGATGCTTCAAGCAACTGAGCCACCCGGCTGGGGCAGGTTTTTTCCTTATTGCACAAATATTTAATGTTTAATATAGATGAGAAAATTCAGATATAGGACAAATAAAAACACCTATAATTGTACCACATACAATAATAACTATTAAGCGTTTGACACATACCCTTCCACACTCTTTATACAAACACTGTAAGTATGTGTGATCTGTGTATGTGTGTGTATACAGGAAATGGCAAAAGTAGATTTACAGTTGTGATACAAATAAATAATAAAATAATAAATAATAACACAAGAATAAACTCTGTAGACGCAGCTATAAACCTATTTTGGCCCCACCCTGTATATGCACAGGTACTTTTGGGGATTACTCTTTACTAATGGTTTCAGCTTATTTCCCATTTTTCTGCCTGCAATAAAGATGCCAAAAAATTCTGTATGATAACCTTGCCCAAATTAATTATCTTGATCCTTATTAAGTTATCTCTTGATCTATTGATTCCAAAAATAATACCATATTCATTAACCTGTCTTTAGAAGTACATTTTACAGTTATGTACTCATTTTTCTTTGATGCCCTCTATATTTTATTTAGTAACTTTGAACTCACTTAAAAGAGGGGCCTTGGAGAGAAGGGAATTTATTATCTTTCTAAAATAGATCTTCCTAATGCCCTATATGACAAGGTGATTGTATGATTATATTTATGTCTTTTTACTGCCTGAAAAAAAATATTTCCTAATAAATACCTTACACGTGCCAGCATAATATACAGCACATTTCTTTTTAAGTTGGGGTTCTTTGAGACCCCAAGACTCTTACATCTTTGCTCACTGCATTTATACATAGTCAGAGACCTTCATTTTGTATTTTCCTACCTTGATCCCTTTCCTCATCCTCCATGCAGTACACCATGAATTTATCATGACTCAATTCTCAATTTCTGATCACTCCTTCACGTGGCTAGGGTATCTTTCACCTCAAATCCTATCTTCTAGGGTGTAACCATATTAAATGCCATTTCTACTTTTTTTTTTTTTTTTAAAAGAAATCAAGGAATCTCTAAGGAAAAACAATAAAGAAAACTATTTGAAAATGTCACCCTTTGTCAACATTCATCCATGCACAAGGACTCTTGGAATTCCATTCTATCATCATTCCACACGTTGGTCAAGTTCTTGGGATTGTATAGAGACCTGGCGGGAGAGCCCATTCACGTGAGCGATTCTCAGAAAGACTCCACCGTGGATGGCTGCCCGCACTACATCTTTAGGTTGCTCTCTCTCGGAGTTCCGGCCAGCACCAAACATTTCTACCAATGTGCTTTGCCACCTCCTCAATGATCAGCAAGAGCCAACCCCAGCTTCTTCTTGAAAAGTAACCATTCCTTTAAATTTCATTAAAACCTTTATATGATCTTGGATTTCCTTGATTCTGTTTTTGTCACTAATGCTATAAGCCTCAGTATCCTGGAGGCAAACATAGTTGCTTCCCACAGACAATTAGTTTCCATGTTTTCTTATTTCTGCCTTCCAGATATGTCTCATTTCCACTTTCTCCTTTTTGCCTGAACTAACATGTCCAGTTCCTCATAGCTTTAAATCTGGAATTTAAAAATAGCATTTATATAACTACAATAATAATAGCAGTGCCTACTTCTTAGGCCTATGTGACATAAAGCATATTAAGGGCTAAGTATTAAAGTTATTGTTGCCATGTTAAATTTCTTAAAAATATTATTCACTAAAAAAAAGAAATGAAAATGAGTAAAAATATGAAAATGCAATTCACTTGTATTTCTACCACCCAGATGTGGTCAGGGTATATTCCCTAGCAGCATTTTAGTGCATCTCTGTTTATAAAAATATATAATATTTTGCAATTACATATTTATTAATTAATATAAAATGATATTTTTTCTGTAATATATTTTAGACCATATTGTTGGCATGGTTAAATAAAATACATCCAAACTTATTTGAATATTTTGCAGTTTTTTTTTCATTGAAAATTTATTGATCTCCCATAGAACAACCTTTACGAAACAATGAAAATAGTTATTGGATATTCCTATGTTTGAATATAATTTCTTGACAGACATTTGAAAGTAGGAACTAAACTCAACCAGCTTTAAGACACAAGAGCAGCCAATTTCAGAGATAAAACATATAATAGTTTTTTAGTCAGTCTTGCTGTCCTTCACCCTTGGTTTACATCATTCTCAGTAGAGATCATTTATGTCACTTCCTATACCCTTCTTCCAAAACTGAAACTCAGTGCCACTGTCCTTTCCAGGAAAAAGGGCACTTCGGTCTCTCCCTCCAAGGGCTGGAAGAGGCCCTTATGCAGCAGAAGGCTCCGTCCTCCAGAGTATTCATTGTTGCACCGGTTTTCATTGCGTGACCTGGTTCTTCAGGACAGAGGGCGTTGAGGATAGAGGGAGATTCCAAATAAAGGCTCTTCTCCCAAGATACCATCAAGGTACAAGAAAACCCATGTCATATTCTTGTTTCCATCCTGTTTCCTTGGTATTACATGGGGTTTCAAAAGCCTGTTTCAATAGTCCTGTCACTTGTTATCAGCTGCTTAACACACACACACACACACACACACACTTTCTCTCTCTCTCTCTCTCTCTCTCTCTCTCTCTCTCTCTCTTCAGGTGGTAGTAGCAGTAGAATTCCTCCTTATACTATCACAATAACTTCCAAGATAGGTCAGGGATAATGTCACCTGGTATCCTGCTGTTCTTATCTTATTGGGGAGGATTTTCATTGAGTTACGCGTGTTATGTAAGTGTTGGTTATCTTTGCCTGCTCAGTTTGGAAGCTTAATTAGTCTTAGAGGCCATACTACACAATGTAGCCCTCAATTATATTTTCTCTTAAAGCAGTGGAAACAGCAAGAGTTTAGAGGTGGAATACTTGGGTGCTGGTTGTGAGTCCTGGACTTACTAGCTGTAAGACTGTGGCCTAGACACATAATTTCTTGGAAATCCATTTTTTTCTCCTATAAAATGAGAATAAAAATATTACCTGTTTCACAGTGTTATTTCAAGGACCAAATCAAATGAAAAAGAACAAAGGAATATATAAGTTAAAGAGAATATAGATTAAATGGAAGAAGAATTTAAAGACAAGATGATAAATCAATAGAATGAGATTAAAAGAGAGATTTCAGGCCCAAGGAAACAAATCAAGAAGCAAAGCAACATAATCCTATATAATAAAAAGCTAATATGCAAATGGTCTTCACACACTCATGCCGTCACACCATGAGGGCTCAGCCACTTAACACAGGGGAGAGAGGAATGGGGACCAGCCAGGCACAAATAATCTCATGAGAGAGGAATGGGGACCAGCCAGGCTGAGGCCCAGGAGAGGGACAAGCCACCTGCCCCGCGGTCCCTGGAGCCAGTGGCTGCGCCTGCACCTATAGCCTGGGAGAGGGACAATCTGCATGCCCCATGGTCCCTGCAGTCCCGGGCACCAGCGGCTGCGCCTGCATCCCGGGAGAGGGACAAGCCACCCTCCCTGTAGTCCCTGTGGCTGCGACCTGGGCAAAGCCACCCGCTCATGGTCCCCTGTGGTTGTGGCCAGACCGGGCAAAGCCAGCCCAGGTTCTGGGTGCCTGCAGCCGGCCAGAAGGAGGGAAGCTCGGGTCCCGGGTGCCTGTGACTGGCCAGAGGAGGGAATCCTGGGTCCCGGTGTGGGGTGAGGCAGAGGCAGTTAGGGGCAATCAGACCAGCAAAGGAGTAGTTAGTGACAATTAGGCCGGTAGGGGAGCAGTTAGAGGTGATTAGGCAGGCAGAGGTGGTTAGGGGCGATCAGGCAGGTAGGCAGAGGGGTTTGGGGTGATCAGGCAGGCAGGCAGAGGGGTTTGGGGTGATCAGGCAGGCAGGCAGAGGGGTTTGGGGTGATCAGGCAGGCAGGCAGAGGGATTAGGGGCGATCAGGCAGGCAGGCAGGTGAGTGGTTAGGAGCCAGCAGTCCCAAATTTTGAGAGGCAGTCGGATATTCCCCGAGGGGTCCCGGATTAGAGAGAGTGCAGGCTGGGATGAGGGACCACCCCCCGCCCCCGTGCACAAATTTCGTGCACCAGGCCTCTAGTTATAGAATAATACACAATATCTAAGAAAATAATATATTACACTCAAATTATATATAATAATTTTACAAAAGCATTTGGCATACTAGAGCTAACAATATTTTTAATTCTATGGCTTAAAAATATCACCCCCAAGAAATATACATTCTAGACAAGATTTTGAACATGTATAGAAGATAACCTGTCCTAAAATTTTAAAAAATATTGGTAGTTATAAAATAAAATTTTAAAATAAAATGAAGTAACTAGTGACAGTGAAACGAATGAATAAATGGTGGTAACCCTGAATACTATTCAACAGTGAGAAAGAAAGGACTGGAGATATATGTGTTAACATAAATTAACAAGCAGAATTTTAAGCTGTGGGGTGAGGGAGGAAGCAGGCTGCTGAAGAAAATATAACATAATTCATTTTATAAAAAAGTTCAAATGTTTTCAATAGTAAACTGCATTGCTTGATCTTAACCTGGGTGTGGATATAAATGTGTTTATTTGTTTAGTATTCTTTACACCTTATATTTATGCTCACCTCTATTTCTAGATGCATGAAATATTTTATAATAGGCAATTTAACATTAAGCTATTAATAGAAAAGCTTGAGATTATCATAATGAATGCAGATTTTAAAAAGGCATACTGATGTCTGCAATCAGAAAGAAGCTAATAGGCAGGGAAGACAGATTAAAACAAAACAGCATAAAGGTGCTTCAGACACAGAAAAATGGAATAGAAAAATCACTCAAAGGTATACTAAAAGAAAGTCCATTGAAAAAACCTGAATTTGTTAAACGAAAAAATACATTGTGGTCATAGGAAAATTTCATAATAGTAATAGTAACATGGAAATATATTCTGGTCAAGATTTTGGATTTAGAGAAAAGAAATTCCTTGGGCACCCAGGCGAAATGAATCACCTTAAAAGTGTAAGAAAGTCAGGCTAGCATTAGACTCCTCCATAGTCACATTCATTTGGAAAACAATGGAACAATGATTACAGAATTCAGAAAAAGCAATAATTGTGACCAAAAGAAAATTAAATCCAGAAGGTGCGATTCACATTTTCAACATGAAAAAACTCAGGGTATAGAGCACCCATAAGCCCTCTTCAAAAATGCTTTGCCAAAAATAAAAATAAATAAATCCACATAATTAAGAGATAATTTTTTTTAAATTGGTAATAAAGAAGCTAAAATAAAAGATTAATGATTAGAAATGGATTCATGCATCCTAATAACTCTATCATTTTATAACTCAAGAAACTGAATGCTAACCATTCCAATTTTATAGGCTGCTATAAAATTAATCCAAAATGATTAATCCACAGTGTGAGGGAATAGAAAATATTTTCAGATATAGAAAACCTCAAAGGTTTTCTGTGTGTAACAAATATAAAATCAACAGCAACAACAACAAAAGACACAAGGAATCAGTCAAGAGGAAAAGACATAAGAAAAAGGATAACGTAGGTAGAAGAAAGAGTAGCAATCTGAGCATGAATTAGAAGTGAATAAATCTGAAAAGAAATTAGAAGTTTACCCATTTTTGATATGTAGACTATTCTTTTTGGAGTAGCAAGAATCAGTGGCATAAGATGATATTTCCTTTTCTTTTTTAAATATGTTTTTATTGATCTTGATGGGAGAGGGAGAAAAAGAAGCACATCAGTTGGCTGCCTCCTGCACACTCGCCTAGTGGGGCTTGAAACCTGGGCATGTGCCTTGACTGGGAATCAAACTGTTGGCCCTTTGGTGCATGGGATGACGTTCAACCAACTGAGCCACACTGGCCAGGCTAACATTTCCTTTTCTATGGGTCCAATGAAATCACTTGGTTCCATAGGGACAGATATTTATAAGATCATTATACTTTATATGCTTTTCTGGAGGTTAAATGTTCAGAAGCAAGCTACAGACAAAGCATTAAAAACTGATTATTCTAAACCTTGACAATCTAGAAATAATATAATCAAACAAAATTGGGAGGTGCGTCTGAAGACAATAGTTCCTCTTCGACTATACTGGGAGTCAACAGTATATTCAAAGAAGATAACTCAGGAAACAGAAAAATGGGCATTAGGATATAAAGTGATAAAAAGTGATGATGGCAATCAGCAAAATAACTAAAAAATCAAAAGCTCAGAGTGGTTCACTGGGAAACGTGATTGGGCGTGAATGGGTGGGTGGAAGATGACTGTTTTATTTTAGACCGACCTAAGTTGCTTGATTCCCCTTCCTCATGTACAGTTAGCACTTTAATGGGAAAGAAAAAAGTCAGTGAGCAGCCAGCTCCTCAAACAACAGGACACCTAACCAATGTTTCCTTTATTTCCCTGCAGCCCCATTCCTTCATGGCAATTCTGAACCGCTGCTCAGACATTTAAAAAAGCAATAGTAAGCTTACCGTTAAAAAGTTCAGTGGCTTTAATTTACTTAAACAGAATGTTTGAGCTAAAGTTTTTTGCTAACTACTTGTTCTGAGCCCATCATTTTATAATCGGGAAACTGAGTCCTAAGGGGGGGTCAGTGTCCAACCCAGGGGTGGGCAAACTTTTTGACTCGAGGGCCACAATGGGTTCTTAAACTGGACCAGAGGGCCGAAACAAAAGCATGGACGGAGTGTTTGTGTGAACTAATATAAATTCAAAGTAAACATCATTACATAAAAGGGTACGGTCTTTTTTTTTTTTAGTTTTATTCATTTCAAACGGGCCGGATTCGGCCCACGGGCCGTAGTTTGCCCACGGTTGGTCCAACCTAAGGACACGCCGCTAAACAGGGGCAGACTTGGATGAAAGTGATTATATTTGTCAATGTGTTTCAACAAGTTTAGTTCATAACTATTATTGATGATAGTGGCATATGGCTTGGCTCCTTTCTGAGAAGGGTCTGAAGAGGAAGTACCTGTGGTTTCTGTCTCCCTCTCCCCCCCGCCTTTTTCCTTTCTCCCCCTCAGTGCACACCTGCCTCCCTCTTGTAATCAAGGTGATTACAGCACTGAGCACTGCCTATGACCCCTCTTGGGCCACTGGTGCTTAATGATCAGTGTGCAGCAAACAGGGCCTTGTGAAATTGGCTGCTGAGGAAGAATAAATGGGCCCCTGGAGGAGCCAGAGACATGAGCGCAGAAAACCTTTGCAAACAAGAACTAGTTGGCAGGGCGACGAGGAGAGCACAGAGTGAGGAAGACAGAATGACAGATGAGGGAGACAGATGCAGAAGGAAGGGAAAGAGTCAAAGAAAGGGACTCCTCCTTGCTTCTCTTTGGGACGACTTAAGGGCAGAATGGGAGGAGTCCAGAAGCTTCTCTGTACTGAGTAATTATATGCCCCTTTATCACTGGCAGAATTTCCAAAGGTGGCAGAAGGAAGTCACAGGAAGCTTTCATGAGGGAAATACTGCCAATCCTGTAGTTTGGCCACCAACAAAACAAAACAAAACAAAACAAAACAAAACAAAAAAACCCACAAAAAAACCACGCTGGCAACTTTAATACAGATAGTTGTTTCCCTTTAAAGATGTTCCAGAATGCTCAAAAACTGGGGAAAAGGAGCCTCAAGGAGGCAGACAAGCAGTTTAGACTTGGAAAGGAAGCTTTGATCAAGTTATAGAGTAAGCACTGAAGCCTGGAATGTCTTCAGAAGCATTCACAGCTGTGTGTGTGTGTGTGGGGGGGGGGGTGGGGGGAAGAGCAGCAGGGCTGCAGCTTTGCACATCCTATTACCCAGCTTATTTGCCCTCATTTGGAAGGTAAGTTTTCTCTCTTGAACTGTATCTGACAGCAGGGGCTGTGTCTGCTTTGCTCAGCTGGCAGAGTATCTGGCACACTGAAGGCATCCAATACGTATTTGTTAATGACGTCACCAAAGGTGGACATAGCAGCCCTTGGAATCTAGTTTCCACCTTAGTTTGGAAAGTTATTACCATCACAGAGGACCAGTTCCAAGAGAAAAGATCAGTCTTCCCCTTTCCAGGCTTTATGCTGGTCCTATGGTAGCAGGTCAATAAAGGGTAACTGGTTAAAAGGAACTTGGGGGAATATTCTCTTTAAAAAAATATATGTATGTACTTTTACTGATTTCAGAGAGGAAGGGAGAGGGAGAGAGAGAGAGAGACATCAATGATGAGAGAGAATCACTGATTGGCTGCTTCCTGCACACCCCAAACTAGGGATCAAGCTTGCAACCCGGGCATGTGCCCTGACCTGAAATGGAACCGTGACCTCCTGGTTCATAGGCCAACACTCAACCGCTGAGCCATGCCAGCCATTTATGTCTCTATAAATGCTGGCATACCCAGCAATGGGGAGGAACATTTTAATTTATGAGTTTTTAAAATGATGGCAAGGTTATTAAGGGCCCGTCTAGCATACCCTTCCAGGTTATCTTTGCCTTTCAGTGTCTTAGAGCTATTTTAGAACTCTGTAAGAAAACTGAAGATGATGCAAGTAATTCTTGCTCTAAGAAACAGAAGAAAATTGTATCTGGTGGAATGCCATTGGTGACTGCCCTGTGGATAGACCAGTCTTGCATCTATTTGCAATTTCTTTTCAGCATTCCTCATTACCTATAAGAGGAGGTTTAATATCTAACTGGCTCACCCATTAATAAAACTATTTGATACATGTTCATTTAACATTTGTGTGAGAGTCACCACTTTACCATTAAAAACCAACTCTTAGCATTTCAATATGCCATTTTTAACTTTAGTTCTGGGACATAATTTTATTCTGTAACTTCTTCATAACTTCTCTTCTTTGTTTCTTCTCTTCTAGGTATGATGGATAGCATGTTAGTTGCAGTGGCTCTCAACCTTCCTAATGCCGCGACCCTTTAATACAGTTCCTCATGTTGTGGTGACCCCCCAACCATAAAATTATTTTCGTTGCTACTTCATAACTGTAATTTTGCTACTGTTATGAATCGTGATGTAAATATCTGATATGCTATATGTGTTTTCTGATGGTCGCGACCCACAGGTTGAGAACCGCTGGTTTAGAGTATTTGCTTCTGAGATAATAACCTGAGTTCAAGGCTCTGCTTTCTAGTAATTTTAATTAAATCAATTAATCTCAAGCCTCAAATGAGTACATATAGAATAGGAATAATATTAGCACCTACTTCCAGGTGTGCTTTGAGACTTAGTGAGGTAATGCATGTAATGTGATTATACATGGCTTGGCAAATATCAAGTAAATAATAGATGCTAATTATTATTACCCCCCCCCACCCCCGCCCCAGCCCCACTGGTAGGAGAGCCAGGCTATTACTCCAGTAAGAGTGGGAGTGTGGATGTAGACAGTTGGTCAGGTCACCAGGTCAATTCTCCTTGACTATAGGTTTTCCTTTCTACTCTTTTCCCAGGATGCCACAAATCATTTACATTTTGTTTGGGAACTGCTAGTTGCTTATCAAATCTCTATTCTTGCCTTTTATCTTACTAATAAAATGCCTATACAACTGAGGGCAACAATGCACAAACTAAAATACTATATGTCCCAGCCTCTCTTGCACCTAAGGGTGGCCAACGGACTAAGTTCTGGCCTATGAAATATATGCATGAATTGCTGGGAGTGACTTCCAGGAAGGTTCCTTAAAACAGGGAGAAAGAGCTTGGGAAAGACATTTTTGAGTTCTTCCTTCCTTTCTCCATCCTATTGAATTTGTGGGATGAAGCTACGGCAAACATGTTGGATACTGGGATGACTTTCAGGAGATAAGCCATATACCTGGATAGTGTAGCAGGAAGATGCAAGGAGCCTGGGGCCCTACAAATTTTGTGGAGCTTCTACATTCTTTAGGTCCTGTCCATCAGGCTTCTTTTACATGAGATAAAAAATGCTCTTGTGTGCTTACGTCAGCGTTCATTTGGGTTTTCTGTTACATGGAGATGAACTAACAGATAAATGTGGGTGTCTTAATACCATATGATTTCACTTATATTTGGAATCTAAAGAACAAAGAAATGAACAAACAAAACAGAAACAGACTCATATATACAGAGAACAAACTGATGTCTGCCAGATGGGAGGAGCATTGGGGAACTGAGTAAAAAAGTGATGGGATTAGTACAGCATAGGGACAACAGTCAATAATCTATCCTATATAATAAAAGACTAATATGCAAATTGACCAAATGGCAGAATGACTGGTCTCTACAACGTGCACTGACCACCAGGGGGCAGCCGCTTAACACAGGAGCTGCCCCCTGGTGGTCAGTGCGCTCCCACAGGACATCCTAAGCCGGCAGTGGGACATCCCCTGAGGGGTCCTGGACTGTGAGAGGGCACAGGCCGGGCTGAGAGACCGCCCCACCCCAGTATACGAATGTTGTGCACTGGACCTCTAGTATATATATAAAAACCAAGCAACTGAACAGTGGAATGACCAGAACGACCGGTGGCTATGATGCACACTGCGGCGGCCAACCAGCCCGATGAGGGGCAGGGCTGGCCAGCCGGCCACCTGTGGCCCCTTCCCGCTGTGGCCCCTTCCATCCCGATCACTTACTTACTTCAGTGATCACTTACTTCAGTGATCTAAGTAAGTAAACGCTCTCCAGCCTTCATAGACCAGGAACCTGAGCGACAAGTGATCAGGAGGAAAACTGCTCATGGTCTGGACCGTCAGTCAGGTGTCTAAGAGAAGTGCCCAGCACAACCGCCACCTTCCCCACCCCCGATTGCCCCCCCGCCCCCAAATCCTGGTGCAGTCAGGTGTCCAGGAGAGGTACCCAGCACAACCACCACCTTCCCTGCCCCCGATTGCCTCCCCGCCCATGTAGTCAGGTGTCCAGGAGAGGTGCCCAGCACAACCACCATCTTCCTGCATTCTCTCTCCACTGCTTACTACCAAAGAGGGCAGCCACACCACACCACGGCCTCTCTTTAGAGGGTTAGTCAGCAGGGAACTAAACCACATTACCTGTCTAGGGAGAGGCTTAGAAACGGAAGCTGTAAGTGTCCCTGACACTAAAGGCCTTTGAAGCTTCAACTCATCCAAAAGCCAACAACAAACATGTATACACCCTGCAAAGGTCTTTGACACTAATAACTCCCCCCGGCCCACCCCTTGGGCTTAACAAGACTCCCAACATTTTTCTATTTTTTTTCAATTACAGTTAATATTCAATATTATTTTATATTAGTTTTAGGTGTACAGCATAGTGGTTAGATATTTGTATAATTTACAATGTGATTCCCTTGATAACTCTAGTTACCCACCTGGCACCATACATAATTATTATAATACTAGAGGCCCAGTGCATGAAATTTGTGCACAGGTAGGGTCCCTAGGCCTGGCCAGCGATCAGGGCTGATCAGGGCCTTCCAGCTGCCAGCCAGGGCCTCCCTTCCCTGGCTGCCGGCTGGGGCCTGCTTCATTCTGTGCTGCCCTCTGGTGGTCAGCGCATGTCATAGCGAGCAATTGGTCTCCCGGTCAAACTCCTATAGGGACAATTTGCATATAAGGCTTTTATATATAGGGATTATATATAGGAATATGATTATATTTTGGTTGCTTTGCTTTTAGTAAAATCAATACTAATATTAGACCTTTCTGCTCACAAGTATGTCCCATTTATTATCTCATATCTACTCTACACCACTGTAAGAGAGGCATTATTATTTCCATTTTTTGATATGAAAACTGAAATTCAAAATGATGAAATAACTATCAAGCATATTGTTTCTTTATAGCAAATTAGTCAGTAAAGAAACTCTTGAGTTAACTGAGGTTTTTTAAATAGCAAAAGGGATTTTTAAATGTATACCAAAGGATTATTTGAAGTCAGAATTTTCAACATATAAAAATGGTTGACAAACTATATGCTTGAGTATGCTGATTTAGAAGTTAGAAAAATAATACAAGTAAATTGGTTATAGGCCAAGTCAAAGTGAGGAGCTGGGTTGAAAAATATTATGTGTCTATAAAATAATTCTGACAAAGCAACATTTTAACCATTTAAATATGGAGGAATTAGCATTTATTTGGATTTATTTTCCACCAAATGTTATGCGAGTATAAAAACTGTCTCAGGTTTCACCAGCCCAAATGTTTCATGTTCTCAGATGGTTTTTCTTCAAATGTGAAATTCAGCTAATTAGCCCATCCTTGGCTTTGAGAGCAACCAGTGGCTTGGGAATATCTAGAGGCCTGATCTGCAGCCAGCTCTGCAGAGCTTTGGGGACAGCAGATGAGTAAATAGAATCCCTCCTGGGTAGTGAGGGCTGATAAAATGCCTATGTCATAAAATGTAGCCAAGGCATTCTGCACATTTCCTTCAGGGTCTTCCTAAGAAGAATACCTAGTCTAAGAATGTGCTCATGAGGAAAAAAAAAAATCACATTTCTGAAAGGTCAAGCAAGCAGCATTATGAATGGACAGAAATAGTTATGACAACCAAAACAGATCTAAAAAAGTGTGAGTCCGTGCAGACCTTCATTATCAAGTGAATGTAACTAGGGACTTAGAGAATAAATGCATTGGGGGCTCTTATGGGAAAGTAGAATAAAAACACATTTACTCTTAAAAATCAGAGACTTCGAATCTGGGTCTTGATGTGTGTTCTTCCTCCTCCCCCACCCACCTCTCTTCTTACAGGGACTGTTTAGGAAGACTGGAGGTTTCAGAACTTCTTCCACATCCACATTACTCCTTGCTTCAGAGAAATATGCAGGCACAATATGGGGCAGAGCGACCCAGCTCACTCTACCCTCACAAAGCATTTTCTTCTAAGATCATCCCAAACCACACGCTGCCTGAGCTAAATTTGCCAAAAATAAATAAATTCATCCCCAGCTAGTTGGCTCCATAACTGACTTGTGACCCCCTCAGCAAGCGCTTCCAGGTAGTGATCTGCTGGCGTATTTCTGGGAGACCCTTCATCTGTTTCTGTCAGATATCAATGACTCCGTCCTCTTGCTAAGTAGCTCTGAGTTAAAGGTGAGACCCAGGGATGCTTTTCACCCTTTATATTTCCTTCTATTTCTGCTTTAATCCAAGACTTCACAAGGACAATGTGACATAAGAAATATGTACTTGGTTTCTGCCCCTGGTTCCTGACACAGAGCTCCTAAAACCCTTGTAATTTCTGTAGTGATAGGAGCATCTTACACATGGCTCCTCAATCCCTTTGGATTTCCTGAGTGAGAGAAGCATCTTTTGTTCTAATGAGATGACACTTGTTGGATCCTGCACAGTTTCAGAAGAGGGGCTGGTCACCAGGAAGATCAAGCCATGATTAGACACTTGGAACTTTTATTTTTTATTATTTTTTAAATTAAATCATTATTGCTGAAAGTATTACAAGTATTACGTATTAACCTCCCCCCTCCATTAACCCCTTCTAACCTGACCCTGTCCTCCACCCCAGGCCTTCACTACCCTATTGTCTGTGTCCATGGGTTATGCATATATGCATACAAGTTCTTTAGTTGATCTCTTCCCAACCACCCACCCACCCACCCACCCACCCCCCAATACACCTCCGCCTTCCCTCTGAGATTTCACAGTCTGTAGAAGCTTGGAACTTTTAGTGCCTCCTGTATTCTCCATAAAGGGAAGAGGGGCTGGAGATTGAATTAATAATCAATCATATGTACATGATGAAGCCTCCATAAAAATTCCTAAATGGGGTTTAGATGCTGAGAGGGTAGCACACACCAACTCCAAGGGGACAGACGTTTCCACATGTGGGGCCCTTCTGACTTTCCCCTAAAGACCTCTTCAATCTGTATCTTGTATAATGTCTTTTAAGATAAATTAATAAATATAGGTAGATGTTTCTCTGAGTTTTGTGAGCTCTTCTAGCACATTATTGACAACTGACTGGGTTTGTGGGAACCCCCAACTTAGTAGGCAAGATAGACAGAAGTGTGGGTACCCTGAGGACCCACCATGTGTGACTGGTGTCTGAAGTTGAGGGCCGTCTTGTGGGACTGAGCCCTTAAACCTGTGGAATTGGGCACTAATTGCAGGTAGTGTCCAAATTAAATTAAATTATATAATGCCCAGGGGGTCCAGAGCGTTGGAAAATAGGTTGGTACAAGGGGAATAAAGCCCACACATTTGGTGCCAGAAGTATTGTGAGCAGAGAAACGTGCACAATGATGATGAACAATCTTCTGTCTCATATGTGGGGACAGTTCTTTGCTAAGCCATTCAGATAATTTCTCAGTATTAAGAGTTGACCTCTATGTGTTCCTTCTTTTCCTTTGATTCAGTTATAATACATACTCAGTCTCTTACTCAAGCCTTGAAACTAGTTTGAGACCATGCAATTTAGAATATACAATGCAATTTAGAATATACAATTCTGAGACAATGCAATTCAGGAATACAAATACCGGGGTCTGAGTTCCATGAGAGTAATTAAAGGGTGAATTGTCAGAAACTAGGGTGATTATAACCACTTAGCCTGGAGTCAAAAGACGGCAGGTCTACAGGTTTATAAAATGTGATGAGGGAAGTGAAAGCATAGAACAGTGGTTCCCAATGTGGAGCATACACCCCACAGAGGGGCAATTTGATTTTTAAGGGAGACAATCCGAGAATGAGTTATTAACAGTGAATTTTTTGCATTTCTTATGGTTCTAGGGGCCTAATATACAGTATATAAATATATATTGTGGCATATGTATGCATTTCAGTTCTCTATTAAATGTTTTGAAACTTTATTTGCGATTTTTTCATATTATTTTTTATTTTTATTTATTTTTTAAATATATTTTTTATTGATTAAGATATTACATATGTGTCCTTATCCCCACGTTACCCCCCCCCCTGCTCATGCCCTCACATCCCTCCCCCCCCCCCCCAATTGTACGTGTCCATCGGTTAGGCCTATATGCTTGCATATAAGTCCTTTGGTTGATCTTTCCCCCTTACCCCCACCCTCCCCTACCTTCCCTCCAAGGCCCGACAGTCCAATCAATGCCTCTCCATCTCTGGATCAGTCCTTGTTCATCAGTTTATGTTGTTCATTATATTCCACAAATGAGTGAGATCATGTGGTATTTATCCGCTCTCCAGTTCCATCCATGCTGTGGCAAATGGTAAGAGTTCCTTTTTCTTCTTCCTCTTCTTAAAGAATACCTTTCAGCAATTCATATAATGCTGGTTTGGTGGTAATGAACTCCTTTAGCTTTTTCTTATCCGTGAAGCTCTTTATCTGACTTTCTATTCTGAATGATAGCTTTGCTGGATAAAGTAATCTTGGTTGTAGGTTCTTGCTATTCATCACTTTGAATATTTCTTGCCACTCTCTTCTGGCCTGCATGGTTTCTGTTGAGAAATCAGCTGACAGTCGTATGGGTACTCCCTTGTAGGTAACTGACTTTCTTTCTCTTGCCGCTTTTAAGATTCTCTCTTTGTCTTTTGCTCTTGGCATTTTAATTATGATGTGTCTTGGTGTGGAACTCTTTGGGTTCCTTTTGTTTGGGGTTCTCTGTGCTTCCTGTACTCGTAAGTCTATTTCTTTCACCAGGTAGGGGAAGTTTTCTGTCATTATTTCTTCAAATAGGTTTTCAATATCTTGCCCTCTCTCTTCTTCTGGTATCCCTATAATTCTGATGTTGGTACGCTTGAAGTTGTCCCAGAGGCTCCTTACATTATCTTCATATTTTTGGAATCTTTTTTCTTTTTTCATTTTCGGTTGGGTATTTTTTGTTTCTTTGTATTTCAAATCTTTGACTTGATTCTTGGGATCCTCTTGTCTGCTGTTGGATCTCTGTATATTATTTATTTCAGTCAGTGTATGCTTAATTTCTAGTTGGTCCTTTTTCATATCCTTGAGGGTCTCACTAGATTTTTTGAGGGTCTCACTAAATTTATCGGTGGTTTCCATAAAATTCTTGAAAAACCTTATAAACGTGGTTTTGAACTCTATATCCAGTCGTTTGCTTTCCTCCATTTCTGTCATTTGTGACCTGTTTCTTTGTCTCCACATTTTTTATGCTTCCCTGTGTTGGTAGAGTGGTTTTGTGTGCTAGGTGTCCTGTAGGGCCCAGTGGCTCAGCCTCCCCCGTTACCTGAGGTGGACACTCTTGGTGCACCCCCTTGTGGGCTTTGTGCACAGTCTTGTTGTAGTTATGCCTTGATTGTTGTAGGATCACTGGGAGGAATTGACCTCCAGGCCAATTGGCAGTGAGAATCGGCTGTGTCTGCAGTGGGAGAACTTCTGTGCTGAAGACACTCTTCTGGGGCAAGACTTGCTTCAGTAGGGCTTTGGTGCTCACTGAGTCTGCCCCCTGGGTGTGTCCCTTATGGATCTGAGGAGTTGTAATGCTGGGGTCCAACCCCAGCAGGTCCAGGGGTCCCCAAAGGTGTGGATGGAGTCGGCGAAGAAGGAATGACACGGAGACAGCGTTCAGTTGATCAGCAGCCTAGCCAGGATCTCTAGCCAGGAACTCCAGCCAAGTTCTGGTCTGGATCTCCAGCGAAGTTCTGGTTAGGATATCCAGCCAGGTTCTGTGTCCATGTTCTCTTGCTAGGTTCCCCAGCCAGGTTCTGTCCAGGTTCTCCAGCCAGGTTCAGTCACCAGGTTCTAGTCAGGTTCTCTTGCCAATTTCTGTAGTCAGGTTCAGTCCAGGATCCTTTGCCATGTTCTCTCACTAGGTTCTGTCTCTAGGTTCTGTCCAGGATCTTTTGCCATGTTCTCTCCAGCGAAGTTCTTCTGTCTCTAGGTTCTGTGTGTAGGTTCTGTCTCTCTTGGTTCTGTCTTCTAAGTTCTGTCTCTTTCTGTCTTGTTACATCTGTATTTATACCAGTTGATTCAATCCTATCAATCTCTATTACAAAGGTTAGGGCGTTTCTTATCTCCATTCCAGGGAGTAAAGATTATGTAGCTTAAGCATGATTGTTCATAGTTAAAGTGATTAATTACCCGCCTGGCACTTAGTTGAGGGGTTTTATTCCCTCCCTAACTTCAGGGGAAAATCCCTACCTGGGTAAACAACCTTTCTCAGAGAGGAGACCTTGGTTAAAACACATAGTGCCAAGAAGGTGAGCAAACATTTTAAGAACAGTATGCCATATATGCCAGGTCCTTTGAAACAGCAAGGATGGACTGGCTCCCGGCATTGTAATCCGGATGGTCCCCCTCTGACCACTGGGTACACTGGCTCTTGGAGGTTACCCAGCAGGAGCTATGAAGAGAACTGCAGATTCCCCTACCTTTTTTGGAGTTTGGAGGTGCCCTGATGAGGCCCAGCTGTGAAGCAATGCAAGCTGCTGTGGGGCCTTGGGCCTTCTCTTGGAAGTTCTGGGTCTGTGGCCCAGCTGCAGTTTGTTAGGTAATTTTCAGGTTGCAAAGGGCCAGGGCATTCATATGCAAAAGCCTCTGCCGCAGCCTGGGTGGGGCGGGGTCTCAGGGAATCAAAGGGCAGAGCAAGGAACTATGGAGGATTCTCAGCCCTGCCCTAAGGGGCCGCGCGCATCTCAGTGTCCTGATAATTTAATTGCTGCAAGCACCTCTGAGGGAAAGCCGCCCTCGAGTTCCGAGTTCTGCCCGCTGCCAGACAGTCCAGTTTCTCCCTGTATGAGTCCTGGGTCCCCAGAGACTTCCCAGAACCGGAGTTCAGAGCAGTCAGGAGCTTGTGACTCCCTCCCGATTCAAAAAGACAGCCTCGTCCTCAGGTGCCAGCCCCTTTCCGCGCACTCTCGAGCCTCTGTACCTTTGCACTTTACTTCCGCAGCTCCTGACCCTCAACGTGCTTTTCTCTTTCCTTCTAGTTGTAGAATTTCCACTCCGCCAGCCTTCCTGTAGTTCTGGATGATGTCGTTTTGTCTTTTTATTGTGTTTTGAAGTTGTTGTAGGAGGCAGCAATTTCGGTGTTTCCCTATGCTGCCATCTTAGTTTCTCCCCTCCATATTATTATTTTTTAACAATTTCTTAGTGATTTCTTCCTCGGTACTTCAACTGTCCTTTCGTTCTTTTATTTTTCTCTTTCATGGATGCCATGTTCTTTGGAAGCTTGTTGAGGCCAAGTTAATGGCTTTTTAGGCTTCCTCCACATGAATAGAAGTTCACTTTTTTAATAAGAAGAATTATATGTCACGGGATTGGGGGCTCCATTATGTTAGAGATGCTGAGGTGGGGCATGGCCAAAAAAGGTTGGGAATCACTGGCATAGAAGGAACCTCAAAGATCACGGTCCTAGTTCAACAACCTCATTGTGCAAAAGAGGCAACAGAGACACAAAAAGTAACATGACTTGTTAATTTCAAGGAACCAATAAGCAACCCAGGCAAGGCTAGAACCTGAACTCACTGTCCCCCATGCAGCATTTCCTCATTTCATCACTCGGACTCCCACATGGAGATGGTCTTCCCTGTCACTGGAATATGAGGAAGAACTGAGTTGCTGTTTCACTCAGGACCCCCAGACTGTGCCTCATATTTGCTGAACAATACTTGCACATCGTTTTCTTGTCCTGGCTTTATGCAGAATAATTCAACCACCTTTCCCATCATTAGCTGCTGTTCGGGCCAGCTGAGAAATTCTTATGTTGATTTATTAGTCTCTACTGGGCTGTGTTCCATGTAATTTTCAAGCAAAGGACAGAAAAGATTTCCATCAGCGAGGAAGTGGTGTGAAGCACAGAGGTTAAAACAACATCTCCCCTGAAGAATACATTTATAAAGTCACCCAAAGCATGTTATTCAATCTGGCACCTGGATTTAAAGATTGCCAGATGGCCCACCCAGGACTCTGAGGAAGAAATATCACATTGCTTCCTCCCTTCTTGCTCCTGCCTCGCCCTGATAATACCACGACTGATTAGAGAACCACAGCATCAAGGATGCCAGTGACTAAAGGTAAGACGCTCAGGGTGAACGCTCTCTCTGTACCTGGAGACAAGATGGCATTTGTATGTGTAACACTAAATTCCCCAAGCACTTTTAAGAAAGCAGAAAATCTCAGGAAGAGAACAGAAAGAAGAGAGGTTTCAGATGCATCGCAGGGCAAGCCTTTGGGACCAACTATGTGAATGGCATGATGAAGTGTAATCTACCAAATGTATTATCTCACAAATCCAGACAGACTTTCAATTCCAGTCCAGGATCACCGTGCCTTCCATTTAGTTTGATAAATTCAGTTCAAAGATTTTCAATCAGGTACAAAGTGCTGTGCTCTAGATGATGTGACACCATTAGAAATAGGACCAAGCAGAGTCCCCACCACCACAGGTTAATGAAGAGGAAAGACATATACACAGCCAAAAATCATGGTTAATGCTGATGCAGGGCTTACTTGTGCCGTGCACTATTTTAAATGCTTTACGAATATTAATTCACTTAATCATACAACATCCCTATAAGCTAGGCTCTATTTTTACTCTATTTTACTAACATGCAAACTGAAACCAGGTAATTTGCCAAGGGTCGCTGTAATGGGTGAATGTGCCCTTACACACACACACACACACACACACACACACACACACACACGATTAGTATAGCTGAAGTCCCAACCCCTAGAGCCCCAGAATGTGACCTGATTTGGAAATAGAGTCATTGCAGATGAAATTAGTTGGGTTGAAGACATATTGGAGTAGAGTGGGCCCTACTCCAATATGACTGATCTCCTTACAAAAAGGGGAAATTAGGACACAGACATGCTCACAGAGAGAGCTCCATGTGAGGGTGTAGGCAGAGACTGAGGTGATGCAACAGAAGCAGAGATTCCTGCCAACCGCCAGAAGCCAGGAGTCTTCCGCACAGCACTCAGAAGAAACCACTCTGCCGACACCTCCATCTCAGGCTTCTAGCTTCCAGAACTGGCGACAATACACGCGTGGGTAAGTCACCCAGCTTGTGGTACTGTGTTACGGTAGCCCTAGCAAAGTAACACGGCCATCAGGCCAATAAACAGTGACCCCAAACCCAAGCAGTCTGCTGCCAGAGTCTGTGCTCATAACCATTTCACCGACCTGCTTATGTTTCTTAAAGCACGGAGCACACTGTGGACTTTCCCACATATTAGACAGAATGAGAGACACAGAAAGGGTACACAAGCCGAATGAGTTCAAAGAAAGATTGTGAACAACCTAATTTAAAACATACACTGAGTAAGCATTTGCTGAGAACTTTCGACTTCGGGGACTCAAAAAGAGCAAGATGTATCACTACTCTCATGGAATTTAATAGTCTAGTTGGATCTCTAAACAATGAAATTAAACTGCCCCGAGTTAGGGAGGCCCTTCACCAGAAGTGACACGCTGTAAAATCTAGAGGGTCATGCAGGAGCTACCAGGTTCACACTGTGGCAGAAGGAGATTTTAAGCAGAGAAAGTGTTATTGGTGGAAGTGGAGTTCTTGGGGTGCCTAGAGAAAAGGAATTTTCTGAGGCCCCCACCGGAGAATGGGATTTTGTGGAAAGCTTTATTGATGATGTAAAATTAAGGGGGTTTCCCTCCATGTTCCCATCTGTCTTGCCATGGAAGAAATCCAATCTTGTCTTCAGCAGAGACAGATTTAAAGCCACTGTCCAGAATTTTTGTTCCATATTAAAGTCCAGTCCAGCATCTGGCTAGCTTAGCGTGGTTCCTAGCTGCAGTTCACTGTGTGTGGTATCCACATGCCATGGGCCATGTGGCTGCTTAAGGCCAAAGGCTATGGAGAGAGAACAGGAGAGCGCATGGCGAGAGTGGGTCACAAAGCAAGATACAGCAAGAGCAAGCCAGAGAGAGGAACTCTGTGTTTCAGGATTTTAACCAGGAGCTTCTTCAAACTAACCAATTCACTCTCCAAGATTTCGCATGCTTCTGATGGGGGCCACCTCCTAGCCAATCCATTGTACCCCAGGCTAGACTGACAGGCAAGCATCTTCCTACATCACCCTGCCTTCTCTGCGCATGCCCCCGTCTCCCCTTTGTTTGATCCCTTCCCCAGTGATCTGCAGGGAATGAACTGTGGTTCCACGGGGAGCATGAAGCTGTAGCTTCTTGTTGAAGCTGCCCAGATGACCATGCTTAAAACGTCTGGCCTCCCCTTTGCTCTTTCCCTATTATTAATATTAACTAGCTAATTATGACAATAACAAAAGCAATGTGTATAATATCAAAGAATCATGAATCATGTAAGGCAAGGAAGGGAATGTCCAGATTTTAATTAAACTGTGCAAGTCTGGGTCAATGTCCATTCTATCTCAGGCTCTTATGCCACACATTTCTCATAAGCAGCCATGGACCAGAGCCTGCTAAGTCTATTGTTGGCTCAGATAGCCCCTGGTCACCATTTTGATCTATCATTTGTTTTCTCTCTGGCTTCCTGACTCCTCAGATATTAACCTTAGCTTCTGGTGACCACCTCAGCCCTGCCAAGCTTTTCACCCCCAGCTTCAAGGGCCTCTTGGCTTCGTTTCTGGCTTTTTAGGGGGGAACTATTTAGTTCTCTCTGGCTCCACACATCTGGCAACCAAGTACCTGGGTCAGCCAGGCCTGACCCGGATTAGGCAGTTAAGGGAGGGAAAGTGGTCAGGATAAGGGAAGGAGGTGAGTTGTTATGGGCTAATTGTGTACCCTCCAAATTCATATGTTGGAGCCCTTAATCCCTCAGTACTTCAGAAAGTGGAGAGAAGATCTTTAAAGAGATAATTAAGTTAAAATGAGGTCGTGAGGTGGGCCCTAAACCACACATACAGACCCTACATACAGACGGAAGACCATGTGAAGACAGAGGGAGAGGACGGCCACCTACATGCCAAGAAGCGAGGCCTCAGAAGAACCCAGCCCTGCTGGCAACTTGGTCTTGGACGACTAGCCTCCAGAACTCGGAGAAAATTAATTTCTGTAGTTTAAACCACCCAGTCTGAGGTACTTTAGGGCAGACTGATACGTGGATGATAAAGGAAAATGGAGAGAGAGACATGTGTCAGGGATCCTCACTATCTCAGATACAGCTCTGGTTCCTGGAGTGCAGTCAAGGTCAACACACTGGCCTTCTGGACACCAGCTCTGGGACCAGTCCCCCAGCCAATCAATACTTCCAATGGATTGGGGAGGGAGAGGCTCGTGAAGACATGATTCCTATATCACTGTCCCCTACTCTTGCTGTAAAGACTGAATCAGACTTTCTCCGTCAGGACTGTTGTCCCAATAAGGTTGGGTGTGATTCCAGACACCTCACCCTTCCCCCCCGACAGGCACTCGTTTGCTCAGAAGCTGTCATTTACCACAGTTAGAGTTCAAGGCCTGAAATGTAATGACTATTGAGCAGGCAAAATTCAGCAACACAAAGGTCACCCAGTTGATCATTCATCAGGGGAAAGTGACAACTATCTCTTCTCCCCTGTTTTGACTGGAAAAGTAGGAGGCCTTGGGTGTTGGAAGCAGGAGTAGGGTTCATAACAGAGATGGATGCAGTGTGTGTGTGTGTGTGTGTGTGTGTGTGTGTGTACTGGGAGACGGCTACAGGAATGTTGCCTGGAGACACAGCAGTCAGACTTTTAAAAATCCTGCCTAGTATTGGCCTTATTTACCTTCAACAGGGTCATTTTGGAAGTATTTTGGCTGCACTCATACATGCACGCCACTGGGCTTCCAAGAATGCACGTCTGAAGATTTCTTTTGTGACTTTATTATAAGGGTGCTTCCTTCCAAGGGATGCATTCATCAAGGTGTCACAGCAATGTGCTTCCTGCCTTTGGCCTTGCTGCAAAAGCCCTTTCAAACCAGCTGTGCACAGCTGCAATGCAGAGCGCGCCGCCTCCAGCACACGAATTAAATAAACATCATTCACTGTGTCTGAGAAACAGGCTGTCAAGGAATCAGGAGGAAAAGTGAGAAACTCAGTCAATTTGTCCTGATCCTTCCTTGACATAATCTGCATATGTTGAGCTATTGGGATCTGGTTACAGGGAAACATTCCAAGAGAGGAGCTGTGCCTTACTCTTCCAGAATACCCCCTTAGCATCTAGCCAGGGACACAGCAGCCCTCAGAAAATGCATATGACAGAACTTTTCACATTATCACCCTATAGTTGTCCTACAGGTACAACCTCATTCCGAAGTAACAAGCACTAGTTCTAGTTTTAAAAACTAAACACACTTTTGTCACCGACTTACTCAATTTGCAGGTAATCTCTTGTCTATTTACTGCAATTTTATTTTCACCTCAGTGAGTGTGTGGGACAATACTGGCCTGCCACCAGCATTAATTTACCCCCGTAAAGAAAGGGGCTTTTATTCACCTTGAAAGAAATAAGAACAGCAATTAGCTTTTGGACAATGCTTTACAGTTGACAAAAGGCTTTCACATACTTTATCTTCTTTAGAGCAAGGCAGGATGTGTTGGAGGCCTGTGCAGGGTGGTTTTCACCTGTGTAGGACCTGCCCTTCTTAGGTGATTCTGGGAAATTCTTACTCCCCTATTCTGAACATGTGGTGCAGCTGTAGGCTGCCAATTATAGCCAGCCTCCCTCACCCCAGCCACAGACATGGCCTGGATCCAGATCCAGGCAATCATAGCTCTCCATTCATCTAGACTTGGAGAAGGTGACTTATTTTCTTAGTCATGGATCTCAAAGGGTGTTATGCAGGGGCTGTCAGCAGTCTTCTCCATATGGGGATGGGATGTCTGTAATAGGAGAATAAATCCAACACAGAGAGAAGGTGGGGAAGGGAAGGAGCTGGACAAAGAGATAGGAAGGTCGGGTGGGAGAAGGACAGGGATGGGGAGAGAGGAAAAGGAAGAGACATAGAGATAAAGGTAGAGGCAGAGGTAGAGGCAGAGGCAGAGGCAGAGGTAGAGGTAGAGGTAGATAGATAAAGAGAGAGAAAGCAATCTCATTTGGATCACTTGTCATTCCTCCTCATGACTACTTGGTTATGAGAGCCAATAAATTCTCTTTTCTCTTAAGCCAGTGTGAGTTACTCTTCTGTGATTTGCAACCAAAAGCCTGACCAATATATTTTACAAAATTTGACGGATTTTTGAAGTTAAAAAAACAGACTGTCTTCCTATTGCCCAGATATAGTCTTTTCTGTGTCCCATTCACGTTAGGCTAGTTGTGTGACTTGCTTCAGTCAATCAAATAATCCATAAGCCATGGACATGTATGCGAGCAAAGGAATAAACCTTCTGCTGTGGTTAGGCCTGAGACGTTGGGAGTTTTTTATTACCATAGCAGAGCCTTGCTAAAAACCTTGCCTACCCTGACAGCCACACCTACATAGCGCTACAGCCCAAATATCAACTCCGGCTGTTTGATTCCAAATTCTGCAGTTCCTATTTACACTAGGCCAGGCTGCTTCAAGCAAACCTACTAAACTCTCCAAGTGTCCTAGGGCATCTCTGAAAAATAAAAACCAAACAAACAAGAAACCACAGTCTAATGGCGAACCCTAGGTAGTGCCAGGATGACTCATAATGAACAATGACAATCATAACAAGAAGGGCTCGTCTTAATGTCCAGGAAAAGGTCGCCTGAAAGAGATCAGGGCCCAGGCAGTCTTGCTCACTGGCACATTGCTCATGGGCACATCTTTAGAAGTTAGCACAGTACCTGGCACACTGTAAAGCTCAAAAAATATCTGTTTGAAGTTGAAGGGAATGGTTACTATTCGCAGACACTATGCTAAATGCTTTACCACACGCTCATCTATACTCACTTACTCTACAGACACGGCTTATGCATCTCCTATGTGTCAGGCAGGCTGCGAACACTGAGGATCCTGGGGACAACAGACCAGGTCCCTGTACTCATGCCACTTACAGTCTCCAGCAACGTTTCTTTTTATTGTTAGTCCTCACCCGAGGATATTTTTTTTTCCCATTGAGTTTTAGAGAAAGTGGAAGTGAGGGGAAGAGACAGAGAGAGAGAAACATTGATGTGAGAGAGACACATCGATTGTTTGTCTCCCACATGAGCCCCGACCAGGGCCAGGGACCGAGCCTGCAATTGAGGTGCGTGCCCTGGACCGGAATCGAATCCGGGACCCTTCAGTCTGTAGGCCGACATTCTATCCACTGAGCCAAGCCAGCTAGGGCTCCAGCCGGGTTTCTCACTCAGCAATACATACTGACATTTTGGGCTAGGGAATTTTTGTTATTGTTGTTGTGGCGGGGCCTCTCCTGGGCATTTTAGGTGCTTAGCAACATTCCTGACCTCTACCCTTTGCCCCCAGTGTGACAATCGAAAATGTCTCCAGGCATTGCCAAATGTCACCCCAGATTGAGAACCACTGGACAGCAGGTTATTGACTGAAATACGTTAAGTATAAAAGTGCCATTAGTAAACACAAAACAGGGTCAAGTAACAGAAAATGACCCAAAGGGAGGTGCAAAGACTGAGCGGTCAGGGAAGACCTCGGTTCTAAGTTAACATCGAAGAGACCTGAATGGAGCGAGCGCTAGCCCTGTGGCTGCCTGGGGAAGAATTTTCCTACAAGAGGGAGCAGTCAGAGCAAGGACCGTGAGGTGGAAGTGCGCCTGTTGTTTTTGAGAAGAGACAAGGCTGGAGAGGCTGGAGCAGAGCAAGGGAAGAGCGTGGGAGGAAATGTGGTCCCAGAGGCAGCGGAGGCCAGTGGGAATGGTCTCACAGGCCCGGCAAGGACTCGGGATTCTATCCCGAGTGGGGTGGGAGCCACGGGAAAGTTTCAGCAGAGAAGTGCCAGGTTCTGACATACTTTCACATAATTACTCTGGTTGCTCCATGGAAAACAGAATAGAAGGGACAAGAGTAGAAGGAAGATGAATTAGGAGGCTACTCAGCTATTCTAGGTACAAGATGGCTTTGCCAGGAGGGGTGAGGGGAGGGGTAGATGGATTCTAGATTTTGAAGGGAGATGTGTTGTATATGGACAAAGAGGGAAAGGAGTGGATAATAGGATGTACTATTAATATCCTCATTTTATAGATGAGGAAACCAGAGTGCAGAGAGTATGAGTAACTTGTGCAAGGCCATCCAGCTAGCAAAGGTACTGCCAGGCTTTCACCCAGACACCGATTCCAGAGCCTGCCTCTTAATAGCCACACTATATGGCCAATCATGCCTGGCAGCAAAGCAGGGAGCAAATTGAGGGACTCCACTCACCCGTTTCCTTTTTACTTAGCACCCTATCACCCTGTCTCAGGTTCCAGAATATCCAAGACAGGTCCATATAGTCAGAATACAAAGAGCAAGCAAGTGCAGGGAGGGGCAGTTGGAAGTAGAAAAGGGCACAGAGGGGATAAATGGTGATGGGAAAATAAAATAAAAATACAAACAAGCAAAGGGCAGACCTGACTCTCCTCCTTACTAGCTCTTGTCAGATCCATTCTGATGCAAAATCATAGATATTTAATTCTCACAAGGCAGACAGCTTTAAAAATTCAAAATTCCCAAGGAGACTTATTGAAATATGTATTTACACCACATGTTATTAACAACAAAGCTCAGCTCAAGGTTGTATATAGTGCTGGTAAAAAGCATCCAGACTGGTTACACATTTAGATCATTATCTGGGATGTGAAGACACACTTGAAAAAAAAAAATTTGAGCACTGTTTAAAGGTATGCATTACTCAATCAAAGTCTGCATAAAGTTTCCCCAAATTTCTCTCTAAAAGCCACTTTGGATGTTCCTTGCATAATAACAAAGAATAAAAGCTACTTGTCAATGAGAAATCCTTGTTCTTTCCGCTGCAGTAAAAATGACTGAAATAATACATGGAGATAATATAGCAAAACACTAATATGCACACATCTGCTAGCAAATATTGCAGATAATGCAGAGAGAACATGATTGATGATGTTAAGAAACAACCCAGAAGAAAACATGCTATATAGAAGGTTTGGTACATACATTTGTATTACATGCAAATGCTCCTCGCATGAGATGTTATATTATACATTCTGTTTGAGTAATAGACACCAGAACAACTGCTTTTCTCAGGGCCACCTGAAGGAAGGATGGACTGGAGAAGATTCGTGACCTCTCACTATATCAATGTTTCATGGGGAAACTCGACCACTAATGGAGCCGTTACCTTGGTGGGGTTCTCTAAAATGCACAGGAAGAGCACCTTTCAGAGATAGTCCCACAGGGGAAATTCATCCGCAGCCCCATGCATCAGCAAGTTACTACAGACAAGTAGCTGAACCTAGGATGGCACTATGGGGTGTCGTCAATGCGGATAATGTTATATGTTTTTCAAAGGCCTTTAAGAGATAGCAGTCTGTTCACAACTTTGTAATCACATGGAAATGACCTTGGAAATCTCTACAGCAATGACCTTTTACTGGTTATTTCATAGCAAAGTATTTGGAAGAGTTGCCTCACTTACAGATGAATCATAAAATTTTCTTGTTAAAGATAAGAGTTGTAATTTGTTAAAATTTTCTGTGATGACAAGTAGTCCTCTACCTAGCAGGCATTTGGGAAAAAAAGTAAACTTAATTTGCTCTTCCAAAGTCAAGATGACTTTTAGTAATGAATCAGAGATGTACTATTTTTCAAAAGAAACCCGTGCTATGGAAAGAACATTTTGAAATGGTTGGTTGGGATATTTCATTGGCCCATGATTTTGTTTTTGACAATGACATAAAAAGTCTCAAATCTGCAAAATTTTAAAAACTTGGGAACATAACTTTCTAATTTTCCCAAAAGCCTTCCAAAGAAAAATTTTAGTAATTTTTTAAAATTTCAGTTTACATTTTATTTATTATTTTTAATTGAATTTATTAGGGTGACACTGGTTAACATAGTTATATAGACTTCAGGTGTACAATTCTACAACACTTCATCTGTACACTGTGTTATGCGTTCATCACCTCAAGTCAGGTCTCCATCCAAAACCAGTTATTCCTCCTATAGGCTCCTCCACCTCCCCCATAGCCCTCTCCCCAGGTAATCACCACACAGTTAAAGAAGAATTTTAATAACTTATTTTTAAAAATATATTTTTATTGATTTCAGAGGGGAAGAGAGAGGGAGAGAGAGAGATAGAAACATCAATGATGAGAGAGAATCATTGACAGGCTGCCTCCTGCATGCCCCATACTGGGGACTGAGCCCGCAACCTGGGCATGTGCCCTGACTGGATCTCCTGGTTCCTAGGTTGATACTCAACCACTGTGCCACACTGGCCGGGCAGAATTGTAATAATTTAAAACACATTCTTAAAACTGTAAAAATACAATGCCTTATAATTAGTTTATAAGACCTTCTGATTGACATCAGAAAAAAAGAGAAATGTATTAACTGAACTTCATATATTGGTTAAAAAATAAGTATTATGATTTAGCTCAACTCATTTTGCCTTTCTTCCGGAATTTACATAGTTTGTATGTTTTCATTCCAGTGGCAATAGCCCTCATAACCAGTGTCAAAATAAATTTAAGAGAGAACCAGACCTTTCAATAACATTATCTCCAAATATTAAATATTTTAAATCACATAACGGTATAGGTTTTTGTGTGGCATTAATGAAATGTAGACTTCAGTACTGATTTTCATCCTTATCTTTTTCTTTCTTTTCAATCATTTTATTTCCGGTTCTTATATGATTGCACAGACTAGGAATATAAAAGTGAATAGAAGTTTACTTTTATTTTAAAAAGCATGCTTACTGAATGTTTAATAATTTACATAGACATTATTTTACATGTATTCTAGTAAATATATTTACCCATGTAACTACAGCCACGGTCAAGATATAGAAAGTACCCATTACCCCCAAATTTCCTTCATGCTTCTTTGTAGTTAGTCCCGAGCTCCCTGCAATTCACCATCCCTCAGCCTCAGACAATCATTGATCTGCATTCTGTCACTACAGGTTATTTTTCCTGTTTTAGAATTTCACATAAATAATCCTATATGCTCTTTTCTTTGAGACGTATACACAGTTATGTGCATAAGTAGTTTATTCCTTTTATAAATCCAAACTAGTTGGATATATAACTAGTTTGTCCTTTCATCTGTTGATGGGCACTTGGGTCTCTTCCAGGGTTTCATGTACAAATCTTTGCACAAACAGCTATTTTCACTTCTCTTAGGTAAATGCCTAGGACTAGAGTTGTTGGGTCATAGGGGAAGTGCATGTCTAACATTATGAGAAATTGCTCAACTGTTTTTGAAAGTTCTTGTGACTTTTAAAAAAATATATTTTATTGATTTCAGAGAGGAAGGGAGAGGGAGAGAGAGATAGAAACATCAATGATGAGAGTCATTGATTGGCTATCTTCTGCATGCCCCAAGCCTGCAACCTGAGCATGTGCCCTGACTGGGAGTCAAACCGTAACTTCTTGGTTCATAGGTCGATGCTCAACCACTGAGCCACACCAGCTGGGCTCCTGTGACTCCTTTTTATTCCCACCAACAATGTATGAGGGTCCCACTGCTTTCTTGTCAGCCTTTTAAGTTTTAGCCATGTGTGGGTAGATAGTGGTATCTCATCATTTTCACTTTGGAGTATGTTTACAATGTACCTCATGTGGGAGTACAGTAGTACACATACTGTCTCCAAAATAGATCCATCTCTGTGTGTCGATGGGGCTGCTAAAAATGTTCACCAGTCACGATATGCAACCAAAACTGAGCAGATACACAACACACAGTGATGACCAGGTCCCTGCCCTAAGTGCTGGCCACTCCAGAGCCTAGGAGATTGCTTTGGGCTCGGGGTTTAAAAGGTTATGCTTTTAATTCATATGAATTTAGAAAGGAGAGAGCGCCATTTCCTGCTTTCAGGTCTAAGTTTGGTACCTGTTAGCAGAGGCTGCCTGTCCCCTGGGGCAGCGGGGAGACTCGGCCACACATTTTTGCTCCAGCACTGTGTCACCCGTGGTGCTGGCTTTGGTCTCACCTTGATTGAAGTTCATTTGCACAGAGGGTGACCCTAAAGAAAAACACGTTTCTCCTTCCAGCACAGCCCCAGGAGGTGGCCAGGCCCGGCAGTTTCTCGGGCACTTTACTGGCCATTCACTCTAAAGTGTGGGGATACTCATCTGTCATTTCACGGCTTGTTGGCAGGAAAGCAGCAGCGCAAATACCAAGAAGCCTCAGCAGTCGGTCCGTTTCGCGCAGGTCAGATGCCCAGTAATATGCACAGTGTGACAGTTTAATCAGAGAATCGTGCGGTATTACTGCTTCTGCCTCAGAGGAGCAGACTTTCTTTGCTTTTCAAGAAAGCTCTTTTCAGATAGCTATTAGCTTGTTGAATGAGGGACTGCACAAAAGAAATGCGGGCTCCTTGTGGTCTTTCAGATCATTAAAAAGTAACCCAGGTGGCAGAGCCAGTTATCATTTCCTCAGCGGCCGTGGATGAAAAGAGCAAGATTGGACACCAATCTGGGGCTACATGACGGCCCGGCCATCCGCCCAGAGTGAAAGCGGGTTCATCAATTCCGTGGAAAATAAGGAGTCAAAGTGATTACTTAGCATTGTGTGGGCAAGCCAACCTGTTGATTCGACTGCATGTGTTGCTCTTCAGATGTCCGTCTGGTCTTGAAGAGTCTCACACAGCCAAGCAGTGATCTTGTTTTTTTGTTTTTCTCTCTTGTGGGACTTCCTACAGGGTCAAACTCTTGAGCTACCTGGAACTGGCCGGGCAAAGTAAAGTTGGGGTGTGTGTGTGGGGCGGGGGGGGGGGGGGGGGAGGTGAGTGTGAGGCAAATTCACTGAGTTCTCAGACATCAAGACATTGTTAGCAATGATTGGTAATCAACTATCGGAATGCTTTTCTGTTACATTCCCTGGGAGAGCTCAAATAATGCCTTTCTTATTTAGGCGAACTTGCCCACTCTGCTTGCCAAGAGTATGTGTGGCCTAATCACAATTCCCCTAAAATGTGTAGCCACCAGAGCAGAAAAAAAAATGCTTTAGGTCAATAGCACTTTCTGCAAATATGCTGCTTTTCTACTAATGCCCAGACTCAAACTGGCCCTTAAACATTGGCTGGCAATCTCTAAGCACCATGGGGCTGCTAGGGGGAGAGAGAGGAACGGGAAGGTGAGAGGCTGTGAGTTCAGACTTTCACTTAAGGAGAGCAGATTTTGGAAGCTGCCAAGTGAGTTAAGGGGCTGGTGAATTATGGGGTAAGTGGGGATATGATACACACGTCAGTGCTGGAAATGGGGACAACTTCCCATGGCAGAGGGAAAACAACTGTGGATTTGGGGCAAACCCCTGAACTTCCTCTGTAAACTGAGGAAGCTGAACATCAGTTTCAAAAGGGTTGTTTTGGGTTTGTTTGTTTGTTTTTGCGTCTAGACCAGCCATGGGCAAACTACGGCTGTGGGCCGGATCCGGCCTGTTTGAAATGAATAAAACTATTGAAAAAAAAGACCGTACCCTTTTATGTAATGATGTTTACTTTGAATTTATATTAGTTCACACAAACACTCCATCCATGCTTTTGTTCTGGCCCAGTTTAAGAACCCATTGTGGCCCTCAAGTCAAAAAGTTTGCCCACCCCTGCTCTAGACCCTTCTTTAAATATAAGTTTATTCAGAAGCCCAATAAGTGAAATGGATGAAAAGGGTGTTGCTCTTCTAAACATCAGAGAAATATGGACCAAAGCTACAATGAGATATCACCTCACACCTGTTAGGATAGTATTTCCAAAAAATAGCAAAAAGGTAAGTGTTGGCGAGGATTTGGAGAAATTGGAACCCTTAGACACTGTTGGGAGGAATACTGAATGGTGCCTCCACTATGAAAAATAGTATGGAGTTCCCACAAAAAAATGTTAAAAATAGAACTGCCATATATGATCCAACAATCCCGCTTCTGAGTATATATCCAAAAGAAGTGAAGTCAGGATGTCAGAGATACCTGCACCCCCATGTTCACTGCAGCATTATTCACAATAGCCAAGATGTGGATAAAGAAAATATTATATATTCAACAGCATGTTATTCAAACCTTAATAAAATAACTTTGTGACATAAATGTAGAGGGCATAATGCTAAATGAAATAAACCAGTCACAGAAGGATAAATACTGCATGATTCCACTTACATGAAGTATCCAAAATAGTCGAACTTATAGAGGCAGAGAAGAGAGGGGGAAATGAAGATTTATTTTTCAGTGGGCATAACATTTTTGTTACGTAAGATGAAAGAGTTCTAGAGATGTCAGTACAACATAGCATCTGTAGTATGGTAAATGATGCAGTGCTTTGCACTTTAAAACATGTTAAAAGTATCTATAATGTTAAAACTATCTATCTAATGTTAAATCTATCTATCTAATGTTAAAAGTATCTATCTAAGGTTAAATCTATCTATCTAATGTTAAAAGTATCTATCTATATGTTAAAAGTATCTATCTAAAATATGTTAAAAGTATCACGCTAAGTGTTATCAAAAAACAAACATACCAAAAAAGCATAAAAAAACAAGGAACATTTTGGAGGTGACGGATATATTTAGTACCTTGGTTGTAGTGATGGTTTCATTAATGTATTCATATGTCCACACTCCTTGAGATATATACATTAACTGCTTACAACTTTTAAATAGAAACTATACTTTAATAATGCTTTAAAAACATGGGTGTTGCTCTCACTTTAGAGGGCTTGGGGGCAGGTAGGCTCAGTGCTGCTGTTCAAACTCCCCTCTCTCTCTTAGTACCTGAAGAGTTTCCGTGGAGCATCCTCCAAAAACATTGTGGGAACCCCTTTTAGGGCTGTTTCATCTCTGAAGCTATGGAACGCCAATGGCTCTCAGAGTGTGGTCCCCTAATCAAAAGCATCAGCATCACCCACACTTATTAGAAACGCAAATGCTCAGTCCACATCCCATAAGTACTGAGTCAGAAGCTCTGTGTTACAGAAGCTCTGCAGGCGGTCCTGAGGCCTCCTTGTTTGAGAGCCACTGTGCTATTCCCTGATGCTGAAGAAGGTGTGTTCCCCCCAAACCATCACCAATACCGTGGCCATTAGAGGAGAACCTAGTAGATTTAGGTCAGCAAGGGAAGTCCCTACTGGGGAAGAGACTTAAGAACAGTTATGAATTTCTTCTGCAAATTGAATATCAGAGGCTGCTCAACACACTGCCCCGCCCAGTCTGCAGAACCCCGAGCAGAGTTAAAAATAGTACAGAGACCCTGCATCTTGTAATGCTTTACTTAAAAAAAAAAAAAAAAAAAAAAAAAAAAAAAACTAATAAAGAAAAACTTAAAAGGCAATTTAAACAACATGCTCATGAAAACTGTACTATGCCTGGCCCTATGCTTCCACTGTTGTCTGGGGACCTCCACGTCCATAATAACTGTTCAGTCGATTTGTACAGAGATAAAGCGAGGCCCCAGAATCACACAGATGATAACCACAGTGACAGTAATAATAACAGCTATAGAATGCTAGGCACTGTGCCAATTTTTAATGGGTTTTCTTATTTAATACTCAGAATATCTTAATGAGGAACTGCTATTATTTACAATTTTGTAGGTGAAGAAAATGAGATAGAGAAAGGTCACGTAACTTCTTATGGGAAGCAAAATAATGGTCCCCCCACAGATCTCCACGTCCTACTCTCTGGAGACTGTGAGTTTATTATCTTACACAGCAAGCGGATTGTGTAGATGTGGTTAAAGTCAGGGCACTAGGCGGGGAGCTTATTCTGGTGAGCCCAACACAGTCACAGGAATTTTTATAAGAGGGAGGCAGACGGGTGAGAATATGAGAAGGAGCTGCCATGATGGAAACAGAAGTCAGAGTGATGCAGTCACTAGCCAAGAAATGTGAAAAAAGGCAAGGAACCAATTCTCCCCTACAGCCTCCAGAAAGAACACAGTCTTTTGACACCTTGATTTTAAAGTCCATTGCACCAATTTCAGATTTCTGACCACCCAAATGTAAGGTAACAAATTTGTATTAAGCCACTAAGTTGGTGTTAATTTGTTATAGCAGCGGTAGACAACTAATACACTTGTCAAGGTCACAAGGCCATTAGGCTGTGGATCAAGACTACAACTCCACAATGTCTGAACCTATATCCTCAATTCTAACTCTGGCAACGGTGTTTAGGGCCTTCCCTACATGAGGTAAGTGGTGAGAAGAGGCATGGATAGTCTCTCCCAAGTTGTTTTCCTGTCTTGTCCATCAGTAATCCAGCTATACGAAGGGTTCTTCTTTCTTGGGTGGGGTTTCATGGCCTTTCTCATGGACTATTTTAAAATGCTCCTCTGTTAAGTGTGTTACTAGCTGATTTTTCCAATGAAAGAAGATTTCCTTCTTATATGGCAGATATATCTGCCTGTTAAAATGCTTCATAGTAGATTTCTTGAGGGGAGAAAAGTGGTTTTTCTCCTGGCTCCTGGTTGAACTACCTACAAGGGGTAGGTGCTCTAGCTTCTAGTCAAACACATGCACCTCTTGACCTCCAAAGGAACCACTACCCCGGCTTATCTGAATGTTCCAGAAGGAGGCGGCAATGAGAACTTGTGTCTCACAAGCCACCCTCTTATGACCAAAGTTCCTCCTTATCTGTAATAAGGGCATGATATGATCTGTTCCAAGCACCTCACAGAAACTTCCTTAAGATCTATGAGTTTATAGATGTGGAAATGCATCCTAACCTGTAAAACTTCAGCTATGAAAAAAAATGCATATTATTATTTCTTTAACAGTCCTTATTGCTACCATTTAACTTCATTGTCAGTGTGAAAAATAAAAGGTATTAATGAGTGGGATGAACTTTTCTTACTCAGGCATTTGTGTCTACAGTAGAGCGAGAAGGAAGTAGAAGTAACCTATTGGAGACAGTAAAGAAACTGGAGAAAAACCCCAGCTCAAAGAGTCAAAATCAGAATAAATTCATATTAGAACACTCCAAAGATTATGCTCTTTCTAGTACTCTAGATTAAAAATTAGAAGTACCTTTCTAAAAAATGGCCTTTAAAGCATTTGTGCAGAGATTGCCAACTCACTGAAGCTGGGGAACTCCATGAGAACCTAAGGGCTTTCCAGAATCTCATCGTTGGCAGTCAGAGGTGAAAAATGAGGGGCAGAGCATTTCACTTCTCATCCTTCAGCATTTAATCCAAGTCGCACCTCTCCTCTGAAGCCTCCCAAACCAGCCCAGGCGATGGCACTCGTTCCTGGTGGTGGTGCTTCCCTCTCTGCCTTTCGTGGGCACTTGGCATTCACCGTCTTGTGTCAGAATTTCACTTGTTTGAAACCCATCTGGGTTGTAAAGTACTTGAGGGAAGATATCATGTCTTATATGTGCTCTGTGTCCGCACAGGGCTTAGACTTGTACAGAGATCTGAGATCAGGTGATGAACTCAATTTCTAGGACGTTTTTGCTCACACCTAAAGCTCACACAACAAATAGCCCTGTGGCCTTGCCTAAGCTTTTAGTATCATCCCATGTGTTCCATCACTTTCTTGACTTACTGTTATTATCTTTCCCTTTATTCTCCGTAGCCCAGTTAGGATCCTAAATCTTGAACTTAGAGAACTTGCTGTGGCATACCATACAGATCCTTCCTCCAGGATCAAGGCGCCCATGCTCCAAACTGCTAGGAATGTTGGCAGATGATGGCTATAAACTTCCCTCAGCCCAAGAGAGCCACCTTACCAAAGTCACATACCTTTTAAGGGACCATATACTAAAAATGTGGAATATAAAGATTCTTGCCTAAAGGTGGTTCAACTGAGAAGGGTTTTCCTAGCCTACAGACTCCCTGTGGGACTGGCTGAGCCCTCTTTTACAACTCTAGTGTAGCTGAACTCCTTCCTCTGTCCAGTCCTACCCTGCTTCCCTCTCTTCCCCGCAAGTCAGGTTCCTGAGAGCCCACTGCATTAAACGTCTTGCATGTGAATCTCTTCGTTAGAGTCTGTCTCCTAGGGCACTGGTTGGCAAACTGTGGCTCGCGAGCCACATGTGGCTCTTTGGCCCCTTGAGTGTGGCTCTTCCTAAGCCTTAGGAGTACCCTAATTAAGTTAATAGCAATGTACCTACCTATATAGTTTAAGTTTAAAAAATTTGGCTCTCAAAAGAAATTTCAATCGTTGTACTGTTGATATTTGGCTCTATTGACTAATGAGTTTGCCGACCACTGTCCTAGGGAACCTGCCCTATGACAGATCTTACACATCAATAAGCAAAGGATAAACAATGAAAGGATAAACAATGCCCATAGCAAGAGGGACTGGGAGCGCTGCCTCTCCTAAGGTCAAGCCATACCAGTCTCGCCATGGCTGCCAACGCCTGGCAGTGAACACAGCCATCAGCGTGGACATCGAGTGCCAGAAAAGTGAAGTTTGGCCATCTGTGCTCTCTCCGTCAGTGCCGCCCACTAGAACTTCCTCTAGTGACAGACATGTTCTCTGCCTGCACTGTCCAGGGCGATAGCCACCAGCCATTAGTGGACCCTGAGAACTTGACATATGACTAGTGTGACTAAGGGAACTGACTACTTTTAAAAATTAATTTAACCCTGGCAAATGTGGCCAGTTGGTTGGAGTATCATCCCATATACCAAATGGTTGTGGGTTTGATTCCCAGTCAGGGCACATACCTAGGTTGCGGGGTCAATCCCAGGTTAGGGCACATATAGAAGACAACCAATTGATGTTTTGATGTTTTCTCTCACATCAATGTTTCTCTCTCTCTCTCTCTCTCTCTCTCTCTCTCTCTCTCTCTCTCTCTATCTCTATCTCTCTTCCCTCCCGCCCCCCCCCTGCTCTCTAAAAAAGATCAATAAGCATATCCTCAGGTGAAGATTAAAAGAAATTAATTTTTATATATAAATAGTCCCATGTGTCTTGTGGCTGTCATATTGGACAGGCAGCCCTAGCCTGTGAACCCAGCAGGTCCAGAAAGGCAGGACCACAATAGATCCAATTCCACCTGCTTTTATTTCTACCACCACCCAGGGTACTTGGCCTAATTCCTTAAAACTCGTCCTAATGAGTCATATATAGGGACTGTGTATGAGTACAGTCTAATGAGCCCCAAACGATTATGCACATTGTTAAATCTAAGTGTCAGAGAGCTTTGCTGTAAGTTTATGCTGATTACAACACATAAATCTACTCATGATGGCTCGCCCTCCTAGTCTTTCATTCTCCTGGCCCGCCAAGGGGTTTATCACCTAGATGGAGAGACAGAACATGCATTTGTGTGCAATTTTAAATTAAGGAATACCCCCTCCATGACTCTGTATGTGTATACATTTGATTAATGTCTGTATGGTGTGGGGGCTTTCTCTTTACATTTCATGTGTAGAAAAAAGAAAAAGAGCAAGAGATAGTTGCCATGTTGACGTGGGCGGGCTCACAGCTTGGGAATGCATTGAAGACCTTTAGTTCTGCCCTGTTCCTCAGACAGGGATGATCTCTTATTACTGACTCAGAAATGTCAAAGGGGGCCAAGGGTGAGAGCACATGGCTGCACCAGGCAAGTTCACGACCATTCTGCAAAAATGACTGGACATGCATGCCCTCCGGACAAGGAGTCACTGGCATCACCTTGCCATCTGAGGGCTGGCCCTTACACAATCCGGCCGTGCTGCTGAATGCGACTGACATGGAATCCGACGCAATTTGAAACTATCCTTGTTTACTTAAAGCCCAGAAGCCTGGCGCGAGAAGAAGAATCCCAGGGACAGGCAACGGTAGTTAAATTTGTACATTTTTCTCTCTTGTTGCAATTTATCTTTTCTGAGCAATTTAATGAAGACTCCAGAGGAAAGAATTAACTGTCTGCTGCTTCCATTACCACATAATGAAAAGGTCGGAAGGAGCACCATGCACTGTACGCTGAGCTGCTAGAAAAGCCTATTCTTAGAGTGAGTCTCTTTTGTGGGCTGTTCACACTTGCACGTTGCCACCCACCAATAGTACAGGCGAGTGTCAGTGTGAGAAGCAGAAACCGAGAGCTGGTACAGATGGTCCCGCACAAGGGTGAAGGGCCTAGCCCACAGGGATCAGCGCACGACACCCACAGCAGCAGCGAGGGGCGCGCAGGCCACAGTGTGCATCCAGAGGGACCGGGCTGTCATTAGATTCGCACTTTGAGAAGACTGTAATCATCCTTGGTCCCGAGTGCATTTTTAAGTAGCTTGTCCGTAGGGTTACATCCATCGAAGGCCTCCGGGCAAAAGGGCCTTGCCAGCAGGAATTTAAGGGACTCCTTGCAGTCCCTGCAGCATCTGGAAAGCCACCCCTGCCCCCAGGCTGCCTCACGTACCCAGAGAAGAAAGATTGCAGCAACACACACCTCCTCTACAGAAGGCAAAACCGAAGATAAAATAACACTATGGCGCTTTGGAATTCACCAGGACATTGACTTGTAAAGCTTTACAAGTGAGATCTGTCTAGAAATACCACACAAGAACAGAGACAGTTAAGTACAGGGTCTTCCCACCTCAACACCCGTGGGGACAGTCTCTCCACTCATGCTGGGGCCTCCCCAACACATTCTGATTGGTAATACGGAAAGATTCGATGGATGAGTCACTGTACAGCTTCTTTTTCACCTTAAAATAGGTTATTTTTTTGGTTACATAAAAAATAGCCTCATTTTTAGGAAATACACTGGAATGTTTAAAAATAAAGTTATATTTTATATAAATGACTCACAGAAAAAAGGTATGTGCATATCTCTAATGGCTAGCTACAAATATGAAAATGTATTTAAACATACCTAGGTGTGTATAACCGTGTATGTGTGTGTGTGTGTGTGGTGATGGAGGAGCAAGAGTAAATGATAAAGCAAATGGGGTAAGATGTGAACAGCAGGTGAATCTAGCCAAAGGAATTTGGGAAGCCTTTGAAATATTTTTCTTTTACAACTTATCTGTACATTTGAAACTATTTCCAAGTTTTAAATAGTTTAACAGCTTAAGAAGTTTTAAATAGTTTAAAAGTTTTAAATGTTAAGTTAGTTCCCTTTTCTTCGTCTCTGTATTGACGGGCTTCTTGCTAGAGGCCCTTATAGTTATACAGCGGCCACACTGTGGGTGAGTGTGTCCGCGAGGGTAGCCCCACTCTGCGAGAAGACAACAACCCTGCCGATGTGTTTAATCAGAATGAGAACTCTCTTGGAGAAACCAATCACACAGACAGTTGTAGCACGGCTCCTCCATGGTGTGCTGGTGATTGTTGAGAGTATTTGCTGGGGATGGAGACAGGATTAGGGCTAGGGAATGCAAGGACATATCTAGTTAATTTCTTCCTCTCCTCCCTTAAAATACTACAATCAAGAGTATTAGAATTTTAAAGTTTTAGAAATAAATATCGAATGTGTCACAAACCAAATTAAAATATATGAAAAAAACAAACTATAGGAGAGGAAGAAAATCCCTAAATTTTTTATACCACTCTTTTTTTGGGGGGGGGGGGGTAGGGTGGGGATAGGGAGGGATGTCTGATGCAAGAGATAAGATCAGTTTCTTACTAGGACAGAGCTCTCCGAATACAGGCCTCAATCATTACTGGTTTTCTTATATGCGCCAACAAACAGAATCGTGGACACAACTGAACGTAGATATGATTAAGTGAATGAGTAGCACCTGAGACAAAGTTCTGCACTCAACTCCTCATCTTTAAGGATGCATTTTAAGATATTTTAAAACCTAAGCAGAGACGTTTTTAACTATGGGGTTCTCTTTATATAAGTTTATTTTTTCCTCTTCTCTTTTCTTATTTAGAATTCCATATTGAAAGTTTACTAGGACCATTAAGAAAAAGGTGAGGTACAAACGGGGAGAGGATATTTTCTACCCATATAACTAAATAGGATTAATATTCAAATTTAGAAATCATTCTTATAAATGAATTTAAATTACAAAAACGATTTTTAAAATAATGTGAAAATCTGGGACAGGTATTTCCAGAAGAGAAAGGACAAATGGCCAAAACACTTTGCAAAGATGCTCAAAATCATTAATAAGTGGAAGTACAAACTAAAACCACAAATACCACGTCATCAACTCAGAGTGGCAAAATCCACAGCCTGACAATATCAAGTGCTGACAAAGTTGCAGAACAATGGCACTCTCTAGAAGGAGTGAACATTGGCATACCACTTTGGAAAACAATCTGGCATCACAGAGCAGAACTGAAGGCATGCATACCCTGTGGTCCAACAACTGTACTGTTGTGAATATGCTAGGAAACTCTGACAAAGAGGCAGTGGGAGTCTATGCAAGAGTATTCATAATAACAACACGTTTATAATGGAAGCTATCTAAGGTCTGCCAACAGCACAGTAGACTAACAGCTTGAGGCATTTCATACAACATAACACTATCCCGCATTGAAGATGGGTAAAGAACAGCTATATGCACTGACAAAATGACCCCCAAGCACACAATGTTGGACTTAAAAAAGCCAATTGCAGAAGATCACATATGTTAAGATTCCAGTTTTGGAAAGTTCATATAGGTTTGTTTTTAGGGACAGAAACATATGTGGGAAAACTATAAAAACAACAAAAGGATGATAAACAAAAATTCAAAGTAGTGGTTAAATCTCTTTAGGGCAGAAAGGGGAAGTGATCAGGAAAAAACACACAGACCTTGAATGGAAATGCCAAGAGCCTGTTTCTTGAAAGAGGTGTGGGCACACATTCATTGCATTGTCATTCTTTACACTGTACACATTTAACAAATATTCCTTTGTGTGCAGCCAATATTTACTAAAAAGGACCCTCAAGAATTGTTGAAGAAGCAAATGGCCAAACAATTTTTATCCAAGACTCGCTGAAAGAAGGACAAAGAGTGCAATGACCCTCCAGCCATGAGGCCCTGGAAGTCTTTTCTACCACGCATGCCCACCGGGCTTCTTGTCTCAGTCCCGCTCTACTCCCTCAACCCCAAACCAAGTATCACTCAGAGCTACCAGTGGTGCAGGGTCGGAGGGAATTTTCACGGTGCTCCTTCAGAAGCAGCAGCCAAGCTTTCCTCTCTCTCCGTCATGCAATCTATCCCTCATTAAAATTCGGGCTTCTTTCACGTGTGAATGTCAAGACCACTGTCCTGTTCATACGAGTACACGCACACACCCAAACTCGGCAGCTTGCCTGGGTTGTTATCGTACACAGATATTACCCAACTCTTGACTTTGACTTATTTTCTGTTTGTACACAATTCATAATGATAACAGAGCACCATATTTAAAACAAAGCATCTCCCTGTCCTCCAATTAGAACATAAAATCTGAAAAAGCTCCTTGAAAGGCAGATACCTGTTTGAGATCAACCATGTAGCAGCAGCCCCTTAAACCAAAAGTAAAATTTAAAGTGAGTGGTGCAGCTATTGTCAGTACAGCACTTACAAATAAAATAAACCTAGCTCCAGGGAGATCTGGCTCCTCACCTTGGTAGGTCATTAGAGATAAAAAAACATTCACCACTCTGGCTGGTATGCTCAGTGGTTAGAGCATCAGACTGTGCACCGAACGGTCTCAAATTCGATTCCCGGTCAAGGGCATGCACCTCAGCTGCAGATTAGATCCCCAGCCCCGGTTGGGGGTTGTTCAGGAGGCAACCAATCAATGTGTCTCACATCAATGTGTGTCTCTCTCTCTCTCTCTCTCTCTCTCTCTCTCTCTCTCTCTCTCTTTCCTCTCTCCATCTAGTAGACAGGAAGAAAGGTGTGTTATATTTTCAATACGGTGACACTTTAAAAACAATTGTTTTCATATCAATCACTACAGTGAGTTTGGGCTCTTTCAGCAGTAACATCTCAATAGGGAAAAAAATCAAACTGGTATAAAAATTCTTCTAAATTACTTACTGGAAGAGCCCATCACTGAGTCCCCTGAAGCTTACGAGACTTAGTGAGTAGCAGCTGTAAAAATAGCACTTACCTCAGCATATTGTGCTACTGAGCTGGCCTCAACTGCATAGACTCTCCTGGCTCCAGCCTGTACAGCAAAAAACGACAGGATTCCTGTTCCACAACCAACATCCAGAACAACCTGGAAGGAAAGGAGAAGACAGAAATGGGGTGAAAACACAAACAGGTGCTTGGCTGTTGGCGCCACCCCAACCTGAGCACTGGAACCAGACTCAAGTGCTGGCTTTGATATTTACTATACGTAGTCTTACTGGGGCCAAGTTATGAGTCTCTGTGAGACTCCTTTTTCTCTTCTGTTAAACAGTGGTTATTAATACCCACTTCTTAAGGTTTGCCATAGGGGTTAAATAATATGAAGTGTGTGCAAAGTGCTTGGCACACAACTGGTGTTTTCAAATTGTTACTATTATTATAGTTTCTGTAGCATGGGTTATTTTTAGGATGTTTAGGGCCAAGAAAAGTCAAGTGTTGTGAATGAGCTTGCTTACCAAGTCAGTCAGCATGAACAAAGCAAACACTGTCTCCAACAATTATTAGAATTATATATATCATTATATATTACATTTTATATCCTATATAATAAAACCCTAACATGCAAATTGACTGAACAGCAGAATGACTGGTTGCTATGACACACACTGACCACCAGGGGGCAGATGCTCAACGCAGGAGCTGCCCCCTGGTAATCAGTGCGCTCCTGCAGGGGAGCACCACTCAGCCAGAAGCTGGGCTCACAGCTGGTGAGTGCAGCGGTGGTGGCAGGAACCTCTCCTGCCTCTGTGGCAGCGCTAAGGACCCCTCGCAGGATGTCTGACTGCCAACTTAGGCCCGCAGACATCCCCCGAGGGGTTCTAGACTGCGAGAAGGCGCAGGCCGGGCTGAGGGACCCCACCCCAGTGCATGAATGTCATGAACCAGGCCTCTAGTATATATATATTAAAAACAAGAATCACCTCATTTGTCTCTTAACACCTAGCACACTGGTGTTAAGGTTTTAATTTATTATTAAAACCATTAATATATATATATATATATATATATATATATATATATATATATAAAATATGTAAAATTTTCAGAAATAACTGAACATAAAATCTTTAGAAATCCAAAAGTGAGTTGTTGTTGTTGTTGTTGTTGTTGTTGTTGTTTTACCAGTTCCCTCCACAAAATTGGGAGGTTTATATGGAGAGTATTAAGGCAGTGGACAGATGGAATTAACAGATACTTTTCTTTTATTATCTATGCTCAGCCCCGGGACTGAAGTCAAGAAAACTATCACTCACTGGTACAAAAAGTCCATCACTTAGACCTACATGCTGACAGGCAAGGGTGCCGGGTACACATTGGGCCCTTCTCCCCAAATACTGCGGAAGCTGGGGGCCTTGTCTGATCATTAAATTTCAGGTTATTGTCTTTCTGTCTCACCAGTGACTTTTCTTCTCAGCATCTTTTAGAACTAGCTCCGAGCAAGCCATTTAGTTTGACTAAATTCTTACAACAAACACATGAGTAGACAGCATTAGTATGCCTACTTTATAGATGACAAACCTGAAAGTCAGAGACACTGAAGACCAGCCCAAGTTCATGCTGCAGGAAGTACAGTAGTTAAGAGTTGAATCTGGACACTTCTGCCTTCCAAGCTCATGTTCCATAAAATCATACATCGCTTACTTCAATTCATCTTTACAAATATGACATTTTAACACAGCAATACCAGTAGGCAATGTTTGACAAGGAGACAAAATTCTACTTTTTGTAGGAAAACTTAGCTAAGTTTTTGTTTTGTTTTTACTTCCATAGCTGGGAAATTTTTCTGAAACATAGGAAATATCACGAGGTTATACGTATGTGTGTTAACTGCAACCTCACACTGTGCTGACACAGATCCCGTGCCATTATTTGAAGAGAACATGCTGCTAGCAATGGGCTCACAGTGCTCGCTTCTATTAATCCTAGAGCTGTGGCTGGATTCCATATGGTTTCCTAGGGTTTGGTAATTAGGAGCCTTATCAATTTAAAATGTCACCCAGGCTCCGGAATTTGCTGTCAGGCTGTCTATACTTTTAGAAATACCAAAATTCACTTCTCCTCATCCTCCCAAGGAAATGCATCATCTTTGATGATCCCTGGTCGACTGCAAGAACACCTACGACTGCTATTTAGGGAGTGGAGGCTGTAAGTTGGAGAGTACAATCCACGACCACCAAAAAAGATGCACCTCCTCTCAGTTTTCTACCTGGGGAACTCAAGACCCAGCTCAGATACCACATCTCAGGGGAGCTTTACCTCACATCCCCAGAAAGTCTAGGTTGGGCTCTCTGGCACCTGGAAATAGCAGTTACTATAGGATATTGCAAATATTTCCTTACATGTTTATCTTCCCTACTTGGCCTCTAAGCTCTCAAAAAACAAGAATCACCTCATTTGTCTCTTAACACCTAGCACACTGGTGTTAAGGTTTTAATTTATTTATTATTAAAACCATTAATAAATATTTATTGACTAAATGGCTGAGTGGGATGACTCAATATGGCAGTCGCCTAATTCCAACCTCACCATGAAATGTCTCTGGAAAAGGCTTATGACTTTTGCCAGTCATTCGGACTTTGGGAGTGTTCTTTATCACAAACTTTGCACTCAAAGAGGATGAGCTCAGGATGGACTTGCCTTATATCCTGAACTCTTTCACACAACCTCATCTTCTGCTCCCTGACCTAGTTCTTATTTCTTGGCCTCCACGTCACCTCACAGACATGACACTCTCTACCCAGTCTCTCTTCATGATCTCTGCCCTTTCTCATTGATTCTGATCCAAGCATGTCCCTTGGGTTCCTCCTCTGACTACCTGAGGCAGCCTTCTGCCCTGACACAGGCCTTCTTGGAAGGCTCTGTGCTCCTTTCTGCCACAGGGCCCTCGTATATGGCGTTCCCTTTGCCTGGGACGCTCCTCACTACACTCTGTGGTATCTGTCTATGGTAATTTTTATTTTGTCTACTCAATGTTTACTCTTTGGATGTATTTTTTAAAAATATTTATTGTTGAAACTATTACAATGCTCATTTTGCTAGATCTTTTCAATTTGCTTCTCCAGATCTAGTCTCCACCCTTCTCCATCTTGCTCTTTGTCAAGAGGCTGACCTGTATGGACTACAGCAATGGGATTCCTTTGGACTCTAGTTGGGATCAGTCAAGAGAAAAGATAACAAGAGGCCAGAAGGAGTGAGAAGAGTGAGGTCAGATGATTTATTCTCCTGGCTTCTTCCTTCCTGGAAGAAACAACAGATTGGTAGTGCCCCCCAAAAAGCCACAGCTCTTGTTGGGATTCCATCTCTTACAGGTATTACCATCTCTCAGGTTTCCAGTAATGACCTCTTCCTTTTGCCCCTTTATGCCTAGTGGTGGTAACAGATCCCTACTCTTGCTAGTGCCAGGGTGCTTCACCATCCCACGTTGGCTCCCTTACCTCTGCCCACATCTTTGTAGAGTCCCATTATTTAACTCTTCTAAACTGCCCTGTCATGCATGCCATCTCTCTCCTGCAGGCACCCTGGCTGGCATACAACTCATCCTTCAGATCCCCAGACAATTCCCAACAGGAAAGACTTCTCTCATCTTTGCTCCTCTTCCAGGCTAAGTAAAGTCCTCCTGTTGGTGCTTTCTTATCACCACCTCCTCATACCCTTCCTTCATAACACTCATCACAGTTATAATGTTCCTTTCAGTGATGGATATTTGATTAATATGTGCTCCCTCCCCTGGATTCTGAGCTTTATTAAGGCAGAGACCACTATCTGTTTCTCACTCACTATTGAATCTCTGATATAACATGGGGTCTGTTGAACAAATTGAATAAATAATACTGTGTCTAAGTACCACAAATAGGGAACAGAGTCACTATCTAGAAAATATAGTGCAAATCTGCTACTGCCCCGAGAAAGCACCTTCTACCAGCATAGCACATCCACTCCAATCTAGGGATCTTAAGCATCCTTTAAAGGATACCTTGCTTTTGACATTGCCATTTACCATGATATTATAATACAGTTAGTTCTTGTGCACAGTGTTCCTCTAGAGAGAGAATTCATCTGCAGCTGCCCCTGGCTACACAGGCAGTAACTGTAGGCATGATTAATTTGGGGCTTATATGTGAGAACACCAGAAAGTGGTGTGAAATCCCTGCCAGGACTAATAGGAAAAAGTCAACAGTTGGTCCATGGAACAGTGGCCAAAAGTTCTATGAATTTATTTGTAATTAAAGTAACTTTAAAAATATTTAAATATTAGGATCATCATTTTGCTTGTACAGACTATTTTAATTACATGCCCTTGTGGTTTCCTGAGCAAAGAAACCCTGCAGAATGTTTGGACAAGGCTAAAAAAAAAAGCTCCAAGTGGGTTCAAAGCTGTTTCACTGGATTAACTAGCTCAAAATTAGCAAGAAATATCCAAGTCCTTATGAAAGTGTGAAACGAAACTACCCTTGAATAATAGAATAAAAATAAGTAAATATGTACCATTTGTCTTATACTTACTATGTGCTATGCCTGTTTAGTACTTTGCAGGCTTGTTTACTTGTAATGACAACTCTATAATGTGGATACAATCATTTCCTCCATATGGTAGATAAAGAGACTGAGAATAAGATGGAGTTCAAGTTATGTACTTAATAAATTCCAGAAATGAGATAAAAAACCAATTGTATCTAATGCAAACCTTATGCTCTAGTCTAGCCACTCCCCTCATCTTCAATTCTAAGTTATTCTTTGTACTGTTGAGGCTATAGTAATATTGGTCACATTAACTTTCTTTTCACCCCAACAGTTTTATAATTATCTTCCAATATTGAGGTCCTGATTATCCCACAATAAATTCCTCAAGTTATGCCAGTTATTATTTATTCATTTTTCTTAATTTTCTTGAGCATATCAATGGCTGCTCTGAATTACAATATCCCAACTACCACTTTTGTGTACCTTGCACTCCTAAATTCTATGGCCCGCCCACCTGGGCACTTTTCCTGCCATCACTGCTTCTGCCAGCCATTATTTAATTACACCCGTAGACGCTTCCACTTAACCACACATGTACCTGATGCTCTTGTACAGTATCATTTAATTTTTTAAAAATATATATTTTTATTGATTTCAGAGATGAAGGAAGAGAAAGAGAGAGAAAGAGAGAGAGAGAGAGAGAGAGAGAGAGAGAGAGAGAGACATCAATGATGAGAGAGAATCATTGACTGCTACCTCTTGCTCACCCCACACTGGGGATTGAGCCCGCAACCCAGGCATGTGCCCTGACTGGGAATTGAACTGTGACCACCTGGTTCATGGGTCGATGCTCAATCACCGAGCTACACCAGCCTGGCCAGTGTCATGTACTTTTATCACCATTGTTACCTGACAGGGGCTGCCTATCTCCATAGACTGTATCCACCTCATTCAGTAACCAAACTACTTGGCTGAACAACTTCTAGGCAGTAACAGAATGAGCACAGAGTGCATAGCCTTCTGCCGCCCATCACATCTCTTATTCTGGATTTTGTCAGGGAAGGAAAATTTCACATCCTCTCCTGGGCTGCAGAAGAGATTCCTTTACAGCTTTTGCAGCTTAGATTTGAATCCTGTTCAGATAATTAGCACTTTAATTAGGGCTGAAAATTTCTGCAGTGACAGCTCCATATAAAACAAAACTCTACATCTGTGGTGCAGTGAAATTTGATTTCAACCAAAAGGCTGCCTGTATTTCAATAATGCAGAACCCATGCTTGTGAGCACCCCTGACTAACTCTGTCTGGTCTCCTGGTCTTGTTATGGGGTGGGGCCACAACATTAGTAACAAAGAAACAGAATTTCCGGAGGATGAGGCCCAGAAATCAGGATTTTAAAAAGTTTACCAGGTGATTCTAATGTGCAGCCAAGGTTGAGAACCACTGCTCTAGTATTATAGGAAATATAAAGTATGTTGATCACTCTTAGTTCATCTCATCTCAATTAAACCCCTTCATATGCTACCAATAGACTCAGACTAGCTTTTTCAGCTCAAACCCTTAGGCTCTCAATCATTCACCAGACATCTACCTAGTATCTCCTGTTACCCACTGTGCCAAGCACTGCTGGGTGCTGGGAATACAAAGATGAATGAGCATGACTGCCTGGGAAGGAGAAAGACATATACAAGGAGGTAGTACAGCTCTGGCTGGTGTTTCTCAATGGTTAGAGCATCAGCTCATGCACACTAAAGGGTCTCAGGTTCAATTCCCGGTCAAAGGCATATACCTGGCTTGCGGGTGGGAATCCCAGCCCTAGTGGGAGCGCGTGCCAGAGGTTAGGGGGGCGGGGTGAAGGCAACCAATCAATGTGTCTCTTTCATATGGATGTGCTTTTTTCTCTCCCCCTTTCTCCCTCCCTTCCACTGTCTCTAAAAATCAATGGGAAAAATCTCCTTGGGTGAGGATTAAAGAAAAAGAAAGAAAGTAGTACAATAATGTGCGACAGTGGCAATGTTAGAAATATATAAAGAGCACAAAGTATGAAGGAGGAATAGTCTACTCTACCAAGAGTTCTGGAAAGATTTGAGGTGGCCTGGGTAATGAACATAGAAAAATGAGTCAATGTGGTACCATTTGAATGATGAGAAGGGCAGCAGCTCTAGGAAGACGGATCCATATGAAAAAAGGCACCTAAGATGGACAGAGCCAGTCACTGTCATAAGACAGTAAATTTCCTCAGGAGCACGATGTGTGTCTGAGAGGTGGAAGTGGGAGTATAGCTGAGACATGAACATGGCAAGAGCAAAAGCCGGAGGAACTGGCAGATGCTTAATCATACACGGTCTTGTATGCAAGACTAAGAACTTAGACTTGATCCTTAAGCAAAGAGAGATCATGAAAACGTTTTCCACAGTAGAGAGACTGCACAGTTGCATTTCAACAGCATCATTCTGGGGACCTGGGTTGGAGGGCACAAGATCAGAGGCAGCAGAGCAGACAGAATGGTTCCAACCAACACTGGTCCCTTCCTCCTTCCGGTCAGAACCTCAGTTTTATTGAGCATTTCCCCTCGTCCATATGGTTCTCCATTCCTAGTCCCAGGGAGGGGCTCTGATTGGTCTAGGGCAGTGGTTCTCAACCTTCCTAATGCCATGACCCTTTAATACAGTTCCTCATGTTGTGGTGACCCCCAACCATACAATTATTTTCGTTGCTACTTCATAACGGTAATTTTGCTACTGTTATGAATGGTGATGTAAATATCTGATATGCAGGATGTATTTTCATTGTTACAAATTGAACATAATTAAAGCATAGTGATTAATCACAAAAACAATATGTAATTATATATGTGTTTTCCGATGGTCTTAGGCGACCCCTGTGAAAGGGCTGTTCGGCCCCCAAAGGGGTCGCGACCCACAGGCTGAGAACTGCTGGTCTAGGGCAATCATAGACGGTTTGGTTCTTGCTAGTGATGGCTTCAGGCTCAGGTGTGTGAAACAATGCTGTTAATGAGACCGAGGGGAAGCCTGCCGGTGGCTACTGGCAGACTTCCTCCCTCTGATACAGGTAGCAGAGCAGATGCCTCTTCTCTCCTGAGTGTGGTGGAATTTGGATGTGGTACTCAGAGTAATTGGACTAAACACCTCCTGGTCGTACTACCTCTGACTGTGTCAGCCAATTTGAGTGGGAATTTTCTCTTACTTAAGCCAAAGATAACTGGTACAAGTAGAGCAACTAATTGGAAAACGTTTGCAATATTCCAGGAAAGATTTTTAAAAAAATTGAGAACTAAAATTAGCATGGTACAAAGGGGAATGGAAGAGTTGCAAAATTGCTGAGTTAGTAGACACTAAAGAATTTGAGAACGAAAAGGAAAAAGAAAAGTCTACTAGATTGATCCCCTCCAGGTTCCTGGTTTGGGTGATGTATATAATATGAAAGTCCACTTTCACCTTCAGGGAATACATTCTAAGAGGCCCAGTGGATACCTTGAAAAATACTCAACCTTATATGTTTTTTCTATACATACATACCTATGACAAAATTAAATTTATATATTAGGCCAAGTAACAGATTAAGAATAAGAAATAATACACAGAACAATTATAACATATACTGTGATAAAATACGGGAATTAATTTGGGGCCATTATTGAGTAACATAAGGATCACTTGCACACAAATACTGTAATACCATCACAGTCAGTCTAATAACCATGACGCTACAAGTGACTGACAGGTGGGAATACATACCGGCTAGATATGCTGGACAAAGGGATGATCCAAATCCCTTTGACACAGGGACACAGCAGGATGGTGTGAGATTTTATCATGCTATTAAGAACAGAGCACGGAATACTATGCTGCTATAAAAAAGAAGGAATTCTTACCATTTGCAACAGCATGGATGGAACTGGAGAGCATTATGCTAAGTGAAATAAGCCAGTCAATGAAAGAAAAATACCACATGATCTCACTCATTTATGGATAATAAAGACCATTATAAACTGATGAGCAAAAATAGATACAGAGGCAGAACAGCATCGAACAGACTGTCAAAGTACAGCGGGAAGGCCAGGGAAGGTGGGGGTTGGGGGGGGGAGGTTAGGAGATCAACCAAAGGACTTGTATGCATGAATATAAGCATAACCAATGGACACAAGACACTGGGGGATAGGGGAGCCCGGGGGAATCTCAAGGGGAGAAAAAAAAAAAAGAGACATATGTAATACTCTTTGTAATGCTTTAAGGAAAAAAAAAAAAAAAGAACAGAGCGCAATTTAAAATGCATGAATTGTCTATTTCTGGAAATTTCCATGTAATGTTTTTGAACCATGGTGACTGTGGGTAACAACCGCAGAAAGCGAAACCACGGATAAGGGGAAACTACTGTTGCATATTCAGCTTTGTACTGTGCCAGAACGGAACACGCGCCTTGCTCTCAGCCTGAGTGGCTCTAGGATTGGCTTGTGCTGATCTTTAAAAGTGGAGCTGAGTTTCGCTGCTGCCACCACTGCCGCTACAGCCACTACTGCCCAAGGATCTGCTGCAGGGACTTCTAGTCCCTCGTGGCACAGCCAAGCAGTGCTCACCTTGCTCATGCCACACGCCTTCCATCCCTCGCCTCCCACCACAGGGTTTCTTGGTGCTGTGAGGCAGGAGATAGGCACCACAGCACCCACTTGGCACTCATGCACATGCACCCTTGTGGGCAAGGGAGTACCCTCTGGGAACATTCACTTTAAAAAATATACATATTTTTTATTGATTTCAGAGAGGAAAAGAGAAAGGGAGAGAGAGAAACATCGATGATGAGAGAGAATCACTGATCAACTGCCTCCTCCATGCGTGCACGCTGGGGATTGAGCCCACAACCCTGGCATGTGCTCTGATGGGGAATCAAACTGTGACCACCTGGTTCATAGGTTGACACTCAACCACTGAGCCACGCCAGCGGGGTGGGGACATTAATTTTTGACAAATGGGAGATGGCAGCCAATGGGTAAATCATTCTTTTTTTTCTTCCCGTGGATGAACTATTGGAAGATGGAGTGGTTTCACATGGCCTCTTTGTAGATTTCCTGTGACCTGGGACAATCAGTTCCACATAAATGTGGCCAGCTCAGGGACAGACTTGCTTACACTTACCCCCCCTCCTTCCCTGCCTGTGTCCCCTTTCCCTAACTCGTGCTTTCCCAAGGTTGTCCTCCCTAATTAAGTCCTAGCATATAAGCCTAGGCCTCCTGATCTATGGTTCAGGGAACCTAGAAATGGTGCTAGTTACATGAAATCCATGTTTATTGACAGCTTTCTGTGGTTCTGTCTTTACTGGGTTTCTGGAACTTATAAATTCTAAACCTAAGCCACCACTCTGAAGTTGAGTGATGGTGTCAATAGCACAGACTTAGGAAAATACATGAAAAGAGGGTTTAGGTACAAGCTCTGAGTTCACTGGAGCCCACTTCCTGGTTCATTGCCAGAAAAGACTAGGTTTTAGTACAGTACTTTAAACTGCTTATTCTTTGATTGTTTTGTCCAATTTAACTGTTCTTACTGACTTTATCCTCTTTTTTCTACTTACCTTCTTATGCTGGAAAGCAGATATTAAAGCAAAAGCATTACTTTAGAAGTTACTGCTGCATAGAGCCTTCTATGTAAGCCTTTGCAAAGTCGGTACTTGATCCCAATTGGCCCTTCACGATGTTGTCTTAGAGGCAATGGGAAAGGTTTAGAAATTCAACCCCAGGAACATTCTAAAACACCTTGCATTCAGTGGGTAGGCAATCCACCAGGCAGAAGTTACTAGTAAGTCAACCAATAACCATATCAGTGCAATATTAATCCTTCAAACCCCCTCTTGTTTTCCTAGTTTCCTCCCATGCACAGATGATGCGCTGAGAATATCACCTTAGCAATCTGTCCCTTCTTTAATGATTTTGCAAAAGTGCCATCTGTTATGATAGTTATTAGTGCCATTAACCAAATACTTCTCGTTCTCCTTATGGGCTCCTAGAATTGCACTCCTTTGCCCTTTTGAAATTAGCAGTGGTCACATGTCTTGCTTCAGCCCGTGTCATGTGGTCATTAGTGACATGGGTCATTTTCAGGAGGAAGATTTGAGAACCAGGGGTGTGATTTGCCTCTCTCCTTCTCACTGTGACAGGAACTAGTATGTGTCACAAGGAGGCTGTTCCTTCAGCCTGGGTCTGGGAGCGAGAATGAGAGAGCACAGCCTTTCCTAACCCATAACGGAGATGGACATGAGTATGTTGGTTAAATCACTGAGGTCTGAGAGTTGACTGCTGCAGCAGCATAACCTAGTTTATCTTAACCAGCCTAAGTCAGCCATAGCCTTGCAGTGCCAATGATTTCTGACTCGGATTCCCTAGCTATGCCCACAGCATCCTGATGCCGCGCTGAGACTGTGCACATGGTAGCTCACTGAGTTCCTCCAGCCTCCATGTGTTGTATTCTAATCCCAATTTAAAAATAATCTCAGAAAGATTAAGGTCACAAGTCATCATCTGTTGCATTACAGCCCCAGCTCCCTCTTTCCCAAATGCCCTAAAACAGGGGTGGGCAAACTTTTTGACTCGAGGGCCACAATGGGTTCTTAAACTGGACTGGAGGGCGGGCCGGAACAAAATCATGGATGGAGTGTTTGTGTGAACTAATATAAATTCAAAGTAAACATCATTACATAAAAGGGTACGGTCTTTTTTTTTTTTTTTTTTAGTTTTATTCATTTCAAACGGGCTGAATCCGGCCCGCGGGCCGTAGTTTGCCCACGGCTGCCCTAAAAGTAGCCTGTGACCATTGTTTATTCCATCTTCTTGGCTGTCCTTGAAAGCTGCACTTGGCTTTCGCACCAGATGAAAGCACTTTCCTCGGCTGACTCTGGCATCTTCTTCTAGTCCCCTTGCAGGAGTAGATTCTATTTAAGTTCAGAAGAACCCTGGCACAGACACGCCATCTCCTTCCCATTCACAATTGGGAAATCCATGCAGAGTCCTTCTAAGGGCTGAGAAGCTAAAGAGAGCAGCTAAGACTGAAGTCTATTTTTTACCTCTCTCTCTTCAATCTCTATTACAGGGAATTAATCCCAGGGTGGGGGTGTGAGGGGTGGGGGAAGGGGGAGTTCTTTCAGTCCGCAGGCAGATGCTCTATCCACTGAGCCAAACTGGTCAGGGCTAGGGGAGTTCTTATGATATAGAACCTCACATGAACCTTGGCTTCTGTACTGGGTTTGATAGTGTCGCCTATGTCACAGGTCATCTACAAAGAGGCCATATGAAATCACCCCATCTTCCAAGTGCTCTTCTCATTTTAATTACATTGAGATCCCTCAACCAGCCCAGGGAACACAAAATTAACCTTCTAAGAGGGTAGATTTTATGTTAAGTCCTTATAACAGCAGAAGGAAACTTTTGGAAGTGATAGATATGCTAATAGCATGGATTGTGGTAATGATTCCTCGAATGTATGCTTATCTCCAAACTCATCAAGTTGTATACATTAAATATGTACCGCTTTTTGAATGTGATCCATACCTCATTAAAGAGGTTTACAAAAATGTAAGGGAGCAAGAGCTATTTCATGACATGCAGACGGACTACTGGCAGGTCTGTGCTGCAGCCCTTATTCCCACTGATGGTTAAGGTCAGGCCCCATTCGTGCACCAGGTTAACCAAAGGTGTGTGGTGCTTTCAAGTGGGAGGAGAACTAACTACACAGCAGGACTAGAGATGAACTCAAGAGCCTCGGACCAGACTGCCGGTAAGCCCAAGGAAAGCTCAGGGCAGAAGAGCCTTAAGCCTCTGCACATCTGAATGCCAGCCGACTCTCCGAACAGGTTGCTTAGCATGTTTGTTGTTGTTTATGCTTTCTTTGAAGCCTTCAAATCCCCGAACCCCTCCTGCCTGAGCCAACCTCACATCTGAACGCACTAAGCAGCTGTTGCGACTGGGGATGCTCTCCGCTGAAAACGCTGATTAAAAAATAAAAAAGCTCTCGGCTCCTGCTTATTTTCACAAGTTTCCAGCAACTGGTGCCCTGACAAATGAAGTGTCAAAACATTTCCAAATTAAAACCCCACTGCTCGCACAGCCCCACACCCTCAGCAGGATGGACTTCCCCTGCTTGCACCCAGCACACACTTGAAGAAACTAAAAATAGCCAGATGGCAATTAACAGAAACTGGGAGGAGAAGAATGGGGTGGGTTCCAGCGGGGTCAGTTTCCTGAATGGGTTCCAAACGGAGTTCTCAGCCAGCAGTGCTCTGGCCAAGAAAGGATTTTCATTAAAACTGCATGGCAGAGGCAAAATGAAAAATCAGAATTTGAAAGACTTAAAGTTACAGCAGAGGTGGAAACTACGACACCATGCCCAAACCATCAATAATAATAATACTCGCTACCATGTACTGAGTTCATACGTGAGACATGTACTGAGCACTTCATCTGCAGTGTTATCTTGACCTTGCAAGGACCCTACGAAATACCTATTAGCTCTTATGATAAGGACAGGGAAGCCCAGAGATGGGAGATAACCTGCGTAAGATCGCCAGCAAATGGGATAAAGGTCTATGGCAGGTGCATGGTAAGTGGCCAGGCTGGAGTTTCAACTCAGCATTCTGGCTCCAGTCTGACGAACATAACCGCTGTGCGATGCTGCCTCATGCACACACGAGGATGCTTAAGAAACCAGTGTTTTCACCCCACCCTTAAACTCAGAGAAACAAAAGTCTCCCTTGGAAATGTCCGCTAACTTTCCCACAGGCTGTACCTGTCAGCGGTTATATGTGTGGCTCGAAAGTTAGACTAACGGGGTTCAAATCCTGGCCTTTTCATTTACTAGCTGTATTAAATCGGGTGCGTTGTCAACATTTCCAGACCTCAGTTCTCTCATCTCTAAAGTGGTAAAAATATTAATAATAAGATTGTAATGAAGATCAAAGGAAACTGCTGTAGACTGAATGTTTGGGCCCTCCAAAATTCTAACCCTCAAGGTGATGGTATTTGAAAATGTGGCCTTTGGGACATGACTGAGTCACAAGGGTGGAGCCCTCATGATGGGATTAGTGCACTTTATAAAAAGAGACAGGAGATAGCTTACTTCCTCTCTCCCTTCAGCCATGTGAACATACAGTGAGAAGGCTGCTGTCTACAAGCCAGGAAATAAACCCTCACCAGACACCAGCTCTATTGAAACACTGATCTTGGACTATGAGAAATAAATGTTTGTTGTTTAAGCCACCCAGTCCATGGTATTTTTGTTATATCAGCCTGAGTTGACTAAGACAGAAACAATGTACGGAAAGGTCTGAACATGGTGCTTGCATATACTGAGTTCCTCAATAAATAATAGCCATTGGTATTAATTATGTCCTTGTAGGTAATCAGTTTCAGTGGGAAAGAATACAAGGGCTTAATGAAAAGGTAGCATCCTCCGTGGACACACAGGTTATTAAAAATGGTCTTCAGTATGATAAAGCAGACAAAAAGGATTTTAAAGGATCTGGATTTGTGGTAGATTTGGAGTTAGGGTGACCAGTCATCCTAGTGAGTCTGGGACTGAGAGGGCTCCTGGGACACTAAAACCAGGACAATTTGCTCTTCCAGTTTTCATACAGGAGTGGGCAGTACTAGAAGTAAAAATGGTCACCTCCTCTTCCTTCTTTCTTTCCAGGCTCTGGACTCGTCTGGGGAGACCAGTTGTTTAGTGGGTAGAAACGTTTGGAGGAAAAACAAAGCAGGAATCTCCGTTTGGACATACATCCAAGTCCTGTACTCCAAACAGCATTTCTAACAATAACACTGGTATTATGATTTCTACCTGACATCTGTGTCTACCTTTAAATCAGTTCAGAACTCAGAGGGGGAAAGGGATATAATTAATTATCAACCATGCGATTAATTATCACCTTTATAAGCCCCAACAGATGGATGCTTATTTTATTTTGCTGGCAGATAACCCCATTTCAGGCTGGCAGGGAAAAGGGTATTTTGTAGAATCAAATGAAGTTACAGCTGGAAGTGACCTTAGAGAAGAACTGTTCCACTATCTTCATTTTTATAGATGAAAAGATATACAAATAGAGTGGTCAAGTGACATAATCCATATGAAATTCTAAGAGTCATCTAATGCAAGGTATTAGTATGATTAGTAGTTTGGGGAGTGCTCTTTAGAAGTTGTAACCAAAATTAAAATCAGATTTTAGATAATATAGAAAATACATTATGGATAATAGAAGACAGATTATAGATTCAAATTGAACAAATTCAAAGGGAGATGATTTCTCTAAATAAAAGTATTACCCCCTCAAAAACATCTTCAAGCCATGGATCAACAGTTGAGAGTTGCATTTTTATTTTTAATTTGGCAAGAAACCTACCTTAGGTCAAAATGACTGCTTACCCATAATCTTGAATACCAGATAAGGTGTCAGAAGAAACAAGCTTTTCTCCTCTATCTTCAGCCTACCCACCTACCATAATCAGGCCTCCTCATTAGGAAAGCTAGCTTCATAACTGTTAACTAGGCATGTGCCACTGGCAAAGCAAGGGTCCTGGCACCTTGAGACATACGGTAAGACATATGGGAAGCCTTAGCCAAGCATGGCCATTTCTGGTCTTACCTCTGTCTCTTACCGTCACCCTCACCCTACCTAAGTACCTAGATTTGGCATTGAGAAAATGTCCCATCATGAGTAAGCTGGAGAAAGCCACTTCCCCAAGTCTCTCCCACTGACTACAGCTGTAAAACCTGGACAGAACGCTCGGAGCATTACTTGAAGCCTGCAAAGAAAACAGGAGCAGTAGATTGGGAAAGAAGACCAGAATTTGAAATACCACCAAACCATATCCCCTGACCCTCAACTCATGGCCTGAACTCAACACACCAAAAATGAGCACCGGTGTGTAGACAAGAGAGCTCCCGGAGATGCCTTCTAGTTCTGGCTCCAACACTGGAAAGGGGAGTCCTAATGCTCAGACACAGTGTGGAGACCCTCTGTTTTTCCTTCCTCTTTTCTTTTCCTCCTCCCTCCTTTTTCCCCTTTCCCTCCCTTCTTCTATGCTCTAGCCCTCAGCAATCTTGCCATCGTCATTCACATAAGCCTTCAGGAGCCAAAACTATGAGAGAGGGGAACCTTTCTCTGGATGCAAGGGTGCCTCCATTCCCAAAGGCTGGAACCAACCTCCATTGGTTTTCTTTCTCTGTTTGGCCAATACGTATGTAGGCAAAGTCATAGATGTGTACAGCAGAGGGAGCTTTTTGGCCCAGAGACTGAAAAGTGTTCCCAGGAGACCAAAAAGTAGCAGGGAGATCATGAAGAGGAAGGAACTTGGCAAAGCAACCCCATAAAGGTGTTTGTTGGTTGTTTTTCTTTTTTTAAATATCCTCACCCAAGGATATGTTCATTGATTTTAGAGAGAGAGGACGGGAGAGAGAGAAACATCCATCAGTTGCTTCCCATACACAACCGACCGGAGATGGAACCCACAACCTAGGTATGTGCTCTGATCAGGAATTGAATCCACAACCTTTTGGTGCAAGGGACAACACTCCAATTAACTGAACCACCGGTGGGGTTTTTTTGTTGTTGTTGTTTTATATATAAATTCCTTGCTTTATCCTCAACCCGTGCATGCATGGATTTTATCTTTATTAGCAAACTAAAACTGAGAACTCTACTAGGGTGCCATATTGACCACTGGGTGACATGCACATGGGACAGATCCAAACAATACTGCTAGGGATTTGAAAACTGAACTGACATAGGAACCAGAGCCCTCAGAAGAGCAACTAGTGGCATGGAACACACAGCCTGAACCTAGCCAGGTTGAATGAATACAAAAACAAAAATACATTATCCACAGGCTTTAAACAAGTCCTAGAGTCTGAGAACATGATATGGAAAATGTACATAATATAATCCAAAATTTCTTGGCATGTTAAGAATCAGGAAAATCTCAATTCCTTGGGAAAAGATAATTAACTGATGCTAACACAGCAGTGACATAGACATTAGAATTATCTGACAAAAACTTTCAAGCAGCTTTTATTTAAAAAGTTCCAACTAGTAATCATGAACACTGCTGAAATCAATGGAAAAACAGAAAGTCTCAGTCAAAAACCAAATGGCATAAAGAAGAGCCAAATAGAAACTTGGAACTGAAAAATATAAGAAGAACAACAAAAAATGTCGGATGGGCTTGATATCAGAATGGAGTTGCAGAGGAAAGAAAGCCAGAGGCAAATCAACTTCTAACTGGAGGTTTATTTATCACAACCTTTTCACTCTTGATCTCTCTGCTTTAATTAACTATTGCTGCAGAACAAACCACATCACAATGTAGTGGCTTAAACTGGAAGCAATTTATTACTTCTCCCAATTTTATGGGAGGGCAGGACAGTTTCTCTGCTGGTTTTGCTTGGACTTACTCATGTTTCTGCATTTAGCTGGAGGTATGGTTAGACCTGGAGGTCCCAAATGGCCTCACTCATAGGTCTGGCAATTGGTGCTGGCTGTTGCCTGGATTGGCTCAGTTCTCCTCCATGTGACCTCTCCACCTCCATTTGGCTAAACTGGGCTTCCTCCCAGTATGGTGTTCTCAGGGTTCTAAGAAGGCGAGACCAGAAGTCACAAGGCTCTTTAAGCCCCAGGATCTGAAACTCGCTCAATGTCATCTCTGTTATTCTATTGATCAAAGTACATCACAAGGACAGCACAGAGATAGGGGGTAAAAAATTAGACCATTTTGTGATGAAAGCAGCAGCTACGTAACTTTGCAAGTGAATGTGAAGACAGGGAAGCATGAGTCATTTGGATCATTATTTCAATGTTCCACCACCTCCTTCTTGGGGAATTAATACTGCAGATCTATAATTACTATGGTCATGGAAGAGATTGTGCAGCTCAGAGAAATTAGTGTTTTGCCTAAGATCACACATGGGGAAAATATGAAAGTAGGTCTTATGACTGCTGATTCCACTGAGCAGTACTCATCTTTGAGATGAACTGTACCGTATTTTGAACACTTTGTTTGTGTTCAAACACAGGAAGGGGAACATTGATGTGTTCACAATCATTCATCATTCAGATCCATTTTGTGAAGGAAATAAATGCAGCCACTTGTGGAGTCCATAAAAAAAAAGGGAAGTAAACCGACACAGTAAGAGCTAGTCCTTAGGTAGCTAGTAGGCTCCTAACCTATTCTGTGCACCAAAACAGTGCATACAGCCTCCTGAGTTTCCACACTCAAAGCTTAATTTCTTTACTGAGGTAAAATTCTCATAACATAAAATTAACCATGAATCATTTTAAAGGGTTCAGTTCAGTGGTATTTGGTACATTCACTATGTTGTGTAACCATCACCTCTATCAAGTTTGTCGTCACCTAATAAGGCAACCCTGTACCCACTTAGCAGCCACCCCCATTTCCTTCATCCCCAAGCTTCTGGGAACCACCAGTCTGCTTTCTCTATATGATTTGCTAATTCTGGATATTTCCTATAAAAGGAATCATATGAGCTTTTGTCATTGGTTTCTTTCATTTAGCATGTTTTCATGGCTCATCCATGTTGATGCATGTATCAGCATTACATTCCTTTTTATGGATAATAGAAATATAAGTAATATTCAAAATACTCTATTGTATGGTTAAACCACATTTTTTTTTTATCTACTCATAAGTTGATAAGCATTTGGACTGTTTTCACTTTTGGACTATTATGAGCAGTGCTGCTTAAGATTCATGTACATACAGTTGATTAAATATCTGCTTTCAATTTTGGGGGTATATAGTTAGGAGTGGAATTTTAGGGTCATATGATAATTCTATCAAAGCTTAGCTTTGATTCTAGCTTTTGGCAAGACTTCTTAACATGGTTATAACCACTGATAAGAGATGAATGGCCTGCAGCCAGCATTACCTTGTCTCTGAAGTCAACGTGGTTCTGGAGGATGGCTCTGTGGTAAGTGGCTGTCCTCACAAAATCTTGCATCATGTTCTGCTGCTGGGAAATACAGCCATAAAACTGCAAGGAAAAGAGAGCCAGAGGGAGCGTAAACAACCCGCAAGGCAGCACCCGCATGAGCATCTGGTTCTTACAGTCACCTGGTCAAGGCAGGCCTAGCCTAACACAGGGAAGCTGCGGCTTTGACAGACACAGTGACTGGTCGACACTGGCCCTATTGTGAGAGCAGAACTCTCAGTTGACCCCAGACTTCTGACTGCTACTCCATACAATAGTTTCAGGTCTAGATCTTGACCAGGTAAATGCCCAGGAGTCCTTCCCAAAGCAGAGGCTCTGAGATAGCACAGACCGAGCATAAGGGAAATAAGAGTAAGGGCCAAGGTCACAAGGGATGGCCCCATGAGTCCCATCAACCCAGAGAGAAAAACAGAACTTGGGTAGAACTCCTGGTTGAGGGTGGTGGTGCAGCCGAAGGCAGTGATGGTGGTAACCCTGATGAAGCTAGCCAGTTGGCAAAAGATATTTATTGCTTATGGATTTGTATCCATAAGCCATACATATCTTCATTATACCTGCCATCTTTTGGTAGTTTTCTATTCCCAGGAACTATTCTAAGTGCTTCACATACATCCTACTATCAAATTCAATCATCACAATAATCTGATGAATTATGTTCCTTGGCTAAGGAAACTGAGGCTCAGAAAATTGCCCAAGTCCTGACAACTTGATAAGTGACAGAGTGGGGATTCCAATCCAGGTGACGATACTCTTGCTGCTCAGGGGACCATGCTCTCAGAACCACTGCAGTACAGTATCAATAGTCTCCTCCCCACCCCCCACCCTGTTCAGATGTATTCACAGGTGTGTGACACGTTGAAACAAGTCAATTCCACTTGGGGCAACTTCCCTGACCTGGAAGTATTGTGTGGCAGACGCCTCTTCTGTCCGCTGGTTAAACACTGAGTATTTCTTTTTCTCATTCCGGCACCTTTTCAAGGTATTTGAAAATGCGCTGAATTCTGCAAGGAGAAAGAAGCAAATACGTGTCCATGCCTTGGAAATCACAGAACTCACCATTGCACTCTACAAAATTCCGACTGAGAAAATACTGGAAGATTATAATAGCACTTTCATCGCTGAACACATGCCTGAGGAATGGCGAGGTGGAAATGGGTTCCACTCCGAGGTGTGACACCCTTATTTACACTTGTCAGACATATCTGCATTCACAAATGTCAAGTGAGAGAGCACAACGGCACACAGACTGGGCTCTCCCAGCTTCCAGGCTTATTCAGTATGCGCTCTGGGGAAGGTGACTGTGGATACAGAAAAAAATGTATATGTGAATACAAAATGTATGTGTATGTAAATGAATATATATGTAAAACTCATTCTGTTACATAGTGACAGGGCATCCTTTTTTTTACGGTAGTCTCTAAGCCTATAGAGAAAAGGCAAAATAGCAGGGGCTATGTGAATACAAGAGAATGCTTTCTATTATTTGAGGGGAAAATACATAAGTGAAGACTCAAAAATATCTCGGAAATGATATTGCTAACACAGCATATATAGCTGTCAAATTTGGTGACTTCCGCCTTAAAAATGACTCTGAAATCCTGCCCTGTGGCCCTCACTACCTGTGGCCTCTTCCGTCTCGACCTGGCGTTGTGACCAGATCTTCCCCTTATAGCCCACAGGGTCCTGAGTGCCCAGCACTCTCTCTCATGAGCTCCAGCCCTCACATTCTCTCTGCCCCCTGAGTGGGTACCCATGCCCTCTCTTCTTTCACACGCACATCCTCCACGCTTACAAATCCCCATATCAACCTGGTCCTGGCCTGGCTCTTGACTGTAAATCCCCTGTTTCTTCTGTTCAGATTACCTTTTGACATCAAACTCCTATTCATCCTCCAAGATTCAGTTCAACCAGCATTTCCTATTGCTGTGTTCTGGAACACCCACAGGCAGAATGTAGTTGCTGTAAAACAGTGGCCCTCAATACTTCGCTATAGATCAGAATCAACTGGGAATAATTTTTAAAATCTGGATGCTGACCCCTCATCCCACATCTGCTAATTCAATGTTGTGGGGGTAGACACGAGGCGTCTCTATTTTATCGAAAGCCTCGGAGTTAGTTTCCATGTGTAGCTAGGGATGAGGACCTTTGCTCTAATCTCACTCTCCCAGCTTACCATTGTATTTCATATTTTACTGAATTGATCAATTTTTTAAGATGCCCATCTCTCTCTCTGAATCAAACTCTTTTAGGGCATGCTTCTCTGGCTATAACTTTATCTCCATTTGAAAATTTCTGTTACTTCTTTATTTTTTGCATTTGCACCCTTATAAAGGAGAGAATCAAAATACTGATTTTAAAATAATTATAAAACCAACACAAGAATACAAATCTCATTACCTAAGCTACTAATTACTGTTAAAATTTTAGTATGCTCTTTTGGGTTGTAGGAGTGGAGAGAGAGATAGAGATAGAGATAAAGAGAGAGAGAGAGAGAGAGAGAGAGAGAGAGAGAGAGAGAGAGAGAGAGAGAGAGAGAGAGAGATATTTAGGGGTTCCAGCCTTATTTATCTTTTCAAAACATGGTACTAACATAGCAGCCACCCAATAAATAGGCCTAAAATGTAAATTTGGGGAAATGTCTAACGAATTTGGTGAAACTATTTTTAATTGGTGAGGCAGCCTCTTGAAGCCCTGGGAATATTCAATGTGGGGGCAGTTGAAAAACATCTTTTTGGAGAATAAATATGTAAGCATACCTAGCACAGCCCATTCTGCTCAAGGGAATGCCATCAACTCTAAAGAAACTTTGAAAGGGATAAAGGAAGGGATTCTTGGTGTATATATATATCCAGATTAGATACAATGCATCCTGAACAATCAGTGTTTCACTACCTTATACATGCTCACTGCAATTTACAAACCTCCCTCAGCTAGTGTTCCCATGTGGACGGATTAGGGAAATGCATGCAAATCAAAACTAGAGATATCACCTCACATTTATTAGAATGGCTATCATAAAAAAAAACCCAAAAAACACAAGAAATAACAAGTTTTGGACAGAATGTGGAGAAAAGGAAACCTTGTGCAATAGCCTTTTGAATATTGGGAATTTAAATTGGAACAGCCACTATGGAAATCAGTATGGTAGCTCCTCAAAAAATTAAAAAGAAAAGAATTACCTAATCCCACTTCTGGGTATATATCCAAAGGAAATGAAATCACTATCTCAAAGAGATATCTGCACTCCCATGTTGATTGCAGTATTATTTACAATAGCCAAGACATGATACAACCCATGTTCCTGTCAATCTGTCAAATGGATGAATGGATAAAGAAGATGTCACACACACACACACACACACACACACACACACACACACACACACACATTTCCCACCGCCCCCCAATGGAATATTATTCAGCCACAAAAAGAAAAACCTACTATTGAGACAGCATGGATGGACATTGAGGGTATTATGCTAAATGAAATAAACCAGAAAAAGAAAGACAAATACAGTATATTATCACTTATATGTGGATTTTTTTAAATGCCAAACTCATATAAATAGAGTAGAAAAGTGGTTGCCAAGAGCTGGGGCATGAGGGAATTAGGGAGACATTGGAAAAGGGGTACAAATGTTCAGCTATAAGATGAATAAGGTATAAGGTTTTAATACATAACATGGTGACTACAGTTGATAACACTACATTATGATGGAAGTTTGCTAAGAGAGAACTTAAATGTTCTGAGCAAAACATAAAATAAAATAAATAAAATAAAATAAAATAAAATTCTCAGACATACTGGGGGAAAAAAGATCCTGGATAATGTTTACCAAGTTCTAGTCTTCTGGCCTTCTCCAATTCCCTGTGAGCTCTCAGAGAATGCCAGCAGGGGTTTATGTCAACCATCTGTGAGTTCTGAGTCCTGGGCATCTCAGTTGTTTGGGTTTTCAAAGCTTATAGTAAATTCATTTGTTCACAAATAGTCTTTTTTTTTTAATTGAGTTTACTGGGGTGATATTAGTTAATAAAATTATGTTTCAAGTGTGCAATTCTATAATACATCATCTGTATATTGTATTTGTGTTCACCACCCCAGGTCAAGTCTCCTTCCATCATCATTGACCCACCTTGACCTACTACTCCTCCTTAATTCCTTCCCCTCTGGTAACCACCATATTGTTATCTGTGTCTATGAAGCAAGTTGAAAAGCATCTTTTTGTTGTTGTTGTTGTTAAAAAGCAAGATTTTGACTATAAAGTATCACAGCTAGTCTTTTTTTTCCCCCCACAGCTAGTCTTCTTGTGTGGCTCACCAATTGTCTCCAAAGGAAAATGTAAAAGAGAAGTCCCAATGAAGTTGTGTATTATGCCAGCATCCATCCAATATATAAATAGCCTTCCAGAATAAATACTAATTTGGATGTATCAGCTCTGCTGTGTTTGCTATTTACCCCCCCGCCCCCAATATCATTACATCAAAGACACTATAATCACAACTCTATAATCCCAGCACAGGGACCATATTTGACAAACCCAATATCAGGGTCTCGGGTTTGAGATGCATTTATGGGATTTAGGAAATCCGAGCATTCAGGCCAATCCAGGAGTCAGCATCATTTACTCCTGTCAGTGCTGAATTCTGTCACAGTGACTGCCAGAATAATGTTTTCTTCACATGTTACCCTACATTTAATGGTTAAATAAATGTCTGTAAATAAAGGAAATGAATGTGTTTCCACGTGATACATAAAGATTTTTTTAAAAGCCCCACACACCTTAAAAAGGAAGAGACATTTAATTGCTGATCCCTCCCCTCCCCTCAGCCTCCAGAAGGACTGACACATAGCCACTAAAGGTGCTATCGGAGTCCATTCGGGCTGCTACACGTAGTACCACAGATGGGGTGACATAAATGACAGAAATTTATTTCTCACAGTTTGGAGGCCGGAAGTCCGAGATCAAGGTCTCAGCATCGTTGGTTCTGGTGAGAACTCTCTTCCAATAGACTGCGGATGTCCGGTGGTGTCCTCGCATGGTGGAAGGGGCCAGGGAGCTCTCTGGAGTCTCTTTTATCAGGACACTAAGGTACCTCATGATCTGATCTCCTCTCAAAGGCCCCACCTCCAAATGTCATCCCATTGGGATGAGGTTTCAATGTATGAATGTGGGGGCACACAAGCACTCAGGCTATGGCAGTATTCGCTGAGGAATCCAAATGAGATGCAGCCCATACAGCACAGCTTCTCTTCCCCAGTTCTCCACACCAGGGGAGGGGCTGCTGGTAAGAGGAGTGAAGGGCTCTTTAATTTTGCCTCTGGAGAACTTTTGCCAAGGAGTATGATTTTCTGGAGGGAGGAGCCTTTTGATTTCAAGGCACTATTTGTTTGAAAGATGCCATTAATTTTGTAGAGCCAGAGGGGCTCCCAGGAAGAAAAGCAAGGGCAGCTGTTTGGAACATAATCGAGTCAAAGTGGATGTTCACATTTGCATATTGGCCCCTTCAGCTGCTCAGGACAAAAGAGTTGGGAGGACATGGGTCAGAACCACTGCTCTTCAATAAAGAGATCCCTGTGGGGTATTTCCTAGAAGTCTGAGGGCAGAGTCCACAAGGATGGGAACCACCCTCAGTTACTCGTAAAAGCCAAGTCTCTCTGCCACAGATGGATTTTTGAGTAAAGTGGAAACTCCTTGCAAAGGACATACTTATCCACATTGTATCTGAAGGACATGACCTGTGGGACTGCCATTGCCACCGCTCTGGCTGTCAACCATCGTGTTTGCCATTTTTTACCGCAAATACCTAGATGCAATCTTCTCTGTCATATAGATACCAACCAAACTCATGGCACTTCCATGCCAAGGCCATGATTATCTCCCTTTGTATTTGCAGGGAGGACTTAGGTTTCTTCTTGACAAGCCACTGCTTTTCAATGTTAGCAGGTAGTTATATTCATGGATCAATAAAGACTACCGAGGCACGCCATTTCCCTTCTGCTCTGTTACTCCGACCATATTGAAGGGATCTGTTTTTGTTTGCTTGCTTCTCTTAAATAGCTGCTGTTTACAAGTGATACTGTCTGTGGAGCTTTACAAAAGTGTTTATTTACCTAGATACTAGCATCTTTTTGTGCCAAGGAAGGGTAATACCTGTCTGACTACCTCATCTGTTCTGGCCACATGTCCCAAAATTATACCAAAGAATCCACAACTGACAATATGATCACCATGATGTAGATTTTTTAAAAATAATAATGCCTCAAACTCTAGACACTGCTGCAGAACTGCTTCTGGATTATAATTTACAGAAAGCCCATTTTAATGCTCTCTAGTCCATCAGCTCAAGTTTGCCAAATTAAGCTCTTTTTCCTGGGCACCTCGGGAAGCTACCTATTTTCCTGTAGTCAGCATACAAAAAGGAGAACAGTACTGACCACGTGCCCCCATTCAGCTCTCCTTCCCTTGGTTTCACGTCTGGGTGCTTTCCCCTCGGAATGGATAGGGCTCAGGATAGACTGCACTGACCCCCACATCTCCTCTCTGGTCAGAGCTGGAGAAACAGGATGGTATCGAGGGCATCATGCCAGCAGGATGGGTGTGATGCCAACGGCTGCTGAGGATCTTGTCTCCATCAGCCCCTTATTACTTCTCTGCACAACATATGACATAGTAATTACTATTGTATTTGTCTAAATGCTTATTTTCTTCTTTATTAGACAATGAAACTTAGAGTTTATGAGGGTAAAAAGACTTTCTTACCATTAAATCTCAGTGCTTACTATGATACCTGGCCCATAGAAGTGTCCAATAAATATCACTGAATGAATGAGTGGATAAAAACATTCTTTTCCCCCTTTCCTATCTACCTTTTATTTTATTTATTTATTTTTTATTTTTTGGTATACCTGTCCACTCTCACTTCCTGACTGGTCCAGTTCTCCCACAGCAATTATCTACTTTTACTATTTTATTTTCTAATCCTCATGTAAGGATATGTTTTTATAAACTTTAGAGAAAAAGGAAGGGAGAGGAGAGAGGGAGAGAGTGAGAGTGAGAGTGAGAGAGAGAGAGAGAAGTGAGAGAGAGAGGAGAGAGAAGAGGAGAGGAGAGGAGAGGAGAGGAGAGGAGAGGAGAGGAGAGGAGAGGAGAGGAGAGGAGAGGAGAGGAGAGGAGAGGAAAGAGAAACGCCAACTGGTTGCCTCCTGCATGTGCCCTGACCGGGAATCAAACCCACAAACTTTTTGGCGTACTGAATGACGCTCCAGCCAACTGAGTGACCCAGCCAGGACTCAGTTGCTCTATCTTTTAGAGACATTTAATTAATCAAAAATGTCTTCTAGTTAGGTATCACTGATAGAACCAAATATCATTGGTCTCTGATGCATATTAAGTCAAATTCTATTCACTATCTGAACTCCTAAATCACAATAATACTATGCTTCTCTTTCTCTCTCTGTCTTAACAAGGAAGAACATAATGTTTGCATAATAAAGTTTCCATACCTTCTTCATCCCAACTCCCACAGTTAGATAAATGCAAACTGAATTTTAGGAAATTTTCTGTACACATATACTGTGTGTGTGTGTGTGTGTGTGTACACATGCATATTTCCAGAGAAAGGCAAAGCAGTCTCAGGTGGTGGGAGGTGAAGCAGGACCGCAAAATGAATACATTTTAACCATAAATACTTGCAGGGGACTCTGCTGTTGAGTAAAATTCAACTTAAAGGTGACCCTAAGAAGGGCCTCACATAAGCATAGACAGGCTTCATTTAGAAATAAGGTAGATTCTCTGAGCACCCAAAATAGATAGGTAGCATTTTTATGACAATGTATATTTCTGTTTCATACATGAGGAAACTAAAATGGACTTCAAATTAATTTTTCTTTTATTGCTATTATGTCCTTTAAAAAAATGTCCTCATTCCTTGAAAGCAATTGCCAAATCAACCTCTTAAAACAAAGGTACTTATAAGCTCTAAGGAAATGAATACATTTTTTGGCTTTTATCTTCTCTCAAAGCCTTACAATTAGCAACCAAACCTATAATTTGTAATCTATATTAACACTTACCTAACACTATTTTTGTGCAATCAAAACATTTAGTACAGTAATTTTCAACCTTTTTTGTCTCACGGCACACATAAACTACTAAAATTCTGCGGCAAACCAAAAACCATATTTCTTACTGATCTGACAACAAAATCAGATATAATTTTGATTCATTCACACCAGATGGCTATTGTTGTGTTGGCGGTTGTCATTTTTTTCATTTGTCAATCTAAGGGAAAAGAGGCCAGTGTCCCTGGGTCAGATGGCATGTTTTAAAAATTCTTGTGATCTACTAGTTGAAAATCACTGTATTGCTACAAAGCTCTGGGGAAGACCATCGGGAACTATTTTGTGTATTTGTCACATCTCTAAATGGCAAGAATTTTATGCCAAACAAATGGGCCAAGGATCTTGTCAAATTTCAAAGGCAATTTTTATGCATGCCTTAAAAACCAGTTAAACACTTATTGAGATGACTGGCAGTGACCTAAACATTTATGAAAGTAAGGACAGATTGTTCATGTGTTTAAATACTGAGCCAGGTCTCTGATCCCTGTGGGATCTTAGTGCACTGGCCCTGACGCTCCACCCACCAATGAGGCAAGCGCAAGATCCAAGAACTGTGCCATCTCCAATAGGCATCAGCATCAGGGGTCAGCCTTGGCCAGTGGAATGAAGGAGCCAGAGCAGGTACAAGGTTTTAAGGAAAACTACTGTTGGCAAGTGGTGGAAACTGAAATTTAATAGAGATAGGAACTTTATGACTTACAAAATTGAAAAAATCCAGTATTAAAATTTTATTTTTAAGAATGCCTGTGTCTAGGAGTTCAAGAATGATATTGTTAAGATTTCCCTCCCTTCCCTTCCCTTCCTTCCGCCCACCCCCACCCCCATCTCTGCCCCCCCCCTTTCTTACTCTTAATATTTCTATCTCTATATGTCTCTTTCTTGCTCTCTATTTCTCTGTTTAGCTTCATGCTCAGGCAGGCTCCCCCCCCCTCACAGGACAAGATGATTGTCAGCATTTCCAGAACTACATTGCTACCAGATCAGTAAGCTCAGTCCTTCCAAAATGTTCCAACAAAGGCCCCAGATTAAGTCTCATCGAACCAAGTTAAAGACCCATCACCGAATCAATTGCTATAGCCAGGGATCAATGCCAGTTGAGGAGACTTGAGTCAGCCCTATCTAAATCCAAAGGAAAACTGAGCTCTGCTATCTGAAGAAAGGTGAGTAGATTAAAGACAGGCCAACCCATAGCTGACCGCCCCTGAACAAGAGGTAGAAACATTATAGACGAAGGTGAAACAGGGGAAGTGAGAGTTGGAAAAACTGTGCTTCAGGGGATAGTGAGGCATGGGAAACAGACATTCAGATTCTTGGCTTCTGACATCTGAGCTTGGGCCAGCCTAAATCCAGGTTTTGCTCCGGGCAGCAGGCTGTTACTGTGAAAGACCACTACAAAGCCATTGATCTAACATTTCTGGTTCCATAACATGTTGAATCTCTGGCACTGCCACAATCACCAGCTTTATTTTCCTGTCCATACTCCCTAAGAGTATTTGGCCCTGCTCACAGCTCCTGTTTATACAATTTGACCCTATATTCCATCCAGGAGGTGAGTAAGGATGAGCACTGATCAAAGGGTAGCACAGCCTGAACCAGAAAACCCAGGCACTATAATGAACAGAGACGGGTTCTAGGGCTCGAAAGGGGTGTGTGTGAATCTACTTTTTATTTTGCCCAATTTATGCCTGCTATCCTGGAGAAATTATTGACTGTGTTCCCTTTCACACTCAAAAGAGACCTGTTTTGGATGACAAATAACTGAGTCATCCTAGCTATAAAGAAATGCAGTCTTGGGGGAGGGAGCATGCTAGGTCAAATACAAGAGGAAGAGGCACCTGAGAGAGAGATGAGAAAGAAAGATGCAGATGGGTACAACATTACGCTAAGTAAAATAAGTAAGTCAGAGAAAGATAAATATCACCTGATCTCACTCATTTGTGGAATATAATGAACAATATAAACCAATGAACAAAAACAGATCCAGAGACAGAGAAGCATCGATCAGATGCTCAAACCTCAGAGGGAAGGTAGGGGCGGGTGGGGGAAAGGGGGAGAGATCAACCAAAGGACTTGTATGCATGCATATAAGCATAAGCAATGGACGCAGACAACAGGGGGTGAGGGTGAGGGCATGATTTAAAAAAAGATGCAGATGGGGGAGACCATGGATATAGGCTTCCCCACAATGGTTCTGGGACTCTCTACTCCTCAAATGCCATGAGACATTTCCTTCCCCTTTTGAACTTGAGATATTTTGTATAGATAGCCTTGACTTGAACAGAAATTCCCTCTCTTTACAACATTATTTTCCCCCCTCTGACTCATTGCCAGTATTCTGAGAGGTTTGTGTTTGGTTTTGATTTGATTTGATTTTTGGTTTTACTAACAACTTTTATGTGGTACTTGCTTCAAGTGGTTATTTACTTATTGATTCAGTTGATCTACACAATACTTTACTCTAGAGGTGAATCAGCCAATTTGCAATTGGGCTCATTTCTAATTGTGTTTTAAAACTATTAGAGTGAAGACCCTCCAATGCTTACATCACTTAGGATCAAGACTGAATCCCACAAAGCCACCTGGCCCTTGAAGGTCACCAGTCTTGTAAAAAGAAAAATGGTGCCTCAGTTCATTAAGTGAAGCCAGAATGCACCTTCTGGAGCATTTAACATATATTCACAGAGGGACTAATTTGTTTATGTGGCAGCATAAGCCACTATTCAATTAGTGCTCGTGGCTTCCCAAGGCCTCTGCATGCCTCCCAGCAAGCAAAGCAGCACAGGTGAACACCAAACAGGTGGCACGTTTCCAATCTGATTAGATTTACAGAGTTTTTAAAATGTCGTTTAACAGCTTAAATCAATGTTTTTATGGCTGTCTATGCCCGACTCCCTACATTTCCAAAACACACCCTAACTTTGGGTAAGCATTAATACAACATAACATTAATTTTAAAAAACTGAACTAGAAACCTGTACTGTCAGTACATAATGTTTGGACACTTCATTTTGCCAAGTGAAAATTTGGCATAATAGATACAGAAATCTGTCTGGGCTTTCCTCTTTATACTAGTATATGAACTGAAAACGAGTAAGACAAAAATACTTATAAACTCAGCTGAGAAATTCTGTACCTGTTGCAAAGCAAAAGAAAGACTGTACTTTGTACCTGGCAGACTTGAGATTTCAAGTCATATAAAAAGATCAGTTCAGATGACAAGTAGCATCTTTTGGTTTGCAATACACTTTTAAGAACTAGCTCCCTTCCCACTCAAACACGGATTTAACAGCAATAGCTACATAGTGTGCCACCTTACAAGAAATTGATCGTCTTAATTTTTAAGAAATCAAAATGCACCTGCTGCAGTTTGCTCAATAATGTGAATCTATAATTGTCTAAGTACATGGAGGTACAGGTGTCTCCGCAGCTCGACATCTTTGTTCTCCTCTCGTTTTCTCTCTCACATTTATACAGCTGGTCCACCAGGCTCACAATGACTGAACAGAGACTAGATCCACAGGCATTTAAAAATTTGGCCATCATGTGTCTTAAAAATCAGAAACAACTCACAGGAAATGCGAATTTCTGGTGAAAATTGTGCAGCGTTTTAGCCCTGGGTCTGAATTTCTCTGTGGTGATCATCAGCACCAGGGAGTGGCTCCTGCCACCTTTTGAATGAATACAAGCTCTGCCGTGCCATCAAGCTGCCACCATTCTCTTTTATTTGCAGCCCACTTCACGCATTTTCATGACCTGCCTGGACACTGTAGGCGTTTGAGTCTGTGCTCCCATATCCCCTACGATCCATTACAAAACTTAGTGGAGAGCAAGTCTGCAACTTAAAGTATCAATTACTTCCCTTCGATTTCTAAGCACCATGTTATCATAAACGCTAAGGAAAATGACAAACACACTTTATCATGCTATTTTTAAATCAATTGTGTCATGCTAAGCTTCTGGGAGAAGTTGTTGGGTTTCATGGCAATGCGTTTATCTACCTATTTTGTGCCAACACTCATTAGGGCAAGTTGAAAATCTAGAGCTTGTTAGATAAATCCTGTGAATTAGTCACTGTTATTCCCAAACAACCTATTTTCATATGGATATGGAACTGCTGACCAACTTACAGCGTGATTTCAGCTGTGAAGGTGAGTTTTTATTAAACCACCCACCTCCCTATCCCTGCCCTGTAATTGTGGATGATCTAGGCCCAGGACTCAGAAGTGTGATATCTGCAGCTGAAGACCAATTCCCCTCAGAACGCATGCCCACAACACTACACTGCATTACCATCAGCCCCTAACACATTGATCCAGCCATTTACTTCTATAACAAGCAACCAATGCATTCAGCAATAGTTGAATGAATGCTTCCCGGTTGACATCCATTTGCACAACCCTCATATGAAATGGTGGATAACATGGCCCTAAAGTCAACAGAAGTAAATCCAGGGCTTTTGGTTATCATTCAATGTTTCCATAACTACAACCAGCAGTCCTTTTTATATGTGTGCCTTACCTGAAGCTTTAACTGCACCCGGCGCTAAAAGGAGTGTTGGGTTCAGAACCCTGAGACTCTGGTATGAAGGATATTCCAAATCTTAATAGGAACCCGCTTGAAATTTTTTCTTCAGATCTAAATGCCAAGAGAAGCTTTGCCTGACATATTCTGCTTACTTGCCACTGTCCCCTCATGGACACTGGGAAATTTATTCATCAATAGTGTTTCCACTTCTGTGTGGCTGCCAGGGTTCTCAGAGCCAAAACCATGGCTTGGGAGTAATATTTGTGCTTTAATTTCCTCTTGGCCCCAGTCTTCTGTGCTTTCCATATTTTCCCTGAACTCGTATAAGTGTGTGTGGAAACTCAAATTGTCAGTGGGAAATGTTGGCAGATGCATGCATGGATGCATGATAAATAAAGAGATTGATTTATTAATTCCATCATGCCTATAGGAAGACTTGACAAACACTGGCTAAATCATTCTGCAATTTTCTGCCTCACTTTCTACACAATAACCCGCCCTGCTCTGAACAGCAAATACCAGAACTTTGGAAGCAACAGTATTGGTCCCATATGCTGAAAGCAGATGGGAGCTGCAATGTCTTCACAGTAGCAGCTGCCCAGGAAGCAAAGTGAAGAGGAGGAGGCTCGGGGACGGAGCACGAGGGGAGAGAAACACAAAAGAGCAGTCAGGAGCAGAGAAGAGAGACGCCTCCTGCTACCAGTCTCAGCCGTGGTTAACAAGCAAGCGCACGTGTAGGGACTGCTCCCTTTGACAATGTTTTCGCATGTATGGCATCACGGCATTCAATCCCCACTGCCAAGGGGTATGATGGTCTCCACTGTACAGATGAAGAAGAGATACAGATGGTTGCCTCCGAGTCACATTAGCAAGGCCAACATTCATTCCAATGCAGTATCTGCATTCCAGAAGGTGGGAGATTCTAAAACATAGGGAATCCTTGAGTGGCATGTTCTACATTGGAAGATGCTGTCTATGTAGTAATTGAGGGTGGCTGGGAAGGAAAGGAGAAAAGATAAAATTATCATGGAACATAATGTAACATAAGTAACAGAGAAATGACTTCACTACCGCCAGAAGGATTGGCTAGACAGGGAAATGATTTTGATTCCAAATGTTACAAAATCATGACAGCAACGGGTTCTCTGGGTGTAACTCCAGAATTTCCTTCTTTGGAGATGTTTCTTTGAATATTAGTTATCTATTATTCTAGGTTGTTGTTGTTGTTATCATTGTTGTTGTTGTTGTTGTTGTTGTGTGTGTATATACACACACATACATACACACACATACAGGGGTGGGCAAAAGTAGGTTTACAGTTGTGAGTACATGGAACACAAGAGTCAATAAAGCTTTTGTAATGCTCATAACCTGCATGTCCTTTTCTATATGGATAACTGTATACCTACTTTTGCTTACTCCTGTATATAAAATATAGTAAGTGCTCAGTGTTAGCGCAGGTTGGAAATTATTTTGCTAAACAAAAATGAGTAGCCATAGGTGCGAATTTTATCCAAGTGGCCCCTAGGGCTCCTCTCCACTGGGGATCTGTTTCCTTCGCAATGACGAGGGGTAGGATGGCCCTTTCTGAGTTTTCTCTCTGAAGGTCTAGCACTGGAATTCACACCAGCACTGTGGAAGGAAGGCAAGAAAGCCAGCTTTTCTTGGAAGGCTGCATGCCTCTGAACAGCCTGCACCGAGGGGGCCTGAGTGCTGCCGGTGAGTCAGTTCCTTATTAAAAAGCATTTATTGATCACCTGTGGTGTGCTGAGAGCAGACCGGGGCTGTGGCGGGGGTTGCAGACAAAATTAGAAATATGTGACTACACACACACACACCCTACAAAGCATTGCATTGTTACATATAAAATGATGTAGGATAATTTGCATTCAAATCCACTCCACCAGGGGAGCCTGTGCTTACAGCAGGTGAAAGGTGGGCTGGAGGTAGGAGGAATGTGGACAGGCAGAGAGGAAGGTGGAGGGGAAAGGCCTGAAGTGAAGCTCCCAGCAGGGAGATTTCTGAGTCTCTGTGCAGGCTTGGAAGTGGCCTGGTTTTTCAGTGTGAAGGGGCAGAGATAAGGAGTTACAGAGAAAATATTAAAACTGAACTGAAAGGCCATTGCTTGGTGATGGAATGTTAAATGCAAAGTTGGATTTACCATCTGGTGCAACAGGTAGTCTATGTGGGTTTTTGAGGTGGGTTTGATGACAATTTTAACCATTTTCTTTGCTGTGGTCCTGCTATGGGTATCATAGGTGGCTTTTTTAGCAGTTCCATCAAAATGTGTTCGGCAGCCACCTGTATGAGGGAAGGGAGTCTGTCTCCCACCTGTTCTGCACTGTCCAGGACAGGGACTGGGAACATTGTAGGAGCCAGTCTACTACCATGAATAATTTAAAAATCTCCTGTTTAGTAATTACGTGTTAATATATGTAAAGTGCTTAGAAGAGTGCCTAGCACTAAAGAAGCTCCACAAAAGTACTGCTATTCCCTCTTCATCCTCCTCGTCCTCCTTCATACCCTCCCCACCTCCCTTGGAAAAAGGCAGCATCAGACAGAGAACACATCACAGCTCAGTGAGTCCTGTCCACTGGGCCAGGGTAACTGAGTACTGCCATGCAGGTGTGCACTGCACAGAACACTCACATAGACTACGAAGACAGAGGCGCTGTCTGGAATTGTCTTGCACAGCGGCCCTGCACAGGCAAGCTTTCCATGTCACACCCAACTTGCAAGTTCCTTTCACACTTCAAAATTCTAGCGTAACCTCAAAAGCCCTTCCTGCTGTCAGAGCAGAAGGTACATCAAAGAGTGGTCAAAGCAGAAAGAAACTAACAGTGCAACAAAGAGGGAAGTAATTCCCAGGCAGCCGGCAGCTGCAGCAGGTGTTTCAAGTGCATTGGAAGAAAAGGGTCCCCCTCCAGGGTGTGCTAAAAGGAAGAATGGGAAGATCGCCACGTTAAAAGCTTCAGCTTGAGGAAGTGGGGTCAGAGACACAGAGAAAGCTCTGCAATTGGTACAGAAGACCCGACTCAAGAGTGTGAGAGATCAGCTTGGCGTGGAACAGCACCAGCTCCAGCAACATGGGACACAAAGGGTGCACGGGGGATGCAGATCCAGACTTCCGGGAACAAACGGAAAAGGGACTTGACTGACTGTTGCTAAGGAATTTACCATTTCTTTCTGGAGATGAGATCAGCTGAATATCACTATTTATTATCATAGTCTCAGAAGTGTGTCTGATTTCTACATTATATAAAAGAAAACAGTTTAGAATACTGGGTGCCATTAAAACCATATGGAGGTTCCAGTTATTCACAATGAGTTGCCTTGTTACCTTCTGCCTTTAAGTGCTGAGTTAAAGAAATTCCACAACTAAGGAATATAGGCTAGATGGTCCCCGGCCCAGTTAAGATGCTAGTCGGTGGCCAGATTAGGCAGAACAAGTAATCTTACAAGGAAGTAAGGGTAAGATTGGTTTTTAAGTGGGAGTTAAAATAATGCAAACACACAAAAAAGCATCCGTTACCATATACCTTACCTCGCTTGCAAACGACTTATTGACAACTTGGGCACACTGTATTAGAATGACTTCCATTTAATAGAAATTCACCAGCGACAAAGTGATGTTGGCCATAGCTCAACTGGGTTACATGACAGCGATGGAAAGCGGGAGGTCTCCTCTGTGGCTGCTGAGGAACGTGAGCAGAGGTGCTGCAAGGCTGACGGGGAAGCTAGACTTCCAAGGCCCCAGAGCCGTGGCGGGCGGCAGGGGCTTACAGAGGTGCACGGATTGGCCTCGGGTGGTGGTCCCAGGCGGGCTGCTCTTTCTTTGAGCAAACACCCTGAGCATTTCAAAACCCCAGAAGCTGCACTGCAAACATCAAGATGACAGACTGTCCCTGCTGTGCCTCTCTGACAGCTATGACCACTGTGCCCTGTGTGTGACAATTGCTGGGGCACAGCGCCAGCTGTCTGCTAGACTCCATGCCCTGGAGAGGGCAACTGTGTCTGGCTCATTTGTGGATCTCCCAGCACTGGGCCCATCGTGGACATGCAAGAGTGTGCTGGGCTACCTATACTACATCAATTATCTCATTTAGTCAACCAGCAGCCCTCTGCAGTGTGTGCTGGAATGATCTCCATTTCACAATGAGGAAACTGAACCTTAGAAAGAGGAAATAGCTGTTGTTAAGTTACATACCTGACTGGTGATGGCATCGGGATTTATACCAAAAAAAACTCCACCTCATGTGTTTAACTACCGTATAAACCTGCCTCTAGATCAGAGGTTGGCAAACCAGGCCCCATGGGCCAAATCCAGCCTTTGACCTGATTTTGTACAGCTTACAAGCTAAGAATAGTTTTTATATTCTCACATAGTTTTTAAAACATCAAAGCAAGGATAATATTTTACAACAAAAGAAAAATTATATGAAATTCAAATGTCAGTGTCCAAAAATTAAGTTTCATTGGAGTGCAGCCACACTCACTCTTTCATATACTAGTGCTGTCCCAGCTGCTCGCATGCCATAATGGCAGAGTTGAGTAGTTGTGACAAGGCCGTATTCTCATGAAACCCAAAACATTTACTAGCTGGCCCTTTACGGGGAAAGTTTATTCACCCATCTCTAGATACACAGCTAAGACGCAGACACACTTCTCTGCCCAGCTGTGCAGGCAAACTGGCACACAAAGTCAGAGAAAGTGTGGAGTGATGAGTATCAGGTTGGCTTGAAAGCACCTCCGCCGGAAGGCCCTGGCTACCACCTGGCCACACCTGGAACCAGTGAGGCCGGTACAAGGCACGTGGCTCAGGCCCATCTGCTGGTGGAGGCGGTACTGCTGGTGGTAGTTCTGAAGGTCAGGGAGGATGCTCAGTAAACCATTGACTGATCTGGCCCACTTGCAAATAATGAGGATCTTGCGGATGACTGAGCTCTGCAGATGATATGAAAATCCCATTTAGCCTTGAGTCAGCAACCTCCTCTCCTGCTGAGCTCTCTGTAGAGATGCCAACAAGTTGCAGAACTGACAGATTTGAGCATCACCACCCTGTGCTGGGGATGCTAATTGAGCAGTGACATAGCCAGGAGGCACACAGCAGGAAGGGGGGGGGGCAAGCCAGATGCCTGTACAATACTGTACGTGCAGCTGAGAAGGGCCTGGTTGCACAGCCAGGAAAACCCAGTGGAAGCAGCCAGAGGGAGCCCTAACGGCAAGGAAGAGGAAAGGAGATGGTCACGGCTTGCCCCTATGTTTTATGGGTCTCCTGCCAGATGACTGAGGCAAAGGACACCAATGTCCAGGTAGAGGCTGGGACAAAGTTCTTACTAGAAATTCCATACAGGTTGCCACTAACTGTAACCTGTACAACAGCTGCCCTGAAAATGTGCGGCAACAGGACGGGGAGGTAGCAGAAACCACATCCTTGAAAAACAAAATGATACAATACATAAAGCACAGGCCTTGGGGCCAGCATCCCTAGGCTTGAGTTTCATCTCTGACACTACTCCCTGCATGATCACTTAATTTTGCAGATCCTTGGTAAACTCCTTTGCAAAATGAGCTTAAAGAGTTAATTTATGGGTTAGGTGACTCAAAATTACGGTTGTTTGAATATAATAAAAGAAAACAAATGATGGCGACTTAAGTGAGAGTAATTATTTTTTCTCACATAAAACAAGTCCTGAATTAGGCAGATCAGGGCTGGTGTAGCAGTTCCACAGTCGTATGGATAGAAGAACCACGTATCCTTCTCCCCGGATGTGCTTAGAGAATACATAGGGTCCCTCATAGTCACAAAGGGACTGCAGAAGCTCCAGCAATCATGTCTACACTCCAGGCAGCAGGAAGCTGAACGGGGCAATGGATGAATGGCATACTTCTTATTGAATCCGCTGCTGTTAAGACGATTTCCAAGAAATTCTATCCAACAACTTCAGCTGTCATCTTTCTTTGCAAAACTGGCTGGGAGGTGCACATTTTAACTATACTTTTTGCTACCCCTAATAATATAGGACTTTTTATAATATGGGAGAAGGAGAGCCTAGAATGAGGAGGCAATTAGTAGTCTTGGACACAAATGCTTGAGGGCTGATGCTGTTGTTTCCAAATAATCTAATGTATTTAAAGGGATGCTGTAAAGCTACAGGGGGTCATGCAAATACTATCCACACTCTTTGGCTCCCATCCAAGGCCCTTCATGATTGGGCCCCATTGTGCCTGAGAAGCCACATCTCCGCCCACTCCCCACTGGCTTGCACTTTGTGTTCACCACAGAGAACTGCTGGCAGTTCCTTGGATGGCCTGCCTCTGTGCCTTGGATCTAGTCTTTTTCCGTCTTCTTTGCCCAACCAGGTATCTTCTTCTGGAAGCCTCCCACGGACTCCACGTTGAGCTAAGTGTCCCTTGGCTGTGCTCCCACAGTGTCCCATGGACATTTCATCCCACTCTTCTCCGTATTACCTTGAGATAATCAGTCCAAGCCTTTATCTTGCCCTAGAGACCTGCTCTGTGCAATCCCAATAGCCACTAGCCACATATGGCAATGGAGTCCTTGACATGTGGCTAGTCCATATTTAGATGTCATAGTCCAAAAAACAAATGTAAAATAGCTCATTAATACTTCCTATACTTATTTCATCTTTAAATTATAACATTTTGGATTTATTGAGTTAAACTATATTATTAAAATGAATTTAATTTGTTTATTTTGGCTTTAAAAATGTGTTTACTAGTCAACTTAAAATTCTACATGTGGAATGAGTTCTGGAAATGGGTATTGGTGATGGTTGCACAATGATATGAATGTACTTAATACCACCAAACTGTACACTTAAGAACTGGTGAAGATGGTGAATTTCATGTTTTATGTATTTTTAACTAAAACATGTATACATAGATATGTATTGTTAAATGACCATGTGCGGCTTGTTTTGTGGCTCACAGTGTATTTCTCTTGGTGGGCGCTGCTCTAGAGTATAAGCTCCTGGAGGGAAGCAACTGGGGCTCGTTGATTTTCGTGTCTCGAGCCTGTGCAGTGCCTGTTTGCTAAGCATTGGTTGGACAAAGTCATATACAGGATAAACTCTCTGATCACAGTATGGCAAAGGCAGGAGAAGGGAAAGCTGACAGTAGTAAAGGATGAGGGCCCGGCAGAACCACAATGTACCCAGTCTGGGGCCTTGAGAAAGTCTTGGGTGAAACAATGTGGCCCCTGCTGTGTGAGTGGCTGGTGCGCAGCCCCACGGAACCTGGTTCCAGTCTCGGACTGCTATTAAACAGTGCCTGTCCTGGACAAGGGACATTCACCCTGAGCCTCAGTTTCCTCACCTGTAACCCAAAGATGATTACAGCACCAGCCTCATCATGGCGCAAGGAAAAATAAAGGAGATTCTGTTGGCATGGTCCCCGAAGCATAATGTATGATCAATAAATGTTAGCTTTATTTTTATTAACTTTTATGGGCCTGTTATGAAGGAAAAGCAATTTTTAAGAAGTTGCCCGAAGCCAATCCGCATTAAGTCATTTCCCTGCTGAATATTAGAACAATTTTTAATCTGAGATGACAAAAATAATTTGAGCTGGCAGATGGCACAGTGTTGTCACCCACTTTGTTGCTTGGAATTGAACGAATTATGTATGCATAAGTACCACCACCCTCCTTTCCTTGTTTGGAAGAGCACCTTGACTGTCAGGTCTGCTGGGTGTTCTGGGTGCTGAAGTGGCCCTGGACGCTGGCGTGATGGCCCAGCAAGGCAGGCAGGCAGACGGGCCACACCGTCTGAATCAGAGGGGACAGCAGGTTATGCTTCCTAACGTACACTCACCGTGTCTCAGTAGCTTGGAACATTTGCTTCTCATTTATGTCCACTATGGCTCAGCGCAGGGCTTTGCTTCATGTTAGTCTCACCACAGGACCCCAGCTAGAAGGTGCCCAGGATTGTGGCCGCAAGAAACATGGTGAGTCCCAGGCTTGTGAAGCCTTCAGGCTGGAATGACATCATTCTCACTCATACTCATTGCCCAAAGCAAGTCATATGTCCATACCTAACTTCAATGGAGTAGGGAAGTGGAATCCTATCATGTGACTAGAAGGGAAAGCAGAATGATATCCATGAACAGCCATGAAGACAGCCACTGCCAGAGTAGACGGTCTCACAAAGGCAGAGATATGATGCCACCCTGCGTCCCAAGATCAAATTCTGGGATGCTAAGGAAACCCCCCTCAATTTCACAACCACAGAAAGCAATGAAATGCAAACTGAAATGATGCACTACTTTTTTAGAACAACTGAATTAGTAAAACCTACAATATCCAATTTTGTTAAGGTTTCAATGAAATGATATACTGATAGAGTAATCAGAAATCAGAATGTGTATTTTTTTAAAAATATGTTGTTATTTTAGAGAGAGAAACAAATCGATGTGAGAGAGAAACATCAATCGGTTGCCTCCTGCATGCCCCCTACTGCAGCAACCCAGGCATGTGCCCTGACTGGGAATCAAACCAGCGACCTACCGGTACATGGGACGATACTCAACCAACTGAGCCACACTGGCCTGGGCAGAACATGTAGTTTTTAAAATGATATTAGTTTCAGGCATATGGCATAATCAATACTTACACACCTTATGAAGTGATCACTATGGTAAGTTTAGCACCCATCTGGCACCATACATAGTTATTACATTTAGAAGATGGTCTCTCCATGAGAAGAGGGATTTTTTAAATATATTTTATTAATTTTTTACAGAGAGGAAGGGAGAGAGATAGAGAGCTAGAAACATCGATGAGAGAGAAACATCGATCAGCTGCCTCCTGCACACCTCCTACAGGGGATGTGCCCGCAACCAAGGTACATGCCCTTGACCGGAATCGAACCTAGGACCCTTCAGTCCGCAGGCCGATGCTCTATCCACTGAGCCAAACCGGTTATGGCGAGAAGAGGGATTTTTAATAGTGCAAGCTCATAGCAGGTGCTCAAAAACATTTATTATATAAACAAACTTTAAAAAATGAAGAAAAGATAAACAGCAATAAATGAATATTGAATTCAGAACATAACAATGAAGGGACCATCTCTCTTAAGAACCCTGGCTAGGGTATATTCATCAGTAATGAGAGAAACAGCTTTCAAAATTAAGAAGAACAGTCTCCTAGGACCAGTTCTGTGTAGGCAAGAGGGTTCCAGCAGCCACAGAAACTCTCAATTCTTCCTTGATGTCACCACCATATAAGAGTCTCCTCTGCTTTTATTTCCATCTCCCCTCAACCACCCCTCCTTGAGTTTCAGCCTTCCTACCCCCAAGACTGGCTCGGGGCAGGGTCTGAGTTGGAACACCCGCCTATTAGAAAGAATAGTTGTTTTCCTTCAACCACAGGGAATACAAGATAACGGCGATCGTGCCCTCACTGGGATCCACCCTGTTGTCTTAATGATCTCTCTACACTCAGATAATTTAATGAAATTCCCAGCAAAGTCTGAATCCAGGTTTTCCTATGGAACACACACCTTACTTCCCTTAAACACGCAAGATTGACATGCATGGTTGTGCTGGATGTGCAATGCACGGCCGTGGGGCTACATTATCTATCAAAAGCATCATAGACTTATTTACTACAATTCTTTAGCTAATGGCAGTGAATTATCTTGTTTTCTAACAGAATCGGTATTTCATGATAACGTCCTGGCAGATGAGAGAAACCTGTCGAAAGCAGTGGTTCTCAACCTTCTTAATGCCGCGACCCTTTAATACAGTTCCTCATGTTGTGGTGACCCCCAATTTCATTGTTACAAATTGAACACAATTAAAGCATAGTGATTAATCACAAAAACAATATGTAATTATATATGTGTTTTCCGATGGTCTTAGCCGACCCCTGTGAAAGGGTCGTTCGACCCCCAAAGGGGTCGCGACCCACAGGTTGAGAACCGCTGGACTCTAAAGGGAGGTTTTTGTTTTTCCTGGTTTGGACAAGGTGTTATGTGGTCTTTGGTGGCTCTGAGGCATGCACACTCAAATGCTTCCTGATCAGACAGGTTATGTAAGCAGGTGAAGCAAGCCAGTGTGTGCATCTTTAGAAAGTAGAGGGAACGGTGAAGAAACTAGTCGAGAGTATAAGACCTAGTCTTAAGGCCTTTGAGCTTGATTTTAAAACAATCATCCTGTAGCTAAATGTAATTCGCCTTCTGGTAAATTCATCCCTCTGGCCACCAGCCTGCAGACGGTGGTTTTCGGTCAAATAAGTGATGGAAATAAAAAAAAAGAAGAACAGAATGCAGCTTATTTGTTGAACCTTAATTTCCCTCCTTATTTCCAGCAGTCAAAACCATAGAAACCTCAAAAGGTTTGCAAGTTAGTGTTCTCAATGAGGGCTGATTGCTGATCTCCCTCCCCACCCCCACCCCCACCCCCACCCCGCCCCCGCCAAGCAACTTTTGGCAATGTCTGGAGACATTTGGTCACAACTGGGGAAGGGTGAGCTGTTGGCATCTAGTGAGTGGAGGCCAGAGAGGCTGCTAGGCATCCTGCAATGAAGGACAGCCCCACCACAAAGAATTATCCTGCCTAAAATGTCAATGGTGTCACTGGTGAAGAACTCATGTGAGAATTTAAAAGACAGAAAGCCCGGAGCTGTGTTGCTCAGTGACTGAGTGTCAACCCATGAACCAAGAGCTCACTGGTTTGATCCCCAATCAGAGCACATGCTCAGGTTGTGAGCTCAATCCCCAGTAGGGGGCATGTAGGAGGCAGACGATTGATGATGTTTCTCTCTCATTGATGTTTCTCTCTTCTATCCCTCACCCTTCCTCTGTCTCTGAAAAGAAATTAATGAAAACATATATTTTAAATAAAATACAGAAAAAAAGAGAAAGGAAGCTGTTAGCTTGATGAGAAGGGAATCATTAAGCCCTAAGCAGTATCTATATATAGGTGTGGCTAGTAGAAATGAAAAGGGTTAACCAGTTTCTGGACCCAGCACAGTGAAAGGGGGTGGTGGTCAAGATATTAGAACTATAGGCATTCCTAGGCAAATGTTGTTTCAGCTCCCCATTCTGGGGACTGCTGGAAGCACCACTTTGCCCCCTCCCCTCGCTCCTCATCCACATATTTGTGTGATGAGCAGTGACATGCAGACTACGGGTACCATTATTATATCTGTGAGTTGTTGGAAATATGTTTCATTAGCACACTGACCACTGGAGATGTTTTGTCATCTTAAATTTTTTTCCTCAGAAAAACCTTTACCCGTGTTACTATTCTTATGGATGTTTTACTCTATAACACTATAAAGAGGTTGAATATTACGCTTCAGGTATACTGTGAAATTTGCAAACTGGCCTGGACATATACCTCTTGCAAGTTATTTCAGCAGAGGAATGGTTTCTGAATTTCAGGCTATTAACAACAGATTTTAACTCAATTTTAATGTGAGATTGCCATTGACTACACATCCCAATAGATCTGGTAGTTCTTCAAATGGGCAGACCAACATTTTTTCTCATCAATAAATTGCTTGAAAAGAGTTCCCTTCCCTGAGATGCGTTTAATTTAGCTTAGTGCCTCTTCCTATATGGTCCATGACTCCATAAGGAAACGCCAAAATATCCAATTTGAGAAGAACCAAGTTGGTTTGGGGCATCAGTACCTTACCTGGGAATCATAGGGAGTCTTCTCTCAAAGAGAAGGTTGGAAGAACTGGGGAGGGAGGCTCTTGGCTGGTAACAAAGTATATATATTTAAACATCTGCACGGAATTCCAAATCACCAATAGCCTAATGATGGACATTTTGGTTGTTTTCAGTATTTACTGTTACAATGAGTCAATGTTAATATTTTGTTACATTTCATGTGTCCTATTTATGAGTATGTTTGTGGGTTAAATCACTAAAAATGAGATTAAATGATGGGCCCATGTTAATTTTGAAATATAATGCCAAAGTGCCCTCTATAGGCTGTTACAATTCAGTCTCTACAGGTATGTATAATAATACCTACCTATTTCCCCACATCATCACCAACACAGTGCATTAACAAATTTTTATGAATAAATTTAAATATTTTAAAGATGTTTAAACATTTTCTTTTGTGTTAACCTATTATATGATACTAGAGGCCTGGTGAACAAAAATGTGTGCACTCGGGGTGGGGGGGTCCTCAGCCTGGCCTGTGCCCTCTCGCAGTCTGGGACCCCTCGGGGGATGACCACCTGCTGGCTTAGCCCTGCTCCCCAGGGGATTGGGCCAAAGATGGCAATCAGACATCCCTCTGGCAGCCTGGCAGCCCTCGGGGGATGTCCACTTGCCAGCAGGGAGCAGACCTAAGCTGCAGTCAGACATCCTTAGCACTGCTGAGGAGGCGGGAGAGGCTCCTGCCACCACCGCTGTACTGGCAGCCATCAGCCTGGCTTGTGGCTGAGCAGAGCTCCCCCATGTGGGAGCGCACTGACCACCAGAGGGCAGCTCCTGCATTGAGCGTCTTCCCACTGGTGGTCAGTGTGTGTCATAGTGACCAGTCATTCCCAGTCTTTCTGCTGTTAGGGTCAGTTTGCATATTACTCTTTTATTATATAGGATAGAGGCCTGGTGCATGGGTGGGGGCCGACTGGTTTGCCCTGAAGGGTGTCCCGGATCAGGGTGGGGTTCCAGCTTGGGTGTGTGGCCAGACTGGGTGAGGGGCTAATGGCTGTTTGCAGCTGGTCACACCCCCTTCAGGGTGCGGGTCCCCACTGGGGTGCCTGGCCAGCCTGGATGAGGGGCTGATGGCTGTTTTCAGGATGGCCACACACCCTTTAGGGTGGGGGGGTCCTCACTGGGGTGCCTGGCCAGTCTGGGTGAGGGGCTGAGGGCCGTTTTCAGGCTGGCGGGCAACTGAAGCTCCCAGCCTCTCCTTTTTTTCTTTTATTCTGGGACTTATTTACCTTCTGTAATTGAAACTTTGTTGCCGTCACTGGAGCTGAGAGCAGGCTCCTGCTTGTTCCAGCTCTGAGGCCACGGCCTGCTGAAAGCAGGTATCTGGGGTTTGGTTAGCTTCTATAATTGAAACTTTGTTGCTTTTGGAGCTCAGAGCCGGGCCGCAGCAGGCAGGGAACCTTGGCTTCCTCCATCACTGGAGCAAGCAAGCCTCCTGCTCGCTTAAGCTGCGTGGCTGCCAGCCGCCATCTTGGTTGGTGGTTAATTTGCATATTTCCCTGATTAGCCAATGGGAAGCGTAGCGAAGGTATGGTCAATTACCTTTTTTGTCTTTTATTAGATAGGATAAGTTCCTTTGACACGCCCCAGCAAGATAAAGCATAAGAATAGGGTGTGCCCTAACAGGGTACCTCAGCTGGTTGGAGCATCGTTCCATACGCCAAAAGGTTGCAGGTTTGATCCCATAAATATTTCAGTAGGATGCAGATAGACTGTTCAGCAGGAAACAGGAACCAGAAAATATGGTTACTGTAATAAATGCTGAGAGCAGGGAGGCAGGGAGCAGGCATGCTCCAGCTGGGTTTCACTCAAGTATGAATTTTCCTCATAAAAGAAAAAAATTGAAAAACAGCTACTAGAAACTTGGATCTTCACTGTTCGCTTCCTTGAGTCATTATCTGAAGCATAACCTCACATATACTCAATAGAATATCAACTTTCATATTGCAAAGGGTCATAAACAGCTATAACAGACAAAATCCAGTTATAGTTGGTAATTTCAAATCTCCTCTCTCAAAAATTGATAAACAAGTAGTCCAAGAATCATTAAAGATCAATCAACTTGACCTAACTGATATTTAGAGAATAGTTCACACAATAATAACAGAACACATATTCTTTTCAAGTGCATATGGAACATTCACCAAGATATACCATATTGTGAGCCATAAAACAAACTCCAACAAATCTGAAACCACTGATATCATACAAATCACATTTTCATTCACATCACAGAAGAGTTCAATAAAAATACAGAAAGTGATCTGGAAAATCTCCAAATGTTTCAAAATTGAACAATATAATTCTAAATAATTCATGGGTCAAAAAAATTCATAGGTCAAAGAACAAATAACAATACAAAGTATTCTGAATTGTAGGGCAAGGAAAACACAATATACCAAATTTATGGGATGCAGCTAGAACAGTATACAGAAAGAACTGTAGAGCAGTAACGCATGTATGAGAAAAAGAAAGAACTCAAATTAATGATTTAAGCCTCTTCCTTAAAAAGTTAAATAGAAGCATGACCGGTGTGGTTCAGAGGTTGAGTGTCAACCTGTGAACTAGGAGGTCATGGTTCAATTCCCAGTCTGGCACATGCCTGGGTTGCAAGCATGATCCCCAATAGGGGGAGTGCAGGAGGCAGCCAATTCATGATCCTCTTTCATCATTAATGTTTCTATCTCTCTCTCCCTCTCACCTCCTTTCTGAAATCAATAAAATATATATATATATATATATATATATATATATATATATATATATATATTAAAAGTTAAAAAGAAAATAGTAATCAGAGAATCAAAGTAATGAGAAGGAAGAAAATAAATATAAAAGCAAGAATCAATAAGACAGAAAATGGAGAAAAATGAATGAACCAAAAAGCTGTTTCATTGAAATAATCAATAAAGTTGATAAGCCTCTAAGTAAATTAATAAAAACATATATTATCTATATAAGAAATAAGAGAGAGAACATTATTACAGATCATACTGACATAAAGAAATATTATGAATGACTTAATAGCAATTAATTTGACAACCTAGATGAAACAGATAAATTCCATGAAAGACAATTAAAGCTCAATCAATAAACAGAAGATATATTAAATAGATTTATGTGTATTAAATAAACTGACTTTGTAGTTAAAAACCTTTTCACACACACAAAAAATCAAGATCCATTTGAATTTGGTTGTTAATTTTAACAAACGTTTAAAGAAGAAATGATGCCAAATTCTTTACAAAAAATTCACCAAAAGAGGTTAGATGATATGCTCCTATTTTATAAGACCAATATTACTCTGATACCCAAATCAGACAAAGACATTAAGAAAACTACAAAGCAATACCTAAGAAGCACAGACATAAAAATATTTATAAAATTCTAGCAAATCTAATTTAGCTCTATATAAAAAGCTCATATGTCATGACCAAGTTTAACTCAGAAATTCAAGGTTGTTTCAACATTCAAAACTCAATCAATTTAATTAATCATATTAATGGGCTAAAAATAAAAATGATTCATTCGTCTTCATAGATTCAGATAGAGTTTCTATCTTGAATTAAAATACAATTCAAGATAGAAACTCTGAGCAAGTTGGGAATATAATGGCCTTTACTCAGTCTGATAAAGAACATCAACAACAAAAACCCTACAACTAATAGTGAAAACTGAATGCTTCTCCTGAGATCATGAACAAGGTAAGGAGGCCCGCTCTAACTTCTTCTCTGCAACATGATACTAGACGGCCTAGCTGGTGCAACAAGCAAAAAACAACACACACACACACACACACACACACACACACACACACACACACAACACATACAGCTAGGAAAGGGAAATGCAAAACTATCTCTAATCACAGATGATGCAATCATTTATGTAGAAAATCCTAGGGAATCTATAAAAAAAACAACAACAACCTACAAGAATTAAGTGACTTAGCAAGATTACTGCAGGATACAAGGTTAACATATCAAAAAAAAACCCTCAACTTCACATCCAAAGCAATGGATAATAAATATATACTAAATTTGGGCTATTTGATGAGGAACAGGATATTTGCATGATACCAAAGTGCCTTGACCCAGACTCCTTACTATTTACATCTATCAGGGAAAGCAGAGTAACTGTGTATAGAAAATAGAAAATGCCTTGACCTGGGGATCAAAACTAATACTACCAACAAGGGGTAGGTAGACCGCAGTGCTTGCTGAGGTGGTATTCTGAGAAGGACACAATATCAGATAGGTAGTTTTCTGACTGGGGATGCATAACCTGAACCTTTTCACAAGGAAATATTAGAAAAACCCCAATTAGAGAATATTCTATAAAAATAACTGATCCCTCTTCTCCAAATATCTTAATGTCATCAAAGAAAGAAAAAGGGGTGAGGAACTCAACCAAATTAAAGTGTCTAAAGAGACATGACAACATGATCCTAGGCCAGATGTAGTACTAGAGAGAGAAAAGTGCTATAAAAGACATTATTGGGATAATTTATGAAACTGGACTGTGAACTGTAAGTTAAATATAAATACATAGAGATGCTAAATTCCTGAGTTTGGTAATTCTACTGTGGTTACAAAAGAGAATATTCTTGTTTACTAGAGGCCTGGTGCACGAATTTGTGCACCAGTGGGGTCCCTTGGCCTGGCCTGCAGGATTGGGCTGAAACCAGCTCTCCGAAATCCCCCAAGGGGTCCCAGATTGCGAGAGGGCACAGGCCAGGCCGAGGAACCCCACCAGTGCACGATCGGGGCTGGGGAGGGACTGCAGGAGGGCTCCAGGGCATGTCTGGCCCATCTCGCTCACTCCTGATAGGCCGGACCCCAGCAGCAAGCTAACCTACCAGTTGGAGTGTCTGCTCCCTGGTGGTCAGTGCACGTCATAGTGAGCGGCTGAGCGGCCTTAGCGTATCATTAGCATATTACGCTTTGATTGGTTGAACGGGTGACCAGACAACTGGACACTTAGCATGTTAGGCTTTTATTATACAAGATGGGGTATACCTGTGAAGTACTACGGAGTAAAGGAATATGACATGCAAATTACTCTCAAATGGTTCCAGAAATAAAATGATAATATGTATTTACATATGTACACACATACACACATAAATAAATCAAGTGTGACAAACTATTGTAAATTAATGAATCTGTTTTAAGGATATCCAGAAATTCTCAGTATTGTTTAAGAAACTTTTAGGTTGGAAATTTTTTTCAAAATAAAAAAGGATAAAGAAATTTCTCTTGATTCATAAACTTCCAAAATAAGGACCACCAGTATCTTTATTTCTTTTTCTCCAATAGTGAAATGCTGATAAAAGTTGGCTTTCCATGGCTGTGTTACCCCAATTCAAAATGTGAGTTTTCTAGATGAAATGTCAACCAGTGAAGAGTGGAGGGGAAGTTGGGAAGCTGTTGAAAGAACATGGGCCTTACATTTTCTTTTTGTCACGTGGGCAATTTCCTTCGAACCTATGAGCCTTAATGGCTTTGCTTAAAAATGGGAATAAACAACAACAATAATCCTGCTGTGAGAATAAGAGAGAAGGTATCAATGCCTACCTCTAAAAAGAATCTAAAAATTAAGTAAGACTCAGACAATGCTGGGCCTCTGCGGCAAGCCCTCAGATGCTTTCAGTCCTCAGAGGAAAACCAAGATGCTCACCATGGTCTCCAACGTCTCCCCTGATCTGGCCTCCAGTTCGCTGATCTCACCGTTCTCCTCCCTCATTCCACCTAGGCCCTCTGCTCTCAGTGCCATTCTTCAAGTACAACCTGCCTTAGGGTCTTTGTAGTTCTGTTCCTCTGTCTGGACCACCCTTACCCTGACACACACAGGGCTCTACTCCTTCCCTCGTCCATTACAGCTCCAATGGCAGCTAATCAGTGAGGCTTTCCCTGAGAAAGTACCTATGAACAGTATACACACTTAATCCCCAGTCATTCTCTGTCTCTTTCCCTGGTTTATTTTCACTATCTACCAGTATGTTCATTTATTGTCTGTGTCCTCATAAAATGTTAGCTACATATTTGTAAGGACTTCTATTTACTCAGTGCTATAACTTTAGCACATAACTAAGTGCTTGGCACATAATAGGCTCTCAATATATATTTGTTGAATGAATGAATGAATGAATGAATGAATGAATGAATGAATGAACAGGAAGGAAACCCTGCACATATCTAGTACATTCATAGTCAGTTTGTCATAGATATGAAGTCCATTTAATTAAAACTTCTTTCTCTGTTGACATCTGTCATCATTAAATATTCCCACTGCTTCTAAAATACAGTGAGATTTAATGGCCAGATTTCACAGTGGTCTCGGAGAACACTGACGATTATTTGACATGTGACCAAATCAGGCTTGGAGAGTACTGAGTCACAATTCTGAAGAAGGAAAGGAGGAAGGAAAGAAATATTCCTTAGAGATATATTTGGGTATTTGATCATTCTTTTCCTAGTAGTGCCTAATTATCACTACTGATCAACTTCCCAATAAAGTTGGATTTTCTTTCTTACCCAAGCTCTAGAAAACTGGCAGCTGTTCACTTCTAAATGTAAAATCACAGGCTCACATTTCAAATGCCACATGGTCTTACTCCAGAAAAGCAGAGCACATCTCAAAAATGTAGCAATTGTGTCTGATGTACACAGCTTGCTGTCAACACCCAAGCTGGCAAATGACAGGATCCCACTGCCACCTGGGATGTGGGCCCTCGGGGACCCACTGAGTCACAGCCAGCTTGCTCCTCAGTTGCCACACTACCAGCCTGCAGCTGTGGACTCCGGTCCCTCGCACCACAGCCTGCCTTGACAGATCCAGAATGAGGGACCAGCTGCTTGGCTTGTTCAGTCGCTAGGGCCAGGGAAATCAGACAGGCAACCCACTCTCCAGGGACATTAGTTGCTTTTGAAAACTATTATTAAATTAAACTAAGGAGGACCATTAATTTCCAAACATCTGTACTTGGAATCCATATGATGCTGCGATTCAATCCTAGCAAAATCAAGACACACACAAACTCCAGAATAGGAAGGTGGTATAAGGTAGCCTTGGGAAAATTCTCAAGTAGAGTCTGAAATTCGTGGTATCGATTGTCTTTCCTTCTTACAGAACAAAGGAGACTAATCAATTACAGCCAGTGTCCGAAAGCAAGGTAGGCCAAGGTCTCTGTGCTCATTTCTGAAACACAGGTTACACGCTGAACCAATAATGAATTCATGATCTCAGAATTAGTCCCACCTAGGAGCTCCCCATTTAAAAGTTCCCTTCTTGCTTTTTTGATTGGTATAAACACATTACGTAGAAACTTAGTCATTTGTATTCATGGAATACAAATTTCATTACTAAGTCCAAAATCTCTGTATCAAGGAATGTAACGAAAAGGGTCCATTCCCTCTCTCTCCTTGTCAGCTAAGGCATCAGATATTACCTACAGGGGCCTTTGTGTAGGACCAACAGGCTCCTGTCGTTGGCCCCCAATACTGAGTTGGTTCCGGGCCTCACGACTATCTAGGCTATTTAACTAGAGGGCTGGAAACAGCGCAGTAAAATGGATCCCAATATCTTTGGACTTAGTCTACTGGAATCTCAAAAGTTCTATTTCACTGCAATTTAAAGAAAGACTCAAAGAAAAGTTTTTGTCCAGACAGTGAAGGCAGTTCAAGTTGAGAGCCCCTAAAAAATAAAACTCCTAACCCTGTTTAGACTCTACATACCAACTCTGAACAGTACCCTCTGCTTGAAACATGGACATTGTGGACATAACGCTTTCTATGTGGAGTTGAGCAGCATGACTTCCTCGAGCATTAAGTGTTCCAAGTGTGAACACATTAGAAGAAAGGTTTTCCCTTCAGTCTTCGTACTGTACAATCGCTCCCTGTTCTTTCACTGGCTATTTCTTTCGTAAAACGAATTGTGTCTCACCAGGGATGATGAAGAGATGAATAGGTATATGATAAAACAGCTTCCTCTCTCTGGCTGACTCCGAGTCAGTTCAGAAACTACAAACCAGGTTAACTTCTTTATCCCAAGTAGTTACCATAATATGAAACAACTTTGGACATTTTAACTACCCAGAGGAGAATCTGTACCACTGCTAATACTTTGTATCGTCTGGATTAACACCATGGAATGAACACTTTATATCTAAGTTAAAGAAATGACGACAGACCATCAAAGGTAGACGCATGGCATTGTTAACCCTAATTACCTTTATCGGACTGGAAATCTCCCAGGTGCCTTTAGCCCTTTCTTAAAGTAGCTCTAGTTACACTTTAGTTTACCTCCCTATTGCTTGACATTTGTTGTCCAGAATCTAAAAATGTTCGACAAGTGATCCAAAGACAAAAATAGGATGAAAACATTCTGATTGGCAAAGAAGGATATCACATTTCTGCAAACAGCCTCCTCTTCAAGGAAAATCAGCTCTGGGTGAAGGAGAACCCAAAGTGGGGAGAACGAAAACGTTCTCATGGTCTAGGAAAAGGCTGACAGTGCTCTAGCCTGGGTATCAGGTAAGCACCAGAACCAGTTTTATATCATTGTTTTAATCTAGAACAACCCACATCAGGAAACATTCTGCTGAAAGCCAACCAATCAGTAACAGCAAAAAGTCAACCAATCAGGGGGTTCATTTTCAGAAAAGACAGGGGGTCATGACAAGCACAAAACTTACCAGCATAAGACTCAAACTTCAGCAGAGCACTGTTGTACCCCAGGGTAATCAAGACGGATTCCTTCCCCACCCGGCAACATTCGGTGTCTCGATTGAGTAGGCATTTAAAGACACAGACGCCATCAGCTATAAAGGGTGGGAAAAAAAAAGGATTAGGAAAATCCATTTTGAGCATTGTAAAAAGGCTCACCAACGCCTAAATGCATTCCTATATTTTCTCATGTTCTCTAGGCGCCTCGTTTCTTTTTTCTTAATACAATTTCTCCTGGGACATATGGGAATATGAGGATATGAGTTAAAGCAGTGGTCGGCAAACTCATTAGTCAACAGAGCCAAATATCAACAGTACAACGATTGAAATTTCTTTTGAGAGCCACATTTTTTAAACTTAAACTATATAGGTAGGTACATTGTTATTAACTTAATTAGGGTACTCCTAAGCTGGCCTTTGCTAAAAATGTCCTCAATCTGATTGAGGTACTTCGCTGAGGTCGACCCCTTCCAACTCTCCCATCCTCACTCCTCCTGTAGCCAGTCTCACTCAACTCGTGCATGAATCGCACGCACCTCCCCGGCGCTGCGTATCCCGCTGCCCGCCTGCGCCGCGTCTCCCTTAGCCAGACTGACCGACACCCCCCACTTCTTCTAATGCCACTTCTTCAAAATAAACTCACCCAGGCTGAAAACCAACTTCTGCGCATGGGCCACGAAGTTTCAATTGCACTGTATGTGCGCGCCCGCACGTGGTATTTTGTGGAAGAGCCACACTCAAGGGGCCAAAGAGCCGCATGTGGCTCGCGAGCTGCAGTTTGCCGACCACTGAGTTAAAGAAATGACCATATGGCCGAATACCAATTCTTTTTTTTTATTATTTTAATATATTTTATTGATTTTTTTACAGAGAGGAAGGGGGAGGGACAGAGAGTCAGAAACATCGATGAGAGAGAAGCATCGATCAGCTGCCTCTTGCACACCCCCTACTGGGGATGTGCCCGCAACCAAGGTACATGCCCTTGACTGGAACCGAACCTGGGACCTTTCAGTCCCCAGGCTGACACCCTATCCACTGAGCCAAGCCAGTTAGGGCCGAATACCAATTCTTTGCAGGTGTTTAACACCACTTAAAACAGACTCCTATTGGATCTTGCCAGGGTTCCATTACCCATAACCCAATATTCCCAAAATCATTTTATAACTCTCTCTCTCTCTCTTTTTTTAATCCTCATCCAACAAATGAGGATGGGTTTTTGTTTGTTTTGGTGGCGGGGGGGGGGGGGTAGGGGGGTAGGGACAGGAGAGGGAGAGGAGAGAGAGAAACATCTATGTGAGAGAGACATATCCATTGGTAGCCTCCCTCACCAGGGCTGGAGATGGAACCTGCAAATGGAACCTGCAATTCAGGTACGTGCCCTTGACCGGGTATCGAACCTGTGACTCTCCAGTGCACAGGCTGATGCTCTAACCACTGACACACACTGGCCAGGACCATTTTGTATCTCTTGATGCCATCCTAGGAGAGACCAGGTAATGTCGCTGTGGGTGACTGCGCACCTACTATGTGCCAGAGATACCACAAAAAAATTCCATTGTATCATCACTGCCAATGTTCCTAGGTGAAGACAAGGCAGAGTTTACGTTCATATATGCACAGCTAATATGTAGCAAAGCGAGAATTCAAGCCCAGGGTTGAAGTGGACTCCAGGGCCCAAGTTGCTCCTACCACATTGTGCCAAGGCAAGTGTGATAAAAAGTTTCCCAAGAAGGGCCCATGGTAAGTGGCTAGGTTCTCATTAGATTCATGCATAGGTAATTGGGAACTAACTCACTAATGCTGTTAGCATTGGGGCAGCTGTAGTGTGGTGGAAAAAGCAATGACTTTGGGTTTTGCTTTATCTTTGACTAGAGGGCTAATGCATGAAATTCATGCAAGAGTAGGCCTTCCTTCCCCCGGCTGCCGGCACTGGCTTCCCTCTGCACCCGGGACCCAGGTTTCCCTCACAGCCCTGGCTTTGTCTAGAACAGCCGTGGGCAAACTACGGCCCGCGGGCCGGATCCGGCCCGTTTGAAGTGAATAAAACTAAAAAAAAAAAAAAAAAAAAAAAAGACCGTACCCTTTTATGTAATGATGTTTACTTTGAATTTATATTAGTTCACACAAACACTCCATCCATGATTTTGTTCCGGCCCTCCGGTCCAGTTTAAGAACCCATTGTGGCCCTCGAGTCAAAAAGTTTGCCCACCCCTGGTCTAGAAGGACGTCCAGAAAGACGTCCAGTCTAATGAGCATATTACGCTTTTATTATTATAGATTCTTACTAACTGAAGAGCTTAATCACCTAAACACATGGAGTCACGTTTTTTCATTACGTAAAATGAAAATATTGATGCTTTGTTAAGACTGAATGATAAAGTTTAAATAATTTCTAAAATCCTATTAAACCAATAAGAGAGTATTAATATTTCTCTGATTATAAAGTAGTGACCTGGTGCACAGATTCATGCACATTGAAAGGAAATTAATTAGAAGGTGGCTGGCGGGGCAGGACTGGGCAAGACAGGCTGGACATGCCCTGGAGCCAACCTCCCACAGTCCCTTTCCTGGCATCTGTGGAGTGAGCGGGGTCCCTCCACCAGGTGGGGTCCCTTGGCCTGGCCTGCAGGGATTGGGCCAAAACTGACTCTCCGACACCCCGAGGGGTCCCGGAGTGAGAGAGGGCACTCTGCAAAGTTGCTCTTGTATAGGGTGTGGAACGCAAATGCAAGTGTGCAGTAAACCAGATTCGGGGCCGACAGTGCCCCAGGAACAACATAACGCACGGCTGAAGGTGGAATCGTGCGGCCCTGCAAGGAATCGGGCTCCCTCCTCTCTGGTTTCGGGGTGTGTCACCCAAGAACTGCTGCTGCCAAGTCACTGCAGCTCAGCAGCTCCTGTGTTGAGCATCTGCCCCCTGGTGGTCAGTGCACGTCATAGCAACCGGTTGGACACAGCATATTAGCCATATATATATATATATATATATTCTTAGCTCTTATCTTTAATGTCTTCCATTCTCTTTTACAAAATCAATTACAGTATGTGTATTAAATTGAATTAAAATTTAAAACATAATCCCATATAATAAAAGGCTAAAATGCAAATTGACCGAACGGCAGAATGACCGGTCGCTATGATGCGTACTGACCACCAGGGGGCAGACACTCAACGCAGGAGCTGCCCCTGGTGGTCAGTGCGCTCCCGCACGGGGAGGGCTGCTCAGCCAGAAGCCCTGAGCCAGGCTCACAGCTGGCAAGTGCAGCAGCGCTGGCGGGAGCCTCTCCCACCTCCAGACTGCGAGAGGGCACAGGACCCTCCCCACCCCCAAGTGCACAAATTTTGTGCACCAGGTCTCTAACTGTTTATAAAATTCCAGTGTTACACATGAGCATATGCACATTTGTACACACACATTCAAAAAACACACACAGAGTTAAGATGATTAAATGTTTTCAAATATTTTTAACCACTACTTCATATGAATGAGTACCTCCTGATGGAGGCATTCACAGATATTTTTCATGAAACATCTTGGCTGGTTAAATAGTGCAGATGTTTTGTAAACATTTTCTTGGCATAAAACATGGTTACAGGTTGTTATTACAGCCCAGTCAGTGTCTCTAAGGCATCAACGTCTCCTCACAGGGTGGCAGCCGTGAATGCAGATGCAGAAGGGAGTTTGGGGCTTTCTGAAACAATATGTTTTCTTAAAGTCACAAGAAATATTTTTTTCAAGAAATTGGGATTATTAGCATTTACCAATTGTTTTTCTTATGGTTTTGAAGTAGGATGAGATAGGATGAAGAAGGAAGGAGATCCTAGTCTTCCTCAGCCCCTTGTACAAACACGAATATTACAGTCTGTGCGCTCTTTGTGAGCAGGGCAATTTCACTTTATTTTTGGGTTCATTCTCTCTTTTTTTTTCCTCTCTGCATCAAAGCCTAGAACAGTATCTAATACTTAATATTTTTTGAATTAGTGAAAGCATTTCTCCATGTATTAATTGCATCCCACCCCAGAATAGGTAAGTTTAAAAATGTATTACTCAATCCTCCTTAACCAGAGAGACTTGATTTTTTTTCTTTTGTTGTTGTTTGTTTGTGATTTAATTAGGGTATACATTGAGTTGCTGTTTTTTCCTACCTTCATAAATTGCAAAATGCTTAGCCATACATCCTCTTTTCTTTATTCTCTCCCTATTTTCTTTTTAACTATGGTGGGGGAAGTCTTTTTAAGTATGCCATTATATCCAGAAAGTACTGGGAACTACGTCAGATGTTAAAATATACCTATGGCAAAAAATTTTTAATACTTGAAACAAAGTTGAAAAGCAATAATAAGCTAGGCATATGTTTTCAACATACATAACAATGACTTAATATCCCCAATATACAATTAGCTCTAAAATATGAGAAGAAATAAACATTCCTATTAAAAAGTTAGTAAAGGGTCAGTAGGCAATTGACAACTGGGAAATGTCAATAGCAAAATTTTAAAAAATTTTGTATCAAACATTGGAAAGGCTGTGAGAAGTCACTGAGTGCTATTACTAAGAATGTAAATTTCTATATTCCTGAAATGTATTTTGGCCATATGGTTTAAAATTTAAAATCTATATACTCTTTGTTAGACGTTCTACTCATAACAGTTCTTCCAGGATGTACTTTATCAATTGTGAATGGATGTATATTTAAGGATGTGTATATTAAAGCTAAGAGCCCATCACTTACATGGTTGGTTAAATTAAACATGATACATCTGTGTTCAGGTTGCAGAATAGCATATGTAATATTTTTGTAGCAATTTAATATTGTGTTTATTTTTGTAGAAAGTTGTTTAAAAAGATATACACCAAAGTGTCATTAGTTGTTTCCTCTGGATGGAGAGATTTGGGGTCATTTTTATTTGTCTGCCTTGTTTGAATTTTCTAAGTGACTACTTATTTTTCTACTTAGAAAAGACAAGAAAGCTATTCATTTCGGCTAAAAAAAAAAAAAGCAATCAAGCAAAAGACACACTACTATCACTAACATTCTTCACCACATTCTCATTCCTGGTGGGTATCACTATTCTTTACACTTTTTTATTTACCAGATATTAGCTGGTACTTCATTCATTTTAAGATATTTATTTAATATAATAAATATAATCATTATGTTCATTCTCCGTTTTTAAATCATTCATGGAAATGAATGTTTTCTTACATTTTTGTTTGCTAATGTAAAAACTCTTTTTTTTTAAATTAAATCTTTATTGTTCAGATTATTACATTTGTTCCTCTTTTTCCCCCCCATAACTCCCCTCCTCCCAGTTCCTGCCCCACCCTCCGCCCTCACTCCCCACCCACTGTCCTCATCCATAGGTGCACGATTTTTGTCCAGTCTCTTCCCGCATATCCCACACCCCTTTCCCCCCCAAGAATAGTCAGTCCATTCCCTTTCTATGTCCCTGATTCTAATAATCACCAGTTCATTCTGTTCATCAGATTATTTATTCACTTGATTCTTAGATTCACTTGTTGATAGATGCATATTTGTTGTTCATAATTTGTATCTTTACCTTTTTCTTCCTCTTCCTCTTCCTCTTCTTAAAGGATACCTTTCAGCATTTCATATAATCCTGGTTTGGTGGTGATGAACTCCTTTAGCTTTTCCTTATCTGTGAAGCTCTTTATCTGACCTTCAATTCTGAATGATAGCTTTGCTGGATAAAGTAATCTTGGTTGTAGGTTCTTGGTATTCATCACTTTGAATATTTCTTGCCACTCCCTTCTGGCCTGCAAAGTTTCTGTTGAGAAATCAGCTGACAGTCGTATGGGTGCTCCCTTGTAGGTAACTGAGTTTCTTTCTCTTGCTGCTTTTAAGATTCTCTCTTTGTCTTTTGCTCTTGGCATTTTAATTATGATGTGTCTTGGTGTGGTCCTCTTTGGATTCCTTTTGTTTGGGGTTCTCCGCGCTTCTTGCACCTGTAAGTCCATTTCTTTCACCAGGTGGGGGAAGTTTTCTGTCATTATTTCTTCAAATAGGTTTTCAATATCTTGCTCTCTCTCATCTTCTGGCACCCCTATAATTCTGATGTTGGTACGCTTGAAGCTGTCCCAGAGGCTCCTTACACTATCCTCGCATTTTTGGATTCTTTTTTCATTTTGCTTTTCCGGTTGGGTGTTTTTTGCTTCCTCGCATTTCAAATCATTGACTTGATTCTTGCGCTCCTCTGGTCTGCTGTCGGGAGTCTGTATAATATTCGTTATTTCAGTCCGTGTATGCTTAATTTCTAGTTGGTTCCCCAATATAACATCGAGGGTCTCATTAGTTTTCTTGTAGATCTCATTAAGTTTATCGGCGGCTTCTAAACAGTTCTTGAGAGACCTTAAAAGTGTGGTTCTGAACTCTATAACTTCCATTGACAATTTTGTCCTGTTTCTTTGTCTCCGCATTTTGTTATGCTTCCTTGGTGCACCTCCTAGTGGTCTTTGTGCGCAGTCTTATAGTTAAACCTTGATTGTTGTAGCTAATACCAGGGAGGGTTTGACCTCCAGGCCAAGTGGCTGTGAGAATCAGCTGTGTCTGCAGTGAGAGAACCTCTGTCCTCTAGGGAGGTGCTAATCTGGCGTTTGCCTGAGGCTATCCGGCAAATGCCTCTGTGCAGGGCTTGGGCGGGGCGGGTCGCACAGGATCAATAGGGTGGGCCGGAGAGAGCAGTTATGGCTGCTCTCAGTCCTGACCCCAGGGGCTCTGCCTCTCTGAGTCCCAGCACCCGCTGCAAAGCTCAGAGAGAAAGCTGCACTCGCTCTGACCGAAGCCAGACAGTCCCGCTTCTCCCGTTTGAGTCTGGGTCCCTAAAGACTCGCCTGTATCTGGAGCTCAGAGTCTGCGACTCCCTCCCGATTGAAAACGCCAACCTCACCCTCCGCCGCCAGCCCGCTCCGCGCACTCCGCACCTCAGAATTTGACTTCAGCACTGCGCCTCCTCTGAGTGTCCGTATGTGTTTCTCTTTCCTCCTAGTTGTAGGACTTCCACTCAGCCAGCGTTCCTGTGGTTCTGGGTGATGTCCGTTCCGTTTTTTAGTTTCACTTTTGAAGTAGTTGTTCAAGGCAGCAAACTCCAGCGTTAACCTGTGCCGCCATCTTGGTTCTCCCACTGTAAAAACTTCTTGTGTTGATTTGCTATCCTGACCTTGACCATGTTAGTACATAAAAACATTACAAATGATTCCTGTTAACAAATGGGATCAAGAAGAAAATGCAGCTATTTTAGAGGAGAATATCATATTAATCTAGAAATACGTCTTTCTAAATTTAAAGAATTTATGTTAGAAAAATGAGGGAATGCACTAAAAAATTAAGGAACATATATAAATCCAAGACCAGGAAATACTACAACACTGGGAAAAACAGGGATGGTGTGGAGACCATTTTCTTTATTTTTTATTTTTTTATGGCTAAAATCGGGTACTAATACATTCAGAGGTAAATGTGTTTATTGAGAATATTAAAAAATCAAATACATTTTCAATGTACATGATACCAAGGTATAGGGCATTTATCAAGTTATTATTACTAGTAATAATAATAATAATAATAATAATACTAACTACACCCTTGCCAAACATCTCATTTCATCTCTTTAGTGGCACAGAAGGCTGGCTGCTTCTGTGTATTTACTATCATTAGGCTTTTTTTTTTTTTAATCCTCACCTAAGGGCATGGTTTTATTGTTTGTTTGGTTTTATTTTTGTTTGTTTGTTTTTATTGATGAGAGAGAGAGAGAGAGAGAGAGAGAGAGAGAGAGAGAGAGAGAGAGAGAGAAACATCAATCTGTTACCTCTCACACACACTCCAACTGGGGATCAAACCCACAGCCTGGGTATGTGCCCTGACTGGGAATTGAACCCACCACCTTTCTGTGTATGGGACGAGGTTCCAACCAACTGAGCTGCACTGGCCAGAGCTACTGTAATTGTGCTTCTGAACTTGATTCTCATCAGTGACACTCTTTGCTGCTTCTTCATAGGGTAAGTCCTACTCTGCTGGTGGCAACAAAGTAACAAGCAGAATAACTTCCTGTGCACAAAATTTAGTCCGCTTTAGGAAAGCCTAGAGCTATGTCCCTCCCTCCTTGAGGAAAAGCCACTAGTTCCCGAAAGGACGCTCAAAGAAAATGATAATCATGGTGAATCCAGATGCCTTGCTCTATCCTCCACTTCAGCCTCATTTGACAAAACTTATAACGGTACACAGAGAAATCCAGGACCTACCCATTCACAAGTACACACAGGTAACCCTGGAAAATGCCTCGGGGTAAGGTCAAGAGAATTGCCCTTGACTTTAATAACAAAATGCCCTACTTCTCCTTACATATACCCTTCTCCTTTCAGCCTATGCAAATGCAGAAATTCAATCTCCGTAAGAAAACTACAACACTGAATAAGAATATTATATATCAGGCATGGTCTAGAACAGAAGTTCTAAAATACAGTTTTATGTATAAATCCATGGACAGAGAGTACTTATGACCTAATAATATGGCATTTATGCCAAGTCTTTGCTAAGTGACTTTTTAATATTTTCCTATCTAGAAATAGGAAGTTAGTCTACCTAAGCAACATGTTTCCTAGAAACAGGTAACTAAAAAATGATGGTACAGGCAGCACATACATACACGAGAGTAAATCATATGGATAACTGTGCAGTTATCATTTTTAGTAAATTTAACCTCAGAAATGAGTGTTAAAAAGAACATGATTATGGTTTAAAAAAAGATAACTAATATTAAAATTAGGCACCAATACTGATCACATTAATAACAATCTCCTATGAGATATGACAAAATAGAAATATATATTCACAGCTTCTTCCTCTCCTCTATCTGGTAAGGAGAATTCTGTATTTGAAAGTTTAGTTTCTAGGATTTTGCTAGCTAGAGTAATGATAGTGAAAAAAACTGAAAATGGATTAATTCTTTCAGATTGAAATGGGCCCAATGTTAATAGCAGAAGAGAAATGAAAAGAACGGGAAGGTAAGCAGAAAAAGGAAGGGATTTGGAAAAGGTTTTAGAATTGAGAATTGGGGTAGCTAAGATATGTGAGAGAGTCAGAGAGATGGGGGGAAAAAAGGCTTTTAGGACATTAGTTTCAGAATAACAGTTGTCTCGTCATTTGGTTTTGGTTTTGAGTTTGATGGGGGTTTTTGTTTTGTTTTGTTTACAAATGTTATTCCCCTTCCTCTACATTTTGATTTTTAATTTTACCAAGTCTACACAACCAAATCATACAGCCATTACATAGTAATACTATCCCCTTTGGGCCCTCACTTAATAATAATTTAGTGCCCACCAACAGTTCCATGTACTTGTCTCTCTAGTCATTTCGATTGTCCAAAGTCGTTCTCTAGCAGAATCTTAGGAAGGGCTCACTGAACAAATCCTTTACAGGATTGCTTAGGAAGAGTCATTGGAAAAATATTCCCCAAATTCTTGCACATGAATAGTTGTCTTCGTCTTCTTATTTTTGAAGGTCAGGCTTTCTGGATATAAAATCCCTGGCTAACACGTTTTTTCTTTCAGATCTTATGGTATTCCAATGGAATATGTTACGCTATTCTATTCTCACACATAGCATCAAAAGGTCTAGTGATAATCCAATTTCTCTCTTACAATAATATACTCACATTGTCTAGATATCCAAAAGATGTTTCCCTTTCTTTAAAGGCCAGTAATTTTTACCAGAATGTGTGTTATGCTGGTCATTCTAGGCCAGTATTTTCAGGTATAAAGTACATTTTTTCAATATATGTTTTCAATTTATTTCAATAAAATTTTCTTAATTATTAATTTAATATTTGTTTTGGTTGTTTCTTGGTTTTTTGTGTGTTTTTTCTTTTCTGATGTCTGCTTCAGAGACTCTTATGTGTGTGTTGGAATTTTTTTTTGTTTATCTTCAACATTTGCAACTTTCTTTTGAATCCATTTTATCTCTTTTTACATTTCCTTTTACATTTTAACACTTTCCTATTTTTTCTTCTTTATTTGATGTATTTTTTATTCCTTCTAATTTAGCTTTCACTTCTAAAAATTATTTCATTTTTAATATACATTTTATTTCTAATTATTTCTTAAATTCTGTCATTTCATTGAGTTCTCCTAATTCTGATTGATGTTATTCTTTCATATCCTGTATAATTTTCTTAATGTCTCTAATTTATTTTGCAAATAAATCTTACAGAAATATTTTTGTAGCATGTCTTTCTAGCATGCTTTTATTGTTGGTAGGACTGTTATTTTGCCCCTCCCTTTTTTCTTATAGTAACTGTTGGGATTTGATCTCAGTACTTTCCTGTTAATCATCTTTATGTGAATATCATTTTCCTGAACTTTTAGAAGGATGATAAATTACACTATAGTTTTATGAGAAACTACCAAATTCTATTTCACTTAATATTCCCATCAGCAATAGACAAATGAGTCATTTTTTCTACATCCTTGACAATATTTGGATTGTCATCATTTTTTCCTTTAGATATTCTTATAGCTGTGTAGTGATGCCTCATTGTGGGTTTAACTTGCACTTTCCTGATGGCTAATGATGCAGAACATCTTTTCATGTGCTTATTTACCACCTGTATATCCTCTTCAGTGAATGCCTGTTTATGTCTTTTACACATTTTCAAATTGGATTGTTTTTGTTTTTTACTATTGAGCTTTGAAAGTTCTTCATATATTCTAGATGCTGGTCCTTTGTCAGATATGTGGTCTACAAATATTTTCTCCCATTCTGTAGCTTTGTCTTTTCTTTCTCTTAACAAAATTTCACAGGACAAAAGTTTAAATTTTGATGACATCCAATCTATCAATCTTTTTTTTTTTTTATGAACCACCTTTTGTTGTCAAGTTTAGGAACTCTTCACCTGAGTCCCCTGACCTTGTTCATCCTATGGTTTCATTACATCTTAACTGGACAACTGCGACCATCTCTCCTCTGTTACCTGCTCCTGCAATTGAAAATGAGTTCACACTCTTCCAAGCTGTCAGGTTACATTAACGGAGAGCATGTGCAGTCATTGCAATGCTCTGCACAAACCTTCCAATAATCCCCACTGAATATGAAAGGACAGACTCTCCTACTTGAAACTATAAAGCCAAACTACCAGCTACTCTCCGAAGGGGCTTATAATTATGGTGTCTGAAGAAATGTGAAATAAAAGATCGGGACTTCCGAAGTGACAAAGCGCCCCTTCTGCCACCAAAAATATTACCTAATTTATTAATGTCCACTTCAAATGGCACCTTTCCTGATTGCCCCACAACTGGCCTAGGTTTCCTCCCTCACCTCACTAACCCAACAGCACTCTGTACCTTCCTTACAGTACGTAGCTTATTTTCTCATTTGTGCCCCATTCTTATTATCCATTGGGCCAGACTGTCCAAGGGCAGAGTGTCCTCCTTATCTTTGCTTCCCCTGGAGGACCTGGTGCACAGCAGGGACTGTGAATAGTCAATTTGACTGGAACCACCATCAGCATCATCCCAGCTCAGACACAGAAAGCCCATTCGCCATACCCGCTGTTAAAAACAAACTAAAAGGACAAACTGAGCTCATCTTTCTAGCCTCTGAGTCAGCTTCATTTTTGTAAACAATTCCCTCTTTCCTTCCACATCCTTCTCCCCACACATGATCACAGTAGAAAGAACAAATAAACACTGAAACCAACTCCATAATGAAATTTTAAACACCTCTGTGACCAATATTCTCAGATCAGAAGGAAGTAACATTTCATTCTGCCTTTAATGAAAGAGTATGTCACTCCCCTAACAGCTTCTCTAAGAACCCACTGTTCCCTGAAATTTATTTGCAATGCTTGTCTGAGTAATCCTTCGGCTCCCCTAGGAATTTCTCTAGGCAGGATGGTGACAAGCAGCCAGAGAACCCATGGTTACTTAGAATCCCAGAAAAACAGTGGTTCTCAACCTTCTGGCCCTTTAAATACAGTTCCTCATGTTGTGACCCAACCATAAGATTATTTTCCTTGCTACTTCATAACTGTCATGTTGCTACTGTTATGAATCGTAATGTAAATATCTGATATGCAGGATGGTCTGAGGTGAACCCTGTGAAAGGGTCGTTCGACCGCCAAAGGGGTCGCGACCCACAGGTTGAGAACCGCCGGATTAGTAGCTCTTGTTCCTTTAAAAATCTCAACACTTTCCTATGAAATTCATGTCTACTGTTCCCAGCACAGCGTTCAGCACGTAGTTTATGATTGATAATGTTTATTGACTTAACCAACTGAATCAATACGATCATAAGATCTTGGTGGCTTCCTAAATTATATAAAACAAAGAGCATGAAATCTCAGAGCAGTACAGATGTGAAAGGGACAATCAAACACATGGTATTTTTAGCTGACGGTATTTTTTTCCACTCCGACAAGTGGTTTAGATCTTCCGGTTTATAAAATGTTTTTCCAATTATGATATGAGGTCAAGAAAAAGTTCACTTCCTCATTTCTTCATAAGAATGTAAAGTTTTCCCTACTTTCCTTGAATGAGCGGCTTCTCTGAGATTTAAATTTAATTTCACTGTGAATGTCTCTTCGGGGAAGCTAAATATTATGGCATCTACAGTCTTTCTGGGTAGCGTTTCCTCAGATCATCAGCTTTCTCCTTGTGGTTTCTAGAGATTATAAACTATCCACTTGAATTCACTCAGTCGGGGATAATTGCTCCGATGTGGTTTCCCCAGCTATAACAACAAAAAAGTGGGAGCTTCCAATGAAAGAGAATAAAATAATGACTTGGCTGTCAAGAGCTGTTCTAGAGATTCATTTCTGTTTCTGCCCTGCAGCTGATCTGGTGGAACCAGATGTCTGCAAGGCTTGGTGTGGGAATTCATTCATACATGCATACGCAGCTAACACTTCTGAGCATCTGCTGTAAGCCAGTCACTGTTGATTGGCAACAGGGGAACATGCAAAAACAAACAAACTGTAGACACAGCCTTGAGAGAGCTTGCAGTGCAAGGGGAAGGGATCTGTTCAAATGCTGTGGTACCCCCGGGAAACAAGCAACTCATTCTGTCTGGGAGATCCCTCACAGGAGACAGTACACTGGACTCGAGGCTTGGAAGAAAAGTAAGAGCTTTCCACAGAAAGGAAAGAAGAGGAAAAGGTCATTCCAAACAAAGGGAACAGCCTCTTTAAAAGGCTAGTGAATGAACATGTCATGAATGAATATGGCAGATCTGGAAATGAGGTGTACGCAGTCCCACGTGGTGTGTAGGTAGAGGAATGAGTGCTAATACATCAAACTGGAAGAGGAATTTTAAATGTTTTTTATTTTTTAAAATTAATTTTATTGGGATGATATTGGTCAACATGAACAGGTAGGTTTCAGGTGTGGGTTTCTGTGTTACAAAATCTGTATATTGCACTGCGTGCCCACCACCCAAAGTCAGACCTTCTCCTGCCACCACGTATTAGGACCCCGTTCTCTCCCCGCGCCACTTTCGAGTTGCTGCAATTCCTGTTGCCATTTTGACTGATCAACAGTTGCCTGTAACAAAGAGAAGTGGGGCAACTGGGCAACTAGCTGCCTTTGTTGAGCATTTTCCCACCTTGCACCTCATTTGTTCCTCGCTGCTGCAGCATGAGGTGGGGTTCCTTATGTTCATCCTATAAACAGGAAACTTGAGGCTCAGAGTTACTGGGGGATTTGCGTAAGCTCCCTTCCATCTGGACTGCTGCAAAGTCTATTCTCATTGCTCTGCATTGTGTTGCTCCCTATGACTAGAAAAAGGAAGGGGAAAAGGACAAAGGCATGCCAAGTTTTCTCAATATATGAGCTCTGAAATCCTGCTTTCAAGGCGAGCAGGGGTCCATATCCCCTTCTCTTACTACTTAATCTTAGCTACTCTTATTTTTTTAAATATACTTTTATTGATTTCAGAGAGGAAAGGAGAGGGAGAGAGAGATAGAAACATCCATGATGAGAGAGAATCATTGATTTTCTGCCTTCTGCATGCCCCATACTGGGGATTGAGCCCGCAACCCCTGGCATGTGCCCTTGACCAGAATAGAACCTGGGACCTTTCAGTCTGCAGGCTGACACTCTATCCACTGAGCCAAACCAGCTAGGGCAATCTTAGCTACTCTTAAAAGCCTGCTTCATACCCCACCTGATCCATAAGGGGTATGGGATCACTCTCTAGCCCATAATAATTGATTAAGCATAGCTTCCTTTCATTATCTTAATTTCTTGCATATGGTGTTTATCTGCTCTTTTTGAACCAGTCCTATCTAACTCTCAATCAGTAAACTCCTTCGGATGCCTTATTCATGTCTTTTTACCCAACAATCCCCAGAACAATCCCTTAAGCACAAAACACAGTCACTAAATGTTGGTTCCCCAAGACTCTTGAGCTCTGAGAACATTTTTGAAGCACTTTAGAATTTCCTTCAAAGAAATTAAAGATCCCAGATGGTCTACAAGCAATATTTTATCAAACATTTGAGGAGCAGGTAGTTTCTATGCTACTTAAACTGGTCCAGAAAAGATGGGATACTGCCTAAATCATTTACAAAGCCAATTAAGGCAATAATAAACTTGACAATGATACTCCCAAAATAAATATTAAATTCCATTATGAGTATGGAGGGAGGATGGAGATGACCTTGGTTTAAATCTTGGTTAGAACACTTATTAACTTTATCTCTTTAGCAATATTATTTAAACTTTCCATAACTATGCTTTTTACTCATAACATAATAAATAAAATAATAGCATAATATGACAATACTAGAGGCCTGGTGCACGAAATTCATGCAAGAGTAGGCCTTCCTTCCCCCAGCTGCCGGCACCGGCTTCCCTCAGGCACCAGGGACCCGGGCTTCCTTCCCTCAGGCTGCTGGCAGGCACCCGGGACCTGGGCTTCCCTCGCAGCCCCAGCGTTATCTGGAAGGTCGTCCGGAAGGACTTCCAGTCTAATTAGCATATTATGCTTTTATTATTATAGATAAGGTTAGTCCAAACTCAACAAAAAAAATGATGGTGATGCTCATATTTACCATGTATCTGACACTGTTCTAAGAATTTTATATACATTAACATCTAATCTTCACAACAACCCTGGCTTATTACCCTAATCCTCACTTTACAAGGGAGTAAATGAGATAATAAGCAGAAAAATACCACCTTTACAAAGCTCTTATATGGTAGAGACAGGATTTGAACGCAGGCATTCTGGCTCTAGGTCCCCTATGATTAACAACTCCTCTAGTCATTAATATTAATATCATTTTAACATGTTGAAGGAAAATATGTACTTCCTTTTATCAATACAGAAAATAAAGTGCAAGAGAGAAAAAACAAAAAGCTTTCACTAAAATAAACCTTTTAGCAATCTGGGGTAAGTCTTTAATACAATAAGGAATATTTGTAATGACCAAAAAGTCAATATGGGGCTTAAGTTTGAAATTAATTTAAAGTTGAAAATAACACCAACTAAAGAGTTTGCCCTAATCTCTATTAATTGACATTGTTCTCAGAGTTCTAACCAAGGTAGTGAAGCATGAAAATAAATAAGAGGTTTAAAGATGAGAAAGGAGGTGGTTTGACTGTGGGCCTGAAAGAATCAAGAGCATCAATTTAAAACTTACACCAAGTAGAGAGCTGAGAAAGAACACTGGTTACAAAATGAAATTACTAAGTAGTTGTTTTATATATCAGCTCTTCCAAACAATACTGTTAAACGTATAATTCTATATTAAATAGCAACAAAATCATAAAAAGAATTAGAAATGACTTTAGCAAGAACTGTGAAAGACTACACCATGTTAACAAAACTGCAAAAGCGAGGGCGTGTAAAACACAGATCAATGCAAAGTCTAGAAGTTGCCTATGATTCCAAGATTGTCTGTCGTGTGTGTGTGTGTGTGTGTGTGTAAGTTAACCCATGATTCTAAATTCTTTTCAAGTAAGTAAATGAATGAAAATAACCACAGTGCACAAGAACATATAGACCAATGAAATAGAACAGAGAAACCAGAAATTAGCCCAAGCCATTACACTCGAATAATATTTGACAAAGGAGGCAAGAGCATACCATGGAGTCAAGACAGTCTCTTCAATAAATGGTGCTGGGAAAATTGGACAGATACATGCAAAAAATAAAAATAAAACTAGGCCACTAACTTACACCATAAACAAAAATAAACTCAAAATGGATAAAAGGCTTAAACTAAGACAGGAAACCATAAAAATCTTAGAAGAATCCATAGGTAGAAAAATCTCAGACATATCTTGTAGCAATATCTTTACTGCTACAGCTCCTAGGACCATGGGAACTAAGGAGAAAATAAACAAGTGGGACTACATCAAAATAAAAAGCTTCTGCACAGCAAAAGAAACCATCAACAAAACAACAAGAAAGCCCACTGCAAGGGAGAACATATTTGCCAATGTTACATCCAGTAAGGGTTTAATCTCCAAAATGTATCTCCAAATGTTAAATCATACAATTTAACAAAAGGAAGATAAACAATCCAATCAAAAAATGGGCAACGGACCTAAATAGACACTTTTCGAAAGTGGACATTCAGAAAGCCAAGAGACATATGAAAACATGCTCAAAGTCACTAATCATCCAAGAGATGCAAATCAAAACAACAATGAGGTACCATCTCACACCTGTCAGACTGGCTATCATCAACAAATCAACAAACGACAAGTGCTGGAGAGGATGTGGAGAAAAAGGAACACTCGTGCACTGCTGGTGGGAATGCAGACTGGTGCAGCCACTGAGCAGAACAGTATGGAGTTTCCTCAAAAAATTAAAAGTGGAACTCCCATTTGACCCAGTGATCCCACTTCTAGGAATATATCCCAAGAAACCAGAAATGCCAATCAGAAAGGATATATGCACCCCTATGTTCATAGCAGCACAATTCACCATAGCTAAGATCTGGAAACAGTCTAAGTGCCCATCAGCAGATGAGTGGATAAAAAAGTTGTGGTATATCTACACCATGGAATACTACGCTGCCGTAAAAAAGAAGGAATTCTTACCATTTGCAACAGCATGGATGGACCTGGAGAGCATTATGCTAAGTGAAATATGCCAGTCTGAGACAGATAAGTATCACATGATCTCACTCATTTGTGGAATATAATGAACAACATAAACTGATGAACAAAAATAAATCCAGAGACACAGAAGCATCAAACAGACTGTCAAACTTCAGAGGGAAAGCAGGGGAAATTGGAGGGGTGGGGAGTAAGAGATCAACTAAAGGACTTATATGCATGCATATAAGAATAACGAATGGACACAGACAGTAGGTGGTGAGGGCCTGTGCTGGGGGGGCGGGAGTGGGCAGGGAGAGGTCAATGGGGGGCAAAGAAGACATATGTAATACTTTGAACAATAAAGAATTTAAAAAAGAAATAAATTGGACCATATGAATTCCAGAAGTAATATATCATCATTCATCTTCATAAGTATTTGGACTGTATTGGTGTCATATTGTCACTTTCCCATCAAGACCCACTTTTGTGCTCCTTTTAACACTAATTTTGGAGAATATAAATAACAATGAACTTAACCAATCAAAATTTGCAATATCTAAGGCAAATCAAGGCATATTATACTCTTATCTGTTATACTATTTCCTAATGTGCTCTTATACTATTATATATAACTGCATAATTAATCAAGAATATAGTACAAATTTTATACTTATTATACAATAAAAATCTTATATATCAAGAAATTAAAAAAAAGAAAATAGCCACGAGTTTTCTCTTTATGGTGAGGGTGGGCAGTGGTGGGATAAATAACCAGCTACAGTATATCAGAAATTAAAAGTTGAAAATGAAAGCTATGTAGTTCTGCTGCATCAGTAAGCAAATGGATAGATGTAACGGGGGGGCTCAGAAATGAAGTTATCTAAGAATTTAGTTTTTGATGAAGGTGGCATTGCAAGTTCAATGTGTAAAGGATTGCTTTTTAAACAAGCGATACCAAAAAAAAACAGCGGACAATTTTAGTTTCTTGACAGAGGGAAAACTTCCTTAAATGAGGAAATTTACCCCTTTCCTCCCTTTATTCTGCTGCCTGGAGAGCGGGTGTGAGGCCTGGAGCTCGTTAGCCATTTTGTAACGACTGATATGAGGAGAGTTAGGTGACAGAGCAGTGAGTTGAGAGGAAGCTAGGTTCTTAAAAATTTCCTGGAGCCAACTCTGGACTGGTGACTACTGAACTTCTCTTATTTGAGGCACAGCGTACTTCTATTTTTTAAAGACACTGTTATCTGGGAGTTCACCATTGTGTACAGCTGCATTAAATCCTAACTCATACAGATCCCTACCTATCATATTGTACTCAAATAAAAAAATGTCATAAAGAGCAAACAGCAATTTTCAAAATAAGTCAGATTATAGAAAAGTATTTCTCAAATATCAGAGAAGGCTTAAGTGTACATGCAAGTGTTCAGATCAAGTGTTGCTAGCACAATGTGTCTTTTCAATGATGAAAGAGGTACATGAAAAAGTAGACACAATAAGGAAGGAAAGATGAAGAAAGCATGGGTAGGTTTAAAATAGAACCAAACAGACATTTTAAAAATTAAAAAACACAGTAAAATAATAGGTGAGTTTTAAAACAGCTGAATAAAGATTCAATGAACACATCTCAGGCAGTCTTACAGAGCAGCGGTTCTCAACCTGTGGGCCGTGACCCCTTTGGCGGTCGAACGATCCTTTCACAGGGGTCGCCTAAGACCATCCTGCATATCAGATATTTACATTATGATTCATAACAGTAGCAACATTACAGTTATCAAGTAACAACAAAAATAATTTTATGGTTGGGGGTCACCACAACATGAGGAACTGTATTTAAAGGGCCAGAAGGTTGAGAACCACTGTTATAGAGAATCACAGGGAAAGACACAGAGACAGAAAACGTAACATTGGTTAAGAAACTCAGAACATAACAAGAAGAACTAATACACATCTAATAAAAGTTCTATGATAATAAAGGGAATAGGGGAAGAATACTTGAAAATATGGGATGAGACTATGATAAAACTTATGGAAAATATGAATCACCATATACTAGATGCATGAGTTACCATCAGGATAAAGAAAAAGAAATTCCATATTTAGATATATTGTGGTGACATTTCAGTATACCAAATCTAAGAGAAAATCACTGAGGCAGCCAGAGAGCAAAAAATCCATCAACTACACAGGAATGGAAATGACACTGGCAATTGCCAAAAGAAAGATGCTGTTCCTATTATAAACCATCTTCAAAATCAGAAACTAAGAAAGTATTTTTTTTTTTTTTTAATTTAGAAAGCTGACCCTCTGGGCCTAACATGTGTAATGGATTAATTCCTTATGAAAATAAAAGGCCCAAAGCCCAAGTTTCGGTTTTATATCAAGCTCTTTTTATGATATTATTCACTTGAAAGATACGATAGGTCACCTTACCCGCCTCACTCATTTAATAAGTGAGGGCCTGAAGCCCAGGCTGTAAAATGATTCGTTCAAGACCATACAGTTAGTTAATAGCAGATCTGGGTCTAGATCTTTTTTTTTTTTTTTAATTAAATCTTTATTGTTCAGATTATTACATTTGTTCCTCTTTTTTCCCCCCCATAACTCCCCTCCTCCCAGTTCCCGCCCCACCCTCCGCCCTCACTCCCCACCCACTGTCCTCATCCGTAGGTGCACGATTTTTGTCCAGTCTCTTCCCACATCTCCTACACCCCTTTCCCCCCCAAGAATAGTCAGTCCATTCCCTTTCTATGTCCCTGATTCTATTATAATCACCAGTTCATTCTGTTCATCAGATTATTTATTCACTTGATTCTTAGATTCACTTGTTGATAGATGCATATTTGTTGTTCATAATTTGTATCTTTACCTTTTTCTTCCTCTTCCTCTTCTTAAAGGATACCTTTCAGCATTTCATATAATCCTGGTTTGGTGGTGATGAACTCCTTTAGCTTTTCCTTATCTGTGAAGCTCTTTATCTGACCTTCAATTCTGAATGATAGCTTTGCTGGATAAAGTAATCTTGGTTGTAGGTTCTTGGTATTCATCACTTTGAATATTTCTTGCCACTCCCTTCTGGCCTGCAAAGTTTCTGTTGAGAAATCAGCTGACAGTCGTATGGGTATTCCCTTGTAGGTAACTGACTGTCTTTCTCTTGCTGTTTTTAAGATTCTCTCTTTATCTTTTGCTCTTGGCATTTTAATTATGATGTGTCTTGGTGTGGTCCTCTTTGGATTCCTTTTGTTTGGGGTTCTCCGCGCTTCTTGCACCTGTAAGTCCATTTCTTTCACCAGGTGGAGGAAGTTTTCTGTCATTATTTCTTCAAATAGGTTTTCAATATCTTGCTCTCTCTCATCTTCTGGCACCCCTATAATTCTGATGTTGGTACGCTTGAAGCTGTCCCAGAGGCTCCTTACACTATCCTCGCATTTTTGGATTCTTTTTTCATTTTGCTTTTCCAGTTGGGTGTTTTTTGCTTCCTCGCATTTCAAATCATTGACTTGATTCTTGCACTCCTCTGGTCTGCTGTCGGGAGTCTGTATAATATTCGTTATTTCAGTCCGTGTATGCTTAATTTCTAGTTGGTTCCCCAATATAACATTGAGGGTCTCATTAGTTTTCTTGTAGATCTCATTAAGTTTATCGGCGGCTTCTAAACAGTTCTTGAGAGACCTTAAAAGTGTGGTTCTGAACTCTATATCTTCCATTGACAATTTTGTCCTGTTTCTTTGTCTCCGCATTTTGTTATGCTTCCTTGGTGCACCCCCTAGTGGTCTTTGTGCGCAGTCTTATAGTTAAACCTTGATTGTTGTAGCTAATACCAGGGAGGGTTTGACCTCCAGGCCAAGTGGCTATGAGAATCAGCTGTGTCTGCAGTGAGAGAACTTCTGTCCTCTAGGGAGGTGCTAATCTGGCGTTTGCCTGAGGCTATCCGGCAAATGCCTCTGTGCAGGGCTTGGGCGGGGCGGGTCGCACAGGATCAACAGGGTGGGCCAGAGAGAGCAGTTATGGCGGCTCTCAGTCCTGTCCCCAGGGGCTCTGCCTCTCTGAGTCCCAGCACCCGCTGCAAAGCTCAGAGAGAAAGCTGCACTCGCTCTGACCGAAGCCAGACAGTCCCGCTTCTCCCGTTTGAGTCTGGGTTCCTAAAGACTCGCCCGTATCTGGAGCTCAGAGTCTGCGACTCCCTCCCGATTGAAAACGCCAACCTCGCCCTCCACCGCCAGCCCGCTCCGCGCACTCCGCACCTCAGAATTTGACTTCAGCACTGCGCCTCCTCTGAGTGTCCGTATGCGTTTCTCTTTCCTCCTAGTTGTAGGACTTCCACTCAGCCAGCGTTCCTGTGGTTCTGGGTGATGTCCGTTCCGTTTTTTAGTTTTACTTTTAAAGTAGTTGTTCAAGGCAGCAAACTCTGGCGTTAACCTATGCCACCATCTTGGTTCTCCCTGGGTCTAGATCTTTAACATCTTCCATTAACCTCCTTGCAAGTAGAAATCGGCAAAGTTGGAATTTTCTTCGGAGCTGGTTACATTGGCCTTAAAACACTTATTCAAAAACCTGAAATTATTTGCCAGTTGATACACATCCACATTCTCACTTCCACAGCCTCTCGTGCCCGCTAATACGATTGCCATAGATTAGAGAACAGACCCAAGGATGGTCAGGCAAATCAGGAGCTGCTCTTGTGTGGTTTGGACAGCTTACTGCAGAGTCACTCCACCGTGGCTGGTCCTGGCTACCCGGTGTAAGAGACCGCACAAGTCTGTCCTGCATGCTCTGTGCTAACATTTTCATTGTCCGGCACCACTGAAGTCCTGCTGGCTACGCTGTAGTTCTACTCTCTCTGCGTTCAGAAACCTGAGAACATGGCATCACTCTCCTCATTACCTTCGGGGGTGAGTAATTTACTCGAGGGTCTAGACCAGCCATGGGCAAACTACGGCCCGCGGGCCGGATCCGGCCTGTTTGAAATGAGTAAAACTGAAAAAGAAAAAGACCGTACCCTTTTATGTAATGATGTTTACTTTGAATTTATATTAGTTCACACAGACACTCCATCCACGCTTTTGTTCCGGCCCTCCAGTCCAGTTTAAGAACCCATTGTGGCCCTCGAGTCAAAAAGTTTGCCCACCCCTGCTCTAGATTCTGGATGTGAGTGTGGGTGATTCTCATACTGAAACAGAAATATACTAGAAAACAATGAGACCCTGATGTCTCTTTACCAAGAGGAATCTCTTGCTGTTCGTGAAGCCTAGAATTGTGGAGCTGAAATGAAGTCAAATTCCTCTAATTTATTGCTACTCGAAGTGTGCTCCAAGGATCCTTGGCATCTGAGGCTTGTTAGAAATGTTTATTCAGGCCTATTCTGATTCTGAATCAGAATATGTATATATATCTTATCAAGATCCCGGGGTGACTCATATAAACAAAAAAAGTTTGAGGACTGCTCTAACCATCCAAAAGCAGGGGTTGTCCACCCTATTTTTCGTGTCATATCACATACTTTCTTTCCATATTTCTTTCTGTTCGGTCATCCCTTTATAGCACATGTGCCTATATTTTCAGCACCTTTGCTATTTGAAAAAACCCTAAAACTGACCAGTAGACCTCAAAATACTATAGGGACCATTAGACTTTTGACTAAATCTCTGTCCCATTCAAAAGTAATTTCTAACACCGCTCAAGTAAGCTTACTTCAATGACAGCTACAATAATCCTTAATAAATAGATGATTTAACATATTTGCTCTTTTGTGTACATAAAGGTTAAACTAGGTTCCTGGTACCAAACCCAATGTGTGGGGGATGTTAGGTCTGACCAAAGCATTGAATCAATACCCCCACCCTGGGAACTGACCTTCAGGACACTTCACAATGGAAACTCTACTTGCTTAGACCACATTCTACTTGCTAAGACCATATCCCTCCCCTCTGGACTTTCCCAGAATCCGGACCTGCACAGAGAATTCCCCGCCCAGAAAAAGCCCACCTAGAGTCCTTTAAAAATCTCTGACTCCCCATCTTTGGGTGCTTGGCGCCATTTGGGGGCTCAGCCCATCTGGTATCCAGATGACTTAATAAATTCGCAATTCTTTACCCCCTTTGGCCTATTGCGTTCCTCTTTCGGCAACCCTAACAGGAGATACCCACACCAACAAGAAATTCCCCAGATATCACAGGTTGTCTGAGAATTCCACTCAATTTTGACACTATCAATGCAGAGATAGCATTAGATTCCACAGGTTGAGGGTCCAGTCCCACAGGACTCCTCACCCCCACTTCAGATGCCAACAGCAAGTCCAACTTGTTCTTTTGGCTACAGCTCAGAAGTTCCCACAACCCTCTTCTTGGGTCTGATTTGCTAGAGCCCCTCACAGAACTTAGAGGAGCATATTGCTTCCTTCTGCGGTTACTAGCTTATTGTACAAGGGATAAAACTCAGGAACAGCCAGATGGAAGAGATACAAGCGCAGGGTATGGGAAAAGTGAAGAAGCTTCCATGTCCCCTCCAGGCATGCCAGTCTCCCAACACCTTCGTGTGTTCACCAAACCAAAGCTGACGAACCCAGTCCTTTTGGGTTTTTATGGAGGCTTCATTACACAGGCATGATTCATTGTCCATGGCCTTTGGTGATTAATTCAATCTCCAGTCTCTGCCCCAAAGGGAGGCAACCAGTCTCCATCCTTAAGTGAATTCCAAAGTCACCTCATTAACATAACAAAAGGCACTTTATCTCTCTCAATATTTAGGAAATTCTAAGGGTTTGCAGAGCTGTGAATGAGGAACTGTGGAATGAGAAATATGTATTTCTCATTTGGTCTTCTGAGTGACCAAATAAATATTTCTTATAAATCATAATATTTGCAAAGGTAACATGAGAAAAAATTCTAATTAGTTATTGAGTGAATTCAGCTCTGTGATACACCAGCTTTTATAATAATCAATGACCTATGGAAGCATTTCCAGTTTTCCTTAATGGTATTAATTTTTTTAAGAAGTACAAGAAATCAGTTAGTATTCTATTTTTCAAATTGGTTACTAAATAGATAAGCCGCCTAGAATTTTTAAATGTCTAATATTTTTAAAATTCTTTTACCATTACGGAGCAACTAGGAAATATTTTTCTAATGCTGTTTAATGCACCAGATCTTGCCTTGGAATTTTTCACAACATTTTAGTTTTAAAGAGTGATGACCAAGAAGGCCCTCACTGGCAGTCAAGTAATAATGCTGCCCCACCCTTCACTTTACAAATGAGTCTATCTGATACAGCATTTGCATTTTTACTGCAGTCCTGGAAGGGTTCGTAAAAGCTCAGATCAGCATGTTTTTACAGAACACAATGCAAATTTTCAAACAACTAAATTACTTTTTTAAAGAAATATATTTTTATTGATTTCAGAGAGGAAGGGAGAGGGAGAGAATGTAACATCAATGATGAGAGAGAGTCATTCATTGGCTGCTTCCTGCCCGCCCCCCACTGGGGATCCCACCCACAACCTGGCCATGTGCCCCAGACCAGAATCAAACCCGGGGACCCTTCACTGCACAGGCCGATGTTCTATCCACTGAGCCAAAATGGCTAGGTCTAAAGATTTCTTTTTGTTTTAAAAAATGAAAGCATAAAGTAATAGAATAAAATATAGGTAAATTGCTACATAAACGGGCTGCATAATATTTGTATGCATTTCCCAAGCATGATACCAAGGACAGCAGCCATGAAGGAAAAAAAACAAATATATTTGACAATCTGTTCTTTAAAAGCTCACAAACTTAAGACAAGTTACAAACTGGAAATATGCTGTAGTAATAACAATGGATAAGGTTTAAAGACTCATAAAGAAATAAGCACATTTTTGTCTAACCAGATTTGTGAAGATATTTTTAATATTTTTAGTGGCTGTAGGTTAAAATAGAGAGAAATAACACTGTCATATGAAGAAAATGTAAATGATAGAATATTTTCAAAGGGCAATTTGGTAATATATATCAAAAGCTTTTAAAATAATCATGCCCTCTGACCCAGTAATTTCAGTTTGGTGAGTTTATCCTTAGACTATAATAAAGGTTGTGTGAAAAGATTTAATTACATTTCTATTCATCACCGTGCTGCTTGTACTTTTGAAAAATTGGAAAATTTTAAATGTCAAGCAATAGGGGATTAATTAAGTAGATCATGGTAATCCACATGAAGGGACACCATGGAACTGCCAAAAATAATGTTAACACGGATAGCTGTTCCTCTTGTATTCTAGAAGAATAAAATGTTTTATTAGTGTAACTATAATTCCATAAGGAAAAATTATACACTTAGAAAAGTGTCTGGAAGCACGGACACTGGAGGTTTCACAGTATTTTTATCTGGCATGTAGAATTACAGGTTATCTTCTTGCTTACCTCCATGTTTTATTTTTTTTAATTTCCCAGTAATTAGTATGCATAGCTTTCTTAATAATAAAAAAATTAAAAGTTATTTTTACAAAAAGAGAGAAACAGAGCATATATCTCATATGCCTTGAAATGGTAATAATCACTTAGAATTTTATTGAGTTGAAAGGCCCAGAAAATGAATCATATGTACGTATGAGACTGCACTGAAACTGCAGTCCAGGGAATTATTAGAATGCCTTTGACCCTGCACTCAGAAAGTGCAGCACGAAGTGTGAGGAGTGTGCCTGTCTTCCCACATTTCCCTAAAAATTCACATAGGCTCCCAAAGAAATTAGTGCAATTTCGTAACTAGCATGGTATTTATGCATATCTTCCCAACTCACTATTTAAAAAGACCATGCTGTATTGTCGCGTAGTGAGCTTTCCTAACTTGACCATCTGCCTTGTTTTTAAAAGACTCAATCTTTATTGGTTTAATTCTTTCTGATAAGCCCAGAACTTGAAACCTGTGTACAGATGAGAGACTTTGTCCAGCCACTCACAGTCCAAGGTCACCCTCTCCTATTGTCTCTCCTCTGCCATATTTTTAATCAAAAGTTGTTTCCAGCCTTGTGACAAGGATGAGGACCCGTCTTCAGACTGTGGATCTGGAACCCTTGCAACACTTTCTCCTTTACATTCATAAAGATATACAATATATATATATATATATATATATATATATATATATATATATATATCTGTGGATTAAAAGTACTTGTTCACAATAAAGAGAAAAATAATGGTAATTTGGAATGTGTTTACCATTCAATGAACACATTACACAAATTTTCTAATTTAAGTAGTAAACACTAACTACTGTGTGCATAAGTAGATTAAAGGATATCCTAATTTCACCATATTCACAGTTCTGTGAAAAATATTTCTCATTTTAATGAGCTCTTAAATCAACCTGAAGAGGCAACTTAAATTAAGAAATAATTGTACTCCATCATGGACCTACAAATAGAGCCCCAATTTGTTATCTTTTCCCTTATGTACAATTCTGGTATTTTAACCTACTTTTCTCAAGCTGGTCTTTAGTCCTTATATGATGTTACACACACACACACACACACACACACTACTAGGAATGTTCAAAGGCAAACAATTCAATTCTGAAAAGCAAGCATGAATGGTCCAGCCTCGGCTAAGTAAGTAAAAGGGTGAAGAGAGAAGAGTGTGAAGAGGTCTTGTCCTGCACGTGCACACAGTCTCAAGGTATAAGTCGAGTGTTGCAATGCAGCATGGTGTACAGAGGCGGTGTGTACAGGGGGGGAGCACCTGCCCAGACTGAGGGAGGAGGTGTTACAAGAGACCTCCTGGAGGAGAGGCTTCCTCCAGACGATGACACTTCCAGGCGATGACTGAGGCTTTGAAAATGACTAGGCAGAGAAGTGTGAATGGAATAATCCAGGCATAAGTAACAGCAGTTACAAAGGCACAGAGGCATGAAAAAGCAGGGCAGGTGGTTGGCAGGAGCCTCATGCACCATGTTCATCCATCAGGCTTTCATTGAAGGAACAGAAATCATTCTAGCAAATTAAATAAGAAGACAGTGAGTGATTCAGAGAAACGGGGGCTTAGAAAATCATTGGAAGAGGTTTGTAAGAAGCTTCGAGGCTGATCTTTAAGGAGGGATCCCCACAACAACCCCTCCCAAATGATCCTCGAAGCAGCCATCTCTGCCGTGATCAGGAATTGGGGGCTCTAGAAGCTACTGCTGCGGCTGCTGGCTCCAGGGCCCCACGCCTTCAGCTTCAGTTGGTATCTGCAAATGGCTGTTTCAGTCCTGGCTCTCAACACCCATGAAACTATGACACAGATCCTGGGAACTCTGCTACCTCTGCCACTGAGAAACATACAAAATTTAACAATCCCAATGTGCTCATGTTAGAAAGATCAAAGCAATGCCTCTGTGTCACTTCGGGCTTTCAATGCTCCCAGGTCCACCTGCTTGGTGAACACTCTCAGTGTCCGGCAAGCATTCAAGCTTACTGCAAGGGAGTTGAAATGGATTCAAGTGATCAAAACTATGGTCTTCAGCACACCATCATAATAAGCTTGGCGCTTTTTTTTTTTGAGATGCAATTCACATGCCATAAAATTCACCATTTTCGAATGTACAATTCAGCAGTGTTTTTGAATGCATAAGGTTGTACAAACATCATCATTATGTAATTCCCAAACATTTTACCACCCTGAAAAGAAAGCCTGTACCCATTATCAGTCACTCTCCATTCCTCTTTCCTCCAGCCCCTGCTAACCACCAATTTACTTTGTCTCTATGTATTTGCTGATTCTGGGCATTTCAAATAAATGGAATCATGTAATATGTGATCTTTGTGCCTGGCTTTTTTCACTTAGCATCGTATGTTCAAGGTTCATCATCCTAGATATGTATTAATACTTCATTTATTTTTACAACTGAATAATATCCCAATGTGTGGATATACCATTATTTGTTTATAAATCCCTCAGTTCATCCATTCATCAGTTGGGTTGTCTTCATTTTTTTGCTATCATGAATAATGCTGCTATGGACATTCTTGTTTTTGCTTTAACATATGCTTTTAATTTTCTTGGGTGTATACCCAGGAGTGGAATTGTTAGGTCACGTAGTAACTTTATGTTTAACTTTTGAGGAACTGTCAAACTGTTTTCCACCACAGGTGCTCCATGTTACATTCCCTCCAGGAATGTATGAGGCTTCCAACTTCTCCACATCTTCTCCAACATTAGTTATTATCTGTTTTATTATATTATTATTGCTGTTGTTATTCTGCCATCCTAATGGGTGTGAAGTGGTATTTTGTTGCGGTTTTGATTTGTATTTCCCTTATGACTAAGGATGGTTGGTAGGTATCTTTTCACTTATTGGCCATTTTATATCTTCTTTGGAGAAATGTTCATGCAAATCTTTTGCCCATATTTTCTCCCTATCTATATATTCTTTTCACTTTTTTTATAATATTCTTTGATGCAAAGAAGTGGTTTTTTTTTAAATTTTGATCAAGTCCAATTTAGTTGTTTTTTCTTTAGTGGCTTGTACTTATAAGTATCATATATAAGAAAACATTACCTAATCCAAGGTCACAAGATTGAAGCCTATGTTTTCTTCTAAGAGTTTTTTAACTCTTAATCTTACACTGTTTTGAGTTAATTTTTGTATATGGTGGAAGGGCCAAATTCTTTTTTCCTTTGCATGTAGATATCCAATTGTCCTAGTATTATTTGCTGAGAAAAAAAACAACCAACAACCTATTTTCACACATTTAATTGACTTGACATTCTTGTTGAAAATCAACTGACCATAGATGTATGGGTTCATTTCTGAACTCTCAATTATAGGTCCATTGCTCTAAAAGCCTGTTTTTATGCCAATATCATGCTGTTTTGATGCTATAGCTTCACAGAAAGTTTTGAAATTGAGAGGTGTTAGTTCTCCAACTTAATCCTTCTTTTGCAAAACTGTTGTGTCTATTCTGGGTCCTCTGCATTTCCATATACATTTTAGGATCAGTTTGTTCATGTCTGCAATAGAGGTAGTTGGATTTTTGATAGAGATTGTACTGAATCTGTAGATCAATTTGGCGAGTATTGTCATCTTAATATTTAGTCTTCCAATATCATTTTAATAATATTAAGTATTCCAACCTATGAACACAGGATATTTCTCCATTTGTCTTAATTTCTTATAGTGGTCACTGTATAAGTCTCACATTTACTTTGTTAAATTTATTTCTAAGGATTTTATTCAAACAAATTGGAATTTTAAAATATTATCTTCAGACTGACTGTCTAGCATATAGAAAGACAAGTTACTTTTGTGTGCTAATCTTTTATACTGCTGAACTACATAATAATTCTAATTTTTTAAAATGTGTGTGGGTTCCTTAGGATATTTTATATACAGATAGATATACTCTTGCTTCTTCCTTTTCAGTCTAGATGCCTTTGATTTCATTTTCTTATCTAAATTCCCTGGATAGAACCTCCAGTACCATGTTGTCTAGAATTAGTGGGATTGAACATCCTGTCTCATTCTTGATCTTAGGGACAACGTTTTCTGTATTCCACAATTAAGTAAAATGTTTGCTATAGGCACCAAGGATTTTAAGCGGTAGAGTGAAGAGTTACAACATTGAAAGCCTAGAGATGCAGGTTAATACATAGGAGACTTACTTTCTCTGCTTTATAATCTAAGGCCAATTACATTATCATTATATCTATTATCTGCTAAGTTTTTCAGTATATTGTGTCTCTCTACTATGTATACTCTCTACTCTCTATAAGGAAGTGGCAGTTCTCTCCCAACTCCCAATACTACACTCTCCAGAAAGACGAAGACACTCCCTCATAGCTGCAGAGAACTTTACCCACCTCTTTGCTGCCACACCACCTGGAAATGCAGGAGAGAATGATGACACGGCCCCAGACTTCCAGCTGGTTACTCACTTTCCTCACAGTCAGGACTTTTTCCATTATGCCTCACACTCTCATTAACCTCATATAATACTGGAATAGTAAGCCTCTGAAGTCATTCATTTATCTGGCCCACTATCCCATTACTCCTTGGCCTCCAAAAGCCCTCTACTGGACCCCTGGTCTTGTTCCCCATAACCTTAATCTTATATCTGAAGTTCCCCTCATCTTTTATAACAGAAAACTTTTCTAATTATGAGCCAGGTGAGCCTTCATAAGAAATTGATCCTATTGTCTACATAGAGCCACTACAATGAGCTTCAGAGAAACTATTAACTGATTTTTGTCAAATAATTCCATATTACTTCAGTCCCTTTAATTTTCATTTCACAAATAATTAATCTTGGGAGATACACTAGGAGGTTGTCCTGTTCAAACCTAGCCTGTTGGAAGTTTTAATGAATTATGACTGTGGTGCATATTTGGTTGCACCTGCTTTAACAATTTTTCCAGACTAAACTTTGCTATGGAGTAGAACGCTTAGTCTTGGTCTGTATATACTGACTCTATGTTAGCACAGATGGAAGCTTCTTTCCTTATAATAATATTGATCCTGCCTTTGGGTCTCTACTTTCAACCTTTGGCCAGCAGTTCATTTCCAAGCAGAATACATGTGCATGAGTGCATGGGTGAGCAATGGAACAGGAGGAGGCATTCAGACTAGTTCTATTCAGGCATGCAACATATTAAAAAATTTTTTTATTGATTTCAGAGAGGAAGGGAGAGGGAGAGAGGGATAGAAACATCAATGATGAGAGAGAATCATTGATTGGCTGCCTCCTGTACACCCCCAACTGGGGACTGAGCCTGCAACCCAGGCATGTGCACTGATCGGGGAATAGAACCATGACTACCTGGTTCATAAGTTGATGCTCAGCTACTGAGTCATACCAGCCAGGTTGAGCATGGAACATTTTAAGAGAATGCCAAGTGCATGCCTAGCTCAGTTGATAGTTAAAGCATATGATTCTTCAATCAACTAACTACATCAATGGCTGCACTAAAGGAGCTAAATCAGAAATAATTTTGAACTCTCTATTACCCAATATCTATGAAAATATGGGCTGATAGTAATAATATTTATAAAATGTTATCTCCCAACCTTGACATTCTAATATTTACTTCTATCTATTAAGCCAAATCATCAGAAAGATGTGTATCACATATCCACCCTTCCTTCTATACCTTCCCTCTTCCTCTTACCATTTGCCCCAAATATTTTATGGATTCTGTGAATTGATTATCCTATGTAATAAAAGGGTAATATGCAAATCAACCAAACAGGGGAACGACCGGTTGCTATGATGTACACTGACCACCAGGGGGCAGATGCTCAACACAGGAGCTGAAGGCAGGTCCCAACTGCCTGATAGTGAACAGGGAAGCAGGGGTTGGTGGTGACAGATGCGGGCGGTGCCAGGCCAAGGCCCCCACCCCACCAGTCGCCCCACACACAGAGGGCGACCAGCGTTGGGGGTAGAGCTGGCAAGTGGGCAGGAACAGCCAACCTCTTGGTTCCTCCCCCTAGTTGGCAGGCTCCAATTGCCCGATGGCGAACAGGGAACCGGGGGTGGGTGGCAGCAGGGACGGGGCCAGCTGCCAGTGGCCAGGGAAGATGGTCCTCATCGCAGGCCAGGCCTAGGGACCATACCCCTGCAGGAATTTCATGTGCTGGGCCTCTAGTATTTCCATGTTCATGTTGGTGGATTAGAACTAAACATGTGGTACAGCTTCAGCAGACATATGGCATAGCACCTTATGTTTGCTGCCCTTGCCTTAATCCTGGCAATTTCATATTCTTAACCCTTTTTTTGCTCTTTATCTTTCTTTCCTACTTAGTTTTTATACTGTAAGTTGTCGCCTTAATTTAATTTTGGAATGAAAAAGGGAAGAGATAAAGAGCTGATATTCCTGCCTCTGGAATTGCTTTGGTAATATTTCTTTTCCCCATGGATATTGAGTGAATTTTCTATTATAAACTTTTTATCATCCCACTACCCGCCTGAAACTTTCTAAAGGATCACCTAATACAGGGTTAGGCAAAAGTAGGTTTACAGTTGTGAGTATGCAAAACACAGAATTTATCCTTGTATTATTAGTTATTAATTATTGTATCATTTTTCATATGTACAACTGTAAACCTACTTATGCCCCACCCTTGTATATAGAACTGATTTCAAATTCATTTGTATGGGGCTCCAAGATTTTTTTCTCCAAACTCCTATTTCTTATTTAAGAGGCATAAGAGTTAGGAGTTCATATCCTGGCCTCAGCAATTACCATATACTGCTAGCTATATAAATTATGTAACCTCTCTGGCCTCAGTTTCCTCATCTATGTAAAGGCAATAGAGTAACTACCATAGAGTTGTTGGGAAGGTGATGAGAGTTGATATATATAACACATTAAGAACAGTTTCTGAGATTTAGTGCTTAAATCATATTAGCTATTGTTAACAGTCTATCTCCTTCTTCATTAACTATGACCTGTTCTGTTAATAACAAGCTGCTTATAGCTATAGTTCCCTCTGCATTAAATAATTCCCACCACAGCCCACTTTATGTCCCATCCTTTGACCACCTATTCTAGCAGGTGAACTTCTCTTTTGCTAGACCCAATCCAAGTATCTAAACTCTGAAAATGGATAGATAGATAGATAGATAGATACATAGATAGATACATAGATAGATAGATTGATCCTTCCCTACCCCTTCAACCCACCAACCCCCCTGTACTATGAGCAAAACTGAACAACTCTTTCTCTTACACTTTGTAGAGTCCTAGGTCACGTGGCACTTAGCTCACTGCATTTCAAATATGTATTTAGCTATTGGCCTCTCTTACTGGATAGGGAGCTCCTGAAGGCTCAAGACTGTGACCTAATTACAGTTCCTTCCTGAGAAGCCTATACTGTGACTAGCACCAAGCACTCTCAATAAATATTTGATTAGCTATGAATAAGTGAATGACTACATAAATGAGCCACTGAATGAATGAATGATGGTAATCTGCTAGGCATAAATAATATAACAAAAGAAATAATTCAAGAAAAGAATAACAGGGATTAATGGTTTGGGGAGACCAAAAGCAGGTTATGTTTTAGTAAACAATATCAAAATACGCTGAAATTTATGAACATCCAATGGATAACAATGCAGTTCTAATGGAGAAGTGTCCAAACTGAATAAGGGTCTGCTGCTAAGGAACTGGACTTGCATCTCTATAGACTGTACACATCATATGAGTTCTGCATATGTTAGTGACGTTAGTCCCTTTAAAGCTGCTCAGAACTGCTCGCTCAAAAATGTGAGGAAATATTCCTGTGGGGAATGTTTATGGTTAATTATGTAAAATTAACCTTCTTCACAGAAGATTTATATTACTACATCCTTCAGTGTGATATGGTCACCTCAGATTTAGCCTGAGGCCTATATATCCTTTCCCCTCATGTATCTCAAGGCTAATGCATCTTTAAGGGAGTTACTTAAAGCTACAATGTTAACTATGGTCTAGGGCAGTGAAGGCGAACCTTTTGAGCTCGGCGTGTCAGCATTTTGAAAAACCCTAACTTAACTCTGGTGCCGTGTCACATATAGAAATTTTTTGATATTTGCAACCATAGTAAAACAAAGATGTATATTTTTGATATTTATTTTATATACTTAAATGCCATTTAACAAAGAAAAATCAACCAAAAAAATGAGTTCACGTGTCACCTCTGACACGTGTGTCATAGGTTCGCCATCACTGGTCTAGGACCCATCAAGATCATTATCCTATCCAGGAACATATAACCATGACCTCTTTAGAATCAGGGTCTTACCAATGATTTTCATAAAATTTCTCCTTCAACAGAGCCACTACACAATCTATATATATAAAAGGCTAAGTGACTGACCGTCTGTCCATCCAACCATCTGACCAACCAACCAACTGGCCGGTACATAGGATGCGCACTGGCAATTTAAAAATAAACATTGACTCCCACATGCGCAATACATTTAAAGCTCTTGTTGGCACCAATTGCACACGTGTTTCTATCTGTCATTGTCAATTGTGAATTTGGTTGACACTTCTATTATAGGGAAAGGGTGAATAGCGATACTAAAATATTTCTTCTAATTAATTTCCTTTCAGTGTGCACGAATCCATACACCAGGCCACTAGTATGTCAATAAAGCCTTACCTATTCAATGAAAAAATCAGAAGCCTCCCAAAAGCAAAGGGTCAAAAGGAAGGAAGGGTGGAAGGAGGGAGGGAGGAAGGGGAGAGAATGAGAGGGAGGGAGGGAGGGAGGGAGGGAAGGAAAGAGGGAGGGAGGGAGAAAGGAAGGAAGGAAGGAAGGGAGGGAGGGAGAGGGAGGGAGGGAGGGAGGGAGGGAGGGGGAGGGAGGAAGGAAGGGAGGGGAAAGATAGCCACAGATAAAAAAGAGAGAGAAGAGAGAGAAAGGGAGAGGGAGAGAGAGAAATTGGATCAAAAGGCCATATTCACTTTTTGGCTGGATCAAATTAAATGCCTGTCTGAGCTATTAGATTTCAAAGAACTAGGTTATTAAAATAAAATGAATGCCCAAATTACTTAAGAGATTATTGGTTATCACAATGTGAAATAAATTTAATTAGAATTTCATTACACACTTGTTTATTTATTTGGTTCTTCTGGATTAAGACATGTAAGTTTGCTGAAGAAGAGTAAAAAGCACTTTTCCACAACCAGAATGTTTTAAAAACCATTTCACTATGAAGGGAGAGTTCCAAAACTGTATTTTTTCATCTTGTACCTATTTCCTAAGTAAATACCAAATATAATATAAAAAAGAAATGTAAAAAATATTAAAAACCGTAAGGGTATAGTTTGGTGAATTTGCATAAATTCAACATGTATTCAGCACCAATATGCAGAAATGTTACCTTGTAGCACCCACTCACACCCAGCACTTCTCTTTTGTTGCTATGCTAACTGTTGGCACCGTAAATTAGCACTGTCTGCTTAAATTTCATATAAATGGAATCACACTGTGAGTCTCTTTTGTGTCTGCTGTTTTTTCTTAAACTAAATATTGAGATTCTTTCATATTATGTGTAACAATACTTAATTCCATCTTCTGCTTTTGTTGCAAAGTATTCCATTTTATAAAAAGTTCGTAATTAAGTTATCCACTCTATTGTTGATGGACATTTGGGTTGCTTCCAGTGTGGAGCTATTACAAATAGTGCTGCTACAAACATTGTGTATGTCATACATGCATATATGAGCATTTCTATAATATACTTGGGAGGCACAATTTCTGTAAATACCTGGCAGGCATATTTGCTTGGTGATAGGATATGAGAATGTTTAATTTAATAACTACTGCCAGACAGTTTTCCAAAGGGCTTGTAACAATTTACACTCCCACCAGGAATGTAATTCTTGCCAATACTTGGTATCATCAGATTTAAAAATTTTATCCATTTTGGTGTGTGCATAATGATATATTACTAAGGTTCCTTTTTTTTAAAATTCTTTATTGTTTAAAGTATTACATTAATTCCCCTAAGAACAACTGAGATTAAAAGCTTTTTCTTATGTTTATTAATCATTTGAATATCCTTCTTTTTGAAAACCTATTTGAGCTTTTGTACATTTGTCTTTTAATATGCCTGCCTTTTACTTACTAATTTGTAGGAGTTCTTTTTCATATTCCAGGTAAGATACTTTACTGGATGGATATAAACACCAAACACATTCTGGACCAGGGGTCCTCAAACTTTTTATACAGGGGGCCAGTTCACTGTCCCTCAGACCGTTGGAGGGCCGGACTATAGTTTAAAAAAAAACTATGAACAAATTCCTATGCACACTGCACATATCTTATTTTGAAGTAAAAAAACGAAACGGGAACAAATACAATATTTGTATTCGCATGTGGCCCGCGGGCCGTAGTTTGAGGACCCCTGCTCTGGTCTATGTGCTGTCAGTGTCCTACCAACAAGCACAGTGATCACCTGCAGCTCGGAGAATGCTTCCCCTTCGTGCCAACGACTTTCCACCGTGAGCTTCCGTGTCTCTTCACCTGAAAGCTTGTGGCTCTTATATGTGCTCAGCTCATGCTCAGAGCCGGTTAGGAGTGTCAGGGAGCTCACGCCCTTAGGAGCAGTTCTCCCCCAACGTGGAGGCCCCGAGATACTTTCAGACCAAAAATCCAGCACTTGCCAACAGAAATGTAGGCTGGTGTGTTTGCAGGAAATGGTGTTACATAAGTGTGCCAAGCAAACACAGTTACAGACAGCATAGTGCTCACTAGCAAAGTGTTCCACTCTTCCCTCCGAGAAACGCCATCGCAGGCTACACGCGGACATGGTCAGCCATTCGATGAGTCTGAGCACACACTGAACAGCCGGCTAGAGCACTGTCTCCCGTGGGAGGCCGCTCAATGAATGGACAAGTTGCCATCTAAAGTCTCAGCAGGGCTGTCCTGAAGTCTGAGCAGTAAAATCTGAAGCTCTGATGTGCTTCTTGATGCTCAGTGACATGTGCCAATCACCACCAGCTGGACATTGCAACTGTATTCACCTGAATTTACTGAGAAAGTGCTTGAAGGTAGAGCACTGTGATTCGGGAATGACTTTTTATCAATGCCTTGAAGGAATAGAATACTTTTTTCAGATTTGATTTCTATAGGCTTGATAATCACCCAGGCAAAGGATATTGAATTCAAGACGAAAGACAAAATTAAAGAAACGCTCTCTAGGAAATTTAGTGAGTTAGGAGGCATGGTTATTAGTTTGGGAATTTGCATTTTTCATAGTTGTATCCCCAGAATCTAGCACAGGCCTAGCATATAATAAAACTTTTAAAAATAAATAAATAAATAAATAAATAAGTCATACAATATGTTAAATATGTTCATTGCCTGGTATCTATTTATCTAATATGTATTTATAAAATACACACATGATATAGTTGAAGAGATAAATAATCTTATAAAGAAAGAATAATACATCATTATGAAGGGAAAATGTAAGTGCAGTGAGAGATTATAATAGCAGACCTGATAGACTACAATGATAGAATATAAACAACTTAATTCAGCACACATTTATTGACCACCTACCATGTGCAAGACACTATTATCTACCCTAAGATAAAGATGAAAAAGGCAAAATTGTTGCCCTCAGGAAAGATACATAATGAATCATGTAGGCAGATGATACATAGGAGAGGAATTAGAGAGTCATTGCAGAACACAAGTTCACTATGATTAGTAAACAATTAATATCATGGCCTTCAAAGGCAAACTTTGTGAGTTCAATTCTCAGCTCTTCCCCTTTCTTAGTCCACTTGGTACATTAGTTAACCTCTCTGAGAATAATCTACACTAATAAAAGACAACGATGCTAATTGACCATACTTTCGCTACACCCACCAGCCAATCAGAGTAACTATATGCAAATTAACCCGAAAAAGATGGCAGCTGGCAGCCACAGAGCAGGAGCAAGCAGGAGTCTTGGTTGCCCGGGCGATGGAGGAAACCAAGCTTCCCGGCCAGCCCTGAGCCGGCTGTGGCCTCCACTAAAGGAAACAAAGTTTCAATTATAGAAGATAAACAAATCCCAGATACCTGCTTCCAGACAGCCTCTACTGGGAGCTTGGGTGGCTGGGGGTTGTGGCCAGCCTGCAAATAGCCATCAGCCCCTCACCCAGTCTGGCCACACACTCATGGAGTGAGGGTCCCCACTGGGGGCTTAGTCAGCCTGAAAATAGCCCTCAGCCCCTCACCCAGACTGGCCTGGCACCCCAGCAGGACCCCCCACCCTGAAGGGGCTGTGGCCAGCCTGCAAACGGCCCTCAGCCCATCACTCAGGATGGCCAGCACCCCAGTGGGGACCCCCACACTGAAGGGGCTGTGGCCAGCCTGCAAACAGCCATCAGCCCCTCACCCAGGCTGGCCAGGCACCTCAGGGGGGTCCCCTAACCTGAAGGGGCTGTGGCAAGCCTGAAAACAGCTATCATCCCCTCACCCAGGCTGGCCAGGCACCCCAGCGGGGATCCCCACCCTGAAGGGCCTGTGGCCAACCTACAGCCATCAGTCCCACACCCAGGCTGGCCAGGCACCCCAGCAGGGACCCCCACCCTGAAGGGGCTGTGGACAGCCTGCAAACAGCCATCAGCCCCTCACCCAGGCTGGTCAGGCACTCCTATATAATAAAAGGGTAATATGCAAATTGACCCTAACAGCAGAACGCCTGGGAATGACTGGTCACTATGACACACACTGACCACCAGGGGGCAGATGCTAAATGCAGGAGCTGCCCCCTGGTGGTCATTGCGCTCCCACAGGGGGAGCTCTGATGAGCCACAAGCCAAGCTGACGGCTGCCAGTACAGCGGTGGTGGTGGGAGCCTCTCCTGCCTCCTCAGCAGCGCTAAGGATGTTCGACTGCAGCTTAGGCCTGCTCCCCGCTGGCAAGTGGACATCCCTCCAGGGCTCCAAAGCTGCCAGAGGGATGTCTGACTGCCAACGTAGGCCCAATCCACCAGGGAGCATGCCTAAGCCAGCGGCTGGTCATCCCCCGAGGGGTCCCAGACTGCGATAGTGCACAGGCCATGCTGAAGAACCCACTCCCCACCACCCCCGAGTGCACAAATTTTTGTGCACTGGGCCTCTAGTAATAGTTATAAAACCCTTGCACAAGGCCCGGTATTTTGTAAGCATTCGTGATAACTTAAAATAACATGGATATGTAATACATATGATAAATATAATATAAACAATAGGAAAGTGGATGAAACTCTATGGCTGCACATTTTCTACATTTTTCATAAGTGGCATAATAATAATTCTAAGTCAACCATGAAAAGTTAAAATGTATACTATAATACCTAAGGCTGCCCCTAAAACTACAGAGGTGTGGCTAAACAGTTAATAGGTAAACTTAAATGGATTTCTTAAAATTATTTAAATAAACCAAAAGAAGGCAGGAAAGAAGGAACAGAGGAACACAATTTTCTGAGGATATATGTGGAGTGCTATTGGTGGTTCCATATAAGGGATGAATCACCAGCTACAACTGGCTTGGGGATGGTGATATTGACACAATATGTGACACTTGCACCATATGCTGTTTGTAAAATCTTGTCCATGGACCAAAAGAACTCAAAATACCCAAATAGTTAGGCTTTGGTTTTTAGCCATGTCAACCACATTAGATTGACTGCATAGAGGAGCTAACTCGTTGGGATAGGATTTAGTAGGAGGAAACAAAGCATGGCCTGAATCACGTAATTGTAAGTACATATTCTACTCCTAGTTGTGCCACTTGGATGAATAACTCTGGGCAAGGCAATGCTCCGTAAAACAAGGTATAGCTTCTGTTTTCTCCCCTTATGGGATTTGCACAAACCTGGCATAAACTACACAGACAGTCTAATCACACTGGTCCATGAACATCAAACACTTCTGAAAACTCTGCCTGGTGGCAGTATTTCGTAAATTTATGGGTCATCTCAGATATTGAGAAGCCATGATGTGCTTCCTGAAATTGGAGAGCCACACTGAAAAGTTCCTTCTCATTTCAAGAGAATACTTACTAAAAGTATTCTAGTTCCATCCACCCCAATTTAGAATTGGAAACATGAAACATAGAAACTCACACATTCTTACTGATTAACAAACTAATAGCTACCTTAATTAATTCTTTATTAGAGATCATATGATAAAATTTCCTAGGCCTATTTTCCACCTCGGAATATATGAACAATCTGCTATAGGTTTTACAAGCTAAATAAATCTTTATATTATGGAACTCTGAGGTCAGATTTTTGTTAATGAATGAATTATATTTGTTATCTTAAAAAACTGTCACTTGTGCACATTGTTGATACAATGCTATGATGCATTTTATCCCCTTAAAAAAATCTTCATTCAAAACTTAGTATTGTTTAAATAAATACACCAAATATATTAAGTCAAATGCAATCATCAAACTTTCTCACCAAATAGTTAATTTAAAAAAAAACTTTAAGGGACATGGTATATATAAGTCTTCTTTGCCTATGGTATAATGCTGAACATTCTTATAACATGACATTTCTTACAACATGTTGTAAATTTAGACAAATAGAAGATTAGCACATGGATAAAGATTATTACAAGAGTTGTGGAAGAAGAAAACAAGTCCTCATCTCTCCAGAGCACATTCTAACACACAGTTTAAAAATAGACAAAGGCATTGTCACTAGCAACGGAACCCTCTCTGCAGCTGCGGGTAAAGGAAAAGCAAACAACAACTTTATTGCAAGCTTTATTTCTAACAAAAAGGGTTCACATAACAGGGACGGCTTGAAATTTCACTATTTGGGACTTCATAATTAGCGTTTATTATCCTATCACTCATTTATTTTTTTTTTATTCTAATCACATCAAACTCCTCTATCATTCTTCTGTAAGCCATCTGAGATTCTTGCTCATAATACATCCCAATTAATTTTAACCTTGAGACTTGTTTCTAGAATTTTCTAACACCACTAAAATCACTGAACATACCCAGCATGTCACAAATCAAAAATAAAAATTGTGAAGTGATCAGACAAATGTCGAGGGGAATGACGGATCTACTCTATCCTGGGCAAGCTACGGGGTGCAATCGAACTGTACAGAGCCTTCCAGAAGTGTCAATCATTCAGCCGCAGAATTCTTGGGTCATTCTGGAATAATTCCTCTATCTCCAACAATTAAAATGCTAGCGGTCTCAGCAACCTCTGCCTGCGTTTTCAGTTGTATTTGATGAAGCAATTCTATGAGTCATACAAGTCATAATCTTATTTTGCTTCATAGAAATCCAAATAAGTAGAATTCTCTCTAGATTAGATTGAGTCATGAGGTATGAGGAGCTTAGTGTGCACATAAGATATAAAATGAGAGAAATGAAACAAAAATAAACTACATAGCCCTAGCTGGTTTTGCTCAGTGGATAGCGCATCAGCCTGCAGACCAAAGGGTCCCAGGTTCCATTCCAGTCAAAGGCCTGTACCTTGGCTGCAGGCTTCTCCCTGGCCTGAGCCCTGGTGGGGGCTCGTGCAGGAGGCAACCAATCAATGTGTTTTTCTCACATGGATGTTTCTCTCTGTCTTTCCCTCTCTTTTCCACTCTCCCTAAAAATCAATGGAAAAATATCCTCGGGTAAGGATTAACAAAAATAAACAAACAAACACAAACCAGACATAAGTCAGAATGGGCACTTGGGTGTGTGCCATGAAAAATGCCTTCTGAATTTTCCTTAAAAGATCCCAGAAGCCATCTACAAAGCTTAAAAAACTTATTTTGCTACAATGAAATAAATAATACTCTCTCTGTACATATAAGAGAAAAATTGTCCCAGGCCTATGAGATTATTCTGAAACACAAAATAATCCTAATAAATAATGGGAATACTCTTAAATAAGTCACTTTTGTAAAGCATTTACTGCAAGAAAAATGTTTAATTGTATACTCCAATTTCTCAATAAGATAAGAAAAGAAAATGCCTTTTTTAAAATAAAGAAAGCTATTACCAGACGGGTATATCTAAGATAAAGAAAGCCTGTATTAAAATTAAAAACATGGTACCTGACTTAAAACTATAATGGATTTAACCTTAGGTTAGTTTGAAATTTATTTTGCTTTATGGTAGAAGGTGATGATCTAATTTATTATCTCAGCAAAATTGCCTATATGCTTCCTCCCACCGATAATGATAGCAATCCTTATCATATACTAAATTCTTCTGAACAGTAAATTCTATTTCCGGGATTTCTATGATACCATAAGTCCAGGGTTCAACCTTGCCAAAATACAACTCAATTTTGGTAATTTCACAGCACAGTTTCATATCTGGAAGGGGAAGAGTCGCCCCTAAATATTTTTTTTTCCCAAAACATTTTTGAAACTGCTCTTACTATTCATTCTTCCATAAAAATTTTGAAATTTTATGTTAAACTGAACTTCTAGCAAGTTCAGTTGAGATTTTTATTGAAATTGGATTAAATGTATTTACTAATTCCTAAATTCAAATGCACACCTAAGTGGAAAGAGAATCCAGAAGGAAAGACAGAATATTAATGATGGTTATCTTTAAGTGATGGAATTATGAGTAATTCAACTTTCTTCTTCATACCTTTTGGTGTTTTTCAAACTTTCTACAATGGACAATTCTCATTCTTCTAACCAACGATCACTTACACATAACAGTATGGTATATCATAGACCTGACATTGCAAATAATTTAATCATAGAAATACATGACTTGTTTCTAAGATATTCCCAGAACCTAGGTAAAAATAGAGTTCATGATGATTAATTATGGGCTGAACTGTGAAGACAGGTAAAATATAATATGAATTTCTTTACACTTCAAAGGAGTAAAATTTTGTTATACTTTCTTTATCTTTAATAATTCCTACACACATACAGACTTAAGACTATATTTTTAAATTTTAAGTATAATATATAAGGAAAATATCAGAATGTGTAATTTTCCAAATATTTGAAGATGAAATAACATTTAATTAATTCTACCGCTTATTGACTACATATCATGTGCCATTTAATCCTCAATAACAGGAGTTATTATCCCCACATTACATCAATGACAAACAACTGAAAACTACAAAAATTAGCATATTTGAGATTTTAATACATGCCTGTCTAATTCCACAGAGTATTACCTTAACTTCCATATATATCCTCTCCCACAATAACATCCCAATAATACCCCACAATAACATCTATGGTATGTGCAATGGGATACTTAGGCCTGTTTCTGGCAATTCTCTCCCACTGGTCAATCTGTTAGTTATAGTTTGTAGTAAATTTTAAGATCAGCAGTAATAATGATGAGTTTTCCCAATGGGGAACACAGTAAGTTTCTTCATTTATCCAAGCTTTTCATGACTCTCAGTAAAGATCCACACAAATAGATCTCTAGACATTTGTTAAGTCTACTACTAGGGATTTTATATTTAGGAAAACTATCTATGCAGAGTCTATTCCATGACAGGCTCTATTATGTTTTTGCTACCCTGTGGTAATGTTAATTATTTTTTCATATTCTTTAATCTGATCACATAACTCTTGATAACTCTAGTTTTCCTGTTGGTTCTCCTTAGATTTTCTAGGTCAATAATGAAATCACTTACCCATTTTATTTCTTCCCTTTTTTCTTATTTTTGACAACTGCCACTAAATATGTTAGAATTTGCCATACAATCATAATTATAGCAGGTGTCTTTGTCCTGGTCCTGATTCTAAAAAAAAGGCAGAAGGAATTTTCAGCCAGTCTGTTGGTATGACCTTATGGGCTGATAACGATCTGCTGTCCGGTCACCACCAGGAAACTCTCAGCCTCCTCCTGAGGAAGGTTAAAGCTTCACACAGCAGGGGCTTGGAGGACTCCTGCACAGCTCAAAGGCTCCTGGCCAACCCATCTGGTGGAACCTGCCTTGTGCTTACCAGTAGTTAAAGCTTTTCATAGCTCATCATTATGAAATAGGCTGTTGGGTGGAAATCTATAGCCTTAAAAATTTTTGGAACCCTTCCCTGTTCTAGTTTAATAGCATAAAATTATGTTGGCTATTTCTTAATACATAACCATAGATTTAATTAGAATGACATTTAGAGAGGTTTTTATTTTTTAGCATAGAAAACTACCGTTATGTTCAATGAAAAGCCAGAGAATCAATTTTATGCACATTGTAAAAACACATACGTAAAAAAAAACGTTTAACAAAGAGACACGGAAACACAAAGTAGCAGTGATGACTGTCTTAGAGAATATTTTGGTTTTGCCTGCCTTCTATCTTTTTATCTTTTCCTTTTTTTCTTTACATAATGCGTTTGTAGTACTTCAATTCTGAGAAAAAGAAATCAAAACTTTATATTGAAAAATGAATATAATTCAATGCTCTCAAAAACTTTAAGAGACAATTTGCACATACATGAAATTAAATTAAAATAATAACCGAGCAACATGTTAAAAAAAAAAAGTGCAAGAAATCGGCCTACATGGAAGTGGAGACATGCAGCAGGAGGGAGGCACTGGGCCCAGTACACAGTTTGTAGAAATTATTCATTTGTGATTTACATCCATAGCTACTTCCGATAAGGATTTTAGGCTTTTTATAAGATTTGATGAGTCAAGAGAGGGGAAAACTGGGGACAACCCTCCTTGAAGAATCCCGTGAACTTGGCACGGCCACAGTGCTTGGGCTATTTTACTGTGTCCCTCAGAGTCCTGGCAACTCTGAGAACTGCAGAGTCCCCAGGCAAGGCAATGTTAAATGCTGACAGTATTCTAGATCAGTGGTTCTCAACCTTCTGGCCCTTTAAATACAGTTCCTCATGTTGTGACTCAACCATAAAATTATTTTCATTGCTGCTTCATAACTGTCATGTTGCTACTGTTATGAATCATAATGTAAATATCTGATATGCAGGATGGTTTTAGGTGACCTCTGTGAAAGGGTCGTTTGACCGCCAAAGGGGTCGCTACCCACAGGTTGAGGACCGCTGGGAGTGATTGTGCTGGGCCAGCAAAACAAACCAGCACGGATACGTGACATCACTTGAACCCACCTCTCTGCTTACTCCTTCTCTTGTTAGCAAGGCTGAAAGACAATGAACCCTCTTCTCTCCCCATTGGTCTGCAGGCACTCACAGAAAGAAGACTGCAGGTTTCTGAGCTGTTTTCGGATGTAACAAAGGAAAGGCACCAGATGGAGAATGCTCCAACTCAGAATCACAAAACATAACTGAGAGGCATCCATGGCTGTGCGTTCAGTAGTTATGGACCAGGATGCACTTTACTTAGCCACTGTATGAGGATGGCTGCACTAGCTATAAACCACGAAAACACCTGCCCACAATAACAGTCAACCTTCCCCTGGTGTCCAAGACATTTCACCAGACCTGAGTGTGAATGAATCTAATAAAAGCTCTGAGCTCTCCTTGCCATCTAAATTAGTACAGAACTCCGGGATATCCTATATAATAAAAGCCTAATATGCAAATTGACTGAATGGCAGAACAACTGGTCGCTATGATGCGCACTGACCACCAGGGGGCAATGCCGTTATGATCAAAACTACCATTATGATCAATGAAAAGCCACAGCATCAATTTTTTGCACATTGTAAAAACACACACATAAAAAAAAATATTTAACAAAGAGACACAGAAACACAAAGTAGTAGTGATGACTGTCTTAGAGAATATTTTAGTTTTGCCTGCCTTCTATCAATGCAGGAGCTGCCCCCTGGTGGTCAGTGTGCTCCCACAGGGAGAGCACCGCTCAGCCAGAAGCCGGGCTCATGGGTGGGGGGAGGGGATTGGGCCTCAGTCAGCAGGCAGACATCCCCCAAGGGGTTCCGGACTGCAAGAGGGCACAGACTGGGCTGAGGGATGTCCCCCCTCCAGTGCACGAATCACGTGCTCCGGGCCTCTAGTTAGGCTATAAAAGCATATGCATGACTGAAGGATATATTGCCATATACCTTTATAATGTCTACAAGCAACCACCAAGTTCATGTTGGCTAAGAACGTTTACCAAGCAATGGAAATTGGCTCATAAGACTCTGGGTAATCTATTTCACCTCTGTGAGCCTCAATTTCCTAAACTATAATTATGAAATAATAATGATGATGGTGGTAATAATAATAATACCTTCCTCGGGGGTTACTGTGAGGCTTCAATCAAATACCAGTGTGTGGGTTTGTAATCACTGCATGAAGAGCTCTGCTTCTCTCCTTGGGCATTTCGCTTCTCTGTTTAATGTAGCGATCACCCTGAGCAAACTTCTACAATGCCACTAGTCTATTTCAAAGCAAGCAGAAAGCAAGCCTAAATCCAGCAACCCTGCAAACCATTTTAAATTACTGGGCAATGGCCAAGGGACCTACCCAGGCAAACAGAGAAAGTGATAGCAGAATCCAGAGGTGCTGCTCCTTAACCAGCAGCTTGAACCTGCAGCCGGCATAAAGTGCTTAAAATGAACAGAGGTCGAATAAGTAACACAATTTTTAAACAGCTAATAGGAAAATGGGAAACAAATGCACGGAAGGAACTGTCGGAATAGACAGGCTGCACAGTGTTTCCAAATCCCTGCATGGGAAGAACAGCCATAACGAGAGTATTGTTTAATCAAAGGATTCTTTTAAAAAATAAATGTATACCCCATGCACCTGTATCTAACTCACTGTGAGCATTTACCATGAATTGCTAGGATTCTTTTCCTGACCATCCCACAGTAAAAAAAAAAAAATGAGTTGCTCCATAAAAACCAACACATCTACCCAGTGTAAGGCAGGCCCACTCTGTGTCCCAGTTGAAGACCAGAAGTAGAACATTGAGTAAATGGATGAGTAGGGCTCCTGTTCTTTGTTTGTCAAGATGTTCTGCCTTAATGAAACCACTAGCAACTGTAAATTCAGAAAACTGTGAATTTCCATAAATAACCTCATTTTCATTTCACACCTCTTCTAAAACTTTCAGATCAAAAACCTAGACTCTCCTAGGTCTTCTGCGGGGTTCATCTGTTAGTAGTTCTGAATAAATCCTTACTTAGGCTACCGAATCATTCTCTTTCAGAACAGTGCAGTAAATTGGTTAATACGTTTGAAAATGCACAGACTGTTAAAGCTGAAAGAAACTTAGAAATTTAGTCTGAACCCCCTCATTACCCAGAGGAGAAAAAAACAGAAGCACAGAGAGGCCTAGACACTTGACCAAAGTTGCACAGCAGGCTAATTTCTACATGCTTAGCTGACATGGGAATGAGTACTCCAATGCTCTTTTCAATACTCATGGTTTTCAAATCGCTTTTAAAGAATAACTCTTCTCATTATTCTAAAATGAAATCTTACACAGTACTCCACTACACAGGACACCGATATACAGGGTGGCCCAAAATAATGTATATGTATGTTAACAGCTGATGGCTCCATTTTGAAAGTGAAATATATTTTAATAAAGACTGCCTTTATACTTATTCAAAGTGTGTGGATACATTTTTCAGGACATCCTCTGTCTCCTAGTCAGAGATACAGGCTAAAGAAAGGCCAGGGGAGGAACTGGCTGGTGGGCATCTCCTTAGCCCACTTCGCATTTGTCGTACCCCTCCACCCAGTGCCCAACTCTGGCCTGCACAACCTCTGCAGACCCCTGGGATTTGATGGAGCAGCGTGTGAACCTTTGCCTGTATCATCCTGAGACTTCCGTTCCTGCTGAAATCCTGGGGCTCCATGTGTGCTCCTTAGCTATTGGGCTACTTCTTCTGTGAGTCTGGGCTGTACCCCGGGGCCAGTGGCTCCTAGACTCCGGTCCCCAGTTCCTCTTCCTTTCCTCCTGCTCCTGCATGTACACAACTCAATTATTTCTCTGGTGTCTTCTCTCCTCTAGGCCACAGCCATGGACAACTCTATGAACTGCTCTAGATATCTGAGCAAATCTATTTTATGTGTCAAAGCAAATAAAAACAGATTTTCTGGTTCCGAATGTCACTACTGTTTTATAGTTCGCCCCCTCGTAACTTGGCAGTTTGTGGAAAGACACAAAAAAACCTGAAAATGTTCTTTCCCGGGTTTTCATCATTCTGGTCGTGATCTAAGTGGACACCTTCTCCAGGGACCTCAGCTCAGGCCTCCCCGGTAGCATATTCAAGCTAACATGCGTCATTGCGTTAGGCTTTGGGAAACTCGGAGGACTGAAAAGCCAGTTCAAGGCACTCCGACAGAAGCAATGGACAGAAGAGGATTATTCTCGCTTTCTAACTGCCTTTATTTGCACAAAGGATACAAGCTTAAAGCAAATCTTTCCCCCACCCCACAGCATACACGGGATATGAATACCACTCCTTTATTTCCCCTCACCACTCCATGTTTCCCAACCAGGACACCCTGACATTGGGAAAAGACACTTTTTGCGGTGTGAGATTGTCCTGTATATTGAAGGACGTTTAGCATTGCTGCCCTCACTCACTCAAGGCCAATAATACTGCCCCCTGAACACTGTTACAACCAAAAATGCCCCTACATATTCTAAACACCTCCTGGGAGTATAGAACCACCTCTCATTTAAAACCAATTCCTATTCATCGTCCCTTTTTCCCTTCCTGCTCTTTCCCAGGCTAGGGCAGGGGTCCCTTTTCCTGTTCCCGTAACACCTTTGCATTCTCTAACTCTGCCCTAATCTAGGACATTACAGCATTATACATTTGTGCCTGTCCCCATCATTCCTCAACTATGAACAAATTGGGGGTGAGGATCATACCCAAACCTTTGTATCCTATTAAGTGCTTAACAAATGTTCATTGAATGAAGTGTATGAAACAAACAAATGGCATATGCAGAAAATGTGGTCTTTGCTAAAGAAAAAATGTGAACATGTTTTGAAACAGGCAACATGTTGGAGCTTCTATCTTTTCAACTCCCTGAAACTATCCCGAAATTTGTGATGTGGGAGAGCATATGCAGATACATTTTTATTCTTTGGAGTAGCCTGTGGTAGCTTCTGTCTGCTCTCAAACCCCTTTACTATTAATAGGAATAAGTTCTGGTTTCATTACCAATCACAAATCCACTTAATCTAATTAGTTAAACTATCCTTGCAATATATGCATAGTCAAATTGATTGCTAAATGGGGAATAAAAAACCCATGCTTTGCCGTAAGGGAATGTCAGATGATACAACACCAGAAGGATGTGTGAATTGTAAGAGGAACCCCTGAAATACAAGAACACAGGAAGACACCCATGTGTCCCTGATTGCATGAGGTGTATAAATGCTTCAATTTATTTAACCTTCACCATTTAAGTCCAAGTGGTATTATGAATATCCCCGTTATAGAGATAAGGAAAATAAAGTTCCCAGAGACTAACTAATCTCCCCAGAACCACAAAACTCCTAAGTAACAGACCCAGGATTGAAGTTCATCCAACCTTGAATTCATTTGCCTCCAAGCTCTGAATCACCACACTCAACCATCTCCCATGCACACAGGGCTAAACTCTTCCCATAAAATTAAAGGCACTTAAACGTAAACAAATAAATTATGTCTCGTGCTTTAAAACCTGGGTTACACTAAGTCTCCGTGTGTCACCGCCGCCACATCATGGCTGCTCTCTCAGGAAGAAAGGTAGAAGAGAAAGAACATTTTTGGATTCACTATGGTGTGTCAGGTAACGTGCACTGTAGTGAAATCTCATTTAATTCCCATATTAAATGTACCTGTGTCTTCAGATAAGGAAATTGAGATTCCAAGGTCAAGTCACCTGCCAGATTTGATCTTTCTCTGAGGTCACACGACCAGGGAAGACTCAAACCAGGATTCAATGCAAATAAGCCCTCCTATTCCACAATGCCACCTATATAATATTTTAAAATAAAGAAAATATCTAAAGAGACTGCGTTTTCTAAAGTGAGTAGAAATATTAGCTCAGGCAGTATATACAACATACCAAAACATCAAGCAAAATCGACAGTTCTGTTAGGATGATCATCTAGGCTGCTGATGAAAACCAAGTGGAATAAGCTTTTCCAGAGAAAAAGCGATTTCCACTAAATTATTTGTGTGTGTGTGTGTGTGTGTGTGTGTGTGTGTGTGTGTGTTGGGGGGAGGGGGCATTAAGGAAAAATCTAGCAGGGGATTGTCGACTGATATTCTTCATCTTCAAATTCTGGCCTGTTAAACCATGCTCACAAACACTCTCCTGATCAATAATCATATTAAATTATGCAGACAGAGCTGTAGATCTCATCTGACTATATTTTGTGCTTTATAAAAGTCTTTTGTAATCAGTAAAGATTAGTTACAATATGTTTGTATCAGTGATTATAAAACGGCCACGGTATTTAGTATATTTCATTATATTTTTCAAGCATCAGATTCTCAGGTTATTAAATTAGACATGCTACCACTGTGGAGTCTGGCAACTTTTCCTAATTAACAATGACAAAGGGAGACAAAGAGAAATATTGTTTCATGGTCCAACTGTATTCAGAAGCTAATATCTTCTAAGAGACACTACACTTGGTGTTCCTTGTAGAAAACACCACACACACACACACACACACACACACACACACACACACACACACACACACACCAGGCCCCACTTTCGCCCAATACCACAAAGCAGGCACTCAGTGAAAAGGGAGTTCTAAATGAAACCTCTCTTTTTCTCCTATCTGTGCTTTGGATGCTATTTTAACACAATGGCAATCAAAATGATCATTGAAAGCAATGCTACAAGTTATATGTGATCACCAATGAAAATCAATAAGGCCACTTAAATAACAGTTCCAGTGAATCAAATTATGTATAATTCTTACCTTCACAACTCAATGATGCTTGAAATGAAATCCCTTTATACCCTTTATGCAAGTATGTCTTAGTAGTTGTTAGTGACTTGAAAAAAGAGAGTTTTTATCAGCAAGATGTCTGCTACTGCACGTTTACCTTGACTTAGGGGGTCAAGAGGTGCTGGATCAATGTATTTAGGTGCTTGAGGCATGCTGTTTCTTAGCTTGCAGAAAAATTCTACCTACAGGGTCTCCCTGCTCTTAATAGGGGTGAGAAATGGAGAGAGAAAAAATAACCCTTTATACACAGAGGTTTTTAACTGTATCAAAGACTTCATAAGTCTCAAAATTACAGTTTTTGAAAGGGAAAATTAGAAAAACAATCCCTTAATTTCTCTCTAGTTTCCAATACAAAATGTCTTTCCCAGGCATATTACCAAAATAAGAATGGGCAAGATTAGATATAAGGAAGTATTTACACGAAGTCATGGAAATCATATATCAGTGTGTGTACATTGATAAATATAAATAAATATATATATATACATATATATATGCATATAAATAAAAAATACACCACTGATTATAAAAATATATATGTACATAAAATATATACTGATGATGATATAGATGTACATATATACATATACACATATATACATGTGATATAGGGTGTCCCCCAAAATGTATACATTGCATACTTATAAAGGTAGTGCTCAGTAAACATTTCATTCTCTAAATTGAGCTATCAGCAGTTAAAGTGTGTATACTTTTGGGGGACACCCTGTATATGCATATATGCATAGCTATACCATCTGTGTATATATATTAATACATGTGTGTATATGTATCATCAGAGGTATATATTTCATAAATAAACATATGATTTCCATGACTTAGCAATTATCATAGTGCTATGTGCTAGGCACTGCTCTAATGCTTTTCATACTCACTCACTTAATCTTCATAAGACAGGTACTAATATAGTCATGTTACAGATTCAAAAAATGAGGCAGAGACTGCCCAAAGTCACACAGGAAGTAAGTGCTGGAGTCAGGTACACACTCAGGCAGTCTGGTCCCAGGCAAACTCGACTGAGCAGAGCCCAGAGGACACAGTGCACTGATGCCCTCCACCTTCTTCAATGTGCTCACCTTCCTTTTAGTGCATTCTATTCCCCGTGCCAGCCACCGGGCCTTTGCATGTACTGCTCACGCATGTTACATTACTCTTCTCCTCCTTTTCAATCTCAGCTCATGAGTTACTGTCCCCGAAGCAGCCTTCCGTAGCTTTCCTAACTGCCTACTGCCCCATTAGAGGGTCACGCAGCACCATGGGTTTTTCCTCTGGAGAGTAAGATTACACCTGTCTGCACAAGCAGGTGGTTCACGTCAGCCTCTCCCACTAAACAGTCAGCTCTAAGATTAGAAACTAGGTCTTCTTTTGTTCATCTCCAATGTTTGTGCCAGTGCCGGGAACACAGTGTGTATTGAATGGGTGGAGGGATAAACTGCTATCGTATATCCTTTGAGAAGTTAAGTCTTTCAGATGGGTTTTTCTGAATTTGAAGAAGTTATTAATATAGAAAAGAGGGCCAAAGAGCGAGAGGATGTGTCAGAGAATGAAGGGTTAGAGAGGGGTGGGGCGTGGATCTCATTTATCCATTTACCTGATAATTGCTAAGCATCTTCCTGTTAAGTATTAAGTAATGTGGATGCCATGATGAGGACAATTCTGGAAGAAAATAGTTCTCTATGAGTAATTAAACAAATGCAACACAATTTAAGGGCAACATACAGAAGGAGGAGGATGGAAGAACAAATCAACTCAACATGGGGCTGGTTTTAAGTGGCAAAAGGATCTCTCGCTAAGGGTAGGAGAAGGCAAATGTATTTTCCAGGTTGGTGAAAAACAATTAGATAAAGTCTTATGTTCAGAGTAGGCAACTGAGAGAAAACAGTGTTCCAGGTGCCACAAATGATTGGGAAATGCAGGAGTGCACACAAACGCTGGAGGGAGTGGGAGAGGTGGAGGCTAAGCAGTGGCCACATCCTGGAGGGAACTGTTTGTCATGCACAACAGTCTGACTGTGTCAATGAAGAGACTTTACAGCTACAAATGTCAGGACGAAAGTGGCATGTATTGTTAGGTGCCTGAAGTTTTTCTCTTCTCTTCGCTTAATAAATTCTTCTTGCCTTTCCCATCCTTGATGTGTTGGTGATGCTCTGTACTCAGTGCATTCAGCACCTCACAGTTTCTTTCCTTCTCATTGTTACATAGGACAAGGGTATCAGGGCAGTTCTTACTAAATGCTATTCTTGCCAAATGTTAAAATGTAGTGCAGTATTTCTAAGATGCAGCTGTAAACAAGAGGAACTTGACAGAAACTCAACCAGATTAAGTGTAGCCAACTACAAAGAAGAAATCAACAGGTAATTGACCAAATAGTGTATATAAGCAATGACTAAGCCTCCCTTCTGCTGAGACAAGGCTGAAAGCTAAGTAAAACTACCTAAGGACAACCACATCTTGTTCCTGATGAGAACACCCCAAGTGGCAAACCCCTCAAGTTCAGCAACCTCGTGTCTCCAGGGATCACCTCCATCGAGGTGTTTCTCCAGACATCATCTCTAACCCTTACGTTTACCGAGTTTTACCCTCACACCTCTTGCCTCACACGTGGGCACTTCATCTCTGTTTAGCCTTCCCTTGTCTCAACCCTCCAGTAGCTCCCCTAACATGACTTCCCATGATCTATTAATACAACTTCACTCAGGACTGAAGTCTCGCACTCGCATCTCCCTCTGTTGTTGAGCAAGTGAACATGTTATGTTTATGAATATTAGCAATGGAGAAACTGTATTTAGGTGTTGAGGTGGGCACTAGAAATGCTACTGTAGCCTTCCTTCCATCTATTGCTTCACCCTTATGGAGCTTTTAAAAGTGAACTAGGGTGTGGCTCAGTGGTTGAGCATCGACCTATGAACTAGGAGATCACGGTTGGATTCCCAGTCAGGGCACCTGCCCAGGTAACAAGCTCGATCCCCAGTTGAAGCATGCAGGAGGCAGCTGATTAATGATTCTCTCTCATCATTGATGTTTTTATCTCTCTCTTCCTCTCCCTTCTTCTCTGAAATCAATAAAAACATTTTTTTTAAGTGAACTACACTCTGGGAAGACTCGTAGGTCTTGGATGTCGGTAAGGCCACCACAGCCAGGTGTGTAGGTTTATATTGCACATGGGTTCCCAGCAAGGTGTTAAGCAGGGGCAGAAGTCCAGGCCATGCTCTTGTTAACCATCTCTCTTTATCTGTGCAGAGCAAGGTACCTTCTTCTAACTCAGCAATGGCCCTGTATGTAGAAATCTACCAGACAAGCAAACCAAGTTGAAGATAACGCTGGAATAGCACAACAGATACGTAGGAGGGAAAAGAGGAGCAATCACTCTGTCCAGAAACAAACACACTGGAGTCCTGAAGTCATCTTACCTTTGGCGATTGGCACTGAAAGTGAAGCCTGCCAACCGCGCCCCCCCCCTGCACCCCTCTCTCACACAGAGCCTATCATCAGGCTTCTCACTGAAGAGAAAAATGAGAAACAGCAAAATAACACAAATGCGTGCCAGCAGCAACTCCTGCCAGCCGACAGAATAATCCACACACAACTGCACGGGAAACTCCTGCCGATCAAGCTAGTTTGTTTGTTTTTAATTAAACTAATATAAACAACGAATATAAAATATAAGCAACTAAAGAAAACCAATGGCACCAAAGGGAATAACCAAGAGAAATAACCGGAATAACTGACACCAAAAGAAAGAGAAATAATTTACTAAAAAGAAGAGGATATTTTAGGAGGTTTGATATCCACACAGAGATTTCAAAGGATATTGCATCAAATGTTAGCAATGGATGAATTACATTGGAAGGAAATAGTTATTCATGAAACCCACTTTTCAATAATCTTTGTGCTCATAATTTTTTTTTTAAAATGTCAATAGGCAAAAAGATATTATCCTATATAATAAAAGCCTAATATGCAAATCGATTGAATGGTGGAACAACCAGTGGAATGACCAGTCACTATGATGAGCACTGACAACCAGGGGGCAGACACTCAATGCAGGAGCTGACCCCAGCCCTCAGGCCCCACCGATTGCCCTTCTCCCCCTGTCGCCTCTAAGGCGGGTGTCAGCGGGGGCTCCCCGATCATCCCGCTAGTCGCCCCACAGATCAGTCCTGATCGCCGGCCAGGCCTAGGGACCCTATCCATGCATAAATTTTGTGCACCAGGCTTCTAGTATCTATATAACAAGGACAATAATTGAGGAATGAAAATTAAAAAGGATTTTGAAATGGAATGGCATGGTCATTAGAATGAACAAGTGTAAGAAACAAAAAGGTGAGAGAGAGGCTACCAAATAGTAAGGAAGATAAATTTTAAAAGAAAAAAAATTAAGATTCATAATGTTTCAGAATACCAGCTATAGAGAGAAAAATAAAACTACCATAGAGGAAAAAGATAGATTACCTACAAAAAAATAGTTTAAACTAAGAACAGACTTCTTGACATGGCACTGGATACCAGGAGACCATGGAAATGCATTCAAATAATCTTGCAGCTAGAACTGTATAGCCAGTAGACAGAAATTAATTTGAGGACAAAATAAAGACAGTTTGAGTCATACAAGACTGAGAATTTACCTCCCATGCATCCAATACAGCACACAGAAAGGAGCCAAGAATACCTTAAAAATAGAAAGAAAGCTCAGAAGAAATTTAAAAGGAGGATGAGTCCTTGATATTGGGACATTCCTCTTTGATTATCAAGGGTTTAGCAAAATGGAATTAATTTATTTCTCTATAATTAGTATTTGGTACTATTTTAAGTATAATTTAGATAAACATAATACTATGCTATTTTATTCAATTTACAGACAAAGCACAGGAGACTTAGAACTATGGAACATAGTATAAATGGTTAAAACATCAATAATGAGAAAAAGAATACATGCTTAACAAAATCAATAATGTTAGAGTAAAAATGCTCTAAACTTCTCACTTTCCATTGCGAGAGGCAACAGAACACCCACTGCATAACAAAGAAAAGTGTATCACTTGAAATCGGAAACTATTAAACCGGGCTATGTTATCAGGCACTGGACTGGGCAATGTCAAGATCAAGTTTTTAAGATGGCAGAGCCCTGAACATTTTTAACTTTTTACATTTCTATAATGAAGGGGACATATTGTAAAATGAGCTTACGCAAGGTGGTAATAAATGTTCCTTTTAAAATATTTCCTCTTTTCATGTTTTTATCGCAGGAAGCCTCAATACAGTAGCAGGTGTATTTTATATAAATGACCAAAACGTAACGATGGAAGTACGCCTCACATCTTGATCTCCATGTGTCTCCCTGTTAGAAAGTTAAACAGCCTTGTAGCAGATAATTCATGAATTATTCGTTCAGATGGCCACTATGTGTGGCATATCCATTTTCCTTACATCAGAGCGGCCTCTTTAGGCTCCACTCTTGGTACATCAGTGTTTTCCCAACACAGACTCTATCTTTATATTCTGCCAGATGACTACGAAATTCACTTGCCTGCAGTGAAATCTGGCTTCCACGAGGAGTTCAGGAGTTAACTGTTACCGAAAAAAAAAATCTGTGAGAGGAAAAGTCTGCCATGGTTAATGATATGATTTATTGCAATTACAGAAAACTACCCTCCCTGATTGTTCAAATTGCCGTCTGTGGGCCTCAGCCAGATTAAATGCCAGGCTGTGACTAGCACCGGGGAGGTAATCAAATAATTGCCTTTGCTAAATAACACTGTTTTTAATTCACACAGCAAACTTTTTAAAGTGTAAATTGGTATGACACGATTGAGAGAAACAAAACACCAGGATTTTATTTTATTTTTTTAAATCATTATTGTTGAAAGTATTACATAGGCCCTCCTTTCCCCCCCTCCCCCATTAACCTCTTCCAGCCCGCTCCCATCCTCCCAACCCCAGGCCCTCACCACCCCATTGTCCATGCCTATGGGTTATACATAGATTCATAAGCTCATTGGTGGATCTCTTCCCACCCAGCCTCCCCTACCTTGCCTCTGAGGTTCAACAGTCTGTTCCTGCTTCCATGACTCTGGGTCTATTTTTTTCTTATCATCAGTTTATTTGATTCATTAGATTCCACATATGAGTGAGATCATGTGATACCTATCTTCCTCTGACTGGCATATTTTCTCAGCATTAATACTCTCCGGGTCCATCCATGCTGTTGCAAATGGTAAGAGTTCTTTCTTTTTTATTGCCGCACAGTATTCCACTGTGTAAATGTACCATATTTTTTTTTAATCCACTCATCTGCTAAATGAAACTCCCATTAGACCCAGTAATCCAACTTCTAGGAATAGATCCTAAGAAACCTGAAATACTAATCAGAAAGAATAGATGCACCCCTGTGTTTATATAGCAGCGCAATTTACAATAGCTGAGACTTAGAAACAGCCTAAGTGCCCCAAACACCAGGATTTTAAAAATTGGATTATCCAACAAAAATTGGACTGGTGTTGCTGACCAGAACTGATTTTTAAGGCAATTTTCCCAAAGATATTTGAAGCTTAACTTGTTCTATATAGCCAAAAATTTCACATAACTTAAGATCTAGTTGGTTCAAACTGTGACACTGACATGTATAAATGTTTGTCTCCCCAAAATCCATATGTTGAAATTCTAACCCCCAAATGATGGCATTAAAAGGTAGGGCCTTTGGCAGGTGCTTAGGACATGAGGGTGGAGCTCTCATAAATGGGGTCTCAATTACAAGACCCCCCAGGAATTCTTTCCATAGGTGAGGATACAATGAGAAGTCAGCCATCTGCAACCGGAAGAGGGTTGCTGCCAGACCTGACCATGCTAGTACCCCGACTTCCTTCCAGCCTCCAGAACTGTGAGAAACACACTTCTGTTGTTTATAAGACACCCCGTCTATGGTATTTTGTTATAGCAGCTCAAACGAAGTCACTCATCATTCAAGAACTTTGAGGAAAAGAGAAATTTTGTAAAACGTCAAGGTGGTGGGGAGAGTTAACTTGGAAAGCAACAGAGGAAGAAGTAAACTAGAGGTGGTATATCTGTTCAGCTAGATATTGTCCACACAGGAGACAGTCTGCCTGAACCAGCAGATTTGAGAATGGGGAAGGAGGCAGCATTTTTGAAAGTCTGTCAGGGTTGCAATGAATTTGTTCCACTTCAAAAAAGAATTGGTCACCTGTACTGTCAGAAATAAATGGAGACTATCAGAGTCCTCAGCGGTTAAATAATTATGGGCATGTTTGTTTGTTTTTCAGTCCCAAAAGAAAATGGTACAAAAGATAATAAGAATAGTTAATATGGATGCTTGCTATGCATTATCTTCCACAAACTCTGTAAAACTGCTTTTCATATAACTCATTATCATCCCTAGCATGTCTAAACTCAAGCATTTCCAAACAACTACTAAAAGGTATACGTTAATTTCAGCTCACAATGAGGGCACCAGAATCACAAAAGGCTTCATTGCGTCCTCCCAAAAAGCATGAAATTGAGTTTTGTTCTACAGTTAAGCAATGGGTTAAGCTTCAATCTTGCCTATGATCAGACATACCACAAATAATCCACCAATGACTCACCAGAGACATACACAGATTCCACTATCACAGGGAAATATTAAAATGTATACACATTGTCCTAGCTGGTTTGGCTCAGTGGATAGAGCGTCGGCCTGCAGACTGAAGGGTCCCAGGTTCGATTCCGGTCAAGGGCACATGCCCGGGTTGTGAGCTCAATCCCCAGTAGGGGGCGGCAGGAGGCAGGTGATCAATGAGTCTCTCTCATCACTGATGTTTCTATCTCTCTCTCCCTCTCCCTTCCTCTCTGAAATCAATCAATATATATATATATATATTAAAAATGTATACACATCACTTAGATACAACAACACAAATCAGTTTGAGTGAATGAGCAAGTAGGAGATGTAGATGGATCTGGATTAATATAAGCTAACCCAGATAAAGCTGCCACTGGATAGAAATTACAAAAAAAAAAAAAAAAAAAAAGGTGAAAGAGATGTGAAATATCCAAGGAAAAGGTCCTCATCACATCTGGAACACTGGCCAGGGGATGGGGCTTGATCGCATCAGGGGTGCTTCCCTACAGGAGCACCTGTCGGAGAAACGGGAACGGGGTAAGTAGTGAAGCTGAGGCCAAACGGAGGCACAAGAACAACGGCTGCAAGGATCCAAAATCAGAGGAAAAGTGTATTTTTTAATAATAAGATCAATCAATAAATGACCCAAATCAGAAACCAAGAGAAACAAGTTACAGAACGGAGGCTAGGAGAGATGAAGAGTAAATAGAATGCTCATCAATTTCTACAGTCTTGCTGGCTGTATGTAGTTTTAAAGGATCACCCAGCTATGCATTTAATTTTGCACCGATTTGGTTTGTGATGGTGCTCTTCTCCCTAAACCCAATATTCACGCGAGGCAGGAACTCTGACAACACAAAACAACGCCGGGTGGCCCTTAGAGAGTCTCTGATTGAAAACCTGAGGTTAGTGACTAATCTCAGAAAGGTATTCTGTTCACGAAAAGCTTGGTGATTATTCCTTCATCTTTATTTAATATACCAATATCTATTTGTCTGTAGAAGGATTTATTTCTCTTCTCCTGTGTACTGGCTTATTAGTTACAGCTCCTCTTTCATTCCTGAAATATGGTCAGCTAATTTTCTAATAAATACTATCAGTTGTTTTCAAAATGCCACCACTGGGGAGTAACCACAGTAAATATTGAAATTCTTCATACATTGAAGACAAAAAAATAGAAAATCCTCCAATTAATGTAACTTGTCTACTTTAAACCAATAATGAGGTTATTAATAGGAGAGGTGTATGTAACTAGTTACTGGGTGACATTGATGAATAAGCCGTGTGTGTGTGTGTGTGTGTGTGTGTGTATGTGTGTGTGTGTGTGTTTTGAGTCGACTTGACTGGATTGTGGGGTTTCCAGATATTTGGCTAAATGTTATTTCTGGGTGTGAACTGGATGAAATTAGCATTTGAATTGGTACAATCAGTGAAGCTGGTTGCCCTCCTCAATGTGGGTGGGCATCATCCAATTCTCTGAGGACTTGAATAAAACAAAAAGGCAGAGGTAGGAAGTATTCAGCCCTTCTTTCCTGATTACTTGAGCTGGGACACGGATCTTCTGTCCTCTGAACTCTCTAGAAAACCTAAAGCTGAGGTTACAAAGCAACCATGCAAACTGAATTCAAAAGGTTGACAAACCCGTCTGAGGAGAGATGGAAGATACAAATTGTTCCACTCTTGGCAGACGCGGGGAAAATTAAAACGGGGGCGGGTGGGGGGGAATCAACTGGAAATTAATGAATTTTTAGAGATGAAAGGTAGACTAACGTGAGAGTTTAGAATCCCTGGGAGTCCCGGACACAAGTGGATTCCTTGCCCACTCACCGACTCTGTTCTATGGGCCTCCACTGGGTGCATAAGAGAAAGACTGAAAGCAGGGCAGGAATCCTGAGAGGGCCACCTCATGCCTGGTGGCAAAGGGTGCAGAGCCTGACGGCCGATCAGAGGGAGCAGGCCGGCCTAGAAGGGAGTGAATGTCTTCACTACATCTATGGAGGCCACACACTCATCTTCCTCCTTAGCTCAACTAAAATAATAAATTAATGGTTTCTCAGTAATCTAAGAAAGAAACCTTATTGGTTATCTTTAAAATACTGTTAGAATCTGTTAACTCTTATTTAAAACGTTTGCATCAACAGTCACAACTGAGATTGGTTATACATTTTAAAACTAATAAATTTTTATGAAGTCTTCATCAGTTTGGGGATCAATGATAAATGTTCCATAAAACAAGTTTGGGGGAAAAAAATGTCACTTGCTCTGCTTTGGAGTAGTTTAAGTTTTCTTTGTATTTTGATCTATTAACATTTTGGCAGACTTCCCATAACACTATCTAGGCCTGGAGCTTTTATTGGGGGAACTTTTTATATATTTCCTCCATTTCCTTCTGTGACAATTGTTCTGTATAGGGCTTCTGCTTCTAATAGGGTCAACTTTATATTTAAAAAGAAATTATTCATGGTATTTACTGTTTTTTTTATTCAAAAAGTAAATAAAAATAGTGTCATGGGTTTTTTTTAAGATTTCTTATTTTTAATTTTACTTTTCAATTATATTTGATATTCAATTTTATTTTATGTTAGTTTCAGGTGGACAGCATAGCGGTTAGAAGCTTATATAATTTATGAAGTGATCCCCCTAATAAGTCTAGTACTTACTTGGCACCATACATCGTTACTACAATATTAGTGACTATATTCCTTAGGATGTACTTAACATTCCTAGGACTATTTTGTAACTGTCAATTTGTACTTCTTAATTTCTTCACCTTCTTCACCCAACCCCCGATCCCTCTCCCATCTGGCAACAATCAGTTTGTTCTCTGTATCTCTGAGTCTGTTTCTATTTAGTTTGTTCATTTATTTTATTCTTTAAAGTCCATGTAGAAGTGAAATCATATGGTATTTGTCTTTGACTTATTTCGCTTAGCAATAACACCCTCTAAGTCCATCCATGCTGTTGCAAATGGTAAGATTTCATTGTTTTCAGTGGCCAAGTATTCTTCCATTGTATGTTTGTACCACTGCTTTTTTATCCACTCATCTATTGATGGACACTTGGGCTGTTTCCATATCTTGAATATCATAAATAACACTGTAATAAACGTAGGGGTGCATATATCTTTTTGAATTGGTGCTTGGGTTTCTTTGATTATATACCCAGAAGTGGAATTACTGTGTCATAAGGCAGTTCCATTTTTAATATTTTGAGGAACCCCTATACTGTTTCCTACAGTTTCTGCACCAATTTACATTCTCACCAGTACTACAAGAGCATTCCCTTTTCGCCACATCCTTGCCAATACTTATTATTTGTCAATTTATTGATAGCCATCCTGACAAGTGTGAGGTGATATCTTACTGTCATTTTAATTTGGATTTATCTGCTGGTTAGTGACATTGAGCATCTTTCCTTATGTCTATTGGCCATTTCTATGTCCTCCTTGGAGAAGTGTCTATTCAGGTCCTTTGCCTATTTTTTAAATGGATTGTTTGTTTTATTGGTGCTGAGTTCTGTATAAATTTTGGATAGTAACCGCTTATCAGATATATCACTGGCAAATATGTTCTCCCATACAGTGGGCTGTCTTTTCGTTTTGTTGATGGTTACCTTTCCTATGCAAAAGCGTTTTAGTTTAATTTAGTCCCATTAGTTTATTTTATCTTTTGTTCCCCTTGCCTGAAGAGATTATCAGAAAAAAATATCGCTATGAGAAATATCCAAGATCTTAGTGCCTATGTTTTGTTTTAGGATTTTTGTGGCTTTGAGTTTGTCATTTAAGTCCTTTATCCATTTTGAGTTTATTCTTGTGTATGCTGTAAGAAGGTAGTTGTTTCAATTTGTTGCTGTTATCTGTCCAACTTTTTTCAACACCATTTATTGAATAGACTGTATTTACCCCACTGTATGTCCTTGACTCCGTTGTTAAATCTTAATTAACCATAGGTATGTGGGTTTATTCCTGGGCTCTCTATTCTGACCCATGGATTTATATGTCTATTTTAATGCCAGTTCCATGCTGTGTGATTACGATGGCCTTGTAGTATAGTTTGATATCAGGTAGTGTGATACCTCCAATTTTGTTGTTCCTTCTCAAGTTGCTATGACTATTTGGTATCTTTTGTGGTTCCATATAAATTTCTGGAATATCTGTTCCAATTCTGTGAAGTACACCATTGGTATCTTCATAGGAATTGCATTGAATCTATCAATTGCTTTGGGTAGTATGGACATTTTAATCATAATTCTTCCAATCCATGAACACAGTATATGCTTCCACTTATATGTACCTTCTTCAACTTCTTTCTTCAGTGTCTTATAATTTTTGAAGTACAGATATTTTACATGCTTTGTTAAAATTATTCCAGTATAATTTATTTTTTATTCCATTTTAAATGGAATTATTTTCTTCTTTTCCCTCTGTGATAGTTAATTATTGGTGTATATACCAGTAAATGCAACTGACTTCTGGAATTTATTGTGGATCCTGCTACTTTGCTAAGTTCAGTTACCAGTACTAGGAGTTTTTTGGTAGAATCTTTAGGGTTCTCTACGTACAGTATCATGTCATTTTCACATATGCGTGTCTACCTGTTGAAATCACGGATGTGGTCTGACTGATGGGATCCTGGATGTGGACGGTTTTTCCATGTGTCTCATGTGAGAGGACCCCTGAGGTCTTTATCTGTCAGCACGTAGAGACCTCTGCACCCACTTGAGCAGCTGCTCAGCTTCCCTCCTCCATGTGAACCAGGACTGGTAGATCCCAACCCTTTCTATGGACATTAGTGTTCTGTCTAATGCCCAGCTGTTTCATCAGTGCTGATGAGTAGTTTGAACAATGGTTCAAGAGTTTCTGTGGGGCAACCACTAGGGGGAGCACTACCAGGTGCAGGTGTGCCCCTGTGGGACTCTGACAGGTCCTGCTCACTGTTCTCCCAGAGGAGGGCCTGGTCCCCACAAGAGCAGAAGCCTGCCAGTCTGATGGTGACAGTGCGCTCTCCCCAGTGTTGACAGCGCATGTCTCCCATCGGGACAGTCAGGCAGTTTTGACATATCCTAGCATGTGCACTGCCTCTCTCTGGAAGTTCTTGTGTTTGCTCTTTGCCCCTTTAGAAAACACCCACTTTTGAGAGTTTTCTCCACCACAGGGATATTAAACCTCTCTCTTAGGTTCTTGGGTTGTGAGGAATGCTTTCCAGCTTGTGGTTTCTTTCCAGATTTCTGGATTTTTCTTCTTTTTTGTTTTGAGCACAGGAAGAACCAGCCATTGCCTGACTGGCTTCTGGCCCTGGGTGCACATTTCGCATAGAGGTCTCTACCAGGAAATCATAGATCATGCACACACTTACTTAAAGGGCTTTTTTTTTTTTTTTTTTTTTTTCCACTACCTGGGATTTTCCTTTCAAATAAAAAAAAATGGTATTTCATATAAAAAAAAACAAACCAAAAATATTTCAACAAACACAAAATGGCACCTATTGCAAGATTCCATTTCTAGGAAACATCTGGAAGAGGTAAAGGGGCAGAGACAGACAAGGGGTAGCCAGGGGCGGAGGCCGGGGGAGTGAGTCCTGCTGGTGCAGGGTTTCCTTTTGGGGGATGGAACATCTTGCAACTAGACGGTGGTGGTGCTTAAACAGCATCATGAGTGTCCTTCATGCTCAGGAATGGCACCATTTAAAATACAAACAATGGCTTTATTACTTAACATGGATTATACAATGGAAAAATGAAGGCTAAAAACAGAAAAAAGATAATAATACAAACAAAAAAAACCCCAAATAATGAAAATAAAAAGATAAAAAAATGAACCACGCCATGGAGAACATAAAAACAAAATAAAAAAATAAAAGAAAAGGAAAAGATCAAGGAGTGGGGGTATAACAAGTTTTTCCATTGGGACAGGGCGAGCACATTTAAGAAGCAGCCCTTGAGCTGGGCCCTCCACAGGCAGCTCCTCCTCTGAGGCAGGACCCAGCATGGGTCCCAGGGAGGGTTCTTCATCCAGCGATGGGGCCTCAGTTTGGTCTGGGGCCGGCCCTGGCTCTTCAGCTGCAGCCGGAGAGGCTGCTGGAGGTGGTGGAAGCTCTGGAGATGGACATGCCTCCAGCTCTTCATCCTGCTCCTCAGGATGGACTTCGGGTGTGACAGGAGCCGCCGCCTCTGCCTCCTGGGCTGCTGCTGGAGCTGGAGGAGGAGAAAAGATCACCCAGGTGCCTGCATGTCCATCTGTCCCCCAAAGACAGAACACTGGGCACAGCCCAGGACCCACCACAGGACGTCCTCCATGCCCAAAGTCCAGCACATGGGTGGTCAGAGGCCAGTCTTTACTCCTGGCCAGGCTCTGGAGTGCTCCCTGTGTGTCTGGCAACAATTTCTCCCCATAAACTCACATGGACTGCCCCCACCCTTCCCTCTCCCACACCTCCCCACCTTCTCACCTGTGGGCTCTGCCTCCGTGGGCTCCAGGTCTTCGGGACTGGTGTTATTAACATAGAAATAGCACTCCACCTCAGAGTTGAAAGTTACCCTCCGGGTGCTGGGACTGAGCAGCTTCGAGGTTGGAGGCTTGTAGAGCCTGGGCGGCTTCGATGGAGGAGTCCTCCTCCATCCACCCACGGGCCCTGGCTCCCCAGACCCCCAGGTGGCCACACTCACTTCAGGGTTTTCCTGGCCCTTAGTGTGGCTCCCCGGCCCCTCAATGCTGGACATGGGGCAGGGGACTTCCTCCACCAGCTGCTGTTCCAACTTGATCTGGGTTGCGCTCTGCAATGACAGCGACCGGCAGCAGGTCAGGAGGCCTCAAGCCTGGCCCTAGTCGCTGCTGCTTCTGCCCCTGGACCTTCTGCTCCCGGGTCAGGCCCAGCCCTGTGTCTGCACAGACCTCCACCCAGGGGCAGTGAGAGTCACCTCCAGGGCTCGGGATAGACCTCGGGCAGTAGGTAGCCTTCATCTGGGGTTTGAACTTGTCTGGTCCTGACCCCCCCAATCCAACCTGTTCCTATTCTGGGCAGGACCTCCCCATGTGAACACCCCTTCACCCCCCAACACACATACACACACACACACACACACACACACACACACACACACACGGAGGGGACATAGGGCTGCTCAGGTGGGATCAGAGTGGTGGCCTGGCCTGAACAAGACCTCCCTGTGATACCTCTGGGTCCCGGCGTGAAAAGGGCCACAGGCGTCGTCTGGGCTGAGCCCGAATCCAGCTACGGGCACGTCTAAACACACTCTCATCGCTGCCTCTCTTGAGGCGTCGGCGTCGGCACACTGGGAGACAACACGAAAACATGGTGTCCTCTCCAGTGTCTCAATCCGAGTGAGCCGGGAAGGGGCAGTTATAGAATGGGGCTGCCTGGTTACCAGGGTTCCAGGTTCTGTTGGGCTCCATCGTCAGGAAGTGAGGTCACCCCTGGGTCCCCCACCCCGAGCATCTCCTCAGACATGAGCAGTGACCTCACTTCCTGACGATGGGGCCCAACAGAACCTGGTAACCAGGCAGCCCCATTCTATAACTGCCCCTTCCCGGCTCACTCGGATTGAGACACTGGAGAGGACACCATGTTTTCGTGTTGTCTCCCAGTGTGCCGACGCCGACGCCTCAAGAGAGGCAGCGATGAGAGTGTGTTTAGACGTGCCCGTAGCTGGATTCGGGCTCAGCCCAGACGACGCCTGTGGCCCTTTTCACGCCGGGACCCGGAGGTATCACAGGGAGGTCTTGTTCAGGCCAGGCCACCACTCTGATCCCACCTGAGCAGCCCTATGTCCCCTCCGTGTGTGTGTGTGTGTGTGTGTGTGTGTGTGTGTGTATGTGTGTTGGGGGGTGAAGGGGTGTTCACATGGGGAGGTCCTGCCCAGAATAGGAACAGGTTGGATTGGGGGGGTCAGGACCAGACAAGTTCAAACCCCAGATGAAGGCTACCTACTGCCCGAGGTCTATCCCGAGCCCTGGAGGTGACTCTCACTGCCCCTGGGTGGAGGTCTGTGCAGACAAAGGGCTGGGCCTGATCCGGGAGCAGAAGGTCCAGGGGCAGAAGCAGCAGCGACTAGGGCCAGGCTTGAGGCCTCCTGACCTGCTGCCGGTCGCTGTCATTGCAGAGCGCAACCCAGATCAAGTTGGAACAGCAGCTGGTGGAGGAAGTCCCCTGCCCCATGTCCAGCATTGAGGGGCCGGGGAGCCACACTAAGGGCCAGGAAAACCCTGAAGTGAGTGTGGCCACCTGGGGGTCTGGGGAGCCAGGGCCCGTGGGTGGATGGAGGAGGACTCCTCCATCGAAGCCGCCCAGGCTCTACAAGCCTCCAACCTCGAAGCTGCTCAGTCCCAGCACCCGGAGGGTAACTTTCAACTCTGAGGTGGAGTGCTATTTCTATGTTAATAACACCAGTCCCGAAGACCTGGAGCCCACGGAGGCAGAGCCCACAGGTGAGAAGGTGGGGAGGTGTGGGAGAGGGAAGGGTGGGGGCAGTCCATGTGAGTTTATGGGGAGAAATTGTTGCCAGACACACAGGGAGCACCCCCAGAGCCTGGCCAGGAGTAAAGACTGGCCTCTGACCACCCATGTGCTGGACTTTGGGCATGGAGGACGTCCTGTGGTGGGTCCTGGGCTGTGCCCAGTGTTCTGTCTTTGGGGGACAGATGGACATGCAGGCACCTGGGTGATCTTTTCTCCTCCTCCAGCTCCAGCAGCAGCCCAGGAGGCAGAGGCGGCGGCTCCTGTCACACCCGAAGTCCATCCTGAGGAGCAGGATGAAGAGCTGGAGGCATGTCCATCTCCAGAGCTTCCACCACCTCCAGCAGCCTCTCCGGCTGCAGCTGAAGAGCCAGGGCCGGCCCCAGACCAAACTGAGGCCCCATCGCTGGATGAAGAACCCTCCCTGGGACCCATGCTGGGTCCTGCCTCAGAGGAGGAGCTGCCTGTGGAGGGCCCAGCTCAAGGGCTGCTTCTTAAATGTGCTCGCCCTGTCCCAAGGGAAAAACTTGTTATACCCCCACCTCTTGATCTTTTCCTTTTCTTTTATTTTTTTATTTTGTTTTTATGTTCTCCATGGCGTGGTTCATTTTTTTATCTTTTTATTTTCATTATTTGGGGGTTTTTTTGTTTGTATTATTATCTTTTTTCTGTTTTTAGCCTTCATTTTTCCATTGTATAATCCATGTTAAGCAATAAAGTCATTGTTTGTATTTTAAATGGTGCCATTCCTGAGCATGAAATTCATTCACGATGCTGGGCAAGCATCACCACTGTCTGTCTAGAACAGCGCACACACCAGCACATGTCAGAGATGCCCCACCTCCCCAGTGGGGAGACACTGTCAACACTGGGGAGAGAGCCCTGTCACCCTCAGACTGGCAGGCTTCTTGTCTAGTGAGGACCAGCCCTGGGGACAAGGTGAGGCAACAGAGGCTCCAGCAGATCCCCTGGGGGTACAGGGAGGCCCCTCCTGTGGGAGAACAGTGTGCAGGACGTGCCACAGTTTTACAGGTGCACACCTTCACCTAGCAGTGCTCACCCTACGAGGTTCCCTCAAAGAAATTCTTGCAGAAATCTTCAAAGATGAGTGTTTGAGACTGCCCATCAGGCAATGATGACATTGCGGGGAGTTGGAGGGGGGATGGGTCCACCAATCCTGGTCACATGGATGAGGGAAGCTGAGCAGCTGCTAAAGTGGGTGCAGGGTCTCTGTGTACTGACAGATAAAGATCTCGGGTTCCTCTCACATGAATTGAAAAGAAGATAATGAAATAGAAGTTGATGCGCTAAAAGAAAATACTGACTTACCAGAAGAAAAGTCTCTAATTTGACAATTCTCCTGATACTCTGGAAGTTCATGTAAAATATTTTTAAAATTCTTTCTTAGTCTTTCTGTCTTGATTTAGTGATGTTTCAAGCCAGAGTTCAAATATAATTTATTCATTTACTTGATTGCTAAATAAAAACCTCTTTATAAAAATATGTTTCAAAATATTTTGTGGAATATAAAAGAACACATCCTTTAAGTAAGAAATTATTTTTCTTACTTAACCAAAATAGAAAGGCTGTGTTAAAGAAGTCAAATTTTTAACAGTTTAATTTTTGTTTAGTTTCTGGTTCAAATGAAAGTTCTTTTAGCCATAAGAAAGCAGATATTGGCTACTCCAAAGACAAGTGTAACCTTGAAACTACTCAGAGCATATATTTGAAAAATAATTGAATATAGTTAAGTAGAATATTTCCCCATGCATACTTGTGGGAGAATGATATTCACCTGGCTGGGGTTGAACTTCTGTACACTGTTGGAAGGATTTTTTTTCTTGCTTCTTAATATGACCTTTCATTTCTAAAAATCCCACCAATTCTCTCCTATTACCAATAGGAAACTTTTATATGATAATTGAATTTTAGATAGAGGAAAACCAACTCTTAATTATAGAAATTTGGTTGTATAGTGTTTGGAAAGTTTCTTAACTCATAAAAATAACATAGCTGTTCATATTTATTTTTATGACTATTCTCACTGTGAAATATTTGGATAAAGTCCCTATTCCTTTAGCTGGGAGACTTAAAAACTTGTGGGTCTGGTATAAGTGGGAATCCTTATTTCTGAGTATTTCCAGGCTATCATCTCACTGAATGTTTGGGGAGTGGGAAAATGCCCTTGTCTAGGCTGGTGGTAATGTTGCTTGGGTTAGGATTAGAGACATTCCTGAAGCAGCTGGCTCAGGTGACCAGGGAGCCCCACAAAGCACTTACTATATAATGCCATCCTACAAAAATAGGGAGAGATAGCAGATCTACCTAATACGCAAAAACAAATACAGAGAGGCAGCCAAATGAAAAGACAAATAAGCATGTCCCAAATGAAAGGACAGGAGAAATCCCCAGGAAAAATAACTAAATGAAACGTAGGAAAGCAATCTACCAGATACAGAGTTCAAAACAATGGTTATAACTGTGCTCAGGGAATTTAGGGGATAAATGTATAAATTCAGTGAGAACTTAAAGAGATAGCAAGCATAGAAAACAACAACAAATAAACCATTAAAAAAGAACCAGTCAGGAATGAAGAATACAATAGTGGAAATGAAGAACACACTAGAAGAAATCAATAGCAGGTTAGATGGAACAGAAGATCCAATCACCAATTTAGAGGACAAGATAACAGAAAACACCGAAGTAGGATCCAAGATCAAGGGAAAAACTCCATCCTGGGGCATTATGCCCGTGTTCATCACACCGGGCCAGAAGCCTTAAGTGGCACACTAGATCAGATGTGTATCTCTCAGCAGCTTTAAATGACACACTAGATCAGATGTATATAATTGACATCTTCAGAGCATTTTACTCCAAAACAACAGAATATACGTTCTCTTCAGTGCATATAGAACATTTCCTAGGGTAGGCCACACATTGATGTTTCTATTGGCAGGGGAGTAGGTGGAAACTATATTCACCTCCTCTTGGGACCAAACTGGAATTATAACTAAAACATAGATCAATCAACCAAAATAAGCAACTGAAGACTCCCTGATCAGAAGTCATAAGATGAAGGATTTACAGGAGATCAAGGATTTACAGAAGATCAAAGATTTATAAAAGAAGCTACAGCAAGACTGGTAGGATGGGTGGGGATGTGAAAAGGGCTGGCCCCTCTCCCACAGTTGGTGGCTATGATCCTAGAAGTGACATCTCAGCTGTAAAGGTTCCCCCTTAGGGGCATAAAGTCTCAAACCCATGCCAGGACCCCCAACCCAGAGCATCAGAGCCCATAAGAGGCACCCATATAACATCTGGCAGTGAAAATCAGTTGGAAGTCTGTCTTCCAGGGAGAGACAGAAATCTGCTAGAGACACAGGCACATGCTTAAAGGGTTAACACACAAAATCTTGTTCACAGACACTCAACATGGGCTCCTGTGGAGGGAGGGCAGAGCGGACTAGAGGTGCATGAGGAGAGTCTGGAGCTTGGGGCTCTAAGAAGAGAGCTGAAGGGACAGTTGCCAGAACCTCTGTGCTAAGTCCCTCTCCCACACTGTAAACACCATCTTTCTTGGGTGGAACTCTCCCCTCCTTATGGTATCAGTCTGGGTGAATGCAATAGCCCCACCTGTTGTCCCAACCTGCACAGCTCACACCCTACTGAGGAGTCAGCTGCCTGCTCAGGAGTGTACAGGCACAGGCAGACTCAGCGGTGTCAGTGACTGAGTTGTGTGGCTGTGAAGCAGCGGCCACTCCTCCCTCCCGCCACCAAGCATGACTGGCGCTCCAGCTCATGGGATATACATTAACCCCACCGTTCTGACTCCCTACTGAGCGCAGGCTCCTGGCAGAATCTGAGAAAAACTGAGTTGTGTGGCTCTAGGATGGTAGTCATTTTTGCTTTGCATGAATGACAGGTGCAGAGCCTTACCTTCATACAGAAAAATCTTGGCCTGCTTAAGCCTGATAAATTCTGCTTAAAACCTGATAAAAAGCCTGACAACTTCCTGAGACCTGGCCTCACCACAAAGGTGCAGACACCCAATGTGTGGCAGCTAGACTCGGTATACCCTGAGAAATTTGCTGAATTTGCTCAGACCCAGGACTGGCACCGAGATTGAACCTCACCCCTACCTGGTGACTCAATGCGAACCTTCCTGGTGGAACTTGATTATTGTCAGAAGCTCTTTCAGTGACTGAGGTGACAGGCAGCCGTGTAGATGTAAGTATTGCTCCGCTCTGCAGGTAGAGGCAGGCGGAGGAGGATCTCTGGGCGTTTTGGGCCTTTTGTTGAGCTGCCACAGGACTCAGTGCTGGGGAAGCTGGCCTTGGTACATATGTCCTTTTTCATGCTGTTGTAGTTCTCATGCATGACCTTGGCCATGCACACCCAGGCCCAGCAGAGGCAGCCACAAACGGTGGCAGCTTAAAACAGGTGGCCCGTGGCCAGTCACAGGCAGCATCTGACACTGACCTATACCAGAGTCTCTCCCAAGAGGCCCCAGGACACAGTGGTCAGCTTCAAACAACATCAGAGCAGGATACAATTAGCTTCATAAGCAGCCTATGCAAAGGGAGATCTTGGAAGGCACTAGACCTGCTGAGTTGACGTTCCTTCTGTGTTGTCAGGACTTGCACAACAGGTTGTACACTATGGTCATGGTTGATCCTCAGAGTAAGCCACCCTGAGGGTTGCCCCCACACACAAACAGGCCAATAGCAATCAAGACTCAAATACAACAGAAGGGCTCACATAACTCGCACAAGTGACATTCCTGAAGCACCCCGCTTGGGTGATCAAGGAGACTGTGCCACCGATCCCATGTACAACATAGCCCACCCTACAAAGATTGGGAGACATAGCAGATTTACTTAATACATACAAACAAACACCAAGGGACAACCAAAATGTGGAGACAAACAAACATGCCACAAATTAAAGAACAGGAGAAATCTCCAGAAAAAGAGCTAAATAAAACAGACACAAACAATTTACCAGACACAAAGTTCAAAACAGGGTGATAAAGATGCTCAAGGAACTTTCTGAGAACTACAACAGCATGAAAAAGGACATAAAACCATAATAAAGAGCCAATCATAGCCTGGTCGGGTGTGGTTCAGTGGTTGAGCATCGACCTGTGAACCAGAGGGTCGCGGTTTGATTCTGGTCAGGGCGCATACCCAGGTTGCAGGTTTGATCCCTAGTGGGGGCTGTGCAGGAGGCAGCCAATCAAAAATTCTCTCTCATCATTGATGTTTCTATCTCTCTTTCCCTCTCCCTTCCTCTCTGAAATCAATAAAAAATAATCAATCATAAATGAAGAATACAATATCTAAAATGAAGAATATACTGGAAGGAATAAACAATAGATTAGATGAAGCAGAGGACTGAATCAGTGATTTACAAGACAAGGTAGCCGAACACACCCAACCAAAGCAGAAAAAAAAGTTTTAATGAGGATAGTTTAAGGGACCTCTAGAACAACACAAAACATAACAATGTCTACATCATAGGGATAACCGAAGGAGAAAAGAGAGAGCAAGAGTTCAAGAACATATTTGAAGAAATGAGTTAAAACTTCCCTAACACAGAAGTCCAGGAAGCATAAAGAAGAATACCAAACAAGATGAACCCAAGGATGCCCACACCAAGGTACATCATAATTAAAATGGTAAAAGCTAAAGACAAAGAATCTTAAAGCAGCAAGAGAAAGACAGTTACCTAAAAGGGAGCTCTCATATGACTGTCAGCTGATTTCTCCACAGAGACTTTGCAGATGAGAAGAGATTGGCTTGAAGTATTCAAAAGCAAGGACCTACAACCAAGACTACTTTATCCAGCAAGGCTATCATTTAAAATTAAAGAAGAAATAAAGAGCTTCCCAGACAACAGAAAGCTAAAGGAGTTCGTGACCAGAAGACCAGTATTATAAGAAATGCTAAAAGGTCTTCTTTAAGGAGGAAGAGGAGGAGGAGGAGGAGGAGGAGGAGGAGGAGGAGGAGGAGGAGGAAGAGGACGGGGAGGAGGAGGAGGAATAATAAAAGAGAGGAACATAGTTAAAAGAATAAAATGGCAATAAATACATACCTATAAATAATTACTTTAAGTGTAAGTGGCTTAAATGCTCCAATCAAAATACATTGGGTAGCTGAATGGATAAGAATATAAGTTCCATGCATATGCTGTCTACAAGAGACACACCTCAGAATAAAAGATACACACAGACTAAAAGTAAAGGAATAAAAGAGATATTTTGTGTAAAAAATTTTTTTTAAAAGCTGGGGTAGCAATACTTCTAGCTGACAAAATAGACTGTAAAAGAAAGGCTACACTAAGAGACAAAGAAGGTCACGAAATAATTATCATTTTGTAGTGATAATGGGAGCACTCTAACAAGAAAATATAACCCTTATAAACACTTATACACCCAACATAGGAGCACCGAAATATGTAAAGCAAATCCTGATAAACATAAATGGAGAGATCAACAGCAATACAATCATACACCCCATCAACGGATAGATCTTCCAAACAGCACTAGATCAGATTATATAATTGATATCTTCAGAGCATATTACTCCAAAGCAACAGAACATACATTCTTTTCAAGTGCATATTGCTTTGGGCAGCATTGACATTTTAGTGATGTTGATAATTCCTATCCACTTATGGATATGCTCCTATTTATCTGTATCTTTTTCAATTTCTTTCTTCAGTGTCTTATCATTTTCCAAGTATAGGTCTTTTACCTCCTTTGTTAAAGCTATTGTTGGGTATGTTATTTTTTTTTTTTTATGAAACTATAAATGGGATTATCTTCTTCTCTTTTTGATAGTTAATTATTGGTTTATAAAAATGAAAGTGATTTCTGAATATTTATTTTGTATCCTGCAACTTTGCTGAATTCATTTATCAGTTCTAGTTTTTTTTGTGGAATCTTAAGCATCTTCCCTACTCTTGAATTTTTTTGAATGCTTGAGAAAGACAGGTGTTAGTTCTTCTTTGAAGGTTTGGTAACATTCACCTGTGAGGCCATCTCATCCAGGATTTTTGCTTTACTGGGAGTTTTTATTACTACTTTGATTCACTATTTATAATTAGTCTGTTCAGATTTTCTGTTTCTTCTTGATTCTGTTTGGAAAACTGTGTATTTCTAAGAATTCATCCATTTCGTCCAGATTGTCTAATTTGTTGCCATATAATCATTCAAAGTATTTTCTTATAATCCTTTCTATTTCTGTGGTGTCAGTTGTTAATACTCCTCTTTTATTTCTGATTTTATTTATTTGGGTTCTCTCTCTTTTTTTCTTGATGAGTCTAGTTAAAGGTTATTTAAGCTTCCTTTTTTTTTAGAACCAGTTTTTGGATTCATGGATCATTTTGTATTTTTTTAAACTCTCTCTTGTTTATTTATGCTCTGATCTTTCCTATTTTCTTCTACTCACTGTGAGCTTCATTGTTCTTTTCCTAGTTTTTTTTTTTTTTTTTCTTTAGGTTTAAGGTTAGATTGTTTGAGATTTTTTCTTGTTTTTGAGGTTGGCTATATTGTTATGAATTTCCTTTTTAGGACTGCTTTTGCTTGTGTCCCACAGATTTGGGTTTGTTATGGTTTTATTTTCATTTGTCTCAGTATATCTTTTGATTTCCTCATGTAGCTTTTGATGTCTTCGTATATCTTTTGATCTTATTGTTAACCCATTTATTACTTAGTAACATTATTTAGATTCATGTGTCTGTGTATTTTATAGATATTTTTCTTGTAATTGATTTCTGGTTTCATATCATTGTGGTCAGAGAAGATGCTGGATATGATTTCAATCTCCTTAAATTTATTGAAACTTGTTTTGTGGCTTAACATGTGGTCTACCCTGGAAAATGTTCCATGTGCACTAGAAAATAATGTATATTTGCTGCTTTGGAATGAAATGCTTTATAAATATCAATTAAGTTCATTTGGTCTAAAGTGTCATTTAAGGCTGCTGTTCCTTGTTGATTTTCTGTCTGGAAGATCTATCCATTGATGTTAACGATGTTAAGCTCCCTTAATATGATTGTATTACTGTTGTTCTCTCCCTTTATATCCATCAATATTTGTTTCATATATTTACTAGAGGTCCAGTGCATGAAATTCATGCATTCGGGGGGAGGGGGTCCCTCAGCCCAGCCTGCACCCTCGCACAGTCCTGGACCCTTGGGGGATGTCCAACTGATGGCTTAGGCCCATGGGGGAGTGGGCCTAAGCCAGCCGTGGACAAACTACGGCCCGCGGGACGGATCCGGCCCGTTTGAAATGAATAAAACTAAAAAAAAAAAAAAAAAAACCGTACCCTTTTATGTAATGATGTTTACTTTGAATTTATATTAGTTCACACAAACACTCCATCCATGCTTTTGTTCCGGCCCTCCGGTCCAGTTTAAGAACCCATTGTGGCCCTCGAGTCAAAATGTTTGCCCACCCCTGGTAAGCAGTCAGTTGGACATCCTTAGTGCTGCTGAGAAGGCCCTCCCACCACCATTGCTGTACTCGCCAGCCATGAGCCCAGCTTCTGGCTGAGCAGCGCACCCTCTATGGGAGCGCACTGACCACCAGGGAACAGCTCCTGCATTGAGCGTCTGCCCCCTGGTGGTCAGTGCATGTCATAGCAACTGGTCAATCCACTGTTTGGTTGATTGTATATTAGCCTTTTATTATATAGGATGTGCTCCTATGTTGGTTGCATAAATGTTTCCAAGGATTATATCCTCTTGTTGGATTGACCCCTTTGTCATTAGGTACTCTCCTTCTTTGTCTCTTCTTATAACTTTTGTTTTAACGTCTATTTTGTCTGATATAAATATTGCTACCCCGAGCCTTTTTCATTTCCATTTGTATAAAATATCTTTTTCCATCTCTTTATTTTCAGTTTGTATGTGCCTTTTGTTCCAAAGTGGGTCTGTTGTATATAGCATATATATGGATCTTGTTATCGCATTCATTCAGCTACCATTGAAAGACCATTTTTCACTTTTTCTATGAATTATCTGTTAATATCTTTTGCACATTATTACTGAATTCCCCCCTTATTTTTAAGATTGCCTTATATATTAAGGATATTAAGGATATTAACTTTGTGATATATACTGCAAAATTTTCTGTTTGTCAGTTATGCATTGAACTGCAAACATTTTGTGTTTTTCTACATTAAATTTTATTAATACTTTCTTTAATTGCATCAGTATTTTGAGACCAATCACATTTTCCTCATGCAGGTAAAAGAAGAAGAATGTATGTTTTCTTCTAGTACTTATATGATTTTATTTTTTATATTTAGGTTTCAGATCCATCTGGAGTTTATCCTTATGTGTGATGTGTATGATCTAATTTTATCTTTTTTCCAAATGGCTAACCAGTTGTCCCAGAATCACTTATTAAAAATCTATCTTTGGTCTGAAGATTTGAGATGACATCTTTATCTTATAGTTCCAGGTAGTCTTGGGTCTACTGCTAGGCTTTTATTCTATTCCATTGATCTGTATTTCTCTTCCTGTTTTAATTATATGAAGAGAAAGACAGATTTCTTATTCTCTGAGGAAGAAAGAAATCCAAGCAGGGGAGTTCTCTCTTTGTGGTATTTTTTAATATATGGTAGGGGTACTGTTCCTGCATAGCTCTTCTTTTTTAAAGTTCTCCTAGCTATGTACTGTTCCCATATAAACTCTCATATTAAGTCATCCAATTTCACGTAAACAAAAAGTTTGTTATTTTATTGGGACAGTGTTAAACTTTTAAATTAATTTAGGGAAAGTGACATCTTTATGATGTGAGTCATCCTTTCCAAGAACAGAGGAGGCAGTCTTTAATTTATTCACATGCTTCTGTGTCTTTCGGGAGGTTTTAAAGATTGCCTTGTTTAGTTTTTACAAATTTAATGTTGAATTAACTTCAAGTACTTAATCTCCTTTGTAGCTATTTAAATGAGGTTTCTCTCCCATTATATTCACAAACTGGTTATTGTTTCTGTATCTAATCACTAGTAATTTCCATTTCCTTAGGCTAGTTTTATATTCTGCTGCTTTACTGAATTCTTTTATTATTGGAGAAACTTTTACCACTGTTTCCCTAGGGTTTTCCAGGTACAGGATCATATTATCTGCAAATAGAAATTGCTTTCTCTTTCCAATTCTCATCCCTCTAATTGTCCTGGCTATTACTTCCAGGACAAGGTTGAATAGTAATGGAGACATAAGGCATGTTTTCTTTGTTCTTAATCTTAGTGGAAGTGCTTCTAGTATTTTCCATTCATTAAGTAGGATGCTTGCATTAAGAATGGAATATATTTTTTAAGTTGAATTTTGTCCAAAGTCTTTTTTAGCACCTTTGGAGATAGTCATATGATCTTTGCTCTCTCTAGATCTGTTAATATAGTATATCATTTTCCTGGATTTCCAAGTAGGGAACCAAGCTTGCACTCCTGAAAATAAATTGCTTAATCATGGTTTATCAGGTTTTATTGAGAAGTTTGATGTAGATTACTAATGTTTTATTAAGTACCTCTGCATCAATATCCATAAGTGATATTAGTAATAACTTTCTAATTAGTCTGCCATTAGCTTACTTCCTTAAAAGAATTTTGACACTTTAGGTAAGTTATAGAACACTGGCTCTATGTGGTCTTAGAATTTTTAATAGAATTCTCCAGTGAACCATCCAGGTTTGGTGATTCCTTCTCTATTTCTTTGATGGAAATTGGTCTGTTTAACCTTCTATTTCAATGAAGGTTTTTTAAAATCATAATTTTAAATATTAATTCTGTTCCATTGTTTTGTATTTTTGTATGTTCTTTCAGGGACTCCAATTATATATAATTGGATCATCTTTACACGCACTTCATTTGAAACACTTTTTTATTCTTTTAATTTATCTTTTAATCTCATTTGTTATTCTCTTGATGTTCTCCTGTTTTTCTTCAATGCTCTTAACTTTTGTTTGAATATTTTATTCCATAGGGAATTCTTAAATTACTCTTCATTTCCTATATAATTTAGACTATTTCTTCTCTGTTTTTCCTGAATGTAATCCATCCTGGTTTTAGTCTTTTTCATTATATGTCCACTTCATGTTCTTGGTTTTAAATTTCCATTTCAAAGTGGTTTGCTTATCAAATCCCCAAATACTTACTTGAGAATATTTCATTCCTTTCCAGTTAGTGGGTGGAATGTTCATCAGCTGAATTAATTTGGTTCTCATTTCCTGCTATATTTTTATGGTAGTTATTTATAAATAAAAACTGTTTGTGCCTCTGTACATCTGTGTATGGGACTAGGGTTGGGAGTAGTTTGAGAGATACCCAGTTCAAAAATCCACTCATCTGAGGATTGAAATGTGGCTGATTTACTGGATGGTTCCTTCTTTTGGGAATCAGGGCTCTAGGGTTGGGACTATTCGCTTTTTTTCTCTTGCCTTGTAGGATTACCAAAGTGCTCTTTAAAATTTCTCTTCTACATGTGGTTTCAAAGGGTGCCTCTCCATTTTAAACTTCTTGTCTCCTGAAGTGTTATCTTTCCAAAATTGTCTCTTGACACCTGTTTGAAATTTTACATTTCTTCCCTGTTTTCAGTTTCCTAATCTACTAGATCACTTTTTTTTGTTTTCACTCTTATAGTGAACCTTCCCTTTATGGTAATGATTTTAGATCCTATCAGGCCTGCTATTAGTTCTTCCTTCTCTCTTCTATGCGATTTTCCAGGGGCTGCCCTTGTAACCCAGGAGGATGGAGAAAGCTCAATGGGATTTTTGTGTTTGTTTTTGTAGCTGCAGGTATTTTGAAGTTTAGACAGTATGTGTCTTCTTGTTATGCTGAAAGCATGAGCTTCAGTTCTTACTGTTATTTTTGTTTGGGGTGGGAAGGACATTTGGGGAGAGTACAATTTATACTATCACCATTACATCAACTGTCCAGAAAATTAAATGTTTAATAATGCTGTGTCACCACACACAACATTTCTAATGACTGTCAGCTGTGAGAACCCTAGTTTCCCACCCTTGTCATACCTATGTTAAAACACATTTACTAGTTCTCATGGGTGTACACTGTTATACCTGAAATGACACAGGAAAACTGAGTGCCAGGATCACAGAAGACTTACATGTATTGGGAGGTCTGTCCAAAAAGATGGATCCCACCACCATACACTAGCTAGATAACTAGCTAAAAGTGAAAAATGTGAGACAAAAAGGGAAAGCAGAATGTTGGGGAGCAGTTACATGGTGCAGTGGTATCCAATAAAAGACTTTTACTGAAGGCTCTTATAAGAAGACTAGAGGCCCAGTGCATGAAAATTCATGCACTGGAGTGGGGGTCCCTCAGCCCGGGAGCCCCTCTCACAGTCCGGAAGCCCTCAGGGGCGGGAGGTGACTCAGTGATGAGGGGAAGGTGACGCCCCATCACACCTCTGCTGCTCCCACTGCCAGCAGCGCAAGCCTCGGCTGGCCCTGGGCGGCTGGGGGGCTGAGGGGACTGGGGGACTCCGGAGGCAGGTGCATGGAGCGGCTAGGCCCACCTTGTGGCGTGCTTGCGGCCCAGGCAGGGCTAAGGCTGGGCGCTGCCATATTGTGGCTGTGGGCACCGCCATCTTTGAGGGCTGGGCAGTCAATTAGCATATTCCGTCCTTATTGGGTGTGGGTGCCGCCATCTTTGCGATGGTGTGAGGGTCAATTAGCATATTTCCTCTTTATTAGATAGGATGGACAGGGGTTCGTGCTTCTTTCAAGCCTTCACTACTCTGCCTCTCATGCCTCATTTTATCTGTGTCATGTTTCTTGCCTCTTATTCTGTATATATTACTGGTATCTTTTAAAAACATAACAATGAATTTTATTTTGTTTAATCTTTGTTAAAAGTATTATATATGTTCCCTTTTATCCCCCAATTGACCTCTTCTAGCCCACGCCAGCCACCTACCCCAGGCCTTCACCACCTTATTGTCTGTGTCATGGGTTATGTATACATATATGCATACACGTTCTTTAGTAGATCTCTTCCCACCCACCCGCACCTTTCCTCTGAGATTTGACAGTCTGTTCCATGCTTCTAGGTCTCTGGATCTATTTTGTTCATCAGTTTATTCTGTTCAGTAGATTCCACATATGAGTTGGATCGTGTGATAATTGTCTTTCTCTGACTGGCTTTTTTTGGCTTAGAAATTTCACTCTATAAATTTAAGAGCTAGAGGTCTCCAAGGAGATAGTCAAGGAGGACATGTTAAGAGGTATAAGGGCAAGAAGGCACCTTTTCATAAGCTGCAGACTCTAGGTCCACCAACCTCTGACAACAGTCTCTGTTCCTCTTAGATCAAATGATCAAGAGTAGGAATCATTCTGCTGCAAATGGCATGTAGTCCCTATTTATTGGGACCTAAGCTACATTGAGAAAACTTTCCTCTCTAGCTTTCTAAGGGAAACTTCTAGGTTTGTTAGAAATTTCAGGGCTGTTTTGAAAGGTGGGTGCTAGCTAAAGATTGCAAATATGTTTGGCTCCATGTGAACTATACTAACTAAAAACATGACAACACATTTAAGAAAGAAGTGGGGTGGGGGAAGTGTGTGAAAGCTTAGAGATGATTACATTAAATGATGCTTTGTTGAGGTAGAAATTGCAAGTTAGCTCCACTGGACTCCCTTCTCTTGTCATGTTATTATTTTTTTTTATTTTAAAGTGCAGGCACACATTATGATTAGAAAGTTTACTCCAAGTGGAACAAAATTAACTCATAAAAGCAAGGAGAAACTTGATTAATTTTCTAAAAAGGTTATAGAAAAATTCTCTCACTGTATTAATGGCTGAGTAAAGCTCATATGGGTTCTAGGTCCATATTTTCCTAGAAAAACTTGCACTTTCTGACCCAGAAGCTGCATCACTATACCCACTAGAACCAGGTCCTACTGTACATCTTCCTAGAAATGTAGAAAAGGTCAAGACACACGCCATGACCTTACAAAGCTGAAAGTAAAGGGCCACACCATAGTATGGGGAAATGCAAAGAAAGTAGAACTGATGAAATGCTTCAACATAAGAAAGTGTATTGCCATTCTAAACAGAACATCAGGGAATCAAATGCTTTCTGAAACAGACAGACAAAGCCCTCTTGAATATGAAAAAGAAAAATCACAACTATTCCTGGGAGTCAAGAGATAAAAATCCTATGAGGTGGCTAAGAGAGTGTGGCCCTAAGGAGCCTGCGGCAGAGAGCGTGGAACTGGGCATCGGGGAGCTGGGCTCTAGCCCTGGCTCTAGCAAGTACTTGCTAGGTAAGCCCGAAGATTCATCCACCGCTCTGCACCACACTCTCTCCTAAGGCTCTTATTATTCTATAGATTAGGAAATTAATATCCATTGCCTACAGTTAACATGTTCTCTGCTCCTCTGATCTGATATTCCTAAAAATCTAAGGAAACACAATTCATATTCTGAAGGACCTGACATCTGTGGAAACAGGATAAAAAACTCCTTCTCTGAGGAAGAAAAAAAAATCAGAAATGAGTTTCCCTTTAAGGGGAAATAGGCTTTATCCAAAGCAAAGACAGGAAGCAATTACACAGGCCTTTCGTTTCCCAAGCACAGAGAAGCATCACGGCGCCTCAGACACTAGCCCCCCAGTGAGTGGGTGTGCATCTCAGCTCTGCTCTTTCCTCCGATGTCTTAGGGCAGGTCCTGAAAATTGCGCCTCAATTTTTTCCAAGTCCCTGCAGGGTACCTCACATTAACCTGCGGTGTTATCAGCCAGACTTGGTGAGGCTAAGAGCAATGCACACAGCTCAGATTCACTTCCTCTTCCCTTTCTGAGCTATGGCTTTTCATTCATCTTTGATGTTTCTGATACCTGAAATCCAAGGCGCGGGTGTTCTCTCAAGCCTGTCCACAGTCTATCTCCATCCATGTCTTTTAAAAATTAAATTCTAAACGCACGACTGGGGAAATTTCAAGGTTTGTGAGACATGTTTTAGATAATGATTTAAAGCCCTAAACCATGGCCAGTACAGATCACAGCAATGTCCATGGAGTGCACCACTTATTTATCTGGCAAGATGCAGCAAGTCCACAGTAAGGGTCCAGCTTCCGCTCCTCTTCCCTTACTTTCTTCTTCCCCTCTTTGCTTCCTCCTTCCTTCTTTCCTTTCTTCTGTCCTTTCCCTTTCCTTCTTCCTCCCTCCTCCCTCCTCCCTCCCTTCTCCCTTCCTCTCTCCTTCTGTCCATTTTCTCTCTTTCTTTTTTCTTTCACATCCTGTACACACTTCTTTGCTTCACTCTATAAAACGTCACTTTAATTTCTGGTATTTGAAACAGCAGCTCACTCTGGCTCCCCTGCTAGTGATTTAATAAAAGTATTCAGTGTGAGAACACACACACACAAGGCAAAATTTACCTTCAATACACCTCTTCCCTGCAAAGACAAGCTAGCTAAGCCCTGAGGACAAAGGAATGAAGTCAGGACTAAGGAGAGCTCCCCAAAAATACAACAGCAGGTACCACAAGGGGATTTGTCTTCATCAACAGGGGCCTCCCCTGGCCAGATACCCACAGTGCAGCGCAGGACCTAGAACCAAAAGCACGCTGGAGCTTATTTTCTGTTGCAGTGACCAGTGCAGCTCTGCTAAGGGCTGTCTTCTGCTGTTGTGTACACATGCTTCAGTTCTGCAGTGCAACTGCTGGCTCCCTGCGAGTTTCAGGACAGGACTACATCTGATAAGTCATTTGAAAAAAAAAAATACTTCACGTGGTGTTTAACAATTTGTGTTAGAAGCACAAATGTGTTTTTTGTCCAATAGGCCTATCGGAAGTGCAGCGCAGACAGCAACCCTGATGCTTCCCCCGTGGCACCAGAGCGCGTGTGCTCTGTAGAAGTGGTGGCTTTGGTTTGCTCATTCCTTGTGGCAGGCAGACTCTCAGATGGCCCTCAAGGAGCCCGGTCTCCAACTTCATGCCATTATGGAATCCTTTCCCCTTGAGGATGGAGTGGCCGAAGATCAATAACTACAACAAAAGTCAGGGATGTTACTTCCAAGGTTAGGCCACATAAGATTGAGACGTTCATCTTGCTAACAGACTCTCTCTGGCTGGTTTTGATGGAACGAGGTGCCAAGTTGGGCAGGCCTATCTGCTAAGAACCTGAAGGTGACCTCTGGTGAACCGGCAGCCAGGAACTGCAGCCTTCAGAGAGCAGCCCTGATGAGGTGAGCTGAGCCAGCACCCACACGCGTGGGCTTTGCGGGGGCTCCTGTCCCCAGCCCCGGCCAGAGCCCTGACTGAAGCCTCTGACACCCTGAGCAGAGGACCGCTGACGTCATGCCCCGATTCCTGCCCACAGAGGCAGTGGGATCATCAGTGTGTGCTGTTTTAAGCCACTAAACAGGTAACAAATACACTGCTATTTCCCCAGGGTCTTGATCAGTACCTGGCTCCTACTCGGTGTGCAATGAATATGAATTGCATGAATCAACAAATGAAATGAATTCCTGTCACTGGTATGGGGGGAGTTACTGAAGAAAGTGAGAAAGCTGTTCATCTCAGTGCTGCTGTGTACAACACAATGAGGTGAATAAATCCAATTTTCTACAATAAACATGCTAACAAATGCAATTTTCTAAAATAAACACATCATAGATAAATACAATTTCTGAAAACAAACATGTTAAACCAGTTTTTCAGTTCTCATAGAGCCTCAGCGTTGACTTATATTTCCCAGAAGATTACAATAAGCTTTCTATAGTTAAAGATGAAGTGTTAGTGGAGACCTTTTTATCCATCTTACCGAAGAGGCTGACCAGGAACCCAATTTCGTGATGACAACATTTAGAATACGTGTAGCTCAAACAGTCCTCTCAGCTGACCTGGCTAGTGCTCTTCATTCTTTCCGCCTTTATGGTTCCTAATTTGAAAATATGCTTAAAGCTTCTCATTCATATTCTCAAAAGCATTTGCGTCAACTGCCTCCCCTTCCTCGGAAGGTGTCTCATTAAATACACGTGTGATTTGTAGCCTGTGATTCCAACTTGGTTATTTACTTATTAACCAAAAGGAAATAACTTTTAAAATTTCTTCTTAGTCTACAGACAAATGCAACTTTGGGTCTGTGGCTAGAAGTCCAGCTTTACTCTGGGTTAAAGATGATAACTAAACCCTAGGTGGGTGCCATGGAAAGTGGGGAGTACAGGTTTTGAGGACAATATATCTGAGACAAAATGAACCCATAAAATAACCTGGAAATTTCTGATATTTCTACCCTCCAGGTTACTGTGAGGCTAGAGATAATGTGTCTAGCACCCACAATAAGAGAGTAGTTTAGCTATAATAATAATAATAATAATAATAATAATAATAATAATAAATAGATAAATAAATAAATATAATAATCAGAGAGTGATCTGGGATACCCAGTGATCTCTCAGACCTGAAAGAAAGACCCTATTCAAGAATCTAAAGTCATTGCTCTGAGGCATGGATTTGTCTATTAAAATGCTAATGCGCTGGGTAAACCTTTTATCAGAAACTCTTCAGGTGGAAACCTCAGGCTGGAAGGAAAAGGAATTCTGGGGGGTGGGGAAAGCCCCAGGCCCAGGCATAGGGATTTTGAGGGAGGAAAACCCTGGGAAGATGGGATCCTGATGACAGAATGGACTCACTCCTTAATCCACTTCAAACCCTTGGGGGCAGGGAGGTGCTCCAGTCTGTGACCCAGGGAGAGGGAGGAAGCAGAGAAGAGGGATTTTCATCATCAGGGCGGTGCTGGTCTGGCACATGGTTTTGAGCCTCATTATTTCAAATATCCAGGGGCCAGTCACAACACAACACAAAGCACAAATGTGTTGTCAGTGATGTGTTCTTTTCTTGCTCAACAGCCTCTTGGTTTCAGTATTAATGCTTTTTTATCACATATTATTTCAGCACTAATTCTTAAAATGAGGCTCTACGGTGCTATCTACAATTTTACAATTTACTCCCCAGACCCACATACTTTCTCTTTTCAGTGGCACTGACTGAAAGTATTAATCAGCGGATTGCCTGTCTCTGAACTGATTTATTCGTCAGCTGAATACAGACCCCATCTTAGTACCACAATTGAAAATGGGAGGAGAAAGGGATGTTAGAGGGTCTTTATTTGACCATGAAAACAAGTCTTTTCATCTGGTTTCACTTCTGGTGTCTTTAGACTCAGATACACAGGGGCCTTGGACGGTTTTCCATTTGTCATCCATTCGAGGTACCACTACAGCCTGACAGAGGAAGGAAATGCTTTCTCTCCATTGATGCGCCCATAATGCTGGAACACAAAGGCAGGTCCAGCTGAAAGTCTCAGTGTAGGGGCATTAAGTTTATTTCTTGGAAAGCTATAACGAAATCCTGTAAACGTTGCTCTTGGTAAAATAACAATAAAAGGAAGGAGTTACTTGGCAGGATTCTGACTATTTCACATGCTTTAACAACTCTTCCGTGCAACCACAATATCTAAATAGTTGCTGGGATGAAATGGTTGCAAGGTGGGTTGTGACTGTGAATACAAGCAGTGGTCTACTGTTTGTGAGAGGAAGCCACTGTGCCAAAGATCTATGTGGTGTCTTTCAGATAATCTAGATCAGTGGTTCTCAACCTTCCTAATGCCGCGACCCTTTAATACAGTTCCTCATGTTGTGACCCAACCATAAAATTATTTTCATTGCTACTTCATAACTGTAATGTTGCTACTGCTATGAATCGTAATGTAAATATCTGATATGCAGGATGTATTTTCATTGTTACAAATGGAACATAATTAAAGCACAGTGATTAATCACAAAAACAATATGTAATTATATATGTGTTTTCCGATGGTCTTAGGCGACCCCTGTGAAAGGGTCATTCGACCCCCAAAGGGGTCGCGACCCACAGGTTGAGAACCGCTGGTTTAGATGGAGAAGTGTGGGAGTGTCCAAGGTTGTGGTTATGGGGAGGGGAGAGGTCAGGGGACGGGACTGTGCATTTGTCCTCCCTCCTGTGTCCATGTGAAAGGAGTTCTGCTAGCTTGCATGAAGGCTGTTCTTCACTGTCACAGTAACTGGGGCACAAGAGTGGGGGTTGCTGGCATTTACTGGGAAGGAACCACGGTGCTAACCATTCTGCAATGTCTCTCACAATGAAGCACATATGCTATTCATGCTGCACTGAGAAATACTGAGCCCCCGTAACAATTCTAGCCTCTTTCCCCACCCAGGGTTCTCTTGATTGATGCACAGGGGAGAAGGACAGGAACCTGTTCACCTCATCTCTTGCTTCCTGGTGTGCTTGCCTACAGAGAAGGTGTTTTCCAGGCTGTTCTTCCCAAGTGGTGGGCCTGCATGTGTTTTTCCTTTTGGGAGTGGGGACAGGTTCAAATTATGAGGGAAGAATTCGGAAGTTTATTGGGGTGCACATCAAAACTCATGCTCTCTGGACAGCTTTTTCAGTGATGGTGACGAAGAGGGCTGTTATTACAGTCCCCCTCCCCCCTAAAACGAGAGTGAAAGAGGGAGAAAGAGAGAGTGAATGAATGAGAATCACCTTCCACATGACAATGTTATAGCACTGTCCTCAATTTCTCTGACAGTCTCCCACAAAGTGGGGAAGTTTACATCCTCTTCCCCTGAACCTGGGCAGGCCTGTAACTGCTCTGGCCAATAGAGCATGACATAGGTGATGTCAATTAATTGCCAGGAATGGGTCACAAACAATACCCATACGCAGCTCTGGCTTTATCTGCTAGAAAACCCCCACTTGGAACCATGAGTCTCCATGGGAGAAGTCTATGGTGTGAGGCAGGGGTCCTCAAACTTTTTAAACAGGGGGCCAGCTCACTGTCCCTCAGACTGTTGGAGGGCCCGACTATAGTTTAAAAAAAAACTATGAACAAATTCCTATGCACACTGCACATATCTTATTTTGAAGTAAAAAAACAAAACGGGAACAAACACAATACTTGTATTTTCATGTGGCCCACGGCCCGGCCCGTAGTTTGAGGACCCCTGGTGTGAGGGCTCCCCACTGAGAGTCCTAGTCTTTCAGTCATCGCCATTGTATTATTTGAGGCTCTCCCAAGACACAAAACCCTAAAGTTTGCATATTGACAGAAAGTGATTTATTTCAAGGAATGAACCCAAACAATTATGGAAACTGGCAAGTTCAAAATCTGCAGGGTAGGCTGGCAGGGGGAAGGTCCAGGGAAGAGCCAGTGTTGCAGTTAAAGCACTGCCGGCAGAATCCTTATTTGCTCAGGGAAGATCAGTCTTTGTTCCATTAGCTCCTTCTACTAATTAGATGAGGCCCACCCACATTCTGGAGGGTAACCTGCTTTACTCAAAGTCACCAATTTAAACCATCTCACCCAAAACACCCTCACAGAAACATCCAGGACAATGTTTGAATAAATATCTGGGCACACGGCCCACCCAATTAACACAAAAAAATTAGCCATCACACCTGCCCAGATACCAGCTCAGGTGAACGAAGCCTTCTTGGCTCTTCCAGACCAATCTGGCCACCAGCTGAGGGCTGAAGAGAACCCCCAGTTGATGTCATAGGAGCAAAAGATCACCTGGCCAAGCACCGCCTGTTCCTAACCCACAGCGTCGAGAACACTATAAAATAGTTATTTTAAGTCACCAAGTGTACAGGTAGCTTGTTATGCTCCAATAACTGGAATGCTAACTCCAACTTGAATTACTCCCCATCCCTCTTAACAAGCATCAGCTACATTGACCATCTCAAACACACCAACCCCTAGCCTCAGAGCCTTTTCACTGTCATTCCTTCTGCCTGTAACACTTTTCCTCCAGCTCTTTGCTTAGCTGGCTCCTTTCATCCTTCCTGCCTCAGGTCAAAAATTATTTCCTCAGAGAGACCTTCGCTGACCATCCTATCTAAACTTGGCTTCCCTCTCTCTCTATGTTTCTTTTTTTTCATTCTGCTCATTTTATTCAAAACATTTACCATGATCTGAAATTATCTTGCTGTGTCTTTGGCTATTGTCCTCCCCGATTAAAATATTAGCTCCATAGAGATGGGTTTTTATGCAGCTCACTTATTGCTTGCACAGTGATTAGCATGAAGATGTGTTCAATAACTATGTGTTGAATGAAAAGTAATGAATGTTGATATAGTATGTAGGTGACTGACTTCAGGATTCTGTCCATAGGCCTCAATTTACTAACTCTGTTTTCGCAGAATTTAATGAAGGAAGATTGAAACTTCTATGTGATACAAAGGATGTTTTTCTCTGGCTTTTCCTCTGTTCCTTTTTTTCCTCCTCTAATGAGATGAGCAACTACTAGGGAACAAAACCCCTAGAATCCTTTTACAGTATCTCAGAGACAAAATCACTGCATTTTTATACTTGACTGTCTATGTGGCTTATGTAGATATTTTCCTAACTCTTCCAGATTAACTGAAAGACAAATCTAAACTGAGAAAGAGAAAATGTTCTATCGTCTCTCCTGGAGATCACTCTACCCTTGGCCTTGGTGCGACATAGTCTCTGCTCTTGTCTTTCTCCCACAGCCCCCAGCATTTGGAGAAGGAGGTGGAAAGCAGGCCCACTCCCACCTTTTTTGTTTCCCCTTCATTTTCCAGTTCTTTCATACACTTGAGCGATGAAAACACTTTATACACTTTTCCCATCACCTGAACTCAAGACTTTATCTGCAGGCCCTTCCCACCTACAGCCCCTCCGAGACTAGCAGACATCCACTCCCATCTGCATACTTACTAATCCCCTGGGATTAGGATTCTCCCTCCTATGAACCATGACCTTATTTTCTGTATTCCGATGCTTTGACATTTGGGGCCTTGCTGCCCCTGGAAAGACTGCCCCTCCCAGGTTAGCCAATTCCTAGAGGTAGAAACAGCTCACCTGCAAGCACACTTTTCACAGCCAACCAATCCAGGGCTCACCCTCAACCACTAACTTGGCTGGTCTCTCATACTCAAGGGCCTCTCTCCACTTGGGCAGGCACTAAACAACTAGGGGCAGCCTCTACACCCCGAACCCACTGACGCCACTCAAACTAGCCACGCTAAACCTGCTGACGCCGCTTCACCCCTTCCTTCCCACAGGACCACAGAAAAGGCTCCTGCCCACAGCTCCACGTCTCCCTCTGCCTCTGGACCAAGTCTGGCGCTTCTCCTTGCACCCCCACCCACGGTGTGCGGTGTCCCCTCCTCTTGGAAACTGTAACAAACTAACTTTCCCATGACAGTCATCTTCTGATCCAATGACCATACTATACCCCAAATTTTCAATGAATAGACTGTATTTTAAAACACCAATAAATAAAGTCAGTGTCTCGATCATTTGGGCGCAACTGAGATTCTGCGCTCTCAGTGCTCACAGCATCTTAAGTCTTATTTTAGCAAGATTTTAAAATTCTTGATTTAGATCACTGATTCACTCAAGGAAAAATTATCGATGCCTTGAGTATGCAAGGTATTATGGAAAGTTCTGGGGACAGGAGGATGAATTAAACACGCTCTCAGGCAGGCTCCTGGTAGGATAAGGACTCAAGAAATATTTAAGAAGAGAAGGAATGAATGAATGTCTTCCCAGAGTTCACAAGCGGGCGTACATTACTTGCTGGATGACCTGGTGTGTTCCATTCATAAAATAACTGTCAATATCGGAGGGCTTGAAAAGAGAATAAACTGACTTGTCTTTTTGTTCCATTCTTTACACAAGCTATTAAGATTGGGAATATGAAAGATTATTCAATTTTTCCAAGATTTAACTTAAGTCTTGTTTGGAATATCTTCACAGAAATACAGCCTAACTATCCCTCAGAACAGCTGGAGGAAACTGTTTTTTGGGGACAGAACATAAATACATTATTAATAATAATACTGAGCACTTATTGGGCTAATTTATACCTATGGTGTGTGCATTATTTTATTTAATAACTTAACATGTATTATCACCCTTATTTTACTGATGAAAAACACCCAAGCTTAAGTAATTTGCTAAATGCAGCACAGCTAATGAAAAGTAGCATCAGGACTTGAACCCAGTCAGTGTTACTCTAGAGTACACTTGTTTATCAACTAATTCTAGATGTGAGCTAAGAAACTGTTAATTCCATTAAAGAATTTGGGCCAATCTTCATCCCAGGAGATATCCTACCCATTCAAAATTTTGCTACTAAATCTGTGATATTTGTGTATACCAGAATCTTTCTGCTAATAGTTTATTAGAATTTGTTTTAAGCTGGCTTTGCCTGGCCACCATCCACAGGGGTCCATTTGGTCATAAGATAAAATGTGCTACTAAAAATAAACTCCAGAATAGTCTTTCTCCAAAAATTCTCCATAGAAGACTAGCAAGCTTTAATAACTGTGATCATACATAGAGCACATTTTCGGACTCAAGTTGTTAGAGAGTTCTCTGCTTCCTTGTATAACTCTTTCCCAAGAAATTTAGTTAAAATCTGGTGACAATGACTGCCTGCCTTAGCTTGAATTATTCTTTCCATTTCCATTAGTTTGGCTTAATACATATCACCGAGGTCATCTCTAGACTCGATTTACTGCATTGAAGGAAAGCTTATTCCTCTCTGTAAGATAATTACATCCTCTTAGACCAGGCATTGGGTAACGCATTGTGGAGTCTACATCCTTAGTTACCTTTAACCTAGCACATTTCTTAACGCACACGTGTAGGAAAGAAATTCGTAGGATACCAAGCAATGTGTAAATCTCAAAATCTGCTTCTGTTTCTCTCTAAGCCTGGCTACAGATTAAATAAAATTACCATAATAGGCAAACTGAACTCTTTTCTGGCAGCTTGCATTTCAGAATTCCCAGGAGAAACACTGAAAGCTACTCCTTTTCCTTCTTGCATCTAAAAGAGAAATCAATGAGTTGCTGAGTAAGGCTTTTGATCTCTTGCCAAGCCTCCAGCTTCCCAAGACATTAGTCAAATGGTATTTAATACTTCTCTTTTAAATACCCAAACCACCCCATCCCAAAGGAACATAAAGTTAGAAGACCCATTTCCAGGCTTCCTTTCCTTTCACAAGCATTTATTGAGTGCCTACTACGTGCCAGAGGCTGCTCTAAGGCCTTGGAGAGATAGCAGTGAATTTGTATTCTACTTATCACTGAGGAGCCTTCCATGGCACTTGCGAGTTATGTGAAATCCCCACTGGAACCACACCGCATTGCAGAGCACTTGGAACTTGACTTGAAATGTTATGTTGGGGCGGGAAGACGGCTCTGCACTTACTACAAAAGGGTGACAAGCTGTGGGGAGGAGGTGTGCGCCGCTCCCATTTATGATATCCAGAGTTAGTGCATATGTAAGCGCATTTTCTGGGGGCCAGGTTCCATACATTTCCTTGAATTCTCAAGAAGGTCTGAGATTTCCACTAAAGTTAGAAGCATTCCCTCAACATACCCACAACTGCAGGGACCCAGGGGACTGCACTTGCACGAGTTCGATATAGGTCACTTTTGGAACCAAAAATTAATGCCTAGAACTCGCCACACCGGCTGTGACAGCCGCTCAGACAGGTGCGCACCCACCCAATCCTCCCAGCAGGTCGGGCGAACTTCAGGACGGGAAGTCAGGGGACCGGTTCCTGCCCTGCTCTGCCCGCGAAGAGGTTCCCAGCGACTCACAGATAGCAGGGGGGTGAGGGCATGTGCTGGGGGGTGGGAGCGGCGGGGAGAGGTTAAATGGGGGGCGGGGGGGCAGGAGACATACGTAACACTTTCAACAATAAAGAATTTAAATCAAACTAAATAAATAATTTTTTTTTAAAAAGGAGGTTCCCAGCGAGAACTCAGGCCTTTCTTCTCAGGACTCACTGCTGACATCGCTAACGTAGGCCAAGCCTAATTCTCAGGGCCTGTCTGTCCCTGGCGTCCAACTTCTCGGAGAGCAATACAGACCCATCGGGATGCACTGGGCCTTTTCGGGACCGGGGTCCTCACCCCAGAACCCATCGGGGTGCACACCTGCGCAGGCCCCAGATGCGCGCCCGCGCCCGGGGACACGCGCCCGGCTCACACCCCGCCCGCCCTCGCGCGTCCTTTCCCACCGCGGCTCCCCGTACGCGCGCCCACAGGCCGCTACTGCGAGCGGGCCTGGCGGGGTGGGTGGCGCCCAGTACTTCACCGTCAGTCACCGTGGCGTCTGCCTCCTCCCCGGCTGCGTGCACCTCCAGCCGCAGAGATTTCGGGTTGGGGGTCGTGAGCGGCCCGGGCGTGAAGAGCTGCTCCTCCGTCACGAAGCGCAGCTGCACGCGGTAGTGCAGGCGCGCGGGGACCCGGCCTGGAGCTGGGGCCGCGGCCATGGTGCGCGCGCCTCGCCCGGAACCCTGGCCGCACCTCCTCCGCGCCCCGGGCGCCGGGAGAAGCTGCTGGGGAAGGGGAGGGACTTGGCAGCGGAGCCGCGGCCCTCACCTCCCGGCCCGGCGGGCTTCTCGGACACCTGCGGCCCTCCACCCCCGCCCTACCCCGGGGCGCGGGAGCGCGCGGCGAGCGCACGCGGGCGCAGCCGCTCTGCGGGGCGCGCGGCTGAGAACACTCAAGTTTGGAGAGCGAGATGCACCTGGAGGCAGTGGGGGTTTGGAAGCAGAAGGGTGACACCTGCTGTTCGCCGGGACCGCTCAGAGGGCCGGGGCGTTGGTTTGGAACCGGCCTGGGCCTGGCTCTCTGGTGGGCCCTCTCTCTCCTGGAGGTTTTGGGGCTACTGGTGCCCATTTGGGAGCCAAGGTCCCAAGTGCCGAGTTCTTGCCTTATGGGCAGGGTCCCGACAGCAGCAGGAAGACGGGGTGGCAGGGTGGGGGGAGCCCAGGGATTTGTGCATCTCCCTGGGCACTAATGACGAATAACCCCTCTTTCTTCTCCCCGCATGTACCTGGCTGCTAGATGGTGAGCATTTCCCTAGACGCGGGTAGGAGGGCCAGGTACTCTTGTCTCCACGTTGACGCCTGACTCCAGCAGTGACCTACCCTGCCTGGGCCTCTGACTCCAGCATCCTAGGCTGCAAATGCTGGGGAACCCAATCCCATGTTGTTGGTCTTCTGTGCAGAGATCCCGCTGCGGGGCGTTAAGAAAAGGACGCAGTCCTTTGACAAGAGCCCCAACAGTCATAGACTCATGTGCCAAACAGACGACTTTTCTTCAAATTCTGAACCAACTTCTGTACGTCCTCGATCTGTGACCTCCTGGCAGGATGGATGGCGGAGACAGCGTTGTAATGCACCGGGATTCCATGAAGACACTGTCTGGGCTGACTTGGCAGGAAGGGGCGTCCCTGGAGGCCCCCGGGGCCTGTGACTTGAGTTTCCAAGGGGCTGCTGAACCCAGCCGGGCTTTATGAAACCTTTATCTCCTCCCTCCTGCCCACCTCTGAGATGGTCTAGTTCCTAACGTGGCCTTTCTGGCTCCTCCCCTTACTCCCTCCTAGGCTTTCTCACCTCTCCTCTGTCTCTTCGCTTTCATCTGAGTATCCTGCTCTTCCTTCTCATCTCATTCTCTCTTCCCACAGCCTCTTGGCTTTGATGTGTGCCCTGGGAGCCTCTGGGAAGCAGGTGTTCTTTCAAGAGTGGAAGCTGTGGAAAGGGTTCTGGTATAAGCACCATAGAGCTGCATCCGGCCCCCCTCTAACTCGGAGCAGCCTGGTCCTTTGAAAATGACTGGCTTGTCCTGATAGGTCCACCCAACGTGTGATGTGGATCAGAGAGAGGAGGCCTTACCAAACTCCCATTATCTAAATGAGGGATGAGCAGATAACCAAAGGGAGGAGGTCGCTGGGATACCAAAGCCTGTCATAACCATGACATCTAACTCAGAATGCTTACTCCATGCCTGGCACTGTCCAAAGCATATTACATACATTCATTCATTCACTCCTCCCCACTCCTTGTGAGACAGACACTATTATTACTCTCGTTATTTTTTTAATCCTTACCAGAGAATATGTTTTCATTGATTTGAGAGATAGAAAGGGAGAGAGAGAGGGAGAAACATTGATGAGAGAGAACCATTAATCGGCTGCCTCTGCATGCTCCCCACTGGGCATCTAGCCCACCACCCAGGCATGTGCCCTGCCTGGGAATCAAATGGTGACCTCCTGGTTCATGGGTCAATGCTCAACCGCTGAGCCATGTCAGGCGGGTGACTTTATATTTTTAATTTATCCCAAACTTCTGTTTCCTAACAGCCATCACTCTCATCCACTTCGTCATTTCTGTCATCAGCACTTTCTTCTCAGGGCCACCGAACTTTCTAAAACCAGCTCAGGAGTCACTGAGAAGGAAGGCAGAGGAGCTCTTGCCCATGACGGAATGTTGACGGAGAGCACTGGGCAGGTTTACCTGCTGAGTTCCTGCCTCCCATCTGCGGGCCAAAGCATGCGCCAGGGAGGGGCTGTGCTTTCCTGTTCGCAGAGACTGAATGAAAGTCAGAGGGTCAAACTAGGGAACCAGCAGGCCGCGCCCCAGCTTCTTCCTCTTGAACCCTCCGGAAAGAAGTCACTGGGTGCACACCTTCCCAGCCGAGGTTGAAGACCATGCTTCGCCTTCTTGTTGCAACTCTTGTACTTACAGGTCTTTTCTAACAAGAAGCGAAACGGAGGCCCATAGGGTTGGGAGTGCGAGGAAGGAGCAAGCCATGCTGAGGAGCCGAGTAAGAGGCCTGGGAAGAGGCCGATTTGGGGCCCAATATCAGCCCCGCTCTTCATTACCTGGGTAACCAGGTAAATTACTCAGATGCTTTGAATTTATAGGAGCTTTTACAGTAAACCCACAAGGACCCTGTAAGCTTATTGTGAAAAGTAAACAACAGCTTAGCAAGCACTAAATATATAATGGCTGTCATTACTGTTATTATTCATTGAAGAAAATATGGAAAAGTAAAAAGACAAAAGCTTAAATCCGCCATATTTCCTTACCTGAAGGCAAACATTAGAATTCTTTTAGAAGTTATTTCTGACATGTTCCCTTTAGCCAGCTAATCGTGGTATCCAGTCAGCTTTTTTATTGAAAAAGAATACTCGCAGGTATGAGAGAGGTAATAGAGAATTGACTGCCTTTTCCCCCGATAAGAGAAAAAAAGCTTATTACTTACAAAGGCATGTGAGCTTCAGCTTTTACTTAGTTTTGTTTTTGTTGTTCTGTCATTTATTTATGGCTTATGATTTATATTGTTCTCATGCCCACAGGCACATTGGCATGTTTTGTAAACTACCAAATACATAAACAGCAGCTATATTGCCATTGGTTGGATTTGATCCAGAGCCATTTGTATGAAGGTGAAAGTAAACATAAAAAGTAAATTGGGGACAGCTGAGAAAAGGGTTGGAGGGCAGGAGGGGCATTTTGAAAATGAACGTGATTATTATTAATCTGCCCATCCACCTTTCAATCCAGGGCCAGGCCCCTTGTACTAGTCAGTTACAAAGATATGACTTTGCTGATCACCTGCCTGGAGTTTATCCCAGAGAGATGATGTGTTCCTATGAGATCGATGCATGATTTTCCACGAGGTTCTTTTCTTGATCCCGAAGCAGAATTACAGGACAGACATAGCAAGCTTACTGACTGACCCAACTCTGATTCTCTCAGCAACTCACCATATACCAGGATACACTTGATTATCAGAGTTATTAGAGAACATACTAGAAAGAATAAAATGGATGATACCAAAAATATGCATCGGCATATATTTTACTCACATGTCCATACTTTTTGCAACTTCTTCAAAAGTAAAAGTTGCTTTGCCAGTCAATGCTTCCTGCCAGTTTTAATATCCTATATAAGTAGAGCAATAGCTGATATGGATTCATTGGTCTACGTGCATTCTCATTTGTAAGTATTATATGGTTGAGGCCAGTTTTAGCACTCGCCCACCTTTTAAAGGGCAACACAGGTCAAGCTTTATCATGCATAAGAATCACCTGCAGAGATGGTTAAAAGGCAGATTGCTGCGCCCCGCCCCTAGCGAGTCTGACTTAGCAGACCTGGTTAGTGCCCAAGAACTTTTATTTCTAATTCTAACAGTGCTGCTTGTTTGCCTCTTATGGGCCTCACTTAAAGCAGCTCTCTTCTAACCTTGGGAGGAGTTGCATCTGCAGTCAGACTTGCTGTTAAAACATGCAGCAGCTAGTCCGAAGCTGATGAATTGTATATACATAATGGAGGATAACTGTGCCATTCAATTACAAGTGTATAATATTTGCCATTGGTTGGTTTTGCTACAGACATTTTGAACTATTTCCACATCATTTTGAAGCTATAATAATAGCCTGTTTATCTTTTCAGGGATATGTTGACACAAAATTTTCAGAATAAACAAAGGACAGTAGGATGATTTCAAAGAGCTCATAACCCAACCAATCAGCACTCCGCTTTCATTTGTATTTAATTGCTACAGGAGCATCCTAGGTGTGGTATAATGAGCACTTGTACCTCTTTTGTGTTCTCAGGTCCTTAACTGCAAAGTGAGGATGGTGGCTTCTGTATCAAAGAGTGGATATGAAGAGTAACCAAGTAATGCATATGAAAGTGACAACACTGACCAGGGAAAAGGTCCCTGACTCCCCACTCTCTTAGGGCACCTCATTCTTTTCCTTCAGAGCACTCATCATAGATTATAACCATGTATGTAGTGTGTGTGTGTGTGTGTGTGTGTGTGTGTGTGTGATGTGATTTCACAAACATTTATCTCCCCCACACTATTGTAAACCCCATGAACATCAGTTTTGCTCACTGTCAAATCCATAACATTTAACCCAGTTCCTGGTTCATAGCAGGCAATTGATTAATTTTTATTGAATGAATGACAAATATTTGGCCCATGGTAACAACTCAGTTAATGTCCATTTAAAAACAGATAGACACAAAATACTAGGTGCAATTAAAGTGAGAAATTTAGAGAAGGAAGGCATTCCTAAAAATTAAGAATCTGAATCTGACACTAGAACTGGCTGCCAAGCTAGCCCCGCATTGCAGGGCACTGCTGAAGTTTCCAGTTGCAACTGCAAAGCTGAGACTGACAACTCTAGTGTGAGAGTCAGGTTATTACCTGCTAGAGGACAGAAACGGCCCAGCCACTGACTTCTGGGGTCCTCCTTTTTTTGCTTAAGCATCCAGTATGTCTCTGATTTCTTCAACTATGTTGCTTATTATTTCTGACTTCTCCTTCCTAACAGAAAATTTAAACCAGTGATAAGCAAAGAATCTTAGAGTTTATAAGCACAAGCAGATTTTCAGCTCAATAGTTCCTTATAGGTCTGCCAAATTTGTCAAATTCATAATGGTCTGGGGGGGAAAGTTGCTCAATTAGATTGCCAAGAACATTCACACACACAGAGCACATAGATGTTTACCTTGCAAGGATCAAAATTAATTTTGGATCTGAGGACATTATTAGTATGACAGTTCTACTGTACAAGTTGAAAATAAAAACTGCATAATCAGACAAAGATACTGCATTATTAAGCTCTACAACCAGTGTTTGCTGGAAGGAGAAACAAACAGCTCAGTTCTTGAGGCAGACGTTGCACCAGGAGACAACATATACAAACTAATTTCAGACAATAAAAGTAAATCTTAAAACAATTGTTATAAATACAAAAATGCCAAGTGGGCCACTTTAGACAGCTTTCCTAAGCTTTGAAATCAGAACCAAATCGTCAGTACTTGTGCTGTTTGTCAGATACAGCATTAGTTTCAAAAGCTTTCAACATAAATTCAAATCTTCTGTAGTTCTGCATTACTCTTTCATCCTCCACTAATTCTTATACTTGGCAAATTAGGTTGCTATTTTAAAAAGAATTCCTAGTGCCCTGCTGGTGTGACTAGTCAGTTGAGTCATCCCATGCACCGGGAAGTCACCAGTTCCATTCCCATGTTGTGGCCTAGATCCCTAATAGGGGGCGTGTAGGAGGCAGCTGATCAATGTTTCTCTCACTCTCTCGCTCCCTTCCTCTCTCTCTAAAATCAATAAAAACATATTTAAAAAAATAAAAAAAGATTCTTAGTATGTACATGCTGAAGAGCTAATATTTTGGGGTGTTTACATATATAGTTTTTAGTTTCTTATGATGCAAAGAGACAGGGTTCCAAGTAAGCAGATCTGTATTTCCATCTCACCCTCACAGCCGGTACCCTCTGTTAATCTCTCTGTGCTTTTTTTTTTTTTTTTTTAATATATTTTATTGATTTTTTACAGAGAGGAAGGGAGAGGGACAGAGAGCTAGAAACATTGATGAGAGAGAAACATCAATCAGCTGCCTCCTGCACACCCCCTACTGGGTATGTGCCCGCAACCAAAGTACATGCCCCAAACTGGAATCGAATCCGGGACCCTTCAGTCCGCAGGCCGACGCTCCATCCACTGAGCCAAACCAGTCAGGGTAATCTCTCTGTACCTTAAGTGTTCCCCATTTATTAGAGGGGGGGCGGGGGTAATAATAAAGCTCATACACTGGAATGTCAGGATTACCTTCTTAACTTTATTGGGGCTACTTTAAAATTTGTTTCCATTCCCCAAACAGGCCCAGTTCTCTAGCATAAAGTATGGCAGTAGGAATAATACCGGTGAAAGTGCTCAGTAATACTAAGACCCACACAAAGAATTTCATTAACGTTAGTTGACATATCTTCCAGATAAGAAGGGAGCGGGGCAGCTGGCCTTGTTAGAAACAGCCCCAATGGTCACTTGTGAGTGAGCCTCTGCAGGTTTACTGGGCCCACGCTGCCCTGGGTCTCAGAGTGGGCAGCGCTCAGTGCTTTGCATGGACCTTCCGCGGAACCTGCCAATCATCTCCCCCAGGTGCCTGCTGAGCAGGCCTGCTCTCCACAACAGCTGCCGTCTCTGCTCTTTAAAAATAGAAACCACTTTAACCTGTGTGGGCTTCAGCACAAGTGGGGACAGAGAACTGCCTCAACCTTAACTCAAAGTTTTCTCCTCCTTTTCATCTTAAGAACACTCTGTTTTTCTTCAAATAATGAATTGTTTTTCTGATATTAGAAATTAATTGATCAAATAGAACCTTTAGTGGTTAGCCAACTGCACACAAAAATGCATGACAACTGCTTGTCTCCTTTCTTCATGCAGAGTACTATCCCTGAGACAATCAGCCTCGAGGATCATTTCCCAAAATCATTTAGCCCACAGACTATACACACCACACAAAAAAGGAAATACATTTTTTTTTATATAGAGAAGATTATTTAATTGGAAAAATATGAAATAGAAATCTAAGGAGAAAATTTTTTTTTTTTTACTTTGTGGAGTCACAAAATATTTAAAAATTGTATTGATTAAGAGACAAATACGCATCCTGCTCATTGATGATGGTTAAATAAATTGAGAAATCTCTTTGCAGGATAGTATGTATCAAATTTCAAAATACCCATCTCTTATTCCTCAGCAAGTCCACTTCTAAAAATGGACCACAAATGGACCGGAACCGAAGCTTCTGAAGGGGCCAGATTTTAAGGTTAAAATCTACGCAAAAGTTACAAATTTATCTTGAAATCCCTTCAATTCACCTCCAAGTACAGCATGCCTGACAGAGTTGTAATGTAATCTATGGGTAAAAAATGTATAAATGTGTAGACACACACATGCAAAATATAATTTTACAGCATTTCTAGTAACAAAGGATGAGACCATCACACAACACCTGAAATAAGAAGGCCAAGCTGAAGTTATTGATGTTAAAGGGGAGTTCTGCTCGGGCACATTGCCCCTGCATAGAGTACACGGCTGAGCTTATCTGTGTGTGTGTTTTTAAGACTTTTACAGAGAGAAGGGCATTTCAGTCATTCTGACAGGACTTTTAGAGAGAAGGGCAGAGAGAAAAACATCGATGTGAGAGGGCAACATCAATCTAAGGGCAACATCCATTGGTTGCCTCTTGCATGCTTCCTACTGGGGGATTCACTGTTACCCAGGCCTGTGCCCTGACCAGATGCATCCAGTGCACGGGACCCGAGATGCATTGGATGACACCCAACCAGCTGAGCTACACTGGCATGAGCTGCTTTGTTTTTTAAAACATAAAATTGAGAGGTTGCAGCTGTTAAGAGGTGTAAGTGGGCTGACATCATCTATAGAAGTCTGGTAACTTGGGTGACACGGTTGGTTGGTTGGTTGGTTGGTTGGTTGGAATTTAAGGCATATTCATTGGAATGCATTCCATCTCTGATTGGTTGGTTTTTAGAAGGGTGGGATTGACATTAATTGATTGGCTGGTAAAAGACAAACACACACAAAAACCTGTTTAAGTTATTGATCCATTGGATTATAAGGAATTCTAGTGGCTCCTTGTTATCATGGCTATAGAGCAATCCATCATTTCAGAAATTTATGGGATGTTTTTCATTCTCACTAGTTGAGCTCACTCAAATGTATTGATGCAACTCCATTACACAATCACACAAGTGCAGGAGATGTGTAGACAAGGAAATTCACTGCAAAAGAGACCGCAAAGAACTTAAAAAAAAATAAAGATGTTGGAATAATTTGGTACCTTCATACTATGGAATACAATGCAATTATTTTTTAGGAAGGAAACTAGATGTACTGATATGGAACAATTTCCATGAGGTGACGGTGAGTCAAAAAACAAGTTCTTCATCCCATTTGCTTTGTTGAATATTTTCTCAATAGTTGGCAATCCTGCAATCCTGGGGTGAATACTCTTCTTAGAGATTCTCTGGAGGCAGATTGTCTCGCCTTGTGTCAGACGCTTTCCCAGCCCAGCCCCGCTCTCTACCTCCCAGGGGTCTCACCTACTCACCCTATGGAATGCTCCTGGTGTTTACATTTTTCACAAACCGGAAGCCTGTTTTCCCACATTCCCTATTTAGTCAGTGCAGAGTTGACATATTCACATGTATGTCTTTCAACCGCCTCCTAAATCAGTGCCTCCAGGGCCCCTGAAGTACTTCCAGCAATCTTCTCTCAAGTCTTTCCTGCCTCTTGCCTGCAATTGAGAGGCTCAGAACTAAACACAGCCAGCGGTGTGGTCTCTAGAGAACACCATAGCAATTACTACTACAGTGAGAAGAGAACTCATTAATGCAAAATAAAGTGGAGCAGGAACAAAGTCCTGTCAGAATGACTGAAATTTCTAGGGCTGCTCAGTTGGCACTCGGTGAGAGGTGGCAGGAGGAGTGAGAAGGAGATACAAACCATCAGCAGAACATAGTATTAACATGGTTAGATGGCTGAAGGTGCTATGAGAACAACATATTCACACACTGTATGTTTGTTCTCTTAGGTGCAGTAGGGGGAATTAAACAGGTGGATTTATTCATTTTTACTTAACTTTCAATGATGATACTGGTACTCCATGGGCCCTGTGAAAGGTAGAAACAACATACAAGTAAAATGAAGCAAATACAGGTTATAATTTGTGCATCCAGCGACAATTAACATTTTGTTGCAGATCCTCCAGATTTTTTCTCTATACATAGATGCTTCAAATTGTTTTTTAATCTGCATTGGAATTCAATAATATTTTATAAATATTAAACTTACTTCATAATTTTGTTCTTAATTCATTGCAAAGTGTTTTCCATTGTATGGTTTTCAATGAATCTTTTTGACATCTGGTTTATAACTTCCACTATTCACCTTTCACACTACTGTAAGTAGCAACCTTTTAGCTATCTCATTACACCCATTTTCTGTGGTAGGGTGCCCAGTGATAGAGGAGTTTTGTTGTTGTTGGTGGTGATGGTGATAAAAGACTCAATCCCCCAAGACAGTTGTTGCTGTCCTAAACAACTTTGCCAATAAATAAATCAATAAATCAATAAGGCTCTAGCTCAGTGATGGCGAACCTTTTGAGCTTGGCGTGTGAGCATTTTGAAAAACCCTAACTTAACTCTGGTGCCGTGTCACATATAGAATTTTTTTGATATTTGCAACCATAGTAAAACAAGGATTTATATTTTTGATATTTATTTTATATATTTAAATACCACTTAACAAAGAAAAGTCAACCAAAACAATGAGTTCGCGTGTCACCTCTGACACGCGTGTCATAGGTTCACCATCATTGCTCTAGCTGGTTTGGCTTAGTGGATAGAGCGTCGGTCTGTGGACTGAAGGGTCCCAGGTTCGATTTCAGTCAAGGGCACATGCCCAGTTGCGGGTTCGATCCCCAGTAGCAGGCATGCAGGAGGCAGCTGAACAATGATTCTCTCTCATCATTGATGTTTCTATCTCTCTCCCTCTCCCTTTCTCTCTGAAATAATAAAAATATATTTTAATAAATAAGTAAATAAATAATCATAGAATTACAAAACGAAATAGACAAATCCAGAGACATAATGAGTGATTAAAACTCACCTCCCTGAGTAAATTATAGACCAGGCAGACAAAATATGCCAGTATAAATACTGAAAATATAAACAACAGAATTACAAACTTAAACAAATGGATGTACATAAAAATCTGCACACAGTGCTGGGTAATACACATTCTTTCATGGTGCACACAATATTCAAGGAAACAGACTACATCCTGTAGAGTCAAAAAATCTACACAAATCTCAAAAGATTGAAATCACACAGAATTTATTCTTTGACAGCAATATAATTATATGACAAATCATTCACAAGAAAATAACTAGAAAATCCTCATAGCTGGGAAAGTAACTCATACCTTTAACCTTCCTTCTATAACTACAGACTTCCAAGCTGTCCATGGGTTAAATAGGAAATGAAAATTAGACAATGTTTAGAAAGTAGTGACTACAAATGTCAAAATGTCCCTGAACATTATGCCAATAGCTTGAAAGACTTAGAGAAAAAGGAAATTTTCTATAAATATACAACTTACAAAAACTGACTTATTTAAAACTTGAATCATAACAGAAACATTAAGGAAATTGAACCAGTCACTTAAAATCTTCCCCAAAAGGCAACTCTAGGTCCAAGTGGCTTCACTGATGAAGTCCACCAAATATTCAAGGAACAAATAAAAAAACAAGATATAGGGAATGGTAGAGAAGCATTATTAAAAGAAAGCATATCAGAGAAATATCCAGAAGACATAAGTTAATATATGTCTTTGTTACTGCATCTCATAAGCACTCCAAAAGAATTGACTATTAGCCTTATTAGCAGTCAAAAAGGAAAGATTGAAATCCCAGAAAAATTTAATTCTCCTCTACACCAACAGTAGCAATGACTAACTAAGCCCCTCCCCTTGCACTGCCCAGGGGAGCATGGATGGGGGCTGCAGACCCTCCCACTTGTATGCCTTTGGCCCTTCCACAGAGCTCATGGGGTCCCTGGCTAAACTCATGTGTTATCTCATTTAATCATCACACTTCCCCTAAGTTGTGAGTCCTATTTTCACCTTGATTTTATAGATGATGAAACTGAACTTCAGAAAAGTGATTTTCATGGCCATATAATTAGCAGCTGGCCTGGGTAACTGGATGGAAAACTCATACCTTTCACCTCTCTTCTATAACTACATCATAAGTGGTCCCACTGAGCCCCCCAGGGCCATCAATCAGGAATATTTGCTTTCCCACAACACTCCCTTCCTTGGCAAAGGTAAAGCAGTGCTCACTATTTCAAAGGAGCATATGGTGCCAAGGATTGACCTTTGGATAGGTATTTACAGAATGCCAACATTATGAAGTTTGTGCCATTGTGTAACAGGCAGTCAGCAGTTCCCCATAACAGGTGTTTAAAGTAGCACTTGACAAGTGTTTATCGTCGCCATAAAACAGAAATTAATACAAAGTATCCCGTTGAGTTGTTGGGAGAATTGAGTTAATATATAAGTGCTGTCACCCATCAAGAAGCCAGCAGTCCAAAGGCATCATCACAACAAACACCTTTCACCTCCCATCATGGCCAGCCAAGCCCTATTTCTTCTTTGGATGTGTGTCCAAACAGCCCCAACTGCACCCCATTCTATGAGCATCCATGAACACAGAACACCCAAATTTCAAGATTTCTGTTCCTCTTAGAGAAGAAATATCTGGATTCTGAAGGAGTGTTGGAAGTGGATCAAAACCATTTAATTACTAAGCATACCCCATACCCAGTGCTCTTGGCTTCATCATCGTGAGATGAGTTTCCATCTTCATTCTGGAATAAATTTTCCATCTAGACACATTACTCTCACTCCTCTTGCAGCTGAATCAGGTTGGGGACTTTAATTTCTGTGAATCAGTCCAGTGTGCAACACCAAGTCTAAGGAATCATGAGTCAAGTGTCACATTCATTTCCTATTTTTATCTTTGTCTGGTAGAGTGTGCTGTGGGTTTCTGAAATAGATATTGGTCTTCTTGAATCTTTGTATTCAAATTCATAGGTTGGAAGATGAAGAACAGACTTTTGACAGACCCATGACTATGCAGTTGCTCTTGGTGAGCAGAGAGAGAAGCCCCTCCGCAGGTCACTGGGACGGCAGAAAGGTGGTGGCCACTTCCCCGCCAGCACCTTCTGCTGCTTCTTTAGTTCTGAGCAAGAAGACCAGAGGACCAGTGTCCCCAGCATGTACTGTCCTGATAGCAGAGACACTATCATTGAATGCATTCATGCTTCCTAATAAATGTGACATCCAAATGTAAAAAAAATGAAAACTTTCAAATGTGCTCAATTGTAGGGAGGCTGTGCCATTCACAGAGCACTGGGTCATTACTCTGACCCAGTAATCTTAGTCTACTGGCTACACTTTTCACAACCCATAAACTCAACTCTGTGACAAAAATATTTTTTAAATCTCTATTTCCAGCTCCAATTCTGCTGGTTAGCAGAAAACTGAATAGCTGTCACCTTGTAAAATAGAATTGGATTGGGAGAAGGAACTTGTATTTTTATTTCATATACTTCTGTATGATTTTACTTTATTATTTTATGAAAAAAGGTCCAGTCTTTCTAACTCCCAATGAATCCTCTGTGGACCAGATCCAGATAAACCCTTATTTAGGGAAAAGCAGCTGGTTGATGATGATGCTTCAGAATATTCTAGGTTCTCCCAGCAGAACATGGCAATACAGATATGTTCTCCCCAAGAAGCCACCTTGTAGAATCAGGTGTTAGGACTCAAGCATCTACAGACGATGGTGAAGAAATCAGGCCTCTAATAAGATATAGAAATGTTCTAGTGCCAGAAAATAGAATTCAGGAAAAGCTTCAATAGTGATGGGAGTAGAGAGGAGGGCAGACAGAATGGACATTTCCATTGGCTCACCAGCAAGGACCAGCAAGGACAGGGGCAGCTAGAGGAGTGAGGTGCACAAGCCTCAGGAGTGTGCCCTCTTAGGCTTCTTCATTGCATGGCACTGCATAGCAAAAGCATTTCTATACGAGAGCATGACTTACTGTTCCACTGGCCCTAAGCTGGGTGGCATTTTGGATTCTGCAAATCATTCAGGATGGCCATATGGCATCCTCAGTTTAATTGCCTAGCACTGGGCTTATTGCAGTGCTGGCACACCTATAAGCAAAAAACCCATCCTATTTCTGCAATACAAACAGTGTGATTTCCTGCTAACTCCCACTGACCAGTATCTGCTGTTCCTTAGGGTTTCCTCTTAGACATATTCTGTGGTCTTGGTTGGCTGCCAAGTGTCACACTGAGACCTCTGTATTTTAAAGATCACAGGACTACTCCGCTAATGCACAGAGCCTGCTGATGCTAATCATGCATTTGGGCAAAGCGAACAAACACTGGGCACTGTGGACCACTGAGAAGTATTTCTGCAGAATAGGGGCAGCTTGTAAATTTGGGAGACTTTCTAATACTTCCTGTTATGGATTGTATCCTTTACTCTTATCAAGCACCCTGATATATTTTTTAAAAGAATATTCTTAGTATCGATTTGTTAACTCATATCAACTTCACCAAACACACCCTTTTGCAATCAGATGTAAGAAATCAGGTAGGCAGTATTCACTGTGATTATTGAAACATAAACATTTCATGGCTGTTTCTGGTTCCTGACACCATTAACTCACATGCTAAAAGTAAAGCCGCAACACAGTATTTGGCGCACCTTTCTGTAGAAATGCGTAATTTAAAAGCTGTCCTGGCTTTAGAAAACTGCTGGGTGGATTTTTAACCATTAAGCTCTGTTAGTTTTAACTTTATCAGCATAATAAATTGTCTCAAAGTAAATATTCAGAGCACCACTACACAGATCATGAAATAGAATGTTGCTAGCACCCAAAAGCCTTCAGTACTTCCCTAAAGGTTTTCTCCTCTCTAAAGGTAAATAATACGCTAGCGTATGCTTCTTCCTGTTTTTAAACTTTATCAATGGAATAATGCAACATGTATTCCTTCATGTTCGGCTTCTTTCTTCCATGGCATATTTGTGAGATTTACCATGTTGTTACTTGTACTTGGTCTAATTCACTAATGTGAAGTATTTCCTTATATGAATATCCCATAGTTTCTTGATCCATTCTACATTTGAATGAAATTGGTTTTTTTCACTTTGGTGGGATTATGAGTCATTTTTTTAGATCAGAAGGATCTTACTTTTTTTTTCTTCATAATTTGAAGAACAGTTTCCCAGTGTTCTCAGAAGAGGTAGATATACTTAATGGGCTTTAATTAAAGTGACAGAGATGTAATGATGTGTTAACACAAGTGCTTAGTGTTGTATTTGTAATTCATATTTCAAGTTTAACTTCAGAATGATCACTTGGGGTATAAAACATTTGCCCAAAGTGTATCTATAATTAATATGGCAATTGCTGAGGGAGGGTTTCCAAATAATCAAATATCATTTTACTAAGAATCAGTTTGCTAAAAATGGAACTTGAATTTGACCCAGTAATCCCACTTCTAGGAATATCTCCCAAGAAATAAGAAACACCAATCAGAAAGGATATATGCATCCCTATGTTCATTGCAGCACAATTTACAATAGCTAAGATTTGGAAACAGCCTAAGTGCCCATCAGCAGACGAGTGGATTAAAAAATGGTGGTACATCTACACAATGGAATACTACACTGCTGTAAAAAAGAAAGAACTCTTACCATTCACAACAGCATGGATGGGCCTGGAGAGCATTATGCTAAGCGAAATAAGCCAGTTAGAGAAAGATAAATATCACATGATCTCACTCATTTGTGGAATATAATGAACAACATAAACCGATGAACAAAAATAGATCCAGAGATCAACCAAAGGACTTGTATGCATGCGTACAAGCATAACCAATGGACACAGACACTAGGAGGGTGAGGACATGTGCTGGGGGCCGGGTCGGCCTGCGAGAGGTCAATGGGGGAAAAAGGAGACACATGTGATACTTTAAACAATAAAGAATTAAAAAAAAAAAACACTAGGTGAAAAACCACCATTCTCTGGAGGATTATCTCAATACCTTGAGATTCTCCTTCCCAGCAATTGTAGACCATTTGGTTCAAATAAACTCACTAAAATTATTTTTTAAAAAAAGAAAAAAAATCAATTTGCCAGATTATTTAGGATTTTTTGAAGTGTTGACTTCTCTGCCTGTAAAATGGCAAACACTCATAGATCAAATACAAGACACTTTTCAACACCCTTTTTTCAGCTAATTGGCTCCCAGTGATTTGATCAGCGCTATTGAAGAATTACAAGTTGTTTCAAGATTTCACAATAGAGTTCAGCAACATATTGCAAAAACAAAACAAAACAAAACAAAACAAAACAAAAAAACCCAAACCAAAACAAAACAAAAAAACATTTTTGCAAGGTATTGACCCCAAAATTTGGCTTTCAGAAATGTATGTAGAGGCTTTATCTATATGTGTAAGGGAAAAAAGATAGGATAAATGCACAGATAAAATGTCCAAGAGGACTCATTAAGAAATGTTAGTAAAAGCAGAAATAATCAACCTTAAATAGTATAATCCTTAGGTATAATCACAAGAGAGCTGGTTCCTTAACTCAACCAACCAGTATTTGTTGATTAAACGATATACCAAGTACCCTGATTCCCACCGGGGGCTCCATAATGATCAAGACGGAGCCCTGGGGTTCGGTTCAAGACAGAGGCAAAGGGAGACCCTGAACTTACCTCCTCCCTCACACGCTCGGATCTCCATCAGAAACAGTTTCCTCCGGATAAAACTTAAAGGCTGGCCAAGCAACTCCAACACATCAGGCAAACAAGAAAACACACACATTTAATCGGATAGGAGAGGTTGGGCCCAGTCTCAAGGTAAACTTCAACCCACGTGCAACAATCCACCATCGGGGGGGAACGTAAAGCCTGCAGATTCCCCCTGAGGAACGGAGTCCATGCCTCACATCAAGCACCTAATTTTCAAGACCTTCATCTGAGAGATGAGTCCCCAAAACATCTAAAACATTTAAAAAACAACAGGGCTGCTGTCCTGAAAACAGATAGGCCTTCAGGGTTCCTGCAGGGCTCCTGGCCCCAGGCCTGGGCTGCTGATTGCGCCCAGACTTGGCTCATTTGCTCCTTATCAAAGGATTGGCCCAAGGGGCAGGCATCTCCTTTAGCACATACATTTATGTTTACTTGAATTACTAATATATTTGGACTCAGACACAACTTCCCATGTACCCAGTCATGCCTGGGATACTTGCCAGTCTCAGAGCCAGCAATAAACTGGTGCACCACAGGCCTCAGCAGCATGGAGAAGCGATGATGTCTAGGGGCCCTCAGCCCAAAGACTCTGCTTGCCACCAGCCCGGCACTGGACACAGGTCCCTCCTCCTGGCCCAGACATGGTTCCAATGTGCAGCAGACCAGGGTCAGACCAGAGAGCCCTCCTGCTCCCTGACTTTCAAGGACATTCTCCTCAGCAATATGGCAGCCATAAAACCACACACAAAATCTGTGCCTCAGCTGAATGACAAATTTCTACATGCATTTCTTTTAGACTATAATGAAGAAAAGCATTTGGACTGAATTGAATCAGTCAATGAAAACTGGCTACATTTCCTAGGCAGCGTTCAAGTCTTGAAATGTCCTAGTTCCAAGGGAGAAAAAACTAATATTAAGAATCTATGATAGGAAGAATATTGTAACCAAGAAGAAAACACACTAATTATAAGATATATTTAAAACACCTCAGATTTCCAAGAGAAACCAAGTATAAAAATAAGGTTAGAAACCAGAAACTATTTTTTTTTTTGTAATCTTCACCCCAAGATACATTTAGAGAAACGGAGAGAGAGAAACATCGATGTGAAAGAGAAACATCAATTCCCATATACGCCTTGGAGCTCCACCCCCATCAAATCCGCAATCTAGGTACGTGCCCTGACCATACTCGAACCTGCAACCTTTTGGTGTATGGGACAAGGCTGCAACCAATTGAGCAGCCTGACCAGAGCCAGGAACTCTGTATGTACAAAAAGTTCCAAATGTCTCACAAGTGGCAACGGATACAACAGAAGTGTCCAAATTGGCTACTTATTTTCTTTGTAGCATAGTATTGTACTTGATATTGGTTATAATTCTGTCTACATTCCTTTTAAGGATGTTTTCTGTCTGGAATTTCTCTCACTTAAAGAAACCCCATATGAATGGGCTATTCCATACTCCTAGGAGGAGGCCTTATATACTGTGTGTTTGTCAAAAATCACAGAAAGGTACACTAAAAGCAGCAAATTTTCCTGTATGTAACTATATAATTCAAAGAAGGGAAAAAGTGGGAGCAGATAATATTAAGTGCATTAGAACGAATTTTAATAAGCTGTTGCAACCTAAGCAAGAAACTTGGGTGCCAAATATTAATATGAAGTGACACAAAACAAACACATTATGAACATCCAAAAATCTGGATTTACAATGGAAATGATGACAGCTTCTGAAATTAAATAGCACTTAATCACTAATTTTCTGTGAGGGTAAGATTAGTACCCTGCTGGGCTTATAATTTTGTTTTCTCTTTTTATGCTGTTCATGTGTAAATATTGCCAATTTCACTTGACACAAAAAAGGAAAACAACTTAATTTCTTTTCTAAGCTAGTGAACAACACAGAGACCACCCTCTACATGAGGCAGTGCAACATAAGGTCCCTGGCAATGAGTTAAGGGGAGGAAAAATCAAGCCATTTCAAATGTATTTGTAACAAGGAAACAAATTTATTGATTTTAAAAGACAAGACACCATTTTGTTTTGAAAAACACAAGAAAGCTAGCCTGAGTTCAAGTCTGAAATATTCAGAAAAATCCTACTAATATCTTTAGTATGTTCCAGTCATTTGTTTAAACAACACACTAAAAGTTAATATATATTTTTATAATTATAAAAGTTCCCCAGTTATTATACAGTACACAATACAAATTGCCCACAAACTATTATTTAGCTCCTGCCAATCTTGAGAGGACATGATATACTAAAAGATTTAGCATTTCTCACAAAAATCACATCAGGAAATACGTATTTACAAAATCAAATACATTATACAAAAAACCATCACATGTTATTCGGTAAAGATGTTTTTTAAATAATTAAAAAGTTTATTCAACTGTAGTCCAAAAACTGGAAAAGAACATTACATTATCTCACACATACAATCTCTACAAAAGTTGCTTACCTCATTTACATAATATATTCAGTCGATGTAAAATAAATGTTCAATATCTCCTAGTGTTACTATGTTTTCTGTGCTTGTGGGACTGAATAATGAAATCTGCCACTTACTAAGTGAAATTTAAATGATGGCACTTAAAAAAAAAACCACAGTATTTTAAAAAAACGCAATGAAAGGAGTTTTACCTAGAAGGTACGAAAGCCCTGAGTGATAGTAGAATTACTGATTGGTAAGCACTACAATGAACCTAATTAAATGTTTACCACCCCAGGCACAAATTTCCCAGTTTTCTCAAGGCACTCACTTGAAGTTTCTGTAACCAACACATTGGTCACCACCATAGGTCCCAATTGATGATGCAGATGAGTAGAGAAAAAAATTTGCTTTGGTACAAAAGATGCTTTTTAAATGCATAAAATTCAATACCTCCTTTATTGGGTCATTTAAAATTGTGTTTAGCAGGTTAAAACAAGGCAATCATTTGTTCAAAACTATTAATTCATTCAAGGAAAAATTTACTTGGTCATCAACAGTAAATGGGGGTTTTTATTTTTTCTTTCCTCCCCAGAATCATAATTCTTCTAACAAAGATTTGTTGTCCTCATTATTGAGCTACATAAACAATTCTTACCAAAGATTTCATTACTCAGGGCTTCCAATCCCAACATCATAATTTATTTAAAAAACAAAGGAAAGAGGGAAAAAAAGAATCAAATACCAGAACCAATAAGAGACAAAACACATTTTTTGTAAATGACATATTACCAATTACTTCAAACAAAAGAAAAAAAAAATCCTAGGCAGTCACTTTGTAAGTGGCTTTTACTATTTAAGTAAAATTGGTAAACTAAACTCAGGTCTACTGGCACGTAAAATCACTAGCAGCAATGATCAGAGCATGCAAACTGAGAAGCATTTACAGTAAATCATCATGAAGAATTCAAAAGAAGAGAGTTAAATTAAAACCCTTTGAGTATTGCATGTTAACACATGAGTAATTTGCATGGTTTGACCTCCTAAACTGCCTAAAAAGCAACGTTTACGGCAAACTTGCACTAGGCTATGGATGTCCTTTCACCAGGCATTGGAATAGGTTACGCTTTTATCTGTGCCCGGCCAGGGCAGCGCAAGCACATCTGCGGACAGCACTGCTCTCGTGTTCCATCAGGCAGGGGACAAAGGAGTCCAGTGCACGCAGAGCGCCCGTGAACAGAGTCAGCAATTGTGTGAGCAGACTGGCGTTTCCAGGTATCAGAAGCAGTAGTCATAGCATCAGATGAGCTCGAATCAAGTGCTTTTGCTCTCCATTCTATCTCTATATAATTTTTTTGACAAAGTATTAAAGTTTTGGAGCATAGATTAAATTATGCCCTGTATGAAATTCCCAAACAATGTGTTATGAGAGATCTAACTCCAAACAGCTTACCTGCCCCCAAAGAGTTCAGCTTTTCTTTAGCTACTCGAACTCGTTTCTTCCTAAGGCTTCACTTACAATTGTACTTTCTAAAGCTAAATAAATGAAATCTTTTTTGTTTCGGGGGGAAATGTAACCCTTTCTTTATCATACCTTTTAAAGGCAATCTAGGTACTTTCAATGTGCAGAAATCGGTCTGACATGGGTCCACGGGCCCATGTGTGGTCGTCCTTTTCTAGAGTCATGCTGTGATACTAGAAAAGTTGATTTTTATTTTTATTTTTGTAAACAGTACACTTACTTAGATGGCAGTGAATATTTGGGAATAAATATATCAAGCCCTCTTGAAGAAAATTAAGAGTCGTATATAAAATGCAAGTGTTCGGCGTAAAAACACTTTCTCTTCCTACCCCCCCTTTAAAAAAACCAGCATAATTAGACATTTGGATATAGAGTATATTTTACCGGTCTAAGTCTAAATAAAGGATCTGAAAGGCTTTTGTCCCCCATTGTATATCTTACAATGCTCAAAGGGTTAATACAAGGCATTACATCAAAGGGGTTTCTAACACTAGAACTAAGCACTGAATTAATGCTTCTATTCCAGTTATTTTTTTTTTTAAATAATCAAACCTGCAGAAATACTAGGGTTCCATTAATTGATTTGTTCTAACCATATACATGGAGGTTGATCTGATCTAGTGACAAGCCCAATTTTCACTGCATGTCAACCTCTCTCCCTCATGTCCTGTGTGATTCATACAAATCACAGGGTTTGATTTTGATTTTTTGGTGGTGGTTACTGTCTCACCAAGAATTTGGGGGAAGGGAGGTCATCATAAAGGTCAATTTTTTAATATGACCACTGCCTCAAATTGTACACAAAGGTGACTTGCCAAAGTTTTTTTACTTTCTACTTCTGTCCACACAGGGAGGACCAGCATCACAGTGACACACATCTTTTTTTCTTTTACACAAATGTTTCAAGCACAGCATTATTTTAGACATCTCAAATATATCATCTGAAGGATTTTTTAAACTTTGAAAATGCATCACATTTAGCACTTCTAGAAAGTGCATTCATGTAAAAAGGTTCATGATTACAGTAATGAAACCGTGTTCATTCCTGAATGATTTTGACAGCATTCTACAAGAACATGTTCATTTTCACTCGTCTACTACACATCAAAGGCAGTCAACGTTGCACACTACTAATTTTAGTTATGCAGTGTTAAAACCATTTTCTAAAATTTATTTTTGTTTTTAAAGTACACCATCTAAAGAGAGGTGCATGAACCGTGCTATACAGTACAAGAAAAAAGCACAAAAAGGAAAGCAGATTTCTGAAAAGGCAGCAAGACTTATACAGTCAGTCTAAACATAGTTTGGATGAAAATCCTGAAAAAGTGACCAGCCACTTAATATCCAAAAATTGTTTTTAAACTGGGTCCAAGTGGACAGTTCACCCATTTCAGCCTCTTGTTCATGGGCTGTAGGAATGTAAATATTTTGGAGATGTATACTAATACACAAAGATCAAACTATACTATTGATACTTGATCCTATTATATGGAAATACTTTTTCTGAAACTTAAAAATAGCCAACATACCTTCTTCACATTTTTCCTCAATGAAAGTTTATCACTTGGTCTATATAGATATTTTTCAGGACTAGTGTTTGATTATAATGCCATGAAACATTAAGTTCTTAAAATTTGTCCTGGTCACTTGTTAATAAACCTATTGTATTAGTGTCTAATGTTATTTTAAAAAGTCAGTTTCAATGACTGAAAAATGGAAATAAAATGTTTAATAAATGCAATAAATGTGGTTGCTCCAATTTGCTCAAAGGTATAAATTATGATGTTTTTATTTTGTAAAACATTTCACAATTCAAGTTCAAAATGGTTAAGATTTTTGTTTGTGATTGTATATGTGTGTATGTGTCTTACTGTGGATTTCAAATAACAGGAAGTAGCATAGATCATAGATATTATTTGTCTATGGGTCAGAACTATCTATACTTGTCACAAAGAATTTATGTTCCTAACTGTATTCATAAAGGAGATCAGAATATTTTTAGTGAGTCAAGTTGAAATATAATAATATTAATTCCTGATCTGTCTAAATTTAGAACAAACCATGAACAATTAGAAGAAATGTTGAACCTTGGAGGATCTAATTCCTGATCTGTCTAAATTTAGAACAAACCATGAACAATTAGAAGAAATGTTGAACCTTGGAGGATCCCCAGTCTCTAATTTTCATTAATCTAAATACAGTGGGGCCTTGACTTACGAGTGTCCCGACTAACGAGTTTTTCGAGATACGAGTCGTCTCTCGGCCAATTTTTTGCTTTGAGGTGCGAGCTAAAATTCGGGTTACGCGCCAGCTTCAGATACCCCACCGCTAGTTGGTGCAGCGAACATCACAGTGAACGCCACAACATCAGCCCAACATCACGTGTCACTGTAATGGTGAAAATTGATTTGACATACGAGTAATTTGAGTTACGAGCTCCGTCACGGAACGAATTAAACTCGTAAGTCAAGGCCCCACTGTATGCCCATTATTATCAGATTCCTCTAACAAAACAAATATATCCAACACTAAATTAAAGGAAACAATTATAATAAATATATTTAAAATTGTTCAATAAGCAAGATGATACCGGTAAATACATTTGGTCCAATACAAATATAGCATACTTCTGGGTGTGGTGGAAAGGGTTAGGAAAGTGAAAAATCAAGAAAGGAGGGTCAAAACAAAGAGTGTGGGGGTTTTTTCCTTTTCAGTTTTTTTGATTTAAATGTACCTGTCCATGTTTCCTAATGCACAATGAAGTAGATACATGGTCTTTGCAGCTTAAGGGGTCTTGCTTGCTGGTTTGCCTTTGTGTGTGTGTGTGTGTGTGTGTGTGTGTGTGTGTGTGTGTGTGTGTGTGTGTGTGTGTGTGATGGTACAAATTCATTGCCTTTTGGGAGAAAAAGGGAGGTGATAATTTAAATGATATTTAGATAAAGGCGATAAGCCAGCAAAAGACTTTTGAATATATTAGTATGAGCTGTATAATACAAAATTTGAATCAATTAAAAAAATTACATCTAATGCATTTAATGTTTACTGAAGAAACCTGTTGACCTCAGTTATCTGAGTAGTCTAAGGCAATTGAGCAACAACAGTTGAAATAGACTGCGTATTACCCAATAAGCCATTTGGTAGTTTTAACTTTACAGATTGGCTCACCCTCTTCTTTCCACCCCCCACCCTCACCCCAATAAAACTGGAAAGATAAACATCTTGAATTTCATATAGGTCTCATTAATAATCTGTAAATAATTTTGTGCTTTCCCTTTTTTTTGGCTTTATGTACTTATTTTTGCTTATTAGCTTTTTAAGAATGAATTAAATGAATAGATGTGCCTTTTTTGTTGTTGTTGTTAATAATTTGAGTGCTTAAAAGGACGTTGGCTCTTCATGTAAATTAACATGGGGATGGTGTATCCACTCCTGGATCTCATCTTCTGCTGTGGTAGCTGACTCCGCCCATGGGCACTCGTGTGTGCATGTGGACACAGACACCAAGACACACAGACAAACACGGAGACTGAAAAGATGCACTTCGATAAGTACCTACTTATTTTAACTTTCTTAAATTATAACTAGATAAGAATGGTCTAACATATATATGTTTTATGTAACAAGTTGGTGATTAAAACTAGCCTGCTACTCCATACCCTTAAGCAATCTAACTTATAATCAAGTATTATTCAGCTCTAAGAACAAAAAATAGGTTCGTGGTCACTCAAAGAGGGAAACTGATTTTTTCGTCTTTTTGTTTTGCTTTGTTTGCCCTAAATTTCCTTTGAAGAACATGTAACCTGTCCTTACTTCGGGAATCTGACAATGACAGGCACAGCTTGTCAAATGGACTGAAGAGGAATTTACAGGAACAAAATAAGCCTTACTAAACCTTAGCTTCAGTTCTGTTTTAAGGCACCATGTTATAGCCGAGGTACGATGATCCCTGATGTACATTCTTCAGCGGCACTGGTCCATCAAGCCACCTATCCAAATCCTACAGAATCGGAGATAAGCAACAGTATGGCGTGCCAGTTACACTGCCTTCAGGTTCTGTTTAAAATTTAAATCCACATACTTTAGAAACCAGGAAATATTTTTGAACGAAAGAACGATATGCAGGTTGCTACATTCCTTGCATTCTATAAATTTTCTCTTATAATAGCAGCATATTGAACTACTATTAGGAAAAAGACCTGGAATAAAAGAAAGTCATCCAAATGGAATGGTTTCCTGTATGTCCAGCTCAGCATAAGTAGCATGTACACTTAAAAAAAAAAGTCAAGTCATTTTCAGCTTCAGTCTCTAACTATAACAGCCCCACTCAACAGCAGAACGCATCTGTGCAGTGGTCCCAAATACAGAATCAGTAGTCATTAAACAGAGGAATTGGTATGCAAATAACAGTTAAAATTCAATGTTTAACGGAAGCTTGCATTAACATGATTTAATCATTATGTACACAAATTATGTACATATTAGCATAATCTCTGGCAATTCTGTCATTTACTCTGAACTGATAAATGCACAGCTCAATTTTTCTTCAGAGAAATATAGATGACCTTCCCAACCCTCTAGCACTATCATAAAAATGCTCTGTATTCTTTCTCCATACTCCAAAATGCTATCAAAATAGTGTCTTGTGGTTCGGCCCAATGAAAAGCACCTTTCAAAAGCAAATTTGATGCATCTGCTGCCAAATGGGCATGCCTCCAGTGTAAATAAAAAATGCATTTCTTTTGATATTTCACAGAAGTGCATCTAATTAAAAACTCACACATGAAATCATACACCAAGACTAACAATCAACAATAAAATATTTTCAGCTACAAAAATGTAAATTACTTTTAATTATAAGAAAAAAATATTAAGTGTTGTAAAAATCCTTCTTGACACCCAAAACTAAAGAAAAAACCCTCTTATTATTAAGAGGCAAATAATTTGTTTACGTTTAAAAAAAAAAAAGACCTGGCAAAATACATACACCCATTCCATTTCACAACTCCAAAAAGGTAATGTTCAGCACAGATAGAATTTGACAACAGTCGACCTTCAGGCTTATTAATTTCTCAACTTAAGCCCAATATCAACAGGGTTAATGTTAGCTGGAAAAATACGCTTTAATATTCTTTAGACCGCAGTGTAAGTGTTGCCTGTCGCGCTGCACTGTCTGATAGTCTGAGTACTTGTGACGATGTGCTCGCTGTGGATGGGATTCAGGAGGCTGGGCTGCACGCTGCTCTCGAGAACAGGCTGCAGACAACCCACCGGGAACGCCGGGGTCAGCTCCGTTTTCTCTCGCTTGGCTTGAGGTTCTGAAGAGTCATCTAGTTCTTCATCCATTTCACTTTCCACCTCACTGCCTTCATCTGCACAAACAAATAATGCCACGACCATTACCAAAAGACATACTGGAAAATGGCAATCAACTTGTGCTTAGAAACACGTTAATATGGAGCATTAGGAAAGCAACTTCTCAGCTCTTCTCAGGGGACAAAGCTTATAGGTTTTCCTCTCCGTGGATTTCACTTGCATCAAAGATCAGTTAATGCATCCATAATTCTTTCAAACATGATAAAGGTAATTTATTCGGGGTTAGTTTGTGATTAATACTTTTAATAACTCCAAAACTTAAAAAGACCTTTGGAATTTCCTAACGTTTTTGTATTAAGTAGTTTGGCATAAGTTGTGTCTTCATGAAGTAGTCACTTTAATACACTGTTGGCATTTGGGGAATGTATTGAGGTGAAAAATGCTAACTAAAAAAAGAAGTGAGGGAGAAAAACTTCAGTCTCCTCCAAAAATCTATACTTAGATATAAATTTTACGTGTTGATATTAGTGTAGGTGAGACTGGTGATGACATATATCAGGTACAAGCATGGGTTGCTGTAAAGACTTTTGGTGAGCACAAATAGTATAGATGATAATATTAAATAGGCTCTTAATTCTTATTGCCAAAAATTATAAAGACTAAGGCAGAAGTATCAAATTAACAATGCACAATGGATTTCCATTCCTGGCAACACTGATATTCACTGTTAAGACTGGTATTCATTTCTGGAAATTAAATGTATTAGTCACTGGTCTCTCCAAATTTTAATACACTTTATATGAACTAAAACATCATTAGAATGGAATACCATTTAATGTTTTCCAGCAGCACAGTTAAAATTCAAAAGTAGAGAGAGAAAATGCTCACACAGCTTTATTGCTGTGAGAGATTCCCTTCCGAGGAGTATAGAGAATGCCTCTTCAGGAGTGACCACTTTTAAACAGCAGGGAATATAATTTTTGCCTTAAAAATCTTTTTAGTTCACCTTCGACATGTTTTACTGTTTACCAAAAAAAATGAAGGCATAATCACATAAAATAGCTCATCGATAATTAAAATATATCTATACTTGTTATACTTTTGATTTCTAGTCACTTGTAGAAACTGAACCAAATCTTCATGTTATTCTCTTCTGTCATGTACAAGTAGCTCTTAGGTCAGATTAAGTTGAACTCTTTCTAAGGTTGAGTCTAGTGTTACCACTTGGGGCACACCTACCACATCAATCCCTGCGAATGCAGCTCTCAACATAAATGGGCCCTGAATGTTCCTCTCTTGTTATCAACGGGGCAAAGATGGTTCCAGAGAGAACTGAGTGGGAGTCGCAGGGACCTCCACGTGGCGTGGTGCAGTGCACAGCTGCCAGGAGCAGCATCTCCTGAGAAGCGGTGTATGTAATGAAAAAGGCTGAGTTTAGATGTACTGACAGGAATGACGTCTGCAATGCATCCTTAAACCGTAAACACAGAAGAACTAGTGTGGCAAGAGACCTCCTGGCCCATCTATTTTATACGGTTACCTTTTTGCTTTGGAAAATGGACTTGATGATAACAGATGTTAGAACAAGCACATGTGAAGGGCTGGTTGGCTGCGTGGAGGATAAATTTGGTAGACATTTGCTTTATCAAGAGGGTATAATCAAAACACATGTATGATACTTTGCATTTTGTTGATGCAGTTGTTTATATATAAACAAAAGAAGAAGGACACTCACAAAATTCTTAATGGCAGTAGTCTCTTAGGGTTGCGACTTTGAAATTTCACTCTCAATAGTTTCTAGTTCTCTGTATTACTTGGAATTTTTATACAGAGCTAATACTACTTTCATTATCAGGAAAAACATTAAATATCTCATTTTTGTGGAAAGAGCCAACAAAAAGTCTTGAAGTTTTTGCATTCAAACCTTAGGCTCTGATTATGCCACAGTTCAGCTATATCTCAAGAAGCATCATGTCTGAGGGTGAATGGGACCAGCAGAGCCATTCCAAGAATGTGAGGTAAAATTGCATTGCTTCTCAGATCCCTCTCTACCTTCTTTCCTGTGCCTGAGAAATAGTGTCAAAATTATAATAGCAAAAATAAATAAATAAATAAATAAACCCCAGCACTGAAAGGAAAATAAAAACTTCCAGCAGGTAGGCAGGTGAAGAGGGAATGAGCAAAGCCCTTCTCTCTACCTGTTTTGGGCAGAAATGGACAGGACTGTAGGTGGTGGACAGGACAAACTCCAGTGCTCCAGGCCACTTTTGTGCAGGTCACTAGGGGTGACAGGGATCATTTGGATAGGCTACAAAGCAAGCCTTTTCTCCAGTCCCTAAGGGAAAGTCCATAGACATTTTATGCATCAATAGATTGCAAGACATCTTCTAGAAACCTACTATCGATTATGGACATTTGGTACAGAAAAATTAACATCAGGTGCTACTGGAGTGGACTGAAGACTTGGTTTAGCACTTTACAAAGAAGAATGGCTGCCATTCAGTGTTTAGCCAAGTAGTCATACTCCTACTGCACCTGTGGGCACGCAGGGATGAAACAACAAATTCTTTGTTAAACGGCTTTGGTGTCAGTGTGCTATCAGGATGGCTGTATGCTGGACATGGGCTTCAACTGGCACCATTCTGGCTCTTCCATTACAAATTCGTATCATCTCATAATTGATTTATCTTTCTGAGGGTTATTTGGTTAATCCTATAGAGTATATAGGTACAGCAACAATATTTTGGGGCTATCATTTTCCACTTCTCCTGCTTTGCTACTATGTATGTTCCTCTAACAGGAATTAATGTACCCACAATTGCCTGACAGGAGTTCAACATGGGAGTGACATGGATTCAAAGGTGACCTTCCCTGGCACATTGTTTTCCACCGCCAAGGAGGGTCAGAAGCTGGACAATGAGTGCCCGAGGACAGGCTGCTCCAGAAAACAGCACTGCACTCATGTGCAGATTCCCCAAGTCCTTCCTCTTGCCTTGGTTTCCCCACTGGTTCTGGCTGTGCTTGGAAGGGCTAATTGTGTTATTCTCACCTGTCTTTGTGCATTTTGTCCCTGACTCCAGAACTCAATTCTTTAAAACCTCAAGCTATCTTCACTTCTTAGTTTTTTTGAAGAAAGGTCTACATTTTCTACTGTGCTTGTTTATTAGAAATTTTATATTTTTATAAAAACTGGGCTGGTTTTCTAAAGGATTTCTTCTGCTGCTGTGTGCTCTATTCCAACCTTCTCCCCACCCCCCACCCCTAATCCATAGTCCTTTCACTCTGTGGTTTTGTAGAGCAAGAGTTTCTTCAGGAATATATGTCCTACTGTCATATTAGAGTGGTGATGCTGGGATTATAATTTAAAGAGAATGTGTGTTATCCTTTCCATCTACACCACGATTTATCTTGCTTCTCCAGTAAACATCACGGCTCTTTCTGAGTTCCTTTTCCATTGAGAAGTGTGGAGTGGCGATAGGTAGGCTGAGGAATCTTTTTTCCTTGCCTGATAGGCCTTGAATACAGATATTTAAAGCAACTTTTATGCCATTTCTCTAGGACTCTGCAGATGGTCAGAAATAATGAACTTAAAACGAACTTCAGGCAAAAAGCCAAAATGAGCTTGTAACTGTGTTGAAATTTATTTCTTGTACTTAAGGCACCTCCCATAAAGAAAGCACAGAAATGGAGAAATAATGAAGCATTCTGAAGACATCACAGCCATACTCACCTAGGACTGTATGCTGTTTCCACAGAGTAAGAGTGCCAGACACATACGCTACATTTTCCTCTGTGAGAATTTCCCAGTCAAATAAAGTCTTTAACAATGTACATTATTTTAAATTCTTACCTTTATCCAGATTTCCAGGAGACACAGCATTTAAATCGCCAAACTGCAAAACAGGCATTTGTGCAACAATTACTACCAGGCCGAATAAAAGAATATTCTCAGTCTGCGGTAAACACAGCGCCCTGTGACTTTTTAAAACTATAAACTAGTGACCGTTTTGCTCTCTAACTACACAGGTCATGCAATTTTTCAATCAAACTTGTCGAATTTGAACAGTTTAAATTGTGTCACAATTTAGCTGTCTTAGTCTCCCTGCAAAAGGCTACCAATTTTCTCTGCCTTCCACACTCCATTTTACTTTTATTATTTCAACGCAGCAGCAGGAAATAGGGGCCTGACAGCCTGGATGAGTGTGGATGTGGTGGGATCAATGTGGAAAGGCCCCATGAAGCAGCGCACTCTCCAGGTCCACGCCCAGTCCACGTCCACGAGTCCACCTGGAGTTGACATGAGAAAAACATGGCCCAGCTGCTTGGTTGAATTCTGTTTTTCAAGCTTTTATTAGTTGAAATGAAAAACATAATAGGAGCTCCAAAGTTGAGAGTATTTACTTTTATAGAAAGGCTTTTCTTTTTGTAAGTTGCTGTTCTTATTTAGTAAGATAATAGGGTTCCACTTTTAACAAAGAAAGGCATCTGACTGTTCCAAATGCCAACCAAACAGAGTTTAAAATAATATGGAACAAGGTCTAACCTTCAGCTTAGGCTTTATTTTCTATCTCCATTCACGAGTTTGATGATAATTTTACAATGGGAAAATACATTCTGAGAGTCTCAGGGTGGACAAAGATGAACATAATATACTAAATAAAAAATTGAAGAGCAAACTAAACAAAGCTAGTCAGAAAATGGTGACGTAAAACCTAAATTCATCCATTTTTTAAATGGAAAACATTATATATTTTTTTAAAGCTAAAGATTCAGAGTAAGTCATTATTAGAAATTCAGATTTCTCAACAGACTCAGATAGGGTGAGACAGAAATTCTACTTACATTCGGAAGTTTGCTTATAAAGAGTTCCATGATAGAAGTATTTTTTTCATCTACAAGGTATGTCTATAAAGTAATAAAACTGATCTTATTTTGCAAACATACACATTTTTTTAACCTAAACATGTAATGTTCTTATAGTAGCTACCTTGGGAGTTTATACATTTATTCCAAGGTCCAAAGTTCTGGAATTTCTCTTTGACACTTTCAAGAGTTAGTTTATGTATTATTCAAGAAAGTCCATCTTATTATTTTTACATCCAGTTGTAACTCCAAACAGGCCTCCAAATTTCATTCACTGCAGTTGGTGCTGGGATGATTTCTGACTACTCAACAAGATCAAATTCATCTGTTACAATCTACGATCTATTCAGAATAATGTCATTTTAGTCTTCATTATTTCTTAGCATAGTCTTTATTATTTCTTAACACTATTATGTTATAGCAGTTTTACTGGAACAGTGTAGCCCTCGAGGTGACTGATTTGAAGGGGACAAGGGCCTTTCTGATACTTGGCTCCTAGTATGTTTGTTAGGAAGACTGTCCCATTCATTACTTTATAGGTACATCCCACAGGGAAACAAGCATAAAGCCATAAACACTGAACTGTTGTTCTAAAGTCGGTCCTGATCACATGGCTCAGAACCTTATATTAGTCAAAATAAAACATTCAGAGTGAAAATTACATAAAATTTCTTGAATTAAAGTATACAATACAAGCAACAATAAAAATCAATGAGACTATATTTTTGGTATTATTTAAAAATTTTAGAGCTATAAACAGAGAATGCCTAAAACTAAGGGATTGTTTATAAGTTATATCTAATTGATGTAATATAAGATTTTTATTTCTTTGAAATAAATACTTTAACACTTAAGATGCAATTCTGGAAACAAGTTGGCAGTGATGATTCTAAAGCCAGGGGTGGGGAACATCCGGCCCACGGGCGTCATAAGGTCTGCAAAATCATTTGGTCTGGCCCTGCCCACGCATTCGGGGTGAGTTAATTAAATGTTTGACGAAATATAGCAGGCTCATTTTTAAGCTGATTATTCTGTATGGCCTGAGAAGGATGTTATAAATATCCAAATGGGCCTTGTCAGAAAATAGGTTCCCCAACCCTATTCTAAACATACCTCTATACCTGTGAAAAGTGAATATTCCATTTGTTTTTGACAAATCTCAAAGTTTTTGAGACTAAATTATTATTGCCATTAATGAACAATAATACTATATAATGTGAAAACAAAACTCTGAACATACTTGAAAAACTGCTTTAAAAGAAACACTGTTTTTAGTTGCTGCTTAACTGAAACTATGACAACTTCCTCAATACAAAGATTTTTCCATAGAAAACTTCTGCTTAATCTAAATGGATATATCTGATTATTCAGGATGCTAAAAATAAAAGCCCAAACAACTGAAATCTTATGGATTGTTATCATACTAAATTCTGTGTGCTGAGCCATACACTGTGTGCTGGACACTATAAAAAAGTCTTAGGGACACTGTCAGTATCTCTAGGCATCTCTAGGATCAATGACAAAATTCCACCTGTACAGCATATAGAGTAGATTTAAAGTTAAAATACCTTGTGAATGAGGAGTAAGATTTTGTTATTCTATATAGCTGAAGATAAAGGTTTTTCATGCATTTTACATGTGAGAAAAGAATATACATGTAATTAAGAAAAAAACCCTTTAATCCTATAGGTAGACTGAGTAAGATGAAGAGAATCAGTCATTCACTCATTATTCAATAAATATTTATTTAGAACTTACTATGTGCTAGGCACTGTGCTAGCCAGTTGCTTATATTATGAAGGATAGGTAGTTTTGCCATAAGTGAGGCAACCTTGGAAACCTTCGAGAAGGTTTTAGAATTATAGGGTCATTAGAAAGAGAACTCAGTTGCAGGGAGTTTTGAAGCAGAAGGAAGTATAGGAACGGTGATAGGGAGGACTGAGAGCAGCCTGAGCTAGGAAGTGTCACAGACAGGGAACAGTGACAAGTCCCGAGGTTAAGCTAGCACAAACCAGAAACAGAAGAGGAGGAAGATATGAGTGATTTGGATGAAAAAATGGAGGTTCATAAGAAAGTACAGAGATCACTGTACAGTTATAGCTCCAGAAATAGGACAATCTAAAATCTGTTGTTGCCTTCTAACTTCCCTACTGCACAGGGGACCAGCGGGGGCTACTACTCACGGAGGTAACATCCTACAGCTGATAATGCACTTTCATGGCTCAGTACACGGCAAGCTTCCTCTCATATATTATGACCTCGAGTGTCACTTTCTCAAAGTCACTTCCTCAGAGGCTTTTCCTGACAGCCCTAAGTATCACCGTTGCTGTCATTCTCCATCACTTTCCTCAAAGCACCTACCACAAGGTGTAACCCTGACTTTGCTTCTTCACCTACTAACTGTCTTCCCAATCCCAATGCCAGTGCACAAGGGTAGGGACCTTATTTGTCCTCTTCATAAATAAATCCCAGAATCTGATAAACAGATCTGACAGATATTAAAGGCTGAATAAATACCAAATGAATGACTTTGCCTCCTCATTTCATACTCACATAAAAGCTTATAAATTTGGCAAGGTAGAGAACTTAGGTTTCATCTTACAGCCACTGAAAATGATTAATTGATTTGTCTAAAATTATGTAAGAAATACAGTGGTGTTAGATTTGAGACCAGACATTGTGATCCTCATTTTAGAAATTAGAGAGCGGGAGGGATGGATGGAGAGAGGGAGGGAGGGAGAGAAGGAGAGAGGTAGCAGGGAAGAAGGGAGGGAGGGAGGGAGGAAGATAATGAAATGTATGTTCTAAAGAATATAAATCAAGGGATTTTAAATGTGCTCTGGAGTTAGAAAGCATATGGCCTTTGATGTATGTAGGAATTAAAATTCTACATAGAAAAAATAGGGAATGTCATAAAAGTCAAAATAGAATGGAATACTTCATTTTGAAAGCCCCCATCTTATGGCTTTACAGTTGAATGAAATTCTAGGACTTTATAAATAGTATCTGACCATTGAGTTTTGAAGACAAAAGCTGAGTAGGACTACAAGCAGTTCTGCCTGAGAATGAAAATGGTCCTTAGGCTCTGACTTAAGGTTGTTGACGCTATAAACTCAATCTAGGGCTGAAGGTTTATGTGTACTGACCAAGGCATAGATAGGCTGTGTGTGTGTGTGTGTGTGTGTGTGTGTGTGTGTGTGTGTGTGTGTGTCAGAGTGGAAATAACACACAACTAGAAACAGCTGATGAGCTCAGATGAATGCAAACCCTGGTGTCACCAACTGCTGCTCTCTGCTCTTCTGAGACGTCAGTGAAGGAATAAGGCCCTTTAAAACTTTCCCTATAGCCACAAGAAAGGTTGTTCACATGCAGATTTTGAACATCTTGGCCCGATTCTAATCTCTGAACATTCTTCACTTATATTGAATTTTGTCATATTCTGAATTTTACAAGTCCATGTAGCTGCACATTCTCTTATAATTTCAGTTCTATTAACCAAGCTTAGTAAAACTGATGGCAAAAGGATCAGGTGGCAGCAACTATTTTGGATGTTTTTGATGGTGGAGAGAAACATCTTGAAATTTCAATTGTAAGGGATTTCAGAGCATTATTATTTTCTTTAAATGTCTTCCAAATGAGAATCAAATTAATCAAAGTGTTTTATATTTAGCTTCAGTACAGTGTTTCACAACTGAGGAAAAATAGTTACAGACTTTAAAATGATTTCCAATTTTATAAAATTTTCAAGGAATGCTAATGTTGCATTTGGTAAAATCTTATGTTCCTTGGTTATTTTTTCCCCCTGTAAGTGGTCTTTTCTATGTATTTCCAAACAATTTTATTGAAGACTTCTAAGATGGCCACAATTTCTGCCAGTGTGCTTCACACCAAAGCAAATTCTGCCCTACAGTCGCTGTTGGCCACTCTGTACCTAGATAGCATATTTCCATGATTCTGTTGAGGCCTTTTTGCACGTCTCTGCCCCCGAGAACACAGTAATGAATGCGATTATGTACCTTTATATCATTTCAAGTGAAGTAAGAATACAGGCTTAGTTGCTTTTGAGGAGAAAAGTAGAATTAGGAGGAGCCAGAGAATTTTAAATTTAAACTCAGCCTTCCAATTTGTTATCAAGATACATTTACCAACCTAGGTGGACAGAATAGTTTTTACTTATAATTGCTCCATAACTTTAAAAATATTTAGACATAAGGGAGCCGTAGGCCCTGCAAATATCAGGGTTGGGCCTGCCAGTATATCCTTTATGGAAATAAAACTGGTTGGAATTAGAGGGAGAACCAAGATGGCGGCATAGGTTAACGCCGGAGTTTGCTGCTTTGAACAACTACTTCAAAAGTGAAACCAAAAAACGGAAGGGACATCACCCAGAACCACAGGAACGCTGGCTGAGTGGAAGTCCTACAACTAGGAGGAAAGAGAAACGCATACGGACACTCAGAGGAGGCGCAGTGCTGAAGGCAAATTCTGAGGTGCGGAGTGCGCAGAGCGGGCTGGCGGCGGAGGGCGCGGTTGGCGTTTTCAATCGGGAGGGAGTCGCAGACTCTGAGCTCCAGATACGGGGAGTCTCTAGGGACCCTGACTCAAACGGGAGAAGCGGGACTGTCTGGCTTCGGTCAGAGCTTCTCTCTGAGCTTTGCAGCTGGTGCTGGGACTCAGAGAGGCAGAGCCCCTGGGGACAGGACTGAGAGCCGCCATAACTGCTCTCCCTGTTGATCCTGTGCGACCCGCCCCGCCCAAGCCCTGCACACAGGCATTTGCCGGATAGCCTCAGGCAAAGGCTAGATTAGCACCTCCCTAGAGGACAGAAGTTCTCTCACTGCTGACACAGCTGATTCTCATAGCCACTTGGCCTGGAGGTCAAACCCTCCCTGGTATTAGCTACAACAATCAAGATTTAACTATAAGACTTCGAACAAAGACCACGAGGGGGTGCACCAAGGAAGCATCACAAAATGCGGAGACAAAGAAACAGGACAAAATTGTCAATGGAAGATATAGAGTTCAGAACCACACTTTTAAGGTCTCTCAAGAACTGTTTAGAAGCCGCCGATAAACTTAATGAGATCTACAAGAAAACTAATGAGACCCTCGATCTTATATTGGGGAACCAACTAGAAATTAAGCATACACGGACTGAAATAACGAATATTATACAGACTCCCGACAGCAGACCAGAGGAGCGCAAGAATCAAGTCAATGATTTGAAATGCGAGGAAGCAAAAAACACCCAACCGGAAAAGCAAAATGAAAAAAGAATCCAAAAATGCGAGGATAGTGTAAGGAGCCTCTGGGACAGCTTCAAGCGTACCAACATCAGAATTATAGGGGTGCCAGAAGATGAGAGAGAGCAAGATATTGAAAACCTATTTGAAGAAATAATGACAGAAAACTTCCCCCACCTGGTGAAAGAAATGGACTTACAGGTCCAAGAAGCGCGGAGAACCCCAAACAAAAGGAATCCAAAGAGGACCACACCAAGACACATCATAATTAAAATGCCAAGAGCAAAAGATAAAGAGAGACTCTTAAGAGCAGCAAGAGAAAGAAACTCAGTTACCTACAAGGGAATACCCATACGACTGTCAGCTGATTTCTCAACAGAAACTTTGCAGGCCAGAAGGGACTGGCAAGAAATATTCAAAGTGATGAATACCAAGAACCTACAACCAAGATTACTTTATCCAGCAAAGCTATCATTCAGAATTGAAGGGCAGATAAAGAGCTTCACAGATAAGGAAAAGCTAAAGGAGTTCATCACCACCAAACCAGGATTATATGAAATGCTGAAAGGTATCCTTTAAGAAGAGGAAGAGGAAGAAAAAGGTAAAGATACAAATTATGAACAACAAATATGCATCTATCAACAAGTGAATCTAAGAATCAAGTGAATAAATAATCTGATGAACAGAATGAACTGTTGATTATAATAGAATCAGGGACATAGAAAGGGAATGGACTGACTATTCCTGGGGGGGAAAGGGGTGTGGGAGATGCGGGAAGAGACTGGACAAAAATCGTGCACCTATGGATGAGGACAGTGGGTGGGGAGTGAGGGCGGAGGGTGGGGGGGGAACTGGGATGAGGGGAGTTATGGGGGGAAAAAAAAAGAGGAACAAATGTAATAATCTGAACAATAAAGATTTAAATAAAAAAAAAAGAAAAGAAAAAAAAAAAAAAAAACTGGTTGGAATTAAAAAACTTTGGTGCTCCATAAAGCCACTGTCAACAGGAAACCATGGCATTAGTTTAATACAATACACAGGTACTCCTTAATTTTTATTATATCACCTCTATTTTTTGGAAATGACTAACTGAAGAGACAATAGGGTGTGGGGTGTGAAAACGTGTTCTCTTTATAACAAGAAAACCTTTACAACTAGCATATTCTGAATGTCTACTAACAAAAAGTGGAAAGGAGGAGGTGGTAGGACTATCACAATGCACCCTGCAATGCAGAGAAAAGAAGCCTGGAAGAAAATAACGAAAGCTTACATGGTAGGCATCTGGTTTATGTATGATTGTGAGTGTGGGTGCTTTGTAGGGAGCTGTGTTGTATGAATAAATTAGTCCCTATTCTGAATCTGTCTCCAAACAATCTATATGGTGAAAAATTAAAATGTAGATTGAGGCCATTTGACTATCTGTAGTGAGAAAGTCCTCCTTTCTCTAGTTAGTTCCACCACTTGTTAGTTCTAATTTTGGGCAACTTTCCACCTATGTTCCTAATGGGTGAAATGGGGACCCTAACACATCTCTTGTAAGGTTATGGTGAATATTAAATGAGAATGTAAAACACCTAGCACAAGGCCAGTCCTCAATTAAAAATATTAATAAATAATAATAAGTTGTATTATAAATAATAATGGAATTTTTGACTAGTGTGCATTACATTTTTCCAGCTACTACTATGCCAAGATAGTTTCCTTTCCTGCAAATGATTTTTAACTTTCACAATGATTCAAGCCTTTTAAAATAGTCTGTACAAGTCTCCTATTGCACAGGTACATTATCTGTGTATTTCCTGGTTGCACTGAATGTTCACTGAAGTTAATTTTTTTTAGTTTTCATTGGTTTTACTTTAAGCATTCACCCTCATTTACCATGATTTTACTTCTATCAAATTGGACTTTTTCCACTTAAATTTTACCCTAAAGCTTGCCTGTTGAATTACTATTGCTCTTTTCTAGTTTTTAGGTTTTGAAGACCTGCCCCCCCACCCATTCTACTTTGAGTACATCAATTTGGATGAACCCCAAACATTTTTCTTTTCTTTTTTTTGGTTTTGTTAATCTTCACCTGAGAATATTTTCCCATTGATTTTTAGAGAGAGTGGAAGGGAGGGGAAGAGACAAAGATAGAGAACCACTGATGTGAGAGAGACATATCGATTGGTTGCCTCCTGTACATGCCTCAACCTGGGCTGGGGATTGAGCTTGCATGCTCTTGATACATGCCCTTGACCGGAATCGAACCTGGGAACCTTCGATCCAAGGACCAATGCTCGACCCACTGAGCGAAACTGGCTAGGGAGACATTTTTCTTTTGATGGTAAATCCTTAAGGGGTATTTTCCTTAAAAAATATTACTAAAATATTATCTTTTCATATTTATGTTAAAAATTAAGCCATGTTTTAGGTTCCAATTTTATTTCAAAAAGTTGGTTATATAGTAGGCTTAGAAATAATATTAAATACATATAAATTATGACAATTTAATTACAATAGATTAACTATGAAAATGTTAGAAAATCCTTTTATGAGCAATCACAATTTATAGATTCTATAAATATATTAATGGACTATGTACGTTTTAAAAAGTAAAGCAGCGCTAAGTCCTGGGGTTCAACGTAAGTAAGCATGATTTGCCCAAGATTATACAACTATAAAGTAAGTAAAATTTAGTTGTTCTGACTCAAAGTCCTACATTATTTCCAGGCATTAAATCTTTAATTACACAAATTATACAAAGAACCATGCAATTTCTATTGTGTAATTCTAGAATAAAAGTAGAAATCAGAATAAAAGTAGAAAAAAGAATAGATCTAAGATAGCCTGGGGGAACTGGGCCTCCCTAAAACTGATTTTTAAGATATGAAGTAAGAAAACCTGAATAGGCCAATAACTATGGAGGAAATTGAAGCAGTAATCAAAAAACTTCCAACAAACAAAAGCCCTGGACTAGATGGCTTCACAGGGGAGTTTTATCAAACATTCAAAGAAGAAATAAAACCTATCTTCCTCAGGCTATTCCAAAAAATTCAAGAGGAAAGAACACTTCCAAGCTCTTTCTACAAAGCCAGCATTACCCTAATCCCAAAACCTTATCTTTATCTAGACACTACAAAGAAAGAGAATTATAGGGCAATATCTCCGATGAACACAGATGCTAAAATCCTCAACAAAATCCTAGCAAATCAGATCCAGCATTACATTAGAAAGATCATACACCATGACCAAGTGGGAATTATTCCAGGGATGCAAGGATATACAATATCCGCAAATCAATAAACGTCATACATCACATAAACAAATTGAGAGATAAAAACCATATAATCATATCCATTGATGCAGAAAAAGCATTTGACAAAGTCCAATACCCTTTCTTGATAAAAACTCTCAACAAGGTGGGAATAGAGGGATCATACCTCAACATAATAAAAGACATATATGACAAACTTACAGCCAACATCATACTCAATGGGCAAAAACTAAAACCATTTCCCCTAAAAACAGGAATAAGACAGGGATGCCTACTCTTACTACTCCTGTTTGACCTAGTACTGGAAGTGCTAGCCATAGCAATGAGATAAGAAGAAATAAAAGGCATTCAAATTGGAAAAAAAGAAGTAAAAGTGTCCTTATTTGCAGATGACATGATATTGTACATAGAAAACCTCAAAGACTCCATCAAAAACTACTGGATTTAATAAATGAATTTGGTAATGTAGCAGGATACAAAATTAACACCTAGAGTCTATAGCTTTTTTTTATACCAATAATGAACTCACAGAAAGAGAAATTAAAAAAATCCCATTTACTATTGCACCAAAAAAAAAAAAAAATTAAGATACCTACGAATAAATTTAACCAAGGAGAGAAAGGACCTGGACTCAGAAAATTACAGGACGCTGAAAAAAGAGACAGAGGAAGGCATAAACAAATGGAAGATTATACTATGTTCATGGGCTGGTAGAATCAACATCATTAAAATGTCCATACTATGCAAAGCAATCTATAAATTCAATGCAATCTCCATTAAAATACCAATGGCATACTTCAAAGACCTAGAACAAACTCTCCAAAAATTCATCTGGAATAAAAAAAGACCCCAAATAGCTGCAGCAATCCTGAGAAAGAACAAAGTTGGAGGGATCACAATACCAGATATCAAGCTATACTACAAAGCCACTGTTCTCAAAACTGCCTGATACTGGCACAAGAACAGACATATAGATCAGTGGAACACAAAAGAGAACCCAAAAATCAACCCACGCGATTATGCTCAATTAATATTTGACAAAGGAGGCAAGAGCATACAATGGAGCCAAGACAGTCTCTTCAATAAATGGTGTTGGGAAAATTGGACAGATACATGCAAAGAAATGAAACTAGACCACCAACTTACACCATACACAAAAATAAACTCAAAATGGACAAAAGACTTAAACGTAACATGGGAAACCACAAAAATCTTAGAAAAAGCCATAGGCAGCAAAATAGCAATATTGTCGTAGCAATATCTTTACAGGTACAGCTCCTAGGGCAATGGAAACTAAGGAGAAAATAAACAAATGGGACTATATCAAAATAAAAAGTTTGTGTACAGCAAAAGAAACCATCAGCAAAACAACAAGAAAGCCCACCGCATGGGAGAACTTATTTGCCAATGTTATCTCCGATAAAGGTTTAATCTCAAAATTTACAGGGAACTCATACAACTTAACAAAAGAAGATAAACAATCCAATCAAAAAATTGGCAAAGGGCCTAAACAGACACTTTTTGAAAGAAGACATACACAAGGCCAAGAGACATATGAAAACATGCTCAAAGTCACTAATCATCTGAGAGATGCAAATCAAAACAACGATGAAGTACCATCTCACACCTGTCAGAATGGCTATCATCAACAAACCATCAAACGGCAAGTGCTGGCGAAGATGCAGAGAAAAAGGAACCCTCCTTCACTGCTGGTGGGAATGCAGACTGGTACAGCCACTGTGGAAAACAGTATGGCGTTTCCTCAAAAAATTAAAAATGGAACTGCCATTTGACCCAGCAATACCACTTCTAGGACTATATCCCAAGAAAACAGAAACACCAATCAGAAAGGATATATGCACTCCTATATTCATAGCAGCACAATTTACCATAGCTAAGATTTGGAAACAGCCTAAATGTCCATCAGCAGATGAATGGATTAGAAAACTGAGGTACATCTGCACAATAGAATACTACGCTGCTGTAAAAAAGAAGGAACTCTTACCTTTTGCAACAGCGTGGATGGAACTGGAGAGCATTATGCTAAGCAAAATAAGCCAGTCAGTGAAAGGTAAATACCACATGATCTCACTCATTTGTGGAATATAAAGAACATTATAATCTGACTAGAGGCCCGGTGCACAAAAATTTGTGCACTCGGGGGGGGGGGGGTCCCTCAGCCTGGCCTCTGCCCTCTCGCAGTCTGGGACCCCTCGGGAGATAACAACCTGCTGGCTTAGGCCTGCTCCCGGGTGGCAGAGGGCAGGCCCAATCCCTAGGTGCAGCCCCTGGTCGGGCTCAGAGCAGGGCCAATTGGGGAGTTGGGGCGCCACCCCGTCATGCACAGAGCAGGGCAGACTGGGAGGTTGTGATGCTACCCTCAGTCACGCTCAGGGTAGGGCCAATTGGGGGGTTGGGGCACCGTCCCGTCACACTCAAGGCAGGGTCGATGGGGAGGTTCCGGCGCCACCCCGTCACGCACAGAGCAGGGCTAATCAGGGGGTTGGGGCGCTGCCCCCGTCACTCACAGAGCAGGGCCCATCAGGGGGTTGGGGCGCTGCCACTCTCACACTCAAGGCAGGGCCGATGGGGTGGTTATGGCTCTACCCCATCACACACAGAGCAGGGCCCGTGGGGGGGGGGGGTTGGGGAGCTCCCCCCTATCAGGCACAGAGCAGGGCCGCTCAGGGGGTTGGGGCCCCGCCCCCTGTCACACACAGAGCCGCAGGGCGATCAGGGGGTTTGGGCGCTGCCCCCTGTCACGCTGATCCCGGTGCCGGGAGGCCTCTCGGCTCCGCTGATCCTGGTGCCAGGAGGCATATTACCCTTTTACTATATAGGATAGAGGCCTGGTGCATGGGTGGGGCCGGCTGGTTTGCCCTGAAAGGTGTCCTGGATCAGGGTGGGGGTCCCCACTGGGGTGCCTGGCCAGTCTGGATGAGGGGATGATGGCTGTTTGCAGCTGGTCACACACCCTTCAGGGTGGGGGTCCCCACTGGGGTGCCTGGCCAGTCTGGGTGAGGGGCTGAGGGCTGTTTTCAGGCTGGGAGTGACTGAAGTTCCCAACCGCTCCTTTTTTTCTTTTTCTTTTTTTTTTATTCTGGGCCAGCTTTGCCTTGAGGCTTGGCTCCAGCTCTTAGGCCTCCGCGCAGCTGAAAGTAGGTTTCTGGCCTTTGCTTACAATGTTGCGAATCTGCTGGCTGAAGTCCAGCGGTATTTGTTACAATGTTTCTTAAACTGCCCGCTTAGAGGCCTGCAGCCGCAGGCGGGGAACGTTGGTTTCCTCCGTCACTGAAGCAAGCAAGCCTCATGTTAGTTTCAAGCTGCCTGGCTGCCGGCCGCCATCTTGGCTGATAGTTAATTTGCATATCTCGCTGATTAGCCAATGAAAAGGGTAGCGGTTGTACGGCAATTACCGTGTTTCTCTTTTATTAGTGTAGATAAGCAAAAATAGATACAGAGGCAAAGAAGCATTGAACAGACTGTCAAACTATAGTGGGAAGGCAGGGGAGGGTGGGGGCGGGTAAGAGATCAACTGAAGGACTTGTATGCATGCATATAAGCATAACCAATGGACACAAGACACTGGAGGGCATGTGTTGAGGGGTAAGGGAGACCAGGGGGAGGTCAATGGGGAAAAAAGGAGTCGTATGTACTACTATTTGTAATACTTTAAACAATAAAAAAAAGATATGAAGTAGGAGTTAGGTTGGGGGCAAGGAAGAGTTGGGCAGAGTCCCAGGTAGAAAGAACCATTTATACGGTAGTCCAATGATGAGAAAAGCTTGGTGAATAAGATCAGAGAAAAGAATACAGTGATTATAACAGGAGTAGTAAGAGGGAGGCTGAGGTTTAATCAGAGTCAGGACCAGACCTTCTGTACCAAGGGAAGAGTTTGTTTCTTAACTAACAGAAGAGAAAGCTACTGAAGGGTTTAAGTGCAGGTAACACAATCAGCTTTATATTTTCATAAGATGATATTGACTGCTCTACGGGGTGGTGGTAAGGAGCAGATGTTGGAATTGGTTGGATATGGGAGATCAGATAGAAAGAATTGTGAAAGATGACATTCAGGTATCCAGTATGATCACCAGGGAGGATTGCAGTATCATTTACAGATTGTAGTATCATTAGCAGACAGATCAAGAGTTTAATTTTATTAAGTGTACAACAGCTCTCAATAAATAGTGACAATTATTGTTTTGTGGTTGTTTTTACTGATGACTGAAAACCACTTGTTGTGATTAGGGGTAATGGTGATTTTTCAGGTGTTGCTCCCACTGTGTACACAGGTACTCTGGACTTGACATCTGCGAAGGGAAGTCACCTATGGGACTAAGAATGCAACTGAACCTCAACATGAAAAAAACCTTTTTTTACCTTCAATCTGACTTCTAGGATAGCTTAATATAACACATGGATAAACAGAATTCTTTTTTCTTGAATTCCCTTCTTCTCCCAAGAATCAAGAAAGTTTAGATATGATATTATGGCCATGCCAACTGGTCTATCCAGGGTTAATGTATGTTTGAGGCATCAATGTTGTATGGGGAGATCAAAAGTATAAAATTAGCCTTAATTGGCCTACGCTAAATAATGAATGAGCAAAGACAGCTCAAAGGATTTTCCTATAAGTTGGGTAAGGGGATAGTAAGCAAAGAAATCAAGAGGTGTACTCAGATCTTTGATTTTACAGAAAGTATTTCTTACTTTATTTTATGACACAGGTTCTTATTCATATTTTCACCTCATTTAATAATGTCATACTTACAAATACTGTTTACACATAGTGGGGAAAAAATTGCCTATTAGAATTATTAGTTAGCAGTATCAACTATATAAGGCTATTTTCATTTTCATTCCGGTGAGCCAGCGCTGCCTGTACAAGCATATGAGAAGGCTGCTAAGTCTTCACACCTGGCTCACGACCACTGCCTTTGTTCCCTAGAGATGCCAGGAAAGCAAAGGCCAAGCATCAGGAGTGGCCACAAGCTGGTAATGAGAACCCTTGTTATCATTATCCTGATCATTCTATTAAATAAGTCCTGAAGCATATGAGGTGGATGGCAAATGTATGAAATATACCAGAAGGTATGTCTATTTCAGAAGTTTTGAGCCCTGAGTTGAGAAATTTTACAATACTTAATTCACACACCAACTGGGCATTTTGCAACCAGGCGTCTATAAAAGAACTAAGGAGAAAGAGGCACTAAGGGCACCATCAAATCTCACACCTAAACAACTGGCATCATTTAAACACAAGCACCATTAATGAACATCAGACAAACACACAGATCAGCATACATAGAGATTTTAAAGAAGAGGAATAGTTTAACCTACATTCTGAATGCTTAACATATACTTTATTTATATTAGAATACTTAGAGAGGTCCTTGAAGTATATATTTTAAACTTATACCTTTAATAGTATATTTATTAAACTAGGAAATGCATCTAATACACTTATTTTCACTTTTTAAATTTAAATAAGCACATATATGGAACTTCTTTATTGCTGTGTGTAATCTGTAATGTTGCCTTACCTGGTATAATCCTGCAAGACCTCAAGTACCCTAATTCAACACAACAAAATGAACCATGCTGAATCATTTGAGCATTTGCATTTATTCCTAATTATATTAACAAACTCTTGTTTATAGTAACTTCAAAGTTTTAGCTTTTAGACATTTGTTGGAAATAAGACATTTTGCTTGCTATCTAAAAATTCTAAAGAGGAGAGTTTTTTCTTCACATCTAGTCAGAAGCAAGGCTCTGAAAATCTGAGTATTCAAACCAGATCTCTACCACTTAGATATGTAATAATCTAATCTGTGTCTTAGCTTCCAACTTGAATCTCAACTGCTCATCCGTAAAACAGGACAAAGTAGTACCTAACTCAAAGACTTGTTATGTTAAATGCTTTGTTGCATAGAAAAAACTTAGAACTGTGCCTGGCACATATAAGTGCCCCAAAATGTCAGCTATCATCATCATCATCATCATCATCATCATCATCATCATCATCATCATCATCATCATCATCTTCTTCTTCTTCATCACTTTTGGATACTGGGAAAAAGAGTCTACATTTAACTTTTTCCCTCTGCGTTCTTAGTCCTTAGTTTTATCAGAAACATCAACCTTTCTTCTTTTCCATTCAATTAGATTTTTTTTAGTCCAGTGATTCTCAAACTTTTCTTTTACATCGGTACCATTATAACAAATTCAAACATTCCAGGATCTTGTACATGACATAATTTATAATTTTAGAATCCTCTGATTAAGAAAATACATATGAACAGAGGAATTTAAGGACCCCCTGAAACAAATCCACAGCCCCTCAGAGTCTAAGGCTTATTGGTTAGGAACCATAGCTTTAATCAATAATGAATATATTTAGATTATAATGTAATTCAGGTACTTCTTAAAAACCTCATGGGCTATAGTTCTTCCAGCTTCTCTTACCTCGCCCATGACTGCTATGGGTGTTTCTCCTGTTGCCTGAGCAACACGATGTTCTACTAAGTAGAACATATACTCGTCGTAGAGTAGACGGATCAGGTGGAAGGAGCCAAAGCTAGCAGCACTGCGTAAGGTTAAGTCTCGAATAACCATTGAGCTGTTCCAAGAGAAAAGACAGATGCAGCCAATATTAGTGACGAGGATTAGAGTTCAACCTACTTTTTCTCTTAAAAGAAGGAGTTGGAGGTCTGAAAGATTGGTATGGCACACAACCTGCCATGCAATAATTTCATGATTAAAAGCAGTTGGCTCAACTCTTTGAAGCAGGGCGGTAAAAGAGGTAATCCTCACTGACACTTGCTTAGGTCTTTATTAGAGCTAGACAGGTTTTTATGGGAAAAGCCATTTTACTAACATAGGCACGTCTGATGATTCCCCTGAACTCTCATATGGGTCAGAATTGAATATAAAATAGTTTTGAAAAGTTGACGACTCATCACCACCAGAAGAAAAAGCAACTCAAAGTGAAAATCTTATTGATGGGTAAACACTGTGTTTCCACCTCTCAATGACAGTGGCTTTGATGTACGCTTTGGGAAAAGATGTACTTATGCCATACAAAGGTTACGAAACCTAAGCAATGTTCCAGATGTGGCAAAGTAGAATGTAGATGATCTTTACACTGATCTGTGCAAATTGGGGTGGAAGGCAAATTTATTGTGATTCCAGTTTCTTACTGATTCCCACTTAAATTAAGGTGATTTTCCATGAGAAGTGTAATAAAATCAATGAAGAAACACATGACTTTGTGAAATGTGAACTTGTAATTTATAAAATATAAAACCAAAATATGAACAATATTAATAAAACTAGAGGCCCGATGCATGAAATTTGTGCAAGAGTAGGCCTTCTTCCCCCAGCTGCTGGCACCAGCTTCCCTTTGGCACCCGGGACCCAGGACCTGGGCTTTCCTTGCAGCCCTGGCTTCATCCGGAAGGTTGTCAGGAAGGATGTCTGGTCTAATTAGTATATTATGCTTTTATTATTATAGATACTAACAATAAACTTGATATTTAAATTGTAAATGAGTTTAAGATAAGCCAATCATTGGCTCGTCCATGCACTTCAAACTTCTTAAATATTTCTAATTAGAGTCAGGGTGGAGTATGTGTGGGGTGTCGTGGTGTGTATGTGTGTGTTTATTGATTTTAGAGAAAGGAAGGGACAGAGGGAGGGAGAGAAAGAGACAGAGAGATATAGACAGATATAGAGATAGATTGGTTGCTTTCAGTGTGTGCCCCGACAGGGGATCAATCCCTTAACCCAGGTATGTGCCCTGACCGGGAATCGAACTGGCAACCTCCTTTTGGTGAAGGACGATGCTCCAATCAACTGAGCCACCCAGTCAGGGCAATACCTAGCTATCTTTTAAACAATACTGATAAGCATGCCATGAAATTATTGTCACATGTTTAGAACAGAATCAGTTGAGTTATATTATTAATGCCATGTCTACTTTATTCTCTCTGTGTTCGGCCTCTGCCCTACAAACCAAGTATTAAATGACACAATTAACAGTTTAATTAGAAACCTATTGTTTGATTCAGACTTCTATAAGACATGTTGCAAAATTGATTCCACTGAACTTCATGTTGCTAAGTTACCACAAATTCAACTCATTTTAAAATCATTAATAAATGTTAATTATTTTATAATGGCGAGAGACACCTTTGTGTATTTATCTTTATAATTCATGGTGTGGAAATGGAAACATTTACTCTAACACATGATACTCAATCCACTTCTTTGTGTATTTGGGGATATAACACACCCTTCCTAAGAAGAAAGGTGAGAACATCACAAATGTGACCCCCTTGGGAACTCTCTTTTCTTCTAATTTTTTATTGATTTTATAGAGAGAGATGAAGGGAGAAAGGCGAGAAGGGAGGGAGGAAGGGAGAGATGGATGGAGGGAACTGGGGCGAGGGAGAGAAAGAGGGGGAAAGAGAGAAACATCAATTTGTTGTTCCGCTTTTTAATGCATTCATTGGTTGCTTCTTGTATGTGCCCTGACCGGGACTCAAACCCACAACCTTGGTTTATCAGGATGACCCTCTAACAAATTGAGCTACCTAGCCAGGGCCTGGACTGTCTTTTCAACAGTGATTACAGTTGATTCCAAAAGAGTGCTACTTTATGGAAGATTTATATATTGTCCAGTTGTAGTAAAGCTAGGTTCCCTGCGCCCCTGTTCAAATCACTATAAAAGCTATACATTTAATTCCTTAAAAATGGGATATTTGGTTATCCTGAGTAATGCTGTGTTCTGTTATCCACAAAACACACAAGCTGAGAAATGGCCCACATAACTTCCTCCATTTCTGCCCAAGAAAGACGGTGATTATTTTTTCTCCACCTCCCAGGGAGCTAACAGTAGCCATTTAAAGCCAGGTTAGGCAAGGAGAGATCCCCTATCCAGAAAAGAGGGTGTTTGCAGCCATTCATCAACTGCCAGCTGATATCATGATTGCCTGCCAGTCCATTTCTATATTCGTATGCATGTAAATAGACATACAGAATTTTAGAAATTGTAAGATTAACTGGCTTCAGAAATTGAGAGTCTGTATAAGTAACTGCCAAATTCTTATTACAATGCCAAAATCTTAAAAAAAACCCTGCAATTCTATTTCTCTGATAGTTTGTGAATGTAGTGTTCATTACTCAATATGTTCTAATGCCTTAGTAAAAAGCAGTTCAGATTCTAAAGGCTTTTAGGTTTTTAAGCTATTGACTTTGCCTACCAGCAGGAGGTATGCATCTGTCAGAATATGCCTTCCCTTCTGTGGCCTTGCACTGTACGCCTTCAAGTCTTTTTGAAATGAAAATAATAACCATAATAGTGCCTAATAATAACAAGCCAATTATCCCCAACTCAGGGAGGACAGAGGGCAGGCAAGTGATGATCTGGGTTTGTGTATCTGTGAGAACAAAAATACAAGTAAGTAATTTTCTCTTTTCAACATACCTGCAACACATCTCTGTGGAGACAAAGGCTCCAGGGGTATATTTCTAAAATGCTATCAACTAAATATAGTAAAAATAAAAACCTCCAGGAAGAAGTAAGGGCAGGCCTGACATATCATCAGAAAGCAGTGAAAAGGGAAAAAAAAAAACCCTTGCTTTTTCTGATATAGAGGATGTACTCTGCTTTTGGTCATTTGGGTTTTGGAATAATCAGCTAGTAGAACTTCTGTTTCATCAATCATTCATGAAGCACATATAGCATCTATTTAATTTTCTGGAGAAAAATGGATGAATAACAAATCAACTTGCAAGAAAATAGGAAAATACATGGAATCTTAAGAAATATTCCCAAATTAAAAATTTGATTTCTAAATTACTGCTACTTTGAGAACACTGTGACGCTGTTTTTCTAAATCTTCCCCATATATCCAGAGGAGATTCTAAATCGAGCATAGGCTTCTCTGAAGCATACCAGCGGGTCACAGTCAGACAGCATCTTCACAAGGTGCTTCTCAAATCATGTGGGCCACAGGTATTAGGTATGAGAGACAGAACTGTGGAATTATTTCATTCCAAAACCAAAAACAAAATAACACAAAACTGGCAAGCTTTCTTTCACTGCATTTGAACCTTTGCTTACATCCTGTAAGACACTATTCTTACATCCTGAAAATAGTTTTCTAATTTAATTCTTAACTGGAAATATATAGTACATCTGCAGCTCTACTTTAAGAAATAAGAATTGGACCAAATCGGCTAAGAAAGCAAGTCACTTACAATAAAAACCAAAGCAACTACCATCATAATGAAAAGATATCTTTATAAGGGTGATCAAAACAAGATGAAATTCTATAGTCTGGGCTTACTGGGTTCATGAGCCCTACTAGTTCCTAAATTCTGTCACTTCTTCATATACCTCCTCTCCTCACAGCCAGCTTTGGACTCACAGCTGGTATCTAGATAATAACCTTGGTGTACCCATAGCCACAGTCAGTGGTATATCCTGTGGTCACTACTTTCTGATACGATACTTGAATGGCTGTATAGGATCAAAATTAGGAACCTGCCCAAACCTCAAAGTATATATGGTTTTTAGGCTCAAGTCAATGGGGTTACCTTTATCTAAAGAAGCAAAGAAATGAACCCACCTTAAGAACAAATGCCAGGGTCAAAAATATAGCTTATCTAACTTATAAAATGGAACTTCATCTGTCAATCCCATCCCAAGTATAAAAGGTATTATGCCATCTTAGGCTCTGTTTTAAACCCCTGGGGCAGACCTATGGTCAACAGCTTATACAGACATTTGATATCATATATCAAGTAATCTGAAAGCCTTTTTCTTCCAGGGTTCTTCTATGTCTACAAAAATATACATTTATATCAATATTATTTCAGTCAAAAAGTGATACATTTTGTACTGTCTACTAGATTATTGGATATTACACTAGCTATGGATTAGAATCACCAGAAATAAGCTTTTAAAGAAAGATTTCTGATTTATTCCTCATCATTACTCCCTAACCATCAAGATTTTAATCTAGCAGGTTTGGAAGGTACGTAGATTTTTTTTACACTAATTCTGATGTGCAGCTAGGTTTGAAAACAGTTGTAATTGATCAATAAGAATTTAACTAGATGGTTTTGAGCATGCATTAGAATCACCAGGACAACATTAAAAAATGCACAGATTGTTGGGCCTCACCTCTGCAGTTTCTGATTTAAAGAGATTTGGGGGAGGGGACCTGAGAGTTTGTATTTCTAACATGTTCTGAGCCATAGTGATGCCACTGGTCTCTGAGAACCACTGAAGTAGGGAATAGGAAGAAGTGGTGCTAAGGCCTCAAGAAAGAAGCCTACATAATGTCTGTTTGCCAGAGGGAGGACTGTAGCCCCTTTCTTGCTGTTGCTAAACACATTCTCTAGACTGGAGTCTTGGGTGTTCCCATCTGAGAACTTTAGGGCTCTGAGAAGAGGCTTTCTGTTCCTAGCAGATAGCTGAGTTTCATAAGCCTCCTGGTATAATTCCATAAGGTTGCAATCAATGAATTGAGTTTCTACAAATGAAAGTCTTCACTTATTTATTTTCTTTTGTCTGAGCAGTGTGTACATTACACACATATTTGTAGACTATGAAAAATAAAGCTTAGTGAAAACTGAGATGCACCTGTAGAAAGACCACTTTAGCAGAAACTGCCTGGCGGCTTTTGGAAAACTGGGCCTCCCTTCGTAGGGTTTCAGGGCTTGCATCATCACGTTGTCCAGCCATGCGGCCCACTGCTCCAGGGTGCTCTGCTGCTGGAGTGTCATCTTGAAGTCTGTTTCTAGTCTTTGAACCATGTTGTCATCACACTGGCACACCCAGGAAGCCTGCTCCTGGGACAGTACACACAAAGCAAAAGAAAAGTTCAACACAATATCTTTTCATTGAATGGCAGCACACAAACCATATGCACAAATGGGAAATTATTTAAATGAATTAAGAGAATGAATGACTACTTACCTGTCAGTTGTTAAGGAAACGAACATCGCCTATGTGCATGAAAAAGGGATGTGACATAAAAGCAAGACTTGGCTTTTCTACATGACCTATTCTGTATGGAAGACAACCACCTATAACTGAAGAACAATTAAAGCCTGAACCTACAGGATGCAAGGTCTTTCACTCTATTCAGTTTTTATGCTGCCTTCCAAAGTGCTCTTTCCCCCCACCCCCCTGCTAAAAATCAAATAAATTTTTAAAGCCAATTCATCTGAGAAGATTTAAGCAGTGGTTCTCAACTTTCCTGATGCTGCGACCCTTTAATACAGTTCCTCATGTTGTGGTGACCCCCAACCATAAAATCATTTTTGTTGCTACTTCATAACTGTAATTTTGCTATTGTTACGAATCGTAATGTAAATATCTGATATGCAAGATGTATTTTCATTGTTCGCAACCCACAGGTTGAGAACCGCTGATAGAGTAACTCAGATGGACAGATTCGATTGGCCAAAAGTGGTCTTTCAGGATGAAAACAGAAACAAACACTGAATAGTACTGGGTAGAAGCATGTGCTGTATAAGTTTTATAAATGGGAAGCCAATCTCCAGGGCGGTCAAGGCAAGGCTATGAATGCAAATTAATCTACAGAACTGAGAACAACAGCAAAAATACTTCTGAGAAAATGTGGATATGCTAACTGCCAAGAAACAAACTCCTACAGCTTTCCTTCTGGTTATAACTGGCAAGTTTCATGTTTGGTAAGATCAATGAAAACAGGAACTTTTAAGGTTACTTTTCAGTGGTTACCAGTAAGTTCTGTAATGTTTCCAATGCCTTTTAAGATTACTAAAAGCACGTATATTCTCATGGTCAGAGTATAATTATTTCATAATATAATAATCGACTGAGAGAAAGATGACATGGATTTTATGTAGGGCCTGAATTGATTAAACTGAACTCAAGCAATTCATTTAATTTCAGTGGCCTCATTTTCCCCAAACATACAATTAGAGAAATGAAATGTGACAGTAATTTTTAATGTGGGTTCATGTGTCCAGATAATAATTTCAAGATAGGTTTTTGTGGAGGGGAAACTGTAAAGGTTCTAATTCTATACCTAAAAATTGTTAATATGTGTGTATTCTTCTATAAAGTGTGTCTATAGCTTTCATTCTATCTACTCTCAAAGGACAAGTTCATTCAAATCAACAATTTCAACTAAATAAATCCCTAATCTGCACTCACTGGTTCCACCATTGCTCCTGATCCTATAAACTTCACCTATTCAAGAGACATTTCAACAGGGAGGTGCTTCAGAGACAAAATGCCAAACTTCATTCACTTTATTTCCCCAGGGAAATCTATAGTTTCTTCTATATTTCCAGCTGATGATACCATCTACTACCTTTCTTTGTCTTATGTAATTACTCATAAACACTTTCAGATTTTACTTCCTAAATACCACTTTTAAATATTTTAAGTACATTAAAATATGACAATAGAAAAATAACAAATACAAATAATAAAAAATATTAAGAATACCTAAATGCCAACATAAAGAGATAACTACAGCATGCTACTGTGTATACCTTTTCAATTTTTTCACATGTCATATGAATATGCATGTATGTATATGCATATATAAATATTTAAAATAGGATTATATGACACATTCTGCTAGATATTCTGCCTAGTTTCACTTAAATATATATGATAACCATCTTTCCACTTTGGCAAATATAGAGCTATATTTAATGTTCAATGATTAAATTTGCTTCAATGCATGAATATAGCATTGTTTACATAACCAATTCCATACAACTAGACATTTCTGGTCATTACTATTTTTTACTAGTAGGAATAATACCAGAATTAGCAATCTTGTAACTATATCATTGCTTTTTTTGGCACTTCTTTCTGTATGACAGAATAATAAAATAGTTATAATACTTCAAAATATACTGTCAAATAACTCCCAGAAATGATGTATCAATTTAAGAGTTCAGGAGAATACCCAGGGAAGTATTGTGGCCATAAAGAAAGGACAGAGGAGGTTGTTGTTTTTAATTAATGTCTAAACATTTTTTTGTTGTGGTAAAATAACACAAAATTTATCATCTTAACATTTTTTAGTGTCTAGTATAGGAGTGTGAACTATATGTCCTTATTGTGCAATCTATCTTTAATATTTTTCATTTTGAAAAAAAATGAAACTTTATACTCATTATAGGGGACATTATTTTTATGTGTTTGTGCACTGATAATTGAGAGGAGGAACTTATTGGTACTCCAGAAGAATTTCATTTAATTTCTTACTATAAATTCAAACTCACTAATGCCTTTGCTTTAGTAGTTAGTTTTTGCCATGAAAAATAATAATCTAAAACCAAACTTAGAGAAGTAAAGTCGCAGGACATTATTGTGGCTTTTCAAACTAATTTATATGTATTTCATTTTGCTACTCTCCAGACTGAAAATATAATAATGGTCGAGTATATTGTAAACATTCCCTTCGGAAAGGAATTTGGATATTTCAGTTCTATAGTCAGTAGTTTTAAAATCAGATTAAAAAAATTCTTATTGTTGAAAGTATTACATGTGTCCTCTTACCCCCCCATTGACCTCTTCTAGACCACCCCCACCTAGTGTCTGTGTCCATGGGTGTATGCATATATGCATAGAAGTTCTTTGGTTGATCTCTTCCCACTCACCCACCCACCCTCGCCTTGCCTCTGAGATTCCACAGTCTGTTCCATGCTTCTGAAATAAATATATGCAATAGTTAGGTTATCGGGTCAACCCACGGAAACCTACTTAGCCCACAACGTAGATGGAAAACTATCATTTACACACAAAATATTAGAAAATAATACCATTGTAATGCTATCAATTAAATAAAACAAAAAACAATGATACTGCAATAGAAAAATTATCCTGAGGAAAAGAAGATTTAACTAGAGAATTATGAAGTGGTAAAAGATATATGAATATCCAGAAAGAAACTTTTTAATATGTTCAAGCTCTCAGAGTATGAGAGTATTGACCCTTATATGTAATTTCACCGACTTAAATTAAAGTTTCCTTATTAAAAGAGCATCACCCTTATATGGGTCAGTCTCACTGAGGTTAACCTTGTAGGGGCAGAGCAACTTCCAAATGAGGAGGGGGTGATAGAGGTGGAACGGTAGGCAGTGGACTGGGAAAACCAGAACTGAGAAAATCAGGCAAACGTTGGAGCAGAAAAGGAAAGAATGAAGGAAGTTAAAGATCGAATATGCTAACTGAAGAAAGAGATTACTCATTAAAATGAAAAGAGGTGTGAGACATAATATGTAGGGGGAAAGGAAGGGTGTACCACTGTGTCCATGATCTTCTGAGGAAAACCAAGATTATTTGGTGGATAAGTGTTTTGTTTTGTTTTTTAAATATGTTTTTACTGGTTTTAGAGAGAGAAGAAGGATTAGGAGAGAGAGAAAAATCAATGTGAGAGCAACAGTTCCATAGGCTGCCTCCTGCACGCCGCCTACTGGGGATCCAGCCTGCCCTGGCTGGGAATGGAACCAGCAACCTTTCAGTGCACTGGATGATGCCCATGAACTGAGACACCCAGCCAGAACAGAGGGTAGGTATTTAATCATACAGGTTTCAGTACAAATAACTGTCATGTGGGCAGAGCAAAACTTGGTAGTTGAAAACAGAGGAAGGGGAAAGGTAGCCTCAAAGCTGGTGGGTGGAGAATGAGTAATAGAGTAGATACATAATCGACCATGTATAAGCAAAGGTGTTCTCAAGGTTGTTGTTTATACCCTGAAAGAACTCATTTCTGTAAATACTTCATAGGATTGCAGGCATTACAAATACACATATAAAAATAATGTTAAAAAGAAATTTAAAATCTCAGATATTATTGGGAATCATTCATTTATTTTCTGTGATTGAACTTAAATTTCTTTTTGAAACTAGAAGTTGCCTAACTACTTCAACTGTTCTGAAGATACTTTTAAAGGAAGATTTAGGAATGAATGAAGATTTGAAATAAACAATAGAGTATAAATTTTAAGGCAATATAAACTTCTAATATTCTCAATGAAATTAGTTAACATAAATTCTATTGAAATATATATAAAGCTAATGGCTTTGTAAACCAGAGAGTTTTGTCTGGTAAAGGTAATACATTTGCATGTGTGTATAAATTTATGTTTGTATATAGAGAAATTGATAAATATATAGAAAGATTAAAAAAAAACTTTATATCCATCCTCCTGGCTGGTGTGGCTCAGATGGCTGGAGCATAGTCCAGGGGATAGCAGGTTTGATTCCTGGTCAGGGCACAGACCCAGGTTGTGGGTTTGATCCCAGTCAGGGCACGTGCAGGAGGCAACCAATCGATGTTTCTCTCTCTCATAGATGTTTTTCTCTCCCTCTCTCTCTCAAATCAATTTTTAAAAATGTTAAAAAAAAACTTTATATACATCATAAGTTTGAGCCCAATTCATGAAAGTCAGAAAGAACAGCAAGATTACTATATCCTAAAATGAAGCCCAGTATTACTTTTTGATATATTTTAAATAATAAAACCAGACCAGAACTGCATATTAAAATTTCTAGGAAACTGAGTAATTAATAGTTTGTTTTAAGCAATTATTTTAAACAGTTTTGAGATACAATTCATGTCATACAATGTCACTCATTTAAAGTATACAGTTCAATGGCTTTTATTATATGCACAGAATTGTATATCCATCACTATAATCAATTTTAGAATGTTTCCATTTCTTCAAAAAGAAACCCCAGACCACTAATCTGTCACTTTCCAATGCCCAGTTACCAGACCTAGGCAACGACTAATCTACTTTACATGTAAAGTAGATATATACAATATGTGGTCCTTTGTGTCTGACTTCTTTCACCTAGCATAATGTTTTTAAGGTTCATCCATGTTGTAGCATCTATCAGAACTTCATTTTGTCTTACTGGCCAATAATATTTCATGTGTGAAGATACCACATTTTGTTGACACATTCATTAGTTAATGGACATTTGGGTTGCTTATACTTTGATGTAGCTAATATGAATAATGCTGCTATGGACATTCATGCACAAGTTTTTATGTGGACATGCTTTAGTATCTTGTGGTATACACCTAAGAATAAACTGGTGAGTCACATAGTAACTCTATGTTCAAACTGCCAGGCTGTTTTCCAAAGTGGCTACAGCATTTTAATTTTACATTTCAATCAGTAGTGTATGAGGGTTCCAATTTCTCCCCATCCTCACCAACACTTATGAGTTGTCTTTTTTATTATACCCGTTCTAGTGTGTGTGAAGTAGCATCTCAGTGTGGTTTTGATTTTCATCATTCTGGTAGATAATTATGCTGAGTATCCTTTCAGGTGCTTATTGGCTATTTGTATATCTTTTTTGAGAAATGTCTCTTCAGATCTTTGCTCATTTTAAAACTAGGTTGTCTTTTTATTATTGGGTTGAAATAGCTCTTTATATGATTCTAGATACAATTTTTATCAGATACATGATTTATAAAAATATTCTCAATTCTATGAGTTGCCATTTCATTGTCTTGATGGTCTCTCTTGAAGAACAAAAGCTTTTAACTTTGATTATGTTTAGTTTATGTATTTTTTATTTTTTTATTTGTATTATTAGTGAGTAATGGCAGTTTTTATATGGCAACAATTAGTTTTATTACTTTAGTGTTTGAAGTGAACTAGATGTTGGAATTCCATAATAATATTCCTAAATTAGCTATTTTTTGACTGTAATTTAAAGTAAAAGTGAGTAGTTTGATCACAAGCTTCAAATATATATATTTTATTTGGATGATCAAAATAGTCAAACATATTACACCTAATTCTTTTCAAATGAACAAATACTTAATAGACACCTATAGTAAACTCTGAAATAGGGTCATTCTGAGTTCTTTCAAGATGGGGCACTATTAAGAACAAAAATCTCTTGTGTATTACAGTACTAAGGGTTTTGGATATTACTAAATATATAAACCACTAGAGGCCTGGTGCAAAAATTCGTGCACTTGGGGGCGGGGGGCCCTCAGCCCAGATTGTGAGAGGGCACAGGCCAGGCCGAGGGACCCCACTGGTGCACAATCAGGGTTGGGGAGGGACGTTGGAGGTTGTCCAGCAGGGGAGGGACCGTGGGAGGGCTTCAGGGTGTGTCTGGCCCATCTCGCTCAGTCCCGATTGGCTGGAACCCAGCAGCAAGCTAACCTACCGGTCAGAGCATCTGCCCCTTGGTGGTCAGCGCATGTCATAACAACTGGTTGACCTGTCGACTGTCTGCCCCCTAGTGGTCAGTGCACATCATAGCGAGCAATTGAGTGGCCTTAGCATATCATTAGCATATTACGCTTTGATTGGCTGAATGGCTGACGGGACACATAGCATATTAGGCTTTTATTATATAGCACAACGTAAGATAGGTGTTATAAAGTGGGGAAAGTAAAACCCAGAGCAGTTAAGTAACTTGCCCAAGATCCCACAACAAGGAGATGGAATAATTTAACCTCTTGCCTATTTAATTTCAATGACTGTGATGGTCCTTAGGCCATTAACCATTCAGGAAACCCTGGTGACACAGGTTGCGTCTAGTACTATAAATCTTAGTGGGCTTGAACCACAAAACAGAGGAGCAATAAAGTCATAACTGAGTAAAACTCCCTTCTTTCAGGTGTTGTGAATAGAGATGCTGCCTGTGTATTGATGTAACTTTAAAAAGAAATATGATGATCCTAATTAAGAAGAAAAAATTAAGTGTTTTCTCTTCAAAAACACACTTTGCAAGAACACGGAGTACCTGGACATTGGCAAAGTCGACACGGTTGAGGTCATTGAGCATCTGGTTAATCTGAGACGTGTTCTGAAGCACTGCACGAGCTGCCTGGGCCAGGTGATTGAGCGACGTGTATCTTCGCAGAGTCTGGGCAAAGGCACTTACAGCGGCAACCTGTACAGAACCAATTAAAATGGGATTCTTTTTTTCCTTCTAGTAACAGAAACCACTGCACATGCTCAAATCTTTATTCCCTTGCCAAATTTAAAATGCTTCCCTCTGATACTTATTTCACATTCATTTGGTGAGAGAGCTTACTTATAAATTACAGCATTGAAATCTCTAAACCAAGTATTATTTTCTTTTGAGTGGGTTGAGGTCAAGACTTAAACAAATTCCCACATTCTTTGACATGTGAGTGCAGAATTAATTAAACCAGTCTTACAAATAACTACTCATCCATGGCAAGAAATGACTTTCTCTGGGGAAGCAGGAAAAATATTGATTTTCTTTGTTTTCCTACTCTCTGTAGGACAGTCAACTATAAACTTGGCAAATAATTGTTTTTAACTTGGAAAAGCAAACTAGAGAGTCCCACTTTTTAAAATGGATAAAAATATATACTTTCCAGAGGAATGTCATTCATATTCACTCTTACTACCCTTTATTTTATAGAAATGGGTAATTTTGAGGTAAAACAAAAGAATTCATAGCCTTTATTAGCAACTTTGTAGCTAACAAACTTATCAGATACAGGCAACAAAAACTCTTTTCCAGCATATAAATTTCTGTAAAAGGGCTAGTCAGGAAATCTCCATTTGCCCTTCAAAATCTATTTCCCATCCTTATTGATGCTGCTCTGTGCTCAGGAAGATTGTCCTGAATGTACTTTAGTAACCACCTCCCTTACACTATGGCTTCCATTTGGCTTCCAATGATGGGCACTGGCAAAAGACTGAAGGATGGGAATAGAGTCATTAAGTATTTATTCCCACACAATTTCTGTTCTCTCCCTGTTTTGGCAGAGACTGTTTTCCGTTTCTATGACCACAGTTCTATAAGCAAGAAGAGTATCTTAATGCCACGACTTTCACCTCTTTCCCTTCTAAATGTAGGCGTGTTCAGGACTTCTCACTATTGCTGCTCCTGAGGTACTTTACCATTCCTTTTCTTAACTCTGTTCACACCTTTGGAAGTAAACCCTTCTTAAACCCTCTTCAATTATTTTCCCCTCCAGATAGACCAGTGGTCGGCAAACTCATTAGTCAACAGAGCCAAATATCAACAGTACGATTGAAATTTCTTTTGAGAGCCAAATTTTTTAAACTTAAACTATATAGGTAGGTACATTGTTATTAACTTAATTAGGGTACTCCTAAGTTGGCCTTTGCTAAAAATGTCCTCAATCTGATTGAGGTACGTTTGCTGAGGTCGACCCCTTCCAACTCTCCCATCCATACTTGTCTTATATACTTGTTTCGTCTATCTCCTTTCCGAAAACCGACTTCTGCGTATGGGCCACGAAGTTTCAATCGCACTGTACGTGCATGCCCGCACGTGGTATTTTGTGGAAGAGCCACACTCAAGGGGCCAAAGAGCCGCATGTGGCTCGCGAGCCGCGGTTTGCCGACCACTTAGATAGGCCATTTGTCTCCTGCTGCAAACCTGAATGAACCAGGTTACAATGAAAGAGATTAAAGACATTGCAAAAAAAGTCTAGATAAATGTCTAAATCTCATACTCTTATAGAAACTTCTAACATGCACAGTAGATCTAACGAGCATTTACACATATTTATAGGAAAGTATGGCATGGCATTAAATCGCTATGAGTATAGAAGAAACAACTGGGTGAATGATAGAAGGTGTTCACAGATCAAAGGATGCTCTATTTTGATAATGAGATTTATAGGACTATGTGGATCTTTGGGGAAGTTCACATGTCCTCAAAAAAAAAAAAAAGGGATCTTACACTTTCCCCCCATGTCTGTAGTTTATATTAATCAAGTACATACTATGTGTCAGGCACTGTGCTAAGTGCCTCTAATGTATTACCTCGTTCAATTCTCATAACCATCCTACTAAACACATATTATGAGTTAAACAGGTTAAGTAGTTTGTTCAAGGTTACAAAGAAACTATATTACAGTGATTGGATATGTATGAATCCAGGTGTTTTGATAACAATGGCCAGTTATAATCTCACTATTCTGTTCCCTTTGTCAGGGTAGATTGTCTTCATTAATTGAGTATTCAGCCAAAAAAATGCTACACATTAGTGAGAGAGAAACAGCAGAAGGTACCCTCCACTGAGGTAAATCAAATCAAATCTGGAGATCAATGAAATGACCAATATTGCAGCTAGATTTCTACCACATCCTTTGATGACACTGGGTAGGGAGTTGCTTTCAGCTGTTTGACATACTGTTATCAACAGGATTGACTTTGCAAGTTGGAAAACATTCCTCTGGCCATCATAATCAAGTAGCACCCTCTTTGTTTTCCCAGCTCGATGTGGTACTTTAGAACAGCACTGCCATGGAGCACTTTCTACAATGACGAAAATGCTACATACATGATGCCAAATACGGCACCCACTATCCACATGATGCTATGGAGCACTTGAAATGTAGTCAGTGTGACTGAGAAACTAAATTTAAATTTAAAATTCAGTAACCAAATGTGGCTACCCCTACTTTATTGACAGCATATTCTAAAGTAAAAATCTAAGATGAAATATCAATGAAATGTTTTTTTCTATATGTTTAGAATTAGAAAGTATTATTGTGAAACTTTAGTCAAAATAGGAAGAACTGGGAGCTACTTGTATTCCTAAATGAATTTGTCAGCTGCAAGAGCTGCAATCTATCAAGTATAGCCCCAAATTCAAAGATAATGTATATTCTTGGAGTATGATAGTGGATACAGTCATTGACAAAAATTCGGAAGTGTAATTTTTGGTATCAAAGTTTAGACAAAATTAGTTCAATCCTGTCATGGGGGCATGTTCACAGATGAACCTAAAGTGACACAGTTAGTAAAGGACAAAGTGGAGACTAGAATTCATATTTCTAGATAAATAATGAGATAATTGTTCACTTTAAGAAGTGATTACTTGATTTACAAAAGCACTCTCCAGCATTTAAAAAATACACCACAAAACATCCTAAAAAATGTAAAAGAATATCAATTTACATGAACTTTTCACAACACAATGAGCATAGATGGGGACTTAAAGAGTCTAAAAATCCTTTAAATGGGAACTATTTGAACATTCTAGGCTATTCTTAATTTGAAATTAAGCAATCTGAAATATACACTTTAAAAAGGGCTTATAAATACACATTTAAAATGCTTCTCTAGTCTTTTGAAAGGATTATTATCAAACATACCTTGTGCAAGTTCTTTATCACATTGTTATAAAATACAAATATAAAATCAATTTTAAAATTGTATATGTTATATTATCAACATTTTATATAGTGCTATTTCATAGGGCACATATAAAACTCATAGTCCAGAATAATTTCCTAAACACAAAAGAATATGCAAAGATATAAAAGTATACCTTGGTTTGTATCATTCTCTGTGGAATATTGTTCATGGCATTGGAAAGCCAACCTTCAAGGCTTTTTGCAAAATTTCGAATGGCTTGGGTCAAGGCACCTAAACGTTAAAGAATAAAGGCAAAATGAAAAAGATACAAAAGAACATTAATCTGTAAGCTAGATTAAGGGAAAACATGCATACACGACACGTGAAATAGCACAGAACTTATATTGTCTTCACTGATGAGCCTTTATTTAACATTATTCCTAACCTTGGAAGAGTTTGAGAATTATATTTTGGGGGCTTTGTTTTTCCTTGCAAAGTGATTTTGTTCACAGATACTAATACTACTTGGTTGGGAAATGAAAACATTCAAACATTTTTACTTATAACAACATATACCAGTTGTGAATTTTCTATCTTAGACAAACACTTTTTATTTACAGCTCTGTGCTCAAAGCTTTTTTCCTTTACAAGTTCTTCATCTTGATTTTTCAGGTTCTTAACCTATTTTCCTTTTTTTTTTTTAGTTAAAAAGAGGATCATGCAAAGCTTCCTCTCTTTTTCTAAGCCTCTATTTACATTAGAACATGCCAGCTAGAGTAGTTTTCTCTCACTCTTGTTGAAAAATAAGGTAAAAATTCACATGGCTTAACTTGAAATTTTGGATAACTATTCTCCATTTCACTTGGCAGGTAGAGATAAAAGATCAGTGTGATAAAATTACTGTCACAAAGACCAATATTCTTAAGGTATTCCTAAATTAGTCCAGTCCATACTTTTCACACATCTGTTAAAACCTGAAATAGGGGTAGGTTCCATGAGAGTGGCTTTTCATGGTGGCCATAAAGCAATTGGAAGCATCTTCAATTATCAGGGGTGACTATTTTACAAGAAGGGATCTGTTTACTGAGATTGCTGCATAAGAGAAGACCGAATTCTTCTCTTGTTCAACAAGTAATTCAGTCAATAGCATTTCCCTTCATCTGTGCCGAAGTGGAGGGAGCAGCTTTAGACACTTACTAAATATTTGAGGCATTCACAGTTAAGTCTTTGTGGGTTCCCTATTGTATGGGTAGGTATTACAACCGGTAGTCTACTGTAAGAAACAGAGAAGTTACATGTTTGTCCAAGGCTTCCCAAAATATTAATATTAATGATGAGATTAAGTTTCTCGGCTTTTCTCTTTGTGCTCAAATGAATCTGACATGCTTCTCTATTACTTTTGTTAAAGCGCAGTTAGACAATTACTTAAGTTACTTGCAAATGATATAAATATTACTAATCCAATAATAAAAACAACTATTTTTAGATAGTGACTTACTTAACTGGTCAAATGACAACAGAGAAACTGAAATGGCTAATTTTTTATTAGCAAAAACACTTGAGAAGTGCAGACCATGAGAATCATCTATTGGAAACACTGAGTTGCAAATTTGAGAACTAATCTCTTGAAATTTCCAAAACTTCCCACTTTAGCCAAAAAAAAAAAAAAAAAAAAAGACAGAAAAGTATTTTCCTGCTGCATTATGTACTAGAATCATGAAGGACAGGCATGAATGGACATGAAAAAGAGTGAAAATTAACGACGCTTTTTGAAACTCAGTAAAAGTTTTTGCAAGATTCAATTTGGCTATCTGTATTTGGCAGTTTTCTAAAATTAACATGTAACAATTATTTAATCTAAAAAAACCAAGACCCAGGAAAAGTTACTTTAAAACATTAATGAGTTTTACCTAGACAAATCTGATGCAAGGGAGATTATAAAATAAAAAGATATATTTGTATATCAGATGATTTTTAGTTTTTACTTTTTTTGTACTAAAGGACATTTTGGCCATCTTTAAATAGACCTAAAAATTGTACATTTAAGTATTACCAGTTGAGTTCTTATACAATTCTTTGCACTTAACTTTTTCTTCATTTTCAGATAAATGTATTTTAGAATATAGTAGCTTCAAGCTGACTTTAAATTAGTATGAGATGCAGACTACTTTTTGGCTAAAAAAAGGAATCCCATCTGTATAGTAAATGGTAGAGTGAAGTACTAGTAGCAACAAAATAACAATTTTTAAAATAAAGTTACGTTTTCTCTCTCTATGGTTCCTGTCAGATCAAATTGTGCACATTAACTTTGACAACTGTTCTCATGAATGGATTTTGAAATTTAAAATCTATTGCAAAGCAACTTGTTTCAACCCACTCATGATTAATATTAAGATGCATACAATCAGCAGATAGCCATCTAAACTCTATTTTAAGCTTTTTTTTAAGTTTTGTTATAGAATGGGAATTAAATTTCCAAATTTACTTGGCACATTAATGTATCTTGTAATTTCAGAGAAACTATGAAACTATACTTATGTAAAATTCCCGAGATTGAGTTGTCTGCTGAATGTAGAGACAAAGTACTTGACAGAATAAACTGGTTTTTAAATCACAATTTAAAAACAAAGGTCAAATGTATTCTGTATTTAAATGGTGGGGCTTACAGTTAACTAAAACTGATGCATGATTTAAGTTAGGAAACTGAAATTTATAAGTTAAAGTCTTGTGAGGCTAACATGGAAATTCAAGATTTTAGAGTTATTTCATGAATATTGATGTTGTTGATTTGACTCAAAAAAGAAAGTGCTCACTGACATCTCTTATATCTCATGAGAGAAATTATATGTGGGTGGGAAGATGTCTAATGGGCTACCTATGCTACTTCTCTTAAACATCTCGAGAGATTATAACTTAGAGCACAGGGAGCGAGATGAAAACAAGGAAAATCAGATTCTGAAACATAAATCAGTAGAGAATTTACACACTGAAATTTTCCATGACAACATTATTTTTAATCAATGCTTAGGAACATAGTGCAGATAGAGTAGAAAACATTAGCAATTGATAAAAATGTGAGACAATGGCAGTTGGATATTTAAAAAATAAATTTCTATACAAATGTATGTATGTTCATTGATACTGTGTGTAAATGTGTGTCTACGCATGCATTTTCAGGTGGTGAGGAACATATGAAGTAACTCATATCCTCCACTGTTACCTATCATATTTAGAAAAAAAGCAAGTATAAGTATACAAATGTTCATCACCTTTTGTTCTATTCAATACCTAAATATTGTCTGGAAAAACTTAATACAAATCACCTGTGAATGGTGTACTTGAAGTACACGGTTGCCCATTTCACAAGCTGAAAGACTGCTTTTACCTTACTAATGTCACTTTAGAGTGGAACTTCTGTCCCCAGTCTTTAAAAGTTAAGGTCACTAGTATGTGCTCATGAAGATGTAAGTGTAAAATCATTCCAACTGCTGCTAACACAAGTATCCATAGTGGGATTTATATTGACACTTGCAGAAAATAGCTTTGTTTGCTGCAAGGTAGTGTAAAAAGCAAGCATCACTTAATCCAACTTATCTATGTAATTCCTGTTTGCTTCATGGTGGGACTAAAATGCTTGCGTAGTAACATAGATTTTTCTCTCAAAATGCCAGTTAATCATTGCTGTTAAATGGAAACTGCATTTGTAGTTCAGAACATGATGTAGGTGACAAAGTAAATGCTTTTACAAAAGAATTCAATTTCAGTAGAAACCAAGATAAATTCATTTCAAATCAAAAGCAACCATGAAAGAAGCTGGCCTAGCAATTACAGGTTTCAAAAATTTTGGCTTTAGGGAGGAAACTGTGTCCTTGGATAGAATAATTTGTATGTGCTTGACTGGCCTGGGAGTGTTCTTGCAATTAGTCATTGGGCTGTCACATCCATAGATTAGCTTTTCTTTGAAAAAGAAAACTACTAAAGATTGAAAACCAGATCATTGTTCCTCTTTTACTACAGTTCTGCTCTAGGCTGCTTTCAGGCAATATTCTGTGTTGCATGTTTTCTATGTGGCAAATCTAAATGCAATTAGAATCCCTCTAGATTGCAATGTCACTTCCCAAAACTTCCTGGGTGGCATGTATGAGAACAAAAGCATCCGTACTTGTCTGCATTTAACTTACTAGGAATAGGTCTAAGGACGTCGGGGATGAGAATCTCCACCAAAGCCTGGTACATCCCATGGTCACAGTTACACATCCATTTCAGGATAGACTCATGTTTGCACAGAGTTATCAGCTTTGCTTTCGGAAGTCGACTTTCTATTTCACTCAGATTGCTGGGGTGAATAAATGTAGCAAATGAATAGATGGCAAATGAGGATAAAAAAGAAAATGGACTTTAAAAATAGTTTTAGTTTATCAAATATTACTGAGGTTAGAACTATACCACCATTGCACTGGTGCCATACGGCTGGATATATATAACATTCCCCCAGAGCTGCCTATGCACGTTAATACTTTCTGACGGTATGAAAGGCATATATGATACTAAAGTCCATGAAGATGAAATAGCTCTACCACAGCCCCCCAGTGCAATAAAATGGGAGCTATTGTACACACGCTGAAACCTCCAGAGAGCAGTTTGTGGCTTATTTCAATCTATTCATTTAATGTTATCAGGTAGGGTTCACAACTGGTATACATATCTCTAATTTATTAACTGTGACATCTACTTAGCCATGAAAATGAACTGGAAAGTTTATTGATTCTGACCTTGGTTCAGTAATGGTAGTGCCATCAGTTGGAGTAGAGGGAGAATAGCGCCAGAATGTTTGCCACAATTTTTCTATCAGGCTAAACTGAAGATTCACAACAACGTCCAATATTGCCTAGGAAACAAAATGGTTATTGGTATACCTTACAATATTTCTTATGTGGAGGTGAGAGGAGAACATAATGTAAAGGGACTTAAATGGTAAAAATACCTTTGGGTTCATAACATGGTAAAACTGGACTAAATTGGGCCAACGGAAGTAGGGAAACAAAACAGATTAGCTAAGGGGAAAAACAACTCTTAAGAGATTAGGCAGGATGACTGATAACCCACCCATAGTGGCCTCATATCTCACTCTTACTGTCACCTCTTTCCCCCCCCCATGCTTTCGTCCCTCTTCTCCATTTTCTTCTCTTACTTTTCTTTCATTTTTTTCTACCCACTGCTTCCCTCTGCCTCCAGGGTTGCTGCCATTCTTCATATTCTCAGAGCGAAGGGCACAAAACATAGATTCAATTCACGTCAGTCCTCACTGAGTTGACTGTGTCCCCTGGCCATCAAAGAGGCCGAAGTGAAGGGTGTGGGGGTGCTTGCGTGTGGCAGACAGAGTTAGGGCTAAAAGTAGCTCTGTCGAAGGCTACTGACCATGAGTCCCAAAGTGTTCCCAGCTATGCAGAAGCTGGGTCACAAACTACAGTCAAGTCAGGAAGGGCTTCAGATGATTGCCTGCCGGGCAGAAGGAGAGTACAGACAGCACCTCTCTTTGGTCAGGCAATGCCTCCCATTCAATCCTATTCTGCGCATGCCCTTTCGAGAGCAGCTTTAAGAACATCCCCTTCTCTAATCTGGCGTCAGGGGCTTTACCTTCTCCTTAATTTTACCTCCTAGAGCCATTATCCAGCTCTAGGAGATTAATTTTATTTTGAGGATGGTAAAATTTGCCACTTCCATTAACTTCTAATGATCATATTTAGTTTTGCCCTGCCCTTGCAATTAGTTTATAAATTCACCTTCAGATAAAAGCAGTCATAAAATAAAAGAATAACTTGTGCAAAGAACACATGATTCTGTGATTATTTTGAGCATAAAAGATAGAAGTTGTCAATATAGTATGTTTAATGTCCTCAGCATTGAGAATGAGGACAGCTGCCCAGTCAAGATCTACAAAATGCACATAAGCTAAGCGACAACAGAGGAAAACTGGGAGTCAATCTAAGGATTTTAGGCAAAAAGAAAAAAATGTAATGTTATAATTCTGAAGGCTGTGCTACCTGTGTAGATTGACCTTATGTATGATACAGAGAATAAATGATGATCTACACAAAAAACTCTGAAAACAATTCAAATATTAAGCAAAATCTGTTTGGGACATATTCTGGGAACTAGTAGGAAAAGCTCCAAGTAGTTAGTAATGAAAATGGAGGGAAGGGGGCAAATTAGAAAATGGTATAAAATTCAAAAGGTTAACGTACTCTTCTTCACACTTTTCTATCAGCAATAATAAAAATGCAAGTGCAAGCCCTGCAAATAAAGGGCGTATAGATGTCCCTCCTCCCAGGCAAATACTAAAACCTTCTCAAGAGGCAGGTAAAATTATAGCTGCTTTCTCAACTGTAGCTCAGGCACATTGCAAGAGAGTTCTATTAATGAAACAGCTATTAATATCTCACATAATACCTTACATATTTATAGCCATGAGATTGCTGTAAGAACACTATGTGTATGTTAAAAGAAAAAAAAAATAGTGTTGTAGCACATTATGTAGAAAATTATACTTGTTCCGTACCTAAAACTAGTGATACTTACACAATATCTTTGATAAACAAATCATGAGAATTCTAAATGATAGGCAAAATAGGTATGTTAAGCTTTCTTTAAAACATAAACTGTAGTAAACACGATATAAAATAAAGCAAGTAATTCAGTGCATCTTAAATTTAGTGACTCTTAAGTCAATCTCAAATGCCTTCAAAAAGGACATTCTTCGCAGTAGCCTCTTGAGGCAGTTTTGCAAATGAATAACACACATATCCTTTGTCCAATCACCCATTTTCAATTATGTTCATATTAAAATACATATCAAATATATTTTAAAATGGAGCAAATGACTCATGTATCTGTACTTCAAAAGTTCGGAACTTTCACAGAAAAAAATAGAATTCTTCTTTTTTCATATTTGCTCCTATGCTCCATGGGAGATGGCATGAATTCTGGTAACTCTGAAATAAATTGGGCTCATTCTATAGACTGCACACATATTAATCATCATACATGTCTATCTCTCTTCATATAGAGTTATCCTACAAATAGAAATGTTGATGAAAATTTTGTAACCCAAAGAATATTTTCATTTTATTGGGGGAGGTTTTCACTTAGAATAATCTTACTATATATTCTTTAGTAATGTAAATAATATTGCTCCAACTTATACTTTGAATAAGTATGAGAAACTTAAAGAAATACAAATTATATTTGTGTAGACTGGTTTGCTTAAAGCAAGGTTCAGAGTACAGAGAAATAAGAAAATGGTTAGAGAATCTTCATATATATGATATACATGTAAAAAGAAATTTTCCCTAGATATACAAGTATCATCCAAAAATTCTCTAATACTAGGAAAAGCAGTAGTCAAAGAGAAACATATGTTAAGTGTCTTTCATCATTGCAAGAAATGTGGGAACAGACTGGCAGGATATGCTGAAAACAATGTGGTACATGGCTTGTTAATAAAGAGAGAGCTTGCCCTTGGTTGTTAATAATCTAGCACCCTTGACAAGCACTCAGATTTATTGAAGCAGTTCTTATTTCTGGAGAATGAAAAATCTGTGAATGCTATGAACTGAGACTCCTCACTATACTGCATTGTCAACAGTCAGGAGGACAGCCCGTGAAATCTAAAGGATTATCTTTTACTTGTAAGTAGATCATATAGCGCCCTGGAATAAAGCTACCTAAATTCTAAACAGACTCCTCTTTCAAAAGGAAAGGCACTTATGAAAACTATCCTTGTAATCCATCATTCCCTCGGTACTAAGTGAGCTGCAGGTACATGTCATGCCTTGGAGAGAGTTCCCCTCCTGGAGACCATGTAGCCACTTCTGAGGAGGGATATTCAGAAAGGGACAGGAGTAGGGATGCAAAATACCAAGAGGAACTTTAATTATCACAAAAACAAAACTGGAGCCTCCATGATCCCTGGAAGTGCTTTATTAAACATTTACTGAAAATATTTTTGATAGAAAATGGTGTAAAATTCAAAAGGTAAAAAAGGTGCACTGAAAAATTAGGGCTCTTTCTCCGGCCACCCAGTCACCCAATTTCCTTTACAAAATCAACACCATTAACATTTTCATGTTTATTCTTCTGGAGAGATGTATATACATGCTGTTTTTTATTCAAATGATAGTATGCTATACACACTGCTTTGCATCTTGCTTTTTTCCTTTGAAAATAAATTCTACGTTTGTTCTATATTAGTGCATTTAGACTTGCCTATTCTTTTTAATAGCTGCATAATATTTCACTTTATAGATTATACTATATTTTATTTATTTAGTTCCCTACTAGGTATTGAAGTTATAACTAACCTTTTGCACTGGAAACAATAATACAGTAAATTAGTTCCCTTGTGCACTTATTTCTTCATCCATATGTAAACCTGTTTTCTAGGATAAAAACCTCGAAGTAGAATGCATCAAAGGATTCATTAGAATAGGCTAAGAAAATGTACAGTAAAATTCATTCTCCCTTTCCTATAGTCCTCACCTTTCTACTCTGAGATAAGAAGATAAATTAACTTATAGGTGCTCAAAGAAATATCAACTAACTTATATGTCTCTTAGGAATAAGTCTGGTTATTTTGTTTTGGTGAGTTGGCTAGCACAACTCAGCAGGGGTTGTACTATATCTGAAGAGATTTACCTCACAGTGCTCTCGATAAAGACTCTGCAGTGACTTGATATCCTCAAAGGTAGTACCATCTGGCAGAGAAGAGATTTCAACTTCTCCAAACTCTGGGAGTGCTCGAGATGCATCTGTTACCAGGACAACACAACAGAATAAAGCTTTGTGGATGGTGCCAATTACAGATTAATGAAGGAAAGTTTAAGAAAACTAAAAAGGAAAAATAAATAAATAAAAGATCAGAGGCCCAAAGAGCAAGGATTTTTTATATTGCTACAAGCAAGCAAAACTTGGCAACATCGTCAGCTCAGAAGAATAGAGGGAACATAAAAATTTTGGAGAAACTAAATTTTCACTATTACTATATCCCATCATAGTGTCTTTTAATATAAGGCACATATATATATATATATATATATATATATGTATGTATATATATGTGTATATATATATACACATACATACACATATACATACACATATACATACACATATACATATATATATATATATATATATATATATATATACATACATATATATATATATATATATATATATCTCAAGTTGCCAGAATCAATTTTGGTTATTTTTACTATTATGTTACTTAAGCATGTTAAAAATCTAGCTTTAAACTCATTATGCTCCAACTTCCTATATAATTATAAACCACAAACCTACAAAATAAAGACAAAGAAAACTACAAGAATAACATTAAACTCAACAACATTAACTTGATGTGATGGATGATGCTGTTGTCCTGTATGGAACATGACTGAGGTACTGACTGCTGTGCACAGGAACTTTTGAGTTTGACACGCTTATACCAACAGGCATTTCCTGGTGGCTGGACCTCCCATGACACTTTTCTATGTTCAGATGGGCTGTGAAACGTCCCTCCACACTGAGCACTGGGACAGCATTTAGCCTTCCCTTGGGATGAAGGCGTAATTTACATAGTAAGTCTCTGTTCTTTTCTCATAGCTCTTATCAATGCAATACACTTTGGAGTCTGCCTTATCATAAATTCAAATACAAACGTGGAAACTAAAATTGCAGAACAGTATTCCTTCTTGTCTTCTAGGTGATCCAGAATATGCTTTTATTTTTTTAAAGATAATAGTTGAAATAAAAAGATGAAATAAAAAAATATTCTTCTTGAGAGCTCAAAGGCCCATAAGAATATACCTAAGAATTTTAGTTTGGGAAATGATGCCATAATATTTTCAACTTCTCCAACTTGTCTTTCTCAGAAAGTGCACATAGACACAGAAACACATACAGACACATACACACACACACTCTCTGACAGCTTCTACTCATCTTGTTTGGTCTGCTGTACAGAAATTATGCATGTTCATCACTACAAGAGTTTTCAATTAAATTAAAGTGCCATTTTTGCACCTTTGGCTATGACAAGAAGATGCAAAATGATCAAGTTCCACTTCCTAACTCTTTAAATAAAGAGAAACATGTATATCATCTATGATTTTTTTTAAAAATATGAAGTGTTGTGATCTAGTTAAAAGAATAAATTACTTTTTAAAAGCTTATAATAACTTTTATTCTAATCTGAGGCTGTATGCACATGTAACTTTATACATAGAAAATAATTTTTTTTGGAACTTAAGTTGCTACTGAAATATAAAAAACACACAACACAATTTTGATTAAAAAAAAAGCCCAATTAATACAAATTCTGAAAAACAATTTCACAGCAAATAGCCTTTAATTTATATACATTTAGAAGTCCTACATAGCTCAAGAGTTTTAAAAATAAGCTTTAGTGAACATGAGAAAATAGAAATGAACTGGAAATGTCATACAATGTGCGTAGTTTCAGCACACAAAAAAGTCTTTCCATTTGGTTAACATCTATAATAGAAATCTCACTTGAAGAAAACACTACTATTGTTCTCTTGTCTTCAAAATCCTAAAAGCAACTAATATGCATTACACCTTAACATACCTAAAAACTGTTGATGATGTTGACTTTGGGCAATTACAGTTTGCTCAACAGATGTGCCTGTCTGTTGACCACTTCCTGTGAAACCATCTGCAACCCCATCCACTTTCTGCATAGGCTTGTACCTAAAAATATTAGATGGGAAAAAACAAATAAACCAAATTATTCCTTGCTTTTTTGTACTGCACAAAACTCCCAAGGCATTCAATTTTATCCTGTCTTCTTTAATGTTTCATGATAGTTGGATAGGATTCTTTTCCCTTGACAGTCTCATAAAGCTAAAGTGAAGAAAGTTTCTCAATTGTGAAAAGAAAAAGGGGGAGGGGCTAGGAAGAAGACCCATTTTTGAAAATTCAGAAATCTACCTAAGAAAGAGTTTTGAGGCATTTCTTTGGACAACAACGGCAAAGATGTTCCTGGTTATAGTTTTAATGATTTGAATATAACTTTTAATGGCCAATGGGTCAAGGTAGAAACTCTTTAAATACGTTGGGATTTTAATCTAAACAAAGATCTAGGAGGTAGGGCCTCAGAAATGTTGATGAATGGCTTTCAATTTATTAGTATCTCTAAAATATGAATCAGCCTATCAACTCTACCATATCTTCGAAAGCCTCCCATGCATCTCAACACATGTGTCTCCCTTAACTCTTCTCCATATTTGCAAACAGAAAAACCCTAAGTATCAGCTTGCAGCAAAATACATGCAAGAATCCATCTATAAGCCTAATTTACCAAATTAAGAAAAAGAAACCCTAAAGTCACCTACAGTTCTGTATTTATCTTTAGGTCCTAGTAATAGAAACTCATGAACTTTGCATACTGCTAAGAAATTTAAAAAAAAAAATGTTTCAGTAGCATGGTCAAGAAGGAAAGCCTGCTTGGAAGACATAAAAAATATATTAAAAACTGGGCAACCCTGCTAGGATAAACAAATACAAAATAAGAAATAAGCATCAACCCTAGCTGGTTTGGCTCAGTGGATAGAGCATCAGCCTGCTGAATGAAGGGTCCTGGGTTCAATTCCAGTCAAGGGCACATGCCTGGGTTGCGGGCTCGATCCCTAGTAGGGGGCGTACAGGAGGCAACTGATCAATGATTCTCTCTCATCATTGATGTTTCTATCTCTCTCTCCCTCTCCCTTTAGCTCTGAAATAAATAAAAATATATTTTTAGAAAAGAAAGAAACATCAACTCTAATTTTTATTTTTCCAATTTTTTTTAAGATTTAACTTATTTTATTTCATAAATTTAGAAAAACTAAGAAAAAATTGAGATTTATATCTTAGAGATACCATCATTCACTTTAGGATGTCTGTCCTTCCATTCTTTTTTTCCCTTCATTTCTAACTATACTTATAAACAAAACCACCTCCAGACATTTGACTCTTAACATTAATACCATAATGCAAGTGGATCATTAATATGAATTATTGTGACTAACAATGTCCATAATACATGAACAGGATATACTCAAAGATGGCTGCATTCTGATAGCAGATATAGAATGAATGGACCTGGTGAAACATCATACAAAGTAATGCTTTAGTTGCCTTAAAGAATGATTCAATCTTGAATGTTATTAATTATAAGTTAGATAAATGAAACTTCAAAGAAAAATTGCAAAGTCATTCATAATGAGATTTATATTTATTTCTTATATGACAAAAATAAAATCAGAAGATGAACAGAGTGAAAAAAGGGTACAATACTTCATCCTTATTATCACTTTAGTGATGATTCCACATCACCAAAATGTTGGTTGCTATTTTCTAATGATATAAAAGAACTCAAACATGTTCTTTTATTTAATGGAAAAACCATTGGAAAGTACTTTTCAATTGGTTCATACCAAGAAGTGGCAGAAGGGATAGTAATGTGATGTTCTAGAAATGCTGTTTATGAAAAATAGAATTTTTTTCATTTATTTTCCTACTTAAAAATTATCTTAGCCAGGCAAAAAATCTTTCTGAGGCAAATACTTTGAGTACTTCTGTGGGGAAGTTGCTAACCATTCATTCTGTCTAGAAAATTTGAATGATTGTATCCTTAGTAAATAAATTTAACAAAGTTTCCTGTCCTCATTGAGCCATCTCAGGTGTCATTTGATTTTACCCTCCTTTTATCAGCTATGAAATTTTATATTTTATATAAAATAGGCTAAAATTGCTTAACCATGTTTCTTCATTTAAGTTAATTAAGTATGGCATTCATGGAGTTAGTAAACAAAAGTGGTTAAAGGAATTTGAATTATTTACTCTGAAGAAGAGAAAATGGAAATGTTTCCTATAGAATTCAATATATTAAATTTTAACATTGGATTAGTGAGTAATTATGAGATTTTGCCAAGCTATGCTTCATCAAATTTCCTTTGTCCTTCACAAGTGCTTAATGGGCACAAATATCAAGGACAAGTGGAATTTCACCATAAAAGGAAATGACATATTTCTCTCAGTCTGTGAGTTTTCAGAGAATGGATGCTATCTCACAACCTTCTTGCACACAGTACTTAGCAAGCCTGCAATCTTACAAATAAAATTATCTGCTCCCTCAGAAAAATGTAGACATGAACGTTCCTAAGGGAAAGAGAGATTATATTTTTAACAAGCACTCAAAATCATAATTCATTATAATTAATGCATGATTATACATAATAATAATAATGATACTGAGTGGGAAGCATTGATTATATGTACAGTGTATTACACAGGAGATGAAAAATGCATCAATATTAGCTTATGGGGAAAAAGAAAATCAGCTGGTGAATTCTGGAGAAATGTTGCAGATCAGTACTTAAATACAAAACTTATATAGGAGACGTAAAGAAGAAAAAAAAAGAAAATAGAACTGAGAAATTAGTGTTTTTATTCTAATCATAAAATTAAGGGTAGCAAGGTAAATAGTGGATTAAATGGATCAGGCAAAGATGCACTACGTGCATCCATTCTTGGTTACTCTGTCGATAGGCTCTTTATAAGCGAGAACGTTATGTTGTACTTCCTCAGAGAAAGGTATGGGGATAAATTTGGTAGGGGTCTGTGCCATAAAGAATGACATCAAGAAGCACAGGAGTATGGTTGTGTACAAGAGCAGTATTAGTGAGAGCTAAATATGAGACAGCTTCCAGGTAGTGCTAACTTTAGCTTTTCCTGCTTTAACTACTAAATCATGTGATAGAACAGTGTATTGTCTGGCATTGCATTTGGTACTTAGAAGGAATTCCCGGAAATCACAAATATTGGACTGAGGAAAGCTAGATGTTCATATTCCTGATGCTCTAAGAAAAAAATCCTATCCCTGCCATCACCTCAGAGGGTTGGGTCTTCCCAGAGGAAGATGGAGTTTAACAGGAAGTCAAGAATAGGAACATTAAAAATAGGCTAAACAAATATCTGTGGTAACTGATTCTGCTTGGAAGAAACAGTTATAGATATTACTAGAGGCCCGGTGCACAAATTCATGCACCAGTGGGGTCCCTCAGCCTGGCCTGTGGGATCGGGCCGAAACTGGCTCTCTGACATCCCCCGAGGGGTTCCAGATTGCAAGAGGGCACTGGCCAGGCCGAGGGACCCCACCGGTGCACAATCGGGGCTGGGGAGGGACATGGGAAGTTGGCCAGTCCGGAGGGACCATGGGAGGGCTCCAGGGCATGTCTGGCCCATCTCGCTCAGTCCCAATCGGCAGGACCCCAGCAGCAAGCTAACCTACCAGTGGGAGCATCTGCCACCTGATGGTCCGTGCATGTCATAGTGACTGGTTGACCAGTCGACTGTCTGCCCCCTGGTGGTCAGTGCATGTCATAGTGAGCAGCTGAGCAGCCTTAGCATATCATTAGCATATTACACTTTGGTTGAAAGGATGACCGGACACTTAGCATATTAGGTATGTCAGTATCTGGGTAGCTTTCCATAAATTTCAAATGATAAACTCGTGCTAGGTCAACCCAACAAAATCCTGGGATTCGGGTTTAGGAATTGATTATTTTAACAAGTTCTGAAATGTTTCTTAAGGAGCCTGCACAGCACCAGTCCATAGGAGCCTCTTGGCCTGATATAAATTCCTTCAGCCCACTTCTGTAGAAGTATATTGCTAACATTAGAGATAAGCCATTTTTTTATAACTGTCATCAGTTTTCAATAAACTGCATGTGGAATATAAGTAAATACCTCTGAATGTATGGTGAATGCATGAATGAATGCTCAGAGTAACGTATTTCATTTTACATACTATTAATTGATCTTAACATGTATCAAATCAATGTAACAAACATTAATTGAGCATTTACTATAGGCATATAGGGGAATGGATTTGAAAAGGCTGCATATAAATAGAATTTTTCCAGCACAGTTTTTTTTTTATAATCTATTGATTTATATGATAATTCAACATTCTCTTAACTCTAGTTGAATTTCAACTGATGTCTTAGAATTAAAACAATCATTTTCAGGTTTCCTGTCTCTACCTTTTTCATAAAATCATCACCATTTAAATTATAAACTGTAAAAACCAGAGATATTTTTTACTGAAACAAAATTGTTGAATCCTTTAAAAAACAAAACAGCTTAGTAATCTTTTAAACAACAGAACTCGCTCCCTTTTCCCATTTATTTTACAAGTGCATTATTTTTAGATTAGGTTTCCTTATAGTAGATTCTTAGCACTCCCTAGTTGCCTGTACTCTGAGAAAGACCTGTGCTGCAATCTAACGAAGAAACAGCTCTTGGTTTCAAAGTCAGTAAGAGGCAAATGATAATTTTAACAGCTTGCAACTCCATGGGCAATCAGAGCTAAAGTTGTTAATGATTAAGAAATCAAAGAAACTCTAATGCTTTAATAGCTGAGTGCATGCATGAAACCTGTCACTAACACAGAAAATCTGGAAAATTATTAGGAATCTTTCACCATGGGGTTAGTCTTAGCTGTTATTTAGAACTTGGACAGCTATAACTCTACTGTAAAATAATATCTAATTCTGTCAATAATTTCACATGGACAGACACTGGAGGAGTCCAAAGGAAGGCAAAGAACCATTGCATTCAATGAACAGTACCAGGTGGAAGGACTTTCAACAGACTAAATGGAACATTTGGAAAAATACCTTTGAAGCGAAAAATGCAAATGCAAAATCTGAATTGTACAGGCAAATAGAGTCATCATTAATGTAAAACTCTAGACAGTATGTAATCATTTAATTTGCATGAACAAATCTATATACTGAGCTCATAATCAGGGCAAGAAGCTAAAATTTTTTATTGGAATATTGAAATTCTCTTTGGAAATATTGTCCCAGAAAGTGTTTCTATGACTTGAGGTCTGAAATGAACCAAATGATATAAATGTGAGATCAGAGAAAATAGTGAATGTTAAGAGTGCCATTTTTTTTTCAGAATAGTAACTAACTCCTTGATGTCACACTGAATATGTCTGTATCTAAATGGATTCCCACATCCACCCTGCTGGTCAATGCGAGCTACTCCCTCTTCATTAGTTCTACATCTATAATTGGGCAAAGGGAGAAGGAAAATTTTAAATTCAAATGAGATAGTAGTATTAATTACAGCAGTTCTAGGAAAAAATCTGGGAGAGGTGGGGAAAGGAGAAGGTTGAAGCTACTGGCTAAAATGAAAGCTGTGGATCATTCATTCATTTAACACATATTTGACAATATGCTCAGTGCTCTCTTAGGTGCTGAGGATGAAATGTGCAAAGAGGCAGACAGGGTTCTCTTATTTCATGAATTTCTTCACTGACTCCTCTTAGCATAGATAATTTAGAGTTAACTGTATAGAACTGACTTAGTCTTGTTACAAATATTCACGGCACTTTCATGACAGCTCTTTTATCTATAGCTGAGCCCTTCTGTTAAACTGATTCTAATCTAGATAGATGCCCCCACTCCTGTATTTGGAGAATAACAACCTGACTCCTCCTAATGCCAAGACAGCAACAAAAACAGAAAAAGGGCATCCGAGGCTTTATCCAGGAAAAAATAAATTAGTGAGGTTCTTGCATATAGCAAAATTAAATGGGCCTCGGTATCCTTAACAGTAAATAACGATGTACTTGCCCAACAAAATCATGCATACAAAGTGCTTATGGCAGAACATTTCAAATGTTCAATAAATGCTCATAGAAGAATAAGTGGTGACTCCTAGTATTATCAAACTTTACATTAATTACTATAGTTACTAGTTAACTGAATTGTGATTCTTCTGTCTTCAATGGAAAATATCTTTACATTAGGGAGTGCTACAGTGGCACAGTGAACATTAAATATCTACAAACTGAGATTCTTTGTCTCCAAAAGCCAAATGCACAGGCACTGATCATCTTCCTACTGAAAACTCCTGCCACCCTCAGCTGCCTCAGAGCAATTTACCAGCCCTAGGTGCTTAGCTCTGAAGGGACTCCAGGGAATTCATAGTCTAGGAAAGGAATTGTAAACTATTAATATCAATCAAAGTTGAAAACCACTGGCCTAGAGGTATACGAAATGGAAACCACGCTTGCCCAATTGCCAGGCTTCATTCTTATCCAAAACAGCCTTATTCTTAAAGAAATATTTTTCTCTAGGGCACCAGTATAATAATGATAATAGCACTTAGTACTTATCCAACACTTGCATATTTCCAGTTATAAGAACACTTTACTTTTTTTTCATTTAAACTTCAAAGCCTTCTGTGAGGTAGTCTATTATTCATTTCCATTTAGCAGATGAAGACATCGAGGTTCAGTGAAGTTCCGTCAACACTCTGCAGAAGTGTCAAAGCAGCCTGTACTCAAACCCATACCTCCCAATGTTAAATACAGGGGCCTTCTCACTTGTCTATGACAAGTAGATGAAGAAAGGTCTTCTAATAACAAAGGTTCTAGTCCTCACTCTCTTCTGAGAAACATGCATGCTTTCACATCTGTCTACGGCCACAGCAAAAGTAGCCCTGTTGTACCATCTTTCTAATAAGCCTCTATCTCCCCTTCCCCCGCCCCAGAACGACAAATGTTCCTTTTTTCACAGGATCCAATTCCTATGGAAAGACCATATGAAGAGGGAGGAAATGACATATTCTGTCACATATTTAGGACATACTAAAGTGTGATTTTTTTCCTTTATTACATATGCAAACATTTTATTACAGTTGTACATTTCTGTTTGGGTTATCTTACCTGTTTAAGGTGGAATTCATCTAAGAATAAAATCAAGGGGACTGGGTTCTAGTCCTGATTGCTCTATGACCTTGGATAAATTGTCTACCCTTTATGAACTTCAGTTTTCCCAGCAAGAAGATGAGTTGGACTAGGTGATCTCTTCCCTCCAGCTCTAACATTCTATTATTCTGTGATATCTCTTTTAGATGTGATGGGCATATTTGGTATGCAACTGTTGGTTGTTAAGTATTTGTTGAAGGAATGATAACTGCAGTTTAAATATTTTGAGGAAGGCTACTGGGATCAAACACAGCCAAGCACATTGTCAAAAGCACTTGGCTCTATTCCACCACTTTTGCTGCAGGGATTTGGAAGGATAACTAAAACGTATGTGTCAACACCCTCTATGTGCTTCTTTTAAATATTAAAAATAAAACTGCACCAAACATTTTTACTTAGTTTGTAGCTCTAAAAATTACTGATATCCATTTTGCTCTATAATAATCTATTTGTATAAATTATTGTAAACAATAGTTTATGGGTGAATTCCCTTGGAAACGAAAGATTACCACATGTGAGCATGTAAGTTATTTTCACATAAAATATTTTCAGCAGAAGGTATTAAAGAACAACTATTATACAGTCTTCTGCTTCTTTAACAAGGGTACTTTACCTCTTCTTGATCACCTATAATTCCATCAATTAGCCAGTTATTAAACTGTGTTAGACTAGATTCTGGTCACTAGAGTGATACTCAAAGGACCTATTGGAGTGCAGCCTGCTGTGTTAAATAACCCAAAGCAAATAGAAGACCCTTGTCTAGTTATATTTCCTCTTGCCTGCTTTTGTATCTCACGATTTTATGTGAATCAAGTGGGCTCTAATCTGCTTCTATATTTTAGGTAAATAGCTTGAGAATGGCTTCATCTTCTCAAGTAAGCTAAACTACAGGCTCTGTGACACCTGTTTTTCAATCAGAAGCTGTTTCCATTTATTTCTTGACTCATGCCTATGTTCCTTATGGTGGTGTTGCTGGAAATCTGATTTATAAATAGGTGGAATTTTCCTTTACTACCTTATCAAATAGTCAAATGAAATACCATATGTAAAGGAGATCTAACAATTATAAAGGAATACAAAACAGCGATCAGATCATTATTTCTGCTACAACTACTATGATTCCAAACTTATCAGAAAAATGACTTTTAAAACTTCCCTTTTATTTGACAAAATAATCACTGAATATACTTGAATTTTCTTAATATAAGAATATGTGAAACATACATTTCTACTATGGAAGATGTGTACATACAGATGAATACAATAAATCTTGAGGCACTTAAACAATTTGAATATTCTAAAACAAGAGGCCTGGTGCAGGACATTCGTGTACTGGGGGGGTGCAGTCCCTCAGCCCAGCCTGCGCCCTCTCGCAGTCCGAAACCCCTTCGGGGATGTCCGACTCCCATGGAGGCCGGAGAGGCTCCCGCCCCCTCCACTGTGCTTGCCAGCTGTGAGCCCAGGTTCTGGTTGAGTGGCGCTCCCCCTGGGGGAGTGCATTGACCACCAGGGGGCAGCTCCTGCATTGAGCATCTGCCCCCTGGTGGTCAGTGTGTGTCATAGTGATTGGCCATTCTGCCATTTGGTCGATTTGCATATTAGCCTTTTATTATATAGGATATGTAATACTATGTTGCTTGTATTTTAACAGGAGAATGAGAATCTCTTCTTATGTGAATTTTAATATATTCAATAGAATCATTTGAGTTTTGGAATCATCTCATATTTAAGCCATAAAACAAATGACGTGCTCTTTCCCATTGTTTATAACAAATGCTCTTATGCCTACATTTAGACTTAGGGAGAAAACCTCTCCTCTCCCATCCAAGTGTTTCTACACAATGGGCAATCTGCCTTCATTTCAGGCCCACTGATGCTGCCAGTTGATAGAATCCTTCAGACACAAGGGAAATCTCCCTCTGTCCTACTGATCCAATGAGGGATCCATGAAGTTGATAACACTAACACTGCAATCAGTTAGCCAGACACCATTCCAAGAGCAACTATCTACAATCCAAAACTTTTATAATTAAAAAAAATTACAGGAAATTTTAGGATTTCTTTGGTTGTCTAACATTTATTTCATGAGAAAGTAAAAACTAAAGTTGGCACAATTTATTAGTATTACTAAAAATTTTACATCATTTCTTAAATACATCCACATTATATCTAATTCTAAAAAACATTTACTACTATACTGTGATTGTAGAGTTTATATGGCTTGTTAAACTTCACATCTCTGGAACCTTTTAATTAAGAGACCTTTGTTAAATCTTAGGTCTTGCTTCCCTAACCCAGGCTTTTAAAATAAAGAATGTATCTTAAAGGCTTCCATTTCCATGAAAATTTGCTTGGTAGGATTTATTTGCAGTTATATCACAGGAAGAAATAGGCTTCTGCTGTCTTAGGTGCAGTTCATTAAGCTTTTTTCATATTTAAGTTTGAGCATGTGTTATTTTTGAATCAAACTTTTTTTCCTTGATTGCACCATCACCTCCACTGTGTAGTGCTGCTATAAATGAGTGCAGAGACCTCATAAATTAAAAGCTATAAATATTGCCATAACAGGTGAAAAAAATCATAACCCAAGACAATAACACTTTGTTACAATTCACACAAACACTATCTCCAAACACATTATGTGCTAGTGTTCTATGATTTATTATTTTTTTCCAGAGCCTTTCTTAATATCTTTCGTGAACTATACCTCAAAAAATAAGGATCAGCAACTTAAAAAATATGGTTGAGAATCTGTGAATTAAAAATCTAAATCCCTTGAGATATCTTTACATCATATCCAATCTTGTCCTGACTCTTCAGTTTGGAACACTTGCACTAGAAACTATGACTGTGTAAAACCACTTTACCTCTAGTCTCTTCCCATTACGTATTTCTAGCCTAAAACCAAAAAATCATCTCTCCAGAAAAAAATCTGAAAGTTTCATTGTTTTGCTTCAAAGCATTATACAACTTCAAAGCTATATTCTGTACAAAGAACAAACTTAACTTCTTATACAACTAAATCCTTTAATCTCAGATCCAAACTACTTTTTAAATCTCGTTTCCCACTAAACTACTCAACCTCCTCAATTCTTCTTCTGCAATGCCGACCGCACCAAATCAGAGCAGTTACCAAAGACATCGTGAACTTTGCCCCTTTATACTTTCGCGTACATTATTCCCTCTGCCTGAATGTTCCTCTCTTTCGGATTCCTCTAAATCCCCACTCAAATAGCACTTTCTCTATGAAATTTCCTAGTTCTCCCTCTCCAATAATTTGATAAAAATTCCTCTGTATTCCAATAGGTCCTTGATCAAAGCTTTATTTTAGTACTTCTCATACTGCATTACTTAAAAAACAAAATAAAACAAAACAAACAAAAAAACCACACCCAAACATGTGCTTTCCCATCTAATTTCTTAACTCCTCAAAGGTAAGGGCTGTGACTTCTCTCTGAATTCAATTAGTACTTGCTGACAAAATAGAAAAGGGAATCCTGTGTGATATATTCTTTCTCCAGCAATGACTTAGAGCTAATACTTCTGATGGCTAAGGGACTAGTCATTGATCAATGGATTAGGCAGAATGATGCAGATTATCTGGTTACCTATGTGTAGACTTTCTTTCTGCTACCTAATTCTGCATGCTCAATGGAAAATATAAATTATAACTACTGCCACAGCTGTACTACACTGTGGGGGGAGGGGGAGGGGGAGAGGGAGAGGGAGAGGGAGAGGGAGAGGGAGAGGGAGAGGGAGAGGGAGAGGGAGAGGGAGAGGGAGAGGGAGAGGGAGAGATAGAGATATCTTTCATTTTATTTACTACAAACTGTAATATAAGCCACATGAGACTAGAAGGCCTCAGCTGTATAACAGCATCATGGGCTTATGTAAATCATTTGATGTGAGAGTTAATTGAAAAATAGGACTATTAATGCTTTGATTGTCACAAGGCTGTGTGGCCAGACTAGACTGAGGTATCTTCAATTCTAAGATCTTGGTTCCATCCATCCATCCATCCATCCATCCATCCATCCATTCATCCATCCTTTCTTCCATCCATCCATCCATCCATCCATACATCCATCCATACATCCACCCAACCACCCACCCATCCAGCCAACCACGAATGCTTGAGCTTTCTTACAGCTCGAATACCTACAATTCTACATCTATGAAAGTTGGATTCAAATAAAATGTAAGAAATCCCGAACATTCTGAAAGAATTTATACTGTGTCAAAAAGAATGGCTCGAGGGATGTACAGAATTGCAGGTAACAATCTCATGAATGTGAAGCGCATTTCTCCAGCTGGCATTTGCTTGGGTGTGCTCTTTACGCTTGTATTTAGTTTCCCTGTCTGGATAGCTTGGGATGTCACATTTAACTTAAAAGGGGCCAAACAGGCTGACTGATAAGTAATTCTGAAAGATTTGGAAAATAGGCAGGATGAATAAAATTCTAAATCATATATGAGAACTGTCTGTCGTGAAAGTATGCCAACAATAGTGACATTCTTTCACACTTATGTATTTGTTCAGAAAAAAAGGAGACCAAACATCTAAAGAAACACATAGCTTTGACATATCAATGACAATTGCGGAGTCTACCTTTGTTTCTGTTGCATGGGTTGTTGCCTCATAGCCATATACTGCATATCTTCTTGCAGACGATTGAGAGGGGAATCTGGCTTGACACGAATCCCATAGTAATGGTACTTGGAGTTTCCTCTTCATAAAAGAACAACAAACATTAGAGACACAAAAAGTCAGTCAAACCTGTATTAATCATATAATATAGGATGTCCATATAACTTCTCATTTGGAAAAAAATATAAAAGCAGCATATTAATGTTATATATTTGTGATATGTCCTAGATACTTGTATATTTTGATGGTAAATACATTTGAGGAATCAAAATAAGATTCTAAATCCACTGGCTCAAGGCCCTAAAAAAAAGTCCTTATAAACTTTCTCTTAAATATTGTTAAATAATCCACTTATTCCATTTAAGCTACATTTTATTTTAAAATTTATGTTTTAAATTTAATTTAGAAAGGGTAAGAGTGAGAAAAAATTCTGGCCAACAAAAATTTATTAACAGGATAAAGAATTGAGCACTAAAGAATAATTTATAATAAAAAGTTTATACAGAACCAACAGAAAAAAAATCTTAATTCTACCTTTCTTAGGTAAGTTCTACATTTTTCAAGTTCTATTACTGCAGGGATGATGAAGATAACTTCACTGATGCAAGATGTTGTGGAGAAGTCTATTATATTTAATATTTTGAAACCTAAAAAGAAGCATGCATTTACTCATTTTGAAACATTTTATTAGTCTCTGTTTTTATGGGTTTATATTAGTTTTGCAGGCTGAATAAGATGTGTCACAACAGACATGGGGAAATTTCTCTGTGAAAATGTTAAATTTCCACCTGGAATAAAAATGTCACCATTACCCATGCTCAGGAGCAAGACCATATTGTTATTAGAAATGACAAAGTTTAGCCCTGAATGAAATGTGAAATTCTTGCAAATATAACATTTTAAATATGTGAATTTTTACAAAGAGAAAATAGTTTTTCATAACCCTATATATAGCAAGACATCAGTACTCTTTCAATTTTTTTCTTTCATTTATAACAAGAAATGCAAGGGGAGTGGATTAAATATTTTATATAAAAACAGCACAATGTACAGTTGATTTATTATAGAATTGTACACCTGAAATCTATATAATCTTATTAACCAATCTCACCTCAATGAATTCAATTAAAAAATAAAATAGGAAAATAAATAAATAAAAGTTGTGGGAGAATTTCAACATGAATATCAATGAATTATGGTTACATAAGTTCAACAATGATAACCAAACAAAACAGAATTTTACTTCCAAAATTAAAGAACATATATTAGATGAACCCTAAATATATGAAAACACATTAAAATTTTGTTATAAATAATATTGCTAGCTTTAAAAAAATGTAGGGCAGCCCTAACTGGTTTGGCTCAGTGGATGGAGCGTCGGCCTGCGGACTGAAGGGTCCCGGTTCGATTCCGGTCAAGGACATGTACCTTGGTTGCTGGCACATCCCTAGTAGGAGGTGTGCAGGAGGCAGCTGGTCAATGTTTCTCTCTCACCAATGTTTCTAACTCTCTATCCCTCTCCCTTCCTCTCTGTAAAAAATCAATAAAATATATTTTTAAAAAATGTAGGGCATCTGAGTACCTATAAAGTTCCTGCAAAATGAACCAGTGTGAAAACCTAATGCCTCTATAAAAAGCTTTCCACTAGCAGAGATTGTATTATGTCTCCAAAATCCACTACAGAATAGAGCAAAAAACAAAACCAAAAAATACAAACCCCATTAGTAGTGTTCTCTGTAGGAAGTGGAGAATGACAAGGAGGCATGGCAGGGTGAGAAGCAGCAGACATTAACCAGGGGATACAGCCAATGACAGGGCTACAGTGTGAAATGGTGTCTCTCTTGTGAGACCACGAAGCAGACGAAGTGTCCAGTTTCTTACACATCAGCATTTGTTTGGGTTGGGGCAGGGGAGGTGGTTTCCTTTCCACTGGCCATGGGGCAGGTCAGCATGTCCCATGGTCTTGGATTAAACTTAATTTGTAAATGGGGCCTACAAATGGCACTTTTTCAGTTGCCTTGGTTTAGAAACATGGCGATTTCATTTACTTCTTAGCTAGTTCTAAAACTTGAGAAAATGTCTGGTTCTGGTTTGAATGAATTCACCAGTTAATTTTATTGCTGGTTAAATAAAAGTTCTACATACAGTTTGCTTTAAAAAATTATCTGAGTTAATTTGTGTCATGATTTATATGGATTTTCTTTCTGTTCTCTGGTTTAGAGGTAGAAAGGAGTGCTATTTAGTTTCCATGGTAGAAAGACTCAGTACTGTGACTCCTACCATTGTCAGTTTTTCTATATGAGAGCTCTGCTATCTTCATAACACAGCATTTGTTTAAACTTTCCTCACAGGATTTCTTTTCTCCTTATTCTTCTGGGCTGTGCTTTCCATTCTTAATTATAAATACTATATAACAATTTTAAAAGGAACAGAAGACATAATTGTTACACAGTGAGAAGAGGGAAAAAAGAATACCAGAAAGTAAATGCTGCAATATTGCAATATGCACTTATAGAGTATGGATTCTACTCATTCACAAACCCAAACAACCCTAATTTTGTCACTTTCTATTTTAAAGATGTGTTTTAAGATTTGAATGGAGCTTCAAAATAGGATCCATTGAAATCCCTTTCAGTAACAAAAGAAGCACAATAGAGCTTTAGAATGTTGAATAAAGCCCAGAGTTTCAAAATATTGGCACAATATGCTTAACTACTGAGCCATTAGCTAGAAGATAAGAGGTTAGGTCCCAAACAATGATTTCTGGGGGGGAAATAATACTCAAGAAACAAAAAGCTTTTTTTCAAGGGACTGAAAACCAGTATACCTAGAAGAAAATACACTTATGAGAAAAACAAATCTCCAGCAATCCGAAAGTAACAGAAATAGTTCACTTGAAATGCAACAGAAAGAAATGATTCACACTTTGAATACATACAGAACTTATAAATCTAATAAAATTGACACACCACTCTTTTCAGCATAAATTTATAAGGTCAATTACTAAGGCTCAATTTACTTTATGAAGAATATTAATAAAAACCCTTTATTAGGATACTATAAAACTGTGACTTGAAACTAATTAAAGGTAGATCATCTAATGTTATATAGTGTAGCACCTTTATTTTTATACTATTTTATTATTTAATGTGGATTTCTATAGGAAATCCACATTTTTTATTTCTCAGGAAATAAAAAAATCCATATCTTTCTGCCCAGCTACTTAAAATATTTGTGTTATTATAGAAAAGTAAAAATGACCCTGTTTGAGGAAAGTATCTAGGAAGTAGTCTGGAGAAAGGGTTTAAGATATGAAATAACCATTCTGCGTCTAGACTTTTGCAATGCACTGTTCAGCCACCAGCCAGGTTTCCTGCCTGTGATCCACCATCAATTGTCACTAGCCAAAGATTTAACCTGTCTTGTTGCTATTTCTCCTGATACAGGCAAGTCAAGGAGCAATTGCTGACAGCAACCAAGGAAACTCAGTACAGTCCTGAACGGGTTTTTCCAACAATTGCAACTAGGTTATCAGTCCCTGGTTTCACTGGGCAGCCCCTAAAAGTGAGTTGCTTACTGTATAACCTCACCTTTACAGGTCTGCATCTCAAAACTCTGGACATAGAGCCCAGTAGTATCTAATGGTCCTATAAAAAGTCCAATTAAATTTAAAATTTGTGCCATGCAAAAAAAAAAAAAAAGTAAAAGTAAAAGTGAAGCTCCACAGTTCTAAGTATTATTTCTATCATATTTTGACAAGGAAGCAAACTGAAAAACTAAGAGTCTTCTTCACATTTTTGGCTTCCATGCAATAAAACTAAACTATATTTTTACTCCCATACATGTATGGTTTCATAATCAAGAGTTTAAAAAGGCTAAAATGAGATTAATTAGGACCATGTCATTATTCAGGGCTTAAAACACTCATATTTTTCAAGTTCACCAAATGATTTTTAATTGCTCTCCAGAAATGACATGAGAAAAACTCAGCTTAAATTTCTTACTCCAGACATTTCAATGTAATTTTTCAAGAGTCAAGAAATAGACAGTTTTCCATTTAATATGTTACTTTACTCATCATCTTTAGTATGGTTGTGTCCCAAAAGAGAAGACACTGATACATATTAACTTTTAAAGGATCACATGTGAATCTTGTATTAACAGGCTTGTTTGCCACTTCCTATGTGATTGGAGAACCAGCTCTCCTCAAAGCTTTGCTCAGTTGATGTTTAGGAGGATGCCTCAGTGGTTGGGTAGTATTTATTGAGTAATGACCTTTCTTTTCCCTGTGGGGGTTTATATACTGAGGTCATTCTGTATTTCTTCTTTATATGTTGATATCTGTAATCAAGTACTTTTGCTTAAACAATATGCTGAACGACTGTAATTTGAAAAAGAGAGGTTAATTTATGATCTAACTTTTCAATACTAACCTAGTTCCCAATCTCCTGGTTCGTAGTCCCATAAAAATGGACCTTATTAATTTTCCAAAAGAAGCAGCATTGACTGGGTCCAGTTTGTGTTCCTGACAGTGTCGCAGGTAGTGGTTGTATAGAGTGCTTCTGGGAAGGCTCACTCCTTCTGCTGTCTCGTAATTGTCCAACAGCCACTGGAGCTAGTGTAAACAAGACAGAGCCAACACGGAGAAACCAGACGATTAACAGGAAGGTCACAAGATAAAATACATCATCTGAAAGTGCAATATACAGAAATACTTGGATCGCCATCAAGACTTGTAATAGGGTAAACTGTTGTAATTCAGAGGCCAGTGTGGTCTGACTTTGAAAACTCTCAGAAATGTAAATAGCTGTACATCCCCATGACCGCAGGCCATCTCTATTCCTACAAACATTCAAACACATGTAGAGAGAAAATATTTTTTTCTGTATTGCTATTTTGGAGACAAACACCTCTTCAGGGAATTCTAATAATTCCATTAACTGGTCTAAAAAATAATTTATAATTGTTACAAAACAAAATATGTTCCAAACCTAGCAGTATGGCACATATGTTGCTAGAGTTGGCTTGTTATAACACATGAACAGCAGGCTTCCTTGTATGAGTTTTTATATTAAGGTTCTAGTCATTTAATACAATTCTAATTACTTATCTAATTTACTTACACAAGGTAATACAATAATGGCATTAACTACTGAGATAGAATTCTGTAATCAAAAAGGAAAACCAGTCATTTCTTCCGCAGAAGGTAAGAAACTCACTAGATTTTGGCTAAAAAGTTACATGTAAAGAAAAGGAATCATTTAAATTTTTCTACCTTAAAACTATGTTGCTTTTTCATAATTTTGGAAATTTTCATAATGTAGTTTGTAAAGCAATATTTTCTCAATCAGGGTTCTCATTTTAAAGTTTTATGTTGCTCTGTGTATATTTTTTTTAAAAAAATCTTTAAAGTACAGAATGAGCAAGAAAATTTTAGAAAAGCTAATTAGGTATGCATTATTGAGTTTTAATATTAGAAAAATTAAATTATTAATTTGTTCATTTATTTATTTATTTACAAAAGGAGAACTAAAATAGATTTAAATGACTTTGTTAAAGTCATATATTATCTCAGTACTTGAGTCTGGTTTCCAACATTTCCTGATCACTAACATACCAGTTATTATTTCCACAAAGGGAGCAAATATTTCACACTACTTGTCTCATCAAAAATTTCCACACCAATTATAAGAGGTATGCTAAAGAGTTGATATTTTACATGCAATTCAATGGAATATTTCTGTACACAGCCTTAACTATTTACTAGTTTTCTTTTAATATTAATTACATGACAGTAAAGATAAATATCTAAAAATGAGAGTTTACTAATTTCTCATGATCAAGAAAATGATCTTGTAGACAGATTTTTTTAAAGAATTTGAAAAAGCAAATTCAATAAAATATTTGAGGGTTTTATCATAAATTGTCTCTTATAAAAGTGGAATATAGTACAAAAATTAAAGTTCAATATAAAATATTTTGAGTCTAAAGGTATGTTAAAAGAGACCATTTTTAAATGAAGAAAAATTTTCCCAGAAGGAGTGTGATAATTACAGCAAAAGTTGACTTTAAAATACTCAGAAGTCTAAATGATATTAGTCACATTCAATGAATAATTTATAGAGAATAAAGCTTTTATTGGATTAGCTATGTGGTTCTCCGCAATGTCTAAACAAGTCAAATATAGTGAACTGTTCTGCAAACTGATGTTCTTTTTATAAGGGTTTACATTTTTAGAGATTCTTTATTTCTAAACCCATTTTTTAAAAATCCAAATTTATTTGTAATACGTATGAGTGTGTGTGCATACACATAAACGTGTACATATACTTACATATGTGTATAATATGTGTGATTAGTTGGTTGAAAAATTCCCCAAGAGTGGGTACTCTGGCACCTGTAATTTTGGCAGCAAAGCTGCATCTTACTCCCTTGCCCCTTGTCTGCAGGAGGAGGAACTTTAGTCCCTGCCAGAGGCCTAGACTCACTTTGGAAAAGCAGAAGGAAGTCAAGTGGAAGTAAAAGCCCTGAAGGATGGTGGTGGCTGTGCTGCACCATGGCTGGTCCAGCCAGGAAGCAGCCAATGGCTGTACCACCTCGGGGCGGTGCCCCTGCAAACTCACTGTGTACCTGAGGACTGGTTTAGGTCCCACCAGATAACTCTTGAGATTTATCTGGGAATTATAATCTGTGTTCTACATGCCGCTATTTAACCTTCAAGTTCTGACAGTAATGAAACTGTAAATCAGACATTTGAGTCTAAAACATAGTATAAGGAAGGATTAATTTTATTGTAAGAGAAACCTGGCAGTTAAGTATAACATAAAGGCAAACACTTCATGCACTGCCCAAGGGTAATTTGATACCTGCTATAAGATATATTTCTTCCTTGGGTATTGTGTTTAATAAAATGTATTTTGACACTAACATTCAATATCTTTAACATTAAATAATTTAGAACTAAACTATTACTATTTCTTATAAGTACTGTGCGCTAACCGATTGCACCACTGGAGCTCCTACTATTTCTTTTATTCTTTTTATAAGGTGTTTTATAAAATGTTTATTTACACTTGTGGTTTTAAAAACCCATAAAATACCATAGACACTTTTAACCTTTATCTTTAAAAGCTGATTATCCTACTAATGAGCTAACATAAATTCCTGTAAGGGTGGAAACCAAGATAATTGCATCTTTCAACCTTTACATTTAACCTATATTAATCAGGGTAGATTAAGGAAGGTGAATAGGTCCTATTTTTCCCAAAGGCAAATACTGATTGACAAATTAAAAAAATACGTCTTGCATTCTCCAATTAACATCTAAATGTAACATTTAGCATTTTCCCCACAGATGAATTCTTATACATTAGGATTCATTTTAAGTTCAGTTTACCAATGATATATATTTTACAAGTCTTATTCCTACCATAACTAGATTAACAGTACAGCAAAGTCAAGGGAGAGTGAGAATAAAATAAAGTTTTGCTTTGATCTCAATATATTTCAGTAGCTAAAACCAGTAAAAGTCATGAAATAATTATTTGCTAGATTGTGAAAAGTGTATAAAAATTAATGTCTAAAGTTTTTTATGTACTTTAAATGGAATTTTAAAAAAATGCACATGCTAAAGAACATTATGTGAAAATTGGGAACAATTAACTTAAGAACATTTCTACATTCAAATTTATAATCTGAAATATCACAAATTGAATACAATCTAAACCATTAAAGGCCAATTTATATTAATTACAACAGAGGAGTATAAATAAAGTTTTCAATGAAGAGAATTAGAATATTCTAATTTGATTTAGACAGACTATGCATCGTTTACCTGTAACATCTTCTCATACAATAAATTTAGAAATAAAAACATTCAAATAAAAAATTTTATACTAACAGACTGATATAAAAAGTGAAATTAAAAGTACTATTCTAAAAACATGGAGATAAATGATATCACCCTTGGCTTTGATTTTCTGAAGGATTAGATTGTTTGGAAAAGAAGCAGTGATCTACTTTTAATCTGATGGTGGCACAAGGGGAAATGATAGAGTGACCATATATTCTTTCACTCAAATGGTGAGCAGGGAGAAGACCTCTCTCTACCAACAATATTCACACATACACCCAATGAAGCATACTGGAAAACAAAACAATCTATATAATAAAAGCCTAAGCGACCATTAAGGAGGAACAACCAGAACAACCAGTCGCTATGATGTGCACTGACCACCAGGGGGCAGATGCTTAATGCAGGAGCTGGCCCCTGGTGGTCAGTGCACTCCCAAAGAGGGATCGCTGCTCTTCCAGAAGCCAGGCTTGCGGCTGGTGAGTGCAGCAGCGGTGGCGGGAGCCTCTCCCGCTTCTGCTGCAGCGCAAAGGAGCAGTGAGCTGCGTGGTAAGGAGCGAGGGATCCCAGATTGCAAGAGGGATGTCCGACTGCTGGCTTAGGCCCAACCCACACAGGTGGGGCTGAAGGACCCCTCCTCCACCCCAGTGGACAAATTTTGTGCACCAAGCCTCTAGTGCATATATAAGTTCCCAAATAAATGTACACTTGATTGGTAAAGGTACTCAGAAAACTGGAGGTAAAATAAGGCCTGTTCTCTTTTACTACTTGTTTTTTACATTCATTCATTTAGCAAATACTTAATGAGCATCTACTATGTACCAGGCACTGTTCTAGACACCAGGGATGCATCAGTGGACAAAACATATAAAATCCTTACACTCTTGGAATTTTCACTTATCAATACATACTTTCTGTTTGTCTATAAGATGCTACTAGTGAAATAAATGTAACTATGCTATTATTGTTAATAGAATAAAACATGGCATTTGGTGTAACTGTACTGTCACAGGTGGGACATCATAAAGAGCATAAAACAGACAAGTCAGACATGCATTTCAACTTGGATGATAACATAATTATAAAAGTAGAGCAGCAGTACCCAAGACTCTCCAGGACATGCTGAAAAAGGGATACAAAATTGAATACCCCACTCCATCGTCTCATGTGCAGAAAGATGAAAATCAAAGCAATCAAGTTGGATTTTTCTGAGAGCATTATTTCTGATTTAACCCTAATAGAAATTTTCTGAATTAGTATGAGTAACCAAGTGCATGAACAGAAAATAGGAAATCTGTTCAGGTCCATATTCCAAAATAGAATGACAACAAATTTTGAGCTAAGAAATCATGATTAAGATCCTTCTTTAGAAACTGATAAATATGGGACACAAATTATCAACTTCTTTTAACTTTTTGTCTAATGAAATTGACCCTTTGTAGAAACTGATCAAAGAACTATTATCATAAAGATGAATTCTTGTCTTCTTCAAAGAATCCCACAAACTTCAAATAATTCTATATCAGTCTTGTGCAGTGAGACAACCAATAGATTCTATTAACAATATTTCATTTTTAAAATACCTCTCTACTAAAATTTTTCTACACAACTGAAAATTACCAATTACGTTAACAAAATTTAAAATACCCTTAGCTGGTGGTTTTCAAGTAGAATGTATGCAGTAGTTTACTCTAGTTGTTAGATAAATCTAACAAGAATTAGGAGCATTACTAACTTCCTAAGAACAGAAAGACAACAGGGTCTTCTGGGCTCAGGGGGAAAGGAAACCTGACTGGTCAGAACACTGATCCTTTCTCTGCTCTTTACAGACCATTTGTAGAATCATTTGATTTTTAAAGACTTATCTATAAATGTGCTTTTAAATGAATGTAACTGTACCTCAGAAGTGTAATAAAATGAATCAGTACATCAAGAGAAAGAATATTACTGCATTAGCAACATTTACGCCCACTCTTTCTACATACTGAAATGACTCTGGCAGCTGTAAACAATATGGAAGATTTGTCATGCTATGTAATAAAAAGAATGAAGCCAAAGCATAACTAACAGTTAACTGTTGTTTATGCAGCTTAATTCACACGTTCATTAACACTAAATATTACAAATATTACTTCACAGATTCTAGAAGAAAATAATAATTTCAAAAAAACCCCAACCTCTTTGAAAAGTTTCTAACAAATCAACAAATAAAATTATACAAAAATTCTTATGCCCACATTATTGTTCATGAAAATACTAAGATGAATAATTCAAGTTAAAATTAAACATATAATTTACTAAACAATATACCTGAAATGAAAATGAAATGCGAATTGAATATCAAAGCACAACTTAGATTTGTAGACTTTCAAAAAAGATAACTGGAAACATCAGTGGTTTTTTTTCCTTGAGTCCCTGGATATTTTGACTAAAAGTGAACAACAGTTTCATGTGCCATTTTCAAACAACAAACACCAGTTAGTCACCACTACCCTCAAAAACATATAACATAATGACACAATAAATTAGTCTTTACCCACAGCCACAGACTCATGCTAACACAAAAAGGATATACTTAAGGAACCTATAAAAGAATGACACATTGCATATAAATTTTCAGAAAAGGAAAAAAATTATATTCCTTAAAGTGTTTAAAAAAGAAGGGTCAAAAGTATGTTATATTAAAAGTTATATCTAAAATTTTCACCAAAAATTGCAGGCATTCTCCAAGTTGGCTAAACTGTTTTTATTTGCCATGATACTTCCTCTTGGAAAAGAAACAAGACAAAGTACTACATCTAAAAACAACTAGGTAAATACATAGCATTTAGTGTTGTGTTGGAATATAAAATTTAAATCTTAAAATTCAAATCTTTAAAAAGCACAGTGAAAACATTTTCTGAGCCATAGGTTTCAGATTTACTGAAAGAATAATGGTATTTCTGAAATTTTATTTTCTATTAGCCAAAGGTTTTAGGTTTACTAAAAGAATAATTATATTTCTAAAATTTATTTTGGGTAATCTAATTTTGGACTTTTCAGTCATGAAATATGAAGAAAAATTTTTTAAAATCATAATAACTTATCTCTAAATTTAAGAATATACATGTTGTCAGTTGGGAGGGAAAACTAATTTTTACTATATTGCCATTGATATTAATTTAGCAGAAGAATTATCTAAAACATTTAATTCATAGGTATATTTACTTTCTAGTCAGAAATCAGGTTAACAAAATTAGTTTTAATCAGTATTTTCATTGGTTCCCCAAAATTTGAACATTAGATGACAATGTTTCTAGTTCCAGAAAACTATCATCACTCCTCTTGCACTTACCAGTGTTGTAGTGCTGCTGCATCAGATAACAGTTAGAAGCTTCAAGAAATAGTAACACTATTCCTGTTTTGTCTCAAGTATTAGCAATTTATGGCTTATCTACAGCCTCATTTCTTCTTTTGGCCCAGTTTCATTTTTCTTTAGGTTTTAGGCCCTGAGCTTCTCTAAGCAGCTGCTTCCTGCCCATCTTACATAGTCTTTCTGATAAGCAAGTCATTTTCAAATAGTTTACTATTGGGTTTTGGCATTAATAATATTTTTTTCCACTTAAAGAATATTACTGGACATATAAGTAGACATAATCGTATCTCTGTCTCAGACAGAGATAGATGCAGATAAGCATTTGCTTCATAGTAAATAAATATTAAAATAGAAAAGTTTAAATGTTTAATATTCCCATTAATTACATTTTACAAATAAAACAGCAGCTTGTTATTAACTTGGAAATGTTATATTTGTATCAAAACAGTACAAAAACCTAGTCAAGCATTATACTTGGGACTCTACTTTTTAGATATTCCACTGTACAAAATAGCTATTAAGTGATACAGGGATCTTAGAGGCTGAGAAAGAAAGGTTAAGAAGCAAAATAAATAAGTAAATAAATAAAACAAGCATTTAGAAGCAAGCAACACATGCAGAACAAGCAAGAGATTAGTTTACATGAAGAGGCAACTTACATGGCTGTTGAGAAGAGAGCTTCTGTGAGTGGACAGACCGTCAGACTTTTGCAGCGTCTCAATCGCCATTTCAATCTGATAATAGATGTCATTAAAAAAAAAGGGCTCAAGACAAGATAGTAATAAAAGGCTCCCCAGAGAATTTTTGATAGACTTTTAAAGTTCAATTTCTTCTTGAATGGTGGCAAATGAATATCTCATCAGAACTGTGTGTCCACCATCTTCCCCCACCCCCGGAGAATAAAATAAAAATATGCATACCAATAATAAGTCCAATTACAAAAGTAAACCTTTTTTTAAAAACATTCTCTAATTATAATCAGAATGGAGACCAGAGGAGCAGGAACCCCAATGGATTTTTCCAGCTCTGAGAAAACATTCTTGACTTTCATAAATCAAGATGTGGGATTGGAAGCACCCTTTCTAAATTTTCTCCCACCTGAAGAGTATTTAATTTCTGTTCTATTCTTTCATAAAAGAAAAATTATGGTGCAGATTTTGTTTAATATGCATTAGTATTTTAATGCAAATGTGCAAAGACACCTTCATTAATGTTCAAAAACTATTAAATCTATCCACCACTCTCTTAACCCTGTATTAAAATTTGGAAGTGGAGGGTCATTAGTATGAACAAACATTAAGATGTAATCAGGGTGCCTACATTATGCTTTAGGATGTGGTGGTGAGAAGGAGCTATTATAAATGACAGAAGAAATAGAACATAGAAGAGAAAAAAAATTCAGAGCCAAGAAAGAAAAGGGACAACCACAGAAGGTTTTATTCCATGTAATCTCAGCACACGAGCAATCTAACACCTTAATTAAGTAGCAGGTGTCAATGATATGAGATGTGCTCCCAATAACCTCATATTTAGAGATATCTATCCATCAGCTCCTACTATAAAGCATGTACTATAATTTGGTTCTGAACACTCTGTATTTGGTTATGAGGTTAAGTAATGATATTAACTAAAGTTAAACAAAAATCACATTATATTATTTAAGAGAGAAAATCCATATCATTATTTTTATTTTTACCATCTGATCAAATAAATAATTCAATATAAGAAGTTATAAAAATATTTAATCCTTTAAAGTAAAGATAATTTATTTGTATTTCCACTGGTTAAGGACATTAATGACTCCTTGATATGTTAATAAACTTCCAACTCCCACCACAAAAAAAGAGAAAGGATGGCAATATCCATATCAAAGTATTTTTTTTTCAAATTTCTTAGTGGTGGAATACTTTATACACAGACATTCAGTCTCAAATATACATAATTTTCTCCTAAACATGAGACTTAATCGTTTTAATTTTATTTTATATTATTTTCAAAGTGACTGGTTCTTCTTCTTATACTTTTATTAATTCATAAGATATAATACTATGTCTTATTCTAGTGTTAACATTTTTTAGATCACAAAATTAAGTAAACTGGGTTCTAAGACATTTCTCTCTGCCAAATGGGTTGTTAATGCAGTTTATCATTAATACTTGAGAATAACCTGAAATGATATTGTGCAAGTGAAACACGATACAATACAGAAAGAGTAACAGAAATTTAATGAGTAAACAAACATTTCACTGAAATGTTATATTGTAAAATTGTAAAGGATCTCTTAAAAGGGCATCAATAAATGCTCTTCTTTTAAAAGAGAAAACATTTTTAAAAAGCTAGAATAACTTTCAATCACTTCTAGGAAGCATTTGCTCAAAAGTTTAATTTGCCAAAATACCTACAGTTTCATTAGAGTTTGAGGGAGAAAATTTTGAGGTTAGAGTTCAGTGTACTAAATAAAAATAATATGATCTGCATCGTTTAATTTTATACATTTAGATGAAAGGTCAAAACTATCAGGAATGTAACAGCTGAGCAACAATGAGGGAGAAATCCATGTCTGGGTTTATTAATCAGTAATTTAAAATTGGATAAAAGAGCACTTATTTTTCAGAAGAAAAGAAGTTAGATGATCTGCTTCTATTGCTACATTGCTACTCTACAGTGATCTCAGACTTCTAGACATTCCCGAGAGGGCCAGGGTGTTAGGAAGTGTTCCTCTCATTTAGGGCCAGCTTTTGAAGAGCTTTGAGGGAGTCATAAAGTCCAGAAAATGCCTTGGTTCAAACTGGGCTCCCTAGAGATATGCCGACTTTCTAGAATTATTTGGACCTTGAGAATTTTAGTTCCTTTTGTCCCTTTGTAATACAGAATTAAAAAATGGACTCTTTCTGCCGTAGCTCAGTGGTTGAGCATAGACTTATGAACCAGGAGGTCATGGCTAGATTCCTGGTCAGGGTACATGCCTGGGTTGTGGGCTTAATCTCCAGTGTGGGGTGTGCAGGAGGCAGCCGATCAATGATTCTTTCTGATCATTGATGTTTCTACCTTGACCTTATCTTCCTCTCTGAAATCAATAAAATATATATATTTTTAAAATGAACTATTTCTTTTGGCTGTAGAAATATTCTGCCCTGACTTAGGCCCATACTGAGTTTGGAGAGGCAAGCAACAGAAGGAGGAAACATGGGAAGATAGGACAAGCAAGAAATAAAAGTTGATTGAAGCAGAGGACCAGCTTCTGAGCAAGTGCACAGGAACCCACTTGGAAGCTCACAGGGTCCAAATACCCATGAGTTCTCTGAGGCATTAATTAGTCCCAATAGAAGCCATAACATTTAGTGACCACCTAGCTAAGATAAGAATTACAAAAAAGCATACAAAAAATACATAACATGTATTTATCATATTTATTCAATGAAAACATTGAAGAGAATTCTTATCTCATGAAAGGATCACAGCCCTGATCTATTTTTTACAAGATAGGTTTAATTTATTACACAATGACTGTGCACCCATCATATATTACACAGTGTGCAGGGAATTGTGATAAAAAATTCATAACCCAAGGATATTATAATCTGGCAAGAGATACAGGGTATGGCAAATGTATGTACAAATGTAAAATTAAACAAAGCCATATGTGTCAAAAATAAAAGAGTAGTTCAGAGATGTAGAAGAAAATGAAAACTTCTTTATTCATTAACTTTTGAGGGAGTCTTAGTCTGCTTCTGAGGATGTGATAGAAATTATGACCCCTCTACTTAGAAAAATGTATTTAAGAACAGTCTACAAAATTTTAGATTCATTTTCTCAGAGTTTATAGACTCCCCAAATTCAGAACTCAATGCTTTAAAAGATGGAGAACTCTCAGAAGTGGGGGTTAGGACACTGTAGAAAGGAAGAATGGACTCAATAAAGCTGGGAGGCAGGAAACACAGTTTGTGAAATGTCGAGGAGTCCAGTTTGTAGGGTGTGATATATGGGACAGGTGAGAAGTGAGGCTGAAATAACAGGTTGGAATTAGTTATTGGTATGTAAGAGTCAGGAAAGAAGAAATGTCATTAAGGTTTTAAGGGAAGTGTGGGATGTCTGAAAATGTCCATTTTCAGATAAAGTCAGATGGGTTTTATTAGGTATATCACACCATGCCCTGCCAGTTGAAGGCTAAAATGTGTAAGTCTGAAATGTACCCAATAAATGATTGAATAGAAGCTTTCAGAGGACAAGAGTATGAGATGAGATTAACATCCATAGGAATGTGTTACGGAAAGTGAGGGCAAAAGAGAAGTTAGAGGAACAATGTAAAATCAGGGAAGAAGAGTAAAAATGAGGCAAATATTTGACATACAGTTATGGAGGATTAATCAGCTGTAATATTCCAAATGGATTATTGGTCTTGTCATAGTTTCATGGGGGCTATCCATATCTATGTATATGAGTAGGGGTTGGATAGAGAGACAACAAACTATCTAAATAAATCATGATAATGGATTAGGATAAATTTCTACTAGGTCCATTGAAAGTTAAATTAATTTGTTAACTTTTCCATTATTATGTGTTAGATATATGCATTCAAGCTTCTGGCGATTAAACCAATCTCAAGAAAAAGATGTCAGACTTCAGCATTTTACACCACAAATAAAATAGTGAGACCAGAGTGAACTGGGGAGATCATATGCTTCCAGTTTACGGTAGATCATTCAAAACTTAAGTCCAGTCCTTAGGAAAAACTTAAGAATTCTCCTGGCTAGAAATATGCTTAGTACTAAATTACTTCCCATAGTACACATAACTTGTCATATTTAAGGTAAGAAATGATAATCAGGTAAGACAGATGGGACATTTGCTTAAAAGTAGGTTCATGGCTCCAAAAGATGACCGGCCCAAATGTTCATCATGATATTCTCATATATCCTCTAAAGAAATGTTTCTAATCTCAACAAAGATATCACTGTAGTTTCATATAATAAAAATGATTCAATTACTAGATTATCAGCAAGTTAGAATTTAAAAGTGATTCAAATTCAAGAAATATGTAGGGTTTTGTTTTTTCACAATAAAAATAACTTCCCCCATCCCAATATAAAACAACTTACTGACTGGCATGGTGCTTGCTACAATAATGGGAACTTCATCAGACTAGTATAGTTTCATGAAATTTCATTCCATTTCAATGAACATAAAACCCCATTTGTATACAAGGTGCATTTAGCTCTGTGTGTGAGTGTGTTTGTGGAGAGAGAGATGAAGAGATAGAGAGAGATGGAGAAATAGAGGGAGGGAGTGAGGGGAGAAGGGAGACAGAAATGTTTGCAAAGATATTTAACAGCCCTGTCAACCAGATTACAACACAACACCACCTAAGTGGTAAGAGGGACACAGTGTATCTATGTATATATAAGGAATGTCTCACTTTCTCTCCCCCTACATGATTAAAGGGAAGCAGAATGCATTAAAATATAAGTATTTCTAGAATACATAAGGAGGGAAGGAGAGTGCCGGGAGCCGGTCCATGCTTGCTGTTTCAAGGGACCTGGCATATATGGCATACTGTTCTTAATATGTTTGCTCACCTTCTTGGCATTATGTGTTTTAACCAAGGTCTCTGAGAAAGGTTGTTTCCCCAGGTAGGGATTTTCCCCTGAAGTTAGGGAGGGAATAAAACCTCTTAACTAAGTGCCAGGCGGGTAATTAATCACTTTAACTATGAACAATCATGCTTAAGCTACATAATCTTTACTCCCTGGAATGGAGATAAGAAACGCCCTAACCTTTGTAATAGAGATTGATAGGATTGAATCAACTGGTATAAATACAGATGTAACAAGACAGCAACACACAGAATTTAGAACACAGAACTAAGAAGACAGAACATACACAGAACCTAGAGACAGAAGAACTTCGCTGGAGAGAACATGGCAAAAGATCCTGGACTGAACCTGACTATAGAACATGGCAAGAGAACCTGACTAGAACTTGGCAACTGAACCTGGCTGGAGAACCTGGACAGAACCTGGCTAGAGAACCTAGCGAGGGAACATGGCTACAGAACCTGGCTGGAGAACCTGGAGAACCTAGCAAGAGAACATGGACACAGAACCTGGCTGGAGAACCTAGCGAGGGAACATGGCTACAGAACCTGGCTGGAGAACCTGGAGAACCTAGCAAGAGAACATGGACACAGAACCTGGCTGGAGATCCTAAGCAGAACTTCGCTGGAGATCCAGACCAGAACTTGGCTGGAGATCCTGGCTAGAGATCCTGGCTAGGCTGCTGATCAACTGAACGCTGTCTCTGTGTCATTCCTTCTTCGCCGACTCCATCCACACCTTTGGGGACCCCTGGACCTGCTGGGGTTGGACCCCGGCAGGAGAGGAGAATTACTTCTTGCTGATAAGGTTAAAGAGAGAGCACCGGTAAGTAGGGTGGTTCTTTAGCACAGGACTGACAATACCTGGTATTCCAATAGGGGTGCGTTGGTGAACATTTTAGGCAGCATGAAGAAAGGCACAGAGATAAGATGGCAGAATGTAAATGCAAGGAAGAGTAAAATTGGCTGAAGGATCAAGTTCCTTTAGGGATAGGTAAGTTAGACAGACCTTTAAAACATAACTTCAATTAAAAAATAAAGTTATTTTTTAAAAAGGAAATAAAACATTGTTGGAAAACTTTTAGAAAGGGAATAAATCTGATATGATAGCACTTTATATATTGATGTAGGGAGGGTAAAAATCTAGAGACAGGAAAACACCTTGGAAGCTATGGTAAAGGGAGCAGTGAAAAGAAGGAGTGAATATAAATGTATTTCTGAATTAAAGATTTAAAGGTGGGAAATTTGAGGCAGAAAACTTGGCAGTGCCTTATTTTTACTTGAAATGAACACAAGAATCTTTATTTCATTACTGTGCGATTATAACATTTCAAATACACCTATCAAACACATTGACATGAATAGATTCTAAAATGTTTTCCTGTTCATTTCTCTGCTGCATGATTTCTATTCTAAGAATACTGATCATTCTGTTATTGAAATTTCAACTCTCCTGCAAACTATTATAATCAGATTAGCAGGCAGCCCTGTGACAATCTGAAAGACTAATTTGAGGCCTCAGTGATATCTGTCTTGCTGAGTGTTGCTCCATTTTATCTATCTATCTATCTATCTATCTATCTATCTATCTATCTATCTATCTAATCTTTTCCTTGGATTTTTTTTTTATTTTTTAACAAAGTCCTTTTGCCCTTTTCTATTTAATAGTACATTTTTATGACTAAAGGATTCATGGTTGTTGTTTTTTTTACAATTAAAAAGTTGGCATGGTAAGTAAATAGTTTCCATTTTCTGTTTAAACTAATTAAGTTTTAGACTATAATTATACCTTAGGTTATTTTTTAAAAGTCAACTCTCTGAACTAAGCTATAGCATACAGTTGTATCTCTTATTAAATAATCATCATAAGACTGAGTTGCCAAAGGGATATACATCCTCTCCATGATTCTCTCATGCGAGGATACATGCCGCTTGGGAGCTTAGACGGGTTCATGATGACCCTGCACTACTGCCTCATAATCAGATAAGAAGCTGTGGCAACTATTCTGAGATCCACTGGTGGGATGCTCCATTTGAGATGACATGTTTAGCCGGAAAAAATAAGCTTACAGAGAACTGAGATTATTGGAGTGGGTGGGACTTAGAAATTTCCTATGTGAAAGAGGAGGTAAGAAAAATAACCATCCCAGCCACCATGGGCACATGACTTCTTAGAAAAATAGGTCCTGCTTGACTGGAACGGCTCAGTAGTTGGAGCACCGTCCCAGGCACCAAAGGGTTGTGGGTTTGATCCCTGGTCAGGACACATACCCAGGCTGGGGGTTCAATTCCTGTTCAGGGCATCTGCGGGAGGCAACTGATGGATGTTTCTCTCTCACATTAATGTCTGTCTGTCTGTCTCTTTCCCTCTCCATTCCTGTCTCTCTAAATCAATGAAAAACATATCCTCAAGTGAGGGTTAAAAAATAATTGGTCCTTTCTGGAAGATCCTGAGGAACACATTTATGTAAATCTATGCAATAGCCCAAACAGAATATCATATATGTGGACAATTAGCAGTTTCTCCTAATGTAAATACTGACCAGTCACTCCATTACATGTTAATAAGACAGAAGGAAAAGAACAATTATATCATCTTACTCATTGTCTTTATAGGTCAAGGCATATTTCTCTTGACTCTAAATGGCTCTTTAATCTTTTTTAAATACTAAAGGTCAAGATTGATGTATTCAACTACCATTATAATTAAAATTGGTTTATGGTAAAACAATTTCCGTTCTAGAACTGTTAAAGTGATTTAAAAATAGAAGTAATGCTATATGCTTGATGCTTTATAAAGCCTTTCTCATTTGATCTGCACAGCAACTTTGCAAAATAGGAAATGCAAGCAATATGATCTCCTTCCCACAGGTTAGAAAATTGAAGCTCTCTGAAATTGAGGGACTTTCTTTACATCACACAGGTATTAACTATGAGATTGGAATCCAATATTTATTTCTCTAAATTCAGCATCATTTCCATTTTATGCAAATATAACATGAATGTAAATCAAGTGGAAATACCGCACATTGTTTTAATAAAACTACCTTCTGAAGAGTGGCTTGTAAAATTAATATTTGCTAAATGATTTACTACTAACAAACAAGATTTACTTTCTAATAGGAAAGGGTTTAAATAGGATTAATAAGCATAATTTTAAAATTATTTCAAAGTGATCAAGTTACAAGGCAACAAAACGATTTGAATGGATAGTTAAATTTTAATCATCATAAAAATAGTTATCCTTAATTATAATGCTGCATTTTCTTATTAATATAGGTTACTCTGTTAACCTCACCAGTTACCACTTTCTTAGAGAAACAGCATTTTTGTTTCCTGCTGAGAGAGCAGCAAATGCTTTGGAGAAACCAATGAAGAAAACACACTTAAGACTGAAAATTTCCTTTTGGGTAATTTTTCACGTAAATGCTAAGACTTTACATTTAGTTTGCATCTGAGACCTCAAGTAAGACAGAAATATTTCTATTTGGCAGCTTCTGTTCAGAAAAGGTATCTGTGATTGCCAACATGAGCCTGCAGCCACTACCCTTCCTCCTGTTACAAATGGCAGCCTCTCCGGGGAAGTATATGTGTGCCTGTGTGTAGGGGTGGGGGTGGGGGAGGGGTGACTTTCTACAGGAAGCACTTCAACCGGGACCACCAAAGCAAAGAACACTTTCACTTTGCATTTAGTCTGTATAATCACTGTAACACAGGTTTTTTCAAAGTTTGGTCCTAGAAAGTTGTTAGAATCACCTGGCACTTGTGGAGAGTGCAGCCAGGTCTCTCCAATATGCATTGGGAATGCTTTGATCTCCTATTCAATTTGTCCAGGGCATTCCTTTCAGAATGAAAAGTGCAACCCATTTGTGAATTATGAAATCAATTATGTGGGTCCTGACAAGCATGTTTTAAAAATTAAAGATGTCAAATGGAGAGGAAAATAATCAGAGGTACTTCCACACAGTATGGATAAAGTATTGTTTCATGAAACTTTGGTTTCAATCATCTGCATATGAATGTACATGTGCATATACATAGTCACATACCAGTATATGTATGTATGTATGTGTGTGTGTGTGTGTGTATAAATGTGTATTCATGAATGTATGCATGCATGTATGTATATAAACACTGGTCACACTGTAAAGGTATTTCTCATTGTAGGTTGTGGCCCCCAAACTCTGAATGCTCTGCATTAAGGAATTTAATTAGCTCCCTTAGAGTCAATGGAACCCTTCTTCGAAGGACTATAGGTGCCTCTTGGGCACAGGCGGCCTGGTAATGTAGATAGAACTGCCCCCACTGAAGCTAAGTCTCAGAATAGTACTCTGTTCTTTAATTTGCATATTCAAATAATACACAAATCAACATATAAATACACCTTGCTCCACAGCAATGTTGTAAAGATGCTTAACTAGAGATTCAGGATAGATTTTCTAACTCTTAAAATAATTAGAAATACCCAGAAAAAACACCCAGCCAGCTTTGCTTTTCATCTCAGCTTGAACCAGAAATTAGCTAAAGACAAAATCTTAATCTTCCTAAGCATTTGTAGTTTTAGGTCTTGCAAATGTTTAACTATATGAAATCTTTCTTAGTCATTGATGATCTTACGACATCTAAAGAATAATTTTAAATTATTATTCTTTCAACCTGAAGTTTTGGCAATTTTGTAGCACCAGAAATTATCCTAAAATATTTATGGCAAAAATATTTGGATAAGAAACTAGCATGAATTGAACATGTTCTGAGAACATTTGTTTTAAGTTAGTGTACTGAAACCAAGGCTTGTTTTGGGCTTCCTCTGATCATTCTGTAGAGCCCAAATCCCTCACTCTCACCAGGACCCTCTGAGACTGACCTTATCAGTTCCTGACAATAAAACAATTTTCTGACACATCAATTGCATAAGCACTCAGGACTAGATTAACACTCAGGAACTTGCTGGGTTAGGTTTCAGTGATGGGATTCAAGGCCAAGCTTACATTTTCAAATGTAAGATTTATTTTTATTTTATTATTTTGATTTTTATTGTTGACACTATTACATATGTCCCCATTTTCCCCCAGTCCCTGCTCCCTCCTCCCTCTGGCCAAAACCATAAGGGTTATGCTTATATGTTTTTTGGTTAATCCCTTCACCTTCTTCCATCTAGTCTCTCCCCTTCCCACTGACAGCTGCCAGTCTGTTCCATGTATCCATGCCTCTGTTTCTATTTTGTTAGTAAATTTATTTTATTCATTGAATTCCACATATAAGTGAGATCACATGCTATCTGTCTTTCTCTGACTGGCTTATTTCACTTAGCAGAATACTCTCCAGGTCCATCCATGCTGTCTGCCTTTTGCAGATTATCCTGAATACTAAGAACATTTTCACTCTGTACTTAAATCTATATAATTACTAAACAGAAGTTTTAACAAAGCATGATCCTGCATCAGCATTAGGAGATTAATCTGGGCATTTGTAAGAAATACAAATCCTGGGCTCTTCCCACACTCAATAAAAAACAATAAAAAAAAGGCCCTCAGTTGGGGTCCAGGGATGTGTTTAACCAATGCTCCAGAGAATGCATACTCAAGTACGAGTACCACTGCACTAAAACATGATGAAATTGTTTTTCTTTTCTGGGGTCAGACTGCAATTACTACTTTAAGGAAAGTAAGCCGGGAGGTAATGGATACTCCTACAATGGTTCTAGCTAACTTTATTAAAAGGGCAATGTTGAAGTCTATGTATTATTTAGATTTCTGCTTTTCTTTCATTCTCTTGCTACTCAATCCCACTCAACTTTTAGGCAATTTTCCAATTTGTTTTTAGCAACAAAATAAGAATATACTAGTAAGCACAATTTTGGTGAATCTAAAGTTAATCAATTTGCAATTTATTAAAATCTGTGATTTAAAAAATAATGTGGTGAGGGAGAGGATGAAATTAACAACTTAAAAGAAGTTTGGGGCTACTTGTGAATTTCCATTTTTACCTTGAAGGATTAGATACCTTTTGGCACTGAAACTAGCTCCATTACCCATATTATAAGCCTTTATAATCTTTGAAGCACAATGCCTGGTCAAAGTGATTGCTCAGTGTTAGGTTGGAGAGAGCCCAGAATGGGATACATGCAGACATGTGACGAGATAATGGACTCCCCCGGGCATTTCTAACAGATCAGCGTGCCAGACACAGATACTGGCTTCTCCAGGACCCCCACACAGATACTGACTCCTTCCTGAATATCCTGCTGACCCCCTGCAGCGGAAACTTCCTCAGCTGAATACCTCAGCTCATGTCCCCGCCCCTCACCCAACTGCAGTATAAAAAAAGCATAGGCCTCCCTGTTGGCGTGAACCCAAGTGCCCTGTCCTTGGGGGTACATGGGTCTCCTGGCGACACAGAATAAACTTTCCTTCCTTCCTTTTCTGATCAACTCTCTTTATTTCCTTCGCCAACTCCTGAGCCACCTAACCTAACACTCAGTAAATGTTTGAGAGAGTGAATAACTAAAGAAAATAATCCAGACTCTAAGTACATGAATACAAATACAAAACATTCACTTTCCAAAATACTGAATTAGAATGTTTCCAAAAATCTTTACCAAGCGTAATGCCAGTTTTCCTTCTTTAAACTTTCAACACTCTAATATATATTGTGTTCCCATATGAATTTGGCTAATTTGTGGCCTTTTAGTTTATTATTGGTCTATACTCTTCTAATTACTGTGCCTAGACAATTCTGTTTTATTATAACCTTTCATTATTTTTCTTTTTACAGAATTTTCTACATTATTCTTGTATGTTTACTTGTATAAACAGCCTTCCTCTAAAAGAAAATAATCTATTGGTATTTTGATTGGGATCATACTGAAATATTTTACGTTAATTTAGGGAAATTCAAATTGTTCAATACTAAAACTTCCCTTTCAAATATAAAAGCTTCTTTTTGTGCCCCTTAGGATTTTTAAAATTTTTATTCAGCAGATGAATTTTACACATATATTATTAGTTTATTGCCTGGTATATTTTGAATTTTTTTAAAATGAGATCTTTGCTTCCATTATATTTTCTAACTACTGCTTTTTACATATGGAGGAGCTATTGATTTCTTTGTATATTATCTTATATTCAGTCACCTTATTAACTTTTCTTTTTGATATAGCTTTTCATTTGATTCTCCATGATTTTTATCAAGGTGAACAATCATATCATCTGCAAATTCTGATCTACCTACCTCCTCTCTATTTTTATATTATATTTCTTCTCTTGTTTAAATGTATCTTTCCTATAATTTTGAAAACACAGTTTCTTTCTTACAAGGTAGATGCAAAAGTTACTAAAATTGATAGTAAATGAATTTAAAATAAATGTGTAAAATTATTTCTAACAGTCTGAAGTTAGATTACAGAACTCCTAGTCCATGGAATTTACAGACACCTAGAGTTATAATCAAACACAATAGCTAGATTTTAAAAGAAACCAGAGTAATTCTGTGACCAATAAATACAACTCCCTTAATGCACGCTGAGGAAGTGGTAATCATGCTTTTGGGGTATGAACTGATAAACATGGGGACATATAGATTCCTCTCATTTGAGAATTGACACTGGACACAAGCACTGTGTTTATTTTCACTCATTAAATTAAAAGACATGGGCCAGTGGAGAGGCAGTATTAAAATTATATGGGTCTAATATTGACTCATGTATTTCACAGACCACAGTGTATTTTAATTTGCCACCAATACATTAGATATTTTATCTAGATTACCTGGTTTCCATGAGTGAAACATTAGTGATTCTTTGCCTTTAAAATGTATAGTAATTTCACGCCCTAACCGGTTTGGCTCAGTGGATAGAGCGTCAGCCTGCGAACTCAAGGGTCCCAGGTTCGATTCCGGTCAAGGGCATGTACCTTGGTTGCGGGCACATCCCCAGTAGGAGGTGTGCAGGAGGCAGCTGGTCGATGTTTCTCTCTCATCGATGTTTCTAACTCTCTATCCCTCTCCCTTCCTCTCTGTAAAAAATCAATAAAATATATTTAAAATAAAATAAAATAAAATAAAATGTATAGTAATTTCAAATAAGTAAACTAATTTGAAATTTGATTTCTAAATATAAGGATCAAGCTAAAGTTATACCAGAGGTCATTTGGAACATAACTTACTTCCATATTTCAAGTAGAATTCATAAACAGCATTAACCTTTCCTAATCTAGATTTCACATGAAATAGAATATAATCATTTCTAGTAAATGTTCTGAAATGTTTTTTTCAGTGTGAAATAGCTAAAAATTAAAATTACTCGTTATATTTTGCTTTAGAAATTCAGGGGAATCCATCAGCTATGCTCAGGAGAGGCGGGAGGCCCCTGTCATTCTGTTTGTCTTAACCTTCTAGTTTATCAAGATGTCCAGGAGTGGAATGTCTTACAGCTTTAACCGTAAAATTACTGCCTCTAGATCTTATCAGCTTCAAGGCCAGAGCAGTGTGAACTGACTGACAGCTAAATGGAATCTAGATGAAGTGATTGAGACTACAAGTCACTCAAAGTCCCATTTTATTAAGTGCTTTAAAAATGAGGTCCCAGAACCTTCAGTCAATTTAGGATTTAGTGTAGGAAGCAGAAGATTCGTGGTATTCTGTCTGAGGAGTTTCATTTGAGGGCTCACATTGGCTGAAGGAAAACGGGACACAGGAAAACAGAAAAATAGAACTGATTTATACATAATTTATGCACTCTTCTAAAATTAAATTAAAAATTCTTTCTAAGCATATCTTTATATATGATAATTAGACAGAAGTTTTTATCTCATGTGACTATATTTTTTTTCTATCTCTATATAGCTATAATCAATAATCCAACATTATTTTCACTTTTTTTTTCCCCTTTGGTAAGATAGACGGGCAGCTCAGCTCCTTCTAATATAGTCATTTCCCACAAATATAAAGAAGCCCTTCAAGTACTGTTATGAAAAAAAAATGTCTGAGATATTCTGCTAGGTAAAAAAAAGCAAGATGCAGTATTTTTATCATCATTTAGATTTTAAAAATGGTAATGAGAGAGGGAGAGAAAGGCATTCTACTTGTATATTCATAGACTATCCCTAGAATGACACTAAAAAGAACTTGATAACAGTGGTTGCCTTTAAGGAAAAGAACTGAGGAATAGGGCTGAGGAGGAGACTATATTATGCACTTTCTTATGGTTTTTGAATTGTGCAATTTAAGAATGTATAATTCACATAAATAAATTAATTAAAAATCTAAAACAAAGCAAGTGGCCATAGAGACCTGCAAAGGAATAAGAAGGCAAAGTCATTTTCTGAGGTGCTATACATATTCAACTTAGAAAAAAAAATTCCGTACACTAAGTCCATAAACACATAAACCCAAGGATAAAAAAATAAAAGTATAATTTTTAAATGAATTCTTAACTTTCTATAAATTGAGAAAGGTAGGCGAAACTTTTACTTATATAGTAACGGATGGTCATTCAAATTTTCACCCAAGTAATTGAAAGAAATGACAATATTTTATATTAATCAAAAGAGGGAGAGATACCAACAATTTTAGTTTCAACATATTTTCCTTGTGCCCCTTGGTGGAACCCAATTTTAGCAAAAGCCACTTAACACATATAATTACTAAATGAATTTACAGGAAGATGTAAAACTTAGCTTTTATATCACAGTCTCAACAGTGATTAGTATAACCTTATTTAACAAACAAGAAGAAAAACACCCTCCATAAAAAGCATCTAATTATAAGAATACAAATGTTATTTTATGGAGTAGTGAGTAAATGAAGTTCCTTAAAGCAAATTTGTTAATTACTGAACAGTGTGGTGTAAGATAAACTGTGTTTTGATAAGCACAAAATATCACCTACTACAATCACAAAATTTTGATATTCAAATGCATATTGTTTTCAGGTTACAAAATTCTAAAATTCTGTAAGTTATATCACTTACAGAAAAATAATGAAGAAAAATAAATTAGAATTTCAAATGAAGGAAAACACACAAGAAACTTGGTAATGTAGTTAGAAGAAAGATCAAAGTATAATAAGTTCAAAATTATAACTATAGGCACACACAACTCTTTTACCTTAATGTCATGTGTTACTAAAATATTAACAATAATTAGATCCCTAGAATTAATTTAATGAATGTAAGACATTTATTCTAGTAGTAACTCAGCAGAACTCATATCCAGAGATGTTCTAACAAAAAAGTTACATAATGTTTTTGAATATTCTTATTTAATACTATCAGCAGAAATGCCTTTTAAATGTGTGTATATATTTATATATGTAAAACATATATATATGTAATTTGTACACACATGGTAATTTAAAAATTGGTACTTTGTACCATAACATATTCATCAAATAAAATTTAATTTGTTACCATCATAATCTTTTGAAAAATTCTGACATTTTTAGGTACCTTTAACATGGACAACTTTTACAATGCACAAGCAAAAATAAAGTTCTAAAACATTTTTATAAAATATATATTTTCATTTAAAGTTATGAAACTAAAGTAAATCACACGCTCAAATAAAAGTTGTCCACAAATGATTCAGAGATCCTTCTAGTATGAGAAAGATGGTTTTATATTGAATATTAGACTAGGCAAGAAAATATTCAACTGCTAATCATTTATTTTTCTTAGCAGTAGCTTCAATTTCAAATCATTATCTTTTTTCATTGCCATATCTTTTTCATTTTAAATATATTTTATTGATTTTTTACAGAGAGGAAGGGAGAGGGATAGAGAGTTAGAAACATCGATGAGAGAGAAACATCGATCAGCTGCCTCCTGCACACCCCTACTGGGGATGTGCCCACAACCAAGGTACATGCCCTTGACTGGAATCGAATCTGGGACCTTTCAGTCCACAGGCCGACGCTCTGTCCACTGAGCCAAACCAGTCACGGCAATTGCCGTATCTTGAGAAAGTGGTTTGTACACTAGAGTAAAGTTTTCTTTGTGGCAGGAAATTATTCCTAATAAATTCAAATCAAAGTATTTCAGTACAGACAGAGGTCAAATGTAAGAGAGAGTCTAAGTAATTATTCAGAGAACCAGAGCAGGAAACTGAATAAAGGTGATAGGTTTGTGATATTTCCAAGTACCCATATTTAACTAGTTTTACCTCAGCCAAGTTAATTAACTATACATTTCACTTATTAGAGGTTCTTAAGAAATAGCCCAATTTCAGTCAGGAATTATGTCTACAGAATAGGCTTCTCCTATACAGTCAGTTGTATCAGGCATGCTCATAGGTTGACTATTAAACAGCTAGAAGAACTGAATTTATATGGCACAACCTGGCTCAACATTTGGAAAGAAATGGCTTGAGGGTTGACCAACAAGTTGTTAAAGATTGTGCTCACAGACAGACAACTGTATGGTGATTACCAGAGGAAAAGAGGGGGAGAGGGAGGCAGAAGGGAGTCAAGGGGGATAAATGGTGACTGAAGGAGGTTTGACTGAGTGGTGAACACATAATACAATATACAGGTTATATATTATAGAATTGTACCCCTGAAACCTACATAATTTCACCCTAATAAATTCAATACAACTGAATGTCATCCCAATAAATTCAATTTAAAAAAATTTAAAGGATAAAAAAGATTGTGCTCATATAACTTCTTTGAATGGTTCTATAGTGAATGAAACTGGTACATAAAAATAAGTAAATTTCCTTTGATGACATGGGCACTTATCAAAAAATCTCTGAGTTTTAACAATCTAAACAACCAAAAAGCTACAAATATTCTAACATTTGGCAAAAGGAGGATGGAAGGAAATCTTAAATAGGTTTCATGGCACCCAAACTTTGTTAACTTCACTATAGTAACAGATGTGAAAATGCAAACAGAACCACCAGGTCTCTGTGAAAGAAGCAGATGAAGATCTCTAGCACCATTGAGAGGGGAACTAAAAGGGAAATAAATTTGGTAAGAAATACAAGTAACACTAGCAGATGCATATTTAGATAATAAAAATCTATTACATGGCACTATCATATGTGCTCTGATGAGGGCACCTATCATCATTCCAGGCAAAAGTTATCTTTTTATGTAACTTTTACACTCCTCTTGCTAAAAGGGAAATTTTCTTATAAAAATGAAAAACAAAAAACCATCTTTAACAAAATCTTAAATATGAATGCATTTTAAAACGTGTAAATTAATATATACAATTGATACTATGAAGTGGTGGGGTACTTTCAGTAGTTTCCCACTATTTCCAGTTGTTATAATTCTGTTATTTTATTTTTAAGATTAGTTTAATTTACCAACTAATATAATAGAAATCATGCATCAAATTTATGTAATGGATAACTGAAGGAGAAATGCCACTTTTTCATACTGTATATTGAAAAAACGTCAAATAATAAATTTACCCTGTTAATGTTTGCACCTGTATTCACATGACCTGGAATAATCAATTCAGTTAACTTAGTAACAGCACTAATAAATCTAGGTAACACATTTTCAGTTGATAAGTATGTTTAACAGGGAGCCAGAAATCAGTGTGAAGGTAAACAGAAACGCCTGGAGAAAATAAAGTAGGGGAAGGATGAGGCTCGAGACATGGTATGCTATCATGAGAGGGTGGATGAAACAAAAATGAGAAAATACTCTTTCTCTTCATTTTTCAGTTTTCCTAAGGCCTTGATAATGGCAAGTACTTCCCTTCCCACTGCAAATGACTTTTTGGGTGACCCTTCTCAGGAGCACTATAAAGTACTGGAATCTATTTTTATGTTATGGGAAAGATAGTTATTTTTACATCTAGGACATTTTACAATTCCTTTGTGAACATTATGATTGTAAAGCTGGGAGGAAATTGCTTAATCTATGTAACCACTTATTTTATCGATAGGTGAACTGAGGTGCAAAAAGGGTATCATTTAGTTTATAATCTACATAAATATATTGGGACTAAAAGGTTTAGACATGCCATATCTATTGTTAGTACCTACTGTTAAGAAAACAAGAGACAAATATACATAAGAAATAATCCAAAAACACAAAGAAAAGGTTACAAAAAAGGAACTCTCCACTGAGAATAGCTACTGTTCTGATGTTAGTAAGAAAAAGTGAGCTAGAAGTAAAGAACTTCAAAGAATGGATTAGGGAAAAGGCACTAAATGATGAAAGTGTAAACACGTAATCGTTACAAACAGAAAAGTATGTATAAAGTACTTACCAAGTACATGTTACATCTTGAAAATCCATAAAATGAAAAGTGTAAAGTTTCTCATATTATTATTTTCTAACAAATTTGTTTCTACCTCTATTTCATTATAAAAACAAAGTATATGGTAAGATAAAAAAGGGGTGGTTGTGCTTATTTCAAATCCCCAGGCTCCTTTTACATAGGACATCTAGAAAATCAATCCCACTGCTACTTTAGCTAGGCAGTTCTAAACGTCTACAGTCTTTTTATAAGCTTAGTTGAGGTGAAAATAGAAAGCTCAGGTGACAGAGTTTGATGATTTCAAATTCTACAAGCTTTCTATGACCATTTCTGTGACATCATTTCACTACATTAAAATATAATGTGTCAAAATAATTGTATTTATTAAATTCTAAAAACTTGAAAACTCAAATATGTGTGTTCCTAAGATGCTATTGGCTTATAGCAATGATCAGAGCCAACACAAATATTTTTCATTGGAACTACCTAGATCCGTGGTCAGCAAACTGCGGCTTGTGAGCCACATGTGGCTCTTTGGCCCCTTGAGTGTGGGTTTTCCACAAAATACCGCCAGACTCAAGGGGCCAAAGAGCCTCATGTGGCTAGCGAGCTGCGGTTTGCCGAGCCACAAGTTTGCCGACCACTGACCTAGATCATTGCTCCCCTAATTATCTACACCACTGCCTCTTTGGTAGAATAAAAAATGGCACATGGGTAAACATTTTTAATTTACTTTTAAAGAGTGGATTTTAATATAACTTAGAAAAAATACATATCATTTTCTCTTTTAAAAGTGAATCAACTAAAAAATATATTAAATAAACAGTATAGGTGGCATGAGAATATGGCCAAATTTAAATGTCTAAATGTTGCCCTTCATAAAGTAACTTCTCTGGCAATTAGCTAGTATAAATATTACTGGTGAAAGATGTGAAATTTCCAAACTAAATGATATTTTACTCTGTATATTACTTTTTGGTTTTTATCTCATAAAAAGCCAGTGTAAATTAACATAATATAAAAGTAAGTTCTTTGGGCAGAAATTTAAAAGATTTTACTGAATATCATTGAAGAAAACCTATTAAAGTTAGTATTAATGAGTGAGAATCCCTTCTCTTTTCTCCTACTGTTAATGAAAACTTCCAAATTCATATAATTGTGGAGTGCATATCAGGAACATTCTGCATAATAGCACACAAACTACATTCTGGATTAATACGACAATACTAAACCTAACACTTTCTTGCCCCAGCCCAGTCTGTGTCGTTTTTTTCTCCCTATATTGGAAAATGTCAATAGTGGCTACCAAGAGGCTAAATTAAACAAATAAAAACTCAAATACTTACTGTCGCTGGGGAGGCCCGAGTGGTATGCGTCACGGAGTGACCAGAATTCTCCATTGAATTGCCGATCAGATAGGTTCCCCCGGAGCTGCTGATGAGTTGTCCTCCCGTGACGCCCATCTGAATCCCACCAGTGCCCACCATACTGTGGGATGAGACCACGGTAGTCACCTGTGCAGAACTCCCTTGCGTATCAAAGTAATTCCCTCCAGTGTTTTGGCTGTACATCTGCGTTTCTGTGTAAGGATAAGTTGTTGTTCGGCTTTAGAAGAAGAAGAAAAAAGAAATTTACTAGCTTATTTATATCACTTTATTTCACTTTTTCTAGTGTGTATATATGTTTAAAATATATCCTTTGGAACATGACAAGTTTTATATTTTGTATAAAACTTCATTTCCAGAAGTAGTTGTGTTTACTTTCCAACTTAAAGGTACGGTACATGCCTTTAAGTACCTCAACATGTTCTCTGTACTGTAGAACTCTTGCCCTCTACTTGTGTCTACCTCCAGCATATCAATAGGTTCAGGTCTCTTCCCCCCAAAAAGTCTTGCTGAGTGACTTCTTCAATTCCTTATAAAACTTCCTGCAAATCCCAGTTTTAGAATAGTTGGGATCTGGCATGAGTTGGGGCCGGTAAGTCAACTCCCTATGCTACTTCACATTCCTAGGTGACTTGCAATAACCCTCCATGACTAAGGAAGCTTGCATGGATATCTGTCTTGTGACCATAAGATCTTGAGCAGTTCACTCACCTGTACCCTAAGTCCCTATCTACATCTCTCTCTTCCTCTATAGTCAAGATTCTCCTTGATGAATTACTACGCTAGCTCTTCACGCTATCACTTTTCACTTCCTAACAACTGCAGTAAAGCTTCCGCTTTGGCCTTTTGTTGAAACTGCTTTTAATAAGGTCACTTGAGACCAAATCTAAATACCAAGATATAAGGGTTCTGTCAGTCCTTATCTTTGTTGACCAGTCTGCTATATAGCATTGTTGACTACTCCGTGTTGCCCTTTCCCTGCTCTTTCGGTTCTGATTAAGCTTATTTTGTTGATTTATTTTTCATTTCCAGTTGGTCATGACATTTTAACATGACTTTTTCACTTTTTATTTTAAGATAAGTATATGCTCATAAGAGGTTGTAAAAATAGTACAGAGAAATATAAAGTACTTTTACTAAAATTTCAAATATAAAGTTAAAATTCTGTTTGTCATTCTCTTCAACCCACATCTCAGAGCTAGCCACTACTGACGATTTAATGTGTAGATTTTCAGACATTTTTTATGTATACACTGGGTCTCTCTTAATCTCTCTTGTTCCTTAGTTTCTATGACATTTATTTTCCACTATTTACTTTCTCTATCACTGCCTTTAAGAACATGTCAAAGCTCCATTTTTATGGCACTTTAAACAATGACATCTTCTGAGGTCTCTATGTTTAGTTCTTATTCAGACCATATACCTTTACCATATACCATAGGACTATGTAGATGTTCACAGTAAACAACCTTGCATAAGTTGATTTCTCCACTCTCTTTACTTTCTAGTTATACTTAAGAATTTTAAATCCGGGTTTCAAATAGCCACCTGGTTATCTTTATTAGGAAACCCTATGCGATATGAGAGGTCCCATATATAAAACTTAAAAAGGAAATTCCTTCTCTCTCTCCTTTCCTGTGTTCCCTCTCTCCACAGAGAGCAGCATAGCCACCCTCAGCTTTAGAACTATTGCCTCTTTCCTCAGACTGACAGTAATCACTAAGTCCTACCAATTTTACCTTCTAAATAGTTCTCCAACTCTTCTTTCCAGTCTTGTACTTAATGCATTAACTCATAACATTTTGCATTATAATTGCCTTCTAATTGGTTTTTCTGCCTCTAAATCAGGCTCTTTTCCAATCTATTTTCAACTGTGCTGCCAGGGGAGTTTTTCTAAAATGCAAATACAAAAACAAAACTTTTCTTAAAGACCTTTCCAGGATTCTCTCTTGCCCTCAGGAGGAATTCAGAACCCTTGACTGACCTTACAAAACCAGTAGGGCTGGTGCCTACCTAATCTCTGTCCTGGTACTAGCCATGCCCTCAAATGCTTTTTCCACTCACACCATCCTGGCCTTTTTACTGGTTCCCCAAAGAGCCATTTTCTCTTGCTTTTGTTTGTTGCACATGGTTTCCTTTGCCTGGAAGGCCTTTGCATTTTTCTTCTACTCTCTTCCTATTTCCTTATCATTCATAAACTCTCAGCTCAAACATCACTTACCTTATCCCCAAATTATTTTTCTGTACCCCTTGCCCTCTCTGGTCACTTTTCATAGGACTGTTATGTGTTGTTCTCTGTATTTTCCTAATGCATACTCTGTGCATACCTGAATCATAACTCTCAACATAGTTATTGTTGAATTCCTCATGTCTTAATACTCCCATGAAATTATGTTTTATTCCCCTCTGTACCCTCAATACTTAACAAGTTTCTGGTACACTGTGAGCACACAAATCAACAGATAAAAATATAATCTGACAAAATAGCCAGTTTCATAAATTTATAAAACATAAAGACTTATTTTTGGTTAAAACATGAGAAACTATTCAAAGATTTGTCTATAGCATTTAAAACAGGTCATTTGAACTTATTATAAATTACACTTGTAAATTTAAATTATAAGCTTTAGTAAAATAATAATAGTGCTCTGAAAGTATTGCACACTAAGTAAGTTAATACATTCCAGCAACAGCCAGTGTAGCAGAAACAGGTAAGATTTTAGGTTTTTTTTCTTTATTGATTAAGGTATTACATATGTGTCCTTACCCCCCTTTAACCCCACAACCCCCCCGCCCCACTCATGCTCTCACCTCCCTGTTGTCTGTGTCCATTGGTTATGCTTATATGCATGCATACAAGTCCCAACAACCCCATAGAGAACATTTTTTAAATAGAGAAAAAAAGCCATTTTAAACACATGTACAGTTCTTCTCTCATCATTGCTCTCTAGCTCCTATTGGGAGTCTCATCTATATATTTCATTACATACTGATAAAACAGTCATGCTGATTTCAAATTTAGGTAAAAAGACAAATGAGGTCACTCTAATTTATGTCCATTGGATATGACAGTGACCCTATCTGACTCTACTTAAAATAACAGAATCTAGTATAGCCAAGTAAGGTATACAAATTGATACAGGACAATAAATACGTTGACAGATGGAAGACATGGTGCTGGCTTTCATTTTCAAAGTCTTAGCAAAATGCCCAAGCATGCTCCCTAGTAATAAGTTGATTTCAAATATAAAACATAGTAATCACAAATGATAGCTAAAATACTGACCATTTAATATGCAATGGGTACTATTCTATGTGCTTCAGGTATTTACTCATTTAATCTTCATTTCAACTCTATGAGCTAGGTGCTATTACAATTCCTTTTGCACAGACAAGGTGAATAGGTTGAATAGCTTTATCCAAAGATAAGAATGGGTAAAAAATTATTTGGAATATGCACTGAGCCCATACTCTCAAACATTTTATCACATAAAAAGAACTTAACTTGTTCTGTATGTAAATTATACTTGTGAATGACTATTGGGGAATAGCCTTAGCAGGTGGTACAAGGGCCATATGATTTTCTGTTGCTATTTGGGATTTCCTTACATCTTACTTCACTGTTTACTGGCCCCACACTACTCTCCTCTCTCACCCAGAACAGTACCTGCAGATGCACTTGCCATGGTAAAGAGACAGAAAAGGTGGGACTATTTCAGAGGATACACCATCACACACTTGGAATCAATAAATTTATGATCATGGAAGTTTCTACTCTATCACAAGAGAAACATTTCAAGGAATTTGTAACACTCCATCTTTGGGGCATGACTCCCTTTACAATTAGTTCTCAGTGAAGTAATATTAGTAATGCAAACAAATGAATCATCCTGATATATAAAAACCCTGGGTCCGTCACATCCACGACCAGGAGGCTCAACCGACCAGGAGGCTCAACCAACCGGTAGTCAGTTTTGCCATGGCGACCCAGCGCTGACTACTATGGCTGGAGGCACGGTGACCCAGCAGTGACTGCTGAGGGGGCTGCAAATCAGGCTCAGAGAGAGGCCTGAAGAGAGAAGCAGGGTCTAATCCATAGTCTCTGTGGCAGCTGTTGATCAGCACTTGCCTCTCTCTTTAGCTCCAGGCCTGGTCAGCAGCCATGCCTCCATTTCTCTCCAGGCCTCCACCCCGCCTTTCTGATCAAGCCCCATTGAAAGACCAAGAGATGCTTACTGGCATAGAAACGGACCAATCAGAACCAAATCTGGGTTAACTGTGAGGAGCCAATGGCTGCCTAGGAGGCAGAGCTTTTGATGCTGACTGGCATAGAAACTGACCAATCAGAACCAAATCTGGGTCAACTGTGAGGAGCCAATGGCTGCCTAGGAGGCGGAGCTTTTGATGCAGACTGGCATAGAAACCAATCAGAACCAAATTAGCCAGCAGAGGAGGGTAGTTGGGGGCGAGATCAGGCCAGCAGGAGAGAGCAGTTGGGGGCAACAGTCTGGCAGGGGAGGGCAGTTGGGGACGATTGGGCTGGCAGGGGAGCAGTTAGGTGTTAATCAGGCCAGCAGGGGAGCGGTTAGGGGGTGATCAGGCTGGCAGGCAGAAGCAGTTAGGGGAAATCAGTCAGGTAGGCAGGCAAGCGGTTAAGAGCCAGCAGTCCCAGATTGTGAGAGGGATGTCTGACTGCTTGTGGGATCAGGCTTAAACCAGCAGTCGGACATCCACCGAGGGGTCCCAGATTGGAGAGGGTGTAGGCTGGGCTGAGGGACACCTCCCCCAGTGCAAGAATTTAGTGCACTGGGCCTCTAGTAGGTAAATAAAATCTAGGTCTGTAGTCTTCAAGTCAGTATAAAAATATGGCAGCAAAATGAAATGCAACCTGCTTTTATTTTCTTACTTCTCTCTAGTTGGAGATGATTCAAGAGATAGAAAATGAGCAAAGAATAAGACAAGGATAAAAGTCACTAAAAAGTATGTCTAATTCATATACTGTCCTCATTACTGAGTCATGACCAATGTGACTGGGAAGACTTGGCTATTGCACAAACACACCCTGGGATAAAGACTGGCAATTTCTATGGGAGGGGAAAAGGACAATTTTATCAGAAAATGAATTTGTCTCTGATGAACAATGTACACTTGCAATGAGGACAGAGGAATTTTAAACATTGGATTGGGTAATAGAAGCAGACCATTATGTCCTTAGCCATTGTTCTTTAAAGGTAAGAAGATAAGCATGAATGTATTTGTGGGAGTACTGTCTGGAGCCAGAGTTAGTACAAATAACTCTTTGAGGTCTTTCCATGGTCTAAATGCTCTAAGCTCTGCCCTGACTGGTTTGGCTCAGTGGATAGAGCATCGGCCTGCAGACTGAAGGGTCCCAGGTTCGATTCCAGTCAAGGGCATGTATCTTGGTTGCGGGCACATCCCCAGTGGGGAGCGTGCAGGAGGCAGCTGATCAATGTTTCTCTCTCATCAATGTTTCTAGCTCTCTATCCTTCTCCCCTCCTCTCTGTAAAAAAAAAATATATATTTTAAAAAAATGAAATAAAAGAAATGCTCTAAGCTCCTGAATAAATACTGAAGAACTTATCTTATGTAAAAAAAGAAGCGCCAACAGCAAAAATAGCAGTTCTTTATAGGTACCAGAAATAATGACTCTTTAATTCTGATTCCTCAGAGTAGTTTATCTTTCATATTGTATAATGAATACATGTGAGTTATTGCTTGCACATTATTTTCCCCAGACATTTTCAAAGTACAGGGTGGGGCAAAAGTAGGTTTACAGTTGTTCATCTGGAAAATAATACAATAAATAATAATACAAGAATAAACACTGTGCTTCACGTATTCACAACTGTAAACCTACCTTGCCTACCCTATGTATATTTGAGAAATTAACTCAATATTTGGCATATCTGACTGGAAGCAGCTATTTCTGGACTGTACATTCCTGAAACAGCTAAATTTCCAAAGCAATTCTGTTCACATTTGAAAGATTTGCCTCTCCTCCTTTTGTTTGTTATTTATTGATTGCCACAGGCTGTTATGGAAATAATGTCATATTATTTCTATAGCAGAAAAGAAATCTTTTCATTGTTCTGTGTATGTATGCAATAATGACTGTACACACACAGATATGTGCACACTTGCTGAGAAAAGCTTCTTCACAGCTGACTGTATTGTAAAGTCCTATGTAAATGTCAGGACTCTGATCCATTGAGTTCAGTAAATTACTACTGTCCCATCATGCCTCAGCATACACCCCGGGATTAGTATATGTGTTTACCTCAGCTATAACCAATTTTTCTGCTTTCTTTAACTTTATGTATCTTATCCACAATTCCAGATATATAAAGTATCTCTAAATTATGTTTTGTATTTTATAGGTCTTAAATATTCTCTCCTACCAATAAGCTGGTCAACGATAAAATCAAACAATGGAATGAAAATGTCAACTTAAGGAAATAAGATCTCTTGCAATTTTTATACTATAAAATTTATTGTGAAGACAGAATGTAGTAATGTTGGTCATTATAATATCTTACACTGGTACAATGTTTTATGATTCCAGGATACTTTGTACTCATTCTTCTAACAGATATTTACTGAGCATTTATTTTGGCACCTAGATTACAAGGAACAAAAAAGACATAACCTCTTCTATCATAAGGGCTACATAACATAAGAAGAAAGTGGTGAATAGAAAGGAACAAAAATAAGATGATTAGAAATTTCCTCAAGTCTATGAAAGAGAAAAATAGAACATTAAAATATAATAAATAGGAGGAGCATATTAGATAGGTAAGTCAAGAATGTTACCCCTAAAGAAGAGATATTTAGGTTGAAATTAATGATGAAAAGCAGCCAGCCCTATGGAAAATAGAAGAAAAAAATATCAGAGAATACAGCATGTACAAAAGCCACAACACAGGGAAGATCCGGGCATGTAGGAAGAAATTAGAAGTCTATTATGGCTGGCTATGACAAACGAGAAGAATATTAGAAAGCAATGAGGTTTTAAAAGTAGGTAAAAGCTAAATATTCAAGTATTATAAACAAAATTTTTTAAACTGTGAGTCATGATCTACAATTTTAATTCATCATAACAGCATTAAAAAAAAGGAAAGATATTAGATAGGGTCAGAGCACACTATACCTAGTAAGGATAGGAATTACTTTGAGGAACTTTGTTTCCATCATTTAGATATATGGTGTGTGTGTGCACACTCGTATGTGTATGTGTGTATTTACCTGAGTATAACATGAACATCTAACTTTCTCAGTGTGGATGGTAGTTTAAAAAGCTTGAAGCACATTGTATGGACTATGGCAAGAGGTTTGGATTTTGTTTGAAGCTGGGGTAGGGGTAAGGAGGGTGGGTAAGGGAGGTAACGTAAGGTTCGAGTCAGAGAAACAACTCTAACAAAAGCCTTAGGTCAGAGAAATCATGGGAAACCAGGGGAAAGGAAGTGGCAAACAGGGTACGATCCTGCAGATGGGGTCACGTGAGATGACTCTGGACCACGTTCATTAGATGAAATGATAGGAGGTAATCTAATTGGCAAGTGTTTCCATGTAGGCATAGCAGTATCTACCTGATTGGACTAAACTGAGAAAATGAGTAAATGAAGGCAGACAGAAGAAATAATTTTTAAAATATATTTGAGAGGCCATGAGGGAACTAAGAGAACTGGGGAATTAGGAAGAATTGTTTCTAGAGATGGGGGATGTATTTTTCACTTAATTTCCACTAAGTGCATCACACAGGTTAGGAATTGCTAGCCCTCTTTTAGAGCTATAATGAGAAGCTAGTGCTGGCAATGGTGGACAGTGTTTGGGATGGGTGCAGTGGTTTGGAGTACTTACTGGACTACTGTGGTATGGCTTTGTCTACGGTCTGGCTGCTAATGTTGCCTATTCAGCATAATTCATTTTTTCAGCCTAATTCCCCAGACTTACTGGAAATTCCCTGAATCCCAAATATCTTTCAATAATTATTTTTGTTTTTCTTATAAACCCAGAGTTGGTTTCTGCTGCTTGAAACCAAGAACCCTGCCTTAAACAGTTTCCCATTGTGAAGTTTTTATGTGAGTCACCAAAGCTCTACATAGCAGTAGCGACAATATTCAACTCACTGCATTCATGTGGTACGTAGGCTCTGGCTGGCCAGCATGAACTACTTATTTGAGTTTCTAAATAGACCTCCTCTTGAGTGCTCCAAGTCAGACTGAAGGCAGAAGATATACCAATTTTGTGAAAAACACCAAAGGGAAAACAGTAATTCAGAAAGAAATTCAAATAATCTGACAAATTTTTATCATTACCTAAGAATGAAAAAATAATCATTTAAATATAAAGTAATAAATACTACTCAACAAAACTAAAAAAAAATACTTGCCTTGGTTTAAATTCAGGAGACATAGTTATTTCTGTTAATTTCAATGGCTATTAACAATAAATAAAAAGTAAAAGCATTTATTGAGCTGTTGCTGCACTAAGAGGAAATGCAAGAATGAATGTTAAAAGCCAATAATAATTCTTGCAATAACAATTGAGCTTTCTCATCACATAAGTATTCTATTACTATATATGTCAGTAATGTACAGAGTACTGAAATCATAACTTTATATATAGCCTATTATCATTATAAAAATATCTAGATATTTATACTTTACTTTGTATTTGAATTCTTTATTTCTATAATAAAGAAATGTGGTTCTCACACTTCAGTGTGCAACAGTATTATCTGGAGGGGTTTTTTAAAACACAGATTGTTGGACCTCACCCCTAAAGTTCCTGATCAGGCGGCAGTTCTAACAAGTTCTCAGGTGATGTCAATGGTGCTAGTCTAAACTCACTCTGAGAACCACTGTACTTCACTAAAAATGTGAAGCCAAACCTTCACAGGTATGAAGGAAAAATAGTGCCATTTCACAACTATTAGTTTAGTCTATTTTAGCTTTTTAAAAAGTCAAAGTCTCTGATATAAAGGAGTTTTATATTCTGGGACAACAATCCATGAAAGTATTACCACAACTTCCATTGCTACAGGAGTTTTTGAAGGACAGCAAAAAGGTGCACATAATAGTACATATACAGGTCATTTGCAGATAACAGAAGTCAAAAAAGTGAATTCATGAACTTAAAACAGGGGTGGGCAAACTTTTTGACTCGAGGGCCACAATGGATTCTTAAACTGGACCGGAGGGCCGGAACAAAAGCATGGATGGAATGTTTGTGTGAACTAATATAAATTCAAAGTGAACATCATTACATAAAAGGGTACGGTCTTTTTTTTTTTTTTTTTTTTTTATTTTTAATAATTAAAAACGGGCCGGATCCGGCCCGCGGGCCGTAGTTTGCCCACGGCTGACTTAAACCAACTTTGGCAGAAATGGATCATGAAAAATTTTGACCCAGAGTCACTGGTTTAAATTTGCAATTAAGAAAAACTGAGTTGGATCATATGGTGGTTCTATTTTTAATTTTTTGAGGAACCTCCATACTGTTTTCCATAGTGGCTCTACCAATTTACATTCCCTCCAACAGTACACAAGGGTTCCTTTTTCTCCACATCATCACAAACACTTATCTTTTCTCTCCTCTTGTCTTTTTGATAACTGACATCCTAACAGGTGTGAGGTGATATCTCACTGTGGTTTTGTTTTGCATTTCCCTGATGAATAGTCATGCTGAACACCTTTTCATGCGCCTGTGGGCCATTTGTAAGTCTTTTTTGAAAAATGTCTACTCAGGTCCTTTGCCCATTTTAAAATTAGATCATTTGCTTTTTTGCTATTGAGTTGTGTGAGTTCCTGATATATTTTGGATATTGACCCCTTATCAGATATATGATTTGCAAAAATTTTCTCTGATTTCACAGGTTTCCTTTTCATTTTGTTGATGATTTCCTTTGGTGTTCACAAGCCTTTATAGTTTCATGTAGTCCCACTTGTTTATTTTTGCTTCTGCTGCCTGTGCTTTTGGTGTTTATATTAAAAAAAATATCACTGTCAGGACTGCTGTTGAGGACCTTACCCCTATGTTTCCACCCAGAGTCTTACAATTTCAAGTCTTACATTTAAGTCTTTAATCCACTTTTACTTAATTTTTGGTGATTGGTATGAGATAGGGGTACAATTTCATTCTTTTGCATGTTGATATCTAGTCCCCCCCCCCACCATTTATTAAAGAGACTATCCTTTTCCCATTGGGTATTCTCGGTGCCCTTGTCAAGGATTAGTTGACCATATATGCATGAGTTTATTTCTGGGCTCCCGATTCTGTTCATTGGTCTATATGTCTGTTTTAGAACTACCATATCATCCAGCAATCTCACTTCTGGGTATATATCTGAAGGAAATGAAATGAATATCTCAAAGAGGTATCTGCACTCCCTTGTTTATTGTAGTATTAGCCATAATAGCCAAGACATGGAAACAACTTAAGTGCCCATCAAAAGATGAATAAAGAAAATGTGGCATGCATACACACACACACACACACACACACACACACACACACACACACACACACACATCCTATATAATAAAAGGCTAATATGCAAACTATCCCCTCGACTGGGAGTTTGACCAGGGAGTAGGGCTGGCTGGACAACCACCTGTGGCATCCCCCCCGCCCCCGTTGCTCCCCCCAGGCCACGCCCCCAACCCAGATTGGGGGCAGGGACAGCCTGCCAACCACCCATGGCCCCTCCCACCAGCCAGTCCAGGCCCAATAGGGGTGGGTTAGCCATACCCCACCTGTGCACAAATTTGTACACCAGGCCTCTAATATATAAATATATGATGATTCAGCCATTCACACCAACATGGATGCAATTTGAGGGCATTGTGCTAAGTGAAGTATGTTACACAGAGAAAAACAAGTACTGTAGGATTTCATATGTTGTATACGAAAAAATCAAACTTATAGAAACAGAGAGTAGAATGGTAGTTTCCAGGGGCTGGGGGTATGGGTTAATTGGGGGAAGATGGCAAAGGGTACAGACTTTCAATTATAAGATGAATACGTTTTGGGGATCGAATGTACAGCATAGTAACTATAGTTAATACTATTATACCGTGTACTTGGGGGTGGGGGGATAAAAAGACAACTGATCAACCCTATACATGTGCACAAGCCCAAAAAAATTTTGTACTGAAAAGATAAAAACAAAATAAAAAAAAGAAAAGCGATGTTAATACTGTCGCTAGCAGCATCTCAATTCGGTTCCATTCATTTTCCGCTATGTATTTTAAACTGCTGAGTAGCCTGCTCCTGTCTCACCTGCCACTAAATGCTCTTCTTTATTTAACTCACTCAACAAATGTAAGTTGAGGACTTAAGTACAACTGTTCCAGGCATTAGAGAGACAATGGAGAGTAAACAAACAAGGTACCTGCCTACCTGAAACTTACATTCTAGTGGGGGAAAGACAAATATTAGCTACATTAAAAATAGGTAGCCACAGGAATAACAGTCCTGTTGTGGAAGAAATGTGGTTTCTGTTAGAGAATGGTAGGGAAACATACACAAAGTCTAGACCACAGAAAAATTATTTGGTCAATAGACTAAGGAGGATTCACGCAGGTAGAAAATAGAAGAATATAGCCAGAAGAAAACAAAAGGGGGCAGTGATTCAAGTATAGAGTAGCTGGGTAGTTGACTGTTAGAGACTTAAAACATTTAACCTATAAGAATGTCTATTATATTTAACAACTGAGGTCACCAATGACCCTGAGAGTAATTTCACTGTAATGTGAAGGATACAGGGTCAATCCTGAGAGGTTTTACTACTCAGAGGGATACAGGAATCAGGCCTTTATTATTAAGATGGATATATTCTCCAGTGGGACTTAAAAAATTGAGGCAACTAAAGCATGTGTGTATGTTGTTGAGGCTGAACATGTACTAACCCAGGCAAATAGGCTGTATGTCCAGTACCCAAAGTTAGGCACACCGCTGAACTAAAAGCAGCTTGGGGCTTCAGAGCATTCCCTGGGAGGCAACTCTGTTAGTCTGACTATTTCTGAGTGACACACTAGGATTTGTTGGTAATGTCCTCTAGAACTTTCTGGTCATTATAAAGCTCAGCCTTCAGGAATCAGACTTAGACTTTATACAGCTGAAGGACTATACTCATATCCTCAAAGACTTTAGTCTCCGTGAGGCACAATATCGTGATTCCCAACTTTTTCAAATATAAGTCTTCTCACTTTAGCTTTCAAATCTTTGTTCAAACAGAGTTTTTTAATCCTCACCTGAAAGTATGTTTATTTATTTTAGAGAGAGGGTAACATGGGGGGAAATGGGAGAGAAAGAGAAATATCGATGTGAAAGAGAACATCGATTGTTTGCCTTCTATATGTGCCCCAATAGGGAATTGAAAGCACAACCTAGATATGCACTCTGACTGGAAATCGAACCCGCAAACTTCTGGTATACGGGACGATACTCCAACCAACCAAGCTACAACAGCCAGGGCTCAAAGCAGAAAACTTAATACGTTTTACTTTTTCAGTTAGTTTTATAGAGTAAGTACACTAAAAGTGAATATACTTTTTCAGATAATATAAGACCTGGTTAATTAAGTAATGCTTTTAACTATTAATCCCCATTTTTCAGATTGGGAATTCTGGTGCAAATGTTATTTTCCTGAGGTTATACTGTAGTCAATAGGGGAAATGATACTTGAATATGGGTCTCTGAAGTTCATTCAAGAAAACTGTTAACACACCTTGTTTCCAAACCTAAAAAGTGCATATGTAGATTTCTTTCATTTCTTCCTTTCTTAAAAAAAAAATAGAAGAGGGGAGAGGAAAGGAGGGAAAGTGTTATCATGTATAACTATTCTGGATGTCAAGGTACAGGACATAAAAATGTCACAGAACAAATTGCCCTTAATGTGTATAATTTAATTTACTAATAGAAAATAATAAAAAGGTAATACAGACAGGGCAAAGAATAGCCTTTTCTCTTAAAAGCTACTGAACTAAATATCTGACATTGAAAAATTGTTACATATGATAGAGTTTTCTACATATTTTATAAATATTAAAAGAACATTTTACATTCACAAAATAAATTAAATATAAAAGTATAAGATGGAGTTTTAAAAACCATGAAAATAGATTCATGTGAATAACAAAAACCTTAGTCTTAAAAAATCACATTCAATTATCTACAATAAAATACACAATAATACAATAGTACAACAGATAAAATTTACTATTTTTTTTAACTAATCAACTCTTCTCCCCTAACAACTCAAATAATTCAAGACCAAAGGACTATGACCTACTGCTCACTGAAAAGAACCATGCACTCAGGGTCAGAAAATAGGAACTCTATACACTACCTAGCCAGGCAAATTAGTTTACCTCTCCTGACCTCAGTTTACTCATCTGTAAAGTGGAAGAATTGAAATAAATGATCTCCCTGACCTTCCTAACTCTGACACTCTGAGAAGCCACATTTGAAAGTCTTCCATTTTGAGAAAAATGGGAATTGCTATGGGGTTCATGAAATGGGCCTTTTTTAATTATAGGCAGACCTTGGTACTTTTTTCCCACAAAGGGGCAGTTCTCTCTCCAGGAACTTCCTAAGTAACCAGCCATATATTTCCTAAAATCCACATCACAAACCAGATTCTACACCAATTTGAACGTGTACATTAGTAGGAGCAAAAAGGAAGAAAGCATCCCTTCCATATCAATTTCAGAAATTCCATATAACCATTTCTTCCTAGCAGAAAGCATTTTAATAAAAAAGCAAAATGTAAGATGGCTTTAGAGTAGCTGGAGGCTGGCTGTACTTGCTCCCAGCCACGAACCAGATTTACAGCTAAACTACAGAGCAATCGACCTGAAAAACCAATTGAAGTGTAGCGGATCTGAAATATTATATCCAAGGAGCACTGAAGAAGCCACATAGAGATAGTAAGAGGAACAGACACGCAGAAAGGGAACGCACCTTTCAAGGAGGTGCAGAAGCTGAGAGGCTGGAGGGATATCCTATTTCAGTTGCAAAGTCCTCCCTCCCCATTGTGAATACAGGGTCTCAACCCCACACAGGGATTCCCAACCCAGAACAACAGAAGAGCCAGGAAGAAGAGCCAGTGGAGCATGGAACAAAGGGAGTCAGGAGGGTTCTGTCCACCTGGGAGACTCAGACCACACTTTCCCATTGAAGGAGTGCTCCCATTGTTAGCAGGAGGCTGGCTGGGTGGAGAAACAGGGGGGATATCTGTAATACTGTTAATAATCCTATCCTAACTAATAAAAGAAACATGGTAATTAGCCGTACATCCGCTACCCTTCCCATTGGCTAATCAGGGCGATGTGAAAATTAACTGCCAGCCAAGATGGCGGCCGGCAGCCAGGCAGCTTGAAGTTAACATGAGGCTTGCTTGCTTCAGTGACGGAGGACTCCCACATTCCCCGCCTGCCACTACCGGCCTCTGAGCTTGCAGTTTGAAATATTGTTACGAATATAGAAGCTAAACAAAACCCCAGAAACCTGCTTTCAGCCAGCCGGGATCTCAGAGCTGGAGTTGATACAGTGTTTTGATTATAGAACCCAAACAAACCAGATACCTGCTTTCAGCAGCAGAGGCCTCAGAGCTGGAGCAAGAGCTAAAGCTGGCCCAGAATAAAAAAGAAAAAGAAAAAAAGGAGCAGTTGGGAGCTTCAGTCACCCGCCAGCCTGAAAACAGCCCTCAGCCCCTCACCCAGACTGGCCAGGCACCCCAGTGGGGACCCCCACCCTGACGGGTGTGTGACCAGCTGCAAACAGCCATCATCTCCTCACCCAGGTGGCCAGGCACCCCAGTGGGGACCACCACCGTGATCCAGGACACCCTTCAGGGCAAACCAGCCGGCCCCCACCCGTGCACCAGGCCTCTATCCTATATAGTAAAAGGGTAATATGCCTCCCAGCACCGGGATCAGCGGAGCCGCGAGGCCTCCCGGCACCAGGATCAGCATGACAGGGGGCAGCGCCCAAACCCCCTGATTGCCCTGCGGCTCTGTGTGTGACAGGGGGCGGGCCAACAACCTCCCTATCTGCCCTGCTCTGTTCGGGTCAGGGGAAGGCGCCCCAACCCCTTGATCAACCCTGCTCTGTGCCTGAGAGGGGGGAGCTCCCCAACCCCCTGATTGCCCTGCGGCTGTGTGTGTGACAGGGTGCGGCGCCCCAACACCCTGATCGGCCCTGCTCTGTGTGTGACAGGGTGCGGCGCACCAACCCCCCCCACCATGGGCCCTGCTCTGTGACGGGGTAGAGCCATAACCTCCCCATCGGACCTGCCCTAAGTGTGACAGGGTGCGGCGCCCCAACCCCCTGAATCGCCCTGCTCTGTGTGTGACAGGGGGCGGTGCCCTAACTCCCCTATTGGCCCTACTCTGTGAGTGACAGGGGGGAGCTCCTCAACCCCCTGATCGGCCCTGCTCTGTGCGTGACAGGGGGGAGCTCCCCAACCACCTGATGGGCCCTGCTCTGTGCGTGACAGGGTACGGAGCCCCAACCCCCCTGATGGGCCCTGCTCTGTGAGTGACAGGGTGCAGCGCCCCAACCCCCTGATCAGCCCTGCTCTGTGGGTGACAGGGGGTGGTGCCGCATCCTCCCCATCGACCCTGCCTTGAGTGTGACAGGGGGTGGTGCCCCAACCCCCCAATCGACCCTACCCTGAGCGTGACTGAGGGTGGCATCGCAACCTCCCGATCTGCCCTGCTCTGTGCATGATAGGGGGCAGCGCCCCAACTCCCCAATCGGCCCTGCTCTGAGCCCGACCAGGGGCTGCACCTAGGGATTGGGCCTGCCCTCTGCCACCCAGGAGCAGGCCTAAGCCAGCAGGTCGTTATCTCCCGAGGGGTCCCAGACTGTGAAAGGCCACAGGCCGGGCTGAGGGACCCCCCCCCCCGTACCCCCCGAGTGCACAAATTTTTGTGCACCGGGCCTCTAGTAAAAAATAATAAATTTAAGAAAAGCAAAATTTAACCCACAAATCCTAAAACTAACTATTGCACGAAAAGAGAAAAAAATAATAATAACTTGAAGAATCTCTCTTTTAAGATTGCTTATTAAACATCATCTAGAAAAAACCTAGATGATTTTAAAAAAAATGTACTAACTACAAGATTTTCAACTAACGAATATTTTGAGTCCAGTATGCATACTTATGAATTTTGAATAAATCTATTCAATGTCAATATATTAATATTGTAACACTACCCAAAGTATGTTATGCGATGTTATTATATACTAGAGGCCCGGTGCACAAAAATTTGTGCACTCGAGGGGGTCCCTCAGCCCAGCCTATGCCCCCTTGCAATCTGGGACCACTTGGAGGATGTCCACCTGCTGGCTTAGGCCCGCTCCCTGGGGGATTGGGCCCAAGCTGGCAGTCAGACATCCCTCTGGCAGCCTAGCAGCCCTCGGGGGATGTCCACTTATCAACAGGGAGCAGACCTAAGCTGCAGTTGGACATCCTTATTGCTGCTGAGGAGGCCGGAGAGCCTCCACCACCACCGTTGTGCTGGCAGCATTCAGCGTGGCTTGTGGCTAAGCAGAGCTCCCCCTGTGGGAGCGCACTGACCACCAGGGGACAGCTCCTGCATTGAGTATCTGTCCCCTGGTGGTCAGTGTGTGTCATAGTGACCAGTCATTCCCAGTCGTTCTGCTGTTAGGGTCAATTTGCTTATTACCCTTTTATTATATAGGATAGAGGCCTGGTGCATGGGTGGGGGCCAGCTGGTTTGCCCTGCATGGTGTCCCGGATCAGAGTGGGGGTTCCGCTGGGGTGCCTGGCCAGCCTGGGTAAGGGGCTGGTGGCTGTTTGCAGCTGGTCACACCCCCTTCAGGGTGGGGGTCCCCACTGGGGTGCCTGGCCAGCCTAGGTGAGGGGCTGATGGCTGTTTTCAGGCTGGCCACACCCCCTTTAGGGTTGGGGGTCCCCACTGGAGTGCCTGGCCAGTCTGGGTGAGGGGCTGAGGGCCGTTTTCAGGGGGCCAAGCACCCCGGCGACGGAAGCTCCCAGCCTCTTTTTTCTTTTTTTTTTATTCTGGGATTTATTTACCTTCTATAATTGAAACTTTGTAGCCTTAGGTGGAGCTCAGAGCTGGCCGCAGCAGGGGGGAAGCTTGGCTTCCTCCATCACTGGAGCTTCCTCCTCTTGCTCCAGCTCCATGACTGCCGGCCGCCATCTTGGTTGGGTTAATTTGCATATAGCCGCTCTGATTGGCTGGTGGGCGTGGCTTAAGGCATAGGAAAGGTATGGTCAATATGCATGTTTGTCTTTTATTAGTGTAGATTATTCAAATAAAAGAATTCTGTGGTTCAGATTTTAAAACACTACATTTCTTTCCCATAGGACTACTCAGAGCCTTTAAAAGACTAATAATAGGAATTTAGAGACCTCAAAAGAGGAAACTTCATGCAGTATTTCCCTGCTTTTGTAACCATGAATGGACTAACATTTTATGAAATACAGTTTGATAAATTCTGTACTGGGGTTGATGATAAATCTATAATATAAACAGGAAAACATGAGATGGCTTCCTATGAGTCAAGCCTTATTATAATAAATACCCATACAATGAACACTAGAGCATTTTAAAACATTGATAATTTCGAAACAGAGATAAGCTTCAAAGAGTGTTTGATATAAGAAAATCATTTAAAATAAAAAAATTAAAATTTTTCTTAATTTGGCCCTGATATACTATGATTTATTTCTACCTTAGCATGATGGAGGAATGAGTGCAAGAAGAATAAGTAAAAAAGGAGTGGGGGGAAAGAAGAAAATCATTTACAAAATTGATTTCTTAGCTACATCAAGAAATTTCAACTGAATTGGACTCCTACACGATACGAAATGTTTTTCAGAGGGTTTAATTACAGTATTCTAAATGATTAAAGATCATAAATGACAGAATATGTAGAATTGAACAAGATTAAAAATATAGACAGCCTTTGCGAAAAATCCTCCTGAGAAAACTATTGTAAAAAAATATACAGATGGTGTAGCCTGGGTTACTACAGAGGCAATGATAAAATAAACAGGAGCAAAAGTGAATTAAGTTACCTTCTCCCTTGAGTAAAGAGTTATTCTACTCCAATTCCCAGCACGTCTCAATTGTTCAAATTAAATATATGCTTACTCACTAACTCACACAGTGAAGCCTGTCATGCTGGCATGTAAATGTCCATATTCACAGTGAAAACCAGGTAAACACCTCAGTATTATCAAATTATAATGACTGCACATTTTCATAAACGATGACACATCTCTGTGAGGGCAATCATCACCTCTTGAGTGAGACCCGTGCATTATGGCTACTCAGCATGGGGATGCTGGTGACAGGAACATCAGTGGACCACCAATGACTAAGCATGGACAGACTGGGCCATGGACTGAGTGCTTGAAAGCTCATGATAAAGATCGGCATCCCCATCTTCTGGGAGTATCATCAGCAAAAAGCATTTATTATCACACAGAAGTAGGAATTTGTGCCCCAAGTCAGGGACCAGACACTAACTGGCTATTAATTCAGTGTGGTGGAAGAATATGGAATAATCTTTCCTAACACACATAGAAGTATACCAAATAAAAAGAGGGGATATAAAGAACCTAAAATGAATATTAGAAACAAAAATTGTATATAGTAAAATGTCAGCACTACAAAATGAAAAAAGAAAGTGGAATGGCTTTTGCTGAAAAATCTTTTACTATATTTGAGAAAAATATTCACAGTCCTCTAGCTATTAAAATTTTGACTCTAGGTCATGGCAACACAATGTAAATATGAAAATGATGTTGCAGAATCTTAGTAAAAAATTATACTTGTTAGGAAGAAAAGGTTTCTAAAGATGTATCAATCTTTCTCTTGACCAAGGGTGCACATTTATGGCATGACTAGCTGCAGTTGAGATACAATCTGAGCTCATACAGACCAGATCAAAGCTAACTGGACTCTGTGGAAAATGAACTCATGATCTAGACTTCATCAGTCATGATCTAACCAACTGAGCTAATGAACCATATAAAATACATGTTGGCATGAGATATTTACTTTGAATCATTTCTGTGCTTAAATGGGTCATACAATTTTAGTCAACTTTAGAGATGCTGCTTTCCCAAGGTTTTGTGAATAAATTGACTCACTGGTCACACACATTTACCTATTATGTAGAAAGTCAGTGGTGAGGTAGTTTAAAAATACACAAGGCAATATGCAGAATTTAGAGTCTATATAGGAGAGAAAAATGTAATAGAAAATAACTATAGTGCAAAATTTAACAGCAATAATTGATGTTTATTGAGTATTCACTATTTCTCAGATATTACACAAAGCACTTCTGATAAGCTAACTATATACATCTCATAGAGAAAAAAGTGAAGCAGGTTGTGTAACTTTCACAAAGTCACACTCTAGTAATCTCTCACTCTGCCTTGGACTAATGATAAATGACTGTGATAGATATTGCAGAGCTAACTCCCAACACTCATTCCAACTACCCTTTTCCCTTGCCACCTTCTCGCATATGGACACGAAAGCTACAACTCTTATTCCCAGATTGCTGGCTGCTAACGATTATGAGATGACACAGTTATGGCCAATGAAATGAAAGCAAAAGGGAGCTAGGAGTTCTTGGAAAAGCTTCTTTCTCTCCCCACAACCCCTTTCTCCCTCTTCCTCGCCCTATCTTTCCATATATATAATGTGATATATGATATTATGTGATATATATTATATGTAATATATATATACTCTAGACCAGTGGTTCTCAACCTTGGCTGCACATTAGAATCACCTGGGAATCCTTTTAAAATCCTGATTTCTGGGCCTTATCCTCTGGAAATTCTGTTTCTTTGTTATGGGGTGGGGCCACAACATTAGTAACAAAGAAACAGAATTTCTGGAGGATGAGGCCCAGAAATCAGGATTTTAAAAAGATTCCCAGGTGATTCTATTGTGCAGCCAAGGTTGAGAACCACTGCTCTAGACAGAAGAGAAAAGGTGAAAAAAGATGTTTTCTTTTTATAAAGCAAACATTATCTTCATTTAATAAACTCTGATATTTAAAATACAAGTCAAACATCTACATTAATAAGAGTCCTCAGTTGTCAGGAGTGCTTCAGAGGCTGATTTTTCTAAGGACCAGACAGGAGGGCCTGTATGTATAATAACAGCAAAAGATCTCAGAGTGTGTGCAAACACAGAAGGGAGGCAGTTGGGTCCTGAGCAAATGACACTACACAGTGCACTTGTCTCATGGCCGAAGACAATGCTTTTTTATTTCAGATGAATATCAAATAGTTTACTTATACAAAATAGTAATTTAAAAAAACTCACTCCTAGTAGTTCAGTGTTGTAGAAATTAGATATTCATATTTCAAATATATGTTTTCCTCATAAAAAAAAGAGCAAAAAAAAATATTCCTGGAAACATTCCCCTTTGAACTATGCAAGAGACAACTGAAGTCCTACATTAATCAAGAATTTCCATATATATTTCATTATATTTGGATTTTGTGTACCATATATATACACACAGTCCAATTATACATATACTGTGTGTGTGTGTGTGTGTGTGTGTGTGTGTGTGTGTGTGTGTGTGTGTATCCGGCCAACTGGCTGACTGGGCAGTAGCTATGATGTACACCGACTACCAGGAGACAGATGCTCAACACAGGAGTGGAAACCACAGGCATGGAAACATGGAACAGACTGATTAATCTCAGAGGGAAATGGGGGGTGGGAAGAGATTAACCAAAGATCTTATATGCATACTAGAGGCCCAGTGCATGGATTCGTGCACCGGTGGGGTCCCTCGGCCTGGCCTGCACCCTCTCGCAATCCAGAACCCCTCGGGATGTTGGATAGACAATTTCAGCCTGACCCCTGGAGGCCTGATCCAGACAGGAGGGAGCCTGATCCCCGCAGGCCCAATCCCCGCAGGCTGGACCCGGACAGGAGGGACCCTGATCCCTACAGGCCCGATCCAGATAGGAGGGAGCCTGATCCTGTGCATTGAGAGTCTGTCCCCTGGTGGTTAGTGCACGTCATAGCGACTGGTCGACGGGTCATTCGGTCACTTAGGCTTTTATATATATATATAGAGAGATAATATAAAATCCCGTTCTACACTGTGCAAATCCCTAACACTATGTGGTGCAAATATAAAATAAGCTTTATTGGAGAAAATCTTACAGGCTGACATATAGCAGAGGGAGCACAGCTGGACTGGATACACCATGGTAATTGCTCTGTAGAAGATCTCTGGCCTCAAATGGGAGAATTAAAAAGACTCCCACATGAACTTACATTGCTCCATTGGTATAGACAGTATCGCTTCCTTCCACATACTGCACCTGAGCTGGGTAGACATGCTGTACCTGTTGCACAGTCTGTACCTGCTGTACCTGAAAAACAAATATTAGGACCTTGGTGAGTGATAGATATGAGAAAATGCACTACATTAGATTTATCTCAAATATTTTTCTAGGTTGGTGATCAATGTGAGAATGGCTTAGGATGTGATCTGTAACATCCTTCAAAGACAAGTGAATGTTGGTTGGGCCCAGATCAACTGCAGCAATAAGGCTGAAAAAATTCTATAACATTCCTATAGGTATATAGGTATATACACACTTCAAATATTTAGGGTGAAAATTCTGAAAGCTTCTCACTATTTTGAAAATTTAGGACTTCTCTTCCCCTGGGTTTTTAAAGCTAAATTTATTTTTTAATTAAAAAACTCATGATGGAAAATTTCAAACACTTAAATATAGAATAAATATTACAACAAAACTCATTTATTCATCATTTTATATAAATGTCTGTCACAGGACCTCATCTTTCAACCTCTCAGGTGATTATTTAAAAGCAACTGCAGAGACTACATCATTTCACTGGTAAATATTTCATTTTGTTTATAAGAGATAAGACCTATTTTTAACATGAACACAATATTGATATCACCTATAAATATTAGCCATTTCTTAAAACCATCTAAAATCCAATCATAGTTCAAATTTCTATGATTATTCCAATGTCTTCTTATTGTTGCTTTGTTCAAATCAGGACCCAAACAAGGTCTACATATTACATTTGTATCTCTCCCATCTTTCTTTTTTAATATATAATAATAATCTATGATAATGAATGTGTAATATGCTAATTAGACCAGATGTCCTTCCAGACGACCTTCTGGATAAAGCTAGGGCTGCGAGGGAAGCCTGGGTCCCAGGTGCCTGCTGGTGGCCAGAGGGAAGCCTGGGTCCTGGGTGCCTGCCGGCAGTTGGAAGGAGGCCCGGGTCGGCTGCCAGAGGGAAGCCAGTGCTGGCAGCTGGGAGAAGAAAGGCCTACCCTTGCACAAATTTCGTGCATCGGGCCTCTTGTCTCTAATATTTTCCCATCCTTTTTTTTCTTGACTAGAGGCCCGGTGCATGAAATTTGTGCATGGAGGGGGGTTCCCTCAGCCCAGCCTGCACCCAATCCAATCGGGGACCCTTCGGGGGGTGTCTGACCGCCAGTTGGGTGCAATCCCTAAGGACTCACCTCTCTGCCTGCCTGATTACCCCTAACTGCCTCTGCCTGCCTGCCTGATTGCCCCTAACTGCCCTCCCCTGCTGGTCTGATTTCACCCCCAACTGCCTCTGCCTGCCTGATCACCCTTAACTGCCCTCCCCTGCTGTCCTGATCTTGCCCCCAACTGCCCTTCCCTGACAGCCGGGTTGCCAAATGCCCTCCCCTGCTGGCCTGATCTTTCCCCCAACGGCCCTCCCCTACCGGCCTGATCTCACCTATAACTGCTCTACCCTGCTGGCCTGATCACCCCTAACTGCCCTCCCCTGCCGGTCTGATCTCACTCCCAACTGCCCTCCCCTGCAGGCCTAATCTCACCCCCAACTGCCCTCCTTTGCTGGCCAATTTGGTTCTGATTGGTCAGTTTCTATGCCAGTCAGCATCTCTGGGCCTATCAACAGGGCCTGATCAGAAAGGCGGGGCTGATCAGCAGCCCTGGTGGAGGCCTGGAGAGAAATGGAGGTGTGGCTGTTGGCCAGGCTGGGAGAGAAAGAGAGGCAAGTTCTGATTAACGGCTGCCACAGAGGCTACGGATCAGACACTGCCTCTCTCTCTGCAGGCCTCTCTCTGGGCCTGATCCGCAGCCCCCTAGGCCCATGGTTGGCAAACTGTGGCTTGCGAGCCACGTGCGGCTCTTTGGCCCCTTGATTGTGGCTCTTCCTAAGCCTTTGGAGTACCCTAATTAAGTTAATAATAATGTACCTACCTATATAGTTTAAGTTTAAAAAATTTGGCCCTCAAAAGAAATTTCAATCGTACTGTTGATATTTGGCTCTGTTGACTAATGAGTTTGCCGACCACTGCCCTAGGCAGTCAGTGCTGGGTCGGACACCAGCAGCAGCTACAGTCAGTGCTGGGTCACCTCGGCAACCTTCGGTCGTAATAGTCGTTAAGACCCTGGCTCTTTATTATATAGACTAGTAGCCCGATGCATGAAATTCGTGCACAGGGGTGGGGGGGATGAGGGGTGGGGCCAGACCCCTCAGCCCGACCTGCACCCTCTGTCATGTTCCGGGACTCCAGCTACTCTGGGCCTAGGCACAGGCCTACAGGTTTAGGGCGGCCTGGCTCCCGAGGTCCCATTTTATCAAGAGAACAAAGTCGGAGTTAGTTACAGCCCTCATCGAACCCAGTACAGTGCATCCGTGCATACACCTGCCTCGTTCATGTGCCTGCTTCGCCCTACTGAATTACTAACATCTTGAGGACATAACTCTGTCTTATCCTGCTTCACGTTCAGTGTCTGGCCTGGTGCCACGGAACTGAGAGGGTTTGCTGAGTGAGTGAATAATGAGTAAGTGAATGAGTGAATGAATGAGCGAGTAAGTGAATGAGCAAGCAGCTACAGGGTGGGAACTTCTGCCGCGTTGCTATGGCGACATGGCAGAAGTTCCCGGCTGCCTGACGCCCACACCGGGAAGTTACCAGCGCCCCTCTCCTGGCTGCATAGTTCCCGCCCTGCTCCCAGCAGTGGCCCGGCACCCCTCTCCAGGCTGCTTAGTTCCTGCTCCCAGCGGCCCGGCGCCCCTCTCCCGGCTGCTTAGTTCCTGCTCCCAGCGGCCCAGCGCCCCTCTCCCAGCTGCTTAGTTCCTGCTCCCAGCGGCCTGGTGCCCCTCTCCTGGCTGCTTAGTTCCTGCTCCCAGCGGCCTGGCGCCCCTCTCCTGGCTGCTTAGTTCGTGCTCCCAGCGGGCCCGGCGCCCCTCTCCCGGCTGCTTAGTCTGTGCTTCCAGTGGCCCGGCGCCCCTCTCCTGACTGCTTAGTTCCTGCTCCCAGCGGCCCGGCGCCCCTCTCCCAGCTGCTTAGCTCCCACCCTGCTCCTGGCGATCCAGGTCCCCAGCCGCTCCTTCAGTAGAGGCCAGGGCAGGTGGGAAACTTGGCTTCCTCCATTGCGGGGGCAACCAAGCCTCCTCCTTGCTCCAGCTCCATGACTGCCAGCCACCATCTTGGTTGGGTTAATTTGCATATAGTTGCTCTGATTGGCTGGAGGGCGTGGCTTTGGGCATAGCAAAGGTATGGTCAATTTGCATGTTTGTCTTTTATTAGATAGGATTGTTACTTGTTGAAGAGACTGGATTATTTATCGTGCAGAATTTCTGGAATTCTGGATTTGGCTGATAGCATCCCTGAGATGAACTTTAATAAGTTCCTGTGTCCCCTGCATGTAATATAATCTGGTAGATCATGGGCCTTGAACAGGTTCAAAATTTGAAAAGCTGTGTACTTCCCATGGCATCGTATCAGCTGCCATGTAAAAACCAGTTGTCTCTCTTTTTATAATCCTATATAAAAAAAGTCTAATATGCAAAGAGAGCGACCAGTGGAACGACCAGTCACTATAACATGCACTGACCACTAGGGGGACAGACATTCAATGCAGGAGCTGTCCCCTGGTGGTCAGTATGCTCTCAGGGGGAGCGCCGCTCAGCCAGAACCCAGGCTCATGGCTGGCGGTGAGGAGTGAGGGGTCCCAGCCTGCAAGAGGGTGCAGGCTGGGCTGAGGGACCCCACCCCCCAGTGCACGAAAGTCGTGCACCGGGCCTCTAGTGTTACATATAATCAGTGGGATCAGGTGTTGTCAGCTGAATGCATGTATTGTGATATTCCCTATCTATGTTTTACCTGAAGATATTAGTAGCCAATGATGATCATTTTCTAATCATAGTAATTTAATTAATAATGGTTTCAAGCTTAGTTAGTCTAATTCTGCAATACATTTTCATTTATTAGTAGACTTCTATAATGAAATTCCTCTCAACAATAATTTCATTACTTTGAAATAGGGTTGTATGGGAAGAATAAGGTAAATACATGATTCTTTTCTTGAGCCAGTACAAAGAGTGATGACTTTATCCCCTAGCTCCCTCCCAGTGTAGTTTTGCAATGGATTTTTTTAGTTTGCTTTGTATCCTTATGACTCTTGGCTTTTGAACATATTTGATGCTTTTTAATCATAGAAGTTTTTCTTCTAAAACTGTTCCATCTTTGACAAATGGCAGTCCCTTCAAATTTAATCCTGTTTCTTCTGACATGACCACAGTAATCTTTAATTCTCCTGCTTTCTGCCATAAGATGGTTCCAGATTTATCTCTTACATTTCCTGTCCTAGATACTGAATTAACCATTTCTTCAAAGAGCCTGGCTCCTACTAGCAAGGAGAAATATAAGTATAAAAACTGTTTAGGAAAGCAATTTATAAATAGGTATCTTGTTTGACCACTCTGTGATTTTTTCTACAGAAATACCTAACATCTAAGGAGGCGCTGTTCAATATTATTAAAGAATACAGTCTATAAGAGCAAAAAATTAGGAGAAGAAACCTTAATGACTATGAAAAGTGGAGTAATTAAATAAATTATAAGAAAACTACTCTATAGAATATATGGCTGATGTTAAAAGAATAAAGAAAGATTGACATGTACTTTAACAGCAAGATCCAAGTAGAATGTCTAGGGCTGAAAAACACAATATCTGAAATGAAAAATTTACTGAATGGGGTTAAAAGCAGATTATATAATGCAGAAAAATTTACCAGTCAATTTAAATATCTGCCATAAATAATGAACACATACCAAAAAATGAGGAATAGAGCATTAGTGAACTATGAGATAATATCAAATAGTCAAACATGTAAGCGAAGTCCCAGAGGAGAAGAGAAAGAACAGAAAAGATTAAAAGAAGAGAACTAGAGCCCTAACTGGTTTGGCTCAGTGGACAGAGCGTCAGCCTGCGGACTCAAGGGTCCCAGGTTCAATTCCGGTCAAGGGCCTGTACCTTGGTTGCGGGTACATCCTCAGTAGGGAGTGTGCCAGGAGGCAGCTGAATTGATGTTTCTCTCTCATCAATGTTTCTAACTCTCTACCCCTCTCCCTTTCTCTCTGTAAAAAAAATCAATAAAATATATATATATTTTTTTTAAAAAAAGAAGAGAACTAGAAACTTTTCCAAATTTGGTTAAAAGTATAAACATACAGATCTAGGTGTGTATACAAATTTATAGATACATCCACATCAAAGAGCATCAAAGTGCCAAAAATCAAGAATATGGAGAAAAAATTTAAAGTAGACAGAAAACGGACACGTTATATACAGTACAGGATAACAGCTATTATAATGACTGCAAATTTCCCCATCAAAAATTATGCAATGGAGGAGGATGGGAAAACATCTGTAATACTCTCAACAATAAAGATATCTTTTAAAAGTAAGCCCAAGACAGTCAAATAACATCTTTATAGTCATGAGAAGAAAAAAGCCAACCTAAACTCCATAACCAGTGAAATGTCCTACCAAAAAAGGGGGGAAATCCAGTGAAGGTAACGACAAAGTTTTTCAGGCTGAAGAAAAATAATACCACATAGGAACTGAGATCTATACAAAGAAATGGAAGCATGAGAAATAATGTTTGTAGGTAAGTTAAAAGTTTTTTCTTTGTTTTCTCATCTTTCCATTTCTATAGATATCTGACTATGTAAAGTAAAAATAATAGCAATATATAACTGAGTTCACCGCATATATACAAGTGAACTGGATGTATCACAAAAATATCACAAAGGATGGAAAAGGGAAAAGAAAATACACTTTGTAATATTCTTATATGTTAAGTGGTATGATATCACTTGAGCACAGGCTGTGTTCAGAATGGGTAAAAATGCGAGATCGAACTTCATGCTCTCCGCAAGAACACACTTTAAATACACAGATAGAAAGGTTAAAAATAAAGAGGTATGAAAAGATAAACTTTGCAAACACCAACCATAATAAAGATGGACTGGTTATATTCCTATCCATCAAAATAGACTCCAAGACAAAGACAGTTACCCAAAGATAAATGTTTTGTCAAGAAAATTATCAAGAATAATAAATTCTATGTTTTGGCATCAAGGAACAGTGTCAATAACATGAAGCAAAAACTGAGAGGATTGAAAGAGAAAGCAAACAAATCTACAGTTACATTCTTTATAAATGACAAAAGAGGGAAAAATCAGTAAGAACACAGAAATTACCAACCAACTTGATCTTAATGATGTTCATATGACAATCCACATAGCAGCACAATACACATGCTTTCTACTGCACCTGAACATTCAGCATGAAAACGCTAATGCTGAGCATTTAAACAAATCCTAACCAATTTAAAAGGATTAAAATAATACAGAGTATTTGATTCACAAACAAATCAAATAAAAATAAAAGACAAAAAGATACCTCAAAAAGCTCAAATCCACACTAATAAAAGAGAAAGGTGCAAATTGACCATACCTTTGCGAAGCCTACCAGCCAATCAGGAGTGAGCATGAAAATTAGCGGGACAAAGATGGCAGAGGCCACAGAGCCAGCCAGAGCAAGTGGGAGCCTTGGGTCGCCCCTGGCAACAGAGGAAGCCAAGCTTCCTGCCCGCCCAGGCTGGCTGCCGAAGGAGGAGCCTGTGGGTGGTGGACATGGATGCGGTCTGGGCGGGTGCCAAAGAAGGGGCCTGTGAGCAGAAGACATGGAGCCGGCCCCAGCGGGTGTGCTAAAGGCTTAAGTCACCGTCGCCCTGGCCAGCCGCCAAGGGAGGGGCCTGCAAACAGCCCTCAGCCCCTTACCCAGGCTGGCCATGCCCCCATGGGGTGAGGGTCCCCCACTGGGGGGCATGGCCAGCCTGCAAACAGCCATCAGCCCCTCACCCAGCCTGGCCAGGCACCTCAGCAGGGACCCCCACCCTGAAGAGGGTGTGGCCAGACTGAAAATAGCCCTCAACCCCTCACCCAGGCTGGCCACGCCCCCCAAGTGGGGACCCTCACCCTATGTGGTCGTGGCTGGCCTGCAAACTGTCCCAGCCCCTCGCCCAGGCCAGCACCGTCCCCAGTGGGGACCCCCATCCCAATGGGGGCATGGCCAGCCTGCAGGCCCCTAGCTCAGGCTGCCCCTCCCCCCAAGGGAACCCCCAACCTGATCTGGGACACCCTTCAGGGCAGACCAGCCGGCCCCCCACCTGTACACCAGGCCTCTATACTAATAAAAGGGTAATAAGCTAATTAGACTGTGAGACCTTCCAGGTGTTCTTCTGGACAAAGCCATGGTGGCGGGGCTGAGGTAGAGGCAGTTAGGGGCCAAGAGGAGAGGGCAGTTGTGGGTGATCAGGCTGGCGGAGGGAAGGGGGGGCAGTTGGGGGCAAGCAGGCTGGCGGGGGGTGGGGGCAGTTGGGGGCGAGCAGACCAGCAGGCAGAGTGGTTAGGGGCAAACAGGCAGGTGAGCGGTTAGGAGCCAGCAGTCCTGGATTGTGAAAGGGACATCCATCAAGGGGTCCAAGATTGAAGAGGGTGCAGGCTGGCCTGAGGGACACCACCCCACCCCCCTGCACGAATTTTGTGCAGCAGGCCACTAGTATTTATATAATGAGCGATACACTTTAATATAATCTATGACTCATAGAAATCACAAGGGGAATTAGAAAATATTTTGAATTAAATGGTACTGAAAATACAGTATATCAAAATTTACAGAGTACAGTTATAGCCGTGCATAGAAGGAAATTTATAGTTTTTTAAAATTTATTTTTATTGTTGAAAGTATTATAGATGTCCCCTCCTCATCCACCTCACTCCTACTCCCTCCCTAGGCCTTCCCCATACTATTATCTGTCCATGGGCTATGCATATAAGTTAATTGGTTAATCTCTTCCCACTGCCCTTCCCTCTGAAATATGTCAGTCTGTTGCATGCTTCAATGTCTCTGGATCTATTTTGTTCTTAAGTTTATTTTGTTCATTAGATTCCACATGTAACTCTTTATTTTGCTTAGCATAATACTCCCCAGGTCCCTCTATGTTGTCTTTTTAACAGCTGCATAGTATCCCATGATGTAAATGTACCATAGCTATTTTATCCACTTATCTACTGATGGGCAGTTGGGCTGTTTCCAGATCTTGGCTATCTATAGTAATAAAAGCGTAATATGCTAATTAGAGTGGACATCCTTCCAGACATTCTTCTGGACAACTTTCCAGATGAAGCCAGGGCTGTGAGGGAAGCCCGGGTCCTGGGTGCCAGAGGGAAGCCGGTGCTGGCCAGGGGAAGGAAGGCCTACTCTTGCACATACTTTGTAAATTTTGTCCCTAGTTGTAAATAACACTGCTATGAACAGAGGGTGCAGAAATTCTTTCTGATAGGTGTTTCTGGCCTCTTAGGATATATTTCCTAGAACTGAGATCACTGGGACAAATGTCAGTTCCATTTTTAATTTTCTGAGGGAACTCCACACTGTTTTCCATAGTGATTGTATATTCAATAAAATAATGTGGGGATAAGTGGACAGATGCATACAAAAATATAAAAATGAAAAAAACTAGACCACCAACTTATACCATACATAAGAATAAACTCAAAATGGATAAAAGACTTAAATGTAAATCAAGAAACCATAAAAATCCTAGAAGAAAAAATAGGAGGCAAAATATCAGACATCTCACATAGAAGAATTTTCACTGATACAATACCTAGGGTAAGAGAAACAAAGGAAAAATAAACAAATGGGACTATATCAAAATAAAAGCTTCTGCATAGCAAAAGAAACCAGCATCAAAATGAAAAGGGAACCCACTATAGGGGAGAACATATTTGCCAATGATACATCTGATAAGGGGTTAATTTCCAAAATATATAAAGTACTCATACAACTCAAAAAAAGGAACACAACCCAATTAAAAAATGGGCAGAAAACCTGAATAGTCACTTCTCCAAAGAGGATATACAAATGGACAGGGACATACGCAAAAATGCTCAACATCACTAATTATCAGAGAGGGATAAATTAAAAAGACAGTGAAGTACCACCTCACACCTGCCAGAGTGGCTACCATCAATAAATCAACAAACAACAAAAGTACTGGCAAGGATATAAAGAAAAAGGTACCCTAGTACACTGCTGGTGGTAGTGCAGATTGGGAAATTTATAGTTTTAAATATTTTTATTAGGGGAAAAACAATGCAATAAATCTAAAGTTTCAACTTTAAGATGCTAAAAAATGAAGGACAAATTAAATCTAAATTAGGAAAAAGGAAATGAAGAGCAAAAGAACCACTGAAACATACATTTAAAAAACAATAGAAAAGTCAATAAAATGATAAACATTATGGAAGACTTAGGAGTAAAAAAAGAGACAATTTTGAATACCAAGGATGAAAAGTGAAAAACATCCTAAAGACAAAAAAAAGTACAATAAAGACAAATTAATGCCAATAAATTCAACTACATAGATTAAATTAAAGGCTACAAATTGCCAAAGAAAAGGGAAAAACAATATATAATGAAATCGAATACCTTCTCACAGAGGAAATAAACTCCAGATTATTGGTGAATTCTATCAAACATTTCAGAAAGTAAAAAAAAAAAAAAAAAAAAAAAAAGCCAACCTAAAATAAATGTTTTACCAAGAAAAGAATAAGGGAACACATTCCACTATTTTAACGAGGCTAGCCTTTACCGTGAGACCAAAACCAGAAAGATATTACAAGATGACTACAGAATAATTTCTCTCCTGAACATAAACACAAATATCATCACCAAAACACAGTCCTCCCGGTATATTAGAGGACAATTGGTTCCAGAAACCCCAGCAGTTACCCAAACCCAAGGATGCTGGAGTCCCTTACATAATAAAACTAGAGGCCCGGTGCATGAAATTCATGCGGGGGTGAGGGGGGGGGGTCTCTCAGCCCAGCCTTCACCCTCTCCAATCTGGGATTCCTCGAGGGATGTCCGACATCCCTCTCACAATCCAGGACTCCCAACCGCTATCTGCCTGCCTGCCTGATTGCCCCTAACTGCTTCTGCCTGCCAGCCTGATTACCCCTAACCACTCTCCTGTCAGCCTGATCGACACCTAACTGCTCCCCTGCCAGCCCGATTGCCCCTAACTGCCCTCCCCAGACGGCCTAGTCACCCCTAACTTCCCTTCCCTGCAGGCCTTGTTCCTGCCCAACTGCCCTCCCTTGCCGGCCTGGTCCCCCCCACTGCCCTCCCCTGCCGGCCTGGTCACCCCTAACTGCCCTCCCTTGCCAGCCTGGTCGCCCATAACTGCCCTCCCCTGCAGGCCCTGTCCCTCCCAACTGCCCTCCCCTGTAGGCCTGGTTCCCCCCACTGCCGTCCTCTGCTGGCCCAGTCACCCCTAACTTCCCTCCCTTGCAAGCCTGGTCGCCCATAACTGCCCTCCCCTGCAGGCCTTGTCCCACCCAACTGCCCTCCCCTGCAGGCCTGGTCCTCCCCACTGCCCTCCCCTGCCAGCCTGGCCACCCCTAACTGCCCTCCCCTGCAGGCCTTCTTGTGTCCACATGGGGGCAGCCATCTTGTGTGTTGCAGTGATGGTCAATTTGCATATTACCTCTTTATTAGATAGGATATATAGGATGGAGTATAACAATGCATACAATCAGCCTTCTACCTCAGTTCCCAACCATGAATGGAAAATACTGTGGGTTTTTTTTTTTTATCTCTTCTTGGTTGAATTTATGGCTGTAAAAACCAGGGATACAAAATGATGACTGTATATTTATTGAAAAAGAAATGCACATATAAGTGGACATGTGCAGTTCAAACCCATGATTTCAACGGTTCACTGTACATCTAAACGCTCAATCAGACAAAAGTCATCTATGAACAAATACAAATATCATACAAATTAAATGGTGGGAGTCAGAACTTTAGCACTTAAACAATATTCATTCTGTTTAAATTCTTTAGTGCTTCCCTATCATACAAGATGAAAAAATAATTCAGAATGGAATACAAAAACCTTATTAATGCCTTCTAAACCTTGATGGGTATTTTTAAACATAGCTTCTCTGCTCCTTTATAATTATACATTAAAATTTTGCACATTATTGCTATCTTCTCATAGCTCGTGTTTTTTTCCTACATAAACTATCTCACCTAACAACAGAAAGCCACCATTTTCCTTCCAGGCCTCATTAAAAATTTTGTTATACTATAAAAAAACCTTCGGTAACTTATTTTATCCCATAAGAGACTGACTATTCCTTTCTGTTTGCTCTCTTAGGACTCATTAATATGGGTGGTAGCACATGGCTTAGGTTCTCAATTGGTAGTACTTTATGTAGCCAATATGTTGAGGTGGCAAAATCAGTTAATTTGGAAGTAGAACTGATTTTAAGTACTTGTGCTGATACTTGCTGTCTGTATATAGGGATAACTGGTTTATTTCTTTAAGTTTTAATTGCCTTGTGTGTAAAATAGAAAATATATCTACTTTATCATAAGGAATTTTTGTGAGGATACAAAACTTAAATATAGATACAAACAAAGCATGCCAGGGGTCCTCAAACTATGACCCGCGGGTCACATGCAAATACAAATATTGTATTTGTTCCCGTTTTGGTTTTTTACTTCAAAATAAGATATGTGCAGTGTGCAGAGGAATTTGTTCATAGTTTTCTTTTAAACTATAGTCCGGCCCTCCAACGGTCTGAGGGACAGTAAACCGGCCCCCTGTTTAAAAAGTTTGAGAACCCCTGGATAGGCATATATGATCATTATAATATGTTTTGTAAGTTACTGAAATTATTAAGTACTTCAAAACTAAGAGTCTTGCCTTCTACATGTGTGTAAATTCCACCTTTATATCCCACTTGGTTTCAGGCATAAGTATGCACAATATATGTTCACCAAAGTTTCCTTCAAATCATGAAATTCTATAATTAAATCATAAATGAAACTCAGAAAGTGTCAAGAATCTTGGAAAACAAGTCTTGGATAGATGCTGGCTAACTTATCTTGGATGGCAATATATAAATATGTCCCTTGATCACATTGACATTTTATAGCACAATGTAAAAATAGGGCATGATTTTTTACATTATCTACCAAGTTAAGGAACTGAAAAAGTGAAAGACACACTAAATAGTGAAAATAGTGAATAACAGCATATTCTGGAGGATACAATCTTCATTATTATTCAATGTGTGTGGTTTTTTTAAATCAACCACTAGAAACTGGGATGAAGATGCCCTTGAAACAATTCATTGATAAGATACCGCATTGCACATAGTGCTTGAAGTTTGAGAAGATATTACTTCAAGGTCATATTGATAGTGGAGGAAGCAAAAAAGAGGTGTGAAAAAGACAGAGATAGAAGAAAGAATATAAAAGAAGAAAAATTACCTTATGTATACATGCCTCATTTCATCAATGAGAAGTTAAGATCCTTGGAAAGTTTTTTGTTTTTTTGTTTTTTTAAATATATTTTATTGATTTTTCACAGAGAGGAAGGGAGAGAGATAGAGTTAGAAACATCGATGAGAGAGAAACATCGATCAGCTGCCTCCTGCACATCCCCCACCAGGGATGTGCCCGCAACCCAGGTACATGCCCTTGACCGGAATCGAATCCGGGACCTCTCAGTCCGCAAGCCGACGCTCTAGCCACTGAGCCAAACCGGTTTCGGCAAGATCCTTGGAAAGTTTTAAGTTGAGGATTTATTATTTCACTTCCTTCCTTCCTTCCTTTCTTCCTTCCCTTCCCTCCCTCCCTCGCTCCCTCCCTTCTTTCCTTCCTTCCCCCTCATCCCTGCTCCCTCCCTCCCTCCCTCCTCCCTTCCCTCCCTCCCTTCATTTTTGGACACAGGGCTCTATTATCAATAAAAGTGACTTGGAGAGCTACAGAAATGCTGCCTTCTATCTTAGTTGAAGTCAGATCCAGGAAGAAATAGGTGTCTATAGACCAGTCTATGGAGATTTACTACAAACCCAGTCACAGGATGGAGAATTAGAATGGCAGAATTCTAGCCTACCCGTACTCCTGGAGCAAGTTCACACATAAAGAAGCAACATGTATATTGTTGCTATATTCCCAAAAGTCCAATACAGTGTATACACTCTGTAAATATTTAATAATTACTCAATAATTAAATAATGCCCTGTACCTAGCAAAAGAAATACCCACTGAATATCTATAAAATTTATCAGTATCTTCTTAATGTGGATAAATGTATTAGTCTTTCAAAAATATAATGAAGCCACCTAAGAATGCTTATTATTCCTAACTGAACTGATAAAATTTTTAATGCCATTTAATGTATCATTAAAAACCAAAGGTGAAATTTTTTAAAAATTTGCATATTTTCTTGCCTAAAATAAACTGTGATTCAAATTTGTTCAAATATTATTTGATACTGTTCTTTATTAAACATTAATTTCTGTTCAAATATTTACTAAATTATTATTTATTATAACTTTATTTTTTATTATATTTGCCGAACTTTAGTGCAGGAACTATTCAAGTCAGCATTCAAGTCAGCTAAAAAAAAAGAAAAAAGGAGAAACTAGCATTCTGTAGGCATTTTATTATCATTCCCAGGGACTATATTTTCTATCCATCTTTGTGGAATTTATAAACTGTCATACCTTCCAAGCCCTCTGTGGAGAGGAAAAAAATGATTAAATAAACTGTATAGGAAATTAATTCTCTGAATCTCACTGTCTTTCCCAAAATAAATTTCAGATGTGTTTCCAAAGAGAATACACAAATATCTTGCACCACTTTTGAATTTTAATAAACAAGAAAGTGATGAAAATATGAACTAAAAGGAGATGGACAAAGATGGAGTTAGCAGAAATAATCGACAATTTATATAATTAACTGTCCTATGAATCAAAATAACTTTTGGCTAATTTCTAAAAGGTTACCTAGTATATCAGAATGTTAGAGCAATGAAGTCTAACCATAATAACCTTCTGTACCAGAAATTTATCCATTCTCTACCAACTAAAGGGAAAAAAATTATCCTCAAAATACAAATATATGCAATATGCGCAACAATATATTTACACTCAGAGACACAAGATGAATTAAACAATTGAACACTTTCTTACATATTTAAATGAAAGCACCTTTTATTGCCATTCAAATGTAGTATTACAAATACATTTGCTTATTTTTGTACATTTTTTATAATTATCCTATATAATAAAAACCTAATATGCTAAGTGTCTGGTCGTCTGTTCAATCAATCAATGCGTAATATGCTAATGATATACTAAGGCCGCTCAACCGCTCACTAGATGTGCACTGACCACCAGGGAGCAGACCAGTCACTATGATGTGCACTGACCACCAGGGAGCAGACCAGTCACTATGATGTGCACTGACCATCAGGGAGCAGACCCTCTGACTGGTAGGTTAGCTTGCTGCTGGGGTTTGGGTGATCTGAGCAAGACAGGCCAGACATGCCCTGGAGCCCTCCTGTGGCCCCTTCCTGACTAGCCAACCTCCTCCATCCCTCCAGGGCCCCAATCGTGCACTGGTGGGGTCCCTTGGCCTGGCCTGCACCCTCTTGCAATCTGGGACTCTTCAGGGGATATTGGAGAGACGGTTTCTGCCTGATCTCCCAGGCCAGGCCGAGGGACCCCACTGGTGCACGAATTCATGCACTGGGCCTCTAGTTATTTATAAAATAAGTGAATATCAAAACAATTTCCATATCACAGGAAACTGTGCTAGCTCAATAGGATCAATTAGTATATTCTGAGGACAAATTTATGCAGTATGTTGTTTTGGATGTGTTTCAAGAAAAAGAAAATGAATCATATTTCAAAACAAATCCCTTTCAATAGTAAATAAAACCATTTATAATTGTTAAGCTCATTACTCAGCCAAGAACAATACCAGTCTCTTTGTAAAAATGTCTTTATTATTTCAAACTCTTCATTGCCTTTCTCATATAAGAGCATTCCTTACACATTTGGTTGGCACCAAAGATTTCAAATCTTAGTACTAAGAATTGTCAAAAATTGCTTCAAGATGGCTGTAAGAGATCTACAAGAAATACGAGATTATAAAGATGGGATATTAGAATATCTTCTTTAACATGGGAAATATTAGAGGCTGCTATGTGGCTGACCAAAAGTGAAGCAGGAGAGGGATCACACTGAAGCAGCTATTAATAAAAGGCCAGCAGGGACATAAAACATCCAGAGAAACAACTCATTCAATATTTCTGAACCAGTAAAACTATAGGGAATTGAAGAGATTGAAGAAAGATAAATAAGAAAGATGAGAGAGCACAGGGTGGGTATGCTAGAAGGGAAGATGCAAGACAAGAAAAAGCATAAAGGAAAAACTAATTTCCTCCACAGGCATGGGTTATGGAGATGGGAACCATAAACCTAAAATGGTGATTTTCAGTCAAGGTTAAAAGTTAAAGTGGGTTATATGTCAGAATGCTATTTAATAAGTCTTGACAAGTAGGAATCCTACAAACATTTTGAATGCTCAAAGCAAATTGAAGATAAGGGTATTTATACTTAATGATTACAAAATTACATTGATCAAAGCGTATGTTTAAGCGACAGGACGGGTTGGAAAAATAACGTTAGTTAAATTCTGTCCCATTGGGCTGGCTTACTGGGAAAGAACAAAAAGGTTCCCTATATTTTTAACATTAATTTACAGAGTTCTTCCTAGGAAAGTCAGTAACTACAAAATTCCTGTTTGACCTTATAGGAAGGGTAGTCATTCCACTTGAAAGAATGAGATGAATGTGAACTGTTGGAAAAGAGTATTGTTCATTTAAATGACAGACTTCATTTTATGTAAAAAATGGGATTTGTTTGATTGCATTGTAAATCCACCCCTGGCCCAGTGTTAGTTGATTCTCTCCCTTATAAACTATGCAGCTTCTTCTGTTTTTCACAAACAGGTTTTTGAATATGCTTTTCTCATAGTAGACTGCAGTATAAGTAAACAAATGAGGCTTCTAGCACATTCAAATCAAATAAACATCACAAAGCCTGACTCCTCAACAGGGCTAGAGTTAAACATGACACTCAAACTTTATAGGAATTATTTACTAAAACTGTATGATTGCTATGGGCAACTAAAAGTTGTTAGGAAAGTGTAACTATTATTGCTACACTTGGACTTCAAGTAGAATCATATGAAGGCTGATGTAGGTCCTGGTTCACTCTCTGCACTTCTGACCATATGAAAACCAGGGAATCAATTGGGAGTGAATTTGTTCAATAAATCATCCTTTAGTGCCTGTTATCTATCTCTTCCCAAAATACCTCACTAGCATCAAAGAGCAGAAGCTACTTGAAAGAGGTAAAGAATGCTTCCAAAGTCAAGAGGGGAGGTGTTTCTGGGAGCAGGGATGTAACTCAGAACATATTTAGTTTAGAATGATTTCTCAATGATAAGTTCGATGGATATTACAAAAAATATATAAACCTATGTATGTAAGTCAAAAGGAACAAAGTAACAACTACCACCTACAAGTGAAGAACATTTTTTAAATCATGATTAATAAAGTCTTAAACATTATTTCCCTTGGGGTCCAGCAGGACTGACCAATACTAAGATTCTACTAAGCTAAGTAATTTCTGGAAGGAATTTACTACATCACACTCTGGTGAGCAGAAAGAGCAAATGAGCTAGGTATAGCAACCTTACTGCATATACTATAAATCATACTCTTAATAAAGACATAAATTCTCACCAAAAGGCTTTCTACTTTAGAGAGCTTTACATTTCATACATGAATTAAAACAAAATTAGTTACTTGTACCAACTTATTAGTCACCTAAATCGCTAAAATACATGAAAGGCACTCATATTACTATCATAGCAAGGGCCAAGTTAATTTAAGCAAACTGTTGGTGTATCACCTACCTTTTAGCAATATCACAATTTATTTATTTGAATATATTAATAATATGTTACATATAAATACCATTTCATGAGATTCAAACAATGAAGAAATAATCATAATACAATGTGATTGCTTCCTGCTTTATACTCACACCCACTTCTTGCTATTCCCCTTCTAGGAGATAATGACTAACCATAGGATGACATGCATTCCTCTAATCCCCTACCAAGAAATTCACTTTTATATGTATATACTAGGTATGTTTCTGTACTAACCAGGAGAGTTAACAGTAACTGCAACAACAGACACTTCCAAATCTCAGTACTTTAACTGCGAAGCAACCTATCTAACAGGGCTGTAGGGGGCCTTGTTCTACATGGTCACTTAGAGATCCTGGTTAACAAAGGCTCTACAATTTCCTAATTGTATCAGCATTGATGTAGCCTTGTAGGAGCTGAGAGATTGTAGAGGTGGCATAATAGCTCCAAAAAGCCTTGGCTCACAAATAATACATGTCACTTTTGCTCACAATCTACTACTCAAAATATGCCACAAGGCCCAATCTAAATATAAAAGAAAATACACAGATGAACATTTTATGGCTCTGATACAGTATCTTTTTGTTGAATAGTACATATATGAACCACGTGAGCTATAATGTGTTTTCTTACTACTTGCTTGATTTCACTTAGTAATACATCTTGAAGTTCTTTCTGCATATACATGCTTGCACAACTATTCTTATTCGTTTCATACTATTGCACAGTATAGATGAAATCATCCCACTATTGATGAACATTCAGGTTACTTTTTTCTGTTATAAAAAAGTGCTATAAAGAAGGAACACATCAAACATGCTATGGGGTTGATCTTCTCCATATGTTTACTGGCCATTTGTTCTTCATGTTTTGTGAATAGCCTATTATTATCCTTTGTCCACTTATCAATTACATTGTTTGTCTTCCCTTAATGATTTACAGGACCTTGTTAAACATGGTAACATTTTTATCCCAATGTATTTAATGTATTTTTCCTTTACCTGTCTTTATGGTATTTATTAACTATTACTTGGCAAAATATATCAACTTTTTTCCTATATGCTTTCTGGTGTTTTATTGTCTACATAAGATGTTCTCTCCTTTCTAAGGTTATGAAAAAATATTATCCTGTTTTTGTTTATTTTGGCTTTGTAGTTTTAAAACTGATTAGCTCTATTTTCTAGTTTGGGTAGTAAGATAAAGATACACATTTAGATTTTTTTCTAAACAGATACCCAATTTTCCTCAACACCATTTATTACACTACCCATTTTTTTATTTGAAATATGTTAATCATGAACTAAGTTCTCATTTATACATGCATCTACTTATTTACTCTTGGTCTGTTAGTTTTTATTAGTATAGCTTTGTAGTATCTTCTGATATTAGGTAGAACAATTCCTTCCTCCACTGCTAATCTATTTTGTCTACTTTTCTTGACTATTCTTTTCCATGAACTTCAGAATCAGCTTTTCAACTTTCAAAAAAAACCCCTGCTGTATTATTTTACTTAAATTATATTGAACTTATGCATTTGTTTGGAAAAAGAAATGGATTCCGTTTAATACTGAGTCTTCCCACCCATAAATATAGTAGTCTTTCATACGTGACTTATTTGCTTTATCCTAGTTCACTGGCTGTGCATGAGGTTTAATGAAGATTGGTGCTAGATATCAAAGTGATGTGATATATAAGGTAGAATACTAAAAATTCCCCCACCCACAGATTCCAAACCCTCATCCCTGTAACCTCTGAATATGGTCTCTCCTGAGGTTATGTCATGTTACATGGCACAGTTGAGTTCAAAACAGAGTAGTAGTGATCTAGCCTCCTGAGACCTTAAAAGTGGAATGCTTCTCTGGCTGGTGGCAGAAGAGGAAGTCAGAGGCTCAAAGGCCTCAACATATCATTGCTGCTCTGCAGAGGAGGGGCCACATGAGAAGTAACTAGGAGCAGAGAGCAAACCCCAGCTGACAGCCAGCAAGAAAACACAGACCTCAAGTGCTGCAACTAAAGGAAGGAAAGGAAGTCTACCAACAACCTGAATGAGATTGGAAATGAATTCCTGCCTATCACCACTAGATAAAAGCCCAGTGTTTCAGACACCTTAATTTCAGAGACCAAACACAGAGAACCCAGTTGAGCTCACCCAGACTTCTGACATACAGAAATTGTGAGCTAATAAACAGGTATTGCTTTAAAACACTAAATTTGTTGTAATTTGTTACACAGTAATAGACAAGTAATCCACATAGGCTCCAAGGCAATGGTTACTACCATTCTCCACCACCATGGATTTTCTGGATTCCAGGGAAGAGGAGGAAACACTCAGAACCACTTTCCTCTTCCTTGCTGTACTCTCACGGATATTCCCTAAGGAAGACTGGCAAATATACCAACATAACATTTTAGGTTCTTAGGGAAATAAAAGGCTAAATCTTCTTTAAAATTTGTTTTCATATTTAATGTTCAAGGTAAATTAAAAATATCAAAGGACAAAGAGAAACCTCAGAGTTAATGGGTAAAGCACCTAATAAAAATTGAAGAGTATAATAACTATTATCAAATCTTGGAACACAACATCTGTTTCACAAGATGGCAGGATATATACAATCACAAGGGCTCCATCAGTATTTTACCTACATACATACAGTGACTACAATTTTTAAAGGAGACTATTTTGGTAAAATAGTAATTAATCAACAATCTCAATTCCACTAGTATAAACTGTCCCACTGTCTATCTTTTGCCTTTAAGTGAAAATGCAAGTTATTACATAATATGTTAAATTTTAAAACTCTTCATACTCTAAGAAATACTGAATTAGTCATACTCTGAAATCAGTTTAGAGAAATCCAAACTGATGCATGGGTGAATTATATAATTTTTAAAAGATAGCTTGAAAGAAAATTTACAGTGGTATTTGATGACAAAACTGAAAATAAAATAAGCTTCACTACGTTTTGTCTCCATGCTTCTGTACTATTTGAATCCTTTTAATAAAATATGTTGCAAGTAGCACTGATGTAAACATTTTAAGACAAAGGAGTAAATAAGATAAAGCAAGAAAAAATTTATGTGGTGAATATGAAAGATAACTATTTTAATTTCCAGAGAATTGAGAGTAACATACTAAGTTTTAGAATCTAAAGGAAAAAAATAGAGAAAAGTAAAAATAGAGAGTAAGAGTAGAAATAATTAAAAAAGAAGAAAATAATGTAACATGGACTAATTATCAGCTACTTATTAAAACAATGGAAAATTATATAAAAATGTATTTGTTCACTGACTGAAATAAATTTTAGAAGTTCATTTTCTAACTTAAAGTTGATTTTTAAAATTATTGACCTGTCCAAGAATGGCTCTTCTCAAAACTCCAATTTCTATATGAAATATAAGTAAGAGGATTACAGCATCAGTATCTTTGGAATCAGTATCTTTCTTGAAGCATTGACAGATGGTCCTATCAGGATAATGGACAGGGATCTTATTTCCTTAATTAATTTATTTTGTTGTCTCAGTGGCTTTCAACTCAATAAACAAACAAAAGGTACTATTAATCTATCAAGGTGTCCCTGCAAGTTGGGGGAACAGGTTTGCAGTCACTGTGACAGTTGTTGGGAAGTTTTTAACTGCCACTTAAAATCTGTTTCCCACCTGCCTGCCAAACTGCCCGGAACCTCACAAAGGAGAATGATTCCTTTGAGCTGATACCTTGCCCTTTCCTTAGCACTGCATTTATAATTTAAATCTCATACTTTGCCATCCATTTACATCTTATGTTATTCACTTACCTGCAAAAGCAATGCTAGTTCTGATGCAAGGAGAAAGAAAAAAAAAATGTTTCATCAGTAAACCCAGGAAGGCAGAAACAATGTCTGTTTCCTTCTTTATCCCTATCACATGCCTGATACACAGCAAATCCTCAGTAAGGACTTGATGAAGGAAAGGAGGCAGGCACAAACTGAAATTCAGCAAATAGCTCTGTGCTGCCAAGGAACAACATGAACAACAACAAAAAAATCACACAGGCAAATGGCACAGCAGGGAAGGAAAACATAAAGAGAAGAGAACAGTGAAAATTCAGCTCTCATGCTATTCCTAAATAAAGCAGTTTTATTTTTCTTTACTTCATAAATTTCTTATTTAATACCTCCATCTATTTTATTTTATTTTTTTTTTAAATATATTTTATTGATTTTTTACAGAGAGGAAGGGAGAGAGATAGAGAGTTAGAAACATCGATGAGAGAGAAACATCGATCAGCTGCCTCCTGCACACCCCCTACTGGGGATGTGCCTGCAACCCAGGTATATGCCCTTGACCGGAATCGAACCTGGGACCTTTCAGTCCGCAGGCCGACGCTCTATCCACTGAGCCAAACCAGTTTCGGCCCTCCATCTATTTTAAATAAAAAAGTCATTGGAATAATAGAAAACATTCTACCATGAAGGGTTGTTTCTATACAATTAAAAAGAGGGGCCTTATAAGCACTGACAATACACTAGGTAACTATTTAGATGAAGAATACTTTACATGAGCAGAAGCAAAACTGTATTCAAGCCAGAGACAAATAACTAAAGACAGGGGTCACAAAAATGGCTAATGACTAAACTGTGGCAAAATTAATAACCAATTAGGTTTACAGACAAGTTTTTTTTATATGACCAAAAACATTTTAAGTGATTTCTAGAAAGTTATTCAATGAGTGCATATAGGCTATATGTAGGGTTCAATTCAATATTAATCCAAATTTTAAAATGTTTATAAAGTAAAAAAGTAGTATTAAAAATTATTCACTATATATTTTTAATCATTGCTTTTTAGAATCCTAGTACTAATAGAGTCTTTACCTAATAAGTCATCCAAAACAGTCTACAATAAATTGTCTCTTTTTCATTTTTAATTCTTCTGTGAGATACATGATTTTTTATAAAATGAAACAAAACCTATTAATATGTAATCTGTGAGTCAGACCAGTGCTTGCTCTAGAAATGGGGCAGGGAGAAGAGGGCAGAGATAGACTCGGAAGAGGCACAGGAAACTTTCTAGGGTGATAGAAATGTCCTATATTTCCTTCAAAGTGTGTAGGTTATATATACAAATAGAGTCACTTCTCACAGCACAAATAATGTCGTCACTTAAGATCTGTATAGCTCACTTAAATAAACTGTAGCTTCCTAAAACAAAAAGACAAAATAAGCATATAAAGTATTTCTGCTTTTTTCTACTATTATAAAATAGACATATAGAATGCAATTAATTTTAAATTGATACTTTATTTTAAATGTCCATATTAATGTAACTGGTGTGTGTGTGTGTGTGTGTGTGTGTGTGTGTGTGTGTGTGTGTGTGTGTGTTTATTTTAGGGGGGGTAAATTTCCCCACCAGAAAAGTGAGGCAGTAAGTTACTAAGTTTCTCATAATGATATGTGGCCACAATGGTGTGGTAAAACATCTTGGCCGTAGGAATAATGGCCAAGAACATAATAAAGATTCTTCAAATTATTATGTTTTAATAACAAAATGAATCCTTTTTAATGAAGTCAAATAATTACTGAATTATTTTACTCTGCTTAAGGAAAAAACTGGTTAGAGGCAAAGTCATTCAATTTATTGCTATTGTATAAATATCACTGAAATGGAATATTATTAGTTGCTAACAAGGGTGAGTCATCTAAACACCAGTTACCTGTTTACAATGCTAGCAATACAGTACTCTTTCTTTTTGCCACTGGAGTTAATGAGATAAAGTAAATGAATTAAGATACTTACAAAAGATTACAACCAATTCAATTTCTTTAGTAGCACAGTTAATTCCAATAGTTTAATTTAACTTTATAGTAGAGCAAAGTACTTAGAATTAAATTAGTGTTTCCACTTAGGTCTAAAATACAGTATAATAACTATCAAATAATTGATAGAGATATGCTGTGACTTTAGGGAAAATTTTAGTAATTTGTATAACTAAAATAATTTAAATTACTATTCAAATGGTGATCAATTATTAATAAACTATGAAGTTTTACATGTGACCAGAAATTTAAATAATACAAGACTTCAATAAATGTATTATCTTGAAAAAGCAGTTATGGAAAATAGACTCATCAACTTAAGTAAGATGAACAGAAGCTGGAGAAAGTCCAGGAATGAGTAATATAAACTTCTAAATGATTGGGAAATGACTTAACAAAGAAAGCTGAAAATAATTTGTGGTAGTAGGGAATAGAAGACTGGGATGAGAATTAATAACAGTTTTTATTTAACTAGATGAAGTAATATGCAAACCGACCTTCAATATTCTCTGCCCATTGAGAAAAGGATCTAAGAAGATAAACTCAAGCAGGAAATATTAGAGCCATAAGTAGGTATCAAGAAAAATTTCCTTTGCTATTTCAAGACTTTATAGCCTGATAACAAAGATGGCTATAAAATCCTATGACTGAAAAAGTCAATAGAAATGACCAAAAAATCATTCTTCTAACACATGCTCACTCTTATCACTTCTGGTCTAGTTTCAAACTACAGTACCTCTTTGTTTAAGAGAGTTCTCAGATGCTTAGCATCCTATATGCCCACCTGCACATCCACCAGAAATACCAGGAATTACTTCTGATGTGAGGAGCCCGCGGCCAATGACTGAATACCATAGACTTCCTCTCCCCGCAAGTGGGATAACTCTGAGATGCAGCATAACACTAGATCCCAGATTGCCCCAATGTGATCCATATCCAATTAACCACAGATGGAGCTTTTATAATAATAAAATCTGTACTGGATAAAACCCCTTCAATGTCTTATTGCCATTTACAAGAATCATTTCCCAAATAGATTATTTGCACTAAAATCTTTGTATCAAGTTTGCTTCTTTAGTACCCAAACTAAGACACACATATACCATTTCAATGTACAATCTACCTTTTAATATATTCAATAATTTCTTGGAATGGTTTCCAATTTTTAAATTTCTTGAAAAACATTTATAACACAATAAACAATTAAAAATTAGTGTCTTCCACTTTTTATTATTACAATACACTAAAAATAAATAACATCAAAACAGTTATTTAATACTAGCCAGCTATTGTTGCCTGTTATTGATTAGACTGAATCCTGCTCTTCTGTTTTTAGTGTGTATGTGGGAGTGGGGGAAGCTTAGCAAGTATTTGAGATGTGTTGCATATATGCTATACCAAACTGATCTTGTTGATTACTTCAGTTGAGTGACAGAGAATGGAAGAGGGAATAATTTCCTCACTTTGTGATTTAATGTTTTCTTAAAGCTCTTTCCCAAAACAACCTGAAGTCCATCTTATCAACTTAAAATAATTTCACATCCCACACTTCAGAAAGTATTAAGCTACAAAACAGATAACCTCAAGAAAACTAACAATCTTTTTCAGAAAATAATTATTAATGATCTCTCATGATTCTTTGATCCCTATGTAGTTTTAGAAACGATTAAATAGTAAGTTAGGAATTCTAGTCCTAATTTTCTGTGTGGCTGTGGACAACTCACTTTATTTTTCTGGGTTTCAGTTTCCTCAATCCTAAAATAAGAAAGTCAAAATAGATCCATGTTTCTCTTCTGTTCTCCTCCTCACCACTTCAGGAATAAAGAAGAGGGGCAAAAGTGGAGCTATAGGTTTACCAATCCCATTCCTTCAAAGCAGTTCTAGAGATAACAGTTTTACAACTAGATCTGTCTAGTAGAAAGAGGAGGAGAGGGAGGGAGAGAAGAAGGAAGGGAAAGACAAAGAGTGGGAGGGAGGGAGAAGTAAGGAATAGGTAGAGAGGAAAGGGAGCAGGGGAGGGTAAAGATTAGGAGAGAAAAAAGAAAAGAAGGGACTTCAAAAAAACAGGTAGCCCCTTGTACTTGCTAGGATGACTACTATCAAAAAAGAAAATAACAAGTGATGATGAGGATGTGGACAAATTGGAACCCTTGTGCATTGTTGGTAGGAATGTAAAGTGGTGCAGTGACTATGAAAAAGTGTGGCAGTTCCTCAAAAAATTAAAAATAGAAATACCATATGATCCAAAGCAATTCCAATTCTGGGCATATATCCAAAAGAACTGAAAACAGGGTCTCAAAGAGATACTTGTACACCTATGTTCATATCAACACTATTCACAATAGTCCAAAGGTTAAAGCAACTCAGGTAAAAATAAAGGTTAACAAGAAAAACAACCATGGGATCAGATGACATTTAAGATCTCTTTCAGCTTCAGAGTCTTTGAATTAACACTGACAACAATTATGTAATGTATCATGGTAGTGATACAAGGTTCACGAACAAAAAAGTTATTTATCCCATAAATACTATTCACAGTATTTGCACCATATGTATCCTAACCATTAATATATATAATCCAAGGAATGAGTTTCAGTGACTAATACATTTTCATGATCTCTACAGAGATCCATTAAAATATTACCTAAATGTTGGAAATCTTATGGCCAAATAGAAAGTTCTGCAGATTTAATATTACTGTTAATCTCTCTACAAATTTGTCATGTCTCCACCTTGAAGGCCATTAATTCTCAGTCAGAATGAAGGGCAGTTTATTCTGTGTTCCCAGAGCATAACATTATAACTCTCATGGTCACACCTGTGTCAGGATGAGCTGTATATGTCTGCCACTCTACCTTGATTCTGAGTCCCAGTGAGTAGATCCCTCACCAAGCTGTAGCTTATTCATCTTGTCTAGCTCTGTCCATACACTGAAGAAGAAAAGAATAAATATACGAGGGAAAAGACAGATGTAAAGACACCACAATGGGTCATTTGACTCAACCTCCCACCAGAGGTTCTTGTGCAACATTGTTCTATATCCCTCACTTCCTAGACCTCTCATCTCCCTGCATAGATTCCCTGATTTTCCTTGAGCTATTCCATGTTTTTATTTCCCAAAAATATTCTCTTCCAGTTTTTCTTGTAAACTCCAAATTTCCTTCAGCACACAGCTCAAAGGTCATTCCTTGGTAAAGATATTACTGACCCTTATTCCCAAAAACAATCCCATTTCTACACTGAGGCACTTTGTGTCTAATTCTATAACAACTAGAGGCCCAGTGCACAAAATTCATGCACGGGTAAGGTCCCTAGGCCTGGTCAGTGATCAGGCTGATCTTTGGGGCAACTGGCGGGGCCCCCACTGGCACCTGCCTTGGCCTGGTGCTGCCTGCTTGCTGGCCCCGCCCCCCCGCTGCCGCCACTGGTCACTTCCCTCTGTGGGAGGCAACCGGTGGGGCATTCGGGCGGGGGGGGGGGGGACCCGCTGGCACCCGCCTTGGCTGGCCTGGGGCCTGCAGGCTTGGGACAGCTCCTGCATTGAGCATCTGCCCCCTTGTGGTCAGTGCGCATTATAGCGACTGGTCGTTACACCAGTCATTCTGCTATTTGGTCAATTTGCATATTAGGCTTTTATTAGATAGGATATCTATCTCCCTAAAAACTTAGTTTCCTATAGTCAGGTATCATGTAAAATTACCAACATTTAACACAATGTCTGGCATGTCTTCTTAAAATATGGTATCCCAAGCAATTATCTAATACTAGATGAGAAAATATTTTTAAATTACTTAACAGAATCATAAAATATGACTACTCAACTATTTAAATAGTGGAGCTCTTAGTTTTACAAATATTCAGTAGAAATAGTCAACTAAAGGGCCTTCATATTCTATTGGTACAGCAATATTTATTTTAATTGTAGATCAGCATGTTCCTTTGAAATACCTTACATTTTATATTGTATACTAAAAACTAGCAGTCTGGTTCTAAAAATAAATATGCTTTTCAAGAGCTAAAATCATTGCCCTTTGTTTTTTTTACAAAAAGACACTCAACTGGAATTCATTTAAAAATGTAACCCCATCTTTTACTGCCACAGTCTTAATTATGAGAACACTGTCCCCTTAGGGAACCAAGCCAATGGGAATCAAATCCCAAGTAAGAGCAAACCAGAGAAAAATATTTTTGATTCTGTTGATTAAATGAGATAGTGGTCTCAACTGAAAGGAATTCTATTCATGTTTATGAGAGCTAAGATGCTCAGAAAGCAAAATTCTTGACCCTGAACAGAAGGCAAGATACAAGAATGATACGGTTCACTACTTCATGCTTCGCTCTCCAAACTACTGACGGGACACATTTAAGTTACTATTGATCAAATTTTGATTCAATAATATTCTATTATAGATTCAACATATTATAGGCAATCTTTTTTTGCCTTAATTACTATTCATTGATTCCACCAAAAGAATTCTTCATGGATATATTACTATCACATTTTCTTTCTGGTTATGATGATATACTACATCACAGGAATATGGCAAACAAAAATGAAGACATAAATGATCCACTGTTAAAGCTGTGGTCTAAGATGAGGGTCTCAGGAGTATTCATATAAAACTTTGACTCCTAAAATCTATTTTCTAAAGGTTGTGGCATAATTTTAAAAATATTCCATGACCTATTGGAGAGGATTCATTTATATTATATCCTTCTTGAAGAATTCCCTTTGCATAGAACCAAACTGACAATTTTGGTTGGATCTTTTCCCAAACAAAATGTCACTTATCCTTTTGACCACAGGGTATATAATAGACTCACTCTCCCGAATATATCATAACTTATGTGGAAATGCTAAATATGTGATAGATTGACACAATCAAAAAGAAATAATATAGCCAGATAGCTATTCCATTCATTTTGACAATTCAAATTCGAGACAAAGATTCATTTCCTAAATAGAAATTTATATAAAAACAAAGGTTCTCATATAAATAAAACCTTGAAATGAACTTTTATCACATTAAAAGAGACTTCAATGTCCCAGTTACATACCCAAGACTTTCTAGAAACAGACTGAGTCCCTGGGAAGGAAAATGTAAAGACTATAGTGCAGTATCTGATAATAAAAGACTTAAAACAAAGTTGGCAGATTCTATGAAAAAATATTCCTTTGGACTCAAATAAAAACTCCGCAACTCCAGGGTTCCACCCACTTAAAATGTTATGTTTAGAAGAAGCATTATACCGACAACACACTTGCCCACTTTGAAAGAAAAGATGTGGGCCCTTTTCAAGGAAAAGGGGATATAGCAGAGATGTAGAGAGAGGAGGAACCATAATTGAGAGGACAGTCAAAACTGAGAACCGTGAAAGGGAGAAAAAAATCTTGGAACCCTGGTTAAAGGTGGTTTAGGACTTATTCTCAATGTCAGCAGCAGTTATGGAATAACTGAAGCCAAAGAATAAAACAAAAAATAAAAGTTCTGATGTTTATTTAGGTTCTACTTTACAAAGAATCTAAACTGGCCAGCTATGGGAAAGAATGGAATAATAAGAAGGCATTTCCCACCCTCAACATGGCTCAGTGGCTGAGCTATGACATATGAACCAGGAGGTCATGGTTCATTCCTGATCAGGTCACATGCCTGGCTTGTAGGCTCAATCTCCAGTGGAGGGCATGCAGTAGGCGGGTGATCCATGATTCTCTCTCATCACTGATGTTTCTATCTCTCTGCTCCTCTCCCTTCCTCTCTGAAATCAATAAAAATATACTTTTTTTTTTTTTTAAAAGAAGGCATTTCCATTTTCTGGTTCAGTTCTAGGATAAGCAGGATCAGAAGACCCCTCAGATTTACACATAAAATGACCAGTTTGAAGAATAATGTATAAGAAGCCCTATAAATCAGTGAAGGCAAGGGAAAGGTAAGGGGGAAGGAAGAATTGCTCATTCTGGTCATAGTCTATAAAGGCCCATCAGGCAAAAATGTCTTCTTGTAAAGATAATAGGATAGGTAATATCAAAATTTTACTTTCTAATCAAGATACTGAACTCGAATACTTTTACATTTTTTAGTGAATTGCGAAACAATGCCTGTATTTGGAAGCTGAAATTCTATGGTGTTTTACAAATTAATGAAAAACTGCAAAAAATAGAAATTTTGATAAAGTATTAAATAACTGGACCATGCAAACTTTCCTCACAATTTTCCATTCCTGAATCATTGTCTAAGAAAAGGTGATAAGTTGGTTCTTAAGATCATGGAGAATAAATGAAGAACCACAGAGTAATTTTAGAATCAACATTTTATTTGGTACTTATTATAAAGTAAAAACCTTTAAAGAATACAAAGAAACAGAACCATATATCATGATTTTAAAATGTTCTGGTTTCTCAATATTCCAACACATATAACTTTACAAATCTCAACATTTTAAAAAGTAAGCTGTAGGCTCTCTCTTTACATCAAAGTGATCACAGCAAAGACACATGGAAAGTTTAATCAACAGAAGTAACTACCTTTGACATCAATGCAATAATTTCAAATCCATTGTGGGTCAGTGAGAAAAGCTAGAAGATTTTAAAGATATTCTAGTACAGTTTAAACACTCAAGATGCCATTAGCAAATTAATAAAACAAAAATTATAGACAAGTTAGGGTAATAAGAAATTACTATAGCACTAATCTCATCAGTTACAGACCATTTACAACCACAGGGACCACTGGACTGCATCAAGGAGCTTCAAACAAAACACTGTTCTGGTGAAAAAAAAAATTACAAAGGAGAAAGCAATGCTTCTAAATAATCCTGGAAGGACAACTGAATGGCCATCCCCAGACAAATATCATACTAATCCATTATATAAAATACTGTTGACAAAAAGAAAATGAGAGTTCTCAGCTCTTTGCTTGGTATAAGGGGATGTATCACCTGCCTTGAGTGTCCAAAAGGAAAAAGATAAATTGAGGAACTGAAAAATACACCTTTCGAACAAGCCACATGGCATAATACAATGTTTTCCAAAGTGTGGTCCACCTGTACATGATATTTTTTTCTGAGGACATGAACAAAGTGTATGTATATGTAATCTTTTATTTATGGCTGGTGATACTGGTTTTTTTCTTCTGATAGCAATTTCGTTTTTGGTTTTCAATATATGTATCTAACATAAAAAGTGATTTTATTTAAGAAGCAAGCTGATCCCCTTCATCAACTCTATAGCACAGGTGACTGACTTCCACAACTTTGGTACAAGTGTGGTTTATTTTTTATTTAATCTCTGAGGAAGACTAAGCAGAGGTGATGTTGATACCATATGAAAAAAAAGGATTAAGTGAATTAGTACAAGAAACATGCAACTTTTTTCCCCTACTCAGCTCCTAGGAGCCAAGCATTCATCCACTAGGCAAGAAGCGAGAGAAGTCTTTTTTAAAAATATGACCAGTATAAGAGGGTCCTTAGTTAAAAAGCCCAGAATATAACACTAGTATACTGAAGTCAACCATACCTAATCATGCATTCAAACCAGCCTTTTACCCTCAAAATTTTAAATATGAATAAGCATCCAAAGATTATCAGACATCTGAGAAAAGCTTCTAAAATGAATGACAGAGACAAAAAAAAGTAGCTTGAATCTGACTATATAACACAGAAAAAACATCAACAACTTAAAAAGAAATAAAATATGATGTTATGAAAAGGTACAGGAAATTTTTAAAAAGCTCTTGAAAATTACAACTATGTTAGAAGAAGTGATGAGTTAATCATAAATGAAAACATTGAAGAAAATCTGCCAGAACTGAAGAACATGAATGTTCCGATTGAATAGGACCGCCAAGGTTCCAGAACAATGTATAAACATACCCACATCAAGACACAACATCATAAATATCAAGAAACTGGGATTTAAGACATTCCATAAACTTTCAGAGAGAAAAATAAATCACAAACGATCAGGAATTAGAATAGTGTTTCACTTTTCCATGGAAATCCTTTCAAAATTCTGAAAAAAATTATTTCTAAACCAAAACTCTGTACCCATTCAACTACAAAACAACTGATAAATAAATTCTCTCTCAGATACATAAGAGCTCAAAACATTTACCATTTCATAGGAAGTTACTGAAAGTTGTGCTCAAGCAAATCAAGAAAGAATTTAAGACACAGAGCCAGGGAACAGGAAAGCCAACCTAAGAAAATACCAGGATATGGCAAAGGAGATCCCAGCTGAGCAACAGGCACTGAATCCAGACTGGAGCAAGTCAAAATGCTCTGAGAGACTTCTTTAAGAAAACACCTGATCATTAAATCCAGCAAGTAGGAAAGGAAGATAAACGCAGCTCACTATATGGCTAGATTTATATAGCATTCATATATACAATGGAAATATAAGTATTGAGTAATGGTCTACCAAAATTAAAATATACTATTAGGTTGAAACATATGAAACTGTTGTTTTTATAGATTAAAAATGCATATAGTTAACCTAGTATACTGGGAGCTTAAAGGATGGAAAATGTGTGTGTGTGTGTGTGTGTGTGTTAGGGGCCAGAAAGAGGGATATGATAAGATAATGCTTTAAACTAAAATACACACAAAAAAGTAAAATAGCCCGGCCGGCATGGCTCAGTGGTTGAGTGTCAACCTATGAACCAGGAGGTCATGGTTCCATTCCCTATCAGGGCACATGCCGGTTGCAGGCTTGCTCCCCAGTGGCGACATGCAAAAGGCAGCCAGCCGATCAATGATTTTTCTCCCATCATTGATGTTTCTATTTCTCTCTCCCTCTCCCTTCCTCTCTGAAATCAATAAAAATATATCTTTTAAAAAACAGTAAAATAAGTACTATTTTTGAAAACATGGAAGTAAATATCAAAATAATAGGTAGAAAGAGGCAAAAGTAGTTGCCTCTGAGGAGAGGGACATAGGATTAGAAGGAGATTGAGGACTGTTTATTTGTGTATTTTTTTTTAAATAACTTGTTGAACTATTTGACTTCTTAAACTACTATATAAGACCTGTAGTAATTATCTGATGATATCTAAACTCAATAAAAAGATTTTTTAAGAAGAAGAAAGAGAGGAAGGGAGGAAGGGAGGAAGGGAGGAAGGAAAGAGAGGCAAGGAGAGAGGGGCAGGTATGTGTCTTACAGACATTTCAGTGTCTCAAGAGGGCACTTTCTGGGGAGAGGAATGTGATGGCCACCACATTACTGAAAGAAATAGACATTTCCACGGCCATTCTTCTTCCACAAATGAGACAAAAATCCAACCAGAGTGAGTGTAATTGTTCAACATTTGCTTAATATTCATAGGTTATCTTTTTAAAATTCTATATAATACTGTCCTAACTAATTGTTCTCTACTTGCTCTTTGGGCAACATGTCATAAGCACCCTTTCCTGAAAAATGTCCAGCATGCAGAAATTAGTAATGACATCAATAATACCCGAGGCTTTTAAAACACCATTTTGGGTAGACTCATTTTTTAATGGTGAAAAATAAAGATAAGAAAGGTAAGAAACACAATTAATAGATTGAATCATATGAAACTGTTGGTTTTATAGATCACAATTAGATATAGTTCAACTAATAGTGTAAGTGTGAGAGTGTGTGTGTGTGTGTGTGTGTGTGTGTGTGTGTGATAGAGACCAGAAAGAGGGTGTGCTAAAAACAAAACTTCAGATGTCTATTAATCCTGACTCAAAGAACCTTCTTGATTCTAGCACTCTCCCTGCCACACCAACTTCTATCTTGTGAAAAATATAACCTTGAATCCCTCTATCTATCATTTAAGACAAGATATCCCTCTCCCTAACTACTTGTTTATAATTGTAAGAACAACATTTGCTAAAGATTCTCCTTGATATGAAGAAATTATGAGAAAATCTCAAATTTCAACATACTCTGTGACATAATCTTTCTCACTTATTTTCTTGCCACTCTTTAGAAGAAATGACAGGCCAATGTGTTTACAACCCACATGCAGAACTATTTATTAGCTGGCATGGATAGCATTATTTTGTCAGTATCTTTCTAAAACAAGCCAAGTGTCGAGTATGAATAAGCCCTGTAGTAAACATGTGATGTGGAATTCATTCTCAATTTTTTAAATGGAATGAATCAGACCTCCAGACCTTTAAGATAATTTAATTTTCATTAAAAAGTATTTATCAGTCACCCAGGCACTTTCTAAAATATCACAAAGGCAAAATCTCTGCCTACAAGGTACATCCATCTTCTCCTTTATTAAGTACTGCTGTGAGGCAATTACAGAAAAACATGATTGCTGACATTTCAATATGAAAAAAATAGGAAGTTGTGATAAAGAACAGTGAGGAGAGAAGAGGAGACTAAAATCTCCTTAGGGTGGTCAAGTCAGAAACAAATGTTCTCTTTAAGATTTAAGAGGCTCTTTCAGAATAGGAATTATAGTTTGAGTATTTACTGTGGTATCCCTACAGTCTAGCAAAAAAGAATCTAGAATATCCAGGAAGTGCTCAAGAAACATGTGCTGAATTAACCCATGAACTGAACTAGGCCTATCTTAGCACCCACTGTGCCAGAAAGGACAACCCAAATCATTTTTGAACAGTCATGTTGAAGGGTCTGCACAATGAAAGGCACAGCATCTGCTCTGACAACAGCAGCTCCTTACCTGTTGCTGTACTGGTACTTGCTGTACCACCTGTGTAGGCACTGCTGCTTGACTAGCCACAGATGTCTGTAAAGTCACTGTCGAACCTGTGTCCGACCCAGTCTCTGATGTCTGCATGATGGTCTCTGAAATATATTAAAATAGAAATAAAGTTTAAAATGCTCTCATTGCATGACTAGAAGCATTACATTTGCTAGCAGCATTACAGAGACTAACTTTCAACGCTCTAAAAACTTCTTACCCCAACATACGGTCATGATAGTCCATGCATACTTATAGTTATTTTGACCACTTTTTAAATACAGAAAATTACTAATCCCAGTACCTTCCTTAGTTAGGGCTCATCTGTTATTAAGTGTTTCAACTATTTATAAACTATAGCCCAAAATTAAGTCAAGATACTCAATACTCAAGTCTCAGAACATAAACCTTAACTGTATGCAAATATGTTACAAACCATACTTTCTAAACCCTTTTATAGATTATTAGGATGTCACCAGAGGTGTACAATTTAGGGAAAACTACTTACAAGGTCCTTCCCAACTTTTAAACTTGCTATTCACTGATCTAAAAAAAAATTAGTATATATCCAAAAACCAATTGATATACCCTAAACTCAGCCGAAGCACCAACCTAATTTTCTCATCCTGTGATCTGATATGGTACTAAAATCAAAGTTTAATTATATATAAACATCAATTTGAAAGATAGGTAAGAGACAACTATTACGTAAATGAGATTTGTAAACAAAGACCTGAAATATTATCTTTGTCATTCACAATTCAAAACAGCACATTTTTCAGTTCTCACTTGTCCGACCTACTAACACAGGATTAAATTTTACAGCATGTATGCTAACAAGTGTGGTTTCTCAGACTTCCTGGCCTTGGCATTCCCTTGTGCTACTTATATAGACAAAAGATTAAATATTCATTTCTTTGCTATTGAGCAGGAACAAAAATTCTAATTTTCTTTCTGGGGAGTGGGGGGAAGGGGGAGACAAACAATATTTAATTGGTAGCCTAAGAAAAATACTGCATTATGGTTTAAATCTGTGAACAATATGGTGAACATTAATTTTCCCTAAGAAAATTCTGAAAGCATATTCAGTTCTTTCAAGTAGAAAATTAACCCCTCTCAGCATCTTTTGTTACAGCATGACCTCTTCCAAATTTCCCCCCAAACCTTTTCTATCATCTCATTCAGTTTTACAAATGGACCTCTGGAGACATCTAATCTACTCTTCTTACTTTATAAATGAGGAAACCAAAACCCAAAGAGGTTAACAGATTCATTCAGGTGACAGGAATAGATGTGGGATTAGGCCTCTTTACTTTGAATCTGTGCTTGCTTTTCTTTCTAGACCTTGACATTGGCATCACTTCAGGTAATTATTCTTATTCTTTTGTTAGTCAAAACCCTAAAGCAGCACAATAAACCTTAGCACATACAAAATATATAGCAGCAACAGCTAACACTGACTGCGTGTTTAACATATGCTAAGGAATCTTCTAAATGCTTTACATGTTAATTCTTAAATAAATTAACCCATGTAACAATCCAATATTGCTGGTATGACTATAATCTCCATTTACAGATGAGGAACCTCAGGCACAGAGTGTAGGTGCCTATGAACTTCAACAGAAGGAATGATAGGGACTATGGCTACCACCCAATTTATTTGCATCATCTAATGTTCAGCTCCAAAAAAGGAAGCTAAAAATTCAAAATCCAGCATCCTTTGATTTATTCCATACTTATAGGCTATCTATGCCATTTGTGCTACAGCAGAGGAGCTATTAGTGAGAGTAAAGTGATGTCTTTCTGTAGGGAATGAGGAATGAACCAGATGTTAGATATTATCTTTAGTCCCACCTCCCAAATGCAAGACAGGCTGTGGCCTTTGTCAGAGCAGTATACAAAAGAGGAAGACAGGGTTGTCAATTATGGCTTCTTCCTTAAGCTGTTCAATCAGGGATGGATGAGTTTCTTACAGTAAAGTACTCTCATTAAAATTGTCTCCTATTTCTACCAATGCTGGCTGGGAGCTTAATCTAGGTTCTCTCATGTGTCTGTACTACGTTGTATTACAGACCAGCCTACACAGCCATTTTTGGTATATGACCCATACTTTGACATCCAATGTTTTGGACCAAACATAAGAATCCTATCTAATAAAAGAGAAACATGGTAATTAGCTGTACATCTGCTACCCTTCCCATTTGCTAATCAGGGAGATATGCAAATTAACTGCCAGCCAAGATGGCGGCCGGCAGCCAGGCAGCTTGAAGCTAACATGAGGCTTGCTTGCTTCAGTGATGGAGGAAACCAATGTTCCCCGCCTGCCTTGCCGGCCTCTGAACTTGCAGTTTGAAACATTGTTCCAAATATAGAAGCTAAACAAAACCCCAGAAACCTGCTTTCAGCCAGCCGGGATCTCAGAGCTGGAGTTGATACAGTGTTTCGATTATAGAACCCAAACAAACCAGATACCTGCTTTCAGCAGCAGAGGCCTCAGAGCTGGAGCCAGAGCTAAAGCTGGCCCAGAATAAAAAAAGAAAAGAAAAAAAGGAGCGGTTGGGAGCTTCAGTCACCCGCCAGCCTGAAAACAGCCCTCAGCCCCTCACCCAGACTGGCCAGGCACCCCAGTGGGGACCCCCACCCTGACGGGTGTGTGACCAGCTGCAAACAGCCATCATCCCCTCACCCAGGTGGCCAGGCACCCCAGTGGGGACCCCCACCCTGATCCAGGAGACCCTTCAGGGCAAACCAGCCGGCCCCCACCCATGCACCAGGCTTCTATCCTATATAGTAAAAGGGTAATATGCCTCCCAGCACCGGGATCAGCGGAGCCACGAGGCCTCCCAGCACTGGGATCAGCGTGACAGGGGGCAGCACCCAAACCCCCTGATCGCCCTGCAGCTCTGTGTGTGACAGGGGGCAGGGCCACAACCTCCCTATCAGCCCTGCTCTGTTCGGGACAGGGGAAGGCGCCCCAACCCCCTGATCAGCCCTGCACTGTGCCTGATGGGGGAGATCCCCAACCCCCTGATCGCCCTGCGGCTCTGTGTGTGACAGGCTGTGGTGCCCCAACCCCCTGATCGGCCCTGCTCTGTGGGTGATAGAGGGCGGCGTCCCAACCCCCCCCACCCCCCCTCACGGGCCCTGCTCTGTGTGTGATGGGGTAGAGCCATACCCTCCCCATCAGCCATGCCCTGAGTGTGACAGTGGCGGTGCCCCAACCCCCTGACTGGCCCTGCTCTGTGGGTGATAGAGGGTGGCGCCCCAACCCCCTGATCCACCGTGCTCTGTGTGTGACAGGGGCGGTGCCCCAACTCCCCTATCGGCCCTGCTCTGTGTGTGAGAGGGGGGAGCTCCCCAACCACCTGATGGGCCCTGCTCTGTGCGTGACAGGGGGGAGCTCCCCAACCCCCTTATGGGCCCTGCTCAGTGCGTGACAGGGGGGAGCACCCCAACCCCCTGATTGGCCCTGCTCTGTGCGTGACAGGGGGTGGCGCCACAACCTCCCCATTGACCCTGCCTTGAGTGTGACAGGGGGCGGTGCCCCAACCCCCCAATCGACCCTACCCTGAGCGTGACTGAGGGTGGCATCGCAACCTCCCGATCCGCCCTGCTCTGTGCATGACAGGGGGCGGCGCCCCAAATCCCCAGTCAGCCCTGCTCTGAGCCCGACCGGGGGCTGCACCTAGGGATTGGGCCTGCCCTCTGCCACCCGGGAGCAGGCCTAAGCCAGCAGGTCGTTATCTCCCGAGGGGTCCCAGACTGCGAGCAGGCACAGGCCGGGCTGAGGGACCCCCCCTCCCCTCGAGAGCACAAATTTTTGTGCACCGGGCCTCTAGTCCTGATAAAAGGCTGATATGCAAAGTGTCCCCTCAACCGGGGGAGTTCAACTGGGAGTGTGACTAGGGGGTGGGGCTAGCAGCCAACTGCCTGTGGACCCGCCCCCCCAGCTGACCCCGCCCCTAATAGGCCCATCTCACTCTGATTGGGGCAGGCCAGCCGGCCAACCCCCACCCCCGCCAGCCCGGCCTGATCAGCCCCAATTGGGGCTGGCTGGCCAGACCCTACCTATGCATGAATTCATGCACCAGGCCTCTAGTAAGAATATAAAGAATGGAGGCCTCTTTAAAAATTACAACGTACTTTTAAAGCAAGTCTTAAGGGTTCTTAATAAAGCACCATGGAGAGCTTATCTAACAAAAGCCCAGTGATCAAACGGCGGAATGACCAGAACGACCACGATGACCAGTAACTATGATGTGCACTGACCACCAAGGGGCAGAACCTCAATGCAGGAGCTGCCCCCTGGTGGTCAGTGTGCTACCACAGTGGGAGTGCTGCTCAGCTGACCAGGTTGAGCAGCTGCTCCCATTGCGAACCCCGGGCGGACAGGCAGGAACCTTCTTGCCCCAAGCTCCTCTTCTTCCTTGCTCCCTGCCACCTCCTCTGGACACCTACAGGCTACACAGCACTGCCGCGAACTCAGAGTTGACCCCGAAGGCTGGGAGGCGCGTTTGGGGCTGCTGCGGGACTGAGTCCTACTCTGCTAACCTCTCAATGCTATTATCCCTGAGCCCGGCCCCAACCGGGTCCCCTGGAGAGGTGAGTGCTCCGACTCCATGGAAGATGCCGGACCAGGGAGCAGCTGCTCAGAGGGCAGGTCCACAGCCGCTTGGCTGACCGGGATGAGCTGCGCTCCACAGCGGACCAAACCCCACAGGCCATGCCCCACACCAGTGCATGAATCCCATGCACCGGGCGTCTAGTCACAAGATAAAAGGCATAGATTTGGAAATCAGCATCCTATGGACTATATTAGATTCCATAAGTAGGCTTTTACTCAGATTTACTACAAGTTAAAATTTTTAATTGCCATCATTTAAAAATCAGAAAACTTTTCATTAAAAACCAAATTTCCAGATTCTCTTGAAAAATCTGAAAATGTAGAAAAGGAAAACCTATATTATGTGTTTTATAGGCAAATTATTTAAATGGTGCAACTCATTCACTTGCCTGGCCTCGATAGGCATTTGAGTTCATGACACCTTTTGGGGTGACCTGAAACTTAGTCCTATAAATCCAGACTGAAAATTACTTTCTGGGTTTAAGACAAAATTGATAACATTTATACTGGTTTACTTCTTTTGTACAAAAGAGAAATACTCACACTTTGGCCACTTTACTAATAGAAATGTGTTACTAAATGATTGGAACTATAATTTTCCTGATTTTACAGATGAGTCAACTGAGGCCTCAGAGATGGTAAGTCACTTAACCAAAGTCAAACAAATGGAAGTAAAAAGGAGGGTTTGGACATAACACTAAAGCTCATTCACTAAACTACTAGACCAAGATGGAGTTTTATAATAGACATTGCACAGATAGAAGTGAAGCACGCAAGCTGGTGAACTTTTAGAGTGAAAAAGGGTAAGGACCCCAACTGTTCAATAGAAGCAACCTTTACTGAACGGAGTGGGAAAATACGAGGGATAGAAAATGAAGTCATATGTAACTTAGAGCGTCACAGAGAACTTTCCATCCAGCCTTTGGCTCTAAGTATACACCACATCAAAACTGTGGTATAATCCAGCCATAACCGGTTTGGCTCAGTGGATAGAGCGGTGGCCTGCGAACTGAAAGGTCCCGGGTTCGATTCCGGTCAAGGGCATGTACCTTGGTTGCGGGCACATCTCCAGTAGGGAATGTGCAAGAGGCAGCTGATTGATGTTTCTCTTTCGTCGATGTTTCTAACTCTCTCTCTCTCTCCCTTCCTCTCTGTAAAAAATCAATAAAATATATTTTTAAAAAAACAAAAAAACAACAACTGTGGTATAATGCAGAACAACCAAATAATTGTTCCAGATAATCTTCTGTTTACTCTCAGGTTACTGATCATCCTCTAATCTTGGCTCCTGGATTATAGTCATGCTAATTGACAAACTTGACTCTCAGTTCTGTCTTCATTTTTCCTTAATAGACCAGCTTTATTATCTTCTGATTTCATTGTCTTCCTCGACACTAAGAAAGAGGCTCTTTTTGCCTAGGCCTCATGCGTTGAGAGGGTCTCAATCACATCCCTTCCAGAGATTGCCTCAAAAAGTCCTACCATAATTAGTTCTCCATTTAACAAGTCTTTTCCAGGTACCACACAATATGTTAAGTGCCTGAAGTACTTATTATTTTATCCTCAGAAGACCCCCAGTAATGGAAATGTTATTATTTCCACTTAATGAATGAGGAAACTGAGGCACAAATGGATTCAATATCTTGCTAAAAGCCACACAGTTTTTTAGGAGAAGAGCCTGAATTCAAACCTAGGTTTTCAGAACTCCAACACCCATGATGTTACCAATACGTATATTTACTTTGCCATATCATGATGACAAGGGTTCCAAATGAAAAGCTAGCTAAAGACTGTTGGTCAGAAAAGCAAAGTTTTGGGGATTTTCAATCAACTGTATTTGATCTATATTTCCAATAACAATGGATAGACATCCTTTTCTCTGACACTGAATTACCAACTATTCTCTCTCTCTACTGAGGCCATAATAAAACTCAACTGATAAGTATTTTTCCAGAGGCATTCTAACTGACTAATTCTGAAGACCTAATTTAACAGCAGATGAATTAGAGAATGTTAAAGCATGTTTGAGGAATATAACCCTCCTGCCAAATTTTGCTCAACAGATCATTTAAACCCACTGACACATTCAGAGTATTCTGGTAGCTTCCCCACATTTCTGTAGAGCCAGGATCATCACATGAGGGTAGTGTCTTAGCATGCGTTTTAGACTCAGCATAAAGGTTTGTGTACACATTTGAAGTGTTCCCATTCATCTGGCAGTGGTTTCTGGTACTTTGTTTATGTTTGGGAGTAATTTGGTTAGTTTAGTTCCTTCACAGCCTCCTTTCAAGTGATATTTGTTTATCAGCCACAAATGCAGTCACATTAATCCATTTTGATAAGCTAAATACACCCCTGCAGTTTGTCCATGATGGAGCCCATATGTAAATGAGTTGTATAGTCTTGCAGGAGAGACATGCACAATTTCAGTCTAGTCATCCTTGCCTAATGTGGCTGTCAGGTGTGTCAAGAGCAACAGATGCTTGTTTGACAAAGGACCTTTTTATTCTGGCTAATTAAGCAGTTGGACACACCCTCCTGTTAACGGTTCTGCTTTGTACAGCCTGCTCTGGCTGAATCATGTGAATCTACAGCTAAATAGGCCACATTTGAAAGAAGGCTAATTAACCCCTAGGAGAAGGAAAAGAATATGGAAAAAACCCAGCTGCTGAATGCGACAAGATTAGCATTTCTTCAACCAGATAGGCAAAACCTAGTCAAAGCAAATGTGTTCGGAACAAACATGCATTATTGCAAGTTTCAAGGCATTCAAATGTTCTTTGTGGAACTTACTGAAGATTATTTAATATACTCAAATTCACAGTTGGATTCCTTTTATCACGTACTATGTACATGCCAGATTAAATGGTTTAATAGTCTGACCTAATCAATCACTTATCAAACAGAATTATATAACTGCTAGCTTAAAAATAAGTAGTATCCACCTAATTTTTATTGTTGTTTTTTTCATCCTGAAATAATTACCTCTCCAAAAAGCAAAGTCTGCAAAGTTTATTACACCAACATTTTTTGCACTGAGGAATTAGGTTTTAATTCAGTATAAAAAAATAAGATTTGTAATTTAATTTTCAAGTGCAATGGAGAATTTCCTTTCTTTTTCCTTAGTATAAGAAAATAAATGTTAATTCCAATTCCTACTTGAAACAAATTAACCAAAATTATGATAGTCACTTAGTAGGTGTAGTAAAAATAAATCACACCTGAAATGTGATATTCAAGAATAAATTACTTACTTAGAAACTTGTTTCAACATAAGAACATAGGAATGTTATTTACAGGGAAAATTCTTTGTTACGATTTAAAATTACTATTTTTGAAACAGCAAGGAGTTTAACATTGATGTGTTTTTCCCCAGAGAAAGATCCGAAATCATAACAAATTTTGCAGCAGTAAATTTTTATTACTAAAACTCTGATTAAGCATCAGCATTCTTGAATGTTAGAAAATAAATATTAACACACATAATGTCCATAGAAATTAAAATTTCTTTTAAAATTATACAACTAAAATGAGCCATATTTGGGGGAAGGAGTTGCTATATATACTTTTCAGAACATAAAATTAATATAAAATGTATATTTTTCTGAATATTCTGGAATAGGTGATAAAAATATTAAGAATATACTAACTCTTAAAAAACTCAAATATTAAGCAACTTTCAAAGTTAGTATAAAATAAAATAATGGGCATTATAGAAATTTCATATATACATGGTTAAATATTGAAATGATAAATTTAATTTTTTAAACTTTTTCAAAAATATATTGAGCTGATTAATTTACCAACAAATATAAAACATGATGACTTGGTTTCCCCCCAATTCACCTCATACAAATGAAAGAAATTGGTTAAGCTATAGATTGTAGTCAGACTTTTTACTTAAAATACACTTCTGTGAAAGTTTATTCATTGTAAAGACACAGGGCTTCATCAAAACAATAAATCAAGTAACTGACAGGATGTGAAAAGAAAATTCATGATTTTCTGTATTATAAAAGTTCTGCCTCTTTATTTAGGTTGAGGTTGCAATCCTCATAACTGTGTATAGTTCATCTTTTGTACTAAACTAATCAGTAGAAAATGATGGAATGATGATAGTGTAGAGTGTTCAGCAGTCATCTTCCTGTGATAACTGATGATAGTGATTAATGCTGGCGATGATTAATCAGTACAATGGTAACATATACAGGTTGCCTAGGTAACTTTTTTCATTTTTCAAACAAAGGTTTTCTCTTAACTAATTCTTACCTTGACTCAGATTATAAAAATCTGTTTCTTTGGAGAAGAAAAATAAAGCTAAAATACTTTAGCTACTTAAGTGATGTAAGAATTATTTTATTCTAGTTATTAAGAGAAGCTGTCATCAGGCACAGAGGTAATCTGGGGGGAAAGAGAACCAAGTGCTTGTCCAGTCTACTGCTGGGGCCATTGAGCATTTTCTCTCCCTCATGTTCATGAATTAACAGACAAATCAGTCTTACCTAGATGACATATGCCATTTTGGCAGTGCTCAGGTATCAGCTGAGAGAGAAGAAAAATAAAACCAACCAAACAGAAACTTACAAGTATCCTAGTGGAAGGAGGGTTTGAGAATGAATCAACATACAGAAAGATTCTTAAGCAAATTCTATTAGACAAAGCCATAAATGTTTCTCCCTACTGGGCAATCCACTCGTGAGAGCTACAAGAAACTACTGGATGGAGTAGTTAATGATAATAGCACTTGGAATATAAAGATGATCAACAATAAGCATGTTGTCATAAAACTATCATCATCTTTATTATTAGAGATATTAATAAGAATAGCTACCATCTGTTGAGCACTTCCTATGTGGTGGATATTTTATGGTAGAGAAAAGTAGAGTTTAGCAATTAAGTAAGTTGTCCAGAATTACAGAACTATTAAGACATAAAGCTAGGATTCAACTCTAGGTCTGTCTACCTCCAATAATGGCACCCTCTTGGCTACACAGACAGCAGCAGTGAGGCTATTTTAGCTAAATCAAGTTTAAAAAGATTAAGCAGTGTATGAAGACTTGGAGCACTAAAAAAGAGTTCTAAATTTGAACAAATAGACACACTATGTACCATAATATACCTAGTGTGGGATCAATATACTATTTCCTAAAATCATCAAATCTATAATTTTCAGGGTATGGAAAAGCATATCATAGGCTAAAAGACACCTGCATTAACCTCCTGTTCACAAAATATTTTAAAGAGGAAATAATACAGAAAGACTATTTGCTTTCAAAAAATTGATTTTGTCTTTTACAAAGTCAAAAAAAGGCTCAGTAAAATGAATGTGTATTCTCTTGCCCACCCAGTAAATGTTCCTATTTTTTTCTCTATGCCTCATTTGTTTTTCTTTCTATAAAAGTGGAGAATAGAGCCTTTTGCAGTTCCTAACTATTCTAATGACAGACTTAAAGAGATCAAAACATCTAAAAAGGGGAGATAATCTATATATATAAAAGCCAAGTGACTGGAACAATAGAACAACTGGAACAACCAGTCGCTATGACGCACACTGCGACGGCCAACCAGTCCGATCAGGGCTCTGATTGGCCCCCTCCAAAACCACCTGCAGCACCAACCCCCGGCAGGCCCTGCCCGCGGGCGGCCCCACCACCCTGATCAGGGGCGGGGCCATCTGGCCCACCTCCTGCAGCCCCCCCCCACCCCTGGCCAGACCAGCCCCTGATTGGCCCCTCAACCTCGATCTGGGGTGGGGCTGGCTGGCTAACCTCCTGGGTGCTCTCTCCCCACACCAGTCTGGCCCCAATAGGCCCCCATCAGGGTGGGCGGCCAGACCCCATCCGTGCATGATTTTGTGCACCGGGCCTCTAGTCTATCTAAATATATATAAAAGCCTAAGCGACTGTCACAACTGAATGACCAGAACAACCGGTTGACCAGTTGCTATGATGCACACTGACCACCAGGGGGCAGTGCACTGACCTTGGTGGTCAGTGCGCTCCCACAGTCAACCTCCCGTGGCCGGCTGGTGGCGCCGGTGTCCGTTCCTTCCGTGCCCAGCCCAGTGACCGTCACCTTCTCTCCTGACTCCACTGGGGCCTTTGGGCCCCAGGCTGGGATGGGGAACTGGGGGTGAGTGGCAGTGGACACAACCCCTTTCCCAGGGGGGCCAAGGTCCAGCTTTCTCATTGGGGTCAGCGGCCAACCTGCCATGCCCTGTCCCTCCCCCCAACCCCCCGGCCAGCAGGCCCTGATTAGCCTGGCCCTGATCAGCCCTGATTGCTGGCTAGGCCTAGGGACCCCACCTGTGCACAAATTCATGCACCAGGCCTCTAGTATATATAAAAGCCTAAGCAACAGTTAAGACCGGACAATCGGCGGGTAGCTATGACGTGCACTAACCACAAGGAGCAGATGCTCAATGCAGGAGCTGCCCCCTGGTGGACAGTGCACCTCCACAGCCAACCTCCTGCGGCCAGCCAACCTCCTGCAGTCCCTCCCTGCAGCTGGCCAACCTCCCGTAGTCCCTCCCCCAAGGCTGGCCAGCCCCAATCACCCCGATCGCCAGCCAGGCCGAGGGACCCCACCCATGCATGAATTCATGCACCAGGCCTCTAGTACTATAAAATAATACTGCTAATAGAAATAATGTGCTCCACTTTAAATGTGCAATATCTTAAAGAACTGAATTCTCAATGCTGCCATTTTTTTAACCAATGTAGTGAATGTGGATGTGGATGTGCATAAACTTGAAAAAAATCTGTTCACACACATAAATTCTGGAAACACTTGCTGTAAAACATAATGCTATTAATCAAATGAAATTTTTACACTGACTTTCATTCTAATATATATACAAATATATATATATATATATACACACACACATATATATACATATATATATATGCACATATACATATATACATACACACACACACACACACACACACACTTGAAATAATGACTTGGCCAAAGGATGAAAATTAAGACAGATAGAAAAGTCTAGCCAATTTTGTATATTCACAAATTTAACAGAAAATTTATTTCTCTCTAAAAAATAAGTAATATTTGAAATAAGTCAATTATAGTGAATTAAAGACTGTTCCTTTGGAGCTAATTTTATTGAAACTATTGGTGCACTCTATGTATGGCTGTCCTTCCAACTCAGTCTAAAGCATCTTCTTCGATCCAAAAACAATGGTTCCTTTTAAAGTAGATTATTTTAGGATATCTCATAAATCTCTGCTTGATAATACCCCAAACTGGGGCTATTTTAATATGCTTAAAATCAACTGTAAGTTCTTTTAAAAAAATTATTTTATTGATTTTTTACAGAGAGGAAGGGAGAGGGATAGAGAGTTTTGAAACATCGATGAGAGAGAAACATCGATCAACTGCCTCCTGCACACCCCCTCCTGGGGATGTGCCCGCAACCAAGGTACATGCCTTTGACCGGAATCGAACCTGGGACCCTTCCGTCTGCAGGCCGACGCTCTATCCACGTAGCCAAACCGATTAGGGCTCAACTGTAAGGTCTTTATGATTAAAAGCAATTGTCATCATGTAATGTTTTACATTAGTGTGAAATTTCACATAATTATTTTCCACCCTCACTCCTCCTACATTTTGATGATTTTCCCAGGCTACTAAAAGAGGAGACAGAATACTTCCTTTATTCCTGGAAATACATAAAGAGTGACTACCCTACCCAATCATTCCTTTTATCACCAAACGTTTTCCTCTCATCTCCCAAATCTAATCAATCATTGAGTCCAATGATTCTGCTCCTTAATATTTCTCAAAAATCTATTCACATATCTTTATGTTTCCAACTCCCTAGAGCTCAGGCCACTCCTTTCATCAGGTCCCAATATCCTCAAGATAAACTGCAAATCCTTTAACAGAGTTTATAAGGCTCTTGAGAATATAACTACTGACTACCGTCTATCTTCCAAAGAGCATGTACAACCCACACACATGGAGGTACTCTCAATTATCCAAAACTGGGACCTTGGAATAAGGAGTTCCTTCTTATTGAAACAATTTTTCCTTCTTTGCTTCATCTTTCAGCTCTAAGTATAAATTCCACTTCCCCAGACAGCATCCCAAACCACTACCATTTTTCCCCCCTCTTCTTAACAGTTCTGGGTCTCGTGTCCTATCTTTACTCAGCGCACAATAATTATCATCTTGTAGTGCACCTGTCTCTCCAACCAGATTATAAACACTATGAGCACATGGACGTTTTCATTCACAAATATGCAACAGGGCTCAAGACACAGAGGACCTTTAATTGTTGTATGAACAAATGAATCTATAAGGGGATGAGTTTAAGACCCAGCTGAAACATTACTATTAGAGTATGCTATATCAGAGACAAGTAACACTTTAAAATTCTGTGTATATATATATATATATATATATATATATATATATATATATATATAATTTTTTATTGGGGCCATTTTCAATCAAGTTATTCATTATGAATAATTTCTTTAAATTTTCTAATATGACTTCATTTTCAATTCCCTTTATGGCAGAATTTTACAACTCTCATATTCCAAGATTTGTAAGCCTCAACAGATTTTGTGTATAAGTTTTATAAAGAAACAAGTATTAAATAAACCCAAATGAGCAAATTAAGTCTTCAGCTATTGTTCTTAACCTCCTGACATCATTTACTATGTTTTAATAAGTATACCTGATTCACTAAATTGTGGATTCAGATCCAATGCTTAATCATGTCATCTTGGAAAAGGTGGCCTAGTAGGCTTCCTTTGTTTTTATAAGACAGAAGCACGCAGAGATCTTTAATTTTCCTAGCCGAAATGCGAAGAACAAGTAATTAGCCCAATAGTAATTGTTCTAACTTCATTATTAATTAACCACTTGAAATTTATTTGAGCTTGGCCACATTCAACTGACATTCTTCTATGTTCTCTTAACAACCATTGAAACTTTTCACACACACAAAAAAGGTAGTAGCCTCTATTTACAAATTAGTTAACACATTTAGGTAAGGATTGTATATGCATTATTTCATCTGTCCAGAAATCCCGTGAAGGTACTATTATTATCCCATTATGGGTGAGAAGACTTAGGCTAAAAGCTTAAATAACTATAAGCCCTAGGGTCACACATCTAGACATGGTCAGAGTGAGGATTTGAATATACTATACAGCTTATTAGGTTCCAGGAGCAAAACTTTTTTTTCTTTCTTTTTTCAACCCAGCCATATGCTGTATTAGGCTTATAATATGACAATTTAAGTGTTTTACAAATTAAACATTATGTAGTTCTGTCTAAAGTAGCAGTCTTTTCTACATTTTTAACCTGTTGTAGGAATTAGACATCCTGTAACTTTTTAACCAAGTTATTTTGCATGTGTGGTTATCCTCTAAAAAAAAATCTTAATTTCATTTCTAGCAATGCAGAGTGCCTCACAAGATGGCTATCTGTTCTGGTCTGTAGAGCTCTGCAAAGACTAGTTAAAATTCTGAATCTTGTGTGTTCTGTACTACCTTTGCTGAGGCATCAACACAGTTAGGTTTGTTGAAATTTGAATTAGGACTCAAAAAATGACTAAACAGTGCCCACTGTCAATTCCACTTCTAAAGGAATAGGAATGACTGGATGCAACTTCTCAAATGCCAAAAGAAGGGTCAGTTTAAACTAGTTAATTCTCAAAAAAAATGAGTTTGGGGGTCTTTGACATAGGCGCCAGTGGTTGCTGCTCCCTGACCTTTACACACAGTCACAAATTGCCTTCAGCAACTCCAAGAAAAACATATTTAACTTTGTGACCTAATGACACTGCAATGAAAGATGTTAAATGAGAAGCAGACAGAGCTTGAAGAAAGATTACAGGCCAAAGATAGTGTTCAGGGAAACTACACTCCATAGCAATACTTTAGAATACTCCTCTAGTCCAACTACATGCTTATTCTGGCTGGAGCACAGAACCATCTTTCCTTGATATATGCCACGTAATTCATCACATACCTTGATCTATTCATTTTGTTGCTTCATTCAAATACTAACATGAGACATAGTTTGCTACAGTGATCAGAAGAGCAGAAAAAAGTAAAAATTCCTCAATTCTTACCCACACCTTCAGTCTATGTTGTGATAGACATTGTCATTCATTCTCATCTTCCTCAGCCCACCCCTCTCTCTCATGCATACAGAGGCAAAAGATCTAAGTGGTTCCAGCTGCAGCAATAAGGTGTGGCTGAGGAAAAAGTACTCTCATTCCAAAAGACAATGGGGCTCTAACATTACAGCTTCATTGGCCCCTGCTCCTGGCAGATGGTGATAAAGGTACAATAACACCAGATCTACCTTGCTAAGAATCATGTTGCCATATGGCCAGCCAATTTGACAAATTGACCAATTCACTGAAAACCTTTTTAAATTGTATATACTGATGACATAATTTGTGTTAAATGAAAGTTTTAAAGAGCTTTTGAAGATTCTTTGCTGATGAGTTTAAGGTTTTAATTTACCTGAAATATTACTGCAAGTCAGCACTGTAGCCCATATGTAACTATGTCATTATATAACTGTATTCTGGAATTTTGCCTTTCTCTGGGCCAATAATGTTTGAAAATGAGAATTTATTTTATATCAAAGGGCTGTGCATGTCTTGAATGCCATGGAGTTTATAAATGACAATAGGAAAGATTTTTTTCTTTCACCACATTTTCATCCATTAAATGAATTCTATACTTCTCCTAATTCACAAGTTTGTCAATGAGTCAACTGTTTTAGATGCAACTAGATGGATATGTCCCTTCTGTGTTAAGCAACTGCAAGGTCATCAGTACATGAATATCAAGATAAATTTGACACTCAGTTGAGCTGTACTGATAAATATTTCTGTTGCAAATGTGTCAGTGGTGGAATTGCTATGGAAAATTTCAAATTAATCAATACTTCCTACAAGAAATTTTAAAAGTTTCTGCAATTATTCTATGCATGACTTGTGATAAACTTTATATGTAGTTAATAGAAACATATTTTGGGCAGTTGATAATTTAGAAAACTGGTTCTTGGCAAATTTAACAAAACAACCATTCAGTGAATTTATATTTCAGTAGACTGCTTTTAGGTAAACTATCGATTCAGTAAACTGACCACTCGAAAAAGTAGGAGGAGAGTTGTAATTAGCCCATTTCCCAATATCATGGCATTTTAAAGAGTATCCAGGAGATCATCTAGTTCAGGCCCTCATTTCACAGGGAACCTGAAACCTACAAAACACATGGATCCATGTTAGTGTCATTATTGGCATTAGAACTCAGAACTCCCAATTCATGGTCAATAGCTCATTCTAACAGACAATGGTTTACAAATAAGACAAAAAAGAAAGAAGGCACTCAAAAAGAAGTAGGAAGGCCTGCCAGAAGCTCAAAGTGCTTATTACACAATGAAAGAAATACTCATAACATGGAGAATGCAGCCCTAAAAGAAGAGAGACACGTTTCCAAGTTTCTTTCTCACATAAATGAATAAGACACTGTTTCAGGGTGTTTAACAAGATTGTAAGTAAGGCAATCTTTGTGTATATGTTGACATATCAACTAAAATGGTTCGCTGGGTTTTATATTCTGTGAGGACTCTGGATCATCTTGCAAAACTTTTTTTTCTCAGATACGTGAAGCATCTTGGCTCAGTATTTTGTTATTAAATGGAGTAAATATCTGAGTGTTTCAGGCTCAGAAATATTTCATTACATCATCTCTGAATGCAACCTGTAATAAACAAACTGTTTATAGCGAAATAAATAAAAAAGACTAATTTCTAGTTTGCAAGGAAGAAAGGAGAAAGGCAAAATTCACAGTAATTGCCACCAAAATACACAGGGAAGAAATTTTAAATTTTCACTTATAAGGAATAAGTGTAATTTGGGGGGGGGTGAGATGGAAACCTTTTAAATGTAATGGTTTGTGTAACAGCTTTTGTAAGGTGTCCTTTTCACTGTCAAAAGGCATGAAATGCTCAAAAGGGTAATCAGTTTTAGATGCAGGTTTACAAGCTTTCCACAACTTGTATTCTTTATCCATGTTGAAATGTTTTGCAATTACCTCTTACATATAATGTTCACACTTTTTAAAAGAATTAAAAATTGTTTTGTACATATGTAACTCTAAAACCAACCATATTGCTTGATTTCTACCAATCATCTGATGCATCTGTTGGTTATAATTAGCTCACAAGTTGTCCACACCTAATTGACATAGTAGTACTTCTACAATACTGAAGACTATTAAAGGAATGCAGCGGCAAAGACCTCCCAATATAACCTACTCACAAATTACATTTTTACATAATCTGTCTTATGAAGGTAATATAAGTGATTTTCTTGTTGTAACAAAATGGTAAGCTAACATTTACATGTTATATTCAAAGCCATATACAAATATGGACTTATTACTTCTCATGGTTCCATGGAGTCATTTTTCACAGAAACTAGATTTACAAGAATGGAACTTTTTAAATGCAATCGAAAGGTTATTTATATATGAAAAATATATTTCCTTTCTTTATAATGTTTACTCAACATTTAATGATATATTGTTTTAAATTAAGACAACACTAGGATTTTTTACATGTAGGCTAAAAAAATCAATCATTCTTCCTCACCCTCTCTCCCTCCCCACCCCACCTTGTCCCTTTCTCTCTGTCCTCTCTCCCTTGTCTCCTGCCTTTTATCCACCCCAACCCTTGCAATATAAGCACATAGTCAAGGCCAAGAGTCAAACAGTAGCCACACAACAGCCTCTCCAAACTGTTCTAAGTATGCAATAAGTCAGCATACAGACTATAGTTTACATCAGTGGTTCTCAACCTGTGGGTCACGACCCCTTTGGCAGTCGAATGACCCTTTCACAAGGGTCGCCTAAGATCATCCTGCATATCAGATATTTACATTACGATTCATAACAGTAGCAACATTACAGTTATGAAGTAGCAACGAAAATAATTTTATGGTTGGGTCACAACATGAGGAACTGTATTTAAGGGGCCAGAAGGTTGAGAACCACTGGTTTACATTAACAGACTATGAGTTAAATGAGTCAGCAATATAGCTTAATTATATCATTTTTTCTTTGAAATTATATTTGTACATCTTAACAACGAATTTTGTCATAATCCAATCCATAGGCTTGAATTACAGTCACACCATTCTAATCATTATAGACATCAAAACAACAGTTAAACTATTTTTTAAAACTTATATATAAGCCACATGACCAAACTGTTTGTGTCTCAAAACAAAGCTTACTGTGAAATTAGATAACCAGTGATGAATATTCCTGGCTTATACTTCCCAGACAACAGTAGAAGCATTTTATAATAAGACAGCTAAAGGTCAACATTAGTCATGTTGTATTACTTCACTCTGTGTGGCTATGTTCAGAGCAATGCAGTCTCAGAGACTTGAAGGTTGGACAGGACCTTTAAGGTAATGACCCTGACTCATGGTTTGGGCCAAGAGCTATCTGTTTGAATCTCCATAAAGAAATTCTACCTACCACTTTATAAGAAGTATTATAAGTTACAGAATTTAGCTCTACTATGACTCCAAGGTAATTCCATTTTATTTTTGTTTATAAGTACATAAATCATAATTAGAATATAAAGGTAAAAGAAGCAAAGGCTTCAAACAACTTAATAAGGGAAGATATATTAATTCATTTTGCCATCTTTTCTTTATATCTAATGTAACTATATTGAGTATAAAGTCCTAAAAGACATGCCAACCTGATTACAGTTATATTTAGAGAGAAATTTTTATGATTATTTTTGAACTTCCAGAAAAAAATTAAAATTTCTTAATTTTTTATTACTGTTGCTGGCAATTCTACTGTTAAATTCATTTTTCTTCCAAATTGAATATTAATAAAGCTACTATCAAAGCTGATAATCTGTGTGTGTTGTTAACTATGACTTGAATAAAAACCAATAGAGAATAGGGCAATTAAAAAAAAGATTCTGACGTGTTTTGTATTGATGAATCTAAAAATGGCACTTAAGTTGGTTCTTAAAGAAAAGGCTCTATATATGTAAAAATGTATTTCAGTTTTACAAAAACCATAAAACAACCAAAACCCTTTCCTTGAGAAATATGCAAAATACATAAATTTCTGCAGAATTTGTTACTTCATAGCAACACCTAAATTGTTTTCAGTTACCACCTTTTTTTCCTTAAGAGAACTTGCCCAAAACAGAAACATCTACTACTTCTTAGGAGAACGTTTTTAAAATATTTGTTAAAGCATAACATAATATAAATCAAATAGAATTTTCTAAATGTACTTTTTACTTAACACATAAATTATTTACCCAATAAATTATTTTGTTAAATATTCTGAAGACTCGAGAATAATTAACAAATCATAATTTGAGTAAGTGATTTACATTCTTTTCAAAGAATATATAGGCAAGTTAATTTTTACATGGGAGTTTAATCAATGTTTTAGGGGTATCATATTATAGTTTATGATTTGTTTGAGTTGCTCAGGCGTGAACTCTTTTCCTTTTATTTTATTTTTAAATGGCTCACCTTCAGTATTTAATTATGCTCTTTTTCATGAATACATTTCACTTGAGAAAAAAGGAAAGAAAAACCTCTATAGAGAATATTACTTAAAACAACTGCAGACCCTAGATACACTTTCTTTGAAGAATTCATCCCTGCTTCCTTTTCTTCTTGCTTTGAAGACAAGAACAAATGCTTCCTGAATGCGGAGTTTAACTGAACAGTCCACTGCTTTAACGCCGCCTTCAGAGTCAAGTTAGCTGGAGCAAATATGAGCTAACTTCTATAGTAGAACAGTTCTCTTGGCAACTGTGAGAAAGGCTGCAAGTGAAAAACGTTCTATGCTGCTATTTTTTTAAACTTTTTATTTTTTGGTATGTATCTCAGTGTGGGGTGATGAATACTAAGAAATAAGTCAGGAAACAGGAAAAAAAAAAGGTACCCTCCACCTAAGTAACATGAACAAAGGTAAGGCTGCTGTTTGGTATTTAAAAAATTCTTCCTGTATTCAGGATTGTTGTCTTCCATCTTTAGTACCTCAGTTACAACCCATTCAAGAAGGAAAAAAGCTACTATTTCTTGCATGCCTACCACTGAACATAATAGTTTAATTCTCACAAAAAACTTGTAAAATGCATTTCCCTCTACTTTATAAAATGGACACTAAGGTCCAGAAAGACCCAAATTATTTTAGGAAATTTTCACCACTAGTAACAGACTATACCAGGACCCACAATGAATTCCATCTAACAATAAAATATATGTTCCTGCCATATTCCAGTTTGCTTATACTTTCTTTTTTTTTTTTTTTTTTTTTTTTTGCTCGTTGTACATATTTTCAGGTTTATACAAACACAGTTTGGGTTTCACATTTGAAAAATTTTCAACTATTATGAGAATGGCACTGTTAGGAGTAAAATAATGGTCCTGCAAAGTCAGTGAGAAATTAAAAACACCATGGACTTCTTAATTGTTCATTTTACACACTAGTTTGAAAAACCCAAGGAAATATTTGCTGTCTTACCAAAATAATACATTACATTAGGCAGTATTTAATAGGTACAATAACAGTTCCTAACCTATCCTATGTAATAAAACCCTAATATGCAAATTGACTGAACAGCAGAATGGCCGACAGAAGGACCAGTTGCTGTGACACACACTGACCACCAGGGCACAAATCCTGCATTGGGCATCTGCACCTCCCCCCCCCCCCCCAAGAGAGAGGTAACCAATGGCAGCGATCAGGGGGTGGAGGCAGCCGACAAATGCCCCACCAGTCGCCTCCCACAAACCGGCAGTCGGACATCCCCCGAGGGCGCGGGCCAGGCTGAGGGACCCCCTCCTCCACCCCCGTGCACGAATTTCATACACCGGGCCTCTAGTTTAAGAATAAAAAGAATAAGTTAAGCCATGGCTGGTGTGGCTCAGTTGGCTGGGCATCATCCTGTGCACTGAAAGGCTTCTGGTTCAATTCCTGGACAGGACACATGCCGGAATTGCAGGCTGAATACCAGCAGGGGGTGTGCAGGAGGCAGCTGATCAATGTTCTGCTCTCAATCAATGTTTCTCTCTTCTCCCTTCTTCTCTAAAAATAAGTATTCTTTTTTTAAAAATATATTTTATTGATTTTTTACAGAGAGGAAGGGAGAGGGATAGAGAGTTAGAAACATCGATGAGAGAGAAACATCGATCAGCTGCCTCCTGCACACCCCCTACTGGGGATGGGCCCGCAACTAAGGTACATTGCCCTTGACCGGAATCAAACCCAGGACACTTGAGTCCACAAGCCGACACTGTACCCACTGAGCCAAACTGGTTAGGGCAAAACTATTCTTTTTTTTTTTTTTTTAAACTAACACACTAATAAATTATGCTCATCACCTATGTCCACCATAAATTCAATAAGTATTCACTCACTGAATGCAGGCCACTGTGGTTAGATGTTGGGAAAAGATGACAAGTTGAGGAAAGCATTAACTTCACTACCTGCCTCTTCTTTTTTCTCCCCCTAACAAAGATTACCCCCTAAGACACATCTTTGTCCTTTTGTGTTCCACACTGTTCCTCGAATATTTTGTTACTTCAACATTCCTGTGTATAGTATAATGCCTGTCAAATCTATCATCCCAGCTCCTCCTCCACATTTACCTAAATCCGAATCCTATAACAACAAACTGCCTCTTTGCAAATTCAACACACTGAGATCCAAGATGATATCCTCCCTCTCACCACATCAGTGCTGACCCCTCAACCTCTCTATCAATTCCTGAAAGATTGAAGGGGTAATATCCCTGACTGTCCCAGCCTCTAGTCTTCCAGAGTTTTATTCACTGCATAGCTCTACCCTAAACTCTGAACCTATTTGGTTTAGTTATCATACCCACTCATAGTAACCTCACCTATATTAACTATTTCTTCTTGGAGACATATGCAAATGTTTCTAAGTCTAAAGTATAGAATAAAGTTTGAAGATATATTGACTGTGAAAGTAAACTAAAAGTACTTATTTTGTAGTCAGGCAATAACTTCCATAATCCTTATATGGCATTTTTGAAATTCTATAATGTGCCAAGAAATTTATTGGGGCACTTTATAAATACTATTCCATTTAATTTTGACAACTTAGAAAACAAATACTATGTGCGTACACAGGACAACACCTGTTGAGGTGATTATATCCACACTAGAGGCCAGGTGCACGAATTTGTGCATGGGTGGGGTCCCTGGGGGTGGCCTCCGGGAGGCGGGCCCCAGCTCGCATCCCCAGCCTCGCAGCCCCTCCTGGCACCCCTCCGTGGCCTGGCACTGCCCCCTTGCCTGCTTCACCATCCCGCATGCAGGGTGATCGATTGGGGCCAGGCCCTCCTGCCTGGCTTCCTTAGCGCCTGGGAGCTGGGCGGCGGCCCCACCCCCTGCTGCCACCGCTGGTCACCGTCTGTGAGGTGATTGGTCAGGGCTGGGCCCTCTGTCAGGCTCCCTCAGCACCTGGGAGCTGGGCAGCGGTCCTGCTCCCCACCACTGCCACTGGTTGCCATCTGCAGGGTGACTGGCAAGGAGATCAGCCCCCTGCTTGCACCCGCCTTGGCCTGGCGCCACCTGCTCACCTGCCCCACCATCTCATTGCAGTCCCATTCTCATCAGGGCCCATTGGGGCCAGCAGTGCTTCCACTGCTGCCCGCTGCCAGTGCCATGTCGCTGACACCCACCATGTTCCGCACTGCCCCCTGGTGGTCAGCACACATCATAGCGAGTGGTCAAATTCCCGGTCAAACAATTTGCATATTAGGCTTTTATTATATAGGATTTTAGACATAAAAGTTAGAGCGGTTAAATAACTTATCCAGGGTCACATATCTAGCAAGTAATTTTGTTAGAATTCAACTCTAGATCTAGCTGACTTTTAAGGCCAGTATTCCTTATATTATGCTCTGTTAGGCCTGTGTCTGCCATTTACTAGTCACTTTAACCAGTGACTGGTTCAGCTGGATGAACCTCTGTTTTCTCATACAGAAAAAGAAAGGGTGTTATCAGTGTTCTTATCAGAAAGCAAGAAGCCAGTAGGAGGGCATCTGAAGTGTGGCATTTTTCAAAATTTGCAGGCATAAACCCAACATAATCCAGTACAGTCCTCCATCCCATTGCCCCAGCTGTTGTTTTGAATCACTAACTTTTCTTATACCATACATGAAGTGGTACAATAATATTATATAAAGCTATACAGTGTTAAGTTAAAGAAGCATACTGTAAGCAATATAGTAACCACTGAAAGAATAAAAAAAGAGATACAGCAAAGAAGGAGATAAGACAGAATCATGAAATTATTCAAGTCATTAAAAAAAAAAGAGTATGAAAAGAGGAAAATGGAACCTAAGCATGGATAGGGCAAATAGAAAACAAACCACAACATGCTAGATTTAAACTCAACCATATCAGTAATCACATAAAATGTAGTTTATACACACAAATGAAAAGGCAGAGATTGTCAAATCATATAAAAACCAAAGACCAAGCTAAATGTTGTTTATAGAAATCTACTTCAGATATAATGTCACAGAAAGGTTAAAAGTAAAAAGATTGAAGGAGATATATCATGCTCTATTAATAAAAGACAAAACAGGAAAATAATATTACCAGGAATAAGGAGAGTCATTTCATAATAATAAAAGAGTCAATTCATCAAGAGAACATATAATCCTAAATATTTATACACCTATTATCAGAACTTCAAAATACATAAAGTAAAATCTGATTGAACTGAAAAAGATAATGAGTAAAATGCACTATAACAGATGAAGATTTTAACACCCATCTTCCAATAACTGATATAACAAGTAGACAGAAAATCAGGAAGGATATAAAGAATGTGAATAACAACATTAACCAACTTGACTAATTGACATTTATAGAACACTCCACACAACAGAAAAATACACATCCTTCTCAAGTACATGCAGAACACTCACCAAGATAGACCATATTCTGACCATAAAACAAGTCTCAATAAACTTCAAAAATTCAGATCTCATAAACTGAACTTATAAGTTGTCTGATCACCAGGAATAAGGAGAGTTTAATAAGAACCAATAGAGTTTAATTAGAACCAATAACAGAAAAATATCAGGAAAATCAATATATATTTGGAAACTCAATAATATACTTCTAAATAACCCATGGGTCCAATAAGAAATAAAAAGGAAAATTATAAAACATTCTGAATTGAATGAAAATGAAAATACAGTATCATTCATGAGATTATCTTGCCCCCTTAATTCATACAAGTGAAGAAAAAAGTTATAGGATCCAATCAATCCACAGATTCTCAAGTGAGGAAAATCAGGACTCTATATAATAAAAGCCTAAGCAACCATTACGGCAGAATGACTGTGGCTATGATGCACAGTGACCACCAGGGGCAGACGCTCAATGCAGGAGCTGCCTCCTGGTGGTCAGTGTGCTCCCACAGGGGGAGTGCCGCTCAGCCAGAAGCTGGGCTCATGGCTGGCAAGCACAGAGGTGGTGGTGGGAGCATCTCCTGTCTCCATAGCAGCACTAAGGCGTAGCAAGCCAAGCAGTTAGGAGCAAGCAGGTGGGTGGTAAGGAGCAAGGGATCCCGAATTGCGAGAGGGATGTCCAACTGCCGGCTTAGGGGGATTGAGCCTACGCCAGCAGTTGGACATTGCCCAAGGGGTCCCAGACTGTGAGAGGGTGCAGGCCGGGCTGAGGTACCCCCCCACCAGTGCACAAATTTCGTGCACCGGGCCTCTAGTTAAAAATAAAGAGGATCATGAATTCATAAGATATTAAAACTGGAAGAACTCTAAAATCCTTCTAAAATCTGTAAAAACAAAATTTACAGAGGAAACAGCTCCAGGAAGGACATATGATATGTTTAATAAAGTTTATAATAGTAAATATTTAAGAATAAGCAGTCTCCATTAGTATAGTCTCCATTAGTATGCAAATGTCTGAGTTCTTCTAAAGCCTGTTTTCACCTAATAAAAGCAAATAAAGATTCTATAAAATGGAAATGCATATTTGTTGGCCTGTGCTTAATGTGAGAATTTGGTGCCTTTTATGTATGTTTCCTGTATTTGTACACATGGCATAATAATTAAGAGTACTGAACTGTCAGTCCACATTGCCTGAAGTTATACTCTGCCTTTGCCACAACTAGTAGCCACAATATTGGGCAAGTTATTTTAACCTGTTTTCTCAACTGTAAAATAGTAGTAAACTATAAAATGAGAATAAGTAGTTCCTACCTCCTAGATTGACCATAAGGATTAAACATGTTAATGACTCTTGTGTGTTTACAACATTGCCTGATGCTTAATAAATGTCAACTATTTTTATGTAGCATTGATTTATAATTACTAGAAGCTTATTAGCCAATAATATGACTTTAATTTTTTAATTAGGAGACATCAATTAAAATAGGATATCAGCTCAAAGAAAAAAGTTGCTTCCAATTCATGTGTTTTAAAAAAGGCTTAGAAGTTATTTGAAAGCCCATGTCAAAACAAAGCTGGAGCAATATCTTCTTAAAATAAGAGACAATGATCCAATGAAAAAACATCTATGACTTGGAGTGTTTTGGGATCAACCGACAAATTTAATACTATCACATATGAGATGATACTGAATCTACACATTAGGGCTGTACTCCTGCCTTCAACTATTCCTTCTAAAGTGCTCTGTTCAATGACAATTTAGGAATTTAAATATTAAATTTATAAAAGATTAAAAATATTGTAATTCTTAAAATATTTATTTTTAAATTTGTTTTTAAATGAATAAAAGGCAGCATTCAGCAGTATATCACTTGAACAAATTCCATTTGGTATAAGAAAACAACAAAATAAGTGTGGAACACATTTCACATTTTTTTATTTAATGCAACTTCAATGCTTTCAACGCTGCATACATTACTAAAAGCACAAAAATAAAAGCTGTACTATGAAATTGTAAAGAATACCAAATTGATATAATTATACTTTATAATTTCTTCTAAATATCAAAAGGACAAGTTTTTTTTTTAAATCAAAATAATTTCATGTGTCACTTATCTGTTCTACTGAATAAGGTAGAATAAGTATCCTATATAATAAAAGGGTAATATGCAAATTGACTGAAAGACAGAGCAACTGGTCGCTATGATGCACACTGACCACCAGGGGGCAGATGCTCAATGCAGGAGCTGCCCCCTCATAGTCAGTGCACTACCACAGTGGAAGTGCTGCTCAGCCAGAAGCCAGGCTCACAGCTGGCGAGTGCAGAGGCAGTGGCGGGAGCCTCTCCCGCCTTCCCTCCACGGAAGCGCTAAGGATGTCCAACTACGGGGTGCGGGCCTAAGCCACCAGTCAGACATCCCCCGAGAGCTCCAGGACTGTGAGAGGGTGTAGGCCTCCCCCTCCTCCGGCCCCGAGTGCACAAATTTTGTGCACCAGGCCTCTAGTATTTTTAATAAGTTTCTCCAATATTTCAAATTTTAATATAAACTAGAATTTGCATTGTCTTTCTGACAATGATGCCATTCCTCCTCCACTGGGCTGAATGCATGAGCCTGAATCAATGTGGTAACAAAATACCAAATGAGTCTGACTTACTATTCAAATATTTTGGGAAGTAAGAGAGTAGATTTTATACTTTTAATAACATAACTGAAATGTCACCCATCACCTTAGCATTTGTAAAACCACATTTCTCTTCTTCTCATACCATACAGGCACTTTTTCCTCACACTCACAATTATGAGAAAACTTGTCATGATGGTACATAAAGGCAATGAGTGAGACTACTTGGACAAGGCAGAAAGCACCATTTGTTCCTCTGAGCCACCTATCAGCCTCCATCATCCTTCAGCCAGCCAGAAGTATATTAAAGCTCTTGGTATGTGTGGCCTTCTTTGAGCTCTTTGTAATAAACTGTATCAACCAATACTTTTCACCACTGGGAGAAGAACCAAGGCCAGAAAAACACTCATGTACTAGTAGAAGCTGAATAGGACATTCTATGGCTCACTGAGATTAACACCTACCAAGAGATAGCAGAAACCTGAAAACAGAGGCCCAGCGCAAATAAAACTGAGATGTCTTTGAAGGCTGAATGTGGTCATCAATCATCATCAAATGATTAGCTAAACTTTACCACTTACAAAATATTTTTACATACGTTATTTATTTGATCCTCACAATAGTCTTATGATATGAAGACATATTATAGATATTTTATTAATAACTATATTTTGCAGGAGAAGAAACTGAAACAAGAACTTAAATGATTTGTCTAAGGTTACTTTAACCAGTAAGTGAGCAGGAACTTGGCTTCTATTTTCCCCAAAACTAACTGCAGATTTCAGTCTTTCAGCTACATTGCTATATCCATCATAGATGAGGAGGGGCAGGTTGAAGGAGGTAGGTTCCACACTGGACAAGGTCAGCAGTTATTCCTATAAACCACTGTATTTTTTCCTGCTTTTAATCATCAGTTCCATACTTTCCTTTACTTCATTACCTCCTTTAATTCTTGTTCTTTTCTTTAGACAACCCAAGATGTCAGAAACCATTTTGTACATTTAAATCCTTTAGACACTGATCTGTGTAACCAAATATATTCCTATGTCAAACCTAAAACTAGCAAATGTGGATTCTTCTTTTTTATGAAGGTCAGTGGGTATAGCAGAAACTGGCCTAAGGAGTAATAAAATGTGTAGAAATGTCAGAGATAAACATTTTTACTGCATGCTATAAAAAGTAGGCAGGACATGAATAATCAATAGAGTATCTCCTGATCTGGACTGACTGTGCCCTGCAGGCTAACCACACTCAGTGACTGAGCCAGAATAAACACTTAGAATAAAAGTTGAACTAAGCTACAACAATCAGTAAAATAATACTAAGATATTAATGAACCTCTGAAGAACTACCTAATCATCATGTTAAGTGTTTTTACAATATATTCTAAACACAAAGCTTACAATGTCTTGAGTAGTAGTCAAAACCAAGTAAGTGGAAGATGCTGGCAAAAACAATGGAGAAGAAACCCCTATTGATTAAATGTGATTGTTTATAGGATATTACTTTTGCTGAAGAGCTGAATGTCTTCCTTTCATCTAAAACTTAAAGTTTAATACAGAAAAAAAGGAATACTTAAATCACCAGACATCCAAGGCCACAAGTATAACCAGTTAACATTTTCTAGTCCATTATATAAAAATATATGACAGAAGAAATGTGCATTTTAAAAACAAATACTATCTAGTGCTTTTATTAAACAGACAGATTAAAACTCTAGCATTCTAAGTTCTTCACCTATATGAAATAGTTTGATCATTCCACTAACCCAAGGACAGTCCTGTTATCCCTATTTCACAAATGGAAACCAAAGTATGAGGCTTAGAAACTGGAGTTGTAGAGTTGCTATGTGACACAAATGAAACATACCAAGTAACCCTGATAGCATAATGCTGTCTTTCACATTTTCTTCTACTACCTTCTGCTCTTCTATCTCCAACACAATGCACATGAGAGCTAATCACAAAGTTAACTCCAGGAGGTAACTTGAACCAATCAGCATAATCTACAGTCCAGTTGATGGGAACTATTCACTTCCAAAGCAAAAAAGATTATACTTCATTATAAGTGAATTTCATGGGAAGAGAAAAAAGGAAGGGGAGGCATTCAGATAAGAACCAGATTTGATCTTTAGACTAGAAAAGATGCCTAAGGAAGGGCAGTAGCGAATATAGAAAGGACCAATAAAATAGGAGGTTAGAGACAAATGTCCACCTATGGGATTTACTCTCTGTGAAAAATCTTTAGCTCAACCATACTGGCAGATGTAACTCTCACCTGAGATAGGCTTTTCCCTAAATTGCCGAACTGGTCCTGAAATAAACTTGGGTTGTTGCTGTTGATCATGATGGTGGTGGTGGTGGTGGTAGTGATGACGGTGCATGCTGGTGTATTTGTATATTAAAAAGGAGATGACTTAAAATCAAAGGCAAAGCGCTATGGTTCTTCTTCCCTGGCATGGACTGGATATGCCCAACCTTAGAGAATTTTGAGTTTACAATATACATAAATTTTGATTTATTAGAGAAGGACAAACCTTTCTACTTCCTTGTCAGACACACCTCTTCTCTACCCTTTGATGCTACTGGGCATAAAAGATCTTCTAAGTGAGACACAGATCAAATTCAACAATTTGAATCATTCATTATGCTAGTTAAGAAGGTTCCATAATATGTCAGTAAATATACAGTTCTGCCCAATTTAGCTACTTGCTTAAAAAGATAATAATACATACTGTAGAGTGAAAATATGGTATTTAAGAAACAAGGAGACACAGACTGAGCACCTGCTACATGTAAGGACCTGCTTTACATGACACACTGAGGGGCAAGGAGTTTCATAAAAATAAAGAGCTTCAAAATGAGAAATTATTTCAGAAATGTCATTTCAGTATGATGCCAGACTGGACTGTCACAATGGAGCTATATTTAAAAAACAAACATACAAAAAAAGAAGCTCTAGAAATAGTACGTTTTTCAGAAAACTAAATTCTGCCAGAAAACTGAGAACCCTGAGAGGATAAAAAATGAAAACGAAAGTTATTTTCTTACTGTAGGACTAGTCAAACTAAATGGAGACTCTGGATGAGTATAGACAGCTCTCCTAACCCCATCCACACATTTGCTAAGAATGCTATTCAGCTTCAAAACAATGACTGAGTGTGCATGAACTGGAGCTATTATACACTAAGGTGAGAATATAAAATGGTATAGCAACTTCAGAAACTAATATGGAAGTTTCTTCTAAAGTTAACCATACACTAACCATGTGACCCAGCAATTCCATCCAAAGATACTTATCTAAGAAAAATGAAAAGATTTGTCTGAACAAAGACTGGTACACAGTGTTCATAGCAGAGCCACAAATTTCTGAAAACAACCAAATGTCCATCAATAGGTGAAAGGAAAAATGTAGTTTACTCATAAAATGGAATACTATTCAGAAAATTTAAAAGAACAATTCGCACACACAATAATATGCATGAATCACAACATTATGTTGAGTAAAATAAGCCAGACACAAAAGAGTGCATACTGTATGACTTTACTTACATGAAATTTTAGGAAGCAGATCATTGTTTGCTTGGGGCTAGGGATCAGAGGTGAGCATGACACTGAGTAGGGTCACAAGTAAGACTTGGGGGGGGGGGGGGTCAGTACAGATGTTCTACATCTTAATAGTGGTGGAGGTTGTATAATTTTTTAAACTTAACTGAACACTTTAAAAGGGCATATTTTAATGTATATATTGTGTATTTTACAATATGGGTACTTCAAAGTGATTAAAAAACACAATTTTGTGGCCTAACCAGTGACTTCCTGGGTGAGTGTTGACCTATGAATCAGGAGATCACAGTTTGATTCCTGTCAAGGCACATGCCCAGGGTGCTGGCCTGGTTCCCAATGGAGGGCATGCAGGAAGCAGCCTATCAATTATTTTCTCTCATCATTGATGTTTCTATCTCTCTTTCCCTCCCCTCCCCCCTCCCCTCCCCACCTCTCCCCTTACCCCTCCCCTCTCCTCTCTGAAATCAATAAAAATGTATTTTAAACAAAAACCCCCACAATTTTGGAAGCAACACCTTTAAAAAAAATAAATATTCCCACTACACTAAATGCACTGTTCAGATCATATTAAGGCATGGTGTTTATTCTATGAACATTTTAAAGAAAATTGAAATTACAAAAATTTAAAAGAAAAGCAAGTTGAATTGTGAGTAAATCTAGCAATGTTATCATATATGAGAAATGACTAAATGTTAAGTCTGCGACAAGAAGATGAATTAGGGACACATAATTACCCTCATATGTATAAAGTTCTACCCTCTAAGGCAGTGGTTCTCAACCTTCCTAATGCCGCGACCCTTTAATACAGTTCCTCATGTTGTGGTGACCCCCAACCATAAAATTATTTTTGTTGCTACTTCATAACTGTAATTTTGCTACTGTAAACAATATGTAATTATATATGTGTTTTCCGATGGTCTTAGGCAACCCTTGTGAAAGGGTCCTTTGACCCCCAAAGGGGTCGAGACCCACAGGTTGAGAACCGCTGCTCTAAGGTAAGAAATAGATTCCTAATGGGTGGAAGTCATAAACACATAAACTTGTTGAATATTCACTACATCCCAGATACAATGGAATGTGAACTTGTAAGAAAGTATTTAGTTACTGATTTCTCATTGTTGATCTTCTGCCAGGCTTACTGGAGGGGACATTAGATAGGGTGATGGATTAAATGTCCTCTAAAAATCTTTTTAGAGAAGATTTTGTTCCTTTTATAAAACTTGAAGTAAAATTTCCATGATTTCAAATTACTGAAATTTACACTTGCTACTAGTGCCACGGCTTTAATATCTTGATGTTCAGATCTTTTTTAATTAGTGATTTTCTTTAAAGAATATATTGTTGTGCATTGCTAACAGAGCCAATGCAGAGTACCTGTTTGGTATAAGCTACCTAACTATTTAATTCCACCAAATGGGAAAATAAAATACACTTTAGAAGGATCCGCTTTGTGGTGAAATTTCAAATATTACCTAGCAATACAAAAAGAAAATTGTTGACAAAGAAAATAGCAATTTGTGTGCCCCATAAATGTAAAATGATTGGCCAGGAAAACAGTGCATTTCCTACTGTTCAGAGGGAAAGCTCCCTAATGGTAGGAGTGAGAGAAAGTTTGGATTTAAAGGAGCTCTTAAAGCTAAGGTAAGTTGCAGTGGATGTGAAAGAAGATAGCTTTTGTGATGAACATTAATCACCTCCCTTCATATTTACTCTTCCCTTTTCATTTCCAGAAGCTCAAACTTCTTTTGGGGACCCAGGCTTTCCAAAGAAATTAACTCCATCCTTTACTCCAGAGATGAAACACAGAATCCAGGATACAACAGTAAGGACTTTCCACCATCATGGCCACAGTGATTCCTTCTGAGGTGGAAAAAGGATCTGCCTGGTTGAATCAGAATAAACATCAGGACTTTTGTTAGAAATACTGAGACAAAAGTTATTTTGCCAGTGGAGGTAAATAGGGAAACAATAAGTAAGCCTTAGGAGCTACTGGAAGCCATATCAAAACCAAGACAGGATTATCAGAATGTAAAGCCAAATTTATTAATAAAGTATTTGGTGTCAGAGATATAATCTAATGAATCTCCCATTCGTTGAGCATCTTTTCTTTGTCCTATGTGCATATTTCTTATGAGCAATTATTTTAAAACGTATAAATATTTTTAGATTCATTTAAACTACCTTCTCCAAAAAAGTCCCACACTTAATGGGTCTGGGCTGTGATTCTTGAATTGGTGGGGTAAAAACCAGATGGTGCCATGTCTATTCTTAATTTGCCATGATCAATTGAAAACTGGGTTGAAGAACCATAAACTTCTGGATTTTGCTTCAAAAGGATGAGGGAAATGTGGACAACATGATGGTAGCCTCTACTCCACTTTCTATTATTTTTGAACTGTTTCATGTCCCAAATTAATTTTCTAGACCTGAGGATACAAAAATGGAACTTCTAACCATACATACCAAAAAAACTGCCAGATGTTAAAATTGTTAAAAAGAAAGCTGCTGTTAAAAGCAAAGACCCCAGAATTAACATGACTTATCATTTTAAATATTTCAGTTATGAAATATACAGGGGAAAAACTAAATACTGGTAAAAAAAGACTAAATTGATATTACCATTTTGGAATTTTGAGAACCATTACAGATTCCAGAAAATGCACCTCTGATAAAAAATATCTGAATAAATAAGAAATAGGAGGCCTTTGGTGACATTCAGGTACAAAAAATCACTTCAATTTCATTCTGTCCATATATCATTTGAGAAAATCTTTTTGAATATTCATAGGTCAGTAGAAAAATTTTAGCAGTACAATATATTCCCCAAAATAGAAAAGGTAAATATCAAGATTAGTCACATAGCTATCTAATTTATGAATAAAAGGAATTATATATTCAGGCTTCCTAATACAGAAATATAAAAAATTATTTTCAATTTTCCCAACACCATTTATTGAAGAGACTGTCTTGACTCCATTGAATGTTCTTGCCTCCTTTGTCAAATATTAATTTGAGCATAGTGGTTTGGGTCGATTTCTGGGTTCCCTATTCTATTCCATTGTCTAATGTCTGTTCTTGTGCCAGTACCAGGCAGTTTTGAGAACAGTGGCTTTGTAATAGCTTGATATCTGGTATTGAGATTCCCTCCTACTTTCTTGTTTTTTCTCAGGATTGCTGCAGCTATTCAGGGTCTTTTTTTTTATTCCAGATGAATTTTTGGAGAGTTTGTTCTAGGTCTGTGAAATATGCCGTTGGTATTTTAATGGGGAGTGCATTGAATCTACAGATTGCTTTGGATAGTATGGACATTTTAATGATGTTGATTCTACCAATCCATGAACATGGTATGTTCTTCCACCTGTTTACGTCTCCAATTCATAAAGACTATACAGAAGCAAAAATATACAGACAAAATGTGTCAAAATTGCAGAAAGGAAAAGTGTCAAATTGAGGAATCAACACGTTCTCGATAAATAGTGCCTAATAAAAAATATGAGTATTGTTAAAGGTTATATCTACAGTGAAAGGATAAATATTATCAATAGATAAGAGTATTTATATGAAGAGTAGCATATACTAAACAAATAAATACTTCTATAATTCGTCCATCACTGGACTTTCAGTTCCAAATTATTCAAAATATTTCATTCCAGGTGCTTGGTCCTAACTTCCTTTTTATTAAAGTTAAAATGTAATAATTATTGGAATAAGATGACTGAGATAACAAATATTTATTTAAACCAATAGAAACAGGAAAAGAAAAAATTCTATGCAATATTTGGAGTGGAAATGAACTTGAGAAAGGAGGAAGGACAGGAAACTATGACACATAAGTGAAATTCTATTTCTTAGACATACATGGAAGGAGATGTAAAAAGCAATGGGTCCGGCCTGGCTGGTGTGGTTCAGTGGTTGAGCGTCGACCTATGAACTAGGAGGCCAAGGTTCAATTCCCAGCCATGGCACATGCCCGGGATACGGCTCGATCCCCAGTTGGGGGTGTGCAGGAGGCAACAGATGGATGATTCTCTCTCATCATTGATGTTTCTCTCTCTCCCTTCCTCTCTGAAATCAATAAAAATGTATTTAAAAAAATTTTAAAGTAATGGTCTGAGTCAATAAACTCCCCAAGAATCTCCTACAAGCCAATACAGTAGGTCCTCGGGTTAGGTCAGGGCGACGTAACGCTATTTTTGCCGTAAGTCTGAACCCACCTACATAAGCACCTATGTCACTCACATGAAGCACATACACAGCAGTAATGAAGTGAAACAGTAAAAAAAATTTAAAAGATAACAATTCCTGACCTCTACTTGTGGTAAATAATAAAAACCACAAAGCACATATGTACATATGTTGAAATGACGTAACTATTTTTTTTTAATAAATACTGTAAATGGGAGATGGCGACGTAACCACAAAATGATGTATGTCGAGTCCTACATAAGCCGAGAACTGCCTGTACCTCAAAATATGAATTAATTCTGGTCACTCCTGCAGCCAACTATACCTTATTTTTTTTAAAATTGCTAATTGAGGATTCCACATTTTCCTTGGGAAGTTAAAATGGAAATGCTAAAATCCCAGCAGTTTTCTTTTATATCACAATTCAAAGTATCCACTTTTCTTCAAGCAGCAAATGAAAATGTCAAAAACATTCTTGCTGCAGATATTTAGTTGTTTTCTGCCAAATTAATGAAAGAAAAATATTGCTCTTTGAATTGGTTAATTAACATGAATACTTCTCAAAAGGGCTCCTGCTTGCAAAATTAAGCCAGCTCTAGTTGGCACACTGCCCTAATATTCATGGAGACTAGACTATAGGCTCCACTGTACTCAAGAGACATTTAGCTTTTGGCATCCATTCATCAGCTTACAAATCATCAGTGCTAACCATTATAGACACTCAACTGTCTGAAGCAAACAGGGCAGAAAGCACCTACATTTAATATGGATGTACCATATTCTGCTTCTTTGAAATTTTGAGAGCGAGGCTTAGAATACAGAATAAACAAAATACTCTAATTTACATATTGTCTAGAAAGTAGAGCTACTGCAAAAAAATACTCTGATGACAAACTACTTCAAGGAAATCCTCTAGGAACAAGGCAATCTTAGGAAGTAAGGAATTTAGAGTATTTTTTTCCTCAGTTCCAGGCCAGGGTGAATGGTCTTAGGCCTCCGGGAGACGACACACAGAGCACATAGCTTGCCATTTCTTAGGATTCAAGATAGATAAGTGATTTGCCTACTTCCAAACCTGATAAAATAACCATAGCGTTACTCAAGCTAAATCACATCGTTCCTTTCTATCTTCTTCATGCCATACCCTCTACAAAAAAAATGATAAAACCCTCTTTCCGTGCTCAATGACATACTGGATACATGTCTCTAAAATTGAACAGGAAAATGTTTCTCAACTTTCTGAAAAATATATTCCAATCTTTTTATTTGAGAAAAAATGAGTAGAGATATGAAAACAGAAAATAAATAATAATGTCTCTTCTTTTCTCTCTATCCCTAAATTAAATGGAAGAAAAGATCCTGACTCAAGACAGACAAATACTGATAAACCTAGGAATGCAAGCTGGCTTTTCCAAGATGTCCTCCACACGGTCCTCATGAGGCTGCAAGGGTGTCACCTCCTCATATGGAGTCTTACATTGGGGAATGAGAAAAACACAGAAGTCAATAGGTGATCCTAAAAAAAGGCATTTGACACCAACTAAAACATCAATCTACATCAGCACCTAAGTATTATGGCAAATATAAAATTATCAAGCAATTTTTTAAGATCATCAAAATAACCCCTTATAGATCACTTGTTTTTCAAGAACACTTAGAAGACATTATACATTCAGACTTTGGGATTTTGACATAGTAAGTCTACATTGATCTTTAAATAAATTGAAGCTAACCAAGATGACAACCAGGATGCTTAAGGGGTCTAGACACCATGAAATAGTATACAAAAATCAAACAAACAAAATAAGATAGAAAAAGATAAACAAGGAACAAAGAGCAGATGGGAGGAGAACATATTGTAAGATGACAGACTTAAAATGAACCGTTATCAACAAAGTAAATGTAAATGATCTAAACACTCCAATTAAAAGACAGATATTATCAGATAACTAAAAAGTCAAGACCCAACAATATATTCCTTTGAGAAATGTACATTAAATATAGACACAAATACATTAAAGCAAAAGAATACAACAAGACACATATACTAAAACTAGCCAAAAGATATCTAGAGTGTCTATACTAATATCAGAAAAAATTGAGTTCAGAATAGAACTACTACCAGAAATACAGAGGGTAATTTCATAATGATAAAGTGGTCAATTCATCCAGAGGATATAATAATCCTAAATATTTAAGCACCCAGTAACCAACGTTCAAAATACATAAAGCAGAAACTAAGAGAAGCTCAACAAATACAATATTTGGACCATAAAATAAGTCTCAAATATAAAAGGATTCAAGTCATACAAACTATGTTCTTTGCTTACAATGGAACCAAAGTAGAAAACAATAACAGAAAGATTTCTGGAAAGCTCTCAAATATTTTAGAACTAAATATGGTACTCTAAATAACCAAAGGGTCAAAGAAGAAATCCAAAATGAAGCTAGAAAGTATTTTAAACTGAATGAGAATAATAACATACCATATCAAAAATTGGAGTATGCTGCTAAAGCCGTACAAAATCTATGGCATAAAAAAAAAATTTATATTAGAAAAGAAGAAAGGTCTCAACTTAATGTCCTTAGCTTCCACACTGTGAAACCAAAAAAAGAAGAGTTAATTAAGCCCAATGTTAGCAAAAGGGAGGAAATAATAAAGATCATAGCAGACCTCAGTGACACAGAAAATAGAAAATAGGGTGTAAATCAATGAAAGCAAAAGTTATTTCTTTGACATAGTCAATGAAATTAATAAATTTCTAGAATGATGAGATCATTTTGAAAAATATATAAATTAGTAATATCAGGAATTAGAAGTGATACCACTACAAAATCTACAGATAATATGGAAATATTATGACAACATTATGCCAGTAAATTTTATAATTAAGAAGAAAGCTGAATTCCTTGACTGATACAAGTTACCAAAGCTCACTCAAGAAGAATTAGTGTGAATGAAACTGTATCTATTAAAAAAATTGAACTTGTAGTAAAAGCCTCCCCACAAAGAAAACTCCAGGCATCACTGGTGAATTTTATAAAAATTTAGAGAAGCAATAATCCTAAAATTTTTCCAACAAATTCAAGTTAAGAATAATTTCCAATATGTAAGGAAATTATAGACCATATACTCATAAATATAAAAATTATAGAAAGTTGATTTCAATAATGTCCATAAAGGATCATATAACACATCAAGAGCAAGTGGGGTCGATCTCAGGATTTCCAAGCTTATTTAAAGTTTCAAGGCTGGCTTAAATATAATTCAACATAGTAAGAAATTAAAAAAGGAAAACCTTATGATTATCTAAATATGCACCAAATAGTATTTGATAAAACCCAAAATTCATCTTATATAATAAAAGGCTAATATGCAAATCAACCGAATGGTGGAATGACCAGTCACTATGACGCACACTGACAACCAGGGGGCAGATGTTGAACACAGGAGTTGCCCCTGGTGGTCAGTGCGCTCCACAGGGGGAGTGCCACTCAGCCAGAAGCCCTGAGCAGGACTTTATGGCTGGTGAGTGCAGCGGCGGTGGCGGGAGCCTCTCCTGCCTCCGCGGCAGCACTAAGGATGACCGACTGCCGGCTTAGGCCCGCCTAAGCCGGCAGTCGGACATCCCCCAAGGGCTCCTAGTCTGCGAGAGGGCACAAGCCAAGCTGAGGGACCCCCCGCAAGTGCAAAAATTTTGTGCACTAGGCCTCTAGTTTCTAATAAAAATTCTCACCACAGTAGCAATAAGAGGGAATTTCCTCAGCCTGATAAAGAGTATCTTGAAAAATCTACAGTTAACATCATACTTATTGGTGAAAGACTTGATGCTTCTCCTATTCTGATTACAAACAACAGAAATGGCTGCTCTCATAGCTTCTATTCAACATTGTTCTGGAGGTTCTAGCCAATGAAACGAGGCAAGAAAAACAAAAGATACCCAACTTTTAAAGAAAGAAGTAAAACTTTCTTTATTCACAAACAACATGACCTCTATATAGGAAACCAGACAGAATCTATAAAACAGTTATAAGAACTAGTCACTTTAACAAGATTATGGGATACAAGATCAATATTAAAAAGTCAATTGTATGCCTACTTCCTAACAAGAAAACATTGGAAGCTGCAATTAAAAAGTAGTATCATTTAGAATAGCATCAGTACATCTGAAATACTTAGAGATAAACTTTACAATAGATGTGTAAGTCTTGTACACTGAAAACAACAAAACATTTCTGAGAGAAATTAAAGACATAAATAAATGGAGAGGCATTACTTGTTCATGAGTTACATGATTCAATAGTTAAGATGTCAATTCTTCCAAATTGATTTAAAAATTGAATGCAATCCAAATCTACATCCCAACAGGCTTTTTTTCATAGATACTGACAAGCTGATTTTAAAACTCTTATGAAAATACAAAAGACACAAAATAGTTAAAACAACTTTGAAAAATAAGCAGAAAAAAAGATGGCTAACAACACTGCCTGATTTTAAGATTTACAATAATTAATCTACAATAATCAAGAAAATAAGATTTTGGAGTAAACACAGAAAAAACACTGCCCTGGCTGTGTGGCTCAGTTGGCTGGAGCATCGCCAAGTATACCCAAAGGTTGCAAGTTCTATTCTCAGTTAGGGCACATACCTAGGTTGTGGGTTCAGTTCCTGGTCAGGGCACATGCAAGAGGCAACTGATTAATGTTTCTCTCTCAGAATGATGTTTCTCTTTCTCTCTCTGTCTCTCAAATCAATAAAACATATTCTCTGATAAGGATAAAAAGAAAAAGAGAAAACACAATGTAATGAATTAAGAGAGTTCTAAAATTGACCCATACATAAATGCACAACCAGTTTTCAGCAAAGAGGGAAAGGCAATTCAATGGAGAAAAGACAGTATTTTAAACAAATATTTCTGGAACAATTGGATATTCATACTTTTAATAAATGAACTTTTATCTGTATCTCACACCACACACAAAAATTAACTCAAAGTAGATTTCCAGATACAGGTTAACAGCTCAAACTGCTTTACATGTGCGCTGGGGTTAAATACAGTAGGTCCTCGGGTTAGGTAGGAGATCCGTTCCTATGGCGCGATGTAAGGCCATTTTTGTCTTAAGTCAGAAACCACCTACATATGCACCTACGTCACTCACATGGAGCACATACACAGCAGTAATGAAGTGAAACAGTAAAAAAAATTTAAAAGAAAGATAATTCCTGACCTTTACTTGTGGTAAATAAATAATAAAAACCACAAAGCACGTATGTCGAAATGATGGAACTTTTTTTTTAATAAATACAGTGGGGCCTTGACTTACGAGTGTCCCGACTAACGAGTTTTTTGAGATATGAGCCATCTCTCGGCCGATGTTTTGTTTTGAGTTGCGAGCTAAAATTCGGGTTATGAGCCAGCTTCAGATACCCCACTGCTAGTTGGCGCAGCGAACGTCACAGTGAACACCACAACATCAGCCCAGCATCACGTGTCTCACTCGTTCATTTTAAGATTTGACATACGAGTAATTTGAGTTACGAGCTCCGTCACGGAACGAATTAAACAAGGCCCCACTGTACTGTAAATGGGAGATGGCGACGTAACCACGAAACGGCGTACGTTGAGTCCGACGTAAACTGAGGACTGTCTGTAAATAGGTAAACTAAAGGTGGGATCCATGTTTCTCCCTGTTGGAGAAAGACGTTATAGATAAGCAATGAACCACCTGGTACTGCATTAGAGTCAGTGGCATCAGTATGAACTCACATTTAGTTGAATATAAATGTAAATAGACAGATGTAGAAGTAATTGTAAATGTGTATATCCTTAGGTTGCATACATACATACATTTCCTGGCTCTGGGTGCTGAGAGAACCCAGACCAGCCGTGGGCAAACTACGGCCCGCAGGCCGGATCTGCCCGTTTGAAATGAATAAAAATAAAAAAAAAAAGACCGTGCCCTTTTATGTAATGATGTTTACTTTGAATTTATATTAGTTCACACAAACACTCCATCCATGCTTTTGTTCCGGCCCTCCGGTCCAGTTTAAGAACCCATTGTGGCCCTCGAGTCAAAAGGTTGCCCAACCCTGCCCTAGACATAGTGACATCCCATTAGCTGTAATCAGAATACCTAATGCTCAATCTTAGTTTCTAAATAACATACTCACAAAAAAGGAATTAGGGAATGGCTGATTCTAGGAATGGAGCATTGCAAATACCAGATGACCCTTAGGCATCTTGTGTCAGAATAAAAGGAAGTACTGGAAAAAGAGAGGGGAGCAAGTACAAGGGATACAGGAGCCAACCTAAAAGAGCTACCAATGGGCAGAGCTGGAATAAGTTCAGCAACAACAATAATTTTTGTTATAACCTAAATTACAAAATAAATATACATGAGTCCATACTGATATCATAAATGATTAAATAAATAAATGGCAGAGAAGAGTCAAATAATAAGTACCATTTAAAATAATCATCTTACAGAAGAATTCCAAGTAATTTTTAGAGACACCCATTTCTAAGTGCTGTAGAGCATGATTCCTGCATTCCTTGAGCATGAGCTATACTTAGTGACTTGCTTCCACACAATAAGTTATAGAAAGGGTGAAAAACATTAACTTTACAGTGGACAAACTTGGCAAACATCACTGTGGTCAGATAATCAAGATTAAGCCACATGAGTGATAAAACATGATGACATCATGTATCCACCTGCCCCAGATATGTGATAAAAAGGGTGCCTCTCCTAAAAAATCATCCCAGTGAAATCAAGAAGAAACATCAGACAAACCCAAATTCAGATCCATTCCATGAAATATCTGACCAGTACTGCTCAAAACTGTCAAGGTTATCTAAAATAACAAAAACTGAAAAACAAAGAAAGACTTAGAAACTACTAGTATCAAGGATCAGAGAAGAATAAGGAGACATGAGGTCTAATGTGAAATTCTAGAACAGAAAACAGAAGTGTAGTGAATAGTAATATACCAATGCTGGTTGCTTAGTTTTGACAAATCTACTATGGTTATGTAAGATGTTAATAATAGGAAAAGAGAATGAGAGGTACACAAGAACTACCTGTACTAACTTTAAAACTTTTCTGCGAATCTAAAATTATTCCAAAGTAAAAAATGTATTATAAAAGTGTATTATCGACTTAAATATAAAAAGTAAAACTATAAAACTTGTAGAAAAAAATAAGAGGAAATATTTTGAACCTTAAGTTAGGCAAAGATTTTTTTTTAGGTAAGATTCCAACAACACATAAATGGTAAAATTGATAAATTGAACTTCATCAAAATTTTACTTTTGCTCTTTGAAAGACCCAAATGAGTGAAAAGAGCTGATTAGGAGAAAATATATGCAAAGCATATATATCCAAAAGAGGACTTGTAACCATAATGTATAAAGAACTCTCAAAATTCAATAATAAAGAAACAACCTGATTAAAAATAGGCAAAATTTAAACAGCCCCCAGAAAATATTTAAAGATAAGCTAATAAAAAGGTGCTCAAAATCATTAACCTTAAGAAGATTACATCATTATTTAAAATAGCCAAGATATGAAAGCAATCCAAATATCTATCAATAGACAAGTGGATAGAAAAGCTGTGGTACTTACATACAATGGAATATTACTTGGCCAAAAAAAAAAGAATGAAATATTACCATTTGTGATAGCATGAATGAACAAAGAGAGTATTATACTGAGTGAAATAAGTCAGTCAGAGAGAGACAAATACCATATGATTTCACTTATACCTGGAACCTAAAGAACAACATAAATGAACAACAAACAAAACAGAAACAGACTCGCAGATATAGAAAACAGACTGCCGATTGCCAGAGGGAAGAGGGGCTGAGGGACTGGGTAAAAAATGTGAAGGGATTGAGAAATACAGATTGGTAGTTACAAAATAGTTACTGGTATGTAAAGTACAGCATAGGAAATATAGTCAATAATATTGCAATGACTATGTATGGTCCAGGTGGATACTGGAAATATCAGAGGGGAAGACTTTATAAAATATATGATTATCTAATCACTATGCGGTACACCTGAAACTAATATGAAATAATATTGAATGTAAACTTTAATTGAAAAGAAAAGATTCAAATTAATACCACAAAGAGAGAATTTAAAAGACTGATCCCATCATGTGTTGGTAAAGATACAGAGGAACTGGAATTTTCACACAGTGCTGGTGGGATTGTAAAATGGTGCAAATACTTTGAAAAACAGTTTGAAAATTTCTTAAATTTAAGCATATGCCTACAATATGAAGCAGCCCTTCCACTCTTAGGTATTTATTCCCCCAACAAAGAAAGCATATGTCTGCACAAAGTCTTATGCATCAATGGTCATAGCTGCCTTAACCATAATACTCAAAAATTGAGCATAACCCAATTGTCCATTAACAGGTAAAGGGATAAACAAATTGTGATACCTCCACAGGATGAAATACTACTCATCAAGAAAAAGAAATGAACTACTGTTATATGCAACAATATAAATGCTTCTCAAAATAATTATACAAGAAGCCAGACAAAAAGCATACTATATGATTTCATTTATATAAAGTTCTAGAAAATATAAGTGAAATAAAACAAGTGAGTGGTTACAGGGGTGGGTGTAGAATTTGAGTTGAAGTGGCAGGAAGAAGTGGAAGAGAATATGAAAGACAAGGAAATTATTGTATTGATAGTATATTCACTAATTTGATTGCAGTGATGGTTTCACAGACACATACATATATCAAAATAATAAACTTCAAATATGTGCAGTTTATTGTATGTCAAATGTAGGTCAAAAAACTTTTATTTATTTTTTTAATCAACCACAAAACCTGGAAAATCTGAGAATAAACTAAGCCTGAAAAAAGGAAAGATGGTTTCTGGCAAAGAGCTTATGGCACAGTAAATGAAAGGCTGATTAGATTTGGTCTATGTGGCTTCAGAAGAGAACTAGTACCAATGAGTAGAAATTAAAAGGAAGCGGAATCAACTACACAAAAAGAATATTCTGACAACTGGAGCTGTCCAAACACGAAATGGACTGCTTTGTAAGGTAACTGTCTCTCCCAGTCACAAACATTTTAAGCAGAAACTCAACTGATTGCGTTAAGTGAGGCACTAGGAAAAATTCCAACTTGCAACAGTAGAGACAGTATTTTTTTTAAATTAAATTTAATTTTATTGCTCAAGGTATTACATATGTGTCCTTATCTCCCCTTTGTCTCCCAAGCCCCCCACTCTTGCCCTCACTCTCCTAGTGTCTGTGTCCATTGGTTAGGCTTATATGCATGCATACAAGTCCTTTGGCTGATCTCTTCCCCTTACCCCCACCCTCCCTTACCTTTCCTCTGAGGTTTGACGGTCTGATTGACGCTTCTCTTTTTCTGGATCTGTTTTTGTTCATCAGTTTATGTTGTTCATTATATTCCACAAATGAGTGAGATCACGTGATACTTATCTTTCTCTGACTGGCTTATTTCGCTTAGCATAATGCTCTCCAGTTCCATCCATGCTGTTGCAAATGGTAAGAATTCCTTCTTTTTTGCTGCAGCATAGTATTCCATTGTGTAGATGTACCACAGTTTTTAATCCCCTCATCTGCCGATGGGCACTTAGGCAGCTTCCAAATCTGAGCTATAGTAAATTGAACAGTATTTCTTAATCTTTAAATGCACTAGTTAGAAAAACAGAACATGTAGTTTCCACTTGGGGCAAATCTATAATAAAAGTGTACTATGCTAATTAGACCAGACGTCCTTCTGGACGAAGCCAGGGCTGCAAGGGCCGAGGCAAGCCACCATGGCTGCGAGGGTCAAGTCCCTTGCATGAATTTTGTGCATCTGGCCTCTAGTGTAATCATATTTCTCATACCATAAAGCCCTCAACACCAAACATTTTGTGTGGTTTAAAGTATTTGGAAGCATATGAGCAAGGTTAATGAACACACTTGATAAACTTCAAATGAGTTATCTTTCACACTAGAGGTCCAATGCATGAAATTTGTTCATGGTAGGGTCCCTAAGCCTGGCCGACAATCAGGGCCGATCTGCGGGGCAACCAGCAGGGCAATCGGGGAGGGTCGTCCCCACTGGCACCCGCCTTGGCTGGCCTGGGGCATGCAGGCTTGGGCCAGTTCCTGCATTGAATAACATCTGCCCCTGGTGGTCAGTGCACATCATAGCGACCAGTTGTTCCACTGGTTCGTTCCGCCATTCGGCTGATTTGCATATTAGGCTTTTATTATATAGGAAGATAAGGAACGCAATCAAGAAGGCTTCAAAAATAAACAGTTTGTAAAATGTATATTTTTCTTGCTTGCTTGCTTTTGCATATAGTCAATTATTATAAAAACTGAGGGAAAGGGGCATTTATAATATTTACTACACAGTTCTAAGCACTTAGAGATCAATAACTAATAATTACTGTTTATTGAATATATAGGCGTACAAATTCAAGCAAAGCAGTTTGAAAACATGAACTTTACAATACTGCAAGAAAGCTATCATGCACATTTTACAGATAAAAAACTTGGGCTATCAGAAGTTAAGGGGATCTTTAGACTGAGAATCTAAAGCTAATTCAGACTGTCTGGCTCCAAAATCCAGTGATGTAAGATTGCCTACTAGTTCCATGAAGAAATAGGGTTCATATGATGATTACCGAATGCAGTCTCTTTCTTCCCTCTCCAAATAGTTCCTACAATCCTGCTCAATTTATTTTTCAAAAATCCAAATTTTCTTATGTTAGTTATCCAGCTTTGTTCCTTTAGTGCCTTATAACTTCTTATAGGTAAAGTCTAAACTCATCAACAGAGTGAATGAAAGACCTTCCTACCTACTTTCCTAGGATCATTTCTAATTATTTCTCCTGTATATTCCAGAAATACTTAATTAAAATATTGGCAAGTCTGCCCTAGCTGGTTTGGCTCAGTGGATGGAGCACTGGCCTGAGGACTGCAAGGTCCTGGGTTCTATTCTGGTCAAGGGCACATGCCTGGGTTGTGGACTTGATCCCCAGTAGGCAGCATGCAGGAGGCAACCAATCAATAATTCTTTCTCATCATTGATGTTTCCATCTCTTTCCCTCTCCCTTCCTCTCTGAAATCAATAAAAAATGTATTTAAAAAACTAGAGGCCCAGTGCACAAAAATTTGTGCACTCAGGGGGGAAGGGGAGCCCTCAGCCCGGCCTGTGCCCTCTCGCAGTCTGGGACCACTCAGGGGATGACCACCTGCTGGCTGAGGCATACTCCCCGGGAGATTGGGTCTAAGATGGCAATCGGACATCCCTCTGGCAGCCTGGCAGCCCTCGGGGGATGTCCACTTGCCAGCGGGGAGCAGGCATAAACTGCAGTTGGATATCCTTAGTGCTGCTGAGGAGGCAGGAGAGGCTACCACCACCACCACTGTACTGGCAGCCATCAACCTGGCCTGTGGCTGAGCAGAGCTCTCTATGTGAGAGCGCACTGAGCACCAGAGGGCAGCTCCTACATTGAGCATCTGCCCCCTGGTGGTCAGTGTGTGTCATAGTGACCAGTCATTCCCAGTCCTTCTGCTGTTAGGGTCAGTTTGCATATTACCCTTTTACTATATAGAATAGAGGCCTGGTGCACGGGTGAGGGCTATTTGGTTTGCCCTGAAGGGTGTCCCGCATCAGGGTGGGGGTCCCGCTGGGGTGCCTGGCCAGCCTGGATGAGGGGCTGATGGCTGTTTGCAGCTGGTCACACACCCTTCAGGGTGGGGGTCCCCACTGGGGTGCCTGGCCAGTCTGGGTGAGGGGCTGAGGGCCATTTTCAGGCTGGCGGGTGACTGAAGCTCCCAACCTCTCCTTTTTTTTTTAAATTCTGGGATTTATTTACTTTCTATGGCTGTCACTGGAACTGAGAGCCAGCTTTAGCTCTGAGGCTCGGCTCCAGCTCTGAGATCTCGGCTGCTGAAAGCAGGTATCTGGGTTTGTTTGGCTTCTATAATTGAAACACTGTTGCAACTCCAGCTCTGAGGCCCAGCTGGCTGAAAGCAGGTTTTGGGGTTTGTTTAGCTTCTATAATTGCAACATTGTTTCTTAGAGTGCAGCTCAGAGGCCGGCAGCGACAGGCAGGGAACCCTGGCTTCCTCCATCACTGGAACAAGCAAGCTTCCTATTCGCTTCAGCTGCCTGGCTGCCAGCCGCCATCTTGGTTGGCAGTTAATTTGCATATCGCCCTGATTAGCCAATGGGAAGCAAGTCGGAGTTATGGTTAATTACCATGTTTGTCTATTATTAGATAGGATATATATTGGCAAGTTTTATAAAAATGCAACAAATTTGTTTTTGCAATTCTCAATTTTCTACATGCCCTTCCTCTCATTTTTGGCCTGATCATGGAATTTTTATTCTTCTAGACTCAGTTTAAATATTGTCTCCTCTGTTGAAGTCTCCTTTGACATCCCAACAACAATTAGATACACTCTTTTACATGATACACTTTCTTATACTAATAATTCTTTGTGAATTTGTACCTACAAAAAAAAAAAAATCTCCTCAAAAACAATCACTCATCTCTCTATCACCAATATTCAAGGCCAATGCCTAATATATGGGAAGGGTTCACTAAGTGTTTATTGAATTAATGGTGGATGAGTAAGAAATTAAATGAATATACTAACCAGTATCTAAAATTAATAAGAATCACTTAAGGGTTTTCCATTTTTTGATAAATAAGTCATATCACCTATGACAGAGATATACTAGTTGCCACATTATAACATATACTATACCTCGTTAATTCTATATGATTTTATCCTAAATTATGTCTTAATTGAAGCAACTATTATTACCTAACCTACTTAACTGTGCAGCTGTTAAAACAGTTTATTTAATCAAAAGTAAGGGTGATATATAAATTGATGCAAGGATTAATTCTCAAGATTATAAAATGGTTGGAAACTAGGAGACCTTGAACTACTCTGATTACTTGTCAAGAAGAAAGCCAAAAAATTAACCTTTTTGTGACCTCCTCCCACAAACAAAACTATTCACAGATTTTACTGTTTCAAGATGTAACCTTGTACAGTGCTCTCCTCCTGCAGACAGTATGAAACATCAAAAAAAACCTCCCACCATTTAAATTTTCAGGCTCCTTTCCTCCTCAGTTCTTCATGAATTTAAAATACTTTTATGCCTGACCAATGTATGTTTGATTAGGTTCCTAACAACAGTCCCACTCTCTAACTGGGATACCATAATGTAAGGTACATTTTGGTGTGGGAGACTTCTTTTATCATCTCATTCTCTTGCCCAGAGCTATCATGAAAATAACTGGGGTTCCTGTTGGATACTGCTGTTTTATGTTCACATAAGACTAGAAGTAATTCTTTCTAAAAATGTAAAATAAGATAGAACTTTCAAAAAAAAAAAAAGCCAAGAAGCTTTGAAAACTACTCTCAGCTAATGGAAAAATTATCTTAATTACATGAGAAATGTTCCAAAGCAACGATTTTCAACCCATGTGCCACAAGAATTTTTTAAAAATGCAATACCTGACTAATTTAGTTAGGGGCACGGACCTCTTTTCCTTTAGATTGTCAAATAAAAAAATAACAACAGCCAACAAAACAATAGCCATCTGGTGAATGAATCAAAATTCTAGCTTTTTTTTTTTGTCAGATTATTAAAAAATATATTTTTTGGTGTACAGGAGGATTTTAGTAATTACCTATGCGTGCCATGAGATGAAACAGGTTGAAAATCGCTGCTCTAAAGTACTCTGGGTGAAAACAAAGCATTCCCTATTCGTGGAGGAAAACGCCTTCCCTATAGAAAATGTCCACATGTTCAGAAGCCCATAGTCTCGTAATGCCTTCTATGTGTAGGTAAAGAAAAAAAAAAAAATTCACACCTTGGCAATTTTCTTCTAAAATGCTGCCTCATTACAGCAATAACAGTTTATGCTAAAAAAGGTTCCGTTCTGAAGAACTAAAATGTATTTTTAAAAACACACAGGAAGAAACTGAAGTGGTATTCAAACAGTCTGCCGAAGTGGACACAGCTTTGTAAAGACAAAAGAAGCCATTTTAAACCACATTAAATGTAATGATCTTTTTTTTCCCTTTCTGAAACATGATAGTAAAAAAGGGATAATAACTGAGCTGTTTCAGAGCCCAGTAATACAAAGTTAAGGGCTGCGAAATGAAGAGCCAAAAATCTTTCAAAAAAACCTTTCAGTTAACATGTCCATCAAACAAAAGATTATTTTCCAAAAGGTGGTGTAATTTTTCTCAGATTAGTCCAAGAAAACAGGACATGCAATTTGTTTTGATTTTTCCCTTATCATCATCAACTTCACTCCTGAATCTCCTTTTATGAATAAACTGGTTGACATAAGGAAGCAAATGATTGTTTAACTTATCACATTGTGATCTTTCAAGGGAAACATTTCAGTTCATTCAAGTTCTGGCTCCTATCAACATTTCTCGTCTCCGGCCTAAGAAGATAATGCTGCATAAAAGAAAAGGGCACCATGTGTGACTTAAGAAAGAAGCGTTCATGAGAGAACTGGAATCTAATTACATAAACACACTTCCCTACAGGTGGATATAAATTAAAAAATCTCTGAAATCTGGTCTTGAAGGCTAGCCGTGCTTTTTTAATTATGCTAAAAGTCCCTTGTCTGCTTGATCTCTCATGAACAATTTTAATCAGGCAAGCCTAATACACTCCGTCTCACAGACAACTTAACAGAGCTCTCAACTATGAGCTAATGGGAAGGAAAGGAACCACAAGCATTTTTATTAAAAGGAAAAATGGCCAGCCTAGAGATTTAGCTAGCAATAAAGCAAGATTAAATCATGTTTTTTCCCTACTTAGCCTACTTAACTTGAAGAACTACAGACATGTAATTAATTTGCTCTTGAGAATTACTCTGTAAATATAAACACACCATTAAAAAATATTACATCCTTACAATTCACAGTGGTTTATTTTTATTTGTCTTCCCTATTCACAAATGGACTAATAAACTAACAACCAGTTTGCCAGAATCTAAGAATAACCCAAATATCAATCTTCCCCCAAAAAGGAGACTAAAAAATAAAACACCCTCTTTAGTTTACAGGAATCCTAACAAGTTCAAAGTGAATGTGAAATGATAAAAGAACCAAATAAGCCCTTCTCTACCTTTCAGCCAATCCGCAAGCTCATTTGCTACATCAGCTATCTCCATGAGTCCTCAGTCCATTCTGAGGCCCTCTCGATACAGCAGCCATGATAAGTTTCATTTTCCAATTGCTCTAAATTATCTAAAACTAATAGCCACCATTTTAAACTCTTTTCTCTGCACCAATTCAACCCAGAATGTACTGGTGGTTGTCCCAGGCCCTAAGAATTTGCACCTATGTTACAATAAATTGGTTTTGTCTATCTTGATCTCTCAAACTGCTTTGGGGAATTAAAAATTCAAATTTTTAAATCCTGGTGTGAGTTTGCCTCCAATTAGTTTCTTTATGGTTTAGAGCATATTCTCAACCCCCCTGTGCCTCATTTCCTTCATCTATTATACTGTCACTAATCATACTCTCCTTCAAAGAGTTGATGTAAGAAGTAAATGACATAAAACATGAAAGAGTTGCTCTAAGTATTACATTACATAATACACCTAAGCACAATGTGAACATGATGCGTTTAAGGTTCCCTTTGGCATGTTCCAGATCAGTGCTTCCCGGCCCTCCAGCATAGGTTTTATCACTTTCATTGATCCCTGAAGAAGATACTCAGCTTCTCACACTCTCCCCGGCAATCTTTGTCAGCTTCAGGACTCACCAGCAGCCCAAACCCAGGCCTTTCTTTTATGATTTCCCCATCTTAACACTCAGTTCCATCCCTCTTGAGGCTTTCCAGCTATTTTCATACTCGGGCTCCCTGGGCATCTCTGCCTCACTCAATTTCTCTGTGCTTATTCATTAGAGACTGCTTCATTTACCTTTGCTTCAGTTTCTACCAGCCTGGTTCACTTCCTCATTAGTGCTGTGCTTCTTACTAACTGCAACTGCACACTATCAGTTTAACTCGATGCTTTTCTGTTTACATTGATTTAAAAGAGTATTCTTTACAGTTAAACTAAGAGATACAAAATTTAAATAGATTAGGACAAATAGTGATGATTATAGCTCAGGAAAAAATTTGGCTAATTCACAGACAATGGTTTTCTTTTTTACAATCAATATACATTTTATTTATTTGCCTATCAGAGCCTGTGATCCTTCTGACCTGGTTGCTTAATGAGTTGTAAAAATTCAACTTGCTTAAGTGAAATGGTAGATGCTGAAGAGTAAAACAGAATACCTGCAAGGCAGGACGAAAAATAAAATTAAGAAATAAACATTCAAGAATCATTAATTAGTCCTAGCCGGTGTGGCTCAATTGGTTGATGTAGTCCTGTGTACCCAAAGGTCGCCTGTTCAATTCCCAGGGCACATAACAAAATTGTAGGTTCTATCCCTGGTCAGTGTACATCCTAGAGGCAACTGATGTTTCTCTCTCACATCTATGTTTATCTCTCTCTCTTCCTCTCCCCCTCCTCACCTTCTAAAAAATCAACAGAACATATATTTTTAAAAGAATCATGCATCAATACTAAGGTTGCAGATACATACACAAATTGCTTTAAACTCCCCCCAAAAGAGTTGTCTGATCTATATACAAATATCCCAGATTAAGAAAATCTCAATTCCAGAGTTAGAACAGCTGATTTCTAATAGGGAGTATTCTTCAGGAATAACATAAATCAGGCCCACTGTCCAGATATTTTAACTATTCCCCTCCCCTCCTCTCCCCTCCACTCCTCTCCCCTCCCCTCCCCTCCCCTCCCCTCTCTCTCTTGCTTTCCCTTAACATTCTCTTTCAGTTCTCTGTTGGATACACAAATTTAAAATGCTCGGTGATGCAAAAGAAAGTATTATTCTTTACATAAATATGAATTACTTGTCTTTCACAGATCCTACGCTTACTAATTTTCTAATGGAGTGTAAAGTTTTTCCAATATCCCCGAGTTAATCCCAACCTGCTTCAAATTACCATGTTTTAAAGTTTTACCTCAGATTCTGGTCAAGGCTATAAAAAAAATATATCAAATTAAGGACAGGTTTGTTTTTGTTTTGTTTTTAAATTAACAGAAGAGAGTAATAAAATATTTCTTAGAATTTTATTTTAAAAATTCTTAGAATCACTCTATCAACTCACTCAGGCAAATTTTGTTAATTTATATTAACAAATAAATTATTGCAATGACCTAATTCAGCATTACCCAAAACAATGGCTAAAACTTCCTTTGCAACTCACTATTTGACTTTAAAAGAGCTGCTATTACCTCTGACACCCAGATCCTGGTATCTAATACCACTTTCCAATAAGAAGAGCCAGGGCTTCTTGGAGAAATGATCGATTCTAAGAGGGGAGCAAAACTATACAGGTGAGTCAGATGCGTCCTATAGTGCCAGGAAGTAAGGAAGTACTAAAAAAAAAGAGTAAAACAAAACACAATGATGAGGGAGGGATAGGTCAATAAGACTCAGGAGCCGTTAAAAAGATCCCAATGGCGAAAGTTAGAATAATGTAATAAAATAAGATAGTGTTGGATTATAACCCAAGGTATAAAATAAATATCTATGAATCCATACTTATATAATTAAATGATTAACTAAAGAAATAAATGGGCGAGGACAAACAAATCTCTCATGCAGAAGTATTCTATACAATTTATGAAGATACTCCACCTTCAAGGATTAGGGAAAACTGGGTGGGAGGTGTATGGGAAATCCGTACTATCTTCACAAGCTTTCTGTCAATCTGTTTCTAGTCTAAAAAAAATATTAATGTATTTTAAGTTGGTTTTTTTTTTTTTTTTTTTTTTTACGCTGCTATTGCCTTTGGCTTTCTAAAGTTTGCTATCTAGCTTGCCTGTGGAAACCCTAGTTAATTTTAGATCACTTCAAGCATACAATTCTTCACAACACTCTCAAATGCAGAGGCTGCTTGCACTGCACTGGAATGGAAAAATGAGAACCAAAGTCCTACTCTTGAGTTCTGCTCTCCATACAACTATCCATGGGACCATTTTAACCAGTTTTCTCATCTATAAAACGAGGCAAGCAGGCTTGGAGGGCATTCTGTTACTCCTAACGGGGAGAGGCTAATGTGATGGCCTGTCTGCACTCTCATCATTGTCTCATCTACATCAGGCTCCAGTTTTCTCTGGACGCCCATCCAGATGTAAACTCAGTGCCAGACCTGGCTTTTTCCAGTTTGTTTCTTTAGACCTTATGGTTATTCTGGAAGGATAACCAGAAGTCAGATACAGTAGTTGCCTCTACGTAGGAGAATAGGAGGGTAGAGCAGGAGGGAGACATGACTTGCACTGTATATACTCTTGGGCTATCCGAATCATTTTCTACTATGCATATGCATTAATTATTTAAAAGCTTATTACAAAAGCAACAAGACACCCATCATTACTCAGGAATCACTGTGTGTTATAGTACCACAGAAAAAAGTAAGAAGCATGGCTCTAGGAGATTAGTTTAAAATTATTTCATTCAACTTATTTTGTAACAAATCAGCTGTTTCAAAATAGCAGTCATGGAATCAAAAGTGGCTTGGGCCTGTCTATTTACTAGTTATTTAACTCCCTGAACCCCAGCTTCCTCATCTGTAAAACTGAAATAATAATAATCACACTCCTCAGGGTTGTTGAAAAGATTAAATTAAAAAAAAAAGTGGGAAGTCCTTAGCATAGTACCTGGCCCATCTACTACTGACATTATCAGCATAAAGGGAAGTCTGTGGGAAGATTTGATTTTTCACTTACACAAGTCTTCTACTCAGCCCTGGATCCAGAAGCAAGTTTGAAATTTTAAAACCCCTAAAGTGCACTTGGTTTTCAGCAATTATTCTTCCTAGTTTCCCAAAGAAAAAGCATTAAATAACTAAAATAAACAGTATTTCCTTCTCAAATTATAAGAAACATGTAGAAGTCACATACTATTAGTAATACTTTTGAACTGAGTAATTTTTATGGATCATGAAATCAACAAAGTATTCAAAGACAACAACATAAAACTTTATTAGATGTGCAGAGTGCTACAACTGAAGTTGTCTTTGGGATTCTGCCAGAAGATTGCATAAGTTTAAAATTGTAGGTTCCATTTGCATCCTTGCCTTTTGCCTTACTTTACTACAAAAGGGCATGTCATATTTTACCTAGACACAGATTTTTGAGACTGGTGATAAGATATGCAAATAACTTTAATAAAAAGGCTGGTTAGAGGAAGGCATGTAAACCAGTCAGATACTCAATAAATATTTTCTGATTGAATGTTGTATCCATAAATATATAATATGCTATCATTGCATATTACTATGAGTTATTAGAAATATTCCTTTCCTGTCTCAAAAAAGTAGCTAAACAACACATTTTACCCTTATTTCTATTTTATCATGGTTTTTAAATTAAAGGTACATTTCCACTCACAGGATCTTTTGTGTATTTGCATGGATTCACACATATACGTGGGCAACACTACAGCAGAAATAGTATGTGTATCACTATGTACTTGAATATAACTTAAGATATGAAAGTACTACCTTACCAAAAGATATACTTGAGAATTTTTTATAGTTTCTAATTTTTTGCTTTAAGGTTTTGCTACAAATTTCTTAGAACTGCTTCTTGCTTTTGAGAGCACACAAAGAGATAACATATATCTGATTTTTAACTGCACCTAGCAACTTGACTGCGACTAGGAAGTCAAAAAGGATATAGTCATTGTAAATGCTTTTACTATGAAAAAGCCTGTCAGTGAATGCTCCAAAACACTGGGAAGAAGAATGCAAATCTGAAACTACAATGATAAAAATCTTATAGAACTATATATCCAAATAGTTAGATAGGAGCCACTTAAGAAATTTCATTTCATTACTAGACCACCCAGTCCAATAATGGCCACTGTTGACTGTTTTTTTCTCAAATCTTCCATTTTACGTAACACTTTCCCACAGTTGGTAAGTCATTCACATGTATATCCAGTTCTGACAAAATCTGAGAACAAGAAGTTGTGCAGTTAAATCAGAGACAGAGAAATGTGATTTACACAAGGCTACCAAGCTAGTACATGGCCAAAACTGGGGTTCATACCCAAGTCTTCTGCCCCCAAATACAGTGCTCGCTCTGGTTTCTCCCAGCTGATCCCCAAAGCTGAATTCCACCTTTACTGACAAGTCAATTTCTTGGAGCACAATGCCCTCTGTCCACCTGACTGCAATCTCTCTTCAGGTGTTTACATAGCATCTCTGGCCTCACTCGAGTCAACTCCCCAAACTATAGCCAGAGACATCTTCCCAAATTTAAATCAGATAATCTTCTAAGTCAGGCCAGTAACTACTTTTCACTCTTCCTAGATGCAGAATTAACTTCTAACCAATGTCTTCACGGGCTGAGTGGCCTGAACCCCTTTCTTTTCAGGGTTGGAGGATATTGTCTGCACGCCAGACAGGCTCCTGTCCTTTATAACCACCATGCACACTCATCCTGGACCACCTCTCCTCCCTTGTCACCTGGTTAATGTACTCTCTTTCCCACCATAAGCATCACTTCCTCAAGCAAACCTTTCCTACCTTTACTAAGCAAATCAAGTGCACCTACTATAGACTCTCAGGGTGCCATCTGCCTCTAATTCATTGCAGTTATCACAGTTGTAATTTACATTCACTTACATAATCATTTGATTAATGTCTGACTTTTCTGCCAGAATGTCAGTGCCACAAAAGGTAAAGATGAGGTCATTTTTTTTGTTTTTTATCCCAATGCCTGGCATAATTTCCAGCCCATACAAAACTGACATTTTATTTTAAAAGCTGAACAAATACATAAGTAGGCTAATTCCTTTTTCAGTCTTTAAATATATGAAAACAGCTATTAGTATGATAATGCCTCACTCTACACATATATACACAAAGGTTTTATAAACCACTCTGACACTTTGAGATATCCCTTTTATGACAAAGTTCCCAGACAGTTCTTAAAAGCTGGAAGCTATAAATGAATACAAGGGTATCTGTTCATCAGTACAAAGAATGCACCTTCCTTGTTCCAAACACTGCACTTGTATTAAAAAAAATCTATACTTGGAAAATGACAGTAAATTCCCAGGTCCTCTTCATATGAATTTCTCTTCAAATATGTCTACATGATTCTTGACTAGTGTGATAACTTTACAAAACTATATGTAGTATTCTACATTAATCGCTATTACAGACCATTGGAGATTCAGCCAATCATTTCAGATGGCTAAACTTTTTTAAAATCCAGATCCCCTCATCCAAACTATTAGTTTTCCCTTCCAGCTTTATGTGATATGCAAATGTTATAGGCATGTTTCATCCAAGTCAATGATAAAAATGATTAAAAGGACAAAAATGATAGAAAGAACCATGTTGCGTCACTAGAAATACCTCTCTTCAAGCTCACATCAATCCATTCATCAAATTTTTTCAACCATCTATGAATCTACCTGTCTTCATAAAACACTCCCTAATTTAACCATTTATCTCATAATGATATCATAAGACATTTTGTTCAAAGCCTTGCCAAAATCAACTTATAGTATTACATGGTAAAAAAAAAAAATTACACAAGTTTAACATGATACATTCCTAGTGAACCCCTGTGGACTCTGGAGACCACTTCTTTTCTAGGTATATCTTCATGAACCCTTTTGTTTAAGGACCAATTAAAGAATTGTCCCAAAAATAGAAACGAAACCCACTAACCTTATAGTGGCAGAATTTTACTTTTACCCCTCTTTTTAAAAAAATAAAAACGGTATCTTCATGATCTTGTCTTTTGGCACCTCTGGTGCTAGCAGTAATTGCTCAAAGATCACCAAACCATTCATTTCTGCAAGTCATTTAATCCTAAGGCATTAACTACTTAGAGAGTTGAAGTGCTTTCTCATTACTGCCTCACCTTCCTCGGACTTTAATTCCCTTACTATCAACATTACTCCTGTAAATGAATTTGAATGTCATTTTTCTTTCTTTCAGTCTTTATTGTTCAAAGTACTGCATATGTCCCCTTTACTCCCCCATTGACCCCTTCTAGCCTGCCTTTGCCTCCTGCCCCAGGCCTTCACCACCCTATTGTCTGTGTCCATGGGTTATGCATATATGCATGCAAGTTCTTTGGATGATCCCTTCCCACCCACGCACCCACCCCCACCTTCCATTTTCTTTTGAAGTTGAAACCAATACAGGAGGTTCCACAGTTCTGCCTTCACTCCAACATCTAGTATTACACCATCTGTCCCAAACAGTAGTTTATACCTTTTCTAGTTTTTCTTCATGATCTGAGCATAACATGTGGTTGTTCTCGGCTTCTTCACAAGCCTCAGTTCATTTTAGGATTCAGCCTCCTGTATGCTACTCTCTTTAATACCACTCTTGTATTTGTGTTCACCCTTTCCTTGCATATGAGAATCATTTGTGCTGTTATTGTATTTTATTTTAGAGAGCCTAAACACATTCATCCATTCAATTAATGTTTTATTGCTTGCCAAATATAAGCAATTCACCAAACCAGAGGGAAGTATACAAAGATACCTCTAATATGTTATCTGTCTTCAATGAATCGAGAAAGTTGAGTTTTAGGCATAAATATTGGCTTCTCTATTTCCAAGAGAAAAGTAGGTGCTGCTTGAGTGGAGTATAGAGCAACTAGCTGAAGTATGAAAAGGCTCCTGAAGTCTTCATCAAGAAAATGATATCTGAGTTGACTCTTGAAAAATAAGCAGCCATTCGAGGATGTGGAGAAAAAGGAACCCTCCTGCACTGCTGGTGGGAATACAGACTGGTGCAGCCACTGTGGAAGACAGTATGGAGTTTCCTCAAAAAGTTAAAAATGGAATTCCCATTTGACCCAGTGATCCCACTTCTAGGACTGTATCTCAAGAAACCAGAAACACCATCAGAAAGGATATATGCACCCCTATGTTTATAGCAGCACAATTTACAATAGCTAAGATTTGGAAACAGCCTAAGTGCCCATCAGCAGATGAGTAGATTAAAAAACTGTGGTACATCAACAACATGGAATACTATGCCACCATAAAAAAGAAGGAATTTTTACCACTTGCAACAGCATGGATGGAACTGGAGAACATTATGCTAAGCGAAATAACCCAGTTGGATAAAGAAAAATATCACATGATCTCACTCATATGTGGGATATAATGATCAACATAATTTGATGAACAAGAATAGATCCAGAGACAAATGGTAGGGGGGGTGGGGGTTAGAGAGCAACCGAAGGACTTGTATGTATGCCTATTAGCATAACCAATGGACACAGACACTGGGGTGATGGGGGCTTGCCCGGGGTGGGAATGGCTGGGGGCGGAGGGGGGTGTCAATTGGGGGGAAAGGAGACATATGTAAAACTTTAGATAATTAAAAAAAAGAAAAAATAAAGAAAAGTAAGCAGCCATTAAAAGATTGCAATTACGTGCAAAAGCATGGCAATATAAAAAGCACATTTTTTTCATTCAAGAGTGATTAACTTTATGTAGCTGGGATTTAAGATATATAGAGTGCAAGAGAGGACCTGAAAATATGGAGTCAGTTATAAAAAGGCCTTGTAACATAGAGGGCTCAACACATAGGATAAATAAAATGAAGCAAAGGCTCCCTTCAGAATACTATACAGACATTAAAAGAAATGAAAATGTATACCCCAAAATACAGACATCTTTAAAATAGTGTTAAGGGCAAACAAAATAATGTCTACAGAATACCAGTAATGCAAAATTAAAATACATGCACATCCAGCATTTGTGTTCACACAAAATAAATCTCATGTCTTATAGGAACACATACAAATAAAATGATTCAGGTAAAAATATGAGAGTAGTTACCTATGTAGAGGAAATATAATAGGGGTGGGAAATTGGCACAAAGGAATTTTTTAAGTGTATGCATCTGTTTGATATCCAGACATTTTTAAATGTACAGTTTTCCTACAAGAGAAGTTTTCAAATCTGGGAATGACAAAATTTACTGTAATTTTTAGTGTGAAGTATACAGCCCTATAGCTACAGTTTCTTCTGGAGTCAACGAGCATGAGCTTATTACCCTTTTTCTGCACATGCCGAGTAGATCTTTAGCATTATATAAGAATAAACTGCCAATAAGTAAAGGTGGATGCAGAAGTTTTGAATAAAAATGAAAGCGAAGTCTAGGTTGGACAAAGAGTCAATTGCCACAAATAAAAGCAGTATCTGAAAACTCAAATTTGGCCATCTTCTGGAAATATTATTTAAAACATTCTTGTACTGTGGTAGATTCTGGACTAAAAATAAATTCTAAGGTTTTTTTTCCCCCAAGCTGAGTTTCTGTTCCATTTTCTTATAAGTGTGCCAAAGAGAGCAATGAGAAATTAAAACAAGGCCTCACTGAATATGTCTTGGGAGCTCAGAGTACAGAACTCTGTAACAAACTCAGGCCCTACCACTTGAGATGAATCTTACATTACCAAGAACTGCTTCATCTGTACAAACACACTTTCTATAGAACTGTAACTAAACACTACAGGCAAGGAGCCAACATTTTGAAATTTCATCAAGCTCTAGTGCCAGGTGACAACTGTTGGCTGTGACATGACTTATGCAACACACTTCATTTAGTTATCTTAGAATCAAAGGAATTTTTCCAAAGTGTTCTCATTCAGATAAACAGGATTTCTACCCCAATCACATTTGTTAAAAGTGGAAAACACACCTGGGAAGTTCGAGGACAAGATCCTACTGATTAAATTCTGAGAATAAAGAACTTTAAAAACATGTAATTGGCTTCTGCATGTGGTAGTCCTCTACTGAGATGTTGTTTTTCATCTGGATTCAGAAAGCTAACTAAAAAGCAACCAGAATCAATATGTACTTTTAAAATTATAAGTGATATGTGTAAATAATACGTAATGTGATCAACAATACTCTCTATTTATATAATCTCCCATTTCCATGCACATGCTCACAAGGGTCACATGTCTATTTTCCTCTTTTTGGCATGTTCTTCGGTAATTTGACAGGGCATCTTTTCCCTGTGACTCTTTTCATGAAGTATCATTTCAGCCCCTATTTAGTTATCCAACATCTCATCCTACTATTTTCTTACTCACTCTACATAAAATAAGGTATATTTTGATAGAAGGTGGAATTTAAAAGAGAGCATCTTCCAATATTGATGCTAATGCAATTTTACTTTTTAAATATTATTACCTAAAGAAGATAATGTATATTATTTATGGGTGATGAGATATGGATGTATACTAGTTCCTTTCCTCTTTATAAAATATGTGTTGCTTTTACAATCAAGAAAAAAGGCTTAAACAACTATGTAGTGATATGATGGGAGAAAAACTTGTAACAAGTTCTCAATTTCAAAAGACAATTATATATCAAAGAACCTTGGTCTGGGACCTTCCTCTTGCCTTCAGTCATTATCCAGGCCTACAATCCAACTTAGATAGCTTTGTCATGGGGTCTGCAACAAACTGGACAATGGAAGGCAGGGGCTGAGAAAATCCAAAAGTTACAAATCACATACCTAGAAAAGACATTAAATTCATTCTGGGTTCTAAAAATTAAATTACACTAAAATGCCAAGTTTTCTTATAATAAGACGTTAAATCAGGACCTCAGCAATTTCTGCTAAACTAAATGGTTTCAAATAAACATAAATATTCTTGTACCTCAATATATTCATGCATGAAAAAATAATATTTACAATGTCACATAACAGATGTAACATTATTGTTACAAAAAAAGTCCTTGTTCAATAAAAACAATTATCACTCTGATATTTGCCCAGTTTTCCTCCATGTTTTGCACTGATCAAAGAAGATAAACTAACATTTTAAAATACAACAAATAGCCCTAGCCAGTTTGGGTCAGTGGGTAGAGCATCGGTCCATGGACTGAAGGGTTCCAGGTTTGATTCTGATCAAGGACATGTACCTCAGTTGTAAACTAGATCCCAGGCCCTGATGCGGGATGCAACCATCTCACATGGATGTTTCTCTCTCTTGTCTCTCCCCCTCCCTTCAACTCTCTCTAAAAAAAGATCAATGGAAAGTATCCTCAGGTGAGGATTAACAACAACAGAAACAACAATGTAACTTTTAATGTTCAATTTTACTTTTCTTTGCATTAAACTTGAAGCAAATACTAAAGTTTACTGTAAAACCTACTCATGTCACTTATTCACCTCATTCTTTGTACACCATAACCAAGGCAGGATTCCACAGAATCTCAGAACTAGTAACTTACCTCTCATCTTCCCAGGCTTAGGAGTAATATTAGGGGCTAAAAAAGTTATCAAACAATATGTCATATCACTAATTACACTAAGATGTGATAGTAGTTACCTACAAGCTAAACATGTCCTTATCAAAAAGCTCTGAAACACTGTTCACTGTTGTGATACCTAAGTATACACACTTCTATTTCTAGTTATAGAGGACAGTACTTAGATGATTAAACCAACCCATTTTCTAACGCACAACATATCCTAGATAATAAAAGCCTAATGTGCAAATTGTCCCCACGGGAGCTTGACCGCTTGCTATGATGTGCGCTGACCACCAGAGGGCGTCACATAACATTGTGGGCATCAGTGATGCACTGCGACCTCTTGCCGGCTACCTGGGAGCAGGGGTGACAGGGATGGCGGTGCGGTCAGAATGTGGGGTGTACACCGAGCTCGCTCTCACTCCTCCTGCCACTTTCCCCTGGGGACACCAGGGCTTGCATGCCAGGGAAGCCCCCGCACTCAGGTGCGGGAGCCCTCAAGGAGCCTGCCCTGCACCCGTATTGCCTCTTCGGGTGAGCCACGCCGCAGCTGCCAGGACCACGGGGAGCCTGACTGGTTCATGCAGGAGCCAGTCTGCGAGGTCTGCTGCAGAGAGTGCACTGCCTGCCTAGCTTCTGTGTGGCACCACTGGGCTGCCCAGAGGCGCACTCTGCACCCCAGCCCGTGGCATCCGGCTGCACTTATCGCATCTCTGCATGGGGACTTGGGCACCATGACTCAGGCAGAGGGGGGCGCGCGGGGCCTGTGGGCCCAGAAGTCAGCTGGGACCTGCCCTTCCACACTAGACGCTCATGTTTCGATTGCTGGCCAGGCCTAGGGACCACACCCATGCATGAATTTCATGCACCAGGCCTCTAGTTTTTACTATATGTGCAACACAAAACTACAAAAGCTTTCCAATGCTTCTATTATATTCTCACTTTGATGTACTATTTCCAGAGAATGAGTTTTCTGGTAAAATCACAGGTCATCATAATCTATAAAATCTGACATTTCCCAACAGGTTATACCACCCATCCCTGATATTTACTACTAGAGGCCCAGGGCACGAAATCGTGCAGGTAGGGTTCCTAGGCCTAGCCTGTGATCAGGGCCATCTTCTACCCATTCGCCAGTCTCCAGGCCGAACGCTGCCTTCGCCAGTGGGACGGATAGGTCGCGGGCGCGCCCTGCAGCTTGTGTCAGCACTGCAAGCCCCAGAAGCAGCAGCAGTGGCTGCCGCAGGACCCGCATGAGCGGCCCAAGCAGGCAGTGCGCTCCATCAGCAGCTGGTCTGGTGCACGCACATGGAGGTGAAGTCGCTGGCGCCCACTTTCCCGCTGACCTGAGCCCGTGAGCAGCAGGGGATGAGCTGGGGATCCCAAAAGCCGGAAAGCCAGCCCGGTCCTCCTGCCACTCACCCCAGTTCCCCCGTTCACCATCACTGATCCATTGAAGCCTGTGGGCTGGGGGAGGGACCAAGAGGTCAGCCATTCTGCCCGCTTGCCAGTCCCCAGTCCCGCCCTGACACCACCCACCCACTTCCCTGTGGTTCCCTGTTCACTGGGGGCAGGGGAGGGGAGGGATCAAGAGGTGGTCAATGCACCTCAGGGCGACTGGTCGAGTGGTCGGTCGTTCCAGTCATTACACTTATGGTCCCTAGCCTTTTATTATATAGGATTTCTTTTTTTCTTTCTTTCACTAACATTCACTTTAAACATACATTATAGAAGTAGTCCCACTGCTGCCTTTAACAGAGCAATTTGCAACGTGGCTTTTTATGTCATTTCATACAGTAAATAAATGTAAATTCGACTCATGGGGTGAGATACTTCATAAAATATAATCATGCAAAGTATCAACAATATGCTTAATGATTCAGTTATAGCTATTGATTTATGGTTACATATCAAATAATAATTTAGTTATAGCTATCTTATGTAATTATGTAGGTGGTATCTGCTACAATGTAAGCATATAGCAAATTTATATAGGAGAGAAATTTCAAATTCATGATTGTTACAAGAGGTTAAATGAAAAAGGATCTATTTAAGCCCCTCATGGAATTCTATTTCATATAATTTAAACTTTTCAAGTAGTTCTGAAATCTAATTATTCTAATGTGTTGCTTATCAAAGCACGAATATGCTACATGATTTACAAGGCATAGAGTTTTTCCTCAGGGAGTTTATGGTCTAAGCTAGCTACATAAAAATACGTAACAATTTTTTAAAACTCATAGCAAAACTAAACATTTAATATGGTTGGAAGTATATAAGAGAACAAAAATGTTCATGGCATGTTAACATAAATTGTTTTTTATTATAATTTTTATTCATCTAATCCAATTTCCCAAATCTCTAAAACAAATTTAACCTATACCATGTTAGTCAGTAAATAGCATTTGTCATCCTATTCTAAAGATCACAGAATGTGCTTTGGATGAAGATAGAACAGTTTTAACACCAACATAGAAAAAGCCATCCAATAAGGTCAAAGTAGCATTTTCATTAGAAGTCAGGTAACAGACTAAAAGAGAAAAAGCGTAAGATTATCTCAATTTCACATTCATTCATAAATAAAAACTCTCAGCAAACTAGAAATAAAATGGAACTTCCTCCACTTGAGAAAGTACTTATACAGAGAACCGATAGCTAACAGCACACATAATGGTGCAAATCAGAATGTTTCCTTTCTAAGATCAGGAAGAGGACAAGGCTACCCTTCCTGACCATTTCTATTCAACACTGGCGGTCCTAATCAATGCAATATGGTAAGAAACACAAGCCAGAAAAATTAGAAAAAAAATAAAACTGTCTTTATTTGCAGATAATGTGATTATCTCTGCAAAAATTCCTGCAGATGTTTTTAAGCTATTAGGAATAAGTATATTTTGTAGCATTATAAGATTAGAAGGTCAATATTTTCAACATCATCCATACTGTATTTCATACTAGCAAAGCTAGTAGGATATTATAACAAACAATATCATTTATACTAATACCAAATATATGCTATCCTTAGAGATAAACTTTAAAAATATACGCAAGAATTATACACTGAAAACTAGGAAACATTGGTAAGGGAAATCAAAGTCCTAAATAAACACATAAATATATCATGTTCATGGATCATAACACCCAATATTGTTAAGATATTAATTTTCCTGAAATTGGCAGAGTCAATGCAATTCCAATTAAACTCCCAGAAAGGTGTTTTTTTTATGGAACATGACAAACTAATTCTAAAAATTTATGTGAAAATGCAAAGGACCTGAAATAACCACATAAAAATTGAAACACAAGACAAAATGGGAGGAATTATATAAAACCTAATGTGAAGACGATAAAGCTAGAGTAATCAAGAAAGTAAGATATTGATGTAAAGGTAGCAATAAAAAAAATTGGAACAGAAATATATCCCCATGTATATGGCCAGTTGATTTTCAATAAAAATGACAGGGTAATTCAATGAAAAAAATTATAGTCTTTTCAAGAAATGGGCCTGGAAAAACTGATACTCATGAAAAGATATAAAATGACTCATATCATATATAAAAATGAATTCAAAATTTATTATAGACCTACAGATAATACAGGGTGGGACAAAAGTAGGTTTATAGTTGTGAGTAGGCAGAACACAGTTATTCTTGTATTATTTATTATTGCATTATTTTCCATGTGAACATCTATAAACCTACTTTTTGCCCCAACCTGCATTATAAACTCGGAGACAAAAAACATAAGGCAATTTAAGTGACATTGGATTAGACCAAAATTTTTAATACTCCACAAAACGTCCAAAGAATAAAATTGATAAACTTGATCAAAATGAGACTTTTGTTCTCTGAAAAGACACACTTGAGAAAATGAAAGCACAAGTCTACAGACATGGGGGAAAAGTTTGTAAGACATATTTCTGAAAAAGATGTAAATATTTAAAAAACAAATCAGCCGAAACCGGTTTGGCTCAGTGGACAGAGCGTCGGCCTGCGGACTGAAAGGTCCCAGGTTTGATTCCGGTCAAGGGCATGTACCAGGGTCGCGGGCACATCCCCAGTAGGAGATGTGCAGGAGGCAGCTGATCAATGTTTCTCTCTCATTGATGTTTCTAACTCTCTCTCTCCCTTCCTCTCTGTAAAAAATCAAAATATATATTAAAAAAATTTAAAAAAATAAATAAAAATGAAAAACAAATCAATAAGGACACATAAAAAATAACATTCTTTTAAAATATATTGTAAATGATTTGGACACTTTACCAAAAAAGATGTGCAAATGAATAAGAATATGAAAAGATGCTCAGCATCACGGGCCATTTAGAGACATACAAATTAAAACTACAATAAGTCACCACCACATATTCACTAGAACTATAGGTAAAATTAACAGCACTGTCAATACCATGTGTTGGCAAGGATATAGTGGAACTGGAACTCTTATATGTTAGCAGTGGGGATGTAAAATGGTACAACCACTTTGGAAAACAGTTCGGCAGTTACTTATATAAACATAACCTTATCATATGACTCAACGATATCTCTCTTACTTAATTACCAAGTGAATAAAAATATATGCCCATACAAACAGGTGTAGTAAATATACATAACAGCTTTATTCATAACTAGAGGCCCGGTGCACAAAAATTTGTGCACTCGGGGCGGGGGGTGGGGGGGGGGTCCCTCAGCCCGGCCTATGCCCTCTTGCAGTCTGGGACCCCTTGGAGGATGACCACCTGCTGGCTTAGGCCTGCTCCCTGGGGAATCAGGCCCAAGCTGGCAGTCAGACATCCCTTTGGCAGCCCGGCAGCCCTCGGGGGATGTCCACTTGCCAGCGGGGAGCAGGCCTAAGCTGCAGTTGGACATCCTTAGCGCTGCTGAGGAGGCGGGAGAGGCTCCCACCACCACCGCTGCACTGGCAGTCATCAGCCTGGCTTGTGGCTGAGCAGAGCTCCCCCTGTGGGAGCGCAGTGACCACCAGGAGGCAGCTCCTGCATCAAGCGTCTTCCCCGTGGTGGTCAGTGTGTGTCATAGTGACCAGTCATACCCAGTCTTTCTGCTGTTAAGGTCAGTTTGCATATTACCCTTTTATTATATAGGATAGAGACCTGGTGCATGGGTGGGGGCCAGTTGGTTTGCCCTGAAGGGTGTCCCGGATCAGGGTGGGGGTCCTGCTGGGGTGCCTGGCCAGTCTGGGAGAGGGGCTGATGGCTGTTTTCAGGCTGGGCACACCCCCTTTAGGGTGGGAGGTCCCCACTGGGGTCCCTGGCCAGTCTGGGTGAGGGGCTGAGGGCCATTTTCAGGCTGGCCAAGCCCCTCCAGAGACAGAAGCTCCCAGCCTCTCCTTTTTTTTTTTTTTATTCTGGGATTTATTTACCTTCTATAATTGAAACTTTGTTGCCTTCAGTGGAGCTCAGAGCCAGCCAGGGCGGGTGGGAAGGAAGCCTCCTGCTCGCTCCAGCTCTGTGGCCATGGCCAGCTAAAAGCAGGTATCTGGGGTTTATTTACCTTCTATAATTGAAACTTTGTTGCTTTGAGTGGAGCTCAGAGCCCACCGCAGCAAGCAGGAAGCTTGGCTTCCTCCATCATTAGGGCAACCAAGCCTCCTGCTTGCTCCAGATCTGTGGCTGCCAGCTGCCATCTTGGTTGGGTTAATTTGCATATAGTTGCTCTGACTGGCTGGTGGGCGTGGCTTAAGGCATAGTGAAGGTACGGTCAATTTGCAAGTTTGTCTTTTATTAGTGTAGATAGCCAAAAACTAGAAACCTGTACAACAAATAAACAAATTGTGACATAGCTATGTAATAAAGTACTACTCAACAACAAAAAGGAACAAATTACATGAATCATGCACAGTTTAAAAGAGGCAGGTACAAAAACTACATATGGTATGATTCCATTTACATGAAATTACAGAAAAGGCAAGACAATGACATAAAGCAGATCTGAGGTTGTCATGGACCTGTGGATAAGAAGAATGACTACAAACTTTTGGAGGTGGTGGAAATGTCCTGTAACTTGACTATAATAGGGGCACATGACTGTTTACATTTGCCAAAACTCATCAAATTGTACATTTTAAATCAGTGAATTATGTTGTATGTAAATTACACCCCAATAAAGCCAATAAATTAATCAAATACTAGTATATGTTGAAGACATACATTTGTAGGAATGTCTGATAACTTATCTACCCAAGGAATAACTATAGCTAGTTTGAATATGTGAAAATGCTAAAAAATAAACAAAACAAACAAACAAAAAACGCAAAAGGGTATCTATCAGTGGAAAACTCGGTCTGTCATTCCAATTTCTCTGCCTTTTTTCACTTAATTTATGTTCACCAGGAAACTGTATCAGTATATGAGGACTTGCTTACTAATCATGTTCATATATTTTAAAGGATGCTTTATTAAAAATAAAAGACTCTAACTGATGACAACATGTATATGAGTCTTTTTGAGAGGTGGACCTTCCCCAAACCATTTACAATATGAAGTCTTTAGCCTACAAATCAGAGTATCAGTGGTCTGTCAGCATGTTAGTATCCCCTCTTCGAACAACCTGCTAAACCTTATACTAAACTTTATCTGCCAGCAATGGTGGACTGAAATGAGCTATGAGAGACCTGACTATTCCTGAACAACAGGTTTGAAAAAGTTGAATGGGCACAAGACTGACACAGATGTGACTATCTGAGCAACATTTTCAGTGGAGAAAGTAGACTATCTGAATTGAAGATTAGAGAGAAGTACAAGGTAAGATTGGAAGATAAGATTTATTTATCCAAGACACATTTATTGGGTCCCTATTACTAATATATGCCAGGCACAGTACAGAAATGAAGCCATATGGAAATCCTTGACTTAGGAATTTTGTCTCTTTACTGTGCAGCAATAGAAGTAATAGAGTTCTACAGAGCTCATGGCAATTTCACATACATTATCTCAACCAGGCTTCACAACAATTGATTTAAACAAGGGGAAACAGAGGCTTAGGAAAGTATATTTTGAAGCTTAATGTTATTCAGCCAGAGACGGGGGGGGGGGGGGGGGAGAACAAATGGATCTATTTCATGGAGGATATATTCTCTAGTGGTCATATTATCCCCCAAACACAAAGATATTTGGTAAAACATTATGCAAGTTTCTACCCCTAAAACCAGAATAACCCATGGTTTACTGTCATTGATTATTTTATTTACAGTTTAATTGTCTATTCTTAAAAGTCTCTAGAACTTCCACCAACCCACAGAGGTATCCATATTCATAATGCCCAGTAAGACGTCATGCCCACTTTCTAGATACCTCTGTTAGCTGGTATTTAAATAATAATAAATTAATAAATACATGTTTAATTAAATCTATCATTGAGTCAAGGCTTTCTTTCAGGGGATCAGGGTTATTTGCCAACCACAAATAAATGCCTAATCAAAAGTGTGCAACAGAGAGAGTATTTTAAAATCTACAAGAAGATGAAATATCTCTTACACCTTAAATGAAATTGTTTCTCAGGACAGGGCTATGATTTGTAACTCCTCCCAAGATTCTTAAGAATTCCATTCATAATGTTAGTTTACTGATGAGAACATTGAACTAGTAGCTCTTTAAAAGGTATAAATCGAGATCCCAATCCAATAGATAACGAGTGTTTAAAAGGGGATAAGAAAGAGGATTAGGACCAGAGAGGTGAGGGCTGAGCCGAACTAAAATCATAGGTGACATGGAAAGAACAAAGGTCATCATTGCTGCTCTTTGCAATGGCCAGTAGAGGCTGCCAATGTACAAGGACACACAGAGCTCTCCCTCCACCTCATGACACACAGGACTTGTCACCAAAACAAAAAGCACTTCACTTTCATACTATAGTGTGAAGCCCAGCACTCTAGGCTCATCAGAGAGCAATATTCCACAGCAATCACCAGGTTGTCTTTTTAACCACAGCCTCTGGGCGTGTGTGGCAGAAACAAAGGAACTGCAGAATATTTTTAGTACTTTTGAAAGATGATCACACTTAGCCACTCTCTAACCAAAAGAAACCACCAAGCTTTATAAAATTACCTTTTCTAGAAAAGATACCTCAAGTTTTACATTTGAAAATGGATATTTTTACTGAAGAATAGCATAATGTATAGTTTTAAAATCTTTGAATAGATGCATTATTTAGCTTCTTCAAATAAGGGGAATCAGTTCCAGTTCAAGGAAATGTTCAGTTACTGGGTACAAAGTCATAATTTGATCGATAATTTGGAAGTTATCAATCTTAAATTTTAAATACTACTATGCTTAAAAAGAGTTTCCTAATATTCAGCAGTCAGGTAAGATTCTGCCCATCTGTGCCCCTTACCCAGAGCCAAGAACAAGACACTCAAATACACCAAGGTATAAATCACATTTTAAAATTCATTTTGTGAATCTGCTCTACAATTTTAAGAATTATGTATCTAGCCCTTTTTTGAGATCCACACACTGCTGTTTCTTGCAGAGAGGAACTCTGCTGTCAATCACTGCTCCCTTTTGCCACGCAAATATGTGCTGCAGCTTTCAGTTGTCACTCCTATTATATGTAATGTAGGCAGCTTAGCACTAAATCAATTTAAGGAACTGCAGAAGTTAAATACATACATTATTATTATGATGACAGAAAAGGCAATGAATGTCTTGCAGCTCCATTTGCTTTCTTTGTTAAGGAAGAAAAAGCTAATTATCTGCAGCTGTCAACCATGAAGTACTAGACCTACTTAAGTCAACATTAGCCTTGGACAACTGAAAATATTTCTCATATTTTTGCCCGATTGCTTTCTTTTTGAAAAAGGTAAAACTACATATTGTATCCTTTTTCATAAACAATTCATTGTAATATTTCAAACAACTGACTATCAATTTTTTATAATATCCACTCTCCAATTAGTGTAACTAAAATTTAGACAGATATAAGCCTCTCCACAGAAAAACTCATATTAAAATTCAACTAAAAGCCCACAGACTATTGGTTACAATGAAATTATGTTACAGATGATCAAGGGAGAAATTCAATCCATTTATTTAATTAACAAAAAGAGAGAAAGGAAAACATCTCCCACAGTTGAAATGCTGATAAATGACAGGAAAGTCACAATGACTCATAGGCACATATGTTTGTATATTTATTCTTTTTATCTACCAATCTTGAACTTCCCATTCTAGTCCCATTAGAATCTAGAACTAAATAACGACTTGGTTTTGAATTTTCTTTTCTCAGATTTAAGATCAACTTGTATATTTTTAGGATATCAAATAAAAATTAAAATAATACTCTTAATAAGTTGAAGAAAAATAAACATCATTAATATATAAACAATGGAATCTCTTAACCCTGTGCTCTAAAAAGTACACAAAGGTAATTATTATTCATGACAAACATAAGTATTCTCTTCATTTGCTTTGAATTTTCAGTGATAAAACATTATTTTCCTTGTATTTTCTTTAGAAAAGCTCTTCTTACAGGAAGAGACTCAATATTACTTTTAAATTTCATATGAAATCACTGCCCATTTAGTTTGCTAATATTTTAAACACTGTAATTCCTAGTATAATTAAAACCAACATAAACTGAAAACTACAATATCAATAATGTAAGAAAAATTCCAACATATTGCCTAACATAATTATGATTTTAATAATTATAGCTTCAGTCCTGGCTGGGTGGCTCACTTGGTTGGACCACCCTTCCGTACACCAAAAAGTTTGTGAGTTCGAATCACAGTCTGGACAAATACCTATGTTGCAGGTTCAATCCACAGTCAGGGCATGCATAGAAGGCAACTGGCTAATGTGTCTCTCTTCTCTTCTCTCTCTCTTTCTCTCTCTCTCTCTCTCTCTCTCTCTCTCTCTCTCTCTCTCTCTCTCTCTCTCTCCCTCTCTCTCCCTCCCTCCTCTCCTCTCTCTCTAAAAAATAAATGAAAACATATTCTCAGGTGAGGATTTATAAAAATGTTTTAATTATAGCTCATATTTAAGTTCCTAAACCAGCCTTAAAGTGAAGCCTTTTCTAACTACAGCTAGCTGTCCCACAACTCCAAGATTCTGATTTGATACAACCCCTCCTTGTAATCTTGAGAAATCACTACTGTATTTGATGGAGACAAGATAGAAAAAAATCAAGACACATTCAAAGAATAACATGTGAGGACAACCAAGATGGTGGCATAGGTAAACACCTGAACTTGCTGCCGCACACAATCACATTAAAACTACAAATAAAAGACAAAACTAATATCATCCAGAGCCACGGGAGGCTGGCTGAGTGGAAATTCTACAACTAGAAGGAAAGCGAAAAGTGCACTGAGTGCGGTAGGAAGTGCAGAGGTGTGGAAGTGTGGAGGTATGGAGGCACGTGAAAGGGGCTGGCAGTTAGGTACACTGTTGTATCTTTCAAACGGGAGGGAGATATAAGCTCCCAACTGCTCTGAACTCCAGTACTGGGTGAGAATCTGGGGACCCAGACTCATATGGAGAGAAACTGGACTGACTGGCATTGGGCCAGAATGTGAGGTGGCTTTCTCACAGAGGTGCTTGCAGTGGTCATTGCTCCTGCATGGGGCCTTGGGACACAGAGACCCCGGGACTTCTCCAAGGCAGAGCAGACTGGCAGCCATTGTGGTTTGCTCCACTCTGTGATTCCCTGAGACCCCGCCCCACCCAATTTACAACCCCACCCAAGCTGTGCGCAGAGGCTTTTGCATATGAATGGCCTGGCCTTTCTCCACCTAAAAACCTGTCAAACTGTAGCTGGGTCAGAGAACCCCAGAGCTTCCAAAAGAAGGCCTAAGGCTCATTAGCAGCCTGCACTGCTTCACAGCTGGGCCTCATCTGGGCACCTCCAAACCCCAAACAAAAGAGGAGGAATCTGCAGATCTCTCTGTAGCTCCTGCTGGGTGACCTCAGGCAGTGGCTGACTTTGCACCTCCTTGGAGATCCAAGAGTCAGTGGTCAGAGTGAAACCATCCAGATTACAACTCTTCACATCCATAAGAGACACACTCAGGGGGCAGACTCGGTGAATGCCAAAGCCCCACTGAAGCAAGTCCTGCTCCATAAGGGTGTGTCCAGTACAGCAGTTCTCCCATTACAGATACAACTGGTCTTCACAACAAATTGGCCTAGAGGTCAATTCCTACCAGTGATACCAACAGCAATCAAGACTTAACTGCAACAAGACTGTGCACACAGCCCACAAAGGGGTGCACCAGGAGTGTCCACCTCAGGTAATTAGGGAGGCTGAGCCACTAGGCCCTATAGGACACCTAGCACACAAAGCCACTCTACCAACACAGGGAAGCATAAAAAATGCAGAGTCAAAGAAACAGGTCACAAATGACAGAAATGGAGGAAAGCAAACTACTGGATATAGAGTTCAAAACCACGGTTATAAGGTTACTCAAGAATCTTCTAGAAACCTCCAAGAAATATAGTGAAACCCTCAAGGATATGAAAAAGGACCAATTAGAAATTAAGCATACACTGACTGAAATAAAGAATATTATACAGAGATCCAACAGCAGACTAGAGGATCCCAAGAATCAAGTCAAAGATATGAAATACGAAGAAGCAAAAAAAAAAAACACCCAACCGGAAAAGCAAAAGGGAAAAAGAATACAAAAACAAAAGGAGCCTCTGGGACAACTTCAAGCGTACCAACATCCAAATTATGGGGGTACCAGAAGAAGATAGAGCAAGATATTAAAAACCTATTTGAAGAAATAATGACAGAAAACTTCCCCTACCTGGTGAAAGAAACAGACTTACAAGTCCAGGAAGCACAGAGAACCCCAAACAAAAGGAATCCAAAGAGGACCAAACCAAGTCACATCATAATTAAAATGCCAAGAGCAAAAGACAAAGAGAGAATCTTAAAAGCAGCAAGGGAAAAACAGTTAGTTACCTATAAGGGAGTAAGTACCCATACGACTGCCAACTGATTTCTCAACAGAAACTATGCAGGCCAGAAAGGAGTGGCAAGAAACATTCAAGGTGATGAATAGCAAGAACCTACAACCAAGATTACTCTACCCAGCAAAGCTATCATTTAGAACTGAAGGTCAGATAAAGAGCTTCATAAGAAAAAGCTAATGGAGTCCATCACTGCCAAACTAGTATTATATGAAATGCTGAAGGGTGTCCTTAAGAAGAGGAAGAAGAAGAAAAATGTAAAGATAAAAATTATGAACAACAAAGTGACAACAAATACATATCTATCAACAAGTGAATCTAAAACTCAAGTGAATAAAAAATCTGATGAACAGAATAAACTGGTTAATAGAACAGAATCAGGGGGATAGAAAGGGAGTGGACTTCTTGGGGGGAAGGGAATGTGGAGGTACGGGAAGAGACTGGATAAAAATTGTACACCTACGGATGAGGGCAGTGGGGGGGGGGGTAAGGGCATGGGGTGGGGTGGGAACCAGGTAGATGGGAGCTATGGGGGGGAAAAAGAGGAACAACTGTAATAACCTGAACAATAAAGATTTATTGAAAAAAAAGAGTAACGTGAAAATAGTTAAGGTACAGACACATACATGGCCTATGTAATAAATAAACAGTATAAAGTACATGACTGTCTAACCACTGTGCTGTACACCTGAAACTAATACAAAATAATAGTGATTGTAAACTGTAACCAAACATTGAAACTTAAAAATCAGGTAAAAGACAAAATTGTAACAAAACAAAAAAAAGAAACAGTATAGTTTAAGTAGCTACACTGTACCAGACTCTAAGTACATTTCCCAGGGACCCTAAACTAGTATTGGCAGGATCAAGATTTCATCTCGACTTCTGCCAACAAAGCCCAGCTTCATTTCACAGCACAATATTACCTCCTCACAGAGTTCTTGTCTGGCTTTACATTTTTAGAAAGCTGTATCTATCAAGATTGAGAGATGATTGCCATCCTTTACAATTGCTGATGCTGGTGTATAAATATAAAAATAGCATAAATGAGAAAAATATAATTAGGAGGAAATCCTTAGTCTTAAGTTGAAGAGGATATAATTGATGACTTTAAGGGTCATTCTAATATTCTTTGGGTTACTTATTTTGCTAAGATATTTGGTAACAGCTAAGAAACCTCTGATTATTTCTTTTCTAACTTTCTGAAATCTGTTCAGAAAGTTATGCTATCGATAGTAATGCTATCTTAGTAATGTTATCTATAATTCCTACCCAATCATCCTATCTAATAAAAGAGAAACATGGTAATTGGCGTACGACCGCTACCCTTCCCATTGGCTAATCAGCGAGATATGCAAATTAACTGCCAGCAAAGATGGCGGCCGGCAGCCAGGCAGCTTGAAACTAACATGAGGCTTGCTTGCTTCAGTGACGGAGGAAACCAACGTTCCCCGCCTGCCTTGCCGGCCTCTGAGCCTGCAGTTTGAAAAACATTTTAACAAATATAGAGACTAAACAAAACCCCAGAAAACTGCTTTCAGCGAGCCGGGATCTCAGAACTGGAATTGATACAGAGTTTCGATTATAGAACCTAAACAAACCAGATACCTGCTTTCAGCAGTGGATGCCTAAGAGCTGGAGCCTCAGAGCTAAAGCTGGCCCAGAATCAAAAAAAAGAAAAAGAAAAAAGAAAAAAAGGAGCAGTTGGGAGCTTCAGTCACCCGCCAGCCTGAAAACAGCCCTCAGCCCCTCACCCAGACTGACCAGGCACCCCAGTGGGGACCCCCACCCTGATCCAGGACACCCTTCAGGGCAAACCAGCCAGCCCCCACACATGCACCAGGCCTCTATCCTATATAGTAAAAGGGTAATATGCCTCCCAGCACCGGGATCAGCGTAACAGGGGGCAGTGCCCAAACCCCCTGATCGCCCTGCGGCTCTGTGTGTGACAGGGTGTGGCGCCCCAACCCCCCCTCCTCACGGGCCCTGCTCTGTGTGTGACGGGGTAGAGCCATAACCTCCCCATCGGCCCTGCCCTGAGTGTGAGAGTGGCGGCGCCCCAACCCCCTGATCGGCCCTGCTCTGTGGGTGATAGAGGGCGACGCCCCAACCGCCCCCCCCCCCCCACGGGCCCTCCTCTGTGTGTGATGGGGTAGAGCCATAACCTCCCCATCGGCTCTGCCCTGAGTGTGACAGTGGCGGCGCCCCAACCGTCTGATCCGCCCTGCTCTGTGTGTGACAGGGGGCGGTGCCCCAACTCCCCTATCGGCCCTACTCTGTGAGTGACGGGGGGAGATCCCCAACCCCCTGATGGGCCCTGCTCTGTGCGTGACAGGGGGTGGCGCCACAACCTCCCCATCGACCCTGCCTTGAGTGTGACAGGGGACGGTGCCCCAACCCCCCAATCGGCCCTACCCTGAGGGTGACTGAGGGTGGCATCTCAACTTTCCGATCCGCCCTGCTCTGTGCATGACAGGGGGCGGCGCCCCAACTCCCCAATCGGCCCTGCTCTGAGCCCGACCACGGGCTGCACCTAGGGATTAGGCCTGCCCTCTGCCACCTGGGAGCAGGCCTAAGCCAGCAGGTCGTTATCTCCCGAGGGGTCCCAGACTGCGAGAGGGCACAGGCTGGGCTGAGGAACCCCCCTCTACCCCTGAGTGCACAAATTTTTGTGCACCAGGCCTCTAGTTCTATATAATAAAAGCCTAATAATCTAAATGTCCGTTTGACCAGTCACTATGATGCGCACTGACCACCAGGGGGCAGACGCTCTGACCGGTAGGTTAGCTTCCTGCTATATTTGCTGGAGACAGGCCGGACACACCCTGGAGTCCTCCTGTGGTCCCTCCCAGCCTCGATCGTGCACTGGTGGGGTCCCTTGGCCTGCCCTGCACCCTCTCGCAATCCAGGACCGCTCGAGGGATTCTGGAGAGCCAGTTTTAGCCTGATCCCTGCAGACCAGGCCATGGGACCCCACCGGTGAACGTGCCTGTAGTTGTTTTATAAAAACTTTAAGAAAGCATTTGCACTAATGTAATTCTTATAACTCTGTAAGAGAGATTAGGTGAGCGGGCTCTAAACTATTATGGTGCCTTGGCCCAAATCACCAAACTATACTAAATACAGAGTAATTGGAAATGCATGTCTATCCTATTCACAACTGGGAACACTTTCCATTACACAGCAGATGCAACCATAATAACAACATTCATTTGTACATCACCATAACTGTCACATGCCCCCCATTTGGTCCTCAGAACAACTCTGTAATGAAAGAAGGCAGGTAATGTTACGCTAACCTCATTTTACAAGTAAAGAAAACTGAGACTCAGAGAATTTAAACCATTTGCTAGAGGATCCTTACATAAGCCTCAAACATAGGCCGGCTGAGGAACTCCAAGTCCAGTGCTTGTTTTGTTACTGAAATTTACTGTCAATTACATGTTGGCTTCAATATAGCTTTGAAACATTTCTTTTCTTACCCTGTATAATCTGGTCTAAGTCTGAACTTTACTAAGTGTACTGAGCTCATGAAAGCATTATGTTCATGCTTGTGTGTGATATAGTAACTTATGTTTCTAATATAATAAGTTTATAATATAAACATATTTTCTAAAAATATTTATCTAAGACTGTCAAAAGGATACCCAATTTTGAATGATCAAGAACAGTTTCTAATTATAACAAAAATCCTACTTAAATCCCAAAAGGATAAAAAAAAAAGATGCCTAAGTTGGCAGTCTGTTAAGTTGTAATCGCCTTCTCCTTGCTTACATCCACTTAATGGCACAGACAGTATCATTGCCTTTCTGTCTTTAATTCCTCGGAATCTCCCTACCCAAATGCACTGCCATTACTAAAGCGCAGAATGATCTCACTTAGTAAACCAGCTTCTTGCCCTTTCATTAGGCCCTAATCTAAATTACGGTATAAAGACATAAGGTTCTGTACTCATGACTGGCTCCTGATAAAGGGCACTGGCTTGCCATGTGGCCTGATGAAGTCCTAGGACACAGAAGGATCTTTTTTGGATTTTATCAGTCAATTTATGTTGAGCCAGAAAAATAAAATATAATCTTTGGCCATCTGGTTCTGTAACACTCTGTATTTGTTTAGAAAGGTCATTGTTGTCAAGTTATTGAATGTTATCTCTGGAATTGACAGGAAGAGAGAAGTTTTTGAAAGCAGGCCAGGAATATTAAAGCACCGGATATTAAGGTGTAAAGTAGTAGTTAAAAGGTTGGGCTTTTAGTGTTAAACAAACTACTGTTCAAATCCCAACTCCATTACCTACTAGTAAGAAGTTATCTTGGGCAAGTCAGCAGCTTACTATTTTTCTCACTGATAAAACATAGATAATGCCACTCTAGAAAGACAGTGCCTCTATAAAATGATACAACACATACATATCACTAGCTTATAGTTACCATTCAAAACCTATTCTATAATTATTATGTGTAATTTGTGCCCTCAATTTAATTATGAACAAAGTTAAAATTTTCATTACTTTCATAAATACTTCTCCAGACAGAAGAGTAAAATTTAAACAGGCTCACAATTTATGCTAAGCATATCTAACATGTGGGTTTAGAGCCTGTATCTAACAAAACCTTCAGTCCATCTTAAGCATTTAAGCAACATTCCTTCTTTCTTCATGAGTTTTATAGCATGTATTACTTTGTTGGTGGAATGACTGGTTTGCTGTGTCACTGAAGAATGAAGACTAAGCAATATCAAATCCATAACTATTTCAGTGGAACTAGTACTGCTATTACTAGACAATATACAATATCCTCATGATGTTATGCAATAGTTATTTTCTTTGCATTAGGTAGTTTTCAATTACTGTTTCACAGCAGTACTACCATCCAGCTATTGCAGTAACGAGATGATTCATAATTGATTCAGACAGGCTACTTAGGCCCTTTCCCTTTGTGAGATTAGCAATGTAGTTAAAAATATACAAATAATTAAAACAAATATTTTAAAAAGCAGCTCAATCAAAACTCCATCCAGAATATAGCCAAAGAGCAATGTTTGCAATTCAGTAGGCCAGATTTCAGGATCTCAAAGGTGGGCACATACTTCACCTGCACTTTGACAGGATTGGTCATCAGGATGTGTTGAACTGAATTATCCCCACACATGACTGGTTTCCCCAAAAATCAAAGTAGCACTAAAGACAGAGCAAAAGCCAGTCTCAGGCTGGGAAAGAACATTTTCATATGTTTTCTACTTCAAGAATTAGCTGCTACACATTTCCCTGTTTGGAGTTAAGAATAAAAAAATAAATTAAATAAATAGAATAAAAGGCACACATCTTTCATATGAACCACTGGGTGGGTTCTCTGCTTTCTCCATAATACTGACTTAGGAGATCTGCGAGTAACTAAAAATAAATTTCATCTTATATGCATACATGCATGGCCCATGGACATAAACAAAAATATGGTGAAGGCCTGGGGTGAGGAAGGAGCTGGGTGGCAAATGTAAGAGAAATATAAAAACTGGAGTAAAGCATAAAATATAGAATAGTTGTTCCCAATGTTAGCATGGAGGCTGTGTGGAAACATACATTGCTGAGTCCCATCCCCATGGAGTCTGATTCAGTAAGAATGGGCTAAAGCCAAGAATTTTGCATGCTGAGAAATTCCTACATAATGCTGGTGCTACCGGTCTGGGAATCGCACTTTGAGAGCCACTCCTTCTCAATTGTCTAAATTTTTAAAATACATTAAGAAACAAAATGTAAACTGGAAATTATTTGTTATGAATGTAGATTTATGAAAGACTTGGAGTTCCAATTAGCAAATCTATATACTACGAGGAAAGGCCTTGGTCCTAATAAAAGGATAGTTAATTGATGTGTTAGTGAATCAAACATATCAGAAGATATCTCCTGTCAAATATTCAAATATGGTTCATAAAAGTACCACTAGAGCCCTCACTGGGTGGCTCAGTTGATTGCAGTATTGTGCCATGCACCGAAAGATTGTGGGTTTGATTTCAGGCCAGGGCACATACCTTGGTTGCAGGTTCCATCCCCAGTTGGGGAGCTTATGGGAGGCAACAGATCAATGTTTCTCTCTCTCTCTTCATCTCTCTCTCTCTCTCTCTCTCTCTCTCTCTCTCTCTCTCTCTCTCTCTGTCTCCCAGTTGGGGAGCTTATGGGAGGCAACAGATCAATGTTTCTCTCTCTCTCTTCATCTCTCTCTTCATCTCTCTCTTCATCTCTCTCTCTCTCTCTCTCTCTCTCTCTCTCTCTCTCTCTCTCTCTCTCTCTGTCTTTTTCTCTACCTCCCTCTCTCCTTCCTTCCCTCCCTCTCTCCTTCTCTCTCTAAATATCAATGAAAACATATCCTAGAGTGAGGATTAAAAAAAAAAGTACCACTGAGTTTGAAATGCCCTTCACCTTCACTATTTGAAGGAAGGAAATTCTAATGTGACAGGCTCCTTGGTTAAAAGGCTTCCCAAAAAACACAAGCTCACAATATTAATGAAGCCTTAAAAATAAAAGGTATCATTATATTCCATTTACAGATGAAATTTCTGCCTAAGAGGGGATAAGACACATCAAAAGGTAAATCAACCAACAAGTGCAGAGTCAAAACTTTAATACAGATTCAAAGTGTTTCTTTTTTTGTTTCAACCTTACAATACTACCGTATAGTCTTTAAAAGAGTCAGAGAGGTTAGAAGCAACACTGAGATCCTAATTCAATCTAAGCGTATGCAAAACAGAAAATGCTGAAATATATACAGCTGTGAGAACTAAATGGATTATAAGCATTATATCTGTTAGTCTTGAACATAATCATAAACATCACCTATAAACTGTACATACTATTAAATGCCTAGACAGGATCATCAAATATAGGGCACTAGAAGGTAGCTGGTCTACCAGCATTTAGCATAGTCTTTGGCAGCACAACTCCACTTAGCAAGACATTTGTGGAGATTGGCTGACAGCAAGGTTCACGAGCAGATGCTGCATGGAAACCACCATATTCAGAGAGAGTTGAAGAACACATTAGGTATACACTGAAGTCATACACTCAAAGATGTGGCATTTATCGGCTGCTTGGAAACCAGAGCCGATAAGCCAGCCCAGAGACAGCAATCACCATTATGATGATGCTATTAAGGCAAGTTTACCCTTAAAAAAGAAAACACAAACATTGGCCCCAAATGGTGTTCTAGTGTTTGAGGTCAGGGAGCAGTGTGAAGACTTGCAATAATTACAGGAAACCTCCTAAAATAACTATTCTGTTTCTTAAGAAAGGGAAAAATAAGTAAACAAAACAAAGGCCTTACATGTTAGCAGTAAGTTAAAAACCCAGGAATGATTAGGATGGCCAATATATATATTTTTTATTTCTTAAAAAACAAAATAACAAGTGTTGGTAAGGCTCTGGAGAAATTAGAACCCTTGTGTGCTGTTGGTCTTACCAATGTAAAATGGTGCAGCTATTATAAAAAATAGTATGGAAGTTCCTAAAAAAATTAAAAACAGAATTGCTATACAATCTAGCAATCCCATTTCTGGACATACTAGTAGTATATCCCAGAAAAATTAAAAGCAAGATTTCTAAGAGATATTTGTACACCCATGATCAATGTGGCATTATTCACAATAGCCAAGAGGTGAAAGCAACCTAAATGCCCATCGGTGGATGAATAAAGAAAATGTAGTATACAAATACAATTGAACATAACTCAGCCTAAAAAAAAAAAAAAAAAAAAAGGGAATCTGTCATACGCTACAATATGGATAAACCTTGAGGACATTATGCTAAGTAAAATAAGACAGTCACAAAAACACTCACACTGCATGACTCTACTTACATAAAACATCTAAAGTAGTCAAACTCTTAGAAAGTAGAACAGTGATTACCAGAGGCCGAGGGAAAGGAGAAAAGAGAGTTATTCTTCAAAGGGTAGAGAGTTTCAGTTTGTAAGATGAAAAAGTTCTAGGGATCTGTATGCATATAGTTAACTCTATTGTACTGCACACTTAACAGTTAATAAGGTTTTAAAAAACTAAGAATAAAAATGTCTTGAAAACTCTAGTAAGGTTAATAGAAGTGTTGGAGAGGTTTAATATCACTGAAGAAAAAACAGTTTTCACATGAGTAAATTTAATCTTTGTCATCTCTTAATAATACCAATTTCTATAATGGTTTCAATCTATGGTTTAAATTTATAATTGATAATGAAAAGGAGGTATACCATATCAGAACTGTTCAGAGGTCTTTTAAAAATCTTACTTATTCTCACCCAGAGAGATGCTCCCAGTTGAGTGAGTCATCATTACTGATGCAACTATGCTTTATTCTTCAACTGTCCTGGACTGAAAACAAATTGAGAATTTCGTTTTTAAATGACAGTTTAACTCATTTGTAAGAAAATTCATTTAAAACACTTTTAAATGAATATAATATGTATTAATATAACATATAATAATGGATATAATAAGGAAATTACATATATTGTTTGATATAAGTAAACTTTCTTCATACCAAAAAGCTAAAAATGGGTTGAAGTTTCTATGCATATAAGATCACATCTCCACTGGGCTGGGCACCTTTGGAGAACAGAACCAATAATATATGAAAAGGCAGATAAAAAAAATACTTCTCAAGACTTCTGAAATATCCTGCCCAGGACATTTCTCTTTTCAACAGCCCTTTTTTATGTGCATAACCTTTTTTCCCCATTATCTCCTCTATCCTCCAAAATCCTTTGTTCATCTTTCTCCCCCCACATTTTAGAGGAAGAAAATAACTAAATTTTCCATACTCAAATTTTAGAAACAAAATCAAAGGTATCTCTCATTTCTGTATACTGCTGTTTCATCTCCAGGGAAACAAAGCCACAATTTAAGAACTAGGGTTAATAAAATCTTTTTACACTGACTTGACTTTGGTGCATTTTTCTTATACCATATTTTTAAAATCTATTGAGAAGTGTCTAGTAGTACCATAAAATTAAGTCCTTAAGAGGCTCCATGAATCAAAATGTTCTACTGGTAAAAATTATATAAAGACATGATTTAATGTGAAAATTATACATTATAACGTCTCTAAGAGAATATTTCAGCTCTGTAATATCATATATCCCTTAATTCCTGACATTTTTGTGTTAGATATTTTCTAATGTACCTTTTTCATTTCTTGTTTCTGTCACTAATTTTTTTGTGTTATTTCCTTAAGTGAATGCCCTTGAATTTACAATTAGCATTTCAACCTAAAACATTCTAGTTTGAATTAATTCCTATGTAAATTTTTTTCCTGCAATATACCTCCATTCCCTTCCCTTTCTTTTTTTAATTATTATTGTCAAACAAACTATGTCTTTATATGTTATAAGCTCATCAACAAAGATTTATTATTACTGCTTCATGCAGTTGTCTTTTAAAACAGGAGAGAAAAAGTTACAAAGAAAAAAAAATGTATTTCCATGTGTATCTTTCATAATACTCACATTGTTACCTTTACTATTGCTCTTTATTTTCTCATGTGGATTAGAGTTTACTGTCTAGTATCCTTCTGTTTCAAACTGAAGGACTCTCCTTAATATTTCTTGTTGGGTCAGTCTGCAAGCAACAAATTCTCTTGATTTTCATTTATTTGTAAATGTCTTAATTTCTCCTTCATCTTTGAAGTTTAGCTAAATACGGAATTCCTGGTTGATAGTCTTTTTCTTTTAATACTCTGAAAATGTCTTCTAGCCTCCATGGTTTCTGATTAAGTTAGCTATTGATCTTATTGGGAATTCCTTTTACATGTTATTTTTTTCTTTCGGCTTTTAAAATTTCTTTCACTTTTGTAAATTTGACTATGATGTGTCTAACTGTGGATAGCACTATTTAACTTAAAGTACACTGAGTAATGTGTAGATTAATATTTTAAATTAAGTCTTCTGCCATTATTTCTTTTGGGACTTCAATTATGCATACGTTGACACACTTGATGACACCCCATAGATCTTGTTAAGCTCTGTTCATTTTTATTTTCTTACTATTCCTCACAATGGATAATCTCTAGTGAATTATCTTTAAATTGACAAATTATTTCATTTGTCAACTCCTATCTGTTAAGCCCAACTAGTAAATTTTCATTTCAGTTATTATACTTTTAAACTTCAGAATTTTCATATGGTACTTTTCCAATAATTTCTATGTTGATTGATATTCTCTTTAGCAAGACATCATTCTTATACCTTCCTTTAATTCTTTACATGATATCATTTAGTTCTTGGAACATATTTATAAAAACTGACTTAAAGTCTGTCTATTAAGCCCCGATCTGAGATCCCGATGGGACATTAATTCTTTTAGCAGATTTTTGTGGTTTTCTTTCCTGTGTATGTGGTATACTTTCCTATTTCTTGCATGTCTCAATTTTTTGTTCAAAACTGAACATTTTAGATAATGTATTTTAACAACTGTAGTGTCAAATTCTCCACACTGCCCCACCAAGATTTTTAACACCGATTTTGTTTTTATTGATGACACTACAAATAGTTTAGCACTTTCATGAGCTAATTTTGTAGATTCTGTGTTCCCTGTAGTGTGCTGGCCACTGAGCCCTCTACTAATTTTTTTTAAGTCCTATTTTTATTTTTAAGCCTGGCTTTTTAGGAGTCACACTAGGTCAGTATAACTTAGTGGTCAAACCAATGACTGGTTAGAGGATTTCCTTAAATGTTTGCCTGTATGTCTTCCATCATTTGCCCAAGGAATTTTTATGAGTAGTCACACCTTTGAAATTCAGTCAATTTATAAAACAGTCCTAGCTTTCTTTTCCTACTTACATAAAACCTCAGCCATAGGTGATCTCCTTCCCCAGGTCTTTCCTGGGCATGTGCACAGCTGTGCACATTGTGCAACCTTTTAGATCCCCAGGAATACTTTGGAGCTTTTCCAAATTCCCTAGGGTTGGCTAATTCTCCAAGATTTCCTTTTAAAATCCTGAGCAGACACTTGTTTGCCCCAACTGAAATCACAGCCTTAAGCAGGGGATATGTTGCCAACAGTTGCTATTGTTTCAGCAAAACCCTGATAGGCCTCTTCTTTTCCCAACTGGGCTGAGCTCTGAGTCAAATCAAATAGTCAACCACTCTCTGAGAATAGAGTTTTCCCAGGGAGCTGCAAGCTTGGACAACATATCAACTGTGCTTTGGAGCTGGTGTTTTTAATGAATATCCAAAAGTGGTCAGATCTCTCCACTGTCTGGTCTGTAATGCTGCCAGCTTTTGCTATATCACTAAGCTGGGGAAAGAGGAAAGATGGAAATCACTTCTAGTTAAAATGTCACAGGTTCCACTGTCTTCTCATGGTTCAGTAGTTTTCTCTTGGGCCATGGATTTTCAGTTCATTCTCTGGTTAACTGCCAGAATTCTGAAATGGTTGGTTGTAATTGTTTTGTCCATGTTTTTGTTGTTTGAGCAAATAAAAGGAGGCCCTCGTTCCACCAATGTGAAAGCCAATCAATCTCTGGAATTTTAAATCTATCTTCTTGTAGTTTTAAACACAAAAAGCATTTTAACAAAAAATTTGTTTAAAAAATTATACTTATAAATTTTTGGATCATTGATTCTTATCTCTAGTAGAAACATGAAAAAAAACCATATTTCAATATTTAAAGTTAAATAGTAGAGACTCTACTCTCTGAGAGGAAAAACTAAACTGCATGAGCAATGGCTCAATATATTCCCTGCTAATTAATATGTAAATGATCAAAAATAAGGTGACTCCTGGTCTTAGATCCACTTTCAGCCCCAAAAGACTTGCCCAAGTCTTTTCTGGATAACAGAAATAAGTGCAAGTGAGGAAGAAAGACTACTCCACCTTATCTTACCTGGCTGACCCAGGCCAAATCCAACAACTCTGACAGGGAGAAAAGAGTCACAAAAGACTGAGAGTGAGAAACTTAACGGAGAAGAGGAATCAGAGCCCTGAACATAGACAGCAACCCTATTGCCTGAGAATCAGTATGGAGAGATTGGTTTACCTCAGGTTCACCCAAGTATCAGCCAAACCCATGTAGTTGTGGTAGAATAAGGTGAGCTTCTGTAAAGGAAAAGAATTATTTATTACTATTATCCCTCTTCAATATTGCATGATATTTGCAAGCCATGGAATGACCAAAACTGTCAAAAGAGGACAAGCAAAGTAAATATCCTTTAGCAAAACTTTTGTTTTCAAGAACACTGTTATGCTTCTTTTGCTTTTTTTATTGTTGTGTAACAAACCACCCCAAAACTTACTGGCTCAAGAAAAATAACCATTTGTTTGTAATGCTGCAGGCTAAGCTGGGCTTACCTAGGCACTTCTGTTTCTCCTGCTGATGGTTACTCGTGATTACTTTCAGCTGGCAGGGGGGAGGTGGGCTCAGCTAGAGTACTAGGGTACCTAGGTTGCTATTTCCATGCAATCTCAGGGCCTCTCTGTCTCCATGTGACTTCTTTTCCAAATGTTGTCTCTGTGAAGGTAGCCAGATTTCTTACATGATGATTCAGGTCTCCCGAAACACTAAAGCCAAAACGACGTGGCCTTCTTAGGGCTTACATCCAGATCTGGAGGAGTTTAATTCTGTGGCATTCTGTTTTGTAAAATAAGCTACTGGCCCAGTCCCGATTGAAAGGAAAGGGACTTCACATGGGCATGAATATCCAGAGGTGTGATTCACTATAACCACCATCAATGCTACAGAACAGCAATTTTCAACTGGTATGCTGCAAAGATTTCTGAAACATGCAACACCTAACTAGTCAGGGGTACTGACCTCTTTTCCCTTAGATTGTCAAATTAAAAAAAAAAAAGACCACAATCAATATAACAATAGCTATCCAGTATGAATGCCCTGTCTTGAACCATAAATACATAGGTCATATAATACAGTTGCATCTTATTGGTCACATCACATAATAAGGTTGCATCTGATTAGCTAATTCTTGGTACTAGAAAAACTTATATACAAGTATAGGCAACTGATTTTTAAAAGTCACTTTGGAGCAAAAAAGGTAGGTAATTACTAGTTTTTTTTATCAATCAAAATTATACGTTTATTTTTATCAGATCTGCAAAAAATATATTTTTTGGTGTGCTGCAAAATTTTAGTAGTTTGTGTGTGCCATGAGATTTTTTTAAAAAAAGGTTAAAAATCACAGCTATAGGGAGCATTTGAGAGCTTGCTCCTAAGCATATATTATCAGGTAAACTTTTCCTCCCTCCCTCCCTCCCTTCCTCCCTCCTCCCTCCCTTCCTTCCTTTTTTAAATCACTGCTATAGAAAACTAAGACATTAAGGCCAACGTTCACATGAAATGGGAGCAATACAAAGAACTATAAAATGGTTAAAGCTAAATGAAGACTGGGCAATTATAGTCAAACTAGAGGCCCAGTACACGAAATTCGTGCACGGAGGGGGGGGGGTCCCTCAGCCTAGCCTGCACCCTCTCCAATCTGGGACCCCTCAGGCAGTCGGACATCCCTCTCGTAATCCAGGACCACTGGCTCCTAACTGTTCACCTGCCTGCCTGCCTGATCGCCCCTAACCACTCTGCCTGCCTGCCTGATCGCCCCTAACTGCTCTCCCCTGCCCACCTGATCGCCCCTAATTGCCACCGTGGCTTTTTCCGGAAAGGTGTCCAGAAGACATCTGGTCTAATTAGCATATTACCATTTTATTAGTATAGATTCCATTCTCTGTGCCTTCCCATACTGAGCGTCAATCTAGATTCAGTGAGAATCTTAAATATAGGTGGGAGAAAATATGAACCTGATTAATCACTTAAAAGCCATATGACCTTGGATAAGTCAATCATCCTCTCTAAGTTTCAGCTCCTCAGTTGTAAAATGGAAAAGTATACAGGCCCTGCTTATCTTAAAGGAAAACTGTATGGAACAAATAAGATAAGAAATGAGTAAAAAGCTTTGAAAACTAAACTGCTACACAAAAATAAGAAAGTATTATTTATCTAACAGATCCTAAGTATAGTCAACCTAAGTAGGCTCTATTCTCTCTATTAATCCTATCTAATAAAGAAGGAATATGCTAATTGACCCTCACACCATCACAAAGATGGCAGCACCCACAGCCAATAAGGAGGGAATATGCTAATTGACTACCATGCCCTCAAAGATGGCGGTGGCCACAACCACAAGATGACGGCGCCCAGTCCCCTCAGCCCCACCGGGGCAGCAGACAGGCCCAGCCTTGCCACACGCCTGTCTCCAGAGTCTCCCAGTCCCCTCAGCCCTCCAGTCGCTCAGAGCCAGCCCGAGGCGCAGGCAAGCCTTGGCTGTCAGCTGCCCAGCTCTCAAGGGCAGGCCCGAGGTGCAAGCAAGCCTCGGCTGTCGACTGCCCAGCCACGCAGGGCTGCCCGAGGCTCAGGTAACCAGGGCCGGCTGAGGCTTGTGCTGCCGGCAGTGGCAGCAGCAGAGGTGTGATGGGGGCATCACCTTCCCCTGATCGCTGGGTCGCCTCTTGCCCCTGAGGGCTCCCGGACTGTGAGAGGGGGCAGGCCGGGCTGAGGGACCTCCTTCCAGCATGAATTTTCATGCGCCGGGCCTCTAGTAAAATTATAATAACCATAGTTAATTACTCCATATGCTAAATTACTACCCACAGCAATGATATTATATAGCAGTGATGGCGAACCTTTTGAGCTCGGCATGTCAGCATTTTGAAAAACCCTAAGTTAACTCTGGTGCGTGTCACATATAGAAATTTTTTGATATCTGCAACCATAGTAAAACAAAGACTTATATTTTTGATATTTATTTTATATATTTAAATGCCATTAAACAAAGAAAAATCAACCAAAAAATGAGTTCGCGTGACACCTCTGACATGCGTGTCATAGGTTCACCAGCACTGTTATATAGTACAACAACAGGCTAAAAGTACCCTATGTTCTGTTACTATAAAGAATAAACACCAACACTAAATGTTTATTGTTTTCTGATTATATGTCAGGTGCTCTTAGATACTTCAGGTAAACTATAATCCTTACAATAAGTCAACAAGGTAGGTATTATCCCTCTTTTAAAAATAAATAAATCGAGTCAAAATACTGATTAGTTAAGTGAACTGCCCTGGTCACACAGCAGTAAATAGAGAAACCATTATGAATTTTTAATATATAATAGGTACTTAAACATTTGTTGTCTAAGTTAAAGAACAAATAAATAAAGCCAGGACTGTCTGACATTTAAAGAAAGGAGTCTTTCAACTATAGCTATTAAAATATCTCCCTCCCATAATTTCTATTTTATATGCAGCAATTGAAACTGTAATCACAGCAAACATATATAATTACATGAGCAATTCATCATCTTTCTCATCTGCAAAAATTGTTTCCCGTCTAAAAAGTATCTTCATTTTTTTAAAGGTCTAATCCTTAATCCATCTACCGAGTCATTATGAATTATAATGGTCATATTAAAACGTGGAAATACCAAGTGGAAAACAGTGATACCAACGTATCTCTAAAATAAAACAAAAACCAGCAAATATTTTTAAATGGCAAAATACGTGCATTCTGAATGACAAATAAAAGTTCACATCCTTATATTATGAAGAGATCTTAAAATTTAAAAGGAGGAGGAGGAACAAAAGAAACTGCCCAACAGGAAAATGGGCTAAAGATATAAATGGATAGTCAACAAAAAAATACAAATGGTTGATAAACATGCTTTTAATTTTTTTTAGTCATTCATTATTTAAAAATGCAAATCAAAGTGAGATTTTTATTCAACTATCAGATTGGCAAAAATACAAAAAAAAAAAAATTTACAAAGATTGATCATGTCCAGTGTCAGAGAGCATACAATGGTATGACCTTTCTAGAAATCAATCTGCTGGTTGATAAAAACATTCAAAACGTGCCCAGATCTTCTAGCCAGGGATTCCATTCCTAAGAATTCATATAAAGGAAATAAATACCTGCACAAAGATGCACATACAATTAATCATAATATCAATACAAGAGACCATCCTAAATGTTGAGAATTGCTTAAATTGATACATTCATATAATGCCAATAAAGAGATAGAAAATGTTATTACCATGAAAGGATGTTTAAGATATGATTGTCAAAGTTAAACAAATTTTATGACCCAATTTTTGTGTAAGGTTTGAATTTGTAAAGGAGAGCAAATGCATGAGCAGAAGCACAGCCGAGAGCACCAATGTGAGCACAGATGCACTCACTGCGACAGGAATCCTGAGGAAATGTGACAGTAATCTCGTGAGCAGATGTGTAGTCATCATCAAGCAGAATGATGATGGTATTTTTTTGCTTTTTGCTTTCTTTCTTTGTAACTTCCTGAATTTTCAGAATGTTTTACAATGAGCATATGTAATTTTTGTGATCATAATACAATAAAATTATTTTTATTTAAAACTAGAGGCCTGGTGAACGACATTCGGGCACTGGGGGGGCAGGTTCCCTCAGCCTGGCCTGCGCCCTCTCACAGTCCGGGACCCCTCGGGGGATGTCCTACTGCCGGTTTAGGCTCGCTCCCTCCACCACCACCGCTGTGCTCGCCAGCCGTGAGCCCGGCTCCTGTGGGAGCACGCTGACCACCACTGAGTGTCTGCCCCATGGTGGTCAGTGCACATCATAGCAATCAGTTGTTCCGCCACTTAGCTTATTTGCATATTAGCCTTTTATTATATAGGATGATGTCAACTGTCATAAACCCAAGGTCCCATAAACTTTCAAGTGTTATTACTTTAATGTAAAATGCTAATTTAAAAATCAGTTGATGTGGATACCAAATGAAAATATATATTCCTTTCAAATGATAAATTCAAAATCAAGTAGTTTCTATCCACAAATCATCTGAATTTATGATTTCTTTAAAAATGTCACTTCAAAAATTAAAGCAGAAATGTTTGTGTGCTATAGAATATACTTGGCATAAATATGCTATATTATGTCTTTGTGAAATAACTTGCATATGTAAAGTCCTAAAGACTTTGATTCTATCACTCAAAAATCCAGCATCACTTGGTATGTTAACTTAGGAGCCTAACTTATACTCGTTATTTATAAAGTATAATGGGAATTTTCAATTAACCATGGTTAAGTGTACCCACAATTAATCTTGCTTTTCCGTTTAGTTATTGCACCCAGAGTGTGAGCAGGGTAGTTACTTGTTTGGTAGCTCTCTCAGCTCTGTTTACGTTGAATGAAGCCAGGATTCTAGAAAAAGAAATGCTTAAAACTAATTAATTATTCAACTTGGATAGTGGATGAGCAAATGAATAGCTACTATCCTCAGGATTGAATGTGAATAACATCCAGGTATACCACTACCCTGTTCCCCACCTAGGGACTCTGGAAACTTTGGGGGCCACTTAGGTTGCCACAACAATTGGGGAGCCACTTTGGACCACATATGCTAAACATGCTGCTACGTGGGGATCCCACCAAGTACTGCCCCATCCACAATGACAACAGTGTCCCCATTAAGACAGGAACCAAAATTTTCTTGTTCATTATTGTATTTCTAGCCTACTATATAGCAGGCATTAAATAATTATTTGTTGAACAAAGTCAAAACAAGCAACTTCTAGCTTGAGTGAGAGACAATATAAAATAATGAAAAGTGACAAAAGAGAAATTAGACAGTTTTCTACTTTGTCACGAGAGGCCTTTGTGACTGTGCTCATTATGTTTAGGGGACTTCTAGGATCAGATACATCCATCCGAGATATGGAGAAAAGCATAACATTCCACACCCAAATATAAATTATAAGAGGGTTATTTTCATATACACCTTCCTCTATTAGTAAAACTAAGCAATTGTGTCAACTTAAGACATAAACATTGTGCCAACTTAGCTCAATCTTGCCTTGGCAACTGGGTGGCAAAACAGTGTTGCGGTTTTAAAGTCTGGGCTCCGGAATAAGACTGCTGGGTTTAAGTTTGGCTTTACCATGCATTACCTGAGTAATTTACTTAACATCTTAACATACCATTCAAACTCTGGCAATTTACTGAACATCCCCTAGCATCGGTCTTCTCATATATAAAACAGAATAATGAAACAGGTTCACAACACCCTATTCTTAGCCCCTGGGCCAGATATGTCACATGACTTAGAAATGTTTGAATTTTAGAAAGTACTACCAGATATCTTACACCCCAACTGGATCTAGAGCAGCAACCCATAATCACACACATTAACATTTCTATAGCTAAATGAATGAACGTTCAAAGTGTTCAGGTTTGACTAACTCAAAAACCCATGAGTTGTTTTGAGGCTAAATCAGTTTTGCCACAAACTTAAGGAACTGGTGATTTTTTAAAGCCTTTTGAAATTCACAAGTGAATATAAGGAATCATGGGTCTGTAGGACCTACTCCCCTCAGATAATGTGAAGGTTAAGTGAGTATATATAAGGTATTTACTCAGTGCCTCTCACATGGGTAGCACTTAATAAATATTGGTTATCATTATAAAACTAGAGGGCCAGTGCACAAAATTCATGTACTTGGGAGGGGGGGTGTTCCCCAGTCTGGCTTGTGCACTCTCACAGTGCGGGAGCCCCGCGATTGATCTCCCCAAAGAGGTAGGCCCCACCCACCCATCCAGGGCTCCTTGATAGATTGCCCCAAAGAGGTAGGCCAGAGCTGAGGGTCCCACCTCTGCACCACACAGAGCCGCCGGGACCCACCTCCGTGCAGCGCACGTAGTGTCAAGTCCCCGCCTACCCGCGCTCGCCCGCTACGCATGCAGTCTACTGGTGACGAATTGTCACAGCGTGAGGGCATCACAGCGTGAGGGCATCACAGCGTGAGGGCATCACAGCGTGAGGGCATCACAGCGTGAGGGCATCACAGCGTGAGGGCATCACAGCGTGAGGGCACCACAGCGTGAGGGCACCACAGCGTGAGGGCGTGACGACCACATAGGCTTTTATTAGTATAGATTAACAAATGAGATACAAGATAACTATAGTAGTAAGCGGACTTGTGTTAGCTGGGGTAGGAGGAAGGGGTAGGGTAAGTAGTGGTTAGAAGGGAATCTAAGACAATTATGTTAATTAAAATAAAACAAAATGAGAACTGATGGACCCTAAATTGAAATAATGCATGTATCACACTGAACTCTTAAGTAAACACTCACTTCCTTTTAATAAAAGGGAGTTTCTCCAGGAGTTAAGATCTGAAGATGTTTCATATTTTCTATTTTACATGTGGTTTCCTCCTACTTACAACTCTATATAGCTTTCTTCCTAAAAGTGGGTCTGATAATGAAGCTTTTGCTCAAGGTAGGTCCAAAACTGGTTTCTCCTTAATTTAAAAAAGCAATAAATTCTTGTGGACTATAGCAGGATACAGTAAAATTTGAGAAATTAAATAGTAAATGCAAGAAGTATATTGAACCCTATCTCCAATATATGCCCATTTATCTCCTCCCTGTCTACTGGTTTCCTGAACTAAACTTCCAGAGAAACTATAAGACTTAAGGGGGAAATGAAGAGAACTATCACTTATTGGTACTACTCTGTGCCAAGCATTGGATTATGTACTTCACATATATCCCTTATTTAATTTTTACAAGTCTGCAAGGCAACAGTTATTATCCCATATTACATAAGGATATTGAATTAATAAGTGGGTGAACTAAGATTCAAGCTCAGGTTTGACTAACTCGAAAACCCATAAGCTGTTTGCTCTAGAATACTTTGATAAAGGATAGAGCTTTATTCTCACATTCTTGACTGTTAGCTTCCTTTGTATTTGTATAAAGTATTTTTTAAGTGCACATAAGATTAAATTTATATTATCTCTTAGATTAAATGCATTATAGTTCTTTATATAATCCAAAATTTGAAATGCACTTGCAATTTTTATCTTAATTTATCTCTGAAAAAAATAATAAAAGGATATCCATAAATTACATGTATCCTCTTTAGTTATAACAGCATATTCATGTGCATATTGCATTAAGTTTCCAAGCAATTAGCAACACAATTATAGTCAACGAAAGTCAAAGAACTTCAAATTTGAGAGAGATTTTAAAGATAAAATGTATATTTTGTTGAATAACCATTCTGGTCATGAATCTTTTTATGGAGTTTAACCTCCCAAATATCTCTACCATTCCAGAGTTCATTGACTTTTTAGGGGGTGTATTCTTTATGACAAATTAAAATTACTCTTTCTATAATTTAAACTCATTCTATTTCAGCCGGGCTTTTAAGACGATAACAAGTCTCTAACATACCTGTCATTTTGCTACTTTATTGATTTTCACTGCAAGTTTGTAACAAAAAAAAGAGAAATACAAATACATTTGAAAACAGATTTTAAGTTTTCTCCCCTCCTTTCCCCAGACAAAATGAGTAACTACCATGCTTCAATCTTTCCTCACTCTTGTCAATATCCATTTTTGCTGCCCTTTAAAGTGCCTCTCTATGTTCAGAATGAACTGTTGAAAAAAAATAATTGAACATTACCCTATACTACTATTTTAAAACCACTTGTCATTGGCCCTGGTAAAAAGCTAGTATCCTGTATATCCTGTGTACTACGTTAATTCAGTAAATTAACTTAGCTGAAGAGGAACAGAAGTAAAAGAAATGCCAGGTTTAACCCTGTTTCTAACTCTACAGTGCCAGTAAGGAAAAGGTATATAACCTTGATCATCACTTTTAGTAGAATGCAAGAACAAAACTGAGGCATAGATTGCTACTCTAATTTACAGTCTTTGCAAAAATGAAAACAGAATAGTTCTGAAATCCTATCTCCCAATGAAATGCTACTCAAAGGAAAAAAGTCCAAAAGGGACCTGCTCTACAGGTGACCAATAGTCCCAAGGTGGCTCCTGAAGAACTTTTATGACTGGAAAATCAAATTTGAATTATTGAATAATTTGAATATAATTACTTTTATAGTGGATAAGAATGCCAGAGTAAAAGTCACAAGATCTCGGTTCACATGCTAGAATCTCGCTGGGTCTCTGGTTTGCCCATCCATATTATGGAGACAACCCCTACCCTCTAACTGAGCAGCTGGGAAAAGTTAAATAAGATGCTACACACACAAGCCCTGGCCCGTTTGGCTCGGTGGATAGAGCATCGGCCTGCAGACTGAAGGGTCCCAGGTTCAATCCAGGTCAGGGGCACATGCCTGGGTTGCGGGCTTGATCCCCAGTGGGGGGCATGCAGGAGGCAGCCAGTCAATGATTCTCTCTCATCATTGATGTTTCTCTCTCTCTTTCCCTTTTCCTTCCTCTCTGAAATCAATAAAAATATATATTTTTAAAATAGATGTTACACACACAAAATAACTTTGTAAAGTGTGATCTATATAAATGTAAAGTATATGCTATACAATATGTAAAAACAAACATTTTCTTCCCTATCACTCCCCTATACAAGTCAACTACCTTATTTCATATATAATAAAGGATTTTAATGCTATCAAAGTGGATGGTCCAAAAATCATATTAAAAGAAAAAGTGGGATGGATAGACACATATAGAATCGTTCTCTATTGGTTCTTGGAATAATACAAGAGAAGGATTCTACACACACATCTTTTGGTTTTTACTTTACATTTTCTCTAAACTATTTTTAATAAACATTATTTGTAAGCAATTTTAAGAGAACTATACTATGGAAACTTTTTTTTTCTCTCCGGGCCCATACAAGCTTTCACAGTTATTAGGTTCATATGTAAATACTGAGTGATAAGGGAAAAGAATGTCAGATTTATCTGTTTGATACAGACAATTCAAATGGTTTGAGAAATATGATGAAGTTGCAAAATTAATTAGAAAACTATTTGAAAGAGTTGGTATTATATCCCTTTAAATATAGCATGATAAAGATTATTAAAACTATTAAATTATAACTTCTGTATATAAATGCATCATTTTTTGTTATAAATCATGTTACAAATGTCTAAGACACAAAACTGTTCAATTTATCTTTCTTACAACCTTACATCAAAAAAGTATAAAAACTTGGAACACACATCAGGGAATATTTGGTGCACTCTTTGGAGGACTTCTATAAAACAACAGTTTTGAAATGGAGGATATAGCTCCAGTTAATTTTTCTTGAGTCTTGGTTAAGTTTCTTAACCAACAGATTATACATTTATCTTCTCATAGGAACTGAAGACTGAAGAAATGTTAAAATAGCAAAGTTTTATCATCTTAAAAGGACTGGCAATTTCATTTCAACTATGTGGAAAGGTAAAAAGTAATTTGGGTGCAAATATAATCTCAAAGATTAAAGGTGAACAGTTTACATGGACTCAGAATCAATGCTTATCCCTCTGATGCCAGCCCACCCTCACCCCTGCCCCACCCCCTTTTCACCTTTCTTAAGGCCTCTTGTAATGGAAGCAGAAGTTCACACACCAAACTGTAGCACCTTCCTACATAGCCAACCCATTATTGAGTAGAACAATTATGACATCAGCACTATGTTAGCTAATTATTCCACCAAATAAATAAAATCCAATGATCTCCAATACGACCATGTCATTGACTTGATTACATACGGATAGCTGCTGTATTTTACTATCTTTAATTTGAATTCCCTCTGATATAAGCTTGATGTCTGGTAATGTGTGAAACAACTGTGGAAATGCATGTAGCATGTACACTTAACTGACTGCCATTTTAGACTGCCAAACCCATGCATCATGGGTACCAAAGAGATGGGAAAAGACTAACAAAGGGTCTGATATTTGTTTTCTCATTAAATGAGCCTGAGTAGTGCCTAGAAATTTCCCATTATAGGAGCCTCAATGCTCTTTCTTAACTATTTCCCTATAAATTATGCGTGCTAGCCACTACTTTTCAACGCAGCATGCCATTAATCCTACTTGGGACAGGTTAGGGAGGAGGGTAGGAAGGAGGAGTTCTCTTGTGGTTTCTAAGTCCCACAGAAAGCTAAGTTATTCAACGCTTTTAAAAATAATAACTGTAACTACATAACAAAGTGAAGAACACTCTAATACTGCTTTTTTCTTAAACATATATAAATTCTAAAAGAAAATTCCTCACACTATTAACTACTACTGACCATCAGGAAAGGAAAACCTATCTTAAAACAAAATCCTCAAAAAGAACTTGGTAATTAAAATCGTATATGTAAAATGTTACTGAAAAATTCAAACATAAGATCTTATCTGACATGTTAAAATACTCTAAATGTTGCATACATATAGTTTAAAATTTATAGAGAACATGTGATCAATTACCTCATATTCTTTCCATGAGCCAAACTCAATGTATTCTCTACCATAAAATGCCAGAATGATCAAGTGGCCTAAAATATTAAAAGCAAGAAGAATAAGGTAAATATTAAAAATAAATTATTTAAAATCTAGATGCTGTTATTTATTTAGTTTATGAATAAATATTGTGATATAACAATTATTTTTTCATTATTTCTCAATTAGGTGACATACAATATTACATTAGTTTCAGGTATAAAACATAGACATTAGACATTCATATAACTTATGAAGTGATCACTCCAATAAGTCCAGGAATTGATCTGATACTACAACTGAATTATATTTAAGGTATTTTTTTACATGGCTATATTTTTAAAAGCTTCCTCCTTAGCCAAAAATGATATTGTTTTGATTTTACAAGGAAGGAAAGAGAACTTTCAAAGAATAAGCATACTATTCTAATAATCAAGAAAAATATGTTAGGACAAATAATACAGAGAACAATCCTAGAAAAATCTGTACCATTAAATATTGATTTTTGTTGTTGTTGTTAACCCTCACCAGAGGATATTTTTCCATTGATTTTTTTTTAGAGAGAATGGATAGGAGGGGAAGAGACAGTGAGAGAGAAGCATCCATGTGAGAGAGACACATTGATTAGTTGCCTCCCATTCGCACCCTGGCCAGGGCCTGGGATGGAGCCTGCAACCGAGGTATGTGCCCTTGACCGGATTTGACTCAAACTCAGTACCCTTTAGTTTGTGGATCAACACTCTATCCACTGAGCCAAACCAACTAGAGAGAAAAAAACAACAACTGTCCTTTTAAGTGGTAAAGATGAAAGACCAAACAATTCTGAGAATCAGCCTGCTAATTTCTTGTATACAGCGATGTAAAAGTGAAAATGGATTAGCAGCTGACACACCTTTACTCATTCCTTTTTAAAATAAATAAGATTTGGTTCTTAAAAATAAATAAGTAAAGATACATAAGCAGGTCACAAAGGTCAGGAAACTAGTAAGACATGCATAATTATTCAGTTTTATGAAAATTTTTAAAAGAAGTCTTTGGTTCAGGAGAGAACAGGCAAGGCTATTTTAAACTAAATATTTTTATTAGGTGATAAAGTAAATTTAGGGTAACTGCTATACAAACAGGAACTTAAGTGTATTTGTTTATACATATTATATCTTTTTTTGCCCTAAATATGTCCCATAATATCAGAAATCAATTTAGTAGAGTATATCTGATCCTTTAGTCAATCATAAACAGCATAATAGCTATCTGGCATGATTTAGTTTTACTTGTTTTTCTTTTTTCTTTAAAGGTAAAGATGACACTAAGCAACAGTTGCCATCAATTTTTATGCTGGTCCATTAAACTTAGAGAAATAACAAAGCAAACAGGTACAGCTCAATATATATGAACAGGCAACAGTCTAAATACACATATTTGAGGTTACTTGAACAAGACAAGACAAAGATCACTACAATAATCATAGGAGTTTGCTGCATACAGCAAAAATGCAATAATCTACTAGTTAACACACCAGAATTCTCAAAAAGAATTTGGTAATTTTAACCCTATTATCAAATGGTCCTGTTACTTTACTGTCATTATGAAATATTACATATTTTTCTGATGTGAGATATTATTATTGTACATATTTATTATACACTAAATGACTAAACAATACTTCAGAACAACTTTGAGCAAAATGACTATGAATTATACATACCTATTTCTAAGAAAATTCTACCTACCCCTTTAATTCTAATTCTTTTCTCCAACTTAAGCTCCCCTGTATTTAACTTTTTATGTGAATATCAAGTTAGAAAATTCAAGCTAATATACAGTTATCCGCATCTTCTACTCCCCTCCAAACAAGTTACAATACCTGCTTTGACTACATCCTTTACTACCTCATTCTGATACTAACAGAATTGCTCAAGAACTCTTTTCTTGATATCTTACAAGTTCCTTAGCCACCATACCAGTTCACTGATGATACAAATTTGTCTTTGTCACTTATCACTTTAACCTTAAAATCCAACTCATTTCTTAAAGCCTGTTCTCATATATTATTAAGTTATTCATTTAAGAATCACAACTATGTTAAGTACCACACATACCGTACAAATATTAAATATACATGGTGCAAACGCTCCATGGGTAGCTCACACACTACCATGCCAATTCACAAGATGGTCTCTCCCTCAAAGCTCCACATTGGCCCCAGGAGAACTTATTTTCCTCATTTCTTCCTATATGCTACAATGATTTTTTTCTCACATCTCTGGCACAGCTATTCGAAGTATCTTCATCTTGCCCTTTAACATTTATTGCATCACTGCAATGTGCTTGGCAATGTGCTCTCAGTTGATTAGGATAAAATGGTAAATAAAACACAGTTATTTTGCATTCGGGTCCCACCTCATCTGCTCCCACATATTGTCCTAACTTTCTCAGTGGCTTTATCATTCTCCTGGAACCCAGTGATCTTTCACTTTTCCACCATCATTTTCTCATACTTCATAACTAATAGTAAACAAGTCCTGTTGAATTGGTACTCATGTCAGATGATCCATTTCAGCACCACCCTGAGACCTAGGCGAAAGGGGCCATTGCCCAGGGCCTGGCACTATAGAGAACCCACTTTGGCCCACTGGTCAGGTACTTCCTCATGCAGTGAAAAGTCTGCACAGCCCAGGGCCATGCTCTCTGACTCCTCTGCAATCTACCTCAGCAGACTCCCAGTACCCTGAATTCCCATGCAAAGCCCTGAACTATCAATCCTAGGGAAGATGGAGATGGAGGCATTAAGAGTAGTCAAGAGATAGCTTGTAACAGGTGAGGCAAGGTTGCTTGTGGAGTGAGCATGTGGACATGCCATGGCAAAGAGCCTTGGGTACAGGGAAAGGGAGGTACACTGCAGGGCACAGAGGTGTTGACAGAAAGCCATTTCCCTTTGCCACTATGTTCTACAACAGAACTGAAAAACCTGAGAATACTAAATGGTCATCCAACACATTTAAATCTGTGCTTGTCAAATTAGGAGAAAAACGGTATCTTAACAATTAGTTGATTTACAACATTTACGTATGTAAAAATACCATGTTTCCATTTGTATCCTTTATATCCATTAGTGAATGGAATAGGCCTATTTGCAATGAAGGTTCCCCAGCTCCAATCTTTATTATAACTGCAATCTATCAAATAATGATGTAATAGTAGCAGAGTAGCAGTAGTAAAAGTAGCATTGATAATACCTCTCACTGAAGGTCCTAGCACAATACCAAGCATTTAATCTATACTAAACTCTTTCATACCCCTTTTGTTACTTACAATCCCAATGGCTAGTTATGCACATCTTATCTATAAATGGAAAGAACAAGTGGCAAAATTAGAATTCTAACCATGGTGTTTATGAACTAAAAGCCCAAGTTTGCCCTAGCCCATTTGGCTCAGTGGATAGAACATCGGTCTGTGGAATGAAGGGCCCCAAGTTCGGTTCCAGTCAAGGGCACGTACCTCAGTTGCAGGATCCTCCCCAGCCCAGGCCCTGGCCAGGCACATGCAGGAGGCAACCAATCGATGTATTTCCCTCATATCGATATTTCTGTCTTTCCCTCTCTCTTCCACTCTCTCTAAAAATCAATGGAAAAACACCCTTGGGTGAGGATTAAAATAAATAAATAAATAAATTAATTAATTAATTGCCCAGGTTCTTCATCCTATACTTCCTTTCAGATGACCCAGAGAGGTTTACCTGGCTTTACTTATTTATTTTTTTGAAAAATTTTAAAATGTTTTTGCTGATTTTATTTTTAAAAATTTATCTTTATTGTGGAAAGTATTACAGATACCCCCTTTTTCCCCCATTGACCACCTCTACCCAGCACCCGCCCTAGATCTACTCCCTGCCAATCTTTACAGATCTGCCAGATTAATCTCCTGAAAGCATCACTTTCATCTTCACACTTGATCCACTTTAAAAATATATACTGTCTGATTATGCTCTATCCAGTTAAATTTCAAATCCTTAGCCTGATTTTCTTTCCACTCCATCTGCTTCATTATTTCTCAACAAACTCTTCAAACTCTTCACACTAAAATCTACCTCTAACATGTGCTTAACCCCTTCCTCACAGACTTATACACCACTCAGTCTTCAAGATCCACCTCATGTACTACACCTCCTCCAGGAAGACTTCTCTAACTACTCATGCCCAGAATCTTCTCGCCCCATTTTTTATTTACACGTAATACTAGTAGTTTCTAAGCATTCAGCAAGTAATTAAGCTATGCAGAGAGATTATTTATGAAGTTAATGTATGAATCTTCACTGAGCTGGACATAATATTCAATTAAGTAAAAAAGGTAAAATTATATTCTACATTTTTACAAGTGGACAATTTCACCATATGTACAAGATGATAAGTCAGCGTTACATATTCATTGATGTCAAGAAAAAACATTTTATCAGAATCTATATATATAAAAGGCTAATATGCAAAGCATCCCCTCAAGAGTTCAACTGGGAAACCAGGAGTTTGATCGCTCGCTATGACGTGTGCTGACCCCCAGGGGGCAGCGCGGAACATGGTGGGTGATGAGCTGTGGTGGCAGGGCGCTGAGGGAGCAAGGGAAGGAGGCGGCAGGAAGGCAGGGAGGCGGGGAACCTGATCAGCCCTAATCGCCCAGCTAGGCCTAGAGACCCTACCCGAACATGACTTTCGTGCACTGGGCCTCTAGTAGAATAATATTTTGTCTAACTCTGAAGTTTAAAACTTCCCAAATTTAATGTTTTAGGCAATATTTAATTCATCAAAATTATATTATGGAACATTTTAACAATATAAGTACACAAGTATTAATCAAGAAAAAAATAATTATTTTAAAACTTACAAAATTACTGGTAACAGACAGTGGTTTTACTGGAAAAACTGTATCTGTGTAACATTAAGAGCTAATTTCCCTTGGCTCTAATTTCACTGTGGTTTGGTATACTACTCACTGTTAAAATATCAAGGCGACATTGAGCATGTTCTGTACCTCTTCGTTAAGCTCAGGTTGGCATTACCTTCCTCAAAGAACTGAAATAGGATAGCCATTGCTTAAACCAGTTTAATCCCACTCGCTACTTCAAACCGTTGTGTTTCAAATCACTTCTATTCTTTTGCAAATAATATTTCTCATTAAATTAAATGTCCTTATGGTTCCTTTAGAAACAACAGAATATATTAAAATTTAAACTATATTTTGTAAATCAATGGCAAGCATGTTGAACATTGTTTAGGGATAGGGCAAAAAGTACCAAACGTAATCAGATTTTCATGCGACTCCACTGTTGACCTTACTTCTCAGCAGAAACTACTGCTATTTTCAGTTATTTTTTTAAAAAAATATATTTCTTTATTGATTTCAGAGAGGAAGGGAGAGGGAGAGATAGAAACATCAATGATGAGAGAATCATTGATTGGCTGCCTCCTGCACGTCCCCACTGGGGATTGAACCACAACCTGGGCATGTGCCCTTGGCCGGAATCGAACCCGGGACCTCCCAGTCCACAAGCCAACGCTCTATCCACTGAGCCAAACCGGCGAGGGCTATTTTCAGTTATTTTATATCAACCATGTAAAGTGCTAACACAAAGCAGTTTACTCACTTCTGCTGTTAGACTTTCCATGGAAGAAAAATGTGGAGAGAGACTAACTGTTTAAATAATACAAGACTCACTGTACATATTTACTAAAATAAATAAATTGGCCCTATTCTTTAAATTCTACTTTTTGTTCAGAGTAATAAGTATTTCATCTGCTTAGTGCATATTTTTCCTACTGATTACTGATCTTGCAATCTTTAAAAAAAATCCTGCTCCAAGATTTGAACCTGTGAAGAGGGGTTAGTGATAAAAGTTTACTCAAAAGAATTCCTACACTGACCAATATTGAAAATGACTTAACAAAATATATAGTCCTTAATATCCCTCTTTGAAAACAATATTGTTTCTAATTATATCCAGTTCCATGTTACCATGTTCAGCTGCCATCCTGTCCTGTGAAACCCTCCTTACATCCTATCACAAGGAGTAAACTAGAAAGATGATAATGACAATATCCATTACCAGTTTGAGTACTAACTCTAGATTGCCATTCTGTTTTATATATATGTCATTTTACCTTTCACTTTTTCATTTTATAACCGAACTGAGTAGGTAATATCCCCATATTTACATAAAACACCTGAGCTCAAAGTAGTATGGAATTAGTTTAAGGATAACTAGCTATCAAATGACAAAGCCAGAATTTTAACTCAGATTTTATTCAGAAGACTAGGACTCACACATCATCTTCTAACCAATTTGCAAGCTGACAGAACTCATGCTATCAGAGATTATTTTTTAAGCTAAACACCTAAGTAATCATGAATATTTCTCTACATGGAATTAGCATGAGTGTCTCACATAGCACAGCTTGGGCCTTTGTGGAAATTTCACCGTACCACCCAAGTACTATGACAGACTTCTATTAATATTGTGACAGTCCTGAAAAAAATCTATATTCACAATTAGTTGAGGGAAGTAATGTTCCTACAAATCTGTTTCATACTGAACCTGTGTTTGTGTCTTCAAGCGTGAGCTGTGCTTTCATAGTGTGGACTACAGTGCATATCCATGCCTCAAAACACAGGAGACAGGGACAAGGTCATGAAATTTTACACTGTGTAGCAGGTCAGGCTACTTAACGGCTAAACTACAATTCAGAATAACTGATTGGCAGGACTGTTCTATAAAGTGCTCTGCAGTCACTACGTAAAATATACATGACATAGAGTAAGCAACAGTAAAACTTCAGAAATATCATTAAAGGTTAGTAACAAGAGCCACATAATAAATTTTTCTCTAGGAAAAGCAGATAATTCAATGTGGTGCAACTGATACCTAAATTTAAGTATTAAACTCACTGTGGCTCTACTGGATTATTAAGAAAAAACTGCAAATATTTCAAATCTATAATCTAGTCCTAAAACTTCTTAAAGTTTTAGTGCTGCCTTGTAAAAATATTTACAGTACATTAGGATAACAACTTATCAGACAGCCACAGAAAGCTTCTCTATGGTGCCCTACAGATCCCTGGATCTTTGACACCTTCTTATAAGATCCTCTCTAATAGGAAGCTAGTATAATTATTAGGTGGATGTATTAACGTATCCCAATGGGAAAATGCAACTGTAGGTAACTGTTATAGAAATGCAAAACAGAATGCCTCTTAATCACTAATAAACATCTCTATCTAAAGCAAATTTATTGTTTAATAAAAGTTTACAGTATACCATTTAGTTGTTTCACGCCATGCACTTGCTTAAAGAGGTTGATTTTACCTTTAGCTAAAGCTGTGTATTTTCTAATCTGTTTAGGGCAGCTGTCAAGTAATCAGAGTAAGCAGTGTCATTTTAATAAGGACGTCTTTTAATAAAATATAATAAGTCACAAATACCTAATTTCTGCTCTTTACTGTAATTGCCACTCTTCACTGTAACTGCTACTTTAACAATCTTTTCCAAATGCTGCACAAAAGATGAACAAATCAAGGGTATTAGCATGTGTGTATATTTACAGCTTACTGCTGTCAAAGGCTGTGTAGTTCCACTCCCTACTCCAGCAGCTATATGAGATCTGTTTCTTTTGATAGAGGCCTCCTGGTTTAGGTTGTGAATGTATCTGAATGAATCTCCTTTTCATGGCTATGTGGCAAACACATACTAAAAAGTATACAACAGAAATGTTGGCAAAGTTCTAGCACAATATTACTCCTTTAGGAATATCACTGACACTTTTACTGTCACTGTGAAAGACTATACATTTTACTACTTTATTCTTTCTTTTTCAATAACCTATCTGCTAAATTAGTTATTAGTTCATAATTTCAAAAAACATTGCTTATATATAGTTCATGTAGCCTATTTTCTTAAATTTTAAAAGTTTATTATAACTATTAGTTTTACATATAATTCCACTTAAATAATGTACATAAAACAAAAGTTGCTGCAATATTAAAATAAATGAAGGATCCCAATAACAGAGGAAGCAAACTATTACAATTTTTATTTTTAAAAAGCACATTCATTATGATTATTTTGCTACAGTTCAATTTTAAGTTTATGATGTTTTTTCTAAAATTCCCTGAAAACTTCTTTATATGATAACCGTTTACCTTTTTTACTTGTTTTATTTAAAGTACACTATTTTTTTAACCAGTATATTTTTAAATTTTGGTAGTTTATTGCTATTTTAATATCAGAAGTCTGGTGCACAAACAGTACTGGGTTTATAAAAAGTTTGCCCATTTTTGAAATGCTAAGCTTTCCCAATTCAAACTAACTTACTGTGAAAAGAAAACCATGACAACTGTTTGTACCTCCTGCTTTATTATCACATCCGGCCTGGTCACTCTTAGAAATTCAATCTATTATGGTTGCTAGGAGTCTGTTGCTGTGCAACCTAGAAGGGTATGCTGTGCTTTCAGGCTAAGGAGTGCTAATAAACCTGTAGGCTTCCTTCTATGGGTCTGACCAGTGTGTTTAAAGGGCTTAATACTTTTCAAGAGTGATTGGAGACACATCCTATTAAAAACAAGTCACACTGAGAGATTTCTAACAAAGGGACAAAATGCTAAACATACACAAATATTCAAAATGTATCCTCAGAATCCCTAATTTGGTAAAACAAACAAAGAACAGATTATGATCTATATTTCAATTATACCACCTACCATTCCCAAGTTTTTATTTCCATATTGACCTATAAAAGGTTATAATGGATATAAATGAACTCAGAATGTTTTAGGGGAAGAAAGCAGTTAGTAACTTCAACTTTATAAACTTATATAAATTCCAAAAATAGAAAAATAAATTTAACCTAGGAATCTAGGAGTCATGAATTTTGCAGAACTAAAAGGCATCCCCCCCCCCCATACACACACACACACACACACACACACACACACCCTTGAAAATCTGAAATTCTAAATTTCATTTTATTATTAAAAAGATGACCTTTTTCATCCTTTATATTAATTCTAAAATATATTCTATCCTATCATATGCATATTCTCCATAACTTTAAAAATTAACACTCAATAAGTTGCTCACAAAACTTCACTACAACTAGATAGCACTGAACGTAAATAAAAAGAGAAAGATAGTAGAGGCTATCAATAAAATGCTGATAAACAAATTGTGTGAAATAGAACTTTAAAAGTTGGCAGAGGATACGAGAGGACCTCTACATTCCTTAAAAAAAGAAATTATATTGACTTTTATTTCTTTATGTATGGTTAAGTCTTTCTCATAAAGTATTTGAAGACAAAGATGATGAAATTGGTCTACCATAAAATACCAAAGGTCATGTAGATAAATAAAAATATTTGATTTTACAATAATCATCAGTCTTTTTTATTTTTACTATATGAATTTATCTGAGCCAAACTGAGGACATATGCCAGGGAGCAAGATTTCAAATGCTTCTCAATAATCACTTTATGAAACTTTATCCATATTTTCCAAGGATGTTTTGATACACTAATTCTTGCTATGTATTTTACTAATACTGCCTGCAGCTTTAGAAAGTTAAAAATAAGTTTTTGTAAATGCCAGGCAAGATTTTTTCTTTATTCATGGAAACAGTTAGCCCTTCTATCTCTGAGCTGGTTATACTTTCTAAAATAACCTGTCAACTACACTACCTCTTTCTTTTTTAAAGAGTCACGTATATCTGTCCTTCAATGGTTGTTTTATTTTTTCTTCTCATTGCACACTATGGGAAACAGAATAAAGGAAATGAACTATTTCTTTAAAAGTACCAAAAAACAACAAACAGAAGAATGAAGAATAACTATCCAAAAAAGGCAAAAAATCCAATAATAAAGGAACAGGCTGGGAGGCGCAAAGGAACCATCTGACCAAAGACAGACTGAGGCAGGAAGAGAACGGGTCGGCTAAGAAGGTTGAAAACTCAGACAGCCTATGCCAAGCAATAACAAGCAGAACAGACCAGAGCAAATGGGAGAAAAAGGGGCAGAAAGGATGACAAACAGAGACAAGAATGTGTTAGAGAATAACTGAAAGAAAATTCGCAGAAGGAAACATGATTCATTTTACAAATGAGGGGGAAAACAAATATGAGATTTTTATATTCAATACTTATATTTTGAATCATCCTTATTTCTTAAGAAGGCATACAACAATTCAGAAAATGTCTTAAAAGATGTAGTGATATACGTACCATTTATGATGTAAAACCAAGTAAGCAGTAACTTGAAGACTCAATTTGACAATGAAATAATTTGATTACTTTCCAATTCTCATCTAGGATTAAGGAAAATTTAACTTAAGTCTATAAGTACAGGATGTAATATATGAAAATATCTTTTAAAGCAATGAAAACTGATTTTTCCCAAACAAGAACAAAACATTAAGACACACACTACACACTACACACTACACACACACACACACACACACACACACACACACAGTAGTCAAAAAAGTTATATAAAGTCAGATTCTAAATATACCATTCACAGAAGTGTGTTACGCAAATCTGTTAACTTTTAAAGCAGTTATTTAATAGTTGGTCAATTACTAGTCAAGTGTAGTAAATAATGCTGGAAGACTCTGCTCTGAAAGTTCTAAACTGGCTACATTAATATTTAGTCTCCTGTCAGGCACTATTAATTAAAGGCAATGGGGCAAAAATAAGGAATAAGACTTTTTAATGGAGATGGAATCCATAGTGGAAGTGTTGAGGGAAAGAGCCTTCTGGTTAGGAAGCTGCAACAATTATACAGTGTGGCATACTGAGAATAACATATTCATCCATGGAATTAAGTCTCTTTTATTGCACATTCCAGTTTTCTTGGATTTGCAACATCCTATCATATTTGATTCACTTCCAAATACCGAATTTCAAATTAAAAAAATCAAATTTCCTCAATAAATGCTGAACAGAAATTGAATTGTTTTATTTTTAATTTCATAAAATTTTTATCAAGAATTGTAGGTTCTTTGATAATTCACATTATAAGGGTTGGTAACAAATGAAGGTTAGAATTCTGTTTTAGTAGTCCCATCTTACTAATTATAAAGAGAAATCATTATGGGAGCCATTAATATAACATAATTTCTCCTTTCTGCTGAAAGAATATCTGCCCAAATACTTTTCAAATTATTTCTATAATTTGTTTAGCTACAGTCAAAAGGATATTGAATGTACAAAGAAAGAGGTGTGTGTGTGTTTTCAGTATTAGACTTTATATAATATAAACAACTGATTAGAAGAGTAATATCAATTAAAAACATATTTAAAAATGTCTTAAAACCCATTTTCACTTTTTAAGTACTACCACTCACTTTTATATATTTAAAAACTTGAAAAAAGGTATTGGATCATTTGATTTTTTAAAATGTATAACAGAAGATACTGGAAAAGGCATCTTCAAGTGTTTTCTATGAATATAAGGGACAATTTCACTGTATCTCATTATAAATGCCAATAACCTCAAAGATGTATATTTCACTTTTTTGTGAAAGCAAATACATAAAAAATCTTTAGAAAACATAAAAGAAATAAACCATATTTGTACAGAGGTAAATGTTACTTTCTCGGAGTGCACTTAGAAAAATGTCTTTGTGGAATCTGTATTTAATTTAGAAGATTCTATTTAATTCCAACTCAAAATCTGAGACTAGAAATATTGAAGTTCACAATTCAGATTTTTAAATGATATCTGTCTGGAAACTAACCTTTATTCTTTTTAAGATTTTTTTTTTCATCCATCCCTCCATCCACAGAGGAGAAGACAAAACATGGCAAAGAGGAGCAAGAGTGGCATCTGAGTGCTGAGCCTGACTCAGCTGTTGTCTCTCTTTCCAGAGGTAAAAAGTGAGGGGAGTAACAAGGGGTAGGTGGGGAGATAAGGGGTATAGCTGAAACAAAATTAACCATGAGTTGTTAACTATTAAAGAAGAGTGATGGATACATGGGAATTCATTTCATTGTTTCATCATACTGTTCTATTTTTACTTTAAAAAGTTAGGGGGAAAAAGTAGAGTAGATTTGCTCTCCTTAAGTCTTTTATAGCTCAAACATTTTCTCATAAACACAGTGGTGGTACAAACAAGTGGTGATACTAAATTAAATTAGACTTCTGTCATTTTTAATTTATTTATATTTTTAACTGGCAGAAATACTATTTTCTCAAGTTCAATAAACTCTAGCCTACAGGTTGTTAAAATGTGGGCACAACTGACTCACTTCAGACACAAATACCTGGGCACATTTGCAAATATAATCCTTTAACCAGCCTGTAATGATGGAAACCAGGATTAGAACTAAATCCTTCTTATACATAATTATATAAGTTCAGAGAAAGGGAGGGTTTTTTTTGTTTAAGGTTCCACAACAATTTCTACTTCCTTAAATATGTTAAAAACACACATTATATAATATATTTTTACCATTTTTTGAAGTATTAAAATATACTACAATAGCCTCAAATACTGCAAAACTGTATATTTCATAATGGATGACAGACACATATGCTTAATATTTGACACTGAACTGAAATTAGAAAATATGATTTTGACATTAGTACACTGAAAACCTCATTCTAAAAATATCAGCATGACAATCTATTTGTCAAAATAACAGAATTCAAGACAATCTGCCTCCATTAGTAACTTTTACTTATCTAAATAACCTCTCATTTTTGTCATTTTGCATACACAAAATTTTAAATTCAGTTCATAAATCCATGATTACAGATGACTAGACAATGACAGATAACTATGCTACATAAACAATAACAGTCTAGTTTCACATTTTCTAAGACACTGCAGAGCATTTTGATCATAGAAGCCATCATATACAGATACTTTCTCTAGTTTAAACTGGCCATATGAGCAAACTGAGGGTATAACCACTCAAATTACCAGTCAGCTCATTCTAATTTCAATTTGCCTATATTAATAGTGATTTTACTTTGAATAGTTCACATTGCAATTTTTTAGGATCTATTCTTGTGATAGTTCCAGATGTTTCAGCACAACCCCCAACTTAGAAATAAGTAGGGTGGACTGAAAACCTTAACCTTTCCTACCATCTCCAAAGAAAAACTAAAAGTAGGTTTTGAGTCTCTTAATCTGCTTTTTTCCTTATAGAAAAACCATAGTGAGTGTTGTTGTTTTTTCATCAATATACACCTCAAAATGATATAAAATGAAAAGGCTGTACATTCAGAGAAAGGAGTACAAGAATGACAGAAGGCAACAAAGAGTCAGGGGGAAAAAATGTACTGTAAGGACAGATGTAAACAATTAGGACTCTTTAGTATAAAAGGAAGGCTAGCATCGACCAAGGTATCATCTGAGGCCTGGTGCATGAATTTGTGCACCAGTGGGGTCCCTCGGCCTGGCCTGCGGGATTGGGCTAAAACCAGCTCTCTGACAATCCCCAAGGGATCCCAGATTACAAGAGGGTGCAGGCCAAGCCAAGGGACCCCACTGGTGCATGATTGGGGCCGGCGGAGACGCAGGAGGTTGGCCAGCCGGAGAGGGACTGCGGGAGGGCTCCAGGGCGTGTCCGGCCCATCTCACTCAGTCCTGATCGGCCAGACCTCAGCAGCCGGTCGGAGCATTTGCCCCCTGGTGGTCAGTGCACATCATAGTGACTGGTCGACTGTCTGCCCCCTGGTGGTCAGTGCATGTCATAGCGAGCAGTTGAGCAGCCTTAGCATATCATTAGCATATTACGCTTTGATTGGTTGAACAGCTGACTGGACGACTGGACACTTAGCATATTAGGCTTTTATTATATAGGATAAAGTTACAATGGAAGAAATACACAACTTACATCTGTCACCTCTGTTCAAATGTCACCTCCGTAAAATCTTCCTAATCATCATACTTAACGTTGCAACCTCTCCACCCTCATCACCTATCCTCTCTAGTCAACTTTTTTTTTTATCCTCACCCAAGGAGTGAGGATATTTTTCCCCATTTTTAGAAAGAGTGGAAAGGAGGAAGGAAGGAGTAGAGAGAAAGAGAGACAGAGAAATAAAGAAAGAAATAGGAACATCAATGTGACAAACACACATGGGTTGGTTGCCTTCCATGCACCCCAACTGGGGGTGGGGTTTGTACATGCAACCCACATACTTGCCCTTGAGCAGGAACTGAACCCATGACCCTCTGGTTCACAGACCAATGGTCTGCAGTGGTTCTCAACCTTCCTAATGCCGCGACCCTTTAATACAGTTCCTCACGTTGTGGTGACCCCCAACCATAAAATTATTTTCGTTGCTACTTCACAACTGTAATTTTGCTACTGTTATGAATCGTAATGTAAATATCTGATATGCAAGATGTATTTTCATTGTTCACAACCCACAGGTTGAGAACCGCTGCTAGACACTGAGCCATGCTGGCCAGGGCTCTAGATCCCTCTTTTTAAAAAATTTTCTCCATATCATTTACAACTATTATAATACTCATTTATCTTCTCTCTCCATCATCCTCAATTGTTTGAATATAAGATTCTTAAGGGCAGAGATCTGATAAGTTTTCTTCAGTGCTCTATTCTCCATAGAATTTCATTGCTTGGCCCATACTGTATGTGTCAATATTTGATCAATAAATGAATAGATGAATAAAAAAGTGAAAATGAGTGTGTACACCCAAACTGACTCTAGAAACTGACTCAGGAAAGAGGTTAAGATGACTTCACAACTGGCAGTAAACTTACCAAACTAATCACCTCAAGAGATGGTACAGAATAAAAATACCCTGTTCATAAATGGACAGATTTATGAAAGCCAGATCCATATTAAAAATAGTTTTTTAAGGAGAAAGTCTCTGTAGTAGGCATCAAAGCAGATAACCCTACCTCTCCACAATACAACCCTTAATGGATATCACAAATGCAACGACAGATCTGACTACTGTAATAATTCCATTCTAATACCACCAGTTGCCTTGGTAGAAGCTTGGAACTCAGGTCCTGATTCTGTACTTTTGACATCCCAATAGGACAGTAAAGTTAGGTAGCAAAAGGTGAAACTCAGGAAGTCTGGAGTATTCAAAATAGCCTCCCGCCAAAAAGCATAGTTATCATAATGCCTCCCAGGTCTCTCCCCTACTAAGCAGAATTAGGAATACCCACACCCTGCCACAAGCAGAAAACAGGAAGGAGATAATAGATCCTAAAAGGCACTCCCCAACTTCTGAAACTACTAGTCTTAACAGACACTAAAAAAAATCCCAGGCAAGTTTAGAATTTCACACATATACATATACATACATATATATATACGAAATTCATATATACATAGAGTTAGATAACAAAATCATTTGAAAAGATAAATGGAAATGAGACCTTGATCTAGTGTCTACTAGCTGATGCCTTTTTAAAGAAATATCCAACATTCATGAATTCATGCCATTAAATCCATTTTAAAAAACAGGAAGTAAATAAACCCATTTGGACTAATAGAACTGCATTGCTCTAAAGGTCAGTATAAAATCAGGACTAGACAAAATTATAAAATGGTTAAATGTGTATTTTATAATTTGATTAGAGATAAACAAGCTGAGGCTTCATAATTAGTCACTGATTGCTTCTACTAGAAAAGGACACTGGGTTTTGTGCTGAGTTCCAAAACCTCAGGAAGCTTACAAAAAAATTTAGAAAGATCAAACATTTACAAACAAATATCTAAATCACATTTTCCAATTAGTATCAGGGTTAATAAAAATTTCATTAGAAGTGAACTTATTCAAGTTAAGAACCACTCTATTTAACTTTAGCAAAGATGAATTCAAGCAGTGTGGCCCTAGCCAGATAACTCAGTTTGAGCACTGTTCAGATATGCCAACGTTGAGGGTTCAATCCCCAGTCAAGGCACATACAAGAATCAACCAGTGAGCCCTGCTGGTGTGGATCAGTTGCACTGAGAGGTCACTGGTTTGATTCTGGAACAGGACAATAATGGAAACTGCCATTTACATGTTATAGCGCTGCTGTTTGCCTTTGTCATCTAATGTAATCTCTGAAACCATCTTTCAAGGTAGATTTTAGTAACCATAACCATATCTCACAGAGTTTAAGTAATCTGCCTAAAGTTAAACTACTAATCAGTAGCAGAACTAGAATTCAAACCCAGAGCTGTTCATTCCAAAGTTATTGCTCTTAAACAGTGATTTTCAACCAGTATGACACAAGAATTTTAAAAACATTCAATACCTGACTATTTAGTCAGGGGTACTACTCACCTCTTTTCCCTTAAATTGTCAAATAATAAAATGACAATAGCCAACACAATGGCCGTCCAGTGTGAATCAAAATTAGACCTATATTTTTGTCAGATCAGCAAAAACAAAATGACAAGTTCAGTTGTCATATATTTTTTGCTGTGCCACAGAATTTTATTTTTAATTTATCAGAGAGAGAAAGAGGAAAAGAAAGGAAGAGAGATAGAAACATTTATGAAAGAGAATTATCCATCTGCTGCCTTCTGTGCGCCCCCTACTGGGATTGAGCCTGACACCAGGCATGTGCCTGGACCTAGAATCAAATCTGTTAACTACCTGGTGCATGAGATGATGCTCAACCACTGAGCCACACCAGCCAGGCCAGAATTTTAGTCATTATTGTTTATGTGTGCCATGAGATGAAAAAGGTTGAAAATCGCTGCTCTTAACCAATTGCCTAACACTATAAGCCAGGCTGGCAAAAAAAAAAAGTTACAGAGCAGAGTGGTGAAATATATATTTCAAAATGGACAGTAGTTTCTAAGCTCCCTAAGCGCACAGCACAATGGAAGTTTTGTGGCATTTGTAAATATTTCTTAAATGATTCTGATGAGTAGACAGTGAAGATTCCTGAAAGATTCTCACCCAAAGAAACATAAAACTTTGGGCTATTTGAAAACATCCAAAGTATCTTCTTTTTAGAAGATTCCATTAATCCCTATTTAGACATAGTTTAAGTAAAAATTTATCCAGATTATAAATCCATATGATGTTAAAAACACATTCCATGTTTTAGATTCTTCCTCTTTATATCCAAGAAATATAGCAGTCTAGTACTTATTTATGCTGGGAACTGAGTCTCTATATTCAAATCTCAGTTTAAAAGTTCCAAGTATGTAGCACTCTCTTTTCAACTGAATTACACTCTTAATATTTGTATTTTTCCATTCTGTTTTACAGGCCAGTAGGTATGTTGGCAAATCAGGAGTATAGTTAAGTCTAAAAGTAAATGATTTAAATTCTGCCTCCCCCCTCAGAAAAAAACCCTTCCCTTCAATTAACAGAAAGCAAAATCAATTTAATGCATTGTATTCTAAGCCTCTCTTAATTCAGATGCAACAGCAGCATGAAACATTAGAAATATCATAAAGAATGAGAAACTTCTAGGCAAAAATGCAAGAACTAACTAATATTTCATCAGACTTTTGTTTATCATAGCTCCTTTTTTTTATTGAAGGCAAAGATAAATCCAAAGGGAATGGTTTTACAAGAAAGGTTGGTCTGTGGGGATTTACCTTGTTAAGAACAAATGACAAATGGTTTTCCCCGTATAGGAAACCTACTCCTGTTTCATAAAAGTGCATCCTTTCAGATTTGGTACCACAAATGAGGCTGGTAAAAGCATCAAGTTACTGCTAGAAAGTTCAGTTGTCGTTTTCTTGGTCACTCTTAGCAGATTGTTTCAAATAATCAACAGAAGTAGTGCTCAAATTATGCATTTTATCACAAAACAGGATACCAAAACTAAGTTCAATCCTGACCTTGTAGATGTACTTCCAATTCTAACATACACACACACACACACACACACACACACACACACACTCACACACCCCATGTTGGCAATTACTATTCTGCCACCATCTCATACTATTATTTAGTAGACAACATATCCTTCCAAGAATTCAGATTAAGAAGTCACATAACAGCATGACTGCTGGTATTGCTTCTGGTTGCTATGGAATAAAGGGCAATCCCTTCACATTCTCATTCTGTTGGTTCTCACTAAGAGTGCTGCAACACCTTTAAGCCCAGCCGGGCAAGTCTCAGCTTGTACCACAGATATAAACTGCCATTATTTTAATTTTGTTCCACAAGAGAGTGACCTACAGGAACAAACGTTTCAATTATTTAAAATTAATAATGCAATAGTTTACAACAACCTTTAGAATGGTTAGACTCAACCTTACCCTCATCACAAAAGTAGAGGTGCATGCCACGTCTGAGAATTATTTCTGCCAACACATTATGACATAAATCACTAATACCTGACAGAGGAAAATAAAATGATAGTGATAAAAAAAATACAATATTTTTTTTAAAGATCTAGCAAATATGGTTATTTCCCTTTAATATAAAGGCTGTTGATGACGTGTAAAAATATTTAAAATTTTATTCCTATTCTAAAATAGAGCAATTAAATACTGATTTGTATGTCAAAGTATAGTTGGAGATAATAAAAAAATAAATATATATATTCAGAATGCAGAATTATAAAACTTTAATGTGCTTTTTCTAGAAAAAAAAATGAGTTCAAACTTGTAGGTAAACAAGTATTCTGAGTACTGAAGGCAGCACATTTGAGTTGTTTGCTTTTTTAAAAAAAGTTTTGCACTAGCAATGATATAACAGGAGAATGCTGGGAGAGAAGTGTGGAGTCTGGGGTCCAGCAGCCCCAGCTACGACAAATGTTATGTCACTGTGCAAGTCACTTCACCTCCGTTTTCTTATATTTAAAATAAGTGGGGGACAGGGTGGTGGGTTGAATTAGATAACTTTCAAAGTATTTCCAACTTAAAAATTCTGATTCTAAAATAAAACATCCTAATTATGTCTCTACTGGAATCCTACAAAATTGTGTCATTGGAAAGCACGGTTAACTCTGGTGACAGACTTTTTCACCTTTTTAATCTCTAGCACCCTGGCTATCCCTATTAGTTTTTGTGCAGAGCCAGAAGAGAAAGGCTGAAGTTGTGCCCCTGACAGTCATCATAAGGGTTTGCAGTTCCAGCTCCAGACCCAAAAGCTTAGCTGCTATGCAAACAAGTCAAGTTCAAAAATACAAGTCAGTTCTTGGATAAAGCTTTCCTTTACATGGTGTTCTTCCAAATCAGAACATTAAGTTGTTTGCTATTAGGGAGTTACTCCAATGTAGAATAAGAAGACCAATATTGTTACCATATTAGAAATGGCTTTTTAAAATTATACATATGACATAAATGCAATGGAAGTCAAATTTCAAAAAAACTCTTCAACACCAGAATAAAACCACCATTGCTTTAATTCAATGATTTTCAACTGATGTGCCCCAAGAATTTTTAAAACATGCAATACCTGACTATTTAGTTAGGAGCAATGACCTCTTTTGCCTTAGATTGTCAGATAAAACAATGACAACAGCCGACACAACAAGAGCTATTTGGTGTGAATGAATCAAAACTATACCTTCTTTTGGTCAAATTGGCAAAAAATATATTTGTGTGCCGCAGAATTTTAGTAATTAGTTTATGTGTGCTGTTATATGGAAAAGGTTGAAAATCACTGCTTTACTTGATGCTATCTTGAATGTCATATAATAAAAAGCCAAATAACACTTTGACTCTACATAGGTATTGAAAAGCACAGAAAAAATATTACAAACAAATTGGTATTAACATTAAATTCATACATTTTTTAAAATTAATAAAGTATCCCATAAATATTTCTGAAATTAACATGCATTTCATATGATCCTTTGTTTTGCAGAGTTACATTTACATTTTGTTCAATCATTGTTTGGCTGATTAAGCTTTACACTGGTATTTTTCTGTATACATTGCATCTACCTGCTTTTGGAAACCCTGACTATATGACAATCTAGTATGCAGGATCACTTAAATTAGATGTTTCCTAATGGCAGAAAGAATTAAATATAACTCTTTGAAAAAAGAAATCACAGTTTAGTCATACAGTAAGATAAAATTAGTAGTGTATCACTTTGGTTATTTTATATCACTTTATTATTTTGTCTGACTAGTTAATCTATAATAGAAGTATTTTTAAAGAGTGCCACAATATTTCAAGTTATATATATTTCTCTGAAACCTTTTGAATCAGAAAAAAGTTTAGCACTTAAAGTTACATAACTGAAAAATGCAGGCCTTATTTAACGTATTTACTTCTTCATGCCTAAATCATTTAATTAGATTCAAACAACAAGAAAACATCAGCTTTTAAATAAAGAGATTTAGGTCAGTATTTTGTGTTGTTTATTAAAGTGACATTAATCATTACTTATTTTACATGTTAGATCATTACAGAATAATTTCCAATATGAATGGATTTTTTTCCCTATAGACTAACTTTGGAAAATAAACTTCTTTCATAAAAACTAAGAAAACTTCTTCATTCCCTGAAGGTGGTGAATCAGAAAATATTAAACTGCTTTGAATGGTGTTACATGTTATCACTACATGAGCTCTTAGTAATCAATGTCACTTCCTTTACTCTCTTCTATTATGTCCCAGTAACTGAGTAACTAACTTTGAAGGGAATATTCCAGAAGATAGTTGGTTCTCTTCACTTACAAAATGGCTCTTACCAGTTTACCCAAATCTACCCACAGGCAAATTAAAAGAATGGCATACAAAAGATTAGCATCATTTCAACTCTGAGAAGTGTATCTCAGTTGTTTTCCTGTGCCCTGCAAACAGGGGCTGCTGTCCTTGAGCTTGCTCCCATTTTAATGATAGGTCAGATTTCAAGTAGAAGAACCTAGAGTTACTAAACAAAAGACTCTACCAACAACTGAGAACAAACTTCCTGATTTAAATAAATGCTGTGCTGAGAAGAAACATGACCAGTCACACTTAAATATTGCATCTTAAAAATAATGTAAGCATTGTTTCAAGTCCACATTGAGTCTATTCTTAAAATTAGATTAACACTGTTTCAGAGTAACATAGGATAAAAGATTTAAGTTTATTTCAATAAACAAATACCTCAAATTATACAGACCTAGGAATAGAAGGTACTAATTGTTAAATGTGTGATGAGCACATGGGGATTCATTATGCTATTCTCTCTATGTCAGTGTAAGTTATAAAAGTTCCAAAATAAGACAGTCTTAAGAATATGTACATTTACGGTACAGTTTTGCGGTATACATTGGCTTCCCAAATGTAAACTGCTTTAGATATCAGATATAATAATCAGATATCTCAAGTGAAAATATTAATTATGTATATTTTGCATACTAACATATTGTATAGCTTTGTAATGATAAAATAATTACAAGAAAACTCTGATGTAATATCTCAATCTAATACTCTTCTAAACACAACATTAATAGTGAAGCTCCATATAATAGTCAAAGGTTCCAGAGATTTATTATACTTGCAACAAATATAAAAACAAATGGTGCCCATAAAGAAACTTAAGTACAATCTATTCCTCAGCTATTAGTTAATATCTCAGTAAGGCAAGAAAAAACAAAAAAAGACTATTCTTCCAACTAATTAGTTCACCATTTATACTTTCACTTATCCATCTTAACTTATTTTTATCTTAATTTCTAAACTCTCCACTAATATCATCTAACTACATTTTCAATATCTCTTTCTACCCTTCTTTTTTTATATTTATTGATTCACAAATATCATGTCTGTCATTTTGTAGTCTTCTAAAGTCCACACATAGTTGGGAATATGTATTTTGTATCCAGTACCACATTTCTCTTCCTTTTCAAAATGCTCCTTAAAATTCAATTTAAAAAAATCACAATCACTTCAGGATTTCTAAATTAACCAAAGTAGTATTGTCACTGAAGACACATTGATATAAATCTTTTCATTCTCATTCAAAAGTAAATGCCAAAGGACAATGATGTAAAACTATAAGCTTATAGACTAATAAATCCAATTATCTCTTAGGCCTCTGCTAGAATGATTTTGAATCAAATATTAGAAATAACATTATCAACAGTATTTGTGGTAATATGCTGAATATGGCAAACTGGGTTTCTAATACATATAGCATCTAAAATGAAATTTTACTCTAAATTGTACTTAATCATTGTTCATACTCTAGTTTATCCAACTACGTTCCTGCCCAGATTTACCCTAATTCTTACCCAATTCCTTCAAATTAAGTAAGGTGCTATTCTGGGTATGGTATGTTACTTACTGGCATTCTTTCCAAGGTTTGTAAATCAATAGATAAACTGGAATTTCCAAAGCTCACACATAACACATCACACAAGGCAGTACTGTAGGATTTGGGAAATTCCTGACAGCAATGTAAATTAACAAAAACACAATAAAATAGAGAGGCTTACATTACCCAAGAAATAAGCTTTTACTTTCGAGTTTACCAAGGGCAGCAGGGCTGGAGGTAAATGAAACATCAGGATCACTAACAATGACTTCCTCTCAAAAATTACTTTTATTAACATCTTCAGTCCATGGTCATTTACACCAATAAATGATCAAGTCTAACCCAATCAAAATATTAAAATACACTCCCTTCCAATTTTAAAAATAAAATCCCACCTCATTTCCAAGCCATATAGTTCTCAAACCTTTGCTCAAACATAAATCCATATGTATTATACAACTCTACTCATTCAACATATTTAAAAGGCTTTAAATTTCAAAACTTGACAGACTTCTAAAAATAAATGAACAGATCAAATGTTGATCCAGCAATACAATATCTTATACTACTATCATACGAATAAATTACCATTTTTATCTTTAACTATAATTCAACTTTAGTATTCATAGCATCTATTAACTAAAAGTAGCCTCTAAAAATTATCATATAATGTGAGGCACTATAAAAATTGTTCCCCATATCACACAAAGATCAATCAAAGAACTGAAGTCAAACGTTTCCTTAATGTTCTTTGCCTCAAGAAAATATCACTGGAGTGGTTTCTAATACTGTTATAAGATATGCATAATACAAAAACAAAATGGTATGGATAGACGTTCTAAAGCACCAAGCACAATGTACATTAAAATTATTTTCTAAAGGTCTACACACACACACACACACACACACACACACACACACACAACATAATATCTAGGATAAATTCCATTTTTCTTAATGTAAGTACATCCTAATAATATAAAGTGACTTTTTAAACAAAATGTTTTAAAATGTCCTTTAAAGCATACAATATAATCACATTGTACAATACAGAGTCTAACTTTAGCTGATGTCTGTATTTTAATTTTTCATGTTAGGTATTCCTTGTGGCACATCAAAATACATACTGTAAATTAAAATGGTAAAGGTGATTTTCAGGTCACTAACAATGTATCTTTCCATGTGTTTTTTATTAATGATCCTTACAGTGACACTTCATTAAAACTTATCTCCAAGACTGTCATCAGATAGAATCAGATGCCAATCAGTGAAAGCCTAATGTGACAGATTATATACTCTCTGGTTCTTTTAAATGTCAGCCTAAGCAGGAACAGGGGAAAAACGTAGATTCTTTTGTAAAACAAAAATAAATATATATCCACAAAACAATCCACCTAAAGAAAATGTAGACGGTTGGATTTAAGGCATTAGTTCTGTATCTGGCACACAAACTAGATTTCCTCAGTACTTCTTTCTTTTATTCCTACCTTATAAAGCTGTGCATGACTAAACCACAATATAGACTCCTTAGAAGGATACTATTGCACATCCACTAATGTACTAAGGATAGACATACAGATACAGTCAGTTTTTAGGAGAAAAGTATCACAAATATAAAGTAAAAAGATGCCTATTCTCCCTCCCCAAAGTATACGTACTATGCACAATACTACAGCAGGAAAGGAAAATGATCTGGAAGACTCCGATTGCCTTAGTCACTTCTGTTTCCCCCTTCCCCACCTCAATCGCTATCTCCCCCGCAAAATGTCACAGTTAAAATTAAAAAAATAAAATAAAAAGAACTGGGTAGAATATGCAATGCACTGGTATTGAACAATGGAAACAGGATATGATTTCTAAATGTATCTACTTATTCCTGTCTCTCTCCAGCAGTCTCTCTCAACACTGATCCCAACTAAGGCATGGAAGAAACTTCATTGAAAAAAGCAAAGCATTTGTAAAATGGGTTTGCACATTAAGATAAACTATGCTGATTGACACTGAAGAGGGCCAGATACATTTTTAAGGATGCCAGTTATTGTATTGAAATATATAGATGCTATCGAGCATTCGAATATGAATGTAGTTCAGACTCTTGAATATCTTTACATTAATCAATACACATAATTATAAAAAATAATTTAAAAAACAATAATTACAATCTACTCAACTTTCATACACTCCTCATTAGATTGTAAGAGATGAGATATAGCAGAACAGAAGACATCTTGAACTAATGCAAAAATGCTCCCTTTCATAGTCTGCAATGCTTAAAAATCCGGATAAGTGAACTTGGTAAATTAACAATAGTGCAAAATTTTACAGAAATGCATGATTCTTAACCAAGAGACATAATTTTCTGCTACCAAACCTGAATAAAAAGAATGTTTTACAACTATAAATAATATTCAGGAAAAAAGGCAAGCAATAAGTATTAGCAATGAAAAACATAAAAGATGGCACTGCTTCCCAGAGCAGGGTCTCAAAGTACTAGTACTCCCAAGACGCTAACAACTCGCCCAGACTTCTTGACGGGACTTAAGTTCTTTCTAAAACTACCTGAAGCGCATGAAGGGAAGAAAAGGTCAAGGTTTTAATAACTGGGGAAGGAATGTGGAAAAATGAGATACACAGAAACCTGTATTAATTTTTATTGCTTCTGATGAGAGAGATCTAACAAGTCCCTCTCCCTGTGTGTGTGTCAAATTGCCTATCCACATACTTGAGAAATGATATCCTGTTTTAAATCTCTCATTAGTGAGCAACAGGCAGGAACCCCAACTGTCAAACACTTGCCTGGCATACAGACACAGAGGAGCTGCTGGTCAGGAGCTCAAGCTGTCAGCCTCAGCTAATTCCTATGTGGGTGAGGACAACAGGGCACTAGCCACAGCACCCTAAGGGAGCCACTGACATGAAGGAACCTGCTGCAACTGTCATAGGTATGGCTATTACACTAGACCGAGGCTCTGGGTTTTCTTTTGTTGTTCTTATCAGAAGAAACAATAGGCAAGCAAAATGCTAGCCTCCGGCTCAGTGATATTGGCTTGTTTACCTTTTCCCAGAGCCAATCTTGTCATAGAGTCCTAGACTGTTAGTGCTGAAAAGGGCTTTAGCGATCACATAGCCCTACTGTTTCATTTTGCAGATGGAAAAACTGAGAGCCAGAAGGTTTAGGTGGCTAGCCTAAGGTTTTAGTTAGTGACAGAGTGAGCACGGAACAGAACCTTTTTTCTCACCTTTGCTCTCCTTTGGCTGGCACTTTTAAAGACCATTCTTTCTGTCTTCTCTCTCCTCTCTTTCACATGACTTCTGAATATGTTTCCTCTCCAACTGATGTACTTGTATTTTCTGACCAGCTGCCTCATTCTTAGGTTTTCTGGATTCAGTCACTATTACAGTGGTAAAAGGGGTGAGATATAGCAGAAGAGAAGGACATCTTGAACTTATGCAAAAAATGCTTCCTTTCCCTAAATAGGAAGCACCAGGAACCTGACAGTCTTGACCAGGCACTGTAAAACACAGGCATGCAGTACTGGCTGCAGCATATTACAGCTTCTAATAAAAGTAGTGAGAAAGTGCCGGGAGCCGGTCCATGCTTGCTGTTTCAAGGGACCTGGCATATATGGCATACTGTTCTTAATATGTTTGCTCACCTTCTTGCCACTATGTGTTTTAACCAAGGTCTCTGAGAAAGGTTGTTTCCCCAGGTAGGGATTTTCCCCTGAAGTTAGGGAGGGAATAAAACCTCTTAACTAAGTGCCAGGCGGGTAATTAATCACTTTAACTATGAACAATCATGCTTAAGCTACATAATCTTTACTCCCTGGAATGGAGATAAGAAATGCCCTAACCTTTGGAATAGAGATTGATAGGATTGGAATCAACTGGTATAAATACAGATGTAACAAGACAACAGAACTTAGAAGACAGAACCTACACACAGAACCTAGACACAGAACCTACACAGAACCTAGAGACAGAAGAACTTCGCTGGAGAGAACATGGCAAAAGATCCTGGACTGAACCTGACTACAGAAATTGGCAAGAGAACCTGACTAGAACCTGGTGACTGAGCCTGGCTGGAGAACCTGGCTGGAGAACCTAGCAAGAGAACATGGACACAGAACCTGGCTGGAGAACCGAAGCGGAACCTCTCTGGAGATCCAGACCAGAACGTGGCTGGAGATCCTGACTAGGCTGCTTATCAACTGAACACTGTCTCCGTATCCTTCCTTCTTCGCCGACTCTGTCTACGCCTTTGGGAACCCCTGGACCTGCTGGGGTTGGACCCCGGCAAGAAAGAAGAGTCCAGGAGGTAAGAGTCAGCAATAAGCAGGCATATGTGATTGTGCAAACACAGTATTTTTGGACTAGACTAGAGATTTAATCTAGAGGCCAGAACATAGCCAGAACTGAGAAGGGAAGGAACCTTTCTGAAGCAAAATCATACTCAGTCACATCATTAGTAGATCAGTAACATGTTTTTTGTTCAAGGGAGTAGCCAAATGTACAGAAATTGTAAAAAAGATAATAGATTATTGAAATGATAAGAATGATAAATAACCTTACCATCTAAGTCACATTTTCTAGCATTTTCCCAAATATTCCTTTAAAAATATGTGTCAAATTCACTGGAGAAAGGAAGCAGATGAGATGGCTGAGCTGAGTCTCCCTACTTTATATGTTAGGCTAATTATCTATAAAAATAATGTAAAAGGAGTCATATAATAAACACTAAATAGGACTAGGGAGGAGGCAGCAGGTAAGATGAGAGGGGCAGACAAAAAGCCTACAATATACAGTACTTCAGCAAAGGTGACACACCGTTTCAAGTAAATTTTAAATTAAAATGTATAAATGACATTTCCAGTTTGAAAAACATTAGGGATATTTTAGATTAAAATAAGAAAAAAATCCTTTCTTAATCAAATGTGTAGAAAATATATATTGTAAATTACTAAATACCAACTTTATATACAGCAGCCAACTACAATGTTTATTTAAACATCTTGTCAAAGAAATGGAGCTGAAGTTGACATTTCTCCTCCACAATTTAATATTATATGTTTTATTGCATAATGTTCCAACGTTACTATATCTCAAAGTTAGGGCTGGCAAATTCTTCCGAAATTACTTATTGCTACCCTTTGCAAAATAATTGTAAGCAGTGCATTATAAAATTATAGAGTAATTTCTTGATGAATTCAACAACTATTGCCATTCTTTTATATTAATGACTGTGTTTTGTATAAAGCTTATAAATAAGGTTCAAAATGTTTTCAAATGTATTCATGTATAACAAATATGAAAAGGAAAATATATACTGGATAATGAAATGACAAGTGTAAGAGTTTATTAAATGCTGCATCATTAGTCCTCAGTCTAAAATACCTGAACCAGGAGAATTATCCAAATATAGTAAAAGAAATCCATTAAAACAAGGCTGCAGTGTAAAACTAAAATATCACTTAAAACTAGTATCCTATTAATTCAGTGAAATAATAAGACTGATTATCAAAAGGTAATCCAATCCTGTGGTTGGTAGCTTTGTGTGTTTATTTTATAAAGTGGTGAGGAAGGAAGAATTATTCAATTAATGTATATTAGTGGGCCAAGTCTTTCGAAACTTAAAGCCCATTGGGAAGGAGGTGGTCAAGTGCATATTAAAAGGATTCTTAGATGGCTAAAAGATTAGAATGCGTATCTTCTAGTAGTCCCTAATAATAAGAATTGAGCATGTATTCTGTGTCAAATACTGAGCAAAGCACATCACATAAATCATTCCCTTTAATCTTCACAGAGCCTATAATGCAGGTAAGATTGACCCTATTTTTCAGATGAGAAAACTGAGTCTAGGTAAAGGTAAATAACCTGTCCAAGGTCCCACTGCTAATAAGATTAACTGAAATCTGACTCCAAAGCCTGTGTTCTTAACCGGTATACTTCCTTTGATCTACTTAAACAAAACAAAACACAGGTCCTGGCGTGGTAGCTTAGTTGGTTGAGCACAGTCCCAACACACCAAGGTTGCAGGTTCATCTCTGGTCAGGGCACATATAAGAAGCAGCCAATGAATGCATAACTAAGTGGAACAAAGAAATCGATGCTTCCCTTTCTCTTTCTCTCTCTCTCTTTCTCTCTCTCTCTCTCTCTCTCTCTCTCTCTCTCTCTCTCTCTCTCTGTCTATCTAAATTCAATTTAAAAAGAACATATTAACCCTTTGCGGTCCAATTTTATTTTTGGAATTCAAACAGTCTGGTCCAAATTAACTGACGGGATTGAATGTTGAACCGGTTTGCGGTGTTGACCTCAGCCTCGACGTTGGACCTGCTCCTAGCGCCTAGTTTGTCGAGTCAGCCTCCACGTTGGACCGAAAAGGGTTAAAGAACAAAACATATACCTATTTGATACTCTGAATATATTTAAATTTTAACTGATTTGTTTTCATTAAAGTACATCTTATACTTTGATGTGAAATATAATACTTCAAATATAAAAGTTTTGAAACAATGTCATATAATATACTTTAAAAATCATAACAGCATAAACTGTATGGTAAATAGGACCACATTTTTTAAAAATATATCTTACTGATATTTTACAGAGAGGAAGGGAGAGAGATAGAGAGTTAGAAACATCGATGAGAGAGAACCATCGATCAGCTGCCTCCTGCACACTCCCCACTGGATATGTGCCCGCAACCAAGGTACATGCCCTTGATCGGAGTCGAACCTGGGACCCTTGAGTCCGCAGGCCGACGCTCTGTCCACTGAGCCAAACCGGTTAGGGCTAGGACAACATTTTAAAAGACAAATGTCTAAGTTATTTTAATAAGACTAGTATTTAAAATGTTATTACCTCTACATGTTTTGGATTCTCTGTGGCATTCCAACATATGAAATACTATTCCTGATAGTGGTACCTCAATAAAATATCATATTTTGCTGATTGTAGTTAAATGAGATTAACAGTATAGGTAAGTCCATTATCTGGAGGAAAAAAGTTTATATGATGTAACCATCATTTTCTAAGCTACTTAAGGAAGATACTGACTACTACTATTTCAGTTATATATCTTTTAGCATATATCCCTGCTGAGAAAAGAAAACCAATGATGCAACCAGAGCCCAAGAGATTAAATTGAATTAATTCTCCTAAAAAAGCTCTCAATGAACAAATATTAAGATAGATCATTTCCAGTTTGGAATTATATGATAAACAGTAAGGCAGGGAATCTAAAACTTTTCAGATAATAAAGCCCAATTAAATATTCAAACCAGACTACTTCAACAGCATGAAGTGGGCCTGAATTCTCCAGACAATTTTTAATAGTATTATTATTATTGATTTAATTAACCTCATAAATATTATTGTCATTTATACTTTTGAGGTAGTTTTTTTATTTTTTATTTTTACTGATTTCAGAGAGGAAGGGATAAGCAGAGAGATAGAAACATCAGCAATGAGATATAATCATTGGTTGCTGCCTCCTGCACATGCCATACAAGGCATCGAGCCCGCAACCTGAGCGTATGTCCTGACTGGGAATCAAACAGAGACTTCCTGGTTCATAGGTCAACACTCAACCACTGAACCACACCAGCTGGCTGAGGTAGCTTTTTTATATTATGCCATAAAAAGCGTATTACTAATCATGTCATATAAAAATGTTTTAAGAATGTACCATATGTGCCAATAATACCAAATTTACATAGTACAAAAGCTACACTGACTAAATAGTATGATTCTCAAGTGAAACGAAAATTTTCAGATGGAGACTGAAATACCTGCATAAGATGATGATCAACATACATGCCTATAGGACTAATGCTGACATTCAGATATGCCAAAGATATCAGTCTTGATATTGTTCTGTTGCGCTAACATAAATTAGTACAGAGAAAGATAGGCTTTGATATAAAACTGCCAATTAAGACAGTATATTAAATTTAAATTCCATAGAAATAAGGCCATCAAATGCTTAAATGCACATATAATTACAAATTTTCCTTTAAACAAAAGTTCCAAACAGTTCACATTCTTACTGATAATAATTTCATGTTACAAACAGCACAGCACCCTCTGGTGCATCTGTTATAATATGTATAAAATTCCCACCAAAAAAAAAAAAAAAAAGGATAGAATCTGAGTAAAAATGAACCTTAGAAATCAGTAAGTTGATAGTTTTATTTACTCCAGTACATATTTTTAAACATAATGCTTAAAAACAATTTTCATTTAAAAAGAGCACTAAAAAGTTTATAGTAACAATTAAAGTAAGTGAGGAAAATGTTTTAGTTTTAAAATAATGCAGCAACAAAAACAACACTGGTTTCCAACATTTATCATTCAAATTAAAATAATGCTATCAAAAAAATTCTTTATGGATGGGATGGCAAAAGTTAACTTGTCATGTTAACCAAATTTTACTTTATTCAAATCTGCCTTAGCCTCTTGCTTCAGATAAATTTGACTTATTGTATAAAGTGCTCCTGAGTATTTTTTCTGGATTTAAAGGGAATTTTCCATTACAATATAACCATTTTTAAGTGTTTTGTGAAAGGATCTGCAACTTACACAGACTGAAAACAGAGTAATATTCAGAAATAAAAGGTGTTAAATTATAAACCTGAATATGAATAGTTCAAAACTTTTACTTAAAAAAAAAAACAACACAAAAAAACTTTTCCTAGGAAAATAACTCCAAAAGTATATTTTACTAAGGACAAAAGCAAAGGATGCCACCTGCTTTAGACAATTCTTTTGTGAACCACTGGAAGTCTCAACACAATGCACTAGAAATGAAAGTGACACCTGTTTAACACAGCCATCTGTCCCTAACAAGCTAGAATTAGTCAAATCCACTTAATCTGGGACTTCCAAAATGTGGGAACACTATGCACCTGTGAACAGAAAGGAATTTAAATCTGGCTTTTGATGGCCAGTGGAAATTTATACCAAAGAGTTGAAGGCAAATGGTTACATTGGGGAAATTATTTTTAAAGTAACTGAAAGTAGATTTTTAGGCTAATGTTCAACATAAAAACAAAAACAAAAAAACAACAGAGTCTTCATAATTTAAAGGTTTACTTGGTATTCTCATTTTTTATAACAAAGTCTCACTATACTACCAAGAACAAAGTAACATTCCTATTACGCTGTTAAGAAAAGTTGGGGTTTTTTTTATTTCTTCCCATACATCTGATGCTATATCCACCCTTTTAAACACACACATATACACACTCTTCATAAATTCTGAAAAACAAAATCATATTCCACCTACTTACTGGTTTTTCAAATTAGAGGAAAGCACACACAAATCAACTTTCTCAAGAATAAGAAAACGTTACCAAAAAGTAACACACACCTGTCACTGAAATAGTACATTATATCCATCTTGATTTATGATTCATTCATTTTAATTCTCAATGATAAAAAAATACCACATTAACTTTAGGATAAAAAATATTTTTTCTTTAGGGTTAACATATATGAAACTTATAAACTATAAAACTTTTGAGTATCTACAAAGAATATAAGAAGACTTGAATACTAGAGAAATATTGTTTTTTAAATTAGGCATAACTATCCCATATAATGAAAAAATTATGGAATGATGAATTTCAGTAATGTGCTTTAGTTTACTATATTATACTAGTACATGTAAATGTACTACAAAAATATCTCTATACAGTTTAATGCAACCCATTGGCAAAACAACCTAAAAAGATTAAACTAGGTATTATGACATATAATGAATCACAGATATTCAGCTACTAAAATAAGCTAGAAATGACTTCTATTTAATACTTTTAGTGTAAAAGTGTGGTCACTCAGTTTCAGAGATCTCTATTACTCTAAAAACTGAGAACACAGAAGAATACCAATACACAAAACAGTCCTCTCCGAGGAAAAATATCACAGAAAGAATAAACGAAGTGCTAAGTATTTACCCTTGGGTTAAACTTAAAAATGCATCACTTGATAGTATTTCTGGTTATTATTTTCTCAATCCATATGAATAATGTTGACATGCTTGAGCCCAAAGAATCTCTAAAAGCAACTTTTGTATCACATATGTGTTTTCAAAAATAGATGATAGGATTCCAGTTAAGCCCTGCTCTCAAATCAACTGATGAGTAGAAGTCTGAATTACTGAATCTGAGATAATTATAAAAAGTAAAATGCCTCAAAAAAAGTCCTTGGACACTGCAAGTAAAAATATTAAACCATAACATTATAACATATAAGCTACTCAGCTGAAAACCTATTATGTAAATAGCATAAGGTCTAAGCTGTCTCTAGACAGCAAAACTATTAACTTCAGAGAATTTATGGGAACCAGGAGCTTCACCATCCAAAAGTGTTCAGGCATTTGACACTCATCTGAACAGAAAAAAAAAATACAAGTTAGTATTAGAGACTTGCATGGAATCTAGACTGGGGGAGGGGGTGAGTAAATATGAAGGAATTTGAGTGCTCTGAGAAAGACTTCAGAACAAAGTATCACCTTCATTTAAAATAGCAATCACATGGAAATGAATTGACAGGGGGAAAGTTTTTCTTTAAAAAAAAACAAAACTCTTATTTTACAAAGTATTATTCTTAACAGCATTACAATTACCCAACCTGCTCATTGAAAATCTCAAGAATAATTAAAACTGTCACATTATTCACAGGCTGCTCTGTCAGGTAAATCAATATATGTTTACTGTTAGGAAGAAGACTATTTAAATAAAGATTTTAAAATTCCAGATTGTAAACTTCAATATGTGCAAATGTAATATTATAAATGCTTTAGCACACATTCATTATCAAAACTTTTTACTGATAATCTGTTCATTAAACGTTAGGCTGAAAAATGAACAAATTTACAGGATCTGGAAAACAGTTACCTCCAACCAAGAGCCCTACTATTTGAGGACTGATAAGTATTCAAATCTACACAGGAAAATAGATATTTTTAGAGACTTAAAAAGGAGAAAGTTCTCTCCCCTCACCAGACATAAGTCACTGTCCAAAGAAAGCCAAAATAAAGACTATGTTGAGTAGTGCACACATGCCTAGATCTCAACAACCATAAAGAAAGTGAAATATACACACGTTTCAAGTTGAGAAGCTTCATACATTCTTTATGAACAACTTGACTTCAATTTCAACTCTCAAAGCAACAGGAACAGAGAAGATGAAGAGGGAGGGAAAAAGCCTCTTTAAAGTGCCTTCACTGTCACAAGTAACACTGCAACCCGAGTTCTCACAAAGCTTCCTCATGTCCTTTCCCTGTTTATCCTACACACAGTCTTGTAACCACAATGAACACTGTGGACACTCCACGGTGGAGGAGGAGGCTCGTCAAAGTGCAATGGAGCCTCCCTGCTCCCCCTCCCATCCCCACCCGAAGGATAAAGCACTGTCAGTAACTACTCACCCAAGTACCACGGACGCCCTGCATCCGGTTTAAATCACACACACACACACACACACACACACACACACACACACACACACACACACAGAGAGACACACTCTCCAAGAAAGGGAGAAGGGAGGGGAGAAAGACTTTTAAAAATTTCTTTCCCGGGGCTGCAAAGTCCAGCGAAGAGGCTCCAGGTTTCACTGTGTGCAAGGGGTGTGGGGGGTAAGGAGGCGGGGGAGGGAAGAGTGCTGAATGGATATTAAGACTGTTTGCAGCACAAAGAAAACACAGTTTTAAAAGAAAAAGAAAAAAGAACACCGTGCAGTTGATGATGGTCAGAGAAGGACAGCCCATTGAGCACAAGGAGCAGAGGGGCTAAAACGAAGGGAACGGGCGGCAGGAAAAGTTCACCGTTGTACGAGGATAAAAATAACAAAAACCTTCACAAGGCCCCACAAGTGAACAACAACAACGAAACACTCGCGCGGGGGTCCCCCCGGCACATTGCTGTCCACTTCGGTTTTGAAAGAAGCAGGAAACAAGCAGCTTTGAAAAAGAAAATTGAAGAGAAAAGAAAAGCCCTTCTCTCTTCACCTGACTCTCCTCCGCAGACCAGACCTCGGGCAGAGCTCCACCATCCGCAACGCCGAACTGCGGCTCCCCCTCCCGCTCGGCGGGCGGCCCCCCGAGCTCCCGCTCCATCCCCGGAGCGCGGCGGCCGAGGGCCGGGCGGGCGGGCGGGAGGACCGGCGGGCCGGCGGGCGGCGCGGAGCCCACACCCCCGACCCCGCCGCGGCGCGCACGGTCCATTGTAAACAAGCCCGGGGGACCGAGCCCCTCGGCGGCGCCGCCGCAGCACGGCCCCCGGTGTCAGGAGTGAGACCCCGCACGGCCACGGCCGGCTCGCGCACACGGACACACACACGCACGGACATCCGCGGTCACACGCATCCACACGCTCCCACACACATGTAGAGACCGAAGAATATTCACCTTGGCTGTGGATTATTGTGGTGTTGTTGGTGGGTGATGGAGATGGTGGTGGTGGGGAGGAGGAGGAGGAAGAGGAGGAGGAGGAGGAGAGGAGTAGTTGTTGTTGATGGGTAACAGTCGCCAGGACTACGGTGACTATGGCGCTTGATTCACAAGGCAACGGTTGCTATAACTCACAAAAGAGAGAGAGAGGGAGAGAGCGAAAGGGAGAGGGAGACACTCGCACGGGGAGGGGTAGGGGAGGGGAAAGGGGAGGAGGCGGGCCGGCGACTCGCCGGAAGGGGCGGGCCCAGCGCCGTGAATGACAGCGCCGCGTCCCGGCCGGGGCACGGGGCGAGCGTTCTGTGGCGGGACGGACGCGGGATGGAAGCCCGCAGGCGCGCCGGGGCTGGAGTCCCCCGAGTCCCCCCTTGGGCGCGCTACCACGCGCGGCGAGGCTGCCCTGGGAGCTCGGGGGCGTGGTGCTGGGGGCACGTTTGTGAAACGCAAGGCGCCGGCCCAGCAGCCAGCTTCGTGCAAAGAAGCCCCAAAGTCGCGAGGCCCAGGGGTGCCCCGAGGGAAGGGGTGCTGAAGGCCACGCCAGACACTTTCTGGGGAGACCAGCAACGGTGGGGGGGAACCCATCTTAAAGAGCGGCCGCCTCCACGACCCCCAACCCAGCCGCCTGAAACGTCATTTCCGGGGTGGAGGGGGCGGAGGTCCCGGATGTGCCGCCGCTATTTCTCTCCCACCCACATACACATCCTCATCCCCGCCCCCCCTTTTTTTCCCTTCGTTTCGGAGCCGTCGGCGTGTTCCTAGTGGCACCCACCGCCTGGTGAATGGCACGTCTGGGCGCCGCAGGGCCCCGAGCCGGCGCCGCACTGGAGGGCCCGAGCCGCCTTCGCCCTCCTCTCCGCGTCCCGGCCGCTCCCGCCTCCCGAGGCCACGGCTCCGAGCCTCGCGTGCGGTGAGGCGAGCGCGCGCGCCCCGCCGCCATCTTAGGGCCGCGATGCGGGCTCTGCGGGGCGCGCGGGTTCCCGGTCCCGCCGCGGCGGCGCGCGGCGGGGAGGTCGCGGGGCCGGAGCTCAGGAGCGGATCACCCCCTGCCCACGGGGCGGGGAGTACGGGCTTGTGCGGAGCAGACTTCCCGCCCTGGAAGCTGTGGGAAGGCGCGGCAGCCACTCCGCCAGAGGCGCTGAGGGCGGGTGCCCTACACCTGTCCGAGCTGGCACCCAGGTAGCAGCTAGTTCCCCGTTATCTCCCGCCCCTCACTAAAGTGCCCGTCCCTTTTTAAAGTGGGCCCAACGGGGATTTGAGCTCCACCCGATTCCATGACCAGCGGCTGAACTGATGCTGTTACCGCACCAGGAGCTGCCTCCACCGCCCTCGGGCTCAGCCTCGACACCTCCCGGCGCCGGCGCCGCGCGTCCTCCGCGCACGGGACCCTGCGGCGCCGCCCGGGCCCGCGGGCACCCCGACCTCCAGCACGAGCGCTAAGCGGCTTATCCCACACAATACCGTCGGAAGGCGAGCCCGAGGGCGTCGGTTTTACTCTGGAGGCTTAATTTCTTTGCACCTGTCAAATAGGGATTTGGGCCGACATAAACTCACAGTATTAAAGTCACAGCGACTGTTACTGAGGTCTTACACTGCCCCAGACAGTGTGCTTAGTGTCTTACACACATTATCTCATTTAATCCTCACAGCTTCACTATGAGGCATACAATATTTTAGGGACAACAGGCACAAAGTCTTAAAAGTCAGTGGTTCTAATTTACAGCTCCGTGTCACGGAATATTAGGGGTATTTTGGAACCAACTATTTACACAATTTAAGGAAGTTGTGTTGTTGCCTTTGGTAATTTCATAATGAAGCACAGAGGTCCTTATAATAATGTAATGCAACGTAGTAGTGGGCAGAGGTGAGCACAAAGCCAAAGCTTAAAGGTTACATGACCCACCAGGGGAGTGGGGCCCTCTTAGTCCGAGACAAATGACATTGTGGTGACCAGCGGCAGTTAAACTCTTCATCTGTTGAATAATTTCGACATACACATGGGAAATAAGGCATGCATCCCAGCTGTATGAGCACTGGTAGTCGTTATGAATATTCACTTTGTTACATTTACAGATAGAGTCCTCTGTTCCCGGAGTGGTGCGTGGAGCTGTTTGCTCACACTACAGGGCTCTGAATAGCTCTGCTCTTTTAGTTCTATTGTCTGTTGTAGTTTGCCTGTCCCTTCCCTCACTGTCAGCTGTTGCTTCTTACTGCTGCTGTCAGTGAACATAGTTCTATTATCCTCTCCACCCTTTTAATTTACTGCTTTTAATCTGCAGGCAAGAAAACCACATAATGAAGCTTATGCAAAACTGTCTCAAGAGTATAAATAGGTACTTTGAGGAAATCTCCTTTACAAAAAGTGTGTGACTTTTGTGCAAGGACATTGTAACATCAGTTTTAAGCAGCTTAGAGACTTTTTTTTTAAAAAAAACCTACTTCCTGATTTGGCTTATTCTTGAGTTAGGAATAGGTAAATTTCCTAAAGTGATTCTTTAAAAGTTAGGATTTAGAATATTTTCCCTAGTTTTAGGAGAATTGATATTACTTCTAACCAGAGTAAGGTTACTATAATATGAAACTTTCATATTATCACCACACTGAATTAAATAACCAACCTGCCAATTCAAGCTATAGATTGAGGAACATGCTAGATTATATATGTACATACTGTTTTGTGCTATAACTGGTTATGAAAGAACCTAGAAATCCTTTTGCCTAAAGTCAGTTCTGATAGAATCTCCTTTCTGACCATTTTAAAGCTGTATAGTTGCATCTTTACATATATTGAACATATATTTCAGAAATATATGATTTGTTAAGTCACAGGAAAAAACCTAGCAGTGTCTAACATTTAGTACCTGTTACACATCACACACTGGGCTCAATAAGAGAAGGTTCCTGATTAAAAAAAAAAAAAATCTTACATTCAATATACTGTCAATGCAATATATAGTTGCTGAGTACCTAAAATGGGCCAGTAGAGTTGCTGTCTGCAAAATGCTCCAAGTCAATGAATATGAATTTTAAAATGTTGTGTCCTTTGAACTTGGATTGTTTTTGCTTTCCCCTTGGAGAGATTGGTGGAGACATCAAGTAACCCATTTGTATCTGAACCACTTGAAAAATACAAAGCCCTGATTATTTATGTATGAATTATATACTTTATAAATTGCTTTACTACATTCTTAAGGGTAAATTTCCTTTTCAGTATTATCTATTAAGTTACTTCCTCCTGTTAATACATACTGCATATGCAAGAACTAAAGAATTACTTCAATGTTTCTTGAAGGAACAGCTGCATATTAAAAGATAAATACTGATATGTGATAGGTTTACCTCTGGAAAATTGTATGTATGAGAGTTTTGAAAATTAATGTATTAGCCTGTGGCAGCTTACCATTGAATTTGTGGTGAATCCTTTCATAAAGCAGAAATCACACCTGTTTAAAAATTTTCCACTTGATTATGTTACCTGGTTTTCTTCAATTGAGAGACACCTAGACTCTTAGTCCTCATATGAAATAAATGTTTTATTTCAACCAATATTTATTGACTACTTACAATATGCAGAGCACTGGGGAATTAGACTATTGGATTATTAATTACTTTTACTAGATCTGAAATTCTGTGGATATGTATACCAATAATAATAGGGAGTGATAGATGCCAAGGTAGTTCAAAAGTACACATAATTTGCCTCTCTGGAGCACCCCCAACTCTACCCATCCACACTGAAAGTATATTTTGGATTTGAAAGCATTGCAGTTTCTTTTCTGGTAGATTTGCCCTAAATGTGTTTTCTTTAAGTATTACAAACTATTTACTCAGCAGTCCCGAGATATGTCCATCTTTATGTATAACCCAGAATCATATTTTTACCCCAGCACAGAAAAATGATAATAGAATCATAAGTTAACTGTCTTTTCTCAAGATCAAATATATTTTGACATACATACACAGTTTTTTCTCTCAATGCAGAACATTAAATATAATATTTGCAGCATTAAAACCAAATAATTGGCAACAACCCAAATGTATATCAGTAGGAGGATGGAAAAACAAATAGTTAGATATTCATACAATGGAATACTATCCAGCAGTTAAAAGGAACCAATGATACAAAGTCATGGATGAATCTCAAAAATGCCATATTTAGCAAAAGAAACCAGGCACACACAAAAAGATACATACAGTATGAATCCATCTATGTAAAGTTCAAACACAGGAAAACTTAATCTTTAGTTACTGTTTCCCTATGATGGCAGGGCCAATGACATGGAATTTACTGTAAAGGAATAGGAGGGAACTACCAGTGATGGAAATGTTCTGCACTGTCCAAATTGGTAGCCACTAGCTGCAGATGGCTGTTAAATCTAATTCATTGGAATTAAATTTAATATTCACTCACATTAGCCACATTTTAAGTAGCCACACGTGTCTAGTGACTACCAAATTGGACAGTAGAAATATACAACATTCCTATTATTGCAGAGGTTCTATTAAAAAGTGCTGGTCTAAATCTTGTGTTAGTATTTATATATGTGTTTACAATTATCAAGTTGAATATAATGCACATTATATATGCATTATATGTCAATAATACCTGCCCTCAAACTTCAGAAATCACTAATAGAAGTATTTACTATTGTTTTACCTCCTTAATTAACTGTTTCTTAATATTTTCATTCAACAATACAGAGAAAAGGGTAAATAATAGGTACTAAGGTTATCCTTGGTAAATTTTCAAACGTGTTAAGCATGACCATATAGTAGGTAGTATTGATTGGCTGCTCAAAGAAATGAGTCCTGCCACTTTTAATCCTGAGTAAGCCTAGAAACCAAAGGAATTGCTTTTGAGGGCTTAAAATGAACTCTGGAAGATTAAAGATAATTTTTCCTATTTTTTCTATTGGGATTGCAATAGCTTAAACATGGTGGAGATTATATAACTTTCTTCTGGGGTAACAGTAGGAGTATTTGGGAGATGTTGGTGCTGTGATCAGCTTGAGAAATTCATGTAAACTCTCTAGGTAACAATTAAGACTCAAGGCTTTTGGAGATGGAAGAAAACATCTAAAAATTAAGAACTAAGAGATTTGAATGATCTCAATTCTTCAAAGTTCTAATTTTCATAAATTGGTTCAATATGCTTACTATGTATGCTCATGTAATACTTCTGTGAAATTAGGATATTTTTGTGTGTAGAGTAAATGCTTACTATAAATAAAGTTAATAGCTACTTCTACCAGCATTTCTTAAGAATTTTGTGAACCTCAACTAGATTTTTACAAGATAAACTTGTACTGATGTAGAGACTAATTCATATAACTTAATCAGCAATTAATGTCAATATATGCTAAAAAGTATTTTATTCAATTATTATAAAATATTTATCAAAAGTGATTTTATTTAATCCAAAATCTTCAGCTACCAAAGAAATTCTTAAATTGATCCTCTCCCTTTACCTCTATTATTTTTCCCTTTTGTGTAATGTACAATCTGGGAATAACATCTTCCAAGTTCCTGTAAGGCCATTATTTCTATTTAAGTATGCTAAAAGTATCTTGTTAGTAGAAATGTCATATGTCTCATCCTCCCTCTCCCATCACAATACGTTATAAAGTCTATATTTAAATTGTTTTTGAATACTTATGTCAACTATTAAAACATATGACTGAATTTTTTTACCTTTCTAAATATTTTTTACCAACTTATCTCAGCCACTAATAAAGAGAAAAGATCACTGACTCAAATTACATGAATTTGTCCCTTTCAATGCCTTTTTGTTTGTTTCTAAAAGGGATTTTATGTGTATGGATTATTATTACCTATCTTTCCATTTTGTTTTGTTTAATAACATATTTTGAGGGATGAAAAAACACAACAATATAGATTGTACAGTGGAACGTTTAAAATACTTGCCTTCAAGTACTGCTTGAAATTTTACCTAGTACTTTCATAAAAGAGATCAGGGTCATTTTTAAGACTTTCATAGATCTGGCTTAATGTGAGAATACTGATTAGAACTTGGATTTAGAGACTTCGAGTCCCATATCATATCAAACATATTAAAATGCACCTATATAGCACACTAAAAAACATAACTAAGAATTTATAAATGGGATAATGGTAAGTTTTGTAGACATCTAATTATTTATTTTGATTGCAGCTTTCTTTTCATGTTTGTTTTTTCAGATCCCCAACATGTTTAGAGGCCCTGGAGAAACATATAAATCCTGCTTGATGAATACAATGGCTTTGAAATATAATAGGAAAACTGAATTTACACAATTTTTCCTAGTTTGTTTTCCTTTCTCCTATGGGTGAAGGAGGGAAGTTGTTAACCAGAAAACATAGAAATCCACTAACATGCCATTATAGTGAACTCTGGATACTAGTTTCACAAAGATCTGAAAAACAACAACAACAACAACAAAACACAATAACAAAATAATCAAGAAATAGAAAAATTATTTTCTAAGATGATGACTTAAATGCACTTGAACTCAATGTACTAACATGACACTATTTAGCTCATAAAATTACACATTGTAAAAATTAAACCTACTAAAGACAACTGGATTTACATTGGAGGGATTTGGAGGGATACTCTATTTGTAGCTTCAAGTGTGTGACACATAGTTACAGACTTCTCTTAAATGTGATAACATTCTTCACCCCGAAGAATTAAACCTTAAAGAACACTAATTTGTGTTTAAGACTGATGAGAGACAAGGATTGTTAATGTGAATAATTTAAAGATATATAAAAGTATCTGACAGATTTTTCATAGGGCTAAACTTACCCATTTTAAAAAATGAATAATTTTAAGATTAAATTATTACTCAAATAAAATTTAAAAGATAAAAATTAAAAATCTTATAAAATAACCATGTCATTTTCTTTCGAGTCAGTACTGATTCAATGCCCCAACAATGTAATACAACCCAGAAAATACATCAGCTTCTAAGGAACCAGCTCAAAGATGGCAGAACTGATTGATGCATAAATAATCAGATCTGAAATGGAGCTTTATTGTGCTGATGGTGTGGCTTAGTTGGTTGAGCATCATCCCATGCACTCAGAGGTTGCCAGTTCAATTCCTGATCAGGGCACATGCCCGGGTTGCAGGCTCAATCCCCAGTAGGGGGTGTGCAGAAGGCAGCTGATTGATGTTTCTCTCTCCCTCCCTCTTCTCTCTAAAAAGTCAATAAAAACATATTTAAATAAAAATTTAATAAAAATAAAATGGAGCTTTATTTGAGTAGGTATTCTCACTGCTGAGTGTAGACTAAGAATGTATCCTATATAAGTAGGAGTAATTTTTATATTTTTGTTAATTTAGTTGTATAATCAAAACATCACAACTTATTTGCATCTTTTGAAAAAGCCACATTCCTATAATTTGGCAACCATATTTGGAAAAGAACTATCCTAAGTTTATTATAGGTGTCAAAAGATGAAAGGCTTACCTCTCAGAAACAGGCGAGGTAGGCTGAAAGTTATAACACGTTTGAAAAGGAAGTTGACAGGAGCCTTGCTTAAATTTCCACAATCTTAATCTGATGTCAACCACAAAGAGGCAACATTAAGGTGAGAGGAGAAATGTAATCAGAAAGTCCAATCAACTGAGATGGTTATTATGGTCTTTTAAAAAGTATTGTGGTTTCATGAGTTGATATGCTTTGCTTTTTCTTTTTTCTTTTTTTTTTCATTTGTGGAGAATGAACCAAGAAGAAACCAGGAAGGAAGTAGTAGTCCTTGAGGCAAACTATACCTAAGACTTGGACTAAGGCTGTGATCTGAGAAGACATAGTCTAAAAACTAGTGGAAAGAAAATATTGACAGTACTTGAAAATTACTAAGCATGAAAAATACTCAATTCTCAGCTATTTGTTGAGGACCTGCTGTACATGCTATAGTAGTTATGGGCACATGGGGGGTGGGATGTCTAAAGTAGTGAACAAGGAAGAGAGGAAGATAGGTACAAAAGAACTAAATGTCATAGTTTCTGTGCTAGATATCTTCTATTTGTTTCTTCATATTCACTCACTCTCTACTCTTCTTCATCCTCACATCACTGCATTCCCATGCTTTATGGTAGCCAGGTGGTTTCCATCTGGGCAGCAGTGGTAGGAGACTGGAGGTAGGGAGAGAGGAGAGTGAGGTCAGGGTATTTATAATGCAGGGTTGCTTCAAGATACCTGTATTCCTTCACTAAAGATGCTGATAAAGCCTCCTTCCCCTCTTACCTTTGGGTTTAGCAGCAGTAGCATCTGCACTGTTCCCTAGGTTAATGCATCATCCTTTTTGGTTCCCCTACCCCCTCATCTTATAAGCAGGCCCTTTGTACTTTAACTCCTCAAAGTGCCTTTCTTCTAGTGTGTCATCCATTTCTTTTTGGGACTTGGATGACATCACATAAGATGACAAACTATGTACTGCTTTGCTAGGGCTGCCATAACAAAGCACTACAGACTGGGGGCTTACACAACAGAAACTTATTTTCTCAAAATTCTGGAGGCTAGAAGTTCAAGATCAAGGTGCTGTTAGAATTTGTTTCAGAGGCCTCTCTCCTTGACTTGTAGATGGCCATCTCCCTATGTCAAAAGGTGTTTCTTCTATGTGTTTATGTTCTAATCTTGTCCTTTCATAAAGATACCTGTCACACTGGATTAGGACCCACCCTAATGAATTCATTTTAACTAAGTTACATATTTTAAAGAGCTTATCTCCAATTATAGTCACCTTCTGAGGTACTGGCAATTAGGACTTCAACATTTGAATTTGGTGAAAGGGAACATGATTCAGTTCACAAACAAGTCAGTCCACTAACAGACTACTTAGGGAAAAAAGAAATAAATTAGAAAATAATATCTCAAGGTAATGAGTATAGTATAAATATAAGGATAGTATTATACTTACTCTAAGGAGAACATTAGAAATGGTAGAAGGAAAAATTTTAAATGCTCACAGTTTTATAACTGTGTATTTATAAATTTTTCCGTGGCAGATTAAAGTGGAAAGGCACGAAAAAACTCACATGAGCTGGGAAGAACAATCAGGTCTGAGACTGAGCTGAGAGCCATCTAGATAACAAAGTAACAATAATAGCTAACATTTATGGAGTTCTCCTGCACTGATTACTAGCTATCTTCTCCCCTTCCTCTATGATAAGAAAATACCTCCTGTTTTTGCTGGACCTTTTCCACAAAATGACCTTTCAGACACCCTTTTCTGATCTCCATTGAAACTAGATGGAGACTTCTGACTAAGCACTCTGATCAATGGGATATAGTCAGAAGTGGTCATGGGACCACTTCTAAGAAATCTTCTTAAGAGCTACCTTGCTTATATCCTTTGCCCCTTTATTCTTTTATCCTCTTCTCCAACTTGCTGCTTAGAATAAGGATGCCACAAACTTGGACCAAGTCAAACACATGAGACAACAGAATAGGAGACTAAGTCCCTGGTGATTGTGAGGCTACCATACTGCCCTGCACTATCTATGATTACATGAGGAAAAAACAACAATCTTGTTTTCTGTCTCACAGCAAAATGAGTCCCAATTAATGCAGCATTTTCTATGTGGTAGTTACTGTTCTCAGTTTTTTATGTGTTTTATTTCATTTAATCCTATAGCAATTCTATATGTAGGTACTATTATCCATAAGGATACAGAGGCAGAGATACTAAATTTTCCCTAAAAAAACACACCGTGTAGAGTTTAGGATTTTAAACCAGACTAAGAGAATCTGCCTACAGAGTCTACTCTCTTAACTACAATGTCAAGTTGCCTCCTTCTAGTCTCTGATCCTATAGACATCCATACCCTATAGGGGGAATATAGTTATTTTTGCTTAAGCCTAAAGAAAAGAATATTACTTGATTTTGGGACAATGCAATAGTCATCCAGGGAGGGAAAGCAAAGAAAATGAAAAACTTTGGTAAAGCTTTCTTCATACCTATAATCTTATTTTTCATTGCTTATTTTAGCCTAAAATTTGCCAGTTTGGCTTACTGACAATGTGCCTCTTCCTAATTAATTTAAAAAAACTTGATAGGGCCTCTTGTGAAGCTCTGTAAGTATAAAATGCATTTGCTTTCTAGTTAGCAGCCCCACAGGGCAAGGTGTTTCTGATCTGTGCCTCAAAGGGGCCTCCCCTTGCCCATATTCTGCCAGAGCCCTTCTCAGAACCCCAGCTGGGATAATCTTTGGTGCAATCCATGGGCAACTTCTGCACTTAATGGTCAAATTTCTCTCCAGAAAGACTCGACTCTCAGTCAGAAGTCAATCCTTATGGCGACAGTCTCTGTTGCATTCCCTTTAGCAGCAGGAGAGCTTTAAGAGTGTTACTGGGCTTTGTTAACCCTTCTCTTAGAGAAAATGGAGAAAAAGGGTTTTAAGAGCATCTTGGGTTTGTTTTTTTCTTTAATGTTTGAAAAGAGGAAAATACTGGACCAGTGGATATTGTTCAATTCCCTTCCCATCTGGCCACTTAAAAGGCTGCAGAAAGGCCACTGGACCTACTCAGAGGATATTAACATGTGATAAGTTTATAAAGAAATAATGCAATAAATAAGGGATCTGTTTATTCACTTGTAGGAGAAGTTCTACCGGCAGACTACAGAGGGTGACAGACCTCTGATGCCTCTCACATGATTTACTGTCAGGCAATAAATAGTATAGTATTGATCCTCAAGAACTTTATTAGGATGGGATTTTAAAATGAACCTATCCCTATATCTACTGAGGTTTTTAATTTCTTCTCCTTGTAACAAATTGTTACAGCTAACACAGACATTTGAAAAGTGCATTTATAATCAGCATATTGCCATCTTGGGGTAGAAATAAGTGTATATTTCTTTTTTAGAACAGCTTTATTGAAATATAATTTACATAGAGTAAACTCACCCATATTAAGTGTATAATTAAATAAATTTTAGCAATGTATTCAGTCATTTGACCACCACTACAATCAAGCTATTAAACATTTCTATCATCATCAAAAATTCCCTTGTGGCTCACTGCCACCCCTGACCCCAGTAAACTTTGATTTACTGTCACTACATTTTTCTTTTACTAGAATGTCATATAAATAGAAACAAAATATTTAAAGTTTGTTTTTTATTTGTTTGTTTTGGAATGGTTTCTTTTGCTTGGCAGGACACTTTTGAGATCCATCTATATTGTGTATATCAGTAATTCACTTATTTTTATTGCTGAGTAGTATTCCATTGTAGAAATATACCACAATTTATTTTTAAAAAATTTTATTATAAATAATACTGCTATGAGCACTTGTGTATGTGCTATTGTGGATACATGTTTTCATTTCACTTTGATAGATAACCTAAGAGTGGATGTGGGCAAGGGGGGAGGGGAGATTGGAGAAGTCTGAAATAATGTCGACATTAAAAATTTTTAATTAAAAAAGGGAGATTAAATTAAGTACCATTTTGACAAATATATTAGCAATAGTGAGTTTGTGTCTAAAACTAGGAAGGATATAGAAATTAAATACAAAACTTTTTAAATCTCCAAACTCAATCTTTTGCTCCATTGAAATGTCATTCCTTAATTTTCATAGTTTGGAATCCTTTTAATGTTATAACTCTCCACAAACTGATTAACTGGTTTCATAAATTTTTCTCCTCAGAAAATATAAAAAGTTTCTTGAATTAGAATTTTCTAATGTGCTATAGTTTTTCTCTTTCATGAGTGTATGTATTTTATTATTATTTCTAATTGGGTTTTTGAAATAAACTTAGATGCTATATAATCAAGCTTTATTTCTAGTTCTAAAGTATGCAAATGAGAGCTTTTAATGGAGGAAGAGTGCTTATCATCTTCATACAAATATAGCTTTCTTCACTAATGTAATACTAGTGTTAGACCATCTTAAATTTAAGTTTTCACTAATGGCCTCCAAAATGATCTGAAATCTGTTACACTTCCCATTAAGAAAGTTACATATTATTTGTACAGTTTTATCCAGATGATCTAACATCATAAGATTTTACCCAACTTACTCTGAATTTGGATTTTAGAACTAGCTTTATTACAGTGTTATTTTGAGGAATTAATGTAATTCACCTCCTTGATCTATAAAAGGATTAGCAGTTTTTTAAAGTTTAAGAAATAGTCTTCTTTGAAGTTGAACACTTAAAAAAATGTGAAATGGTTTTACCATGAATCTGTAATATAAAATGGGTTACTTGGTTATTGGTGGAATAGCCTAAAATAGTATCATAGTGTTTGAGTTGCTGAATAGATACATACATATTTCAATGCACTTTCATTTTTAATTTGCATAATTTTAATTGATATTTAAAATTCTACACTCTACTTTTTATTAGTAAAAGTGAATACAGGAATATTGCAATTTAAATGCTAGAACTCAACTTTGTATAAACTCTGGACCTCATGTAAGAGTTCTAACATAGTAAATTTTAAAAAATATATATTTTATTGATTTTTTACAGAGAGGAAGGGAGAGGGATAGAGAGTTAGAAACATCGATGAGAGAGAAACATCAATCAGCTGCCTTCTGCACACCCCCTACTGGGGATGTGCCCGAAATCAAGTTACATGCCCTTGACTGGAATTGAACCCAGGACCCTTCAGTCCGTAGGCCAACGCTCTAACCACTGAGCCAAACCGATCAGGGCTAACATAGTAAATTTTTGATGAAACAACTATTCATTAAAGCAAATTTTCTCCATGTTATTGATCTAATTAATGTAATTATGTTTTATCATGGCAAAGTGTATATGAATGGTGCATATTTCTTTCTGAAAAGTTAAGCGTAATAAACTATATCCTAAAGGTTAATCATTGAAGTTTTTTAAGCATTTAGAAAAAATTGAGACAAAGTATTTTGGACTCTTTGTGCTATGTAAGTCCAAAGTATTGTTTAAATATTCATAATATATGTTCACTCTAACCACACTTGTGGCTATGTTTCTCTTATGTTGATCTGTCAACATGTATATACTGTTATTAATGTAATACATATACTGTAACATATACAGTATTATATTAATATCCAATGTAATATATACCTTCTTTATTAGTTAACAACATTTAAAAAAATCAGTGCAGCATATAAGTTTGCAATGTTTTACATCTATATTTATGATGAGTATGATTTTACCTTAAGTAAAATTAAAACTATGCAATAGTAAAATGAGATGCTTTAAAATGGAGTTTTGCTGTACTATCATGATAAAATGATAAATAACATTTATTGAGGGTTTTCTTTGTGCCAGTCACTGATCTTTGAAGTTAGTCAATCCTCACAATAACCTAGAAGGTACTATTGTAACTGCCATTTAACATATTGAGTAAATGAGGCCAAAGAGCTGAAATAATTTTTCCAGGGTCATAAAGTCAGAATACACACCCAGTCAAGGGCCTATATTCACTTTGCAGCCCCTACAGGGTACTAAATGAAAATACTTTTTTCCTAAAATAAATGAGTAGGCCAGTCTGAATTAATGATGAATTTAGACTTTTAAGAAATGTTTTAGAAGATATGCCTACTCACATAGCAAAAGGTAAAGTATATGATTGGTAAACCTTTTGGAATGGTTCCATCAGTTAATCCAATGATAATCAGGCCCTCTAAGATTCAGTCATGCATCTACAATCACCATATACTGATTCTAAAACAAAGCATTTACTCATTTTTAATAGGAGATATATACCTAGTCTGAAAACAACAATCAGCATCTTCATAAAGCACATCTCTTTCCACATGTTCATTCAAAAAATCTGAATGTTCAAGAAGACTGGACTTCTCTGTTTATGGGCTTATACCATACACCTTCAACTCAAAATATCCAAAAACTGCCCTTATAATTTTTAATATTAAAATTTAATTTTTTATCCTGAATTCCTATTGTTGATCAAGGACATCACTACCCTTCCAGTTAGTTGCCTGAGCCAGAAATCTGATAGTAATCCTAGACTGCTCTCTATTCTTTAATAGAGAGCCTCCCATAGCCAATGAGTCACCAATCCAGGACATTTTATCTCCATTACCTCTTTACACTCACTGTTTTCCTTCTTCCTTACGGACAGTTTTAGAACAGGTCCCATCCCCTTGGGATTACCTGAGCCGATGCTTCCAATGTTTTTTTCTCTATCTGATCTAGAAACTGTTTTTAGAGTAACTTCTTAAAATACAAATCTGATCATGTCTTTCCTCTATTCCAACTCTTCAGTAGTTTATAGTTTTTAGAAAAATATTCTGATTCCTATGCTGCATACACAAAGCTCACTATAATTTGGCACTGGACTATCTCTAGAAAACTGTCCATTCATTCTCCCTATCTGCTGGTGCAGGATCATCAGCGGCGGGGGTGGGGGGGTTGGGGGGGGGGGAGTACTCGGAAGGACAGCTGGAGTCCAGTGGTGCGGCAAGGCACATTTCTGCTGTCATAATTTCCAGAGCCAGTAGACACACACAAGGAGTTGTGTTCTCTGAGTTACACAGGTTTACATTAAACAGTCCTAATTTGAGAGTTAGATTTAAAACAGAAACCAAAGAAGAGAGCCAAACTGAATTCAGAAACTAGAAGAATAAAGGTAAGGTAGTGTTGGTAGGAAGGCAGAATACAAAATTTTGTAGCAAACTTTTAATATTATTTATATGCCAACTATGTGAATATGCTAGGTTTAATGAAAGTATATTAAAGTACAATGGATATGAACAACTTACTGTGGCCCAGGATGTCCTGTGTTCAAGTATCTGTTTCTGTCCCATGTCACTGCCTCCCTCTGAAATGTTCTCTTCCACCTCCCTATTCTCTCTTACTCCATAAACTCATTTCAAGCATCATCTCTTCTGTAAATAGTACTAGCCTACACAAATTGAGCCTTTACAACCCATAGACCCTATGCCAAATGCTTCAATACATAATCTCATTAGGAAAGGTACCTCTATTCTCCTCATTTTACAGATTAAGAAACTGACATTTAAAGAGATGAATCAATTTGCACAAAGTCACAAAAATTAAATTATGGAGTGCAGAATTAGACCCAGACAGTCTGATTAGAGTTTGCGCTTATTAACCATCATTGGCCTTGGCTGATTTATTATGCCTCTCCATATGCATCCGAACCCTATTACTTCATCAGAGCCCTATTCCTCTCTAATATAACATTTTATTTCTCTGTCTCTCCCAACAATAGGAAGCTCCTAAAAAGCAAGGGTCAAATATCTGTTACACAAGTAGAATTTCAATAAATGTTTATTTCATTAATTGTTACTGCCCATAGAGTTGCTTGGAAGTAGTCATTAAGGCCATCGAGTATTGAACCAAGGAAATTCATGTCAACTAAATGCGGCCTATACTGTTATTCTACAGTATTATTAATTTCTTTTGTAAAATCTGGGATCAGTCCATTAAAATCAGAGTAGTCTCTTACCCAGACAGCATTATATATGGATTAGTTTTCTTTTTCTTTTTTATAGTTCATGTAGCAGTTACCAAGATGCTACAGTTACCAAGATATCATGCTACAGTTACCAAGATATCATGCTACAGTTACCAAGATAATTCTCATATACAGTATGTTTAAGTAAAATGTGTTTTTTTTTCCTAAATCATTCTTATTTTGCATTGACTTCTGATCTTCATGAACTATTGTCTTATTCTTTTTCTAACTTCTGTGTTTTGCAATTCTGAGTGACAATTAGACTCAAAATAGCCCTGGTTTGATCAAAGAAGCTTTCAACAAATTGTTAAAAATTGTAAGTTTTAGGGTTTTATTTCAGCCCACCAATAAATATCCCTCTCAAGCTTCCAGGGCAGCGATTTTCAACTGCTGTGCCACAAGAATTTATAAAACATGGAATGTATGACTATTGGTCAGGGGCACTGACCTCTTCCCTTTTCCCTTAGATTGTCAAATAAAAAAATTTCAACAGACAGCCAATACAACAATAACCATCCGGTATGAATGAATCAAAATTATACTGATTTTTTTTTTGTCAGTCTGGCAAAAAATATATCATTTTTGGTGTGCCACAGAATTTTAGTAATTAGTTTATATTTTCCATGAGATTAAAAAAGTTGAAAATCACTGTTCCAAAGGAAGAAGAAATAGAGGGGGAAAAAACTAAAATACACTACTGGGAAGTGTGCACATTCTCCAGTTCCAACTGGGCTCACTAAAATTAACCATTAGTTTTGCTAAGACAGGTGCCTTCTAGACCCAGAGGAAGGGAGAAGCAGGTCTACATGAAAGGAGAAGTTTGTAAACACGCCCAGGCCCTGCCTGTTCTTTAATCCACACCTCTAGGGTCAGCAAAGTGATTTCACTCTGGGTCAGAAGGAGCATGAGGAAATTTTATCTCATTTGCTTCCAAATTTAATCCTGCCCAGCTTTAAAGACAGCTGTCAGGGTGAGTGTTGGGGGAATGGGTGAAGGTGTGGAGGAATTTAGCAAAAAAAAAAAAAGAGAGAGAGAGAGAGAGAGAAAACTCATGGACATGGACAACAGTATGGTGACTGCCGGGGTGTGTGTGTGGAGGGAAGAAGGTGGAGTAGGTATGGGGGAGATAAATGGTGATGGACAGAGATTTGTCTTGGGGTGGTGAACACACAATGTCGTGTTCAGATGATGTGTTGTAGAATTGTGCACCTGTAACCTATATAATTTTGTTAATCAGTGTTACCCCCAATAAATTCAATAAAAATGAAAAAAAGAAGGAACAGTATAGCCTGATAGTATATGAATACTCATACAAAAAAATTTACAGTGCAGAAACCAAAAAGGAAATAGCTTCAACTTTTTATGAGCTAACTGCAGCTCCTCTATTAGAAGGGAGAGAAAGACATTAGAAGCTGTTCAGTCAACACCACAGATTTCACTAGGACCACTTGCTAATGTTGGGGGTGATGACAATGTGAGTAGAGTAGGTCCCTTCCAACCACGGGCTCCATTTCCCTTCAAGAGTAGAGGGCAGTCTTGGAGCCCTTGCCTTTGTCTCTGGTGCTTTCTATTACAGCAACTGCTCCATGGCCCATAACTGCCTCTAGCCTCTGACACCAGGGGCAAGTCTCCAAATTTTTTTCCTATCTGTCATGATGTAGGCAAAAACTGAGACCTTGGAAGATGTGTGCAAGATGGCCAAGATACAAAGGGCCTCAGGAGAGCAAGAAATACTCATCTATTGTGTCAAACTCTGAGATATTAGAGTTTATCTGATCCTGGAGTCAGCTTTATCTTACCTAATTAGGCTTCCACAGAATTGAAATGAGTCTGTAAACCTAGAGTAAGGCTATATTTTCTGAGTCCGTTCCCTCTTTCAAGGGAGACTTTCCATTGAGTTCCAACCCTAGAAACACTAATCATTTAATTTTATATGTTTTTATTTTGGGGTTATTTGTTTCCTTTTATTTTAATTAAGAAAGAGTACATATTTTTTTACTAAAATCTTTTCGGGTATGTCTTTATACATATAAATATAAATGCCTATTATTAAAGAAACTTTAGAGTACAAAATGTGTTTTTCTGGATTAAATTTCCATTGAAATAATAGTTACAATAATAGTTACACTACTTAAAATCTGGTGTGGCCTTTGGTCAAATTATCATGCATTATAGGTTAGTAGGATATAAACTGAGTTTACTGCTATCAATATATTCAACATCTATCAAAATTTATCAATCTAAAATTAAGCCAGACAAATACATTTGAGAAATTAATGAACCCTTTACAGTAAATAACATGAAAGTTAATTGATAAAAATAAGTGAAATGTATAAGTGAAAATTAACTTTCATATTTAAAATTATCAGGAAATCATAACCAAAGCTAGGAGAAAAAATGCTTGCACAAATAAATTTTTATCGTAACTTCCTATAGCAGTGGTTCTCAACCTTCCTAATGCTGTGACCCTTTAATACAGTTCGTCATGTTGTGGTGACCCCCAAACATAAAATTATTTTCATTGCTACTTCATAACTGTAATTTTGCTACTGTTATGAATCGTAATGTAAATATCTGATATGCAGAATGTATTTGCATTGTTACAAATTGAACATAATTAAAGCATAGTGATTAATCACAAAAACAATATGTAATTATATATGTGTTTTCCGATGGTCTTAGGCGACCCCTGTGAAAGGGACGTTCGATCCCCAAAGGGGTGGCAACCCACAAGTTGAGAACCGCTGTCCTATAGCAAAAGCAAGCAAGCAAACAAACAAAAAAACTATAGGAAAAAAAAATCTTTCTTCAAATAAAGAACTTTCATTTGTCGGGGGAGTCCCAAAATACAGCACATCAAAACCCCGTTGTTAAAGGATGAGAAAACATGTACAGACTGAAGCACAGAAAAGTGACTTCCTTCAATATCAGAAGAGGAGGTTCCTAAATTGCTTAAGAATTAGAACAAGTTCCTGAGTTTCCAAATTTTTGGACTTTGGTACTGCAAGCTCCCAATAGCACTAAGCACTGTTTCAAAATATTTCAGAATAATAATGTAAACTCTTCGGTCATGTCATCTTACAAATGTTCCAATTTTACCACTGCTAACATTTACTTTTCAAACAAGTAAAAAATAAAAAATTAACATTCTCTGAGGAATTTGAATGGTAGGAAAGGAAATATTTTCTAATGAATTTTACAATGCACCTGAGTGGAATTAGCTGATCTATTTTAAAGCTTAAATCATATCCATAAACTTTTTCAAAAGACACTAGTCGCAGAATCAACTTAGAAAACAAAAGGCACTCATATCTGCACAGATTTCTTTTTAAACAGTAATTGTTCCTTTGTCTTTTATAAATCCCTAAAGAGAACAATGCTGTTAATTAATAGTGAAGCAAGCTTCAGTGGTCTATTCATATTTTCTGACATGTTGCTCTGGAGGTGGTAAGCAGCAGTGTTGATAACTATATTGACTCAACTTGGAAAGAGATTAAGAATCTCAATATGACAACAAAATACGTATTTTCTTGTTATAGAAATATTTCACTACTTTGTTCAAAATCTATAGTGGCTTTCTTAGTCTTTTTGCATATTAGTCAAATTCCTCTGCCTAATTTTTAAAGTCCAATCCACACCCTTGCCCCTCAATTTACTTGCTCAGATTCAACTCTATTTTTTTTTTTGCACGTGTCATTTTGAATCAGTTGCTTCACTCTTTGCTTCCATCCATGTCTACTGTGTCCTCTAAATTTGACTCAAAAATCAACTGTAGGTATTACATGGGAGGAAGATGATAACTAGAAGTGGAGAAGGACCTTTATGTTTTACCCAGTAACATTTTATCAAGCTTTTGGAAGACAATGCTATACAAAGTCCATTCCCCCTCAAGTAGCAGGGGTTTACTTTGTTCAGAGTGGCAGTGTGCTTTTCTAACAATATTTCTCCAGGCTCCCTTGCTGCTAAGGGTAGTCACATGACACAATTTTGGACAATGAGAAACATATTAAGGTTTTCTTGGAAAGCTGCCACTTTTCTTACAAGGAGCCCCTCCCAGCTTCCTCCTTCCTTCTGTCGGGGCTATGTCAGAATACAGATTTTCCATATACTACTTGTCTGACTTTTGGCAACTTAATTAATATCTCTGAGTCTCAGTTTTCTCATACATTTCTCATCCAAGTGGGAATAATAAAAATAATAAAGATGATGACAGTATCAGGCATAGCATAATAAGGTTGTTGTAAGGCACATAGTGAGCACTCAATGAAATATAGCTATTATTATCACTACCAAGCATCCCAGCATACTAGCACCCCCCTCCCCTGTTCTGCTGCATGTTCCTGAAGCACTCATGACAAAATTAAAAAGTACTGGAGGTCAAAAAGCCATACAAACTTGCGGTCCTCTACCATGAGTTTGTGTGACTTTGAAAATATATCACTTCTCTTGGCATCAAAGTCTACATCTGAAATATGAGATAAAACTACTGGTAAGTCATTTTCAGTTTTAAAATTCCAAAATTATTTTTTAAAAAAGCAAGGAGGAGATTTTTTTAATAAATCAGAATAGTGGTTTCTTCTAGGGCAGTGGTCGGCAAACTGTGGCCCGGCAAGCCACGGCTCGCGAGCCACATGCGGCTCTTTGGCCCCTTGAGTGTGGCTCTTCCACAAAATACCGGCTCTTCCACAAAATACAGACTTCTGTGCATGGGCCACGAAGTTTCAATCGCACTGTACGTGTGCACCTGCATGTGGTATTTTGTGGAAGAACCACACTCAAGGGGCCAAAGAGCCGCATGTGGCTCGCGAGCTGCAGTTTGCCGACCACGGTTCCAGGGGACAGGAAGAGCGTTCTGATCAGAGAGAGGCACATGAGGTAGGGTGGAGATGTTTATGATGGTGGAAATATTCTATTTACTTGTCTAGTTAGTGTTACATAGTTGTTTGCCTTATAATATTCATCAAACTGTATACATATTTGTGTGTTTTATATATCTGTATCTTATATTTTATAAATTTAGAGAATCCGCAAAAATTTATGATTATAGCATACTATTTGCTATTTGTTCTGCCCTCTATTATGTTAGAAATATTTTTCTACTGTGTAATAAAGAATAAAATATGTGATATACTTCCCTATGTATCCTGCTTATTGATAGGATAGCTCCTTTTACTCTTGCCTTGTATTTTCATCCCCAGGAGGGAAGAGAATATGGCATAAGGTAAGTTCCTAAAATCCAGGAAGGGTAAATAAGAGGTAGCCCTTCTGGTTTCTGGAGAGGCTAGAAAAGACAGAAGATCAGACACAAAGTCTTTGCTTACCTTAAAGTTTCAAACCCTGGAAAGGGCTGGTATGGGGAAAAAAATACACTGGAAGAGGTCCCAATTGAGGTTTGCTCCATACCTTTTTTTTCTATTAGTAATTCATAGACTATTTTTTGATCAGTTATAGAAAAATGGAATGCAAAACAGAGTTCTCGTATACCTCTTTCTCCTCCACCCACAGTTTTGTCTATAATTAACATCTTTAATTATTGTGATACATTTATCACACTGGTGAGCCAATATTGATACATTATTTAACTAAGTTTATAGTTTACATTAGGGTTCACTCTGTGTTATACTTTCTATAGGTTTTGACAAGAAGTTTGGACTTGTATCTAACATTATAATATCACACAAATAGTTTCACTACCCTAAAAATCCTTCCATCTTTATCCCTACCTCTCCTTGAATTCCTGGCAACCACTGATCTTTTTACTGTTTCCATATTCTTGACTTTTTCAGAATGTCATATGGTTGAAATCTTATAGTACACAACCTTTTCAGATTGGCTTCTTTTACTTAGCAATATACATTTAAGATTGTTCTATGTCTTTTCATGGCTTGATAGCTCCTTTCTTTTTAATCATTGAATAATATTTCATTGTATGGATGTACCATAGTTTGTTTATCCATTCACCTCCTGAAAGACATCTTGATTACTTCTGAGTTTCAGCAATCTATATACTAGTATAGAAAAGTCTAAGTGACCCAACGACTGGTCAACCGGTCGCTATGATGCACACTGACCACCAGGGGGCAGATGCTCAATGCAGGAGCTGCCCCCTGATGGTCAGTGCACTTCCACAGTGGAAGTGCCACTCAGCTGACCGATGGTGCCAGAGGCAGGGCTCAGGGCTGGTGAGCGCCGCTGCTGCAGTGAGAGCCTCTCCCAATTGGGACTGGCTGGGCACGAGCCAGCGGCAGGTGCAGCAGGGCCCGGATGAGCGAGAGTGGCAGGCAGGAGCAGCAGGTAGCATTGGACTGCCGGTTTCGGCCCAATCACTGCAGGCCACACCGAGAGACCCCACCGGTGCATGAATCCATGCACCAGGCCTCTAGTTATGAATAAAGTTGCTAATAAACATTCGTGTTTCAGATTTGTATGGACCTAAGTTTTCAACTCCTGGGGGTAATGCCTTTTTAGGGAAACACAGCATCTGACATGAAATCATCCTTCTTCCCCTGCTAGTTAGAAATGGCAGATGCATTGTAAATCTGGAGATCATCCGCAAGTTTGCACTGGAGCCACTGTTGGCTTAAAAGGGATTTCTGTATGTCCAGTTGTCTTAAGGTCACATCAGTAGTATCTCCAAGAACCAGTTCGCTGGTGCCTATCATTCCCATCCTCCCTCATCCCAAAAGTTTCCAGCAAGAAAGGGGAACTCATGGAAAGGTTTTGGAGAGAGACACCATCAGGAATAAAGGAATGCAAAATAGCACCTCTAAAGACCCCTGATACCAGGAGACTGTAGCAGTGTGTGCCCAGCAGGTATTTTCTAACCACTAAATGTGTCCCATGATAGAACCCATTGCTGGACATCACTACTGACAGGCACCAGATCTAGTGAAGACAAATGAAGCCAGAGCCCAGGAAGAACAAACAAGGCAAGGAATTCAAGAGGAAATGCCAATCTCGACTCTCAGGGTCAAGTGGGACAAATGTCATCATGGGAACAACCAAAACACCTGAAAGGCAAAAACAGGCAAAACACCCATCTGGGCTCCCAAAGCCCCTTCTCACTACCATAAGGTCATAGTTGCTGCCCTCTTGTACACAGACTTCATGTTTGGAAATATGAGAGAAGGAAGGAAACATCCCTGATAGGGATTTAAATTTTCAATGGGTCTAAAAATATTTTAACTGACATGATTAGGTATTCTTTCTTCCACCTTTATGCACCAACCCCTAATTGGAAATGAAGGCCCATACCCCTAAGGATGCTTAGATCATTAGAAGAAGGGGCAGGGATGGATTGGGGAGAGACTAGGAAAAGAAGTTAGTAATCTACCGGAGTTGGTTACATTTTTATTATACTATATGGACTGCATTATATATCATATTTTGCACAGATGTGAATCACTAGTCAAAGGACAGAAACAATGTAGTCTGGCAGTTAAAGGCTCAGACCTTTAACTGTGTGTGTGTGTGTGTGTGTGTGTGTGTGTGTGTGTGTGTACGCACGCGCATGCGCGTGTGAATCCTAGCTCCTCGCTTATCTTGAGCAAATTAATTAACCTGGCTGAGCATCAGATTACTTATTATAAAAACTATCCTATATAATAAAGGGGTAATATGCAAATTGACCCTAACAGCAGAAGAACTGGGAATGACTGGTCACTATGACACACACTGACCACCAGGGGGCAGACGTTCAATGCAGGAGCTGGCCCCTGGTGGTCAGTGTGCTCCCACAGGGGGAGCTCTGCTCAGCCACAAGCCAGGCTGATGGCTGCCAGCACAGCGGTTGTGACGGGAGCCTCTCCCACCTCAGCAGTGCTAAGGATGTGCAAGTGCAGCTTAGGCCTGCTCCCCGCTGGCAAGTGGACATCCCCCGAGGGCTGCCGGGCTGCCAGAGGGATGTCTGACTGCCAGCTTAGGTCCGTTCCCCCGGGGACATCCCCCGAGGGGTGGACATCCCCTGAGGGGTCCCAGACTGCGAGAGGGCACAGGCCGGGCTGAGGGACCCCCCCGCCCCCAGTGCACAAATTTTTGTGCACTGGGCATCTAGTAAATAATAAAAAACTACTGTTTACTTCATGAACTGCTTTGATGTTTAAATGAGAGATACACATATTCTTCAGCATAGTACTTGGCACCAAGTATTATTAAGCTCTAAACTTTACACTTTGTGTATGTAAGTCACCCAGGTTATTTGGCCCTAAATCTTCCACTTGTGATATGAGGGAATCACTGACTCTTTCACAGTGTGGTTGTAAGGATTAAATGAAGTAATCAATAATGGATGAGTACCTAGCATATGCTCAGAGCATGTTAGTTTCTCCCATCATCTCTAATAACACCTAGAATAGTGTACTATTTATTATAGGTACTTACAGCCTTTAAGGCTCTATTAAGAAACTAGCTTGTTTCCATTTCTGAAATTTCTCGCCTCTTTAGTGAATTATTACCTGGGGAGACTAAACTTCAGCTTCATGGCACTTACGGAACCAGAGTTGAGTCTGGTTAACTTTATAAGGGACATGCATCTATATTTCATATGTCCTTGTTTCTCTCAGTATATATTTCTTTTCTATCCTTCCTCACCCACATCTCCCTTCACTTCCTAGAGTTCTCATTTCAGCCCTACCCAGGACTCCTTCCCCTATAAGAGCTGGGTCACCATAACTCTTTTACTGTCAAATCTTGTGTTCTGAGAGCCTTTGCTCTGCTGTCAGTGTTTTGAAAACTGGATCCCTCTTGGATTCTTTATGGTAATGAGTTAATTAGTTCATTACATCTTCCAAGGTGTTCCATTTTAACAGGATACTCAAGTAGATTTTGTGCTTTAATCCAAGGGAATAATTTCTTTTATAGTCCTAATATCACCTTTGAATGCTAATAATGAAATATTTTAAAGTTAGACATGGCTTTGGGACACCTCATATCATATTTAGAGCCATCTACTCTCCCAACACCTGGTAAACCCTGATCAAGACAGTACAAATATTGGTATCCTAGAGACCTGATAATGTTAACTTATCTCTATTATATAGTGCCAGGGAGTGGCATGGAGCGCTCACTGTAAGCATAAGCCAAATAAAGGAAATTAATTAAATGGAAATAATTTTACTGACTTGGAGATAAAATTCTACCCTCAAACCTTTGCTGGAGTTCTAAATGTTATATTGGAAACCTAAGAACACTATAAATTTCCCCTTTAAAATAGAGATTTCACAAAGGGAGTATATATAATAATGTGCTCATTGGGAACATACTGTATTTATTCTTATATAAGTCAGCTTTGCCCAATGCTTGTGTCTGAATTTAGGACATTAAAAATATCTCAAATCTGTGGTGTTATTACAGGGTTTTAATGCTTATCATCTTTGTTCTTTCCATAAAATGTAGATGCATTAACATCATCCCTTGCCTATTCTCTATGGAGCCACTCTGGCCTCTTACATATAGAAGAAGGAAGTAGTTCTTGCTCCCTTTACTTCTCACTCAGAAAGACAGGCTTTCTCCTATCTCCCTATCCTATCAGGCCACAAAAGATGAGTTCTGCTATTAATTTTTGATGGGTTACTAACACAATGTGCTTAGAGAAAACTGTAGGAAGGTTAGATCCTAGAACTGATTCATGATAGTGCCACCTTGCTTAAAACTTAAACATTCTCTTCTTAATCATGAATTATTTTACTCATCAATTTTTGTTGAACCCAGCGATTGGCAATGCACTCTGCTGGCAACTGGTGAATACAAAGAATTATTCTCTCCCTGGATGGCTCTGAACAATCTACTGCAAGGCAAGGTATGCACAATGTAACTCGGTTATATCACCAGTGTGGGCAAACTATAGCTGTTGGGCCAAATGTGCCCCATGGCTTGTTTTTATATGGCCTACAAGCTAAAAAAAAAAAAAGTATTTACACTTTTAAGGAATTGTAAACAAGCAAAACAAAATAAAAGAATATGTGACTGAGTCTGAAAGTGGCCCATGGAGCCTAAGCTATTTACCATCTGGCCCTTTACAGAAAAAGTTTGCCCACCCCTGATCCATACAGTACTACATATAACTAATAGGACACAGTCCATCCCCAAGGGCAAATACTAGAGCACATTCTCATGGTCTCCTTATATACACACATTACCCAACCTCCTATCTGATGTGTTTCCAAGGGTCACACATGCTTCTCTGTATCTTGAGAGAGAATTTCAGTCGGTCTCAGCCCTGTCTCCCAGAGCTGACTTGTGCAGAAGGGCATTTACAGCAGGATGGTAATAGCACCCTTAACTAAGAGTTGTGTTTAAAGCACAGAAGCGGGTGAAAGCATGCTCTTCAAGGGTTTGGGAAAAGGGTTATATGCAGATTTTTTACTGGGCTGGCGGTCAGTGCCCTTAACCCACATTGTTCAAGGGTGAACTGTGCTTAGCTCTGCCTTATTGTAAGGCGGTGGTTCCTAAACTTGCTGCACATTAGAATTACTTGATGGGCTTTTAAATATCCCAAACTGCAGATGATACTGAAGATCTACTGTGTATCCCACACTGTGCTAGCATTCTGTATTCATTATTTCCTCTAGTTCTCATCATACCCCTATTAGGTTTTATTATTTTTAATTTACAAAGTAGGAAACTTAGATTAATTAAGAAACTTTCTCGGTATTTCACAGCTCATATTTAAGGAATGGGGATTTGAACCCAGCTATGCTGACAGAGTCCATACCTTTTTACCACACTGCATTAGGCTACAAAAATATTATTTTTCCCCTGGCTTCTCCAATTCTATCTAAATCAGCTTATCATAACATTTTTTAAACTAAACTGCATAAAAAGAAAACTTAAGTCTGTATTCTGCGGGGTTTCTATCCATATCTTCTGTAAGTCTACTAATTCCCACTTTTAGCCAAAGAAAATAAAGGTTAGTGCGTGTGGCAGAGTCAGATTGTGAATGACTATTTGATATATAATGTTAATTTAGTTTAAAGTAGTTTTATCCTTTTACCTATAGGCCAGTTAACAGGAACAGATTAGAAATGGTTATATTCATGGATTCTATCCAATATTCAGCCATCTTTTAAATATGTAATATTTGCTGTAAAAGAATTTGTATAGGCTTAAAGAAAACTAATCACCACCATTAGAAAATTAATCACACATGTTTATACATTTTATATACATAAATAATTGTTTTGAAACAGACAGAATTCCTGGCTGCACCATGATTATAATAAGAGCTGTAATAAGACTCTGCTCCAACACGTTGTTAGCGTAGTACTTCCATCTGTGCGTACTTAGGAATTGTGTCAATTTTTATCATGTAGCAAGACACAGTCAAATTATTTCCATAACTTTGGAAGTTACTCATTCCACATTTTCTTTATTATTTTTTGGCATTTGAGGCTATTTATTGCTCTGACCAAATGTCTATGCCTTGATAGCAAAAACATTAGCTTTCTTCTCATCTTATTTGATATTTTTGGAAGAACAAACTGACAATTCCCATGAATGATTTTGAGTTAGCAGGAGAGCATCTGCTGCAGGATGGCTCTTCCTCTTTTGAAGTTCACTGAGAAGCCAATTTCATCATTTTAAAAGCAGAAATATTGCCTGATCTTCATGGCAATAAAAGTAACCTAAATTTAAAGACTGACCACTCACACCCAGAAAAACCTTAAAACGTTAATATTTAGTTGGTAGATGCTAGCAAATGCTAACCACACTAATAGTGCATGTCCATAAATCTGACTAATGAACTGGCCTATCTTGTATTCACGTATTTTTGGAGGTCTTGAAATTTATCTTCGAAAATCTGATACCCATAGTAGATTCTATTTTTAAAAAGTTAAATGGTGGAGAGAGACAGACACATTCTCTGCATTTGATAATAATTTCATTTTAAAATTGGTACATGAAATGTTTTTCAAAGGAATTGTCACACCTAGTTAATTTCTTTATTGTTCATACTGTGAATTTTCTTCATCCAATTTTTAGCATTCCTTTAGTGGCCCATTTTTGCAACATGCTTATTGGTTTTATTTTTACAAGATACATCTATCATTAAAGATCATTAGGAATATATTCAAATTTGTTAAAATACTGGGCTTAGTAAAATTACAACAGGCAACATAAGCCAGATTGAGAAATATCTTGCCAAATAATACTTCTCAACAAGCGATTTGGAGAGACTAAATTTTTTTTAAAAAAGTAGTTAATACCTGATCAAAAATATAATTTGCTTTCCCGTTTTTTAACGCTAGTGTTCTTGTATATATATTAATTCCTATATGGCTACAATTTTAAAATATGCCTGGCATTTGTATGCAATTGCATATAAATGTTTGTCTTCAGAGATTCAAAAAGAATTGAGAAGTTCCAATCGGCAGAAATTATCTTTAGAAAGTTAATTTGGAACTCTGTTACAACCTTTGAGCTTTGAAACCATGAACTTTTTCCAAAGTAAGGTGGGGAGGGGTAGGTAATTCTTTTAGTGACCAATCTAATATGTTTCTGAGTTTTCCCACTAGAGCAGTGATGGCAAACCTTTTGAGCTTGGCGTGTCAGCATTTTGAAAAACCCTAACTTAACTCTGGTGCCGTGTCACATATAGAAATTTTTTGATATTTGCAACCATAGTAAAACATAGACTTATATTTTTTATATTTATTTTATATATTTAAATGCCATTTAAGAAAGAAAAATCAACCAAAAAATGAGTTCGCGTGTCACCCCTGACGTGTGTCATAGGTTCGCCATCACTGCTCTAGAGGAAAATATATTTGAGTGGCTGTTGACTATTACACTCAGCCTTTGTAGCAGCCAGAAGAGAGAAAAATCTCTAACTATTTTGTGGACTGGTAAGCACTGGGACAGGGGAAAATCTATTTGGGTAGGATGTCAAGGATTGCCTCTGAGGTGGCAAAATTAAAAACCAAATTCTGAAGCAAGGAAAAAAAGAAACCAATGTAAAATGTGGAAGGGATGGAGGATTTTCCAAACAAAGGGAGAAAGCCTGTAAAAAGGGATTTGAGAAAAGCTATTCCAATAGTTGGGGAATGGGCAGTTTGTCAGTGTGTCTGAATGAAATGGTAAAGAGTACCACAAGAAAGAGATGCAATAGATAAGAGAGAACATTAGTGGCGTGGTAAGCACGAGAAAGGTGTGTTTTTAAAAAAATATATTTTCATTGATTTCAGAGAAGACAGGAGATGGAGAGAGATATAGGAACATCAATGATGAGAGAGAATCATTGACCTGCTGCCTCCTGCATGCCCCATTCTGGGGGTCCCGCAACCCAGGCATGTGCTCTGACTTGGAATGGAACCGTGATCTCCCGGTTCATAGGTCAACTGAGTCATGCTGGCCTGGTGGGAAAGAGTTTTAAGCAGAGCAGTGACTTGATTTAACTTCAGTGTCGAAAAGATTACCCTGTGTAATAGAATATAAACCAGAAGAGGCAAGATCAATCAATAAACCGTTTTTAAAAAAAAACAAAACAAAACAGAAATAACCAAAACTAGCTCAAGAAGATAGGAAAAATCCCAAAGGTTTTAGATTGATAACTTAAAAGAGGTCCCAGACACAGAGTTAGAAATGAATTTCTAGCCACCAATGAACATAAAATTGTTTTTACTCCACCAGTTCTAAATGGTAGAAAAACATGAGAATCTATTAATAAAGTTAGAGTAGCCTTAAAATATCTGATGAAAGTAACAAAAAAACCCACTTTGTACTTTTTACTTTTAAACAGAAGGTGTCCCATTAAGATAACCCAACACACTAAATATTATGGAGAAAAATCATATGATTCTACCAATGATTGCCATAGATGTATTTGATAAAATTCACCAGATATCCCGAAGGAAAACTGCAACTAAAATAGAAATGAACGAAAGCAATAGGGGTTTCCAGGGGCTTGGCTAGGCATTCTCAACCTTAGCACTGTTGACATTTTGGACCAGGTAAGTCTTTGTTGCGGAAGCTCTCCATTCATTGCAGGGTATTTGTTAGCATCCCTAGCCTGTATCTATCTGATGCTGGTAGCATGTACTCCTCTCCCTTAGTTGTGGCAATCAAACATATCTCTAGACATTGCTAAATGTCTCCTCCTGAAGCACAAAATGACCAGTTGAGAACTGCTGAGTAGAGGACAATGTCATCACAATGTTTAGCATATTTTATGGCTTTATATGGTTGCATACCAATAAATTTTCAGTTGACAGTAGCTTGAGCTGATAAGACAAAATACCATCGATTGAGTTGCTTAAACAAAAGAAATTCATTTTCTCAACATGCTGAGGATGGAAATTTTAGATCAGGGTATCAGGTACTTGGGTTCTGGTGAGATCTCCCTTCTTGGCTTGTAGGTGACTAACCTCTCACTGTGCCCTCACAGGCAGAGAAAGAGCAAGTTTGGTGTCTCTTCCTTTTCTTATAAGGAAGAACCTTATGACCTCTTATAAGGGCACCTGCTCTGTCAGACAGGATTCCACCCGTATGATTTCATTTAAACTTAACTAGGTCCTTAAAGGCCCTATCTACAATATAGTCACATGGGGAGTCAGGGCTTCAACACATGAATTTTGGGGTGATGTAATTCAGCCCAAAGCACTACCTAAACAAATTTTTAAAAAATCTATACCTAAGCCCAACAACTACTTTATATACAACAGCCATTGTTTTATTAAAATCAGTAACGAGACTGGGATTTCTGCTATTATCACTATTCTTCAACACATTTTTGGAGACTAACAAGGCTAGAAAGTTGAAGTTAAAGTTTAAAAATGGAGAATAAGCCCTAACCGGTTTGGCTCAGTGGATAGAGCGTTGGCCTGCGGACTGAAGGGTCCCAGGTTCGATTCCAGTCAAGGACATGTACCTTGGCTGCAGGCACATCCCCAGTAGGGAGTGTGCAGAAGGCAGCTGAATCGATGTTTCTCTCTTTTCAATGTTTCTAACTATCCCTCTCCCTTCCTCTCTGTAAAAAAATCAATAAAATATATTAAAAATAAATAAATAAATAAATAAAAATGGAGAATGAAAAGATAATATATTTTCAGTTGGTATGGCCTTATACAAGATATTCTGCTAAATATCTATTCACATTAATAAGAGAATTAGGTAATGTGGTGGGCCAGATACAAAATTAATAGGTTTTTTCCTACTAATATGCAATTAGAAATTGATAAGTACATTTACAAGTACAATAAAGAAGATAAATTACCTAAAATGAATTTAAGAAGACAGGAATTGGATCTAAATGAAGAAAATGATATTTTATTGGAATACATAAAACAAGATCTGAAATTGGAGAGACAGGTCTTCCTATATTAATATATAAGTTTATTGTAGTTCCAAAAAGAATCTCAACAAAATTTTTTCCCAATTGGTCAAAATAATTTTAAAATTTATATGAAAAGAGAATTGGCAATAACTTTCCATTTTAAAACTGATATCAAGAATGGATTTACTGTATCAGATTTTAAAAGTACTATAAATGTACTTTAATGAAAACACTATGCATTAGCATGATAGACATAGATAATTGGCATAAAATAAAATCTAAAAGTAACATAATAAATAAAGTTGACAATTGATTTAGGAGAAAAAGAATTTTTTCTCTTAAATGACATTAGCAGTCCTGGTTAGTTATCTGAAGAAATATAAAAGTATCATACAATGGCTAAAGATATAAGTGTAAAAAGTTACAAGACAAAAATATCATAAGAATAATTAAGAAACTTAAAAAAAAAACACACCTTGAAATAGAGAAAGCAAGTCAGTAAAGTCTTAAAAAGATATAGAAAAAGCAGTAAATTTGGTTACATTAAATTAAGATGTTTCTGCCAAAGAAAGACAAGCTATTATCCAAAAGAGAAAAAGTAATTAACAGTGGTGGCAATGAAGATGGAGAGAAACAGAAATACTTGATATCATAAGGTAGCAATAACAGGATTTCCAGATAGATTAGATATGGGTTTGAGAGTGGAAAGAAAGTTAAAAAAAAAGGGGGGGGGGAAGGGAGGGAAGTAGAATTAGATCAAAATTTTATGAGATAATTTTAAAAAATACAAATTACTCAAACCGAATTAGATTCAAAAGTATTTATTTGAAATGAGAAAAGAAACCACAACAAATTACAAATTTTAAAAAGCTGCCAGATATTATAATAATTACTGAAGCAAAAAAATTATGATACACTATTTTTAAAAAATTCTCAATGGTTGGAGTGTTGGCCTGCACCCTGAAGGGTCGCAGGTTCAATTCCTAGTCAAGGGCATGTACCTGGGTTGCAGGTTCGATTCTAAGCAAGCTCAGTCCCGGCACATGTGGGAGGCAACGAAACAATGTGTCAATTTATGTGTCTCTTTCATACTGATGTTTCTCTCTCTTTCTCCCCTTCCCTACGTCCCTTCTACTCTCAAAAAAAAAAAAAAAAAAAAAATCAATGGAAAAAATATCTTGGGTGAGGATTAACAAAAATAACACACATAAATAAACAAAAATAAACACCAAACTAACCGACATAAAATCAGCAAGGAAATATAAGATCTGAACAATTAACCAACATAAACTTGTCACACCATCCAATAAGAGCAGAGTAAACATTTTTCAAACATCATAGAATATTTACCAAATGCATTGTATCTTGGACATAAAACAAACATCGATAAATTTAAAATAATTTAAATTATACAAAGTATGTCCTCTGATCATAATAAAATCAAACTAGAAATCAATAACAGAAAGACAATAGGAAGATCTCCAAACACTTGGAAATTAAATAATATACTTCTAAATAATGGATCAAAGAGAAAGTCTCAAGGGAAATTTAAAAATACAAAGAAGTAAATAAAAAAATGCACCATCCTATATAATAAAAGGCTAATATGCAAATCAACCAAATGCAGGACAACCGGTTGCTATGATGTGCACTGACCAGGGGGCAGACTCTCAATGCAGGAGCTTCCCCCTGGTGGTCAGCCAGAAGCCAGGCTCATGGCTGGAGAGCGCAGTGGTGGTGGCGGGAGCCTCTCCTGCCTCCATGGCAGTCGGACATCACCCTGGGGCTCTCAGACAGAGGGCACAGGTTGGGATGAGGGACCCCTCCGAGTGCACTGTTTCGTGCACCAGGCCTCTAGTATTAAAATATGTGGGATGCCACTACAGCACAGCTGAAAAAGAAATTTATATAGCACTAAATGCTTATATTAGGAAAGAGAAAAGGTCTCAAACCAATAATATAAGTTCCTATCTTAAAAAATTACCAAAAGAGAGCCAAATAAGCCCTGGCTAGTGTGACTCAGTTGGTTGAAGCATTGTCCCACCCACCAAAAAGGTGGTGGGTTCAATTCCTGGTCAGGGCACATACCCAGGTTGTGAGTTCAATCCCGGGGCAGAGTATGTGTGGGAGGCAACAGATTGATGTTTCTTGCTCACATCAATGTTTCCCTCTCCATCTCTTCTATAATTAATTTTTAAAAAGAATTGAGTTGTTTTTTTAAAAAGTCAAATAAGTGCAAAGCAAACACAAGAAAGAAAATACTCTAAATCCCTTCACTTCTCTTGTTACCAGGCCTAGATTCCATTGTCCAGCATTATAATCATTCCCTTACACTAATTACTTGCTTCTTTCTCTTACTTTTAAACAGAGCTAGAAAAAAAAGCCTAATTTTCATTTTAAAAATTTCTCTCTCCACATTTGTTCATAAACATCTCAATATTACTGGAGAAAATCACAGCAGTGCTGACCAGAGTAATTTCCAGTCCGTGACCATACCCTTCGAATGGTCATTTGACAATGACAATCAAATATACCCCAATTCTAGAGCAAATTTACTTTTCCATTATCTCAGCAGATGATTTTTAAATCTCCAACATTCTCTTCTCCCTTGTTCTAAGCTAATAAACTCTGCATATCCTATCTAATAAAGAGGTAATATGCAAATTGACCATCACTCCAACACACAAGATGGCCGCCCCCATGTGGACACAAGATGGCCTGCAGGCAAGGGCAGTTGGAGGGGCCACGCCTGAAGGGGAGGGCAGTTGGGGGAAACCAGGCTGGCAGGGGATTAGTTAGGTGTCGATCAGGCTGGCAGGGGAGTGGTTAGGGGGTGATTAGGCTGGCAGGCAGAAGTGATTAGGGGCAACCAGGCAGGCACTCAGGTGAGCGGTTGGGAGTCAGCAGCCTGGAAGGTGAGAAGGATGACCGACTGCCCATTTAGGCCTGATCCTAAATGGGCAGTCGGACATCCCTAGAGGGATCCCAGATTGGAGAGGGTGCAGGCTGGGCTAAGGGACACACCCCCCTACCCCTGTGCACAAATTTTGTGCACCAGGCCTCTAGTTTTATATAAAATAGTTCTACTCCAATAAGAACTATTCTATAGTAGTATACACATGTATGCCTCCTTTTTTGTTATAACAGAAAAGTCACTGCTCCTATTTTAGCTCAACCTCTCTACATACCATTTTGTTCTTTTAGAAATATTATTGCCATTTTTTTCTTTCTCTACCTCATTATTAATTTATCCCTCTCTACTGGATCCTCTTCCCATTCAAACTGAAGCATGCTTTAAGATTACCCATCAGCACAAACGAAAAAGCAAGCAAACAAAAACTTTTCTTTGACTCCACATCCTGTTGCAGCCACTACCTATATCTTTGCTCTACTTCATAGAGTACTCACAGTCTCTACTTCACATTTTCCCTTCAAATCATCCTAACTGGGTATTTCTTTTGACTACTCTAATAAAATGGACCTCATCTCACCAATGATCTCATCTTACTAAAGCTAATGTTCACTCCTCTGAGATCATCTTACTTGAGCTCTTAACATTGGACACCATGTACTCGATTCCCTCTTTCTTGACATACATTCTTCATTTGGTTTCCAGGATATCATGCTTCCCTTGCTTTTTTCTCATCTCTTTGAATGCTTCATCTCAAACCCTTTATCTCTTCCCCGGGAACTCTAAATTATTTTGGTGGCTCATGGATCTTTTTTTTTTTTTTTTTTTTGGCGGGGGGACTCTTTTCTCACTTCTATGATCTAATCGTGGTAATTTCAGCCAATCCATTGGCTTTAAATGCCATATTTAGCAGATAACTCAAATTTATACCTCCAGCCTAGACTTGTCTTTAGAACTCTAAACTCTTATAGTCTATTTAACATTTCACTTTTTATATTTAATTGAAAACTTAAACATGACCAACAGAATTATTAACACTCCATCCCAATTTGTTGCTCTAAAGTCTTTCATCTTTCACTTAACAGATTTATCATCTACCTAATTGCTTTAAAAAATTATAAGTTTTGTAATCCTTGACTTTTCTTTCCCTCATAAACTATATGCCATCCATCAGTAGGTATTGTTGGTGCTACTTTCAATATGTACTGAATCTGTCCACTTACTCCCATCCCCATAACTATGACCTAAGTCTACATCACCGACTCACCTCCTATTTCCTTAACAACTGACTTTGTGAATTCACTTAAAACTAAGACATGGCTGGCAGGTTATTTTAAAACAGTAGCACCTTAAAATCTCCAGAGCCACATAATATATTTGCTTTTAATTTGGGTCTCCAAAGATATTTTAGGGAGCAACTATGGAGAAACTACTTCAAGTGTTATTTTAGACTGTAAATACCTGAGCTTATACTTTAAAAAGACAAACAAAAGCAGAAAGAGGAATGGATAACCAGTGGTGAATTTAAACTACTTGTATGAGTCCTTCAGAATAAATTTAGGCATAAATTCTCACAGAACTAAAGTTTGTATAAAATAATAAGGCAAAAAGTGGGGAATTTTAAAAGTTATAGTAATGAGCAAGAGGAACAAGCAGGAAGGGATAGACCCTCTGCTTGACACAGATGGTGATAACAGATGACAAGAAGAAAGCAGGACCAATTTGTTCCTATCTGCCTGTCTCTGTGGCAAAGACAATGATCTTCAGACTGGAGAGGGTGGAACAAACTAGTTTAAGAGTTTAACTAATGTCAAAGATAGGTGGCAAGACAGAGAACAATCCCAACTGGCATGGCTCAGTATTGAGTGTAGCCCTATGAACCAGGCAGTCATGGTTTGATTCCCTCTCAGAGCACATGCCCAGGTTGCAGACTTAGTCCCCAGTGTGTGTGTGTGTGGGGGGGGGGGGAGGAGGAGGCAGCCAATGAATGATTCTCTCTCATCATTGATGTTTCTGTCTGTCTGTCTGTCTGTCTCTCTCTCTCCTTCTCCCTTCCTCCCTAAAATCAATAAAAGTATATTAAAGAAGACAGAAAACACCAAGTGTCTTGGCTGACATGAACTTCACTGGAGGCTTGGTGAGAACTGGGGGATGAAACTTCAGGACCAGCAATTGTTACCTCCGAGGAATGATAGGAAAGGGAAGAGGTATCACTGACTGAAGAGAGGAGCAAGTACCGTGCAAACTGTCAATAAGGGAAAACAGTAAATTCTGCAATTATAGATCAGTGAGCCTGATATTAATTCCAGTGCAAAATTATAGAATGGGTTATTAAAATGAATGGGTTTTCAAGTAGTATAAAATGAGAGCATGTAAATTCTTACAAAGGGAAGTGGTATTCACTAAGACCAAGCATGGGCTCGTTAGGATTAAGCTATACCAGACTAGCCTCGTTTAATTTAGGCTATTACTGTTATAAAGAACTATTTTTTTTTTTACATTTATTCAATATTGGGCTCTAGGTTAAATGCTTTATAGGATTTTTTTACTTGATCAAAAGTATTATTTTCCTCCACTTTATAGATGAGGTAACAGAAGTTTAGAACAATAACTAGTCTGAGACCACAAAGCTAAAACCAGGGAACATGTATGTAAGCATAGGTAGCCACATTACAGAACTTGTGCTGTTAGTCTCTATGCTATAATGTCACTAAATAGTATAGGCTGGGTGTATCTCAAGAATGTTATTGTATAGGTAGAATAGAATAAGAAGCAATATATTAGGAATAAATGTAAAATCTATCACTTAGGTTTTTCAAAATCTATCTAATATCACATGGAGAAGAAAAGAAGAGCTAACAACAGTTTATGAATAGCTCCTTCTCATGTGGCCAGGGCTAACTCAGTGGCATCACAGCCAACGATAAAGCATTTCACCAAGGCCAGAGGTCAAATAAGAAAAGTTAAGACTATATAATTCAACTGACTCTTTATTGAAAGGCTCCAAGATCACTGTTGAGGGAAAAACAGTGATAATAGGTCCAGATAGTAACATGGCGGGAAATATTACAGAACAAACAGCCAGAAACTTATCAATGATGAAAATTTAAAAGTACAAGAGAAAGATTTCAGCAAAATCGAACACTTTAATGCTCTCTTTCTTCACATATACACCGCCTGCTGGGGAACAATTCCAGCATGTCATAATTTTATGAGTTTCATCACAAGGCTGATGAAACTTGGAGACTCAACAGGGTTGAGTCACACATATAGTCACCTGTTGGAAATGGCTAAAAGCATTTCCCCAAACCTGAATAGGAAACTGATTGTGGCTGCCAGACAGTTAAAGGGCATCTTAATCTACATGTTATTGCCTCCTACTGGTCAAACACCTGAACAGCTGTAGGCTATTCCCCAGACTGGCAATGCTTCTGTGCCCTTTGAAACCTTACCCTTTGAGGTGTATTATCTCCACCTTGCCTTAGGACAAATTGTGTTAATAAAAGCAAGGGTCCTAGACAAGGAGGCAGTCTTCAGTTCCTGTAGCTGAAGGTCCTCTGACCCCCAATGCCTTTCAAAATTATATCTCGTCTCCGGACTCTTTATTAGTCTCTGGATTCCTATGTCATCTACGTGCAGCGCCTATTCCAGATTCCTGAACCCTTCTTGATCCTGGGACATGAACCCCGGCATAAATGGACGCCCAAAGTGGGACTTTCTGAACCCTGGCAGCGCCAACAATAACCACCTTTCTCTCCTTTGTTTCAGTTGAGATATATTTGAACATTATATTCAGTTGAGATATAATATTATTATAGTTTCAGGTATATACCATAATGACTTTGTATTTCTATATATTGAGAAATGATCACCACCATGTCTAGTTAACATCCATCACTACACATAGTTATACCTTTCTTCTTTGGAATGAGAACTTTTAAGATGTACTTTGTCAGCAACTCTCCAACACACAATATAGAATTGTTAACTAGAGTCACCATGCTGTATATCACACCCCCAGGACTTATTTCCCTCTCCTCTCTTACATGTGCAGTGGAAGGCCTTGAATTATTGAGGGCTTTCATTATTTTTCTTACCATCACTATCAGTAGGCCTTCAGGTGGTTTTTGTAGCCAGCAATGTTTCTTGATTTATTATTTTAATGTTTAAAATGTCTTTAACTTTTTTAAAAATCTTTTCACATGTGTACTATTTTAAAGGATTTTAGGCTCAATATGCATGTGTCCCTTGATGTTAAGGGAAGCCCATTTTCAGACTATGACAGTTGCACTGAAGCTTTATTTATTTTCATGTGGTTCCTGTTAGGTTTTTTGGGGGAAGTGTGTATAGCAGCTCCAAAAAGCTTTGCATATTGTAAAAAACACATTTGGTAGAAATATGAGTAAAGAGTGTCATGTGGCTATCAAATAAGCTAAGGTGAGTTGATACTACATTAACAAAATTATAACATACAGGAAGAAGGAAGTAATCATTTCTCTCTATATATAGCTAATCCCACACATGGACTAACTCTTAGTTCTGATACTTAAGAGGATGAATAGATACTCCTGTATTTCCAGAGGGCACCTGGGTGATGAAGAGATTTGGAATTATGAAATATGAGAAACTTTTGAAGAAACTGGGATGTTTTTCCTGGAGAAGATATTAGTCACTATTTACCATTCTGCAAAAGTGACTGAAGTAATAATAGGTTATAAGAGAGCAAAAAGAAAAGTTTTATCAATGGGGCGGCAGTGTAGTGGCTGAAAGTACTGGTTGTAGTTAGACTGCCTGGGTGTATAGCCCAGGGAAAGTGTTTCCTAGCTGTTTGACCTTACTCAAGTTACTTAACTGCTCTATGCTGTAGTTTCCCCATATACACGGAGTGGCCAGGTTATTATGATCACCTGACGTTTGTCGGCAAATTAGCTATAATTTCGCGCTGAAGGTGCTAGAGGGCCAGACCATTATAAATAGGGAAGCAGGTTGTTTACCACGACAGTAGAAGCGATTTTTTTCTGAAAATATGGGTAAACAATGCGATTTAACAGCCTTTGAACATATATACACTGAGTGGCCAGATTATTATAACCACCCCATCAGTACTTCGTTGGGCCACCTTTTGCCTTCAATACTGCAGCGATTCTTCTTGACATTGACTCCACAAGATGTTGCAAGGTGATGCGAGGAACCTGACACCATGCCTGATGAATAGCACTGTCCAGTTCGTGAGATTTGATGGTTGTGGAACCAACTGCCTGATGGCTCTTTTAACTTCGTCCCACAAATGCTCAATTGGGTTGAGATCTGGTGATTGTGGGGGCCACCTAAGCAAGGTAAAGTCTCCCTCATGTTCTTGAAACCACTCCTGCACAATACGAGCACCGTGGCATGGCACACTGTCTTGTTGGAAGAAGCCATCTCCATTGGGATACGCCATCAACATGATAGGATGAACTTGATCAGCAACGATACTTAGGTATGTTGTGCTATTCAGATGTTGTTCCACACGAATTAAAGGACCCAAATCATGCCAGGAAAACATGCCCCAAACCATAACACTGCCCCCACCAGCTTGAAGGGTTGTACTCATGCATGTGGGGTGCATGCTTTCATGCTGTTTCTGCCAAATTCTCACTCTACCATTTGCATGATGCAACTGGAAACGTGATTCATCCGACCACATGACTTTTTTTCCAATGCTCGACTGTCCAATCTTTATGTTCCTGTGCAAATTGGAGACTTTTTATCTTGGTAACTGCAGACAGCAAAGGTGTTCGAACAGGCCTTCGGCTTCCATATCCCATACGATGCAGTGTACGGCTAATTTGCCTACAAACGTCAGGTGGTCATAATAATCTGGCCACTCAGTGTATATATAGATATCCCATGTTTAAAGGCTGTTAAGTCGCGTTGTTTATCCATATCTTCAGAAAAAAAAAAATCACTTCTACTGTCGTGGTAAACAACCTGCTTCCCTGTTTATAATGGTCTCGCCCACTAGCAACTTCAGCGCACAATTACAGTGGGCTGAGACCGAGCTCGTTAAGGAGGTCGTTAAGGAGCTCCTTAACTCAAATTACTCTGTCAACTCAATGCAAAAAATCAGCGGAGAGACAGCTGGTATCTCAAAAAACATGTTAGTCGGGACACTTGTAAGTCAAGGCCCCACTGTATAGCTAATTTGCCTGCAAACATCAGGTGGTCATAATAATCTGGCCACTCAGTGTATATACTAGTAATGGTCAATGATTAAACATATGACATCAGGATTAAGCTATGTCAAACAGAGAATGGAGGACACATGTTAAACACTTGATACATTTTAGTTATTAATAAAGCACAATCGAAATTTTCCTATTGTTGGATAACATAAGCTAATCATTGGACTTTTGATGATGGCTCAGTCAATAAAAGGAGTGATAGGAAAGAAGAGAATGGTAACAGTCAGCTTTGAGGATTTGAGCTTGCATGTGATTATCATGGCATAACTTTTTTTGTTGTTAATCTTCACCCGAGGATATTTTTCCTTTGATTTTTAGGAAGAGTGGAAAAGAGAGGAAAAGACAGACAGAAACACATCAATTGGTTGCCTCCTGCAGGAACCCCTACCACGGCCTGGGCCAGGGAGGAGGGAGCCTGCAACCAAAATACGTGCCCTTGACCAGAATCTAAGCTAGGACCCTTTGGTCCACAGATTGATGCTCTATCCACTGAGCAAAACCAGCTAGGGCTGGCTGAAAGAAAATAAATCATAATTACTTAAGTTGGGATATCTTAAAATATTTAGTGAGGTCCTATAACCCAGTAAGATAAAACACAAACCGATTGCTATTTGATTTTTTAAAATTGGATTGTCAAGAAGATAAGTAATCTAGCAGATCTGGGTAAACTTCTTGGGCTTTACCAGTTGAGAATATTCTATCAAAATACCAAGAAAGTTACCTCTCTACTATAAATAGAGGTGGCCATTAGAATAAATTATAGTACCTGTGGATTATATGAAATAAGGAAAATATGAATATACAAATGAAAGTGATTCTATTATGAAATACATTTAATTATATCTTTTGGCAACTGATATTTTATGTCTTCTGTGTGTTTTGTCCTAGTCTTCTCCAAAATGACAAATTTTAAAAACAGAAGCTTTTTATTTGATAAAGAGTTGGGTAGCAGTTAATAGGTGTCTGTCTATAATTGAACTTTTAATAAGGTGTTAAACATCAAAACAAGGACATCAATTTAAATAATAGTAGATTTCAATTTTATCTTGGACATTTTGGCTATGTTAATAATCTGACTCTCCTGATCACTTCATTTCTTTAACAAATTTTTATCGAGCATTTACAATGTGCCTTTTCTAAATCCTGAGAAAAGAATAGGAACATAATAGACGACATCACTGCTCTCATAGAACTTACATTCTAGTAAGGAGATACAATAAGTCTGTAACAAACGAGAAAAATTCTAGAAAGTGTTGTGTTAGCAGAGAATCAAACAGGGCACAAAGATATGAAAAGACCAGAGGCTATTTTGGATTGAGTGGTCAGGAGTCCTATCTAAGAAATTTACATCTCAACTGAGTCATAAATGACAAGAAGGATCCATAACTGAGGAAAAATAATTCTAAGAAAATGAATGACTAGTACAAAGATCCTAAGGTAAGAGAGAATCCCAGTTTGGCTGAAAGGTTGTGGACAAGGTAGAAACGATGTTTATGGGAAGTTCAGTGATGCAGAGTCCAGATCATTTATGACACTATAGGACAAGGTAAAATATTGAGATTTTAGCTACCATCAGCAGACAGGCATTTGGTGGGTTTTAAGCAGAGGAGTTACATGATCTGATTATATTTTTAAAAAATCACTCTTGATTCTGGCCAGTTAGCTCAGTTGGTTGGAGCATCATCCTGATACACCTAGGTTGTAGGTTCAATTCCCCATCAGGGCATATACAATAATCAACCAATGAATGCATAAATAAGTGGGACAACAAATCCATGTTTCTCTCTCTCTCTCTCTCTCTCTCTCTCTCGCTCTCGCTCTCGCTCTCATTCTCCCTCTTCAACCCTTTCTCTAAAAATGAATAAATACAAATCTAAACAAAACAGTCAGTCAGTTGCTTTTGCTGTTACATGTAGAACCACGAGTGCAAGCAAGGAGACCAATTGAAGATTATAGCAATAGTCCTGGCCAAAAATGGGGAAGTCTTAGAAAAAGATGGTGGTAATGGACATAAAAATCAGTCAGTTTTGGATCACTTTTGGAGTTAGAAGTGATAGAACTTGGGAGTGTATTAGAGAGAGAAAAGGCTAAATTATAAATGTAATCTAAGTTTTTGACTGAGAAATCTAGAAGAAATTGTGCTATTATCTGATATTTGAGAGCTTGGGGAAGGAATGGGTTTGGGTGTAAAAACAAAACGTTCTCTTATGGACAAATCAAGTTTTAGATGTCTATTAGTCATCCAAAAAGAGTTGTTAAGTATGACATTAGATATTTGATCTAAGTTTCAGAGACAGGTGACAAATGGAAGATATTATTTGAAAGACTAGACCACCTAACACCAGGACAATAAGTCATACCACTTAAGAGAATAGAGCCAAGTTACTGAACCAATTTAGAGATTGGATAGAGGAAAAGGAGAACCCAGAATACAAAACTGAGAAGGATCAACCAGTGAGTTAAAAGTCAGGGGATGTACTAACCAGGAAGGTGGAAGAGGAAATCATTTCAAGAAGGAGGGAGTGATCAATTGTGTCAAATACTGTTTGAAATGAGGTAAGATAAGAACAAAGTAGAGAACATTGAATTTGGCAGTAATGAAGCTCAATTGGAATAAATTGAGGAGAGAATGTGAGGTGATGAAAGAAAGAGATCCACTACTGACAGGAGAAAGTGATAAGACAATGTAATTATTAGAGCCCTCTGAAACTGGACAGGCCTACTCATGATATGGAAAGAGTTCAAAGGAAGGTTTAGAATTATAATGAGGGGATTTGTGCATCTGTTTGTGAGTTGGACCGGATGACCCTGAAAATACTCAGCATACAATGATGTTCTAAGATCCTTTTATTCTACAGTGTTTATCTGATGCAGCTCTCACTTGCCTAAATTGTCAGTGCAGTGTCCCTCACCTGATCCCTCTGCAACCTTATTAAGGCCAGATAAATTATTTTCATTAGACTTTATAAAATACTGGAAATAGCTCTCAAAATTTTATTACTTTCTCAGTAGACTCTAGATTGGAAAAACTGATCTCATTCAACTGTCATAATGTAGGTAAGGCAATTAAGGCTTTGAGAAGTGAAATGGTTTGTTAAATATAAAATTCAAAGATAACAGTAAAGCTAAGACTAGAACCCAAGTCTCCTTGTTTCATTTCATTTTTTAAAATATATTTTTATTGATTTGAGAGATGGAGAGATAGAAACATCAATGATGAGAGAGAATCATTGATCAGCTACTTCCTGGACACCCTACACTGGGGCTCAAGCCCACAACCATGATGACCAGGAATCAAACCATGACTTCCTGGTTCACAGGTCAACACTCAACCACTGAGCCACGCCAGCCAGGCTCCTTGTTTCATTTCTTATCATCTTCTTGGTTCTCCATTTTTGGTTTATATCTTTTTAATTTTCATAAACTATCTATACTAATAATAGAGGAATATGCAAATTGTCCAGGACACCACCACAGTAATAGTAATGACCAAACAGCAGGCTGCGTGAGGCTAAATAAGGCCAGCAGTGGGGTTAGTGAGGGACAACCAAACGACTAAACAGCAGGCTGCGTGGGGCAACCAGGCCCACAAGGGGCAACCAGGCTGGTGGGGGTGGGGGGCAGTTAGGGGCAATCAGGCCGGCAGGCAGAAGCGGTTAGGGGTGATCAGGCTGGCGGGGGGGGGGGCAGTTAGGAGTTATCAGGCAGGCAGGCAGGTGAGCAGTTAGGAGCCAGCAGTCCCGGATTGCGAGAGGGATGTCCGACTAAACCGGCAGTTGGACATTCCCCGAAGGTTCCTGGATTGGAAAAGGTGCAGGCCGGGCTGAGAGACCTTCCCCCCTACGCATAAATTCTGTGCACCAGGCCTCTAGTGGTTACATAAACAGAGAAGTCACAGTGGCAAGGATGAAGGCTATGCAACACATAGCTCCCACTCACCAAGGCTAATCTAGCTACTCCACTGCCAAGTATCCTATTTCTCAGCACAGAGACAAATGCTAAATCCTGATATGGCTTAATCCTCAAGAATATAAACTAGCTATTTGGTGACAAACTGACCACTTGACAAGGACAGCATTTGAACTTGGGTGGGATCAACACATATTCCAGGTTTGCCTTTGCCATCCACAGGACCTCAAGCAGCACCACTAGGGCTTACAGAGTTTTGGATATACTGAATTGGAACTAAGACACCCATTTGAAAATGAAGTGAGAGGAATTTTAGGATAAAATAGGCGGGTTTAGGGAGTTTTAAGAATAAAGAGGGTGCATGGGGGAGAAATGCATAGGTGAGGGCTTGGAGCCACCAGAAGGCATACATTCACAGAGAATAAAAAAGGTGCCACAGGATAAAGGGAGAGGAAGACAGACATTATAGAAGATAAGGAAAAGTCACAGAGTATGGGAAAAAAGGAAACAAACTTTCACAGAAGATAAAGAAATGCCAACAATGGCAGACAGATTTTCACAAGGAGATAAGAGAAATGTTACAAAATAACGGGGAGATAAAATGGGGGGGGGGGCAACATGTGGGTTTTGGGCTTTGAAGCTGATATTCTGCAAAAAGAGTGACCAATTAGAAGAGAATAGGATCATAAAGTGAGGAAGGGGTCCAATTAGAAGGACCATGAAGAGACAAAGAACTACAGCATTTATAAACCTTAGAAAAAGGGGCTTTTGGGTTACCCCATTGGGATTCCCTCCCTGCATGGGAGCTTGTATTTGCTTCCAATAAATTTCCACCTTTTTCATCTACCACCTTTTGTCCCTGGCTTCATTCTTCAAATCCATCTGGATCGGGACCCAGGAAAGAAATCACCCTTGCATCCTTCTCAGGAAAACAACCCAAATCAAAAGGACATATGGCAGTGAGCACATGACCATGAGATCCACCGGTTTGATCACATACTACACAACCTAGTTGCAAGTCTGATATTGATAGAATAGTCTTTTGTAAGTGTAACTAAGGCACCAGCTTGGATATGAGGTTCTACAAGAATAGGGGGTTTATATTCCATGACCTCATTACACCTAAATAATTAAATAGCTGTTGTGTGATGCTAAGTTTCCAGTAGGTAGAATGTTTGGGCCTAACACCCAACAGAAGGCAGTAGGAGTATCCCTGCTTACAATTCCTCCAAGTGACCAATTTATAGAATACTAGAGGCCCGATGCACCAAATTAGTGCAGGGGGGTGGTGGGCCTCAGCCCAGCCTGCACCCTCTCCATTCCAGGACCCGTCAGACATCCCTCTAGCAATCCGGGACCACTGGCTCCTAACCGCTTGCCTGCCTGCCTGCCTGATCGCCCCTAACTGCCTCTGCTTCAGCCTCCACCACCGCGGCTTTGTCCAGAAGGACATCCGGAATGATATCCAGAAGGTCATTCAGTCTAATTAGCATATTATGCTTTTATTAGTATAGATGTGCTTCCCATTTCTACAACTCTAGCCAACATGGGTCCAGATGTTCTGCTTCTCAGAGGGGAAACGTTCCATCAAAAGACATAGCAAATGTCCCATTAAACTTTACTACTACTTTCATTTTAGGGTTGTCATGACAAGAAGAAAAAAAAGAAAGTAGTAACAAGAAAGGAATCACCACCCTAGCACAGGTACTTGGCTGAAAATCAGGTAAACAGAACTACTACTTAACCATGAGGTCAGGGAAGAATATGTTTGGTACCCATGCAATCCCCTGTGGAATCTCTTGCCCATTTTTTGACAATAATTGTATAAATGCAACAGCTATGGCCTAAGAAAGTCAGAGGCTCAGAGGACATCCCATCATGCAAGCCACCTAGATCACTTAGACCAGCAAAGATGCTAGCCAAGAGTGAATGGAACCTAGAATAAATAGTAGAAGAAAGATACAATGAAAACTTAATAAATATTTAAGTAAATTCAAGTGGAACAAGAGATAGACTTTAGTAAATACTATTTTATTTCTCCCAGATTTCCCCTTTAGGACTTAAGAATTCATTTCATCAGTTGCTGGTAGCACCGACAACCAATGGCTCTCAGCTAAATTTCTATATGTGAATTGCCCTCCTCTGAAAAGAGCTGCCTTGCCCCAGTTCAGACCTACTCCAGGGCACAGTCCCCATTCCATTACTGGGTAATAATGGGTTTCAAAGACTCAGACCCTTTGCTTCAAGGAGTGACAACTCTGAAGGGCCATCCCTTGCCAGAGCTCCCTAGGGTCTTTATTGCAACTTCATTGTAGTTTCACCCAACCGTATTTCCTTTACATGCTCATATAAGGGTTTATCCCATGGGCACTCACCAATAAAACTACTGCACACAACACAAATCTTTTTCTTAGACTCTGTTTCTCATATAAAGTTCAAAAAGTACATGGCATGTCCATGTAAGATAACATCTTCTAGTAATGAGAATGATATTGTACTAGATTATTTCATGGAATTGGGGAAATTAGATTAGGACAATTATGAAGTGTATGCTCCCACTTTTATAAAATAAAATGAATATATATAGATATATGTAAATTCATCCTTCAAAGGAGGATGAAGCAGTAAAATATTAACATTGAGTATCTGGATACTAAGCTCATATTTTTTCCCTATATTTTTAATAATCAACACTAGATATGTTATTTTTAATCAGATAAGCTCATTATTTTAGTAAAAAGTTGTGTATACTATACCTACAAAAATAGAGACATATGTATACAGCAGAAAGAAATAGAGACAATAAACAAGGTCCAATATAATTATTGTCTATTCTAGGTGACTCTTGAATTAAGAATAGGAAACAATTTATCTCTCTTCCTTAATTCATCCATGGGACTAATTGAAATATCAGGTTAGATGGACCAATAGGAAACTACACCTAGGAGTGGAATGGGTGGGTCATATGGTCACTCTATACTTAACCTTTTGAGGAACTGTGAGATTGTTTTCCAAAGTGGCTGTACCATTTCACATTCAGCAGTTATTTATTCTAAGCCACGTTATTTGTCCACCCTTGTCCAAACAGAATTCCCTTACAGTCTGATTATTCTGCCAGATACTGATTAGCCATTTGTCTTAGATGGGTCTGTGCAAGATCCTAACCAAGAGAAAGACTAGGGAAAGTCAAAATAATTTGGTTGGTTCCCAAGGCATCATCCATATGGTTAGAATGGGTCAAACATTAGTTTCTCTTTGAGACTGACACTCAGCTCTTAGAACATTTTCTTCACTATTCTTGTCTAGCCATTTAAAGCATGCATTCATGAGCCAACCCACTCAAGAATCACTACTTCAAAAATGGGACTTTTCTCATTGGCTGTTTAACCCTAAGATCCTCTAAGAAAGGAGCCTCATTATTATCCACTCAATTGCTTTACCTTGCCCAGGGACCCAAATTTTAATTAAAATCAGAAATTGTTATCCAGTACAAATTGTTTTGTTTGTTGTTTAAAATTTATGCTACATAAATTATATAAACAGGTGATCCTTGCTTTTCTTTTCTCAACACTAAATCATCCCACATTTTTTAGGAAATTTGCCATATACTATGGTTGAACATCAAATTCAACTCCCAGATTCTGGGAGGCAATTCTCATCTACTAAGAGGACCATACAAAAAAAAAAAAAAAAAAAAAGGACCAAACAGTTTTTTAAAAAATATTTTCTGGTAATAAACATTTTAACTTGGAAATTGTGATTTTTATAAGTGGCATCAAGGATACCAGCGGTCACAGTGTTTAACAGTTTCACAGAAAATGCAGAAGTGTTTTTCAAGTGGGTGTTCCTTGATCAACTCTAAATAAAAACCAAATGAACCACATCAAAATGTATTTTCTGTGAAGATTTTTTTTTTGAGGAGGTTAATCAAATGTAGTTCAAGAGCAATGTGTCTGCATTTAATGTGATTTTGAGCTTCACTAATTTGAAGTGGTGTGGTATAAAACTAATAAAATCTCTCTGCATATATTTTGAAATAATTCCTATTTCTTTTGCTAACCTGATTAAGTCAGGAAAGGCCTGCATGGCGGCCTTGCAAACTCAAGAGACCTAAAGTAACCACAAAGGATGGTCTGAAATTAAAACCTTTAGTTAAAAAACCTTTTTAGTGGATAGGCATGTCCTAGGCCAGTATCTTCCCTGACAAAGGTCAACTTCCATCTTTATTGAGCCTATTGTCTTTTTGCATCTAAAATAAAATAACATGCCTGTGGAATCTCAGGGTAATTTGTAACTTTGCTTTTTTCCAGACCCCTCAGGGCATAGCCCTGGCACCTTGAGGAGACCACAAATTCCCTCATTGTTATTGTTATCTATCATGTTAATTATTAACTGTTAACTATCCTATACCCACCTGTGTAAAGGAAGCAGGTGTCTATCATTTTAGTTTTTATCCAACCCCAGAGGTTCCCCCACCTCCTTTACTTTCTTGGGCCTCCCTAATCTATCACCCATGGATTGTAATGTATAAAACAAGATGAAAAACCGCCATTCTCCAGAACACTATCTCAACACATTGAGATTCTGCTTCCTGGCAATTATCCACAGTTTGGCTCAAATAAACTCACAAAAATTCCTTACAGGTTTGAATGTTCGTTTTTGTTAACACTTTCAATTATAAAAATGATCAAGAATTATATAATTCTTGCCCTAACCGGTTTGGCTCAGCGTATGGAGCGTCGGCCTGTGGACTCAAGGCTCCCGGGTTCGATTCCTGTCAAGGGCATGTACCTTGGTTGCGGGCACATCCCCAGTGGGGAGTGTGCAGGAGGCAGCTGATCGATGTTTCTCTCACATGGATGTTTCTAACTCTCTATCCCTCTCCCTTCCTCTCTGTAAAAAAATCAATAAAATATGTTTAAAAAAAAAGAATTACATAATTCAAAGCTGGCTGAATAAATTGTAAACTGTTTTTTTGCTATTTTCATTAGGAAGTGGCAAATTAGATCCATTGTCTTTTGTCAAATCTATTGAAACTTAGTCTTGAACTATACAGATAAAAGATAGGTGACGTTTCCAGAAATTTATCATTCACAATAATGCAACTGCCCTGTTCCTACCTTGCTGGTGTGGTGCTCTATCTTCACAGAAAGAGAATACTTAATTTCTTAGAGACATGGTTACATTATATATGCTACCTATAATATTTACATATTATTACATTAATATGTTGCATATTATATAATTCTTGGCCAGTAGTTAAAATTCTGGCTGAATATCAGAGTTACCTGGACAGTTATTTATAGGCCATATTTTGTCATGAGTATGAGAAAAATAATATTTTTTGGTCAATTTCTGAATACAAAATATTTTTACTTAGATCAAATTTCAAAGGTATAGGTTATGCTGTGCAAAAATATGTCTCCCACTCCTACCTGTCAACCACCTAGTTGTTTTGTACAGAGGCAAAACCAATATTATCAGCCTTTTGTGTAAACTTCTAGACAAATTTAATGTCTATATAAGCAATCTGTTCATCCTTCTTTGCTAAACTGGTAGTAAATGATACAGCCTTGCATTTTTCACTTGATAAAACATCCTGAAGATTGGCCCATATACATACATAAACAAGTTCCTCACTCTTCTTTGCATATGCATTTGTATATTATTATATGGATGCACCCACCATAAGTTGTGTAGTATACATGGAAAGCTTTTTTTTTTTTTTTTAAGAAAACATCTTCCTGGGCCCTCTCATAGACCTATGAAATCAAAATCTGTGGACCAGAGTCTGAGAATATGTTTTTGTTGTTGTTATTGTCTTGTTTGTTTAGAGAAAGGAGGGGGGAGAGAGAGAAACATTAACTTATTGTTCCACTTATTTGTGCATTAATTGGTTGATTCTTGTATGTGCCCCGATTGGGGATTGAACCTACAATTTTGGCGTATCAAGACAATGCTCTAACCAACTGTGAGCTACCCAGCCAGGACCAGGAATATGTCTTTTTAACAAGTTCCCTAGGTGACTGTTGTCCACTCAGCACAGCAGATTGGTTCTGGGGAATCACCATTCTGGGTTTTCTATTCTGAAAATTACTATTTCCAGCTGTGTTTTTCACTGAGGCTAGGAAGCAGAGGTCAACTTTTCAGGGAAGAGTCTGACTTACTGGTAGTACATGTTTCTAAATGAAAGGAGGTACACAATCTTTATTGTTCAATTTTTAGGTCATTTTCAAGAGAAAAAAAAATTCCTGTAGATTGGTGCCAGTATAGTTGTCACCTATTGATTTGCTCATGTAATACAGCTACAATGTCTCAGTGAACCTCAACTTCTCTTCTGCTTTCCACAGTTCCCCCCAGCAGCTGATTTCCTTGACATTTGGCAATTCTCTGAGAAAAGCTGTAGCAGACGAATGATGATGGCTATAGTTTTTGTAATATGGAAAGGCCACCATGGACACTAGGGTCAAATCCCCAAGGAAAGTGCACCCACCCTACCTTTAGAGAAAAACTGATTTTGATTCTCCAAAAAGGTCACGAAATCTCCTAGGTCATCACTGTATTCATCTGGGCAAGAGAAAATTATTTCTTTTTATCAAATAGAAAAATCAAAGGCAGATCATTACATAGCTGTATCTTTTCTCTTTCCCCCACTCATACCAGTAAGTATATAACATGTTTTTTGTCTTATTTTCCCCTTCTAGTAGTTTGTGGTACAAGACAGTACATTATTCAGTGGGATCTTTCTTAAAAGCCCTAATCATCTAATGTAGTAATGAATATGTTTTTGGGTCAATATTTTGGGTGAATATGGATTTAGAACCACACAACTTCCCTAAGAACATGTAAAGCAGTTAAAACAGAAATACATACATAGGGTCATTTTGATTTGGGGCAAGTTTAAAATTACTGCAATTACATTTGTATAAATACCCTTTTCCCATCCATCCCTACACTGAACCCTTCATTTTTTTAATAGTTGCTTCCATTCTGTTTTTGTAAGGGTCATTATTAGTAGGAAGGCATCAGTAAAATAGCTAATCAGCTGAATTTGCCTGGAGATCTTGCAAGTAGATTGAGAGCCCTGCTATAACTGATACATTGGTTTTGTCTGAGCAATTTGAAAACATGAATCAATTGCTTAAAACAACTAAAAGAAAAGATGAGTGTTCCTTACTGCTTTGGATACTAATTGTTCATGGATTTTAATCAGTGGCAGTGATTTTTGAGATGAATTTTATGAAAATAGGAAAGGAACTAAGGTATTAATTATGTTCTACATAGATTACTTAAACAAGTTTTATAATATGTAATCATATGTCCCCACTTTATAGATGAAGAGATTGAGGCTCAAAGAAGTTATATAGTTTACCCAAATCACACATCTAGAAAATGGCATAGTTAGGGCTGGAAAATAGTTCTGATTCCAACTATTATGCCTCTTCTACTAAATTATGTTTACTATCTAGACACGATATAAAGATAAAACCTATTCAATATTTCATCATGAATCCCCAAACTGGATAATTGTGGCAATTCAATTTCCTAGACAAATATTTCTGTAGCTGAATAGATAATTACTGAACCAGTTGTGCTATCAGATCATTTAAATTATGTGCTACCAAAAAGACAAGCTATTCTAGATATAGTACTATATATAAACTGAGCATCATTGAGTTTAGTTCAAGGTATAGCTGAGTATAACAGCCCCTTTAGGAAGTTTCCAAATAGAACAGTGATTTTCACTTTTGTTGTTAATGTGCAGTTCTATATCAGATTTAATCAAACATTAAAAAATGTATAAATTTAAATTTTGGCTTTAAATATAGATCACTGACATACACTGCTGTAACAACATCACACAGAAAGAAATCAACCTCAATAAGATGACATTTTTTAAGGAGGCTGCTTACCTGTTCTGACCTCTCGGAGTTCCTGAATATTGATGTCGGGTTTAGCTAGGTTAGATATCTATACCTAAAATAAACTGGAAAAATTATAAAGTATTAGACAAGAAAAATAATTTGTTTTAAAAGAAACCCACAGAATTTAATGAGAGAACATATATACTCTATACCTAGTCTAATCACAAATCCTATCTAATAAAAGAGAAACATGGTAATTAGCGTACGACCGCTACCCTTCCCATTGGCTAATCAGGGCAATATGCAAATTAACTTTCAGCCAAAATGGTGGCCGGCAGCCAGGCAGCTTGAAACTAACATGAGGCTTGCTTGCTTCAGCGACAGAGGACTCCAATGTTCCCCGCCTGCCGCTGCAGGCCTCTGAGCTGCAACTCTAAGCAACTATGTAACAAATATGGAAGCTAAACAAAACCCCAGAAACCTGCTTTAGTCAGCAGGGCTTCAGCCAGCAGGATCGCAACACTGTAAACAAAGGCCAGAAACCTGTTTTCAGCAGCGGGGGCCTAAGAGCTGGAGCCAAGCCTCAAAGCTAAAGCTGGCCCAGAATAAAAAAAGAAAAAAGAAAAAAAGGAGCGGTTGGGAGCTTCAGTCACCCCCAGCCTGAAAACAGCCATCATCCCCTCACCCAGGCTGGCCAGGCACCCCAGTGGGGACCCCCACCCTGAAGGATGTGTGACCAGCTGCAAACAGCCACCATCCCCTCACCCAGGCTGGCCAGGCACCCCAGTGGGGACCCCCACCCTGATCCAGGACACCCTTCAGGGCAAACCAGCCGGCCCCCACCCATGCACCAGGCCTCTACCCTATATAGTAAAAGGGTAATATATGCCTCCCAGCACCGGGATCAGCGGAGCCGCGAGGCCTCCGGGCACCGGGATCAGTGTGACAGGGGGCAGCGCCCAAACCCCCTGATCGCCCTGCAGCTCTGTGTGTGACAGGGGGCGGGGCCACAACCTCCCTATCCGCCCTGCTCTGTTCGTGACAGGGGAAGGCGCCCCAAACCACTGATCAGCCCTGCTCTGTGCCTGATAGGGGGGAGCTCCCCAACCCCCTGATCGCCCTGCGGCTCTGTGTGTGACAGGTTGCGGCGCCCCAACCCCCTGATCAGCCCTGCTCTGTGTGTGACAGGGTGCGGCGCCCTGCTCTGTGTGTGACGGGGTAGAGCCATAACCTCCCCATCGGCCCTGCCCTGAGTATGAGAGTGGTGGCGCCCCAACCCCCTGATCGGCCCTGCTCTGTGGGTAATAGAGGGTGGCGCCCCAACTCCCTGATGGGCCCTGCTCTGTGTGTGACAGGGGGCAGCGCCCAACCCCCTGATTGGCCGTGCTCTTTGCGTGACAGGGTACAGAGCCCCAACCCCCCTGATGGGCCCTGCTCTGTGAGTGACAGGGGGCAGTGCCCCAACCCCCTGATTGGCCCTGCTCTGTGCATGACAGGGGGTGGCGCCGCAACCTCCCCATCGACCCTGCCTTGAGTGTGACAGGGGGTGGTGCCCCAACCCCCCAATCGGCCCTACCCTGAGCATGACTGGGGGTGGCATCACAACCTCCCAATCCGCCGCTCTGTGCATGACAGGGGGTGGCGCCCCAACTCCCCAATCGGCCCTGCTCTGAGCCCGACCATGGGCTGCACCTAGGAATTGGGCCTGCCCTCTGCCACCTGGGAGCAGGCCTAAGCCAGCAGGTCATTATCTCCCGAGGGGTCCCAGACTGCAAGAGGGCATAGGCCGGGCTGAGGGACCCCCCTCCCCCCTGAGTGCACAAATTTTTGTGCACCGGGCCTCTAGTCCTATATAATAAAAGCCTAATATGCTAAGTGTCCAGTTGACCAGTTGGCCCTTCAACCAAAGTGTAATCCTATATAATAAGAGCATAATATGCAATTCAACCAACAGCAGAACAACCGGTTGGTAAGGGGCTGGGCCGGTGAGCAGGTGGCACCAGGCCAGCCAAGGCGTGTGCCCGTGGGTAGAGGGAGGGGAAAGCAATGGGGTGGGGCAGGGGGCAGGGGGCAGTGGCAGGGCGATGGGGGCCAGCACCATCCCCTGATCGCCCGTCCGGTCATCTCCCACAGGGATGCCACTGGTGGCAGTGGCGCAATGGGGAGCAGGGCTGGCTGCTCGCCACCTGCGCTTTCCCCTGATCAGCCCACTGGTCACCTCCCGCAGAGGGAGGCCAGACTGTGGCTTCGGCCTGCTCCCCTGAGCCTAAGCCGTCAGTTGGACATCCCCTGAGGACTCCTGGACTGCGAGAGGGCACAGGCCAGGCTGAGGGACACCCCCCGACCCACCCGCAAGTGCACAAATTTTTGTGCACCAGGCTTCTAGTGTGTGTGTGTGTATTTTTTTTTCCATGCATAATATGCATGCACGCATGAATGCATTTGTGTATGTGAGTAACTGAGTGAGTGATTGAGTGACTGAGCATATTCTACTGTGGTGATTGATATCACCTTCTAGCCCTTAGTTAGGTAAATGGAACATCTACACCATAATCTGGTTTTGATTGTTCTTTCATATTCCACCTATCTTCTTCCTGCTATTCAATGTCTTGCCATACATAAATAGATGGATTTTCAAGGCCCCTATTCTTAGTACCTATTTATGCATTTTAAACAATTCATTCTGAGGGTAATCTTTTAAGTTCTGAAATATTTTAATATGTTTAAAATTATAGTCTAATACAAAAAAACCCACTCTGGTATACAACTCCAAGCTCCATCAAATTTAACATTTTGCCTTTCTTTCATTTTCAAATTACAAAACATAGCTATAGTTGGTTTTGATGCTCCTATAAAACCCTTACCAATCCCAGTTCCCATCTCCTCTCCTCACATGATAAGCATGACCCTAAAATTGGTGTTTTTCATTCTCAAGCATGCTTTAATATGCTTAAAATGTTGGAATTCATGGACTATGTTTAGGACTCCAGTTAAACATGTCAGGTTAGACATACACATTCGTTTTCATCCCCTCTTGACACTCAACTAGAAATACTGTGAAAGCATAGTCATACAAAGAGAACAAGAACAAGTCATGCCTTGTCCAGTTGCATGTGGGAGTGTGTGTGTGGGGGGATTGGAGGGGGCAGGGTTATTCCATCAAGATACCAAAAAGGAGGCTTTTATTAGGATTGCAAAAACTTTCCCGATTGACTTTTGCTTTAGTGTCACTGGTAAAACTCAAGTCACATGACAAGCACGAGCTGTACTAGTCCTAGGATAGAAAGTATTTTGCTTTTCCACCTTTAAAGCAGAAGTGCTGAGTAGCCAAACTATTGAGTTTGCAATAGGGCCCAAGAACCATACTTGGCTGAGAGGAAAGATTAGAATTATCAATTGGGTTCTAGGAGATTGCTACCTTCAGAAATTCCATAAAATGCAAAGTGCCTGCTTTGCTTATGAACAGATTTTAGCTCAGATTTCTCCAAAATTTTCTCCTTATAATAGAATTCAGTGGGATGTTCCTCAAGCGTATTTGACCACAGCATTATGTGGACAAATAAGATTGAAAAATTAGTCTGGCCAGTATGGTTCAGTGGTTGAGTGTCAACCTATGAACCTGGAGGTCACGGTTCAATGCCCAGTCAGGACATATGCCCAGGTTGTGGGCTCCATCCCCATTGTGGGGCATGCAGGAGGCAGTTGATCAGTGATTCTCTCATTATTGATGTTTTTATCTCTCTCTCCCTCTTCCTTTCTCTCTGAAATCAATAAAAATATATTTTAAAAAGATTGAAAAATTAGAATTGACTTACTACATAATTAAAATATATTTGTACAATATTAAGCTAAAGATAATTTCTTTCTGTCTCAAGATTCCTGTTTCCAATGTATTAATAGGTAATTACTGATCCTTATTGATTTTTCCTCTCCTTTTTCAGTTCATAAATGTTAAATTTTACATGAAATTATAGCATCTCAGGTTTCTTAATGCTAATCTCTGTTCTTTTATTCCCATTTCCTCTAGTAATATAAATCCAAAACATGATCTTATTATCATTTGAGATTAAAATCATAGGACTTCCTCCCTTTTCCTTCTAAAAATTTTTAATTTATTTTTTGACATTTAAATTTTATTTTTAATCTATAGCAGGCAGACAACCTTGTCATGTTCCAAATTTCGCAGGAAAAGTTTTCAATATTAGCTAAAGTCTTTTGTTGAATTTTAAAATCACATCAAAGGAGTGATTTCTATTCTCAGTTTGCTGAGATTTTTTAAGTCATGAAACATTATCTAGATCAGGGGTAAGCAAACAATAGTTTATGAGCTGATAGCCTCTTTTTGTAATGAATTTTGTTGAAATATAGCTATGCCTTTCATTTATACACTAAAGGACCAGTGTACAAAAATTTGTGCACTTGGCGGGGGGTGGTCCCTCAGTCCGGCTTGTGCTCTCTCACAGTCTGGAACTCATTGGGGGATGTCCACCTGCTGGCTTAAGCCAGTTCCCCGGGGGATTGGGCCTAAGCTGGCTGTCAGACATACCTCTGGTAGCCTGGGAGCCCTCGGGGGATGTCCACTTGCCAGCAGGGAGCAGGCCTAAGCTGCAGTCGGACATCCTTAGTGTGCTGAGGGAGCAGGAGAGGCTCCCACCACCACCGCTGTACTGGCAGCTGGCAGCCTGGCTTGTGGCTGAGCAGAGCTCCCCCTGTGGGAGTGCACTGACCACCAGGGGGCAGCTCCTGCATTGAGCATCTCCCCCCTGGTGGTCAGTGTGTGTCATAGTGACCAGTCATTCCCAGTTGTTCTGTTGTTAGGGTCAATTTGCATATTAGCCTTTTATTATATAGGATAGAGGCCTGGTGCATGAGGGTGGGGGGTGTCCTGGATCAGGGTGGGGGTCCTCACTTGGGTGCCTGGCCAGCTTGGGTGAGGGGCTGAGGGCCGTTTTCAGGCTGGCCACACCCCATTCAGGGAGGGGGCGTACCCGCTGGGGTGCCTGGCCAGCCTTGGTGAAGGGCTGAGGGCCGTTTGCAGGCTGGTCAAGCCCCTAGCGGGGACCCTCACCCCATGAGGGTGTGGCCATCCTGGGTGAGGGGCTGACGGCTGTTTGCAGGCTGGCCACAGCCCCCAGCCACCCAAGCTCCCAGTGTAGGCTGGCTGGAAGCAGGTATCTGCGATTTATTTATCTTCTATAATTGAAACTTTGTTGCCTTGAGTGGAGGCCACAGCCGGCCAGGGCAGGTGGGAAGCTTGGCTTCCTCCATCGCTGGGGCAACCAAGCCTCCTGCTTGCTCCAGCTCCATGGCTGCTGGCCCCATCTTGGCTGGCTTAATTTACATATAGTCACTCTGATTGGCTGGTGGGTGTGGCTTGGGCATAGCAGAAGTATGGTCAATTTGCATGTTTCTCTTTTATTAGATTAGGTTATCTGTAACTTCTTCTGCACTACAATGACAGAGCTGAGTAGTTGCAACAGAGATATGTAAGTCCTTCAAGGTTAAAAAATATTAATAGTCTGGATCTTTAAGAAGTTTGACAATCTCTGATCTAGATGATCAGATACCTTTATATCTTTTCTGTTAGTATAGAAATACATTGATAAATTGGAATTGTAAACCAATCTTCCATATATAAAATAAACTAAATAAGCCCCATTTGGTCATTATTATTCCTTTTAAAATGTGCTAGATTAGATTTGCTGGTATTTATTTTTATGTATTTTTCCCTGCATCATAATTTCAATAGAGTGAAATGCATACATTTTAAGCATAAATTTTGGTGAATTTCGACAAACATATACATACATGTAACCCACACATTATTCAAGATAGAGAATATTGCTATCACCCCAAAATGTTCCTTCATGTAACTCCCCAGTCAACTTTCAGAACCCTTCCCACATCAAATTTAGTTCATACTCTGAATTCTTTCACTACAAGTTAGTTTTATATCCTAGAACTTCATATAAATGATATCTTAATATATGTATTCATTTGAGTCTGACTTATTTCATTTAGCATATTTTTTTGAGGTTCATCTGTGTTGTTGCATATAAAAGTACTTCATTTCTTTTCATTGCTGAACTGTATTCCACTAATATTTTATCCATTTTTCTGTTGATGATATTTAGTTATTATGAAAAAAAGTTATGAGCATGTTGACATGACTTTTTGTATATACATGTTTTCATTAGTCTTGAATAGATAATAAAATGTGGAATTATTGTTTCATAGTGTACCTGTGCATGCAACTTTATAAGAAACTGCAGGGTAATTTTTAAATGATTGTTCTATTTTGTACTTGTACCAACAAAATATGAGAGATCTGGGATTACGTCCCCACCAATATTTGAGACAGTCATTAAATATAATTTTAGCTATTCTAGTAAATATGTGGTGGTACCTCATTGTGATTTTAATGTGCGTATTTGATGATTTAATGATTTTGAACACTTTCATCCTTTATTGGACATTAGTGTATATTACATTCAGAGTGCCTATTTGTCTTTTGCTCATTAATAAAGTTTTTAAAATCTTTATCTATAAAAAATTGGGTTGTCCTTTTTCTTCAGCTAGAGCAGTGGTTCTCAACCTGTGGGTCGCGACCCCTTTGGTGGTTGAACGACCCTTTCACAGGGGTCACCTAAGACCATCCTGCATATCAGATATTTACATTACGATTCATAACAGTAGCAACATTACAGTTATGAAGTAGCATCGAAAATAATTTTATGGTTGGGTCACAACATGAGGAACTGTATTTGAAGGGCCAGAAGGTTGAGAACCACTGAGTTAGAGGAATTCCTTACATATTCTGGATTGGTCTTTTGTCAGAAGTGTGGCTTATATGTAATTTCCTTAATAACAAAAGTTTTTTTTTTGAACAGAAGCTTTCCATTTTGATGAATTCCAACTTACCCATTTTTATTTTATTTTATCATTGGTGTTTCTTTTTCTGTCCTGTCAAAAAAATAACAATAATTGCCTTCCTCAAGGTTAAAATGGCTTGTTTCTTGTTTTCTGCCATGAGTTTTATAATTTATATTTAGGTTAATTATCCACTTTGACTTTTTTGTATAAAAAAGATATGAGGTATGGATCATGGTTAACTTTTTCTATACAGATATCCAGTTGCTTTAGCACTATTAGTTAAAAAGAGTATTATTTTTTTGCCATTGAATGGCTTTGGAATTTTTTAACCCCTAGAGTGCCAGGGAGTGCAATTTCGCTCCTCCTGTCTTCCGCCAAAAGTGCCGGGAGCGCTATCAAAGCTTCGAAATGGCGTCCAGTTCTAAGTCTGCTTTTATTAGTGATGTCAATGTAGTAAAGGTTTCCTTAAGTTTTTCAATATGTAACTTCATTTACTTGCGATTCATAATTTTTTTCCTAAACTGTTAAAGTCCCTGAGGCTCTATTCATTTTCCATCTATTATCTAACTGATCTTCACATTAGATAATTTTTGTTAATTTGTCATCAAGTCCATTGATATTTTCTTCTTTGGTGTCTAATCTATATTAGAGACCATTTAGTAAATTTTTAAAATTTAAGATATTTTATTTTGCTGTTCTAAAATCTCCATTTGTTTTTTTCTAAATACTTTTCATTTATGTATTGAGATTTCCTGCCAATTTCTTTTGTTATGTTTATGTTTTGTTTTGTATCCTTTGTATCCAGATCAGTTTGCCAATACATCATCTCTGTCATATATGTGTTTCTAGTATTAATTCACTAGAGGCCCAGTGCATGAAATTCCTGCACTCAGGGAGGGGGCCGGGGGTCCTTCAGCCCAGCAAGTGCCCTCTAGAGGTCTGACAGCCCTCAGGGAGTGGGCCTAAGTCGGCAATTGGACATCCTTAGCACTGCGCCACTGAGGAGGATCCCGCCACTGGTGCTGCACTCGCCAGCCATGACCCCGGCTTCTGGCTGAGTGGTGCTCTCCCTGTGAGAGCATACTGACCACCAGGGGGCAGCTCCTGCATTGAGCATCTGCCCCCTGGTCATTGCGCGTCTTAGCAACAGGTCGTTCTGCCATCCAGCCAAAACTGGCTTTCTGACATCCCCCAAGGGGTCCCAGATTGCGAGAGGGCATAGGCCAGGCCGAGGGACCCCACCGGTGCACAACTGGGGCTGGGGAGGGACAGGGGGGTTGGCCAGCTGGGGAGGAACCACGGGAGGGCTCCTGGGTGTGTCCGGCCCATCTCACTCAGTCCTGATCGACCGGACCCCAGCAGCAAGCTAACCAACCAGTTGGAGCATCTGCCCGCTGGTGGTCAGTGCACGTCATAGCAAACAGTTGAGTGGCCTTAGCATATCATTAGCATATTACATTTTGATTGGTTAAACAGCCAACTGGACCAGACACTTAGCATATTAGGCTTTTATTATATAGGATTTCCCTCTTGGTTGTAGGCCATCTTTTCCTGCTTCTATACATGTTTAGTAATTTTTTATTGGACAATTTTGTTTTCTTTTGTTTAGAGGGTTGAAATTTGTTATGTAGGTAATTAATTTACTTGTGGATAAGCTTCATACTTTAAATGATTGTTTATAAACTCAATATGGAAATTCTATGGAATGGCCTACTGATTAGATTTGGCCTTTTGGGTGTCAACTGAATGCCTGGAGTTCGCTGAGGTCTCTTTATTCTGATTAGGTGGAATATCAACATCTAGCCTGTGCAAGCTCTGGCATCTTCACTCAACTCATAACATTTCTTGGCTTTATAGAGTCTTAACTTGTGCTTTCACAGCTTAGTCTTAGGTCAAATATTCAAGGGAAGCAAATTCATGTTTCTGAAGTTTCTTCTCTTTGCAGCTCTCTACAGTTCATATTTCAGCTTTTCAGAAGCTATTATTCTTATTTTCTTTTGTCTTATAATAAAATTGTACTGGATTCCATTGTGATCCTTCTCTGTTTCTTTTTTTAAATGAAATTAGATTCCCTGTACACTCAGAATGTAGGAGTGGATCTGAGTAACTTTTCTGATAATATGGCTTTGGGATTCACTTTTTATTTTTTCCAAAAATAATAAAATCAGTAGCCTCTTACTTTCTAAAGACTGCTGCCTCTCCTACTCCTCACTTTTTATCTAGACCTTCTTTTTTTCTGTGAATCATTCTAATGAATTATTGAAACTAATTAGTGAGAACCCCTGACTTTGTAGCCAGCTCCTCAGAAGTGAGGGTGGCTTGAATATTTCTAACTTGTGGCTGGTGTGTAAAGTGAGGACATTCTTGAGGAGGACTGTGCCCTCTACCTGTGAAGTTGACCCAACTTCCACGTCCCAATATCATGGTTTTTGATGAGAAAGGTTGGGTATCAATATATTATACAAATATACAAGTATTTATTATGGAGTAACACAAATTAAGAAAGTGGACACTGAAATGACATCTTGTTACTAGAAATAGAAATATTCAACAAAGAGAGAAAATTAAAAACACAGAGGAATTAGGGTAAGATTTGTTGTTAGTTTGATGGCATTATTTCTATGATTTTAAATGCTCAAATTCTTCCCTTCTAGTCATTCTCTCAGGGTTCATGATGCATCTCTAACAATAAAGATCAATAGAAAAGTGGAATTCAAATGACGATCAACTACCACCCAAATGTAGATCCGAGGGAAATGAGAGGACCTCTTCCTCTTTAACAACATAGCTACCTGGAAAGAGGATGAGAGAGAAGACAACCAGGGAAGCTGATCTTGTCTATTGTCTAGCTCTGCTTGATGTGTGGAGAACAAAGTAGAAAGTATAAAAGTGCAACTTATTCTCTGTCAATAAGTTACAATTAACCTACTGCTAGGTATTATAACTAGTTTTTTTCTTGGTCCACTGAGTTATGTCCCTTATAAATAGAGTCTTCTTTTCTCTCTTTGGCAAGTGTGGTAGACCATGAGAGACCTACTACTGAACTGAAAATTTAAGGAGGCTCAGTAACATAGTAAGAGCTGCAACAGGGAAGCATATGCTTTGGCACAACACAGATTTTCCTACTAAAAATAATGTACCTTCTACCCAGGTCAAGTAATATAAAATACAACAACCAATACTCTGTGGCTGCCAGCCTGGCAGATTTTATTTCATTTTGGGCCACAATGATCACCAAACTTCAGGTTTACCCCCATGAAAAATAGCAGGATGTACTAGAGATGCATGCTGACTTGTTTTCATTCTTCATCACATATAATTTTGCAATTGAGCTCATAAGGTTTTGCTTATTTGATAATTTACAAGAGAAAGTCACTTTGTTCAAGTTCAAGTCGTCATTATTATCACTATTTGAACTTAGAATATGTGTTCAGAACTAGAGGTGTGTGTTGTTGGTGGCTGTGGTGTATGACTACATGATTTTCAGGACAAACATTCTATTTGCTCTGCCATACTGTACTTAACATGTAGCTTATCTTCCTATCCCATCCAAGAGAGCTTTAGTTTTTAGTTTTAGGGCTGATTACTTTTTGCAATCTAAAGAAGGAAAGCAAGGAAGTGGGAAGCAAGAAAGGGCAGTAATAGATAGGGTGGTGATGTGCAGTCTTTGTTACAATTCTTCTAATATTTTGTTAAATATGCTATTCCAGGATTCAATCCACTTAATTGGGGGATGTAAACAGTTCTTGGATGGAGAGAAGAAGCTAAGGTCCACAATTCAATGGGTGGTCCTCAAATCTTCAGTTCCCTCATAGACAGTCATACACGTTTACTTCCTCATTTCACCATTTCCCGCAAGGACTATATTATCACTCCCAATATGAAGAATACAAAGATAAAGATGCCCACTCAGTTTGTAACTCTTGAGATTTGGTCCTATTACTGAGTTTTATTAGGATTTTATTGATTTATTCGTATGGTTTCTGGAGTGTTAGTACAAGATTAGGCATTGTTTCAGTTAGATTTTCTATTCTGCTGAGGGTCTTTATGTTTTCTTATTATTCTAATAGTGGAGCCCAATGCACGAAATTCGTGCAAGAGGAGGCCTTCCTTCCCCTGGTTGCTGGCACAGGCTTCCCTCCAGCAACTGGGACCCGGGCTTCCCTCTGGCCGCTGGCAGGCACCCAGGACCCAGGCTTCTCTCCGGCAACTCACAGGCAACCAGGACCCAGGCTTTCCACGCAGCCCCGGCTTCGTCTGGAAGGGCATCCGGTCTAATTAGCATATTATGCTTTTATTATTATAGATTCCAACTGAAGAGGATGGACTTGAAGACTAACAACCATGGTAGGCCCAGCCTCTGGATATATCCAGAGACAAATATTCCCTTATTACTCTGTGAGGAAAACCTGTTAATGGGCATCTTCAATTAGAAGAAAGTTATGCCCAGAATTGAGGTAGCATTGGCCTTTATAAACTTACATTCAGAACAATGCATAATAGATGTACTTCCTTTTCCAGAGGACCCGATTTAGATATATAAACAGCTATGTGCTTTTTTGCATCAGGCATTGTAAACATGTCCAATAATTTTGTATATTCCTTTATATTACTGAACTTAGCAATTTATAGCCATGATATAGGCAACTTCATCTATAATAATGAAAGTGTAACATGCTAATTAGATTGGACATCCTTCCAGGCGTCCTTCCCTCCTTTGGGATAAAGCCAGGACTACGAGGAAAGCCTGGGTCCTGGGTACTTGCCTGCAGCCGGAGGGAGGGAAGCATGGGTCACAGGTGCCAGAGGGAAGCCGGTGCCAGCAGCTGGGGAAGGAAGACCTACTCTTGCATAAAATTTGTGCATCGGGCCTCTAATAGTCATATAAGAAGGAAACTTAGGCCAGGCCAGTTGATGAAGGAAAGTTCTACTTTAAATTCAAGTTAATAAATGTGGAAGGAAAGATAGAATTAGGGAAACATCATTTCACAAACTCTCACTAACTTATCGATTCAAACAAGTTTTATCAAATCTAAAATCCTAGGTAAATGATGAATGGGAATATAAGCATTCATTTGGTCCAAAATAATACCACACAAAATACTTTCTAATCAGAAGAGGTTAAAGAAAATTGCACAACATAGGGTTTAGACAGCCATTACTCCAGTGAAGGTCAGTTTTAATAAATTAATGATAAATGGAAAGTTCTGTTTCTTCTAATGTGATACATCAGGCACAAAGTACACATCCTATATAATAAAAGGCTAATATGAAAATTGACCAAACAGCAGAATGACTGATCGCTATGATGCTCACTGACCACCAGGGGGCAGATGCTCAACGCAGGAGCTGCTCCCTGGTGGTCAGTGCGCTCCCACAGGGGGAGCACCTCTCAGCTAAAAGCCAGGCTCATAACTGGTGAGTGCAGTAGCAGTGGTGGGAGCCTCTCCTGCCTCTGTGGCAGCGCTAAGGATGTCCAACTGCCAGCTTAGGGCCACTCGTGGGGAGCAAGTCTAAACTGTCAGTCAGACATCCTCCAAGGGCTCCCGGACTGCAAGAGGGTGCAGGCTGAGCTGAGAGACCCCCCCGCTTGAGTGCATAAGTTTTGTGCACCGGGCCTCTAGCCTTTAATAAAAAGAATAGGACCAAATAAGAACTTTTCTTCACCTGACAATAAGTATCCTATCTAATAAAAGAGAAACATGGTAATTGGCGTATGACCGCTACCCTTCCCATTGGCTAATCAGGGCAATATGCAAATTAACTGTCAGCCAAGATGGCGGTCAGCAGCCAGGCAGCTTGAAACTAACATGAGGCTTGCTTGCTTCAGCGACGGAGGACTCCAACGTTCCCCGCCTGCTGCTGTAGGCCTCTGAGCTGCAAGCAACTATGTAACAAACATAGAAGCTAAACAAAACCCCAGAAACCTGCCGGGCTTCAGCCAGCAGGATCGCAACGTTGTAAGCAAAGGCCAGAAACCTACTTTCAGCAGCGGAGGCCTAAGAGCTGGAGACAAGCCTCAAAGCTAAAGCTGGCCCAGAATAAAAAAAAGAAAAAAAGGAGCGGTTGGGAGCTTCAGTCACCTCCAGCCTGAAAACAGCCCTCAGGCCCTCACCCAGACTGGCCAGGCACCCCAGTGGGGACCCCACCCTGAAGGGTGTGTGACCAGCTGCAAACAGCCACCATCCCCTCACCCAGGCTGGCCAGGCACCCCAGTGGGGACCCCCACCCTGATCCAGGACACCCTTCAGGGCAAACCAGCTGGCACCCACCCATGCACCAGGCCTCTACCCTATATAGTAAAAGGGTAATATGCCTCCCAGCACTGGGATCAGCGTGATGGGGGCAGCGCCCAAACCCCCTGATCGCCCTGTGGCTGTGTGTGTGACAGGGTGCGGCGCCCCAACCCCACCCCACCCCCATGGGCCCTGCTCTGTGTGGGACGGGGTAGAGCCATAACCTCCCCATCAGCCCTGCCCTGAGTGTGAGAGTGGCGGCACCCCAACCCCCTGATCGGCCCTGCTCTGTGGGTGATAGAGGGCGGCGCCCCAACCCCCTGATGGGCCCTGCTCTGTGAGTGACAGGGTACAGAGCCCCAACCCCCCTGATGGGCCCTGCTCTGTGAGTGACAGGGGGAAATGCCCCAACCCCCTGATTGGCCCTGCTCTGTGCATGACAGGGGGTGGCGCCACAACCTCCCTATCGACCCTGCATTGAGTGTGACAGGGGATGGTGCCCCAACCCCCCAATCAGCCCTACCCTGAGCGTGACTGAGGGTGGAATCACAACCTCCCGATCACCCTGCTCTGTGTATGACAGGGGGCGGCGCCCCAACTCCCCAATCGGCCCTGCTCTGAGCCCGACCAGGGGCTGCACCTAGGGATTGGGCCTGCCTTCTGCCACCTGGGAGCAGGCCTAAGCCAGCAGGTTGTTATCTCCTGAGGGGTCCCAGACTGTGAGAGGGCACAGGCCAGGCTGAGGGACCCCTCTCCCCCCGAGTGCGCAAATTTTTGTGCACCGGGCCTCTAGTATCATTATATTTATACTAGAGGCCCGGTGCATGAAATTCATGCACCTGTGTAGCTCTGCCCCCTAACCCCCCAATATTCATGTATTTTTGTATATGTGTGTATGTATGTATATTTTGTGGGGTTTTTTTTTTTGTTAATCCTCACCTGAGAACATTTTTAATTGATTTTTAGAGTAGAAGGGAAGGCAAGAGACAGAGAGAAACATGGATGTGAGAAAGACACATCAATTGGTTGCCTCCTGCATATGCCTCCACCGGATTGGACCAAAACAGCACTGCCAACAGGGCCGACTGCTGGCAGCCTGCTGGGGCTCAGGCATTGAGCGTATGGCAATTTTCTGTTTCTGCTTCCACTTGTGGTAGAGGTCCCGCTTGTAGGAGCTGTTGATGTAGCGACTACTTTCTGTCTTGATCTTCTTGTCCTCCTGTCCTGACTGTCCCACAAATCACTTCTTCTTCTGGTCCCAGTTGAGCTGCTGCCGGCCCCTGGTCAGGTTCTGGGCCTCATCTCCCATGAGGTTCAGGACAGCGCCAGCCACCTGCTGCTCAAAGGTGCCCCTGTCCCCACCAATGCTCAGGCCCCACTCACTGTTGAAGTCCTTGTGTCAATAGGGGACATAGAAATCCTGGTCCAGCAGCCAGACCTCCTCCTTCTGGCTCTTGCTCCCCTCTCAGGTCCTGGTTTCTGCCATTTCCAGGCCACAACCTCTGTGAAGACGTCCTCCACGCTCTCTCCCCCCTCCTCCTCCTCCTCCTCCTCCTGCTCTTTCCCAGGCTGCTCCGCCTGCTGTGCTGGGTAGCTCGGGGCTGGGCCAGCCAGGCCCTCCTGCCACTTCTGCTGGCCCTGCTGGAAGCTGGCGATGGCCTTGCAGTCCTTCTGCTGCTTGGCCCGCATCACCTGGCTGCTCAGATCCTGGCCGGAGGCATTGATCTCAAAGATGGCTGCCTGCAAGCGGTACTGCTTGATGCTGTCCACCAGCCTCAGCCGCTACAGCTCCTCCTCCTTGAAGCTCGAGCTGAAGAGGGGGTGCAGGCCCAACCCCATGAGGTCCAGCTCCTTGGACCATTTGATGGACTCTGGTGAGGGCACCAGCTGCGAGCGCACACACTGCTGCTGGGCATTGTCGGCCACGTGGTCCAGGCCCCATAGCTCCAGCGATGCCTCCACGGTGTTCTACAGGCCGCAGTCCTCATTGTCTACCACGCTCTGTGGCCCCCGGCCCAGCACACCGTCCATGCCTACCGCACCTGAGGGCTCCTCGTGGGGGCAGGCAAGGGTGAGGGCATGGCTCAGGAACAGGTACAGGTCTATCAGGTAGGGGACCTCATCTGGGGCCACCAAGGAGTAGGCTGTGCCACTTCAGCCAGCCCAGGCCACACAACACAGTGCAGGAAGAGCTTGCCCTTGGCCAGGAAGCTGAAGTTGATGAGATGTCCAGTAGCAGGATGTCCAGGCTCTGGGCTGCCAGGTCAGTCATGATGAGGGTGGAGCACTTGCCGTGGGTGAATTTGGCGAGGTTGTTCTTGCAGCCGTCTGGTCCAGGGTGCTGTAGATGTGGTCGCAGCTCACTCGCTGGAGTGGCCTCAGCCCCTCGGTGACAATGGGGGTGGTGGGTGCAGACGCTCAACGCCTGAGCCCGGGGTGACGGGGGCCAATTGGGGCAGCGCCTGATAGGTGGTTGGCCACCGCAGTGCACATCATCGTGACTGGTTGTTCTGCTGTTGGGTGGATTTGCATATTAGCCTTTTATTATATAGGATTTTTCTTATTCTGTGAATTCCTTCATTCCTTCATTCCTTCATTAAATTACCAACATTGTATCGTTTGAATGTTTTTAGGTCTAACAGAGCCCAGAAAGCACTCACTTGAATGGAGTAATCCCAAGATTTCAAGGTAAACTTTTGGGGACTTTCTCATTAAATTCTGTGTATTCTTAGAATTCTATGTATTCTAAGAATACACAGAATTTAATGAGGTGCTTGGATGATCCATTGAATGCTCTGAGGATCTCATCAAGGCTACACAATTTGATCTGTGTGGGCTTAACATACAACTGGCTAGTGAAATCATGATCCTAAAGACGGGAGGTAAAAATCTCAGAGTTTTTGAGAGCATCTATTAAAATGCGAGAGGTAAAGTGATGGAGAATCTTAAGTTTCAAAATAATTGATGCCTCTCTAAACCACAATTAGCCCATGAACTAAAAGAAATATAAAGAAGCTGAATTACTTTAAGGTAAACCATTTTCTTTAAGTTTTACACCAGGTATTCTAGTGATTTAAATGGGATCACTAATTTTGTTGTATATTAATTAGAATTCTTTCCACTGCTAGCTACAGAAATTCAAGTGATTTAAATAATGATGAAATGTATTGAGTAACATAACTGGAAGTCCGTGAGTAGGGCAGTCTTCAGGGTTGACTTAATCTGGCAGTGCCAGCTCTCAGTACCAGAAGTCGTCCTTTTGGCTCTGTCCCCCTCCTTTTTCTGCCTTCATGAAATGGCAGTCCCAGATTTACCTATGCATAAGCTCTTCCCATGTAAGGAAACAGTTTCCAGAAACTCCCGACCAATTCCCCTTGACCTCACAGGCTAGTGTCCTGTGTTAGCTCCCATTTCCGAGTCAACCATTGACAAGGGAGCGGAATTACTTCTGAAACACATGGCTTCAGGTAAGGAAACTGTACAAGAATGAAAATTGGGGTACTTTTAGTAGGAGGGGAATCAATGTTGGGTGGGAGGGGAATCTATTAACAAGGAGTAATAAAAAAAATTTCAAGATTGGATGAAGCAGGGAAATATTTTATTTTCAGAGAATTAGTTTTTCATGTTAATGAAATGCAGCTTTTAAACAATTATGAAGGAAAAGAATCCAAACCTTTTACCATCTGGTTTTCCCCTTTGCTGAAATGACAATAATAATTTTGAGTGGAACTAACAATATTATTATGTATCCTATCTTTAGCCAGGCTTTAGAATTCTCAAATGGCTCTGAACACTTTCAAAATGTTTGAAGTTTGGAAAAACCTAAATGCTAATTTTCCCTTAATTTTTAGAACATCAGATTTTTTTAAATGCAATCTGTATATAATAACCTAGACTTCAAAATGTTGTTATGTAACAGCTATTTGATGTTTGACATGTTTTGACACTCCTTAATGAGCTTGTTTATATCTTTAATCTTAGAAATAAATTTACCAAGTATAAATCTAAGCAGCAAGTTTGATTTTATCCTTAAAGAGGTAGAGTAGCGTCTAAATTCAGTGAGACACGTTTTGTAAAAACAGACCTACATGCCTTAGTGATTTCAGACTAAGTATTTTTTCTTTGGCTCTCTTTTCTTTCTTTCTTTTTTAAAAACCAAATTAGTAACCATTTCCCTACTATTAGGGACTTCTAAGCTGTAGTTGGTGGAGAAAAGAAATCGGGAGTATCAAGCTAGTCACAAGGTCATAGGAAAGCCATGTTGCATCTGCAAATCACAATTTTCTCCTCAGGTCATTAGACTCCATGAATCATTCATTTATTCATTTAATGAACATTTCTGATTGCCCATTATGGTGTTGGGAATTTTTTAAAAAAATATTAGACTTGGCCCTGGCTTTCAAGGAGTTCACAGTAAAGTGACACAGGCTGACATACAGCACAAAGGAATTTTTAGAAGGCTTAATTACAATGACGGAGAGGTAAATGAGGCATTTTGGGATTACCTACAAGGGATCTGTAAGTCACCTTAGGTCTGTAGAAGGATAAAGAAAATGTATTCTTTTAAATGATGGATGGTATTTGAGCTGAATATTGAAGAATGAATAGGCATTAGCCCGGCAAAGGGAGGTTTCAAAGGAAAGGGACATATTCAGACAGAAAACACAGTGTGGTCAAAGGCATAAGGTACAGACACAGCCTAATGTAAGGGGATATTAAAAGCAATTCATTTTATTGGATAAAAAACTGTGAAGCAGGGAATGGGAAAAGAGGGCAGGAGAGGTGTGCAGGAGGCCTGCAGAGACTTTTTCTCCTTGTGGGTGATGAAGAGTCATTAGAAGGTGTTATTTAAGGGTTAGATTGAAACACATCAGAGTTTTCCTAACATCTCATTCTAAACTTCTTTAATTCTACTTATGGCTTTTGTCTGTGACATTTAAAACAACCTGAAGGAAGCAATCTATAGTTTATCCTGTAATTTTCTACCTTCCCAACCTCACTACCACTATATCTTTGTTTGTGTGGTGCTAGGATATTTATTAAATTCAAGCTTCTTTATCTTATTCAACTGAACCAAAATAGTTGTGAAGCTGTTTTCTTTCATGGAAACACAATTGTAAACTAGTAACATGTTTATGAAAGGGGTTTAGCAAAGCCCTATTACCCTGGATTATGCCACCCTCTATTTAATTTTCTTTCTATTTTCATAAGGTGAAGTGCTTCCCCATAACACAAACTTAAGAACTAGCAGAATGCACTGCTGCCTTTATACACTCTGAAACATACAAAATTCTGGGTATGAAAACCAAATTTTCTCCTTTTGCATCTTCTACTTTCCTCATTCTCCTTTTTTTTTTTTCTTAGAAAAGTCTATTAAGATGCAAATTCTGGAAGTGGGATTCACTTAGTTATTATTAAATAATGGCAGCACGAATTAGTTGACTATTAGGTGCCCAGTCAGAAAGGAAATGTGCTTGCCTTCCAGGATCTATTGGCCAGAGGTGAAGAAAGGCTTGGAAGTCTGAGAAGAAAGAACCAAGTGTAAGCTTTGCCTTTTCACTGCAAAGAGCCATTTTCAGCCAGTAGGGTTTTTCTACTAAAACAAGACAGGATTAAGAAGTGTCTAATGCTCCTGAACAAAATAATAAAAGAGTCTATTATTCAAAAGGGGGTGTTAAAGAGAAAACCACAGACCTGAAATGATGTCACTTGTGCTAGAGCCCAACATATCAAACCTAAATTTAACACCTGACCTAATCACTGTTTCAACATTTCCTAGAAATATAATCTTAACCAGTCTGGAATTTTCTGGTCAAGCACAAGTAAGGTTATCTGTCACTTGAAGAGTAAAGATGCTAAAAATGATGTCAATTACTCTTTCTTTCTTTCTCTCTCCATCCCTCATAGAAAGAAGAGGCACTCTTCATGATTAACACACACACACACACACACACACACACACACACACACACAACAAAAAACCCTTGTTTTTTGTTCCCTTCACACACTAACAGAAGATATCCTGGTCTAAAAAGAATCTTCTCCTTTGTTAGTAACTCCCTTGCCCCAATCTTCTTCCTATAAAACCATTCATTTTGTACAATCCCTGGGGAGTGCCCTTCTGGTTGCTAGATGTGATGCTGCCTGATTTATGAATTGCTTAATAAAGCCAATTAGATCTTAACATTGAGTAGGATGAATTTTGTTCTTTACCAGGGGTAAGCTCAAAGCCACTCAATAGTTTATCTCCTCAATATGACTACATTTTTGTCTTAGAAAATAAGAGAGTGTTTGCCTTGTCGATGTGCTAACCTTTCTTAGGTGACCTGTTAGAAAAAGTATTTGCAGTTCACTATGATGAGGAGACTAACCTGAAATCGGAGTTCCTATGGTCATTTTCATTCTCGCTTATAGGATGAGTGTTTGTTCACCTTCTAACACTCCCACACTTTTGTTTGAATGAATAGAAAAGAGATTCCATAGTCCTGAATAAATGAACACATTTCTCCCAGAATTCCCCCAAAGGAGGAACAGAGTTGCTGGAGAACTCAGAGAGGGTGCCGCATAGAGGTCTGAACAAAGAGAAGTCTGGGGGTAGTTTATAACATAGAGAGGTAAAAGCATACAGCAGGAACATCTTCCTCATGAGGCTTAAACCTGGAAGTGCTTTCCTATAGGCTGTATAAAAGAATGACTGAGTCAGAGAAAATTCCTGAGACTTCACATCTTCCTTATCACCCTACATGGCTGGTTCAGGGATGCAGTCCTAATTTTTTCTTTGAACTTGTGTTTGATAAGTAAAGTGACAATGTAGCATGAGCAGAGGAGATATGCTCAAGATGGCAATATGCATGTGTGCCAACTTTCTGCCACCCATTCAAATCTAGGGCTTAGGATGCCCTAGGAGCACAGAACTCCTCTGGAACCATGCTAAGTTGGAATTCACTGAAATTCAAAGCAAGTACAAGGTGAGCTTCTTACTCTATATCTGAGTAATTAGAGGTTCTGACAGCCCCAAAGGCCAGGCTTTCTGTTTGAATTAGAACTTGCTTCAAATGCAAAAAGAAGGCAAAAGCATTCTAAGAAACATGAACTACCCAGTACCACATACTTTCTTACTCATGCCACATCCCAGTGTTAGCCAATATGCTAAAAATGATGTAAATTAGTCTTTCCTTACTCTTCAATAGCTTGAAGTTGAAAGTGTTAATAGAATGTGCACAGAAAACAGATGAAATAAAAACAATAGTGGTGGCAGTGGTTATTCTAGTAAGAACAAAATATATATGCAAATATGAGTTATAAAATACAAATTGTCATTTCAGTGATTCTGCATACAAGTTCAATTGCTCTTATTTGCATTTAAAACCAGTATTGCCCAGTGCAAAGAATATTAAGATTCATTCTAATAATTTAAAATTTTAATTTATCTTGTCTTGGAACAAGATTAAGTAGTAAATAAATACCATGCCAATTTGAGTAGCCTTTCAAAATATAGGCTTTTGTTATCAAGAACTATTAGGAGAACAGAAGTTGTAGAAAACTATCACTGTACCAAATTATATTTTCAAGTCAGCCATGACCTCACCATTCTGCAAAGAGTTCTCATATTAGTTAATTCCTCTACCACAGTACCTAATACATAACATAGAAGGTAATTAATGAATGTTGTTGAATTGGTTCACAGATTATGATCATTTATAAATTTATAAAGTTTTGATTGGTAACACAAAAGCAGATAAAAAGAATATAATTCAAATGCAATTAAAATATTTTAAAAAATAATCACACTCTATGTTATCTGTTTTATAATCCAGACTTATTTTCTAGTAAGTGGATTCTATCTGAAAATGATAGACAAACTTGAATGTTCATTGGAGTTTTTCTAGAGATTTTTTCAGAAGGCTGATTTCTGGAATATATCCATTATCTAGAAATAATATTATTATTGTTATTCATATTTCTGACTCACAAAGTCTGGCGTTTGGTTCAGGAATCAGAATTTTCAGAAGGTACCCAGTGGAATTACCATGAGAAACACCACAAAATGTAGCCGACTGGATTGTATTTACCTATAACTTGCTCTACAAAGCTCAGCACAGGACCAAATCTTTAAAAGAATGATTAGGAAGCCTAGAATATCATCTTTCTATCTACACCTTCCATAAATTACTGCTAACTCCAGGCCCTTATTTTTGTAGTTTCCTCTCTATTAGCCACTTCTTCCTACTTCTGCTTTATTCCTGATTATCTCCATACAACCTGCTCTGAAGTTCTTCACAGCACAAGAAAAGAAGCCTGAGCAGCCTCAATGACCCAGTGGGGGAAGTGCTGATTTGGCAGCCCAAAGGCAAGAGAGAGAGAGAAGGGTTTAGCTGGAGTCAAAGGAGCCATAAGGACTTGAAAAGACTTTATAGAGGAAATAAAGGTTGAGAGAATTTTTAAAAGATGAGGGTGGCAGGCTGACCAGAAGAGGAGCAAGTAGCTGGGACAGAGAAAGAACTGGGATGCAGATACAGATACAAGAAAAAGCCAGATTCTGTGAGTATGACCTCTTTGTAGAAATGTAAGTGCCTTGGTATCACTCCAGTATGAAGTTCACACTAGGGTGGGTATGGCAAAGAATGTGTTGGACAGGTTGGTATCAGATCACAAAGAGGCTTCATGCCACACTCATGGGGTAACAGGGTGCCAGTAGCAAGCTTCAAAAAAGGAAGTAACACTATCAGGGCTACAGCCTGAAAAGATCACTCTAATGACAGCGGAAGGATGGTTAGTTGTATGAAACAAGAGTCCGTCACTATGGTCTACTAGTAGACCAGGAATGAGGAATACCCCCTAAGCAAAGGCAGTTGCAGTAGGGACGAGGAGGAGGAAGTGTGCATTAGGATTTGGTCATTACTGGAAGTTTAGGGAAACTGAGAAGCCAAGATTGACTTCCAAGTCACTTAACTGATGGAGAATCTACAAAAAGGAAACACTTTGGTGGCAGCTCCAGAGATGAATACATTTGGAATTTACTGCCTAGGCACCTCAAATGGTCATTGGCCATAGGGACCTATGGGTCTAGTGCTCAAAGAAAGTATGGACAACTGCTGCCTCTTAATCTTAAGATCACCCTCATATCAGCATGTTCCAGTAAAAAACACACAAAAAATCCCCCTCCCCCCCAAAAAAACAAGCCTGTCTGATAGTGTCTTTAATAATAAATCAGTACAAATGTGAAGATGTGACCTTTTATTTTGTTCTTGTGGATTCATTCCTGAGTCATTTGTGTCATGCTCCATCTTCACAAAGTACTTGAAGGATAATTCATAACAGCTCTAATTTCAGGCCCCTCTGCATGATATTGATTGGTGGCCCAGCCCCTGCCATGTGACCAGGATGTCACAGTATACTCCAAAAGTTAGGCCAGGAAAGGTTCTGAGACGTAATTCTTACTCTGAGAGTGAGATGGGCCTGTTTGGAAGGGGTATTAAAATGAAAGAAATTCCCCAAATGCACAACAAGTTGATCTCTCTGGTACCCTGGTTATTTAACTCACAGAAATTCTTGCTTTTATATCTCTTGAAGAGAAGGTTGCTTTTACAATAACAGTAAAATCTAGAAGATTTTTTAAGGGGAGGCCAGATACATTACAGTGGGAAACAGTATGGCATAGCCTGTGAAAGCTTAACTTACCCTTGGCTTTGCTTGGTGTTGGAAGTGACCAAAACTAATCAGGTCCAGAAGAGCATTCAGCAAAGCTGCTTTTCTAACTCTCTGCCTCTGCCCTTCCTGCTTCTGCCTCAGAGCAGATTGCAAGAGCCTGGTGCCAACTCTACATCGCTTAATAATAATTCTCATTAGCATGCTGCCTTGGATGTGTACTGCAGAGCAAAATTTAGCTCCTCCTCGGTGTGCACCAAGAGAAGAGCCATGAAATACTCAGAGTGTGCAAAGGGTTGGAAGATCTCAGAGAAGGGGACACCTTGGGACGAGCAGAATACCCTCATCCTTCTCTCCCAGACATAAGGGGGATAGACAAAGAGCAAATTTAACACCAAACTGGAAACCTTGTGTTCTTCCTGCTTTTTCACTTGCGGCCCCTGAGATTTCAGGTGTTTGTGGTTTCCTACAGCATGGTCTGATAAATTCTAAATGTCCGGAGCTGCCCAAGCCCAGTGCTCCCAAGAAGTGAAAGCCATTGGCTCTGGTCTGTGCATTTGACCACATGGCCACAGGCCGTGTGTACCTGCAGCTCCATGACTTTCTGAGGTCACTCACATTAGTTTTTGTTATGAAAGTGAACAGGCTACTGTTTATTCTCCTGCAGATGCCAGAGTGACTGGAAGACACTCGGAGGAGACACGTGTAACCTTACACATTCGCAGCCTATTTTACAGAGGCCATGTTTCCCACAAAGGTTTCACATGCCATCTGTGCTCCCACGATGCCACACATCAAGTCCTTACAAGAAACAGATTTGATCACCCAGTTTCTCACTCTTTCTTTAGAAACAGAAAATTGAACCAGACATTAAGTAGGTTTCACACTGAAGGAATTATGTCCCTATCAAATGTAGTGAATTAAAAGGGAATTTTTATTGTAATCACAGGTTGCAAAATGGCCATCGCACATCCTTACGAAAAATTTAGAGAAGTTATCTTAGTGGCAAGCAGAGATATATTTAAATAATTTGCTAACTTATTTAAAAGAACAGTAATTTTAGAAGGTGAGTCAGAGGGTTTTACGGTCCATACTGTTGTCATTCTCCGGTTGGCCTGCCATTGCTCATGTGGGAGCCAATGCAGAACCCGTGGTAAAGAAGTGCCACAGTGTGAAAGGGTGACTGAGCACAGGCAGGAGCGAGAGCTGTTGCAGAGTGAGCCAGCGAACACATGAATCAGCACATCCTGACAGGTCTCACTCTGGAAGGATGGCACCTTCTTTGTTAATTGAAAAGAAATGTAGCAAAAATATACTAATAAAATAAAAGGTTTCTGGCTCTTCTTTCTCTCTCCTCTTGCCTGACCTATGACAGCACACTGTAATGTTCCACAGTCTTGCGTTTTCATGTATTATTCGGATCCTGTCTATAGGGAGCTCAGAACGAGCTGCCGGAGCGAGAGCCTGTAATTGAAAGTTCTTTCAAGAGGACTTCTGTCGGGCCTGCGAGGGAATGGGAGCTCCACCTGCTGACTTTTTTATGTTTGCCTACTCTGAAAAGATGTAACGCATAAAGACATTGAATGGCAACTGTTTCTTTTATAGTTTCTCAGTGGAAATACAGTTTTCAAAATTATTGATAAGATGTAGCAGTCTAACCAGGGCTCTCAAGATGAAATTGCAAACTATAACTTGTTTTAAGTGTGGGGATTATGTGTGGCTTCCCTGAGCCAGTCTAAGTAATTACTTTAATCTGTATCAACATATAAATTCATAAATTGTTGCCACCATGGCTCTTAGGGAGTACTTGACTTTTCCACCCTGCATTTCTCAGCCATAAATCTATACTGCATGGCTGGACCACAAGTGTGTTATTTTAAGAAGATGTAGTCTCCTGTTATAGATAATTTGGGAGAAGTGCTAGGGGTTTTGATCTCAGGAATAAAGATAAAATCCTAGTGAACACATTGAGTATTTTCAATAGCAAAGACGTGATTTGACTATTTGTTGTCTTCATTTCAGAGAGAAGCTTTGCAGCTATATGATACCCACGTAAAATCTTAAGCCATCCATTTGTCTTTTCTTGGTGGCAACTGCCATGAGGGAGCATGGAATGCATTACAAAGATGCCTGATTGCTTAGCTCTCAGGGTGGTGAGATCCTTGAGGGTAGGCACATCCCCCTAGCTCCTTACAATCTCTATGTTGTGAGTTTCATTTCTTATCTAGATTTTGTTCATTAACAAATAAGCTAATTACGTGCTAGATTCAACTGGAAAAAAAAAATGAACCCTTTATTTACAGATGAACTTTCTGTTCTTCATAACCCAAATAAAACACCCAAGATTGCATTTCTAATAAGTTTTCTGGGCTTTGCACTTAGAAAGACATCTTTATGTTATTCTTATGTGTGAGTATTGTAAATCCTTTTCTGTATTCCCATGAGCCACTGGAATTGGCAAAGGTATACATACATACTCAAGTATCCCCTCAGCCTGACATCAGAGTAGCCAGATGTTTGCTGTGGAGGTCTTACTTGTTGGGTGTTTGGTCTTCCTAACAAGGTTGCCCATGGCCTTTCTTTTGGTAACACACTGTGTACTCCATGAGTTGCCACCTGCTCCTTCTTCAGGGGTGGTCACATGCCCCAGGCCTGCTCAACTATACGTGCTTGTGGCCATGGTCTCTGCCATGTGGTGACAACCTGGCTGAGATGGGAAAACAAGCCAGTCCTCAAAGCAAAGTCACGACTGACAGCAATGAGAACTGCAACAAGAGAAAGAAGCCTCCACAGTGTGGACTGATTCCTGTCCCTGAGACGCTGGTTCCTTGCAGGCCTTCCTTTGTTTCTGTGGGATTCCCTCCTAGCTCCCCATGGATCCCATTTCTGGCCTACATGGCTTTGAGATGAACTTTCTGTTCTTTATAACCCAAAGAGGCCTGACTGCCTCCACACAACAGAAATGAGAGTGATGTAGCTGACAATTAAATACTTACAGACAGTAAAGAGGCCTCATTTTCTCTATTGAGACTAGAATTACAACAGATGGAGAAAGAGGGACAGAAACATTTCTCAAGAGTATTAGATAACGACAAAAACTGTCATTTGTATAGTGCTCTACAGTTTTCAATGTGCCTTCAAAATCATTTTCTCCTTTGACCTCACAGTAATTCTGTGAAATGGAGAGAATACAGTGTATAATTACACACATTTCACAAGCATAATGAAATGGCAAGTGGAAGTTTCTCCCGTGGTTCTGGAATTATAGTAGACACCCACTGCCGAGCACAAGGGATCCTGACGTGTTTTACATTTTGAGTCCCAGCTCCTCTCTTCACTAGTTTACTGGGAAGGGCCAATTTAGAGAACCCACACAATGAACCCCAAATCCAAGGAATGCCAAGAGAACTACTTGTGACTACTAAGGCATCTATAAGAAGTGGAGACTGAAATGTCACTGCCCAAATAAATGAACATTAGTTCCATCAGCAGTCTTGCTTTCCTTCCTTTAAATGGTCAGAGCACAGAAAAGAAAACTGGAGGAAGTAGAGGGGGAAACCAATGCACAGAGAGGTTACTTTCTAAGACCTCAAACCAAGGTAGCAGCTGAGCTAAGGTTTTAATACAAACTACCGATGCTCACACTTAGCATGTGTCAGAACCATGGGGCGGGAGGAAGGGAGTGGCAGGGAGCAACTTGTTAAAGCATAGATTGCTGGGTCCTACCTCCAGCATCTCTGATTCAGTAAGTTTGGGGAAGGACCCAAGATTGCATTTCTAACAAGTTTCCTGGACCAGGACCCCCACTTTGAGAGAACCACTAATCAAGACCATCTCACTTCTAATTCCGGACTTTCTGTACATGCCACACTGCAACCCATCAACAAAGCACCAAGAAGGATTCACTCTCTGTTCTCTGGCACTACCAGCATCAATATTCTGAAATACAATTTTTTAAGGAATAACATTTCATATTAAATATACACTTTTAGTATACCTCTGCTATTTTTCACTATGGATCTAAAATATAATGTAGCTATTCTAGACATTAGCTACAAAAGCTGAGCTTGGAAGTAGAAATTCAAAGCTCTGGAGTATAATTTACTTTTAAGTGTAATTTAATCAAGAAGAATATGGTTTAGGAGCAGGGCTAAGCAGTATACTTTGGAAATGGTAACTTAGGCTTTGCACATAAAATGTACATCAGGAGAAAAAATAAAGCAGAAAATAAACAAGATGAACTCAAAATACTGAAGCAAATGTTGGGCTGAAACACTGCCAGGAGTGGAGGTGTAGAAAAATGCATACACATTTTGGTGGCAAGGCACAAAACTATTTAAAATCCTTATGCAGAAGTTTCAGAAAACTGTAATTTTGGCAGTTACTGGATTTATCACATAGGCAAACCAACAATATTCTGTGAGAATTGCCCCGTCCAGCCTAGGATGTTGCGTAACTCCCCTAAAACATCACCTCCACATATGCCAAAGAGTGGAACACAGAGAAATAAATCCAGAAATTTCTTCTGTACAATAAAAACATACCAGAAGGTGTGAATTCTCAATAGATTGTAAGTAGCTCATACTCTCTCTCAACAAAGTAATATTCCTACAAAGGATTCAAGTTGATATTTTGGGGTACATGAGAATGTGTGTGCATAGATGTATTTAAATATGTATCTTTTTCTTTGAAATTTTTTATTCTTCTTCTGGTCAGTGTTGATGGCAGAGGAGAAGTTTGAGGTGGGAGAAGCCAGTGTACACATGCATGGTAGGGACATCTCAAATATTCATTTATTACCTAGAAAATGGTTGATGAAGGGCAGGTACAACAACATATTGTCCCTGAAAAGAAATTAATCAAGTGCTGTAGCCACAATTTAGTAATTGTCAATCTAGTAAATGTTCCTACCAGACTCGAGCCTCTGATTGTAGACCTCCAAGATGACCTGGGAGACAGGAAGGTGATGGACTGTCCTCTCTCCACAGGGGCAGCACGCCTCTTTCCACCTGTCTGACCTTACACAGAAATGAAGAAGACAGTCCCTGACCCAGTAATTGGTCCTTGTGTTCCCAAGCCCTATCTATGAAGTGCATTTCCTTAGCCAGGATTTCTAAACATTGAACCACTGTTTTGAAGGAACGTAGCAAAAGAAGTCTAGAATGCTAGGATGATCCCACGAAGAAAGGAAACATGAGAAATGTGTGTACTGGTAAGGGAGTTCAAGAAATCCCTTTGAGTTCACCCAAAGTTTTCTCCCCCGGCTATATCTATCTGTGTTTAAAAGTAATCCAAATAGAGTTTTACTCTTACAACCATAACAATAACACCAATAGTGTGTGTATTTATATATATGTATGTACATATGTTATTATCTATGTGCAAACGCTTACTAACGTCTAATCATCACAACAGTGTTCAGAGGGAGGTATCATCATAATCTGATAGATGAAAAATGTAAGGTAGGAGCTTACACACAATTTATAAATGAGGAATCTGGGATGATTCAAAGCCAGCTCTCTCAGACTCCAGAGCCCCTGATTTTTTCCACTGTACCTATTGCCTCCATGTATATGGGGGTTTTTTAATGGGATCTGGGAAGTGAAGACATGTCTCAGTAGTTAACCTCTTGTGATGAATTGAGCAGTAGTTACTTGAGAGTGGGGACATGGCATAAATCTAGGATGAGGAAAGGAGAGGAAGTGAAGGGAGTACTTAGGAATGACTGTGGAGATGGTCCTCCTGAGGGGAAGGAACCAATAACAATGAACCAGTATTTTAACTTGGTCTAGAATTGTCCACGGCTGTGCTGTCATATATTAATTAATCAATTCAACACATATTTATTGAGTGCCTGTTATATGTTAAGTTAAGCACTATATTTGGGCTCACAAGACATAGTTCCTGATTTTATGACACTCGTGCAATGGTGTGCCAATTATTACAATTAAAATATTCTGAGGCCTTGTGAATAGTCTGATGGCAGGGACCCACCCCCATCTATTTGGATTCACTTGCTCTGGGTGGCATATGAGTATTGTTTTTTTGTTCTGTTTTGTTTCTTAAACTCCCCCGGTGATTCTAATATACAGCCAAAATGGCAAACCTAACGGGTGAGATAAGTTCTCAGTGGTAGGGTGGGAACGTGTTATCGGTACAGAGATAATATGCCCCTCAGCCCTTGTTGTGGCTGTACAAATGTCATTTTCTATGTCAGCTATGACATGGAAAGGTTTGAAAACACTAAGACATTACTAGCACATACTAGTACATCACTGGCATACATCACAACATATGGGTGGATATGTGTGTCCACCTGTCTCTATAGAGGGGTGGTGGAAAAAAATCTACCATAATCCAAGGTAACTGCTCCAAGCAGCCTTTTGCTGAATCTCCCCCTGTAGAGCAAAAACAAACAAACAAACAAAACAAAATCATAGACCTGAGGGGATCATAGAAGTCAACTTCTAGTCCAGTGGTTCTCAACCTTCTGGCCCTTTAAATACAGTTCCTCATGTTGTGACCCAACCATAAAATTATTTTCGTTGCTACTTCATAACTGTAATGTTGCTACTGTTATGAATCGTAATGTAAATATCTGATATGCAGGATGGTCTTAGGCGACCTCTGTGAAAGGGTCGCTTGACCACCAAAGGAACCGCTGTTCTAGCCCAACTCCTTTGTCTGAGAAAAGGAAGCTGCTTCCAAGCATAGAGCAACTCAGGGGTGAAGCCTGGGCATGGACCCCATTCTTTCAGATGCTCTTCAAACAGCTTAATGATAAATCATAACCTTGCATAGGACATAGTATTTAATTGCAGAAAGTGAAAAATTATATTTATAATGAGGCATCACCCTCTGAGGACTTCACTTAACCTTTGTTCCATACACAGCATATGAAGCAGAGTGACAGTCCAAGAGAGAGACACTCAAGGAAAAGGACTTCCTGAGAGGCTGATTATTTCCTTAAGCCGAGAGAGAGGGAGGGAGGGAAGGAGGGAGGGAGGGAGGGAGGGAGGGAGGGAGGGAGGGAGGGAGAGAGAGAGAGAGAGAGAGAGAGAGAGAGAGAGAGAGAGAGAGAGAGAGAGAGAAGAAGAAGAAGAAGAGAGGAGGAGGAGGAGGAGGAGGAGAAGGAGGAGGAGGAGACGGAGGAGGAGGAGGAGACGGAGGAGGAGGAAGAGACGGAGGAGGAGGAGGAGACGGAGGAGGAGACGGAGGAGAAGGAGGAGGAGAAGGAGGAGGAGGAGGAGAAGGAAGAGGAAGAGAAGGAGGAAGAGGAGGGGGAGGAGGAGGAGGAGGAGGAGGAGGAGGAGGAGGAGGAGGAGGAGGAGGAGGAGGAGGAGGAGGAAGGGAGGGAGGGAGGGAGGGAGGAAGACACACACAAAGCTTTCCCCAGGTAGGTAAAATGTCCTTCCTGCCAAGACTTCTTCTGATTCTTCCGGTTGCCTCTCCACCCTCTGCCAGCTGCTGTTTTCATTGCTATCATTATTTCTGTTTCTCTGAGAATAAAAAAAAATGCTGCCAACCTGCTTCTGTCCTCCTAACACTGCCTCATCTGACTGTTCTCTAAAGTGCCTTCCATCAAGCCTCTGGCCCATTTCTTTCTCTGGCTTTTACATTATTCCTCATTCTCCCTGAGGTCTTAACTATCATCTCACCCACTTTCTGCCATTATTGCTATCCCCACTGTTCCTGCTGCTGCTCTCAGCTGGCTTTTTGACTTTAAGCACCACTATTTCCAGTGCAAATTCTGGCTGCCGTTGATTGTGAGATTCTGAACCCTGGACCTCCATCTGCTAAAATGGGTTCAGAACATGTACTGGGTGGAAACACTGTCATGCTGTGCAACAGGCACACTTGCTACCGCCTGCCCCACGGGTTCTTCTCCCAGGACCGTACAAGCAAAACCAAACTTTGACATTATATTAAGGTATTTCTGGAATAATACCCCTGCTACTATAGAAGCAAATTAATAACTTCTCATAAGGGAGACATCACCATGTCAGGCCTCAAATTTCCTCCAAATAATTTGTAAAACACACTATCCAACGTGCAATGAAAAATAACCAGGCTTATAAAAGAAGAGGATGCAATGGGTGAGTAATAGAAGGAAGACCAACAACAGAAAGAAAACCCAAAACTTGAGTTATCAGGATTAGCAAATATGGTTCATAATATAACCACGCTTGTTACTTTTATTAAATAAAGTCCAAGCTTAAAAATACCAGAAGTGAAGTAGAAACTCTAAAATATAATGTAACACATTAAAAAATTAAGATGGGTTTAAGTGCAAAGTAAATGCAGCTAAATTAATAATATATAAATGGAAGACAGAAATAAAAAAATATCCAGAATGTAGCACAAAGAGACAAAAGGAAGGGAACTGCAAAAGAGAGGGCAAAAGGTATATGGGTATCAGTGAGAAGTTTAGCCTACAAAGGGCAGAGTGAAAGAATGGGACCAAGGTAAAATTTGAAGAAATAATAGCTCTAAATTTTTCAAAAGCAATAAAGATATAAATATAAAATTTCAAGAATCTCAATGAACCCTCAACAGAGTAAGTTATAATAAAACTACACCTAGACATTATAGTGAAACTACAGACAACCATAGACAAAATCTGGTTTTTAAATTTAAATTTCTTTATTATTGGCATTATTTCAGATGTCAAAAGAAAATTTAAAAACACAATGAGAAAAAAAGAAAAACTATTTTCAAAAGAAAATGAGACTGAGAACTAACTTCTCTGTAGTAACAAAGGAAGCCAGAAAACCATAGAATAATATCAATCAACATTAGATCCTGGCAAGAATGATGTAAAAAAAAGAGAGCAGGCACATTAACCAATATCAGGAATGAAAAAAGGGATACCACTACTGGTTCTAAAAACATTAAAAAGATGAAGGGAGGATGCTATGAGCCACTTTCTGTCAAAAATTTAAACTTAGGTGAAACAGTGAAATTCTGAGGTAAATTTAACTTAGCATTCAAAAAATAGAAACTGTGAGTAGTCATATAAAATTGACTCGGCAATTAAAATCCTTCCCACAAATAAAACTCTGGGCTCATCCAGATGGTTTCAAAGGTGAGTTCTACCAAACATCTCAGAAAGAAATTATTATAGGCTTAAAAACTCTTCCAGAGAATAAAAAATAGGGAGCAGTCCCCAAATCCCTTTATGAGACTCGTATAACCTTAATACCAAAACCTGACAAGTGAAATAAAAGAAGAGAAAGCTACCAGTTATTCTCATTCATGAATGTAGATGCAAAAATCCTAAATAAAATATAAGCAAGCATATGGCAAAGGTATATTTTCCCAGGAATATAAGACACATTGTCATAAAATTCAACATCTATTCATAATAAAAACATACTTAAAAGATTAAAAAGAGAACTTTATTATGCTAATTAAGGGTATCAATAGATGGCATAAATGAAAATCCTTGTAGCAAACATTCTTAAAGTATAAAGTTGAAAGTTTTTCCCCTTTTGTAACAAAGATACTGTATTTTCAACATTATATTATTTAACATTACTTACCAGTGTAGCACAGCAAGAGAAGGAACTAAAGAATTGGAAAAGTAGGAGAAAAACTGTCATTACACAGAGATTATGTGGTTATATATACAGAAAATAAAATGAAAATATAAATTATTCAAATTTAAAATTGAGTTTACAAGTTTGTGGGCTGAAATTTAATACACAAAAGTCAATATTTTCAATATGGCACCAATAACAGAAAGTAAAATATTTTAAAGGTTCAATTATAAATAGAACTGAAATACTATGGACACAGGAATACATTAAAATAAAAAAGTCTAAGGCCTTTGCAGATAAACTATAAAAACATATTCAGAGACATCCTATATAAACCTAGCAAAATGGAGTGGTATCCTATGAACATCAATAGAAACTGAATCCCATAAAAGCTATAATTCTTCCGAAAATGATATGTATATTAAATGTAATCAAAATTCTAAGTGATTGGTTGGTGGAACTGGATAAAGCAACTCCAAATGTATTTGGAATAAAAAAGGCTAAAAATGGCCAAGATATTCCTGAAGATGGAGAACAAGATGGGAGCACTTGCTCTACTTGATACCAGATGTGTGTTATGGACATAAGGACAAATAGACCTACGACAGGAGAGGGACAACAAGACCAGACATATACATACTTGGACACTTCAATTATGACAAAGGGTACACTGTAGGGAGAAAAGGGAAAGGACTGTCTTTTCAGTACAATTAGATATTCAAATTGGAAAAAGAATTAAATTGTATGTACCCCCATGGCACAACATAACTAAGTCAACTACATCGGAGTTATAGACCTAAATATGAAAGGGAAGACAGGAACACTAATCCTCCTATCTAATAAGGAGGGAATATGCAAATTGAACATCACACTGTCACAAAGATAGTGGCACCCATAGCCACAAGGTGGCGGCGCCCAGTCCCCTCAGCCCCGCCGGAGTCCCCAAGTCCTTTCAGCCCCACCGTAGGTGGGCGGCTGAAGTCCCCCAGTCCTTTCAGCCTGAACTGATTACTATGGCAAGCGGACTGAGAAGGTTTTTAGCAAGTGTGAGAAGCAAGTGTGAAAAGCAAGCCTTGGCAGAATTGAGGGAGAGCCAACAGGCTCAGGGCCGCTGCTGCCCAGGGAGGCCCTTGAAGTTTGGTTCTGAAACCACAGGGGCCTACTCCAGTGTGGGCTGGGGAGGAAGCGCCGCTGCCACCTGCCCAGTGCCAGGTCCCTGGTTAAGGAAGCGGGTCCAAGTCACAGCCATGGGGCCTGGTGGGGATGTCTCACCCCGGACCATCGTGGCTGAGCTCTGGCGGGGGCGGCGAGTGCCTCCAGGATAACTGTCTGCCCCCGGGCTGCCTGCGGACACTGGTGGAGCAGGCGCGGGTTGAACATTTTAATGAAAATGGGCCACCTGTGGCCAGCGCCACCGCGCCCCTGTCCCCGGTGAGCAGAGGGCAGTGGGATCAGAGGTGCAGCCTCAGGACCCTGTAAGGAGGCACTGAGGCTCGGGAGGGGCTGGGAGCAGAGGGCCCTGGTCACCGGGCTGACAGCAGGACGGACCCAAGGTGCCTCCAGTTGCTGTTACCCACCCAGTGCTGGACTGTGGGCCCTCACTCCAGAGCTCAGCCATAGGAGGCACCAGCCCCGGGATGTTTTTCCTGTTATCTGGCTGGAAGTACAGGAGGCAGTTGAATTAGAGTCATGATTGTAATTTAATTTCTCCAAACTCAGAGCTATTTTCTTTCCAAATACATCAGGGGCCAGGAAACGTTCAAAGAACTGGGGAACTATTCCAAATATCAGGAAGGGAAGTCACAGGGTGTACACTATTGCTATGAATATAGTATTTCCTACTACTTACAACATATACAATGTAATGTATTAGATGCCTTCCTATTGCATGAAGTATGTATTCTCATAGAGTAATACTGGTAGATATGTTATAGTTATGGCGGTATGTCATATCCTATCTATAATAACAAAAGCATAATATGCTAATTAGACCAGATGACCTTCTGCAAGAAGCCGGAACTACAAGGGAAACCAGGGTCCCAGGTGCCAGAGGGAAGCCAGTGCCGGAAGCCAGGGGAAGGAAGGCCTACTCTTGCACGAATTTTGTGCATTGGGCCTCTCAGCCTATATAATAAAGAGGTAATATGCAAATTGACCTTCACCCCATCATGCCTTCACAAAATAGCTGTGCCCACAGAGGAGGCAGGGTTTCCATAACACAAGGTGGCTGTACCCACAGCAGAGACAGGGTTCCCGTAATGAGCCATAATGAGTGATCAGCAGGGACCTGAGGCTGTGTGGTGCCAGGCCAGGGCGGGGGACCTGAGGCTGTGTTCCCCCCACCCGGTGGGGCTTGATGGAGGACCTCAGGCCACGCCACCCACCGCAGCACCAGGCCGGGGTACCTTAGGCTGCACCCCTTGCTCCGGGGCCAGGCCGGGGGACCTGCGGCTGTGCCCCCAGCCCCAGCGCTGGCCAGGAGACCTGAGGGTGCACCGGGGGACCTGAGGCTGTGCCCCACCCCCACCCCCGGCACTGGAGTGAGGGACCTGAGGCTGCACCCCTGGCCCAGCGGGGCTTGATGGGGGATCTGAGGCTGTGCCCTCCACCTGGCACTGGGCTGGGGGACTTGAGGCTGCACCCCCCCACCCAGTGGGGTTCGACAGGGACCCTGAGGCTGCGCCCCCTGCCTGGTGAAGCTTGACAGGGTGGGGCTGGCTGGGTCTGTATCTTGCCCAATGGGGTGGGGCCACCTGGGTCTGGGTCTCATGTGATTTCGAGGTGCACACGGGTGGGCGGGGACTTGACTCTGGGTCCCACGGCATGCCTAGACTCTGACAGGAGGAAGATTTCCATATACATTTTACTAATTTTCTTTCATCTCTGACACCTCTATTACAGAGAAAGGGCAAATAGCAATATTAAAATATTTCCTCTAATTAATTCCCTTTTAATGTGCATGAATTTCATGCACCGGGCCACTAGTATATGATAATGTAGGAAAATATCTTCATGGCTTTGGATTAGTGGAAACATTATGCACCTATACCCAGAGCCTGTGCTGATGCTAATACAGTCTTTGAGTGGGTGGGAATTTTACTAGAACTCTTGCCAGTCCTGTAAGAATAATATTTATCTCATGACATGAGTCTTTATGTCATTACCACCTGGCTACCCTCTGAGGATGCTTCCCTGCTGCACTGAACCAGAAACAATAAGATCAAATGGGACTCTGGACACCTGGTGAGGTGAGGAGAGCCCTACCAACTTTATTTGTGGATAGAACAGGGCTTATGAAAGTACTGCGGCCTAAAAATGTGAGCACTGGATGTCAACTTTCAACAAAAAACACCATGCACTGCTAGAAGAAAGACAATGGTTACTCCACTCCACTGACTCAATTGTATATCAATAATTTCTGTATGAATTAACTGTGAGTATCTAGAGTGGAATTAAAAGCAGAAGAAAATGAGGTCTCTGCCAAATTGATAGTTATCAAAAAAATTTGGTGGCCACCTAACTGTATTTTGTATTATTTTTTTTATTTTTAACAAAACTACATTTTTATTGATTTTTTTATAGAGACAGGAAGTGAGAGGGAGAAAGAGAAACATTCGGCTGCTTCCTGCACACTCCCCACCAGGGATAGAGCCTGAAACCCGGCACATGCCCTGACCTAGAATCGAACCAGCAACCCTTTGGTACATGTGATGATGCCCAACCAATTGATCCATCCTGGGCAGGACTGTAATTTTCTTGTTTTAAACAAGAAAAGTTTTAACATGTAGGCAAAGTATCAGGACTTAAACAGATGTGGAATGCAAAGCACGTGGAGGAGTTAACATTGATCCTGATGCCAATTACATGTTGGGCAACCTTCCATCATTTTGAAAAAAATAGTATTAAACATAGGCAAACTTAAACACTATCTTATTGGAAAGATAAAGGAACATCATAAAGTACTTATCTCCCTTTCCTCTTCTCTATCCCCCATCCCTAAAATTTCTCTGACCTTTTACCCAATGTTTGAAATTCCACCTTGGAGGAATACTAGTAGCTTTAGTTTAAGGTTTAATTGTTATTATTACAATGTGAGGAAAACCAGTACAGTTACCATCCCTGTGAATAAATAACACTAGGTTATTGAGTTCTGATGAGGAGAAAGCATGAAGCACTAACAGGAGTGAAGAATAGGTTTCCATGGGGCAGAGGCACAAAAGCAAGAAGCAGAACTGAAAGAACAGATGCCTCAAGAAAAAGGTGGGGCAGTTGTAGCTCAGGGCTTGGAGGTAAGCCAGCAGATCTGGATTAGAACTATGGCTATATTAGGCTACTGATTTAACCAGGCAGAACCTTATTTTTTCTCAGCTGTAAAATGGAAATATATACTACCTGCCTTTCTTGAAGGATTAAATGAGATAATTTTGTTAAAGCAGTCAGTGCAATGTTGGGCTCAGAATACAAGTTCATTGTTAGATAGGTTTTTGTTTTTTTGTCTTGGTTTGTTTTTCCACCAAGACCAATTTCGTTCAGAGCCAATCCTTTGTAATATCTTACATCTAACCATATATAAGGTGTCCCCCAAAAATGTACACACTCTTTGAATAATTATGAATCCCCATGGGTTAAATCTGAAAAGAAATATCCATTGAGTTATCAGAAAAGTATGTGTATACATTTTTTGGGACACCCTATTCTTAAATACCTTCATCAATCTATGGTTCTTGAATGATTTGGGAAAATCCTATCTAATAATAGACAAACATGGTAATTGATCGTACTTTTGCTATGCCTCCCATTGGCTAATCAGCACGATATGCAAATTAATCACCAACAAAGATGGCGACTAATTTGCATACTGCAGGCAGATCCAGCTGTGCTGCCCCACCTGGGGTGGGCAGCAGCCCAATACCCAGCCACTGGCTGCCGCAGCGCAGGATCCTGGCCTGCCGTGTGTGGGGTAGGGCAGAGGGGGCAGGCAGCAGCGTGATCCTGAGCCGCCGCCCGCCCCAGCGTGGGATCCTGGCCTGCTGTGTGTGGGGCGGGGCAGGGCAGGGCAGGGCGGGGCGAGCGGGGCGTGTGGCAGCACTATCCCGAGCCACCACCCACCCCAGTGGGGGGATCCGGGCCTGCCATTTGCCACTGGGGGAGCGGGCCTAAGCCAGCAGGTGGTTATCTCCCGAGGGGTCCCAGACTGTGAGAGGGCACAGGTTGGGCTGAGGGACCCCCCCCCACCCCCCCCCCGCCAGTGTACAAACTTTTGTGCACGGGGCTTCTAGTATTCTTTAGAAAGAGGCAGAATTAGCCTATTTTGTATTCCTCATACTTAATATTTTTTTGGTACTACCTTTCAGAAGAGCTATCAGGAATCGGAAGAAAATGAAAATATTTGCTTTTACATTTTTTCTTAGTTCACCTTGACAATGTTTCTTACAACTCCCTCCTGATGAAATGTATGGAATTATTGATAAAGGTACATTATGATCTGAAATACCATGTGAATAGTTTGGCTATGACTCAAGGACAAGGATGTAGAGAGGTAGAAGTCTACTTTCCCTAAAAGCAATGACACTATCTTTGAACAAGGCCAAGAGAGAATCTAATTTATTGAAAAGGAATGTAGCTATTTCTCTTCCCTTTTGAATAGTGGCTTTTAAACTATTTTTTAAAAAAACTCAACTCACAGTAAGAAATATATTTTTTATTGTGACCTGATACATACATATACATTGTGTGTATATCTGTGTGAAATAAAAGTTTCATGCCCTCTGAAATGTTCCATTATACTCTACTTAATCTTTGTAAATTCTGTTTGAGACCATCATATTGATTTTATGTTTCACACTTCAAAACTACTGCTTCAGGGTTTTACTTATTTGCTTTTCTTGAGTGAAAAGAATCCTCATGTTGGTTTTAAATGTATTTAATTTGGTCCTATTCCCATTTCTGGGATCTGTGTCTCAATATATATATTGAGATGAAAGAATGCTGAGAAAATCATCTTATGATTATCTTGATTAATCTACCATATCAATAAATACAATAAGGAAACTATCACCATCTTTCATATTTCTTGCCCATTCAACTTCTTTTGTTTTTCTCTATTTTTTTTCTTTCTTATTTTCCTCAATGACTAATTTTCAGGTTTTTTTAAGCTTCTCTTTTTTTAAATATATCTTAGAGAGAGAGAGAGAAAGAAACAGTGATGTGAGAGAAACATCAATGGGTTGCCTCCTGCATGCACCCTAACCTGGATGGACAGCGCCTGAAACCTGGGCATGCACCCCAACCAGGAATGGAACCGGCCACTCTCTGGCATACAGGATGATGCTCCAACCGAGCCACATTGGCTGGGGCTAATTTTCAATTTTTATTAGGTATACAGGATTATTGCAGGGCAGGGAGGAGACTAACATTTAATGAGCACCAACTATGTACAAAGGTACTTTCTATACAAGATTTCCTCTTAATAACCGCTCAAGGTATATTTTATTCATCCCTCTACTTACAAGAATACCAGGATTTAGAGAAATAAAATAACTTGCTCCAGGTTAAAAGTCTCAAAAACCTGGTTCATGGTAGAACTGACTCAGGTCTGGCTACCACCAAAATCACTATAATGTATTACCTTTATGTCAACATAAAGTTAAAACCACCACCACCACAACAAAGGAAAATTAGACCTCATGGTTTTAATCTGTTAACTCTAGTAAAGAAAGCTTGTATCACTTCTCTTTGAATTATTTGTTGTTGTTGTTATTGTTAGACTTTTATATTTAGCAATTATTATACAGAACATATGTCTAACTTTCCAACATGTATATGTATGTACATTCTCTCAGCACATCATTTATTCATTTAGAGTACTCTGGAGCTTATAACCTATTGGTATAATTTTCCCCACAGGGATTCCATGTTTTCTGTTGGCTTCATGAAGAAACAACTCAGGCTTCTAATTTATCTTTGCATTACAACATTTGCTTGTATTTTAGCCCTTTCTATTTCAAAGAAAAAAAATCAAAATAAAATGCTTTCCTTTGTAACCTTTAGTTCTAAGTAGATCCCATTAGGGACTTTAAAATAACCATTTAAAGCTGATTCTTGCACTGGTAAACATTCTGTATGAAGTTAAATAAGCTTTGCCTGTTTTAAGAGAGTGGATTAAATTAAATAGCAGTGCATGTCACTTGCCTGAAGTGACAGGAATAAAGAATAGATTGTATACACTCCATTATTCCCATTATGCTGCTTCTTTTTCCTAAAATTGGTTTGATATTTCATCGCTTAACCTACAGGAGATGTTGGATCCAAAGCTGAGGCAGATAGCCAGTCCCTTTTTAATGAACAGCTTTGTTGAGATATAATTTACATACCATACCCCAATCCCATTTCTACCCATAACAAAATCTTTACCTCTGAAACTTGAAAGGAAAGGAATAAACACATTTTATGCTTTACCAGCTTACACTCAGTCTCCCTTTATCATTTCACCCACGCCCTCTTCCCCATTTTTCTTTCCCACTGCCCCACTAATTACTGCTCCATATGTAGCATATTGACACATCTACCATGGTATTTTCACATGTGGGCTTTCAAGAATTTCATAACGATTATGTTTCATTCCATGGTAAAAACAACCATAAAATAGCATCATTATACTTGAAAAGGCAATCATCCCTGAGTTAGGGCAGAATTATAAATACACCTGATGCTTTTCACTTCAGAAAGAAACAAATTGGCAGGAGGAGTGGAATTTGAGGTTTAATTTTTCATATCAATATTAACAATTAATATCAAGTTTTTCCCTCACAGGATCTGGGGGTAACACAGATGGAAACAGATTCCAGTCCAGTGACTCAGCAAAAGGTGAGAGTACCTATCACACATGTGATGCCATTGTGTCAAAGTGAGAACGCCAAAATTGTTTTCTGAATCATGTCTTCAATGGCGATGTCTTCTTTAACTTTTGATACTCCTTATGACAACTCTCTAAGTCATCAAAAGCAGTCACATATAAAAACATTGTTTTAGTGTCCAAAAGATCCTATGAAAACCAAAGGAAGTTCGGCCTTAGCCGCATCACATTGAGTCTACATTATTCTCAGGTAACAGTGGGGAGAGGCCAGATAACAGGATGCCCTGCTATAGATGAATTAATTTCTGCTTTTTACTCTTATATGGACAACGAACATGCCAGAAAGTCAGCTTTAGAACTCATATCTAGAAAGAGGGGGAGATGAAGGAGTCTTGGATCCTGAAATTAGCTACACTTCAAGAGGATGGGGCAGGGCAAGTTGTCCTGTTTTGAGGGAAAAGGGTAAACTGAGGCCCTGTGCACCCTGCAATTATGAAGAAACAGAAGCTGTGTAGTCTTTTGTCCCCCAAATGGAGGATTAAGGAAGCAGCTTATGTTTCAGGTTAGAAAAGGTAATTATGTAAATCTGGAAGGTGTACATTCCTAAAAGGAAGAGGTCAGTGGAAAAACTGAGTATTAATGAAGCAACTGAGGAAGAAACACTGTAGGGAACTTTGGGCTGAAATAAAATCAAAGAGCTGTATCTCTTAAGAAATGACAGAGGCTTGAATGGGAATCTGGACAGTGAGGCAGCATCTCACAGGGAACTGGAAGCTTCTGTGGGCTGCAAAGAGCAAACTCACAAGGGCAGCGTGGTGGAAGGAAGAGTGGGAAACACCTTAGGTATAAAAGTCAGAGTGACCTTTTTTTTTTTCAGGGTGACTTTTTTGAACCATGTAAGACCCAGGAATTTTTACTTGATGATTTATGGAGACATAATAGTTTTCTATTGCTGTTATAACCAATTGCCACAAATTTAGTGATTTAAAACACAGGTTGATTACCTTACAGTTCTGTACTTTCGAAGTCCACAATGGGTCTCCCTGGGCTTGGTCTCACAGGTGTTGTTCAGGCTGCAGCCCTTTGGAGGCTCCAGTGGAGAATCCCTTTCCTAGCATTTTCCAGCATCTAGGGGCAGGCCAGGTTCCTTAGCTGGTGACGCCCTTACTCCAGCAGGTCAGGCTGAGTGCTTCCCATACTGACACCTCTCTAGTTCCCCTTCTCTGCCTTCCTCTTCTACTTGTAAAGACCCTTGTGATTTATTGGGCTCACGTGGAGAATTTCCCTATTTTAAGGTTGGGTGATCAGCAACCTTAATTCTATTTGAAACCTTTATTCCCCTTTGCCATGTAACCTAACATGCAAAGCTTCCACGATTAGAAGCATTATTCTGACTGCAACACGGAGATACTAAACATCCTGGTAATACGGTGGGAAGGTCAGGGGAGCGACCAAGTTGAGGGATAAACTCAGCCCTGGTTCTCAATGCTGGCTGCATGAATAATTAATTGTGTGGAAGCTTTAAAAAATACTAATGCCTAGGTTCTAACGTAATAGGTTTGGGATAGGTCCCAGACACTGTGATTTTGGGATACATAGATCTGATGACCCAGGTAATTTTTATTTGCAGGAGGATTGAGAACACTAATCAAGGACATGGTGGTTGCTATCCTACCTTCAGGGGGGCAAGGATAGAAACCCAGATCACACACATTCTGGGATTCTGTGTTCTTCTCTGACTTCCATCAGTTCTTTCTGTTATCTATCAAGTCCCACTTCTTTAATTTAACTCTATTAGATTTAATATATAGGCTTTAAATATTCTTAGAAGAAATCTTCCACTAAAAATGTTAATCTAAATTGCATTTTATACATTTTAATTTATTTCCCCAATCTGTCTAAGCTTGTTTTCCAAAAATATTTTAACTGAAAATTACATTGTGAAGAGTTTATCAAAAATAGTGTATTTTGATATTATCTAGCTTGTTTGTAACGAGGAGTTAAACTGTATTTCATTTACCTTAATAAAACCTATTTTAATGAGTCTTCACTCTGTAGGGTTTACTTCATAAACACTTCATGGTATTGCAATCAGTTTATGCTTTTTTTGTTTTGTTACTTTTCTTATTTTATTTCATTCTTGCATGTAAAATTGTTGGCAGTTGCCATGGAAATTCTAATTGATTTCTTTCTGCTGTTTTGTAGGATTTTAAAAAGATGCACAATACATCATTCATACTGTTATTTTTATCTCTGTAAACTTGTAATGGCCTCTCCAAACAAACAAACAAAAAAAGAAAAGAAAGAAAAAGCTGTGCAACACAAGTATCAGAGGGTACTTTGCTCAGTGTTGAAAGTTTTGAAGAACAGAAGAAAACTGAGGGGGAAAAGCCAAACTGGGAAGGGCAATGAAGAGGGTTAGAGTTCGGCAGTAAAAGTGTATGCCACGCCCTAACCGGTTTGGCTCAGTGAATAGAGCGTCAGCCTGCGGACTCAAGGGTCCCAGGTTCGAGTCCGGTCAAGGGCATGTACCTTGGTTGCGGGCACATCCCCAGTAGGGAGTGTGCAAGAGGCAGCTGATTGATGTTTCTCTCTCATCAATGTTTCTAACTCTCTATCCCTCTCCCTTCCTCTCTGTAAAAAAATCAATAAAATATATATTTTTTTAAAAAGTGTATGCCACACAGCCCTAACCAGTTTTGCTCAGTGGATAGAGTGTCGGCCTGCGGATTGAAATGTCCCGGGTTTGATTCCAGTCAAGGGGATGTACCTTGGTTGTGGGCATATCCCTAGTAGGGGGTGTGCAGGAGGCAGCTGATCGATGTTTCTCATTGATGTTTCTCTCTATCCCTCTCCCTTCCTCTCTGTAAAAAGTCAATAAAATATATATATATTTTTTTAAAAGTATATGCCACACAAAAGAGAATTCAGGTATCCTAGTGAACAGCAATGCCAGGGTGAGAGATGTGCTTTTAGAGAGAATTGAACTTGTCAACATGACTGAGTTTTGAAAGACCAATGAATGATGGAGATGCAGGAGAGGCAACCTAGTGACAATGTCACCATATATTTTGTTTAACTCCTGGTGAATCTCAAAACCATCTCCACTTCTGCTACATTCGCACACAGGCACACACACACATATGCTCACTAGCATGTCCTCAGAGACTGCATCAGTCTATCCACTGTCAGGACCAGCTAACATTCTTGTCAGTAAGCCAGAGATGTGTTCCCTGACAAGACGATGTGTATTGTGCTTAACTGCCTTCTTCTAAGGAATGAGCTACCATACAATTTGCAGCCCTAAAGAGAATGAGAAAAAGAAAAAAGAGATTCTTGAGGATCTGGAATGAATTGGATTTGGTTTTAAGTTCACTGTAGAACTCCAAATAGTTTAAATATTCTTTTAAATTATACCACATCTTTTTCCAAAAGCTAATTGCTGTGAAGTGCAAAATAATAGAATATGATAAAAAGAAAGTAACAATTTTGAACCATTATATTGTAAGCTGAATCTAACACAATGTTATATGTCATTTATACATCAATAAAAAAAAAAAAAGAAGGTAAGTACAGGCATACCTCAGAGATTCAGTTCCAGACCACAGTAATAAAGTATCACAATAAAATGAGTTGAAATCTTTTTGCTGGTGGAGTGTCTTGCCTTCAATTTATATTAAAAACAACAAAAAACAACAACCCACCTGTCAAGCATATTAAAGCAAAGAACAATAAAATGAGCTATATCTGTAGAGAAGAAAGAACTCTGTAGAGTGAACTGGAGTCAATTTAGGGCATCCACAGGTGCAAGTATGAGGTCTAAATAATGGTTAAAACCTTTGTGAATTTGCCTCTGAGCTTCTTATTGGCCAAAGCAAAGCATGATCAGAATCAACACTCAAAGTACCTGTGAGGGCAACATTTATCAGGTGCATTGGAAAAACAGTCTTCCCAAGAATTGAGACAGAGGAGGGGATATTTGAATATGATGAACAATAGCCTCAACAATGTCCCTACAATGTGAAATAGCAAGTTTAACCTAGCCACTTTTTAAAAACTTTCATCAACTGAAGTCAAGGGCATAATGCTGGAGCACAACTCAAAGAAAACCATTTAATGAGGGTGAAGGTTTTTGAAAGCCAAATATCCTGCTCTGGGATGGTGTTGGTGATCCAGGATGTGGAGAGAACTACAAGGCCAGTATACCTGTTTTAGAGAACACTTATGCCCCATCCCATGGCATGGTAAAATCAAGAGATTTAATGATATTTTACCCTACAAGCCATTTCAGATTCTCACTTTACAACAAAGAAACATCATTCTCAGGTACTCAGATAAAAAAAGATCATGGTGATAGTAAGAATGATTCGTCTGAGGACTCCACTGTAAAAATTACATTACACAGGCCCATGTGAAATATGCAAAAACTTTGGAAAATAAATGCCTAACGTAATTTACCATAGAACTCTTAGATAAATTATTATGACCGTGTTCTTCTGGTACAAGCATAAATGTGTTTCCGATAAATGCATTTTACTATGTTTTCCTTCATAAGATTACCCTATTATAAATTCAGGATGGTTAAAAGAAAAATTTAAGATCCTCTCTTGCTTTGGCAGTCAGAACAAGGTTTTTTTAAACCAAAAACATATGTTTAAATTTAGCTCCACATGTGCCAGCTAGTTATTGACTGATTACTGACATGTGTTTTAGCTCTAAGGATCTCAGATCTCTCTCTGCCTCTCTCCTCAACTCAACACCACACATCTCACATACATGCACACCACACATTGGGAATTTAGATATTTATCAGGTAACCAGGACCTAGAATCTGGAGTGAGCACATTCCTTGATGAAAGAACAGTATGGAATACTTGTATGTAGTACCTTACGCTGAGGGAGAGGGGCACAAATGAATGATTCTTGCCAAATTCTGAATACCTCTTGAGCTTGTCTTTATCATTTTAGCAAACTGTTTCCCCTGAATGTTTCTCAGTATGTCCAAGACATACTAAAAACAATGAATTTCTTAATCAGCTCTTCCCTAGGAAAGTGAAAACATCATTCTACCGGTGGAATAATCTTAGCAAATTACTGTGGGAACACAATTTTGAAAACAGTCTAGTTTTGTTCCTCTTGATTGCCAAACCCTGGGTCTGATGGCCATCATCATCAGCCATGCATATTCCCATCTATGGAAGCAAATTGACTAGCTGGAACACTCTGAAATCCATTGCCACATTTTTGAGGGTGCCCAGGCCACTTCCAATCGCTGCAATCATTCATTGGCTGACTGGGGAAGGGATACAAAGGCAGGTGCATTGCTGGGAGACCTAGGAATCTGACAGCTCCAGGCCTTCCCTGACAGCCTTGCTGCCCAAGTTGCTTCTGTTCAGCCTTTCCTTTTTCTCTCCTTGGCTCACTGTCAGATTTGCACCAGGTCTGAAGACTTTTTCCATCTCCCTCTATTTTTCTCCCCGTAAGAAAACATTAATTGTCTTGGCATCTGCTTCTTGGAGGACCAGTACTAACATAAAATACTCTATTTATTTTTGATTGATTGATTTAAGTGAGATCAGAAAGGAGAGAAACATCGATTTGCTGTTTCCCTTATCTATGAATTCATTGGTTGAGTCTTGTATGTGCCCTGACTGGGGATCAAACCTGCAACCTTGTCATATCGCAGTGGTTCTCAACCTGTGGGTTGCGACCCTTTGGGGGTCGAACGACCCTTTCACAGGGGTCGCCTAAGACCATTGGAAAACACATATATAATTACATATTGTTTTTGTGATTAATCACTATGCTTTAATTATGTTCAATTTGTAACAATGAAAATACATCCTGCATATCAGATATTTACATTACGATTCATAACAGTAGCAAAATTACAGTTATGAAGTAGCAATGACAATAATTTTATGGTTGGGGGTCACCACAACATGAGGAACTGTATTAAAGGGTCGCGGCATTAGGAAGGTTGAGAACCACTGTCATATCGAGATGATGCTCTAACCAACTGAGCTACCTGGTCAGGGCCACTCTGTTTAGCTTTAAAGAAAGGTTATGTTACTTACACTTAAGGAAATAACATCTTCACAGAGTTAATGACTGTGGCTCTAAATTAGTCTTCTGCTGGAAAAAGATGTGTTACATTTTGAGCATAACATTGCCACCCATAGATTTGGATCCCAAATGAAGCCATTTTAAAATTCCTTATAAATGATATTGCAAAATAAATGTCTAACCATTCTCTTGTCCAAAAGCCACAATGCTTCATCTAATCCTAAAATCATTGATAATCCATTCTTCCCAAGAATGCTGAGATTTTGTTTTCTATAACCCCACTTCACATAATTAATATATGTAAATTATGCCAATTAAAATGTGCCAACTAGAATATGTTCTGTGGCCTAAAGCTCAAACTTTTGTGTGAGTGCTGATGTTGACAATATTTATCCTTATATTGTTGCTTATATAGTAATCCATCCTGAAATAATGTGGACAGGTCATTATAAATTTAAGACCACTCAAGGACATGCAGCTTTTTGGGGTTCTGTGAAGTAAGTAGCATTCAAACCCTATACCCTCTCTGAATTTGGAACCACCTAAAAAATTAAACAATTAGTCAGACAGAGATCAAAACATTTGGTAGTCTTTGCATCTAAACCATGGGCTACCCACCCAACCTTGGCAGAGCAAATACAGGCTTCCAACTGTAGGACAGAGCACAGCAATGGATAGAATGCTATTTGTTGCCACTGGGTGATTCCAACGAAAAGAGCAAGTCCTGTCTGAGAACAAGCCAGCTCTAAAATAAAAGTATTAGTCTGTTCTCCACCTCATCACTGCGATAAGTTACTTTTCTTCTCTTATGGAGTAGTGTGAGGGGTAGAAAGAAGCAGAAGTGTCCTAATTTTTCTGAAAAGACAACAATTTTATTTTGTTGGCCATTGTGGCTTCATCCTACAAAACCCCAAGCCCTAAGGTAAGTGGCATTAACTCTGTTTATGAAGGACAAAACATTACTGGGCCCCTTTAGCTATAGGGCCAGCCAGGATAGACCTGGCACAGAAAACAAAGCATACTTTGCTTTTCTTCATTTCATTACTATTCACATGTTTCAGAACAATTCATTCAAGATTCACATAAAGTTAGTTATGGGCTTTCCTAAATAGAGCTCTTACATCTTAAAAATAAATCCAAGGCTTTTAAAGCTTTGTAATTATCTTGTCTATTATCTCATCTGCTGCTTCATCTTCCATTCCCTCCCTTGATCTTTTATCTGTATGGGGGTTTGCATTTTTGCATAACATTTAAAGTGAATTCTGGATATTTTCAGAGATGGGAAGGTAGGAATAGATATGTCATAATTTGTGTTAAGTTTTTTTAAAATTAATTCCTTAAGCACCTGATGAGTAACAGGTACCTGGGTTTTTGGATTTTGAGTAAGAATTTTTAATTGTATCATTTCATTGCTGTAATCACATTTGAAGATGAAAATTCTTACAATTTCCTATACTGTGGAATTATATTTTTACTTAAATAACATTTTTAAATTACACATTCTTAGGAACTCATTCTTAATAGTCCATAGAACTAATTTAGAGCAAAGTGAATGCTTCAAAATAAATGTACTTTTCTGAAATGTGTAGAAAAAACACAATATATCTCAGAAAAAAATGTTTGAATAAACCACATAAATAGATGTAAATTTATGTATAGTTTTTCTGATTTAAAAGGTATTACATACTCATGCAAAATTTAGTAATTACAAAAAATATATAAGATAGAAGAGAATGCATATAAAGTAGAATAAAAACCATCTTTTAAATTATCATTTGATGCAACCATTAACATTTTATCTTTCTTTGCAATATTTTACATCACATATACACAGATACACACATAATGTATCATACTAAGTAGTTTTAGCTTAAATATTTTTCACATTATGAGCATTTTTCTATATTATTAAAGTATGTTTTTAATGATAGCATACATAAGAATTTGTCATCGAGTATTTTACCTGACCACTCTTAAACATATAACATTTGTTATTCCAATTTTTTTTACCACTGTAAATGTTATAAACATTCTCATATTAAGTTTTTTAATTATATTGCTATTTCCATAGAAAATAAGACAAATTTACTGAATTTGAAGATATTAATATTTGAAAGGCTGAGGTCAAATGACTAGTTATTAACTTATTTTGGAGAAGAATCTCATGGAAATACTTCCTTTTTTAAAAACTGATTTGAGAAAGAGAGAAAGAGAGAGAGAGAGAGAGAGAGAGAGAGAGAGAGAGAGAGACAAACAGACAGAGACAAGCAGACCGAGAGAAATGATTTATTTTTCCACTTAGTTATACATTCACTGGTTGATTCTTTATGTGCCTTGACTGGGGATAGTACCTGAAACTTTGGCATATAGGGACAACACCAACCAACTGAGTCACCCGGCCAGGGCCTGGAGACACTTCCTTTCTAGTTTTGAATTACTGGGAAGCCAAATTAATAGCAAGAAGTTCCTTTAGGGAGTGTAAAATAGGGCAAGAGGTGGTAGTCTTCAAGGGTATTTCATCCAGGCCACGGTGAACCCTGTATTTGTGCCTTCTTCAGTTAAATTGATGTCCTTGTACTAAAATATTCTGTCATCACAAACCTTATTTATACTGTAATTTAGATAGCTCTTGGCTTATAATATTTAAAATATTATGGAGCATTTTAAACTCTGCATGTGCCGAGGTTACTCCACACAATTAACAAAGAGCTTCATCTGTCCCAGCTAAAATGCCAGCTAAAGGGCCACTAGTGGGTCTGAGGCTTTCAGAACAAGAACATACTGATTAGACCACTAAGAGAATAAGGTACACTGGCAAATTAAAGTTCACTAGCCTGAGGGAGTCACAAAGTGAAAATTGAAGAGGCAATACTAATTGCTCAGATGTAGTTATAGTAGATACTTCTACTGGTAAAAGATGATAATGCCTATTTTTTCCACATTTTACACAAATAACTAATCTACTATATACTTTTGGCTATTCTGTTGTTCTTCTGACAGTTTCAATATATTTTCATTCTCTTGGGAGCTATGAAATTATACATATACTAGTGGCCCAGTGCACAAAATTCATGCACAGTGTCCCTCAGCCTGGCCTGCACCCTCTCCAATCTGGGACCCCTCAGGGTATGTCTGACTGCCAGTTTAGACCCGATCCCTGTGGGCCTAAACTGGCAGTTGGACATCCCTCTCTCAATCTGGGATCACTGGCTCCTAACTGCTCACCTGCCTGCCTGCCTGATCGCCCCTAACCACTCTGCCTGCTGGCCTGCTCACTCCCAACTGCCCCCCTTTGCTGGCCTGATTGCCCCCATTGGCCTCCCCTGCCAGGCTGCTTGCCCCCAACTGCCCCCAACCTGCAGACCTGCTCACCCCAACTGCCCCTCCCTGCTGGCCTGCTCGCCCCCAATTCCCCCCCCCCTCTGCTAGCCTGCTTGCCCACAACTGTCCCCCTCTGCTAGCCTGCTCTCCCCCAATTGCTCCCCCTCAACCCCCCCCCCCGTCAGCCTGATCGCTTCCAACCGCCCCCCCCTCTCCCCCCCGCCTGCCTGCCCTCCCTTCCAGGGCTCTGTGATCAATGATGTGTAGAGGGAGGCCCTGCCCACCAGACCTGGGCTCTGAGAACAATGGCAGAGCAGAGACAGGCATTTCCCACCTGGCCTGGGCTCCACCATTACTCCCCGCCCACAGGTAGGCCCTGCCCAGCAGGCTTGGGCTCTGCGATCAATGGCAGAGCAGAGGGAGGACCTTCCCATCATGCCTGGGCTTACCATTGATCCCCGCCCACACAGAGGCCTTGCCCACCCTGCTGGGGCTCTGGGATCAATGGCAGAGCAGAGGCAGGTGTTTCCCACCGGCCTGTGCACCGCCATTAATCCCCACCCAGGGGGATGCCCTTTCCACTGGCCTGCGTTCTTCGATCAATTGCGGCCCACAGAGAGGCCCTGCCTGCCCTGCCCACCCTGCCAGGGCTCTGTGATCAATGCTGCGCAGAGGGAGGCCCTGCCCACCCAGCTGGGGCTCTGTGATGGGCCCTCCCAGCCTTGGTGGATTGTCTCAGCCCTCCCAGCCACAGCTTTGTCCAGAAGGAAGTCCGGAGGTCTGGAAGGTCTCCCGGTCTAATTACCATATTACCCTTTTATTAGTATAGACTAGAGGCCCGGTGCACAAAAATTTGTGCACTCGGGGGCGGGGGGGAGGAGGGGTCCCTCAGCCCAGCCTGTGCCCTCTCACAGTCTGGGACCCTCGGGAGATAACGACCTGCTGGCATAGGCCTGCTCCTGGGTGGCAGAGGGCAGGCCCAATCCCTAGGTGCAGCCCCTGGTCGGGCTCAGAGCAGGGCCGATTGGAGAGTTGGTGCGCCACCCCCTGTCATGCACAGAGCAGGGTGGATTGGGAGGTTGTGATGCCACCCTCAGTCACGCTCAGGGTAGGGCCAATTAGTGGGGGTTGGGGCACCACCCCCTGTCACACTGAAGGCAGGGTCGATGGGGAGGTTGCGGCACCACCCCGTCACGCACAGAGCAGGGCCAATCAGGGGGGTTGGGGCGCCCACCACTCTCACACTCAGAGCAGGGCTGATGGGGAGGTTATGGCTCTACCCCGTCACACACACAGAGCAGGGCCGATCAGGGGGTTGGGGCACTGACCCCTGTCACACACAGAGCAGGGCCGATCAGGGGGTTGGGGCGCCGCACCCTGTCACACACAGAGCCGCAGGGCGATCATGGGGTTGGGGAGCTCCCCCTATCAGGCACAGAGCAGGGCTGATCAGGGGGTTAGGGCGCCTTCCCCTGTCACGATGGCCCCGCCCCCTGTCACACACAGAGCTGCAGGGCGATCAGGGGGTTTGGGCGCTGCCCTCTGTCACACTGATCCCGGTGCCGGGAGGCCTCTCGGCTCTGCTGATCCCGGTGCTGGGAGGCATATTACCCTTTTACTATATAGGATAGAGGCCTGGTGCACGGGTGGGGGCCGGCTGGTTTGCCCTGAAGGGTGTCCTGGATCAGAGTGGGGGTCCCCACTGGGGTGCCTGGCCAGCCTGGGTGAGGGGATGATGGCTGTTTGCAGCTGGTCACACACCCTTCAGGGTGGGGTCCCCACTGGGGTGCCTGGCCAGTCTGGGTGAGGGGCTCAGGGCCCTTTTCAGGCTGGTGAGTGACTGAAGCTCCCAACCGCTCCTTTTTTCTTTTTCTTTTATTCTGGGCCAGTTTTAGCTTTGAGGCTTGGCTCCAGCTCTTAGGCCTCCGCTGCTGAAAGCAGGTTTCTGGCCTTTGTTTACCTTCTGTATTTGAAACAATGTTGCGATCCTGCTGGCTGAAGCCCGATGGACTAAAGCAGGTTTCTGGGGTTTTGTTTAGCTTCTATATTTGTAACATAGTTGCTTAGAGTTGCAGCTCAGAGGCCTGCAGCGGCAGTCGGGGAACGTTGGAGTCCTCCGTCACTGAAGCAAGCAAGCCTCATGTTCACTTTAAGCTGCCTGGCTGTCAGCCGCCATCTTGGCTGGCTGCTAATTTGCATATTGCCCTGATTAGCCAATGGGAAGGGTAGCGGTCGTACGCTAATTACCATGTTTCTCTTTTATTAGATAGGATTTCTCTCTCTCACCCTGACCCTCACCTAAAGTTAGGTTTAGAGTCAGATGTGAAACCAAATTCAAATATATGTGGCGATTGAGTAAGAAACCAGCAATGAAGAGAATTCAGGACTGTTCATACCTGGGAAGTCAATTGTGGTCTTTATAGATATGGATATGTCTGCATGTCTAAAAGGAACAAGTGGGGCCTTTAATAGCTCAATTGATAGAAGACTGTAAAAAGGATGCAAGAAAGTTAGGCACTCATATATGTAGCTCTTTAGAGGCTAAATTTGATGAATCAGCCACTTCAACTGTTGCCTTTTGAGAGTTTACAGGCTATGGGAGTATCTGTCACCTAGTCAGATCTAAAAAATTACATATAGTGGAACCAATATTCAACAGGTATAAAGGGGAAAAGACATTTGATGAGGTCAGGAGTATTCAGAATTCTGAATTCACTCATTTGTGAACTGATTCATTCATTCCTTCAGCAAATATTTATTAAGCATCTACTATATAGTGATACTAAACTAGACACTATGAATTTAAGGATAAACAGGAAAGAAAAAAATCCTTGTTCTATTTTCTGAATTTATATTGGAGGGGATAGAAAATAAACATACACAAAGGCAATACAATTTTCAGTAGTGATAAGAGATAGAAAGAAAAATGAAGCAGTGTAAAGAGATGGAGAGTGATGGGTATGCTACATTAAGGAGGGTTTCAAACCTAAATGAAGTGAGGAAGCAAAGCCATTAGGAGGCACAGAGGAAGAACTCCCCAGGTGGAGGAACCTTTTAGGTCAAAATTCCTGAAGCAGAAGACACTTGGCTTGTTTATTCTTCCGCACAAAGGCCATTGACTAGACAGAGCAGAGAAAACAAGTCAGAGAATCCTAATCTATAAGTTCAAAGAAATGGAGGCAACCAGAGTTTTTGAAATAATGGACATAACTCTAGATTTTATTCTTATTATCCTATAGAAAGTCGATGGAATGTTTGATTGGAAGAGTAACATAACCTGATATGCGATAGAAAAGCAAGAATAGAAGCAGGAAGTCCATGGGTAGTGCTGGCAAGAACATAGCCTGACTTGGACGATACATATGGTAAGAGAGATGGAAAGCAGTAAAGTTGATGATAGGTTTTGATATAGTCAATAAAACTTGCTGAAGATTGGCTATGGGTTGTGAAGAAAATAGAGTAATAAGAGGATGAAGCATAGTTTTTTTTTACTCCTGTAACTGAGATACTGGTGATGTGATTTATTGAGAGTAAAAGCCCTAAGGGAGTAATAGGTAAAGGATGGAAGAGAACTGAAAGTTCTATATTAGTCATGCTAAATTCGAGATGCCCATTAGACAAGCAAGTGCAACTACCAACGGGGCAATGAATGTGAGTTTAGAGTTCAGGGAAGATGCCAGAGATGGAGGTATAAATCTGTGAACCATTCAAAGATAGATAGTATTCAAAGCTATGGGAGTGGATGAGATGACTTATGGAGAGAATATGGGTAGGGAGGAGAGGAGAAATGAGGAGAGGTGAAGGGTGATTTGAAAGCCTGGCAGCGTGCCAACACTTAGAGGTCAATGAAGAGCACAGACAGAATGTTGAGAAAAATAGTACAGAGAAGTAACCAATAAAATGTACAAGATGGAGGTCATTGGTATTGATGATTTATAGCCCATGTAACTTATAGTCCAAACCATGATTTTTAAAAAAGTGAAATGGAAGTTATCAATAATTCTGCCAAAATATTAGTGTAAACTGGGACTGTCCTGGGCAAACAAGAGCATGTGGTCACCCTAACACTGGTGACCTCCGTAAGATGGGTTTCAACAGAATTGTATTGATGGCAATCTGATTGGTGTGGGCTAAGGAGAGATAAAAGGTGAAGAAATGAAAACAGGAACTTTAGGCAACCCTTTGGAGGAATTTCACAATAAAGAAGGTAGCAAAAAAATGGGACATGGCTAGAGAGAATATGAAATTGAGGAAAGGGTGGGAGTTTTTTATTTAATGGGAGATATTGTAGCCTCTATGTATGTTAATGTAAAGGGCTAGGAAAGAGGACAATTTTCGTAATGCAAGGAGAAAGGAAGAGCAAGAGAAAAAGGATAAGATTCTGTGCACAAGTGTAATGGCTGAACTTGGATGTTCAGTTCACCCATTGTAATGAGGGAGGCAGAGTATGTGGATACTAGAGGCCCAATGCACAAAATTCTTGCAGGGTAGGATCCCTAGGCCTGGCTGGCGATCAGGGCCAATCTATGGGGCGACCCATGGGGCAACTGGGGGTGGCACCTGCCTTGGCTGACCTGGCGCCACCCACTTGCTGCCCCCTCCCCCATTGCCCCGCCACTGCCGCAGGTTGCCTCCCTCTTTGGGGTCACAGGCGATGGGGCGGGGGGACAGTGGCACCTGCCTTGGCTGGCCTGGGGCCTGCAGGCTGGGGGCAGCTCCTGTGTTGAGCGTCTGACCCCTGGTGGTCAGTGCACATCATAGCGACCGGTTGTTCCACGGTTCAGTCAATTTGCATATTAGGCTTTTATCATATAGGATTTGCGTACATTGCTGCCAAATTTGGAGGTGGGAAAGGAGTTAACTTCTTAGCTAAAGCAAGAGTGATTCCACTTTTTGTGAAATCCTCTTTCCTGCCCACAAGAAGTTACAGTTTACCTTTTGGGGGCAATTTTCTTCATAGGCATTCAGAAGAGATATGTGAGCTATTTATTTTCTCTGGAAAACACTCCAATATGGAAACTTTAATAGTTTACTGGCAAATGTGGAAATTCTCCCAGGTTCAATTTAGATCTGGCAGAGAAGATGAATATTACTAGTCAGTCAGCAACTGCCTAGAACAGATGTTTTTGTTGAATGTGAGCATTAACAGTTCTACTCGGCCTTTTCAGAATTTGAATTAAGAAAGAGCCATCGGTGTATGGAGACTCAGGTGGAAAAAATCCTTTGACCAGCAACTCAAAATGTAACATGTAGTGAAAACGTTAGCACTCAAGCACCGTGTGACCCTGGGAAAATCTCCTTCCCTGGTTGTTTAATCTGTACAAGAAAGATAAAATTAAAAAAAGCATATGTCTTGTAGCACTCAGGGGTTGGGGAAATAGTCTCTGTCAAACAATCACTGTAGGAATTTTAGGAAAATGTAAGCTTTTTGTGGGGGCAGCACAAAGTAAGCCAAGCAAATGAGTATTTCCAGTGATTTATTGTCTACGATAACTTGGTTCAATTGACTCAGTAGAGAAAACCAGAATTAAATTATTCAAATTCCAAATTATGTTATTTCCTGAGTTAAACCCCTTTGAATCCACTCATGGAAGGAAAATCAGCAAAGACCACTCCCTTTCATATGAATTAAACTTCCATTTTCCTAGTCAGCCAGGTAAAGTTGCTGAGAGATAGTTTACTCATCTGGAAAATGGTGTCTGCGTAGTCAGTTCCAGATGTGCCTTTAGTTACTGCAGACATTGGTCCACACTAATAGAATTATAACACAGGTCATTTTTAGCATCCACCAGTGCAACAATCACACCTGCTAAGCTATCGCAGGTAGGACACAGGCCTTTACCAATTAGAGGCTGATGCTCACAATACTACCCTATCATCTATGCATGCCACTGCCAGAGAGAGAAATCAACTATGTTTGGACAAAATCAGTGCTCTGTAAATTAATTCGTTACATGGTTACACAGAGTCCTTAAAAACAAGTTTCTAAAAATGGCACAGGTGTAGCAATTTATGTAATTTAAAGAACCAGCTAATGTTTTTAGTTATTGACCCTATGAACCATTCTGTTATTCAGTGATTAAATTCAACTTAAGTGTACTTGCTATCTATTACATCCAAAACCAGCTTCCCCATTCTCATTGGGGTAAAAGCAAAGAGTATTGTTTATAAGAATATGTAGATAAAATCACCTCATCATCTCAAAATTACTGACTTGATACTCATTAATAGCACTTTTTAAAAAATATATTTTATTGACTCCCTACAGAGAGGAAGGGAGAGGGACAGAGAGTTAGAAACATCGATGAGAGAGAAACATCAATCAGCTGCCTCCTGCACACCCCCTGCTAGGGATGTGCCCACAACCCAGGTACATGCCCTTGACTGGAATCGAACCTGGGACCCTTCAGTCCACAGGCCCACGCTCTATCCACTGAGCCAAACCGGTTAGGGAAACACTTGTTTTAATTGAAATATGTTTTTAAAACTTTTAATAAAATTAACACAGTATTAACTGAAAAAAATAGATTAAGAATATGGTATTTCATGTCAAGTTCTCATTAAGGGTTCAGTTTCAGATGCTAAGAAACCATTGTAATTATAGCCATTTCCTATAGACATTGACTTAGCATTCAGAATTCACCTGTGAAGTACAGAGATAATGGTCAACATGCTGTGAATCATAATTGAATAAGGAGACCAAGTTGTTTTCACTGTTCACAGGCTCTATGACCTCTTACTTTTGGAGGTGACCTACCTTTTATTACGTATATTAAAATGCACTCACATTCCACGTTAAATGTAATATATACAGAAGAGCTGAGTTGAATTGCAAAGTACTTGACCTAATGCCACAATTTAGAGACATTTAATTAAACACTAGTTAAGTTCAATGATGCTATCTTCTTTGCATTTTGTGGAACCAATAAAAAATGTTGTTATTGATTTTCAGAGAGACAAGGGAAGAGGAGAAAGAGAAAGAGAGAGAGAGAGAGAGAGAGAGAGAGAGAGAGAGAGAGAGAGAGAGAGAGAGAAACATTTATTATTCCACTTATATATGCATTCATTGGTTGCTTTTTGTATGTACCCTGAACAGAGATCTAACCTATAACATTGGTGTATTGAGATGATACTCTGACCAACCACAGCCCAATAAAATATTTTTTTAAGTTTCATTTTTTGTAGATTTAAATAAACTTTTGCTCATTTTAATATTGCAATTTTCTTTACTTGACTTGAAATCAATGATTTTTTTTTGTAATGTCTAAAACATTTTTATAGGACCTTGAAAAACTCATGGACCCTAGGCATGGCACCTTATTGCTTAATGGATAAAATGGAACTTGGTGTAAACAAAGACCTTCGCTCTGAATGATGTTTGAAGACTTAGCTATGTAAAATCTCAGAAAGACTGCAGAGGGATATAAATTATTCACATGGCATCCAACCTTTTAGTTATCAAATACAATGGAATACTTCTTTATAACTTTCCCATCCAGACTATACTTTCCTTTTTTCTTCCACCACCTTTTTACAGGTCTCTATCATATCAGACACAAACCATTTCAATAGACTTTTATTTCATCTCACTGCCTGAAGTTCTCCCCTGTTTCAACAGAGGGCAAAGAGATTAGGCTTGTTAAAATGGTAGTGCACCACACAATCAAGTATAATTCAATTAAACAACTAATCAATCAATTAAATTGAATGACTTGGATGTTTTGTAGTAATATACTATGTATGTTGACTATTTAAACATAAATGTTGGCTTTATCTTCTAACTTCCAACAAAGCTTTTCTACTTATTATTTTGAACACACATTTTCACCCTTGTTTGTTCATTAATTCAGTCACTCAACAAATATTAAATTCCTATAGAGTCATAGACATTGTTGTGGATTCAATGATGAATAAGAGCCTAGGCAGGCAACTAGCATAGGTCCCCTATTCTAGTGGAAGACAAATAATATGCCTGAAGTGCTACTGGTGCTTTGATTGAGGTAAATTCAGGTTACAGTGAAAAGCACAAAGGAAGAGTGGTCAATTCTGCCTGAGGATAGCAGGTAGGAGAGCGTGGTTCATGAAAAGCTTATTTTTGGAAAATGTATAACCATTTACTAGGCATACATTTGGGCAAGGATATTCCAGGCAGAAGTAGTAATATGAACAGACATTAAGGCAAGAAATAGATATAAAAAATATTGAATTGTTAAGTTTGTATTCATCAAAGCAAGGATCATAAAATTATAATAAACTAGAGGCCCGATGCATGAAATGTGTGCAAGAGTAGGCCGCCCTTGCAGCCCTGGCTTCATTCAGAAGGTCATCCAGATGGTCGTTCCGCTGTTTGGCCGTTTGGTCAATTTGCATATTATGCTTTTATTGTTATAGGTTTGTTGTTGATAAATTAAGATATTTAAACTTAAAATAATAATGTGAGTTTTAATATACCTACTTTACAACTTTTCAATATTTTTAAGCTTTCTTAATGTTCTAAAAAAACAACCATTTAAAACATACATAAATACATGTATCTAGGGGCACACATTTTTACTTTTGTCTCAGGCTCCAATATGACTTAGCATGGCACTGTCAGATCCTGTTTTTATTTAAAATTTTGACATTTTGTTCATCATGGATTGTTCATCATGGATTGATTTTCACTTTGCAAAACTTTCTCATTAGAATGTTAGTTATTTTGATTACTGAATTTTCTGGAGGCTCTTACATTTTGCACCCAAGGTGGGTGCTTTACTCACCTCACCCTAATCTCAGCCCTGGGAAAAGCCATTATGTCTGTATTTTAAAGATCATTCTCTCACAATGTTGAGTATAAATTTCTGAAAACTGGTGTTCGACTGGAGAAGTGGGAGCAAAATCAAAGAAGATAGAGTGGAGGCAGGGGTGAGAGAAGTGTCAGGAATGAAGAACAGGGAGAATTTGATAAAATAACTGTATGTATGGGAATGCTCTCTATCCTGGGATTCATTCTCCAAATGATGATTATAAAAGCCCAACACAGTCTCCCTCCTCCAGGCATCTCTTTTCACCCATTTAACACCATGGAAAATTCCTCCATCACCATGTTTTTATCTCTTAAACTACGGGCCCAGTGCATGAATTCGTGACCACGGCTGGCCAACCTCCGTGGTCCCTCCCCCTGGCTGGCCCCAATTGGCCCTGATCGAGGCCGACAGACTGGGGGGAAGGACCATGGGAGGTTGGCCACCAGCCATGGGGAAGGGACTGCAGGAGGTTGGGTGGCCGAGGGAGGCTGGCTGTGGGAGCACACTGACCACCAGAGGGTAGCTCCTACATTGAGCATCTGCCCCCTGCTGGTCAATGTGCATCATGGTGACCATTTGACCAGTTGTTTGGTGGCTTAGGCTTTTATAAATAAACATCAGTCAGCTCAGACAGCCATAACAAGATATCATAAATTTGTGTTGCTTAAACAACAGAAATGTATTTTTCTCACAGTTCTGAAGGTTGGAATTTGGGGTCAGGGTACCAGCATAGCATCGTCCCATATACCAGAAAGTGGTGGATCAATTGCCAGTCAGGGCACATGCCCACGTTGCAGATTCAATACCCAGTCCAGTGAGTATGGGAAACAACGGAACAATGCTTCTCTCTCACATCACTGTTTCTCTCTTTCTCCCTTCTTCTCTCTGAGATTAATTAAAATAAATGATAAATAATGTTCTATACATATGGTTTTAACAGGAAAGACATTAGTGAACTATGAAGTGAAAAACTCGTTATAACACATATATACATATATACAACATGACCCCATTTTTTAAAAAAATATTTATTGATTTCAGAGGAAGGGAGAGGGAGAAATGGATAGAAACATCAATGATGAGAAAGAATCATTGATCAGCTGCCTCCTGCACCCCCCTACTGAGGATCGAGCCCGAAACCTGACTGGGAATCAAATCGTGACTTCCTGGTTCATAGTTCCATGCTCAACCACTGAGCCCCACTAGCCAGGCCCCATTTTTATCAATACCAGGCACATGAGGTACACTGGCAAGATCTCACTCCTAGACAAAAGTCTGAAATTGCCCCAATTCCTTTGCAGCTAGGTTTCTGGATATGAATTTGTTTCTGCCGGTTGGATGCGCTTGCACAATATTTTGAAGGCAGAAGTGGGGCAGAGGCATCTTCCTGCAGTTTGGGCTGTTTGCTGCTGGTGATGTTTGCAGAGATGTGAGGTTTTCTGCAGCGGAACCCAGGCTGTGCACAGGCAGTTGTGGCAGAGGCAGTGCCCAGTGACCTGTTCTGTGGGAGCTGGAAGGCACTTGCGGGGGCAGCAGTTTCCCAATCCCCAGGTCACAGCTGTGCCAGAGTGTCCTAGAATTCAGTTGTGGCTGATAGGGCAGCTCCTCCTGCTGGGCAGGGAGTCTTTCCTGGGGGCCCAGCCTAATACCCACTCCTCCAGCTTTCCAATGATTTCCCAAGCACCAATTCCTGCCTAAAATAGCAAAAATCTAAAAACATTTTGGATCCTCTACTTTAAATGAAAACAATGCTACACAGGGTCAGGTATGAGAAGTGAGTGAGGTGTTGCGAAAGGTTCCCTCCTTTGAGTCTCAGCTTCCTCTTCTGTAGAACGGAGACCAAAGATTATTATCTGTTCATAGTTATTGAATACCGTGGCAGCTGTGTTTCCCAAAGATGGCCACATTTCCCATCACTCCTATGGCCTTGCCACTTTCCACCACGTCCTCTCTCTCGAAGCGGGGCTGACACGATGGTAGCCAGTACACTGGTTGCCCACAGAATTCCAAGGCTAAGACTGAAAAGGTGTGGGTCTGCAGTCACACCCACTCTGCCAGGTTTTCAAGCTCTGGCTGGTGTGGGGCCCGCCCTCCCGGCTCGGTTCCCCCTGGTCGGCTGTGCAACACCAGTGCCTCAATGAGCACCATGGCCCACCTGCTGGTGCTGCTGGGCCCAGCAGGCAGGGTAAGCACCTAGGTCAGGCCTCATGCCTCCTGGCTCCTGGGCGCCACTGTCCCTTGTGCCCTGCCGCCCCTAATTCCTGCTGCTGTTCTGACCGGGGCCAGATGCCTAGCTGCTGTGCGCAGCCGCTGCGGTGGCCACCAGGTAAGCCTCCCCATCCCATCCCTGATCCCAGGTCTACTTCCACCAAAGGAGGGCTTTGCCCACGCTGCTGCCCAAGACTGAGCACCTCCAAGGTCCCCAGACCCCAAATTTCTGCCAGCCAAGATGGTTGGTCGGCTGGCCCTGCCCCTGATCAGGGTGTTGGGGACCGAGACAATGGGAGGGTGGGCGATTGGGGCCGGATCAGGCTGGTTGGCTGCTGCAGTGCATGTCATAGCCACCAGTCGTTCTGGTCATTCTGCCATATGGTCACTGGACTTTTATATATATAGACTAGAGGCCCGGTGCACAAAATTCGTGCACTGTGGGTGGGGGGAATCCCTCAGCCCGGCCTGTGCCCTCTCACAGTCTGGGACCCCTCGCTCCTTACCGCCCACCTGCTTGCTGCTCCCTACCACTCGGCTCACTGCTCCTCAGTGCTGCCGTGGAGGTTCCTGCCACCTCCGCTGCACTCACCAGGCATGAGCCCGGCTTCTGGATGAGCAGCACTCCCCCTAAGGGAACTCATTGTACCTCCAGGCCCTGGTTGGTGTGGATCAGTAGTTAGAGTGTCCTCCCATGCACCAAAGGGTCATGAGTTCGATTCCAAGTGAGGGCACATACACAGGTTGTGGGTTGCTTGGGCAAATGATCAATGTTTCTCTTTCTCTTTCCCTCTCCCTTCCTCTGTCTCTAGAATCAATGAAAAGAACATATCCTTAGAGGAGGACTTAAAAAGAAAAAAAAATGCTGGTTTGGTTCAGTGGATAGTGCTTCTGCAGGCAGACTGAAGGATACCAGGTTGGATTCCAATCGAAGGCATATACCTGGGTTGCCGGCTTAATCCAGGGCCCTGGTTGGGGATTCAGCAAGAGACAACCATTTGATGTCTCTCATATTAGTTTCTGTCTTTCTCCCACCCTTCCACTCTTTGTAAAAAAAATAAATAAAAAAAATCAATGCAAAAATGTCCTCAGGTGAGGATTAACCAAAACAAACAAACAAACAAACACCCATTCCCAGTGTGATTATTGAAGGAGCATATGAAGTATTTGTTGAATGAACGGGAAGGGATGAGACTTTGCTTTCTACTGTTTTAGCAACTCTGCAAGCCAGAGGGTTTATTTTTATTTTTTTTTAAATATATTTTATTGATTTTTACAGAGAGGAAGGCAGAGGGATAGAGAGTGAGAAACATCGATGAGAGAGAAACATTGATCAGCAACAAAGGTATATACCCTTGACCAGAATTAAACCTGGGACCCCTCAGTCCACAGGCCGATGCTCTATCCACCGAGCCAAACTGGTTAGGGCCAGAGGGTTTATTTTTTATTTTCATTTTTATTGACTGATTTTTTTAGAGAGAGGAAGGGAGTGAGAGAAACATCAGTGTGTTGTTCCACTTACTATGCTCTCTTTGGTTGCTTCTTGTCTATGCCCTGACCAGGGATCCAACCTGCAACTTTGCTGTCTCAGGAGGAGGTTCTAACCCACTGCTCAGGGTGCTGCCTGTCAGGGCCCCTCAACAAAATCCTTCTGGTGTGCCCTGGCCCCTGCTGTGGGTCGGAGCTCCTCTGCCACAGCAAAGTTTGGGTTCCATTGTCAGGTTTTGGGTTTGATTCCTGGTCCAGGCTGACTGCTGCTCAGCAAGTGACCGAGGACCATTGAAGTCCATGTGCTCTAGTCATTCAGCGGGGACCCGGGGTTCCATGGCTGACTTGGCCGACTCTGATCCCTGCTACCCCCAGTCCTCCATCCAGGGCGACTTCAACTATTAAAGCTGCGTGGCCTCCAGGTAGGTCGCCCACTCCATGGCTCACCAGGCTTGGTTTCTGCGCAGTTGCCCTGGGAGGTGGATTTCCGGGTTCCCAGGGAGAGCGCCCTCTGATCCAGACTCCAAAGGAGAGCCGGTTGGGGGCTGAGTGCTGGCTGACCTCTGTGGTCGCCCCACCAGCCCCATCTCCCCTGCCTGTGGCCCTGCCCCTCACTTCCTGATCTCAGATCAGGGGACCACAGGCACCTCAGCACCCGGTGCCCTGGGTGCCACCATGCCTGCAGCCCAGCCCCTCCCTTTATGATCACATATCCAGGGGCCGCAGGCACGGCTGCACTGGATGCCCTGGGTGCCGCCATGCTTGTGGCCCCGCCCCTCCCTTCACGATAGCAGATCAGAGGGCTGCAGGCAGGCTGCACCCTGGGCCTGCACCTGGTGCCCAGGATGCTGCCATGCCTGCTGCCCCACCCCTCCCTTCTCCATTGCAGATCCGGGGGCTGCAAGGGCTGCACTGGATGCCCTGGGTGCCATCATGCCTCCACCCCACCTCTCCCTTCAAGATCGCAGATCAGGGGACTGCAGGCACAGGGGCACCCGGTGCTGGGGTGCTGCTGTGCCTGGGGCCCCACCCCTTTTTTCACCATGGCAGATCAGGGGGACACAGGCCAGTCGGCACCCCTGGCCCCGGTGGTCCTACACCCCGGCTCTCTCTTCCTCCGATCGCCATGGCAATCACCGGCACCCCTGCCTCGGGTGTCACCTGGCCTGCTGGGCTTTCTGATGGCGATCACTGGCTGGGGGGTGGGCAAAGGAAGCCCTGTGGGCTACCTTTGCCCGCCCCCCAGCTCTTGCCTGCCACCATTCTTCCGTCTTTCCCCTTTTGCCTCCCATCATTTCGCCCATGTATGTAAATTAGCCGCCATCTTTGTTGGCGGTTAACCGCCATCTTGGCTGGCAGTTAATTTGCATATTGCCCTGATTAGCCAATGGGAAGGGTAGCGGTCATACGCTAATTACCATGTTTCTCTTTTATTAGATAGGATTAGATTACATTGTCTTTGCTGCCAAAGACAGTATCTCACATTGCTTTGATTATTCTACAGTGTTATAAGCACATACATGCTCAATCAATACCTCTTGAAAAAACCAGACTCATCAATGCTTTTTAACATAGCTCCAAGGTAGTATCCATAATTATTAATCCAACAAAAGAATTCAAATCTTCTTTGGATATATTTTAAAGGTTAGAATGCTCATTTGTCTGTCCAAGATGGCATAAACGAGTTTGTAGGACCCTTTCCAATTAGATGATTAATGGTCCTTTTCTAAGAAGAGTTTTATATATGTTATTGCTAATAGCAAGAGAACTTCTCTTGGGGTCTTTTTCTCTTCTATGTGATTACACTGATATTTTAGAGCAGTGGTTCTCAACTTTCTGGCCCTTTAAATACAGTTCCTCATATTGTGACCCAACTATAAAATTATTTTCGCTGCTACTTCATAACTGTAATGTTGCTACTGTTATGAATCGTAATGTAAATATCTGATATGCAGGATGGTCTTAGGCGACCCCAGTGAAGATCGTTCGACCGCCAAAGGGGTTGCGACCCACAGGTTGAGAACCACTGTTTTAGAGAAAATAAAATTACTGGATCCCTCTGGGAAATCCTTTTGAATTTATAAAATGCAGAGATTGCTACAGAACTGTCAAGTTGAGGCGGGTCTCTTATCCAATCACCAATAGATAATTATCATTTTTATAATCCTTATGAAGTTCTAGTGTGGTTACCAATGTCCAAAATTTGACATTAGTGTTGCCCTTAACAACTGACCCAGAAAGCTTCTTTATAAATTATTCGTTTTAATAAAAATATAATTATAGTTGTAGGAAAAAAATAGAATTTAAAATGTCTGTGTGGCTTTGTCAGATTTTCATTTGTGGTGATATCTTTATCCATTTTACCATAAATTACTATTATTACGTATTATTATTACTATTATTTTACACATAGGGCTTTTAGTAAAGCTCCTTTAAGAGGGGACTAGATCAATACTGTGTGCAGCCTCTGTCCTCTGCCTCTAATCCTCTGGATAGTGGATAAAACACTGAAGTCCACTGGTACAGTTGTAGAGCTGACATCCCAGCCCTGTGTTACTCTATCTAGGCTTTTTATGGGAAAAACAAAATTATTAATATGTTTTTGCTACTGGTTTTTAATTTTCTATGATTCAAAGCTGGATACATAACTTCTTATAACAGAATTTGGTATCTAAATGTAGGATGCTTTAAGCCAGCGGTTCTCAACCTGTGGGTCGAGACCCCTTTGGAGGTCGAACGACCCTTTCACAGGGGTCGCCTAAGACCATCGGAAAACACATATATATTTACATATTGTTTTTGTGATTTATAACTATGCTTTAATTATGTTCAATTTGTAACAATGAAAATACATCCTGCATATCAGATATTTACATTACAATTCATAACAGTAGCAAAATTACAGTTATGAAGTAGCAACGAAAATAATTTTATGGTTGGGGGTCACCACAACATGAGGAACTGTATTAAAGGGTCGCAGCATTAGGAAGGTTGAGAACCACTGCTTTAAGCAATCCTAAAGTGTAGAACTGATTTGCTGGTAGAAATGGTACCTTGGCAATAAGGACTGGGATTCTTTTGAACTGGAAAATTTGTGATCTTTGTTATATACCAGCAGAATATTTGAGGCCATCGTTGCCTGCATTACTTGGAATTCAAGCAATGGGCTGAGGCTGTAGGACTAGGATAAATTGTAGCAAACACTTTATATATTGTCATGATAACCTCTACCACTTTCAGCAAAATCCTACTAAAGAGATGACATCAGACTAGAGCTACTCAGGTTGCAAGCTGAGAAGGAATGAATCACCATTTTTCCAAGAGAATCTTTCCTCACCTGTGGTCTACAAGTTAGGGTGAAGGTACTACAGTCCTGAAGACAACTAGTTCTGTTCTTCAACTTTGAAGCAGTTGTTAATAGTGATGAACAAGCAGTAGCCTAAATACTGGTGCTCCCTTGGAAAGAGTCACAAAGCCTCTGGCCGTGATGGGATCAAGGACTTTTCCTTCCTGTCTGAGCCTGTGGACAGTCTTAAGGCAACAGCCATTGAGCCCAGGGCAGGGAGATAAACAGAGCAGAGAGACCTGTAATTGAAGAAGAAGATGCCTCAGGCTTAAAATCTATATCTAGACAAGACCTTTGGCTGTTACTTCTTAAACTTGGACTTTACCAGAAGCAAATAGAGCAAAACTATAGTTTACCAAGAACTGTATTTCCAAAGTACTTTTATTCCTCCAAGACATGCCTGAAACAGCCTATGGCTAATAAACTCTTAATACCAGTCCCTGGTCCCTAAAACTATACCAACAGGAAGCTGGCTTTGAGAGTACTGCAATCCAAGGGAGGGTCGAGTTACCAAACCACATCAGAGTGAAGAACTCCAGGACTGGGGAACAAGGATCCTGGGAGATCATCCCAGAGAGAATATCCAGGCTCAGCTAGAAGGGCCAACCAAGGACGTTATCCCATGGCAAGATAGACAGTCCTTGCTATTGATAGAAAGGATGTGTAGCATGTAATTTACAAATAATATGTAATACTCTTTATTGTAAATTTCTTATAACCAATTGATTCTCACAGAATGCTTTTTTTTTTTTTTTTGGACAAAGCTGTTGGCAAATTAGTGTAATTCCAACATGTGGACATGAAAGCTGGTTGATATGTTTATGTTACTGAGTAAAATGAAATTCAAGTAATAAAGATGGTTGTCAGAATTCCACTTGTTCATCGGTAATGTGAGCAACTTTCAAACACTGGAAGTTTTCAAATACTGAAAGAAAATGTCCTCAATTTTTGGTGTTGTTTACAACGCAAGGCTATTATCACAAAATACTATTAAGCATAATTTGCATTAGTAACATGTTATCATTCTTAAGTCTATACAATCAATGAAACAGTAAATTAAGCCCTGATTTATAGTACTTGCTCATTACCATGGTGTAAATACTCCTTCTGTGGCTGATTTCAAGATAACACCAGGATATTATTGAGGGCAGAATTAGAACAAATGTGCTGTATCATTATTTTAAAGTGTCATCACCATATTCATATAATAGATGCAAACTTCAAGAGCACCAGTAATAACAAAATGTAGTAAAATAGTTAGGAAAGTGAAAAGTTTTTAAAAAATATATATTTTATTGATTTTTTTACAGAGAGGAAGGGAGAGGGGTAGAGAGTTAGAAACATCGATGAGAGAGAAACATCGATCAGCTGCCTCTTGCACGCCCTCTACTGGGGATGTGCCCGCAACCAAGGTACATGCCCTTGACCAGAATCGAACCTGGGACCCTTGAGTCCGCAGGCCGATGCTCTATCCACTGAGCCAAACTGGTTAGGGCGAAAGTGATACGTTTTTAGTATGTGTTCCCTTTGCTTTTAATTTAATTCTAAGTCTATGCAAATTTAATTCTTAATAATGACTGTATCTAACCATAAACACAAAATTTCAGAAATTTTAACAATTGGCTTTTGTGGACTGGTACAAATCTTATTTCTACATTACTGTGTGTCTGAATGAAGGGTAACCAAAGGGGTTACTTTGGCAAATAGCACTAGCTGACTACCCAAAAAACTATCCTATTTTTCCTTAATAACAAAATTTGATATTATTAGATGCAGCATATGTCAAGTTATAAAAGTATTTCTGCCCTTGCCTGTGTGGCTCAGTTGGTTGGAGTATTATCCCTTACATTGAAAGGTCTCTGGTTAGATTCCCTGTCAGGGCACATACTTAGGTTTTGGATTTGATCCCTGGTCCGGCACATGCAGGAGGCAACTGATCCATGATGTTCACTCACACACTGATGTTTCACTCTCTTTCCCTCTCCCTTCCTTTCCTTCTAAAATTAATGAAAGCATGTCCTCAGGTGAGGATTTTTTTAAAAAGAAAGAAATATATTTCTTAGCCTTCCATGTAGATAGGGGTGGCTGTGTAACATAGCTCTGGCTAATCAGATATAAATGAGTGAGACTTCATAAAATCTCCTTAAACATGAGCAGGAGGAAGTTGACATGTCCCCTTTGTCCTTTGCCTTTCCCATTTCTAATGGTCTGGTTAGGCTATGCTGCAGTGACAATTTAATCCCTAAATACCAGAGGCTTAACACAACAAAAGTTAATTTCTCACTTCATATCCACTGCAGGTACTAGGGCAGCTCTGATCCACACATCTTTCAGGGACCCACGTGCCCCAGCTCCACCATCTGGAATACACAGGCTCCTCAGGTGACAGACCTGCTCTGCTATGCTTCAGCCCAGAAACAAAACACTGCATTTCCCCATACAGTTCAGTGGTCAGAATTATTCATGTGGCTCTAACTGCAGGGCAGGCTAGGAGTGTTCCTTCATTAACTAGGAACATAAAACATCTAATTTGTTTAAGGCCATTATTTTTGGATTTGTTATAATCAAATATAATTCCTAAGCAATACAATCGATACTGATTTTTATAGGTTTACGATAGGAAGAGTCAGTGGCCTATAGAACACGTTATATTCTAATCCTGCCGGAAGTATATTTAATACCAGCAAATGAAACAAAGTGCAAGTGTACGGATCTCATACCTACTCTAACAAGACATCACGGTTCCAGTGTATGCCTAAGGCAGAGGGAATCGTGAGGAATACAGCTTTTACATGAGGAATAATTTTAAACATTAATGCAGTGTTCTCATTTGCCTTTCTGGTTATAAGACCTTTACCCTAATCAGCCTCGGTGTCCATCTGTCTGAGAAGAGATTAGAAAGTAAAGCAGAAGGTATGCAAACAGAAGAGGTAATATTCAACTCTTGACATTGGAAATCGGATTGTACAGCAAGACAATGCCCTGTGAGCCAGGTTATTTTCTTGAGAAAGGATTTTTCCAAATTCCCGTGTGTACCATTTACATATCAAGGCTAAGCCTGTCCTAAGGATGGATCTGCAGCCAGAAAGGAAAAAAGATATAACACAGAACTGAGAGACAAACCCACACATCTATCTGGTCCCTGACAATAACAGGAAGAGAGGGAAGGAAAGGAGACAGGGAAGGGGAATATTGCACCTGGACATAAATGTCCTGGTTCTGTCCTCTCTGAGCTTACCCTGAAACACAGAGGAAATGCATCAAGGCAGTGATGACAAACCCAAAGGTAAGCCAGGGCAGTCACAGAAACATGACAAACAGGGTTAGAGAGAGGAGCGCCTACAGTTTACCATTCCCGAGCTGTTCTTAGTTTTTATGAGGTGCCGATATTGAGTTGAAGTCAGTGGACATTCTGTGGGGTCTGTCATCGCTGGGTGAGATGCTGGGGGTGAAATGCCAGGTCAAAAGACAAGATTGAGACACAGCTCAGGGTTCAGTGAGATCTAGAGCTGTAGGGACTGAATGAGGAGATGAGGAGGCACAAAACACCACAGCAGCGTCACTAAGTCTAATCAGTAAGAGAATGCAGCATTCACAGACAACACGGCAAGGATTACAAAGGTGGGTACAGAACACCATCACAGAGACACGGTAGGCTCTAGCCAGCACACACCCACAGAGCAGCATGTGTCTCTTCCCGGCCCAACCTCACACCCTCACGAAGATGCACTGGCTTCCTTGCCCCTAACTAAACACAGGGATGTCCCTTTAGAGAAACAAGCAGGAAACAGGGTAGGCTTTTTAAAGACATAAACATCTTTTTTTCCAAGAGAGACTAAATTTCACTGCAAGGGACCATTTAAATTATTGGACTGGACTAAATTTAATCTTGATGTTGTATGCTTCCTAAACAGTTAATTTATATTGATCATCAGGGGGAGCATAAGTAACTACAGCCAAAATAGAGGAACCAGTCAATTCTCGGTGGTGGTGGGAATTAAATTTTGTGATCTCAACACAGAATATTTCTGCTGTCAGCCTCTCACAAGAATAGGCAGGGGAGGAAGAAAATGTTCTCTAGCCTCCTAGGTCAGTGGTTCTCAACCTTCTGGCCCTTTAAATACAGTTCCTCGTGTTGTGACCCAACCATAAAATTATTTTCATTGCTACTTCATAACTGTAATGTTGCTAATGTTATAAATCGTAATGTAAATATCTGATTTGCAGGATGGTCTTAGGCGGCCCCTGTGAAAGGGTTGTTCGACCGCCAAAGGGGTCGCGACCCACAGGTTGAGAACCGCTGTCCTAGGTTCTTCTGGCTAGTCTAATAATTAAGTCAATATGAGACAGATTAACAAGAGAAAACCTAATTTAATTACCAATGTACATATGGGAACCCCCCCACACATGAGAGTCAGAGACCCCCTCCCCCATGTAAGAGGTTTAGGGACAGAAAGTTAAAATGAGGTATGAATGGCATTCTGAGCTAGGGATGAGGAAAGATGCCTTGGGGCTTCAGAGGGAAGGTCACTGCAGGGTAATAAGAGCAAATGTTTAGTAATTAGAAGTTTGCCCTGTCATATAGATATGGCATAAAAAGTTAATTCCAGTAATAACTTTTATTATGGGCAAGGCCCCAAATTTCAGTTCTTCAAGGGAGATAGAAACATTTCTCTTGGACCCACAGTGTCTTGATTGCTTTCAGCTAAAAATGATTCACGTGCCTAAGTGGCTCATCCGAGGGAGGGCTGTTCTGAGCCCCTTCAATTATTTTGCAAGGTATGCTACTGATGCCATCAGATGTATAAAACAAGCAGAGATGCTTCACTGCAGGGCTGGCTGCTCACTGGCAAAAATGTTCTATTGTGCCTTGCACACAAATAGTTTAAAGATTCAGTACTATCCCTCCATTCATTCACTCCAGTTATTTGGTGAATAATCTGTGATACACTAATAGAAAGCCACAATTTTACCCTTAATAATCAGGATAGGGACCCCTCATGTATGTGTGTGTGTGTGCACATGTATATGGGACTGGCTACATAATTTGCAGGGCCTGGTGCAAAATGAAAATGCAAGATTCCTTATTTAAAAATTATTAAGAATTTCAAGACAGCTGCAGCAGAGCACTAAACTAAGTGTAGGGTCCTTCAAAGTGCAGGACCCTGTGATATTATTGCGTAGGTTATTCACCCATGAGGCAGGTCCTGCATGTGTATGTGTGTATATGCTTGTGTGTGTATGTGTTTGAGAATGACATTGTGCTGTTCTCCTTGGAGGACTTCATGGTGTAAAGATATCGTTTTCACTCCACTACACCAGGTTTTAGAGTTAATACAGATCTACAAGTGAGGGGCTGGCCCTTTTTCGAAAACATCTTTAAGCCTAGGCTAGTGATGAAAAACATGTGAACCTGTAAACTCCGGTTTAAATTTCCACTCACTAGTTGTGAGCTTGTTGGTACATTACTTATTTTCTCTGTGCCTCAGCTTCCCAATCTATAAAATGGGGATATACAAATATCCCTAGCCATGGAGTTACTAAGGATATTAAAAAATAAATGAATTGGCCCAGCTGGTGTTGCTCAGTGGTTGAGTATCAATCCATGAACAAGAGGTTATGGTTTGATTCCCAGGTTGCAGGCTCGATCCCCATTAGGGGGCTTGCAGGTAGCAGCTGATGGATGATTCTCTCTCATCATTGATGTTTCTCTATCATCACTGATGTTTCTATCTCTTTTTCCCCTCTCCCTTCCTCTCTCTGAAATCAATAAAAACATATTTTTAATAAATAAATGGATTTATATTTGTGAAGTGCTTAAAACACATCTTGCCATATAGTAAGTACTACATATTTGTTAAAATAAAAATTTGTGGAGTTTTTTTATGTAAGAAGTTAAACCTTTTTTCCACAAAGAATGTAGATGGGCCCCTCCTCTATAAAGGTCCTGAAGAGAACCATTTATGTCCAGAGGCTATCTGGGACAAGAAAGGCATGTTGATTTGAGAGTCTCCTAAGATGTGAATGGAGGGAACAAAAGACCTTATATTTAGGAAGCAAAGGACACCTGGGGCTGACCACCCCCAAAGTGCATTTATATTTTCTGCTTTCATTACGTATATAAGTAAATAACTTAAAATAAACAAAAAGAAAGCCAATAACAACAAAACTTCAGTACATTCTTTTAGTTGCCATGGCTCTGTAAAGGACTTGAGTATTACATGGAAGACAAACACAGCTGACTCATAAACTCTTAAGTGATTTCATTGATATGGTGCAGGAAAAGGGCTAAGGGTTATATTGCCTAGCTCAACAGCATGGAATTTGGCTAGGTTATGTTTTGCAATGTCTGAATAGGAAGAGTCTTTGGCCTAGGAAAGAGAAGGACAGAGAGAGATTGAGAGAGAGAGTCTTATTATGAACTGTTTACGTGTGCATGTGGAGGCCAGATGATTGTCTTAAACTTTCTTTGTTTGGACCATCAAGTATCCTTTGATTCCACACAGTCTGACTCAGGTAGGCATCTGGTGTCCTTGTTCTTGTCTCCTCCCTTCACATTGTCTTGCATCTTTAAAATAAGTGGATTCACTTTGTTTTTCCTCAGCTTTATCTTTTGCAATAAAAAATCCATGAGACTGTGGCTTTGATGGGTTAATTTTTTTTTCTTAAAATTATGTTAAAATAAAAATATACCTATTTAAATTTTTAAAAAAGTTTACCCATATGCTTCCTAAAATTATCTCTTCAACTACTGGGGTTCTGACCTAAGAGAAGCTAGAATCTACAAAGGTTAAAAGCAGCTACCTAGTGCCGGAAGCAAGAAATATCATAAAGGCATGATGGGTGAGTCATACTCTAGGAGTGGGATGTCAGATGTGGAGCAGGTCTTCTCTCCCTTTTTTCCACAAAGAAAGTAGATGGGCAAATGCTGGGATGAGAATTCACTCTGAGCTAAGAATTGGTGGGAAATGTATTGGATAGCGATGAAAAATAAATAACAATAACAAGGACTGGGCTAAATCATGTCTAACCACTGAACTGAACTCTCAGCCGCAACAACTTGAGGATCTCAGGAATCTTTCCTTGCAACCGTTGACCCTCATGGTCCTTGCCAGAGTAACAGGAGTGGCGGGAGAGCAAGAAGGTCAGAGGTTCCAGATTCCTAGAAAGGACCGTATCAAAAATGAATGAGCTTGGGATCCACACTGGGCAGAAGATCTGTCATCCACAAGGCACTGATGGACAAGGAGTGCCTCTGGGTCAGTATGAGATGAGGACAGCTTTCCGTGACAATAAGCAAATTAGAAGATTAAACAAAACACACCCCATTCCCACCTCCCTACACATCTTTTTTCTTTCCAACTAAGACAATTTTTTTTTTTTATCTTCACTTGAGGATGATATGATTTTATTGATTTTTAGGGAGAGAGAGAGAGAAACATTGATGTGAGAGAGAAATATTGATAGGTTGCCTCCCTTATCTGCCCCAACTAGGGATGGAACCTACAACCTAGGTATGTGCCCCTGACCAGGAATCAAATCTGCAACCTTTTGGTGTATGAGATGATGCGCCAAACAACTAAGGCACCCGGCCAGGGTGACAATTTTTTTTTTTAAGTCTACAGACATTCCATTTGATCTTAAATCTACTCTTTAAAGAAATAAAAGGACATCCCTACTTTTGACATAAGCTCTAAAATGCATGAGAAGTTCCTTGTAAAAATTTATAGTCTTTGCAAAAATTGTCTTTTTGCATAGATTTTTTTTAACATTTTCAATTACAGATTTATAGCAGAATTTTTTCATAGGCTTGAATTGTCTGTTTAATATTAAAATGATTCTTGTAGGGAGCCATCTGTTACATGATCAGGCATGGAAATTCTTTACAGAGCTTTACATCAGCCCTCGCTACAATGCTTGTCATGCTTCAAATATCCTCGGGCACTTGTGTTTCCATTTAGAGGAGCAAGGTGAAGGACTTAGAGGCAGGACATGATGTCTCCTTGATTATTCAGTGGCTGTTACTAAAAATGTTGTGTTCAGCATATGGTTTGCTGGATTGTCTTTTTCCCTAAACTAGCCTCAACATTTTCCTTTATTATGACAAAACAATATCCTGGGAAAAGGACACTTTGATAATCCTTGAATCTCCTGTCAGAACACACTGCTCATTGCATTAATCAATTTATTTGTTTCTTTAAAAACATTGTTTTATCTTTTTAAAAACATAACATGCTTCAGCTCACTTTTCCCCTGTGTGCTATTATAATTGAGACAACTCTATTTTACCAGGTTTCATCTCAAGTGCTCACTCTGAATCTCTGGGCTGAAAGCTGCCTGAAAGTGTGTGCTGGGAAGGATTCTGAGGCTGTGCTGTGGCTTAACAGGAAAGATACCACCATTCATTATTTATGTCTGCTATGGGTGTAGGAGTAGTGAGTATGGGCCACATACAATTTATTTACTATCACTGACATATTTGTTTTCTCTGTCCCCCATTATGTGCTCATTAATAAGCATTGTGAAATGGCTGACCTTCGGGCAAACATACAGGGTAAAATTAACTCCTCTATCTGGGAACCAAACCTGAACCTAACAATAATAACATTAACAATGACAATAGTAGAAGCTACATTTGTTGAGCACATTTGCTATGTTATAGGCAAATTACTGTAAGTGCTTTACAAAAATTCAGTAATTTCATTTATCCCTCACAGACATTCCACAATATAGATATTATACTCCCAATTTCAGACAGAAGACTAAAGTTCAAAGAGGTTAAGTACCTTTACTAAGTTTAACACTATACTAAAAACACCCTCATAAATTTGTTCACACGGCCATTCCCCAGAAGAGGACTCACACAATTCTTTTTCCAGTCTTGTTGAGATATAATTGACATACAGCATTGTATAAGATTAAGGCAGAGAAAGTAGTGATATATATATAGTTTATTTAACATGCATCACCTCACATAGCTATACTTTTGTTTTCTTCTGTACAATCTTTTGAATTGAATAGTTTAAAAAACTGTCTTATGGAGAAAAGACAGATGCAATGTTTGAATTTTTATCCTTGCTATTTCTTCTTCTGACTTGGAAACTGTAAGTCAGCCCATTTCATCTCACCTCATCAATGCATTCACTGAAGAATTAATCAAATAAGGAGTTACTTAGTGTTTTTATATGCTAAGTACTGGGGACTCAGATATATACCAGGTCCTCTCTCCATATAACTTAACAGAAACATTTCTCTTCTCATCTAACCCTTCTTCTTCATAGCAGTCAACACAGGTGATCACTCCATCCTTGAAACATTCTTTATTTCATCCTGACCACCCTCCCTTCTTATTTTCCTACTCCCTCACCAGCCACTCTTTCTGTCCCTATTGCTGGAATTTTATCCTCTACTTAATCTTAGCACAGGCCATATTCTCATCTCTGTGTACATAGTCTTTCTAGTTCATGGCTGTTAAACAGAAATATAATGCAAACCACATCTGTGATTTTAAGTTTTCTAGTAGCCACATTTAAAAAAAAAAAAAAAGGTAAAATTAATGTTAAAGTCTTAACATTTTATTTAAACCAGTACATTCAAAATATTATCAGTTCAACATGTAATCAATATAATAAAAATTGTTTTACATTTTTGGCACTAAATCTTCAAACTCTAGTGTGTAATTTATACTTTGCACTTCCCAATTTCGATGCTAAATTTTCATTGTAAATACTTGATCTGTATTTAGATTTCACAAAATTTACTGTGGAAAAAGTAGATTCACATACCCAAGTTATTTCAAAAATTTAAAAAAGTTTTCCAATAACTGAATTATTACTTTTTATATTTAAATTACTTACAATTAAAAGGAAGCCCTAGGGCAACTAAGCCCAGCTGGTTTGTTCAGTGGATATATCACTGGTCTTTGGACTGAAGGGTCCCAGGTTCAATTCTGGTCAAGGGCACATGCCCGGGTTGCGGGCTCCATCCCCACTGGGGGAGGAAGGGCATGCAGGAGGCAGCCGATTAATGATTCTCTCTCATCATTGATGTTTCTATCTCTCTCTTCCTCTTTGAAATAATTAAAAAATTTTTTTCAAAAAGTTTAGTTCAGGGGTCTCTCCCCCTCCCCATGTGGGAGTCTGTGCTTGTTTACCAATAAATTTTCACCTTTTTCTATACCAAAAAAAAAAATCCTATCTAATAAAGACAGAATATGCAAATTGACCATCACTTCAAGACAAAGATGGCGGAGCCCACAGCCAATAAAAAGGGAATGTGCAAATTGACGCAACAAAGATGGCAGCAGCCGGGCCAGGATGCTTGCGACATGGGCATTTTGCCCTGCCCTGGCCGCTCGGGGCCTCTGGGCAGCGTGTGAAGGCAGAAGGCAGCTCTAGGCCATAGCGAAGGCAGAAAGGTGGCTCTGGGCCAGAGCAAATGTGGTGCCGGCAGCCAGGGGAAGAAAGGCCTATTCTTACATGAATGTTCATGTATCAGGCCTCTAGTAAAATAATAAAATAATTTTAAAAAGTAAGTTTAGTTCATCAGTCATACTAACCACATTTTGAGTGCTTGATAGCCACATGGAGCTAGTGTTTACTGTATCGGACAGTGTAGCTCTAGTTATCTCATATATTTTCATGGCTTCAAATGCCCCTCATAAGCTGATGACTCCAGAACTTATCTTTACAGTGGAACCTGTTCTCTGAGTCCTGAACTGTACACTTAAAGATCTACTTGGATATCTCAAAGGCATCTTAAACTTGGTATTTCTAAAATGGGATTATTATTTTGAATGGATATATACTTTATTTTTTATCAGCTCTACTGAGGTGTAGTTAACAAATGAAATTATAAGATTAAATGGAATTTTGATTTCCCACCCCAAACGTGATCCTTGTTAGTTGCCTTAGGTTGGATTTCCAGAAAAACAGAGTCTGAGAGGAATATTTGCATGCAGGAAGTTTATCATGGAGCATTCTCAAAACCAGTGCCTGTGAGGGAATCAGAGAAGCAGGAATGGGCAGAGGGAAGTACGATCATCTTGGGAGTTGCAACAATGGCTTCAGCTGATTCCATGGGGACCTGTAGAACTGTTTTCTGTGACAGGGACCTACAGAGATGTCCCAACCTAAAATAAGAGGGCTAAGCCTTTGACCCCTTTATCTACCAACCAGTCATTGGCTGTGGGCTGTGCCTGAGGTGTTACCTTGAGTAAGAGAAATACCCAGAGAGAGATATAGCTGTAGGCACTTAGCAACCAACATTTCCTGAGCTGAGGGAATGAGGGCTACCTTCCCACAGGGGAAATGAGAGGAACACCACAGCACCCACTCAACAGTCTTCCCCATCGTTGTAGTAATCTGATTCTCCAGACATTTTATAAAGCCAACATCCTAAGAATCATGCTTTACTTTGTACTTTCCAAATAGTTGAAACAAAAGTCAGTCTTCCTCCCTTAACCCTCTATACTTACTCTTCCTGCATCCTGGAATCCCCCAGCTCACACCAGCCACCTCTTTTCCTCCTCCTATACTCCATCTACTCACCTACCCACATACACATTCATACATATCCTCCTCCATCAGTTCCAGATCTCAGCTTAATTGTTACATCCTCGGGAAGTTTTTACCTAACTCCCTTATCTAAAGTGAGTCACTTCAGTTTGTAATTACTTTATTGCTTATTTGTTCATTTTCTGTCTCTCTCAATAAAATTGTAAGCTTCATGAATATGTGTTTGTTATGTCTTGTTTATGTAACCCAGGTATCTAACCTAGCACCGTGTTATAGCCTTTGGCCTCACAGTCTGGGTTTATAGAATGAATGAATGGGGGGCAGAATTATTAGGGTAGGCAGAGAAAAAAGACAATGATCATAAATGAACATGGCCTGGTGGAGCTCGGCCAAGGAAGAATAACCTGCAAAAAGGTAATATGTTAGCTGAATCTTAAGCAAGTAGTGAGGTGAGCTGGATAGAGAAGATGGACATTCATTCAGCCTCATTACTTAATGTGTTTCTTTAAGACTTGCTCCTTTCTTTTTTCAATATGGAACGCTTCACGAATTTATGTGTCATCCTTGTGCAGGGGCCATGCTAATCTTCTCTGTATCATTCCAATTTTAGTATATATGCTGCCGAAGCGACCACTTGCTCCTCTCTTATTCTGGATACCTGGAACCACAATCCCTTCCATATCCACTCAGTCAATTTCCTCTTTACACTCAAATCCCAGCTCAGTCTCTCCCTCTCACATTTTTCCCTGCCTGGAAGACTCCCTTAAAAAGAGCAGAAAAAAAAAATGCCAGCCTCAGCTCAACTAATTTGGAAATTCTATGTGATAATAATGAGTTCTTCTTTGTGGCTATGAGATATTACCCCATATGACTCATTTTGGATAATTCAACAAAACTACTGTTGATTCAATGCAATTTTTCAAAATTCTCCTTTAATGATTTGGTCAATTGTCTGCATTTTGAGCTATATATCTGAATTGAGTGGTCAATTCAAAATACTTAAGTGGATTCAGTAGTTAAGTGAGCTTTACAATAGTTGGTCAGAGTAAATTATCAGTGCCATCTATCTAATGGGCCTTTCATGAAAATTAGTTGTGACCTTAGTGGTGATAATATGGAACAATGACCTTATGGTCAAATCCCTCAGTGTAAGAGTGAAGTAAAAAATAGTAATTGTTAAAAGGTGATATATCCAGTTCCCTAGAGTAGCTCCTAATGCCAAGAGAACCAAAAGCCTGATAGTGTTGATTGCTAGCTTCAAAATCCTCCAATACAGGTTCGAGTCAATTCTATGGTCCCACCTAATATTATTGATGATGTATAGATTGACTATGGCCTCCATTTACATCTTGTCAGGAACCAATAATATTTCACATCCTCTAGAAAAAAATAAATAGAAATATCAAAAGGAAATTACTTTCTCTGGCTGGTGTAGCTTAGTTGATTGTAGCATCATCCCATGGTGGAGCTCGGCCAAGGAAGAATAACCTGCAAGGTCACTGAAAGGTCACGGGTCAAATTCCTGATCAGGGCACACACCCAGTTCGATTCCCAGTCAAGGCTTGTGTGGGAGGCAACCAATCTAAGTTTCTCTCTCATATCTATGTTTCTCTCTCTCTCTAAAAATCAATAAAAAATAAAATACTTGTCAAAAATAAAAAGAGAAAGAAAATTGTCTTTATGGGCCAAAAACAGAATTGAATGAGTGGTGCACTGTTGTTTATATGCAAATCAAATAAGAGGCAAGGAAAAAAAATCAGCCTAAGCTAATACTTTATGTCCTGTTTATGTGTCTGTTTTCAAGGCTGTTTACGCTATTTTGCCTAAGCAAAGCTTTTGTTTGCCTTGTTTAAAGTTTGCTTTGCTTTGAAAAGTTAGCACATGGAAGAATTTCCTACAAACTAGTTTCTCTGAGGCAAAATTTGAAAGTGAGAAATTCAAACACTGCTAAATGCAAAGATAATAACTGTACTGAAGTCCATTCCCAGCTCTAATATCAGTTTACCTCCTTTTACCCAACAGTTGCTTAGACAAAAGATGTGTGAACTGACCCAATTCACAAACCAACTCGGATATTCCCAAACAGATATCTAATGTTTGAGCTTCAGCTGATCTACCATTAACAATGAAGCAGGCCAATTTTTTCTTCTGTACTTTTTCTCATGAATACAATAACATTAATGTAAAGAAATCTGCATCAATTCCACCATCACAATGACTTTGACTTGAACTCCTCAGCTTATTGAAAGTCAAGCATCTTTTCTTATTTCCCATCATCTAGCTTAGTATAATTCTAACCCTTTCCTCTATCTCCTCCTCTCAGTTCTAAGAATACAAGTTTCTTCCCAGGCCCAAATCAAAGATGCTTAACACTGCCTTTTACCCTTCTGTTGCTTACTTCACATATTTGGATCTTTAGCAAATGCTGTGTCTTATTTTCTTATCTAAGACTCTTTCTTCCTTTCTCCTTTGCCCACAGACTCATTTTTCACTTTTCAATAAGTATGTCAAGTTTTTTCATCCTCTCTGACCACTTTCTACTTCTACATCGTATGCAAAGTATATGAAAACAAGCTCTTCTATCTTTCCTAACACTTGGATTGTGTCATCATTTTTTAAAGACATTACTGACATCTATTGTTTCCATATGCAAGTCAAATTCTCTGTTTCACAGTTCTCAACGTTACCCTTTTCCCACCACATGATTCCCAATCCCTCTGCCTGCCTTCATTTCTCTTTAAATTCCACATCCAGATTGTTTCCCTGGATGGGAAGCAGGGCACATCATTCATTCCAAATCACCTTGACCTCTCCTGGTACGCATTCTTGCTTACTTGACAATTGGAATGATATGAAAAGGATTTTATATGAATGAGGTCTCTCATTCTTTCCAAGTTCTTCAAAGAACTACTATAGTTAAATAATTTTTGAATTAGGTTAGTGGTAGCCATGACTCAAAGATAGACAAAATCCTTTAATCTATTTTTATCCTTAATCTTTTCCATTAAAACCTTTGTATACTATGTTAGCACACTTAGTACATTTTTAAAACTTTGTAACTAATTATAAATGTTAGAAATCAATTTTGGGTTAGGCTGCTTGGGGCTGATGATATGTTATTTGATTTTCCACAGTATGTGAAAGAACAACATAGGCAGCTTCCCTCTCTTGGGAGGTAGGTGGAACAGTGTGTCTCTGTCATCTGAGAGTGAAGGGAGAGTGTAAATTTTATGTCTGCTACATCATGTACCTGAAAGAGTAACCCCTCCTCTATCTAGTTCTGCAAAGTAATGTGCTTTGTGTAATTAGTTCACATTCATGGCCTTTAAATTAAAGAACAAACTATTGGCTCATATTCTACTCTTTGCCTCCTCGCTGTTCCCCACAATTGAAATCAGAATTATCTCATAACTTACAATTCAGTTTATATTGTACCTAATCGATTTTATAACTCTCCTTGCTAATGCTGATAACATTTCTATATTAACACATCTTTAGTAACTCTCCCTATGGGAGGATAGGGGCCAAAAAAGGGAATTATAACAACCAAGAAACTTTTGAACATTGTTTAAGCAGTTTTAGGAAAAGGTTTGGTGATTCCAGTTCCACTCAAAAAAAAATTACGTGGGAAACATTTCTCTATAGGCTGTTTTCAGCTAATCCCTTTAAGCTTTGTATGGACATTTACTGGTGTCTATAGATGCCTTTATCTCTTGTTTTTCTCTTTTTTCAGAGACATTTGTTAGACAGTGAGGTACCCTTTTGATTTCAAGATAAGCCATCTTTTGAGAATATATTAGAGAAAATCCAATAATGTTGTGAAAGAATATTTCAAGACACAGAATGCTGTTCATGCTATATTCCGTTAAAAATGTTATAAAGCAACATGTATTACATAATCTCATTTTTATTTATGTCAAGTTATATATATAGATATAGATAGATAGATATAGATAGATATATAGATATAGATATAGATATCCAGAGAAGGCAATATACAAAAATCACAGAAGTAAAATTGTTATAGCTCATCTTTATATCTTTTCCCCCAAAATTTGACCACAAAGGATACATTGTATTAAAAGTATTTTTGTAGCCCGGCCGGTGTTGTTCAGTGGTTGAGCATCAACCTATGAACCAGGAGGTTCACAGTTCAATTCCCAGTCAGGATACATGCCTGTGTTGCAGGCTCAATCCCCAGTAAGGGTTGTGCAGGAGGCAGCCGATTAATGATTCTCTCTCATCATTGATATTTCTATCTCTCTCTCCCTCTCTGAAATCAATAAAAAATATTTTTTAAAAGTTATTTTTTTTATAGAAAATAGTATTTTTACTCTCCTTTATCACATGCTGTAGATTGTGACCAGCAGAATGCATATTAGGAAGCTTCCATTACTAATGACTAAATGATGAAGACTGTCCTTTATTGTATTCATCCCCCCATTTAAAAAAGTATTCAACTGGTAATTTATCAAAATCAACAACGAAAACAGGCTAACAGAAGGACAAGAGAGTCATTTCACTTTTCAGAAAGCACTCAACAATTAGAGAACACATAGCTCTCTGCCAGCTGCCTGCTCCAGCAAGTGGCAGAGATAGCTGCTCTGTTCCTGACATGAAGAGAAGGAACAGCAGGTTTGGAGAGGATGAGAAGCTTCCTCCTCCATTATTCTGGAGTCCTGGCCCCAGACATGTGGTAAAAAACTAACAATTATTGATCTTACTATGTGTATACACTGTTCTAAGAACTTTTTTTGTGTTAACTCATTTAATCATTCCTCAAATTCTATATAGTGGAAACTATTATTACCCTGATTTTATAGATAAAGAAACTGGAGCATAAAGACACATCTCAGCCAGTGAGTGGCATATCTGGGGTTGGAATCCGGCAGTGTGGCTGGCTCCACAGCTCACTCTTTTAAGCTTCATTCCTTACTGCCTCTCATATGTCCCAACTGAAATATGGTCCAGGCCTCCCAGTAATAAGACACTCCAGTCCTGGCCAGAGTGGTCAGTGGTAGAGCATCAGCCCATGCATCAAAGGGTATATATTTGAGTTGCAGGTTCTCGGAGCTTGTGCGGGAGGCAACCAATCGATGTCTCTGGTTGGATCCTCCTACCCCAAAGCAGATCCTAGTTGGAGGACTTGGGTGCAGATAGTTTATTTGAGGTTATTCTGAGAAGCAGGAGGGAGTAGGGAAAATGAGACAAGAAAGGAAGAAAAGGCAATAAAGGTATCATTAACTTTGCTATGGTCATTCAGTCTTGTTCCTCAAAGAATCCTCAAGGTATCACAAAGAACCTGCCACAAACTGTCCCACTCAGGGATGGGGAAACCTGGGTATTTACCCATCAACAGTATCTCTTGTTGATCAAGAAACTCTATTGGGAGAGACAAATCCCTAACACTCTGGGCTGCTCTATAGGCAGGCTGAGTAGGATGCCCTGGTGCTGGACAAAGCCCTCAGGCAGAGAAACAGAGAGGCTCATGAATTGGGGTGGGAAGCTGTCAGTGTGAAGAGCAAGTGTCCACCCAGAACTATAGGAGAACTAGGGCCACGGGCTATGGGGCAGGGCCTCAATAGTGCCTTTACAAGTGAGTGCTCCGTCAAATCTATGATGGCTCAAGTTTTCTACAAGGTTTTGTTAGAGGAAAGACCAGTACTTGGGGGATCTCAGACTAGTCTCCAGACCAGCAACATCAGCATCTCTTGTGAACCTGACAGAAATGCCAATTCTTGTGAACCTGACAGAAATGCCAGACCTTCTGAATCAGAGAGTCAGGGAGTGTTGCCTAGCAATCTGTTTTTAAAAGTCATGTAGGTGATTCTGATGAACATTAAAACTCTATAAACCACAAGTGTAATGATGGAAAGGACCCCTCCAACAAGTCAATTTATCTTCCTAGGGAAGACTGAGATTTAGAACTTTTCTAATGCTAAATATTCAGAATCCAGGTCTCCAAAACTTAATTCCTCCTGGAATGATTCAGACACTTTTCTAGATTTATGTATTAGTTAGGGTAATGGTAAGCTGCTATAACAAAAAGGACCCAAAAGGCAATCCTATAAATAAAAGTCTAATATGCAAATTGTCCCCTCCACCGGGAGTTCCACTGTTCACTATGATGTGTGCTGACCACCAGGGAGCGGCACAGAACATGGCGGGTGTCGGCAACACAGCACTGGCAGCAGGCAGCAATGGAGGTGCTGCTGGCCCTGATAGGCCCCAGTGAGAGCGGGACCACAGCGGGATGGTGGAGGTGAGCGGGCAGCACCAGGCCAAGGTGAGTGTGAGTAGGGGCCCAGTTGCCCCGCTGAATGCCCTGCAGACAACGACCAGCAGTGGCGGCCGGAGGGGGGGGGGTGCGCCGCCTGGCTCTCGGTACCGAGGGAGCTAGGTAGGGGCCCGGCCCTGACCCATCACCCCGCAGATAGTAACCAGCAGCCGGCAGGCCCTGATTACCCAATTGGGGCCAGGCCCCAGGCTGGTATGGGAAACTGGGTGTGGGTGGCTGAGACCAACCTCCCATGGTGTCCAGGTGGGGGGCTACGGCCTCTCGCTGGCTACCTGGGGGCGGGGGTGATGGGGATGGAGGTGTGGTGAGGATGCAGGGTGTCTGCTGAGCACCCGCAGGGCCTCTTCTGGGTGAGCCGAGTCGCAGCTGCCAGGACCACAGGGACAGGTCAGGCTCCCCGTGGTTCTGTGTGGCACTGTTGGGCAGCCCAGAGGCCTACACTGCACCCAGGCCCGCAGCTTCGGGCTGCACTCACCACTCTGTATGGGGACTTGGCACTGTGACTCAGGTGGAGGTGGGCGTGCGGGGGATCTGGGGGCCCAGGTGCTGCCCAGGGTCCAGAGGTCAGCTGAGACCTGCCCTTCCACGCCAGAAGCTCATGCTTCAATTGCCGGCCAGGCCTAGGGACCGCACCCCATGCATGAATTTCGTTGCACCGGGAATCTAGTAGCTTAAATAAGGTAGAAACTTATTTCTGATGTAACAGTCTAGCTAGCCAGTATAGGCTGGTGGAACAGTTCTCTCCTATGAAATCATTCAGGGACCCAGGTTCTTTCCATCTTGGGGCTCTACCATTTCCTTAAGTGGTATGTGCCTCTGGATAGTCAAGGTTAAGTCAAATTCTCACCATAGGATGTGGTGAATAGAGACAAAGACCAGAGCCAAAAAATTATCTTAATTTGCAAGTGACACAGTATTCAAACATATCATATCCTCAAATATTTTATCACTTATATGACCACATGTAACTGCAAGGGGGACTGAAAATGTAGTCTCCAGCTCAGCAGCTTTGTTCCCAGGAAATAAGTATATGGAGGACAGCTAGCAGACAGTCATAGCATGTGTCAGAATAACAGATCTCCCTAGAGCTGTTACTGCTATTGATAGTTTTTGTTTTGCTTTGTGATGTATTTGCTTACATCTTACCTTATTCCATGAAGGCATTAAGGCACCTTCAGTACATGAGTTAGAAGATCTCATTCAGATGGTTAATTAAGACACACAATTACTTTATAGGGTGAAGCATAATCCATTAGCATCTCTTAAGGATATTCATATTCAGATGTAACAGGCCAGATACCTGTCACCCAGTGAAGGGTTACTCTGAGAGTGGGACTCAGAACAGCGCTGTTCTGAAGGGAATAGAGGTGCCCAATGGCATGAAAATTTCCAGATACAAGCAAGAAGGAGAGGGAGCAAAGAGAGGACGAACCCAAAGGAGGATAATATTATCTGAACTCAAACCTGTTCTCACTGCAATTTTGCCCAGACTTGGCAGCATTAGGAGATGGACAAGTCTGTCCCTCACCTATGGGTTCCAAATACACCCAGCCGAGGTACTTGTCCAACAGGTTAATTCCAAGGTTTGGCTAGCAAGTGCCTAAAACTGAGTGAGCAATTCATGACAAGACTGGGAGGAGCCAGAAGGCTGGGTCAAGGCTGAAGTGCTCTAGGACTCCAAGGTCCCAGGACAAAAGTGTAATGAACTATGAACTGCAAGTCTAAAAGGGAAACATTTAGAGAAAAAAAAGGGGAGGGGGAGGAGGAAGAAGACGAGGAGGAGGAGGAGGAGGAGGAGGAGGAGGAGGAGGAGGAGGAGGAGGAGGAGGAGGAGGAGGAGGAGGAGGAGGAGGAGGAAGCAAAAACCAAGAAAAGGAGTAAGTGGAAATAGAGCAGAATATAACCAGGTGGGAAATAGAGTGAGATGGGCTATTTCTCAGAATGGAGCTGGATGGTCACATTTCTGGTTGATGGGCAAGTTCTGACTTGGAATAGCAAAAAGAATCAGGGTTGGTGTGAGAAAAGAAGACACAGAAACAATGGTATCCTGAATAGTGTAGCTCTCAGAACTAAAGGCAGAGAACCACATCTCTATTATTTCTAAAGTAGTATGTCACCTCAACACAGTCTCTGGGCATGGATTTAAAATAACAGTTTAGAATAAATCACAATTAGAAAGCTAATTAACTGAAGCAATGCATAATAAAAGACACAGGCCTTGAATTGTGGCCCTGAAACCAGCTGACTTGTGCTTTTGTTTTCTTTTCTTCTAGGAGGAGGGACTATAGATTATATCTAAATATATCTCAGTTAACCTAACAAATAAGCATGAGCACAATTAAGCCAGCCGAGTAGAGTAAAAAGTCTCACAGATGTCAGCAAGCTGCAAAGTTCTTTTAAATTTAAAGCTTCTATAAAGCCTAAAAGGAAATACCAATCAGCAACCCTTTATCCTTTTAATGAAGGCCAGTAGCTCATATATTTTTATCTCTTTGCTTTACACTACACAGATAAAGCCTCAGAGAGTATGTTGTTTTTCTGATCACCACAAAATTAGCAGAAAATTGTATATCCAAAACTATTACTCTCATTACTTCATTATTTCTTTTAATAGACAAGAAATCTTTAGCACGATTTAATTATGCTCACCTGCAAATATAGCATGCTGAGTTTCAGATATGCAAAAGAAATAGACTTTTTTAGATATTGTAAAGATCCCAGCACACTCTGGGGCTCTGTTACTATGCACAAAACTCTCCCTGGCAAAACAGGGAGAATTTGTTTTTTATACCTCCCTCCCCACCCTTCCCCTCCGCTGTTCTGGGACTTTTTCTCCCACCTTCAGCCCAGGTTCACTAAGCTTTCTCAATGTGATGGCATGATCTGGAGCTTAGACTCTGGAGCCACTGTGCCTGAGGTTACATTACAATACTGCCACTAATACATTGGTTGGACAAATTACTTAAACTCTCTGGACTCCATATTCCTCATCTATAAAATGAGAACAAACCTAATAGTTGTGAGAATTAAGCCACTTAACATTGTAAAGCCCTTTAGACCAATAGCTAGCATTTAGTAAGTACTCAGTATGTTAAATGCTTTTTCATCTTCAACTGACTAACACATACACTAAGATACCCCACCCTTACATGAGCTGTGACAGTGTTCCAAGACCTCCAATTATCCTGCCTATCTTGTCTTTAAATCTTAACCTCCTTTAAGTTCTTCCTTCATCCAGCTGATGGAGAGAATAGGTTGAACATAAATTAGAGCAGGGTTTCTCAAGTTGTCCGTCCAAATCACATGGGGACCTTGTTACAAGGCAGGTTTGGATCCAGTAGGTGTGGAGTAGAGCCTGAGATTCTGCTAATGCTGCTGGTCCTGGGGCCATAATTTGAACAGAAGAGGTTGGTGGCATCTAAATCTAGATTCTAATCCCCTCAAGAGCTCTGGGACCAGGGGCAAGTTTCTCAACTTCTGCCAATCTGTTTAAGCTCAAATGTACCTCAATGGATCAGGGTGAGTTTTAATGAATTGGTGGTTATAAGATGTTCAGCAAAGCACCTGGCATGTAGCAGTATACTCCCAATAATTGGTAGTTATTAAGTTGTTAGGAGCAGGTTTTTAATATTAATTCCCAAAGGAATTTGCATTTTAAAAGAGGTAACATAGCTGCATTTAACTGCTTTAATTTTAACTTGTAATATCAAATAAGAAAATTATAAGGTACTCCTGACCACTGGTGTTCCTGTAACCAACTTCTAGGCCAAAGGTAAAAATATACAAGGCAAGCTCTATAATCCCTAAAACAAAATTCCAGCTCTGCTACCAACAGCACAGCCTGTAGGATTCCTGAGTCTGCAGTTAGCCAGCAACACAGATCTACTTCAACACTTGACCAGTGACTTCTGCTTCTGGCCAAAATAGAGTAACACGGACAGTTATTTTCCACCTGAAATATACAAACAAACAAACCAAAAGATAAAATACATAAAACAAAGGTTTGCAAGACTTTGAATCAGGCAATGAAAGAATTCTTTTTTGCTAATCCTAACTTGAGGATATTTTTTCCATTGATTTTTTTTAGAGAGAGTGATAGGGAGGGAAGGAGGGGATAAGAGAGAGGGAGGGTGAGAGAGAAATATTGATGTGAGAGAGACTCATAAATTGGTTGCCTCCTGCACGCACCTCCACCAGGGCTGGGGTCAGAACCTGCAACCAGGTACTTGCCCTTGACTGGGAATCAAACCCACAACCCACTGGTGCATAGGCTAACGCTCTAACCATTGAGCCACAATAGCCAGGATAAGACAGTAAATCGTGATAGAAGGAAAACAATTGAGGGCCTTGAGAAAATTTCTAAACCACATTATGGATCAAGAACCCAGGTGGACCCCAGGAGGCTCCATGTTTCAGTTCAGGAGACGAAGCTAAGACAAAGCTAAGAAACCTTGGTGACCAGTGTTTTCAGAACAGAGTAGCAGAGAAGAGAGAGCTACAAGGAAAAAGAGCTCTGGACATCTGTACAAAAACAGATTAACCTGTAACCTGTATTGACAGAAATCAGATCAAGGAACAGTGGGAAAGAAGGGATTGCCAAGGAGAACTAGGAAAGCTATGGGAATGATGAATATGTTCATTGTCTTGATTCTGGTGTACACATGTCAAGGCTCTTTATATGCACACCTCATTGCAGTTCATTGTTTGCAGTTTATTTCACCTCAATAAAACTGTCAGTCAAAAAACTTCATCTGCAACCCCAGTGTCTGTCTATGTGTTTACCTGTGGTTCTAAGGCGTTGCAGGGATCACTCAGAGAGTGGTGAAGCTTGGACCTGATTCACTCCCTCCCTCCTCTTCAATATCTAAGCTGTTTCTCAATCAGGTCAAGTCTCTGACTCTATCACTTGATTCAGAATTACAGTTTCACTTCATGTCTTTGCTTTTAACAACAGGAGGAATGTCAAGCACTTTTTAAGTAACTCCCATTAAAAAGCCCTAGGGACACGCACCCCCCCCCAAGCCCCCTCCCCCCGCCCCTCACCCTTAAAGTGAGCTTGGTGAAAAACAGCAAAAGCATACTTTTTCTGGCAACCCAGGAAGGGCAGACTGTCTCAAAGGTTTTAAACAAAATTTGTATTGACATACAATATAGCAGGGCCCTGGAATTCCTTCTGGACCCTTGAGTCCTTGGCTCTATGTACTCATTCCACCCTGCCCCCATCAGCCCAAAAGAGACTTCCCATTACCTTGTTCCATAAACTCTGCAGAAACGTACATAAGATACTTCCCTGCTAGAGTTTAAATGTTGGATCAAGTTTATCTCTAGATGAAAAACTTAACATCTTGTTATTTGATATTGAAAATTAGGGAACTAAATACATTCCCTTTGTACTTCTCCACACAGTAAGCATCTGATCCAATTACATTTACCGTTACACTCCACTGCTTTCCCCTTGATCCAAGCAACCATCACCATTCACCTCCCGGCTTCCACCCCCTTCCCCCACTCCAGTTTATTTGCAACACAGCTGCCAGAGCCATCCTTCTAAAAATAAAAGCCAGGTTGTGTCACTCCTCCACTGAAAGCCTTTCCTTGCTTGCCTCCCATTTTACTATGAGTAAAATCCTAAATCTTTATGGTATTCAAGGGCCTCAGTGACCTAGTCACTGTAACCTGACTCCTCATCCTGCCATTTCCTCACTCTCACTCTTCTCAGCCCCCGCCTCTGCTCCATTCCTGGGACTTGCCAGGTACCTTGCTGACACACAGCCTTGCACTTGCTGTTCCTTTTGCCTGTAAAGTTCTTCCTATTTATTAGCACACTTGCCTCCTTCATCTTCTATAAGCCTTTGCTCAAATGGTGCCATCTCAGTGAGGCCCATTCTGACCATCCTGTTTTAAATTGCAATCCCTGCCCCATTTACTTTATTTGTTGTTTATTATCTGTCCATAAAGGCGAGGGTTTGGGTGTGTTTTGTTCTCTGATATATCTATCCCCTGTTGCTGGAAAAGAGCATGGCTCACAGTAGCAGCTTGCTAAATATCTGTTGAATGAGTGACTGATTAGGTATTCCTTGATCTAGACATGAATTAATACTTGAATGACCTTGGCCTGCTTTTGTAAATAGGCCAAGGTGACCTTCTATTAGGATTCTGATTTTAGGTATGTTAGGGTGAGTATAGGACATCTCCTGTCATATTTCTATCAAGTTGGACAGTCAAGCTCTTAGGATTTTAACCATTCTCCTTGAATTGTTTTTCCACTTTTATTATTATGGCTACATTGCTTGTTCTGAGAGAGGCTCATCTGTCTCATATCTCTTCCCTTCCATCTGTCTTTTCACTGCATGCTCTCTCTCCCCCACTCTCTCTCTCTCTCTGACCTTATAATTTGAGTAAGTGCAAAATGTCTTTGACACTATCGAGAGTGAATTAAAAGCTGAAGCTTCTCTCTGTTGATACAACAAAGGGGAGCCACATAAATCAATTAGTAAATCAATGTGGTAGAAGGAACTATGGGGTGAAAAGTTTGTTTGTTTATTTATTTACATGTGTGTTTGTGTAAAACCACTTGATTCTACAAATAAAAATTAAGCTGAGCTAAGAATAGGGTTTGTTTTTTTCTTCTTTTTTTTTAGTCTAAGGAAGGGAAGTAACATTTTTAAACATCTGTAAGTTGTGAAAGGTGCTCTGCACAAATACACATATGAATTAAAATGTACATTACATTTGTAATATACACATATAACAAATGTATTTTAAGTTCAAAATATTTCACATTACTTAAAAATCTCAAATATACAGAAAATTAGAAGAATGAACATCCATATATTCACTATCTTTGGTCACAATTTTTAACAATTGGCCATCTTTCCTTTAACTATCTAAATTTTTGCTGAACTATTACAAAATTATAGACATTATGACATAACATCCATAAGTATTTTAGCATCCATTTCTAAAAATTAAAGAAACTTCCTATATAACCCAAGACCATTATCATACCTAAAAATATAACTCCCTAATTTCTAATCCACATTTAAGGTTTCCTAATTAACTATTGATTATTATTATTTTTTGATGTTCAAATTGTCCCAAATCTGGTCTGTGGAAGCTCCTTAAATCCGGCTCCATTTGACATTACTTCACTAATCTTTAAATACTTCTTAGCTTCCAGGCTCACCTTGTACAATTACCGCTGCAGACCAGAAATCACATATTACTTAAAAGAGCTCTGATCCCTTTTAGTAGGAAATAGTATTTAGAAATGAAAATCTGGGCACCAGGGATGCTTATTAGTACTGAGATGTCATCGCTTCTAATCTAGATCCTTTCAGTGGTCAGATTTAGGAAATGTATTTTTAAAACAATATTAATTAATGTAGGCATACCTTGGAGATATTGCTGGTTCTGTTCCCGACTACTACAAAAAAAAGTGAATATGGTAATAAAGTGAGTCACATGCATTTTTTTGGTTCCAAGTGCATATAAAAGTTATATTTAGCCCTAACCTGTTTGGCTCACCGGACTCAAGGGTCCTAGGTTTGATTCCAGTCAAGACCATGTACCTTAGTTGCGGGCACATCCCCAGTAGGGGTTGTGCAGGAGGCAGCTGATTGATTTCTCTCTCTCATCGATGTTTCTAACTCTCTATCCTTCTCCCTTCCTCTCTGTAAAAAAATCAATAAAATATATTTTAAAAAAAGTTATATTTATACTATACTATAATCTATTAAGTGTGCAATAGCATTACATCTAAAAAACCAAATGCATATACCTTAATTTTAAAATACTTTATTACTAAAAATTGCTAACCATCATCTGAGCCTTCAGCTAGTCATAATCTTTTTACTGATGGAAGGTCTTGCCTCTGTTCAGCTGCTGACTGATCAGGGTGGTGATTGCTGAGAGCTGAGGTGTTTGTGACCATTTCTTAAAGTAACACAACAATGAAGTCTGCCACAATAATTGACTCTTCATTACATGATCAATTGCTCTGTAGCATGTGATGTTGTATGATAGCCTTTTATCACAGAACTTCTTTAAGAATTGGAGTCAATCTTCTCAAATCTTGCCAATGCTTTATCAATTAAGCTTATGTAATACTAGAAGCCCAGTGCACGAAAGCCGTGCACTGGAGGGGGAGGGGGGTATCCCTCAGCCCAGCCTGCACCCTCTCCAATCTGGGATCCCTCTCACAATCTGGGACTGCTGGCTCCTAACCACTTTCCTGCCTGCCTGCCTGATTGACCCTAACCGGTCCCCTGCTGGCCTGATCAACACCTAACCGCTACCCTGCCGGCCTGATAGCCCCCAACTGCCCTCCCCTGCAGGCCAGAAGGGAGTGGCATGAATCAACCTCTACTGGTTCAAACTTTTCTTCTACAGTTTCCTCAATTTCTCAGCCTTCAAAAAATTAAAGAGTGTAAGTACCTTGCTCTGGATTAGGCTTTGGCTTACGGAAATATTGTGGCTGGTTTGATCTTCTGTCTAGACCACTAAAGCTTTCCCCATATAACTAATAAGGCTGTTTTGCTCTCTTACCATTCATGTGTTCACTGGAGCAGCACTCTTAACTTCCTTCAAGAACGTTCTCTGTGCATTCATAACTTGGTTGACTAGTATAAGGGGCTAAGCTTTCAATCTTTCTTGGCTCTCCTCATTAAGCTTAATCATTTCTAGCTTTTGATTTAAAGTGAGAGGTGTGTGACTCTTTCACTTGAACATCTGGAGGCCACTATATGGTCATTTATTGGCCTAATTTCTACATTTTGTGTCTCAGGGAATAGGAAGGCCCCAGGAGGGGGAGAGTGATGGGGAAATGGCCAGACAGTAGAGTCAGAACACACATTTATCAATTAAGTTCACTGTCTCATAGGGGCACAGTTCATGGCTCCCCAAATCAATTACAATAAGTAACATCAAAGATCACTGACCACAGATCACCATAACAAATAGAAAAATAATGAAAAAGTTGGAAATACTGTGAGATTACCAAAATGTTGCACAGAGACATAAAGTGAGAAAATGTTGTTGGAAAAAGGGCACAGATACACTTGACACAGGGTTGCCACAAATATTCAATTTGTAAAATAACAAAAACTGCAATATCTGCAAAGCACAACAAAATGAAGCACAATAAAACAAGGTAGGCCTATCATGATATTTTCTATTCTTACTGACAGAGTTTTTGCTTAAAACTTATTCTATACCTGTTTTCTCTTACTTGGAATATCTTGATTCCTAATAACTTATTTGCTTTATCCTACAATATTTACCAAATGGTTTCAAATAGCACTGCTAATATTACTATCAATAATAAATTTATTGATTAAAGTGCAAAGATTTCTTAGCAGTATATTTTTGGTCCTTAGATATGAGAATACTAATGCTCTTGATGCTAGAGAAATTAAAGGGCCAGACTTCTCAGACATGAGTGGGAGTGAGGTCCTGGAAGTGCTGCTGAAAAAGCATTTTCAGAGTCCCCCATGGTGGGATGGAATGTGGAAGAAGACTTTATTAGCATAAACTTACATTTCTTTGGTTGCAATGTCCCATTTCCCCCAAACCAATCCTGAAAGGGGGGCAGCTGGGAGTTTAGCAGAGCCAGAAAGAGGGCCAGCATCCATGTTGCAGCCAGGTGTGGTTCAGCATTCAGGCCAGATTAAAGTCCATTAGTGCCTGTGTGGAGTCTAACATGGCCGAACAGGCAGGCACAGGGGAATGAGTGTAGCCCTCTGCAACAGGAGTCCCAAGGGGGACTGGCAGATGAGTCAAGAAAGAGAGGAAGCAGGGCTGAACTTCCTTTGTCTAGAAATTTATATTCTAGTATTTAGAATTCTAGCACTTGCAGTGGCCATGCCCCTCCTGGCCAGTTATCTATTTTCAGCTGTGACTGACAGGCAAGCATTTCCCAGATCACTCAGACCTTACTGGGCATGCATCTAAACTGCCTTTTTCTAGCCTTTCCCCCATGAATGAGCGGGTAAAAGACTTGGAAGTGTTAAATGCAGCTTTTTGGCAAAGCTGAACAAATGGCATGCCTGTACTATTTGGTTTCCCCTTTCACTCCTTTCCTGCTAAATATCAATCGGGTTATTACAAAGGCATCACTCTAAGGAAAGTAAGTAACTTGCTCAGACTTTAATCAGTATCTGGTAGAGCTGAGACACTACACAGGTTTATTTGACTATAGAAGGAATAATAAGTTGAGGGAAAGAGATTGACAATAAAGGGGGGGAAAAAGTGGAGGATGCTGGGAGGAGCTGGAATATAAAATGGACCTGGGGTACTGATGAAAAGTGTAGTTGGGGTGGGTAAGTTAACAAAACCCCACTGATTACATCCTCATCCCCTGGGGCTTTCCCCTCCCCCTATAACTATGGTTCCCAATGTATGTGTGGTCCCAGATTAGCAGCATCAATACCACTTGGGAATTTGTTTGAAATGTAAAATCTGAGATGCCACCCTAGACTTACTTACTCAAACACTCTGGTGAGAAACCCAGTGATCCGTTTTCACAAGCCATCAGGAGCTTCTGATTCATACTAAAGTTTGACAAACAGTGCTCTACACCTTGAGATTTCTGAGATTCCCAGAAGCTTCCTAGGAGACAAAGGGTTTTTAAAATTTTGTTTCCCCACCCACACGCATATACAGTTACCCATAAATAATACATACAATTTTCTATGAATACATTAAAAATGATCATATATGATATTATTCCAAACAATTCGTTAATTTTGCTTCACTTAACATTATGTTCAATATACATGAGAATGAGTACCTTTTGTGATAATAAAAAGATTAGAAATGGAGGATGAGGAATGAAGAATAAAAAAATAAAAAGAGAAAATTACATGGATCAACCATGATCATATGGCACAAACTGGAAAATCTGATCACTGTGAAGCATTTGGTCATATTTCAATTTTTAAAACCCAGCTACACAGAAATATCCTCTCAAGGTCATGATGAAGCCATAATATACCTCAAACTCAATTTTTATATCTGTAAAATGGGAATTAGAGCCTACTTTATAAAGTGGCTGAAAGAATTTTGTGAGAGTTTTATAAGTTGCAAAGAGCTATATAATGGTAAAGTATTATGAGTTAGTATCCATTTAAAAATAATTCTCATGAAGTGAAAGCTGCAAGGCATGCAGTTAAAAGGCAGTTTTCCTTGCAATATCACAATCAAGAGACGACAAAAAATAAAGCTTGCTCCTAATTGAAAAAACACTTCCCTAAGTTAACATATGTCAATAATCAGGTCAGTAGCACAATAAGGCAGCGGCTGCCAACCAGTGGTCCACGGACCATTGGTTGTCAGTGAGGTCTAAAAGGCTGGCGACTGCTGGTTTAAGGAAACCTTTGGAGCAGTGGTCGCCAACCGGTGGTCCACGGACCACAAGTGGTTCATGAGTCTGAAAGGTTGGCGACCGCTGCATTAAGGCACTGCGGTGGAATCTTAGCATACCAATTTTGCCCTTTTCAAGCACCTGTATTTTTGTGATAAGAAAAATTGATACCTAGAGGCCCAGTGCATGAAATTCATGTATGGGTAGGGTCCCTAGGTCTGATCAGCAATCAGGGGATATCTGTGGGGTGATCGGCGGGGTGATCAGGGCCCCTGCTTGCACCCACTTTGGCCTGGTGCCACCGGCCAGCCCCACTCCCCGCTGCCAGTCGCCTCCCTCTGCGGGGCGACCAGTGGGGTGATCAGGGGGCCCCCGCTTGCACCTGGCCCCCACTCGCACCTGCCTTGGCTGGCCTGGCGCTGCCTGCTCATGGGCCCAGGCCTGAGGTCTGGGGGAAGCTCCTGCATTGAGTGTTTGCCCCCTGGTGGTCAGTGTGTGTCATAGTGACTGGTCGACTGGTCGTTCAGTTGTAATGGTCACTTAGGCTTTTAGATAGATGTTATATTAGCTTATACATATTTATATTGCCTGGCCCTGTGTTCTGCTTTTCCCACATTCAACAACCTTTGGCTCTCAAAATTGCATGACTGGTGAGGAAGAAAGATACTCTAAAAGTCTCAAGTATTATTAGGCATAAAATCAAGCCTCACTAAAAATCAGTAGTCATAAATTTTCAGTCTTCATTACTCTCCCTCCTCTACACTTTTTTTTTTTTTGGTGGTGGTGGTGGTAGGGGGGTAACTTAAATTATTTGCATGGTGTCAACCACCACCTCTATGCTGATGATCCACAAATTCACATCTCTTGTCCACGCCTCTTTTTCAGACCTTAAATCTACATGTCTAACAGGTTTGTAAACATCTTTGAGTCTCAGGGATCCCTCAAATTCAATATATCCAATACATACCCATTCACCTGCCTTCCACACCCCTGTTACCCCAGTTTTATTGTTTTTATAACATTACTTTTCTCCCAAATGGCAATGCCAAAAGCTCCGACTCCTCTTGACTCACAAGTTGTGATATTATTTCCATCTATCTTTAAAATGTTATTTGAATATAATCCCTTTTAATGCCTATAGTCTCTTTTTAATTAGGACTTTATTATATTTTTCTAGATAATTGCTATAGCTTACTTTTTTCCTTGACTTCAATATCTTCCAACCTTATTTATTCTGCCAGAAAATCTCTATAATAAGTAACATTCTTTGCTTATTTGCTACTTACCAATTACTGCTCTGAGCACTTTCCATGTATTTCTCTAATCCTCATACAATACATATATTAATATATCTTTTCCTTCCTTTGCTCTAAAACCTTCAACATCTCCCCATTACATCTCCCATAAAATCCAAGGTTTTCATATTGTTCCCAATATAGGTCTTCAGAAAACTCTCCTACCATTCATTCTCATATTCACTATTACAACCAGACTGCTATTCATTTCTCTAACACATCATGTTTTCATGGCTCTGATTTTACAAATGCTACTGCTCAGCCTTTCCAATCATTACAAATTGAAGGCAAGAACTGCTCACCTTTTAAACTCCAGCTTAAATACTACCTCCTCCACCAAACTATTTCTGTGTTTTAAAATAGCTCTGTCATCATCATTCTTTTTATCCCTTTGTTATTCATTCAATAAATAGTTATTCCCTTCATTATTCTCTTAACAATAACTATACTGCTAGGCACACATGCTCCTATGGTACTTCTATCTCTAGTACATTCCTTAGAAATCTCATATAGTAGAGGTAAGATTAGCATGTCTATTTCTTCCCTATGATTATAATCCCCTTGAGAATAAACACTATTTCTTCATTTTGTAGCTCAATCAACCACTCCTTTAACACAGCATTGGAATGTATACATGCATGTGTTCATTGATTTTTTAAAAATTCCTTAAAAACTAATGATAGTCTAGGAACTAGCAATGAAGGATTAATAACACAGTATTGCCCTTTGGAGTTTATAGTCTGAATGGTTTTAAAAACCTGTTCACCAATAATTTGAATGCAATGTGGCATATGCAGGAAAAAGTTATTAATTAAGCCTCAGGGCAAAGACAGGTGACAAAGGGCATTTGAACTGGGTCTTTAAGAATGAGTAGGAGTTCACTAGGGGAGGAAGACAATCCAGAATAAAGAAACAGTATGTCAAAAGAACAGAAGTATGAAACAGAATGTTGTGTTGAAGTGAAGGTAAATAATTCTGAAATAGGAGAACTCAAGTGGCCAGTGGAAGGCAATACAGCAGACAGGCAGATGTCAGATTATGGAAGGGCTTTAATAGCAGGACAAGTGAACATCACTGTAGGAAATTTAAGGTAACATTGAATAAATATTTGTTGAACACTTGAAGAACCTTTCCTCCCCATTTGTGTGGTTCTGTAATCTTATACCACATCATAAATTAATTCCTTTTATCTATCTGAATCCAAGATTAGCAAAACCTGGCATGACAGTAAGCAGTCATTCTAAGAGAGGAAAGGGATATGAGATATATATGCTTGGAATAGGAAAAAGCAGCCTCCTCCCAACCCAGGAGAGTCTGACACAATGTAACTCATGTCACCTTTCTATGTATTTGGGTGTTTGATTTAATGTGGGAAGTGTTTGTTTTCAAAATTGGTTGAATTTTCAGTACACATATTAATTTTCCTTAGCAGTACAATTACGCAAGAAATCTAAGCTTCAGGTTAAACCTCTCGGGCCAGTGTTATTTTTCAAATCAACTGTTTGACCCCCCAAACCTGCCCTATAAGGAAGCAAATCTAGGATCAATCATTTGACACACACTCACTTCCATTCCCCCACCACACACCCATAAAGTGTCCAAGGCATCGCGAAGATTTATTTAAACAAAGAGGAGGCTTGAAAGTTCTTCAGACTATAGGCATCACCTTTAGCCAGTGCTACACAGTATGACCAGTGAACCTTGATCTACACAGTTCAGGGATGCCTGGTCACTCCTGTGGGGATGCTCTTGCTTGGACATGCAGTGGGCTCCACAATTAGGTCTAGGCCACACTCTTGAGCTGTTGCTCTCCAAATCATTACTCTAAATCTTTACCCTATCGCCAGTCAGGAGAATTTCAGGTTGTAGCAACATATTACGACAGAACCAATCTTCCCTATGTTGAGCTGATTGGACTAAAAAATCTGTCCATGGTTACACAGCTGAAGAGAACATAATTTGGATGCAAAGTTAAGTCTTCAGGTTCCCAGTGCTTTCCCTATTAAGTTCTGCTACCTCCAACAAGAAACTTGTCTTAGGGGGAGAACCAAGATGGTGGCATAGGTAAACACCTATACTTGCTGCCTCTCACAACCACATCAAAACTACAACTAAAAGACAAAACAACTACCACCCAGAGCCAAGGGAAAGCTGGCTGAGTGGAAGTTCTACAACTAGAAGGAAAGACAAAAGTGCATTGAGACTGGTAGGAGGTGCAGAGGCTCGTGCGAAACGGGCTGGCAACTGGGTGTGCTGTTGTTGTTTTTTCAATCGGGAGGGAGATACCAAGCTCCCGCTTGCTCTGAACTCCAGTTCTGAGAGAGACTCTGGGGAGAAACTGGACTGTCTGGCATCGGGACAGGAATGCGAGAGTGACTTTCTCTTAGTGATCATTGTTCCTGAGTGGGGGTGTGGGACTCGGAGATACAGGGACCTCCCCAGTGCAACGCTGATTGGCAGCCATTGCTGTTTGCTCCACCCTGGTGATTCCCTGAGACCCTGCCCCACCCAATTTACAACCCCACCCAAACTGTGCGCAGTGGCTTTTGCATATGAATGGCCTGTCCTTTCCCAGCTTAAAACCTAACAAACTACAGCTGGGTCAGAGAGTTCCAAAGCTTCCAAAAGAAGGCCCAAGGCCAGCAGCAGCCTTGCTTTACAGCTGGGCCTCATTAGGTCACTTCTAAACCCCAAATAAAGAGGAGGAATCTGCAGATCTCTCTGTAGCTCCTGCTGGGTGACCTCAGGCAGTGGCTGACTTTGCATCTCCTTGGAGATCTAAGAGCCAGTGTACCCAGTGGTCAGTGTGAGACCATACCAGATTACAACTCTTCACATCCATAAGTGACACACTCAAGGGGCAGACTCAGTGAGCACCAAAGCCCCACTGAAGCAAGTCCTGCCCCATAAGGGTGTCTCCAGCACAGCAGTTCTTCCAATGTAGACACAGCTGGTCCTCACAGCCAATTGGCCTGGAGGTCAATTCCTCCCAGTGATACCAACAGCAATCAAGGCTCAACTACAAGACTGTGCACACAGCCCACAAGTGAGTGCACCAAGAGTGTCCACCTCAGGTGATTGGGAAGGCTGAGCCACTGGGCTCTATAGAACACCTACCACACAAGGCCACTCTATCAAAACTGGGAAGCAGCCAAAATGTGGAGACAAAGAAACATGTCAAAAATGAAAGAAATGGAGGAAAGCAAACTACTGGATATAGAGTTCAAAACCACAGTTATAAGGTTATTCAAAAATCTTCTAGAAACCTCCGAGGAACTTAGTGAGACCTTCAAGGATCTTAGTGAGAATGGCAAAAAAAAATAGAAAAGGACCAGTCAGAAATTAAGCATACACTGACTGAAATAAAGAATAATATACAGAAATTCAACAGTAGACTAGAGGATCACAAGAATCAAGTCAAAGATTTGAAATACGAGAAAGCAAAAAGCACCCAACCAGAAGAGCAAAAAGAAAAAAGAACCCAAAAATATGAAGATAATGTAAGGAGCCTCTGGGACAACTTCAAGCGTACCAACATCTGAATTATGGGGGTGCCAGAAGAAGAGAGAGAGCAAGATATTGAAAACCTACTTGAAGAAATAATGACAGAAAACTTCCTCTACCTGGTGAAAGAAATAGACTTATAAGTCCAGGAAGCGCAGAAAACCCCAAACAAGAGGAATCCAAAGAGGACCACACCAAGACACATCACAATTAAAGTGCCAAGGGCAAAAGGACAAAGAGAGAATCTTAAAAGCAGCAAGAGAAAGATAGTTACCTACAAGGGAGTACCCATACGACTGTCAGCTGATTTCTCAACAGAAACTATGCAGGCCAAAAGGGAGTGGCAAGAAATATTCAAGGTGATGAATAGCAAGAACCTACAACCAAGATTACCCAGCAAAGCTATCATTTAGAACTGAAGGTCAGATAAAGAGCTTCACAGATAAGAAAAAGCTAAAGGAGTTCATCACCACCAAACCAGTATTATATGAAATGCTGAAGGGTATTCTTTAAGAAGAGGAAGAAGAAGAAAAAAGTAAAGGTAAAAATTATGAACAACAAAGGGACAACAAATACGTATCCATCAAAGAGTGAATCTAAAAATCAAGTGAATAAAAGTCTGATGAACAGAATAAACTGGTGAATATAATAGAATCAGGGGCATAGAAAGAGAGTGGACTGACAATTCTCTGGGAGAAGGGGGTGAGGGGGGTGCAGGAAGAGATTGGACAAAAATCTTATACCTATGGACTAGGACAGTGGGGGGCGTAAGGGCATGGGGTGGGGTGGGAACTGGGTAGAGGGGAGGTATGGGGGGGAAAAGAGAAACATCTGTAATCATCTGAACAATAATGATTTATTAAATCCGCCCCCCCCCCAAAAAAAAATAAACCAAAACTTGTCTTAGTCCTAGAGACTAAGAACTAGGAAACAAGCTTTGACAGCTACTAGTACAGGCATATCTATAAGATATTCTAAGTTCAGTTACTGACCACCCTGATGGAAATTCTTCCCTTCAATTTGTAAAAGATGTAATGAGATGTGCAATGAAACGAAGCACATAAAAGAAGGTCTGCCTGTACAGGGGTTTTATGAGATGCCTGAGCCTCAGGATTATTGACATCTGGATTATAACACCTGGATCAAGTTACTAAAATCAAATTACCAAGCCGATCTTCTTTTGAAAGGAAGGATTCCTTGAGTCTAGGGTGGATAGGCTCATGCTGTATTTGGTGGCTTAGAGCACATGACCTTTAGTTTAAAGGCATTTTGGACATGTCTTCCAACAGTTTATGCAAAGCTCCATTTCTGTGGGCTGTTGGCATTATACCAGGAGAATCTTTTTAATGTTATGTTTGTTCAACTGAAATAGGTACTTCACATAAACATGAGGGGTAAGCAAACGTCAAGCATGATGTAAAGATTTCAGAATGCATCACATTTGGGTAAAAAGTCTCAGAAAATGCTTTCAACAATTGAGACTACAGTATATAAAACCTTAGCAATTCATTTGTCTTTTAGCCACCCAGTAGAACATACATGCCCAACCACAGCCATAATAATATGATGACAAATTTTTATACAACAAACCAAATTATAATGTTCTACATATAGTATAATTCTTTATTAAAACATATAATGAAATAATAAACATAGATGGATTCTCTGGTTAGAATCAAAACAAACTTTCTCTTAATTTGCAAAAAAAACCCTTTAAAAATGATAAAATAAATGTACTTCCAAACTGAGCTATTTCTCAAATTCTTGTCAGTGTTTTATTGTATCTCCTCTCCTACCTTGCTTTTCCTTCAGTAGTTTACCTGGTATTCCCAAGGGAAATGTGGTCCCTTCCACAAAAACGGGGCATATTCAAATGCCACAGGAAGGCAAGGGGACGCAAAGGATAGAAAACCGGGAGGCAGCAGATCCTGCTTTAGATACACCACCCCATTCTAGGTTTCAGTGGACTCATTTGCAATTGGAGCAGGTAGATGAACTGTATTAGACATTCTAAAATTTTTTCCACATTTGAAATTTTAGATGGCTAGAAACATGGTATCTAGTTCATTTTGATTAAATTATCTGAATGCCAGCCTCCTCATCCAGAAGGTGAGGACTACCTCACAGGGCTGTACTGATAATCCCATAATGTTCTTATGTGACTGTTCATGTCTATATGAGCCTGGCAATCCCAGTGAAGAGACCACAAGGTGAAACAAACATTTGGAACATATAATGTTACTCATGAAAACATTTTAATTCAGTTGATTTTTTAGAAATAAAAACATTCCTTAGTTTGTGCTGATTAAAACTGGGGAGGGGAAAGGGAATATTTCCAATTCAGGCAACAAAGACTTAAAAGCTAGTGCCACGGTATACAAATAACTGATAGGTTAACTTGTATTAATAGTATAAACTTTAACATCTCACCCTATGATAATACTATTAGTAGGTTCCCTTCTGGGTAATTACAAATAGGCACTTGGAATTATCACTTTTATAATAGGATCCTGGGTGTACACCAAAAATGCCTATATTCCCCTTCCCACCCCCATCTGTTACACAGTAACGAGTTTCTTTCTTCTCCTGCAGACTACAATACAGCCTGCTTTATGGCTTACATGTACCACATGCTGGTCATACACAGCTGTTTACAAAAATGCAGACTTTTGCTGCATAAAAAGTTGTTTTAGGTGGTATTCAGGAGTTACAGATAAGTGATTACTTTTAAATTCTGATTTTAAATTTGGATTACATAAGAAGGTTGACTTATTCCTCACAACTCTTCCATAACACAATACTAAATATATACCTAATCTGCAAGAAAGTTACAGACCTAACTTTATGAATTTTAAGTGTTCCACAAACAACATTGTTTGTGTCTAAGAAAACAGTGTATGCACACCCACTGTTTATTCTACCAACAGAGATCACTCAAATCAGATTTGTTTAGAGGGACACAGATGCCTCAAGTCTGTAATGAATGTCTCTCATGCAAATGAACCAGGCACTTGGGGCAGGGAGTGGGGCTTTGCCTTACTTGAGAGAGGAGGGAAACGGATTGCCTGCAAGGGCTGTCTGAGGCTCCAGCTGCATTTCAATGCAGTGCTTAGTTTATTCACCAGGGGTCATCAAAGGTCTGGATTTTCTTTGTCTACTTGTTGACTCATATGTAGTGTACACTCAGGAACCACTGAATTCTTTAAAATTGTGCATCAAAAAATGTGGCTTGCTGTTCATTTTCTCCACCACTCCAGGCCTACCCCCACTACTTCGCATTGAACTATTACCCTTGATAGAACTCTACCAACACACTGCAGTATGAAAATTGGTTAGATGCATGACAAAAAGGTCTTTTCTAATTAAACCAACTTAATAAAGATGAGAAAGAGAAAACAGGGTATCTAGTTAGTTGTGTGTTTGTTTTTTTTAATAATCATTGCTTTAATTTTTCAAAGTTGGAAAATGGAAGGCTTATCAAACTATTGTTTTCTATAGCCATGAACTGAATTGCATTATGGGAAAGCAATGAGTCACCACTACTTCTCGTCAGATTTCAGTCAGTAACTGGGTCCCTAGAGGCCAGAACAAGTCAAAAGAAGTGAACATTATTCCACCAGACTTTTTTGGCCCCATTGAACAAAACAGCAAGGGAAGTTGTGGTGGTGGTGGTGTTTTTGTTTTGTTTTGTTTTGTTTTTAAGTAATGGAAGTTTTAAAAGAAGATTTTGGGACTGGCATGAAGAACAAGGATCCCATAACTCTTGGTGATCCTGATAATGTCTTGATTGAATATCATCTCATTTTGAGCAGCTCAAAGAACTTTTTTCAGTCTTTATATGACAACACTCTGAAATGTCTTTAGCGTGAACCTATTGGAGCCAATTTGATTCTTTTTTTAACTGTACCCTCTCAATAAACCAAACTGCATCATTTAAAAGCTCAGAAGTGAGACATGCTTCAGTCACAATGAGGAGTGGATTCAGCCTATAGAATTCTTCCCAGGGCTGCAGAGCTCCTATTTAAGAATCAGAGGTGGTTTCGTACACCCTTCCTCCTGCCCCCAAATAAGGAGGAAAACAACATTGTTATTCAAGTGGAAGTGTTTCAGCTTTATTTCTTTTATGTTCTATTTTGAAATGGGATATTGGAGTCAAAAGTCACCTGATTGTAGAATGTGAGAGTTGGAATTGACCTCAAAATCTAATTCAAACATCTTTTCTCAGATGTTTGCAAACTGAGCCTCAGAGAAGGTAAGTACTACTTCAAGCCATTTGGTGACAAAAATGGACTTACTCACTTTATCCTATTTCAGCCTGCCTCTTTCCAAATAAAACGTGGAGAAGACATACAATACAAAAGATATAAAGTAACGGTGTGAAAAAGGTAATGAAGGCCATGGGGGGAAGAAGGGAGTCAGTTATGACTGATGAACAGTTGACAGTGTAGCTCTGAGCACTCTGACAGAACCCAGGACACAATGTCTCACTCAGGACTCCCAGCCCCCAGGACTGCTGGTCATTTTCTTATGAGCCTGTCAGTTATGAAATAAAAATACTATAGGACATACGGGGAACAGACCTGTGTCAACAAAAGAAGATGGTTTGTTTATTAGAAATCTCCACTCCACTCCAGTCTGGAACAAACATTTGGCAAAATGTACAACAGTGAAGTACCTGATTTTTAAGTTAAGAAAACACTGACTATAATCTATTAACTATGACTATTAACCTTCTGACAGAACACGGATTTAGAATCATGAAAAAAGAGTGGGTGTGCAAGGCAAGGTCAGTTGCTTTTCATTTTCTCTTGGTACAAACTTCCTCAAAAGATGAACTAAAAAACCCCCAAAAAAACCCAAAAAACAAACCCTAGAAGCAGGACTTGTCCACTGACCCTATGCTGTTTTATGTGAAATCATGTAATACAACACTGACTCCTGTCAAAGTACTACTTTTCAAGCATCCTCAAACTAAATAGCAGGCACGGTTATTTCAATATGACATTTACACCGTCAAAGGGGAACTGAACGGCTGAAGGGTAAGACAGTGATCAAGAGAAGATTTAATCCCAGGACTAAGAGAAGGCAGATATCTGTGAAAACAGTAAGAGACCCTGGAGCTGCAATTGCTGTGTTTCCCAATTGTTTAAATTTAAACAATTGGGAAACACTGCAGGTTGCCAAAGGTCGTGTGTGTGTGTGTGTGTGTGTGTGTGTGTGTTCAGAAGGAAAAAGAAACTATTGACTTGGTCCAGTATTTTTGTTTCCTCATTATTGCCTCTGATGATGGCTCATTTTCTTATCCTCAGATGCATCAGTTTTTGCCCCATTCTCCCCACACCCACATTATGTCAGTAAATGAGTATTTTATTGAGCCCACTATGGATAATGTGATCTATTTTTAAAACCCATATGTCTTATCTCATTTTAGTTTTGGGGATTTAAACATTTGGGAATATATTTGAAAAGTCTGCCTTCTTTCTTCTATTGTTTATTTGCTTGTTTGTTTTGGTTGGGAGGGTGTTTCCATTACTCCTATTTCAGAGGTTCTCAACCTGTGGGTCGAGACCCCTTTGGCGGTTGAACAACCCTTTCACAGGGGTCATCTAAGACCATCCTGCATATCAGATATTTACATTCCGATTCATAACAGTAGCAACATTACAGTTATGAAGTAGTAACGAAAATAATTTTATGGTTGGGTCACAACATGAGGAACTGTATTTAAAGGGCCAGAAGGTTGAGAACCACTGTCCTATTTGATAGAGAGTAAACATTTTTAAGGGGCTTTAAGGAAAGATGAGGAAAAAATGGTAAGCTTCTGTTTTGTGAAGAGAAGGCTGCAGAGTGCACTCACTGTAACCATCAACTATAAAAAGTATAATTACAGCAGATGATGACCTCTGTTTCCAGTAAGGCACAGCATGATAAATGGGGCTTTGCAAAGAAGACTGCTGACAAGTCAGAATGCATCAATGAGCAATCAGGAGGCTGAGAGGACCAGGAACTACCTCAAAAGAGAAATAATTTGAAAGAACTTGGGGCATTTGGCCTAAAACTGAGATGATGCTAAGGCAACATATTAACTTCCTTTAATAACCAAAAGAGGAAATGCACCTCTGTAGAACCATAACCAAATAGGTAGAAGTTTTGAATAGGCAGGTTCAAAATTAACACAGGTAAGTTCTTCCCATCAACTGAACAGGCTGCCTTATACCTTCAGTACTTTCTACCAGAGTTTTTGCAGAGGCTGGATGATCATCTTACAGGGGATGTTGGACAGCGGAGTCCTGAAATGGGCAGATGTTGCATTAGATCGTCACAAAGGCCTTCCTGCCCAAACATATATAGACTCAACATAACATCAGATAATGTAACAACAAAACTCTTCATAAGAACCTACTGAGAACATTAATACTCGCAGTTAAAACAGATATGAAAAAACTAAATATGACTATTTTGCTTCTTGTAATATTACTTAATATTAAAACTTTTTCTTGCTGCCCTACTCCCATATTGCTGATCCACTTCCCATATTGTCATAGTCCAAAGCAATGAGTAAAAATGCATTTCAAGCAAGAATCAGTAATAGATTTTCAGCAAATATTAGACAGTATAATAGACAGAATTATGCTGTACATACCAGGAAACACCCAAATAAAATAGTTTTAATGGGATAATTATTTGTCTGTCACATAAGAAAATTTAAAAGTAGACATTTTGAAACTGGAATGAGAGCTCCCTGGTCATATCAAGGACCATGTCTAGGGTTCTTTTCCACTCATCCTCAGTAGTATGTGATTTTCACCTCATGGTCCAAAATGGCTGCAGGAGCTCCTGCCCACTCCTGGACAACAGGACAGAGGAAGAAGAGAAAGAGGCATACTTCCCTCCCTTTTAAGCAGCTGCATATACAGATTCAAAGAAGGCTAGAAAACAGCACTAGTCCAGCTAAAACCAGGCTTCTGTTACTATGGGAGAAGAATAGATATTGGGAGGCAGCTGGCAGTTTCTCCTGAAGAGAGTTTAGATATTGTATAAAACAATGTAATACTTTTATCTTGATTTCCATTTTCCTCAATGTTTTAAAGTGAATCCTCTTCCAGAAGAGACTAAATTTTTATGGCACCAGTATACAGTGGGGGAAAAGTTTCAAGTGCAATTTTACCTTGAAAAGTGATACTAAAATTCTGAAAATATATTTTTTATTTAACAAGATTCAGGTTATAATATTAATTTTTAAAGAGTAGGTTAAGTGTTGATTCTTTAATTTGATGTCATTTTAATGAAAACATAATTTGATCTAACGGTAGAGTATTCTTTGTCTTTTGCTACATGATCATGGAGATAATCTCTATGTGAAAATATACGTCACTTTTAGCAAGAGGGTCTTTTAGGCCTTTGATGGTCAAATCATTCTCTTAAAGAGTCTATTCTACTATTAAAATTTCATATGTTTTACTTCAAAATTTTCACCATGCTTCTGCCAGACCCTTATTTGTCAGGAACTTTGAGTGTGATATGAATTTATCAACATCACTATAATTCACTTCATAAAATCTTGTATCAGTTGCAAGATTTCCACCCTCAATTTACAATTGATTTTTTGTTACCAGATGTTCATAATTTATAATCTGGTAGAGGTTCATATACGAATATTACCATGAATAGGTAAAAATATACACTACTCTTCATAGGAGGAATGTCTAAATGACTGCTATTATTATAAGTGGACAGTTCATTGGTAAATATTTTTGTATTATGAAAACTTGTTTTTATAGACAATCTTATAAATAAGGATTTTAGATAACAAAGTTTCAGATGAGGACTTTCTAATATATATAGACATATCTATGTGTAGATATATAGATATATAAAGAGAGAGAGAGGAGTCTCCATTATATCATGTGCCAAGCTAAAAGCATTTTGCATGCTATTTCACGTAATCCTCACAACAAGCCTATAAAGTCTTAATTTCCATTTTTAAATCAGAAAACTTAGAAAATCTAATCTAAAAATGCAGACAACGTTGTGGAGCTTTAATTTAAGCCAAGAACTGTCTGCTTCCAAGGCCTGTGCTCTTTACTCCAGAAATAGGTTATGTTTTAAGATTTTGATCAACGTGTTTTTATTGATTATCATTGTTAATAGAAAGGATGAGCAGGATAGAATCTTTCTCTCTGGTTAGTTTAACATAAATCAGGCTTGAAAAGTCTTGGAGTTTCAATTACTTGCAGCTGAAAGCATTTTAATTTCTATGGGCATGCGCTCAGAAACACATTAAGACTTAAAGGCCTTCTTTTCTCAAAAGCCAGTGCAATAATAGTATTGGCTCCTATGTGCATCAGGCAACGAGTCCTTGATTGGTAATAATTTTGAGGAATGCTAAACCTTGAGAAGTAGCCTATGTAATAAAACCCTAATATGCAAATCGACCTAACAGCAGAACGACCAGCAGAACCACTGGTCACTATGGTGTGCACTGACCACCAGGGGGCAAGCGCTCAACACAGGAGCTGCCCCCTGGTGGTCAGTGTGCTCCCACAGGGGGAGTACCGCTCAGCCAGAAACCGGGCTCATGGCTGGCGAGTGCAGCGGCAGTGGCAGGAGCCCCTCCTGCCTCCGCTACAGGCAGGCAGTTGGAGTGAGGGGTCCCAGACTGCAAGAGCCCCAGACTGCAAGAGAGATGTCTGATTGCCAGCAGATGGACATCCCCTGAGGGGTCCCGGTCTGTGAGGGGGTGCAGGCCAGGCTGAGGGACCCTCCAGCTGCCCCCCAGTGCACGAATTTCATGCACTGAGCCTCTAGTTGTTTTAGAAGTTCATAAAGAAGTTCATTTTTCCAGGTATCTCTGGGTGCAGAGGATCAGGGCCAGGTTCTACTTCTCTATGATTCCGTTCTGTCCTCCTCAGGTAATCTCCACATAGCCACAACACCCAGAGGCACACAACCAGCCATCTCTTCCTTTGTATTTTTTAATACCTTATCCAGAAGTCCTTCCAATAGGCTTACCCTCATGTTTCTAAGGCCAGAACTCTGTCAACTGACCATGTTTTCAGCCAATTATTAGCAAGTTGAATAGGATCAACATAACTGGCTAAAATCAATCAAGACCCACCATCTGCCATATAGCTATACTAAGGCAGAAGCATACATGAATAAAAATGAGATTTTTGTTGGAAGAGGAAAGCAGGCTAAGGATGTAGTATATGGGAACTGGTGCCCCATAGGCTACCAAGAGTGCTACCTACAGTCATGAACATGATTGATTCACAGGACAGCAAAGCAACCTGGAATCTATAAATTTGTTTCAATGATCTGATTAATTTGTTAGCCTGTAAAATTTTTAGGTCAAAAGCAGCAACCTAGAAATTATATTTTTTTATTTTAGTAATTATAGTCTTAGAATCAGGCATCCTATCTAATAAAGACAGAATATGCAAATTGACCATCACTTCCCAACAAAGATGGCGGCAGCCAGGCCAGGAGGCATGGTGACGATGCAGGCATTCCACCCTACCCTGGCCGCTCCAGGCCTCTGGGCAGCATGCGTGCGTGCAGGCGCGGAGCAGCCGGGGTGGGGTGGGATGCTTGCTGTGAGGGGGGAAGCAGGGGGTGGAGGGAGCTACAGGAGGGTGGCAGGGCCGGAGCGGAGGCGGAAGGCGGCGGCCAGAGCGAAGGCCCGGGTCCCGGAGGGAAGCCGGTGCCGGCAGCCAGGGGAAGGAAGGCATATTCTTGCACAAATCTTTGTGTATCGGGCCTCTAGTACTAATATATTAAATTAGAGTCCTTTAGTAGCATCATTTAGCTATGTTTCATCTATTTTAGCTAAATGTTCTATATTTTTATACCAGAGCTCTGAGATAATTATAATTAGAATGACACAAAATTGTAATTACAATATGTATTTTCCTTCTACAGTCTGAGCTTCTTTCAAATGACAGGTGTTTCTTAAGAAAGGAAATTCTACTCATGCTATTTTTTCTGTAAATGAATTTTAAATAATGACTTTTGAAAAGATAAAATCTGAAATGATGAGCAGATTGCTCTGATCACCACTTTGCTGAACAACAGAGGGAGGTGTATGGAGCCAGGTAGGAATACAACAAACATTTACTTTTACTTGATTCACGCATGAAACTATTGGGAAGATTAGTAATTACCAAATCCTCAACTCAATCAAACATGAATGCCGCATAGCTCTGGGATTATTTAGCTGTAATATGGAACTGATCTCAGCAGATGTAATAAGCTAGTTCATAGCCATAACAACTTTAAAATTTCACACACCCTGCATTTTCATTGTTGCTGTGGACAACAGCCCTACCATTTCTTGAGATTTTCAATTAGGTGCTTTACTCATTTATATTCTACATCTGATCAAATATCAAAAAACGTGGATTAGTGACATTCCTACATAAATTTGAACATTATGTAACAAGTGTCCTTGCAATTGGAGAAGGAACCTCAAGGTGGCATATTAGAAAGAACCCCAGCCTGGAGCTCTCTGGCTTTCAACCCCAACCATGCCACCAACCTGTTGTGTGACTTAGGATCATTCAGTGATACTGCTGAGCCTAGATTTCAGCAGACAAGTAGATTAGCACTCATCCTTAGAAATTTCCTGCCAGTCCTACTGTCTTCGATGGGAGAAACATCAGAGGAGAGGTAACTGGGCATAGTGTGAAAAATCCTAGGTTCAAATCTCAGCTCAGCTACTTATTAACTATGTGACCTTGGGCAATTTATTTCAAGTCTTTAACAGTGTTTTTCTCTTGGATAGAATAGAGATAATATCAACCTACCTCTCAGGTTGTTATAAGACTTTAAGAAAAATACACTAGAAATGGCTGGCATCCTTGATGTTGTCCTCATCATTAATATCATTTAAATGAAGAGGCAGAATTCCACCTTATTTTTTACCCCTATTCTTCACTACTAAAATTCTTGGAGCAAACAAAAACCAGGTGGAGCCAATATGTTTTGTCTCCACTTTCTTGCCACCCACTCATTCATTAACCCCTTACTGTCAAGAAATTGACACCTTGGACTAATACAATGTTATCTGTCAGTTATACCTCAATAACACTGAGGACAAAAAGAAAAGTCTGGTTATTTCAGCGCATACCTCAACATGCTATATATGACTAATGACCTCCTGCCCTGACATTGACCCATCTGTGGAGACCATAGCCCTACAAGAGCACACCTAGAAAACTGATGAATATTCTGCTGAAACTCTTCCATGAGAACGCCCCTAAGATTCCTGCCTGGGAGAAAGAAATAAGGCTTCAAGACAAAGGACCCAGTGCATGCTCTCCTCTGGGGAACAGCCCACACCATTCCTTTTCCCCTCTTCTCCCCTCATTTCTTCCCCCATAGCCATGAATCTCCTAAACCCTAAAGGACTCCAGAAGGCTTGCATCTGGGGGAGCAATGGGCAGCAGCAGCTTGTCCCAGGCTTACCCACTGAACCTGGTCTCCAAGGCTCTCTTTTCTCTGACTTCTCAGTGAGCCAAAGCAGCCCCGCCGAGGCTCTCCTGTTGCTTCTTCTATACTAAGCCCTTTCTGGGTTTCCTGTCCCCAGTTCTAATAAACATTCCTTCATAGTCACCTGGACTCCTGTTGGGAAAATTTTCCTGCACAAAGTCAAGAACCCACACACTACCTGCTGGCCCTAGGGCGGCAGACCCACCAAGGGCCAGGTCCCCTTTCTAGTAACAAGATCTGAGAATCTGGATTTCTTATAGTCATCTGTGCTGATGGTCTGAAGACAATGCTCTGAGAACCTCTGAACTGGTCCACATGAGCCAGATCATCAGATTTTCTTGGAGAAGTTTACAAAACAATACATTTCTACACCCTCCCTTGGAGGTTCAGATTCAGTAAGGCTGGGCTGGGTCCTAGGAATCTATTTTTTAAAGCTCCCAGATGATTCTCACATGTAGTCAGTTCTAGCTCTGCAAGTGTTTCCCAAAGCCACCTGGTGGTTTTGTTGATACAGCATTTTCCTCTTATGACTTGTCTTAATTCCTCTGGCCTCACCTCCAATTTTAATGACAAACTATTATTATTCAGAGCCACCACAACTTTTCTTGGTTTCCAGCTGCAGGTGATGTCTCCGTATTTTGATCCTGGCTATTACGGGAAGCTCTAATGCCTTATTATATTGTGTTCTGCCTCTGGAGACATTTACCTTTCTACATCTTTTATTTGTGTTGTTAATTCTTCCTCACCCCCTCCCTTCTCCCCAACAGGACTAATATAATCCTTCAGGGCAAGGGCTGCATCCTACTCAAAGAATGCCTTAGTATAAAGCCTTGTAAGTAGTAGGTGCTCAAAACAAAGACTTTGAACTAAAATGCAAGAAAGCCACTCACTACCACCTCCATTATTATTATCATAAACCCATGTTTTTCCCCAGATGTTTCAGTAGTTGTAGCTAACATTTATTGAATTAACTTTATGGACTATCTGAGTGTGAGGCACTCTTCCAAGTGCTTAGTCTATTACAGTGATGGCGAACCTTTTGAGCTCGGCGTGTCAGCATTTTGAAAAACCCTAACTTAACTCTGGTGCCCTGTCACATATAGAAATTTTTTGATATTTGCAACCATAGTAACACAAAGACTTATATTTTTGATATTTATTTTATATATTTAAAATGCCATTTAACAAAGAAAAATCAACCAAAAAAATGAGTTCGCGTGTCATCTCTGACACGCATGTCATAGGTTCGCCATCACTGGTCTATATCAATTCATGTAATTAATTTAGTTAACCCAATGCATCTTGCAGTCATCAAGTCATTTTCTTCCCTTAAGCTACACTTATAAAGTCAAGAGCCGCTGTTACCCTCTTTAGCAGGTAAGCAAAAAGAAGGGACTAGATGAAAGAAAATGGGGAAGAGTCAGGAGTCATAACTGGATAAAGAAGCTACATCTCTACTCTGTGACTCAACAAATCCTCATTCTGCAATGCTGACTCAGCAGCCTTAATACAGTCTGACTGCCACACTGTTGGAAACAAATCTTCATTTTTGTATAAAGTATGTGGGCAAATACTAAACCAAATACAAGACGACATGGGTCAACACCACTAATTATGATATATGTGAGTCAGTTAACCTCTATGAGCCTTACTGGTAAAAAATGAAAAGAATAGTATCTGTCATTGTGATGACCCAATGAGACAAGATCACTGGAAAGAGCCATTTTGAGAACTTACTGCACAAAAATGGTGGTATTCAACAGTTGCAGCACTGCTATGGGTGGTTTTGGAAGTTGGTGGTGGCCTATTGATTTTGGAAGGCCTATGAATGGGGAGCATTTGGTTGGTGGGGATCAGGGAGGTGATATTCCCTGAAATGTTTAAACACTCCTGTACGATGAAGCACTTACTTCCTCCAGTGAATTTTCTAAAGTCACATGTTTTTTTGAGAAGCCATACATCTGTGTAAGCGAAACACTTGTTACAATAATTGGAGTATAGACACTTACTTGGATTAATATATAAACACAGAGTAGTTTTGCATGATTGTGATATGCACTGAATTTTCCAGATGAAAATTGCCATATAAATTATGAAAATACTGAATTTAGTTTTGTTTAGAACTTTTCCAAGTGTTGCTTGCCATTTTGAAATTCATATCACTGAAGTTACTTGTTATACATGTGTTTCAGTTTGTGTAACTGTAGTATTCAGTGATTTATATATGCATACAAAAATATACACACATATGTGCATATACACAGACATGTATTTATATACATACACATATGGATTACATAACCTTTAGTTTTTAAATGTGAAGTTTAAACAGGAAGAGATTAGTTTAATATTATCTTAATGTCTAATGTATAAAATTTAAGTATGTGCAAGCATTTGACAACTTCATGATTCTCTTTAGTTGTAGCTAAGTACTTACATATTGAAACATGTTATTTAATTATGAATTACTTTTCTCATCACTTCCCTTTTATACTACAAATAGAGCATTATGCTGATGTTTTTGAAATGATGCTTGTAGATAAGCTCTTTTATCTACAATTTAATTTCAGAATAGTAAAAGGGCAACATAAAATATATGCTGCATAAAAGAAGAGCTAGGGCTGAGAAGCTTGCAGACTACTACACTGAAAAAGTGTGAAGGATTGCTATGTGTCCTTGGTTTTACACTAGAGATTGATGAATTAGAATTAGCTAGGGATAGATGGTTCTCTGTTCTTTATCATGTCAAGGCCATTATATTAAACATCTCCCTACTTGCTTCCTTTGTTTTCTGGTGTGTGTCCATTAGCTATGCTTTGCTAGGATAATCTGTGGACAGGTCATAGAAAGTTTTCTGAAGAAAAAAAAAAAAGCCAGCTATGGGTGTGAGAGATAACCCTAAGGAACAATGGCTGCTGGCACAGCTGGACCCTGAATTTGATACCCACATGTGCACTTGTGCCTCAGGGCTTAATGAGAATGCGAGAGTTTCTTTTGTCAGCACCTCTGCTAAGTGCCAATTACAGCATTTCTTCTCATGCAGTTATATCCTGGGCTGTGTTTAAAATATTATTCTACTTCTAACCACTTACTGATAAACCTTTCCCCCCTCAAATGTGTTAATATGTTAAAATGTGTCTGAACATTAGAGAGAGGAAAGGAGATGTAAACCAAAAGTCAAAAACGAGACACAGTTCCTAACCTTAGCCCAGGTGCTAGACACTTCCAAAGACAATAACTTGTTCCCTTTATGGGCTGTGCATTATCACCGCAATTATACTTGAGGAAACAGAAACAAAGAATGATGGGTACATTTAGAGCTCATAGATAAGTGCAAAATTTGGAAATCAAAGGCATGTCATCTGATTCCAAAGCCAGCAACATCTCCAAGATACTTCTCTACTTTCTGTCTTCAGCCTACACAAATCTATCTGTTTATCCAAAGAGTCCAACTGTGGGAAGGACAATGTAATGGACATGAGCTTGGCTTTGCCTTTTGAGAAGCTCACAAAATCATATGGTAGGCAAATAATAAGAGATATTAGAACTAAGGGTATTACACAGCTACAAAAGACTATCTGTAAAGATGGCCCATCATCAAATCCTTCTCTTCTGTCTGAGCATGACAGTCCTTCCCTCAAGAAGTGAAAGTCCATCTCCTCTCTTACAGAAACTAGACTGCCTTGTGTTATTTTTTTTGGCCTATAGAATGGACCAGAAGTACCTCTATGTCAGTTCAATACCTAAGCCTTAAGGGGTGGGCAACCTTTTTCTGAGTGCGTGCCAAAATCAGCAAAATCAGACTCAAAATTCTTCTGCGTGCCAACGCTAATTTTTTGAGAACATGTTATGCCTACTTGATATCTCTTAAGGTGTACATATGCAAAGAACCTTGAAGAAATAATAAAATTCATTCGAGCGACAAAAACACAGTATATGATGATGGAAAATATATTTACTTTTTAATGTATACATGTACACTGATAGTCCAACAGAAAACGTTATGACTCCGTTTGATATTATCAGTGGGACTTTTGCTGCTGCATCACTGATGACAGAGATTTTACATCAGGTTTATATTTCGTGACCTTCAGAGATATGCACGAGCTACTACTTTCATCTGTCAGGCTATTCCTATTATGAGACTTAACAAAATTCATCACTGAGAACAAAGATTCACAAGCGTATGTGGATGAAACCAAAACACTGGTCGGATCCTGGAAGGCAGGGAGAGTTAAGGCAGAGGCATAGAAATTGCTCTTCCCCTCTCTCGTCAATCCATGTCTATGGTCTTTAAGATAACTTGTTATGTAAAATTATTTATTTATCTAAGATGCACCTACAATGAATTTATCTGAAAAATAAAAAAGTCGATATTAAGAAAAAAATTGTAAATGGAAGATTATAAGAGAGGGTTTCGCATGCCAGCAAAAGTTACTGGCGTGCCATGTTTGGCACGCGTGCCAGGGGTTGCCCACCCCTGGACTAGAGAGATCCCATTTTCATGTTGCTGAAGACAAGCCTCTCTAGAAAATAGTTCAACTATCCTTCTGGAAAGTGATACTTGACCATCCACCAGATATCCCAGCCACTCCAGCTGAGGTGCCCTGTGTGGGATGAAGCCTTCTGGGATCCTCCCGCTCCAGTGGATCTGCCCCATCTAATACCACACAGAGCAGAGATGAACCATCCCTGGTGAGCCCTGCTAAAATTCCTCACACACAAAATAATGAGCAATGACATGGTTACTTTAAATGATCAATTTTGAGATGGCCTATTACATGTCAACAGACATCAGAGATAGAACCACCATGGAACACCTTGATGTGTGTGTGTGTGTGTGTGAGAGAGAGAGAGAGAGAGAGAGAGAGAGAGAGAGAGAGAGAGAGAGAGAGAGAGAGAGGGAGAGGGAGACAGACACTATTGGGGGACTCAGAGCGATTCAAGAAAAAGCAGAATTTGAGCTGCACCTTACAGGGCACAGATCCCATCTTAGTAGCAAAACACAAAAAATGACAGTTTATTGAAAATACAAGAAAAAATCCAAATGACCAGAATTTTTGCATTTGAGATGAGGAAGAACGCTTCCCTCTGCATCAATCTGAAAGACAGCCCCGAGGAGTAAACAACCTTATTTCATAGATGGGTTGAAAGGAGTCCTGCTGGTCTCCCCTCCAGCTCCAGTTGCATTTTCACACTTTCTCTACATTAAGGTCCATCCCACTTCGAAGAGTCCCCCTCACTCTTACCAAGTCACTTTATTTGCAGCCATCAAAACATTCTAAGAGGATTTCCCCCCTAGTGAGTTTCTTAATTTTTATGACTTACAAAGGAAGGGCTTCCCAGTGCTTCTTTCCTGGTAGGCACTCTTGAAATGGGTATGGAATTACATGGTACCCAGTGTGCAATTAATTTGTCATGAAGAAAAGAAATTTTTTTTTTGCAAAGGAAGCAGTAAAAGCCAATGAGTTTTGCTAAATTTCTTCTCACAATTTCTAATGAGTCAACATGTGTTGAGAAGAAGAAATTAGTCAGAGAAGAATGTATCCTATTATACAGCTTCACTTTTGCAAGGGTGAGTCAGAGATTCCCCTGTTGTGGTGTTCTGGGCACCTGGCTGGAATGAGGGGGGCAGGGGGTGGTGAAAGAGAAACTCTTAAGAAACTTAAAAGGAAACTGTAGTAGAGAATCTTTCAGAGTCTAATTGAGAAAAAGCACACTGTAGCTAGACTTGGGTTCTAGGACTATGGAAAAATGTTTACCATTGTTTTCCCTATCCAGTAAATCATCTCCGTTTCTAATTGGTCTGGCAACCCACTGCCCTACTACATAAGACAAACTGAGGTAAGCCTGGTATTCAGTGTGGTGACCCCTCAGAGACCTGACCAGATAAACAAGTGTTTTTCTGGCATGTTCCACATGAGCTTGGTAAAACACTCAGCTAACAAAGCTCAGCCAAGCTCCTGAGGGGGTGATACTTCAATACAAGAGATAAGCACACAGAAAATACAATAATGGGAGTGAGGGGGAACAGGGGCAGGAATTTGTGAAACGCAGTCTGAGAATGGAATTGCCAGCCTCTACTACTTCCAGATTGAAATGAAGAATTTTTGCTGCTGTTGTTGTTGTTGTAGATGCATTTCAACCTGACCTTAGGAATGTGACTTGAAGGCAGGAAAAATTAATGCAGGCTACCCTCTTACTAGTATACATGAACAACCACTTCTATACTAACCATATTTCCAAAACTGGAACCTATTATCTAATACTAGAGGCCTGGTGTATGAATTTGTGTACCAGTGGGGTCCCTCGGCCTGGCCTGCAGGATTGGGCTAAAACAGGCTCTCTGACAAACCCAGAGGGGTCCTGCATTGGGAGAGGGCTCAGGGCAGGCTGAGGAACCCCACTGGTGCACAATCGGGGCCGGGGAGGGATGCGGGAGGTTGACCAGCCAGGAAAGGACTGCGGGAGGGCTCCAGGGCATGTCTGGCCCATCTTACTCAGTCCCGATCAGCTGGACTCCAGCAGCAAGCTAACCTACCGGTTGGAATGTCTGCCCCCTGGTGGTTAGTGCATGTCATAGTGAGCGGTTGAGCGGCCTTAGTGTACCATTAGCATATTATGCTTTGATTGGTTGAACAGCCAACAGGATGACGAGACACTTAGCATATTAGGCTTTTATTATATAGAATATTCTGAAAACAAAACAAAAATCTTTGAAGTATGTGTTATGGACTGAATGTTTCTATTCCCCCAAAATTCATGTTGAAATCCTAATCCTAATGGTGGTATTAGGAGGTGGAACCTCTGGGAGGTAACTGGATCATGAGGTAGAGCCCCCATGAATGGGCTTAGTGCCCTGAAGAGAAGAGGCCAGAAGGCTCCCTGCTGTTAAGTCCCTGAAGGAGGAATGCACAAGGCCAGAATGATGAAGGATTATGAATTTATTCGATCATCCACACACCAGGTGGCTGAGCCTGGATGGCTCCAACACCTAGTGACGGGAGTCAGCGGCTTTTAAAGGATTTTTGGCAGGCTTTTTTCTGGGCAGAGACTTCTTTATGCATACACGAGGGTAGATAATGGAATGTGGTCCACACAAGTGAAATGTGGTCTCAGCAAAGAGAATGTCCATAGTGAAATGACCTGAAAAGCCAGTTCCTAGGACAATGAAACAGGGTAAGGTGCTCACTTCAAGGCCAAGTTCAGGACCTATGTTGAAAATGCTTTTTATAAGTCCTCTCCTCCAGTAATTAAAAATGTTAGGGCAAGGATGACAGTGTGAATGGTGCTTTTTTATTTTCACAATCTTAATTTTTAAAAAAGACACTTGTACTAATAACTGGAAGGAGAAGCATATGGGAGGTCACAGAAGTGGTAAGCAATTATTTTTAAGTTGGATGTATTCAAGCTTCACTTTGGCAAGGACCCAACCAGTAAATATCACTGTGGGAATGCTAACATGGAAACTGGTCTCATCTTTGTTTATTTCGTATTTAATAAACATTTACGGGGAAGCTGTGTGCAGGGTATTGTGCCTCTTACAGACCAGCTCTTCCATCTGCCTGGTCAACCTTTCCACAGAGATAGATTGCCAGGACTTCAAGCTCAGCAGATCCAAAACAAAACTTATCTGTCCCCAAAAACCTGTTCTTCCACCTGTGTTTCTTTATCTCATTAAATGACATCACCATCCTCCCAAACGTTCAGGCCCCCACCTTTGGAATCATCTTAGCCTTTTCCTTCCTCACTACTCCCCACATATCAAATTTGATCATATTTCCTATTCATCCCCTTCTTTTCATTTAATTGTTTTAGCAACTTCTTGTCTAATCTGTTCAGGCACCTCCTAAATGATTTCCCCATTACAAATGGACAACTCTTAGTTTTTTCCTCCCATCCTCTCCTCACTTTTCTGATAAACCAGCAGCAGTTGAACTATGGAAGAGAGAGAAACTCTGTTCCTATGGATCTCAGGAGAGCATGTAAGATCTAGAGCTGCTGCAATGGTCTTATGTCCTCAATGGAAGCCTTGTCTGAAAATGGAGGGAGCACAGAAGAGGTACACTTGGTCCTAATCTTCTGGTGAAGACTAAGATACAGCTTTATACCTACTTTGTTTCTCTTCTCTTTCCAATATGACCCATATATCACAGCTCATTATTATTCTATCATAAAGTTCTACTCACTCCTGATTAAAATCTGTAGTGACTATCAGATTATAAAATTCTAAATGTTTTAGCATTACCTAAAAGTCCTTTTACAATCTGACTTCAATCTAATTTTCTGCCACCCAACTCAAGTCCTCCAAATAGTCTCTTTACGCTCATGCTTCTGTAATTTTTCTCCTCAGACTTTTACCTCTATTTGGAACGTCCTATTTCCTATTCCCATGTTTGTTTGCTGAACTCCTATTCAAACTATGAAGCCCCTCTCAACTGCTATTACTAATAGGAAGCCTTCTTTGCCCCAACTCCCCATTCTCAGGCCAAATTAATAGTTTCCTCCTCTGTGTACATTGACCATTATAACATTTACCATGTTGTGCTTAGTATTGCTTGTTTGGGTACCCACTTTTCCCCTTAAAGACTCCTTAGATTAAAATGTACAAGACTGTTTATACCAGCATTATTCAGAATAGGCCAAACATCACAGATAGCCTTTAGCAGTAGAATGAATGAATATATTGTATTATTCATACAATGGAATGCTAATAGCAATGTAATGAAATGAACTACAATTTTGCTCAACCTCACAGATAAAATGCTGAGCGAGAGAAGTCAGTTACAAATGAACACATACTATCTGATTTCATTTAGATAAAATTCACAAATTGGCAAAACAAAACTATACTGTTTATAAATTCATCTTTGAGTGATAAAATTAGCAAAACAGTAATTACTAAAGGCTAATAGTTATCCTTGCTGAAGAGAGAGCTGCAATAAAGAAGGGATATAACAGGAACTTCTGGGTGCTGGCAAAGGAGTATTTCTTGACTGGGATGGTGGCTACTTTTAATTAACATTAAACTTTAAATATAGCACTTCTCTGCATATCAATGAAATGTCACTATAAATAATGATTTTTTTAAAAAAAGAAGATACACAAAAGAGGACACACACATAGAGAGAGGATAAGAGCAGAGGAACTGGGATTGGGGACATTAGATACATCTAGAGCCCTTGTGTTTGGGTCACATTCAAGATATAAAGTCCCAGGAGAGAGCACCTATTGGGTCAGCCTATGCTATGTCTGAAGCTGCCAAAGCAGGAACAGAAGGAATTTGGGCTATAGTGTGGGACCCCCGCCCCCCAGAAGGCATACTAGGTATTGAAGAGAAGGGGCACTTGAATTCCAGAAGGTCTCCAAACCAATTAATTATACCCTGTACAAGTTCTAGAGCAGCCGTGGGCCCGTTTGAAATGAATAAAACTAAAAAAAAAAAAAAGACCGTACCCTTTTATGTAATGATGTTTACTTTGAATTTATATTAGTTCACACAAACACTCCATCCATGCTTTTGTTCCGGCCCGCCGGTCCAGTTTAAGAACCCATTGTGACCATCAAGTCAAAAAGTTTGCCCACCCCTGTTCTAGAGTCTTCAGAATTTTATTATATTTTTTTCATATCTTCATCTCATCTTAGTGAGCTAGAATTCCACATAAAATTACTCAGATAATCCCAAAGCTGTGTTATATTTTTATGGTAAACCCTTGAGAGGGCTAACCCACTTCTAGGAACAAGGGCAGGTTGTGGCCAAGTCGGATGAATACCCTGACTGGAAAACAACTGTGAAAACAAGCAAAGAAATTAAAAACAAAACAAACAAACAAACAACCCCCCTCTCCCCCCCGCCAGTTTTATTCTTTCTGTTTCTCTTTAGCAAAGAACAATGAAGCCACAGGCTGGTGAGTTTTGGCAACTTTGCCACAGAACAAACCACAGGAGCATACTGCCTTATAACACACATGTTTATGGTGGCAGTTGTTTGGAAAGTTGGAACCTGCTGTAACATTCATTTTGAAAAGCTCTGAGGGCTTTTGCTTGTTTTGTTCTCCCTTTCAACAACAAAATCAAGGAACAACAAAATTCCACAAATTCTTTCATATAAATTATTGACTAGCTTTTAGGGTAACCTTTGCTACCCTGGAATTACCTGGTACAAACGCACTTCCTGGAAGCCAAACATAAAGAAATATACTCACAGCTCTAGTATAGGCATAGTCCACAGTCCTCTGAGGGTGGTGGGGGGTGAGAGACAGGAAGCTTCTCCTTCCACACATTCTATTAAAAGGAAAATATCATTGACTAATTGCCCTCAAGTGAGATTAAGATTTGTTTGTGATCTTTTAACGTTTTTTAATTGTTTCACGTTTTCTTCATTGCCTCTACTCATTTTTTTCTCCTGTCTTGAGCAAATCCAGCAACCTGACAGTATGAAAGAATTCACACCAAGGCAAAAAGGTCATTACCCTATTTAGAAGGAATGCAACGAGGGAGAACGTACAAGGTTGGGAGTTCAGGAGGCTTATGTTTTTCAGATTGTATCCCAGAATAGACACAACTTTCCAATAATTCATATCCATCACTGAACAAATCAGGACAATGTAACAGTCTTTAAATGACAAATATTATTATGGGAAAATATAGATGCATTTCAGTGCTGTGGATTAGTTAGCATTTAAAATGTTTTTAACTTGCTTTTATTATCCTACTAGAGGCCCGGTGCACAAAAATTTGTGCACTCAGGGGTGGGAAGGGTCCCTCAGCCCGGCCTGTGCCCTTTCACAGTCTGGGACCCCTCAGGGGTGACCACTTGCTGGCTTAGGCCTGCTCCCTTGGGGGTGGGCCTAAGATGGCAATCAGACATCCCTCTGGCAGCCCAGCAGCCCTCGAGGAATGTTCACTTGCCAGCGGGGAGCAGACCTAAGCTGTAGTCAGACATCCTTAGCACTGCTGAGAAGGCAGGAGAGGCTCCCACCACCACTGCTGTATTGGCAGCCATCAGCCTGGCTTGTGGCTGAGCAGAGCTACCCCTGTGAGAGTGCACTGACCACCAGAGGGCAGCTCCTGCATTGAGCATCTGCCCCCTGGTGGTCACTGTGTGTCATGGTGACCAGTCATTCCCAGTCTTTCTGCTGTTAGGGTCAGTTTGCATATTACCCTTTTACTATAAGGATAGAGGCCTGGTACATGGGAGGGGGCCGGCTGGTTTGCTCTGAAGGGTGTCCCAGATCAGGGTGGGGGTCCTGCTTGGGTGCCTGGCCAGCCTGGGTATGGGGCTGATGGCTGTTTGCAGGCTGGTCACACCCCCTTCAGGGTGGGGGTCCCCACTGGGGTGCCTGGCCAGCCTGGATGAGGGGCTGAGGGCTGTTTTCAGGCTGCCGGGCGACTGAAGCTCCCAGCCTCCTTTTTTATTTATTTATTTATTTTTATTCTGGGATTTATTTACTTTCTATAGCTGTCACTGGAGCTGAGAGCTGGCTCCAGGTCTGAGGCCTGGCTCCAGCTCTGAGGCCGTGGCTGGCTGAAAGCAGGTATCTGGGTTTGTTTAGCTTCTATAATTGAAACTCTGTTGCCATCACTGGCGCTCTAAGCTCTGAGCCTGCTGCTGGCTGAAAGCAGGTATCTGGGGTTTGTTTAGCTTCTATAATTGCAACATTGTTGCATCCGGAGCTCAGAGCTAAGCCGCGCAGGCGGGGAACTTTGGCTTCCTGCATCACTGAAGCAAGCAAGCCTCATGTTCGCTTCAGCTGCATGGCTGCCGGCCACCATCTTTGTTGGCAGTTAATTTGCATATCCTGCTGATTAGCCAATGGGAAGCGTAGCGGAGATATGATTAATTACCATGTTTGTCTATTATTAGATAGGATATAATAAAAGAGAAACATATAAATTGACCATCCCTTTGCTACGCTCACCAGCCAATCAGGGTGAATATTCAAATTAACCCGACAAAGATGGTGGATTAATTTGCATACACAGGCGCTGGGCGGGGAGAAGCAGGAGAGCTGGCAGCTTGGGGAAATGTGGTTCCCTCAGTCGCTCCCTTGGGGGGATATGGCTCCCTTGGTCACCGGGCAGAGAGCAGAGCAGGAGAGCCGGCAGCTTGGGGGGATGTGGCTCCCTCGGTCTCTCCCTCAGTTGCTCCCTTGGGGGGACGTGGCTCCCTTGGTCACCAGGCGGAGAGAAGAGCAGGAGAGCCGGAGGTTTTGGGGGCCATGGCTCCCTTGGTCGCTCTCAGCACGGGGAGCACCATGAATTCCGGGAATAGTAGTTCTGATGGCAGCCCCAGGACTGGAAGTGGAAGCCCAGAGCACAGGGAGCACCAGGAATGCTGGGAATTGTAGTTCTGGTGGCAGACAGATCTAGACACTAGAGCAGCCGTGGGCAAACTACGGCCCGCAGGCCAGATCCGGCGCGTTTAAAATGAATAAAACTAAAAAATAAAAAAGACCATACCCTTTTATGTAATGAAGTTTACTTTGAATTTATATTAGTTCACACAAACACTCCATCCATGCTTTTGTTCCGGCCCTCTGGTCCAGCTTAAGAACCCATTGTAGCCCTCGAGTCAAAAAGTTTGCCCACCCCTGCACTAGAGCAATGTGAGCCTGGAGCAAGTTACTATTGCAGTGGGGGATGGAGGGAAAGCAAAGATGAGATACATAAGGAAAATGAGAGTGTCTAGGAAAAATTAAAGGGGAGATATCCTAACACTGCTAGGAAATCTCCACCAATGAAGCAAAGAAAAAAAATGCCTCTTTATTCTGTGAGCAACAAACCAAACTGGTTTGGGGGTCTCAGACAATTTGTTCATATGATTGCAAATACAGAAAGAAACTCCCGGATTGGAGAGGGCTCCCCTGAGGGCTCCCAGATTGGAGAGGGTGCAGGTAGGGCTGAGAGACCCCCACACCCCCCACTCTCATCCCTGTGCACAAATCTTCGTGCACCAGGCCCCTAGTAATATTATAGGCCCGGTGAACAAAAATTTGTGCAATGGCGGGGGGGGGGTCCCTCAGGCCGGCCTGTGCCCTCTTGCAGTCTGGGACCCCTCGGGGGATGTCCACCTGCTGGATTAGGCCCACTTCCCAGGGGATCAGGCCTAAGCGGGCAGTCAGACAACCCTCTGGCAGCCCGGGAGCCCTCGGGGGATGTCCACTTGGCAGCGGTGAGCAAGCCTAAGCTGCATTTGAACATCCTTAGCGCTGCTGAGGAGGCAGGAGAGGCTCCTGCCACCACTGCTGTGCTGGCAGCCATCAGCCTGGCTTGTGGCTGAGCAGAGCTCCCCATGTGGGAGTTCCCTGACCACCAGGGGGCAGCTCTTGCATTGAGCGTCTGTCCCCTGGTGGTCAGTGTGTGTCATAGTGACCAGTCATTCCAAGTCGTTCTGCTGTTAGGGTCAATTTGCATATTACCCTTTTACTATATAGGATGGAGGACTGGTGCACGGGTGGAGGGTGGCTGGTTTGCCCTGAATGGTGTCCCGGATCAGGGTGGGGGTCCCTCTGGGGTGCCTGGCCTGCCTGAGGGGCTGATGGCTGTTTGCAGGCTGGTCAAGCCCCCCAGTGGGGACCCTCACCCAATGGGGGTATGGCCAGCCTGGGTGAGGAGCTGAGGGCTGTTTGTAGGCTGGTCAAGCTCCCCTGTGGGGACCCTCACCCCATGGGAGTGTGGCCAGCCTGGATGAGTGGCTGAGGTCCGTTTTCAGGCTTCCCACAGCCCCTTCAGGGTGTGGGGGGGGTCACGCTGGGGTGCCTGGCCAGCCTGGGTGAGGGGCTGATGGCTGTTTTCAGGCTGGCCATGCCCCCCGACAACCCAAGCTCCCAGCCTCTCCTTTTTTTTTTCTTTTTTCAGCACCTCCTTGAGCAGAGGCCAGGGCAGGCTGGAAGCAGGTATCTGGGATTTATTTATCTTCTCTAATTGAAACTTTGTACCCTTGAGCAAAGGCCAGGGCCTGCCAGCGCAGGCGTGAAACTTGGCTTCCTCCATCGCCAGGGGCAATCCAAGCCTCCTGCTTGCTCCAGCTTCGTGGTCACTGCCATCTTAGTTGGGTTAATTTGCATACTTTCTCCTGATTGGCTGGTGGGCATGGCTTGTGGGTGTAGCAGAGTGGCGGTTAATTTGCATCTTTCTTTTATTAGTGTAGATATGCACATTGAGGAATTTGAAAAATGTTTAAAAAAAGCACCTATAATAAAAAATCACTCATAACCCTACTATCCAGATAACTAAATATCCTATATAATAAAAGTCTAATATGCAAATCAAGTGAGCGGTGGAACAACTGGTTGGCAAGGGGCGGGGCCAGCAAGCAGGTGGCACCAGACCAGCCACAGCGGGTGCCAGCGGGCAGAGGGAGGAAACAGAGATTGGGAACAGCGACCAGCGGCAGCGAAGGGGCGATTAGGGGGCAGGACTAGCCACTCGCCATTCCCCGAATGGCCCACTGGTTGCCTCCCACAAAGGGTGGCCTGACTGTGGCTTAGGCACGCTCCCTATGGATTGTGAGAGGGCACAGGCTGGGCTGAGGGACCTTTCCCCACAACCCAAGTGCACAAATTTTTGTGCACTGGGCCTCTAGTTATAATATACTTCTCTTTGATAGTATTTACTCTTTTCTATTTTATTTTTTTAATATATTTTATTGATATTTTTTACAGAGAGGAAGGGAGAAGGATAGAGTTAGAAACATCGATGAGAGAAAATCATTGATCAGATGCTTCCTATACACCCCCAACTGGGGATGTGCCTCCAACCAAGGTACATACATGCCCTTGACCAAAATCGAACCTGGGACCCTTCAGTCTGCAGGCCGACGCTCTATCCAGTGAGCCAAATCGGTTAGGGCTTCTTTTTTATTTTAAAATTATATTTACTTACCTTGTCCAACATCTCTCATTGGAAATTTCAAAATATGCCTAAGTGAAAATTGAAGAAGTCCCAAAATGTGAACACATTAACTCATCCCATTATAAAATTCAGTTTCAAAAATGATGTCTACAACTTAGTTTGTATTAATAACAAATCAACTAAACTACAATATTCCCTCTCCTCCATTTCTCATTCTGCTCTGTCTCAGCTAGTGAGCTCTCATTGAGGGTCCAGGAGATTAGAGCTCCATCAGCCTATATCCTGGTTTGTCTTCCACTGAAAGGGCGAAAGCTCCATCAATATCTCCTAATTTTCAAAGCCCTGGATGCATGTATTCATAAAATTCAGCTTACTCCTTAATTATTCCAGCAATTAGCCTAAATAAAATGACCACCAGCATCACTGTGGCCAGTCTAGATCAGGGGTGGGCAAACTTTCTGACTCGAGGGCCACAATGGGTTCTTAAACTGGACCGGAGGGCCGGAACAAAAGCATGGATGGAGTGTTTGTGTGAACTAATATAAATTCAAAGTAAACATCATTACATAAAAGGGTACAGTCTTTTTTTTTTTGGTTTTATTCATTTCAAATGGGCCGGATCCGGCCCGCGGGCCATAGTTTGCCCACAGCTGGTCTAGATTGTAGCAGACACTACTACTGTTTGGAGGGGAGGGAGGTAGAGTTGTTCCAAATATTTCTTCTATTATATTGTTTACTTTTTAATCTGGCGTATTTTGTTCTATTCTTGAAACAGAATCTGAGTGGTTTGTTTTTTTAGGTATATACAATTAAATCTATAGATATTTTGTTCTGTGATTTTATTCCATTGCTTAAGGTTTTTATTCTTTAACTGGAGGCCTGGTGCAAGAAATTTGTGCACTGGTAGGATCAGGGCCTTCCGGATGCTGGCTGGGGCCTTCTTTCCCCGGCTGCCAGCCAGGGCCTTCCTTTGTTCCATGCCGGCCCCTGATGGTCAGCAGATGTCTCAGCAAATGATAGAACTCCCAGTCTCTCAATCGAACTCCCGGGGGACACTTTGCATATTAGCCTTTTATATATATATACTAGAGGCCCGGTACACAAAAATTTGTGCACTCGGAGGGGGAGGGGGGGGTCCCTCAGCCCGGCCTGTGCTCTCTCGCAGTCTGGGACCCCTCGGGAGATAACGACCTGCTGGCTTAGGCCTGCTCCCGGGTGGCAGAGGGCAGGCCCAATCCCTAGGTGCAGCCCATGGTCGGGCTCAGAGCAGGGCCAATTGGGGAGTTGGGGCACCACCCCGTCATGCACAGAGCAGGGCGGATTGGGAGGTTGCGATGCCACCCTCAGTCATGCTTAGGGTAGTGCCGATTGGGGGGTTGGGGCACCGCCCCATCACACTCAAGGAAGGGTCGATGGGGAGGTTGCGGCGCCACCCCCTGTCACGCACAGAGCAGGGCCAATCAGGGGGTTGGGGCGCTGCCCCCTGTCACGCACAGAGCAGGGCCAATCAGGGGGTTGGGGAGCTCCCCCCTGTCACGCACAGAGCAGGGCCCATCAGGGGGGTTGGGGCTCCGTACCCTGTTACGCACAGAGCAGGGCCAATAGGGGAGTTGGGGCACCGCCCCGTCACACACAGAGCAGGGCGGATCGGGGGTTGGGGCGCCACCCTCTATCACCCACAGAGCAGGGCCAATCAGGGGGTTGAGGAGCTCCCCCGTCACTGACAGAGTAGGGCCGATAGGGGAGTTGGGGCACCGCCCCCTGTCACACACAGAGCAGGGCGGATCAGGGGGTTGGGGCGCCACCCTCTATCACCCACAGAGCAGGGCCGATCAGGGGGTTGGGTCACCGCCACTCTCACACTCAGGGCAGGGCCGATGGGAAGGTTATGGCTCTACCCCATCACACACAGAGCAGGGCCCGCTTGGGGGGGGGGGGGTGTTGGGGCACCGCACCCTGTCACACACAGAGCTTCAGGGTGATCAGGGGGTTGGGGAGCTCCCACCTATCAGGCACAAAGCAAGGCTGATCAGGGGGTTGGGGCGCCTTCCCCTTTCATGAACAGAGCAGGGCGGATAGGGAGGTTGTGGCCCTGCCGCCTGTCACACACAGAGCCGCAGGGCGAACAGGGGGTTTGGGCGCTGCCCCCTGTCACGCTGATCCCGGTGCCGGGAGGCCTTTTGGCTCCACTGATCCCAGTGCTGGGAGGCCTCGCGGCTCCGCTGATCTTGGTGCTGGGAGGCATATTACCCTTTTATTATATAGGATAGAGGCCTGGTGCATGGGTGGGGGTCCCCACTGGGGTGCCTGGCCAGCCTGGGTGAGGGGATGATGGCTGTTTGCAGCTGGTCACACACCCTTCAGGGTGGGGGTCCCCACTGCGGTGCCTGGCCAGTCTGGTTAGGTGCTGAGGGCTGTTTTCAGGCTGGACTGAAGCTCCCACTGCTCCTTTTTTTTTTTTTTATTCTTGGACAGCTTTAGCTCTAAGGCTTGGCTCCAGCTCTGAGGCCTCTGCTGCTGAAAGCAGATATCTGGTTTGTTTGGGTTCTACAATCGAAACACTGTATCAACTCCAGGTCTGAGATCCGGGCTCGCTAAAAGCAGGTTTCTGGGGTTTTGTTTAGCTTCTATATTTGTAACAATGTTTCAAACTGCAAGCTCAGAGGCCGGCAGCGGCAGGCGAGGAACGTTGGAGTCCTCCGTCACTGAAGCAAGCAAACCTCATGTTCGCTTCCAGCTGCCTGGCTGCCGGCTGCCATCTTGGCTGGCAGTTAATTTGCATATCACCCTGATTAGCCAATGGGAAGGGTAGCGGACTTACGGCTAATTACCATGTTTCTCTTTTATTAGATAGGACTAGAGACCTGGTGCATGAATTCATGCACAAGTGGGGTCCCTCGGCCTGGCTGGCGATCAGACCGATCGAGGCCAGCTCACGCAGTCCAGATAGAGGACTGCCAACCAAGGGGAGTGTCTGTGGGAGGTTGTCCTGCCACAGGAGGTTGGCTGTGGGAGCACACTGACCACCAGGGGGCAGCTCCTGTATTGAGCATCTGCCCCCTAGTGGTCAGTGTGCATCATAGCGACCAGTCGTTCAGTTGACTGGTTGTAATGGTCACTAAGGCTTTTATATATATAGAGAGAGGCTCAGTGCACAACATTCATGCACTGGGGAGTGCGGGGGTCCCTCAGCCCAACATGCATCCTCTCCAATCTGGGAGCCCTCAGGGGACCCCTTTCCAATCTGGGACTTTCTGTCTGTTTTGCAATCATATGAGCGAATTGTCTGAGAGCCCCCTGTCTCAGTTTGGTTTGCTGCTCACAGAATAAGAGAGGCATATTTTTTTTCTTTGCTTCATTGGTGGAGATTTCCTAGATGTTTTAGGATATCTTCTCTTTAATTTTTCCTAGACACTCTGATTTTATGTCTCTCATCTTTGCTTTCCCTCCATCCCCCACCGCAACAGTAACTTGCTCCAGGCTCACTTTGCTCTAGTGGCTAGGACAGTGATGGTGAACCTATGACACACGTCAGAGGTGACACGTGAGCTCATTTTTTTGGTTGATTTTTCTTTGTTAAATAGCATTTAAATATATAAAATAAATATCAAAAATATAAATCTTTGTTTTACTATGGCTGCAAATATCAAAAAATTTCTACATGTGACATGGCACCAAAGTTAGGGTTTTTCAAAATGCTGACATGCCGAGCTCAAAAGGTTCACCATCACTGGTCTAGGAGATCTGTCTGCCAACAGAACTACAATTCCCAGCATTCCTGGTGCTCCCCGCACTCTGGGCTTCTGCTTCTGGTCCTGGGGCTGCCACCAGAACTACTATTCTCAGAATTTCTGGTGCTCCCTCCTGTGCTCTTGGTTTTCCCTTCCTGCTTTGTCTCCATCCCACGGCTTCCCACTCTGCCAAGTCCTCCAAGCCGCCAGCTCTCTCTCTCTGCTCTCTGTCTGGTGGCTTGTGGAGCCAAGTTCCCCAAGCTGCTCCACTCTCCACTGGCTCTCCAACTCTGCTCTCCGCCTGGTGCCTGTGTATGCAAATTAACCTTCCATTTGTTGGGTTAATTTGCATAGCCACTCCTGATTGGCTGGTGAGCGTAGCGGAGGGATGGTCAATTTACATGTTTCTCTTTTATTATATAGGATAGAGAGACTAGAGGCCCGGTACATGAAATTCATGCACAGGGGAGGGTCCCCTCAGCCCAGCCTGCACCCTCTCCAATCCAGGACTCCTTGGGGAATGTCCAACTGCCAGTTTAGGCCTGATCCCCTAAACTGGCAGTCAGACATCCCTCTCACAATCCTGGATCACTGGCTCCTAATTGCTCACCTGCCTGCCTGCCTGTTTGCCCCAACTGCTCCCCCCTGCCGGCCTGATTGCCCCCAACTGCCTCCCTGCAGGCCTGCTGTTCAGTTGTTTGGTCGTCCCTCACTAACCCCCCCCCCCTGCCGGCCTGGTTGTAGGCAGCCATCTTGTGAGGGTGTGAAGGTTAATTTGCATATTAGCTCTTTTTATATAGGATTTTTAGAAAAGTTAGAAAAAGCTTATTCAGGAGTGTTACTAATCATATCCATCTACTCATCTGGGTGATCAGATCACCATCAATGCAGGGACTCAATTCACTCCCATTCCCAACCCCCCAGACACAACTTCTGAATTGAAAAATATTTTGTGACATTGTGAGGAGGGAGTGTAACAAGGACAAAGCCTCATCTTGTGATACAGTTGGCAATATCCCCTGATGATCAGGAAAATGGTGAGGCCCAGGAAGGACCAAGTCCCCACATGTACCTACTAGGGAATTTATTGCCATAGTCCCCCTTCTGGCAATAGGAGATTCTCACTCTTTGGGTCTGATTCATTGGCTAGTGGACCCTGGGTTCTCCCTGGCTTTTGGATAAAAGTGGCCCTTCTCCATGTCCATTAGCCTCCTTTAATCTTTTTGTTTTTGTGCTACTTTCTCTAGAATCAACAATCATGAGAATCTGTTGGGTGATTTTCTGGCTTGCTCCTTTGTTCCCCAACTCTCCACTCCTCAATTCTCATTCAGAGCACATACACTGATTATTTCACTATCATTAAACCTTGAAACAGAATCACTCCCAACAGGAAAGCTGGTTCTCCTCTCCTTAGGGCTTCATCTGCCTCCTCCTCTGAGGAGTATTTGTAGGCCAGCGCCAGCCTCCAAGGAGTGTTGTTCCTCCCCAACTTAAATGGGTTAGTCTTCTAATGTAATTAAGAAAAACAGAAAGAAAAACAAAGAAGGTTTTTTCCATATTAAAATAGGTTAAATAAAAATAGAACTCTTCAATGTAGTGGAACTGCATTTATACAGGGTTTTTTTCTAAAGTCAACATTAAAAATCCTTTAAATCATTCAAAGTAGAGATTACTTACATTAAACACACTAGAGTTTGAGATTTATTTTGTAAACTAAAGGAAGGAATTAAAAGATAATCTACAGGCAGATGTCTAGTCATTCAAAGTACTCAGCCTTTAAAATAACAATAAAATCCCTAGCAATAAACTGAGGAATGAGTAGGGAATTTTAAAGTGTTTCTTTTTCCCTTCAGGGTTCATTCCATCCTATTTTGGAACTAAATCCTGTAACTTTAATTCATACTATAGAAGTATTTATTGCTTTGACAATTAAATAAATTTAGCAGGAGTTAAATTACCAAAGAAGCAAATAAATTAAATACTTATCTATCTGTTTATCTTTCTATCTATATAGGATTAGATTGACAGATATAGACTACTGTAATCCTACTAACAAAATATACTGCTGTTAATATGTGTTTTCATCTCTAATTTTTATACACACACACACATTGTATACATATTCCCTAATTATTTCTGGAATTTGTATATTCTTTTTGAACATGCAACTGTGAATTTAAAATTTTTTATAATCAAATTATTATATTTTAAGTTCATACCATTTCTCTGTGCATTTTTACTCGATTGTCTCCGTACTCTAAAATAAAATTAATATTTACTTGTATTTTCTTCTCTTAATTTATTTTATCATGTGTTTTTCCATTTATAACACAATTTATTGTCATTTAAGGTGTGTGGGTTCTGGGTATGTGGTGTAAGGTGTGTGTGGTGTAAGCTGTAAACTGTGTGGGTTCCATAGTAATGCTGGGGAAAAAAGAGGCAGTAGGGAAAGAATAAGACCAGACATGAGATGAATTGACTCCATAAAAGAAGCCATAGACACAAGTCTACAGAAGCTGGGAAAGGCTGTTGTGAACAGAACATTGACATTGACATTTTTCATAAGGTCGCCAGGAGTCAGAGCTTACTCAAGGGCATATAACATACACAAGGTATGTGGTAGAAAATCAAGCCTTTCCCCCCAAATGTTAACAGATTTTATCATCATTATTCATATGATAATACTAGAGGCCTGTTGCAGGAAGATTCCTGCAAGAATAGGGCTTCCTTGGGCCTATTCCTGCAAGAATAGGGCTTCCTGAGACTGGAGCGAAGCAGAGAAGGGAGCGAAGCCCACCAAGGCGGGCTTCGCTACCTTCTCCTCCGCCTCGCTCCCTCCCTTCTCAGCTGCTTCGGCTCCCTCCCTTCTCCGCTGCCTCACTCCCTTCCTTTTCCACTGCCTCACTTCCTCCCATGTCTGCCGCTTCGCTCCCTCCCTTCTCCGCCACTTCGCTCCCTCCCGTGTCCACTGCCTCAACTCCTCCACTCCCGTCTCTGCTACCTCCGATCAGTTCCCTTCTCCGCCACTTGGCTCCCTTCTACACTATCTTCAGTCTTCGCTGGGTGCCTGTGTATGCAAATTAACCCAACAAAGATAGAGGTTAATTTGCATACTCTTATGCTTGGCTGGTGGGCATAGCAAAGGTACGGTCAATTAGCATCTTTGTCTTTTATTAGTGTAGATATTCTTTCTCCACTATTTGAAATGGCCCCTATATTATAGAATATTCTATTCTTAGAGTTTTATGACATTCCACATATCTATTTGTATACCAGATCACACTGTTTTAATTATCAGCACTTTATAATACACTAGAGGCCTGGTGCATGAAATTTGTGCATGGGTAGGGTCCCTAGGCCTGGCAGGTGATCAGGGCTGATTGGGCAGCTGGGGCCTTCCTTACCCCAGCTGCTGGCTGCCAGCTGGGGCCTTCCTTTGTTTCGCGCAGCCCCCTAGTGGTCAGCGTACATCATAGTGAGCAGGCGAACTCCTGGTAGGTGGAACTCCCGAGGAGACAATTTGCATATTAGCCTTTTATTATATAGGATTATATTATCTAGAAAATATTTTTTTTCCTGTATAAATATTTGCTTTCCTAGGTTGTAAGCTTCTTTTTTTTAATTGATTAAGTTATTACGTAAGTGTCCTTATCCCCACGTTACCCCCTATCCCCCCCACTCATGCCCTCACCCCCCTGTTGTCTGTGTCCATTGGTTAGACCTATATGCTTGCATATAAGTCCTTTGGTTAATCTCTCCCCCTTACCCCCACCATCCCCTACCTTCCCTCTGAGGTTTGACGGTCTTAAAAACAAGGACTACATCATTTCAATACTATGATTATGGAGCCTTTACATGGGCCCAACACTGTTAGGCAATAAAAATACCTTTTATATGTAGATTATTTTGGTTTTCAAAGCTTTCTTTATATAATTTTCATATGAGTTCTTTCACATCCCAATTTTCTTACCAGTATGACAAAGGTTAGACCAAATTGTCAAAAGTTCCTTATGCCTCAAATATGGGCAAATAGTAGGTACTCAGAGAATTCTTTTTTTTAATATATTTTATTGATTTTTTTACAGAGAGGAAGAGAGAGGGAGAGAGAGAGAGAGAGTTAGAAACATCGATGAGAGAGAAACATTTATCAGCTGCCTCCTGCACACTCCCTACTGGGGATGTGCCTGCAACCAAGGTACATGCCCTTGACTGGAATTGAACCTGAGACCCTTCAGTCCACAGGCTGATGCTCTATCCACTGAGCCAAACCGGCCAGGGCCAGAGAATTCTTATTGGTTGGTCGACATTGGCTCTTCTCCTACTCAAGAAGGACAAGCTGAAAAAATGGGAACCACAATTTAGAGCCAGAGACTTGACATTTTGATGGAGTGAAGTATAAAAAAAAAAAATCAGTCCTTAACAAAATTAAATTAGAAACCTCCTAAGGCTCTGCTAGATTGCTGTCTTAAACTGCAGCTGCCTTGAACAGAGGACACTGTAAGTATGATGTCTATGAAGAACATCACAAAGACACCATGCAAGTATATTAGTTTCCTATGGTTACTATAACAAATTACCACCATATTGGCGGCTTAAAAGAACACACATTTATCCTCTCTAGTTCTGGACATCATCAGAAGTCTGAAGTCAGTGTCACTGGGCTGAAATCAAGGGCCATGCCCACTCCTGAAACTCTAGGAAAAAATCAATTTCCTTGCTTTCTTCCTTTCTCTAGAGCTGCATTCTTTGCATTTCTTAGCACCTGGCCTCTTTCTCCACCTTCAAAGCCAGCCGAGCAGCATCTTGCTTCCATGATCATATTGGCTTCTTCTGCCATTAAATCTCCCTCTACCTCCCTCTTTTAAGGACACCTGATATTATATTCAGGGGTACATCAGATAATCCGAACTACTCTCATTTTTTTTAAAATATATTTTTATTGATTTTTTACAGAGAGGAAGGGAGAAGGATAGAGAGTTAGAAACATCGATGAGAGAGAAACATCGATCAGCTGCCTCCTGCACACCCCCTACTGGGGATGTGCCCGCAACCAAGGTACATGCCCTTGACCGGAATTGAACCTGGGACCCTCAGTCCATATGCCGATGCTCTATCCACTGAGCCAAACCAGTTAGGGCAACTACTCTCATTTTTTAAAATCCTTAATTTACATCTGCAAAGGCTCTTTTGCCGTGTAAGGTACTATTCAGACATTTCAGAGATTAGAACCTTTATATCATGTAGGACAGTTATAACCTACCACAGTGAGTGATCCAAACCTTTGTGACCAAGAGGATGTATTTTTAATTATAGGCCAAGAGGATATATTATTAATGGGCCAAGAGGATGTATTATTCTTCCAAGGTGGTAACTCCACCCAGAGAGATGCTTCTTTATTCACTCATAGAATAAGATATGAGCAGATACGGAGGTCCTAAAAAATTGACATAGTCCCTGCTTTAAAGGGATCCACAGTTGTTCTTGATTTATTTTTGTTGTTGTTTTTAAATATAGAACCTATATCCTTGGCAGAGGAATCCATTGGTGGTATTATTTATGTTGCAGGGGAGGGAAAACAACTTTCCTTCTACCCTCTTAGGTTCAGGTGCTTTGCTAGGGTATATAAATTAAATTGATGAAAGACAGATTAACAAGAGAAAATATTTATTTCATATGCCAGCCATTTTCAACCATTTTCATCTCACGGTATACATAAACTAATTACTAAAATTCTGCAGAACACCAAAAATATAATTTTTGCCAATCAACCCCCTCCCCGCAAAGAGGTATAATTTTGATTCATTCACATCAGAGGGCTATTGTTGTGTTGGCTGTTGTCATTTTTTATTAGACAATGCAGCGGTTCTCAACCTGTGGGTCGCAAACAATGAAAATACATCCTGCATATCAGATATTTACATTATGATTCATAACAGTAGCAAAATTACAGTTATGAAGTAGCAACGAAAATGATTTTATGGTTGGGGGTCACCACAACATGAGGAACTGTATTAAAAGGTCGTGGCATCAGGAAGGTTGAGAACCGCTGAAGGGAAAGAGGTCAGTGACCCAGACTAGTCAGGTGTTGCATGTTTTAAAAATTCTTGCAGCACAACAGTGTGCTTACCATGGCACACTGATTGAAATCATTGTCATATGCAACGAGGGGGCCTCACAGGAAGAAGTAAAAACCCCCAAAAGCAGTTATAACGGCTTGGGAGCTTATATACAATTTTAACAAAAGGTGATGAATTTTGGGTAGCAATTTGGGGAAGGTAAATAAATATATGGGGAAAACCAATGGAAGACCAGGGTTATTTTAGTAAGGTTTTCTTTTTCAGAACCATTTGGTGCTGACTTTCTGTGTCCAGTGATAAGGTTGCTCTCCTTGTAGTATGGGGGAGTAGAGGGAGAAACACCTTCACAAAGAGAAATTTATGTCCTGCTTTTCAGCAGATAGGAGGAAGGCAAAGAGCTCTTAATGCATTTGCTGCTTCTTAATTGCCTTAGTTCAAAACAATACTTATGCCAAAGCAGCATATTTTGGGTGGCATATTTTGAGCTTCTTCAATTCAGATGTCCCCAAGTCTTCTAACCATTACAAATCTTGCCTATTATTCTGGTCTATTGGAGTCCTGTTTTCCTATAACCTCCATTTTAGTTGCCAGAGAATAACACACACACTCTCTCTCTCTCAGCTAAATAAATATGCTTATAAAATAATAAGTAATAACAGTTATTTTTTAAATTTAAGGGAGATAGAAAGTGACAAGGAAGGGTTGGTGGCACTACATTATGTAGGTAGTCAGAAAAGATCTCTCTGATGTGATTTCATTTGGCAAAGGCCAAAAGGAAATATAAAGAATAGTCAGACAGCAATCCCAGCAACAACACAGCACTGGTAACTCTTACGCAGCCAGCTCTGGGCAGTGAACTTCCACTGGACAGAGAGGCCCTATAGCCTCAGAGGCCAACCCCAGAACACTGCCACCCAGAGGCTGACCCACAAACTGACTCTTTGCTAAACACAAAATAAGGCAGTCTGGGAAACAAATGCGGCTTGCTTTAAAATAAGGACTGTGGTTTACAACACAGAGGAACAGGGTATCGCAGGGAAACTCAACACTCTCCTGAATACCTGGCAGGTCTAAGGTGAGCCACACTGAAGAATAGAAGAACCGAAGGACCTTCACTACTGCAATATTTTTTTTTCTTTTTTCACCTTTTAACTAAGAAACCAATTTTTTTTTCTTTTTTTTTTCTTCTTCTTTTTTTTTTCCCTCTTCTTTTTTCCATCACCTGATTTTACCCTTTTAATTACTACCTTCTTATTTTTAACCAGCATTATTACTGCTACCATTTTACCATTTTTTTTTAAAGTGCCATTTTATTTTCTCTTTATTTTATTTTGGGATTAGTGTTCTCCATTCTATTTTCATCGTTATATTATTGGTTGTTTCTAGTTTGCATGCATCTCCAGGGAGCTGTTGCTGGAATTTGTTGGGATTAATGGCTGTTCTATAGGAGTATTCTCCTCATATAAAAAAGTCTCTTCCCCTCTTCCACTTCATTCTCTCTTTTCGCTCTTTTTTTTTCTTTTCTTTTCTTTTCTCGCTTTTACTTTCCCCCCTCCTTTTTCCCAATTTCATTTTTGCACTCCTTTTTTTGGTCCCTAATTTTCTTTTCTTTTTTCTCTTTTCTCTTTTTCTCTTCCTTCTTCCTTATCCCCTAATTCTCTTAATTCAGGTGGTCACCTTTATTTGGGGTTATTAATATCGTGAATATATTTGTGTATAGTGCCTGGTACGTGGTGCCTTGTTGTGTTGTATTTTGTGCCTTTAAAACAACGCAGCAGATCCAAGCAACAGCAACCTCCTGAGCACCACACCCTCTGCTGAGGAACAGCAGCTGTACGTGAAACCTCGCCCCACCAGCCAGAAGAGCCACCACAGCTGTGAACAGCACCCACCAGAGGAGCTGCTGCCAACTGAAGAGCAGCTACTACCGCAACCGCCCGAAGAGCAACCACAGACCAAGGAGTCACTGCCACCAAGGGAGCAGCCACTGAACGACTCAACGTCTAGATATGTCAGCGAGATCAAACATGGGTAGACAAAGAAACCCCCAAAGGAAAGAGAAGGAGGACTCTCCAGAAAAGCAGCTAAGTAATACAGAGGCATGCAACATGACAGAAAAAGAATTCAGAATAAGGGTCCTAGAGTGCATAAACCGGATGGAGGAAAAAATTGACAACCTCTCCAAGAAGCAAGAAGAAACAGATGAAAAAATCGATAACATATGGAAGAAGCTAGAAGAAACAGATGAAAAAATCAACAACTTAAGTAAGACCCAGGAAGAAATGAAGAGTGATATAGCTGCAATGAAAAACTCCATTGAAAGTATCAACAGTAGACTAGGAGAAGCGGAGGACCGAATTAGTGATTTAGAAGACAAGGAAGCAAAACACACCCAAAACGTACTGCAATTGGAGAAAAAAATGAAAAGACAGGAGGAGAGCCTAAGGGAGCTTTGGGACAACATGAAACGAAACAACATACGAATAATAGGGGTACCAGAACAACAGAAGGATGAACAAGGATTAGAAAACCTATTAGAAGAAATAATATCAGAAAACTTCCCTGAGGTGGGGAAGAAAAAAGTCACACAAGCCCAGAGAGTCCCAAACAAGGTGAACCCAAAAAGACCCACACCAAGACACATCATAATTACCATGGCAAATGTTCAGGACAAAGAGAGAATCTTACAGGCTGCAAGAGAGAGACGGAAAGTTACATACAAGGGATCTCCCATTAGATTGTCAAATGATTTCTCAACAGAAACACATCAGGCCAGAAAAGAATGGACGGAAATTTACAAAGTGATGCAAAGCAAAGGACTGAATCCAAGAATACTCTATCCAGCAAGGCTATCATTCAAACTTGAAGGGGAAATAAGAAGCTTCACAGACAAAAAAAGGCTAAGGGAGTTTATCACCACCAAGCCAGCAATGCAAGGAATGCTAAAGGGACTGGTATAAAAATAAGAAATAAAAAGCTCAGAAAGAAAACAGCCACACAAAAACAGAAATGCCTACAAACAAGTACCTTTCAATAATAACTTTAAACGTAAACGGACTAAATGCTCCAAACAAAAGACATCGAGTGGCTGAATGGATAAAAAAACATGACCCATACATCTGCTGTCTACAAGAAACCCACCTCATTAGAAGGGACTCACACAGACTGAAAGTGAAAGGATGGAAAAATATCTTTCAGGCAAATGGAAAGGAAAAGAAAGCTGGGGTAGCAATACTTATATCGGACAAAATAGACCTCAAAGTGAAGGCCATAACAAGAGATAAGGAAGGCCACTTCATAATACTAAAGGGATCAATACAACAAGAAGATATAACCCTGGTAAACATATATGCACCCAATGCAGGAGCACCCAAATTCATAAAAAAACTCCTGGAAGATATCAAAGGAGAGATCGACAACAATACAATCATAGTAGGGGACTTTAATACACCACTGACAGCACTGGATAAGTCCTCTAGACAAATAATCAGCAAAGATACAGCAATCCTAAATGACTCACTAGATCAGATGGACTTAATAGACATCTTCAGAACACTTCACCCGAAAGCCAGGGAATATACATTCTACTCAAATGCTCATAGGACATATTCAAAAATAGACCATATATTGGGTCACAAGCAAAGTATCCCCAAATTCAAGAAAATTGAAATCATAAAAAGCGTCTTCGCAGACCACAATGGCATAATATTAGAAATAAACTACAATAAAAACAACCCAAAATACTCAAACACCTGGAAGCTGAATAGCATGCTATTAAATATTGATTGGGTTACCAATGAAATCAAAGAAGAAATTCGAAACATCCTGGAAACTAATGACAATGAAAACACAACAATCCAAAACCTATGGGACACAATGAAAGCAGTCCTGAGAGGTAAGTTTATAGCTCTACAGGCCTATCTCAAAAAACAAGAAAAAATGGTAGTAAATCATCTAACTCTACAACTCAAAGAATTAGAAAGAGAGCAACAAGAAAACCCCAGAGTGAGCAGAAGGAAGGAGATAATAAAGATTAGAGCAGAAATAAATGACATAGAGACCAAAAAAACAATACAGAAAATCAATGAAACCAAGAGCTGGTTCTTTGAAAGGATAAACAAGATTGACAAACCTCTAGCCAGACTCACCAAGAAGCAAAGAGAGAGGACCCAAATAAACAAAATCAGAAACGATAGAGGCGAAATAACAACAGACCCCACAGAAATACAAATGATTGTTAAAAAATACTATGGACAGCTCTACTCCAACAAACTAGACAACCTGGAGGAAATGGACAAATTCCTAGAAAAATACAACATTCCAAAACTCAATCAGGAAGAATCTAAAAATCTCAACAGGCCAATAACTATGGAAGAAATTGAAGCAGTCATCAAAAAGCTTCCAGCAAACAAAAGCCCAGGACCAGACGGCTTCACAGGGGAGTTTTACCAAACATTCAAGGAAGAACTAAAACCTATCCTCCTCAGACTACTACAAAAAATTCAAGAGGAAGGAACACTTCCAAGCTCATTCTATGAAGCCAGCATCACCCTAATACCAAAACCAGGTAAAGACAACACAATGAAAGAGAATTACAGGCCAATATCCCTCATGAACATAGATGCCAAAATCCTCAACAAAATCTTAGCAAATCGGATCCAGCAGTACATCAGAAAGATCATACACCATGACCAAGTAGGATTTATCCCAGGGATGCAAGGATGGTACAATATCCGCAAATCAATAAACGTGATACATCACATAAACAAATTGAAAGAAAAAAACCACATGGTCATATCAATTGATGCAGAAAAAGCATTTGACAAAATTCAACACCCATTTTTGATAAAAGCTCTCAGCAAGGTGGGAGTAGAAGGATCATACCTCAACATAATAAAAGCCATATATGACAGGCCCACAGCCAACATCATACTCAATGGACAAAAACTAACACCATTTCCCCTAAGAACAGGAACAAGACAGGGATGCCCCCTCTCACCACTCCTGTTCAACATAGTACTGGAAGTGTTAGCCATTGCAATTCGGCAAGAAGAAGAAATAAAAGGCATCCAAATTGGAAAAGAGGAAGTAAAACTGTCCTTATTTGCAGACGACATGATATTATACATACAAAACCCTAGAGACTCCATCAAAAAGCTACTGGACTTAATACATGAATTTGGCAATGTAGCAGGATACAAAATTAACCCCAAGAAATCCGAGGCATTTCTATACACCAATAGTGAACTTTCAGAAAGAGAGATTATAAAAACAATCCCGTTTACCATCGCACCAAAAAAATTAAGCTACCTAGGAATAAACTTAACTAAAGAGGTAAAAGACCTCTACTCAGAAAACTACAGGACGTTGAAAAAAGATATAGAGGAAGACATAAACAGATGGAAGAACATACCGTGTTCATGGATTGGTAGAATCAACATCATTAAAATGTCCATACTACCCAAAGCAATCTATAAATTCAATGCACTTCCCATTAAAATACCAACGGCATACTTCAGAGATCTAGAACGAACTCTCCAAAAATTCATCTGGAATAAAAAAAGACCCCGAATAGCTGCAGCAATCCTGAAAAAGACCAAAGTAGGTGGGATCTCAATACCAGATATCAAGATGTATTATAAAGCCACTGTTCTCAAAACTGCCTGGTACTGGCACAAGAATAGGCATATAGATCAATGGAATAGAATGGAGAACCCAGAAATCGGCCCGAACCAATATGCTCAATTAATATTTGACAAAGGAGGCAAGAACATACAATGGAGCCAAGATAGTCTCTTCAATAAATGGTGTTGGGAAAATTGGACAGATATATGCAAGAAAATGAAACTAGACCACCAACTTACACCATACACAAAAATAAACTCAAAATGGATAAAGGACTTAAATGTACGACAGGAAACCATAAAAATTCTAGAAGAATCCAAAGGCAACAAAATCTCAGACATATGCCGAAGCAATTTCTTCATTGATACAGCTCCTAGGGCACTTGAAACGAAAGAGAAAATGAACAAATGGGACTACATCAAAATAAAAAGCTTCTGCACAGCAAAAGAAACCATCAACAAAACAACGAGAAAACCCACTGTGTGGGAAAACATATTTGCCAATGTCATATCTGATAAGGGCCTCATCTCCAAAATTTATAGGGAACTCATACAACTTAACAAAAGGAAGATAAACAATCCAATCAAAAAATGGGCAAAGGACCTAAATAGACACCTTTCAAAAGAGGACATTCAGAAAGCCAAGAGACATATGAAAACATGCTCAAAGTCACTAATCATCCGAGAGATGCAAATCAAAACAACAATGAGGTACCATCTCACACCTGTCAGACTGGCTATCATCAACAAATCAACAAACGACAAGTGCTGGAGAGGATGTGGAGAAAAAGGAACACTTGTGCACTGCTGGTGGGAATGCAGACTGGTGCAGCCACTATGGAAGACAGTATGGAGTTTCCTTAAAAAACTGAAAATGGAACTCCCATTTGACCCTGTGATCCCACTTCTAGGAATATATCCCAAGAAACCAGAAACACCAATCAGAAAGGATATATGCACCCCTATGTTCATAGCAGCACAATTCACCATAGCTAAGATCTGGAAACAGCCTAAGTGCCCATCAGTAGATGAATGGATCAGAAAACTGTGGTACATCTACACGATGGAATACTATGCTGCTCTAAAAAGGAAGGAACTCTTACCATTTGCAACGTCATGGATGGAACTGGAGAGCATTATGCTAAGTGAAATAAGCCAGTCAATGAAGGAAAAATACCACATGATCTCACTCATTCATGGATAATAGAGACCATTATAAACTTTTGAACAATAATAGATACAGAGGCAGAGCTGCCTCAAACAGATTGTCAAACTGCAGCAGGAAGGCCGGGGAGGGTTGCGGGGCAGGAGGTAGGGGGGTAAGAGATCAACTAAAGGACTTGTATGCATGCATATAAGCATAACCAGTGGACATAAGACATTGGGGGATAGGGGAGGCTAGGGGACTGTCTAGGGCAGGGGGATAAAATGGACACATATGTAATACCCTTTGTAATACTTTAAGCAATAAAAAAAAAAAAAAAAAAAAAAAAAAAAAAAAAAAAAAAAGAATAGTCAGACAATAGCTAAGGGGAAAGAAACTACAGTCCAAAGAACTAGCTTACTATGTTCCTGTATTTTAGATATAGTAAAGAGGCCAGTGCAATATCAGCCCCATTCCAATATCTCACAACTTCTCCCTCTTCCAACCTCTCTACCTTTCTCTTCTTATTCCAGCCAACTCAGCCCTTTCCATGCCACTATTCCTGTTTTTCTGAGTTAATTTCTACTGATTGTCTATTGTGTGTTAAGAAACATTCTAACCACAAAAACAAATTTAATTTCCTTTAACAAATGGGAGAACTGAAGCAGGAAGAGGTTAAACAAGTTGCCCAAAGCCATACAGCCAGTATCTGGCTAAGCTGGAATTTGAACCCAGGCCATTGTTTTGGGAGTCTGACCATCTACATCATTATCATTTTCAGACACCAAAGCTTTTGTCTTTCCCTAGTATGCTCTCCTCCATCCATGGGACTATCCTTAACACTCAGTTTTTATTGTTCCTCTAAATCACTCCCATGAGATTTTCTTCCACCACTCCCATCATGGTATTTAGCCCCGTCCATTGTGTTTAGGTGGCTGTATGTCCTTTAGTTCTATGTGTGATAGTCCCACTTACTCCCAAGGGACCACAGGTTCCCCTGATCCCAGAGCCATGTCCCACCCTTCAGCCATAGCATCTGAAGGTGTGGGCATATGGAGTGCTCAGGGAAGAATTGTGGACTAATGACTACTTTTTATCAGTTTGAAGATGCATGCTTTTGTTACATTTAACATCTCTGAAATCAGTCATCCAATTGATGGTGTGTCAGTGTTAATCGCCAGGTTTCTTTCTTAGCAGCCTTGTGGATGTGATAAAATGCAGTCATTAAAAATCTTGACCTTCACCTTCATTAGGTGACTTAGCATTATGAGAATTTACTCTGCATGGTGGAATAAAGAGAAAGTAACCTTGCTCTTTTCTAACCACACCAGAGAAAAGCTCTTTGATACCATTCAACATACATCAGTAAAATTCCATTAATTAGGTTATTTATGTGACTTCTGAAGTGAAGAAAAAAAAACCACATGTAGAAAACGGTAGTGAAAGGCTTGGGACTTTTGTTAAATATTCAAGGCCCCCGTGACAGACATTACAAAAAGAAGCCTACCACCCAACAGAGAAAGTTTTTGAAGTACACACATAACGTCTTCTACAATTTATTTTCTCTGCTGAAAAAAGAAACTCATGCAGGAAACATTTTAAAACCAAGTAAATAAAAGAGATGCCCACAATTTCCTGTGAGTCTGATTAAAAATAGGAACTCTGCAATCATGAAAGTCGCTCATCTGGCAGCTGCAAGGCCATACCTTGGGAAGCTGCAATCGCTGGCAGCTGCAGAAAGCAGAGCGTGGCAGGTGTTCACATATGCCCTTTGGGGGTGGGGAGGAGAGAAGGCTACATTTCAGAGGCTTATATGGAAAAATATATAAATGGCTTCTTAAGAATAAAAGACAGGTGTCAAAACATTATTTGCTTTACCTCTTTCTTATTTCCATTTCCACCCTAGTCCTCTGATTTTGCCCCATTCATGTTCTCCAAAGTGAATTCTAATTAGTTGCACCTAATGGATAGACTGAAATTCCCCCTAAAGGAGGGGCTGCTCTCCTCTCCTTTACCATACCAAAAATATTGCAAAGCAATGCAGACCTTAGCTCCGTTACAAATATTTACGGCTGCCTTTTTTTTGTTTTGCTCCTGAATTACAGGCACATGGATTGGATCTTCAAAGCAATATACAAGCTTTAAGCTAAGAGATTCTCATCAAGTCTGTGGGAGGCACACAGCAAGAATCCTGTAATATCTCAGAGGATTTATTCCTTTTAAAGTTCTTTTATAAGAAGCTTTTGCTAAGGGATTTACAAGAACTAAAGATTATTTAGTGATAATGGAGGAGAAATGTTGCTGGAAGTATAAAAGGCAGCCACATTCCCACCAAAAGAATTCCTTATAAATAATGTCATTATGGAACAAAGAATACCAAATGAATTTAATCATTAGCTTCTAATGGAAGGGCTCTGCCAAATTTGCTTCTCCTAGCTAAGTTAGCTATTCTCTGTTCAGTGGGGCTCTGTTAGATATAAACAAAGAGTAGGGGAAGGAGCATGATTATCACAAAGCTGGTGAGACAAGCCTGGGCCAATGGATTGGTGGTGGGAATTGGATATTGCATCTTTTCTTTCTCTCATGACCTTACACTTCCCCATTAATTCCCAGATGAGCCTTCTAATCGATGGATTTTGGCCAGTGGAAATCAAATAGTGGCTTATTAAAGGATGCCAGGGCAAGAGTCTCTTAAACAAAACAAGGGCCAAATAATGCTTCCAGACTGAAACAGAACACTGTCTTAAAATGAGTGTTTTCACTGAAAGAAAGAATAAAAGTAACTTGGTTACATGCCACATTTTTAAGTAAAGGACTTTACAGTTAAATAAACATTTCTAGGAATTCTTAAGGAGGGAATGTATATACACAGCTTTATAGATGAATCCTCATAAAGGTCTCAATTGAGAAAGTTGCTGGCCCAAATTAATTGAATTGTGTAATTAATTAAACAACAACCAAAATATTTTTCAATGAAAATTTTGAAAAAAGTCACTAATAAGTTTTTACAAATGCATTAATCCTCTTCTATGCTTTACTTTGTATAGTGGTAGAGAGACCACGCTTGAACCTTTCTTTTGAAAACGGGGCTTTTCTAGTTACTTTGGGTCATCTTTTTTACTATCAGTTCTATTTCTACAGATATAAAATCTAGAAGGCAAAGTAATCCCAAGAAATGTTCTGGAGATTGTTTTAAGATCCTTGATATGAGTTCTTAAAATTTCATCCCCTCTCCTGAAAGAGGGAAATTACTTCAGGATATTCAAATAGATTGCATTCCCTTAACCACAAAAGGGTTCATTGATAACTAAATCACTTAAATTTTTGATCTATCTTTTTAGAGAGAGTTGAAGGGAGGGAGGGAGGAGAGAGAGAGAGAGAAACATCAATGTGAGAGAGACCCATTGATTGGTTGCCTCCAGCATATGCCCTGACCAGGGCAGGGGATTGAACCTGCAACCCAGATATGTGCCCTTGGCCAGGAATCAAATCCAAGACCCCTCTGTGCTCAAGCACACACTCTAACCATTGAGCACACTGTACAGAACATCAATTTTTTTAATTAAGATAAAACTGACATAAAATTTACCATTTTAAAGTCTATAATTCTGTGATTTTTTTCAGTGTATCATTTGTTTCACAGTATTTCTGTCACCCCCCCCAAAAAAATTCTGTAACTTAGCAATACTGACTCTCTCATTCCCTGACAACCATCTACTTTCTTTCTCTACAGATTTATTTGCCCATTCATATGTCACTTTCCTTGTCTGACTTCTTTCATTTAACATAATGTTTTCAAGTGTCATCTATGCTATAACATGTATCAGTACTCCATCCTTTTTTTTAAATATATTTTATTGATTTTCCACAGAGAAGAAGGGAGAGGGATAGAGAGTTAGAAACATCGCTGAGAAAGATCGATCAGCTGCCTCCTGCATGCCCCCCACTGGGGATGAGCCCGCAACCAGGGTACATGCCCTTGACCGGAATCGAACCTGGGACCCTTGAGTCTGCAGGCCGACGCTCTATCCACTGAGCCAAACCGGTTTGGCGCCATCCCTCTTTATGACTGAATAATATTTCATTTTGTGGATATACCACTTTTTATTTACCCACATTTTCATTTATTCAGTTGATGAACATTTGGGATGTTTCCACTTTTTGGCTATTATAAATGTTGCTGGTGTGAACACTTCATGTACAGATTTTTCTGACAGCAATTGTTTGCAATTCTCTTGGATATATACCTTGAAGTCTGGGCAGTCACTAATGTTTCCCCATTAAATAGAGTACTAGCTTTAGGTGTACATATTTTACTATATTGAGAAGATGCCCCTCAATTACTATTTCCTTGAGTATTTTTATGAAGAACGGGTGATGAATTTGGTCAAAGGCTGTCCCAGCATCTATAGAAATTGTGTACATTCTTTGAATATATTTACTTCATCATATTATATTATTATATTTAATGTGGTGTTGGATTATATTTGCTAAAATGGTGTTTATTGGTTGTCTTAACTGTTCCCATCCTATCTAATAATGGACAAACATGGTAATTAACCGTATCTCCGACACACTTCCCATTGGCTAATCAGGGCGATATGAAATTAACTGCCAACCAAAATGGCGGCCGGCAGTCAGGCAGCTAAAGCGAACAGGAGGCTTGCTTGCTCCAGTGATGGAGGAAGCCAAGGTTCCCCACCTGCCACTGCAGGCCTCTGAGCTGCACTCTAAGAAACAATGTTGCAATTATAAAAGCTAAACAAACCCCAGAAACCTGCTTTCAGCCAGCCAGCCTTGGATCTGGAGCTGCAACAGTGTTTCAATTACAGAAGCCAAACAAACCCAGATACCTGCTTTCAGAGCTGGAGCCGAGTCTCAGAGCTAAAGTTGGCTCTCAGTTCCAGTGACAGCCATAGAAGGTAAATAAATCCCAGAATAAAAAAAAAAAGAAAAAAAGGAGAGGTTGGGAGCTTCAGTCACCCGCCATCCTGAAAACGGCCCTCAGCCCCTCACCCAGACTGGCCAGGCACCCCAGTGGGGACCCCCACCCTGAAGAGGGTGTGACCAGCTGCAAACAGCCATCATCCCCTCATCCAGGCTGGCCAGGCACCCCAGTGGGGACCCCCACCCTGATCCGGGACACCCTTCAGGGCAAACCAGCCGGCCCCCACCCATACACCAGGCTTCTATCCTATATAGTAAAAGGGTAATATGCAAACTGACCCTAACAGCAGAAAGACTGGCAATGACTGGTCACTATGACACACACTGACCACCAGGGGGCAGACGCTCAATGCAGGAGCTGCCCTCTGGTGGTCAGGGTGCTCTCACATGGGGAGCTCTGCTCAGCCACAAGCCAGGCTGATGGCTGCCAGTACAGCGGTGGGGGTGGGAGCCTCTCCTGACTCCTCAGCAGTGCTAAGGATATCCGACTGCAGCTTAGGCCTGCTCCCTGCTGGCAAGTGGACATCCCCCGAGGGCTGCCGGGCTGCCAGAGGGATGTCTGATTGCCAGCTTAGGCCCAATCCCCCGGGGAGCAGGCCTAAGCCAGCAATTAGTCATCCACTGAGGGGTCCCAGACTGTGAGAGGGCACAGGCCGGGCTGAGGGACCTTCCCTCGCCCCCCCCCCCCCACGGTATGCACAAATTTTTGTGCACTGGGCCTCTAGTACCTTTATAAAGAATTATTCAATACATTTTCTTCAATACCAGGCTGGGTTGAAAATTTTTTCTTTAGAATTTTTGCATTAATATTGGTTAGTCATTTTGGTTTGTAGTTTTCTTTCTTTGTATAGTCTATCTAGTTTATGTATAGTGTTATAATTGCTTTACAAAAGGAATTGGACATTGTTTCTTTCTTTTCAATGTTCTAGAATAACTTCTAGAACATTGAAATAATTTGGTTTGGACGATTTGGTATAAATCACTTATGAACTCAACTGGACATGGTAACTTTTTGGTGTGGGTTAGTTTCTTATTAATGCACTCTGTCTCTTCTGTATAAAGTTATCTGTTTAAACTTTTAAATTTACTGGCATAAAATTTGGTAATCTAAATTTCCCTAAGAAATTACCCATTTAATCTATGTTTTCAGATTTACTTGCAAAAAGTTTCTTATAATTGTTTTCAATTTATTTTGCTTCATTCCCCTTGTCATTTTAATTTGTATGTTTGTTCTTATTCTTTCTTTTCTTGATCAAGCTAACTCAGGGTTTGTCTATTTTGTTAAATTTTTATTACAATTTTGATTTGTTAATTAGATCTGCATTTTTCTCTTCCTTGAGTATTCCATCTCAGACCCAGGGTATGTGGCTATTCCTATATTCTTTAGAGGTCTTGCTTCTTACTAAGTAATAATTTTTTATATTCAAATTTTTTCCATTCAAATTACTCTGTTGTTTCTGTCTTCTGATTAGACCTTGACTGATGCATTTGCCAATCTTGGATTTGTTCTCTTTCTCTACTCACTCAGCTACCAGCTTCCTCCAGCCTTATCGTGTCTAGATAAATGAAATATTCTTACAATATATGTTGATCTTCAAGTCTTTAGACAGGGCCCCCTATAATCTATCTTTCATGATGACATCAGATTAATATCCCTGAAATGCTATTCATCTAATCATGCCAGTGCTCAATTTAAAAGTTCTCAATGGAGAAACTACCTTAAATATGAAATCTAAACTCCTAAGGATAGAACACCAGCCTTCTATGTTCTCACCCCTTCTGAAATCTTGTTAACAAAATCTCATCTCCTTTCTCTCTCCTTTTCATTTGCACTTCAAGCACAATGAAAAATTTGAAGTGCCTTGAATAACTGGATTATTTCTGTCTCCTTTTTCAATCAGTTACATTGCTCCCTGTTCATATAATTCTTTCTCTGATTCCTGCCTATTTGGTGAATATGTACTAATCACTCAAAACCCAATTCAAGGATTCATCCTCATCTGTTTAGGTATACCTTTATCTCTTAGAATGAAAAATTTTCTCAAAGAAGGAAGCATGTCTTACTTGTCTTGAATTTCCAAATTCTTTCCCAAAGTTGGCACTAAATACGTGTGTGTTGAATGTTAAGTAAATGGATGGATTTTTATAAATGTAATTAGTCTTGGTATATGCTATGAGGTTGAGTTACTTTCAGATATTTAAAAAACAGCTAAGGATACAAGAGAGCATTATTATTCTAATACATTTTCAATTCTCCATGAGATGACATGAGGAGGGTATAGAGTTAAGTCTTGAGGTCATTTCCTGACTCCTCTACATTTTAAGTCGGGTATTCTTATAAGCCATTCTGAGCATGATACTTTAATGTCAAAATTAGAATTCCAAAGAGAAACAGAAGGTATCCTAGGCTTGGATTATTAATTAAAAATTAATTAATAGAATCGTCATACAGATACGGGAAGGATTAAGGAAACCAACAGGGGGGTTGGGGGCATTTGTCACCTAGTCCTGAAAGGGCAAGTGGAGAAAACCGTGTTCTTGAGTCTGATGTGAACTAGAGCTATAAAGAGAGGCTTCCTGAGAGCAGCTGTAGACTTAGAGGAACAGTTACTGCCAGAACAAAGCACAGAGCAGCAAGGTAGCAGGGGAAGAAGTACCTGGCTTCTCTCTCTTTCTGCCCTCCAAGCTCTTGTGGGCACTTTCCTTGGCTCAGCCCATCTAGGAGCTAGCGCCAAGGTCCCCTGAGTGATTCAGTCTGGACAGTCAGCCCCAACCTCCTCCAAGCACAGAGCTGGGTGGGTTAAAGCAGAGAACAGACGAGAGAGTGCAAGTGAACAATGAGCAAACCTTGTGTTTTATGGGGGGTAAAATACATATGAAAGTGATAGATAAGTTATAACCTTTATGCCAGAGAGAGTATTTCCCAAAGTCAGCATCATCAGAAAATACTGAATAATGAACAGTTTATTTTCTTCTAGAAGGGATTCTGGGAACAAACATGGGAACTGATTATGTACCTTCAGTGTCTCCCTTGGTTACAGCATGGTGTGGAAGAGGCCAAATTAAGAGATTAAGTTATGTGAGCACCAGTGTTACATGGTCATGGGCTACAGTCCAAGCTTTGGCCTGGTGTCCTGCCACTATCACAAGGAGCCCTGCGCACATCCATCCATCATTACTATTCCTCACATAATTTGTAGTGGTATGAGTCCAACTGTAGGTATATGTTAGCTATGAGATACTCCGGCATTAGAAACAAGCTTTATGCAATGTTTTAAAAAGCTCATTTGCCAGTCCTAGTAATTACCCAAAACCATCCAACCACCCATTTATTATACTTCCTATAATAAAGGCAAAGAACAATTGCTGACACAGAATGTCAAAGTGTAATTCCAGGTTGTGATTTAAGGAACACACAAAGAAACCTTTCCTAAAAGGATTTACCCTATTCCTTGTCCCCACATTCTAATGTGAGAACCCCCACAATTATCAGTCCTCCTTTGGGTTATTTGCAATTGCTTCAGAAGTCCCATCTAATACATTCATAAAGGTACTTAGGATTGGTGAAAAGTTTGCATGATGTCTACGGTTTCATGCTAGATCACTTGTTCACTCATTCAAGAAGTATTTGCTGAGAGCTTACGCTGTGCCAGTCCCTGTACTAGGTCGTTTACACAAATCAAGAACAGCACAATGGCAGAGGTTATTTGGGGGTAGGAAAACGGTGGAAAGAGATCACAAAATGTCTAGAACTAGGGGCCTTATCAGAGAGAAGACATGTGTTCCTGGTTAGCCTAATTAGGGACCAAAGGGAGAAAGCTATGGGATTGGACTAGAGATAAATAATGTGAGCTCAGAGTGGCAGAGACATGTCTGAGGATATTGCGTAAATTATGACACAATTATGTGAGCACTTACTGCGTTCCCAACAGAATGTTATTGTGTTAGATACTTCTTCAATCCTTCTCTTAGATGGTGGGTATTGTGATGCCCATTTTTTAAATGAGAATTAAGATTCAGAAAGGATGTGATTCACCATATCCAAGCAGCTAGCTGTAAGATGGTCAAGTGAGGAATCCAATCTAATTCTGTCTTCAGAGTCTGCACTCTTTCCACTCTGTAACCTCCGCGTCCTGTGGGTTTGAATTAGTAAAACATCTTCACCTCATATTTGGACATTTTTTAAAACTGCGTGGACTTCAGTGGTCTTTTGGAAAGAACAAATACTAAAGGGATCTCTCATTCTTACATAAGGCTTGTCATTGTTTTGCCCTCTTCAGTTTTGTTTCTCGGGAAAAACTAAGAAGACACTAACAGATTACTCAACAAATGTTTGGTGAGTGAATAGCACTATAATTAAGCAGTTAGAAGTCACGCAACATTTTATAATGTGCAAAACACAAGAAGATGTCTCAATTCCTCCCTCTAAGACTCATTTCCCATTAAATTCCAATTTTCCACTTGATGAACTGCAGACCCTCCCTGTATCAACAAACATTAGGCAGTATTTCCTTGCTAGACCAATGTTGTTAAGAAGCAAACTGTAACAAATTAGGGCTGGACCAAATACAGGACCAATGAATGAGTAACTTTTCTCAATGCCCTAGCTTTGATTCCTGTGGATGGCGGGTCTCTCTCTCAATCACACATTGGCTGGCTCAGAGCCAGGAGGTTCCATGGGATGAGCGGGCCTACTGACAAATGTTTGTCCCTTCAACTGGCTTAATGAAAATCACCAGGACCATCTCTACCCACACCACAACAGGAGAACAGCAAAAACCTGTCAGTTGCTTCTGGAGATGTGGCTGCTCCTAACACCCACTGTTTGTTTCTAGGGTATTGCTGATGTAACTCAGCAGCAAGTGTCCACACAGTGTAAAAGTGATAGAAAGAGATTAATTTTCCCAAACACAAAATAGCAACGCCTGAAGAAGTCTGCAAATCCTGGAGAAGAACCTTGTACTTCTCTGGCCTGGCTGCAAACCAATTTGTATTTCAACCCCATAAAGAGCAGCAAACAGATCTAGGTCTTCATAATATGCCCACCTGTGTATTCCTATCTATGATACATCTTCGTGAACATAGTTTGGGTCTTGCTGGATTGAAGATGGGAAAAAGAGAGAAGCCAGGGTTTTCCAACTTCCCTTACTTGCCTTCATGATTCCAGGGTAGCTGAGTCTCCTCCTTGTCTCTAATTCCCACCAGACAGACCTACTGTATTTCTAGCTTCTACCAGGTAACTTAGTTGATGGACTCCTGTATTATCAACTCCTGTTTTTGTCCTTCCAGACTTAGGGATGGCCATTGCTTCCTGCTGTTGCTAATCTCTGGTTTTTCCTGCCATCACATTTGTCTTCTCAGCTCCTCCATCACCTGGGTAACCAGTTCCCTGAATAAGTCCACTCTGTTGTCAACCCTTGCAGTGGTTGCCTGATTAGACCTTGCTGTTTTCCTGATTAGAACTTGACTGATACATCTGTATTCTTCCCACTGCTGTGACGGCAAGACGTCAAACACAGTCTCAACTTGTTGACCTCCAAAGCAAGAAACCTACTCTCTACTTTCCTTTCCTGATATGGGTTCCTATCAAGGGTGTAAGAAGTAATTTCCCTTAGAGGCTTCTCAAAGAATATCTGCTGAGCAAATAAGTCTCTCTGGTATGTGGTGACACCGGGGTTTCTTGCATCCTTGTGGCCAGCTTTTGGCCAGGAGGGAGGTGATGCCATTCTGGGATTAGGGAATATGGCTCCATTCACCTTTGTGATCTGGGGTAATGGAAAGGTCTTGGTATACTAAAAAAAATTCTCTATAAATAAAAGTTACTTGAGAACATGTGTTAGGAGGTTGCACAAGCTTTATATATGGCTGGTCCCAGGATCAAACAATGTTTGGAGGAATATGCTTCATCTCTCTCCATTGCTGACTTTGTGTGTGTGTGTGTGTGTGTGTGTGTGTGTGTGTGTGTGTGTGTGTGTTTCATTTTCAGACAAACCCTTGATTGCAACAGGGCCTCCTATAACTCCAAGTTACAAGGAATTTTAATGCCTTCAGTCTCAGGACAGACATTTTCTCTTGCTCTCCGTGTTGCTACCATTCTTAAGAAAGGACTGATAGGCATGCTTGGATTTTGTACCCAGCTCTGGAACTATCACTCTTACCTCAAGGATCAGAGGCCCCAGGAGTACCCCACCCCTCAGACACCTGTAACAGGGGAGGCAGAGTTGCTTGACCAAAGAAATAAGGAAAAGAATACCAGGCAAGTGACCAATGAATGAGTAACTTTGCTCAATGACCTTCTGGCTTTCTTGGTTCCCATGGGTGGCTGCTCTCTCTCTTAATTACACATTGGCTGTGTGATAATGTGAGGCAGCCAGGTACTGAGGGAAAAGTATCAAAAGTATTAGACTTGAAACTGAGTTCTGACTCCATCATCAATTTGCTCTGGGAGCCCCTGTGAGTGTTACCCCTCCCTCATCCATGATTCCTAATTTGTAGTACACGTGGACTGGGCTTGGAATAGCCCTTTGTAAGTACTTTTAATCACAAAACTCTCTAAGTAAACTGCTATGCAAAAGATAGAGAACTTCAGCGAAGCTGGTTGGAGCAGTGATGGGGGCCTGCACTTCTCCTTCTGCCCCCTTGACGGGGTGCTGGAAATTCCCAGGGCTCCTCAGAACAGTTTGCAAAACTCGGAGGTAGCTGATCTCCAGGGCCTTGTCCAGCTTGAACTTTGTGGAATTCTATGTAAATTGTCCAACCCTCTTTAATCTAATTTTTCTCACTTTCCCTCTATTATTTTTTGGCTAAAATTATGGATATTGGCTATGTTTGAGAGGCCACTTAGGAAAAATAATCATTTATTCAAATGCTCAGCCAATTTACTTTGGCCTATTTGGAGCTTGTTTTTCCTGATGAGGAGGGAATAAATTTTTAAAACCCACTTTCAAGTTTGGGCTAGAAAAGGTGAGTGTACGAGTGAGGAAAAGTGGGCAACAGAAGTTGCCAAAACTGAGTTGAGCTGGAAGCAGTAAATTCAAACAACCTCCATCTGCCCCATACATGTGTCCCACTGGGCATCCGACGCCAAATGTACTCTCTGGAACAGATGGCAGAGGAGGATGTTGTGGGTTTTGGCTTTGCCATTTGTGAAAACTTGCTTTGGGGGAGACACCTTCAGCTCCAATGAGTGTTTTTGATTGAAATAGAACATCAGGCAAGAGGAAGGAGAGAGACCAGGAAGTTGGCCTTCCTAGAACCAGAGGCAAGGTGGGAGGAGGGGTTCTTTGATCCAGGAATGAAATCACTGAGGCAATTTCAAAGGAAGCAAGGGCATTTGCTTCTCATTTTCATGTGGGTGTTTATTCAGAAAATATCTAAAGAGAGATTAGTAGATGTCAGACACTCTTTGGAGTATGGAGATAAATAAGTGGTGGTGTCTGCCTGTGGGACTTTAGAATCAAGAGAGGAGGCCTGCCCGGCCAGTGTAGCTCAGTGGTTGAGCATCGACCTATGAACCAGGAGGTCACGGTTCAATTCTCAGTGAGAGCACTTACAAGTTGTGGGGTACTTCAGTGTGAGTGATTTGGGCTAGTCCTCCCACTTCCTATTCCTGCAGCTTCATTAAAGGCCTATTGAATCTTTGCAAACCCTGCCCTGATCATGTCACTGAGCTGCTCATATTCAGTGGCTCCCAACTGCTGACACGATCAAGGCCAGTCTTGTAAGCAGAGTTTACAGGTCCATCACCGTCCCCAGTGTGGGGTGTGCAGGAGGCAACTGATCAATGATTCTCTCTCATTAGCGATGTTTCTATCTCTTTCTCCCTTCCTCTCTGAAATCAATAAAAATATTTCAAAGATCGAGAGGGAGGGAGGGAGGAAGCTGTCCTTGCATGACATGTATGGGAAGGCTAATATTCAACTGTCACCCACAGGCTGGTGTCTAATCTGATAGGTTGATGTCCAGGCTATACCAACTATTAAATATTTAATATCATTTCTGCTCTGTGATGTGCAAGAAGTACTACCAAATACATGTGTACACTCCACAGGAGGAGCTCAGAAGGAAAATGACTCTGGTAGAGTTGAAGCAAGTTTGACAGAGATGGTGGCATTTGCTCTGTGTCCTACAGGAGAGTAGGTCATCCCTGAGAGGCGGGAGAGGACAGAGGGAGTGGGACCGTGTTCTGTGGCCTGAATGTGCATACAGAGGTTGGGCAGAAAAACATGTGCTCTGATATGAATTGAGCATAAGTTAATGAAGCTGGAGGGGACAATGATGGGCCTGTAAACTCTACTTACAAGACTGGCCTTGATCGTGTCAGTGGTTGGAAGTCACTGAATATGAGCAGCTGAGTGACGCGATCAGGCCAGTGTTTTCGAAGATTCATTAGGCCTTTAATGAAGCTGCAGGAATAGGAAGTAGGAGGGCCAGCCAAAATCACTCACACTGAAGCACCCCACAACTTGCTAAGTGTTTCCTTCTGTTTAATGAAAGCTGACATTTGTTCAGCATTTACTCTGCTCCATGCCCTTGTAAAATGCTTCCTTCCTCTCGTGTAATCCTCAGCTCATTCCTGGCTTTACTGGCCCCAAGTTAAAGATGAGGAGACTAAAGCTGAAAAAAGCCATGTTGGCCCACTGGGAAGCAATGGGAGGAAGGAGGAACAGAGTGACTCAGAGGTTGTTAGAAAGAAAAGGGATATTTAGTGAGTGCCTACTGTGTGCCAGGCTCCTTGGATGTGTTTTCCATTTAACTCTCACAAAACAGTGGCACCTCAGTTGCATTCTTCCAACTGCTCAGGTCAAAAGTTTTGAAGTCATCCTCTTTCACATCCACATCCTATCCATCAAGAAAGCATGTTAGTGCCCCACCTTCAAAATATATCCATATCCAACTACTTCTCTCCTTTCACCCTGCCAACCTGGCCCAGCCCATCCTCCTCTCACTCCTGGATTCTGGCTGCTGCTAACTTTTCTCCTTACAGCAGCCTGGGTGATTCATCTAGAAGCCAGGTCAAATCACCTAAAGCCTCTGCCTAAAATCCTAAAACAGCTCCCATATAACTAAAGTAAAACCAGTGTCCTCACATTTGTTTCTAGTGACCAAGCTAATCCCACCCTTCTGTTACCTCTCTTCTCTCTCCATTGTTTATTCCACCCTACCACTCCAGCTTCCTTCCTCTTCCTCAAACTCACTAGGCATACTTCAGCCTCAAGACTTCTGTGTTAGCCATGCTCTATGCCTGGAAGACTCTTCCTCCAGGTACCCCCTCATCGGCTAAGTCTTTTATAACCAGATCATTGCTCTTAAAGGTAGTGCTAACTACCCTACTGACTTTTGTAACCTGATCCCCCATCATACTTGAATCTACCCTCTTTGACTTGATCTATGGCTATATATATATATCATTATATATATATCATTATATATATATATCATATATATATCATTATATATATATATATATCAATTACCACTTTCTAACAGAGTATGCATTTTATCATTCATTATGTTTATTGTTTATCTTTTCTTGCTAGAATGTAAGCTCCATGAGGACAGATAACCTTGTCTGTTTCACTGACAAATTACAAGTGATGAGATCAGGGCCAGCATTTAGTAGGTGCTCAATAAATACTTGTCAAATGGTAGGGCCAGCAGATTATTCAAATAAGTGGTAAAGCCAACATTTGGACTCAGGTCTGCCCCAAGGGCAATACTCTGGGCTCTCGCTGCCACACCTGCGTGGGAATGGAAAGCCAGCTGAAGTCTTGATGGACAATAGTGTTGGAAGGCAGCTTGATTTTACTGTAGACATGCTGACATGAGGCAATGCTGCGCAAAGAAGGAAGCTTCTCTTAACTCAATTTTGTTGCTGTAGGTATTTTAAAAAAATAAAACTCATGGCTGAGAAAACATTGTGTGTGTGTGTGTGTGTGTGTGTGTGTGCAGAGGCATTGGCTTTCATCCTAGAGTTTTACTTCATTCACCAGGCATTTAACAAAGGCAACATTACTGAATACCAACTAATGATCTGGCAACGGAGGGAGAGATGGGTGGATGGGGACAGAACACACCTGACAGGATGAAATGTTCAGTCATTCACAGATGTCTTTCAGAAGGAGGACTAGCTAGGAAGTGCTACTTTGGGAGAGGATGCACCCCACAGCAACCCTATCTAGAAAAAGGGCTGGATTGGGAGGAGGTAGGGCAGCCCTGGCCAAGGGAGTTATATTCCTCATTCGACTTCATGCTCCCTCTAAATATTAAGGCTGGGATGATTTATGCTAGGGGAGGAGTGTTTTGCTAAAATACATGGGCTCTCTTGAATGTTTGTACAGAAATTTGAGCATGGCTAGATCCTTCCACTGTAGTGATACATGAAGTGACTAAGGCCATCAAGCATGCCTGATCAAAAGAGATAAGGAGTTTCTTCCTGGTTTCTCAAAAATCATAGGCAGCAGTATAAGATAGGATGCTGTTGGATACATTACTGCTACAATACAAACTAAATTTGTTTTTCCCAGCAATCAAATGATTACTCTCCAAACTGTCAAAATTACTGGACTGAAACCACCAAAGCTGGTGTCAAATAAAATATGATTGTCTGGGAAATTTATTTTCTTATGAAATAGATGCTTTACAACTGTTTTTTTCCACAGAGAAAAAAATCTAAATCTCCCCTTCTTCCTTACTTTCTCCCTGCAGCTTACTTGTATTGATGTGTAGAAAAAAATACAGGGTTCCATTAAGCCCTAACCCTGTTTTGGTCTTTGTGTTCTAAGACATTCCTGATAATATACCATCCTGGTTTTACTATTGCCTTTTCAAACTCCCTCATAATAAATGTGAATTGAGTCTGCTCCATAGTCTATAATGACCTGTGTACAGCCTCAAGCTTCAGCTTATATCTGAATCTTCTGGAGACCTGGCTAGAAACCATATCTCTGGGGCCTACCACAAGAGTTTCTGACTCAAGAGGGTGAAGGGGGAGGCTTGAAAGTTTATATTTCTGACAAGTTCTCAGATAATGCTGATGCTGCTGGCTCTGGGTCACACACTTTAAGAGCCTCTATTCTATGCTTTCTACTTTAATTACTCCTTGAAGAAAATGGAGCAAACAGTTGTTTTTAGAACAAACCCAAGGAGAAACCAAGATGGCGGCATAGGTAAACACCGGAGATTGCTGCCTCGCACAACCACTTCAAAAATACAACTAAAAGATGGAATGGACAGCATCCAGAACCACAGGGAGGCTGGCTGAGTGGAAATTCTACCACTAGAAGGAAAGAGAAAAGCATACCGAGACTCAGAGGAGGTATGGTGCGGAAGTAAAATACAAAGGTGCGGAGGTGCATGCGGAGAGGGCTGGCCGCTGAGGACACGATTGTCTTTTTCAATCGGGAGGAAGTCTCAGGCTCTGAGCTCCAGTTCCGGGCAAGACTCTGGGGAACCAGACTCATACGGGAGAAACGGGACTGTCTGGCATCGGTCGGAACTCAAGGGCAGCTTTCTCTCAGACACTCACAGCGATTGCCGGGGCCTCTGAGGGCAGGACTGAGAGCAGCCATACTGTTCGCTCTGCCCACCCTGTTGATCTCCTGGGACCCTGCCCAGCCCAAGCTGTGCATGGAGGCTTTTGCATATGAAAGACCCGGCCCTTTGTAATCTGAAAATTACTTAACAAATTGCAGCTGCCCCAAGGCCCCAGGGCAACTTGCATTGCTTTACAGCGGGCTTCTGCTGGGTAGCCTCAGGCAGAGGCTAGATTAGCACCTCCTTAGATCCAAGAGCCAGTGTACCCAGTGGTCAGAGTGGGACCTTCCAATTACAACTCCTCAGATCCATAAGGGACACACTCAGGGGGCAGACTCAGTGAGCACCAAAGCCCCACTGAAGCAAGTCTTGACCCATAAGGGTGTCTTCAGCACAGAAGTTCTCCCAACGTAGATACAGCTGATTCTCACAGCCAATTGGCCTGGAGGTCAAATCCTCCCAGTGATAACTACAACAATCAAGGCTTAACGACAACAAGACTGTGCACAAAGCCCACAAGGGGGTGCACCAAGAGTGTCTACCTCAGGTAATTGGGGAGGCTAAGCCACTGGGCCCTATAGGACACATAGCACAGAAAGCCACTCTATCGACACAGTGAAGCATAAAAAATGCCGAGACAAAGAAACAGGACACAAATGACAGAAATGGAGGAAAGCAAACTACTAGGTATAGAGTTAAAAACCACACTTTTAAGGTTTTTCAAGAATTTTCTAGAAACCGCCGATAAACTTAATGAGACCCTCAAGAAATCTAGTGAGACCCTCGATGTTGTAATAAAGGACCAACTAGAAATTAAGCATACACTGACTGAAATAAAGAATATTATACAGACTTCCAACAGCAGACCAGAGGATCGCAAGAATCAAGTCAAAGATTCGAAATACGAAGAAGCAAAAAACACCCAACCGGAAAAGCAAAATGAAAAAAGAATCCAAAAATACGAAGATAGTGTAAGGAGTCTCTGGGACAGCTTCAAGCGTACCAACATCCGAATTATAGGGGTGCCAGAAGAAGAGAGAGAGCAAGATATTGAAAACCTATTTGAAGAAATAATGACAGAAAACTTCCCCTACCTGGTGAAAGAAATAGACTTACAAGTCCAGGAAGCACGGAAACCCCAAACAAAAGGAATCCAAAGAGGACCACACCAAGACACATCATAATTAAAATGCCAAGAGCAAAAGACAAAGAGAGAATCTTAAAAGCAGCAAGAGAAAGACAGTCAGTTACCTACAAGGGAGTACCCATACGACTGTCAGCTGATTTCTCAACAGAAACTCTGCAGGCCAGAAGGGAGTGGCAAGAAACATTCAAAGTGATGAATAGCAAGAACCTACAACCAAGATTACTTTATCCAGCAAAGCTATCATTCAGAACTGAAGGTCAGATAAAGAGCTTCACAGATAAGAAAAAGCTAAAGGAGTTCATCACCACCAAACCAGTATTATATGAAATGCTGAAAGGTATCCTTTAAGAAGAGGAAGAATAAGAAAAAGGTAAAGATACAAATTATGAACAACGATTACACATCTATCAACAACTGAATCTAAAAATCAAGTGAATAAATAATCTGATGAACAGAATGAACTGGTGATTATAATAGAATCAGGGACATAGAAAGGGAATGGACTGACTATTCTTGGGGGGAAAAGGGGTATGGGGGATGCGGGAAGAAACTGGACAAAAATTGTACACCTATGGATGAGGACAGTGGGTGGGGAGTGAGGGTGGAGGGTGGGGTGGGAACTGGGTGGAGGGGAGTTATGGGGGGAAAAAAGAGGAATGTAATAATCTGAATAAAGATTTAATTTAAAAAAAGAAAGAGAAAAATAAATAAATAAATAAAAGAAAGGAAGATAAACAATCCAAAAAAAAAAAAAAAAAAAAGAACAAACCCAAGTGGATTTAGCAGTTATCACAGATGTGAGGCCAACAACAACAGTAGAAGCAGGAGCTAGGAAATGAGAGGTCTGGGCATGGAGGTGAAGGTGGATTTAGTTTATGTTCCTCAAGGTTTTTTGAAAGACCCTTTTTTAATAGAGGAAGAACACAAACAGTGACATGATCAGCATCAATTTGGATTCTTTCAGTTGCAAGTGACACAAAAATAGAGGGCATTTATTGGTTCATATAAGGGAAAAGCCAAGCTGTTTGGGCATGATTAGATCCAGAACTCAATGAGTTTTTCCCCATACCTCTGTTCTGTGCTTCCTCTCTGTCCGCTCCATTCTCTAATGGACTCTTAGATCCTGGTAACAATATGAACAAGAACCAGTCCCTTCCAACAGCCAAACTCTTTAGGAAGCCTGCTGTCAGCACAGTTGCTCATGAAACAACCGTCAGGGATCACATCCTCACTGTTTTCCAGAATAAAGAAGAAGGGCTAAGAGTGGATCAATCCACAGTACAAGGTGGGGCAAAAGTCGGTTTACAGTTGTTCAGATGGAGAGTATAATAATTAATAATAATACAAGAATAAACTGTGTTTCGCATACTTACAACTGTAAACCTACTTTTGCCCCACCCTGCATATTAACCATAATGGCCATTATTTCTTGAACTCTGAGAAAAGTTTGTGACAATATAAAAATACCACAGTACTATCATCAAACCCAACTCCATTCAACTAAGAACATCATCTTTACTGTGGGAATTTTCACACAATTTTTATCTCCTTTGCCACCATCAAGTAGAAAGTGTTTTACTAGTAGGCTTCATGATGGAAACCTGTCATTTTAATGAGAAAATTTGCCAGAGGGCATGAAATTGTAGCCATCATTTCTCCCAGAGCCATGATAACTTTTTTTTTTTTTTTAATCTTCCCTTCTGCTGAAAAACACCTGCCTAACTACAGAATCAAATAGGAGACTCTGAGGGGATGTAATGCTATTTTAAGTGCTATTTTCAGTACTGTAGAGTTTTCATTTAGTTATTCATGTAATAGGCACATGTACAAAAGCAATTAAACTGGAACAAAGCAGAAAATAACAGCAGGCAACTTGCTGCCTTCAGTTACAGTGTTCCAATCGGGAACACTGTCAGTCATTGGTGGGGCCTGCAGAATCAAATTAGTTTGGGGGGGGGGGAGATTTTTTTTTGGCTGAGTCAGCATCCAAATATAGGAATCCTTCTGAAGGATTGCAGGTTTCTCAGAGGGCTATGCTGAAGGCAAGGAGTAGACTGATTTTTTAAAATCTATCCAAGAACAAAGAATGATTGCAAAATGTGCTAGTTTCCTCAGCTGTGGTCTGGAAAACATTTCTGGGCCCTGGAATCTTGCCACCCTGTTTAAGACCCTGGACTTTGTCTTTATTTCATTATGCTAAGCCATTATTATAATCGTGTTCCTAGGATGATATGAGATAAAGGATGGGTTGGAGTTCTGTTTTAATATAGTGAGGCTGCAATTAATTGGAATTTCAACAACTTACTATGAATGAGGTATGTTAGAAAGACACAGAGTTAAAGAATCCGAGGGAATGTAATTGCTGGACTTGAGGACTTGCTACTGTCAAGGTCCTCTCATGAGTCTGCTCTCTCTCACCTTCTCTCTCCACTCCATGTGCCTCTGTGCCTGGCTTCATTCTCTCTTGCTGAAAACACATTTCCACAGATGATGGAAGACAGCCACCACAGGCTTCTGATTCATCTCCTCCAATTTCCATAACCCAACAGGCAAGGCACTCTCTCCCTCTCTACTTGAGGACAAATCCCACAGGGGGAAAAAGCTCACAAAAGGAGATGAGAAATGGGTGACCTGAGAGTGGCGGATGACCCAGCTCAAAGCTCTATCACAGAAACTGGAGCAAGATGGAGTTTTGAGGAGGAGGCAATGGTCAAAAATGCAACCACAGGGGGATCAAGTAGAATGCTATGGACTAGTTCCTGACAAGGTTTGTAACACAAAAATGTCAGTCACATATATCTGTGCACATATACCAGTATGTGGATGTATAAGCATGAGTATCACCATCCTTTTCTTGAATGTTCATACTCTAGTGCTATCACTGGACACATTCACATGGGGGACTGACCATAAATGTTTGGCTCCATGTAACAGTGTTTTTACATGGTTTAAATCAGTGGTCGCAAACCTTTCGGACCTCATGGACCACCGGTTGGCGACCGCTGGTTTAAATGATTAATTATTATAAAAAACAAATTTTGATAAAGAACTCATGAACAATAGAGAAGAACCATAATGAGCCTAACTTGTGTCACATGCCCCCCTCCCCTATCTTAGCATGGGGAATGGAGGATAATAAAATCTTCAGTCAGCCAGGCTGAGTCACATCACAGCTACTCCTTCTGGGAAGGGGCCGAGTACTATCACTGGCATTCCCATCAGGATTACATAATTGGAGTTGGGGAGAAGCTGTTTCCCAAGGAAGAAAAGGAAGAAAGATGTGGATGACCAACAAAAATGGATACAGGAGCACAGCTAAGTGTAAACATATCCCCCAGTCAACCAACAACAATTAGTAGTCATCCATATCAACAATTATGTTGCATCTATATTAGTCGGTCATACCTGTATTTGGTCATGCATATACAAAGATAGTGAGACAAGATGCCACCGTTTCAAAGTTTAAGTTGTTGCTGGTAGACATATGTGAAAATAAGTTGGTGCTATAAGATGAGTAATCTAGTAGAATAATTTGAAAAGTAAGTGTAGAAGAAAAGAGAAAGGGATGAATTCTCTTGGAGAGGATGGATCAGGACGAGCTTCATAGGGAATCAGCATTTAGAGGAGGGTTTTGAAGGAGGCATAGGAGATTTCCAGGTGGACAAGCTGGATTCCTAAAAAAGTTTCTCAACTTAATAGATCACTGATCCCAATGTTATTTGTAGGTTTGCATTGCATTGAACAACAATTGGGAAATACAGATCTAGTCCCAATTTCAAATACAGGAACTAAAGTTTTTCGAAATGAAGTGGTTTGATTATAATAACACAGGTCAGATGTGGCAGGGCTAGGACCAGAACACAGGCTCATGACACCTGAAGAATGCTTTTTCCCTTCCTCCCCATAAAATTCTGAGTATTGAGGAACAAGGGGAAGGCTGCACCTTGTCCTGGCTTTTGATAAATACAGTCTAACTCTAGAGGGCCAGATCCAACTGCAATTATGGTATAAGCCCAGCACATTACCAACTCATTAGCCTTGAAGAATTCTAAGTAGCAAATGCTCACAGTTATTAGTAAATTCACAAACAAGTTTTTGGAACAAATCTATTTCAGTAAAACACAACTATCACAGACCTGTAAATAACCCCAGATGTTACATACATAAAGCACGTTGAATTGCTTTTTAATTAACTTGATGAGAGCTGACTTTTAAGACAGGCTATATCCTTACTGGAGCTGTGACTCATGCTGAGGGTGGGGCCTCATGGTTTCCACTGAAAAATGAAAACATTAGGCTGAAATGTTCTCTTTTACTCACATGAACTGGTAGGGCAGGCTGGCAGAACTCACAGATAACCAGCACTGGAGAGATGACTGCTTGGAAGTCACTGAGCTGAGTCAGCTGCGGCAGCTTTAGCATTTTCCTATGGAAGGCTGAGCTAAAGACTCTTTCAATTTCCTGAGCACAAGTACAGAAACCTGTGCTGAGCCAGCATAGAACTGAGCGGGGCTGGGCTGCTGGTCCAGATGAGTAAGACCTGCAATCTGGAAGGCAGTAACTAAAGAGGCTGCTGCACAAGCCAGGCCAGGTAGAGCAGGCGTGGGTATCACTGCCCCTTTCTAAGCTGCCTGCTTACAACAAGCAGCTCTAACTCCACAAACATAATTCATAACCAGAAACTGACAGAGGGCAGCAGGTGGGCCCTATTTTTTAGTTAGGCAAAGGTCTGGTCTCACCTCCAGGGTATATGGGCTGAGAAAAAGCATAAGGAATTGCATAGGCATCATCTTTCAAAAGGAAGAGGCTCTTAGATTAGTGAGAGAGTAACCCAGACAAAGCATTGTGCATTTGTGGAGGGTTGGTGAGAGGGAACATAAGCCTCCCCAAAGTCTCAGTGTACTAGTCTGTCATTCTAAAGGAAAGAGCAGTACTTACAATTGTCAAGAATGGGGTGGAGGGAACTGTCAAAAGCACAATAAATCAGCCATAGGAAACATGAAATGAACCACCACTCCCAGAAGTGGGGTAAAAACTCCAAATTGTGATCACAATGGAAAATGAAAACAAAGCCTGTGAGTGCCACCTCATGGAGAGACCTGATCCACTCAAGCCCAAGGTTTCTGCCCACCTCTGCTACTCACCCATTTGACAACATACACATTTTTCATGCTACAATTATGTTATTGGTCTGTCTGCAACAGGTTGGAGAACTTGGAGTCATTCCCTGCAAGGGACTGGGCTACCTAGTAATATTTATTGGGTTATTTTTTGTGGTTTGATAGACTCTCCAGGGTATGAATCCTGGCTTTGTCATTTGCTGGTTGAGTGACCTTTGGCAAGTTACTTAACCTTTATGAAGCACAGCTCAAGAGTTCTGGAAAATAATGATTACATGAGATAATATCGACAAAGTGCTGAACACAGTGCTGGAACATAGCAGGAGCTTAAAATGGTAGCTGTTAATGTAGTCTTTATTATTAAAACATAGTCCTTACCTTTGAACAGCTCACAGTCTAATGGGAAAGGCAGACCTGGTGTGATTCATGCATGCTATAACAGAACAGCTTTGTAAGTGTAGGTTGTGGTTATTTCTAGGTTTAAGATCACTTTTGTATAATCGGTTCCCTCTGGAGGTTTCCGTCCTGATTGTAGTGACAGCTCTTACAAAAACTCCAGCGAATAATCACAAAGATTATCATCAGGCTAGGAAAATGTTCTGGATTTTGGAACAAAGCTGGATCAGAGCTTTGTCTAAAGGCAGAATGGAAGGGCAAAAGAAGCCAGCGGAACTTTCAAAATTCCAGTATCCATTCAACAAAGCTGTTAAGACAATTCAATGAAAAAAGGATATTCTCTTCAACAAACGGTGTTCAAACAATTAGATATCCATATGCAAAACCTCACAACATACCAAAAAACAACTCAAAATTGATCATAGACCTGAATGTAAGAGCTATGCTATAATAATTCTAGAAGAAAACATAGGAGAAAGCTTTCATGACTTTAGGTTGAGCTAAGAGTTTTTAGATATGATTCAAAAGTACAATCCATAAGATGAAAAATTATTACTTTGTACAAAAAATTTGTAATTCTTTTTACATTTTATTTTTTTTCTAAATTAAATTTATTGGGGTGATATTGGTTAATAAGGTCATATAGGTTTCAAGTATATATTTCTATGACATATGATCTGTGTATTGCATTGTGTGCCCACCACCCAAAGTCAAAAGGGGTCACCATATATTTGATCCCCTTTATCCTTTACTATCCCCACCATTCCCTCTGTTAACCACCATACTATTGTCTGTATCTGAGTTTCAATTTTATATCCCACATATGAGTGAAATCATATAGTTCTTAGCTTTTCCTGACTTTCACTTAGCATAATATTCTCAAGGTCCATCCATGTGTTGCAAATGGCAGTATTTCATCCTTTCTTACGGCTGAGTAGTATTCCACTGTTTATCTGTGCAGTACTTATGCAATCTTCTATTGAAAGACACTTGAGTTGTCTCCATGTCTTGACCACTGCAAATAATGCTACAATAAACATAGGGGTGTATATATTTTTGCAAATAAATGTTTTCAAGTGTTTTTTGGTAGATAGCCAGAGAGGGATTGTAGGGTTATATGGTAACTCTAATCTTAATAATTCTGAGAAACTGCCATACTCTTTCCCATAGTGGCTGTATCAGCTTATATTCACACCAGCAATTAATGAGGGTTCCTTTTTCTCCACAATCTCTCCAACACTTGTTATTCCCTGTCTTGTTGATAACAGCCATTTCTAACAGGTGTGAAGTGGTATCATTTTAGTTTTGATTTGCATTTTCTAATGTTGAGTATTTTTTCATTTATCTGTTGACCATTTGTACTAGGTGTACCGGTTAATAGCAGATTTTGTAATCAAAGGAAACATAATTTCAAGAGAAACATCAAAAGTGCTTTATTAAAAGTAATGTCCATTGCTAGCTACACATTTCCCCATCTTTTAGGTAATTTGTGGATACCATCCCAACAGAACTTTTCCTGTTTTGAGGCAAACCATGCAAAGACCAAATTTTCCACTTCTTTGTACGTTTTGAAGTGCTGCTCAGAAAGTACGTGTGCCATCGATCAGAACAAGTGGTAATCTGAAGGAGCAAGGTCTGGTGAATATGGCAAATGGGTTAATACTTCCCAGGCAAGATCTTTTAACATGTCTTTAATTGGTTTTGAAGTGTGTAATGGTGCGTCATCATGAAGAAAAATTACTTTGCCGTGTCTTTTGGAACATTCTGGTCGTTTAACCATCAAAGCATGGTTCAAATTGATTATTTGTTGTCAGTAGCGATCAGTATTAACGGTTTCACCTGGTTTTAGAAGTTCATAATACACCACACCTTCGTGATCCCACCAAACACAGAGCATTGTCTTCTTTCCAAAGCAATTTGGCCTTACAGTCGGTGTTGATGGTTGACCTGAATCAACCCATGATTTTGTGCATTTGGGATTCTCAAAATAAAACCACTTTTATTGCCAGTCACAATTCAATGCAAAAATGACTTTTGTGTCATTGAAGCAACATTTTACTGATGACTTTTTGGTTTTCCATTTGTCCTTCATTCAGTTGATGTGGTACCCATTTTCCTTCCTTTAAAATCGTTCCCATTACTTGCAAATGATTGGAAATTGTTTGCTGAGCAACGTTTAATCTTTCTGCAAGTGTTTTTGAGTTTGACACACATCTTCATCCAATAATGCTTGTAATTGTTGGTCTTCAAACTTTTTCAGTTGACCTGGATGTCTTTGTCTTTCACATCGAAATCATCACTTTTAAAGCGTTTAAACCAGCGTTCACAAGTATCTTGAGATGGAGCATGTTCACCATAAACTTCTCGAAGTATTCAGCAGCACTTTTCTTCAAAATAAAGTAATGAATTAAAACTTCCCGCAAATGCTCTGTCAAATTTGGCACAAAATTCGACATTTTTAAGTGTAAAAATATCTATGTTAACACCTTCAGCAAATTTGACAGAGTTTTGAAGCTTGCTGTCAATACAACAAAACAGCATACATATCAAATCACATATATATCAACATTTGTGTAACTCCATCTATTGAAAAAATCCACATTATTAAGCAGTACACCTAATATGTCTTTTTGGGAGAAGTATCTGTTCAGGTTCTCTGCCCATGTTTTAATTGGACTGTTTGTGTGCTTAGTGTTAAACTGTATGAGTTCTTCATATATTTTGGATTTTAACCCCTTGTCAGAGCTGTTGTTTGCAAATATCATCTCCCATTTGGTTGGTTGCCTTTTTGTTTTGTTGTTAGTTTCTTTTGCTGTGCAGAAGCTTTTTGGTTTGATAGAGTCCCATGCATTTATTTTTGCCTTTACTTCCCTTACCTTTGGGGTCAAGTTCATAAAATGTTCTCTACAACCAAGGTACATAAGTTTACCAATAGTATCTGTGATTTCTTCTATGTAGTTAATTGTTTCAGATCTCTTATATTTAGGTCTTTGAATTTACTAATTTATTCTATTTTGAATTAATTTTTAGACATAGGGACAAACTGTAATCTAGTTTCTTTTGCATGGGGCTTTGCAATTTTCCTAGCACCATTTATTGATGGGGCTTTCTTTTCTCCATTGTGTGGTTTTGGCTCCTTTGTCAAAAATTATTTGCCCATATACACGTGGTTTTATTTATGGGCTCTCAATTCTGTTCCATTGGTCTATGTGTCTGTTTTTCTGCCAATACTATGCTGTTTTGTAAAAAACACTAAGTAAATGAAAAGGAAAGTCAAAACTAGGAGAAAATATTTGCAAATCATATATCTGATATAAAACTTGTTTCTAGAATATATAAAGAGCTCTTACAAATCCTTAATAAGATAATCCAAGGAAAAAGTGGGCAAAAAATTGAGTAGATATTTCAACAAAGAAGATATACAAACAGTTGATAAGCACTTGAAAAGATATTAAATATCATTAGTCACTAGGTAAATACAAATTAATAATTTAAAACACTGACAATACTGTTGGCAAAGATACAGAAAAAATGGAGTCCTCAATCATTGCTGTCAGGAATGTAAAATAGAACACATTGGAATACAGTTTGGCAGCTTAAAATGTTAAATATAAACTTACCATATAACCCAGCAATTCTGCTCCTAGAAATAGACCTAATATGAATGTAGACATATTTCTATATAATAGTATGTATGCAAATGTTCCTGCAGCATTATTCATAATAGCCTCAAACTGGAAACAACCCAAATGCCCATCAAATGCTGAAGAGATAAATATGTTATATTCATACAGGGGAGTATTGTTTATTAATTTAAAAAATGCTATAAGATGGATAACCCTCAACAATATTATGCGAAGTGAGAGAAACCAGATGCAAAAGACTACACGTGGTTTGAATCTGTTTATATGGATTTCCATGAAGAAAAAATTGATAGCGATATAAAACAGGTAGGTAACTCAGTTGGTTGGAGCATCATCCTATACACCCAAAATGTTATGAGTTTGATTTCCAGTCAGGGCATAAACTTAGGTTGTGGGTTTGATCCTCTATTGGGGTGCCCCATACTGGAGGCAACCAGTTGATGTTTCTTTCTCACATAGATGTTTCTCTCTCTCTCCCTCCCTTCATCTCTCTCTAAAATCAATAAACATAGCCTCTGGCAAGGATTTTAAAAAAATTAGTGGCTCTTTGGGGCCAGAGGTAGGAGCAAGGATTTGACAGCAAACTAGTAAGAGGGAACTTTTGAAGATGACAGAAATATTCTAAAACTAGACTGTAGTGATGGCTGCACAATACTATAAGTATATTTTTAAATAATTAAATTTACCATTATAATGGGTAAATTTATGTTATGTAAATTAGACTTCAAAAGAACTATTTTAAAAATCCCAGTGTCCAAGCTTCCCTTCAGATCCATTACATCAGAATCTTTCTGGATGGGATCCAGGCATCAGAATTTTTTAAAGCTCCCTGGGATATTCTGATGGGCAGCTATGATAATCACTGAGGTAGAGGAAAAAGCATTGATTTAAATCGCTTTTCCACAACTCACCATCTGTGCCTTTGAGCATATTATTTAATCTCTTTGAACATTATTTTCCTTGTTTGTAAAATGAAGAAATAATACCTACCTCATCAAGCTTTTTGAGACTAAAATGAGACAACGAATGCAAAATAATGCAGAATAATGTCAAGTGGAACAATTGTTACATCTTGTATATTCCCTGGGATCAGCAGAGTCTAGAGTAGAGGTGACAGACATATGATGTGAGCACAAGATCTGGAAGTCAGCCATGGGTTTGTTAAGAGACCCTGAGTACCAGACATTTTGAGTACCGGGGAGTTCTATTTGGCCAACACTTCAGCGTTTGTTTATAGGGTTACTTTGATCTATGCCTATTTGGGATGATTTAATCTTCTCCCAAAGAGTACTTCAATGGGACCAGGCTTCTCACACTAGCAAACTGAACTATCCATAAGTTTTCTATGGATAAAAATATCTAGATGTCATTAATACTTTGGGATAGTTTTACAACTGGAGATAGGATCTGATAGTTGAGTTCCTGAAACATCAAAATCCTCAGCCTAGCCTCTCAAAGCTGCTATACTGATAAAGATACCAAAATATCTTGAATTATGGTGTATTCCGCTGCAAGTAATGGAATACCTGATTTTTAATGTCTTAAATCATTATTATTTTTCATCTATCAGATAGTCTGGAAGTAGGCAACTCAAGTCCATTTTGGAAATTCAGTGGTGTCATCAAGGACCAAGGCTCTTTACATTCTTGAGCTTTGTAATTAATCCCCAATGGGTGGGCAACATCTCCCATAGCTGAAAAAATGGCTGCCAGATCTCCAAGTACCTCATTTTCACATGACAGCATCCCAAGGAAAAAGCTGGGGAACACTGACCAAAAACTACTGTCTTCCCATACCTCTCTCTTATTAGGTAGGAATGAAAACTCTTTCCCAGAAGCCCCAAGAACATATCCTTTATATCACCTTAGCTGAAACTGGGTTATGTCCATGCTGTTAGCAAGGAAAAGCAATGATCTGCTCTATCACTTACTTCACATGGTATTTTACAGCTATGCATTTGTAGTAGACACTCTTCCTAATTATGAGCAACACAAAATGTTCCTGCCTAATTTAACCAGGAAGTGACTTTATTCATAGGATTTTGCATAATTCTGAATTGTCGAGATATCTAAAGAATGAAGTTTGAGGTTAAAAGTTGCCAGAAACAATGTCTAAAACCATGCTGGAGAGCTATTCTACTGAAGAAGCCTCATATGCACTCAATCTATAGTTTGCAACCTAGCTGATTCTCTGATGAGAACTTGCTTTTACTGTAACCACCAGGGCTAGTAAAAGAGAAAGTGTGCTCCATGACCTGGGCTGTTTTTTCAGTAGCTCCCAAGTGAAAGTTTATTGTGAATGTATCTGATTGGTGGAATCTAGTTCATATCATTTTGCCTGGCTGCAAAGAAGTCTGGGAAGGTGAGTGCCTGGCATTTGGGGTACTTCTAATGGAAGGAAGTCTTTGTGCTCAACCAAGATTTATAAACCAAGAGTCATAAAATGAAGAATCCTCAATGTATATACTAGAGCAGTGATGGCGAACCTATGACACGCGTGTCAGAGGTGACACGCGAACTCATTTTTTTGGTTGATTTTTCTTTGTTAAATGGCATTTAAATATATAAAATAAATATAAAAAATATAACTCTTTGTTTTACTATGGTTCCAAATATCAAAAAATTTCTATATGTGACAGGGCACCAGAGTTAAGTTAGGGTTTTTCAAAATGCTGACACACCAGGCTCAAAAGGTTCGCCATCACTGTACTAGAGAGCTAGAATGACACATGCACCACATAATTTAGCTCATCTAATTCTCACAATCTTCTAGTTATGCTCATTTTATAGAATAGAAATTGAGGTGCCTCACCATGTCCAAAAATCTAAGCTCTAAAGAAACACTCACACAAGTAAGCAATGCTTAATGCCCAAGAGTTTTCACTGTCCATTGTTATAACAAATTAACTGCAAACAAACGTTTGTCATTAGAAATTTGTTAATTGTGCATTTATACAAGAAAACACTTTGTAACACTTTTTAAAATGAGGTAGATTCCTATGTGCCAATAGGAAAAGATGTTTAGGATGTGTTATTAAGTGGGAAAAAAAGGTTCTAAAATGATATGTACACTATAACTCCACTAGTTTCAAGAAACTTAAATTATGTATATATAAAAAATGTTATATATAGGGATATATACACATATACCAAATTATTAATAGTGGTTGTCTCATGGGGATATGAATAAGAACATCCTCATATATTTTTGCAAATTTTACAGTAAGTATGTATTATTTTTAGGCACCAACATGTTCAATGAATGCATTTTTTAAATAAACCTTTATTGTTCAGATTATTACAGTTGTTCCTCTTTTTCCTCCCCATAGCTCCCCTCCACCTGGTTCCCAACCCACCCCATGCCCTTACCCCCCTCACTGTCCTTGTCCATAGGTGTAAGATTTTTGTCCAATCTCTTCCCGCACCCCCCTCACCCCCTTCCTCCCGAAAATTGTCAGTCCACTCCCTTTCTATGCCCCTGATTCTATTATATTCACCAGTTTATTCTGTTCATCAGATTTTTTATTCACTTGATTTTTAGATTCACTTGTTGATATGTATTTGTTGTCCCTTTGTTGTTCGTAATTTTTATCTTTACCTTTTCCTTCTTCTTCCTCTTCTTAAAGAATACCCTTAAGCATTTCATATAATACTGGTTCGGTGGTGATGAACTCCTTTAGCTTTTTCTTATCTGTGAAGCTCTTTGTCTGACCTTCAATTCTAAATGATAGCTTGGCTGGGTAAAGTAATCTTGGTTGTAGGTTCTTGCTATTCATCACTTCGAATATTTCTTGCCATTCCCTTCTGGCCTGCATAGTTTCTGTTGAGAAATCAGCTGACAGTTGTTATGGGTACTCCCTTGTAGATAACTAACTGTTTTTCTCTTGCTTTTAATATTCTCTTTGTCTTTTGCTCTTGGCATTTTAATTATGATGTGTCTTGGTGTGGTCCTCTTTGGATTCCTCGTTTGGGGTTCTTTGTGCTTCCTGGACTTGTAAGTCTATTTCTTTAACCAGGTAGGGGAAGTTTTCTGTCATTATTCTTCAAATAGGTTTTCAATATCTTGCTCTCTCTCTCTTCTTCTGGCACCCCCATAATTCAGATGTTGGTATGCTTGAGGTTGTCCCAGAGGCTCCTTAGACTATGTTCATATTTTTGGATTCTTTTTTCTTTTCCAGTGGATGTTTTTTGCTTCTTTGTATTTCATATCTTTGACTTGATTCTTGGGATCCTCTAGTTTGCTGTTGGATCTCTGCATATTATTTATTTCAGTCAGTGTATGCTTAATTTCTGATTAGTCCTTTTCATATCCTTGAGGGTGTCAATAAATCTCTCAGAGGTTTCTAGAAGATTCTTGAGTAACCTTATAACCATGGTGTTGAACTCTATATTCAGTATTTTGCTTTCATCCATTTCTTTCATTTATGACGTGTTTCTTTGTCTCCACATTTTGGCTGCTTCCCTGTGTTTGTTTCTATGTACTGGGTAGCTGCTAAGTCTCCCTGAGTTGATAGAATGGCCTTGTGTGGCTGGTGTTCCTATAGAGTTCAGTGGCTCAGCCTCCATGATCACCTGAGTTGGACACTTTTGGTGTACTCCTTTGTGGGCTGTTTGCACAGTCCTGTTGTAGGTAACCCTTTTCTGCTGTTGGTATCACTGGGAGGAATTGACCTCTAGGTCAATTGGCTGTGATGACCAGCTGTGTCTACACTGGAAGGTCTGTTGCGCAGGAGACACCCTTATGGGGCAGAACTTGCTTCAGTAGGGCTTTGGTGCTCACTGAGTCTTCCCCTTGAGTGTGTTGCTTATGGATGTGAGGAGCTGTAATCTGGTATGGTCTCATACTAACCACTGGGTATACTGGCTCTTGGGTCTCCAGGGAGGTGCAAGGTCAGCCACTGTCTGGAGCCGCCCAGCAGGAGATACAGAGACATCTGCAGATTCTTCCTCTTTATATGGGGTTTGGAAGTACCCAGATGAGACACAACTGAAGCAAGTCTGGCAGGGCTTTGGGCTTTCTTTTGGAAGCTCTGGGGCTTTCTGACCCTGCTGCAGTTTGACAGGAGAAAGGACAGGCCACTCATATGCAAAAGCAGATGTTCATAGCTTGGGTGGGGATGTAAATTGGGTGGGGTGGGGTCTCTGGGTATCACTAGGGTGGAGCAAACAGCAATGGCTGCTAGTCAGCACTGAACCAGAGAAGTCCCTGCTTCTCTGAGTTCTGCACCCCACCCTCTCCCCCTCCCCCCCTGCAAAACAATGATCGCTGTGAGCCCCTCTACGAGAAAGCTGACATTGCATTCCTGTCCCAATGCCAGACAGTCCAGTTTCTCCCTGTATGTGCCTGGGTCCCCCAGAGTCTGCCCGGAACTGGAGTTCAGAGCAAATGGAAGCTTGTATCTCCCTTCTAATTAAAAGAGTAGCACATCCAGGTGCCAGCACTTTCCGTGCCTCCACACGTCCTACCAGTCTCAATGCACCTTCTTCACGTCTCTAGTTGTGGAAGTTCCACTTAGCCAGCCTTCCTGCGGTTCTGGGTGGTAGTTGCTCTGCCATTCAGTTGTGGTATTGATGTGGTTGTGAGAGGCAGCAAGTACAGGTGCTTACCTATGCCACCATCTTGGCTCTCCTCTCAATGAATGCATTTTTGAGCCCCACAGATTAGCTGCTAAATCAGCCATAGAGGTAAGGGTCCCTGCTGTTTAGAGGAGGGGGAAGGGCTTGTCCCTGTTACTTAAGGGAGTTTTTAAAAAATATATATTTATTACTGATTCCAAAGAGGAAAAGAGAGGGAAAGTGATAGAAATATCAATGATGAGAGAGCATCATTGATTGGCTGCCTCCTGCACACCCCCCACTGGGGACCAAGTCTGCAACCTGGGCATGTGCCCTTGACTGGAATCAAACCTGGGACCCTTCAGTCCGCAGGCTGACACTCTATCCATTGAGCCAAACCAGCCAGGGCTTAAGTGAGTGTTTGCCTCTGGTAGTGAGAGGTTGAAGTGAAAATTAATGAGTCACTCCAAAAGTGTAGTCAATGGGAGAGAAAAAAGGCAGAGAGCCTCACATTTCCCAAGAGTCTGGGTCAGCAGCAGCTAGAGGTGGAAGGATCACTGGCAGCTAAAGTTGAGGGAGGTCACCAAATAACAAGAAGATTCTGAGCAGCCACAGAGTCAGGAACAAGGGTTTGGTCACAGATTAGGAAGATCCAGCAGGCTGAGGTGTGGTCAGGCAGAGGGATCAAGACCAGCTCAATGTGTCAAAGAGGCTGGACTCTAACTAGAGATCAGGGTGAGAGAGGCCTGTGAAGCAGAAACTGGGGCCAAGCTCCAGGCAGTGCCAGGCTTTATTCTCAGGTGCAGCTGCTCAGAAAGGAAGTAAGTTACCTTGTGGAATGTCTTCTTTCTAGTTCACTATTTATTATTTATGAAAACAGATTCTAGTTATAGAAATCCTATGTTCCAATACCACAAAAGGTACGATTAAATGTACAGACACTGAAAGAGAGACTTAGTGGAAAAGAGTGTGCACTAGGATTTGGTAATGTCTCAGGCAGTATTAGACAAAATCTTGACCCTAGGTGACTCTAGTAGAGAGTCTCTAATTGAATGGTTTGGTTTTTGTCAAGTTCCCTTCAGAGAAATGACTTTAGTGTTGAAGGGGATATCCCAACTCAGGCTCACCATGATTTGCGTATGGTCTGGGCTTCAGTTATGAGAGCTGTGTTGGTGGGAATCCATCATGCTCTAACTCTAAACTCATAGATGCTCCTGCTTTAGCTATAGAAAAATCAAAAAAAGAAGGGGCACAAACAACTAGACTTCAGTTTGTGCTATAAATCCTGTTGATGTGTCTGAATGGAGAAAGAGTAAAAAGCATTGCCTACTAGCAAGTTAGGTTGCCTGACATACAATGAACACAGGACAGCTGAGGAAGGACATCCTGGCTGAAGGGTCCACCATGATGTCCTCTTTCCTTTTGTTTGTGGCTTGATATGCAGTCCTCACAACGTGTGCTATCCATCAATGAAAGTATCATAAAGAGCTGGTGAGGAGTTCTGAGTGCTGAGGCAGAAGTCTAGAAAGATAAACTGGTTAAAGAGGAGCATTTGCCCTGGAATAATCCTTTAACATCCATGTGGATTTCTGGCTCAGTCTCCTTGGTCAGTTCCCACGCTGTAGACATGACTTTGGGACAGTTTGCAGAACCACCTGGCATGTACCACATGTGTTGGGTGTTTTTTTTTCCCTTTCCCGTCTGTTTTGCTTTGTTTTCCAAATCAAAGCAATACTAAGCCACTAGACATATGACTTCAGATGAACAATTTCCAGATGTGTTTTTATAGTCTTTCCAAAATATAACGGTTGTAGGCAAAGATGTAAATGCCATCAAACCCTGGAGGCACTGTAGCATAACACTTTAGAGGGCAAGCTCGGGAGTCAGATGGCCTGGGATTGAATCCTGCCTCTATTACTTGGGCAAGCGTTTTAACTTCTTTGTGCCTCAGTTTTCACATCTGTTAAATGGTGTTACAGTATGTACCTCTTAGGAATGTTGTGAGGATTAAATTCATTAATTTTCCCTTTTACAAAAGGTTATGTAGAATAGTGCCTGTCATATAGGAAGTACTCACTAAATGGTATTGTAATTAGTCAAGAATCCTGTCAGCTACTTCCACAGGACCTCCCGGGGCAGGGAGGAGGGTGAGTGGATGAATGGGCTCTGAGCCTCATGGTTGGATGCTCAGCATTACAGATTTGGAAATGTGATCGCCTCAGTGCAATCATAGCGAAGTGGGCCCAGATCAAAGGGTTATTACCCTTAGACCAATAGGTTTTTTTATAACATAATTTAGAACTGGGAAGGGATTACCCAGACATTCATGTCAGCACGTCTGTGTATCCTTCCCTAGAATGTACATCTGGGTGGAAAATCAAGATTTAATTTGAAGGTTACTTGGTGAGCAAGGAAGTGTAAGTGGTAATGTCAAGCTGTGCAGATTTAATGTGGCTATCCCCACTCTGCAAAGAGAATATTTTGTGTTCACCTCCAAAAGGGAATGAATCTTCCATCCTCTGGTCAGGAAACTCCCGCTTGTGAACAAGGCTGACACATTTTGACTTATTTTCTTTTCCTCTGGTGTCACATAGAACCTCCCATTGTGAGAACATACTTTCTTTGGATTGTGGAGAAAATCAAGAAGCCTGGTCAGAAGCTTTAGATATGCTAATATAGCACTTCTGGAACTATATCTGAGTCAGACCATGGATATATCTGAAACTTTTTAGACATTTTGGCTCCAGATGAGTTTCCTTCAACTAAACCAGGGCAGAGTGAAATTTCCAGCCCACTGACTGAGGAGCTGAAGCTTTTGATGTATAGTAGGATGGAGAAATTTGTATTTACTAGAACTCTTCTAAAGGACAGCTCTTCATAGAGTTGAAGACTTTTTCAAAGGCACCTGATATCTGTGTGTGGAGGGGTGTTTACTCAGGCAGCAATAGATGATCTGTAAACTGCATTCTAAGGCGTATGGTTCTATTCACCATGGGGCTTTCGTTTTACAAAGTTGGAAGCAAAGTTTACCCAAGTGAGCTCTGTATGAGGGTCAGAAAAAGGAGGAGCTCATACTGGAGAGAGAGCCAGGAAAAGAGGACTTGTCAGGTGCAGGTGTTTGAGGTGGTTTCCCCAATGTGGGGTGGGGACCTAAAGTGAAAACGTTCTCATCTATTTCACATGTGCAATCTTCCATGAAGCCTGACCTTCAGAAAATCAAAAGTGGGTGCGATTTCGGAAAGGGACAAAGAGTTTGAGGTTTGCCAAGCCATGCCAGAGCCCACACAGATCAGAGGACTGCCATGTAGCTGGTCTTCTTATGGAAGAAGCACTGGAGTTGAAAGTGCTCTCTTCCTTGTAGCTTCCACAGAACTCTTGCTCTCTTTTGGACTGGTTCTTCTCTTTTGCTTCCCCTCCCTTCCTTTATTATCCCCTTCCTTTCCTTATCTTTCCTTTCCTTTCCCTTTTTCTCCTCTCCCTCCCTCCAGGAGTGTCTTACTCCACTGCTGTTCCTGGGCATGGGCCTGCCCGTAGTGCCCATAGCCCAGCATCTCTGGGATACTGAATGCCAAACTTCCCAATAATTTTGTGTGATAACAGCCTTCCCCACAAATTCTGTTTTAAATTAATTTATGGTAAAACTAATTAGAGGTGCTTTCTATTATTTGCAACCAAAAGTCTTGAATGATACTTTCTAGTTTTAAAATCTCGCTCTCATTCTGGCCTGTGTGGCTCAGTTGGTTGGAGCATCATTCCACACCAAAAGGTGGTAGGTTTGATTGCTGATCAGGGCACATACCTAGGTTTAGGGTCTGATTCTAAGTCAGGGTGCATGGAGTAGCCAACTGATGTTTTTCTCTCACATGGATGTTTTTCTCTCTCTGGTTCTGGCTATCTCTTTCTCCCTTCCTCTCTATAAAACCAATTAAAAGATAAAAGTTTTAAAAAGTATTTCTCTGATTTACACAAACACACAATAGCAAGGAGGGAAAAGTGAGAATATCATGGAAAAGAGGAAATTATGGTAGGAAGCATAGGACAAAGTCAGAGGAGAGTTTAATACAAAAATTCAGGTTATATATTTCCAGGCCTTTTGTTATAGATGAGTAACAAATTTGAATCTAAGCTTCCTGTTAGTCAAAGCAATGATAGGAACACAACTTACACCATACACAAAAATAAACTCAAAATGGATAAAGGACTTAAATGTAAGTTGGGAAATCATAAAAATCTTAGAAGAGTCCATAGGCAGCAAAATATCAGACATATGTCATAGCAATATCTTTACCGATACAACTCCTAGGGCAGCGGTTCTCAACCTGTGGGTCGCGACCTCTTTGGGGGTCAAACAACCCTTTCACAGGGGTCGCACAACCCTTTCACAGGGGTTGCCTAAGACCATCGGAAAACTCGTATATAATTACATATTGTTTTTGTGATTAATAACTATGCTTTAATTATGTTCAATTTGTAACAATAAAATAGGGGGTCACCACAACATGAGGAACTGTATTAAAGGGTTGCGGCATTAAGAAGGTTGAGAACCACTGTCCTAGGGCAATGGAAACTTAGGAGAAAATAAACAAATGAGACATCAAAATAAAAAGCTTCTGCACAGCAAAAGAAACCATCAACAAAACAAGAAAGCCATGCATGGGAGAACATATTTTCCAATATTATTTCCGACTAAAGGCCTGGTGCACAAAATTCGTGCACAGGTCAGGCGGTCCTCTCAGCCCAGCCTGCACCCGATCCAATCCAGGATCCCTTGGGTGATGTCCCACTGCCAGTTTAGGCCTGATCCCGGAGATCGGGCCTAAACTGGCAGTTGGACATCCCTTTCACAATCCTGGACTGCTGGTTCCTAATCGCTCACCTGCCTGCCTGCCTGTTCACTCGTCACCCCCACCCTCCCGCTGGCCTGATCACCCCTAACTGCCTATGCGTGCCAGCCTGATTGCCCCTAACTGCCCTCCTGCCAGCCTGGTCGCTCCTAACTGCCCCCTGCTGCTGACCAGGTCACCCACAACTACCCCCTTCCTGCCGGCATGGTTGCTCCTAACTGCCCCTCCCCCTGCCGGCCTGATCACCCCTTACTGCCCCCCTTGCCAACCTGGTCACCCCTAACTGCCCCCCCTTGCCGGCCAGGTTTCCCCCACTGCCCTCCCTGCCAGCCTAGTCACTCCTCACTGCCCCCCTGCCAGCCTAATCACCCTCAACTGCTCCGCTGCCAGCCTGGTCACCCCCAACTGTACCCCCACCCCACCGGCCTGGTCGCCTCTTACTGCTCCCCCCTGCCAGCCTGGTTGCTCCCAATTGCCCCCCTCTACTGGCTTGGCCGATGCAAATCAATACGACAATGAGATAGCATCTCACACCTCTCAGAATGGCTATCATCAACAAATTAACAAATGACAAGTGCTGGTGAGGATGTAGAGATAAAGGAACCCTTGTTCACTGCTGGTAGGAAGGCAGAATGGTGCAGCCACTGTGGAAAACAGTATGGAGTTTCCTCAAAAACTTAAAAATGGAATTCCCATTTTATCCAGTAATCCCACTTCTAGGAATATACCCCAAGAAACCAGAAATACCAATCAGAAAGGACATATGCACCCTTATGTTCATAGCAGCACAATTTACAATAGCTAAGATTTGAAAACAACCTAAGTGCCCATCAGCAGATGAGTGGATTAGAAAACTGTGGTACACTGAGATGATGAAATACTATGCTGCTATAAAAAAGAAAGAACTCTTACCATTCTCAATAGCATGGATGGACCTGGAGAGCACTATGCTAAACAAAATAAGCCAGTCAGAGAAAGATAAATATCACATGATCTCACTCATTTCTGGAACATAATGAACAACATAAACTGATGAACAAAAATAGATCCAGAGACAGAGAAACATTGAAGAGACTGTCAAACTTCAGTGGGAAGGCGGGGGGTGGGAGGAAGAGGGGTAGGAGATCAACCAAAGGACTTAGATGCATGCATATAAGCATAACCAATGGACACAGACATTAGAAGGGTGAGGGCATGTGCCAGGGGGTGTGGATGGCAGGGGGAGTTCAATGGGGGGAAAAGGAAACATGTAATACTATATGTAATACTTTAAACAATTTTTTTATAAAAAGAAAGTAGAATGATATTGGCAGGGGCTGAGGAGGGGGGAATGAGAGCTATTGTTTAAAGGTCACAGTGGTTCAGTTGGGGAGATGAAAAGTTCAGGTGATGGATAGTGGTGATGGTTGCACAACAATGTGCACGTGCTTAATGCCACAGAACTACACACTTCGAAATGGTTAAAATGGTAACTTTTATAATACAGTATGTGTATTTTACTACAATTAAGAAAAAAATGGAAAAGATCTAAATTAGGAATATTCCAAAATATGGGTGCATGGCCTCAAAGTTTGACACCACAGAGCAGGGGTCCTCAAACTTTTTAAACAGGGGGCCAGTTCACTGTCCCTCAGACTGTTGGAGGGCCGGACTATAGTTTAAAAAAAAACTATGAACAAATTCCTATGCACACAGCGGGGGCAAAAACACCCGGCGGGCCGGATAAATGTTTTTGGCGGGCCACATGTGAGGACCCCTGCCACAGAGCCTAGCCACAATAATCTCAACTCAAAAATCTTTAAAACTGGGCATTGCCAAACGCCCACCTTGGCTGTAAAAAAAAATCCCAATAAATCTTCCAGGTTTAGGATGTCTAATTTTGAGCACTAAAGTGTTCTGGTGAGTCTTCCCAGGTTAAATGATTCCAAAACACACATTTGGGCAAATTAATGTATTAGCTGGCTGCTTCAGGTTTTTCACTATAGCCTATTGGGGATACACTCTTATTAATTCCTACAACAACCTGTATTAAGTCAGGCTTTATACATCAAATAGCTTTGTTAAGGTTACACAGCTAGGAAGTAGTGAATCTTGGATTTGAACTAACCTCTCCAATACAAATCTTGCCCACATCGGCTATGGAGGTCTGAGACCTATATAGCTCCATTATCTTTTCCTCAAGCAATGGAAATACCTTGGTTTCCCTTTGCTGGGTTTAATGGGTTCTTTGGGGCTAGTATGAGACAACAAAAGGGCCTTATCTGTAAAGGTAGCCTGATCTACTTCTGCCAATACCCTTACAGCTCTGACAAGAAATACATAAATTTCCTTCACCATTTCATTTTACTTTATTTCCTTATTAGTAAACATTATTGAAAAAAAAATGTACTATGTATCAGGCCGGCTTAAAAACCAAAGCTTTGAAACAGTTTACAGAGAAAAGATTTGGTACATTTTACTAAGAAAACCCCTTTTAATTTTCCAATCTCTGTCCTCAAGTGTTTGAGCACAGAGGCCCTGGTAAAATCAGTTGAGAACAGCCCTCAGCAGCCACCTCCCACAATTCTCTAGGGAAGTATCACCCAATCAAACCTGGTCCTATTCTATCAGACTCCCCTCTAGCCCTTGCTAATTGCTCCTAATTATGTATCTCAGGAATTCTTCTCTCCCTGGGGTGTGTCCGGAAGACATTGTGCTCTGTCTTCTAGTGGCTAATTAGAATTTGCTGAAGGCTTCCTTTGGAGAACTTGGAGTTCTCTGATCTTACAGAAAGGCCCCACCCTCATTTGTCTTCCTCACTGAATTTCCTCCACTCTGTCTTTCTCTTATTTAGATACTTCAGCTTCACCAGGAGCTAGGGATGGCCATCCTGCACTAGGATGAAAAGGGTCTTCTGTCTTTGTTCAGGTAACTTGTACCTTGGTAACCTAAAGAGTGTTTGCTGAGGGTGCTAGAGGCTCAGTTTATGCCGCTTTTCCCTTTTTACCTTGCTTCAGTACATTAAGTTTCAGTGGCATTTTTCAGAGTGGAAAGTTAGAGGTCTCTCTCTATATATTCTTTATATGTGTAATCTGAGCACCTCTTAATTTTTCACAATGTCTTCTGTCACACTGGAACATCCATTAATATCCTTAGAAAGTTGTTTTCCTTCCCTGCACTTCAGGTGTCCCACCTCTAAAATGAACATATTTTACCAGATGACATCCAGTTACTCTGTTTTCCTTTGATTTAATCCACTGTTTGTTCATGTTGAGTTAGAGTTTTTGATGAGCTTTCTTGACATAAAAATTGAAGAAAGCAAGTGTCTATCTTTATTTAGTCTTATTCTCTACAACAACCCCCACCCCCCAACAAATTTTGGCCTGGAAGACCCTACTTCTACTCAGCCAATTTGTTTTTATTGACCACGAATGAAAAGTCCTTTCTGCTCCACCTGAAAGTCCTTCTCCATCCTCCACCTCAGAGACTCTCCTGGCTCTGGATCACTGCCCTCTCTCGAAAGACATGTTCTCTGCTCTTTCTCTGATGGCAATTCATCTATTCCTTCTTCAAGGTTAATTTTACCCAACAGCAAAAACAAACAAAAAAAACCCTCATATTTCGCTGAAAGATCGTAAAAAGTCAGAGAGCAGTATATGAAAAAGTTAAATTCTTACGAGCATGTGTTATTAATTTGATATTAATCACACAAACCCTGAAATAGACTCTCTTTTTAGAAAAGAAGTACCTGCCTTGGCTTGGAGGTTACCATTTTGGACAGCAATGTGAGTTTCCTTACTTCGTTTTTTCCAGCTTTGGATAAGGAAATGCCAGAGACCTTCCCACCCCCTCAGCCAACCCAGAACTCTCTGTTCAGGTGCTTCTGCCAACTAATTAACACCTCCTTCACAAGCTGTGAATTGGACAGCAGATGCACATGAATGCAGAACCCAGTGGGGAGTCTCATACTTTCTCTATACATATATTTCATGAAAGGCAGGAAGTGAAATCAAACAGGCTGATGGGGAATTCACCTTGCCAAAATGACCACCCCCAAAATCTTAAATAAACTTACGGGCTTTTAATGCAAAATAAATTTCTCATATCTTTGGAGGAGAGACCCATTTTTATTGTTTTTCAAATATAATCCAGTGTGTTCTCAAATTCCAGAAAAATTACTGAACATCTTTGGACAGCCTTCAGATGGTACCAGAAACTCAGGTACATTTGCCCACCTGCCCTGAGTCCAATAACCCTTCAAGAACTACTAAATTCCTGCCTGTCTCAATCTACTCTAATCTACCCTTTATTTTGCTGCCAATGTTCTGTCTATAACCCAAACAGGATCATATTTTTATGCATCTCCAGATCGCATAGGATGTATTAGAAACTATTTAGTCTGAGGTTAGGGGGAGTTCCATAGGCCCTGAGGATCTGTCTCCTGGCTTTCCTGACACCCACTCACATTGTACACACCAGTCCCCTGTATAAGTGACCTTCTCTCACAGCTCTGTATTCAAGAACTGTCCCTGCCCCATTCTTACTCTAGAAGCCATGATTCCCACTTTCTCCAAAGAGCTTGGAAATATTTTTTTTTCATTAACTTGCAATTTATTTTATTTATTTATTTATTTTTTTAATATATTTTATTGATTTTTTACAGAGAGGAAGGGAGAGAGATAGAGAGTTAGAAACATTGATGAGAGAGAAACATCGATCAGCTGCCTCCTGCACATCTCCTACTGGGGATGTGCCCGCAACCCAGGTACATGCCCTTGACCGGAATCGAACCCGGGACCTTTCAGTCCGCAAGCCGACGCTCTATCCACTGAGCCAAACCGGTTTCGGCTTAACTTGCAATTTAATTCAGCAAAGTCTACTGAGTACCTATTCTGTATCAAATACTCTGACATACTCAGAAGATATAGCAATAAGTCATAAACTCTCTGAGGAGCTTATAAGATAGTGGAGACATCATTAGATAACTATAATAAGCGTTGATGTGTCCTCCTCAAGGAACTGCCCCTAGGCCTGTGGCAGCTTAATCTATTGTTTGGAAATAGTAGCCAGATTTAGGAAGGCAAATGTGTTAGGGCAAACTTCAGAGAAAGACAAACACTGGAATGGGTCTCTTGTACCTCACTTATCTCTTTGCTTTGGTTTCATGCTTTGGAGAAGGGCACCTCTTTGTATAAACCAAAAAGAAAACAACACAGATATAGATAAACTAAGTCAATGGAATGGGTGCAGACTGCTAAGGATATTGAGTATCGTGGATATTGGAAGATGTTAAGAAATAAACTCTGCAATATGTCAGAAACTGGCTAACTTCCCATTAAGTAGAATTTATCCTCCCTTCTGAGGGGGGAAATGTCCATCTATTTGCACATCTATAGCAAATTGCTAAACAAATTTTGTTGTGTATGGAAGCAAAAATGAAGAGATTTGTAATCTACTGCTAAAAGAGCTTTAACCAAAATTTCAGAAAATTTTGAATTTCTAGGTAGTATGTCCAATAATGAAATAGGCAGGTGGCAAGAAATATAAAGGGGGTGAATTGAAGCCTCCACTTGCCTCTTCTAAGAAGCGAGTGATGACCTTTATCAGGATGTGCAAGGGAATAGCCTGCATGTGGGTTTGGTCAGTGTCTTTACAACTAATCAGGTTGGTCTATATGGCAATGTCCACTTCTTGATTTAGGTGCATTTGCTTCTCAAAGTGTGGTCCCACATCAGCAGCATCACATCACTGGGAGTTTGTTAGAAATGCAGAATCTCAGGCCCTTCTTCAGACCTACTGAATCAGAATGTGTGTTTTATCAAGATCCTTCCATAATTCAAATGCACATTAACACTTGACAACATCTCATTCCAACTTTAGGACATCCCTCTGGGGTTCTAACTACCTGGAAATGCTTGATCAAAACCCTTGTAGTATGTGCCTGCATTTGTGTAAAGTATAATGGTTCATAGAAATACCCCAGATTGTATTTACTTGTATTTCCTCCCCCATCACATATGTGCACCACACACATTTTGAGAAGTAAATCAATAAGAAACGTTTTCCCCATTAAAACCTCTCCCCTGAGTCCCCACCAACACACACACACACACACACACACACACACACACACACACACAACTTGTTACCAACTTTAAATAGCAATTATAAAGCTAGTGAATGGAGAGGTGAACATTTGTCAAAGGGTTTACCTGATTTGTATTGGAGGAATAAAGAAAAACTTAAATTACTCTGTACAAATTGCAGTGAGAAGGGAAGCCTAGTGAGCCCCCACTCTATTGTTTGTGTTTTTTTCTTTTGAATGTTACCCCATCAGTGGAATGGAATTGCCACACCATCTCTAATCCCACTGAGGGAAAGGGAACACCAGCAAAACCTAATATTTCATCCTTAAGTCCAATGATACAACCATTCTAAACTATATTTTGACAGAAAACATAAGAATAGAGAATGTAAACAGGCCAATCAACCAGCACCAAATTTCACTTTTTCTCTTTCTCAAAACCTGTCCCCCTAATCTTTTTTCTTAAAGCAGTTCTATTTATTTTTGAGGGGGAGAACTAAATACTGAGGAACCATTGGGAGAAGCAGGTCTGCCTGGCAGAACTCAGTCAAGTCCAGTTTTGATAAGCATACTCTTGGCTCTGGTTGAAGATAGAGGTGGAGTATACCTCAGTACTGAGGTATTGCTAACACTGAGGTTTGCTACTATCCCTTTGCTACTGGTCGATGGTAATCCTAGAACTATTGAGCTCTTCTTGGTGCTAAGATCCTGGCTTTCAGAGTCACCCAACTTGTTAGGCTGCCATGCACACCTTTTCGAGTATATGCCAGGATCATAGAAATTCCCCTTTAACGCTGTGCCCTCATGTAGGACTGTCCCAGTTAAATAATATACAAAGTGACAGGAGTAATTGATAAGACCAGGGATGGGTAACTAAGGTACCATAGGTACCTCAGAATCTCTTGAGAATCTGAAATCTAGATTGATAAGACAGAATTACCTATGTCTGCATCTAGATCTATGTATACATTTCTATCCATCTATTTATCTATGTGCAGAGAGAGACTGGCTGTTTTCTCTATACTGGTAAATCATGTGGGATGGGCATCATTTGCCAGTTTTATGAATCAGAGACAGTAGGTGTGCAGAGATGAAAGAATAGAACAGCCAGGCCAAAATGAGCAGAAATGAAAGAGTGAGAGTTGGGTTAGCATTTCAGTTCCATTCCTGATATATCCTTACATTTGTCCCGTGTCTTTTCAATAACTTTCTCTTCACTATTTTAGCACACCCAGGTTGGCTTTTGTTGCTTAGAAACAAGGGAGTTGCTGCTTTCCATCTGGCTATGCAGAACTGTCCTTTCACCATATGACAGGCTGACTTCACCCCAGTCCTCTTCTCTCTGCACCAGTCCTGACCTTGCAGCCCAGGGGTAGTAAAGCAGAGAAAGGTGCCTAGTGAAGGCTCCCCTGCCTGTGTGATCTCTGTTGTCCCACTGGCTTCAGAGCTTTCCTGGAAGCTCTCTCAGGCAGCAGAGAAGGTGATCTTGTAATGGGTCTCTTCCAAGATCCATCTTCTCAGTGAATCATTAAGAGCACCAATGGCCAAGTGGGCTGACTCTGGCTGCAAAGCCCTTCCTAGCTGGGAAGGTGAGGGACAACAGTTTCATAGCAAACTTTACAGAGAACACAGCGGGGCTGAGGAGGGAATGACCCAAGAGGGGTATCATTCATGGCTCCTGGAGAAAATGTTGGGGTAGGAAGCCAAATGATGGCACAAAAGCATGTCAGAGCTGCACAGATCATCTGCTTCAACAACTTGATTTTATAGGTGGGGAAGGGAAACAGACATTTATTATGGGCCAGCCATGTGACAGACACACGAATCCCCAAGAACACTGTCATTTAGTATGATCCTCATTGAATAGATGGAAGAAACTGAGTGGTCAACTAATTTGATTAAGTGGTGAAGACAGGGTGGATTATGAGGCCATCTTACTTTGGAGGGCAAGGCCATAGTCACCCAGCTGGAAGAGACTGAGGACTGTCTCAAAATTCTCAGACCAGTGCTCTTCAAACCTCAGTACTCCACCTCCATCATATGTGTTTTTACACAGCTGGAATAGCATTGATTTTAGGTAAGGTAGGTAAGAGCCCAGCAAGGCAGCCTGAAATCTACTGCAGACAGGAAAACAAAGCAAGAGCCTAGGATTTCCATGGCAACTTTGGCTCCAGCATGGGCTGTGAGCAAGTCGACCTACTAATAACTCAGCACAGGCCAACTTAGGCTTTGATAGGAATTAAGACCCTAGAAGATGTGGGGATAAAGAAAAAGAAGTAATTGAAGAGGAAATAGAAGTTCCCAGACTTCTTGTTCTGGTTGTCTCACTTCCTAGCTGTTACCTTGGAGAAGGCAGTGATTCTGCATTTTCAGTTCCTCTGTAGTATCAAGGCAGGCACCCAGATGGGATAGTGGTCAGTGATGAGAGTCCTCAGGCAGCCATTGGGGCTAGATCACAAATGGGCCTCTTCCATCATGGGCCCTTGGCCTCAGGCAGTAATGCTTTCTGGGGAGAGGATAATGGACTTTTTAAAGTCTAAGCATAAGTGAGCACAGGGTACATGCCAGGGAGAAGAAAGAAGATGATTTGGGGTTGATGACAGGAGACCCAGCTGTGTGGTTCAGCTACACAGATGTGCCCTCAGTTCCCAGGGGAGACTGTTAGCTTAATGTGCCATGCAGATGTAAGGGGCATTCCATAAAGCAGTTCTGTAGTAAATGGGTCACGCTATATACTCAGGCAACACAAAAGACCTGAGTTGTACAGATGTTCCCTGTACCGAGGACATGGTCTACAGATGTTCACTGTGGACTGAAGAGCACAGACAAATCAGGAAGCTCTTAAGATTAGAAATAACAATGCATTATTTTGTTTTGAAAAGTATCAGAGTACAACAAATGTTTGCATTGTACACCATTTGCTGTCTGGCAACTGTCAAGGTGTTTGTTGAGTCCTGATGTTGTGACACGCCTGCAAGAGCTTTCATGGGCTTTAGGATCTCCCCTGCACACCTCTCTGGCACTTAGGGGGTCTACCGATTCCAGGCTCTAAGAATCCACTGGGGACTGCCTGTAACAGAGCCTGGGGCAAGATTACACAAGATGGTCCACAAACTCAGAGATCTAAATATTTAAATATTCCAAAGGAAGCTGAGAAAACTGTTACATAAGCTATTTTCTCTCCCCTTTTCTTAACAAATATACTTTCATAACAGCCTGGGAGGCCACTGTTGATTTAGGATGATCAGAGGTTCCTTGGTTTTGTTGGCCAGAACAGGAGAGCCAGTCCCTGGTCTCTGCCTATGACCCACTCCCATTCCCTTCAAATCCCTGGTTCCATCTTCAGCCATGTAGAGGCTTCATGTTCACATGTGAGGAGCTCAGTCTCTATCCACAATCCCACAAATAGCCACTGCTTGGCCACCCTCAGGCCCAGGAGGAGACCTGACCCACTATTGGAAGAATGGGCTTGAGGGGCCTGTGCTGGCCCTGGAAGCAGCATAGGGCCCTTTGGACATGAAGCTGAGGTTCCAGATACCTGGACTGTGTCTGCAAATAGGAGCATAGGTTTTGGGTAAAGACATGTCTTTGGTCACATGAGCTCCTTGCTCTGTGGGGAGGGACATGACTGGAAGGTAGTCAGAGCAGATGCTGGTCAGAGTGGAGCCTTTGCAGCAGAGGGCCCAGCAAAGGAGGTAGGTCCTCTCATTTGCCTCTAAAGGTGATTTTACCTTTTCTGACGGTTCCAGGCAGATGCCAAAGAGGCATATGTGTGTAGTACAGGTTGCTCTGAGCTTAAGATAAAGACAGGCCTTTGCAGGCACCATCCTCTAGAAGATTTTGCGACTTTCTTGCATTCCAGGATATCTCATTTTCTTCCTGCTTCCATGTGATTTCAGAACCATGATTCTTGCTGTGGTCACCTCACAAATGATCATGCCACTCTGGTGCAGGATCAGTCACTTTAAAAATATGATAGCTGCCCTAGCCGGTTTGGCTCAGTGGATAGAGCATCGGCCTGTGGACTGAAGGGTCCCAGGTTCGATTCCAGCCAAGGACACATGCCTGGGTTGCGGGCTCGATCACCAGAAGGGGACGTGCAGGAGGCAGCCAATCAGTTACTCTCTCTCATCATTGATGTTTCTCTCTCTCTATCCCTCTCCCTTCCTCTCTAAAATCAATAAAAATATTTTTTAAAAATATGAAAGCTACTCATTAACAAGTACTTTACACATGCCAAGGACTGTGCCAGATAATCTATGTACTTATCTTCCCGCTGGAAGAAGAAATGGGCTCAGAGCAGCATTGTTTAGGAACTTACTTCTGATGCCAAAAAGTGTGTAAGTGGCAAAGAACAAGGTTTACCTGACCCTAAAGCCTGTGACCTTCCTCCATGTCTCCCAGGATGAGAGGAAACACAACAGGTCCTTTGTCAAAAGTGTGAGTGTATGTGCCCAGTATACTCTTTATTGCATCCCAGGAAACATAACAATGGGGGCCCTAGGCCGTTCCCAATACCCAATGTAGCAGGAAGGGGGAGATGCACTGTTCAGATTCCCAGGTACACTGTGTGTGCTTTAGCTGACAGCATTAACTTCTCCAGAGTCCTCCAAAGCATAAGCTCTTTCCAGCTCCCTGGAAGAACCTCAACCAATGAATGACCACAAACAAGTGATAGCTAAGACACATCCTTTTTAGGGTGGGCTTCAGCAAAAGATGGTATAATGGAACTCTTTTGCTGGGTAACAGCAATCTTTGATCCAGAACACAGAACTTCCATCCTTTTGGCATCACAGTCTAATGGCAACCCCTGCCCCATCCTGCTTCTGTCTCTTTCCTATCACATGTCACTCTCCAATAATCTTTTTGTACTCCCAACTGTCTCAGCATCTGCTTCCTGGAAAATCCAACCCTCAATGTCCTCCTGGAGCTCCAAGTTTCCAGACAACCAAAGCAAACAATTTACAACGCCAGTCTGCTGGCACAGAATGCCCCAAGGACAGGGGTAATAGTGTGCTTTTCTTTTTTGCATTAGCCCTCGCACCCAAAAGAGTAAAGGCACACAGTGTTGGGTATAGAGTTCAGCAAATAATTGTTGAAAAAAATGAATGAAATCCAAATCTCTGCATTTGTTTCCACTGGGATTGGCTGGGCCTACACTAATGCTTCTTGTATTTCCTTCATTACCTTTTCCTTCCCCCAAACCAACATCCTTTCCCTCTCTTTCTCTCCTTCCTCAATTACTGAGAATTTATGCCAGGCACAATGCTCCATGCTCAGAACCACCTTCTGCAGTGGCTCCAAACCACCTTGCCATCTCCCTTTAGCTCCTCTTCCTCCTCAGCTTTCTCAACAAGCCAGGCTCCATTTTCAGCACCATTTCCACTTGTCAGGGGTAAATACTGATGCCCTTGGGGATCTACTTCTCATCTGTCCCCAGAGCAGGCATTTCCAAAGAGTGGCCTAAGGAACACTTGCCTAACAAGGTGTTTGTTTGTTTGTTTGTTTTGTCTTGTAGGTGTCAGATACCCTATTTGGTGTTCTGTTTATATTATCTTTACTTTTTTAAATCCTCTCCCAAGGATATTTTTTTAATTGATTTTAGAGAGAGAGGGAGAGAGGGAGGGAGAGATAAACATAGATGTGAGAAAGAAACATTAATTGGTTGCCTCCTGTATATGCATCAATCTTGGATCAAACCTGCAACCTAGGTATGTGCTCTGGCTGGGTGTACGGGATGATGTTCCCATACAGGATTACACGCCAACCAACTGAGCATCTGTCTAGGAATATATTATCCTTATTTTTTTGAGATAAAATGTACATAACAAAAAACTTACTATTTTAACCATTTTTAAAAAATATTTTTTTATTTATTTCATAGAGGAAGGAAGAGGGAGAGAGAGATAGAAACTTCAATGATGAGAAAGAATCACTGACTGGATGCTTCCTGCATGCCCCCTACTGGGGATCAAGTCCACAAGTTGGACATGTGACCTGACTGGGAACTGAGCCATGACCTCCTAATTCATAGGTCAACGCTCAACCACTGAGCAACACCAGCCAGGCTATTTTAACCATTTTTTAAAAAAATCTTTATTGTTCAAATTATTATAGTTGTTCCTCTTTGTACCCCCCATAGCTCCCCTCCACCCGGTTCCCACCCCACCCTCTGCCCTAAACCTCCTACCACTGTCTTCATCCATAGGTGTACGATTTTTGTCCAGTCTCTTCCCGCACCTCCCACACTCCTTTCCCCCTGGAGAATAGTCAGTCAACTCCCTTTCTATGCCCCTGATTCTATTATATTCACCAGTTTATTCTGTTCATCAGATATTTTATTCATTTGATTTTTAGATTCACTTGTTGATAGATGTGTATTTGTTGTTCATAATTTGTATCTTTACCTTTTTCTTATTCTTCCTCTTCTTAAAGGATACCTTTCAGCATTTCATATAATACTGGTTTGGTGGTGATGAACTCCTTTAGCTTTTTCTTATCTGTGAAGCTCTTTATCTGACCTTCAATTCTGAATGATAGCTTTGCTGGATAAAGTAATCTTGGTTGTAGGTTTTTGCTATTCAACACTTTGAATATTTCTTGCCACTCCCTTCTGGCCTGCAGAGTTTCTGTTGAGAAATCAGCTGACAGTAGTATGGGTATTCCCTTGTAGGTAACTGAGTTTCTTTCTCTTGCCGCTTTTAAGATTCTCTCTTTGTCTTTTGCTCTTGGCATTTTAATTATGATGTGTCTTGGTGTGGTCCTCTTTGGATTCCTTTTGTTTGGGGTTTTCTGTGCTTCCTGGACTTGTAAGTCTATTTCTTTCACCAGGTAGGGGAAGTTTTCTGTCATTATTTCTTCAAATAGGTTTTCAATATCTTGCCCTCTCTCTCTCTTCTTCTGGCACCCCCATAATCTGAATGTTGGTACGCTTGAAGTTGTCCCAGAGGCTCCTTACATTATCTTCATATTTTTGGATTCTTTTTGCTTTTCCAGTTGGGTGTTTTTTGCTTCTTCGTATTTCAAATCTTTGACTTGATTCTTGTGATCCTCTAGTCTGCTGTTGGAACTCTGTATAATAGTCTTTATTTCAGTCAGTGTATGCTTAATTTCTAGTTGGTCCTTTTTCATAACCTCGAGGGTCTCACTAGATTTCTTGAAGGTCTCACGAAATTTATCGGCTGTTTCTAGAAAATTCTTGAAAAACCTTATAACCGTGGTTTTGAACTCTATATCCAGTAGTTTGCTTTCCTCTATTTCTGTCATTTGTGACCTGTTTCTTTGTCTCCACATTTTTTATGCTTCCCTGTGTTGATAGAGTGGCTTTCTGTGCTAGGTGTCCTCTAGGGCCCAGTGGCTCAGCCTCCCCAATTACCTGAGGAGGACACTCTTGGTGCACTGCTTTGTGGGCTTTGTGCACAGTCTTGTTGTAGTTAAGCACTGACTGTTGTAGGTATCACTGGGAGGAACTGACCTCCAGGCCAATTGGCTGTGAGAATCAGCTGTGTCTGCAGTGGGAGAACTTCTGTGCTGGAGACACCCTTCTGGGGCAAAACTTGCTTCAGTGGGGCTTTGGTGCTCACTGAGCCTGCCCCTTGAGTGTGTGTCCCTTATGGATCAGAGGAGTTGTAATCTGGAAGGTCCCACTCTGACCACTGGGTACAATGGCTCTTGGATCTCTAAGGAGGTGCTAATTTAGCCTCTGCCTGATGCTACCCAGCAGGAGCTATGGAGAGATCTGCAGATTCCTCTTCTTTGTTTGGGGTGGAGGTGCCCAGATATAGGCCCAGCTATGAAGCAATGCAAGCTGCTGTGGGGCCTTGGGCCTTATTTTGCAAGTTCTGGGTCTCTCTGGCCCAGCTGCAGTTTGCTAGCTAATTTTCAGATTGCAAAGGGCCAGGCCTTTCATATGCAAAAGCCTCTGCACACAGCTTGGGTGGGGCGGGGTCTCAGGGAATCAACAGGGCGGAGCAAGCAGCTATGGCTGCTCCTCAGTCCTACCCTAAGAGGCCCCGAGTCTCAGTGTCTGGGTAATCGCTGCAATCACATCTAAAAGAAAGCCGCCCTCGAGTTCTAGCCAATGCCAGACAGTCTAGTTTCTCCCCGTACGAATCTGGGTCCCCAGAGACTCGCCCAGAATTGGAGTTCAGAGCAGTCGGGAGCTTGAGACTCCCTCCCAATTGAAAAAGACCACTTTGTCCTCAGTTGCCAGCCCTTTCCGCGTGTGTCTCCGTACCTCTGCATTTTACTTCCGCACCTCCTCTGAGTCTCAGTGTGCTTTTCTCTTTCCTTCTAGTTGTAGAATTTCCACTCAGCCAGCCTTCCTGTGGTTCTGGATGATGTTCTTTCTGTTGTATTTTTGAAGTGGTTGTGTGAGGCAGCAATTTCCAGTGTTTACCTATGCCGCCATCTTGGTTTCCCTATTTTAACCATTTTTAATTGTATAGTTTAGTGACATTACTTAAGTACATTCACAATGTTATACAACCACTACTACTATCCATCCACAGAATTATCTCATCATCCCAAAAAGAAACTCTGTATCCATTAATCAATAACTTCCCATTCCCTCCTCCCTCAGGCCTTGGTAGCCTCTATTTTACTTTCTGTCTCCATGACTTGGCCTATTTTAGGTAGCATGTGGAAGTGGAATCATACAATATTTGTCTTTTTGTGTCTGGCTTATTTCACTTAATATTTTAAAGATCCATCCATGTTGCCGCATGTGTCAGAATTTCCTTCCTAAGGCTGAATAATATCCAATGTATGTGTAAACCATACTTTGTTTATCCATTCATTAGTTGATGAATATTTGGGTTGTTTTATAGGTTAGCTATTGTGGATAATGCTGTTAGGAATACTGTTGTACATCTTTTTTTAGTCCTTGTTTCCATTCTTTTGAGTAATATACCTAAGAGAGGATATGCTGGATTACATGATAATTATATTTTTAATTTTTTGCGGACATGCCAAATTCTCTTCCACAGAGCTAACATAGCATTTTTTGGAAAAAGGGTTCCATAGTCAAGAGACTTCATCCTGGAACTCCTTCTCAGAGAGTCATAATATACCTTAGAAAACATAGTAAAGGCTTTGATAGGTCCTGAAGTAAAGAATCTGTGTAACTTTGACCCATCATTCTCTAATTAATTTGACAGTGGAACCCTGTTTTTACAGAGTAACTGGTAACATGACATCTGTTGCTGGACTGGGAAACAACGCCCTCAGCTCTCAGGCAGATGCAGGAAGGACTGGGGATTAGGAGAGAGAACCACTATTCAGAGCCCAGAGACAGGACCACGTCTAACTCTCCAACCAGTCTATTGCGCTTTCTCCTGATGGCTCTGCATTTGCCTGGCCCATCCTTCCTGTACTTCTTCGCTTCTTAAAGATTATTTTAACTGTCAGGACTAGCTCAGGCATCCAACCTACCCTCAAGAAACTCCGACGCTGAGCTTGTCTCCCCAGGCAGGGAGTGAGTGGAAATACCTCTTCCGCTTAGGCTTAGCTTTTATTATACTGCGTTGCCCTATTAAATGTTTGGCCTTCTCCACTATATGGGGGTAGGAGGGAGGAATACTGGTGGTGTCAAGTTTAGTTTGTATAAACAACCATCTGGAGAGCTTATTAAAAATGCAGATGCCTCTGTGTTACTCCTAAAAATTCCAGCTTAGTTGCTCTGAGGTGTACATTCAATAGCTTTAGAATGTGCTTTTTTTTAAAAAAATATATTTTATTGATTTTTTACAGAGAGGAAGGGAGAGAGATAGGGAGTTAGAAACATCGATGAGAGAGAAACATCGATCAGCTGCCTCCTGCACACCCCCTACTGGGGATGTGCCCACAACCCAGGTACATGCCCTTGACTGGAATCAAACCTGGGACCCATCAGTCCGCAAGCCGGCGCTCTATCCACTGAGCCAAACCGGTTTCGGCTAGAATGTGCATTTTTAAGAAGTACCTGAGGCAATATTCTCAGGCACTTGATATTCGGAATCTCCCAGTTGTTAGCTCTGTGAGGATAAGAATGACTTCTACCTGTCTATTTTACACAATAAATGTTGAAGGAGTAAATGAATGAACAAATGAATGAATGAAATTATGCCAGTTTCCTCCTCTGTAAAATGATGAGGTTGGATATTCTCTAAGCTTTCTGTTGGTGAAACTGCTCTTTATAAAGTTCAGGTTATTTGACCCAAGCCACTGTGTTCCCAGCCACTTTAAGATTAGAACCATACACAATACACAAACAGATGCACATGAAACCACAAGGGAGACCACGGAAGAGGATTTAGTTCATGCTATGACTTAGCAAATCTCTCAGAGCTTGTGAATAACCATATTTTGAAACTGTCACTGTTATCACAAGGCAGACATACAAAGAGAGGCATACACTTGTGCCCCATGTGAATCCAGTCTCATTCTCTGAGTAGCTGAAAGGCAGCACTGTCAGGGCTGACAAACCCTCAAGTTAGGGAATTGGGAACTAGGCATGATGGGAAGAAAACCAGGGTCCAGAGAAGATGCTGGAGTGTGAAGCAGCTCTCCTGCTGGGTGGAAGGGGTACAGACTCAGTCCACGTCCCTTGACTCTGCTCCATTTCTCAGTGGAGTCTTTGAACATAAAACCCTGAATCTCGGTGCCCTTAGAACACTGCAGGTTTTGAGGGTAAGCTCTGGCTTTTCACAAGAGCTATGGCCTGAGAAAAATGAAGTCTCCCACAACTTACAACCCCTCAGCATTTCAGAGGCAAAGGTTGGCTATGGCTGCCAAGATCTAGCAAATATTTGGTTAGCTTGGAAAGAATGGGTGCTCATTTTCCAATTCTCACAGATTTTCTCTAAGCCCAGCTCCTTTTATTAAAAACCTCAAATCCAGAGATACAATCGAATGGCACTTGAGGCTCTGAGCATTCATCTGTATCCCCGGGAAGCAGAACCCAGCATCTACACAAAGAAAAGCTTAATCAACAGAACTCACGCATTCCCTCCAGGAGCAGGGCCCAGCGGAGCAGAAGAATCATCAGAGGGGCTCCTGACTGCATTTTCCTTGGGTGGATGTTTATGGGAAAGACCAGGGGTTGCTCCTTCCCTTGACTAGGCTCAGCCCACTGCGGCCCATGGGATAAATCCCACCCCCTGCCTTTTTGGTTTGTTCCTGCCCAGAATGTGAATTAAGGTTTTGTGTGTGTGTGTGTGTGTTTTTTTAAATAGAAAAATATCGAAATAAGAAAAATATTTCAAGAAATCTGAAAATTATGGTTAATTCACATGTGTGTCCCTAAAGGAAGTTTGGACAGAAAGTGAAGTAAGGTGTTTGTGCAGTGGTTCTCAACCTTGGCTGCACATTAGAATCACCTGGAAATCTTGTTAAAATCCTGATTTCCGGGCCTCATCCTCCAGAAATTCTGTTTCTTTGTTATGAGGTGGGGCCACAACATTAGTAACAAAGAAACATAATTTCCGGAGGATGAGGCCCGGAAATCAGGATTTTAAAAAGATTCCCAGGTGATTCTAATGTGCGGCCAAGGTTGAGAACCACTGTGTGTGTGTGTTTCCGCTGTGAGCCGCGATGGCAGCGCTGAGCAGCTGAGACAGACCACGTGGCCCTCCAAGGCCTGGCATCTGTCCTCCCTGGCCCTCGGCAGGGAAAGTCTGTAGCCCCTGGAGTAGGGGATGTAAGATTTATTCGTCACCGATATTTGTACAAAAAGTATCAAACACATACACAGTCACAGTTAAATCGTTATAAAGCAAACACCAGTATAACGCATCGTGGGGGTCAGGAAATGAGAGACTGCTGGCCATCACCTCCGAGTCCTCCACGTGTCCTTCCTTCCTGAACACAGTTCCTCAGTGTCCCCCACCCCCCAACCCCCACCCCCCGCCCCCGGACCTTTTGATAATGTCTTCCCTGTGGTTCTTTATACTTTCCCACCTAAACGCCATGCAGCAAGGCCGCTTTACCCACAGGAAACAGGTTGCAAGACCCCCAGACCATGCCTAAAACCACGGCTCAGACCACATACGCTGCTTTTTCCCTACACATCCGTGCCTGTGATAGAGTTTCATTTGTAAATTAAGCACAGTAAGGTAGTAGCTACTACTAATAAGATGGGGCGTCGTAACGAAATCCTGCAGGAAGAGCTCTGTGATGTGCTCGCTCTCCCTAAACGTCGTGTTTAGACTCACCTTCCCATGATGACCTGAGATCATACGCCGGGGGTTCAAGACCTGAGGACGCCCATCCAGCACCGCGCGCTTCTCTGTGGCACATCCCGCCGCCAGCATCGCGACCCATGGGCTTTGGCGCCATTACTGAGTAAAGTGACGGTTACCTGAACGCCAACACGGCGGTGCCTGGACTGTCTGGTCAGTAAGATGGAGACTCTTGCCTGACGTGAGGCCTGAGGGCGCGTAAGGGACGTAATTCACGTCAGAGCGAGATATCGCGAGATTTCCGCACGCTGCTCAGAACAGCGTGCAACTTAAACCACGAACCATCTCCCCCCCCCCCCCCCCCCCGCCGCCCACATCCCAGGGATGGGAGCTGAGGAAGGAAGGTCATCACAGCAGGTGGGTCGGGTGGCCTTCCAAAGCTTGCAAAGTGAACAGGGAAATGGCCATTGCCCCTTTCTCTTTCAGAAAAACCAGGGGACTTCAAAGGTCAGTTTGAAGCTGATGCTTGTGTCTTTCTCTACAGGGCTTTAGAAAAACTGGACAGAAAACGCCCACCCCACCAATGGCCAGCACGCTGAAACCCCATCACCTGGAGGTCCAAGCACTTGAGGCATTTCTGAAGCATGATGTAGCACTACACTGAAAAGACACAAATAAACCCCAAACCCTGGCGCACATTTATCCAGTTTGTGAAGCGGATTAATAGAATAACCAATAAAACATGTATAAAAGCTTTAATTAAATCTGATGAAATAAAACTTCATGTTTTATTTATGGACACTCCCAACATGTAAAGGATTCAGGGACACATTCATTTTTACTGCCATTCCGTCCTCATATCTATAATTAAATCCAGGCTGCAGCTCTGGCCCAGAGCAATGCAGCATTTTAAAGCTGGCCTTGGACACGCCCTCTCCCACCAGCTGCTTTTAATTATAATTACCATCTCAATATAAAGGAGGCTGATGGTAAAACAAAACAAAAATAATAAAACAAACAAACAAAAAGCAGTTGTTGCCATTGTGTTTTGGAATGACATGCTGAGGGAGGGTTTCAAGCGGTGGGCATAGCCTCCATTTCCAGTTTTATTCGGTACCAAGTGCACAAAACCTTCATTTTACTTTTGACATAAAAAAGGACTTCATGAAACAAGACAAAATAACTTATGATTATATGAAACATAACTGTGACAAATCACAAAACTATACATATTAATAGAAAAAAAGTGTACCTAATTCTTTAAAAGATTTATGACAATAAGCACCAGATGTGCCCTTAGAGTAAGATCGGCCCCATATCCAGTATGATATATGCAGTTCATTTCTCTATGTGAGTGTATATAACTATATACAAGAGTCTGTGTGATTTATGGAAAACAGATTTCCACTTTTTCCCCCCAAAGTGCTGTATGTCAGCAACATTACACAGGATGCTCTGCTGTCCGTACAAAATAAATCTCTTCTTTTTTACACTCACTATTTCTCCAATGAGTGGTGTGACGTTTTTGCTTTATACGTTGCAAAAAAAAAAAAAAAAAAGTAACCGCAGAAATTCCACACCACCAACAAAAAGTGCCATTAAAAAACGCTGCTATAAAATGACATGGTCAAACAGTCCAATAAAACACCAAATAATTAAATTGTCTACAATCACTATTCCCAATACTTTGAGGCAACTGAAACAGTCGAGGTTCCTGGATAGGGAGATGAACATTTACCTCCATTCTGGTGCATGAATGTGCTTAACAGCTGGAAATGTGAAAGCTCCAGAACAAACCAACACTCAGTTCCACCAGTGGACACTGCTGAGAGCCACTGAAGACCTACTATCCGTTTTAAAATAGCCTATGTAATTTGGGGGAGACATGGGAAAAGGACCCCACCGGATAGTAAATATTTAAATAATACTTAACAGCTTATCCAAGGCTGAATTACAACTGACACTTTGATGCAGTCCCTTTAGGGAATGAAGACAATGCAGCAAATTAAATGACTCTAGGCATACTGATTTCTTCTTTTTATGTAAGAGGCTAATTAGCTTTGGGCTGCATGTATTTTCCTAGGCACTGGTTTTTACTAAAAAAAAAAAGGGTAATGACAATCTCTGTTTGGATGTTAATGAAAATGGTTACATGTCAAGACTAAAAAGGTCAAGAAGTGGAAGGTAGTAAATTTTTGAACATTCCATTTTTACTGCTACGAACATTATAATGAAAGCATATATAAATCCTGTGCAATGTGAAAGCAAGCAAGAAACACATTTTAAGGTCAGATGTGATTCTGGGATCTAAGGACAGAATGCGGAGTCTAGCCAGAACCTGAGTGTCCTGTCCTGAGGCCATAAGCTCAGACCTGCACCATCAGGAAACACAGAGGGTCCTGGAAGGGCTCTCAGCACTGCAGGCAGCCTGGGCCTGCTTACTGCATGCCCTCTGCTAACAGGAATGCCTCCTGAGGGGCCGGCCCAATTTCTACTGAGGAAAGAGGCCCTACAGGTGTTACTGCAGCCTGGCTCGCCCTGGCTCCATCCAGCCACAGTGAAGCATGAGAGGGGCAGGACCACCCTGAAGCCACGGTGAGACAGACTGGCATAGGAGCATCCCCTCCAGCCAAAGAAGATGGCATCCATGGTTTCTGAGGCTCAGCTTCCGGCTTTGTCTTCCTTCCCCGTTTCAACTTTAACTTATATAAAGCCACAGGCAGGGGTGACAACATCAGCTGCAATAACCACCTTGCCTTTCAAATCTTTTTCCTCCTCATCACAAAAATATGTATTTTGAGTTCCTCATAAAGGCTTCAATATTAAGAATGAATAGACTGTCTCTCTGAGAAGCTTCCCTTTCTTTCCAGAGTGTGACAAAGGACACAGGAGGGATGCCAGTGTTAGGATGCGTGTGTCCTTGCTTCAGCCAAGGGACACAACCCACCAAGTCTGCAAGGAGGAGGATACTTGCCCTGCAGTCTGAGGGCTCATCTGGAAAGGGAGCCCAACAGGCATCTTCTCATTAAGTAGAACAGGCATTTCTCAAGTGAATAACCTGTCTGCAGAGTTAGGCATCTGCCCGATGGCTTTTCTCAGATCAGAGCTCATTGGTCAGAGAACTAGACTGACCAGGTGCACTGTGAAAACAGACCCATGCTTGGTGCTGTACTCAACTCATCCTACCACATGTTTGAATGAAGTCCAACAGCAGGCCGAATACTATTGACTGCGCAGCTGGACTGGGAGGACCCACCTGTCAGGATACACCTGTCCCCAGGTCCCAAGTCTGATACCACACTGTGTACTTATCTCACTGAAGATTGTAATTATTTCTGTTTGACAAACAGCATTGTTTCTTTGTTGTTCAGAAAACATTTTTTAAAAGAGAAAAAAGAAAGCATGAAATGTGACAGTACTGAAATATCCAAATTTACTGGGTATCTGGGACTGGGCTGATGATTATAGCCTAGGCCATCAGACTCAGGATCTTTGTAAAGCTTTGTAAAGGTGCCACAGGAAATGGCTTCCTCTTCAGGCTTCATATCAAATGGCAAAGTGCCCTCAAACCAGAGTTTCAGAAAAAAAGGTTGCCTTCTTCTGCCCACCTTTCCAGAACTGTCTCCTTAACCTTCCTGTGGCCAGACCTTGCTAACAGTTGATGGTCAGATAATGATGGTGGTGGGCATGTCTGAACCACAGTCAGGGAGAGGGTGAGAACAATGCAAATAGAGAGAGAGAAGCACAGGGGAGAGACAGACAGATGGCAGATATCCTGAGGGAGGAGGGCAAAGGCTGTGCAAAGTAACGACATAGGGCATCTCTAGTTTGGTTTTCTGAGAAAACCTAGGGACATAACTCAGTGAGTCCCTGTGCTCACATCTAGCATGTCTCTGGGCAGAGCACCAGAGCAGAAGCAATGGGTGAACCAGTCGTGTGACCTTTTACTTTGAACAAGGTCTCTGAGGTGGAGCTGGGTTGCCGAACAGCTAACCTGCTAGGGTTCCTGCTACAGCACTGGGAAGAGGGTGTGCTCACCCTGTTTCCCTCAGGTAGCCGTTGCTATATACAAAACTAACATTCCAGGAGTGCTCACAGGTGCTGTGAGGTGTGGCCAGGCAGAGCCACATAGCTGTGGCAAAATGTATGTAGTTGGGGTGATTAAAATAGTTTGCATCCAAAGAACAGACTTCTAAATATTTTTTTTTTCCTTTTAAAGTAGATGTAAATTACAAGTCTTTAAAATGAAGCAACTAAGGTTTTTGGAATATAAAACAAGTTGTAGTGCCTTTCAAGGGCCTGTACTTAACAGAACCTCCTCACTTTGCCTTTGAAGAAACACTGAAAAGCAATTGGTTAGCGTGGGGATATCGAAGAGGAGAGGAAGAGAGGCAGCCAACTCACTGGAAGGCTGGCTGATGCTGAGCCCTGGGGATCCCCCTGTGCTGCAAGTCTGGGGTTCCTGTGTGCCTGGCTAAGCGTTGGCCAGCAGTGAGTGAGAGGAGCATGGGGGTGGGGGGCACTTCTCTGTGTTTCTGGCAATTTGCATTGTCCTTCTCTATTTAGGGTTTTCAGAGAGGGCAGTCCCCAAACTACATTTTCACATGCACATCACTTCATCTGTGTCCTCTGAGGGTTGACAGCCAGGAGGAAACAGGTATCTGGGAGAGAAAGAGTCTAAATTCCCTTTGAAAAGACAATCCTGCTGGTCACCAGCAAACCCAGAGAGAACAAGGAGCAAATAAAAACATTTCCATAAAGCCTAGCTCTGACCATCAGCCCTGCCTTCCAGGGCACATCTGTGACTTCGCAGACACCACTGACTCGGTCGCCACCCTTTCCATGCAGTCTGTGAGGGTATGAACACAATAGGTGGCAAGCAACAAAAAGTTCCGGATGCCAGTGGTAGTGGAGGCCAGTGGAGCGGTAGCTGTTACCCTTCAGTGTAGACAGAGGAGAGCTGGCTAGGACAGCGGTCCACAGCACTGATCTGCAAGAATGTGGTGTCTTCAGGCCCACTGCGAAGAGACTCTCCGAAGAGGCTTGAGGAACCCGAAGGCAAATCGTACACTGGAAGAGAAGAAACACAAGAGTCAACACCTGCCTCACCTCGCCACACCCACCGGGGTCCAATGAGCGACCGTGCTGACCTAGCCCCATTAGCAGGTCTCTGTCCTCAGGCACCTAGGTGGAAGAGAAGTCTGGGGTGCAGACAGATGGCCAATATAAGTCTTGGCACAAAGTATGAGCCGAGTATTAGTAAAAGTGAAGTGTTCTGGGGAAGGGTGAGGGTGGTCTCAAAAAAAGGTAATCTTAAAGTTGAGTCAAGGATGGGATTCTTACAGGAGGGGAGGTTTTAAAAAAATAACATTCCAGAAGGAGGAAACAGGAAGCAAAGAGAGAGAGGGAGGGAAATGTGGGGCCAAGTGTGGTGGCAAAGCTGAGATGCAGAACATGTCAGGAGACATATGTGAGGGAGTTCTGGAAAGTCTAATCAGGCCTAACTCATGGGCACTTTGAATGGCATGCTGAGAGATCTCACTCATATGAGGAATCTAATGAACAAAATAAACTGATGAACAAAATAGACCCAGAGACATAGAAACATGGAACAGACTGATAAATCTCAGAGGGAAGGGAGGGAGTGGGGAGGTGGGGGTAGGGTGAAATTAACCAAAGAACTTGTATGCATATATGCATAACCCATGGACATAGACAATAGTGTGGTGAAGGCCTGGGAAGGGGGCAGGGGTTGGCTGGAGGAGGTCAAGGGGGGGAAAAAGGGGGACTTCTGTAATACTTTCAACAATAAAGATAAATTTTTTAAAAAATAGTGGACATTATTCTCTAGGCAACTGGGAATGAAGGTATTTGAGCAGAAAAATTATATATTTTATCCTTCATTTTGGGAAGTATACGGAAGCATGAAGGCAGAATGGTAAAGACAGGAGTTGATGCAGGGAGATTCATTGGAAGGCTGTCTGCGTTGTCTTGGAGAGACACAATGGTACCTGGACTAGGGTAGTGGAAGTGGGGCCAGAGAGGATGGTGAAGAGGAGAGACATTTCAGAGGTGGATTCAACAGTATTTGATGCAGCCATGTGCAGTGTAAAGTATAGCCCAGCCAGTCACAGGAAACCCAACTGGTCTCTCCTGCCAGTCTGCCCAAGTTCTGAAGTCAGACTCCAACACACCTGTAATGCCTGAGTGAGTTGAGAAGGCTCTGTGGAAAACATCAAAACCATCCTGGCCCATGGACGTGGGGACCAAGTAGTCCTCGAAGGAAGGCACCACACTGCAGGAGCTGCTGGGTGGCATAGTCCTCTGGGAGTCAGGGTAGTGTGGGGGGCAGAATGTCTGCAGCTGCCCATAAAATCCTGAAATGCAAGCACAGCATTAAGCTACTGTCAGGCCCAACTTCCAAAGATCATTCCAACCCAGCTAGACCCTCACTCAGCCTAGATTCATATGACAAAATGCTTTTAACTTTTAAGCTCACCTGTAAAACTTTCTAAGTAAGCATCTGGAATGTACCCTTTGGACAGAAGCTCTTCCACCTTCAGGGGCTATCAAAGTTTGTTGGCTTATGAATTTTTTATTGCTGCTCTGGTACCTGAAACTAGAAGGCATCTTACTTTCTCTAAACTATCCAAAGAGTCCTGGACCCTGACGGCCTTACCTTCAGAGGACATTCCTTCCCAGGCTAGAGTTTGAGCACATCTTCCTAACCTTCCTTTATCCTATACTCTGATTTTCACAGTAAAAATCTGAAGAATTTTTTTTTAAAAGGCAACAGAGATCTAGTCATTCACTTGTCCTTGTAACAGATAAATTCATACATGTTTATATCGTCCTCATTATTTTGAATAGCTACATGGCATTCCACAGTTAGATAACTGCAATTTACTCAGCTATTATTGTTGTTGATCTTTGCAACAAATGGGAAAACTGAACAAATAGTATAATGAAGAAATGTGTGGAAATATTTCTTAACATTTTAAAATAATCATCAACATTTTGCTAATCATGTTTCACTTCTCTCAATTTTTTTGGTCACTTAATGGAGTTTTCCTTGGGATCCTATGTGGTCCTTTTCTATAATCTTCCACACCTTCCTTTTCCTTTTTCCTCTTTGCCTCCTTTTAGGCTAATGGATTACTTTCTTGGATTACAGTATGCTTTAAAAAATAATTAATGAAATCATCATTCGATACTTTACTGAAGGGAGAGTTGCAGTTCTGTTATAAACTCCATGTCATTGTCTCCTTAAAAGTAAAATGTGAATGTCACTGTCTATGTCAGTGGGCTATTGTGAAAATTAAGCAAGTCATTAGATAAGGAAGCCCATCTATAACATTTAACAGTGCTTTATAAATGTCAGTTATTATTAATACCATTACTCTGTTTTTGGTGGGAAAAAATGAGGGATTAGTAGAGGAAGTGCCTCAGGGTTCCTACCACAAACATTAAATGATAGAGAACACAGAACTAACCCTAACCTTAACCCTAACCCTAACCCTAACCCTAACCCTAACCCTAACCCATGGACTTTGGGCCCAAGCCCTGTGTGCCTTCCTTTATTAGAACTGCCTCTTCTTAGGATGGAAAGACTTTATGTTTGGTTAAAGAAAACTGAGCTCCTATCATCAAGTAGGGGAGGTGCTATTTGGGTTCTTTTTGGCTCTCTTTAAATATAACCAGGGCGCACTGACATATCCAGCCTATTATGCTCACAACTCTTCTCATTTCTGATTGTTCATACTACCCTTGGCTGGGAGGCCTGTTCTATGGTTACTAGGAGCATTACCAAAGAATATGAGCTGAACTGCTCGTAAGACATAGGCTGGCCCTCTAGGAGCTTATGATCCAAGACACAGGGATAGAGCAGTTTTATGCACATTGTACACTCACAGAAGAAAACAAAATACTAGTAATAATATCCTTTATAAGCAGACAATTGTATACTTTATATAGAATCAAGAAAAAATCCACATAAGGTCTGGGGTAACATTAAATGTATGTCAGCAGTATAGACTAGGAAAATACCCAAAGAAATTCCATGTCAGGACAGGAGAAGAATGGAAAATTATTGGCTCTTCTCTTTTTTTATTTATTTTTTTTCTTTATTGATTAAGTTATTACATATATGTTCTTATCCCCACATTGCCCCCCCACTCCCATGATCAGATAGTCAAACCTCAGAGGGAAGGTAGGGGAGGGTAGGTGTAAGGGGGAGAGATAAACCAAAGGACTTGTATGCATGCATATAAGCCTAACCAATGGACACAGACAACAGGGGTGTGGGTGAGGGCATGAGGCTCTTCTCTTTTTGATATTCAAAGGTTTCCATTTGCTTTCAACAGACAGACACAGGCAAACCACCTGAACAGACCTCTCAAATACCCATATAATTGGATCAGCCAACATGGACAAACTGTCAGTCCTCTAGCCATCAAAGAAATAAAAATCAAGGCAATGATGAAATACTATATTCCACCTATCACATTAGTAAAGATTCCTAAATATTCTCTGTGCCAGAGTGAGACTGGTGAAGAAGTCACTTCTGCATAGTGTTGCAGACATGGCAAAAGAGTATAAACCTTTGGAAAACAATTTGACAACCTGTATCAAGAGCCTAAAAAGTGTTCATACTCTTGGATATGACAATTTTACTTCTGAGAATGTATCCTAAAAGTATAGTCCAAAGGAGAAAAGAAATTCTGCACAGATGGTCATCACAGTGCTAGTTGTCATTATAGAAAATAAGAGAATGGTTAAGCAAATAGTGGTACATCTACATGATGGGCATATTAAGTAGCCATTAAAATAATAGTTATAAGGAAATTTTAATAATGTGAAAAGACTATTATAAGGTTCAGCTGGGAAAAAAGCCAAGATACAAAGTTGAATGGAGAGACTAGGCTCCATGATGTGGAAGTCTATGTATAGGATAGACTACAAGGCAGCATATGTATAGTTGTCCTTTTATTTTCTTTATATTTTTCTGAATTTTAATAGTGATGAAAAGCAAGTACTTTGGAGCCAGATTTCCTGGGTTCAAATCCTAGCTCAATTGCTTACTAATTGTATAGGCTTGGTGAAGTAGCCTGTCAGTGTTTTAGTTTTCCAATTTGAAAAATGGAAATAAACATAGTATCTACACCTCACTGAATGATTATGAAAATTAAATGAATATTTACATATTATATAACAACCTAATATTATAATTAATTACATGATTGATATTTATGTAATATATATTTAATAACACAATTTATGCAATGTATGTTTACTAAATAAGGAAAATAAAAATGTAAAATTATTCCACAATAATATAGTTCTTAAAAATAAAAAAAAGTGTTGAGAAATAAAGTTTTAAAAAGGCAATAACTCCTCCAGCAATAACAAAATGTAAGAATGAGCACAGCAGTGAGGATTTAGCTCATGTACAGTTCCCAGGCAGAATTCTCCGGACCATTCTTAGCCCTCTGAGGACTTGAGCCATATACCTCATGCTGAAGTTGGTTCCCAGATCCTGCACTAGTTGACACACATCCTGATTTCTTCACTTACCAAGTGTGGGCTCAAAACAGCAACAAGTCTAAATGGTCTGAAAAACCTGGGATGTGCAGCTTTGTGGTCTGGGAGTTCCTTAAACTGACCATGACTTTGGGTGCCTGGTGGCCAAGCACATGCAATCATGGCATGCCCATCAGGAGGAAAACATGACCAGGAACCACCATGGTTGGTTTCTTAGTATGTCATATCTCCTCATTGAGCAAAATAGATAGTATTTGCTATTTATCCCTATGCTTGCTCTGCTTAAATTCGTCACCCATAAATTCCCTGATAGCATTCCTTAGTGTAATATTACTCTTCCAAGAAGAGATGACATTTTTTCACTGAACTCCCTCATTTCCCCAAATTGGGAAATAATTCATTCAGGTGGGTCAGGTCATGATAGAGACTTTCACCTGTCTTCTGTGAAAACCAATTCATCCTCTCTTGCCAGTCTTCTCTCATGCCTCTATGAAACAGCAGAAATGGCATATGGCTTCAATCTAATTGGAGGGTTCTGATGTGTAAGAGTATAAAAGGTTTGGGATACAGTGAAATATGCCTGACAAAGTTAAATAGTAAGCCCAACATTCTGGGCTCCGCTTCCTAGTTTCCCCTGTCCATCTGGACCTGAGTGAGAGGGCAGAGTGGACTGTAATTCCTGCATGTGGGTGTCTTGGCTGACACGAGAAATATTCAAAACCAGAATGGCCCCACAAGCATGTTGTATCACTCTCACAGCCAACTCAGGGAAAGAAAATCCTCTTTTATTAAATCCCTCCCTCCAAGAAGCCAGTTACTACAGATGCCAAAAACACTGGTGTGGATGACTGTGGTCACTCAAATCAAAGAGCTTTAACATATCCTCTCCCCAGTGCTATTTCCATAAAACTAATGAAATTTTTAAAAATTCTATTAGGGTCTTGCCACACACACAAACTGAGAAAAAAATCCTAACTCTTTTTTTTTTTTTTTTATGAATGGCTCCTGTATTCCAGCTGTTGGATTTCACATAGTACACTTGGAAGAAACACTACCTCTCGGACCCAAAGCAAAATGAGGAAAGATGTTAACACATTCTCTGAGCATAAAACCTAAGAGCAATGGCAAGGTCAGCCAATCTGTCAGTCAGTAGGTCAATTGTAGTTATCAAATGCTGATCAAGGTACTGTTGGACAGACCAATGAAACTTGTCTTTGTGGATGGGTAATGCAGGTGGAGTGAGAAAACACACATTTATGATAGCGTTAAGAATGCACCTATGCATCTATGTTGGTATTAAATGTTAGGTGTCCTATTTAGTTATAAAAACCACCCCTCCCCCATTTCAGAAGGTATGTTACCTCCAAGAATGGAGGGGATGGGATGGTGTGGGGGTGAGGAGGAATGTGCACATAAACTGATTTTACCCAAGCTGCAGCTCCTAAGGGTCAAGGGGAATCATTCCTCCTCTTGTAAATTTTGGGAAGTGTGTTTTCCTTCTAAAAACTAACCTGTTTCTCTAACAATAAAAATATTTGGAATTAATTGTACCAACCAGAAAATGTAGAATAGTATAAACAAATATAGGAAAAATTATCTTTATTTTTACAATTCAGATATAGCCAGATATATACACACAAAACTGGAATATTATACATATTGTTTTGTATACTGTTTTGTCCCCTAATGTTATCTGTGAGCTTCACATATTATTAAATTTCATTCTTAAAATCCCTTCCTCCTTGTCACTGGTCATTGATGATAGATTAGATCAGGAGTTCATGGTCATTCCTTCTGCTAATGATGATAGAGCAGCCCCATGAATCTGGGTGTGGATTTCCTTCGCAAAGTGGAAGTGGGAAAATTTACAGGAGAAATGAATGTGTTACTAACTATGATAACAGAAGGGAATTCTCCAGGTAGCATTGTCCAATAGAACTTTCTGTGATGATGAAAATGATCTATCTATCTCATTGTCCAATACAGTAGCTGCATGTGGTTACCTAGCACTGGAGACATGGCTAGCGGGACTGAGGAACTGACTTTTACATTTTATTTAATTTTAATTAATTCAAATTTAAATAGCCACATGTGGTTCTTGGCTACTGTACTGGACAGCACAGCAAAGATTTAGGGCAATCTTTATTCCCAGGGTTAGCAGACTTTGTTTCAGGAATGTTTCTGATTAAATTCCTGAAGGAAGAATGCATGACCCACCAAGGGTTAAAATGAAAACCATGTAATGATTCTTAGACTCCTGGCCTTAAAGAGAGGAAGTATATTAGACTCTTTATTATATTGGTCTTTTCCTTACAAGTTTAGCACTCCAATCTTTGGTAAGTACTACAGTAAAGATATATCAATAAGTAAATAATGGTCACCCAACTCTCAACCCCTCAATAGGGCTGATGAACATTGTTTAAGCTAAACTCCCAGGGCATTTCAGCTCTCCTGGAGAAACCACTTTTGCTTCTGGAAATAGGAGAAGCAGAAGGGAAGGTGTCACCCACATCCCTGCAGATTGGGAGCTAGGTCACCACACCCACTGCTATGAGGAGTGCATGAGCTGTGATGTTCAAAACAGAGGTTCTACCCAACTGCATACTCACATGGATGGAGTGAAATACCGTCAGCCTGGACCTTGTCAAGTGCTATGTTAGGAGCTGTGTTCTCAGTGGGTTTGTTTATGTAGCAGATGGCTTTGAAAAACAAAATAATTTTTTCCTTTATGGTGTGGCTGGGAAACACCACCAAATTCTGAGTACCAGAACAGTGCTGGATGGACAACATCCAGAATCGAGGCTGATCCTTTCCTGAGGTAGACATTGCCCGGACCATAATGACCACATATAGATGCAGAAAGCCCATGTGTGGAACATCAGGAAGGTTGCCCCTAGCTACTTCCCCAACTAGACCGTAGCCCAATCAGGCCTGACAAGATCCCTTGTGAAGGTTCTCAGAAACAATGCTAAGAGCACTCACTTCCCAAGACGCCTTGATATCTTCGGATGGAAAATCCCTCAACCCCTGTGGAATCAGAGTGCATTGTTTCTGGGTTCCGGCCAAGCACTGTAATGTTCAGCCCAAATCTCAGGAGTCACCATTCCCTTGATCTTTCAGAAGAAACACTGACTAAGGTGTGTGCCTGACTTTGCTGTTGTTATTTTTAGAACATGGGGTATTCACAGTATCTACTTCATGGTGTAACTGTGAAGACTAAAGAGGATTATAAGAGACTAGAGGCCCGGCACACAAAATTCGTGCATAAGTAGGGCCCCTAGGCCTGGCCAGCGATCAGGGCCAATCAGGGCCTTTTGGCGGCTGGCCAGGGCCTCCCTTTCCTGGTTGCTGGCCAGGGGCTCCCTTCATTCTGCACTACCCCCTGGAGGTCAGCGCACATCATAGCAAGCGATCAAACTCCCAGTCTCCCAGTGGAACTCCCAAGAGGACACTTTGCATATTAGCCTTTTATATATATAGATGATGCATGTAAATGCCCAGCATGAGCCTGGCACAGAGTTAGCACTTTGTAAATGATACTCTTCACTTTTCTTTTCCCCTATTCTTCTAATAACACAAGCATTCCAATGTTTATGCTTTCATTCACTCAACAACAGTTTACTAAGCATTTACTCAAGTGCTGGAGACACAATGATGAATAAAACATGATACATGTCTTCTTGAAGTGTATGTTTTAGGTGAGAAAGAAAGATAAGTATATAAATGAGAAACCAAATAACAATTTCATACTGTATATGACAATAAAAAGGAAATTTTCTTTAAGGAATCTATACAGATGCAACTTTTTTCTTTCCAGAATATATTCAAGGTAGGAAGAGGGGAAAAAAACAATGAAACAGAAACAAGTTTGGGTGTTCTGAAAACTTTTTAAGAAGTGTTGGCCATGGCTCCTTTTGTCTGGCCCTGCCCCATGATAGCAGGGATAATTAGGAGGCCACCTCACAGTTCTGCTGAGGACCAGCCTTGGCTGAGGGGTGCACACCTAGTTTGTGCCTGGGTAGCAGAGACCAGTGGCAGAGGCAGAGCTGACAGAGCCTAAGCTTCTTGGTAGTACACTTGTTTGCTAGCCAAGTGGAAGGAAGAATGTATATTTACAAGCTTCATGACTATTTTTCAGCAGAGACTATAATTTTGTCAGTTACTTTGGAAAGTGTAGAGTTTTGGGCCTCAGCCACATGACGGCTGCATGTGCAGGGGCATGGATAAGCCCAAGGGATGAACAGAAGGACTCAAATCAGAGAGCTCCGGGGATTGGGATTTATAGAAAAAGACATGTGAACCTACTTCCCTTGACTCACAAATTTCTTCTTCTCCTACCCTCTGGCTCTTTGTGATTCCCCGTACTCTCTTTGAGCCAGCCCCTCTGAATACCTTCTGAAAGCCACGACATAAACCAATGAGATGAAAGAGAACAACACAGGTAAATCTGTTGGTAAACCTCCTAAAGGCCCCAACAATAGGGTCTCTGGGGTTACATCTTTTTAGCCTGATTAACTGCATTCAAATATACTCAGAGAAAGTCCCTGGAATCACACACTTCCTACTCACATGGTACCTTAGTATTAGAAAACACTTAAGATTCCTTCTTAGGTAGCCATCTGACATTCCTGTCTTTTATGTAGGTGACTAACATAAATGTTTTCTTTTTATAGACAAAGAGATGGAAGCAGAGGGAACTTTTGAATCCCTTGCCATTATAGCCAATACTTTGTTTATATAATACCATGCAAATAAGAGAAAAGTAGAAAATTCATACAACCATTTTAATACTTACAAACATCTAGAATTTGAAATGACTCATGGATCTAGTGTTTATCTTAAAACAAATGGCAGAACTAGAACAGTCATCATTTAACATCCGAATGAGTGCAGACCTCTCTCAGTTGCAGTCCCCTTGCTCTAGCATTTTAAAAGAATGTATTTGTTAGTGTTATTATACCAATCATTAAGAAAATTCTATCAGAAGGAAAAAAACTAATACTAATATGCTCTGAGAAGGGACTGTATTTTACATAGAAAATCATCCTTACACCAGTTTTTGAGATAAGTAGTATTGTCCCCAATTTATATACAAAGAAACAAAAAGTTAAAATAACTTCCCCAAACCCTCACAGCTACCAAGTTTCAGAACTAGGAGCCAAACCCTGGTCTGTTTAGTGACATAGTTCACATAGATGATTAGGGCTTAATAAGCTCATGGACCAAATCAACATAAACAAAATCTTGCCATTTCTGTTGAGGTCCCTCACTGCCAAATCACAGGCCAGATTCATAAAGGACAAACATTTTCCTTAGGGAAGAAAGCACTGAATTAATTAGTACAACTGATGAAATCACCTAATCACTGAAAAATTCTAAAAACCCTCAAGAATAGAAACAGGGACATTTCAGAATTTTTTTTGTGTGCCAATTTTCTGATTTCATTACTATTTTATTTCTATCCATTGCATGAATAACTTGAATCTAGGTTTGAATCCTGGGTGATTCACTGACCAACTGTGTGTCACTGAACATATTATTTTCCTTCTTGAGACTCATTTTCTTTTAAAATATCCATTTCATAGGGTGTGAAAAACATCATGAGTGTTTATAAAAGCATCTAGTGCATTCCCTGGTATGTAGTAGGTCCTCAATAAATGGCAATAATCATTTTTACCATGAAAAGCTTGGAAGTATTTATAGATTCTGTATAGTGCACAAGCCATTCTTTTTTATTTTTTTTATTTTACTTTAGTGAGAGAGGGAGAGAGAGAGAGAAACATTGATGTGAGAGAGAAACATCAATCAATCTGTTACCTCTTGTATGCTCCTGACCAGGATCGAACTACAATCTAGGTATGTGCCTGGACCAGGAATCAAACCCACAACCTTCAGTGCACAGGACCATGCTCCAACCAACTGAGACACACTGGTCAGGGCATAAGCCATTCTTAAGCAATTTCTCTCTCATAATCCACCACCCTTAAATATAAAATGATGTGTGAAATTGCCACAATTTGTCTTGGTTCCTGGTCTTGGCCATAAACATCATCCAGGTCTTATCTAGCTAGAACTCCTCTCTGCTTCCTCCCTATTAGTAATGGAGAAACTGTCTCCTCATTTTAATACAGAGTCTATAAATGGGGAAGCTGCAGGAACAGCTCACAGACTGTGTAAAGAAGACAGATTTTTCTTTGGGCTCAGAATTGAACCAGCTTGCAAAGCACTAGAGCTATTTACAACTGACATTTAAGCAGCTACTGTACTGAGGAAGAGGAAAATAATGGAAATAATAATCCTTAAAATTCCACTTGGGCGCATTCCTACTGAAGGCACCTCATGATAGTGGCTCAGAAGCTGACCCCTGGAACAAGTGCCTGGTCCCCTTGTCCTCAGATGGGCTGCAGCATGAGGACTTCCAGTTAGAAAAGTCCACTTGCTTCCAAGAAGCGAGGCCATTTTCACCTAGAGCTTCTGCTGCCAGCCCACAGGCCACACGGAGATGCATTCTGAATACCCTGGGTGCTCTCCTTCTCTTGTGCCCCCACATGTACACTGTGAGCCACATTCTCACCCTGGGAGCTATACACTCATTTCCAGGGTGTGGGGTACTGAAAGGGGGACAGGGTCTGCTATGGATGTCTGTACAGGTTTGAGTAAAGAGATGGGAGTAGGCAGAGCGTGTTTAGAAATGGAGCATAAGGAAATGGGAAAAGGCTGCATGAGAAGAAAGGCATGTATAAAATACTCTTAGTTAAGAGATGTAATTGATTTTCATTTAAATATCTCCAACCCACAGAAAACTCTAATGCGTGGTGGCCTATGGCTTCCAAATTCTCAAAATGATAAGCTGCCAAAGTAAACTAATTGCAATGTGTCTCAGTAATTGTCATGTGTGGGTATATACAGTTATAGTAAAATGGTTCAGTGAATCCTGAGAGCGATAATGCACATTTTGAGATTACATAAAATAGAGATTCTCAAAACCAAGAGATGCATGTTTTACAAGGTATTCCTTATATGAAAGATTGAAAGGCTCTAAGGACACCTTCAGATGATTTTTAATCATCGAAAAGTTTTCTAAATAAAATCCTGATAGAAAAAAAAACAGAAAAACTTTTATTTCATTTGAAATGGGGGAGAAGAGCTCTTCCGATGGGCATCTCTTCCCCATGGGCTGGTCCCCAGCCCTTTCTGGGTCTCTTGGAGATAAAGTTTTAATAAAGTGATCATAAATTATACTCTCAACAGGTATGGATCAAGATGATTTCCCTTCCTAACACAGTGCCTTTCTCTCACAAGTTAAGTTCTAGGTCAAGGTGAAATTATGGGGCCTTACTGGAGTGACTTAGAAGTATTGGTCTTACTTTGACCCCATGCTGATCTTGTGGCCTAGACTTCTGTTGTCTAGCTGTAACCAAATTCCCACATTATATCCGCTGCACGGTGACTTCTTGCTTCTCTGAATCCAAGTCTATGGTTATACAATCTTCCAGTACTCTAATCTCTCAAAGAGTGGGCCCCAATAGCTTGATTACTTCTCCCACTGAACCTCTGCCTCATAGTTAAGTCCCTGTTATATACTGTCATGCCTTTCTAAAATCAACAGTCTAGAATATTATACTGAGATAAAACTGGGTTTGAAGTAAAAGAGTACAGAAATCTATATAAGTGGATTTGAGGTACCAGAGTGGACATTGCACTGGTGTAACCTAAAGAATGTCACTGGATCCCAGGATCCCTGTCACCTCCTTTCATCTGGCTTCCAGGAAACTTGCCAACTTTTTTTAAATCTTGTTAGGCCTTGTGGACACTGACTACTAATATGGACAATCCAATTTATGACCTTCTGTTTCTGCTCCAACCCTCCAGCTAGGCGGACTTCTTCCCACTGCCACTGGAGGGTCATGTTCTGGTGGTTGTGATTGGACTACAGGGTCTTTCCTTTCCTTTCTTGCTTACTCTTATTCCATTGCACACCAAACTCTTGATTTTTTAAGTTTATATTATGCATCTCAAAAATGTGGTAATGTGCTGCAGGAAATAAACAGATCAAATGATTCCCTGCCCACATATGGAACAAGAGGAATACTCTCTCACTGTTCAGTTCAAAGGCTTGGCTTGGCAAGAATCACCCCTTATATATAAGCTCAGAACAGGCAGGGACTTTTATCTGTACCCTCTACTGGTGTAGAGTTAGCATCCAATTGGAGCTGAACATGGAGTATGAAAAAATGAATGACATGCACAGCTAGATGCTTTGGTGACAATAGTGATGGTGAGGGAGCCACAGCTGAGCTCAGAGATTCTGATCTATGAACCTTATACACAACAGTCCATCAGAGTTTCAGAAAAGTAAAGTGACTTCCCTTTCTATCACTGACTTTTTTTTTTAATGGAAGAAGAATCAAAGATGATGAAAACATGATTGGGCCTGTCCAGTTGACCTGGAGGGTTTTGCTGCTCCAAGTCACCCTTTTCTGCTCAATGCTAGTGAGGTCACTGAGGAAAAAGAGTGCGCAGGAGAATTAAGCAACTCATCTCATCCACAGAACACCTTGTATTCTTTTAGGAAACCATCCCAAGGTCAGGGAACTTAACTACTCTGAGTCTCATCTCTAAATAGAGGCAGAAATATATTTCCTTCTTTCTTCACAAAGTTATAATAAGGATTCAGGTATTTATCCAAAAAATATTTTACTATGAAGTTTTTTTTATAGTTAACCAAGAACTGATGAAAATTTTGTCCTTAAGAGTAAATGATAAAACATATCTCATAATAAAAATGTAGGTATTATTAGTGGTATTGATTAAAACACTGCATTAACATAGATCCACAATGCAAAAGACCTTGGGTAACTGCTTGACTAATTCAGGTCCTATGAATCATTATTCAGATCCCATTATTTTGTCATAATGATGAGGAAATTTAAGAACTTGAAGGAAAGGTTTTTACTTTGGGATGTGATATGAGATTGGGTTTGGTGTTGAAATGAGGGAAGGGTGGGGTTGGTTGTTACACTCAAATGATCTAGAAAAATGCCTGAAGTTTTCACCTCAATAGACTTGTGTCTTATAAGGTCTGGGTCTCAAAGACCTGGGAGAAGAATGAAATGGAAAGTTTAGTCAGAACAATCTGATTAGAGAAGGAAAACTCCTGTGTCATCAGAGAGAGCACTCACAATTGTAAGGAAACCAACTAGAAATTCTAAGAAACTGGGATTGTTTAGCAACATAGTCCAAGTCCAGATGATCTGAATGGGCACAGATCAAACCAGGTCTAGTGTTTACTGTTGTTCTATTTTGTTAACACAGTGGCCTTGTAACCAGAACCAGTAACCTAGATGTTCCTGATGTGTGGGGTATTTTTCCCTTTATTTTAGGAAACTCCACCCATAGCTAGTCACATTTTTTTCTTCTAAACCATCAACTGCTTATTGTATTTATAAGGAAAGTTCCAGCTAAAAATACAATAATTACAGACTGCCATTAATATGTTCATCCTTGAAGAGTACAATGGGACAGTCACTAAAATAAAATTTTAAGAAATATTTAACTTGATTTTAAGAGCTACATTCACTAGAGGCTAAACTTAATAAGTTTCAGATATCACAGAGAACATTTGCTTCTGGCAGAAACATCATTACTTCCCCCAAAAGAATGAAAAAGCACTAAATCCGTAATAATGTTCATTAAACATTCTGTTTTTAAGTAAACTGACAGAGAAGTCACAATAGTCAATGAAAGAGAAATTTTCTGGATATCTTCCTTCTCTTCAATAAGTTTTTTATTTCCAATTAAGAAAACATTCACAAGTCGCACATGACACAACTTGACTGGCCGGGTGAAAGAACAGGTAAACTACTTAATCAATAATATAAATACCTAAGTAATAGTTCCTGTTACTTAATCCCTTTTATGACTAAACTACCTTTAGTGCTCTTAATAAAAATATGAAAAGATTCTCAATCATGTTATTAACCAAAGGAAAAATAAAAACAACTTTGCTGTACAAATTGGCAGGAATTAAAATGATGACAATATCCAATGTGGGGAAATGGGAACTCCAATGCTCTGTTGGTAAGAGTCTGAACTGGTATTGCCTTTGGGAAGGAATATATGCCAGTACCTATCCAACTTTAAAATGTGCATACCTATTGTCTGGCTGGTGTGGCTCAGTGGTTGAGCATTGACCTATGACCCAGGAGGTCACGGTTCAATTCCTGGTCAGGGCACATGCTCGGGTTGCGGGCTTGATCCCCAGTGTGGGGTGTGCAGGAGGCAGCTGATCAATGATTCTCTTTCATCACTGATGTTTCTACCTCTCTCCCCCTCTCCCTTCCTCTCTGAAATCAATAAAAAAATATTTTTTAAATGTGCATACCTATTAATTGAGCAGTATCTTTTTCAGAAATATTTCCTAGAGAAAGTAGGCAAAGCATATATATGTGTGAGAGTACTTGTGTGAAAACACATACACACATACATCCTATATAATGAAAGCCTAATACTCTAAGTGTCCAACCATACCACTGTTCGACCAGTCGCTATGACGTGTACTGACCACCAGAGGGCAGACACTCAGACTGATAGAGTAGCTTGCTGCTAGGGTCTGGATTGGGCGAGACAGGCCGGACATATCCTGGAGCCTTCCCATGTTCCCTCCCCACCCGGCCAACCTCCCTGGGCCGCTCCCTGGTTGGCCTGATCGGGACTGGGTGAGATGGGCCGGACACACCCTGGACAAATCTGTGCACCAGGCTGATTTGGGCCGGAACCCCACAGGGCAGGCCGAGGGACCCCACCGGCGCATGAATCCATGCACCAGGCCTCTAGTACATATATAAGGACATTTAACATAGCATTGTTAGTAAAAGCAAAAAATAAAGATATACATGTCCATCAATGTGGAAATGATTACGTTCCTATAAGTACTATACAATTTTTTTTAAAAGGAGTTGATCTATATACATTGACCTATAAAGCAAAAGCATGTATCTTATTAAGTTAAAAAAATGTAAGTCATAAAATACAGAACGTGAGGCCATTTTTATAGCAGGGCATGTAGGTATGTACATATATACATACAAGTATATGTAAGGACATACACACACACATTTCATTTCTGTAAGCATTTGAAGAGATCTGCAAAAGTACTCACTATCTTAATAACCATTACCTTTGGGCAGTGAAATTGAGGTGAGCATAAGGCTGGGAGGTAACTTAAACTCTTTATATTCAAGTACCCTAAGCATTTAAAAACAAACAGAAAAAATATTTAATTTAAAAAGTAAAAAATAAATTTTAAACTGTACGTAAGGGTGGTGCTGAGAGCATGGTAACCCTGGCCAGCTCCCCCGATGCTTGTGCTTCAGTAAACATAGCACATGAGAGGATGAACACACACACACCCACTGGGGACTCCCACTGGGGACTCCCACAGGGGGCAGTTAGAGAGTGGGCACTGCCTCCCCTAAAGCAACAGTGGCAGCACAGCCACTGGCAAAGAGCACAGATTCTGTTGCCAGGTGGCCTGGGTACAGTTTCCAGCTCTATCATTTCAAGATGAAGAAATTTGGGGCACGTTGCTTAATGTTTTAGTGTTTCAGATTCCTCATCTGTAAAATGGGAGTAAATAATGCCTTCTTTATAATGCTGTTGTGAGGATTAATGAGAAATCCCATGATAAGCATTCACCTCACTTGCTGACACAGACAAAAAAACAACAACACAAAGACTTTCAGCAATTTGTGTGCCAAGACACGAGATCAAGCAGTTGGTGGGAAATTGTGAATCATAGTACTTGTATTGCTAGCAACATTTAGTCCTGTAAGAAACCCCATCTTTAATGGTTCCACACTTAACCTCAAAAATAATTCCCAAGTAACAAAAAAACTTCCACAGGACTGTGTCTACAGGCACAATCATGGAGGAGAATGAGTGTGGGCTTTGGGGTCAGCCGGTGCTCATAAAGCCAGCTCTGATACTCACTAGGTATGCGACTTGGGTTTACTGATACTTTTATTAATGTTTTTGCAAGGGTTAAACAACATAAGTGGTTGTAGGCAGAACATACAGTATCTGGTACACAGTAGAAAAATAACAACACTAAATAGCTGTAGTGAACTTAGCATCTACGTGGACCAGGCACTTTTCCTCATTCTCATACCAACTCTGAAGGAGAAGCACTACTACCCTTATTAGATTCAGGAAACTCAGGACATTGCATGACTTGCTCATGGGACTCCAGGCATATGTGCCTGACCCCAGAGTCTTCTTTATTTTGTACAGCTCGCTGTTTGTCTTCCTGCATCACCTTGGGCAAGTCACAATTTCCTCTTCTGGGAACAGCCTCTTCTGAGATAATAGGACCAATGTGAGAGTACATCAGCTAGTGGCTGGGAAAGCTCTGAAAACTTCAAAGTGCTTTTGGGAACAGGGGAATGCCTTAAAATGCCTCTTACGCAGAGCTGCCACTGCACAGAGCTTCACTACCAGACATTCAAAGCTAGGTGTATTTCATGTATCCCCTTAAAATGCAAATACTCATCAGAAGGTGTCCTACAGAATCATTAGATCATCCTATTTCCTCTAGAGAGAAGTCTCAAGTAGTTTGTAAAAACTGGACATCTAAAGTGAAGGGTTAGAAATTGGAGGAAGTGCCCAGAAAAGAGGGGCCATGGAAATCTGGTTATAGGTCGTAGCTTTGCCGACGGCTGGCTCCACCAGTCCGACTAAGAAGCCATGAGGGAAAATGGCTCTTTTCCTCCTCCCCTTCTTTCTATTCATTCATGTGTGTTCAATAAACATTTATTAAGCACTTACTATGTGCAAAGCATTAAAGGAGGACCCAGTCCCTGCCCTGAGGAAATGTATAATTTAGTTATGGTCGGTTGAGTCAATCATCTTTAATAACCTTACTGATACATGGGTTTAATCTCTGTGTGTGTGTGTGCTTGCGTGTACAAATGCTTAACTATATATGTAGATTATTCACAGTTCAGTCATTCCAAAATCAATCACTGAATCAGCCTTCCTGGTTATGACCATCTTATGCCTCTCCCACAACACCCAGCTTGTTGAGATGCTGACTGGAACCAGCACACATACCTAAATTTAACTTTTGCTTTGCTATAAGTAGCAAACTGTCAGAATTTTTCAAGTACTAGTTCTATAAAGCTGTTCTTGGGGTAATTTTTTAGTAATTAAGTGTACAAGAGTAATTAAGAATTTCTCTGGATTTAATCATCAATCCTTACTACTATATAAGCATTAATAACACCGTGGCTGATACCAAAAATCATTCCTGACTATGACTGCTGATGATAACATTGGAATCACATGAAGCACATTCATTGGCTCATTCCTCTTATGAATATGTCACAACTTTCTCAGTGGAGAATATTACACTGTGGATTTACAATCAATCTCATTTGTTTTCCTGAGTTTCGAGGGGAAGTTGTGGCACATGCTTCAGTTGTAAGCAATGCCATTTCTAGGCTTACTACTTCACCATTTCTCAACCTCACATATGCAGATATGACTAAGTTTCCTGTGAAGGGAGAGTATGTTTATTGTCTCTACAATTTGCCTTTAAAAAATAACCTTTCCACAGTTAACACTATAAACTCCCAGAAATGAGATCAGCTGTGGCTATGACCCATAGGGCTCTTTCTGGAAAGTACCATTGCACAATCACTGTAAGCAAACAGCCCACAACCCAGGAAGAAGTTACACTTGTACCTGCCACCCCCTTCCACTTAAGTATCAATGCTCAGAGATTTCTTCAGCCTGAAAGGTGGTTTGGCTGGTGGGTAGGACAAACCATTTACATGGTTTGTTCTTAGAGGCCTGTTGGTGGCTGGAAACCTTTTGTTTCCAGATGCAGTTAATTTGAACTTGGCTGACAGGCTTACTGAGCTCCACACCGAAGTGGGAAAATGCCACCATTGTCTGGGAGTGAACTGGCCTGCTTCTTTGGGGCCTGCAGGCAGGGCATGCTTTAAATCACGAGACAGACAGCTCATGAACCACAGGAGCCAGGACCAACAGAGAAGGCTCCCGCTTCCCACTGCTGCTGCCTTGATATCAAATGGCCCAGGCTGGGGAGGCAGCCTCATGGTGTTTTCCTAATGAAATCTAATGACTGGACCATGGATGATGGAAATCTTTATGTTGGCAGCCTGCAAGTCCAGAGGGGTGAAAACAAGAGTAGGCAATGCAAAGTATAAAAACCTAAGAGAATGGGGTCTAAGGATATAAAATGGGGCAGAACCCTCAGAAAGATACCTCTAAGCTTTACCACTGATTTCTAAGAGGTAATCAGTGTGAATGGATGCATGAGATGGTTCCATTTTACAGATTAGAAAACCATCCCAGAGAACATCTGGCAGACCCTGCAGTGTGCCTATCCAGTAAACATTATGAACAGAACCTCAATTTTGTTAAGCATGGCAAATGCACTAAAACATCTCTCTTCTCAGATTCCCTTGCCTATGAGGGTAGCCATGGGACCGAGCTCAGAGTACACTTGTCCTTCACTCTTCTCCCCCGTTTCTGCCTGAAACTGGGACAAGATATGTAGAGTATCAGCATCCCTACTGTGAAAGGGAGATGGAAGCCACTGTTAGGGATGGCAGAGCAGAAAGTTGGGAGGAGGCTGGCACACTGCTGGCTTTGTGGGCCTGCTTCTCCACCCTGCACTGTTTACTGTTAGATATCTTCCATGCTGCTATACCGGGGTAAACAAATCCCGAAGTCTTGTGCTCTGTACAAATGCATATCCTATATAATAAAAGGCTAATATCCTATATAATAAACAGCTAATATGCAAATTGTTCCCTCGACCAGGAGTTCAGCCAGAGGGCGGGGCCGGCCAGCCAACTTCCCATGGCCCCTCCCCCTAAATCTGTCCCACCCCCAGGCGCCCCCCTCATCAGGAGAGGGGCAAGCCAGCCAACTGCCCAAATCCCCTCCCCACGGCTAGCTGCAGCCCCTCCTCCTGGCCGGTCCACCCGATAGCCCTGATTGGGGCAACCCAGCTGACCACCTGTGCACGAATTCGTGCACTGGGCCTCTAGTTACAAATAACAGGCTCTTTTGGAAAACTAGGATTGGGTCAGACCACTCAAAATCTTTAAAATCTTCTAACTTATAGCAGTGACAAAATAATCAAGAGAGAATTTGGGCAGCCAATTCTGTGGGGCTAGAAGCAACTCAGTGGTTATTAAAAATGCACAGAAATGCCAACTGGAAATGCTGGCAGTAACTGAGACAACAGGTGAGAGACCAGCACTTAGGAAGGACTGTGATCTGCCACTGGCTGAGGGCTGTGCAAGGCCAGGTGTGCAACTCTCTGAGGAGAGAGCCCCTGGGGTCATGCCCTTCGAATTTTATTAAAAGAGAGCTGACAGGGCTCCTGCCTATGCAGCAGCTAGGCTGAGGGCTTTTCATTTTCTTCTCTTGCTATTCCGGCTTGTCTTGCATAGGAAAGAATGCGTGCACAAACATAATTCTACATCATTCTGACATCATTTATTTCTCTATTTACCAGTTGTATCTGAGTGAGCTGAACTATTGTTTGGGTGTTCTATACATGCAGTCCAATAAAATCTCAACAGTCAAGATGTAATGTTCCCACCTCTTCCATTCTATTCCCCCCTCGCTGACTCTCCTAAAATACCAGGCTAGCTTCTTCACTCAGTAGCATTACACTTAGCATGGCCCCAAATCCCTCTATGAGCTGGCCTTGCTGGTTCCCCAGCCTCCTGCCCCGCTGCTCCACAGCTTAACCTGTGCATTCCAGGCAGACACAAACTTCCCTTGGCTCTTCTCTTTAGGCATGCACAATGCTGTCATTTGTGTCCTTGCCTGTGCACTTTGCTACCCCCTGCCTGGAATGCCTCTCTACACTTGGCCTACCCAATGAACTATTTATCTTTGGAACCCTATTCAAGAGAACCCTTCTCTGGTACCTTCCTCTGATACCTTCTGTTACTGCATGTATCACAGTGCACTGATTAAATGACATTCATGTTTGCTTGGCACAAAGTGGGTGACCAATACACACTTGCTGAATTGAACTTGGCCTCTCCTTGATGAGTCCAGAAGCAGGAAGGTTGTGAAAATGCTGCTCTAGACATTCCCATGGCATTCTCACAGCCTGGAGTGAATAGGGCACTTACAAAGAAATTATCCATTAGCACCACAACAAAATGTACAAATATCAACTCTCAGGCAACTAATCCCAGCAAGATTCTAAAGCTTGCCCAGACAAGAGAACAGTCCTAAAGAGAAAGAAAAGGCTGAAGAACAAGCTTACATGATTGGAAAGAGTTGTTCTTGTGTTTACATCTAAAATAAAAGACTAAGATGTACCAAGAAGTTGCCTTGGAGATACTACCCAAACAGAGACCCATGGATGCTATCAACAGGCAAACATCAAAAACAGTGACACCTTATCCACCTTGCTAATGAAAGCAGTATGTATGAATAAAGTGGATGCACAACCTATAAAGGCCCTGGTCCTGGGTCACTCACGAGGTGAGAAAACTTGAAAAAGTGGTGCTATTAATATTTTCAAATTATGCCTTTTACAAAACATGTCTCAATAAAAATATACATTGAACACACAACATCTAAGCTCTGTATAAATGAGTCTGGCATGAAGAAAACTCAATGGACCTCATTCTCTTATTTATCTGTAAGAACAAAGGCCCTCTGAGTTCTCACCTTTCATGGATCTATGTAATGCAACAGCATCTACATACAGGGATATTTCCCCATGGAAAGATATAAATATACATGCATTTTTTTTCTTTTGACTTAGAAACACATAGATTAAGAACATGGCTTGAAAATGTGGACCTCTTATTAAAGATGCCTGTGTTTTGCCCAGGCAGCAGTGCCTAGACATTTCATACTTTTATATATCAGTTCCCATCTCTAAAAATACAGTGATGACATTTTTCTCTTACCTCTACCTACTGCATTTTTCTCTGAGTACAGAGAGGATGGGGGTGATGATGCTCATTAAAGCCATAAACTTCGTAAGAGAGATAATAAAAACTCACTATAGCTATCATGTTACCAACCCTGGCACTGCTCGGGGCTTTAAAAATCTAGTTATATTAGGGGCTGAAGTTCCCTGTTACTAAGATTCTGTATAATGCTAGCCAGCCCACTAGTCCAACCAAAGCTGAAAGGCATGGCCAACAAAGGCAACTCATTTAGAAGTCTCTCTTCTCCTCTTATTCGTAGCACTGATTCACCCAGTTGAAAACTATTTGATCAATTTGGTCTTTACCCTGAGGAGGAGTTGATAAGAAATACCTGTGCCTAGGAAGTTCCAGAAAAACATTTCCAGAAAAATACTTTAAGGAGGAAGTACATGTGCATCTGGATCCTTATCCCTTAAATTCCTAGCAGTGGCCCAGGAGATAATGGATACTCGCTTTGCAAACTCAGCCACTTGCTGGTTTTCTGAGAGGAAGTCAAGATTTCCCAATTTGTATAACTATATTCTGATCTTTTCTATAAAGGCTTGTCATATGTGTTTCTTTTTAGGGCTTCTGTGAGCAGTTTCTCATTGGCCATGGGAATTTAACAATGAAAAAGTTAAAGTTAAAAAACATTCAAGTTGACAACTAAATAGAGAAATGTGGGGGAAGAGCCTTTTACCAAGCTGCAGGGCAAAGTAATAAGTTAGATCCATTCTCTATGTCCCCTTGTTTCATTATTCATTTGTGTTATTCACTTATTCGGTAAATATTTACGAAATGCCTACTTTGCAACAAGCATTATGCTTGCCCCATGGCTACAAAATTATCCCTATGCTCAAAGAGTCTAATAAAGAAAATAAGAGATTAAAGGAAGAAGATTAAATTTCTTTTCTTGTGTAATCCTCATAACAACTGATAAGAGAAGGTAGATAAGGCTCTTCTCATCTAATGAATGTAAACTGAGGCTCAATAATTTGTCCAGAGTCACACAGTTGAGTAGGCTGGTATTTGCATTCAAATTGGTTTAATCCCCAAATCCCTTTTAAAATTTCTGTAGAAAGCAATAATAATAATAATAATAATAATAATAATAATAATACAAAAAAAATTACAACAACAACAACAAAAAAACCAGAGAGGGAAAAAAATCACCTATTATCCTACCATTGTGATAAAAAGAACTGTTAATGTTTTGGAGAATTTCCTTCCAATTTTTCTTCTACACATAGGTTAAATTTTGAATTTTTAAAATGTGCTTCACAGTTGTAATCAAAGTGTGTTTTGCTGCACGTCACTGGAACCCTGACACCATTGACTGTGAAAGGCTCCATAATTCTACATAGCACAAGAAAGAAAAATCATTGCCTACTATATTATGCCACATGACTGAAATCTGTTCAGATTTCATTGATATTAAAGTGAAGGTAAAAATTGTCTTAGGAAAAATGACCTATTCTGTATCCCACAAAGCCCATACTCATGCTATCCACCTCCAGCCTGCAGGTGAGGTTGGCTTCACAGCACAGGGGACCTGGATCTCCCCTATTAGACAAGCTCCCCATCTGGGCTGGGAGGCCACTCCAAAAAGGAAGGAGAGTGCTCCGTATTTCTCACACACATTGCTTTGCACCTAGTAGGCACTCAAGGAATATTTCTTGCCTGGACGGTGTGGCTCAATCTCCAGTAGGGGGTGTGCAGGAGGCAGCTGATCAATGATTCTCTCTCATCATTAATGTTTCTATCTCGTCTCTCCCTCTCCCGTCCTCTCTGAAATCAATAAAAAAAAAATGTATTTTTTTAAAAAGAAATATTTCTTGTTGAATAAATACATAACTAAAGTTTCAGAAGAACTTTACCAACAGAAGAAGGAAAAAAATACCACAGGCCCAAAGAATGATGGAAGCCCAAGTTTTGTTGGTGAATAGTGGATTTGTGTGACTATACTCGGAGAGAGGGGAGAAGAAATGGATGGAGTGCTGAGCCAGAGGCAGTGACCCTGGGCTTTTCAAGCTCATTCCCTCCATACAGCCTGCCACTGTCTCTACATTGACTCCTCTGCAGCTGTCCCTTCCCTTACATAGAAGTTCTTGCCCAACCCTAGCTCCTTAGTGCTGCTTTATTCTGCTATCTTGGGAAATCACTCACACTTAATCACACTCAATTTGAATATTGCTTTAGGTTTGCTTAGGGACACCACCCATTAATTTCAAATAATAACTCATATGAAGCAAATTCAGAAATCAGCAAGAGATAGATGAAGAAGACCTTATTTTTTAGAAGCTAAAACACTCAGTCTAAATGGACAGTATCTCTTCTGCTTATATAAGAAGGTCCGAATGTCCACAGGAAGTAAAAAACTATGTATAGTGTGAGTTTATATGATTTAGTAATTCACATTTCTATGGATATTCACTTAAGATATCTGCTTGAGTCAGTAAAATGGGTTTAAACAGAGAAAAGAAATTCAGGGAGACTTAGTTCTCATGTATGTTTTGAGTTAAACATAAGACCTGCCCATTTTGTAAACCATCGTGATTTCTCTTGCCTTCCTTCCCTCCTCTTCTTCCTTCATCCACTTATCAAGTATCTGTGTGTGTTTATGACATGTACTAAGTTCTCTAAGAGAAATAACAATGGGCCAGAAAATTCTGACCTCAGAAGGAAGTTTCCACAGTAATAGTGAAGACATCTTTTACTCACAGAGAAGTAAATCACAAGGGAGAGAGAGAGACTAAGTACTGTTTGAGATACAGGTGATATGTAAACAGGGTTTAGAACCAGGAGACATGAAGTTCAGCTAGGAGATCAGGGAAGGCTTCAGAGAGGAGGTGTCATTTCACCTGGGTCCTGCAGGATGGAGAGGATCTAGACATATGGGAATGGGGCAAAGACTTGTGCATGGGCAAAAGGACTCCATTTTAAATGACTGTTTATTGTTTAGAAAAAAAGATGTCATTGTTAAGGCCTATCCATGAGGTGTTAAAGTGCTGGGTCCATAAATGGACCATCACCTTGGGCTGACCACTCTGGGTGTCGTAAGTCATACCTTCTTAGGGCCAAAGCCAAGAAAATCCTATAAGATTTCAAGCTGATTAAGTGTGAAATTTTAGAGGGCATTCCTAAAAGCCAAAGCCTGGTGTAGGACAGAACATTTAAAACCCACAACTGGTAACCAAGACACCTGATTAAAAGCGACATCACTTTTCAAAACTCAAGGGACTGACTGTTCCTCACTTACCATGGACGTGGATTCCATTTGGTTGAAAAGAAGAGTTTGTTTCCGGCTGGTAAGACTTCAGGTGTGATCCTGAGGACTGCTGGGTGTGGGGAGGCTGTGTCCTCTGCATAATGGAAGAAGGAGCTGGAACTCGCCGGGGACTGATGTGGTGAGGAGATGGAGCAGAAGGTGCGAACCTGAGAAAACAATTATAAAGGGAAGCATGAGAGACGTAAAATCACAGGGGCAGAGGCACTCTTCGAAGCCACATTCTAATTCTCCATTCTGGTTACAGAACAGCATGACACAAAGCACTTTTAAAAAATAAACCTTAAGACTTTTGTCTTCCATTTTTAACCACTGACCTCTCAATTGAGATGTTGAGGAATAAAAGAGACCAGCAAAGGGGAAATCTAGTCACGATTTGGGTTTGTCAAGCTTCTTAAAATGCATTTCAAAAAATCTGGGTTCAGTGAAATTCAAAGCACACCTTTTGTCAGACCACTTTTCTGCTAATTTCAGTCCTTTTGCATTTTAAGGGAAATTTGATCCATATGTTTCTGATTCATTTACACTTAGCTCATAAACATTTTGTTCTAATAAGACATACCAGAGGTCCAAGAAGTGTTACAAGTCTTTATTATAAGCCTCTCTAATCCTATTCTCTTTAACAATACATTTCATTTTCTTTTGCCAATAATACATTAACTTAGATCTCAAAGGTCAAATGTGGTTTGAAATCCAGAACCCAAGAGATTGGTGTGGGTTCTGTGCATGGCAAAGAACACCGCCCAGGGTGTGACAGAAACACAATGTGGGACGTCTTTTGCAGTCATAGCTACCAATCACAATAAAACTATTGGTAGTTTCTGAGGAGAAAATTACAGGTGTTTAAATATAGTAACATCAACAACTAACCTGAGTTAAAACAGATAACTGACCGTAGATTTTCTAATTGTAAGGAAGAATTGGCAGGATCTAATTCACTAGGAGTAAAATGACAGTGTATACTTCCCAACACTGAAGGGAGGGTGTACTTGTTAAACAATGTTAAAGTTCAATAATGTCCATGAAAATGGTACTGGATTTCCCAGTTCAGCAGGGGCTGGCACAGTCTGGTACATAAGGAATCTGTCAGTCAGTGAAAGGAAGCAGCAACATCTTGGGAAAACTATGTTAGCAATGAACTGTTTAATTTCCCTCCCAAAGACCCAAGAAGTTAAAAACTTTCAATTGGCTGTTTCTTACATTGTGTAGAAAAACAGGCTTTGTTTTATACTAACGTGTAAGCTTGTCATGTGTGCACACCCTTTATTTCACAGAAACAAACCACTTCACTCTGCTGGGCTTTTTGTGTAAGGCCATAGATGATAAAAAAAGGATGAACCAATCCTGTTTGTAAAGTAATTTGCAATGTTCTGAACAAGAATATTTAATAAGGCAGAGCTTCTACATTTGTATGATAGCTGTAAGAAACCATGAGATGAAACCCCATGTTCTTTTTGGCATTCCCCTTGTGGAGGTATGGAGGGCTATGTAAGAACATGATGTAGAAACCCTGATCGGGTAGCTCAGTTGGTTAGAGCATCATCCCAATATGCCAAGATTGTGGGTAAGGCCCCGGTCAGGGCATAGACAAGAATCAATCAATGAATGCATAGATAAGTGGAACAACAAATTAATGTTTTTGTTTGTTTTTCTTTTCTCTCTCTTTCTCAGAATCAATAAAAATTAAATTATTTAAAAAAGAAGGCGATGTTGAAACCAAGTAGGGAGAATCTGGACCAGTTACCCTGTGGACAAGAGAAGTCAGAGAACACTTAGACAAACAGCTGGGCTAGGATGCCCGCTTAATCAATAATGTACAGCGTTGCTCTGCTGAAAGAGAACGGACACTGAGTGTCTTGTGCAGTAAATGTGTATTTCCCAAGCACATCATCTTACTGGGAACTAGCCTAAGATGTCTGAGTGGCCTTCACAGACAACAAGCAGAAAAACTCTGGAACTGACCCAAGAACATCTAATGAAAACACAGAGCCAGGACTCCTCAAGCGGAGGTTATTTCCTTGGAGAACATGTCCTAAATGTGTCTTGAAAGCTACTGTGAGGTTGTGGGATGGGGATGAAATTATGGGATCATGGCCTTTAGGGATAGGAGTCCTATGGACGGGAGGTCCCCCAAGACAGAGAGCATGCCTGGGGCGCATGTGAATCAGAAGGCAACCTATGTCACTGCAAAATAGCCGTCACTGGGCATCTCAATTTTGGTTTTTTGGGGCAAAATGGCAAGATCCTTTGACCAGTTTCTTAATTATATTTCTTCAATTGGGGATGCGATATGTTCTAGAAGATTTTCCAATTTTTCTTCTGGTACTTCTGCCACCTTTCCTTTATTTTGAGGACTGATGCAAAAGAAATGTATGTTTGGGGTGAGTTGCCATATTTAGAAGTATGACCCTAATGTCATGGGCTTGATGGAGGAGACCCATTCTGTTTCAGAGCTCCCCAGCCCCACAGCAAAGTAAGTCCGACTCATAAACAAGGGTTTGATTAATAAAGAATAGAAAAGGTGGATGGGGAAGGGGAAAGAAGCAAAGATTGTCAGCAATAAAAAGTTTATATTTTTATAATTTGGGATGATGTGGCCATAGGGTGAATTATGATTAACTATGAAAAAGGGGGAGTATTCAACCAACTAAAAGAATAAAATTTAGTTGAGCATTTCAAGAGTCATTGAGAAGGTAATTCTATATAATAGACTCTATACTATATACAGAGTGCATATCTACATATAAGTTATATATTTATCTATCTATAGCATATATGATTATATGCTAATTATAAATCATTCTTATCTTATTCATTCACACAAGCTCCAAAACCAGACTATGCTGTCTTGGCTACCACATATTACTTAATGTAATAATACTGATGAGGAAAAAAAATGTGGTAGTAAAAACACCAAGGTTTTAGCATTGCTTATCTCAGAGACCCAAGGGGAATAAAATATCTACCTACTCTTTACTCTTCAAATGATTCTATATTTTGCTTTTTGCTAATTCAGATTGGATTTTTCTCCATGTTATTCAAATAAGTAAGATTATATGGCATAAAGTTAATATAATTTAAAAATTATATCATTCCATATAAATTATTATTAAAAAATTAAATATAAACCACCTTAAGTAAATAAATGTATGCCTAAGTAGTATTTGATTTAAAAAGAAAAGAATTGGTATAAAAATTTTAACTTTTATATGTATAAAGAAAAAATGAAAAGCGGTAAGATGTGATCTCAATTATCCGGGCAATTGCCAGGAACAAGGAAATAAATAAGAATTTAGCACTAGAAAACCCAGCATAAGAAGTGAGTGTGTAAATGTGACTAACTTTCAAGTACGATACGTAGAATCAATTTTGTTACTGTTTTAAAACACTACACAGTACTTTATTGAAAAAATCTTTTTAAAATCTAATTAATCCCTCTATTAATTAATTTAATGTTTATAAACGTAGTTACTTGTTAACCAGCTCATAGTAGGTAGAAATAGCTAATTAAAGTCAGGGTGCAGGGCAGAAGAGGAGTAAATACAGTGGAAGAGAAGCCTACTATTAGAGTCAAGGCTCAGCAGCATCCAAAAACAACCGCTGACAACTCATAGCAAGAGAGATGCCAGAAACATTATTTCAAAAGCCAAAAGGACGCAAGAAACTTGACTAGTTTGAGGCCATCTAACCCCAGAAGCAAGCAAACAAAAAACGTACACACTTAAACAGACGCTTGCTGAGGGACACATAAAATGTTCCTATTGTTACTGCTGGAAGGATGAATCCTGTTTTCTTAGTGTCCTCGACTATTTTCCAAAATTGTTAACACACACATGCACCTATCAAAATGAAAATGGTCAATATTCTGCCCCAAACAGATTTTTTTTTAATTCAAAGAAGGTAATTTTTTAAAAATAATGCTAAAACAAACAAACAAACATACTGATGCTGAATATAAATTGCAAGGATTTACAACTTTTCTTCTATGGACTATCTCATTCCCCCCATTGCATCAGGAGAGATGACGTCACTCCCATTCATCCTCAATGACAGCAGGGTCTGAAATGTTTCTGGGTCCAACCCTGCCCCCCAGCTGCTGATGTGTACTTGACATTTCACAGGTTGTATTCCTCATGGCTTTCCAGTCTCTTCTCTGGCCTTTTGTACTTTTATAAAACAACAGAAGACTGTTATGTAAATATGCACACAACAGACTAGAATTAAAAGAAAAAAACCACTGCTTACCAGAAACAGATCACACAAAAGCAAATCACAGAATTGAGTCAACCACTTCCACTCATTTAGTGGAGGAGTTTATACAACCTTAACATGAGCCACGGTTCACTGGCTTGCAAAAAAAAAAAAAGGATGAGAGGAAACAGGTTTTAAAAGGCTAATAAAAAAATTTTCTGAAAAAAACAAAAACAACAACCAACACTGAATATTTATCTATACACACCTTCACAAAAGTCTGATACTTGGGGTATTCACTTGGATATGGTGGCCTGCTCCCAACCTTGCAGAGAGGTGGGCCAGAAACACAGAGGTCATCTCCCCTGCAGAGGTAGTACTCAATCTGTGTCATAGAACAATAGGTCCCAATCAAGACACACAGAACTGATGAGGATCACATGCAGAAACACTGCGAACGGCAGGAGAAGCAGATGGATGCCACGGAAGACAGATGTACTGGAAGCCCTGGGCTTGAATCCTGCCACTGTCCCTTACTAGCTGGGCAATCTTGAATAAATTACATGATTTCTCCCAGCCTCAGTTTCAAGTATAAAATAAAGATAATCTCAACTCTCACTGGGGAATGTGAAATCTGAGATAACATTTTTTATTTGTTTATTCAAGAGATGGTTACTGAGCACTGACCAAGTGTGTGAAACTGTTTTAAGCACCAGGAATAAAGCAACACATGACACACATCTTTGTCATTGTGAAACTTATATTTAGGTGAGGGGAGGCAGGAAATGAACTATGTACTGAGCTAAAGGAACTGATTACTGTGAAGAAAGTGAGGGATGGGGTGGATTATGAACAAATTTAAATTGGGAAGTATTTAGTCAAAGTACTTTAGGCAATGAGAGCCTGACACCTTTCAGATGATCAATGCATGGCTGCTCTGAACAGAATATAAATCGAAGGAATTCAGACATAAACATGTACCCAGTGCTTGAGAGCTATATTAGACTGAGGTTCAAGCACTGTATTTGAATATCTATGGAGTTCTTAAAATAAGAAATATTAGAACTCTTTTCTCCCTAACTATTCAGATATGGAATCTAAGGCTCAAAGAAAGTGAGGTATTTACTTGTCTGGCTAATTTTCTGGTTCTAGGAGCAGTTAGTTGTGGACTTATGTAAGAGTCTCATTTCATGGTACAGGATTTTCCAAAGGAGTGTCCTGAGTTCACAAATCCATAGGATCATAGAGTGTTCTAGCTGAAGGCACTAGAGCACCACCTTATTTGAATGAGATAAAGTAGGCCCAGAGCCATGAAAGATTCTGGCAGTCCCACCCTAGTTCTCAGATACCACTTGACCACAATAAAGCAAGATACTCTCAAGTGGGAACGGGAAGCAAGGCCAAGGAGTGGTGTGAGGGAGGCCGGGGAGGACTCCTGTGGGCATTGGAGATTTCAATCCTGATCACCAGTTGATGGGGATGTATCAGCAACCTACTCCCTATAAGAAATGTGACAATGGAGGGAGGTTTCTCAGTTCGCTTTGGGGAACCTGCTCAATGTTGAACTGGGGTTCTTCATGCCCAAGCTGGACTTATACCTTTAGCTTTCCAAATGGATAACTTCTTTCCGGCAGCACTCTTTCCCTGTCTTTAAGTCCAAAGTATTCCTATGTCAACTAAGGATTGTATTTCTTCAAACATAACTCACTAAAAACGGTGTTACAAGTCACGCACATGCCATAGTTAACTATGCCTTACTTTCTTTATTTGTGCTGCATAAGTGAGCAGTTCTGGCAAGCCATGTGGGACTGTGTGCTTTAGCACTGCTTCGAGGGATAACACTTTGAAAAAAAGGTACTTACATGATCCACTGGATTAAATGCTGGTTGATATGTACTTTAAAGTCCTCCCCCATCTCCCTTCCATAGGGGTTACAGACCTCCCAGAAAAGAGAGAATGCATCAGAACAGCTTATTTCATTGTATTCGCATGAAAAATATTATTGATTTGCTGCCAGGGAGTAGAAATAATGGATACAAACTGGTCTATGGTGGATTTGGGGAGGTATTTTTTTATTCCCCCAAAGAATTGTGGGGCATCATCTGTGGTGGTTTTAAAGTTCATCTGTGAAAACTAATCAATGAAAAATGGCTTTAGCAGTTGGCCCAACTGCAGAGGGGAAAAAAGGAATCCTTTTCAAACCTAAAAAGAAAAGCACAGTTTTAAGAATTTCACATCTGATTTAACATCTAAAAAAAAACCCCAATGATAATACCCCACTTTGTATAGCCAGACAGCACTTCGTTTTAGTAGATTTTAGTGGTCTTTATAACGATTTATGAATCACTTCATGAATTCCTGGCTGACTCATCTGGGTGACTATAGTATCTACTTATACTTCCCTTCTGTCTCACAAAAGAGACAGTTGGACTCAGTTCAATCCAGATTTGTCCCCGAATGAATCACAGCACGTTACTGGGGGAACTGCAAATTGAATTCTGCTTCTGAGACAATCAAGACCAGCTTTCAGAAATGAAGAAATGGCCACTGGGAAGTGTGGGTAATTGCAACACTGTCCATCTGGGCAGAACGAAAGCAGGCCAGGAGCTGTATACATCCGTCCGAGGACTCTAGTCAAAGAGCGGAATCTGTCCCCTGGAAGGGCTCAGTGTTTCCTTCTTACAAGAGGCTGGGTCAATATTAACTGCAAATAATTTATCACATCGGACCAGACCATGACTCAAAAATAACTGCTGGAACCTCCGCAGAGCATGACAAATTGAGGGCTGTGAAGCTGGCGGTGGGTAAAAGGATCACCAAGGCTTTTAAAAGAAGACTCACGTATATACTATAGTGAATGTTTGTGAGAAATAGAAAGGATAGAGTGTTCTGGATAAATTTTTCTCAATGTGGGCACAGAGTCAGCTGTAAGTAAAAAAACAAAAAACAAAAAACAAAAACAACCCCAAAACAAATTTACAATGTCCAAGGCAGAGAAGTGTATTTTTGTTCTGATAAATACCAAAATAGGGCATCACACTATCCCCCGCCCCCGTGGAAATAGAAAGGGAAGAGGAGAGGACATCCAGGATACATTAGAGAATCGAACTATGCAGGACACACTGAACCAGCACCTGCGGTATTTTTGGAATATATTGCCTGCAGAATTGGCCATAACTTAGTTGTTTGTCTATTTCAGAATCTATGTGATAAGGAGGGAGGGAGGAAAAGTCAGGTTCTGCCAAATTCTCTCTACAGAAAAGCACCAGCCAGAGGAAAGTTTACCAGAGTGGACTGAGACATTTGATGTCAAAAATAATGCTATGAAAAAAATTCTGCAACGATAGCATCCCTTCAGCAGTTCTAAGTAGGTCAAAGCAAGGGGGATTGACTATGGCCCACCAGGTGGCAAAGGGAAGAATCTCTTGTCCAGCATGGTGTGAGGCGTAAAGTTTAGTTGGACTTGCAGTGGAGTACATTAGATAAAAAAAAAAAAATCATTCAGAGGGGAGTGTGAGAATGCCACATGAGAAATGGGGGGAAAGAACTGTTATTTTCAACTAAACACAAGAAAGGGAGGAGTAGGTAGATTTAAAAAATGGCCTCTTCCATGCCTTTTTCATAATCTCAAACTACATAGACCAGTTTCTTGACAATTTCCAAAGAACTTTTAGAACTAACATCAAAATGCAGCATTCCTGCCCAGTATGGCCAGGGGCCTTTGAAAGCCACTGCAAGGTGAGACCTCAAAAGTCAATATAATCCATAAATTTGAAAAGAAACTAGTGGGTGGTGGTCTGGTCAGTACTAACATGTGCTGCTATTTGGCTAGAGAAATGCATTAGAGGAAAGCATATACTAACAAATTCACAATTAGAGACGGGCTCTTGGCTGCTATAGAAGAAAAGAGCATCAGATCCTCAGATGTTTACTGCCATCCTGTCTCTCCAGCCCCTCATCCAGGATTATGCAAAGGTAAGTATTTGAGAAATGTTGCTTGTTGCCGGTGAAGAACTACTATGTTGAACAGACCACTGGTTCCACAGACTTGGCTCCCGACTCGGTGCCAGTTCCTGTGTCCAGGTAGATGGTACCTTGCCCAATTGGTCCAAACATCCAGCTGAATATTGTTTTTCCCAAACACCACCGTTTCTGTTTCTAAGGGGGAACATCTTATTCAAGAGAATAACCTCCTTTACTCTGAAAAGATGATTAAAACAGAGAAAAGTTTTTATCCTTGCAATTAAACAATAACAACAACAAAACAACAACCAAAGACAATTTCTCAGAAAATTAAGCAAAAAGACTAATCCAAAGAACTTTGTCTTTTGATTTCTGCTTATCTCAATAGTATTCCTCATCAAAACGAAACACACAGTCCTTTACTTGCAAAAAGATATATAGTCTTTTAGCAGCCAAGTCCCCCACTGTCCCCACTCAAGAGGAGAAAAGACAAAGTTAATTTCCAGATCACACTATAAAAACATTAAGCAGAGGCTTTCCTTTGAACAGCCATTTCTACGTCAGAGACGAGAGGCGCTTGGTAATATGTGGATGCCTTGACTCAGGCTAGAATAACTTGTGGGCTTTCGCTTGGGGAAATCTGGCTGCATAGGACTTGCTATTTCAGAGAAAGCATATGAACAGAACACCCTGACACATTTGAATAATATAATGGCTTAGTTTGAACTGTATGTTGCTTCATGCTAATGCCCTAAAGTAGAGGTTGCCAGAAAAGGAATTCTATTTTACCTCAAGCCTCCCTTGTTACTGTCATGACTCACTTTCCTGACTGAATATCCAAGGGGACTAAACAAACATCATCATGGGCTTCACATGCCGTAGATTTGTTTGGAATGTGGGAACAAAATAAAGATGGCTGATTTGGCATTCAGAGGTGAAACAACTTTCTTGGCACTTAAAAAATATAGTTCCTATTACAGACATTCTAATGGTTGCTTTGTGATGTGTGCTTGTAATTGATTTAAAATGAAGAACCAGTGTACTTTGCAATTAAAAATACATGGAAAACAGCCCGATGTGAATGAATGTTTGGGCCACGTTTGTCTGGTAGACTGCCACACGTATGCACACATCAGAGTCTCTTCCATTGCCATGAAGTGGCCCAGAGGAGAGTGTGGAGATGGAAAAACAGCAATCATCTGCTCAGGGTGACTATATCTTTCCTAGAAATAATGAAGGGATCACTGTCATCATTCTGCCTTCCATCAACAGTCATTCATTCCACACAATTTTTAGATGCTACCCTCTAAACCTTAAGGGGAAGGATTGTGAACAAGGTTCTTATAAGTACAACATAGTCCAGTTCTCAGAGAACAACCATTCCAGTGGAACACAAGCAGATCATTAAACAGTGTCATTTCAGGGAGTGTTAAATCTATGAAGAAAAATAGAGCAGAGTTAAGGAGTAGAGCGAGATTGGAGGGGGAGTTTTAGATGGTGTGGTCAAGAAAGTACTCCTTTCTGAAGGAGTAACATTTGAGCAGCCACCAGAAATGAAGACACAGTCATGTGATGTTCTGGTGAAGGTCATGACTTTCAGGTTTCAGGAACAGCAAGTATGAGGGCCCTGAGGTTAGATGAGCTGTGTTCCAGGAGCAGGAAGGACAGTGTGGCTGGAGCATACTGGGCGAGACGGGCAGTGGTAAATGACTGTGATGAAAAACAGACCATAGAGGGCCATGCAGACTTCAAAAGGACCTGGACTTTATTCCAAGTATGGCTGGGGGTAGGGGTGTGAGCAGGAAATCCTCAATGGCCCCATTTACATTTTAAAGGGTATGTCTTGTGGTGGAGCAAAGGCCTGTGTGCCCTGATGGGTTGATAGTGGAAGGCTGTGGGTAGGCAAGATTAGATGTGGGAGACCATTTAAGGGGATGTTGTAGTGAAATGGGAGGGGATGGTGGTGAACTACCCTTGAAGCAGTGAGGCTGATTGGGCTTAAGAGTATTTGAGCTAATAGGACACATACATTAATCAGATGTGAGAGTATTGGGGAAAAAAGAGCAATCAAAGTTGACTTCTAGGTTTTTTGGGTTTTAATTTATGTGTGTGTGTGTGTGTGTGTGTGTGTGTGTGTGTGTGTGTGTGTTTTCCCCCATTGGAGCCACTCACAATCACTAGAAAGATAAGAAGAAAGTAACAGCATCACCATTTCCCCATATGTGTGACTACTAGGAGTAAATCAGTGTGACATATTTAAGAAGCTATTGGTAAGGTGAATATTTCTCTGAGGAGAAAGTTCATTCCAAAGGCAAATATCCCAACTATTGTTTTCCATAGAGAATGAAGCATGGCTGTGTTCATGGATCAGAATTTAAGAAGTTAATGATTGGTGGGCTATTCTGCCCTGGAATAAACATGGAAAAGTACCAGGAACTTCTGATAGATTTAAAGAAAATAAAATAGGAAAAGAATACTAAGAGTTTCTAATCTAAAACCCAAAGATCTAATCTCCATTTTCAAGGCTAGGGTATTGGAATTTTCTGCCTTTCCACTGCTCTCAGCATTGACATCAGAAGCAACATTCAGTGATTCTCAAGTAGAATGTGTGTGTGTGTTTTGTTTTGGGGGTTGGATTGTGAACCCCACCTCTCTTAATCTTGAATATATATGAAGCTGACCCCCTTATGGGATACCCAATGAGGGTAACTGTTTTCAGAATAGAAGGTACTGTGACCCAAAGAAAGAATGGTGTTCATGCTCACCTGGTATTAGGTGACCACCATATCCACAGACTTTTAATAGGGGATGAAGTAGATGCCAACATGCAGGCTGATAAAAATGGCTATTGGAGGCTTATGTCTATGTTTCAGCTATGGCTTTTTTCAATGATTTCAACAATCAAGATGGACAAGCTTTATTTTTAAGATTGACAAGCAGTGTTTTGTTGTTTGTTTGTTTGTTTGTCACCCTATGAGTTTGATATCTTACTACACATGTGGGAATGTGTCTGTCACACATGTTAGGGAGCCTCTCAGAGCAGCGCTCACTGTGTAAATGGCAACTAAAGTATGACACGAGCAACATGGAGACCTCTTAATAATATCCAAGTCTTCTCTGACACAGTGAGACAAGTGAGGCCAAGTTATTGCTGGCATTAGAGCTCTAACATTCAGATGTTCTCTAACATAAAGGGTTGTGTGTGCTTTTTGACACTCAGTGACTCTTCAAAACACCGATATGTCATGACTATGTAAAATACAAACTTTAAATTGCAAAAGACAAAACTGTCTTTTCAAATTATATTAAAAAGGAAAATAACATCAGCCCCACTGTGCTGCCTCATCAGTCTGGGATACACAAAGAACAGCCTGTCTGCTTGAGCACTAGAACCACTTGTCCATTCTTCTTCATTTCTTCTTCTGTTGGGCAGCGATTATGTTCTGAACTCTTGGAAGTAGGATAACATGACAGGGAGGTTTTCTGAATATGTGCCAGAGTCACCAGGGCACCCTATTGGCCAAATACACAAATCCTTGTCCTCAAAAGAAAGCTAAGACTCCTTAATGCAGTGAATGAGGCTCATTCCAAGTTATACCTGAAGCCCCATCCCTGCTCTCTCCCTCCTCTGAGTTTCTGTATACACCCAGGTTGCCTGGCCAGGTCCTATAGATGGTCAGCTTTCAGGAAGACATTGCTTCCTCTATTCCTCCCTCCTTAATTCTGGGTTAGGTGATCTTCCTGTGCGTCTCCACAATCCCCTGCAGCACCCTTGCATAACATCCTACATTATAGTTGCCTGTTTATCTGGTTGTCCCTCATTAGACTGGACACTTTTTGAGGACAGAGTCCTCTCAGCCTTATGACCACTGTGTCCTCAGTGTCCAGCATACTGCCTAGTACACAAACACCAGCTGAGTGAATGACTCAATAAATCAATGAACCCAATGCTGAGATAGACTTTAATAAGCTTTAATATTTTATATGATGCTTATAATTTTTAGTCATTTTTTGCATAAGAAGAGAAAGATTATGTGGAATATATGTTTGTGTGTGTAAGGCTATGAACAAGCTGAGTGTGTGAAGACACCAATGTCCCTGTTTTCTCAGAAAGTCCAAGGAAAGGGAAGGACAGCAAAGCAGCAGACCTAGTTTTGAGCTGTTCAGATGCTACATGTGCAAATAAGAGAGAATGATGCCTGTAATGCTTCTAATATTGAAGACCACAGGAGAGTAATGTAGGGAACCCCAGCAGTGGATGATGGCAAGGGAGTCTAGGCAATGTGTATGTGTGCATGAATGTATGTATTTTATTAGAGCAACTACTTATTACGTCAATATATGCAGATTACACGAGATGGTGGGAACTCTGAGAATTAGGATCACCACATCTGGACCAATGAATAAAGGGAAACAATCTTGGGAACCTCCACCTGCACAGTGGGAATTGACAATAACCTCCTGTTTCCTAGGCATTCCCCTCACTGAGCTGTTTCCCTTGTGAAACCCTCCTTAGCACCTACCACTGGTGCAGTCCATGGAACTTTAGAGGGTATAAGGACACTTAAGGTCCTGCCCTCAAATAACTAATAATCCAGCTAGCAAAGTGACATCTGGGAAATGGTAAACAAATTAAACAGATAAAAAGATCCCAGGAAGTTAACAGGGTGACTTGTCTCTGTGGCCTGCAAGAGACAAGAAGCCTTTCTGGGCTGAGAACTATCCCAAGCTCCAAAGGATAAGTAACATTTAGTCAAAATTAGGACAATAAGGGAAGTCTTAAGTAGAGAAAGACTCCGAATTAAGATGCAGAAACAGTCAGTTTCTTCTGACTAGAGCAGAAGAACTTGCTAGAACTGCAAAGATGTTAGATAGAAAACAATTGCTATCCTTGACCCCTTAGCATCCAGGAAAGCTGCACTATGTTCTCAATGCTGAATCAGAACATACCATCTCTGAAGACCAGCCCTTATTCAAAGGCACAGAAAGAGCGTACATATATCAAAGTACCAAGAATTCTAGCAACTTCACATCTGATATGAATGAGAAACAGTAAGGCTTTCCAAGACTCGATTCAGACTCAATAAATAGGCATGCCTTATTTGGTTAAGGTGTTTTGATTACTTTCTCAAAAACACCCATTCCTAACATTCTCTGCTGTTGATTCCTGTACTGGATTGTATACTCCTTGAGGAGACCACAGCTTTGCTTTCGGTCCTCTCTGGCTCAGAGGTGGAGCTCATAGGAAGTCCCTCTACTGGGGTCAATCCACCAAGCCTCTTAAGCTCTGCTGCTTGTACTGCAGAGCACACCATGTCTGTGGCCTTCTTCAGAATGGAGAGATGCAGCTGGCATGCAGAAAAGATGAATGACACAAATCCAGCCAACTCATTATTGGGATTGCAAGGTTTCTCCATCTCAAGAAGGGACTCCCATCAATGTGTGTGTGTGTGTGTGTGTGTGTGTGTGTGTGTGTGTGTGTGTGTGTGTGTTTTCCGGTCTAGAAGATATACTATGAAATTCAATGAGTTAACATTACCTACGACACTGGGTTCCTCTTATGGGAAGTCCCTGTTATAAAGTACCATTGGCCTATTCAGGATGACGTAGTAAAACGCCCCTTCCCATAATAAGTTTAAACCAACATTAGGTGGTGTGGTGTGATGCTGCTTCAATCACTGAAATGATGTCATTCAGGTAATATTTCAAAATAAAAATGAAACCTGGCCAAACTGGCAGAACTTGCTTTTATTTTATTTTATGATGGTTGAAGAATCAAAGAACCTTATGCTAACTGGCTGGATGTGGTGGACCTTTCCTGACTTCTGACAGTGAGTCAGCTCATTTTATTAACAAGTAAAAGCTAAGTAAATCATGAATCAATGCCCACAAAGCAGGAAAAAATGCCTGTTTCCCACTAAAAATCGCAAAGTGTGATAAACCTATTTCCGTTCAGCAAACTTCTGGAGTTTTTACTGGGGGATTTCCCAGGCAAACAGAGGCAAAGATATATAAACCAAAAGCGGAAGGTAAGCACATTTCCTCTTAGTGTTTTTAGGCTGGACACTAATGCAAACACAGTGAATGATTCAGGGCTGTTTCATGTCATCCTCCTCTCAGGACCTGATCCGGAGAGATAACCTTCCTTCCACACACTTGCCCATTCCAGGCGGGCTGGCACAGGGATGGGACATACCTCCTGTGGGAAGAGCAGAGCAGGAAGGCAAAGCCACAAAATGAAACGTCCACTTCGTTCACCCAGTCATATATATAAAGAACCACCGCCTTCCCCTTCCTCTCAATTTTTCCTTCCCAGATTAGTTACATTATCAACCACTGTCACCAGTTCACATCCTCCGGCTTCTAAGTCTGAATCTCTCAGCCAGGTCAAGGTTGCTCGTCTCTGTTAGCAGCAACAGCTACTCGTGTCTGCTTCATGCCATGTCATATGCCACGTGCTTTACCTGCTTTGGTTCATTTATTCCTAATTCCTATGAGGTGCAAACTGAGGTTCAGAGGAGCTAAGGGACACTACATCACCTATGTATATTCCTGCCAAAAATGTGTACATCTGTTAAGTAAGAAACAATCATACAAATCCAGACTGTAAAACATCCTGCAAAAGAAATGTTCCAAGTTCTTAAAAAACTGTAAATGTTATGAAAGATAATAATAATAATTTTTAAAAGCTAGGGAACTTCATTAGATTCAAGAAGACCAAGAAGAAATGAGAATTGTGATCCTTGTTAGATCCTGGATCATAAAAAGGAGGAAAAAAACCCCTGCCTGTATAAAACATTATTCCCATAATTGAGGAAATTTGAATATTGATTGTATATTAGATAATAATACTATATCAATGCTAAGTTTCCTGAGTGTGATAATTATATTGTGATTATGTGGGAGAATGTCCTTCTTGGGAGATCTCTTCTGAAGTAATTAGGGTTAAATTAGCACAATGATGTTTGCAACAACCTCACAGATCATGCAGAAATAACAGGCAAACAAACTAACAAACAAAGGATCTGCCAAGTTAGAAAAGCAAAGACAAAAAGAGATAGAGAGAAGGTAGCAAAATATTAACAGTGGGTGAATGTGGGTATAGAGTGTATGGGTGTTCATTGTACTATTCTTGCAGTTTTTTTAATATGTTATAAATTTTCAAAATGGAAAAAAACCAATATAAAATAGAATGTTTTTTTAAAAAACCAACCCAAGCATCTGGAGCATCTAAGGAACACATTCAAACCATAGGTAACTGCGGAAGCTGCATTCAGATATCAGGTTTTTGACTTGTTACTGTTGCTCTTGCTTCCATCAATAGCTAAAATCTTTTTCTACATTTATTCTTTTAATGGCTGTGTACAGAAAGAAGATACGTGGATTTTTTTTCTCACATTCATGTAAAGAGTTGTTGTGACTACTAATAAGATGAGATGAGAAAGAGAAGATCTCACTGGATAGTTTCTTAGTTTTACCACTGTGAAAAATTAATAAACAGAAACCTCATTTAAAATGGAGTCAGGAGACTAGAAGAGAGAACTCGCATGCACATGTCACTTAACCCACAATACTGACCCCAAAGAAGAGATGTATTTTGCATCTCCAGCAGGAAGTAATATTACTTTACTACCTTAGCTGGAAGAAGAAAAGATCCCTTCTTGCCCAGTAACAAGTCAGCCAATGGGGAGACTGCCATAACTCAACCAATGAAAAGTCGCTATACTTTGAACTATCCCTTTCCTCCAATGGACTCTTCTTTACAAGAGCCCCTCCCAAGTCCATTAAGAGTACTCCTCTCCTTTATTTCTTTGGACTTGCACATGGTTTGCCATTAGCCTGAATGTCCTGAATTACAATTATTTCTTCTTCTGGAATAAACCTATTTTGCTGCAGACATAGTGGCTATTTGTTTAAAGTCAACACTACCTGTGGAGCATGATTTTCAGCCAGGCAGAATGCAATGAGATGATGGAGAGCCCATGGCTAGTATCATTCAAAACCCTACCTCCTCCACCCTGTGGATGTCTGAGAGGAACATCTAGGTAACTCAAATCAAGGCAGATGATAAGTGGAGAGGAGATAAGAAGGGTGGCACGCTGTCCACATCACTGGAGGGCCAGGCAGTCCAAAGTGTCAAGGTTTCAAAATTTTCTCCCAGAAACTCTTTATGAGGGTGTTATCAACATAAAGTATTCAGCAAATAACGCCTTCCTTGTCACCCATATAGAATCCTGTGCCCTTTTATGCTATACTCTCAACCTAGTACTGCTGACCTATGTGCTGAAAGGCACCACCTTACATCTGAAAAGATTTCCATTGGTAGGGACATTACCTTAAAATTGAGTCCCTGAAACAAGCTAAGGAAAGGTGGGAAAGACAGAAACATTTTGATGTGTTTTCCCAGCATCAGACACTTCAGTTGGCAGCCAATATCTTTTCATTTTTTCCCATGGAAAATAAAACAGACGAGATATTTGATCCACATGTTTTGTGTATGTACTTTTTAAAATGTCACCTTTGGGTAACTCAACCCACCAATGGATTATTAATAAAATTCAGCAACTGTCAAAGCCCTTCTCCATGTGGAAGGAGGTCTGGCCGCAACACCTATTAGAAGAGAGAGACAGATGGCCTTACCTCTCAGCTCCCGCGTCCACAGCTGTGAGTGGAGGTAACTGGGAGGAGGGGTTGTGGGGGCTCCCCTGTACATTATGTCCCGGAGAAGGGTGACTGACAGGATGTGGGGGTGGCACAGCCCCAGCAGCTGTTCCGCTTCGGCTTGAATGATTACTGGAGAAAATGGAAGCTGAAATCAAGGGAGAACAAGCATCAGACTGTGGCCCAAGTGAAGCCCACATTTTTTAAACGCCAAAGACGGAAAGCAAGCATATTTTAGGGGCTTGTTTTCCTCTTGGTGGTTTTCAGGGAACACTTCTCCTCTTATTGGAGATACACAGCAATGTTTTCACGGTGAAACAAGTTTCCCAGCTGATGCACCTGTAGGGCTGCCTGAGGAGCTCATGCGAGGCTGACTCTAGGCTGATGGTCACGGTTTCCCATAAGCAGCGCCTTGCCCCACCAGCCTCCTGTCTGACACAGTATAATTAGTCAATCTTCTAATGTCTGCATCTGAGCGAAGGTCTCTACATTAACACACTTCCATCAGGAGGGATGGGAGTCAGGTGGCAGAAGATCCACTCTGCTGACCTATAAGGTTACAACAGGGGCCTTAGTCCACTCCTCATCACTGATGCCAGCACTGTGGGTCAGGCTGGGGTCTCTCTCTGTCATTGTTAAATCAATGTAATGAGAACGGAGCTTCCCCCGATCCTAGCACACATACAGGACCCTGCACTCTTTTAACTTCAGAGTCTAACTGACCCCAGGCATTTCCCCAACCGTGTGATGGATGCATGTACTTGGTCTTCATGGAGGATGAGTCTCCTCCTAACACTGCAGAGTATGAAAAGGTGGTCTCACAGGCATCTCTGGGATCATCCCCCTTGTTGTCTATGATGACACAGAGAGTGAGTTACAGCCTCATTCGTAGGGGCAGCCCAGCCTCTGAGAATGGTACATGACCTCTAATTTAAATGTGTGCCCATTTAGATGGGCTAATTGGTAGGATGTCACAAGAGAAGCTGGGCTTGTCACTTGCAGAGTCTGCCACTAGCAGAGAGGCTCTGGCAGTGCCTGGGACATACTCAGCAGACATCTCATTAGAGTGCCATCACACCAGCATCCCTACACGGACTCTCTTTAACTTCCTTCTCTGTACACAGCTATGCTGAGCTTTATGCCCGACCCTGCTCTTTTTGAACGTACCCTACTGATATCAAAGAATAAATGGATTAAAAAAATAAATCAGGCTAAGGATCAAGACAAAGAAGCCACATAATCAAAGAGATTGGAAGGTTTAAAAGTTCAGGGAGCTGTATTTTTAGACCAGCACCACATTTCTCCAACCCCTTCTGGATAGAATTAATACCTCAGATGACCCAGCCCCCAATAGCTTAATCCAATGGGATAAGAGTTCAAGGACTTAAAGGAACATGTGAAAAGGCAGAATTATCATCTTCCCGCTTAAAAAGCAACTGACAGGGGTGTGATCTGATTTGAAGGGTTTATTTCTGGTAAGTCAGCATTGTGTCAGGTTAACTCTTGTCCTCAGAAGCCTGTATCCTGCACATCTTCAAGAGGTAGTGTGACCAGAAAATGCTTACTGGCTCAAAAAGGCCATGTGGAGTGTCTGCAGTGCATCCGCCTCCAAAAAGTTGCACATTTGCAAACACGCTGCAGTCACCTCATGAATCACTGCCCTCATTTATGCTCATCTCGCACAGGCGACCACAGTTCTGCTTGTATTCCAAATAATAATTTTACCCAAGAGAGAAGGATGTTGTTTGGATTCACTGTGGCAATAGTTTTAGGACTGGTGTTTGTCGGCATAGATCGCAGTGTTTTATATACTATTCCAAAAACTAATGGAATAATAAGAGATCGCAGAGACACTGTGGAAACACAGCTAATTTTTTTTCTGCCTTCGTGTAGTAATGTGAGCGCTCTTATTTGTTTTGTTGCAATTGCTGAATGCATCCATCACTTACTATCCTCTGGAGGTGTTGTTGTTGTTGTTGTTGTGTGTGTGTGTGTGTGTGTGTGTGTGTGTGTGTGTTTGTCACAAGGGAAGCACTGCCTCTGCTGCTTGTAACTCGATGGGTAACAGGGAAGCTTGGTGTGCACACTGTATGCTCTACTCCATGGTTCGATAGAAAATGGGCTGCTTCCCAGAGGTCTACTTTAGTACATTAGCGATGTTTTTGCTTTAGCTGCAATGAAATAGGCTGGGGAATTTGGTGGGGTTTTTTTTTGCAGCTTGTTGTACACTATAAGCTAGGCCTGGTTAAGTACCTTTCCTTCATCCCACTTAATAGCTAGCACCAACCGTCCATTATCCATCTATCCATCATCCATTCATCCATCTATCCACCAAACATTATGTTTACAATTTATTTATTTTAATCCTCACCAAGGATATGTTGTTATTTATTTTTGGATGGAGAGAGGAAGGGCGAGAAAGATGGGGCAGAAAGAGAGAGAAGGAGAGAGAGAGAGAGAGAGAGAGAGAGAGAGAGAGAGAGAGAGAGAGAGAGAGAGAGAGGTATCAGTTGCCTCGTGTATGCAGCCTGACTGGTGATCAAACATGCAATCTAGATATGTGCCCTGACCTGGAATCAAACCTGCAACCTTTTGGTGCATGGAATGATGCTCCAAACAGCTGGCCAGGGCCCAAACATTATTCTAAACTCAGTATGTATTAAGTGCTACATGCTACCTAATTTTCTAGATATAGGTCCTTGTCCTTGCAGAGGTTGAAGTTTAGTGAGGGAAAGAGACTTCTGTACATCAATTCTACCAAAATACAAGACTTACTAGTGTACAGCATCAAACAGTATTCAAAGCACTTAACACATTATCTTATTTGTGGCCCCATAATGTGCCCCAAACTCTGGTCACACAAGAAAACTGACCACACCTCAAATATGTCATGACAATTTATGCTACTTGCGTTTGCCTAGAATGTTCTCTAACTTTGTCCACTTGTTTTAATACTTTTGTTCTGTGTGCAGAGTTACCTGTGTTCTTTTCATTCCTCTCTCAACAGCCAATTTATGAAGTAACTACTGTGTGGCAGACCCTGAGCTAGGTCCTGGAACAAGGTATCCTTGGTGTCTAGTATCTCTAACAGCATCATTCATGTTGGTTTGTTGAACAAGCAAAAATGAGCACCATCTAAATACCAGACAATGCAGTCCATCTTGGGATTCAGCGAGTAGGACAAGGTCAGAAAGAAAGTTACCTATTCTCCGCTAGTCAAGGGATGCCCCAGGGTGAACTTCTCTCACACTTCCAAGTAGGCACATGAACCAGAGTGGCTAAACCTTCTCAGAGATACTCAATACCTGGGCATCAGAGAAGCTAGAGGGCAGAAAGCCAGAGGAACATGGTGTAGTTGAGGAGAGGAGCTACCAAGTAATACTGGTAGAGATGGCTTCTATAGCAACAAAATAGGCAGAATGGTGGAGAGGATACAAGGGTGGACATAAGAGGTATCTGGAACAGGGTCAAAGACTTCGAAACATGCTCTCCAGTTCTGCTGAGGTCAAGTGTTGACTGAGCAACAAACACACAACGACAGCTCTTCCATCCCTTGCTACAGCCAAGGAGTGGTACTGGGGCAGGCAGTGGCCTTTTGAATGCAGAAGAAAGAGAAAGGGGAGGCTTTAGGGTGCAATTTAAAGTCTGTATTTGGCAAGTATACCGGGAAGTTTCTTACATAGGGCGTAAGTAATGATCTCTTGGCAAAATGAGGCCCATGACATGCTTCTATTTTCTACCAGATAGGATGAGAAGTCTAGGACAAACTCTCTTCTGGTGAGATGACTTAGCAGAAGCTTATAATTCAGTGTCTGCACAGAATAGTTTGCATGCAGGGCCCAGGGCAAGACTGATGGTTGTGGATGTTGCCTATGACTGACATAATGACCAGAGAAGTAACAGGAGACACAGCACGTCTTCCCAATGTATACTCCACCTCCATTTCACGTACCTTTTCAATAAGATGGACAAAACTCTGCAGTCAGAGAGCTGTAGCGTCGGGAGGATAGCCCTGGGCCTCTACCAAAGACCCATATTTCTCAGAGATTTCCACTAGGGCACACACAGAAAACGCCTCTCCTAGTAATACCGACTTCTAGGAATTTCCAACCATATCACAGTCATACATCCAGGATTCCAACATACTTGATCCAGTCTAAGAATATTCATTCATTCATTCATTCATTCATTCATTCAAACTCAATCTTCCAGCCCCTACTCTGTACCGGGCAGGTGCTAGTCTCTCTTAACGTCCAGAGTCTGAATACCTGCCAACTCTACCTAGACCTGCCCACCACAAAACACACTTCCAGACAAATGCTCTGGCTTTTTTAAGTGATTTTTTTAACCCCAGGGAGAAAACCTCCATTTTAGAGTGATCTAAGGTCATTCACGAAAGGAAAAATTTCCTTCCATACACACTCAAAATGATTTCCAACCTCAACAATGGGGCATCTGAGGCCTACTGATCCAAGCATAAAGAAGAAAACAGATTCCTCCAGAATCCAGGGCAATATTAACAAAACTCCTGTGATCAAATCAAACGGCACACACAGGCTGCCCACAGGGCGGCCTTCATTGTCCGAGTCACCTCAGGGGTCAGCGCTGCATTCAGGGGTGGAAGAGGGCGTTTAGGTGACCCTCCAGACGGGGCTGGTGACTGGCAGCCGGAACAATGGATTAGGCATGGCAGAGGAACATACTGGAAAGTCTTATTGCTTTTGTGATTAAGAGATGGTGAACTCCCCAAGGAAATAAAAGCCTGGTCTTGAGATGAATGCATAGGCTAGCAGAGGATGGGGAGCTGGCCTCCCTGCTGTTTGGGGCTTTCTCTCTCTCTAGGACTTGGCTTACTACCCTCCCCAGCCCCACACTGTCTCCTGCAGAGGTAGGTGGAGGGGACCCAGTGGGGCTTTATAACGTTGACAAAGCAGCATCTGTTGATCTATGGGGTACCCAGATTCCATGTGGCTGGTGATGGGGTCCAGGATACTCTAGGCTGGCGCTTTAACTGGCTCAGGATAATTTGAGTTAATAGGCAGCTCTCTCTCTACCCAAATGAAAACAATTAATCTCTATTTCTGATGAGTACAGACAGGGTGCTCTTGGGGACACTTTAGCTGTCACATATTCACTGTGTGAATGGAGGGAGAAAAGGTGTGTTATTTGCTACTCAAAATGAAACCTACTTCTCTCAGGCCTAACCCCAGAGCCAGGGAAGGCCACCATAGACACTGCCTCATTTAGAGGCAGGGAAGACCTCCCTGGCCAGGCTGAGGTATATTAAAGAACAGCCAATAGGAGGGCATATTGCTGTGGAAAACTGTATGGATAGCTACAGTCCTGCTTCTCAAGGTTTAACGTGCCAACAAATAACCAGGGTAAAACACTGATTGTGGTTCACTGGGTCTTAGAGGCAGGGATGCTGAGATTCTGAGTTTGTATCAAACTCCCCAAGTTCCTGGCAATGTTGAGACTGCCAGTCCAGGGACTGCACTTTGAACAGTGAGTGCTGGACCACATCTGAGCTGGGTTTCACCTTACTGTTCCATACCTCAGAGTCAACAGTGAACATTTATTGAGCACTTTGCAAACCTTTCCCCAGTTTACTGACAAGGAACGTGAGACCTGACTGGGTTACTGAGTAGGTCACCTGATTAGGTTACCTCAGTTAGTGGGCTAGAATTCAAACCCAGGAAGCCTGATTTCAGATCACAGGCCCCTCACTGCCATACCATAATGCCTCTCAAACTCAGGATGAATTCAAGAAAAGGCATAAGAGCATTGCTATTGTATCAGAACCCCTAGGTGCTCCATTTGCCAAGGCTACTTGGAGTCACTTGGCACTCTTCCCCCACCATGGATAGCTTTCTCCACCAAAGTGCTGGTTCGGATGCAAGAAGTATATTCCCATTTCTGTTTTACCCATTCTCAAGCACCTCAGTGACCTCAGCATGGATGAGAGATTTGCCAGTGTTCCAAATGCATTCAGGCAAGAAATTAAATGAATTATTTGGTTTGGAAAACAAACAGCTGGTAGGAAATGCGTATTTTTTCCCAAATAAAGATTTCAAATGCTTGTCAGAGGCCTATCGATCCACTGGTAGGAAAGATGGCAGGCAAAGAGGGGTAATTTGTGAGCAATCAGATATATGTCCTTGTTACCACAAGCGAGTACAATGTTGTTGCCTGCAAGGCCACCACCTCTGTCAATAATGCATGAAGAGGAGATTTGCTGGGCAGGTCTGCTGCTACTGAGCTGCTACAGTAAATATGCATTTGGAGTCATCTGTAATTACGTAAAAGCCATGGTGCTGCTCTAACGCTGGGACCTTGAGAAATGACATTTAATGCTTGGTGGCTAGTACACAGGGAGAGGTATGGGCTCACCGTTCATTTCCTGGGCAATATTTCCAGGGTCAGAGCACAGAAGAGTAAGCTAATCCATGACACCAGGCTAGTTGACTTTCACAGATATATTAAAAAGAATTACAGGCCCCATTCAAATGATGAGTTCAATCTTGTCTGTCTCTTCCCCGCATTCTCCCAGGAGAAATGTGAACCTGGGAAGGATTCAGGAAGCAGATGAACTTCGATGAAAACTTTGGCTCCTTTGGCCTCACCAGAAATTGGGTACTAGAAGGAGATCATGTGTCAGGGTGGTTATTAAGAGAACAAAACGCACCCATTGGCAGTCAAATGGACTTGGGTTTGAATCTGAGCTTTACCAGTTACTAGCAATGTGTCTCGGGCAAGTCACATAACCAAAGCTCAGTTTCTGCATCTTAAATAAGGACAATGCCTCACAGGATGGTGAGGAGGATTATATAATGTATACAAAATACTTCACACAATGCCTGGGCCATGGTTAAGTGCTCAATAAACCACTGTTGCTATTCTTTGGTCATATGGGTTATGATAATGATTACTGTTACTAATAGGATAGGGAAGAGAAAAACATAGTGGCTCCAAAATGGTTAATTTAGTGTATGGCAGTGATTTTCAACCAGTGTGCCACAAGAATTTTTAAAACATGCAATACCTGATTATTTAGTCAGGGGCACTGACATCTTTTTCCTTAGATTGTCAAATAAAAATATGATGATAGCTTACACCCCAATAGCTGTATGGTGTGAATGCCCTGTCTGAAACCATAAATATATAGGTCATATAATAAAGTTGCATCTTATTGGTCACATGACATAAGAAGGTTGTGTCTGATTGGTTAATTCTTGGTACTAGAAACCCTTATATACAAGCATAGGCACTTGATTTTTTAAATGGTCACTTTGGAGCAAAAAGGGTACGTAATTAGAATTTTTTCAATCAAAATGATACCTATTTTTTTTTGTCAGATTGGCAAAAATATATACTTTTTGGTGTGCCACAGAATTTTAGTAATTAGTATATATGTGCTATGAGATGAAAAAGGTTGAAAATCGCTGGGGTATGGTCTCTTGAAGATGCATCTACATATAAACTGTGGATGAGGGTCATTTTAAAATGCAAACCAGTATATAACATCTCCTTGAATAGTAAGAATTTTTTGTTCAATTTTTCTAATGCAAGTTGCTATAAAGTGTTCAGAGCCTGAGAAAGAATCCTCACAGGGTTAAAATGTTGTACTTCATTTTATGTGAGTAATACACACCTTGAGTTACAATCCATAATGCGCTTCAGTTTAAAAGATAGCAAGTCATTTTCATGCATGACTGCACTTCGTTAAGGAGTGAAAATGGGCTGTTACTAAAATGTCAACACAATTGTCCCTCTTGAAGCTTAGTTTATCTTGGAGTAGTTTTACATTTTCAGCACTTCTTTTTGTTTGTTTCTCCAAGAGCATGAAAGTCCAGCCACGGTCAATTTTCTGAATTCAAAAGCGACATCCCTTCAGTCATTCTGAAGAAAATGACAAGTATTGGGGGTGACTGGAGTTTTGCTCCCCAAGAGTGAAAATTTGGGCCCCAATGCCTTCTGCAGTTCTTTGCATTTCACCCTGGAACACTTTAATTGCACTGCCTTTCAGTGGAAAATGCTCTCACGACCTAAATTCACAAACCAGAGAGAGTTTTCTAACAAGGAAAGGGCCTCAGAGTCACTGGGAAGGCTGCGTTTGATATTGAGGTTAATTGGAGAATGCAGGGATGCCACTGCTAATCCTTGCCTTGTTGCCTATCAGCAAAAGGGGCTAGTTTTCCTCTTTCTTTCTTCCTATGCCTGGGCATTTCCCCTTCCCCCATCTCCATCAGGAAGGGCATCATTCCACATTCCACCGGTATTAGGAAAAAGTAGCTTCTTAAGGGTTTGCACAGTCATTTCTCTAATCTTTCCCTTCTCCTTGAGGCATGAATAATTTTAATACTGCCAATCCCTAAAAATCTATTCTTTCTGCCTGTCTTTTCCCTCCTCCTACTATGCAGTGTAGAGTATCATTATCCAGCAGCCCTGATAAGAGGATAATGAAACAATCCCTTCTCAACCAGATCGTGTGGCTGTCAGACTAAAATGACACCACCCATACATCCTTGACATGCTACCCCAAGCTAATTGATGGCAAACAATGGCAACTGTCACCACTGCCCTAAGACAAAGAAAACATACTTGTGTCACCTGATGGGAGAGCTACCTAGCAACTGATAAACAAATCTGTTAGGGAGATGTTCTATTAAGGTAAGAGAGCGTACATCTCTGAAGAACATGCCTATTAACTTTGAGCTTAAGAGCAGTGCTGTTCACTGGGGAACAGAAATAAGTAAGGTAAAATGAGAATGTATTGATGTCTGCACAGTTACATGAATATTCAGGTTCTCTTACAAATAGATATTCCCACATGAGCTCCAAACTCCTCTGTAGTCTGTCCAATTACATTTCCACATCGGGCACCTGGATTTATAGCCAGGGAGGAAGTTATTAGTGTTTGAGGGGGGATACAGGCTTATATGCCTTTCTGGAATACACCTCCATACAACTAGAAGATAATGGCTGACGATATTCACATAGATGCCAAAGGTTACCAGCAAACATTCTGAAATACCAGGTGTAATTAACTTGTGTTAGGAAAAGCTCCTGAAACATCTGCATTTCAGAACAAAGACATTTTGTTACAATTCGAATGGCTTCCTCTGGCAGCTCTTTCAACTTCTCTGGGACCAACATTTTATGCAACCCTCATGGGTCTTTTTCCAGACAATGCATGCCAATCTAACCTCAAATCTCACACCTATTTTTCTTCCCTTTGCCTCTTAACCTAATCACTCTCAGAGAGTTATTAACACAGAATGTTAATGAAATAATTTGAACAGGCAAACAACTCAGACTACTCTGTGAGAAAGTCAGTATTTCCTTTGTCTGTTACTTTATCTTCCATATGAGGCAGAGTAGGAGAACATAATGAAGAAGATGAAGTAGGCAGGGCCAACAACTCCTGGAAGCTCTTATAGGAATCAGTCTCATCTCCTTCTTTAGAAATAAAATCCAATTTGGTAACAAAACCAAAAATTTTAGTAAAAAGTATTCAGTTCTCTAGCTCCTTATTATTCATCCCTTTGCTATCTCCCACCTGTGCCATGTTGACTGAAAACGTTGTTTCCTCCCTTGCAGATACTGTGGAGATAACCCCACCCACACCACTTCCACGTGACTTCTGAAAACATTCCACAGGGAAGGCTTCTTGGAAACAGATTTTTAGCACAACTAGTCACTCCAATGTTCAATGCAATATTCTCGTAGCCAACTCAAAGGCTCATGTACCAACACCGAACTCTGCTGAGGAATCTCTGTCTTTCCTATCTCTGTAGAATCAGCTAGCAACAGCCCTTCTGGGGAACCAAAGTCTGGAATGACCACCAGCCCTGGGCAAAATTGGAAAGCTGATGAAATTGGTTTTGTGACTCCAGAGAACCCCCTTTTCTCATTTTTCACACTTTGCCCACAAAGTGGACACTCTTTCCATTTTGCCTTTAGGTGCTCTGTGTTAGTTACCTCCTAGTTTATTCTCAAGGTTAACTCTAATAAATCATTCATGTGTTATCAAGAATTCATGCCCCTACATAGCCTTTCTCAAGGAATTCTTATTTGAAAACTTTCTCTACCTTGGAATGGAAGGCTCAGTCTTCAGTTATGTAAATTTCAAGCATCCTTGTTGCTGGCAGAACATGTATTTTGAGGAAGTAAGCATCTTTCCTGCTGGAATGTGACCAGATGGGTTCCTAAAGTTTGATATTTCAACTTTTTGCATTTCTCCTGGGCATCAATTTATGTCAACAAGAGGCCTGGCTTTTAGAAAACATATTCATTGATATTTAAGGCTTTGAAACTCCTCTTTTTAGGAAAAATAGACCTGGGTAGAATAAAACAAGGCCTGCTCCCTCTGACATCTCTGCAAGCCCTGGCATCATCATAACTGAACCAAGTCATGCCAGCCTCCGGGAAGCTTCTTCCTACGGGGGAATCACATTATCAGGACATACACCCATCCTACCATGGGCCTGGGCTGATTCTGTAGATATCTGTTTGCAGTGTGACAATTCTACCCATAATTCCATTTCAGAGCCACTACATTTGGGGTTCCATAGAAGGCCCCAGAGAGGAGTAGGAGTGCTAGATAATGGTCTTGATTCACCTGCTTTAAATATTGGGCCTTAGAGAAAAATCTCCAAAAACCCCAGGACTAGTAGACTACTACAGTATCTGATAAATCTGAACTATTAAGGGACTAAACAAACCTCTATGTATTGATAGACTTTTAAAACAAAATTTGATCAAACACATGGGAGCCACAAGCTTCCTTGATTTCACTCTGTCACTGACAAATGTCCCAGATGTAATTATAAAACAGTGATCAGGAAACAAATATTTTAGGCTTTGTAGGCAAGAGGCAATGTTCTCAATTCTTTGACCAACTGTTCTCATCTAAAGGCTAGTAGTCTTTTTTACATTAAAAAATCTTAAAACCATCCTCTCAGGCCATGCAAAAACAAAGGCAGGCAGGTTCGAGGGGCAATACATTGTCTGCTGTGTATTAACTATTAAGAACCATCATGAAAAGACTAGGGGGCTGTTTCTAAAATTTGGCAACTAAATTTGAAGTAAGTAAAAAGTCAAGAATAGTTTCTTGACACCTTAGCATGTACTTTGAGGTAAACAACATGGCCTGGAAGAGTCAATGACATCAGGAAGGACACTAAGACCTCAGCAAGGCCAGGACAATGACTGGACAACTAACCATATTGGTCAAGGCCATTCACCCTATTTTTTCATTCCTCCATCTACCTCACGCTCATGGATTCATCACTGTTGAATAAGTTAATTTTTCAGCCTGGCATACTGGTACTCTGTATGACCAGCCTGAGTATACTTCAACTCTTCCTGGCAACAGAAAAACTGTCGAATTTATAGATCTGAAGATAGGTCTTGAATATGGGAGCTCTGAGTCCTCATCTTGACTTGAATTCTTATGGAAAGGAATGCTGTATCTCAGGACAGCTACTTCTGAACTCCAAGTACTGGCACTCAGTGCTGAAAGGAAGGAGTAGAAGGGGCTCTAGTCCCTGTCTTAGGCATCCACTTGGTTCATGAGTAATTCTCTAAGCTTTTAAGCAGAGAGGAAGGAAAAAAAGAAAAGAGGATTGATTGAGCACATCCCAGCTTGCAGGGGTGTACGGGATTATTATATGTGATGCCACTTAATCCTTACAGCAGTCCTAGGGAATCAATATTCTTACCACTGTTTTATAGATGAGGAAAAGTAACTTCCTTACACTAAACATCTAGTGAGTGAAAAGCCAGGATTGGAGCTAATGACTGCATGCTGTCTCTATAAAATAAAACCATAGAAACCATACCAATCTTTAAATATGGAAAACCTAGCCCTGGCCGGTTTGGCTCAGTGTATAGAGCGTCAGCCTGTGGACTGAAGGGTCCTAGGTTTGATTCCAGTCAAGGGCATGTACCTTGGTTGTGGGCACATCCCCAGTAGGGAGTGTGCAGGAGTGAGCTGATCGATGTTTCTAACTCTCTATTCCCCTCCCTTCCTCTCTGTAAAAAAAATCAATAAAATATATTTAAAAAGTAATAATAAATAAATATGGAAACCCTAATATCTATCTAAAGCTAATATATACTTTGTGAATTTGGAGGCATTGCCACCAAGTGATGTTGTGGTTGTTTTTCTTTAGAGACCTACATAATTCCTTAATTTAAAAAATGCTAAATGAACTACTGGGTAAATTACTGAAATAAAAAACATGAAGAACTATATTTTAGTTCTAATTTATTCACTCAATGATGTCGATTAAATTCCCAATTTCTTCATGCTTCCATTTTCCTCCCATTTTTTTCTTTTAAGTGGTAGTAGTGGGTAGGGTACTATATCTAACCCAGCCGTGGGCAAACTACGGCCCACGGGCCGGATCCGGCCCGTTCGGCTGTTCTATCCGGCCTGCGGAGCCGAAAGAGCGGAGGCTTCTCTTGCTCTCCCCTCCGCTCCTTCACCAGCAGCAGTGTTAACATGTATTAGTTCACACAAACACTCCATCCATGCTTTAGTTCCGGCCCTCCGGTCCAGTTTAAGAACCCATTGTGGCCCTCGAGTCAAAAAGTTTGCCCACCCCTGAACCCCTCTTATCCATAGGTGATATGCTCCAAAAACCCCAAACGGATTCTTGAGACCACTTAGAGCAGCGGTTCTCAACCTGTGGGTCGCAACCCCTTTGGGGATCAAATGACCCTTTCACAGGGGTCGCCTAAGACCATCGGAAAACACATATATAATTACATATTGTTTTTTGTGATTAATCACTATGCTTTAATTATGTTCAATTTGTAACAATGAAATTGGGAGTCACCACAACATGAGGAACTGTATTAAAGGGTCGCGGCATTAGGAAGGTTGAGAAGCACTGACTTAGAGTATCAAACCCTATGCATACTATGTTTTATCATACGCATACATATCTATTAAAAATTTTAATTTATAAATTACATAAAGTAAGAGGTTAACAGTATCTAATAGAACAATTACAACAATATAGTGTAATAAAAATTACATTAATGTTGTCTCTCTCAAAATATCTTATTGTGCTGTATTCAGCTTTTCATTTAAAGGAAGCACTTTGAGGCTTCTGCTGGCAAATCTGAATTGCAAGCATCACTAGTCTTTGCTTTGGGGCATTATGTAAAATAAAGGTAACACAAACACTGTAATACATGGCTACTAAGTGACGAGTGGGTGGGGAGTGTATACAGTGTGGATATCCTGGGAAAAGGGATGATTCACGTCCTGGGTGGGATGGAGCCAGACAGCGTGAGATTTCATCACTCTACTCGGAATGGCATGCCCTTTAAAACTTACGAATTGTTTCTGAAATTTTTAATTTAATATTTTCGGACTGCCATTGAACACAGGTAACTGAAATGGCAGAAAACAAAACTGCAAATAATGTAATTTGTGGTACCTGTTCCCTATCTGCTTTACAGAACTATAATATGTATTTTTCTAGAGTTTGGATAAAAGCAACAATGATAATAGCTAATAGGTACTGGACAGTTACTATGTGCTAAGCAGTGTTCTAAGCACTCTGTGTGTCATTCAATCAGACAACCAATCTTATTGAGAGGAAAATAAATTTGAGTAAAAGGAATAAGTACCATTTCTATTTGTAAATATTCCATTTAAATACAGGTTGGCTATGCAGATAGTCAGAGGGATGGCATAAAGCATGGCCAATATATGACTTAAGAACAGAGACATTAAATGCTGCCCACCATTACTTTTTTATGTACTGTAGTACCTTAGTACACTTCACAACGATGGACCCTAGATCGCTCCTTGACCAGTGGCAGAGGCAGGTGTTGCACTGCATTGTTCCTGAAGTGCATCCACCTCTCACAAAACTTGCTAAGCACACTGTGCCTTTTCCTATGCATGCTGATAAGCATTTATCCCCCTTTCTTTTCAATAGTGATTAGGTTCCCTTTCTGCCATCTCTCCTACAAGACACAAATAGGACTTTTACTAAATCCCCAGGGAAAGGTTCCAAGGGAGATGATAAACCCCTGACTTAGGACATAGTTACACGTCAACAGACCTCTAGGGTGAGCTGGCGGGTAGTCAGAGCAGAGGCCAGACCTGAGCAGTTACCTTCCCTGGGAGAACAGGACCGGAGCCCAGAAGCAAAGCCCAGGTGGCAACTAGAAATGGTGGCACGAAAGTGATGCCAGAGCAGCCTTGAAATTCAGGCAGGAAAACTCAGATAAGCCACCAAGGAGGCAGTTATAACTGCTGATGAATCAGTGCCTGCTGTCCAAGCAGCCTTAATTGTTCCAGGCACTCAGGGCACCGGAACAGGCCAGTCATTCTTTGACAATATGAGGAAGACACTGTAAGAGCCAGTGATCAGAAACAGCGCTCTGGTCCCCTGGAATGAGTCAATCCCACAATAACCTTCTCTTCAGCACCTGCAACGTGCTCTCTTATTACCATTAATAGTAAAACATAAAAAATCTAATTCAGTAACGTCCTTCATTTTAACGTTTTATACTCTTCTTCTCATTTATTTTCAGCGCTCACACATGTATAAAAAAATAATATTTGCTATGATTACAAACACCCTGAAAATACCCACTTTCTATGTTCTTTACTCTTCACCTGAAAGAGACATAACTGCTTATCTCTCTTTCCTTGGAAGGTAATTCAGTTGAAGCAGAAAGTCAGAACTTTGGGCCCAGAAGTTTGGTCCATGACTTCCTAATCACAGAAGGTTTTAGTTCCTCATTTGAGAAATTCTGTCCTGATTCTCTGTCTTGCCACCCATCTTTTTCCTAAAACCTGCTTGGGGTCCATACAAAACAAGGTAGATCCAACCTTTCCTTTTCACACCCCATTTTAGTGCCTGCAGAATAACATAAAATGAGGGAAAAAAGAAATAATAGTAAAAAGACAATCCTAACTTTGCCCTAAGGAAATAAAACTACAGTTGCCCAGTGTCACTATTTTCCTCTCCTCCTCAAAAGTTGTGGAATTGGTTTTATTCACCCACAATAATATTTTTACAGCAAAAACTTGTACATATTGTAAAACTGAATAACTCAGCTTAATCTTGTATGAAAACTAACATGAATATAAAGGAATATGTAGAAAATTGAAGCACCAAATTAAGCAGCTTTCAAACATAAAAAGTCATTAACATGAGCAGCATACATACAATGCCCCGTGCTGGCTGGGAATAGGAATTTTAATTTTCTTCAGTTGGGTGGTTATAAGATTTCACTCTTAATCAAAATATGTGCAGTGCCACTAGAGTACTGGTGGGAAGACATGCTTACTATCCATCTATAGTTTTTCTATAGCGAGGAATAGAAATATATCCTATAGGGAAACTCTTCTTTGCTTTTTCACTACTTGATTTAGTTTTATTATCTTTGTAATTATTTATTTTAAGTACCAGAATGGTGTTATTCCATTTATCATTGTATATACATACAGCAGATCAACCACAGCCTTAAATTGTCTTGTGGACAGATTTCCATCACATTGTTTTTAGATAAAAATTTTGCTCCAATTTGTAAATTCTTTTAAATTTTAATTTTATTGAAGTATGAAAGACATTTGAAGTATAAAATTGTGAGACATTTAAAATGTACATCATGGTGATGTGACATACATATCCACTGTGAAAGGACTCCCCCCTCCCAAAATCTGGTTAATTAGGAGTAATTCTTATTGTAACTCCTATCAGTCAAAATTAAGATCGTGTTTTGCTAGAAGTCACATTCCTACATTTTATGATCCGGAGCAATGGTTTTCAAAGTGTGGTTCATTGATTGGCAGCACCCCATGACATCTGAGAACTTGCTAGAAACATGTAGCAGTAATTCAAATTCTTCAGACTCACTCAGACCTACTGACTCAGAAACTCTGGGGGTGAGGAACAGCAATCTGTATTTTCACGGGTTTGCCAGGTGAGTTAATACACACTAAAGGACTGGCTCAGGATCAGGGAGGGCCGAATCTGTAGATTTAACTATCAGTTTCTACAAAAGTGAAAAATGAGGCTTGTTCCTATGCTCATTGATTCTGCAATCCAACTATAGTAGGTGGATAAACCACAGATGCAAGAGATGTTACATGAACAATACAGGATTCTGACAGCAGTTCAAGGCAACATCAGAAAGATGTTGTTGCCAAATGTTTCCCTATAAATCGCTTCTGTTGCCCCATTCTACCACCTTCTGTCCACCACCAGTTTCAAGCTGTTCTGTCCCTTTTTCACCCTTGGTAAATTTCAAACAAAGCCAAAATTTTGAAGTAATAACTGTTGCATGTTTTATAATGCTCTATGACCATTTATATAGATTATGGACATTTATATAGATTTTGTTATTTGATCTTCAACAATTCTCCTATAAAGTTTAACCAATTGGGAAATTTGTGTGCCAATTAAGAACATTCTAATGAAGCCCCTAAATTAATAACCACTTTTTGAGAGTAGATTATATGAGGCGGTTTTATAGAAAATTATTTCTAACCCCTACAACTCTGCAAGTTGTCCCAAGATAGCAAATATATTAACTTAAGAATGTAGAAAATGTTTTAAAACATATCCCATGAAATTACATTAAAATGAAACATTAACTATTTCACAAAGTACGTTAAATCCTGTATAAATTTAATATGGTGCTATTTATTACAAAAAGTGATGCTATTGTAATAGAGAAGCCTTCATTTCTCAGTAATGAGGGGGGAGAGAAGGGAACGACAATATATGACTTCAAAAGTTCCTGCTCTAAAAATGTATTTATTTTCATTCTACAATTCCCTATAATATATGAATATAACACCTTTTCCCCCTGAAAGATCTAAAGTTACATTCAGAATTGGGATAATTCAATAGCTCTAAAAACATGGTAATTATTTCAAAACCCAATAGAAGTGGTACCAATAAAATTCCCTCATTCTTGCAGATCTCCTTGTTCCAGCTGCATTAACTCCTCACTTGATGATGGTGTTCTGTGAATCTCAAACATCTCAACCACACTGGTCTCTACGAGATCTTCATGGCTAAGACCATTTTCAAAGCTTATGTTGTACTGAGCCTCTAGTACAGTTTTGATCTGGAGGGAACAGTAACTTTTGTGATCACTCACCAGACAGATCTTCCATACAGCGTTCTTTGATAGTGAACGGACTCTCTGTCAGGACCAGGCACTGGCCCAGGCTGTCCATGATATTGCAGACTAACTGTAGGCTTATCTGCTTCATCCCTTCATTCAGGGAGCTGATGAGAATATCTACAAGGCATTAAACCTTAAAAGTGGCATTCACACCTCAATCTACTGGCTATGATATTACTCCCTTGGATGATCAGACAATCACCTGAATTTACAGGCTGGCCAAGACAGTACTATCTGAGGTACAGCACTTTTGAACAAAAGGACAGACAATATAAGTGAGCCCTGATTGAGAACTGTCCAGACTTCCTGTTAGATCACTAAATCGCTCTCAGGTTAGCCGAGGAGCTGGCCTGGGGAGCCCCGGGATTTCCAAGTAGATAAATAAACACCTCGCTTTTAAAATCACCTTCAGTAGGGCCTCAAGTGATATTTGGCTGCTTTAGCCTAGGGTACTATTTTCTCCCACAGAAATAAAAGTCTTTTCAGGCATTCCTTTCCAGTCAAACTCCAACTTGTCAACTGAAAGGTTTGTTTCAATAAGGGAAGCCAACATGTTAAGAGACTCGCAAGAGCTGTACGTGTCAGAACTGCCATCTTCCCTGTTCATTTTCATGCTCTGCCAACTACCCCTCTCCCAGAGTCTCACAAATCCTTTTCTGCTACCCACTAAAAGTTTCCATTTCAAAATCATGACTTCTACAAAACATGAGTCCTCAATGGTAGCTTCAAAAAAATCATGGTGCTCCTTGCTAAACTACTTCTGATCCTATGCCCATATATACTGAACAGGTGTCCATCAAAATATTTTTATTGTAAATCAATTTGCTAGCACTTAAAAGTCTAAGTGCTTGACAATCATTAAATAAATATTTTCTCAATTTTGTATAACAGAATGTAAAGGGAATGACTCCAAGTACTTTTGCCACTAAGCCAAGTCTTAATCTTTGTCAAATTGCCCTAACACTTCAGATTTTACATGTAACTAATTGATAAACAGTTTCCTTTTCCTTTGGCATCTCTCACTGTTTGGCTTCTTTCCACAGATCTTTAGCACAGGTTTGAAACTGGTGTGAACACGTGCTCCTGGCAAGTGGATTTTTAGAACTTTAAAAGGAAGAAGAAAGGCTTAAAATTATTGTGTTTTTTTAGTTTTTCTTCCTGCCTTGTTTTGTTCTGTTTGTTGCCTACATAGGAAAACAGAAGGCATATCCAGTTTTTTAAAAGAAAAGGCAAGAAGAAAGAAAGTAAAATAGAACCTGAGGGAAGCAGGAATAAAAAAAGAAATAGGGAAGATAAACTTTCACAGTTATAAGCTTACTCAAGGAGTACAATTCCAGGATAAAGGAAGATGGCCACATGCCTGTTTCAAATGCCTGTCCCCATAGTTGCAGAAAATTCAAATCAATCTGAATATACTCTGTTGATACTGTGGTAACTGAGACTCTTTGCCAATTATGGCACCTCACCCACATGAGCTGGAGGCTCAAAGTTAAGAGCTCAAAATCTTTTTTGAGGCCCAAAGGAGAAACAGACTCATGTACACAGAGGAGACTGGTGGTTGCTGGGGAGGTGGGTAGGGAGGGGGGACTGGGAGTAAGAGGTGAAGGGATTAAGAAGTACAAATTGGCAGTTACAAAACTGTCACAGGGATGTAAAGTACAGCATAGGGAATAGAGTCAATAATATTGTGATAACTATGCTTGGTGCAGGTTGAGTACTGGAAATATCAGGGGACCATTTTTGCAAAGTATATGATTGTCTAACTACTATGCTGTATACCTGAAATCAATACAAAATAATATTGAAAGTAAACTGCAATTGTAAAATAACTATAATAATTTTTTAAATGTATCATGTGCAAAGAGAGGAATTATTTAGAATGACAAAGCCATTTTAAACTAAATCTCTTAAAAATTTTAAAGACACTACCAGAAATATAAAAATACACACCAAGACAAAGGTGACTCCTAAGTTTTGAAAATGAGCCACACAGATGTATGCTACACACAGCAAAGACAGAGATCTCATTGCTTTCCAAATCCATTTCCAAGAGATTTAAATGAACAAGACTATCCCATCATCAGAAAATATATTAGATGTTGGGCCATTTTGCAATTGGTTTGGGTTAGATTTGACTCTTAACTGTTGTGTTTCAGGTCTTTAGTAAAATCATGAATTTATAGACTGTAGAATTAGAGGGCCCTGGCCAATAGCTCAGTTGGTTGGCGTTGTCCCGTAGACCAAAAGGTTGCAGGTTTGATTCCCGGTCTTGGCTCATATGGGAGGCAACTGATAGATGATTCTCTCTCTCTTTTCCCCTCTCTCTAAAAAAAAATCAATAAAAACATATCTTTGGGTGAGGATTAAAAAAAATAGTGCTATATTGGCTGTTTTAAACTGATTGTTAATGTGCTAAAATAAATGTTCATATATCAAATATGTGGCAAATCAAACAGACATGTGTACAAACAAAAGCTGGTCAAGCTAGTCACGCTTTTTTCATGTATATATCTAATACAAAATATTTATGTGTGCTGAAAACATTGTACATTGACATATTTCATGTGTATATATGTACCTGTACCACAAACCTCTGTAAGATTTGTTCAGCCCTTCAGATAAGGTTTAATCCCATGTCCCAGGTTCTCAAAACGCAGCTGTGTTGGTCTCCGAGAGTAAGTAGCCAAAATAACTGATAAAGGGCCACTGACTCTTGGTGTCTTGATGACTGACCTTCTTGAAACACTGTATTTGCTTAATGCCCTTTCCCCTGCCTTTGGACCAACTGAGAACTGTAGAGTTTATCAAGTTACACAAGCATGTCTTTCTCTTATTCCACTGTTATGCATCAGTAAATTCTTAATTCTTTATGGCTTATTAGAACATTTAAAAAGAAAAAAAAGTCTGCTGCCAAAACCTGGCCCTGGAATCAGATGGGGGTGGGAGTGAGATTTGTAATCCACAGACAATAGAAAATTCTCATTGCCTGAAATGTGGAGCCGGTGGGACATTTACTATCAGAGTCACAGCATGACAATAAGGGCTTTCCAAACATGAGGATGCTAATCAGTTATGTTTGCAGGGGTACATCATCACTATGAGAGTGAAAGATGCATAAAAATCCAAGTTAAGAAAGTAAATGGGAAAAAAAAGCTTTCTTATTGCAAATTAATCCTTTCTTATTTTTCACTACACACATGACATTTTCCAAATATGGAGTCATCTATTATTCAAACCCAGGCAGAAGGATATGGGTCTGGGGGTCTGGGAATGCCATTCTATCTCCCCCCACCCCTGCAATGGTTAACAAACAATAATGGACATTCTTATAAGTTGGTTTACTGGTATGCTATTTTTCTTAGAAACCTGGGGCTTCCTTTTAAAATGCAAAGAAGACAATGACTGTTCCATTAAGAAATCTGTTATCTGCTTAAGGGGGAAGCATTTCCTTTGAGTCTATATCAGTTAATAAATTTGAGATACTTGGGAAGGTTGGGTGCATTGAACTTTTGGCAGAAACCCAGAACTAAAAGAGTTAATGCATTATTTTACTTTGTTTATTAATGAGAAAAAAGTCTGCTGCCAAACTGTGCTCAGAATTCAGACGGGACAGTATGGAGGGTGACAATTTGTAGTCCACTGATAAAGCAAAATACAGACGATATTAGAAGAATTTCTTTCATGTGAGCATTCCCTTTAACCAGAGTGAAGGTGCCTAGAGAAAATCAGTTGATGTGGTTGGGCCTGCCTTTGCTGTCATTACCTGGATAGAGTTCGGGCCCAGGCCCCGGGGAGCATCCCACTGCCCCATCAGTGGCAGCATCTTGTGGGGACGTGGCTGACTGCAGGGGCTGCACGGTGAGGCAATCTGTGAGCAAGTCAGGATGGAGCTCTGCACTGGACCGCAACTAAGAAAAGGAGAAAACAGAAGACAGATGGAAAGGAAAGCTGTTACTTGGGATACTGTCCTAGAATGGCATCATGCCCTAAGGTTCAATGCAATTTAATCCACAAATATTTATCAAGCAACAACTATGGGCTTAAGAGAGTCAATAAAAGGGTCAGTTTTTTAATCCTCATAACACCTGGCAGGTGCTTCAGGAAAAATAGTGTGGCTAGAGGCAGATTTGACCTTAGTCCTGTTATTTTGACTTCTGAGAACTCAACTGCCTATTATATTTCCTTGTATTTGCTCTGTATCTTATCAGAACTTGTAGCGATAACAGAACAAACTCAAGTATATTTAGTCCAGATTGGAAAGTGCTTTTAAAATACAGAGATATCACTATGAAAATATCTTGGAGATAATTCAGAAATGTCCATTGAGATTTGGTGCCTATAGATATTACATGACAGGAAAATACACAAGTTAAATTTTAAAATATTATGGAACATGGTTAAAAGAAAACCAATGTCATTAACAGAAACAGAATCCCAACAGTAAGTTACATAACAAAAAACATTTAGATGGTCATTTTATCACAATAACAAAATAAAGTCTTTATTTATTAGAGTACAAAAAAATCAAATCATAAGAATGTTAGAATAAAATCTAGGTGAAAAGTTACCTGATCTCTTTATGAAAAAGAATTCTGTAAATATAATTTGAATAGGAAAAAATCACAACGTGAGATTGTTACATAAAAATATCTTCTGCTTATATAAAAATACAATATCTTAAAAACCTAGCAATGTATTTGTTACAGATATTGCAAGTAGTTACCGTCTCCAGTGTTTAAAGGAAATACATAAGTTAATATTGTCTTTATCAAGACAAAACTAAACCTTCAGACCCAGGCTGGAGTATACTTATTCATCCAACAAATATTTATTGTCAGACACACCTCTAGACTCGAGGAATCCCATGTTAGGGAAAGTATACTCCAGAGTGGAATAATAGTGCAGATAAGAAAGACAGTGAGGAGGGAGGAGGGATGGCAATTTTAGAAAGGAAATCAGGGAAAACCTCTTGGACATGACACTTGCAAAAAGCTTTGAAAGAAGCGAGGGAGTGAGCCATACAGACATAAAGAGAGGAAGAACCTGTCTGCCTTGTGGTGTGCCTGGATTATCTGAGGAACAGTAAGGCTGGAGTGGTGTGAGCCTGGGGCCTAGAGAAGAGAAACAGAAGATGAACCAGAGATGTAGTGGGGAGAGGGAGTATGTTTAGTGTCCCTCTCATCCTCCTTCCCAGATTAGACAACCAGGAAAGGTCCTTCCAGATCAGTTAAAGCTCTTAAATCATCTCTGGTCTAAGAATTACCTAATGATTAAGGTGGGAGGCACACAGCAGAATCTCCTGGGTGGGGACTGCCTCACCACGCAGCCTTGGCATAAACATAAGACTTTAAATAGGCAAAACAGAATGACAATAAACATTAAAAAAACATACAGCACACTTAAAAGAAATGCAATATTAAAGTTTTTTAACTTATTAAGTTAATAAAACCTTTAAAAAAGTAGCGGTAGCTAAGGTACAGTGAGAGAGGCATTCTTTTTTTAAATTTGTTTATTATTAAAAGTATTTCAGATGTCCCTCCTTCGCCCCCCCCACCCATTGACCTCCTCCATCTTAAACAATGTAGAAGTATACATTGGTACAAACTTTCTAGATGGTATCTCACAATATTTTTCCAAAACCCATAATTTAAACCATTTGATCATAAAATTTGACTTAAGGATATACCGAGAAGAAAGGTGAAGGAATATTTATACACAATATTCCAATGATATAGAGTGTTATTTATAGCAATAAAAATTTAGATAATGTTACTTAAATGTCCACAATTAGGGCCAATAAATGAACTTATTATCAATTTGATGGGATATTATGTAACCACTAAAATGATGCTCATGATGATAAAAGCAAAATACAAAATTATATAGACAAAATAACAATGACATAAAAACACATAGACAAAAAAACACTGTAAGAAAATGTAATCTAATATTAAAACTGATGTTTGCTCCTACTGTCATTATCATGAATTTATTTCCTCTGTTTTGTTTTGTTTTTAAATACTTTCCTCTGCTTCCAAATTCTCTGCATTCCAACGACTTGTTGGAGGCTGGTGTTAAACCAATTCAAGAGTGTCAATCGGGTGTATCTTTTCCAAACTTTCCATGTAATGATGTCAGATTGATAGCTTGAAATTGATCATGGTAAGAATATATATACCATAGAAACTGGCAAATGCTAGAAACTGTGGCTTTTTTTATATAGAGAGCTGGTTAAACACTTCCATCATGCCAGCAAAAATGACTCTGATCAGAAAAAAACACACACACAGGCCGAAACCGGTTTGGCTCAGTGGATAGAGCGTCGGCCTGCGGACTAAAAGGTCCCAGGTTCGATTCCGGTCAAGGGCATGTACCTGGGTTGCGGGCACTTCCCCAGTGGGAAATGTGCAGGAGGCAGCTGATCGATGTTTCTCTCTCATCGATGTTTCTAACTCTCTATCTCTCTCCCTTCCTCTCTGTAAAAAATCAATAAAAATATATATATATATATAAAACAAACAAAAAACCACACACACACAGAACATCAGCAAAGTTACTATTTAGAGAGCAATATTTCTTGGATCTCAAAAGCTTCATAAAGAGACAAACATATGCCCAGGTCTTAGTCCAAGAATATGACCCTAATTATAGGGGAGAAGCATTTAACACACGGAGTGAATGAGACATAATTCTATTATCATTTCCTCAGCTTTGCCTCACTGGAATCTCTGACCAAGACTGTCTGAGTTTCTGCCTAGCCCTCTCAGGGCCTTTGGAAAGTATGTTTGTTATTTTGGTACTAACCTAACACATGCTGTGTAAGGAACACTGGAAAAAAATCAAGGCTAAGAATGAGTTCTGGTGATCACTTTTAATTTATCTTCCTTTGTTAACATGTGATCTGGGGCCCACATGTTCTGCTAAGCACATACATGATGTCTCTCTGCTTTCTATTACCAGCTACTCTAGGGTTTTGCAGTTATCAGTATGGATGAGGTCTTTCCAAGGAATTTCTTGGCCAGGGTTCCTCCTGGAGTCAAAGGCAGGCATTTCTTCCTCAGTTTCAACAAGTATTCTTGTTTTCCAAGAGTGTGATTCCATCTGACTCTGTGGTGAGAGTTAATTTGGTTTTCTCTGGGATTAGGCATGGTTCTAGAAACTGCTTCTTAAATTGAACAAGCCTTGAGGACCTTGTGCAAAATTGCCAAGGGAGAGCACTATGCATAGAAATGCAGTAATGAAATGATATGTAAGTTTATGGTCCTTCTTGCCCTCCCTCCCAGATCAGACGACCAGCAAAGGCCCTTCCAGATCATTTCGGGCTCTTAAACATTCCAGGAATGCCTCATGGGTGAGGCAGGAGGCACACAGCAGAATCTTCTGGGAGGGATGTCTTTCAATAAAATATGGTTTCATCTTTGGAGTAAGAAACTCAACTATGGATATGAAACAAATTATAAAATGTGTATTTCAAACACATCTCCTTAGCTGCTAGGAATATTAAAAAAAGACAAAGGAAAATTTTTCAATGGGAGATGGTCTCTCACTGCGGTTCTCAGAACTGGCCATGCACCTGCAGGCCCCGTGGAGTTGCTGACTCAGGGGGCCTGGGGTGGACTTCAAACAAGTTCTCAGGCCACGATGAGGCTGCTTGTCGAGGGATTGCGCTTACAGAAACATCAGGCTCTAAGAATCCTGAGGAGAGCTAATTTTTTTTTTTTGTTATGAAGAGAGAAAACAAATTGTGAAAATAGGAAATTATAAAAAACCAACTGTCTTTAACACACGAACTTTATGTAACCGTTTCTTATTACGTCTCTCTTCAGACTTCAAAATAATAAATGGTTCCATGAGATGCATGTCTTAAAATCAATTTGGATATTTTCTTTCACAGGGATAAGAAGGGTTAAAAAATTCAATCCAGTTTAATACATGATCTTGGAGAGACACTTTTTTTTATGGAACCTTTACTGCTCTTTATGGAAAGAAGTGAAAGTGGAGCCCACTGATTATCTAGTTTAAAGGGCTGCTGTGTTGGACAACATCAGGGACCTTTATTTGCGTTGTAATCCATGTGAATGGTGCCCCTGGAGTTCCAACTCGGCTGCCCTAACCATACCCTATTCATTCCAGAGTAGCACTGTCCTTCCTTATCTTTCTCATTCATTCATCGAACAAATCTTTCTTGGGCCTCAACCATATGCCTGGCATATGCCGGGCACTGTTCCAGAAGGTTCAAATATATCAGCAATCAAAACAAAGATACTGAGTATATGTTCTGAAGGACGGAGTAAACAGTAACAAATTAACTAAACAAGTAAATTGTATAGAAGTTGGTAAGTGCTATGGGGGGAAAAAAAAGAAAAAATAGAGAAGAACTAGGTGGGATTGGAAATGTTGGGGAGAGTGGAGGCCTGGTTAAGAAAATATATTCAAGCAAAGACTTGAAGGAATTGAGGAAATTAAGTGCATATCAAGGAGGAACTGCAAGGAGGCCTGGGTGGCTGAAGTGGGGTGTGAGAAAGAGAAACACAGGAAATGAGGTCTGAAAGGTGGGGTGGGGGGTCATGCAGGACCCCACAGCCTTCAATTAGCACTTTGGCTTTAGTGTTAGTGCAGCAGGGAACTCTTTCTTGTAAGGTCTCCACCATTTGCTTCTTGGGAGACTCATCTCATCCCGTTACTACCCACAGCCATAGAGGCACTTTGCCTCCCCTTCTCTGAGAGCCCACAATGAGCTGTGAGGTATGGACACACTGAGGTTAGTCCTGTGTCAACTTGGCTGGACTGCATTACCCAGTGTTTGATTGGGTAATTGGGTAGTTACTGTGAAGGAATTCTGTAGATGGAGTTGACATCCAGAGCCAGTTGACTTTAAGTAAAGGAGATTATCTTCTAGAATCTGGGAGGGACTCATCCAACCTGTGAAAGGCCTCAAGAGCAAAAAACCTACGGTTTCCCTCAAAATGAAATTCCTCCTCTGGACTGCAGCATCAGCTCCTGCCAGAGTTCCCTCCCTACAGATTTCTTACTCACTGACCCCCACAGTCACATAAGCCAATTTCTTTCTTTGAAATCAATTAATTTATCTCTCTTTCCCTCTCCCCCAAGCTGGTTCTCTGGAAAATCCTGATACAGGATGCACTTTGAAAGGCAATACCATAGGATGAGTATTTCAGGTCAGGAAAAAAAGACCATTATGCACATAAATCCCACAGCAAAGGGCTGGATGTGCACAGTCACCACGACACACACTTAAAGACTGCACTTCAATTCAGTAACCTTATACAAAATCCCTACCGTGTGCTCAATTCCAGGTGTCTCATAACAGCAACCCTAGGAGGTGCATACTGTTGTGGTTTCCAATGTAGAGATGAAAAGCTAGAATGATGCAGCCAGCCAAGGTCAGGCTTGGATTTGGGTGTGTCAACCCAAAGTCACGCTCCCTGAGTGTGTTATACTGGCTAAAGGAAGAACCCATCCCAATATTCTCCTTTCCCAACACACACACACACACACACACACACACACACACACACACACACACACACCCTTTCCTCTTAGGACATTTTTGTACTTTAGCCGTAAACCCATCAGTTGATCTTGGTCTAATTGGAAAAAGAGCAAAGGCCCCCGACATCCTCTGGAAATGTTCCCAGTATATCTCATTACCACTGTGCAGGCCCTGACACCATGTCCTTTAGGGGAAGGGGTATCTGTAGGAGCAAAGAGGGAGAAACAGAATGGACCACTGCTGTTTGGTGGCCACTGTTCCTCCTCTCCCCACTCCCAGGGCTTTGTCAGCTGGTTTGGTCCTGGGCCAATAACATGAATACCAGCAGTTGAGAAAAATAAAGCATGGCACACATTGTTCCTTAACATCTACACATAACCACAAACACAGGTGGCCCCAGGACACCTGACATGATATGATCTTGACTCAGGGGCATCTCTGACTGCAGCACCCCTCCCCAAGAGGGGATACGTCACTTCATCTCTTCTGATTCTCTAATTCCCTGCTTCTCCCTTGGATCTTCCTCCTCCTCCCTCCCCCATCTCTGGAAGCTGAGCCAGACCAAGTGGGATGGCACACTTCTCTGTGCTCCCCCATGGGTTTGACGTGGGGTCAGCAAGGGCCTCTGTGAGGAGAGGATATTATGGGCTGAGACCTGAATGAAGAGAGAGAACAAGCCATGCAGCCAGAGCATTTTATGCAGATGGAGCACAAAAGGGGAAATCTAAGGCAGGAACAAGCTGGTGGCTTCTAAGAACACTTACCTGAGAGGGTGAGCAAGGCAGCAAAGAGAAGGGTGTGAGGATGGGATCAGAGCAATAGCCAGAAGGCAGGCCGTGTCCAGCCTCCAGCACAGGACGATTTAGTATTTGATTTCATTGCAGCAGCAAGCGAATGGAGGGTGTGAGCGGAAAGTTACTGTTTTGTCTTATATTTTAAATAAAAATAAAATAGCTCTGTTTATTGTGTGGGGAACAGGTGGGAGGAGGTCAGGAAGGCCCAATAGAGAGTTACTTCAATAATCTAGATGATACATGCCAACAGCTTGAAGTCAGAGATGGTGAGAGGCTGTCAGTCTGTGTTTTGAAGGTGGAGCTGAATGAGATGTGGAGTCTGAGAGAAACTGGGGAATCAAGGATGGCCCCAGCTTTGGGCAAGAGGAACAGCAAAGGAGAAGAGAGGAGTAGGTTGGAGGTATATTAGCAGGTTAGTCCGGGGTGTGTTAAGTTTCGGATGACCCAAGGACATCCAGGTGGCAGCTGGAGATCAGAGGGCAGGGTCAGGGACAAGGATGGGGCTGGACCGCTAATAGTAACCTGTCTACTATAAAGGCTATCTACCCTCACCAATCCATCTTGGGATTTCAGAAACTCTCCTAAAATTGAGTTTATTATGCCATACTCAAGAAAGAAATATTCTCTCCTCCTGTTTGGCATACCAGTCCCAAAGACTAGGACAAGAAGCCTCTGTGTTGTGATTCCCCCACATACCAGGGACAGACATTTCCTCCAGGCCTCCACAAAGGCCCCTGTTCCTTTCAAGAGCACTGCTCTTTTTGCAAGCATTGCTTTATTTTGTGGTTCACCCCTCCTGCCTGGAGTGGCTGCCTCCTCTCAGTGGACCTCCTGTTCACCCCCTGAATGGAACCCCTTCCGACCAGGCCAGTCCACATGGGGTACAGGGAGAGCTGCAGTCTATATTCAACAATCCTGCATCTGGACACATGCATTGGTTTTATTTCCTGTTAGGATTTTCTTCTGCACAGCAGTGTTGTAAAGTCCACAGGACCTGGCAGGATGGGATTAATGTCCGGGCAAACTGTTCGGTGCCAATTGGATTTGTAAGAATGAGACACACATGCCGAAACCGGTTTGGCTCAGTGGATAGAGCGTCGGCCTGCAGACTGAAAGGTCCCAGGTTCGATTCCGGTCAAGGGCATGTACCTGGGTTGCGGGCACATCCCCAGTGGGAGATGTGCAGGAGGCAGCTGATCGATGTTTCTCTCTCATCGACGTTTCTAACTTTCTATCTCTCTCCCTTCCTCTCTGTGAAAAATCAATAAAATATACATATAAAAAAAAGAATGAGACACATGTCTTTATCTGAAGGAGGTGACAATCGCTAGTGGTTTGCAGATGTGTCTAAGAAATACAATGAGGTCCTGACTGAATTACCCTCCGAATGGAGAATTTTTAAAGATAACAGTAACTACAGCAGAGAGGCTGCTGATGCTCCGCCCAGGTCCCCTCTGGCCACTTTGCATAGCTCTGTGCTGGCCCCTCCCCAGCTTTGGTGTGCCCATCCCCAGCTCTGTGCACTTAGCCACAGCTAGCACTTCCTACACACACACACATACACACACACACACACACACACACACGCATGCACGCACGCACACACACACGCACACACAGTGACTACCTGGTGCTCCTTTGCCTTGAAATACAATAAACTCGGAGCTTTAAGTTATGCTCCAGAGCTCCCACTCCTGCCTAATGTCCCCCCTTACCCTCATTCCTTATCAGATTCTCCAGGGAGCACTTCTTTAATAACTCACACACACCTGAATCTTTTGTTCACAGTCTGCTCCAGGAGCACCTGACTTGGTGAGCCAATCAGCATCTCTTCCAGGATGCTCAGATGCACACTCCCCCTGCTTTTCAGTCCCTGATGTGCCCACATGTGAGGGGTACAGTAATCAGGTGTTTGATGAAAGTGGGGTGTTCTGACATATTATGCATAACACTAAAAGCATAATTGTGGAGGATACATAAAAAACAAAACCATCATTTACAAGAATAGTCAGCATTCAAAGGGGCTTCAGATATCACCAGAATTAAACCTTTAATTTATGTAAGACTTTCCAACAGGAACCCCAGTCAGTAGCTCTCAGACTTTGCTTGATTCCCTGCAGTCATGGACCACTTCTTCATCTTGGCAGCTAACTTTAATTTTATACAGTTCTAGTTGTCGGGAAGTTTTTATGCATGCGGAGTCTTGATCTAGCTCTCAGCAACTATGAGAACTGTATGCATCTGTCTAAGCATAAACCTGCATTAAGGCTCATGGACATACCAGGAAGAAATGGGACAGCTCTGAGTCTCAGAAACCAAGCTATGAGTCTTTGAGTGTTAATGATCCTGATCTTCAATGATCCATTATAGGGCTTAATTTTTATCCAGGTACAAGAGGACAAATTGGCTCCTTAGCTTCAGTACAATCTCCCATTATGAAATATTTGTTCCAAATGATAGTTTTTCAACGTTGATAATGAAATCACCCATCAGGGCTTGACAAGACTCCTTCATTTGGAAATTTGAGCTGTTTCCCTAACAATGCAGGAATTTTTCCTAATATATAAAAACAAGGCACCGTCAATTGTGATTTTTATTTGTTGTTTTGTTCAAGACTATTCTGTTAATGTTTATAAGCTCTTGAAACAAGAGACAGAAATTCTACTCCCATCATTTTCTCATTTCAGATATGACTGAATAATCGTCCAAGATTAAATGAGTCAAGTGGAAATAATTAGGAGAGGGAAAGGGGCCCAGATTCTTCCATGTTCAGTGCTATTACATTCTATTCCAAGAGCAAAGGCACTCTGTGAGCCTGCAGTGAGACACACTTCCAAAGAAAATGAGGCACAATCAAAGGCCTTTTGTTTTCCCTTTCTCCAATGAGTATAGTCTATCTGGACATAAACATTTATGCATCACCTTGTAGCGATTTTCCTTTGTTCTCCAGAAATCAAATGCCACCCAAATATATTTCTGGAGAAACTCAGCCAGAAGGAGAGACTAGTAGGCTTTCTCCCCAGAGGGTTAGGTTTAGCACCAGAACATTCTCATCAAGCGTTCTCTATGACACATGGAGCAATGTGGCTCTCAGAGAATTAACTCATTGCCCAAAGGCTTAAAAATAATTACAATGAGTTAACCTATTATATTAATTGCAATTAATTTCCAGTTGAATTTTAAAATTCTCCCTGTAGGAGATTCTTTAGCACTGACATTTATGAAGTGGCGTTGGCCTATCATAGGTAATTAATTTCCCACAATCTGCTATCAAATTCATTTCCTTTGTGAATAACCAATTGGCAAAGAGGAAAAAATATGAGGGTGAAAAACAGCATTAGGAGGAACCTTTTTGGAACTGGAGATACTGTCCAATCAGGCACCCTGAACTTCTATCTAGGGGATACCTATATGGTTAGCAGGGACTCCATAGGCCAAAATTTTTATCCAGAGCTGATTAATGAACTTACCAAAATAATTGCATTGGTACATATACTGGGGTACATCTCAATAAGAGACATGAAATATCAGTACTAGTGTAGAGACTACAATACTAGTGTTTATTTATGGGAAATGTTTACAGAAACAATTTCAAAGTAGAAAGGAACTAGAATCTAATAATCTCATGTGCCAACTCTACAGCAGTGCTATCCAACAGAGCCTCCTTCAATGACGGAAAAGGGCTGTGATGTACTCTTGGTAGCCACTAATAAATGCTTGAAATGTGGGTAGTGCAATTAGATAAAATTAAAAATTACTTTATCGAATTTCAATTAATTTAAACTTAAATGTATGGTATTGAACTGTGCCACATTAACCACATAACATGGTGGCAACTTAGCCTTTGTCCTTGAGGGCAGGGAATTCACTCCCTTACAACTCATTTCCCTCCATTGCTAAATAGGTCTAATCATTAGAAAGTTTGCTTCAAGTTGAATTGTAATCTGCTGACCCATCATTTCCACCCACTAGGGTGTATTCCTCCCCTCTTCTATTAGACCACACGGAATAACTTTGCTCACACTGTACTTTATAGTTTTTTTAAATATTTGAGAAGCCTTAAAATACTATAGAATTTCAGCCCTGAAAGGGTACGTGAATTAGTTTCTTTGTCATCCCTCCTTCAGTAGTTTTTCTCTCTAGGTTGAACACCTTTAGTTTTTTGTATCTAAGAGGTACTTTAGTAGAAGGAGCTTGAGACTTTTAGTTTGACAAACTCTGATTCAACTACTGTGCGATCCTGGAGATACAGTCACCTGCTTGAATCTAGTTTCCCTTCTGTAAAATGAGGATAACGCAATTGCGCTATCTTGGTCACTTTCAGAACTAAATGAGGTAGGATTCACAAAGCAGTTGGCACACAGAAGACACTAATGTGTCAGACCCTTCTCTCCCATGTAGCTTATTATTCCATTCACCACCCCAGTTTCTCTCAGCACTGGACCTCAATGGCCAGTGAACAAATGATATCTCAATCCTAATGCAGTGAACCAGCTGTCTGACCAGGACAAAGTATAACAGAGCAAACACATCCCTTGTTCCAGACTTTCTACCTCTACTGATGCAGCCTAAAGAGTCTATTAGAACCCTCTGGGTTCTTATGCATAGCTTCACAAACAGAGTCTGGGGCCAAAACAGTATCCTAATCAAGATATTAGCAGAGTTTTGGAAGATAAATATTACCTTAAAAAAGACTATAGCTAGCTTTGGACTTCTGGAAAAGTCAAAAATATATTGGAAATCAATACCAACAACAAAACATTTTCAGAACACTTTGGGGATATCTCTAGATGGCCTACTTACCAAAATCTGTACTACTATCTAGCTATCCTGGACAGAGTTGGGGAGCTGAGATTCACAAGTATGTTGAAATCGGAGAGGCATTCAGCATGGACTCTTTGTATTGTTATGTTTGTGAAAACACGGTTTCCTCCTAAGTCAATATTACTCTAAAACTGACACTAAAAATATTTACTTATTTTTTTTCTTCTGACTGGAATATGATACATAAATGAACATAGTCAGAGGTAGATTCAAACTTCATCTGGAGGAACATCTCAAAAGCAGAATATTAAATTAAAGGATGATGTTTTTAGACAAGTAGAGAATTGTTAATATGGAATTTCACAGGGCTATGAGAAACATCCTCACTTCACCCTTTGGGGCCTGGTGAAGGGGTTGTGAGTTCCCAAAGCAAGAAGAGGGTTTACCTCTATCGTAACTTCATAAATCCCTCCTAACACTGGCTCATTGCACTAATGTGACCACACACAGTCCATCCTATCCAGTCAAGTGTGCATTTCCTTTCTATTCAAGTATCTCAAGGATTAATTAGAGCAGCCAGCTGTCTAGTAATTACTCCCCCTGTATCTTACCAGCTCCTTATTGTTTGCCTTTGAATTGATTTCTGACTGCAGCCCCACCTGTGCTATAGTTTAGGAAGAGTGGGGAGAGACTAACTGCAGAAGTCATTTTTTTCCTTCCTTTCATTTAATTAAAATGAATTGTCTGCAAAAAGGTTTAAGGCTGATTTTAGTGTGCCTGAGTGCTTGGACAATTTTTTAAATGCCTACTTCTAAAAGTTGAAGGCTGTCATTTCAATGAAGAGCACTGCTCTCAGCTCTCCCATCCATCCTACACCCAACAGTCAGTTTAATTTTCCTCAAGTACATAGATGACAACATCACTCCCCTTTTAGTGGCTCTCTCTACCAAGCATTACCAACAGCCCAAACTCACAGGCTTTAACAGGTTGGCTCTCACCTAGCTGTGTGACTTCATGTCCCATGTCATTCACGTCTCATGCCATCCTTCTGGCCACAAGCCTCCCTCATCTGGAGTCCCCTTTGCTCCAGCCTGCATATCTGCCACACATTCTGCACCTTCTCCAGGCTCCAATTCAATGTCACCTCTTCATTGAAGTGTTCCCAGGTCCTTCCATTCCAAAGTCATTTCTTGCTTTTTGAACATTCCAAGAGCAACTTCTTTGTATCATTCTGATGCTACTTCTGGTTTTCTACATTGTATTATACTTATTTATAAATTATGTGTGAGTGTGTGTGTGTGTGTGTGTGTGTCATAGAAGACAAAAAAAGCTCCTTATAAATAGAAACCATGTCTATTTGATCGTGCAAGCTAAAACAACACTTCTTTCCCCACCAAAGGTACTCTATAAATGTTTGGGGAAATGTGTGAATAAATACATGAATAACAAATGACTCAATAGCTCCTAAGAATTCATTAATCCATGCTTATTCTTCAGGGTAGCCCCTAAATGCAGATAAAACCCTGGGGAAAAAAGAGTGAGGTAATTTAAGCATGCCAAAATTATCAACTAAGAATAAAATTGGAATTAGCCAAGTGAAACCTTAACAGAAGTTTTTTGTTTTTTTTTTAAAAAAAGAAGACATTTGGGAAGTTTATTTCCTTATAATATTCAGTCCCCACTGATGCCAAGTTTTACTAGATAATACTATTCACAATTATATATCGCCGTTTGGAATGTGCAAATGAGCAATCCTTCCAATAGGAAATGCTAATTCATTACATTTATACTTCGTATCTCTCATTCATCTGGAAGGGCTGGGAACAAATCCAATTTTCTACCATGCTTTTAAAGATTCAATGTCTAGCATATATTTTTGATAAGCAGAGCACAGAAATATCAGACTGAGTGGGCCCAGAATGACATACTCAGGCCCTCTTTTTGACAATCTACCTACCTAAGATGAGAACCTCCATCCTCTGAGTAAATGAGCAGCGGTGGCCCTGGTCTCCCTGGTCACTACCTCACATACAGCCTTCAATACCATGCCAGAGCCATTTCCCAAGTCCTCAGGTAATGCCACCAATGCAAGAGCTAGCCTGTGGTGTTATTTTTGTCAATGCACAGAAGCATTTTACTGAAGGTATGTCCACTCTCTCATCTGAGAACAGTACATCTTAGTGATGCATGAACCACATGTGCTCTCGATGCTTTGGTGCAATGGAGCTCTTCTCTTAGGACACTGGCAAGAAGACATGGTTCAGAGAAGCTCTGCGGGGTGAAGCCCAAGACAGGACCTGGACTCCTCCAGTCTATGGATTCCTGCAGTCTATGCAGCCTCTGCCAAAGCCATTTTCATATTTAGAATCTGCTGTTCCTCCTCTGGACACTGACTTTATTTTGTCTTCCTTATTACCATCCACCCCCTGCAATGAGCAAAATCCAATCTCAATAATAATAATAATAATAAACCCTGCCCCAAAAATCTAGACTAGAACACCAGAAACCCAAGGGCAGTGTGGAAGGATGACGAGGACTGCTGGCAGCCACTCTTGATACCAGGATTATATCTCAGAAGCTCTGTCCTAGACTACATGGGTCTTGCTGGCTCTGACAGAATGAGGAGAAAGGAGACCAGGCCAAGATGTGGAAGCAGAAACAGGTGCTGTCAGCACAGCACAATGTCCTCTATGCTAGAGAACATGGTGCTATTTTTCTTCCCTGTGTCCTGCCACAAATGCTTTTATTCTCAAGTCCACAAGGAACTCCAAACACATCGTTCTGCTGTGTCTGACTCCACTCTCAAATGCTCTAGGCTAGGGCCTCATGTTGTTTTCTCTGTCATTATTATTAGCTCCCTTGGGAAGATGTTATTATTGGAAGTAGTTTCACATTCTGACACTAGAGGAAACCAGTACCAGTTGTAGCTACTCCAGATCTTTATAAAGAGCCCTGTCCACTAGAAATACACTTATCAAAGAAATACTCTCTCTATATATGTACACACTGAGGGAAAGTACCATAAAATGATATGTCTCCCTTTCATCCCCAATAATTCTCCAAAATAGAACTAGAGAAAATAGATGTGTATAATCAAACAACCAACATTTTAAGGCAGTGTGTGTGTGTGTGTGTGTGTGTGTGAGTGTGTGTGTGTAGGGGGGCATATTTTTGACATGACTTTAAAGAAAGAAAATTAGATATTTTTAATTTGAAATTAACAAGTCAGCACTATTTCATGTAAAAGAAAATCTTAGAAACAAAAAGTAGAGACACTAAGGAATAATAATAATCTATCCTTCTGAAAATTCTGCTTTATTATCCAGACACTAAAGCCTGTGCTTCTTAGCAGAAACCCAAGATCTGTTGAAGTGGAAAGCACATGTCTGTGTGATACTCCCATAGTAATCAAACATCAAGGAAAGGTAGCATGTGAAACACAGGTGACTTGATTTTTCCCTCGTATTTTGAAGATCAAAGGAATATCTCTATTCTACCAACCAGACACCCCCACCCCCTAGTCTCCTACCTCCCTACTGGGGAATGAAGCAAATTCCTTGGTTTCTCATGTCATTACCACAGGCTGAAATGATGTAACAATAACAGCAAAGAGGGGTGTCCCCCTGCGCCAACTCTCTAATCAGTTTCAAAGTATGTTTTGTTGGTTCTCATTGACGCCACTCAAAGGAACTGGTCACTCATGGTCTCAAAAGTTTTACAACAAATTGTGTGAATAAATTCTTTAAACACGTCTGTCCATTACTAATCCTCTTTTGCCAACATCCCATTCAGGCAAAAATTGCAGCGCTCCACGGTCCCTGATTTATATTTCATTTTGAGAACCGGAAGTAAAGGGATTAAAGTTAAGGATTAAAACACTCTTTACTGCGTTTTTTTTTCCTTCCCAAATGGCTTCTTGGTTGCCATGCCTACTGTTCACTGGTCCTTAGCCTTGAATGTAAGTCTTTTTGCCTTAATAAAATGTTTTAAATGAGATTTCATGGAAAACAACAGACAAAATATCTTTAAGTTCAACAATTGCTCCTGAATGGAGCTAGAATTATTTTCAAAAATCTGTTTTTTTCATCCTTTTATTGGTATCCTCAAGGGTAAAATTTAAACTAGAAGATAGTACAGGAACTATCTAAAGATATACAATGCAAACTCAGAATGATGTAGCAGGGGCAAGAGGAGATTACTCTGAGATAGTGAGTGGGTCATTAGCTTATAAACCCGTGTTTGCAGGAAGATTAAGGATCCTTGGGAATTTCTCAAATGTTGCAACACCACAGAACATTTTAAAGGCAAAAATGCACGTAAATGCAGTGTTGCAATTCCACATTTGCAAATACCAGGCAGGAAATGAAAAACTGAGGCTTTCACCACCACAGAGTTAACTTAACCATATCAATGTAAATATCACTGGCTTGTATGCAAGTAATTAGTCTTTTGTGGTGGCAGCATCTGCACAGGAGTGTGTCAAAGAGGCAACGGCCATGGACAGCATGTACTGTCAGGGCTCAAGATTCTGCATGTACAGTGCACACAGCTGATGCTGAGTTGGGCATTGAAAAGGAAGAGAGGCATTGACAAGTGAGCAAATACAACTGTGTTTGAGTAGTTCCTTTAAAATCACTCCCCTGACATCCATTTTAAAATATACTGCCTACATTTCTTTAAAAATCCAAGGAAATTGAATAGTAAAGCTCCATTTTAAAACCTATTCTTAAACTCCAATACTAGGATGGGCTCCAGGATAAATTGTGCAGTGATTTCTAAAGTACCATCTCATTCATTTTTCTTATTGCTCCCTGATGCTGTGTTTTTCTCAGCCTTGTCATCCAATGGTTTTAAACTATTCCTTTATCTCCCAGCGACCTTATTGAAACTACCTTCCCCAGATCCAAGTATACTCATCACTTTTCACTTCTTCAGAACCCATATCCCCATTAAAAAGACCTCCCCTGCATAATATACACAGAGAACAGACACAGATGCTATCCTATATAATAAAGAGGCAATATGCAAATTGACCATCATGCCCTCGCACAAGATGGCCACCCTCATGTGGTCACAAGATGGCCACCAAAAGATGGTCAGCAGGGGAGGGCAGTTGTGGGCAATCAGGCCAGCAGGGGAGGGCAGTTAGGGGTGATCAGGCTAGCAAGGGAGGGCAGGTGCAGGGGACCAGGCCTGCAGGGGAGTGGTTAGGGGGTTATCAGGTTGGCAGGCAGAAGCGGTTAGGGGCAATCAGGCAGGCAGGCAGGTGAGTGGTTGGGATCCAGCAGTCCCGGATTATGAGAGGGATGTCCCAGATAGGAGAGGGTGCAGGCTGGGCTGAGGGACACCCCCCTCCAGTGCAAGAATTTTGTGCACCAGGCCTCTAGTATTGATATATTGATGGGTGTGAAGGGACTGCTGCATTGTCTTTGCCTAAAACCCCACAATTATGCAGGGCTCTTCTGAAGACAATCCCATAACTGGAGAATGATTGTAATGGTGGCGGTTCTAAGCATTGTAACCAGCTAGTGGAATAGATAATTGTAGGTACAGGAGTGGAATTCCCAAATCAAATCATGAGATAACTGGCACAGTCCATGGGCAGGACTGTAGAATCTGAAACAAACAGGCAGGGCATGGTTAGAATTATATACAGACCCACAAGGCATACAACCATGTTTTCCAAACATCCATGGTCCTTCTTCCTGGCTTCAGTCTTTTTACTGAGAAGCCACTTTTATTTCAGGGGGACAATTTAGGGCCATTCCCAGACAGGCTGGGGTTAGTGTTGGGCTGTTCTTGCACATCTGCCATCAAGGGGAGCAAAAGGGATCTACTGTTGAGAGGCACTCTCCATGGGTTTCTCAAATTTATCCATGTCTTGGGGGCCGAGGTACTGACTGACTTTCTGGACTATCCTTTTAAGAATGTTTTATAACAAACAGCTTTAGAAAACTGACTGCATAGTGTCTTCCTCCTAAGTAACATGCTTACATCCATTATGAAAGATTCAGGTTCCCTAAGCTCAGGATTTCCCTCTTGTAACACAATCCACTGAGTATGCAAGTGTCACCTGGCCCTTTTTGCATCACCTTGTGGGAATAGGGACTTAAGAAGCTGGCATAAGAAAATGATGATACTTGAGCTAGAGCTAGAGCTGTCTCTAACCCATGAGTTTCATGTCTTCTGCCTGTATCTTTGAAACTGTGGCATACTAACATAGTAGTCTACTCCTAGGGTAGAGATCTTAGACCAGGTGTGGGCAACCCCTGGCACGCGTGCCAAACATGGCACACCAGTAGCTTTTGCTGGCACGCGAAACCCTCTCTTATAATCTTCCATTTACAATTTTTTTCTTAATATCGACTTTTTTATTTTTCAGATAAATTCAGTGTAGGTGCATCTTAGATAAATAAATAATTTTACATAACATGTATACATTAAAAAATACATGTATTTTTCATCATACTGTGTTTTTGTTCCTCGAATGAATTTTATTATTTCTTCAAGGTTGTTCACATACGTACACCTTAAGAGTTATCAAGTAGGCGTAACATGTTCTCAAAAAATTAGGGTTGGCACGCAGAAGAATTTTGAGTCAGAGATTTTGCTGGTTTTGGCATGCACTCACAAAAAGGTTGCACACCCCTGTCTTAGACCCTTTGCAATTCCTGCCACCTTTAGGATCATCCCCTAGGATATACAGAGCACTGGGCAAAAGTTTCTTTATGCAGGGTTCCTGTCTATATGACTAATTTGAGTCACCAAAATCAGTATGTCACATTACACCAGAGGTCCAATCCCAAGCGATTCAGCTAAAAAAATGCCACACTGGCCAGCAGGAGTGGTCAGTTCCCAGGCCACATTCTTGGAATTACCTACGTACCAGGCCCCAGGATAACCCTATGACATGCATCATCCCAGAGATTGTCAGGGCCCTTAATGACCCAACATACAGGGTGAGAGAGTGCCTCAAAGGAGAGAAATGGGGGCCTGTACCCTTGCTGGTACCAGTCTGGGTTCAGGGTTCCTGACTTGGATAGGGTACTATTGGCCCAACTACCAAAGGGGCTTTAGAGAATTTTAAGGAAGAAACTCCAGAGCAGTGGTTCTCAACCTTCCTAATGCCGCGACCCTTTAATACAGTTCCTCATGTTGTGGTGACCCCCAACCATAAAATGATTTTCGTTGCTACTTCATAACTGTAATTTTGCTACTGTTATGAATTGTAATGTAAATATCTGATATGCAGGATGTATTTTCATTGTTACAAATTGAACATAATTAAAGCATAGTGATTAATCACAAAAACAATATGTAATTATATATGTGTTTTCCGATGGTCTTAGGCGACCCCTGTGAAAGGGTCATTCGACCCCCAAAAGGGCTGCGACCCACAGGTTGAGAACCGCTGCTCAAGAGCGTGAGGGCCCTGCCACCATCTTCTAACAGAGGGCTACTGCAGAGCTTCTGGGAATGACCCTCACACCAAGAACTTGACCAGTTACAAAATATCCCACATTGGAAAATCAGACAGCCCCATAGCAAGAATGGTAGAGTCAAAGGAGGACCAAATGTAGAGTCAGAAAAACTCAGCTGGAGTACAGCTCTACTACTGACTGAGTGTGTCTTGTAAACTCATTTAGATTCTCTGAACCTTAGGCTTTCCATCTTCAAAACAGAATTACAATAATAATTGTAACGCTAACCGTGCAGAGTGATTGTGAAGGTGAAAGAGGTTAACAGACACGAAACTGCCTGGGACACTGTGCTCTACACAGGTATTGAGTGGTTATTATTCTTCTTCCCATTTCCTTTAACCTATTTCATGAGGGACGAGAATAAAATGGGTAATCGCACACATAATGTTATTTCAGGGTGTTTTAAATGCCAATTCACCCCTTCCTGTGATCACTGATGGTGGAAGAAATATAGTTGGTACTGTGTGAATGCTCTGCTATGTAGAACTCTCTGACTGATTTCAAGCTTACTGTCTGGGGTGGGGAGGAGGCTCACCATCAGGGTGGAGATGGGAGGTAGGGAAAACATTATGAAGCATTAGGTTCCTCTGCTCCTTTACGCCATGATTTAGTGCCCCCTGATGTGTCTGAGCTTTTAAGACCTGGAAATTGGAGAACTTGTTCTGGACATATTTTTTCATACAGACGAGTAAGTTGTTTTTCGTGTTGTTTTTTTTTACAAAGGAGGAGGGGATGGATCATCCTTGGCTGCTATTTTGAGACACAGAAATGAAACTGAGTTCTGTACTTGCTTATGTACAAATGAAGACATGTCAAGGATGTCCTTGGCACTGTCATCTCAAAATACAATTTGTATTCAAAGTCCACAGTGAGTAGATATTACCCAAATCCTATAGCTGGTGCTTGTAGGCTAGGCTGGCCCAAAGCAATGCAGTGAACTGTAGCTTCTTGTTTATTGTCCTCTGCCACTTCTTTATCTGTTTTCCCCCTTTGAAGCTCCTTTTTCAGAGTCCAGCAATGTCCTTGCAAATACTGAGTGAGGAAAACTAATCATGACAGTGATTGTGATTTTTACTATATTCTACAGAGTAAAAAGAATCAAAGCAGCCCTGAATGGGTAGTTTGGTTGATTAGCGCGCCATCCCCATATAATAAGGTTGCAGGTTTGATCCCCAGTCAGGGCATATACAAGAATCAGCCAATGAGTGCATAAGTGGAATAACAAAATGATGGGTCTCTCTCTCTCTCTCTCTCTCTCTCTCTCTCTCTCTCTCTCTCTCTCTGTCTTCCCCCTTCCTCCCTCTTCTTCTCTCTCTAAAATCAATAAATAAAAACTTTTACAAAATAATCAAAACAGAGGAGCCCCATGATATGTTTACATATGGTAGAAAAATATATGGCAAGATATGCACCAATGTTAAGCAACTGTGATAAAGTATATCACAACTCTGCTTCTACCTGGCTTCTATATTTCCCACAGGTGACAGTGCTGAGTGGGAAATGTGAGAAAAATAATCACTGGAAGTAGGGTGGGAGAGAGGAGTAACACCTAGCACTGGAGAAAAAATAGCAAGGTTCTAAGGCTACACAAACTGTGCTACAAAAATACACACATGTAAATATGATTATAAAGTATGTTTTGAGAAAGTACAAAGAAAATAAGGCCCAGAAAATGGAGAAAGGGAAATCCATACCTCAAATTTCAACAAGGCAAAAAAGATAAAGCCTAGAAATGCTTTTATTGCCAGAAGGCTTAACTTCAAGCTTGGAAAGATGCTAGAAAGAATCATAAGTTGGTGAGCAGTTCAGAATGAAGACAGTCAACAGGAGTTAGCATCGGGTTGTTGAGAACAACAGAGAATCCTCATTTCCTTTTTAAATACCATTAAGTGAAAGCTGCACATATAATGAGCCTTCAATTCATCAAGATATTTAGCAAAGACTCTCATGATAGCATCCTGGACAAGACTGAGAAACCTGAAATTGATGACAACCTAGATGGATATAGTCATATTTGGATGTGTCACTACATCTAAGGAACATGGATAAATAGAAATTTGCCACCTAATTCTCTTATCTCCTTTCACCTAAAATTCCTAATTCATCCCCCATGTTACCACCTTAATTATCTTTCTAAATCATAGATCTGACCATGGTCTACGTTTAAACATCTTAGCATGATATGTATGTAAGGCCCTTAAACTTTGGTTCTCTTGTCAGCCTTTTCAATCTCAATGCTTGCCTCAATAGCCAATAAATGACATTGCAGGTCTCACATGACCCTAGTTGAAACTGTGCTATGGAATGAAGGAAATAGAATAGAAAGGAATGCAATCCATTTGCTAAAAAAACTGGAAGCTTGGTAATAAGAAAAAAATTGCAGGGAACTGAGGGTATTAATGCAGAATTTCTATATACAACAGCAAGTTCATTAAAGCCAAAGAATAAGCAATAATGGAAGACAGGACTAGAGTCCACATGCCTGCTGGTGCTCCTCCAGAAGGTAGATTTTGGACCTAATAATATAAAGAATGTTTGCACATATTAGACTTGCTAAATAACAACAATAAAAGATTTTCTTAAAAATCAGAAAGCTTAAGAGTTCACCAAGAGGCTTTATGAATATCTTTTGGGACTTCCTACATGTGATTCCACATTCTGGTCTGCAGGGAGGATGAGATTACATTTAAAGATTCCAATAATTCTGATGGAAGAATTCTTTTAATTCTGATGGGCTACAGCTGTGCCCACAGCTGGCCCTGTGAGTGGCTATGCAGCAGGCACCCATCCCAAAAAGCCACTAGGGAAAAACATCTTTCCATTCCAGTTTAAAAAGCAGCCCTACAGAGAGAGGCAGCAACTATCTCTGGTCCTTGAACAGTTAACTCAAGAGAATTAGTCCATACTCAACTAACAGAGGAAACAGTGAGTATTTGAAATGTCATATGACACTTTGCTACAGTTTATAAAGAGGGCTCTGGATTTGTTAAGTGGGAGGATAATCTTTTGCCAAAATGTTCTGTGGAATGCCAAGATTGCAAACAGTATGTCAAGATTTAATGGACGGCTATTCATTAAGGCAGTGTTAACTAATTCTGGCACACATTCTGTCAAGTCTTTCGGCTTGTAGGAAAACAGCATACCACCTTTGGCATCATACTTAGCTCCCTTTCCATTTACGAACTTTTCTCAGAAACAATCTACAGAGAGTAGAATTAGTCATAAAAAATCCATTCTGACTCCAAAGGCCAAAAGAATAAAATAAGATAATGTATACAAAATGGTTCTAAAATGTTAAAGCATCAGACAAAGATGAAATAGGACCCTTTCTTTATCTCTATTACCATGGTCACTATGGAAACATCTGAATGACAGAGAGAGGATTCCACTTGTACCACTCCAGTGGTGCCTGGAAGATCTGTTTGTCAAGTTCTCCTCAAGCAAGAATCCAACTAAACCAGCTGGGGCAAGAAAAAAATATCTTCTTCCTATAGAAAATTCTTGCTATTATCTCACTACCTCTTTAAACCACTAATAAAAGTCAGTTTCCTCAGCAGAAATGGAGGACAACAAGCCATTTCCCTCTGTATCATAACACCTTCTCATAACTCCCACTCCTGTGGGCACAGCCACTTACTCTCCAAGGACTGCATTCTGTCTAAGGCGGGACTGCAGTGAGCACTGTGCACGGTTTCTCAGTAGAAGCTACAGCCAACCTGTGGGATTGCTGACACTCTCCAGATTTCACAAATGAGAGCCTGAAGTTCAGAGATATTAAATAACTCATCCAAGGTTATATCATTAAAACTGGTGGTGTAGGGATTAGAATCCAGGTGCATGGCTCAGAAGTCCATATGCAGAAATAAGCAGATAATTTACACTAGAGGAAATAAAATACCAAATAATGTTAATAACAAAGAAATAAGGAGAGGTCTTCTGCCAATCTAGAAAAGGCAAAATCAGGAAACAACCAACGTCTAAAATGGGCACAGAAATAAACTCTTTCGTATGAAATCAATACCACCCATCTCTCATTCACAAAACGTATCTAGGGGAGAACTGACAAATGGCAGTGGTTTCCAACCCAGCCACATGGATTCTCTGGACGGACATAGGCATCAGGATGGTCAGTTTGTCAGGTTGAGATTTTAAAACCTATATACATGACTACAAATGTGTTTCTTATATTTACAAAAACACAAAGTGATTATACGAACAAGTCATAATTATGCCACAATCTCAGTTTCCATTAATTGTTTTCAAACAGCTAAAATCTCAGTTAAATTAATGGAAGAATCTGGAGTAGAGAAAACCAACTCACTAAATTTTCAACAGTCACTTGTCTTCTCTCTTAGAAACACTTAATAGACAACATGAGTTAATTTTAGCCATAGTTGCTAACATTTATTGGGCAAGTATAATGTGTCAGGTACCATGCTAAATGTTTTACTGTCATTATTTCATTTAATATGATATAAACACTGTATTAACAAATGTATGATATAAACTTATGACAAAAATGACTCATTTAAAAATTAACATTATGATGAACTTACATGATTCTATAAATTCTCTGACATACAACACAAAATGTAGTTAAAAAAGTATCCACTTATTTGCTTAAAGTATAAACTTCTTTTACATTCTTTGTACAGTGTCTTTAAATTAATTGGCATGGGTACATTTACACAATGGAATACCGCTTAGCTGAAAAAAAGAAGGAAATCTTACCCTTTGGGAGAGCATGGATAAACCTGCACAGCATTATGCTAAGTGAAATACTCCAGTCAGAGAAAGACAAGTATCATATTACCTCACTCATATAAGGAATCTAATGAAGTAACAAGCAGAATAGTGACAGACTCATAGAGAACAGGCTGACAGCTGTCTGGGCAATGGTGGTGGTGGGTGGTGGGGGAGGGGGGGAGGGCGGCTGGGAGGGGTAGAAGGATTGAACACAAAAAAAACAAAGAGAAAAAAACTCATGGACACTAAATGTGGTGATTGCTGGGGGGAGGGGGAGTGGGGAGGGGTGGAGGAGGGTATATATAGAGGGAGATAAATGGTGATGGAAGGAGACTTGACTTGGAGTGGTGAACACACAACACAATATACAGATGATGTATTATAGAATTATATACCTGAAACCTGTACAATTTGTTAACCAGTGTCACCCTAATAAACCCAATAAAAAGGAAAAAATATATTGGGGAAAAATTAATTGGCATAAATAAATTTCCTTTGAACTGTCAATGGTATAGTGAAAGGGAGTGCTACCGGGTATATCCAATAATTAATTTCCTCCTGTTTTCCTAGTGAATAATCAATTTGCACTAATATAAATTATACTCTGAGGTTCAACATGCTCCATTTTCATTTGGCTAGTGTCACCTTCAAATAAAGTAACTCAGTTAAATTTTAACATAATGGGTTTGAGTTTATGGGTGTGATGGTCAGTTTTATGTGTCCACTTGGCTAGTTTCTAGTCCCCAGTTACACAATAAACCACTAATCTAGGTTTGCTGTAAAGGTATTTTTTTTAGATGTGATTAACATCTACAATCAGTTGATTTTTAATCCAATCAGTTGAAAGGCCTTAACAACAGACGTGAGGTTTCCTGAAGGAAGAAATTCCACCTGCGGACTGCTCACCCAATCCTGGGAGCTAGAAACGTGGGCACCATCTTGAATCTTCTCTTCTCCTCACTCCTGGATTTCAATTCATCAACGCGCCCTGTCCACTCATATTTACCCCAAATGCTACTAACCTCTTTCAGACCTCCATTGAATCTTACAAAAGTACTTACTGTACTAACCAGTACACTCTCCACTCTCCACTTCAACATACTATCTGTATAATCAGCCCACCCCTTGTCAAAATCCAATTTTAATACCTCAGATTGCCTCAAGAAAAAAGGGTGCATCTTACCATTTTTTGCACACCCAAGGGCTTAGCAAAATAACAAACTGAGGGTAAATGCTGAGTAAGCAGCAGTAAATCCTCTGGGGCAGTAAATCTTATTAGCTGGGCAGAGTCTTTATGAGTGTGAGATCTATGGGGTAAGTCACTAGGAGTCCTGCACTGCGTTGGGCTCACATGGTTTTATGTTTGTTTATTTTAGACAGCTCTAGTGAGGTATAATTCATATTCAAAAAGACTATATATTTAGTGCACAATTTGATGACTTTGCACATAATGTTAACACCTGTGATACCATCACTACAATCAAGGTGACAGACATATTCACCACCTCCCAGAATTTATCTGTGTCCCTTTGTGGCAGTTCTTTTGTCTCTTTTTGGGGGGTGGGGGAAATCACCAGAGTGGTTTAATTTTGGAAAATTGGTGAACTCTATGGAGCCTTTCCCTAGGGGGAAAAAACATTTTCCCCATGATTTCTGGGATTTCATGAGCTTCCTAAAATCTATTCATCCATTCATGGACCCCCCACCCCCACCCCCGCCATGGATCCCTGAATAAAACCAAATATCATTGGTCAAAATTTGATTTTAATTCCCTCCAGTTTGGGTCTCAGCTTCATTTCCCTTGTTTGCATCTTTTTTCTACCCATTGCTATCGAGCATCTATATAACCGAGGAAGACTGGCTATAGTACTCGCTGAAAATGATTCCACCTAAAAGAATAGTTCTCAGGAAGGAAAATATTTCCACGTACACTGTTGTTCTGTTGTCAGTCACAATACACTGCCCTGGATTGCAGGTATGTGATACAACAATGCGTTCGACTGAAATAGCTACCCTTTTACCTCTGAGGCCCTGTGTTTGCCTTTCAAGCTAGCTGTAAAGATGGGGAAATAGAAAAACCAGGGGAATGTAACTTAAGCTCAGTCACGAAGCAATTCATGGCAAAGCTTAAAAGAAGCCCATACCTCCTGACGTCCAATTCAAGACACAGCCACCTGCCTAGTATCCACCATGAGAAGTTTTTACATTAGACTTATCCAAGCCTGCGTGTGAAGTCACCCTGAAAATAAATCTTCACAGTTCCGAGAGCCAAGATGCTAACAAATGGGAAAAGAGTGTCCATGGATATCAAAGACAAAACGCAACTAAAGCTGAAAAGAGAAGACAAATGAGAACTAGCAGAACCAGCATAACTGCACACGGGAAACAGCATTTCAGACGTGGAGATGAGGAGTGAATGCCCCAGAAGGCAATAGTGAGCTATGTCATGATATTTCAGGACATTATATTTAGGCAGCAGAGAGTCTGAGTTAAATGCTTTTATTCCAAAATCATTTTCATTGAGAATCCACAAAATCTAGTAAGAGAAAGGGAATGAGAAGCTTGGAAGGCTTCTGTCCGACAGTCCATCAATCAAAAAAGCAATTATGTAGGAACTATTTCCATAAGGTAGCTGTGCTAGGCACTGTATAGCTTCCACTGCTCATTAAAGCACTTGTCACAGGGTCCTCATCCCTTGCATAGTTGGCCAGAGCTGTGCCAAACACCCCTACTTTTTTTGTCCCAATTAAGAATTTTGAGGGGGAAGAGAAATAAAACTACTTTACCATTCAAGACAAAGTGTTATAATGTAATCGAGAGCAATGTAAAAACCCAAAGATATCCCCCTTGCTTTCAAACAACAGAGCCTACAACTTAAGAATCTCCATCATTTCCAAAGGAACTCTCAGAAACCATGTTCCTAGGCATTTTTTATGCAAATGGATCACAGCATTTCTTCTACTGCACTGAAAGCAAGTGTCTCCACGTGTCTCCTGTTGGAATGAAATCTCCAGGAAGGCAAGCTCAGGTCTTACTTGTTTCTAAATCCTCAGAGCTGGTGAACGGCCTCACTTGTGAACCACAAATACTAACCATCCAAGCCCTTTTCTTAGGTGGGAGATGTAAGCTACCCATTTTGCTCTCTAGCATCCAGTCCCTTCGATGCAACCATGATTGAGGACAGGCTGCAGAAAAGTGCGATTATAACAAGCTACAGTGATCCTGAATACTACTGTGCTCAGGTTTTTAAAAATTATATCTTATTAATAATTTTAAAAATATATTTTCATTGATTTCAAAGAGAAAGGGAGAGGGAGAAAGAGATAGAAAAATCAATGATGAGAGAGGATCATTGATCAGCTGCCTCCTACATGCCCCCTACTGGGGATCAAGTCCGCAATCCAGGCATATGCCTGGACCAGGAATTGAACTGTGACCTCCTGGCCGACGCTCAACCACTGATGCACATGGGCCAGACAGTACCAGGTTCTTTTAAAAGAAGCTCAAACAGGAAGGTATAGAATTTTGACTTAGGTAGTGCTTTTAAAAATTTTGCAACTAATACATTCTTCTCATTTCCAAAGTGGTCATATCAACGAGTTCCTGACCATCCCACCTCAGTAGGTCCCCCTCTGTAATCTCAATTTCAATTCCCTTGCTGTTACCTTGCTTGCACTTACGTTACTGCTGGAGGCCCGGTACATGAAATTCATGCACGGGGGGGCGGGGGGGGGAGGAGGGGCGGGAGGGTCCCTCAGCCTGGCCTGCACCCTTTCATAATCTGGGACCCCTCAGGGGATGTCCGACTGCAGGATGTCCTAAACCGGCAATCAGACATCCCTCTCATAATCCGGGACTGCTGGCTCCTAACTGCTCACCTGCTTCCCTGCCTGATCCCCCCTAACCACCTCTGCCTGCCTACCTGATCACCCCTAACCGCTCCCCTGCTGCCTGTTCGCCCCTAGCAACTTGCCTGCCTGCCTTATCGCCCCTAACCACTTGCCTACCTGCCTGATCACCCCTAACTGCCTGATCACCCCTAATCACTCTGCATGATGATCCCTAACTGCTCACCTGCCTGCCTGATTACCCCTAAGAGCCTCTGCCTCGGCCCCTGCTGCTGCGGCTTCATCTGGAAGGTCATCCAGAAGGTCATTTGGCTGTTCAGTCTAATTAGCATATTATGCTTTTATTATTATAGATTTTTTGTTTACCTTTCTATTGTTGTTGGACTTCACCAAGGCAAGGTGGCTTTTTGGGACAGAGAATGTATGTGTCTGTCATATATACACTCGCATCTATGGGTCTAATGCAGTGCCTGACACATAGTACCTACTTAATATATATTTGCTGAATGGAATAAATAAAAGCACTTGAGACTATATTCCTCAAGTAATTTACTAGAAGAGCAACTTGATGAGAAGCTCAAGAGGAAAAAGAAGATTGTTGGCCAAGTAATTCTGAGCAATGCTTACTGTTATCTTTCCCCTGGAGTACTGGTATATCCAAGGGTCTGAGAACTCTTGCAAGAAGGAAACCATTAAATATTATTTAACTCAGCATTTCTCAGATTAATAGGACAGCAAAAACTTTTTAAAGGTAAATATTGAATAACATCCTGTGGAATGTGTTCCAAAGAACACACTTTGGGAAACATTGGTTTAAGAGCTAAAAAAAATACACTGGGCCACTAGGCCCAGAGATGATGGCATTTATTTTTCTGTATTTATAAGGCTGAAGCCAGCTTCTCCAATCTCTTCAGAAAAGAACATAAGCCTTTTCTCACTACTTACTCTAATGGACAACTGCTCCTGCCCACCACTTTCCCACCCCCAAATGTGAGTTCTCAATTCCTTTTAAACAACTCCAACCACCATGTGCCATCAAAATGCTCTCGAAAGCATAGCTGGTTATACATTGGATCTGCTTAAAACAGAAGCCGCCAGACAACTGGTTTAAAATCCAAATCAGTATTGTAGGCCTAGGATTAACTTGACCTTTTTTTCTCCTTTAAATTTCATTATTAGTTAGCATCACTATTTTGAACCAAAAAAATATTTGTTTTACAAAAGCATACCCAGAGCCTTCCTTGAAATCGGTTATCCTTAACTGAGGCACCAAGACATTCAGGCAGGCAGTATCTCTTACCATTGTTTAGAGGTGTGATACCAATTGTTAACAAGCACAGAAGTTAGTGACTTGCTTAACAAAAAACAAACATATTAGTGCTGTTTTAACATCAGTCCTGTAATAGCATCTCTCCCACTCCAATTCCAATATGATTTCTTAAATGTGAGAGGAAGGGAAGGGAGTTAGCTCATCTTGAAATTATATGTCCATGATATGTGCCCATTATTGACATTCCATTAGGAGCTGGAGTGATTTAGTTTATTCCTGAGCAGAGAAGGAAGAAAGGGAAGGAGGGAGGGAGGGGATTGCCACAATCAGGGAAGGCCTCTGATTATGGATCACTGTGCATGCCATCCCCCATGTAGATGGTAACAGTAAACAACCGACAGAAGAGTGAGCCTCTTGTCTCTTCTAACACAAGCTTCCATTTAGGGAAAACTATTTTTTCACATTAGTTTTTAAGATTCCAACAACTGCACAGAGCAAAGTTAACCTACATGGTGCTTAATGAAATTGTTTACAGTTTTGAATGTATATGGCTCTGAACAGATTCCAAAGAATTGTCAATTCCATGTGAACAGAGTTGCATTAAATAAGCTGCTCTATTCTAGCCAGGAAGCTATTTAGTAGTAGAGCTGTTCTCTAAGTAGGAAATATAATACATGCTGCATTCACACACGTTTCAAAAGCTGTGCTTGGTTTAAAACAGCTTGCATTGAGATCCCCAAAGTGAAAGTCATCAACCACGGTGGGCTAAAGGTGAACGTGTAACAAACATTTAACAGATCACACTGAAAGTCTGGAATGGAGGAAGAGTGAAATGGACAGAAGAGTCATGTCATCTCTGTTGGCCCAGCATTCTTTGCATTCACTTTTAAAAAGTCCATTTTGATAATGGGCCAGAGTTGAAGGAAACTCCCCTGCTTATGGCACTTCCAAGGTGAAAATGAAAAATTCTGATAAAGCTCACAGCCTTGAGGAAAATTCCAAGTGGCTCATTGCCTTAATTTTCTCTCATTTCACCACCCATTGTCAGCCAGGGCTGGAGGATAGACTCTACCTTCAGCTCGGCAGGCTAGATTCTACTCTCACTAGAGACCTTCACTGGTGATTTGAGTATTTCCCTACTCATTTATCTGTGTAGCCCTCTATTTAATAAACTCGAGATCTGCAAAGCACATTCCACGGAAGAAGTCTACACATAGCTGATGGGATGTGTGGGTGTGCACGCATTAGACAAAGAGAAAAGTTACTCCCTGAATGCAATGAGACAAATTATCCCAATTCCTTTGTAGAGAGGTGTTTTCCCCCTTCTTCTTCTTTCTTTTTTTCTGCATAAATAATATTTAGCTGAGATTTCACGTTCTTGGTTTTTAGTAGGATCCAACAGGTATGGGAAAGGGCCACATGACAATGGCCAGGGCATAGCTTAAAAGATCTCTGCCCTTCCTTATAAACATTTGTCTTAAAGCTCAAGGTGCCTTGTCACTGGCCCTGATTTCAGAGTCGGACCTCATAAAGCCAGCAACGTTAAGACCAAAATAATGTCATTTAGTGTCTGGGGTGGAGAGGGGTTAAAAAAAAGGATTAGAGGCAGACAGGCCAGGGATATTAAATGAGTCCATGACTAACAGGGTGTGACAGAAAGGGTTTTATTCTTTTCAACAAAACAATTCCCTAGGGCTGGGACCATTACTCCACTGTGCCTTTATCACCTTGGAATTTTTATGGTTATTTTTGATGAATTCACATTTTTGTAAAGGCTTTTTTGAAATGATGCCAGTTTTCAATTTTAATTAAAGTCGTAAATAATCTTAATTCTGCCTTAAAAGGTTTATTGTTTCTTACTTTTTTTATTATTGCTGCCAGGAAATATTTCAAATACCAAGCCCTGATGTGAGTTAGCAATTAGAATCTCTCCAAGGTCTAGTAACAACACTGTACCATGTAAATATTATACACCAGTACACCAGCACAAGGTTCGAACATGCGGATTGACTGATTTCAGGTTTATTAGCACTGTTTCTCCTGGGAGTGACATTTCCTCTTTTTATTGGGTGAAACAATTTTTTTCATTTTAATTTCCATAAATTAATCCATCATAGATCTATAAAGGATTTTTAAATCTTCAGATTAAAAAGACAGGTTAGAATTCAGAAAGTAAACACAGTAAACTTGTCACTAAAGACCAGGCAATGAAAGTCAGCCAAATCCAACTCAACCATCTGCACAAAACTGAGTGAGCATCAAAAGCTAAATCATCAGAGAGACAAAAAGTTATTTTACTTAAGATAAAATTATGACAATACTGAAATACTTGACATCCTATATAATAAAAGCCTAATATGCAAATTGACCAAACAGTGGAATGACCAGTGGAACAAACAGTTGCTACGATGCGCACTGACCACCAGGGGGGCAGATGCTCAACGCAGGAGCTGCCCTCAGCCCACAGGCCCAGGCCAGCCAAGGCAGGTGCCAGTGGGGGCCCCTGACTGTCCCATGGTCGCCCTACAAATCAACCCTGATTGCCAGCCAGGCCTAGGGACCTTACCCATGTATGAATTTCGTGCACCGGGCCTCTAGTTAGATTATAATACTGTTCCTTGTTAACTAGATTGCCTGTTGAAGGTTTGTCTGCAAATTGTCTATAAATTTATAATGTGTAATCTTAAAGTCTGATTTTCTTTTTTAAATTAGTGCTCTGAGGATCTTTCACATAAACTACTCTTCCTTTACAGAGGCTGAAATGTACCATATTTGAACAATAGAAACCATTAACAATTCCTGAAAATGTACATTATGTTTCCATACCTACTGTCACTACATATTGTAGCTTATTTGTCTCGATATGGGACTTGTATTCTGTCATGTCCATGACAACTGTTACTATCTATGAAGGTGCTCTCCAATCTCAGGTCAGATTTGCCATTACAGTAAAACCTAATTATGATCTGGAGAATGGTCATATTCAGGGGGAAAACACTCTCAGCAAGGGGTTTTTGTTTGTTTGTTTTTAACAAACACAACTTTTCTCTTCAAGTTTATAAGATATACACAGACAAAGACAAAAACCATTAGGCAGTAGTCCTGCTAAACATTAATGTATGCAACAATGATGTATTATTTTAACAATATTGCCCTGGCTGTTTGCTCAGTAGTTAGAGCATCCATCTGCAGACCAAAGGGTAAAGGATTTGATTCCTGAACAAGGGCATTGTACCTCAGTTGCAGGTTCCCCAGCCCCAGTAGGGGCATGTATGGGAGGTAACCAATAAATGTTTCTCTCTCTCCTCTCCTTCTCCCTCCATTCCATTCTCTCCAGAAATCAGTGGAAAAAATATCCTTGGTGAGGATTTTAAAAAAAAAGAATATTAAACATCTCCTTACAACTTTATCTATATTATAATATTACTACTCATTTAGCAGCTCCATTGCTCTTTTAAAATAAAAGAATATATCTAATCCACACCAAATGATCATCTATTATTGTTAATACTATTATATGTTGATAATAATCATCTATTATCAATTTATTGGGATTCTAATTAAAGAGACCTAACTATATTTATAGAGAAAAAAATGATTTCAACAATTGACTTACTAGAGTGGGTTTGTATATAATTAAGAATATCCTAATTATGCTAACCAAAATAAGCCAGTCAAAGGAAGATAAGTATACATGATCTCACTCATATGTGGAATCTAATGAATAAAATAAACTGATGAACAAAACAGATCCAGATACATAGAAGCATAGAGCAGACTGTTGACCCTCAGAGGGAAGATGGGGAAGAGTGGGTGGGTGGGAAGAGATCAACCAAAGAACTTCTATGCATATATGCATAACCCATGGACACAGATAATAGGGTGGTGAAGGCCTGGGGTGGGGACAGACTAGAAAAGGTTAATTTGGCGGGGGGGGAGGAAGGGACATATGTAAGACTTACAACAATAACAAGTTTAAAAAAATATTATCTATCACATCCTTCTAACAGGCATATTTCTAATAGGGAAGAGGTCAAATTATTCCATATATATGCCCTCAACTAACTGGCTTTGTGCTAATACCTCTCAAGGAAGAATAACAAAAAGACTAGAGAGCATTTTTTAACATAAAAAGGTTATATCCCTATAAACCATGAAAGAATACAAGATTCTAGGTAGCTAGAAGTCATGGCTGCTTGAAAACCATGGCCAAGAGGTTCAATCACTTGAAATAAGTTGAGTCTTAAACTTCCCTTAAGTTTGTTATGAAGGGCCCTTAAATGAATCAGGTACCCACCTGAACACAAATGAAATATTCAAAAAGCCACAGTCAAGTCAACATATTTTCTGCCATGGTCAGAGGATACCTGTTGGTCCAAAAGTTTACAAACTCAATTATTAGGAAATGCCTTGTGAGGTGGTAAGCTCCTCATCTCTTGAGGCATTGAAGCACAGCACAGCCAACCACTTGCTGGAGGTCTTATGAGGTCAGGAGAACAAGTCAGGTGGGTTGGCTGGTTGATCTTTAGCATTGCTTCTAAACCTGAGATACTATGACTTCTATAAACTTTGAAAGATATATTGATCCCTCATTGATGTCTATGTAATTTTAGGCTCAATTCCTTTCCCAGATTTTCATATGCAGTACCTATTAAGGAACATATCTTTTAAATCCTCACCCAAGGATATTTTTTTTCATTGATTTCTAGAAAGAGTGGAAGGGAGGGAGTAGGGGGAGAGAGAAACATCGATGCAAGAGAGGCACATCAATTGGTTGCCTCCCATACATGCCCTGACTGAGGGCGGGGAACCTGCAACCCAGATACATGCCCTTGACCCCATAATCAAACCCGGATGGACCCTTTCGTCCAAGGCCTGATGCTCTAGCCACAGAGCAAAATTGGCCAGGACAATAAATAATATTTTTCTAAGCATGGAGGAATGCTTCTATTCTTACTCATCCTAGAGATTAACCTACCTTCTTCATCGGAGTTAAAATTATTTTAGCCTATCGATATTTTATGAAAAAGCACTTATCTCCAGACAGGATTTCTGTTGTGCTGTTTTTTCTAATTCAATATTCTTGTTATTTGAACTTAATTTCCATAAAAGCCTTTTATTACTTTCCAATTTAGGAGACTTACACTTAATTTTCTCTGATTCCTATTCTACAAGCTCTCCCCAGAAATTCATATCTGGCTATATCAACTGTACACATCACAACCTTGCTATTACAGGCATCCTTCAGAGACATTTCAAGTTTGGTTCCAGAGCCCTGCAATAAAGCAAGCCACAGGTATTTTTTGGTTTCCCGATACATATAGTAAGTATAGTCTTATAAGTGTGCAGTAGCATTATGTCTAAAAAAAATGTACGTACTTTAATTGAAAATATTTTATTGCTAAAAAATGCTAACCATCATTTGAGCCTTCAGGGAGTCAATCTTTTGGCTGGTGGATGGTCTTATGAAAAATAATACCTGGGAAGAGCAATAAACAGAGCCCAATAAAATGAAGTATGCCAGTTATTTCATGGAAGATTTCTCTCTGCAGAGTCTAACACATATCACACCTTGAGATGTATACGAATTTCCAACGTCCTGCAGAAGCTCCCAGTATTCAAGAATTTAACTGCTTTTTCTGACTGAGTAACTTCTTTTTTAAAATTACCTTTTTCCTCGCTTGTTGTTCTTTGGAAGAATGAGCCTTCACATGCTTTCTTAGGGAACTTGGGTCTGTGTAGCGTTTGGTGCATCCTGGAATCTGACAAGCATAAGGTTTCTAAATAAGAAAGACAGAAAGAGATGGCTGTGGTTAAATCCTTAAAGTAACTGGGGAAGGTCTACTCAAAGACTTATTTATTGGCTTCAGAGCATGAGCAATTTCCAACCGACTGATATGAAATGTTGGGTAATACTTGAACATTTTAATGAGAAAGAGCCCAGTAAGTTTGCATCAAGGCAGAAAGGAGAGTAAACTTTCAAGAAACAGAGAGACTGCCTATCTTTGATGATTTTTAAGAGATTGCCATAGAGTGCACTTTTACAGGAATCTCTTGTGGCATTTTTTAAACATGGAAATTATTATTAAACATCTCTGGTCATACTTACAGTTATGTTCCCCTGAAAACAGTCATTGGGACTGTCAGAAACTAGGAAACACATATTCTTTAAGAGTTCAGGTATAAAGAAGCTGTAGAAAAGTCCAGAAAAGACTGGGAATGTTTCAGAAGAAACCTGATTCAGAAAGAGAGAGGGAGAGAATTAAAAGGGAAAATTAGTAGAAAATGAGTAGGAGACAGGTTTCAAACAACAGACACATGAAAAATCAGCCAGAGGGACATTAATGGTATTAGTTGTAGAGAAGTCATGGTACTAAGCCTGGGGTATATGAATAAGCCCTTGGTTGAGTGTGATGAGAACAGAAGTTTTGCTCCTCCAAATCCCCGCTGCTCCTGAGCAATGTGACGTGTGGGGCTTAAGGCTAACTCTGGAATCCTTTTTATTTTTGTACTGTAAAATTATTTCCGTTTGGGTATTAATATGCTAACAAAAAACTGAATTAAAACTATTCAAGGTTAGAATTATGAACTCAGTAATCTTTATGGGAAAACCATTTTCCTGTAAATAAAGAATCCACTTAGTGAAGAAAGGTATTTTATCCAAAATTCTGACAGCATTCAGCATAAGGAGTACTTACCGAAAGAGAATGAACACCTATATTTAAATAACAAATTATTTCAGCAAGTACAGTTTGCTCTTTAAAACAAATGTTTCATTTCTCTATGATTTTAAGAGAGCACATCAATTTGTTAAACACAATAAAAATTTAAACCATAGTAGTTTGGATCTTAAAAGTAAAAATGATGACTTCAACAAAATAAGACCCAAAGCACGGAGGTATGGAACAGACTGACATACCTCGATGTGAAGAGGTATGAGGGATAAGAAGAGATAAACCAAAGAACTTATATACTTATATGCATAGCCCATGCACATGGCAATAGAGTAGTGAAGACCTAGGGGAGTGGGTAAGGGCTGGGAGGAGGGGGGGAAAAGAGAGAAAATGGGAGATATCTGTAATACTATCAACAATAGAAAATACATTTTAAAAATATTTAATAAAGAAGTGATTTTTAAAAAATAAAAATAGCTGAGTTTTAAAAGCTACTGCATTGAACTGAATCATAAAATCATTATCTTAGGTAGCTTTCCTCAAAAGTTTTAAAAAAGGATATTTTTTAAAATTCCAAAATGATTTTAGAAACTGCTCTGAAGTTTGGTTAGCTAAAATTAGCTCCAAGCAAAGAAGGGTATAGTAGAACCCTAACACTTAGCCTCACAATAGTTCTTTCAAACTACAGATAACTAGCTAGAGTAGAAGCAATTTCTCAAGACAATCTTGTCTCATGAATGTTCATTCTTCCATGATAATGTTTAATGATAAATTGAAAAATTTATTGGATTCTACCCAGACCATTTTAGACATACAAAATAGGGCATTTTTTTAACATAATATATTCTTTTTTACTATTTCTACCTTTAAAAAAATACTGCTATTCACCAAATTTATTCATTTAATATTCTATTCTGTTGGTCCTAAAATCACTTAATTCAATTCAGCTGGAGGAGGAAGGGTCAATCTTATATCCATATTACTGTAATTATATTTCAGATATTTACTAGGCAAACCATCACATTTATTTATATCAGGAGATATTTCTGTTTAGAAAGGTTATGTGACATAGTTAAAATGACTTTTATCAATATGACTAATAGAGGCTAATATAAAATTTAATAAATATGTCAACTATAACGTCAGAAGAATATTAAATATGTATGAGAAGGTGTGTAGAAATCACAGTATCTTTTTGAAATTCAAATTCCCGTGTAGTTTAATAATAGACATCAGAATGTTAACACTGAAAAAGTACTGTCATGAATACATTATTTGCAAGAGCGTGGGATAAGAGATCTGTGATGTGTACAATGCATTTATCCTGATGGTTTTAAGTGAAGTGAAATTACATACAGTTTACCTGGCCTCATATAAGGAAAATGGCATCAAAACCTGAGACATACGAAGAAGAACATTCAACATAATTGAGAATATAAAAGCGAGTGTGGAGTCTAGAAAAAACATCTGTAAATGCTCTAAGAAGGTGTGATAATGAAAATCATAAAACTGAGCCCTAGGGAAAGAGTTGCTGATTCTTTTTAGATTACTTAAAGGTGAAAATACCAGCGGGTTTCTAAAGCAAAAGGCCACATTCACTCTCAAAACCCATGCCAGCCTCCACATGTTTATGTCAAGAAGAAAAGAACCAGAAGAAGAAATAAAAAGGTACAGTTGTTGGTATGGAAAATAATAATACAATAATTATTAAGTAACAATACAAGAATAAATTGTTTCGTGTGCTCACGACTGTAAATCTGTATATTGTGTGTCTTAGTACATTTTGATATCTGAATACTTAATTTAATGCCCAATCTGTAGTGGTCATTCGCTGTACTAAAATCTACTCTATGACAGCCCTTAAACTGCCTCTGCTTTGGACACAGAGGTTACCAAAGAACCCCTTAGTCCCAGGCAGCTGTAATATTTAGGATACTCATGACTACAGAAAAATGAGGGAAGAGCCAAACAAGGCCCCTCTGGCTCTTTACCAGGTTCCGTTGCTGCCCTTGGCATTATCCCTGTAACCTGCAGGCCATAAAGCAAACACCTTCACCACCCCACTATCTAAAGGGCACTTCCTCACACCGGGCTTCGGGCTGAAAGGTGGAAAGCTCCTGCCATTCTTACAGTGTCCAGATGCGTCCTCTGGTGCTTGGCACGGTCGCTGGAGTTACTGAACGCCTTCTGACAGCCCGGATGCTGGCACAAGTAAGGCTTCTCGCCCGTGTGACTCCGCAAGTGAATCTTGAGATTTTCGAGCCTTGAAAAGGCCTTCTTGCAACCTTCAAACTGCAGAGAGAAAACAATTTGAGGTTGTTGAGAAGGACTTTGAGAGCTTGAGTTTGAGGGACAGAAAAAAGTGTTCCTAGTTTGTACTTAGCCTAAAACAAAAAATAAAATCCAAACAGTAACAAATATTACTTCTAAATATATCTATATGTTTATGTAAACTGCACTTTTCTACTCAGTATACATGCCACTTTCTGTATCAGACTTGGGTCCCAAACTGAATCCTGTGATTACTTATGTCAGAGAGAATTCACTGTGAGCCATCTGGCTCAGTTAATAAAAATACAGTAATGCGTGTCTTAAAGACTTATTAAAAAATTAACATACTTTTCCATTTCCAAATTGGTTTAAATTGAAAGAACCAGGAAGGAAGAAACTTTTTACAACTAATAAACTAACAAGAAAAATTAGAGTGATGTATGAGAAAAAAAGTGAATTGAAGATCCAAGAGTTCAAGATGAAAAAGGTATGTGTAATTGAGTTATTATGATCATAAACTTGCTTAACTCTATTTTAAGGGGTTTTCCAACTCCCAAAAGATTGAACTTGTTAAGGGTAATGCCAAGCCTAATGAGATACAGTTTTTAAGCATGCTTTCAAAATGGTTCTAAAAGACATTTAATGCTAAATAATTTTCCTAATAAAGTAATGGTTTTATTTATTTTTATTTTTTAAAAAGAAATTTGGTTACCTAGTTCAAGAAGAGAACTAAAAATGAAAGACTGGCAAGTTCAAGAAATGCTTCATTGGTTTATCAATAATATTTACTAATAGTAATTTTTACATAATGCCTTCTGTGGGCAAAATGTCAGCCACCATTAGCTGGTCAAAGTGATTCCAATCCTTGAAATGACAATCTAATAAAGAAGATGTGTTAGTGCAAGCCTATAAAGGAAGCATAAAGGTGAGATGGGCATTTTTATCCTTTAACTCTCTTATTGGTGCTAAGCCCCAAAATATCTGTCACTTTGACAATTTTAATAGCTTTAGAATTTCCACTGAGAAACTTATGAATATGGGAAAAATTAATCAGAACAAAGCATAATATGTTTACAGCAATTAAGAAACCATACTTCTTAGAGAGGAATGCTTGTGTGAGGAGGGGGATAGGGAGCACAGAATATAAGCTAAAGTAAATACTAGATGGTTTCCATTCAAAATTAGCAGGTATTACCTAACCTTACTTCAAGATCTTTCATGAAACTCTTTGGTTCTCTTGCTTATTACATTAGATGATGGAGTACATTGTTCATGAAGGGGTGATCCAGAGCTGGCCAGGTTTTAGTTATTTGAATTTTCATTTTTAATGAAGGACGAACTAATGAGAAAAGATACTTAAACATGTCATAACTCCATCCTTTTAAGTTGTCCAGATTTTGTATGCTGAAGTATTTTAAGAAATATATGAAAGTTGCACTTATTTTTTGATTGAGAGTTATACATGTTTCATAGACATATGTTGGTTTATTTCAATTTTTATATTTTGCTTAAAATAATTTTGGTGTTTTCCTGATTTTTATAACTTTAGCCTGAACAGAAAATGATTGCTGACGAAGTCAACTACTTTTACAACAGAGTGAAAGATAGAATGCTATGTCGCTAGGGGAAAGGAGTTAAATGGCTTATTTCCACAGATTTTCAATTAGGTCACAAGTTTGAGAATAAAGGTGTTCAAAGTTAACCCCAATTCATAGCTAAGAGGCCTCTTTTGACCAAACCTGTTTTTAAGGTTCTCTCTGAATGACAACTTACAGCAAACTCTTGGAGCTCAGATTATTTTACTTGGAATCACTTGATGGACCACACTTAGGTCTAAAATGAGCCTGTGGTTTTGAACACATCAAGCCCGTAGCATATTTCATACCAAGGCTCTTTTGTAGGTGGACACCATTCTGGGGCCAGTTCCAGGGGTGCATACCCAGACGTGGGAAGGCCCCAGCATCCACTCCCTTCTGCAGTCCCCAGATCTTGGTAAAAGAACAGGCTGCACTGTTTCAGCACCAACATGGGAGTGGAGAGCCACTTGAGAATAGATTAATGAGTTTTTTGTGAGTATTGGACAAACAAGACCCCTGGATCTACCATGAAGTGATTAGAGTAGTGATGGTGAACTTGTGACACGCGAACTCATTTTTTTTTTTGGTTGATTTTTCTTTGTTAAATGGCATTTAAATATATAAAATAAAAATCACAAATATAAATCTTTGTTTTACTATGGTTGCAAATATCAAATGTTTTCTTATCAAAGTTCCTAAAGTGCAAGGTCCCTCCTGAGATTTAAGGTTAAAATCATCACTTGACTGCTCATGTTACTGTCACCAACCAACACTGACACAAAAATTGACCAATATACTAGTTTTAGGTCCTTTCTTACTGGACTGGCTATGGAACCCAGAACTGAGGGCCCAGTGACACACAACTAGACGAACAGGCCTGAGGTTGCCTGTAGTTCAAACACAGACCCTATATGAGAAGACAACAAATAGATTCTCAGCATCCAGCAAGATAGCAGGAGGTGGTAACATGGGAGGGGAGTGATGGTGGGCAAGCATCTGGTATACATTAGTAATTTCATCTAAATAGCATTACTCTCCCCCCCTTCCCCCAACTAATACTGAGTAAGCCCTATGAGTGTGGCACTATGTGTTAGGTAGTGGGGGGATCAAGATGAATACAATGCAAACGTCGCTCATGGAAGATGGAAGCAAAGCCTGGGCAGGGCACATACTGGTGAACCTTGAGTAGCGATTCTCAAAGCTGGTGCACCTACGTCTGCCTCATCAGCATGCCCTGGGAACTTGTCGGAAATACAAATTCTCTTGTCCCGCCCCAGAATTATAGAACAAAACCCCGGTTCTGGGGCCCAACATCTGAGTGTTAACAAGCCCTCCAAAAGATTCTGATGCAACAGTGTGCCAGCGAGTTAGGGATGCCATTTATTGTAATCACTGTCGGTTTTCTTATGAAAATCTCCTGACATCAGTGGGTGTCACTCGGGATTTACCCATTTCTAACTGGGACAAGAGTCCATGGACTAGCAGCAGCGCTGGACTGGAAAGGAACATCTCCAGTCCAGGGTTGGGCAAGGTTATCTCCTCCTGCACTGCCAATGGGACAAAATCTCAGAATGCCAGTCTCATACTAGGAATTCTTTAAACTCCCCACACTCTTTAATCTGCTGCCAGGCAGATGTCGGGTTCTGAAATAGGTAGGGCTATAAGTTCCCTCTGTGGCATCCTTACCACAGAACATCTCACGTTTCCAGCGCCCACTGCAGTCCCCCTATTGAGAAAAAGCACTGAGGGGAGCCATCATTTTCCATTTGCACATTTCAGTGGCTCTACAGACACCTAAGAGAATAAAACATAAGACTGGAAGTGACAGAACTTTAAATCTCACTGGGTCTGAAAATACTGCGTTGCATGAAGCCTTGCTCTAAGAAATATCTCGTTAAGTCTATGGCTGTTTTCAAGTAACCAACTTTAATTAATAAGTATAAGTTGCTTTAAACCTAGAGAACCCGAGCTTGCATCACTTTGCTAATTCAGGAGATTATTTCATATTTAAAGGATCACAACGGAACTGTAATCACCATCTCTATATATTGGCTTGATTACAGATTGTTGACATTAGGTGGCATTACGATGACCTTTGAAATATTACTTTCCCTTTCTATTAGATGCTTTTGTGTAAAATTCTGAAACTGAAAGGCTCATTAGACACCATTAAAATAGGATTTATTCCATATGTGTAACCAATAATCAAGGAGACTATTACTCCCTCCCCTAATCAGCTACTTAGAGTGCTGAGGAGCACAAGTTCATATTCAAAGTAGTAATAATGGCAAACCTTTCCTGATCAGGTTTCTATGCCACTAAAGCCAACAAAACCCAAACAGAAAGGAGTCTATGATGCTGGACATGCTTTTAGAAACATACATTTGATTTCAATGGAGGCCCAGTGTTTATAACCCTTGGAAGTACAAGTTTTACAATTTAGTCAGTCAAGACCAATTAATCCCATTAGTGATGGCTGATACCATGATATGCTGGGCAGTGCCTGGAAGTGGGTGATGAATTATATGTTAATTTACATCTTCCACTTAAATAGCCCAAAGACAACAGTGATGAAAGGCACTGGTGGAAAGGTCAGCAAATATTTCTAATGCAGTGGATAGAACCAAGGCGACTTCCACAATAAGCTCAAGAATTCAAGTCCACTTGAATCATGGACGTACCTGGAAAAGGGGAAAACAAATGATGGCCTCTCCTGTGACTCAGAGAGGCCAAAGGATTAGCTAAGGACCAAGGGCCACCTCAAAGACCTGAGAAGAGGTGAGAAATCTGACTCACGTATTCAGCTGAGGTTTAGCAGTGCCCTTCTGGGAGGGCGCCTCCCAGCATTATGTACTCATGAATACCCTGGAATCTTGTTAAAACGCAGATTCTGATTCATAGGTGTGCCCTAGGGCCTGAGATTCTGTGTTTCTAACAATCTCCTAGGTCCGTGGTCGGCAAACTGCGGCTTGCGAGCCACGTGCAGCTCTTTGGCCCCTTGAGTGTGGCTCTTCCTAAGCCTTAGGAGTACCCTAATTAAGTTAATAACAATGTACCTACCTATATAGTTTAAGTTTAAAAAATTTGGCTCTCAAAAGAAATTTCAATCGTTGTACTGTTGATATTTGGCTCTGTTGACTAATGAGTTTGCCGACCACTGTCCTAGGTAATTCTCTAAATGTTGAATGTTTGAAGTCACACTTTGAGAAGTAAGGTTCCAGGGATCATTAACTCTCCTCAGGTTGAAAATGTACAGTTTAATGAGGTTTTTAAAAAATATGTTTTTATTGATTTCAGAGAGGAAGGGAGAGGGAGAGAGAGATAGAAACATCAATGATGAGAGAGAATTATTGATTGGCTGCTTCCAGCATGCCCCTCACTGGGGATTGAGCCCAAAACCTGGGTATATATGCCCTGATCAGGAATCGAACCATGACTTCCTGGTTCATAGATTGATGCTCAACCACTGAGCCATGCCGGCTGGGCAGTTTAATGAGTTCTGTGGGGGGTTTTTTTAAAGAAAGCAATAAAATAAATAAAAGTACTAGAGCAAGAATAAAAGAATAAAGAAAGGGCTTGCTTTTGATGAGCCAAACTATGGCAGTTTCGTTCTTAAAAGTGTGGAAGAGTAAAATCTAATTTTAAAATTTAAGTTGGGAAGATAACAGAAAGTGTTGTCTGGGGGGAAAAAAAGCAGAAGAAAAACCAGGGGGAAAAAGAGACAAAGAATCAAAATAGAAAAATTGCAGAAGCACATGGGGCCATCTGATTTTGTTTCTTCTTCAGTCTTGTTCGCATTTGGACATATGGTTTGCCTTGTGCCACCCTGTGGTTTCTGTTCCCAGTGCATCCTTATTAGATGCTCCAGCAAATCTTAATATTTACCACAGCAGCCTGTAGAAATTGTTACACATAAAAGGAGAGAAAGAAAATAATTCAAATGTTTTGAAGCTTTCAAAAAGTATCTGTTTCCTGGATTGATTACACTGAGGAATGTGGAATTCCTTCCTCACCCTGTCTCATTCACAATGCTGCAACAGGATGGAGATGCCGCAGTCTTCTCGCTTTGTGACCTTACTCATGTTTCAGTCTGATCTGCCCCCCATGCCAGGTCCATCACAGAACAACATACCCACAGAAAAGGAGTTTTTATGTTTCCTTTTGCTTGCTAAAAGGTAATATCTGATTTTTTAATATTTCAAAGATTCTACCCAGAAGAATAGTGGCCTCATTGGAAAATTATTTAACATCATGGCAGGGTTAACCCCAGTTAACTTGAGAGTGCTCTTTACATCAAGGAAATTGGTGCACCCCACACTGATTTTCCAAAGGTTCCAAGTATCTAAATAGACTTGCAGTGCATTTCTGATGACAGCCTTCAAAGTTGTCTGGCCCTTCAGTTTGGCTGGGATCGCTGGAGGGGGAAGAGACTGACACTTTGGCCTCAATGAGTCAGTCAACTACTTCAGGGCCTGCCACTCATCTGGCGTTCTGAAGTGACCTACAGGACTCATTTATCCAGATTTTCTGGAACTATTAAAAATTTTGTAGAATTAATATAAAACCCTTTCTGTAATGTTTTCCTAAGCCATAATAAAGAGATCCCAGTTACTATGTTTTTCCTTCTTATTTTAGTGTACAAAATGAATCTATTAACGAGCTCATAAATACAAGTCCTTGGCCTGTTGTGCTTCTTGTTTTTGATTAAGAAATCTGTATAAAACAAAGGTTACCTGAATGCAGTATGCGTGTGTTTCTTATTCATTTATGGCAATTTGTTGCTTTTTAGCATTTTGGGTCATGAGTAGCAACTGTTCCTTAAAAGGGTGTGCTAAATGAGGTGACAAAATAAGTGAGGGTGAACTTAAAAAATGAAAATGGGGAAAATGTTTTCGAGAAGCCACAATGTAGAGCAAAATAGATTATTTCTGTGCCAACATTTGAACCATATTAAATTTTTATGGAAATTATGAAGTATCTGGTTTATAACAATTGCAAGGGGCGGGGGACAAATGGAAGCTCATCATGGGCATTATATTCACAGCTGGGAAAAGAATACTACACAGAGCAACACTGGTATTTAAGACAGACTGTACGGCCCTCTCCAGTTACTCAACAAATATAAAATGCCATATATTATTCATGTTGTGTCAATACAACACCAGAAAGCTACAATTTCAAGCAAATAATTATTTCTGTGCGTGGATAAATCATAAAACTGGTTGTCTGTGATTGTTTAAACATAACAATAAGTTAGTTGCCTGATATTTTGTTGTTGCTGTTTATTAGCATTGATTTCCTGCAACTCCAAATATATATCCACCAAAGGGTATACATTTCAGAGATTCATAGTCACACCTCTATAAATGCACTTTGATTATATGTCAGTAGAACAAATATATTTAAGACTATGTGACTGGCCCTACATAAATGTGTAAAAGCAACCAAATCATTTCATCCCTATACCTGTGTTTCTGACCACCACACAGCTAGACATATTTCTACATACATATATCTACACCAGCACAATACATCTAGGAAGTATATATATACACCTACATATAGAAGCTCCTTTGAGATGTTTTGTTACTCAGTATTAATGAAAACACTTTTTCAAACTCTTAAAGTCAAGTCTATATACCAGGTATTGAGTTTCTTGCACATTCAGCACTTTATTAGGCTCTGTGGATGTACAAAGGAAACAACACACTCAAACTTACATTTTCTGCATTCCTAGAACATTCCAGGAGATAGGTATATACCCAGAATGAGGTTTTGAATCTGACCCAGCCTGCTCCAACACCCCCAAATTATTCGCTATCTACTAAAGGTAAAGAAACAGAGAAAATGGAGGAAATGTCTTTGGATTTTGTGCATTATTTGGGGCATTTAAAAAAATGTCAGAAACATTCTCTAAAACTCGGTTTTTCTAAAAGATCTCTCTAATTTCAGAAGACAGGTAGGGATAGATGACGCAAGAGAACTAAGTAAGCAAAATGAAAGGAGAAGTGAGGAAACAGAGATGGTGTGCCCTGTATGTGGTCAGGCCCGTCCTCCCTCTGCCCTCCCACCCTCCCACGCTGGCTCAGGGCCAGTCCAGCTGCGGCTCCTTAATTAAGCAGTGTGCTCCTCTCAGCCCCTGTGCCACTGCACGTGCTACTCCCTGTGCCTGGCGACATCCTCCCGACCCTTCTTTAGCTGGGTGTCATCGCCTCTGTGATGCTTTCCTTTGTGCTTTCACCAGGGCACAAGGGATCACTCCTCACTTACCCACTACACCTTGCCCACTGACTTGCTAAAACATGTAGCTAATTGGATTGTTTGTCTCCGCCACTAGGCTTTGAGATTTATGAGGACAAGGGACTGAGTCTTATTAATCTTTTTATTGCCGACACTGGGTATAGTGCTTGGCATATATTCAAGTGACCACAGAACACTTGCTAAATAAATGCTAAACAAAATAGCCAGAATGAACTCTTTGTAAAATAGCATATTGATTTCCTAGACTTCCTTGTGTAGTAAGCTCATTAAGACCTTTTAATTAGGTAGGGCCAGTTGCCGCTCATGATGACATCAAATGGTCAACATCGCAAAAGCTATAAAATGCATTTATGGGTTTTGCTGGAGTTTAATGTTCTATGGAACAACTGTAAAACATGATTTAATTATCTTAAATCTAATTATGCGAGGAAACAATACTAATAACAACATATGGTTGTATATTTTGCATGTGGATGAGATGCATGAAATTCTTTATTGACGTGCTGAGAAATGTGTAGTAATGCTGCTGAAGTGAGTGAACTGTTTTCATACCACACCCTTTTCCAAACTTGAGCTAAACATACACAGGCCCATTTAGGAACATGTTATGTTATTAGCAATAATTCAAGGCACATAAATGTGTGCCTTCTTCATGCATAAAGGAAAAGAAACTTTTAAATTGCCCTTTAAAAGTTGAGTGAATACGCTCTCAAATATGCCAGGAAAGAGCCTTTCATCAGAGCGTCTCATGCAAAGAAAAAAAAAAAAAACCACAAAAAAACCTTTGGGATCTTGCCCTTAATTGCCCTGAGTCAAATAACCCCAAAGAGCAGGTCAAGAAATTCCCCATGAGGCCATGCCTCTGTCCATCCTATAGCCAAGCTCTCTGAATGGGAGGCAGACACCACAGTCCCCTGTAATCCCAAGTTATCATTATGCCCAGCTCCAGCGCTTTCTGTGTTGAAAGTACAGGGGGTACAGCAAGGCATGGGCCCCACCTTTCCTGTTGGCAGTGGATTGGCTCCCCTGTAATTGTCTTTGACGGCAAAGATGAGAAATGCCACTGCTTGCCTTCAGTTTTATTAAGGATTGGCATGCTTGGTTTAACAGAACTAAGCAATATATTTATTTACTGTGGTGTTTCCCAAAATGATTGCTGAATTCTGTCATCTCTTGACTGAAAAACTGTTTGCTGGTTGCAACAGAATGTATGCTAACATACGTACAGCAACACAAACCTCTGAGACAAACTGTTTAAGTCAATTTGCTATCAGACAGGCACATAGGTGCAAATATGTGCATATGCACTTGTGGGTACAGCCACGGGCACACACTTTAACACTCGCACACATATCCCACACAGATTCTGTAATAAATGTATGTGTTTGAGATCTGTGTGCAGGGGTGTAGAGGCAAACATGAATTTGCCAAGAGAGAAAAGGAAATTCACACATGAAGAGAATAATTTACCATAAATTGGCCCACACTGAGTTTATTCCAAAAAACAGAGTGCAAGATGCCAAACTTTTAATGGCTCTTACTATTCCAGATTTGGCCCTGACAAGCTTTGGAAGAGATGCAAGTGGGCAGGAAAGATGGGATTAAAAAATTAAATCTTAAGCCTTTTCACTTTCAAATGTAAAATTTCCACCACTGTGACAGGAGGAAAGAGGATGGCAGGGATATTTTCCTGACACTGTGCTTTTCTCAACAAAAAGCCATCGATTTTCATTATGCATCACTTAAATATGAATCCTGTACTTGCTAAAAGTCATCTGCAACTGGCTGCTTAAAAAAAGAAACAGATATGAAAATAATGGAACCCAGACCTTGCATTAGCTCTGGCAGCCATAGCAAAGGTGTGAGCTCAGAGTGATGCCTCCCGGCAGCCCCACAGTCCCAGGATTGACAATCTTTTGTGACAACCCACTCTGGTGCATCAAAACCACTCCCTCGCTTGCTTCCAGAATGCATCACTTCCAGTTTCCTTCCTTTCACAGCTGAGCTTTTCCACATGGCTTTCCTGTCACATGCCTGACAGGCACACAGCAGATTCATAGAAAGCCTTCCATTTCTTCCACTTACTCTTCTTCCCTGTTCTGTTTTTAACACCTCCCCCTCCCCCCTCCCCCGCCCCCACCCAATCCTATCTCTGAGCCCTTCTCCTTCCTGGTTCTTGAGAGAATCGCTCCTATACCTTTGCCTCTTCTTCCTATATGCCCACGGTTTCCCCCTGGGCAAAAAACTGTCATTAAATCCATTGACCCTTTCCAGTAGTGGCCTTTTAGGTTTTGAGATCAACAGGATATTTAATCACCGTATGCATGCATTGAGTTCAACTCCCAAAATTATTAGGAAAAAACCTTGGCTGAGAATTACAATCTCAATCCTCTTGACTGTTCTACTTAACGCTACTCCAACCCTTTTCTCTGCAACTTAATTCCACTCATCCCAAGAATGATAGGTTTACATGAAATTCTACCTACAAATGTCAAGGTCCAACCAGTAGATCACCTCAGATGTTTTAATTTGATGAGAATATTGCTCTATTATTTAGAGTACTTGGCTTTTTCATTGAGTTTAAACTGTGATTGCTATTCTTCAAAGAAATAAAAAGTGAGTAAAATGTGTTTTTTCTAAGCTATGTTTCTTCTTTTATTTTATCTCCTCAGCCATCCTACAGAGCCAATAATCCTGATATGAAAGTACTTGGCACACAGTAATTTCTCAATGAAAGTTAGCCATTATTATTATCCTTTATGTATTCAAATTATCTAGTATTATTGTCTCCATTTTTACAGTGAAGGGGATTGAGGCCTAGAGAGGTGAAACAACCTGCCAAAGTCACCCAAGTGGCAGAGCAGTAATGAGAATCATGGCCTTCTGGCTCAAATATTTAACCAAGTATTTCCTCCACACAACTCCAAGGGAATGCTATTTCTCAAGAGTTCAAACAGATAAAGAAAGAAATGTGTAATGGAAGGAATCCAAATGTACTTTTTCTTCTGTTTCTTTATAAAGTGAAAAATATTAGTTTAAATTCACTGTAGCCAATAGGGTCAATGTCCTAAATTATATAAATCATTTTTACTAAGTCTGAGCATAGAAAGAAGTCATTAGTAATGACTATTGTGAGCCTTATATTCTTGACATAATCTTTCTAACTGTAATTCTATTTTTTTAAAAAAAAATTGGTATGCATCTGTAAGCCTCTCAGATGCTTGGGATGCTTAGAATCAAATGCAAAGTGAGACCTGGAATGAAACAGTCCACCTGAGTATTTTAGATGGACCTCAAGGCTGCATATTCAGCAAATGAAATACCTTACTCATTGCATTAAATAAAGGGATTCCTGAATTTACTACCAATTTACCAATGGTGACAAAACTTGGTCCTTCTTAGATGTGTACTTGGGTAAGCCTTTCTTCAAAGTAATTTTACGTATAGCGAAAAGAGATGTCTTGGAAGTTCCCATAATCTAATAGGTGCCTAATATATATTAGGTACTCGATGCATGTTTTTTAAAAATGTTTAATTGATTGAATGTTTGCCTAAATATTTGTTGTAGCACTTTTAATTCCATGTGAAGCAAATTCCCCCAAGAAAGAAAAAATGGCTCATTTCACTATTTTCCTTTGTTGGATATAAGAATCCAGTCTGCAGCACATCAAAGGCATGTAATTACAATTTGTTAAACTTGGCCTACACCTCTCCTCTGAGCCCCAGACCCTACTATGTATTCAGTATCTCTATACTGATGGTTCACAGGCACAAGTAAATATTCCAACAAGTAACAATGACATTTTCCCCAAAACGGAGTCTTCACTCCCTGCTCTCTATTCACCCAGCAGTGTAAACCCAATCGGGAAGTAATCCTTGACATCTCCTGCTCCCATACATCCATTCCTAATTTTCAAGTCCTCAAAAGTACCTCCCAAAATGTTCACTTCTCTCCATCAAATTTAACCTCCCCTACTCTATCTAAGCCGCTGTCCCTTAACTGGTCTATTTCAATAATCTCCTCACAGGTCTCCCCCATCCACACTTGCCCCCACCCACCACCTAGTCTCCACACTGCTGCCACAGTTCTCTTTTGAAAACTAGTAATCTGACCGTATCACTCTCCTGTGTCAAGTTCTTCAAAGGTTTCCCACTGGTTTTGAATAAAGACCAAAGCCTACTCATGGCTTAGAAGCTCTTGTGTGATCTGGCTCCTGCCCACTCTTCAACCTCTTTACCTCACCCCTGTTCCCTCTTGCTCCCTCCCTTATCTTATTAAGCTACACTGGTCTTTCAGTTCCTCAAAGGTGGCATGCCTTTCTCACCCCAGGGCATTTGTACATGCTATTTCCTTTGCCTGGAAAAATGTTTTCCTCCTATTTGCCTGGTTAAATCCTACTCATCATTTAGAGATTAGCTGAAATATCCCTTTTTGGGGAAACCATTTTCTGTCCCCAGGCTTAGGTTTATCTCTCATGAACGTGCTCTCATAACATCCCCAAGGAATGTGAGCTCCTTTAGGACAAGAACCAGGCTGGTCTTTTTCGTGATGCACTAGTGTTAGTCCCAATGCAGCTTTGTTAAATAATTGAAAAATGAGGTATTATATATTAAAATGCAATTTACTTATTTTAAAATGCTTTCTTTTCCTCCCTCCCTCTCTTTCTCTTTTTAAAACTTTGTTTCTAGGGCTAAAGAGCCACTCAGAACAACTGTATGCTCATAGGAACAGTGCTTGTTCTAACAAACAATGGAGGATAATGAAAGATGAGTAGAACTTAAAAAACAGACCCTCAGGTCTAGAGGAAAAAAGACAACACTTGTGAAGCCCTCTATAACTTCTAAGTGCTGTATGAAATGCAAATGTTTTCTAGATCCCAACTGCACACACAGAAATATCTCAACTCATTTTGACAAAGTTATCCACAAGGGAGATGAATAAATAGCTTCACTAAATACATATGGTGCAATTATACCCAGCAATAAGTGACAATAGGTCTTGCTTTATAGTAATCTAAAAATCCAAAGCTCAATTATTTCAGCAGCTCAGTAAATAATACTGAAAGGATGTGATGGTAAAGCAACTTAAGAACAGACTGTATTAGTAAATGTTAATGATCTCTTTATGATCCACAGAGCCACTTCTTTTTCTTCTGAAAGAAAGCTTTTTGTAAATTAAGAAAAGAAAAAAAATAGACATCCATGAGCTACAGCCAAGAACAAAATGAAAGCAGGGAGTACTCCTTTTGATCTTTCAAGGGTAGTATTTAGTTAAAGAATGTATGCTGGACTACAGAAAAACATGACCAGAAACAAGAGTGTTTGGGACCTGGAAAATACAGTTGCTGGCAGCTGGCCTTTAAAAAATATATTTGTAAGGAAAAAATTTTGTAAAAAGGGACCTGTCTCCATAGCTCCAAATTTCAGGGCAAACTGACATAGACTTTAATGAAAGGGGTCAGTTTCAGACTTCTTTTTAGAATGCAGAAGCACTGCAAGTAATTGGTATAATTAGCAGTTCAGATATGCAAATCAAATTCAAACTTAAAATGACTTAGGTGGAAAGGAAAAAGAGAAGGAGAAAGAGAAGCAGGAAAAATCAACCTTGGCCCTTCTGGGTGATGGGTCAGCTCTCATGTGGCTAGAGCTGCAGGGAGATAGATGGGGACACTGCTGATTACTTCGTGACATCCACGCTGAGGATCCTAGCCACAGGATCCATCCACGAAGCTGCCTAGCCACAGATCCACCCAAGAGAACTTGGAGACTGACAACAAAGCAGATCTGCAACTACTGCCCTATTTAGAGCTCTTGTTTGCATGCTCTCTGGATTTGTGGTGTTTATTATTTTTCTAATTTGAGCAAACCATGTAAGTTTTTGGCGCCTCAAAAAATAAAATCATATGGCCAGTAAAAAATGTTTACTTAAGGGAAAAAGTTAGCTGAAGGGCATTGGTTTCCTTCTTGCCTCAGCAACCTTACTACTGGGAAGTGGTGATCTACCTTACTGCTCTTCTGTCTGTTTGCGATCCACCCACTCAAGGCCCATTAGAGCAGCCACAGGGGATGCCAGGGCATGCTCTGATCCTTTGGACATGACCAGGCTCACTCAATTTCTACTTTCTTTGCACACTTTACTTTTCCTGCATAATTCTTTAATTCTCTGCCATTAAATAAAATTTTCAGCCACTGTCTGCCTAAGGTCTGCATCTGTCTTGTCCATCCCTTTGTTTCCAAAACCTAGCAGAGTGTCTGGAACCTGTCAGGTGCTCAATAAATAAAAATGACAAAATCTGGGGAGGATGGGTAATATTAGGTCAGATCATCCAAATATCAATAATCATTTATTCAGTGATCAAAGGCCAATTACCAAAAGTTTATCAAGGATTATTTGTATGGAGACCTGAAACAATCATAGACCAAGCAGCATCCTAGAGTACAATGTGCGCACAGATTTCCTGAGGAAGTCATTACAGGGCCAACTCTGATTCAGCAGGTCTGGAGTGACGCTCGAGAATCTGTATTTCTAAAAAAACTCACAAGAGATGCTGATGGATCCCAGGCCACACTTTATATTGTAAGGTCCTAGAGGACAAATTGACAACCCAAACAGCTTTTCTCCCTTGTGATCTTACTTATTTTGCATTTAAAAAAATCACATGGCAATTATTAAGTAGGTGGTTCCTGGTTTACATATTCACACAGATGTCTGGTTGAGGGGTGAGAGTCACCATTTCTTGGTTTTCTTTGGAATTTGGGGTCTGCTCTACATACATTCTTTCTGGTAAACGTATGTTGTCAGGAAATTTAGCCATTTCCTTACATTATCCCAATGAAAGATTTACTTACATCAAGAGATTTTGGCCAGGAAAAAAAAAAAGATCTTGGATTTTTCTATAGGACGTCCTTTTTATATTAAAATCTTTTGAGAATATTTGTCTTTTTCTAGTTCTTTGGAAAAATTAGTGCATATGCAGAACTCAGCTGTTTATAGCACATAGAAGCTCCTCTTCATGAGGATATCATTCCATTTCTGTGATCGATGCTGCATAAATCTTTCTTTCCAGCAGTTTCCAAGCCATTTTGGGAAGCCTGAAATAGGCTGATGGGTAATGACATTTTGATCTTTTACACCAACTTCCACATCTATTAATATTCAATTATTCCTTTGTGAAGTGACAGGGTTTAGATTGTCTCCTTAAACAAATGACACAATAAAACAGATGTTTCTTGTGGGCAATAGCTGAATGTCTCTTTGTACACAAGGTCTTGTGCCTCACACCACAATGCAAAGAGCGGATCCATGCTTAATGATTTTCCTATGGACTAAAGGTAAAGAGTTTTCAATATCTTTTTGATAACAATCCTTTTGCTAGTACTTGATGCAGCTATGCCAGAGAAGTCCTGCCAATGGTAATTAGACTTGCTTATCATGTAAATATCTCTTCCACCTCCAACACACACACACACACACACACACACACACACACTTCTCGAAAAAGTCAACATGTGGCTTTGTGTCTCTTGTACACCAAGCAACATATCAAAATCCAAATTTAGAATCCTAATTCACAATACCACTTCTTTCCCTTTTTTCTCCTCTTCACTTGGAGTAAATTAAATTCAGTCTTTGTTGGAATGAAATGTAAAATGTGTTTCACACATACATTTAACACTAATCTGTTCTCCCTACCTTAATTATGCTTTAAATTTCTGTTCCAGGGACTCAATTTACTTTCATAAATATTCATTGATTCTCCCCCCATCTCCATTACTGCTAAACATTCCCTCCATTTTGCATTTGGAGAAACTGAGGCACCAAGAAGGAATCTAAGGGTTGTCACTTATTACAACGGTAGAGCTGAAAAATGGGACTTAGAGGCTCAGTCTGATGAAGAGGCACCCCTCCGCCCAGGCTCAGAAATAATGGCACAGTGTTCTGGGGACTCAACCAGAGATACCCTGCTCATATTCTAGGCACAGCTATGCTCAGTATTTTCTTTCCCTAGTACAAAGTGCACTAACAGAATAGCTGCCCTGTAGTTAAAGAGAAATGATTACAGAAAAGAACAGTTGGAGAAAACAAGCAAAAGTACTTGGATTTTAGTCAGTGGGAGTCCATCACACTAACTAATGGGCTGAGAATGTTTCTATTTTTTTCACGAAGTAATCCATATGCAAATTTCCTGCAGTATTCAATATGCACTTCCAAGCTCAGTAAATGTTTTCTATTCTTTGCTCCTTAGCTCTCTCAGCTTTTTCCAATTAGGCCCTGTTTATTTAGAAAAAAAGAGAAAATGTCTAAAGAAAGGATTAAGCTCTGTATCTTACAGCGAAAGAACGAATATTAGAAATTCTTTCAGGATCTAGAGGATGCATTTTTTACTCATCCTCCCCGCTGGGATGGGTAATGAGAATAAAGTAAAGGGGGGCGGGAGGGATGAAGCTTTTTACTTCATTTGGTTTGTTCAGCTGAAAACATGCCTTTGACATTCTGGAACTAAATCCAAAATTCATGACAATTCAGACAATGGTGCACACGGAATAAGCCTGTGGGTAAAAATAAATAAATAAGAGAGAGATGTGAAAGCTCAAAAGGACCCACCTGGTGAGCAGAAGTTCTGCAAAAGCAAGAGAATTCATATCGTGAAGGGGACAAGGGGACAGGCTGGGGGGGGGGGGGGGGGGGGGGGGGAGAGAAAAAGCATAAATGGCTGTAGCTAGCATCTGCATCAAGTGAGGAGGACCCAGGAAGCAAAGCTGTAAATCAGAGAAATGTCTCAAAATCATGGCTTCTCAGGGGAGAACAGAGGGGAAGATCATGAGTGAGAGTCAGGTCTTTCCATTTTCAATCACTACATCCATGAAGATATGTGGTGTTCTGTCTGTCTCTTTTAGGATTTAAATGGAAATGTGAAGGTAATGTCATTTTGTGCTTTTTCTTTTTCTTTTTTAAAGGAAGGTAGTTTAATCCAGGCTTCTCAATAATCCCTCCCTCCCCCGCACTTGAATTCCATGCAAGACATAGAGACAAAGGTGTCAGGATGCCTGAGAAGGAATTTCTGCCACTGAGAATGGCCTACTTCAAAAGGCTGTTGTGAAGTTCAAAGATTTTACACATACATAATATTTTACAAAACTTAAATCATTGGATCAATGAAAGAAGAGTCATGAGCAGTGGTTATAGCTGGCAAAAGATTAAAGAACAGGAAATATCCAAGATGCTTCTCAGAATGCATTCTGACCAAATAGGGTTGTGAAGGGTTAAGCATGAAAAAATGTCAGATTAATTTTTCTCTCCCAGCATTTACAGACTCACAAGTCATAGGGCAAAACCAATGGTAAATTATATTTAAGGGCAGAATGTTCACCTGGTGATTAAATAATATATTGGGTTCTTCAGAAATCCCCCTATTGAGTATGGTTGTCTCAGAGATAGAGCAGAAAGAAGCAAAATCTAGGGAAAGTAGGGTGTCAACATATCAACAGGGAAGAGTTTCCCTTTAATGGCAGTATGGAAAGAGGAAGGAACATGAATGAGTAATGTAAATGCACAAGCCAGTGGCTAGGATGAGACCAGCCTGCTTCCTTCAAAAATTTATTTTACTACATTCTCTGGATTTAGTAAAAGAAGAAGAAGAAATAAAACAACAACAAAAGATTTCTTCAATTTTTCTCAAACCACCTGCTTACACTGTGCATTGAAAAAACACACAGCCTGGCTGGCTTGGTTCAGTGGATTGGATCCTGGGTTCGATTCTGCACAAGGGCGTGTGCCCAGGTTGTGGGCTTGATCCCCAGTAGGGGGCATGCAGGAGGCAGCTGATCAATGATTCTCTTTCATCATTGATGTTTCTATCTCTCTCTCCCTCTCCCTTCCTCTCTGAAATCAATAAAAATACTATATTTACACACACACACTCACACACACACAAAATGTTGTGGTAAAGTTACCCAATGATCATTTATAAAAGTTAAATTCTATTCCTCAGTGTGGCAGTTGAAAGAAAAAAAAAACTACCTTCCACAGTTTTTTTAAAAAAAATTTTAAGTTTCAAGACAAAGCAAATGTTCTTAAATTTCAATTGCTTAAGTCTCAAGCTTAGAGAAAAATAAACTAAACAAAAGGCTGCCAAAAATCTAGGCTGACTATGAAAATGTTACAACCAGTGCCCTGATCCTGTGACTATAGCTGGTATCCAAATCAACAGAAATGTTCTGAACAGAAGCTGTCAGATCACCATGGAACAGGTTTTGATGCCCTTTGTCTAATTCTGTAGAGACACAACCCTCAAGCAGTATTTCTGGCCTGTCAAATAAAGGCCTTTCCCAGAAGGCCAAAGGGCTTGGAGACATCGTACTGAATCCCGGCCCACTCTTAAGTAACGCAACACCCTGGGTCTAACCTCTGGTTTTAGGGTGTACCAAAATACAGTAGATAGAGTTTTATTCTTTTGATCCCATGGGTCAGTTATATTTTTTTCTGCTTTCATTACTAAAGTGGCTTCTTCCTTGAACCAACTTTGAATAACCACAAGCAGTAATCCCATTACAGAAACACTTTGTACATGAGAGGGCTGATCATGCTTTAACAAGTTTGCATACTGTCTTTAACTTTTTCTTCTGCAGCTTAGATGACAATGAGAGCGCCCCCAACAGGGCAGGTTTCTGCCGCAACTCTCAGGTGCATCAGTAACAAGAACAATCTACACCTGCAGTCACACGCTGATTAAGCCCTCAAATCTTTCCTGGCAGATGTCTCAGAATGCCATCCTTGAGAACTTGCCCTGCAACTCACAGCCTGGTATAAGCACCTGGAGCTAAAACCAGGCCTTGAAGCCTCCTGCCTCCCACAGTGCCATGGAAGGGGAAGAAAATCTCCAAGTGGCTTCATATCTATATATCTGTTCTTTCTTTGAAGCTATGGCCTAGGGGTCTCAAGTATGGAAAAGTAGGATAAAATCATCATCAAGCCGTGGGTTTGGAGTCCCTGCCTGAGAATGTTTTACACAGCCTACACATCAAACCTGCTCCTGTTTATGCAGTAATCAATGTATTTGGACTGAATAACACTTCTCCAGTTTGCCTGCCTTGCCAATTAATGTCTGCTTTCACTTTTATAATTAGCACATTTAAAAGAAGACTGTACAAAAGTTGCTATCAGGGTGGCAGTGAGGAGAAGGCATTGAGACTGAATGTGCATAAGGAACAAAGACCTAAAATACAGGGAGTTCAAGATGAACCACGAGATGGAATTTGCATATTGCGAATATGTCAACTAAGGGACTTACTGAGCAGCCCTAAGGATATACCACCAGGGCAGTCCGGACATAGAAAATTAGGTCTCACACTAGCGGCAACACGAGAGAACACTGATTTTAAATAGAAGCCATATTTAAAACCTTGCTATTAGGCACATCCATATACCACTACTCTGAAAATCAGACAAAGAAATTTGCACTGACAAACTTCTTGCTGAGGTTTCTTTAATTCTCATTCCCAGTCTGGCTCGGATGCATAAAGGAAAGAACTTCTTAATGTTTTCCCTTTTGTATTAAAAATTAAGCATTTACATCATCTGCTCAGGTCCAACAAAGACTCACACCGAGATGTTGCAAGACTGGGCAAAATGTTCTGCCTGAAATACCCATGTTGCAAATCAGGCAGCCTCTTGGGAATGAGAAATAAGGCTCCAAACAAAGGGATTATCATGGTTAATGAATCAGAATTCTGTGGTAGTAAATCTATGTGATTCTTCCACTCCTTCAAATCACCCATTTTCCCCCAGAATGTTGCAACATTGCCTTCCACTAAACTCCCTGAAAACATGTTTTGGAGGTAAATGTCTACCATATAGAACTACATAACCCTTAACTTAGGAACTTCCCAATTTAGAGTTTTCATGAATCTTCATATGCTTTTCCCCACGTGTAATAAACATAAGGCTGTTTGAATATGAGGAGAAGAGAAAGAAAGCACCATTTTATTGAGCACCTAATTTGTGCCAGGCCATGGGTCAGTTGCATACACAAAAGTTTCCTAAATTAATTCTATTTTTTTTAAGTTATGAATCATTACACTCAGTTTATTAGTGAAGGAACAGAGACTCCAAGAAATTAAGCAACAATGCCCAGAAGGAATTCTTGTTGGGAACTGGCATCAGACTGATGGCAAAGTGCCCATGAAGCCCCTCGTTCTTTCCACCCTACCAGGCTAGACCACGAGTTCCTCATGGCTTCTCTTTTCAAGGGCAGGGCCCTGTCCTATACATCACTGAGTCATTCATTTCATAAACAGCTGTTGGGCTCTGACTCTAGGCTGGATGCTGTGTTAGGCTCCCAGCACAGAAAGATAAACATGGTTGGGGTCCTTGCCCTCAGGGAGCTCATCCAGCAATTGGTTAGGTGGGCATGCAAACAAACAATGCCATACAATGGGATATCATAAAGACATAAGCAAAGACAGAGATGATGAACTGTGGGAATCTGGGATGATACCATATAGGAAGTAACTTTTGAGAGGGTGTCAAAGTATGAATAGGAGTTCAATGTGCAGAGCAGGCTCTTAGGGAAACCCAGACAGAAGAAATATCACTGGCAAAGTCCTGGAGGTGGGAAAACAGATAGCATGCTGTGGAGTAGGCCGCAAGAGAACAGCAAAACATCCCCGGTGGTTAAATGCAGGGTAAGAGGTCAGGGTTTGGCTGTGGTAAAGAGCCCCATTCTGCACGGGACACATTGCATTGTTTTTAGCAGGCACTCTATAAATACAAGCCTAAAAATGAAAAGCAGAACACACAGCTCCTCTGACTAAAATGCTCTGTTGCTTCCTACTGTATGCACAATAAGATCTGTTCCCCTTTGCAATTGGCCAACAAGACCCATGTGATCCACTCCCTGACACATCTCTGACCTAATGCCCTCCCTTTTCCTCACAAGCACTCCAGCTACACTTCCTAACACACACGAAGCCCTTCTTCCCACCTCAGGGCCTTTTACAAGCTATTTCTACTGCACAAGTGCCCTGCATCTGCCTGTGATTTCTTCTCAGGGCTTAATAGCATTATCACTCCCTCCAAGATGTGTTCTTTAACCACTTTCTCTTAGGTGGCTTAGCAGCTTTCTTTGGTTGAATTGTGTTCCCTCAAAATTTGTATGTTTGAGTCCTAACCCCCAATACCTCAGAATGTGACCTTATTTGAAGACAGGGTGTCTTTATAGACCTAATAAAGATAACATGAAGTTTCTGGGGGAGGAGGCTAATATCATATGGCTGGAGTCCTTACAGAAAGAGGAAATTTGAACACAGACTGACACAGAAGGAAGACAATGTGAAGAAAAAGGGAGACCACCATGTGACTATGAAAACACCCATCTACAAATCACGGCGAGAAGCCTGGTACAAATCCCAGCAGTAATCACAGCCCTCAGAAGTAAGCAACCCTGCTGATGCCTTGATTTCAGGCTTATAGTCCCCATAACTGTGGGACAATAAATTTCTGTCATGGAAGCCACCCAGCCTGTGGTTCTTTGTTACAGCAGCTCCTGCAAATTAATACAACTGTGACATACCCCGTGTGTTTTCCTCTATGGCACTTACCACCATCTGGAATCATCTGGGTTGTTTCTTATTTCTCTATTAACTGTCTCCATGGAGATAGTTATCCTATCCTTTTCTTGCTTTGTCCACCCTATTCCCTGACTCCCAGAATGGCCCTGGCACATATTAGGTTCACAATAAATTCTTGTTGAATAAGAATAATGAAAAGATTGTGTTTGGGTAGGCTGATAATTGATCATCATTTATTTACCATGCATCCTAATGAAGCTATGCTTATTCACAGGGCCTCCCCTTTCTCTCCCCCATCCTCCGCCCCACCCCAGGCAGAGGAGGGAGAGCTAGCCCACAGTGCACCAGCAGAACCTGCCAACAGTGAGATCAGCATTATCCACTGGTGCCTTACAAACATTCTTGTTTTGCTCTTTGCCCAAGTTTTTCGTACGCACATAGTTTGAAAGATCCAGTTGTTTCTTTCAGTGTCCTGATGTCCTGCCAAACCAAATTCAATTGATTGAAATATGGCTGTTGATGCTTTTGTGAGGCTAAAGAAGTAGATGGCAACCTTCCACCCCTATGCTGAATGGTGTAACTGGCCTGCCATAAAGAATTGGGGAATTTTAACACATTCCCCATTTGGCCAACCTCACCAATTATTCCCCAGTTGCTATCAGAGCCACAGACTTCTCTTCTTTGGGGTCATTAAGCTTGTCAAAACTAATTTGTCACCACAACTGCTGACCCTCATTGCTCTGACAGCAGCACAAGGATCACCCTATATAAACTCTTGCGTTACAGGAAAGTAAATGGTTCGTCAGAATCCACCGGGCTCTGCTGTATGGCTGGTACTGGCCTTCTGACCCCAGAAAATGTGGAAACAGTATCCCAGCAGCTACACAGGTCTCCAAACCTATGTACTAATCACACTGATGTTACAAAATACATATAAATAAACAAGTAAAACGGGTAAATGCTTGGAATGCAGCTTGAATCTGATATGTGATAAAAATATGCTATTCTTGGGCTTTGACAAAATCTGAATATATTTCATGTTCTCTCCACGCAACCCAATGGAAGTCTGGTGGAATTAAACATGCCATAAATCACAGGTCCCTAATAAGCCAGTCAGAATTACATTCTATGAAAGTTTCTTGATGGTAACTGTAAAAACATTCCAAAATCAAAGTTGCCAACATTGAATAGGAAGAAGGAAACTTGCTCTGAGGAAATAGTGTTCCATTCTGAAACGGTTCTAGGTGGGCTCACCCATATTGAGAGCAGTTACCAACCATTGGCTAGAGTCGACAGGTTTAGTGGGTCTACATGCAAATCTCTGCACAATCAGACAAAGGTAAGAATAGTCCATTAATTTCAAACTAATGAGGAGATCTTCGGAGACTACAAAGCACATAGCATGAAAAGTTGCATTAACTCTTTTGGGTTCAAGGGGACCATTTAATTCATAAACTAGTAAAACCTTCTCAAATAAATTAGGACCTCAATGTAGCTTCATATAAACATGTAATATCAAAATAGCATTATCGAAGAACTTCTGTTCTTTTCTTCCTAAAGACATTCAACCCTAAATATAACTGAGTTTAGAGTAATGGGCTGCTACTAAATTTTCCTGGTTGCACTATGGATTAGACATGATAGCTTTCATAAATAAAAAAGGAAAGCTGGAAACAGTTGGTGCTTGTGCTCAGGCCTCATTATTTTCTTCCCCAGAAATACTGATTGTCTCCCTTTAAAAGGGGCACCAGTTCCCTAATGAAAATTAACACCGTTAAGTATACAACTGGCAAAAGGATTAAATCTCCTGAAAAAGGCCAAGTTTTTGGTTGTTTACTTACATTTATTCAAACAAATCTGATAGGCTCATAGTTGGTCACTGATGTCATGCCTCTGAGCAGTTTTTTGTTTGCTTTTAGTTTAAGAACTTACTTGTAGTTGGGTTGAGGGGCAGTGAGGAGGGGAGAAACCAAAAGAGGGGTAGGGGGGATGTGAGGGCCAGGATTCCATGGGAGCCACCAATTTAGTTGAGTCTGGTGATGTCACTCAGGTTTTACTCTAACTACAGGAATCCCCCACCCCCAAGCTGCACTTAAGCAAGGAGTGAGCTAGGAACTTGGCAAATCTCAAAGTAACAAAGTTCTGAATTGGCAGCCAAGATCTGGGATGTGAATTTTAAGTTGTTTTCTCCCCAAATGTCCAACAAGATCTGCTGTGATTTAAGAAGGGGAAAAAGAAAGATTTATGATGCATAAAAAGCCACATTTCAGAGTTGCCAGTGCTAATCAATAACTGGAATTTCACAAAAGACCATGTTAGGCTCTGTAATGAAAAGGACACACATATAAAGGCAAGTATAATTACATGGTATAAATACGGAGAGGTTGCCAGAGTCTGCGTGTTGCCAAATGCCTCAAATATTCATGTTCTTTGAAAGACTTATTTTTGCATCTATGGAGGACGAAGAAACCTCGCTAAAAAAATAAAATAAATAAATAAGGCTCTTCCCAAACCTTTGCTCATTTCGGGGATGGAACCCTTTTGCAGGTTCTGAAATGTTTAGCTGTGTTTTTCATTAATGTGACATGTTCGCACATCCCCTGCACTTCTGGAGCTCCTAACAAAACTGGCAGCAAAAGTGCTGGGAGCGTGAGGCAAGGGCTGCTCCCGCGGTATTTCTGGCCCTGCTGGGGATGTGCTTGTTCCCATAAGACGTGAGGTCAAACTCCTCACCCCTGTGAAGTCTGACTTATCGCTGGAAACTGGAGACTTTTGGGTGCTTGGCTAAGTGGGATTCCCATCACTGAGTCCTTGGTGACTCAGCCAGCATTCAAGTCAGCTGTGTGCTCCTCGGGACTATCCTTTAGCACAGACATCATTGTGAGAACACTGCTGACTAAAGGAGGCTTCCTCCTTAATCCTAGGTTTCATAGCCATGAAGCAGAGGGACATTTAAAAGTCAACTTCTGCTTTGTGGCTCAGCTTCAGAAAGGCAAGTAATACAGAGGGTGACATCATTACCAACCCAGATAGATAGTGTTGTGGGGCCTCAGTAGGTGGGGTGGGGGTCTGTCCCCTGGGGAGACAACCAAGGTCAAGGTCAATGTTTGCAGTAAAGAAAGACAAGCCCCTCAGAGATAGTGCATGAAAGGCCCTTAAGTCAGTTGTCAGTTTTATTTCTGAATTTGACTGCGATGAAGCTGGATAAACCAACACAATATCCCACTGTAAACTGGGTGCTGTTTTCCAATCTGTGATGGTCCATGAGCTGCTTCAGGGTGCCATTCATGTTTTTGCTTTGTTTTGTTAATCCTCACCTGAGACCTTTAGAGAGAGTGGAAGAAAGGGAGGGAGGGAAAAAGGGAGGAGGAGAGTGGGGGGAGGGGTAGAAACATCTATGTGAAAGAGAAACATATATGAACTACCTCCTGCATGCGTCCTAACTGGGGTTGGGTAGCACATTCTGTAACCCAGAATGTGCCTTTGACGGGTACTCAAACTAGAGACCCTTCAGTGCAGGAGCCAATGCTCTAACCTCTGAACCACACCACCCAGGGGTGCCATCCGTGTTTTAAATAAACCCCTGCACTGGTGCACTAGCTGGGAGGAGTTCTGGTAGCTGGAGGTGTTTGCACACAGAGGACGAAGAAAGTACTGGGCTGTGGAGTCACTGCTGGCCCCAGCCATTAGCTTCAAGGAGAGGATGTGTTGTGTTTACAGAAGATGGATGGAACTAATTTATAGAATCATCAGTAAGAACTATGTATCTCCTCAGACTCTCACATAGCCTTTTGTAGACAGAAAGATAAATCTGAAGCTCAGAGCGGGTTCATTTAATTTTCATCTGACAGCCAGTAATAACAGAAGCATCATAGAAAGGTTATGTTTCAATGGGAAAATCTATTACTGGGCGTGCAAAACACCCTTGCATTAATTACATTTTCTTTGCACTGCATTTGACAAAAGGTCAAGACATTACCAGAAGGGGGAAGCATATGAAGAGAATTCTACTTATTATTTGAAATTTTCTAATTTCCCAGGAATTCAATCACACATCTTTACTTTAATTAGCAACTACATTTAATTAAATCTGATGTTCTGAAGATGACTAGCCAAAAAATATTATCAGGCATATAACAAGAATCAATTATTCCCCAACAGATGATGTTTCCATATTTCTAAAGTCGCCTGTGTCTAGGTAGAACATACCTTGCCTGTCATGCTGGAATCTTTGAAAAGAACAAGAGACAGGAACAGAATCTTTTCATATTTTGTCTTCACAAAAGGTTATCAGGTGAAATGATTTATAACAGACAAGGTCAAGGACCATGTATTTTCAGAATTTCTGGATGGTAGTGAGGCATGAGGGTAAAGTAATATTTTAAAGGAAATTATGGAGCTTTAACTTCAAAAGTTGGGAAAATTGAGGGAGATCGTAAGAGACAGGAATTTTTCTTTAACTAAGAATGCTCCAGCAGGGTAAGAGGCTTAGGGTGTCGTTGCCTCTTAGAAGTCAGATACAAAAAATTCTATTCTTATCTTAGTTCTGCTAACTACCCATTGTGTAATCTTGGACAAACTGGAGGGGAGGGTGATCAGCAAAAGATGCTGAGGGCCACAGTTTTCATTCTTGAAAATAAAAAAAAATTAAAAAAAAAATCCCTCCTAAAGTTTAAGCATCACAGGATGCTTACATGTACACACTATGCACTCAAAAATATTAGTTTTCTTTATTACCTCAATCACTATAACCCACCGGTTAGTAACTTTTAGTCACATCCTGTGTTTTAATCATCAAGTGTATATAGAAGAGTTATAAAACTCTGAAGAAAAATTCAAGCTACTTAACCTCTGGATCAAACGTGTGGATGGGAAGGCCAGCACAGTGGAAGGAGGAACCAGCCATGCTCCTACTCTTTGCAGTGGACAGCACATCTCTCACCCAGCAAAGACATGCTGAAGAGGTACCAGGTGATGACCAAGAACTATTGGGCACCAACTCTCCCACTCCCATCTGTGATGTTTATTTGGATCCCAGGAAATGGAGGGATTTGGGGAGAACACAGGGCATGAAATACACCGCAACCATGTTACCATGATCACTGTGTCATGTCATTGTATGTTACAACCTTGCTCTTCAAAGTATGGTCTTCAGCCCTAGCCAGTTTGGCTCAGTAGATAGTGCATCGGCCTGCTGACTGAAGGGTCCCAGGTTCGATTCCAGTCAAGGGCACATGCATGGGCTGCAGGCTTGGTCCAACATGCAGGAGGCAGCCAAGCAACGATTCCCTCTCATCACTGATATTTCTAACTCTCTCTTCCTCTCCCTTCCTTTCTCTCTGAAATCAATAAAAATATATTTTAAAAAAACAACAAAAAAACACCAACAAAGTATGGTCTTCAGACCAGCAGCATCAGCATTACCTGACTCCTTGATATAAAACCGGAATTCCTGACCCCATCCCTACTGAACCAGAATCTAAATTTTAAAAAGAAACCCAGGCAACTGGTTTGGAAAAATCCTTCTTCACAACACGAAGAGTTGGCTTCTCTCCTTTCTTAGAATTTAAACTAGAGTATAAACTCCAAGAGGGCAGGGATATTTGACTTTCTTAAACACTAGTATATCCCAAATTACCAGAATAGTGCCTGGCACACACTCTGTGCTCACTATATAACTGTGGAATAATGACTAAACAGGATTGATAAAATTCATCATCAATGTCTAAATAAGATACGGTTTTCTTCAATGCCATCTTGGAAAATGACTATTGCAATCAGCAGGAGCAAAAAAGTTTACTCAATTAAATGCTGAAAATATTTATTGAGCAAATTCCAAGAATTCTGACTGTAATAAATCAAACAGATGTTGGTGGGCTGAAATTGACTTTATTGAAGCAAAGCTTTTTCTCAGTTAACACTAATTGATGATATAAAAAAAGATGCCCCATGAAGTGCTTTAAAATTGTACCTCTTAAACAGCTTTATTGAGGTATAATTTACATACCATAAAAACTCACCCAATTTAAAAGTATAATTCAATGACTTTTAGTAAAATTACTGAGTTGTGCAACTCTCACCATAATCTAATCAGAGCATTCTCATAATTCCAAGGAGATTCCAGATGCCCATTTACAGTTAATCTTTGTTCCCACAACAGCCCCAGGCAACCTGTAATCTATTTTCAGCAAAGAACTGACATTTAAAGACTCGTCAGTCAGGTACAGGACTGATGCAGTATGTGCAATCCTTCTTGGACATTTAGCAAAGAAGCCCAGTAAGGATCTCTGTCTGCCAGCACCTGGCTAACTCATTTTCAATTATTATATGCACATAATAGTTTTTAAAACCCACTTTTCTTTCAAAGTTTTCTATCCTACTGAAATACCAATATTAGCATATGAGAATTAATGTTGTAGTGTATTTATTGCAGAAAATCAGACACAGCCTCAATCCTCAGTTATAATACATCAATAGTATAGGCTGTGATGTGGCTATTAAGAAGAATGTATTAGGGGTACATAAACAGACTTGGAGAAATGTCCTATTATATTGCTGAAAGGGAAAAGTAATGGGCTAAGAAATATGCCTGGCATGATCCAGTTTTTGTAAGGAAAAACACACATATGTTTGTATGTTTCTATAACCATCAAGATTGTACAGACAGGCATGCACCAAACTGTTCAGACTTTTTATTTTTAAAGGGAGGGTAATTGGGGGCAGGAGATGAGGAAAATACTTTGGACATTGTTGTGAGCAAATATTGCTTTGCTGTTTAAAAAGAAAAATCCCATTAATTATATCTTTAAAAGTATAATTACATTTTCCATTAACTCAGGTTAGCTTTCTTATTCCTCCCTCTTCACCATAAGTCTAAATTCATATGGTTTTACCAAATGCATGGGCTAAAATATTGTGGATTGTGGAGTTCTCTGGGTTTTAACTTAAGGGGTTGTAAAATTGGATTTCAAATTTACAGTGCAAGTGTAGGGAATGAAGACCTTGACAATGTGCTTTTATCATGCAGTAGGAGTAGCAGGATATTCAAGACAAAACCTCATCTTTCATTGGCTCTCAAAGTTTTTCTGACTGAAAGGAATAGTGGAGATATGGTAAATGCTCAGACTCACGGTGATGCTGAGAAAATGATAGAGTCCAAGAGCATTATTCTCAATATCCAGTGAAGTCTAAATAAATATGACATAAGACTTATCAGGAAAGCAACAATAAAGGACTTAAAAAAACAGTATTTCAGCAGCATAAAATGAAATTGTGACTATATGCATATATAAAAAACATATTTTGTGATAAGCCTCCTATAAAAAATGCTTAATGGAGGTACATTTGCAAAGATTTTGGTTCAACTACACAATTGCTATCTGGAAGCTCACTAAGGTGCTAAGTTTCTTCTGTCCTTTTCTTCCCATGAGTAAGATTTCCCCCCTTTTATAAACTTTTGTTACTCTTGTTGATTTCATCATTATTCTTTTTTAAATCAACCTTTTAATTTAAGCATTACATCCAGGAAACCACACAAGTGATATGCATATAGCTCAATTAATTATTGCAAATTGAACACATTTGTGTAACCATCATATAGATCAAGAAATAAAACATTTCATCATTATTCCTAAAAAAATTCAATCTTTAATTCCAGAGAAGAATGTTTGAAATACCAAATACATTTGGTATATTTAGGCAGTTATTCCATCCACTGGGATTGAGACTGGGCTGTCTGGGCAAAATTTAAATATGAGTGAGTGAGCAAATTTAAATATGACTCCACAGAGTCTAAAGATGAAATACCCCTTGGAAAATGTGTTGGCCTCTATCCACATGGCTTGCCACAGGTCTTTTCCATTGTGTCACAGGACAGACTGTCAGGACCAATGACTTGCCCGTGTTTGAGTCACAGAACTCAAGCCAAACCCTTGACTCATCTTTGCATTCATTTTTACCCCAAAGCTTCCTTTTGTTTCCAAGGTGTAGTGTAATGAAATGCATGTGACCCAGCACACTGAACAGAGCCTCACTGTTCAAAGAAGGTAAAACAGACAATTAATTTGTCAGCACAAAGTGAAGGCACAGAAGGCTGGAACATCAATCTCACTTTCAATGTTATTCTTTCTTTGAAAAAAAAAAAAAAGGTTACTGAGAATCCACATTCAGGTTAGAAATGCAGAAGTTCAAAAGTGAGTAAGGCCTGCATATTCCCTGTACCTGATAGAAAATATCTCCAAAGAGAAGGTCCAAGAAAAGAACTTATTGATGCCCAATGTTTCCACCCAAAAGAGATCCTCTTTAGGTCTTTGACATACCAAATGCACAGCCATTTATTGACTTGATCAGAACTGAGATAAGGTCATCAGAATCAATTCCATGAAGACGGGGATCTCAAGAGCTATGGACCAGTCTGATTGTTGCTTATGCCTAATGATGCTTTTTTTTTGCTTTTTTTTTCTGTACCAAAGCTTCTGAAAGCCCAGAATAACTCTTTGGTTCTTCCCAACCAAACAGAACGCCTGTGAAGGACTCAGCTTGCTGTGTGTGAATTAACCAAAATCACTTGGGCCCTTCCTTTCTAACTTGCATGCCTGCTTTGTTAGAAGCCCAAATGGTTGCTTTCATAGTCACTCCTGACGACTGGAAACTTAGGCAATCAGCACCTCTGTCCAGAAATTGAGTGAAGTTCAAAAAGGGACATTTTCAGAGTATACTTTCAGGAAAGGAAGTAAGATGAGGGGCTTAAAATTGATCCTGCCATTTCCTGTTTGGGCATATGTCTTGCAACTTGGTGGATAAATGCTACCTAAGATAAAGTATCATATTTAGAAGTGTACAGTCATTTTGTATTCCAAATGAATAACACACACTTCATTCACACACCCTCACTCTTAACCAGGAAGTCAGTGATTTTGTTTTAGCTTTCGTCTGCGCTTAAGTGCAAAAAGCTGGCAATAAGTAATTTGAAAACAATTAGTAAGGGTGGTTTTTTGAGCTGGTCTACATATTTAACTACCAAATATCTGGCACAGATCCTCTGCATAAACTCTGCTTTTTCCTAAAGCAGACAGTCAACAAGGCCCTGGCTGTTTCACGGATGCTGGTAAAGACTGGGAAATAAAGTGGTCATAAATAAGGTATTCTAATGGTGAAAAAATGCAAAAGTAATTTGATCTTACAGTCCTTATATTATAAGACGATAAATAGTTCTGATTCTTCTTTGACAGAAAATTCTAGTAATTTATGGAACACAGAGTCCAAAATGCAAATTTTCCTCTTTTCTAGTCACCTTGGGAAAACAAATACATTATTTGGAGATGGAGAAATCACACTTTATCAATCTGAAAGTCTGAGATAGCCATCTTCTTAAAAAGTATAGAAATAAGAGATCACCACTGCTACATCCAGTGATTCTCAACTAGGGGGATTTTGCCTCTCCAGGAACATTTGTAAACATCAGAGACATTTTTAACTTGTCACAGCTGTGTGTGTGTGTGTGTGGTGGTGGTGGTGGGGGGGGGTAATCTAGCATTTAGTCGGAGAGGCCAGGGATGCTGCTAAACACCCTTCAATGCACAGGACAACCACCAGTAAAGGATTATCTGACCCAACATATCGTAGAACATGGTGATACAAGATTATTTGTGGGAGCAGAAACTGAGATTGCTTTGATCGCTAAAATAAACACCATCCTCACCCCAGTTCAACTTCTTCTAAACCTCTGAGAACATTTACCAAGTAACCGCCCTAGTGCAAAGCTGACAATTAAAGAGAGAAGGATACGATGAATATTCCCCAAGTCAAAGTAGGTTCAGAGGTTCAAAGTTGACTATATTTGCTCTGCAATATGACCTTGGTCTTCTGGGATAAAATTTTTAAAAAGAATGGAAAGAAAGAAATAAGAAAAGTAGGGGAGGGGTGGGAGGGAGGGGAAGATTTCATCACCGAAAAACAGAGCCATGGTGAGGTCTGATGTCAGCTACATCAGGAGTTTGAAGCTGAATTCTATTTTGTGTTTTAATGGGGCCACTGACACAAAGCAAGATTGGGTCATGGTAAAACTTACCCAGCATAAGAAAAGGAGTCATTATCTGATGTCTATGCAGTTATCATTTACACCTAAAAATAGCACTTTTCAGAAATGAGAAAATTAGAAATAAGTGATTTTGGGCAACTAATAATAGGTTTGTGAGAAGCAGAGGGAAAGGGAAATGAAAAGAGATCTTTTATAAAATTAAGACACTGAAGCAACTGATATGCTCAGGCCCCACTGGCACTAGGACCACCTGGATGCAAAGTTGAGTCTAAACACAATGAATTAATCTGCAGTACACACAGTAGCATGACAGGCAAGAGGTTATCTGATGGGAACACTGTAACTACTCTACTTTTTGTATTCACACTTAAGCCTGTAAAAAAAAGTTATTTCAAATGGGACACCAAAGCTCAAGTAACCTTCCCTGGATGATGGTGATAATTCATGCGGATTGTCTCATATCACTATGTTGTATACCTGAAACTAACATAATATTGTATGTCAACTGTAATTAAAAAATAAAAAATTATTTTAAAAAATCAATCAAGGGAAAGGCATATAGGAAAGAATCCGAGAGGGTTCCAAATGGGAAAACTTCCTTGTCCTCAGAATACATTACCCTCCTGCACTGATTTTGAGACAATTGAGAACATTTAATTTTGAAAATTTAATTTTAAAAATTTGAGTGTGTTTTAGAAAACCCAAGGGCAATTTTTTGAAATCTGATAATAGCGTTGTGGTTATGTAACAAAATACCTATATATGGTTAAGATGGACATTGAATTATATAGGAATGAAATGGCATTCTAGATGGGATTTACTTTAAAATATATTAAAAATAAAAGAAAAAGGAAGCATCTGTAGGAAATGTTAATAAGTTGAATCTTGGTGAGAAGCAAATTAGACCCAAGAAATAAATAAGTATCTCTAATAACCTAAAACCAAGAATATCAAAACAAGAAGGCAACCTCCACATAATAGTTAAAAATAAAATGACAGTCATGGAAGAACAGCTTGGAAAATATACACCATTTCCAAGTAAATAATTAAGAAGGGGAAAACATGAAAGTCTTCACTATTTTATTTTTGTAAGCTTTTACATGTTTACTTTGCTGTTGAAAGCCAAACATCTTTTATATTGTAATCCATCTCAAGCCTCACACACCTGGATGGGATTTCTTAACAGAAAAGATTCTTATAAAAATCGAGATTTTTATAAGCTCAGATCCCTTGTGATTCCTGTCAGTGTGAAAAATTAAGTAGACATATGGTACAAATTCTCACTCATTTCTACTTTATTTAGCAAGTGAGAAGTGTAAAGCTCTCCAAGACCTTCCCCACCATACATGAAAACAGAGTAGAGAGTTCTGGATTTGCACCTTTTTTTTTTCTTTCTCAATATGAAATTTTATGAATTACGTATAGTGGCAGGTCAGGAAGTGGGTTTGAATAAATTAATGAATGGTTTCTACTGCTCTCAACAAGTAAATGAATATAAAAGGACCATGGTTAATTTCACCATTTTTCTTCTTCACTAATTAATTTCTGGATCTGGAACCTCCCTCGGATGCACAGCTAACTGTGGAGTTGTGCTTCTGTTCAAGGAAAGCTTCTGGATTACCTTGTCCACACATGTAAGAAGTAGTTCCATAAGGAGTCTAATTTGAAATTTTTGTTTCTTGGTGATTTTGATGCTGTTAAGGCACTGAGTACGGATGGAAAACTCCCCTACAGACAGACACATGTGGCCTCTCCTGTTCTCTAAAAGTCAATCCGCTCCAATTGTGCCTTGAGAGAAAGCAATCACTCACTATTACAGAGGGCAGGGTACATGGGGAATTTACAGTGAAACTATTAGGAGTTTAAAAAGAACAGCATTCATTTGTTTTTGCCACCTTGGAAGTGTTAAAGACTATAGATTGCAGCTGAGGGAAAATTAAAGTCCCTATTTACACATTTCCCTATGCCTGTGAAGTTGAAAAAGAAATGAACTCACTTGCAAAAGTATGCAGTTTGCTCAGGCAATTCCATTGTCTTAGTGTAAGGGAAAATGTCCTTTAATGTCATCAGCTAGAGAAAGATGAATATTCAGGAATCAAAAAGCAGCCAGAAATGCTAACATGAAACAGAAAAGAAAAGGTGATGGGCTTAGAAAGCATAATAATGCACATGGAGGATGAGAAAGAAGCAGGAGAGGGGAGAGAAACCTCCTAAGTTAGTGTTTCTCAGCTGGGGTGGCAGAAGATGACAATTTCCTGGGGTTGCAGTGTAATTTGAAAAAGGGCATTCAATATTATAATCTCATATTCTGAACACAGAAATATAACTTTCATTTCTGTAGCACAAACCTTGGCGAGTCCAGCTCTGTAAAACCTTCTTGGCTGGTGGAGATAAGTCATTTCTAACCCAGCAGCCAAGAAGATTCTCAACTCTAGAGGAAGTGAGAAGTCAGAGGAGGGAAGTGCAAGACATGGGCACCCAACCCAAGAGCACAGAAAGGGAGGGGCAGGCTGGGGTTGTGTTTAACTTTTTTAACAGAGGGCATTCTCTTTTCAAGACTGAAAAGCATGGTCCCTAAGCTAACTGAAAAATATTACTAACACTTTTAGAACCCTGTTTAGCAAGAACCTGCTGCAATGTCAAGATAACCTTGAGGGTGCCCTTGGGGGCACTTGACTTTCTGGAATACAGTGGACTCCCGGTACTTTCTGGAACATAGCTGCCCTCTGGATGGACATGCCATTTTGTTTTTGTACTTACATGGCATCTCTTTTTTGAGAAACTCAAAGCACCTTATAGGTGCCTATTTTTTAAACTTCTCCACGGGCCAAAAATAGATTAGAAAGCAGTAACAATTAAGGTTTGACCTGCACTCTTCCAAATCAACACATTTGTCTCTTTTATGTTTCTGGTTGTTGTTCATCTTGACAAGTCTCACGGATTCATCAGGAAAAATGCTATCATCATGTAATGACCTCACCAACAACATCAAGACATATAATGACCCCACTTGCTTCCACAGCCTGCATTAACAAATTGCACCTGTCAATAAGCACAGATAAATTAGGTGAAAACTGCTAAGGTAAATCGGTAACTTAAAACCCACACACACAATGACTACATTCCATGTAGGTGATACATCATAATCCCATCTCTGGCTCATGAGTAGCCAATCAGACCCTGGCGGGCCATATGTGTATTTATAAATATAGCTGTTAATGTAAAGGTTGTGCTGCTCACTACTCAGGGAAATCAGGCACATTTGGAACCATCCTTAGAAGATTTTGGTTTCTTAAAAAATATTTTGACAATTTGTGACAAATGCAATTCTGCCCCCATATGCTTTGTACTATTTATAGGGAAATGACATCCAGTTGCCTTCACACGAACACGTAAATCTTTCCTTTTAATAATGAAGTTAGAAGATGGAAAGAGATGGAGGTTACCTTCCACACATATTTTTAAAAGATAAATATATTTTCAAACTTTTCATTTCCATTCTTGCCCAAGAGGGTAGAGCTTCCAAAATCTGTTACTGTTCATGACACAGGAAGTAACAGAAACTTTTCTTCTGAATTTGAGGAGGAAAGTGAAAAAGTAACAAATGACACAAAAGTGATGGGAGATTCTTTCTACGAAATGCAGTCTTCTGCCCCCTTGCTCAGTTTTTCTGCTCAATAATTCCTCCCCCTTCCTGGGCATGAGGGGATAAAGGCTCTGTTTAAATGTCACCCTCTGCCATCTTTGCAGAAATCTCTTATAGATCTATTTAGAATATCCAGGCAGCTCCATGAGGACTGAGAACTACAGTATAAGGCTGTGAGACCCAGAAGTCCAGAATAAACTTCATACACTACACACTCGTCTGCTGTATCCCACTCCGTTCTTCAGTACCAACAAAATAACAAAGTTTCCCCATGGCAAGGAAGACAGAAACTTAAAAAAACAAAACTTGGATGACATCTTTGTGGGGTGGGGAGGGAACAAAATAAAACTTTGACAAGAGGAAAAGAAAGGTATGAAAATATTTTGAGAGAACGTGTTTAATCGCCTTCCGTTCAAGTTAGCCCTTGAATCTGAATAACCATGACAGATGGCTCCAGCTAGTTAAAAAAAAATAGCTAAATTTTCAGATAACACAGCCTTCTGTCATGTTCTCCTACTCCGAGGTTTACGGAGTTAGTTTAGCAGGCTCTGAACTGCGGGCTGCTCATTGGTGACCAGCTTTCATATCTGCAGGATTCACACCACTTGATACCGTGTGCTCAGAGCTCCAAGTGGGGGGAAATGCTGTTGGCTCAGACGACCAAAGACCCTGATAGGCCACCCCTCCCCAGCCCAGATATTAGATCCACATTTTATGCACGTGCAATGTCTGAAATGTAAGGGCCGAGAGGAGTGCTCTTGGCTCTTATCTGCCTTGCCATCTCTTTGTAGCAGAATAAACTCATATCTGATGCTATAATTACAACCCTAATGGACACACTTAATTTATTTTGAAGAACTGAAGTTGATATTCACTAGTGCTATTATTAAAAAGACTAATGAGGGCTGCTCAGTAAGAAAAGAAAAGATTTATTGAATTCCTGTTGGCACCCGGCACAGCTTAGCAATTTTGAGAGTCCATCAAAACAGCAGATATATACCCTGCTCAGATGTGCTGTGCGGGATGTGAGCTGGGTTTCAGATTTTCAATAACAAATCTGTCACTCTGATTTTAATTAGACGGCTTAAAGCAGCTACATCAATAATGGCAGAATGGCGGCTTAGTTCAAAGATCATAGAGATGTTACTCTACTTTAATAGTTCTTTTATACAAGTACATATTTCAGAAGTTTGTGAGGCATTTCATCTCAACTACCCCTTTCACCAAAGAGGAGGAAAACATATTCCTAATTGAATTGAACCACGAACACTAGCAGTCATCACCATTTCTACGCCGGGCTGTTGCATCCAGCTGGTTAGGAGGGCTGATTTCACACCGCACGGCAATGAAACGCTGCTAACTTTTATTTGTGAGTGTAAAACAGTAATATTTCATGACAGAAAAAGGCCAGTTCGCGCTGCTGGGTGCACCCTCCACTGCTCAACCTGAGAAGGCAAATGGCAGTCTGGGTTGAGTGCTGACAGACGGGCTTTTCTTGTAAAAAGCTCACAGGAGCATGGAGGGAAGACTTGACCTGGGCGGGAGGTAGATGCCTTCTGGAGAAGTTCACTCTCAGCTGCAAACACTCAGGGAAAACTGTTGCCAAAGGTCTAGATGTTTCTTTGGGGGAGGGAGGGGACGAAGGGAGGAGGGGGAGAGGGAGACAGCGTCTATATTTATTATTGTATTTCTTTCCACTGAATTTTGTTGTTGTTAATCCTCACCCGGGGATATTTTTCCCATTGGTTTTTAGACAGAGGGGAAGGAAGAGAGGGAGTAGGGTGGGGGGAGAGAAAGACAGAGATATATAGAGAGAGATAGAGAGAAACATCAATATGAGAGACACATGGATTGGTTGCCTCCCATACTCACCCCAGGTACGAGCCATTGACCAGGAATTGAACCCAAGACCCTTCAGTCTGTGGGCTGACGCTCTAACCACTGGAAACACCAGCCAGGGCAGTTTCTACTGATTTTTATTACATTAATAAAAATGTATTGACTGCATAAAAACATTATGAAATGTTGGATAACATATACACACATTTCTTTACAAAATAAAATCATGCTATATATGTTGTAAGGTTTTTGGCTTAATATTTTATGGTTGTTATCTTTGTGAACAATGGACACATACACTGCAGTGGTCCCATAAGATTATAATGCAGCTGAGAAATTCCTATTGCCTAGTGATATCATAGCCATCTAACACATTACTCACATGTTTGTGGCAATGCTGGTGTAAACAAACCTACTGTGCCCCTAGTCGTATAAAAGTATAGCACATGCATTTATGTACAATACATAATACTTGATGATAATAATAAATGAGTATGCTACTGGTTTATGTATTTATTATGTATACTTTTTATCATTATTTTAAAGTGTACTCTTTCTACTTATTAATAACAATTTGCTGGAAAATGGTAGGCTATGTTATGCCAGCAGTAGCCCCATATCTCATGTTTATCTTTCTCTTGATTGCATCATTTCCTCTGGTGCTTGACTTAATTTTGTGCTGTACATGCTGTACACGTTTATAGATTCAGAGCTATAGACTATACCATAGAGCTTACTTGTGTAGTAGTTGTACCATCTAGGTTTGTGTAAGTACATCCTGTGGTGTTCACACAACACAGTAAGGATGCATTTCTCAGAACATATCTCCAACATTAAGCAGCACATACTATATATCTCAAAATCATTGTTTTTAACAACTGCATAGTATTCCACTGGTTGGCTTATCCATATTATTTACTCAACTCTCTTGTTGGACATTCAGTCCAGTTATTTTGCTATGATATGTGTATATTTATATACATATTAATCCTAATATAGAGTATATGTACTCTGTATCCATAAACATATACTACACACACACAAAATGATTACTATGTTAAAACTAGAGGCCTGGTGCACGAAAATTTGTGCACTCAGGGGCATGGGTCCCCCTCAGCCCAGCCTGCACCCTCTTGCAGTCCAGGAGCCCTCAGGGGATGCCCGACTGACATCCAGGGAGTGGGCCTAAGCTGCAGTCTGGCCTCCTTCTCTGGGAGGTAACTGGGTGGGCCAATCAGGGGACAGCACAGGCCGGCGAGCAGCCGGCTCCCCCCACCCCCATCACCCTTGGCCACCACTGGTTACCGCCACCCCCCGCAACATCACCGTCCCCTCCCTCTGCCCATTGTCATGCACCTTGGCTGGCCTGACTCTGCCTGCTCACCGGCCCTGCCCCCCCATTGACCATTCTGTCAATCGGTCAATTTACATATAATGCTTTTATTATATAGGATAAATTATCTTAGCCCTGGCTGGGTGGCTCAGTTGGTTGAAGCATCATCCAGTACACCAAAACATTGTGGTTCAATTCCCAGTCAAGGCACATACCTAAGTTGTGGGTTCGATCCCCAATCAGGGCAATCGATATGTTTCTTTGTCATAGTGACATTTCTCTCTCTCTCTCTCTCTCTCTCTCAAATGAAAAAGAATGAAAAATAAATTATCTTAGAAAAAATTATTAGAACTGGAACTCCTAGATCAAAGTATCTGTATTTTAAAAGTATTTTTGCATATGGGACAGCCACTGTGTTAATACCTGAGTATGGAATGTTTCTTTTAGAAGCACCTTCTCCTGGATCAGATCCTGAAAAAAACCTCAAACCTGCTGCTATCACTTTCCCAGGATCCTACAGATGCATAATTTCATCTCCACTTCCTCTACAGTCTATCACTCTCCAGAATAATGTGAACATTCCCTGGACCTAATCCCTGGAAGTCCTGTTCTGTTCTGGTCAGTGCTCAGTGATGTAGCCACCATTGCACTGACTTCCCACTGGCATAACTGACACTGGTTTCTGCAATATCCAAATATCACCTGTTTAGAACGGAGATCAAGGCCTTTGTGTCAGGGCCATTTTATTGCTCTGAATACACTTTCCAGTGTTTCTGACTTTGGGACAGTGACTTAACTTCTATGTGCCTCCGTTTATTAAGTGCACAGGTTTCCTACCCCAGGAAGCCTTCCTGGATCTACCATGTCTGGGTTACAGGCCTTCCCTTGTGTTCCCACAATATCCCATACTTCACCCAGCAAAACACCACAAAGTTCAGTAGTTTCCTGATTTCCTGTCTTCCTGGCAAGACTAGACTATGAAAGCAGGGACCATATGTGTCAATACTGGTCATTACTTTCACATCACTCATTGAAAAAGGTAATTATTGAGTGCCTACTTTGCTTCAGGTACTACGTATACCTCTTTACTAGGGGAAGAGTGAAGAACAACAGATCAAGTCCCTGCCTTCATATGGCATATATTCCAGTCGGGGGCAGAGGGAGTAGGGCAGACCAATACCAAATAGATCAACATACAGAGTGGCGGATAACAGTGACTACTATGAAGAAAAACAGGACAGAGTACAAGGGGATAGGGATGCCAGAGGTTGGGGTTGGGGTGGGGAGGGCTTGCTGCTTAGGTTGGGGGGATCAGAGGAGGTCTCCCTGAAAAGGTGGCACGTGAAGAAAGACCTGCAGGCGTTTAGAGTCGGGAGGGGCCAACTGCACTCCTTGGAGCAGCCAGCTCCTTCCTGTTGGTTTCAGACACAAGTGCCCTGTATAATATTTTAATAAAAGGGATCTGCTGCTTTAAAAAAACAAAACATTTTCAAACATATCCCCTAACTGTACATAACTGTGTGCTAGGCATTAAATAAAGTGACTTTTAGGCCAGCACAGTATCTCACTCAATGAAAGCTTCTGCAAGGACTTACATGGTGATAGGCAGAGACACCCGAGTTCATGCTGAAAGTGGCAGAGTTGGGATTAAAATCTTTACTACCTTGAGAGCCCACATCTCTCTACTCTGCCCGACCAACAGGCTGCCAAGTCGTTTTAATTCAAATCTGCCGGAGCTCCCACAGGACCAGCATTGTTTTGTTCTAATTTCCCTTATGACTTCAGTGTGTGTTTTGACACCTTTGACAGCCCACATTGAACATAGCCTAAAATTATCTTCATTTTAAGAGTTCATTGATTGTGCTCTATGTGGCCAGAGTGATGATTTTTTTCCCTAAATATCAGAAGGCATTTTAATTGAAATTTCTTCTCAAACACTGTAGGTAATTCTAGGTCAATACAAAGTGGGTATTTTTTTTAAGGATGTGCCTAGAAAGTATTGCTCCTGGCCGGCTGTCTGCATCAGATCACTGTCCAGTTCTGCCTTCTGCTCTTCACCGCCTTTCTTCTTTTTTTCCTGCTTGCTTCCCTACTTCCAGCTGCCAGCAAGTCAGATAATTAAATGCCAAAGCAGTGACACTTGGCATTTCAATGAGCGCTCTGTATTTACTACACGGTCTCTCTCGACAGCCCTCCTGCTCAGCATGCGTGCAAGATGCTGCTCTGCTGAACTGAAGCACTTCTTTGTTGCAGAGCTGGACGAACTGAAGAAAGATGGACTTGGGCAGCAGCCCAGAACTGAGAGGAGGGAGGCAGCAGATTCCCCAATGTCTCTCCTGGCCACCTTTTGAAGTTTACGTCTTCAATTCAATTAAACAAGCATTTGTTAAGACCTTAGCCCTCTGTTCTCAGCCCTCCGCTGGGATACCTTTTTAATGCATTCGGTATTAAAGGGAACAGAACTTTAGGTGTTTTCATTTCAACCAGGTACTGCCAGAATATTGCACTACACATAATTGGAAGGTGATTTCACATTTACAGCTCACTCAGTTTTATATGGAAGCTGTCAGAACAGTAGACACTGAAAATGAAAGTGACGCTACCTTTCTAAGCTGTAGTTTAGGTCTTGGGAGAACTAGAAACATTCAAAATCTGCCTCTTCACCAAAGGTATCATGTGTTCAGGCTGCACTTAGCCATCACCTTCTCCTGGAAGCCCTCCCTGACCCAACGTGAATGTGTTGAGTAAAGTACTCTTTTAGCTGCTCTGATACAGCCAGCACTTTGCACAATTCTAGATCATAAGCTAGAGGCTAGAAACCATGTCTCACTCGCTGCCATGGCCACAATGCCAAACATAGTACCTGGAGCACATCGATGGTACAATATATAGTTCCAAATAAACTGCTTTGCAAGTTAGATGGTAAAGTATTTTCAATCCTTTCAAGCCATGTTGAGCTAAACAGGGTCCTAAAATCATCAATATAAATTATTAAATTTGCAGTAACTTTTACTCATTCATTCATCCATTCAAATAACACATATTTATTGAGAACATACTATTTTTCCATGCATTGCTCAAAAGAATTGCTATTCAAAAGTTCTCTGTTTTTCCCATTCAAGAAGGCAGCTCATGGGCTACATGCAAAAAATTGGCTCATGAGTGCTTTGGGGGAATTTTCAGTCAATAATCACATTATGGTGAGTGTAAGGAAGGAACCATTGCATCACCCTTTATATTACTAGTGCCGTGCCAAGTATATGGCATTTAGTAGATGCTCAGCAATTATTTGTGAAAATAGTGAATAAATCAGCATTCCCAAACATGCTGGCCATTACTGCATTAAAAAGAAGAGAAAGGGAAGAAGGGAGGGAGGGAGGGAGGGAGGGAGGGAGGGAAGGAGGGAGGGAGGGAGGGAGGGAGGGAGGGAGGAAGGAAGGAAGGAAGGAAGGAAGGAAGGAAGGAAGGAAGGAAGGAAGGAAGGAAGGAAGGAAGGGGAACTAACCTATATGAAAATAATTTACTCTGGGAATTTTATTTTTGAGTGAAATCAGCAACTAATATGCAAGGAGAATACAAAATCTTTGAATGGTACCACCCTCAACATATGCCTCATTTCCCATTATTATACTTCTGTTTCTAGATCAAGATGGAAAAACAGGGACCAGATTTACTCTCTGATCGGAAACACTCTCTCTCTCTCTCTCTCTCTCTCTCTCTCTCTCTCTCTCTCTCTCTCACACACACACACACACACACACACACACACACACACACACCAAAGTACATAACACAACACTTTTTAAGACACCTGAGCATCAGGCAATGAAAGGCAGAGATCCGTAAGAGAACTAACATATGAAGAGAGGCCCCCCCCCTTTACTATCTGGAGAGAATTCCCAGGCAGCAACCCAGACAAGAAGGACCCGGGCAGAATGCAGTTAATGCCCTAAAGTGAGGAAATAGAATCAGGGCGATACCAAGACAGCTAAGTTCATAGGACAGAGCAGAGAACAGAAAATCCCAGGAAGAGATTTGCAGAAGGCCCCCTCTCTAGTACTCAGCAAAGGACTGATGAGTCAAGTAAATGCATGTGGGTAACCAACCTGAGTGTGAACAAAGTACCAAAGGCTTAGCAGCGGTTCTCAACCTGTGGGTCGCAACCCCTTTGGGGGTCGAACGACCCTTTCACAGGGGTCGCCTAAGACCATCGGAAAACACATATATAATTACATATTGTTTTTGTGATTAATCACTATGCTTTAATTATGTTCTATTTGTAACAATGGAATTGGGGGTCACCACAACATGAGGAACTGTATTAAAGGGTCGCGGCATTGGGAAGGTTGAGAACCATTGGCTTAGAGGGAACAGTGCTGGCATGCACACAGGGTCCCTGGTACTCCCAGTAGCCAGACTGTAGAAACTCATAGATCACAGGATACTGGGTAGAGTGTCAGGACAGGCATGCCTCAGTATGGGGGCATAATTAACCCAATTAACTGAGCACTGCTCCAGCGCTGCCTAAAAAAAAAAAAAAAAAATCATAAAGGCAGGAACTGAAAGGATCAAACTACATCCCAGAGAAGAGCTCAGAATATTTATAGGAATGCAAAAATATCAAGCAACTGACACTAAACAATTCACATTGTCTTACACCTAACCAAAAGCTACCAGGCTTGCAAAGGAGCAGGAGAATGTGATCTGCAACGTGGAGAAAAATCCACTGGCTTTTATGGGCTGATAACTGACACCGCTGTTAGAGTTAGCAATCAACGTCATTAAAACAGTTGTTCTAATTGTGTTCCTTATATTAAAAAAAAATAGTTGAGAGCCATGGAAGATATAAAAAAATCAAACTTCTAGAGATGAAAACTGTAATGTCTGGTTAAGAAAATTAGACTGGAAGGGATTAATTGCAGATCTGACATTGCAGAAACAGATCAGTGAGGTTGAAGTCAGAGTGATAGAAAATACCCAAAATAAAACACAGAGAAAAGAGAATTTCTAAGAAATGAACAGAGGTTTTGACTGGATGCCAGACATGTCTGGCTTCAGGAGCTGTGTTCTTGCTACCCTGTCATGCTACTTCTAGTCCCACATGATTAGGGACACCCTAACTGCTGTGATCTGGCTGCCTAGCTGAGGTGGCTATTCAGGATGGTGTTGACTGTGAAGCCCTAAAAGGGGAAAAAGTGTGTGGGAGTGTGTATGTATGTGGGGCATTCTGTATTCATGACTTTCCCTGGACAAGCATCAGATCTGGAATGAAAACATGAATATATATGGAGGTGTGTCCCGAGTGAAAACTCAGTACTGTGTGTGTGTGGCTATCGCTAAAGTACCCGTACTAGGAAAAACTACAGTGGAGCAAAGAGCTGCTTTTACACAGAAACTCCCTGTAAAAACCCAACAAGTTCCGAATTTTCTCTTTACATATTAGTGTGGCCCATAGGCATCTGGAAAGCCAGCAGCTAATTAAAAATAAAATGAAGTTTTTACTATGGCCCACCACCCCACACATAAAATTCTTTTCCCATGAAAATAGGTTACATTAATATGGCAGTTAACTTAACCATTTTTTAAAGGGAAAACAGGCTTTGCTTCCTGTCTCCTTTCCCAGAGCATGTGGTGGGCTCCTGGGGCCCAGGGTGTGGACCCAGTAGCATCAGTTCCAGCTGCTGGCACCGAACCTTTGGCATGGACTAATGGTGATGGTTAATCACCATTAATCCATTCAATTGCTCAACCAAGGGATGGCACAGAATCACTGAGTCACAAAACCCCAGGATTGGAAGAGATATTAACACATCATCAGTCCATTTGTCATTTTTAGCTGTCGATTATTTAATCTTCCTTCCTAATTCACCCCAACTTCTTTGGGAAAATTAGATCTTCATGAAGTATTGTATGAGTACAAAGATAAATCCAGGAGTTGGCCACTCTCTATAGAAACCACAGAGACCAGTTCTACCAGGGGCTGGGCATGTTATCTATTAAAAGCTGGGCCAATATTGGATAGTCTCTCTTGGGCTCTGCATTTTGTGTTAACAATTCAAATGTTAAATTAGTTAGATTGTTCCTCATAGGGAAACTGTGCTGACCAAAGTGAAGACTCACTTGCAAACTAGGAATGATGCCTTGGATTCCACTCAATCCCATGCATGGTTCTCAAGCCCCCATTGATTCTGTGATCTCCCCCCACACACACACTATCCTGCCTTAGTTTGCACACCTTTGAACTAGAGTTAATAATAGAGTTAAATGTCCTATCTCAAAAAGACATTTTAAAGGGGAGTTAACACATGTAAGCTATTTAAAACAGCACCTGGCACCCAACAAATAATAACTGTTAGCACTAAAAAAAATGTTATTGCTATTGTTATTTTCTGTTATTTTACATCTATGTAGTGGGGGAAATTACCTACCACATGAGTTTATTCAGGATCAAATGCTCTTTCAAAAGTGTCATTAACCATTTAGTGCTACACAAATTTAGGCAGTAATCAGTAATCACTGTAAGTTGAACTTTCTAGTTAGAGAGACTGATTCTTGCACAGAGAAACCACAGATCCACGAAGCCCCGAAAATAGTGTGCAAAGCTGTGTAAATGTGTGTGTGTGTGTGCACATGCAACTCTATATTTGAAGCTGGGTGAGAGGAGTGGTCCATAGCCTTCATCAGAGTCCCAAAAGCATCTATACTCCCCAACATGCACACTGTTCTTCTGAAGGGAAACATAAAGTCCCTTTTAACCTTACTAGTACTCATCCAAAATTCTTGGACAGAGCCTACACCAGAAGCATCCAGGGCAACATTGTTCACAGCCAACTCCTTGAGCTTGCTCAACATTTCAAGAACTTGCAAGTTCCCAAGGTCAGCCTGGGGGCCAGTGTAAGGGCTTAATGGCTCAACTAAGAGCTTGTTGGCAGAAGGAGGTAGCCAGCTCTCATTATAGGCTGCACCATCATCTATGAAGAGAGGGGACTACCCAGATTTCTCCTCTCTTTCCATTCTAGTGCAAGTGGCCACTTCAGCGTTGTCTATGAAGAAAAGCAGTGTGAGAGGATGCATTTCTAGTACAGTGAAGGATTCAAAAATGATTTCTGGACTGATGTCAAGCCCTGCTGGCTTGTAAGAATGTAAGGAGAACTTCACTGTTAGAACAACGTGAGATAGGGTAGGAGGTAAGATGATGAATAAGAAAGCCTTGCTTGCATCACTGTGGGGTTTGAAGAGAGAACTATTTAGGAGTTTTTTTGAAGTTATCTATTTTGCACATGGTATCATGAGAATTTAAAGGCAGAGGAGCAGGATTTTGCCACTCTCAAGTATTATTTTACCCTCTGTATCTTGGTTTCCTCATCTGTCAATAGGGCATCGGTGACAAACTCTTACATTTCCTTCACCTCTACCATTCTGGAAATTAGTGGGAAAAGGACAATCTTACATATAAAAGCCAAACATTTTACTCAATATAGTCACAGCTACCTAAATTATCACCAATCTAAAGCAACAGAATCCAAATTAATGAGTTTTTTCAGCATGAAAAATCTCCAGGGTAGGCTCATACCCTGGTCACAGTTCTAATGACTGAACAGATCATTAGTCCCACCAACAAACACTAAAGTAGGGGTTTTCAAAAATGACAGGGAAGGCAAAATGAAGGTCATGTGATGGCAGATTTAAAATGATCACTAAATATAGGAGAGAATAATTGAGAAAATTAAAATCTCATTTGTTAATAAAATGGGGCTATTTCGTTATGAAAATGTCTGCAAATTTTAAAGAAATTTAATATGAAATTCACTTCCCCTTTTAATTAAAAACCCAGACTATGTCACATTGGCTTCATGTGCTGTGTAGGCAAAGTGGAGGGAAAATGTAAGAGGAAAAAAGGAGAACAGATCCTCTTCCTGAGGAATGTCTGGTAATCCCACCTATGTCCCATGAAGTTGGTTCTTTGCATTCCTGTCTATGGAGGAGGTACTTGGTTGGTTTTGGAGGTTAGCACCACTTCATACTGCCCACTGGGTCTTGAAACTTCCTAAGACCTAACTCATGTATATTCATCTTCAAGACCTTCCTGCAGAAATCTGCCCTTTTGAAGAGATCTGGAAACCAATTCTTGACTCTGTCCAACCCATTGATTTCATCTGTTGTTCTCTAGTTAGAACTCAGATAAAATCTGCCAGCTATTCTGCGGCACACACATCCCTAACTACATTCCCAATTTAGGTTAATGCAAAAATAAGTGAATAGTAAAATACAATTAATGTTTCATTATATAGTTAAAGGCTCTCTTGACTGACTCAATTAGTAAATAATTTTATGCTTCTACTATTGCTAAGACACAGTGACTACTAGAGGCCATTAAAGCATACAAAAATGTATGAAACACAGCCCCTACCTTTAAGGAATTTACAATCCAATGGAGAAGGTAAGAGAGACAGTAATTCATAGAACTTGCAAAGTACTTATAAGGAATAGGGGGCTTGAGAGGCAGGGCTGGTTCACAGTGAAAAAACAGCTCAGAGTAGGGTAGTATTTAGGAGGAAGAATAGTTCTGGGATAGTGACTAGCATGATGATGGAGAGGGAGAAGGAGTCAGGAACTTTCACATTTTCTAGTTTTAGTAACTAAAAAAAGGGTATTGTCGTTAGTAAGATAGAGGAATAAAGGAGAAGGGAGAGATGCAACCAGACAGTTCTTCTTTTTATGTACCTACCAGAGGCCTATTGCATGAAATTCATGCACGGGGGCGGGGGGGGTGTCCATTAGCCCAGCCTGCACCCTCTCACAGTTTGGGACCCCATTGGGGGATGTCTGCTTAACATCCCTCTCACAGGCCAGGGCTCTCACAGTCCAGGACCCCTCGCTCCGTATGTCCCGCCACTGCCGCTGGGCTTGCCAGCCATGAGCCCAGCTTCTGGCTGAGTGGAGCTCCCCCTGTGGGAGCACACTGACCACCGGGGGGGGGCAGCTCCTGTATTGAGCATCTGCCCCCTGGTGGTCAGTGTGCATCATAGCAACTAGTCATTCTGCTGTTCAGTCGATTTGCATATTATGCTTTTATTATATAGGATGGGGAAACCAAGAAATCTTTCTATTGGGCAGTGGTTGTGCAGTGGTTCTCAACCTTTCTAATGCCGCGACCCTTTAATATAGTTCCTCATGTTGTGGTGACTCCCAACCATAAAATTATTTTCGTTGCTACTTCATAACTGTAATTTTGCTATTGTTATGAATCGTAATGTAAGTATCTGATATGCAGGATGTATTTTCATTGTTCACGACCCACAGGTTGAGAACCACTGGTAGAGATAATCAGGATAAACTCTAGATCTGACATCCAAACTTGAAATCCTGGGAAAATTATCTATCTTCTTAGGCCTTAATTTCCTCATTTACAAAATGGAGATAATATTAATACTTACATTACATGATTGCGCTGCAATCAGGATTCAATGAGAGAGCAACAGTAGAATGCTTATAGTGCCAATGGTATAATAAACCTTAAATCATTCCTCTCACCATCAGCTCTGGAGCTCAAGAGAACAATCTGTAGATTACAGGTCCCAAGATCTGGAAGGGCATGCAAACAACTGCTGACTACACCTTCTGCAGTCACTCTGAGATTCTGGCTCCTGCAATGGACATGCTCTATCTCCCTGAATCTTTGGTTCCTCTGCTAATGATGGTTCTGACCAACAGGTCTCCTAAGTACCTCTTTAGTCACGTCCCACCTCTATTCCCCACCACTATACAAGGACTTGGGTTTTTAGCACCGCTACATTGGGTTCATCACATCTCTTAATGTCTTTGGTTTCTTCCTTGCCACCAGAATTCTCTAAAAAATATGTAATTCTAACCCCTAACAACTTAAGAAAAAAACTACTTTTTAATCTTCATTACTTTCAGGAGAAAGTCCTGAGGTAAGCACTTGAAACTGTCACAACCCCTGGTCCATCCCTCCCCACCATAACCTTACCTGGAGGCACCCCTTAGTATTAGCTGTTTCCCACATATGCTGCACCTCTGTGCTTTAGCACATATGCTCCCTCTGCAAAGGAATTACTGTGTCTACCTCTGTGCTCTGGGCCTAATATGCACATCCTCAAAGATACAGATTAAATATCACCTCCTCATCAGAGCCTTTCCAACTCATTGAAAAGGTTACTCACTCCTAACTCCAGGTCTCACCTAGGTCACGATTTAGAGTGCTAGTCCACTGAAAAGCAATGATGCTGGATCCAGATTTCAGATACCCAGTGAGGAAAGCCCATTCCTCTGAACACAAGTCTGAGATGGCTAACACACTGCTGCATGAATACAGTTCCCTATCTGCACAGAGAAAACTGGGATCAGGCCAACGAACAGGCTAATGGCTACTGTGATTCTTCATAAAGAGCATGATATCATTTCTTACCCTGAGCTTTCCTGCGTAGAATTGTGCACACCATCAAATAGCCTTGATTGCTACTGGGAGCTCATTCAAGCTACTCAATGGTTGAATGTTGTTTGGCTGGACTCCTAAGCCCCGTTAGTTGCAAAACCAAGGCTCACTTTTTGTTGATCTTTTCTTCATAATCTTCATCTTAATATTCTGTTTGAGGTTTCATTTGTGAATAATATCATTCTTTTGCAGCACAATACATCTTAATTCTTTTTTTATGCACACATTTGTGTAACATGCAGCATCCCAATAACATTAAACATCACTGCACTCCTGTGGGTTATGTCTGATGTGCTATTCAACAAAAATTCTAACAATCTACTTGTGGAAGTATATTAAGAGTCTAAAAAATTACATGTCACTGTCACCATTCGAAAAACACAAATGAGACCATAGAATTAAGCCTCTCAATGAGTTACTAACATCTAGTTCCACTATCTGGCAGAGAAGCAAATCCAGACTCCAGGGAATCAGAGCTGCTATTGGATTTGGTCATGGGAAGGGAGGGCTCTGCAGCCGGCAGGCGTGTGAAGGAAAAATGGCCCCTGTCCTAGAACCACATAACTCAGTCTGTCCCGATTCTGCCAGGAGCCCGATCTCAGCGGGACTGGGACGCCAGGAGTCAGAAGGATGGGGCTACTAGATTTCCTATGAGAGGGGAAGTGCCAGCCAGGCTTGGGGGAAGGTGGGAGGAGTAGCCACCATTCCAGAGCCATACAACTCAGTCTGTCCTAGATTCTGCCCAGATTGCAGCAGGACGGAGCTACCAGGAGCTCAGAGAGTGGGGCTAGGGGATCTCCTGTGAGAGATTATGGGAAAATGGGGGAATGGCTCCCACCCCTGAGCCATATCTCTCAGTCACTGACACCTCCTGAGTCTGCCCAGACCTCTACAGCCTGGCCAGGCAGGTGACTCCTCAGCAGGGCACAACCTCTGCTGTGGCGTGGGGCCCCAGGGAGTCCAGAGGGTAGAGCTATTGCATTCCTCAGGCTATGCTGGGTGGAGGAGAGTGTTCCACCCACGAGAGATGACTGCAGGTAATCAGAGCTGCTACTGTCTCCTGGCTCACTTGGGACACTTGTGCTAACAGTATGCTATGAGTAGACTAACTCCCAGCATCCCTGCTATGCTGAAATGGAGACTACAGAACGTCTGGCTTCAATGCTGCCACAGCCTGCAACAAGCATGAGATGCTTCTAGGGAGCAGACTGTGTTAAAGATGCTGCTTGACAAGTTGATGTAAAGGAGGCTATAAATATGCCATTGGTTCCTGGTGCTGGAAAATCTTCCTGACATGAAAATGCTGCTTCTCACTGACGCTGAGTAAAAGCATTTCAGAGGAGTTTCAGGCCAGCTTAATCTTGATGAATCCCTCAGTGAAACTCTTGGGTAGAAGCCCCCCTACCATTAAATACCCTCAAAGCACCCTGTTACTTTTATTTTGGGACTTAACCCATTTTAAGTAACTCATTCTAAATTATTAGTCTCTCTCACAGGGCAGCAAGCTCCATGGGGGCAGAGATCTTGTGTCAGTTGGTTGTAGTTGTAGTACTCCCAGTTCCTAACAGAGATCCTAACACATATTAGGCACTCAATAACTATGGGATAAAAAAAATCTGTAATATACTCTTGTTTTCCATTCTTCAAACTCCTTCTACTACTGCTGTCCTCACCTTCTCTCTATCCTGCCCCATGGATGGAATATCATTAGCTCCAGGCACCTACTCTTGGTCCCAAAGTTGAGAAATGCTATTTGAACACTTATCTTGCTAGCGTACTGCATAAAAAATCAGCAGAGTTAGTGACACTCAGACTCACTACTCTGAATTCCTGCCATCACAGAAGACCAGCATAGTATTAGGGAAAATGTACAATAGAAAGGCACGGTCATTACTCTCACATAATTTGGTAGGAAAGATGAATCTGAAAAATTATAATCAGTAGCTATGGCCACATAGAGAAAGCACTTAGATGATGCAGAAAGAAGGAATATCTCAAGAAAATGGAGATATAAGATGTATCAAAATTATTGTTCTAGGTGTATCTTGTTAAAAGTTGTCCAGCTTAAGGCTATTTTACATTAGAAATTTTCATGCTTTAATGGGATCAAAATTGATTCTGATGAGTGAGGCACAATCCCACTGCTAATCCTAAATCTTTTGAATTTCAAGTGGGGTCCAATAATTTTTATCTCTTCATTATTTCATAAAACCAACTTTCCCTATTTCTCTACAGAGCCACCAGAGAGATTAGGAAGACGGGACCAAATTAACATTATGTTTATTCTTCCTTTTCAATGCAGGCTCTTTGAAGGCATTAACTGAGTCTCACAGCCATGGAGTCAGCATTCCAGCCAATTAGTACCAACTGAGAGCCTGCTACCAGGCACAGCCTTGTGTGTCACCACTTGAGTTTTCTCAAAGAAGAACCTCTTTTCTACCTCAAACAGCTTACAATGTTGTTGGGGACACAAAATTAAATCGTATGACACATGGACAGAATAATTAAATGTTAAGAATTTGGAGAAATTAAGGTTAAGACAGTGGAAGTGGAGAGAATGGAAATGATTGGACATCAGAAGAGTCACAGAGGGGTTAGGATTGAGGAGGCCTTGAGTAATTTGTTAGGGTAGGGAATAAAGGAGACAGTTCATCACCATTGAGATCACCCCTAGGCAAAGTGGGGGCTGGGCCCCTGGGCTGGGGGAGGTGAGAAGTGGCCTAGCTGCAGAGGAGGAATAGGGGACATAAGTGAAACTTATAGAGTAGGAAGTCAAATCCACATTCAGAATCTTCAACAGGGAGTATAAAATTACTGAGCAATTATTTCTAGAAAGAAGCCTCCTCCCTTCCAATGTAATTCAGGCCTTGACTTTCATTCATACTTGAAAGAGATTAAAATGTTAGTAGGAGGGGCCACATGGAAACCTATGCATAGTAAATATTCCTCAGTCAAGGAGGCCAAAAAGTTGGTGGCAGAGGCACTTGTTAGGGAACTGGAAAGGGGCAAAGGAAAGGAATGGCTGGAGGTAACTAAAGGGAGGAAGGAGCAGCAGGCCAGGCATAGCATGGAATCCCTGAGGTAAAATGCAATGAAAAGGAGGGGCAAGGAATCAGCAAGCAAACTCCTGAGAATTGATTATCTTGCCCAGGCTCACCTTCAAGTGGCCGAGACAAAGCAGAATGAAGCCAGGGGACTTTGTCATTTTGCCTGGGTGCAGCTCTGCTTCCCAAGATATTCAAAGAGCTATGTGCTCATTTTAGGGCTGGCCTGAAGTCAGATGACTTATTATTTTGTCAATTTCCCAGAAAGTTTATTATTCTGGAAATCAGGAGGTATGTAAAACTCACTTTACATGCTGTTTCGAAAATGCTTCTTACTGACAGATATAATAGTTATGTGGAGCACTTTCAGGGGAAGGGTTGAACTCTTTACTGGGTCATTAACACAGCACTGTGACAGAGGTGACACAACTCTAAAGTTCAAGGCTGCATGTAGCCCCTTGATGGCTTCTTAAAGTTGGCGCAACTCCCAACTCTGAACAAATAAGGAGCTCAAAGCCCATGGGATGACCGGTTGAGCGGACCTGCGGACGGACAGATGGATGAATGCTAGCATATTCACACTTCGGGAAGTTTTTAAAAAAATATATTTTATTGATTTCAGAGAGGAAGAGAGAACTAGAAACATCAATGATGAGAGAATCATTGATCAGTTGCTTCCTGCACACCCCCCTACTCAGGATAGAGGCTGCAACCCAGGCATGTGCCCTGACCAGGAATGGAACCTGGAATAGAACCATGCTGGCTGGGCTCAATTTGGGAAGGCTTTCAAAAAAGAGACTCCATACAAGAGTTGTGCTATCCATAGTTTATGACAAACCTAGGTCCAATCCCAAAATACTGACTTGCTTGGGACTGTAATGTGGCTGTTAGGTTTTCTGGGGCTGTGGAAGGATCACACATAGCTAGTACTTGTCAGGAAACATCTTCTATCATATCACCCTATCAGGAAAATCCAGAAGACTGTAACCTTCCTAGATGGATGCCTAGCTACTTGCTGGCAAATTTATTTCACAGAAAAACATTCAAAACCCTGAGAGATATTTCAAAAGTTTCTAGAGAGCTTTGCCAGGCTCCAAGTTCTGTATATTTGCCACAGAGGGATGGAGGGAATCATAGAACAGCTTTAATCTTATTCCATCTGCAAAGTAATTGCTTACACTTAAAAAAAAATCCTGGATTGGCCTGTTTGATTTTATCATGTCTTTACAGAATAGCACATTTAAATTCCTTTGTTGTTTCCATGTAGTGCTATTGTACTTACTTGCTAATGCAGAGAATAGGAAAGAACATGACATTCCAAAATGTAATCTTCCCCATGATTTGCCCTTCTTCTACCAGCATGGGGTACCTTCATCTTTTTTTTTTCCTACACAGCTGCATAAATTAAAAGAGAAATCATCTAACTATAATACCCCTTTTTGTCTCCTTTTTCCCTCTTTCATATTAAATACATCTCCTATCCAGGGTAATCTGGGAATGGAGAGTCCATCTCTCCCCTAGATCCTTCCCCTGAAAAAGGCATGCTTACTGGTGCCAGTCAGGCTCCGCATGGCTTGTTACATAGTCATTCTGACTTGTAAAGATCAAATGTTCTGCTATATACTACAATGTTTATATGTCTGCCTGCATTCATTTTTAACAAGTGACTAATGAAGGAAAACAAAGAAGTTTCTTTTTATTTTCTTGTTAATAACAGCTGGGGCCCTTTATGAATGCGGGAAAAAGATACTCTATAAATTTAATATCTAAAGAAACACAAACTAATAAATATAGAAGGTCCTTTTAGTTTCTGGTCAGTCAGAAGGGCCACGCCTAGCAAAGATAATATATATCCAGTGACATATTTAGCCATGGATAGTTTCAAACTCTTTTCTTCACCACAACTTTACTAAGAAACAGAAAGGAAATTGGTTTGCATCTGAACTTCCTGAATATTTTCTGTCATCTATAGAAATCTTCAGGCAGCTAGCCAGAAGGGAGGTAGGGCAATCAAGGCCCAAGTCATCATAGGGTCACTGGTTCTTAACTACTCACAGGAATAACACAGATCCCAAATTTTTCTGAATTAGAAGAAATAGAGTCAAAATCAAGGTGTAGGGCCATGACTGAGGCTCTTTTGGCCAGTAAACAACATTTTCCTATCCTTGGCACATTCCCCACACACAGAGCTTAATTCACAAACAAAGCTCTTCTTCACCATTCCAGTCAAAAATAGACATAATTCTTCTGTCAGAAAGGAAAGCCCACAAATAAAAGATCACTGGTTCCTGGAACATGGATATGTGGAGCCAGAAGATAGATGTAAGTTCTTCCCTAGAATATCATCTTCTCCCACAGGCTACATGGATCCACACCAGCCAATACTAAGTTCACTTATTTTATTGCGGTATTCTTTAGTTAGTACTCACCAGAGGTTATTTTTTCCATTGCTTATCAAAGCGAGTGGAAGGGAGGGAGGGAGGAAAAGAGGGGAGGAAAGAGAGAGAGAAAAACATTGATGTGAGAAAGACACATCAATTGGTTGCCTCTTGCAAAAGCTCCAACCGGGGGTGGGAACAAACCTAGAACCCAGATAAGTGCCCTAGACTAGGAATAAAACCCAGGACACTTTGGTGTGAGAGCCAGTGCTCTAACCACTTAGAACACCAATTATTTTTTTTTAATAAAACATATCAACAATAGGCAGAAATTTTTCAAATAATAAAAAGTTTTAGCAAAAAAACAAGACTTGATTTCATGTAAGAAATCTAAAACTATTCTAGAAGTTACAGGGTTTATTGATATGCAACAATCAACAGAAGCAGACATCATCTCTGGTGGAGGAATTATGTACAAACCCAAATGAAAATGATGCAACAGTAGTTCTATAAAAATTTTTTCTTAAAGTTTCCTTCTAGTTTTTGGCAATCCCATTTAACATTAAAACTTTATAATGTATTAAACTATAAACTGCATAATTTGTTATATATATATATAAATTATAAATTCATTTGTGGATGGGGAAAAAAGAGAAATAAATCAGTCATGCCAATTAAAAAAAATTTAAGTGACAAACTGTCAAGAACAACTCCCCTAAAGACAAATAAAAAGCCTTCTTTACTTATGGAATAATTTATAGAAATTAAAAATGACCAAACATATTCTCAATACCTCAGAGCCACTGGGGCCAATGAGCAGGGGTGTTCTGCATTTCTATATTCAGGCTTCTGCTCCACTTCATGTGAGGAACCCAGGAAGACTGGGAAATGGAGCCTGTGAAGGCTGCTTCAGATAATTTGCTCTGGGGCTTTGATAATTACTATAAACCAAACTTTAATTATGGACTGAAACTTCCTTGTGTGATAATAAACTATTCACAGAATTCCACCCCCCTCATTCTGATCTCTCAAACAGATTTACTGGAAACTGTATAGTTAGGAATATATCACTATTAATCCCACCATCTGATCATCCCTAGTGCCATATGTGCCACTGAGTTTCCAATTACCGTAAGCTACTCCTCGGAGCTAGCTGTGTTTTGAGCCATGACACTGGTCTCCCAGTGAGATATTAAGTAAGTCTTGAGATCAAGGCCAATGTTCAATAATGTGATAACTGGTCGACAAGGTCATGTCCCTTGCATAGACTAGGAAGGAGCTTCAAATCGGTTGGTTACTTGCTCACATGAGGCCACCCAAGTAGTCAGGCCATGTTTCTCATTTCAGCCACACTGTGGCCTAGGAGAGGGGGGAACAGAGGAAATGGAAGGTTGTGGCGGTGAGCACTCAGGATCAGATCCAATAACTCACACAATCAAAAGCACGGGGGCCTGAGTAAGCAATTATTATGTCAACCTGGGTAAGGTCCCGTAGGTCTAATAGCACTTACTCATCCCAACATAACACTGCTCCAATAAGGGAGGCTGCAATGCGAGCCAGAAGAGCATAAAGAATTGTAATACAAGCACTTATACTAAAGGGGGAAAGAGTAAAAATCACTAAGAAACTGATTACACACTTTAAACTGGATACTCAGGGTGAGCAAGTAGAACCAGCAAGAACAATCCAGATGTTGCAAGTGATCCAATCTGAGAATTCTTTATTCCCATGAACATGCTCCTCCCCAACATTGGGACACTGATTGGGGAAACCCTCCTCCCACTTGAAAGACATCCAGTGGTAAAACCCCTTCTGTCACCAACAAGACCAGTGGGAGCCTGGTGGCACCAGATAAACTGAGCCAATTAAACCAGCAACACAACAGCTCTGAAGATTAAACTGCCATTGCAACCATATCCCACAAAAATAGGCAAGACCCCACATGGCCAAACCTAAATAGGGTGACTGCTGCTAAAGTAAAAGACTGATCTAGAACCCAGATTTCCCAAGCAAAATAGACCAAATGTCCAGAATATACTCGAAGATCACACATCAAACAAGAACTAAAAAAAAAAAAAAAAATTAATCACAACTTGAATAATAAAAAAAGAGATAATCAACTAATGTCAACACCAAAATGAATATGATGAATCAGATGTTGGAATTATCTGAAAAGGATTTTAAAGCAACTATTATAAAAATGCTTCCACAGTCAATTACAAATTTTCTTTAAAGAAATAGAAAATATCAGAAAAGAAATAGAAGCTATAGAAAAGAATCAAATGAAAATTATAAAACTGAAAAATAAAGTTAAGAGAAATGTTAAAACTCACTAGATTGGCTCAATAGTAAAGACAACAGAAGACAGAATCAGTGAACTTTAGGACAAAACAAGAGACTTCATCCAATTTCAACAAAAAGAGAAAACATACTGAAAAAAATTAATTAACAGAGCCTCTGTGACCTGTGGGAAAATAACAAAAGAGCCAACATTCCTATCATCAGAGTTTCAGGAGGAGAGAAGAAAGAAAGTGGGGCTGAAAGAGCATGTGAAAAAATAATAGCTAAGAACTTCAAAATTTGGCAAAAGATACAAACCCACAAATTCAAGAAACTTAAGTGATTTTAAACAGAAAAATCTGCACTAGGACACATCATACACAATTAAAATTTTGCAAACTAAAGATAAAGGGAAAACTTTTGAAAGCAGCCAGAGAGAAAGCATATACTACTTACATGGGAACAATAATTCAAATGATAGTGGATTTTTTATGCATAACCATAGACGCTAGAACAAAGTAATTTCAAGCTGAACTGAAAGAACTGTCAACTATGAATTCTATATCCAGAGAAACTATCCTTTAAGAATGAAGAGAAAATGAAAACATTCTCAGATAAAGAAAAACAAAGATTTTGATGATAGCAGACCTAAAGACAGTTCTTTAAACAAAAAGAAAAAAAAAGGAATCCTGGGGTATCAGGAAGGAAGAAGATGCAATGGGAAAAGTAGAAAAATCACCATACACAATAAATTTTCATTTCTTCACAAGTTTTACAAATCACATTTGATGATTGGAGCAAAAATTGTAACACCATCTGACATGACACTCAGTGGGGAAGGTGCTCTGCCGGGAGCCGGTCCATGCTTGCTGTTTCAAGGGACCTGGCATATATGGCATACTGTTCTTAATATGTTTGCTCACCTTCTTGGCACTGTGTTTTAACCAAGGTCTCCTCTCTGAGAAAGGTTGTTTCCCCAGGTAGGGATTTTCCCCTGAAGTTAGGGAGGGAATAAAACCCCTCAACTAAGTGCCAGGTGGGTAATTAATCACTTTAACTATGAACAATCATGCTTAAGCTACATAATCTTTACTCCCTGGAATGGAGATAAGAAACGCCCTAACCTTTGTAATAGAGATTGATAGGATTGAATCAACTGGTATAAATACAGTTGTAACAAGACAGCAAGACTCAGAACTTAGAACACAGAACTCAGAAGACAGAAGGGAGAAGACAGAACCTACACTCAGAACCTCGACACAGAACCTACACAGAATCTAGAGACAGAACCTAGCGAGAGAACATGGCAAAAGATCCTGGACTGAACCTGACTACAGAAATTGGCAAGAGAACCTGACTAGAACCTGGTGACTGAACCTGGCTGGAGAACCTGGACAGAACCTGGCTGGAGAACCTAGCGAGGGAACATGGCCACAGAACCTGGATGGAGATCCTAACCAGAACTTCGCTGGAGATCCAGAGCAGAACCTCTCTGGAGATCCAGACCAGAACTTGGCTGGAGATCCTGGCTAGGCTGCTGATCAACTGAACGCTGTCTCCATGTCCTTCCTTCTTCGCCGACTCCGTCTACGCCTTTGGGAACCCCTGGACCCGCTGGGGTTGGACCCCGGCAGTGCTCTAGCAGGGTTACTCGATTGGTTGGAGCATCATCTTGTACACCAGAATGTGGCAGGTTCAACCGGGCCAGGGCACATACCCAGGTTTCGGGTTCAACCCCCAGTCTTCTGTGCAAATGGGAGGCAACCAATTGATGTTTCTCATTGAAGTTTCTCTACCTATCTCCTTTCTTCTCTCTAAAATCAATAAATTTACTCTTAAAAATATATATATAAGTGGAGAAAAGGGACCTAAAGGGAAGTGAGGTTTCCATAATGCACCCAACATTGATAAGAAAGGCATAGGCCCTAGAATAGCTAAAACAGTCATAACAAAGAATAATAAAGTTGGAAGAGCTACTCTATTTGATATTAAGGTTTATTGTATATCTATCATAACCAAGACAGTGTGATACTGATGAAGGGAAAGAAAATTATATATATATATATACATATATATATATAAAATTATATATTATATATTATAATATATTATACATAAATATATATACATATATATATATATATATATATATATATATATATATATATCTCAATGGTATGGACTAGAGAACCCAGAAATCAGCCCATAAATATGTTCAACCGATATTTGACAAAGATGCAAAAGTAATTCAGTTAAGGAAGGATAGCCTTCCCAACAAATGGTGCTGGAACACCAGAGACAAATGAGGACCCACAGACAAAAAATGAATCTCAATATAACTTCATAATTTATATAAAATTAACTCAAACCAAATCATACACCTAAGTGTAAAACATAAAACTTTTTTAAAAATAGGAAAAAATCTTTGGTATCTAGAATTGGGCAAAGATTTCCTAGACTTAACAAAAGCATAATCTATAAAAAAAAATCTTGATAAATTTGTTGACATTAAAATTAAAAACTTTTGTTTTGTAAAACCTTTTGGGAAGAGGATAAAAAGACAAGCCATAGACTGGGAGAAAATATTTGCAAACCACATAGCCAACAAAGGACTGGTGTACAGATTATATATTTTTTTAAAAACTCTCAAAATACAACATAATAAAACAAACTGATTAGAAAATGAAAAAGACATTTCATGAAAGAGAATATATAGGTAGCAAAGAAGTACATGGAAAGATTTCAACATCATTAGCCATCAGGAATATGCAAACTAAAACCACAATGAAATATCATTGCATGCTTATTAAGAAAGGTTAAAAATAAAAAACAGTGACAATACCAAATGCTGGCAAGGATGTCGAGAAAATGGATCACTTGTACTATAGTACATTGCTGGTAGGAATGTAAAATGCTACTGCCAATATGGAAAATAGTTTTGTAGTTTCTTATCAAACTAAACATAAAATTATCCTATGACCCAGTAATTGTACCACTAGATATTTACCGCCCCCCCCCCCAATGAAAACTTAAGTTTATACAAAAACCTGTACACAAGGGTTAATAGTGGCTTTATTTATAATAGCCCAAAATTGGAATCAGCCCAGATATCCTTTATCTGACAAATGGTTAAACAAAATCTGAAGTACTGTGTATAATAAACATACCATGCAATATTAGCAATAAAAAGAAATGCTGATACATTCAACAACTTGGATGCATTTCCAGTGAATTATGCGGAGTTGAAAAAGCCACTCCAAAGAGGTTATATACTGTATGACTACAGATGTATGTGAAATTTTGAAGAGAAAAGCAATTAGCAATAGAGGACAGATTAATGGTTATCAGAAAAGTAAGGGTTGGAGGCATGGGAATCAAGTGGGTGATAATTATGAAAAGGAAACCGGAGATATCCTTCTGATGCTAGAAATACCTCAGCTGTGGTGGTGACTATAATCAGAACCTGCACAGCTGTTATAATTGTATGAAACTTCATACACACATGCACAAGTACATTTCTGTATTATTTCTTACAAGTGCATGTGAATCGACATTAATCTCAATAAACATTTCCATGTAAAAAAACTGAATACTGTCACAATGTGAATCATGAAATCAGGTAATAATTCCACTATGAAGTCAATTTTCAAACATGGTGTGTGTCAACCAAGTGTATAGCATGGAAAGGGCCCTCAGCAAACTATGTTGTGTGTAGTTTTTCATCATTCAGTTAATTATTGAAAAGCTATAAAAGAAAGGGGAAGGGAATGTTACATCCACAAAGGACTAAAATCCCGCAGGAGGAAGACAGATTCTGGCAGCGTTCTATCAACCATTTAGCAATTAGCAATTACTGACACTCATAGGGCTTAAGTTCCAGACGGCAATGACACAACTGCTTTAGTCACCAAAGGTTGATGGGCACCTGCAATAGTCCCTGACTCACAATGAGCACTCAGGGGAGGTGATCAGTGACCGAGAAACAAATGCACACCTAAAACTGTGGCTCAAAAGAAGCTCCTGCCAGCTAGGAACTTACATGTTTTGGTTCTGTACGTCAGGTAGGAACTTCCTGCCACCCTGGCCGCTGCCTAAGCCTGAGCTTCTTAAAGGCTGCATCCAAATTAGCTATTGCTTTCTGCTGCACAGAAGAGTGAAGGAATACTTGATTCCCAGAGAGCCCAGAATGGAACTAACCTGAAGCTGTCCAGACAAAAGATCAAAATTAATTTTCAAATCTCCAAACTATCCATGTTTGTTTTAATATTTAAAAATAGGTTAAATTTTATACAAATTAAATTTCAAATAATCAAATGAGGGAACTGGACTTAACCTCCACCCATTAAAAAATGGTTAATATTGGGCAGTAAGCATGCCCCAAATTTCAAAATTAGGCCTCACCAATTAAATCTTTGAAGTGTGGAATATCAAACTTTGAAACAGTATATTTAGCAGAGAACCAGATTGATGTTTACTGATGTAGAAAATGAGGGCAATGGAACTGGAGAAGAGTCTGAAAGTACCTTTGCCCCAAGGAGTTGTCAAGCAGAAGTAGCTCCCCACATCTCAGCAGAAGCACCCAGCTCCTGCAACCACTTGTATGGAGAAGGCGTTAATGGCAACAAGGAGTGGCACATCCTACATCTTGCAAAAGGAAGTTGTATCAGTTTTTAACATTGGAGGGCATTTTATTGAGATAAGTGTACAAATTGGTACATCAGTAGCCATTTTATACAACGTCCCTCCATTCTAATTTTTACTTTGGCCTTCCCCAAGCCTCTTTAGTGAAGATGCAAAAGAGTGTCAGCAGATGCCACTGGGCTCAAATCTGCAGGAAGATTGGATTTAATTTCTGCTCACAACTGCAAGGGATAACAGAAGTAAAATAATGTCAATCAGGTAATTTAGAAGCCTGAATGTAACAGCTGAAGCTATAATTTTATTTGAAGGTTTAATATGCTAGGGACACTTAGAAAAATTATACATGTCCTGGAGTCTGTTAACTCCACCTACCATATCTTCCATGTGCCATACTTCACATGTTGATGAATGGAATGATTGATACTTTTATTTTTGTTTTAATTTCACTTTATTTTTGTATTTTAACTGTGGCTTAACCTGGAAGTTGGCAATCTGTTATTATTAGGTAGTTTCTCATTACTTTAAGGGGTTAAATTTTTAAATGAAATTTTATTGTATCTTAAGGCCAATTACTTGAGAGGAACTGAAACCAGATTTCATAGTGTAAAGTCAATGAGAAAATAGGACTCCCCTTTGAAAACCTTGCTTCAGGGCAGCTTTGTCTGTTCATGTCACAGCCACAACTAATGATCTTAGAATGAGGACAAGAATAGTGGCATTCACTTTAATCTTTTTTTTAAAAAAAAAAATATATATATTTTATTGAGTTTTTACAGAGAGGAAAGGAGAGAGATAGAGAGTTAGAAACATCGATGAGAGAGAAACATCGACCAGCTGCCTCCTGCACACTCCCCACTGGGGATGTGCCCGCAACCAAGGTACATGCCCTTGACCAGAATCGAACCTGGGACCTTTCAGTCCGGAGGCCGACGCTCTATCCACTGAGCTAAACCGGTTTCGGCCACTTTAATCTTATACTGTGCCTAGACTAATGCTTAGTGTAAAAACCATGTTTTCCAAAGTAATTTTAGATGGGGAGAGGGCGAGTCATTTTTGTTTTTAGTTCTTCAAAATGTAAAAGTACAAACAAAAGAGAAAGGATTAGTCACAGTCATCTGTGTATTTGTATATCTTAATGTTGGTTGCTTCATTGAGAAAAGGGGCTACAGAGAAATGCTTTTCCTTGTTAAAGGTTCTGCCAAGACAATGTCAAGGAAACTGTACTGCCCTCTGCCCTTCCCATGGGTGAGTGAGGAATGTATACATGTTCTAAGCCAAACCCACCTCGAAGTAAAGGGGGAGATGCTCATCTATGGGATAGAGTTGGTAAGAATATTAACCTAGACTCAATATGAACAGATGTTTTCATTATTAAGGAGTAAATAATATTAAAGCTCTGTGATGAGCACATTCATAACTTCTTTTGATTCTTTGACAATTTTTGTGAATTTTCATAAAAGTAAAAAAAAAAAAGTTAAAAGTGGATTTACATTCTTTGTAAATGTATAAATGTATCCCCTGCTCTCTAAATATTATTCCAGGTTTAATTCAGCTGATGTAAATCAAAAGAACAGACAGTGTGATATCCAATAATTTCTACGTGCACTAATTCTGATAAGGTCAAACACTTTTATTCCCTAGGAAGTGCCAGACAAAAATTGTCTTTAGTTTAGTTTGATGTGTATGAAGAGTTTCCACTTGGGAATAAAACCCTCAGCAAATCCTTGTAGAGTGTTTGCCTGTGTGACATGGAGCCAGCGGGTTAAGGCTCTCGTAAGGCTGGCTGCCAGTGTAAATCGCATCTTTCCTGGCTTCACACGTGAGCCAGATGTTGGGGATTTTCTGAGCAACAGGATCATGGCAAAGAAGGTTTTTGCATTTCCTGTGTTCCCACTCCAGCTCTCAACCTTCAAGATTTATGGCCAGTCAACAGTGTCATGAACTGGCCTGAAAATATCCCCAGAGTAAAACCCATTGACAAATGCCTCACTCTGCCATGGTTTCATATCATCTGTCACATGAGGATTTCTTAGGACTGCTTCCTCCTTCAACTGTTGTGCAGAATGGCATTAAGGCAGGTGTAATCTTTAATCTTCTGAAACCTGAAATCCAATTCAATTTTGCTACAATTTAAAAAATAGTTTATTTTCTTATATTTTATGAAATTAATATTTTTCTATCACAATTTAGAAACACATAAAATATGAATGTATATGTACATTACAGGCATATGTAAAAATATCTTATCATTTCACTATCCATGGAGAACAGACATCATTTTCATGTATTTCCAAGGACAAGTAAGAAATTACCCGTGATCCCAATCAATGTCTATCTATGCCATCATAAGCATGTATGTTTGTGTGTATGCGAACATTCAAACATTCTATTATAAGCATGTTCCTCACTATTAAATAGTATTTTTTAAAATCCTCACCTGAGGATATTTTTTCCATTGATTTTTAGAGAGAGGGGAACGGACGGAGGGAGGGGAAGAGAGAGAGAGAGAGAAAGAAACATGGATGTGAGAGAGACACATCAATTAGTTGTCTTCCACATGTGCCCTGCCCATCTGGGGCTAGGGATCAAACCTGCAACCCAGATACGTGCCCTTGACCAGGAATTGAACCCTTGACCCTTTGGTGCACTGGCCAACACTATAACCACTGAACAACACTGGTCAGGGCCTTGGATGGCAGCATAATTTCATCAAATGGTTACACCATAATTAATAATACTAGTCAGAGACTGCTGGACACTTAGATTGCTGCCAAATTTTTTGTCTGTTATAATATGCTTTGCCACATTTTAGAAGTATTTTGACAACATAAATACTGGCTTATTTTTTCTGAACAATCACTTCCTTTCTGTTTCAACTCAGCCTTCTCAGGAGCAGTTTTCAAATTCTAGCATGCATAAGAATCATCCAGGAGGCTTTTCAGAAGATTTCTGGACACTCCCCCTCCATCTTTTGCCCTTCCCCCAAATTTCTGATTGAAAAGGTCTTAGGTTGGACCGGAGAATCTGCATTTCTGACAAGTTCCATGCTCTGGACCACACTTTGAGAAACACTGTTCTACAAAAGCACCTGCTGGATGGAATGTAGCATGTGGTTTCTCCTCATGGTCTCATTTTTTACCCTCCCATCGAGAAATAAAAGCTGCTTCAATTGCCATTTCACAGCACAGTCCATGGCCTGGCTCAGGTGCCCTCTTTATGTTGAAAAAATGTTTGGCAAATAATTAATGCTGGCAGGAGAGACTGCAATTTTGACACCAACACCTTGATTTGGGATTCATTTTTCTCACTCAAGACTTGGCAAGTGTACGTCTTCCTTAAGGTCAGACTGAAAATATACTCTGACTCACAAACCTAGTTTAAAATACCACAAGGGATAGACAACGATTTCCATAACTAATGAGCATTACATATCTTCATTCTGGTTTGTTATACACACTTTGCCTGTACAGTTAGATCTAAGTATTTACACAGAATTTGTGCATTATAGTGCGATTAAATCATCAGAACCAAAAACTGTCTATTTGCCTCTAGGTGATGTCTGCGTATACTCAACACTTCCATCTATATTATCGTCTTAAAATATCAAAACCGATTCTCTATTTACTTCCATAGAAATATAGCAAATGAACTGTTTAGAGAATTCACATCTGATGCAGCACATCTAAAAATGTTGGTTATCATTTTTTAAAGAATATATTTTTTAATTGTACTACATGCCTGACCTGGCAATAGAATAAGTGAATGCTTTAGAAACCAGAAACACACAAACAAATAAAAACACCCAGCAAGCAAGAGTAACTGTGAGCTGGGGATATTCTACTAATCCGCACACCCTAGATCTTGGCTTGGTGTGTGTGTGTCTGGGAGGGGGGAGAGCATGAGTCCAGATTTGGATTTGAGTTCAGAGAGATAGAGAGAGACCCATTCATGTCAACACAATCATTAACTTGGGGGAAAATATGAGACAATAGGCAAAGATGTCTTGGCTCTTAATAAAGGGTCCATCAGTAGATGCGTGGATAAAAAAAAAAATCTGTGGTACATTTATATAATGGAATACTACTTGACCATAAAAAGGAAGGAATCTTACCTTTTGGACAGTATGCATTGACCTGGAGAGTATTATACTAAGTAAAATAAGCTAGCCAGAGAAAGACAATTACCATCTGATCTCACTTATATGTGGAATCTAATGAACAAAATAAACAAACAAGATAGAACAGACTTGTAGATAGAGAAAACAGACTGACAGCTGTTAGAGGGGAGAAGGGTTGGGAGGCTGGGTGAGGAAGACTGCATTCTGAAGGCTGCACAAAAAAAACCTCATAGACAAAGACAACACTATGGTGATTACCAGAGGGAAAGTGGGGTGGAGAGGGTAAAGGAAGATAAATGATGACGGAAGGTAAATTTTTAGAAGTGGGACTGTTAGGTCAAAGGATACATAAATATGTAGGTTTGTTAGATATCATGAAATTCCCCAGCATTTTGCATTCTCACTCCAATGAATGATGCTTGTCCTTCTAGACCAGGGGTGGGCAAACTTTTTGACTCGAGGGCCACAATGGGTTCTTAAACTGGACCGGAGGGCCGGAACAAAAGCATGGATGGAGTGTTTGTGTGAACTAATATAAATTCAAAGTAACCATCATTACATAAAAGGGTACGGTCTTTTTTTTTTTTTTTAGTTTTATTCATTTCAAACGGGCCGTAGTTTGCCCACGGCTGTTCTAGACTCTCCAATGAAGTTTTTTTGTTTTAATATATTTTTATTGATTTCAGAGAGGACAGGAAAGGGAGAGAAAGATAGAAACATCAATGATGACAGAATCATAGATCAGTTGTCTCTTGCACACCTCCTACTGGGGATGGAGGCCCCAACCTGGGCATGTGCCCTGACTGAGAATCAAACCGTGACTTCTTAGTTCATAGGTCGACACTCAACCACTGAGCCATGCAGGCCTGGCTGGAGTGCTTTTTTAGGAAGGCTGCATTCAGATGCACAAGCAAACAAGAATTTAAAATGTAAATTTTTAAAGATTATAAAAGTAACAACAAAAATATACAACATTCCATACAGGTGTGTTAATAAGAGTTGTGTGAGATTTTTAGATTAAAAAGTATAAAACTTTATTGAAAGAACTTAAATAATATATAAATAAAGATATAAGGTGTGTGAATATATATACACACCTTCATATATATATGAAGATTCACTATTGTAAACATGTCAATGGTCCCATTATTGAGCTACATGTTCAGTAAGATTTTAATAAAATTTCAATAGGATTTTTCAAGGAACTTGGTGAACTTATTCTAAAATGTATACTGATGAGCAAACAGCTAAGAAAGAGAGGCCAAGAAGGCTTAAAGAAGAACTAGGCTGGAGGATTTTCTCTATCAAATAACAAGACTTAGTTATTATGTAATTTTATATTTAAGTATAGAGACAGAAAAATTGACCAATGGAAAAGATTAGAGAGCCCATAAACAGGTTCATATATGGAAACCTGACATATGACAGAACTGGCATTGCAGAGCTGTAGGGAAAGTGTGGATTATTTTTAAATGCTGCTAAAACAACTGATCATCCAGAGGAGAAAAATGAAAATAGATTCCAACCCCCATCATTAATTTCTTTTTTCAAATCAAAAACTTGGAAGTGAAAGACAGCAGGTTAACATACGTAAGTAAAAAGTATAGGATAATATTTTGAAGATCATGGGTAGTAAGGTATTTTAGATAAAGCATAAAAAAACATAAACCATAATGAAAAAATAATAATGTTTAACTTAAAATTAAAAATGCTCTTCAAAAGATGCTAAAGAGAATAAAAAACCCAAAGGATAGAATCCAGAATAAACAGAGGACTCCTGCAAATCATTAAGTGAAAGAAAAACAATTCTTTTTAAATTAGGAAGAAAGACTTGTATTTCACAGAAAAAGAAATACAAACAGCAAATGAACATATGAAAAGAGCTCAGCCTCACTAGCATGTAGAAAAACAGAAATTAGCCCTACCCTGTTTGGCTCAGTGGGTAGAGCATTGGCCTGTGGACTGAAGGATCCCCGTTTGATTCCGGTCAAGGGCATATGCCGGGGTTGCGGGCTCGATCCCCAGTAGGGGGCATGCAGGAGGCAGCCAATCAATGATTCTCTCTCATCACTGATGTCTCTACCTCTCCCTCCCTCTCCCTTCCTCTCTGAAATCAATAAAAATATATTTAAAAAAAAGAAAAACAGAAATTAAAATTCTAGTGAGAGAATATTTTATATCCAACAAAGGCCAAAGATGAAAAAGTCAATTAAAAAATTGAACATGCATGCATACTATGATCCCATAATTTCTCTTCCAGAAAAACTCTCAAAAACATGTCTCCAGTAAACAAGCAAAAGAATAATTAAAATAGTGCTATTCATAATAATAATAATGATGAACTTGAAATAACTCAAATATCCATGATGTTAAAATGGATAATTAAATTTGGTATAATCACTTAATAACTATTACATGGCTATAAAAATAAATTATCTCCAAGTCCACAGATCAACATGGATGAATCTTATAAACAATGCAGAGCAATAATAAAAAAAAAAAAACAGAAAAAAATTGTCTTCATTATGATTACATTACATACTAGAAGCCCAATGCACAAAATTCATGCAAAGGGCTCGGCCCTTGCAGCCACAGAGGGCCTTGTTTAGGTGGAAGAGGCTGTAGGGACATGAGTTCCACAGGCCCAGCTGGGACGGGTGCTGCAGTGCTTGGTGGCTGCGAGTGGAGTGACCAAGGTCGCCTCCCGCAGTGGCTTGCCTTGGCCCTCACAGCCCCAGCTTCGTCCGGAAGGTGTTTCCGGAAGGAGGTCTGGTCTAATTAGCATATTACGCTTTTATTATTCTAGATACTTCAAAAGCAGGCAAAACTGAATAGTATACTTTTAGGGGTATCTACACATGTGATGAAACTTTAAAGAAAAACAAGAAAATTATTGCTATAATGTTAAAGTGGTATTGTCCCCCTGATAGGGAGAGAGAGTGAAAGAGACTCAGGCAGATTCTAAGAGATTGATAATAATGTCTCCTACACTGAATGATGTTAAATTCATCAGTGTTATTTTCTTAACATTTTCATTAAAAAATATATATATATGCTATATTCACTCTATGGTAGAGAAAATAAATTTCAAAAAGTTTATTAAAAAGAAAGAAAAGATGATTTACTTAGTCCTTTACCTAAAAGCTTCTAGTGGCATCCTGTTGCCTACAAGATAAAATCCACCTTCCTACCAAGGAAAAGTGCAGGCTCTTCCTCATTAGGCCTCCAACTACCTTTGCAGCCTCGTCTCCCACCATCTACCCCACACCCTCAACTCACCTGTATTCTAGTGACTACCTGTATTATCGGATCCCCAAGCACATACTTGAGCTATGCACCTGCAGTTCCCTAAAGCCTCCTGTCTCAACCAATTCCTATACTTTGAAACACTAACAAATTCCAGCTTCTTAGTGGAGCGTTCCCTGTAAATTCTGATGGATATTTTCTTCTGTGTGTTCACAAAACTGTATTTCAATTTATCTATTTATATGTCCCTCCTCGCTTCCCTGTGAAATCTTCATAGGCAGGAACTACACTTCCAATTCAGTTGAACCAACATTTCCTGTGTTTTCATTTTATGTCATAACCCCGCTTAGACATTGAATGTATCTGGATTAGGCCCTGTTGCTACCCTCAAGGAGCTTGCAACTTAGTTATCCTCATGTCTGAATTCTTTATGCTGACTGTAGTGCCTGGCATATTGCACATTATTCAATTATGTCTGATGAATCCAAGAGTGAACAAACTAAGGGACAAATAAGAACTATTCTTTTCCTATTTAAAACAAACAAAGAAGCCTTTTGGCAATGACTCATGCCTTTATTCACAACTTTTTAAGGCTGTAAATGGTATCTGTCAAAAACTAAAGTTTATCCAAGGAAAAACACCAAATGTGTATTTTCATTAAGAGATGTTTTAATTATTCTTATGTAATTTCCAGATAAGAGTAAACTCAGCCAACTGATTAAAACTCAGGTTCATTATATAACACAATAATAAGCAACAACACAAGTTGAGTGTGGAACTGGAAAATATTAATAAAAGTATTCCTTTGTGGTCGCTCCCATGTGAAGCTCTGTCTATAAACATGTATGATTGATTTTCACTTTCTTTAAAAGGAAAAAAATATCCCCCAAAATTTCAAATTAAGCATTATTTTAAATTTTTAAATAGCTTCAGGCATCCAAATAAGCAGTCAGGCTTCAGATCTGAATATTCCATGCCAAGGAATATTTAAAATGGTGTGTTTCTCAGATCCTAGCTTACTATAAGCCAAACACAGAAAAATGAGTAAGGATCGTCTGTATAATGCAGCTATACCATTTGGATGCAACACCATTCTCCCCACATTGGTCTTTAGTCTTTGTTGGACAAATGTACTCGTGTTCTTCCACAGACACCTTATTCTGGCCCTCCTGGGTGATTCTTGCTAATCCAGTGTGGTAGGCTGAAAAATGGCCCCTCCAGCATGGTCCATGCCCTATTCCCAGAATATGTGATACCTTACATTACATGGTAAAAGGGGCTTGGCAGATTGGTTCAATTAAGGGTCTTGAGATGGAAAGATTATGCTGGATTCTCTGCACAGGCCTAAAGTAATCACAAGGGTCCTTATAAGAGGAAAGCCGGGGAGTCCCAAATAGTACCAGGAGATGGGGCAATAGAATCAATAGGTTAGAATAACATGAGGAAGGCATCATGAGCCACACAGTGCAGGTGACCTCTTCCAGCTGAAAAAAAAGCAAGGAAACAGATTCTCTCTTCGGAGCCTCCAGAAGAAAGCAGCCCTGCTGACTTTCACCAAATAATTCCACTAAGACTCATTTTGGACTGCTGATCTCCAGAAATGTAAGATAATAAATGTGTATGGTTTGAAGCCACTAAGTTTGTGATACATGTACCAGCAACAATAGAACACTAACGCACTCATTGATTAGACTTTATTCCTGCATGTGGTATCTTGCCCCAACATTGTTCTGCCCCTGAATAATATTCAATTCTCTCATCTCTGAAATGATTTTAATGCCTCACTGGTTATCCCTCTGGTATGATCTGTAGTAACCTAATATTTGTTTATTAGCTGTGGCAGACACTGTTGACTACTTACCCCAAATTCATTCTAACTCATTCTCCCTTGCTGCCTCATACTGCAGTGGCTAGAAAGTCAAACACACTTTCCCAGCCTTTATTTCAGTGAGGGATGGCCCCTGCCCCAGTTCTAGAAAATGAGGCATAGACAGTGTCTGATGGGAGAAAGAGAAAATTTGAGGGACACTTGCTTTCTTGACAAAAAGGGAAGATATAACCAGTGTGAACTTTTCCCTTTCTTCCTACCTTGAACATGAGTGTGATAGTTAGAGCTGCAGTGGCTGTCACACTAGCAGAAGCAAAAGGTCAAGAGAATCACAAAGACATGGGCTCTGATATTGCTGAGTCATGGAACCAAAGCCAATAGTTGCCTACCTCTGGAAACTTCTGATTTTGTGAGAGCCATAGCTCCTATTTGTTTAAGCAACTATAGTATGATTTGGTGTTACTTGCATCTGAAAGCATTCCTAACTAATATATTAATTTTCTATGGCAATCTCTATTGGAACAAAAGCAATCAGACCTCCGAGGCTTCAGAAAGTATAACAAAATCCACCTTAGCACATAGCTTTATGCATTGCTATGTATGAAAAGAAAGGGAGGAAGAAAGGAAGGAAGAGGAATGAGACAGAAGAGGAAGAGAAGGAAAAAGAAAGTGACTCAAACCCAAAATTCAGTCATTGCTATCAATCTACAAAACAAAATGCTGAAGAACAGATGCATCCACCTTCACTGCCTCGGTCTTACAGTTACATGATATAAATACACACTAAAGAACTTGCAATGACAATCAAATTGAGACTTTTGAGCCCCCAATCAGTTATCCTACCATCAATGCAATGATGTCTCTTCGTCCCCATTCTGCAAACCCAAATACCAAATTAACTCAAAGCATTACTAAGGAGTCTCCATTTGCCAGTTCCCAATAAAGTGCTCCACTGCACTGCAGACTACGCAGAGCAATAACCTGGGTCACAGTGAACTATCTAGAGAAAATCAATGTCAAGGATTTAGAAGCTTATTCTGGGAATAAAACTAACAACTTTTTTTTGTAAGTTTTGAGATTTTTTAATGTTTGATAGACCTTTGTGGCTAATCAGAGATCTAAAATGGGCTTTTTCATTAGAACATTCTATTTATAATGAGTAGTACTAGGGCATCTCAGTGCTCTAAAACATCCAGAGGCTAAGGTCGACAATCTATGTGGAGGGCCTAGTCAATGGCAGACACAATGCTGGAAATAGAAATAAAGAGAAGTCACAGTTCTTGTCCTTATAAAGCTTAGATTCTTATTACTTAATGGACATTAACAAATAAATGTATGTTACATGTTTGAAAGAGAATTGTTAGTTCTTCTGGGGGAGTGAGGGAAAGGATAAAAAACATGAACAAAGAACTTTCTTTTTATTAATTGATTGGTTGAAGACCAGACCAAGGGTGGTAAACAAGAAAAAGACTCCTTGACATTTGTCAAGTCAACAAAGCAGGGCTGTTTCAAGTAAAGAAAATAATAGGCTGGATGAAAGTGATGGGACAGTGGGGGGACTTTAGTGCATGAATTACTCAAATTTCTCCACAAATACCAAAAATGTCTTTGGAGAAAGGATGGAGAATAAGTTAACAGCTAGTAACGAAGTCATCCAAAAGATAAAGAATTAAAGGAGGATCCAGCCAGACCCTACTGTGTGAACACAACTCGGAAGAGCTGGAAAGAGGCTGAGAATGTTGCTCTACCACAAAAGCACAGTTTGAGGAAGTTCAGCGTCATTGAGCACGTCTTTAGCACATCCAGGGCAGCTGTCCATTGTGCAGCTCTCTTGGATTAGGGAATCCTGGGAAGGTGGGCACTGTTGATAGCAATATGCTTTCAGAGAACACTGAAAGAAAGGGAGACTAACATTTATTAAGATGATACACTGTGATCCTTACATGTTAACCCACTTAATCCTTGCAATGACCCTGTGAAATACCAGTTAGTAAACCTCATTCTATTAAATTTAGGAAATGGATTTTTAAATACACTTAGATTTGAGTCTGGCTCTATCACATATTATATCTATGATGACATAAATTTAAAATGTGACTGAATTAAGCAATAAAGAAAGCAAGGTAACCTTCCCAAAGCATCACAGCAAAGTCAAAGTAGGATTAAAATTCACATCTCTTCAATTTACAGGAAGTAGTTTAACCTCTTAAATCACAATGCTTCCAGTGGTGAATTCTCTAGTCTATTCTGAACTGTCATCAGAAACATTCAAATTTCAGCTCCTACCTTCACACATTTTTGTGTCATTTCTGTATTTGGTATTCTCAGTGGCACCTAGCACTGCAAAATATGTCTTGAAATAACTGTTGTAAGAGAATAGATTGGTGCATTCTATTTTTTGGGGGTGGGAGTAGAGTAGACAATTTGGTGATACTTACCAGAATGTCTAATGTATATGCCCTTTACATAACAATCCCAACAATCCCACTGCGAAGAATTTAATCTACTTCTATGTAACTATGTAATAAAAGTATGTTTTGTGTCCTGCCATATATATATATGCATCCACAAATACACACATACTCATATACACAAAACACTAACAGGAGACAGTAGTGTAGTGGGTAAGAGAATGGTCTCAGGAACTAAACTGCATGAGTTCAAATCTTGATTCTACTATTTTCTATTTGTAATCTTGGGCCTCATATATCTCTATTCCTCAGTTTGTTCATCAATGAAGTGGGACAAAGAATAGTTCCTATTTCTTATGATTAAATTAACTATAGATGTAAAAGGCTTGGGCCAGCAAGTATTAAGGATTGTTTAAATGTTAGCTGTTACTATAATTTTCAGTCAAGCACTATAATAGCAAAAGAATCTGAAAATAACCTAAACATCAGCAAGAATAGAATGGCTGACTCATGAGGGTACATCTATGCAACAGAAAACGATACGCCACTAAAGATACTGAACTACAGCTGCATGACTGCTTGTCCAGAAGAGACAGAACATACCTGTGTTAGGCAAAGCTTCTACCTGAGGCTCTGTGGGGATTTTCTCCCTTTATCATCTGTTAGCCATTTGTTGAATTAGTAGAGTACTACTGTGGTCTCGAGAGCTTTAGGAGGAGCGGAAATGTGAGACAATACAAAGATTAAAGGCATGTGTACTAGTATTTGCACATGGGCATAACATCTTTATAGATCCACACAGGTCCTTCCTACCTGCTGCCTCACTTCTCAGTTTGCAGCTATTATAGGAAGAAAACATGTGAGCCACCCTCCTCTCTTGCCTGCTTTCAACAGACTTTCTCCACAAGCTGCCAAAATAATTTGGGAGAATGCGTGTTCTTCTGCCTGGATCCACAGTGTTGGGCCTTTTGCTGTAAATTCTCTTTTCACACTCTTTGCCTGACAGGTAAACAGCAGGAAGGTGTGTTTTACAGATTATTCTTAGCTCTCATTTTAACTAAAGTTAGTCATATTCAAGAAAACTGGAGTATTTCTAAATCACATTTAACCATCCATATGAAAATAGAGAAAAGGGGAAAACCAGTCGATGAGAATATAACTTAGTTGTGGGCCATATTATAAAAAAATTATCATTCAATTCAACTAATACCTGGAGCATATCACTGAGATGAGGATCGCTGAGTAACCTAAAATAAACTGTGAGTGAAGGGTCGTTGGGAAGGATGGGAACCAAGGCATGTGAGTGACTTGACTGCCAAATGCCTGGCACTTTATATGCATCAAACACTCAGACCAAGCCTATGAACTCAGAATCACCATCTCTAGCTAGAGATGAAAACACTGAGGCTTAGGGTGCTTAAAAGACCTGCCCAAATTTATTTAGCAGGAAAGTGATAGAGCTTAGATTTTAAACCCAGGTTGGCTAGTTCTAAAACACACGTTCTTCCTTCTAAAGCCCAAGATTTTCAGGGAAGAGTCTGTGATTAGATTTCAGTAATGGTAAAGGCTAAAGGGAGGGACAAGGGAACAGACTGAAGGTCTATCAAAAACCCCTAATGGTGCTCTTTTTCCCAGAGAAACACTTAGAGGTGACAGATGTTTTATAAAGTCTCTGTGGATCAAAGCTGCCAGGAGAATAGACAAAGGTTAGAGCCAAGTCTCAGTGTAATTAAGGTACTTTGTTGTTGACCAAGATGAAACAATGATACATCGGTAACCCAAAGCATTCCTGGGACTCACTTGGAGATTCTTGTTTATGGGGAAGAAGCCTTGAGACCATGAATCTGGCTCATCTTCCTAGGGGAAAAACCACTGGGACAAAAGCTCAGGAAACCAGGTGCACATCCTGACACCCAACAGGTCTAGCAATACTTGGGTCAGCCCTGCTTGAGTCTGGTGGGCACTGCCCTGCCCAGGAGCTCCTAAAAGAAGGAGCTTCCAGGATCAAAGAGAGCAGCAGCAAAAGCCCTAGTTGTCTTCCTTTTGATTAGACAGCAAAACAGCCAAGATGTGGGCTTTAGATGGTGTTTCACCCCAACCCCCATCCCCAGACTAATGGGAGAAGTAAAAACCAAAGTTCTCTATGCCCCTCTCTCTCTTCCTGGTTCAAGAACTCCTCCCTCATCGGGCGCCAGCTGCACCCCACTCCTTGGATGTCATCCTCTGCCACAGCCAAGAGATACATCCATCCAGGCCAAGATGTCAGTTAAAAGAGAAACATGGTGGTAACAATCCCAGGAACAGTTGAAATTTCAATGGGGATCCATCAACAATTTAAGAAAAAAAGCCTAAAGAAATTAATGAAATTAATATCTAGTGATAGACTTTCTGGTACTATAAAAAATGATGATATATACAAATCCTTACATGTATAACATGGGCACATAATAAAGACATAAAAGAAAGATAACATACACATTAAGTTTTTAAAAAGTATATCCAAGCATATAATTCAAAAAATATGCATGCACTCATGATTTGTGGGATCAGGACTTGGGTAAGCAATCACAGATATACTTTTTTTTTTCAATTACAGGTTTCATTCAATATTACTTTGTATTAGTTTCAGGTGTACAGCATAGTGATTAGCTAATCATATGATCTACAAATATTTCAAGTACCCACATGGCATCCTTTCTTTAAAAAATATATTTCATTGATTTTTTACAGAGAGGAAGAGAGAGGGATAGAGAGTTAGAAATACTGATGGAAGAGAAACATCAGCTGCCTCCTGCACACCTACCACTGGGGATGTGCCCGCAACCAAGGTACATGCCCTTGACCGGAATCGAACCTGGGACCTTTCAGTCCTTGTCCGCATGCCGATGCTCTATCCACTGAGCCAAACCAGTTAGGACCCCACCTGGCATCCTTAATGTGACATCTTTTAACACAGGGGAAAGGACTGATGTAGGTGGCCTGGGGTGACTCTCAGGGGACACCATGCTCATCTCTCCAACTAGACTATGAGCAATTCATGGAGTATGTGCTCCACATGTGTGCTTATGTGAATTACGTGACAGTCAAAAAAGTCATGTGCTGGCCAGAAGCTTCTGACCTTGCTCTAAATGCTATGGACTGAACTCTAACACTGACACTTAGGATTGGAAGAAACTTTACAGGTGATAATGTTCCAATATCCGCATTTACTGGTGAGCAAATGGAGATGAGAACTAGTGAGAGGGCCCAATCATGGTCACGCACTTGACCCAACAGAGTCATAAATACAGTGCTCTTTCCACCGCAGCCTAGAGTTCTGGATGGGTTAGGTGAACATACTATGATATACAAGGAGTGTCTAAGTCACTCACAAAAGGATGAGTACATAGATGAATCTCATGGAATCTAAGTTAAAACACTGAGTCTCTCTCTCCTTCCAGAGCTGTTCCAGAACACCATGTGTGAGAGAAAACAACAGAATGGAAACTGCTCATATGGAGCACGAGGAGGCTGCCCACCTCCCTCACACAGCCCGTGTGCAAAGACAGCCCCTCAGCTGCGACACAGAAACAAGGTGGCTCATGCTCAGTGTTTATTGTGACAGCTGACAAGCCAGCTGGCACAAATCACTCCTCACTTCCAACAGAGACACCACCAGGACACGTGTGACAGGCGCCAGCTGCAGCTCAAGAAGATGGGTGGTGTGGCCCATGGCCCAGGCCCTGGCTTCCACAGTTCTCCATGGAGCTTCCCAGCACAGAGCACTTGTGTGGGCATTTGTGGGGAGGGGTGGCAGCACACGGCTGCTGGCTGTGTTCTTAGGGCTACAGCTGGAGCAAAAGTTCATTCTAATGCTCCCTGAAGGGCTGTGTTATATTTGGCAGAGGAATGGCATTTCTGGTCAGAGCAAGGAGTTGAAGGAAGAGGCAAAGTATTACATCTGAAAAACATTTCAGGTACCACTAGAGGTACCACTAAGGGATCTGCCAGTGTTAGGTTCAAGAGGGGCCTTCTGTCCTCTGACTTTGGCCAGATCCACCTGAATTCACTGCAAATGGATAAGCAGTCCATGGCAGAGCTGGGGAAGTGGTGAATGAAATGGTCTGGGTGCCCTGGCCTCGGGCGTAGGACACAAAGGAGGCTCTCAAGTGGTATACTTCAAAGAATATGAGCAGTCCCTTCTGCACCCAACTTTTTCTCCACCATCATGCTCAGCAGAGTGTCCAGAAGGGGCTTGTGGCCTCAGCATGTTTGGGTTGGATAATTAATTCTTTTTGTAGAGGGCTGTCCTATATGCTGTAGAATGTTCAGCAGCATCACTGGTCTCTCCCCATTAGACTCCAGCAGCAACCCTGGAATTATGGCAATCAAAAATACCTCCAAACATGAACCTTGTCCCTTATTAGCATAGCTCCCAATTAAGAACCACTGGTGTTGGGGTCAAGAGCATAGACTCAGGCCCCAGACTACCTGGGCTCTTGATTCCAACTTTGCCCCTTTTGACAGGTAATTTTGTCCAATCTTTGTGCTCAATGTTCTCAGTTGTAAAATGAGAGAATAATAACAATTCACCTTATAATGTGGTTCCAAATGTTGACTTATTTAATACATGGTGAACCTTCAGAATGGAGTCTGGCCCCCAATGAGCATTTCTCTCCCCCCAAAAGCCCAGGAAATAGTCCATTCTTCCAGAATACCAACCTGCAGGGCTCCAGCTTAAAGTCTACCACTGAGGGCATAGGTAAGCAGTCAGGAAAGCAAAGAGGAGAAGCCACTACTCTCCTCTAGCACTGGCAAACAGAGACATGTGCAAAGACAGATAGGAAATTTCCCTCAGCTTCTAGACTTTCTCCTACAAATCATCTGCCTTGGTGGCATAAACACCTGAGGTCATATTTGGCTGTTTCTTTTGATTTCTGCAGCCTTCTAATCTTTGGAAAGCCAGACCAGTTCTCCCTCATCCTCCCTCCACCAGCCTGTCCAAAAGTTCTATAGGACATAATTTCCTGTATAAAGTTCCTTCCTGCTTAAAATGTCTACAGTGGGTCCTGTTTTTCAGACTGTCTTAACTTGACTCAAATACCAAAATCTTACTATCAGGAAAATGTTCCTGGGAGTAGTGATGAACTGGTATGTATGTATTGACAATAGAACCTTCACTTCCAGAGGAAATCCCCAAATATGAAACAGGTAAAAGTGGAGCTAGTCAACTGGGTAACTGTTGGTGGAAGGAGGGGTGCCCAGATGGTTTACCACTTGCTCACATTTCTTCCCCACACATGTAGAATCTTAAGGCTCTGACAAACCATGTTTTCAAATCCCTATAGCAAGAGAAGAGCCCTAAAATATATATGGGTTCCATGCATACAAAGTGCTGACGCAGAAGTTTGTGAAAAGTGTCCCCAGGGCCAGAAAAGACAGCAAGCAACTGCTGACTGAGTATGGATTTTAAGATGCACTGTGACTGGCCCTGCAGAGAGAAGGGCCTGCGTAAGGAGTAGGTCTCTGTCATCAAGGAGCTCAGAGTCAAACAGCCGATGAAAACAGAAGCCAGGCCCACAGACAAGGAAAACAGGGTAACACGTCTTGGTGAGAGGCATGTGGCATTCAGTCGCCTATGAGGGTCAATCCTAGAGCAAGGCCTCAGAGAGCAGATGCTGGGCTGGGCTGTGCAGCACAGAGTTCTCCCTGAATCCCAGGTGTGAGAGTAGCCCACTCTCAGAGGGTCTCCATTATGAAGCTGCCCAAACAGGAAAGGAAGTGAAGGCCTGGCATGCCATCTACCTAGTGAATAACCTGCTGAACCGCTCACTGCCTGCTGTCTCTGGTCCAGCCAACTTTACCAAGTAAGAGGCATTGCTGTGTGATCATTATTTTCTAGTAATTCTAGGTAAATTGCTTTCATCTAGTGAGTTTGGTTTGGATGGGCCAAGTACCTTGTTCCCATACTTCATTTTTGTTTGCTATGACTTTCATGAAACTCTAGGTATTCATAGGAAACTGGGCATATCTGCTCTTAACATGCTTTTTTTTTTTTATTGTTTTGACACACCCGCCAAGAGATTGGTCTCTCTTTCCAGCAGTGCTTTCAAAAGTCAAATTTTTATGGTTGGGAATTCTCATTAAAAATGATTACTTTTGGCAGCAGAAGTCGGAAGGGTGACAGGAAGAAGGAAGTATTAAAGACACTGAGATTTTTTTCTTCCACTTGTAGAAAGCCTGTCTGTAAAAAAAACATCATGCAGAAAATGAAGAAAAAAAATGTAAACGTATCACAAAACCCTTCTAACCTTTATATGTGTGTGTCATTCAAAGCAATTTCATAAGCATAGGTGCTGAACCACTGTCCCTATTACCTGTTCATACCTACTCATTAGACTGTAAATCCTTTAAGCGTAGGGCAGTGTTTTTCACAGCTCTGATCTCTCGGCAGCAGTCACCACCATGCCTGGCTCATAGGAGTATTGATAACTGCTTCACAAATAAAAAAATAATGAATTACTAATAATTATTAGGAGAGTGTAGATAAAAATAGCATATCATGGATACCAATGTAAGAGCTAGAAATTTAAGCAAACTACTTTTTGTATTTATTCTTTCTCGTATCATTGGCAAAAAAAAAAAAAAGAGGTTGATAACTACTCTCCAATAATTCTCTAAAGAAATGGAGCATATAAACCTTTCTTGATGCTTCTAGCTAGATATATAATTTCTGAGGGCACTGAGATTCATATTTTTAAAACTATTTTTGTAAAACTAGTTTTTTTTACATTTTATTGGAAACGACTACAATCAAGCACCTCTTAACCATGTTTCGGTCAATGACACATCACATATACAATGGTGGTATACCGTAAAGCCTAGGTGTGTAAAAGCTATACCGTCTAGGTTTGTGTGAATACACTCTATGATGTTCACACAGTGACAAAAATCACCTAAGGCAGCGGTTCTCAACCTGTGGGTCGCGACCCCTTTGGGGGTTGAATGACCCTTAGGGGTTGCCTAAGACCATCAGAAAGCACATATATAATTACATCTTGTTTTTATGATTAATCACTATGCTTTAATTATGTTCAACTTGTAAGAATGAAATTGGGGGGGTCACCACAACATGAGGAACTGTATTAAAGGGTCGCGGCATTAGGAAGGTTGAAAACCACTGACATAAGGATTTCATCAAGACTGTATCCCATTCATTTATGAGCTGTCAGAAAATGTGGGGACCTGGTAGATCCCAGCCTCCATTGCTCTTGACTTTGTCTTCTTCCAATACTTATTCAGATGTTGGAACTTTACCTCTCTCTGATTTCTTGCACAGAAATACAGCAAAAATGTGGCTGCCCTTTGGGAATCTTCAGTTCTATGTGACAGTTTAGACCAAGTGTGATGATGCCTATGAACTATTTTGGGTCCTTTGGTGGCCCATGATGTCCCACATCCACAACTATCCGAATGCCAGTGCACATACTTCTTATAGGATGAGCCAGTAGAGACGCTAAGTGGCAGACTTTAATAAGCTAGCCTACAGATTTAAAACCCACTTCCATAGCAGATTTCATTTCTTGCTTGTAAATTTTCCCTTTTAATGATTGTTGTGACTTTTATTTTCAATATCCAAGGAAGCAGTAACAATTAGGTTATGATTCAAAGTACACTTACTCATTATATAACCCATTTTCCATCCTTGGAAATTCACTGTTTCTTTCTATATGACTGATGTACTTAAATATGTTAATAGGAGTAAGATACCTACTCCACGTACATATTTATAATCTGTACACAGTGCCTGGCACATAGCAGGACCTCAATAACTGTTCATTTGGCTTCTCTAGTAAATGTAGTGCACACATAAGCTCAAGAGCTATTAGTCACAGTTTGTTTTTTATGGGTATAAAGTATTAGGACACCTTTTCCTTCATATCTCTAGTCAGTACTTGATCTCTTGGTGGTAAATGGAAAGTCTTGAATTAGAATAAAAGATTCTGGGATCAGAAGTACTCAAAGGACTAGTATAGTCATAGGCAGGCCAGGCAGGTAATGCAAACCTGGATGATTCAAGTGTAAAGGGACAAGGCAATGTAAATGAACAAGAAGTCCAGGCGGGCACCGTCAGGAATTTGGAGAGGCCAGGGCCTCAGCATACAGCCGGGCAGGTTGTACTCAGCACAGGAGGACCACTAAAGGAATGATGGGAGCTGAAAACCCAGAGGGAGTGCCTTTTACTTCTTCATGTTCAAGTACCAAATGGGCTCGCTGAGGTGCTGAGAGTGCCAAGGGCAATGAAAGAAAAATTTGAGGAGCAAATTGACATGGGCCCCGGAATCAAGAAGAATGCCATTCAGTCTGAACATTTTCTCCCAGCCGGTGAACTCTGATATATTAGTATGCCCTGCTGGGGGCAAAAATGAACGCCTGGATTTGGCTTCAACTGAATCTACCGTGTTTCTAAGACCAGTATGAGGAGAACAGAGCTGTGACTATGGAAGGATGGAATCATAGGAGACTAGATCACAGAGTCAGGAAACTGAGAGGTAGCTGACAAATTGTACTGAGTTGAATAGCGTCTCCCCAAAATACAAGTCCACCAGGAACCTCAGAATGTGATCTTATTTAGAAACAGGATCTTTACAGATGTAATTAGCTAAGATGCAGTCATACTGGAGTAGGGTAGGCGCTAAATCCAATATGACTGGTGTCCTTATAAGAAAAGGAGTGACACGGACACAAAGGGAAGAATGCCATGTGAAAGCAGAGGTAAAAGTCAAAATGATGTGGGGACAAGTGAAAGCAAGAAATGATTTTTCCCTAGAACCATCAAAGTGAGCCTGGTCTTACTAATGCCTTGATTTCTGACTTCCAGCCTCCAAAACTGTGAGAGAGTAATTTTCTGGTTTTTTAAAATCACCTAGTCTGTGACACTTTCTTTCTTTTCTTTTCTTTTTTTTTAATTCTCACCCCCATGGAAGAGAGGGAGGGAAAGATAGAGATAGATAGATAGATATAGAGAAAGAGAGAAACACTGATATCAGAGAGACACATCTATGGGTTGCTTCCTGCATGCCCCCCAACCAGGCCAGGGATTGAACCTATAACCCAGGTACATGCCCTTAACCAGGAATTCAACCCAAGACCCACAGGCACGTGCTGATGCTCTAACCTTGAGCAACATCAGCCAGGGCTGTGATACTTTCTTATGGCACACAGAAAATTAATACAGAAACCATCTAGTCCAAGGCCTTTAGAGTACAGATGTACACACTGAGACTTAGAGAGACTTGGGTGACTGGCCCAATATCGCAGGGCTGAATTCAGCAGAGCAGGAACAATCCAGTCATTCACTCACTTGTTCTCTAATTCCTTCAACAAACATTCACCAAGCACTTTCACTGGACAACACAAATACAGACCACTTCTTCGTGGAACTTTCATTTCTAATGGACAGAACAGATAATAAACAGTTAACTGCTCAGGCAATGACTTAATTACAAGAGGGGTAACAGATCCAGAGAGGAACACAGTGGCAAATGATGAGAGTCCATGGTGAGGATTTGGACCTAACCTGGAAATCTGACAAAGGTTTCCTAGAAGGGACATTTGAGGGGAAATCCAAAGGACACATCAGCATTGGTTTTCCATGCCACAGAAGGGTGTGAATGCAGGCATGTGATGAAAGAAGTTTTTAAGGGTAAAAAGGTAGAATCAGAGGAGAATAATCCAGATAAAGATAATGACCTTCTTTCTCATCAATCCTCTTTCCATCACACTGTCTTTCCTGGAAACTCATACAAAAGCAAGATAGTGTCACAATCCCATCAAGCTATGTTAATGACCTGTTAACCACAGAATGCTTATAGCCTGTAAAAGACAAAGGAAACTCTCATTTGCAGTATGCACTGGACTACACATGTCTACCCTAGAAATGCTGTGATTTTTCTACCCAAAATATTTCACCTTTTGTAAAGCTAGAAGTACCCACTCTCCAATCCCCCCACCTCATTAATGAAGTTACATTTTTCCTGTCTACAAAAAGTTCAGCAACAATAACAAAGACTATATACTCCCCCAATGACAGGCATAACCAGTCTGGCCCTGATAAGTAGGAATTCGGTAAATAACACACAGCTGATTAACTTCTGTCCCAATTCTGCAATAAAATCTAATTCAAAGTTTGTTGTGATTAGGCTATCAAATGCATGGTTCTATTACAACCTTCCTACACATAACATTTCTTCTCTGGTTAAGACATCAAATGTGAATTCAAAGATGGGTCATATTTTCCACTTGAAGTTCATGACATTCAAAGTGAACTGAATAAAGTGAATGACTGGCTGACACCAATCGCCCCTCACCCATAAAGTCCATGGCCACAGAGCACTGTCATCCAATAAAAAGCCTCACATATTTTATTTCAACCATGAAGTTAGAAGAAAAAAAAACACAGAAGAAAAAAAAACCACCCAGAAACTACTAAAATTCCCACTGCTTTCGAGAAAGACTCCTGGCCAAATGGTCCCATTTTCTTTCCACAGTGGGATCTCAAATTCTGTGATTCTTTTATTTTCTCATTCCCACTTCACACCAAATAATGAAGAATTACACATTCTTAAACAGAACAAAGGGGCTGAATGAGCTGTGCATAACACATTCGGCAGAAATGCCAAGGGGACATCTGAGAAGGTTCCACGTAACATGAAAATGAGGTTCCCCAGCACTATAACAACGCGACTCCCCTGCCTCAAGATTTCTGGGCTTGTTTGCAACAACTGCCTTTGCCCACCCAGCCCATCTCACTCCTGGAAGGCTCTGACGTTTTCCTGCAATTGCTGGGCTCTGATGCTGACTTGAAAACACTCCTCCACATGGATGCACTCAATCACCCAGCATTAAATGAGACATCTAAGGATTCTGCCACTCACCAGCGCTGTCATGTTTTCCCAGCCCTCTGACGACTGCATTATTGTGCAAAGCCACTACAGTCCCATTACCAGCTGGCATATGATCAGATGATAACTAAGTGAACACAAACACTTTAACAGCACAAGGAACTGCCGAGGTCTCCCTCTTGGGCAATGCAGCCCAAGAGATTTTCTGACACTCAATCCACAAGCCCAATAATCATGTTGCAAATGCTTTTCAATGTCAAGGAACAACCATTCAGTTGGGCCTCATGTGCCTGTCATCTGGACATGAAAAAGACAGCTTGGCCTTTATTCTTCTCTGAAAACCTTTTCTCTTTCAGAAACCACTAAGTCATTCCAGTTTTCTTCCCATCGTACCACTACTCAGATGTTTGCAAAGACCAGCTCTTATTAGGGGTTGGCCTTCAGTTTGACTCTGTATAGCGGCTAGATGTTTGCTTGGAAAGATGAAGAAAGATGCTGGTTTAGTTTTAGGGAAGTAACTCTAACCAGTTCAAAGAGTTGTTTATTCTTTGATGAATCTTCACTCTGCAGCAGGAAGTAGCAGAAGACAGATGATGTGATTTGAGTTCTAGATGCTATGATATAGACAGAAGATACACTGTCCCTACCTTCAAAAAGTTGGCAATCTATTTGTGGACACACGCAAACACAAACACACACACACACACACACACACACACACACACACACACACACACCTAGTAATACAAGGCAATATGTAAATAAGGCAATATATAAATGTTAAAATGAGGCATAGAAACAGAGCAAGTGAAGCATTTGGAGAAGGAGAAATATCCGTGGCCAGAGATGATCCCAAAAGTCTTCCCAGAGTAGCAATGATCACAAGGAGGCTTTGAAAGGTGGCTTTGATTCAGATACACATGAAGTTCATAGGGATCCCTAGTAGAGGAAGTATCACAAGCAAAGACAGAATTCTTAGACTGAAAGCCTAGTAACAGTGAGTCTGAGAAGGAGCAGGAGGACTATTCCCTCTGCACAATACATGCTCTTGAAGCGGTGTCCTCTCATCAATATCTAAGGATAAGTACTAGGACTTATTCAGTAGAAATGGAGTGACTGTGAAGGTCAATTGGTTCAATATGTAATTGTGACACCAGTAGTAAGACTGTGAGATATACTGACCAAACTGACTGAAACCTGTATCTTTTTTAACATGGTTGTTCCTCTACCAACTAATGGGACAGGCCTAATTACTGAGCTTTGCCCCACCCCCAAGGAGTCTACTTCTAATATTAAAACCTAGTTTTTCATCTCAGAGCTTCACAAACACATGCGTTTTGAATGTGTGGATTGATAGAGAAGCAAAATTCTTCCTATAAAGTAATCAGAATTTTCAGGTGTATCCTGAAGGGAAGGAAGGAAAGAAGGGAGGGAGGGAGGGAGGGAGGGGCAGAAGACACTGAAATAAACTTGGCTACTTGCTAGTGGCCTCTGCCATCACTTGATAGAAGGGATGTTGGAGATAAAATGGGAAAAATTGGATTTGGGTTAGAGGTAAGTTCTAGATTGTACTTCTTCATCCTCTTTCCTAGATTACATAAGAGTTGGCTCTGAGCCCAGGTGGTTCACAGACCTGTCCCCAGAACCCACGGCCAAAAGAAAAGTCACTGAGGAAGGAAGATGAATCACCTTATATGGGTTGTTTATCATGAATTAAAGAAACATGGGATGTTCCTTCTAAGTCATACTTTATCATCTTTGAACTAAACTAAGCCTGTAAAACAGACTAAAATCAGAGGGCTTCACAGGTTCTTTACTGTAATTGGAATCTTGCCTGGGATTAGGGAGTTCAGAGAAGGGAAAACTAGACGTGGGAGATTTAAAGAGCTGTTTCCAAATCATAAGTGTAATAGCTCTCAAATTATTTTTTACCTAAACTCTGGGATCTGACAGGCCCCTTGGTAACAGCCATGGCAATGAGCCCAATCCCTGGGATGCAGGTCTATGCAGGTGGAGAAGACCTCCCTAGTGAGGCAGCTGCATTCTCCTTGCTGTGACAGAGGGACAGAATACAAATGGGGATAAGCCAATGAGTCCAATAGTCCATGACTAGGAAAGAAAGATCACATATTCTTGGCATAGAGGAACAGGTATGACGAATCTTTGAATGGCACAGGCTGAGCATCAAATGCCAGCTGTCCCACACACTGGGTGTGCCCCTCTGGGTCTCAATTCCCTATCACAGAGTGAGGTGATAGCAGTGACATCACATTGTGGTCAGGAGGAGCAACTGAGGTGACCTGAGAAAAGCACCTAGCATAGGGGCCTTTATTTTATTTTTTACTTTTTCCAAGTTATGTACACATTTTCTTTTCTTTCTTCTTTTAATTTATTTTTATTGTTGAAAGTATTACAGATGTCTTCTTTTTCCCCCATTGACCCTTTCTAGCCCACCCCTGCCTTTCCAGGCCTTCACTACACTACTGTCTGTGACCATGAGCATATACAGTATGCATAGCACAGCATCCCTTAGCTAGCAGCTGATAAAGGCTAATTCAAATCCTATAACGCATTATGTGTATGGAGGTTAAGAATTAGATGAAAACATAATTTTGGATTTTGAACCAGTAAACTCAATAACAAAGGATCAAAGTTTATACAGATGTTTAAACAGTCCCTTCCTAGTTGTGACTTCTTTGTCCTTCATCAGCATCCTCAGGGATAATGAAGAAGCAATGATGGTCCAGAAGGTTCATTCATTTGCCTAAAATCATGCATCTAGCAAAGAAATAGAGGTAGGGATAGATCCTGCATGTGGATTTTTGAGACTACATCAGACAGCCTCTGTCTGGCAACCGTACCACCCAGTATATAGTTTTTTTCAGTGCTCACACCATAAATTTATTCACTTAGCAGCTATTCATTGAGTGCCTGTTATGTGCCACTTGGATCAATCAGTAAATAATACAGCAAAGAACTCTGTCCTCAGGGAGGAGCCTGGAGAGGAAAGGCCAACACTAAGCAGAAGACATGATAAAGAAGTAATAAATGAGTACATTCTACAGCGTGCTGTAAATTGGTAAGTGCTGTGAAAGAGATGAAAAATTAGAGCAGGGTAAGGGACATTGGTGGAGGGGGGATCAGGGCAGGGTGTGGACTGCCATTTTTAATAAGGCGGTAAGAGTAGGTCTCCTGGAGAGGGTAACACCTGAGCAAAGCCCTGAAGGAAGTGAGAGTCGGTAGATAATGGGAAAACAAAATGCAAGGTATAGGGAACAGCCAGTGCAACAGGAGCAACTCGTGTGCCAGAGGTGTTCAGCTAGGGGCCTTGGTGGCCAGGGTGGGGACAGGGCGAGGGTAACAGATGGGAAGATTTGTTTGTTTTTAAGACCTGCATAACAGAGGCTCATGTGCTGTGAGTGCACTGCAATTCTTCCCTCCAGGAACTTGCTTTGTCAAGGCCCCTCTCAACCCAACATGCCATTGTCCATTTACAATCACATCAGACCCAAACACCTTGTCAATTCGAAGGAAATTTCACCAACCACCCTGTTTGTTTAGTACTAGAGAACCCTGATTTTTTAAAAAGTCTCTGGGACTGGATTTTTCACCCTTGAAACCAATTAAGTTGGCTTTATGTTTAGGCTGAGATCTTTAGGAATTCACACCCCAAATACTTACTTAGTGATGTGGATTCTGCCCCCAGGCCTTTCACCTTGGTTTTAATCTGAGACCTAATAACTTTTCCAATAAACCTGAGCTATGAGATGCTTTTTACATTTTTCCCCAGTCATTTACATGGCGCCAGATTATAAATGTCTGATATTGGGAGAATTAGTCCCGAGCTGCACTGAACAAAGCAAATAATTAGCAGCAGCATACATGGTAGATTTATTTCAAATTCTCTCCTGCTGTCACCCTGATATAAGCAAATGATACTAGTCACCCGTCTCCTGATCACAGCCACAGTAACACTCACCACAAATCAACTTCCACCTGCTCTCAGGGCTAAAAATAGAGCAGCCCAGAGATTTCTGTGTGCCAGGGAGAGTAGTGTGTCTTCGAGACTGAAAAAACATATCTGATGCAGAGCTTATTGAAGAATAACAGGAACCGAGCATCTGCAATTCTTGAGCACATCCCTGAAAGGATTCAGAAGCCTCTGAATTTGTTACCTGAGCATTTTACTATATTATATACACCATATTTGTTATACTAGAATATGGATCCTATACTATACTATGCTCAGAATAAAGATCAAGTTTGGAGACTGGTTCAAAGTAGATAATATAGACTATCAAAGAACAAACCTGACTTACTAAGTCATATTCATTTTTTAGTGATTTATACCATTTTTTAATATTTTCTGTGTTGATTTCAGAGAGGAAGGGAGAGGGAGAGATAAAAACATCAATGATGAGAGAGAATTATTGATCGGCTGCCTCCTGCACACCCCCCACCAGGGAATGGGCCTGTAATCCAGGCATGTGCCCTGACCTGGAATCAAATCATGACCTCCAGGTCCATAGGTCAACGCTCAACTGCTGAGCCACACCAGCTGGGCTATACCATTTTATGTGTGACTTTGATGCAACTAGATAAAAAATATCTCTCTGTTCTTTGAAAACCTCTTCTGGTCAAATAAGATTTTATCCTATATCAGGACACTTCACAGAATGCAGTGGCTTTGGCAATTTGTGGCTTCAAATCTGCCTATCTCACGAGGTTACTTCAAGCTTGGGTAATCTCCCATTTTTCTGTGTGCTTTGCAAATGCAACTATCCACTGTACCCTAGTCAAATTTCCTGTTAACAATTTAACACAGTTAGAAACTCATTTTTAATTAATATAATGTAGCATTGCATTTACCATAAAGAGGCTATTTCCATGCTCCTAAAATTATACTCAAGGGCTCAGCGAGCTGTGAGAAGCCTCTGGTTCTCTATTAGAAACAAGCTGTGGAAGCACTTGCCAAGCTGTCTGTACTTTTTCCTGAACTAAGCATGTAACAGCTGGGCTTCCCTTGGGTAATTCACAAGGCAACTCTTGAATCTTTTCAGTTTATCTGGAGCAACATGGCTCCACAAGGCAGTGACTTTTGTGTACTGCTTAGCCAGAGTAGGGATAGAATACGTACAATCACAAACAAAACATGTTGAACAGCAGTTCCGTCTTTTTGTGTGTGTGTGTCTCTAGTGAAGCTTAAGAACTTTTTAGAGAGTTTACTTAAGAGTCCTCCTTAAATACAACAAAGATAATGACAACTTACTGTCTGAAGACTTGCAATACCTAGGCATTGTAGTAAGATCATTAGATGACATTTACCATTTAATTCCTATAGCACCCCTCTAAAATGTCATCCCACTACTACCATCCCCATTTCATAGATAATAGAGAGTCTGACCAACTGACCCACATCATACAGCCAGGAAGTAGCTGAGCTCAAGCCCCAGGCCCTGTGCTTGGTTTGACACTTAAATGACCAAAATTCGTTGCATCACATCTCAGATTTTCTCTCTGTTCTGAGTCTATTTTTTATTAGCCCATTCCAGCATGATTTTTTACAAAAAATCCTCACTCCCCCCACAACATGGTTCTACCATTTATGTAGAAAAATTAAATTTTCCAACATGTAAAGGTACATGCATTGTTTGGTGGCTGGATTTAGCAAAAATGTCCTGTCCTGATTTCTGAAAAAGTTAAAAATGTATGACCCAGTTTATTCCTAGGTATTTGTCCAAGAGAAATGCAAACGTATGTCCACGCTGAGAATTGTACACAAATACTTACGGTTGTTTTATTCACAAATAAAACAGTAAATAACTGGTAACACTCCAACAGGGAAGTGGATAAACAAAATGTGCTGACCCATAGAATGAAATACGACTCAGCATTGTAAAGGAATAAACTACTGATAGACACAACATAGATGAATCTTAAGGTAATTACAGTAGTGAAAGAAGCCAGGCACAAAAGAGTACATATGGCAAGACACCATTTAGCTAAGATTCCAGAAAATGTAAACTAGTCTGCAGTGACAAAATCCAGAGCAGTGGTTGCCTGGGATCACAGGCTGAGAAGAATAAATCACAAGGGGCATGAGGAAACCTTTGGGGGTGATAAAAATGTTCTCTGTATCTTGTTCGGGGCAGTGACTTCATGGGTATATACATCTGCAAAACACCTTTACTTCTCTCTTTTAAAAGATATGATGTGCCCTTGCCAGTGTTTCTCAATGGTTAGAGTTGTTGGCTAGTGCACCGAAGGGTCTCGGATTTAATTCCTGGTCAAGGGCAGGTACCTAGGTTGAGGGTGCAGGAGACAACCTGTCAATGTGTCTCTCTCACATCAATGTTTCTCTCTCTCTCTCTCTTTCCCCCTCCACTCTCTGAAAAGCAATGGAAAAAATATCCTCAGGTAAGGATTAATAACAACAAAGAAAGATATGCATACCTCAATGAACTTGAAAATAAATTATATAGGCTTATAAAGAAAATAGTTAATATATATTGAACTTCAGTTATCAAATATTTCTAAAAGATACTAAAATTTTATTTCATTTATTGTGGTGACATTGGTTATTAAAAGTATATAGGTTCTGGTGTATAATTCTATAATATATCATATGTATGTGTATTGTGTGTTCCCCACCCCAAATCAAGTCTCCTTCCATCACCATTTATGCCCCTCTACCATTTTTGCTATAAGTGCCCAGTCCTCATTCATTACAACATGTAGTTTAAGCTAACCACATTAATTTAGATTCTAATACCCTACTAGTCCAGGACAAGTTTTTATTTAGCTCAAGTTTTGTGCAGTTCTCAACACAGCATTGGACATTGCAACTACTCAGAACACTGTATCGAAACCTAACTCCACTCTGCTATTTTTTCATTTCTTTCCAAAAAGATCTTAGAATAAAAATCTAGAGTGAATCTGCTAGGTTGGCCATCATACCCTATGAGATTGACACCAAGGAAATGTTTGCATTTCTTCCTAAACATATAATGACTACCAAAACCTCAGGACTCGGTGAAGTATCACCTGAAAGTCTCAGGACTCCTCCAAAACCCTCTTTATGTTAAAACACATGTTGGATTGTTGGACCATACAAGTAGTATTGGCTCTGAAAAGTCATGTGTGATCCTGAGCTTGAACTTCAGGTTTTCTACAGGGCAAGGGATAAGGGGAAAGAAGGAGATGAAATAGAGTTTAGCTCAAAAGAGTTTAGAGTTAGAAAGCATTCTCAGCTGGATGTGCTCCTACCTGTTTCCTGTCTCAAGAAGACAGAAGCCTTTAGCATTAGGACTACTAGTGCTGGATCACAAACCACTTGCTACCTGACCCTCAAAGAGACAAGTACAGAAATGTATACTGTTTAGAAACTCAGATAGTGATTTGACATTGCTGTGATCTGTAGATTCAATTCTCACGGGGCAGGGTATAGACCAGGTCCGGTGTTGTCAAACACATGTGGTGAATCTCGTCATGGACCGTAGAATCATGCTTCACTTACAATGGCTTAACGTGTAAAAGGAAAAAACTGAGTCTTCCTCCACACACGGTTTGAGAAGCATGGTTTTATAGCAATGGCTTACTCAGTGAAAGTTAATTTTTCCAACAGTGATGATGGCAAGAGCCAGAAAGAGGCTCCTCCTCTATTATCCAGTCAAATCCATGCAACCCCCATCCTGTCTGTAGGTGTTCAGACTGAGATTGCAAAGTGAAATGACATAAATCTTCTCAAAGTGGAAGGTTATCAAAAGTGTTGTTCCATTCTAATTAGTATCGTGGCCGTACAAGCTGCAAATATGGTTGTCGTCACATGAAGAGTCAAAATGAAGGTTATGATAATGACTGTATGGATAGAATTAATTAATTTTCTTTATATCCTTTTTTCCTCTTTTTTTTTCTCCATCTGTGGGAGCAAACTTATTCTGGAATCAGCCCCATTGTTTTTAGAGCTGCTCCTTGTGGCCACCGCTTCCATCTAACCAGGGTAGAACTAAGTGAAGTTCAGGAAACTGTTTTTCCATTTCTCATGTTTTTCACAAAGATTAGTTAGTGGGGAAGCTCATGTGTGTGACAGGCTGCTTCACACTGCCCAGGAAGGCATGGGGGAGGCATGCTCATCGCTGCCCCTGAAACTGGACAGACTCAAATTGGCAACATGGAGGCCAGAACTTTTGAGTTTATAGGCAAGATTACTTTATGTTTATGCTTTCTTCATATCTCAGCTCAACCCTCAGACAGCCTTCCCCAACTTTCCTGATTAGATTGCTTCCTCTTGTTTATCACATAAATTTGGCCCTGTGATTCTTTGGTGTCCACCTTCCACACTGTTTGCTCGTTTCCAGAGGGCAGTGGCTGTACCTGTCCTGCTCAGCCTAGGTCCCTAGCACTTAAGCACAGTGATGAGCAATAGAGTACACTCGACACATATCCGCTGAAGAAGAGATAAATAAATAAAGTAATGGATGAACAAATGAAGTCTCTAGATATTAGCATCTCTACAATGTTTTAGCTCGTTTTTAGGTAAAAAATTAAATTAATCATGAGTATCACATAATTATTAAAAAATTTAAGAAGACCAGGTAGCCCATGGGAGGCCTTATTATCAACACAAAAGAAAATAAAAATTCCTAAGAATTCAGGGGTGAGAAATATACTGAGAGTATATGAAGCATGATTCTTGCCCATGGGGAGTTTTATAAATGAAACTGCTCTATTTGGGAATAATCAACAGAGAAAGAGATTTGGATTATTCTGTTTTGCAATTAGAATAAAATGTTGCAAATAATGTTTGAAAACAAAAGTCCTATTAGATTAGAACAAATTTTATGACATACCTTTGTTTATGCTTTGGATCAAATCCTGGTCCCAAGAACATTATCAATTGCAGATCATAAAAACCTGAGAAAATAGGGTTAGTCCATGCTATATAAGACTGAATGTTTGTGTCCTCCCAAAATTCATTCCTTGAAACCTAATTCCCAGTGTGATAGTATTGGAAAGTGGGACCCTTGGAAAGTGATTAGGTCATGAGGGTGCACCATTCACAGTGGGATCAGTGCCCTTAGAAAGAGACCCCAGTGAGCCCCCTGTCCTTTCTGTACTGTGAAGACACAACAAGAAGATGGCTGCTAACAAATCAGGAATTAGGCTCTCAGCAGACACCAAATCTTGGTCTTGGTCTTCACAGCCTCCAGAACTGTGTAAAATCAATTTCTATTGTTTATAAACCACCCTGTCTCTGGCAGCCTATATAATAAAAGCCTAATACGCAACTTGTCCCCTTGGGCAGTCGTTCCACCGGGAGTTCGACTGCTCGCTATGACGTGCGCTGACCATCAGGGTCAGCATGGAACATGGAGGGCATCGGCGACGCAGCCCTGGCAGCGGGTGGCAGTGGAGGCACTGCCAGGCCCAATGGGCCCCAATGAGAGCAGGACCACGGCGGGATGGTGGTGCAGGTAAGCGGGCAGTGCCAGGTCAAGGCGGGTGTGAGTGGGGGTCCAATTGCCCCACCAATCGCCCCCACAGACAGCGACCAGCAGAGGCAGTGGAGGACAGGGCCACTGCCCGGCTCCCAGGCGCTGAGGAAGCTGGGCGGGGAGCCCGGCCCCAGCCATTGCCCCGCAGGTGGGATGGTGGAGCAGGTGAGGAGGCAGTGCCAGGCCAAGATGGGGTGCCAGGCGGGGCTATGGGGCTGTGAAGCTGGGGGTGCAAGCTGAGGCCTGATCTCCACAGGCCACCCCGAGGGGCCCACCTGTGCATGAATTTGTGCACGCAGGCAAGCCTCGGATGTTGGCTTCCCAGCCGATGCCCGAGGCACAGGCAAGCCTCAGATGTCAGCTGCCTAGGGCCGGCCCAAGGTGCAGGCAAGCCTCAGATGGTGGTTGCCCAGCTGACGCCCAAGGTGCAGGCAAGCCTTGGATGGCAGCTGCCCAGCCGCCCAGGGCTGCCTGAGGCTCAGGTAACCAGGGCTGGCCGAGGCTTGCGCTGCCGGCAGTGGCAGCAGCAGAGGTGTGATGGGGGTGTCGCCTCCCCCCCCCCATCACCGGGTCGCCTCCCGCCCTTGAGGGCTCCTGGACTGTGAGAGGGGGCAGGCCAGGCTGAATTTTCATGCACCAGCCTCTAGTATTGTATAATAGTCCAAATGCCTAAGACTGCCTACAGAGGCTTTCTTCTAAGCACTAGATTATAAAGGTACAGTACTTTTTACGAAAGAGGCTCTCCACATCCCTAGAGATAGGATATTTCCATTTTAGTTAAGAGAGTGGATTTACTGATTTAGCACTTACTGAGAAACAATAAGTCATTAGATTTGCTACTGAACAGTCTCAATTATCAAGCTCCATAAACATAGGTCCATTAAGTTTTACAGAACAAATACATAATTGCTTTCATCATTTTGTAACTGAATAATAATGCTTTTCTGTTAACATGAAGAATGATTATAGTTAGTTTTATTAATATGCATTTAAGTATGAAGCTCAAAAAAAGTATAAAGATCTATGTATTTTAAATTTCTTCATTGACTTCCATTTTCCCAAAACACCTGAGGTGACCCCCCAAAAGTGTGTGTGTATGTGTATATATACATCTTTATATATGTATATTTATATGTATATGAAAATATCTGTATATGTAATATAGTGCAAGTAAAATAATACAATAAAATATAAATCCTTTTGTAATAAATAATATACTTACAAACCTAGGAGTTCCCCAACTAGAATTATTTTAACATGTTTTCCTTAAGGTTACTTAGACTGTTTTTAAAATATGAGTTAAACACATTCAAATTACCGGTGGGGGGGGGAAGAGATGAGTGACATAATTAACATTTATTGATAAGGCACTATAAATATTATCTAATTTAATTTTCACAATATCCCTTTAAGACAGGACTTGTCACTCTCTTATAGATGAGACGAGAGAGAAAACAGAGAAAAATTAAAAGTCACACAGCTGGCCATAGGTGGGGTGGAATTCAAAGCTGAGTGTGACTCCAAATTCTGTGGGTCCCAGGAATTTTCAGCCTGGGGCTTGCAGGGTATGAGGAGGGCTCAGCAGTGAGGCTCCTTCATATCTCAACCCTGCCCCACCTTTCTCTGAGCAAGAAAAAGCAAGCCAAACCTTTGCACATAAACACCCATTCCCTCTGCCACACTGTAATCAGTTCCACAGTATGGTAGGAAACAGTCTACTAGGATACAATTTTAGTAACCTGACCAAAGGAACATCTATTTAATGGACAGCCCTCAGTCCTTTCAGAGTTGCTAAAAGATTTCAGAAGATCTGAAAGATCTTCCGAAACAGATCTTTAAGCCGCAAGAAAACAATGTAATTCAGCAGTTGTTCATAGCAGTTTTGCTAAAATAGTTCACAATTGGATAGATGCATTAGAATGCCTTTCTCATTCCCACAGTTAGTAAAGGACAACCAGTTGATCTGAGGATTGAAACATTTTCAAAATGCACCGTAAAATCATAATATTAATAAATATATAAATATAATATATCAAATATCTATCTGCACCTCTCTCTCTCTCCCTCTTCCTCTCCCTCTCACCCTCTCCATTCCACCCACCCACCCCTATATTTGAGAATTTGAATTTGAGGCTCTTGCTTGTCTTTCAAATCTATTGTTCAGTTAATCTGTGCATGCCAGAATATTCTAATTTAAATATGAGCCAGGGACATGCTATATTTTGTTTCTAGCTACAAGAGTGTGAATGCCATAAATAACATGTACTGTGCTTGTTCTCTGTTCCTAAACAGTCTGATAAGTTCATATTGAAACTATTTCAGCAATCACATTTGACAGCTCACTAGGATCCTGTTCAATCCAGCCTACCAAACAGTCCATTATTCCTGCCAGTTTTCTTGCAGAGAACACCAGGTTCGAAATGAGAACAGCCCTGGCGCAACCCTCGCAGGAGAGGTATTCTCTGGCTAGCAGGCCATCAATCTGTCAGTAGCTCTTAAGATTCCTCAGCCTAGTCCAATTGAAGGCCAGCTCAGTGCTGAGAGGAAAGAGGAACTCAACGGGTGGGTATGCTGTCAAGTCCATTTCCAGGGACCCATCTGCAAACTTCTATAAACTTCTATACTACATACACCAAACCAGTACAAACCAAGTCTCCTAGAGCAGCAGCATAGCAATTAGAAATTAGAAATAAATAGCAGTCAAACGTTGACTAGGTAACAAAGATACCAGGTACTGTAGAGAACTTTAAAACCAGACCACTCTAGGGCAAGTTTCTAACTTCATTACATATAGCAATATAAGCTCTATACATTAAAAAAAATATCCTGGGCTTCTGTTTCTCCATCTGCAAGACAGGGATAACATTTCACAGGATTGCTGTGAAGATCAAATGGGATAATATATTCTGTAGCATAAAGCTTGACTCCATAAGAAATATTTAATAAAAAATCAATTTCTTTGCTTCCTTCTCCCCGGATCAAGACTAAAGATTTTCCAATTTACTCATCAAGCCTTTATATTAAAATCAAGAGCATATAGGGTGTTGAGAAAGAAGCGGGGATTTTTGCTCTTCTTATTTTTCAGTAAAATGTGTATGAAAGTATAATATAAATACAGATAGAATATAAATCATAAGGATACAGTTCCCTGAATTTAAATAGTGACACACCCATGTACCCCATATCAGGAAGGAATATAACCAGCCCTCCAGGAGCCCCCACATGCCTAATTCCAGCCATTTCTCCCCCAACCAAACCTTTTTCCTGAATCCTAACACCATAGATTGCCTTTGTCTGCTTTTAAATCAAGTAACATTTCAATAATGTTGACACATTCAAATGGCAAATAGAAATGCAGGATATTTTATATGGCTTTGCAGCTAATGAGAGAAGTCAAATGAAGAGAAAGTGATAAAAATAAAAATATACATTGGCAGCATGAAGATAAAGATAATGTGTTGTTAAGATTGGGCTCTCTATTCTCTTAATTTTTTATATAAACATTGTAGAACAAAAATGAGAAAAATCTCACACATACAGGTGTTAATATATTTTATCCACTTTCTAGTGTAGTACTAGGTTGAGAAGACAGGTCACTATAAAACAATGGAGAAGGAAGTGTATTTTATAGAAATAAGAAATGGAGAAGGAAGTGTATTTTATAGAAATAAGAAATATTACGTAATTCTTAAAGTAACTGCCACTTTAAAAACTTTAAAAAATCAGTAATTTTCCAAAAAAAACCTACAATGCTTTTTCTCAGAGGAACCTATGGTATCTTCCTCAGTACTTAAAAAACTATCTTTAAAACCATTGGATCCTTGGCAAATAAAATTTTAAAATTCTCATCTAGTCAACTATAACACCATTTGTCCCTCATGATTAGAAATTAGAAATGATCAACTGATTTTTTTTCTTCCTCCTAGACCAGTGATGGCGAACCTTTTGAGCTCGGCGTGTCAGCATTTTGAAAAACCCTAACTTAACTCTGGTGCCATGTCACATATAGAAATTTTTTGATATTTGCAACCATAGTAAAACAAAGACTTATATTTTTTATATTTATTTTATATAGTTAAATGCCATTTAACAAAGAAAAATCAACCAAAAAATGAGTTTGCGTGTCACCTCTGACACGCGTGTCATAGGTTTGACCTGACTGCCCTAGACTAAAGCGGTGTTCCCTACCATTCTTGATGGCGTAACAGTGAGAGTTCATGTAACTCACACTCAGCAAGAGGTTAACAGCACATAAAGAAAACTAGATAAGGCAAGAAATGCCATGTTGTCTGTTTCGTTCAAAAATTCCATTACAAAATGTATCTTAGTCACTGACATCATAGCATCCATCATGTACTGACTTATCAAGAAACTGCTCATAAAGATGTTCAACATCATGTGTCATTAGGGAAATGAAAATCAAAACCATAATAAGATACTACGTCAACACTGACCAGTATGGCTGTAATAAAAATGGAAAATAATAAGTGTTGGCGAGAATATGGAGGAACTGGAACACTCATGTATTGCTGGTGAGAATGTAAAATAGTGAGGCTACTGTGGAAAATGGATTCTCAAAAAGTTAAAAATAGAATTACTATATAACGCAGCAACCCCACTCCTAGGTATACACACTAAAGAACTGAAAACATGTACGCAAACAAATACTTGTACACATACGTTCACAGCAGCACTACTCACAAAACCAAAAGGTGGAAACAACCCAAATATCCATCAACAGATGAATGGATCAATAAAATGTGATATATACACACAATGGAGTATAATTCAGCCATAAAAAGCAATGAAGTACTGATGCGTGCTAAGTTTAGATGAACAACAAAAACATGTTAAGTCAAAGAAGTCACACACAAAAGATCACAAATGATATGCTTTCATTTATATGAAATGTTCAGGATAGACAAATGTACTACATGCCACTGAATGGTTAACTTTATGATATGTAATTTCACTTCAATTTTTTAAGTAAAAAAGAGAGAGACTAAAAGAAAGAAAAGAAAAACAAATGGAAAAGAGAGAAAAAGCACATGAAACTGCTCACAGGTGCAAACACAATAAATGCCCCAGAGGTATAAAGGTGATAAAAAAACAACAACCAAGCAATTTAACTAAGAAGTCAGTTAGAAATTGCTCCAGTGGTTCCAGTCCCTTTCTTTTTGACGATACAATGAAGGTTTGTCACTATTCTTTTCAACCTTCATTTTTCATGCCAATATATAGGTGGCAAGAAGCCTAGACCTTGGCTAGTCAGGAAAGGCCTGGTAGACAGAGAATCTAGACTGACAGGAAGTTCAGCAAATCCAAAGAACCCACCATGTCCTCTCTACCTTAGCAGGAAGCATGGGGTGTCTGGGAGGTCAGACAGAGGCACCACAGGAGCAACGAGGAGCTGAGAATACCTAGGAAAATCTCCATCCTAAGTGTCAGATTTTAAGTGCCTTGAGTCCTGCCAAGACTGCCTGCTATTCCGGGCAGGAATGAGGGTCCTAAAACGCAGACATTCACTGCATACAGAAGGAGGTTTCCCAAGTTCAGGTGAACACTTAAAGCACAGCAAGAGGTGCCGAGTTCAGCAGAAGGCCCTTCACTCCTTTCACTCAGCATCAGCCCTAAAATCTGCATCCAACTGGGAACTTTGTTCCTCACAAAACTAACCACCGAGAACCAAATTCTACTGAAATCCATGAAAATGATAAAATGTAAAAGCATTTCATCTTATTTTCTTCCTCACAGGATAATTTTTTTAAATTTTATATTCTTTTATATATTTTTAAGTCTTATTTTTAAAAGAAATGTTGAGCTGATAAACAGTACTTAACAATGGCAGAATGGCCCAGACGACAAACTAAAGATGTAGAACTATATACCATGCAGCAATTTAATAAATTTGAATATTTCTAATGTGTAACATATCAAATGATGATGGGATAAAAGGTCTCAATCTGCTGAGGTCATAAGGTATCTTCCAGTTAGACCTACCCTAACATTTGAAGACCAGGGCAAGAGTACAAAGGGAAGCCATATGACATATGCTCACCACCACCCCAATTCAAGACAGGCAACTTCTGCCCACAAGATACCCCAGTCCTACTGACAATGGCAATCTCCTTTTATGTTTCTCAAAGAACCTGAGGAAACTGGGTTGAATTCTTGAACTCTTCAGGGCTCTGTGCTAGAATGGAAGAGTGCCAGGAGAGCTGCCACACCCTGACTTGCCCGCTTCTTTCCACCACAGTTGTATCTTATACCACCAGAGGCCTTCAACAGATAACCATTAGTGACAGCTATTCCTTCACCAACCCTGGACCCATTTGGGGTGAATGAACCTGAGGAGAATGCCAGAGAAGACCCTAGGAGAAGGCATTAGGCCATTTGGACAGGGAATTCTAGGACCCCCAAGTATCTATAGCAAGGTCTAAAAAGAGGGGGCACTTCCCCATGGATGTTTTTTTTTTTCTTGTCCTACGGGAAAGGGAGAAGATGGAGAAGGGCCAGAGTGGAGCACAGCTCAAAATGTGCTCCATGAATGGAGTGTGGACACTACCTGGGAGCATGTTAGAAATGGGGAGTCCCAGGCCCCACCTTGAACCTTCTCAATCAAAATCTCTAGGCAATTCCTATGCACATTCAAGTATGGTGACTAGCACCGGTGGCCCCTTTTGTCTAAATGGAAGGGGGATGCTGTGTCTGGCGACTGTCAAATCCTTGAATACACTACTTAAGCAACTTCAAAAATGAATGCCAGCTATTTCATATAAAATAGCATTCCATTAATCTGTGTGACAACATAAGGACTTAATTCCCCAACAACTCAAAGGATCCAAGAAAACTGGAATGACATGGGTCATGTCTAGATTTCTGGGTTCAGACTGAGTCACAGAGTTTTTTTAAAATTTGTAACAGATTCCCAGAAACTTTATTAATTCTGTCAGGGCATAATATCATCAGAAAATGAATCAGATACCAAGAGAAATCTGGCTCTATAATTAACAGCAGGATTCCACAAACTAATTATTATATTTTCAATTAAAGCTGAGCTCCTGGTATGTTCTTTTCCACTCTTTATGGATTTAGAAGAAACCTGTGAGCATGTTCAGAGTGGAAACATGTTAATTAGAGAGAGAATTCCCTAACAAGAAGCTCAGCCCAAAACACCTGATAATTAGGAATGCTATAACAATTCTCTGACCCTGTAGACAGAGATCCTTTCCTAGCGTCAGCTTCCCTTAGGGATCCACAGAAGGCCACATCACAACTTCTCCCACTTGTCATTTTTGCTGCTGCTTTTGAAGACTGTCACATTTACAAATCTTCAAAAAGTAGTTTGGGAAGCCAAGGGGCGCTGGAACTGCTGGCACTCCCTTTTGCAAAAGTGTCTGACTTTCTATCCTTAGGGGCACTTTAACTTCAACAGGAGAATTTCACCCTTGAAGCGTTTAGCTCCTCACACCCCAGAGTGCAGAATCTTGTCTTCAAAACTTGAATGTCACCTGGTATCCTAACAGTGCCCCTCCTCTTCTCCTGGTGGTGACTAGGGCCAAAACACACATGTTGGGGGAGGGAGAATCATCTTCAGTACTTCAGATTTTCTTGCAGTAGCAAGACGGTGCTTGACTTCACTATTCTGCTGTGAGTACTATTATTGCTAGGTAAGCCAGGACACTGAGGTTCTCTGAATATGCTTTGAGAAATCCATGTTTCCAACAGAATTGCAGATGACACAAAAAACAGAAATACAAATAGAAAAAAGAGCAAGACCAGTCTAAAAGTACTAAGAGTAGAAAGAATCCCAACCAGACTGTGTAGTTCAGCTGCACAGTATGTTCAGCACTTTCCAAATGAGCATGCTTTCCTCCAATCTTTATAACAACTGGTAATGGTAGATGTTATCCCCATTTTACAGATGGAAAAATGAAGGCTTGTATTGCTTATGCAAGGTCGCATAGCTAGTGAGCCATAATGCAAAACCAGGTCTAAGTCAACTAAAGTCAAAGCTCTTGACCAGTGTATTATACTGCAGCAAAACCAGAAGAGACTCCAGAAGATCCAATCAGCATAAGGATAACCAGAGCATATGCCAAACCTACCTCCTAACTTTCTCCTGTTCCACTTCCTATCTGTCTCCTAGTTAAACCTCTACATATGGCCAAATCTTTTTAACTTTAGCTTCCATAGATTCTCCATCTCCTACTTCTTATTTCCACTGCCACCAGCCTAGCTGAGGCTTGGTCACTTCTCTTGTTATTGCAACAGTGCCTTCACCGAGGCCCCATTAAGACCTTTGCTTCTGTGACACACACATGCTTCACCCCAGTGCTAGAATGAGCTTCCCCAAGCAAGGTCAGGGCATGGTCCTTCCTCAGAAATCATCCAACTTCCTACAAGGCATAGTCTCATACTAACCTCCCTTTTTATCTTGCCTTCCATTTCAGTTTTCACATACTTGACCCAAATGACTATCTCCCTGTTCCACCCCCAAACACAAGCGCATAACTTTGACCATGGTTCATTCCATTCTCTAGGGCTGGAATGCCCATCTCTTTGTTGTGTCCACTCAAAATTAAATCCTTCCTTCAAGGCTCAATCAGGTGGAATCTCTTGCCACCTTCCCAGATCCCTCTGTCAGAGTAAGTCTTTCTTTCCTAGGCACTCCCATACTGACTTGTCCTTGAACTGTATTTATTTTATTCCATAGGTTTTAATTTACCTGACTTGCCTGCTAGCCTGAAAGATTCAAGGTCACATTTATAACCACAGTGCCTATAATGCTTTTCTCAGGGAATTACCCTCAGCAAGAAATTTCAAGGGAGATTCCTTTAGAGTTACAGGCTTTTTTCCTCTTCATCATCAACAAGAACTCTGAAATACTGTACTTCACATTTTGTTATTTTGTTTTTTTTCTGGGCTAAGACCAAGAAGTCAAATCTCTATCCTCAGGCTTTGCCAAATTCTAATTTCTATCTTCTCCGATCTTTATTTTCTACTTTCCACTTGTATTTTACTATTTTATGTTTCCTTTAACTTACCTCAACTTCTGTGAAACAAGATGGGATATAAGTAAATAGATGTATAAATAAAGGACTAGGTTTTTGAAAAATAATTGACTACGTAGATCAAAAGTAAAATTTATATTGGGAAAGAAGCAGGAAACTCAGCCCAAATTCATTACAGCTTCTGTCAGAAGTCAAAGTGCAGAGTATATAGGACTGAAACAGGAAAGTGGTTTGCTCCCTGAGGCTCAGAGGTGTTATGATGGAAAACCGGAATGGACTACTCTGAAGACCAACAGCCATGAGCACTGAGGCCCAGATACTAAACAGGTACCCAGTTAAAAGAGCATTACCTGATAACTTTACTTAATGTTGACTTCCCCAATCCATTACCATAAGTGATTACTAGCTGAACAGGAGTTAGAGAAAAACTATGGGTGATATACCAGGAGGAACTGCAAAAAAGTTGGTATTTACAGGAACCCTCCTTGAGGCAAAAATCCCTCCCCACTCCTTACATGGGAACATGCCTACTGACTTCAGGAGAAATGGAAGTGGAGGGAGCTGGAAATAGAAGGGGCAGACTGCAGTGGGTTCTTGTCCATAGTTACTACCCCAGTGCAGCTAAGGCAGAAAAAAGGCCAGAGCTAAAGTCAGGGGGCTCCAGGTGCCAACCACTTGTCCCCATACTAGATAGGTGACTGTGGGAAAAATCTTTCACCTGTTTGAGACTCAGGAGACTCAGTTTTCTCCATCCTAAAACAGGAATAGCTATAGCTTCCTTACTGGGTACTTTAAGGATCAAATTAAATGACATGTGAATTTGTTTTATAAGCTTTTCATAGACAAGTCTGTTATTTTCATTTCAACAAATACTAATAGAGAAAAACAACACAACACAGGGTGTAGATCATGGACTCCAAACCCATATGGCCTAGGATTTAAATTCCAGTTCTGTCATTTCCTGGTTTTGTGACCTTAAACAAGTTATTAACCTCTCTAAAGCTCAGGAATTTTCTCATTTGTAAAATGAGATAAGAGAGACTGTTTGAGAGGGTTACATAGGATTAAATGAGTTGATTTTTTTTAATCCTAAAGAAGTACCTGGCATATAATAAATGTTATACACATATAATAAATGTGTATAATAAATATGTCAATTCTGAATATCCTATAAGCCAGATGCTGAGTGCCGCAGAGACAGTCAGACAGACATAGATAGATAGATAGATAGAAAGAAAGAAAGAAAGAAAGAAAGAAAGAAAGAAGAAGGAAGGAAGGAAGGAAGGAAGGAAGGAAGGAAGGAAGGAAGGAAGGAAGGAAGGAAGGAAGGAAGAAAGAGAAGAAAGAAAGAAAGAAAGAAAGAAAGAAAGAAAGAAAGAAAGAAAGAAAGAAAGGAAATCCTGGCAGAACTTTCACAGGGGTAGGCATTATCTTAACCTCTGACCCAAGCAATAATAGATAAACAATAAACTTTTCAGGAGCAGAAAAATAGGTGACAACCAACCTTGACAATGGACTCATAGCTGGAATTCTCCTGAATTTCAGATTTCAGAATTTCATCCTGCCCTTGTGGTTGCTTAATTAATTTGCAGTATCTTTCCAAGAGCTGCTGTGATTCATTTATTCTTATGAAATGCTCAAGCAGTTTTTTTTAATAGCATTTATTTATGAACTATTATTATGACAGCTGTGGAAAATTTTTCACTTTGATATTCAGGAATATTTTATACACACCTTTCAGCTGCCCACATTCAGGGAAGACACAAAATGCAGGAAGGGCAAAAAAAAATCACTTCATTGGATGAAATTTTTACAAGATCCCCCATCCGTCCTTATGGGCACTGTAGCTTTTTGTTTCTGTTTGTGTGTTTGTTTCAAGTGGAGCATTAATGAAGGGGAACATCATTTCCCTCTTCCTGTTCACCTGGCATGAGGAGTAACCTAATAAAACTTCAATGAGATCCAGGTAAACTTTGTCACCCTTGGGTAATTTATTTTGTAATTAATCAAGAATTTTATTTGAGGATAATTAGCAGCTGGTCATATTCCAGTTCTGACATTCTAAAAAATATCCCATGATTTGACTACTTCTTTTGAAGTTTGTCAGAAAAGTTGCCCAACTCTTTACCAAGCTCCAAATATCCTCTCTGTTGACATAGAGAGAAACCTCTAATTACATGAATCACTGTAGTTTTACAACTGACTAAACTGTTAACTAAATTGGAAAAATTGTCATCAAGATGATATAGGCCATTCTGGAACTCAATGCCAAGCACTCCTGACTGGTACCTTTCAGAGAATGACCACTTGTAAAGAGACTGACATCTGAGAGATTAAAGGTGAAATCCAGTATGCTTACCCAGGTCTCAATACAATGCTTTATCCTGATTAAAAGGAAAAGGAATTTCCTGGGCTTGTCCCTTTATTGCTTTTATTCTAGGAGTGAGCATGAGAATCCCCTGTGTAAACCACCATGCTAGCATGTTGTAGAGACAACCAACCCATTCGCCTTGTGACATAGTTTGGCCATATGTATTCAACTCTCTAATTCTCTTTGGTCCTTTCTTTTTCTTCAAAATTAACATTTGTATAGCTTCCTTACTCCTGATTTCTTACAGGGATGGACCCAACCTTTCTATACACTAAACTCTATGCATACAACTATTCCTTTCTGTAGAAACATGAAGATGGCACACTAGACTCCCTCACAGCTCTGACCACCTGCTTTTTTTCACCACAGATCTACAAGGCAGCGTACTTAACACAAGTTAGGAACTGCCTGATAACCCCATGTCTTCTTTCACTGTCAGCCTTCAGTAAAGCTGTAGATCCAGCCACAACATTAGGAACCATCAATCTCATACAAGCCCGGGGGGCAGGAGCGGAAGAGGGAAGACAACTGACGTAATAAGTTTGAGAACCAGACTTTACTCTCATCCTGACTTTTGGGGACATTTTAAGAAGGAACATCTTAAAGGAACTTTTTCACACCTGGGGTGCTCTACCTGCTTAATACAGAATTTAACAGGCCACCTACTTACCTTTGGAGAATGTCCAACATACTCATTCACTAAGATATTTTTGCTTATTTTAAAATTGGTTGTGAGGACTAAAATTCAAGGGCTCAATGAAAAAACAATTTTTTTTCCTAGTTGCCCAATACAGTATTATTTAGCTACTGAGGGGCAAAACAGAAAAGCTGGCAGACATTCTCCATTGGTGTCCAAACACTTGTCTTTCCCTTCTCCAAACTCAGCACCCTGAGTTACTGACTAGAGAGTAGCCCATTCTTCACTGAAGCAGTTCTGCTCCCATGGATCCTTAGCCTAAGAATACAAAGCTTTGCACTGGAGAGGGCTTACAGACAGACTGCTTGGTTTAACTTCCTCAATTTTCCAGACCAGAAAGATGAAGGCAGGATAAGTGAAGTGACTTGTCCAAGGTCACACCACTCATTAGGGCCAGAGCCTGAACTGGGGCCCAGTTCTGGCTTCCCAGTCCAATGCTCATTCCCACCATATTTACACTAAGTCAGTGGTTCTCAACCTTGGCTGCACATTAGAATCACCTGGGAATCTTTTTAAAATCCTGATTTCTGGGCCTCATCCTCCGGAAATTCTGTTTCTTTGTTACTAACGTTGTGGACCCACCCCATAACAAAGAAACAGAATTTCCGGAGGATGAGGCCCAGAAATCAAGATTTTAAAAAGATTTCCAGGTGATTCTAATGTGCAGCCAAGGTTGAGAACCACTGCACTAAGTCATATTTGTTTTCTTCCAAAATCTGTCCAAATAGCTGCTGCGGGGGTTGCAGAAATGTCTATGAGAAGTTGGCTCTGCAAATCCAATGGGCAAATACCAAACGCTGGGCCAGTCCATCTCAAAGTGGGAAAATCCAAGTGTTAATACATAAGACAAGAGCAGGCAGTCCTGCTTCAAAGGATTCCAAGCAGTAGCAGTGGGCAACTAAGACATCCTGCTCAATTCAATGACATCCTCTGGTCTCCCGCAGAAAAGCCCCTTGCATAGTCCTGGTACTTAACTGGCCAAATATTTACCCATTAATGCCTTCTATATTTCTGGATGGATAGTCATTTTAAAAAATATACTTTTATTGATTTTTTTGTGAGAGAGAGAGAGAGAGAGAGAGAGAGAGAGAGAGAGAGAGAGAGAGAAACACTGATGTGAGAGGGAAACATCTATCAACTGCTCCCTGCATGCTCCTCACCAGGGATCAAGCCCATAACCCAGACACGTGCCTGACTGGGAATCAAACCAACAGCCCTTCAGTGCAGGGGATGACACCTAACCAACTGAGCCACACCAGTGAGGGCTGGATATTCATTTTAATGGGAGATATAAACAGGAACATGTTAGTCATAGCCTTGGTCTTCAAAGTTTGGAACTTCCAAAGCAATCATGTTTTAAATACGGAGACTTGTATCTCACAGGTTAAAAAACAACAAGAAAAAACCCTGCTACATTAAATATACGTATAGTCTCCTAATTCCAAAGATTTTCTGTCAAAAATTAATTCATTGTTTGAAAATGGTTGTTAGATTTCTAAGTTAACCCCCAAAGTTTATTCAAATAACAAAGTATTGCGACATACTACATTTACAGTGAGAATGGAAGAAATCCCCACTGATAGTATATCACCAAATAAGGGCAATCTAAAAACAATTAAAATAGTAAGAGGTCTTTTCCTAAAATCTTTAATGCTAGTAAATGAAGAAAAACAGATTTAATAAATAAAGATATGGAAGGCACTTAAAATCTGTGAGTAGAAGTTCTGAGCACTTCCGAAGACTATTAAGGCTGGCAACAATGACAGAGAGCCTTCAATAGGACCAAGTGGGCTGTGAATTTAGGAAAGATGGAGAAAGGAAATAGTATGAGAAGATGAAAAGGTGAGAAAATAGGCATGTTTGGTAGATAGTTTTATATCTGTCGTTGTGTGTTGCTGTCCACTTGGATGGTTGGCCCACTGCTCCTTAGGTAACAGGGCTGAAATGATGGTCATCAACAGTAGTTTTCAAAGGTGGTCCCTGGTCCAGCAGCATCAGCACCACTTGGGAACTCTAGAAATGTAAAACATCGGCCCCATCCCAATCTAACATATGAGAAAGATTTCCATATCAATGTCTAGCTCTCTACATACATGTGATTCTGATGCATGCTGAAGTCTGAGAACTACTGGCAGTCAATTACATAGAATAGACAGCAGCAAGAAGCTGTTCATTACATAGGATATCTGAAAGTCAGCTCATGTCCTACTAGGACTATACTTAAAGCACTGGTTCTCAAATTCAGCTGCACATTGGAATCCCTGGGAAGCTCTTTTTAAAAAAAACCTTGAGCCCTGACTTGTGTGGCTCATTTGGCTGGGCATTGTCCTGTGCACCAAAAGGTCCCTGGTTCAATTCCCAGTCAGGGAACATACCCAGGTTTCAGGTTCAATGTTTTTCTCTCACATCTCTGTTTCTCGCTCTCTCTCTCTCTCTCTCTCTCATCAATATTAAAAAAAAAAAAATTTATGGTCCAGTTCCACATGCCCCCAGAGATTCTGATATAATAACAATGGGGTGTGCCTAGGGCATCAGGATTTTTAAAAGCTCCCCTGATATATCTAATATGTAACATTTGGAAAGCAATGTTTGAAAGAGCTTCAATCACAATCTGCACTCTATTTTTAAAATCTTATTCTAGACCCTCTCCCATGAGTCTATGACTAAGCTTTTGTTTCATAACGTAAGTATCAGTAGGATCCCAGACCAGTTGGGGTCTGTTTCCCATAGGCCAGTAGTTCTCAACTGGAGACAATTTTGCCACCCACTCCAGGGGATGTTTGGCAGTGCCTGAAGATATTTTTGGTTGTTAGAACAAAGGCAGAGGATATCTCCTAGGGAAATGTAGTGAGGAGAGGCCAGGAAGATTGCCAATCATCCTACAATGCACAAGACAGCCCCATGACAATGAATTACCTAACCCAAAATTTCACTAGTGCTGCTTTTTAGAAACACTGCTATGGGAAAACCAACTAGCTCAATACATTTTAGCTCTTGCACCTTAGCCAGGGTGGAATTAAAGATGGTCCACTCCACAGGCACAGCCGCTGTGACTCATTTCAGCCTATCACCACCCCCTTCTTGCACAGGTGTCTGTGTGAGGTCATCAGGTGACTGCTCAATTGTTAATAAATTGGTGCTTCATTTTCTACTTGACTATAGTTCTTTTTGCACATGCTTTTTTGATCAGAATGCCCCAGATGGAAGAAAGGATGAGTGGAAGGGTTTGGGTTCCAACTCTCACTGGACACCCTAGCAATTCCCATGACCAATCTTGACTCTTCATTTGAAACTATCCAAGCTTTTAAAATGATCAAGCCCAAGAGTAGGCAGAATAGAGAAGCAAAAAGGGAACAGGGTCAAATGTAGACTAGACCTAAGTTATCTGCACTCAAACAGATGCTGGGAGCTACTGCTGGTTAGCCAATGAGTCCATGAAGCGTGTCTGCTGGTGAGAATAAATTCTGATGAAGAGTCTGACACATACTCATCTGTTTTTATTTTTGCCGGAAAAAAAAATGAGTAGAGCATGAAGCTTCTCATCATCTACTGTCTGTTTTACCCCAAATTGACATCCACAGTTACAAAGATTTGCACTCTGATTGAGAGCAGTGTGCCAGCCCAGGTGTTTTAAAGTTCCTGGTTGAAACATTTGCTTAATTAACAGCATGCTGAAAACATTCAAAAATCACTTCAGCTACCACTAGAATAGAACAAAACTCCAAAAAACAAAAACTGTAGGGAAATACAAACAAATGGCAGTACTCTGTGAAAAACAATCTATGATTTAGCGACAATAAAAACAGCAAGAGCTTTCTGGGATTAATCCCATGTTCCTAAAAAAAAATGCTTTTCTAAAAGAAATTATGTTGAGTTTGAGTCAAGACTTGAAAACACACACATTGACAAGGAGAATGCAGCTATGAGCCAGAATGCCAAATCATTAGCACGTTCTCGAAAGGGAAAAGGTGCCTTGAAAAAGCAGTGCAAACTCCGAGAGCAGCAATTTTGGAAATAGCAAAAGAAATGGCTATTCTTCTATTGAGAACCAGAAATGGTTTTTCTCACCCAGTTTCAGAGCCACAATACTCTCAACTGTGGCTCCCTTTGCACTTAAATCCTCCAGCCCCTTCCTCTCCCCACAGCCCCACTCAAGGTCCCAGTTTAACTCCTGCATTTTAATTCCTTTAAACATCCATTTGTGCCTTTCTTTCCAATCACTTTCAGTAAAATTTCACTTCTTTGTAAAGGAGCCTGAGGTGGTTCAGTCAAAATTAATTTTTTAAAAGTATGAACTACGAAGTGTTGAGAACAAAATGCACTTTTTTTAGTTTTAAGGCAGGGGTCAGGGTTGGGTACATTGCGTTTTTTTAATGTATTTTTGTCTATTCTAAGTGTTAAGGAGGGTGGAGAGAGGGCGGGGAGCAGCTCTGGCTTGAGCCTTGACTGGACTCCCAGGCAGTGTTCTGGTGTGACTGGTCTGAGGCTACTGACAGGCTGACGGCTCTGCCACAGTCCATGTGCAAGCAGGGCTGGGGAGAGGCTATCACATAAGATCCTAAGGAAGCAGACGGTCAAACCCACAAGCCTTGTCCCACAAATGCCTAGTTGTTGGAGGACTAGGAAGACAAGGTTTTGAGTGCAGTACTTTGTCTATTACTCAGGTTGCTACCAGACAAACCTTTTCACCCCACAAGTCCTGGCGGTCCCGGACTTGTGAACGAAGCCTGAAGAAATAAATAGAGAAGCCTGTCTTCCTACCATGTTTGAGCTATTGGGAACTGACACAGTACAGCTTTAGCAAATATAACTGAGTCACAAAAGGGAGAAGAGGATTTCACAGCAAGAACAAGATGCAGCCGCAAATCATTTGTGATTCCAGAAACACGATACAAATTTGGTGGATTTGGGGGCTGGCAAAGACTCTTTGACACAGGTTTCTCTGAGCACTCTTTTCAACATCTTTGGGTCCTGCCTTTGTAGCAAGAATCCTGCTAAATTATTTTAGCAAGAATCCCCCCATCCATTGATCCCTTGCCCTACTCCTTGACAATGAATTACCATGTGTTCTTGTATTAGGAATTGAGTCCAGCTCTATACTGGAGTCTCTTCCTCTACTGCAACAGCTATTAAATAAAGCCTATCTTCACCACTTTACCCAGTGTCTGGCTCTGGTACTCAGGACTCCCAGTTATGGCTGCTGCAGGAGCAGCACAACCCAGCACCTAGTGCACGGGCTAGCACCCACAGCCTGCTGGTGTCCCCAACACTGGAGGCAGCACACTGGACACTGTAAAAACCACAGGGAAGGACCAAGAGGCAAAGTCAGAAAACAACACCAAGAGGGGCCAGACTGAATAGGAAACTGGTAGGCACCCTGCAGTATCCCGGAAAGACCCCCTAGATATGCCCAACAGAAGAGAGATGAAGGAAGGACATGCTCAAGAGGAGAATGGAGCTGCTTCTACAGAATAAAGAATACCATTTTTGAAACAGTGTATGGCTCTAACTCTTCCTGAAAAACCTCCCACTCTCCATTCCCCAGAACCTTGACTTTTAGAAAATAGGCATGAAATATATATAAAACCCTAATATGCAAATAGACCGAATGGCAGAACAACTGAACAACCAGTCGCTATGGCATGCAATGACCACCAGGGGGTGCACACGGAACATGGCAGTCATTGGCAGCAGGTGGCAGAGCGCAGAACATGGAGGGCACTGGCCGTGGCAGAATGGTGGAGCAGGTGAGTGGAGGCGCCAGATCAAGGCAGGGCACCAGTCGTGGTCATCGGGGCAAGCCTCTTGTGCTTACTGAAAATTCTTTGCTCCTGCATGCAGCACTTCCATTGGGCGCTTGCACCTGCTGCCAGCACAGCCCTGCTCACACCTGATGCTGATTCCTGAGCTGCTGCACACACTCACAGCCCATGCCGGCCCTGCTTGCACCCACAGCCAGCGCTGGAACTGCTGCTTGCACCTGCTGCCGGCACCTGGCACCAGTCCTGATCGCTTGGCGCCATCAGCGGATGCAAACGGCAGCTGCTGACCCTGATCACCCCTGAGGGCTTTTCCACCTCCCACTGCTCCTGAGGGGTGACTGGGGCAGCAGCTGCCACTTGCACCCACTGACAGCGCCAGCCCTGCTTGCATCCAGTTCTGGTGCCAGCCCCAATCAGGTCTGCCGGCAGACAGGGGACTGGGGGACCATGGTAGGAGGGGCCAGGCAGGGGTGCGGAGGATTGGCCGAGACCCACTGCAGCCTCACGGCCCACAGTTCCTTTCAAGGTGCACGAATTTGTGCACTGGACCCCTAGTTTCTGTATATGATTATATAGAGCTGCCCAAAGACTGTGGGAGACATTAAATAATCTTTGCACCTTTGCCTTAGGAAAATAGCCCTAGTCTCTCTCTGGCCTCTCATGGTCTCTCTCTAGGGTTTCATCTTCTGCTCCTGTTTGCCTGTTCCTATTCCCATTTTCCAGTTAAGATCCTTCCAAGAGAAAGAATCCAATTGGGCCCATTTCACCTTGTGTGAGAAGAGCTTCTTGCTGTCCAGTCCACAGAATTGCTGTCTTTGGGTCAGGTGCACGTCAGTAACCCTGTCGGCTGTGTATGAGTCAGTCAGGTAGAACAGACCATGTGGTCCAGAGGTCAGCAGTTTTCCTCAACAAGAGACTGAGTGACACAGTGTTTGCTCACTATACCATCAGACAGATAGATAAAGATATTAGCAAGTTCCTTATATCTGTTTGAAAAGAAAAGCCAAAACCTGAGCAAAATTCAGTCCTACTAAGACAAATAACACAGATTATTTAACTTCTTGAAGTATTTGGGCAGATCCATTCTTTAATTATTCCAAACACCATCATAAAGGTCCTCCTGGACAAAAGAATGGGTAAGAAATAGACCACAAAATGCCATGGGTGAGGCAAAGTTTTGACTGAGTCAAAAATATGGGTAAATGTAAATTCTGAGGTAGAGAAATATATTATTAAATGGTTTAGTAGAGCAGGAATAAAAGACAAGGCATAGATAGAAGTTGAAGGAAGAAAAATAAATAAACTAAGCCTAGGTCAACTCTAGGGGCAGGAAAACATTAAAGAAAAGGAAAGGAGTTGAGCCTATTCTTGGCTTAGGGCTACATGGAATTACTGCTGCTATAGCAATGGCCACAGATGATCCCAATCATTGTCATAGATTGGCCAATACCACATCTTGGACATTTCTTGATTCATTTTTCCATTTTCAAAGGGCCATTTTTGCTATTCTTGCCAACTGTATCCTTAGAATAAGCTTTTATTACTTGAAGAGGCCCAGTTGCAAATGAAAGAACCCAACACACACACCGGGCCTTGTGCATTTAACGTAACTAGAAAGCTGTATGACGATGAAGTGCTCTGTATTTTTTTTCCTATATATTTTTTTTCTTTTGTATATGCAGTGTAACAAGTTGGAAAAATATAAGTTCTGGTCCCAACAGCCATGGTCTGGAAAAAATCAGACAACAGGCTTAAGGTAAAATTAAATATAGCCTCCAGATCACAGTCTCAATATTATGAGTCCTTGCAATAGAGATCACTAATGCTACAGCTCCGTCAGAAATCTCTGAGTGTAACAGTGGAAAATGGAAGATGTGCCAAAAGCTGGGGTACTGGCAAATGTCATTCATGTTTGAAACTGAAAAAGAAGGTCCATTTAAAAAGTTGTACAGAGGTCACCTTGGGAGATCCTGGGAAAAATCAAAACTGGTTTATTAAAGGAATTGTTCATGAGAAGCCAGGAAAAATATACTGCCATCGCCAGAAGGCAGCAAAATTTTACTAAGAATTGGCCATATCTGCCTAACCTTATTTTTCCTTTTGATTATACCAACATACAGACTTCAACAATGCATTTTATAAGGATTCTTATAAAATTCTTAAAAATCATGGGAGCGGGAGATGTAACACTTAAAATATAAACCATTTTCAAAACTGATATCTATCTCAACAGAGCTTGCTAGCAGCTTGTCACAGAATTCTACCCTTGGCCTGCCCAGCTCAACATTTCCATATGAACTTGGATGAAGACAGTAACAGTAAGGGTATCCCCATAAACTATGTAGAGGTCACATTGCTGAGAAAGGTAGCAAATGCATCAAATGACACAGTATGGAGCCAGAGAGGTTTGGCAGGTGTGAGCGATGGATTAGTTCTATAGGATGTAACATTCTCTACTTGGGTCCAAATACACAACTACCTAAGTAAAGGTTAAGGGATATCTGGCTTAAACAACAGCATAGGAGAGTGCTGTTTTCATCAACAGGAAGTTAAGCATGACTCAGAGATGGGACAAAATCCACAATAAAGCTAATAAGGTAAGTTGCATTTAATGTGAATATGGTTTCCATGATTAGAAAGGTAAACCTTTTCTACGCTGGACCATATCTGGAACATCCCCTTCAGTTACAGTGATGCATTTTTTTTTTTAGGAATATACATTTACTGCAACATAGAGGATAGCTCCCAGGATAATGCTGGAACTCCAAATTGTATTGTATGAGGAATAGTTGAATGAACTGGGTATGTTAACTTGGCAAGTGTGGGTGGGAGGACATGGAAATTTTTTTTTAAATAAATGGAAGTTTATCATGTGGAAGAGAGACAACGCTTTATCTAGGTATCTCCAAGGGACAAATTTAGGGATAAAGCTATAGAGGTTATTTTAGCTCATTGTCCAAAAAAAAAAAAAAAAAAAATAGGCTGACTTCGCAAGTGTTCAAAGGCCCAATGACCACTAAAGAAAGTTATAGAGGAGTGTTAGCTTTAAAATGGGTAGGTGGACAGGGCAATTTTTAAATTCTTTTTAAACCTTAAGTCTATGCTTTTTTCAAAAAATATTTTTAATACTTAAATATTACTTTTTAAAACATATACGCTGGTTGTAATCATGTCATTTCACTAAAACTAAATCTCACCCAAGAAGGGATTTCCAAGGCCCTTCTTAGGAGAGAGCTTTTCCATGCAAGGCTTTGGCTAGCCTCTCCCTGGGGAAGGAGAGAAACTAATCCTAAGTAGACTGACATCCACTGACCCAGTTAACCAAGCAGTTGGGTATACCCTCCATAGTCAGCTGCTAGCTGACAGACCCAGGAAGATCTTTGCTCTCCAACTTCTGCAGCAGTCTCTAGGTGGGAAATCTGGGTAAGACTCAAGATTTGGGCAGTGAGGGAAAAGGCCCAAGTCTTCTCCATTCTAACACATGATCAGAGAACTCTACATAAAACTGACACTTTCTCCCATTTTCTGTGGTTCTGTGTGTTCATACTGAATTCAGCCAAACCCTGAACAGAGGTTCTGTGAGTAGTAACACTTGAGCATCAAATCCTACTCTGACACTCAAGCAAACTCTGTCATAAGGGCATGTTAAACATAATGCAACATTTAAACCAAACCATGGAAAGAAAACAGGATTCTTAAATTTAGAATAAGGTGTGTGAGGATCAAGAGAAGAAAACATATTTAGCACAAGATGTGAAGGTATATATCAAGCTGTGAGATGGTTCATGCACTGTAAGGGATCCTGCTGAAAACTTATTTCCTTGTGAATCTATTTAAATAGTCCACCCTAAGTGCTCATATTATATGGAGCTATCATACAGTCATGCCATGGCTCAGTATATGCATAATACAATGTAAGCCACTCTCATAAATAGAAACATAATTTAGCTTGCAGTCAGGAACAGCTTCCTTAACTACATTAAGGTATTCAACTGTGTGCTTATTTTTAAATTGCATTAAATTGCTCTCAAGGCAACGACCTAATGAAGAGAGAAGCATCTCTTCTGGAGCACATGAAAGCCCCGTTTAAGGCCAGGATGGAAAGGTGGCAGCGTCTCTGCCAGCAATGAAGTCCCCTTGGTGGCGATCAGATGTCCCAGCTGCAAACTTTCTCAGCAATTTTCACCTCTCTCAAATGCTGTCCTTCCAGCCAGCCATCAGGCACTTAGGCCTGGCTTATACACCTCTCAGGAGTCCTACACAAACATCTAGCCAACAACTTTTTTGTTACTTCCAACATTTCAGTCTTTTTCTGAAAATAGGTAATATAGTCCTCCTAAAAAATAAAATCTCTGGAGGCCCAGTGACTTTACTGCATTCCTTCAATTTGGAATAGTCACCAAGAAGAGGTAAAATGAGCTCAGAGCAGATGAGGACGAACATAGTTCTGGGGTCCTGATATAGTCAGCAGATCTGTCTTTACTAAATATCCTAGGTATAGAGATTATTGAGGACAAATGATTGGATACTAACCAGGTAGCAATCCAGATGAACACTGAAAACATAGGAGCAAATAATCACACAAGCATACTAGTCAATAAATAAATATCTACCTCTTGATAGAAAATGGTTTACAAGTCTGGGATACAGAGAGATTCTCAGAGCTGCAGTTCCTATACTGGCGGTTGAAATATTCAAATGCATCCATACCGATTGGTAAATAACCACAGCCCTGATACCTAAACTCCCCCTACTACCAGAGATAGCACTGCTTATTTCTAACATTGAGTGTGGTGGGAAAAGCAGACAAAACTCCTCCTGTAGGATCCCTCCCACCACCTTCCCCCACAATATGACTGCTAAAGAATAAAAACCTTGTCTGACCAGTGTGGCTCTGTGGTTGAGCATCGACCCAGGAACCAGGAGGTGATGGTTCGATTCCTGGTCAGAGCACATGTCCAGGTTGCGGGCTCAATCCCCAGTGGGGGGGCACACAGGAGGCAGTTGATCAATGATGTTTCCTCTCTCATCGATGTTTCTCTCTATCCCTCTCCCTTCCTCTCTCTAAAATCAATAAAAACATATTTAAAAAATAAATGAAAGCTGGACACAAAACGGGCTGTGCAAGACCCCGCTTGAACAATGTGGTTGGCATCCATTCTGACTGGTCAGTTCCCAAGTCAGGCCCGCTATTAAAGACTGTGACTATCACCAATGCCCACACCCCAGGGATGCTAGCAGGAGTGGCGTGTGCCGAGTCCTGGATATTCTGATTCTCTCCCTCATTCTCTTTCACACAAACCTCCCTACTTACACATGTATGCACACATAGGAATAAATTCTCTGCATAAGAAGCCTCTGAGGAATGTCTTAAGAGCATGAAGTATATCTATATATATAAAAGGCTAAGTGACTGTCCAACCGACCTGTACATATGACACGCACTGACCACCAGGGGGCAGGCACTCAACTCAGAAGCTGCCAAGCTGCAGTGACTTGGCAGTGGTGGTTCTCGGGTGATGCAACCCGGAACCAGAGAGAAGGGAGCCCAATTCCTTGCGGGGCTGTGCAATTTCATCTTTAGCCATGGGTTATGTTGTTGCTGGGGCACTGTCGGCCCAATTGGTTTACTGCACACTTGAGTTTGTGTTCCACACCCTATACGACAGCAACTTTGCAGAGTGTCCTCTTGTACTCCGAGACCCCTATCTATCTATATATATAAAAGGCTAAGTTGGTCCAGCCATCTGACCAACCAACCAACCAGCTGGTACATATGATGCACACTGGCAATTTAAAAATAAGTGCTGACTCGCGTATGCGTGATACATATAAAGCTCCCGCTGGTGCCAATCGCACACATGTGTTTTGATGCTGGCCTCCCATTTAAATTAATTCGAAGACAGTTTCCCGTGATGCCAGCATTTGTGATGACGATTAATAAATCGCAAGGACAAACTCTAGACAGAGTAGGATATTCCTACCTGAACCCATTTTCGGTCATAGTCAGTTATATGTTGCTTTCTCTCGAGTTTGAAAGAGTGTGTGATGTTAAAGTTAAAGTTGTAAATACTTCATCACAAGGGAAATTAGATGTTTTTATTCTTAATGTGGTATACAGGGAGATATTAGAATAAGTTTAATGAATTTATCAGTCATTGTTTTTATCGTTGTTTTTATATCATGTCTGTTGTTATATCATGTTGTTATTGTTTATTTATTAATCTATTTATATATTGTTTTCATATATATTTTACTAATTTTCTTTCATCCCTGACACTTCTATTACAGAGAAAGGGTGAATAGCGATATTAAAATATTTCTTCTAATTAATTTCCTTTCAATGTGCATGAATCCATGCACCGGGCCACTAGAGCCTCTATATAGGAGTCAGAAGTATTTATTGTTTTCAGTCCTTGTATAATTAAAATCTTATAGTGGTCACTTTTTTTCAATCTTCTAGGGTCCATAGAAAGTCACTGGCATCACTTTAATTAGCCTGGCTAGGCTCTATCTCCCCACTTCTTATTAGAGATAGGCCTCCAGGTAAGAGGGGATAAAGAAAGTAAGCCTTAACACTTGCAGGTGAGACTCTAAACCTGCCGCTGGGGTCCTTGTAGTTGGGGAAGGCTGAAGGTTTCACAATCAACTACAAAGATTTATTTTTCCTCCTGTTTGAGAACAAATAACTGCCTGGTGAATATAGGATCCTAGGCAAGTAATTACTATTTAGGCAAATGTCGCAGAGAACTGCCTGAAAGCATCAACGGATAATCTCCTGTGATGCCTAAATTTTCCCTCTACTCCCAGCCCCAAAAGAAACTGGGTCAAAATGAAAGCAGACAACTGGCCTCAAATATACAGAGCAGACTTCACTTCTTTGTGTGTTTATGAGGGAATTCAAGCATTGCTTAAACAAGAGATAGCACTGCTTATTTCTAACATTGAGTGTGATAGGAAAAGCAGATTGAAAAAAAGGAAAGGTGTATGTATGGGGTGGGGGTGGGATGGGAAGCTACCACTGACAAGTGGTTTAGTAGACAGAACCAATACAGATCATTCTGGATTGTTGGTAATTGTGAGAGTCCAACATTTTCTAAACCAGACTAGTAGAGGGCTTTAGGCCTTTATACCTAAGCCTAAATATATCAAAATCCACCTCTTCAAAAATATATCTAAATATACCTGCACCTCCTAATAACTGTGTAGATCAAAGGAATTGGTAGGGGGGAAAGAGGCCTAGCTAACATTTTATTCCTGCCGCTCAAAGGAGAATAGAGCTGTAACAACTTGAGACACTAAATGAATACTACTTGAGACATAATTTTTAAAAATAAGAACATAGCAATCATGTATGCCAGAAGTTTGAAAACTCTTTAGATGTCATCAATATTTGTTTTTGGTTTACCAATTTTCACCAATTTTTCCCATTCTAAGAAATGTCAGATGGATGATATATCAAACTCAAAGATACCAGTATAAGGGATTACTGCTATGGCTAAAATGTTAAAGCTTAATCAAAGCTGCTTCTTTTCCCCTGTTTATATTTCTTTCAGATGCTAGGCTTGGGGAAGTTACTAATTTTTATAGGTAATACATATATACATGAATTAAAATGATGGCACAAGGCAGCTTAGTGGCAGGCAGAGCCAAGACTAAAACCAGGTCTTCTGAATGCCAGGTCAGTGTTCTTGCCCTTCCCTCTATCTACAGGCACATCTTCAGCTTAGTCTTGGAAAATCTATCTAAACCTTTCCCACCTGTTTTAATTCCAAGGTTGTCAATGTTGATAAGAACTATCACCCCCTCCTACTTCTCATTCCCAGAGCTTTTTCGTTTTACTAAGACCCCAGAGATAGTCTACAAGCTCTTAGGTGAGAATGTTCCTTACATAATAAAAACAATTTGAGATTAGAGTGCATCAGTGGAGGCCCCATGTATAAAACACATCCTGTTCACTTCTAAGTAGTTTAGGGCTTTAAACATCAGAGAGATGTGCACACCTGTATATTTTCACACCTATATTGGTGTTCAATTCTCTTTTGATAAGTCCCTGAAAGCCTCCTTTCAGAGGGTGCTGACCTAAATAAATACCAATTACAACTTTTCCTCCCTAAAATAAAGGGCTAAGCCAGAAAGTCTATGATTATTGTTCAGGATATTTTCCAAGGGTATATAAATGTCTCTTGGTATGGACTGGTGTCAAATATTACACTTGGGTTTAATTTTTTAAATTGTGGTAAAATATACCTACCATTTTAACCATTTTAAAGTGTAGAATTCCTTAATGTTAAGCAAATTCACAGTGTTGTGCACTCATTACCACTATCTAGTTCCAGAATATTTTCATTCCCCTGAAAGGAAACCCCATTGCCATTAGCAGTCATTCCCCATTCCCTACTTCCCCAAGCCTCTAGTCATCCACTATTGTACTCTCTGTCTCTGTAGGTTTACCTATTCTGGCCATGTCATATAAGTTGAGTCATGTAATATGTGGCCTTTGTGTCTGGCTTCTTTCACTTAGCATAATGTTTTCAAGATTCATCCATGTAATAGCAGCTATCAGTGTTTCATTCTTTTTTATTGGCTGAGTAATATTCCATTGTATGGATATGATGCATTTTGTTTATCCATTCATCCACTGATAGACAACTGGAGTTTTTCTACCTTTTGGCTATTGTGAATGGTGCTACTTTGAACATTCATGTATAAGTTTTTGTTTAAACATCTGTGTTCAATAATTTTGACTATATACCTAGGAGTGTACCGGAAGCTGGTCCATCCTTGCTACTTGACACAGTCGCTGAAGGAAAGAAACATCTGCACAGCATATGTTTCAAGGGACCTGGCGTATATGGCATACTGTTCTTAATATGTTTGCTCCCCTTAGTGCTATGTGTTTTAACCAAGGTCACCTCTCCGAGAAAGGTTGTTTCCCCAGGTAGGGATTTTTCCCTGAAGTTAGGGAGGGGATAAAACCCCTTAACTAAGTGCCAGGTGGGTAGTTAATCACTTTAACTACAAACAATCACGCTTAAGCTACATAATCTTTACTCCCTGGAATGGAGATAAGAAACGCCTTAACCTTTGGAATAGAAATTGATAGGATTAAAATCAACTGGTATAAATACAGATGTAACAAGACAATAAAAAACAGAACCTAGAAACAGAACCTAGTGAGAGAACATGGCAAGAGAACCTAGACACAGAACCTGGCGATGGAACCTGGCTGGAGAACCTGGAGAACCTGGCTGGAGAACCTAGCAAGAGAACATGGCAAGAGAACCCAGACAGAACCTGGCTACACAGAACTTGGCTGGAGATGCTGGCAATAGAACCTGGCTGGAGAACCTAGCTACAGAACCTGGCTATGATGATCACCTGAACGCTGCCTCCATGTCATTCCTTCTTCGCCAACTCCATCTGCACCTTTGAGAACCCCTGGACCTACTGGGGCTGGACCCCAGCAGGAGTGGAATTGCTGGGTCATATGGTAATTCTATGTTTAATTTATTCAGGAACCACCAAACTGTTTATCAAGGGTTATCCCATTTTACATTTATGTTTAATTTTATAACTATCCTATCTAATAAAGAGGTAATATTCAAACTGACCATCACTCCAATACACAAGATGGCCGCCCCCATGTGGACATAAGATGGCCACCACAAGATGGCCAGCAGAGGAGGGCAGCTGTAGGCAATCAGGCCTGTAGGGAAGAATAGTTGGTGGAGACCCAGGCCTGCAGGGGGGGGCAGCTTGGGGGGACCAGCCCTGCAGGGAAGGGCAGTTGGGGGGTATCAGGCCTGCAGGGGAGGACAGTTATGGGCAATCTGGCCAGCAGGGGAGCAGTTAGGCATCGATCAGGCTGGCAGGGGAGTGGTTAGGGGGCAATCAGGCAGGCAGGCAGGTGAGCGGTTGGGAGCCAGCAGTCCCAGATTGTGCAAGGAATGTCCAACTGCCTGTTTAGGCCTTGATCCCATCGGGTTCGAGCCTAAACGGGCAGTCAGACATCCCTCGAGGGGTCCCAGATTGGAGAGGGTATAAGCTGGGCTGAGTGACACACGCCCCCCCCCCCCCGTGCATGAATTTCATGCACCAGACCTCTAGTTATTAAATAATGTGAGTGGCCAATGAAGGAACAAGCAATTATGGCTGGTATCTCCATATTGTACAGGTTCAGCCCCCTGGACACCTCCTCAGACAAGACCTTTAGGTCACCCAAACTGAAACAGCTCCTCTCTCCGTGCCCAGGCACTTTTAGGTACCCATCTGTTTTACTCTCTTAACAGCACTTTCAGATTCTGTGAAATTATTTATGTATTCATTTAATTGCCTACTTTTCCTTTCTAGAATATAAGCTTCATGAGAGCAGGATTCTTCCTGTCTTGTTGAGCACTATATTCCCATTGCCTCAGGCCCACAGTAGGTGTTTCTGAATATTGCACAATTATCTGAATAGTGCACAAGGCTAAAAAGAATTCTTACAAGACAAAGGAAGAACCAGACTCAGTGTCTATTCATTTTCTTTCTTTATAAAGAAAAAACAATTATTCTAAAGCCCCCCAAAAATAAAGGAGTATGGCCCCAAAGGCCACCTGATTAATGACATCATAGACCAACTACAAACTGCTTAGATTTCAATTGTGCATTTAAGGCTCTGCCTTTCTTTATGGCACAGACAGACTGGCAATATTGCAAATGTTTGTTCCTAAGGTAAAGACAAAGGAGTTTCCAAAAGGTCCTTCAGGTAAGTTTGCTTCAAGCTTTGATTTTGTTTTGTGCTGATCTGATTATCAACTAGAAGTCTCCAAGTACTTACTTTAAGGTCAAAGCAAAAAGTCAAGTTACTCTACAGGATCCTTCAAAGTGTGCGGTTCTTACCCACACTTGGGTCTTTTTCACAATGATCAGATTCTTGCTATTTAAATTAGAGAGAAAGATGAACTAAGAGAAAATATTTGGGTTGAGCTCAAAGCCTTCCAAAGGTCTGACTTTCTTTTAGGAAATGAAGACACTGTAGCTCAGAGAGGGTAAATTGCTCACTCAAAGTGCTCTCTGGGGTCAGGAATTCCATCTATACTGGCCAGCAGAACATCACCTCACAAGGGCAAAGCCCTCTCCTTTCGTGGTCACTGCTGATTTCAGAACAGACCAGGGCCTGCAGTGCACTCAACAGATGTTCCCACAGCTCCCAGGAGCTGCACATTAACAAGCTTTCAAAGGCACAGAAATAAATATATCTTCCCAGGCTCAGAGGAACCACCTGAATTTAAGGGTTGGCAATAAACACCTTGGCTACAGTCGCATGAGGATGTGCTCTAGAGTGAATTCAACAGGCAGGCCCCATGGGTTTGCAGGTACAGAAATGGCTGACTGTGGACGGAGGAGGCAAATGCAGGCCTGATCAGGGGCTTGAGTGGAATCAGGTCACAGGTCACATCAGTGACAAAGCTGCCTCCACGGCAATTCCGGTAGAAAAGACTTAATAATCATTGTTCCTGGCCTTGGCTTTTCAGTCACTCCTTTTACACACTAGTATAATTTCTCGGCTTAAAAAGGTTAATTATGTCTAGCTAACCTAGGACATTTTGAAATGAGAGTGGGTCTTAAAAAATTGTGTGTGTGTTTTCTTCAACAAATCATCTGAAAAGCCAGCAGTTTTCAACATCTTGCTCCTTGATACACTTGTAGTTAGAAAATTCCATTTTTAAAAATTAAGATATTAGTCCAAATAATGGACTCACAAGACTTTTCTCACAGGAGCTACTAACTGACCTTACTGGGATTTATTGAGGATCAGCCTAGCATTGATATCTAGGGCTTTTAAAAATCACTGTGATGCTGCCTTGATTTTGTAAGTTCTATTTTCTTCTCTTACTGGTCTGGTGGGGAAAGGAGAAAAAACAGCGATGATAAATATGCTTCATCTCTCTCCCACTCTTTACTTCCACGTCCTGGCCAAGAATGAACAGTGCAAATGAGGCTTTCTGCTTCTCAGCATATGGAGTTGCGTCCTTGACATCAATAGAATTGGCAAGAGCCTCTGTTTTCTCGCTCCTGGGCTATTCTGAGAAAAGCAGCTACAGATGTCAAGTTTGACTAAGCAGAATTTGGCCTCAGATTACTCTAAATTCCAGGTAGAGCTTTATCAGTGGTGCCTCTGCCTCCCCGCTCCTGATCCTATGTTTCTCAGCATCACCAACAAGCTCCCATATGGAGCTCCTTCAAATGCCAAAATCAGGGCCAGGCAATGGGGTTTCCAAGATGATTAAGACAGAGTAGCTGCCTCTCAGGGGCATATAATCTTGAAATACAAGCAAGTTTAAAACGTGTAATTACAAGATGGAGAATTTGTGATGTTATACCTTATTTAAAAAGCGTGAAAGATCTTCCCACAAAGATAAAACTCAGAATTCTAAGCAAATGAGTTGCTATGTGGCATGTTTGGAGGCCTGCTAAAGAAACAAGGAATGGTGGTGCTATCATTTTTATTGACAGATCTCAATGATGAGGCTTGAGGCAAGACAAGCTTTCATTGTCTGTGGATCAACAGTAAGCCCACTCCTTTTCAAAGCACTGAGGCTTTTTAAACAATAGCCAGCTTGCAACTTTGTTGGGGGTGAGGGGTATAAAGGAGCCCTACAAATAGTCTAGCTTTCATAATAGGACTCCTCTTCCTGACATTTCATTTTCAGGTAAAATCAGGTTAAAATGAAGGAAACGAGTTTATATCCTGCAAAGGGCAAGCAGGCAAACACAACCCTCTCTCCCCCTTTGTCAAGAAGATGAGGAGGGTGGTGAAGGGTTAATCAGATAATTGTGTGCAATGGACACTATGTCCAGCTTAGTTTCATATGTCAGCTACATCCACCCCTATCACCATTACCATCCAGCCCCATGTTTGGCCCTGATTCTTTGTGTGTGTGTGTGTGCGCGCACGCGCGCACGCGCGCGCGCGCGCGCGCGCGCGCGTGCGCGGGTGGGGGGGGGGGGGGGGGCGGGTTGCCCTACTAAATAGACCCAGTGGGGCACTAGAGCGTTGGAATGGCTACCGATGCAGTTCACAGTAGTAATTCTAATAGCATGGGGCCCTGCAAAGTAAAATCTCTAATTTATCTCTAAGATCTCCTCCAGCTCAGCGAACCTGAATATGCAGACTAACCTTGAAGGCCGGGAAATCAGACTATGCTCTCTGGGATTTTACTCCTACCTATTTCACTGTCACAGTGTAAACTCCCTATGGATGCAGCTTCAAATACAGTGCTCCTTTTTAAGCTACTAGTTTTAAGGATGGCTGAGATAGGTACCATCTGCTCACAGGGTTTCCTTTAAGTTGCTAAAGTCTTCCTTTTACTATTTAAAACTGAAGGTTTAAAATGGAATACTCCCTGGAAGAGGGGACAAACTGAATGAAATTCAACCTAAGATTCAAATGACAGTTTCTCAGGGGAATATCTATGGAGCCAGCCTTTGGGACCAAAGAGAAGACAGAAAAATACAATGGAAAAAAAAAAAGAGAAGAGAGAGAAGAAAGAAAGAATGACAGACAGACATAGACACACATACTGGGAGGTCAGGTGGGCACTTAGAGTCACAAGGAGAAATTAGATCTATAAAGGAAAGAGTAAAGATGAAAGGTTAGGGGAAAGGGGTTGGCAGAAGCAGCTACTCTTGTCCAAATAGCATCTTTGTGTGTTAGAAAAAGCCACTCTTCTTCCTCAAGACACTTTTTTTTATGCATGCCAGGAAAAAAGGCCACAATCATCTCAATCTCTGTGATTACGAATGTGAGTGGTGCTCCCTAGAACTGTGCAGTGCATAGCTGACAGCTTTACATCCTGGCCATGCATCCCTCATGACAGCTAGGCTCCTAAATTTCATCTCATTCAAGACCATGATTCTAAAACATCTGAAAGAACAGATTCGTGAAAAATCAACAGTGTCCTAAGGAACCAGGAGCTGAGGTCATCCTAATTCCAGGACTGACTTCCTGGACATGCAAGCTGTGCAGTCACAACAGAGCTTCAACCCAAGGGCTCCACACTTGTTTTAATGCTCTTCTATCACCATCTAAAAATTCTTAATTTTTAAACAAGGGGCTCCATATTTTCATTTTTCACTGGGCCCTGGAAATGTTGGGGCTGGTCCTGCCTAATTTCAAATTGAATTTTCACTAGTTGGGTCCATCCTCAAGAAAAATATCTAATAAAGATAAAATACTTTTTTCCTAAAGAGCTGAACAGGAAAGCACAGAAATAGGTGACAAAGAACAATTGTACAATGGATAATCACAGATAAATAAAAAGAAGCACTTTTTTCAAATCCAAGAAGAGGCTTAAGTTCAGCAGGTATTTGGGGTTTGTTTCAAATTCATTATTTGTCCTTGACTGAAAGGCACAATGTAAAGTCACATTTTGTGTAAAACAGTTCACCCCTCTTCACATGAAAGAAAATTGAAAATGAAATAAAAGAAGGAAAAAAAGGTCAAACTGACTTCCTAGGGAACAGAAGAATGCAGTTTGAAAAAATATATAGTTTACTCAACTTTTTCAATGATACCACAAGGACCCTTTGACACTTTTAAAACATGACAAAACTGTTAATTCTATAAGAATAAATGGTCTTCACTGAGAAAAGTTCAGAAAAGAGGCTTTGATGATGGGCTTATGCAAAAAAGCACACACCCCTTGCTATGAAACTTGGTCTCTTTTCCATGTAGGAAATAAAATAAAATTTAACTGTAAAGAAAATATAATATTCTAAAAATATCTATAGCTGTTTATCTCTGTTCTGAACTTTGAAACTTGGTTTTTTTTTCTGGTGCTTCTCCAAGTAAAGCTAAGAAAAAAAGACACAGAATATCACCTAATGTGAGGACTGTACACAATCACAAATGTATCTGGAGCTCAAGCCTATTCCCTGAGAAAAGGAAAAGGAAGTGAATCCAGTTTTTTTAAGGTATGAGTCTAGCTTCTTGAAACACTCATTTCTCTAGCCCAGGCATTATCTCTAGGCCTTTGCTTTTTTTCTTTGTTTCTACTTTTTGTTTGATTTTGTTTTTCCATAACTAACAATTATGAGCCACACATACACAACAGGGGGCACAAGGGAATTGCAGAGTAAATATACACAAATCACACCCCTATTCAATAATCTTCTTTGCCTACTGATCCATTTGACTTTCCAGACTCCCATGCCCCTATTTTTTTTTAATAAAAGTTCCCATCTATTGCTGAAATTCCACATCTGTTTCTGCATGCCATCCCTTTTTTTCCACTAGATATATACTTAGCATAATCATTAAAAATCCTGCCTGGTAACTCAAACAGGGCATCTCTGGGGCTACTTCTATTGTCTATTTCCTCTTTTAGACAAGAGTCATAGTCACTTGTCTTTTCATATGTTTCATCACTTATTTTGTGCTGAATATTTTGTGTAAAAGAGCAATAGGAACTGAGTTAACAACATTTACCCACAGAAAAGGCCTCACCCTTTCTTTCTAAGGTCACTGTTGGGGAAAAGGTCACTGAGTCATCTAACCTATAGTTGATCTGGGTCTAGGATTTACTACAGCCTCAGTTAGATTCAATTCATCACTGGCTTCAATATCTTGAGGAAAGGATCAGGACTCTTTTTTAGCAGGATTTGACATCTGAGCACTCACAAGATTCCAGTGATCTCTCTATGGTTTACAGCCAAACCAGCAGTTTTCCAAACTGGTGGATATCTCACTCACCTTTAAAGCCCAGCAGGCATCTTTTGGGACCCTTAAGAAATTCTCTTTATTTTCCATGAAGAGCTCCTGGCTGTCTGTACCTGTGGAGATCTCTCTCTGCCCTGCCTCTGGATGCCTCCAACCTTTGATGTAACTATGGAGCACTAGGGACTAGTCCTTGCATGCTTCAGATTCAGTTTATACCCTAGTCTCCTGATTCTGTTAGACTTGCACACCACTCTCTATTTGTTGGCTCATTTATGATGGCTATTGCTCAATTGTTAACGTTACATTGCAATATATATGGGGAAAAAAGGAGGACTTTCATTCTAGACTTGGAGCCTCATGTAAATAGCTACAGAATGGTTTAATTGGACACTTGTAAAGACTGACCTACACAAAGTATGTATTTGAATAGTTTAGTGTAAAAAATGAGATGCCAACAAGTCTTCTAAAGGTCTCATGTTTGCATGACAGTCCAGTAAAATACTGTAATTATCAAAGCATCATGAAGAATAGTATCATGATATCCTGAAACATTTCTAGAAGAAAAAAAAAGCAACATGCTAGTCTTTCTATAATCTTGCACTGGGTATATTCCATGGAGAATTAGGCTTAATTGCCATAAGTGAAATTATTTCTCATACTAAAAATTTTGTTCTGCTCCTCAGGTTCATCAATGATTGGATATCCTTAGACAGCTTTAAAATCAGGTGGTTAAAAGGGCACAGGAGGTAGAGAGGACTGCCTTGGCCCTCCCCGTCTTCACTTCATTTGCTCTAAGATTTCTCGCTGTCATAGTTCCTCTTGTGTCATGATTTCATTACTGGAACATGTAGATTAAATTACTTCTGTGCCTACCCACATTCAGTAGCCAGGTTTTGAAAGTTAATGTCTATAAAGGGATGTGCAGTCTTTGAACCAGAGGAAGTCAATAAATGCAGTGTCATATTAAAATGATACATTGCCCAGTTACTCAGTGACTAATTTAGGGAGACAGAAAAGGCAGCTCAAAATGAAAATCTTGGTGATGTTGCAGAGGGTATTCTTTGAGAATTCCTTGCTACTTTCCTCATAGTGAAATCACTATTAGAGTGGGAGAGAGGTGAAAGGGAAAGAATGGGTTCGTAACTTTTTTTGCTTCTGTGCTAGCTTCTGTCACATTGAGAACCTAGTTTTCATCATACAAAACACCCAAAGCCAAATTGAAATTAATATTGGCTTAGAATTAAGTCTTGGGGTTCTAGTATAAACTATATCACTTATTTGTCATGTGACCTAGGTTAAGCCTAGGTTAAGCCTAGGTTAAGCCTAGGTCACATGACAAATGTGACCTTTGAAACTCAATTTCATACCTATAAATGGGGTGATGATAACTCTTCTGCCTTCCCTCATCATGACTGTGAAGATTAACTTAGCATATGTAAGAATGTGACGCATACAGTAAACAGAGTGTACAAGTGACGCAAATGCTTACTGCTGTTTTGTTGACTAAGCACATGAAATAAACTCATTTACATCACTTGGTTCCTTATCTCACCAGATTAATATACTGATGATTAATAAACTGAGTTTCATTTCTGCCAAGAACAACACACAAAGAAAAAAACTATTTCTGAGCCAAGACTATCTTGGGTCCATCTAGGGATGCAATCTGCATATTTTACAATATTCTCAGAAGCAAAATATATGAGACTTGTCCTTTCCTACTGCTTACTTAAACTTCTTTTTTATTCCCTATTATGGAAGTTTTAACTCTTATAAAACATCCTATATAATAAAGCCCTAATATGCAAATTGACCAAACAGTGGAATGACTGGTCACTATGAACTCACCACCAGGGGGCTGATGCTCAATGTAGGAGCTGCCCCCTGCTGGTCAGTGCACTCCCACAGGGTGAGTGCCACTCAACCAGAAGCCAGGCTTAAGGCTGGCGAGTGCAACAGTGGTGGTGGCAAGAGCCCCTGCAGCAGCACTAGGCTGAGGGACCCCCCACCTCCAACCCCAGTGCACGAATTTCATGCACTGAGCCTCTAGTGTAATATAATAGACAACTCAGACAGTGTGAAAGAAATTTTTAGAGATATATAACAAACTATATTGAAAGGAGGGTGGTATATTTGGCCTATTGGTACAAAAAAGCATAGTATTATTAAAAACCAAATCCTACCACCATGAATGATTTACTCCAGGAATGAATGATGGTTAAACATCTGGAAATCTATTCATGGAATTCAGTACATTAACAGAATCAGAAATCCTAACCAGATGATTGTCTCAAAGAGCTCTTGGTAAAATTCAACCCAAATTCGTGATTTTTAAAAATTTTCTAAAATTAATGTTGTATTAGAAGCATAGTAAGTAAAATGAAAAGCAAGATAAACATGTCTGCTATCACCTCACCACTAAGAATTCAACCATGTATCAATGGTCCTAAATAAGGCAACTAACTAAGTAAGAAAACAAATGAGGTGTAAATATTAGAAAAGAATGCCTAGAAAAATCTAGGAAAATTAATTGAAAAGAAATATTAATGCAAATAAGAGTTTAATAGGTTGGTCAGACATGTTCATCATAGAAAAAATAACTTTTCTACAAACAACCAGTCAATAAAAAAGTGAAGTTGTCTTCTTGACAATCAAAGTGAAATACATGAGTGAAGAAAATCATAAAACTCTACTGCAGGGTATAAAGGAAAACATGAACAAACAGGGAAAATATCAGAAACTGAATGGTGAGATTCAATAATTACCTGTGAATTGAATGCAATTCTAATCAAAATCACAAGATATTTTATGAAACTTATCAGGCTGATTCTGAGGCTCATTAAAATTAAAAATAAAATCTGTAAGATCAACAAAATTTGAAGAAGACTTAATAATGAGAGGATCAACATCGTGTCCAGATGTCAAAACATATTTTCAAGCTATAAGACATTTTTCGTAAACTCTGAAATGTAGAGACTATATAATTGTCTCTACAATAATTGTCAAATAGACCACTGAACTAGAAGAGAGAACCAATAATAGAATAAGGCAAAAATTAGAATACAGTTTATGCTAAAGGTAACATATTATCTCAGTAGGAAAAGTGTAGGCTTTAACGATGAGCAAAAAACTGACATTTATTGAAGTAAAAAAAAAAAAACTCTAGTACCTTGTAGTATACTAGTACATATAAATAAATTCTACAAAGAGTAGAGACAAAAATTGGGGTGGGGGAGATTTACAAAAGTATCAGAATAAAACACCTGAGATTCTTTAAAAATTAGGATGAAGAAGATCTTCTTAAATAGGATAAAAATCTACAATTAATAGCAGTGATTGAAGGATGTTACTATCAAAAATTTAAAGCTTTTATGTAGCAAAGCATAGAGAGATATTACTTACACAAAATTTACACATTACAGATTTTCATTGACTGTCATATTTTCTGCCATAATTTTTAGTTCAGAAAATACATCTATTGGATTTATAATATAAATTATGCAAGAGCCACATCCCCATTTACCTCATCCACTTCCTACAAGTACTCAATTCAGAACCCTTGACTCAGTGAAGAAGTATAAAATTAACCAATGTCAGAGAGAAAACTGTGTAACTTCCATTTTCTCCTGTAGGGATATGGACTTCAAACTGTGAAACTGAAGACTAATGTAGAAGGAAAAAAATAAGCAAGAGAGCATATAAACATGTTAACTGGGTCTCAATGTCTTGGTGCAAATGGGTTCTGATGCCCAGGGAGCTGTGAGTATTTATAGATGTGACTGGTACACCATTATCCATTGTCTGGGAGCAGAACCGAGATGCCTAAAGACTAAAATTAACACTGATCCTAATTTTTTAGAAATGGAAAAAACTCATATTCTGGAAATTACAAAAGGATGTTATATAATCCCACTCTCCGTTAAGAGTATAGAGTTGGCTATTTTTTCTTCTGTAGGTCTGTATTTCTGGGTTTTTCCCCACAGAACCCACCAGCCTGTGGTTTGCAAAACAGCCCTTCCCAGGTACAAAGGCACCTGTGAATCCCTTCCCAGGTTTTCCCTAACTCAGAACCACTCCTCCACAGGGCCCCACTGTACCAGGAACATATAGCCCAGACAGAAAAAGGAGCACAGAGAGACAATGACCGAAGGATGAGTCAAGGTCAAATGGAATGACTTTTTTCAGTACTATAATATTTGTTTTATTTTCACATGCTATATAGAGCCCTTGATATTTTCTTTTGAATCTTTTCTAAGCAATGCTATGCAACAAAGTGAGAAATTTTCTGTCATTTTCAAAATTTAATGTAAAATGTATTTCTTTTATACAAATTCCCAACTCTTCTGACTTAATGCATTAAGTACCACAAATGTCCATGTTCTACCAATTAGTAAACAGGCTTACTAAAATAGAACTCTCTGCATTACCCTTATGAAGTTCCTACTAGCCAGAAAAAAATTAAGTAGCAAAACCCAAATGTTTCTAAATCCACAAATCAGTGTGATGTTAATTAACTAAACTACAAGCATAGGATATTTCAGGTGAAGAGGTCTGTTTAAAATGCTAGCGTTTGACTCCACTGCATGTATAGATGACACTCATAAAAATTAAACAGTTAAAGCATACAGTATATTTTTAGCCCTGAGATGGCATTACAGAGTTCTAAATTCAATTAGCTAGCACACAGGAAATACAGACTAAGAATAATGGACTTTTTAATATAAGGTTAAAACAAATATACTGGTAGATAAGCAGATCTGTGGCACATTTAAAAATATGAGACTTCCCAGTGTATACTAGTATGTAACACTGCCTCCTTTCATGCTCTCATGAAAATTACCCAAAGAATATTTAAAAACAAAACAGGGAAATACAACTTTCAAGAAATTTAGTGCCTTCTGGGTATCTACCCCAAAAATGTGAAAACGTTTACTTACAAAGATATATGCACCCCTATGTTCATTGCAGCATTATCTACAGTGGCCAAAACATGGAGACCATCAGTGTCTTTTGATAGAGGATTGCATAAGAAAGATGCACATATATACAATGGAATACTACTCATCCATAAGAAAAGATAAAATACTGACATTTGCAACAACATGGATGTGTTAGGGGCAAAAAGAATATCGGGGACTATTTATGGTTATGGGAAATATTAATCATGCTCTATTAACCATGATTGCCTTGTTCTGGTTAAAGAAAAGACATTCGAACTTGGCTGGAAGTTGTATATCATCTGGACCTGGGAGTCAACCTTGGACCTGGGAGTCAACCTTGAAATGTGGTCCATTCTCATTCAAGACCTACCTATTATCATGGAAAGATTAACAACCTTGTTGCCCAAACAATGGAGTCCCACCCCAGCCTGCATAGCCTACTTCCCCACGCCTGTAATCCCTACTTCCCCATGTGATCTTTGTCCTACCCTATATAAGCAGCTGGTTTATGTGGGGCTGCAAAGCAGATTTTTGTGGAAGACCTGCTGCTCTCCCATACTGCCAGCAGTATTGGAATAAACGCTCATATATGATTCAACCCTATCTCTGCTTAAATGGCTCAAGTAGTGACAGGCAGCACGGACCCATTGATTGTCTGGTTACAGATGGACCTTGAGAATATTATGTTAGTGAAATAAGTGAGTCAGAAAAAGCTAAGAATCATATGATTTCACTCACATGTGGTATATAAAACTAAAACTCATAGATACAGACAACAGTAGGGAAGGAGGTTGGGGGATAGTAAAGGGCAAAGGGGGGCAAATATATGGTGATGGAAGATTGACTTTGGGTGGTGGATACACAATGCAGTATATAGATCATGAATCAGAGAAAGAGAAATGTATACTTGAAACCTATAAAAATATATTAACCAATGTCACCCCAATAAACTCAATTTTAAAAATTTAGGAAGGGTAACATTCATACACCATAAATTTCAAGGTACAGGTAGTCCTCGGGTTACATGGGACTTGACATATGTCACTATCTCCCATTTACAGTATTTATAAAAAAAGAATTCCATCATTTCGACATATGCACATATGTGTTTTATGTTTTTTATTATTTATTTGCCACAAGTAAAGGTCAGGAATTGTTATCTTTCTTTCACATTTTTTTTTTTACTGTTTCACTTCATTATTGCTGTGTATGTGCTGCATGTGAGTGACGTAGGTGCTTATGTAGGTGGGTTCTGACTTACAATTAAAATCGCGTTATGTCGCGCCGTAGGAATGGAGCTCCAATGTAACCTGAGGACCTACTGTACTTCTATTTAATAAAAGAGCAAATGGCACTTGTCTCTAGGGAAAGCTGACCCTACATGCAAAGCTCTGACACAGCATGGAGCATGGAAGGAAGGGGCTTCAGCAGAAGCTCATTAACACCCATTACTGTAGGTCAATTGGGAACTGATCTAAACCCCAAATGGATTTTAGAAGCATCCAGGCTCCAGGGAGGCTCCCTGGGTGGAAAACCTCTGAGTGCATGCTCCCAGCTTGTCATTGATGCTGATGTCTGCACCATTTACAGAGCAAGTGCACTGTCCCAGACACCTCTTAGTTGTCAATCAAGAATGAAAAGGAAAGGAATCAGCACAAGCTAAAGCTCCTTGCCACCAGTGCTATGGCTCTAGGCCTCTCCCTGCTTTTCCAGGCTGCTGGACTTCTGACCAGGCAATATAAACACAATACTAAGACTATTCCTGCCTTCTTCCATCTGAGCCTCAGAAAGCCCATCTGTGCCAATTATCAATGTATTGACTGTAAGCTCCAAAATCCACCCTGCTTTGCTTTGTGATGCTAGAGTTGGACCCTGTAAACATTTCCTCTGCGCCAGCTGGTGTAATATTAGTAATCAGAAGAAGAAGCTGGAGGGCCAGTACAAGGCGGAGTGGAAGACAGAGCTTTTCTTCCTAGCTCTGGCATACTTCTTGCTTCTATTGCATTGCTGCAGCAGTGTGTGTGAAGACAGACCAAACCAAAAAGACTTACTTTCCAGCGAGTTTCTCCAATATGTCATTGGCTGCATATTGTCCAACAGCTATTGTTAGCTGGTGTTCCAGCAGAGACTTCGCATGAAACAGTTTTCACTGGCCAGCACCCCCTGAACTGCCCACCACAGTTAGCTGCAAACGCACCCCTTCCAATAAGGTCTAATACTCAACCTTGGTTTGGCAAGAAAAAGATCCCTCTTCAAAATCCTTAGCTCCTTCCTTGCATAGTTTTCCTCGGCCATAGAGGAAGCAATTGCCCCCTGCATTTGCCATTCCTTAGGTTCTTCTGTTATCCATTGTCGTATTTAATACCTTTGACTGGTTAATAATACTTTACATTAAATTGTCTCTCTTCAAATTACTGTTGAGGTTTGTTTCCTGACTGGACCCGCCTGATGTACTGTCTCAGCACATTCTTTTGCATAAAGAGAAGTTCCTTTATAGACGTGAACAAGAGAGAAAAAGCATAGGACACAGGAAAGGGTGCGGTAAAAAGATATTGTCAAAAAAAGGAAATAGCCACACAGATCAGAGTAAAAACATTCCTATGAAATGGTTTTACTTAAAAAACCAAGAGAATATTTTTGAGAATTTCCAGTTTGTCTTTTCCACAAGATTCAAGGAGACTCCTTATGTACAAAACTAGAGCAAACCCTCATGGAAAGGAAACTTTGAGGACAGTATAGGATGAGAAACTGACTTGCCAAATTTAAAACCACAGTCAGGACAGGTGATAGAAGATTAGATTCTAGGAGAAAAAACAAATTAATAATGTCTCATTTCAAGAAAGAAAAACCCCAAGCGCATCAAAGCAAAAAGCAAAAGGTTACCAATATAAGAGGTTGATCACAAACTTCTCTTCTACAATAATAAAAAATAAAAATAAAACAACCACTGAGTTTTGAAAGAAAAATATTATAATACAATTGCTCAATATCCAGTAGAGACATCATTCTTGGGTAAAGATAACACAAAATCCCCAGAGTGTATGAAGTCAGAAAGCATTACTCTGTGTGTGTGTGTGCGTGTGTGTGTGTGTATAACTATACAACTGCACACACACACACACACACACACACACACACATCCTTCCTGAAAAAAATTATTAAAATACCTCCAACTGGTAGAGAAAGTACTCAAGATTAACAGCTCAAAAATGGAGAAGTATTAGTATTAAAGGGTTGGAATCTAAGTATGAGTTTAGAAACTAAATGTTCTAATTAAAATTAAGTGTAATTTTTAAGATATAAAAAATTAAGGCAAATTATTAAACTTGTTTTTAAGTTAAAATGCAAAATGTAATAATGATGATTTTTAAATCATCATCATAATAATCTAATTCTAAAGTTCCAGTGCAGGAAAGTTGTTGAAAGATGCTCTATTTCTTATCTTACACAAGTGGAGAATCAATAGAATATTTTATCATTTTGATAATTGGGTAAAAAGTTGTACGCTGTTTAGTTACAAAATTAATCTTAACCTAAACACTGGATTTATAACTTCCAAATCACAAAGGAGAAAAAGGGAAAAGAAATATAAAGAAAAAAGACTAACATGGAATCCAAAAAATGTTAAGCATTTGAGTGATGAATTTCTTATTTTTCTGTTCTTTCCAATTTGTTTACAATGATGAAGTGTAGTCTGTATAATCAGAAACAAAATAATAAACATCAGAGAAAATATTGGTGCTCGAAGAGCAAGAATTCCAGAGGAGACATTCCATCTGTACTTAACTATAGAGCAAATCAGTCTCCAGGTTCCTCCATGACCTTCATTAGAATGCAGAAGGAGACAGACCAGTCATACAGTGGGGGCATCGAAGGAGAGTTTTTCCCTTCTTGACTAGAGGTATTGTTTCGTTTTGTTTTTTTGCTCTGTGTGTGTGTATATGTCTGTGTGTTTATCCCACTTCCCAATGCAGACTTGACCAACAAATCCAACTGATTAAAGAATATCAGAAACATAAGGGATTTAGAAATCATCTATAATCCAACCCGCTTGTCTCATTCATGGAGAAGTAAGACCCAGAAAAGTAAGTGGCTTATTCATGTCCAGACAATAGAGCTAGTTCCAATAAATGTTGGGATTAGCAAAAATACTATAAAACTTGTAGTTTTATGAAGCCTTAAGGGCCTGGATAAGGCTCCATAAAACTGCCCTGTTGAATATGTGGGAACTTGCTGAGCAGAGATTTCTAAGATACCGGCCAGCTCTAAAACTTTATGATTGAAGAATTAATTGGCTACCTTGTCTTCCAGATTTTGAGACTTGCAGGTTGCTCCTTTGGGTTTCCTTAAACCTCTGGGCCAAAACCATTGAATAGGCTGCCCAGCTGGTAGCTAAGCTTTTGGATCTGCTCCTTAGCTATGCCAAACCCCAGGCTCATAAACTTTCCAACTGCGATGCCCAGGAGAGAGCAGGATTAGAGATAAAATATTTACATACAAAATTCGCTGATAAATTGAAATGTATATGGTCCTACAAGCATACCAAAGGCCCCTTCGCTTAGTTTGTAACAGCTCACAGCAGCTTTCACAGATATTTACAATCTGAACAGCCCAGTTTCCTTTAAATCTATCTGTTAAACACTAAGCTATCCGCCCCCACCCTCCCCGCCCAAAACATCACATTTATTTTTCAACTGCATGCCTACCTCCAGATTGAGGCAGAAAGTACCTTGAAATGAAAGTGTGTGTGGCAGGGTGTTTTTTGGTCTACAGCACATACTTACAGGGGAATTAAGCCATTAAATTTAGTCAAGAGGCTTTTACAGCTGCTTTGCTATTTTGCCAAAGCACTTTTATGAAAGATTTGGGAATTATTCGCAAACACCATAGTGAATTTTTAAAGAAAACCAACCTCAATGACACTCTGCCTTCTCCAGCTTGAAGTGAAACTCTGAAAATTTCCACTTGGGAAAGGAAGTCTATGGGTGACAGGAAGAGAAGCTCCGGGCATGATCTAGCCATTTGAGACATCAGTGTCGGATCCAGGCAGAGACCTGGGAATGTGGTACCAATTCACACAGCCATTTTACCTACAATCCACTTGGTTCAGTCTGCATTCATCTGTAATCAAATACTCGAATGATTCTGTCTGACTCAAAATGTTATACATGTGCATGCATACACACACGTGCACACACATACATGTGTTGTATTGTGTACATACAATAGTCCCTCCTTATATATAGTTTCACTTTCTGCATTTTCAGTTACCCTCAGTCAACTGTGGTCTGAAAATAGTAAAGAGAAAAGTCCAGAAATAAACAATTCATAAATTTTAAATTGCATGCCTTTCTAAGTAGTGTGATAAAATTGTGCACCATCTAGCTCCATCCCACCTGGAACACAAATTATCCTTTTGCCCAGCATATGCTGCTCCATTTATAGTAGAATATGATATTTTGAGAGAGACCACATTCACATAGCTTTTATTGCAGTATACAAGGTGGGGCAAAAGTAGGTTTACAGCTGTGAGAACATGAAACAGTTTATTCTTGTATCATTATTTATTAAATACTAGAGGCCCTGTGCACAAAATTCATGCATGGGAGGTGGGTCCCTCAGCCTGATCTGCACCCTTCTCCAATCTAGGAGCCCTCAAGGGAGCCCTCTCCAATCCAGGAGCCCTGTGGCTTAGGCCCACTCCCCATGGTTCTCTGCTCTCTGTGGGGCCTGGCCGCTCTGCACCCACTGCCCAGAGGCTCTCCGCGGCTGGGAAGGAATGCTTGCCTCGTCACTGCCGCAAGTGTCCCGCCCCAGCCGCTCCACGCACGCGCTGCCCTGGAGGCCCTCTGCGGCTGGGGCAGGACGCTTGCCTCGTCACCGTGGCAATGACGCAAACTGCCCAGAGGACCTCCGTAGCCGGGGTGGGAAGCTTGCCTCGTCGCCGCGGCGACGAAGCAAGCATTCCGCCAGGCTGCTCACGCTGCCCACTCTCAGCGGCCGCCCCCCCCCCCACCCCAGGACTGGGGGACTCAGTAGGGCTGAGGAGACCGGGTACCACCATCTTGTGGCTATGGGTGCTGCCATCTTTGTGATGGAGTGATGGTTAATTTGCATATTACCTTTTTATTAGATAGGATTGTATTTTCCATATGAACAACTGTAAATCTATTTTGCCCCACCCTATATTGTTATAATTGTTCTATTTTATTATTACTATTGTTAATCTCTTACTGTGTCTAATTTATAAAGTAAGCCTTATCATAAATATGTACGTATAGGAAAAAATTGGGTTGGTATTACCTGTAGATTCAAGCATCCACTGGGTGCCTTGGAATGTATACCCCATGGATAAAGGGGACTACGGTATATATAATTTACATACTTGATCTTAATTCTGTCCTCACTATCTCTGCTAAAGTTGGGATTTCATAGCTAAGCTGAGATTTCATAGTTGAGAAGCTTTATAGAAAAGTGCTTCAGATTCTTCAGATAGCAAACCTCGTAAGAAGTTTCCATATAATCCAATCTGTTCTGAATTCATCCCTCTTGAGCATATCCATTTAATGGATAATGATTTAAGATTAAAGTCAGACTTGCACCAGGGAAGAATAATGAACAAATTGACAAAAACTATTTCCTGGGAAACTTTGTTTGTTATATCAGATCTCTCAGATATTTAAGACTATGCTCTCAGATACAACCACTATCTCTCAAACCCTCTGGGATCAAAAAAGACCCCAAAGGAAGTGGTAGTTGGTGGTAACTCTGTGTGTTTGTGTTTATGTGTAAACTATATATAATTCTCTCTCACATATGCAGGTTAAAGAGTATGCCCCAAATATTCAAATTCTTATACCCCGAAGCAAGTAATCAGCAGTTAAATATTTAAATAATTAAATAGTTATTAATTAATCTGGTGCCAGTGAGTCTCCAATTATTCACTAGGATGTTTTTTTACAGTTCTTTCATGGGCCAGCCAGAGAAGCCCCGCTAAGAGAGAAAAGAGCTTCACAACATGGTAGCAAGGTTAAACCCCTGCTTCACACATCTGTACTTTATCACTCAGAGATATGCACATGTACACCCACAGGAAACAGCTATCTTTGTCATTATTTTTTCCCTTCACCCCTGGGATCCCTTTTCTTCCTTTAAAACTGGCTTATGATGCTTTGACCAATATTATGCAAAGAGATCTGTGAGGCCTTTCAATTTCAAAGCATGCTAATATACCAAAAGCTCCCACACAGGAATTAGGAATTGTCACAATGCATTCCTTGAATTTAAATAAGGAGACAATGCATCATTGGGAGGCATGTGCTTCAAATGCCTATGAATACATTTCAAAGGTACAATGTGATAGGAAATATTCACAGCAGATGTCTGTTATGTGACCACTGGACCAATGTGAATAAGGAAATAAAGTCACAAGTAGATGTCCTGAAGCAAAATCTTGCAGCAGACCCTGAACGGTGTTGCTAGGTGGTTAGAGCATCAGCCCATGTACCCAAGGGTCATGGGTTTAATTCCCAGTCAAAGACAAATACCTGGGTTGCAGGTTCAATCCCACCCCAGTCAGGTGCGAGCAGGAGGCAACCAATCTATATGTTTCTCTCACATCGGTGTTTCTCTCTCTTTCTCCCCCTCCCTCACCATCTCCCTCCCACTCTCTCTAAAAATCAATAGAAAAATATCCACCAGTGAGGATTAACAAAATTTCTTGCATCAGTTTTGCTCTTTTTTTTTTTCAAGGTACAGAGGAACCCCTTAAAGAATCTGGAAACTGAAAGTAGTATTAGTTAACTGTCTCTAAGCCAAACTTAATATTAACTTTGCCAATGGAGTATATGCTGGCGTTGAATTAGAATCAGGGTTTGAAATAAACTATTTCTAATTCATCCATAACCTGAAGTCTCCACCAATGTTTGCTTTTATATCCTGGATCTCACATTTTGAATTTTAAAAGGAGTACATAGCTATCTGCAAAGTGTTAAAGAACAGGTTACTAAGCAAAAGCCTAAGTGATAGCTGCCAATATTGTTACCTTTTAGGAGATGGTAATACTACATATTTGCTCCTAAAACTGCCGGAACCAGAGGGAAAATGATAAAATTCAATTTTCCCTTCGCCATACTCCTTGGACCCTATAATTTCTAATTTGGTATCTTTATCCTTTGGGAGAAAAATTACTAAAGTGATGACAGAATTTTAAAGAACTTTCTTAACATATCTTTTTAAAAGTCACTCTAAGAGTTTCATAAAAGTCATAAGAACTCGTCCATCACAAAGAAAGAAGTAACCAACACAATATCAAGAAATATACCCAAAGAGGAAAAGCAATAGGTAGCAGATACTTGCCTTGGTAGCACCCCTTTGGCCAGACAATGAAGCCAACAGCTCTGTGCAACATAAAGGATAGAGCTCAAAATAAGCCTGCCTGCTAAGTCATCCTATTGTCTCGGATACCAGAAAAGGCCAGAAAAAGCTGTGCAAGGATGCCTTCTCTAACCATGGAAATAGCCCTCTCATCCTTTATTTCCAGTTCTGAGCTTCTCTCTGTGGTTCTTTCCTCTCTGGACTGTTTTCAAGCTACCTGTCACCTTTATTTGAGTTCATCTTGATAATAATATTTAGGCTTGACCTTTTGCTGAACATGGGCTCACATACAACTAAAATCCCTCAAAGATGGGCCCTCTGTGCTATCCAAAACCATTGGAAGGTTTGGACTATTGTGTGAAGGGCTGAGCTATGAAGCCCTTAGTTGACACGTGCACAAGGACAGCATACACTGTTCCCACGTGGTGAGTGAGTACACTTGCACTACAGGTCCACTCTTCCATAAAAATAGTCAGAGTATCTTCAATCTATTAATTACATGTGGGCAGTAATGGGTTAATTTGGTGTTAGAGGCAGTTTTCTATAAAACTTCCAGGGACATTTTAAATAGCCATTATTGAGCTATCAAGACTTAGTTCTTATGTATGAAATGCATTCACTGTAAATAAACATGACATTTTTCCTCTTTACAATTTATTGAGAAGTCTAGCCAAGCATGAACTTTTTTATGACATCCTGCTTATTACAGAGATTTCTGCACATGACAGTGAATTGGCTTTCTAAACAGCACTGTGCGTTTTTATTATATTATTGTGCTGCTGTTGTTATTGTTTGGTTTCTTCTATAAGAGTAAATTCAAAAGAAAACCTTGTGATATTCATGAGCAGCCTAACAAAGCTCCACTCATCACTTTATAGTTCACATATAGCCCCAAGTAGAACTGAAAGCCCAAATTAGTAATAAAAGAACTCTTAAATAAAAGCATATGCTTTAGCCATAAAGCATGATGCATGTATTTATAATCCTTTTTCACTTGGGTTTATTGCTTTGTTTTTAAAATATTGACCCTTTAAGCATTTCTTTCTCTTTTTAAATGGCTGCCAATCTTAAATTGGAAACCAGCTTTTTTAACCTTGTAGCCACTACATTTGCGTTGCGCACCTGTTCCTCTAATGCCTCCACCTGACTGTGATAGTACAGTGGAGACAGATACATTTGCTTGTAATGATTTGTCTCAGAGCATTGTTGGGTAACATTCATCCAAGTGCAGGATGCTTAAAGCAATGGTTCTCAAACCTCAGCCTAGACCCAAATCACCTGGGGATTTGTTACATCTTCCAATTTTTAGGCCTTACCTCCCAAGTTTTAGATTCAGAAGGTCTTGGGTAGGGCCCAGTATCCATATATATAAAAGGCTAATATGCTAAGTGTCCCTCTGCCCATCCAACTTGTCGCTATGATGCACACTTATCACCAGGGGGCAGACACTCAACGCAGGAGCTGCTGAGCTGCAATGGCTTGGCAGCGGCGGTCTCAGGTGATGCACCCCGAAACCAGAGAGGAGGGAGACCGATTCCTCATGGTGCCATGCAATTCCACCTTTGGCCATGGGTTATGTTGTTGCTGGGGCACTGTTGGCCCAAATCTGGTTTACTGCACACTTGCGTTTGCGTTCCACACCCTATACAACAGCAACTTTGCAGAGTGCCCTCTCACACTCTGTGACCCCTTGGGGGATGTCAGAGAGCCGGTTTCGGCCTGATTCCCACAGGCCAGGCCAAGGGACCCCACCTGCTAGGGGGACCCCGCTCACTCCGCAGACACAGAAGCTGGGGAGAGACCACAGGAGGTTGGCTCCAGGGCATGTCTGGCCCTTCTCACCCAGTCCTGCCCCGCCAGCCACCTTCTAATTAATTTTCTTTCAATGTGCAGAAATCCATGCACCAGGTCACTAGTTTTTAAATAAGCACCCAGCTCATTCTATCTTTTTTCAAATTTGTTTCAGAGAGAAGAAGGGAGAGGGAAAGAAGCATCAATGATGAGGGCAAAACATCAATGATGAGGGAGAATCATCAATCGGCTGCCTCCTGCACACCTCCTACGGGGGATGGAGCCTGCAACCCGGGGCATGTTCTCTGACTGAGACCTCTTGGTTCATGGGCTGATGCTCACACCAGCTGGGCCCAGCAAATTCTAAAACATGCATGGCTACCACAGATTGGGATTCATTTATAAAAGGAATGTATGTCTCCACTCTCAGGCTTAAAGAGCTGATAGATATACTCTCAGAGGTGATACCATGAGCAAAGTTAACTGGGAAATACTCACAATGCACAGCCACAAAGCAGGAACACAGAACAGCTCCTATTGGGTAACAGAGCACTCTTTCCCAACCCTGTCAGCAAAACACAGTCGCTGAGAATGTAAGTCCTGGAGACAAACTGAATTCAAACCCTCACTATACCAATGATTTCACTTCTCCCTACCTCAATTTCTTAATCTCTAATGTGGGAATAATAAAATGAACATCTATATTACAGAATTATTGGGAAGTTTAAGCATGTAAAGTACATAGAACAGCACCTAACATAGAGGAAGTACTCAATGATTGGTCTGTGCATATCTGGTGTGTATATGTACACAAACCCCTGCTTAAAACACAGAACACACAATGGTCACTGCTGAAGCAACTTGTAGAATCCCATCATACAAACTGGGAGCCAAGGTGAAGGTTTCCAGTTGTATTCACTTAAGTTGGCACAAGAAGCATGTGCTCGTTGTATCTCCTAACTCTGGCATGTCTATTTCTCCATTCCCCTTCCTGATGGCTGGTTCCTCCTTCCTCTCTAACCCAAGGGGCTAAAGAGTCTTCTTGCTAATTTACTGTCAAGCTGTCCCAGGCTGGGGATGATCAATGTCCTGAACCATGAGTCTCCAACAGAGCATGGTCATTTCAATGTGGCACCCCAAACCGTGCTTTGGTTTCAGGTTGAAACAGTGCTCCTCCCTCCCCCCACCTAAGCCATGACTGGCAGCCTCACCACCTGGACTATGTCACAGAAATTCCAGAAATATAGGTCTCTTTTCTGAACACTATTTTTTAAGCCTTTTGTGATCATATACCTCTAAAGTTTAAACCACTCATCCATTCTCCTAATGCTTTCTAGAGGTTGATGTTGCCAAATCCAACAACCTAGAGAGATTCAGTCACATTTCCAATGCTGTTCTCCATCTCTCTTCAGCTGTCAATCGCTATACTTGTTTCCTCCTTTGTCACATAGGGAGGTTCTACACATTTGGATTTATTATCTTATGGCTCTGTGTGTTATAACTTGATCCCTAATTACATCATAGGGGATGTTTTCTCTAGTCCAATGATTTAGAAACACCATCACCAAGAAGAGCCATGATTCAGCCCCTACCTCTGTACCAAGACCTCTTCTTAGATGGCATTAGTTTACATCATCAACCTAGGACCTAGTTCAGGGGTGGGCAAACTTTTTGACTCGAGGGCCACAATGGGTTCTTAAACTGGACTGGAGGGCCAGAACAAAAGCATGGATGGAGTGTTTGTGTGAACTAATATAAATTCAAAGTAAACATCATTACATAAAAGGGTACGGTCTTTTATTTTTTTTTAATTTTATTCATTTAAATGGGCCGGATCCGGCCTGCGGGCCGTAGTTTGCCCACGGTTGACCTAGTTACATTTCAGTCACCTGGTCTCAGCCATTTGTGTCACCTACAAAGCAACCATGATCTTGGTAAATAAGATTTTGCAGCCATTTTGTCACAGGCATTTTCAATGAACCACAGAATTCTAGAGCTGAAGCCAATCTGAGCATCTACTACCATCTTCTCAATTCTCCAGATACAAAAACAGAATCTTCTCGATTCTCTTATCATATAGTCAGGGCAGCATACAGCTTCCTGACTGTTCCAACATTCTTTCCACCAATGTGATTTATTATGAAGATATATTAGGCATATCCATCATATAAGTAGTTGGCACACAAGGAAGAAGTTGACAAAACACTGGATGATAGAATTGAGCTTTTAAAAGGCTGAGATGAGCTAGCATGATGAAAACAATAGACTGTTAACCTCAGAGGGAAGGCAGTGAAGGGTGTGTGGGAAGAGATCAACCAATGAATTTGTATGCATATATGCAAAACCCGTGGACACAGACAATGGGGTGGTGAAGGCCTGGGGGCGGGGAATGGGAGTGGGCTTGAAGAAGTCAATGGGGGACAACAAGGGGGGGGCGGGGAGTAACTTAGGTAATACTTTCAACAATAAAGATTTTTTAAAAAAGATATTTAATGAATTAATATATAGTCCTAGATATAGGTTTTAAAAATAGATCTTAGGATGTTCACAGAAGCTTATTCATAATAGTCCCAAACTGGAAACAACTGAAATGCCCATAAACAAGTGTATGGATAGACAAACTCTGATATAGTCATACACATGGAATGCTACTCAGCAATAGCAAGGAATAAACTACTTAAAAATGTGACAACAAATGAATCTCAAGACTATACTGCACAAAATAGCTAGGAACAAACTGTACAAAGTAAATTATTCCACTTATGTAAAATTCTAAAAAAGGCAAAATAATCTATAGCAACAGAAAGCAAAGAAGTGGTTGCCTTAGCCCAGAGCTGGCAGAGGGATTGGCAGCAAAATGAACAAGGAAACTGAGTGGGGTGACGGAAATACCCTACATATTGACTGAGAGGTGGTTTCACAGGTGTATATATAAGTCAAATTTCATGGAATTTTATACTTAAAATGTGTATATTCTACTGAATATAAATTAAAACCCATAAATTTTATTAAAATTACATTTTAAATCTGTACAGAGTGGGGAAAGCTTGAACTATACTCCCATGTGGGAAAAAAAAAAGATGCAACTGCAAACAAGAAAAAAAAAAGAATGCAATCTTAGACTGTCTTAATAGAACTATATTTTTCAGTTGAAGGGCAACTGTAATTCCATTATACTATGCATTAGTCAAAACGTATCTATAGTGTTATACTCCATTCTGAGCACTAAATTAATTTTTGCCTTATTACAAAAGAAATATATTTTAATTATAAAATATATTTAAAGTACAAATAAATGTTAAAAAGAAAATTAATACTGTCCATTATATCTCTACCTCAAAATCACCAATCATGTTGGACAAGTAGTACATATCTTTCCAATCTTTTTTTTTTTTAATGTGGATGTATGGTTGGAATACAAAAAAAAAAAAAAATTAATGATACTGTGTATACTATTTCATAGCCTGTCTTTTTCTGCTAAAAATATGTGATTTTCTTTTCCATATTGTCAACTTTTCTTCTTCATCATCTATATATATAAAGAGGTAATATGCCAATTGATCCTAACAGTGTCCCAGTCATGATGGGTCAACGGGCTGTGAGAGCACAGGAGCTGGTAGGCAGGACCAGGGACTTTTGCCCCCAGCAGAGGTACATGCAGGCCTGCTCAGTGCTAAGGTCACACTGCCTCAGAGGTGGAGGCCACTCCGGACAGAGGCATGAGCAGGCAGGAACTGGTGGGCGGAGACACAGACGGGGCGGGGGGGCATATCTGAGCCACCACGGCACCGCGGTGCATCTTGAACAGGCCCAGAGCGGACACAGACATTTTTTTTCGTGGTGAAGGGACTCTAGTCCGTGTTCATGAAAACACCTTAGCGGCTGTGCTGGCTGGCAGTGGCTGCAGCAGCGGGGTGATGGGGGTGGCAACTTCTCCTGATCAGCCCAGTCGCCTCCCACAGAGAGAGACAACAACTGCAGCTCCCTGGGGGGAGCGGGCCTAAGCCATCAGTAGGACATCCCCCGAGGGCTCCTGGACTGCAAGAGGGGCCAGGCTGGGCTGAGGGACACCCCTACTCCCATGCACGAATTTCGTGCACCGGGCCCCTAGTCACGTATAATACCTGCTGAGTATTCCACAGTATAACTCAGTGATCGGAAAACTCATTAGTCAACAGAGCCAAATATCAACAGTACAATAATTGAAATTTCTTTTGAGAGCCAAAGTTTTAAAACTTAAACCATATAGGTAGGTACATTGTTATTAACTCCTATGCTGGCCTTTGCTAAAAATGTCCTTAATCTGATTGAGGTACATTCGCTGAGGTTGACCCCTTCCAACTCTCCCATCCACACTCATCTTGTATACTTGTTTCGTCTATCTCCTTTCGTTCATCCTCTCTATACGTCCAACCCATCTCAACATACCTTTCTCAATCCTCGACACTACATCTTCTTTCACTCCACAAGGTTCCCTAAAATTAACTTAATAAACTTTACTTAAAGTTTTAAGTCTTAGTTAAACTATAGGTACGTTGAATAAAACCTGATATCATACTTAATAACGATATTATTTGATAAAATTCCTTACAATTTACCTTACAATATCCATAAAATTAAATCATGACACTAACACCACTTCTTCAAAATAGGATTGCCCAGGCCAAAAACTGACTTCTGCGCATGGGCCAAGAAGTTTCAATCACACTGTACATGCGCGCCCGCACGTGGTATTTTGTGGAAGAGCCACACTCAAGGGGCCAAAGAGCCGTATGTGGCTTGTGAGCCGCAGTTTGCTGACCACTGGTATAACCAATCCCCTATTCTTGAACATTTATGATTTTTCCAAGCTTTTCTTAATTATCAGCAACTTTAAAACTAATATCCTTATAGCTAAATTTCTAATCAGACCATGAAAAATTCATAATAAGTAGAATTACAAAGACAATATTATGCACATTCTCTAGGTTTTCAATAGGTAATGACAAACTTAGAACCATATTTAAGGGACACTGACAAACTGGAAGGTGTCTGAGGAATGACAAGCAAAATGTCTATGCAACATGTCCTTGAGGCAGGGGGAATGGACTGGATATATTTGGCCTAGAGAAACGAAAACTTAGGAAGGAAAGGTAAGTTCCTCCAAAAGCGAAAGAATTGTTATTTTGTCTGCTGTCTTGTTTGTTTCTCATTTAAAGCTGACTCAACAATATACCAGGATACGTTAGGAAAGTGTAAGTTGCGATGTTGGTTATTATCTCAGCTTCTAAACAGCCCTTTTGCGCCATGCTTTGTGATGGCAGGACTGGGAATCTACAACCACATTTCTCCTTAGCCAGGCAGTTCCAGAGGGTTCCCTATTAGCCTTTACCAAAAGGAGTGCTCCAGGAACACTGGAAGAGGGGAAAAGGGCAGGCTCCTTCCATGTTTTTCTCTTCTTGTCAGAAAAGAAAAGTCCTTCATCTTGGCAGCAGCAACTGATTCCAGTGTGGGTTTTCTAAATACACCCAGTTCCCTCCTCATCGGCACAGTTTCCTCCTTGAAGATTCAGTTCCCAAGCTCTTCAGGACCTTTCTCTGAGCTTGTAAGTTTTAATAACTCCAACCTCTTCCCTTTTTTCTCAAGGGGTGACAAATATTTCCTGAAGGTACTTCATCCCCCCTTTTACCTTTTAATTTTCCCAGTATGTAGTTTGGAATTATTAAGAGTGATCCTTTATATTGCATTATCTCTGTTAAAGTGACTAGGGTGATTCTGATCTCTTCAGTGGGCCTTGGAAATACAGTTCTCCATCACTAGCACTGGGTAAATTGAGGAGGAATTTCCTCGAGTCTAGGATACTGTAAAGGAAAATCCTGGACTAAGAGAGAACTATCCCTGATAAGTGGTCTTAAAATTATTCCTATCAATGCAATCCTTTTTTGCAAATATAATCTCATGCAAAACTCAATATGTAAAGCATATAAAAGCAGAGGTGCTTTGGCTAAAATGGGGGAATGGGGCATGCTGGCTCTACGTCGTGGCCCCTCTCCATCAGCAGCTTCTACAGGGCCCTGCTCCCACCTGCCCTGCCCTGTCCTTCTATGGAATTATTGGTTCAGTAGAGCCAGTCTGACAACCACTGATGTACACAATCTGCATTCCATTCCAGATCTTAAGGTTCTATAACTATAATTCTTCTTGCATAACTCCAAGGCTCTCTGGAGATCTATATGTCCCCAATAAAAGCTCAAGCAGAATCCAAGGTCCCTGCCACAAGGTGCTTGACACACACTTTGCAGTCCCATCAACAACCCCCTCTTAGGATCACAAAAGAAAACCAAAAGATACTTTCAGCCAGGCTGGGTTACTGCAGTGTAGAAACCATTATTATCATGGTGCTGCCATTCCTACTGCTAAGAACAGGTCAGTGTTTTTCATTAATCCCCATTCTTTGGGAATTTCTTCTAACATGACTTTTAAAAATCTGCTCTAGCTTAAAGTTTGGCATGAAAGTTCTTGGCTCCAGGCTGCACTTTCACAGAAGGTACTCAGAATGTGTTTAGTCAGAGAGGCATTAAAAGTCCTGAATAAGAGAAATCTGTGCTTTGAAATGCCCCCATTCCCACTCCCCAACCCCAAATGATTAAGCTACCTTTATTTAAAAAAAAATTATTCCAGGCCATTTGCTGATAATCTAGCCTCCCTTCTTTAGGATATTATTAAATTTAACCAATACTTTGTAATATGCACACTCTTCAAATGTAAAACAGTTTACCGCAAATAAGATAGTTCACATTAAAAGTGGTTTCCCTGCACCATGTTCCATCATAGTTTGGTTTCAGTTAATGTCTATACCATCTTTTATCCCTCAAAATAGGGTCATATTGCTTTTACAACAAATTCCAAACACTTAAATTTTGCATAGATGATATCATTTGCAAACACCATTTTCTTTATATCTTTTCAACAACTGTCAACAATGCTGTAAGTGATAGATAATGGAATTATTCTCTCTTCACAGAAGAAAAGACTGAAGCCCAGAGAGTTTGACTAGCTTAAAAGCCTAGAAAATGCCATACTAGGAAAAGACTGTCTGGATGCCTGCCCTGTACTTGCTATGAAAGGTACGCTGCCTTCCTACGCTCCTGCAATATCTGCAAACCACAGTGAAGACAGTTAAAAAGGGAAGCCACAGTCCAGAAATTTCTTCGAACCTGAACAACCTGTTCCACTGATGGGATTTTCTCATTCACTCTCCAGAGAAGTTTCTCCAATCAGCAGAGGTCAGGACAGTTTCTAAGTCCTCACCCTGTTTCTCTTTGGGACACAGTTCAAGTCACAACCAGGGAAATGCTTTCATCCCCAAGAATGTCCTCAGTGCTGGGAAGAGCATAGGCTATGGAGCTAGAAAAACCTGGACTGAAATCCTAGCTTTACCATTTGAAACCAAGATCAGCCTCCACTTCCATCTTTGAAAGACAAATGAATAAAAAACAAACACCCACTACCTCAAAGGGTTACTGTAATCATTAAAATACCCAACACACAAGAGAAATTCAATGATAAACAAACATCATTCTAAAAAAACATAAAGAAAAGAGAAGAAAGAATAGTTAGGTATTTGACAGATATTTGTTGATAAAAGAGAGGACACATGAATACTCTCCAATCCATTTGTAAAATGTTTTGTAGAAGTGTCCATGCAGAAATCTGCCTGCTTGTCAGACATAAGGACTCGGAGTGTCCTGGGCCACTATGACACCTAACCTGGTAATGAAGCTGTGCACCATGACTCCAAAACCATCTCCCTTCCAATTCTGAGATGCCTCACCTGTTACTTTACCCCCCTTTACTTTTCTACCATTCCTGCATTCATAAGCATTTCTTCAGCATCTACCATATCTCAGATGTTGTTCTAGGTGTCAGGGATGCCAAAGCAAGTAAATCAGGGCATTCACTTCACATACACTGTTTAAGAAATCAAGATAAATAGCATTTTGATGACAAATTGTCAGTATTGAACAATAAAGAAATACACTATGGACAAAATATCAGAATTTTAAATAAATCCAAGATAATGAGCAATGCTATGCTGAGCCATACTGGAGCTGAGAGAGAAAAGTAAAACTTAGTAATACTGATTCTGTTTTATTTTAAATTTTGATATTTTGAACACCATGGATTTTGTTATACTAATATTACTTAACATCTTATAGTAAAATACTATTTATCATGACAAATGAGCTTTTGGCACCCTCTTGAGATTTCCTACTCTAAATCTGGTCCTGAATAGTTGGGTAAAAGCTAAAATCCTATATGTTCCCAATGGGAGAAATGTAAGGACATTATAGATACAGAGGCTCATAAAGATAAAATGAGGGGGCAAATAGTGCAAGGCTGGTCAGTAGCAATATCTAAAAACATGCCTTCTGCTGGATCATCTTTATGCTACATCATACAACCTTCATAGCCCTATCACTTCTTAAGAAAACAGCATTTAAGGTAGCTGTGTTTGCCACCCACAATCCTTTTACACTCACAGCTGTACTGGGAAACCAGATTTTCATAGGCAGGGTTTCCCCTCTACGGGGCATTTTTTTGAGACTTGCCTGGCTGGCTCTTAGTCATGATGGTAGGGTCTGCTCCAATAATGACTGGACATCATGGATCCCTTAGCTGTTCTTGGGTTACGCAATGGTCTGTAATGCAGACCAAGCAATCAGATTCCAAGATGTCACTGAGGATTACCATGCTGTGTTGGAGCATGACTGCCAGACACAAACAGTACAAAAAGGACCTACTTGATTTATCTTCAAAATTTTTGTAAGCATCTCGTTCCTCTCTCCCATGCTTCCCCATCCTGTCCTCACCACATTCAACCCTTTCTTCTCCTCTATTACACACACTTCTCTCTGGTAACAGAGGCTGTTAGCTGTTTAGCAAATCAGATTACATTTCCCTGCTTCCCTTGAACATACATTTGACCATGTACTTGAGTTCCAGTCAATGGGATGTGAACAGAAGAGACTAACCCATTTTCAGACCTCCCATGTATAAATCCTCTTTTCCTTTCCTCCTCATCTGGCTAAATGGAGAGAACACTGTAGACCTCCAGGATAATAGAGCCAAAGCGGACAGAGCATGGGTCCCTGGATGGACACCTGGAAAGCCCCCAACTAGATGGAAATAAACTTTGATTGAAAATAAATAAGCTCTTGAAATTTGGGGGTCTGTATAGCAACTAGCCTCACCTGACTAGTATTACTTCCCCACCTATAATCTCCTTACTGGCGGGCTCTGTATCTGAAGTATCTCGACACAGTAGGTGTGCAATACAACTCTATAGAAAATTGGCCACCTCTATTTCCCTCATAAAGCTATTATTAACAAGCATCCCCACCACCATTACCTATAAATGACGAATGATAAATTGCTCTCTATTCCTATATACTCTCAAACTTAAAAATGAAGGCAAAACTATTCCCAGAAATCTGTTAATTATGATCACTGAATAGAATGACTCATGCTTCTTAAATGTCACTTTCTGTGCATAATCAGCTAATAATATAAATATAAACAAACATCCAATGACAAAAGATAAAGTTAGAATGAGAGCCCCAGACACATCCTTGAGTTTTCCTCCCAAAAGATTTATAATATTGTGTCTTAGGATATTTTTGTGCTCTGTGGGTATCGCAGTTGACATCTTGTCAACAACAAGGGAAACAATTGCATCCGCAAGTAAGAGCATCATGCAGGCAACAATTTAAATGTGGCAATGCTCATAAGCCCCAGTTTACTAACATCTTACTGTATATAACCAAACATGGTAAGAGAAAAATTTATACATCCTTACCAAGATTCAGGCATAGAAAGGAAATCCGTCATGCTTCCAATTCAATAAAAGATAGAACAAAGGGAAGGAGAATAAAATCAGAAGCTGTGTCTCTTCTTCTTGGAAATAAATATTTCAAGAAATATAAGTTCTAAACTTTTCAACTTCATTTGAGATGGGGTGGGCAAGATATAAGCCGATTTGCTTGGGTCTTGAAGGAGAAGAAAAAAAAAACCCTATCTTAGGAGGTTATTAAGCTAACACCTCAGCAAGCTGTGGGCATGCTACTCTTTTATTAAACAAAACTGAAATCCTCTGACAGTCCATAATTATGTGCTGAGAACTCTGATGAATAACTCCGCATCAGAAGGATTCACAAAACTTTGATCAGTGTTCCGAGAGGCAGTAGGTCAACATGAACCTTGAAATCTGATTAACATCACCTATTCCCATCTAGCATTCTAAAAACAATGTTTTGTAGCCCTCAACTCTTCACTTGGATATTTTAAAAACATAATTTTGTCACACATCTTAGAGTAATTATAAAAAATATCAGCATTCATTTTTTTGAAACAGACGTAAGATGGAGCTTATATATTTCCCCATACATATTTCTCTACACCTTTTTGTTCCTAGGTCTAGGGTCATAAAAAAGTCAAGTTTTAAGGCTCAATGATATACTATAATAGGTGGGTAACTGACTATAATTTAGTACCTTATCCTCTGCAAGTGGCCAAGTTTTTAAAAGAGCTGAGTGTGAGATGGTGATGTGTTTAATATGAGTCATCCACACACCCTTTTCTCCATTCTCCTTGGCTTTAAGATATATGAATCAGGGAACAGAATTTAAGAGACATCATTCAAAAAAGGGACAGAACCTATACCTGTGGTTTCATCAATAATCTGGTTTCAGTGGTGTGTGTGTGTGTGTGTGTATGTGAAAGGGGAGAGGGGGTGGCAGAATGAAAACACAATTGCCCTGTGGCCCCTCTTAGTAGGGCTAGAGCAGGAATAGTAAAAACACACCCCCCCCCTCATTACTGCAGTCAAAAGGCAGATATAACTAATCAATACCCCACTCTTTCCAATTGAGCCTGGCAGTGGTAAATAAGCCTTACCACAGCTCCCTAAACACATGGAATTGAAATCCAGTTTCCAGCCATGAATTTTTCCTATTATTAATGGATGTCTGAAATGAACATTAGAGTTAATATCAACTCCCCCACTCTACAGGTAAAGAAACTGAGAAATGGAGACCTTAATTGAGAAATGGAAACACAGCCAATCCTCGGGGATTTTTAAATTGAAATTTTGGATCGTCTATCTATATTATTTCTTGCTATTAGTTATACCACTGAAGATGTGCACAATACGGTTTAAGAATGAAGGAGTTTGAGAAAGATATTTCAGATGTGTTCTATATACCAAGCCACACAGAGTGCTGGGAAAACTATAAAAACCACTCTCTACTTTGAAATTCATGCAAGTCAAACAATTTCTAATAGCACTTGCTACTTCATGCCAGGTTAAAAGGCAATACGTGTAAAAACTGTCTCCAGAGAAAGAAAGTGCCTGTTTGACCATTCTGAGTTCACTGTCATTTATACCAATGTCACATCCGATTTCCCACTTCTTTCCATAGGTCAGATTGAGTCACTGGGGACTTGGTTACCAGGTTTTTAAGAATAAAATACAGTAACTTTCCCAGGTCCAGTTTAATAAAGCTTATTTTGTGTTTTTTGGCTTAGTAGCATGAAAAAGACAACAGAGAGTCCTCTGGGAAGAGAGAAAACAACTATAAAACCCTCAACACTTATTTATCCTCATTCCAACTTAGTGAAGTGATTCGATACCAGAAATGCACAATATCTGCCTCCCACACTCACCTCTCTTACACACACACACACACACACACACACACTATTCCTAGACTTCCCTTAAACCAAGAGGGGCCCTGGAATACCCTTTATTTGGGGATTCTCTAAATTTGAAGAACCCTTGCTGGAGCTGTACATTCAAGGAGAGAGGAAAATAATAGCACACTGATAATGTTGTAAAGCCAAAAGCCTCCAAGCAGGTTCTCTGTAATGGGGGAGAAACAGGCATGGGGAAGGACTTCGCACAAGGAGATGAGGAGGAGCAGCTGGGGAGGAGGTGGAAGTGGGTGACAAAGACGGAGCCAGGAACAGAGCTGTGAAGAGGAAGGGGAAAAAAGGCTGAGCAACCGAAGGCTGGTGGTTAAAATAACTCGTGGTAACAGAGTGTTCTTTGTTACCACACACTGCTCTTTGTTATCACACATTACAGAAAGTTATAAACAACAGAAGCATGCCGAACACTAAAGCTGCGCTTCCAGCTCCGGGTTCTGCTGACCTAACAAACTCACTGGCTTCGCCCTCGTGGGGACTGACGCGGTTTCCAGAACACCACGTCAGGGCTGTGGCCAGTAATCTGTACATCTCAATCCAGGCACAGAACCTTCTATCACATTTGGCACCGTGCTCTTTTCAAAGGAGCTTTTTGCGTTCACTGATGCAGGTCAGAGAGATGCAGACAGCATTGGTCCCATCTGTGACAAAAAGTGACTATCAAATTTTATAAGCAAAATAATGAGAAACTTTTGGGGAAATATTTTTTAAAGCCCAGAGAAAATGATCTCATTTGGGTTTACACATAAAATGAGATACTCAACAGAAATAAGGCAACAGCTTACCAGTGAAGGCAGTGGACAGACCCCCATCTCACTACTCCATGCTGGCTCTGCTGAACTTCCACACTCGCCCTACCTTAATTAACATCTCTCATGCTCTACACAAGGTTTCCCTCCTCCAGCTCCCACATTGGGCCTCCCATTCACCAACTACCCTGGGCAAAATTCACTGAGTAGATGACGTGAAAAGAGAGATGGTACACCCACCTCTACTTCTTTTCATGATGCCCACTTCATAGCCAATGGAGTCACAGTCAGTTCACCTCCTCTCCCTCCAAGGCCCTTTACTATGACTTCTCTTCACTTGCCCAACAAATCATACTCTCCTTCCGAAGTCAACACTGACTTTCCAACTGCTCTCAACCTCTCTACTTGGCTTCTCAGTAGCAGTGGTCAGAGACCAAGGAAAACCTTTCTCCTTCCTCAATCTCCCACCACTGAACTCTTCTGGACTGTTTCTCATTCTTCCTTTATAATCAATCACTTTGCTTCCATCACCAATATCCTTTTATTCAACCACTGTTTACATGTTCATGCTGCTCAGGGTTCCCATTTCTTAGTCTGCATCCTGTGAATGCTCTGTTTCTCACTAGAGTAGTAGATAAAATTTATGCCGAACTTGTCCATGAATGTCCCTTAGCAGGGACATGCCCAACACATTCCTATCACCAGAGCCTATGATTTCTCCTTCTGTAATGTCTTCAGATCTCTTTTCATCCTGGGCAGGTGACAGCCAGAGTTATAATCCTAACTGATCCCCACACTTATACTTTAAATTCTGTCCATTTCATCTTTCAACGGACCACAAAAATATCCTCCTACAGACATATATGCCTCATATCACTACCATACTTACATTCCTTCAACCACTTCCCTTAACCCTTATAGGGGATGATATCCAAACTGCGCAAGTTTAGAAATTCAATGTCCCTGACCATCTGGCCTCACCTCCAGACATATCTCCTACTGCACATATCCTACAGTCTAAACTTACTGTTATATGCAACATGTATTTTCAGTCTTCTATTTCTTTGAACATGTGGTTCTTTTGGCCTAGGATTTACTTGCTTCTATTTCGGCCTAGTGAATCCTTATCCACAGTCCCAGTTGAAGGATCATGAACGCTATGAAACTGCCCCAACCCCACCTTAGGGCAATGAGTCATTCATTCCCTCCTCCAAGTTGTGAGAACACTTATCCCATATCTCTATTATATCACTGAACAAGTTTCAGTCCAAGTCGTATCATAATGTACATGATACTGCCAACTCTCAGAGATCAGAATCCTAGTTTTGTTATTCTTAGTACCTGACACAGCACCTAGCACATCTGCAGAATGTTTATTACATGGGGTAGAATTTAATAAAATTTTTAAAAGTATCTTCCAGGATCAAATCTTTAACAATTAATCAGACACATGAAATTGTGAAAAGTGGGTATCTCTAAAGAGGAAAGATAATAGAATGCGTTAAGAAATAGACTTTCTTTCCACTGTATATACTTTTGTAGAGTATTTCAGTCTTACCACATACATGTACTGTTTTTTAAATAGTCTGTGCAGGTACTACAGTATGTGCCTAGCACTGTGAATGGTGGGGATTTTAGGCATCATGGAACAATGTCACTAAACAAAGAAATTTATGAACTTGGATACCTCTACAGATTATTCTTTTATCCCCTAACTCCTACAGAACTGTGTTGTCCTTCAGTTGTAGCATTCTTCACAGTCTTGATCATTTATAGAGGTGTCCTCCATTCTGGATCATGAGCCCTTAAAGCACTGGTTCTCAACCTTGGCTGCACATTAGAATCACCTGGGAATCTTTTTAAAATCCTGATTTCTGGGCCCCATCCTCCAGAAATTCTGTTTCTTTGTTATGGGGTGGGACCACATTAGTAATGAAACTTTTTAAAATCCTGATTTCTGGGCCTCATCCTCTGGAAATTCTGTTTCTTTGTTACTAATGTTGTGGCCCCATCCCATAACAAAGAAACAGAATTTCCAGAGGATGAGGCCCAGAAATCAGGATTTTAAAAAGATTCCCAGGTGATTCTAATGTGCAGCCAAGGTTGAGAACCACTGTCTTAGAGGCAGTGTTCTCCATTCCTCACCCCCATGGCCTCCATAAGCTCCTAGTAGAGTGTCTGTGTACACTTGTCATTTAACTTATAACTGTTTAATTGAATTGACCTGAACCTAAAAATATTGCAACGTTTCAAATGAAAAAAAAGTAATAATTGTATTTGTTTGCAGCCAATAACCCATGTTAAGTAGAGACAAGGAAGAGAAAACCTGAAATACTACTAATAGGTAATAGCAATAATTATTAGGTTTACTATGGTCAGACTGAATGCAGAAGTGAAAGAGCTGTAACAATGTATGAATGTTTTTTTATTTTTTATTTAGGTCATGGATAAAATATATTCTTTCTTTTCCATTTATGTTGGAAAAAACACGTATTTTATTTTTAAGTGAGAACCTTGAATATATGCACAGCCAAAACTGTACAGAACCAGTACTGAGCAAAGATGAAAAAGTTTTGAGATGAAAGAGGAAAAGGAAAATGGATTCTGAAATGATATCCCTATAAACAAAATAGGAGAACAATCAGCAATTTCTACACAGACCTAATGCCTAACTCCTCTGGTAAAAATACCCCAACTAAATCCTTTAGTGCCTGACAAACAGTTTGAAAACCCCCTGCTATGAAGAAGAAAAAGTACAGAGGTTGTTAGTACGACTGTATTTTTAGCTCTATCCTCACAGAGCTAAAAATATAGTCATACTAACAACCACATTACTAGTAAAAGAAAATAATAGGATATTGAAGGAATAAAAGTACAAAAACATAGGATTCATATATGTGAGGTAAATTTTCACTCAACACCTACTATGCAAATATGCATATATAAAAATATTTTTTCCTCCTTCCCTTCCTTCTTCCCGCCCCCTCCACACACACAGAATTATTCTCTCTGGACCCTTAACACACTCAGTTCCTTTTGCCTTGTGTCAGAGATTTGACCGTTCCTGCTTACCCCATTTACTATTGTCCATTCTGTATTATGGTTAGTTACAACCATGTAATCGTCCCAATGAAATCCCCTGAACTTTAAGAAAGACTCTGCATCTCATTCACGAATAAACTCTCAATGCATGCCACAATGGAACACAGCTGACTAGCTAGTCCGTCTTTGATCACAGCATGATAGATCCGAATTTGTCCTCTACCTCCATTCCTCCTATAAGATTTCTACTTCTCAAGGGAGAGAGAATAAAGAGGGTAGAAGAAGAGAGGTTAGTACCATGTACATAAAATCCTCTTTATCAGGTCATTTGCAACAATTAATTTAATTTATTGACCTGTCTCCTTTTGGGCACAAGTATTAGATTTTGCTTATCTTTACATTCCCATAGTCTAACCCAGTGGTCGGCAAACTGCGGCTCGCAAGCCACATGCGGCTCTTTGGCCCCTTGAGTGTGGCTCTTCCACAAAATGCCACGTGCGGGCGCGCATGTACAGTGCGATTGAAACTTCGTGGCCCATGCGCAGAAGTCGGTATTTTGTGGAAGAGCCACACTCAAGGGGCCAAAGAGCCGCATGTGGCTCGCGAGCCGCAGTTTGCCGACCATTGGCCTAACCCAATCCTTGCTATAAAACATGTGTTTAATACATAATTACTCAGTGAATCAATGAATTCATTAAAGGGGAGAAGAAGGTAAGAAAAAATTTTTACCCACTTAATTTGTACCCACTGAAATGAGAGACAAATAAGGGTCAATAAGAAGAAAAGGCAATCCTCCCTTATCGTCCCCATTATAAGTGTGTCCTAAAGCGATTTGATAAGGTATCTGTCCCTGAAGCCAAATTTGAAAGGATAGTATAAGTAAATGTTCAGTTATCTTCTTATTTCTTAAAACTAGCTACTTACCATTTTATACTGAATTCACTTCAATAAATATTTATTGAGCACCAACTATATACAGAGGGTGTTTCTGATGCCATGGAGGAAGGAGGTAAGTAATACCTTGTCCATTCTCTCAACAATCTTATAATCTTGTTCCTGTTCCTAATAAACTACATGCCTTTTACAATGATATCAAGAAAAATGATAAAATTTCATAATATTTATAAATCCCTATGTTTTAAGACCATGGCCCAAGTGGATATACTAATACTCCTTTTCAAAGAGCTCAAGGGCTTCACAGCCAAATTCTACATGGCAGACGGCCAATCCAAAGGGCCTCACCCCAAAGGCCTGTCTTCCTTCCTCAGAAAGAAAATGGAATAGACAGCTCTTCAGATAGAGTTACCAATGACTTAATTTTGACAGAAACATCTTCATCCCTGTGCTCATGTTAAAACAAAGATGGTAGAAAGCCTCTCCCCAGAGCTTCCTTTAAATAAGATGTAAATGTTTGTTTTACTTTTTTTTTTTATGGACTAGTCCCAAATATTCCAAGCTAGTTTTTCATGTCTCCTAATAACCCAAATATTCATGTCTGCCACAACTGTGTGGCCCTTAAATCTCAGGTTCTATGGGGATGTATCACTCTATTATATAAAGAGGACAAGTATCACTTATGAAATAACTCAGTTTAATCATTTATTTCAAAAGTGAAAATGCCTGAGAAGTCTAATCTTGAATAGTGGATAATTACTTTTTCCCTTCACAAAAGGTTTAAGAAAAAAATCAAATATATGTGTGTGGTTGTATGAATATATATTTACATATGTAATATTAAATATAATACCAAATTGTATTTACATATATGGCTTTAAAATTCAAGCAACATATGAACAAAAAAGAAAGAAAAACAGATTACTATTTCAAAATTATTTGGGAATTATTAAAGAACACTAATATAATCCTATATAATAAAGAGCTAATAAGCAAATGGCTGTCACACCCTTACACTGTCAGCCGTAACGGCTCAGACACTCAACACTGGGGAGAGAGAATGGGGACCAGCCAGGCTGCGGCCCTGGAGAGGGACAAGCCGTCCGCCCCGTGGTCCTGGGAGCCAATAGCTGCGCCTGCGCCTGTGGCCCAGGAGAGGGACAAGCCACATGCCCAGTGGTCCTGGCGCCAGTTGCTGGGCCTGCGCCGGTGACCCAAGAGGGGACAAGCCACCTGCCCCATGGTCCCGGGCACCTGCAGCTGCGGCCCAGGCAAAGCCGCCCACCCATGGTCCCCTGCAGCTGCGGCTGGCCTGGGCAAAGCCAGCCCGGGACCTAGGTGCCTGCGGCTAGCCAGAGGGAAGGAAGCCCGGGTCCCGGGTGCCTGCAACTGGCCAGAGGAGGGAATCCTGGGTCCCCAGTGTGGGGCAAGGCAGAGGCAGTTAGGGGTGATCAGGCCAGCAGGGGAGCAGTTAGGGGTGATGAGGCAAGCAGGCAGAGGGGTTAGGGGCCATCAGGCAGTCAGGCAGGCAGGCAGGCAGGCGAGCAGTTAGGAGCCAGCAGTTTCAGATTGCGAGAGGCAGTCGGACATCCCCCAAGGGGTCCCGGGTTGGAGAGGGTGCAGGTGGGGCTGAGGGAAACCCGCCCCCCCCCCCCCACATGAATTTCGTGCACCGGGCCTCTAGTGTTATATAATATAATGTAACATAATATGATGTAATATGTTAAAAACATAAAAAATTAAACTCTCAGGTGTCTTCACTAATAGTGTAGTGAAGAGGGGAAAATCCACACTTCCATGTGACCAAAAAGAGGAGTACCATTTCCTTTTATTCAAACAAAGTGGTGTGCCTCTCTCTGTACACGTTCTTGGCATAAGGGAGCTAGATCCAGGAAAGTTGCTCCTTGTTCAGTCCCACCTGCCCTGTATCAGTGAGAGCTATCTGGTCTGGGCCCTTAGGGACTTTAGGGGTATGTGTTTCCCATTCTTATCCCATCTACATTCAAGTGCTTATCTCAGAAATATGTATTACGCATAGCTGTGGTAAAGAAGACTTATACTACCTCTTCCCTTCTGCAAACATCAGTACCCTCATCATCTTCTAGAAAACACTAGACATTTTTGTGCTGGCTTCTTATCTGTAACTCCCAAAGGATTCAAAAAGCGGTCTTTTCTTACTCAGTATTTGATAGGAGCTTAATATAAACCCCCTGAATTCATTTATATTGAGGGTCTGAAACTGACTTACATTTGAAAACAAAACAAAAAAGAATTGATTACAGTTCCTGTAGCATGTCACAGGAAAATTTGTCCTGTAACCTTCTTTGGGTCTTAAAAAACAGAGGCTTGCCTGGCTGGTGTGGTGCAGTGGTTGAGCGTTGACCTATGAACCAGGAGGTCACAGTTCGATTCCTGATCAAGGCACATGCCAAAATTTTGTGGGATGGAGCCCACAACATGAGGTAGGGGCATGCAAGAGACAGCCAATTGACAATTTCCTCTCATCATTGATATTTCTTATCTTTCTCTTCCTCTCCTTCCCTCTCTAAAATCAATAAAAATCTATTTAGAAAGCCCTAGCTGGTTTGGCTCAGTGGATAGAGCATCAGCCTATGGCCTGAAAGATCTTAGATTTGATTCTGGTCAAGGGCACATGGCCAGGTTGTAAGCTCAATTCCCAGTAGGTGGTGTGCAGGAGGCAGCAAATCAATGATTCTCTCTCATATCATTGATGTTCCTATCTCTCTCTCCATCTTCCTTCTACTCTGAAATCAATAAAAATACATTCATATATATGTATATATATGAAAAATATATGTATATTTTTTTAAAAAAACAACGAGGCTTCCCAGGCAGACTCAAATAAACGAGGGCTTAGGGTGGAAAAAAAAAGGCAAGTTTCCCAGTGTAATGAACCCACACTGCTGTCCTACCTGATACACCCAGGCCACCTGATCTAGGCATGCAGTCCCAACTGGAGGCACTCAGGGTGGCATTAAGGCCAAGGACACTGGAATCAAACAGGTTAAGGCTCAAAATATGGCTTGGCCACAATGGTAGCCACCTTTGGTAGCAGCTGTGATTCTCACATTTGCAGGAATTCTAATAGCACCTTCCTTACAAGGCACGTGAAGTGGTGGGCATGGCACCCGATATATTACGTGCCCTCTTACAGCCTCGCTGGTATTATTTCTGCTACTGCTATTGCAGGGGCTCACACTATTACTACTGCCAGCATGTATAGTCACTAGATTGCATGTTCTGTGAAGAGAAGTTTCATGCAAAGCACTCTTAGGTCCCATATATAAAAAGAGGATCATAATATCCATAGAGTTATTGTAAGTAAAGTTAATATGTGTAAAATGTTTGCAAGAGTTGTACACAGTAAAGATTTTTTCCACTTATCCTTAATGTCTAAAATTAAAAAAATCTTATTAATAATAATAAGCATACAGACCACTTAATATAACTTAGGCACTTCATTAAGTTACCCACCCACATATGTATGTATGTATATATATATATATGTATGTATATATAATTATCCTTATTTACAGATCAGAAAACTGAGGGACAGAGTGTATAAGCAACATGCTAAGTGGCAGAGAGATAATTTAAACCCAGCTCATCCGGCTCAAAGTCCATGCTTTTAATCACTATGCTTTGCTGCCTAAAAAAAAAAAAAAAGTTAAAACAATGAATCAATGTTCCTACTGGAAAAATACTGAAAAGTCAATTACCTTGACCCTAATGTTTGCAATGAGCATTAACAGCTCTTGCAAAGTTAGTAGGAAGGGAGGACAAAGGCATGTGGAGGGCAGAGAAGGACTAATTCAGTGTTCCCTACGCAGGCCTGGCAAGGGCTTTCCAAAGTTGGAACACCGGAGTGACTGAGACGCACAAAGGAACACAGGATTTTGGCCCTGAATTCAAAGTCACTTGTTTTTTAGTGCATTCTAAATTGACAAGGAACAAATGCTTATTATGAGCGTGGCCTTCTATGGTACCATGAGGAATGGTAAAATAATCAAGAGAATGGATATTAGTCTTGAGGAAGCTTACAGGAGGCATCCTTAGCTCATTTCCTAACCCAGCAGTGAAGTTAACTTGGGACACCTACAAATCTCCTAGATTGTAATGGATGTGCTGGACTTGGTATTGCTAAACACCTTTGAATTTCAAGTCATATGAGGACAAAGACATATTTATTGGTCACAATAGGATAAGTTGACCAGAAGGCCTTATCAATTCTTCAACATTCTTGAGGCCGCTCCTCTTAAAATCCCAATCTAGTGTAGATGGGAATTTATAGCTAATTTATGTTAACCCTAGGAATTTTAGGTCAACCATGTGTTTGATCCATATTTCATAATTAACTAATTTTGGGGAGTGATTCATCACTTTTACCATCCTCATCGAATGTCTCATATTTGGGTCCTTTTAGATCATCTTTTAAGTCAGTGGTCCTCAACCTTCCTAATGCCGTGACCCTTTAATACAGTTCCTCATGTTGTGGTCACCCCCAACCATAAAATTATTTTCGTTGCTACTACATAACTGTAATTTTGCTACTGTTATGAATCATAATGTAAATATCTGATATGCAGGATGTATTTTCATTGTTACAAATTGAACATAATTAAAGCATAATGATTAATCACAAAAACAATATGTAATTATATATGTGTTTTCTGATGGTCTTAGGCGACCCCTGTGAAAGGGTCGTTTGACCCCCAAAGGGGTCGCAACCCACAGGTTGAGAACTGCTGTTTTAACTGGATGCTTCCCACTAAAGGAATTTAAGCAATCTAAAATCTCAACCAAAAACATCAGATCATGGACAGAAAGAGATGGGGAAGGACCATGGCAGGAAGGATGGAGGAGCTGAAGAAAAAGGGAGAAAATCAAAATGGGTCGCTGAATTCTTAAAAAGACAATCATTTGCAAATATTAAAGCATTTGCTGATATACTATGTTGGTGAGGTGTGGGAGAAATTAGCACTCTCACGATTAATGCAAATCAGTGCAACTGCCTATGGGGGTGAAATCTGCTAATATCTGAACAATTGTAAGTGCACATACTCTTAGGACAATCTGTTCACTGGTAACAAACTTTGTAACTGGGTGCCATCTCATGCATCTCAAGAAAAAACCCAAATTCTAAACACTTTTAAATTTCAGGAGAGATACCAATGAGTTTCATGATAACCACAGAGATACAAATTATACATAGTATAACTTTGTCTTAATAAACAAATTGTTAAAACAAATCTGATACCCAAGTAGATAGAGATCATATTTGCTCATATCTCTTTGGTGACTGGATTGGGAGGTTTGTTTAGGTGGATGTTATGTTTTATAGAATTCAAGGGTAAGGCTTATTGGATCAATGAATGAGAAAGGGGGGACATATGGGTTCTAATCTCTCCTCTGCCAACAATTCTGTTCTCTTGAATACAACATTTCACTTCTATGATTTTCCTCAGAGGGAATGAATGACAAACATAAATTAGCTATCAATTCATTTCACTTTGAATGAATCGATCTACACTTCAGCTAAACTGAGCTGAACCTCAATCTGCTCATACAAAAAGAAAAAGGAACTAACACATAAGAAGTGAGCCCCTACTAATTGCTTGGAGTTGTTGTTCTCCATTACTTCTCTTCACCCTCCCAACAACTTCATAAAGTCTTACTATCTTCCTTCTGCAAGCTAGGAAACTAAGGCTCAGAGGAGTTAAATAGTTTTCTTGATTTCAGAATCAGCAAGTGACATCGCAAGGAATCAAACCCAATTGAATTTATCCCTATATCTCAGTTCTTTGCTTTTTGCTGTGTTTTCTTTATACATAGTAACCTGTACTTAAAGAAAAACAAATCTCTATTATGGATTTTATTATAACAGGAATATATTCAAATGCAAAGCAAAAGAGAAATATATTTTGAAGGGAAATTAAGAAAAAAGAAAAAGGTAGGTTTATTTACCAAAAAAAAAAAAAAAAATTAAATTGATAATTCTAAAAAAAACTTTCTTGAATCACCAAAAGTGACTTAAAATCTGTTTCTACATAGTGCTAAAATAACCAGACGATTTGTTAACTAACTTCTTTTAGACTAAGGTAAATATGGATGTTAGATTCTTTTTTTTCCCTACCAGTTGTGTTATAAAGACACAGACTGGCCGAAACCGGTTTGGCTCAGTGGATAGAGCGTCGGCCTGCGGACTGAAAGGTCCCAGGTTCAATTCCGGTCAAGGGCATATACCTGGGTTGCGGGCACATCCCCAGTAGGAGATGTGCAGGAGGCAGCTGATCGATGTTTCTCTCTCATCGATGTTTCTAACTCTCTATCTCTCTCCCTTCCTCTCTGTAAAAAAATCAATAAAATATATTTAAAAAAAAAAAAAAGAAACAGACTGAATCATTGCTACACCTAGTCCAGGAATAGTTTCCACTGAAAGGTCATTTGTATTGTTAACGCACACCAAAAACAAAACTAATGCATTCACTCTATGAATAACTCCAGAACTCTACGTCCTCAATGGCCCTTTCTTCAATTCAGTTACTTACCATTTATAATTTTTACAAAGTGGGTTGGGAAAGGGGGTTAGGGGGCTGAGTACTTACTTAAATCTATCTAGTGGCTAAAGGGATAAAATAAAAATTCCTTATTTTATCTTTAATAAAAGATATCTTTAATCTGAGTTTATTTATACTGGAGACTACATCTCCCTGAGTTTAGGAGTTAATCTGAGATACGATCTAGCCTTCTAAACAAGGCTGGAGGGAGAAGGAGAGATGGAGTTGGGGGAAGACAGCTTATAAACTAATGGAGGAAAGGGAACAAAAGGTGGAAGAAGCTAAAATGAAGTCACTCCTCACTCACTGTGGAGGGTTCTGTTTGCAAGAGGAAACTGCAGGTACGTTATTGGAATTTACAAGACATACAATATAACAAAAAGTATTGCGGTAAACCAAAAAGCAATTGTATCTCAAAGACTTTGTCAAAATTGTTTATACTGAAGATTCCTCAAATTGAATCAGCATAGATTTGGTGTAGGGATTTTCTATTTGTAAAGGATTATAAACTACACAAAATACATTATTTCTAAACTTGATCATGTAACTGGGTTCTAGTTTATGCTGTTACAAGTTCAATAAAATATTCTCTCTAAAAAAAATAATATTCTTTGTCATCCAAAGCCACTTGGAATCCAGCTTGCCCCTGCTGTAGATTAAGGGACAAATGGATAAGATCCTTCCAGGTTGAATAGAAAGGTATGTGTGAGCGTCTGCTTGAATGAAGACCTATACTATTAACAGGTTATTAACCCTGTAAAAATTAACAGGGACAAACATTGGCCTAAATGAAATCCTGGGCTTCAGGCTCACCTGCAAGCAGAAGGTGGGCTCACCTGATGCTTTTGTCACTTTCTCTTACAGATCAACTGTGCACCCTTCAGTGAGAAGAAAGATGGGGGCAGGGTCCCCCATAACCACCTCTGCTATTTTCTTCCTTCTTCTGGAATTTTTGACTAAAGACATCAAAAGTTACACTGACCAAAATATTTTGCCAGGATAAAATATTTTTGAATAAATATAACTATGGATATTGTGCTGTGCTGTTGTTGCAGAATGTAAAGCACTTTGCTCAATGTCAAAAATATCTCCCCCTTATGTCCTCACTATAACCAATATGGGGAGTTTACTGGGATCATGTCCGAAGAACCCAATGGTACCAAGTTTGCATCATCTTCCAAAGTATTAGGAAGGCCCACAACCCAACTAAGGAAAAAGACAGAATTCAGAAATATGACTTTTCTATTTATTTATGAGTCATTTCTGAGCTCTATTCTGTTCCATTGGTCTATTTGAATATTTTCTATATCATTCTTATAGTTTTTTGCACATTAGAAATAGCTCGTAACTTTAAAAACAGGGTATCAGTATGACACCGAGGAGCCCACAGATTGTTCTACACAGCAGGATATCAGCTTCTTAAAGAAGGGAGAGCTGGTGCACTGAGAGATATGAAAATAAAAACAAATGAAGCAAAGGACGGATCCACTTTCAACTCTGTAATATTTTACTTAAATGCTAATTCCCTCTTGCAGTTCTGAGTAAAAAATTCTTTTAAAAATCCTGTAGCAACACACAGAGCCATGTCATTCACTAACCTTGGACTATTCCTAATGAGATGTCCCTCTGTGATACAAGAATCACTGATGGGGGCTGGGAATCATGAATGGGGGAAGTAGAAGATGAATGATAGAGAAGGGACATGGTTAACATTTTCCATGAGCAAGATTGATATGCTGTGTAACTGAAACATAATAAATCGCTTCATCAACTAACCCTCACCCCTGAAGAAAGCAACTCATAGGTCTGGCAGCATAATCCAGTAAACAAATTACCCTGAGAGATTAATTGGATATGAACTAAGGCCCCTGCAGCATTTCTTTCTTCCAACTCTATATAGTACAAATGGGCCTTAAAACTATCGAGATGGCTCTAACTCAATCTAATTTCTAACTTATTGAAATCTTCTGTCTTATCACTTGCAATAAGATCATACTTCTTCACCTAGTAAAAACCATGACAAAAGGAGACATAAAATACCAGGGATCATGAATCAAATATAGAGAGACTCCTAATTTAGTTTTTCCTAGAAGCTCACTCATTTGTCTCTCCAGGTTAGCTCTCACATACTGCTGCAAGACAGTAAACAAACCTGCATGCAGAACTCCAAGTGTGGGATGCCTGTGTCCTGGGCAGAATTTGATATTCCCCAAATTACTATGAGTTCTGCTTCAGAAAACATGTACTACAAGTATATTTGGAGTTCTGATGCATGCCACCAAGAGACATCTGGTCCACCCTGCCCTGGCACGCAGGCTAAGAGAGAGTTTGGGTACATGAGGCTGTACTTATTCACATCTTGGAAACCTAAGGAGAATGATAAATTCAGTGCTTCACCTTAGGTTGTGCACTCATCATCTCACGAATGGACCAGTATAAAATGTGGTCTTGCCCACACCATACTTTCCAAATCCATTCTCCACAGTGCGCCAAAGTGAGCATTTAAAACGCAGGTTTGGCCTAACTGGTTTGGCTCAGTGGATAGAGCATTGGCCTGTGGACTGAAGGGTCCCAGGTTCAATTCTGGTCAAGGGCACATGCCTGGGTTGCGGCCTTGATCCCCAGTAGGCAGGAGGCAGCCGATCAATGATTCTCTCATCATTGATGTTTCAATCTCTCTCTTCCTCTCCTTTCCTCTCTGAAATCAATAAAAATATATATTTAAAAAACATGCAGTTTGGATCCTTTCCTCCTCCTCTTAATATATTCCAGTGGCTCTCCATTGCCTTCAAAATCAAGTCCAGTATCCCACCGCATGGCGTATAATAATTATGACAGCAGAAGAAACAGAGGCAGCGGCAGTGGCACACCTGCAGCAGCTTGTTGAAGTCCAGCACAGAAGGAAGACTCTATCAGTTTCCTAGGGCTGCCGTAGCAAGTTACCACAAATTGGGTGGCTTAAAACAAACTGTCTCACAGTTCTGGAGATAGCAGGGTGAGTTCCTTCTGAGGGCTGTGGGGAGGATCAGTTCTGTGAGCCTCCTAGCTTCTGGTGGCTCACTGCCAATCTCTGGCATGCAAGTGCATCACTCCAACCTCTGACTTCATCTTCACATGGCACTCTCTCTGTCTGTGTCTCTTCACATCTCCTTTTGTTCAAGGCTGTCTCTGTGTCCAATTTTTCCCTTTTTATGAGGATACCAGTCGTATTGTATTAGGGCCCACACTAATAACCTCATTTTAACATCATTACCTCTATAAAGACCCTATTCCAAGTAAGGTCACATTCTGAGCACTGGGGTTGATGAACTCAACATATCCTTTTTGAGGAGACACAATTCAACCCATAAAAAAGTCCTGTTCCGAGATTTGGTTTGACTCTCTAAGCCCCTTCCAAACCTAATTTCTATTGGTTTCTGTTTTGTAGAACACAAAAAGTTGCATATTAAGTATGAACAGAACTATGTTTATAGTTATATGTTTTTAAAGGTTGATTGCATTTTATTTATATATCACCTCCTTCTACAAAGAATTTAATTTGCTTAAAATGTGTTTTTACCTTCAAATTCCTAATATTATTGCTGGTAAAAATAATATTTACATCACAACATAAAAAACAATCTGTCATATAATTGATTAACTTGGGCAATTCTCTCACAAAAATCTCAGCCTCAGTTTCCTAGCCCATAAAATAAAAATAATAAGACCACTCATTCTGCCTTACATACTGGATTTTGCAACAACAAAATAATGCACACTATAGAGCAAGCATGTCAAACTCAAAGGCTAACACAGGACAAATAAACAAGGTTTAAGTTTATGTGGGCTGCAAAAAAACAAAAGCTTCAATTTTCATAGAAATGTAGGTTTATTTCGATAGAGACATGCTGAATACAAAGGGCTGAAATAAACGAGTAATCATTAACATAAAATAATAGAATATTTTAATAAAAATTAATAATTTTTCTTGAACATTAACTGACCAGACACTGAATGAAACTGCACAAATTAATACACATAACACAAATAAACCTATTTTTCTTGTTCTCCAAAAGCAAAATATTTCCTGTTGCACACACCAAACAAGTCATTACAAAACTAATGACGTGGCAATTGGCTGCTAAAACATTCACTGCTAGGATTAGCGGAGAGAAATAGTGTGCCTGCACGTAAGATGCATAAGGGAAATGAATACAACATGATTATAGTAATCAGTCATTAGTGAACATTGTAGTTTGTTATTAATAATCTATACCAGGGGTCAGCAAACTGTGGCTCGCGAGCCACATGTGGCTCTTTGGCCCCTTGAGTGTGGCTCTTCCACAAAATACCGACTTCTGCGCATGGGCCATGAAGTTTCAATCGCACTGTACATGTGTGCCCACATGTGGTATTTTGTGGAAGAGCCACACTCAAGGGACCAAAGAGCCGCATGTGGCTCGCCAGCCGCAGTTTGCCGACCACTGATCTATACTAATAATAGAGGAATAGGCAAATTGTCTGGAACGCTATCACAGTAATAGTAATGACCAAACAGCAGGCTGCGTGGGGCGACAAGGCCAGCAGGGGGGTTAGTGAGGGACGATCAAATGACTGAACAGCAGGCTGCGTGGGGTGACCAGGCCGGCAAGGAGGGCAGTTGGGGGTGACCAGGCTGGCGGGGGGGCAGTTGGGGACGACCAGGCCGGCAGGGGGGCAGGCAGTGAGGGGCGACCAGGGGGAGGTGAGCAGTTAGGAGCCAGCAGTCCCTGATTGTGAGAGGGATGTCCAACTGCTGGTTTAGGGGATCAGGTCTAAACCAGCAGTCGGACATCCCCTGAGGGGTCCCGGATTGGAGAGGGTGCAGGCTGAGCTGAGGGGACCCCCCCCCCCGCATGAATTTCATGCACCGGGCCTCTAGTTATTGTAAAAATTAAGTTACAAACTTTTTATTAAACATCTCTTACACACCATTATATTGGCTGGGTCACAAAAAATATTCATTGTGGCCACAGGTGTCCTTGAGTTTGACAGCTTGCTATAGAGGAATGTTTTAAAAAGGTGTAAAATTTAATTTAAAAAAAATACATTGTGGTATTCTTACTCTTCCTTTGTTTCCTTTCTACTATATGTTGGTAATAAGAATCAAATTTCTTAACAAGAGAAAGCAGAACAAGTGAGGAAGTATAAAGGTACAAGGGTCATATTCCTTCTATCTTAACTGGCCTCACTCCATGACAGGGCTGACCTGTTAAACAACACACTATCCTCATCACTAAACTTATCTCCTTATGTGTAATTCTGGTCCCACAAAATCAATCACTCAAGAAAAGAGGACAAATAACTTCTGGAGAACGTGAGAAAGTGTATTACTTTATTTTTAAAAGGGGAAGGATATACAACCAAATAGAATAAAAGACACCTGACTAATTAGGAAAACAAATGATAAAAAACAAGCTCACTTCCATTGCTCCTTGATAACATGGTTCAGAGATATGTAGTTTTGTGTTAAGTAAAAATGTGCTTTTTCCAGAATAACTAAATTCAAAAGGAAAAAATTATATCATTTTTAACAAGCTGAAATGATTTGGTGTCAGATACCAGGGTCATTCTTTAATCAAAGAAATAAAACCAGTATTGCCTTTTTCTTTTAATTTAGCAGAACTTGAGCAGCCATTTTTGTAATAGCATCATTGAGTTATATGATGTTTAAGTGATATAATACTGAGGAGGGAGCAGAAAAACTGGTTCTTATAAAGTTCCCAGGCATTGAGAGCCATTTTACTCATTGACTCTATCACTGTACAATTTTAACTAACACGGCAGAGAAACTGCCCATTGGATGAAATTCTACATGGTCTATGAACATAGTGCTCCTCCAGGGACTCTCTAGCTGTAAAATAAACAGAGTTATGCAATTTCACTGTCCTAGTGAGATGAAGGGAAAAATTAGGATGGAGATCCCTGGAAAACAGCATAATGTGGGATGGAGTAAACATAACTCCCAGTAACTTCATGGAAGGCTGTGGTAGAGCGGAAAAAAATGTTCTTATTCAGCAGTCCTGGTGTACAATCCAGTATTTACTGGTTATATAACCTTAGATAAAGGCATGTGAACTGTTCCCTCATTTTAAACTGGAAATGAAAACTGTAACCACCTTTTCTACCTCAAAAGATTATTGTGAGACACCAATGAGGTTATGCATGGGATAGTGCTTTGTAAATCTGAAGCACTGTCCTTTGGAAGATGTTATTATCTTGGGTAGAGTTCAACCTCCTTACAGTCTATCTCAAATCACGAAAACTCTTTTACTCTCAGGGTCCAATAGTAAATGTCCAAATACAGCTTTTCCTACTTAATGTTCTTCCATCATAAGCATAGTGGGCTTCTTATGATTCTGTATAAACCAGATAAGGCTCCTTTCATTTGTCAATGTCTATTATCATTGTCACTAATCATTCGACATAAAATATCTCCAAACCCCATCTTCACTCAAAAAGTCTTCTGAATGGAACATATCAACTAAACAATAAGTGTCTTACATTTTGGAAACTATTCTTCTAGGGTAGTAGAATACTGTAACTACTGATACCTTTCCTGATGAAGATCCAAAAATCCGTTTTTCAAACTGCTTCAAATTAGCTCTTTAAAAACCAAACAAAACAGGTAAATCTCAAAAGCCCTGAAAAACATATATATGTGGTAAAACTGAATACTGCTGTCTTGACACAGCTGTAGAGCTCAAGGTTCTTTTTGCTTTTCTTATCAAATTGGGTTGTGATGAAAAGAGAACTCCCTTTCCTGTTAATGAGTCATTATATTTAGTGCCATCTTGAGCACCAGCAGTGCACCCTTTGGGTGACTTATTCTAAGTGGAAGAGTGAAATAGGCTTCACTTTAGAATAAAGAGGCAGAGCACCTCAAGGACACACAGTGAAACTGCAAATTTGGACTTCTAAATTTCTGTGTATTTTCAACACTATAAATTCGCTGTAAATACTAAAATTGATGAGAATTTGAACACTGATAAGGATTATTCTCATCTAAGGCTAGAGTTCTGCTTTAGAATATCACAATTTCTAGTCTAGATGCTTCCCCCAGCAGAAAAGGATAAATTCTAAACACAACCATTGTATTAGGACAGGATACAAACCCCCCATTTACATGAATATTTTCGTAAGAAAAGGAAATCACAGTGACAACTAGATACTTGGAATAATTTACTTCAGTTCCTACTATATTCCTAGACACATAAAGGATTACTTCTTCATCAACTACTCATCAGATGTTGCAAAGATCATGGCCAGGGTCCTCAGTGAGGCCAGGGAAGAAGTAGAGGTCTCATAAGTTCTCACCTGGCAATGCCAAGTGAAGATTTTTGTCTTTGTTTTATTTTTAAGCCAAGTATTTGTATTTCAGACACTGGCTATACTCTCAAAATAACTACCCTGCCTCTACATGAATACAGCTGATAAATTCAGGGTCCCTTAACTCAGTGGTTCCCAACCAATATACATAGCAATACCTGGAGACATTTTGGTCACTACTGGGAGTAGAATGTGTGCTACTAGCATCTACTAGGTAGAAGCCATGGATGCAGCTAAACATCTACAATGCCCAAGAGAATACCCCATCGACAAAGAATTATCTGGTCCAAAATGTCAATAGTGTAAGGTTGTGAAACCTGGTCCTAAGTGGTACAATAGTTCACCTTGCTAGAGAAAATAACAAGCCCTAAAACAGACATAACTCCCTAAGATATGGACTTAAATATTAAATGTTCACTATTTTGAAGCACTGAATATTCTTTCTTTCACTGTCACTGGGTAGAAACACACACACAGCTTTTAAGCTCTGTTAAAACCTCCATTATTGCCGTAGCCGGCTTGGCTCAGTGGATGGAACGTCGGCCTGTGACTGAGGGGTCTCGGGTTCGATTCCAGTCAAGGGCATGTACCTTGGTTGTGGGCACATCCCCAGTGGGAGGTGTGCAGGAGGCAGCTGATCGATGTTTCTCTCTCATCGATGTTTCTAACTCTCTATCTCTCTCCCTTCCTCTCTGTAAAAAATCCATAAAATATATTTTTAAAAAAACCTCCATTATTTCTTTGTATCTACCCTCAATAGCTTTGCATAGCAAGGAAAAAGCAAAAGGAATGAGTAGGTGCTAGAAAGATAGGAGGAGCTGGGAAACAACAGAAGGAAGAAGTAAATCTAAAGAGGAAAAAAATGCCTAACCCTTCTCTGGATGTTGATATGCCATAACACTTCAGTCAAACTAAAGAGGCATCCTGTTGGAGCCAAAGAAGTTTTATTGCCACAGACATGAACATCATAAAATTTTCCAAAAGCCAAAATGTAAGGTTTTGTTCCCTAGATATCATGGTCCACAGTAAACAAACCCAATACATGGAACACAAAGGTTTTTCATGAAGCTGTTCCTACAGTAAAAAGAAAAATAATCGTGTAATCTTAAAATTAAAGTTATTCCCACACTCATTGGGCTTCAGTGACCAAGAACAGAGCCTCTGAGCCTTTCACACAACTGATTCAGAATGTGAATCTGAGTACAATCCCTAACAGCCTCCAAAGAGTTGCCATTTCACATTGTTCCTTATCAACACCAGAGACATTCTTGGAGCAAGCTCTCTAAATAGTCAGCCAAGCAATTGAAAAGATACATTCCAGAACACAAGATACCATCAAATTCACTGATAGATTAATTTATTAAAAGACAGAACTTCAGCATCTCACTGTTAAAAATTAAGGGGGAAAAACAAAAACAAAACTACCTATTGCTTTATAAATACCCTCAACACAGTGATGACCAAGAATTCATCCAGTCTGTTCCTAGACTCTTTGTCATCTCAATGTCACCCCACTGGTACAACTGACAATATTACTTTTCAGAGCGTCTCTTTATACACTGTTAAGTTCTGTCTGAACTAAGATATATAGATCCTGTTGTTAATATCAAGAACATAAGACCATGAGACTATGATGTTAGAAACATACTTATTATCTTGAAGTCTGTCCTCCTTGTTTCCCATTGCTTATCTTCTAGTCTGGAAACAAAAATACAGGTACTCCAATGGCAGGCCAACCTGGAACAACCTCCTCAACCTCTCCTTTTTTATCTTCAATGGTCCCTTGAAATTCTCCTGGATACATGAAAGGCAGGTGGCATTGGGGCAAAGGAGATACACAGTGTTTGGTAAAGAGGACAAACGTAACTTTTTTCATGACTCTACTTCTAATTTCACTTTAAATCAGGCCAGCCATCCTCATAACCTTAAATACTATTCATTCACAGGTAATCCCCCAAATTATATCAGTCTAGACTTTTCTGATCTCCAGAATCACCATTTGAGACTCAATCACAGGCGCCTCAAACTTAACAAGTCTAAAACCAAACTCTCTGCTTCCTCCCTAAACCTTCCACAATCACCCCATCTCAGTTAAAGGTAACTCCCATCCTTCCAGATATGCAAGCCAAACATTGGGGTCACCCCTGACACCCCATATCCAATTCATTGGGAAATCTTGTCAGGTCTGTCTATATTTATATAGCCAGAATCCAACTGTTTATCTCAACTTCCAACACTGAGCATAAGAAGGAAGACCAAAGAGAAGGCAACTGCAATAATCCCACTCATGGACGTTTGATTTTCCTGCTTTACTCTCCAAATGGCACAGTGATTGTATTAAAACATAAATAAGATCTTATCACTCCTCTACTCAAAACCATCTTCTTTAGACAAGGCCCTAAACAATAAAGCCCTAATTTTTTTTTTTTTTTTTTTTTTTGGAACTCCTCTTTTCTCTCTTCTTCCTTCACTCTACTCCAGCCACCCCCTTTTCGATGTTTCTAGAACATGCCAGGCCAACAATCCTGCACTTGCTGTTCTCTCTGCCTGAAACTTTCTTCCCGCTAATAGCCACATTATTTACTATCTCCCCCTAGAGAATATAAGCTCCAAAAGGGCAGGGAGCATTGAGACTGATCTATTCACTGCTATATCCCCATGGCCTAGAAAAGAGGTTAGCATGAAAGAGTTGTTCAATAAGTAGCTGTATGAGTCAAGTAGATACAGTCACCAGAGAACTTCCTTTCTGTTTGCACTGCAGGGTCACATTTAGAGGTCAAAAAGAGCATGCAAAAAAAAAAAAAAAAAAAAAAAGAGCATGCACACAAATAATTAGATTAATGATGCATTAAAATGTAAATGTAAACCAAATATTTAAACATCTAAAATATATTTATGTGAAACAATTATACAAATAACCTTATAATTTTCTCCATATTAACACAATTTTATTATTATTTTGATTTTTATATAGTATCTGAGTAAAATGAATGAAGAAACAAAATAAAGTGAATTAGAGACGGTCGGTATAATTTTTAAAAAAATGCATAAATCTTTATTTAAGAATTTTAAATTGTCCCCCATTGCAGACACCTTCAATTAAGCCTATTCTGATTTTGGTTAAGTGAGATCCCAACTTCAATATTTCACTCTGAGGCACAGCTGTTTGACAAGTGCAGCAGGAGCCCATCAAGATACTTAGCAGCATCAGTTGTTCAGAACACAATGGGCTTTAAAGTATTTATTTATTTTTGCCAAACCCTATTACTCACTGATAGTAATCAGCAAGCAATCTTTGAAGGAAATATACAATCAAGCAACTAAAAATGCCTTTTATGAAACTCTTCCTTGAAAATAAATCATTGACACTCCAAATGGTCAACATGTACTCTTAATTTTGAACTAAACTGTCCATTGATCTGCTAAGATCTATGTTCCTGACGCTGTGGTCTAGTAAAATTCATTTTTTCTGAAGTTCTGAGTTCCAGAAAGTGGCAGTAACACAGTTGTTCATTTTTATTTACTATCTCAATACAGTAAACAATTAGTTATTTCTCCATTATCTGTTCAGATTATACTACACATTCTTTCCTTAACTGGTTCCATCATAAAGGTCCCATTCCATGCACATAGCACAAAACCAGGGCTATAGTAGAAAGCTAGTCTTCCTGGGCACACAACGGAGCAGGATCGGGCTCATCCAGATAGCCTGAGCTGCTGGCGCCATCGCCAATGATGATGCTATTGAGAGAAAATACTTGCTACAGAGATAGCTAGAGGTAATTACAACAAACTCAGTCCTTGTCTCAAGAACTCGCTACCTCGATTTCTGATGCAGTTTGGGACTTTCAGCAATAGAAAATGGTTCCTGTTTCATTGTCACACCTTTATAACAACTTGTATCCCAGCACACCTCCCACCAACACCTGTGACAAGTTTGGACAAGCACAGCTGAATCACTTGAGATGGGCCAAAAGGTCAGGGCCCTGAAAGTTTGTCAGCCAGCATGATTATCTTAAGCCACTGGAAAGCACTCTGTGTTTCAGAGAACAGGTAGATTTTCCACTATACAAAAGCAGCTTTGTTTCTATATATGTGACGCTCCTAATTAGAATCAATGATTTTTTTTTTTTTTTATTGTCGCTCCCGATAAGCCTGTTTGCCCAGCTTCGTTTTCCTAAAACACTTTAAATGTTTCTAGGAAGGGTGAGTGTCGGCAGAACACTGAAACAGACCTTGAACCGGCACGATGTTTACAATTTGTCATCCATGGGGGTAATTTTGCAAGCTCAAGTACACTAAAGGACATATTATAAAGAGCCAGGCGATTTCATTTTGTTTGAATATATTTACGAAAATGGACCAAAAGTGTCCAGAGAGGCACATTGTCATTTTTTCCTTGAGTGTGTGCCAGTTCATGACCAAAAGCAAGCATTCAGAGAATAGGAGAGCATTTATGACCACACTGTGTGTATCCAATAAGCTACTTCATAAACAGATGGGGAATATTGTTTTTCAGGGTCTGAGTAAAGTAGCCCTTCACACCAAATGTCTGCTCACAATGGTGGATCTCTCAGTGATTCATTATGACCCTGCCCTTGATAATGAGTAGATTTCCCTCAAGGGTGAGTGTCTGTGGGACACAAAGACATCACACATCCTCATGACTTAGAAAGATGATGAGCAGTGGGGAATTATGCACCAAGAACATGTAATTTGGACAAGGTGGGAAAAGCTGAGTAATTCACTTGAGATAACAAGAGTTTTCCCAGCAGTGGTGACTGTATGGCAATGGAATCCTTGGAGAGTAAATTTTAAAAATGGTTGGGCTGGGAAAGATTTACTAAATTAAAATATAAGTTATAGGAGCCAAGACTGATAAGAAAAGAGTAACAAAACCACTTTGATGGAACAGGGACACCCCTCATGAAAAACTCAAAGATCAAGGCTGAAATGTTTCTTATTTTCAAGGGAATATAGAAAATGAAGGTAAGTCATTGGGGAATGAGGGTAAGTCAGGGGAGAATCAGAATACATCAAGGGTGAAGTAGGAAGAGTACTTCTAGTTCTTTGTGACAGAAACAATATTGTACTCAATTTCTTCCTGCACACACAGAAACACCACATTTCCCAGCCTCCCTTGCAATTAGCTGGGATCATGTGGCTGAGTTCTGGCCAATGAGATGCAGGAAGTGAAGCGTGTAGCTTAATTTAGATCAGCTTCTAAAAACTTCTGCATGATCCTCAACATTCTGTTTTTCGCCCTAGACTCAGGTAGTGGAGGCATTTAGATAGAAGGATCCTGATTACTATATGATCACAGGGAGAAAGCTGTATTAGAACATGAATAAGAAATAAACCTTCATCATACCAAGCCACTGAGATTTGGGCTGTCTGTTACAGAAGTTGGATTATCTTATTTCCAAAAACGCTTCCTTGTTACCATTTGTCTTTTCAAATATTATGTTATTATCTAAGAATATTTTAATCTCATTCTTAAGCAGAGGGATTTCAGAGATCTTCAAGAACAATGGGAAAAATTAGTTTGCTTTCAGATTATTAGAACACAGGTTACCTGAAAAAAAAAGTCTGGTATCATTTTCAGAGGTGTTGGAGGGAAAAAATTTTTGTTTATTTCATATAAGTTTAAAATATTTTATATACTTTTAACTTTTTATTATAGAAAATTTCAAATCATTACATAAATAGAAGCAATAGAATAACGAACCTCATTGTATTCCCATCATTATCCATGTATGTGTGTATATTTGGAGTTACTGATTGATACATATATAGTCATATGCATATAGCTAGGTAGGTAATAGGGTAAGTAAATAATAGGTAGGTAGGGATATATATATATATATAATATATAATATATATACACATATATAATATATATACATATATATATATATATATATATATATATATATATATATATTGGGGGGTGTAGTATAAATTAATCTAATAATTGGGCCAGGTACTGTGGGAGGACTCAAAGGTAAATAATGACCTTTGAGTATACAGTAGTAGAAAGATCAGAGTATGAATCTCTCAAACTCCACAATTGCTTCACTCTGAAGGGTTATAGTAAGGATTAAAGTAATCCAGTAGCTCAGAATTTGTAAATTATTTTCTTTTCCCTCCCATTTCCCTGAAGGAGTTTTCATTCTAAGGGAGAGGTTTAATACTTCTTTCCTAGTCAAAATGTATCTACTCCTGGGAGGGCAAGAGCACTGAATCTTTCCTCGATCATTCACCATTCATATATATGAATTTTATCTCTGCTGACGTTCTTTCCCAAAAGCAAGCCTTGCATAGGTGGAGAGAAAAATAAGAAATTAAGGGAGGAACCCTGAGACACCACAGAAATTCTGAGGGAAGAAGACAGTAGGAGTTACTGCAAATGCAATGGAAGACAAATTTCTACTTCAGAATGTTGTTTAAGGTGGAGCTCCCAATTTTCCCTTCATTGCAACTGCTCCCCAGTCCCCAAATCCATTCTCCTGGCTAACAAAGCACCCTTTATTTGATCTTCTCACACTAGAAATTGTGACTGGGACTGGGAGGAGAGAGTGACAGAAGAGAGTTTAGTAGCAACAATATTTATCACTGAAGGATGGGCTTACCATGGCCAATATCCTTACACCAACTTAAAAATTAAAGCACTTTTAAATAACCATTCTAAAACAGAAATTATTCTGGAGTGACAAGTCTGGGTTGCTGCATTGTAAGTTTCAAGAGCAAGACCAAGCAGATCACTCTGAACACCTAAGTCCACTGAGGTTGACTCTAGGCTGTGCTCTCAGGTCACACAGGCAAATGGCCTGACCTTGGGAGACTCAAACCCCAGGTGAGTAGAGTGCTGCTGGAGCAGGAAGTTCAAGTAGCAAAGGAGCTCCTCTCATTGTGCCTTCTCCAGTCTAGATAGATTGAATCACCAGGAATGGGTGCATTTTGATAAGAACTGACTTAATTTGTACTCCTCTGTCCATCTCAAACATTTAGCTCTATTCTGCATTAATTCAGTCTGAGAAGAAAAAAAATCCAAAATAAATCTAAACAGTAGAGGGTGGGGGAGGAGATCTTTAAAAGGGTCTGACAGGCTTAGCATAATGAGTGCCAGTCCAAACCTTTGTTTAACAGTACTTTACTCTCTTTACAGATTATAAAAGGAAATATTTGACTAATGGAAGGCTACTCATACACGATAATGTATGCAGCCTCTGTCCACATTTTAATCATTTGACATCACTGATCAAATAGCTTTGGTCTCTAGTCTTCCCCAAGTTTTTAAATCTTTAAAGTCCATTATAGAAAACGCTTTTATGCTTGTTTTCACTTACGTGTTCCCTGGCTGACCAGTGGACATAAGAATAATCTGTGTTATATGATTGCTGCCAAGAGATACATTTTAATGAAGAATTAAACTATAAACTAAGAGACAATTGAGATGGTTTGGGAGAAATCAAAGTTTCAATTCACATGCACTAAAGCATACTCAGTGATGCTATTTCCTGAAATTAATTACTATACTAACTATATTTGCATTTGTATTAACTAGGTGTATGATTCTTTCTAATTTTAAAAACATTCATCCCTATTGGATAGGACAAGTTCTTTGTGATTTGCCCAGGGTAAACTTTCAGCCTCACTTCCCACTCTTACCTATTCTGGGTCATCAAACTACTTAGGACTTGTTTCTTTCCCTGGGCTCTTCCACACCCCTGTGCTATCACATGGTGTAGTGCCTCCACTTAAATGGCCTCCTTCCCTTTTTCTGTAAGAACTAGAGACCCAGTGCATGAAATGTGTGTACTGCGGGGGGGGGGGGGGGGTCTTTCAGCCTAGCCTGCACCCTCTTACAATCCAGGACCCCTTGGGGGATGTCTAACTGCTGGTTTAGGCCCGGTCCCTCAGGGATTCCTGCAGGATCCGGCTAAGCTGGCAGTCAGACATCCCTCTTGCAATCTGGGACTGCTGGCTCCTAATCGCTCACCTGCCTGCCTGCCTGCCTGATCACCCATAACCACTCGCCTGCCTGCCTAATTACTCTTAACCACTCTGCCTGCCTGACTGACCACTCCTAAATGCTCGCCTGCCTGCTTGATCACCCCTAACCACCTCTGCCTGCCTGCCTGATCACCCCTAACCACATCTGCCTTGGCCCCCGCCACAGCTTCGTTGGGAAGGACATCCGGAATGACTTCCAGAAGGTCATTCAGCTGTCCAGTCTAATTAGCATACTATGCTTTTATTATTATAGATTACTCTCTGTTTCAAAATGCAGTCACCTCCTCTAAGGAGCCTTCCCAGCCCTGGCAGGTTTGGCTCAATGGATAGAGTGTCAGCCTGCGGAATGAAGGGTCCAGGGCTTGATTCAGGTCAAGGGCATATGCCCAGGTGTGAACTCGATCCCCAGTAGGGGGCATGCAGGAGGCAGCCAATCAATGATTTTCTCTCATCATTAATGTTCCTATCTCTCTTTCCCTCTTCCTTCCACTCTGAAATCAATAAAAAATATATATGTGTGTGTGTGTGTGTGTGTGTGTGTGTGTGTGTGTATATATATATATATATATATATATATATATATATATATTTTGTTTTTTGTTTGTTTTTTTTTTTAAGGAGCCTGCCCAGCCTCTACAAACATAGCTCCAAGTTTCTTCCCATTTTTCCATTAAAACAATTTCTATAGCCCGGCCAATATGAACATATCAGTGCATATACTATTTGCATAGCTATACATTCTGGTCTCCCAATAACTAAACCCCTTCTACTCTCAAAAGTGTTCTGATTTAAATAATAAATTATATGGTCACCCTAAGTTTGGAGCACATTGCCCCTGCCCACCCAGAACCATGTTATCTCATTTTCTAATTTCTCAACAAGTTTCACTTTTTTTTTTTTTTTTTAGTTCTTTAAAATTCTCCCTCAAAAGGATTAATCATTCTTCCTACTCAAGTACATTTTATATGGCCCAAGAAAGTAAAAATAAAAACTGTGCTGCAAAATCAGAAAATACAGGCTTCATTCCACGTTCTCACCAAATTCCTATCTACACCAACCTCTTATATGAGTGATGACACCTATTAGACTAACCCAGCTCCTCCCCTCTGGATGAAGGCAGTCCAGGATCAGACAGGTGGAAAATTGAACCTGCCTGCCCGTGCCTATGGTCTGTGTCTGCCACACATCCACTGGCCAGGGTTACAACACCCATTGTCTTCTTTATAATCTAGAAGCCTTGACTCAATAACTACAGTAGAAACTATTAAATCTGCCTGGAAAACAATTAACATCTCTTTTCCATATCATTCTACTCAGAGCTTGAAGAAACACTTCTGAAAGGTCAAAGAGAATCCAACTATCTCTTTTTTGAAAAAATAAATGTGTTTGGTCTTTCACTCTACACAAAGAATTTGAGTTCAAATTCTTTCTGAACTCAAGATGTCAACTTGACCACTCAAATTACAGGTAATCAAAAAATATATTCCAAAGGTCACAAAAGGCATCACTAATAAATTACCAAACTAATTTTCCACACTGGTACAGTCTGAATGAACTAAGAAACATACATTTTAAAATCTATATAGGAATAAACCTCAAAAGGTTTGAAATATATTCCCTTAATTAGATCATTTATGAAAAATATCTGGAAAGCATTATGCTAAGTGAAATAAGCCAGTCAATGAAGGAAAAATACCACATGATCTCACTCATTTCTGGATAATAAAGACCATTATAAACTTATGAACAAAAATAGATACAGAGGCAGAGCTGCCTCGAACAGACTGTCAAACTACAGCAGGAAGGCCGGGGAGGGTGGGAGGGTAGGAGGGGGGTGGGTAAGAGATCAACCAAAGGACTTGTATGCATGCATATAAGCATAACCAATGGACATAAGACACTGGGGGGTAGGGGAGGCCAGGGGATTGTCAAGGGTGGGAGGGGGAAAAAGGAGACATATGTAATACTCTTTGCAATACTTTAAGCAATAAAAAAATAAATAAATAAATAAATAAAAAAGAAAAATATCTAGATACTTCTTTCTAATTTTAAAAACATTATTTCGGGGCATGGAAATTAGAGAAAAACCACAAAACAAATATGAGCTAAAAGGAACATTAACTGTCATGTAGTTAATGATTTTGCTCAATGAGGAGAAAGCCTCAAATATTTAACCTCTTAGGGTTTCTCTCATTATCTGTTGTTTTTTCCATTAATCCTAGAATTGCAGTGCAAAGAAACATAAACCATGATTTGTTGTAAAACATTTGCCCAAATCTGCCACAAATGTATTTTCACAGAGCAAAGTTCATGACAGGCCAGCTCTCCAGGTAGCATGGATTAAATGTCGTCTAAAGGAAAATAAAACTAAGCCACTACTAATGGAAGGCTTCTAAACTGTGTTTGGGGATGTGAAATACGGCTTGACAGATGCCTAATAAACTGTAGTTAATACCTCTTCTGATGAGAATTTCTGCAGTTTTGCCTTTACCTATAAGAAGTTTGTAATTTAAGGTGACATGTATATGTCTACACAGTAGAGCAAACATGTATATACACAGATAAATATGCCAGTATCTTTTTCTTATGTAAAATTTTTTTTTGGGGGGGGGGCATAATCTTGTAATTTAGTTATAGTTTTTTTAATTATTGAGTTTGCATTAAATATTTGACAGACTGATGCCTTGTTGATACAATTTGGAAGCTACACTCTCTCTGATCTTTACCAGATGTATCACTTGTGGTGTTTCAGCCTCAAAAGACAAAGAGGATATTAATGATAATTTTATTTATTTAATCACTTCAAGGAAGATTTGATAAAAAGGAAAACTAAATATTTTGGTAACTTACTAATTCTCCAGAAATATCCAAAGTAGCAAAAATGTTTTGAAGATCACTTTATATTAAAAGCAGAAAGGCTGCATTATATTTGGAAGACAGAACACTCTCTCTTCTTACCTTTAAAAATGCGAGTGATGTGACAGATTTGTCAGTTCCACTTTTAACTCAGGGAGGCAAGGAGGTGGTGATGATAGACATTGCTCAGCACAGTTTCATCCCAACCTTAACTGACTATTAATTGTAGAGAAAGTGTACTCTGAATAGGAAATGGACACTCAGTTGAAAGCCTTCTGCCACTATCTGAGTCACTCTATTATCTTATCTCTTGTCCCTGAATTTTGTTCCAAGGGAACATTAAATTACCCTAATCACTATCAGGGCATGGATGATAATGAAGATGTACTCCTCCTAAACACTGCCTCCCTACACCTTGATTAAAATGACAAGGTAGGCTTCCATTTATCTAGAGTTCAATGTCAGGACATGAAAGCTTTGAGAGCACTGATTCTCACCCTTGGCTGCCCATTAGAATAACCAGGGAAGCTGCAACCCAGAGCAATTACATCACAGACTCTGGGGGTGGGACCCAGGTATGCATATTTTATAAAGCTCTTTTAGGGATTCCAAAGTCATTCAAGGACCACTGCCCTAGAGGCACTAAGTAGGCAACAGTCAAACAATTTACTAGTCTTAGAAAAATCACTTAAATCTCTAGGCTTTGTTCCCCTCATCTGAAAAAAAATGGTATGTGTGGACAGGAATTAGGGTTATACTTATTGATTTTCTTATACTTTTAAATAAAAATGTATACTTATAGTTATGGAATATTTCAACACAGGCATCAAAGCATAGAAACTATTTTAAGATACTTGTGATACCTATGCTACCACCACCAAGCTAAAAAGAAATTAATATATTGCTGTATTTGTTTCAGTTCTCTCACTTGTTGGGGGGAAAAAAAAGATAAAACAAAATTCCCATATCCTATTTATTCCGATTTCTTTGCTCTCTAGAAATATCCATTATCTTAAGGTTACGGTTTATCCTGACCACCCCAGTTTATTGTACACAAGCAATTATATACCTACAACGACTATATAATACTGCTTAGTGTGCGTTTAAAGGTACATAAATTGTATTACACTGTGTATATCCTTTGGCATTTAAGTTTTCATTCAACATGGTTTTTTGAGATATATCCATATTAGCATCTCTCCAATCTATATAGAGGTTTATATCTAGTTCATTAATTTTAAACTCCCTTATACTATTTCATTAGGAATAAACCACAGTTTATTGATTTACCTTGTCTATGGATACTTAGTTCATTTACCATTTTAAAAGCAGAGGCACAATAAATACCAGTTTGTGTGTCTTCCTGCCACCATATGTAAGAGTTTCTCTAGGTAGGGGAGACACTCAGACATGTTTTTTTTGGACATCCTTACCTTCTTCTGTCCTAGATATTCCCAATTTTTTCCAAAGTAGTTACACCAATTTATTCTCACCAGCAGTATTAAAGCATTCCCCATTCTCCGTACTTTCATCAATACTTGACAATATGAGAACTTATTAACTGCACCAAAATGAAGCTTGTGGAGTGGTAACTAATAATTATGCTTCTTAGATGGTATTTTCCTAAGGTCTCTTCTGGTCGTATTATCGTGGTCACCACATCAACACCAAGTCTTATCAAAATAACAAAATAAAGGATGTGGAAAAAACCTTCCATGGTTTATACTGAATTTACTTTTCCTCAAGAAATGTCTTTCATGGCAAATGCTGGCCCATGAACCCATAAATCAGTCCATTAAAGAGGAATGGGGACATGGCCTAGCTCTGTATTTATTTTCTTGTACTCATAATCCAATGTTACTTAAAAAGCAAACTTGCCCAGTATTCAAGCCAAAGCAAATACTCTGGATTTTGCCAGGCAAAATGCCTGTGGAGAAATGAGTCAATTCATACAAAATTCAAAGCTGTCTTTGGTCAGTGACATTTTCGTGAAAATCTGTGGGTGGGTAAAAGTTTTGCAAAATTCCTTTTTGCTATTGGATAAAATTCATCCAGGAAAAATAAGCAAAATTTAAGTGGCGACCCACATTCCCCTTAATTCCCTTATTAACACTCCCTAACCTCCCAGCACAACTGCTTTCTATTGTGCACGAAGGAAGCCATCAGTGTTCCAAACCCTGGCAACAGGATCCTGTCCCTCTACTTACTCTGCTCCCATCAGATAGGCTTTCTCACGAGGCATACTAGCCGACTGAGCAAGCTTCAGCTCATTCAAGACATACCTTCCTGGGAATGCTACCCAGGCACTGCACACTCAACTTAATAGCAAAAAGACCTACAGTAAAAACATGCTCAGCATACACTCTGTTGGAACCATTACTATGGATACTGTTAGAGATGGTTAGTGTACATCTATAGTTTTGGGTTACACTTTTAGGAATCTGAAATTTAGGGGTTGAGGAAAGAAATTCAGACTCAAGAGACTTGTTCTTACTTGGGAATTAGAAACCCTATCATCTCAGAAAAACATAACAAAATTTAGCACAATTATGCCCAGAAATGCTCAAAAGTTCTGTTAATTCTAAGATTCATCAGTGTTGGGGTTTGTCTAAATTCAGGAGGGTTTAAATAGAATGATTTTGCACCTAGGAATTACTTGAGTTAGTAAACAGCAGTGAATGGACTCAGATATTTTTAAGATAATATTGCCATATCTCAGTTTCTGATTTAACTGAGTTCTGCCTGTTTGCCTAAGGAGGCCTTTACTTCTCAAGGCCTTGGACATTGGCTGGGTTTATTTCTGCAATCCAGGCCAGGCCTGGGAAAAAAGCACCTGGTTTGACTTTCCATAGAAGCAATAGGATGAGACATAGAGAAGGGTGGAGTTTCGTGGATGGGAAAGAGAAAAGAAACAATTTCTTCTTCCAGTAAGTTAAACGAATAATACATTAACGATCCTACCCCCATTCTGCCACCTAGAACCTTAAGTAGTCGGAATCCCAGAGTTCTGAGCTACAATCAGGGGTTCTGAGAATGCATCTCCCATGCATGACGTGGAATTTGGCGTCGAAGGAGGATCCAGTGGCAGCCTCTGACTGTAAGCAAGCTGTCACTGCGTAGCCCTTTCACACACTCTCTTCATGACCCCAGATACTCACCGTGCTGCTTATAGCCACGGTCACCTACACAACCGGGTCACTACCTCTTTCTAGGGTCAATAAGTGAGTGAAAATGATGACTAACTTTAACTATGAGCCACAGAAAATTAATCACGGTTAAACATACATGAACCAATGTAAAGTGCTCCTAGCTTTTGCAGCATGTGACATAGCCACAAAAACCCAAAGATCACTGCATGTCTCCAAAAGGGGAATGTGGTCATTTTCCTTGGCAAGGATCTTGAGCTTTGAATCAACTACCATTAGATTTCAAAGCAGTAGGAGATGAAACATTTTGGTTTTAACAGTTCTTTGTGTCTGGATTCTAAGAGTGTAACAACTGGTTTTACCAAAAGCAGACAAATGCATCTTTTTCAGATGTGCATTCACATTAAGCACAATGTCTTCTATCAATAGACTACAACTTGAGAAGACTGCTAAATTTTCACAGAAAATTATTTGTTGCCAGTTAGCTTTGGCCTTACAAATCAGGCAAATGACATGTAGCAACATAACAGTTTTCAGAAGACATAACGTTCATGATATGTATGTGTTATATGAAAATGGATGTCTTCCTGCTAAAAATACATAGTCCCAAGACTAGAACTGCAGTGTAAGTCAGCTCCTAAGAAATTCTGTTTTGTATAAATACATTTTCACTATAACATGTGTAAGTAAATGCTTTGTGGTTCTAAATTTGATATTCAATAAATCCCACAATCTGAATTTTGCAAAGATTCCATTTAGAAGTGGGAAGTGGGCAGCTTAGGGGAGAGAGAAATCACTTCTCATACCCATCCTGGACAATAGGATGGAAAGCTCTGCAGAGGCATGCAAACATCCACCTCTTAGTCTTCCACTTAAGTATTTCTATTTTTAATAGTCATCATGCACTTTAGCAAAAGTCAACTTGTCATATGCCTTTGCAAAGTTAAGAACAGTGGGAAAATGGGGAGTCCTACTGCACAAAAATTAATTTTGCAATGCCAAAAACATTTTTTGGATAATTTAAGCCTTTATGTGTTTTGGGTGTGTTGTTGTTGTTGTTGTTGTGTTGTTTTCAGTAAAACCAAATCCAGCACACTATTTTCAGCCAGAATTAGTCATAACTAAAAGTTTGGACTGCTTTCGTTCGGAGACGAAATGTCTTTCCTGCTTGCAATAGGCCTCTGTGTTCCAAGCAGAGTAAACGGAATTGCCTTCAATTGCTTGTCTCTTTCTGGCATTTTTAATGCAGAACCCTACTGAAAGAGTAACGTTTTGCCACCTGGAATGTAATTATTCTTTTCACTCCTATAACCTGGCAGTCTCACCATGTATCAGCGTCAAGTTTTCCTTAAGAAAAATCACAACATGGGGCATAATGTAACAACAAGAAATGCAATTTCATTCTGCCAGAAATTCTTAAAACTCTTTCAAAAATACTGAATGGCGAAAAAGTGCATCTAATACTTGCATGATAGCTATCATCTGTTTGGTTTGCTTTTACATGAATGGGACAACTTGACCAATCTATAATCAACATACACATGGTCCAGATGATTTATCATCAAGATATACTACAGAAAGAAGGAATTCTGTCTAGGGGATCCTGGTCTAACTAAGTTCCTTTTCGAAATGATTTATATATTTCACACATTTAGTGACCTGTAGCATATCCAATATCCAGGGAGTACCTATGATTCTCAGATTTTAGCTCTAAAAGAAATAATCCTGTCCATCTAAACTAATATAAAACGCATGCTCTTTTTTCCAAGAGTTAAGTGAGCTGTCTGAGATTGTGCAAAACTGTCTGTGATCCCAAGGGTGATGTCCTGCTTATAAACACGGAGGGTTTCTGTGAGGTGTGAGATGATTGTGAAATCATTTCAGAGCCATATTATTAAAAAAGAGTCAATTTTGCCAAGAAACAGAGATAGTTCCAGGATTGATGTTATGAAAGGGGGAGGCAGAGGAAAAAATAGACAACATGCTCACTTCCTTCAACGCCAAAGGGACATTTCCCTCTTGGTTCTTTCTCCTACACTACTTTACAGAATGCTCTCTCCTCAAAGTTCAGTGAGATTCTATGAGATTCTGCCCCTGTGGCATCCCCTGGGTGTTTTATGCCAGCTATAAATCATTAACTAACCTCACAACCCTGGAGTGTGCAGTGTGGAGGCAGGCAAGAGGGTTCACACGGGCAAAAGGTGTTTACTAGCCAAGTGGCTAAATGTGAGTTCCTTTCAAATATCAGAACCAGCCCACCCCCGACCCCATTACTAGCCCGGTCATTAGAGAGAACAAAAAAATCACAAAATATTTGCTTTGAAAAAGACATAAAGCTTACTTGGGGTGCAGTGTGTGTTCCTCTGCCCTGCACATTTCAGCAACTTCACGTTGGTGCCTGGTAGGCATCTACTTTCCAACATTTTGGATGTTGTGGCAGATCAATGTCCCCTGACATGGTAGATCATTTACATTTGCAGAATAGAATCAAGAAGCGAAGGGATACCCAGCAGCTAATAATTAAAGAAACGTTCCTCTTCCTCACACTGAAGAGGAGTCAAATCTCGTGGATACCTAGACCCCCATGCACCATCCAAATCCCATTAAAAGAGAAAATGTCCCCTGACTTGTGGGCCGACTGTGGAAAAACACATGCACTTTCCAGGGGCGCACAGGGGCTTTGGAAAACTCACCGTGCACTTGTTGGGCTTCTCTCCGGAGTGGACTCTCATGTGGATCAGCAGTTTGTAGCGGGCGTTGAATGGCTTGTACCTCCGAGGACACCCTGCCCAGAAGCAGGTGAAGTCTTCCCCTTTGCGCTGGTCTATGTGCACCTTCTCAATGTGCCGCACAAGTTCCTCCTGCTGGTCATACAAGGCGCTGCAGTCGATCCAGCGACAGCAGTGCTTGCCCCCCATGTCGTCCATGTCCCCATCCTCCTCCAGGGCCAGTGTCTGGGCATGGGGCACCAGCTCCTGGTGGTGCAGGTGCGGGTGGGCATGGTAAGGGGGTGGGGGGCCTTGGGGCTGGGGTGGCAGAGGAGGCAGAGGAGACGCGGAGGGCAGGTCTAGAGCCCCTCCCGGGAAGTCATCCAGTCGTTCCGTCTTCAGCAGGCCGGCTGGCTGGCCCTCGGACCCGGGCAGGCCATGCTGCACCACCATGTTGTTGACCAGGGGCTGGAGGCCTCCATGCTCCAGCTGCTGCATGCGCTCATACTCCAGCGCGCAGTCATCCTCATAAGCTGGGAGCACCAGGCCGCTGCCGGCCACCCGCACACCCTTCTGGCTGTTGGGCACTGCACATGGCTGGGGGATGCAGCTCCCGCGCACCCCCAGGAAATGCCCATAGACCTCGGGCTGCGGGGACATGTTGGCCGGGGAAGCCCTGGACCCATTGATGTAGGCGACCAAGGAAGTGGGAGAGGTGCGAATGATGGTATTGAAGTCTATGCCAATGCCATCGGACAGCGGGGACAGGGACAGGGCTCTCTTCTTGGAGCGGGCCGAATGTGACCTGGCTGAAGAGTGGCGGGGACTAGAGTAAGGAGAGTGGCTATTTTCCATGCCAAAAAGGTAGGCTGGCAAAGAGTTAGAGACACTGTTGCTGGACATGGCTGTCCCCGGAGGAAGGCTAAAGAGATCCCCTAGGTCAGTGCCATTCTGAGAGCTGTGGTTGGCAGAGAGCGAAGGGAGAGCTCTGTAGCCTTGAGTCCACTCTTGTTTCACACTCAACGCTGACTGACTTTCCGTCAGACTCAAAGTCGTGGATGCCAAAGATTCACGTGAAATAAGGGACCTAGAACAGCAGCCAGAAGGGGGGGAAAAAGACAAACATTTTAGCAGGATATAAATTGCTTAAGAGCTAAAAGAACATTGACAATCCCTTAAGTAGTTCCCCTAATTACATTCCCGGCTAAACACACATTCTTTGGCTAAGATAACACCAAGGCTTTTAGTTCCAGGTAAATAACATTTTACCAAGAACAATAAAGGCTAATGCTCACCGGACTAATAAAACAAAAGATTGATTGTTATACATAATCTTAATACTTTAATGATAATAAATAGTCCTTGCTTTATTTTTTAAACATTATTTAATGTACGGGAAAAATTCGAGACCTAGGAATGATTATTGATGCCTGTGTCATAGCAAACCAAATAAGCAAGTATTTATTAAGTACCTACTGTGTGCAACACACTAAAAATAGGCACTGCAAGGAATACAAGTCCACACAAAGTCCCAGTCTTTGAGGAAGATCAATTTGGTGAGGTAAAACATAAACCCATGCTTGACTTGAAAAAAAGTAAATCCTGGAAGTCAAAATGTCATCCAGGATATATAATAATAATTTCTTCATTTTGCGACAATCCCTCTCCTGTTCTTCTTACCCTTTTTCAAAGCATGCCTCATGTAACAGTATTTACCTGCATATCAAAATGGTTTCTAATGTAGCCTGGCCACCTTAAAATTCATTTTGCTTTACTATGGTATCATTGCCTTAAAAAATCACTAAAGAGAAAAACCTTTGTCCCTTGGATGGAAAATTTGTTACAAAAGCTAGAAATAACTCACTGTATTTCTCAATCAGACATGATGAATATCAGAAAAACCTGGCTTACTTATATGTACCTACATTGGATTTTAGAGATCTTTTTTATGACAAAAAATTAATCAAAAACAAAATTATATATATCTTCCCATATACTACTTCCAAAGGAACTGAGGGAAAAGAGAAGCATTCTCACCCCATCTGCTCTTCTTGCTCCTTTTTATAAAATGGAAACCAGGAACACTGTTTCCTACAAGCATGAGATATTAGCCAGAAAATATCTCAGCTCTGAAATGCATAGTATAAGGTGATAGATAACACCATTATGGATGTGATGTTTCCATCAGGTGAAGTAATGTTTGCCAATGACAAACACAGCAGGAATGGACGCCCAGTTGCCCTTGACACAAATTTTTTTTCTTGGTCTACATCCTTATATTCGGGCTGAAGTCCTTTTGCAATCCCCAAAGTGGTTTCTGAACCATCTGTGTCTGAATTCCCCATGGACACTTTCAATTATTTTCCCAGCACACCTGCAGCGTGCAGCTCTCCCTACAGAACTCAGGTGAAGGTTCCTGATGATTGAATGTCAAGGACCTTTTGGTCCCTTCCCCAGGGAGATTCAGGAATTGCTTTCTGACCCAAGAAAAATCAGTAGCTGTGTCATATATAAGGCAAAGACAACTGACTTTGCTTTATGCCCCAAGGTTGAGAGAGTTTACAGAACATTCTCAAATGCTGCATTTGCCTGGTCACTGTCACACTAACGCATTTCAGATTTTTAAGCAGCAAAGAGCAGGCAGAAAGTATTTTATCCACTTGTATGTACTCTGCATATGTAATTATATTATTTGCTGGAAGGGCAGCCTACACTGAGACATGTTTATTTGTTCCATTGTCCAGAGATATTTCATACTTTTCTCAAATGATACTTAAATGATACTTAACTATGACTCAATTTAAATCTGAGCACAACCCCATGCAGGCATGTTCCTTAACTCCTCAAACATCAATGTCTAAGACAATTACCATACACTTTTTTCAGAAGGCAAAGTCTATATTCTATTCACTAAGGCAATAATATACATAAAGAATTCTCTCTTCCATCTCAACATGTAATAAGAATAAAATTTACAACAAATGGCCTTTACCTATTGGCTCTCATCCCTCCTGTACAATTACCCCTATCTTTTACCTTTCAGAGTTCTAACCCATAACCTCCCCCAAATACACTAGCTCTCAATCATAGTCCTCTTTCCAAAGATGTTATACACTGGCTGCCTGTACTGTGCCTTAAACATAGCTAACTTCCTCAATAAAATTCAAAGCCTTTCCACAGAAGGGATCATTTTCATCTCCCCCAGCACCCACCAGAGTGTTAAGATATATAAGTTTCCAAAAAGTGGTTGATTAAGAAAGTAAATAAATAGTCAGTAACTAAGTAAAATTTTCTTCTTAGCCTGGCCGGCGTGGCTCAGAGATTGAGCGTCGACCTACGAACTAGGAGGTCACGGTTTGATTCCTAGTCAGAGCACATACCTGGGTTACAGGCTGGATCCCCAGTATGGGGCATGCAGAAGGTGGCCAATCAATGATTCTCTCTCATCATTAATGTTTCTGTCTCTCTCTCCCTCTTCCTTCCTCTCTGAAATCAATAAAAATATATTTAAAAAATAAATGAAATAACTTCTTCTTAAGGACCAAATTCCTTATAGAAGCCCTGGCCAGTGGGTTACTCAGTGGTTAGAGAATCGGCCCTCACACCAAAGGGTTACAGATTATATTCCAGTCCCCTGGTTGGGTTGAATGGTAAGCAACCAATCCATGAGTCTTTCTCACATATGTCTCTCTTTCTCCTACCCTCTCTTTTTCTCTCTCCCTCAGTCCTCCCTCCCTGCCACACTCTCTAAAGATCAATGGAAAAAATATCATCTAATGAGGATTAAAAACAAAAAAAAATCCTTATAGAAGTACAAGTGAAGCAGCATTTGATAGGTAGTCACCTACCAGTTGGACCACATACATCCTCCATCGACTTCCCCACATCATATCCCACATGTGGTTCATAATGCTCTGCTTGATTAAAGGACCTGGTATAATAGGCCTAAAGTCACACAAGCTGTGATTGAAACCCACATTTTCTGTTCTCTTTCTGCAACAACATGCTGAATGACTGAAAGGTTCCAAAGGGCTCTCTCTTATAGCCCCTGCTACTATGCACACCAGGCCTATGGGAAAGAAAGTGACAAAGAGCTGTGGTTCTGTCACCTTACTGAGAGCAATCTCCATTTCCATATGGTCATCTGATCCTTGGGATATTATTTCTGGTGACTGGTTAATTTGGAGCTTTATGTGAAAGAAAAGCAATATAGCTCAAACAAAATAAAACCAATATGATAAATTCAGAAACTATCAGTGAAACACGTTAGGATGGCTAGTGAAGCAAGAATTCAGTAACTCTCATGGGGCCATAAGAGGAGTGATGGTCAAAGTGAATGGCTTGGTTCAAGGCCAAGATCAAAAGAAATACTAACTTATAGATCATGTGCAATTCCTCAAACTGAGAGAGAGAGAGAGAGAGAGAGAGAGAGAGAGAGAGAGAGAGAGAGAGAGAGAGAGAGAGAGAGAGAGATCTCCCCTGGAAGAATTAGTACTGCATCTAAACACAGAATGGTTTTATAAAGTGTTAGAACTTACAGCCCAGACTCCATTCTCAGCCCCTTGGCCTCCTCTGAGCTTTGTGGACACAGTCCAACCCAAAAGGAAATGCAAGGAAATTCCATCCCCAGAAATCAGCTCAGTAAGTTCCGGTTTAGGAGAGAAAAATGGGTGCCTTTTTGGATCTGGAATGACATTATTAGATTGGTGGTTCAACTTTGTAACTGAAAAACTTGTGATACAAGACAAAGTCTTTAGACTTCCTGTGTTTTGGGTCCATTATCTATAAAACAGGGATAATACTTGCGGGAAGTTTATAAATATTCAATCACAAAATATAGGATCACAATAGACGTGAAAGCACTCACAAAACTAAACATATACAAAACCCAGGCAAGTAGCATGCAGTCTCTTCTACTTCCCAACTTTTGCCAGATTTGTATATGAAGTGACTGTAATGAGGTTATTTATCAGCGCCTCAGCCTCAACACTTTAGGGAAAATATATATTCGGTCTTCGTTTTGCAGAGTGTTTACAATGCCTAAATCAAGAATGGCTCCTGGATCTTTAGGAAGATAAGGTATAGTTTGCATTTCTCATTATTAGGGCTAGTCAGAAATGGTTGGGAAATTAATGAAGGCAAATATACAGCATTAGGGTATGATTCTCATCACTGGAGTACACAGAATCCAACAAAGCTAAGGAAGAGTGCTTTTCCCAGGATGAGGCACTCCAGAAAAAAATACTCAAAGGGGTCAAAAGAAGAAATACAGTCAGTAAATCTATACTATCTACTCAATAATTAAGAAATGCAAATCAGTAATTAAGAAATGCAAATTTAAAAAAATAAAATTTTGCACATCAAATTGGCAAAGTAATAAAAATAGTAATTCCTATATTTGATAAGATACGAGGAAGCAGGAACTCTCAAGACTATTGGTGAGTTTATAAACGGGTAAGCCTTTTCTGTGGTACGTTGAAGAATACACATCAAAATGCTCAAAACTATACATTTCCAGCAAATCTTATTTCTAAGAAATTATTCTAATAACCAGAAATAAGCAACAAAATACTATTTATAGGATTGAACAAGTACAGTGTTACTTAAAGTATTTAAGTAAAGTGAAAATAAATGCCCAGTAACAAAAGACTGATAAAAAAATTATAGTTGTATTTATATGCTTTTTAAATAAAATGGAATCTTAGGTAGGAAGAAGCCATTATATAATGCTGAAGACTTTTGTTACAAAAGAAAGAGTTTACATTAACTAAACAAAGTAATTATAACACTACGTAGATTATTAGATCAATCTGATACAAAGAAAAACCTATGCTTATGTGTTTGCATATAATTAGAACAGTGGTTCTCAACCTTCCTAATGCCGCGACCCTTTAATACAGTTCCTCATGTTGTGGTGACCCCCAATTTCATTGTTACAAAGTGAACATAATTAAAGCATAGTGATTAATCACAAAAACAATATGTAATTATATATGTGTTTTCCGATGGTCTTAGGTGACCCCTGTGAAAGGGTCGTTCGACTCCCAAAGGGGTCGCGACCCACAGGTTGAGAACCGCTGAATTAGAAGGTTGTATATTAAAATTCCACCCATGGTTGCCTGTGCATGGTCAGATGCAGGGTGACTATCATTTATTGCCTTGTGCTTTTCCATATTTTCTATAATAAGTAAGAATTACATAGATAATCAAGAAAAACATTAAAATTTACAGCTGTCTATAGGGTAGTCATCATTCAAACTGAACAGTTCCTGCCTCCACTCCACAACACTCTCCTCTTGGATAAAACACAAAGCTGATTCTCTCTCCATCCTTATTTCTAGGCAGCAAACGCCTTCAAGTTGAACTGTTGCTTCCTGTCCTTTCTCTCTTCTGAAAGAACATACAAACCAAGCATTACAAATGTGACCTTTTCAAATTCCTAAAAGTAAGTTTCATACTTCACCAAGCCCCTTTCCAACTCCTGTTTTTTGCCCATCCTGCAAAAAGAATTATTTCAATAGGAGGACTCACAGAATACATAGTCAAAAACCTAAGTCAGTGCATCTTTAAGATGTTGTCTTTTAAGGATATAAAATTATGCTAAGGAACCAAATATGGCAGAAAACACTGACATAATAACACTTCTCTGGTCAAGAGACTGCATTAGATAGATGGTTGAAGCAGTTCGTGCCAGGCCTACCCATCAGTTTCTCCATTAATTATGACTCTCTGCCTTCTAGGCATAGGCTGGACTTGCCACCGACAGGGAGCTGAAGGCTTCCCAATGACACCTACCCCACGAGTACAGTTAATTTTACATGCAACATTCAGCAAGTCTGAGGAGGCCCTCAAGGCATTAATCATCAATGGGGAAATGACAGCAGCAGCTTCCCCTCACAAAAAATCTCAGGTGAAAAACAAGTTTCCCTATCATGAAAAAAAAATTGGCATAAAAAGTTATCCAGGAGCTATGATTTCTGAATCTCAAACAGCAGGTAGGAGGAAAGTGCAGAGTTACAAGAAGGGGAAGGAGGGATAGAAGGAAAGGAAGGAGGAAGTAGAAGAAACAGGATCCCAGAACTGTAAGGCTTTTCAGATTTCCAGCCTCCTCCTCCCCAAGAAGAGGAAGCACAGGTTCAGTCCAGGAGTCAAATCCCTTTGCAAAATCAGTTACAACAGAGCCAGGACTAAGAGGCAAAACTTTGGATTGAGCTTCTCCAAAAATGCACTTCTAGAAGATAAAATAATTCATTTCAAACATAGAAATGAACCTTACACATTGCACAGCATTTTGTCTTCATGCCCCCTCTAATATCAACCTTAAGAGATATATTTGTCTGAGGGGGTCGTTTACCTTTTCCTATTTAATTTCCTCCTATGGAGAGATAGCAGCACTTATTAGACCTACTCATTCCAGCACCTAATTGGACACTGTGGTGAAATGTTATGTGACTTATACCTGAAAGTATGCCGTCCCAAACACATCATAAAGTCTTGAAATTCATGATTTCAATCTTCATTTTTTTCTACTATCTTCCTAAGCTTTAACTATTACTAGTATACTATGCAGACATAAGGTTCTTGGGTAGATGGGTGGATAGGGGGATAGATTTACAGACAAAACAGTTACAAAGCAGCCTGGAGACACTGCAACATATGCACTGAAAATGAACAGGTAAGATGGATGCACATGAACATCTCAATTTTCTAGGCCTTGACACATAACTTGCCTCACCAGGAAGTGACAAATTAATTCACTGGAGTTTAGTCAATGAGGGAGGCCCAACATCTCAAGTTGGGCATTCATTTCACTCACACTACAAGACAGCAGGTGTTAAACCACCTAAACCATTCCTCCAAATTAAGATGACATGGCACATACTTAATTTTTATACACATCCCCCTAAAAAAGCTCAAATTAAAAGGGTAGCTTAAGCAAGTGAGCGTGTGTGTGTGTGTGTTCAAGAAGGGAAGGGAAAACACTCACAGGGTATGATTACACTGTAAGAAGGGGAAATAAAAGTAACTTGAGACCTGGTATCTGAAGGAGGTATATTCAGGTTGGCTGTATTCATTGCCTTCTGTAAGCTAGGACTGATCTGGTTGCATGCTGTAGAGACCTGGCTTGCTGGAGGTGAAATGGGTCCCAGTCGCTGAACCATCATGGGGCTGCTGGTGACCACTAGATTGTTGCAGCTGCCTTTTCCAATGGACTTGCACTGAGGCCCAAAGCCAAGAACCCCTAAAAACAAACGAATCAGGTTAGCTTTCATGTCCCTTACATCAGAAATCAGTAAATACACACATGTGCACACTTCTATCAGGTCCCATCTTTAGAGACAGTCCTTGAATCTGTTTTTTAAGATTGGTATCACCAAAAAGCTTCCTCTAATTGCAATGAAAAAAACATAATGTTACAACTCATCTAGAATCACCACATACAAAACATGCTTACATTTTGCTCCTTCTGTATACAAATGTCCACGTACATTATTTTATCATCTCCTTACCTAAAGGGTTAAAGTGATAAGTAGATGGATGGGCTTACTCATATCAAACCAAGTTTATTCTAGAATAGCTAATATTTTAACTGGCTTACTTCATTCCAGTTCTGACCTTCCAAAAAGCCTCTTTAAAAGGAGAGAGTCTGGCTCTTGTCTCTCCATTCTTGATTTCTTCTCTTCATCCCACTACACTGTCATTGGACATATAGCCAATTTTTAAAAAATCAGGATGAGAGCCATAAACAAAACACTCATTATAATTAGACATAGCTTCTTCTTTTTATTGTAACAATCTTTGAATGTAGTAAAATTTGGTTCATACCCAAAAGAGAAAGAAAAAAAAGAAACCCACAAAAATCTGTGTCCTTAGGGAGAAGGGAGAAGCAAAGAGGAGAAAGGCAAACACTGTCATGACTCACTTACAAAAAAATAAAAATGGTTGAATCATTCTAGACATTCTTTTTACATGGATGTACTTCTACAAACATTTTTTTTTTTTTTGCAAACTACCTGGTCAAGTCTCAGTGACTGTACACCCTGTTCCCATTTCAAATGAACAAAAATAAGTATGACCTCAGTTTTTAACAGATCAGGCCCTAAATATTTCTCACCAAATTCCCCATGTTTCTCATTGATATACTTGGGATCAAAGTAGGTGGAAAACATCACTGTAACTTTCCCTAGACCTAGAGGATACAATTTCCTATTTTGTTTTCCCAAAAATTAAATTCATAGCCCCAAAGATGACAGTCATCTTTTGTAATATTCTCTTCATAGAGCCCACAAAACTGAAAGATAAACAAGACCTTACAGCAATGGCTGGGAGAGTCCCAGCATCTTCAACTGGAAGAAGCCTGCTGGAGTCCAGCCCTCTGAAAACTAAAATCCAAGTGGTCACTGACTTGCCCAAGGCCACACAAGGATTTTCTGATAGAGCAGAAACAGATTCCACTAGGGTATATTTTCATGGTACCTGGGTGGTTAGGTATTGGATGCTTCATTAGCTCTAAATGAAAAATTCTCTCAATTTTTTTTAAGATACACAAACCAGAACCTTCCCTCTACCTCTTTCACTGCAACTTATATCTGATGCATCTTCTAGTGCCTTGAAAGATAAGTTATGGATAGTCTACATAACTCACATAACACTGTACCATCAGGATTTCATCTCCTTATCAAGAAAAATGGATATACTTTTATGCAATGACCATGAACTTAGTATCTTTATAAATTCCATAAAACTACATGCTATTTGCTTTTCAAATCTCTTTTTACCTCAGAAAAAAATGGCTATGGTCCATAGCCTAGTCCAGTATAAAAGACACTCAAATTATCTCCCCAGGTCCCATCCCTACCAGTCATGACTATTAAAAGCTACACCATATGTCAGGTATTCTGTCAAATTTAATGTCATATATTTATCTAAGCAACTCACTCATTTCATGCCTGCTTCCACCTCAGTAAAAAGGTATTAATATCTACCTCTAAAACAAAGACATATTAGCCGCTAGAACAGCACACCCAAGAAATACTACTTGGAGGCAAAGCATATTCACACATTCTTTCATCAAATCTAAGATGCTGTATATTGTAAAGCCCACCATCATTTTATGCACCAGTAAGAACATGCACTATCAATTAAACTAGTGCATGGTGTTGCGATTTCAGAGATGTGCTGGTATGAAAATATGCGCACCTTAGAATGGGTAAATACCAATATGATGGCTGAGAAATGTATAATCTTGTCTTGTTCATGGTCTTCTCTACCTGGAACATCCTTACCCTAACTTGTCTACCTAGTGAGCACCCCTGCACATTCACGGTCTCAATTCAAAGGTCACACCTCTCTGACTCCCCACTCCAACTGCCAACTGGAAAGATATGACCAATTCTTCTTTTCATTCTCCTACAGTCTCTCATAAAAATCTACCCCTAAACCTTCAGGGAACTGAGATGTTTACATGCCTGTCACCCCCTCCTCATTTATACTTTAATGCTCTTTCAAGGTAAAGCCCTTGTTTAAGGACCTCCGCTTCCGCAGCACCTAGCCCAGGGCCTAAACTGACAGAACACAAACAATAACGTCGGTCAATGAAGCTGAAAAGAAATGAATAAATGAAAATAAAAGATAGTGATACACATGAATATTGAATACTGACAAATTATTTTCACAAAAACTTTCCTGGTTTTCTTTTTTAAAAGGCAGTGTCACTTTTCAAAAACAAGCTTCAATTAAGTCAGTCCTTTGACAGATTCCACAGCACTGCTAACTTCCCAGCGTCTCTGTGATATTTACTGTTATTACCTCCTACTCCCAAATACACTGGTCAAGTTGAACCTCATCTAACCACAGAGGAGTGACTGTTTCTGAAAAGTGTCACATATGGCATCCTTGAAGCCTCAGGCTAAATGGTAAATGTCTTGGGAACAGGTAATGTTTGTGGCACAGCTGTGAGAATGTTCTGGAAAATAGTATCTGTCTCAAAAGTATAGGCAAACAATTTGACCTGAGGTCACTGTGCTCAATCCAACAATTTTTTTCATAATTATAAACAAAATGAATACCTCTAGACTACTCAGAATTGGGCAGTATTTGAAGTGTTGGCTCACCAGCCTACCTGGGATCTGCCCACCCCACGCCCACCCCAGCTAAGCTAGTTATGCAACTTGGGCACATTACTTAAACATGCTTTATCTCCATGTCTGTGTCTTCTCATGTGTAAAATGGGAATAAAAATAATACCACCTCATAAGGTTGCTGTACATCTAGCATTAATTACACATGTAAAGGACTCTGCACATTGTCTAGCACACAGTAGGTACTCAATGGGTATTAGCTGCTATTGTTGTTATTATTGTTGTTGTTCATGACTGCCATGGCATTTTTGCTCCATTCTCTTTCTTGAAGTAAAACAGTTCTAACTCCTTGAATAAAACAAGATAGTAATGATTCTATTTATTTCTTTACCCATTGCCAATGTTCTATCTGCTTTCAGTCTGGAGCCAATTTTTTTTAAAACCAGGTGTCACAGATAGAAAAAAAAAACACATTTCAACTGGCCAAGTTTGAATGTTCCTTGGCTTGTCATTTGCTGAAAACAAATCATACAACTTTTCTGACTACCAGATGTGCCAACTACTTGTGCACTAGTTTTCATTTTGAAATACCACTTTTTCCGCTTTTTAGCAACTGCACACTGTTTTTAAAAAATGTGTTTATGACTCAAATAAGGATCTGAGTGGATTGCATTCTGAGTACCATATACATTCTAGCCAAAATCACTGCATGCAGGTGGGGAGCATAAATGTTTTGTATTTTCCAATTTCTAAATAAGAGGTCATCTTAGCAGAGGTATGTTTTTAATTAACATCTTCATTAGTTTAAAGGGTTCTGGTGAAGTCAAATAGTTGATTATGTCACAATTATCCTTGCTGAGGCCACATCCTTCAGAACTGTTTATGTTTAACCACTGATTCCTCTAAAAATGACATAGACATTGGGGAAACAGAAAGGACATAAAATGGGAGGAGGGTAGGAAGAAATAACCAAAATGTCTTGGTTGTTATAGTTCATTCGACTGACACTTATCAAATTCCAACCACAAGACAGACAGCCCCTGGAGATGATGGTGAACAAGATGGACAGTCTCAGTCCCCACATATTCAGTATCCTGGTCATGAAGGCAAACACCAAATCAACCATCTATAATAATAAAAGGGTAATATGCTAATTAGACCAGACAGCCGAGTGACCTTCCAGACAGCATTCTGGACGTCCTTCTAGACAAAGCCCTAGCAGCGAGGCCGAGGCAGAAGCAGTCAGGGGCGATCAGGCAGGCAGGCGAGCAGTTAGAGGCAATAAGGCAGGCAGGGGAGTGGTTAGGGGCGATCAGGCAGGCAGAAAAGTGGTTAGGGGTGATCAGGCAGGTAGGCAGAGGTGATTAGGGGTGATCAGGCAGGCAGGTGAGCAGTTAGGGGTGATCAGGCAGGCAGGCGAGTGGTTAGGGGCGATCAGGCAGGCAGAGGGGTTAGGAGTGATGAGGCAGGCATGCAGAGTGGTTAGAGGTGATGAGGCAGGTATGAAGAGTGGTTAGGGGAGATCAGGCAGGAAGGCAGGTGAGCGGTTAGGAGCCAGTGGTCCCAGACTGTGAGAGGGTGCAGGCTGGGCTGAGGGACCCCCCCCCCTCCGTGCATGAATTTCATGCACCAGCCCTCTAGTCCTATCTAATAAAAGAGAAACATGGTAATTAGCCGTACGTCTGCTACCCTTCCCATTGGCTAATCAGGGTGATATGCAAATTAACTGTCAGCCAAGATGGCGGCCAGCAGCCAGGCAGCTTGAAGCTAACATGAGGCTTGCTTGCTTCAGTGACGGTGGACTCCAACGTTCCCCGCCTGCCTTGCCGGCCTCTGAGCTTGCAGTTTGAAACATTGTTACAAATATAGGAGCTAAACAAAACCCCAGAAACCTGCTTTCAGCCAGCCGGGATCTCAGAGCTGGAGTTGATACAGTGTTTCAATTATAGAACCCAAACAAACCAGATACCTGCTTTCAGCAGCCTCAGAGCTAAAGCTGGCCCAGAATAAAACAAAAAAAAAAAGAAAAAAAGGAGCAGTTGGGAGCTTCTGTCACCCGCCAGCCTGAAAACAGCCCTCAGCCCCTCACCCAGACTGGCCAGGCACCCCAGTGGGGACCCCCACCCTGAAGGGTGTGTGACCAGCTGCAAACAGCCATCAGCCCCTCATCCAGGCTGGCCAGGCACCCCAGTGGGGACCCCCACCCTGATCCAGGACACCCTTCAGGGCAAACCAGCCGGCCCCCACCCATGCACCAGGCCTCTATCCTATATAGTAAAAGGGTAATATGACTCCCAGCACTGGGATCAGCGGAGCCGCAAGGCCTTCCGGCACCGGGATCAGCGTGACAGAGGGCAGCGCCCAAACCCCCTGATCGCCCTGTGGCTCTGTGGGTGATAGAGAGGGCGGGGCCACAACCTCCCTATCCGCCCTGCTCTGTTCGCGACAGGGGGAGGCGCCCCAACCTCCTGATCAGCCCTGCTCTGTGCCTGATAGGGGGGAGCTCCCCAACCTCCCTGATTGACCCTGCTCTGTGCGTGACAGGGGGCAGCGCCCCAACCGCCTCATTGGCCCTGCTCTGTGTGTGACAGGGGGTGGTGCCGCAACCTCCCCATCGACCCTTCCTTGAGTGTGACAGGGGGCAGTGCCCCAACCCCCCAATCGGCCCTACCCTGAGCGTGACTGAGGGTGGCATCGCAACCTCCCGATCCGCCCTGCTCTGTGCCTAACAGGGTGCGGCGCCCCAACTCCCCAATTGGCCCTGCTCTGAGCCCGACCAGGTGCTGCACGTAGGGATTGGGCCTGACCTCTGCCACCCGGGAGCAGGCCTAAACCGGCAGGTCGTTATCTCCCGAGGGGTCCCAGACTGCGAGAGGGCACAGGCCAGGCTAAGGGACCCCCCGTCCCCCCCGAGTGCACAAATTTTTGTGCACCAGGCCTCTAGTTCATTATAAAAGAGGTGATCCCTGCTTCTAGTTTGGGTCATATAAAAGGCTTTCTCTATAGGTCAAACATGATTGAATGAGAGCAATTTCTATATGGTCCAGCCTAATATACAGAATCCTATATAATAAAAGGGTAATATGCAAATTGACCCTAAAGGCAATAGAACCAGAAGACTGCTGGACCAGTCACTATTGAGGTGCACTAACCACCTCTTGGTCCCTTTCCCCAGCTGGGCAGGCTCTGATCGCCTGATGGCAAATGGGAAATGGGGGTGGGTGGCGGGAGATGGGCGGCACCAGGCCAAGGCCTCCACCCCGAAGGTCACCCCACACACAGAGGGCAACCCACAGTGTGGGCGGGGCCTGCGAACGGGTGGGAACAGGCGACCTCTCAGGCCCTTCCCCCAGCCGTCAGGCACCGATCACCTGATAGCGAAAGGGGAACCGGGAGCAGGTGGTGGCAGAGGGTGGGGCCAACTGTGGGCAGCCTGGAAAGATGGCCCTGATTGCAGGTCAGGCCTAGGGACCATACCCGCGCACAAATTTCATGCACTGGGCCTCTAGTGTTATATAAACACAAATAATATCTATTAGGATTTGAGTCCCACCTCTCCTACTCATTACTGTGTGACAGTGAACAAGGTCCTTAAAGTCTCTGCACCTCAATGTCCTGTTCCCTAAAAAGTGTTAGTAATAGTACCTAACTCATAGAGTCATTAATAGGATTAAAGTATTAGTATATATTAAGATACGTCTTACCATCTCTAAGGATCAATGTTTTCTTCCCAACCTTTCACTTTAAAACATTCAATATATACAGAATAGTTATAAGAATAATGCAATTAAACTCTATCTTTACTTTATCTATTGATAAACTTTATCTATTGATCAATATATTCATCTGTTCATCTCTCTCTATATAAGCTTATTATTAATTTGTTGAACCGTCTAAGAATAAATCATATTTTATGCCCTTCACCCCTAACTATATAACCATAACACCATGGTCAAATTCAAGAAATTAGCAATGATATAGTGCTAGTATGGAAGATACTGTTTATATTCAAATATTACAAATTATCCCGGTAATACCCTTTAGAGCAATTTTTTTCTAATCCCAAATCATGCATTTCTAGAAAAGGTTCTGAGATTCATACCAAGATGGGTCGTCAAGATGGGTTAATAAATCATTGGACATTGGGGGCAGATGAAAAAGTAAAATAGTAGAAAAAGGAAAGTAGTGTTAATTGTATACAGTATAGTAGTTAAGAGCATGGGTTTGCACCCTAGTTTCACCACTAAGTGGCCATGTGACCCTGGGCAGTTTACTTAAGCTTTCTGTGCCTCATTGTCCCAATTTTAAAATGGGGTAATACTAGTAGTTAATTCATTGAGTTGTTTTGAGGATTAAAAATAACCTAATAGCCCAGCAGGTGTGACTCAGTGGTTGAGTGTCAACCTATAAACCAGGAGGATCACAGTTCTACTCCCGTTGCAGGCTTGATCCCCATTTTAGAGATTGTAACAATGAGGCACAGAAAACTTAAGTAACCTGCCCAAGATCAGATGGCCATTTAGTGGTATAACTAGGGTGCAAACCCATAGTCTTAACTACTGTGTTGTATACAATTAACACTTCCCAGTAGGGGGTGTGCAGGAGGCAGCCGAACCATGATTCTCTCTCATCATTGATGTATCCATCTCTCTCTCCCCCTCCCTTCCTCTCTGAAATCATAAAAATATATTTTAAAATAATCTCCTATATGTCATATACTTAGGGTTTGGCACTTAGTAAATGAATTTTAAATATTATTTTTATTTTATCAAACAATTTGTCTCTGCTGCCTTTTTGATGTTGTTTCTAGCACCTCTTTTCTCCTGAGTGACCAAGGACTACATGCTAATAACTCTCCGCCTAAGATCTTCCACCTCAATACATAGACTTGACCCCCTTCCCCCTCAATGGGTTTTAAGCTTCAAGCCTCTCTCTTTCCTCATCCCACCTTATCTTCCTGTTAGGTTCTCCCCAGCTTTCACTTATACTGTGCTCCCTAGAACTAGATATATTTCTTGCATACTTAGCATACAGGTTTGTTATGTAGTGTTTTATCAAATTTATAAAGTTTCACTGCTTAGATACCATAGTGACAACTTAATGAACAGAGTAGGGCAAAAGTAGGTTTACAGTTATGAGTACATGAAACACAGGGCTTATTCTTGTGTTATTACTTATTAATTACTGTATTATTTTCCATACAAACAACTATAAACCCACTTTTGTCCCAAACCATATATGTGAGTGTGTGGTGTGTTACTCTGAAATACAGTTAAGGCATGAGTTATTGGCTAAAAACACCACCAAAGGATGAGAATTAGAATAAAACAGCTGGCTTCTTATATTCAGAAGCAAAGAGTTCAATGTCAAAAACATTGCAAATGCTCCAACTGCGCAAAATCTATGGGAGATAAGAAATATTGGGTATAGCTGTAGCATCTAGCCTCCATGGACCATACAATCTCTGTAGAGATAAGATATACTCACTTAGGAACAATCTGATAATGATACTGGACTGTATAGGATTATAAGCATGAGGATGAATCACAGAGACAGGAGTTCAGAAAATAAGGAAATTTCTATTTATAAGATTGTTCATTGAAGGAGTTTAATTACCAATTTTAATTCCCAAAGATCTTCAGGAAGTCCTAAATTGTTCAATGATAACAAATAAGGTAGGGTCACGGAGAGCTCCATAGTCAAAAAACCCCTAATGGCAAAGTTAAATATTTATCTCTTTATTACTGACTTCTCAGAGTCTTTATACAAACTGCAAATGTATATGAAAAGTCTTCCAGAGAAGCAAATAATATGCAAAATATATTTGTTTAGGTTGGTTTTTTTTCTCTCTTATGGACTCTCTCAAGACTGGCATCTAAAGGAACATACTTTGGAAACAGTAAGTTAAAACATGAAGTATGAGAACATGAATGAGAAGGATATGGTAGAGTGTAGACATAGAAACAGAAGGGAGGAGGCATGGTGCATACTGGGGAAAATGAAGAAAAGTCAGGACTGCCTGCAAGAGGGGAAAGGGCAAGCGGAAGAAAGGGAGAAAATAGAGCCTGAAGGACCTGGACATTATGCATTCACCAACGGCTCAAACCAGGCAGCACCATAGTGTTACTAAGGAAGTTTTAAAAAATGCAAATTCATAGGTTCCACCTCAAATCAACTAAGCCAGATGAGGCTGATTCCATTGGCCTGGTGACATGCACCTAGGACCCTGTGCTATAGATAGTGGTGTGCCCCTATTGGAAACCAAGTTCACCCAAGATTAACCTGGTAGAGATGGGGAGAAAGGCTAGAGAAGGACATGAAACTGGACAAACAATGAGGAAAAGGCCACATGGTGGTGAATGACAGCATAAGACAGCCATGGTTAGGAAAGCAAGTTCAAGAAAGACTGATGATTTTATAATTGGCTGATAAAAATTTAGGAGATCAAGTAGCAAGAGGTCATATAAAGACAATTTTTGTGACTTCATTCCACAGTAAGTTACTTCGTCCCAGCCAATAACTAGGTCACATCGAATCCAAATTAATGAAGATTCCCATGAATCATGCAATATCCCACCACAATGAAGTTGGGCTTGACTCTACCAAGTTTCTCCCACAAAGAATATAACTTTCACACCAACACTCTTCCAACCTAGTCAGCATTCAAGAATGTTGGCTACAAAGTATGGAATCACCAGCATTACTCATTTCATTTCACCCCTGCATTAAATGGAATTGTATTTATACCCTGAGAGATTAAAATATATCATATTCCTTTCTGTACCACTCAGTTCCCTGGGTTCCTGGACATGAAGCCTCATTCTTGTTCCCCACAACTTGGGCACTCCTGATAAGATGTTATTAAGAATACACAGCTCTGAACCACCTCATAAAGATGTAAAGATATATTAAACAGCATTCCCAAATTTATATTCTAAAGTCCCACCAGTCCACTATTGTACATCAATTACCAACTAATTAGTAGAGAGCGCTTATGCTGACCCTTCTGTTTTCTCTTGTAATGATTTGCCACGTTAAGTGAAAGCTGCTCTGCTCCGTAGAGACTCTTAGTATATCAAGATGTTAAATAAAGTTCACCAACGATTAGCCTAGAAATCCAAAGAGGAAATGTAAGCACATTTTACTGCTTTTCCCTCAACAAATTTTCTAACCATCCCATGGGACTGGAGCAGATGTATTTGTTAAATAAGCAAGCCATTACTCTGAAAAACTGAAGTACCAGACCAGCAGTACAGGCCCAGTTTAGTGATTTACTGCTCACTGATGAGGTTTATTGAATCTCTGCTCTGTGTGATAGTATATACTCCAGGGACTGCAGATACATAAATGAGTTGGGTAATTCTTGCTTACAATTTAATTTAATAGGCTTAAACCAGGACTTATCTGTGGGATTAATCTGTGAAAATAAGTTAATTCCTGGTGAAATTGTTTTACTATTTGCTCTATTAAGACTGGATGTCCATAAATATAAAAAAAGGATGAGAAGAGTGGAGAGTGCATACTTTAATGGGAGAAAAGTGCCTCAGTTTCCTCAAGACCATGAACAGGCAACATTTATTAAGTACTATCTGTGAGCTTGGTGCTGCCCTGGATGAATGGAATCCTAGGCCTTTGGATTAGCTCTCAAAGTGCTTCTGCTGAGTTGGAGAGAGTTTTAATAAACATATGAGACAATTAGGACACACCCAATCTTAGAGTTTCCATAATCCTGAGCACAGAAAGAGTTCAAACAAGAAATAGATCTGTATAAAGTGGAGGTGGTTTGTTGGAGGAGGTGAGACTTAATCCGAGCCCGTTAATAACTGGAAGGGAGACAGTGGTACAAACAGTAGGCTGGCCAAAGTGAAGTGAAGAGAATATGCTAGGAAAGTGGTATGGAGGTAGCATGGGGAAGTGGTGAAGAATGACGATGCTAAGGCCAGAATATCTTAACTTACCAGCTGTGTGACCTTGGGCAAGTTCCTTAAACTCTCTATGCCTCTGTTTCCTCATCTGGAAAATGGGGTTGATCACTGTACATACCTTCGTAAGTTTGTTTGGAAAACTAGTAAGTCGATGTATGTAAAGCACTTATAGTAGTGTCTAGTACACAAGTAAGCATTCTATAAGCCCTAGGCATTCGTATTCTTATTAAAGTATTATCATATTATACAGGACTTCCAAGGCCAGGCCCCCAAAAGAGCTATAATAGGTTTTTAAGAATGGTTGTGATAGAATGAGGGACTATGAACAGAGCAGTCTAACTATTTCTAGTAATATGGAAGCAGAGCAAAGAGAGAAGGCAGGAAACCAAGCTAGAGAGATGTTGCTATGATTTCAGGATACAGTGATGAGGTCTGGACCAGGTCATATTGCAATCAACAGTGGGAACATAGTAACCCCCAAATAACCTTATAAAAAATAAATAAGGGGGCTGTTGAAGGACCTGTAAGAAATATTAGATTCCAAATCCTTCTCCATAAATTAAGCTCATGTTTTTTCTAAGCTGCTTGTTACCCCTAAGACAACCAGAAGAAGAAATTGGATGAAAAATGGCAAAGCTGCCTATTGGTGAGACTCCTTACCGTATGAAACAATGACTGGGAACCCCTCTGTCAGAGAGTAGGTGTTAACAAATATTTGCTGGATAAACAAATAATATGACTCTTAACAAAACTTATAAGGCAAGACAAGCATAGTTTAAGGCCACAAATGAGGCTGAGAAGTTCCCTCTTCAATATGCTGTGATGTAAAAGACAGACAGCGATGCCCAGTGAATACAAGTGTTAATATGTCCTTGTCACTAAATTACCTGAACAACCAGGAATATTACTACTTTGCCCCCATCCATACTCCTTTACTGTGACACACACACACACACACACACACACACACACACACAAAACCACACACACACACACACACACTCAATATAAAGGGAATATGGCCTAAGTCATTCAATATAAGTAAATGAAACTTTTTCTCAGGATCTAAGATTTGATTCAGAGGCAAAATCCCATTTGATCCTTCACATTAGTGACAACTTCTTACTATCCAAAAAGCACAGCTTACACTGTTCTCATTAAAAGCTGCTAAGCTACCTTTGTTTTCCCTCAAACAGTAATTCCTCAGAACTGTCTAAAGAGACAAATACTCTATCATAAGTTTTTCTGCAACATAATCTACATGAGTTTACAAGTCTGGATGAGATGCCCAGAAGACTCAAACCTGGAGAAAAGGCAAATAGTTATAGAGATTATATTTTCTTACATTAAAAATTAAATCAACCATACTTCTAAGAACCAGAAAATACACAGTTTTTTGCAACCAGAAGTCCACCAGGGCTGTCTCATACCTTTGCCTCTGTAGGCTGTAGATTCTTTTTTTTCTTTTCTTTTTTTTTTGTGGTGAATACATTTTATTCTTTTTTTTTAATTGTCTAAAGTTTTACATATGTCTCCTTTTTCCCCGATTGACATCCCTCCCGCCATTCCCACCCCCGAGGGCAAGCCCCCACTACCCCAGTGTCTGTATCCATTGGTTATGCTAATATGTATGCATACAAGTCCTTTGGTTGATCTCTAACCCCCTGTTCCAAAGCCCATTCAGCAGCCACATACATATATGGCAAAAATATTTGTTGAGCTATTATTTGTAACTAGGGGCCCAGTGCACGAATTTATGCACCTTAAAAGATAACTGGGCCTTGAGACTGCAGTAGGCACAGGGGCGGGTCTCGGCCCATTCTCCACACCCCCGCCCAGCCCCACCTGCCGCAGCCCCTGGTCCCCACTTTGCCAGGAGCCCTGCTCCTGCTGCCACCACCACTCCCACATGCTGATGGCACCGGCCCCACTCACACCTGCTGACGGCGCAGAGAGATTGGGGCCAGTGCAGTCAGTGGGTGCAAGTGGTGGCTGCTGCCCTGGTAGCTTCTCAGTAGCAGGGGGAAGTGGAGAAGCCCTCAGGGAGGGTCAGGGCCAGCAGCTGCCGCTCGCACCTGCTGATGGCGCTGAGTGATCAGGACCAGCACTGGCAGTGGGTGCCAGCGGAGGCTCCAGCACCAGCAGCGGGTGCAAGCAGGGCCAGCACAGGCAGCAGGTGCAAGTGCCAGGTGGGACCGTGGCACATGGGAGCAAAGAATTTTCAGTAACCACCAGAGGCTCGCCCCAATGACAGCAACTGGTGTCCTGCCTTGGTCTGACGTCCCGGCTCACCTGCTCCACCATCCCACTGTGGCCAATGCCCGCCATGTTCCACATACGCCCCCTGGTGGTGAGCACACGTCATAGCGACCAGTTGTTCAGGTGTTCCGGTTGTTCTGCTGTTTGGTCTATTTGCATATTAGCCTTTTATTAAATAGGATTTGTGCTCCTTTGCCTCTGGGGCTTACAAGAGGGCTAGAAGTTGGCATTGATTGATTTCATCCTCTTTTCTAGTCCTGTGTAGACATCTAAATCCACTGAGATTACTCAGGTGCTCTGAGTTGCCTCAGAGGCAGAAGCCAGGAAAGGGAGACTGCCCAAAATCTGGGAAGAACAGCAGTTTGATGGTTCCCCAAATAGAGAGACAGTGTTCAGGGAGGGCAGCAAAGGTGGAGGTCATGGTTACCTGTCAAATATACAAAGGCCAGACTCCAGGTTCCTGTGCCCAAGCAATGCACACAGCAACAAACTTCTAGAAATCATGTGGGCTTGGTCAGCAGTCACCTTAGCAACTACATAATGGACCAAGAACCAGAAAAGTACTTGGAATGTTCTCCTCTGTACAAGACCCCAGGATCTATCACACCTTGGCAAGATATTGGGTACCCCAACCAACAACGATTGAGATTAAATTTTCTGCTCATTAGTAAGATGAGGTCTTAAGAGTTTCATTGCTTTGATTTAAAGGAAATGATTTTGCCTTGGCTAGGTAGCTCAGTTAACTAGAGCATCATCATCCCAATATGCCAATTTACAGGTTCAATCCCTAGTCAGGGCAGCATTTATTGTATACATGAGTTGGTAGAGTAAGTCATACCCACTACAGATTCTATTAAAATTGGAAAGATACAAAAACTGAAATATCTACCCTTTGGCTCAAGCAACTTGTTACTGTATAAAATTACATAACAACAAAACTACCAAAATATAGAAACATGATTCTAGTCAAAAATCTCAACACACAGCAATCTAGTTAGTGTAACTTCCCTTATATTTCTTTTATTTAATGCTATTTTTGAACTTAAAAGAGAACCAGAGTAATCAAAGCATCTCTGTCAACATGATTGGAACATGAGTTAGCATTAAAGTAAATTTGAGTACTTAAGCTCTACACCCTACAGGTATGAATTCAGACACTATATCAGCAATAACTCTTAATTAATGATATCTACAATTAGGTTAAACAATGTGGAACAGCACCATTTCCAACTCAAATTTTCTCATCAAAACAAAAAGGCAATCAAAATACAGATTAATGCCAACGTGAAAAAAATCTAAATTAAGAGTAATTCTTATGTTATGCCTAAACTTTTTAAAGGAGTGGTATTATTTATCTTAGTTGAATGTGAACACTGAGAATAAATGTGAATAAAAAGCTGAATACTAATTGAGTTGAAACTTATTTCCTGAATAATATACAAACTCTTGGACAAGAATTAATAACAAATCATAAGCAATGTTAAGATCCTGTAGCTTTGAAAATAAATGGAAAGAGAGAAATATAATCAATCCCTCCCTGATTCTCCAAGGATGAATTTAATTGAGGTCTTAATTTGGTAGTTAGAGTGCCGCCTCTTTTTACTGCTCCAGGTGAACCAAATTATAAACTCTGCCAGAATTTGCTTCCCACTTTGTTCTAAACATTCCATAACAAAACAAAACAAAACAAAACAAAAGTAACAGGGAAAGGCAGAGGGCTCACTTTGATCTTCTTGCACAATAAAAGGAACATGAACCTTGATACAAATCTACAGCTTGGAAGAAAATGTTACAATAAATCCTTATGAATCACTGGGTAATACTAGTTCCTTACAATGAGCCTAAAAGTTATGAAGGTTATCTCTAAAAATATTTTCAATAAGGAAGATTGTTTAGAAACTAATCTTAATGAGATCATTCTCTCAGTTCTCAAAGTGGAGTCAATATAATTTGCTTCCAAACAAATCTACCTCATCTAATTAAGTGTATGAAATTTTAGCACTTAGAATATGCATGTTTCAGAGTCATAGTACTTGAAGAAACCAAATTATGTTTTATGGCTGAAGGACCCATGAAAAAATAAATCACTTTCACCAAATTTCACAGGTATCCCTTTCCCTTTCTTCTGTCTTGTGGCTATTAAATACTAGTAGACAAACCTACTCTCTAGGTACTCATCTTGTGACATATCAAAAATAATAATAATAAAGTACCTTTTCTTTTGCCTTCTGTCGATTATACTGAGCTAACCACAGCAAAACCATCTAACCAGTCGAAGGATTTTGCTCCTTGTTCAGAACTGTAGGACTAAGCCAATGAGTGAAAAGGGGAACGGGCAACCACCTTCCTGGTTAAGCACAGTAAGCACCTTTGTTTGAAAGGATTTTCCCACTATCTTCTTTCAAAAATGTGTCAACCAGAGTGGTTTGGGGAGGGTGGGAAGATATGGCAACTGGGATCATTGTTATTGTACCTCAGAGGAGAAGGTGAAGGGACAAAAATTGAGAAATCTTGGCCCTGATTGGCTGCTCCGTCACCTGACACCAGCAGCACAAGGATTCTAGTAACACCTCTGTCCAGAGGAGGAAAGAATAGCTGTGGAAAGAAATTTGTAAAGGAGAGGTATGCAGCTCAACTGACTTTTTTATGACATGTAGCCTTGAAGAGAACAATTTTAGCTCAGAAACTTGGCAAATGCCAACTGATTTTTAAAATAAGTTTTAACACTCATTTTACTAAATGCGTGAAGAGAGAGTGAGGGAGAGAAAGGCCAGGTATCCAAATACAGGGAGGTTGTCAGGTTTCTCTTTCTGTGTCATTTTTATTTAGTCGGTTAAATGAAAATTCAAAACCATATAATTAGGTGGTTGTTTATACATGATTAAGCATGAGCTCATTGGACTTTACTTGCCAAAAAGTCAGAGATGTGGTTAAGGGCAAGAAGGAACTATTAATAAAAGGAAATAAAGCTGTAATACATTTTTCACTTATGAATAAAAATAATTCAAAGGTCCCTAGATGGAAAAAGGGAGGGAAAAAATCAACGATGGTAGGGGCAAGAAACCAGATAATTTTATAAATGGTTAGAATCCAGGAGATATAAAACATAAGCCACTGGTATGAAGGCTTTTCCTCTTCTATGATTCTAATCCTATTTTTGTTTTTCGTAATCTTAACTCACAATGAGAACATGACAAAACTTACCTGTATTCTATTTCTTTGGAATCATTCTGGGAAATATTTAAGCAAGAACACGCTGTTCATTTAAAAGAGTTACTTGTTCTCTTCATAACTGTCTTCACCAGCAATCCTCTCGGGGGAAACCAATAGCTTTCAGCTCCCCTGAGAAAGGCAAGTGCCCTTTCATTTTCACAAATGCAGGATTTTTCTTCTCAGAATGAAGTGAGCCCATCAAAAGCAAGGTTCAACTGACCATAAACTTCATGAAAGTAAAGGCAGACTTTCCCAGATCCCCCAGAAAATCTGTGGCCTTAGGTAGGGGCTCTGAAAAATGATAAATCAACTACTCACAGAGATCAAACACAAGCTATGAATGGAGTCAGAGGGCAGTTCTTTCAGATGACAGAGAAGGGGCTGAGCTAGGATCAGCCTACTTAGTCCAACATAGGTAAGTTTTTCAAGTTACTACTACAACTGTATCCTACTGGGAAAATATAGCAGTGAAGGTCACCTCTGGAGGCCACTCAGGCAAATGCAAAATGAACCCCAGAGGTGGCTCAGCTGTGTGTACTATGTTCTACAACTAAACAAGTCTTGGAGTTGCCAATGTTGTGATTAGTACTTTAGCACGTGACCCCTATGATATTATATAGCCTACTGATCAGAACAACACAACCTAAAACTAAAAATGGGTAAAGCCCATAGAAACCCAATACATATTCCTTAAGACTGAGGTTAAAATGAATGTCATAACATTCAGAAAGCCTATAGTGTCTCAGAAGCATAACCACTGACTTTTACAGCCTGATTCAGGGTCTCTCTCTCTCTCTCTCTCTCTCTCTCTCTCTCTCTCTCTCTCCCTCCCTCCCTCTCTCCGTCGCTCCCTCCCTCCCTCTCTTCTTCCCCTCATCCTCTCTCAAAATAAGCAATAGACAGTTCAGATTCCCAGAGAATCTTCAATGCTGTACATACCTGCCTACTGAAATTTAAACAGAATATGCTCCATTTAAATCTATATGATGAACTACAAAATATAGAAACGTGTAAAATGATCATTTTCAAGAAACTAAAATGATGCATTTCTAAGAAAAAGAAGACATTTTAGACAAAGCACCATACTCACAACTAATTAGACAATTTTAACCTACAAAGCCTTATATGTTATCTATGTATATTTCATGAAATATATATGTTGTTCTAAAGATATTTTCTAATTATTGACAAAATAGTTTGGACAAATTCAATCCTTAATATATTCATTTAGTGTTAAAGTCCACCCAAAGGTGAGGGGAAAATACATTTTCACAAAACAAATTCTTTAAAAGCTGGAGATCCAGAAATTTTTCTCTTTAATGTTGAAAGAAGGGGAGAAATTGTTCTAAATTAATAAATATTGATTATTTAAAAGTTTAATAGCTACTATGGTCCCAGATAAGAAATGTGATCATTTATTCCTAAACAATGTGTGGCATGTAAGTCAAAACCGCTTTTCATCAATAATTAATATTAATAATTAACAAGTATAAACAACAAAAATACCTTTTGGAAATGTTTCAACCTGGCCCTTTCCTCATTCCACAGCCTGCCTATTTGCCCCCCTTTACCCTCTATGTGGGGTTAATAACTAAACTTCCCTCATCTCTGACATGCAACACTACCCAGCAGCAATCTTCCCAAGAATGCGCTCAAAAATACATACGACTGAAAAGAATAAAAGTCTTATCAAAGCCACCTGAATCTAGCCCACAGATTTCTCAATTAGCATCTGCAGTTACAGTCCACTCAACAGTAAATTCGGTTTTTCTCCAGTAAAGAGAGAACCCTGAAAAAAGTTCACCTCAAACACCTATTCTCCTTCCTAGAGATAGAATGTCCTGTCTGAAATTCAAGGAGTAGACTAGTAATAAAAATTAAACATAAACACAGCAGAAGGGGAGGATAATGCAAAAACTACTCATTTAACAGAAGCCAGAACCAATGTACCAGGGTTGTATTTGGCACTCATTCTAAAGAGCATTCAATTGCCTTTTTAAAACTACATTGCTATTCTTTCTTCATGTTGACTGTCTGTGGAATAGCATCTTTCAGAGTGAAACACATTACCAAATTTAAGGCCTCTCGCTTTTCTAGACACTCCACCCTAGCACCTGTCATCTGTACTGTAGGTAACAGTCTAAGAAGTTCCTAAAGTTCAGCATCATGCTATCTTAATTTCTTTCAGCAAATACAAATTGTGCAACCCCCCAATTCCCTTCCTCCAGGTACCTCCAGTCCATACATTACCATTATACCTCCTGAAAAGTGATCAGAATCATCAGCAAAAGCACCTCATGCTTTAGTTATTCAGGTTCCCAGGCCTGCTTGGTAACTGACATTTAAAAGAGTTAGAAGAAGCCCTCCCACTGGGGAGCTTCCAAGGGCAGTGTCTCTATAAACCTACAGGGATGAAGGTGTTTACATCTTTTTCTCGGGTGGGGGCCTCAGACAGCTGGACAGAGTACTTTGCATACATTTCCAGAGCTATCTGCTCTTTGGTTATATAAAGTATAAGCAGTGGGAACATCCAGGACACCTAGGACATTTACCAAAGGTTGGCGTGCAGAGAGGAAAGCATCTGACGAATGCAACCTGAGAAACAATGTCTCCTTTCAAGTGAAACAGCTGGTGAAGTCAGCCAGTGCTGGCCTGTGCGAACAATGCTGGGCAGGTCATTAACTTGCCTGGTTCAGACGACGATGAGCTCACCCACCTTTCTGGAAGTGCTATTTTAGCTGCTGAGTTTATACAAATAAAACCCATAATTTTCTAATGGCTAAACTAGGAATGTGGTCGAAAATAACTAACTCTCTGAGAACCCTGCAGAAGCCACTCAGGGAACTCAGGAAGGTGATTCCGCAGTCTGTTCAAGTTTGCACATATCTTTACAATCACTACATATGTGTTAGCTTGAAAATAAGCAACCACAGAAGCAAATCATGATTTTTTTAAAGTTAGGTGGTTATTGCCACTTTGTGTTTTCTCCCTCTCTTTTTCCCTTTTGCATAGGAAAGAATAAGTTAGTCCTTAACTAAACAAAAGAGTTAACATTTAACTTGAACACTAAGCACACTGTAGCTCTAAACCCTCCCCCCTCTCCCTTATTATAGTGAAAATGGGTTCAGGAAAACTCTCACTCATTATTGCTGATCCTGAATGAGATATAGCTACGTCAGTTTCATTGCTGCAGTCCCAGGAGGCCCCAATTTCTTCACTGACACTCTGCGCCAGGCAGCCAGAATCCCTGACCGCCTGCCTACACACACCCCTACATCCCTGCCCCAACTCTCATAATCAAAGATAAGCTCAAATGCCAGCCATCCTTGAAATACATCTTCTAGATTCCTGCCTCATATCCCAATTTTATGGTGCTTCATCTATCCTCCAAGTTTGCATCTTTTGTGTATTTGATCACTTCTACCTGATGTGTTAGCTGTACCTATAGCTTACCTTTCCCCTTAACTGGCAGTTCCAAGAGAATAGGGGATGTACTTTATCTTCCTTTCTCTCCACCCTTCGCTCCCAGAGTACTAGGCCTGCAAAGGGCAGACACTCACTAAGTCTACGGACAGGTAATGGCCACACCACAACTGTTTAGCACGTACAACTACAGCTTGTACAAGTAGGTTGGGGGAGGGCTAAAAGAAGAATAGTATTTTATTATTTAAAATAGGGAGATTGTTGAAAGGCTCTGAGTGGGAGTGGCAGCAGGAAGACTCTTCTGTTGTCCCTGACATTTCTAACCTGCTCTCCTCTCTCACTCCCCACCAGCTGGACTCTACGTCTCACTGCCTACACAGCACACAGTTCCTCCCTATCAATGCAGCTCATTCCAAACTGTTTGACTTATAACCTTTTCTGTGAAGTCTTCCAAGGAAACAGAAGTATAACAAACCTCTCTCTCCTCTAACTCTTCTTAGCTATTCATAAGTACCATAAAGGAGGTGTAGGGGTTACCTAGCTCTTGACATGATGATCATATTTCCTCACCAAAAACCTATACTATTATTACTGCTGCTGCTGCTATCCTATATAATAAAAGGCTAATATGCAAATAGACCGAACTGCGGGAACAACCGAACAACCAGGGGGCACACGCGGAACATGGCAGGTGTTGGCTGCAGCAGGATGGTGGAGTAGGTGAGCAGGGGCACCAGACCAAGGCGGGGCGCCAGTTGCTGTCATTGGGGTGAACCTCTGGTGGTTACTGAAAATTCTTTGCTCCTGCATGCCACGGTCCTACCCGGCGCTCATACCTGCTGCCTGCGCCCAGTGCCGGCCCCAATCTCTCAGCACCATCAGTGGGTACGAGCAGTGGCTGCCCACCCCGATTGCCCCTGAGGGCTTCTCCACCTCCCCCTACTCCTGAGGGGTGATCGGGGCAGCAGCCGCCTCTCATACCTGCTGATGGCGCTGGCCCCGATCATACCTGCTGTTGGCGCCAGCCCCAATTGCTGTGTGCCATCAGCGGGTGTGAGTGGGAAGGGGCTGCTGGCAGATAGAGGACCAGGGCCATGGTGGGAGGGGCCTGGCAGGGGCATGGAGGATGGGCCAAGACCCACCCCTGTGCCCACCGCAGCCTTGCGGCCCACAGTTCCTTTCAAGGTGCATGGATTCGTGCACTGGGCCCCTAGTTAATAATAATAACAGTACACCTACACAAAATAAAATAGGAGCTAACATTAATAAAAGGCTTACTTGGTAACAGGGGATGATGCCTGGCTCTATACCTGGATTAATCCATTCAGCTCACACAACAACTCTGATTATTAGCATCCCTTCACAAAGGAGGCAACCTGAGATTTGGAAAACATAGTAACTTGATAAGAATGAGCATTCAAACCCAGGTAGTCCCACTCCAAAAAACATGCAATGATGTCTATGGGCTCATACATCCTTAACCACTACCCACCAAACAACTGGATGAATACTATTAAAAGCAGAGAAGATAGAACAATTGAAAACCTATTCTTCTCCCAAACTGGAACAAACACTCATCCACAGCCTCCAATATCTTGATTTCCATATATAAGCAATAGTCAGGAATGTTAACCTTAGTTTGTTCTGTGTGGGTGCCATAAAAGGTATCATGCATGCAAGTATAAATAGATTACACTATTTAACCTTTATGTTAGTAGTTTAAATGTCTATTATATTACCCCTCTCACGTTCAGGAAATTTTGATACATAACATCAACTTCATTTGTCATTCAGTAATTAAACTACATGGTAAGAGCAGGTAAAACAGAGATCAAGAGAATCACAGAACCAAGTGATGTCTGATAAAATAAGGTAACATCAAAAAGTTGTTGCAATACTGAGGAAATGATGATGATGATAATGATGAGGGTGGTATTTGGGAATATAATATGAAAATACTGGTCTGCATAAGGCTTATCATAGAAGGAGTTTACCAATTTTCTATTCATTCAATAAACAATCTTGAGTGGGCCAAATTCACCAGGATATAGATTAGTGATGTAAGAACATGACATACACACAAACACACACAACACACTCACACACACGAGCAAAGAGACAGTTACACAATATGTCAGGTGCAATAAAGTAAATATGAGGTGCCTTGAAGGGGCAACTTTCCATGTAGGTCTGACATTTATAGGCCCCTTTCTATTGGAAATAAACCTAGCTTGAAACATTGCAAATAAAGCCTTAAAGGGTATCTTTTCTAAAATTCTGCTTCGGCAAACCAAGATTTCATCTTTCAAAATTGTACTAACCTAAAAGCAGAGTGTAACCAGCTAACAACTGTCTCCAGGCGTGTTGAGGAGGGAGAAATGGATGTATGGGTAGGCAGGATCCATGGTATGAGGAAAACAGAGAGGTCTACCCCAAAGCCAAGTCCCTAATTCAGGATGCCAAATTTGCTCTGTGGCAATGCAACTGTGTGAACTTGACTAAATCATTTAGATTAAACCTCCCTGACAAGCAAAGCTTGGTGAGATCATATAACAAATTATCCAGCACCAGCTTGGCACAAAACAGATGCTCAATAAATGTTCATTTTACTTTCTACTTACAGACCACATCTGAAAACCTTTTCTCTCCCATAATCTAAAAGACTACCTTTAAAAGCAGAATAAATGATAAAATCATTTCAAGGGGTTCCCCTCAGGATGAAAAAGATGTATTCCTCTCCCACCATGCTTTAAATTCATAGATGAATATGCCAAGAAGGAATAATAGAAGTCATATTCCCAACCTCCTTCTTTTATAGATGGTAAAATCAGGACAACAGATATAAAATAACTCTCCCCAGGCCACACCATAAATGGCATAGTCAAGACAAAAATTCAAGAAATCAGGTACCCAACTAACCCCACTCTCTACAGTAGGCTATTACTCTTACTAGACTGTCAATTATAAATGATGCTTAGTGTGCAAGTACCTCTGAGGCAATTACAAATGTCTTTTGCCTTCAAAAGAGAATGAAGATGGCACATTGTGGACTCCTCCTACACAAGCACGGGGTTTGGGACAAGGGCATCCATGAAGAAACGAGCTGAAGGAGAAAAGGAACAAGCACAGAGGAGGGGATCAAGGATGAAAAGAAACAAAGAGACCCTTACTTTATAACTGTGCCAAAAGGTTAACTCCACTCCTGCCCATTTCTCTCTCATTAACTCCACTCCTCTCTCTCTCCCTCCCCCCCCCCTCTCTCTCTCTCTCTCTCTCTCTCTCTCTCTCTCTCCTAAAAGCCTATGATACAAAAGCCATCATCCTCCCAGATCAGAGACAAAAAGTTTAAATTTTCATGAGAAAAGAAAAATGAGATTGTTGACCTTCACCAGTTTAAAAAAGAGGTTCAGTTCAAATCTCCTTAAACCTTAAGTTTTGGTAGAACCACTGTTGAACCCCAGGTTTTAGTGGAACCAGGGGCCTGCTTACTTATCTGCTAAATGTAAATGGGCCATGGAACCAATCAGGCTGCTCAGCAAGAGCAAACACCTCATTAAGAAAAGGGAAAAATCTAATAAGCATATCAAACTTGACAGCGTAACTTTTTAAAAGATTCCCATCTCAAAGAAAGTTTATAAGCAATGAGTGAAGCTATAGGGCAATTATTTCCTGGTATAATAATTGCCCAGAACAATTGTCCAATTAGCAGTTATGCACTGAGGGAATTCCTTTGCATTGTGGCCTTACTGTCTTTGTCTTTGCTTGGAAGAAAAGAAATCTGCCTTCAAGAGTTCAAAATAATAAACGAGTTCTTCATTATGTCAAGAAGTTTGGATGGAGTCCCCATGACACAGGGACCTGGCCTTGTAATAAAGTCTGGTAATGAAGCATAAGAATCATATGTTCCTACTTAAACTTGCTAATGCCCTCCACAGCCGGGGGAAACCCTGACTGAAGGCTCCAAGGAAAAAAGAACCTTTGGAAGGTGACAGAACCAGAGTCATTTGGGATTAAGACCCTGAGTGCTCCTTGGGACAAACTCTTACCTGTTCATAGGCCTCTCAAAAAATAAATGTAAAGTAAAAGAACTAGGAAACATGAAAATAGCATTTAAAATTAAATTATGTTCAACAAGTACTTATGGGTCATCCAGTTCATGCAGGTCTTGTACACTTTGAAACTGGAACTTCAAACCCTCCCAACCCCATATCCCACCTAGTCAACCAACAAGTAACACCATTTTTCCCTATTGTTCTTCAAACTTCTATTAAAAATCCTGCTACCACCTGGCCTGCATGGCTCAGTGGTTGAGCATTAACCTATGAACCAGGAGGTCACAGTTTGATTCCCAGTCAGAGCACATGCCTGAGTTGCAGGCTCCATCCCCACCCAGTCAGGGACGTACAGGAGGCAGCCAATCAATAATTCTCTCTCATCATTGATGTTTCTATCTATCTCTCCCTCTCCCTTCCTCTCTGAAATCAATAAAAAATATACATATTTTTTAAAAACTTGTTTCCTCCAACACCACTTAACCACAAAGAGTGTGTGTGAACCTCAAGAAGGCAGAATACAGTTCAACCAAAGGAAGAACTTTCTAGCAAGCAGAATTGACTGAGAACACTGTGGGGCAGGGTTCTTATCCTTGAAAGAATACAGAAAGGAATTGCCAAGATATTACAGAAAATGTGGGGAGAAGGAATAGGAAGAAAACACTTCTGAAGTCATTCTCAACTCTTCATAACACCCAAAAAGGCTTAAAATATAGTATAAAAAAAGTTTTACATTTTTATGTAAATCATGAAAATTTGCAATACCCTGATTCAAAGGCTATTTTTTGTGCTTCCTTCCATTCTAGGCTACTACACTATGTGACCAGAGGCACGTAATTTAACTTCTCAAGGCCTCAGATTTATCATCACTTAAATAAAGGCAAGGGATTAAGTAATCTCTCAAATCTCTTCCAGCTCATTTTCTAAGTAAACTTATCTCCCCTTTTTATTCCATTAAATTTCAGGAATTCTATCTACCTATAACATTCAACAGGATCATCTAACAATCACTATATATGCAAAGAAAATCCAACAAAGTGACAAGACAATATAAATATGGCAAAAGCAGTAAGTTTATTACATATCAATTATAAGTTTCAAAATATAATGAAAAACATTTTAATTAAAAATGCCTATGGCCCAGCCAGTGTGGCTCAATGGTTGAGCATCTACTATGAACCAGGAGATCACAGTTCAATTCCGGTCAGGGCACATGCCTAAAGGGATGGGCAGGAAGAGATTAACCAAAGGATTTACATGCATATATGCATACTCATGGACACAGACAATAGTGTGGTGAAGGCTTGGGGAGGAGGTGAGTGTGGGGAAGAGGGAATAAATCGGAGGAGAAGAGGGGACATCTGTAATACTTTCAACAAAAAAGATAAATTAAAAATTAAAAGATATTTGTGATAATACAGTTTTAATAAAAATGAAAGCAAACTTGCCCTAGCCAGTTTGGCTCAAGTGGATAGAGTATCAGCCTGTGGACTGAAGGGTCCCAGGTTCAATTCTGGTCAAGGGCATATGCCCAGGTTGTGGGCTCAATCCCCAGTAGGGGGCATTCAGGAGGCAGCTAAACAATGATTCTCTCTCATCATTGATGTTTCTATCACTCTCTCCCTCTCCCTTCCTCTCTGAAATCAATAAAAATTTGTTTTAAAAAAGAAAGGAAACTTGATTAAATATAGTACATTTTCCATTCATATAGAAAATCATATTATCAAAAAATACTGAAATACATGAAAGAAAGTTCATAACATAATGTGGAGAAAGAGAACACAAAACTTTATTTAGATACTAGAGGCCTGGTGCACAAATTCGTGCACAGGTGGGGTCCCTAGGCCTGGTCGGCGATTGGGGCTGATCGGGCTGACCAGCTGAGGGGAGGGAGCGTGGGAGGTTGGCCAGCCGTAGGAGGTTGGCTCTGGCAGCACACTGACCACCAGGGGGCAGCTCCTGCATTGAATGTCTGCCCCCTGGTGGTCAGTGCACGTCATAGCTACTGGCCAGTCATCCAGTCGTCTGGTCGTCCAGTGTCCAGTCATAACAGTCACTTAGGTTTTTATATATATAGAATTACTACCACTATTAACTGTCACAAGCTATTCACAAATATATATCTTCTAAAAAATTAGTAATGAATATCTCTGTGTCTGAGGAATACTGAGTAGTTGATTTTACTTTATTCTTTATTTCATAATTCAAAAATATATATTATTTTTATACTCAGAAAAACTAATGCTACTTAAAAATACTAATACTGATGGGTGAAAAACTAAAAAGGTCACGTTATTAAGTTACTACTGAAAGATTAAAAAAAAAATAACAGTTTAAAAGCAGGAGAATTAGTCTGACTGTGCAGCCAGGGACATCAGGAGTGATTAGACCTGGAACCATTGACCCATTACCTGGCTCATTTGGTCCGAAGCCTGGTCACTTTCCCAGGCTATGACCCAGCCGTGGCACAGATTCCCCTGTAGTTGTTCAGTGTGACTGCTATATAAACTTTTTTTCCTCTTTTCAATATTCAGCCCACATGTTTTCTTTGGTGACTTCAAAAAATTTCTGTTTCTGCCTTCAGAGGCTTTTCACAAATTATGAAATATTCAGGAAAAATATGCACTCACACAAAGGAAGATGTTTGCCTCTGCTGCCCTTTAACCAAAAGCCTTTCTGAATTTCAGTGGGTCCTGGTCAGGTACAGCTGCTACTATTCCTTTAAATGGAGGAAACATGAGAACAGCAACTCCCTAGTCCCCTGGTTCTCAAACTTGAGCATGCATCAGAATCCCCTGGATGGCCAGTAAAAACACAGAAACTCATCTCACAGTTTCTGACTCAGTAAGTATGGAATGGAGCCTGAAAATCTGCATTTCTGACAAGTTCCCAAATGATGTGGATGCTGCTGTGTCCACGGACCCTGCTTTGAGAACCGCCACTCAAGATTCAATAAACAAAGATTCAATTTCCCTACTGTGTGCTATAGCTATTTTGTATAACTCACAGTAAGAATATATTATTTGGTATTCCTTACTCAACACATTTAATCATCCGTACCCAAATAAATCTCAGAACCCCTCATTCCTACTTCAGATGGAGTAATCCATTCAAAGAAACAAATTCTAGCAATTCCCTTCAGTATCCCCGAAGCCTCCCTTCATTCTCCCACTATCTCACATAAGGAAACAAACTCTCCCCGGCATTCCCTCAGAAATAAGCTCCCCTCCCGCTTTCCTTTCTTCCACTATTCTCTTCCAATACAAATTCCTCTACTCCTATTTTGCTGTCTCCCCTTACTATTTAGTTTATTAAAAGCCATAGGCAGCCCTGACCGGTTTGGCTCAGCGGATAGAGTGTCAGCCTGCGGACTCAAGGGTCCCAGGTTCGATTCCGGTCAAGGGCATGTACCTTGGTTGCGGGCACATCCCCAGTGGGGGGCGTGCAGGAGGCAGCTGATTGTTGTTTCTCTCTCATTGATGTTTCTAACTCTCTATCCCTCTCCCCTCCTCTCTGTAAAAAAATCAATAAAATATATATATTTTTTAAAAAAAGCGATAGGCAGAGTGAGGTGAATGAGTAAATGCCTGATTTCCTTCTTTTCAGGTAGAACTACATTTTCCTTAATGGGCAAGAGAAGAGAGAAGCACTCAAACACACAAACATTAATTACTTTGTCCCTTTCACACATCAATCCATCAATCCCTCCATCCCTCCCTACAATATACATTTGCCAGATGTGTATTATATTACAGACCCTATGTTGGATACTAGAGAACTTGGAGCAAATTTTAAAGATGGGCTCATCTGAGAGGGTACCAGAGCAGAAGGACGCTTCATGGAAAAACATATTTGGCCTGAATGTTGTAAGTTCAGCCCTGAATCTTATGTCCCTTGAAACCCACAGGCAGATACCTGAAATGCCTTCTTCAGAGCTTCATTCTGTTGACTTTACCCACTAATCTGTACATGTTCTTGTTAAGAGTAGCCCTTTAAGTTTCCAAGGGTCGCTTAAACCTAAGTGTGAACAAGTTTCAAGCTCTTGTCTGATGAGGAGGGCCCTGGATGTCTTATAGAATGAATAGAAATGCTGTTTAAGGAGGAAAGGGTATAGGATGGGAGTCTAAGGAGTAGCTGAAACAAATCACATCTTTTAACTTCCTGGAAGGGTGGTCCTGAAATGTCCTCCCCACCCTCGCCTGCAGATGGTACTGCAATGGTTCCCAGAGTGGTGCCTGGACTAACAGCACCAGCATCACCCGGGAACTTGTTAATGAAATTCTCAGGCCCCACCCAATACCTAATGAATCAGAAATGTGGGGGGTGGAACCCACCCACTGGCATGTTCACAGGCCCTTTGGGGAATTCTGATGCTTAAACTCAAGTTTGAGAAGCACTGCTCTAACATCTGTTACAGTGGCTCCCTCTCCCGGGATGTACTATTTTACCATGGGACTTCATGATTTGTCAGACCCCTTTATTAGTATAAGAACATCATTTTTAGAAAGGTGCATGAGGGAATTCTAAACTACTTATTGAGAACTAAACTCCGTGATAATAGGGCAGAGAGTAGGTGTCTGTGGCTAAAAAAGGGCGCCACTGACTAAAAAGGAAGATGGTCATTAATAAAGGTCAATATTAATAGCTGTGTGCAGGTAAATCATCTGCCTCCTAAACTGGTGTAACTCGCAGTGTCCACCAAAGCAGGCATGGTTTTGCCTTCTTTTTTAAATTCTCAGAGCTCTCAACAGGGCATGTTTTCACGTGCAGCTGAAAAAGGCCCACAAGAATCCCTGTTGCACAACGAAATGTTCATCTCATGTTATTTAGTATCCTTAGTCTCTCTCTGGAAGGGAACAAGGAGAGAGGAAGATGCCTATTTTTAGAACCAGGGAATGATTTATCATTCAATGAAACAGCATAGATAGCGGCTTAAATCAAGTGTGTGGAAATAATATGTTGTTATTACCAGTCTTAACTCTGTTAAATTATAACCTATAAACTCTGCAACGCTTGATTTAAATATCCTATCCATGTTTGCAGGAAATCTAAATGGTTATTTCCTCCTTTCTGGCATGCATTACAGGAGGATTTGATGTTGCTCCCACAAAGCATATGTGAGGAGCATGCTATCCAGGATGTCAGTATAACCAGGCAGGATTGATAAGCACACAGCCCACATCAGGTATGTATTCTGGGAGCCTTTATGTGCAGTTAATTAGTTCAGCTATTGCTTTCATGGTTCATTTAGAAGCTTCATGCTTCATTAAGTATCAATAAACTTTATCCTCAAAAAACCTTTTCAGTAAAAATATGATTGTCTCTTCAAGTGATAATCTTGTTAATGGATGTATATATTGCAAGCATGTCTATCAGGACCGACAAAACTGAATTGCCATGGTTGCAGTACCCTGAAGTAATATGCAAATTTTGTTCTATAGTTTAAAACACATGCCTCATCTACACATATTTTCTTACAGTAGGGGGGGTGGGGAGAGGAATCATTTTTAACTTTCCCAAAATGATGCATCTTTTAAGCTTCTATTTTTACTTTGTCAAGAATGCCTACTTATGTTTCATAAGCTACATTTATCCATTATATCAATTCCAAGGCCTCTTTATTGGAAAGACAAGCTTTTAGCAACTTTTTGTAGCATGAAAGTGAAGTTTTCAGGAAACATGTGACATTCACCTCCTGGATACATGCTTATCCTATCAGGTACTGTGGTCAACTTTAACAGTGAGTAATCTGGGCTGTTCACTGAATGCCAGGAGCAGGTGAGTCAATTGGAGAGAGCCACAAGGAGGAAAGAAGAGCTTCATCCACCTAAGCAGAAATAGCACCTTCTGATACAGTTTCTCCTGCCTTCCAGGTCCAGCTTACATGCCTTCTCTACAAAGCCCCCTCCAACAGGCTCAGACAGAGAAGTTGTTACTTTTTTCCTCATTTCATATAGCACTTTGTTAATGCTTTCATTACAGAATGTATTATAGTTATCCATTCATTCAAAAATGTACTTCTACGGATACAATGATAAACAAGACAAGATCCTCTTTTTCCTAAACTGTACATTCTAGTGGTGAGGAGGTACCCAATAAAACAAGTAAATGAATAAATTAACAAGATAATTTCAAACAATGATAAGTGCCACTGGAGAGAGAAAAGAGGTAGGTGTGATTGAGAATCATGGGGAGTTGGTTTACTTTGGACTGAGTGGCAGAGAGGTTTGTGGAAGAGACAGCTCATATGCTGAGATACAAATGGTGAGAAGAACTCAGCCATGCGACAACACGGGGCAGAGTCTCAAGCAGAGGAAGCTGAAAGTACAAAGATCTGAAGTCTGATCCAGTTTGGCATCCTGGAGGAAGGAGTAAAAAACAGGCTGGCTGGAATGTGCTCAGCCAAGGAGCATGGTACCAGATACATTTTGGAGATGACTTGCCAATCTTTTTACTTTACACTATCAGCTCCTAGAAAACAGGGTCCGTATCTTATTTGAGTTTGCATCTTTAATTCTTAGTCTCATATATGGCACATGGTCAACAAATATGTGTTGAATGACTAAACTGAATAAGCCATTTCCCAAAGTTATATATAAAACACTGGGGATTTTTTTTATATCCAATCTGCCTTCTTTCAGCCACCTATTTCAATATGGATGAACATGTTCTATCCTTTGTGGACCCTGAAAAAGAAGATACCTACTAGGAAGGGCTACTCATGGCTTAACTGGGCTTAAAAATATATACATAAAACCAGAGCCTACCAGCCATTTCTAAACACAAGCCCCATTTCAGGGAGAAGCTTGCACTAAGCTGCTTGCCTCCTGTAGTGAACTGCCTTCCTACACCGTCTCTGCCTTCTGAGCCAACACTTACGGAGGAGTTCCTGGAATCCTGTTTCAACCAATAGGACTGAGGTTTCCCATCCAATTAGAACTATGTGGCTATAACCCCATCAACATCTTCACCAACCAATCAGAGCAACTCCATTCTGACCAATAAGGACAGTGCTTTTTGAACCAATAAAACTGTATTTGGAGTCCTCATTTGCATGAAGACTGACCGATCAGGGACCATGGGCAGGAACTTCTGTCGATAGAAGTAGCTCCCCTTCAGCTCTGAGAACATACTTTCCCTTTCCACTGAAAAATGAAGACTGTTTCCCCAGCTGGAGCTGAAACATCAAAGACATTTCTTGGGGGTAGAGTGAGGCAGAGTGTAGCACAGCTGCCTAACTGTTAGGGGGGCATTACCCCAGGGCAGCCTTGCCCCAGTGCCACTTCACAGCCCCTGTTTTTGCAGCCATGTTGTATAACAATTGAGCTGTTTTGTACTGAATAAAGGAGGAGGTCTTTTTGGTTATTTTTCCTTCAAGTACAATAAATCTGTGCTTTGGGTTTTCACTGATAGCTCCTGTGACTATGAGTGAAAGACATTCAGGAGGGGAGAATCAGGCGTTAAAAGGGAAACCCAATAGGGTTTCAAAAAGTAGCTCAGAAAAGCTCAGACTCATGTCCTGGGATCTGTTTATTTATGTAATACTTAAATTCACCCAATAATAGACCAAGGAAGAATATCAATGTCATCACTGTCATCAACATCATCTCTTTGAACATGAAATAATATAAATAAACTTTTCCAGTGAACGTTAACATCATGATGGATGAGAAGAAAGAGGAAATGGAGACAACCTGCTACGAATACTTTCACTTCCATTCTACAAAACATTTTCAGTCCTTCCAAACTTGGTTTATTTTGCTTCCTCTGTTTCTTCCTCATTAATGGGCATGGTAGATAGGAGACAATTTTTGAATAATGGATGAATGCATGCCTGATTTCATTTCTTCAGAATGACCTCTGGTGGTGATAAGGAACTGACCATGCTGGCACTGACCACCACAAATCCAGAAAGCCAAGCATGACCCCATTGGTTATACGTGGGAAATGCAAACTTGCTGGGCTTACACACATCAGTAAAACTTCCGAAGGGGTCTGATGCCAGAGAAATGCCGTTATTTTGTGAGAAAGTACATCTCTCACACAGCAGCAGGTCTGGCATAGCTTGAGCCACATGTTACAAACAAAGCAAAGTGACATGTGATATGGGCCTCACTGCCTGATGACAGAATTCACAAGTTGTCTGTCTTCACTCTGAGCTTTTCTGGAACAAACGGAGTCCACATCACCCAGCCTGTTTGATGGTTTTGTCTTATTATCATGTGGTTTGCTACAAAGTCCTTGCCCTTTAGGTAACTAAAATTTCTTTTTCTTATTACAAGTTCAAGATTATTTCCAAATTGCAAATGATAATCTAATTCTAAGAAACCCTGTATTTTCCAATCTATTTTATAACCAAGCTGGTGTTTCAGATATACTAACCCTTTTTCAACTTCTAAAAGCATATAGGTAACTTCAAAAAATATTCAAATGAATGGGTAAACCATGTAGTGGCACCTGTCTTAATATTCACTGTGTGGGTGACACTTCAGTATCTCCATTGGTAATTATTGTAGTCTATAGTATATTGGTTTTATGAAAGTCAAATTTGTAAAAGAGTTGGCCTACTAAAACTCTAATTTTTGTCAAGTTTTTTTTTATTTTGTCATTTCAATGACATCTGTTCTGACCCTGGATCGTAAGAGTAAAATTGCCAATTATAAAAATAGTCATAGGAATATAAAGTACAAGATAAAGAATACAGTCAAACTCTAACTGGTTTGGCTCAGTGGATAGAGCGTTGGCCTGTAGACTAAAAGGTCCCAGGTTTGATTCCGGTCAAGGGCATGTACCTTGGTTGTGGGCACATCCCTAGTGGGAGGTGTGCAGGAGGCAGCTGATTGATGTTTCTCTCTCGTCAATGTTTCTAACTCTCTATCCCTCTCCCTTGCTCTCTGTAAAAAATTAGTAACATATATTTTTTAAAAAGAATACAGTCAATAACATTGTAATAACTATATATGGTATGAGATAGGTTCTAGACTTATCAGGAGAGTCACTTTGTAAGGTACACAAATGTCTAATGTTGTATAGCTGAAACTAATATAATATAATATTGTATGTTTGTCATCGGATAAAATTTTTAAAAATGAGTTTTTACTTACACCAGGCTGCGGAGCCATGATGACAATAAATGGCTTCCAAAACACTCCCTATGGATGCATTATGTTTTTTTTCCCCCGTAGTCAGTATCTATATTTTTCTCTTGCTCTCATCTGGGCCTGATTATCATGGTTTAGAAACAGGTACCTTACTTGCTGTATTAGTTTCCTAGGGCTGCTATAAAAAAGTACTATAAACTGGGTGGCTTTTAACAATAGAAATATATTAAGCCACAATTCTGGAAGCTAGAAGTCCTACATTAAAGTGTTAGCAGGGCCATGCTCTCTCTGAAGGCGCTAAGGCAGAATCTTCCCTTGCATTTTTCTAGCTTCTGATGGTTGCCAACAATCTTTGGCATCCTTGGCTTGTAGGCACATTGCTCTAATCTCTACCTCTGTCATCACATGACATTCTTCTTCTGTGTCTTATGTGTTCATGTTCACATGGCATTTTCATTTCTGTATCCACATTCTAATTTCCCTCTTTTTATAAGAAAGGAAGTCATTCTATTAGGTCCCACCTTAATCCAGTATGACATCATCTTTACAGATGATTACACCTACAAAACCTTATTTCCAAATAAGGTCACATTCTGAGATTCCAGGCAGACATGAATTAGGAGGGGGCACTATTCAACCTAGTATGATTTCTATGCAAGCACTGGTTTGATTCCCACCTGTTCCAAGGAATCTGAAGAACAGGGCTATCTGAAGAACATTTGCAGACAAAATAATTGCCCATGGAAGATCAGTGAAAGGAAGGTGACAGAATTCAATGAAGAAGTACAACAGGAAAACTTCCACTAGCTTTGGCTGAACCAACCTCTCTTCTGGACCCCGCTCTCTAAGTGGGGCATCTTCTACCCAACTCTCATACCATCTACATGAGGACAGACAATGTCTGGGCATCATGCCAGACACTCTATACACATAAAACTATCACCTCCATAAGAGAAGGGAAGAAACTGAAGTTCACAGATATAAAGTAATCAGATCCATGTCATACAGGAGAGTTAAGACCTGAACACAGATCTGCCTGACTCCAAAGCTGATGACTCACTTTTTATTTCTCAGACCCAAGTGATGCAGAAGTATCCAAAGCTGATGCCTCATTTTGTTTTTATCTTTGAACTCTTTCTCAAAAATTACCATTTCATTCATTCTGTATCTGAAACACATCATTTTCTTATTCCACAAAATATGAGAACTGGAAGATACCTTAGATACAACAATTACATTATGTACACACTGAAGACCAGAAATGATAACTGAATGACCTGTCCAAGATCAAAGGAATATCTTAGTGACCAAACTGGGAACAGATGCTCAGATTCTCTGGCTTCTTGTCCAACCTGGCAACATGTAGCCTCTCTAGCAGCATGTAGTAGTAGTCGATGTGGTGAGACCATATCTCACAGATAAATCAGCATAGTGGTTTGGAGTATTGGATGCTGCATGGTGGTTTGGAGTATTGGACACCCTTGGCTTGCCACTTATTTATGTGGGCCAGCCACGTAAAATCTTAGTCTACTAGTAAGTGATCTGATCTATAACATGGAGGTAATAAAAGCATGAGTTACTTAGTATCTAGTATCTTAACAGGATTATTGAGAGGATTAAATGTGCTCAGAATAATAGTGCCTAGTATACAGTAAATGCTTAGTATAATTTAATTGCTGGTAGCAGTTTTGTTGTGGTTTATTACTACTCTATTATTATTATTGTCATTATTATTATCATCCAATAAAAAGCTACAAATGAGTGGGTTAAGTGTTCTTAATAACCATACATTTTTAGCAGCCACACTGGTTGTCAGTCCTCATTCAAGGACACAATGATATAGTGTATAGTGATTTCCTAGTCCAGTGGTTCTCAACCTTCTGGCCCTTTAAATACAATTCCTCATGTTGTGACCCAACTATAAAATTATTTTCGTTGCTACTTCCTAACTGTAATGTTGCTACTGTTATGAATCGTAATGTAAATATCTGATATGCAGGATGGTCTTAGGCGACCCCTATAAAAGGGTCGTTCAACCGCCAAAGGGGTCTCGACCCACAGGTTGAGAACCACTGTCCTAGTCCTTCCTCGTAATTAACTTCAATCTCATTTCATAATCTACTTATGCTGGTCTGAATGCCATGTTTTCCTGTAAACACAAAATGTGAAAAGGGTCTATCTTCTGGTTTTAATTTCCCTGATTATGTGAGTGCACATTTAACGGCCTTCTTCCAGTGATGGTGGCTCATTTAGTATCCTGAAAGATTAGTACATCCTGACTCTGACAAATCTTTGCTCTTGTCTCTCTCATCTTAGATCTGTGAGTCTCAGGAAGGCAAACCCTGGGAAAACTACACAAACAGCCCCAAATATTTGGAATTGGCATTGTCCTCACATGCCTCTCTGGAAGCTTAGAGCATTTCTCTTTCAGTTTTATTCTTTCATTAGCCCAAGGCTTGCTAATTAATTGGAATTTTCCAAGGCTTTTGTTGTTGTGACAAAAGCGAACAATGCCAAAGCTCATTCCTTCTTGTTAAAGAGGCCCATCCATCCTCCAAAGAGTAGCACAGAGACGGCAGGGATAAGAGGGAGGATTAAGTCGACTTTGAAAGGGTCAGACTTCGAGAGTTCCTGCACGCCCCTCCTCTGCCCACAGCTGCCTTCATCTTCACCAAAACTGATTTATGGGAAGTGACATCTTAACCATGGCTTTTATCCTTCCAAAGGAAAGGCTGCTTAGGATCTAAAATTAGATGGCAGAGAACATTCTATAAACAGGGAACAAGTAATTCTGGGGAAGCAAAAGATATTGTATTAGGTGAGAAGGCTATTAGAGAACAAAAGTTTGTGGATCAGGGAGGAAGGGAGTAAAACCCAGATGAGCACTTCCAAGCGAGACACAGACCAGACTGAACAGAAACAAAAATATGATTAATCTTGGCAAAAACAGTTCTGCTTAAACCAAAGATAGCTGAGCAGCTGGAGGCTAGGAGTGGGAAGGGGAGTGGAGAGAGAGATTAATTCTGAATTCTGATCTCAGTTTCCCTTTCAAGTGCTCATGCTATGATTTGACACACTAGGTTACTTGGAATCTGTGGAAACCCTCATGGGCTATGATTCATCCCACAGTGAGAGATTCTGAAGCCCCTCTGCCTTTGAGATTCCATGGATGCAAAATAACACAGACTGGAGGGGTCCTCAAACATGGTGATGTGGCCACTCCCAACGTCATCCCTGCAGAGTTCACCTTCATGTAAACATCTATTGGAATATCCAAGGCCAAAAAAAAATCAGTCTATGCTTTTTAAAACACATTATTCTCCATAGGAAAAAAGGTCTTCTAATTTATTTGTTTATAGCAAATCAGTCTAGTCACCTAAGGTGCCACATGATTTTATTAAGTTCTTGCACAGATATCCAGATAGAAATTATATATATACTAGAGGCCCGGCGCACAAAATTCATCCACGGGTATGGTCCCTAGGCCTGGCCTGCGATCAGGGCCATCTTCCTCAGCTGCCAGCAACTGTCCCCACCCCCGACACCACCCACCCCCGGTTCCCCATTCGCCATTGGGTGATCGAAGCCTGCCAGCCAGGGGGAGGGACCAAGATGTTGGCCATTTCTGCCCACTCACGAGCCCGGTCCCCTGACGCCGGTCACTCTGTGTGTGGGGTGACCGGAGGGGCAGGGGCCTTGGCCTGGTGCTGCCTGTGTCCGCCACCACCCACCCCCGGTTCCCTGTTCCCCATCTGGCGATCGGGGCCTGTGGGCTAAGGGCAGCTCCTGCGTTGAGTGTCTGCCCCCTAGTGGTCAGTGCACATCATAGCAACAGGTTGTTCCACCGTTCAGTAGATTTGCATATTACCCTTTTATTGTATAGGAACTAGAAGCCCAGTACACGAAATTCGTGCACTCGAGCCGGGGGAGAACCTAAGCCCGGATTGTGAGAGGGCACCAGCCAGGCCAAGGGACCCCACTGGTGCACGATCAAGGCCTGGGAGGGATGCAGGAGGTTGGCCAGCCAGGGAGGGACAGCTGAAGGGCTCCAGGGCGTGTCTGGCCCATCTTGCTCAGTCCCAACTGGCCGGACCCCAGCAGCAAGCTAACCTGCTGGTTGAAGCGTCCACCCCCTGGTGGTCAGTGCACGTCATAGCAACTGGTTGAATGGCCAACTGTCTGCCCCTGGTGGTCAGTTTACATCATAGCGAGCAGTTGAGTGGCCTTAGCATATCATTAACATATTATGTTTTGATTGGTTGAACAGACTACCAGATGACTGGACACTTAGCATATTAGGCTTTTATTATATAGGACTAGAGGCCCAGTGCACAAAAATTTGTGCACTTGGGGGGGGGGGGTGTCCCTCAGCCCGGCCTGTGCCCTCTTGCAGTCTGGGACCCCTAGGGGGATAACCACCTGCTGGCTTAGGCCCACTCCCCGGGGGATTGGGCCTAAGCTGGCAGTCAGACATCCCTCTGGCAGCCCAGGAGCCCTCGGGGAATGGCCACTTGCCAGTGGGGAGCAGGCCTAAGCTGCAGTCAGACATCCTTAGCACTGCTGAGGAGGCAGGAGAGGCTCCCACCACCACCACTGTACTGGCAGCCATCAGCCTGGCTTGTGGCTGAGCAGAGCTCGCCCTGTGGGAGCGCACTGACCACCAGGGGACAGCTCCTGCATTGAGCATCTGCCCCCTGGTGGTCAGTGTGTGTCATAGTGACCAGTCATTCCCAGTAGTTCTGCTGTTGAGGTCAATTTGCATATTACCCTTTTATTATATAGGATAGAGGCCTGGTGCATGAGTGGGGGCCAGCTGGTTTGCCCTGAAGGGTGTCCCGGATCAGGGTGGGGGGTCTTGCTGGGGTGCCTGGCCAGTCTGGGTGAGGGGCTGATGGCTGTTTGCAGGCTGGCCAAGGCCCTTAGTTGGGACCCTCACCCCATGAGGGTATGGCCAGCCTGGGTGAGGGGCTGATGGCTGTTTGCAGGCTGGCCACAGCCCCTTCAGGGTGGGGGTCCCCACAGGGGTGCCTGGCCATCCTGGGTGAGGGGCTGATGGCTGTTTGCAGGCTGGCCACAGCCCCTTCAGGGTGGGGGTCCCCACAGGGGTGCCTGGCCAGCCTGGGTGAGGGGCTGAGGGCCGTTTTCAGGCTGGCCACAGCCCCTTCAGGGTGGGGGTGGTCCTGCTGGGGTGCCTGGCCAGTCTGGGTGAGAGGCTGATGGCTGTTTACAGACTGGCCAAGCCCCCCAGTGGGATCCTCACCCAATGAGGGTGTGGCCATCCTGGGTGAGGGGCTGATGGCTGTTTGCAGGCTGGCCACGGCCACCAGCATCCAAGCTCCCAGTGGAGGCTGGCTGGAAGCAGGTATCTGGGGTTTATTTATCTTCTATAATTGAAACTTTGTTGCCTTCAGCAGAGGCCAGAGCCAGCCAGGGCAGGCGGGAAGCTTGGCTTCCTCCATTGCTGGGGCAACCAAGCCTCCTGCTTGCTCCAGTTCCATGGCTGACAGCCACCATCTTGGTTGGGTTAATTTGCATATAGTCGATCTGACTGGCTGGTGGGCGTGGCTTGGGCGTAGTGAAGGTACAGTCAATTTGCATGCTTCTCTTTTATTAGATTAGATGGCAGTTGGAAGAAAGAGCCTGGAAATGGGCTAGAACCAGGTTCTGGGGGTATCAATAAGTATAAAGTCTTTAAAATCCCTAAAAAACATATTTTCTCATATCTGGATACACATTTTGTAACATGAAGCTACACCCAGCCTTTCATTACAGCAGAACCTGGCGGGGCTCCAAAATACCTCTCCCTCCACACTATGAAGGGCAAGTCAGTCGTCACCTAAGGTGCTACATGATTTTAAACAAGTTCCTGCAGAGATATCCAGATAGAAATATATATATGGCAGTTGGAAGGGAGAGCCTGGAAATGGGATAGAACCAGGTTCTGAGGATATCAATAAGTACAAAGTCTTTAATTCAGGTAAGATTGTTTAAGGATCATATATATAAGGGATGCAGAAAGGGCAAGGATGGAACTCCAAGAATCTTCAATACTAAGGGCTGCAGACAAAAAAGAATCTATAGAAGAAGAGAAAGTGTGTTTTGGATGGGGTGGGGTGAGAAGGAGGAAGTAAGGTGGGAGGGGAAAACACCACAATATTTAAAGCCACAGACTCTGAAGTGAGACCACTTTTAAAAACTGTTACCCATGATTGATATGTTGAGTAAGAAGCAACCAGGAATAGGATATATAAGGTATGGGTGACTAGGAACATCTCAGAGCTTTTCCTAGAACTACTCTAAATACACTAAAGGGTAGAAAGGAAAACCTCAGCTCTTGAGACATCGGGGAAAACCCCCATAATTCAGAGAGACCACAGGGTGAGAAAGATGGGGTCCCCAAGATAATCTTTACCAACAAAAGAAGCACATGATGTTTGGTTGCCTATGAGATGATGAGATTAAACAATAGAAATAACCACTCTTCCAGCTGTAGCAGAGTGAAAGAGAGCTATACTAGAGATGTGAGTTCAAGTTCTGGCCTGACTGCCAACCAGCTGCACATCCTTGGAAAGGTTCCTTCTCCTTCCAGAACTTGAGCTTAATACATGCACAATGGTCACTAAGGCCCCTGCCAGTTTTCACCACTTAGGATTTTGGGAATTCTGTAAATTAGCCTAAGGCTACAACTTGAAGCATAACACTGGTGAAGAATTAGAGACCAGTGGAACTTCAGCCTTTTGTTTTGTTAGCATGAAACAAAGAACCCAAGAGTCACCCGAAGTTTAATTAAAGGGAATGGTAAGATATGGAGAAAGCCATTTTGTCCCTCCTCTTCTTTTTCCTCCTCTGTTTTCCCCCAAACCAGAGATGAGAGGAAGGAAAAGGATAACATCAACTGAATCAAGGTTGAAACCAAAGCAGTGTTTGTGTTCCTATTCACCAGCAACTCCAACAAAGCTGGTGGGGGGGGGAGGGGGGAAGGCCAGGGGGAGGAGGTGGATATCAGACAAACATGCACATAATATTGATTCAAGTGGAGAATCAGAAGTAAGCTCAATTAATGTTGGATCCCAAATAATAAAGACCATGCCTAAGTAATCCACAGCCCTCATTTTACCATTGAGAGAAATGACTCCCAAGGTGAAATGAATCACCCAAGAGCAAACAGTGATACACAGCTGGAACAGAGGCTCATGTTCGCTGATTCAATTCAATTCAGTACTGATTTCACAGAAGGATGCATCTAACTGGTCAAATTCCAAATAATGACATTTCCAAATAGGAGATTTTGTGGGGGAATACTTGACTGCAATTGCTAAATTCTTGGGAAATCTTTGGATTTCTCCATTTTCATGGGAAGCTGAGAGAACAAGCAGAAAAGAAAAGTAAAATACATTAAGCCCCTTCTACATGCCAGCCATTCCACTGACTGTCTTCACGTAAGTTCTCACCTAAGCCTTACCACAGTGAGCCTCACAGGCTCTGAGCTCGCTGAGGAGAGGAGCAGTGTCTTATTCATCCATGAACCCTCAGTGGCTAACAGAGTTCTGGTACACAGTAGGGGCTCAATATGTGCTTGCTGAATGTGTAAAATTTTCCTGGTGCATAAAGTGAAGATCAAAGAGACTAAGTAATGTATTCAAGGCGGTGGTGTTGCTAGTAGAAAGTGGCAGGATGGGAATTCACATTTGGCATTGTCTGACCCCACAGTGCTCTCATGTTTCTTTCACTGCAAGGGCTAACTGCTATGTGTTTTACAACCCCAACATCACTTCTTTTATAATGGGTGGACTGGCTGATTTATGTCATGCTTCTGGTTATTACATCCTCTTCTTTAAACCTTAGGTTGTTATCAAAGTGTTTTTCCAATATGCTATTTTGGGTCTGCTTACTCCTATCCACTGGCCAAGCATGATCAGGATCTTTAAGGACACTGATGAGAACACACTCATAAGGGCCAGCAGCAAGGAGGCACAGAACACAGGAGGGACACGTTGGCTAAATGCAATCTTTCCTTCCCTCCTTGATAGCAAAGCTTTCAACAAATAAGCCAGACCAATTTCTCTCTCTCTCTCTCTCTCTCTCTCTCTCTCTCTCTCTCTCTCTCTCTCCCCCTCCCCCACAAAGCTTCAGACTAGCTCTCTGTTGTAAATGATTGCCTAAAGTATATCCAAAAATTGAGGTTTCCCCCTCCCTAATTTTATATATATATGGTGTCCCAAAATTCACGCAAGATTTGAATTTTGCATGAGCATTAACAACAACAACAACAACAAAAAATAAAAGCCTAATTTTACTTGGTTTATTGAATCAGATTCTAATATCTGTTGCCCTTTGATTTCAATCCCTTCAATTTGATAAGCATTACCAAGTACCAAATATGGCCCAGGAGCAGGGACAATGAAGACCAATGAAGACTACGGCTTTGCGTATGTGCCAGCAAAGCCGTGGAGGCCATTTACCCGATGTGATATTCCATACATAACCCTATGCTGTATACTTTATGAATCAATAAAAAAGTTACAATTTTTAATTATAAACCTGTGTTTTCTATAAAAATTACTTCTTGCGTGAATTTTGGGAATATATATATATATATATATATATATATATATACATACAGAATTCATGTCTTTCAGATATTTTTTTTTTACTTAAGGCTGTTAACTGGACTCTATTTGTCCCATCCAAGCAAGCCCAGAGAAATGGATAATGATACAAAACAGATTACATTTGAACAGTTCTGTATATTATATGCAAAGAAATGTTCCCACAACAAAGTCACTAAATGAATGTTACTATGCTTGAATAGAGGGATAAAATTGAATTGTGATAAAAGCGAGTTGTTTAAAGAATCTTTGGTTCATGCCTACCAAATTATCCTGAATATCATGTGCTGAACAAAGGCTCTGATACTCATAGTATTAAGTAACAAAAACGTTTGATGAATAAGCCAACATTTTCACTTTATAAATAATTTATGTATCATTTTCTGGTTTTACTGTGTTGTAACTGTCCTCCAAACCTTTGAAGTGTCATATTCTTGCTGCTGTACCCTGTTTTCTTTAATGCTGGAGGCCATGTTGGGACACTGTATGGTAAATTAAACAAGAAACTCTGTAAAAATAGACATAAGCCTTGGCCCCTGGTTAGGCCTAATCACTGAAACATCCTTCTGTTTAATACACATTCTCTAACTGGCATTTAACCAGATCTGGTTAATAAAAATCACAGTAGCAAAGTTAGAAAATATATGTTATTTAACTTATAAATGATGAGCTATTTAAATTAAGCTTCACAGAACATTCTCATGGTTTTTTTTTCCCCCCTATGGGGTTAAAGATCATCACCACCATCTTCAGTGAGGAAGAAGAAGAGAACTGATTATCCTGTCTCTACATTTCAGGCGTCTCCAATCCTAGTTAATTCTTGGCCAAAGCTCTGCTGCTGTCGGACATTGTCTCCTGGTAGTTCTCTGAATTTTAATCTCATAAATGAGACCTTTACTGCTTGTCATACACAAGGAGAGCATGAAGAATGACATCAAAATTTCTACTTTTCATTCACTGACCTTTAAAAAACTAACATCATTACTAGCCCCAGATTCTGGAAGTTACTGAACAGCTTTGAAAGCCCTAAAGAAGTTTACCAAGTTTTCCAGATAACTCCATGGTGTTGTCCGAGGTGAGATCTACAGATGTTTTAGTGTCGAGAGGCAGAAAGAAGATGAGAGAATGAGCTGAAAGATCGAGGTGCTAATCTCACAGCTGCCATTTAGGTGGGATCCAGGATTTTTCTTTGCTATAAAGGACACTGGGACAACTGGTGAAATCACTATGGTCTATATATTATGTAATAGTATGTATCAATATTAATTTCCTAATTTTGTTTTTAGGAACTACACATTAAAGAACTTAGGAATAAAGAGGGACAATGTTTGCAACTTACTCTAAATAGTTCAGGAAAAAAGAGAGGGGAAATAATGAAGCAGATAGGATAAAAATTAGCATTTGGGAAATCTGAATAAAGAGCATAAGGAAATTCTTTGTACTTTTCTTGCAACTTTTCTGCTAGTCTGAAATTGCATCAAAATGAAAACTTAAAATAAATCCTAGGTATAAAATTGGCAATCGGTAAATATTGTAAATAGTCACAGAATGCCACTTTACCTTCTTGTGGACATAGTATCCTCATGTGTAAAACAAGAGAGAGTTGAACTAGAAGATTTTTTATACATCTAGCCATCCCCTAGTGCCTCTGATTCCACTGTTATCTAAATAATTTATTACCTAGATAATAAATTATTTTATTTAGGTAATAAATTACTTAGATAATAATTTTCTTGTAATATATGGAGAAAACAGTAATAGTAGTAAACATGATTCCTGCCTTCAAGAAGGCTAAAGTGATAACACAGGGGTTAACAGGGGTAAGTGTTCAGGATGAATTTAAACTAATTGGAGAAACTTTCTAGACGATACGAGTTTCAAATGAAATCTTAAATGCAATAAAGACATAAATTAGCAATTAAGCTAGAGAAGCGTTTTTAAGGGGGCCACTCATTTGAACAGAGGCATAGAAGCAGGCCTGAGGGAGGGAGTCTTTTGCCTGGAAGACCAAACAACTTTGTGTAGGATGGGTGAAGCTTGGCTAGTCAACAGGTCTGCACCATTCCATCAGTTTCATAAAACCACACATGAGAATGCAGCCACGGCATGGGAGCCAGTGACAGAGTATTCTCCCAGCCTGGTAGGAAACCTCTAATTCAACAGGCCACATGCAGTGTATTAAAATCTTTGAGATAGTCATCTAGGAGCACAGACCTCCTCCTCCAAGCACATACCCAATACAACATCCAAAAGGTCAAGCACTGGATGCAGTAGACACATTGTTCTGACCGCAAAGTAGGCAAGTCTCATTCAGAGCTAACATAGATAGGGGAACTCTTTTCCCCATTCTGCAAAGTCTTCAGAAAGGTTTCGTGTTCTATACAGCATGTGTATGTTCAGGAGGGAGGGGGTTGTTTTTAATAACGACCTAAACTCACATAAGCAGCAGCAATTCCAAATACTAAGTAAAACGTTTTTATGAACTCCTCATTACTAAGGATGACACACAGAGTTGGGCAGGAAACACAAATGAGATTTTTTAAAAATCATTTGGTCAATTAACAATTATTTAATTAGAAAATCATGTACCTACAACTGTGCTCGTGATACTTAACACATACAGATCCCACAAAGGGAGTCATAGGACAAGTTTATAAGGATGGGATTTATCACCATCCACATACATGGTGAATGTACTTTTATTAGTATTACCTATAAATCATATTTGGAATACCAGGCATTCCTCCTGAAATGCTCTGAGTTTCCACCATGGAAGGGGGTATTTATTACAATTCAATTCTCCAGGGATTGACATAACAATATTCATATAAGTACAATATTCACCAAAATAGTATGGAGTTAAAAGAGTTATTTTTATTCACTAAAACAGTCTGGGGAATAGCTTAAGTTAAGCCTTCAAAAATAAAATGTACTGTACCCAATCCTAGCAATAAAGATTCCATAGAAGCTGCTTAGAGAAAGATTTTAGATTAAAATTTAACCTATCACATTCTGTTCTTCACTTTAAAAAAAAAATGATAAACTCTGTCTTTAGGCTTCCATTTTTAGTGTTAAAAAAAGAACACTGATGAAATAAACTTCATTCACTTAATTTGAAAATCAGATACAGACTTCAAAATTTGAAATTTGAAAGGAAAGATACTTGCTGGTTGATTTCTTTAAAGAACTTAGCTATCTGAGAGAACTGCTTACATCATCAATGAGACCTTTATTGGATTGATAAGTTATCACATGATATAAAACTTTATAACAAAAGCAGTCATATGGAAGGAATCTGACTGTGATGATTTGAAATCTTTTTCTTAATCTACAGTGTTTAGACTTTGCAGGTTTTCAATGAGTATAATTTGGAACTACAGTACCACACACAGAAAAAATGCTCAAATGCCAATTGGCTGAAGGATTGAATGACTTAAAAAGGCTGGCTCCTAAGGAATAAAATTTTAAAAGTCATTTAAAGGGAAACCAACAACCAAAGATTGAGAAATCTTTTAATTTTATTTGTATTTAAAGTAATAATAACAAAAAGAGTTTTGTTGCTATTGTTTTTAATTCCAACAATTAATAGATTTGGTGGATATTTCTTTTTGTGTAAAACACTTCTTTTATACCAGACTAGAGGCCTGATGCACAAAATTTGTGCAAGGGGGTCCGCCCCTGCAGTCCTGGCTTCATCCGGAAGGTTGTCTGGAAGGATGTCTGGAAGGTCATTTGGCTATCTGGTCTAATTAGCATATTACGCTTTTATTATTATAGATACCTTATATTTAAATGTATGTGAACACTTAAGTTTTAGGTCTGTGTCCAAATGCTAAGATCAGAAAAAAGAATGTGCCCCAAATAAATCAAATTGAAGCTAAGAATAAATCCATATGTATATTTTCTTATTTCCTTGAAAAGTATTGCACTTGCATCTGTCTTACTATCAGTGAGCTTTCTTTTCTGGAGTAATGGCTCAGCTCCACTCAATATGTACAAACTCTTAACTATTCCATCCCTAAGAGCAAGCTGGGCCTGACAGGGCTATGGGAGCTTCCAGTCACTTGGTGCCCGTACTGAGTAATTGAGTCACTGCAAGCAGTTTCTCCCCGCTAGAATCTAGAGTTGATTCAAAACATCTAAGAGTTTCCCTAATCTCGATGTACAGCATTTTTAAAGTGCCCTTTTATACAGGCTATTTAGCACTTTATAAAATATCAACTGTAGACAAGGTTATCTGGACCTGATTTTTGGTAGTAAACATGATATAAATTTTTTGGAATGAATGAATGAAAATGAATATTGAGTGAGGATATATCATCTGAGATGTACTAGGGTATAAAGGGCTTTGTATTCTCCACAGGAAAGGGTGAGGGAAGTCTATAACAAGGCAAAAGCATAAGGAAATCACTAGGAAACAAGTTCAAGCTATGCAGTGCTTATTCCCTCTCACCATTAGAAAGACTGCAAGCTCTCTGCAAATAGTGCTGTCAGAGGCCTTACTCACAAGTGCCCTACTCAAGGCCAGGTAAATGGAAGGAGCAGAAACTCCAGCTAAAGAGAGTGAGGCTGCTTGCTATCATGGATGAAAATAAGTTGATGGTTGGTTGCTCTTTCAATTTTCTGAGAGAAGCCAAAAGTCTGAATTTTTATGTACAACCCTCTTGGTTCTAAGTGTTAGCTCTGTATTTTTTTTTTTTTAACACTATGAGGACTTAACAAAACACAACTATGGGTCACACTCTGCCGAGGACTGTACTTTCATAACCGCCAATCTAAATCTTTCTACATATCAAACAAGAACTCACTGCTTATTTTACCTAATCTTCAAGTCTGGCAAAAGACGGAAGGTGAGAGTAACAAAGCAGTATCTAAAAAAATAAGTTAAAACAGGAATACAAATGGGAAAACCAAATATAACTTTAAGTGGCTAAATTCCAGTAAGGGCTCATATAATATTAAGTCCTTGATACCCTCAATCTCTGTAATTATGCTCAAACTTCAGTTGGCAATTTGTTTCCTCCTATGTTATCACCCATATTCTCACTCCCTAATTTGCCCCTAACTCTTCCTATTTATTAACCGTGCCATATATGTCTTCTTTTCTTTTTGTAAATAGCTACAAATTCTTTTGGAGAGAGGTGGGACATAAATAAATTTCAGAAAATAAAGTCTTCAGATATTCATGATATTCTAATTACAGGCAACTATATTACTATATTTAGCAGCTACATATTTTTAACTCAAGAAGTGATCTCTGAGGGGTGAGATTTTTCTGAAGCAATAAATGTTATTACTGAACAAAATCTATATCAAAATTTATCATTGGAAAATATTGGAAGATCTTATTTCAAATAATTTCTATTCTTGAGACTTTAGCAAAATTAGACAAGAATCCTAATTTGAGCACCCCATTAAAACACATGTATACACACACCCATTAATTACCATGTAGAAAAATAACCTAAACATTCCTATAAATTTTTATAAAACCACTTAAACTTCTACATCTCTACCTCAATTTTAATCCTCATATTTCAGTATATTTAGAACTCTCTTAAAAATTCTACATAGTAGGTGAAACCATAAATACTTTTGGAGCAGGGACATCTCTCTAGAGAAAAAAGCAATTAAAATAATAGTTTGCCCTATAAAGTAAAGGTAAATACAAATATACAAAGGATAAAGCAATGACATGCGAATTTCTTCATATTACAATAAGATGCATTTAAGTTCTTGTCATTAGCAAATTAAACAGGCCTCCTATATTACATCTACCTATATAAACAACATAACCTGTGAACTTCAGTGCAAAAAGACTGCTTGGACATGCCAAGAAAAACACACAAATATATTATTTTCAATGCACTGACAAAATGGTATAATATACATATTTACATATATATTTATATATTTACATATATATGTATTTATATATGCATATAAAGTCTTTCAACTTTGAATATCTAAATCATATATATGTAAGTACCATATTCTGTTCTAAAATAATGTCTCAGTGAGGATCATGAGAGGGAAAACAGAACTGGATATGCAAAAATTATTAGTACATATATAAGTTGTCTAACTGACATTTTTATAAATCTACCACTACTTTGCTTTTTATTACACATGCTAAACAAGCAGATGATAAGTCTGTAAACTCTGAGTTAAACTCCTTTTTCATTTAATTGTCCCTTTGGAATTACTGGCTTTTAAATCCCATACTGTAGTTGCTTCATCTTAGAAACATGTGCCAGTCTTTCATTCAGGTTCCCGGGCTATGTTCCAGGAGGCAGTAAACATTGATTCCTTTTAAAAAAATTATTTAATTAGTCATTTGCATTTTATTTATACAATGTAATATGACCTGGTTTAATTTTAGATTCTTCTAACATGAGCCCTTAGGTCTACAAGAATCTAGATCTGACCATCTTCAAAACAAATATGGCTGGTGATGTGCAGAGATGTGAAATGACTTAGAAAGAGGCCAAGGACACAAAAGAAAGAGAACCAGAGAATAATGCACCTACAATGGCAGCCCTCCCTAGGCACTGAGATCAGGACCCCTTCCTTCTTCTAAAGAGCAAATGGTCCAAAAAGGAGGTTTCCCCAGAAGTTATTTCATGGCCTTTCTAGATGGTCTCCTTGCATCCAAAATTTTCTCTTGCTAAATGAACCTCCATTTGTACCCCACCCTCTTAGCTCCAAGCCTTCTTTTTCATTAAAAACAAGCCCATGTAAAACAGGTAACATCAAAATCTGTTAAGGGTGTCATTCTTTCCACAATGAAGGATGAGGATTTGATGGCAGTTTTCTGAAAGGGCAAAGACAGAGCTAGAGATTTAGTGCACTGGGTAGATGGAGGGAGACTAAGAAGACTGAAAAGAAATGTCTCCTGCACAGTTCTGGAACTTTTCTTGTGCAGGGCATCTCTTCCTAGTCAGGAATTCATAATAAAAGGCTGACCTCCAGCTACTGAAGACAAATGACTGTGATTTTTATATATCCTCTGAGACACACACATAAACACACAAAAAGTTCTTAACCAAGGCACTCCACAGCACATGACAACCAGGAACTGCCATTTGTTGCTCTCTCAGAGCTGCCAGGATAATCGACCCACCTTCCGATTCTTAGGATTATATCTATTCAAGTCCCCACTGTATTGGACATGGAATACATTTTCAAATCCCAAGTACTCCCCCCTTAAATAAATTCCACAATAAAGGGAGGCAGCCGAGGAAGTGAAACAAAGTTAAACAGGGATCGAAGGTTTCTTTTCCGTCAACATCATGCAACAGAGCGTGCTGGCTGACAGGCTGAATGCATCAAATATTTTTCAAGCTCTCTATATAAATATGGCCCCCAAAGTTTACACCCCAATAAAACACATGTTGAAAACACCAATCTCACTGTGTTCTGCTTATCCACTGAGTATTATCATCTTTGCCAGTTTGATAGGCAAAAATAACTAAATAAATAAATCGCCATTTAATTTATATTCCCGAATTCAGTGAGGTCAAGCATTTTCTTAAAAGGCTTATTTCTACTTTAAAAGTGGTCTCTTCATGAGTGTCTATGTATTAGCAGCTTATGGCCTTGGTTCCATTTTCATAAGGTGCAGCATTAATACAGCAAGACAGGGGTCCACAGGATCAAGAGACATATTTTAGACCTACACCTTGCCATTAACTGGCTGGATCACTTGGGACTAATCACTTCAAATAGATCAAAAGCTTTCAAATTTTGGTTGACATAGTCAAGAGAATTTTACCCAGAGTCCAATGTATAAAATAGTTAAAAGTGAAGGTGCTAGGGCTAAAGCAGGGACCTTACCTGTATGCACCTGACCCCCACAGCATCTGAGACCCCTTGGAGGAATCTTAGGGTTCTGAAGAATAAAATAAAACACTGCCAAGCTTGTTGATTTCTAAGATCTCTTTCAGATTCTATGAAATGAATCTTTCCCAGGGTTGGTTTAAAAGGAAGCTTTAAAAAGCACACTTAAGATGTGGTGAGTTCAGAAAACCAGCGTCCTAGAGGCACGGTAAGAAGCCTTCATATGGACAGTATTTCTAGTGAGTCTGAAGGGTGTTTTTTTCTGTCTCTGAAAACGTAGTTGGTGCAGAGAAAAAAAGCAATACTGAATAGGCGGTGTGACAGGAAGACAGGAGTATCCTAATGCGGAATGTTTCCAGCAGATGCAGCAGCTATTCTTCAGAATTCACTAACTCCCATCACAGGTTGGATCCTGGGTGAGACAAATCAATGTGAAGTATTTCCTCTTCAACTCTTCCAGCTGAAGCTGAGAGTCAAAGCACATTGATTATCACTACCTTCAGGGAAATATAGTGATTTATGGAGCAAAGCCAGCAATTATTACATCCTTTATACATAACAGTTTCTTATTCTTAAAGATATGTTATTTCCATTCAATATTATTTTGTAAATTATGATTGAAAAATAAAATTTAAAGTTCTTTTTAAAAAAGGACATACTTTAAGCAATAAATTAAAAAAAATAAAAATAATAAAAATAAAAAAGGTGTTATTTCCAAGTGAACTTGAATGACTCTGGTCAGTTGCATAATAAAGGATGGTTAGATGGGCTAGGTATTTCTATACTGAGATCTGAGGAATGCTGGAAAAGACACCCTGTCCCCACAACGGACTTTGCCTGAGCTATCAACTCACTCTTCTAAGTCACTTCTCTGAAAAATAAGTTACGAAGGAAAAAAAAAGATGGCATAAGAGATAATGTAAACCATAATCACCTATTAGGTTGAGTAGAGATCAGAAACTCCAGGCTAAGAGAAGGTTAAGAAAGAGTTGGGGACCAGAGGGGCGATACGTAGAAAAATGTGGAGCTAGGAGCATCCAGTGCCTATATTGTTGAAAACAAACAAATAGCTATTGAATGCTGTTGAAATTTGCCTGTTTTGTGGTTTTGCCTAGGGCTTTTCCTACATCTATCTTAGATATTCCAAACTTGTAAGTGCACATATGCATGTCAAATGAATCAGTTTAACTCTGATATAAAACAGGAAAATATAAATCCAAATTTCCTGAAGAAATTTGAAAAGTCTGATATACCATTTTCGAGTGGGTAGTCTCATTTTTGATGTACTAGTATATCAATTTATCACATCTTTCACTAAAGACATTTTTAGTTAACTAACCTCCATCCATTATCCATTAATCATATTTCTTTAAAATCACTAAGAAAAAAAACAAAATCTTTAAGGGTATCTAGCATAAACACTAGTTAGTTAAATAAACGTAAGAATCTGAAGATTTGGTTTTACTATTGGGGTTTTTAATTTTACAGTTCCCAACAACTTAAAAGTAGATGTTTAAAGACAATATGAATTTTTTAGGGCTGTAATTACCAGGGTTTTTGTTATACAACTTGGCAAACAGCCATTTTGCAAACACAAAAAGTCACACTTCGTATGAATTACGGATGGTGCAATAATTCACACCTTGGACATTGTTTCGCCTCAATATCTTACTGCTTCATTAAAGATGTTTATATTTGGATAGTGTGCAAATGTTCAGCATAAAAGACAGAATCCAAATGTGGGAACCAGGCAAGAGAAACTTACTGGTAATTTGAAAGCACTGGGGCTATTAATAAGGAGCAAGCTAAAGAGTTCCTCTTCCTTTCACTGTTTAGAAGTATGCCCCAGAGATATGCATGCGTTTTCTTTTAAACTATTAAGACATTACCTAAAATAACTTATCATCAAATTATAAAGTATGTGCAAGTAATCTCCAGCTTTCAAAGATGCTCTATCCTAAAATTCCCTTATGTAGGTTAGCAATACATCCCTGTTTATCTGGGATAGTCCTGGGGTGTTATTAATAGCTCCCCCGTCTATTCTCGAAAGTGCTCAGTTTAAATGATAAATTATTTGGAAACCCTATTTATTAAGTATCTCTAGTTTTTAACCCAGGATACAAACTCCCAATGAGAGAAAAGAAATATAAGCCATTTCAAAACCATCTTCTGAAATTAATTTCTAGCAACAGAAATGAAATACCCATGTAATAGTGTTTCTATGAAGAAGTTGACTTGAAATTCTTGATACTTGATACTTCTCCATGTCCCTACATCATCTTCTTGGACCTGCAACAACATTAATTTTGCCACTTGATAGATACCTGATTTAGAGATTCCTCCAAGTTACCAACGGTTACCATTTCAAGGCTGAGCTAAAGAGGGTTAGAGAGGGGCAGAGACAGAGATCCTGGGAGCAGGGCCATACTTAAGGAAGAGAGGGCTACAGGCAAAGAGTATGGGCTGAGTCTCCTATCTACATAATCATCAAAGCTACTTCCTTCCTAACTCAATGGCACCCCTGCCCCATCCTGATGCCTCTACCCCACTCAGCCATGTAGCTGCAGGAAGCAGTATGGCACCACAGAGCACAAGACACATCCTCTTCCTAGCTCAAAGGGCTGCTCATAGTATTTAGCTGCTCTGGGCCTCAGTTTCCTCATCAAACTGTGGAAACCCTCACATAAATTTTTAGGGTTATTTCGGGATCCAATGAAACACTTTTTGTAACATACTGCCCAGTATTGCATATAGCTGAAACCTCTTTTGTGATTTTAATCAGGGGATTCTATCCTTCTTGCCCCACCAGAGAACAGAACCCACTCCTGTAACTTTTTCCTACTCTTCCTTCTCTAAGCAAGAGTAGGCCTATTTTTTTAAAAAGGTCATAAATTCCTCCTATCTTATATGCAAGGCCTTGGGGTGGCAGAATGGCAGGAGTAAAACAGTAAGATCTCAAACTGGTTTTGTTCAGATTTATCCAAGTATGAGTGTTGGGTGGGTGGCATCTTTTCCGTTCTATGACTGCCACTGTCTCCCTGGCTGTTGAGAATGCCACTCTATTTTGGAGGTAAAGGATAAGGGGACTTTCAAGTGCCTTTGGATGTTGAAGTGGGGTTTCCACCCCATGTAGATAAGATGAACTGATGCCTGGAGGTCAGCCATCCTGGGGATGCTTTCTTCTGGTGGTAATGAAGAGGAATTCAAGCATAGCTCCTCTCCACAGGCATCATTCAGAGATACTCTCTCAAGAATCTGTGGGTGTTGTTCATGCTCCATTTATTTCCTAGGCGGACAATAAAACTGACCATGGACAGCACTCTTGAATGCAGACAACCCTTTTTCCTTTGGTCCTCCATGATCAAAGAGGCCCACAGGAACTTCAGGCCTGCTCTAGCCATTTGGCTGCTCTGCCTGCTCCTACCAGTTGCTCTGAGAAAAGCCAGGTACTCCATGACTGTGCTCCATGGCATCTAAGCTGCTACTGCCACGCTATGCCAAAGGCACTACACCATCTGAATCTCCTTCCTATATTTAGACAATATCCCACCTAGCAGAGCCCTCTTTCCCTAGATAAATGAAGAGTGCCATAGAGCTTCCCTGGCTGAATTCTGAAAACAACAAGTTTTACTGAACATAGAGTAGTAAAAGTTTTTTTGGAATGTGATTTGCTCAAGACGGGGCATGTACTCTTCAGCTAGGCCACAGTTCTCATTATTTTATAGTATTATAGTCCACACCTTCTTCAACATATTTAACTTACCTGTCTGGATTCAAGGGACATTTGACTTCTCCCCAATTTTGGTCATTTACAATGATACATTATGGGTCACGGGGTATAGAAAACCTAAATCTCCTCCACACTGTTAGGGTATTTTATCATCAGATAGGACAAAACAGAGACATGAATGGAAACGTGGACAAAACCTGGTGCAGGGGATAAGAAGGCACAGAGACTTGGGGGGACCACCACTGTCTTGAAGAATGTTCACAATCTACAGGAGCTTACCCTCCATCTTCCTCTTCTACATAAACAAGTTCTCCACAAGCCACAGTTCCCCCAGTGAAGAAATTAAAAACCAAAACAATATATTGAATTAGTTATCTATTCCTACATAACAAATTACTCCAAAAAATTAGTGGCTTAAAACAATAAACATGTGTCATATCTCACAGTTTCTGTGGGTCAGGAATTTTGGAGCAGCTTGGGTAGACAGTTCCAGCACAGGATCTCTCGTGAGACTGCAGTCGAATGTCACTGAGCCTACAGTCTCTGGAAAAGGGCTTGTCTGAGCTTGGATGTGCTTCTAAGCTGACCCATTCACATGGCTGGCAAGTTGGTACTGCTGTTAGCAAGAGGTCACAGTTCGCTACATGAGATTCTCCACAGGAATGTCTTTACAATGTGAGTGATTCAAAAGACCAAGCATAAGTTTCTTGGTCTTTTTTTTTTATTAACTAATTTCAAAAGTCACACAAGATCCACAATATTCTAGAATTGGTCCCAAATGTCAGCCCCAATTCAATACAGAAAGGGCCTATACTGGGTATACTGACTAGGAGGTAAGGGACTATGTTGGAGAGAAAAAGGAAGAGTAAAGCAAAAACAAAAGAGAGAAAAAACATTTCTAAAGCAGGAGAAAATACTAAGATAAGAGGAAATTTTGCTGAAGGAGGTTAGACGTAAATGGGTAAGGGGTTTTTTTGGTATGTTTTGTTTTGCTTCTAAGATTTGTGTCTATGTATCATTTACATTTGAGCCAAAATGGACATAATCCTTACTGATGAGTCCAAAAGATATTCTAATGGTAAACATTTATCATGGCAAAGAAAAGCATAAATTTGGAATAATGAAAAGAATAAAGAACTGATGCTCCTGAAAAAATTCAGTTTCCCATAGAATTTTTCAGAATCTCCCCATCTGCCTTCTTTATCGATGCTAAGCCTTTATCAGCATTCAGCTTTGTTTTATTTATACTATTATAAAATGCCAAGAAACACCAGTTTATTGAAATGAATTGTGGGCTTACAATATTTTAATAAAATTTAAAAGATGACACCACAGTTATCATTTTTTTAATTTTTCAAAATTTCAACAATTCTATAGTATTTCAGTGCTATGATACAACAAATAATCTTTTGTGGACTAGAGTGAACAGTTAAGCATAATTTATAGTATCACTTATATGGAAAAATGTGTTCCAAGTTCTGAACTACCAACTTATAAACAAACTTTTAGAACCCAACCCATTTCTATGTAAGAACTACATGAACTGGATGTCAACCTGTGAACTCACCAACAATAGAAAAATTAGCTCACTTAACTATTTCATTCCACTTATTCATTTGTCCATTTATCCACACATGTGTGATGCATGCATGCATGCATTCAGCAAATATTTATTGAGTGCCAACTTTAGCCAGACACTGGGCTGGAAGTGAGATGATGGGAACACTGAGAGTAGATCAATACATGAACTGGCCAGCAGGCAGCCTCTCAGTGGAGCGAACAAACCAATAATTCTAACATTATGTGGCAAATGAAAAAGAATGGGGGAGCCAAAACCGGTTTGGCTCAGTGGATAGAGCATCAGCCTGTGGACTGAAAGGTCCCAGGTTCAATTCCGGTCAAGGGTATGTACCTGGGTTGCAGGCATATCCCCAGTAGGAGATGTGCAGGAGGCAGCTGATCGATGTTTCTCTCTCATCAATGTTTCTAACTCTCTATCTCTCTCCCTTCCTCTCTGTAAAAAATCAATAAAATATATATTAAAAAAATAAAAATAAAAATAAAAAAAATAAAAAAGAATGGGGGAGGGAGAAAGGAAGGAAGGGAGGGAGGGAGGGAGGGAGGGAGGGAGGGAGGGAGGGAGGGAGGGGGAAAATGGTCATGAGAAAGGGGAAGACATTTCAAGAAGAGAGGTCAAGGCCTTAGAAAGAAATAGCTCAGTGTGAACAGGGGACTTGCAAGATCAGTATTCTGAAGAGTGAAGTGCAAAATTTGAGTTAGGTAGATATGAGGCTGGAGATCTGATCATGCAAGAATTAATAGACCATTTCAAGGAAGATAAACCTTAATCTTTCAGCCCCTGTTGGCAAACTTTGATGATGGGTTTAAACATGCAAATGAAATGTTCAGACATATTTTGGTTAGCTCATTCTGGTAACCCTGTAGAACTTGGGTCAGTAAATTACAGCCTGTGGGACTTTGTGTAGCCTGTGAGCTAAGAATAGTTTTAACTTTTCTTAGATGGATTTTAAATGATCAAAAGAAGAGCAATCTTTTGTCACACATTAAATTATGTGAAATACCAATTTTGTTGTGCATAAAGTTTTATAGGAGCACAGCTACATCCATCCGTTTGCATAGTGGCAGTGACACAATCACAAAGGCAGAGTTGAGCAGTTGCAATAGAGACCATATGACTGGCAAGGCATATAGTGTTTGCTACATGGCCCTTTACATTCTGCTGACCTCTGGAACAGAAGATGTATTTTAAAAAGGGAAATCTATAAGATGGCTTCTGCGAATGAATATACCAACTGAAAAATGACAGGGCTGAACTATGGTAAGTGGTAATAGGCCTAGAGAGGACAGGGCAGTTTCATGACATGGGGTATCAAATAAGCAAGGTATGTATGAGATGAGAGGTCTCAAGGTATAATTTCAAGTTTCTATTTTTAACAACTAGGAGCCAGAGGATGCAGAAGGGATGCTAGAAGAATGAGGTGTCCTTTAAGACATTTTGTGGAGATGCCTCAGAGGCTAATGGATATGCATGGGCTAGAAATGTAATGAGCCCTCATCCATTTCACCTCTGTACACTAAAATCCATAAATCACTTTTCATATGTCAAATACAAACTTTGTTTCTCAGCAAATGAATATTTTGAGCAATGACGTGGTGACAATGCTTACCGGACACATGTTTAATTCTGGCTGCAAGAGCAACATCTTCACCCAACAATATTTGTGTAACTGTTTGGCTACTGGTATGTATTACATTTTGGTCTTACTTTTTGTTAACAAAAGAAAAAAAACAGGTGAAAATACAAAGAAAATTAAAGTGTTAACATTAATGATAAGAAATACAAGCATCATAAAAGTCAGAAATTATTAAGCATGTCCAGATCATCACTGGATTTAAGCTGATGAAAGCATGATCCATTATGAAGGAAAATTAATAAATTAAATAAAAAAGTTACACGTTTTGAAAATATCTCTGGTTGAAGATAATGTCTAAAAGGAGAGGTATAATTAGGGGATTTATAATCATTTTTTCACACACATCCCAATGCCTTCTAGAATATATTTGACTATTGTACGTGCAACCATCTGACACATTTTCAAGAACTGTCTAAGGGTAGGTGACCCCCTTGAATTAACTAGGGAGTTAAAGTTGAGAGGATACATAAGATAAGAGTAACCAAAGAAAACAAAAGGAAGGGCTGCTGCATCCCGAGGAAACCAAAGCTAACTGATGAGCAGAGTAAACGGAGCCCACAAGGAAAATTGAAGTAAGATGGCTTGAGAAATACGCAGAGAACCAGAACGTTATACTAGTAGATACCATGACAGAAGGGAATTGGTATCAAGGGAGTCGAGTTTTAAGAAGGAAAATGTTTTGACTGTTTCAAAGAAAGCAGCCACTGTGGCCATTGCCAAGGCCCTCTTCTCTCTCTTCGTTAATAACACCCCACCTTTGCCATGGGAACCACTCTTTCCCCACTTTTTATCACGTGATCTGGATTTACTGATCCTTCCCATAGCTCCAAAGATGGGCTATGCCTGGCTTCAGTCAATCCCCATATTCAGCCAGAGTGAATGATTGGCTCAGTGATGGGCAGAAACCCACGGAGAGACAACTGGAGGGAAGGAGATTTTGCTGGGACTTTTGAGGAAAAAAAAATACATTTTCCCTGTCTTTCCTTGAGGGTTTACTGTGTGGATGTAATGTCTGGAATGGCCGGCAGAGCTGGGGAGTGGAAAGGTGAATAAGTGGCTCTGAGGAGCCTAAGGATAAAGCCAAAACATGGAAGGCAAAGCAAGGACATGGAAAGAAGCCAGGTTCTTGGTGAATCATTTCAGGTACTGGATTAAGCCTTACCTAAGGCCAGCACTCACTTCAGGATTTTCAATTACATGAGTCAAGAATTCTCCACTATGTTCAAGCCACTTGGATTTGGGTTCAATCAGACAAGACAAAGATTCCAACTGATATAGGGGGTTGCTAATGATGGGAAGGAGAGCAGTTTCAATGTATTTGTAGACATATTAAATGTGGATGATCTCTCTTCGAAGAAATTTGAATGAATGAAAGAAATTAGCAGTACCCAAAGGAACAGGTATGGTCAAAAGAGGATTGTTTTTAGTTTGCATTGTTGTTGCTATTGTTCATTATTTGTTTGCTTGCTTATTTATTTGTTTCAAAGTGTAAGATACCTCAGTCTAATTTGAAAACTGATAGAATCTAGAAGAGAGGAGAGCTGAAGGTATAGAAGGGAAAGTGACTAACTGGTACAAGATCCTTCCACTTTCAAATCCTGGAAGAGAAGACTCCATGCTTTTTGTTCACCAAACTTGAAGAAATCTTTAATAGAACTGTCCAAAAAGGGGATCTTAAAAGTTTTCAAGGTGATTTTCAAATAAATTAGTTTTATTTCCTATACTTTTACTGAATACATTTTTTTTAGATCAAAGTCTTTATTCTGGAAAGAAGGTTAAAATGAGGGCCTTCTAAAACCTTACAAAAAAGAATGGCTTAACCAAGAGCTTGTTCACCAAATTTCAGTACACAAAGACTGGCTGGTATCCCCTAGCCTTGAAAGAGGTTTGTTTTCTACAAATAAAAATTACTGTTTCCAATAAAAAGTTATGATCATATAAAACTGAGAATGCCTACCAATAAAAAATGCAGGCATAACTTTATGAACTGCTTAGGAAAATCTCTAATAGTATAAGTGCAGTGGACAATTTAAGAAACCACCATATTCCCAGACCTTTGAGGTCAACAAAATAAGAAAATACTGTATAATCTCTCCCACAGTCCTGTGCTGGGCTGGATGAACTATGAGCCTCAAATTATCAGGTCTAATGGGGAGTTTGAACCATCCATAAATGAAATAATATATCTGTGGAAAATGCAGAATTGTGCTAACTGCCTGAATAAAGATCTTTGATAGATATGAACTCTGGGTCAATTTACGCCAAAGCTGAAATGTTGAACCGTTCACTGAAATGTGACCTGTCAAATCTGGGTACAACTGAAAGATTAACATAGTTTTCACATTTTAATGTGGATACTTGGCATATTGCACTGGGAGGAAGATGGGAGGGACTAAATCCTTGATACTGACAAACAACAACTGTTTAACACCTTTATTTGGACCTTCACATTCCCAGAAACCAAATACATTCTTTGTGTATGGATCCAAAGGGGCTGCAAGCCTATGGAGACCACTTGCCCTTTGAAAATTACAGAATCTTAGACAGGTTGGCATCTACAAAGTCATCACTTTCATTCTCTACCTCTGGGTCACACTTACCAATTCATAATGATTGTGGAGAATAAACCATAAACCTCTTTCTGTAACCCAGTTCAATTTTATGGTTGCGGGGAGCCGGTCCATGCTTGCTGTTTCAAGGGACCTGGCATATATGGCATACTGTTCTTAATATGTTTGCTCACCTTCTTGGCACTATGTGTTTTAACCAAGGTCTATGAGAAAGGTTGTTTCCCCAGGGAGGGATTTTCCCCTGAAGTTAGGGAGGGAATAAAACCTCTTAACTAAGTGCCAGGCGGGTAATTAATCACTTTAACTATGAACAATCATGCTTAAGCTACATAATCTTTACTCCCTGGAATGGAGATAAGAAACGCCCTAACCTTTGGAATAGAGGTTGATAGGATTGAATCAACTGGTATAAATAGAGATGTAACAAGACAGAAAGAGACAGAACTTAGAACACAGAACTAAGAAGACAGAACCAGGAGGCACAGAACCTCCACAGAACGTTCTCTAGAGACAGAAGAACTTCGCTGGAGAGAACATGGCAAAAGATCCTGGACAGAAACTGGCCTCAGAACCTAGAGACAGAACCTAGCGAGAGAACATGGCAAAAGATCCTGGACTGAACCTGACTACAGAAATTGGCAAGAGAATCTGACTAGAACCTGGTGACTGAACCTGGCTAGAGAACCTGGAGAACCTAGCAAGAGAACATGGACACAGAACCTGGCTGGAGAACCTAGCGAGGGAATATGGCTACAGAACCTGCCTGGAGAACCTAGCAAGAGAACATGGACACAGAACCTGGCTGGAGATCCTAACCAGAACTTCGCTGGAGATCCTGACCAGAACTTGGCTAGAGATCCTGGCTAGGCTGCTGATCAACTGAATGCTGTCTCCGTGTCATTCCTTCTTCGCCGACTCCGTCCACACCTTTGGGGACCCCTGGACCTGCTGGGGCTGGACCCCAGCATATGGTCTAACCCAAATCCCCTCACACAGAGCAACCGCATGCTACAGCTGTCTCCCAGAGTCCCCCCCACTGTGGGGTGGGGAAGTGGTCTCTGCCAGCTTTATCTAAACTCTCAGAATGCAAAAGAAACATTTGCAGATTTAAAATGGGCTTTTTTTCCCATTATGCCTTTACCTCAAAACAATCCTTGCAGAGTAATTGAGTGACAGGTTACAAATCTGGGAGGATTAATGATTATTCTTGTTTAAAGTTAATAATAACGGCTAATAACAGCCAATATATATCATGTGCCTTCAACACAGTAAAACCTTTACGAATATTATTCTATTTAATCATCACAGTAATGCTGTACCATAAGTATTTTTTTTTCATTGTGCCTGCACTGCAAATGAAGAAACAGAAACACAAGAGGGGATAAACGGATTGCCCAAGGCCATATAGTTAACGAGTGGCAGAGAGCCACTCAGAGAGGGCAGCCTGGCCAGGGGCCCATGCCTTTTAACCACTGTACTACACTGTATCTGAGAAGGGCAAGAGACAAGGAAGCAAATGGAATGATTTCTTAAGATCACTTTTAGGTCAGTGACTCTATGATTCCAACTTTGCTTTATCTGGCTCAAGTAAAGTACTTCTACCTTAACTGCCACAGAAATCCTATATGTCCCCTGAGCAAAGCTGGGGGCAATGAGAGGGTGCTTAAAACAGCACAGTTAGTGTGTGTGACTCAATAACCATTTTGTTTACCAATAGTAAAATTGCTTCTATTCTACTAACGTCACATTAGCTTCTTTGCCTGCCAAGTGCAGGCCTAACCAGGCCTGCAGTTTTCATTTTAGCTCAACCCCCAGGGGGAAAAGCTTGTATTTGTCAAAGCACATTTCTGCCACACATAAGTCATCTAAGAAACCAGTAGATTTCTAAAATATAGCTTATTTGTATGACTATCAGTATACACTCCCCCAAAGGGGAGCTGACAGTGAAGGGGCTTGGGAATGGGGGGATGGAGAGAATTTCTATTCTAAATCTTAAGACTGCAATGGCTGTGGACAAGTTCTGGTCTTCAATACCCATGTCACTCTGCAGCTCAACATGACGTCAATGGAAAGGGGACTGAGAGAGAACTATGCCTCCAAGCAGCTTCCAAAGAGTTGTCTTAAGAATATAAAGTCTACTAAGTTGCTCAATGTGGTGTAGCATGAGTGTTTGAAAACAAGTGTGCTATTCTCCTCGTGCTGAAGTGGGCAACATTGGAAAAGACCGTTTCTACTCAGGGCCCTCTTGTGAGCGGTGATTATGCAATTCAACCATGTCCTCATGCTCTTTATAAAGTGTGAATCAAATTTTCTGTCAGGGAATAGTATTTTCCACACTCATGTAGAGAATAATTTGAAAAACCCTGGTGGCTTGCCAGTTTTAAAATAGTCTAACTCTATGTCACCAGGGAATATGTCATTGTTTCGCCCAAAGCCCAAATCTCCACAGGCCGGGAGACGGGGCGCTGTGGGGGCTGATTCTCGATGACACTGACATCCATCACCTTGTGTGTACTTCAGCAGACATGAACCTGTGACTAGAAAGCCTCTGGCTTCCATGACATTCCTTCCCATAACTTAGGCCAGGGGTCCTCAAACTACAGCCCACGGGCCACATGCAAATACAAATATTGTATTTGTTCCCGTTTTGTTTTTTACTTCAAAATAAGATATGTGCAGTGTGCATAGGAATTTGTTCATAGTTTTTTTTTAAACTATAGTCCGGCCCTCCAATGGTCTGAGGGACAGTGAACTGGCCCCCTGTTTAAAAAGTTTGAGGACCCCTGACTTAGGCTGTCAGAATGGGAAAAGGTCTGAGTACCCAACTTCTCTGACAGTGCAGTCCTTCAAGTAAAACACTACTGAGCATGCCTAGTACTCAAGCTACTGTCCTTGCTAGGTATGCTGGAAACACACATAAAAGTGCCTTTTTAAAAAATAACAAGAAATAGACAATAATTACAGAAGTTCTAAGATGTTCTTCCTCCACTAAAATGGATGCCGATGCTTACTTTGAATACCTCTGAACTAAACCCCATCCCTTGTTTTTATAGATGCATTCAACTCAAAGAGATAAAATTACTTCCAATAGGAATTACCAAGTTCACCTAGAGCCCACATCTCTGGACACTTGATCTATGCTCCTTCCTAAGGTTCTCAACAATGGCTTGTGCCACCCTTCAGGGCATTTAGAAGCACAGGCAGTATCTGGCTTTGTCATAATGTCCGGGATGTGTTGCAGGCATTAGTGTGTGCCAGGGAATACCTAACATCCTGCAGAACAGTCCTCCACATAAAGAATCCTCTACTCTAAAGAGTAATACAGCCCCCATTGGGATCAATCCTATAAAGATGGGCTTCCTTGCCCCAAAAGAAACGTCATCATGACAAGTCTATGTTATACTCATCACACCAGCCATGCACTTAGATTCTTATAAGTCACATTCATTTCCATTTCACATTTCTCCACCACATTAATCATGATATTTGTCGAGAGACTCATTGCTAGAGCCAATCCCTGCCATTTTATGTTCCTCTCTGCCAGGGTTTTTTAATCTCGATACTATTGACATTGTGGGCTGAATAATTCTTTGTTTTGAGGGCTGTCCTGTTTGTTGCAGATGTTCAGCAACATCCCTGACCTCTATCTATCAGAATCCAGTAGCATCCCTCCAGGTATGACAATCAAATGTCTCCAGGCATTACCAAAATCACCCACAATTGAGACTTACTGGTCTAAGCTAAGGCTGCAACTACACAGGCATAAATGAGATGGGGCATCCCATCACCTCATCTTTTTTGTGTGTGCGTCACTATCAGGCTATGGTTTGGCATGAAGACAGAGTACATAATTCACAGGACATAGAGATGATGTTTTGTTCAGCTTGGTATTTCCAGTCCAATATAATGCCTGGCACGTAGAGGCACACGTAAGTATTTACTGAAAGAAAGAAGCCTTCTTCAGAACAATACATACCTTAGTTAACTCAAGTCTTAATAAATGAGCCTAATTCCAGTAACAGAAGCCCCAAAGACCTTCCTGAGAAAACATTAGAAAGTGCCTATCAGAATAGCTTTGCAATAGGTAAAGGATTTGTGATGTGGTTAATCACTCCATCTCTGAACAACCCAACCAGAAAGTAACCATCAGATTATCATGCCTCTCGTTATCAGTGAAGTCCGGCATCCAATTGCCTTCCCTTGTTTGCGGTGGCCTTAGTTTATCTTAAAGTCCTTTTGTATTATCTGGGAAAGCATTTGAATTGCCAATCTGAAAACAAGGCTGTACAACATGCTTTGAATTAGAATAAAATTTCAAATTTGGTCTGCTTAAATTCATATCCAGCAAGCTATTTATGACTGCTCAGCATGATTTTTTTTTAGAGCAAGCTTTACCGAATCACCCTGGGGATTTTTTTTCTTATATTGAGATTCTACACTCCAGAAAACCTAAGTCTTAAGTTTAAAAATAAGCAAGACTCCCTGGAAAATGACAGACCTTCAAACTGCAGAAAGAAACATAATACTTACCCTGCTAGTCCAAGGAAAAAGGGCACCTGCAGGCCCCACCAGGCTCCACATCCTGACGCTGCCTCACTTGCCCAATCCTATTTCCCACAGCTGTGGCCAAGCCAGTCTCCTCATGGTCTCACCAATAAGCTATATCACCTTTGGGCTTTCTCTTGTGTTGGCCTCCAACCTGGAATGTCCCCATTTTCCCTCTCCCAAAGTAAACACCATACAATCATACTTACCTTCCCATCCAGGAAGCTGTCTCAGACACCTCCAACTCTCAGACACAATCCTCTCCTCCAAGTGGCTACCATACTTGTAATCTGTAGCACACCCTTCCCCACTTAATTAAACCCTATCTTACAGGGTGAGGCTGCGGCTGCCTATCGATTAAATCGGTCTCCCAAAAAGACTACATTCCCTGAGCATCTATGCCACCCATGTCCCACCTGAATCTATCCTGGTCACATGGTAAGTGCTCAGTAAAAATTTGTTCCCTGAGCTATTCCAGACTGTGCTAAAGGTATGAGTGTGTACACTGTTATTTATGTATATTTCTTTTTTATTCCATGTCATCTGTGTAAATTCAAAGTCTACACTTTGGGCCCCACTCTAACAAAACTCACAAAATGGGCTCTCACTGGGATCGCTTAGGGGCAGTGGTTTTTCACACACACTCACAGCACAGAAACAGTCCCACCAATCTTTTTCACTATCTAGCCCATCCCTTGTGCTGTGAGGTAAGAGACACTGTTACTAACTGCCAGTTCACAACATCAGGCGGTGGGATAAAAGGGTATTCAGCCTTGGTTAAAGTCAGCCCTTAAGAACAAGGGTCATACAAGATCCACTGCTAGTAGGAATGTCAAATGGTGTAAAAACTTTGCAAAACAGTTTGACAATTACCTAAAAAGTTAAACATCACACCCATTTATTTTTTTAATTTAACAGAAAATAACAAGTGTTGGAGAGGATGTGGAGAAATTGGAACTCTGGTGCAGCCACTATGAATAACCATATAGAGCAGTGGTTCCCAATCTTATTTTGGCCATTCCCCACCTAAGCATCTCTAAAACCCTGATGCCCACCCCCCCACACACACAGACTGTGACATATAATTCTTATTATTAAAAAACTCTTATTCACGTAGAGGAAGCCTAAAAGGCCATTAACTTAGTCTAAACAAGCTTCCAAAGAACATGGCATCCATTAAAGAGAAAAATAAAAGAACAAAAGGACAGTTGAAGTACTGAGGAAGAAAGCACCAAGAAACTATTAAAAAAAATAATAATATGAAGTGATATGAAAAAATAGCAAATAAAGTTTCAAAACGTATAATAAAGAACTGAAGTGCATAAATGTCACAATATATATTTATATACTGTATATGAGGCCCCCAGAACCATAAGAAATGCAAAAATATCACTGTTAATAACTCATTCTCGAATTGCCCCCCTTAAAAATCAAATTGCCCCCCTGAAGGGCGTATGCCCCACATTGGGAACCACTGGTATAGAGGTTCCTCAAAAAAAATTAACAAAGAACTACCATATGACCCAGCAATTCCATTTCTGGGTATATACACAAACAAATGAAGGCAGGGTGTCGAAGAGATATTTGCACACCCATGTTCATAGCAGCATTAGTCACAATAGCTAAAAGGTGGAAGCAACTGAAATATCCATCTACCTATGAACGGGTAAACAAAATGTGTCATATACATACAATGGAATACTGTTGAGCCTTAAAAAGGAAGGGAATTCTGACATATAATACCACATAGATCAATGGTTCTCAACCTTCTGGCCCTTTAAATACAGTTCCTCATGTTGTGCCCCAACCATAAAATTATTTTCATTGCTACTTCATAACTGTAATGTTGTTACTGTTATGAATCGTAATGTAAATATCTGATATGCAGGATGGTCTTAGGCGACCCCTGTGAAAGGGTCGTTTGACCACCAAAGGGGTCGCGACCCACAGGTTGAGAACCACTGACATAGATGAACCTGAAGACAAATACTATATAATTCTACTAGAGTAGTCAAATTCATAGATAGAAAGTAGAATGGTGGTTTTCAGAGGTTGAGGGGAAGGAAGAATGGGAAGTTGTTATTTAATTGGTATAGAGTTTTACTTTTGTAAGAAGAAAACAGTTTTGGATATTAGTTGCATAACAATGTGAACATATTTAGCACAACTAAACTATATGCTTAAAAATGGTTAAGATGGGCCCTGGTCAGTGTGGCTCAGTTGGTTGGAACAACATCCCATAACACCAAAAGGTGGTGGGTTCTACTTCTCATCAGAGCACATACCCAGGTTGCGGGGTTGGGGCACATTCAGAAGGCAACTGGTCAGTGTTCATGTGTCTGTCTCTCTCTCTCTCCCTCCCTCCCCCCCTCCCTCCCTCTCTCTAAAATCAATTTTTAAAAATTTATAATGGTTAAGATGGTAAATTTTATGTTCTGTGCATGGTGAAATTAAAATGGTGAAACAATTACATTTTTTTAAATGTATAGTTAAACATATATTTCCCCTGTAATCTCACTCTTAGATATCTACCTGTGATTAATGAAAATATACATCAACAGAAAGAACTGTACATGAATTTATATAGCAGCATTATTCATAATAGCTGAAAAGTGGAAACAACTCAAATGTCCACTAACTGGTAAATGGGTAAATAAAATTCAGCCCTAGCTGGTTTAGTTCCGTGGATAGAGCGTCAGCCTGCGGACCAAAGGGTCCCAGGTTCAATTCTGGTCAAGGGCACATCCCTTGGTTGCAGGTTCCTCTCTGGGCCCTGGCCCTGGTTAGGGCACGTGCAGGAGGCAACCAATCCATGTGTTTCTCTCACATCAATGTTTCTCTCTCTCTTTCCTCTCTTTTCCACTCTCTTTATAAATCAATGGGAAAATATCCTCGGGTGAGGATTAAAAAGAAAATCCATACAATGGAATGTGATCAAATATAACGGAAGTACTGATACTTCCTACAACATTAATAATGCTTAAAAACATTTTGCTACATGAACAAGTCAGACAGAAAAGACCACATATTATATGATCCCACTTGCATAAAATACCCAGAAGAGGCAAATTCATATAGACAGAAAGTAAATTAATGGTTGCCTGGGACTGGGGGTGGGAGCAGGGATTAACTGTAAATGCACATGGGGAATCTTATTGCCCTACAACATGTTCTAAATTAGTACATTACAAACAACAGGATTATAGTCATAGTTGTCCAATCTTATAAATTTACCAGAAGTCATTGGACTGTGCCTTAAAGGAGTGAGTTGCATATAAAATTATACCTCCATAAAAATTATAAAAACAAATAACAAGGGTCACTGATATGCTTTCTTCACAGGCTGACTTCCATTTCTTTTCCCCCAATGGTGGGGTTTGAGAAGCTTCCTATTATGGACCACAGCTTAATTTCAGAACCATACTTGATTGATCACACTTGGAAATGGGGATGGATCATCAAATTCACTCAGTCATTTAATAAGCAAATACTTAGAGAGGCACTGTGCTGAGCACTTGGAGAAAAACAGGAAACAAGGCAAATGTGCTCTCTTGCAGGTCCAGGGCTGAGAGTTACAAACACATAAGCAGGCCAAATAAGGCAGTGTAATATGTTCTACAACAGGAGGACATATAGGCATGACAGTGCACATAGGTGGGGCACCTCACCTTGACTATGATATCAGGTATGATATCAGGGGTCCTGAAGAAACTAACTTTAAGATGAGGTCTGAAAAGGAAGTTTAGAAACAAAGATGAGGCAGGGGTGAGAAATAGTTATCCATGCAGAGGGAACAGCAGGCCTAGAGGCAGGAGAGATGGAAGATTTGGAGAACTGATGCTACTCAATCACAATGTGAGGGTGGAGAGTGGAAAGAGAAATTTTAGAAAAATAAACAGGGATCTGATCATAAAGAGCCTCACAGGCATATTAAAGAATTTGGGCTTTATCCTAAGTGGCATGAAGCAATAAAATGTTTTCAGCAAGTGAATTAACATGATCAAATTTGGAGTTTGATGGAGAGATAAAATGGGAGTAGTCAAAACTAGAAGCGAGAAGATCCATTAGGAGGCTGTTACAAATTGATAGTGGGCAGGGCCTAAGAAGAGACAAAAGCTGCCATGACATGGGAAGTGGCTTATTCCTGCGTGCCTTCCATCCATTCACATGGAGACCAGGTTCTCCTATTGCTAACCAGATTAAAGCATTTATTCCAGCCCCTTCTCCAACTGTTTCTTTTGACTCAGACGCTCCCCATGCTTTGTCCTTAGCCTGTCTAATCCTTATGAATTTTTTTCCCACTTAGTTTTCTTTCAATATTATTTTGTATTTGTTTCCTTATGCATTATTGATGTCTTTAGAAGCCCTTCCTCCAGAAAACCATCCTAACAACCCAGCCACACCCTAGGCTAGAGCCTCTCCAGTATGCTGCCTTTGAAACATGTGCTCATTCTCTACACAGCATACATTATACAAGTGTACATATATTGATCTGTTTTAACACTACATGAGTGCTATCCAATAAAACTTCCTATAAAAACAAAGATATTTTATATATGCCCTGCCCAATATAGCAGCCACCAGCTTTTAAGCACTTGAAATGTGGCTACTGTGACTAAGGAACTAAATTTTTAATTGTATTTAATGTTAATTAATTTACATTTAGATTTACATAACCACATGTGGCTACCATATTAAACAACCATTATTAGGCTTTATAATCTGTAAACACAGACACTGTGTTACCTTGCTTATCACTGAAACTCAGGCATATAGAATAGAATAGCACTGGGTATATAATAGGAACTTGATAAACATTTGTGAGTGAATTAATGATATACAGAGGCTCAGAGTACTAATAATATTCATTCATTCATTCATTCAGCAAACACCATCAAGCACCTACAAGGTGCCCAGTACTGTACTCGATGCCAGGGTTACAGATCAAGTCCCCTGCTTTTGTGATACTTATACCTTAATGGGAAGGCAGAAAATAAACGTTAGCAACACAAAAACAGTTTCTGAGACAGAGATGCCAAAAAAATAATGCATGGTAAAGGGATAGAGAGTGATGGAGGGAGTGTGCTGGTTTTCATGAGACTTTACCTCACTGATAGAATCTGCCAGCGCCTCTGCTACCCCAGCATACGGCATTCTAGCATATATCAAATAAACTCATGACGAAAGTTAATGGAATAAATTCAACAGAAGGTAAGATAATTGCTCAGAAATAAATTTTGCTTTCTGATCATCTTGTCATAAAAGCTTTTAAGTATGCATTTTTGTGGAAAGAAGGCAGTGGCAAAATTGACCCATATTTTGTTTTAAAGCTATTAATGTGTCAAATAGCCCCTGAAAGCAGAGAATTTCTACAAATTTTGGGGGGAAACACCTTCTAAATTACTTAGTGTTATAACATGTACTACTGTTTGTAATACTTTAAACAATAAAATAAAATTTAAAAAAAATATTGAAAATTAAAAAAAAATCTCCACCTATAACATGTGTCTTCTGTTTTGCAATTAAATTCACCCCACATTTACTGAGCATCTCCCTAAGTGTGAGGGCTGTGCTAGGCCCCAGGACAGAAACCCAGTGGTGCCTGGCTTCCACGAGAAACCACACAGTTAACAAAATTTTAATTTAAAAAAAAAACCACCACAATGTGGTCAGAGCATGTCACACCATTTTCGTTCTTTTAGTTTTCATTTGGCTTCCTGTATGTTCTTTATCCCTGGTCAAAAAAATCTCCAAAGATGCTGTATTCTTTCCTAAGACCAAAATTATTTCATAACTTCTCATCTTGCATAAAATGAAATTTTCCTTAGCTACTGCATCAACTAACACCACTGAGATGACAAATCATGTAGCTGGGAAACATGTCAAAATCTAAAGTGCATTTTGCAGGCTGGGGGAAAAAACTGTAAGGCTAATCATTTAACCAAGAGGAGATTCCCCAATCGAATCATCTGGACTTTAAAAATATTTGCTCACCTTTCCTGGTTGTAAAAGTTAAGTGAAACTGGGCAGGACAGCACTTCTGTAGGCTAAAAGTCCTGCATAGATGGTCATAGAATTAAAATGATGACTCTGCACTAGTTGACTGGTGCACAGGTTAAGCCAATATTAAAAAAGCAGAGAAGAGAGCTGGAAAGCTTAACCTCATGAAGACAGACAAAACTGCGCTGAGATCATTTCTAGCCTGCTCCTTGGAAAAGAAGATTAATATGCAACCTAGAATAAATGCAGGTTCAAAGCCTCCCACATCACCTCTGAAAGCCTCCAATTAGAACTCGTCTAAACTTCAGCATCCACAGTCACTGGTCACATGCTTGCCTGAGGGGTCAGGGAAGAGACATGCATATGTATGTATGCATGTGTGTGCATATGTGTGTACATATAAATATGTGTGCATTTATATACACCGTCAGATAGAAAGAAAGTTCACCTCTTACGTTAATTTAGGATGGTAAGTTTTTATGCAGAATAACATATGGCTTATCATTTACAGTGAAGGAAAAAATCTATTTGGCCGTATTGCCACTCTATTAAGAAAAGATTTCTGGATTTTCCAATGCTCTGCTTTCATCTCCCAAGTGTCAAAAACCCTGCAGTTTCACCATAATGCCATCGCCTGGGTCTATGCCATGGAATCATCTTTCTATGATTCAATTTCAACGCAGCGAATGTTCCCGTCATCAGCTTGTATTTATTCCCAATACCCACTGAAAGCTCTAGACTCTGAAAATTTGTCTGTGTAATTGAACCACTTCAAAATGTCCTCGTGATACTGTGTTACTACAAAGTCATGTTCCAGCTTTCAATGTTGTTTTTTCTTCAATAGTACAAAACTTGGTTGGCATTTGCCTGCCTTTGAAAGAAAGGCAAACTCTGTTGTTTTCAAAATCCCTTTCTTAAAATGGTTCTGCAATACAGGGACAGACGTAGGAGAATTTAAAAAGCAAAAGTCTGGTTCAAATGCAAATCTAAATTCAAATGTAACTCTCACTTTGTGCTGGACTCCGTATTGTTTGGTGTGATGGTCCCATTGTGGCCTTCCTAATGTTTGAGAAAATCATGTCCACGTAAATTCATTACATGTGCTCAGTGAAGATGGTTTAAAAATGTATTGAACTTTTCTTTCTATTTAAATAGACAGATGCCAGGGCAGTTTTTCTTCTTTAGTTCTAAATTAATTCCATGCAAGGAAAAAATGTGGATTGAACTGGAAAACTCAATGGACTTAGAGAATGCCACCAGGGTTCTGAAGGAAGGGTGGAGAGAGCCACGTTCGCCCATGACGCATACCTGGTTGTTTTTCTGTAAGTCGTATCCCAATATTTCTACGGTTTCCAGTACACCCAAAGTCCAATGTAGTCTAAGATCAAGTTTCAAAACTCCTCACATTTCCCCAGTAAGTTTATTCTTACCATAGCTATGGATCTGTAAGTATTCATTCTCTATCTAACAAGCAAGATCTGGGGGAGAGTGCTGTCACAATAAAAAGAGAGATGAAGCAGATGAAGAATGTCATATGCATTGTATTAAAAATCGAAACTCCTCCTGTCCTGAACAGAAAATTAGAATCTATGTGATTTGCACAACAGCATAAGAGAATGGAGACCTCCGTGCATTAAAGAGTGAACATTATTGCAAAGGGAACAGCCACCCAAAGGGGCCTGCCACTGCAGGACATGTGGTGCTGGAAAATGTGCAAGGGAGGCAAAAAAGGAGAAGGTAACATTTCCAATGTTCACTCAAGTTTGCTTCTGTCAGCCCCTTTGTGATCCCTCCCATTCCCACGAAATAACTAAACAGGGTCTGGAAACATGAAGCAGGACACCAGGGTTACTGGTTTGCAAGCACAAAAGGGGTCAACCTAAAACCCAGCAGCCAAAGAGGACTTTCATGCTTTAGAAGCATGTGTGCAGGGAAGCACACAGAACATGGATGTGACTCATTCACTTGGGTCAGACCCCACACCTGTTTATAGGCCATTAGCCATAAAAGCACCGTGACATTTTAAAAAGAAAAAAGAAAGAAAAAATCTTGTTCAGCTTTCTCCTTCCCCTCCATTAACAACTGTCAATATTGGACCCCTCACACTATACACACACAGGCAAATGTCTCCTTCCCCAAAAGGGGCAATATTAGTTCTAACAGTGAAAAACTTCAAGTGCAAGTATTCATACACGGTGCACATCATGGACTGTCCTTTGTGTCTGAAAGTATCACTCAAGAAATGTCACTTGTTTCTAAGGCAGACTACTTGCAATGCCCTCATTCCCCACAGCTCCTCAATACATGGCTTGCTAATATATTTTAAAGTGTTAAGCTCCAAAAAGATAAGGCTAGTATGTATAGTGCAATTTACCTGTCAGAGGCCCAAGCTAGGGTCCCATACCTATGGTCTCTTACTATAACTCTTCGGCCAAGAATCAAAAGCAAACTCCCCATTTTCTGGTCACTTTCAGTTGGTATCCAAAATCACAATTCAAGCAAAATTAAAATAAATAAAGGGATTTCTGTGGAATTGAATTTTGTAGCAGCATGAAATAGCATTTAATAAAACAGCCAACAGACAACAATGGCCCCTTTAAAATTAAAGCAAGATGACAACTTACAAACATGTGGGACTTATTTAGCATCTGTTATGAGATTGAAAAGCTCATCAAAATAGACTTTTCCCTCTCCCTCTACCTCCATTAGGATTTGTTTAGATTCTGCTCTACAAGAGACAGCACAATATGCCGAAAGCAGAACTCGCTTCATACACCCAATTCTGTTTCTTTTCAATCTTTCCATCTACCCTAGTTGCTCAAGCAGAAAGCTACACATTATCCATAATTTATTACTTCCCTTCTACCACCTTATCCATCAATTAGCAAGTCCTATTGATTATACTTCCCCAATGCATCCCCAATCCATCTACCTCTCCCACCTCCATTATAATCACATTGGTCTAAACCAGACCTGTCTGATAGGACTTTTTACAATGATGGAAATGTGCTATCTCTGTACTGTCCAACCTGATAGACACCAGTCACATGTTTTTATTCATTCTAGTCAGCACTTGAAATTTCGCTAGGGCAACTGAAAACATTTTTAATTTTTATGTTCATTAATTTGGGGGGCAAAAAAATTTTTTTTATTTATTGTCTAAAGTTTTACGTATGTCTCCTTTCTCCCCGCTTGAACCACCCACCAACCATTCCCACCCCAGGCAAGCCCCCACCTCCCCAGTGTCTGTGTCCATTGGTTATGCTAATATGCATGCATACAAGCCCTTTGGTTACTCTCTAACCCCTTCTCCCCTGCCATTTGTCTCTGCATCTATTCTTGTTCATCAAATTATGTTGATCATTATATCCCACATATGAGTAAGGTCATGTGATATTTATCTGCCTCCAACTGGCTTATTTCACTTAGCATAATGTACTCCAGTTCCATCCATGCTGTTGCAAAAAGTAAAAGTTCCTTCTTTTTTATAGCGGCGTAGTTTTCCATTGTGTAGAGATACCAAAGTTTTTTAATCCATTCATCTGCTGATGGGCACTTAGATTGTTTCCAAATCTTAGCTATTGTAAATTGTGCTGCTATGAACGTAGGGGTGCATATATCCTTTCTGATTGGTATTTCTGGTATCTTGGGATACAGTCCTAGAGGTGGGATTACTGGGTCAAATGGGAGTTCCATTTTTAATTTTTTGAGGAAACTCCATACTGCCTTCCACAGTGGCTGCACCAGTCTACATTCCCACCAGCAGTGCAGGAGGGTTCCTTTTTCTCCACATCTTCACCAGCACTAGTCCTTTGTTGATTTGTTGATAATAGCCATTCTGACAGGTGTGAGATGGTATCTCATTGTTGTTTTGATTTGCATCTATCGGATGATTAGTGACTTTGAGCATGTTTTCATATGTCTCTCAGCCTTCTGTATGTCCTCTTTCGAAAAGTGTCTATTTAGGTCCTTTGCCCATTTTTTGACTGGATCATTTATCTTCCTTTTGTTAAATTGTATGAGTTCTCTGTAAATTTTGGAGATTAAACCCTTATCTGAAATAGCATTGGCAAATATGTTTTCCCATGCAGTGGGCTTTCTTGTTGTTTTGCTGATGGTTTCTTTTGCTGTGCAGAAGCTTTTATTTTGATGTAGTCCCATTTATATATTTTCTCCTTAGTCTCCATTGCCCTAGGAGCTGTGTCTGTAAAGATATTGCTGCGACATATGTCTGCTATTTTGCTGCCTATAGAGTCTTGTAGAATTTTTATGGTTTCCCATCTTATATTTAAGTCTTTTAGTCATTTTGAGTTTGTTTTTGTGTGTGATGTAAGTTGGTGATCTAGTTTCATCTTTTTGCATGTATCTGACCAAATTTCCCAACACCATTTATTGAAGAAACTGTCTTGACTCCATTGTATACTCTAGCCTCCTTTGTCAAATATTAATTGAGCATAATGGCTTGGGTCAATTTCTGGGTTCTCTGTTCTGTTCCATTGGTCTATATATATATATGTCTGTTCTTATGCCAGTATCAGGCAGTTTTGAGAACAGAGGTTTTGTAATACAGCTTGATATCTGGTATTGTGATCCCTCCAACTTTGTTCTTCTTTCTCAAGATTGCTGTGTCTATTTGGGGTCTTATTTTTATTCCAGATGAATCTTTGGAGAGTTTGTTCTAGATTTTTGTAGTATGTCATTGGTATTTTAATGGGGATTGCATTGAATCTATAGATTGTTTTGGGTAGTATGGACATTTTAATGATGTTGGTTCTACCAATCCATGAACATGGTATGTTCTTCCATTTGTTTATGTCTTCCTCTATCTTTTTTTTCAACATCCTGTTGTTTTTCAAGTACAGGTCTTTTACCTCCTTAGTTAAGTTTATTCCTAGGTATCTTAATATTTTTGGTGCAATGGTAAATGAGATTTTTTTTTTCATTTCTCTTTCTGTGAGTTCATTATTGGTGTATAAAAAGGCCATAGATTTCTGGGTGTTAATTTTGTATCCTGCTACATTGCCAAATTCATTTATTAGGTCTTATAGTTTTTTGATGGAGTCTTTGGGTTTTTCTATGTATAGTATCATGTCATCTGAGAATAAGGACAGTTTTATTTCTTCTTTTCCAATTTGGATGCCTTTTATTTCTTCTTCTCTGATTGCTATGGCTAGCACTTCCAGTACTATATCGAACAGGAGTGGTGAAAGTGGACATCCCTCTCTTGTTCCTATTCTCAGGGGAAATGAGTTTAGGTTTTGTCCATTGAGTATGATGCTGGCTATAGGTTTGTCTTATAAGGCTTTTATTATGTTGAAGTATGATCCCTCTATTCCCACTTTGCTGAGAGTTATCAAGAAAGGATGTTGGATTTTGTCAAATGCTTTTTCTGCATCGACTGATATTATGTGATGTTTGTCTCTCAATTTATGCGATGTATCACATTTACTGATTTGCGGATATTGTATCATCCTTTCATCCCCGGAATAAATCCCACTTGGCCTGGTGTATGATCTTCCTAATGTAATGCTGAATCTGATTTGCTAGAATTTTTTTGAGGATTTTAGCATCTATGTTCATCAAGGATATTGGCCTATAGTTCTCTTTCTTTGTGGTGTCTTTATCTGGTTTTGGAATTAGGGTAATGCTGGCTTCATAGAAAGAGTGGAAGTGTTGTTTCCTCTTGAATTTTTTGGAATAGTCTGAGGAGGATAGGTTTTAGTCCTTCCTTGAATGGTTGGTAAAACTCCCCTATAAAGCCATCCGAACCAGGGCTTTTGTTTGCTGGAAGATTTTTTATTACTGCTTCAATTTCTTCAGTAGTTACCAGCCTATTCAGGTTTTTTGATTCTTCCTGATTTAGTTTTGGGAACTTGTATTTTCCTAAGAACACATCCATTTCATGTAGGTTGTCCATTTTTTTGGAAAAGAGTTGTTCATAGTATTTTTTCATAATCCTTTTTATTTCTGTGGGATCAGTTGTTACTTAACCTCTTTCATTTCTGATTTTGCTTATTTGGGTCCTCTCTCTTTGCTTCTTGGTGAGCCTGGCTACAGGTTCATCAATCTTGTTTATCCTTTCAAAGAACCAGATCTTCTTTTTGTTGATCTTTTGTTTTGTTTTTTGTTTGTTTGTTGTTTTTTGGTCACTATGTCATTCATTTCTGCTCTGTTCTTTATTATTTCCTTCCTTCTGCTTATGCTGGACTTTTCTTGTTGCTCTCTTTCTAATTCTTTGAGTTGTAGGGTTAGATAATTTATTACCATTCTTTCCTGTTTTTTGAGGTAGGCCTGTAGAGCTATGAACTGCTTTCACTGTGTCCCATAGATTTTGGATTGTTGTGTTTTCATTGTCATTTGTTGCCAGGATGCTTTTTATTTCTTCTTTGATCTCTTTGGTAACCCAATCATTGTTTACTAGTAATAGCATGATATTTAGCCTCCAGGTGTTTGATTTTTTTCATTGTTTTTAATTGTAGTTGATTTCTAATTTTATGCCATTGTGATCTGAGAAGATGCTCGATATGATTTCTATCTTCTTAAATTTGAAGAGACTTTGCCAGTGTCCCAATATGTGGTCTATCTTTGAAAATGACCCATGTGCACTTGAGAAGAATGTATATTTTGTGGCTTTGGGGTGAAATGTTCTGAAGATGTCAATTAATCCCATCTGATCTAGTGAGTCATTTAGGATTGATGTTTCTTTGCTGATTTTTTTGTTTAGAGGATTTATCCAGTGGTGTTAGTGGGGTATTAAAGTCCCCTACTATGACTGTATTGCTGTCACTCTCTCCCTTGATATCCTCCAGAAATTTTTTTATGTATTTGGGTGCTCCTGTATTGGGTGCATATATGTTTACCAGAGTTATATCTTCTTGTTGAATTGCTCCCTTTAGTATTATGAAGTGGCCTTCCTTATCTCTTGTTATTGCCTTCACTTTGAGGCCTAATTTGTCAGATAAAAGTATTGCTACTCCAGCTTTTTTTCATTTCCATTCGCCTAAAAAACCGTTTTCCATCCCTTCACCATCAGTCTGTGTGAGTCCTTTGCTCTGAGGTGGGTCTCCTGTAGACAGCAGATATATAGGTCATGTTTTCTTATCCACTCAGCTACCCTATGTCTTTTGATTAGGGCATTTAATCCATTTACATTTACAGTTATTATTGATAGATACTTGTTTGTTGCCATTTTTATTCTTTATGCCTGTGTTCCTTCTTCCCTTCCTATTTCTTCTTTTTACAGCAGTCCCTTTAGCATTTCTTGCATGGCTAGTTTGGTGGTAATAAAGTCCCTTAGTCATTTTTTGTCTGTGAAGCTTCTGATTTCACCCTCAACATTGATTGACAGCCGTGCTGGGTACAGTATTCTTGGATTCAGACCCTTGCTTTGCATGATTTTGTATATTTCATTCCATGGCCTGATGTGTTTCTATTAAGAAATCAGTCGATAGTCTGATGGGAGATCCCTTGTAGGTAACTTTCTGTCTCTCTCTGGCAGCCTTTAAGATTCTTACTTTGTTGGTGGTGTTTGCCAATTTAATTAAATGTGTCTTGGTGTTGATCTTTTGGGATTCATCTTGTTTGGTACTCTGTGAGCTTCTTGGACTTGTGTGAGTTTTTTCTTCTTTCCAATATCAGGGAAGTTTTCTGTCATTATTTCTTCAAACAGGTTTTCTATTACTTGTTCAGTTTCCTCTCCTTCTGGTACCCCTATTATGTGGATGTTGTTTCATTTCATGTTGTCCCAAAGTTCCCTTAGGCCAGCTGTGGGCAAACTACGGCCCGCGGGCCAGATCCAGCCCTTTTGAAATGAATAAAACTAAAAAAAAAAAGACCATACCCTTTTATATAATGATGTTTACTTTGAATTTACATTAGTTCACACAAACACTCCATCCATGCTTTTGTTCCGGCCCTCCAGTCCAGTTTAAGAACCCATTGTGGCCCTCGAGTCAAAAAGTTTGCCCATCCCTGCCTTAGGCTCTCCTTCTGTTTTTTAAGAGTTTTGCTGTTTTTTCCCAGTTGCTGCTCTGCTTGGGTATTTTTTCCTACTTTGTCTTCTAGTTCACTGATGCGGTCCTCCACTTTTTCTAGTCTACTATTGATGCTTTCTATTGTGTTCTTTATTGCAGCTATGTCATTTTTCATTTCTTTTTGGTTCTTCTTCATTTCCTCTTGATTCTTACACATATTGTTGAATTTGTCTTCCATCCTTTTCAGCATCCTTATGACCATTGCGCTGAATTCTTTCTCTGGCATATTGCTTGCCTCCATTTCATTTACTTCTTGTTCCGGTGATACCTCCTTTTCTTCTGTTTGGGGGCTGTTTCTTTGTCTCCCCATGTTCACTCCTCTCATGGTGTCTGGTTATGTAGCTCTCTCTCTCCTGCATTGAGTTAAAGGCACAAAATACAACACAACAAGACACAGTGCACAGAGCACCAAACACAAATGTTTTCACGATACCAATAACCCCAAATAAAGGTGACCACCAGAGAAAAGAGAATTAGGGGAGAGAAAGAGTGGAAAAATGATATTGAGAAAAGAAAGAAATTTAAGAGAGAAAAGAGATGAAAAAAGAAGGGGGAAAAATATATGTATATGGGGAGAAAACTCTAAAAAACCAACAGCTAATCCAAAAAATGCAAACAACAAACACTCTGAGATGAATGCAAACAACAAACAACTAATCCAAAATATGTAAACTGCAAACACCCAAACAACAAACACCCAGCTGAATCTGAGGAGGCAGAGCTCTTTCTAGGTGATCTCTGACCTTTCCATCCACAGATTGATTGCCTCACAGGATGTGCTTAATTCACCAATTCCGGTGGATTTTGTTTGATTCAGCTGTTCCTTCTATCTGCTCTATGAGAAGGTGCAGAGCCCATCCGAGTATTCAGCACCACTTTGTCTCCCCCTGGACAAACTTTTTAGGTGCCCACAGCTGAGGAGGCTGGAGTCTGTTTTCACGGGTTCACAGCTGAGGCAGCTGATCCCTGGGCGATGTGGTTGTAGGGTCCCAGGAGGTATCCAAGGTCTCCCCAGTTGAAGGTAAGGCTGGGCTTCTGATCACAGCCGCTCTCCCCTTCAAGATGGTGCGGTCTCTGCGACAGAGCTGGCCACTCCAGGAGAGATTTCAGCAGTAGTAGAGGCTTCCCAGCCAGGGGAACCTGGTCCGCCAGTCCCCAACAGTCCTGTGGAATATAGCTATCCCTCACTCACAAATGCAGACACTCCCTGCACGTCCACGCAATCTCCTTTAGCTCTCTCACTCACACACTATCTTGCAGCCTGCCATCCCGTCGGCTGCCATCTTGGATCCTTGGGCATAAAACTTTTATTTATTTTTTTTTTTATTTTTTTTTTTTTAAATATATTTTATTGATTTTTTACAGAGAGGAAGGGAGAGGGATAGAGAGTTAGAAACATCGATGAGAGAGAAACATCGATCAGCTGCCTCCTGCACATCCCCCACTGGGGATATGCCCGCAACCCAGGTACATGCCCTTGACCGGAATCGAACCCGGGACCCTTCAGTCCGCAGGCCGACGCTCTATCCACTGAGCCAAACCGGTTTCGGCGGCATAAAACTTTTAAATTACCCTTCCATATCCTATTTCTTGGGATATGCTGGGTTGGTATTTCCCCCCACTTTCCACCCTGGCCATATGCTATCTTGCTGCTCTTTTCTTGCCTTTTTCTCTTCTCGTCCTCCTCTTACTCTATAAACTACTGCTTACCTTTCACGTTCTCATGTAGAAATTTTTAACTAGCTCTTTTTTAAACACTTTTTTTTAAAATTGTGGCAAAATACACATATAATATGTATCATTTTAATCGTTTTAAGTGTACAGTTCATAATAAATTCACAATGTTATGCAACCAACCCCCAGAACTCTTCATCTTGCAAAACTGAAACTCTATACCCATTAAACAACTTACCATTCCCACCACTCCCAGACACTGGCAACCACCATTCTACTTTCTCTCTCTATGAATTTAACTATTCTAGGTACTTCATAGAAATGGAATCATAGAGTACTTACTTTTTTTGTGACTGTTATTTCAGTTAGCATAATGTCCATCAATGTTAGAGCATGTGTCAGATATGTTAACTCTGAATTAAAATTAAATGGCCATTTAATGGTAGTGGCTGCCATGTTGAACAACCAACTCTAAATTATCACCATCTTTCTCCTAGTCTCCCACATCTGAACTCTTTGCCCCTAAAATCTATGGCCAACAAATCAGCCAAAATGATCTTTCAAAATATGAATCACAATATGCCCAATCAGTCCACCACCCCAACACACACACACCTTAAAACGCTTCCATGGCTTTTTTGTTGTTGTTGTTATATAGCACTTATAGCTATCTGAAATAAACCTCCCTTAGTATTTGTTTCTTCATTATCTGTTTTCTCCTCTAAAATATGAGCCCCATGGGAGCCAAAATTAAACATCACTGTATCCTTATTAACTCAAACAGTACCTGGCACATAAACAACAACTCAATAAATAATTGTTTATTGAATAAATAAATGAATTTGGAACAGACATTTGTCTTTGTGTTTCATTTTACCTTCTTTTTTCATTGAGATATAATTGACGTATATCTCTGTTTTAGGTGTACAACATAATGATTAAATATATGTTCACCACAATAAGTCTAGTTAACATCCATCACCCTGCAGTTATGATTTTTTCTTGTGATGACATCTCTCTTAGCAACTTTCAAATACACAATACAGTATTATTAACTATAGTCACCATGCTATCCATTACATCCCCAGAACTTATTTACCTTATAACTATAAGTTTGTACCTTTTGGCCTATGTACCTATCTTCTATTATTTTTATTTTATAGCAATCCTCTAATAGAGGTGATTAGTGAAGTCTTTACTAATATGGCCAAGTAAATTCTTCGAGTTTATGTAGCTAACATGCCAAAGGGTTGTTGTGAGACATCCATGCCCACTTACATGGTCCCCCTGTGACCACTGAAAAAATCTGACAAGGAACTGGCCAACATTAGAAACACAGACTACAGGCACTAGAACAGGCAGACTACAGGCACTAGAACAGGTTCTCAAATTATCTTAGAAGCTTAGGAGTGTCATACTCTAAATTAGACCTTTCAAAACAGTGTGTCCTTATTAAGTGACAGGTGTAACAAGGGTAATCTAGACATCCACACCCTGTGGTCTGTTGACTGCATTCTCTACAAATCTTATCCATTTAACTTTGTGTTCATAGAAATATCCCCATTTTCTATGTATTTCAAGGTATAAAAATGATTGAGAAACACTGCTAACCCCTAAGCCTACCCCTCAATAAATGGGATCAAATCCAGAAATCTCAAAATATCAGTCAAATATTTTGAAATCAGTTGCTTGTCTCAAACCACAGTGCACAGGGAGAAAGATAAAAGAATGCCAGTTACAAATTTGACCTTAGTAATTTAAAGCAATCACTATTTCAAGCATCTTTCAGTGTAAAACATTAATTTTTTTTAACCCCACAAATAGTACAGCTGAGCTGAGGGAAGGAAAGGCCTTGGCTGGAGTAGTCAGCCTGTGCAGCATGCTATTGGTGGGCAGACAGGGACAGGGGCTTGTCCCATATGACTGTTCTGTTGGAGAGGTAAAGGCCAGGAGGCAGCCCACATGGCCAAGAAAGTGAGAGGATAAGTAAATACACTAAGGAATATAAGGACATCTCAAAAGGAGTCAGGAAGCAGTTGGAAGGGGCTGGCCAAATCTGGGACATTTTTGAACATCAAAATAAATAGTAATAGCAATGGATTATAACATATCAAAAAAATCTATGACATAATGTATAAATAAATAATCGCTCACCTTTTTTTACTGTTGAATGAAACTAATAAAGTTAGCAGTGATGGAGTTAGCAAATAAGGTAACTAAAAGCAGAAGGTAAAAGTGTGATGAGGAAAGGAAAATTAATAATCTCAAAGTCTTACCATATCAAAACATAGTTGTCACTTATAAATTCCTGGATACAAAGTATTTATTAATTAATTTACAGTGGAGAAACCATACACACACCATATCGATGCCCCAGTTGGATGCCTTGAGAAGAACACAGCATTGCATCTGAGGTGTTCCAGCACAAAGTATACTGCCTCATCCTTAGCAACATGGACAATGGAAGTGGGGGGAGCTCTTTAAAAATGTCAACTAATCAAAGTAAAAAAATAAAATAAAAAGAACAACAACAAAAAACACAGAGGAACAATTCCCGACTAAAGGAGGTTAAAGAGACATGACAAAAACAATGCATGTATCTAGGTTGAATACTAAAACTAAAAAGGAAGGAGGGAAATAGAGAAGAATCACTTTTTTTTCTAGGCTATCTGCACTGAAGTATTTCAAGGTATTGGAACATATGTTCAAGTTATTCTAAAATGGTTCAGGGAAAAACATACATTTATGTAGAGGTATAGATATATGTCAAAACTTGACATTTCTGAAGAACAGCGAGAATAAGGTAAATATAAAGTAAAATATTAAAATTTGGGGAATCTGAGTGAAGGACATATGGGAATTCTTTATATGTCTTACAACTTTTCTGTCAGTTCAAAATTGTTTTAAATGTTTTAAGTTAAACCAAAAATATATAGGTAACAAATGAAAAAGAAAATAAATTACTTTTTATTTCGCATGTTCTTAGAACCCTCAAGTATATGCAAACACATGTATAATACAGGGTTCATGAATTAGTTGGAAAAAAAATTTTCCCCATTCCCCTTAGATGAATGAGTATATAAAGACCAATTAGTGATGTAAGAAGCTTTGAAACTTCTCTAGATTTCATTGAGGTACCTGTCCTGATTTTTTTTCATAACCCTCCTTTGATATTAAAGATTGTCTGAATAACGAACTAACCACGCACAGAATGGAAAATCTAAGTCTTGCCTTTGGCTAACAAGGCATTACACTGCGAGGGAAATGTGCAAATGTAACATATGGAAATACCAAGAGACAAAAATGGTGGAGAAAAGCACTGCATTATACCAAAATGACAGGAAAAAAAGAGGCCAAGGCAAACGTGCTAATAGGTACCAAACAATCTGAAAAGGCTGTATCATCTGTCCTTAAACAGGAGAAGTTCTAGTGCTCAGAACCATCTCTAAGAGCTTTTGAAAGGACCCTAGAGGCAAATTTTCCAAGGTAAAGCAGAGGTCACTGATTGTCTCTAGTTTCAAGAATTAGATAAAAATCCAGAGTTCCTGCATCTCAGGCCATCATATATCCAGTTTCCATGCAAAATAATTCTTTGGGGGCAAATGTGATCCATCTGTATGGCAAACCCAAGAGGACTTTATGCCACATATTTGGGAGTCCGGGCTCCATCCTACATACTACTCTGAGAAGAATGTTGGAACCAGATCAGCTGCTTTTGGAAAGAACCAAAAAGGGAAAGAAGCAGTAGCAGTTTGGCTCTTCAGAGGATGGAGCTGGAGTTTTGCCACAGGCCCAAAGAACCTCTAGATCAGTGGTTCTCAACCTTCCTAATGCCGTGACCCTTTAATACAGTTCCTCATGTTGTGGTGACCCCCAACCATAAAATTATTTCCGTTGCTACTTCATAACTGTAATTTTGCTACTGTTATGAATCATAATGTAAATATCTGATATGCAGGATGTATTTTCATTGTTACAAATTGAACATAATTAAAGCATAGTGATTAATCACAAAAACAATATGTAATTATATATGTGTTTTCCAATGGTCTTAGATGACCCCTGTGAAAGGGTCGTTCGACCCCCAAAGGGGTCATGACCCACAGGTTGAGAACCGCTGCTCTAGATGTTTCTGTGTTTGACCATTCATGTTGCCTGTGCCACCTGCAGCCTTCTCTCCCTCTGTCCCTTTTCTTTACTCAGTCAGTGAGATGAGGTGTGTGTCATTACTTTGCAAGCTCTAAGCTTTGTACAAAAACATAAACTATTATGGCTGAAAATTTCTCTAGACACTGCAGCAAAGTACAACTTTCTCCTTCTCTTCTTTGCTTAAAACTCCCAAACATAATATTACTAGAGGCCTGATGCATGAAAATTCGTGTACTTGGGGAGGGGAGGTCCCTCAGCCTGGCCTGCGCCCTCTCACAGTCCAGGACCCCTCGGGGGATGTCCAACTGCTGGCTTAGGTCCAATCTCCCAGGGAGTGTGCCTAAGCCACAGTTGGACATCCTTAGTTCTGCTGAGGAGGCCAGAGAGGCTCCCGCCACTGCTGCTGCGCTTGCAGCCGCAGCTGTCAGCCCGGCTTGTGGCTGAGCAGAGCTCCCCCTGTGGAAGTGCACTGACCACCAGGGGGCAGCTCCTGCATTGAGCATCTGCCTCCTGGTGGTCCGTGCACGTCATAGAGACTGGCTGTTAGGGTCAATTTGCCTATTACCCTATTATTATATAGGATTCCATCTACCCTGCTTCTCCCACTATTCATTTATCTAAAAGATAAATTCTCTTTACATCAGATCCCTCACTGCTCAGTCATCCTGGAAAGCCTTATGCTGACTACCTTGGGATCTGGAAAATGGACAGACAGACATGAGATGCTTAGAATGGCCCCTCCCTTTCCCTTTGTGTTTAACCTTTTCTTTTGTGAATCACTTACCACTCATCACTTACAACAAACATAAACAAACCCAGCCAAGACTTTGCATAACCCCACCTACTGGAGTTTGCCAAAGGTTTCAAGACACAGTGTCTCTGTCTAATAATGTCAAGTACTTGCACAGATCACCAAAATTCAGTAAGCAAGTTTTTGGGCGTGAGGGTCAAAGAACAGTGTTACTTTAAAAGAACAGAAGCAACACCTGGGCAAGATCTGGGCAGCGCCAAGTCCAGGGAATGCACTGGCAATTTGAGTTTTAAAAATGAAGCGTATGTTTTGTATCTTAACACATTGGCATAGCGAGTGCATAAGTTTGAGACAAAAGACATCTCATTCATTTTGCTGTCAGTAACAGGAAAATGATGCAGCGTTCCATTTCTCAGACCGATGCATTCATTCACAAGGCAATACTAAGTAGAAGGGGAATAACAGATGATGCCTCCTCTCTGTTTATCTCAGGAGCCTTCAAGTTTACTCCTTTAACTGCTGTTCCTTAGAGATCTAGGGAAAAGACACTTTTTAGGGAGGCTGAGCTTTTAAGAAGAGAGAGAGATTACTTTTTAAGAACTTACATCTCTCACATCTACTCTTCACAAGAGGAATCCTTTTGAGATTTATGAAGTTACTTTGAGATAATCTAGCCCCAATTTTTAATTTTAAAAATCAGGAAACCAAAAGACAAACGGAAGAAAGAATTTAACATCTGTGCTGCCTCTTCTTCCTCTCCACTCTAGCACATGCCCACATACCAAAGTTGGAGTGAGATGACTCAAGTTGTAACCTTCTACATTGTGACTTGGTCAAGTGGACCTCATGGGTGAGATAGATCACTATCATGGCTTCCAATGTTTACATTCTGCAACTCACCATCCCTAGGTTAAAAGTCCATAAGCATGCCTTCCTCAAAGATATGACAAATCGCCCCCAAAAAAACAAAAAAGTCAAATTTCTCTAATATCCCTCAAGCCTAATAAATGACTGATCCTTTTGGAGACAACCCTTATTTTCCTCTAGAACTTGGGCACCATATTTGTCTCATGGCTGATCTCCTGGTTCCTTGATGAAAGAAGTTTGTTTTAATCAGCCTCTAACACACCGCAGGAATCTCTTGAACAACAACTACTCACATGAGAAATCACTTTCCATGAATCTGAGCAAATAAGTTGGCTAGAGAAGCCAACCTAAAATTCCCTCAGGCTTTGGTCAATATTTTAAAACTCCATCTATGTTTCAAAGTTAAGGTTCTTGGTATTTTTAAATTTGCTTAAAATATTGCCGATCTTCTATATTTTCTGGTTATGCTTTTTACAATAGTGTTAAGGATACTTTATGAGGAGAGGCATTCCAGGTAGTATAATTACAAATTTGGGAAGCGTTGCATATTGAGACCTATTCTCTATAAATTTCAGTTCTAATTTCGCATGCTTATCAATGAACTTCTACAGTGAACATCAATAGCTTATACACTTCTACAACAAACAGCCAGAAAAAGCCGCCACAGTGAACTGCTAAACTCACAATTAGAAACACTCTGAAAGTGCCAAATGGCATTTATATTGAAACAAGGAAAGCTCCCATGATCATGCAGAATGAGCTCAGAGCAAACTATTTTCACTTAGTATCTTGTGCTCTGATACAAGCCCACCACCTTGAGCTTTCACTCAACTCCTATAGGCCTCAGCTCCCTAATCTATAAAACAAAAGGATGGACCAAGGTGATCTCAGAGATTATTTCTAGTCCTAACCCATATGTTATCATGATTATTACATCAAGTAATTACAAGCTTGCTAACAAACAATGAATATGTTAATAATTTTTCATCTGGTAATCATACCAATAACAACCTCAAAAAATGTGTGAAAGTTTCTTATCGAGATGTTTTGTAGGATGTTGTACATCATGCACTGTTCTCTTTATAAGGATTCTGTGGGAAAATCATTGTCTTATGTCTCATTATTAGGAACAGCCCTGCTTCATTATTTAACCTTAAGGGGACTATGATTCACACAACTGATTATATTTCCTTCCCTGCACTGACTGCAGGAAATCTCAGAATCCAGGCTCTTACTCATTTCTAATAAATGGTACAGGGTCTTATGATGTACATTTTGGGTCCTAACTTAACCTTTTGTTTCATTCTACTTTCCCTTCTCTTTATTACTTCACTTAGTTTTTTTCATCCTTTCCTATTATTTATATCTTTGAAAACTGCTTTTAATTCTTTTGAAATAAAGGAGGTATTTCAAGCTATTTTCATTTACTGGACTCAATGTTGAACAGCAAAACTGTTCCTTTGGTGACTTGCATTTTTCAAACACTGTCACTATACCAACACATAAGTGCATCCAAGTAACCACGTAATGCTCTCTTATACATAATTCTATGCCAAGATTTATATCACAATTGTCATTTTGAGTATCATTATCATTACTACAATATTTTTTTAATCCTTATACTCCCATAGATCTTCAAAGTACAATTGTCCCTCAGTGTCCACAGGCAGTTGGTTCCAGGACCCCTGTGGATACCAAAATCTGCAGATGCTCAAGTCCCTTATATAAAATGGCTTAAAACAATATATATGGCCTGTGCTCCACATCCGCAAATTCAAAGTACTGTTTTCAATCCACAGTTGGTTAGATTTGCAGATAGGAAACCTGTAGATAAAGAAGGCTGACTTTTTTTTTAGTGAAGCCTTCACATTTGTTATCTCCTTTGATTTTTTCAACAATCACACAAGACAGCTACAGCAGGTATTATTATGACTATCTTCCGGTTTACAGATGAGAAAATTAAGGCTCAGAGAAGTTAAACAGCTTGCCTACATTGATGTAAATTAATAGGAAGGTGCTGTTTTTCTCCAAGTTAGCATCTTTTCTTATAACTATAAAATTTTGTCTCTCATATAGTTTACTCTTTAAAATTTTGTCCTAGGATCTTAGATGTTTTATTTAGTTGGTTTTCTAAGTAGTGTCAGCCTGCTAGTCAAAACCTATCAATTACATTCTGGTAATGAACCTCAGCATGATGAGAACTAGACAGCCAAGACTCTGGAAAATTTTTTAACCATTAGAAAATGCATGAGTAACTTAGTTCCTCCATTGGAATTCAGTGATGGCATTTAAGAAAACTCATTCCTACAACCTAACAAGAAACATAAATGCTTTAATGTGGTCTGCTAAAGTAGTCACACAGAATAAAGCTACCTCTTGAGTCACTAGAACTACTTAAACCATTGAGAAGTAGAAGATGAACTTTAGACAAGGCAGGCTGAAGAGAAGATCTAACTAACTGCTTCTTTTTTTAAAATATATTTTATTGATTTTTCACAGAGAGGAAGGGAGAGAGATAGAGAGAGTTAGAAACATCGATGAGAGAGAAACATCGATCAGCTGCCTCTTGCACATCCCCCACCGGGGATGTGCCCACAACCCAGGTACATGCCCCTGACTGGAATCGAACCCGGGACATCTCAGTCCGCAGGCTGATGCTCCATCCACTGAGCCAAACCGGTTTCGGCAAACTAACTGCTTCTTGATGAGCTCATACTACGTCAACCACATCTGAGGGAAAGAATCATGAAGTTCAAATCATATTAATTTCCAAGTCATTGACATTGCTAATGTATGAGAGGGTGAAATGCTGACAACTTGAACTCTTGAGACCTTGAATAAACGAGAGTCTATTCATCCTAGAGTCATGAATTTGGGAATTAAGGGGAATATTGCATATACAATTTCTCTCAGCTTTAATTTCTTCAGGAAAAATGAGGAAGGAGAAGGTCAAACAACATTTCTAGCTCAGCATTCTATGATAGCATGAATACTTATTAGCACCATCTACCTAAAATGTTATTTTAATAACTGGCCAGAATTTTAAAATATATTTCTATTATGTGTGGGTAATGGGTAATGTCCCAACACATTTAAATCATTATTCAGGAATGTGGACTATTTTCCTTTAATCAACTTCAAACATATACTGGTTTGAATTACTAATTCCTTCCCAAGAGACAATGTATTCATATAAGTGTCTTTTCTCAATAGATTAGACATTGAATGTTTAAGTTAATTCTGCTTCCCAATATCATGACAATAACAATGAACAGAAATAAATTGGTCTCTTATTTGGTTGTGTTTTTTTCTTATTTACATATATATAGCCTGCATTCTCCCCACCTAATCTATTAACTATATGAAGATAGGACCATATATGCCTTTCCAACAACTATATGGTCAGTGCTTGGCATGTCATCATTAGAATGAATATAGGTTGAATAAATAAATAAAAATACCAACAGAAACAACTTACAAAACTCAGAGAAATATCAGCTCTTCCTTGGAAAAGAAGGTGCTATGCCTGGGCTCAAATTCTGCGTCACAGAACAGCCCTTTATATCTAAGGGGGAGTGGTACTAAATAGCTAAGCAAGGAAAAGAAACTGCATAAATTCCTGCTTCTTTCAACTTTATAGAATTGCTTCAAAGTAGTGAGGGTATTACGTGGAGAGCCAAGTCCCCTTTTTTGCTACTCCTTATCTGTATGAACGTAGGCGGGTTCACTTTCCTGAACCTTGATTTCTTCCACTGTAAAATGGGGCAGAAGTGAAAGCATTTTCCTCATCAAGTTGTTGAAGAGGACTAAAAAGGAAATAGGTGCAAAGTGTCTGCTTTATCACATGACCTCAATTAAGAGTGGTTATTATCAATTCACTAGTCTGAAGTAAATTTCTAGAATATGTTTATATCTTAGTTTTAAAGGTAATCAGAATTAAGAGGAGTACATTGATCTTGGAGACAGATAAGATGGATGAAATCTGGTGAGAATGAGCATTAGGAGCATCTTTGAAAGAAAAGAAAAAAAAGTCCTAGCACACAAGTAGAAAGCTTGAGGTGGGGAGAGGTCTGCAGAAGGCAAACGCAGCAGTTCTGCCTCTCTGCTCTGCGGATGGGGAGTGGTACAGAGGGGGCAGTAGCTCTGCAGCAGCTGGCAACCTTACCAAGCACCTGTTTTCTCTTTCTCCTTCTCTCTAGTATTCCTCTCTGAGGAAGGTGATCTTTCCTGGTTCCAGAAAGATAGGGCTGAGTGTGCCAGACTCCCCAAGATGTTTCTGGGTCATTTTACATTGCAAAGAAAAAAAGAAGTTAGGCCCACATAATAACGGTCTTGAGTGGCAAGTTGGGAAGAGCTTTTGAAGGTTTTAAAGCAGGACTTGTGGAGAAGGCAGAGACTCCAGGATTGATTGGCCCCTTTGGTATTGGGTCTCTGTTCTAACACAATGTCAAAATATGGGGCAGATCAAGCAAAACTTTGGGCACAGAGAAAGATCATCATCCTCTGTGAGTATCTTACTATTGACTAAAATAGTGACTTGAATAAACCACTGAAATACCTGTAAAAGCCATTATCTCTAAGAATTAAGTACTTATTTACAGAAGACAAAAGTGATTTAAGAACTCTGAAATTTTTAAGATCTTGGCATAAAGATATGCAATTGATCTATCTGGGACTTCTACAGTATCAAACGGCTCTATGAAGACAGACACCCACACCTACCATCATGGGATGAAACCAAAGCATGATGCCAAGTGAAGGCCAATGAGCCTGAACCTCCTTTAAGAAGGAAAATAAAAGAGAAGTGACACTAATTCCATTGAAAAGCCAACACTGTCCAGGGCCATAGAACTTCCCTTCATTTCCTAATTTCTGAGGGTTGCCCATGAACCTGAGGGTTACCATGAACTTGAGGAACACAGGCTAAGCTAAGGGATGGTGACATCAGAATGTGTGTAAGTCACACCTGAATTAGATAATATAACTTAGAAAACCTTATGGACCCCTCTATCAATTTTCCATCCTCAAGCAAGGAAGATTATTCTCCCTGTGTTTAACAAGAAAAAAAGGGCAATGGGCAGAAGCATTACAGTTATAAAGTGACCAAAGCTTTACATTATCAGGGAACATAAATAAAACAAATTTTTGGAAAGACAAAAGGGTAAATGAGAAAGTAGTAAAGAGAAATCTAAGGTGGCAAGAAAAGAAACCGTTCTCTGGGAATAATAATGAATTTAATTTTTTATATGCTGTGTTTTAAATCCCATGGGGACATTCTAGGCACAGATGACAGCGAGCATGGGGTAGCAGGAAGGGCTGAGACAGAGATGAGAACTGTCAATGCAGCTGTGACACACTAAGCTATGAAGAGCACATGATTCCTCAGTGCAGCACTAAATTCTTATGTGTGTGGCCAAGGACCAAATTTCCACCAAAATAAATCTCAAAATATTCACCTGCGAAGATCTATTTTGCATATATAAGACTGTATTCATAATTAATAAAATTTAATGTGTTACCTAAATGTCTGGTCTCACTAGATGACTACGGGCATGGAAAGTAATGTAGCAATGAATCCCAGGTATCTTTCTACAAAGTGCTGCTTAATCCCCATGTAGGTGTGCATGCTTGTGCAAGCCTCTCGGCCTTCAGTCAAACACATCTTTGCTCTAAATAATCTGTGAACACAAAAATATGAAGTGAAAAATAATCAAAATGATGATGCTTCCCATCTACATATAGCCCAAATACAGAAATTGCTGGTGCCACCTATTGTTGAAAACACAGAACTGAATGGCTGGCTTAAGAGCTGACTTCCATACAGTGAAACCCTGCTCTGTTATTTACTGAACTACATAGTTCAAAATCTACCCACCAGAAGACCTGAATAAACAGAGTCCATTCTACTTTAAAATAAAACATATCTGCCGGAGACATTAACAGCTCCTACATAATGAATGCTTTACAGAGTACAAAAATTTCTAGCAAGTTAATACTTTTAGTATAAAAAAGTCACCAGGCAGTTGTTTTTTACCTACTGATAGAGAATGAGCTCCAGAGTAAATCGTAAGGTGTGAAAAACAAGAATCAGAACAGTGTATAGCATGTGTTACCATTTATTTTAAAAAGGGACTATGCCCATATATGCACAGAAGTTCTAAGGAAGGACACCCAGAACAGCAACCCTGGCCTGAGGAAATGAGATAGAATTGGATTGCTTTTACTGAACACTTTGTGTGGAAAAGTTTACCATGTGCATATATCTTTCAAAAGATTTTTAAGAATCATTTTAACTAAGTAAATAATTTCTAAAACAACAGTTGACACTAAACTATTGTAGCATAAAGAAAAATTTTAAGATACCGAACTTAGGTTGGTTACCATGACCAGTTACCAGAGTTCAGGATCTGAGCATAAGAGCACAAGCTACTGGAATGGCAGGAAAGTTAATGGGTCTTTAACAGACTTTAAAGGAAGACTGGAGAAGCTGCTTATAGCACAATGATAACCTTAAACCTAAAGTACTCAAGGTACATTTAAAAGTACCCTGAAGCATGGACAATTTCTGGTTGTTCAGAATTTATTAAGATGTGAAAAAAAGAAAACATTTGCAGTTTTATTAACATTTGCTTTTTATAAAGCTCCAATATAACACCTTTACTACAATATGATTTCATATTTAAAAGAAAAAGAAGGGAAACTCTAAGAACTCATGAAGCTTTCTCAGCTATTTCATAACAAGGCACATGAAAGCCAAATGGAAGTTTACGCTTGAGTACACATCATATCAAATGTCACATCTCCTGAAAATTGGTTCTGGAGAATAATTTCTGTAAACTTACTTATTTCTTAATATCATTGTCCTTAACTTGAGATAATACTGACATTTGCACTGAAAGGGCAGTCTTGAAATTTATTCTAAATATTGCCTAACCCAAGTAACACCAGGAAGAAAGTAAATCCCTTAATTTTTTTTTAAGCAATCTTGCAAAAGAAGGAAGAAAAGACAGGCAGACAGAAATTCAATAGTACCTCAGCATTTCTGGGGAGATGACTTTAAAACAGGAAAACTAGCAAAGTAATAGTATAATTAAAATCATGTTAGCCCTGTAAGTCCGAGCTCCTAAACAGTTTCTCTGATCCAAATACATATTTTACACTTTAAAATTTAATTTTAAAAAGAAAATTGGTAAGATATTGTCAGTCTCTACGGCAAGATAAATTTCCATTGATCAGAACAAACACAGAGATAAAGTAGACATGATCAAAGAAACACAGAACTCCCACGCCAGAAACTAGCAGTGGCTGCAGAGAACTAGACTTTTGAAGAGTATGAGAGCTGGAACTGTCACATGCAAGATGGAGGTGGAACTTGGCTTACTGCTAGAAGCCAGGGACTGAGAGAGGCTTCCTCGCTCCTCTATAGACATCCAAGTACCCACATCTATGAAAGGAAACTGAAAAAAGTAACAGATGCATGAGGCTCCTGCTTTATGAGCTGCTATGGGCATAGAAGAGGAAAGAAGTCTTAGGAGAGAAACTGAGTCACATTGCCTGCTTGCTCCATGAATCTTTGATATTCCCCAACTCATCATAGAGCAGTAATATATTAAATATTATAATAATATTCAATTATAGACTGGGCCAGAGGCACCAGGTGAAGACAACAGCAAAACCACAAAAGCATTAGTCAAGAAGGTAGAATGAGAAAGAAACAATACAAAAAAGTGAAAATCCCTCACATTCAAACAAATGCTCAAGTTAAAATTCCAAACATATAAAAGGATCTACTTCTAAGGAAGTCAAATCAACCATCAAGTTATAAACTTAGCCCAAATGAAATTAATTTCAAAAAACAGTCAGACAAAGAGTTTAAAATAAATAGGTTTAGGATGATTAACAATATGAATAAAGGAGCAACATCCATTAAAAATAATAAGGTATTTTTAATATCCATTCAAAATAAATGTAATGGGGAGTCACTGAGTGGGAAACGTTGGGGAGAGTCTCCTAAAATATGTATACAGGGAAGACACTCACATGTGTACCACTGTTTATTGATTTATGAAAGTTTAACAAACAGAATAAGAACAGGTATATATAAAAAAGAAACAATTAAAAATCTTGGAAGTAAAAGTATATTCACTGAACTGGGAAAATTCAACAGATGATATAAAATCTATATTTGGCACATCCAAAGAAAATAGTGAATTAGAATGCTAAGGAGGTATTATTTTATTTCAGCTAGAAGGAAGCACAAGAGGGGGTAAAGATTTTTCTTCAAAATAAGTTAAATTAAGAGGGTCAGAAGATAGATTGAGAGATTCCTTTACATTTCTAATAACAATTTCAGAAAAATAATAACAAAAGGAATTACAAATATGGACTATTTGGAGAGCTCTCCCATAACTGGAGAAAGAACTAAGCCCTTGGATATGAGCAGGATAAATAAAGATAAATCCACACTACATAACTTGAGATAAAAAAACATAATAAAGAAAAACTCTTAAAAGAGCTACAGTTAGATGGTCAGCAAAGTCTAAAAAGCAATATTGAGGCCAACACTGCTAAATTCTTCAAAATTCAAAGGGAAGTTGTTGTCCACAAGTTATGCCCAACTAAAATCAGACAAAATAAAGACATTTTCAGACATTTAAAGATCAAGATTTTATCACTCAGAGACACTCATAGGAAGTACTATTCAATGGTATTCCCATTCACAGACCCTCATTGGAAATACTATTAAAATATATACTGCAAGTGAACCTAATGGAAGCCATGGGATTTAAACCTGAAATCTACAAAGCTGATGAAGCCTTTATGGTTGTCAACATGTTCCTGTTAAAGCCCTTTCCTCTGTTGTGCAATAGTTAGTTTTCACAAACAATACTTTCTTTGAGTTACCAAAAATCAAGTGAAACAATTTCTATAAACCATTAGTTTTTTTAAAAAGTGAGATGTGTATGAACTTCAATTCACTGTCTTACAATGCAAAAATTTGTTTAAAAAATGAAACAAAAGAGTCTAACTTTAGCACTATACTAGGTTCCTGTACTCACTCTTACACTGTGTGACTTTGAGTGATTAGATAATTCTCTGAGTCCCAATGTGTTCAATAACTAAAGTATAAATATTAATTTCTAACTTACTCGTTTTTTGGGAGGGTTAACATACAAGAAATTTTCTAACCATTATATCAAGACTAACAACAGGTACCACTATAACACAATAGCTATCACCATCATCATCATCTCCATCAATAGGGGTTGCTGGAAGTACCCTAATAAAGATGAAGTTGAAAGACCCAGAAAAGTCATCTAAAATTAAGAGACTATGTTATCCCTATTGTCTTTCTCTCTCCTAACATTTCTATTTACTAAGTCATTTGGCACTAAACATTTGGCACTAAAATTTTAAAAAGTCTTAGGTTAAAATTACCCACGAAACTTTGGCCATCCCAGTAGACTGTTAATCCTAATATACCTCCAGTAGAATCAGTGTATAGACAAAATGTTTGTGTATTTGGGCCAGTTTTTTTTTTTACTCTAGAAAATCATCAACAACTCTGTTCTCGAGATCAGTACATGAAAGTAATACCTATATGAACAAAGAGGAAGCGCTCCAACGACCAACTGCCCAATTTGGTACCAATGATATGAACATACTGGTGAACCCTTTTTCAGAGATAACAGTATTACCACATTATTTTCAATCTTTAAAACTGGCAGATGAGGTGATTCCCTGATGCTCTTAGTTAACTACTGCTTCTCTGTAAAAATCTCCATTCAGACATCCAGAAATTGCAGTTGTCCAAGCTGTTAGGCAAACACAGAAGCCCGATCTAGATATTAGCCAGTTCCCCTCAAAAAAGACAAGTACTTTATAACAGGGCTGACCTGTCCTGCTAAGGTACTATATCTCAGGCTTGCCAATCTTGAGGAGTCCAGAATTTCCTTCAACTTCCTCCAGCTTTGGCTAAGGGAAGCTCTGTTCAAGGATAATGAAGTCTACAGAGTTTATGAGATATTTCAAGGAGTAGTTCCAAAGACTTCCATTCCAAGACTTGGTATAACTGCTGTGGTCTAGCTATACAAATCCTCATACCCTCAACTCTAAGATTTAAAGACTTTTGACTGAAGTGACTCATTAGGCCAGCGGTTCTCAACCTGTGGGTCACGACCCCTTTGGGGGTCGAATGACCTTTTCACGGGGGTCGCCTAAGACCATCGGAAAACATATATAATTACATATTGTTTTTGTGATTAATCACTATGCTTTAATTATGTTCAATTTGTAACAAAGAAAATACATCCTGCATATCAGATATTACGATTCGTAACAGTAGCAAAATTACAGTTATGAAGTAGCAACGAAAATAATTTTATGGTTGGGGGTCACCACAACATGAGGAACTGTATTAAAGGGTCGCAGCATTAGGAAGGTTGAGAACCACTGCACTGGACCCTCACATGGGTTTTCCTGCATTGTCAAACAGTATTATTACTTCATGAGCCCTCCCAAAAGAAGTCTTGTCTATAGGTTGCCTCCACCTTTTGTATTCCTCTCACTTCTCACTAACCTAAACTACTTGCAGGAAACCACTTTGACCAGAGATTAGTTAGAATATTAGTTCTCATAGGTCTAGCTCCCTCTCCAACCCCTGTTTTCCAACCATTAGAAGGTAATAGCACAAGTTTAGAATCTTGTCAACCATTAGAAGGTAGTAGCACAAATACAGAATCTGTGGAGAGCCTTGGTCAACCTTTTCTCCCTATCTCATCTATGCAGAAGCAGGAATTCTGGTATATAAGACATCACACCAGGGCATCTGGGGAGAGCCAGGATGATATATAGTGGAATGAATATGGTTCAAGAGATGCAGTCATTTTACCCCTTCATATTAGCTATATCACCTACAGCAAGATTTTAACCTCTCTGGGTCTCAATTTCCTTGTTTGTCAAATCAAAATGTAACAGGATATACTTCAATGCATTGTCATGCAGATTAAATGGTGATACATGTAACATGACCCAGCACAGTGCTCAGTGAATGCTAAATTAGTTTTAAACTATTATGTTATTTATGTTTATTCTTCATATTGAGAGGTTAAGTGACTTGCTCAAGGTCACATGGCTATCAAGAGACAAGAGACAGTGTCAGGATTAGAACATACCGGTAGGTGTATCTGATATTAGAACTCCTTGTCCAAACTGTTAGGCACTACACATTTTGCCCCCTCACAAATACTCTCTAAAATTGGAAAAACTCAAAAACTTGCCACTCCATACATTCCCTGGCATCAGTTTCACCTGCTTCAGTCAGGCATGGAAAGCTGCCCAACACTGAACTTTAAAATAATGTAATTGGGGGAAGGGGGTCACTGAGTAGGAAAAGTTAGGGAGAGTCTCCTGAAATATGTGTACAGGGAGAAGATTCACATGTGTACCACTGCTTAGGACTCAAAATGAAACTTTTATCAGCTTCAGATTTCTAACAACTTGATCTTAGTGATTCAACCAGGCTGGAATTAAGCTTAGAATGTTTCTTGTAATGATTCAGTCCTTTTGGTAAGTGCCAAATAGAGCAGAATTATTCATTCGCCCCCAGTTACTCGTACTAGCTTTAGACTAGCACCCTTTTTAATAGTCAACATTGTCCTTTCTGTACTTCTTGGAATCAAGATCCTCTGTGAGTGTGAAGTGTGTGAGTGTATATGTGTGTGTGAATGCATGTGTGAGTGTGTAAAAAATGCACTCCATCCAAGGCTCTGAAGTATTCCCAACGCTAGAAAAATCTGTCATCTTGGATGGAAACCAAGATCATTATCATTTAATCACTTTGCTGTACTTAAACATCAATAGTATCAGGGCTGTGTGCTGGTGAAAACTGATTAAAGAGAACCAGTAGAAAAGAAACAGCGGACTGGAGTCAAGCTTTCTTGGCAGAGAGCATCCTAGCATACTGATGAACTTCTTTTTCACATGGTGCCAATTGACAGAGACAACAATCACCTCTAAAGAGCAAAATAACTATGTAAAAGAGATTTTGAGTGTGGCTCAAGCTGCTTACTGATTAACGCTTCTGCACACAACACTCCGCGCAAACCTGCGTAGTCATTGTTCCTAGTAAAACAAGCCTTTGTTGACAACTGCAGACAAATGATCCTTGCTGACCAAGTTCACTGTTCTCACACAGCTTAATAGTTGGAGCGCTGCTCCCAGCCACCGCCAGGAAAACTTGACGCAGTTGTCAAAAAAAAAAAAAAAAAAAAAAAAGAAAAAGAAAAAGAAAGAAAAAGCCAGAAGAGGAAAAACCTTTTGTTATGAAGGTGAGGAGTCTGAATGATCTCATGCACTAAACATGTTTGTGGTTTACATCAGTATGTCTCCTTCACTTATTAAAGTTGTGAGTTTTTAAATAGTTCCTGCTCCAACCAAACAATTTATAACATTAAAAATTCCCACTTTTTTTAAAAAGTATTTCCCTTTCCCACATGGTTTGGGATGTGAAAGACTGAATATTTGTTTGAACAGTTTTTTGTTACAGTATTTGCAAATATTGGCTGTAACTGTGAATTGTAGACACATAGCTCATTTTAAGAAAACCTGGGTGGAAAAATATCTGAAATTTCAAGCAGAACAGTCTAATTTCCACCACACGATAAAAAAAAAAAATCCATTTCAGGGTTACTCTCAGTGACAAGTTTCCCACATCATTTCATTTACTCACAAATATTACTGAGCCTCACTACACATGAGAGATTTTTAGACACTATCATTTATAAGCCTATTTCAATGTATTAAATTGTATTTACTCCCCAATTTTTAGGCTCCAAAACTTTTACATAAAACAATGTAAACCTTAAGAAAAAAAGCCTTCCATCAGAGGCTATCTAAAATTTCCCACTGACAGGTACTTTTCTTTTTTCTGTCCATAGCAATTCATTAAAAATATTTTTTGAGACCAGGATTCCATTGGGAGGTGATTCAGCAACAGCTCAGGTGAGAATCTCTTCCAGTTGCATTAAATTCAGGGAATCCGTCACACAATGTAACCTCATTAGGCACACTCTTACTTCACCAGGTATAATTAGGGAAATGTTTTAAAAAGCAGTTTTGCAAGAAGGATAAAAAGTCATCAGATGCTCATTTCTTTCACTCATCCTATTTAAAAATAATCCAAAATAATGAGGAAAGGAGTACTATGCACAAGGATGTTCATAGAAGGTTATTTGTAATAGCATAAATGCCCTTTGAAATAACATAAATATCTAACACAAAGCATAGTTAAATAAGTACAGTCTCTAGGCAGAATATTATATAGTCATAAAAATTATAATAACATGAACTAACCACTCATGGCAACTTTAGATTAACTGAGAAAAAAAACAGAATACAAATTAGGTCTATACTATGAAAATATTTTTATATAAATATGCAAAAAACAAAACCTCAAGTCAGAGTCAGAAGAAATCTCCACTTCAGGGTCAGTAGTGAACCTCAAGGAATGGCTAATAACCTAGAAGGGGGATCTTTATCATTCTAGATTCATTACTCTTTTAAACCATGATCCACTATTTTACTGCAGCAATTTAATTACCAATTTTTACCTGAGATTTCATAAATGTAAATTTTTCAACATAATTTACAAAACTGTTGATTCTCACGACCTTGATTAACCCTCTCGTACATAAGACATGCCTGTTGTTTTGTAATACTTTTTCCACTGTTTCACTTGAGATTAAGTTTAAATTGAGAGAATAACAACTGACAGGTTCATTTCTCTCTTCCTGTTTTTGGAAACACTGGAAACATACTTTCTTTTTTCCAGTCCTCTGCTACTTTAGTGCTTTATCCAGTTAGTGTGGTTTTAAATAATTTTTCCTTCCCAGAAGGTTTCCATGGGCAGGCTAAATCCCTCACATGTTCACTTTATTCTACGTTTGGCCAGTGACTGTCCAGATCTCATTCCTCAGAATTTCTACCTAAGAATGCTCCAGAACAAAAATTTTCCCCAGGAGTTTCCTGTTGTCACCCTTTTTCCAATGAGCACAATGTCAGGACTACGCTTTTAAGACCACTGGCTGAGAAAGTCACTGAGACTTAGCCTGTTTCATGTGAAGTTGATTCCCCACAGAGCTTCCTAAGAGACAACATGGAACAATGTGGCTAAAAGGAAAACAAAAAGGAGGGGGGTGTTCTCTTAGTAGACCCTCAAGTATTTACCTTCCCCCATCCCCAACATCTGCCCAGAATAGAACTGACACAGAAGGACAGGGAATTGTTACTTTGCTGGTAAACAGCAATATAAATGTAAATGCACTTGTTTTGGTTTGAAAACAAGAGAGCCTATTCCCCCCGCCCCCCCATGAGAGACATTAATCACCACCCAACATTCTAACTTCCTTCCTGAAATATACCTAGACCTACAAGTTTACAATTTTACAAAAAAGAAAAGCAAGTACCAAACAGTACCCCACCCTGCAATGCTAAAACCACTGTGGCTACCTGAACTCAGAAGGCCTCTATTTAGCTTCCAAAGAAACCTTCACTATTTATGGGCAGAATAAAAGTGCTACCAATGTTCTCTCAGTTACTGATAACAGGAAAATGAACGATTTTCTGAACAAGTGTTCTCCCTGTATGTTGCTCCTCGTGAGTCAGACACCACCTATCCACCATACTGTGTGCCCCTTGACATCTTTCTACCAGAGTTGGCTTTCCTTAATTAAACCTGTAAGCACTCATGTCCCAAAGCATTGTGAGTCAGACTTTCCCTGGGGTTCAGACTTTTTAAAAGACCAGCAGAGAGATGGACTATTACTACTGTAACTACTGCAGCGCAGCTGCTACTACTGTGAAGTCTTCTCCATGAGGAAGCCAGTTCAAAACAAATTACTAGATAGTTGTTCTCTCTAGCCACAGTAGGCACAGCTTTTACTATGTGACTGGGAGAGATGAAGTTCCCAATATTCCCGTATTCCCATGAGCAGACCCAGGTTGTGGGCTATCAGCTCTGTGCCATTCCTAGATACCTGGGAGCCAACTCTAGTACTTTGATCATCAATGAGAAAACATTTGTGCCAACCCTACAAATGGCAGTCATTGAGATCTTGGTATCAAAGTTGGGAACCACTACACTAGTGTTCTCTCTCTTTCCTTAAATTCAATATTTCAGAATGGCTGGGCTTTGGGAGCTATAGAGGATCTGATAATGATTACACCCCATTCCTTCTTTTTCAGACAGCTTTACTAAAAGTGAGCCATAGATTTTATCCATGGCTTTCTATTGCCTACTTCTCTTCTCTTTTTAGATTATATCTAGGATATTAAATAAGTTTCCACTTGACTATAACAACAGCTAATTTAAAAGCATATGAGGCTATGCCAAAGTGCAGTAGAAAGAACCTCGGGCAATGAGCATTGTTTACCATGATTGCTAGATTTCAGGAAGGTTAGCAATGGGCACCACGTATTTCCTAACTCTGAATCTTTAGCTCTTTTACAATAAAAGGTGCTATCCCTTGTCTCATCCATATGCATTATGCTATTCACTGTTTATTTTGTTGTTGTTGTTGTTGTTGTTGTTAATCCTCACCGGAGGGTATTTTCCCATTGATTTATACAGAGAGTGGAAGAGAGAGGGAAAGACAGAGAGAAACGTCTGTGTGAGAAAAACACATGGATTGGTTGCCTCCTGCATGCCCCTGGCCATGTCCTGGGCCGGAGAAGAGCCTACAACCAAGGTATGTGCCCTTGGCCGGAATCAAACCCTTTGGTCTGCAGGCCAATGCTCTATCCATTGAGCTAAACTGGCTAGGCCACTGTTTATTTTCCTTAACTTAGTTTTTTCCATACTGAACCATTTAACTTCTGCAACCATCTAACTTGATCTTTTTTCAACTTCAATTGCCATTGATAGATAAAATAATAATATATAAATGGGGGGCATGTCTTTTATATTTCTTATGATTATTTCATCAACTAAAACATAACTTCAACCCTCTGTTCCTAAGATTTTTCCTTTAGAAAATACTTTAAAGCAGCAATAATCATAAAAAAGATTATTATAAGGTTTAAGTTATGCTTTAAGTTATGGTCAAGGTTTTCCCTCCAGAAAAAAAAGTTTTAAAAAGAAATAATCACAAACAAGATAGTACTAATATCACATTAGTAGATACCTTTTATCTTCTTCATATAGTCAGTATGTATTAGTCTTATAATCAGAGTAAAGTAAAAATGTTAGAAAATATTTAAAATACAAGTTGAAACCCTAAAGGGAATACAACAACTATCTAAATAAATAATTAACTCTATTCATAAAATTTCACTAAAAGAAATATTCAAATAAAAATAATGACACTGGGGGAAAAAGAGAACCTTGGCTACCCTGAGGAAAAGATATGCATGTGTATATATGTATATGTACTTATTTTTTTAAACTAAGTTTTTAGTAAGGTTAATCTTAATAAGCATTTGTTGTCCTTTTCTCTCAAAATACCTGATTTAAAATGAATTCTCCCCCACCACTGGAAAATCCACTTTATAAGGATGACCATGCCAGTTTCCTTGCCTTTCTGTGCATACTCTGGAACTTGAAGGTGCACTAAACTCAAGAAAAGGCAGTGTTTCTACAACTATTCCCAACAAGCAAAGGAGAATGAGCTCCAAACCCAAGACAAAAGATGGTTAGTCCTGAAGCAACTCAGTATCTTTTTATTTACTGATGTTTTAAAATGCAAGGAAATTCTGTATTATACTCATAATATTCCCCCATTTGCTTTTATACAAAAATACTGTTCTTTTCCTAAATCTTACAGTAAGATTGTACCACATTTATCTGTGGCTTTGGGTCCCTCAGCAATGAAAAGGAACTCACAGGAGTGCCCCAGGGGTCTGAATAGTAGTTGAAAATCTGTTGGCTGCTATGGACACATGTTCCCAGGCCATCCTGAATCCCTGGAAACAATTTCCAACCTGGTCAGCTTCAGGAACATGGTGCCTTTTATAGTCCTCACTGTAACACATGGCTGTTTTTCCACCTTCTAATTCTAGGGCATCTCCAGGAAGTGGAAAAAATGTGTGCTAACCAATCTATAGAAAGCCTACTCAGGCTTGGCTATTGTCCAGGAAATCCTATACTTATTGCTCAACAATCCTTTTTCTGAGGAACAATTCTCTTTATTCAGAGCTCTTTAAGAATCAAGCTGCTCCCTCTGAGGTGAAATCAAGCACACAGTGACATTCCAAAGCCCCATGCTCGACAAAACACTGATTCCAGTTACTTACTGGGCATGACCAACACATACCATGGAACTGTCCTGGCTAATGGAGGTTGTCTAATAACAGGCTCCCTATCTAGTGGGATCCAACACTTAGAGATGATGTGCTCCTTGTCCTTACTTTGGGGCACTCTCTAAACCTGCATTATCCAATAGTCTAGCCTCTGGCCACATGTGGCCAGTGAGTAGTTAAAATGTGGCCACTCTGACTAGAAACATACTACACAAAATGCCATATTCAGAAGACTTAGTACACAAAGCAGTACAATATGTCCTTAATAAATTTATTACATGTTAAAATAATATTTTAGATATAATGGTGTTAAATACAATCTATTAAAATGAATTTCACTTGTTTCTTTTTATGTTTTTAATGTGACTACTAAAAAATGTTTAATTAACATATGTAGCTCATGTGTGTGGTTTACATTACTTTATACAGGGTGGGGGGAAAAGATGGTTTACAGTTATTCCTATGGAAAATAATACAATAATCCTATATAATAAAAAGCTAATAAGCAAATTGTCCCCTCAGGAGTTCAACCAACTGGGAGTTCGACCACTCGCTATGACGTGTGCTGACCACCAGGATGCAGCACAGAACTAAGCAAGGCCCCGGCCAGCAGCCGGCGGCCGGCAGCAGGGGGAAGGAAGGCTCCGATTGGCCCTGATCACCGGCCAGGCCTAGGGACCCTACCCGTGTACGAATTTCATGCAATAGCCCTCTAGTTAATAAATAATAATATAAGAATAAATTCTGCTTTGCATACTCACAACTGTAAACCTACTTTTGCCCCATTCTGTATTTCTATTGGACAGGATTACTCTATAAGCCATGCAGACATAAAGCCTAGCTTTGTAAGTATACCAATAAAATTTCACTGTATCCCAGACAAACTATCACGATTAACCCTGTAACCACTTGGTCCACATTAAAGATTCAGGGTCTAAGGTTTTCAAGACCTTCTGTCTTCAAGGCCTTTCATCTCTAAGAATCCTCTTAAGAAACAACCCAAAGGAGACTGATACTTAAATCCATTTTGGTAGCAAACCCACTTAATAATTAGGGGGAGCTTAGCAAACTGATATGAGGGTCAGATCTTGTTTAACCTGTGATAGTACAGGAACAGTAAGGGGAGGAAATAACCAGAAAGGATGAGCCAGAAGTGATAGAGGTGAAAGGGTATCAATCAACTTTCCCTTTTTTTTTGCTGTCAAGTCATCTCAGCAGACAGAACCTCAACATTCTTTCAAGTTATACCTGTGAGACTGACTGCCTTTGGCACCTTCATCTGATAAATTTCTCTATTTTGGTTTCCAAAAGTTATGGCACACGTGTGTGTGTGTGTGTGTGTGTGTGTGTGTGTGTATTTGTGTATATATATATTATATGTACACACTATGTTTTAGACACATATTTATGTTCGTATTTATGTACATAGTTATGTACACACACATCTACATAGTAATGTAGATATACACACATAGTAGTAAGACCCTTCATGGATGATTTGAAATTGCAGATGGGAAAATCTAAGCTTTGTGATTTCTCTTCTTTTCTACTTAGTAAATTAAAAATACAGCCCTGGCCAGGTAACTCAGTTAGTTAGAGCATCGTCCCGATACACCAAGGTTGAGAGTTCGATCTCCAGATAGGGCACATACAAGAAGCAACCAATGAATGTAGAAATAAGTGGAACAACAAATCAATGTTTCTCTCTCTCACCCTTCTTCTCTCTCTAAAATTAATCGATAAATTTAAAAAAAATAGATAAAATGATGGTTCTATCACTTTGGGATACTTCAGCCTAGACACTGGAAGATTTAATAATCATTTTTTAATATGTGAAGTGTTATTACAGGGGGCCAGAACATCAAAGTGGATCACAAAAAGAAATCATAAATGCCTCCCTGGCAGTTTTCTTAAAATACAGGAGCCCTTCATCTGTCTGGGATAGATTAGGTATTGAAGACGGGAGACTAAATGACTAAGTTTGTAACTCCCACAATGATTTTATTTACATTAGGAGTAAAGCAAAATCCTCACCAAACCCACCTGTAATGGGAGATTTCCTTCTTGTGGAATTTAGAAGAGGATTTTGAATAGAGGAAAATGGTATATCTGGTATCTTCTATTTTGTGCATCAAAGAAATGAGTTTCTTTTGCTAAGCACCTAGCCATTCCTTGCTTTCTCTCTGTCTATGTCTCTCTGTTTCTCTGTCTATGTCTATCTCTCTCTCTCTCTCTCTCTCTCTCTCTCTCTCTCTCTCTCTCTCTCTTTCACACACACACACACACACACACACACACACACACACACACACACAGCTGGCAAGCACAAACATGCAACTAGAACTCCCCTTCCTAAATTCCCCCCATCTTTCCAGCCCCAACTACCTTCCCAAAGCTGTCCATTATCTTGTTTTCTGGACTACTTCAACCCACCCACACTCTGAACTTATTCAGTGGTATATACTGACTGCTGCAGGTTAAGCTGCAGCTGAAGCTCTTCATTAACTTACTGGAATGGCTGATGTCTTCCATTCCCTCTGTGAAACACACTGACTGCTGCCCATGGCACAGTGAATGCTCTTGGCCAGGAGGCACATTCTGATATGCCAGTGTACACCAATCGAGGTGGATATTTACCAACGATCATTGTGTTCGTTTAGACAGACATGTTTATGACAGTTGTATGCTGTTATATTTACATAATTTAAGATTACATCAAATGAGTAGAAAAAGGAAGGCGGGTTTTCTATGAGAACTACATAAGACACAGCCAAAAACAAGGTGAAAAAACTGTTGTTAAATTAGATATGGGGTAGATATCTGTAAAAGATCTTAGGGGGAATTTTAAAATCGAAAATGATTCTATACTCAAGATTACTTCACAACTGTTTTTAAGTTCTCACTCTACATTAAAGAAATCAATATTTTTAAATTATGGGAAAGTTATGCAAGACAGATGATTGAAGTGCACTCCAAGAAGAAGAACCTTAATCTAAGACCTTGGTCCCACATCAAAAGACTGGTTAATAAATAGGTATTTAAATGTTTTAAGTTGCTGTAACATGTTTAAGAATGTATATATAGCAGCTTTATAATTTTACACTTTAACCAATTTCTGATTAATTATCTAAACAGTTTACTACCAGTCCAGATGATTCTGGTTAATAGGGATTCTACTGCTCAGCAGGCATGTGACCTCAGACCCCCAAAAAGTGTCACCTGTCTCAGAGAAGAGATCATTATGGCCCATGGTCCTTAGCATTCCACACAGGATTAAGTGTTGTACAAAAGGAAAAAGTCACATTTATTTAAGGGATTAGCAGACCCAAATTATGATCCAAATTCACCACTTTCCAGCTTTTTGACTGTGAGCAATTTTCAGGCTCTCTTATAACATAACCATAATATCCGCCCTACTAACTTCATAGTGTTATTTACACAATATAAGACAGCCAATATTATAAAAGACACTCTGAAAAGTGCAAGGAGCTACATGGTAAAGATGTAATAGTAGATGCTGAGCATTTTTCCCTTAGTAAGTGAAGAAAAAGATGACATGGACAAATAAGGATGGAAATAAAGGAGCAACTCTCTAGAACCCTGATGATGTGGAAAAAGGGTTGTTTTAGAATTCGGTATAATGTTTAAATGCAACTCAAATCAACGCTATTCATTCCTTAAATGCCTGGTCATTTTCTGCCTAAATGGACTTCTTAAAATATGATCCAAATCTTTCATTTCTTTCCTCAACATCTCTCAATAACCTACCTCTGCCAACACAGTAAAGGCTGCATTGAAGGACATCATAGGATTGCTCCTCAGTCCCATCTCCCTCATCATGAGATCAGGACAGACTGCAAGCTCTTCCTGAACACTGCCACATGCCCAGGCTTTGCTCCGAGATTACTCTGGCCTGGAATGGACTACTTCCAGAAATCCATCTCTGGATTGAAAGGCTCAAAAACCCTTCAACCTTTCCCATTCCTCTAGCTCAGGGGTGGGCAAACTTTTTGACTCGAGGGCCACAATGGGTTCTTAAACTGGACCGGAGGGCCGGAACAACAGCATGGATGGAGTGTTTGTGTGAACTAATATAAATTCAAAGTAAACATCATTACATAAAAGGGTACGGTCTTTTTTTTTTTTTAGTTTTATTCATTTCAAAGGGGCCGGATCCGGCCCGCGGGCCGCAGTTTGCCCACGGCTGCTCTAGCTCCTCTGGGCTCCTACAATACTTTACATTTTTATTAAAACCCGAATTTTGCCTTATATTATAGTAAAGTGTTCCCTGCTTATTAAATGCCTCTCAGATGGAGGCCTCCCTTTTCATCTCTATGTCACTACAGAGTATGTCAAACAGCCCTGTACCAAGCAGGAGAGACCTAAATGCAAAATTCTAATTGACTATCAAAATAGTTAAAGCTCACAAGTTTTGTTCACTCTCATATCTTTTATTCCTTACTCTGGCATTTAATTTTCCTTTTCCAGTTTGATTTAGCAAACTACATAAAGAATAATCAGGGAAAAGTAATTCTTGGCTGTGTTTCTACCTCCCTTATCTGCTAAAACAGGAAACACCCCGTTGTAAGTAGGGGCCATTTCATTCATGAGTTTAAGAAGTAATAAACCCTCAAAATACTTCTTTCATTTTAAATGGTCAATAATGCTCTTGCTGACCAGCATTTGAAATGCTTTTGCACACACAAACCAATGTATGTGAAGTTAGTCACTGCCTCCAGGAATAGGCCTCGCTGTGTTTGCAAGATAGGCAGACGGGAAGAGAGTGTTCCAAGGTCTTGTTTAAGGTAAAATATTTCTACAGCTCCATAGGGGATCCTGTATGACTATAATTTACATTCATTCTCTCTGAGTGACACTTTTGGTTGTTGCAGGATTTCTAATGGCTCCCACTCTCACTTGAGTTTTGAGTACTTGCTCAGGAAGCCACAGCCACCACTGCAATAATGTAGTTTCCAACCTGAGACTACTTTGGGATCCCTGCTAACTGCTGCTAAGGGCTACCTGACAGGAAAGTTGCTAAGGTAAAAGGTAAGAAATAGTCTCATCCTTTTCCTCCTGTCATTTCCTAAAACAAAACTGTGTGGAGTCCACTGTAAAGCCCACTTGGAGTTCCTAAACAGGTTCTTCAAGTTCTGTTCCTTTTAACTCCTGACATAACTCTAAATTACATTTCATTTGTTTTAGTGAATATTGTCCAATGAGATAGTCTCTGTCATTTTCCTCAGGCTCTTTCACATCCTTCACACAAACATTGACACCAACGGAAGTGAAAGCAGTTTTACCTTAAATAAACTAGCTCACATTTAGTTTTGTTTAAGCATAAGATAATACATTTGCGAGAAGTTGTTAAATTCTCTAGTCAATATGTTTTATTTGTTACTAAACAGCTGAGATTTTAAGACACCTTGGGTTTTAAAAAATACTTTATCTTCCAGCCAGCATAGCTCACTGGTTGAGCCCCATCCTAGAACCAGGAGATTATAGTTTGATTCCTGGTCAGAACACATGCTTCGTTTGCAGCTCGATCCGCGGGGGGGGGGGGGGGGGGGGGGGGGTCGGAGGCAGCCGGTCAATGATCCGCTATCATCATTGATGTTTTTGTCTCTCTCTCCCTCTCCCTTCCTCTATGAAAATAAAATATATTTAAATAAATCAATTAATTAAATAAAAAACACCTTGTCAGTGCTCCTTGCCTTAGTTTCATGAACCCAATGTGTATAAAAATACCATTAAAATAGCTTCTCTCTGCCATGTGTATCTCTAGTCTCCCAGTTTAAATCTCGCAAGTGCCTGGATTCTCTCAACAGCAGTTTTCCCCTCTGCTAACAGTATCATCAGTCAAAGCCAACTATTTCAAGGGATATATCCTTAAAGCTCAAAGGACAGGTGTGTTATTTGTAAATAAATAAAAGGAAAGATGAACTCAAAAAAAGAATAATAATCTCATGGTAAAAAGAAGTCAAAGAATAAAGGGATATATTATTTACATGATAAAAATTATAAATCTAAGTATAAAATATATAATTTTACAATATATAAGAATAGATCTATAAGTCTAAATACTATCATAATTTCTCTCATCAAATCAAATTTGCATATACATTCTGTGAGTTAGCATTATTATTTGGGGAGATATATGCAACTCAATAAGATATGAAACAAAACATTTAAATATTAAAGGAATTAATAAAGCTAGCATTACTTATAGAATATGATAGTATACATAGTATACTGAGAAAATCCAAGTTTTTCCAAGAACTGAAAAATTTATTAAAAGAATTTAAGTGACTGGATAACAAGGCAAATGAAAACTCAATTATTCATTTCAACAAATGCTAATTTAACATTTACTGCATGTCAGGTAATCTACTAGGCACATTACATAGGTTCAAGCCGTAGGTAATAACCTCTACCTTCTGAATAAAAACCATTCAGAAGATATGTGGAACAAAGATTCTATTCACAACAACAAATATAAGGTAACATGAGCCCTGGCCAGTGTTGCTCAGTGGTTAGAGTGTCGACCAGGGCACCAAAAGGTCACAGGTTCCATTTCTGGTCAAAGGCACATACTTGGGTTACAGGTATGATCCTCACCAATCGATGTTTCTCTCAGCTGAAGATTAACAATAAGTATGAAGAAATGTGTTGGATCTATCTGAAGATAATGATAAATCACCTTGAAAAACACAATGTTCTTAAAAGACTTGAATAGAGAAACATGCCATGTTACTGAGAAGAGTAGCAATTCTAATGCAATTCCAATGAAACTGGACAGTATATACTCTTCTTTGGCAATTGAAAAAATGTTCCAAAGTTCATCTGAAACAGTTGGAAGAGCTAAAACATTTTCTGTATAAAAAGATAAGGAATTTTTCAAGCCCTTAATGGAAGGTTCTAAAGGTAAAATAATAATGATACTGGCCAAAGATACAGAGAAGTCAGTGGAACCAATGAGTGATCCCAGGTAGAGACACTCCCATAAAAAAGAACATCACAGTTTAGTGTGAACAGGACAGGCAATATGCAATTATAGTTTTGGGGAGCACTGACCATGTAGAAGTTTTTTATATGTAAATTTAGATATGTAAATGTAAAGTTAATTAGTGATGATTTAAAACATTAAGTGTAATATGTCCATTTATATAAGCTAAGAAAATATAGGAGAATATTTATCTGGTCAAACTTTAGTAATAGAGGAATGTAAATTAAAATAATAAAGATATCCACCCTTTCACCTGCCAAATTATGAGAGACTAAAAATTATGATGTTCAATGCTGGTAAGGTAAGGTGAGTATCTCAAAGGATACTTTGGAATATATATTGGTACCATATTTCTGGATGATAACTGTTTGGCAGCATAAATCAAGGCAGACCCTCCGATCCAGTAATTCCACTCTAAGAAATTTACCCTGAAATCATCATCAAAGTGGTAAACAATATATGTAATACAATTCACATAAAATAAAATTTATAATCACCAAAATTAGAAATAGCTTAAGGGCTGTTTATCAATAAGTAAATGAGTAATTACACAATGAACTATAGCTTTTTAAAAATTACACATTTGATTTGAAGATTTTTAAGTAAATAAATTTTCTCCTAGAGCAATAGTATATGAAAAACATGCAACTCAAAATTATACTGTAGATAAAATGAAATTCATTGCATACATATTTACATATAACACAAAATTAGAACAGAAATGGGGTTGCAATTAATTTTATTTTATTATTTATATGTTTCAGTATTTTCCTAATTTGTCATGAAAAATATACTTTTTGTTTTCACGGGGGGGAGCATTATTTAAATAAATAAAATAGTATCATAAATAATATCCAACTTCATAGATAAGAAATCCACAATGGACTCACGAAATCTGAATACAGTCTAGAGTTTAGTTAATAGTAGTAATATACCAATGCTGCTTTCTTAGTTTTCATAAATGTAAGGTGATTTAGATAATATTGGCCAGTGAGATGCAATTGGAAAATATAAAGTTCTGCTGGGGTGCAGGGGACGGGGGGGAGTAGGGGCTTATCCTTGTCTCGGGTTATCTTTGCAATTTTTCTGTAACTCTAAAGTTAGTAAAAAATAACAAGTTTACTTTAAGAAAAGAAGATTCATAATAGGCTTTTGCTTTTTGAGGACATTATCACCAAGGGGGTCCATGTTTACTTATAAACCACTCCAGAAAATTAGACCAGTCGAGTTTAAATGGCAGAATTGGGGGTGTTTTATGTCTCATCTGTTGATTTTTTAAAAATTGCTATAATAGTAAATGTAAATATATTTTAAAATTTGAAGCCACTTGAAGACAAAATACTGGGCTACCCTAGTATAACATTATTTGGATTCTTTTCTTTCTTTTCTCTTTTATCCTAGCAACCTTCCACATTCCTAACACATGGTAACAATTCAACCTCTGTACTTCTTCAACCCTATTTCTAAACATAGTTCTTCAGGTTACCATCAGGAAGCTCCAGATGTCATTCAGCAAACAAATTTACTTTAGCAAACACCAATGAACCCTTGTGGGTGTACCATCTTCTACCTATAACCTGCTTCCCTCCCCCAAACACTCCAAGTACTTCTATGTCTATCATTAATGGAGACCCACTACCCAGAACCTACCTCTTTATTGCAATAGTATAGATGAGCAACACTGCAAGTAACCTACAAAAGCCTAGAAACTGAGACTACCAGAGGATCTTAGATTTCATTATATCCAAGGGTCTCCAGTTGCTCATTTCTGAGAGAAGCCAATCAACTGCAGAACCAGGAGTCCCCAGTCCACTACTAGTGCAGTCAGCACTCCTCTATCTTCCCTTTTGCACATGGGAAATGGAAACTAGACCTTCTTCATGAAAAACACTGACAATTCCTCATCTCATAAAAATCCTCATTTCATAGGGAAGAAAATAGATGGAAGTTAGGAGGGGAATTTAGGTGGAAGGAGTTAAAGTTGACCATATTTCCATTTTATTTCCCTAGTTACTGACAACTCACCAATTCCTCACCCACACAACACTATCCCTTCGTCCTCAGGGCTGACTCAGACTAAAGTTAAATAGGGGTTCTTTCAGTTTATGCTTTGTGATGGTGTTATGCAAGAGTAACCCAAAGAACACAAGATAATGCTTAACCAAGGTGAAAGAAGCAGGGCCTGTTCAAACTTGTCTCTATTCACAGATGGGGGGTGGGGTGGAGTGGGATAGGCAGTTCCTTCCTGTCACAGTGACATGCAAACCATGCAAACATATTACTTAGATTTTCAGCTTTTGAGCCTTTCTGAATAAGATAGCACAGGCAATTTAAAAGAAAATGGTAAATCTCCACATTTACCATATGAACTAAGGTATAAAAAGAAAGAGAATGTGTTTCAGGATTTAAACTTGAGCTCTTATCTACTAAGTTATTTTCACCAGCAGAACTAGTCTTTTTTGTTTGTTTGTTTGTTTAAGTTCTAGACTTCCAAGAAGTGGAAAAATTTAAGGGTGGAAGACAGATAGAGAGGGATGGGGTTGTTGTATAGAAACCCCTGGCCTTCTGTCCCTTCTATCCCTTCAGGTCAATTTCCCATACTCCCAGCCAACCAGCTACCTGATTAAAGTAATTAAAAGACGAATATTGAATTTGAAGCCCATCTTATTAGCCAACACCTACTGCATTCACTTAGCATTCTGGAAGCATAAGCTCAAGAAATACATTTGGTTCATTAATTGCCTAAGACTTCCCTTTCTCGTCTTACTACATGGAGTTGCACAGTCCAATACAATGCCCACTAGCAAATGTAGCTCTTGAGCAATTGAAATGTTGCTCATCCAAATTACACTTTAAGTATAAAATACATACTGGATTTCAAAGACTTAGTAGGAAAAAAAAGAAGATAAAATAACTTATTAGTAATCTCTTTTATGTCGATTATATGTTGGGATATTAATATTTTAATGTATTTGTTTAAATAAAATATTAAAATTAATTTCACCACTTGATTCTTTATTTTTTAACATGCCTACAAAAAAATTTTAAATTGTGTCTGTAGTTCACATTTGTAGCTACCATAATATTTCCATAGGGCAATGCTGCTCTGGAGATAATGTGGTACTAGAATTAGAGGTGTTTTAACTAAACAGCAAGCACAGACTAATCTCTCTGATATTTATGGAATTCTGGAAAACTGGTGGGGGAACTAAGTCCTAATTAACTCATCTCAAGGTAAAACTCATTCATAGAGATAATCTGAGTCCCATCCATGAATTCAACACAAAATATCATAAAGCTCTGATGCCTAAATTCAGGTGCTGGGTAAATGCCCACAGTTCAATGTTAACACCTCTTTCCTTTGGGGATACTTGAAAGTGAGACATGAAGCTTGAGGACTCTGCTGTGATGAAAGCAAGGAAGAGGAAATATGAGGATGGAGGAAGAAGGAAAGGGGGGAGAGAAGGGAAAGGCACAGTTGAGATGGAAAAAGAACAGAGATTAACCAAAGAATTTATATGCATATATGCTTAACCCATGGACATAGATGATAGTGGTGAAGGCCTGGGGCGAGGGGTGGGGGGAGGGATAGAATGGAGTGGAGGGGGTCAATGTGGGGAAAAGGAGACATATGTAATACTTTCAACAAAAAAAAAGATACTTTTTTTAAAAAAAAAGAAAGAACAGAAGATGGTGAAAGTATGGATTAAAAGATGGAGATTAGGAAGAAACAGACAGAGGTAGAAAAGACTATCTCTATGGTGGAAAAAAACTAAACACCCTTCCCCCATTGCTTACAGCAATTCTGAAGGCTAAGGCTGAAAGGCCAGCATCAAGAACAAAGTGAAAACACCTAGGGAGATAACTCAAGAGCGTCACTCCACTCTGCAAAGTGAAGGTAAAGGAACTGCCTTAGAATACCCCTGAGTAAAATGAACAAAGCCACAGCTACATCTGTAAATCACTCTTCTGCCTTTCATCTTTGTCAATGGTCATAAACCCACAATTTCACTAAACACAATTCCCATTTCAGAGTCTTCAAGTATGCGGCACTGCCTCATGAAGCCATGAAAATTATCTTTTTCATCTCTTCTCTTAAATCTCAAAAAAAAAAAAAAAATATTCCTGCTATGAAAAGCTACAGGTTTGAGTTTTCAAGGGACAAATATGGTACATCATAACTAGTGTAGCCGCTAATACTGTCTTCAGAGAGGGTTCTCCACAGGTCCAGCTAGTTCCCGAATTACAAAGGGCTGTGTTCTGAAAGTTCACATGTAAGATAGTTGTCTAGTACTCAGAACACATTGTCACGAAGAGGAAAATAAAACAGAAATGAATGCGTAGAGAAAGACTCAGGCTATTCGAAAAAGTCTCTTTAGCCTGGCCAGAGTGGCTCAATGATTGAGGGTTGACCCATGAACCAGGAGTTCACTGTTAGATTCCCAGTCAGGGCACATGCCCAGGTTGAGAGTTCAATCCCCAGGTGGGGTGTGCAGAAGGCAGCCTATCAATGATTCTCTCTCATCATTGATGTTTCTATCTCTCTCTCCCTCTTCCTTCCTCTCTAAAATCAATAAAAATATATATTTTTTAGAAATAAAAAGTCTTTTTAACCATAAATCTACATGACTAAGAGTAGTCTGGTTCTAGGAGCGCTGGTGCAGTTCTCAAACAGGAGAAAGAGGAAAAGGAGACAGAAAATCTCACTCTTTCCTAAGTAGGGGCCACTGGTACAGCTGTAACGTAAGAATGCTCATCAATACCTGTAAATTATGCAAATTCACCCAATCACTCACAGATACATTGAAAAGAGTACTAGGTGGCATGGACTTAGGCAGATGCAGGTGGCAAACAAGCCAAGCTGGAAATGGCAGCAGGATGGCTCCCTCCCCTCCCATTTCCTTCTTGCCAGATGCCTAGGAGGCTCAACCAGAGGTTTTCAAACTTTCTCTGTTCATGACACCCTGGTGTCTTAGTAAATTTTTCATGGCACCACTAGGCCAAGAGAAATAGCTAACAGTTCCATCTGTTAAATAGATAGATTCAAACAATTTAACAAGTATTTGTCCTAACAACTTAGTGGTCATTCAAAAACATAACAGACATAAATTGGTATGAGAGTATGTTTTTATTTCATTCTCAACTAACCATAATTATTAATGGGATGTGTATGGTGCTGGCACTACACAGCTTCTCAAACTTTGAAATCAGTTTGAACTCTGCCACCCCATTTCCTGTTTCACGATAATTTTTACACAGTACTGTCTTTTTAAGGACAGCAATCCTCAAAAGCCCAGTTTTGCAAAGATATGACATCAACAGAAAGGAATGCAGTGATCTAATATTGAAACTATTATTACCTTGAGCCAGTAGTTCACAGGGTAGCCAACAGATGTTGATTATTTGTTTTCCTCAAAAAAATAAATAAATAAAATAAAATATCCCATAGCCTCCGTGTGAATTCACTGCAGCACCCAAGGTACCTCAGAGAAGTTTGGAAAACTACAAGGCTAGACATCCCACTGCAAGCAATCAAGAGTATCCTTGTTAGTTTCCTTCTCAAAAATAAGGGGGGAAAGATCTATGTGGCCCAGACTAAAATAGCCTGAAGTAACCTCTGATCTGTTTTATTAAGAGTGTTCTACACTCAAGCCACAGCAGCCTTTGGGTAACTGATAAACCCCAGGGTGACTCAGAGAGACTGCAGACTCAAGACAGAGAGGACAGGGGGGACAGTGTTAAATAAACCGGTCACTTTTCTTTAACTACTTCACTCTACAGTATAATGTAGGACATTGTCTAGAACTATAGTAGTTTATATATTGTTCACTAATTAATATGTGAGGTAAATACTGAGTCAATATTATGGGCGACTGAGAGAAGGTAGGTGCCATGTGTATGTTTTATTATAATCGCATGATTTTTCTCCCTGATAAGACTAAAAAATAAAGTCTAAAACAAGCAAAGATTGCACTGAGACTAAAAGAAAGAAGGAAAGTTGGGCTTGTCATTCATTAATTCATTCATCCAACATTCTACAGATGTTTTTTAAGTTTCTATCCTGTTCCAGACACTGACTGCATTTCGCAGGGAACATAGCAGTGACTGAGCCAGACACAAGGTAGCCTTTGCCCTCTTGTCAAGGGCAACAGTGGCCTCCATCTTCCCCAATTCAACAGAGAATTTTCCAGCCTCATCTTACCTGACACCTTAGCAACATCTGACTCCTTTCCTGAAACACTTTGTTCACCTGGCTTCCAAGTTGCCTTCTATCCTGGTTTTCCTTTTACATCGTTGGTTGCATCTTCTTAGTTTTTTCTTCTCAGGCTCCAATGTTGACTTCCCTCCTGGCTCAGTTTTTTGGCACTTTATCCATTCTCACTCTTTCCCTATAGCCCCATAATATCAAACATCCTCTATGCTATTAACTCACGCACTTCTATCTCTAGTTCTCACTTGACTCCAAAGTTCAAGACTTGTATATCCAACTACATACTTGACACCCTCACTTGGAGGATTATTAGGTACCCCAACTGTAATATGTTCAAAACAAAATCCTGATCTCTTACCCCTAAACCCAGATTTCTCCAGCTCAGGAAACGAGGCTGCCATTCACTACATGTTCAAGCCAAACAGCTTGATTTCTCCCTTGATTCTTCTGTCTTTTATCACCATATCCAATCCTTCAGCAAGTCCTATTGGCTCTACCTTCAAAACCTACCCTGGATCTAAACCCTCCACACCATCTGTCTCACCAGGGCTGCTGCAATCACCTACCTGGTTTTCCTGTTTCCATGCTTACCTACCGCTCAGTCTATTCTCAACACAGTAGCCAGAACTTCCTTTATAAAATGTAAGTGAGATCATATCAACCCTTTACTTAAAACCCTTCAGGAGTTCCCATCACACTTGAAATCTTTGAACTCCCTACTTCAGTCTCTCAGGACCTAAATGATCTGGCTGTACCAGAATCACATCCGTACCTATGCATTTGCTTTTACCACTTCTAGGCAAACTTTTCCTTAGATCTACATATGGCTAACCCCTCACTTAAATCAGAGAAGTGTTCTCTATATGCCCTTGCTAAAATACCTGAAACACCCTCTGAACCTCATTATTTTGCTTTGTCTCCTTCGATAGCACTTATTACCCCATGAAATTACATCTTAGGTATTTGTTGATTGCTGCTCCCATTAGATTATAAAGTGAGTGCAGTTACTGTGTCTTGCTCATGCGGGCACACAGCAGGTTCTCAAATACTTAGTAAAGTAACAATCCTCTGACTTCACAGAGTTTACATCTGGTGAATGATGACAGGGAAAATACCTTGGGCTCAAAAGACCTGGTATTCCATTTAAAGTCTGTTGTTTATTTTGCTTAATCTCACAATATGCTACTTTACATATTAGCCTTTCTTATGTACCAAGCATTGTACTAAATTCTGGATATATAATATCATATATAAAGTTTCTAAGAGGATAGTATGAATATTATCCCTCAGAGAAGGTAAGGCCCTTCCTCAAGATTCCATAGGTGATCACAGGAAAAATCTGGATTTAGTCTCTGATCCATCATACTTCCATTCTACATGATTAACCATTATGCTATGCTTTGTACTGCCTCTGTATGCCATTCTCTGGAAAATGGAGGAATTGAGCTAAAATGACCTCTAATGCTCCAATTCTACCTATCAAAATGGTTGTCACTTACAGTGCTAGAAATTTAATTTCTATACTAAATCATAAGAACTCTTTCACCTAAATTCAATTCAATGATAACTGGCCACAGACCTATGCAGAATATGTGCATACTGAGACCAGGTGCCATGTTAGGGAGGTGAGGCATGAAATGAGACATTCCACATGCCATTTCATCACCCACAGTACCCACATTATGAATTTCCCCCTCTAACAATTATAATTTAAATAAGAACTATGAGAGGTGACACATTTACAACCTGGAATTCTACCAAAGCAGAATACTTCAGTAAAACACATTCACCCTGGATCTTCCTCTATCACCAGAAAAAAACAGGGACCTGGCTTAGGCAGAAAGAACAAACTCCCTGCCTCAAACTTCCAATAACTGATTGTGCAGGATGGAGTGCCTCAGGTGGACTCCTCTTACAGTTTGACACAACTCTAAGAAAATGTTCTGAGACCCTCCAGCTAAATTCTGGAAAAGTATAAGAACTAAGAACAGGCACCAAAAGGTCAGAGTTGAAGGAAAGTGACTTTGTTTTTTTCTTCTATTGTAATATATATTAGGAACTGCCCATCTGTGAATCCCATACCATGGTTCTCACTGCCCATGCTACCTAACATATACAGCTTCAGGCCTACATTTTTTACACACACACACACACACACACACACACACACACACACACCCTCCTTATTAACCTCATGGTTCTTGATTATGTAAAGGACAGATATCCACTATGAGAATGATGTATAGTTATTTCACTGAAAAGTATTATAAGTAGTAAAAATATCCTGATACAACTCAAAGATTATAAAGAGTTATTTGGAAAACAAACTATGTATCTGTATACAACTTTACTACTGAATGAGCCAAAATTATTCCTTTGTTCTAAATTTAACCAAAATAACATCAATTGTGGTATTTAGCAACACTCAGAACCCAATTCAAAATCACTTTTGACTCTAAATACATACATTTTATGAACCTGCTGGTAAGTGCTACATATTACAATACAACCCACATATGTAAAAGCTTCAAGGACTCAATTCTTTTAAAAGTATCAAGGCTTTGGAAAATGTGGGTGGGAGAGGAGAAAAAGGAAAAAAGGAGATTGTCTGAAGGTAAAAGAGAGTGTCATTGCTCAGAGAATAAGAGTAAAGGCTGTCCCCTTACACATACACCTACCCATGCTCCCTCCTTAACCTTATAATGAGGTTAAGCCAACACAGCACATCTTCCATCTTCTAAGCTGGAAGCATTTCTGCTAGACTTTTCCAGTTCCTGGGTATTTTCTGCTCTCTAGACTCCAGGGCCCCAGTATTTAGATCAACCATGAGTCTACAGATCAACTATCTATCAACTGGGAAAGTAGACAACCCCTTAGGAGCAAGCGAAGCTAAGAGAAGGGGCTATCCTCTCTGGCTAAATCCCCAGAGATGAAATGACTTGTAAGTAGTGTTTTGCAAGTAGTCCTGGCAAGACTGACTTCTGGGTGCAAAAAAATAAAAATTCAGCCAAAAATGTAAATTAAGACTACAGCAAGCCCCACAGTGCCCTAAGGTTTGAAGAAAGTGAATCTTTAATCTCTGTTCCTTGACACTCCCGGCTAATTAGCTATCAATAGCATCAATGGCATTACCACTTCCAAGTCTGTGTCTGACACATGGTAGGAAACAGACGGCTAATTCATTCTGCAAGTCCGGCTTCAACTCTAGCTCCCGGTTCCTAAAAGGTGACCAGGCTCCTTACAAATCATAAAACAATAATCAAAATCATTTCAGTCAACTTCCTCATTTTACAAAGAGCCCAGATTGATAAAGTGACTCTCCTAGAAATCTCTAAGGAAGTTAGTGGAAGACCTGGGTTTTGAGCTTCATTCTCTTAATCCCTAAGCAAGTATTTCTGATATAGCATTGCACTGCTGAAAAAATGAATTGATTTGCTATCCATCCATAGGTAAATAAGAACGCAGGCTTAAAATTATTTACACACACACACACACACACACACACACAGCCAATTTGGCTTACTGGTTAAAAGCATATACTTTGGAGACAAACTGGCTAGTTTATATCCCTGCTATGCCACTTACTAGCTATAGTACCTTGGGCAAGTAATTCAACCACAGCTGTTTCCTCATCTATAAAATGGAAGGAACAATAACAAAAACTATCTTGATGGTATCCACTTCCTTAGGTTTTGAGGCAACTTAAATGAGATATGTCTTATTAATGTGTTAAAATGGGATATCAAGCACTTAAATTGGTTACCACTTCCAAAGTGCTATGCATTAGTTATCATTATTTTGTAAAATTTGATTAAAACTAAAGAAATCATGAAAAGGAGGTAATAGTCTCACATCGCTTGATTTCTCTGGGTTTGTTCTGAATACTTTTCAAAGATACAAGCTTCATTTGATACACACATTTTGAAAGGAATTCAATAGTATGGTTTAGTATACTTTGCCTAGTAATTAGTGTAATTATTCTAGGCAATTTGATAAGAATAAAAAGGGGAAAGGTCCTATTGGTTTTCAGACCTAGTCCAAAACTTTTGTTCTGATAACTGTTATTGATTTGACATCTGTCTAGAGTTCTCCCAGGTCTGTAATAATGCTTCACAGAGAGCAGGAGATCATACTTGTTGGTTTGATTCTGGAGAAGCCACTGGAAGGACAATTTTTCCAGCTCTCAAAGGTACCAGTACCAACTGAGTAGCAAGTCCTCAGAGGTCTGGATCCCAGATCTGTGGGCTCCTCCTCCAAGCTTCTAGGTTCTGGTAACTTCCAAGAACTTCTTCCTTTTGATCTTCCAGCCCCAACGCAATAGATGCTCCCGCAATTATTATTTGCATTACCTCAGCATTCTCTTATTTCATCTTTTTCAGTCCTTCAATTCCTGCTTCACAAATTTCTGTTATTAGATGATCTTGTTAAAGTAACTGAAGTGGATTCTCTTTTCCTGACTCCATCTTAGCTGATACACCAGTGGATGGACATTTAGTCCCTACTTTTTCACACTACACAAAATCACCCCTTATCATTAATATTGGCAGATACATGCCCTAGAGCCCTCCCAGTGTTCCTCCCCGGCCCCAATCGTGCATTGGTGGGGTCCTCGGCCTGGCCTGCGCCCTCTCAAAATCCGGGACCCGTCGGGGGTTGTCAGAGAGCTGGCTTTGGCCCAATCCCACAGGCCAGGCCAAGGGACCCCACTGGTGCATGAATTCGTGCACCAGGCCTCTAGTTAATTTATAATGACAGAGAGCCAATTAGTGATTGCCTGGGAATGGGGGAAGGAAATAGCAGCACTAATTCTTCACCTGAAACATGTTAAAATGCCCTTATGTCCTTCAAAGGAAGTTCTTCTTAATGTCTATTTTCAATTTACCCACTTGAGATACTTGAGATAGGAAATCTTCTCTTAGTTTGCTGTCAATATAAGTGAAAGATGTACTCCACACTGCCCATACATATTCTATGCCATCTGCACCTAGTATGTGACAAGACCTGTCCCATCAGTTTTGATATGAAATTTCTTATAATACCTACTGCCCATTTTTTCTCTTTCCTTTTGATATGCAAAATGAGTTTCCAACTATAAAAGACACCATCAAAAAGCATCTGTGTATGAAGATATATCTCTCTAGTGCAGCGGTTCTCAACCTGTGGGTCGCGACCCCTTTGGCGGTCGAACAACCCTTTCACAGGGGTCGCCTAAGGCCATCCTTCATATCAGCTATTTACATTATGATTCGTAACAGTAGCAACATTACAATTATGAAGAAGCAATGAAAATAATTTTATGGTTGGGTCACAACATGAGGAACTGTATTTAAAGGGCCAGAAGGTTGAGAACCAGTGCTCTAGTGTATAAAAAAACAGGGGGAAAGTTGCCTCTGGGCACTTTTGCTTATCTATGTATATAATAAAAGCCCAAGAGACCATTATGGTGGAATGACCAGAACAACCAGAATGACCAGTCACTATGACGCACACTGGCCACTAGGGGGCTCAATGCAGGAGCTGCCCCCTGGTGGTCAGTAAGCTCTCACAGGGGGCACCCCACTCAGCCAAAGGCCAACCTCATAGCTGGTGAGTGCAGTGCCAGTGGTGGGAACCTCCATGGCAGCACTAAGGAGCAGCGAGCTGAGCAGTAAAAGCAGCGAGCAGGCAGGCAGTAAGGAGTGAGGGATCCTGAATTGCGAGAGGAATGTCCAACTGCCGACTTAGGCCCGATCAGGGGAATCAGGCCTATGCTGGCAGTCAGACATCCCCCGAGGGGTCCTGGACTGTGAGAGGGTGCAGGCCGGGCTGAGGGACAAGCCCCCCCCCGCCCCGAGTACACGAATTTCATGCACTGGGCCTCTAGTTAATTTAATAAAAGCTTTTATATATAAATTGTAATATATTATAAATAATATATAGCTGTATATAGAATATATAGCATTTATGGTACATTATATAGCATCTATAATATATATAATTTCACAGGCTTTATATACTTACTAGAGGCCGGGTGCACGAATTCATGCACCTGACCTACAGGATGGGGCCAAAACCTGCTCTCCAACATCCCCCAAGGGATCCTGGATTGTGAGAGAGTGCAGGCCAGGCCAACGGACCCCACGGTGCATGATCAGGGCCGGGGAGGGATGCAGGAGGTTAGCCAGCGGGGAGGGACTGCAGGAGGGCTCCAGGGCGTGTCTGGCCCATCACGCTCAGTCCCAATAGGCCAAACCCCAACAGCAAGCTAACCTACCAGTCAGAGTGTCTGCCCCTTGGTGGTCAGTGCACGTCAGAGTGAGCGGTTGAGTGGCTTTAGCCTATCATTAGCATATTACATTTTGATTGGTTGAACGGCCAACCAGACGACCAGACACTGAGCATATTAGACTTTTATTATATAGGTTTTTATTAGACTTTTTATTATATAGGATAGGTTACTAATTACATACCATATACTATATTAAATTTAATTACAAAAATTCATTTATTGTTGTCAATAAACCATTATGTATGTAAGTTATTGCTTTTTAACGTTTCTTTCTCTCTTCATATTTAATTATGAGGTCCCTAAAGGAGCTCATAGATATATGTGTGTGGGTGTGTACTATATATACAGTGGGGCCCTGACTTACGAGTTTAATTCATTCCATGACAGAGCTCATAACTCAAATTACTCGCATGTCAAATCTTAAAGTGAATGAGTGAGACACGTGATGCTGGGCTGATGTTGTGGCGTTCACTGTGACGTTCGCTGCGCCAACTAGTGGTGGGGTATCTGAAGCTGGCTTGTAACCCAAATTTTAGCTCGCAACTCAAAGCAAAAAATTGGCCGAGAGACGGCTCGTATCTCGAAAAACTCATTAGTCGGGACACTCGTAAGTCAAGGCCCCACTATATGTATATATATCCGTATCAGCTAATTGTTTTACATAGAGAAGTTCTTAAAATACAATCAGAAAAGAAAAAAGAATTTGACTTACAAAACACATCTAATTTATCGTGTAAAATAAATGTATGTGAAGCCTAAGGTATATAAGAACAAAGGCTAGAATCAAAAATATAAAAAGTACACCTGTGCTATGTAGTTTAAGAGCTGAAGAAAGGGGACCATCTTCATCTTTCATTTTGCCACTTCCTTACCCCCAAAAAAATTCCACCAAGAACAACACCTTTCTTTGTCTTAAGGTTCTGACCCAATTATAAAACAAACACCTCTGGAAATTATAATACTTTAATCAGTTGATCAGCTCTTACTGAAAGCAGATTTAGATTTAGATCAGTGGAATTGGAGGATGCTGCCCCCTAAGAGACATTTGGAGATTCTAGGGGTCTTCTGGGTTGTCAGCATTACTGGCATTCAGTTGTGAAAGCAAGATGACACACAGCCCTACCCACAAATAATTATTTCACATCCCACATGATTTTTAAGTCCCACGAGAAATTCATGTAGGTAAAAATCTGTTTATAATTATAAATTTAGAACGCAAGTCCATTTTATTTTCATGATTCGTATTTACACTAATGAAGTTACAGTACAAATCAAAGGAAGACTGATGAAAAATTTCTGCCAAAACTGGCAGAAATATCATAAAATATTGTCCATCATTTCAAAAAATATCACTCAAAGCAAAACAACTAGATATCTGAGTGATCAGTATAAACAACAAATACAATTCTGAATCATCAGAATTTTAGCTAATTCCACACTTAGGTGCCAGCTTATCCAACTACTTCATTATGTCTTCCGGCATAGTGTGCTGGAACATTTTCATATTTAAATGCATATTATTTTTACTATAAATTATGTTCCTTTTTATTCCCTTATATTGCAGTTATGAGAATATATTGATTTTTAAAAATTATGTGCATAGATAGATAACACTGTCTATGAATCTTGTTTGAGAATAATAAAAAGGGCAATAAAGAACAGGGCCGTGAAACAGAGGTTTAGATAAAGGGCAGGAAAAGAGCAGAAAAGAATATCTGGTGGGAACAAACCATTGAGAAGAAAAGGTGGGGGGGGAGTGATGCCTGGCAACAAGCCCACAGAAGGTAGTTGATGAATGCTTAAAGATGAATTGTCTTTGTTTAACTCTTTTAGGCATAAAATGCCACACCAGTGTTTGTCATGGCTCATAGGAGTTAGCCTGGTGCATGGAAGGAACAGGGGCAGTGGGATAAGATATACCTGCACCCAAACCCTGGTTTTTTCTCTTAGGAGTCATGTAAACTTGGGAAAATAATTTAATTTCACTTCTCTGAATGTTGATTTCCACATGTGTAAATGGATGTCATTTTAAAAACCTTACAAGTTGGCTGTCCTGAATTTTTAAGCCTATCACCATGTCTGGCATATCACAGGTCCTCAATAGAGGTTAATTTCTGCCCTTCTGCTCCTAGATATTGCCTAGACAATAATTGTATTAGTTATCTATTACTACGTAACAAATTACCACCAATTTAGTGGCTTAAAACAACACACTGTGAGCTCCCTGCAGATATACATATACACACATATATCATATATATATTATATATTATGTATATATAATATATATATGTATATATCCATATCAGTTGATTGTTTGACATAGAGAAGTTCTTAAAATACAATCAGAAAAGAAAAATAACTGAAGTGGATTCTTATCTCAGTTTCTGGGTCAGAAATCTGAGCATGGCTGAGGTGGGTCCTCTGCTTCAGGGTCTCTCACAAGGCCACAATCAAGGCGTCAGCTACAGCTAAAGTCTCATCTGAAGGTTCAACTGGGGAAAGATTTGCTTTGAAGCTCACATGGCTGTTGGCAGAATACAATTTCCAGAAGATTGTTGGCCAGAGGCCTCCCTCAGTTACTTGCCACATGGGCCTTTCCAACATGGCAAACAAACCGAGAAGTCTGACAGCAAGACAGGAAGTCAAATCTTTTGCAATCTAATAATGGAAGTGACATTTCATCATCTTCATCATGGTTAGAAGCAAGTCACTCTATCCAGCCCACACTCAAAGGGTGGAGATACTATACAAGGGCATGAATTTCAGGAGAGGGGAATGGTGGAGGGGCATCTTAGAGTCTGACTGTCACAATAATAAATGGATGGTTGTACAGAATTTCCTTCTATATAAGTGGAAAACTTACCTGAGCCAAATATGTAGAGAAAATATGTTTTCAACACCCAATCCATGTACCCCAAATTTTAAAAATTTAACTCACTGATTAATTGTATATGGTTTATATCTGATAGATTCTTATTAAAACCATTCCTAAAAGCCAGTATTAAAATCGTAAGTGGGTTATCTTTAATTATATGACCCAAGGCAATAAGAAACACCTATGCTGAAAATTTTCAAATCTGACAGCCAAATTATTTCAAATTACTGTTGTTCAACATGACATCAAACAGAAATCATTGGTCTGCATACTTAAACCCTGGAAACCCTCCCCTTTACTAAACTCTAAACACAAAATAAAACTAACATTTTAATGGATCACCCATTAAATGCTTTTTTTTATCCTTTTATTGAATCCCATATCTAAGAACAAAAATCTGGATTACCTTTTTAAATGTGTTACCTTATAAAACACAGTGGTAATTACTGTATCCTTCTCTTTTCTGTCACATACCCTACATGACTTCCACCAAAACCACTATCTTAAGCAAGTAAGGAGGGGCACATCCTATATAATAAAGAACCAATATGCTGCCAAAACCAGTTTGGCTCAGTGGATGGAGCGTCGGCCTGCGGACTGGGGGGTCCCGGGTTCGGTTCCGGTCAAGGGCATGTGCCAGGGTTGCTGGCGCGTCCCCAGTGGGAGATGTGCGGGAGGCAGCTGATCAATGTTTCTCTCTCATCGATGTTTCTGACTCTCTATCTCTCTCTCTTCCTCTCTGTGGAAAATCAATAAAATATATTTAAAAAAAAAAAAAAGAACCAATATGCTAATTAGATTGAACAGCAGAATGACCATCTGGACAACCTTCCAGACGAAGCCAGGGCTGTGAGGGCTGGCTGAGGCTGCGAGGGGCTGCGAGGGCCAAGCCCCTTGCAAGAATTTCATGCATCAGGCCTCAAGTTTTACATAAATCAACACAGACACCTCAACAATTTATTTGGCAGTGTTTTGTTGTTGTTTGCTTCAGCTCATTGCTCTTTACAAAATAAATATGTACCAGACTAGAGGCCTGGTGCGCGAATTCATGCATGGGCGGGGTCTGGCCAGCCCGCCCTGATGGGGGCCCATCGGGCTGGGCCGGTGGGGGTGAGGGGCCATGGGCAGTTGGTCGGCCAGCCCTGCACCCAATCAGGGTGTTGGGGGACAATTGGGGGCGGAGCCGGCCAGGGAGTGAGGGCTGATTGGGGCCCGGATCAGGCTGGTTGGCTGCCACCAGTCATTCTGGTCGTTCTGCTGTTCAGATCGCTGGGCTTTTAAATATATAGATACTACACCACCACACATAGGAGAAATTATGATAGACATACTGGCTTTTTCAGGAAATTATCCTCACTTGCCAAGAACCTAGCCTTTTGAGGCAAACCCTGTGCCCAAAACAAAACAATAACCTATAGAAGTATTTAGGGCTCTGAAGTCAGAAAGACATGGGTTAAAATCCCCTTGCATTCTTGGTCAAGTTTCTTAATCTTTCTAAGCCTCTTTTTTCTCATGTTTTCAATGGGGATACTTCATAGGGCTAGGAGGGATTAAGATATGAAAAGCTAAGAACAGTAGAAAATAGAAAGTGCTAAATAATTGCTAGCTGCTTATTTTCAACCCCAGAAACTAATGCATTTTTACTTAATGATATAGGAATAATCACTCAAGGGTCCCAATAAATAATTTTGCTATTAACGTCTATGGGGCTAATCCTTCCTGACAAGTACATTGAACTACTTTACCTTAAAGCAGTTGGATAATATTCTGAATCTAAATACAATTAAACTTTCTGCTAAATATAAGGGTGACCCTGCATTCCAGTTCATCCAAGATAATCCCAGCATAATTATAATAGGGCTCCATTTCATTCTTGGAAAGTATCCTGATTTGGGTAATAAATTATAAGATCTCCCTATTTAAATAAAGTAAAATCTTTAGATGGAAGATAAACTTTTTAAATATGCTATTTCAGCTCAATGTTTGTTTAGTTTGGTTTACATTTTTTCCTCTCCAGCTTTTGAACCCTAAACTATAAAAATAGCATTTAGGGTTCTATATTCACCTATCAAATAGCTTTTCAAACAGCCTATACTGGGGAGTTATGACTAAGCTACAGGTTTTTATATAAAAGGACGAATAAATAATATAAAGAAATAGGGTAGTGTGTTGGGGCCATCTCACTCAGCAGCAGTTGCAGTGGTTTATGGAGATTCATACTGCCCAACATGGATTTGTAATCAAGGAATAATACTTTACATGCTCTGGCAGTTTGTATTATAAAATGAACTTTCACACTTACCATCTAATTTAACTTTCAAAAGCAAACACCATTTTCTGCTGCACATCTCATGTGCACCAAGACTACCACAGAAGCGGATTACTACCTAGAAAGCCAGCGTGTTGGCTCACAAGTCCTCTGATGTTCACAGTCTCCCTACCCAAGATCCCCAGTCCCTGCTAAAGCTGCTGGCCTCAGACTATTCTTAAGTAGCAAGATCCTACACCATAAGTCACATTTTCAACTTGTTTCTTATGTCAGAGCCAATTACAGACCTTCTATTTCTTTCATTATTCAAGTAAGGCAGCCATGAAAATAGTTATTAAATACAAGTCACCACCAATTTAGTCTTAAAATTTTATGGGTCAGAAGTAGAAAATTTATTCATATGCATGATATCTTCCTGCCTGGGTTTAAACAGAGACAGAGGCAAGGAAAGAAACTTGTGCATCTACTGATGTCACTCTGGTTGCCATCACACAAAGACCGCCTGGCTCCTGCCTGGGTTGGCAATGTCCTCCTGGCTCAGAAGGACGCATACTGTCAAGCACAATTTTCCAAAAAGGAGCAAGGACCCATTTCCTCAGGTCATGGATGAAAATGGCAGCTGAATAGGTTTGAATTTTTAAAGATACACTCTTTCACCCAACCATTGTGGCTCAGTGGTTGAGCATCGACCTAAGAACCAGGAGGTCATGGTTCAATTCCCAGTCAGGGTTGTGGGCTTGATCCCCAGTGGGGTGGGGTGGGGTGTGCAGGAGGCAGCCAATCAATGATCTCTCTCTCTCTCTCTCTCTCATCATTGGTGTCTTATCTCTCTCTCCTTCTGCCTTCTTCTCTGAAATCGATAAAAATATATTTTAAAAAAATCAAGGTATACTCTTTCAGGAATGTTAGAAACCATAAGCTCTAATGGGGAGAAAGGGCAAGACTTTTCAGCAAACTGAGCCTCAGCCTGTTCATCCCTAAAATGGAGCCAATTTACACTTGCCCTCCCTCCCAGGATGGTGCCTTTAATTAAATCATATGAGACCGAAAATATGCAAATTTGTAAGCTACAAAGTACCATATTGGTCCCAAAGCCATTGCTATTTTACAGTGTTAATATGCCATATGTAACTAACAACTGTTACATTTCAGCTTCATGTCCGAAAGCTTTTGAGGTGTATATAGGGAGCAGGGTGTGTTAATGGAATATATTCTTTTAAACATGGAATGTTATGAGATTGACAAATTGCTTTTATAACTGGAACAAATCATGCCTGCCATTCAGTAATACTTGGAAATCCATCATCAATTTGATTTACACCCAGCATCAATAAATCACACAAAGTGTACCCTGTGTAGTCCACAGAGTAAACAAAAGTAAACATTGTGTTTCACCTGCCTTGCTGGCTAGACGAAATGAAAACTCTGGCTACCTCAACTGGAATAATGCCTTTGGTCTCTGACTAGTTTGGTTATTTTTGGAACTTTTTACGAAATATTAACTTTATTTGCTCTAATTCTGCAGGAAGCCACATTGGAAGTGCAAGGAAATATAAATGATTAAAAGCAGAAGTGGGGAAAAAAGTAACCAAATATTTTGCCTCAACTTTCTTTACCTAATATATCAACTGCATCTCTTCAAAAAAGTGGAACCCCGATTGCTATTCTTATTCCACTTCTAACGTGACAACATTCAACACAGTTCATTCATGGGTGTTAGCAGGTTTTTTCATTGCCTGTTTTCCCAGGGAGAAGCATAAGGAAGAAATGGTATAGAAAAGTAAAAATCAGTGGCAGTAGTTTAAAATTTATGTTGTGGCAGTAGGGGAGGGGAGAGGTGGGCAATACGAAGCTAGCTGACCCACTAAAGAATAAAACTCTAACCTTTTGAATTAGCAAACCACAAGCAGTAAAAAAGAAAAATGAACTTGATGTACCATTTAAAGTACATCAGTTTTTAGAGCTCCCAGGTTCACACAACACATTATTTTTCTTAAACCACGTCTTTACAAGACACACCAGTCTTAAGTGACAACAGAATTTTTTAATCCCAATTAGTTTGGTGTCCTTTGTTGATATTCTGCTTTTTCTGACTAACAATAATGAATAACCCACAAAGTGCTAATGAATAACTAACTCCCTTTGTCTCCAAGGACAGCAGAGCCCAACAAGAAATGTCAGAGGCCCTGAAGTAAAAGAAAAAACCTTTACAATGAAAATCTTCCCAATTATGTAGGCCTACAGGTACTGCGAATGTGGGATTGTCTTAAATATTTAAATAGCTATGTCAAATGTGCTTAAAGTAGAGATCATAAAACTGATTTCCCACATGCTTTGAAAAAATGCATATCTGCCAGTCTAATCACAATTCATAACTGCTGAGCGGAAAGTAGGGAGGAATGTCATTATTGGTACAATATAACTGGAATTCTGTACTCACCAATCCTAGCAGGGCCAGGAAGTTGCCAACTGCAGAACGTCCTCCATGCTCACTCAGTGGCTCATAGAAATACAAACATTCTCATCTCAGCACACTACAATTTTCTATGTAGTAAGAAACCATTTTTAAAACTAATTTCTACTATCTTAAAAATGTAAAGCTAAAAAGTAACTTTTTCTCTATCATAGGGAAGAGCAAATAAATACACTGACATTGCTGAGAACCAGGGATCGTACTGAGGAAGTGTGAGGTAGAACTCTGTAATGTTGTATTTTAACTAGAACTCATTATCTTGTTCTGACATATTTCCTAATACTGTCTATGCACAGGGCCCAAAAGCAATGACACTCCTAAGTCAATACGAATAACCTTTCACTCAGTTTTCCAAATATCATTTCTCACTAAAAGGGACCTGGGCTGGTTCTGGGTCTGGGGCAGGAAGTGCAAATGGGCCTAGAATATTTGTTAATGTGTGAAAGCAAGGAAGTGTTTCCTGGGAACATATCAAAAAGAATATAGGAACTGACTTGAAGGGGTTCCCATGGCTAAATCTGGGACAATATGAGCATCAGAAAGAACAGTGACGATAATAAGTTACAGTGCAAAAGTTTTCGTTAAGTCCACAGTGACTCTCAATAAGAGAAGGGAAATAAACTCCTCTTTACAATAATAAGAATATCCACTAATACACATAGAGGAAATGCCAGAATCAGAAAACAAGGCAATAACTTATTCAAACAAGGATTATCAATGGATGCTATGAAAGCATATTGGAGAACAAGATTATTGATTAATTTTGAAAGGTAAAGTGTCTTTGGCAGTGCAGAGATCTGGTGACACCACCTTTGCCAGGTGATTAAAAGCAACATCACAAATAGTAGGACAAATGAGCATTCAGTGCTTCCTGGTGTAATGCAATGGGTGGTACACAAAACACCTATGTAGTACTCCTGCCAAAACTGTTTAACCTGAGCCCAATCATGATGAAATATTCAAACAAAGCAGATTGTATAACAAAACAGCTGACATGAACTCTAAAAATATCAACAAATTTGTCAGGAAATATGAAGAAAAGGCAAGGTTAGAGGGCTACTCTAGATTTAAGGAGACTGAAGAGACATCACCAAATGTAGTACACGATCTTTGCTTAGATCCTGGATCAAAAGAAAAAAATGGCTACAAAAATCATGTGATTATAAATGGGGGAAGAAAATAATAACTTATATTATAAGTAATGATAAATAAAATAAAATATAAAATAATATAAGATGAATTTGGTTATGACCTGCATTTTAATATATAACTATACAGGGTGTCTCAAAATATATATATACACACTTGAATAGCTGACAGCTCAATTTTGAAAATGAAATGTATTTTAACAAACACTGCCTTTATAATTATTCAACGTGTGTGTATACATTTTTGGGATACCCTATATATAAATAATACTATTGTAGCAAAGTTAAATTCTTTGGTTATTATTAATGGATTTTTATTATATAGCATGCAAGTTACCAACTTAGAAATTTGGGGATGAAGTTGTCATAATGTCTGCAACCTATTTAAAAGTGGTTCAACTTACTTGCAAGAAAAAGAGATATTAAAAGTGGCAAATGCAACATAATTTGATGAACGAGAATAGATCCAGAGATAAATGGTAGGGGAGGGGGAGGGTTAGAGAGCAAACAAAGGACTTGTATGCATGCATATTAGCATAACCAATGGACACATACACTGGGGTGGTGGGGACTTGCCCAGGGTGGGAATGGTTGGGGGGGGTCAATTGGGGAAAAAGGAGACATATGTGAAACTTTAGACAATAAAAAAAATTTTAAAAAGTGGCAAATGCTCAAAAGGAAAATACAATATAACAATACAAAATAATGTAAGATAAAATCTAACTTTTTAAAACAAGAAGATTCAAGAACAAAGAATGGGTTTTATTTAATACCAGAGGCCTGGTGCACAAAAATTTGTGCACACGGGGGGCAGGGGTTCCCTCAGCCCAGCCTGTGCCTTCTAGCAGTCTGGGACCACTCAGGGGCTGTCCACCTGCTGGCTTAAACCCACTCCCCGGGGGATCGGGCCTAAGCTGGCAGTCAGACATCCCTCTGGCAGCTGGGGAGCCCTCGGAGGATGTCCACTTGCCAGCGGGGAGCAGGCCTAAGCTGCAGTCGGACATCCTTAGTGCTGCTGAGGAGGTGGGAGAAGTTACCACCACCACCGCTGTACTGGCAGCCATCAGCCTGGCTTGTGGCTGAGCAGAGCTCCCCCTGTGGGAGCGCACTGACCACCAGGGGGCAGCTCCTGCATTGAGCATCTGCCCCCTGGTGGTCAGTGTGTGTCATAGTGACCAGTCATTCCCAGTAGTTCTGCTGTTAGGGTCAATTTGCATATTACCCTTTTATTATATAGGATAAGTTATGTATGATTGGCTACAGGGAACAGTTGGGTGGGACTCCTGGAAAATTCAATTAAAGGGACTATTTGGGGGGAATTGTCACTGTTGTCTTTTTTGCACTTTATCCTTCTTCCTTCCTCCTTCACCATTCTCAGAAGACAGACTTCAGCCCAGACAGTGTGGCTCAATGGTTAAGCGTCAACCTATGAACCATGAGGTCACGGTTCAATTCCCAGTCACGGCACATGCCCAGGCTACAGGCTCGATTCTCAGTGTGAGGCATGCAGGAGGCAGCCAATCAATGATTCTCTCTCATTATTGATGCTTCTATCTCTCTCTCCCTCTCTGAAATCAATAAAAAAATTATTTTTTTTTTAAAAAGAAGACAGACTTCATAGCAGGGGCTAGAGTGAGGCAGTTATTGTACAACCAAGAGAGAAAGACTAAGAGAAGCTCCATGATCTTGGGCATGACATCCCTGACCTTCCAACCACTAGCAGCATCACCTGCTCTGGCCTACTCTCTGTGTGAAAAAAATAAACTCCTGTGACAGAGGTTCCCAAATGTTCTCAGTTCATGGCATTCTTAATGTCTGTGATTTTCTTCATGGTGCCCCTAGGCCAAAAGGAACACCCAACACCTATTTATTAAGTAGTTAGTCAACAACTTAATAGTATTTGTGTGCTCACAACTTGTTAACTGTTTGGAAAAAAATATTACACATAAATTAAAAATAAAAATATTTTTATTTCATTGTTAACCACAATTATAATGAGATGTGTTCCAATTGTGCCCCCTACTACTTCTCAAGTCTTAGAATCAGATTGGATTCCACCACCTTCATCTCCTATTCCAGATTGTCCTTCCTAAAATGAGTGGGCCTCATCCAATCAGTTGAAGGACTGAACAGAACAAAAGCTTGACCCTATACCAAGTATGAGTGAATTCTTTCCTGAATAACTAGCTGTGAACTGGAGCATTGGCTTTTTCCTGCCTTTGGGTTGAAATTGAAACATCATTAATGGATCTCAAGTCTGCTGGCCTTCTGGAGGGAACTACTTCATTACCTCTCCTAGTTCTAGCCCTTCAGAGTTGGACTACAACTAAACCTTCAGCTCTCCCGAGCCTCCAGCTGGCATCCTGTAGATCTTGGGACCAGTCAGCCTCTATAATCACATGAGTAAGTATATCTTGTTAAATAAATCATGTGAGCAAGTATATCTTTTTATATGTCATTTTAGATGGATAGATAATACATATATTCTATTTCAGACATATAGTTATACCACCTATTGGTTCTGTTTCTCTAGAGAACCCTAACTAATACACCCCACAAAGTAACAGGTTATTTGGTACTTATTCCTCTGGGTCATGGCATCCTATCTAATAAAAGGGTAATATGCAAATTAACCATCACTCTGTCACAAAGATGGCGGCGCCTAGTCCTTTAAGTCCCACCTACCCCTGGAGTCCCTCAGTCCCGGGAATCGGGGGACAGCCACTGAGAGCAGGCCAGCACAGCCTGGTGGAATGCTTGCTTCATCACCGCGCCCAGCTCGGGCCAGCCTCCCAGAGCCAGAGCGGACACAGACAGGGTCAGGGGGCCAGCCCACAGCCTCCGTGGCCAAGCACAGGCCTGGAGAGGAGACAGCAGGCCCGCCTCCTGCAGAAGCAGCACAGGTCCCTCCCACCTCCCATGGAATCTGTGCAGGTCCCTCCCAGCTCCCACGGAATGAACGCGGGTCACTCCCGCCTCCTGTGGAAGCAGCACAGAAGCAGCAGGCAGCCTCCTGCACATGATATCGCGCGATGAGCTACTAGTAGTTAATAATCCATGAAAAGGCAACAACAAAGCCAGGGAGACATGTTAACCTCAAGCTTATTACCTTACTCCCAAGGTTAAAACCCTTCCACAGCTCATCAGTGTCCTCAAGACACATCTAACTTCATTCGTGTATCAACCATGACCCATCATCTGGCTTCTGCTTATTTTTCTCAGTCTTATCTCTTATCATAGTCTTTGTCCCCTCCAATGTGGATCCAAGTGAAAGTCCATGAAATGCATATGATCTCTCCCCTCCAGGTTTTGAGTATGCTTTTCTCCCTACCCAGAATAACTTCCAGACAGCCCTCTCACATGCACACGTGCACACACATACTTACAGTCATAGGACATACACATTGCAAGACTAGCTCCTTATCCTTCAAGTGTCTGACTAGATATCTTACTCTCCTCCCAGATCCACTTATCAAGCACTAACTAGGAACCCTTCCAAATATTATCATACAACCCTGAGTGTATCCCTGCCAGAGCTCTAAATGTGCTTTAACTGTCCATTCATTTGTCTGAATTCAACTCCTTGAAGGCCATAACTATGTATGACTGGCTATTGTATCCCCCAAACAGTGGCTCACCTATAATATATGCTCAAAAATTATTTGTTGAGTAAGTGATTAGATGAAGTTTAAATAGTCTCAGATCACCATTCTCATCCTGTTATTGGTTTAGTTTAGGAACTGTCAACCAAGATCTGAAAAGAGACACATTCAGCCACTCCTGGCACCATCCAGACCACTGGTCGTATCCAACCTGCAAGGCCAGGGGGGATAATAAAATGTTTTTTCCTGACCCTTTATCCATGCCCATGCATGCCCCAGTCATGAAGATCCAGAACAAGCACTATAAGCTTGGAAGCTGAGCAAGGAGCCAGAAAATTGAAAAGAGAAGAATCTGAAAACTTGAAGCACTTTTTAAAAACTGTTATAACTACTCTGGTCACCATCAACATAATATTCCCAAACTCTTTATTGACTGGCAATGAAGTTACTTATTCTTCCTAGACTTTAGTTCCCTAATCAGCTGAGCATAAAACTCAAGGTTGTTATAAGGAATAACTTAAATGTATTGGCAAGCACTAACACAGTGCCTGACATAGATGAGTTATAATATAATAAATGCAAATTATTAATATTATCACGATTATTACTGCCAGTCAGAATTTCAAACATAAGTACATATAAAAGCAAGCTACAGTTCACTAGTCAAGCATGAGCTGAAAGACTTTACTGGTACTGGGCCTCAGTCCCTAAAAATACAAACACACGAGCTTGACATTGAAGAACTTCACTTGCCTCACCATGAACATAGCAACCTGACAATGACAGAGCTATTTTGGATGTAGCCCCCAGGGAAAGTTTATCCTATATTTACACTTAAATCAGTATCTCTAAGAAATAAAACCAACAAACCTAAACCTAAATAGATAAAAAAAAAGAAAAGAAAAAAGTTATACATATATGAAGTGTTGTTGTTTTTTAAATCTATCCATTTATACCAACTTCTCCATACACAGAAATACATAGACACTAAAACAAGCAACCTTGTGGTTACTTGCCTGATATAAATAATTATTCACCATTACTGGGTGAATTATGAGTTAACTTGGTGAATGGCTATTCACATGCTGCTAGTAATTTTATTTGGAGGTATAAACATTTAAAACTGAATGCTAAAAATACCTAAAGTAATATATAATTGTGCTAATTTATATAACAAAGCTATATTTTACATGGGGTACATACTCTTTCTATACTAGCCCAAACACACATATCATGTGCAATATAATCTTGTTAAATATCAGTTTCTACAGACAGCATGTCATTCAAATAATTTGCCAATCTACAACAATTATTCTTTAATTTAAAATATGGTAATTAGGGAGCATTTGAGATCTTGCTTCCTGGAAATTATCATCAGTTTTGGCCCAAATAAACTCATAAAAATTCAAAAAAAATTAAATTAAATAGATAATGTAAAATATAAAACATTATTGAACTAAATAATTCTCTCTGAATTTCAAATTAACCAGGCTTTCTAGTTCTCCACAAGCACAAAAAATACATCTTTTCATTATTTCCTCCTAGCTTCCTTCTCTCTTGTTAATAACTGTATCAGAAAAATTACAGGTTTTGCTCTTGAATAATTTTTTATCATTTCTATGTATTAACTCCTCATTTTATGAAATGTCTCCTTTTTATCTTTTTTCCTTCCAAGTACCACCTTTCTGCTAGCACCCAACTAGCATAATGATAGTTCCAGCCATCCTTAGCTCTCCTCTATGGCCTGCAGAATCTAGCCCTTGGGGAGCCAGAGCAGAGCTTTGTATATCCAGAGGGTAGGATCTTGCTAAACTTTGCCCTTTCCCTTTCTCCACTATCACCATCCCACCTCCCTGTTTCTGAACTTTCTATCTTGCCTTCCACTCTGTTTCACACTTCCATGAGATTTCACACTTACTCCTGTGGCCTCCTAGTCCTCACATACATGTACATATCCTCCCTCTTCCCAAGCGAGTTACATATCATTATAAGACCATCAGCTTTGGCCCTGGCATTGAGTCGTGTATTTTTCCATAGGATCTTCTGGGAGAAGGGACTAGGGGGAGAAAAAAATACTTTCCACTTTTAAAAGATCCCAGAAAGACAATCCTACCTTTCCCAGGATTTGGAGGAAAAGGACTTCCAAACTCCTTCTGCTTTGGCATTAAAGTGTGTGGCCCTGACATGCCTCCGGTCTGGGTGACCTGGAATCGTGACTTCCCATTGGTGAGCACTTGTCTCCTGGGGCTCAAGGCGGGCAGATGGATGGGGCTCTCAGCCATGTTGCTCTGAGGAACCATCCCTCCTCCCAAGGGCATCTTGAGATGGAGACTGTTAGCAAGGCTTCCAATACCAGGGCTTGGTGCGCTGCCACAGGACGAGGGGCCAGGAGTCCCCGAGTGGGCTCGGATGGGAGGAATGTGTTGGCCACTGACCATCCCAGGCCCCTGTGGGGTTCCTGATATCCGGTGGAGATTCATGCTGCATGACCTTCCATTCATTTTGAAAAAACCTGTGGCCAAGATGGTCAAATATCCAATGGCACTAATGACTCCTTTCAGGCAAAGTCCAATAAGTTATCCATGGTGTGGGTTTTTAGCCTGTTTAAAAAAATAAATGCAGGCATTTTTAAAAGTAAAATGGAAAATAAGTTACAGTGAGTTTTCAACCTGTGTAGCTTTCACCTCAGGAAGAAAAGAAGCACTCTTAGCAAAACGGCCTTTTATGTAGAGCAGGGTCATCAAATACATGGTTCACTGGCAGGCACTTTCCCCTCCTGCATTCATGGTAGGCATGGATTATGGATCACTGCATTGTTTTGTTTGCCATTGAGCCCTTCTCAATATAGTGCTCTTGGCAACTACAACCAACCTACTGGTGCCAGCTTGCAAAATGAAACTTATTTTGCTCCCTAGAGGATCTGTCTGTACTAGTTCACTTCTGCAACAGTGAGTCTTGGAAAACCCAAAAGGCATCACCTTCATGAGCTGTAAGAGCATTGCTTCAGTGACTCCAGTAAACAAACTAATGGCAGATCTGGCCTCTAATTGAGATTATGAGGACATTAAACCACCTCTGATTTTCACTCATAGAGCAAGTATTTCATAGTCCCTAGATTCACAAAAGATAAAAATATGGGCCTGGGACTCTCACAAAGGCCTCATACATCCACATACCCAATATTCAGAGCAGCATTAGAATTTTGGTTCCATACTGATCCTGAGTTATAGAAATGGAAATAGGACAATACTCTCACCTTCCATTAATGTCCTAGAAAAGGAAAAGGCTGTGAAATATGCTTTATAGAAAGTATAAGGAAAGAAAAGCCCTTTAAAAGATATGTTCATCATGCACCAAACATGGTAAATCAACCATAGTTCCATAAAGCTTCCATCTGCAATCCCACTACCCCCTTTCTCAAGTACCAGAGGAGAACCAAAAGTACTGACATGATCACAGAACATCATCATCCATCTGTATGCAATAATGTCAGTATTCCCTGGTTATATTGTTAGGAAAAGCCCTTCTTCCTTGATCAATGGCTCCCAAAAATGTACGTACAATCAATGAGGTGACTAAGTACCACCACTCCTAATGAATGCAGTCTGTTTTCTTTTACATAGACATGACAGTTTTGGAAAAAAGCCACAGTTGAACCAACAGAGGAATATGGACGGAGTATAAGCAGTAGTGGCCAAATATCCCCAACTGAATGATTTCTACTCTTTCTGAAGGACCCACTCAATGTCGTAGTCAAATATTTCCAACTCAACTCCCAAATGAATGGCCCCACCAATCATCAAAGACAGAATATCAAGAAAGGCAAACTTTTCATGAAAATTTTTTTTCTTTTATCATTTTAGAAAATCAAAAATATTTCATTTTCAAGTCAAGCACTCACTGTGCCTTCTGCAAAGTTGACTATGTGTGTCCATATGTTAAAGAACTTCAAAAATTACTAACAATATAAAATTGGAAAGGTTCCCCTCATCTCTATCAATTCTCTATTTTATTAACAATTCTAGCCTTGGTCCATGTAGTTCAGTGGTTAGAACATCAGCCCATGCACCACAGGGTCACAGGTTCAATTCCTGGTCAAGGGCATGTACCTGGGTTGCAGGTTCAATCCCCAGCCCTGGTCTGGGCAGGTGCAGGAGGCAATCAATTGATGTGTCTCTCTTACATCAATGTTTCTCTTCCCCCACCCCACCCAACTCTCTCTAAAAAGCAATGGGAAAAGTATCCTTAGAAGAAGAATGAAGAACAAAGAATTCTATCAGTCTGTCACATTTAATACTTCCATGCCATGTAGTCCTCAGAGACACTTCTAGGTCTTGTTCCTGCCCTTCCCTTCACTACAGTTTTCGAGAATGAACAAATATGTCCAGGCTTATCCAAACCTGTATCATTTAAGTTCATTATGAATAATAAGAAATGAACCCTGGTATCAGGCCAGTTGTAAGATTTCTTTTTTTTTTTACATTGGAAAAATTCCAATGCCTTTTTTGCTATATCTATTTATAAAAATTCAAATGTATTACCAGTTGCTCTATTGATTTATTGGTTGATTGTGAACAAGAATCATTTAATTTCTCTATGCTTTGCCAGGTTATAGTAGCCATCTATTCTCCACTCATTGATAAAAACTATTTTCTGAGCACTCTGAATCCTGCATAAGAAAGCACTTATTCTCTCGCTCTCTCTCTCTCTCTCTCTCTCTCTCACACACACACACACACACACACACACACACACACACACAAAAGGCAAGATAAATACGTTGTATTGGAAACTTGTTAAAAATGATGAATTATCCAACATGACTGGAAATATGAGTCACTAAGGCTATGGTCCAAGTGACCAATGTCTGCAGATTTGCAGACTATGCCCATTTCCAAGTTTTTAAAAATAAGCGAGTAATTTTTGGCAGCAAGATCACAACAAGCAGAAATTATCATCAAAAAATATGGATAAAACACATAAGTAGGTACTTGGCATTAGACTTGATCATTAATAAGGTTAAGTTTGTGAAAAGTAAGAATAATTAAAACACCAAAAACTTAATTATCAGACACTCATTCCTGCCTGTCAGATTGGATATTTATTTTATTCTTTTATATACTATACTCCTGTTTTAAATAGCTTTAGGTTGAAAGTAAAAACAACAAAACTACTTAAATTTTGTAACTAAAAAAGTAACAGCCTAAAAGTAATGTGATTAATACCATAAAGGACAACCAAGAAGTCAATGGCATATGACCTGAAAAAAAGAGTCTCAAGACAAAAATAAAATAAATTGTATGTGAAAATATGCCTATTGTTTTCACATTAATCATACCAAGTGATTTGTCAAGCATTAAATTTAAAAATCAATTTTGTCTATTCATATTCTAATATTTTATATACTTTTTAACTAGGCCATATGATCATGTACAATTCTAAGTCCACTTGGTAACAAAAAAAGGAATAAACTGCTAACTTTTAAGAAAGACACAACTTCATTGACTCAGAGTGAAAAGAGCATTCAACCAGAAGTCAGGTCACCTGAGTTCTACTACTGGCAAATCATTTATGACTTCCCTGGACTTACAGTTTTCATCCATAAAATGAGGAAGTTGATGATAATCATTACAGTCTCTAGAAATTCTGTTCTCCCAGATAATTAAGATAAGGAAGATTATAAAAAAAATACCCATTTACTATGATCAGAAATAAATATGTAGATTTTATACCCATGGCACTTAAATTGGGAGACATGGAAGCAAAAATAGTACCTACCCGCTCCATCAAAGTAAGAGTTGATAGGAAGCTCTCATGCCATCAATGTGCTGAAAGACAACACTTACCATAAAAAGATGGATATTAGGATTAAATTTCCCTACATTTGCCAACTAATAAGTATCAAAACCTAACCGGTAGGAAGATTCCATTGAAAGAGTACCTTTCTATTTAAAAACTTAACAAGTTCTCCAGCATTACTTTTCTTCTGGCCTCCCTCCAACTACACTACCCCAAGGTATCAACAGAAAAAAAAGAAGAAAAAAGCAAAATTAATGTACTGAAAATCGGATATATTGATACATCCACTGGTTCAAACAATAAAAACATTCATTCGGCTACAGGAGTCGACATGAGTTAATAGATCTTCACTTTTGACCACTGTCAAACTCAAAAACACTACTGTAAGTCAAGTCAGAGAAAAGAAGTACTTTGCTTCTAAGGAAAATAAGACACAAAACCATTTAATAATTTCTCTAGTTTTCTGGGAAACTTGTGACTTGAATCAAATCACAAAAATCATTTCTCTATCTTCTAAAACCAAGGCTTAGGCACTTTCTCATGGATTAAAAGATTAAACAAACAAAAAGCAATGTTAACTCATCCATTCAAGAAAATTCTCAAAACATGAGCTCTACAATGCCTATTTACAGCCAAAAGCCCTTTCTTAGTAAATATCATTAATAAACTCATCTAGACTCATAATTCATCTGATGAGCCAGTTAATTATTAATTTTCATACATCATTTCATTTCCTTAGGCTACATTTAGCCTTTGTTATATTTTCCATTCCTTATGCTACAAGTATTTCTTACCCTGCCTGGAAAACGTGATATTGAGGCACAAAATACTGGTAAGCACACAAACTGCTCCTGCGCCAGTTTCTTATACATATGTCTAAGCCATCTAAAGTAGAGTTTTTATTGATTCTTTTTATTTTTCCCCCTTTGGGTTAATGATTGTATAATTTCATTAACATTGCGTTTTCAACATCACTGCCTTGATCATTAATAGGCCCATGCTATTCCCATGGGCTTCTCTAGTTACAGCTTTTGTAGCCAGAAGAATATAGAAATGAAAAGCCTATTGATAGATAATATAAGTTATTCTCATGCACGGCTGCCGTGTGAAGCACATTTTGCAATTCAATCAAGGACAGATAGAGCTGAATGTTCTTAGATCCCAGGAGTTCATTTTAATAAGCAGAATGTACCTTGTCCTAACACAGGTGACTGACTCCTCAGAAAAGATTGTATAAACAAAAGCCAATCGTGTTAGTCATTTTATTGGCAACAATATAAACACAGCTATATTAGATGTCACCAATAAATCAAAATTATTCTTGTCTGCAATTTTAACAAGAGGAAAGTGCAAACATGAGCCTGTGAAGCTGGAGGATATTATAGAGGAAAGGCATTGGATAGGTACAATATCTTTTCTCTATATTGAAAGAGAGGGTACTATATTATGATTAACCCACAACAAAGTACAGTTGATCATTTCTGTGGTTTCATAACTTTATTCAGTGAAACTGACAGATTCACAGACTTTAGAACAGAAGTTACACAGAAACAGGGCTGGGATAATTCCACATCACTGGGATAATTCCACATTATTGAGCAAAAATTTAGGGAGGTTATACCTGATAACTAGTACATATAGACCATATAGATATTTGGACATTCCCATGGTCTAATGTTGGTAATTCTAAGGTTATTAACATATTTATTTTGAATAATAAGATGTACAGATGTTACTCAACATAATCACTAATATGATGAAATAAAAAAAGAGAAAGTACGTTTTCTAAAGCAGGCTTAGCTCTGAGTTATACCAATTAAAAAATATAAAGAATAATTATAGTGTTCCCTTCAGAGATTCAAGACCATTCTTCCAAAGGCCACTTGAAAAGATAATATAATGAACATTATGGATCCCATCTAATAAAATCCCTGACTTTGTTTTATCTGTGGATTCCAAACCCTTAGCTATCTAATTAGGGATACATACATCTTAACTTTTAAAACAATTTTATATTTCATAGAATTTTCTCAAAAAGGAAAACAATATTCCCTATATTTATAGAGTAAAATATCTGGCAGTGCCCTTTTAAATTTAAATCAGTGGCCATGATATTCAAAATACAGGCAGTAAATAGGGACAGGACATAGAGGTAAGGAAGAACAGAAGGGAAAAGAGGGACAGAAAGAATGGGAGAGGGGGGAGAGGAAGAGAAAAGGAAGAGAGTAGAAAAAAAGGGATGACCAAATGCAATGCAGGAATTAATTCTCTAACTTAAAAATCAGAAGTAGCACTGAGAACCTTATACACAATGCTATAGTAATTTTGGAATTCTAGAAGAAATTCCGAACCTTCAGGTTAATACTGCTTTAGGGCAATATTAAAAGTTCAGTAAACTCTCTTACAATCCACTTTCCACAGTTCAATGCATCTATACAACTCTTATATCCCACAAGCTTACTCAATGTTACTACTTTTAGTAGTAATTACCTACAAATATTTCATTTACTTTGCCTCAGTCATTAACTCATCAGTGAGTACAGAAAGTTCTAGAAAACTGTGGCCCTACCGAAAATAGCAAGGGAGAGGGGGATTTCCTTGGTCAGCTTTAAGAAATCACACATAAAGAAAATTACTTGGAACCAAAAATATTTTTAAGACAAACACAGATAGGCCCTGACCATGTAGCACAGCTGGTTGGAGTGCAGTCCCAATACAGTACGGTTTTGGGTTCGATCCCTGGTCAGATCACATATAAGAATCAACTAATGAATGCACTGGCCAAGGTTGAATATGGGCCATAAGTTCCTAGATCTATGTTTAACAAAATATTCTCTCTAAAGTAGTGTTTTCAAAATAGTTTCAATCCATTGGTGTACCCTGAAATGAATTATTCAATAGTGAAAGAAGTTTTACAACAGACTGGAATAAAATATTAGCTATCAATGTGCATTAAATGTATTAATGATTAAGTATAGTTTTGTTTCTATTATTGATGGGTACACATGGCTGCATACTGCGAATTACAGTAAAAAAAAAAAAGCATTAAAGCCAGTTATACAAGCATTTGGACTATGTGCCTGCCCAGGTACCTATCAAGAACAGCTGCTGATATAGACAGAGTTGAACTGCCAAACTAAAACAACTACCAAAACATAGCTGTAATGAAGAAGAGATCTAAATGTTGAACATTTTTAGCTTTCTGGAAAATAAGGACTAAATAATACAAGGCTTCACTCCTACCACTGTTATCTTTCACTTTGTCTTTTACATATTATACATCAATTGATGAATTGTGCTCTATAAATATCACTTAACCAAATAACAGAATCAGGATCAAAACGACTGACAATTTTAGATCTTCCCCTTCGCAGAGGACAGATGACTCTTCCCTGGAATAAAACTTCATTCTTACAATGCTAACGGGGGAGAAGTTTAAATTAACACATAACTGCCTTTGAGTTTTTAAAATGTGGTCTTATTATGACTTAACCATCAGATACTATGAAGAGGAATTTGAAATGGAAAAACGAACACATTGCCTATGATGTCACTGCTGAATTAATTACCTGAATTGCAAAGAGTGAATACCACATGGCCATGGTTTGAGACACAAAACTTCTTCAGAAATATAAAAGAAAAGTAACTGGCTGAGGATTTTTCTTAAAAACAAAAATCCTCACACAAGGAGATACATAGGTAGCAAAATATGGCAAATGAAAAGCACATTCTTTGTCATTTAGTGTGTCATTTAGTGTACTCAGCCCACGTGAATAGCTATTTGCAAAGCTAAAAAGTATAATCCTCTCAAAAAGGTAATAAACAGTTACCTATGAAAGATTCTAAAAATAAACTGAATTTATCACTCATTAAACCAAATATCCAAGTATAATAAAGTATCCCTATCATATGTATAACTGAGTTATTTCTTTCCTTCAGTGTAATTGGTGACCAATGTAACTATTTTTAGCTGTTGGTAGACAGAAGTTTTATACAAGTTAAATAATGTTAAGTGACATCACTGAAGAAATATGAATGTCCACAACAATGACTAGGCCCTTAACCAACATGACAACATATTTATTAAAAAAAAAAAAAAAAAAAACCTAAATGAATGACTCAGTCAAGTTACAGACAGAAGTGGAATCTATTGGTCATGCTGAAAAGGTTGGGAAAACATTAATCCATTTCTTCACACACAAGAATAACAAGAATTTATACACAGCCCTGGCATCTGGTTAGTTTTTTGTGTACAGTGTTCAGCAGGCCTAGAAATGAAACTTCACAGGTCTGGCTCAGAATCTCAAGAATAACTGATATTCAGAAAGTCTAATCTCTGTATCAAGAAGCCTGGGACAGGGTCTGACCTGGTGCTGTAACCCTATCCATCCATCTCCAGGTGGGCAAGACTGGAGGTACACCTGAAGGAATGTGTAGTTGTTCCTGTCCTTAGCCTTGAAAACATAACATCAGACAAAAATGGCCCACCAGCTTTCTTCAAGTCTGCTCTCAACTACTTAGAGCCTTCTCAATTCCAGTTTACAGACAAATTCCCTGATTTTGTTCCCAAAGTGAAACATGGTTGGATCCTTATTTGTGTTCATCCTATCAAACTGCCTCAGAGTCCCACCTAAATGTTCTTTCTCCTCCTCTGTTTTTGCCCTCTTTTTCCCCAAATCCAGATCCCACTTAGCCTCCACGCCCACCCCAAATGCTCACCTTATACCTTACCCAATCCTCTCTTAATTTATATGCCTCTGATCTGTAAAATGGTGAGAATTACACTATCATACCTAATTCATAGAATTATATAATATTAAATGAGATAATGCATGTTAGTTGCTTAGCACAGTGCCTGGTACATAGAAGGACCCAATAAATGCTGTTTTACTTTACATACCTCTCTTAATATTCTTAACTTTCTACATAGCCTTATTTGTCTGTGTTTTATCTTCCTGTCTAAATTCTAAATTCATTAAGCTTTGGTGCTATGTATAATTTATCTTTCAACATTCCCCAGCCATTATATATATACATAGTCTCATATTAGGCTTACCTATTTATATTTTTCACACTACATGTTACATATAGATTTTTCATACATTTATATTTTCACACATTTATATTTTATTTTATACTATTCTGAAAAGATTGTATAGATAAAATGTGTAACTATATATTTACATTTTTGTATCCTATATTTACCATTTGTTGCCTGAATAAATACAGTATAAGTAAGTTGTGACCACACAATCATGAATCCTACACTGTGTGTCCTGTTGAATCAGTTTAACTACAGTTGCATATTTCCTAGTCTATTCCTCCTAACCTATTCCTTTCTCAATTAGGAAAGAGCTGCATAAAAACTCTGTTCCACTCTTCTGAGCAGGCACATTACTCTTGCTTGGCATACTCATGAACAATGAAAAATCCTAGCTAAAAGCCACAGAACAAATAGCCATTTTAGTACTGAGACCAGGCACTTCTTTTGCTGTGGGGGCGGTCGGTCCTAACAGAGGGACTGCCAAAAGCATTTTGGGTTGTCATGGTGGAAGCTGTTCCTCAGCATTCTCCTTGTTCACCCTCAGCTGACTTCACACTACATGTTTCACTCATGTTATATGTACACAAATTGTTCAGTCCCCCTAATCAGACCATCACGGGGTTAGGATATAGGGCTTCTGTCTCATTATTGTCCCAATTACCTGACCTACTAAAAGTTTATGTCAGAGAAAGAAGCCAGACCCAGGGGTGCATGCTGAATTATTCTGTTTACATACGGTATTATCAAAACAGGTAAAAATTAATATATCTGTTTGAAGTCAAGGCAGTGGTTACTCTGGGGAAAACATAGTGGCTGAAAGGAACTAATAAAAACATTTCTGGGTGTTGGTAATGTTCTATTTCTTGATCTGTGTGCTTGTTATTTAGTTGTGTTCAGGTTGTGAAAATTCATCAAGCTTAAGATATACTCACTTTTCTGTATCATTATTTTACTTTATTTCAATAAAAAAAAAATTGGGTTTTGTGTCAGTTCTGTCTGAAGTAAATGGAAAACTTGGATCTTGGGCATCTTTTAACCAAAGTTCTTTTTAGTGTCATTTTAAAGATTTTGTTATATGTCTCAACCTCCTGGAATGAGTCAGACAGCATGTTTTTATTGCACAGATTTCTTATGTGCCCTTCATTTATTTTTTAAATTTATTTTCAATCCTGATGGATTCTATCAGCCAACCACACTTATGTCAGAAGTTAGAGTTAAGTCCTGTATTTCCACCTTCTTTAGAATATCCTCTACAGTAAATGACTTTTACGGGGAAGAGAATGTGCCTGGGATGCCACTCTGAATTGTCTCCTTCTTCCATTTTATGAAAGAATTACAAATTAACATTCCAACTCCAGAGATCAATAACTACAATATGATAGAGACAACAGTGGAAAGAATGTCCTCAGATTTAATTTACTAGCAGGGAAGAGCACTCAGAGAAAAAAGACTAAGAACACTGAGCTCTCTTCTACAACAATGGAAAGACCACTTGCTGTCATATAAATGAAGGCGGGCTAGTACAAAACATTTATTTGCTACTATTTAACCTCCCCACCCTGGCTATTTTGGCCCAACAGGAATTTTATCCACTAGTTGAGGTGGACCCTGGAGTCCATCAAAAAAAGTTGCTTTTCCTATTTGGAATAATAATCATTCCTTCTAAGGAAACTAACTGACCCCAGGTATTGAATCACTGACAAACAGGTTACTATTATGAAACTTGAATTTAATAAGCGGTCAAAGGAAAGATGCTCCCTCAAAATTGGGCCAATGTGAACCAAGGAGAGAGACCGTTATAGCAGCAATTAGATTTCACTACTCATCCTCAAGGATTGCTGAGTCCTCTGAGCAACAAAGGAAAAGAATTCAACTATCAATAATGAAAGACATTTTGAAAGTAACTGGAAAAGAAATGGCCCCCACTCTTTCTTTCAAGGGTATATAGTGTTAGGGCTAGTCTGGCAGCAAAAACAATTAGTGAAAACATGTAACAACTGTAATGCACTTAAAGGTGAGCCTTAAACTTCAGCATGTTCCCAATTGCCAAAATAACATAATTTCACAGACTCCTGTCTCTAAATAGCTTCAAACTTTCCCCTAACAACCTTCATTGCAGCCTTTTTCTGCAAACCTTTGCAGGTTGCACCTGTTTCACACAGCACCTCTGGAAGCAAACTTGGAGAAGAAAAGAGAAGGAATATGGATATTTAAAGTAACACAGTCCATTTTATATCCCCCCCAAAAAGTTTACCAGTTTAGTGTAAAAATGGAGGTCTAGTTGGGAACTCAGAGAAGGGGAAACAGACATCTGGCTAACTCCCAAGGCAGAAATCATGACTCATCAAGGTTTTCAGAGGGGACAGGAGACTGCATTTGTCTTTAGTTCACCTTCAGGCCAATAAAATGCTCTCTGAACTGAGACTGGGAAACTTGAGTGTTTGTCCTGTGTCTGACAACGGGCTGTGAGGCCTTCTGCAAAACCCTAAAACCCTCTGGATCTGTTTCCTCATCCGCGGATGATCTCTGAGAAAGGTCCCATTTGGCTTGAACAGACTATACAGTACTTGAGATTTCCAGTTCCCATAACCTACAAAGGGCTGGCCCACTGGGGGGAGCTGCAGACGATCCCTCTCCTCACAAACTCCAAGGCCCATGGGCCCAAATTCTGGGAGCTGCTGATGTCCTGCAAGTAGGTGGGGAGAGGTTTCAAAGCCCACCTCTCTATAAAAGGGGCTGCAATTGCAGAGTCCAGTACCTACAGACCCTGAACCCCGCTATTCCAGAAGTACCCTCCACATCTCCACCCACTGCCCCAGGGATGCTCCAGGGATGAGGGTCTGGGAAGCCTGGAGAGGGGGCGGGGCGGGAGAAGGGAATAAGAATACAGAGCAGAGGTGCAGGGTGCCTCTCTTCCAGGAGAGGTGGAGAGATCCAGAGAGGTACTGGGAACACGCCAGGCGAGGGAGAGGTGCGTATGGCAGGGAAGGAGAGCAGCCCTCATCTGTTCCTGACTCCCATAGCTTGGCCCGCGGGGGTCCGAGGCCAGCGCCCCTAGTCTCTTTGGTAGGGAGCAAGGGGCGTGCCTGGGAGCGGAGGCAACACAGCCCGGCCCCGGGCGCCTAGCGACTGGTCAGTGCCAGACCGCTTGGGCCCCAAACCTTCAACCCCGTCCGCTAGCGCTAGCGAGCTCAGCAAGACAAAACAAACTGGTGCGGGCTTCCTGTTGTGCAACCCAGCCCTGAGTAAGTCGGGCCGAAAGAGCGCCAACGCTGGCCCACCGCTGGGAAGCCCTGGCTACCCGGACCGAAGACCGCCCAGCCTGAGCCGGAATCCAGAGGGAACCACGTTCCAGCTCGCGACTCCGGGAGCGCACGGCCCCCGCAGGGCCAGTGTCCTCACCCTCAGGTGTCCTTTCACTTCTTGCCTCCCAAATACCCCCAACAAGTCGAGGGCGCGACCCGTGAAGCCAGAAACAACTTTTCCCAAAGTTTCTCCCTCCGGGTACCTAATTGAATCATCCATAGGATGACAAATCTGTCAGGGCCAAGTTTTCCAGACACTTGGGTGACTTCCTCATCCCTGAGGTGACTTGTCAGCTCCAGTGAGTAACTTGGAAGTGTCGCTCCGGGCAAGGTGTATGTCTAGAAGGGAGCCGGCTGCTCACTCACGCTTTCCAGAGCGCAGGTCTCACACGGGGTCATTTATAGGGGCTGGAGCCATACGCGGGACAAAGTCCTGAAACTGAGACATTTTCCAAACAGTGCTGACATTTTGTCGGGCCCCATAAAAATGTAAACGGGAGGTGATGAACCCCGGGTAGGGAGTGTGCACGTCTGCCCGTGTCTGCGCATTTTGCAGCGTGGGAGGTTATAGTTATGACCAGGAGGATATGGGTCACCAGACGGTCCCCGCGAAGAGTTAAGGTACCCCCAATCCCAAGACCTGTTGGAGCAATGGGGACTTCGGCTTGAGCAAAGACACAAGTGTGGAAAACAACCTTTTGAAGCTCCACAAACACGTGGAACTGGCAGAGACAGCTACAGCCCCGTGTTCACGAGAGACCTCAGGTCACCCCATCAATTCCCACTTTTCTAAAGTTTCCCTTCAGTGAAGACTCATGAGTGGCATGCACAACCATGCCCACGCGCCCTGTACTGTAACTTTCCCTGATTATGGAGCCCTCTGGCCCCTGTAGTTGAAAAAAAGAAACACAAAAAATAAAAATAAAAAACTCCCTAATTAAACTTTAAAACCTTGTTGATTTCCTTTCCGTTCTCTACACTGGACGCTCTTGGGCAACTGACAAGAACACAGCTTGATTCTGTCTTGAGGGTCGCTATCTGAGTAAACAGATCTTTTATTAGAGCATCTGGGGGGTGGGGATGCGCGTATCTTTAAAACCGCGCAAACAACACCGGCTCAGCCTGGAAAACTATTTCTAATCCTTAGTTTGTGTCTCCCAGCGTTAACTCCCCCACACTCTCAAGCGCTGGTTTCATCCCCTCTGTCGCCGGCGAGCAAAGTTCCTATGGCATCCACTTACCAGGTAACCGGGATTTCCAAAACAAAGCCGGTGTTCGGGTCCCTTCCCCGGGCCAGCCTGCGCGAGTGACAGCGGACGGCCAGCGCTGGCGAGGAGAAACTTGGGGCTCCAGCCCTTCAGCACGCTCCGCGGGTTCTGCCTCCTTCTGAAATGAAAACTCCCATCCCAGCCTGGGGACGGAGCGCGGAAACCCGGCCCAAGTGCCCTGTGTGCGCGCGCGTGTGCGACGGCAGCAGCCGCGGGGGGGAAGGGGGAGGCGAGGAGGCAGAAGGGGGGTGGCTGGACCCTCGGCATCAGCTCATTCTCCCCCCCCCCTACACACCCACCCACACACACACGCAAACAGTGTTTTTACAAAGTTGAGTTTCGACTTTGTGTCTCGCCTGTCCAGCTCATCCTCGCCCTGGGCCGGGGGATGCGTCTGGGGCCGGCCTGGGATACTGGCTAATTGGTTTCGTCGGGTTTCATCGGGGAAGTGCTGGTGCGAGCCTGGACGGCTACGGCTACGGTCAGCGCGGGGAGGGGCAGCGCTGGTGCCCGTGCGCGCCGCGCTCTGGGCTGCCCGAGCGGCGCAGTGTGGACGCGGCCACTGGGATAGGGGAAGGGGGAGGAAGGGAGGGAGGCGGCCCTGGGAGGCGTGTGGATGTTAGTGCGGCTGCGAGGGCCGGCCTGCAGCCAGCTGCTTCCTGAGTGTGAGCCGAAGGGGGAGGGGTTAGAGGTGGGGGCGGGCTCGCTGGTCACCAGGCTGGCCAATTCGAAGGCTGAGCTTGTGTCTCCCTCTCAGCGCATTTAACACACTCACTCCTAACCTTGCACCAAAGAGTCCAGAACTCCAGAACAGGGTAGCAAGAGCAGGGAGACATTTGCCTTCTTCTGGGGCCTTATTTGATGAACTGGCTTTTTTCTTTAACATGAAAAAGCGTGAGCATTCATATTGTATTTGATGTCAAGTCCCAAAGAACAAGAGAAAAAACAAACAAATTAAACGGAAAGAGTAAAAATTAATAAGTGAAAAATGGCAAAAGTGTCTTTCTAATATACAGGATTGGATGCACATAAACGGAAATGGATAGGTGAAGCGCACAGGATGCTTTTGGCATATTATTAAAATAAGGCATAGGCAGAGGAGAGAGGAAGGTAATGGAAGTGTTACAAGGCTGTAAAATTCTAAACAGGCTGCTAGGATTGGAGGCACATTCCCTGCATATGTTGCATCTATTAGCAGTACTTTCTCCTTAAGAATTCAACATCCTCAGCTTCATGCCCCCACTTAAGCTGTGACCCCTGCCCTTCTACTTGATTTGACCAGAGCCCTGAAGAGGTTGGTCAACTGTTAGTGGTTCCCCACATGCACTGCCACAGATGCACAGACTTCCATGTTGGGAATCAATATATGTAAAGTATACATATAAAGCACAATGTATATAAAACAAGTATCCTTGTTAGGCATTTCTGCAGTGAGAGAATTACTCACTCTCATGGATGAAATGAATAAAGATATCTCAAGACACTTCGAATTTCACCAGTCTTTATATTCTATTCTAGGGCGCTCAAATATAAATTAGCATTTGGGTAGTAGATGCTATGATCAAAGTAGAAGCCCTCAAGTACACATGTGACCCACCCCAGAAAAGCAACCCAAAAAGACTGACCATTTTATCTTATTTCAGAAAGAATATTATTAAATTTGGTCTGCATCCATGATATTGACCCAAAAAGGGCCAATTTCACAGAACTTCTTATGTCTTATTATGACCTACTTTTCAAGACTCCCTTTAAGGAAGGTGTGTTTTTTTCCCCTTTCTTAAAGACAAACTCACCAGAATATCTGTTGGCAGAAGAGGAGGGAGGGAAATAAATTAAAAAGTGCTTAGGATACACCATTCTGTCAATTTTCCAGTTTCTCCCTCTCTTCTTCATCTCCTTTTAAATGCAAGTATCCAAGCCCAAGATGGCAATCCATGAGTTCAACCACACACAAGAAAAGAAAATATTAATAAAATGAAGCATGCAGCAAAATCACAAAAACAAAGAAACCAAGTACTGGAAATGGCCATGATTATTCCATTGTGGCTAGTTATTGCAACATGCATGACATTCAAATAAAAACTCTTCCTCATTAACTCCAGCCTTCAGGAGCAGAGCAAGATGGGAACACTGACCCTTCAGTGCATCATGGGAAATTCTCTTCATCCAGATTCTCGTGCTGTATGAACTGCTCCCCAGGAATAAGACAAGGCTGGGTGGAGACTGCGAAAAATCTTTCCAATGTCCTTTAAATTTCATTTCAAATACAATGATGTTGATGCCTGAAGTGATATCCTAGTGGCTTGCAGAAGCTTCTAAAACTTCCAACTTGGTCGGAAGAGCTTAGCTGGAAGAGAAAAATATAGTGCTACTCCCTACCTTCACCAATGGCTCATGGAAATAAAACACTGGAAAAGTTATTAGTCATCAACCTGGAGATCCCCAAAATTATCTTCACTTATAAGAGCCTAAAGGTGGAAATGTCATTTTTTTACTGAGGTGGAATTTTCATGAGCCTCTAACATTCCTAAGACATTTACCACTAAATAGGTACAGTGCTGTGGTTGACTTTTTTTTTTTTTTTTTGCCAGGAATGTAGATATGCAATGTCCTTACATTCCATGGGATGCAGTAAAAATGCAGTGCTTCCAATACAACCCTGAAGTGACTCAGAATAAGATCTGCACCTCTTCTGGACTGAATCCTTTAACATGGACTTGGGGAGGGGGGAATAATGAGAGATGGTGGGAAAGGAAATGGTGTAATTCAGCAAAGACATTCTCCCTTCCCCATGAGCTCTCTATCGTGCTTAGGAATCATACACACACACAAAACCACACACACACACACACACACACACACACACACACACACAATCTTCCCACTCTGGAGCCTTCAGTTGTATGTATCTCAACTGCTGACTCAGATAGGCTGGTTCCATAGACAGGGCCCTGCTGCCAGCTTGAGTCCAGTTCTCATTCATTTGAGAAACATTCAGTGAGTACTTATTCTGTCACAGGATTAGGGGTAAAGGAATTAACACTTGTGGGCACTTTGCATGGAAGGATGTTACATAAAGTATTTTGCCCGATTCCTGGGATATAGTAAACACTCAAGAAATGGTGGCTTTTTGCAGACATTATCTCATCTATTCCTCAAAGCAATCTTATGCGATGGCCACTGGTAGTCTCCTATTTTTAAGCAAGAAAGCTGGAGCTCAATAAACAGTTAAAAGGAGTGAAAGGCAGAGCTAGATTTGCCAGTCTAGAAACCCCAAGTTCTTTCAACATTGGTGTCCTACAAAATAACTGCCTGCTCTTTAAATGTATAGAAAGTACACTAAACCTATATAAAGTACAAGGCATCTTATGATTAATGTCAGGTGAGTACCACCAAGTGCAGAAGAGGCAGGAATAATTTTCTACAACAGTACAGGGAATAGTTCAGCTGTTTGAGCTGGACTTCAAACAATGGGTAGGAAATTGATAAACAAAGAAGACCATTCCAAGTAGAGGAATCTGTATCAGAAAGAGCATAAAAGACATGGATCCTGTGGATCTGCTCACAAAGCTGGAGTACAAAATCAGGACATTCACAATCTCATAGCTGTAGCCCTGAAACACAGTAGACTCCCAGTGGGAGCATCCTAACAGCAGACTTTCAGAACTGTTATTTGTGTCTATTTGAGTGATCTGACAGCAAACTATTTACACACTTACAAGGAACTATGATTAGATTCTCCTGTAAAGTGTCTACACAGAGAGGTTTTTAACCCCAGAATGAGGATAAGTTGAGCTAAAAGCACCAGTGATCGTATGCCTAGCTATAAACACACACACACACACACACACACACACACACACACACACACAAGCTGGCAAGATTCCAGTTATATAGAAATGCAGTGGAAAAAGTCAGTATTTGCCAACTTAAAGAAAGCAACTAAATGTGTAAAATGGAAAATCTCCATTTTACCTTCCTGAGTAGTACAGTGGAATGTTATCAGTGCTTCAGACCCTAATAAAACTTTTAAGTAAATCTTTTTACTAATTTTGCCACAAGTACAGTCGGCCCAGATTCTCCTGCTTACACATCAGTGATGCAATTTTTTAAAATTATGATTGACATCCATTATATTCATAGTATCATACCTCTTTTCCTTTCTAAGGTCAAACTGTAAATCAGAATCTAAACTGAAATGTGAAATATTTTACTCCATAGAATGTCTCCACAACCTTTTTGATTGGTAAAAGTCTTCTTCCTATTTTATACAAACCCAAATGAGATGCATCTAATATTCTACAAAAGTTGATTTTATATTCCTTGACATATTACGAAGGTATATGTACAAAAAGTTGATTAAAATAAAAACAAATTCATAATATACACAATATTCCACAGGCAGTTTCCTACTCTTTTACCACTTAGCATCTATGCTGGCCATTTACATATGGTGTTGAAATTATTTACCTGATCATTATGCTATCTTACCCAGAACTGCCTTCTCTAAGAACCTTCTAATATCAAAATTTATATTTCTTCATAAGCCTTCCATGGCCTCACAACATTACTGGGCACTAATAAGTATTTAATACTAATTGAATGAATTAATGAATGAATGGGGAAATAAAAGAATGGTTTCCCCACTCTCAGATATTATAAATAGCACTAACAATTGTCCTTGTGTGTATATATGTGATCATTTCAATACTACAAATAAGTCTAAACACCTGTCATTCTCGTTCTGTGCCCCCAAGCTCGTCACTGTAAACTGAAGATTAAAATACTACTTCCTATTTCTTAGGGAATACAATTTAGTCTATTCAATACTTAGAGTTAGGAGGGTGAGCTTCCCCCTCCATTGCCCTGTGATCCTTCACTATCTGACACCCCACTACCTCCTTAACACCATAGCACACCAGGTCATTTGCACCATATCTTGAATTCTACCAAAAAGAAATATATGTACTAAATTATGGGGAGAGAAAGGGAAATATGGAATGAGGTTGCACTGAGGAAGATGATTATTTTTAATGAGAAGAAATAAAACAGACTGGCTATCATCAACAAATCAACAAACGACAAGTGCTGGAGAGGATGTGGAGAAAAAGGAACACTTGTGCACTGCTGGTGGGAATGCAGACTGGTGCAGCCACTATGGAAGACAGTATGGAGTTTCCTTAAAAAACTGAAAATGGAACTCCCATTTGACCCTGTGATCCCACTTCTAGGAATATATCCCAAGAAACCAGAAACACCAATCAGAAAGGATATATGCACCCCTATGTTCATAGCAGCACAATTCACCATAGCTAAGATCTGGAAACAGCCTAAGTGCCCATCAGTAGATGAATGGATTAGAAAACTGTGGTACATCTACACGATGGAATACTATGCTGCTCTAAAAAGGAAGGAACTCTTACCATTTGCAATGGCATGGATGGAACTGGAGAGCATTATGCCAAGTGAAATAAGCCAGTCAATGAAGGAAAAATACCACATGATCTCACTCACTCATGGATAATAGAGACCATTATAAACTTTTGAACAATAATAGATACAGAGGCAGAGCTGCCTCAAACAGATTGTCAAACTGCAGCAGGAAGGCCGGGGAGGGTTGGGGGGCAGGAGGTAGGGGGGTAAGAGATCAACTAAAGGACTTGTATGCATGCATATAAGCATAACCAGTGGACATAAGACATTGGGGGATAGGGGAGGCTAGGGGACTGTCTAGGGCGGGGGGATAAAATGGACACATATGTAATACCCTTTGTAATACTTTAAGCAATAAAAAAAAAGAAATAAAGAAGGAAGGATAGCATTAGGATACTATTGGGATGATTGAATAAACAAACAAGTTTTGGGTAGAATTAAGCTCTGGAGGAAAAAAGTGATTCTGTGAACTTTCAGACTCCTGACTCACTTCAGATTCTAAATACACATGCAAGGAGTCTGAATACATTTAGAAACTTTCTACAAATTCTAAATCCCCATGATGCTAAAGCACTTGGGGAATGGGGGGTAGGGGGGTTCACATATATAAACATTTCTATCCCCTTTTAACTATGTTGAGCAGATGCAAGTGTAATTTTACTTCCATTGGACAACTGCCCCCAAGTAAGACCTGTCCTGAATAAAAGTGTTGGCTCCTTTCAGGCTGGGGACACTGTTCCAAGTTCTTTATCTGCATTATCTCACTTACTAGTAATTCTCACAACATCCTAATGGGTAAGATCTAGCACAACTTTCATGGCAGAGAGAAGTGGAATAGCTTCCTAGTCTCACTCAACAGATGGGGAAATGGCCAGGCTTCAAATAGAAAGAGTTTCCCACATTAACCATTACTCTATTATTCTTACAGGGCAGGGAGCCATCCTTCCACTGGACATTTATTTGTTCATTCTCTCAGGCCGGGTGGTGTGTTGGAAGGAAGGTGGACTTTGGAATCAGAAAACCTAGAAATCCAGATTGCACCACTTACTGGAAAATCTTGGGCTGGTTCCTGAACTACTGGGGTACTCAGTTCCAATACCTGAGCTATTGCAAAGATTGAATGGGATTTGTAACACTGGGTAGCACACATGCACCACCAGGGGTTTCCTTTATTGATAAGAAACACAGCCCAAGTGCTTAAAGGAAAATTAACCCCAGCCCCAGCTCCAGGAATTGCTGATGACTGTGAGAGAATCCCCCTCCCCTGGTCAAAGTAAATGGTTCATAAATAAGGACCTAAACCAACCAGTGAATGGCATTCTCCTGGCCACAGGGATTGATTCAATGGTTCATGTGACCCAATTTGAGCCAATGAAATGTTCTCATGAGTGGTGGTTTCTAAGGAAAGTAGCTTCTCTTTCTAGGGAGCCACTGAAAGAGTGGCCTTTTCTCTTCTGTGTGTTATCTTCCTCTCAGCCTACAGAGAATGTAGACATCAGGAGCTGGAGCCCTTATGGAACCATACATGATCTCCATCCATCCCACCTCTAGATTTCTTCCTTTTTGGCAGCCAGTAGATCGCTTTAAAAAAAAAAAAAAGCTGACAACAACTTATATAGGTATCTAAAGTGTTCAGGACAACATGGAGAGTGGTGATAATCAAGACAAACTTAAAGGGGGTTGCCATCTATTAATACTTAAATCATTTTTGTGACATCATTTCAGCCTGGTTATTTTTTAAATTGAGTATGGATCATGCTCTTTTCAAGATCCTCCTACCATTTGGTCAATATAATATTAAGCAAGAGACGTTCCACTTCCCCACTAATTACACAATGCTTTCAGACCAGGTGGTCAACCTTTTAGGGGGTCAAATAGATTAGCTGATGCATTTGGTTGTCAGACAACTGCCTTGAAAAGTCAGACCATTTCTACATGTCCTCAGGTACTAGTTAACAAATGTAGCCACAAAACTCAGCACCTAATCCTATATAATAAAAGGGTAATATGCAAATTGACCCTAACAGTAGAACAACTGGGAATGATTGGTCACTATGACACACACTGACCACCAGGGGGCAGACGCTCAATGCAGGAGCTGCCCCCTGGTGGTCAGTGTGCTCCAACAGGGAGAGCTCTGCTCAGCCACAAACCAGACTGACAGCTGCCAGCACAGCGGTGGTGGCGGGAGCCTCTCCCGCCTCCTCAGCAGCACTAAGGATGTCCTACTGCAGCTTAGGCCTGCTCCCCACTGGCAAGTGGACATCCCCCGAGGGCTCCCGGGCTGCCAGAGGGATGTCTGATTGCCAGCTTAGGCCCGATCCCCTGGGGAGCGGGCTTAAGCCAGCAGGTGGACATCCCTCGAGGGGTCCCAGACTGCAGGAGGGCACAGGCCGGGCTGAGGGACCTCCCCTTCCCCCCGAGTGCACAAATTTTTGTGCACCAGGACTCTAGTAGGAAATATATGCCTTCCCAAATTCCTATTGAAATTGGACTTTATCTCATTCCCAGATAAAACAAAGTCAAGATTTTCCTGGAATGACAATTAGAAATAAAAAAGATTTGTATAGAAGTACCTTCCCAGGCATCTCTGAGTCCCACTCATTTTTCTTGTTGTTACTGCTGTTACTAATTCTACCTTAGAAATTTCAGTTCAGCTTTGAACATTCTTTCCTCGTTCCCATGTCTTCTGTCTTCCATTTTATCTAACCAGATGTCATTTAAATCTTAGGTATAGATACTATTTGGGGCTGTTGGAGTTAGAGGCAGGGACAGCCCTGGCTGGATGTCTCAGTAGATTGGCATGTCATCCATACACCAAAGAAAGGTTGAGGGTTTGATTCCTGGTCAGGGCACATAACTAGGCTTGATACCCCGGTAGGGGCATGTATGGGAGGCAAGTGATCAATGTTTCTCTCTCACATATCTCTCTCTCTCTCTCTCTCTCTCTCTCTCTCTCTCTCTCTCTCTCTCTCTCTCTCCTCTCTCTCCCTCTCTCTCTCCCCGCCCCTCCTCTCTGCAAGGGCAGGGAGTCCTTAGATTCAAGCTTAATTTAGGACCCAACAGTTAGATCATTTGAACTTTATGATAGTGATGTCATCTGAGCAGGTTGCATAGATCAGAAATGTTCTTCCTGCCACTGTTTTCTTTTTACTTCCAGCAAGAAGTGGACATTAAGGAGAAAGTGAGGGTGGTAAGCTGTAAGCCATAAGCTTAAGACAGTTTAATTATAGCAATAAAAACAGCTCACATTTATTTGGGATTTATTATGTGTGAGGAGCTCAGCAAAGTACTTGACATTCTTGATCTCATTTAATCTTCACAGGTATCAGTCTAATAAGTGGTAGAGGTAGGACTAGAACCCACTCCCTGTGGCTCTAGGGCCCATGCTCCTAGCTGTAACACTGGACCACCCCACAGAATACTGCTTATTGTAAGACATTTTGATAAAATATGTAGTAAACATAATTGTATGTAAAATTTAAGAACAAAATATACTATTTAAATGGTACATGTAATGACCTATTATATGACACTACCAAGTAATATTGAACTACTGTAGTTCTTCCAAACCTACCTCAAACACTCTCCAAAGCCCCCAGCCCTTTACATCTGCTGTTCTGTCTGCCTTCCTTTACTGTCCATTTCTCCTCCTACTCTGTGAGCCATTCATTCTGTTGTAAGGAGAATAATGCCCTTTCCCTTCCCTTCCCCCCCCCCACCCCCACCAATGTCCCTATCCTAATCCCTAGACCCTGCGAATACCATTAGATTACATGACAAAAGGAAATTAAGGTACAGGTGGAATTAAGGGTGCTAATAAAATGATCTTAAGATCAGGAGATTATCCTGGATTGTCCGGGTGGGCCCAATGTAGTTACAAGAGTCCTTAAAAGTAGGAGAAGGTGGCAGAAGAGAGACAGAGAAAGCAATGTGACAACCATGAAAGCAGGCCAGAGAGATGCTATGTGCATGGCTTTGAAGATGGAGGAATAGGCCAGGAGCCAGGGAATGTGGACAGTCTCTAGAAGCTGGAAAAGGTTATGAAACAGAACCTCCAGAAAGGAATGCAGCCCTGCTGACACCTTGAACTTAGCCCAGTGATTCCCAGGTCCAACTTCTATTCTATAGTGCTGTAAAATATAAATTTGGGTTATTTAAGCCACTATGTGGAGGGTAATTTGTTATAGCAACTATAGAAAACTAATACACCTTCCAAGCTCTCCTGGCACCATATGTTCTGGGTCCCCACAAAATATAGTCCTTACCAGTATTGAACACTCATTATACTACTATTTGAGAACCAGGTCTATACATTGCAGGCCTTCCCTTAATTCCTTCAGGAGCACTATGAATGGGCCTCAAATTGATCTGAGAGCCTCAACTCTGCCTCTGCTCACTTTCTGCGGGGAGGAGGGGCAATGTTAAGTGAAGTGACTAAAAGGCTGGAAGAGGTCAGGCAGCAGGAGGATGTAGGGAGGAAGAGGGTACAGGGGTTGACAGGAGATGAGCAGAGCAAAGGAAAAGGGAGACAATGAGGTCAGAGAAGAAAAAGAAGGAAAGGGAGATGGAGGAAGATCTGGAAGCCTGATGGTGGGAGACAAGGGAAAGAGAGAAGCAAGAGAAAGGAGCTTGCTCTCTGCTTTCCCATTTCCCACTAACCACCCTCTCCGCCTGCTTCCTGAGCTCTAGCCCACTCTTAGGATTCAGCTGTGGTGTGTCCTCCCTGACATTTCATGGTTCTCATGATGGCTGCCCTTTAGAATACCTGGAGAAGCTCTTCATACAACTTGACAGGCCTCACCCAGAGATTCTGATTTAATTGGCCTGGATGTGATCTGTACATGGGACATTTTTAACCTTCCAGGTGGCTCTAATGGGCAGCCAGATGCAGACCCACTGTCATAGAGTCCTCTCTGACCTCTCCTCTACTCACCCAGAATGGGTCCTGCCTTCAAATTCAGAGCACTTGTCTGTGTCCCACACTTGGCACTCATCGCCTAAAGCTGAAGAGGCTGCATCAAGATGATTTAAAGATCCAGACCCTACAGCCAAACTGCTGGGATTCAGCCATGGCTCCACACTAACAGCTGAGCAACCCTGGGGAAGTCACTTAACCTTTCTGTGCCTATCTCTCCATCTGCAGAACAGGAATAAATATAGCAATAGCATTAGAGTGTTGTTTTGAAGGCTAAATGAGTTAATATTTTTGAAGCACTTAGAAGAGTATCTGCCATACCAAATGTACAAAATAAGCATTTGTTAGATAAAATAAATTCAGCATGTCAGTCACCTGCGTTACTCTGTCTTGCCATGCTGTTTAGCCTTTTGTGTATATGACTCCTCCCTGCCCCACAGTTAACAACTGGGCTTGCCTGTAATTCCTGCTACACCAAAGCCATTGTGCTTTCACAACTGACATCAATAAAGTCTGTTAAAAACAAAGCAAAATCAGGAAACAATTTAAAAAACATAATCTGTTCATTAAAACCAAGAACTGGCTATGAGTTAAGAATTAAGAATTTATTTTTTTTTTAAATATATTTTATTGATTTTTCACAGAGAGGAAGGGAGAGAGACAGAGAGCCAGAAACATCGATCAGCTGCCTCCTGCACATCCCCCACTGGGGATGTGCCCACAACCCAGGCACATGCCCTTGACCGGAATCGAACCCGGGACCCTTCAGTCCGCAGGCTGACGCTCTATCCACCGAGCCAAACCGGTTTCGGCAAGAATTAAGAATTTTTTTAAAGAGCAGTGGTTTAAATAATTCTCACTTATCCCTGGAGCTGCTCCTTGACAAGCAAGGCCCACAGAAAAGGGGCACAAGATACATGCACTTTAAGAAGGAATAGAGAAGTAAAAGGAAATCCATGGTACTGAGGAATCCTGAAGTGGGTACTGAAACCAAGCAATTTTGATTCTCTAACTGAGGTTCAGAAGGAACAGGAAGTAGACTAAGAAAGAAGGGTGGAGGAGGTGGGGAAATGTGCAGGTAAGGGGAATAAAAGGCCGTGGAAAGCAAACTTTGATCCATAATTATGCCAAAGGTTGGCAGAGCCTACATTTCTATCTGGATGATGATTTACATATACACACATATACATTTTTAACTCTGAAAGTAAACGCTCCATATGTGTTTTATTTACTTTCATTTCTTTTTTATCTTTACCAGTTGGCCTTTTTTTTTTTTTTTTTTTTTTTTTTTGCTTCACATTACATCAGAAGACCCTCACTGCAATAAATAACTCAGTTTGGGGATGGTGGAATAACTCTGAAAAAGACATTTGAGACAAAATGTAAAACTTTGTATTAGGGTACAATAACATTTACAAGGCACAAATTTGACAGCCAAAAGATTTCTCTCGAAGGTATAAAAAAATGTCTGTGCTCCATTTTCAAAGAAACCAAATAAGACATGGTCCCTGAATCACTGTCTGAATGCAAACAGCATTTGGCTTTGATCTGAGTTGTTGAAAACTATGACCAATTTATCCTGCAATGCCAAACCATCAGAGAATGTTTTTAAGTCTGGATTTCCATATCGGAATTCAGCTACACACTTTTTCTCTTCATTTCACATTACATGGGGCCAACACAAAATAGTATTTCCAACAGTGTATGTAGTTGGGATGATGATTTCAATTTTAGGTATAGGCAAAGAGTAGAAAAGCTCTTTTCCTATAGACATATTCCTGTGGCCTGGGGAGAAATATAAAAACACAACTGAGCACTAAATGAGATTATTTGAGTAAACCCTCTACTGTATTAATAATGACCTCATAGACAGGCACCGCTGGTTTCCAACGAAATACGTGATCAGGAAAATATCAGTTGTCCCAATGAATCCACTCTGGACCATGGCTGCTACCAGCCTTCCTGCTCCCCACCACCTGGTCCAAGAAGTCGCTGGTCATTTTATGAATTTTATTTGCAAATTTAAACCCCATATATGCCCATATGAGTGAGGGGGAATGGGTTCAACCTCACAGGGAAGCCCACCAGCCAATCTTCCAAGCATGTGAAACATACCAACAACCTCCTATAATGAGTCAATAACCCAGGACTACCCACCTCTGGGTTTTGGTGGATTTTTTTCCCATATTTCTTTGGTGGACTTTTTTTTTTAATACCAAGAGGATTTGATCAGCACATAAAGTCCCCAAAGCACTTCCCACTCTGTCACCATCCCTCTGAAAGTAGAGTAAGTAGAGGTGGTCATATTGATGTTTAACACAACCTTTCTCTGTTTTAGGGTGTCCAAATCACCTGAAGACAGGTTCTTGTCTAAAATCAGGTTGGACCTAGAGATTTGGACTCTTTCTGCATTCTGGTGGCATCTCTGAGTTTCTATACAGACACAGTTTAGAGAAATCGGAGGGCAACAGGCAGCTTCTAAGGATGGAGACCACAAAGGTACCTAATCTTAAAGCTGGAAGTATCCTTAGAGGAGTTCTGAATTCCAAGGGGTATGTGGATAGAAGCAATTACCTTTTGTAATCTCATGTCTTTTTATTTGAGGTACCTTCTTCTGAGCAGAGGTCCCTAAGCTTCATCAGACTCTCAAAGCACTAAAAAATTTCCTACCCCCAGCCCTAGCTGGTTTGTCTCAGTGGATAGAGTGTCAGCCTGCGGACTGAAGGGTCCCAGGTTCAATTCTGGTCAGGGGCATGTACCTTGGTTGCGGGCACATCCTCAGTAGGGGGTGTGCAGGAGGCGGCTGATTGATGTTTCTCGCTCATCGATGTTTCTAACTATCCCTCTCCCTTCCTCTCTGTAAAAAATCAATAAAATATATTTTAAAAAATTTCCTACCCCCACAACTCTCCAGTTCAGCTTTCTTTTAAAAAAATATATTTTTTTTTATTGATTTCAGAGAGGAAGGAAGGCGAGATAGAAACATCAATGCTGAGAATCATTGATCAGCTGCCTCCTTCATGCCCCCCTACTAGGGATCATGCCTGCTATCCAGGCATGTTCCCTGACCGGAATAGAACCATGACCTCCTGGTTCATAGGTCGACGCTCGACCACTGAGCTACCATGGCCAGGCTTTCTTATTTTGAAGCTGTCTATGCCCCCTATCCACCCCCTCCACACCAAAATCACTCCAAGCCTACCATACCTGCATCATCTGCCACTCACACACCTATCCTGAGGTCCCCTTGCTGCCCTCCCCAACACCAAGCTTCATGGCCCTAACTCTCCCACATCCAGCCTTATCAAATACCTCTGCTCTTTTTGAGTCACCTCCACTGCTTCCTATGATACTCTAATACTGTGTGGTTTTGTGTGTGTTTTTTCAAAATATGTTGGCAATGGCTGCCTGACAGGGGATCAGGAAGGTAGCTAGATCAAGGAACTGACATTTTAATTTTTAGAGTGAGGCTGTTTTGATTTAAAAACAGAAAATGTGTTGTTGTTTTTAAGTTCTGTGTTCCTATTCTTCCTGCTAATTTCTTCTTGTGCCTTCTCTTATTCCTCTTCCTCCTTTGGCCACCTGAATGTGCTGTTCCCCAAATCATCTTTGCTTCTTTTCTCATTTCTGTTAGAATCTGCTCTCACTCCAACGTGGCACAGTGAAACTTAAGGAGTGAAACTTTGGAGCTTGTGAGCCTGGGTTTGAATGCTAACTCTGCTAGCTACGCATCCTCAGCCAATGATTTCATTAGTTTACTCATCAACAGTAATAGCCAACAATTCCTATGTGCTTACCCAGTCCAGGCATTTTACATATATTAATTCATTTTATCCTCACAACAACCTTAAGAGATAGATATATCCCCATTTTATACTCCAAGGCACAGAAAGATTACATTTCTTGCCCAGAATACTCAACTAGTCGGTAGCTCCTCTCCTTATTCTAGTCTTCTGGCTTCTGAGTCTGTCCTGTTTAGCACTATGCTATGCTGCCTCTTTGGGAAAGGGGAAAAAAAAAAAACACTCTAAAATGAAAGCCACATACCAGTATAGCAGCACTCTTCTGTTGATAATGTGGAGGCGGGGGAAGGTGGGGGTGTGAATGCCTGGCACATAATTGTCATTATCATATTCCTCTGAAGATCATTACTTTGAGCTTTAGCCATACAAATCCAATGACTATGGCCAAACGTGTCTGCCTACAGAGTCCACAGGAATTCAAGCTCAAAGAAGTCAGCAACTGAACTGTCCTCCTTTGCAAGAAGTTGTTACCTTCTCACTTAGCCATTCTGCTCACTATACTGCATACCACCTCCCGTATCCCTTCTCACCCTCCCCATCCTGCTTTCCTAATGTTTCTGAACAATCTTCACTGTTCAGTGCCTCTCCCCCACCCAACTTTAGGACCTCTGTTCTCTCAGCCAGACCATTTCTCTGGCCTCCTCACTGGTCTTCCTGCCTCCAGCCTGTCCCTACACAAATTGACTTACACACTACTTCAGGCATTGATGGTCCTGGATATGACACTTTAACCTAGGACCTCGCTGTACCCCTCTGGCAGTGTCTGTCCTCTGTCCAATACCCTGTTCTTCAGTCAAAATGGACAAGTTACTAGAGTTACCAAACTTACCTTGAGCTTTGCCTCTACCTGGAGTGTCCTTTCTGGACTAGTGTCCACCTTTAAGATCAAGTCCAGCCCTAGCCGGATTGGCTCAGTGGATAGAGCGTTGGCCTGCGGACTTGAGGGTCCCAGGTTCGATTCCGGTCAAGGGCATGTACCTTGGTTGCAGGCACATGCCCAGTAGGGAGTGCGCAGGAGGCAGCTGATCGATGTTTCTCTCTCATCGATGTTTCTAGCTCTCTATCCCTCTCCCTTCCTCTCTGTAAAAAATCAATAAAATATATTAAAAAAAAAAAAAAGATCAAGTCCAAAGCCAGCTTCTTCTGCAGCCTTTCCTGGTGCTACCAACTGCATGTGGACCCCCTCTCGTTTGCATTTTTGCACCATGTGTGTATTAGGGGGAAGGCATCCGTGTGCATGATCTTTTCCATCTCTAGCTGATCTGTAAGGTTGAACACAAGCTTGGAATTCATTATTAGCTAAAAATATCAATTTATATGTGGGAAAAACTAAAGCTCAGAAAGGGTAACTAACACAATTTACAAATTGGTTAGCCAAGAAACAGTATCTATAATTATAAAAGCATAATATGCTAATTAGACTGGACAGCCAAACAACCTTCCGGACATCCTTCCAGATAACCTTCCGGATGAAGCCAGGGCTGTGAGGGCCGAGTCCCTTGCACGAATTTCGTGCATTGAGCCTCTACTTGTATAATAATTACTGTAGTAAGCCAGACAGCCTGAGTTTAAACCAACCTTCAACCAATGATTAGCTGGAATGACCTTATCCAAGTACCTTTACTGCTGTGGACCTCAATTTTCTCATCAGTAAAATGGTGATAATAATAGTACTTACCCATAGAACAGTCATGAGGATTAAATGAATTAATATGAATAAAATGTTTGGAATGGAGCTTGACATACTGTAAGCACTCAAATATTAGCTGCTGTTATTGTTATTGTAAATGGCTGAGCCAGAATTAAAATTGAGGACTTTTGAATCCTAGCCCAGTGCTCTTTATACCATTTCTTCAGTATCCCTGCTCTTGGTTCAAACCCTCACTCCATGCAAAAAAGATGCATGCATATGCATGTATACACCTACACACACACACACACACACACACACACACACACACACACACACACATGTTCAAGTCACCGGGTAAATATTGCTTTTCCATTTAAGGTAATCTAGAACTTTGATGAAGCTACATGCTCTTCCATCAAAATAAATAAATAAATAAAATAAAAGAGCCCTGACCGGTTTTGCTCAATGGATAGAGCGTCAGCCTAGAACTGAAGGATCCTAGGTTCAATTCCAGTCAAGGGCATGTACCTTGGTTGCGGGCACATCTCCAGTAGCGGGTGTACAGGAGGCAGCTGATTGATGTTTCTCTCATCGATGTTTCTAACTCTATCCCTCTCCCTTCCTCTCTGTAAAAAAAAAAAAAAAAAAAAAAAAAAAAAAAAAAAAAAAAATCAATAAAATATATTTTTAAAAAAATAAAAAGAAAAGAAAAAGGTAGGGGATTCTCTGTCAACCACAGCACAGGATAGCCCCTTAAATCTAAGAAAGATGTGAGCCCTGAGGTCCTTCATAGCTTCTCTAGCTCCAAGATAATTCCACTAGCAATTCCTGAAATAACACATTAGAGGTTCAGAATGTCACACAGATAAGAGTATTGATTCTGGAGCTAGGCAGAACTGGACTCAGATCTCAGCCCTCTCACTCACTGGCTGTGGAACACTGGACAAGTTCCTTAACCTCCCTCCCTGAGCCTATGCTAATCCTACTTCATTGGGCTGTACGGAGCATACAAGGACTGATCTGTGGAAGTCTTTTAGCACAGAGCCTAGTACATGGTAAGCACTGGCTATTAGTACTATGCCTTTGAACCAAGCAGCACTCCCTCTTATTCTAGTTTAGGTATAACCCTCTTGAGACTGCATCTTAATGTAAGGTTAAGTTTAATGTGGCTTTATCAGGATCTAGAGGGCTGGAATTCCCCAGGGATTCGATGCTGCTGAAGGTGGAAATGGGAAGCCCCCAAAAGCCAATTTACCAAGGTGCACCTTGTGAAGACATTGGCTGCTAAAAGAACATTTACTTCTCCTCCTTCCACTCTCCCATTCATTTGTGTACTGCCGCAATGAAAGTGTCTTTTTTTTTCCTTTTTTAAGATACCACTGTCTCCAAAGAATTGAAAGAGATTAACTTTGGATCTCAGTTGATTGAGGAAGTGGCCTTTTTCACAACTACAATCATGTGTCCCGGATGCATTTTCCAGTGGAGGAAATAAATCCCATCCACCCATCTTGTCAACCTCTAATGCACTTTACAAATTGACCTGACAGGTTGCTGAGAGGACAAGCAATTATGACTATTTCCTAGATGAGGAGCTTGAAGCTGCATGGCTTATAAGGAGACAACAGTGCCCTTTATGTCCATCAGTGTCTCCTCACTTCAGGCAACATTCTAAAACTACTGGATATGTCACAACACTTTTCTAATGTAAACTTCCCATTTACTAATGTGTTATCTTTAAATAAAAATGGATTTCTATTTTTAAAACCTTTAAAGAGATAAAACCCCTCTGAAACAGAGCTACATCTTAAACTTAACCTCTGCCCTCTGCACTCTTTAACAACACAGCTGTCCTTGCAATCCGTGTGATGGAATCATAACTTTATGTGATAGCATTCAATCAAATATTAATTCTATCATTTTCTGCGCCAAGGCTGCTGCTATTTTTCCTCAAGTGAGAACTCATTTTCTGAGAGAGATTCTTATAGAATGCATACACTTGGAACACCTCACTTTGTTTGACTATGTCCTCGCGAACTTCCCCGTGAAACACCATGGGTGCTGGCAGAGAACTTCCTGGGCCTCCAGCGCCCACCTCTTTGGGACACCTGAAGCCCAAACAGCAGGAAAAAGTGTGACTATGGCTTGTCAGTAGGTGGCACCCTTTCCCCAGTGTTGGCTACTACCCTAGCTCAGAGGTACCTGGACATTTTCCTCCAGGTCTGGGCTTCTGGAATGCAGAGCTTTTAGACAGGAATCTCGTGTTACCTCTTAGGATGCTGTCTGGTGTCCCACGACACTATGTTACCCTAACATCTGGAAGGGAACCGGAATAGACATTACCCACTACATTTTTTTAAAGAAAATACATTATCATCTAAAATGATGATCACAATGGAAAAAATTCCCCTTTACAAAACATACATCACACCCCCACCTCTCTCCCAATGCCACTGTCATTCCATTCCCTCCAAAAAAAAAAAAAAAATTCCCCACCTTTTCCTGGGTTTGGGAAAAAAAAAAGTAGGAGTTACAAATACTAAAGAATAATCATTAAGCCCTAACTGGTTTGGCTCAGGGGATAGAGTCAGCTTGCAGACCAGGGGGTCCCAAGCACATCCTGGGGTTACGAGCTCAATCCCCAGTAGGGGCATGCAGGAGGCAGTTGATCAATGACTCTCTCTTGTCATTGATGTTTCTATTTCTCTCTCCATCTCCCTTCCTCTCTGAATTCGATAAAAAAATATTTTTTTAAAGAATAATTATTATATTCATTGACCCTTGCAAACCCAATGATTGCTCATGGGATAGTCAGTGCAATCTTATCAGAGATTCTTCCAAAAAGTCCCACAACTTATCTTTCTTGCTTTTATAGTTGATTTCATTTTCTGTGGATCTTTAAGTGAATTGACTTTATTGCGGGTCAACAGATATTTTAGCAGCTCCTACTACTTATCCGGGGAAAGATGGCACCTTTAAGGAGCTTGATCTAGATGTAGTTTAAAACACGTAAGCAGGGCACTCCATTTTGGGGACCAAACAGAGGGTCCATGCCAAGAGCTTCATGGTAAATACTAGAAGGGAGAGCTCATGGAGGCCCTCTGGTCAGGGGAGGCTTCACAGAAGAAACTAGACTGAAATAGAGTCTTGAGGCATGGCTGAGTTTTTAATTGTCACAGAAGAGGAAGGACAGTCCTTTTAGGGGGAGAAGTAAGGGAAGAATAAGAAGCCTGGAAGAAAAGACAACAGAGAGATCTCATCAGTAAAGGTGTAATAAGTGCAACCGTAAAGGCAGGAGTGAACAAAGGGAGGTCAAGGAAGAGGAGTAAAAGCGCCTTGTTGCAGGGAACCATTCATGTGAGGAACACTGGGGAAGAAAGTCTGCAAAAGTTTGTTGAGATTACAGATGACAGTTCTTAAATGCTGAACCAAGGAATGACTCCCATAAAGTATTTATCTACATGGCTGTACTGCATTATAACAACAAGCTCCCTGTGACCCAGCCCACTGTCAATAAAAGTTGGCACAGCCTTTCTTTAGTCAATAGTGGCTGATCAATAGAACCTTCTGGACAGCTTCAAAAAGTACTGATGCTTACCCTAAAGATTCTGATTTAATGGATGATAAGTGCAGCCCCCTTTCCCATCTCCCCAAGCCATTCCATGTGCAGCCACATTTGAGAACCACTGCTTTAGAGGTATTTGTAACTTGGTGTATCTTTAGGAAGCAGACATCTTTTCAAAACATCAATCTAAGGAAGACACAAAATTCCTACAATAACAATGACAAAAATGCCAAGGAAACAATGCCAACATGAAGATAAAAAGTTTTAGATTATCTGTTGCTGAGAGTAATTCAGGCTTTTACATGATATCTGTGTTCACCAATCATAGATTCTCAGTACATCTTTTTAAAAATCAGCAGTTGTTATCTGAGTTGTACTATGTCAAACATTCACAAAGCTCTGGGTTTATCTGTTATTCATTTTGTCTGGGACCTACGGAATTCAAGCCATTATGAATGAAGTAGTAGTACTTGTACAGAAGTAAAGACGTACTTTGTAAACTGTAAACTGCCAAGCAGATGGAAATTATTATCAACAGTCCCTATTCCAGTCTCACTCAAACAAAATGAATTGTTCTTTGTATGATTTATGATAAATAATATTAATGTAGTACTTCTACATTGTGAACTCTCTGTAGATATGCTTAGAGATAGAAACCTTGACATGCTCATAATGTCAGTAAATTAACTACAAAACTACAAAAATTGAGGAATGTCAAAATAAATTATCTCAGCAGCTGGGAATGGAGGGATGAAAGGAGGAACACTCATCTGCTTTAAAATTCATGCTTTAAATGGGCAAATACATTGATGCTGTTAGGAGCCAGGTACTCACTGTGGGAGAAGGAAGATACACCTATGGGATAATGGGATAGGAGAAGGCAGGGGAGGGTGTCTGGTGCTTGATTGGACTCATGAAATTTAAAAAAATATATGCCTCCTAGTTCTGTCCACTGAAAGCACCTAGAATCAGTGACATTTCAGTAGTGATGAGTGTACCTGTACCCAGATTTTCATTTCTAAATACATTCCCCACTAAAAGAAAGCAGTGCTCCTTGGGCAAATGACTGATTCCAGGGAAAGTACAAAGTGAACCATAAGCATCTTGTGACAGAAAATAAATCCTCGGCCTGGCCGCTTTGGCTCAGTGGATAGCGCATCGGTCCAAGGACTGAAGGGCCCTGGGTTTCATTCCAGTCAAGGGCATGTACTCAGTTGCAGGCTTGATCCCCAATCCTGGTTGCAGGAAGCAACCAACTGATGTGTCTCTCTCCACTTAACCTCCACTCTCTCTAAAAATCAAAGGAAAAATACCCTGAGGTGCGAATTAACAACAAAAAAAGAAAGTAAATCCTCAAAAATTGATGAGAACATGTCAGAGAACATTAAGAGCCAGCTTGAAAAAGCTCTCATTGCCCTGGCCAGTGTGGCTCAGTTGGTTGAGCATTGTCCCATGCACAGAGAGGTCATTGCTGGTTTTGATTCCTGGTCAGAGCACATGGCCACGTTGTGGGCTCAATCCCCAGTAGAGGGCATGCAGGAGGCAGCCGATCAATGTTTCTTTCTCTCCCTCTCCTTTCCCCTCTCTCTAAAACCAATAAAAACATACTTTTAAAAAGAAAAAGAGCCCTAACCGGTTTGGCTCAATGGATACAGCGTCGGCCTGTGGACTCAAGGGTCCCAGGTTCGATTCCGGTCAAGGGCATGTACCTTGGTTGCAGGCACATACCCAGTAGGGAGTGTGCAGGAGGCAGCTGATCGATGTTTCTCTCTCATCGATGTTTCTAACTCTCTATCCCTCTCCCTTCCTCTCTGTAAAAAATCAATAAAATATATTTTTTTTAAAAAAGAAAAAGAAAGCTCCCACTGGCCAATTGTGGGCAATATTAGCATCAAAACAACAATAATAAATTAGAAAACATTGGATAAAAAAGAATCTGGGTATCCATGAGGATACAAAAAGATATAACAGGAAATAAATAAGGAAAGAAAGCTCTTCTTTATTATAGAATGCTAACAAATATAGAAGAAATATTAGTTTTTAAAAATCACAAATTTGCAACCTTTACAGTAATAGATTTATATGGGAATTTCCAATGAGTGCTAAAATTACTGGGTGAAAGTTTGTTGGTAAATAGGATATTTGCAGAGTCTCAAATTATCTCCCCACAGATTACTGCTGATTACAAAGAGGATACGTTCCTGCAAGTGGGGAAATCTGGCAGACACAAGCCTCCCTAAATGATCAAAGTGACATCATGTGCCTCCCGATGTGATACACTGAGGACACAGCAATCTATATATATAAACCTGACACCAGTTAGAGTGGCCATTATCAACAAGACAAGCAAAAACAAATGTCAGAGAGATTGTAGAAAAAAGAGAACCCTCATTCAATGCTGGTGGGAATGTAGACTGGTACAACCACTATGGAAAGCAGTCTGGCAATTCCTCAAAAAATTAAAAATAGAGCTACCATATGACCCAACAATCCCACTCCTGGGTATATACCCAAAAAACTCGAAATCATTTATACACAAAGATATATACACCCCTATGTTCATTGCAGCATTATCCAAGGTGGCCAAGAGTTGGAAACAGCCAAAGTGCCCTACAATAGAGGACTGGATAAAGAAGATGTGGTATATATACACAATGGAGTACTACACGGCCATAAGAAAGGATGAAATAGCGTCATTTACAACAACATGGATGGACCTTGAGAACATTATGCAAGGTGAAATAAGTCAAACTGAGAAAGCTAAGAACTATATGATTTAACTCATATGTGGAATATAAAACTGAAACTTATGTACACAAACAGCATTGTGGTGGTTGCCAGAGGTAGGAGAGTAGGGGAAGAAAGGGGTCCTAATATGAGGTGACTGGAGAAGATTTGACTTTGGGTGGTGGGCACATTGTTTTATATACAGATTTTGTAAATTAGTAATCCACACATGTAACCTACATGTTCATGTTGACTGTCACCCCAATAAAATTTTTTTAAAAAAGGGCTAAGCGACTGTCTGATCATCCAACCGTTAGCTATGATGCCCACTGACCACCACGGGGCAGACGCTCAATGCAGGAGCTGCCTAGCTGCAGTGACTTGGCAGTGGCGGCAGTTCTTGGGTGATGCACCCGAAACCAGAAAGGAGGGAGCCTGATTCTGGGGTGCGTCACCCGAGAACCACCCTCTTGCAATCTGGGATCCCTCGGGGGATGTCAGAGAGCAGGTTTCAGCCTGATCCCCGAAGGCCAGGCTGAGGGACCCCACCTGCCAGAAGGACTCTGCTCACTCAGCAGATGACCTTCAAGCTGCACCGTTGCCCCAGGTGCAGCAGCTGGGGAGAGACCAGGGTGTGTCCAGCCGTCTTGTCCAGTCCCACCCCGCCAGCCACCTTCTAATTAATTTCCTTTCAATGTACACAAATCCATGCACCAGGGCACTAGTACTTACATAATATTCCTGCCAAAACAACAACAAACAAACAAACAATAACCTGAATCTAATCATGAGGAAACAATCAAGCAAACTCAAATTGAGGGGCATTCTATAAAACAACTGGCCTATACTCTTCAAAAATATCAATGTCATAAGAGACAATGAGGAACTATTCCCAATTTAAGGAGACACTAAATATACATGACAACCAAATACACTGGGTGATCCAGCCTAGATTCTGGATCAGAAAAAGATTACAAAATTGAATATTAACTGTATATAAGATAATAGCATTGTATCAATCCTGCATTTGATCACTATATGGTGGTTATGTAAGAGACTATCGTACTTAGGGGATACATGCTGCAGTATTTGATCAATAATATGAGTAAATTAATAGTAATGAATAATTCAGAACCAAAATTCTCATCTAGCTACCTATGGGTTACAGAGTAGTTTTATTTAGCCTACAGGGCCTTACAGTAGGTTTTTTGAAAAGTGTTACATTAGCCTGGCCAGTGTGGCTCAGTGGTTGAATATCATCAGCCCATGAACCAGGAGGTCAGGGTTTGATTCCTGGTCAGGGCATATGCCCGGTTGCGGGCTCGATAGGAGGCAGCCAGTCGATGATGCTTTCTCCATCGATGTTTCTCTCTCTCCATTCCTCTCCCTTCCCCTCTCTAAAATCAATAAAAATATATTTTAAGAATAAAAATTAAAAAGTGTTAAATTACTTGCTAATAAATATAATAATGATGATTTTTTTCTCCTCTTAAAACATCAAGAGCCCACAACACTTGGCCTCCCAATGACTAAGCAGCCACCACCCACCCTTTGATGGTCATGTTCTCTATAGGTCACCGACATCCCCACCATTCTGAATGTCTTTCTGACCCAGCCTGCTTCACTCACTCCAGTTACTTCCATGGCCCCAGAAGGAATTTGAGTTTGTGGGCTCTTGTTTAGACAACAAAGAGGAAAGTGAGATCACCATCTCTAGAAAGGACCTGAGAAAGAAAAAAGGTGGAACTTAAAAAGCATCTGAAACTCGGCATACCCAAAACTGTATTATTGATTTCTCCTTCCTGCCCCATCCCTGCTTTTGTTATAAGCAAGCAAGCAAACAAACAAAAAACAGCAAAAAAATAACTCTAGTAATTATTCTTGATACCTTTCTCTCCATCAACATATATCAAATCTATCCCAAAATTCTATAGATTTCACTTCCTAAATATTCTCAATTTTGTTTATTTGGCTCTATTTCAAGCACTAAAGTCACCATCATTGCCAGCACCACCAACAACACCAGAACTACCCCCATCACTACCATCACCAACATTATACCATCACCACCATTAAAACTATTATCACCATTACTACCACTATCACCATCCTCACCATCACTACTACTATCACTTCAACCTCTACCCTATTCTAAGCATCAATTATCTTATATCTAGACCAGTGGTTCTCAACCTTCCTAATGCCGTGACCCTTTAATAGAGTTCCTCATGTTGTGGCGACCCCAACCATAAAATTATTTTCATTGCTAATTCATAACTGTAATTTTGCTACTGTTATGAATCATAATGTAAATATCTGATATGCAGGATGTATTTTCACTGTTACAAATTGAACATAATTAAAGCATAGTGATTAATCACAAAAACATATGTAATTATATATGTGTTTTGCGATGGTCTTAGGCAACCCCTATGAAAGGGTTGTTCGACCCCCAAAGGGGTCGCGACCCACAGGTTGAGAACCGCTGATCTAGACAAAGCTTTCTAAATGGTTCATCCACATTCATTCTGGCCTGTCTTCAAATCTCACTGCATTGAAAGAAAAGTAATTTTTTTTCAAAATGCAAATTTTGAAGTCTGTCTCATGCTTTAAAACCCTTCATTGGTTTTCATAGCTCTTGGGATAAAGAGAAAACTGCCTGCAACGGTCTGCATGGTCCAGAGCTCAGCCATCTCTGCATCCTCATTTCCTGTCTTTCCCCCTCTGCTCTTCTCATCCACCCCTCCTGATATTCTTTAAGTTCCCAATACTCAGCATAATCCCTTAAAAAAAAAAACCACACAACTCAGATTCCCAGAATTGGATTAATCATAATTCTTGGTTTTCATACCATTAAAATTGGCTTATGCATAGTCCTCTTTATTCATTGCATTTAAAGTAATACAATGAGCTTTTGAGAATTCCCCATCCACCTCAGTATCTATATTACTAATAATTTACAAGTCCTTTTATGAACTTCCCCATCCTTCCCCCCTCTAAATTTCCACTTTCTCTAATTTTAATATTTGTTTTTCATTGCCTTTTTTGTTTTATCACATTTATTTGTATATCTAAACAATGTACTGGTTAATTTTTCTTTTAAACTTTATCAAATGTACCATGCAGCATATAGACTCTAGATCTTGCTTTTTTTCACCCAACATTATGTTACCAATATTCATCCATGTAGTTGTGAGTACTAGAGATTCATTCCTTTTTATTCCTTTGTAAATGTGCAAAGAATGCAATGCTCTGTATTCTTGGACTAGTTAACTCTTACTTATCTTTCAGATCTCAGCTTTGGTGTCATTTGGTCAGATGTTTCCTGACTTTCACAATCCTTTCAGACTCTCTTATTTATTACAGACCTTCAAAGCACACTGTATGTCTCCTTTGTCACCATCACCATAGTATAAATTTCGTATCGTGTGATTGTTTGGATTTCAATCTGTCCCCCCACCCACTTGGCTGTAAGCTCCTCAAGAGCAGGCCTGTGTTTGACTGCTTTTAAATCTCCAGCTCCTGGAACACGTAAGGACTCAATAAAAGCAACTGCTCATGGACATGGACAGCAGTGTGGTGATTGCCAGGAGGAGGGTATAGGAGAATAAATAATGATGGATGGAGATTAGACTTGGGGTGGTGAACACACAATACATTTGGCTCTATACAGTGTACAGATGATTATGTTGTTGAATTGTGTACCTGAAACCTGTATAATTTTGTTAAGCAGTGTCACCCAAAAAATCTAATAAAAGCATGTCTGTTCTTTCTACTTTGAAAATTGTGCTTACTACTATATACCATTCCAACCTGATATGCCTGCCACATACACTATTTATGGTTCCCTAAACTATGCCGGCTAATTTCCTACCACCTTACCTTTGCTTATGCTTGTTTCCTGTTCCCAGAGAGTCCTTCATTTCTGAGTATTTAAATCCTACTCAATGCCCACTTCAAATACTGCATTCCCCCAAGATATTGCCTGGATTTCCAAGATGAAATAGTCTCTTCACTCTCTAGCCCATTAGCATACACTACCTTACACAGTGCTTTATTGTGCACAATCAAATGCTCTTCTTGGTGTATTGGAACAAACATGGCTTTTATATGCAGACCAGAGTTCGAATCCTTTATACTACTACCTATTATGTGACCTTCATAAATTATCTATATAGAAATAATCATATATAAGTCTTGGAAATGTTGGTCACATTAAATTAAAGTAGATAAATACCTGGAAATGCTAGATAGGAATCCCCTTTCCACTTACTACATGTTTTCCTGGTACAGCACTTTTGGCTTACCCCACACCTCTTACTCATTTTTCCTTGAAAAGAAGGAGTGTTTTAACAGATTAGTGAATTTAGAAGAAAGTGAACATGCTAGCTTAACCTCCTCCTTCTACACCTCCTCCTCTCCATCTTCGCCTGTTCTCATCTGCCTGCTTGCATGTTCAGACATTCTGCTCTGCCCCTCTATGCCTAGTGAGTCAGGCTCTGTCTTAGGGGTGTGACTGGTAGGTAAAGCTCTCTAACTTTGGACTGGGTTGTTAGCAACCCCGGTGGCCACACTTCTGAAGCAGGTTCTCCCATCAGCTTATCAGTGGTAAAGCTCACACTTTACTCTCCATCTGCTTTCCTGTCTCGTTTCTCAACTGGCAGGGGAAAAAGTTCATTATGTATTGACTTCCTAAAGCTACAACCATAAAATAATATGACCCTTGTGTTTAAACAAGCATACCAGATCTTTCACACCCAAATAAGGGATGCCCTTCAAAATGGGTCCCCTGAGGAAGTGACACATATGTTCCAATACATTCCAATAAGGCAACTCTGGTTTGAAACCTTTTGGATGTATAATGAGAGCCTTTGGGTTTTATTTGAATATCTTCATTGATCTCAAGTCACATTTGAAAAGGGTAAATTTGAGTTTTGAAAACACCAAAAGTCATTTGGAACCAAGGCTGGGCATTTTGAATAAACAATGAGAAGGAATTTAAAAATAATGAGGAGAGAGAGAGAGAGAGAGAGAGAGAAAGAGAGAGAGAGAGAGAACTGAAAGACTCCTACACAACAGCCACATTTTCAAAATCATACACAGCTCCCCACAGTGACCATTGTTAAAAACAATGCTTATCAGGCCCCATCCACCAGAATGTGTTTATTATTTAAGTCACTTCTAACAATCCCCATAGACACCTCACAGGATAGAGAACCATTGGAGCTAAAACAGTGAAAAAGCTCTCTGTCAACTATAAGGGACAATACAGATGTCAGTTGTACTATGGTAATTATTATTATGATTAACTAGAGGCCCAGTGTACAAATTTCTGTATGGGTGGGGTCCCAAGAGGGACGGGGGGGGGGGGGTAATGGGGGAGGCTGGGATGCAATTGGTCCTCCAGGCAGGTGGTGGGATGCCCTTGCCGGTCACTGACATTCTCTCTGGTTGTCAAGAGCCACCTGGCAGCTGCTGTTATATTGCTTCTTCCTTGCAGAGTGTCTAGGGAGGCAAAGCAGCCATGGTGCCCGAGGCCAACTTCCAGGAGGCCAGCAGTGCTGTTGGGATCGTGCAGGCAGCACTGGTCTGTTAGTGCCTGGCCCGTTCTCTGGAGATTGGAACTGCAGTACTACTGAGGGAGTAAGTGGGCCGCTGGGATGGGTTGGTCAGCTGAGCGGCGCTCCTGCTGTGGGAGCGCGCTGACCACCAAAGGGCAGCTCCTGCGTTGAGCGTCTGCCCCTAGTGGTCAGTGCGTGTCATAGCAACCAGTCATTCCGGTCATTCCAGTTGCTTAGTCTTTTATATAAATACTAGAGGCCCAGTGCACAAAAATTTGTGCACTCAGGGGGGAGGGGGGGGTCCCTCAGCCCGGCCTGTGCCATCTCACAGTCTGGGACCCCTCAGGGGATGACCACCTGCTGGCTTAGGCCTGCTCCCCGGGGGATTGGGCCTAAGATGGCAATCAGACACCCCTCTGGCAGCCCGGCAGCCCTCGGGGGATGTCCACTTGCCAGCGGGGAGCAGGCCTAAACTGCAGTCGGACATCCTTAGTGCTGCTGAGGAGGCAGGAGAGGCTCCCACCACCACCGCTGTATTGGCAGCCATCAGCCTGGCTTGTGGCTGAGCAGAGCTCCTCCCATGTGAGAGCGCCCTGACCACCAGAGGGCAGCTCCTGCATTGAGCGTCTGCCCCCTGGTGGTCAGTGTGTGTCATAGTGACCAGTCATTTCCAGTCCTTCTGCTGTTAGGGTCAGTTTGCATATTACCCTTTTACTATATAGGATAGAGGCCTGGTGCACGGGTTGGGGCCGGTTGGTTTGCCCTGAAGGGTGTCCCAGATCAGGGTGGGGGTCTCGCTTGGGTGCCTGGCCAGCCTGGATGAGGGGCTGATGGCTGTTTTCACCTGGTCACACCCCCTTCAGGGTGGGGGTCCCCACTGGGGTGCCTGGCCAGTCTGGGTGAGGGGCTGAGGGCCGTTTTCAGGCTGGCGGGCGACTGAAGCTCCCAACCTCTCCTTTTTTTCTTTTTTTTTTATTCTGGGATTTATTTACCTTCTATGGCTGTCACGGGAACTGAGAGCCAGCTTTAGCTCTAAGGCTGAGCTCCAGCTCTGAGACCTCAGCTGCTGAAAGCAGGTATCTGGATTTGTTTGGCTTCTTTAACTGAAACTCTGTTGCAGCTCCCCCTCTGAGGCCCAGCTGGCTGAAAGCAGGTTTCTGGGGTTTGTTTAGCTTCTATAATTGCAACATTGTTTCTTAGAGTGCAGCTCAGAGGCTGGCAGCAGGCGGGGAACCTTGGCTTCCTCCATCACTGGAGCAAGCAAGCCTCCTGTTCGCTTCAGCTGCCTGGCTGTTGGCTGCCATCTTGGTTGGCAGTTAATTTGCATATCACCCTGATTATCCAATGGGAAGCATGTCAGAGGTATGGTTAATTACCATGTTTGTCTATTATTACATAGGACTTGAGGCCCAGTACACAAAAATTTGTGCACTTGGGGGGCACCCCTCAGCCCAGCCTGCCCCCTCTAACAGTCTGGGAGCCCTCATAGGATGTCCTACTGATGTCCCTGTGGGGAGTGGGCCTAAGCTGCAGTCTTACTTAAGAGTGGACTTTTCTGGCCACGTTTGCAATGCCAGGGATCTTGCTCCAGTGTTGTCATGGGGACGTTATTGTCTTTCTGGCAACAGATTACCTAGGTGAACACCAAACAGCCCAAGCTGGCCCAATGAGCAATAGGCCTGGTGCAGTCACTGTTCCTACACTGCCTTGCCTGCTCTCTCCTTTCACTTTTACCCCCTTACCCACCACCTTTTAGGAGAGGCAGCATTCATTCTTGTGCACAAAGGCACTACAGATGGCCATTTGCAGGAGGAAGGGGAGTGTCCATGGCCCTTTTCTACTTCTGACCTTTAAAAACGTGGCCTGCCATGGGCAGTCTTGGCCACTCCCTTCAACCACAACTAAAATGAGAACAGCTCTCAGAAGAAAAATCCCTTTCCACCTATTTTTACCGAGTGTCTCACTGCCATCATTAAAACAAATTAGAAGCATAAGAAATACCTCCAGTAATGATCAAAGTCTACACCACAAAGTGAAACGAAGCCAAATGTCAATTAACCTATGAATTTGATCAATTAATAGTGGACAGCTAAACCAAAAGATCCAGTTAAAGCAAATTCTCAACTGGTAATGGGATTGCTAGATCCATCAAAAATATCTGGCAACACATTTCAGCAAAGGGTTTTTGCTTAAATTGTCTGAAGTGTCACCTCTACTCCACATGATTCCTTTTTAGACAAAGGCTTCAGTTGTGGAAAACAGAGGCAGAATGAGATGATTTCAGGGTCCATCCCCACCCCACCAGCTCTGGCAATAGTGTTGACCCAGCTGATGTCTGGCATCTCCCCTCTAGGACCCTAGATAGCCCAGAGGTAACTTACAACATTGCTTAGGAGGTTAGTTTAAGCCTGAAATATCAGGATCAATTTAGGCCTGACCTAGAGGGATCAAAGTTCTCCCTAGGGTCTCCTGTACTTTTCTGAAGAACTCTAAGTTACCTTCCCCTACTAACCAGATTTAAGGAGACAAGATGAGGGGTCTGAGTGATCCTTCCCTCAGCCTGTCCTTGATGTTTGTATGTAAAGAATTTTGAAAGTAGTCAATGTAGTACTATGATCAAATGTTGAAAAAATTTGCTGACTTGAGAAAAATAACTATAGAAAAAAAGCAGGGATTGGTGAGTCAGGAGACTTGTGTCTGAAAGCAATGGGCTAAATCATCTTCAGCAAGTAATTGCACCTTGGTGGGCCTCTATTTCCCCATCTGTTTGTTATCCATGGGCTGCACAGAACAATATTAAAGTGGAGTCACAATAGAAGTAGAGAACGATATTTCTCTGGGTATAGCCCTCTGCAAAAATCCTCTCCCTGCCTTTATTTTAGGAATCTCCAAATAGTAGGTCAGTGGGTTCAAAATAAGTCCCCTCCATTGTCATGGAACACCCATGGCTCTCCTCTTCTTTGGCTCTGAATCCTTTTGGATATCTCTATGGCCAGGGCTGTCCACCAAACCCCTGGGACTGGTGCACTGGCACTGAAACTGCTCCACAAGGCCAAAGCCACCATGCCAGGCCAGACCACCAACACTCAAGATATCAGTCCTGGGCCAGGACCCTCAATTCCTTGGTGTCATTGCTACTACTTCTGGTGCCTTACCGTGATGTGTTTTAGGGTATTTATATAAGTACCATTTCTCAAAATCCTCACAAAAAGCCTTTAAACTACATCTGTTAGTTTCCATTTTATGGAAGAGGAAAATGAGACTCAGAACGACTAAATAGCAAAGCCATGACCTCAAAACTGGTAAGTGGAAAACCAGGATTTGGACCCAGGTGCATTTAATTCCAAACCCTGCCAATAACACCCAACCACTACTTATGGGAAGCAAAGCTTTAGCTGTTTATTTTATTTTATTTATTTAGTTATTTATTTATTTATTTATTAATATATATATATTATTTTTTACAGAGAGGAAGGGAGAGGGATAGAGTTAGAAACATCAATCAGCTGCCTCCTACTCACCCCCTACTGGGGATGTGCCCACAACCAAGGTACATGCCCTTGACTGGAATCGAACCTGGGACCCTTGAGTCCACAGGCTGACGCTCTATCCACTGAGCCAAACCGGTCAGGGCAGCTTTAGCTGTTTAGAGTTAATGTCCCAAGTTCTACACAAGTCCTAGTACAGATGACTAATCAATAATAGAGGAATATGCAAATTGTCTGGGACGCTGTCACGTAATGACCAATCAGGATAGGGGCAGGGCCGCGGCAGAGAGCTCTCAGCATGCCTGCGCCAGGGGTCCGAAAGGCACAGAGAGGAAGGGAGAGCAGATAGGCAGTTAGGGGGATCAGGCCAGGAGGGGAGAACAGATAGGCAGTTAGGGCGATAAGGCCAGGAGGGGAGAGCAGATAGGAAGTTAGGGCGATCAGGCCAGGAGGGGAGAAGAGGTAAGCAGTTAGGGGGATTGGGCCAGGAGGGGAGAGCAGTTAGGTAGTTAGGGGGATCCGGCCAGGAGGGGAGAGCAGTTAGGGGGATCAGGCCAGCAGGGGAGAGCAGTTAGGGCCATCAGGCGGCAGGGGAGCAGGTAGGGCATCAGGCAGGTGAGCGGTTAGGACCCAGTGGTTCCAGACTGCAAGAGGGATCCCGGATTGGAGAGGGTGCAGGCCAGGCTGGGGGACACCCCCGCTCCTGTGCACGAATGTTGTGCACCAAGCCTCTAGCAAATATATAAAAACCCAGCCTTACTTATAAATTTTATTTTTTTATTTATTTATTTTCATTGATTTGAGAGAGAGAGGAGAGAGAAATCAATTTGTTGTTCCACTTATCAGAAACGGAAAAAGACTTATCTATAAAAACAATTAATCAATTTAATTATGGTAACAATAATTAAAACAGTATGAATGTCTAAAAATCAGAAAATGGTTAATTAAATGCAGTACTAAAATGGATATTATGTAGCTATTAAAGTGAGATAGCCAAAAATTTTAATGACAGAGAAAAGAGCTTATAACGTTATATTAACTTGAAAATAAAGACACAAAATTGTATGTGTAATATGATCATACTTATGAGTTAAAAGACTGAAGGCAATATTTTCCAATGATTCTGAAAATCTCTAGTGTTCTCTACAGTGATGTGTACTTAATTTATAACAAGAAAATATATCTAACAAAAATGTCAGGTGCCTGCAGGTCTTTTTTTTCCTGATGTGCTGAGTTGGATGAGGGCCTCCAGCATCACCAAGCTAAAAGAAAAGGGTGGATCCCTCATGGGCCATCATTCTGGCTTTTTCTCCCATATCACAAAGCCAGGCAAGTACTGAGTAACATAAATAGTAATCATAATGATAGAAACAGTAGCAACCAGTTTTGAATTTTTATTCATTACTAGGTTTTACACCCAGCTCTTTATATATATTGTATCATTTAATCTTCACAAACCCTATGAGACAAATAGTTTAAAAGATGAAGAACTTGCCCGACAGGTGAGGCTCAGTGGTTGAGCATCGACCCATGCACCAAGAGGTCTCTGGTTTGATTCCCGGTCAGGGCACGTGCCTGGGTTGTGAGCTAGATCCCCAATATGGGGTGCTGATCAATGTTGATGCACTGATGTTTCTATCTCTCTCTTTCCCTCTCCCTTTCTCTCCAAAATCAAGATAAACATTTTTTAAATGAAGAAATTGGGGCTCAGAGAGATAAAAACCACACAGCTAATATATGGCTAAGTAGGGGCTAGAATCCAGATGTGACTTTCCATAATGCTTTGCTCTTTCCCTAATGTTGATTAGGTTTGAAAGAAAATTGGATTTTTTTTTTTAGTTTGAAATACAAAAATTGTATTTGTCCTTAGCATGACCTATTTTTATAGGAGTCAGGATACTGGATTCAAATCTTGTTTCTTCTCCTGACGAGCCAAGTGACCTTGAACAAGTCATATCTCCTCTGAGATTATGTTACCTCTATGCATTGGAGGCAATGGGCTAGATCAGTTTCCCAAAAAGCTTTACTTGTTAAAACACAGCTTTTAGGGTCTTTTCCAGACCTATGGGATGGGACCTTCTAGCGTAGAGCCCAGAAATATCTATTTTAATAAGCTCCCTGGGTCATTATTAATCAGAATGAGAATTAGTCCCTGGACTGGTTTTGGAAACCACCATACTAGACAATCTATGAGCTATCTTTCATATCCACTAGTCAATTACTATGTGGTGGGGCTCCAAGGTTGGGGTCAAGGTATAGCCACCACTGAACTTCAGACAGGTCTGGGATGATGGGCATAAAATGCTGTGGATGGGCTCTCTAGGGACCAGTGTGCATGAGGTTTGGAGAAAAAAACAAAGGACAAAGAGAAACTGGAAGCAAGAAGTGTGAGTACTGGAGATTGCTCTCTGTATGCAGCCCCTGGGATTAGCATCTGAACTCCAGGGGAAAATGCTGCAAACAGAAAGTAAGGAACCGAAGAGGTGGGTGGCATCACACTGTACCACCTAAGGTGCTTAAAAAGTGCTGTTGCCTGGGTCCCACCTCGAGATCCTTACTTAATTGGTTTTGGATATGTGCCTGAGCCTTCGTTGTAAATTGATATTTCAAGGACCCTCCTGGTGAGTTCATAAGGAAAAATAATCATCTTTTGGGTTTAAAAAGGATTGAAAGTCTGAATACAAAACTTCCTCAATACATTTTGGGGGGATAAACTCAACACCTCAATCATGTTTCTGTGGCATGACTTATAAGTTTAGTTGCATAGAAAGGTTTCAGTTCTCTACGTGGGTGAGTCACAAGCAGCCCATCCTAACTGACGGGATTTTTCTTCCTCAGAGAAGGGGGTGAATTGATCTGTTGTTTTGTCACTGTCTAGCTAAAGCCATTGGGAGGGTGCCAGTTATCACTTGGAGAAAAGGTATCATTTTGAAGTACCAAAGACAGAGGATGAATTGTGTTCATGAAATAGATGTTTCACTCTACTTTTTAATTTGCTCCTGTTTGAGTTAACTGAGAGTTCTGTCTTTATTTTTAAAGAATGACATTTACACAGCCACTCACACTGCCAAGCTTTGTTATATAAACAGCCTTGTTTTCCAAAAGTCTGGCGCTGCCTAGAGACCAAATGTGTGCAGTACTTTGAATTTCTATTCGGAAGGAGCCTCTTCAACCTGTTGCTTCTGGCCCCTGTGATTTGCCTCAGTCAGGAGCAGTTAGGTTCAGGTTAAGCAAACTGATTTTTCATATGGCAAAATTTCCTAAGCAAGGGCAGTGACACCAGAGTAACATTTTAAAGCCAGACTGCAATGCAGTGATAGGGAATCTTCTCACTGACATCAAAAGCCTTGCTTTGGAATCAGACACTGGGAGGAAGAGCTTGGCCAGCGACTTTGCACACAGTGACCTGGGCTTACTACTCATGTACCTACCCATGGGAGGAGCCCAGACCTTCTGAAGCTGAACCAGGGCTAAAATTTGAAGGTCTCACAAGTTGATCTCATAAAGCCTGGAGACAGAAACTATAAAACCAATGTTTTTCAGAATTTGGTTTACACACCACTTACATCAGCATCACAGTGGGTGCTTATTAAAAATACTGTTTCTAAGCCCTAACCGGTTTGGCTCAGTGGATAAAAATACTGTTTCTTGGTGCCCACCCCACAACAGAATCTGTTGGTGTGGGGCCCAGGACGTTGGATTTTACCAGTCCATCTCAGTGTTACCTATGGCTTAGTTCTCATCAAAGCCTGGAACAGCTGTTGAAAGCCCCTGGGTTGCCTTGGGTGGGTTGGGCTGTCTTTTCGTAGTGCATGTCTTTTCAGCTGAGGAAGAACCAATGTGTGTATGAGCTGACCTCAGAGCTCTTCATTTCACACACACACCCAGTGGCTGACCTCTCTGGGTACCCCCATCCAGGGCTGCGGCCTTTCCCACTGTCTCAGTTGAAACTGACTAGGCTGGAGAACCAAGATGGTGGCAACAGAAACTCTGCAGGCCAGAGGGGAGTGGCAAGAAATATGCAAAGTGATGAATAGCATGGACCTACAACCAAGATTACTCTACCCAGCAAAGCTATCATTTAGAATTGAAGGTCAGATAAAGAGCTTCACAGACATGAAAAAGCTAAAGGAGTTCATCACCACCAAACCAGTATTACACGAAATGTTAAAGGGTATTCTTTAAAATAATAATGAGGAGGAGGAGGAGGAGGAGGAGGAGGAGGAGGAGGAGGAGGAGGAGGAGGAGGAGGAAGATAAAAATATTAACAATATATGGCAATAAATATACACCTATTAATAATTGAATCTAAAAATCAAAATAAACTAAAAAGAAATGTAATGAAAAAAATAAACTGAAGCATAAAATAGAATCAAAGGCATGGAAACATGGAACAGACTGACCAATCTCAGAGGGAAGGGGGATGGCGGGGGCAGAAAGAGATTAACCAAAGGTTTTATATGCATATAATGCATTACCTATGGACACAGACAATAGGGGGTGAAGGCTTGGGGCAGGGCAGGAACCAGGTGGAGGGGGCAAATGGGAGGAAAAAAGGGGAACATCTGTAATACTCTCAACAATAAAAATATTTTTAAAAAAGAAAAGAAAGAAACTGACTGGGCCAAGCCCCTTGAATCAAAGTGTCAATCAGCTAATCTGACCCATTAAACCTTGCTAATTACTCATGCTAATTAGTAAAGTCTAATCCCCTGCTTCTCAAACCTTGGCTTGAAGCAGAAACACCCAGAGCATTTGTTAAAATGCAGATTACTGGTCTCCACCCTAAAAGTAACTCTGGGGTAAGGTCTGAGAACTTGCATTTCTAATAAGTTCCCAGAAGATGATGCTGATATTACTGGTCTAGGGACCAATGGTTCTCAAGTTTGTTGGATATTTAGACTCCCTAGAGAGCTTTAAAAAATTTTTAATGAGCGGGCCCCATTCCAATTCAATCAGAACCTCTGGGGGTGAGACCAGGCTATCAGTTCTTTGTAAATTATTATCCCAGGTGATTCTAATAGGCAGCCAAGTTTTAAAATTATTGATCTAGAACTGTGATTCAAAATTGGTTATGCATAAGAACCTGTGGAGTGTGCTAGAAGGCAGATTTCTGGGCCTCCAACCAAAGAAATCTGTCTCAGAATGTCATCAGTAGGGCCTGCACATTGGGATCTTTTTTGTTGTTAATCCTCACCAAAGAATATTTTTCAAGTGATTTTTAGAAAGAGTGGAATGGAAGTGGAGAGACAGAGAGAGAGAGAGAGAGAGAGAGAGAGAGAGAGAGAGAGAGAGAGAGACATTGATTGGTTACCTCCTGCACACACCCCAGCTAGAGTCAGGGATAGAGCCTACAACCAAGGTATGTGCTCTTGACCGGAATTGAACCTGGGACCCTTCAGTCCAACACTCTATCCACTGACCCAAAACAACTGGGGTGCACAGTGGGATCTTTTACAAGCATCTCAGGTGGTGTGATAGAAGCCAAAGTGCAGAGCCCTTAGTAGCACATTAGGATTCCATTGGGGAGCTTTTGAAACGTCAGTGTCTTCCTGCCCAGACATTCAGATTCAGTTGATCCAGAATGTGGTCTATCATCTATAGTTTTCATAGATCCCTAGTTATTTAATATTTTAATATACAGCCAGGACGGAGAACCATTGGTTTGTGCATCAGTATCACCTGTGGAACTTGTTAAACTACATAGATGCCCACTTCCTACCCCAAAGCTAGTGAATCAGTATATCTAGGACTGACACCAAAGTATGTGTTTTTAACAAGCTCAGAGAATATTCTAAGCATAGCAAGATTTGAAAAACATTGGTCTAACTTAAATTTCCTTTTTAACCACGGACTTCTGAGAAAATCTTTGAAAACTACTGGCTTAGACTAATGCTAATCTGATTGTTTCTATTCATTGTGAGCATTTCTCTGATCTACCTTTATAGCAGCCTGGCAAGACTAAAATTTGGGAAGAAAGCAGAGATAATATATTTGGCCAAATCCAGCGCCAATTCTAAGGTGAAACATTTTGTCATGCTGGGCTCTTGGTAAAGATGGGATGTGACCCATGTTGGTTCTGGATGACCAATCCTCTCTGGTAACAGTGCATTAGATTCCACCAGGTACCTTCCTAATTGCTCTTGTCTGCCCACAGGGTCATTGCCCACCAGGTCACACAGTTTTGAACATTGAATGAAGTGCTTGTAAAATACACTTTGCCCTCATTTCACCTCCACTCTTAGGGTATGATGATTCTCCTGAGCTGCAGTGGCCTATGGCTTGGATTGAAAAAAGGCAAAATCCTCAAACCACAGGACACTGCCCATTCAGGTGCTGGTGACATCTAAGATGCTAAGTGCAAAACTATAAATATCTCTAATGCATGTGATGCTGAAAGTTCCATGGCAATTTTGTTCATGGAAGGAAGGAAGGAAGGAAGGAAGGGAGGAAGGAAGGAAGGAAGGAAGGAAGGAAGGAAGGAAGGAAGGAAGGAAGGAAGGAGGGAGGGAGGGAGGGAGGGAGGGAGGGAGGGGGGGGGGGGGGGGGGGGGGGAGGGAGGGAGATTGGTTTTTATGTTTTTGCAGGTAGAGTGAAATTCTTGGAGCAGACATTCTCATGTAGATTCTCATGATCAAGATACAAAGATGAGCCCTAACCGGTTTGGCTCAGTGGATGGAGCGTCAGCCTGCGGACTCAAGGGTCCCAGGTTCGATTCCAGTCAAGGGCATGTACCTTGGTTGCGGGCACATCCCCAGTAGGGAGTGTGCAGGAGGCAGCTGATCGATGTTTCTCTCTCATCGATGTTTCTAACTCTATCCCTCTCCCTTCCTCTCTGTAAAAAATCAATACAACATATATATATATATATATATATATATATATATATATATATATATATATATATATATATATATATATATTTTTTTTTTTTTTTTTTTTTAAAGATACAAAGATGAGGGAGAAGTCAACATCTAACACCAGCTGGTGAGAAGTGTCTTTGCTGCTTGTTCACTGGTGAATTCACAAGATCTTCATGGCTTGCTAGTATAAGATGAGCATTTCCCTAGAATGTCTGGATCTAGGGAGGGCTCAAGTGGAAGGGGTGGCCCACTTGCTGATCTCCATGTCTTTGCAGCTATCCATGGGGAGATTGAGCGGATCTTCTCTCTGGACACCTGAACCTGATAACTATTGTAGGGACCTAATCCCATCTGAGTCTTCTGGAAACTGAGCTAACACCCACAGAGAGACCCTATTATCCTTAAAGTATCCTCTGGCTATAAATCCTGCTGATCTCTAATCCAGATGCTCTCTTATCTCTTCTGGTCCATTGATCCCTTAACATTTTTGTGTTCCCTTTGAGAGGACAGATTTTTCTAGTTGAATTCTGTACCCCAAAGGCATGTGCTACATTCTGTGAGTCAAGACTGCTCTCTTCCCAACTATCTCCACCCTTCTTTAGCCACTTCCAATCTAGCACTCTGGCAACACTGGAGCTTCAAGTTTTCCCAGACTACACCCAAGGAAGTGAGGGATTAATCGCTCCATTACTCTGGATTCCAAACTTATAATTGTCTGGCAACATCTCAACCTGGTTCAATCTATGCGAGGTTGGCATGCGCACAGCTCAGTGTGGCTGAAGAAAACTCACAATTATGAAGACTGATCTCATTTTAAATGTGAGGTCATTGATATAAAGTAGGCCTTAATGCTGCCCTAGATCATTTACTCTAGCACTCTGACCCTTGATTTATTTCATACCTTCTCTCCTCTCCTCAAACCCCTAGTACTTCCTCACTCATACTCACTTTCAGCTGATAAAAGGTTATCCAATTCATTGAGAATATGGAAACTGATAGAAAAGCACCCACCACCTCTACCCAGCTCTTGTATTTGTACCCATATACTCTGTCTTACCTCCTGTTATATGAACAAGCAACCCGTTCTCCTAACTAAAGACAACTCCTCCACTTCAGCATTAGATCCCATTGTCAGCAATCCTCCCCTGTCTCCTGCACCATCTTTTTTTCTCTCTACTGATTCAATCTCATAACATTTAAACATACTTCAATTTCTTCTCCAACCTGGAACCACATCCTCTTTCATTCCCCTTTCATTTACCACCTCACATCTCTACTTTCCTTTATAGCAAAGCTCCTAATAAGATTTAGCTGCACTCATCATTTCGACTTCCTCCATAGTACCCCTCTTTCCCCGCAGCCACCATTCTACTGAAACTACTCTTCTCAAGGTCACTATTGACCTCCATTTTGCTCAATCTAGTGGTTAATTCTCAGTCCTCATCATACTTAACATATCAGCAGCATTTGACAAAGTTAATTGAGCTTTCTCCTTGAAATACTTTCTTTACTTGTATTCCTGGAATTCCTGGTTTTCTTTTGACTTTATTAACTCTTCCCTGACTCCTCCTCTGATCTCTAAATGTGGAGTGACCCAGAGCTCAGTCCTTAGGCCTCTTCTCTTTAATATTCACTGACTCCCTTGGTGTTTTCATCTTCTCTTCCGGCTTTAAACATCATCCATGCTAATGATTCCCAAATTTCACTTTCAGTCTAAACCTCTCCCAAATCTAAACTCTAGATTTGAATTTCCAACTGTCTAGTCCACAGTTTCAATTGGATGATCAATAGGCATATCAAACCTGACCTGTCCATAAATAAATTCTGTTCTTTCCCCCCTAAAACCAAGTCCTCCAGCAATCGTCCTCAATATAAGAAGTAGCAATTCTCTCCTTCCAGTTCCTCAGGCCAAAATTCCTGGCCTCTTCCTCTCAGATTGCCAAAGTGTGTCCATTAGCAATCTCATTGACTCTACCTTCAAAATATATCCATAATTCACACTTCTCACTGTCTTTTTCACTATAACTATAGTTCAACTTGTACTGTACTTTTCTCTCACAAGGATTATGGCATTAGTCACCTGACTGCTCTGCTTCCACCCTTGTCTCCCTTCAGTCTATTCTCAATATAATAGCCAGAATTATCCCTTTAAACTGAAGTCAAATAGATCATGCCTCTATTCAAGTCTATAGAAGTTTCCACCTCAGAATAAAAGCCAAAGTGCTTACAAGGTCTCACACAATCTACTCTCACCTTTTCCTGCCACTAGGCTCTACCATTAACTCATTAACCTCATTTCCTACTCCTGCCCTTCCTTCATTTTGCTCTTAAAACACCCCTTAGCCAGTTCCCTCACCTGCTTCAGGCATAGCACAGATATTGCTATCTCAGTTAAACCTTCTATAATGGACCCTAGTTAAAAATCACAAGCCCACCTCCAATCCCACCTCCTTATGCTATCCACCTCATTGCTTTGTTTTCTCCATTGCATTTTTTAAAACAAATTGGTATGTATTTTACATATTTGTTTACTCTCTGGCTCTCTCAATAGGATGCAAGCTAATGGAGACATTTTACTAGAACAATAGGTACTCAATAAATATTTTTAATATATCTTATTATTTCTAATATTCACTAGGGTTTGGACCTGCAGAGGAGAAACCAAGGTCCACATATAACACTACTTGTCTTTGTTCCTCATTGAATCCCTCCTTACAGATTTTAAGTATGGCAGATTGAAAATAGGTGTTTATTTCCATTTCTCCGCAAACTCATTTTCCAAAGTAGAAAATTAAAAGATATTTAAAATTTTAAAGCCAAAGTTACATTTAACTTTAAAAATTTTCTTAATCTTCACCCGAGGACATGTTTTTATTGATTTTTTTTTTTTTTTTGAGAGAGAGAGAGAGAGAGAGAGAGAGAGAGAGAGAGGGAGAGAGACATCAATTAGTTGACTCTTATGCACCCTGACTAGGGATTGAACCTGTAACCTAGGTATGTGCCCTGACCTGGTGTATGGGATGATGTTCTAACCAACTGAGCCACCCAGCCAGACTACATTTAATTTTTAAATATGGTTGTAACCCCTGGATGATAAAGCAGAATTGAAAGTGGTTGCCTCTGGGGAGTGTGAATTTGGGGGGGTGAAGTATAAGACAAGGGATTATGTTGTTGAATTTGTATGTTGTTGTTTTTAAGCATTAGAGTATAATGTGACCACAAAAAATCTAAAAGTAACAGATAAAATACAGTTATGGTAGGAGATTTTAATATACTTCTTTCAAATCAGGGAGCTCTAGGGGGGAAATATAAATACAGACAGAGGAACTGAATATTACTGTTTCAATATTGCGCTTTTTTTTAAATGCCAAAGAACTTTACAACCATTGAAGGAAAGACATTATAAAAATCAATTGTGTTCATGGCTGCAAAGAAAATCTCAAGAAAATATGAAAAGCAGAAATTTTACAGAGCTCATTCTCTGATAAGAATCCAATAAAATCCAAAATAAATGATATATAAAAGGAGTTTTAGAAATTTAGAAATTCCTTTTCTCTCTTGATGCAGCCTAGCTTTCAACAGCACTTTCTCCCTGGGGACATAACACATAAAAAGCTTCATTTGACAATTAGAGATGAGCAATGACTTTGGTTGTTCTAGCCAGTGACTACCCTGCCCCTGAAGCCTTGAAACTCATTGATTAAAAGGATGGGGAGCCATATGGCATCTTAATTTAAGAGGAATAAAAAATGAATTAAATAATTCCTAAAATATAATATCCATTATTCATAAGTATGGCCATTACTTTAAATCCAGAGCCACAAAATGTTAATCAACTAATGGAAAGGACCAAAATTACCAACCTCAACTGCATACCTATGCCCATCTTTGGTCAGTTTTCCGGAAGGATTAATAAACAGTGAGGTTAAAAGATTTACTGATGGATGGGATTTCAACCAGTAGTACTTACCCAAGTATCTGGGTAAGTACTCTCAAAGTGGTATGCCGGTGAAAATGCATATCCTGGTGCTGGCTGATATGCTCAGTTGGTTGAGTGTCATCCCATGCACGGAGAAGTCACCATTTTGATTCCGGTCAGGGCACATACCTGGGTTTTGGGCTGGATCCCCAGTAGGAGGCAAGCAGGGGGCAGCTCATAGATGTTTCTCTCTCATCGATGTTTCTCTTTCTCCCTCTCCCTTCCTCTCTTTCTAAAAATCAGTAAAAACATATTTTCTTAAATGTATATCCTGGACCCCACCCCTGACCAACTGAATCAGAATATGTGAAGCTCAGAAATCTACATATTCTAAGAGGCTGTTATTTATTTTATTTTTATTGATTGATTTGAGAGAGAGGAAGGGATGGGGGGGGGGGGACATCGATCTATTGTTCCACCCATTTATGAATTCATTGGTTGCCTCTTGTGAGTGCCCCAACCAGGGATGGAACCCAAAACCTTAGCATATTGGGTCGACGCTCCAACGAACTGAGCTACCCAGCCAAGACCTAAACGCTTTTAGATGGATTTTTAAATGTGGTGAAGTTCGGGAACTATGGATTTACATAATTCATTAACAATAAGAACCTCCCATAATCCAGAGTGAACTAAAATCATGGAAGGAACTGGATCCAGCATAGATTTATTTTTAATAAAGAAAATTTGACCACTCTATAGAAAATGAGAAGAGAGGAAAAAAGTAAACAAAATGAAAACATAACATCAAGCTAAAATGGTATAATTCCAAGTATGTTACACACAATAAATAATACAAACAAGACTCATACACTAACACAGATATTCATGGATAAATCAATGTTGAATGAGAAAAGCAACTTATAAGATGATATATACAAAAAAAATGTATAGTAAACTTTCTCATGTATGTTTAAAAAATATATACATACACTAATACATATTGTAGTTTGACATTTAAGTAGGCACATAAAATTATTTCAAAATATTTTACGAATACATTTAAATTCATAACATCAACTGTCTCTGGGAATGGAGTAAGAAAATGGGAAACAAACAGGACTTCAATTTTATCTGTAAAGTTCTATTTTTAAAAAGTTAAAAAGACTAAAGCAAATATAAAATATTAATGGGTAGTGAGTACATAGGTTGTTTATTATTTCATACTGTTTTGTATTTTTCTAATTTCCAAAACTATAAACAATAAAACAAAATATATATATCAAGATTTGAAAAAGGGATGAGGTGAAAACATGTCACAGAAAATATTGTTAGGGAACTCCCATTTGACCCAGTGATCCCACTTCTAGGACTATATCCCAAAAAAATCAGAAACACCAATCAGAAAGGATATATGCACCCTATGTTATTGGAGCAGAATTTACAATAGCTAAGATTTGGAAACAGCCTAAATGCCCATCAGCAGATGAGCGGATTAAAAAACGGTGGTACATTTATACGATGGAATACTATGCTGCTGTAAAATAGAAAGAATTCTTACCATTTGCAACAGCATGGATGGACCTGGAGAGCATTATGCTAAGCGAAATAAGCCAGTCAGAGGAGGATAAGTATCACATGATCTTATTCATTTGTGGAATATAAGGAACAATGTAAACAGATGAACAAAAATAGATCCAGAGACATGGAAACGTCAAACCTCAGAAAGAAAGGTGGGGGGGTGTGGGGGGGGTAAGAGATCAACCAAAGGACTTGTATGCATGCATATAAGCATAACCAAAAAACAGACAGTAAGGAGGTGAAGGCATGTGCTGGGGATGGGAGTGGCTAGGGAGAGGTCGTCAATGGGGGAAAAAGGAGACATATGTAATACTTCCAACAATAAAGAATTTAAATTATTTTTTAAAAGAAAATATTGCTTAGTACTTGAGTTACTACAAAAGTATTAGAATAAATATTTAAAAACACAAAATATGCCCTAACCGGTTTGGCTCAGTGGGTAGAGCATCGGCCTGCGGACGGACTCAAGGGTCCCAGGTTCGATTCCAGTCAAGGGCATGTACCTTGGTTTCGAGCACATCCCCAGTAGGGAGTGTGCAGGAGGCAGCTGATCGATGTTTCTCTCTCATCGATGTTTCTAACTCTCCATCTCTCTCCCTTCCTCTCTGTAAAAAAATCAATGAAATATATTTAAAAATAAAAAATAGAAACACAAAATACCTTTCTCTAAGAATTCTTTATTATTCAGATTTTACACAGGTTGAAAATGAACTTTCCAGTTAATTGATCAGAATTCATAACGTTTTCATGGGCAAAAAGTATATAATCTGGATTGCCTAACAATGGGCATCAAATGATAATGAATGAACCTAGGTTGTAGGCTCTCTCACAGTGATGTTTCTGTCTCTCTCAGTCCCTTTCATTCCCTCTAAAAAGCAATGGAAAAAATATCCTGGGTGAGGATTAACAAATGATATTTATTTTTAACAAAATATTGTGGCCCCTTAAACTAGGGAGTATATTGTGGTACCTAATGAACTGTGTCACTTATTGATGAGCCTTAGGTTTTTAAAATTAGTTTCTGAATCTCTTCAAAGAATCCAATTTTATCTCTGAGCTAAAAATCTGGGGCACAAAAAGGTCATTTTCAGAGTAAATTAATGCAGTTTTCTTTTTAATTTTTTCACAGTTTTCTTTTTTAATAATTCAGAATCTGAATTTAGAGAAAAAATAAAACTAGCAGTGCTTCTATTTGAGTTGTGTTTAAAATCTGAGATGTTTGATTTAACCCCTAGAGGGTTAATCTGTTCTTGGTTAAAAAAATAAATAGGCGAGATAATTTTGTAAAATATCTTCCTTTTCATAAAGTGTTCAGTGTAAGCGTGAACCATCATGTTCATGAAGTTAAATTCACAACTGGAACAAAAAGGAGATTTTTGTCATTATAGAAGAAACTTGTCTTGGTTCACCCTATAGTTCCTTTAAATAAATAAAAAATGCAGCCTTTGTATTGAGTTTTGCTAACATCAATAAAGCTCAGGCAACACCTGCCTGGAGTGCTTGCTTTTTGGGTGGCTGTTTTTCTCAACGTCATGTCAGGATATAGCTAAGGAACAAGAGGAAAACCTGAGGTTGGCCCATGACTACTAAAATTACACTGGTCTCTTTGTGTAAGATCCCTCAGTCATTGATCTCCAATTTAAAAATAGCTCACAAGTCACCTTGGGTCCTTTTGGCCTGTGAGGGCATGGAAGCCTGATGGCTGAGGCATAGTGGGGCATATTCTAGTTCAGTGGTCGGCAAACTCATTAGTCAACAGAGCCAAATATCAACAGTACAACGACTGAAATTTCTTCTGAGAGCCAAGTTTTTTAAACTTAAACTATATAGGTAGGTACATTGTTATTAACTTAATTAGGGTACTCCTAAGGCTTAGGAAGAGCCACACTCAAGGGGCCAAAGAGCCGCATGTGGCTCGTGAGCCGCAGTTTGCCAACCACTGTTCTAGGTAAAACCACCGCTCCTCATCCCCAATTTTAGAGAGCACAGAATAGTAAATAATAGTCATGCCTCTTATAGATGGTCATTAAAGTGAACTCTGTTTTGGGTTAGGCTGTCTCTGTATAGGGAGATTTATTTCACCCTCAGGCTTTCATGGGACTGAGGCAGTTGGAGGGGAGACAATCAGGACCAAAGCAGGACTGAAGGGTTAGGTGTGGTGCAATGCAGTTAAGCTTGTCCTCCTGCCTTTGTGCCACAGACTCCAGAAAACAACACTTTCATGGAGTGGTCAAAAGAATCCTATCCTATATAATAAAATCCTAATATGCAAATCGACCAAACAGCAAAACAGCCAGTAGCTATGATGTGCACTGACCACCAGGGGGCAGATGCTCAACACAGGAGCTTCCCCCTGGTGGTCAGTGCGCTCCCACAGGGGAAGTGTTGCTCAGCCAGAAGCCGGGCTCACAGCTCACGAGCACAGTGGCAGTGGCAGGAGCCTCTCCCGCCTCAGCGGCAGTACTAAGGAGCAGTGAGCCGAGTGGTAAGGAGCAGCGAGCAGGTAGGCAGTAAGGAGCGAAGGGTCCCGGACTGTGAGAGGGATCCCGGACTGCAAGAGGGATGTCAGCCTGCCGGCTTAGGCTCAAACCATGGGAGCTTGGGCCTAAGCCAGCAGACATCCCTCGAGGGGTCCCGGACTGCAAGAGGGCACAGGCAAGGCTGAGGGACCCCCGTCCCAGTGCACAAATTTCATGCACCAGGCCTCTAGTAAATATATAAATACACACATTGGAATATTACTTAGTCATAAAAAATATGAATTATTGCCATTTGCAACAACATTGATGGATCTTTAGAGTATTATGCTAACTGAAATAAGTCAGGGAGAAAAGGACAGATACCATATGACTTCATTCATAGTGTGTAATACAAAAGAAAAAGTAACAAACAAAACAAACTCATAGATACAGACAACAGAATGGTGGTTACCAGAGGGGAAAGACGGTCGGCGAAGGTGTAGTGGGTAATGGGGGTCAAATATATGGTAACAGAAGGAAACTAGACTTTGGGTAGTGAGCACAGAATAGAGTATGCAGATGTAGAATTATAATGTAAACCTGAAAATTACATGTTACTAACCAATGTTACCCCAATAAATTTAACTTTAAAATTAATTAAAAATTTACAAAACTCATAACTATGTATGGTAACATATGTTAATTAGATTTATGGTGCTGATCTTTTCCAATATATACAAATATTGAATCGTTATGCTTATACACCTGAAACTAATATCATGTTATATGTCAACTAGAGACCTGGTGCATGAATTCATGCAACAGTAGGGTCCCTCGGCCTGGCCTGCGAGATTGGGCTGAAATCGGCTCTCCAACATCCCCTGAGGGGTCCTGGATTGCAAGAGGGCACAGGCCAGGCTGAGGGACCCCACCGATGCACTATCAGGGCTGGGAAGGGATGTGGTAGGTTGGCCAGCCAGGGAGGGACCTCGGGAGTGCTCCAGGGCATATCTAGCCCATTTCGCTCAGTCCCGATCAGCCGGACCCCAGCATCAAGCGAACCTACTGGTCAGAGCGTCTGCCCCCTGGTGGTCAGCGCACATCACAGCAACTGGTTGACCGGTTGACTGTCTGCCTCCTGGTGGTCAGTGCACCTTATAGCGAGCAATTGAGCAGCGTTAGCATATCCTATCTAATAAAAGAGAAACATGGTAATTAGCGTACAACCGCTACCCTTCCCATTGGCTAATCAGGGCAATATGCCAATTAATCACCAGCCAAGATGGCGGTTAACCGCCAGCAAAGATGGCGGCTAATTTGCATACAGCAGGCAGGGCGGGACAGCGCCATCCCGCCTGCCCCGCTGCCATCCGGGCCTGCTATTTGCAACCCGGGTGACAGGCGGCCCCTATGGGAACAGACCCAGGGCTGGCAGCAGGACCCCAGCGATCGGCCACCGGCCACGCGCACAAACGGACCTCCCAACGGGATCCCAGGCTGAAAGCACTGATCCACCACCAGCCACACCCACAAACTTCCATCCCGAGGGGATCTGAGGCTGACCGGTGCTAATGCACCGATCTGAGACTGGCAAGGCCCACAAACGCCCCTCCAGGGGAATCCCAGCCAACAGGTGCTAATGCACTGATTTGCCATAACCCACACCCGGGCAGCCTTTGCCCTGCACGAACTATACAGCCCAGAGAGGGGAGTGGGGCCGCTGGGAGCAGGGCGGGAACTTCCTGGGGTTTGCGTCAGGCAGCTCAGAGCAGAGTGCGAACTATCCCCACTGGCAGCTGCTTGCTCATTCACTTATTGGCTCATTCATTCACTCATTCACTCACTCATTATTCACTCACTCAGCAAACCCACTCAGGTCCATGGCACCAGGCCAGGCACTGAAGTTGAAGCAGGATAAGACAGAGCTATGTCCTCAAGATGTTAGAAATTCAGTACGCAGCCAGAAGAGGGGTGTCAGGACGCTGGGAGCAGGGGGGAACTTTCCTGGTGTGGGCTTCAGGGAGCCAGGAGTGGGGCCGGAACTTCTGCCATGTTGCCGTGGCAACGCTTTCCCGCCCCTTAGCTGATTGCTCATTCACTTACTTGCTCATTCATTCACTCATTCACTCACTCATTATTCACTCACTCAGCAAACCCTCTCAGGTCCATGGCACCAGGTCAGGCACTGAAGTTGAAGCAGGATAAGACAGAGCTATGTCCTCAAGATGTTAGTAATTCAGTAGGGCGAAGCAGGCACATGAACGAGGCAGTTGTATGCACAGATGCAGTGTACTGGGTTCTGTGAGGGCTGTGAATAACACCGACTTTGTTCTCTTGATAAATTGGGGCCTTGGGAGCCAGGCTGCCCCAAGCCTGTAGGCCTGTGCCTAGGCCAGGAGTGGCCGGGGTCCCGGAACATTGTAAGCAAAGGCCAGAAACCTACTTTCAGCAGCGGAGGCCTAAGAGCTGGAGCCAAGCCTCAAAGCTAAAGCTGGCCCAGAATAAAAAAAAAAAAAGAAAGAAAAAAAGGAGCAATGGGAGCTTCAGTCACCCCCAGCCTGAAAACAGCCCTCAGCCCCTCACCCAGACTGGCCAGGCACCCCAGTGGGGACCCCCACCCTGAAGGGTGTGTGACAAGCTGCAAACAGCCATCATCCCCTCACCCAGGCTGGCCAGGCACCCCAGTGGGGACCCCCATCCTGATCCAGGACATCCTTCAGGGCAAACCAGCCAGCCCCACCCATGCACCAGGCCTCTGTCCTATATAGTAAAAGGGTAATATGCCTCCCAGCACCGGGATCAGCGGAGCTGAGAGGCCTCCCGGCACCGGGATCAGCGTGACAGGGGGCAGCGCCCAAACCCCTGATTGCCCTGTGGCTCTGTGTGTGACAGGGGGGGGGCCACAACCTCCCTATCTGCCCTGCTGTTCGTGACCGGGGAAGGCACCCCAACCCCCTGATCTGCCCTGCTCTGTGCCTGATAGGGGGGAGCTCCCCAACCCCCTGTTCCGCCCTACCCTGAGTGTGACAGGGGGCGGTGCCCCAACTCCCCTATCGGCCCTACTCTGTGAGTGACGGGGGGAGCTCCCCAACCCTGATTGACCCTGCTCTGTGCGTGACAGGGTACGGAGCCCCAACACCCCTGATGGGCCCTGCTCTGTGCGTGACAGGGGGTGGCGCCGCAACCTCCCCATCGACCCTGCCTTGAGTGTGACAGGGGGCGGTGCCCCAACCCCCCAATCGGCCCTACCCTGAGCGTGACTGAGGGTGGCATCGCAACCTCCCAATCTGCCCTGCTCTGTGCATGACAGGGGAAGGCGCCCCAACTCCTCAATCGGCCCTGCTCTGTGCCCGACCAGGGGCTGCACCTAGGAATTGGGCCTACCCTCTGCCACCCCGGAGCAGGCCTAAGCCAGCAGGTCGTTATCTCCCGAGGGGTCCCGGACTGTGAGAGGGCACAGGCCGGGCTGAGGGACCCCCCCCCTTCCCCCCCGAGTGCACAAATTTTTGTGCACCGGGCCTCTAGTCATTAGCATATTACGCTTTGATTGGTTGAACAGACAACTGGACACAGCATATTAGGTTTTTATTATATAGGATTATATCTCAATAAAAAAAATAAACAAAAAAGAATGAGTTAATCATAAGTAAATATTCTCAGAAATCAGCTAAGAATAAATATTCTATGTTTGGTGAACTACAAAAATACTTTTATAAACTTTAAAAGAAAACCCCATCCCATGCTGCACAAAACAAGTCTCATTTTTTACACATTTAGCAGGTGTGAATAATAATCCTTCATGCTGGGATATAGGGTCCTCATATGTGGGGGAGCCCAGGACTTTGTTGGAAAGTCTGTAAGGAGGATTCTCTGAAAGGTTGGGGGCCTCTAGGAGGACCTTGCCGGAGGCAGCAGCCCCTGCCTGGACTCTTCCAAACAGGTCCGAGCTCCCAGGTGTTTTATTGGAATCTCTGTTTAGTCTTTAGACCCAACCTTGTAGAAGCATGTGTCTACTCAAGGATGCTTACCTTGCTAATAATATCTAATAGTTAATTTTAATTCAAGCTATTGTTATAATAAAAGCCTAAGGAGGCAGGCATACAAGGCTGTTTGGCTCTTATAGCCAAGCAGTCCCTTAGCCCTCTCTTTCACAGAAACGTGTATCACAGTAATTCATTCATCCATCTCTCAGGGTCTGCCGGTCAGTCCCAGCAATCACACTTCTTCAGAGCCCCAGTCCTTAATGGTTTGCTGGTTTGGTCATAAGGTCAGTCAGCTCTTTGGAAAGTTATGTCAGCCTGGGTAGGGCAGCCTCAGCGTCATAAGACTCAGTTTCATCTTTGATCGCTGAGAGAACAAACACAACTTGACCCAACCTCTGTTTCTTTCTGACTCTGACAAGTGTCCTGTCTTAACATCCCTGTGCTACTAAACTAAGGCTAAAACTAAGGCAAAGGCAGCCAGATTTCTATGCCTCACTGACCAGGCAAAACCATGAGTTGGGTGTAGACTTCTAGAGTCAAGCAACTCTTCAAAGTGTCCATTATCTTGATGTACACGAAATTGTTTGGTATATGATTTTCCTTTGTGAAGTCTAAGGACTCTGACCTCAAGCAGTTTTCTTTAAAAGATGAAAAGGAGCACTTGCCAGTTTTGCTCACTGGATGGAACATCAGCCTATGGATTGAAGGGTCCCGGGTTCAATTCTAGTCAAGGACACATACCTAGGTTGCAGGCTCAATCCCTGGCCCTATTGGGAACACGTGCAGGGATTCTGTGTGTCTCTCCCCCTCCCTTCCACTCTCTCTAAAAATCAATGGGAAAATATCCTGAGTGATAAAAATAAATAAATAAATATTTTTTAAAAATAAAATAAATAAATAAAAGATGAAAAGGAGGTGGGGAGCTCACCAGCACCAAAACTAATTAAATCTACTAAGCCTCAATGTTTCCAAAGTTCAGAGGCCAGGGTTTTGTCTCTGGACTCAGCTCAACTCAGCAATGAGAAGGCATTTCCAGACCTGCCTCTAGGCATTGGCCCTTGGTGATTTGTATCTGTGTGTTACCAATAAAACTAAGGACTGCACTCAGATTTCTTGTCCAAGAGTGTCTCTCAGCAGGTCCAAGATCAAGAAGTTACCAAAAAAGTGTCCTAATCAGGAGTAGACTAGAGTGAGAGATGCTCTTGAAACAGACCCAGACACCGCCCCTAAATAGCACAGTGGAGTAGTCCTCAGGTGTTTCTCCTGGGGCCTGCTTATCCTCTTTATAGAGGAATACATTCTGAATTATATGTGCTGTACTTAATTTGGTGCCTGTAGCTGTTGAGTTGCTTTTATTTCTCACAGTCTCCTCTGTACCACTTAAGGAAAACTTTTAAAAGCCAAGAGAGCTTTTTTAGTTACGTTGAACTTACAAATCGAACAATGACAAGCAAAGATATATGAAAGAAATTAAGTGCCCCAAATAAAGCTGCAGTATTCTCTCAGGCAAAACTTCTAACGCATTTTCTTTGTGAATAAGATTCAGCTCATACCCTTGAACAAGGGCACCTCTCTTTGTGCTGTGAGGAGAAGGATATAGCACCCCTTTAGCAGGCACACATGCCAGAATCACTTCCTTGAATGAGTGGGTGCTGATATCTTCTCCTTTTGTTGTAATTAGTATAGTGATACAATTTTGCCTGAAATCTCATTTTTTATAATAATACTAGAGGCCCAATGCATGAAATTCATCCAAGAGTAGGCCTTCGCAGTCATGGCGGCTGCCTGGATCCCTCACTCACACCCATGGTGGCTTCCTCGATCCCGCTGCCGCAACCCCAGCTTCATCTGGAAGGTCACCTGGAAGGACGTCTGGTCTAAGTAGCATATTACACTTTTATTATTATAGATAAATTATTCTGCTTGCCCCTCAGAATCCACCTCCCCCAGTGCATAGGATTGTCCCAGACACAGTTACACATAATCACTCTCATGCAAAGCAGTGCACTGTCCACAGAATTGACTCAGGCTTCTCTCACTGTGGTCCTCGAGCGATGCATAAGTTGTCCAGAATCTCCCTGGCCAGATATCCTTATTCCTCCAGGATGATATGCTACCTCCAAATTCCACCTTCAAAAGAGTCATTCCTTTGGGTGAAGGCATTATCATATTCAAGAGTTCTCTGAGGCAATGCAGCAGAATAGAAAGTGTCCTGACTTTGGAGTTGGACAGCTCTGAGTTGCTACTTACCAGCTGCGCAACTAAGGGCGAGTGACTTAACTTCCTTGAGCCTCAGTCTGGCCTATATAAAAACGCAACAACTTTATAGGACTCTATAAGGTAGCATCCATTTAGGCAATGTACATAGAGTACTAAACACACACCCAATACACTGAATTATAGAGGACTACTCAGCTCACTTTGCAATGATATCTATCTAGCTCAAAACCAAATACAGAATGAAATGAGAGCTAGATAGAATTACTGACACTTCACAGTCATGGAGCTATAAGAAGAATCTCAGAAAAGAAGTGTATAAAGAATTAAAGGCAGAGAAACCAAGATGGCGGCATAGGTAAACACCGGAGATTGCTGCCTCGCACAACCACTTCAAAAATACAACTAAATGATGGAACGGACATTACCCAGAACTACAGGAAGGCTGGCCTAGGGGAAATTCCACAACTAGAAGGAAAGAGAAAAGCATACTGAGACTCAGAGGAGGCGCGGTGCTGAAGTAAAATACAAAGGTGCGGAGGTGCTTGCGGAGCGGGCTAGCAGCTGAGGGCGCGGTTGTCATTCTCAATCGAGAGGGAGTCTCAGGCTCTGGGCTCCAGTTCCAGGTGAGTCTCTGGGGACCCTGACTCAAACAGGAGAAGCGGAACTATCTGGCATCGGTCAGAACTCGAGGGCAGCTTTCTTGCCGAGGTTTGCAGCGGTTGCTGGGACACTGAGAGGCAGAACCTCTGGGTACAGGACTAAGAGCAGCCATAACTGCTCACTCTGCCTGCCCTGTTGATCCCCTGGGACCCGCCCCACCCAAGCCTTGCAGGGAGGCATTTGCTGGTTAGCCTCAGGCAAAGGCTAGCTTAGCGCTGCCCTAGAGATCCAGCGCAGAAGTTCTCCCACTGGAGACACAGCTGATTCTCACAGCCAATTGGCCTGGAGGTCAAATTCCTCGCAGTGTTACCTACAACAATCAAGGCTTAGCTACAACAAGACTGTGCACAAAGCCCACAAGGGGGTGCACCAACAGTGTCTACCTCAGGTAATTGGGACACTTAGCACAGAAAGCCACTCTATTGACACAGCGAAGCATAAAAAATGCCGAGAAAAGAAACAGGACACAAATGACAGAAATGGAGGAAAGCAGGCTGCTGGATATAGAATTCAAAACCACACTTTTGAGGTCTTTCAAGAGTCTTCTAGAGACTGCCGATAAACTTAATGAGATGTACACGAAATCTAATGAGACCCTCGATGTTGTGATAAAGGACCAATTAGAAATTAAGCATACACTGACTGAAATAAAGAATATTAGACAGACTCCCAACAGAAGACCAGAGGAGCACAAGAATCAAATCAAAGATTTGAAATGTGAAGAAGCAAAAAACACCCAACCGGAAAAGCAAAATGAAAAAAGAATCCGGAAATACGAAGATAGTGTAAGGAGCCTCTGGGACAGCTTCAAGCGTACCAACATCAGAATTATAGGGGTGCCAGAAGATGAGAGAGAGCAAGATATTGAAAACCTATTTGAAGAAATCATGACAGAAAACTTCCCTACTTGGTGAAAGAAACAGGCTTACAGATCCAAGAAGCGCAGAGAACCCCAAACAAAAGGAATCTAAAGAGGACCACACCAAGACACATCATAATTAAAATGCCAAGAGCAAAAGACAAAGAGAGAATCTTAAAAGCAGCAAGAGAAAGAAACTCAGTTACCTACAAAGGAATACCCATACGACTGTCAGCTGATTTCTCAACAGAAACTTTGCAGGCCAGAAGGGAGTGGCAAGAAATATTCAAAGTGATGAATACCAAGAACCTACAACCAAGATTACTTTATCCAGCAAAGCTATCATTCAGAATTGAAGGTCAGACAAAGAGCTTCACAGATAAGAAAAAGCTAAAGGAGTTCAATACCACCAAACCAGGATTATATGAAATGCTGAAAGGTATCCTTTAAGAAGAGGAAGAAGAAAAAGGTAAAGATACAAATTATGAACAACAAATACGCATCTATCAACAAGTGAATCTAAGAATCAAGTGAATAAATAATCTGATGAACAGAATGAACTGGTGATTATAATAGAATCAGGGACATAGAAAGGGAATGGACTGACTGACTATTCTTGGGGGGGAAAGGGGTGTGGGGATGGGGGAAGAGACTGGACAAAAATCGTGCACCTATGGATGAGGACAGTGGGTGGGGAGTGAGGGCGGAGGGTGGGGTGGGAACTGGGAGGAGGGGAGTTTTGGGGGGGGGAAAAAGAGGAACAAATGTAATAATCTGAACAATAAAGATTTAATTAAAAAAAGAATTAAAGGCAAGCCTTATCAGCTGTATAATCTGCACCCCCACTCATATTGTACCCTATAATAGCTAGAGACAATGACTTAGTGAAACTGCTGCCTAAAATCATACAGTTAATTGAACAAAAACTGGAAATTAGAACCTTTATACTGTGTTTCCAGCCAACATTTTGGCTCTTTTCACCAAATGATGAGTGTACCTATACACTGGTGAAAGGGTAAGTGGTGGCAAAAAAAAACCCACATTAGATCAGCAATCAAAACCTCCTTTCCAACTAAAAAGAAGCACGTGGAAAATTCCTGAGGTAATGAAATGTTCTATCATCTTGTTTGGTGTGTTAACTATGGTTACACAGATACATGTACATTTGTCAAAATGCATCAACTGGACACTTCAGTTCTGTGTAGTTTATGGCATGTAAATTATACCTCAGTTAAATTAGTATATAAAGTTACTATATAAAAATATATACTTTTCAGCCCCAGCTCTGACCACAATGAGCTGGGTAATCTTAGCCAAGTCAGTTCACCTCTCTGGGCCTCAGCTTTCTTGTCTTTATAATGAATAGTTATAATTAGATAAAGGCTAAAGTCCCTTCCAGCTCAAACTATGCTACGATAAACAAGATCTCTTTGTTTCATTTCAGCCTCTATTTTATGCACACTGGATTCAGCAGCAGGGTCAGAGAGGTGGGCACATAATTTAGTAGGAGTTGGCAGTAACTTAATGGTATGTGCATGGGATTTGGTGTCTTTCTGTTGCAACATTAATTTTCCAGCCACAGTTTAAAGAACATGATTGGTTTTCCACAGGGATCCAGCAATACACCATGATTGAGCAGTGGGATGAGGATGATTTGGCCCCAGAGAAGTTGTATCTGCCACCAGAGATAACAACTTTCACATGAAGACCAGAGAGAATGTTTCCTGGACAAGGGGAATGACTGACAGATATTAAACAGGAGGAAATTGAAGGCTCTGCCAAGTTTCATGATAAAATGCTATTTCTCACGGTAAGATCAAGCTATCTCTAGTGTAGCCACTGCTTTTAAAATACAAAAAGAAAATGGCAGATTCAACGGAGTGTATCAGGCTTTGCAAAGAATGTGTGATCAAAGGCCACTTGTTTCATTTATAAATAAAATTGAATTACTTTATAGCAATGAAAATCAAGGATGAATTTAGAATTTGCTGATGAAATAAAAGTTGAGAAACACCAGTAAGGAAATGGATGTTAAATGCCCACAGATGTTTGCAAGATTATATATGTATAAGGAAGGATAAATTGGACTTTCATAGGTGAACATTATGCCAGGAGCAAGGGCTGACATTACTGTAATATATTAATGACTACTAAAAGGTGGAATATATTCAGTGACACTAAATATTATAGTTTCAAAGACTAAGAATCTAAAAACAAAATTTAACATGGACGAATCACTAGGAATTAGTGCATTTACTTATGCAAACAGTACAGAAATAAAAGCTACATTTTAGTCTCCAGTTGCATTAAAAATGTGAGTAGCGATTAGGGGTGGTGAATACCACCTATTTCATTCAACAAGTATCATTGGGCACCTACTGTTTGCTGGAACTCTTGTCTTTCAAAGGAAACAAAAAAAAATGTTGCCTTCATAGGTCTTCTTACAGTCAACCTATTTAGATGAGAAATTTTGCAGTCTTTGCATCACATTCATGTAGCCCTGGTATACCTCATAGAGTGAAGTAGTCATTCTAGAAATACTCCCAGAGGGATGGGCATACAGATGTGCTTGTGTGCACATAATGTGTGTATATTCACATATGTGCCTAGGGTACAGTATACTGACACTCACATAGACAAACCTATACGGTGATGTCTCTATTTAGACAGATGAGATAGGTGTGTAAAAGGTCCCTGTAACATGTAAAGTCTTGGTAATGACCAGGTCATATTATGGAACTCAGTGTGGGCTCTCTGCTGCTGCTGCTTCTATCCTCTACTCCAAAACCTCCCAGGCTGGCTGCAGTTCAGGACATGGATGGGTCTCTAAATCCTAAAACTTGTCACTAGTCCCATCCTTGATAATTCCATCTGCTAAAACCAAGCAGCTTATAGAGACAAAGGCTTGCATAGTCCCCCAAAGAGAGGTGACAAGTACCTCATTCTGGGTTGTCATCCTAGTACCATTCTCTGGAGGTTCAGAATGGCTCCTTCCAACCAAGTCAACTGCTACAGTTGTTCTGATATGTACCAAATCCCAAATGTCCAGGAACACCCACAGAGTGCACACACATAGACACATGCATGTGAATCCCCCCATGTACCTGCTCCTTCACACCAATGGCTCTAGTGCTAGAGTAGCTGGAACTGGCATGTGGCTCATCAGACCTTTTCTCTTTCCTTTCCTGCTTTGAACTTGTAGATTCACCCAAACTGCTTTTGGAACCAGTAGCCTTAAGCAGTCAAAAACAGCTGCTTGTTTCCCTTCATGGCAAAGATCAGGACAGATTGTGGATTGTTATTTCCACTATTATGAGACTAAGCCATACTACAATCTTTCTGGCTGACTCCTTTGAGTAGTTGGTGCTCACCTTTTATCACCTTAAAATGATTCCCTCCCATATGCAAAGGAATAATAGCTTCTGACTGGTAACAGGGGCAACAGCCCCAATAAATGTTTTATTTAACATCTGTAGAAAGAATCTGGGAGCACACAGTACCTGTGAGATGCCAAGACCTGGATTTTAATTTAATTTCTGAATCAAAATGGTTTTTTAAAAAGTAGAGTTGCCTGCTTTGGCTCTTGAGAGTACAATAAGTAGACATTGATTTCTGCTGACGTTAACATCAAGAATTATTGAACTGAGAGGTGCAGGCTGCCCTGGTCTCCACCTCAGTCAATATTTACCTTGAAAAATAATTAATCCTGATGCTGAGACCAATGTGTGTATGTATGTATGTATGTATGTATGTGTGTGTGTGTGTGGCATTTTAATGGAATACCAGAATGTGCAAAAACTTAAATTACAAAATTTAAAGCCTACCTGTGATAAATGATGGCACTTGTCTTATGTAGACAGTGCTGTTTGCTCCCAAGGAGGAGACAGTCTGAGGATCACTAAAGGCATCACCTAAACATCTGACCCACTCCAGCCTTTTAGACGGCTTGACATCAAAGGGCTCTGTGCTTCAACATGTCTTCCACAAGTGAAGAGGAGTAAAAACAAAAGAGCACATGATTGACGACATTTGGTTATGATAAGAAAAATATGATCCACCCTGGCCAGAGTTGTCAGTGGTTAGAGCATCGGAGTTTGATTCCCAGTCAAGGGCACATACCTGGCATTGCAGGTTCAATCCCTGGCCAAGATTGGGATGCGTATGGGAGGCAACCAATTGATGTGTCTCTCTCACATCAATGTCTCTCTCCTCTCTCTCTCTCTTTCTCTCTCTCTCCCTCCCTCCCTCCCTCCCCCACCCCTCTCCTCCCTCCTTCCATTCCACTCTCTCTAAAAATCAATGGAAAAAATCCTTGGGTGAAAATTAACAAATATATATGATCTATTTCAGAGAGACTGTCGCTCTTCCAAAGTCCACATGCATCTGGCACCTGAAAAATACATACTAGCTAGGACAGATGTGGTTGATGACTAACAATGCTCACACAGATATTATCAGTAATAGCAAATTGCTGTCATTTAAATAATAACTGCTAACATGCATTAAGCTATTGGAATTTACCATACCATCTTTGGCCCTTTATAAGGATTATCTCATTTACCTTAATCCCATGAAATTTATATTATTGGTCCTATTTTATAAATGAAAAAACTGAGGCTGAGAGTAAGTCCTCTGTTCATGGTCACACAGCTATTGTCGAAGTTGGGATTTGAAGCAATGCCTGTAGAATCCAAAGCCTATGTTCTTAAAATTGTGTCCTATTGCTTTTGTCTGGCACAGAAAGAGCTGCACTGAGGAACAAATGCCTTGAAGGGTGCTGCAAAAGGAGGTGCTGACAATTCACCATAGCTAATATTTGGAAACAGCCTAAGTGCCCATCAGTAGATGAGTGGATTAAAAAACTGTGGTACATCTACACAATGGAATACTACGCTTTGGTAAAAAAGAAGTTCTTACCATTTGCAATAGCATGGATGGAACTGGAGAGCATTATGCTAAGTGAAATAAGCCAGTTAGAGAAAGATAAATACCACATGATCTCACTCATGTGTGGAATATAATGAACAACATAAAGTGATGAATAAAAACAGTTCCAGAGACAGAGAAGCATCAATCAGACTGTCAAACCTCAGAGGGAAAGTAGGGGAGGGTGGGGGTAAGGGGAGAGATCAACCAAAGGACTTATATGCAAGCATATAGGCCTAACCAATGGACACAGACAACAGGGGGGTGAGGGCATGAGTGGGGGGGATAGGGGGTAACATGGGGATAAGGATACATATGTAATAACTTAATCAATAAAAAAAAAATTTAAAAAAAGGAGGTGCTGATTAATTGATAGGTATTTCCTAGTCCTGTGCTTTTGGGAAATATGCCCCTAGAGCTGAGGACCTGACTGACTCTTCAGGGAAGCATAAGGCATGAGGAAATCAGAAAACTCTGATGGTTTTATTTCCCAATAGCCAGACTCGAATTGCCTTGACCTAATTCCCACTTTGTCCCGACACCTTTCTTCTAGCCTTGATATTTTCTTTCTGTAAGAGTCCCACTTTGCACCACCTATGAAGAGTTACACACAAACTCAACACAGCTGTTACAGGATGCTGTAAAGCACCTTAGGTCTTTATTTTTGGGCTGAGATACTCATTCCTGAAAGTGTTGCTTTGGGCAATGATGGTTGCTGACAAGGCCCAGCTGCCCCTCTTTGGGAACTGCCCTCTACAGAAGGAAGCAGTGTCACCCCAAATGACATCCCTCCCTTTGGGCAACCTTTATGTAAAGCCAGTGGATATAGAAGAATACCAAGGCCTAGCTCTCCTGGTTCAAGAAGGGAGCCCTCTAACAATCCCAGATATTGACTAAAACCTCTCTTGCAACCCTATTGCAATTCAACTTCTTCTGCTCAATCTTACTTCCCTCATTCCCTTTCCTGGAGAATCCAATCTAAGACAACTGTTCTCATAAAACATGATTTCTTGGTTGGTCTCTTTCTCTTCCATATTGAGTGTCAGCAAGCTTCTACATGCAAAGAGATTTAAATTTATAACGTTATTGTGTATGAACCACTCCTTCCTGGGTGACTCACCAAGGCCACCATCAATCTTGGGATGGATCCTGGGAAGAAGCTCAAGCTTCTGGGTCCCCACATTCCTATCCTAGCCACCCTATAAGGTTGACCTGGCTCAAACCTTACAAACACATAATGGGAATGCTTGGCATCGAAAGTCAGTAAAGACTTTCTGGTCTGTTGTAACAAGATGCTTTTATTACATCTTAAAACCTTAAATTTGGTTACACATCAACAGAGAAATCAACAGCCTAACTTGATGCTCCTTCCCTGTTGATGAAGGGAAGGACCTTGTAATCTTTGACGTTTTTATTTTGTTTTTGCAAGTTTGGAATGTTATCTTTCTTCTCCCCATTCAAAAGAAATAATATGTGTGAGCAGTTTATTGGGGAAAATCTAAGTGAAATTCCAATGATCAACTGATATTCTCTTTGCTTATAAAGCATAAGAAAGCAAGAGATAAATGGTCAGTGAAGGATGCATTTACTTACACAATACTGAATCACTAAAACAGTGCTCATCAGTACCTCACTAATAGCCCTGTGTGCCTGGAGAAGCAATTGTTAAGACAAGATCTAAGCCAGGTCATTGTGTATCAAACTAATCTCTTGTCCCTGAAACTAGTAGACAGATGGGATTTTTTAAATCAGTTTTTACCATAGATTTTTTCCCCTTACTTCTTTCATTCTTCTTTCTGTTTATCTTTCTTTCATTCTTTTAAAAGAATATTCTCCCAGCTAAGGGAAAAAGGAAATTTGTTTTTCTGCTGACTGGCTTGGGCACAACTGGAAATTGTAAAAGAAATTGCTGTATCATTGATGTAGTAAGGAAACAGGAAGACAATTTTCATCCCAAAATGAGCCCTCTCAGCTGAAGCTCCCTTTGTAGTTGATGACCACATGCTTTCTAGCTCGGCATGAGGCCAGTTTTATTAAAATCCTATAGCAACAGCTTCTTTTTCAAACAACACTCAAAAAAGGCATTTCATGATTAATTTCCCTTAAAGTTGCTCATAGTCAAGTGTTTGCCACCTTCAAGGACTCCAAAGAGAAAAGAATCTCATGGAGGCAATGACTGGGTGTTATTCTTGTGATCAAAAGCATGTGTTTGGCCCTCAGGTAATGTTCAAGGCAGAGGTGGATGGGTACGAAAGGACAGAAAAGCTAGGGATCCAGCTCTTAATACATCACTTCACTAAACCAAAAAAAGTAAACTCTGCAGGACCTAGAGAGCTTGCTGAAAACCCAACTGTTGTTGAAGACTGGGATGGGAAAATATAAAAGATGCCTAATTTTGAAAAGACTGGATCAGAAAGAAACAGAATTTCAAAAGTTAAAGGAAAGATGGAGAGAGTTAAAGCGGGTAGCTAAGGAGAAATACTGGTAATGCAAAGAAAAAATGAAGGCAGGAGAAAAGAAAGGAGAGATGAACGCTGGTTCATTATGACTCTGTAAATTGGAGATCAATTCCACTAATCCCAAAAGATAGCCCTGATATAGCAAACCACCAAGAATAAAAATAATCAATAAACTGAAGATAGTTTTAACCACTTGATTGCTTGATCACCAAGTATCTACAGAACTTGAGGGCATAAACGATCAACATAACTCATCTTTAAAATATAATTAACTGCCTAGATGTTTAAGGCATTTAGATGTCAAACACAAATTTTAGAGTAGACATTCTATATATAGTAGGGCCCCTATCCATGGAGATAAATTACAAAACCCCCAGTGGATGCCTGGAAATAAATATATAGATATAGATATAGATATAGATATAGATATAGATATAGATATAGATGTAGATGTAGATGTAGATGTAGATGTAGATGTAGATATAGATATATAGATATATAGATATATAGATATATAGATATATAGATATATAGATATATAGATATATAGTTTTTTCTTATACATTTGTACCTTTCTATGTAAAGGAAGCACTTTACAGCTTCTCTTTGGAATATCCAAAGTGCCAGCATCTATTCTTATGCTTTGGGGCCATTATTAAGAAAAATAATTTGCCCTTCCAGGTTAAACCTTGGTTAAAAACTGAATGGACTACTCAAGGCTCTCATTGGTAAGAAGGGAAACATTTAATTATTGTGATTTGATTTTAAGATATCCTTGAGTCTACTGAAGAACTATTACCAACCAGGACAGGCAATCCCTCTCCAAATGTCTGTAGACCTTAGATTCTCTCTCTGGAGTTAATGTTTAAAAAAAAAAGAAAAAGAAAAAACCTAGATAGAACCACAGTACTTTTAATTGACATTAGCAAATTTCTTCTTTGAAAATAGTATGTGGTATACCCTGGGCCAGCGTCAATCTCAGGGTATGGTATTTTGTTGGTTTTAAGTGTGAATAGTTCCATTAATATATTATTGGTTACATTCTTAAGTAAATGACAGCACTTTCAGGCAAAAAAAAAATGGTGGTATAAATGATGTTCACAATATGTAATTAAGTGAATAAAGTTAGGTTACAGAATAATAACAATAATACAACCTTGCTCATTTCTGTTTGTAAAATGTCTTGGTAAGAGATCAACCAAAGGACATGTATGTATGCATATAAGCATACCAATGGACACAGACAGTAGGGGGGAGAGGGCATGTGCTAGAAGGTGGGAGCGGCTGGGGAGAGGTCAATGGGGGAAAAAGGAAACATATATAATACTTTAAACAATAAAGAATTTAAATTTTAAAAAAAGAAAAGAAAAATGTCTACATGCGCATTGAAAAGTATCTGACCAAGGTCTCGCTTCTCCTCCCCAAGATAACTATGCTAACATTTTGGTGTATTCCTTTTTAAGTTTTTCTCTGTGGATAATAAATATAAACTATTTTTTAATGAAAAAAAGTTTCAAATATTCAAAAAAATTAATAGTTTAACAGTGATTATTTTATTTTCCATACACTATATATTTTAATCCTCACCTGAGGACATGCTTGAGAGAGGAAGAGAGAGGGAGGTTAGAAAGAAACATCAATGTGAGAAAGAAACATCAATAGGTTGCCTTCCATATGTGCTCCAACCAGGGATCAAACCCACAACCAAGGTACATGCCCTGAGCGGGAATCGAACCAGCAACCTTTTGGTGTATAGGACAATGCTCAACCAACTGAGCCACACCAGCTGGGACATATTTTATATATTTTATATCTTCATGCTACCATCATGTATTGCTTTTTCTCCAGTTTATTGAAATATAACTTTGTATAAAATGTACAACATAATGATTCAAAATAAGTATATTGTGAAATGATTACTACAATAAGTTTAACATCCATCACCTCACATATTTATAATTTTTTTCCTGGTGATGAGAACTTTTAAGATCTACTTTCTTAGCAACTTTCAATATACAAGTACAGTATTTTTAACTATAATCATCATGTTGTACATTACATCCCCATAATTTATTTATAACTGGAATTTTTTTACCTGTGACCACTTTCACCCAATTTACCATTCCTCACCCCCCCCCACACACACACACACAAATCTGATCTGTTTCTATGAATCTGTGTTTTTTAATTCCACATAAGTGAGATCAGACAGTATTTGTCTTTCCCATGTATTGCTTTAAACAAAAAAAACTATAAAGTGATTTCTTATTTTGGAATAAAAAGAAATGGGCCATCATTAACTTTAGAAAAAAGACCATGTTCTTTCAAGATGATTTTTTTTATAAAAGAGGAATTTCCCTCTTTAGAAGACTGTGTCTGTTGTAGGGCTTTCCCAGACACTATCAACAAACTGTAGTTCTCATTTCCACAGAGAGGCTGTTAAGTGTGGGAAAGAGATAGCAGTTGAAATAGAGATGGCGTAAATATATTAAAAATATAATATGCAAATGAGAAAGATCAAATCAAATAAATGAGAACCTGTGTTGCATCTTTTTTTAAAATATATTTTATTGATTTTTTTACAGAGAGGAAGGGAGAGGAATAGAGAGTTAGAAACATCGATGAGAGAGAAACATCAACCAGAATCGAACCTGGGACCCTTGAATCCGCAGGCTGACGCTCTATCCACTGAGCCAAACCGGTTAGGGCTGTGTTGCATCTTATTACTCTGACTTGTTCACATGGATGGACAAAAGTTGAAACTCCAAAACCAGCATCAAACATAGATGACTAGCCCTGCTCCAATTCACCCCACTCCACTCCACAAACTTCCATAGAATTTCTTTTCCATAATATAGAGGAAATTATTTAATGCTTCTTTTTTAAATATTTAAAATGCCACTACCAAGTATTCATCTGGGCTATCAAAATCTTCTTTTATAATGCAACACTCACCCATTCCCAAAGGTCAAGGAGCTAGAGAATATGCTCAGTGTTCCTGCCTTCACATATTAGAGTCTAATTAAAATATTACAGTATATCAAATTTCTTTGTTTAAACCTCAGAGATTCTAACATTTCATTCAAGAGTATAGGTGGGAGAACTGGCAAGGCAAGAGAGGTCCTCGGAAATACTTTGGTGAGGACCTTGGGGATGACGCTATTGGGCCCAGGAAGAAATGGGCCCAAGGAGGCAGAAGACAACATAGAAAGTGTGGTAAGGGTGGTTAAAGATAAACACCACCATTTTCCAATTGATTTGGCTGTCTTTAAACCAACAACAACAAAATCAAGCCGCCTGAACCTTTCAATTGAATTTTACTTTAATCATATACCCAACCAAATCATTATCTTCAAATAATTTAAAATAGAAAAAAATAACTACAAAATTGCTTCAGCTGGTTGCCTAAACCTGAATACTCTTGGAATTGAAAAGTGAAAAAAATGTACAACCTTTCCCTGGGAGGAGAAGGAAAGGGTCTATAACATGCCAAATAATTGGATTGACTAAATTTTCCCGCCTGAGATGACCCATAACTTGGGTGTCACGAAGACACAGCCTCTCTGTTTCTCTCCTGTACTGGGAGAAGGAACGTTCCATTCCCTGCAATTCATGAATTTTAAAAACCATGAACCTTCCTTCACATTCCGGAGGAACACAAACGTTTTCCTGTCAGAGAGCTGTTTTGAGCATAAACGCTCAAGTAATTGCGATGGTGACAGGGAGAGGCCTTTTCAAACCAAGTCTTTGTTCTGAGCTGGCTGGAGACTCCAGGAGTAGGACTGCCAGTAGGGCCTGGACATATGCTTGGGCACAGAGAGCAGAGACTGAATTTACCAACCACCAACTGTCATAACGTCCTTGTCCCTGGAAAAGGGCCAATGGTTAAGCCAACTGCCAGTGCTACCATGTTGTCATTAGACAAAGGGCCAACAAAAAATTACAGGACCATGAAAGACCACTAGCTCCCTCTTGTGGTAGAGCACAATAGCTAAATCCTGCCACTTCATTAGAAAGGCATCCCTGAATTCCATGAACAAAGGATGAAGGTAATTCCTGAAGCAATTTTTTGTTTTTGGTTAATCCTCACCCAAGATATTTTTCCACTGATTTTTTTTAGAGAGAGTGGAAGGGAGGGGGAGAGATAGAGAGAAACATTGATGTGAGAGAGACATATCAATTGGTTGCCTCCTACAAGCACCCAAACCAGGGCCAGAGATGGAGTCTGCAAATGAGGTACGTGCGCTTGACCAGAAATGAACACGGACCCTTCAGTCTGAGGGACAATGCTCTATCCACTGAACCAAACCAGCTAGGGCCTGAAGCAATTTTATTAGCCCATTTAACCACACCTTTCCAAAAAGATAATATTTACAATTTTAATTTCAATGACAAAACATCATCTCTCTCTCAGACTCATAAAGCTCTACAACGATTCTCCATTGTCCTTAAAATTAACTTCCAAAATCATTACTATAGCTCTTAAGTCCCTGCCAACATATCCTTTGCCCTCTTCTCCAGCTGCATCAATCTTCAGTCTCCCACTTACTTTACATTTCTTGAACTCTCTCCCTTTGTTATTTCCACACTTGATTGCTGCCGGTTTGGAATAATTAGGACTTCCCTTCCACACCTTCACCCTCTCTCATCTGGCTAAATCTTATGCAACTTAGGGAGCGCTTTGTTGATCCCCTAAATTAGATCCCCCTATTCCAGTGGTTCTCAACCTTCTGGCCCTTTAAATACAGTTCCTCATGTTGTAACCCAACCATAAAATTATTTTCGTTGCTATTTCATAACTGTAATGTTGCTACTATTATGAATTGTAATGTAAATATCTGATATGCAGGACGGTCTTAGGCGACCCCTATGAAAGGGTCATTCGACCGCCAAAGGGGTCTCTGAGAACCGCTGCCCTATTCAGTCTGCACTTAGCACCATAAATTTCTTTACCTAAGCACTCATGACACTCAGTTGTAATTGCTTACTTAAGCAATTAAACAAACGTTCTCTATAAGGGCAAATACTGTGTCTGTCATCATTTCTTTATCCTTCCCATCCAACACAGGAACTATAGGTATTTACTGAGAGAATGCATTTGAAAAACCAAATTCTAGAATGGAAAAGGGAAGTGTGCCAAATATGGACTAGACAGTAGGCTAGATATTCACACATCTACTACTTAATTTAGTAACACCAAGGAAAGAATTATTTTGAATTTATAATGAGGGAAGTAAAGCTCAAAGAGGTTTCGATAGCTTCTCCAAGGCTCTAAGGGAGAACATGTCAAATCCAGAATTCACACCCACGTGTAATTCCAAGTCATGGACTTTATACCTCATGATGCTCCCTTTTAGGTAACCCAAATTAACCAAAGATAGCTCTTACTTATTTGGGTCAATGAGAACATCATATGACATGACTATTCTCAAATAATGAATACAAATAATGTATATTCCTAAAATCATCCCATCTGGTTTAAGGTGTTTTGTTCTTCCTTTTTTTTATAAAAAAAAAAAAAAAAAGGAATTCCTTTTGATATTCTTGTTATCTTCAAAAAAATAACTAAGTCATCTTGGAAAGCCCTTACTGGACTGGATGAAACAAGGTGAAGGGATTAGCCAAAGAACATACTAGTAAATGCATAATCCATAGACACAGACAATAGTATAGTGATGGCCAAAGCAAAGGGGGGTCAGGGGCTGGGTGGAGGTGGGCAAAGTGGAGGGGGTTGGGGTTAATGGGAACATATGTAATAATTGTCACTAAAAATAAATAAAATAAATAAAAACATTTTTAAAAGGAATACACTCTGTGTTTTGCATACTCACAACTGTAAACCTACTTTTGCCCCACCCTGAATTTCTACTTCTTGATTCAGTGCATGCCCAAGACCAATCCTGACTGACTGGAACAGGAGGGTTTTAAGTAGCCCTGGTGCAATGTCTGGTACTACTGAGTAAATCTCTTTCAGGAGCTGTCCCCACCCACTTCTTTTACTGGATATCACCTCAATCCTAAATCCCAGGCTCCTCCTGCCTATATGAGTTAATTTTTTCCCTCAAGCTTCTGTATGTGGCCTGTGTTGCTCTAGACCAGTGATGGCAAACCTATGACACGCGTGTCAGAGGTGACACGCGAACTCATTTTTTTGGTTGATTTTTCTTTGTTAAATGGCATTTAAATATATAAAATAAATATCAAAAATATAAGTCTTTGCTTTACTATGGTTGCAAATATCAAAAAATTTCTATATGTGACACGGCACCAGAGTTAAGTTAGGGTTTTTCAAAATGCTGACACGCCGAGCTCAAAAGGTTCGCCATCACGCTCTAGACACACCCTGACCCAAGGGCTGGAGTGGTATCCACAAATCCCAGCCAGTGAGAGCAGTGCTGGTGCTTTTCTCCCGCCTGGACTTGCCACTGGGACACCCTGTCACCCCCAGCATGTACGTGGCCCTTGCTAATCTCTCTGTAGGATCCAATACTGGACTATTGCTACAGCCTTCCAACTGGCCCCTTAGCAGTCCTGGGCCTCTCTAAGCAAATACCACTTGCAACAGATTTTCTTCTTTTGGTTATCTGACAATCTTCTAAATTGGTTAAAACTAGGAGCCTTCCTTGAAGCAATTTCCTAAAATCTAGTAGTAAATGCAAATGCTATATGATTTCTCTATTGGAAGGTTACTGTACTGGTTGGAATGCCTGGCCACTTTACATTAGTGTTCTGACCACACCCTTAGCCCTCTCTCTGGGGCAGCCCACCACAATGAGATGTGTTCCCTGGCTCTTGGGGTTGGTGATACACCTCTGGAAGCAGCTTGAGGACTTGCTGTCTCTTTCCTAACCAGAGATGGTAGACCATTCCCAAGAAGATGCCCTCCTCCCACCTCTATCAGCATGCATCAGTGCCTGCAGTGATGAGGTCTATAGTTCTTATTCCTCCTGGGCCGGGACATGTCTTTCTCTCTCTCCACAAGGTCTGGGTGACAGTGACATTGGTTCATTTCTGTCAAGGCTGTGTTCCTTGTGTAAGAGGCCCCTGGATTAGATGGGAAAATCCTGGTTTTAATTCCACCTTTGGAACTGACAATTTAGACTTTAATAAGACCAAAATAGAACACATAGTAGGCACTCAATAAAACTTCCTTCCCTCATGTCCACCTTTATAAGTGTAAGTTAGGGTTTGGTGGTAATCAGGATAGTAAGTGGTTCCTTTTCTGCTGTGAAGGGCTAACTACATACTTTGCAAGACCCAGTGTAAAAGAAAGTGCAAAGATCCTTGTTTAAAAAGCAAGGAAAATTCCTTAATGGAACTAAAATGGAAAGCTTTTTTCTTTCTTTCATAATCTTTCAGTGTGTTGTGGTGTTTTAAATGTGCTATTTAATGTTATTCTGAGTAATTAAAAATTTAAAGTACTAGCATAAATTTTATCATCCATCTTTACATCATGGAATGCCAGTTTTAAATGCAAATATGAGAGCTTTTAACTAGTATTCAGAATCAATATAGTTATACAATTTGTATTTCAGAACACCGATATGCATGTATCCTGTTCTTACCAGAACAGTGGAAACACTGCACAAAACTAGCTCAGCTTTTTATTTTCATTTCTTAACGTATTCACATTTTATCAATACTCTCTATGTGATAAGTAAGGAAGAACTGAGAGGAAAAGGAGCCAAGAGTTACCCTACGCTTTGCTTTCCTGCTATGTTATCATTGCAGCATTAGTGGCTGGCTATCCCGGGATGTGATGATTTGCATTTCTCAGAATGTCACTGTCTTCTTTCTGCATTCAAAGCAAATTCTGGTTCAAATGGAGAGTGGCCTCTCTAAGCTGTCTGCTTACTCAACTGTAGATGTAACATGCTCACCTTGTGCTTGCTTGAAGTCTTCCTAGGCTCCCATGCACGTAGACTTACCAGAATTCTGTACTCATGGGACATCACAAATGCTATATGTGAATGTGATGGCAAGAAACAGTGGCAGATATGCATGCTGTGTATTTCTCCTCTGCTCATGCTCCAATGTTCCATCAGACGTCACTTACATATCAGAAATTCAAAGATAAAATTATTAAAAATTTCAAGATGGCAACAGCAGAGAATTAAATCAAGCACAGGGCCCTGTGTAGCTGAGCTTTGTGAATTCTTTCTAGACCAGGGGTGGGCAAACTTTTTGACTCGAGGGCCACAATGGGTTCTTAAACTGGACTCAGAAGAAGGAGCTGCGGCCGTGTTTCCTGACATTGCCATGTTAACACTGCTGCTGGTGAAGGAGCGGAGGGGAGAGCAAGAGAACCCTCCGCTCTTTCGGCTCCGCGGGCCAGATAGAACAGCCGAATGGGCCGGATCCGGCCCGCGGGCCGTAGTTTGCCCACGGCTGTTCTAAACTAACTTCTAATACCTCAGAACACTCCAGTCACCTTTCTCAACATTTTATAGTAAATGAGGAGCCACTGGAAAGCATAAAGGTATAGTGGGGTGATTTCTATGTTTCGTAATGATGACGTTGGCCATAATGCAGTAGTTGGTGATAGGAAAACAAAACAATAATTTTCCTAGAGTACCATAATAAAAGAGTCAAGAACTGGGAAAGATGCTATAGTTATGAGAGCTCATCTAGCCCTTGAAAAAATCTCATGCTATTTTCCTTATTTCACCCATGTTCTTTCTACCCCCACCACTGTGGCAGGTGTCGCCCCATGTAATGGTAGGACTCCACTGTCTCCAGCCTCTAATGGATAGTAAATTCCCAGGGCCAAAGATATGGCTGTTATTTCTATCTACCCCAGTGACTAATACTAGTAATATTAGATAAATGTTTGCAGAATACAAAAATATACCAGACCGAAAAGAAACAAGTTGGATTATTAAATGCCACATCTCAGAGCTAGTCATCTCCCCAGGAAAGAGGTTTCTGTATTCCCTAAGTTCCAAGCACATGAAAACATGGGGTTTTGTGATTTATGGATTTTGAAATGCTGCTTGCTTACATGAAAGTGGACTTCCCTGGTACCATAGTGGGTCTGGGGAATGCAGAACACTATTCTTGGACATCACAGATCAAACATTGCATTAAATATGCAAGATGAACAGTTGACAGCTTCCACACCCTGTGGTCTGGATCAGCAGTTTCCACCCCATCTGCATTTTAGAGTCACTTGCAGAAGGTTGGAGGTTCTCAGTACCCACGGAAGACCTACCGAATCAGAATTTGGAGGGGGTGGGGATTTTTTAAAGCTCTTCCATGTGACTCTGATAATGGTGATCCACAAACAGGCATTTGGGAACCACTGCTACAGGATGACAAACTGTTGAAGCTGCTTACATTTCTGAGATCCAACTCAATTCACACTAACAATCAATTTGAATTACATGAGTGTTATGCAGAACCCTGTCCAAATTCTTTTTCTGGGATCTAAAAAAGACTTCCTAACACTAGTGTGAAATTAAATGATTTTTCCTTATCTGGGGGAAAAACATGAAATTTTCAAACTGTGACTATTGAATAATTTACACCATATGTATGCTGCTTTTTAATAATACATTTTACAACTCACAGTGAATGAAACAGGTTTTGGGATTCATGTAATATCAGAAATCTCTGCCCAAATGTATATCTCTGTTATTTCATTTTTCTGCTGAAATACAGAAGAGGACATGCCTGTTGAAACTGCCTCAGTGATTTTGCCTTCTGATTAGATGCCATCACTGGCAAGTATTTCTGCTCCAATAACAGTTATAAAATGAGTTAGAACAACTGCCCTTCTCTGAAACAATAGCTGTGATGTGCAAAACCCTCTATGTCCCACACACTACTCTATCACCCCTCCAAAGCAAAAAGATGGAAGGTGCTGATGGTCTACTTTGGCTATCCTGAAACTTCCACCTCATAGCATTTTTTTTTTATGTTTGAGATATCACTTTTCTTTATTTTCCATTCAAATGTACATAAGCAGGAAAGGAAACAGTCTTTGTTACACCTGGGGCTCATAGCATATTTTTAAAAAAACAATATTAGGGCCAGCACAGAAAGGATTTCCAACAACTATTGATCAGTCTCCAAGGCAGGGGTGGAGAAACATTTTTCTGCCAAGGACCATTAGATATTTATAACATCATTCACGAGCCATACAAAATTATCGACTTATAAATTAGCCTGCTATATTTGGTCAAACATTTAACTCATCCCTAATGCCTTGGCAGGGCCAGGCCAAATGATTTCTCGGGCCTTCTACAGCCCGAGGGCCAGATGTTCCCTTGCCCTAAAGGAACATCTCACACAGGCCCAGTCCAAGGCCCTCAAGATAGCTAGGCCTATTCAGGCCAAGCTCACATAGGGCATCTGTTTCCCAGCATCCTTTCCTTTGGAAACTATCCCACCCTGTGTGGTTCTGGTGAGGCTGTCAACCCAAGCATCTCATCTCCCCCACCACAAGGATAGAAATGAGACTTTTGTTGGCAGCAGAGCCTTCCTATCTCCTGGAAGAGTTATCACATACACAAAGCAGGCTACTACAGAAAATGTAGAACATACTCAAAGGTTAAAAAATATATTAGCTGCACTTTTCAAAGAGAACCACAGTTACTCATTTATCATGCATGCATCCTTCTCAACACACACATACACACACAAACACAGATTCACACACACACGCACATGATTGAATAAAGTGTTTTGAAATCTTTTTTTTCCACTTAACAATACACCTTGAGCATTTTCCCATGTGGTGAAATATTCTTCTGCAACTTGCTAAGTATTATCTGCAGCAGTATGCTTTTATATATAGGGGTGGGCAAAAGTAGGCTTGCAGTTATTAATATGGAAAAAGACATGGAGGTTATGATTATTACAATAGCTTTAACTGTGTCTTACCTACTCACAACTATAAACCTACTTTTGCCCATCCCTACAGTGGTTCCACTCCTTTCCTTACTGTTTCACATTTGCATTACTTCTAACTTTTCACTATTATAAAAATGCTCTGGTGCCCTAACCAGTTTGGCTCAGTGCATAGAGCGTCGGCCTGCAGACTGGAAGGTCCCAGGTTCAATTCCGGTCAAGGGCATGTACCTTGGTTGCAGGCACATCCTCAGTAGGGAGTGTGCAGGAGGCAGCTGAATCGATGTTTCTCTCTCATCGATGTTTCTAACTCTCTATCCCTCTCTCTCCCTTCCTCTCTGTAAATTATCAATAAAATATATTTTTAAAAATGCTCTGGTTCTCTTTCTGTTTGAACTTCATTGCAAATCCAATCTTATCCTAACACAAGACAGTATTCTTGGTCATTTACCATTTTGCAAAACTGAATTTTCAAATCCTTTCTGGAGAGCTGACCCCTACAGTCACCCCTCTCCAAAGAAGCAACAGTCCAGGTTTAAAGGGAAGGGGAGTTTCAATCAACATAATCAACTCCCAAATTTCTCCTTCAGTAGAAGTGAAGGAGATCATAACATTCTTGCAGAACAAATAGACCCTTGGCTTTAATTAGAGTGAGACCAAGTGTAGGTGTAAAGAAAAGAGGTATTTCAAAGGTATTTCAAAAGAGGTATTTCATTATATATACACTAGAGGCCCGATGCACGAAATTCATGCAAGGGGCTTGGCCCTCGCAGCCCCAGCTTCGTCCAGAGGTCGTCCAGAAGGTCATTTGGCTGTCTGGTCTAATTAGCATATTATGCTTTTATTATTATACACTAGAGGCCCGGTGCACAAAAATTCATGCGGAGTGGGGGGGTCCCTCAGCCCAGCCTGCCCCCTCTCACAGTCCGGGAGCCCTCAGGGGATGTCCTACTGATGGCTTAGGCCTGCCTAAGCCACAGTCTCACCTCCCTCTGCCAGAGGCGACCGGGCCAATCAGGGGAAGGCGCCACACCCATCACCCCGCTGCTGCTGCACTGCTGGCCACCAGTAGCTGCCAGCCCTTGGCTTTCCCTTCTTAGTGCTGGCCCCACCCCCGACCCACTGGTGGGGGGGGGGGTGATCTGGGGCCAGGCCGGCTGTGGGAGGGGCTGTGGGAGGTTGAGGCACAGCTGGTTGCACCCCATCTGGCCTCTGCTGAGGCGTGGCATCGGGAGCAGGCCCACGCTGCTGCCTCTGTGGGCAGCACTGGGACCGGACCGCACAGCCCCCTCTCCCACTGCCTCTACAGAAGGGACTGCTCTGCACCTCTCCCACAACACCTCTCTTGCGCCGCCGCCCCTTGGCCCCCGCAGCCACTGCAGCTACCGCCTCTCGGCCTGAGCAGCCACTGGGGCTTTGTCCAGAAGGACGTCTGGAAGGATGTCCAGAAGTCATTCAGAAGACATCCAGAAGACTTCCGGTCTATCCAATCTAATTAGCATATTACCCTTTTATTAGTAAAGATTTCCTTTTACCTTTAATGAAGGACAACTTTGGTATATTTTGGAATGTAAGGGCAAGCCTTCTTCTATGTTTGAGCTACATTTAACCTAAGATTAATCTCCTTTCTATTGGGTTCTCTGAATTCTCCAACATCTGACCCATGCTCTCTCTAGGCTGTGCAAGGGTACCATCTTGTGGCAGACACAAAAGATAATCAGAAGACACATGGCTTTTTGGTGTGTGAGGATATGAGAAATGCCAGCTAAATATGATAGCAAGCCCCTCTGTAAGGGAATGTTTGCTTATATAGTAATAGAATATACACATCATTGCTTATGGCTTTTTAAAAAATGTATACATATAAAGCAAATGCTCAGAGTTTCCTGTCCCCAACTGACAATATTCTGACATGAGTGGGAAAGTTCAGAACCTTCTAAAATACTAATACTTGAGAGAAGACAAATGACTATATGAGTATTAAGTTCTCTCATTGTGACAGTAAGGCATTCATAAAAACTCAGGAGGAGTGGAAAGATCATGAGAGCAAGTGTTAGAATAACCAGGTTCCAGACCCAGCTACACGCACTTCAGTGACCTTGGATCACTTAATTTCTCAGTCTCCAATTCTTCATCTGGAAAAGGGACAGAGTACCTGAGCTGTGGGCATCACATGGATGCTGAAGTCACATATAGGAAAGGTGTTGAAATATGCTAAAACACCAGTCAGAATATAAAGCCTTGTTACTATTGTTCACAACAACTGAATTAGCAGTCTGGATTTTCCTTTAAGAGAAAGTTTAGCCTTGCTCTTTATATATTCTCAGGCATAATCTTAGTAGAAGGAGAGACTGTTCCTGATGGTGGGGCAAAGGGTTCCTCTCAGGCAAAAATGTTAGGAGGGATAGGGGTCAGCAGGGAAAGGTTCAGAAAGAAAAAATAATCCATCTTTTTAGTTTCAGTCATCTAAGCATTAGGAGGACCCAATGAGAACTTTCAGAGGCTGAAGCTACCTTTCTAGGTAAAGCTTTTGAAAAAGCAATAGGTCACAATGTCTGGTTTAAAATGTTGGACCTGTATGCTCTCTTTCTAAGCAAAAAAGCAACAGAAAAATATCACAAAAGAAAACTAACATAGTATAATTAAACCTCATAAGCCAAAGGTCCAACCACAAAACTGAAAGACAAGAAACTTGATTTTTGTAAGCCATCTGCAGCAAATTACAACAGGACTCATGTAATTGGTTGGTTTAGTCCTAATATGCCAAACGGTATGGATATAAATATACACCGTATAAGAGAAGAAATATCATATTTAATCTATATGAAAAAGAAAGTTTAACCTTTTGTAATCAAATAAATACAACTTAAAAACTACTCCCTTTGTCCCATAATAATAGTAGCAAGTGAATAGTTAAAAGGGAATTATTAGCAAATGCAGCTGTAAGTTATGTTGTAGCACAAAATTGCGAAGCCTTCTATCAAAATCAATGTTTCATGACATCTGTCATTTGTTTTGACACATATTTCAATTTTTAGGTTAATCTAATTATTACGAATTATAACTATTTTTCTAATTTCATCCGCTGATCAAAATCAATTGTTTTATTTCAGTTGAATATCAACCCACTGTAAAAGTGAGATGAAAAAAAAAGAGAGTTTTCAAGCAAAGATCGAGTTGCGATTGTCCAGTTCTTGATGCATCAAAAGAAAAAGGAAAAGTTGCAGAAAGGTGCAATTACATTAGCTGCAAAACAACTTAAGTGCAACAGAATGACCATATCAAAAATTTGGAAACGTGCTTCCGAAAATAATTGTCAGGAGAATCTTATGCTAATGTTGATTCTTTGAAAAAACAAAACTGTGGACGTAAATGCAAAGATTATGGAAAAAAACTTGAAAAACTTAGACATATTCCTCTTAGCAAAAGAGGCACCACATTAGCCTTTGATAATATTTCTCCCGAAATACTGGATAATACGTTTCTGTCACTTCAACAAGTTATGCTGGAAGCAATGAAGAACGATGGCTCCAATAATTTTCAGCTCACGCATACAGGGAAAGCAAAGCTTCGCGGCCAAGGGATCCTACCTACAAGTTTAAAATGCAGTAACGAAATTATTGAAAAATCCAGAAACTATGTGAACACTCAAAATAAAAATTAGAAGTACTATTTTTAATTTATTGTTTAATTTAATCTATTTTTTGATAATAAATGGTGCGTTCTGTATTTATTTTCTTTTCCTACTATTATTATGGGACAAATTACATTCATCAACTGCTACTATTATTATGGGACAGAGGGAGTATTAGATACTGCCCTGACTAGGCTCAGTGGTTAGAGTGCTGGCCTGTGGACCAAAGGGTTGCGGGTTAAATCCCTCATCCATAAAGTGGGGTGATAATGTTACCTACTTCACTAAGTAGTGTGAAAAATCAGTAAATGTAAACCATCTAGATTCTAGAATGTGCCTGGTTAATCATTAGATGATATTAATATTATTGTTGTTATTTTCATTATTAGAAGAACCTAGCAATAATCTATAAGTTGCATTCATTTAGGAAATATATGCTGAGCCGTAATTTTGGTTGGACAAGGGGAAAACAAAACAGTCATGGTCTCTGAATTAAGGAGCTCATATGTAGTTGTAAGAAATATGTTCTTAGATGTTCACTTCAATATTTATAGCTGCAATGATTGGAAATGACACCAATATTCAATATTACATGTCTATAAAGCAATATATAATACATCATACTCTACAGTCAGTAAAACTTAAGTTTAGGAGGCTTAATTTCTTCATCTGGTAAATGGGGATACCACAGAGTCATTAAGATCAGAACAATCATGAATTTGAGAAGGCTTTCAAAAGAGTAATATGCAAATGCTATTGTCATTATTTGTTAAGATCTATAGGAGCTTGATTATAAAAATAATTTTAATGAACATTTACTAATCATTTACTATGTGGCAGATACACATATAATTCTCATATAATTCCCAATCAGAGTTGCCAGGTTTAGAAAATAAAATACAAAAAAAGAAAAAAATTAAATTTGTATTTCAGATAAACAATGAATAATTTTTTAGTATAAGCATGTTCAAAATATAATTATTCATTGTTTATCTGAAACATTTAAAATGTACTTATACTAAAAATTTGTTCATTTTAAATTACAATTCAACTGAGCATCCTGTAGTTTATCTAGTAATCCTGCATCAATCCTATGAAATGGATACAATAATTATATATGTGAGATAGAGACAGAATGAGAGAGAGAGAGAGATCCAATTCTGATTGGTACAATGGAAGATATCCCACCACCTCCTACTATGGAACATATAGAGGAGAAAGTGTTAAATCAAGAGGTTGAATGAGAAAGTAGTTACCATTTCCAGGTTCTCACTGCTATGTTATTGTTATTGAAAATGTTGTAATTTCTCAGAATACATTAAGCCCAAATTCAAATACTAAAGATAAAAACATGTTGCAAAACCAAATCTAACTGACTTTAGAATTATCAGCCATTTTGGAATATTGACAACAGTGGTCCCTTCCTTCAGTGAAAATTATCTAGAGGCTGGAGAGTAAACATGTAAATGCTTATAAGCTGTTTTGAGTTGATGAGATTTCAGGGAGCCTAGAGTTGATTCATTTCCATTGGATAGTTTTCTGCTATTGCAGTGGACCTTGAAATTATCATGACTGTTTGCTTCACTTCAGTGTGCACCATCCCTCCTCATCTGCAATCCACCACTCGGGGAATAAACTGTGTTAATTCACACTGGCTCTGATAATGACAGAGGTATTTTCAAGCATCTTTTTTACTCTTGGAGAAAAGGTGTCACTTTACTTTTGCAAAAGGTAAGTGCAAAAAAGAGGGCCAATATTCAGTATATGTTACAGCATACTGCAAAGGATAGAAGCAAGTGTGTGTGTGTGTGTGTGTGTGTGTGTGTCTTTAAGCACAGATACCAATCCCCAAAAAAGAGGTCAGAATTGGGAAAGGACACAGTGAAAGGATCCTGGAGGCCTGGATTCCAGTCTCAGCTCTACAATTAAATAGCTGTGTGACCTTCCTTTTATTCTCCCAGTCCCTTACTCTTTCTGAACCCTTTTTTCACCATCTGTAGCCTGACATCAATATCTGCTCTCTACTATAGGAGTATTTTGGGACAAAGTTTCAACTCAGAATGCATCTTTACTGTATGCTACTAGAAGAGTTATTATAACTTATTCAAAGTGAAATGATTTCAAAAATAATGGGATAAACTTCAAATCATTACTGCCCATTTTGGATGTCTAATGATAAGACAGTATTCTGTTAAAGACAACAGTATTTTCAAAACCCCAAAGGAGGTGAGAAGAAAAATGTCAGGGATGAAGACAGAAGTCTATCAATACGCCTAATACTTTCATGCAATTAATATCATCCCATAAACTTGTTAAACATACAAATATCTGGGCCATACACCAGAGACTAGAGTTGGCCATGGAATCTGCATATTTAATAAGCTCCCCAGGTGATTCAAAAGCAGTTGGTCCATTTAGGACACTTTGAGAAGCACTGGTCATTACCAATCAAATATAGATATACTAGAGGCCCGGTGCACAAAAATTTGTGCACTCGGGGGGGAGGGGGGTCCCTCAGCCCCGCCTGTGCCCTCTCACAGTCTGGGACCCCTCGGGAGATAACAACCTGCTGGCTTAGGCCTGCTCCGGGGTGGCAGAGGGCAGGCCCAATCCCTAGGTGCAGCCCCTGGTCGGGCTCAGAGCAGGGCCGATTGGGGAGTTGGGGCGCCGCCCCCTGTCATGCACAGAGCAGGGCGGATTGGGAGGTTGCAATGCCACCCTCAGTCACGCTCAGGGTAGGGCCGATTGGGGGGTTGGGGCACCGTCCCCTGTCATACTCAAGGCAGGGTCGATGGGGAGGTTGCGGCGCCACCCCGTCACACACAGAGCAGGGCCAATCAGGGGGTTGGGGCACTGCCCCCTGTCACTCACAGAGCAGGGCCCATCAGGGGGGTTGGGGCTCTGTACCCTGTCACGCACAGAGCAGGGCCCATCAGGGGGTTGGGGCGCCGCCCTCTATCACCCACAGAGCAGGGCCGATCAGGGGGTTGGGGTGCCGCCACTCTCACACTCAGGGCAGGGCCGATGGGGAGGTTATGGCTCTACCCCATCACACACAGAGCAGGGCCCGTGTGGGGTTGGGGGGGGTTGGGGCGCTGCACCCTGTCACACACAGAGCCGCAGGGCGACCAGGGGGTTGGGGAGCTCCACCCATCAGGCACAGAGCAGGGCTGATCAGGGGGTTGGGGCACCTTCCCCTGTCAAGAACAGAGCAGGGCGGATAGGGAGGTTGTGGCCCCGCCCCCTGTCACACACAGAGCCACAGGGCGATCAGGGGGTTTGGGCGCTGCCCCCTGTCACGCTGATCCCGGTGCCAGGAGGCATATTACCCTTTTACTATATAGGACAGAGGTCTGGTGCATGGGTGGGTGCCAGCTGGTTTGCCCTGAAGGGTGTCCTGGATCAGGGTGGGGGTCCCCACTGGGGTGCCTGGCCAGCCTGGGTGAGGGGATGATGGCTGTTTGCAGCTGGTCACACACCCTTCAGGGTGGGGGACCCCACTGGGGTGCCTGGCCAGTCTGGGTGAGGGGCTGAGGGCTGTTTTCAGGCTGGGGGTGACTGAAGCTCCCAACCGCTCCTTTTTTTCTTTTCTTTTTTTTTTTTTATTCTGGGCCAGCTTTAGCTTTGAAGCTTGGCTCCAGCTCTTAGGCCTCCGCTGCTGAAAGTAGGTTTCTGGCCTTTGCTTACAATGTTGCGATCCTGCTGGCTGAAGCCCGGCGACTAAAGCAGGTTTCTGGGTTTTGTTTAGCTTCTATATTTGTTACATAGTTGCTTAGAGTTGCAGCTCAGAGGCCTGCAGTGGCAGGCGGGGAACGTTGGAGTCCTCCGTCACTGAAGCAAGCAAGCCTCATGTTAGTTTCAAGCTGCCTGGCTGCCGGCCGCCATCTTGGCTGGCAGTTAATTTGCATATTGCCCTGATTAGCCAATGGGAAGGGTAGCAGTTGTACACCAATTACCATGTTTCTCTTTTATTAGATAGGATGGTTAAGAGTGTTAAAGACAATGAAGTAAAAACAAACTGGTAGAAAGCAGAAAGTGGACTTGATTCTATGTAAAGTCTGAGACAGGAGAGACAAGACCCTCCTAAGAGTAGGGTGAGGAGAGAAGGATTCACAGCAATGTCTGAGCTCTCAAAATGTCTCTAAGGTTGATCTACAAGACCCAGTTTGTGAAGATGATGGATGAAAATGAACAAACATAAAAGTCAAAGAGGCCATATAAAGTTGGAAGGAAAACATAAGAAGGTAGGCAGAAATGGCCACAGAATAAACAGTTATTGGGATGGTAACATTGTTGAGGCCTACAAGGAAAAAAGAGATTCAGGAAAAGTCACTGGTCAGAGGAGGAAAACCTATTCATCAAAAAGGACAGTAAGAACCAAGAGAGAAAAGTAAAAAAAAATGTAAGAAAATAATATCCAATGTTTTTAGAAAGTTTGTTGGGAAACAAATAAAAGCATGTTCAACATGAAATTATCTTTTAAAACCAACCTACAAGAACTTTAAAACAGGAGATGACAAAGTACTTTGAAAAGTGTAAAGAATAAATAATATGGTTCTTATTTGTTAGTATTTTCTGTGACTATCAAATTTGTGCACTGCCTGCCTGGCTTAGAAGCCAGGTCAGAGAGCTGTATTGCACAATCATTGGATCCCCAGTGCCTACCACAGTGTCTGGCACATAATAGGCACTAAATTAATGGATGGATGGATGGATGGATGGATGGACAGATGGAGCAATGAGTACATGAATCAGGTTAACATGGGAAAAGCCATGAGAAGAGTTGCATGTTAACGCAGTATTCATCAAATTCTACAAGCTTCATTCTTTATTCTTTTTGGACTGAACTGCTAAATGGTTGTCACAAGGCTTAGGTATATTTCAGTACTCATGCTTTCTGGCAGTCATACATGAAGCTCTGCCTGAGGCATATTTATCTGTCTTCCTGAAGGAACTACATCTTAATTCATTTTACTTAGTGTACCAGTTATCTACCTGTTCACCCACCTTCTTCCATCTATTTCGTATTGCTGGAGCTTGGAATTTACAAAATACATTTCCCAGACTCCTGCAGGAAAAAGAACCATTATTTCTTTCTCATACACTTTTGCTCTTGCTGGTGTTCCTGGAAGTAGCTACATCTTGTCGGTGTTCCAAGCTTCTGCTATAACTGCCCTTCTTCAGTTGTCCCAACACCTTCCAGGGAGACCATCTTCTCTATAGTCCTAGCATTGGCTAGATAGAACCCCTAGAATCCTGCAATAGTGTTGGGCTTTAATAACAAGTCCTCTTGCCTTTCATTCCCCCAATCCCTAGAGTTAGCAGTTCTTCCACAGGTACTAATCTCAGTATCGTTCTTTCTCCTTTTTGCTTCTCAAGCTCCCTTGCTTTTTCTCTTTAGCTCTTCCATCTCTCCCCACACCAGTAATACAAAGATTTGTATTAAATTCCCTCTATTTGATATTCTATTTGAAACAAGTGATTTCTGTTTTTCTGACCATACTCTGAAACAATTAGTAAAATCAGGGGAACTATGATTACATTAGGTATTGAGAGGACATGTTCAAGAACATTTTGTTTATTCTGTAAGAATCCAGAATAGAAATTGAAAATTGAAAAATTAGATATTATTAAATAGTATATGTAGGGAATAAAATGCCTTCCCCCCATCCTGGAATATCTCCTATTTTTAACCTCTGCATTTTTACAGATTTAAAAGAATCTCCACCTCATGGAAGCCTCTCTGATTACCACACTTACCCTAAATTCTTTTAATACTCTCATATCTTGAATATTTATTCAGAGTCTTCCCCTGAATCACTCCCCAAGCCCAAGTGGCCATCAAAATTCTCAGAAAAATATATACAGGTACCAAGACCCCACTCCCACTCTTAACCTCCTGAATCAGAATTTCTGGAGTGAGGGTTGTGGTATAGGGTGAAGTAGAGAAGGCATATATATGTGTGTGTTTTTAATATTACTCAGTTAATAAATTTCTCAAATTCAGGGCCCTTCCATTTTTTTATGTAGCCTTTACTATGCCTACTGCATTTTCAGTAGATGCAATAAAAATTTGTTCATTCTTCCATTAGTTTTTTGACCAAACTATTTTATTTTTATTAAATTTTGGGCAGTAACATTTGTTAATAAAACCATACAGGTTTCAAGTGTACACTTTACCATAACACATCATCTGCACAGTGCATCATTTTTCCAGTGAATTGATTGAGTGAAAATTCCCAAGAAGACCAGGTGGTGTCACTACTGCCTAATTAATATTTCTGGCCCAATGAAGAGCATCTCATGTAGCAAAATTTGACCTTCCCTGGACTCATTGACTGTATACTTAAATCCATCTTTCCATCAGTTTTCTTTCCTAAGAGGGAATTTCATAAACCTCGCCAAGAAAACAGCAAAACCTAAACAGTGCAAATAACTTGGGTTCTCTGAAATGAAATGATGGTCTGTCGTGAGCCTGTCATGCTTCATCTGAGGAAGTAAGAACTAAAAACAACCTAAGCCTCTCCATGGCCCAAGGCCTGAGATTTCATTGCATTCCGTTCTCGGCATTAGCATTCCAAAGAGGAAGTTTAAGAAACAAATGTTTAACAAGCTTGCTATTAAACTCCAAACAGATTGCATTTTTATTCACCTTTTGCAATCCCATTAGTTTTCAATAACAATTACAGTTGTTATTTGAAAATTTAATTTTCCTTTTATGTCAACTAGTTTAATGCTACTGACTGAAAATTTTCCTAATTCCTGGTTAAGCAAATCAATCTAGATTTTGGGAGTGGTATCTGTGCTTAACTGAACTGTTTATTATGGGACTTCTAAAGGCAATATAGAACTCTCGCCTATGACAGAAGCTATTTAGTAATTACTTGTAATCACTAACAGGTTGAGAACAACCTGGCTGTATTTTAACATTCCTGAATTACAAATCGCCAGTTTCATTAAAATTCCTTTATGGTGTTTGAAAGTAAATGAACTCTAGATTTATAGGTCCAAAAAGGATCTCCAAAGGTCCCCTATAACTCTTCTTAAATAGCACCATGCCTTCATCTTCTCCATTTGAGCATCTACCTTCAGAAAAACAGATTTCCTGAATAATCAGCCCCCTCTTCATATTGATTGACCACAAAATTATTGTGCTCAGAGGCTAAGTTTTACTGAAAAGGGAAGTATTAAACAGTAACAGATGACCCTCCCCCTTAACCTTTGTTAGCTGGGTAGTCTTAGGTAGAGAGACCTGAATACTAATCACCCTTAGCTTCCTCTCCTTCAAGACTTACCCCCTAAAAAATCCACTAAGTTATTCAAGCTTTCCCAGTGAACATCCAGCTTCTACCAACACTTTACCATAACCTGCTGGAAAAGTTTGTATGTCCTTGGCTGCCGGAAACCGGTCCATCCTTGCTGCTTGACATAGTCGCTGCAGGAAAGAAACATCGGCACAGCATATGTTTCAAGGGACCTGGCGTACATGGCATACTGTTCTTAATATGTTTGCTCCCCCTCTTAGCGCTATGTGTTTTAAACAGGACCACCTCCCCAAGAAAGGTTGTTTCCCCAGGTTAGGGATTAACAGGAATAAGGAAGAGAATAAATCAGTAAATCCCCCTAGTATTACAGAAATACCATGTACTACTTATGAAGAACTTGGACTAAGACTGTTGGCAATAAATTTGGGACTTGTTGGGCCCACATCCCCGGGGGTCTGCCCATCAGGGAAGGCACCAAAGCCTATACCCCTGGAGACCCACCAACACAGGGCAGTCCCAGAGAAGGCAAGCAGTGGGGTTGGGAGGACATAACCTTTACTGGGTAGGATAATCTCCTTCAGTCACTTCCTTGTAGCTTATCAGTAGAGCAGTGACCTTGGAATAGTCCTTATAATGGAACACAGACATTAACCTAGACAGGATTAACTCAACAGAACTAGATTAACAAATGCCCTAACCTTTGGAATAGAATGGATAGGATTAAAATCAACTGGTAGGTTTTATCAAGGATTCTGTTCCTATGGGCTGGCGCGGGCCGCCGCCTTCCACTGCAGAGCTGGGGGCTCTCAGCCACGGAGCCTGGGTTTGGACCCCGGGTCGCAGCGGGGCAGGGCGGTTAGCGCGCAGGCCATTCCTCGGGAAGCCTGGGTTTTTTTAAAACCTCAATCTTGGAGGTGAAGAACCAAGATGGCGGCATAGGTAAACACCGGAGATTGCTGCCTCGCACAACCACTTCAAAAATACAACTAAAAGACGGAACAGACATCACCCAGAACCACAGGAAGGCTGGCTGAGGGGAAATTCTTCAACTAGAAGGAAAGAGAACAGCATACCGAGACTCAGAGGAGGCGCAGTGCGGAAAATACAAAGGTGCGGAGGTGCGTGCGGAGTGGGCTGGCGGCTAAGGGCGCGGTTGTCTGTTTCAATCCGGAGGGAGTCTCAGGCTCTGAGCTCCAGTTCTAGGCGAGTCTCTAGGGACCCAGACTCAAATGGGAGAAGCGGGACTGTCTGGCATCAGTCGGAACTCAAGGGCAGCTTTCTCTCTGAGGTTTGCTGCGGTTGCTGGGACTCTGAGAGTCAGAGCCTCTGGGGACGGGACTGAGAGCAGCCATAACTGCTCGCTCCGCCCACCCTGTTGATCCCCTGGGACCCGTCCCGCCCAAGCCCTGCACAGAGGCATTTGCCAGATAGCCTCAGGCAAAGGCTAGATTAGCACCTCCCCAGAGGACAGAAGTTCTCTCACTGCAGACACAGCTGATTCTCAGAGCCAGTTGGCCTGGAGGCCAAATCCCCCCCCCCCCCCCAGTAATACCTACAACAATCAAGGCTTAACTACAACAAGACTGCGCACAAAGACCACTAGGGGGTGCACCAAGAAAGCATAAAAAATGCCGAGACAAAGAAACAGGAAAGGAATGACAGGAATGGAGGATATAGAGCTCAAAACCACACTTTTAAGGTCTCTCAAGAACTGTCTAGAAGACGCTGATAAACTTAATGAGATCCTCAAGAAATCTAATGAGACCCTTGATGTTGTGGTAAAGAACCAACTAGAAATTAAGCACACACTGACTGAAATAAAGAATATTAGACAGAGTTCCAACAGCAGACCAGAGGAGTGCAAGAATCAAGGCAAAGATTTGAAATGTGAAGAAGCAAAAAACACCCAACTGGAAAAGCAAAATGAAAAAAGAATCCGAAAATACAAAGATAGTGTAAGGAGCCTCTGGGACAGCTTCAAGCGTACCAACATCAGAATTATAGGGGTGCCAGAAGATGAGAGAGAGCAAGATATTGAAAACCTATTTGAAGAAATCATGACAGAAAACTTCCCCTACCTGGTGAAAGAAACAGACTTACAGATCCAAGAAGCACAGAGAACCCCAAACAAAAGGAATCCAAAGAGGACCACACCAAGACACATCATAATTAAAATGCCAAGAGCAAAAGACAAAGAGAGAATCTTAAAAGCAGCAAGAGAAAGAAACTCAGTTACCTACAAGGGAATACCCATACAACTGTCAGCTGATTTCTCAACAGAAACTTTGAAGGCCAGAAGGGAGTGTCAAGAAATATTCAAAGTGATGAATACCAAGAACCTACAACCAAGATTACTTTATCCAGCAAAGCTATCATTCAGAATTGAAGGTCAGATAAAGAGCTTCACAGATAGGGAAAAGCTAAAGGAGTTCATCACCACCAAACCAGTATTATATGAAATGCTGAAAGGTATCCTCTAAGAAGAGGAAGAAGAAGGAAAAGGTAAAGATACAAATTATGAACAACAAATACACATCTATCAACAAGTGAATCTAAAAATCAAGTGAATAAATAATCTGCTGAACAGAATAAACTGGTGATTATAATAGAATCAGGGGCATAGAAAGGGAGTGGACTGACTATTCTTGGGGGGGAAAGGGGTGTGGGAGATGCGGGAAGAGACTGGACAAAAATCATACACCTATGGATGAGGACAGTGGGTGGGGAGTGAAGGCAGAGGATGGGTGGGGCGGGAACAGGGAGGAGGGGAGTTATGGGGGGAAAAAGAGGAACAACTGTAATAATCTGAACAATAAAGATTTAATTAAAAAAAATAAAACCTCAATCTTGAAAAAAAAATAAATAAAAAATAAAATAAAATCAACTGGTATAAATACAGATGTAACAGGACAATAAAGACCGAACCTGGCGAGAATGTGGCTAGGCTGCTGATCAACTGAACGCTGCCTCCATATCATTCCTTCTTCGCCGACTCCATCCACACCACACATTTGGGAACCCCTGGACCTGCTGGGGATGGACCCCAACACTTGGCTGCCAATCCGCCATTTCACTCACAGAGCATCAAGCCAGTCCCATCCTTTGCCCACTTAGTACTAAAGAAGCTGTGGTCTTTTTCACCCAGGTTGTCCAATTTGTTGGCATATATAGTTATTCACAGTATTTTCTTACAATCCTTTGTATTTCTGTGATGTCAATCGTTACTTCGCCTCTTTCATTTCTGATTTTATTTGAGTCCTCTCTTTGCTTATTGATGAGTCTGGCTAAAGATTCATCGATCTTGTTTATCTTTTCAAAAAGCCAGCTCTTGGTTTCATTGATCTTTTGTATTGTTTTATTAGTCTCTATGTCATTTATTTCCAATCTGACCTTATTACTTCCTTCCTTCTACTTACTCTGTGGTTTCACAGGCGAGTTTTAACAAATATTTAAAGAAAAGCTAACACCTATCCTCCTTAAACTATTCCAAAAAATTCAAGTGGAATTCCAGGCTCTTTTTACAAGGCCAGCATTATCCTAATTCCAAAACCAGGTAAAGACACTACAGAGAAGAAAATTATAAGCCAATACCCCTGATGAATATAGATGTTAAAATCCTCAACAAAACATTAGCAAATTAGACCCAGCAATACATTAAAAAGGTCATACACCATGACCAAACAGGATTTATTCTAGGGATGCAAGGCTGGTATAATATTTGCAAATCAGTAAATGTGATAAATCACATAAACAAAATGAAGGATTAAAATCACATGACCATATCAATTAACACAGAAAAAGCATCTGACAAAATCCAGCACCCATTTTTGGTAAAACTCTCAACAAAATGGGAATAGAGGATCATATCTCAATATACTAAAGGCCATCTATGCGTTACGTGCAAAAAAATAAAACTAGACTACCAACTTACACCACACACAAAAATAAACTCAAAATGGATAAAAGACTTAAATGTAAGTCATGAAATCATAAAAATCCTAGAAGAAAACATAAGCAGTAAAATCTCAGATATCTCATGTAGCAGAATTTTTGCCCATACATCTCCTAGGACAAGAGAAACAAAGGAAAAAATAAACATATGGAACTACACCAAAATAAAAAGCTTCTGCACAACAAAATGAAAATGGAACCCACTGTATGGAGAACATATTTGCCAATGATACATCTGATAAAGTATTAATTTCCAAAATATATAGAGAACTCATACAACTCAACAAAAAGAAGACAAACATTCCAGTTAAAAAATGGGCAAAGGAATACACTTCTCCAAAGAGGACATACAAGTGGCCAAGAGACATATGAATAAATGCTCAATGTCACTAATCATCAAAGAGATGCAAATTAAAACTACAATGAGATACCACCTCACACCTGCCAGAATGGCTACCATCAACAAACAAGAAGTACTTATGAGAGTGTGGGGAAAGGGAACCCTAGTATACTGCTTGTGGGAATGCATACTGGTACAACCACTATGGAAAACAGTATGGAATTTCCTCAAAAAATTAAAAATGGAACTGCCATTTGATCCCACTTCTAGGAATACATCCTAAGAATCCCAAAACACCAATCAGAAAGAATATATGCATCCCTATGTGCATAGGAGTGTTATTTATAATAGCTAAGTTCGAGAAACAGCCCAGTGCCCATCAGTAGATGAGTGAATACTAGCTCTGGGACATTTACACAATGGAACACTATGCAGCTATCAAAAAAGAAGAATCTCTTACCTTTTGTGACAGCATCAATGGACCTGGAGATTATTATGCTAAGCAAAATAAGCCAGTCAGAGAAAGACAAATATCACGGATTTCACTTATATGTGGAATCTAATTTTAAAAATTATAGGCTTGGATGCATAGAACAGACTGACAGATCTGAGAGGGGAGAGGTGGGGGGGGGGGCATGGAAAGAGATTAACCAAAGAACTTATATGCATATATGCTTAGCCCATGGACATAGACAATAGTGTGGTGAAGGCCTGGGGTAGAGCAAGGGCTGGGTAGAAGGGGATAAAGAGAGGGTGAGAAATGGAGCACATCTGTAATACTGTCAACAATTTTAAAAAAAAGAAGCTGTGGTCTTTGGTGGTTAACCAGTTACTGCCCAACACTGTTCAATCAGAGATTGTGTCAATAATGTTTACAAATTTTCCTCCCATTCACTTTGTGGGGGATCCACACTTGTAGTGAACCAAGGTTGCTGGACTTGGATGACTTTTGGGTTTCAGCTAGGGAAGAAGGGCGGGGTGTCACTTTTGAAACAATAGCAATGCTGCTAAAAAACTGGAAGCAGATTTTTAGGCAATACTCTTTATTTAGCCAGGACTCACCCACATTGGAAAAGAACTTTCTATAGACTCCATATGAAGATAAAAGTTAATATTCTAAGATGTCAATACCAGCTGTGTGTTCTTTAACAAGGACTATTACCCATGGTGTTTACCAATAGCAATGAAATTCATTTCTTTCTCTCCCCACCATCCCTTTCCTTTTACCTCTCCTTTCCCTTCCCCTCCTCTCCCTTCTGTCATTCTTTCTTTCCTATTCTAAAAAAAACAAAAACAAAACACTCTTCTTTCTTCCCTAAATAACAAGATGCTACACACTGCATTACTTCCAGAACTAAATCACTATCTCCGCCAAAACCGGTTTGGCTCAGTGGATAGAGCGTTGGCCTGAGGACTGAAAGGTCCCAGGTTCGATTCCGGTCAAGGGCATGTACCTGGGTTGCGGGCACATCCCCAGTGGAAGATGTGCAGGAGGCAGCTGATCGATGTTTCTCTCTCATCGATGTTTCTGACTCTCTATCTCTCTCCCTTCCTCTCTGTGAAAAATCAATAAAATATATTTAATAAATAAATAAATAAATAAATAAATAAATAAATCACTATCTCCTAGCTTCCTGCATGTCCAAAGGCTAGTAATGAACTGCCTTTCTTTTAGAAAAGTTTATAACACCAGCTGGTTAACATCTATAGACTTGTGTGTCCTCCCTCCCACCACCCCTTATCCCTCACTCCCATCCATTCAATTTCTACCCTCCCAACACAACCCTGGTGTCCAAAATGTATCACATAATAGACTTTCCATTCTTTGACATCCAAATTGGGAACCCGAGTCTCAGTTAAGATGGTGTTGCACACCATTGGGTTATAACTGTCATCATCACAATTTCAAGTCACTTGTCACATTCAGTTGCTCCAGTTTCATGATGTTGCCATGCAGAAGACCGGAAACCAAGGGCAGATGCCTCAGCTTTTTAGAAGTGCTTATAAAATGATGATGCAACATGAGATTTTGAAGTGTGAATAAAATTTCTAAATAAAGGAAAATCTCCTGACATATATCAGGAACAATTTATTGTACCCAGTGAACTGAGAGCAGCTAGGGCATCATTTGTTGCAGTTTTACAGCAGGACTATTTTTGAAACCTCTTGCATTTCCTGTACTTAGTTTCTCCTCAGCTTTCTTCTGTAAATAAAAATTTCAGGGATTTCCATAAACCCAAAGACAGAAGAAGTTGCTACCTGATATCTAATAGTTGCATTTTTGAAGTCACATAGATGTCAGACACCTTAATGGACTTCTGACCTGGTCAAGAATTCTAGAAAATGCAATTCTTTTTCCTGGCTCGCAAGGCTCACCTCCTCCCCAAGTCCATCCAGAAAGCCCCACCATCTTTCAATCTCCTATAGAACTTACCATTTGTACCACTCATTGACCACATAAAATGTTTCAGGATACCAAGAAACCTTAAGAGCATCCACCACTATTCCCATCTGATGTTGGCATCTCCCCCGCCTCACCACCCAGGATCCAACTAGTGATAAACTACTCCTGAGGATGAGAAATTGACTCCTTCCTTAGATGCTTTATGATAATTTACCTCTTTACTATTTATAACAACACATATTTACTCTCAGTAGATAGTTAAGGGAGAAGACAACAGAGAGAAAATAAAAATAAAATCTCCCCATAATCACCATACTCAGGAGGAATTTTGGTTATCAAACAGTATTAGAGTGTTATCTCATTATAATAACAAAAAGTATATATATATAAATATATACTATCCTATATAATAAAAGGCTAATATGCAAATCGACCAAATGGCACAGTGACCGGTGGCTATGATGCACACTGACCACCAGGGGGCAGATGCTCAATGCAGGAACTGCCTCCTGGTGGTCAGTGCACTCCGACAGGGGGAGCACTGCTCAGCCAGAAGCTTGGCTCACATCTGGCGAGCAAAGTGGTGGTGGCCGGAGCCTCTCCTGCCTCCACGGCAGCACTAAGGATGTCCGACTGCCGGCTTAGGCCCACTCCCTATGGGTCTAAGCCGGCAGTCAGACATCCCCGAGCGCTCCCGGACTGCAAGAGGGCTCAGAGCAGGCTGAGGGATCCACCGGAGTACACGAATTTCGTGCACCAGGCCTCTAGTAGGACCATAATGGACATTTTTATGGCTAAAGCTTTGTGTGCAGCCATGATATTTTTAAGATAAATTCTTAAAAACATAATAAAAAATTTTAAGTTGTCTAATAATAACACAACAATACCATTAATATTAATGACAAGTATTCCTGGAAAACACTATTTGCCAAGTACTCTCTCAAGTACTTTATATTTACAAGTCTCAGGACATCCTCATTTTTAAAATGAAGAAGCTGAGATATCACCTCACATCTATAATAATGACTATTATTAAAAACATAAGAAATAACAAGTGTTGGTAAGGATATGGAGAAAATTGGTGGGAATGAAAATTGGTGCTGCCACTATGAAAAACAGCAAGGAGGTTCCTCAAAAAATTAAAAATAGAACCACCAGATGATTTGGCAATTCCGCTTCTGGGTATAAACCTGAAGAAAACGAAAATACTAATTCGAAAAGATATATGCACACCCATGTTCATTGCAACATTATTTATAATATTTAGAATATGGAAACAACCTAAGTGTCCACGAATGGATGAATAAAGATGTGGTATGTATATTATTCAGCCATAAAAAAGAATGGAATCTTGCCATTTGCAACAACATGGTTGGACCTTGAAGGCATTATACTAAGTGAAATAATCCAGACAAAGAAAGACCTATACTATATGATCTCACTTACATGTGGAATCTAAAAAATAACGACAAAAATAAAAAGAAAACAAGCTCATAGATATAAAGAATAGATTGGTGGTTGCCAGAAGTTGGAGGAGGAATGAGTGATGGGGTCAAAAGATATAAACTTCCAGTTAATAATACTGAACTACATATTTGAAAGTTGCTAAGAAAGTAAATCTTAAAAGTCCTTATTACAATAAAAAAAGAAAAAATTGTAACTATGTATGGTGAGGATGGTGACTAGACTTACTGTGATTACTTCATAATGTACACAAATATCAAATCATTGTTGTACAGCTGAAACTAATATAACATTATACGTCAATTATATCTTATTTAAAAATACATTTTTAAAAATTAAATTTTGCCCTGTCTGGTTTGGCTCAGTGGATAGAGTGTTGGCCTGCAGACTGAAAGGTTCCAGGTTCGATTCCAGTCAAGAGCATGTACCTTGGTTGCGGGCACATCCCCAGTAGGGGGTGTGCAGGAAGCAGCTGATCGATGTTTCTCTCTCATCAATGTTTCTGACTCTATCTCTCTCCTTTCCTCTCTGTAAGAAATGAATAAAATAAAATAAAAATTATTAAAAAATTAAGTTGTGTCCTGCCAAGTTAAAGTGGCTTGGGAAACACCCTGAGCTTTCCACAGATCTTCTCCAACAAAGCATGAAGACACTAACCAATTAAAAACTCACTGGAAGGACTTAACAGCAGATTGGAGATGGCAGGAGAATCAGTGACCTTAGACACAGATCAACAAAAATTATCTTAAGATCAGAAAGAGAAAAAATGTTGGTAAAAGATAAAAGAGCCTCCAGGACCTGAGGGACAATATGAAATTGTCTAATATATGGTGTAATTGGAGTCCCAGAAAGAATAGGGTAAGAATAAGGCAGGAAAAGTATTTGAACGAAATAATAGACAAAAACTTTCCTAATGTCATTAGAGAGCTTTGGGGTTATGAGTTGCTCCTAGAATGGAAGAAATGCCTCTGGACACACATTTGGAAAGAGCTAAACTCCTGGATTTTTCAAGGAGGTAGCAGGTGGGAGGAGAGGGGATGAGAGTGTACTGTCAGCTGTTGATGTAAAGGACTTGTATACACAAAAATCACAGAAAAAGCCAAAGCCTCAGTGAGCTTGAACTTTTATAGAATGACAGCTTCAGCTACTGAGTAGCTACTCCGGGCTGTTTTTTTATATTTTATTCACTCACATAATTCTTATGAAAACTCTGTAACATAGGTATTATTATCCCCAATATTCCAGATATTATCGCAAAGGCTAGGAGAGGTTCAGTAGGTTTGTCCAAAGCCACACATCTGAAGGGGTGGAGTTGTGATTCAAACCCAATGCTGATTCCAACATCTATTCTCCTAACAACTATGCTATCCTACCTCCCCTTTAAGTTGCTCTTTGACGATGTATCTTCCCTTTCAAGGAAGCCTTGGGTTCCCCGAGTATATAAACGCAGGAGGTGGCATGGTCCATAGCCCAGAACCCATAAGCTGAAGGAAGAGGACTTACCTGGTCTGGAGATCCCACAGTGCACAGGACCACTTCAGGGCTTTCAAAGGCTGCTGAAACTCAAAAGACTCCTGTCTATGAAATAGGGTCCCATAGAGTTTGCATTTCCAAAGGCTCTTTTCATCTTGAACTAATCAAAATGTAGAGCACAAAACAAGGGTCTAAATCAGAGTAAGCAGCTGAGTCTACCTCTTGGCCCTGGCCACTGGCAGTCTGCTGACTTCTGCCCTGGACAACCACATCATGTTAACCAGAAAACCACACCAGCGAGAGGCCTGCATTTGAGGACAGTACACAGGCCACACAGGTGCCCAGGTGCAATGAATACGTAGATGCCCAAGAGTGAATAAAAGCTCCAAATCCATTCAACAGCAATTTGTTGAGCATCTATTGTATTTCAGGCACTGTTCTGTTTATCTTGCTAGAATAAACATAAATTAGAGCCAGCATTCAGAATCTATCTGGTTCCACGCAGAGTCCACAGAGGATGTGCCTTTCAGGAACATCCTGGTCCTGGTGGGCACAGACCAGTGCCTCATGAAGCCTGGCGTCATCACCACCTTCGCGCACACTCTCCACCGGCAGGTGATAAAGTGTAGCCTGAGCCCTGTCCTTAGGGTCTCCCTGGAGGCCAACAAGCTGGCTGGTGGCGGGTCTGAGGCAGCTGGCCACGCCAGCGAGCACTCCTCCTGAGGCAGGGGTGGAAGCGGAGGGCCAAGCGATGCACATGGAGATCTGCCCGAAGGTCCTGGAGAAGAACCACACACCTGCATCCCGATCAAGAAATCCGCCCTGGCCATCTCCTGCTGCGAGGCTGTCAGCTCGTGCCCAAGTCCCCCAACAAGCACCACCGACTGGGCATGAAGGGACGGCCCTTCCCCAGCAGCGTGGCCGAGGACACCGCCAGGGGCAAGGTGTCCGCTCCCCAGGCACTCAGGCAGCAGCCCGCCATGGCCCAGAGTGGGAGTGGGGCCTGGCCGAGGCCCGCAGGATCTGGTGTCAACGTCCTCACCGCTATGGCCAAGCGTGTGCAGTACCTCATGGAGACCATGGACGGCACGGGGCGGGCTTCCGTGGGCCCCCAAAGGCGGGGCGCCGTGCGAGGACGTGAGGACGTGCCCGCGGGTGTCGCTGCACGCGGACGCCAGGGAAGTCCTCCCCGGATGCTGAGGGCCACCGGCGCCTGGTGCTCAGCTCCCGGTGCCGTCCCTTCGCGGAGACCCGGCGTCTGTCACCAGGGCCGGTGGCATCTACGGTGTCCTGAACGGGAAGCGGGGCGCGTCTCGGCAGAGTTCCGGATGGTCGATGGACGCCCCGTGTCTGTGGTGACGCCCGCCCACGGGCAGCGGGTCCTCCGGCTCCACCGCCACCCCGAGGCCCCAGGCCTCCGCCAGGCCCGTCTCACCGCGGTAGAGGCTGCCTGCGGCGCCTGCCGCCACCAGTCACCCAGCCTGACGGCAAAGTCCCGAGGGAAGGCATCGCAGCCCCAGGCGACTTCCCGGACAGACCAGGCCGCTCTCCCCGCAGCCCCTGGGACACCGGGACACCGCAACGCCTGTGCCCGCCCCCACCCACCACAGCGATGAGCCTCGCAGGCGCCTCACGACCTCTCGGCCTCTCGCGAGACTGTCGATGCAGAGAGATGCCCCACCCACCTGACAGGTGTCTGGCGCCCACCTCGCGCAACGCAGCAGGAACACATGATGCCAATTCTTAAAACTTGCATTTTAAGATCTCAGGGACAACAGAAATGTCCTCGCAGCAAGCACGTATTAGGCCGGTGGGGTTGGGGGTGGGAGAGGGGATGGGACAGCCAACACTTTTTCCCCCATTTATTCAGAAACTCGAATGTCCAAAAAATATTTTTAAATAAACGCACTGAAAGGTTTATTTGGGTAAATGGCCCACAGTGGATTTTCTTCCAGAAAGGGAGTAAGAACGAGCAAATAGACGTTTCTCTGGAGGGAAACTACAAGGCAGGAAATCTTGGGCGGTGTCACCGTAAGCACCTCCAGCTACAGTAGTGCCATCGGAAAAGTAAATTTATTGTGGTGGTGACAACAACAACAAAAAAGTATGGCAGAGATAGAGAGATGATGGGCAACATAAGGAAACAACTGATGCACACAGAGGTTCTAAGCACAGAGAAGGAAGTAACTCAGCTTGGGGATGAAAGAGTAATTCACTCACACATCCCACAAACATTTCCTAAACACATACTGTGCATGTGCTGCAATGGGCCAACACCTGGACCAATGCATTTTCCAGCAGAGGAAAACAGAGACATTTCAGGCAGAGGAGACCACCTACACATAGATGCCTGAGTGATCATGACGTGTTTGAAGAAAGACACCAAGTTTTGGAGAATAAAATTTAAAGGAGGAAATCAGCACATGTGGCTGAAGTACGCAATAACACATACTATATGTTGAGTATAATAATTCATAAAATGCATAAGGTGCCATAATTCATACTATATGCAGGAAATAGCATAAGTTTTGTGTAGGTTCACACCCCAGACCCTGTTTATATATATTAGGTGCTTGATAACCATCTTAAACTGCTGGTAGGGTCAACATGCTTACACCCATGGCAGTGCCTGACCTGACTGGCCTCAGCCTATGACCCTCTTGAAAGGGTGTCAGGTAACCACCTTTCTCTCCTTCAGGCTGAAGGACCTTCAGTTGGTGGTGGCTCTTTCTAACCCAGCAAAGGGACTGGTGCCATCAGATAGAGCATGACTACCTCTCCCTATACTAACTTTCCATCTTTCCTGGACTCCACTGGGAGAAGACTTAGGTCATTCTTTTCCTGAGAAATTTGTGTACAACCCAAAGCAGTAGAGAGTTATAAAAACAAACAAACAAACAAACAAACCAACCCTTAACATCTTTTATTTCAGAAGAGAACAAACCTTCCATATTTAGGGATTTTAGAAAGTATCTTCACGGCCCTGGCTGGTGTTGCTCAGTTGGTTGAGTGTTGTCCTGTGCACCAAGAAGTTGCTGGTTCGATTCTTGGTCAGGGCATATGCCATTGCAGGCTGAATCCCTAGTAAGGGGCATGCAGGAGGCAGCTGATTGATGGTTCTCTCTCATCGATGTTTCTTTCTCTCCTTCTTCCTCTTCTCTCCCTCTAAAATCAATAAGAACATTTAAAAAAAAAAAAAAAAGGAAACTATCTTTATGAAGGCTCACTCCCTTCCTAATTCATCGTGTTAAAAGAACAGGGATTTTTACCAGTTGATGTAGAAAGAGTTTGAAACAGCCTAGGTGTATTAGTTTCCTAGGGCTGCCATAACAAAGTACCATAAACTGAGTGGCTTAAAAATGACAGAAACTGATTCTCTCACAGTTCTCAAAGCTAGAAGTCTGAAATCCAGGTGTCAGCAGAGTTGGTTCCTTCCGCAGACTCTGAGGGAGAATCTGTTCCATACTGCTCTCCTAGCTTCTGGCTGCCACTGGCAGTCCATGGCATTTCTTGGCTCACAGATGCCTCAGTATGGTCTCTGCCTCCATCATCCATGCTGTTCTCTCTGCTTGTGTTTTCACATCACCTTCTTATAAGAACACCAGATCTATTGGATTCAGGACCCACCCTACTACAGTATGACTTCATCTTATCTTAACTAAAGCAATGACCCATTTCCAAATAAGGTCACATTCTGAGATACTGGTGGTTAGAACTTCAACATATCTTTTGAAGGAATGCAATTCAATTCATAATACTTGGGCAAATTGGAAAAGACCAATCCTCACAAGAACACGAGTTGCATGAGAAATGGAACATTAAACGCCTTTGTTGGAGGGGGATACAGGGGCAGCAGCATTCTGAGGTTGGAGGCAAGTTTTACTTAAATGAGAGAGAAGGACATCGCTGGGGGTTCAGTGAGCATCAGAAAGAAGTGCAGGTTAAGGAGAATACCAAGAAAAACAGAGAATAAGAGCATCAAAAGGGACAGCTGGTCAGGGGGTTTTGTTGATGGGGTATTGGCTGAGGAGGCTGGAGATCTGAGGCTTGGGGATCGGTTTCCAGAAGTAACTTCAGTGCACTTGGTTGTGTGGAGGCAGGCTTTTGCAAAGTATATTAGAGTCAACTTAGAATTTGCTTTAGAATGGTCTGGGTGGTAACCAGCATGCATAAGTATAAAAGTATGCCTGTCATGGGAAAACAGGAGAACACAGTGGCCAAAACCGAGGTTTGGCATTGGACAACCCAGGATGAGACCAGGCCTCTCTGTCACTTAACAATCACTTAATTTCTCTGAGCCTCAGTTTCCTCCTCTGTAAAGTGGGACAATCCTAAGCCATATGTCAATTGTGTGGATTACATGAGGTAATTTATGTATAACATCCAGAACATAATTTCACATAGTAGATGCTCAATAAATGGAAGCCTTTTATATTAGAAAATAACTTTTATTTGCAATAAGAATACAAGGAATTCCTGCATACCTTTTACACAAATTCACCAATTGCCTACACTTTCCATTTTTCTCCATTTGTTATCCATGCATGTTTCTATAAATATACACATTTCAATTTCAATTTCCATTTCTATTTCTACCTATGATTTTTCTTTACATCCCTAAATTATTTTATATTAAGTTTAAAGATACTGTGTTCCTTTACCAAATAATTCAATGTGTATTTCATAAGGACAAAGAAATTTAACCTGATACAATACTATTGTCCACAATCCATGTTCTTTTTCTAATACTTTATTTTTATAGCAGTTTTAGGTTTACAACAAAATTGAGAGAAAAGTACAGAGATTCCCATATACCCTCTGCTCCCACACATAATTAGCATCACTTGCCAGAATGGTACTTTGTTTTTCACCAAGGACAAACCTACATTGACACAATAATCACAAGTCTGTTGTTTTCCTTAGATTTCACTCTTGGGGTTGTACATTCTATGGGCTTGGAAAATGTATAATGACATATACCTATCAATATAATATACAAAATATGTTTAAAATATATTTTTATTGATTTCAGAGAGGAAGGGGGAGGGAGATAAGAATCATTGATCAGCCGAAACCGGTTTGGCTCAGTAGATAGAGCGTCGGCCTGCGGACTTAAAGGTCCCAGGTTCGATTCCGGTCAAGGGCATGTACCTGGGTTGTGGGCACATCCCCAGTAGGAGATGTGCAGGAGGCAGCTGATCGATGTTTCTCTCTCATCGATGTTTCTAACTCTCTATCTCTCTCCCTTCTTCTCTGTAAAAAAAATCAATAAAATAAAAAAATTAAAAAAAAGAATCATTGATCAGCTGCTTCCTGCACACGCCCTACTAGGGATTGAGCCCACAACCTGGGCATGTGCCCTGACAGAATTGAACAGTGACCTCCTGGTTGATAGGTGGATGCTCAACCACTGAGCTATGCCAGCTGAGCTACAAAATATTTTCACTGCCCTAAAAATCCTCTGTGCTATGCCTATTCATCTCTCCCCATCTCCACTCCTGGCAACCACTAATTTTGTCTCCATAGTTTTACCTTTTTCAATATGTCATATAGTTGAAATTATACCATATGTAGCCTTTTCAGATTAGCTTATTTCACTTAGTAATATGAATTTAAGGTTCCTTCCTGTCTTTTCGTGACTTGATTGCTCATTTCTTTTTAGAGCTGAATATTATTCCATTTTCTGGGTGTGCCACAGTTTACCCATTCACCTACTGAAGGATATCTTGGTTGCCTCTGAGTTTTGGCAATTATTAATAAAGCTGCTATAAACATCCTTTTGCAGGTTTTGTGTAGACATAAGTTTTCAACTCTTTGGGTAAATATGAAGGATCATGATTGCTGGATTGTATGGTAAGAGTATATGTTTAATTCCTAATTTCATAAGAAACCACCAAACTGCTCACCAAAGTGGCTGTGCCATTTTGCATTCCCATCAACAATGTGTGAGAGTAGGTGTTACTCCACATCCTTGCCAGCATTTAGTGTTGTCAGTGTTCTGGATTTGGGCCATTCTAATAGGTGTGTAGTAGTATCTCACTGTTGCCTTACTTTGAATTTCCCTGATGATATAAAATGTGGAGTTTCTTCCATATATATTTTCATCAATTATCCAATAATACCTTTTCTAACTATTTGATATTCCCCAGTCCATCTAATCCTATATTACAATGTGTTGCATTAGTTTTCATGTTTCTTTAGTGCTCTTTAATCTAGAAAAGTTTCTTAGCTTTTCATTGTAGTATTTAACCTTGATAGTTATGAAGTGTACAAACCAGTTATATTGTAGAATATCCCATAGATTGGGTCTGCCTTACGTTGCTTCATGATTATGCATTTTTGTCAGGAAAATCAAAGTAGTAGTGTTGTGTTTTTCTTGGTACATCGTATCAGGAGGCACATGATGTTAGTTTGTCTGTTCTTAGTGATTAACTTTGTTCACAGCTAATAGTTTAGCGATTAACTTTGATCACTTAGTCATCTTTTTTTCGTTGTTATTATTATTAAAAATGTAATAAGGGCTCTGTTTTAATATGATTCTCTCTTTACTGCCAATAAAGTCATTACGTTTCCTGTAACCTTCATGGATTAGTACACCTGAATTTTTATTTTCCACACTAATCACGGAGCAAACAAAACTGGAACAGAAAATGGTCTTTCTGGGTGAGCCAGTAGGAGGTAGAACTTGGACTTGTTGAGTTTGATCCACTAAAGGCCCAATTCTAGGAAAATTGCTCTCCATTTTATTTTATTATTATTATGTTTACTCTTCACCCAAGAATATTTTTCTATTCATTTTTAGAGAGTGGGAGAGGGAAAGACAGAGAGAAACATTAATGTGAGAGAAACACATTGATTGATTGCCTCCTGCATGCACCCTGACCAGGGCTCAGGCCGGGGAGGACCCTGCAACTGACCAGAATCGAACCAGGGAATCAAACCTGGGACCCTTCAGTCCACAGACTGACACTCTATCCACTGAGCAAAACTGGCTAGGGCAATTGCTCTCCATTTTAAAACAATCCCTCTCATACTCTACATTTATGTTTTTACTTAATTTATTTCTGAATTTATTGTGATTGCATTTATGTGCTCCCCCTGACGACTCAGGATTCTTCTCAGGGAATGCATAAGCACAGAACCATCTGAGATGAGGTTTGGGACTTTCATCTTTCTTTTAGGAAAGCTTGATTCAGTTACATTATTATTATTATTATTATTATTATTATTATTATTATTATTATTTCAGAGCTCCTAACTTGAAAACTAAAAGTCTTATCTGGGGCTGTGCTGAGCCTTCAGTCTCTGAGGGAACATGGAGTTAGGCTTTGGGATCTGTGCTTCAAGTATGAAAGAATTATTTATGGTCACAGTGTTTGAACAAGCAAAGGGAAACCATAACCTTCAAGCTTTATTTTGGTGGTGCTGTGTATCATTGAGTGGGTGGAAGGAAGAAGATTTACCTTTAGTTCAGATGAAATATAACTAAAAAATAATTCATATCCATTGAAAAGGTCAGCTTTGTATCTCTTGCTTAAGTTTTTCAGAAGAGGTAGCGCCTTGCATTTGATTTTCCTGAAGAAAACCTGATCGTGCACATTTGAACATACATTTGTTTTTACAGAGTACAGTCTAATGCAAGCACACTTTTCATTCACTTCACCACTAATGAGCAAAGATTATAATTCATATCCCTGTAATAAAGCTATAGCAAAACACTGCCAAATACAGCCATGTCTAACTATTATGGCTGTCTTTAAGCTTAGGGAAGAGCTGCAATAGCTAGCACTATAATTAGCAGCTTAATCAGTCTGACTTAGGAAAACACACCTCTGAGTACTATTCTTGCACTGAACATCCAGTAGATGACTAATTGCTAATTTAAAAATTCAGAACCATGACTCTGTAGAATGTCTATAACAGTATAAAATGCTAATTATTCATTAAGAATAAGATGGGCATCTATTGCATGTCTCCAACGTACTAAAGGTTAACGTTAAGGGTTTTATGCAGACCATGTTCATAAATTTAAAAATTGTGCCCATGAATTTAAATCCTAGTAATTCTGCTTATTAAACTCCAATTATATCTTTTCCCTTAAAAGGCAGTTTACAAGTAGAATATTATTGTATTCATTGACTTGTGATTCCTTATAGGTGCTGGCCTGATTTTCTATTTCCCCTTCTCACTTAATATTTCAGTGTGAATGGGGGACTATTACAGATATTTCAGACCACTTTCTTTCTTATGCCTCCAAAGGGCAGCCAGAGATATGTCTGCCATCCAAGCCCAGCTCTAATGCTCTACCTAAAGGAACAGGATCCCCACACAACCTGTGACTCACTTTGGTACTGGTGCCCAGGAAGGTGACGGCTCTCCTCCCCAAATGGGGCTGAGCCCACTCCAAACTGGTTCTTGGAGAGGCTTACATGGAGGATACATTATTAAGGATTGCTGCTATTTCCCAGCAGGCTCTCGACACCAGGCTGGCTAAATTTCAGGCCAGGAGACTGCCTTCTATCTAAATTTCCCTACAATTTAATATTTTTTAGAGAATTAGTATGAATTTATTTGAGCCAAACTGACAGCACTTGCTGGGAAGCAAAATCTCAATGGAATGAGAAAATGCTCCTTCCACAATTTCGACTTGATGAAATGTAACTGTCCTTCCTAAGGCATTTGGCCCTACAGGCAGTTGAATTAGTGGCAAGTCGTTTGTAATAGGAAGATTCACAGGATATTCACTCATTCTGCAAACATTTATTAAGTGCCTGCTGCACACCAGTAACCAGGAGGACATGAAATTGAAAAACATCTGGTCTCCTTTCTCCTGGCAGTTTCATCTTCACAGATTGCGCCTGAACCTCTGTAGGAAATGATGGTGCTTTGCCAGGTAGGGATGAGGTTCCTAATCATTCAAAACCTCATAGAAAGAAATTGTACAATCCCTAAAGATACTTATTTCAATTGTTGGTACTCTTCATAGCCAGGAAGTTTTCATGTATTCTAATTCAGAGTTTCTCAGTCTCAGTACTGGTGACATTTTGGACTGGATAATTTTTTGTCGTAAGGGCAGTTCTGTGCATTATAGGATGCTCAGCAGTTTCCCAGGCCTCTACCCACTAGGTGCCATTAGTACCCCTCTCCCCTGTTGAGATGACCAAATGCCTAATATTCCCTGGGGGACAGAACCACTGATCTAATTTGAACTTATTCTTTTACAGCGTGATGCCCTATTTTATTATTGTTTTTGTTTGCTATAGAGACAGAATAATTGGTCACCATTTTCTATTGAATAATATAAAGAGAAGCCATTTTAATTTTCTAAACAGATATAAACAACAATTCATCATCCTGTGACTGGATGTCACTATTTTTAAGTGAACGACAATAGTGTAACAATGGACTGAGTATTTCAATTTCTTATTGACAAGATTCCTAGTTCCCCCTTTTTTCCACTTTTTCACTATTTCCTTAGGCAGGAGTATCAAGGACCGATTTCTAACTGGCTTTCATTTTGAAGTCAGTGATTCTTAACCATTTTCTTATGAGCATTTGGTATGCAATTCAGTAATAGCTAGGGAGCCTCCCCTTAGGAAGGTGTGCACGTGCACATACGTGTAATTTTGCACATAATTTTAGGAGATTCAAAGCTGCCACCTCTCCAAGCCCTTTCCTTGACCCCAGATTAAAATTCTGTATTTTAAAACTAGTCCTAGTTCCTTGAGTTCTGGTTTTGTGAGGTGACAAAATAAAGCAAGCCTGAAAAGACTGTTCTGTTCTAGGTCAATGCCCCCACCACTGTTAACCTTTTCCCAAACATCCTATTCTCTTGTCTCCCTTGTCATTGCTGCCTCTGTGTTTTTGCCAACCCATGATTGCTCTTTGCTTTAATTACTGATTTTGATAGCATAGAGTCATATTACTCAACAATAGGAGATTGGATGTGTCCCACCTTCGCTCCTGCCTACCCACCACCCAGCAGCTGCTGAAGAGAACCTTTGAGGCTAATGTAACACTGCTGTGAGCTGTTCCCTCATTCGCCTCTTTAAACTGTCTCCCCTGGAGAGAGATGGGGGGGGGGGGTGATCACATGCACAAAAGCACTGGCGAGCAATCCAAATGATTTCTTGGAGGGAATGAAGGAAAATAAGTATATTGTCAAACAAACAATTTCTATATATCTATATAGACACTTCTCCAACATTCCCCAATTTCTCCAGTTCCCCAATTTAGCCTCTCTTTCCCTTTGAGGCACAACACTCTAGTTGAAACCTGCAGGGAAAGATGGAGAGAGATTATGTGAAAGTCAGAAATGAGAGACCATGTGGCCGGTTTAAGGAACAGAAAGAAATACAGTATGACTAGAGCAGAATAGAGGAGGCTAAAGTAGAGTGGGGAGAAGGAAGGATGGGCAATGGAATGAGAAAAGGGCCCGAGGCAAGCAGGATTTCTTGGAGGGCATAAGAAAAATGATGGAGAAGAGTTAGAAGACAGTGGAGATAATATGGATGAGAGATGATGGGAGCCTGAACTAGGATAATAGCAGGAAAGATAGAGAAGCAAGGGCAGAGCTATTTAGGGTGTTAAACTAAAAAATAAACGAAAAAAATATTGGCCACAGGAAAAACAAACCCAGAAGCCTGTATAAGAGTAGGGCTTGATCAATGGGATGTTACTGTGACAGAGATGAGGACACCAGGATGATGTCCTTAATTTTTGGCTTAGGCACGGGTGTAGATATTAATACCATATATTTGTGTGTTACCGAAAAATATTCTTACAGCTCTAGCCAATGTGCTCAATGGTTAGAGTGTCAGCCCATGGACTGAAGGGTCATAAGTTGGATTCCCAGTCAAGGGGACATACCTTGGTTGCAGGCTTGATCTCTGGCCTCTGTAGGGGTGCGTGTGGCAGGCAACCAATCAATGTGTCTTTCTCACATCAATGTTTCTCTCTCTCTGTCTCTCTCTCTCTCTGTCTCTCTCTCTCTATCTTCCCCTCCTCTCTCACCTCCACTTTCTCTAAAAAATCAATGGAAAAATATCCTTGGATAGGGTTAAAAAAATTCTTACAAATTATCTCCAAATTAAAATGTTAATATCAATTTATCTATTTATATACTTATGGTTTAATTTGCCCTTGTCTGGTTATAGGAAGTGTTCTTAGTCATCTATTATCAGTGAACATGTTTACTTGTGTAAATGGATCATTATGGGGCATACACAGTGAGAATTATTATCATGGCATGATGTCATAAAACAAAGATCATTAGACAGTAGAAACACTGGAGATTCTAGTCATTTGAACAGAATTATGCTTCTAGCTGCAAACAGTCCTTTGGTTGGGGAATTATTAAACATAGGTTAAAAACAAGAGAGGAACAAATAATAAACCACAAACTATAAAAATGAGAAAAGGGAAATAGTCATAAAGCATAGAGATAGTAAAAGAAAAAAATATTGGCCACAGGAAAAACAAACCTAGAAGCCTGAATAAGAGCATGCTTGTTTTTGGCTGGTTCTAATTTCAGGCATGACTGCTGGAAGTTCCTCCATCCCCAAATGCCTAGAAATGATTTTCAGTCTCTTTTTTGACAGTACACATACAAACAGGAGTGATTTCCTGAAAACCCCATATATTTTAATTCTGAAGGACTAGGTTCCACATAAGTTAAATACTTATTTTTTCAGATATTAAGAAGAAGCTAGAATGACAGAGAAGCAGTTGCTTTTTCTCTTTAGCACAGAGATAGGGAGAAAAGGCAACCTTATTTCTTTAGTTAGAGTTGTGGGCCCAAATGCATGAAAATAAAACATTAAAGTTTCAAATTTGTTTAGCAATTTATGAATATATAGAAATTATGATTGGATAAAAATTCATAAGGATTTCACGTGAATCAGTTATAATTTTGTTTTAATTAGTTGTTCATTTTGCTTTGGTCCACCACAAAGTTATTTTAATTGGCATGTATTCTTTGTCTTGCATGAAAGGATGCTATTGAAATAAGGGTGTAAACTATTTTGGTGATCATGGGATGTTGTTATAAATTCTGACCTTCCATTGCTCAGTATAAATTTTATAGGTACTCCTTGGGGAAATTTTGTTCACGTATAACTGCCTGCAAAATTTCTGCTGAGTTAATTCAATGAATCTTTACCTAATCAAGTTTCTCTTTCTTTTCGTTTTGGCCACCAGGAAGGTCCATGCACGCTTCTGTGGCCCAGTAATAGTCATTGTGGGGCATAATTCTCATGAATGCTTCAGTGTGGGGTTTTTTTTTGTCTTAAATTGTATACGGGCCAAAAAGAGCTATAAATTCCTTGTTTATAGCCCTAATAAAATTGTAAGAACAAAAAAAACCACAAGTATACAAAATTTAATGCAAACAAAATGGTAAAACTAGCCTTAAGTGAAGAAAACAATTCCATGTTCCTGAGTCTGATACCAGGTGGGAATGTTTTCCACTGCCCACTTTAATCACTATTTAAAATACCCCCAAAAGAACACAATTTCACTTTTCAAATTATTGATTGAGACCCCACAAGATTTAATCCAACTGAAAACTTGTATTTTGCTAAATGAAGTTCTGGTTACCCAAATAGGGCTCAACTTTGCTAGATTATAGAATTCTACTCTGCCCACCTTGACCTTATTTTTAATCTATAGACCTGTGGTCATGTGTTTCTTATTTGTAGACATAGAATCCTTTGCCAAGTCAATAAAAGCCAGAACCATGCCATCCTTAAAAGGAAACACCAAGGCTCATATACATTTCCTCTGAACTAAATGAATGTAAAGTTGACAGAAGCAAGATGATCTCCAGCCACAGAGGCCATATGAGAGAAACATAACAGGGTAGAAACAGGTCAAAAGGCTTGAATGCCGCCCTGCCTGATGTTGCTCAGTGGTTAAAGTGAGGGCCTGCCCACCACAGGTTTGATCCCGGGTGAGTGCAGGAGGCAATCAATAGATTTGTCTCTCTCACACTGCTGTTTCTCTCTCTCCCCCTACTCCCTCCTCCCCTTCCATGCTCTCTAAAAATCAATGGGAAAAAAATCCTCAGGTTAGGATTAACAAAACAAAACAAAACAAAACAAAAAAAGGCTTGAATGCCACCAAGGCAAATAACAGGTCAGGAAGTTCAGAACAGTACAGCAGGGCTGAGCAGATTTTATTTATTTATTTACCTAATATAGTTTATTGATTTTTTACAGAGAGGAAGGGAGAGGGATAGAGAGTTAGAAACATTGAAGAGAGAGAAACATCGATCAGCTGCCTCCTGCATACCTCCTACTGGGGAGGTGCCTGAAACCAAGGTACATGCCCTTGCCTGGAATTGAACCTAGGACCTTTCTGTCCGCAGGCTGACGCTCTATCCACTGAGCCAAACCGGTTAGGGCAGGGCTGAGCAGATTTTAGATAACATAATCTAGGTTTAACAAGATATCTGGTAAAAATGTAATCTTTCTCATCTCGTCTGGTTTGAACAGCTGCTCATTTCTTTTGAACAAGGAGAGTGAACTGAGAGCCATCTATAGAGATCTGAACAAAAGTGATTGTGAGTAGTTGGTAGGGATTTGGAGCAGTGGTTGTTCAATGCAATCACCTGGGGAGCTTTAATAAACTCCTGGAGTGGGGCCCAGGCAAATGTGCTTTAAAAAAAAAAAAAATCCCTCTGCCCTAGCTGGTTTGGCTCAGTGGATAGAGTGTTGGCTTGCAGGCTGAAGGTACCAGGTTTTATTCTGGTCAAGGGCAGGTCAAGGGCACATGCCTGGGTTGCGGGCTTGATCCCCAGTAGAGGGCATGCAGGAGCAGCCAATCAGTGATTCTCATCACTGATGTTTCTATCACTCTCTCCCTCTCCCTTCTTCTCTGAAATCAATAAAAGTATTTTTTTAATTTTAAAAATTAAAAAAAAATCCCTCCCAGGTGATTCTAATGGGCATCACAGATTTAGAGAAATCATTGAACAGGAGACAAATGACCCTTTATGGAGCAGAAAAAGCAACAGCGGTTCTCAACCTGTGGGTCGCGACCCCTTTGGGGGTCAAACAACCCTTTCACAGGGGTCGCCTAAGACCATTGGAAAACTCATATATAATTACATATTGTTTTTGTGATTAATCACTATGCTTTAATTATGTTCAATTTGTAACAATGAAAATATATCCTGCATATCAGATATTTACATTACAATTCATAACAGTAGCAAAATTACAGTTATGAAGTAGCAATGAAAATAATTTTATGGCTGGGGGGTCACCACAACATGAGGAACTGTATTAAAGGGTCGCGGCATTAGGAAGGTTGAGAACCACTGAATTAGAGAGAGTCCTGAACCCACAAGTCCACTGAGGGCCACACGTGCAGAATAGGCTGGGAATTTTATGGAGTTCAAGAAGAAGAGAAATCCATTCTCTTCCATCACTTAATCTATATTCCATGACCTTGACTATCTTATCTGATAAAGCACATACCTCACAAACCTAAAGAGAGGAAAAATAATTAGACGATTTTACAGATGGACAAGCATGTCTGTCTCCAAAGCATTACTTGCAGGGTGCTGTGGCCCAAGGAAGGCATAATTAGTTACCACTTTGAATCAGGTTAAGCAAGTCGATCAGCTTTGGGGTAAGGTGGGTGGGGAACACCAGAGCCTGTTTCCTATTTGATCTGCATGATAACCTAGAAATATGGACCCCTCTGTACCATTACAATAAAGCAGGTTCATGCATAACCTCTAGTTTTTACAGCCACCTTTAGTTGCTATTTATTTTACCAAGCTATTCATCTTTCCCCTATTCAGAAATAGAGCCTTCATTTTTATAGCACTTTCATGAATATTCATTTATTCTTAAATATCTTAGAAAGCATTCCAAAAGTTTAAGTGTCTGATACCAATAGATGCATGTTGGCATCTGCACAGCTGACATATTAGGAATTTTTTTGAAGCATTGAATAATGAATTAGATTTTGTCTTTACTAGCACTGAGTTTTCATTTAAGTTCTGTCAGTGACTGCTGACTTCTAAGGCATCATGAGAAAAATAATCCACCTAGCACTGATCTTTCCAATTGATATTCATGAGCACCTGAAATAATCTGTCAAATGATACAGCCAGATTCTTAGTGAACCAGCTATCCCATGGGTCTTGTCTTCCCACCAAGCTGGAAAAGGGGTCCTACCCTTGGATGTCTTACATATGACTCCAGCTTGACAAGGGCAGGTGATGATGGTAAGGCTGGTTCCCATGAGAAGTGCTGTCATGGTAAAGGCCAATAGCCCACAAAAGCTCTGATCATGCTGATGAGAAAGGAAGCCATTGGCAGCCTAAGGGGAAAACTGATCTGATAGTAATCTCAGAGCATTGATCCCTCATACCTGATAAATTACAGTGTGGGGGTTGTCTCTGTCAGCCAAAGAGGCATTTCATTTCATCATTCAAGTACACATTCTGTGTCAGGTATGGGGGGGTTACTCATTGGGTTTTCATAGTATACAAAAGCCCTCACCCAAGATACAATTGCTATTAGAGCTGGTGGAGGAAGGGACTACTCTCATTTATCACTGCCCTGCTTGCAGGATTCATTCATTCATTGGCAAGCTTGTTCTGAGAACAATATCAGACACAAAGAAGAATGCTGCTCCCCTCCTTTGTTCCTTCCTTCCTCCTTTCCATCTGTCCTTCCACAGATATGTAAAGAGTATCTACTGTGTCTTATGTGCTAGAGTTAAAATGGTGAACTAAGCTTAAGTGATATATTCTAGAACAGGAATTCTTAACCTGGAGTCCATAGACACCCCTTCCCTTGAATCTGTGGTAGGTTGTACTGGGTGCTCTGGGATATAGAATCTCTGCCTGCCAGTCTAATGGAAGAAGTCAGAGCCAACCACACATAAGGAAATACATAACCAAAATTATTTCAGTTAGAGATCAGACCTAAAGAAAATGCATCAGGGTACTGAGATAAAGAGTGAATGCCGGGAGATGCTGTGGGACATCTAGGGGGTCAGGGAGGGTCTATCTGAGGAAGTGACATTCATGCTGACACCTGGAAGAAGAACATAATAGACAGAAAGGTCAAAGGCCCTGCGATAGAAACAAGTAAACCACCCCCCCCCCCCCCCCCCGTTCCCTTTAGTCCAAGAATCCAGACCACTTAATTAGTGAATTGTTTCTCTGCTTTGGGAGAAAGAAACAAATCACAGGAGTCAGGAGAGGAAATTGGAGGTGGTTTGAGAGTCAAACTGTCACAAGTGGCCTAAGGCAGCAGAGAGGATATAGACTGAGGGCCTTGGTATATGCCATGTGCAGACCCTCTGTGTGGTGTATCTGAAGGTCGGGGGCACCTCCATACCTTTGCACCACCCTAAGCCTTTCTTAGACCAGTTCATCATGGTCTGCCTTTCAGACAATAAGTTGCTATAATCAGAAGTCCCTCCTTGTTCCTAGAGAGGATCCATAAAACAATTATCGCTTGAAATCATGGACCCTAGTCCCGATTTTCAGAGGCCAACAGCATTGAAATGACCTCTCTACTCTAGGGATGAAAGAATGTCAGCTATTTGCCTCCAAGTCACATCTCAGTCTTACCTACCAAGACCCCTTGGTGGGCATAAGAGGTCTGCTCATCCTGGCTTCTCCCAGTTGAATCCAGGGAAAGTTATTCATTTACTCTCATGCCTTTGACCTTTAGGAAAATTACCTTTTCCTAAAAAAAAAAAAAAAAAAAAAAAAAAAGACAGCAAAGCTCCTGACAGCAGCCTCTAAGACAGTGGTTCTCAACCTTCCTAATGCCGAGACCCTTTAATACAGTTCCTCATGTTGTGGTGACCCCCAACCATAAAATTATTTTCATTGCTACTTTTTTGCTACTGTTATGAATTGTAATGTAAATATCTGATATGCAGGATGTATTTTCATTGTTACAAATTGAACATAATTAAAGCATAGTGATTAATCGCCAAAAAAATATGTAATTATATGTGTGTTTTCCGATGGTCTTAGGCGACCCCTGTGAAAGGGTCGTTCGACCCCCAAAGGGCGCGACCCACAAGTTGAGAACCACTGCTCTAAGACCTCACTTGTAGCTTATTAAAGTCTACAAAAATCCTACCCAGTGGCTATTAAACAAGCTCATATTTTTAAAAAACAATAATTTCTAGGGCATATCACAAGGTCACTGAACATTCAACCTAACACCCTATAATAAATGTTGGCTAACTTATTGCACAAATGCCATAAAGGGTGCAGGCAACCACTTTTATTGAAAAGTAGACCAATTGCTCCTATCAGAATATCTTTCCTGATACTTTTAAATCTTCAGTTGCCTTATTCTTGTTCATAGTATTCCCCACACACATACTTAAAATGCCAGATGAAAATCAGTGAGGGTTTGACATCTTTTATAAACGTTGCTAATTTCCTTCCTATACAGTTTGTATCTACACTTAATCTGTGGTCAGATGGTAGCTGATGGTCACACAACAGACCTAAGCCACTGTGAAATCATGCATAATTAAAGAAAAAAAAATTTTATCTATTGCACTCCACTTAAAGGAAGACAGGAAAGTGGATTAGTAAATGTTAGAATATTTTCCAAAATCAATAGTTTAGACAAAAGGACTTTCAGCAAAAAGTTTAGTTATAAAGAAATTCCTAGTGAATCATCAGTGTAAAAGTTTTTCCTTCTAAAGTGATATTTAAAAAGAAGCCTGGGGTAGAGGAAAGAGCCTTGGACTTGAAATCAGTTGATATAAGTTCCAGAACTAGCTCTGCCACTAATTGTATCCTCTGAGCAGATTGTATTTTGTACTATTTTGTCTCTCTGGGTCTCTGCTTCCTTATCTGTAAAATTACTGGGTTAGAAGAAATATTTCTAAGACCCTCGTGTAGCTCCAAAGCTCTATGAATCTCTGTCTGTGTGCACTTAGGCAATAGATTCCTAATGGGACTTGATCCCAGCAAATATCTTGACATTTCCAATGTGGTCTATTAGGCGGTGCATGATTACTATGACAATCATACGGAATAATTAGGCAATTGGTGGAGTTTCTTTATTTAGAGATTTACTAAATAAAGAATGCCATGCCCATTATATTTTCTTTCTTTTCTGTGCCATTTGACCTAGCCTCGCTGGGGTGATTTGTATCATTTCACATGGAACATCTCCTAGGAATGAAGTCCTCCCCCCTACCCCATAAAAAAAAGTAAGGGAACGAGGGGAGCAACACTTCCCATGTGTATTCCAGGAAGCCTCCCCCGTGAGAGCCCCACTGTTCTTCATTAAACTTTTTTAAAAGGATTTCCAGAGCAAAGAAATTTAGAGAGTGCACCATGATTTTTCCTTCATGAAGCTTTACAATGGACATTAAAGAGCATGAGAAGTCTTGCAGTAAAAATTCCTAACTATTTTCATTTAAATCAGATTTTCCAAACTCATTTACCTGCAACCCCCTTTTTCATAATATCTGCTACCATCCATGGAACCAGTGCTATGTGGACACGCTTTGGAGTACAGATCAGAGGCCCAAGGAGACATTTTCACTGGGATGCCCACCTGTAGTGAGCTGAATGGTGACCTCCAAAAGATATTTCCACGTGAACCTCAGAATGTGAACTTACTTGGAATAAGGGCCTTTGCAGAAAAATTAAGTTTAAGATAGTGAAATGAAATCATCCTGGATTAGGGTGGTCTCTAATCCTATGGTGAGTGTCCTTATAAGAGATCAAAAAGGACACACGAAGACACAGGGGCGAAGACCATGTGAAAACAGAGGCTGTAACTGGAACTATGCCGCCACAGCCAAGACAGCTTGGAGACACCAGAAGCTGGAAGAGGCAAGGAAAGATTCTCTTCTAGAGCCTTCAGAGGCTGTTGATACCGTAATTTCAGACTTTTGGCCTCTGGAATGATTAAAGAATAAATTTCTGTTGTTTTAACCTACCCAGTTTTTGGTAATTTGTTATGGCATTCCTAGGTAACTAATACATCACTCTTACCTTCCTTTGCTACCACCTACTAGCTGAGTCATTGGTACAAATTAATGCCTTTGATTACCATTTTCTTCATCTTCAAAGAGAGAAAAAAATATCTACTCTGAACGTTGCCAGGATATTTTTGATTCTTGAAAGGAAAAATGAACACAAAGGTGCCATTTAACTAAAGAGTTCATGGATATGAACCTGATAACCCCCATCAGGCTATCAGGTCCAGCTACTAGGGTTGGGCAATCAAGGAGAGACAGGATATGGAATCAGAGAACATTGCTGGTCAGATCTTACAAATGTCCATGTATTCATTCACCATAAAATGTTCCAGGGACTGTCAAAGGCACTAGGGATACAGAATCACACAAACATATCAAACCCCTGTTCTTGCGGAACTCACATAGTCTTTGAGGGAGTTAAATAATGAACACATAAGTAACCCATTTAATGTGTCAGAAGTTGATGGAAGGCATCTTGGGTTCTAGTACAGCCTACGGCCCTCACTCCAGTAACCACTGATTTAGCACACCTGGTGGTTTCAGCCTCGAAGATGGCCATGGGATAATGTGCTTAATAATAGCAATGTGGTGATGGAATCGGCACCTCCCATAAACACTTTCCACCTGGAGAAGATCCTGAAAATAAATAATTTAGTGGAACTTGAGCCATTTATCTTTGATAACAAAATAAGCAGCTATCCAAAGACAGGTGACTCAGTAATTCCACTCTTAGGAATAGACCCAAGAGATAAGAAAACACAGGTCCATGCAGAAATGAAAGAGTCATTCAAACAAATATTCATACACAAATGTTCATAGAAGCATTATTCACAATTGCCAAAAGGGGAAAACAACCCAAGTATCCACTGAGAGATAAGTGGATAAACAAAATATATATCCATACAATGGAATATTATTCAGGCATGAAAAAAATTTAGGTACTGATATATTCTATAATATGAATAAAACTCAAAAACATTATGCTAAATGAAAAAAGCCAAATACAGAAGGCCATATATTGTATTATTCAATTTATATGAAATGTCCAGAATAAGTAAACCCATGAAGACATGTTGGGGTCTAGCCACAGCAGGTCCAGGGGTTCCCAAAGGTGTGGACGGAGTTGGCGAAGAATGAATGACACATAGGCAGCGTTCAGGTGATCATCATAGCCAGGTTCTGTATTTTATTGTCTTGTTACATCTGTACTTATACCAGTTGATTTTAATCCTATCAATTTCTATTCCAAAGGTTAGGGCATTTCTTATCTCCATTCCAGGGAGTAAAGATTATGTAGTTTAAGCGTGATTGTTCATAGTTAAAGTGATTAACTACCCGCCTGGCACTTAGTTAAGGGGTTTTATTCCCTCCCTAACTTCAGGGAAAAATCCCCACCTAGGGAAACAACTTTCTCAGAGAGGTAACCTTGGTTAAAACACATAGTGCCAAGAAGGGGAGCAAATATATTAAGAACAGTATGCCATATACGCCAGGTCCCTTGAAACATATGCTGTGCAGATGTTTCTTCCCTGCAGCGACTGTGTTAAGCAGCAAGGATGGATTGGCTTCTGGCAAAGACAGAAAGCAGATGGTGGTTGCCAGGACCTGGGGGAAGAAGCAAGTGGGGAGTGACTACTTAATGGGTACAGAGTCTCCTTTTGGAATGAAGAAAATGTTTTGGCCTGTGTGGGCCTTTTATGTTGCTGCTGGTCTGGGGGTGGGAAGGGCAGGAACATGCCAGCACTCTCACTATAAGTATGGGGTCCACTATTGCTCAAGTTCAAAGCCAGAGCCCTGCCAATGAGGAAATAGGAGACATGTTCTTACCTAGTATGGGATTTGGCAGGCTCACAGCTTGCAGTGGCAGGGTTGTGGCAGGGGTGGAAAATGAAGTATCTATGACACAAAACAAAGAACAAGAGTCTGGCCAGGAGTTGAGGATCATTCCAGAGAGGGTGATGACATCTCCCTTGTGAAAGCCCACGTCTTGAACTACCTTCCCTTGTGTGGTGCCAAGGAAAGTTCATGCTAGCCAACACCTCTGCCTTTGTTCTTGCATTGTGATTCCTTTCTGAGATTTTTCCCTCTCCCTTCAGTAAAAAGCTTCACATGCACATTGCAACACAGCATGTTAGGAATAGTGGGTATCAGCTTCCTATTGCTGCTATAACAAATTACCACAAACTTAATGACAAATAATATAAATTTATTATGTACAATTCTGTAAGATCATCTGATGTATGTCTTGCTGGTCTAACATCAAGGATTTGGCAGGACCATGTACCTTCTAAAGCAGTGGTTTTCAACCTTCTGGCCCTTTAAATATAGTTCCTCATGTTGTGACCCAACCATAAAATTATTTTCGTTGCTACTTCATAACTATAATGTTGCTACTGTTATGAATCGTAATGTAAATATCTGATATGCAGGATGGTCTTAGGTGACCCCTGTGAAAGGGTCGTTCGACCGCCAAAGGGGTCGTGACCCACAGGTTGAGAACCTCTGTTCTAAAGGCTCCAGGGAAGAATCCATCCCTTGCCTTTTCCAGCTTCTAGAGCAGTGATGGTGAACCTATGACACGGGTGTCAGAGGTGACACACGAACTCATTTTTTTGGTTGATTTTTCTTTGTTAAATAGCATTTAAATATATAAAATAAATATCAAAAATATAAATCTTTGTTTTACTATGGGTGCAAATATCAAAAAATTTCTATATGTGACACGGCACCAGAGTTAAGTTAGGGTTTTTCAAAATGCTGACACAGCGAGCTCAAAAGGTTCGCCATCACTGTTCTAGAGGCTGCCCACATTCATTGGCTTGTGGTCTTTTTTTTTTTTTTTAATCTTTTAAGCCAGTAATCAAATTACTCCAACATCATATCTCCTTCTTTTCCATTATCATATCTACTTCTCTGACTTAGGAATATACCCAAGAGATATGGAAACACAGGTCCATGTGTTTCTCCCTATCCTATATTTTAAAGGATCCTTGTGATTACATGGTGCCCACTTTGGTAATCCATGATAATCCCCCCATTTATAGGTCCTTAAATTATTTACAGCTGCAAAATTCCTTTTGTTATATAAGGTAACATATTTATAGGCTCCAGGAATTAGTACATGAACACCTTTGGGGGACATTATTCTGTCTACCACAGAGTGGCTGGAGAAGGAGACAACTGCTGTGCACAATCATGATGACCATCAGCAGAGAGACCCAGACCTGGAGGGTGCAAGAGAAGAACAAAGTGAGAGAGCCCTAACTTTTTTATTATTCCCTAAATTAGAAAAAGCTACTCTATTAAAATAGAAAAGGAGGAGTCCAACAATATGTGATTATAATAAGAAGAACTAACCGGTATGAAGCATTTACTAGGTGCCAGTTTCTCATACAAAAAAAAAAATATATTGTATGTGATATTATTATAAAATATTATATTATATAATATAATATTTTCCACATTATATAAATGAGGAAAGACAGATTATTATTCAGAGAATAATAGAAATTACCCAAAATCTCACAGCTACTAAGTACTGCAAGTGGCATTTGAATTTAGTTCTATCTGATGTGAGAACTGAGCTCTCAACCTAGTGTTGTATTAGAGTGGGCTAACTGCTGAGCACCGTCATACCAGAAACTTTAGCTGATACTTGGGCTGTTTTCCCCTTTTGGCAATTTAAGTTTGGCAATTCCTTCTAAAGTGATATTTAAGAAGAAGCCTGGGGTAGAAGAAAGAGCCTTGGACTTGAAATCAGTTGATTTATTTCTTGTTTAGGTAGCAGTCCAATGTGGATATTTGTGGGCATCTTTCCCTGGGGTGATTCTGGTCCTAGGCTCCTTCCACATGTGGCTCTGCTATCTGCTAGGCCTCAGGGTCCCTTGCTTCCAGAGGCAGATAGGAAAATAGGGGATGAAGAAAGCATGCCTGTTTAACCACCTCCTTCCAGAAGAGCTGTATCACCTCTGCTCACATTCCATGGGCAAAAGTTGGTCATATGGGCCCATCTTGATGCTGGAGGCGGAGAAATCTGGCTTCTGCCTAGACAACCACTTCCCAGGAACAATGCTACACGCTGAATGGGAAGCATAAATGTGGTAGACCGTTGATCATCTCTGCCATGAAAATACTGATACATGAATGAATGAATCAATGAAAGAGAGAAAGAGAAAAGAGGAAAGAAAAGAAAAAGAAGGAAGGAAGAAAGGAAGGAAGGAAGGGAGGGAGGGAGGGAGGGAGGGAGGAAGGGAGGAAGGGAGGAAGGGAGGAAGGAAGGAAGGAAGGAAGGAAGGAAGGAAGGAAGGAAGGAAGGAAGGAAAGCAAAAGGAAGGAAAAAATCTTGTTTCTCACATTCCTACAAACAAAAATAAAGGATGCTATCTGTATAAATGTGTCCACTGGCAGGAGGAGAACTAACTAAATCACCTAAGTAAATAAAAGAGGATACATGCTTGCTAAGGTCTCTATAGAGTTATCAAATGGCATCAAGATATTTTATCTTTACTGAGAGGACAAGTGTACAGAGACATCCAGTTGTGTGTGTGTGTGTGTGTGTAACAAGACCCCCAATGTTTTGCTGGACACTTGGATGCCCATTGAAGACTATATTCCAACCATCTTCAACTCTAGTTGTAGCCAATGTGTTCCATGCATGCCGGGGTCCAACCCCAGCAGGTCCAGGGGTCCCCAAGGTGTAGACGGAGTCGGCGAAGAAGGAAGGACACGGAGACAGTGTTCAGTTGATCAGCAGCCTAGCCAGGATCTCCAGCCAGGATCTCCAGCCAAGTTCTGGTCTGGATCTCCAGCGAAGTTCTGCTGTTTATTGTCTTGTTACATCCGTATTTATCCCAGTTGATTTTAATCCTGTCAATTTCTATTACAAAGGTTAGGGCGTTTCTTATCTCCATTCCAGGGAGTAAAGATTATGTAGCTTAAGCATGATTGTTTGTAGTGATTAACTACCCGCCTGGCACTTAGTTAAGGAGTTTCATCCCCTCCCTGACTTCAGGGAAAAATTCCTACCTGGGGAAACAACCTTTCTAGGAGAGGCATCCCCTCCCTGACTTCAGGGAAAAATTCCTACCTGGGGAAACAACCTTTCTTGGAGAGGTGACCTTGGTTAAAACACACAGCGCTAAGGGGAGCAAACATATTAAGAACAGTATGCTATATACGCCAGGTCCCTTGAAACATATGCTGTGCAGATGTTTCTTTCCTGCAGCGACTGTGTCAAGCAGCAAGGATGGACCGGCTTCCGGCACATGCAATGAATGTAAACAGAACTGCAACATGAGACTTCTGACGAAGTGTCCTCAAAGAAAGGGGGCTCCTTTCTTCCCCTTCTTCTCCTTCCTCCAGGTGGAGAGGTTGAAGAGCCCTCTTAGATCATGAATAGATTTGGTGGAGGAACAAGCTAAAGAGGGAGCCACAGTCCCTGCTGATCATGAGGTTGCCAAACCAGTCCCAGATTGCTCAAATCCAGATTTGGTTTGCATGAGATACACACATTTCTCTCATGGTTAAGCCACCACTGTTAACCACTGTTTCCTAACACCTGCAGATGGTTCTGATCCTGACTACTACACAGGACTGTTTCCTTTTATCAGAGTATCAAGCAAAACACACCATGCATGACTAAACCACAACTATTTCTGCAAATCAAAGGATTCGCCTGGAAACCTCATTTTCATCACTGGCGTTTCTGCCTTCCCACCCTCAGTCACCTCAGCTGGTGTCACTGATGGCAAAGCCTGCTGGGCAAGCTTTGCAATGACTTGACAAACAGGAAGTAATCAAGGGTTTTCTCACAGGCCTTGCCCACAAGTTGCCTCACTGTCAAGCCAATTTTGCTGCTGAGGGACTCTGGTGGGTTGGGTTAAAGTTCAATAGTAGAATTCATTCCAGACAACTCTCATCTTCTGGGAAATTGCAGCTTCCTATTACCCTTGTCCACCTGTAAGGACAGAATATCAAAAGTGACCCAGTTTCTACTGACACTTCCACACTGAGATTTGTCTTACCTAATACCTTTCCAGTTGGTTCTGCTAACCAAGATAACCTGCAGTTCTGGGGTGGAGGCTGACACAAGGCAGGCTCCTGCTGCTGCACGGCGATGATATTTCTGTGGAAAGTTTTGCTTGTCTGTGAGGAACGCAAACTCTCAGTTTTGACTTCTGTGGAATTTCAAAGCTTCAGGACACAGTCCATTGGCTCCAGTTCCTGGCTCCAGGCAAGGCCCCAGTGAAATGGCTGCTGACTTTTTCTTCTTTGCAATAGTATTTGACAATAAATGCTTAGAGAAAGTGATGCATCTTTATGGACCATCTCCCTAGACAAGAAATACACATGTTCACGCAACACAAAATTTGCCCATAATTTCCTGATATTCTAGGGCCCCTGAAGTCCATCCATGAGTCCAGAATCCCCGTTAGGAAGTCTTGCTTTTGAAGCCAGAGCAGATTTAATAACCTCTAAAGTCATTTAATTTCCCCTTTGAGAGAGATTTCTCCCTTTGTCCCTCCTAAGCAGAATAGACCAAATCAATTCTAGAGCTTGTTCATGGGTTTTACTCTTAGTTATGACCAACAATGAGAGAAATGCAACACACCCTCCCCACTTTCTGTTCCAAAGTTCTTCATCTGAAATTTAAATCCCAACTACCTCTGCTTTCCTGACTTATCTCACACAAACAGCCCACATGCAGTCACGTTGGACTGCTTATTTGCAGTTTCCCAAGCATCCCAAGGCGCCTTCTTCTGCCCTCTGTCTTTGCTCAGATAATTTCCTACCTCTAGACACCTCTCATCCATCACTGTCTGTCAAAGTACCACTCCTTCATCAAGACTCTGGGGAAAAAAGAGATTGCTCTATAAAGTTTTCCCTCAACCCTTCCTTTGTGCTTTCAGTCTGAGCCTGAACATCTGTTATAGAACATATACCTGCCATAATGGATTATTTAGTCCTCCACGCAGCAGAGTATTTGAATTATTGAGTTCTGGAATAAGAATGATTGGGTGTCAATCCTGGCTCTGCCTCTTTCTCACTATGTGACCTTATATATGTTTCTTAACCTTTCTGTGTTTCAGTTCTCTCATTGATAAAATGGACACAATAAGCTTAAATGAGCTAATCTATGCAAAATTCTTAGTGTAGTGTCTGGCACATTGAAAGCATTTTATAAGGAGTAGTTATTTTTACTTTAGTTAATGGATATTTTTGTCCCCACCCCCTAACATTAAGCTATCAAGTAGTTGAGGGTAGAGTCTGGGTCTTAGTCATCACTTTACACCACATAGAAGCTAGCAAAAATACTTTGCACATAGTAAATAACCAGTATATGATATTTGAATGAAAAATGAATCATCCACCAAAATGTCACCTAAGAACTTCAGACAGCATTGTTGTCATCTATATTTTATGAATACATGAAAGGCCGTGGAACCGTAAGATGGATGTTCTATTGAGACTACAGAGTATTCTAGGTCTTGAAAAAACATCCTGATCTTAATTCTCTGTCCTAATTCTAGGACTTTTTAAAAATATATATATATTGATTGATTTCAGATAGGGAGAGAGAGACAGAAACATCAATGAACTCCTGCATGCCCCACATTGGGGATTGGTCCCGCAACCTGGGCATGCGCCCTGACCGGGAATCGAACTGTGACCTCCTGGTTCACAGGTCGATGCTCAACCACTGAGCCATGCCAGCCGGGCATTCCAGGACTTTCATTCCACCATAAAGACTATGACAAGAATTCCCATCTTCTCCAATTATAATTCAATTCTTATTCAACTATACAGACATTTATTTAGCAACTATTGGGTGCCAAAAACTGTGGTAAGGGGCAGGGTTCAAAGATATCCTTCTTGGGCTCCTACAAACCAGCTGTCTTCCTGGCACTGGAATTCAAGCTTAGGACCCAGATTATATATACATTTTTAAATTCCTTGAGTTTGAAGCCCAATGCCAGATGGCAACTGGCCTGCAGGATTTTCCTCTCTTGTGACAAGGGGTGTATATACCTATGTCAAATGACAGAACAGCATGTCATACTTCATTACAAAGTAATTATAATAATAATAATAATACAGTGGGGCCTTGACTTACGAGTGTCCCGACTAACGAGATACCAGCTGTCTCTCCGCTGATTTTTTGCATTGAGTTGACAGAGTAATTTGAGTTAACGAGCTCCTTAACGAGCTCGGTCTCGGAATGAATTAAACTCATAAGTCAAGGCCCTACTGTATATAGAAAACTTACTAGACCATTTCTGACCACTCAGCCCACTGAGCCGAACCTAATGTACCCCTTGCCACACAGAAATGCTAGATACAATGTAACAAAATATTATCCACATAACCAAATTTGATAAGAAAAGAATGGATCCTCAGGTGCTAAGAATGCCATGAAATCCAGCCAGAGGAGTAAATATGAGCTGATACCGGAAGTCACAGAAGTTTCCGATAGAGTTATGGGCCCTTTAAGCAAGGGAACTAGTTTCCTAACATCTTCAGAAAGCAAACAAAGAAATGTGACTCCAGGCCTTTAGGAGGGACAGAATGGAACTGAACTCCCTGCGTAAACATATCATCTGCCTGGGGTTTTGAGAAAGGAAAAAAAAAAGTCACCTTTAAAAATCAAAACTCTGAGCCTACACCACACACAGTTTGGATATCTTAATTTATAATACTTCAATAATGTGGAACCTCTAGCTGGTATATATATATATATATATATATATACATATATATATATATATATATATACACACATATATATGTATATGTATATATCCCTAACATGCAAATAGACTGAACAACTGAACAACGGAACAACCAGTTGCTATGACGTATGCTGACCACCAGAGGCACACACGGAACATGGTGGGATGGTGGAGCGGGTGAGCGGGGCGCCAGACCAAGGCTGTCATCTGGGCGAGCCTCTGGTGGTTACTCAAAATTCGTTGCTCCTGGGAGCCGTGGTACCACCGGGTGCTTGTACCTGCTGCCGGCACAGGCCCCGTTTGCACCGCTGCTAATCCAGGTTATCTGACTCTAAAGCCAGCCCTCTTTCAATGAAAAAAAGAGAGAGATAAGCAGAGGAGATAGCCAGAGGCCCTGGAGTGAGAGCCAGGAATTCCAGAAACCAGACAGATGATGTGAAGACTAAGGCAGACCAGAACTAAGATAAGAGGGAGTGTTGGGAACCACATCCATCTGGAAGGTGCATGCCACCTAATTATAGCTCTAAATTATTGGTGGTACACGGGAGTGTGGGCTTGGTATTTTTAGGCTGTTTTAATTTTTAAGAGAAGTTGAAACCTGGATTTTTGTATGAAATCATTCTGATTTTAAAATACTGTGAAGCTCAAACAGAACATGTCTGCAGGAGGCATGTGGGCTGTTGATACAAATTTTCAATCCCCAGTCTAGATGAATTCGAGAGCAGCAGGGAAGATGCACTGTCGTCAGTAGAGACATATGCTTCTAGTGTAGACCTATGCATAGAAAGTATTTGGTAGGGCCGCGTAAGTCATCCTGGCAACAGTTATCCAACATGAACTTTGATGGGTCCATGAAAGGAAGAAGTTGGGATCAGTTAATTTATAACCAGCTTTATTTCCCCCAGGATCACTATGTGCTGTTAAAGCAAAGAAACAACAAAAACTGCAGGAGGATAAACAACTTCCATCATGTGATCCCTGAGCATGGCAATGAGCAAGGAACCCAAACGGCCTACACATTACTGACTAGGCCAGTGATGGCAAACCTTTTGAGCTCGGCGTGTCAGCATTTTGAAAAACCCTAACTTAACTCTGGTGCCGTGTCACATATAGAAATTTTTTGATATTTGCAACCATAGTAAAACAAAGACTTATATGTATTTTTTAAAATATATTTTATTTATTTTTTACAGAGAGGAAGGGAGAGGGATAGAGAGTTAGAAACATCGATGAAAGAGAAACATCGATCATCTGCCTCCTGCACACTCCCTACTGGGTATGTGCCCACAACGAAGGTACATGCCCTTGACCGGAATTGAACCTGGGACCCTTGAGTCCGAAGGCCGACACTCTATCCACTGAGCCAAACCGGTTAGGGCAAGACTTATATTTTTGATATTTATTTTATATATTTAAATGCCATTTAACAAAGAAAAATCAACCAAAAAAATGAGTTTGCGTGTCACCTCACGCATGTCATAGGTTCGCCATCACTGGACTAGGCTGTTCTCCCAAAGAAAACACAGTCAAAAGATAAGCTGATGATGACCCTTAACTTAATTCAAATTTCCATTAGAGCATTGTAATCACTTTCAACATGCCAGCAATCATGGGAAAGTTCATCTTTATCTCCTGGTGGGTGCCTTTCCCTAGAGTTTTTCCATAAGGAATAGAAAGATTTCACAAACTGTTCTTCCAAGAGAGAAGCTGTCATCAAATAAATGTCTGCTTCTGTTTCAGTCCCTCTAACTCTGGCGAAGCCTGGAATGGAGAAGTACTTCACAGATTTTCTCAATTTAACCTCCCCCCCTGAACAACAACTAAGTACATGCCTCCGAAATTGCTGGGACATTTTTCCTATGCTGGGACATTTTTCCTCAATTAAATCACAAGCAACTAAGTCACCAAGGCCTTCGGAAAAGTTATTTTGTGGAGCATATTTCTGATTTGAGGTCCTAGAATTTCTCTTATACTCATCTGTAATTTTTAAAAGGCATCAGAAGCCAATAGGAGAACTCAATAACAACCTTTGCATATCCTTGGATTGGGGAAAGAGAAATTATTTGATTGCTGTCCTGGACAGCTGGCATGTTTACATGTATTAGTGAGGCTAGGCTAATTCCTGGAACAAATAACCCAGTATTTTGATTTACTAACAGAATGAAAATTTATTTCTTACTTCTGTCACAGCGTGGGGTGGGGGAACGCTGAGCTCTGCTCCAGTGAATTAATCAGGAACTCAGGATCCTTCCATCTTGTGGTTTCATCATCCTCTTACTCCAGGGGACGGCAAACTTTTCCTGTAAAGGGCCATAGTAAATATTTTAAGTTTTGTGAGCCATATGGTCTCTGTCACAACTATTCAACTCTGCCACTGTAACACAGAGCAACCATAGACAATGTGTAAATGAATGAGCATGCTGTGTTCCAATAAAACTTTATTTACAAAAACAGGCAGTGGGCTTCAGTTTGCCAAACCCTGCTATAAGGACCTTGTTCCTCTCTGCATTCAGACAGTGGGTAAAGAAAGAGTGAGCACTATGGAAGAGGCACATGTAAAATTAATGCCTATTCCCATACAACTGTCATGAGGATTATAAGAAACAATGTTTGTAAAGCGCTTAGTGCAAAGGTCAGTATATAGAAGTTGCTTGATAAATGGCACTGTCATCTTTTTTGTTTTTATGCAGAAACAAAGTACCTTTGGTATTTACAGGAGGAAGTGGTCATACTGAGGGAGATCAGGGAAGGTTACAGTTGATTTTCTGAAGGAGAACAAGATTTTAACAAACAGAAGTAGGGGAACAGCTTGAGCAAATGTGTCGCAGCTGGAAGCATTGTAGGTTTAGTAAGCGTGTGCAGTTCAGTTTGGCTGTTAACAACATGGGGTTATATGAAGGAATTGTGGGACATACATTTGGAAAGCTAAGAATGCTATCAACACCAGGTTTAAAGTTCAGTGCCAACAGAGCCACTGAAAATTGTTGAGAATACATACTACTATACATGCAAGTCCTATGTTCCAAAAATCCTGTTTGTAAATTTGTTGTATGAAACACAGACTATGTGTCCTAACATAGTATATGAAATGGGTGTTAGAGTCCCAGATTAGTCAACAGAAGCTTGTTTATCAGGTGTTTATAACTTGTAACTATCTGCGAAGGAGAACTGTTTTACCCAACCAGCATGCCCAGAAAATTATTCTGCTATAGAGCCATATAAATGCTGCTCTAATTATCATTGTCTTAATCTAAAATAAGCTTTCCTTATAAAGTTCCTCAGTTAATTTATACAGAGATGTACAGCCAACTATTGAAATTCCTGGAAGAGTATGCATAATAAATATAGACACAATTTTTTGCCAACTCATTTGGATACTGAGAAATGATTTGCATAAAGGTAGAACCATGAAGTCAAAAGTGTGTTTAGCTGGGCCTTCATTTCTAGATCCCTAAAAAGAAGTACTTACCCCTAACTGATGCAAACCTGTTGGCTTGTTTGTCAGAACCCATCTGTGTTGAAAGCATTGGCTTTAACTGCCTTCTGTGCAGGAATCCTTTCTTCCACCTGCTGCTGGAGAAACCTGTTCTGGTATTCAAGTAATGTCTACCTAAATTGCAGTTGAGTGGAAGCCTCAAAATTAGAGGACCCAAGACCAGTGCCTCATTCTAACAGTTAATGTTAGTAGTCATTTATTTATTCCACAAATATTTATGAGTATCTGCTATGTGCCAAATACTGCACTGGCAACAGAGGAAGTAGAGACAGTCCATCTGAAACAGTGTTTACACTATCATATTATAATTTATTCCCAAGAGATAATATCTGAGCTGAGATGCTAAAACAAACAGAAGTTTTACAGAGAATGGGAGGCAAACATCTCAGGTAGGGAGATCAGCAAATATCCAAAGCATTTGATCACAGATCATTGTAGCATCTTCAAAAAGTATTTTGCTCAGTGGATGGGTGGAAGTGAAGAAACCTTCCTTGGAAGCCCAATATTGTCCTCTACCCGAGGTAAGTCAGTCAGTCCTTCTTCCTTACAGATCTCCAGTGTGGTTTGTAGTTTTATCCCAATTCTACCTCTGGCTCTCCAGAAGACATGCTGACTTTTTCTGATTTCGTTAAATTAAAAAATTTTAAATCTTGACAATGAAGGGTTTTCATCCTAATGCACAGCTTAAGCAAATGAGATGCTGAATACAACCCCATACCCACACACCCACTGTGAGCTCAGTGCTGGGCTGTGTGCTGGGAAGAGATGCCACTGAGATGTGATTGGGCCACCGAGAAACACTAATCTCCCTGGAGAATCAAGATTTGTATTCAAGAGGTAAATCAGAACCAAGCCAGCAAGAACCAAACTGTCTGATTTGGATTAAAAGTTATACAAGAATTTGGATTGCTCAGTCATTAATGCAGCTGAAGCTCAGAGTTCTGTCTCTCATAGACAATTCTCTGAAACACTTTGTAGAGAGAAACTTTGCTAGTTGACGGGGTTTGAATGTGGCCAACCTAAAGAATTTCTGCAGTTTCCTCCTTTCCACAAGGGTTTGCCTGGCCTAGGAGACACTTTCTTTGCTTACTTCTTTCCTTCTCCTTATCCCACCCCCTTCACTTCCCCTCTCCCCATTGACTGTTTCATATCCAGAATTACAACTAATTGTACAAACTGAAGGAGATTATGAGACTCAAGGAAAGGAGACAGATGCAAGGAATGCTGGGTAAAATCACAGAGTGATAAATCAAAAAGCAAAGTTTCGAGGAGCTGAGCAGATTCTCATTTCTTCACTTTAGTGTGAGAACTATGCCTCAGCTTGCCAGACAAATGTCCCTTTGCCTTCTCTGGGTCTCCTGACCCTTGTCACAGGACCCTAAAAAGGCATCCTCTTAAAAAGGTTCTTTGGTATTAAGTTTATATGATCCAGTATTTAAAGACAGATTTTCCATGCCACTGAAAAGGATCTTATATTTAAATCTCTTCAAAGAGACTGAGACAATAACCTGTAACAAAAATCTCCTCCCAGATTTTCTGGGGACTGTAGTCACCTCAAGAATATCGGTGAAAATGTGAATACTTTAAAAAAGCTCATCAGTGACTCACACATTGGGGCTGATTTTTTTTTTTTTTTTTTTTTTTTTTTTTTTTTTTACTACAGATGCTCCTTGACGTATAATGGGGTTCCATCCTGATAAACCCATACTAAGTTGAAAACATAGAAATTGAAATGCATTTAATACACCTAACCTACTGAACATCAGAGTTTTGCCTAGGCCACCTAAACATGCTCAGAACACTGAGATTAGCCTCCAGTTGGGCAAAATCACCTAACACAAAGCCCCTTTTATAATAAAGTATTGAATATCTCATGTAATTTATTAAACACTAGAGGCCCAGTACACAAAATTCGTGCTGGGCGGGGGGAGGGGGGGTATCAGTATTGAATATCTCATGTAATTTATTAAACACTAGAGGCCCAGTGCACAAAATTCATGCACTTGGGGGGGGTGGTTCCCCTCAGCCCGGCCTGCACCCTCTTGCAGTCCGGGAGCTCTCGGGGAATGTCCGACTGACGGCTTAGACCCACTTGGGGAGCAGGCCTAAGCCAACAGTCGGACATCCTTAGCACTGCCGCAGAGGTGGGAGAGGCTCCCACCACTGCCGCTATGCTCGCCGGCCGTGAGCCTGGCTTCTGGCTGAGCAGTGCTCCCACTGTGGGAGTGCACTGACCACCAGGGGGCAGCTCCAGCATTGAGTGTCTGCTCTCTGGTGGTCAGTGCGCATCATAGCAACCGGTCATTCTGCTGCTTGGTGGTTTTGCATATTAGCCTTTTATTATATAGGATATCACTTTCAAACCATTGTAAAGTCAAAAAATTGTAAATCAAACCATTGTAAATCAGGGACCATCTATATAGAAAAAGCCTCAGATATTTGGTATATCCTTAGACCCAACAATGCTTCTGCCACGAATTTAGGTATAAACATAGATGAAACTATGAAGAGGATCATCAGAGCTTTGTTCATAGTATAAAAAAATTAGAAAAAACTGTAGAGAAATGTTTAATCTATATTATGGGATACTATGTACAGAAAGTGGTATTATAGAAAAATATTAAAGACAAGTGAGATATTTGTAACATATTAAGTTTAAAAGTTGGTTTTAAATTAATATAAACTATATTCTCATGCTAATAGGAAATACAGTAAAAATTGTAACCTCATAAAGTTCACATTCTTCCTCCCTCCACCTCCAAAGCGAACTCAGTCTTTGTCTGCCCCAGTTCCCAATGTCACTGATGCCATGACCCTCAAGCTACCTATACGATTACCATCCATGACATCTTGCTTTAAGAAGAGTTCTGTTTTTCTCAAATTCTTTGAGTTTTGTCATATGTAATTAGAATAATGGAGAAAGATGGAACTAAAGAGAAAAAGACTTCCATCTCAAGGATAACTACATGTATATAATAAAGTGCTGAACTATAGAGAAAAGGATCTTGAGGTGGGGGAGAGAAAGAGTTTTTTGGTGTGAGAACAGCACCAAGGTGGGAGGAAATCGGATAGAAGAGGAAAGAGTTGTAAAAACTTACTATAGAAATATAGTAGCAAATAAAGAATTTGAGTTCTTTAAATACTAATTTTGCTTGCTGGCCCCAAAACTGTATGAGGGGCTTGGATTTATTAGGGTATATTTATATGCACATCCACAAAGAAAACTACAAGTTTCTCCAGCAAGACATTAATATGATTTAGATGGGATTGTTTTATTCTTTTTACATATCTATATTTTCTAAATATTTTAGTTGTGTGTCTGTATAAATAATTGCTTTCATTTACTCAAGTACCTCCATGAAGTAGGCATCATGATGAGACCTGTTTTACAGGTAAGGAAACTGAGGCATGCACAGAGAGTTTTGGCAACTTGCCTTAAGTCACTCAGCTAGTAGTTGAAGAGACAGGATATGACCCCAAACAATCTGACTCTGGACCAGTCCACCCCATAATCAACAACAGGGAGTTCTGATGACAAGGAGACCAATGCTCATGTTTCTAAGGAAGTGAAACGAGCCAAATAGATTGTGAGATAGTGGGGCAGTGTGAAGTTTTTTACCCAACCCCAGTCCTACTTCAGAAACAACAGACTATCTTGAATTTGGTGTTTATCACTTTCTTGCATGTTTTGTTCAACCCTCTAACATATGTAGATTTTCATTAGACATAGCACTGTCTGGCCTACTTTGAAGAATTATATACAGGGGTCTAATGTGGGGGGGAAAATGTACTCAATGGTCAATATTGGTCCCTCTCAAGCTCAATCTATTGTCTCTTCAACATGCTTTCATCTTTTTTATCCCTTTGTCTCTCTGCATTCTGAGTGTGAATTCTTTAGTACTATCTTCCAATTCATTAGTTCTCCCTACAAGGATAAAATTTTATATTTCAAAGACTTTTTTTTCTATTTTTCCAGAATTTCCAATTTATCCTTTTTCACTTCACGTTTCATTTCTATTACTTTTGTCATACAATTTTTTACTTTCAATAATGTTATGTCTTCCTTTTTCTCCTTGAATATCTTAAAATTTTTGTCAGGTAAATTAATGCAATTAAATTAAAGAATGAATCAATCTCATTTATAGTGAATTCAGGTCTTTCCTACCATTAGATTCCTCTTTGCCGTCTCTCTTTCTAAGAGTTTTGAAGTTGCCTCTACTTGGTGCCCCAGAACCCAATGAAGAACACAACCTCATAAGAATAGCTTAGAGATACCCTGTGGTGATAACTGGAGCATTGCCCATCACGTCACTGAGTCAGCAAGCCGCTTGGCTCAGCTGCTGGCCAAACCATTGGGCCTGTGTCCAAATCAGGCATGTGCCAGGATGCACAGCTCCAAGTATTAGTTAGAAGCAGGTTTTTTTCCTCCTAATCGTCTTTTATGGGACATTGAGTGCATTCCAGCACCTGGCTTCAAATCACAATCCCGTGTTCAATTCTCCAACTCCCATGGAGCATTTTTGAGTCCCTGTTACCTGAAAGAGCCAAACTCCTGACTGTTACTGCCTGCTTCCAGACCCAGAGCTCAGCAAGCCTATAACTCCAGCCCACTCACCACCTATACTGTTTGTTCATTTCTGACATACAGGAATATTTATCTTATATCTTTAGTCAACTGAATCAATATATAACCAATGTTTAACCTAATAAAATGTTGCTATTTAATTTATGAGAGCTGCAATAACAGAAGATTCCATTTCATGTTATTTGTTTTCTTTTTTCATGTTTTATCTATCAAATCTGCATGTTAGAGCAGAGAGGGATGTGTCGAAATACTAATTAACTTTTCTAACTTGACGAGAAGTTTGGTCTCTCCCATAAAAGTTAATTCTCATTCATGATAAGTTAGAAGAAAAATAAACATTGAAGATGCAGGGTTCTTAAAATCAGAGAGAAAGGTCAAAGGAAAGAAGTGTTGCCCAACTGTTAAACAGACTAAACTGAGAGCAATGGTGGAGAAGGAAATAACCAGGGTTGAAAAGGGGGGTAAGAAGGGATTAAAGGAATCAAAAGGACGCTGTTTAGAAAACTTATTTGCCAAACATGTTTCTAGAGACAACTTCAAGAAGTGAATGTGAGGTCCAGGGAAAGGAATAATAAGCTTATATGTCAAGTGATTGCAAAGAAAGCAGATTTGACCTAAACTCTGGATTGCCCTGGGAACTCATCAGAAAGGTCCTTGTTTTTCCTAAGTGCAACAGGAAATAGCTGGGTTCAAAGAAGTAGGTTCAAAGAAGCTGGTTTATGTTAATCCATCTCAGGCTGACACTCTATAGTTCTGCTATGTGTGTCCCTTCCTGTCTGTTGTATGGCTGTAGAGGTTCTACCCAAAGCTTCTCCACAAAGAGTCGAGGAGACTTGACTCCCTGAAGCTGTATGAGGTGCTGGTGATTCACCACAGAGGAACTCTAGAAAGGGTTAAGGGATAGGACCATGGGAGAACGAAGAGAACTCTCTTGATCTGGTGGGTGATCATTGGATGATGACCAGAAGAAACTGATGGGAACTGATTGTTTGAAATGTGATCTTGGGTTTTCTTACTCAACTCAGGATGCCCTTCCATCAATCAGCATCTCAAGCATACAAAGACTCTCCTGCAAAATAATACATACCACTTCTGTTGATTCACAAGAGCATCCTAATAATTACTATGCTTCACAATAATAAAGAGACCTAAGGAATGCCCTATTGTTCCCTCATCAGAGGTGATATGTAATCACATGCTAAGTTTTCCCTTTGCCATTCTGTCTTGGTTAGCATCATTATCTTTTTTTTTTTTTTAATCCTCACTGGAAGACATTTTTTCCTTTTTTAGAGAGAGAGAGTAGAAGGGAGGAAGGGAGGGGGAGAGAGAGAAACAGAGAGAGAGAAACAGAGAGAGAGAGAAACATTGATGTGAGAGAGACACATAGATTGGTTGCTCCCTGCAAGTGCCCCAGTAGGAGCCCAAGATTGAACCTGCAACCCAGCTGCGTGCCCTTGACTGGGAACTGAACCCAAGACCCTTCGGATTGTGGACTGACACTCTAACCACTGAACACACTGGCCAGGGCAGCATCATTATCTCAATTATCTTCCTGTTCACACATTTTTCTTGAATGAACAGGAATGATGAGCTCTTGACTTTAATCTATTTGCCATATGTGTATCATTAAGCCAAACTTAGCAATTCCATTAGCCTTTTCTTTCCAGTAACTTCAAATTCACCTGTGTAAAGCAAAACATCTGGCTGCTGGACATGACTTCACAAGTCTGGTATTCCAATCATTTTGTCAGTTATCATAAAGAAAGCAAGACATTCCAACATTAGAAGTCTGGCTTCCTCTCCCTTCAGATGAACTCATAAGACGACAAAGCCCTGGTGTATATGGAACCAGTAACATCTGCATTCCCTGCAAATACACCCTCTCACTCTAGTCCAGGCTTTGCTGCATCTGAGGATTAAAAATTGCGGTCAGTTTTTATTACAAAATTGCTTTAAAGATTTTATGCTTGGATAAACTACCTGAAAAGAATTGAATAAAAACCTTCTTATGAGCTCTGATTTAGCTCCTTCCTCCCAGGATGCCAAAATATCTCACCAAAAACATGAGGATTTAAAATATATATAAGGCTACTTATTGTTTATCTGACCTGTTCCCTTGGATTTTTATCTCATAGATGCTAGTTGGTTGCATTTTGTTATTTTAATCATTATGTGCCAACTCTGGGGAATATGAAAAAACAGGGAAATTCAGGCATAGCCTTACAGTATATTGCAGTGTGGGAGAAAGGGCACAGGATTTGTTTCTTAGTCTCTGTGGACCTCAGTTTACTCATCTGTTCAATCAGAAACACAGTGTTTATCTCATAGGGACTTTGAAAAAAGTATAACAGCTTTGAAAAATGTACAGTAGTAGAGTATTTTTCATCACTGTTAATAATAGAATCATAGCGTGATAGAGCAGGTCGGGACCTTGGAAATAACTAGTCTGGATTTAAGAGATGAGGAAACTAAAGACCAGCGGTACTAAATGACCTACTCATGAATATAGAGTATTTGGGGGGCAACTCACACTGTGTATGCTCATATCTAAAGCCTTCTCAGGTTCTTTCTTTTCTACAAGGGTCATGCAGATAAAAAGAGAGAAGCTGGGTGCTGGTTGAGGAAGCAGGGGAGAGTACTGGGGGCTGAGGAGAACTGGAAATGCACATGCCCCAATCAGCCAGCTAGTATTTATTTCTGGGTAATTTTCACCATATCAGCGTGCAGGCTCAGCATTGTCAGATCTCATTTTTTTCTAGAAAGATCAGAAATCTAGATTTTTTTAATATGTGAAACCTCCTGATTGTTAAATGATATTTCAATTTTTAATATATATATTTTATTGATTTTTTACAGAGAGGAAGGGAGAGGGATAGAGAGTTAGAAACATCGATGAGAGAGAAACATCGATCAGCTGCCTCCTGCACACTCCCCACTGAGTATGTGCCCGCAACCAAGGTACATGCCCTTGACCGGAATCGAACCTGGACCCTTGAGTCTGCAGGCCCGCGCTCTATCCACTGAGCCAAACCAGTCAGGGCAATATTTCAATTTTTAAAATAATACTGTATAAATAAATAAAATATATGAGGGTCATGCCTAGCTCATGGTTTACCAACTTGTGAGCTCTGATCTACAGGAAAATGACCAAATTCTGTCTCAAGATACCAAAGGCCTTTCATGATGTGGGCACTGCTTCCTTCTCCAGCTCACTTACTATCTTCTCCTTTCCTTGGGCTTAGGCTCTGAACAGCTTCTGATCTGACAGACACACCTGGTGATTCTCGCAAACATGCCCACTTATTGTCACTCTGCTACCTTTGCTCCTTGCTCATGTTGTACCTCAGGCTTGCAATGAACTTCTCTCCCATAACTCTTATATTTCTTTTAAGATGGCTCAGATCTTATTTCCACCAGGAAGTTGTCCCTGAACAGTCTCGCCAGCACACCACCACCCAATGTGTTCATCCATGTCATTCCATTTGCTTAATAGTACTGTACGTTTATGTCTCTCGTTCCCACCAGAATCTCGGCTGTTGAACTGAAATTAAACTCTTCATTTTTACTCAAATGTTATCACTGATCTCCCCCTTCCTGAACCTCTCTTTGCTCCAAGACTGGTCTTTGACTCTAAGTACTGCTCATCTGCTGGAAGAGATGCTAAAATTTTCTCTCCAATGAATGACTTCCCAGAGACCCAGGTGGCTTCACCTTTTCTTTTGTTGGGGTTTATGGGAAGCAGTCAGCCTCCTAAATGCAGCCCTCTGTTCAGCACCTGAAACTAGCTTACTCCATGTCCAGGTCCTGCTTTTCCCTGGCTCCATTGTATGTGATCTTTCACTGTTTCTGTCCTATTTGTGCTCCAAAGATGCAAAGCTTTCCCTACCTGGTGCTGGACACTAAAGCCAACTCCTCAGAGCTCTCATCTGGGATCTTTTACAGAACTACAATCCCTCACAGCAAAAATGAGGAGTAAATGGAGGGGACATCGGGGGTGAAGTCAACTCTATTGGAATCATATGGACTGATGGAGGATGACTGATTGACCGAAAGGAAAATCTTCAGGGTCCTGTCAACTAAAGAAGAGTAAATGAATGTCAGATAGATCAAAACAGATGAGCACTGCACTATATCGCTTAATTACAAGTCCGAGATTTCTTCCACAGTTCCCTATCACCCCAACCTGGGTAGCTAATTAAGTCCTGTCTTCAGAATCTTGGTATTTAACCAGACTAAAACTCTAATTTGGGCTATTTATCATAATAAAGCTTTCAAATTACAGTTATAACGATTTCACCTTAAATTGTCAGTACTATGGACAGCACCCAAGTTTGCACCAGAAATTCTTAACTACGTGAAGCCGGAAGAAATTTTTGCAACATGTTAAAGGTCTCTAGTTTTACAAATGAGAAAACTAGGGCACAAAAAGGTTACAGATGACTTGTTCAAGATTAGGGAGCCTTAAAATTCAAGTCCATGTCCCTTTGTGCTACACCTGCTATTTCTCAGCACATTATGATAACATGGGGGAAAGGGCAAAGGGACAAATTTAAGGGACAGTAGTGGACACCTGTTACTTCTCCCTTTCCAGCATGAATATCCTCTAATTTTGATAAATACAGCTCCATTTATGTATTGCAGAGAATATGCCGTGCTCTCCTCTGGTCAGTAGATAAGATGTATCCCAGAATGGGCCAATTAGTTTCTTCTTCTCTCATGATTTCAATTCTAAAAAAAGGACATAATAATTGGAGGTGACACATTTCCTTGCCAGCATCCTGATGTGGATCTTCCAAATTTGAAAAAAAAACCCAAAAAACACTTTAATTTCATTTATACCTTTTTCCATAGTTCTGGACAAATACTACAAAGTATAATTTACCTCTGAGATAATTTCATTCTAAAATAGAAATACAAAAAAAGTCTACTCATGATTATCTTAAACCTGTCTTTGTGGCATATTCTAAAATTATTATTCTTTCACATGAGTAAGCCCATAAATTGCTATTTGGACTGACTTATATACTGACTTATATTTCAGTCACAGCTTGTGTGAGATTGCCTTCCATATTATAGTCTTCTGTTACCCTCAATTCATTTAAAATATATCACTACACTCATTGTAGGAAACTAAATACCATTATCCACAATTTATTGGTGGAGAGATTATTAATAGAGTTTACATCTATTTATATAAAAACCCTGGGTATAACACCCATCACGACCGAGGCTTTACCAACCAGAAGGCAGTCAGTCCTGCAGGGGTCACCTTGGCAATGGCTGTGCACTCCCTGAGCTGTTTCTGGCGAGGACAAGGTTTCAGGCAGGAACCCACCCTCAGAGTGTGGAGGCACTGAGTCCTGGGTCGCCTTGGCAAGGGTTGCGCCCTCCCTGAGCTGTTTCCCCGTGAGGGTGAGGTTTGAGGGAGGAACCCGCCCTCACAGTGTGGAGGCATATCTTTATAAAGTTTTAATACATTATATTAGAGGTTGTGCTGGTACTGTTTTATCCACAGCATCTACAGGGATTGCTGCAAATTCACTTCTCGGTGGAAGAACCTTTCATTCCCAACATAAATTACCGATTCCATTCAATGAAACTTCAATTGCTAGACTCAATATAAACAGTGAAATTGCTAAAACTATTAAAAAGGCCCAACTTCTCATTATTGATGAATGCACCATGGCATCCAGTCATGCTATAAATGCCATAGACAGATTACTAAGAGAAATTATGAATTTGAATGTTGTATTTGGTGGGAAAGTTCTCCTTCTTGGAGGGGATTTTCGACAACGTCTCAGTATTGTATCACATGCTATGCGATTGGCCATAGTACAAACGAGCTTAAAGTACTTACTGTTTGGGGATGTTTCAGAAAGTTGTCTCTTACAACAAATATGAGATCAGAGGATTATGCTTATGATGAATGGTTAGTAAAACTTGGAGATGGCAAACTTGATAGCAATCTTCATTTAGGAATGGATATTACTGAAATCCCCTGTGAAATGATTTGTAATGGATCTATTATTGAAGCTACCTTTGGAAATAGTATATCTATAGATAATATTAAAAATATATCTAAACATGCAATTCTTTGTCCAAAAAATGAGCACGTTCAAAAATTAAATGAAGAAATTTTGGATATACTTGGTGGAGATTTTCACACATATTTGAGTGATGATTCCATTGATTCCACAGATGATGCTGAAAAAGAAAATTTTCCCATGGAATTTCTTAATAGTATTACTCCTTCGGGAATGCTGTGTCATAAATTAAAATTGAAAGTGGGTTCAATCATCATGCTATTGAGAAATCTCAATAGTAAATGGGGTCTTTGTAATGGTACCAGATTTATTATCAAAAGATTATGACCTAAGATTATCGAAGGTGAAGTATTAACAGGATCTGCAGAGGGAGAGGTTGTTCTGATTCCAAGAATTGATTTGTCTTCATCTGACACTGGTCTCCCATTTAAATTAATTCGATGACAGTTTCCCGTGATGCCAGCATTTGCAATGACTATTAATAAATCACAAGGACAAACTCTAGAGACAGTATGGATATTCCTACCTGAACCCGTTTTTGCACATGGTCAGTTAAATGTTTGCTTTCTCTCGAGTTCGAAGAGCATGTGGCGTTAAAGTTAAAGTCCTAAATACTTCATCACAAGGGAAATTAGTCAAGCACTCTGAAAGTGTTTTCACTCTTAATGTGGTGTACAGGGAGATATTAGAATAAGTTTAATCACTGTATCAGTCATTGTTTGCATCACTGTTGTTTTTATATCATGTTTTTGTTGTTTTCATATGTTTTTGTCGTTTTCATATCATGTTTTTGTTGTTTTTCATTTCGTTTTTGTTGTTTTTATATATGCCTCTGTTGTTCTATACTTTTGTTACTGTTTATTTATTAATAAATTTATATATTATTTTCATATACATTTTACTAAGTACCTTTCAACTCTCACACTTCTATTATAGAGAAAGGGCAAATAGCAATATTAAAATATTTCCTCTAATTAATTCCCTTTTAATGTGCACAACTTTCATGCACTGGGCCACTAGTAGCTATATATAACCCCAGAAAGCACAACAGGAATGAAAGGGCAAAAAAAAAAAGAAGAAGAATTAAGCATCTTTTTCAGTATAAAGAGCCTGGATTGAGGAACAGACAGACTTGGGAATTAGGATTCTAGTTCTAAACCTAACTCTACGCCTAACCAAGTTACCTTGGGTAGATCATATCATTTCTCTGATTTCGTTGGGTGGATAAAGTTTAACATTCATTCTAACCTAACATTGTTGGATTTCTCCTGTCCTTTGTGCAATCATTTTCTTTAAAACTCTGTTCTTAATATCATCATGAAGTGAGGCACTCAAAGGTCATGTGTTCTTTATTCCTTTCTGGATTCTACAAATATATATTTATTAAGGAGATTGATTAAACCCTCTGACAGGTATAAAGCAGGTAATTAGTAAATGAAACAACATCATTCACCTTTGATGCCCTCTGTGACTTTGTTTCAAGTGGATTTTGGCACATACATTTTCAGGCCTTGTAATCACATAAGGTCATTGAACTGCAGAAACACCTGACCTGGCTGATGTGCCTAAACCTGTATGTCAACCTGTGAACCAGGAGGCCATGGTTCGATTCCCAATCAGGGCACAGGCCTGGGGTTGTGGGCTCGATACTAGTAAGGAGCCTGCAAGAGGCATCAGGTCAATGATTCTCTCTCACACTGATGTTTCTATCTCTCTCTTCCTTTCCCTCCCTTTCTGAAATCAATAAAAATATACTTCAAAAAATCCAAGGTTGGAGAAACCAAGATGGTGGCATAGGTAAACACCGGAAATTGCTGCCTCCCACAACAAATTCAAAAATACAACTAAAAGACAAAACGGACATCATCCAGAACCACAGGAAGGCTGGCTGAGTGGAAATCCTACAACTAGAAGGAAAGAGAAAAGCACACTGAGACTCAGAGGAGGTGCGGAAGTAAAGTGCAGAGGTACGGAGGCGCACGTGGAAATGGCTGGCAACTGAGGACACGGTTGTTGTTTACTATCGGTAGGGAGATACAAGCTCCCAAGTGCTCTGAACTCCAGTTCTGGGCGAATCTCTGGGGACCCAGACTCATACGGGGGAGAAACTGGACTGTCTGGCAGCGGGCAGAACTCGAGGGCATCTTTCTCTCAAAGGTGCTTGCAGCAATTACTGCGGGACACTGAGACCTGGGGCCTCTTAGGGCAGGGCTGAGGAGCAGCCATAGCTGTTTGCTCCACCATGTTGATTCCCTGAGACCACGCCCCAACCAAGCTGCTAGCAGAGGCTTTTGCATATACATGGTCTGGCCCTTTGCAATCTGAAATTACCTAACAAACTGCAGCTGGGGCAGAGACCCAGAACTTCCAAAAGAAGGCCCAAGACCCCACAGAAGCTTGCATTGCTTCATAGCTGGGCCTCATCTAGGCACCTCCAAATCCCAAACAAAGAAGAAGAATTTGCAGATCTCTCCATAGCTCCTGCTGGGTAGCCTCAGGAAGAAGCTAAATTAGCACCTCCTTAGAGATCCAAGAGCCAGTGTACCCAGTGGTCAGAGTGGGACCATCCAGATTACAATGCCTTAGATCCATAAGGGAAACACTCAGGGGGCAGACTCAGTTAGCACCAAAGCCCCACTGAAGCAAGTCTTGCCCCAGAAGGGTGTCTCCAGCACAGAAGTTCTCTCACTGATGACATAGCTGATTCTCACAGCCAATTGGCCTGGAGGTCAATTCCTCCCAGTGATACCTACAACAATCAAGGCTTAACTACAATAAGACTGTGCACAAAGCCCACAAAGGGGTGCACCAAGCATGTCCACCTCAGGTAATTGGGGAGGCTGAACCACTGGGCCCTATAGGACACCTAGCACACAAAGCCACTCTATCAACACAGGGAAGCCTAAAAAATGTGGAGACAAAGAAACAGGTCACAAATGGCAGAAATGAAGGAAAGCAAACCACTGGATATAGAGTTCAAAACCATGGTTATAAGGTTTTTCAAGAATTTTCTAGAAACCACCAATAAATTTCGTGAGACCCTCAAGAAATCTAGTGAGACCCTCGAGGTTATGGAAAAGGACCAACTAGAAATTAAGCATACACTGAATGAAATAAAGAATATTTTACAGAGTTCCAACAGCAGACTAGAGGATCGCAAGAATCAAGTCAAAGATTTGAAATACGAAGAAGCAAAAAAACCCAACCGGAAAAACAAAAAGAAAAATTAATCCAAAAATATGAAGATAGTGTAAGGAGCCTCTGGGACAACTTCAAGCGTACCAACATCCGAATATAGGGGTGCCAGAAGATGAGAGAGAGCAAGATATGAATACCTATTTGAAGAAATCATGACAGAAAACTTCCTCTACCTGGTGAAAGAAATAGACTTACAACTCCAGGAAGTGCAGAGAACCCCAAACAAAAGGAATCCAAAGACAACCACACCAAGACACATCATAATTAAAATGCCAAGAGCAAAAGACAAAGAGAGAATCTTAAAAGCAGCAAGAGAAAAACAGTCAGTTACCTACAAGGGAGTACCCATACGACTGTCAGCTGATTTCTCAACAGAAACTATGCAGGCCAGAAGGGAGTGGCAAGAAATATTCAAAGTGATGAATACTAAGAACCTACAACCAAGATTACTTTACCCAGCAAAGCTATCATTCAGAATTGAAGGTCAGATAAAGAGCTTCACAAATAAGAAAAAGCTAAAGGAGTTCAATATCACCAAACCAGTATTATATGAAATGCTGAAAGGTATCCTTTAAGAAGAGGAAGAAGAAGAAAAAGGTAAAGATACAAATTATGAACAACAAATACACATCTATCAACAAGTGAATCTAAAAATCAAGTGAATAAATAATCTGATGAACAGAATAAACTGGTGAATATAATAGAATCGGGGGCATAGAAAGGGAGTGGACTGATTATTCTCGGGGGGGAAGGGGTATGGGGGGTGCGGGAAGAGACTGGACAAAAATCGTACACCTATGGATGAGGACAGTGGGCGGGGGGGGGGGGCGGGGTAAGGGCAGAGGGTGGGGTGAGAACCGGGTGGAGGGGAGTTATGGGGGAAAAAAGAGGAACAACTGTAATAATCTGAACAATAAAGATTTAATTAAAAAAAATAAAATAAATCCAAGACCTGGATTCTGGCTCTCACTATAACTTCTTCTGTGTATATGTCCTTGGTGTACTTATTAGGACCCTGGTAGATACAAAAACTCAATGCACTTAAACACAAAAGTCCATAGACTCCACGGGAGGATTGAGCCACCAAACTTCAGGAGATCAGGAAAGCACCTGAGCACCAGGAGCTATCGGGGACTCAAGCTCAGCCAGCACCCATCTTTCCCCTGGTGTCTGCTCCACACAGCATGCTGGCTTTGGTCTCTCTTATTGCAGACTGGCTTTCTCTATTTGCTAGAAAACCTGGCCTTCCGCAGCTATAGATGTTACATTAATTCACTCGATCTGCTGTTGCTTTTGAGCCTGACTACACCATAGCCAGCATTCTCAGTGCTAGTAACATGGTTGTGACAAGGAAAATGTTGGCCCTTGGGGAACTCATGTTCTCATGGAGTGGAGAAAGTCACACAATAAACAAAAGTACAAATAGTACATCAGGTAGTGGTAATGGCTATGGAGAAAAAAGAGCCAGCATAAGGAGTTAAGAGTGCCAAGTGGCAGTAGTGGTATTAGTTATTTTATAAAAGTAGCCACAGAATGTCTTCTAATATTTGGTGATATTTGAACAAAGGAAGAAGTTAGGGAGAAAGTAACAAGAATATCTGGTGAGACCACAAACACAAAGATTTCTAAAGGGGAACATACTCATGACATGTTCAAGGACAAGCAAGGGGCCAGTGTGCTAGAGTAGAAGTGGGGGAAAGGAGAGTGCTAAGAGACAAGATCAGAAAGGTGACAATGACCAGACCATGTAGACTCAAGATAATTGTAAAAACTTGTGCTTCTACTCTGGGATGGAAAGTCATTGGGAAATATTGAGCTGAGAAGTGACAGGATCTGAGTTATGTCTCAGTAGAATCACTCTGGCTGATGAATGGAGATTAAACTGTAGGAGTGCAAAGTGAAGGCAGGGAGCATATTTAGGAGGCTATTTCTATAATCTAGATAAGAGACTATGTGGTAGACTTGGTGAGAAATGGTCATACACTGAATATCTTTTGAAGGTAGTCAACATTATATTCTGGAGTATTCTGGATGGAGGTAAAAGAGGAGAGAATCCAGATAGCCAAAAATAGAGAATAAAAGAGGTTTGAAGACTGAGCTCTGGAGCTCTCCAACATTTAGAGATTGGGAGCTGGGAACAAGCCTGTAAAGAAGGTTGAGAAGGAATGGCCAGCAAAGTAGAATGAGAAGTAAGAGAGACAGGTGTCCCAGAAGCCACCTGGAGAAAATGAATGAGGAGAAAGTGATCAACTCTGCTAAATACTGCTGAATGATGGAGAAAAATGTGGCCTGAGAATTGACCACTAGAGATATGGCCACAGGGAAGTCATAGGTGACCAGGACAAGAGCTGTTTTCAGTGGAATGCTAGAGACAGACAAATACTCTATAAGCTTATGCCAGTGAAGAGGTGAATTCTCAGTTCCAGTTTCTAAAATCCTAATGATAGACCCTGATTAACATAGCTCAGGTCGAGTACTCATCTTTAGGCCAATAAACCATGATTAAGGAAAAAGGTATTTTGATGGATCAGTGATAGACTGATCATCAGTGGGGGAATCTCAGGCTGTCATGTAAGAACATGGGCACTCCTGAAATAGGTGTGAATGGAGAAAGAAGACAGGAGGAGGAAGTCACCACTGATCTCCCCAACACTGGGTCTGTAACTTAATCTTTAATTATAAAATGGGGTTGAAAGTCCTAGTTTCACAGAAGTAGTGTCAAAAGCAGATCAAATAAGAGGATGTGGTAAATGAACTCTGCACATACTGTAACTTCTATACAAAATAATGGGTTACCAGTCATGGGTTTGATTCCTGGTCAAGGGCACATACCTGGGCTGCAGGTCTGATCACTAGTCCTGGTCCAGGCACATGCAGGAAGCAACCAATTGATGTGTCTCTCTTATCTCTCTTATCTCTCTCTCTCTCTCTCTCTCTCTCTCTCTCTCTCCCCCTCCCCTTTCCCTCCCTCTCCTTCCCTCCCTTCCTTCTACTCTCTCTAAAAATCAATGAAAAAATATCCTCAGGTGAGGATTAATATAAAAAATAAAACCAAATAAATATAATGGGTTACCATCATGGTTCCAAAATGAACGTGCACGCCCATGTGGCACTTCTCCAGGACACACTCCCTAGATGCACTGTGCCCCATTAAGATGCTGTACACACATATATTTAAAACAAGTAGCTGGATATTCTTGCTAAAACAAAATAATTATTTTTCCCAAGTTTAAACATTGGGGCTCCTAAGAAAATGCACTGTTAATATCTCTCAAAACAGAAAGTAGAAAAAGCCATCCCAAGAAGAACTTAAGGGAATAGCATAGGCTCAAAGTCAATTTTTTTAAAAAATCACTGGTAAGGAGGTAAAGGAAAGAAGCAAATAAAGACATCTCCACACACACACACACACACACACACACACACACACACACACACACACACTACATACAGTGGGGCCTTGACTTACGAGTGTCCCGTCCCCACTAATGAGTTTTTCGAGATATAAGCCTTCTCTCGGCTGATTTTTTGCTTTGAGTTGTGAGCTAAAATTCAGGTTACGAGCCAGCTTCAGATACCCACCGCTAGTTGGCGCAGCGAATGTCACAGTGAACTCCACATCAGCCCAGCATCACGTGTCTCACTCGTTCACTTTAAGATTTGACATACGAGTAATTTGAGTTATGAGTTCCTTCATGAAACGAATTAAACTCGTAAGTCAAAGCCCCACTGTATCTGCATACAGGGGGATTTGTCCTTGTTCTTTTTTTCTAGTTCTGACAAGGCATTTCAAACCTGATGTATTTTTAAAATATACGAGATCTTAAAGAGCCCTAACCCCAAATGGGCCTAATTAGTCCATGGCTGTATGTTAGGTGTTTAAGGATGATTATTAATCCTTTGATATGAAAAGGGCCCTATTTGAAGAAAGGTTTGAGAAAATTTTGTTCCTATCCTTAGAGAACTAAGAATTTTAAAGAACTATTAATACCAGTCTGACTTCTTCTCTGGGAACTGTACATGTCCCATCTTAATTTACCAAAGCAGGAATTCTCTGACAAGTCTCAGAACATGAATACATTACTCTTTTTTTGTGATATCCTCATCTTCTAAAATAAACCAAATAGAGATAAAAGATGTTGAATTTTGAAACCTCAGATATAATTTGAGTGAATATAAGATTGGACTTTGCCCTAACCGGTTTGGCTCAGTGGATAGAGCGTCAGCCTGCGGACTCAAGAGTCCCAGGTTCGATTCCGGTCAAGGGCATATACCTTGGTTGCGGGCACATCCCCAGTAGGGGGTATGCAGGAGGCAGCTTATCGATGTTTCTAACTCTCTATCCCTCTCCCTTTCTCTCTGTAAAAAATCAATAAAATATATTTTAAAAATAATAAATAAATAAATAAAATGGCCATACTACCCCAAACCATCTATAGATTCAATGCAATCTCTATCAAGATCCCAATGACATTTTTTACAGAAATAGAAAAAAAAATCCTAAAGTTAATATAAAACCACAAAGACCCTGAATGGCCAAAGTAATCCTGAGAAAGAAAAACATGGAGGCACCATGCTTCCTGGTTTCAAACTATATTACAAAGTCATAGTAATCAAAACAGCATGGTACTGGCATAAAACAGACACACAGATCAATGGAACAGAATTGAGAACCCAGAAATAAATGCATGCATATACGGTCATCTAAATATTTGACAACGAAACCAAGAATACTCAATCAAGAAAAGGTAGTTTCTTCAATAAATAGTGTTGGGAAAACTAATCAGTCACATGGGGGAAAAAAATGAAACTGGGCCACTATCTTACACCATTCACAAAAGTAACTCAAAATGCATTAAAGACTGAAATGTAAAACCTGAAACCATAAAACTCCTAAAAGAGAACATAGAGGAGAAAGCTCCTTGATATTGGTCTTGGCATATACTTAAAAGTTGCTTAGAAAACAGATCTTAAAAGTTCTCACCACACATAGAAAAATTATCACTATGTGAGGTAATGGATGTGTTAAATAACCTTATTGTGGTAATCATTTCACAATATATACATATGCAAATCATTACATTGTATACCTTAAACTTATATGATGTTATATGTCAATTATATCTCAATGAAACTGGAAAAGAGAGTACAATGTTCTCAAATTGGTATTGAAAGTAGTAAAAGGAATTTCATCTTTCTTGATTATGGAACGCCTCTCTATTCTTCTGCCAACTCTCACTCAATTTTAACAGTGAGTGACATCGATGTTATCAGTACTTGAATTCTTTGCTGCCCTTCCTTCCAGGCCCTCCCTCTGGAAAGTTACATATCCCTGATTCATTGACTTCAGCCTTGGTCATGTGACTTGTCAGCCATTGAAATATGAGAGAAAGTAATGTGTATACTTTTGGGGAGAGTTTTAGAAGTCATCACATGGTGCCATCTTCTCTTTTCTCTAAGCACACACAAGACCAGCAGGGTCCCAACTTGGACTACTCTCTGAGCGTGGGTCCTAAAACGAAGGTAAATTGAAGCTGAGCTAAAACAGACCCATGATGGACATAGAGCATGAACAAGAAATAAATGTGACGGATCCTGTTCAGGATACATTTGGTCCAAGTCCAAGTGCCAGCTGTCTGTCTCCCCTGCAGCAGGGGGCCTGAGTGAGCACCGCCTGCCTGGGTTTTATTCGTCTCTGACCCTCAGCCTCTCCGACAGAGCCTCTCGCGGGGGTGGGGGTAGGGAGAGGTTGGGGGTGGGGGGTCTGGAAAGAGCTTGGCTGGGGCAGAGCCTGGAGGGGGGGTGGACAGCCTGGGGGGGGGGCTGGGTGCTCCTAGGGAAGGGAGCACTGAATGCATGCCCCTCCACCACTTCTCGCCCACCCCTAGGGCTGGCACCTGGCCCTGCCCACATCTCTGGAAGGCTCCTGGCTCCGGAGGCCGGGTGGGGAAGAGCAGCCAGGGAGGGGTGGGAGCCACGGGCAGAGGAGGGACTCTGGAAAGAGTCAGGTCACAGGTCCCCCAAGGGCATTTTTCTGATGCTAATGATCCCACCCTAGCAGCCTGGCCTGAGGAAATCAATGGGAAAATATCCTCCGGTGAGGATTAAAGAATAATACTAATAAAAATAAGTAAAGTTCCAAAAAAAAAAAAAGAAAGAAAGAAAGAAATGTGCATTGTTATAAAGTTCTAAAACCTCAGGGATCATAACAACCTGACAGAATAAAGCTTTATAAATTATTTTACATATTATGTTTATATAATATAAGTATTATCATTGGTAAAATATAATAATACGATCTATAGATTTTCTGGGTTCCTAATTTTCTGGTAGAGTTCAAAAGAATGAAAACAGCAACAAGAGTATGCCAAATGAGTTGGAAAATTCATACTACAAACCAGTAGTGCTCGGATAATTTTTGTTGATGGAATGTTAGATTACATTGATTTTAGGTCAATAAAAGGACTGCCCAGGGTTGGAGGGGTCTTGTCATTTTATAAGAGAAACTCTCAGAGCATACCTACCAGACCAAGTCTACACAAAGTGTGGTCGGTGAACTTCTTTCACTAATCTTCAATTAGATAAACCAGAAATTAGGAAAATGTGTGTAGAAGCTCTGAATGCAATCTGACATTGCCAGCAATATCCAAGCTCAAGACTGGACAAGTTGTCTAGTTGAGCGAGGTAACAGACCTGAGTGTGTTGTTAGATTGGCATGGTGAGTCAAACGTGGCCCAAGCTGCATGCCAGGATTGGTCTGCCACAGGTCAGAGACAAAAAACAAAAAAAAGAAAGAAAGAATCCTATCCTTCACCACAGATAGTTTGAAAAGCGCTGATCTAGAACCTGCTTGACAGCCATCAAAAGAACCATTGCACTTAGCATAATAGGAAAACAGGACCTAAAACACACAGTAACACTATATGTAAAATTGAACTGTTTTCTTGGGAAAATCCATGTCTGTACTAACAACCTGCCTGACATTTTCTGTCCCACTGGAGATTTACAAAGGCAGACAGAAGTAATAACACTTCTTAATTCCCCTTTGTGTGTGGGGCACTGTACAGACAGTTCTCAGGTTACCAAATACTATGTTACAGAACACAATACATTTTTTCTCAGACGTAGTTTTACTAATGGTGGGGAGTACTCATGCCTATAAAAGTTGACTTAACCTAAGAAGATAAACTGTATAATTTTACCTCTAGAAGTCAAGACTGTACTAACCTGACTTCTGGGTCTCTAGAACGGAAATTAAAGTGACGGAGTGAGAACAAGGGGAAAGAGAGAAAATGTTAAACCACACTAAACTTTTGAGACTTGCCTTCCTTATGTCTCTTCTGCCTCTCCATGACTTCTCAACCAATTCTCTCTCCTCTTATGCTCCCTAGACTCCCAAAAGACACTACTCATCAAAGTTATTTAATCCCCTTCTCTTCAATGTAGGTAATCTCAGGTATTAAGGAAATAAGCATATTGGATTAATTTATAGTAAGGGATAGATGGCTAATAACCTCTTAATCCTCCTACATGTCTGTTTTTGTGGAGAACATGCTTATTTTAACTCAAATAACACTCAAAGGAAATATGCAAGGGAATTAAAAGAAAATGTTTGAGAAAATATATGAAATTATTCTAGGTCAAGAAAGCAGGATGACCCTGGCTGATTTGGCTCAGTGGATAGAGCGTTGGCCTGTGGACTGAGGGGTTTCGGGTTCAATTCTGGTCCAGAGCACATGCTGGGTTGCGGGCTCAACATGGGGGGCTGTGCAGGAGGCAGCCAATCAATGATTCTCTCTCATCATTGATGTTCCTATCTATCTCTCTCTCCTTTCCTCTCTGAAAAGTAATAAAAAGATATATTTTTAAAAGAAAGAAAGCAGGATGACTTTTGTCTGAGTTGCCTTCTCTCAATCACTTCCTGATTTTCGGTTTCCCCCCTTTTTCTACTTATTACATGAAATTCCCAATTGTTTTCATAGTGACTCTCAGGACTAGGAGCAGAGATGGTCATTGATGAAAAGGAATTGTCTGTTCATGATGTATATAAGTCAAGGACAGATTGAGTGAGAACTACACAAATACTGGAAGAGAAAATGTTTAAAACACTATAAATATTGAAAGCTGAAAGAGAGCTTGGAGATTATCTAAACTAGTATATCACAAAGTGTGGTACATGAAATACCTTTAGGTAGCATGCTGGCAAATCATTAAATTAAATGGAATCACTTAAGGAAGAAATCACTCCCTTTCAATTCTTTTCCAAGTTTTTAAAAATTATATCAAGGATAACAACTCAACTTATAAAGGCTTTAACACCTCTCTGTTGCTTAAGTTCATGAAGAGCAGGCTTAGGGCTCACAATCAATAGGCAATGGCCTCTTTGTAGCAATTAATAAAATTGTTTTTACTATTATTTATCTTTCCTATAATCTCAAAAAGTGGTATTGATTTTCCATTGGTGATCGTGACATTAAGTTTCTTTTAAGACACATTCACTTAGGAAAAAATAAGTTCAAAAAAATATTAGTAGTATAAGCGGTACGTAGATGGAGAAAAGAATTATGAAGGTGATATGCAGAATACTGAAGCTGGGGAAACACTGACATAGCCTGAATGAGCTTCACCTTGAATTTAAAATTGATGACATGTGGAAGAAAAAAAACTCAAACAAAATAAAACAGAAATGGTGTTAAGATCAAACACAAACCTGTCACCTGAAAGCAGTGTAGTTAATTCCTCTGGACACACCCAGCAGCCCAATGTAAAGAGATGTGGCCACAAGATGAGAGCTTACACACTTCAGTGACACACCTCTCAGGAACCTCAGTTTATATTTGTACATTCCGTCTCCAGCATTACCAGAATCAGGGTGTGTTTCTACCTCCTCCTCCTCCTTGGAGACAATCTTTGGGGATTTCCCACAGTATATTGCTCTTTCAGCACTTTTTTCTACTTGTGACCAGAAAGAGGATAACCCTATAAGAATAATACAGGAAATTTATGTATAGTATACATTTTTAGTCTAAATAATGATAATTAACAAGTCAGCACGACCTAGATTCATTCAGATATTATCAATAACCATGGGCATACAGTATACATTTATTCTGAGCCAGTATGTGAGAATTTTAAATTATTAATGTAAAATAGCTTTGTTTGAGCTCAACAAATGTTTATTAAACACTAAAATATATTCCAGAAATTGTGCTAGGTGTTGAAGAATCATGATAAAAAAGACTCAGTCCCTGCCTTCAAGGCATCCACAGTTGTACATATTAAATATGAGTCACCCTTTATTTATAAAATGTGTTACAATTCATAAAAGTTTTATGTTGAAATTACTTAATACTTAGAAAAACATCGTGATGTGAGATATTATTGTTATCCCCATTTTACATACAAGGAAACGAAAACTAGTCAAGTTGACTCGCCCAAGGTTATTAATAGCATATTAGTAAGCAACAGAGAAAAGTCTGAACCTGCGAATCCTGCCTCCAAATCAGTGCTCTGCCTGCAATACCGGCCTCCCAAAATTATTCCTCTCAGATTTCTGCTTCTGGCTGTAATGAAGTAGCATGTGTTCCTGCTGAGGACAACTTGAATAGCCAGAAAGAATGCAAAAATAAAATCTGTTTGAAGGCATTGTGTTTATTGGACATCATTAGAAAAATTGCCTTAGCAGCCAGGATTTTAGAGTACAAGATTACAGAGATGAAGAAGTGTCAAAATGTGGCCTACCAAACAGGAAAACAATGCAGAAAATCAATAAACCTAAAATCTGGTTCTAAGGGAGTGAAACTGATAAAATTCACAAGCTCCTACCCAGATGACTCATTAAGCAAAACATGAAGAGAAGATGCAAATTACCAATATCAGGAGAGAATGAAAGGACATCACTACAGACCTAAAAGACATTCAGGATAAAAGGGTATACTGTATTGTGAACAACTTTATGCCAATATATTGGACAACTTAGATGAAATGGATGCATTCATTGAAAGACACACATTATTGAAAACTGACTCAAGAAGAAATAGAAACCTGAGCAGACCATTAGCAATGAAAGAAATTGAATTCATGTTTAACAACTTCCACAAAGAAACTTCAGGCCCAGACAACTTCACTAGTGAATTCCATACAACCTTTAAGAAAGAAATACAGTGGGGCCTTGACTTACGAGTGTCCCGACTAACCAGTTTTTTGAGATACCAGCTGTCTCTCGGCCAATTTTTTGCATTGAGTTGATAGAGTAATTTGAGTTAATGAGCTCCTTAACCAGCTCCTTAATGAGCTCGATCTCGGAACGAATTAAACTCGTAAGTCAAGGCCCCACTGTAATACCAATCCTACACATACTTTTACAGAAAATAGAGAAGAAACACCAAATCATTTTATGAGGCCAGTATTTCCCTAATTCCAGAAGTAGACAAAGACATTAAAAGAAAATAGGCCGATAATGGGGGGGATGAGGACACATTTGTAATACCTTAACTAATAATTAAAAAAAAAAAAAAAGGCCGAAACCGGTCTGGCTCAGTGGATAGACCGTTGGCCTGTGGACTGAAGGGTCCCGGGTTTGATTCCGGTCAAGGGCATGTACCTTGGTTGCAGGCACATCCCCAGTAGGAGATGTGCAGGAAGCAGCTGATTGATGTTTCTCTCTCATCGATGTTTCTCTCTATCTCTCTCCCTTCCTCTCTGTAAAAAAATCAATAAAATATATTTTTTTAAAAAAGAAAAGAAAATAGAACATTCTTCCTCCTAACATACATGTGAAACGTAACAAGATATTATCAAATTTAATCAAAACATGTATATCTAATATATTGAATAATACATATCCAATGAAGATAATGCATCATGACCAATAGGGTTTATTCTGGGGATGCAGTTATATCATTAAAGACCCAAGTAGAGAGAAATCACACAGTAATATAAATAAGGAAAGTCTGATATAAAGAATTACTAATTCCATCAAGGGAGTAACTATAAAGATATAAGGAGAATGCTAAACAATACAACAGCCCTGAGGAAAGTACCCAAGGATGGAAAAACTTAGAAGAAAGCCCTCTCCCCAAGGCTGGAATAGAAGCCTAATTGGAGAAGATGTGGTTATAGCCCAATGGATTGTGAAAAGGTTTTTTGGGTTTCCCAGGTAAGAACTGGTCCACAGTTACCAGGCCAGTAAGAAACACCCTCCTATAGTTCAGGTAGGTCAAAGCTGGTACATGGGCATGAAGAGGGAGTCAGGAATCAGGGGCCCATCATCAGCAGGGCAGCACAAGCCCTGGGACATGAAGTGTCTGCATTGGGCCACAGCAGGAGCTAAAACAAGAACAAAAACATACTTTGAAAGTGAAAGTGAAACAAAGACATTTCCAGATAAACAAAGACAAAGATAATTCATTGCCATGAGACCAGCATAATTCATTGCCATGAGACCAACATAGCAAGAACTATTAAAAGGAATTCTTCAAGAAAAAGAAAAATGATCTCAGGCAGAAATACAGAATATAGGAAGAAATTAAGAGAACCAGAAAGGGTAAATATATGAGTAAACCTAAGTGAACATGGAATATATAAAAATAATACTAATATTAGTACTACTAATTCTGTCTTATGAGGTTTTATATTTATGTAAAATTAAAATGTATTACAACATAAACATAGAAAAGATAGAGTTCATATATTCCAAGGTCTTATTATTATGTGAGAAGTACTAATTTATATTAAACACTAATAACTCAAGAATGATTGTTTGAATGCAGTCATCTCCAGTGTAACCTCGAAAGGCATAAAGAATGTATGACCAACAAGTTGATTGGAATGGTAAAAATAGTTGATTAGGCCAAAAGGAAACAATAAGAGCAAAAAAAGAGCATAAAATGGCGGGGGCGGGGGGACAGTTGGGGGAAACCAGGTTGGCAAGGGGGGCAGTTAGGGGTGATCAGGCGGGCAGGCAGGTGAGCAGTTAGGAGCCAGCGGTCCCAGATTGTGAGAGGGATGTCCCACTGCCGGCAGTGGGACATCCCCCAAGGGGTCCTGAATTGGAGAGCGTGCAGGCTCGGCTGGGGGGACCCCCCTCACACACACGAATTTCCTGCACCAGGCCTCTAGTTGTAAATAATGCTGCAATGAACAGAGGGGTGCATATATTCTTTTGAATTAATGTTTTGGGTTTCTTTAAATACATACCCAGAAGTGGAATCACTGGTTCATAAGGCAGTTCCATTTTCAATTTTTTGAGGTAACACCATACTGCTTTCCACAGTGGCTGTACCAATCTGCATTCCTACCAACAGTGCATGAGAGTTTCCTTTTCTCCATATCCTCGCCAAAACTTATTTGATTTATTGATTATAGCAATTCTCTTTTTTTAAAATAGTTTTTATTGATTTCAGAGAGGAAAGGAGAGATGGAAACATCAATGATGAGAGAGAATCATTGATTGGCTGCCTTCTGCACACCCACTACTGGGGATTGAGCCCTCAAACCTGGCATGTGACCCCTGACTGGGAATCAAACTGTGACCTCCCAGTTCATAGGTCCACAGTCAACCACTGAGCTGCACCAGCCAGGCAATTCATATATATACATATTCTTTTTTTTTTCCAGAGAGAGGAAGAGAGGGAGAGAGACAGTGACCTCCTCCTGGTTCATGGGTCAATGCTCAAGCAATGAGCCACACCAGTGGGACAATGATAGCAATTCTGACAGGTGTGAGATGGTATCTCACTTTGGTTTTATTTTGCATTTCTCTAACAATTAATGACCTTTGAGCATTTTTTTCACATCTATTGTATGTCCTCTTTGGAGAAGTGTCTATTCAGGAAAACTAAGATTTTTCAGACTGATAATGAACTCAAAGCCAGCTGTTTTCTGCTTTTAAGAAACATACTTCAAATAAGAAGGTCAGAGAGGTCTGTAAAAGTATGGAAAATTATATATCATGAAAATACTAATTAAAATAAAGGTGGTATAACTTTACTAATATTAGAAAAGGAGACTTTTCGATAGAAAGCATTACTAAAGATTAAGATATTTCATAAAAGTAATTGTGTCCTCTTCACCTTTCTGTAAGTCTGTAAGACTAAGTATATCTAATGACTCTAGCCTGGCACCCCCTAAAGGTGTCTCAGGAGATGGAGATTAAATGAAAATTCTCTGATTGTGCTGCTTTATATTTTTGACTGAACTATGTAAATGTTTCATATACTTTTAAAATTATTAAAAATTTAAAAACCAATTTTTAAAATTTGAAAACAAATGGAAACCTGTAGCCCCAACTGTATATCAAACTGATAGCATAACCACAGGGGGGAAAATATTTCAAGTGACTTTTAAAACAGTAATTTGACTGTGTATCCCTCAGGGGCTATTCCCTGGGGATAGAAGAACGACAAAGAAATCTTAAGCTACATTCAGTGGCCTTATTATTGGAAGTAATATTGACATTGCTTTTTAAACTATAATATATACATTTAAGAATAGGAAATAAATACTTGAATCGATGTCTTTAAGAACCAAGATTTTCAAAGTAAAGAGAAAAATTATACAAAATAAATCAAAGAAGTCTAATCAAAACTCTATAATCTGACATTTGAACTGGTTCACATTCATTAGGATGGCTACTATTAAAACAAAGAGAAAATAGCAAGAGTTGATAAGAATGTGGTGAAATTGGAACCCTATTCATTGCTGTGAAAATGGAAAACAATGTGGCTATTCTTCAAAATATTAAACAAAGAATTACCCAGCAATTTCACTTCCAGGTATAGACACAAAATCAATAAGGGCAGGGACTTGAACAGATATTTGTAATCCATTTGCATTGCAACATTATTCACAATAGCCAAAAGGTGGAAACAATCCAAATGTTCATCAGTGGATGAGTGGATAAACAAAATGTGCTATATACATACAATAGGATATTATTCAGTCTCAAGAACATTATGCTAAATGGAAAATAACCTGCCACAAAAAGGCAAACATTTGAAGATACAGAAAGTAGAATGGTGGTTGCCAGGAACTGGAGAAAAAAAAAATGGAGTGGGATTTAATGTTTAATGGGTACAGGTTTCAATTTAGGAAGATGAAAAAGTCCTAGCCACGGATAATGTTGATGGTTGCTACAATGCGAATGTATGTAATGCCACAAAACCATACATTTAAAAATGGTTAAAATGGTAAAATATTTTATGGATATTTTACCATAATTAAAAATTTTGAATAGATAATATTAGTATGAACTCATCATTTCTTTGTCTATTACTATGAACCATGTATTTCTGAGTGTTGCCCACTAAAATGGCCTCGCATCATTGACAACCTAGTGGCAGTGAGTCTCCCCATCAGCAAGGCTGTATTTTCCAAATATTATTTTCAGCTAAAAGGAACCTGGACCCTTTGAAGAAGTAGCTGGTTATAGTTCTAAGGCAAGAAATTTCGTGGGACACCTTGCTGATCCAAAAAATAAGGACACTATTGAAGACAAATGGTCCTATCAAAAGAACATAGAAGCCAAAATGAAGGGGCAGCCATTACCAAATATGGAACAATCTGAGCAAGGAAAAGCATCGTGACTATAATTGATTGAAACATATTAATCCATCCAAAACACATATAAATCCACATGTCCATAATAATGCTAATAAAAAACAAGAACACAAAATTTCATCAGTCACCATTGGAGGTTGCTAGTACACCATATTCATTATCAAGAAAACCAAGAAAGAAAAAAATTAAGCATGGATCCTGCCTTTTCTGTACAAACTCTATTTCAGGGTAACCAAATAGTTGATGAGGTTAAAAAAAAAAATCTTTTTATACAAGAATTCCAGCAAATATGTTCAGAAGGAATGATAGAATTAGGATGGATTAAATAAAATGGTCTTAAGCAACCATCGCCAACAGATGCCAAAAACATATTCGAAAGGTTGATGGTGAATTTATCACAGATGAATCAGGCTGACTATATCAGAATTCACTGTTCAAGTTTATCATTGCTAAATATCAAACCTCTAGTTCTAACCACCAGCTTAGAGAAAACAGTGGGGGTAGAGAACTCATTAGTTGCTACTGTGAAGAAGCACTCAGCCAAATCCGAATGTGAGGAATTTTGTAGGACAAAAGATCTCGCCCCTTTAACAAGCAATGAGATGAGGAGTATCTGTCTTAGAATAAAAGAAAAATTTTTTTTTAATTAACAACCCATTGTAGTGTGGACTTATTTGGATCCCGGTGTCCAGAGCATTATCCTCTGTGTTCCTGGTTGCAACTTGCCCTGCAGTATTTGTGGTTGAAATCTGCAGCTGTGAAGATGTATTCTGTCCTTACTCTTGGCCTCCCTTGGAGCTGAGGGGCATTTACTCACATACTCGGTCTCACCTCAGCTACTACTAGCAACAAATGAGTCTCTTCATTAAGCCAGTTTACATGGGTTCCCCCAGACTCTAAGGATGGTCACTTCATCCTGCTATAACCATTCCATGGCCTTTGGCTCAGCATCCCTGCCATGAGGAACCAGGTGGTTAGGAAGTGAAATCTCAGAGCCTCTCTCTGCCTGAGCACACTGCCCTGCCACATTTGCATGGATGCCTGGGAAGGAACAGCCTGGGAGGCAGCCTCCCAATGGGAGGTAGGAGACAGAGATTCCCCCTCTTTTCTCTTACACCCCCTTCCTGGAAGAAGCCTGGAGAGAGAAAACAGGACCAATATTGCTCTCCTCCTCTCCCTTCCTTCTTCCTTAACCAGAAAGTGGTGAGTTTTACTTCTAATTCCCTGATGTCTTCATCTCCTGCTGCAACAGAGTGACAAGTAGAGGATATTTTTCCTCCACTACAGGAGAATTCTGTGTGACGGGTCTTCCATGCTGGGATTTTGATATTCTAATAGGGAGATGCAGGTGTGGTAGGCAGTTAGACAGATATGAGCAGAGCAAAGACAATGGGTCAAGTACAGAAGGTCACCAGGGCAGAAAGCCCTGGGTGTCTAGCAAAGGACAATTGTGGCTCCTTTTCCCCAGGGTCCTTTCCTACCCTAGCATATCTCTGGTCATGTGGTTTAGACCTCCTGACCTTTCCTCTATTGAGTTAATATCTAGGCCTTATGTTGTATTTCAGCTCTAGGTCCAGAAAAGCAGCAAAACCAGATAAGCAACACCATGGCTGCCCTCAGGACCATCTACATTGAATAATGACCCTCTCCTCCGGTGCTGACCAATCAATCAGTGGAGACCTAGACCCTGAAGAGACACACCTGGAAAGCTGCTGAATATTCTATTAAGATCTTCCCTGGGGCCTCTCCTAAAATATTCACCCTTAAAACCCTTAGGACAGAGTACCCAGTGCACTCTCCCTCCTGGGAGCATGGCCATGTCTTTCCCTCTCTCCACCCCCTCCCTCACTTCTAAGCTCCACCAGCCCTTCCTTTACCTCTATAACTTGTTTCCTAAGCCCATTTCTTCTTCGAATTACTTCTTCTACCTCTGTGATTTTCCAAGTAAATGTTCTCTTATTGTTTGAGCCTTGACTCTGAATTCTTTCCTAGCCAAACTCAAGTACCATATGGAGGTTGCTGACCTCACTGGTCTAACACCTGGTGTGTTCTTGCTGCCCCCAACAAAGGAATATGGAACATTCTTTCTCACGATAATAGTCTTTCCTGTACATAATCTTGGATAGCATGCAAAAGTGGAATGTTAGTACTTTTTTTTTTAAATTCCTTCTGTAACAAATCCTAATTCTCTCAATCTTTAGCCAATCCACTTTACTGGACAGTAAGGTTGTTTCCAACTGAGCTGGGATGAACAGTCCTTTGATATTTTTTTGTATGGATTTCTAGAGGTAGAATGGTTGAGTTAAAGAATATAAACACTTCTGATGGAAAATGTTACAAATTGTCTAATTATCCTCAGACAAGTCGTAGCATTTTCTAGGACTACCAGCAGAGTGTGACACTACCCACTTCTCCATACCTTCTCTAAGTTTACAACTTATCCTGTTAAAATTATAAATGTTATAATTATGAATTTTAAAATATTTTATGTTAAACTATCTTTACTCAGTTGGTGAACAAATATTAGTTTAAATTGTTATTTTGGCCCTAACCGGTTTGGCTCAGTGGATAGAGCATCGGCCTGCGGACTGAAGGGTCCCAGGTTTGATTCCAGTCAAGGGCATGTACCTTGGTTGTGGGCACATCCCCAGTAGGGGGTGTGCAGGAGGCAGCTTATTGATGTTTCTCTCTCATCGATGTTTCTAACTCTCTATCCCTCTCCCTTCCTCTCTGTAAAAAATCAATAAAATATATTTTAAAAATTGTTATTTTGTTGATTACTAATGACACTGAAAGTTTTTTCATATATTTCAAATATGTATTGACCATTTGTGTTTATTACTCCAGTCTAAATAGCATCTTCAGATGAGGAAACTGAGGTGCTGAGAGGTAAAATGACTGTGTAAGCACACACAGATTCTATGAAGAAGATAACTTTTTTCATGTTCTAAAATGAAATGGGATTGTTCTTCAGTTTGTCAGAGTGAGCAATAAAGCCTATGGAGCAAAGTTCTGTTTAATCCAAGAGTTGAAGGACATCTAATATATAAGTCTCTTCAGAACAAATCATTGTTATAAAATATTGCTTGAAGAATTATTATGAAGGTTTAATGAGTTAGAGTTCCTTTATTCTTTAATTTCAGTCTCAGATAAATTAAATCCAGAACAAGATTGGGAGATAAAGAAGAGACTGTTAAAAAGAGTGTCTGAATATGTTGACAGCATCCGTCTTACCATCCATTGGTCATGAATGGCTACACAGTGGTAGATGCTGAAGGAGACTCTGGTACCCCCTGTCCTCCTTCTCCCCATTATTACATCATGAGGACAAAGCAGCCAACTGAATATGTTTTATGATGGTAGAATGCAACCAGCAAACTATTTCTAGCAATGAACAGAAGCTGATACCTGGTTTTTTGTTTCTGAATGTCTTTTTTTCATTTCTATCGCAATGGATATGTAAAACCAGGCTGTTACCTGCTGCTTTAACTTTGTGTGGCAAAGTCAAAGATTTCTTTCTGTAATAACTAACAACATACTTCATGAGTCAACAATAAAAAAAAGAATAACAATAAAGGAAATGCCAGAGTTACTGAAATGTTTTTTAAAAACTTAAAAAAGCACACTGGCCAAATGTAATCTAGTTAAGAACTGACCAAAGGTGTACTTCAGCAAGAGGAAGGAATTTGAGGGACCTGGAAAATGGAGATGTTAATATTCTTTTGGGGGTGAGGGGGGGGCTCCTAAAATTCTTTCTATTTGACTTTAAATTCATATCCCAGGAGAGTGAAGTTTTTGTTCCAGGATCTGAGTGTTCAAGTTCCCTCAGGAAAAGGGAAATGCCTCTGAATACATGTCCAGTTTGAGATCATTTGTGTTCATGACTATCCCAGGCCAAGAAAGTAAAAGAATTAAATTTAAGCACTAGGGGTTTCTACTCTACCCCCTCCCCAAAGTGATGCTTCCTATACCATTTCTCATTTTAAGTAAATAAATCATACAGAATTAGGTGCCAATAGCAGCAATGAAGACAGAAATTTGAGAGTTCAATCACTGACCCTATGAAATGCATGCAGTTTCCAGGGGAGCTCAGCATGTTAGGACATCTTAGTTGTGGATGGCTGGGTTCTTGAAGGTCTTGCATAAAGTAAAATTCACATAACTCAAGAGTAATTTTCCCATAACAATTCTGTATTTGTTCCTTATGTAAGAGGTAGAAGTTTTAAGGCATGGATTGCTGCATTTAGCTTGCGGCAGACTACCTAGTCCAATCCTTGCTCCTCCTCTGACTAATGAAGAGAACTTAAGCAAGTTAATCTCTTTTTGCCTTTGATTCCTGTTAAGCAAAGATGATGATAATACACAAGATCTCATTTGATTGATTCTTCAAACAGCCCCATGAGGTAGCAATAGTCCCTACCTCATTAAGTTGTTGTGGGAACCCTAATGAGTTAGTATGTGTAGAGTGGTTTAAAAAGATGCCTAACACATAAGTGCATTAGAACTATTTGCTTATTAATTATTACCAGCTAAAGAGGAACAGCCATGTAGCAATAGCATAAATGCAGTTTATAATTCACTTGGCCCACCCACTTTGAACTTTTTAGATTCTTTTCATTTAGGAGATTTCCATTATTTCAAAAGGAGTATATATATATATTTAGACTTTATCTTTTTATGTTGCACTATTTTAAATTTGTATAATTTAAATAAGCAACAAACAGATGTGTACTATATGGGCTTTAGGCATGAATGTGCAATAGATTTAGGGTTCATTGCAATTCTAAAGGGCAATTACTATTGATCAATATACAAGTGTTCTTGTGCTTCTGAAGTGGTTCAGGATATATACACAAAAGGCAGGCAACAAGAGAGAGAGTTGACTTAAAGTAAAACTAGTGATAATAATTTTTGTGTTCTAGGCACTGGTCTAAGTCCTTTTAAAATATATACATATATTTAATTTTATTGATTTTTTTAGAGAGAGGACGAGGGAGAATGAGAGAACGCGAGAGCAAGAGCGAGAGCGAGAGCGAGAGGGAGAGGGAGAGGTAGAGAAACGTCAATTGGTTGCCTCCTGTACCCACCTCACCAGGGATTAAACCTATAACCTGGATATGTGCCCTGACTGAGAATTGAACCCACTACCTTTTGAGTGCCGGGGTCCAACCCCAGCAGGTCCAGGGGTCCCCGAAGACGTAGACAGAGTCGGCGAAGAAGGAAGGACACGGAGACAGTGTTCAGTTGATCAGCAGCCTAGCCAGGATCTCTAGCCAGGATCTCCAGCCAAGTTCTGGTCTGGATCTCCAGAGAGGTTCTGCTTCAGATCTCCAGCCAGGTTCTGTGTCCATGTTCTCTTGCTAGGTTCTCCAGCCAGGTTCTGTAGCCATGTTCCCTCGCTAGGTTTTCCAGTCAGGTTCTGCCCAGGTTCTCCAGCCAGGTTCAGTTACCAGGTTCTAGTCAGGTTCTCTTGCCAATTTCTGTAGTCAGGTTCAGTCCAGGATCTTTTGCCATGTTCTCCCCAGCAAAGTTCTTCTGTCTCTAGAGAACGTTCTGTGTAGGTTCTGTGCCTCCTGGTTCTGTCTTCTTAGTTCTGTGTTCTAAGCTCTGTATTCTAAGTTCTGACTCTTGCTGTCTTATTACATCTGTATTTATACCAGTTGATTCAATCCTATCAATCTCTATTACAAAGGTTAGGGTGTTTCTTATCTCCATTCCAGGGAGTAAAGATTATGTAGCTTAAGCATGATTGTTCGTAGTTAAAGTGATTAATTACCCACCTGGCACTTAGTTAAGAGGTTTTATTCCCTCCCTAACTTCAGGGGAAAATCCCTACCTGGGGAAACAACCTTTCTCAGAGACCTTGGTTAAAACACATAGTGCCAAGAAGGTGAGCAAACATATTAAGAACAGTATGCCATATATGCCAGGTCCCTTGAAACAGCAAGCATGGACCGGCTCCCGGCATTTGAGGTGTGTGACAACATTCCAACCAATTGAGTCACATGAGCCAGGGGTAGTCTAAGTATTTTATACACATTGTATTCAATTCTTACAATACCCCCATTTTAAAGATATAGAAACTGAGACAAAATATTTAAGCAACTTGACCAGGTCACCCAGCTGGTAAGTAGTGGTGCTAAGATTTAAACCTAAATATTCTACTCCCAAAACTGAGATGTAATTTTCTTACTATACCTCAAAAGGTTGTGATGTAAAAAGTTCATTTTAGTTTCTTCCACTTTTTTCTCTCTTCAGGATTTGTTTACTTCTTTAAAAAAATAATTCTTTATTCTTGAAAGTGTTACATATGTCCCCTTTCCCCCCATTGGGATCTGTTTACTTCTTAAATACTGCCATTACAATTGTAATAGGCATTCATATGCTAAATAAACATTTTTGAAAATACAGAAAGATAGAAAGCAAAAAGAATCAATAATGATATTATCGCTCAAAGATGACCATTGTTAAATTTTTGGTGCATTTCCTTCTAGACTTTTTTCTAAGTTCGTGGTTTTGTTTTACATGTTTGCTTTATATACTTGTGATCAAATTGTATATATAATTTTAATCTTCCTTTTTCCCTTCATAATACTGTAACATGTGCTTTAGAAAGTTCATAAAGTTCCTTATGAATTTCAGAGGCTGCATAATGTACCATCGCATGACAGTTCCATAATATACTTACTATTCCTTTCATGTTGGACATCTGAGCACTTCCAGCTTTTTTACTCTGGGATGAAAATCTATGTCCCCTCTTTCTTAATTTCCTTTTTTTGACATTTCTTCATATCTTCCTTAGCATACAATGACCTTGCTATCCCTCTACCCTTCCTTCTCTCAAAATTTACTTTCTGGAAAGGAGCTGGTAAGCTCATTCATACTAAAGTGTAGTATATGGTTTGTGAAGCTTAGTTTATTATCTCTTCAAAGATAGCTGTATCAATTTAAGCCAAAAGAATGAAGCTCTTATTGTGAGGTTTTAGTTATCAAAAAATCTAGCTGGGGAGATCCTCCAACCTCCCCAATCAGAGAGTAGACTCCACAATAGCAAAAAGGTTCAGGGCTTACTTCATGTTAGTGAATCTGAAGAGAAGGCGGCTAGAGCTGTGAAGGTGGAGATGTGGTGAGAGGAGGGAAAGAGTCTGTGTAAGCAACGGTGGAAAACTGGATAGAAGAATGGAAGAGAATTAGAAAATTCACTCAGCAGTACAGAGTAAATTTGGTACCACTTACCTAGTTTCTCCAACTCTGTTTGCCTTTCCAATCCGTTTGGCCTTAGGGAGGGGCCCGCCCACTCCTCAGAACCGCTGGGTCGGGATCTCGGTCTTAATCACTCTGCCAAGACTCACAGTTTGGGGGCCTTTGTCAGCCACAGAACCAATCGCAAGGAGCAAAAGTGAGGTTCTAAGAGGGCCCATTCCAAGCCCTGGGTCCACAGATGATCTCGTTGGACCTTCACCTCCCCGCCACTCAAAAGGAGAGTTAATAATACCTGAGGCGGAGGGGGCGAGGTGGTTAAAGTCCTCACATGAAAGTTCAGGTCTCTTTCTTTCCCTCCTCCTAGAGGCTGCGTGGAAAAGCAAAGGGGTCCCAAGGCAGAACTCAGTTTCCCCGCGACTCCTCCTGCCCAGAAGGGCACCACGTTCTCCAGTGATGTGCTGATAATGGCTGGTGTGAAGAAAGGGGACCAGAAGGGGTGTGCAGGGTAAAGGCCAAACCAAAGGGGTCAGTGGCTCCTCCGTTCTGGATTACGGACAGGAGGAAACCCTAAATGCGAAAACTTAGCCTGACCATCTAAAAAAAAAAAAAAAGAAAAAGAAAAGAAAAGGCGAGACATTCCGGGAGAAGGCGGGGCGGGGCGCAGGTTCCGGAGCAGCAGCCTCGGGCGCGCAGGGCGTGCTCCCAGGCTTGTTCCACCGGCACCGCGGGCGCCACACACGCACCACCCGCCTCCCTGCTCTCCCGCTCCTCCCTCCTTTCTCGCTGGTTGGCACGCGGGCCGCACAGCGCCGCGGCGGCAGGAGGAGCCGGGCGCGCCCGCCACGCACATTCCCCGAGCGAAAGGCGCGGCGCGCAATCTCAGGTGGCGGCGGCGGCGGCGGTGACAGCGTCAGTGACAGCGGCGGCGGCAGCAGGCAGCGCACACCCTCTCCCCGACGCCGCCGCGTCCCGCCTCCACTGCGCCTTGGAACCCCGGCGGCCTCCCGGCCCCCGGCCCCCGGCCCCCAGCCCCCAGCCGGCCCCGACGCGCACCACCGAGCACCGCGCACTATAGCGGCCGCCGCCGCGGCTCCAAGCCCTACCGCCCGCCATGAAGAAACTGGCGAGGAAGGGATGCGACCACAAGCGCTTCCTGAAGAATAACTGGCTGCTGCTCTCCACCGTCGCCGCGGTGGTGCTAGGTGAGCGGCGCGGCGGGTGGGCGACGCGCGCACCCTCACGCGCTCCAGCGCCCAGGCCGCGTGCGGGGCGGGCGGGCGGGTGCGAGGGTGGGCCAGGCGTTGCACACCCAGTGCCCGGGTCGCTCGGCGCCTTCTCGGCCTCGGACCCCACGCGGGAGCTTGCCTCGCCCAGGGTGTTGTTTTGTGCATGTGAAGAACAAAGCTCATCGGGGATTCCATTTGGGTGCCCCAGGAGCTGAGCTACCGGGTCCTGCTTTACCCAAAACGATCAAACGGGTTTGGAAAGGGAAGCAAGTAGCTCTGGGTTCTTCCCGAGTGGAAGCAAACATAGTGTGTGTGTGTGTGTGTGTGTGTGTGTGTGTGTGTGTGTGTGTTTAATGGTATCTGCTCCCCAATTTTTGGTCTGAACCACGCTGCCCGGACAGAGATGTGGATTACAGTTCTCCTTTGACTGGAAGAGGCACCTTAGCCTGGGACGGCCAGGGCGTAGGGTGGGGAATGTTGCCCTTGCTTCCCAGGGGGCAGGGTCTGGAAAGGCGCCTTCCCAGGCAGCGGGCATGAACTGCCGGCACCCAAGCTCTGAAAACCTGACACATTCGTGCCAAATGCAGGGGTGATGGGAGTGGGAAGAAGAGATCCAGCAGAACTCAGTTTTCCTCCTTCCCCAACCTGCTAATGTTGTAGACATGGGCTCCCTGAACTTCCTTACTCTCCACACTGTTCTTCTATTGAAAATAATTTTCAAGTCATATTTGCTTGTTTTTCAACAAAAACGTATTTAAGTGATTCACTCCTGACAGATCGCTGCACTGGGTGGATGTCTGAGCCATTGCTCAGAGGTGTGAGTGGTTCCTGTTTGGATTCTGGATTTCTGCCAGGTTGTCTGTTTTACAATCTGGGCTCTGGGATGCTCCTCTTTGAGTCGGAGCCATGTCTGTCTCCTTTACTCTGTGAGTTTACACAGGTGAGGACACACAGGAGGTGAGACTCCTTCTAAGTCCCCACCTTCCATTTGGAAACAGAAGCTGGGACCCGCCAGCTGGCATGGTTCAGTAGATGAGCGTCAACCTGTGAACCAGGAGGTCTTGGTTTGATTCCTGGTCCGAGTGCATGCTCGCACCCCCGCCCCCCACCACCCCGGCCCCCGTCTGCAGCTGCTACTTCTGCATCTCAGAATCGTTGGTGTTGCCTGCTCTCTCACTTAACCCCCCAGATTTGCTCCTCCAGAAACTTGTGCAAAGTAAAGTCAGGTTTCTAGTAAATAAGTAGCGTTCTCTAATTGTCTTAGCAGAGGCCATTTGTGGGAGGAAAGCAGAGAAGTAGAGAACCAAGTCTTGACCACTTAGCTCTACTGTATCTCCCCCTAGAAGGGTCAAGTGGCTTAGGGTGGTTTTAGGGAAGATTTCTTTCCCCACCCTGTTCAAATTACACATGTCACAAAGAAAGTGATTAGATTTCCCTGCGGCCAAATAGATGAGATGATCTTGATTGTTTTCCTGTCTCTGTTTAAGGACAGTTTTCAAGGGTAATCCTACCCTGACATTTCCCTCCCAATTCCCTGTGGAAGTGGAATCCTGCTTTTCCTGGAATGGGGTTCTCCAGAGAGACTCACTCGCCTGTTAACCATGTGTTGCTGACTTGGAAAGGATTTTGAGCAGTTGTCCCCTGGCCTTTAGAACGTGTTGCATAGGTACATCTTTGGAGTCAAGAAGGATGACATGCCTATTTTGCAAACCTGGCATTTGGTCCTGATGGTCATTTTCCCTCCAGTTTTAATGTGGGTGAGCCCAGGAGCTTGATTCAGAAAGGAAAACCCCCACATAAAAATTGTGAGGGCCCAGCTGAAGTATTCCTAGACGTTTGCCCCTCTAGGAGCAACACAGGGGAGTCCCCTAGTGTTTCTGCTCCTGGTCGGAGAAGTGTCAAGCCTGGCTACCCCCAGTGTACCCATCCATCACAGGCACTTTCCGAGATCCTCCTTTTTCCCTCTTTCTTCAGAGCACTGGGCCTGTGTGGAAATTATTAGTATATCTGTTTGTGTTGTCTCATTAGTTTAACCAGAAGTGAAATTCCAGCCCACTTGTAGCAGTGATGCTGAGTTCATTCCTAAGAACTTACTAGTTCATGATATTAAGTTTATTTTTATAAGCTTAACTGAAACAAAATCACAAAACACTTTCATGCAATTTTCCTTCTGGACCTTTGAGCATGTGGATCTTAAAGATGTATGAACTCTTAAATTTATTAACTACCCTGGCACAGTGTAGGGCTGATTGTAGCCATTAAAATGTTTGGTCCCTGCTGTAATTCAGCAGCCTTGACACTTTCAAATATTTTTATTATTAAAATGAGGGGCAAAAGTATGAAACAGCTTAAAGTCTTTGATTTTTCAAGACATAGTATATCTTCATTAGGTGTGAAAGTTCTTTCTTTTCATGGACAACAAGACGCTAACTGCTAAACATTTTCTCAGTCACGAGATAATGGGACTAAATAGTTAGATAACCAGATTTGTTAATTTCTGTGAAAGCCTACAAGGTCCTAGAAATAATATCTTGGCTATTCAGATGAGAGGCCTTTACGCAAACTCCATTAGGGACAGTTTTTGTTGCCTTCATTACAATTCTCACAGGCTTTTCCCTGCTTCTGTAGTGTAGTAGAATGAGCACAGAGCCTGGATTCGAGAGTGCTGGATTTGAATTCTGACACTACCAGACTCTACCATTTAGCCAAATCTCTTATGCTCTGGGATCCTCAATGTCCTCATCTGGAAAACAGGGATATTTGTCATGACTTCATTTGTTATCAGGGTTGATTAATATAGTGTAAAAACACACAGTTGTGGCACATAATAAGCACTTAATAAATGTTATCTTAAGGTAAATTGCAATAATTTTATTCTGAGAAAGTTAATATTTTCTTATGAAATGAACTCTCATGGTCTGTTCTGCTTAGTGTCTGCCTTATACTACAGAGTTCAAGGTGATTCGAGTGTTTTGATGACATGCTCTAAGGCCCAGGAGTGGGGGACCTTTTTTCTGCCAAGGGCCATTTGGATATTTATAACATCATTCGCAGGCCATACATTATCACCTTAAAAATCAGCCTGCTATATTTGGTTGAACATTTAATTAACTCACCTCTAATGCCTTGGCAGGGCCAGACCAAATGATTTCTTGGGCCTAATACAGCCCATGGGCCAAATGTTCCCCAAATACCAGCCTCCACGGCATTGTTCAATTTTTTAAAAGGATATTTTTTAAATGCTTTTTTTAAAGACTTAATCATTTTGTCTTGTGCCCCATAGCCCGATTCTCAATTCGTTTAACAGGCTGAAACAGTGAGGGAAGAATTTTTGTGCTTCAAGTGGGAATTCTGTTCACGAAGAATCACGGTGTGAGAATTCTGTGCCGCAGGGCATTCTGATTCAGGTCACCCAATGCTTATATTGTGCATAATCTTGGTAAAGCGCTCGTGGGGTCCGCACCCTATTCACAGCATAAAGCCTGGTCTTTCTGTCTTTCAAGACAGTTTGTGCTTTATTTCAATCATTTAGAAAATCTGATTTCTAGCTTATGGATTTTCAGGAAAGGAAATAGATGTTATTTACACAACAGAGCTGGCAAGCTTATTCATTCTGAATAATTTTCTTTGGAGTACCCAAGGAAGCAATCATTTCTAGATTCAGATTCCATTGTCTACAACCAGGAACCGTTCTTAGTAATACCCTTGCCTCAGCCTTGCACCTCCTGCACTTGAGTTCCTGTAAATTTATATCTGGCGGTGCTAATTTGAGTCATGGGATATGCTTTCTTGCTCTACCTGTTTTTATGTGTCTGTGAAGCCCCTGAGGACAGGGGCGAGCCACAGCTCAGGCTAATTCCAGGCCCAGCTCATCACCTGCACGGAGCCTTGCGTACGGCAGTGTTCAAAATATGTTTTGTTTTCCATGAAGCTCATTTATTGTGGCAGGTCCCAGGCCTGGTACTGCTGGGCCTCTAATCAGCTCAGCCTTGGAATGTACCTGCAGTAACCAACACTTAAATCATTCATTCATTCAACAAATATATATTGGGCACCTACTGTGTGCCAGGGACTGTTCTAGGGGTAGGGCATACAGCAGTGAATAAAACAGTAAAAACCCTGTCCTCCTGGAATTTATGTTTAGATGGAGAGAGGTAACCAGTAAACAAAATAAATTGGTAAAAGACAATAGAATATATTAGAGGGTGAGCATGCTCTAGAGCAGTGGTTCTCAACCTTCCTAATGCCGCGACCCTTTCATACAGTTCCTCATGTTGTGGTGACCCCCAACCATAAAATTATTTTCGTTGCTACTTCATAACTGTAATGTTGCTACTGTTATGAATCGTACTGTATATATCTGATATGCAGGATGTATTTTCATTGTTACAAATTGAACATAATTAAAGCATAGCGATTAATCACAAAAACAACATGTAATTATATATGTGTTTTCCGATGGTCTTAGGCGACCCCTGTGAAAGGGTCGTTCGACCTCCAAAGGGGTCGCAACCCACAGGTTGAGAACCGCTGCTCTAGAGTAACATAAGGCAGGAAAGAGGGTCGGGGTGCAGTTTTAAATAGGGTTACAGGGAAGGCTCTGTTGAGAAGGTGATGATCAAATTGAGACAAAAGAGGTGAGGGAACATGGGCACAGTTACCTGCGGAGCATCCTGGCTTATTTGAGAAAGCACATGGCGTGGAGTGAGTAAGGGTGGATGAGGCAGGAGGCTGGGACGGGGACAGAGCACTACGATGGTGTAAGCTCTTCTATTATAAGGACTTTGACTTTTTACTGGGAGATGGGAAACCATTAAAAGGTTTTGAGCAGAGAAGTGACATGGTCTGGTTGTATTTTAATCAGCTCTCCCCGGCAGCTGTTTTGACCACAGACTGCAGAGGCAAGAGCAGAGAAAGTGATACCAGTTTAGGAGGCTAGTGCAGTTAACCTATGTATGTATTTTACTTGTTACACTTGTCTAATCTCATTTCCATCATGGCTAGTGAAATCTTAGGAAATGCTGATGGGGGAAAAAAAGTGTGCAACTATAAAGTAGCCATTGTTGCCATTATATAGATGAGAAAACTGAGATTCAAATAATGATTGGCAACACCAGATGTTCCTGTTCCTTCCCTCCTCCTCCTTCAGGCTGCTTCTCCTCCTACATCTTGCTCCCCATCTCCTTGCTGATCCACCTGGGAGTCTTGGTTCAGACTCTGGGCCTATTAATCGCAACAGAGCACTCTTTGTTGCAATGTGGGGCTGTTTCTTCAGCAAGTATAATGAATTACCTCCTTCCAAATCTATCTCAACCTTGGTTGAGAGCCAGGGTGGAGTGGGGAGTAGGAATCCTATACCATGCACTGAGGCTGAGAGGGGGCAGCAGTGTGTCTCCACCGGGCTCTCAGAATTGCAGTGTGTGCAGTGGAGAAACACCTCTCCAGTGGCATTTGCCAGACCACTCAGCCAGGCTGGTTTCCACTCTGGTCTCAGACCTACCCTGACCCCTCTTCCCATGAGGCTGCCTTGCTTTTCTTTCTGCCTCTAAATTCTGCGCTTCCTACCTTTTAATTAAGTGACTTGGTGTGACTGGAGTAGAGGGTGCAATTGAGTGACAGGAAAAAACAAAAAAGCAAGGCTGCACAGGAGGTCAGGGGCAGATCCTGGGGGACCTGTAATGCCATGCTGACGAGTTTGGACGTGGTCCTGAGGATGAATTAAATTGGGTAGTAACAAGGTTAGAGCTGTGCTTAGAAAAGATCATTGAGGTGGATGGATGTGGAAAATGGATCCAAGAAGGGCAAACGTGCAGGTGGGCTGACCCCCAGGGGTTTACTGTGAAGGTCCAGGGAGGGAGAAATGGAGACCTCCACTGGACAGCAGCATTGAGAGTGGAAAGGAAAAGACAGCTATGCCACGTCTTCCGTGGGTTAGCCTAAGGGGGCTTGGCTGGGTTTGGTCCACAGGAGAAGGAGGGGGTGACCTCTAGCAGAAGAGGGAGTCCTGGGAGGGACACCAGCTTGGAAAGAATTATGATGCTCTCCCACTGTACTGAACCAATGTCTACTTGGTATTTATTAGTTAGAATATATTCTAATTTTCTGTCTCTCTTCCTGCCCATAAGTCTTTGAGGAAAGGAATTCTGTGTTGGTCCTCTCAGTACCCACATCACCTGTCACAAGGCTGGTAGTCTCAATACATGAGTTGAATTGTTGAGTCATTTATGACCCAGAGAGTTAGTAAGGCATTGTCTTGGTTTATTGAGTGAATAAATGAGCTCAAAGTCTAACTTGAAAATAAAATGAGAACTTAAAGTAAATGAGACACTCAAAAGCTATGTAAGAAAGTATATCTGATAGTTAAACTCTCTGGGCCTTTGTTTCTTATCAGAAAGAAGAGTGGTTTAGATTAGGTAGAAGAGCAAAGAGGATTCCATTCATGTACCAACTCCCATTTATATCCCATACGATAGGTTTGTTGACAACGGATTGGAAACAAAAGTTCTGAAATTGATTGCTGATGTCTGTCAAAGGCTTAGGATCAGGAAGTAGTAGCATGTGTCCTGAATAATTGCTGACCTTGGATTAGAAAATCTCTTGGGTTTCCTTTTAGTTTATGATCCTTTAGCTTTATGATTATATAGTAATTCCTTGGTTCATTGCTAGGAGAGAGAGAAACTCTTCCATAGGGAACTGAGGGAGGGTTAAAGGTCATTACTGGAGGATAAAATGACCTTGACGTTGACTCAGTTGTTCTGCATTTGAACTGTTTAATCAGTGACTTGAGTATAAGAATGTAAATTGTATATGGGGCTATTATGAGGGCAATGTTCTGTGTCAGTATTAGATTATCCATTAGAGTAGTAATATGAGTTCAGTAAACCTATACTATTTCTAGATGTGTACTAGTATATATATTTTGCACACAGCTACTTATGTACCTTAGAAAGAAAGGTCCTTTGGCTGGCTTGGCCCGAGTTCCACATATTGAACAATTAGGAAAGGAATTTTGGGCTTTGAGTGCCTATTTCTGAAATCAAATCAGAACCCACCAGATTTAGGGAATCACTAAAAAGATTCTGATTTTGGGTTGTTCTAGGGCTAGGCATAGTATGTGCCTAAAGTCTATCAAACCAAAACCTCACACAAAATTATCTAGACACATAATTATAAAATGAATCTTAAAAATTTATTTTTAAGTGTTAGACTCTGCACATCAGGGTTGGTATAGACATTCTTAGTGTATCTGTAGGGAGGACTTTGTAAATCACTAAAGTACATAGAAAAGGGAAAGGGACTGTGTGTCGGTCTGTCTGTCTGACTTAATTCAGCTTTCGTACTCAGAAAAGAGAAGATGGTTGATAAATACTCAGCATCTTGTTAGATGTTGCTTAATCTGTGATGCAGTGTTTACAGATTTGAGCAGCAGGCGTAAGAAATAAGGGAAGCGTCACATGACACAAGAAATTACTGTGTGCTAAGTCAGGATGTGGTAGGGCTCGAGTAGTGCCTCAGATGGGTAAAAACCCTGGGTTAGCCAGACAAGGTGTACATAAGTGGGATGATCCTGTGAGCACTTGCTTGCAGAGAGAAAAAGCTTTCCACATTAATTAATTGTGAGAAATTGTGATTACCTTTACCAGAGCTGAGACTGAAAATAACTGTCCTGTAGGGAGAGAGTCAGTGACACGCCTCTGGCCAGGGGAGCTCTGTTTGCCTGAGGAATTGCAGGCCTCCCCGGTGTTGGTGTCGCTGGAGATCTGGGGTCACGTATACTGTGGGGACTGGAGCCCTGACAAAGAAAATGCACTCATTTTAGATGACATCCAGTGGCCCATTTAAACTCCCCTGCAGCAGTGTCTGCTAAAGTCGCACGTGTTTCAATGGCCTTTCCTATTTTGAATGTGACACATACGTCTAATAGAAGGCAGTATTGGAGACGGTACTGTTAAGCCAGTAATTCATTTACGGAGCTATAGTTTAGCTCACAGATAGATTTGGAGGGAGGTAATTCATTATACTTGCTGAAGAAACAGCCCCAAATTGCAACAAAGAGTGCTCTGTTGCAATTAATACCCTGCACAGTAACACCTCTGTTAATGGAAAGGAAGTGTTTCCGTGACTCAAATGTTGCTAACCCTGGGTTTGGACTGTCCGTCCCATTACCAGCGGTAGGGTATTTCCTTCCCAGAAAATACTCCTGAATTTTCTGGGATGGGTGGACCCCGCCCCATTCACAGACAGTTCATGCTGGGTGTCCTGGATCATTCCTCTCCCAGGTCCAGGCCCAGCTGTGTGAGCTCAGGGCCGCCATCCCCACTCAGTCAGGCTGGGAGGATATTGTGCCTCATTTTCCACCTGGAGACCCAGGCCCACAGCGAGGAGATAAGACCCTCTCACCAGTCACTCCATGCTCAAGTTGAAGGCTTTGTTCCCTGGGCCCTTTTGGTTGCAGAGTCCCTAACCATGTGCACAGACAGGACAGCTGTCACAGCAAATCTTCATGTGTCCAGGAAGGCTCCTGAATCTCGCATCATGGGACTTTCTGCTAGATCTGCATGTTGAAGCAAAGAGATGGCCTTTGGGGCCAGAATTTCAATTCAGAAAGAGCTTTAGAGGGGGTCCATCCTGTGTGTCTTTACTCTTATTACAGCACTGAGACAACATCTCAGGGCTCAGGGCTCTCAAATGGTTAAAACTGCATTTAGTTACTCAACTAAGAGGGAATCTCTTAGAGGAGAGAGCTTAAGTGAGATCATATCATTAAATTACTTCTCTATCACCGTCCTATTGCTTGAGAGTTACCTGGTTCCTTATAACTCAGTAAAGAATTAAGTCAACAAAAAAAATGCACCATCCCCAGAAATGCTTAACTATAGAAAGCCTAAAGTCCAAGCCTCTTCCCATTACTGGAAAATCAAGTGATCTGGCTCTATTTCTCTGTGTATTTCATATACTTAATTGTTTTCTGAGCCACCTAATAACTATTGTATAGGTTTCATATGAGATTCCGCAAATTATGAGATAATGAGGTAGACATTTTCTCTTTTGAAAAGTTCTTTTTCTTATGGTTAACCAAGTGTAATAGCTAATAGTTAGTGAGGGCTTGCTATGAGATTAATGCATATTTCTTCCCCATTTGACCCTCAGGACAATGAAGTAGGGCATTTACTTATTTTACAGATGAGGGGATTGAGACTTACAAGGCTTAAGTTATCCAGCTGAGGTCAGAGTCAGAACTGGAATTTATACCCAGAACTACCTGATTGCAAAACTTAGGTTATTAACCATTAAGCAAGGCCACTTCCTTCCTGGAAAACCTTGATATACCTAATTGAAATTTCAATTCAGCACTGGCTGGTGTTTCTCAGTGGTTAAAGCATTGGCCCACTCACCAAAGGGTGACCAGTTCCATTCCCAGTCAAGGTCAAGGGCATGTACCTGAGCTGCAGGTTCCATCCCTGGCACTGGTCGGGGTGTGTGCAGGAGGCAACTAATCGATATGCCTCTCTCACATCAATGTTTCTCTCGCTCTCGCTCTCTTGCCCCTTCCCTTCCTTCCGCGCTCTTTAAAAAAATCAATGGACTACGGGGAATGATAAAAACTGGGGGGGGGGGGGGGGGGCGGGAAGCAATGGAAAAAATATCCTTGGGTGAGGATTTTTTTAAAAAAAGAAGAGAGTTCAAATCATTCTTGCAGACTTCAATTCACTCTTGGACATAACTAAATAAAGCCTATTATCTTACCTCTTGCTCCATCCCTTCTCTGTCTCTTGGCTATTCCCCCCCCCCCCCCCCCCCCCCCCCCCGCACTGGGAGGAGAGGGCTAGGAGAGGGGGAGGAGATCTCTTGGCTATTCTTTATTCTGTCCCTTAACTTGGGGCATTCACAGCATTTCCCCCATTCTTTGTAAACCTCCTATTTGAACTTGCCTCATCCTTGCTTTACCGGGTTGTATTGTACTTTCCTACTCTAGTACTTTTGCTTGTGTTTCACCCACTGTTGTCCTACCCATCCTTGAAGATCTAATTTTTGCTTTTATCATATAGACTTCTCTGACTGTGTAGTACTCTAATTTCTTTGCTGCACTCTAATAACCCTTAATTTACCTTCCCAAGTTATACTGCATTTGCACCACTACCCCCAGTCCTGACCTAGGCAGACATCGCTAATTGATTACAGCCCTCTTTGCCACAGAGCTTTGTTACGGCACAGAATCTCCAAAACTATGCTCCAGACAACCACTGTTAATCAAAGGGAATGTGCATGTAAGATGAAAAGTATTGTGCATTGCTGTGAAAATCTATTCATTTAGCATTCAATTAGAAACTCAATTTAAATTGAACAAGTATTGATGTTCCTGGTAAGAGATGCAGAGTTGAGGTCTGTTTTTTGTCTTAGACCGCCAGATGCATTATGTGCACAGATATTAGTAACACGAGCCTAATAGATAAAAATAAACAATAACATGATCCTACATGTGGTAAGTGCTATGAGAAAGCTGGTTGCCAATGTACCAATGGCCTTCAACAAGAGATGGGATTGAGAAAGGGTCCTGAAGGACGTCAAGAATGGTCTTGAGCAGGTGTGCCTGGATTCCTGGGCCTGAGAATTGGGAAGATTACTTTATTTATTAGCAAAAGTTAATTGTCAACCAGGAGACATAACAGGTTTGCTCCATTTCTGATTCCCCTTCATTTCTTTCTTACATCTGGAGAACGGCCTAAGTTTTCATTTCATGGAGGAGAATCTGAGGTCCACTGAGTAATGGAGCTTGAGGTCTTGTTGTCAGTCCAGAACTCACAGACCCTGAGAAACCTACCCAGATTGCCTCTGAAACTAGTTTGCCACCTGCACTGAATATTAATATTTTCTACTAATCTTTAGCTAGCTTGTTTTTTGAAGGGAAAAAAACACAAAATCTAAAACTGAAAGTTTATATCTACTATTATTTAAGTGGAAATGATGGAGGGTAAAGTTTGGTTGCTTTTTCAACTTCAAGTGAGTAACCATAGAAGTCTGGACTTACTGATTCTCAGACCTAGAACCCTGGAGTTCCCTGAAGTGGTGCTCATCTCTGAGCTCTTGCAGGATCTGTAGTAAATCCCGCTCTGTGCTCTGCTCTGTGCTCTAGGGAAAGGTGTTGGCGACTGTAGGGGGAGGGGTGTGCACCTGTGACTTTTTGCTTAGATTTTCTTTCTTCCTACAGACAGATTCTATCTCCCCTTGTACAGCCTCTGCCCAGGCCCCAGGGAACATCTGTTGTCTGTGAGGGAAATACTGAGAAAGGAGACTAAAGATCCTCACAAACCTAAAACATTTTGAGATTCCAAGAATAAAAATCCTCAGTGTTGCTGTGAAAAGATTGTACTCCCCATGTTTGAAGACCCTAGAAGACGAGGTCATCTTTGTGTGTTTTCTGGGGTCCTGATCACATCCTGCACCAACGGGCAGCTGGGCCCTATTTAGTTGCTATATGGCCTCTTTAACATTCTCTATGTAAGTGTTCTTTCCTTTCACAAACAAGCTGGCCTGTCTTTGCCTTTATTCTCCCAGTGAGGATTATGAGAAGCATCTGAGGTATTACAGACAGAGATTCCTGACTCAGCCTTTCAACACTGCAGACCACTTTCATTTTTAGAAATATCATAGCACTGACTGGTTTGGCTCAGTGGATGGAGCATCGGCCTGTGGACTGAAGGGTCCCGGGTTCGATTCCGGTCAGGGGCATGTGCCTGGGTTGCAGGCTCGATCCCCAGTGGGAGGCTCTGCAGGAGGCGGCCGATCAATGATTCTCTCATCATTGATGTTTCTATCTCTCTCTCCCTCTTCCTTCCTCTCTGAAATCAATAAAAAAACTTTTTTAAAAAAGAAAGAAATATCATAACATTCTTCAAATATGTCTTAACTACTTGAAGACAAAAGTAAACTTTTCTGCAGTCCTTGGAGTAGGGAAGGAGAGGTGAGAGTTACATCTCCACAGAAGTTAGGGGGGAAGGGTACACGGCTGGCAGGCAGGCCCCGTGGTTAGGAATCATGGAGAATAGAGTTCAGGGTAACACAAATGTTAGAAGCGGAGGTGAGGAGCAGGCTGAGGATAGTCAGGGAGTCCCAGTTACTCAGACTTAGCATTCTGGATGCAGGGTTCATCAGACTGGGAGTTCCAGCCTTGTGACAGGTCTAGAAAGTCCAGGATGACTGGCTTGTTTTCCCCAGAGGTCTATCCCTTTCTCTGCCTTCAAATTGCTCCTGACTAAAACCTGCTGTGGGGGAGACGGTCAGATTTCATCTACACCTGGGGAGAAGGCTTTCTAGGATTGTATAATGAACCAAGAAGGTATTTATGGGAGTTGTGAAACTGGTTATTACAAAGAGGTATTATTTCCAGCCATCGATGTTAAACCTACGGAAGAGGTGTGTCCTTCGAGCACAGGATTCCAGAGCCTCTCCAAACTGTATAAGTTGGGGTGAGGGGACTTGTCATTCCTTCAGTGCCTTGGAGGCCAAATATTTGCTGAGGTAGCAAGATGGGGAGAGAGTAGAATGTGACCACAAAATAGATAAAAGTCTTTCACAGGAATGCATGAATCACCCATGAGATTATCAGATATAAACCATTTCAAGAAGGCGGGGGGCGGAGGGGGGGGGGGGGGGGAGTACAAAAGAGTACACCAGATGTTTAAAAAAAAAAAAGGAGGTGGTTTTTTTGTTTGTTTTAGAATCCACAAGTCAAGCCATAGATATTATCTCTGGAAATAACCCAGCACACCTGTGTGGGACTAACACACCTTTGAGAGGAAGGAGAGTCTGGTTGCTCCTAGATTGACAGGTTCACTCATAAGCTGGACCTCTAAGCCAGTTGGATGTTTGCTGGAGAGCCGGGTTCCTGTGGACTGGTCCTACAACCAGACTCATCCTCATTTGAATCCAAAGGGCTCTTTGTACCCCAGGGCCCCCAGAAGCCTGGAAGGAGTCCTAAGGCATAGAAACCAGGCACCCAGCTTCTCATGGGTGCAATGCCATAGCCAGCCATTGTCCAAGGAGGACAATTTCAGGAGTCAGGACTACTGGAGAGCCCATGTTTGGGTATGAAGGCCTTGGGGCAATGTGGCAGAGTTTATACCCATATTCCTCTGGCTCAGTTTTTTTGCTCTGCTAACGTCATCCTCTATTTTCTCCTGCCTTTTGTAATTATGCCTGAGGATTACAAAAGAGAAAATATAGAAATTGTGGTGGCTTCCGGGACACATGCCTTAAATAGCAATTACAGTGTATTCCTCGTTCAGTTCAGTGCAGCAGGTATTAATCAGACACCCCTGGAGTGTCAGGCTCAGTGCCTTGGGCAATGGGTGGGTACAGAAGTGAGTATACAATGCTTATGCCTCAAGAGCTTAAGATGGGGGGGAGGGGCTGGAGGCAGGGACAGGGATACGAAATGGGTATGGGGCTGCCTGTCACTACTTGAGCCAAATTAAGCAGAGGCAAGGCTGAATCATATATGAGCATTTATTCCAATAACGCCAGCAGTATGGAGAGAGCAGCAGGTCATCCTGAAAATTCTGCTCCAACATTTCCTACTAGCTGGCAATTATATAGGGGATAAGGAAGAAGGTTCTGCATGCAAGAGGGAAGGGGTACAGGATAAGGGCTGCAGGGTCTGGGGTTTGTGTGTTTCCTTCCAGGATCTTGAAGTCCAGTAACAAGGTAGTTAATTTTCTCTGTTAAAAACCAGCTCAGCCCATTCCTGGAACCAGAGAATGGTCAGCATTCCTGAGGCAAACACCCAGAGAGGGTCAGGGTCCAGGCACAGCAACCAAGTCAAAGTGTGTCCTGTCCTTCATCTGCTCTCAAAATGTAATTTCTTTTCTGAGTAATGAACCCGTCTGTGCTCCAAGGCATCCTATCTTTTTACAGCCCTGTGTTTCCTCTTGCAACACATCCCCAGTTTCCCAGGGTCTGTAAAAAAACCTCATATCTGTAGTTAGTAAGGTGAATAATCATGAGACAACTGTGGTTTTATTCCTAGCATGTGCCCTTCCCCGGTCACATCTGCTCTGATTGTTTTGGGCACTGTTGGGCATGGAAGGTAAGGGGACTTCTTAATTCCACATCTGCAGGGCCAGCCAAGGCCTGCCTGGTTATCTGGCCCAGGGACACACATGTCATATGGATCAAGGAGGAAGTTGGGAAGGCTTTCCAAATACCCTGGAGCTGAGTTTTTAAGTTGCTGAAGTGGTGATCAGGTAAAATGGAAAAATAGAGGGGGCAATGTGCAAAGGCCCAGAGACCTGGGTCTTAGCAGAATTGATACGCTGGTGCAGGGCGGGGTTGGACCAAGGAGCTTGGATGCCACTCTGTGATGGGGAATCATTGAAAGGGCTTTAAGTAGTGATTCAACCCGATTTGCATCTTGGGAAGATGGCACTGGCTTTGATATGGAGGACGAATTAGTAGAGACAAGACTGGAAGCAGGAAGAGCTTTAGGAAGTTAATGAAACAGTTTTGGTAAGAAATGAGGTGGACCTGAGCCATGGCAAGTGTCATTGACTGGGAGGGAGAGAGAGAGATTTGAGAGTTGTTTACCCAGTAGAATCAGTGGAATTGGTGACTTCTCAGTATTGTAGACTGGAATGTGACACAGAGTCCTCTAGAATGTCCCCAAAGTGTACCCAGATGGCTTCGTTATCTCAGTTGTGTCACTGATTTCCTGTGGGGCCTCAGGCAAGTTACTTCACTTCCTTGTGCTTCAGTTTTGCACCTGGAAATGAAGTTACCTCACAGAGTTGTTGAAGATCACAGTTAATTATGCTTAGACCAGTACCTGATACATACATAGTCTGCAGCCCTCAATAAAGGTTTGCAATGATAGCACAATTTAGGGAGATAGGAAACTCTTTCAGATCTCTATTTCTATGTAACCAATCACTCCCAAACTTTAGTGGCTTAACATACAATGATCATATTATCCCTTATGGTTCTGAGAGTTGACTGGCTCAGTTAGGCATTTCTCCCTTGGGTTGGTTCTCTTTTGTGATTACAGGGTGACAGCAGCTGGGGCTAGAAGCAGCTAATGTGCATTGCATGACCTACTTGTCTCCTACCTGGAAGACTCAAACTCTGATGTATCTCTCTCTCTCTCTCTCTCTCTCTCTCTCTCTCTCTCTCTCTCTCTCTCTCTCTTTCCCATGTGGTCTCTCCAACAGCAGCTTCAAGGTTGCTGGACTTTTTACACTGAATGTCTCAGGAAGAGAAACCATCAGAAGCTGGCCCTTTCTGACCCAGCCATTGAGCCTCACTTTTGCTCATTCTCTTTATCAAGGCTATCACCAAGGCCCACCCAGGTTTAGGGGAAGGGGACAGAGACTTCATCTCCTGATGGGAGGAGCGTCAAATGATTTGTGAACTTATTTTAAAATCACCAGGGTTAGTTTGGCTCAGTGGATAGAGCATTGGCCTGTGGACTCAAGGGTCCTGGGTTCAATTCTGGTCAAGGGCATGTACCTTGGTTGCGGGCGCATCCCCAGTGGGGAGTGTGCAGGAGGCAGCTGATCAATGTTTCTCTCTCATTGATGTTTCTAACTCTCTATCCCTCTCTCTTCCTCTCTGTAAAAAATCAATAAAATATATTTTAAAAAAATAAAATAAAATCACCAGGGTAACCCAGAAAGAAAAGTCAGAGGTCTTCTAGGGAAAAGAAAGATGTGTTTAATTGGCCCATGTTGTGTCTCATGTTGAAGTACATATCCAGGCAGAGATGCCCTGAAGGTAGTTGGGAGACAGAATGAGGCAAGAGATACAGGTGGAATTGAATCTCTAAGAGCAGATAGGATCGCTCTGGGAGAGTGTGCAGCCCGAGAAGAGGTTGGAATACAAACTCCTTGGGAAAATACATCAATGGAAAGGAGAATGTCCAGTGGCGGGGAGATGGCGAGCTTACTAGTACTCAGCCTTGCTGGGTTCCTCCAGAAATCCATCTTGTTTTACCCCTAGGGTGTTGCAGTCTGAGAATTCTTTCTCTGGGTCCCACCATCTTCTTGACAAAAGAGTTATCTTTCCAGCCAGAGTGGACCCCTGATTGTTCACATCAAGCATCCTTTCCCACATTTCCCACCAGGCTGCTAATTGTCAGACTCCCCAGCCTTCCCTGCAGGCCAGGCAGTCCATGCAGGGAGTACTGGGTTCTGATTACTTCTGTCCTCCTCCCTCCTCCCAGTCAGGTGTTGTCTGAACTAAAAGAGTACTTGAAGTTGTTAGGTAAGTTCCTTCCCTTCAACCACCTCAAAATGACCTTCAGAATTTAAGCCACATTCTTGTAATTGGCCTTCAGTTCCAGATCCTTTTAGAGAACCATTGGTACTAGAGCTAGCCTGGTTCCTCCTTTGTGAATTGCCACAGGAAAGAGAAGGTGACCTGTGAGTCTATGAAAGAGCCAGGTTCCAAATCAGGTATGTCTGTCTGACTTCGGGGCTGAGCCCTTCACCCCAGCCATGCCTCCAAAGACAGAGTGTAAACTTACCCTGAATGGGCCAGAACATTTGGACAATTGAATACAATACACATTAAATGGTTCTTGAGAGATTAAGCACAGGTCTGGTGGGTTTAGTTTGAGGAAACAGGTGTGATAAAACAGGGCTTGCTGCCCTGACCAGTTTGGCTCAACGGATAGAGCGTCGGCCTATGGACTCAAGGGTCCCAGGTTCGATTCCGGTCAAGGGCATGTACCTTGGTTGCGGGCACATCCCCAGTGGGGGGCGTGCAGGAGGCAGCTGATCGATGTTTCTCTCTCATCGATGTTTCTAACTCTCTATCTCTCTCCCCTCCTCTCTGTAAAAAATCAATAAAATATTTAAAAACAAAAAAAACAAAACAGGGCTTGCTGTTGGGACATGGGATAATCAACATGGCTTTATCTGACCTCCTCTTCTCTCTGGAAAACAGATGAGTTAATTACCTGATTCATACTCCCTCTCATCTAAGCTCTGAAATAAACCACTATCATCATCTTACCAAACCTTTCCCTGACCCAATTCATGGATCTTAGATTCTCATTCTCTTGCCTTCTCTCTCTCTCCCTCCTGATGAAATTGGCTTGCAGAGGTAGTTGCTGTGATCTCACAGAGTTTAACAATTGTTTTTTAAGCTTTGAACATTTAAAAATTGAGCCATTTCACACAAAGACCCAAATTCTCAGTTTCTCTTTTAAAAATTCAGACAGTGAGGCCACCCTAGACCCTCATTTCAATGTGACGGTGCTTGGCTGGAACTGTGAGGACCACCACAGACCCCACAGGCCTGGGTCTCACTACTGCCCTGACCCCTAGCCTTGGGCATTTGTAATCTTTGTTGTAAACAGTGAAAATCACTCAAACATATTTAAAATTCACATTTAAGGACAGTGTAGTTCCTCCTTTCTATTTTAGAAAAGGTGACCAAGGAGTTGTTATTTCCTGGGGTGAAAGGTTATTCTTCAGCGCCTGTCTGTGGCTTCTTTCAGATGGAGAAGCCAGCAGTCCCATTCTGTCCCTCAGGGAAGAGTGAAAAACGACAGGTCACTCTTCTTCTCCAGTCACCTTTCAACACTGGTCCCTCCCTTTCCTAGGGACTGCAGAAACCACAGGGAAGGCCCACCCTCCTGCAGGTAGAAAAGGAAGAAGAGGAAGAGAATCTTCTTACTTTACTAGGGGTCCAGTGCACGAATTCATGCACCTTGAAAGGAACTGTGGGCTGTGATGCTGTGGTGGGCATAGGGGCAGGTCTTGGCCCATCCTCCGTGCCTCCGCCTGGCCCCTCCCACCTTGGCCCTGGGTCCTCTGTCTGCTGGCAGCCCCGCTCCCATGCGCTGATGGCACTGGCCCTGCTCACACCCGCTGATGGCATGGAGCAATTGGGGCTGGCACCAGCAGCGGATGCGAGCGGTGGCTGCTGCCCCGATCACCCCTCAGGAGCAGGGGGAGGTAGAGAAGCCCTCAGGGGTGATCGGGGCCGGCGGCCACCACTCATACCCACTGGCAGCACCTAGTGATCAGGACTGGCTCTGGGCACTGGCAGCAGGTGTAAGCAGCGGCTCTGGCGCTGGCAGCAGGTGCAAGTGGGGCCATCACCTGCAGCAGTTGTGAGAAGTAGCTGCCAGCCCGGCTCGCCCCCCAGGAGCAGGGGGAGGTGGAGAAGCCCTGAGGGGCAATTGGGGCCGACAGCCGCCGCCTGCACCCACTGACAGTGCCAAGTAATTGGGGCCAGTGCCAGGTGCCAGCATCAGGTGCAAGCGCTGGGCGGGACCGCAGCGTGCAGGAGCGAAGAATTTTCAGTAACCACCAGAGCCTTGCCCCAATGACAGCAACCAGAGCCCTGCCTTGGTCTGGCGCCCCCCACCACGGCCAATGCCCACCATGTTCCACGCATGCCCCCTGGTGGTCAGCGTGCATCATAGCAACCAGTTGTTCCGGTTGTTCTGCTGTTTTGGTCTATTTGCATATTAGCCTTTTATTATATAGGATAATGAACTCACAGAAAAAGAAACCAAAAAAACAATCCCATTTACCATTGCAACAAAAAAATTAAGATACCTAGGAATAACTTAAATAAGGAGGTAAAAGACCTGTACTCGGAAAACTACAGGATGTTGAAAAAACAGATAAAGGAAGACATAAACAAATGGAAGAATATACTGTGTTCATGGATTGGTAGAATCAACATTATTAAAATGTCCATGCTACCCAAAGCAATGTATAGATTCAATGCAATCCCCATTAAAATACCAATGGCATACTTCACAGACCTAGAACACTCTCCAATAATTCATATGGAATAAAAACCCCAAATAGCCACATCAATCCTGAGAAAGAAGAACAAAGTTTGAAGGATCACAATACCAGATATCAAGCTATATTACAAAACTACTGTTCTCAAAACTGCCTGGTACTGGCACAAAAACAGACATATAGACAAATGGAACAGAACAGTAAGCCCAGCAATCAGCCCAAGCAATTATACTCAATTAATATTTGACAAAGGAGGCAAGAGCATACAATGGAGTCAAGACAGTCTCTTTAATAATAGTGTTGGGAAAATTGGTCAGATACATGCAAAAAAGTGAAACTAGACCACCGACTTACACCATACACAAAAATAAACTCAAAATGATAAAAGACTTAAATGTAAGGTGGGAAACCATAAAAAATATTAGAAGAATCCACAGGCAACAAAATATCAGACAAATGTTGTAGCAATATCTTTACCAATACAGCTCCTTGGACAATGGTAACTAAGAAGAAAATAAACAAATGGGACTACATCAAAATAAAAAGCTTCTGCACAGCAAAAGAACCAATCAACAAAACAATAAGAAAGCCCATTGCATGGAAAAATATATTTGCCAATGTTATCTCCGATAAGGGTCTAATCTCCAAAATTTATAAGGAACTCATACATCTTAACAAAAGGAAGATAAACAATCCCATCAAAAAAAGGGCAAAGGACCTAAATAGACATTTTTCAAAAGTGGACATACTGGTACAGAAGGCCAAGAGACATATGAAAACATGCTCAAAGTCACTAATCATCCAAAAGATGCAAATCAAAACAACAATGAGGTACCATCTCATACCTGTCAGAATGCTTATCATCAACAAATCAACAAATGACAAGTGCTGTCAAGGATGTGGAGAAAAAGGAACCCTTATGCACTGCTGGTGGGAATGCAGACTGGTGCAGCCACTGTGGAAAACAGTATGGAGTTTCCTCAAAACATAAAAAATGGAACTCCCATTTGACTCAGTGATCCCCTTTCTAGTAATATTTCTCAAGAAATCAGAAACACCAATCAGAAAGGATATATGCACCCCTATGTTCATAGCAGCACAATTTACAATAGCTAAGATTTGGAAACAGCCTTAGTGCCCATCAGCAGATGAGTGGATTAGAAAACTGGTACATTTACACAATGGAATACTACACTGCTGTAAAAAAGAAAGAACTCTTAACCATTGACAACACCATGGCTGGACATGGGGAGCATTATGCTAAATGAAATAAGCCAGTTGGAGAAAGATAAATATCACATGATCTCACTCATTTGTGGAATATAATCAACAACATAAACTGATGGACAAAAATAGATTCAGAGACAGAGAAGCATTGATCAGACCATCAACCCTCAGAGGGAAGGCAGGGGAGGGTGGGGGCAGAGGGGTAAGAGATCAACCAAAGGACTTGTATGCATGCATATAAGCACAACCAATGCACACAGACACTAGGGGGGGTGAGGGCATGTGTTGGGGGTGGGGGGGGGGACGGTAGGAGTGGCTGGGGAGAGGTCAATGGGGAAAAAAGGGAGATATATGTAATATTTTAAACAATAAAGAATTATAAAAAAAATTTTTGGAAAATTTAAAAAAAGCTGTTGGTAAAACAAAAAATAACAGTACTGGTATACAAGAAAACATTTATTTGAAGTACTTAGCACAGATTCTGACATATAGTATATACTCAATAATTATTAACCATTTTATTATGATTAACTGCAATAGTATATGGAACATGGACACAATTTCACTTTTCACATATTTAAGTTGATAAAGTTGTAGGTGAATTTTTGCACTTATTATTTCCAGTAGAGCTGTGATAATATTTCTTGTGCAGTAAAAAAAAAAAAAAAAAAAAAAAAAAAAAGCTGTACTGACTCAGAGGCATCTATTTTTGAGCCAGAGTTCATGTAAGAGCTTGCACTGGTAGAACTACTTAGCTCTAAAGAAAATGATGAGAAAAGAGACAGATATTTCATTGGAAGGACAGGATAGAGAGACCGTCTCCCCCTTTCTCCTCCCCCTCCCCCCCCAGTCTATTCAGGGTATACAAGTAGTTATTTGTTGATAACTCTATTTATTCTGTACTTTTTATTTTCTGGTTATCAGCATTAACTTTAGACAAAAAAAGCACATTGTATTTGCTTAATATGTCTAGAATAATGGCATGGCTAGATAACTATTTCAGTGATGGTTAAAAATATTTTTTCCTCTGCCAATAATTCTTGTTTAACCAAGCCAAAATCAATCTGTGGATCATAATACTATTCTGGGACTTTGATTAAAAATCACAGAAGGTTTTAATCTCTTTACTGCAAATATCCTAAAATAGGAGCAATGCTATTTTCATGAATCAAATGCATTTCAACTACTATTCCTGGATTAAATTGTTATAACTATTAAAAAACCATATATAAGAATGAAGGCTGGGTAGGTAGGGCCTGGAAAGTGGCATGAGGGGGTGGTTAAAGGAGTGGATAGGTTCATGAAATCATTACTTGTTCTTTATTTTGATTGCCAGAATTATTACTTGAACAATAATTTTTTTAGCTTTTTTTTTTAACAATTTTTTTATAAACATTGTCAGGGGTGGGGGGGCAGTCATACATTACTTCCAAGATAAGGCTATTGGAGTAACAGTTGTTTGAGACAGACAACATGGACATGAAGAGAGCATCTTCTCTTTTAAGCTTAAATTTTTGAACATGAGCTTAAAGAAGAAATCTCTAGCTCAGGTCTTAATTGCTTTCCTCCCTAGTTTCTCCCTTTCCTGTTTTACCAGTATGCGTAACATTTGGTGTAAAAACTGAAGAAAACTGGCCAGCTCCCTTGGAGCTAATGAGCTGCTCCTATGATCCCATTTTAAAGTTGAGGACACCAAGGCTGAGATGATCACGGCATTTTAGGCATTAAGAGGGGCCTTTGAAGGCATCTAATCCAACCCTTTTGCGCCTACCTCTAATTTGACCACTTGACACCTGGGGAAGGTTAACACCTTGTAAATGGTGGAGGCAGAATTCAAGCCTGTCCTAAAACCATGTTCTTTCCAAGCTGCCTCAGTACCTGCTTGGGATTTTCTTGCCTGTGTTGGAGGAAGGCAGCCCAGAAATCAATTCCTGGTATTTTCGGGGGCTGTAGAGGTCTAGGTACCAATTTTACCTTCGGGCTTCCTTATAGGCCCTGCTGAAGGCCTTCCTTAGAGCAATACTTGATCTTGATCTTCTTCTCTACCTCTGGGAGTGGGTCTGACCTGTGCACCCCCAGACAGACACTTATTCCCAGCATCCTTTAGATTTGGAGACCACTCCATGCTCCTTAATCCAGTCCAAGGTTCTATCTCTGCAATAATTTTTTCAGTAAAAAAAAAGAAAAAAAGAAAAAAGAAGAGAAATACTGGAATACAATTTGTGGTAAGTCAAGCACAAGCTTGAGAGAAAGCTTTCATTACTAAACACAGTAACCTATTTATAGTGTTTGTCACCTTTGGTTGCTTTCAAATGACTCCTTGTGCAGACTCTTTTATCTCTGCCATGAAAACCCATATCTGGCTAAAGGCTGGAAAAGCAAGCACGTTTCCTTCTAACTGCCCTGCATTCATTTGGGGTGGAGATGATTAGAAGCACAGTTAATTGTTAGTAAGATCGGAGCACTTTGGGTTCTTTGCTACTCAACAGAGTGCTTTTGTGGCTGGTTTTTGAGCACAGACACATCTCCTTTATTTTTACATACAGAGCTCTCTTTGACATACAAGCCAGAAATTTACTTGAAGCAACCTAAATAGTATGAGAAAAAAATGTCTGTTTGGTTGGTTTCTTTTTTTAAAACACTGAGCATTGTAGAGTATCCTTACAGCATAATGTAGGTGTGTTCCATATAGAACAGCTGAACGTAAGCAACTTATTAAGGAGGAAGTGAGCACAAAAAGCTTTTTGAATTCACTTAAAATATTTTGAACCCTTGGTGTACCTTAATTACTCAGGAGTCTCTAACACTAGGTTTTGAAATATGAGCCAAATGGGTTTGAGAATAAAGCCTTTTTTTTTTCTGTCTTAGCTACATTTTGGAAAATGTTTACATATACACTGAGTGGCCAGATTATTATGACCACCTGACATTTGTAGGCAAATTAGCTATAATTTTGCACTGAAGTTGCTAGAAGGCCAGACCATTATAAATAGGGAAGCAGGTTGTTTAACATGACAGTAGAAGTGATTTTTTTTTTCTGAAGATATGGGTAAACAACGCAATTTAACAGCCTTTGAACATGAAATATATATATATATATATATATATATATATATATATGTATATGTATATATATATATTTTAAAGTGGCTGATCAGAAATCATTTAAAGTGGCTGATCAGAAATCAGTAATGCATACACAAAATAAAGAGATGAAAGCAAAAGTAAAATATGTGGGAATATAAAATTAAGCTACTAGTAAGAATAATATTACTACACAAATGTATCTTGCGCCGAAACCGGTTTGGCTCAGTGGATGGAGCGTCGGCCTGCGGACTGAGGGGTCCCGGGTTCGATTCCGGTCGGGGGCATGTACCTGGGCTGCGGGCACATCCCCAGTGGGAGATGTGCGGGAGGCGGCTGATCGATGTTTCTCTCCCATCGATGTTTCTAGCTCTCTATCTCTCTCCCTTCCTCTCTGTAAAAAATCAATAAAATATATTTAAAAAAAAATGTATCTTGTGAGGTGCATCTACTTGGTCTACTAATAGGTATGGGAAGTATACCTGAATTTAAATGAAAACTCTAATACTGATTATAATTCACATCTCTTTTCATTGCCCTGGAGTTCTTAACAATGCCCAAACAACTCTAAATTTTCACATTTGTAAATTAGCGTATCCAGTGATATCCTCCTGGAATCTTCTTGCTCCTTAGTCATCTTACCTCCAACTAGCCTGTCATCCTCAGAAGTTGATGCACTAGTCATCCCAGCCCATTTTACTTCTTGGTTTTAAAAAGGGGGGATTCTGAATGGGGTTTGTGGGGAATGGGATGGCGTAGGGCAGTTAGATATTATTGGAACCATTTGGGAGAGGATAAAGAAGACATGTTTAAAATTTGTGATTTTTAGTTACCAAGTCATCACAACAGAAGGATTTCATGTAGATAAGGCAAGCTTTCAGAGAATGTATAACATGTCTTGATAGTAAACGTTCCCCTACTCACATAATAAGCCTAAATGTCCAGGATTAGAAACTTTGTAAAAAGCTCTTGACCAAAAAAACTTGAACACATCATTATCTAAAAAGACCTGAAAAGAATGCAAAGCATTAGAGAACATAATTGTTCAACAATATGGTAAATATGTCAAACCAACAGAATCTTATGTTGCTATTAAAATTATAAAAGTTGCATAAACGGCCAAAGCCGGTTTGGCTCAGTGGATAGAGCGTCAGCCTGTGGACTGAAGGGTCGCAGGTTCGATTCCAGTCAAGGGCATGTACCTGGGTTGCGGGCACATCCCCAGTGGGGGATATGCAGGAGGCAGCTGATCGATGTTTCTCTCTCATCGATGTTTCTAACTATCTCTCTCCCTTCCTCTCTGTAGAAAATCAATAAAATATTTTTTTTTTAAAAAAAGTTGCATAAACGGAAGAGTTTTTTTATAAAAGTTATAAAAAGTAATTATGATAAAATAGAAAATGAAAACAGTTATGTAAACTATAAAATACGTAAGCTATCTAAGCTAGACAAAATATAAGGTTGGTGTGTAAAAACCAAAGTTATACTGTATTGGGTCGACCAAGATGATTATTTTCTTTCTCACAGTATTTTGTGATGTTTTTTCATTATAATAAACATGATTGAAGAAGAAAATAAATTAAAAACAATTTTTCACGTGAAGAATATTTTTTACAGGTTTACCAAATAATGTGTACTTCCCATTCATTAAAATGTGATTTGGTTTTTAAGTCTAAAATTTACAGACTCCTGGGAGATTATCTGAACTTGCCATTAAAATTTGCATTTGGGGGGAGTATTTTTCCATAGAAATTTATACAGAAGAACTCAACAATGTTTTGTTTTTTTCCCTCCCCCCCCCCTTTTTTTTTTTTAGGGATTGGCATAGGAGTCTTGGTTCGAGAATACAGCAAACTCTCTAATCTGGAGAAGTTCTACTTTGCCTTTCCTGGAGAAATCCTAATGAGGATGCTGAAACTCATCATTTTGCCACTAATTGTATCCAGCATGATCACAGGTACCTTAAATTGCTCTTTTCTAATTATGGGAAAAATCAAAATGTATTTGATGTAACATACACACTCTCTCACATACCTTACTTGGAAAGTGTATAATTGCTTGAGTGGAAATATTCCATTATTCACAAAGTGGCATTGCTTTGTGGTACTATCTACCAGAGCTCAAATATTCATACGACCATTTTCAAACATATTATAAATAAAACTCTATCCAGGGCACAAAAGTTTAAAAAAAAAAAAGGCACGTTTTTTCACTGAAATGTCAGCCAGTGTTCTCAGGCGAAATGTGGTTGTCAGTTTTGATTGCGTTTTCCATAGTTCACTCATTTGTTTCCCCACTGCAGCCGTCCTGCCCTCGATCCTCTCAGCAGCTGCCTTCAGGGTCCTCTCCCCCTTCTCCTCACCCACTTGCAATCCTCCACAGAACTCAGAGCCTGCTACATACCTGCCCTGCAAATGGTCCCAGGGTGCCAGCAGCCACATCCTGTGGGACAGGTTCAGTGATAGGTTTGCACCATATTTTAAAAGCCTAGTATTTTTAAATCTAAACTTGTGACGCAGTTAAATTTGGAAATTATTTTTCCCTTACTGATCATTATATTGCAGATTCCCTTTAAAGATCAAGATCCCTTATATAGATGGAAATTAATTTGGTTTACAAAAAATGCTATTTGTCTGGTTCTGGTAAACTTCTCTGTGCATTTCACAGTTTCTTGTACTTACCTTAATTCTGGCAATAAGCAAAATGTGGCATGACAATCTATTAGTGCTGTCAGCTGGACAACCAAGGTTTTATATAACTATGTAATTAGGATTCTTGTTTTTCTATTACAGTTTACATTCCATATTATTTTGTATTAGTTTCAAGTGTACTGGAGTGGTTAGATGGTCTATATTAGGATTCTTGACATGTCCTCTTCTGGAACATTTTTCCCACTGCTACTAAAGAGGCCTGGGATTAACCTATGTAGAGTACTGGACATTGGCTGGGGAAGGAAGGGTGGGTGTCAGGATCCGCTGCATTCAGCAGTTGCATTGCTATAGATTTGGCCATTGAACTTTTCAAATGCCAAACCACCAGACTAGAATCCCTTGGGAGCCTTGTTCCTAAATGGTCTTGGTGTTGTTGGCTTATTACAGATCTGAAGAGAGAGTTTAGTTATTTTTATTTATGAATTTAATTATGTTTTTAAATGCCTGGCTTCAGTTAGGCCCTGCAAGCCGGAGGACCAAGTCAGCAGACCAGTTGTCGGTACCATACAATGTTTGTTTATTTAACTTGAAATTATTATCAGCATTTAAAATTTGGAAGATTTCATGTAAGCATCCAGATTTCTGGCTTCCTTGGTGGGGGGAAAGAGAAGGTAAGACCAGGAAACACTTGAACCTGTGTTCCCACCTACCAACAGTGATCTGGAGCTTAAAGATAGCTAGCTACTCTATGTAGTTGGAGTGAATGTATTTGAGGCTATCAGTTTCCACCATTCCCTATTGCCTAATACCTCATCCACTTCACTCATTTATGTTAATCTCTCCGGCCCCTGTGAGCATTGCTGTTGTGACAACCCTTTAGAATTTTTTTCCATATCAAAGGCTCTTAGTGTTTTCTTAGGCTCCTTTGAAACCATGATGGAAGTTTTGGACTCCCTCCCAAGAAAAATGTTCACCGTTGTACTTACATACTGTATTGTGCATGCAGTTTCACAAAGTTCATAAACCACTTGGTGATCGATACTATTTAAAATTTGTTTCTATGGAGGAAGGTATGGAAGTTGATCCAAATTAGTCAGCAAATCCAAAACTCATGCAGTGAACCAGGCTTTAGAAGATAATACATGTATGAATATACTAGCTGTATAATGTTTGAAAACATGTACTGCTCTTGGCAGTCAGTAAGTAGTAAGATTTTTGCAGTCTGGCTGTTTTCGGTGCTACTTAGCCTTGCATATAATCTAGGAAATAATTTACAACCTTCAGCATTCCCCTCACATAACCCAGCTATTTTTTTGGAGCTATAGCACAGGACTCCATTTTTCCTTCACTAAACCCCCAGCAGTTAAACAGGACTCAGAGAGAAGAACCACTACCCATACCTTTGACATAGATCAATAAAATGGTCAAAGATTCAAGGGACATGAGCAAAGCAGGATGGGAACAGTAATTCCACATGTTTTTAAGTTGTCAGACTAAAAGAAAAAAGTAATAATACTCGTGCAGTCAGGAGGGTAAAGCTGAAGTTAGGAAATACTCAGGAGGAGCTGCTTTCACATCTCAGAAGCCTTTATAAATCCACAGATCAATAGCTTATTTTATGCATCCAGCAGGCCAGCAGAGGATGCATGTTGGAAGCTGGGTGAGTTGAATGAGCCCCGGGGATGCATTAACTGAAGATAGAGACACAGCAAAAATTGAGGCCCAAGACTAAGAACCTGTGCTCCTGCTTAAAGGAAATGCTCTCGTCAAAGTAACAAGTGGAAAAAACTCTCTGCTGTTAAAGCCTCTGCTAACATAAAAGTAATTACTTTATAGCTTTAAAAAAAAAAATGAGGAGAATCCCTCTTCCTGTGATGGTGAGGATCCGATATCATGTTAATCAGGAACATTTGAATACAGACTGGCTATTAGATGGCGCCAAGAAATGGTTGATAAGTCTGTGTTGATAATGGTATTCGTTATGTAAGAAAATGTCAGTTTTAAATGTATATGGGATTATGTAGGTTTGAGATGACAATGTCTGGAATTTGCCTTAAAAAGGGAGAGAGCGACAAGGGACAGTAGACATAATCTCAAGGCGTTTTTACAGACAGACAATGTAGGCACTCACAAATTTTTACCCATAATTTATATCTGAGGGACACTGGTGCCATGCACACTGTGGGCCTGTTAACATTTAGGTTTGAAAGCTCTATTTACATCAAACCACGAGGGAACTAGCAGGGGAAATGGCTTATGAACATGCCTGAGAACTGTGTCCCCACAAAATCCTGCTCCAGTCTCACCAGCCAGTGAGTATAAATTCGGGTCACATTTTCTTTCATGCCCAAATTATGATGATTTTCACTTCCTACGAGCAGCACAGGAAAGGAACAGCCCCTCAGCTCCCACTCCCAGAGGTTCCCAGAGCATCTTTCCAGGATGCGCCTCAGAAGTGCTCCCCTGGGCACAGCTGCCACCTGTGGGGTCTCCTGTGGCTGCCGCCACTCCTCTGACTCTGAGGAGCTCCCCTCTGCTTCTCATCCCAAGATGAGAATGAGAATTTAATTCTTCATAGCACAGCAAAGACTAGGCTGCTGTTTGGGACAAAGTTTTCTGAAAGGTTGGAGGATAAAAGGAGGTGAAACAACAGTGGCATAGAGCTGCTCCCTGAAGGGGCTCTTCCGAGAGCTTTGGGGTCCCCTAAGGGGGCTGCCCCTCTGCTTAGCTGTCGATCCACCTCCATGAGTGTGCGACCAGCTTATTCTTATACACGAAGATGTTCTATCCAGGCATTGCTGCGCCCCAGGCGCATCACCCAACACTAGATTCTAAGAGTGAAAAGTTTCGTCATCACAGAGGCCCTTTTGTGTTGGCCAGGAGCAACCTCGATTGCTCTTATGAAATATCCACTTCAGGGAAAACCCCTACCAAAGCCTCAGCGGGCTGGCTTTGTTGTGAGGGCCTCATCAGGAGACTCACACTAGAATGAATACCTTTAGTACCAGCTGTGTTGTGGCATACCCACCCAACTTGGCAGACTTGGAGTTTGTCCAGTTTGGGCTATACCAAGTCCGCGTGGCTCCTGTGCACAGTCCCCCTCCAGAGCAAGAGGCTCATTCCTACCCCCTCCTGTGGCATCTTACTCTGGATTTCCTACAGATGCTGGCTCCTCAAGAAGCAGCACCAGTTTGCAGCTCTGTGCATCCCACGTTTACACCAAGTCTTTCCCTTTCCCGCCACCTCAGGACCCTGAGACCTGGACCCTAGTACTGATGACTTCGATAAAAACTTTTGTGATGTTTGTCAGTGACTTTCCAGTTTCCATAAGAGCACTGATTGGGTAACAGACTTACCTTTAAGGGAGCTTCCCCAAAGATAAATTTAAGACACCACCGTGGGGAGGAAAAATATTTTTTTAAAGGCTCCAAACTTTTAAATGGTTGTTACTCCAACTTCTGCATCAGGATTTCAAAATTTTTAGGGCTTGATCTCACCTGACAGGGCAGAGGTTTTCCACCACTTTTTAACAAAGAAAAGAAATTAAAGGCTTCACTATAACCAGTATTTATTAAACAGCCAGCTGGAGAATACCTATGTGAGTCCATTTCTTTTCAAGTGGGAGAATGCAAGCTTCTTGTAAAGAGCCAGGTAGTGCATGTTTGGGGCTTTTCAGGACATTGTGTCTCTGTCCAACTACCCAACTGGTTGTTGTAGAAAAGATAGACATTAGATAAATGACTGGGCATGGCTGTGTGCCAATAAAACCTTTATTTACAAAAAACGGGAGGCCAGCCAGGTTCTAACCCAAGCTGAGATGAAAGATAAGATCAGATTCTGACCTTCAAAGATACAGTCTAGTCAGGTAGAATCCTGGTGACAAACCAACAAACATTTTCTCACTCTCTTTTTTTTCAATCTCTTCCCTCCTTCTCTCCCGCCCCGCCCCCCCACACCCACACACACAGCTGTCAGTCTGCTCTATCTATGAGTCTGTCTCTATTTTGCTTGTTAGTTTATTTGTTCATTAGATTCCACATATGAGTGAAATCATATGTTACTTACCTCTGAGGGAAAGTGTGCATGCTGTTCTTGAAACATGGTGGTTTTTTATATAGTTCAGTCTCTATGAAAATTGCCATTTCAAAGTGGCTTACGAACTTAAAACTCCATACAGGCTGAGGATGAACATCTTGCCTCATTGGCAACATCTGGAGCCACTGGGCTCTGCCTTCATTTCAAGGAGCACCTCTTTTTTCTTTCCTCAGCCTTGTTTGGGAACCAAGAAAATAAGATGGCCTAAGCCAGCAGTTCTCAACCTGTGGGTCGCAACCCCTTTGGCGGTTGAACGACTCTTTCACAGGAGTCGCCTAAGACCATCCTGCATATCAGATATTTACATTACGATTCATAACAGTAGCAACATTACAGTTATGAAGTAGCAACGAAAATAATTTTATGGTTGGGTCACAACATGAGGAACTGTATTTAAAGGGCCAGAAGGTTGAGAACCCCTGGAAGCAGTTTTGCACACATGAAGTAAACGTTTCCCTAAGACCATCAAGAAGTTGAGTTAGAACACAACTATTGAAGCCAGAGGACTTAATATATCAATTGGATTTCTACAGTGCCTTTTATCCAAAGAAGGACGGGGCATGTAGTGTATGAAGGAACGTGCCACTTGGAACAGTAATAAAATGAAAACTGGCAAGAGATAAATGTGCCCTGCTTCAGTCTCTCTTTGAGATAGTTAAGCCTAAAGAACTCACCAGGCTGTCCCTTCTGCCTAAACTGGTACTAGACTGGTTCACAGCTCTGTTTGACGATGAATTAACCTAGTTTTATTTCTTTAAAAAAGGATCTAAGGAACCTTGCAGGGATTCTAAGGCACCTCCTTTGTGTTGAATGCATGGACATGGGAGACCACGCATTCATTCATTGATCTTTGGTGCCCCAGGCTCTGTGCTAGGCACACAGATATAAAGAGAAGTCCTGTCCCGCAAGAAAGAGAAAGTGGATTGCAGTTCTGTGTGATAAGTGCTTTGTGCAGATGAGGACAGCAGAGGGTGCAGTTTTAAAGAAAAAATAGAAATTAGATGATGTGGGGGTGCACATGTTGAAAGAAGAAAATAGCAGAAGGCATGGCCTCTTGGGAGGACTGTGAGACTTTGGAATGCTGGAAACATGGGGAAGAGGAGTGGAAATGAAAGGTGAGCATGTGGCTTCGTGAGGTTGTGTGCCTTCCTGAGGGGTTTAGACCGGAGCCTGCCGGCGTAGAGAAGCAACTTTTAGCAGCGACTCCCCACTGTGCCATTCTCTCCAAAGGGACACAGTGACAATCTTCAGGTGTGGAGGTGTTCTGAAAGAAAAGAAAATTCAGTGACCCTGGGTAAAGGTGGACTTTATTCAGGCCCATTGTGATAGGTACCAGGACCACTGCAATGGGATTTGCAGTGGGGGGAGATATATTGAGCAAGAAGAAATTGATGTCCACCTCGAAAGGGAGGGATAAGTGGATGGATTACTAAGAGGAGGCATCAGGAGGTAAAGAGAATTCTGGCTGAATTGGCCTAACCTGATTCTTGCTGAAGGTAGGCCAGGGTAATCAGACATCACCTGGGAGGTGGTGGAGACTAAGGAACCTAAGTAGATGTCAGTGATCCAATATCAAGAGTGGAGGGTTCTGATTAAATTGACTTAGCAGGGTTCTTACTAAAACTAGATCTTACAAGAAAGTGTAAATGGGCCTAGGGGAAGGTGCAGGAGCCTGACTAAAGATTGGTCAAGCAGAGAGTCTTAGTTAGTATCAGACATAGATAGGAGGGCAAGGGAGTCTAGTGGTTAAGAGTGCAGCCATAGGAGACAGACTGCCTGGGTTTGAATCCTGGCTTTGCCATTAACTAGCTGTGAAACCTTGAACCAGTTACTTAACTTTGCCTCAACTGTAAAACAGGGAAGTGATAATACCGTGTTACATAACCATGTCCTGGTGCATTTGAAGTGCTATCTAGTTCTTTAATCTTTTGTCTAATACTGTCAGAAATGTCGACCTAAGAAACATCCAAACCTGCAGAGAACGTCTGTAAGAGTTTATTTGAGCCAAAATTGGTGACAATTGCCAGGAAGCAAGATCTCAAATGCTCCGGAGGATGACAGTTTTGCAGTTTCTCTTCAGGGTGGTTATGTTCATTTCAAAGGTGTGTTAACCCAGGTCCATAAAAACAATGGACTGGGTTCACTTAAGGCAAAGATACATCTTTTACTGAAATAGTTATATGTCTGGAATGTGACTACCACCATGACCTGCTCGGTTAGGAATTTATGATCAGATCACCTTGGGAGGTTCCTGCCATAGAACCTGTTTTTCTTTCATCCATAGTTTCAAGGAAGTCCCTGCATTGGCAGTAGACACTATCAGGCCAGTATTAGAATTGAGCCATACACTGGGAGTGCACACAATGCACCCATTCTGGAGATGAAAACAATATAAAAAGACTTGCTTTGTGGCTGGTTTATGAAGTTCACCAGCATTCAGGTAGCTTCTACGCAGAAGCCTGGTCTACCCGTTTTATAAGGAGAAGCAAAGAGAGAGCTAGGTGATAATTAGGTTGTGGTAGAAAACCAGAGATGTGTCAGAGCTCTTAGCTATCCTGATGTCAGAGCATTCCTATCAGCTCTGAAGGGAGTGGCTGAGTCCCCAGATCCTCTAAGGTCTGGTTAATGCTCTTATTTAGACACTAAGCCGCCTCTAAAAGCTCGTGGGGTCTTCTAAGAAATCGGTCCCAATGCAAATACCAGGACACTTTGTGGTATTGGAAAAGTGTTCAAACAGCTCCCCAGACTGCTGAGGAAGCAGGCCAGCCCGCAGCTTCTTGACACGCTTTGAACATCAAATGTGGACCTGCTGACAGAGGCTGCAAAGTGACCTTTAGTTGGTTCTGCCTGAGGACCAGGTTATTTCCTTAACTTCACAGAATAGTCTATGCTGGTGATGTAACTATTTAGGGGAGTTCTTTGTATTAATGTCTCTAAGAAAAATAGATGTCCCAGGGGAAGCATGCACAGAAATATATTTTGCATACTCCCCTCTGCCTTTTCTCTTCCCTTTCATCATCCCAGGTATAATGGAACCTGCAGAGACTTCCCTGTACCCTGGATGAACAAAGTGAACTCATACCCAGCCTTGTTTTCTCTGGGCAGTGACCCTGTTTATTGGATCCTCATAGCAGCCCAATGTAACAGTACATTAGGTAGGACCTTATCTTCATCTTTAGAGATAAGGAAACTGGAGGTTGAAGAGAAATGAAGCCGCTTTTGCAAGATCACACAGACCCTAAGGGCAGCACCTGGGACTGACACAGAGTCTAGAATTCCATTCTGGAACATTCTGCTGCCCAGGGACCAGACCCTGGGAAGAGGGGTCCTGAGTACAGGCAGCTGTTCATAAATAACCAGGTCATTCATTCTGTCCATATGTGTTTCTCAAGTTCCTCTGTGTGCGGGCACTGCATCCACACTGGTGAACAGGCAGATAGCCTCCTGCCATCAAGGAGCTTCTAGTCTAGTGAGAAAGACAGAAGTTAAATGAACCCGTTGATAAACCATGTGAAACATGACATGAGCAAGATGCACATGAAAACAGAGGAGCCTGGTTCATCCTGAGACTCAGGGAAGGACTCTGAGGAAAGGACTTGAAAGTAGCCAAACGAAGGGGAGAGAAGGGGCGGGGAGTAGTCCAACAGAGGGAGAAGCCTGTGCAAAAGCCTTCAAGTGGTGGGGAGCTCCCTGGGCTCCAGAGGGTAGGAGGAGGCGACAGGAAGGTGGCACCAGCTGAGACAGGGAGGCAGGCAGGCACTCTTCGTGGAGGGCCTCGTTAGCCGGATTAAGGATTTTCTGGTTTAAGTACCACCAGAGGGTTATACATGCATGTGAAATGGCCTGATTCATATTTTTTAGAGATTTCTTTAGTGACCACATGATGAAGGAGTCCAGAAGGATGATGGAAGAAAGAATGAGGGAATGAATGAGCTGACCCTTGTTAAATGCCTTCCATTGGCTCAGTGACACACTGGATAGTGATCATTTCGTTCAAGAATAATCTACTTACTAATACAAATTAAGTTCTAGGCACAGTGCTAGGTGTGTTACAGATACTATTTCTAATCCTCACAACAGCTGTATAAAATGAGGTTGTCCATGTGCTCCTCACAATTACCCTTTAAGATGTAGAGGCACTTAAAACCTCATTTGATAGTTGGGGAAACTGAGTCTGGTAGGAGAAGGCTGGGATTTGAGCCCAATCTGTCCCGCCAAAGCCAATGTTTATTTCTCCCTATACCGGTGGCTCTCTGCAGGTGAAGAAGAAGCCATCCAGATGCAAGGATGCAACAGTGAGTTTCCTGGTTGTGTCCATTCCAAGTTGTGAAACACCCATCAGCTGCCAGGCCAAAAAACGTCCAGTAATAGTTAGTGCTGAACTCTTAGTGGCAACTTGGAGAGATAGTCATGAAAACTTTGTTCTCCAGTGGGTGGTAAGCTACATCAGGGAGCTCTCAGAGGAGACTTCTGCCCTCAAGTGTTTATTTTTAAAACATGCTATTGTTTAGCCCATGGCAGCTGCTTCTTTTGTAGTGTTTTTATAAAAAGTTCTAATCGATTATTACTGTTTGGGCCAGCAACTCAGCTCATCAGAACCTCCTCCCAAAGTGAAAAAGCAAGTGTGGTTTCTTAAAATAAAGAGCTAGCAGGTGCCCCCCACTTCCAAGGACAACCTTAGATTGTATTCCTGTTTCTAGAGCACAGCCCAGCCGCAGAACTGTTCCCGACTATTGAGAGTAAAACCCCAGGATAAAGCATGGTGATGTTTCACTTGTTTGGAACTGACCTTCCCCAGTAAGTGGTGGGGGCCATATTCTTAACCATTGTGTCATACTGGCTCTATCCACCTGCTACAAATTTTAGACCAGCACTTCCCAGCATGATCTCTGCTTGTGCTGTCCACTGCAGTAGACACAAGCTACTTGTAGCTAGTGAACACTTGGAAGGTAACTAGTTTGACAGAGGAACTGATGAAGAGGCACTGCCTTCTGGATTAAGGTGCTATTCACACAACGGTATCCCTCAAGCTAGACTCCATGTTCTCAACAGGAGCAATATCGCCCCCAAGGCAACAAAAGCTGGTTTGGGGTAGGAGTTAAGGGATAGAAACTTAATCTTTTTATGTAAAAAAAAAAAACATGTATTTATTTAGTACATAAACAGATGTAAAGTTTGTCTATGGTATTAAAATTTCATGGGGTTGCCATAAGGAAAAAATTGTCTAAAAGGCTGGGAGGTGAGTGGGGTGTGGGGTAGAGTACACAGTAATGAAAAAAATGTGAGAGAGGCACTAAGATGCTAAATGTGTTCTCTAATGGAGGTCTATCAGGATGGTCGCCCTGGAAACCGAGCCAAACTGCCCTGTGCACATGGTTTCTAAGGAGACTACCTGCCAAGTTCCTAATCTCTGACACACGTGTGGATCTTTGAAATGAGCTCACTTTGTAAGAACACCGCCCATAAAAAGTGCAGCTCTGTTCTTCATGTGGAAGGCTTCGAACACAACACCCACAGAGCACCTTATTTATTTATTGCACTGGGACCGGTGAAGAAGAAGCCTCAGGCCTTGGAGCAGTGTGGCCAGGGTGGTGAAGGAAATGCATACCTGGAGATGATGGTTTCCCTTCATCCTCTCCCCTGCCCCTGTGCTGGCAAGGTGGAGAGGGTGTCTTTGTAATGGAGTCAAGCTTGAGTTTGTTCATTCAACATTGTTGAGCATCCACTAAATGTTGGACACTCTGGGAAGGTCTAGAGATTATGCTGTCCAGTATGGTAGTCATTACCCACATATGGCTGTTTAAATTGAGGTTAATTAAAATCAAAATTCAGTTCCTCACTCACACTAGCCACATTTCAGGTGTTTACTAGCCACATGTGGCTTGTGACTACTGCAGTAGACAGCACAAACAGAGAATATTTCCATCATCGCAGGAAATTCTATTGGGCAGCCCTGGTCTAGAACTCTGTAGCATGTTGGTAGAGCCAGTATGACATAGTGGTTAAGAATATGGCCTTTGGGGTCAAACTTGGATTCGGGTTCCTGGCTTCATCATTCACCAGCCATAGGACCACGACATGTTACTTAGCCTTTCTGAACCACCGACTTCTCCTCTATAAAATGGGGGGAATGATGCCTAATCTCATAGGGTTGTAGTGAGAATTAAAGGTGATGCACTCAACATTGAGTCATTGCTCAGTACACAGTGTCTCTTGTCATCCTTATTGTCATCATTGTGTATAATTATCATCATCGTTGTTGTTGTTTTTGGCAGGTGGGGTGTTTAGACCATGCAGACAGGCATTTTATATTCAAGTTAACTTTAGTAATGTTCCTATTATAGAGGTTTTCAAAGATTAGGCTGTTTCCCTACCTGTGATCCTTCCCTCTCCAGTGGTCACTGCCCCGATTCTCAACACCACATTATAAATTGTCCAAAAGCCTGGATTTGGGGGCAGCTCTGCCCTCAGTCAGTGATGACTGGGAGGTAGAGGGCAACTCCAGAGAGAGGCAGAGAAGTACGGTTGTTGATTTTAATACATTTCTGATATGTCCAGAAGAATTGTAGGACTAGGGTAAATTTGAGGAATGGAAAACAAAGCTCTTCCTGCAAATAACTACAAGATAGTTGCTGTACTCCAGCAGGAAGAAGCTGGCTGCCTTCTTTGGGCATGTATTTGTTTAAGATATTTCCACTGAGAATCTCATTAGTACGAAGCCTTTTATTGGCGGCTGGGTCCTAGAATAGAAGCAGAGGCACCAGCCCTCGGCCTCATCATTAAGACAAATGAAGACATACAATATTAACATATGCTGGGAACAGTTACCCACATAGATTTAATTTGTTTCACTGCTAGAAGGAAATCCTGAGGAGACGTGAAACACATACCCAAGAATAGTTCTGCAACTACCCCATGAGCCTATCACTTATCAGCACCTTGGGGGCTGCGAGCTGCTTAAATTGGACATCAATCAAGGGCCAATATATCTGAAAATAGGTCTCTTAGGTCAGGGCTACAGGCACTTATACAGGTGACTCAGTTCTGTTAATCTGATGATTTTCTTGTCTTTTTAACATAGCTTATTGTTATACTTAATTGTTTTGTTTATCAGAATAATATGCAGAGCTCTAAAATGGGATAGGCACATTTTGTAGTTATATACTTAACAAACTGATATGTTTGCATTATTGTTTCCTCTCTTTTTAAGAGACCAAAACTAAATATGAAATAGTCCACTTTTTTCTGAATTGTGGCCTTAAGTCTCTTAATTTTGTTGTTGTTTCTTGCAGAATTATTTTTCATTGTCTTGCCATTAGGACAAGAAAGTCTTCTGAGCACACCCAACTGCATTTTTCCCAAAGAAAGCGAAAAAGATGATCATGGTTATTCCAGGATGTGACTGTTGCAGTATTCCACCATATGTATATGTATAGTAATTGCACAACCTTGTCCCAGATGTTGGAGAATGGGCCCTTAACAACATTCTGGGGTGGCTGTTAAAGAAGTCAAAGCCCCTTCCCCCAAAATGTTAACTTCCAAAGGAGCAATCAACAGTCAGAGGAATGATGTGTTTAGAGTGAGAGGTGATAGCTTCCTTAGAGATTTTTCCTATATCAAATATGTTCAATTATATGTGAGGAACATAATCCTCCAGTCACATAAAAAAACAGACAGGCCTTTTATAGTGTGAGGAGTGAATATAAAAGCTACCTGTGTGTACTGATAGCCTACATGTTTACTACCTTTTCTCTGGGGTTGCTTCATGACAACCTCTTCATTTTCCTGCTGCCCTGTACTTCAGGTTTTGCAAACAGTATGACACAACTCACGCATGTTGCAAGCTCAAGAAATCATTTTCTTGGTGATCAAAATGTGATTCTCTTTTTGGAAATCAGGGGGGTAGTTTGAAACCCCCAAATGACAACTTGCTGAAAGATGGTTTGGTTGTTTCTCATGTATCCCACATGGGAGGGGTCTGGTTAGAGAGCTGCGTCATTGACTCCATTTATATGAGCATCCTTGATGGAGGGCAAGGCCTTCTGGTGAGGAAAGGTGTATGCCTTCCACCTCTGCAGCCATCCTTGGCACTCTAGACAACCCGTGCAAATCCAGGCGACATTCAAGAGTTTTATTGGCAGTCAAAGTTCATTTGAAACTGCATCTAACAACAAGGCCATATATCTTCCTATGCTTTTAGAAATTTTTATTTATATCCTGCCTCTATAAAAATGGAATCTTTGTTAGCCCTGGCAGATATGGCTCAGTTGGTTGAACATTGACCCCTGCAGAGAGAGGTTGCCAATTTGATTCCTGGTCAGGGCACATGCCCAGGTTATGGGCTCGATCCCCAATAGGGGGTATGCAAGAGGCAGCCCATCCATGTTTCTCTCATCGATGTTTCTCTCTCTCCCTTTCCCTTCATCTCTCTCTCTCTGAAAATCAATAAAAACAATTTAAAAATAAAATAAAATGGGAATTTTTAGGTGTGTCACAATCAAAGGCACACACAATAAAATTAACATAGAAGCAATTTGAAAATCAATAAAAGAAGAAAAAATATGCTAGCCAGAATGGTAAGTGAAATTACTGTGATTTATTACTGACTTTGGCCCTGAGACTACTTAAAGATCTAGCAGTGAGTGGATGATTAAATACCTATGGTACAGCCCCATGACAAATTATGTAGCCTTCTTCAGGGTGAATTTATAATAATAAGGAAAAATGTTTATAATACAGTATTAGGAAGAGAGAGGATTAAAAGCTATAAAATTATCTCAGCTATGTTTACAAAAAATTGAGGAAAACATATTGGAAGATAAATCAACAGAATTTTGACTATGGCTGATGAGCTGAAGTCATTTTTGTTTTCTTTATATTTTTCTCTTTTTTAATCAGATAATTATCATGAACACATATGTAAAAGTTATCTTTTAGTTGACTCTGAGCTTCCTAACAAAAGGACGAAGGGGTTATTTGATTTTCATTACATGAGGAAAGAATTATCTCAGTTCTTTAAAATAAACTCTTCCTTGATACTGAATTCCAAAAGGATGTTGAGTGACATAGTACACAAATCTTGATAACGGTCTTCTTTTTCATATATTTAAATTTTTTATTTTATTTTTTCCATCATCATGTATCCCCTTTATGTCCTCTCCCACCTTTCCCCCACCCACACAGCAAGCAAATGCAGAAGGAGGACTCCTTCTGACTGTGTCTCATGACCACACCCCAAGAGGAGCCCAAGGCAGGACGCTCACAATGGGCAGCGGCAGTGAGGGCTTGCCAAGAAGGGGAACTTGGCTCTCAGTAGGCTCCCATCTCTTAATTCTGTGTTTGGAATTTTGCTTTTTTCACCCTTCACATATTGTCCAAATGTGTGCGACATGCCCAAGAGATCCAGCGACAGCTCTCAGCTCTTTCACACCTTAAGGATTGACTCATCACTAGTCCTGTAAATCAGTCTTTCTAAAAGTAATGTAATTTGACTTCTCCTCCCTTTCAGGTGTCGCTGCATTGGATTCCAACGTATCTGGAAAAATTGGGCTACGTGCTGTTGCATATTATTTCTGCACCACTCTCATTGCTGTCATTCTAGGTAAAATTTATCGCTGAATTCTTATTCCTCTGTATAATTGTGACTTTTCACTTAAAAGGTGGTTGGGCTTTTTATAATGTGCATTTTTTAGAAAATTAGAAAGCAGTATTGTTACACTACCATGAAGCTTTTTGGCTTGAAATCTACATGCACCTTTTATGTGAAGAAAATGTAATAGTGACTGAATTTCAGCTATGATATTCTTTATTAAAGTCTCTAGTAAGAACAGAAAGAGGGTGGCAGCTCTATACGTCTCCAAGATCATTGGGTAGAAGTGGAGCCAAGAGCTTATACAATCTTTAGAGCAATGAGTCTATAGTAGTGGAGTTGAGTATAACTATAAAAGATTTCTGGAAAGATAGCAGTTGAGTGCATTTCAAACTTCACATAGTAGTGAGAGCTAATGGCTGAGTCTTGCCAAGTATAAATTCCACTTGAAAGAAGGAGAACGTTCTAAGGGAATAGAGCTGCTCTTGTACCTTTGGCATTCTTTTGTGAAGAAAATATGGTCCGTCCATTATGATCTAGCTTGATATTTTAAGGATGCCCTGCCTAGGTTGACCTCATAAGCTAAAATAAAGAAAAAAGAATAGCCCTCACCGGTTTGGCTCAGTGGATAGAGAGAGCGTCGGCCTGTGGACTCAAGGGTCCCAGGTTCGATTCCGGCCAAGGGCATGTACCTTGGTTGTGGGCACATCCCCAGTAGGGACTGTGCAGGAGGCAGCTGATCGATATTTCTAACTCTATCCCTCTCCCTTCCTCTCTTGTAAAAAAAATCAATAAAATATATTTTTTTTTAAAAAAAGAAAAAAGAACATTCTTGTCAGCAGGTGTTTCCAGAAGCAATTCTGGAATATAGCCCCTTCATTTTTATTCTCTTTTTTTATTATTATGTTTTTAAATCCTCACCCAAGGATATTTTTTCCATTGATTTTTTTTTTTTTTTTTTTTTTTTTGAGAGAGAGAGAGAGAGGATGGACGAAGAGAAGGGGTAGCCCCTTCGTTTTAAAAAAAGACATGGGAAAAGTTCTTTCTGCTTCATTTAAATGGAATAGTAATTAAGGCTGCTGCTGAAGTCGCAGCTGAGATTCAGCATTTTGGCTGGACCCCGGGGTTCCACCATGTCCAGAGGGTCCAAGAAGGATGTACTGGGGGTGCTGGGTGCCCTGGAAGGGTCTCACTGCTCTGTGGATGCTCTCCTTGGCCACAGGTATCGTGCTGGTGGTGACCATCAAGCCTGGTGTCAGCCAGAAAGTGGGTGAAATTGACAGGAGAGGCAGCAGCCCTGAAGTCAGTACTGTCGATGCCATGTTAGACTTGATCAGGTGAGTGTCTTGCCAGCAGAATGGCTTCATTAGCATTCGGCCTGTGTGGTCACACAGGGCCCCAGGCTTACTATAATGATCTGCTATTGCCATCTTGAAATTTTTAATAATTTTAAAATTGTGCATTTTCATTTTTCCCTGGGCCCTGCAAATTACATAGCCAGTGCTGCTTGCGGAGTCATGGCTCCAAAAGGGCATGGAAGGAATGAGCTCCTCTGGCAGGACTTAGGATGGACAGAGATGCAGAAAGTATGCTTGTTGCAGTAGGATGCTGGGTAGTCAGTCTGAAGCACATTTGAAGAAATACATTTTTTTAATTGTACAGGAAAAAACCCTCTTAATCTGAAGCAGTTAGGGCTGGAAATTGGTTAGTTAATAAATAGCAATTAAAGAAGAGAATCATTAAAAAATGATAGATATGCATTACATATTTTGTGTACAGTTAAAACTTAAACGTGTTTATTTGCCAAGTTTTTTATGTAGGGTCCAGGTCTTTTCTTCGAGTGTCAGTTGATTGTAATTTCCTACCATTTCTGTTGCATACGCTGCAGGATGCAACAGAAATGCATCGTCTAGAATTTCCAGACTCAGTTTCTGTGAAGCGGAACAAACAAAAACCCTTAGACTTGCAAAGAAAGTGGAGTGCCGAATCCTTCCAGTTTCCCTTTTGATTCTAGTTGCCTTCCCATACCTAATTTAACTGCAGAAGTTTTAGTCACTTGGCTTGATTGAGTTTCTAGGCACTCTGCTTAGTTTTTATAGAAATCATACCTTCCTTCTCACACTCGTATTTCCTTGATTTACATAATTTTTAATTCAGTAACGACAATGATATTTGCAGTTGGCATCAAGAATTTGGGGAGAAATGCAGTGGACTCTTGGTAAGCTATACATTCTCATGGGTGAAAACAGAAATGTGCAGAATATTAAAGTCGTCTCTTAACTGCGAGTGTCCACCTGCCAGTGTGGTGTTTCCCCCAGGACAGCATGTGTATCGGCTCCTCAGTGAGTCAGTTAAGGAACGGTCAGTTAGGAGAGCTTCCTATTCTTGGTTGAAGCTTAGCAGGGAAGAATAAATCTTACTACAAGTAAGTATTATGTAAAGAAGCCAGAAGAGAAACCAGAGGACTGATTCTATGTTACACTCTTTTCCACCTATGTACTGGGTATGACAAACAAAACAAAACACTTCTGCCTTACCTTAATACTGCTTTTCATGTCTCCAACAGGAATATGTTCCCTGAGAACCTTGTCCAAGCCTGTTTTCAGCAGGTAATAATATTGACTTTTGCCCACATTGCTCCCCTCTTCCCACTACCAATTAATTTTTTTTTCCTGCCATAACCCAACAAATGGAATTAGCCCATCAAAAATGGCAGGAGATGTACCTGGGAATGGAGGAATTTCAGGTGCCTCCTCTGTACTGTATCCCTGGTCTTTCGGTCACAGTGAAGTAAGTGCCTATTGTAGCTTATTCCGCTCCCATTTCCTGTATGTTCTCCCCACCCCCACAAAAAAGGGGCTCAAACGGAGCAAATCAGAAAAAAATGTCAAACAATGAATGTTTTCTTTTCTTTTTTAAAATTTTCTCTTTATTGTTGAAAGTATTATAGATGTCCCCTTTTTTCCACCATTGACCCCGTCTACTCTGCCAATGAATGTTTTAGAACATGGCTTCTCATACCTGTTTTTGTAGAACCACATTGTACTGTATTTGTGAATAGACTTAGACTGTGGGGAGATGCCGTGCAGTGGGAAAAGTGGCCTCCATCTCCTCTTTCACTCCTGTGGGCAGATCAGTGTCTGACCCACAAGGTGGCTGGTGTTCCTGGTATTTGGTCTTTTTCTTAATCATTCTGTCCCCATTGCTGACACTCTTAAGGCACAATATAACAACGCCATGATTTTTTTTTTCTCTAGGAAAGTTTAAAAATCTCTCCACTCCATTTTCTTCACGTCTTTTTCTCTCGTTTTTCTATGCACTTAGACAGCTGAGTCTATCGCAAAGTGCTGAATTGATTTACATAAATTATATGCACAGAGACCTCTGTGTATACCAGCAGGAGCAGCAATTAAACTGCTCGCTGCCGACCTCCAAGCAGCACAGAACCACCTCTATTTCAGGGGTGCCTTTGCGCTTCAGCCACAGTGGTCGCTTGTGAGGTTCTCGGTGTTGGCAGAGCCTGTAAGCTGACCTGGTGTGAGGGCATACTAGCTCTTTCTTCAACCTCTCTGTTGAAGCTCCACAGAACCAGACGGGGCTGAAGGAGGAGGAGTCAACAGAAATCTCATGGAGTAGCCCTAAAACGACTGTTGATTTGGGAACAATCATATAGTTGTTGATGTTTATTAAAGTCATAGCGACTGCATTTATCAAAGTGGTGAGGTTTCTCCCAGGTTATAAATAATAAATAGGATAAAAAAATGATGCACAGGATTCCTGAGTCTGTCAAAGCACCTACAGATAACACCAATAATTTCATTCACTTTGTTGCTCCATTAATTTGTCCTTTCTTATAAAAGTGAGAGAACACTTTGACATCATTGAATGGTGGCTGTGGGCGCCTTGGGTTGGATTTCTCAATTCTGCTTTTGGTTCCAAAGCCTCATAAGAGGTTCTATCAACACCTGGAGCCAACAGAGGCATCGGAGGTAGAACCTTTCAGTGGTATTTGTTTGCCAAAGTAACTGTATTCCTGTGATTTAGCCTCAGGTGCTTAAAAAACTTTCTTCATTTGTTTCTTGGGTTTTTTTCTTCTAACGTGCAGTATAAAACCACGCGAAAAGAAGTGAGTCCTCCCAGTGAGCCAGGGATGAATATGACGGGAGCATCTGTCACAGCCGTCATGACAACTGCTGTTGCCAAGGTACTGCTTCCTTCCTTGTCACCCACGCCCCCTCCCCAGTAGACAGGGCCTGAGTTGTGAGTGAGCAGGAGATGGAAGTACAGTCCATCCTCATTATTCATGTATTCCACACTTTGTGAATTCACCTACTTGCTAAAATGTATTTGCAACCTCAAAAACCAACACTCAGGCGTTTTCGTGTCATTCGCAGACGTGCATGGAGCGGTGAAAAATTTAAGTTGCCCAATGCACATGTGTTCCCAGCAGATGCTGAACACAGCTATGCTCTGCCTTCTTGTTTCAGCTCTCATGCTATTAACACGTGTCTTTTCGTGGTGCGCTTATGCCACATTTTCAGTTTTGTACTTTTCGTGGTAATTTCACTGTTTAAAATATCCCCCAACCGTAGTGCTGAAGTGCTGTCTATGGTTCCTAAATGAAGAGGGCTCCAATGTGCCTTCCAGAGAATACAGTATGTTAGATACACTTCATTCAGGCATGAGTTCTAGTGTGTGGGTTGTGAATTCAGTGTTAATGAATCAACAGTATATATAGAAATAAGGTCGTCTCTGAACAGAAACATGTATAAAGTAGGTCATGTGTGGATGATTTGACAAAAATGTTGTGAACATTGATTCCCAAGAACTTACTCATACATTTTCCCAAGAAACAATGCATTAGTATTCGCTAATTCAGTGTTGGTGACCACTTCATAGAACCTAACTACCAAGAATAATGAGCAGCCATTGAACCACATGGAGGAGAGAGAGCCCTGTTGCCTCTGTATCTCCGCCACTCCTTAGAGCTGAGGTGCGCACCTCTGGGAACTGCTCTAGGTTTGCACGACTATGTAAACGCAGAATGCAGGCCCACAATTTCTTTCTTGAAACTCTCTGCCCAGATGTGATGCAGATCCATAGTTTTCCACGTTAGATGGGCCAGGCGGTGAGTGTACACGTTAAACACTTCCCTGAAGTAGGATTGGCAACAACACTCTAGAACAGTGGTTCTCAACCTTGGCTGCACATTAGAATCACCTGGAAATCTTTTTAAAATCCTGATTTCTGGGCCTCATCCTCCGGAAATTCTGTTTCTTTGTTATGGGGTGGGGCCACAACATTAGTAACATGGAAACAGAATTTCAGGATTTTAAAAAGATTCCCAGGTGATTCTAATGTGCAGCCAAGGTTGAGAACCACTGCTCTAGAATCAAGCACATCAATATTCTTGCACCGAATTTATGAATATTCTGCCAAATTACAAGAAATAGACCATACGTGGCCTCATTTCAGTTCGGGTTAGGTTTTGCCACCTAGAGTTTGCCATGAACTCATAGTTAAAATCAATGGGCTTTGAGAGCTTTGGGGATTTCCCTATTGAAGGCTTAGAATGTATGGACCTGAAGTAATACATTTTTTTAGTCCTGTAGATTTTTTCCTGAATGTTCTCTGCCTTCACACGGGAAGGGAAAATTTAAGGAAAAGATAAATGTTCGGTAGACTTAAGAATTCAGATTAACTAGGCCACCATTGTCTCCCTGCTTCCACCTGCAGAAAGCCTTCACTCCCCAGTTAACCCCTCTGACAGGTCCAGCACTCCCGGCTCCTTCCTAGTTTCTGGGCTCAGTTCCCAGTGGGCCCCTTCTATCCTATCCTGATCAGCCTCCTTCATTACTCCTTATTCCTGCCTTTGATGTGGTTCCACAAGCATTTTCTGATCACCCTCCCTGAGCCAGGCCCTGCCGAACATTGGATTGCAATAGTGAAAAGACAGATGTGGCATCTGCCCTCGTATGAAGAGTGATGAGTATTACAATAGGGAAGAACAGGGTACTCCGGGGCATCCAACAGGATGGCTTAAATTCGTTGGGGAGCCATAAAACATGGGTAGGAATTCTCCAAGCAGGATACAGGATGACTTTTGCCTTGGCTTATCATTTCTTAATGGTAACCTCACAGCCCTCATCCATGTCCCCAGGTTCCATAGGATGCCTATAACTCATAGCTTGGCTGTGCAGTTAATTACACACCATCTCACTGTGTTTCTCTTCAGAATGAATATATCTTTCCCCTTTTATTGATGACCTTATGCTGTAGCCACTGCAGTTGGCACACTCCAGCTGCTTGGTAAATATGTGTTTGATTAAATCACATCATAATTGAGAAATAACTGGTGCCCCAGGGGCTTGTCCATTTATGTTATGTCCTTATGAAATCTCTCAGTAAATCTCATGCTATTCTTACACAGGATAAAGCAAACAAATGGTTCCTAATAGTAGGAACCTGGTTAACTTTTTAAAAAATATATATATTTATTGGTTTGAGAGAGAAACATTAATGAGAGAGAATCATTCATCAGCTGCCTCCTATATACCCCCAGCATGTGCCCTGACTGGGAATCAAACCATGACCACCTGGTTCATAGGTCGATGCTCAACCACTGAGCCATGCTGGTCGGGCTGGTTAACTTTTATATCTCCAAAATCCTATTGGTCATTCAAAATTAGAGGCAGTAAAGAATGTTCTTTTTTTAAATATGTTTTTATTTATGTTAGAGAGGAAGGGAGAGGGAGAGAAAAACATCTATGTGAGAGAAATATCTATTGGCTGCCTCCTGCATCCCCCTACTGGGGATCCAGCCCATAACCTGGGCATGTGCCCTGAGCAGGAATCGAACCAGTGACCTTTTGGTGCATGGAACGATGCTTAACGAACTGAGCCACACCAGCCAGGGCAAGAATGTTCTCATGCTTCATTATCAGGATAAACCAGTAAAATGCCCTAAAAATGTCCACACTGGTCAATATTTTCTGTTTCCTGCATTACTAGTTCCTATTCTTTTTATATAGCCTCCAAATATAGTGAGTAGTTAAAATAACCCTGCAAGTGCCTTGATTCTGAAGTTCTTACAAAAAATGTAAAATACAATGGGGGGAAAGGAGACATATATAATACTTTAAACAATGAAGAATTTTAAAAAATAAAATAAAAAATGTAAAACATCCCATAATAAGAAATCTTCAAAAGAAATATTCAGATATGGATTTGTTGAGAGATAGAGGAGAAAAAACACTTTAAACTTCAATGGCTAAAGGTGGGGGCAGTAAAAAATGTGATATATGTATAGATGGGTTCTCTTTTTTGTATTTTTAGTTATATTTCCCAAAGTATTGTTGACTCTGACTGGTAGATCACTGGTTTATTATGTTTGCCTATTGTATCTTCTCATTTCAATGCCTATGCAGTCTAACAAGATTATAACCATGCACCAATATATTTTCTTGGTTTTGATTCACAGAATGAAACAAAGGAATACAAAGTCGTAGGCATGTATTCAGATGGCATCAATGTCCTCGGCTTGATTGTCTTTTGCCTTGTCTTTGGACTTGTCATTGGAAAAATGGGAGAAAAGGGACAGGTTCTGGTGGATTTCTTCAATGCTCTGACCGATGCAACCATGAAAATCATTCAGATCATTATGTGGTGAGCTAACGCTCATTAATGCCATCTTGCTTCCCCTGAATTAGAACTGTCCCCTCAGAATTAGAACCAAAAGTCTTATGTGTCTCAACTGACTCACCTTAGAAAGGGGAACCCTGAATATTAAGACACTAACAAGAGTACTGAATCACTCCACATGTTACTTTTTGTCCACTAACAAGAATCTAGATATTAGCCATTGTGTTTACTGCCAAAGCCCTTGATCATCTTGTACCCAACTAGCATTCATGTAAGAGGTAGCTCTTAAAAGCATGACTTGAAGGGGTTCCCTGCACATCAAAACACAAAGTGCTTTCCTTAGTAGGCCCCATGCAGAAGTGATATTCCAGATACTTAAAACAGGTACAGCACGAGCACTAACCCATCCAAACGAAAGCTGCTTGAGTACCTGACTTGTCTCAGAGATGCCGAAAAGTCCACCTTTCCTCAGAGACCTCTGTCCCACTTATCTCATATTGAGTTGATTTAACATTATTTAATCCAAATTATAGACATTGACAGTGATGTAAAAGGTTCAGTTATTTCAGTCACTTAATCCCATTGCACCTCAGCTTAATTATCTATAAAAAAGGATAATAAAATCTCCCACTAGGATTGGGAGAAGCACACTAACTGAATTGATGCATGTAAAATACTTAAGCCAACACAAGACCTGTCATGAGAGCTCCACAACAGCTATTATGACCACTCCCACTACTAACCCTATTGCTCTTTGCTGATACTACAACCTGGGAAACAAGGTGACCATGGTTAGAAAGAGCCTAGTGACCTTATTTGCAGGATCAAGCTAAAATGAGATCTCGGAGGTAGCAATCGGTAGAATGCATATGTACTGGGAACAAGAAATGGGATATGCAGTAGTTTAATCACACCTTTTTATGTACTTATTTTATGTATTGGGGTGCATTGGTTAATAAAATTATATAGGTTTCAGGTATTCAATAACCATACCTTCTTGCCAAGTGTGTCCCATTACGGTAGCTTAGGTGGGTAGAATTTAAGGTACACACAGATGTTGAAACCTGAAGCCAGTGTAGTCCCCCACAGCCTGGAACTGAGATGAAACTGAGACCTTCACTTCATTGTGCACCCTGTGCTCCTCCCAGCTGAGGGCGGGTGCAAAGCTGAGGCTTGTTTCTTCCCCAAAAATCCCACCCTGAGAAAACACCTGCTGACTTTGTTGTGCTTACTTCCTAGTTACATGCCAATCGGCATTTTATTCCTGATTGCCGGAAAGATCATAGAAGTTGAAGACTGGGACATATTCCGCAAGCTGGGCCTTTACATGGCCACTGTCCTGACTGGGTATGTCAGACCCAAGAGAAGAAACCTCACTTGAGCTCATGAGAGTCTGGGTTTCAGAGGATTAACATTGGCTTCTCTCCTATGTGCAGGGGGAAATGGGGTTCAGCGATAAGAGAGCCGGTTGGAGGTGGGGAGGGGTGCCCTTTAACAGCTGTACTGGAGGTGGATTGCACTGTGCTCAGTGCCAGATCTTGGCAGAACAGCCTGGACCAGGCTTTGTCACTGCCTTTGTTAGTTGTATTCAAATAGTTTTTTAAAACCCACTGGCAGCCAATCTTGGCTGTCTCCTGGTCTTCACTTCCTCAGGGATATAAACTAACCAAGCAAATAAAAATAACCCCATGTACCCTGGGCCTGAAAGAAATTAGGCAGTGCCTAAATAAAATCAGACTCGAGCAAGTAGGAGCAGGATGGCTGGTCGGTTCCAGGACCCTGTTGGTGGGGCTGGTGACCACTGTCACCCCCTGCATCCTCACAGGGCCAGACAGGGTGCAGGGGAAATCTTCATGCTAGAAGGAATTGTGTAAAGCAGGAAGGCAGCAGGAGACAGGTCATTTGCATACTTATTAGTCCAGTTATTGGTTCCTTGAGGGGAATAGGTGATAAATGGTGCTCCCAGATATCAGCCGGGGGTGGGATACATCACATGTGCCTTGAAATATGGGCCATAGGAATGAGTAAACATCATCAATTTGACTCCCACTGATCAATGCCCCCAAACACCCACTTAAGCAATCAGCTCACCTATTTCCACTGCATAGCATTTAGTACTTAATCTGTGTTTACCAAGAGCATAGCCCTGATGGCCAACAGAGAAGCAGCCTGGATTCCTACAGTGTGAGGGTCAGTCAAATCCCAGGGCCCAGTGCAAAGGGAGGCAGGACCTCTTTGGCCCGGTTCAAAGAGGCCAGAGGCTGCGTCCAGGCAGTGAAGGGGCTGCGGTGTATTATGCTGAGCCACTTCATAACGGGGTTCTGCTGGCTTCTGTTCTCTTATCCTAGCTAGGTTCCTAAGAGTAAACGAAGTCAGTTCCTCAGAGTTCTTAGCCACAAGCTCTCTATCCAGGAGACCCTCTTTCCACACCCCTGGGAGCTGTATTTTCAATGACCACTTCTTACTATTTCAGCTTCACATATCTTTAAACTCTACACTGCCACATATATGGCATCCACTGAATCAGTCTCCTTTCTGAAGCCCCCTGTTTTGTGTAACCCATATATTTCCATGTGGAACAAGGAATAGTTTTGGAAGACAGGAATGACAAAGAGAGTCGGTCCAAAGTATGAAAATGGAAGAGCAAGGGCTTCCTCCTCCTCATTGCAATCCTCACTTCCCTCTTAGACAGTGGGTGCCATCCAACAAAACAGCGATGAGGCCCAGGGAGCAGAGTGGCTGAGACTGTGAAGGGCTATAATAGAGGGGTCGACAGAGGCACCAAGGAGGGAGGGGTCAGCAGGAGCTGGGAAGTTGAGGGAAGGCTTCCTGAAGGAGAGGGAAGTCTTACTGAGTCTTAGAGGAGGAGTAAGAATTCAGCAACAGAAGGAAGTGAAAGATTTTAGCACATTTAGCAGGAACAGCACGATCAGGGCTTGGAAGCATGATGTAATTGTTCTGTGAGCCCTAGAATGTGCATTCAGCTACTGGCTTTGCCAGTAACTTTGATAAGATACTTCATTTGCTGAATGAATCTCCTCATCCTCATATGTGGACTGGAGACATATTCCTGCCCTACTTCTCATTTTCTCATTAGATCAATATGAAAGTTGAATGACATGAAAAAAGCTGTTTGAAAAAAGGATTAATATGAAGAGGTGGTATCATCCATGAACCTGTTCCTTTCTCATCTACAGGCTTGCAATCCACTCCATTGTAATTCTTCCACTGATATATTTCATTGTGGTAAGAAAGAACCCTTTCCGGTTTGCCATGGGGATGGCCCAGGCTCTCCTGACAGCTCTCATGATCTCTTCCAGGTAAATCGAAGAGGGGTGTCTAGAGGAAGTCTCTGAACCAAGCTTTTATCAACCCTCGCCTCACTTGATGAAGCAGTATCTGCAGCTTATAGTTTTTGTAGTTGCCTTTAATTCAAGAAATGATTGCCCCAGCCAGTGTGGCTCAGTTGGTTGGAGTATGGGTCCATTCATCAAAAGGTGGTGGTTCAATTCCCAGTCAGGGCATATAACTAGGTGGTGGGTTCGATCACCAGTTGGAGTGCATGCGGGAAGCAACCAATTGGCTTCTCTCCCTCTCTCTCTGAGATCAATTTTAAAAAGAAAGAAAGAAAGAAAGAAATGATCCCCATAGTCTCTACCCATGTCCTTGAATGTAGTTCTTCACCCTGGGGGATGTTTCTGGCCCTCTTGGCACAGCCTACAGCCCACGAAGGGATTATGTTGTAACTTGGAACAGTGGCAACCATAGCACCTTCTGATTCCTGAACCTGTCAAAGGTGCCAGCATACCTGGTTAGTTTTTGGAATGGAGGTGTCTCTTCTTCAGGCAGGGACTGAGAACCAGCATTTCTAAACCGTAACGCATTTGTCTTTTTATCACACAGTTCAGCAACCCTGCCTGTCACTTTCCGCTGTGCTGAAGAAAAGAACCACGTGGACAAAAGGATCACTAGATTTGTGTTACCCGTTGGTGCTACAATCAACATGGACGGGACTGCACTCTACGAAGCAGTAGCAGCTGTGTTCATTGCACAGTTGAATGACATGGACTTGAGCATTGGGCAGATCGTCACTATCAGGTGGGGGCATGGTGTCACAGTCATTCTCATCTCCGTTACTGGAATTGCCTCTAGTAAAAGTTGCCTGTGAGGGGAGATCAAGAGTGGTCCAGTGGTGGGTTGATTTTTTTGGTCTACAAAGTCTGTTCCCAAGACTAAGCACAACTCTGTTACAAGCAGTGGGATTGTGTTGCACTGCTTCAAGGTCTGGATAAGCCAAAAGCATCATTCTGTTTTCAGTTCAGTGCCTCACTGGGTCCTAGGCACAGAGTAGGTACCAAGGATTCAAGATTGAACAAGGGCCAGTCTCTTCTTTCAAGGGGTTCCTAGTAGGTAGATAAGGGGTACACATATCTAAATAAATGCTGAGTGGTGTGATAAGGGCTATAGTAGAGGTTTGAATGGGAGGCATCGAAGACACCAAGGAAGGAAGGGTTAGCTCTCCCTGGGAAGGTGAGGAAAGGCTTCCTGGAGAGAATTTAGCTAAGTCTTAGAAGAGGAGTAAGAATTTCATAGAAAAAGAAGCTAAGAGCATTTTAGATGAAAGGAATAGCAAGTACAGATTATTTTGTATGACTGACATAGAGTGCGATGTGGAGAACATAAAGAAATGAGGAGTCAGGGATCATGCCATGAAATCTTTGTATGGGGAGCTCATGGAAAAGTCTTCGACAATCTTTCATACCAGGGACAGATTTTCATTTTAGAAAGGCAACTGGGTGGGAGCAGGAACCATAGCTGGAAGACCTGTTAGGAGACTATTACAGGAGTCCAGGTATGGTATGAAAAGGCCCACATCAAGGCACTGACATGAGGGATGGAGAAGAGCTAGTGAATTAAAGAGGCATCAGTTAGATTTGGAGTGAGGGACAGGTGGCAGATAGGATGACTCCCAGGATTGGTGGGTGTTTCTGGATTGGTGGATGGTGCTTACCAGAACAGGAACTAGTGTAGGAGAAGCAAGTCTAGGTAGGAAGATAGAGTTTATGCTTTTAGACATAATGAATTTGAAATGCCTTTAAGACACCCAGGTAGAAGTAAGCAGTGAGAGAAATGTGGTCTTCGCTGTAGCTACAGAAGCCAGGGTCCTCAGCTTGATAGGAAGTCAATTATCTGAGTTTGAATCTGAGCTTCACCATGATTAGCTATAACCTTGGCCAAGCTACTTGCATTATCTAAGCTTCTGTTTCTCATCCGTAAAATGAGGATAATGATAGTATCTACATTTTGTGCAAGTAGTGATCATTAAGTCAGATGATGCATATAAAATGCTTAGAATGATGCCTACATCATGAGCGTTCAGTAAATGTTCGAAATGGATGGCACTGCATAGGAGAGTCCTAGGGAAGAGAAAAGGACTAAGGACTGAGCCCTAGAAAATCCTAATGGTAGAGGCAGGGAGGGAAGAACCCAAGAGGAAGAGTGAGAAGGAAAGAAAGATGGGAAGAGAGCCCTGAAACCATGGTATCATTGACACCCAGAAAAGAGAGATTTTCAAAGATTAAATGGTCCGTGGAGTCAAATACTGTAGAGAATCCTAGTCAAATGAAGACTGAAATTGTCTACTCAAGTAGGGGGTGAAAATGTCCTTAGTGAATTTTGCCAGAGCTGTTTCTCTGGAACAGCACTTCTCAATATAGTACCATTAGCTACACACACGAATTGGACGGAGCAGACACAGAAGGTTCTGTCATTGTAGAAATAGGTGCTGTCGTTGTAGAAACTCCTACTGGTCAGTGCTGCTTTGAAGAGTGGATTGTGATTAGTCAGAACTTTAGAGTGGGAGTTTGAGACTAAACTGGGTTCTTGCGCCTACTCAAGGCTGAACCTGAACACTTCAGAGTTAATTCATTCTTTCACCCGTAGCACTTGGTATAGGCATAACTTCCAGGCAAACAAATAATTCTAACAGTGTTCTCATACAGTACATTTTTAAATCTTCCCCAACCCTAAGTCATAACATACTTATTGCAGTTTGCTTGAAATTAACCGAAGACAAGTGCAAACTGGACCATTTGGCATATTCAGCTGGGCAGCTGCATGATCTATAAAGTGTTAGTGGCTAACAAGCCATGTTAGTGGCTAAAGAGCCTCAGGCTATAGTGACCACGTGGTTAACAGTGATGTATTGGGGGTTCCAAAAGGGAGCAGTGGGCATGGGCACCTACTACTTCTAACAAAGAAAACCCATCATTGCAGTCAGTTTAAATGTTTTCAATCAGAAAGAGCTTGAATAAAGTTCTGTAGTTTGAACAGCAACAAGCATGTTAAAATTGAAATCTTGATCCATAGCCACGGTGGTTCCAGCAGTTGTTACTTTTAGACTCCCCAGTGCCTTTCTCCACCTCCCTCACCTTGGGCTGTGGGACCCCGTCTGCACTGAACTGGTTTCTAAGGAGTGGTTGTAAGAGATGCCAGTTCTTTTGGGTCTTTGTCACTTTGTGATGAATTCCCTCCCTGCCTCAGTCATAGGTTTCCTGGATCTTTGTAACCTTTAAAAACAAACAAAAAACTGCTAGAGGAATAAACTTTGGGCCTTGAGGCTACATACTCAATTCACATAAAAACCTCTCTCCCTGCTCTGGGGTATTCTTATATCAGACTTGGCTGCTAATACTGGCCCAGAGCCAATAACAGCTGCCTGGCCAGGGTAATCATTAACTTAAAATAAAGAATCCTCTCTGGCTCTACCTGGGAGAGAATGAAATAATAAATGTTAAACTTGACAAGTTACAGTTGTGGCTCCTGTGGTTAAAAAGATTTGGGGACCTATAGTTTATCTCTTTCTCTGGCCATTTTGGACTGGACATCAAAAAAATGTAAGCACCATCTACCCAAAACACACCCTGTTGTGGTTTTCTCATAACATTCATTTATCAAAGGTTATAACTGATTAAAAGTAGGATACATTTTCTTATAATGAAAGGTAATTATAGAATTTGGGGCCCAGAAAGAGCTTGGAGGAAAAAGTAGCAGTGATAGTTTTTGTAGTGGTAGTAATAATACTACCACTGGTAGTAGAAGCAATAGCAGCAGCTGCTGACGTAGCAGAAGTGGCATCAGTTTTTAAGAATCTACTAGATCCAGGTGCTGTGCTGGGTGCCTTAAATGTGTTACCTCATTGAATCTGCACAGCAGCACTACAAAGTAAACACATTAGTTCCATCTTATAGGTGACAAACAGATTCAGAGAAGTAACTTGCCTAAGGGCAGCTATTAGTAAAATTTTTCCCACCTATCTGAAGATTTATACTTCAGACAAAAGTCAATTAGATAGCTAAAGTCCAGTAAAGTAAGGTCAAGGTCAAAGAGCAGAGTTTTAACTAAATGGATTTTGAATCTCAAGCCCAGCCTCAGGCTATAGTGACCCCATGGTTAACAGTGATGTGTTGGGGGTTCCAAGAAGGAGCAGTGGACATGGGCACCTACTACTTCTGACAAAGAAAATCCATCATTGCGGTCAGTTTAAATTTTTTCAACCAGCATTGAGACAAACTTGAATTTAACAACAAATACTTAAGTCAGAACAGATCCAAAGGATTGTGCAGGCCTGGAACTTTGAGAGGAATTGGGACAGCCCCAGAAATCTCTAACTTACTAGAAATTGGGTGGCCATAGCCACTAAGAAAAAACTTACTTGTCTAAGAATTCTGGCCTGAGTTTAACCATACCCTCAAACACCACCTGTGACCCACACTGGGCAGATGAATGGGCACTGGAATCAGCTTTGTAGGAACTCTGAGGCTTTATGAACTCACAAGAATATGGATTTGTGGCTTGAATCGGGGATTCTTCTTGTCTAAATAGGCAGTTTCTGCATCTTTACTTTTCAACTCAGTGACATCCTGGAGACAGTTCAGGCTTTAGCCGAGAGTAAGGACGTGTCTGAGAAAATGTCGTGGGTGTCCCCTTCAAGCTGACTCAAATCAAGGAACTTTTCAGGACCGGAGGAGAGCCCTTGTTTCCTCCAAAGTGACCAGACTTAGGAAGTTGCTGATGAAAAACTGTACATTCCAAAGGGATGTGCCACATTTTATCTGCCCAAGAGGGATCTTTTTAAATACTTAGCAAAGTTCACATGACTGCCTCTCCTGAATTCCAGACCTTTCTTTTGTACAAAGAGCATCCACTGGCAAAAAGGAGCAGTCAGGAATGAACGCTTATACCTTGGACAGGAGTCAGCTATTTCTCAAGTCAGTGCCCTAAAGGGCATCTGCCAGAGATGTCAAGAGTCTTATGATGTTGAGAAAGTGAATAAAACCTCAAACACTTGAGGTTTTAGCTTCACCTAAAATGCCCTTGTCCATCTATCCATACCACTATCCCTCTACTATCCTTCAAGGCAACATAAATCCCTGGCACATATTAGATTCTCATTAAATGCATGATGGGTGAGTAGACAGAAGTAGGTGGAGAGACATTTGTCATTTGTTCAGGAGGGATGGGTAGATAGTCACCCACCCCAGTTGGTAAACACTTGCCTTCCTCTTAAATATATCTCTTGCATGTTGTGTGCCTCATGCAGTCCTTGCATTAGAGTGGTTTGCCCTATTTCCCCTAGAACAGTGGTCGGCAAACTGCGGCTCGGTAAACCGAGGCTCACGAGCCACATGCGGCTCTTTGGCCCCTTCAGTGTGGCTCCTCCACGAAATACCGGCTCTTCCACAAAATACCGACTTCTGCGCACGGGCCACAAAGTTTCAATCGCACTGTACATGTGCGCCCGCACGTGGTATTTTGTGGAAGAGCTACACTGAAGGGGCCAAAGAGCCGCATGTGGCTCACGAGCCGCAGTTTGCCGACCACGGCTAGAAGACCATACTCTCCTCAGTCTCCCACAGCCCTTTAATAAGGCAGAGCTGGTGCTCAGCAGATAACAGATTCTGACTGGCCACTTTGGGGACACAGCAGTAACAGCCATTGGGACTGTTTCGGGCCAGGAACCCTGAAGGAAGAAATGGGTGTCTAACTCCTTTCGTGCTGGTGTGTTTTGGCTACAGTGTCACAGCCACAGCTGCCAGCATCGGAGCTGCGGGTGTACCCCAGGCTGGCCTGGTGACCATGGTGATCGTGCTGAGTGCTGTGGGCCTGCCCACTGAGGATGTCACCCTGATCATCGCTGTCGACTGGTTCCTGTGAGTTGGAATAAAGTGCTGCAGAATCTGCAGTCTGTCATCATTCTCTCTTCAGATTGCCTAATGAGCCATCTGTTGCTGCTTTCATTTCCCTCTGACCAGGCTATCTGATAATGTGGTTAAAAATTAACTCCTCGTAACTTCAAGCAGTGATTTAAAAAAGCCAATGATCTCTACTAGCTCATTATACCTGGAAATGCTCAAGGTTAAGAGCCTGGCATTGGACAAGATAAACACAAAACGATATAGTGAAGAAGGTAGGCAAGGCCCCAGACATTCCAAACCCCATAGGCCACCCTGGCCTATCCCAGCCCTAGGTCAGCAGCATAGGTTCAGACCACCTAGTTCAAAATCAGCCTATCTTCCCAGCTTCAGACCACCAGGGGCAGTGGCACAAGCAAAGGCTTTGCAATAAGACTGACTTGGGTTTGAATCCCTCATCAGTGTCTTACTGGTTTTTGACCTTAAGTTCCTTAACCTCTCTGAGGTCCTGTTGCATTATCTGTAAGATGGAAAAGATCCCGTCTATCTCATTGGGTTGGTTTAAGGACTGAGTGAGCTAATGTGGGGGATCTAAAACGGTGTCTGGAAGCAGTATGTGCTCAATAAAAGGCAAGTCTTGTTATAACTAGAATAAGTTAGACCATTCAAGCCAATAATCCCCTCTCTCTCTCTCTCTCTCTCTCTCTCTCTCTCTCTCTCTCACACACACACACACACACACACACACACACACACACACACACACACGGCTAAGGAACACAGCAGAGCATCTGTGGTATGTTCAGGGTAAGGTTAAGAATGTGCCTTTTGTGACCCTGAAGGTTAAAGTTAGAACAAGCCTGATTCCACCTCTATCCTTGGTTAATACCCACGTTGTGCATTGATCATCTGGCATCGAGGTCTCTGTCCCCTGGCCATCAGGAGTAAGTGTAGCTCCTTAGCGAGCCTTCACTCAGAGCCAGCCAGGCTTACTGGGGAGTCCAGTGGTGTGCAGTTTGCAAGTGGCAGCTAAGGAAAGGGAAACATTCCATGTGGGTGTGAAGATACAGTCATGTCCCTGAAGGCAGAAGCTCCTGCACAGGGAAGCTGTGCCATGTGGGCTCCCCTTAGTGGCTACTTGGTTCTACAAAGCCCTACTGAGGTGGCACCTTTCTTGCAAAGGTACCCAACCACTGAGGCGAATGCTTCAATTTTTCCAATGGTGTTGGTGGATTTGCACTTCTCTCCTTTCCCTGGTTCTTCCTGGAATTGATGACCTTCACTCCAAAATCCCAGAAAAGTCAAAGGTTTAGTCTGATCCATGGTCCATTCTAGGGTCTAGTTCAACCCATAGCCTTGTTCTGTATAACAGCAGGGCATCCAGAGTGGACATGTGTAAGCACTGTTGGCCTTTTCTGTCCTGCAGGTGTAGTTTTCATAAGGATATTCATGTACATAGTTTCTACCAACAGTGCTCTAGCATCCTCTCACCAGGATGCCTTCTCTTTCTACACAGCTTCCTGCCTTCAGCCTCTTCTCCAGGCTGTTTGGGAGTAAAGACTAGCTGGGGGTGCCTCAAAGAGAAAGACATTCCCAGGCAAACCTGGTTTTCTGACCCTGCGATCTGTGGCATCCCTGCTGGCTTATTCATGGAGTGGCTTGGTGTGGTAAAGAAATAAGTACACCAGGGACACACAAACACAAGAACACTTGGACACATACCATGTGCCACCCACAAAACATCCAAGTTCTCTCAGCTTAGCTAAGAGAACCCGGAAATGTTCACAAAACAGAAGTTAGGGGTGAAAGATTTATGGAATTTTGACTGTCCCAAAATAATCTGTGAATGCTATTCCCATTTCTTTGGGAAGAAAAGAGGGAATTCAGGTAAATTGGTGCTGAAGTTTGGGGAGTCACTGTGACTTATTGGGAGCACAGGCCTGGGGGAGCTGGGTTGCTCATTCTGTCCCCTTTATAAACCAACTTCTGCTCCAGGCCTGTGAGGAGAGGAGCCTCTGGTCAGCCAGCCATGAGGACAGCACTTTCTGCATTTGCTTAACTTGTAACTCAACACTTCAGGTCCTTTCTTCTCTCCAATGGCCAGGGAAATGAAATCTGGGCCTCCTGTCTGACTCACCCTCTCCCTTCCCCAGGGACCGGTTCAGGACCATGGTGAACGTCCTTGGTGATGCCTTTGGGACGGGCATCGTGGAGAAGCTCTCTAAGAAGGAGCTGGAGCAGATGAGTGTTGCATCTGACGTCAACTTCTCGAACCCCTTTGCTGTGGAAACCACAACACTCGATAATGAAGACTCAGACGCCAAGAAGTCCTATGTCAACGGAGGCTTTGCCATCGACAGATCTGACGCCATCTCATTCACCCAGACCTCACAGTTCTAGAGCCCTGGCTTCAGGTGACTGGGAATGATGAAGGACATCTCTTAGCGAATTCAAACATTAAGGAAAAGAAGAACACTAATGGCCAATTGTACATTTGACCTGATACACAGACCTCCAAATTACTTTCTATATTTGGATTCAGAACTTTTGCTCTCTATGTTCTGGGACTTGGGGGTGGGGTAAGAGAAAAGGAAATTGATGAAAAAGCAAGCTATATTATCTGGAGTTTTAAAATTCTACAAGAGACGAAGTTTAGAAGTATATAACATAGCAGCTGTTGGAATTAGGTAACAGATGTGAAAGCGCAATTGCTTTCTCACGCACACATCAGTGTTTGGGGTTTTTAAAAAACTATTCTGTCAGTGACTACAACTTTTTTACTCAGGCTTTCTATGGCATGGATTTCCTTTGACGTCTCACATTTTTTATAGATTTTAATGCATCCAAACCATCCCTCTTCTCTAGTTAATGTGCCAAATTGTCCATTTTGAACTCATCTCCAGCCAATTTCAAAGAAACTTCTTTGAAAGAAAACAGATCAGCACAGTTCTGCAATAACAGTTTTAAGATGAATGTCAGGTTTGGGGGGAAGGGAAATCCTTTTTTCAATGTACTGTATTGGGACACTGGTAACTATTAACCTAACCCAGTGTTCAGTGTAGAACTATACACACACACACACACACACACACACACACACACACACACATATATATACTAGGGGCCCAGTGCACGAATTCGTGCACCTTGAAAGGAACTGTGGGCCACAAGGCTGCGGTGGCCACAGGGGCAGGTCTTGGCCCATCCTTCATGGCTCCGCCTAACCCCTCCCACCGTGACCCCCAGTCCTCTTTCCGCACGCAGCTCCACTCCCGCCGTTGCCGCTCCTACGCACTGACCGTGCTGGCCCTGCTTGCACACACTGACAGCATGGAGTGATTGGGGCTGGTGCCAGGAGCAGGTGCGAGCGGCAGCTGCTGCCCAGATCACCCCTCAGGAGCAGGGAGAGAAGCCCTCAAGGGCGATTAGGGCCAGCAGCTACCGCTCGCACCCACTGATGGCGCCAGTCCCTCGGCACCTGCTGCTGGTGCCAGCCCCAATTGCTGCGTGCCGTCAGTGGGTGTGAGCAGGGCCATCACCAGCAGTGGGTGCGAGTGCCAGGCGGGACTGCGGCGCACAGGAGCAAAAAATTTTCAATAACCACCAGAGGCTCACCCTGATGATAGCAACCAGCGCCCCGCCTTGGTCTGGTGCCCCTGCTCACCTGCTCCACCATCCTGCTGTGGCCGACACCCACCATGTTCTGCGCACGCCCCCTGGTGGTCAGTGCACGTCATAGCGAACAGTTGTTCAGTTGTCCGCAGTTTCGTCTATTTGCATATTAGGGTTTTATATATATATAGATAGATAGATATGTATATATTATTTTCATATAATTTGCCAGACAGAGATCAGAGTGGAACAGTCAATGTGAAATAAAGAGCTCTCCTAATACTTGAATATGAACTATGATTCTAATCCAGACCTACTCTGGGGCTTATCAGAACTCCTCTCCCAGGAGCACTAGACTGAGAAATCATGTTGTTTGATCATTTCTGCCCCAAAGCAGAGATGTGTTATGGTGATATTCTGATGTGGCATAGACATTCGTTACACCTTCTAAATTCTGTTGGGAGGGAATCATATCAGCTCTGTGTGAGATTATGTTCGAAGATGTCACTCACATAAGGCTGGATGTGTCTTTATCCAACTGTAAGGCTTCGTTCTTCCAAGGTTAGTAATGCCCACTTAAAAATGATAGTACTTTGCCCTTTTGTACCCATCAGGGCCCAAGCAACAGTGGCAAGCTACCAGATAACTTGTATTTCAATACGAATTTGATAGGTTGAACAAGCCACATTGCCCAGAAAAGAACTATCCCTGCCCTGGATTCTTGCAGAGTAACTCCCACAACCTGAGACCTTGGGATCAGTGGTTCAGGAAAATCCTTCACTCGTGTGGCACTTGTCTCTTCCTCCAGAGAGGATTGTTCTAACCGACTAGCAGTCTAGTGATCTTGGCCCTGCTTGTTAAAATCCATCATTTGCCATTCTCCTGCTAATTTATGAAGATATCTTATTGAAGTCTGTGCTTCAGCTCACATCTTGTAAATAATGCTTAACATGACTTTTGTATTTACACTGAGATCCAAAATACTTGTGCTTCTGCAGTACTGAGTAGCCACTTTAAGCCTGTGCTTTCGTATTTACCTAGTAAGAAACCAGAATTGTGCCAAAGAGCATGGAGACTTGAATACATGCTCAGTGTGGACCACCTGCACCTGCAGTCTACAGGAGCATGATACTGAATTGTCCAGTAAACATCATAGATATGAACCAGTAATTCAATGTGAGTTTTTAAATGCAAAGAATGGTATTGTTTATAGAAAGTCAATCTAAATATAATGCAGTTGAGTTGGTAATTTATCTTAGGTTGAATGGTTCTACCCCCTTGGCAGGTTTCTCCGATTTGAGGCACCAGAGTTGCAGAGCTGTTCATGAACTGCGGGCCATCCTTATTTTGGAGTCCGTTTGTAACTGACCTCTTAACACACTGTGCTGTTAATTCATCAAAGAGAACAATGTTCCATTTCAGTCTCAATAAACATTCCCATCATTCTTTCTTCCCCGTCTTTCTCTGTTCTTTTATCTCACCCTGCTGGGTGTGGGAAGGTGGAGACGTGGTCAGTTCATTCAGATTGTAGACAGATTGTCATTTCCAAAACTGTCTTTATAGCCAAGAATGAAGAAGCAGGGCTGAGGGGGAGTAATCTAATTCTTCATGTTACTCAGTGGGGATTAAAAGGTTGAAATTCATTGTCATTATGGACAGCTTGCCCATACTTGATGACGGAGATGAAAAGGAAAATAGAATTTGGTTAGAAATTACTGTAATGGGGGAAAATCACCATATTGATGGTGACTTGGTTTCACTGAAGGAATGATCCTGGGACCTCTGAAATGTTCCTACAAACGACAAATGGCTGTATTCAGAGTGCTCTTTTTTTTTCTCTCTAAAATATGTTTTTATTGATTTCAGAGAGGAAGGGAGAAAGAGAGAGAAATAGAAACATCAATGATGAAAGAGAATCATTGATTGGCTGCCTCCTACACACCCCACACTGGCATGTGCCCTCACTGGGAATCGAACCATCACCTCCTGGTTCATAGGTCAATGCTCAACCACTGAGCCCACCAGCTGTACTTCAGAGAGTTCTTTAAAGGAATGGCACAGTCCTGCCTGGAACCTCGGTCATGATGGGGTTCCTCCAGCAGACACACTGGTTAGTGACAGACAATACGGAATGGACAGCTCTCTCTGCCCCACTTAGTGTGTGTCTCATAAAAATGCTTATCACTGCCTGGTCAAACTAATTCGGAACAGTCTTCTCTTTTGGCAACATGGGATAAAATACCCAACAACACAAGTCCTTACAGAGAGATCTGTTTGGAAATGTTAGTGAACCTGGGTAGGGACCCCCATATGATTTTGATCTGCCCAAAGTATACTCATGAACAGAGCAAAGGTGTTATTAGCGCTGGAAAATAACTCTTTCCCCACAAAACCTTAGTGAGCCCACTTGGTATAATGCCTGTTATTTAAACCATAGCAGTCTTAGAATAGTATGAAGAAACTGTGTTTGGCTTCTCGTTGGCAGTGGGCCAGCAACAGTGTTGGCTTTGCAGGTGTTTAAGAATCTTCCCTCCTGGTACAGAAAGAAGAAATGGTCATGCAGAACCTTGGCAGAATCCTAAAAAGTTCTATGCAACAGAATATTCTGTATTCTCTAGCTGCCCAGCAAGGGACCCATGAGTAGGCATGTGGCTGGTCTCTTAACCATTTTGTGACCCTTGCCAGTAATCTAAGGCCTTGGTTTAATCTTCTGTGAAATGGTGATAAATCTTGCCCCTTGGGGTTGCTTTAAGTTAAATGAGAAAATGCATATAATTCATTTAGCAGAGGCCCTGTCACATGTTTGATAAATGCTAGTGCCCCCCACACCACACAAAACCCCTACACTCTCACCCCCTTTTACATGGGCAACCCATAGAGATGCAACTTTAGTTGCTAGTCAGTGTTTTGAGACCTGTCTCAGTTATTAAAGCAAATAGTGCATCCAACTTAGTGAGACTTAATATACTAACAAATCCCATCCTATGAAGGGGAAACCGGACATTTTGATATAAATAGTGTAAGACTTAGAATATTCTCTCCTGTAAAGTATCACATGGGCACTGAACAAAAAGCATCCACAATTTTTTGGCTGTGACCTGCGGCAGAGAGGTTTGAGATCAGGTTGTGTGAGGCGGAGCTGTGCATTCACATAGCACTCTTTCTATTAAGTCCTGAGATTTTGTTTTTGTTTTTTTTTGTTTGTTTGTTGTTGTTTTTTAATTAAATCTTTATTGTTCAGATTATTACATTAGTTACTCTTTTTTCCCACCATAACTCCCCTCCACCCAGTTCCCACCCCACCCTCCGCCCTCACTCCCCACCCACTGTCCTCATCCATAGGTGCACGATTATTGTGCAATCTCTTCCCTCACCCCCTTCCCCCCCCCAAGAATAGTCCATTCCCTTTCTATGTCCCTGATTCTATTACAATCGCCAGTTCATACTGTTCATCAGATTATTTATTCCCTTGATTTTTAGATTCACTTGTTAATAGATGTGTATTTGTTGTTCATAATTTGTATCTTTACCTTTTTCTTCTTCTTCCTCTTCTTAAAGGATATTTTTCAGCATTTCATATAATACTGGTTTGGTGGTGATGAACTCCTTTAGCTTTTTCTTATCTGTGAAGCTCTTTATCTGGCCTTCCCTTCTGAATGATAGTTTTGCTGGATAAAGTAGTCTTGGTTGTAGGTTCTTGGTATTCATCACTTTGAATATTTCTTGCCACTCCCTTCTGGCCTGCAAAATTTCTGTTGAGAAATCAGCTGACAGTCATATGGGTACTCCCTTGTAGGTAACTGATTTTCTTTCTCTTGCTGCTTTTAGGATTCTCTCTTTGTCTTTTGCTCTTGGCATTTTAATGATGATGTATCTTGGTGTGGTCCTCTTTGGATTCCTTTTGTTTGGGGTTCTCTGCGCTTCCTGGACTTGTAAGTCTATTTCTTTCACCAGGTAGGGGAAGTTTTCTGTCATTATTTCTTCAAATAGGTTTTCAATATCTTGGTCTCTCTCATCTTCTGGCACCCCTATAATTCTGATGTTGGTACGCTTAAAGCTGTCCCAGAGGCTCCTTACACTATCTTCGTATTTTTGGATTCTTTTTTCATTTTGCTTTTCCGGTTGGGTGTTTTTTGTTTCTTCGTGTTTCAAATCTTTGACTTGATTCTTGCGATCCTCTGGTCTGTTGTTGGGAGTCTGTATAATGTTCTTTATTTCAGTCAGTGTATGCTTAATTTCTAGTTGGTCCTTTATCACAACATCGAGGGTCTCATTAGATTTCTTGAGGATCTCACTACATTTATCGGCGGTCTCACCAGTCTTCTTGAAGATCTCACTACATTTATCGACGGTCTCACCAGTCTTTTTGAGGGCCTTATTAAGTTTATCGGCGGCTTCTAGACAGTTCTTTGAAGACCTTAAAAGTGTGGTTTTGAACTCTATATGCAGCAGTTTGCTTTCCTCCAATTCTGTCGTTTGTGTCCTGTTTCTTTGTCTCGGCATTTCTGTGCTAAGTGCCCCAATTACCTGAGGTAGACACTCTTGGTGCACCCCCTTGTGGGCTTTGTGCACAGTCTTGTTGTAATTAAGCCTTGATTGTTGTAGTTATCACTGTGAGGAATTGACCTCCAGGCCAATTGGCTGTGAGAATCAGCTGGGTCTGCAGTGGGAGAACTTCTGTGCTGGAGACACCCCTCTGGGGCTAGACTTGCTTCAATGGGGCTTTGGTGCTCACTGAGTCTTCCCCCTGAGTGTGTCTTTTATGGTTCCACAGAGCTGCAAACTGGATGGTCCCACTCTGACCTCTGGGCTTCCTGGCTCCTGGATCTCTTTTTCACAGTTAGCACTCAGATGGCTGTAATTTATTTCTAAACTTGATTGTTGAAGGCATAAAGTCTCGTTAGTGTCTTCTTCCAGATGCCATTCATTCACTCCTTAGTGACATCACCCCAGCTCAACCAAGGTTATAGGTACAGTCACAGATGCTTTAATCCTTCCAGAACTCTAAGTCCTGAGATTTGTGACATGAAGTTCACTTCTGCCATGTCTGCATGGATGTCTCATGAGACTGTTCTCCCCATGCTGAGATTTGGCTCTGGGCCCCACGTGAGGTTTTTAAAATACCCTCTGTGGTAGGAAATGTGCCTCTCCCCCCTGCAATCTTAACTTTTTAAGTAAAAGCTGTATAATATAAACAAGAAGTAAGCCTTGTTTAATTAGCTTTGGAAACAATACATACTGGTCCACATGTATCGAATTAGATGACTGTACATTAAGTGTATGAAGTTATTGATAATGAATGGAGATGACTGGGGACATTTCTCAGTGGCCCAGGCTAAATAACACCCCAAAAGTCCTAAGAAAGCATTCAGATCCATCTCACAACTGCTGACCGGTCCATTTCTCCTCGCTGGGAAAAACCAGTGCCATGTGTGATCTGGTGGTGGTCTCTCCAGGATCACCGAGATACTTGTCTACAAAGCCTCACTTGGTGTGCCAATTTTAAGATACTCCAAAATTCAGAAGAGTCATTAGTAAACCCCCAAAGCCAAGATAAAATCAACACCCCTTTGTTATTCTGTTGAAGAAAAGGAAAAAGGAAAGCTGTGGCCTCTTCTAGAGAAGTTTGGTTTCCAGAAGTCCTCACCAGCCTGAAGCTAGAAAACTGCCCTCATGAGAGCAGAACCAGGATATTATTACACAGAGACACTAGAAACTAATATACAGAATCAACCAAACGCCTGAAGAGTAGTGTCTGGATCCCAGCACACACACATCATTTTCAGACCATAGAATCTGGTACCTGCTGTTCTATCAGCAAGGTTATGAGGATGTCACATTCTCATCCCTCACTTCAGGGCATTTGAGGAGTTTTATCACCTGGGTGTTTCAGAGTCAAAGGTCCAGTTGCCAAGGGGGAAAAAATGAGTCATTAGACAGGATCTACTTTATTTTGTCCAGACCCTGTGGAAAGATGCCTTTTCCAAGGTGAGAATAAGATTGATTGAAGTGAATTGAGTAGTCCCAGGAGGGTAGTCACAGAAAAGGCACCACTCCGTCATTGCACAGGTGCTTCCCTTTATGGACCCACCTTCACAAAGTCCTGAAGACATGCACCTGTTAAAGATGACTTGGATCACTAAATGAATGTGACTTTCATTTAGCAGTGGTTCTCAACCTTCCTAATGCCTCAACCCTTTAATACAGTTCCTCATGTTGTGGTGACCCCCAACCATAAAATTATTTTTGGTGCTACTTCATAACTGTAATTTTGCTACTGTTATGAATCGTAATGTAAATATCTGATATGCAGGATGTATTTAGGGGACTCCTGTGAAAGGGTCGTTGGACCCCCAAAGGGGTCGCGACCCACAGGTTGAGAACCGCTGATTTAAGGGGTCCTCGTGTTGTGTTTTCAAAGTCATCAGTTTAGCTTAGCAAGAATAGTAAGAACCCAGAAAAAAACTTCATCAGAGCTGAGGAGTTGGGGGGAAAAAAGTTTCTCCAATATGAATCTGAGGACAATGAAATGTTCGGGTCTTTAGGAAACTGGGTGGGTGAGAGGATGGGATGTCATGTCTCCCCAGAACTAAAGACAGCAAATACAACATAGAGGAAATGCGTTTTTATTTACTTGACAAATGTTTGCATAGCCGTTACTATGTGACAAGCACTGTTCTTAGCACTTAACAAATATTAACTAATTTGATCTCATCAACATCATGAAGCAAGTACCACAGACGAGAAACTGGTACAAAAGGTCAAGTAACTTGCCCCCAAGATCACACAACGAATAGGTGGCACAGCAATTTGGCTCCAGTGTCAGCATTCTTTTTTTTTTTTTAAATATATTGTATTGATTTTTTACAGAGAGGAAGGGAGAGGGATAGAGAGTTAGAAACATCGATGAGAGAGAAACATCGATCAGCTGCCTCCTGCACACTCCCCACTGGGGATGTGCCCACAACCAAGGTACATGCCCTTGAGCAGAATTGAACCTGGGGCCCTTGAGTCCGCAGGCCAATGCTCTATCCACTGAGCCAAACCGGTTAGGGCAACATTCTTTACTAGGCATTGAAAGCTATGGAAGGCCAGGAGTGCTAGAATATTAATTCTAACTCAAGTCTGGGATGGCCTAACATTTTCAAGACAAATAATAATCGTTAATATTTGCCCAGTGTTAACAGCATGCCTGGCACTGTACTAAATATTTTACATGCTTAATTCATGTATTCTTTTCAACAGTCCTATGAGACAGGTATTATTACCCTCCATTTTCCAGATGAGGAATCTGTGGCTTGGAGAGATTAGCTCACCCAAGTTCACACAACTGGAACTCAAACCTGATTCCCAAGTCTGTGTTCCTAACCATTAAGATATGGTACTTCAAAATGCCTAAAAATTCCACCAAAAGAAAGCAGGGGTAATCAAAAATCTCCCAACAAAGAAAAATCCAGGTCTGGATGGCCTCACTGGTAAATTCTAACATTTAAGGAATTAATACCAATCCTTCTGTAACTCTTCCAAAAAATAGAAGAGGCAGGAGCAAACATTGTCAAACTTGTTTTATGAGGTCAGCGTTACCCTGAAACAAAGCCAAACAAGGACATTTACAAGAAAAAAAAAAAATTTGCAGGTCAATATTCTTGATGAACATAGATGCAAAAATACTCGACAAAATATTAGCAAACTGAATTCAATAGAACTTTCAAAAAAATCATACACAATGATCAGGTGGGATTTATTTCTGGGATACAGGATGGTTCAACATAGGCAAATCAATAAATATGATGCGTCACATTAACAAAATGAAGGATAAAAATCATATGAGCATCTCAATATATGTAGAAAAAGCATTTGACAAAATTCAATCTCCATTCATGATAAAAACTCAACAAATTGGGAATAAAAGGAATGTTTCTCAACATAACAAAGGCCATACATGACAATCCCACGGCTAACATACTCAATGGTGAAAAGCTGAAAGTATTTCCTCTCAGATAAGGAACAGCATAAACTCAAAGGTCAACAAACCAATGTCCTGCTTGTAAAATCCAACGAACAATTTCTTAGGCATTAATGTTTACCTTTTTGCAACATTTGTCGCTGGTAATTATCTAATTTCCACCAAGCTCCTTTGAATTCTAAGACATGACTGGGTTCTGCCCCAAATTTCTTCCCGCATTCTTCAGTTACCTTTGTAACCTCCTCCTCCTGCTGCTCCCGTCCTGTGGGCCTCATCTCTGCCCAGTGCTCCACCTGTGCCAAGCACACAGGGGTCCCTCAAATGTGGGATGAGTGAAGAAGCTCCATTTCCTTCTGGTTTCTCTCTCTCTCTCTCTCTCTCTCTCTCTCTCTCTCTCTCTCTCTCTCTCTCTCTCCATTCTCTCCACCGGAGACTCATCCATTGTTATGGCTTCAAATGCCACCTCTATTCGGATGATTAACAAAAATGTGTATCCCCCAAATCTATAGCTGCCTTTGGTTTCGCCAACCCTGACCTCCCAGCCAAATTTCAGATCCATATTTCCAACTATTACTGGACATTTCCCTTTGACCTTTGCACCCTCTTTTTAAACTGAACTTACCCAAAGTCAAACTTATACATTTTCTTCTGCAGTCGCTCTTTCCTAAATTGAGCATTGTGCTTTTAAAACCACCATGATTTCCTCTGCAACTTCAGATCATAATTTCTTTGAGGTTGGAGGTGGTATGGCAGGTATACAGAGGTTCGTCCATTTATTTGAATCCCTCCACATGTTGCCCCTGAGTGACAGTGGGTGGCCTATGGCTTAGCCTCAGTTCAGACATAGTGCATTCCTGCATTTTATCTCCCCACATCATTCTTAAATAAATAATGTGTACTTTGACAATCCTCAGTTCTACTTTCAACAATGACAGCTTCAAAGCAAGAACAAACACAACAAAAATCTAAATCCAAGAGAAGGTGCCCATTGCCTCTGAGCACCCACCCTGCCTCACAGCACCCCCCCACCCCCCACCCCACCACACACACACCCCTTGTAATTCTGAGTGTTCCCTACTGTGGCCCTATTGCCAAAAAGACATCATGGAGGCGGGGGGGGGGGGGGGGGGGGGGGGCGGGGGGGCAGGGGAATCCTCCCCAAAAGGTTTTATTTGGCCTCTTACTTTGTTCTCTTAGTCCTGAGTTCATCTTACCTCATGTCATAAAGAATGTACATCTACAAAATGAAGGACACTGTGTCCTTCTATCTGCAGAGTAAATTATTCTCTCAATCAGTACTTCACTCCTGATTAAATAGTTCACCTTCATTTTGCAACTCCCCCCACGCCTTCTGACTTAACTGCTTCTTCCTTAAAGGAACCAGACTCCCCCTCCCCGACCCCCACACACCATTAAAGCACCTTAAACAAAATTGCCTGATTTCTTCCCACCCCCATGTTTAATGAGCCCCTCTCTTCTCTATGACCCTCCCATCCTGTCCAGACTCTAATATCCAGACTTCTTCAATGGCTTTGTCACAGTCTCCCTGCCGCCAGCCTCTACCCACTCCCAAACCACCTGAACAAGATCATCCGATTAATAGTCTGCTTTCCCATCGCAAAATTCGAATGGTTTCTTATTGTCTACAGCACAGTCTAAAATCCCAGGCCCGATATTTAAGACACTTCAGAAGATATCCCTAGAGGATATTCCCAATTTCCTCACTTCTCCCAAACCTCTTCTCCACCTGGTGCTTTTAGTTCTTAATGTCAAAAATAAATTCTTGGCCCCTGACCCCAAGATACCATTATTTCTTTTTGTTATTGTTGTTCATCGTCCCCCCAGGATATTTTTTCCATTGATTTTTTTAGAGAGAGTGGAAGGGAAGGAGGGAGGGTGGGGAGGAAGGGAGGGAAGAAAGGAGGGAGGGAGAAAAACATCGATGTGAGAGAGACACATTGATTGGTTGCCTCCCATACACACCCCAACCAGGGCTGGGGATCGAGCCTGCAACCCAGATACCCAGATATTTGCCCTTGACCAGGAATAGAACCCATGACCCTTCAGTCTGAGGGCCAGTGCTCTAAACAGCAACACCAGCTAGGACAAAATCCCATTATTTTTTACCTCATGGAACCTAGAGAAGTAATAATCTTGGTGCATAATCAGATATTGCCTTGTATTATTAAGTTAATCAATATGAGAGTTGATTATAATGTAATAAATTGAGTTCCACAAACTTTAGGTATTATTTCATATTATTAAGTAAGAGTCATAACTGGTGGCTGTAGGCAAGATTAGCTTCAATAAAAAGCTTGTGGCCATCAAGCCTTTTATTGTTTTGAATTTGAATAATTTGAACACCTTGCCAGAGGTGGAGGGGATGAAGTTATAGTTTCCATTTCACCCCAGCCCCCATCACTAACAATTATTTCCAACCCACTGCTTCTGGCAATCACAAATCCTGCCTGGTTCTGAGGGCACTGGAGGGTGGAACACCTTTAGACAGTCACACCTGAAATATCTCATTGCCCTAATAATTCCAGAGACTCCAGAAAGATATTCCTGAGCATAATGCTTCCCCTACTCCACAGGGCCCAGTACAATTCTGAGCACATAGTAGAAGCTGAATAAATACAAGTTGAGTGATTTCATGCAAGGCTATGGAATCCGTTTAGTTATCTGTCAGGGCTGGGAGACCGCATGACTCAGTAAACAAAGGATGTCATCATTCAACCGGGTTGAACTTCCCTTACGCAATGACAAATGAGCCTTCATGACAAGGAACTCTCACCACGAATTCAGCACTTCCAACAATGGCACCTCTCACATACAATCTGTTCCTGGAAATCATTCCACTAAAATAGGTGTGATATTTATCTCAGTTCAAGATAGCAATTTGAGTGTTAGTTCCTGGAGGAAAAGGAACAGGGATATTTATTTTGGGGTGGTGGGGTGGCTATTTACAAACATAATATCCCAATGACAGGACATAAGAGCGGAAATCATCTTTTGTTGGTCTAAACAGGAAGTGGTTAACCTCATTCCAACTCCAGGCAATTGTCCCATCACTCTACTGAAACACTGAGTTCACTTTTCAACCCCTTGAATTATCCAGCATGCACCAACCTCAGGGACAATCAGGTGACAACCCAGAGGCGGTAAAAAGTGGTAGGGAAAAAAAACAAACCCAAGAGGTTTGGAAACAAGACAAACCAGGGTTTGGAAATTGCTTCTGATACACATTAGTTTTTCTGAGCCTCTGTGTCCCTAGCAAAAAAAGAGGGGGTGGGGGAGGGGGGAATGTTTTCTGCAAATAATTTAATAAAAATAATAACAACTAATACTTACTGAGTGCTTATTTTATTCTAGGCACTAGTTTAAAGTGCTTTATTTAAATGTGTTGACTCATCTACTTATGACAGCATTACTATTATTGCCTGCATTTCACAAAGAAAGACACTGAGGCACAAGGAGGTTAAGTCATTTGCCCAAGTCACTCAGCCACTAAGTGGCAGAATCAGGATTCAAACCTAGGTGTTCTACCTCCAGAGCCTCAGTCTTCACACCAACACAATAACACCCTCATGAAGCATTTGATACAGCCTGGCAGGCTGAGGCGCTAAACAAAGGAGTGGAAAAATGAGAGAAAGAGGGGGAAGGAAGAAGGGAAAAGCCCTTTTTCCAATTCTTTGCTGGGATTTGGGTTTACCAAGGTTAGATGGGAAGACCTTGAAAAGACTGTAGCTCTCCCAAGCCCCTCTACGTTGCTCTTGTCCTGGCCTCCCCTGTGGAAGAACCTAGAATACATCACCCTCCACACCCATCCATGCAGTAACCCTGGCTGGTTCAAAAGCATCCGCAACCAAACACAAAACAAAGGCCACAAGTACTTCAACACTCTTACCTTGGAGCCAACTCTGTGCCTCATCAGGGTCTTCCTTCTCCCTCTTCATTGGAAAGTCCTAATGCTGGTGACTCAGCAACCTAACGGCCCTCCGATTCCCTTCAGCATTTCTGGGGCAAGCCATGAAATGCTGAGTCACTCCGTGCTGCCTCCTCAACGTTCCCGCTGCCTAGATGAAGCTTAGCGCCCTCCCCACCTGCCCGTCCCACACAAACAAAGCAAACCCCGCCATGCAATATGCTGTATTCTGTCTGTCCTATTGGCTGGCCTGGTCTTGGAGAGGAGGCAAAGCTGTGATCAATACAGAGAGCAAATGAGCCCCAGCAGGTGGATCTAATGGGTAGTTGAGGATAATACTAGCTACGAGCTGCTTTTAAAATAAAGATAAGGAGAAAGAAAAATATAGACTTACCGGGTGCAGGAGGATCTCTCTAAAAGATACGGAATCTCAAAGGGAAATTTCAGAGCGGGAGCTCCTCACTTGGCTGAGGAAGCTCCAACAACCCAGCCCTCCTGGAAAGGACCCACGTGCCCCAGGGGAAAGCTCATGGCCTAGGCAAGAGCCTGTTTTTGCCAAATTTCCTAGTTCTGAAGGTGAAACTAAGCACAGGTCTTTCCTCTGATGACAAAGTAATGATTGCTGCGCCTAGACCCAGCGTGGAGGCGTAGGAGGGAACAGCTCCCGGGAAGCCTGAGGGTTTTAGCTCTTCTCACTGTCAGCAGAGCTCCAAGTACATGGCGAGAGGAGGGGCTTCTCCCCAGGACCTGCACACCCCAGAGGAGTGCTGGGAGAGGTCCCCTGTTCTGAGAAGCACAGAGGTTCCACCAGGCAGTGCTAGCAGGTTCGTTGGTCACACACAGATTAGAGGGCACGGCCTTTCCTCGGGTTGCCCTTAGAGAGGCCCGAAGGCTCCTTTAATGGGACCAATCAAAGAGAGCCAGGGCTCTTACTGAGAGTGGCCAGGCATTGGGGGCTAGGCTGAACTTGCACATGCAACCCATTCATCCTCTAATTATACACTGAAAAGCACCCACCTTCCTTTATGTTAAACTTACATATACGCTCTTGCTCATCCGGTGGTGCTCAGCGGTTGAGCATCAAGCTATGAACCGGGAAGATTCCCGGTCAGGGTGCATGCCCGGGGTTGCAGGCTCCATCCCCGGTAGGGGGCATGCAGGAGGCAGCCGATCAATGATTCTCTCTCATCATTGATGTTTCTATCTCTCTCTCTCCCTTCCTCTCTGAAATCAATAAATTTTTAAAAAAAAAAAAACAGACATATACAGTCTCATTTTTTAAATCCTATTTATAATTCAGGGTCTTCAGGCTTCAACTAACTTGGAGTCAGTCGGGTGACCATAGGGAAATGGCCTCACTGGATGGTGGCTTTTGCTTAGAGGGCCCAAGCTCCACAAGGGAGATTTTTCCAGGAGTCTCTGAAAACCCAGCCCCTGTGAAGCATACTTGTAAAATATGGTCCCAGCTTTCATAGGTCAGCAACTGTGAAACTCAAGAAAGGACTAATAAACTGAAGACAAGTGGGGATTTTTATTATGGTTAATGACACAGGCCTTCCCAAAAGAAATCCAAACCCCAATATGTCACAAAATTATTCATGTTATCATATACACCAAAAGCAAAATGTCTTGGACTGGTCAGTGTGCTCGGTGGTTAGGGCATCGGCCTGTGCACCAAAGGATCGTGGGGGTCATGGGTTCGATTCCCAGTCAAGGACATGTTTCTGAATTGCAGGTTCAATCCCTGGCCCTGGTCAGGGTGCATGTGGGAGGCAACCAATCAATGTGTGTCTCTCACATCGATGTCTCTCTCTCCCTCTCTCTCTCCCTCTCTCCCTCCTTCCCCCTTCCTCCCCCTCCCTCCCTTCCTTCCATTCTCTCTAAAAATCAATGGACAAAATATCCTCAGGTGGGGATTCACAAAAACAAACAAAAAACCCAAAATGTCTCAACTGCAATCCTGGCCTAAAATGATTCCCCAAAACTAAAGTAATTCCTGGAGAAATAAAAAGTTAAGTAGGACTCGTTTAAACAATAGAGTTAGCAGACCCGAAAATGAGAAAAAGGCAGATTGAGTTGTGCAAATAAAAAGAAAAAAAACCACTTTAAGTAAGAATGGGCATTTAAGATTTTATCCATTAATCAAATTAAGGAATTATGCTCAAAAAAACCGAACATAAAAAAAAACCTGAACATGAGTGTCAGAGTGTATATTTGAGCAACAACTGACGTGGGGTACCGATTCATCAGAACTGATCTCCTTTGGCTGCTTCTGTCCTGCTTTATAAGGCCCTTTTCTGAGACTTGTACCTCAGTCTTAATATAATACAGTATTTTTTTATTTTTGATGACTCCTTAGACACTGAAATAATAAATCGGCAACTATAGTTTCAGGCACTTTGAGAACAGATAAGCAGGTGTAATTTAAGCATGCTGTCTGTTTTCCAAAGAAGCAATGTTTGTTGTAATGTATACTGTATCTTTATTTGGTGGAAACTCTGAGAAGAGGATAAATGAGTTTAGTTTTACAATTTTCTTTTCCTAATTTACCTACTTCCTGTGGTCATAATGAGAAAAGGAAACTGGACTCTTCACTGAATCTTCCAAAATCGAAAGTGGTTTCAGTGCCAGACAGAGCAAAGTGCCCAGGTTGTAGTCTGAAGGAAAAAGGTCTCCATTTCAGGCCCCTCTTCTCTGGGTCTATACTCATGAAGACAAATGTGCCTCTAGTCCAGCCGTGGGCAAACTACAGCCCGCGGGCCGGATCCGGCCCATTTGAAATGAATAAAACTAAAAAAAAAAAAAAAAGACCGTACCCTTTTATGTAATGATGTTTACTTTGAATTTATATTAGTTCACACAAACACTCCATCCATGCTTTTGTTCCGGCCCTCCGGTCCAGTTTAAGAACCCATTGTGGCCCTCGAGTCAAAAAGTTTGCCCACCCCTGCTCTAGTCCCACTTCCTCCCACTCTGTCCTCTTCCTGCTCTCACAAACTGTGTAAGCATTTCATAAAGGCAACTTCCTAACCAATTTTTAAATATATATATATATTGATTGATTGATTTCAGAGAGGAAGGGAGAGGGAGAGAGAGATAGAAACATCAATGATGAGAGAGAATCATTGATCGGCTGCCTCCTGCACACCCCCAACTGGGATTGAGCCCGCAACCCTGGCATGTGCCCTTGACCGGAATAGAACCTGGGACTCCTCAGTCCACTGAGCCAAACAAGCTAGGGCTCTAACCGATTTTAAACTCAGTTTTGACAATCATGTTTACAGAGCCTATTGACTTCAAGTAGATCTATTTGAGGAAGCTGTTGTTTCTCATGTGAATTTATTCAGAATCGCTGAACAAAAGGAGGGGTAGTGACAGAAAAAAATGTTTGAACGATGGTCCAAAGAAATTAGCCTCCTCCTACAAAAGTATCATAGAAATTAAACCTTTAAAGCAAGACCTGAATTGTCCAGATACAATCCTCCCTCTTCCTAGGTGTTCAGTGAACTTCAGGCACATCAAGCCTAACACTAAAAAACAAATGAACAACACAAAAAGCAGATTTACCAAAAAGAGAAAACCTTTTCCTAGAAGATTGATTGGGTTATTCTTCTAAATAGCAGCTTCCTCTAGCTCATGCGAACTGTAAGTTGATTTGGAAAGAAAGGGGGTGGGGGGGAAGGGAGGAAAGAAGGGAGGGAGGGAGGGAAAGAGGGAGGGAGGGAGGGAGGGAGAGAGAGAGAGAGAGAGAGAAAGAGAGAGAGTACTTTTCAAGGACACTCCACTGCCCAAATGAGGAACATTGAAAAGGCATCTTGACATTTTCAGTAGAAATCTAAGAAGTACTTTCCAAGGACCTATCACTCAACTATTGCTATTTTTCTATTTCAAACTCAAAACAAACCAAATGAGACACAAATGTTCCAGCTTGACAAGAAAATCTGAGCCCCAAACGACGAAGACTTTAATCAACGACTCTTACCTGGGTACAAAAGATTGAGTACAGGGTTTGATTTAAAGGGGATTAGAGACCAGCAACTCCATTCACATAACAAAAAATTGTTGTTCGTTTCCCTAAGGACGTGCCAGTTGTCTGGATGAGGGAGTTCTTCATGATGCTCCTCCAATGTTCTTTCAGCTTCCTCTACAGGTGGGACTGAGAAAAAGAGCCAACAGTCAACAGGACCAAGGAGATGATCTCACTCTACCCTAATCTTGGCCTCTCTCTCTCTCTCTAGGGATCACTTGGTGTCTGAGCCCCTTCTACACTCACAGTGCAGAGTGAGGCAATATTTGTGAGCCTGACAAGACAGCTGTGTGGTCTCGGGCAAGTGACCTGACCTCTTTGAATAATATGAGTATGATGATCAGCAGAGGAGCCATCTCTGGAGAGTGTCATTGTGAGGTGTTAGGCTAGTCCTTGGCACACTGTAAATGAGCAGAAACTGCCAGGTGTCACTGAGCTAAACTGTTAACCATGCCCCCAATCAATTCTATTCTATGAAACAATTATTTTTGAACGTGGAGTGGGGTCAGTATGGGATTGGAGGGTGTTCGAAGTCCCTCGTCATCAGGCACTGGCAGCCTACTGCAGAGATTCTCAATCCTAAATGTGCATCAGAATCCCCCAAAGGACCTTTATAAAAATACTAGGCACTACCGCAGAGATTCCAATTGAATTGGTCTGAAGTGGGGCCTGAGCACCCCTCCCACTTCCCCGTGATTCTGCCATTTATGGAAGACTGCTGACTCAGGAGTCTGCCTTGTGATTCGGGGACACAGACAAGCCTGTGGGGTCTCTTGGACTCTGACGGGACCAGGAGCTCCTGGGATGAAGGGAGGTGCATTATTACCTATTGAGCCAATCCCCACAAGCCACCAAATGACAAATCCCGCAGAAACTGCTGACCAAATCAGAGAGGGAGGTCCCGCAGGTGGGAGTTTAGAATCTGTAGTCTGGTTTGCTTTTTGCTTTGGTTGTATTGGAGGCGAAGGGGGCCCTGTGGGTGGAAGTAAAACAGCTCCTGCCTGCCAGCAGACAGGTAAGGGTGGAAGCCATACTGGCCACTATCTTAGGAGCTGAAGGCGACAGAATCAGAAACCTGTGCTTCAGTTAATTGTTGTCCTTTATTTACTTTTCCTTTTCTTGGTTTATCTCCTTTTGGCTATTGTTTAATTCTAGAAAAGTTTATTCTATCATTCTTGTCTGTGCCTGGTTTCCCGGCTCACCGTCGGGGTGGGAGCATTACAGGTGGGCTAGCTCCCCCTGAAGGCCAGCTGTGGTGGTGGAAATGGATCACAGGACACTGCTCACAGGTGTGGAACACTCCTGGGGCCAGAGGTGGTGCCCTGTGGTCAGTCTCCCCTCCCTTCCTAGAGGCTTGCCCTCCCGTCCTCTGTCCCCTTCTTGGGGGAGTGTTCATAAGGAAACCCAATTACAGTACAAGGCTGAGGGAAACAAGTACAAGTGGAGGCGTGCGGAGGAGCAAGTGGCAGAGGCCCTGGCTCCTCCTGAGGGACCCAGAGGTTTCGCAGAAGAGGGCCTCACAAGCCCATCCTTCCGAGCGGCATCTCAGTGAGCGCACACTGGACATGGGAGATCAGCTCACACACTTGGGAAGAACAAGGACACAGAGGAAACCAAGCTTCTGAGAGAGCGAGGAAGAGTGTGTGTGTGTGTATGTGTGTGTGTGTGTGTGTGTGCGTGCACTTATGGGAATTTTTTTGTGATAAAATTCACATAACACAACGTTCACCATTTTAACCACTTAAAAATATATAAGGGATCATCTACTTTATACCAAAAATATCAAATCCCAAACCATCCAGAATAAGAAGAAGTATATTCCAACCCCTTTGACTCCTTTCCTCTACCCATTCCCTGGTCAGACAATCGGGCTCATTATTTGTTGGCTCAAGAATCCCTGGCCTTTCTGTGGCAAGACTCAACTTTTTCAATTCCCCCCGAATCTTGAGATCACTAGGAAACCAGGAGAGGGCAGGCTGATCACCAGTGAAACAGCAGAAGTGGAGAAGGTGGGAGAGGGACGAGAACTGGTGCTGCCCTCCGATCCCTCAGTGACTGGTGCCAGGAAGTGGGATGTGAGCGCCCTCAGTGGAAAAAAAAAAAGGTTCAAAGCAGAATTTGGGATATCACTGATCAAGCATATTAGTATCTTGAGTCAGTGTGTTAGCTGAATACTGACAGCACCTTCTCTGTTAACAGTATCATTTTGCAATGTCTGACAAAACATTCCATTCCAGAGATGAGAACCCAGAGGCTTACTCTGGGGTGGGAGGGATTGGCTATTAGGACGTGTAGCATGTTCGTGCAGCACTGTTTGTAAAAGAGCAGCAGGGAAGGAGGCGTGCCCTGGAAGCCCACCGGGTCTTCTGCCGAGTGCTCCTCTCCGGGACTGTATTCCCAACTCGTGACGAGACTGCGACTGCCCAGCGTTAGCTGCTTGGCCCTACTTATTTGGGTCTTCTCTGGATTCACTGTGATACTCAGCATCTTTCTAATAAATGCTCTATTTGCTCAAGACAGTCAAAGCCACCTGGGTTTTTTTATAAGCATGAAAACCTCCAGGCCCCCTGCCTCACCAGGAATCCATGACCCATCCATGACCCAGCAAGCGGAGGTAGAGGCCATTGGCATGGATCTCATGTTACCTGGGAAACCCATTTTGTAAGACAGAATTTACTAATTCTTTTCTCACCTTCGCTCTATCCCCTTACATCAGTGTGCACATATCCGCTGTTCCAGGACTCTGTAACTCAATGCCACCACCTATGTTGAAATTCGATGCAGTCTGGCATTTGGTAATTATGTGGCCGTGTTCCCTAAGTGGTAATTATGTGGGTTATGTTCCGAATAACCACCTAATAAATGCCTAGATGGCTGTTTTGACTACGGGACATTAAGTGGCCCAGAATCCATCCTTTAATCTACCAAGCAGAACGTCCTAAGGTGGAAGCCTGCAGACTAGGCAATTACTGAGCTGTCCTCCACATTCCTCTGCGCTGAAGGCGGGGAGTCCTGGCCAACCCTGGGAGCCTGACCCTAACTAAGTAAAAACTTAGCATGTCATCCTACACTCCTTTATTGTTTAAAAAGACTCGTACTTATTTTGAAGTGGCTAGCATGAGGGACTTCATGATACAGCACCATAGGATCCTTGTGGGAGACAAGCTCTCCTGGGGTTCCAAAGGGCTCTCTTTGTCTTTCTCCCCAGGTTCCCCATCACAACTCGAGGTTTGGAGAAGCACTAGAAGGCAATGGTTCACAGCGTGGGCACTGAAGCCAGACCCATAGTCAGGTTCACATTCCAGCTGTGCCATCCACTAGCCATGTCACCTTGAGCAAGGCACCTGAGTGCTCTGGGCCTCAGTTTCCCTATCTGTAAAATGGAAGTAGTGATAATAATTACTTCACAGGATTGTGAGGATTAAATGTTAACTCATTTAATAGATGTGAAGTATTGGGGCCAGTTCCTGGCACTCAGGGAGGACTTGATAATGAAGACCTAGTGTTATCTGGGTCCTGGGCTGGAAATGGAAAAGAAGAGAATACCTGAAAAATGACAATACCCACTCTATAGCCAACTACTTGCCACTTACCTGAATTCTAGAGCTACCTCATTCCCTCATTAAACCTTCACTCAAAAAATATTTACTGAGCACCAACCACAGTGTGGAGTCATCTGAAACAAAGACAGCGGCAGGTAGGGAGTGGGAGTGGGAGTCTTGTTGAGGCCACAAGCCTGGCATGTGTGGCTGAGTTAAATGAGATCCCATTGTCGTGCACTACATGCCGGCTACGAAACAGGGAGCAGGAGGGACAGGTTTCACTTAAGTAGAAGAGGCAGACTTTTAAGCAATCAAACCATATAAACATAAAACAACAAATTGTGTCACACTTTATGACAGTGCAGGGCACTGAAGAAGGTATGCCTCAGAGGGGGAGGGAGTGTCATGGAACACCGTGAGACTCGAAGGATAAATAGAAGTGACCCAAGTAGGATAGGGAAGAAGCATTCAAAAAAAAGTGTGGGGGGGGGGCGGGGGGGAAGTATTCCAGACAGCGAGAAAAGCATGTGCAAAGGCCTCACAGCAGAAAAAGCTTGTGTTCAAGGAGCTGAAAGAAGAAGGGAGGGAGGGAGAGAGAGAGAGAGAGAGAGAGAGAGAGAGAGAGAGAGAGAGAGAGCCGGCAGACCCACATATGTTCTGTCATTATTATACTGTGTGAAGGGAAAATGTGGTTCTTAGGACTCTCCCTCATCTCCTGTCCACAACGTTTTCTAGTTACCTCATTTTGACTGCTGGAAACTAAGATTATTTTAGAAAACCATAATAAGCAGCACTTAAGCTGCTTACTTACATAAGACATCAGCTTAAAAATATCTCTGTGCGTGCACTGGGTAGTTCTTCAGAGGGTAGCTTGGTCTTTCAAGGGTATAATTTACGTCAGAGATAAAATCTTCCTATAACAAAACAAATGCAGCAATTGCATTATTCATAATGTAATATAGATCAATGATAACAAGATGTATAGTTTTGCATTTAAGAGGTCTATGAATCCCATATACACTGTATATGTGGGGTTCACATATATGAAGAAGTTACAATTTGCAAACTCCAGTTACTATCTTCTCAGTGTAACTTCTTTTTCCCCCCTTACTTTTTCTTTTCTTTCTCTTTCTTTCTTTCTTTCTTTCTTTCTTTCTTTCTTTCTTTCTTTCTTTCTTTCTTTCTTTCTTCCTGTGTTCCCAATTTGCAAACTCTAGGACCCTTGAATAAATCTATCATTTACTTATAGCAAAACCTCCAGACTCTCTTTTTTTTTTTATAGCAAAGGTGGAAATTTATTGAAGAATAAGTACAGACTCCCACATGGGGAGAGGGAAAGAGTCCCACAGAACTGACTCCCATTTAGGGAGGGGGAAGAGTCCCCCAGACTCTTTTTGAGTTTGTTCAACAGTTTTCAGGAAAACTTTTCTTCCGTGCTGTGGCCTTACACAGACCACACACCCTTCTCTGGATCTCCCCTGGACCAGAACTCCTGTGTGTGGGAATGGAATTCCGGTGGGAGGGAATGTGCTTGGGGCCAGTTACACTGTCTTCTCTTAGTCCTTTGAAAGGCCCCTGCTCCCTCCTGCTGCAGGACCTCCTCTTGACGCACACTGTGCTCATTGCTCAGTAGGTATTCCACTGTCTCTTCTGCAGGAAGCCCACCCTGACTCCCAACCAAGTCAAGTACCCCTTTTCTTACACTCCCAGGACACCGTGTACCTCCTTGGTCAGTGTCACAGAATTTTACATTTATTTCTGTGATTACTTGGTCCATGTCTGCCTCCCATGCTAAACGCTTAAGTCCCAGGGCCCATCTTATTCTGTCAGCAAAGATGTAGTTTTGCTAGAAGCCCTAACCTTGTTTAGGTGTTGCCGAGCTCTGTGCGATGTCAGAAGATTGCATACCCTTCCATGGATCTTCTTCCATGGGGACTGAGATCCAGGGTGGAACCTGCTGGACAAATTAAACAGGGTGAAGTATTATGCAGCTAATAAAAAGGATAGTTAGAGCCCTAACCGGTTTTGATCAGTGGATAGAGCATCAGCCTGCAGATTGAAAGGTCCCAGGTTCGATTCCGGTCAAGGGCATGTGCCTTGGCTGTGGGCATATCCCCAGTAAGGGGTGTGCAGGAGGCAGCTGACCGATGTTTCTCTCTCATTGATGTTTCTACCTCTCTATCCCCCTCCCTTCCTCTCTGTAAAAAGTCAATGAAATATATATTGTTTTAACAAAAGGGTAGTTAAAGTACATAACAGTATGGGTTGATGTTTATAACTTAATAGTAAGAAAAATGCAGCACCATGAAAAATAGTGTACAGTGTGGTTTCAATGTCTTTATTAAACCTGTGCATAGACCATCACTGGGAATAAAAACCACCACGGTGTCCAGAATGGCTTGTGTTTGGGAGTATGGCTGTGAGTGACTTTCCTCTTCATCCTTTACTATGTGTTTTAGATATTTCTCTAAAGAACAAATCTTGCTTTGACATTTAAGAATTTAATCCAAAAATTTTAATGCCAAATTTAATCCCATTGTTTTCCACCTTCAGAATTTTATTTGCTATCTCACTGACTTTAGGCCAATCAGACCCAACCTTAACCACAGGTCTTACAGCATCTTCCAGTTCCTCGAACATGAAGCACTTTCTCCTTCTGGAGACATTTCCCAGCCCTGCTGGCTCTGCCTAGAAGGCTGTCACCTCCAGCCCATCCCCACTCCTGTAACTCCTACCCACCCTTCAGAGCTCAGTTCAAGATTTCTTGGAAAATCCTTCCTGATACCCTTCATGTAGAGAGAGTCCGCTTCTCTATTTTATGCACTTTGAGTTCATTTGCCCCTTACTGATAGCACTTCTCCTAGTGGATATTTTGTCATTATTTGATTAATGTCTCTTTCTTCTCCTAGCCTGAAATTGGGACTGAAACTCTTAGGTTAATAGTTCATCCTAGGGCCGTGATGGCGAACCTTTTGAGCTCGGCGTGTCAGCATTTTGAAAAACCCTAACTTAACTCTGGTGCCGTGTCACATATAGAAATTTTTTGATATTTGTAACCATGGTAAAACAAAGACTTATATTTTTGATATTTATTTTATATATTTAAATGCCATTTAACAAAAAATAATCAAACAAAAAAATGAGTTCGCGTGTCACCTCTGACACGTGTGTCATAGGTTCGCCATCACTGTCCTAGGGCCTCATAGGTATTGAATATCATGGTAGGTATTTAATAAATATTTCTTGGGTGATTGAATTCATTCATTCATTTTTGGGAGGGGGTGGGTATGAACTCCTAAGTTCTGAAGCAGAATTGGCAAATAGATTATGAAAATCTTGTTTAGAGATACTTACTGAGTTCCTTTGTGAGCAACTGTGTTATTGTGATATAAGGACTTACCTTATTCTCATCACTAATATTGCAGAGTAAAGCAGACTGCATATCCTTTATTCAAAACCACTACCTCACTAATATTATCCTTGGTGCCACTTCCCTGGCGCGAAGGTGATCAACTGTCCTGGTTTGCCTGGGACTAAGGGGTTTCCCCAGAATGCCAGACTGTCAGGGTTAAAACAGGACAGTCCTGGGCAAACCGGATGGTTAATCATGAGATTAGAGAGTGCAATTTGGAAAAATCAAGGTTCCTGTTCCTCTCTGGCCTGCCCTCCGGACATATGCAATCACAGTTTTTAAAATTTGTAACAATAATATAAACAAACCAGGAAACCATGTCTAGAAAAAGAGAAAGAAAACATATTCACGTGTTGTTAATGTTTGTCTTTAGGTGACAGGACTATGGGTGATTTTTTTTCACTTATTTTTTTCTGTAATTTCCTAAATTTAAATAGTGAACACTACTGTTATACTGGTGAAATCAAAAGATTGAGTTTTAAAATGCATAACATCTAAAAATGGATAGATAAATAGCACTTATGTCAAGTTAGCTGTCTATCCCATTCCCAACAAACATCCTGAGATATGTTTTCCAGAGGCAAGAGAAAGGCAGAATTTTTACTTTGGGGAAGACGTTTAAAGAAATAATAATTTTTTAGATCAAGGTGTCCCCAGCTGAATATCCCTGAGGAAGCAAACTGGTGAGGTGGCCTGGCGTGACTCCTGCCAGAACACAGACACTCTTCAAGCAAAGAGACGGGCGCTTGCCGCTGACCTTCCCCGGAGACGGGACTGATCCAGAGGGGGGCTGGGAGATCTGCAGTGCCGGGAGGTGGCGAATGAAGTTCCCAGGTGGAAATCCGCATCCCCTTGGTTACTGTAACTGGGCGAGGGCTTTCTAAACTTTCTCGGACATAACGGTGATGGTGACTGATGCCTTAAAAAAATCCGTTCATCTGGCTCTTTGATAACCTGTGTGACAATGTGCATTATTTTTTAGTTATAGTTTTGCTTTTGTTTGCTTAATTCAAAGCTGGGGTTGGGTGGGACAAGGAAGAGAATTGTGAGCAAGATAGAATACCTGCCCTGGGATGGGGGTGTGCAGAGAAGACTAAAGACAAATGCTCAGGAGCAGAGGTCAAGGAACGACAACTAAAATTCTCTATGTCAGGCATGAGTTAACAAGCCACAATAAATTCATGCTCTGAACTTAAATTTGGGAGGCCTGGAGATTACTGGGTTTGGGAAAGATTTCTTCCTTCCTTTCTCCCTTCCTTCCTCTCTTTCTTTCTTTCTCCCTTCCTTCCTCTCTTTCTTTCTTTCTTTCTTTCTTCCTTCCTTTTTTTTTACCCGCTAGGAAGATTACCTTTTTAAACAAAATATTTAAATGCTCTGGCGTAAGAAGCACAGTATACTCCGTTTTCTTTGCATATATCCATTTAATACAGAACTTTACCTCTTCACCTGGACAAGCCAATCAAACTTCAAGAACAAGCGATTTATCACCACTATGTATAAAAGTATTTGATTAGAGAAAAAGCAATGAAAATCCTACTGATAAAAGTAGGTATTGGGCCCTGACCCATTTGGCTCGGTGGATGGAGCGTCGGCCTGCGGACTGAGGGGTCCCGGGTTCGATTCCGGTCGGGGGCGTGTGCCTGGGTTGCGGGCGCGTCCCCAGTGGGAGATGTGCAGGAGGCGGCTGGTCGATGTTTCTCTCTCATCGATGTTTCTGACTCTCTGTCTCTCTCCCTTCCTCTCTGTGAAAAGTCAATAGAATATATTTAAAAAAAAAAAAAAAAAAAAAAAGTAGGTATTGGGCCTACATATGCCCTCACTCCTGATTCATCCCACAGATGAAAAAGAAAAGTGTTTATGAGGGAACAAACAAGTGGAAGCAAAGCAGACAGTGGAGCCAGGGCACATTTTAAACTCCAATTTAACTATAGCAATTCCATAAGCAGCACTGGCTAGAAGTATACTTTTCACCACTCCTTGGCGGAAGCACAGTAATTAACATTAGATAGCTGGAAATAAGTTATTTTACTAATGCTACTTCTAAAATTACCTTTACGTTAGCTGCAAGGCTGTCAAGAGAAGAAGCTAGAAGAAAGAGGAACAGGTGATTCAATGACTCATTATTATCAGTTACCCCTAAAAACTGCTGTTACACTTATTCCACAGCAGTACAAAAATATTACACAATGAATGAATTATGATAGCACTTACTAGTAAATGCTCCCTTGTAAGTTACACTATCACTTTTAAAACTCCCTTGAGTCACAGCAACTCTCCGAGTTTTTCTGTCCTCCTGAGCTCAACAATGAGGTTATATTATCCATGACTTCCCATAGCACGCATGGCTACGGGAAGGGTAAAAGAGAGTCTAAAGTGAAGCAGTAAGTTCAGTAACCCTTCAACAGCCTGGAAAACTCGTATTTGCTCAGGTGCCCAGAGCCTACAAGAAAGCCGTGTGGCTCAAACATAAAATGCATAGACTCCTCCTCTTCTGCCATTCCCTTCACATTTGGTTTCCGTGGAATCTTATTTATGCAGAAATTCTTAAGTATACTTGTCCAAGGTAGACATAAATGTTAGGTTGAGACAATGGATATGCAAGAGCTTGCAGAAACACGATGCAGCAAAAGTATAAATCATTAGGATTACCCTAAATACTCATAAAACGTAAATAGATCTAATGCCAGAGAATGGTAAGAAGGACTAGAAAGTGAATATATTAATATACATCGACGAAACCAAGATTAAACTGGTTTTTCCAGGTTGAGAAAAAAGAAATGCTTTTGAAATGAGTATTTGCAAGGCCATGCTATGGCCACCATGCTCTCCCCACCACCCCACCACCCCACCACCCCTCCGCTGCCGCTGCCCCTCCACTCGCCCCCCATGACTGGGGCCTAAGCAGTGACAAGTAACTTTTCCTGAATTGCTGATTCCCCTTGTGCCGCTGGCAGTAAAAAGGAAGCTATAAAAGGGGATTTTAAAGCCTGGCAATTGTCACATCCTCTGGGCGTGCATGTATGTGTGTGTCCCCCTTGTCCCAGAAGCTCTCTTCTCCAGCTGAGCAGGGAATCAGCAGTGCTAAGGCCCTTTCCAGCTATAGCCACAAACCTGCCCTAGAGTCCCCTGTGCCTGATGTTGAGGCTCACTTCCCCAGGGGGCTTGCCTTTGTTCCTTTGCTTCTCAAAATGCAGTCCATGGACCAGTGATAGCTGAATCACCTGAAAGCTTGTTAGAAAAGAAAGATCACAGGCCCTCACCCCAACCCCTCTGAGTCAGAATCTGCAGTTTAACAAGATCCCGAGGTGATTCAAATGCACAATGAAATTTGAGAAGCACTGCTTTATTCTACCTTAGGCCTGGATGAATGAGCTGACAGTGTCCTAAGCAAAGGTCTGGCTTGGAAGCTACAGGATCTGAGCCCAGAGGTCTGAACGTCTTTTCTAAATGTAGGTTTGCCAAAAACTTGGTATGTGACCAGTACACATTCTGTAACCTCTCTGGAACCTTACATCTCCACCTGCCAGGATTAAGAACAGATAAAGGCCGAGACCAATGTGATGTATGAGTGCTATCATAATTGGGCCAGCATTAAGCCCAAGGTGTCCTCTCTGGGAAAGGACATTTGCTGTTGCTTGATTTCCCAGTAATAGGGAAGGCAGCGCTGCCTTTATAGGCTACCCAGGTGATTTCAAACCAAAGGACTTAAATTAAATGTCAGAGGTGATAAAGCACTTTCTGCGTCAAATTGTACTCTGTCCTTGGTTGGCTGTGTTCAAGCAGTCACTGTGATCCACGAACACTGGCTTGAGTTACCATAAGAATCTGTGCAGCCCTTTAAAAGTATATGGTAGCCCTAACCAGTTTGGCTCAGTGGATAGAGCGTTGGCCTGCGGACTGAAGGGTCCCAAGGTACATGCCATGCGATTCCAGTCAAGGGCATGTACCTTGGTTGCGGGCACATCCCCAGTAGGGGGTGTGCAGGAGGCAGCTGATTGATGTTTCTCACTCATCGATGTTTCTAACTCTCTATCCCTCTCCCTTCCTCTCTGTAAAAAATCAATAAAAATATATTTTTAAAAAACGTATATGGTACAGCTCTAGCCCTAGCCGGTTAGGCTCAGTGGATAGAGCCTCAGCCCTCAAACTGAAGACTCCCAGATTCGATTCTGGTCAAGGGCACGTACCTTGACCCTGGTCGGGGGTGCATGCAGGAGGCAACCAATCAACATGTCTCTCTCACATGGATGTTTTTTCTCTGTCTTTCCCTCTCCCTTCTGCTCTCCCTAAAAATCAATGGAAAAATATCCTCGGGTGGGATTAACCGCCACCTCCCCCCCCCCCGCCCCCCGCCAAAAAAGTATAAACCTTTAGCCCAGCTGGCATGGCTCAGTGGTTGAGCATCGATCTATTAACCAGGAGGTCACAGTTCAATTCCTGGTCAAGGCACATGCCCAGGTTTCAGGTTTTATGTTTGATCCCCAGTCACCGTTTGTGGGAAAGGCAATAGGTCAATGTTTTTTTCTGACATTAATATTTCTTTCCCTCTCTCTCTCTCTCTCTCTCTCTCCCCCCCTCTCTCCCTCCCTCCCTCTTCCTCTCAAGTCAATAAAAACATTTTTTAAAAGAAGAATGCAAAAGGGTCCTGACACCTGACAGTTTGCGATCCCCTGCCTTAATCTAACTGCTTCAGATAGAGTTGGCTCCCCTCCTCGCTAACATGGAATCTTGTAAAGCAAGTGTTATACACTCTTCTGATCACCAATCCCCTGCTCTTTCCCATCCACAGAAAGGGCGAGTCTTATCTGTTGGCTATTAGTGGTGCATTTGCAAGAAGTTCACACCAGAATAAACTGCTCTCTGCTTTTCCAGCCCAGCCAGGAAATGAACGCAACCAGAGCACAGTGGGTGCCCTGGTGAAACAGCTTCTGAAACAGCTTCTCTGCTGACTCTGCTCAGTAGGAACTCCTTCCCTGGAAACTCCACCGCTGGAGAGTACTTGAGAATTAAACTCCAAGTTTCCAAAGAAAACATTCCACAGAATGAAAAATTTAGAAGTAGGATGCATTTGCTCCCATAGAGAAATACACAGGAATAACAAGAAACTTGAGTACCTCTTCTCATGGGAAAGGGAAAGTTTGGAAACTTAGATTTTCTTCTAGACTTCGGAGAATAATGCTCTGAAATATCCTCACCAAAGGGCTTTGCACTGTCCACCTGAAAGAAAAGGAGAGAAATAAGACGTAAACCCACCGTGGCTTGTATTACCCTCTCCACATTACCTGTAATGCCTTTCTCCCCGTCAGTCATGCAAGTGAGAAAAGAAAGTTGGGAACAAATTAAATCTCAGGCTCAATGTACGTTACATGTGGTCCCGATAGGGGGAAGCTGTTTGTCCCTCTCTTCACTAAGGCTAACACGAAGAGATGGGCTAAATCAGCCGTGGGCAAACTACGGCCCGTGGGCCGGATCCAGCCCGTTTGAAATGAATAAAACTAACAAAAAAAAGACCGTACCCTTTTATGTAATGATGTTTACTTTGAATTTATATTAGTTCACACAAACACTCCATCCATGCTTTTGTTCCGGCCCTCCGGTCCAGCTTAAGAACCCATTGTGGCCCTCGAGTCAAAAAGTTTGCCCACCCCTGGGCTAAATGTTAGCATAAAGAAATAACGAAAAAAAAAAATAAAGAAAAAAAAGAAATAACGATGGGCCCAAACTGGTTTGGCTCAGTGGATAGAGCGTCAGCCTGTGGACTCAAGGGTCCCAGGTTCGAGTCCGATCAAGGGCATGTACCTTGGTTGCGGGCACATCCCCAGTGGGGAGTGTGCAGGAGGCAGCTGATCGATGTTTCTAGCTTTCTATCCCTCTCCCTTCCTCTCTGTAGAAAAATCAATAAAATATATATTTTTTTAAAAATAACGATGGGCACGAGTTACATCCTAACCACTGGTAAGTCAAGCCCAGAAGAGACCAAGTGAAGCTAATTTTGCATTCTTTTAAAACAGGACAAGGGAGGTAAGGGGGGGGGGGGGGCGGTGATGAAAGATAGCTGTAATACTAATAAATAAATAAACAAACAAACAAATAAATAAATAAATAAATAAAAACAGGACAGAGTTTCATGTTCCCGAACAGACTGGGCAGTGCTAGCCTGAGAATTATCACAAGGTCACACAGTTCAGTCTTTCACATTCCAGACCAGGGGTGGGCAAACTTTTTGACTTGAGGGCCACAATGGGTTCTTAAACTGGACCGGAGGGCCGGAACAAAAGCATGGATGGAGTGTTTGTGTGAACTAATATAAATTCAAAGTAAACATTATTACATAAAAAGGTACGGTCTTTTTTTGTTAGTTTTATTCATTTGAAACGGGCTGGATCCGGCCCGCGGGCCGTAGTTTGCCCACGGCTGTTCCAGACCAATCTGAGTGTCTATACCCTTGAAAAAAAGGATAGTGGTGACTACATTATTTTACTTAAGTGAACATATTTTCATAAATGGGACATGATCTGCAAACAGGTTTGTGTCAAATACACAAACATCACCACTAGTGACTTTAAGTCAAATTATCAACTTTACATTATCAACAGTTAACTACTGGAGTTATAAGAACGACTGGAGAATAAGTCATGAACTAGAACATGGACTGATGTTAATGAAGAATAGCAAATAATAAAAAATGCTTTTAATGTAATATTAATTGTATATGTTGAGAAACTAATCTGTATATACTACGACTTTGTAGGAAAAAGAGTCTTATGAATATTAAAAAGATTAAAGAAAATGCATTAAATTAAATACTTATTTATTTTTATTATACTGGTGAACCTATGGGTAATTTTTTTGAACATTTCTGTATTTTCCATTACTTTTATAATGGTTAAAAAAAAATTAAGGAGACTAAAAGAACTAATGTTATTAAATTTGCCCACTTCTCCCTGAAGGTTGATCAAGGGTTTTGAATATGACACATCATTGCTTCTTCCTGCAGATACATTTTTTCCCCTGCTCTTTAAAGTATGGCTAATGAGCAACAACCTTATTTAAAAAACTCAAGCAGTTTCCTTTAAAACTGATGAAACTTTAGTTTTAGATTGTACAGAGTATATGCCAGCCTTTGGATGTGTCTTGCACCCATCAGTTCACTGATTTCTTCTGGATAAATGGTGAGTTGCCATGTGTAGACATCACACTCAATAATTTTCGAAAATCAAACACAGGGATGGCTGACATTTACTGAGCAAATCCTCTGTACAAGACATCTCTATAGGAGCTTCCTGAATATGACTCTAGAAAGATAACATAATTTAATCATCATTACTATTCAGTTTGAATTCCCTTTTTAATATTACCCAATTATTTTTATACTGCAAACTTCTTGTATTCTGAACTCATTCACAACCTCACCATCCCAAAGAACTCTGATAAATAATTTTAGGCTCACATGTCTAACTACAAATGGAGGTTTGCTTTCTCCAGGGATTTTGAAATTATTTCCAAGGTTCAGTTGAGCTGTTTGGTCCTGGAAGAAACGTCTGGTAGAATATGGAGAGGGCTCCCAGAATTGTACGCATTGGGGCAATCTGTTGAGATTAATTTCTCTTCGCTTCATATGTTTATTTTTTAAGGGGAATGTTGGTCCATATGATGTAAATAAAGGCCTTCGTGACTTAAACATTTCTTCCTAGAACCAAAAAGAGAAACAATTCCTTTAAAAACAAAAAGCGGGGGGGGGGGGGGGGGGGAATTCAAGCAGAATATTACTGCATTTAATTGAACTTTGTTAACTAAGGTAGAAGACTGAACACCTTAGACTTATAAAATAGGAACTCAAGGAAGGGCATTTCTCTACTTAATTTTTCTTCAGTTCAGCTTAACATCACTAGTATTTATAACTCACCAGTATGCTATATTTCAAATACCAGTGAGATTTATTTGCATTAGGGGACAGTTGGAAAGTATCAGACACTTCCCCCAGTTATAGATAGATGATTGATCGATAGAAAGACATCAAGAGATATTGAAATTGAGATTGAGATTGAGAGAGAAAGAGAACAGGCATATACTTGGATCCAGGCATTTAACTTCAATTAACTTATTATAAGGAAATAATTATGGCTATGTATTTAGCTAAAAAAAAAAAAACTCTTATATAACAGTTCCAAAGTGAGAAACCAACCACATTGGTGAATGGTGAGTAAGCAAGTGTCTTTCAGCTCCCAAACCCACCTTTCTATACCCAGCTTCATGATAGGAGGGCTGGCACTCTGCAAACCCCTATGCTTTTCCAGCTATTGTTAGGCTCTACCACCAGAAAGCACCAGAGGGAGACTGCAAGGCAGAATCAGGAAGACAGAGCTGGCCACTTCCAGTTTTGCATTCTATTCCTGACAGCATCACCCCAGCAACCATTCTTCACCTTAGCAACAGCAAATGGTTCCAGTTCATAGTTCTCCCCACTCCAATAATCCCGGAACTAGTCTCACTGTGCCCCCCTCAGGCGTTCCAGCACTCAGGGATTTGAATCTCGCCCCATGGAATCCGAGGCACCAGCAATGAGCAGTGTCCCTCCTTAGAGGTCTGAGTCCCAGCTCATCGAAGTCCTACCTTTGATTTCCTGAAGAAGCACCCAGGAAGGCAGCCTCTCCCCAGCGTCCCTTTGCTATGGGGTCCCCTTCCTATGGGTTCTCTTCCTCAAGCTTCCATGCTCTTCCCTTTGTTTCCTCAGCCTTAGGGGTGGAGCAGCTTCCTGCGGTCACTATCCCCATCACTTCAGTGTTACCCTTTACCTCTCAGCATCCCATCCCCTATTTACATTAAATCTTTCTGTTAAAATAACATGTGTGGTTTGTTTTCCTGACTGGACTGTGACATGTCAGCTAAGTGCCCAACAATAGGAAAATGATTGGCCAAACAAATTATGGTGCTACCGTGCAATGGCATACATACAATGAAGCCATGAAGATTGGCCTGGTATAAAAGTACTTAAGGACATCAGGACCTGTGCATGGTATATTAAGTAAAAAAGAAAGGGTATAAAATAGTCTGATGCTAATTTCTTAAAATAAAAGTGTGTTGTATAGCAGACTATACTCGAAAATTAGTCATATCATCTCTAGATAGTAAGAATAACATAATTTTTCTGTCCTTTTGCTTATTCCTATTTTATAATTTTTCAAAATAAGTGGGATACTTCTGTTATAAGAAAGAATAAAAGATACCACTTTTAAAAGTTAAGGCTTAAAATGAAGATATATATTAGGAGGTTTTAAAGAAAAAAGATTGAAAAACTCACTGTGCACATATCCAACAGATTGAAGAAAGTAGTGGATAAAGAAAGAAAAACTAAAAAGCAGCTAATGCTTTCCTTAAAAGTAATCATTGGTCTCCAATTATAGGAGTTATAATGCCCACAGGATTGATGGATTTGCACAGACCCTTGTCATTCAGTATCCACAGCCCACATTTTTAAGCAGTGGTCGGCAAACTGTGGCCCCTTGAGTGTGGCTCTTCCACAAAATACCATGTGTGGGCGCGCACGTACAGTGCGATTGAAACTTCGTGGCCACACTCAAGGGGCCAAAGAGCCGCATGTGGCTCGCGAGCCGCAGTTTGCTGACCACTGTTCTAGAGGATCAGGCAAGATTTAGGATGACAAGTATTTAAAGAAGCTTTACAAATTACATTGATTCACTTCCATACTGTTCTAGAAAGGACTTTAAAGGGTTACAAAATTTGTGTACAATAAGATAAACGAAACATGGAAATAAATCAGAGTGAAGGGGAAGTTAGGACTGAACAAGAGAGGGAAATAGAGCTGGTGCTTATGGATGCCCAAGACCCTTCACGGTTACCAACGATGGCCATGAATACAACTCTGAGCTTCAGCTTCAGCATAAGGAAGAAGGAAACACTACTGTTCATACGATCAAGAATAAAAGTCATTGCCCTAGCCCCGTGGTCGGCAAACTGCGGTTTGCGAGCCACATGCAGCTCTTTGGCTCCTTGAGTGTGGCTCTTCCTAAGCCTTAGGAGTACCCTAATTAAGTTAATAACAATGTACCTACCTATATAGCTTAAGTTTAAAAAATTTGGCTCTCAAAAGAAATTTCAGTCGTTGTACTGTTGATATTTGGCTCTGTTGACTAATGAGTTTGCTGACCACTGCCCTAGCCAGTTTGGCTCAGTGGATAGAGTGTTGGCCCATGGACTAAAAGGTCCCGGCTTCGATACCAGTTAAGGACATGTACCTCAGTTGCAGACTCGATCCCAGCCCTGGTTGGGGCACTTGCAGGAGGTGACCAATCGATGTATCTTTCTCAAATCGATGTCTCTCTGTCTGTCTCTCCCTCTCCCTTCTACTCTCTCCAGAAATGGAAAAGTATCCTCGGGTAAGGATTAACAACAGTGACAAAAAAGAATAAAAGTCACGAAACAACAACCAAAAAAGCTAGTTTACACATCAAACTTGTGATCTTAACCCTAGATCATTCTGCTCCACCAACTAAACCTTGATGAATATGTGCCAAACATGCTCAGTCTAATGTGACAGGCAGAGTGAATAGTTTGAATAAGTTCAAAACTAGCAATAAGTCTCCAGGTTTTTATTTATCCAGTTGCACCTAAACTTGGTAAACTGAGCTCTTTAAATTTGTGGAGAAAATTCCTGACATTTCTATTATTGGCTTCTTGATTATACTTACAAGAAATCTGTTTCTATGCAGAAACACACATTCTCTGATGGCTGTCCTTGTAGAAAACTCTATTTTTGGAGCAATACCCTAAAAATAAAACAGCATAAAAGAAGCAAACAAAATTACTAGAAACAGTTTTCTTGCCTATCTCATCCTAATTTGAAATTGTGCAAGAATTTAATTGCTCTTTTGTGTGGTTGGCATTATCCATATTCATTATCTAAAATATGCACATAACAAATATATGTACACAATGAAATATTATTCGGCCTTTAAAAAGAAGGACATCTTACCATTTTCAACAACATAGAAGAACCTGGTAGACATTATGCTAAGTGAAATAAGCCAGACACAAAAAAATTAATACTGTATTATCTCACTTATATAGGGAATCTAATATAGTCAGACTCACAGAAGCAGAAAGTATAATGCTGGTTGCCAGGGGCTGGAGGATGGGGGAAATGGGTAAATGTTGGTCAAAGGGTACAATGTCTCATTATGCAAGATGAATAAATTCTGGGGATCTAATGTACAGCAATGTGGCTATAGTTAACAATACTATATTGTATATTTGAAATTTCTAAGAAGGTAGACCTTAAGTGTTCTCATCACAAAAGAAAAGAAAATGGTAACTAGTAACAGTGAATGATGGATATGGTAATTAGCGTGTGGCAATTACTTCACAATGTAGATATACAGAAAAACATCAAGTTGTACACTCTAAATGGATACAATTTTTATTTTTCAATTAGCAATAAAGATGAAAAATAAAATATATTTAATAAGAATACCTAAACACTTACATAAATTGTATTATATGCCCTGACCTAAGTGCTTTGCATATAGTAACTCATCTAATCCTCAAAACAACCCCATAAAGTGGGTACTAGTAATATCCAGTATCTATACTTTGTAGAGGAGGAAACTAAGACACAGAGAGTAACTTGTCCAGCTAATGATGGCAAACCTGGTTACTGAACCCAGGCATTCCAACAACAGAGTTGCTGCAGAGTCAGAAATTATCACAGACAACATCAAAATGAATATTCAAATTTGGGTTCAGATAATGCCCCCAAACTATTAGGTTATTGACTGAATAACTGCCCTATCTTTTAATATCCCTCATTAGTACCAGTCAGTGAACCTCTGTCAGTTTCCCCTCCATTAAGTGGAGGCCATAGTATCTGCCTCAGCTCACTTGAGAACTGTTACGAGGAAAATAAGATATCATATGAAAAACCAATGGGCAAAATAAATGAGAAGGAGCATTATTACTATTACTACCCTATCTACTTTTATTATTGCTAAAATAATAGCTGTAATTAAATTGGCAAAATCTTTCAGCTAATCTGCATTCAGAGGAGGTAAAAAAAAAAATCATCCTTATAATTATGTGACAGTGTGAATATGGCAATGATTTAGCCAAATTAGGTAAAACTCCCACTTCCCAGATCAATAATAGGAATCAGTGTAATTTGGCATTCCGAGTGGGACATCTAAACAAGACTGCTAAACAGAATTAACAGGGGTACTGACCAAGATAAAGTGATCAGTCCAAGAGCAAGCCCTATTAGGAATAAAATGCTCAGGTCCTAAGAATTGCTTTTCCAACAGAAGCCAGCTGGGCATAGATCACTTACTGGAAAACCTGCAGCCGTTTTCATGAGCACCTCCCTACCTATGCCAGGGATCGAAGGTGTCAGCTTGGGCTCAGGAAAAAGAAATTCCCGTGTGTTTTCTTCATAGTAGGCCAACTCTTCCCACACTAGGAAGGAAGAAGAAAAGTCAGAAGTAGATTTATGTTCTGAAAAATGATGTATCTACATCCCAAGTTTAACAAAATAAAAGCTTAGATAGGTGATAGCAGAGAAGGCACACAGATAAAAATAGACATTTTGAATGCAGTACCTGTTATTCAAGACTCAGATGACTTCTACTACTTTTTATCTCATGGACAAGTTTCAAAACCCTCCCCACGTCCTGACAGAGATAAAACACTATCTAAAGGGTTGTTCTACAAAACAGAACAAAGAGGAAAATTTCTTTCCATCCACCCATCCATCCATCCATCCATCCATCCATTCTTTCCTTCAACAAATGTTTTCTTTTTTAAAAAAAAATTTTTTTATATATATATTTTATTGATTTTTTACAGAGAGGAAGGGAGAGAGATAGTTAGAAACATCGATGAGAGAGAAACATCAATCAGCTGCCTCCTGCACATCTCCTACTGGGGATGTGCCCGCAACCCAGGTACATGCCCTTGACCGGAATCGAACCTGGGACCTTTCAGTCCGCAGGCCGACGCTCTATCCACTGAGCCAAACCGGTTTCGGCTCAACAAATGTTTTCTAATGACATACCATGGGCCAGGCCTAAGGGTAGAATAGGAATAAGGCAGACAATGCCCTGTTCATGCAAAAGATACAGTGCAGACTGGAGTTCGATGTGTTCATAGGGATGCTAATGTCCCAGTGGCTCAGAGCAGAGCTGAGCTGGTGCCAACACCAGGGGAGTTAACAGCCCCTGCAATGCTCAAGACACTCCTGCACAACCTTCTAACATCCTGCCAGACATTCTTCCAAGTGAGAAGCTATTTTATGACTATCAGAGCCTGGAACCTAACTGTTACATATAAACACAAAGCACTTTTTTGCACAATTTTAAAATACACTGGATTTTCAGGAATGCGGTTACTGTGTACATTAAGGAAAAACTGTACTTTGCTGTTTGGATCTTTACTGAGATCCTTTTGGCATTTTGAAAATCACATCACATCTAAATACTTCACTATGCTCAACATTCACATGCTGATATGCATGTCATTTTATTTTAAATCACTTTCTTTTCATTTCTCCTTTATATTACAGTTCAAATACTGTGATTTGTATAAGTTGGTTCTATTAACTATTAATATTTACTAGTATTTCAATATGGTAAGAGGATGCTACAAAATACTCACTACCAAAAGAAGATCTTAGGTCTAGTAGGATTGAGAATGGCTGAACTAAAGGATGGAGCAGCTGCCAGCTGAGCCCTCCTTGTCTGCACAGCAGGTGCTACACAAGTGGTTTGGACTGAGAGCGGGCCCTGCACAGAGCGCTGCCAAAATAGTCAATGAGGTAACATTACCGTTTGGTGGCTGCCATTTTATTTGTGACAAGAATTCTTGGTATATCAACTGTAGAAAATAACTCACCTTCTATCAAATAATATAATGAATTCATTTCTTCCTATTCATTCCACTTACTGGGTTCTAGTAAGGATAAATGTGTAAAAGAAAGCATTCTAGATTTTTCATCATAATTTCTTTCTACTCTTCCCCTCTCAGACATGCTCCAGCCACAATAAGCTAACAAGGTATCTTTCCCTCCTCTTCTATGCACTTGCTAAGCTTGGGCTGTTCCTTCTAAAATGTCTTTTCTTCCTTCCCGTCTTGTTGAGATCTTATTCATCATTCAAGTCTCACCATAAATGTCTTATAGTGTATGCAAACAGGTCCAAAATAGAACTCTTGATCCCCCCCCCCCCCAACACACACACAAATAAGCTCTTCTCTATCTTCCCATCAGAGGAATCAGTTGCTCAAGCCAAAAATCTAGGGTTTATCCTTGATTCTACTCTTTCACGTCTTACATCAATCCATTAGCAAGTCCTGTTGACTCTGTCTCCAAAATAAATCTAAAAACTGTCCCCTTCTCTCCATCTTTATGGCTACTACTACCTTTGTCCAAGCCCCCACCCCCTCTCTCCTGGACTATTGTCATGACCTCCTAGCTCAGTGATGGCGAACCTATGGCACGCGTGTCAGAGGTGACATGCGAACTCATTTTTTTGGTTGATTTTTCTTTGTTAAATGGCATTTAAATATATAAAATAAATATCAAAAATATAAGTCTTGCCGAAACCGGTTTGGCTCAGTGGATAGAGCGTCGGCCTGCGGACTGAAAGGTCCCAGGTTCGATTCCGGTCAAGGGCATGTACCTGGGTTGCGGGCACATCCCCAGTGGGAGATGTGCAGGAGGCAGCTGATCGATGTTTCTCACTCATCGATGTTTCTAACTCTCTATCTCTCTCCCTTCCTCTCTGTAAAAAATCAATAAAATATATTTAATATATATATATATATATATATATATATATATGTCTTTGTTTTACTATGGTTGCAAATATCAAAAAATTTCTATATGTGACACAGCACCAGAGTTACATTAGGGTTTTTCAAAATGCTGACACGCCGAGCTCAAAAGGTTCGCCATCATTGTCCTAGCTGGTCACCCTGCTTCTATTCTTTCTGCACTCAAATCCATTCTCCACACACTGTGATGTTATAAATACATCAGATGGAGCCTTTCACCTGCTCTGCACTTTTACTGGCCACAGAGACTTCCTCCATTCAGTGATCTCAGAAGTGCAAACAAAAAATGGAAGTGATGTGACCATTTCCTCACCCATCACTAGCAACAAAATACAACTTTCTACTGAAGCCTACAGTACACTAGTTAGGAACTCAACTTCTAGATTCAGACAGAGCTGGGTTCGAATCCTTGCTTCACCAATTACTAGTGATGTGGCTTTGAACAAATTATGTAAACTCCTTAACTTCAGTTTCCTCTTCAGGAAAATGTAAAACTCATCACAGTACCTGCTTCTTAGGGCTATTGTGAGGACAAATGACAAACACATATGAAGAGCAGAGCGTATGTGTTTACCTGCTATTATCAGTGTAAAATGTCAGCACACCACAGGGTTATTATAGCAAGAGGCTTGGTTGTAAATAATAAGCATATACACAGGCTAAGCAATTCTCATAGGCCAAGCAAAATGTCTGAAAAAAAAACTCCATCATGTTCTTAATAGGCTAATGGCACAGACAGGGACATCATCAATACCACCAGTGAACAAGTACTCCCCCAAAAAAGAAAACAAATGAGATTTCACGAAAAATAATTTTTAAAAAAATATTGGTTCCAGAAATATCTAGCATTTATAAAGCACATCAGAATTGACAGCTTGCTTCCCAATATGGGGTCACATTTGACTCCTTTTTTGCAAATAAGGAAACTGAGGCTCTGAGAGTTTAAGGCACTTGTCATGATGCCACCTGGCAAAGTAGAAATTCAAAACCAGATCATCTGCCCTAGCCAGCTTTGCACAGTGGTTACAGTGTCGGCCCACAGACTGAAGGGTCACGGTTCGATTCCAGTCAGGGCACATACCTTAGTTGCAGGCTCAATCCCCAGCCCCAGTTGGGGCGTGTGTGGGAGGCAACCAATTGAAGCGTCTCTCTCACATCGATATCTCTCTCTCTGTGTGTGTCTTCCTTTCCCTTCCACTCTCCCTAAAAATCAGTGGGAAAAATACCCTTGGGTGAGGATTAACAACAACAAAAATACCACACACACAAACACACACACACACATCATCTGAGGCAAAAGTTATTTCCTGCTGATGCTGAGTAAGCATCATGACAAAGTATAAAATCAAACTCTGAATCAGGGAACAGGTGCCCACTAAAATAGCATTTTACAGCTGGGCTGAATATATATGACACATTCCAAAGTAGAGGTTTTGAGTCAATAAAAGCACCAAGCTCACTGTCAACCAGGATTATGCTGCCCCCCTGTGTTCATTCACTTTTTCCCATCTTTGTAAACTGAAGAACCAGGGAGGAGTCTATTGCTCCTAAGCCAAATCATTGGACCTCTTCTTTCCTTAGCAGCAAAGCTGTATACACATCTGAGGTACCTGTATCATTAGTTTAATTATCGTAATCTGTCTTCTGACTATAATAAGTGTGTTTGAAAACAACATGAAAAAGTATAAAACAGTAAAGTAATATATACAGCAAAATGAAAAGGTAACTATTCAGCCAATGAAGAACTGGTCCCTGTAAAACCAAATGTGGCTCATGTGACCACGTGGTACAGTCCACGCGAGACTTCAAGCAAATCATTTTTACATAATTATCTAGCATCAGGGACTAGCAGATCAAGAGGATTTATCATTGCCACTCTGACTGGTGCCACCTGCGTGATACCAGGAAGTGGCATAGTGTAGGGCATATATACCCTCAATAAACATACGTTGGACAAAGTAATGGATCAGTCTGTAATACAACTGAAACTGGGTAAAATTGTTATTTTGAGCAATTCAAATTTAATTGCACTCTGCAATTGAGAGAATGTAGACAAAAGGAAAACAAGTATATAATAAAGCCTCCATTTTGTATCTGATTAACTTTTGAGTTATAACAGTATGCATATGCCCAGCTTCAATATTCTCCAATCATCATAGTTTTAAACAATTCTTGCAACCTTCCCACAGATGGATTTCTGGTCATATGAAAAACATATGGCAGTCTAAAATATATTAAATTTTATAAAGCAAGTTGCAGAATATATATATTCAACCAAAATGTAACACTAAATATACATATCATAAATACTGGATACATTTAGTATATGTGTGTGTATACATATTTACATACATATATATGCACATATGTGTATATATGTATTATTTTAGGGTGTTTGAATATACTAAATGCATTATATATGCTAAATATATCTTAAAGACCTAAAAAGATACACAACAAATTGTTAATAGTAATTATTTTCAGGGGTTGTTGATGGCTGTGGCTTTTTGCTTTTTATTTTACAAAACTAGAGGCCCGGTGCATGAAATTCTTCCACTGGGGAGCCGGGGGTCCCTCAGCCCGGCTTGTGCCCTCTTGCAATCCAGGAACCCTCGGGGGATGTCCTACTGACAGCTTAGGCCCACTCCCTCTGGGGAGAGGGCCTAAGCCAGCAGTTGGCAGCTGCACTCACCAGTGGTGAGCCTGGCTTCTGGCTGAGCAGCACTCCCCCTGTGGAAGCTCACTGACCACCAGGGGGCAGCTTCTGTGTCAAGCGGCTGCCCCTGGTGGTTAGTGCGTGTCATAGCAACCACTCCTTCAGCCATTCAGTCTATTTGCATATTAGCCTTTTATTATATAGGATTCGTGTTAATTAAACATTTTATAGTGAGAATATTAAGTACTGGGTAATTTTTCAATTCATGTAAAATTGAATAAGACTAAAATGGGCCTGCTTCTATTTTACTAGCACACTAAAATATAACTTGTCAGTTAGCAGATTTATGTCTCAACATAAAATTAGGTCAAATAAGAAAAAAATCTTATGGGGGGGAAGAAAACACACCTCAATGCCCTGATTTTGGCCTGTCACTTTTAGGCTGAAAAGTGCTCAGTGAGAATTTCTGAAAAGAAGGTAGGAGATATTTCTGATCTTCCCTCTGTTGTGCCTACCTAAGAAAGTAAATGACATTAACAAGAGTGTCTATCTCTAGATCCATGGAGAGTGGGGTTCTTGTCTGTTTTCAGAGCCTGCTTCTGCTAAGGAACCAAGAGGCAGAAGGAAGAACTACAGACTTCTTGATCCACTCCACTAGGGCTTTGACCTGCTCCAGGGACAGCGACAGTAGGCAAGCCTATGATCCTCATAAAAGCCTCTGCTTTAGCTGAGGCATCTGCCAGTGAAATTGTGGAAACTTGCTGGGGATTGGTTTATTCCCAGGTTACAAGACATGGTTCAATCTAGTAATTCTGTTCTTTGCAAATATACCAAGAGGAAAAATAATTTTTATAAAGATGTGAAAGGTAAAGAAAACTAAATGCTCAACAATACCAATTTAAGGACAATTATGACTACAGAAAAGCATATAGCTGTTGAAAATGACAAACAAGTAAACTACAAGCAAGCAAACAATGCAGAATGAAAGAACAGAACCCAAAATGTTATCTACATACTGTTTATAGACCTATAGAAGCACATAAGTAAATTAATGAAGCTTTTTATAGCTATTTAAAATAACGATGTAGAACTAGGTTTTCTCATCATTTGGGGATGCTTTTTATGACAAGGTAAAACTATGAATATTCTTTCATTGGGGGGAAGGGAAAAGGCAAAAATGTATAATAGCAAAGATCAGAAGAGAATTAGAAATGTTTAGGTATATTCATTCTCTCTCTCTCTCTCTCTCTCTCTCTCTCTCTCTCTCACACACACACACACACACACACACACACACACACGACTCTAAAATCACCAGTAATTAACCACATTGAGAGACTATGTATGAGAACTGATGCCACCAGATGGCAGTTCCTACTATCTCACTAGCTCGGGTTGCCAGGCATTCAAGACATACTACAAAGCAAAGGCATCATAGAACGTTTCCCCCTAAAGCCCCATGATTCTAGTACAGAGGTCACAAATGTTTTCTGTAAAGGTCTAGACAATAAAGATTTTATTTTATTTTATTTTATTTTTTGTGGGGTTTTTTTTGGGGGGGGGCAGAACAATAAAAATTTTAGGCTTTAAGTATGGTCATAACTATTCAACTCTCACTGCAGTGTGAAAGCAGCCATTGAACAACACTTAAACAAATGGACATGGATGTGTTCCAATAAAACTTTATAAACAATGAAATTTGAATTTTAAAATTTTCACATCACTAAATATTTGTATTTTTTAATTTCTTTCCAACCATTTAAAAATGTAACAACTGAAGAAAGTTTGGCAGTTCCTTAAAAAGTTAAGCACGGAGCTACCCAATAACTCCACTCCTAGGTGTATACCCAAGTGACCTGAAAACATGTACTCACCCAACAACTTGTTAATGAATGCTGATAGCAGTATTATTCATAATGTTCAAAATGTAGGAACAACCCAGTGTCCATCAACTAATGAATGGGTAAGCAAACTTATCCATATAAAAGAATAGAATTGTATATGTGATATATCCATATAAAAGAATATTATTCTACCATAAAAAGGAATGAATTACTGATATATGTTATAGCATGGATAAACTTTGAAGCATGCTAACTGAAAGAAGCCAGACATAAAAGACCATATGTTGTCTGATTCCATTTACATGAAATATCCAGAACAGGCAAAGTGACAGGGACAGAGCGTAGATTAATGGTGGCCAGGAGCTATGGGAAGGAAGGAATAATGAGTGACTGCTAATGAGTATGGGGTCTGTTTCCAGGTTATAAAAATTTCTGGAATTAGGCAGTGATCACTAGCTTGCACTACCCTGTAAGCAAACTAAAACAACTGAGTTGTATTTAAAATGGTAAATTTTATAGTATATGAATAAAATCTCAATTTTAAAAGTGTAGAGATTTAGCTCATGAGCCGTACGAAACAGTGCTGCTGGATTTGCCAACCCTGTTGTAGCAACTAGTAGAGAAGATGGCTTTGGGCTTCACGTACATACACACTCACACACTCCACAATTAAAACATAGTCAAAGGCAAAAACTTGAAAGAAGCTGAGCCAGGATGGAAAAAAAGTATCCTATATAATAAAGATGTAATACGCAAATGGTCGTTATGTAACGACCGACCGCGAAACGACTGGCTCACGGATCAGCAGGAGGGTGGGGCAGCGACCTACAAGGGGGCAGCGGAGAGCTACAGGAGGGGGCAGGACAACAAGCTATGAGGGGAGGGTGGGGGGTAAGGGGGAGGAAGGGGGGGAGGGGGAAGTTACAGGAGGTTGGGGCAGCGGGCGGAGAGCTACAGGAGGGCAGCAGTGAGCTACTGGCACAAGGATTCGTGCGCAGGACTACTAGTTTTATAATAATTAAAGTTATAAAAATATGGAAAGTCATAAAACCACCAAACCCATAAAGTTACTCTTCTAAAAGAGGACAAAATGAAACTGACTGATGAGGGGGTGGGAGGTGAGAAATAGTGAGTATTATATAAGGGACGACTTTTAAATACCAGTCCTCATTTTGTCATGCCAAAATCCTTTTAAATTTAAAAAAAAGCTAATTTAGAAATGCATTTACTGGCACATTACCTGGAGGCACTAGCTGTATTAATTCAAACCTGGTTAAAATGCCTAAAAAAGAAAAAATTAGATTTTAATACTTTAGAAAATTGCCAGAATTTTTCATTAATTGCTAGGTTTAAAACTGCTATAACAGTCCATTTAATTCCCATTTAATTTAAACAGCACCATGGTTAGGGGCAATTAACCAGTTTTGAATTCTCAACAGTGGAATTAAATGGGAATTAAATACATTGTTATTTATTTTTTAAAATAAATAAAATAAAAAATAAACAAGTAGAATTGTATCTTCTAGTATATCCTATCTATATCTAGAAAAGAATTTGTAATCAAATATAAAACATGATTCAAATTTTACAGGTTCTCTTGAGTATTAACATAGATCAAACAGGGAAGTATCACAACTTAGAAAATAGTAGAATTTTATATTTGTGAATTACAGACACACAATGTAATAGTCTCTCTCTTTTTTGGGAGGGTTGGGGAGGGATGGAGAGTACCTACTTTCTAAAATGTCTGCTACAGCTCCAGGATCTATTGCATTTTCAAATAACTACAGGAGAAAAAAAAAATGAGAAAAATAAATTTTCGAAGTTTCATTGATATATACTTACAGAAATTATAAATTACATTCTTCCAAATAATTAACACATATCAAATTCAGCCATATAATATTTTAGGATACAGCAGAAATACCTTTAACAGATATGTGGTTAAAAATTCAACAAATGACTATAGGATAAATGAATGAGAATTAGTAAAACAATACCAAGTGCCAGGAAAATCTACGTTAGCTGAATCTACCACATGCTCAAAATGTTATCAACTTGACCTAGCCCTACAGTTAGTTGCTAAAAGCATATCTGGCATCAACCTCAAAGAGTCATGATTACCTAAAACACAATCTGCATACCACAGATATTCATAAAATGTTAACTGAATGAATGACTTATCTTGTCAAGGAATTGGTTGTGCTAAAAAACAACAACACATAAATAAAAATTCTAACTATGTGAATCACAAAAGGAAAGCTAAGTGCTAGTAACTACACTCCCACAAAATTCAAAAATAATGAGAGAGAGGGAAAGCCTCGTAAGTTAAGTGTATCACGAAGCACAAGAAAATAACTGTGAGGCCTGTCTAGCCAATGCCAAGTCTGCATAGTTCATCCTGTAGATCAAAAGGGCCTGGGATAGGACTGAAATAAAAGGCATGCTGTGTCCCTCTCCCTGAATTCTAGTGCACTATAAAAAAAAGTTTTCAGCAGAGTTTAAGTTCAGGTTTTAAAGTTCTGATTGAAATAGTGTTTAAACCTAAGTATGGTTAAACTCTGCTCTTAATTCAAAACTAGGTCTATTTTAACTACAAAAATGAGGCTGTCCCCTGTAATTTTTGTGTTACTGACTTGGATTTACTGACTTGGAAATCTGGGTGATTCCCTCCCCTAAACTACTTCAGCCCTTCACTTCATCTATGTCCAAGGATATCCTCAAGTATGATCTTAGGGAGTAAATGACCAACATGAACGTGACCAACAAGTACAAGGGCTCACGCAGTCTTCAAGAGTAATTTGTTTATCCAAACGCTTTAGCACATTCAATTCTGAATTACACAGAAGGTTCAAGGAGAAAAGATTTTCTCTGCTTGCTGCAAGTATTTACATTTAGAGAATAGAACAGACGCAAGTACTTGCAACAAAAGCATGGAACAGGTACAGCCCAAAGCTGGAGCAAACTGAAAGAAAGCTGGAGTATGAACCCAAACCGCTCACACAAGAGGGCAATTTTCAAAATTTAAAGTAAAGCATTTTAAAAACAAAATAAAGCATTTATTTAATTAAAATTTATAAGATGAAAAATATTCCATGGTATGTCTGACTAGTAATCTCATAAGCACAGCTCTGCAATAGAGCAATAGTGGCCTCCAGAATGTGACTCTGAGGCTCACCCGCCTCTTCTACAAGTCAAGGAGGTTGGACTAAATGACCTTCAAAGTCATTTACAAATTTATCACTCTGTGCTTCTATGACGTTATATCCTTGGGCTTCTTACCAAAAAAAGATTTTTAAAATCTTTTATAGAAGCAAACTTAAAATTGATAACATAAGGACATTCTTGGGGGGTGGGGTAGGGGTGGGAGAATAGACTGGATTTCTACCACCCACTTTTTACTACTACTAACATTTAAATGGTAGAAGTAGGCATCTTTGGATTCTAACTGTATGTTCCAAGGTAATATCCATTTGTTCCTCTCCTCTATCATCCAACCAGTGTTGTAGACTTTATTTAAATTAATACTGTAATGTATTAAAATATTACATACAGCTCTAGCCCTTTAGGCAATCAATCCTCATCTCCTCTCGTATTCTCAGGTCAAAATAGGTCATTTTCTGGGCACCACCATCCAAACCTTTAAAAGTGATAGACTACCTGGAGCCTTCCCATACTCATCCTCTTCCCCCAAAGAACCACCTCAGTGATATTGTTTGGGGCAAAATCATCAGATTTATCAAGGTTCAAAGAATCAGATTGATTAATTTCCAAATTCCAAAACAAAAACTTCAAAGGACTGTGATTGTGTAGTAATAAAATTAATATTTCAAAGTGGGGAAAAGATTGGTAATGTTTTTGACTATAATAATAAAAACATAATATGCTAATTAGACCGGACAGCCAACAACCTTCCGGACATCCTTCCAGAGGAAGCTGCCTAGGTGGAGGCCGAGGCAGAGGAGGTTAGGGGTGATCAGGCAGGCGAGCAGTTAGGAGCCAGCAGTCCTGGACTGTGAGTGGGATGTCCGACTGCTGGTTAGGCTGCAGAGATTGGGCTTAAACATCCCCGAGGGGTCCCAGATTGCGAGAGGGTGCAGGCCGGGCTGAGGGACACCCCCCTGTACAAATTTCATGCACCGGGCCTCTAGTTTATATCATAATCATAAATAAACCAGGTATGGCCTAAGAAAACTCAAGTCTGAGGAGCCTTTTTGTTTTGTTATACGATTTCAGATACAGGATATAACTAATTTGGTTATAGTTTTTCATCATTTTTTTGAGTTTAAAAAAAGTTTGTTTCTAAGGTCCACTAGTTTATTGATTATCCCTGTCGTAAATGTAATGCAACCGCCTCTAACATCTCCAAGAACATTCAGAAACTGCTCTCTCTGCTCCAGTTAGAAAATGCCATGGGAGTTCCCAGAATAGAAAACGTCATTGACCAGGGTGTTTAGCACTAGGTTGACAGAACTTGGCTCTGACCTGGGCTGCAAAAGCAAGTCTTCCAACTAACGGTTCTGCCCTGTGCTCAGGGGCCTTCTAGCATGTTTTAAAAGGAAATTTACAAAATAACTTTATAAGAACTGTGTCCTTTGTGAGAACCACTACATGATCTTCAGACAGCAACATTTAAATGTCTATTTAGCAGTGAGAAAGTCAAGATCACCTTTTGAAATCTCATCCTCTGCTGAATCATAATAGGGAACACAGAGGGAAAGCAGTTTGTCTCCAGGTACTGATTCAGGAGGTAAACCCCAAGGTACACATCTTGCTTGTCAGGAAGGAACACCCCTGGGCAGGAAATCTTAAAAAGAAAAAAAAATAGAGAACAGGGTTGGTTTGTTTTTAAACGGGACTCTATTTTCCCTAACCAACCACAGACAATGTCAAAGTCCCCCCACTACCGCACCCCCGGATAGGTACCCCCACAACACCCTCCCACGCCTCCTCTTCTGCAAATTGGAATTCCAGTTTCATCCCACGTCTCCGCCAGGTGTCACAATCGTCCTCTCGCGCCTTCCTCTCCCCGCCCCTCCGGGATAGCAGTGCGGAAGCGGAAGAGGCTGCAGGGCCGGGGAGCCTGTCCGGAGGCCGTCTGGGTCCTGGGGTCCGGGCCGCCCGCCGCGATGCCGAGCCCCCGGAGGAACGTGGAGGTTCGCGCCCTGGGCGCCTCTGCCTCGAGCAGCAGCAGCAGCAGCCCCAGCAGCCCGGCCCACGGCGGCGGCAGGTTCGAGTTCCAGTCCCTGCTCGGCAGCCGCGCGGCGGGCGCGGACCCCACCTGCGCCCGGCTCCGCGTGTCCGAGAGCCCGGTGCACCGGCGCGGCTCCTTCCCGCTGGCGGGGGCCGTCCCCTCGCAGGCGCCCCCGCCCCCGCTGCCCGAGGAGGACCGCATCGACCTGAACCCGTCCTTCCTGGGCATCGCCCTGCGCTCCCTGCTGGCCATCGACCTGTGGCTGTCCAAGAAGCTGGGGGTGTGCGCGGGGGAGAGCTCGTCCTGGGGCAGCGTGCGGCCCCTTATGAAGCTGCTGGAGATCTCGGGACACGGCATCCCCTGGCTGCTGGGCACCCTCTACTGCCTGTCCAGGAGCGACAGCTGGGCCGGGCGCGAGGTGCTGATGAACCTGCTCTTTGCTCTGCTTTTGGACCTGCTGCTGGTGGCCCTGCTCAAGGGGCTGGTCCGCAGGCGTCGCCCAGCCCACAACCAGATGGACATGTTTGTCACCCTCTCGGTGGACAAGTACTCCTTTCCCTCGGGACATGCCACCAGGGCCGCCCTGGTGTCGCGGTTCATCTTGAACCACCTGGTGTTGGCCATTCCACTGAGGGTGCTGGTGGTATTGTGGGCCTTCATCTTGGGCCTCTCCAGGGTCATGCTGGGGCGACACAATGTCACCGACGTGGCTTTTGGCTTTTTTCTGGGCTACATGCAGTATAGCATCGTGGACTACTGCTGGCTGTCACCGCACAATGCTCCAGTCCTCTTTGTACTGTGGAACCAACAATGACACCGTCTTATTCATTATGGCACCAGGAGATCTAGATGTTTCCACATGCGATCATGCTGACATAAACCAGCAGCCATACCGCTTGTCCCTCTTAGGACATTTCAGGCTTCCTTTGGAATTTTAGGTGCCCCTCTTGATGGGTTGCTAGGCTGAAGCCACATGCTGGCCATTACTGATCAGGGCCATATTACAGAAAGAAAGAAAAATCCCACTGTTATACATTCAACAACTGTTTGTATCTCCAGGACAACTGCAAAGAAATCAAGCTGGGGTGATTGTAATGTTGCTGTTTTTTCAAAATTGACATCAGAAAAATTGTATTTTGTAGTGATCCTATACGTCAGTATATCACTTGTGAACTGAACTTTGGGGGGGAAAAAAAGGATCTTCATTCTGTAAATATACAGGCAGATAAGCTGCATACTAATCATAGTTCTTAGTTATTTAAGAGTCTAAGACATAGCTTTTTCTAGTTTATTCTCTGAAGATCTGTTATCACAGCTGGGGAGATTTCCTCTTAATCTTGATTTTCTTGGTAAGCATTTTTAGTTTATTGTCTCTTCCATCTTTGTGGACTTGGTAGTGAGAAGAGAGATTATAGTACATAACTTTCTTTTACCTCTTCAAAAGGTCTTTAAATTTATATTTAGTTCCCACTATTCTCTAATATTATCTTTTAGCATTCAGAGAACAAGCCAAGAACTTACTTGAAGAAGATACACTGAAAGATGGACATACCTATAGTCTCTAGAAAAAAAGGGAGGATAGAACAATGGCCTTACGCAGAAAAGATAAGCTACTGAGGAGGTCAGAGAAACTGAGAGTTTGGGGGTAGCTAACCACATACTACTAATATGTCAATGGACCAGTATGATAGGATATGGGGCCCTGCTACCTGTCATCTCTACTGAATTAAAAACAAAAAAAATGCCCTCCACTGAGTTAATAAAATGGGAAAATAATGTGACTCTTTGCAATGCAAAAGTGTGAGCTTTTTCATCTATACCACAAGGATGACCTTGTGTATTAATACTTTTTCATATGGAATTCTGTTTCCCTGTACACAGCACACTTTAAGTAACAGTATTTCATTTGAAATTAATCAGGGGAGTCTGCTGCTATACAAGGTACAACTAACTCCTAAATTTACATTTACATTGGCCTTTACATTTAAAGCAGTTTATTCATGGTGCCTCCCCCAAATCACAAGAACAAAGACCACCAAATGTATAGTGGACGCTGCTCATTATTCTTTGACCATGAAAAACTGAAAGGGTAAGCTTTAAATGCCTCTCTGCCTAAAAATTAAGAACCTTTAAGTTAAAAACTTTTGACAAGTTATTTTGACATTTATAAATAGAATGGATTATAACCTTTGATCTGTCATAAACTAGGAGAGGTGCACATAGGAATCTGGAGAATGGCTGTGACAAGTAGGCTATGATGGGTGGAAACAAATTTTCTGAGTGGGAGGCACACTGAGAGAGGAATAGCTACTCTTCAAGATAAGAGAGTAGCTTTTTCAAATAAAATCATTTTCATTCCCACAACTTCCTGAACACAGACTACCTCTTCACTTGCAGAGTCAAACTGAAGCAGTAAGTAGTTTGCTTTATCATTTAATCTTAGATCCTTTATTTTAATGGTAACAATATTCAGGCCAGATATTTGGAAGCATGACATTTCTTACGGTGTTCACAAACCTGAATATTAGAGGCTCAAAATTAGGTTTACCTTCTGGTTACTGGCTATATATAGTTCTGGAGTTCCCTATCTTAGTTGCTAGGGCCTAGTTTGCTGGCTTTAAAGCACAGATCAATTCACCCTGTTTTTGGAGGATCCTAAGTACTGTAGAGTACTGGGCTGTTACTGATATGTGGAGTACTTACCCTAACCCTAACCCTAACCCTAACCCTAACCCTAACCCTAACCCTAACCCTAACCCTAACCCTAAGGAGTACATATATGAACTGACAACCAAATTAACTGATTTCACTGTTAATTAATTGTATACTGAGGAATGCCTTTTAAAAATGAAAATAAAATTAACCAATAATATTGAATGAAATGAGTGTGTCATTTTTGCCTTGATGAAGAGGAAGACTGATTGATCACTCACCTTCTCAAGAATTCCTTCACCTTACTACTACACATTTTGAGAGCTTGCAATTGATATTGCACGGCTGATATAGCCTGGTTCTATTTGCTGTCAAAGTGGAACATCCAGGAAATTCTGCTCTTTATTTTGTAGTTGTGTGTATAATGAAACTGCATTTGTCAATTGTATAGAGACTAACCATATTTTCCCTAGCCATAACCTGTGTGGCATGTTTGCTTGTAATCATGGCCAGGAGAGAAGCCCCTACAGTTAGGAGGCAAAGCTGCAGGACAGCCTGTCACTACAGATGGAAGGACTGGAAAATGGGAACTGAAATAAGAGGAATGACTGGCCCAAATAGGAACAGTGGAGTCACTCTGCCACAGTATCTCACTTAAGCAAGATTCAGTGGATAATTATAAGACAGTTGATTGATTTCCCCTTTGGAATTAGCAAACCAGAGCTAATAGGGGAAATAGCTTTTAAATATTTTATTGGTTCCTAGAAGTGAAAAATTATCAGGAAGTAATGAGGCTTTATGAAATAAAATTCTAACCTGGTTATTTAAAAGAGGGTTTTAAACCTTTCCCAAATCTTTATCCTGCAAAAGAAAAGAAAATCCTCCTTGGACTTAATACAGGGTTATTTTTAAAGAACAGAACATTTCAGGATAGAGCTAGAAACAAGTTGGCTTTAAGCGGGAGGAAAGTGGGAAGAGGTTGAACTGAAGTAAAGGTTAGGAGGTCTGGGAAGACCAGTGTAGAAAATCGTAGGGACAGAGTACTGTTTGTTCCAAAAGATAATGATGTCTGTGTGGTGAATGAGAGGGTGTGGTGAGAATGACCAGGGACCCTTTCAGAACCTGGGGAAAGAGTATGACTTGGGCGCAAGGAGAGGAAGGTTCGTTGATCTTTCTTACCGCCCGGATCTGCAACTCCACCACCACTTCCAGAGGCATCGTTCCCTGCGTGGGCGAAAGGACCGGGATGAAAAGATCCTTTCACGTTGAGCCTAGGACAGATCTTTCTTAGTTTAGTTCAATCCCTGGAGCAAATGTCCCCAGCTCCCACCCCCTCCTACCCCATCTGTTCCCCAGTGCCCAGGTCCCCTCCCACCCGGACGGGTCTCACACAGCCGGAGCTGGAGCTAAGGCTTCCAGAAGGCGGAAGCGTCGCGTTGCCATGGAAACTCAAACGCGCGCCCTTCCACCTTAGAACGCCAGCGAGGTCTAAGGCGCAGGCGTACACGTCTTCAATGCTCCGCTAGGGAAGCGCGGTCCCACGGTCCGCTTGCCAAACTGTGCGCTGAAGGGGGAGAACGACCAGGTACTGAGATGGTAGCCGGGTGGCGAGATGCTAAGAGCCCTGGTTCCCATTACACCAAATGTTGACAGTGTCCGTCTAAAAATGAATGTGGCCCTGGCCGATGAGCGTGGGCACGTGCACCGTAATGTCGTCGGTTAGATTCCGGGTCAAGGGCACTTATCTGGGTTGCAAATTCGTTCCTGGCCCCTGTCGGGGTGTTTGTGTGGGAGTTTCAGTTAACATAGTAGCCTGTCCCTAAAGGTACTCTCTTGTTTATGAAATGTTATGTCCTCATGTTTGGTCCGCAAAGCACACACTGTCAATAAGAAATTCAACATGTGCTTTTTAGAAATACAAGGATAATTTTTTAATAGCTTTTTTAAATGTTAGATATCCTGCTTTAGCCACAATAGAAATTGTCAGTCTCTCTTTTGGGGGTTTAGTTAACCTAATGCAAGCAATGAATTATATTATCTCCCAATGGGTAGTTACTGTAGTTGCCAAAACCAGGCTTACACTGCAAAAACCGTCAATGGTGGCAGACAGGGCAAGAGTTATTAACCAGTAGGGAAAATTGCATTTCCTCCCCCCCCCCCCCCCCCCCCCCCCCCCGCCCTTCACTGTATTTAACAAATAAAAATGGAGTGGCTGTTTCTAGCAAATTGGAAAAATCTGGTAGGGCCAATGCTGACTCAAAAAATTTGTGATGAGTCATTTATTATTAATATTTTGTATTGGCAATTTATATAAATGCAAAATGCAAGTGCAAAAAGATGTCTTGAGACAAAAATTAGGTATTCATTTGGTAGTTGGAGTTCCTTTCCCTGGACGGGAAAAACTGAGTATGATGAAGAAGGGTATTTTGTGTCCTTATCCAATCCTGGGTGCTCTGTCTACATATCAAGAGGTACATAAGTGGGTGGTTGGCTCCCGACAGTATCCAGAGCACTGATTTGTCAGCTCATAACAGCTTGCTGGCACCCAGACTAGTACAGTGATATATGAGGAATGGATGTGTTGACCCTTACCAGTGAGTCACCACCAACACCAAAGCTAAGACATCAAGGAGAGTGAGAATCAAACAAAGGAATAAGTGGGGAGAGACAAAATGGGAGGAATCCATCTTTATTGAGAACCTACAAAGTGCTAGACACATCGCATATGCATCATTCATGTAACCCCCACAATAACTCTTTGAGGAAGATGTTGTTATCCCTATTTTATAGATGCAGAATCTGTAGAATGAGATCAGATGGCCTTTTGCCCAAGGCCACACAGCTAAAGGGAAGCAGCCACACTTGAATCCAGGTGTACCCTGCCATGTCACTGTTCCTGTAACATAGACATCCTAGAGACACTTATGTCCCATCTTATGTTCTTCCTATACTTAACTGGACTCTCCTTGCTTCACTGAACTCTCCTGGATAAAACTGGGCTCTTCTTGCTTGGCTTCTAGGACGTAGCCCTCTTCTGGTTTCCCTCCAACTCTTTGGCTATTCATCCTCTGTCTCTGTTCATCCTAAGCAACATTTCTAGATCCTTTCCTTTCCTCACAATACTCTTTATCTAGGATTTCATCCACTGTGTGTATGGATTAGCATAGGCACACAGATTTACATATCCCACACAGGCCACTCTCCCTGACAAGGTGACAAGGTGGAATCTCATGATTACAAATATATATATTTAAATACATATATTTAAATTTAAATGAACTAAAACTAAATTTAAAATTCAATTCCTCACTCCCCACTCCCACTAGTCACATTTTTAAAAAATATATCTTTATTGATTTCAGAGAGGAAGGGAGAGGGAAAGATAGAAACATCAATGATGAGAGAGAATCATTGACTGGCTGCCTCCTGTATGCCCCACACTGGGGATCGAGCCTGCAACCTGGACACCGGGCATGTGCCCTGGCCGGGAATCACACTGTGACCTCCTGGTTCATGAGTAGATGCTCAACCACTGAGCCACGCCAGCCAGGCTCACTAGTCACATTATAAAGTGTTCAATGGCTACGTGTGGCTAGGGGCTATTGTATTGGATAAGGCAAGAAGAATTATTTCCATCATCACGGAAACTTCTATTGAGCGGAGTTGTTCTAGAGCTAACTTCACTTAAAGGAAATCTGGGGGATAGAGAAACTTGTTAGTGACACAAGGAAGCAAACAGACATATTGAGAATGTGGGACATTTTGTAGGACAACTGACCCAATTAATCTGCAATAAGTCAATGACATTGAAAAACAAAGGAAGCAGGGAAGGGGAAATGCTTTAGATGAAAAGTTACTTAAGATGAACTGACAACCAAATGTAATATGTGGACTTTGTTGGCACCCTGATTCAAAAAAACCAACTTAAATAGAATATTTGAGACCATCAAGAAAATTTTATTATGGTTTGGGTATTAAATAATAACAATAGGTATGATAATGCTAGTTAATAGGTATGATAATGTCCTTGTGTTTATATAAGACAAATATCAACATTGTTTAGAGATACATATTAAGGTATATAGTAGAAATGATCTAATGTCTAAAATTTGTTTTCAAATATCCTAGGAAATGAACAAAAGGAATGGATAAAGAAAATGTAGCAATATCTTGATAATTGTTCATCTGGGTTAATCTGAAGTTTACTATTATTCTATAGTTTTGTGTATTTAAAAATATTCATAATAACAACTTTAAAATATTTAACACATACTTAAGAAATCATATCCTTATGCGGATCTCCTTCTGTCCTAAAATAGCCCATCAAAAGAATTCTTGGTGGCATCTCTATGAAATTCCCTTCAATACAAGTCCATATACACTTAAAGAGAAAAATATGATGGATTTATTCACCCAAAATGCAGATAAGAAAATTATTATGGTGTAAAGTAATTCAGCAGGAACCCTTAAGGAAAAACAGAAGCACTGTATTATAAGAATAGTGGTCTCTGTGTGAATGTCCAAAACAGGAGCTAGTAATTTGAGTAGTATTTCATTAAGTATATGTACACCTCTAGAATTTCCTCCAAGTATCAGGAATGCTTCCAAGGAAGGAATTAAATTGCAATTGAACAACTTTTAACAATCTTTAAGTCATTTGGGATCTGGGCCCACATATGGGATACATTTCACAAACTTTATTAGAGTTCATGAGTCAAACTCATATGTTACTCTTTAGCTTCTGCTTTGCCTCACTGGCATTTGTAGGCTCAACAGTTACTTAACCACACCATATAAACCCTTCCACAAGGACTGCCCTTGGGTATTCTGGACTACATGGTCCATATCCTTCCATTTTAAAGTCATTTCCATTCAGGAAAAACTAATATGTTCCTTTGAGCTCCTGGCTAGTTCTATATCCATGAGAGTAGTAGATTAATTATAACCCAAAGCAATTTCCAAGGAATTATATTTATTATCCAATATAAGAAAGTAGAAGAGTATGATTTGGTTCCAAGGCTTATAAAAAGTGTCCACTTTACAACAACAGAAAATACATTTTTTTTTTTAAAAAAAGTGCCCACTTTACCTGGGCATAAACTTCAGGCCCCAAAGTCAGCAATAGTTAAAATGAGAATACTTCTGATGTTATTATATCTACCCTTTCTCCTCCTCCCAGAATATACCAATTTCCATTCCCTTTTTACCCTCTTCCATCTTTATTTAATGCTATATCTTTCTTTTTATATTTGTTTCTATTCATTAGTTCCTTACTCATCTTTTCAGCATATATTTATTAAGTACCTACTATGCACTAGGTACTGTTCTGGACAATGGAGGTACAAGGTGAACAAGAAACAATCTATGCTCTTGTGGACCTTATGAAAAATACTAAGAAGGAAAGACCCAGGGGGTGACATAGAAGGCTACAGGTTGGAGAGGGAATAAGAACCTAATTTAGACCCAGTAGACAGGTCAGCTTCTCTAAGGGTATGACAATTTGATCTCAGATCTAAAAAGGAAGGCATGACCACTAGAATGTATTTTAAAGAACTAATAGAAAAGATAGCCAGGAAAAGGGAACAACAAATGTAAAGGGCCATGGGTCAGGAAAGATATTGGTATGTTTGAGGAACTAAAAGAAGGCCACTGGCTATACCAACAGAGGTACAGAGGTAGAGGAGGTTAGGAGATGATGCTCAAGAATTAGACTGGCACTGGGTATTACAGGAATGTAAGCAGTTATGACAATGTGATTGAGTACCTAACACCCATAAGCTTTTCTTCATTGCTAAATGGAACCCAAGTTTTGCTTGGGTGGCAATGCATCTAGTTCCAGGGAGTGAATCATAATTATGTATGGTGAATGTTATGTACAGGGAAATCACTGAAAACTTCTGAGAAATATTTTCAATTTCATTTGAAATAACTTTTTAATGAAAGATACAAGTGTTTTTGCCTCTTCACCCTTTGTACTTTAGCTGCTGTCATATTTTCTCCTGCAGTTTTCACTCCTAAACTAAAGGGTTTAGTTTTTCAACTTTTATTTGTAATTAATTATTAAGATATAACAGATACCCATTGGAAAATATTTAAACAGAATACAGGAAAACTAAGAATAGAAAGTGATGATTCTCAGAAACTTCCCTTCCAGCTTTACTCGCCAGGGTAATCAATAGCAATTCTTGTTTGCCCTCCAGGAATTTTCTATACCTGTACATACACAGTTTTTACACAAATTGGATCATTCTCTTTCTCTACAGCTATAGATATGCCCACACATATAACTAACTTTGCAAGTTGCTTTTTTTTTTTTTAACTCAACACGTTTGGGAGATATTTCTATACGAGCTTATATATATATATCTATTTTACTATTTTTAAAAGACTGATACTATCCCATTGTAATAACAGACCATAACTTTTTAAAGTTTTATAAATGGAAACTTAGACTGTTTGGCTTTTTTTCTTGCCACACACACACAAAAAAATGCTGCAGTAAATCATTGTAGATAAATCATTGCATATTGATGCAAAAATAACTGCTGGATAATTTCCTGGTAATGAAACTGCTGAATCAAAGCACTTAATCCTCTGATTTAGTCAAATTGCCCCTCCCGAAAAGGTTATACAAACATTTCCTCTCAGAGCATTTCTTGTCAACACTCTGTATTGACTGACTTCAAAGGTTTGCCAGTCTAATAGATTGGGGGGAAATGACGTCTCCTTTTTAGGAGTCTCTATAATTATGACGACAGCACCTGATGGTTAAATGTGCACGTTTTAATACCTGATGGTTAATGTGCACGTCAGATTCCCTAGGCTAATCCTAGTTTTTACCCTTGATATGTGTAACCTTGGGCATGCTGGGTCTATAGAGAATAAATATTTAGGACTAAACGAGACAGGCAGACATACAGGAGGCCCTCCCTGTCCGTTTGCAATCAGTGGTTCTCGTCTAAATTATTTAAAGCCGTGCGGGGTCCAGTCCTTCAGCTTCGGCGTCTTCCTCCTGGCCCAGGCTCGCAGAACTCTTGTTGCGTGTAACTCAAAATGAGAGGAAAAGTGGCTCTGCTTTTCAAAATTCTACCCCCCCGCCCCAACACCCTCGCTTCAGAAATACTGGTTTTACATATCAATGTGTAGCAATGAGGTGCAGATTTTAAACAAGTGGATGCTCCCTGGTCTGAGCATCACCCGGCATCCAGGTCTCCCTCCCTGTTTATAGCGCAGGAGACACTGGTCCCGCAGCGCCCCTCGGGGTGAGTCGGCAGCGACGAGAACTGCAGGGAACCCAGTGTTTAGAAAGTGGGACTCCCAGAGCCAAGCCTCTCACACAGGGGCCGGGACGCACCGCCCTGGCCCCGCCCTCCAGGCCGGAAGTAACGTCCCTAATCGAGTCCGTCGAGTTCCGCCGTCCGCCGGTGGCCGGGCCCGGCCTAGCGTGGGGCGTGCGTCGGCGTCGCGGGCCCCAGAGGGATTCTGGGTAACGGCCCCGGCCGGCTGGGCGGCTGGCTCGGCGCAGCAGGTCTCCCCCACGCCGAGGCCGTGTGTTGTAGGGCCCGGGGCAGCCCGGCATGGAGCAGCCATGGCCGCCTCCAGGACCTTGGAGCCTCCCTCGGACCGAGGCTGAGGCTGAGGAAGAGAGTGACTTGGATGTGTCTCCCAGTTCTCCCCGCTGTCCACCACTGCCGGGCGGCGGCGCCCAGGTGAGAAGGGGCCCCTTTCTGCGAGCGGCAGGGGAGGTGCAGTGGCCGGGCTCCCGGAGGCCCCCGGCTCTGCGACCCTCTCGGGTGCCCTGGTCTGCGCTGCCACCTCACCCGCTGGGGCCGAGCGCCCGGTGCCATCACACCGCTATGGTAGCATCTTCTAAAGCAGCGGTTCTCAACCTGTGGGTCGTGACCCCTTTGGGGGTCGAATGACCCTTTCACAGGGGTCGCCTAAGACCATCGGAAAACACATGTAATTACATATTGTCTTTGTGATTAATCGCTATGCTTTAATTATGTTCAATTTGTAACAATGAAAATACATCCTGCATATCAGATATTTACGGTTCATAACAGTAGCAACATTACAGTTATGAAGTAGCAACGAAAATAATTCTATGGTTGGGGGGGTCACCACAACATGAGGAACTGTATTAAAGGGTCGCGGCATTAGGAAGGTTGAGAACCGCTGCTTTGAAGGCTTGGAAGAGGGGCCGGACCTGTGTGTCCAACCTCCACCTCTGCCCGCACCTTTTCACCTTGGCTCATCCTTCCTCACCCTTGGAAGGCGTGCCTCTCCCAAGCCCTCTCCTGACGGCGCCCAGATGGGGGGCGGCTCATGCGGTCACATTGACCCTTTGTCCTCCTGTGCGTGGTTTTACCCGAGCATTGCATTCTGGTGAAGGTTCTAATATGTGTGCCTAGTTCATCATTAGGCACAGCAAATGGTGGTATTTCAGCAATTCACCGAGCTCCTTCCTTGTAAAGGTTTCTGATCCGAATGTACTGCTGTGACATCTGAACAGATTAAATGTCGCTTTTGAGACTGGCCTAACATCTCTCCCATTCGCGTGACCATTTTACTTATTACCCCTGACGGTTGTTTTTAGTTTTGCTTCCCATCCTTCTCCAGTAAAAACACAGAGGCTCACGTTTGCCTTGTCCTTAAAACTTCTTCCTGAGGTTCCTGATGCTACGTGTGGTTTTCAGCCCAGCATGCCTTCCTCTGAAACTTAGCTACATGTGATGTGCCGTTTAGGATTTTTCTGGGTCCTGTCTTAATAAAGTGCTTACATACTCATATCATCTTGTCCTGGTTTTTCTCCTGAGTGTGTTTTGAGCGTGTGTTACAGGATTGCAGATTTGTCTGTTCAACCAAACGGATTATAGGTGTCTGCTTTCTAGGCTTCGTGCAGAATGGAATCCCCAAGGGCTTAACTGAATTAATAGTTTCTCTCTAGACTCATCTTGCAAGCCGTTAACGAATACGAGCCATTTAAGTCGTTTGTCACTAAGTGCAGGGTCATGGATCCTATGCCCAGCTCATGGAGTTGGCTTCAGACAGAGAAAAATGCTGTTTCATAACACAGACTGTACTTTGGCCAGCCAGTCACTGGGAAAATGCAAGACATTTTTCAGGAGGACAGAGTGAGAATTGATAGGTCAGTACTCACCCACTAATGATGGGTCACTGGTGTCATCTTTGTATACAAAGTGTGTTATATAACCACATAATGAATGTGCTACAGAGAGGAAAAGAGAATGAACAGCAGCTGCCAACGTCAATTTTGAAAGCATATGGAGAGGATAGAAGAAGAATTTTAGTGCATTGTGGTTGAATCTCAAGAGAAACTTAATTTTTAAAATATTTGTGTACTAATCTGTGCTCATACACTTGGAATTATAAGCTTATTTAGCAGGAAGGGATTTTAGAAGCAAATAGCCTTATCTCTTTCATTGAAAATTATTTCCCTGAGATCATGTAGCTAGTTAGTGGCAGATTTAAAACCAAAATCCACTCTGACTCCTAGTACAGTCTCATTTTTTCCCACCTACTGCAGTGCCCATCCTGTGATGTAATGCAAAACTATTTGGCTGAAACTACCTTTGGATACTGTTAATATCTGTAAAGTGATTACTAATCCTAAATTAGTTCACATGTTATAACCTGTTTATTTGTCTTGCTGGCTTTAGGATTTACATTTGGATTGGAATATTCGGAAAGAATAAAATGTTTAATTCAATTTATAAACATTGTATAATCTTTATAAAAATAGCTTTGGTTCAATTTTATGGAATTTGGGAATCTAGACATTAATGTTATATATGATGTCTAATCCTGGATGTAATGTTATACATCACATATGACATTAATTATAACAGAATTATACATTACATATAACATATAGCAGTTTGGAATATAGAGATAAAGTTAGACCATAATGTTCAAGTTTCTTTTTTGATTTTATGTTCTTTGAATTTATGTTTAATACCCCTTTAAAATCTCAATATGTTCACAGATAAAATATGACTTTTTATTTAGTCATCTCAATACATGCTGCATAGTTTGCTCAAATACCCAAACGTCTATATAGTCTGCGGAGAAGAATTTAAACATAAATCATTTTCAGAATTTAGAGATAAGATTTCTATGTTTAAGAAATGACTTAAGCATCTGAGATCTTGGTCCCCAACATATATTGTCAGTTTGGCTCAAATAAAATCTTACAAAAATTCAAAAAAAAAGAGAGAAAAGAAATGACTTGAGAATTTGCTCCCACATAACTTGAAAATGCTAGATCTGTTTGTATATATATTCTTCCTTAGTATATCTCTGTCTTTTCTTACAATATAAATTTTATAGCTTAAATTGTCTTCGTTTCCTGGCTCCTCCTTAAAGCATAGCTAGTCTGCACTTCTTGATTCTATTCTAAGATAGCAAAAAAATAAAAATAAGTACTTGGTTAGAGTCATGTGGTGCCTGGGCTCCAAACCTGCTAAATAATTAAGTAAAACATCTGAATATCAACAATGTCCACATTTGCCCCAGTAGAAATCTAAGTTTACCTTGAAGACTCATCTAGGAAATAGGAACCTTGCATGCTCCTTGCCTCAGAATTCTTTACCACCACTAGTCTATTCCATGAAGTGGAGTCATTTATTCACCTAAGATTTATTGTTCTAGCTCCTAAAGAAGCTGAGAGTTGGGTAAACAAATAAGCACAATGTTGTGTGAAAACACCACTATGGAAGTATGCATAACTTGGGTGGAGGGGGAAGGGATGAGGGAAAATTTAGGTATGTAATGCCAGAATCTGGAATGGAGGTAGGAGTTTGTGGGGCATGAGGGAAGGGGGTTGCCACATTGAAGGGGTGGAGGGAAAGAATAAGCAAAACTGAAGAGAAACAAACAGTCCAGAGAGATAATAGGGAGTGAAATCATGAGGGACAATGCCATGTCACAGAGTTTGCACTTTTTCCCAAGAATCTAAGAATGAGTAAAATTACCAGATTTAGTTTTTGGAGAGATCACTCCAAGTCTAGCAGAGAAGAGAATGGCTCAAAATGAGAAAGGGTGTATTTATATAATAGTGATGCAGATAAGGGAACAGATTGGAGTAAAGTTATTCTGAATTTCTAGTTTGATATTGATCTACATTTTGGCTAAGAAATCATAAAGAATGTGCCTTCAACTCTTATTTTATAGAGCTGTAGAATAGAAGGCACCCATCTCAAGTAGGAGTTTGATAAATATTAAAGCTAATTACTATTGCTTCTGACTGGAACAGAATCACCAGGGTGGGCCAGTTGGCTTTTCTTTTTTAATAACTTTACCTGTTTTGATTAGGGTTAAGTTAAAGAGTATCTATTTGATATAGTCAGTTATAAATAAAAATTGCCAATAAGAACTCAGATTGCCAAGGATTTGGATAATATAGAAGGAAATTAGAAACGAATAGATGATTGCTTTTAAATAAAAGGTTCTTTGCAATGAATAACTTGCAGAGCAAAATTCTAAAGGTCTGATTTTCAGCATGTTGAGTAATAAGTTGATGAACTAGATTTAAGCTTTTGTTCTCTTTCTGCTATTTCAGATGATAAAGACTATAAAACAAATGTTTGTTGTACACCAGCTACAGTTTATCTGTGCTAGTTGCTAGGCTTTTCGTTGCTGTTAGTTTTGGGGGGAGGGGCACAGATTAACAAAGAAGCTTACTGGTAGAGTCTAGTGGATGAAACAAGGCCCATAATATAAAAATGTAACTGCACACACACAGAAGATTTCTGGATACCTATGCACCAGAAACATTGTATAGAAATTCCTGACTAAAAGAAAATTGAACTGTGCTGCGTAAACATTCCCAATGCCTTCTTCATTTCTTACAAAGATTATTTTTCATCCAGATGTATAGCCATGGAATTGAAATGGCTTGCCAAAAGCAGAAAGAGTTTGTGAAGAGCTCTGTGGCATGCAAATGGAACCTCGCTGAAGCTCAGCAGAAACTTGGTAGCTTAGCACTGCATAATTCTGAGTCCTTGGATCAGGAACAGGCCAAGGCACAAACAGCAGTATCAGAACTGAGGCAACGTGAAGAAGAATGGCGGCAGAAAGAAGAGGCTCTAGTACAAAGAGAGAGAATGTGTCTATGGAATGTGGATACCATTAGCAAGGATGTTTTTAATAAGGTATGACCTTTTTTTTGCACCGTAATCAAAGAAGAAAAAAACAAAATGTTTGTACAAACCTTTGTGCATATTTGGTAGCAAAACAACTGAATCCTATAATCAGTATTTGTTTTTGACAGTTGATGAAAAGTGCTTGTTACAGAAACCTGTATTCCCAGTTGTGTCTAATGTGGGTAATTCTGAATACAAATATATGGCTGCAGCATAGCACACTGAATATAAGTGTGGGCTCTGGAATCAGACTACCTCAAATCTTAGCTTTGTCACATGCTTGTGACCTTGGGCAAGTCACTTAACATCTCTGAGTCTCAGTTTCCTCAACTTTATGGGGTTGGTATGAAGACTAAATAGGGTAATGTCTTAAAAGCAAGTAGCATGGGGCCTATCAGGTGGTAAAGGTAAGATTTTACAAGCGCTTTCTAATGTTGCTGTGTTATCAGCTTGCTATTAGTTTTTTAGCACTAATGTACAGTTGCTGGATTTACTAAATAAAGTGTTTACCACTGTTACTTTTTTTAGTAAACTTTAGGTAGTAATCTGAACTTGGTATTATAACCGTTAGTAGTGAAAGGACCAGTATATTACTTATGCCAAGTTAGTAGTTTATTAAGAGTGGTTTTCTATTTCTACTGGATTATACAGGCCTTATTCTTTGACTTTTATATCTGAAGTAGATATGGGTAATGAACGTCAGTCATTTTCAACTAGTATGTAAAGTATTCTTTCTGTTTGTATTAACCTTTTCAAGCTTCAGGGATAGACTGCTCATTCTTGTCTAAATTCACATTTAATTTACCTTTAACTGTCGTTATTCTTCTCAATCTGTAGTTATTTGTTTCTGTTCTGGAATTCACCCTCAACATACCCTTTTAAGAACTCTAAATATCCTTCTCCTACACCAGCTCTAGTTCTGCTGTAATAATAAGTAATACACATAGGGAAATGACACCACTAGCACTATCAGTACTTTATTCTTTAATTGAGAAAAATTATGAATTCAGCAACATGCTTTTGTAAAAAAACAACAAAAACCACATAAATATGTAAAATAGAATTATAAGGCTTCCTTCACTAGCTGCCATTTCCCAGAGATAACACTGGTAACAGTAAGTTATATCTTTCTAGACTTTTTTTGTACTTGTACCAATTTATATTTATATATTTTTCCTCCCCCACAATAGGATCATTCTTTATCTTAATATTTTGCTATGTCAGTATATATTGTTCTAAGGGTGTGTCTTCTAAAGTGTTATTTTATTCTGGTTTGCATTTATACCCTAAAACTATTCAAAATAATTTTCTTCTTCCAGAGAGAATGGTCAAAATAATGTTTCTTTGTTTTGTAAAGTTAAATATAGTGGTCACAAATTTTCATTTGTCTCTCCTTTTAATTGTTTTTTTAAACTTAGGTTCTAACAAGGCCTACATTTATACCACACATTAATTAGGACTATTTTTATGTTCCAGTCATTTGCTCAAAATCGTACATTGATTTTGTCTGGGAGCTTGAGACTTGAGAGGACTGGTCTAGATCTGCGCTGTCCAACTCTATAGCCACTAGCCACATGTGCTATTGAGAGCTTGAAATATGGCTAGTCCGAATTGAGATGTGCTGTAAGTGTAAAATACACACCAGATTCCAATGATTTAGTACCAAAAGAAGTAAAATATTTTATTAATATTTTTTTGTATTGCTTACCTGTTGAAATTATATGCTGGATATGTTGGGTTAAACTAATGTTATTAATTTATCTGTTTCTTTATGCTTTTTAATGTGGCTAATAGAAAACTTTAAATTATATTTGTGATGGATTATATTTCTACTGGACAGTGCTGGTCTAGATAGCAGAGTATATAAGGAAAAAATGCTTTCATTTTGAAATATATAAACTTGTGTGCTTTTTTATTGTAAACTGCCAGAGAGCTAGTTTGCAGTTTTCATTTTTGGCAGTGATGATCTCAAGGTTTAAATGCGACCACAGAATGTTCTGCAAAATTATTCTGCCATTTTTTCTAGACAGATACAAACTTCATCTTGGTCTGTTTTATGACTTATTTAATCGAAAATAAGCACGTCTTTAATAGAATTTTGTACTTGATTTCAGAATCAAACTGTTTGGCTTCTCCTAAGAAAAGTTTACAACAAAGGTCTATTTTAGGTTTGTGTCTTATCAAAGACTTTCTGGTAGATAATATTTTATTCTCTATATGATTTGAATTTCGGGATTTATATCCAGCAAGAGCTCCAAAGATTAGTCTAGAGCAGTGACTTTCAGCCGCAAGAATTTTTAAAACATATAGTACCTGACTATTTAGTCAGGGGCACTGACCTCTTTTCCCTTAGATTGTCAAAAAAAAAAAATGACAATAGCCAAAACAACTATAGCTGTCTGGTATGTCTTGTATATAGGTCATATAATAGAGTTGCATCTTATTGGTCATCTCACATAATAAGGTGTCTCTTGGTACCAAAAATCATATATATATATCATATATATATATATGATATATATATATAATCATATATATGATATATATATATATATATATACACACACACACACACACATATATATATATGCCTAATATATAAATTGTCCCCAAGGGAGTTTGACCTGGAGTTTGATCGCTTGCTATGACATGCGCTGACCACCAGGGGGCAGCGCAGAATGGAGGCCCCAGTGGCAGCCGGAAGGCCCTGATCAGCCCTGATTGCCGGCCAGGCCTAGGGACCTTACCTGTGCACGAATTTTGCGCACTGGGCCTCTAGTCCTTATATAAAAGTTTAGACACCTGAATTTTTATTTTTTATTTTAGTGGATGTTTATTAAAGCTAGGGGCAATGAAACAAGGAAGGGCTGGGAAAATGAGCCTAGGTTGAGCTGCTTTGGCTCACCGAGAGGGCTTCCTGGTTAAGGGCACATACCTGGGTTGTCAGTTTGCTCCCCAAACGTGGTCAAGGTGCGTACTCAAGGCAATGGTTGATGTGTGTCTCTCACATCAATGTTTCTCCCTCTCTTCCACTTTCTCAAAAGAAATGGAAAAATATCCTCAAGTGAGGATTAAAAAAAAGAAAAAAGACAAGGGGGCCATGGGGACTGGTTCAGGGGTTTGCCTAGGATGAATTGCCACTGCCCATTGCTGCACTGGTTGCAAGCCTCGTGATGTCCCTTAGAGTTTAGGAAATCATGCTTGTGAAGAAAGAAAGAAGGGGGTGGGAAGGCGCAGGCATGCTCCTAGGAGAGAGTGTGCAAGGGCACCTAAATTTTTAAAAAGTCATTTTGAAGCAAAAAAGGGTATTTATTTATTTTGTATGTAAATCAAAGTTGTATCTTACTTTTTTTGTCAGATCAGCAAAATATATATATTTTGGTGTGTCACAGAATTTTAGTAATTAGTTTATGTATGCCATGAGATGAAAAAGGTTGAAAATCACTGGTCTAGAGTTGCAGATACTTAATGGGAATGATAAAGCAAAACATAAATGATGCATGTACAGGATCTTTCTATACCTACCTTTAATAGGGAAATTTAGTTTAACAAAAAGATTCATTTGTTTTTCTGTATAATTTCTAAAGTAATTCTACAACTTTTCATACATCATTTTAAATGAAACTCCAGTATAAGTAAATTTTAATTGTTTAATAGAGTTTAACACATGAATTTAATGATATACTATCAGTATAAGATTATACTACCTATTTATAGTGTCTGTAGAAAAGATTGCAAGACATTCAGTATCTGAGAAAGAAAATCAATCAGAATATAAAATCTGATTTTAACTTAAATTTTTTTTAGAGTTTTATTAATCAAGATAAAGGAAAAGAAACAGAAGATGAAGATAAATCAGAATCATTTATGCAGAAATATGAGCAAAAAATCAGACATTTTGGTAAGTCCACTGTTTGAATTACCTTCTATAACATCTATTATTATATAACTAGAGGCCCAGTGCACGAAATTCATGCACAGTGTGGTGGGGGTTCGGGGGAGTCCCTCAGCCTGGCCTGTACTCTCTCCAATCCAGGACCCCTCGGGGGATGTCCGACTGCGGTTTAGGCCTGATCCCGCAGTTGGACATTCCTCTCACAATCCAAGACCACTGGCTCCTAACCCTTGCCTGCCTGCCTGATCGCCCCTTACCACTCTGCCTGCCTGCTGACCTGATCGCCCCCAACTGCCTCCCCTGCCACCCTGATCGCCCCCAACTGCCCCCCCTGCCATCCTAATTGTCCCCAACTGCCCCCCCTGCCGGCCTGATCCCCCTAACTGCTCTTCCCTGATGGTCTGCTTGCCCCCAGCTGTTCTCCCCTGCTGGCCTGATCACCCCTAATTGCCTCTGCCTCAGCCCCATCACCATGGCTTTGTCTTGAAGGACGTCCAGAAGATCTCTGGAAGGTCTCCTGGTCAAATTAGCATAATACTCTTTTATTAGTATAGATACTACCCTATAGTCTTTATTTACTCCACATCCTCTTTCCATTCCCCAGCTAGTCTTTGCTTTATCTTTTTCCTCTTTGCTTCCTTGGTATCTGGTTATAGGACTAGCTTTTATCCCCCCACCTCTCTAGGTTTTAGATACGATATTATATAATTCAAGCAGGTCCTTGAGTTGTTATTCAGATAAATATAGTAATAGAAATATGTATACAAAGAACTGAAAAATAGTTTTCTTTGTAGGGGAAAAGCGTTACGATAGGGATTAATGTAAGTGAAGGCTTCACAGAGGAGGTAACAGCTGAACTGGATTATGAGGAACACGTAGGAGTTATCCATATAGATAAGGAAGCAAAGCAACAGCACATGCAAAGACACAGTTGGGAAGCAGCATGTTGTTGTAAGATTTATAAGCAGTGTGATACTGCTGAAGTAAAAATGCCACTCAGAAGTGTTAGGAGTTAAGCTTCAAGTCATGTTTTTTTATCCCAAGTAATATGTTCATTTAGTAAACATAGTTTTTATTTGTAGTATATTAATACGATTTTTAAATGGCATTTTGAGATCTCTTTCCTATTGGTGTCCCCTCCCCCAAAAGTATTTAGAATTTCATTCGTCCTCAACTATGTCATGGCAATAGATACTTTAGATTTTTTCCTTCTTTTTATGCAGTTTAATCATAAAATACTCATTTCCTCATACTTTTTATTTAAAAATATAAGCTGTGTGTTCTGTTTAATTCAAACATAGTATCTGAAAAAGTGAAGTTTATTGTTATATATGTTATTATTCTGGTATCATTTATAATAGAAAGAAAAGGATAAACAGTCCTCCCTTGGTTAGATATTAAAATTTGTAAATGAGTAGAGCCCAGGTCATAAGGATAAAAAGCAAAATTTTTGTAAGTCTTAGTTGTGATAATGTGAGTTGTCACTCACACCTCCAGTTCTCTTCCTAGGCCTATGTATTCTGCTGTAGGAAACAGTACCGTATATTGCTTGCTCTTTCAGAGCATGGCTGCATCTGGTAGAAGAGCATCCCTCAGGTGTCACCAGCTGACATGTTAGAGGCGAGTTGCTTTGGAGCCATGTAAAACCAGCCAGTGTGAAATAGTTCCCTCACTTTTGCTGTAAACTTGGTCAGAAGCAATATTATGTGGGAAAATATCTCAACCTTACAAGGTGTAATAACCCACCTGGCACTATAACTGTATGTGTCTTCAGTAAAACATTTCACATTCAGTAAACCTGGTGTTTCTTGATAGTGATGTTCCTAATACCAGTGAATTTCACAAGCCCATTGCCTTCATTTTTCACTGGATCAGTAAGTAATGTGGTAGGGGATAGAAGTCATTTAGTAAGACCACAGATGTATTACTGATAGAAGAATGGAAGGAGAGAAGGCATTACCAGATCTAGAATGGGCTTGTTGAAGTGAGGAACCAGTGGTTCCTCCGAGATTCACTGATTTCTGCTACTGGTTTTCATTGGCTATCCTGGAATATTGATGGGGAGATCCCAGGCTGTTGAATCTCTGCATAATCTCATCTGCCATCATGACCCCTTAGTTTATAAAATACTGTGTAAGCAGTGAGATGACTGATAATGGTTGTCATAACATTCACAAATGATTAATAAACAATTGTTTTGCCATTGTATGTGTGGGCTTCCAAGTGTCTCATCCTATAATACTAACCAGAGCCATACTGTCTTCAAAGCCAATCAGACTTTATAGCCACTCACGGATTCACATTGTGCCTGTTTTTTAGTGGAAATGCACATTGACTTTTCATGTTGAAAGAGATAGCCTGCTTGCTATAGCCCATTGGATCCTCCAGAAATGTACTAAGATTGTAGGCTCCCCCAAATTTCCTGTGTTTTATTTCCAGCTTTCTGGCATGTTTATATCTTACCAAGACATCTGGGATACCTGCTACTTCCGCTCACCAAGTTCCATCAGTGTGAAGTAGACCAATTTACAGTTATGTGGAATGATGAGATAACAAAGTCCCTGTGAACTAAATTGTAGCACAGAGTTGATAGAGACCTGAGGCAAGACAATGAAAGTTTAATGCTGTCCCTGCTGGTGAAAGCAAATGTTTCTGGTGGTGTTTGCTTAATGTGGTAAAGGAAAAAAATTTGTCAGAATGATAATATTGATATACTTCTTTGAAGTAAACACATCTGGAATAGCAATTGTGATTAAAGCTTCCAACTGTAGGTTTTCCAAACTTGCATTGCATTCCAAACTTTCGGAAGACATGGGCCTGGTACATGGGACGCTATAAAGGGCTACAGAGGCTTTCACACCAGTTCTTCTCTGTGGTCTCATGTGCAATTAAAACATTTGTCCTAACTTTCCCTAATAGTATTTGTTGACTATCTTTCTTATGTTGCTTTTAACGTTATAACTAGATGGAATTTGCCATCTGATGATAAATAGTACAACCATATTATGGAGTACTGTGAGGCACTGAAATCTTGATTATTATTTTCCTCCTGCATTTGTACTTAATCTAGTAATCCATGCTTTATAAATATAAATATAAATATAAAAATATCAATTTAGAAACAAAATCTATTTTCTAGGACAAATTTTACAAAAGTTTTATTCAAAGTTATATGAATCTTTGACATTACTGTCTTTATGATCAGCAGAACTGCTTTTTGATGATCTAACACAGTTTTCAATGGCTCATCTGTTGACTTCCAGCCAAATTTAGCTATGATTCAGCAATTTTTGAATCTATGTAGGATGTTGTCACTGGGAATTTTATCAAAAGCTGTGAAAAAGAAAAGAAAAAAGCTGTAAACATTTGCATAAATACTATGATGAGATTTTTTTCAGTGACACCGAAGGTTTATAGTCACAGTCTGTTCAATGACATCAGTTAGCTATCGCTTTCAAGCATGTCAATATCCTATTTTTGAAAAATATTTAATATCAAGTACTCTTGAATACAATGTGAAGTGAAATGAGCAGAAAATAAATATGGAGGATATAATTCTAATTTTGTTTCTTTGAAAGTCATCCTATATAATAAAAGCCTAATATGCGAAGTGTCCAACCATTTGTTCGACCAATCACTATGACGTGCACTGACCACCAGGGTCCAGACACTCCGACCAGTAGGTTAGCTTGCTGCTGGGATCCAGCCAATCGGGACTGGGCGAGATGGGCCGGACACACCCAGGAGCCCTCCCACAGTCCCTCCCCGGTCCCAATCATGCACTGGTTGGGTCCCTCAGCCTGACCTGCACCCTCTCGCAATTTGGGACCCCTTGGGGGATTGTCCACAGGCCAGGCTGAGGGACCCCACCAGTGCACGAATCTGTGCACCAGGCCTCTAGTTAAAAAATAAGCCCAGAAGGAAATACATAAAAATGTTAACATTAATTATCACTTAGAGAATTGCAGATAATTTTTATCTCCTGGATTTTTCAAATTCTTCACAATAAATATACTTTATATAATCTGAAAAAGAAATATTTAGAAGGTTTTATAGTAAGAAATCAAGGATGGTTTAACATTAGAAAACTCATTAATATGATTCACCGTATTAACAGACTATAATAGTATAACCACAAGATTTAGTGAACAATTTGTTATAGGAAGAATAGAAATGTCAGAGAAATTTCTAGAATGTTTAATTGGGTAATGGAGCCTAGGAAGCACTGTAGATGGTAGGGAAAAACTAATGGGTTTGGTTTCAAATAAAATGAGTTTATGTGCAGGCATGTAGGTAGAAATAATTGTCTGGTGGTAGGTGATTGGGAATAAAGGAGACCTGTGGCTCAGGAAGTATAGAAAAAAAGTCATGTATCTTTCATTAAGAAATTCACAACCTAGTTGGGAGATTTTAGCACATAGAAAAATTAAGATAGTGAGTATAATTTGAAGGATTAAAATTTTTATTATGAGTATAATGTAAAAAGGAAACGGAAATTATCAAGATTATATATTTGAGGGACTGTGTTAAGAATCAGTTGGACTATTAAAAGCTGATGGATGGATTGGGATTTAGATGTTTACCAGGAAAATTTAAAGGTGAAATTATTTTAAACTATTTTAATTTCTCAAAGTAAGGTTTTTCAGGTATCCAGATAAATTGGTTGGCTAGTTTAAATGACTAGATTATCCTTAATCAAAGGATTAGTTTACTATTTGATGAATGAATTGTTCATATTGTGTGAATATTATCAGTGTTTACTCTGTCAGACACTGTTTTAAGTGCTCTAATATGTATTGATTAATCCACACAAAAATCCTGTAAGTTACTATTTTTAGCCCTATCATAATAATAAAAGGCCAAGAGGCGTCACAGCCAAAACGACCAAACAACCAGTCACCATGAGGTGCATGGAGCACCTCACGCCCCCCTCCCCCCCACCTTTGGCCCACAGGCTCCAATCGCAGCAAGGTGGACGGGGCTGCGCAATATCGCCGCTGGGCCTCTAGTTTTACATAAGAGAAAATGGAGGCCTAGAGGTATAAAGGAACTTGTCCAAGGTGTAGTAAATGGCCAGTATTTGAGCCAAAGCAGGTTAGCCTTAGATTCTGTTTTCTTAGCTATCATGCTAGATTGTGTTACTCTCCATTTGTTTATAAATTCCAAAATAACATTAGCACTTTCAGGTATGTTCTGTTCCACTAAGGCATTGATTCTATTGATATATTTGTTCAAGATTCCACACTCTCCCCACAAAGGTCTATATGGAATACCTATAACCTAACTTATAATTTTGTAATAATTGGGTGTACTTTTTGTTGTTAATCCTCACCTGAGGATATTTTTCCATTGATTTTTAGAGAGAGTGGAAGGGAGAGGGAGAGACAGAGAGAAACATCAATATGAGAAAGACACGTCGATTGGTTGCCTCTTGCACACACCCCTACCAGGGCCAGGGAACCTGCGGCCAAGGTACATACCCTTGACCAGAATCAAACCCAGGACCCTTCAGTACGCGGGCCGACACTCTATTCACTGAGCCAAACCAGCTGGGGCTGGGTATACTTTTTTTTTTTTTTAATATATATTTTTATTGATTTCAGAGAGGAAGGGAGAGGGAGAGCTAGAAAAATCAATGATGAGAGAGAATCATTGATTGGCTGCCTCCTGCACACCCCACACGGGGGATCGAGTGGCAACTCAGGCATGTACCCTGACCGGGAATCAAACCGTGACCTCCAGGTTCTAAGGTTGACACTCAACCACTGAGCCATGTTGGCCGGGCTGGGTATATATTTTTTAAATCAAGTCATGGCAAGTATTCCTCAGATAAAGAAAAGCTATGGTCAACTTCAAGGGTTAATTTTGTCTTGGGAGTATGGGTGGAAAGAGATCAACCAATGAACTTCTATGCATATACAGTATACATAACCTATGAACACAGACAATGGGGTGGTGAGGGCCTTGAGGGGGATGGGAGTGGGCTGGAAGAGGTTAATGGGGGAGAAAGAAGGACCTATGTAATACTTTCAACAACAAAAAATTTTAAAAAAAAAAATAACATTAAAATTATTGTTTAAACATTCAATGGTACCCTTCTTCATGGCCCCTACAAGTGTCACTAACCCTTTCATATTATCTTGCCTGCAAAAGAAACCAAAATGGATAGGATTTTGGTGCTTCAGTGAGTCATTATGCTGCCATGGAGAAGTAAACAGGAGAACAATGCCCTCTCTATGGATAGTAGATAGAGTTGAAAATATTGCCTCTTCAGAAATGTCACAGAGCTAAGATAAAACTGCTTTATAGGATTTATTTTATGACTTCAGGTATAAGCAATAAGGATTATGCTTCCTTTAGATATGATCCTCAAAAGTTATTAAGTTCTTTAATTACAGTTTGAGAAGTAGTTTCAAACAACTTCTATGGTTATTCTGCTTCTCAGAATTGAAAATGACGTAATCACTGTATCCAGAATGTTGAGTAAATAATGATAAAACTTGTAAAACTCTTTATAAGAAAATGCTAAAATGCTTTTTCCCCTGTGTTTTTTAAATGAAGACAAATTAATCACTTATTTTCAATTGATTCCCATGTTGCTAAAGGTGTATTTCTTTTTTTCTTTTTATTTAAAATATATTTTATTGATTTTTTACAGAGAGGAAGGGAGAGAGATAGAGAGCTAGAAACATCGATGAGAGAGAAACATCGATTAGCTGCCTCCTGCACAACTCCTACTGGGGATGTGCCCGCAACCCAGGTACATGCCCCCGACCGGAATCGAACCCGGGACCCTTCAGTCCGCAGGCCGACGCTCTATCCACTGAGCCAAACCGGCTTCGGCTAAAGGTGTATTTCTCAGTAAGACATAGGTCTTCAGTTTTGTTCTTCCTTGTGTTCTAATGTGGAACTTTAATATATGGAAGTTCATTTTGTGTCTAGAGCAGCAGTTCTCAACCTGTGGGTCGCGACCCCTTTGGGGGTCGAACGACCCTTTCACAGGTGTTGCCTAAGACCATCAGAAAACACATATATAATTACATATTGTTTTTGTGATTAATCACTATGCTTTATGTTCAATGTGTAACAATGAAAATACATCCTGCATATCAGATATTTACATTATGATTCATAACAGTAGCAAAATTACAGTTATGAAGTAGCAATGAAAATAATTTTATGGTTGGGGGTCACCACAACATGAGGAACTGTACTAAAAGGTCGCGGCATTAGAAGGTTGAGAACCACTGGTCTAGAGGAAGGATTTACTGCCAAACTATTAAGACAGCTTAATAAAATTTTCATGATGATTCAGTAACATCCAGACTTCCTTGGATGAGTCTAAAGCACTAAATATAACTATGTTATACTTAATTTATTCAAATATAAAGCTGACTGGACAGAGTTAAATAAAAACAACACTTTACTGGTTCCATGATCACTTGGGTGATACTGACTTTTTGACTAAATTTCGTATTAATTTGAATAAAGATGAAGTTGCACCTTAAGTAGTATTTGGCTTAGAACTTCAGTTTGATATTTGAAGCAAAGTGGCAGCCATTTGCAAATATGCTTAACTGATTTTTAAAAGATTTTGTTTTCTGTGTATACAAACAGAATGACTAAATAGTTAACATGATTAAAATATTTAAAGTATATTGTTTGTTTTTTTTAATATGTTTTTATTGATTTTAAAGAGAAGGGAAGGGAGCGGGGTAGACGGATATGAACATTAATGAGAGAAACATTCGTCAGTTGTCTCCTTGCACGCCCCCTACTGGGGATTAAGCTCTGACCAGAAATCAAACTGGTGACCTCTTGGTTCGTGGTTCTATAGCCACCTGAGCTGGGCTAAAGTATATTGTTTTTATAAAACTGACTGGATTAGTTTCCCATGCTGTCAACATTTTACCATATCATCTTAGACATTTTTTAATTAGAATGTAGCTTTTCTGAACCTCCTACTAATTCTTTGTTTGCTAAGTGTAGTTTCTTGAGGTTTTGCTGTCTTTTTCATCTTTCCAATAGAAAAAATTATATTCTGTGACTAAATAATGTTGAGTCTCCTAAAATCATCTTTTTTTTACTAGATGACCAGCCATCTCACTTTGCCCTGGACTTCGGGCATATACCCCCAGATATAGGAGTTTTGGCATTAAATCAATCACTCAGCTTAAGTCTGACTAATTATCTGGAAAAAAAACAAAAACACCTTTCTGTGAATTTTGGAAGCTATTTCCAATATACTGCATATTGCTTTAAAAGAATTTTATCCCTCTTCATTTGCTCTTTTATATGACATATTGCTGTGGTAATATGAATCATCTTTAAAGATAATCATTTTAAAATACCATTGTTTCACTTATAAGAAGAAAGTATTTGATATTCATGGTTTAATTCTTTTTTTACAGGTATGTTGAGTCGATGGGATGATAGTCAGAGATTTTTATCTGACCATCCATATCTTGTATGTGAAGAAACTGCTAAATATCTTATTTTATGGTGTTTTCATTTAGAAGCTGAACAGGTATCGTGAACTTTAAATTTCTGGGAATCTTAGGGGAATTCTGATGTACTTCTTTGTTTTTTAATATTACTTTAAAATAAGAGGGTCATTAAATAGAATTACGCTTTTTGTTTTTGCTTTCAGATCTACTTGAATTACTGTGGGGATTTTTTTTTTTAGTTATTTCAGTTGGCACCTGGAAATCTTTTTCTAGTGTGCCTCCCCTGGGCCCCCATCTCTCTTGTTCCCATATGCTGTAAACCTTTTAAAATATATTTCCAGAGGTATTTCTTATTTTAATCTATTTATTTTCAGAAAGGGGCTCTAATGGAACAAATAGCACATCAAGCTGTTGTAATGCAATTTATTATGGAAATGGCCAAAAACTGTAATGTGGATCCAAGAGGGTGTTTTCGTTTATTTTTCCAGAAAGCCAAAGTAAGTAGCTATTTGGTATTACAAATGGGAATGTTAGGCCTTAGCTGAGACCTCTTTGATCAATATACATCAAAGGAAGCCATTCAGCCAGGATGCCACAGACTAAATTCTGTAGATTTTATGGTGGAAAGAAAAATTATATTGCTGATTTTATGCTAATTTTACACGTGTATGTATTCAGGAAAATTGGAATATTCCTTCATCCAGTAAATATTGAGTATTAATGCAAAAGCATAGCTGTTTAAGAGGCTAAAGATACAGTGTAGAATGAAATAGATACAGATAAGTCCATGTTTAGAACTTAAAGTTTAATGAGATGTCAGACTTTTGTAATGAAAAAATAGGAAACAACCTAAAAAATGCAACAAAGAGGAATGGCTAAAAACAAACTGGTACATAGAATATTAGGCAGCCACTAAAATTATATTTTGAAGAATTTTTAATCTGAGATAATGCTTTGCTATAAAGTCAGAAGAAGTGATACATATTTATGTTGGCCATGTTAAAGAAAAATAGATATGTCTAGAAAGATTAAGTATCATTTCACACTCACTAGATTAGTAAATTAGCAAATTGTACAAGAAATAGACCAATAAGAATTTGCATTCACTGCCTGTGAGAATATAAATTGCTACAACCACCTTGGAACTTTTCCTTGTAAAGTTGAACAAATACTCTTGCCCAGAAATTCTCCTAGGTATATATCCTAGAGAACAGATTTCTCAACATGTAGTCCAGGGACACTCATGGGTTTTTAGTAGTAATAGGCTTTGAGGAGGCCCAGGGTAAAAACTGTCGTTATAATAATACTAAGATGTTATTTGCCATTTTCACTCTCATGAGTGCAGCAGAGATTGATTCAGAAGCAGATGTGGGAATCTAGCTATCTTCTATTAAGCCAGACTTCTCACAAATTTTTTTTGTTTGTTTTGGAAATTGTTTTGTTTTGTTTTTAATCCTCACCCGCAGATATTTTTTTCATTGATTTTTAGAGAGAGGAAGTGAGGAAGGAGAGCGAAATAAAAGGGAGGGAGGTGCCTTAGATGTTTTGGCTCCGTGGTCTGTAGAGCCTTGGCCTGTGGACTGAAGGGTCCCAGGTTTGATTCCGGTCAAGGGCACATGCCTGGGTTGCAGGCTCCAGTAGGGGGCGTGCAGGAGGCAGCTGATCAATGATTCTCATCATTGATGTTTCTATCTCTCTCTCCCTCTCCTTTCCTCTCTGAAATCAATAAAAATATATTTTTTTTTTAAAAGAAAGAAAGGTAGGGAGGAAGAGGAGAGAGACAAACTTTGATGTGAGAAAGACCCATCGGGGAACCAGTAACTGAAGTACATGCCCTTGACTGGGAATCGAACCCTCAACCCTTAGGTCCACAGGCTGATGCTCTAACCACTGAGGAACCAGGCCAGGGCAGTTTAAAAAAAAAATAAAAACATAAAGGTTAACATGTAATAAGTTTGTTACTGTTATGTTTTAGTTAATATTTTTTAAATTCTTCACTTTTAATTTCTAACATAGTAAATATTAATAGAATTAGCTCATATAAACAGGAGCTCTTTAGGTTCCTCAGTAATTTTCAATAGTATGAAGTCCTGAGACCATAAAGTTTGACAATTGTTGCCTTAGAGAAACTTGAATAGATGTGCACTAGCAGAATTGTTTATAGCAGAATTGTTCATAACAGCAAAAAGCCTGGGAACAACCCAGATGTCTGTTAACAGTAGAATGAGCCAGCATCAGTGCGAATAAAAAGCAAGAAAGTAAAAACAGGCTACAGAATGATGATATATCTAGTTCAAAAACAAGCAGAACTAAACAATATATTGTTACGATACACATAGATAAGCAGTAAAACTAAAGAGGTATAGGAGTAATGAAGACAAATCACAATAATGGTAACCTCAGAGAGAGAGAGTGGGTATGCTTTTGGGAACTGATTTTAAGGTACTAAATAGCAATGATCTATTTCCTAATTTGTGTTACGTATATAGTGGGTTTTGCCCAATAAACTATACATATATTTTAACATGCTCTTGCACACATGGCACATTTAGTATACATAATTAGAAGTTAGAAGGAAATATACCAAAAGTTTAACTTTGATTATACGTGGGTGGTGGAATTATGATTTTTTTAATGAACATATTTCCTTTTATAAATTAAAGATGCCATTGTATTTTAAATTAAAAAGAATATATTAAGATGGTGGTAGTCCTACCTTAAATGTTCTAAACTCTTCTAAAGTGTAACCTAAATGGGAAATTTCCCCAAAATAGTAGAGTTTTAATGAGTAAGTGATTGAGTTGGTATTTTAGCTAGGTTTCTGATGACTATTCTAAAATTTCACTTATCACATAGGCATCAAAAAAATTTTTTTTCTTTTTTATCTTGCATTAATGGCTATGTTTGAACTTGTGCTTAATAGGATAATGGAACATAGCCACACTATGTATATTCTTTGAAATTTAATTTGACAGAATTGAACTGAAAGACACTGAAGTCTTTAGATCTTAACACTGTTCATAATAATTTTTTAAATTAAAGAATAACTTTCATGGGTGCTTACTTTGTGCCAGGTACTATTATAAGCACTTTTCATGGATTAACTTCTTAAATCCTCATAACATTTTATGAGGCTTATTCTCTTTTATAAGTGAGGAAATTAGCATAGAAGAATTAAGTAAGTGACCTATAGGTTACTTTAATAAAAATCAGTCAAATCTCTCTAGATCTAAATCCCTAGGTCTTAGGCATGCAGGAAGACTAGCAATTGTGTTACTTGATTCCTTTAATAGTTTATTTATTTATTTATTTTTTCTTCAAATATTTCTTTAATTCATCTCAGTTTATCTGCTCCCTAGTTTTGAGGTACTTTGTTTATATTCTTTTGTAGTATCAGTTGTTAAGTTGCCTTTAATTTTCACCATCTTAGTTCTCATAACTAAGATGAGGAAAATAAGGAGTGCATTTTTCTTTTTCTTTTTTTTTTATTTTATTAAATCTTTATTGTTCAGATTATTACATTTGTTCCTCTTTTTCCCCCCATAACTCCCCTCCTCCCAGTTCCCGCCCCACCCTCCGCCCTCACTCCCCACCCACTGTCCTCATCCATAGGTGCACGATTTTTGTCCAGTCTCTTCCCGCATCTCCCACACCCCTTTCCCCCCCAAGAATAATCAGTCCATTCCCTTTCTATGTCCCTGATTCTATTATGATCACCAGATTATTTATTCACTTGATTCTTAGATTCACTTGTTGATAGATGCATGTTTGTTGTTCATAATTTGTATCTTTACCTTTTTCTTCTTCTTCCTCTTCTTAGAGGATACCTTTCAGCATTTCATATAATACTGGTTTGGTGGTGATGAACTCCTTTAGCTTTTCCCTATCTGTGAAGCTCTTTATCTGACCTTCAGTTCTGAATGATAGCTTTGCTGGATAAAGTAATCTTGGTTGTAGGTTCTTGGTATTCATCACTTTGAATATTTCTTGCCATTCCCTTCTGGCCTGCAAAGTTTCTGTTGAGAAATCAGCTGACAGTCGTATGGGTATTCCCTTGTAGGTAACTGAGTTTCTTTCTCTTGCTGCTTTTAAGATTCTCTCTTTGTCTTTTGCTCTTGGCATTTTAATGATGATGTGTCTTGGTGTGGTCCTCTTTGGATTCCTTTTGTTTGGGGTTCTCTGCGCTTCCTGGACCTGTAGGTCTATTTCTTTCACCAGGTGGGGGAAGTTTTCTGTCCTTATTTCTTCAAATAGGTTTTCAATATCTTGCTCTCTCTCTTCTTCTGGCACCCCTATAATTCTGATGTTGGTACGCTTGAAGCTGTCCCAGAGGCTCCTTACACTATCTTCGTATCCGGATTCTTTTTTCATTTTGCTTTTCTGGTTGGGTGTTTTTTGCTTTTTCGCATTTCAAACCTTTGCCTTGATTCTTGCGTTCCTCTGGTCTGCTCTTGGGAGTCTGTATAGTATTTGTTATTTCAGTCCATGTATGCTTAATTTCTAGTTGGTTCTTTATCATAACATCCAGCGTCTCATTAGATTTCTTGAAGATCTCACTACATTTATCGGCGGCTTCTAGACAGTTCTTAAGAGACCTTAAAAGTGTGGTTCTGAACTCAATATCCTCCATTGACAGTTTTGTCCTGTTTCTTTGTCTCCGCATTTTTTATGCTTTCTTGGTGCACCCCCTAGTGGTCTTTGTGCGCAGTCTTGTTGTAGATAAGCCTTGATTGTTGTCGGCAATACCGGGGGTGATTTGACCTCCAGGCTAACTGGCTATCAATAGTTTATTGCATAACAATTTCAGAAAGATTATTTTGGGGATATAAAGACTAACATTCCATATGTCCACACAAGTACCATATATTGGCCAAAGTGAAATGCTGTAATATACTTAAATAATTCTAAATTTGTAAAAAGATAGAATGGCAGCATAGAACATTTTCTGCATTATCTGTATAGATACTGATGTTAATAACTAATCCACAGGTTTTAATCTAGTTACACAACGTAAACTACATTTTAAAAAATATAGCATTAACCTGCTGGTGTGGCTCAGTGGTTGAGCATCGATCCAGGAACTAAGAGGTTGCTGGTTCGATTCCTGGTCAGAGCATATATCCAGGTTGTGGGCTCAATCCCCAGTAGGGGTGTGTGCCAGAGGCAGCCAATTGATGATGTTCCTCTCTCATTGATGTTTCTATCTCTCTATCCGTCTCCCTTCCTCTCTCTCTCTCTCTCTCTAAATAAAAACATATTTTTAAAGATAGCATTGCAGACAAATGGGCCCAGTGACATTAAGGAATGAGACTGACAAAAATCTCTTCCACCACTTGAACTTAAAGCCTGTGTTCTGTTAGTGTAGAGTCAGCACTGTGTAATTCTTGATCTGCATTGGAAACATTTATAAATGGAGGCTATTTCCAACAGGATATTTTGTATTGGGAATTTTGCTTATATTATACCTCATTAAACTCATTGTACTTTTCTCTTTCTGTAATGTCAGAAAAAAGGTACTTGCTTAACTAAAACACTAAAATATTTCCATAATGAAATTGTGTGTTGTGTCTTACTTGGTTTTCATGACTTTTAGAGATAAGGAGTATAGAATCAGAGAATCACTAGAAACAGGTAATAGTGTCCCCTTATTATTTGGTGGAGAATTATAAGGTTTTTAAGAGTATTCCTTGATTGTTGCTTGGCAATGGGAAGAGGAGAGAAGAATGAGAGAATAAATTAGGACTATTTTGAATCCTGTCAAGAATTCAGATAAATCAAGGGAAAAACAGAAAAAAGCCTACTTGCTTTTGTTATATTTGTGTATGTTTAAAGAGGGATCGTTTATTAGTTTGTTTTATAAAACGGTAAGTTTTCACAAATCTAACAGGGAACTTGGTGGTTTCTACTTTTAAACTATTCACCTCATCTTTACTTCCTGTATTCCAGACCTAATAGATGCTTGTTAGAATTTACTGTGTGGTCTAGAAGTCTTCAAAAACAGTCTTTATATTGTGTTTTCTAGGCAGAGGAAGAAGGTTATTTTGAAGCATTCAAAAACGAACTTGAAGCTTTCAAATCAAGAGTCAGACTTTATTCTCAATCACCAAGTTTTCAACCTATGACAGTTCAGAATCATGTTCTCCATTCTGATGTTGGATCTATAGGTTTATTAGAATCCTTACCACAGGTAAGTTGGAAAAGCAAATGTTTATTTATAAATGTATAGTTCACATAATTTTTGTTCTTTTAGACTATTCTTTCTTCTTATATGTAATATAGGTGTGGCCATTTTTTTAAATATGGTTTTTTATTTATTTCAGAGAGGAAGAAAGAGATAAAAATATCAATGATGAGAGAGAATCATTGATCAGCTGCCTCCTGCACACCTCCTACTGGGGATTGAGCCCGCAACCTAGGCATGTGCCCTGATAGGGAATCAATCTGTGACCTCCTGGTTCATAAGTTGCCACTCAACCATTAAGCCATGCAGGCCAGGCTAGGCGTGACCATTCTAAATATTCTTACCTCAGAAGAGAACATGGAGTTACATTTCATGCCATGTTTTGGCACTAAATCTCTTCCATGTCTTCGGTATTTAAAGAGACACCAAATTCTACTCTTTTAAAATAGAAGAGATGAGTTGTACCTAAGCACAACTTCAGGGCAAGTGTTAGCTATTGATCATTCTTAAGGGCAAGTGTTAGCTATTTATCATTTCAATCATAAACTTCTCAAGATAGCTCTGAGAAACATTTTTTTTGTGAGTAGATCTATACTGTTTAAGAATTTATTGAAGTGAATTAGGTTCAAAGCATACATCTAGTTGGCAACCAAGGTGTTGCATGAGTTTATTTAGTATTGCTAATTGTTGATGTTGCCTACCAGGTGTAACATTTTTAATCCACAATAACATAGCTTATGCTAAGCTGTTCTTTCTGATAATATAGGCCACTTGTTTGAGCTTCTGTGAAGTTGGCTGTTAGATCAACCATGTCACTAACATTTATGTCAAAAAGAAGAGGAGGTTAGACTCCCTATCTGCCTAGGATTGTGATTTTAAATTATCATTAGAAAGTTGATGCTCATTTTGACTTTAGTAGGATTTTAATTGAGCCCAGTAATCTCTCATTTCCAGGTCCCAAGATTTTAAGGCCAGCTTTAGCTTAAAGTTTAGTCTGTTGCCTACACAGTGAAAAGGAAATTCTCATTCAGAAGACAATGTGAGGAGAGTCCTGTGTTTATTTTTAAATTTCATAAAGCAGGTATTGAGATTTTCAATATCTTGACCTTATGTCTCTATAATTTTACCATTTCAGTTGTCACATGTATTGTAAAACAAAGGGACAATTTAGGAAAGCAATTGGTCACATTTAGGTCAGCCAAAAATGTTATTCTGAAGGATGGAAATAATCAGAATCTGACTTTTAAATAATTAGTTATGTTACCCATAGTTAAACAAGTAATATTCCCCCTTGATTTGTCCCATGAATTATCTCTTATTGCTGTTTAAATATAGTGATGATTTTCTCTTCATTTCCTTGAGCCCACAGGGAAATAGTCTTTCTAAGGTAATTTTATGACTAAGTCACTGTCAAGTTCAATGTAGAAACTTAAAATTAAGAAGTCACATAATGAATGTAAAGAAAAAAAATTTTTGAAGGATATCATTGATTCTAACATAAGAGGGAAAGATACATGTTAAAATATCATGAGATATTATATTACCCAAAAGTTACTTCCAGTTTGAGAGAAGTAAGTTCTTGTTCTATGTATCAAATAGCAACTAAGATCTGCTGCTAGGTATCCCTTGGCAGTAATTTTGACTGAGGACCTGGGCCTATACAATTTTGACAGTTTTGAATTGCTGACATTATCAGGGTTATTTAGATTTAATTCATCATGCTGGGAGAAGAGCATCCCAGTTTACTCCTTCTGAGGGAGAGAAGGGCTGGATAAGATTTCAGCACAGGACTGTCAACTGGTGAGGGAAATATGATGAGAGGCAACCTGTGGGGCTAAGTTGTCGGCTGAGAGAAGATTTGGAAGAAAAGCTTACCATAAAACACCCCATTTTTATTATATCAGTTTATAGGTTGCAAAACACTATTATATGTTGTTTCACTTAATGATCTCAAAAGCCCTATGATTCTTCTTCATTCATATTATGGATAAATAAACTGTGGAGAATTAAGTAATTTGCCTGAAGTCAATACAGTAAATGATAGAGCTAATATTCTAATCCTGGATTTCTATCCTACTTCACTGCTCATTCATCCATACCATAATTGTTGTTGAATCATATACAAGAATGGGAAGAACTGGTCATTGGGACAAGAGATATGTTGAGAACGTTACTAGATGAGAATATGGGGTAATCAGTGGAATTTAAGTATAGATTATGGTTAGGTGTACACAGTTCCTAGGAAGATGGGTTAGATGAGTTCTGGAGAAACTTCTTAGCCAACTCTCAAGGACAACTGGAGCCTGGTCTTAAAAGAGACTTCTGTTCTGAAGAACTTAGGAATTGGATCTTAGCATTCTATTTCTGTAGAGAGTGAGTAATGTAATGCGAGTATTAATAATTTTTATACAATTTAAACTTAGGTAACACTTTAGCTTTTAATTAAATATATTTTTATTGCTTTCAGAGAGGAAGGAAGAGGGAGAGAGAGTTAGAAACATCAATGACGAGAGTCATTGATCGGCTGCCTCGTGCATGCTCCCCACCAGGGACCTAGCCCGCAACCCAGGCATGCACCCTTGACCGGAATTGAACCTGGGACCCTTCTGCCACAGGCCGACACTCTATCCACTGAGCCAAACCGGCCAGGGCTAATTTCATTTTTTAGATTGATAACAATCTTGAGAAATAAGCCAAATATTTTTGTTTGAGTAAACTAAAACAAGGCCTCTTGATAAAGAAATATGTAATAGTTACTATTAGGCTTATCCTATATGCTAGCTTTTAATTCTATTAAGTTGTGATAAATTATTTTCTCTCTGAGGTTTGCATTAAGTGATAGAGGCAGGACTGGGGTTCAATGTTTAGTATTACACACCTCAGTCAGTTATTAGTGCCACTTCCTTCATAAAGACCTGATTGGGAATAATCCAACTTATGCTAGCTTTTTTACTTTTAAAGTAAAAAAATCACAAAGTATTGTATTTTTTTAACATGTATTTTTATTGATTTCAAAGAGCAAGGGAGAAGGAGAGAGATTTGGAAACATCAAAGATGAGAGAATCATTGATAGGCTGCCTCCTGCATGCCCCCTACTGGGGATTGAGCCCGCAACCCTGGCATGTGCCCTTTTTAAAAAATATATATTTTATTGATTTTTTACAGAGAGGAGGGGAGAGGGATAGAGAGTTAGAAATATCGACAAGAGAGAACCATTGATCAGCTGCCTCCTGCACACTCCCTACTGAGGATGTGCCTGCAACCAAGGTACATGCCCTTGACCAGAATCGAACCTGGGACCCTTCAGTCTGCAGGCCGATGCTCTATCCACTGAGCCAAACCGGTTAGGGCTGGCATGTGCCCTTGACCAGAATTGAACCCGGGACCCTTCAGTCCGTAGGCTGAAGCTCTATCCTCTGAGCCAAACCAGCTAGGGCCAAGTATTGTATTTTTACTTAGAGGATCTTTTGAAAACCTGCCTCCCTATGGGATAGGGAGGTTTGAGACATCTATCCCCTATTTGGACTATTTTCCTCACTGGTGTTTATTAAATTAAATCAATGAAACTAGGTGATAGGTAGTAAAACTTTTAAGTTGCTGGCAGATATTCAGAACAATTGAGTAGAGAAAATAGAGTTCTTGGGGAAGAATTATCTAAACTAGGTCTTAAGGGCTTATGTCACTATTCATTGTGCTTTAACACTCAGTGGTTTTATTTTTGCATTCATTGAATAAGGTTTTCTGTTTCTAGTTTTAGAAATGGACAAATAGAAGATTTATGAGTTGTTCTTATGTCTAAAAAATAACTAAAACCTAAATTAAACTGTTCTTTTACACAATTTTTAAAATATGAGTCTGAGTACCTCTCAAAAGAGTTAAGATTTCTCACTTCAGTTTGTTTTAACCTTTGAGAAACCAAAATAAACTCTGAAGATAGCTGTAGTTTTTACTCAGTATATACATTTTTCCTTATTCAAGTGTTGCATTTTTACTATCCTAATTAGATGATAATCTTCAAAATACATTTCTGATTTAAAGCCATTTATATTTTAAATTATCAATAGCTACATATAATTACAAGGAAGATGTAGCCTTGTATAATTAAATAATTAAAATTATACAGTTTTATTAAAAGAAAAAAAAGTATTTTTTACATTTGTATTTTTCATATACATCTTTTTGTCTTTAACATCTCTGGATTAAGTGGTAATAGTCTATTTCTTTCTTTCTCTTTATCTTGGGTTGACTTCAAAGTCTTTCTTGCCCACTCTCCTACACTGCAGAGAAAAACAGAATGTGTAGCTGAGTGTGTATGTGCATATACTGGCATAAACTAGTTATCATCTATTGTTTCTTCTCTATACTTTTCTTTTCAGAATCCAGATTATCTTCAGTATTCTATCAATACAGCTCTCTGCAGTTTAAACTCAGTGGTACATAAAGAAGATGATGAATCCAAAATGATGGACACTGTATAATTTGGTTAAGACTGCTGAGGCCAAGTACTATTTTGTTACAAGAAAGGAAGAACTTGGCTATTTTCTTGACACTTTTATGGGTGCTGCACTTTATTTTTGTTCGGTTTTTGATGGGAGGGGAAAAGAGTACTGAAATGTTTTGTAAAAATTTTTTTATGCGCTGCTAGATTTTTTTGTTTTGGTTCTTTTTCCTGAAGAGAGGAGTGGTACCATATGTTGCAAGAAGTCAAACTGGACTTTGTTTTTTTGCTACTAAATTTGCCTTTAATCTTATTGTTCTTAATTTTGGAATCAAAGTATGAAAATCTGCACAAATGCAATGTTTACAAGAACTGGTTGATTCTAGGAGGCATCTGCTACAGTCTCTTTTTACATGGATGTATACATGCCCTACTCTACAAAAATGATTAAAGATAAAAATGTCCTTGCATCCTACTGCTAATTTAGCTGTCACATCTGGTGTTTTATCATATTAAAAGCAATAAATCAGTAGTTGATAATCTACTTTACTAAATAAGCTTGGTGATACAAATTAAAACAGTCTTTCCCTTATAATAATCATATGTTTGTACTTTGGGCACCATCAGTTAGATTCTTGACCCTAATACCAAATTTATATAGATAATAAATTAACCCCTTAAGTATTCTCAAAACTGTATTCCTTAGAAGTTGATTTTACCCTGTTGACTTTTTTAATAGTAAGGGATATAGTGATTTAAAAAGTGAAAAAGCTAATATAGAGGGGTTTTTTTGTTTTGTTTTTTAATAAAACCAACTTCAAGCTCACTCTTAATTTCTTTACTTGACATAGTCTGGGACCTCTCAGGGAGCAAGTTTTAAAAGAATATTAATGGCCTGTAAGAACAAACAGGAAGAAAAATCTGATTTTTAAAATTAGGTTTATTGTTCATTTCACTCTGATGTAGCTAAGGACTTTTTTAAAAGGCAAGAGAAATCTTGTAGAGCTAACTGCCTCGAGTTGCCAACTATTTACTTCTACAAATTTGGTATTCCTTGTGGATAATGATAGCTTTTACTGCATTTGTCATTTCTCTCTCTAGCTCAGTTACCATAGAATGCTGCTGAGTTTTACTACTTCCAATATAATTCACTTCAAGTATGAGAGGATGTTTGGTGATTCATTTTATTTAGAATTAGATGATAGTGCTAATTATGCTATCATTATGTGAGGATTAATCTTCTGACTTATAGGAACATGAGCTTTGACTTGTATTGGGTATAGTCTTTGGTTCAATCCCATTGAGACTAGTAGCAAACATTTGGAAGATGACTGAGATTAGGTATACATGTCTCAACTTGTAAAACCAAATATTGCTAAGGGACCCATATGATGATCAGACCTGTAACCATGGCCTCATTTGCACCTTGTTTTTACTAACTGAGGTGATAAGGCACTTAGTACCCATAGAAATGGACTGGAATTATTGAATCATACTTATGTAACATCACAATCTTACCGGTTTTCCAAATAAAACTCTTTTGTGCTTTTGATATAAAGATATGCTCTATAATAAAATGTTTGATTAACTTATATGGTAGTATTCATCAGCCTGTACATTTTTTAAAAAATTTTTTTTACCAATGTCCTAGTTACAGAAGTTTTTTATTTTGTATTATTTTTCTGTTCTGGAGCAACCTCTTATTCTTCCCTTCTTATCAAATAGAGAATAATGTACACAGGAGTAACATCCCAATTTCACAGAAATGATACTTGAACCATTACTCTGTTCCTCAACTTCACTTTCCCTCTTCACTTGCCTATAAGCATCCAAATTGTTTTAAATTTCATTTTGCCTTTTTTAAGTTCAAGGTAATGACTAGACTGGAAGGAGAGATATTATCAAAGAACTGAGTAAACAATGCTTGAAGGTTGTTTTTTTTTCTAAAACAGGTATTATTGAAGAGCTTTTTAAAAGCTATAGTTTTTACTTTCAAAGGGTAGTGTGTTCTATGTTTTGAGTGTGAAGGTGTGATTGAATTTATTTTAGGAGCCACTGACTGATGGCATGATTTGCACTTAAAAACTATAATCTTTACATATTGAACAGTAAATTGACATCCTTTTCTTTTTTCTTTAGTACTAAGAACTAACTCCTATTAAGAGAAAATGTTGGCTTTTCTGTTTCTTAAGAAATAGTAAGAGTATAGTAGACAAAGGGATAATGTGTATTTCAGGTTGGACAGTTTTCTTTTGACACAAACCATGGAAAGTACAAAGATGAGTGAAACATCTTTGACATCAAAACATCCATCTAGGCCCTCGCCAATTTGGCTCAGCAGATAAAGTGTAGAGTCTCAGGTTCAATTCTGGTCAAGAGTACATGTCGGGGTTGTGGGCTCAATCCCCAGTTGGGGGTGTGCTGAAGACAGCCAATCAATGATTCATTGTTGATATTTATATCTTTCTCTCCTCCCTCCTGCTCTGAAATCAATAAAGAGATATTTTAAAAAAACATATCCATCAAGGATTCTTGTTTCATTTGATAAAATTAATATTCTAATAAAAGATTTCAAAAAAAATAACTATCACTCCATTTATTCTCTGTTAACTCATTTAACATAGGTAAGTTTTGCCACAATAGTAGTGGAGATAATACTGATTTAAAATTATTCTCTAGGAGAGACAGATGGGTAACATTTTCATCCAATTATACTATTAGTATCCAATTATATCATTAGTGGGTTCTTTCAAGTTTTGCCTAATAAGCTTATGATCTATACCTTAAGGAAAATCTTTCAGATTAGCATTCCTATTGCTCTTTTATTTTTATTTTTTTTTAATATATTTTATTGATTTTTTACAGAGAGGAAGGGAGAGAGATAGAGAGTTAGAAACATCAATGAGAGAGAAACATCGATCAGCTGCCTCCTGCACATCTCCCACTGGGGATGTGCCCACAACCAAGGTACATGCCCTTGACCGGAATCGAACCCGGGACCTTTCAGTCTGCAGGCTGACGCTCTATCCACTGAGCCAAACCGGTTTTGGCGCCTATTGCTCTTTTAAAAGTGAATTAACATGCTGCCCAAAGAACATGAATCTAGTAAGTAGATTTTCTTACAGAATGAAAAGTTGATTGTAGGTTTAGACCAAGTGATCCTGAAGTTTTTTTCAGAAAAAAAAAAAAAGATGTCAATTTACTGTTCTCAAAGTCAGTCATGTATCTCAGTTCTTAAATTGATGTGGAACAGAAATGTACTTGGCTGGGTTCCGGCTAGGCTTTTTCTTTTTTGGTAGGGGAAGAGGCTTTTTAATTTCAATTTTGCCTCTATATCATACATGTTTTATTAAGTTCCAACAGTTCTATGCATCCATTTCCCATCTATAATGTACATGTATGTACTGTTTCACAGGTCTGAAAAGTATTTGCTTGCTACATAAGCTAATGGGAGGATACAAAGGTGAATAAAGGTTGATTAAAATTGCTACAACCATTCTCATAAGTCTTAAGTAATTAGACTTGAAGTTAGATCTTTTCTAAATAAGAAAATAAAGGTTCCTAGATCTTTCTCTTGTTTTTCTAAACAGCATGGTTCTTCATGCTATTTACTCTTCAAACATTTATTTAGAGTCCATTGGTGAAATATGACACATCACCAGATTGATTTACACTTTGATAAAATCCTTCCAAAGTGCAGCGTGGCATGACAGATTAACTTTACTCGATGCTATATCCTATCTAATAAAGCGGTAATATGCAAATTGACCATCACTCCAACACACAACATGGCCGCCCCCATGTAGACACAGATGGCCGGCAGGGGAGGGCAGTTGGGAGGGACCAGGCCTACAGGGGAGGGCAGTTGGGGAGACCAGGCCTGCAGGGGAGGGCAGTTAGGGGAGACCAGGCCTGCAGGGGAGGGCAGTTAGGGGCGACCAGGCCTGCAGGGGAGGGAAGTTAGGGGTGACCAGGCCAGTAAGGGAGGGCAGTTGGGGGTGACCAGGCCTGCAGGGGAGTGGTTAGGGGGTGATCAGGCTGGCAAGCAGGTGTGGTTAGGGGCAATCAGGCAGGCAGGCAGGCGAGTGGTTGGGAGTCAGCAGTCCTGGATTGTGAGAGGAATCCCAGATTGGAGAGGGTGCAGGCTGGGCTGAGGGACATATACACCCTCCCCCCATATACAAATTTCGTGCACCAGGCCTCTAGTATACATATAGAAAAACATCTGACCTTTAGTGGGCTTTTTTTATACATATAAATTTTTATTAATTTCAGAGAAGAAGGGAGAAGGAGACATAGAAACATCAACAATGAGAGAATCATTGATCTGCTGCCTCCTGCACACCCCCTACTGGGGATGGAGTCTGCAACCCAGGCATGTGCCCTGACTGGGAATTGAACCGTGCATTACCTCTTGGTTCATAGGTCAATGCTGGGCTAGTGAGCTTTCTTTAAAAAAAAGGCAGATTGAGTAGGTCATGAACACTACAGAATACATCAGCTTTTCCCAAAAGCTTTAAGCACAGCTAGACTTCATTTTGAATGGATTTAAATATTTTTAAACTGTAACTTCTAAAAATCACAATCTTGGATTGTGAAGACAAGAAAGCTGTTTCTGCAGTTTACTAGTGTCTGGGAATATTTTCTTTTGTCAATGAGAAGACACAACTTATAAACATGTTTTAAAATATAAATTTAGCCCAGCTGGTGTGGTTCAGTGGTTGAGCGTCAGCCTATGAAGCAGGAGGTCACAGTTCAATTCCCGGTCAGGGTACATGCCCAGGTTATGGGTTTGATTCCCAGAAGGGGGTGTGCAGGAGGCAGCCAATGGGTGATTCTCTCTCATCATTGATGTTTCTATCTCTCCCTCTCCCTCTCTGAAATCAATAAAAAAATGTTTCAAAAACACAAATTTATTCTTGCTAGTAGTTGCAAGTATTACAAAAGTTTAATCTGAGGTCTGTAATTAGCATGACTTGTTTTTAACATAGGTAGATTTTGCCACAGTGAGTTCAAAATACTTTGCTGGAATGCCGTTATGAATAGCTGTGTGTGTGTGGGGGGGGGGGGGGGGGGGGTTAGCTATGGGCTGGGGTTTAGGAATTTAAGCCAGTATTTAACCTATTTCAAATGGAATTGAGGAATAAATTTTCTGATGGTATTAATTGCCAATGCCCATTTCCCACAACACACTTTGCTTATATATTTTGCACCAAAATAACTATGGTACTCCAAAAAATAGGGTAATGGGGTTAAGTACTGTTCTCATTATCCTTTAAGACATAGTAGCCTCTAGCCATGGGCATTCAGCTCCAAATATTTCCATATGGCACATAAATCATAATGTCATTACAGCATAATTTTTTTTATGCATGCGCTCCTCAGCCATGATCTTCTTCATCAAAATTGTCTATGACAGTGGTCGCCAACCTTTCGGACCTCACTGACCACCAGTGGTCCGGGACCACCCGTTGGAGATTGCTGGTCTATGATATTAACTCAGCATAAAACAAGTTCTTTTTGTTTGCTTTAATAAAGAAAGAAACAATAATGCAAGTGTTTTATATAAAATAAAGCAATGGCTATATGTGCAAAACTTCAGGTTTGGTGTTTTGGGAAGGGGGAGGGAATGGTGACAGGGAAGAAGAGTCCTTTATTTCATAACCATGTTCTTCTGTCTTTTTTATTCCAAATCTCCTAAGGGTGTCAAGAAGGCCAGTATGACTGCAATACTTTATAGCATGAGGCAAAGTATAACATGAAATGAAAGCAGCCTATGTATTGCTTTAAGACAGTTATTAGAAACCACTCACTAATTCAGAAGCCAGTGAGTCATCAGGGCATGAGAATGGAAGGTGGGAAGGAGTGGGCCCTGTGAACTACCAAAGACATAGTGGTACCCACATTTCTAAAATGGGACTGTGTTCTGTGCCTTAATACTAACGTATGCCTGATAACCTGGTGATAATTCATAGTTCAGTAGTTTACAATATTTTTAGAAAGCACATAATAGTAACAAATAAGACATTATAGAAAGTTTTACAAAGAACAGATTGTTTACTGTAATCCTTTTTAAAAGCGTTGGTCCATTTTGAAAGATCAAATTGAGTTTTAAAAAATCAAAAGGAAAAGTTTTTTCTCCCCACAAAATACATAAGAACCACTTATTGGCATTTGAATTGAATTTTAAGTGCCTAGAATAAAACAAAACATATTTTCTGTTAATAACAGCTTGTACAAGGACTTGTTTCATTTGATTTGGCACCAAGCAAAGTCAGAGTAAATATGCCACTGAAGATAGTCGAGTTTCTCCCCCTCTCGTATTGCTCCACTCCTCCTACCAGACCACAGTACATCAGCAGGCATCCTTGTTGCCCCAGTAAGGAATCAAATCATTTTTATTTTTTAAAACAGCTGCTTAGGTTACACTCATCGGCAAAGTTCTTTACCCTTAAGATAGAACAGCAGTGAATGCTAGGAATAAACTCCTTCAGCAAACTCGATTAGTTTCCTCGTCCTGGCTTCCCTTTCATTGCCATACCAGTTAATTATGATTGCTGTATTTGTCAAGGGAATTTTCCCCAGGCAAACTGTGATCTGTTTCCCAGTGACAGCGCATGCTTACTTTACCTAGTGCCATGGGTGTGTGTTTTTAATTCTTTTTTTTTTTTCTACTTGAATGTTACTCATCAAGGCAGATCAGACATTTTGATTAAAAAGAGAAACTGGCAAGTAGATCCAAAAGCACATCTCTTAACCAAAGTAACGTCTGAAAACATAGGTCTTTACATTTTCCTTTGAAAAGTCAACTCCAGTCTTTTTGCAGGACTTATGTCAATTTCTAATATAAATACTTACCTATATGCTAACTGATACATTTTTATACCAAATTGAAAATTCTGAGTAACTTGAAAGTACATTTAACAACAAAATAAATACATCATATATGGCGAGCTTATAAATTTCTTCGTGTAGAGGCAACAGTGAATTTGCATCCTGCATCTAGTCTGTAAATCCAGTTGCTTTTTTTCTGGAATTTTATAGACACACTGTACCACAACACTGTGTCCCGCGGAGCTAGGTATGGCTTTTTTGGCATCACTCTCAGCAAAAGCCTCTGATGAGACTTTTCCCAAATGACATGGAATTTTTTTCTTTACTTTTCCAGAAAAATAAGGAAACTTTATTAACCACTTAATCTTCTGAACAAACGTTAGAGTGCAACCGGTTGCTCTTTTAATTATGCCCTAAACGACTTTTCAGAAGTTCTGTTAGACATCTCTGATGTTTTCGAATTGCACACCCATAGAAGATAACTGGATAAAACGTACTAGATGATGTCAAAAGACAAATCTTAGTATTTGGCACATCTTAATTTCCAGAATAAAATCAGCAGAAATGAACTAATATAATTTTTTAAGAATTCATACACGTCCAAGTCTTAGGACAAGGAGCTTCTGAATGCACAGATAAGGAGCTTCTGCTCATCTTACTAGTTACACCGGCTTTTCCTCAAGGAGTAACTGATGATTTCTGGTTTATTTGTGGCACTTTTGTTTGTAGGAAGGCATATACATCGGGCCAGATCTTGTTGGTTTCGGTTCCGGAGAATGTTTCCAACACTCCTTTTTTCCTAAAGGTGACAAAACCAAAAACAAGTCTGAGTCTTCCTCATAAACTCTTTCAAAGTGATTCTTAAAGACTAGAGGGCCCTAACTGGTTTGGCTCAGTGGATAGAGCATTGGCCTGCGGACTCAAGGGTCCCAGGTTCGATTCCAGTCAAGGGCATGTACCTTGGTTATGGGCACATCCCCAGTGGGGGGTGTGCAGGAGGCAGCTGATTGATGTTTCTCTCTCATCAATGTTTCTAACTCTCTATCTCTCTCCCTTCCTCTCTGTAAAAAATCAATAAAATACATTTTTTTAAAAAATAAAGACTAGTGCAGGAATTCGTGCATAGGTGGGGTCCGGACGGCCCAGCCCAATCGGCCCCAGGACACAGGAGGTTGGCTGGCCAGCCCCACCCACAATTGGGGTGGGGAGGGCCAGCCATGGGGAGGGGCCGTGGGTGGTTGGCCGGCTGGCCCCACCCCCTGGTCAAATTCCCCGGTTGAACTGCCGGTCAAAGGGACAATTTGCATATTAGCCTTTTGTTATATAGGATGATGATGTGGATGTGGTCTCCATAAGTGTAGGTTTGTGTGATCAACGGAGAGAGGCATTTGGCTGGGCATTGGGAAACCTGGGTTTTGGTTTCACTTGTGTCCTCTGGCTTATGGAAATGGACACAAGATTCCAGGGGGATTATCCCCACTTCCCAGCTTCAAGGATGGACAAGATGAACTCATCAGTGCCAACTCTAGGACTTCTGTTGTCCAAGAGGCTCTCTTTTCTGCTGGGGTAGCTGAACTGGTAGGAGGTTAAGTGTGGTAAGCAGGAGTTGAGGGACTTACACAGGGACAGCCCACCTGAGATTGAGGCCAACACAGGAAAATGGAGCTGAAAGTGACAAGGCCGAGAACACTGAACAAGCTGGACTCAGTATTCACCTTTGGACATTTTAGTTACAGGACCAATAAGTTTCCCTTTTGCTTAGACTAGTGTGAATTAGGTCCCTGATTGGTATAAGTACATTTTATGATAAATACCATTTACCCAGCTCTCTGCCTCACCCACAGATAGAAGGTGAGGGTTTCTTGGGTTTTGGCAGGGTAAATAATAGCTAACACTGAGTGATTTAATAGTGCCAGGGCTGCCGTAAGTCTTTACGTGGATTCTCTCACTTAATTCCCTTAATGACCCTACAAAGGAGGTACTATTTAATATTGCCCTGATTTTACAAATGAAAAATTTGTGGCATAGAGGTTGAATCCCTTGCCCAGGGCCCCAGTGCTGGCAATCTGCAGAGCCAGCCTCATTACACAAATCACAAAATTACAGTAACAGCTACTGTAGAAAGTGGATTGCCAACTCCCTTATAATTTTAACCTCCAGAAATAGCTATTAAAACAGTGTGCAGACTATTATTTTAGTTTCACTGCATACTTTCTCTCTTATAACAACAACAATAGCTGATCATTATAAAGTGCTTACTATGTGTCAGAAATAATTCTAAGAGTTACATATATGAACTCAATCTTTCAGCCTTCTATTCTAACCCCCATTTTGCAGAGGAGAAAACAGGTTAAGACCAAGATAATAAATGAGGAGCTGGGATTTGAACTTAGTCTGGCTCCAGAGTCTGTGTCCTAAACACAACACTGTTCTGTCCTGACAACTGTCATTATTAAGTAAGTGAATGAATAAAAGGAGAGGGGATGGGTGAGCAAGGAAACTGGATTGTTTCTTAGCCTGAGTCAAATATTATTTAGTATAGATCCCATATTCTGCTGTGGAAGTCTCTGAAGAGCAATCAAAACTATGTTAGAATATAAGCTTTTAGCCAGGCTGGTGTGGCTCAGTGGTTGAGTGTCAACCTATGAAACAAGGGTCACGGTTTGATTCCCGATCAGGGCACATGCCTGGGTTTCGGGCTCAATCCCCAGTGTGGGGCATGCAGGAGACAGCCAACCGATGATTCGCTCTTATCATTGATGTTTCTCTCTCTCTCCCTCTTCCTTCCTCTCTGAAATCAATAAACATATATTAAAAAATTTTTAAAGAGAATATAAGCTTTTAAAGATGATTAACCAAATAAATGATCTGAGAATTGGTTGCCATTTGAGTCTTCTGTCCTATTAGGCACAGGAAGTGGATATTATTGGGGCTGCTTCCCCAGCATTCATTCCAGCCCTCCCTCCACCAGACTGCAGAATCTGGGTGAGACTGACCCACTCGAAGCTCCAGGTGTGGGAGTCATTCCCAGTGATTGCTTCAGGAATGGGCAGAAACCTAGGCCACCAGCAGTTAGTGCAGGGCATTCTCTGACCACAGTGGCTGTTCCAGTGGGTCCAGCCTGCATGACACTTGGGGCTTGTGTTCACTGGAGGAAAGGTGACCCCTCAGCCCTTCAGGAAAGGGCTGTTCCTGGCAACTGTCGAAGCCAATACAAAGCTGAGAGAATGGCAAAACTGGTCAAACTGAAGCGTGACGGAAGCCCAGCCTACCATGTGGACTTCTCTATTACACACGCTAGTGCACTGCCTGTGTGGTCTGATTTGAACTGGATCTTCTGATGTTTTAACATTTTAGCTGTAAAGCATGGACGATGGAAAACTGCCTTGGTGCCTGATCGTGCAAGAGAAGTTCTGAACAGCGACAGACTCACTGGTAGTATTCCAAGACTGGCTCTGTCTGAGCTTCGTAAGCCTTCAGTCTCTTGGCAACCGTCTCCGGTTTATCGTCCTCACGCTGCACGAGAGGCTCCCCAGTCAGATCGTCGATGCCCTAAATGGGAGTCAGGACACGCCGGTATCAAACATTTTTATAAGCAGTTCTAGGACTTTTCAACAGATTTCTTCTCTGTGCAAACACCAAGCACACAAATGTACTTTTAAACGAACGGAATCAAATCCAAACCCTGAACCCTGATCACTGCAGCACAGAGCCACGTCAGTCACTTCCTTAGAGTAAAAGGTTTTCTAAGCAGCCTCTAAATAATGTCATGTTGTGGACGAAAAAGAGGTCTTACAGAAAGTACCCTCACAGGGTGGCCCGATCATAAATTCCTAACTGGGCAGGTCACAGTGGGTAGTCATGCCCCAGGCGTATGACTTCTTTAGGAAAAGGTTTATCTTAGCCTTAAGTAAGCCCTGTCCATTGTTTCTGGGCATCTAGGTGACACACCTTTGAAATGACTCTTTCAGACCCCTCAGAAGCCACCTTCAAGAGAACATATAATCTTGTTAACTATCCTGTAATCCAATTCCCACCTTCCTGATGTTCCCTCCTTAATTCCAAATGCATGAAAGAAGCTGCCAACTGCCATTCTGGGGAGCATTTTTTCTCAGCCTGTTGGGATCTTGTTTCCAGGCGTATCCTGTTTGGCTCAAATTTTTATAGACATTCTGTGTAGGTTTGGGCGTTCTTATGTTGACCTAAATAAGCCAAGGTGTCGCTAATCCCTATTGCCCCAACTCCTAACACACCCCCTGACACAGAGTAGAAAATCAGTAAATGCTTTCGAAGGATTAATAAACCCCTGTCACTCCTGGGACACCTCTACTAACAACCTGAGTGGACCAGACAAGGACTACACCAGAACCTGAGACTGTACCCTTAGGAGTTTGGGGCAGGAAGGATTTTCCAAGGTCATAAAACTTCTGCCTGTGAGTGCAAGAGGCCTTGGGGACTGCTATGTGGAAGGCCGGTTCCACCGCAACTACTCACCACAGTTTTGGGAGGGTTGAATTCGATGTTGTAGACTCGGCCACTGGCCGGATGAATCCAGCGAGCTGTGAGGCGCTGCTTAATGACCTCAAAGGGCACCTTCAGATTAATCACGGTGTCTATTTTATAAACTTTATCCAGGGCTTTTGCCTGAGGAAGAGTCCTTGGGAAACCTTTACACACACACACACACACACACACACACAAGAGAAGGAAGAAAGGGAGGGAAGAAGGAAGAGAATGAATAAATGTTGAGCAATCTGAACAGAAGCAGTAACACCAGCCAAGTGGAGCACAGCTGTAGGGCAACTGTGATAATTTCATGTGTTGACTTGATTGGGCCACGGGTGCCCAGATATTTGGTCAAACATTATTTTGGGTGTGTCTGTGAGAGCGTTTTGGATGAGAGTAACATGTAGATCAGTAGACTGAGTAAGGCAGATTTTTCTCCCTAATATGCGTGGGCCTCATCTAATCCACTGAAGGTCTGAATAGAACAAAAGGGCTTACCCTCCCCTGAATAAAGAGGGAGGTGGGACGTGGGCTTTCTCCTGCCTTCAGACTGAAACTGACACAGCTCTTCCTGGGGCTCGAGCCTGCTGGCCTTCAGACTGGAAGCCCTCCTGCACCCCCAATTTACCAGCTCACCCTGAAGATCCTAGGACTTGTCAGCCTCCGTGATCATGTGCGCCCGTTGCTTACAATTAATGCCTCCTCTCTCCCCCTCTCTCTCTTCAGAAACTAAAAATCAACCCATTCAGCACACCTCTGCCAGTTCACAGCTGATTTTAAGTTACCCTCCAACTTTCCTGGCTTTCCTGCGTGGTAAACCTCCCTTGCCATAAAATATTCTTAAAAGAGGGGAAGGAACTAAAGTCACATCTGAAGGGACCTTAGGAATCATGCAGTCCACAGCCCTCCCATGCAGATAAAGAAGCAGGCCCAGAGAAGGCGACAGGCCGAGGCCTCAGGGTGAGCAGTGGCAGAACTCGGGCTCTCTGCCCACAATCCATGAGGTCTCTGCAGCCCATGAAATGCTTGTTCTGCTGCCCGCACTCATTCTGGGCAGCTGAAATGCTAGTGACGCGTCACTTACCATCCAAGAGCCAGTTATACTGGGTGAGGTTTTTCAGCTCATGCAAGGCCAGCCGAGTCATGATATCATCTGGGATGAGCTTCCCTTGTTCAATGAAAGTCTTGGCTAACACACCAATTTCTACAGCAGAATGAGGGGGGGAGAGCAAATCAGCAACTTACACGATCACAAAAGTGAAAAGACAACCCACTGAATGGAAGAGCGTTTTTATAAATCATGGATCTGATAACTTGTATTTAGAATATCTAAAGAATTCTTACACCCTACACGTGGTCGGCAAACCGCGGCTCGCGAGCCACATGCAGCTCTTTGGCCCCTTCAGTGTGGCTCATCCACAAAATACCACGTGCAGTATTGAAATTTTGTAGCCCATGCGCAGAAGTCGGTATTTTGTGGAAGAGCTGGTATTTTGTGGAAGAGCCACACTGAAGGGGCCAAAGAGCCGCATGTGGCTCGCGAGCCGCGATTTGCCGACCACTGCCCTAGCCAGTTTGGCTCAGTGGATAGAGCACTGGCTTGCAGACTGAAGGGTCCTGGGTTCCATTCCAGTCAAGGGCACATGCCAGGGTTGCGGACTCGATCCCCAGTAAGGGGCGTGCAGGAGGCAGCTGATCATGATTCTCTCTCATCATTGATATTTCTATCTCTCTCCCTCGCCCTTCCTCTCTGAAATCAATAAAAATACTTTTTTAAAAAGAATTCTTACAACTCAACAATAAAAGGAGAACCCACTTTTAAAAATGGGCAAAGGATATGAATACAAAAAGTAGATATATAAATAGCCAATAAGCACATTAATAAATGCTCAACATCATTAATCATTAGGGAAATAACAAATGGTAATCACAATGAGATACCACTTCACACTCACTAGAATGGCTATAATCAGAAAGATAAATAAAAAGTGTTGGCAAGAATGTTGAGAAATTGAAACCCTCATATATTGCTGGTAGAATTCTAAATGGTGTAGCCAATTTGGAAAATAGTATGGCAGTTTTTCAAAAGGTTAAACAGTTACCTTATGACCTAGTAATTCCACTACCACGTATATATACAAGAGAAATAAAAACACGTGTCCACACAAAACTTATATATGAATGTTCATAGCAACACTATTCACAATAGCCAAAAAGTAGAAACGACCAAATGTCCATCAAGCAATGAATGGATAAGTAAAATGTGGCATATCCATACAAAATTTTATTATTCAGCCATAAAAAGATGTGAAGTACTGATACATGTTATAAAGTGTGTGAACTTTGAAAACATGCTAAGTGACACAAAAGACACATATTGTATCATTCCATTTATATGAAATGGTCACAATAGCCAAATCTATGAAACAGAAGGAAGATTAGTGGTTGTGTAGGGCTGGGAGCATTAGAGAAAAATGCAGAATGACTGCTAATGGGAATAGATTTTCTTTTTAAGGTGGTAAAAATGTTCTAAAATTGCTTGTGGTGATGGTTGCACAACTCTGAATGTAATATGAAACACTGAACCATATATTTTAAGAGGGTTAACTTTACTATTTGCGAATTATATCAATAACGTGTAGGTTGTTGTTTTTTTAAAATGAAGGATAAAAAATGCTCGGTAAGCAAAACAAAAAGCCATTCGTAATTCCACCACTACTCAGAGATAATTATTGTTAAAACTAATAATATAAAAACCTCTAAATATTTTGTTTTGTGAAAAAATAGTCCCATGCATAGTCTAATAGTCTTTTTCATTTATTACTAACAACTCTCTCATCAATAAACATTTGTGTACAATAGTTATTAAAATCTAAAGCCTGTAATGCTCCCATTAGAGTTTATTTAAAAGAAAAAAAAATATTCAACTCTCTATGTCAAGGTTCAAGTTAATTATATTTCAAATTTTTACCCCCTCCCAAAATTAAATGCAAGGAATCTTGTCCAGCATATTCTTTGAACAATTGGTTACATATATTCCCTTGATTTCCTATTATTTAATATTGTATCTGAACAGACTCATAAAAATACTATTTCTTTTTGGATTCAAAAATTAACAAATTTGGGCCCTACTCGGTTTGGCTCAGTGGATGGAGTGTTGGCCTGTGGACTGAAGGGTCCCGGGTTCGATTCCGGTCAAGGGCACGTACCTTGGTTGCAGGCTCCACTGGGGCCCTGGTTGGGGAGCGTGCAGGAGGCAAACATCTCTCTCACATCGGTGTTTCCCTCTCTGTGTCTCTCCCCCTCCCTTCCCCTCTCTTTAAAAGTTGATTATCCAAAATAAACTAATTTTCTACAAAAAGTATACACAAATAAAAACAGAAAAGGAAGGTTAGAGGAAAATAGGGAAGGTTAAAACCAACTTTTGATTTTAAGGATAATAATCAGGAATTCTAAAACATACAGACATCAGTCTGAGAAATAAGTGTTAGCATTATATAAAAAGCCATTTTTAATTCTACATCTCCTTTTAAAGTTTGGTCATTCTTATAACATCCAAACCAACCACACCTCAAATCTGAATTTGTTTGGAAAAATAAATAAATAAAATAAATAGACAATCTGTTTGGTCAGCTATGAAGAACAAAAAAGGGCCTGGCCAACCTGTGAATAACAGTTGCTTTTTACATGTGCCAAGGGCTACAGAGAATTAACCTAGTTCCTGCCAAAATTACTTTTAGCAAAGTACATAAAAGTTCATTTTTAAAACATGTCAAAAGAGCCCTAGACGGTTTGGTTCAATGGATAGAGCGTCAGCCTGTGGGCTAAAGGGTCCCAGGTTCCATTCCAGTCAAAGGCATATGCCTAGGCTGTGGGCTCCATCCCCAGTAGGGGACATGCAGGAGGCAGCCAATCAAGGATTCTCTCTCATCATTGATGTTTCTATCGCTCCCTCTCCCTTCCTCTCTGAAATCAATAAAAATATATATTAAAAATAAAAAAAAAACATGTCAAAAGAAAAAAAAATCTATCAGAATGACAGAGAATGAGACAAATGATAGGTTTATACCCAGTCAGAGGCTTTTTATACAAACCTTTCTCAAATAATAAAGACTCAAGTCAACACAGCAGTTCCCTCTGGGAAGAGGAAGGAGATGACTGTGGAGTTAGAGTGGGTGGCCCCAAAAGTACTGTTTTTCTGCCTGAGGTACATGGGCATTCATTTTATTCTTCTAAACATACATAAACAATTGTAATACCTTCATGCATGGGATATTTCACTAGATTATACTGGAAATAAAAACCTCTCTTGACCACTGGTCCTCCCTCCAACCATCACCCAATCTCTCTCCTTCAGGGAAGCACCTAGAGAGAGCTCCCATCCCAGTTCTATACTCCTCCCCTTCCCACTCTGCTTCAGGATAAAAATGCAACTCAAGAACTGTATGAAGGCCCTGGTCTGGCTTGATCATATCTCTCCCCCACCTCCCTCCCCACCGTGTCCACCAAACACACAAGCCATGCCCCTAGCAAGGAGCTCCACAGACCCTGGGTCCTCCTAGCCTCTGCATATGCCTCTGTCTCCTCTCTGCTGCCTGATAAGCTCTTCTCATCCTTCAAGATACATCTTAAAGGGACTTGCAGTGTGAACCTTCAACCTTGTAGGCAACAGGAAGTTCCTCCTTTAGACTTCCATGTGGCAGACTTGTCTCCATTGGAGCACCATCACACTAGCTGAAAACTAGCTGTTTACGTATTATTATCGATCAAATTGTGCCCCTCTCAATCCATATGTTGAAGCCCTACCTCCCAATGTAGCTGTATTTAGAGGGGGCCTTTAAGGAGATAATTAAGGTTAAATGAGTTCCTCAATGTGGGGCTTTAATCCAATCTGACTGATGTCTTTATAAGAAGAGGAAGAGACACCAAGAACAAATGCAACAGAGGAAAAGTCACGTGAGGACACAGTGAGAAGGCAGCCCTTTGCAAGCCATGAAGAAAGGCTACACCAGAAACTAACCCTGTCAGCACTTTGATCTTGGACTCCTAGCCTCCAGAACTATGAGAAAATACATTTCTGTTGCTTAAGCCATCTCGTCTATAGTATTCCCTTATGGCAAACTGAGAAGACTAACACACATGGCCACTTGTCTTCCACGCCTACATTCCAATTGTGCGCATACCCAAGCATGTCAAACTCGTGGCCGGCGGGTCATGAGTTTGACATGCTTGAAGGGAAATATACTTGTCTCTGGATCTCCAGCACCTAGCATACATTAGGTATTTGATGGATCCATGGATGGATAGATGGAGAAATGAGCTGCCTTGATTCCTGTGGATTCTAGCAATGGGATTTTAAGAGGCCTAACTTATTTTGTTTAAAAAGAAATCTAGCAAAAGCCTACTTTCTTTGAGATGATATTTATCATCGGGTTCATCTTTTTAAAATGCTCTTTAAACTATTTAAACAAACTTTAGTACACCCACAAAATAACAGAAAAGGGTGAAGCAATCCAGATGTCCATAAATCAAAGGATAAACAAAATGTAGTAAATCCATTCAATGCGATATTATTCAGCAATAAAAAGGAATTAAGTATCAATACATATTACACACAGTGAGCCTGGGAAACATGGTAAGTGAAAAATCTCAGACATGAAAGACTACATATTGTATGATGCCATGTGAATGAAATGTTCAAGTAAGAAAACTGAGACACAAAGTACATTAGTGTTGCCAGTGGCACAGACTGGGTGGAGTGAGGTGGGAATGGGAGTCACTGCTAATAGGTGTGAGGTTTCTTTTGGGGATAATGAAAATGTTCTAAAAGAAAATTAAAATCCTCTGTATTTTCATCACTGGAAACAATTGTAATGAACCCTTTGCTGATTTTTCTTATATTCTTCTCTTCTTTGCTGCATTTATGTATTTGCAATTATGTTATATTCTAAATTATTGCTTAGATACCTTTTTCCCTCACTCATTGTGAGCATGTTCACACATCATTCAACAATCTCTCTTGTTAAATTTATTTTTATTGATTTCAGAGAGGATAGGAGAGGGAGAGAGAGATAGAAACATCAATGATGAGAGAGAATCATTGACTGGCTGCCTCCTACATGCCCCCCACTGGGGAACGAGCCCACAACCCGGTCATGTGCCCTTGAGCAGAATCAAACCTGGGACTCTTCAGTGTGCAGGCCAACACTCAATCCACTGAACCAAACCGGGTAGGGCCATATTAAACAATCTTTAAAATATTTAGTTTCATCAAAATTGCAAAATTATTGCCCTAGCCGGTGTGGCTCAGTGGTTAAAGTGTTAGCCTATGCACCGAAGGGTTCAATTCCCAGTCAAGGGCGTGTAACTGGGTTGCAGGTTTGATCACCAGTGCAGGCAACCAATCAATGTCTCTCTCCCACCTCTCTCTCCTTTTCTTTCTCTGTCCCCCTCCCTCCCTCTCTTACACTCTCTCTAAAAATCAATGGAAAAATATCCTCAGGTGAGGATTAACAAGAAAACAAAAAATGATTGCACAATTATTAATTTAAACATTGACCTGTTATCAGACATTTGTGTTGTTAACCATTCTTTACTATAATAAATACTGCAATGACCATCCTTGTAGATGAACATTTGGCAGCATCTCTGCTTATGTCCTTCCAATAAATTCCCTAGTGTGGAATTTCTGTAACTGTGGTACCATCAAATAGTGCTACATAGAAGGATGGCGCCAACTTACTCTCCAAACACCATTTCATGCGAGTATTTTATAACCTATGGCTGTATTTTATAGCTGAAGTTTAAAATCATCCCAGCAGATATGAATAAGTCCTGGAAACACAATGCAACCTGCTGAGGGTAGCAAACCTGGAGTAGCTTAGAGCTGTACCTGGAGTCAGGAAACTGGAGTTTGACCCTTGAACATTATTAGTCCGCCGTCTCCTTTAAAGATGAGGGGACTGAGTTCAGTAGAGGTAAAAGAACTTGCTCAATAAAAAACAGCAGTCACTGGGGGACAAAGGTGAACACCCAGGTCTCCTGAGTGCCAATTAAATTACACTTCCTATGCAGCATTTACCACGTTGAGATTTATGAGATAATTTTAGGTAAATAAAATATTATCTCAAATAAAAATAAAGTTCAAATTTAAAAACCAATAAAAATTTCATTTCAAAGTCTATTTGAAAAATAACTAGTACAACAAACCTTTAATTTCATGAACATGATGGCTTATTAAGTGAAAAGGCTGAGCTACTTTAAAGAATCAAACCAGCAACCTCGCAGTGCATGGGACCTGGCACTCAACCTACTGAGCGACAACAGCCATGGCAAAGCAGTATTTTTTTTAATCTTTTTTTAAAATTGATTTCAGAGAGGAAGGAAGAGGGAGAGAGAGAGAGAAACATCAATGATGAGAGAGAATCATTGATTGGCTGCCTCCAGCACCCCCACTCTCCCACTGGGGATGGAGCCCACACCTGGGCATATGTCCTGACCGAGAATCAAACCGTGACCTCCTGGTCCATAGCTTGATGCCCAATCACTGAGCCACACTGGCCAGGCTAACGCAGTATTTTTTTAAATAAATGATAACATCTCTCTTTTGTTTCTGGGAAATATCCAATCCATTCACAAATATTTAGTGCTGAGAAACAAAACACCTGTAATAATAATAATAATCTCATGACACCTCCCTAAACTCCATTTTCTGTTTTCCTTGTTAAAGAATTCCTGAAAAGACTCCAGAGAAAACAGATGCCTGAGGTAAGCATAACATCTTTCCTAGTGATCCTCTCCTCCCTCCCTCTAGCCTCTCTTTTCATGTTGTGGACATGAAAGAGGACAGGAGGTGTGTCAGAAATTTTAAGGATAAACAAAGAACATTGTTTCTGAATTTTAAAGAAGTTTACTTATTCGCTTTAAATTTATTTCTTTTAACATTTTGTGCTTTCGCTAATTAACATATCCTTAACTCCACTGAAGATGTTCTTTAACCACATAGTTATGCGTCAATGCTGGCTTATCTTTCAGAGAGTTGCTTAAGGATTCTCTTTACTCCTTTCCAACTGGGTGCAGTACAGGAGACTGCTTATTGTTACCTAACTACTTCAAAATGTTGCATCAAGAACACTCAGGGAGGGAGCCAAGCAATTTAAACTTTTGAAGAAGTAGAATTAACTACAAAATACTTCATGATCTTTTTTTTAAAAGATCAATGTTAAGAAGAGAAAAATAAAAGTAGTAATTCACCAGCTGAACTGAACTCCAAGACACAAACTAAAAACACTGGGGTGGTTGTTTTCTTCATTTAAATGTCAGTATTTTGAAACAAGCAAACCCCACTTAGAAATAATCTACATGTTCATCAATAGGGGATCCATTAAATAAATTATAGTAGAGCCAGCAAATACTTATAGAAAAATTGAAAGAATGAAAGAGATGTCAATGTTGTCATGTGGAAAGATAATCCAGATATAAAATGAAAACACACTGGTGCAGAATACATATATAATATGACTTCATTTTACATAAAATAAGGCATATATATAAAATAAGGCTTGCACAAAAATGTCTAAGAGAAAACACAGGATACTGTTCCCCTAGGAAGAATGGGACTGAGGTGGGTCATAGGAAAGGACTTTACTTTTCTTTTATGTACTTCCGTCCTGTTTCCAATCTCCCCCACTCCAACTCCTACCCCCCCCCTTTTTTTAACCTTGTGCAGGCATTACTTCTGTAATTTTTTATTTTTAAAAAATATATTTTTATTGATTTCAGAGAGGAGGGAAGAGGGAGAGATAGAAACATCAATGATGAGAGAGAATCATTGATTGGCTGCTTCCTGCACACACCCCCCCCCCCCCACTGGGGATGGAGCCCACCACCCAGGCATGTGCCCTTGACTGGAATCGAACCCAGGACCTTTCATTCCGAAGGCCCTAGCCAAACCAGCTAGGGCGGTAATTTTTTTTTAATGAGCTCCAAAATGAGTTTTACTTTGGAAAATAAAGATCAGCACTTTTGAGGGGGGTGGGGGGGACCACTTCACCCTGATGTTGACTTTTGGACAACAGCCTTCTTAAGATATAATTTACATAAAATCGACCCATTGTCAAGTGTACAGTTTTTTACTGGATTTCATGCTGAGTTATAAAAACTTATTTGGCATGAGAACAAAACAATCTTTCAGATAACCACTCACAAGAATAGCTTTTGTGCCTAAGAAATCTCTGGAGGTATCCAAGATCTACGCCAATTGTGTGACTGCAATGAGGGCAAACAGTGCTCTGTCTTCAGATTATGGGACAAAGGTCAGAACCAGAAAATCCCATGGAGTTAACCAAAAAGTAGAAAAGAAAGAAAAAAGTAAGGAAAGAAGAGGAGAGGGAAGGAAGGAAGGAAGGGAGGGAGGGAGGGAGGGAGGGAGGGAGGGAGGAAGAAGGAAGGAAGGAAGGAAGGAAGGAAGGAAGGAAGGAAGGAAGGAAGGAAGGAAGGAAGGAAGGAAGGAAGGAAGGAAGGAAGGAAGGAAAACTTTTTAGGCGCAAGGGCACGTGGAGAATAAGCCCCAGTTCGCTGGACTCTTAGGAGCAGCTGCGACCGGGGCTGGACGTGCCTCTCAAAAGCCAAAGGGTTTCCTTTGAACCTGACTTCGTAGTTCCTTCCGCGATCACCGCCTGCAGCTGTCCACGGAGGTCAGAGGCTTCGGTGAGCGGCCAGTCGCTCAGCAGTGGGAAGAAGATGCTTTGCCCGCATCCCTGGACCCGCATCCCCCGGACGCGCATCGCCCCCAAATTCCAATCCGGCCACAGCGCACCGCGCCCCTCCCGCCCGGGCTCCCACCTGTGCCTTGAAGGATGTTGCCTCGGAGCAGATCCCCGCTGGAGAGGTGCTTCAGCTCGAAGTGTTGGGTAATGCGCGACGACACGGTGCCCTTGCCTGAGCCCGGCGCCCCCAAGATCACTGCGCGCAGTAGCCGCGTGGACGCCCCCATGGCGCAGGGAGAGGCCGGGCGTTGTGCGCGGGGACGGGGCGGTTGGGTCCGGCTGCGCGCTCACGCGGCTCCGCGGCCCGGCCGGCGGCTGACAGCACAGCGAGGCGGCGGCCGCAGCCCAGGCGCTCCCGGAAGTGGCGACGGGCACCGGGGCGCCCCTCCCGCGCCCGGCCCGGCTGCTGCGCCCGCCCTCGGCGACCCGGGTGCCTCTTCCCACGGCCCGCCCCGCCCGCCAAGCCGCGCCCCCAGGGCCGCCCGGCGCCCACCTGCGCCTCCCACCCACCCACCTACTTCCGTCTGCCCTCCCCAGCCGCCCCTCCGCACCCCCCTTGCTGTTCTCCGCCGCCTCGGCCCCCTCGAGGCCTCCTTGGCGACCCTGGTCGCCCCCAGAAGTTCCTCAGACCCACCCTCGCCTCCTGCCACTGCCCCGCCCTGGCCTGCCCGGTAGACGGCGCTCTTGGCAACCCCTGCGCGTCCTCTCCCTTTCTCTAGCCGCCCCTCCGCGCAGGGTGGGTACCGGATGCCACCACAGCCCCAACATCTACCCACCCCTCTCCTCTCGTCCACGCCAGGTGCTTTCCTGCCCACCCCAGCTGGAGAGACGCCCCCACCCCCACCCTCGTGCCTTCCCCACTCTGCGCCCCCTTCTCCCAACCTCGGTGCCTGCCTCACCGCCACCCGTGCCCCTCCGCCCTGGGAGGCATCGGACTCTCCCCTGCTCCTTACCCTGCACTGCACTCTGCTCCACTCCTCTGCCCTCCCTCTCCCCCTTCTTTGCTGCTGAGCTACCTTAAAAGCACCTGCTCCTCCTCTCTTGCTCGCCCAGGTGTTTAAGGTACGTTTTTCTGTGTAGAATCCCAAATAGATGAAAATGGGCGAAAAGGGCCTTCCTCCCCCTTTCACTGTAAGGAAACGCAGTTGAAATGGAGTGAGGCGCCTGAAGCCACACATCTATTGAGGGGTGGTTTTCATAGAAGTCACACTTTCACACCTTCAGATTCAAAAGTAGCTGCTACGCTTACTCAACACAGCTTAAAAGTACTGGCTGCCACTCAGGGTCTGTCTATTATTTGCCTTTGGCAATGCGTTGATTCCACAAATATTTACTCAGTGATTATTTTGTGCCAGATATTGTTCTAAGGGCCTTGAAAATGTTGTGGTGCACGAGACAAAATTTCTGCTCCTTGGAGTTTAAAGTCTAGTGGGGGAGGCAAGCAGATCATAACAAGGAAAAGAATAAATGAGCAAGAGAATATGAGTTACTGCTACGAACAAAATAAATGTGTGAAAGTGTGGAGGGAGGCTGTTTTAGATCCATCCCAGGCTTTGAAGAAATGGCATTTGCTCTGAGTACTCAATTAGAAGATGGAAGGACAGCAACGCAGGTAAGGGGGAAAGGCCCTAAAACTGAAGGTTTGGCATGTTTCAGGAATAGAAGCACAGGACAAACGTCCAGTACGTGTTTCCTCTGTGAAAAGGCCATGGAAGGTTAGTATTGAGTTGTTAAAATGTGTATACAGTATAATGCCAGCTACAGGGTAACGGCTCAATAAAGGTTATTCATCGCTATTATCACTTAATTGTGCCAGGACACTATGCTAAGGCAGAACACAGTGCCATACTCCACAGAGGCTGCTGAATGAGTAGCCCAAGAGTGCTACTTTCAAAGACAGAAATTATTTCAGAGAGGAATGGTAAATGGAAAGATTGCTCCCTGGTGAATCTGAGCTGGGTGAATGGATTTAATAGGTAGACAGTGCAGTCCTTAGAAAGAAATTTAATAGCTCATACATATTCATTACCTAGAAAGAACGAAAATAAATGAATTAAACATTCAGTTCGCATAGTTAGAAAAAGGACATCAAAGGAATCCAAGGAAAGCAAATAAAGGGATTAAGAAAGAGAACTTGAGCGAAAGGATTAGAAAATTTAAGAAACAGAACCAATCAAAGAATGAAAAGGTCTGGAAAAGTACCAGTTGCAAAACACTGGAAAAACCTAAAGGAACAGGAACAGTACTTCTAATCTGCAAAGCTGGGAACATTTGTGGCTTTAGCTACAAAAAGAGACCTGAAAGCAAATCCTGAGGAAATTTGGGTTGGAAAGGAATGTTGACACAGACAAAAATAGCTGAGGAATCATCCTGTCACTGGGGAGGAAAAGCCTAGTGCTGTGGTCACGTCAACAGGCCTCACAAAATGCCAACTAACCGAAGCTTGGCTAAAGTTTGTTGATTACGAACGAGCAAGTAACTGCCATACTGTGGGAAACCTCGCGGCAACTCTGCCCAGCAGTCATTTCACCATACATAGGTATGTGCAAGGGCGGGTTCTTCAGCATTTAACTTCCTCCAATGGTAAAGACACTGAATTCAAATGAATACATTACAAGGTGTGAGTCAAGAAGAGATGTAAGAAGGGCTTGTATGTTGGAACTTGCCCTCCAGGAATCACGAAGAAGCCAGGATCTGAAGAAGCCTGAGATAGACCTTGTAGAGAGCAGCCCAGCTGTCCGAGTCACTCCAGCCAGTCCAGCTGAGCTGCCATTGTGGCCATATGATCAGTGAACTCAGGGGTAGGTGGATTAGAGGGTAGAGGAAGAATGTTTCCCTGAGCTACTAGGACAGAATTGTCATTGACTAAGATTGGGAAGACTACGGGAGAAACAGGTTTGGGGAAGAATATTAGAGTTGTTTAGGAGTAAGTTACGATGAAGATACCTTTGGGGCGTCAGAGGGAGTTGATAGGGAAGGAGTTAGATGTACACATTTTGAGTACATAGTAGAGGCCCGGGCTGGAGATATAAAATTGGGGAGTTGTTGGGATATTTACATTTATAGGATTGTAAAAACTCACGCAAGGAGTGAGTTTAAATGAGAAAGGTGTGAAATCTGACTCCTAAGGTTCTCCAGCATTTAGGGGATAAGGAGGAAACACCGAAAGAGTGGGACAGGAGAGGCAAGTTGTTTAGGGAAAACAATGGGTGAGTGTGATGTCATAGACATCAGTTGAAGAATGTGTTTTAGGGGAGTGATTAAATTAGTCAAATTCTGCTGATAGGTAGGACTGAGACCTGACTGACAATTATTTGTAGCTGTAAAGAACAAAATAAAACACACAAAAACCCCCACAAAACCTATGAAATAGATTATTTTTCATTTACAATGTATAGATGAAAAAATATGAGGATATTTTTACCAAAATCCCATACCTACTCAGCAACTGAATTAGTGATTTCAAAACAATGCTACATGAAATATAGAAAATGCTTTCTCTGAGAGAAAGCTTCTAAAAGGAGGATTCAAATTGTCCAGAACAAGGCTATTAGGGGGAAAAGAAAGAGAAGGTCTAGACAAAAGTGGGGGCACGGAACAGAGGAGGATGGAGTCAAAAAATACAAGGCCATATCTTACAAACTCAGAGGCCAAAAGAACCCTATCGGATGGTTTGAAGTTAAAAGTAAAAGCAAGTCACAGTGTTAGTTATATCCTAGCCTTATTTGTGTTTTTGTTTTGTTTTGTGTGTGTGTGCGTGCGTGCGTGTGCGTGCGTGTGCATGCTTGTGCGTGCGTGTGTGTGTGTGTGTTTTGTTTGTTTTTGCAGAGGTCAAACTTACTGAGCCTGTCATATTGTCTTTTTGCATCTAGGATAACATACCTTTGGATTTTCAGGTAAATTTCCTTTTTTACAGACTTCTAAGGGCACAATCTCCAAGCACAGAAGACCACAGAGCCCCAATTATTATTGTTGTTGTGTTAAATATTAACTGTTAACTATTGGATAACATTTTAAAAAGAAGTTTGTGTCTATTTTTTTTTTAACTTTTTATCCAATCCCAGAGATTTTCCTCATCAGCCCCCCTAATTTATCACCAGTGAATTTCATGTAACCCCCTTATGTCTTCTCCTTTGAGTCTAATGTAAAAAAAGGTGCAAAACTGCCAAAAAAAATAATAATACAAGGCCATATTTTTTAACACTTTGAAAAACCAACAGAAGAGGGAGCCTTGGAGTTAAGACAATTTTATTACAAAGTTCATTTAAAAGGATACATGAACAAGAATATCTGGGAAAGCCCTGAAAAAGAAGAAAATGTGCAGAGGCGAGCCCTACCAGTTAATAAGACATTATAAAGCCAATATAATAACAAGATGGTATTGGCACATGAGTACATAGATCAATAAAACAAAATAGAAAATTCAAACATAAACCTAACTGCATCTGATGGGAGAAGATATTTGCAACTCATATATCTGATAGGAAGCTAATAAGCAAAATATATAAAGAATTCTTACAACTCAATGGCAAACAAACAAAAAACAATCCAAGTTAAAAAAAAAAATGGGCAGAAGATCTGAATAGACATATTTCCAAAGAAGACATACAGATGGTCAATAAGCACATGAAAAGGTGCTCAACATCACTAATCAGGAAAAAGCAAATCAAAATCACAATGAGCTATCACCTCACACCTGTTAGAATGGCTATTATATTTATTATTTATTTATTTTTGTTAATCCTCACCTGAAGATATTTTTCTCCCATTGATTTTTAGAGAGAGTGGAAGGGAGGGAGAGAGACAGAGACAAAAACACATCAATGTGAGAGAGACACATTGATTGGTTGCCTCCCGTGACAAACCAGGCCAAGGTGTGTGCCCGTGCCCGTGACCAGAATAAAATTCATGGCCCTTCAGTCCACAGGCCAATGCTTTAACCACGGACTCAAACTGGCTAGGGCTAAATGGTTATTATAAAAAAGACAAAAAATAAAAAGTGTTGGTGAGGGTGTCGAACCAATATGCTCAATTAATATTTGACAAAGGAGGCAAGAACATACAATGGAGCCAAGATAGTCTCTTCAATAAATGGTGTTGGGAAAATTGGACAGATATATGCAAGAAAATGAAACTAGACCACCAACTTACACCATACACAAAAATAAACTCAAAATGGATAAAGGACTTAAATGTACGACAGGAAACCATAAAAATTCTAGAAGAATCCAAAGGCAACAAAATCTCAGACATATGCCGAAGCAATTTCTTCACTGATACAGCTCCTAGGGCACTTGAAACGAAAGAGAAAATGAACAAATGGGACTACATCAAAATAAAAAGCTTCTGCACAGCAAAAGAAACCATCAACAAAACAACGAGAAAACCCACTGTGTGGGAAAACATATTTGCCAATGTCATATCTGATAAGGGCCTAATCTCCAAAATTTATAGGGAACTCATACAACTTAACAAAAGGAAGATAAACAATCCAATCAAAAAATGGGCAAAGGACCTAAATAGACACCTTTCAAAAGAGGACATTCAGAAAGCCAAGAGACATATGAAAACATGCTCAAAGTCACTAATCATCTGAGAGATGCAAATCAAAACAACAATGAGGTACCATCTCACACCTGTCAGACTGGCTATCATCAACAAATGAACCAACGACAAGTGCTGGAGAGGATGTGGAGAAAAAGGAACACTTGTGCACTGCTGGTGGGAATGCAGACTGGTGCAGCCACTATGGAAGACAGTATGGAGTTTCCTTAAAAAACTACAAATGGAACTCCCATTTGACCCTGTGATCCCACTTCTAGGAATATATCCCAAGAAACCAGAAACAACAATCAGAAAGGATATATGCACCCCTATGTTCATAGCAGCACAATTCACCATAGCTAAGATCTGGAAACAGCCTAAGTGCCCATCAGTAGATGAATGGATTAGAAAGCAGTGGTACATCTACACGATGGAATACTATGCTGCTCTGAAAAGGAAGGAACTCTTACCATTTGCAACGTCATGGATGGAACTGGAGAGCATTATGCTAAGTGAAATAAGCCAGTCAATGAAGGAAAAATACCACATGATCTCACTCATTCATGGATAATAGAGACCATTATAAACTTTTGAACAATAATAGATACAGAGGCAGAGCTGCCTCAAACAGATTGTCAAACTGCAGCGGGAAGGCCGGGGAGGGTTGGGGGGCAGGAGGTAGGGGGGTAAGAGATCAACTAAAGGACTTGTATGCATGCATATAAGCATAACCAATGGACATAAGACACTGGGGGATAGGGGAGGCTAGGGGACTGTCTAGGGCGGGGGGATAAAATGGACACATATGTAATACCCTTTGTAATACTTTAAGCAATAAATTAAAAAAGAAAGAAAGAAAGAAAAAAAAAACAAGGAATAATACACCAGGCAGCCTACTTATGTAATGCTGTGTCACATAAAGATTTCTTGATGAGCCATACAACCCTACCCAGTATAAATTGTGTGTGACTAATGCATCAAGGAGATGGCTTAATCATGGAAAAGCATGTGACCAAGCTACATTGTAGAAAACACAATATTTCACTCCTTTTTTTGACAAAAAAATCTATTTGGTCATTAGAGTCAAGTGTAACTATTTGTTTCCCAATTGTACGTTAATATTAATAAATCTTCCATTGTTTCATTGTGTAAATGTGATGAAATTGTTACTGACCACATTGAAGTGATTTTAGGTAATAAAAGTTCTTTAATATTATGAAAAAAAAAAAAAGTGTTGGTGAGGGTATGAAGAAAAGGAAACCCTTGGTAGAAATGTAAATTTGTGCAACCACTATGAAAAACAGTATAGAGGTTCTTCAAAATATTAAAAATGAAACTATCAGATGATCCAACAATTCTACTTCATACTATGTATATACTAGAGGCCCGGGGCATGAAATTCATGCACTGGAGGTTGGGGGAATGTCCCTCAGCTGGGCCTGTGCCCTTTCACAGTCCGGGACCCCTCGCTCCTTACCGCCCACCTGCTTGCTGCTCCCTACTGCTTGGCTCGCTGCGCTGCTCCTTAGTGCTGCGGCAGAGGTTCCAGGCTACTGGTGCTTTTAAAGAAAACCCCTGTACAGAAAGGTGGGTGGAAGGACCCTCAAGACTAACCTGTCCATCTTTACAGTTTGGCCTTGGGATTGTGGTTTACTAGTTCGGAGAACGACACACGTGTGGATAAACAGATGAATATTTCTCAACAAGCACTAATTGGCAAGAAAAAAGAAAAAAAATTAACCCTTTGTACTCCATAAGCATCTATAGATGCAAGCCGTGGACTTTCCCCATATGCCACGCGTGTCTATAGCCGCATACCTCGCATATCAACTCTGGTCACCCAATTTTAAAATCAGACTTGTTAGTGACATCTCTGGTTTGTAAAGAAAATTATGGTAACTTAAATTTGTAAATATTCCAGCACATATGGAAGAAATGCCAATATCAATATATGGGGCTGCCACTCAGAGGCGCAGAGATAAACATGGACACTTGAGATTTTTTTTTTGTTTATTGTGACACTTGAGATTTGTTTGTGTTATCATGAATTTCACGCCTAAAATGGTAAACATGGTTTACATTCTTAGTTATTTTTTACAGATTTCATTTTTGGAATAACAAAATTTAGTGTTTTTGAGGCTTTTCGTGTCAATGGTTTGTTTTTATTTCGCGCTTGCTTTTGTTGATATTTCCATAGAATTGAAGATTATTATTTCATTATTGAACTAGAGGCCCATTGCACGAAGAGATTCGTGCAATAGGCCTTCCTTCCCCTGGCTGCCGGCACCGGTTTTCCTCTGGCACCCAGGACCCAGGCCTTCACTCCGCTGCAGCGGAGAAGCGAAGCCTCTTTAGCCTTCAGTCTTCGCTCTGCGCCTGCATATGCAAATTAACTGCCATCTTTGTTGGGTTAATTTGCATACTCTCCTGATTGGCTTGTGAGCATAGCAGAGGGACGGTCAATTTACATGTTTTTCTATTATTAGGTAAGATTTATTGTTATAATATATTGTGCAAATAAAATTCAATCCCCATAAATGGCATCAGATGAAGAAATCATCGAACCAAGCACCTTGCAAGGAGAGGTTTTCGTTTTGGACGCATGGCAGTTAACTGGTTAATTCTGTTAGAATTTCATCTGTTCTAAATATCTCACAAGTTTTGCCCAAGAGAGGCCCAGTGGTGAATGGCCCTGCAATGGGATAATAAATTATCTCAGGTCAGGGGGAGAATTCTAAGCTGCTGTGGAGATCCCGTGCCCAGACAGATACCAAAGTGAGGAAAGGCAGAGTGGTGCAAATACAACCAGGAAGAATAAGTCATAAAGCAACTCATAGCGGGAACCTGGAGTAGGACAGACCAGTAATGCCTGAGCCTCTTGACTCCCCATCCTGCTCCTCAATGGTATATTGCAGTTCCTGAAATGAACAGAAGGGGCGCCATTCCTGCATTCTTCCTGCTCAGTAATGAAGCCCCTAGTGAAAGGACTTATCACCTACAGGTATTTCATTTTACAGTTTGAGAGTGTTTCTCATTTGACCTTTATAGCAACTAGGTAATGATTGGGGGCATGGCCTATTTACTCTACTTTACAGACAGAAAATGAAAGGCAGCCAGTTTAAGTGACTTAATCAGTGTCAGGCAATTAAGCTGCAGAGCTAGTCTTTTGACTCCTGAGTCAGTGTCCTTCCCACTCTCTAGCCCAGGGGTGGGCAAACTTTCTGACTCAAGGGCCACAATGGGTTCTAAAACTGGACCGGAGGGCCGGAACAAAAGCATGGATGGAGTGTTTGTGTGAACTAATATAAATTCAAAGTAAACATCATTACATAAAAGGGTACGGTCTTTTTTTTTTTTTTTTTTTTTTTTTTTTTTTTTAGTTTTATTCATTTCAAACGGGCCGGATCCGGCCCGCGGGCCGTAGTTTGCCCACGGCTGCTCTAGACTAAAGCAGGGTTGTCAGGTACAACCCAGAAACGGACAGAGACACAGGTTCTGACAAGGGGAATGAAAACCCACTCTGGCAGCCATCCCTCACAGACGATGGCCTTGGGAATGCTGCTGCTCTTAGGATAGTCACAGGTCAAGCTGAACCTGCTCCTGGGTTTCAAACATATCACTGAATTTGGCTTCCTTGGGTCATTCTGTGATCAGGGCCATGAATCGAGTTTGGTCAAGGGGAAAGAAGGGTATAAGCAGAAGTAGGTTGGGCACTTGCCACTTTTTTGCCTCATGCCTGTTTTCCTAGGGACATGCAGACACCCAATGTAACCCCTCAACAAGTTGGAAATCCTCTAAAATTATTACTCTTGACAAAGGCTAGGAGGCCTGCTAGACTGTCAGAGATCTAAGGTGCCTAGGCAGCCTCTGCTTGCAAGAAGCCGAGTATAGAGACGCAGAGTCTCTGAATCAGTGTAAAAATTTGGCCAAAGAATGTTTCTCCACGTCAGTGTTTTAGCAATGGTTGCACTAGTGCTCTGTAATAAAAACACCTGTATCAGTGACACACAACCCAAAGCATTTATTTTCTTGCTCACAAGTCTATGGGTTGGCTGGGCCCCCTCTGGAATGAGCCTGGAGGTCTAGCTCAGGCCTGCTGCCTGGTCTGCATTATTCCAGGCTCCGCAACGAACAAAGGCACGGATGGTGAATGGCATAAGCACAAAAGGGCACATTCAAAGCCCCTGTTTGTGTCATAGTGTCACTAACACTGCATTGGCCAGAGCAAGTCATGGATTCCAAGCAGGGGAATATACTCTGTACTAGTGGGAGGTACTACAAAGTCATTTAGTAAAGGACATGGATGTAAAATACTAAATCACGGAAGGAGTGAAGCATTGAGAACAATGGTCCAAAGTACTGCAATTGGTTCAAAATCTGACAAAAATATTATTTGTGAGTAACATTAAAAAATAATAAAACAGCCCTGACCGGTTTGCCTCAGTGGATAGAGCGTCAGCCTTCAGACTCAAGGGTCCCAGGTTCGATTCTGGTCAAGGGCATGTACCTTGGTTGTGGGCACATCCCCAGTAGGGAGTGTGCAGGAAGCAGCTGAATCGATGTTTCTCTCTCATCGATGTTTCCAACTCTCTATCCCTCTCCTTCTCCCTTCCTCTCTGTAAAAAATCAATTAAATATATATAAAAAAAAAATAATAAAACAGCCCTGGCCTGTGTGGCTCTGTGCACAGAAGGATTGCAGGTTCAGTTCCTGGTTAGGGCACATATCCAGGTTTCAGGTTCAATACGGGTCAGGGTGCGTATGGGAGGGAACCAATTGATGCTTCTCTCTCACATCGATGTTTCTCTCTCTCTCCCCCTCTTCCTGTACCTTACTCTCTCGAATCAATTAAAAACATATCCTTGGGTGAGGATTAAAAAAAATATATTGCTGACAGAGGGATTTTCCTATGATTGTAATCTGGGCCACTCATTCTCCTGCTTAAAAAGTTTCCACATTCCCTGGAGCTTTTAGGGTAAAGTTAGCTTAGTATTCCAGGCCTTCATTTTCTGACATTGAGTCGCACTTTTCGATAATTTCCCACACTACCTGCACGTCCTGTGCAGTTTCATACCCTCTTGCCTTTGCATATACTACACCCTCTGTCTGCATCCCCTGTTCCCCTTCTTCATCTTGTCAACTCCTATGTATCTAGACTTCTACCTCTGGGCGGTCTTCCCCAATTTTCCCCTAGTCTGATTAGATGCCCCTTCCCTGGGCCTCCAGCAGACCCTGTCCCTACTTTGTGGCGTTTACCAGACTACATTGCAATAATGGATTCCACTGTCTCCTCCTCCATCATTCGTTTTTCTCAAAATGTGATTCATGAACTCCCTGTTTCAGAATCACTTGTGATGTTTGTTTAACAAACAGGCTCCTGGGTCTTATCCCAGATCACCAGCTCAGATTCTTTGCAGGACAGAGCCTAGAAATCTGCATTTTGAACATTTCCCGAGATGATTCTAACTTGTACCAAGTGTAAGAACCACCACACTTGACAGGGAAGTGGCCGTGCTTTCTTGTACCCCTGCATCTAACACAGTGTGTGGCACAAAGTAAGCTCACAGTGAATGTGCTCTGAATGAATGAGTTAATGAGCAGCCCTGGTCAAGGACAACCCAAACGGAAGGCAAATATATTGGGCTGCAGAGATTCCAGGTGCCAGCAGATGGCGCTGTGTTAACAGAAATGCTTTTCCGTGAAGGGCGGGAAGACAGGAAGTTTTGTTTTACCGGAATTCAAGCCTTAAATGCATAATTGAACTTATTTTTTCCTGTTCAGTTTACCTACCATTGTCCTACTTGCTTAAGTAAATTTATTTCTGGAAGCATGAAGACTTCGAGAAGAAAAATAAGTGGGAGGAGACTGGTTACGGAGGAGAGCTGAGCAGGTAATGAAAGAGATGGGAAGGATATTCTAATGACTCCTATTTCCAGAAAGCTGCTCCCAGCGAGCATTAAGTGTTGTGAAATTACCCAAAGCATTCAGAAGACTGTCATTCAGCCAGAGGGTGGAGCCATCCTGTAATTTCTGTTAGTCATCCACTGTTTCATTTATGCACTGTCAGTGCCTGAGTGACTAACCTTTTAAAATTGTTTCTCTTACATAACAAAGTCTGAAAGCCCAAGTCTTCGTCCTGGGGTGAGTACTTTATTCTCCTGAGGTGCTGGAAGTGAGCGCACAGTGCAAAAGCCAGGGGCCCCAAAGACAGCTCTCCCTCCTCCTCCCAACTTCCCCTCTTCCCGCCTCCCCCACACATCCCCGTGCAAATAACTGATAGGGCTGGCCTGGGGCACTGGGAAGACTATCGGGCAAGGCCAGAGCTAAGTTTGAGCTGTTTTCCTCCCAAGGGGGAGCTTTCAGCCAGAGGCCTTCAGGAGGGAACCCAGGGAGGGGCTGGCAGCCTTACCAGCTCTAGGCAAAAGGAAAAGAGTAGTAGACACAAAAGGAGGCAAAACCTCTGCCCTCAGCCCAGTCTCACTCTTACTGGGAAGGCATAAATTTAAAAGCATCCCACGAATTAAGGACGATATGTGGTAGAAATTACTATCAAGTTCTGAATGACCATAAACTAAATGGAAGCCCATAAAAGTAATGAGAGAAGATACAGTTCCCTTTTCTGTTTCCTTTTATTTCTTTTCTCTTCTTCTTCTTCTTCTTCTTCTTCTTCTTCTTCTTCTTCTTCTTCTTCTTCACTTTTTTTTATTGATTTCAGAGAGGAAGGGAGAGGGAGAGAGAGGTAGAAACATCAATGATGAGAATCATGGATTGGCTGCCTCCTGCACGCCCCCTACTGGGGATCAAGCCTGCAACCCAGGCATGTGCCCTTGATTGGAATCGAACCTGGGACCCTTCAGTCTGCAGGCCGAGGCTCTATCCACTGAGCCAAACCAGCTAGGGCTCCTTTTATTTCTTGAACAATCAAATCCAAAAGTCATTACATGGGGACCAAACAAGGTTGGTGCTAGGTTTATTCGAGCAGTTGCACTCTGGCCTCGTGCGTTCCTCCTTGGGCGACCTAACAGTTGCGACTTCAGGGCCTGCTCCTGGTCACAGCTGCAGGCAAGGGCATCCTCCCGGGTTCTCACTTGAGGTTTAGTTGTCCTCGGGATGAGGGGCTGGCCCACAGTTACCTTGGAATGGGGTCAGGGACCTGGGGGTTGGGGAGCACCAGGCCGGAGTGTGTCAGGTGCCTGATGTTCCTGTCTTTGTCCAATGTCCCTTCTCCCAACCTGGGAAGAAGGGCTGCTCTGGGTCCGAGGGAGCTGTTCCTGGAAGCACGATAGTGGAGCCTGCCCCAGGTGCAGGCAGCACCCATGGTCTCTAGCCAGACTGAGCACACAGAAAAGGCATTCATTGTTGTTGTTGTTCTTAATCCTCACCTGAGGATATTTTTTCCATTAACTGTTTAGAGAGATTAGAGGGAAGGGAGGAGGGGGAGAGAAAGAGAGAGAGAGAAACATCAATGTGAAAGAGACACACCCATTGGTTGCCTCCCATACACACCCCAACCTGGCAGGGGATGGAGCAACTGAGGTACAAGCCCTCAACCAGGAATCCAACCCTCAATTCTTCGGTCCTTGGGCCTAGGCTTCAACCACTGAGCCAGGGCCAGAGAAGGCATTTTGCAAGCTCTGGGCAGCCTGAGTGATAATGGCAGAAGGTGAGAGCCTCACCTGGGTGGCTAAGGTGAGAGTAGCCAGCTGGGGGCAGGTTCCACGGGTCACAGAACACACCTTTCATGACCAAGGAGCAGATCCGGTTTAGCTTGTTCAGGAAGGGCAGCCGGGAGGGGGGCGGGGAGCCATCCAGCCAGAGGCCTCACCCCTCGGGACAGGTCCTGGCCCACAATGCTGGACTGGACAGGCTGCCAGCACCAGCCTTAGAATGGGAGGGATGAGCAAGGGGCTGGCTTTGCCTGTCTGCTCACAGCAGAGAGAGCACATCCTCCAGATCCCAGAGAGGCAGATCTGCTTCCTCCTGACCCAACAGAGAATTGTGGGGGGCGATGCGTCTGCTTGGAAAGGATCCCACCATTGGGGGGAAGGAGGGAGGCCCTGCCTTTCTTTCTATTCCTCAGTCAGTCTAGAGAGGGTGGCCCTGTGAGATGGGGGATCCTCGGGAGAAATCCCCTTCTCTCTGCCCCTCTGCTCAAGACCGGGAAAAAGCTGTGGCCAGACTTTTCCTGCTCTGGAGGCTGTAGAAGATATCTCAACAGGCCAAGGTCAAAGCTGCTCTGGCTGGGTCCCTGGTGCCAGGAGGCTTGGGTTCTCCCTGGGAGAGCTGGGTTTAAGGGGAGGGGTCCGGGAGCCTGCTCTCTGGTGCTGTTAGCACAGGACTGGTTCCTCCTCCTCCTTAGATGGTTAGATCTAACATAGAACTGTTTTCAATTCCTCAGATTTACTGTTTTCTCATACCTCTTCTCAGAACTGGTGCCAAATTGTTTAAAACAAGAAGTTGGATATGATCCATGATTCAGTCCTTTCCCTACCCCTTCAGATCAAATTCATTAGCAAGTCCTATCATTTCTATTTCTTATATCTCTAATATGACCACTTCCCTCTCTACTGCCACCACAGTAATCCAGAACATCCTCATCTGCTGCCCAGACAACGATCTCCCCACTTCCTCTTTTAGGCCCCCCCGCCCAATTTACACACCACTCACCAACCAGTAGACTCTCCCTGTGGTTTTGGGGCACAGCACCCTGGTTATTTCCTTCATTGTACTTGTCACAAGTTACATGTTAATTTTGTTCCCTTGATTGTCTGTCTCCCCCACTAGATGGTGGCACCACGGTCAGGGAATCCTGTCTGTTAAGTGCATCATCGTATACTTCCTCCCTACACAGTGCCTGGCCAGGGTAGATAACTAAACAGCTATTAGATGAATAGCATTAGACCAAAGAGTTTAGGTTTGAGTCAGTAAGCAACGAGGAGCTCCCACACATTTAATAAAAAGGACTGATAAAACATAAGGACACATTGGGGGAGGGGAGACATGGAGGCAGCTGGGTGGACATTAATTAAAGTCTTCCTTATTAGTATCTTCCCAGTCGATGGGACAGAAGGTAGTGGGTGGCATAAATTCATGTGGAAGGGATGAGAATCCTAGAGAGATTCTAAAGAAGCAATTGTTAGCTTCTTGAATATGTCAGGAAGAGGCACTGATGTTGTAAGTCTGGTGAACGAGAAAAGTAACATTACTTCATCTCTTTAAAAAGGAATTGCTCTGCCCTGGCCAGTGTGGTTGGGCGTCGCCCCATGCACCGAGAGGTCACTGGGTTCCATTCCAGGTCAGTGAACATGCCCTGTTTTGGGGACTCCATTGCTGGTAGGGGACATGCAGGAGGCAGCCAATTGATGTTGAACTTTCACATCGATGTTTCTCTCTCTCTCCCTCTCAACTCTCTCTGAAAATCAATTAAAAATTTTAAAAAATATTTTAAAAATAGAATTGCTCAACATTTTATTTATTTTTTTATAAGTAGACATTTCTTTTTTAAAAAAATATATTTTTATTGATTTCAAAGAGGAAGGGAGAGGAAGAGAGAGATAGAAACATCAATGATGAGAGGGAATCATGGATTGGCTGCCTCCTGCATGTTGGGCTGAGCCCACAACCCAGGCATGTACCCTTGACCAGAATCGAACCTGGGACCCTTGGGTCCGCAGGCTGACGCTCTATCCACTGAGCCAAACCAGCTAGGGTTGCTCAACATTTTAGACATGTTGAATTTAAAATGACATATATTGGCAATGGGCCACTGAAAACAGCCAAGCTGTTTTGACAATTTGGTTAGCCATGAAATAGTCACAGGGTTTATTATTCTTGATTTCCTTATCTGTAAAGTCATGGAATTGAAATAAACTCTATAATTGTAGCAGGAAATAAAGAGCTAAAGCTTTAAAATTCTAAATCCTGTTAAACAAACAAATTTTAATGACACAGCCAAACAATTTTGTTACATCAAACATGACCATTAACAAGTATGCCATTATCTGTTGACTAGACAAATATTTTAATTATAGAGTACCTGTCAGAGCTGATTGACTTTCTACTTATGTATATTTTTCTGTGTTTTCTAAATTTTCTGTGGCAGCATGTATTTTTTTACAATTGAAAAAAAAGTAGGACACATTTTTTAAACAAGAAAATAAAAGACTCACTGTGTTAACTTTTGAATGAATACCTTTGGGGTAACCACTTGCCTTTACACACCAAACATGTGTAAGCATAGAAGTTACTGAATGTTCCCAGAAATCACTGGAAATTTCCCTCCAAGAAATACACACATGTTGATGTTTCTTGGAATTTCTTACAGCTGGTTTCCCTTCTCTGGTTTCAGACTGTCTTGGTCCCAAAAATCACTGGGTTGCAATTATACAATAAGTCCATTGTTCCAGTACTTCTCCCTGAAGGCAAAACTCAGGGATTTGTCTTTTTTTGTTGTTGTTATTATAGTTCCTGACCTAACTATTAGCTATTCTTCTCAAGGTGGTTTTGATCTCTTAGAGGACTGTCACATCAAAAATGTCTTTTATAGGTTTAATTTTTACTAAGGTACGGCTTTCATTCCAGTGGCAACCAGCTTGGGAAGGGAGTGGTGGTGGGTGGGGAGAATATGGCAGGGGGAGGGTAGAAACTAGTGCATGCCAAATTCAATCTTCTTGGTTATTAGACTAAAGAATGGCCCAAAGGTGAGTGACTGGGAAAGATAATGGTCTGGAAATAATGACATTAAGGAATAGTGCAAAAACAGTATATTTCACCAAGAGTAGAAGGTAGTGGTATGCTACGTCTTTGTAGCAAGAGAGATTAAATTTACTCATAGAATCAATGCATTTCAATAAGAGAGAGAAAGAAGTCAACTTGGTATACAAAGAACTTTTAAAAAATTAGAGATATTGGAAAATGGAGCATGCTGCATAAACAGTTGACATAAGCTATCCCTCTATGTGGGTTTTCAAGAAGCTTCTGGAAGACTACTCTCTGGGAATGGCACAAGGGCTGTGCGTTGGATAGAGCATTGAACTTGCTCATCTCGAAGATCCTATCAAGCTCTGAAAACCAATGATTCCATGAATAATTAATTGCTTAATTAGTCTATAAACTGCTATTTATCCCACAGGTGATATACATTGTTCTTTTAGTTACATAATCATTTGGCACTTCTGTGTGATTTTGGAGGTACATTTTTCCAATCTCTTCAACTGCATTGAAACCTTGGGTCTCCATAATATAGAGCCACATTAGATTCTTTAATGTTATAGTCAGGACAAGCTGGGTTATGTTACAATAACAAGCAATCCCCAAATCTCAGTAGCTTAAAACAGCAACACAGGTCTATTTCTCACTCAGCTCACGTTCACGGTGGATTGACTATTGCATCATATTTGTCTTCACTACAGGATCCAGGCTGATGGAGCACCTATAACTGGAAAAATGCTGGTCACCATGGCAAAGGAAAAGAGGAGCTTCTGCTTGAAAGTGACACTGCCCAGGGTCAGATGCATTGTTTTAAGGAGCAAATCAAAATGACTGATAATGTAAAGAGCATATAACTTATCATTTTAAAGCACTTAGACGTGGATAGAACTTTTAAATGCTTCACTGGAATTGGAACAGTTTATTCTTTGTTCTCTTTGTTCTCAGAGCACAGAAGGTTATAGGCCTCAGAGTTAAGATCTAGTTCTTACTCAATGGTTAAGGAAAGGCAGCTAACAAGATGGAAACTAACAAGAATCCATGTATCATTATGGGGTTAGTTTCCCAATACAGAGCTTTATAACAGGTATTGATTCCAAATCTATAGCAGTATTGTAGGTCTCATCCTTGGGGTAGCTGGACAGAGTCTTGGGGTGGTGAAACTCCGGAGCCTATTGTCTTTGGTAAGGACTAGCCTCACTCTTCTACTCCTGAATGCTATTGCTAATAATAATTACAAATATTATTATTTTATATGTGCTGGCAAGAAACACTGGCTAGAGCAATGGTTACTATATTCTGGAGACTAATACTAGGCAATGAGCATGTCTTTACCAACCTAGTAAAGTGAGAAAAATAAGTAATGTTTAATGAGTGCAATTGACTGGATGTTTATGTTCCCTCAAAATTCATATGTTGAAATCTTGACCTAATGTGATAGTACTTGAAGACTTTGGGGGGTAATTAGGTCAAAAGTGTGGAGCCCTCAAGAATGAGATCAGGGTTGAAACTAAGATGGCGGCATAGATAAACACCGGGAAATTGCTGCTTCCCACAACAATCGATAAATGCATCAAAAACACAAGGTGGACATCATCCAGAACTACAGGAGGGCTGGCTGAGTGTAAATTCTACAACTAGAAGGAAAGAAAAGCACACTGAGAGCGGGAGGAGCTGCGGAGGTGGAGTGCAGAGGTAGGGGGCTCTTGTGCGGAAAGGGTCTGGCACCTGAGGACGCGGCTGTCTTTTTGAATCCGGAGGGAGACACAAGCTCCCGACAGCTCTGAAATCCGGTTCCGGGAAGTCTCTGGGGACCCAGGACTCATACGGGGAGAAACTGGACTGTCTGGCAGCGGGCGAGTTTGAGAGCGGCTTTCCCTCAGAGGTGCTTGCAGCCATTGCCAGGACACTGGGACTCGCGACTCCTTAGGGCGGGGCTAAGGATCCGCCATAGCTGCCTTCTCCGCCCTTTGATTCCTTGAGACCCTGCCCCGCCCAGGCTGCGGCAGAGGCTTTTGCATATGAATGCCCCGGCCATTTGCAACCTGTAATTACCTAACCGCAGCCTGGCCAGATAGACCCAGAGCTTCCAAGAGAAGGCCCAAGGCCCCACAGCGGCTTGCATTGCTACACAGCTGAGCATCATCAGGGCTCTTCCAAACTCCAAAAAAAAGGAAGGGGAATCTGCAGTTCTCTTCGTAGTTCCTGCTGTGTAACCTCAGGCAGAGGCTAAATTAGCACCTCCTTAGATCCAAGAGCCACTGTACCCAGTGGTCAGAGGGGGACCATCCAGATCACAACTCCTCAGATCCATAAGGGACACACTCAGAGTGTGCAGTCTCAGTGAGCACCAAAGCCCCAATGAAGCAAGTCTTGCCCCAGAAGGGTGTCTCCAGCACAGAAGTTCTCCCACTGCAGACACAGCTGATTCTCGCTGCCAATTGCCCTGGAGGTCAATTCCTCCCAGTGATCCTACAACAACCAAGGCATAGCTACAACAAGACTGTGCACAAAGCCCACGAGGGGGTGCACCAAGAGTGTCCACCTCAGGTAACTGGGGAGGCTGAGCCACTGGGCCCTACAGGACACCTAGCACACAAAGCCACTCTATCAACACAGGGAAGCAGCCAAAATGCGGAGACAAAGAAACAGGTCACAAATGGCAGAAATGGAGGAAAGCAAACGACTGGATATAGAGTTCAAGGCCACGTTTATAAGGTTTTTCAAGAATTTTATGGAAACCGCCGATAAACTTAATGAGTCCCTCAATAAGTATAGTGAGACCATGGAGGACATGAAAAAGGACCAACTAGAAATTAAGCATACACTGACTGAAATAAAGAATAATCTATGGAGATCCAACAGCAGACAAGAGGATCCCAAAAATCAAGTCAAAGATTTGAAATACAAAGAAACAAAAAATACCCAACTGAAAAAGAAAAAAGAAAAGAGATTCCAAAAATATGAAGATAGTGTAAGGAGCCTCTGGGACAACTTCAAGCATACCAACATCAGAATTATAGGGGTACCAGAAGAAGAGAGAGGGCAAGATATTGAAAACCTTTTTGAAGAAATAATGACAGAAAACTTCCCCCACCTGGTGAAAGAAATAGACTTCCAAGTCCAGGAAGCGCAGAGAACCCCAAACAAAAGGAATCCAAAGAGGACCACACCAAGACACATCATAATTAAAATGCCAAGAGCAAAAGACAAAGAGAGAATCTTAAAAGCAGCAAGAGAAAGACAGTCAGTTACCTACAAGGGAGTACCCATACGACTGTCAGCTGATTTCTCAACAGAAACCATGCAGCCAGAAGGGAGTGGCAAGAAATATTCAAAGTGATGAATAGCATGAACCTGCAACCAAGATTACTTTATCCAGCAAAGCTATCATTCAGAATAGAAGGTCAGAGAAAGAGCTTCATGGATAAGAAAAAGCTAAAGGAGTTCATCACCACCAAACCAGCATTATATGAAATGCTGAAAGGTATTCTTTAAGAAGAGGAAGAAGAAAAAGGAACTCTTACCATTTGCCACAGCATGGATGGAACTGGAGAGCGGATAAATACCACATGATCTCACTCAAATTTGTGGAATATAATGAACAACATAAACTGATGAACAAGGACTGATCCAGAGACGGAGAGGCATTGATTGGACTGTCGGACTTGGAGGGAGGGTAGGGGAGGGTGGGGGTAAGGGGGAAAGATCAACCAAAGGACTTACATGCAGGCATATAGGCCTAACCAATGGACACGGACAACGGGGGGGGGGGGGGGGTGAGGGCATGAGCGATGAGCGGGGGGGGGTAGAGGGTAACGTGGGGTCAAGGACACATATGTAATATCTTTTTTTTTTTTAAATATATTTTATTGATTTTTTTTACAGAGAGAAAGGGAGAGAGAGATAGAGAGAAACATCGATGGGAGAGAAACATCGATCAGCCGCCTCCTGCACATCCCCCACTGGGGATGTGCCCGCAACCCAGGCACACACCCCTGACCGGAATCGAACCTGGGACCCCTCAGTCCGCAGGCCGACGCTCTATCCACTGAGCCAAACCGGTTTCGGCACATATGTAATATCTTAATCAATAAAAATATATTTAAAAAAAAAAAAACCTGAAAAAAAAAAAAAAAAAGAATGAGATCAGTGCCCTTTTAAGAAGAGGCCTAATGGCCATCTGTAAACCAGGAAGAATGTACTTACCAAGAACCCAATCATGCTGGCATCTTCATCCCACACTTCAAGCCTCCAGAATGTGAGAAATAAATATTGGTTGTTTAAGCCACTCAATTTGTGGTAATGTGTTAGAGCAGCCCAGAATAAGACAGTGAGTAATGTTTGCATAAAACTTTTTAATTCAAAAGGCTGTACTTGATTTTGAAATTATATCCTTACTGTTTTTGAGAGAAAAGAAATTTTTTGTAAATTAAAAATACACCAAAATACTGCTTATTACCTATCAGATTGACAAAAATTCAAAAACTAAACATTAATAGCCCGGCCAGTATGGCTCAGTGGTTAAGCATCAACCTATGAACCAGAAGGTCAAGGTTCAATTCCCTGTCAGGCACATGCCTGGGTTGAGGCTTGAGCCCCAGTGGGGCTGTGAAGACGGCAGCTCTAATTCTCTCTCATCATTGATGTTTCTATAACTCTCTCTCCATCTCCCTTCTTCTCTGAAATCAAAATATAAATATATATATATTAAGTTTAACCAAATAATCTTTTGGTGAGGCTGTAGACTGACAGTACTTTTATATGTTGCAGGTGGGAATGTAAAATAATATGATTTGCATGAAAAAGAATTTAGCAATATCTAGAAAAATTATATATGTTTTTACACTTTGACTCAACCATCCTGCTGTTAGAAATGTCTCCCCAAGTTATACTGGCAAAATAGATATGAGATGAGCTGTTAATTGCTCTAGTGTCATGGTAACAAGACACTGGAGATGCCCATTTTTCAGTGGGCTGTTGAACAAGAAGTGGCCCACCCACACAAAGGAAGCTGTAAAGAAAATAAGAAATAACTGTGAGTACTGCTATGGAGTGAATGCTAGGATGTGTGTTTGTCTGCTGAAAATCAACATGAGGAAAATTGTGTGTAGCACGTTACTACTTATCTAAGAAAGCTGAAGGGGGAGGGGATAAAATTACAGATAGATGCATATATTTTTAAAAAGGCGAACCCAAAACTAAAAAAAGCCATCCTCTATAGGAGAGAGCCATCAGGGTAGAGAGGACAGGGAGAGTAGCTACATTTTTTCTCTATATACTTTGTTTGGTAAATATGTCTTATTTTTTAAATTTTACATAATTATGAAATAAAGTTAAATTAAAAAATAAATCCCTGAACATTAGAATCAAAATGAAACAAATGAGTCTAACTCTATACTGAGTAGATGCCATAACCACAGAGAGAGGAACTATTTCAAGTACTTAAAAAAAAAACACCAGTAACTTCACTATATATTCTTTATGGAGTATACCCAAATAACAAAAAATATTATAAACTTTTTAGACTGTAATCATATTGTTGGTGGTAGAGGCAGTATTGTTGATCTAAAACTGTTTCTTGTGTGTGTTTTCTAGGATAAAGCAATTGGGCAATTATATTGAGGTATTTGGGAACCAAGATTTTTGCTATGGGAACAAAGATATACAAATGTAAGAACAGCGAGGTTCATTTAAATACCTTGAATCCTACCCTAGCCGGTTTGGCTCAGTGGACATTGGTTGCAGGTTCAATTCCCAGCCCTGGTGTGTGGGAGGCAACCCATGGACATGTTTCTCTCTCTCTCTCTCTCTCTCTCTCTCTCTCTCTCTCTCTCTCTCTCTCTCTCTCTTCCCTTCACCCCCTCCCTCCTAAAAATCAATGGAAAAATATCCTTGGGTGAGAATTAACAACAACAACAAAAACACCTTGAATCCTGAATTTGAATTGGAAGTACAACTATGAACTCACAGTATATTTTGTTGTTATTTTTTTGTGTTTTTTCCCCACAGTATATTTTATCTTAAATAAAGAAAAAAGTATTTTCCTGCTTTATCTATTGAAAAAGCCTAGAAACAAGAACAAAATAGCAAAGAGTACCCAGATTATGGCATCTAATTACCACTTCCCACTAAAAGAAATCAGAGCTTCTTGGAAAAATGGCTGGTTCCATATTTGAAACAGAAAACATACAAGTTGAGCCTGGAACATCATGACATCCAAGAAAACAAGAAAGTTATCAAGGAATCCTTAAGTCATGCAAAAAGGCTGAGCAATCCAAGAGAAAGAATGACCTAGTCTCAGAAGTCATCCTGTCATATCTGCCATATTGTATTCACTAGAAGTGAGTCACTAAGTCCAACCCACACTCAAGGGAAGGGAAATTAGGATCCACCCATTGACGGGAGTTTCGAAAAATTGGTGGACATATCCTAAAACCACCACAATTGGTCTCCTTTTTTTCTTTTGCTTTTATCTGCTTATGGCATCCTAAAGTGATAGAAACTCTAGTCTCAGAAATTTATCCTAATATAAAAAAGACTGCAGTCAGTTTTCAATATGTTGGGGGACCGTAACCTACATTTTTCTCATGAGATTAAGGTGTCTCCTTACTTATTATCAGGAGAGTCAAACTAAAAGGAATATATATATATATATATATATATATATATATATATATATACACACACACACACACACATATGGCTAATATGCTAAGTGTCTGACCGTGTGACCAGTTGCTATGACATGCACTGACCACCAGGGGGTATATGCTCAACACAGGAGCTGCCATGATGTGCACTGGCCATTTACAGAGAAACAGCACCACGGACCTGGGGCCTACAAAGCAACACTCAACTTCCCCCAAGTGGGACACAGGCCCTGCCAAAACCCTGGAGTGACACCCCACCAAATTGCAGCTGATGCTGCCAAGACCCCATGGCACAAAATGCCGCCCACAGCCCAACCCAGCCCAGCCCAGCCCAGCCCAGAAAGGGTTGTTGTGGGCGCCGGGTAATGACGTCATGTAGCAACGCCCGGCTTCCTCTCCCTAGCGACAACTAGCCTCCTTGCAGTTTCTTCAGCCCAGGAACACGACTTGCTTTATAGCCACGTGCAAACATTTCACACTTTAATCAAATGTCTGTGAAGTGTTTCCCCGTGCCTCATCTCATTTGATCCTCACAGAATTCCTGGAGTAGGTAGATAAGAGACTTGGTGGAACCCTATTTTCTTTTCATTAGCCAGAAAATGGAGATTTAGAAAGTTTAGAAACTTGACCCGACTGAAAAGAAGTAAGAAATGGTGGACCTTGAAAATGACTTCAGGTTTTCTCACTGCGCAGAATATAGTCAAACACTACTGCAGTTAAGAATTTCACCCTTTGTTCTCCCTGCGTGATCTACAATAATAATCTGCTTCCTATTGATATTTACTGCTGTGTTGCTGACAATTACCTGAAAGAGAAGTTGGGGTACTTCTCTGGGCTGGAAAACGTTTAACTACATCACAAAGCAGGTCTAATTAAGGAAGTTTATTCTATATATATAAAAAACTAAGTTGACCTGTGCATGCGCGATACATATAAAGCTCTTGCTGGCGCCAATTGCACGTGTGTGTTTCGATCTGTCATTGTCAATCATGAATTTGGTTGACACTTCTATTATAGAGAAAGGGCCAATAGCGATATTAAAATATTTCTTCTAATTAATTTCCTTTCAATGTGCACAAATTTGTGCACCGGGCCACTAGTAGTATATAAAATAAATTATTTTTAAAGGTGAAAATAATATATTGAAACAATTTGAGAAAAACAGAAGGATAAAGATTTTTAGGTAAGAAAATACTGAAGGAGCCTGGCCAGTGTGGCTCATTGGTTGAGTGGCGACCCAAGAACCAGGAGGTCATGGTTCGATTCCCAGTCAGGGCACATGCCAGGTTGTGGGCTTGATCCCCAGTGAAGGGTGTGCAGAAGGCAACCAATCGATGATTCTCTCTCATTGATGTTTCCATCTCTCTCTCTCCTTCTCCCTTCCTCTCTGAAATCAATAAAAACATATTTTAAAAAGAAAGAAAATACTGCAGGGTAGGGTAAATTCTGAAGGGTAAATTCATTTGTAGTATCACTAAAAATTCTCAGTGGGATTAAAGGAGAGCAAATGTACAGGATTGTTACAAGTAAATGAACAAAGGCCAACTCTTAGCTTCTTGTCTCCCAAATATCCCCAGGCTCATCATAATCAGAAATACTCATAGTAGGCTGGACATAATCCCATAGCTTCCTTGACCGGAAATCATATCTTGTGCAAAACACATGATATAAGCTTAACAAAAACACTGTTTCCTCCTCATCTCTCAGACATCGACCTGGTCTTGTAGCAACTCTCGGATGCACTGTATCTCTTTTTTTGCATGTCTTTTTCCTCCATCATCTTATCTAATAATCTAATAAAAGAGAAATATATAAATTGACCGTTTCTTCACAATGCCCCACAGCTAATCAGGAGCGAGTATGCAAATCAATCCAACAAAGATGGTGGCAGGCCCGCCCCCTGGCCACTCTGGGCCTCTGAGCAGTGCGCCTCCTCAGGGCCTCCCTGCTGCGCTCCACATTTGTCAACCATCCTTGCAGCCTCCCTGTGGCCCAGCCCCCCAGCCTCAGAGGCAACCCTCTGGTGCCTGAGGTCGTAGCTCCGTGTCTGGCATCTCCCTTTACCCCACCCCTGCCCCACTGCTCTGGTAAACAAAACCCTAGTGTTGGAGCAGCCCCACGGGCTCAGATGTGTGCGGGAGCTCGCTGGGTGCACAGTGAGCACGCCCGGGAGCCCTGGGCCAGCCAAGGGGCAATGGTGGTGGCTGTGGTGACAGCAGTAGTTGGCTCAGCTTTGTTTTGAATAGATGAAAGAGGCCACCTACGCAGTAACCCAAATTATCAGATCTCCCTCCTCCCTATCTCGCCAAATCAAGAGGGGAGGGGTGATGGGCGTGGAGGGAGGGAGGGTGGGCAGGAGGTGGAGGGTGAAGGAGGAAGAGGATGACGAAGGGGGCCAGTTGCATCCCACTTTCACAATGGGAAAGTGAAATGTACCCAACCTCTCTAGTCCTCCCTGCCTCCTCCACTACCTCACAGGCTGCTGGGGTGAGCCCACCACGTGCCGGCAGCCGGGGGAAGGAAGGCCTATTCTTGCATGAATCTTCATGCATTGGGCTTCTAGTATCAAATAATCTGAGTAGTTCTTGGACTCTGTGTAGCATGGTCACATGGGGTGTTTATTTAAAGACACATTTCTAGAGACTACCACACACCTACCAAATCAGAAAATCTTGGATTGTAGCCCAGGAATATGTATCTTTAAAAAGATCCACAGCGTGAATTTTTTTGTATGATAAAGCTCCAGAACTACTGGATTAGACTGTGAACATCCTGAGAACAAGGTCTGAGTCTTACTTATCTTTGCATTCTTAGCCTCTCACCATGTATCCTTGTACCTTTACTGGCAGAACCAGCCTTAGCACTTTAGAAAGTGTTAGATAAATGTCTGTGGAATTGAATTGAGTTGGAAAAATATGCACATATTATGGAGGTTTAACTCCACAAAGTCATGATGTGATGAGATTCTTTGGCCTTGTATGGGTTTGATAAGGTGGTCATGTATTCTTTTTGCCTGTATAGCATCTGTTATCTCTTGTAATAATAAAACTTAATTTTTCATTATGAGAGCCACTCCTCTCTTATGCTCCATTCTTTTTTTAAATTTTTTTTTTATTGCATGTTTTATTACATGTTTATAGAGGAAAAGAGAGGGAGAGAAAGATAGAAACATTGATTGGCTGCCTTCTGCATGCCCCCTACTGGGGATCAAGCCCACAACTGGGCATGTGCTTTGACATGGAATTGAACCAGTGCATGGGGGAAGAGGGGAAGGGTAACACTCAGTCCACTGAGCCACACCAGCCAGGCACATGCTCCATTCTTGTAGTATGAGAGGCACTGATACTACTTTCTCTGCAAAGGAGGTGAATATGTGACACAGGTTTGGCCAATCAGAGCACACATTCTCCCAGATTACTGCCATTGGTCCAGAAATGGATGGGTGACCCAATGAGAGCTCAGCCCCAGATTTATTGGTGCTGTTAGGAAAGAGGTGGCTTCTTCATTCTGGGTTTGCTAAGCTGGTGGAACACGAATCTGGATTTTCTAATGACCAACTGCGACACCACCTAATCTACTTTTTGTCTCTCTAGGTTTGCCTATTTTGGACACTTCATATAAATAGAATTGTACAACATGTGGATATTTTCGGATGACTCCTTTCACTTAGCACAATGTCTTTAGGGTTTTTCATGATGCAGCGTGGAAAAGCTGGCACTCTCACTGTGTGTGGTCTCTCTGCGCCATTGCTCTTTATTGCCGAACGATATTCCCCTGTACAGATATACTCCATTTTGTTTATCCATTCGTCAGTTAATGGGCATTCGGATACTCCTTGACTGCACATGGGTCAGTAAATTCTTTTTTCTGGTTAAGTATTTTAAAACAGTGAAAGGTTTGTAACACAGATAGCCTAAATCAAATATTGAAACATGATTTGATGAGTGACGAGTGTGATTTGATGGAGACAATTAATAAACTATGGAAATTTAAGGCAGGGCTAGAAAACCAGAAATGTAGCATTTATGTAAGAATGCTGCATTTGTGTATTCGGCTTCAATTCACATTTGAAGTTTCATAATTACAAATCAATGTTTCATAACAATGATATGATGGCTTTAAGGTCGGCAGCTGGTGCCTTTAAAATTCGGCTCTGAGTGTTTATCACCTGCTGATTGTCTGTCACCTGCTGATTGTCTACCTCTCTTTCACTTTCAGTCAGTGTAGATGTTTATGGTTGTCTGTAAAACAAGACTCCAGTTCCTCCCCCGGACCCTCTCCTAAAGGCTCTGAAACAAGGACACAAACTTCTTCAAATTTTATCAGCATTTTTATGGCTAACAATTATAGGAAAGCAGATGAAATATCACAATCAATGGGTCTCCAAGAGACAGTAAAGGTGGGGCCTTGAGAATCTTTCTCTACGGACTGGGAAGAATCAATTTCTCCTCTGGCCCCTAAATCCAAAGCCCCATTGCTGAGCCAAATATACTTTTATCTTCATTAAAATGGAAGTATCTGTGATTACAAGGCAAGGTATATACCATTTATCATTTAGTATGAAAAAGTATGAGCAGATTAAAAACATGTGCAAGGGGTAATCTCAAAAATAAAGAAAAGTAAAAAGAATTATATAAAAAAATCCCTTTGTATTCATAATACAACTCTTGAGCTAGTTGGGGTGAGGACCACATGAGATCATATATAGAAAAGCCTTTAGCATAGAGCCTTAATCGCAGTTGGCTTTCAATAATGAATTCTGCACCAGTCAAGTTTCAATCGAAGAAGCAGAACCTCTAAGTAGAGGTTTATTATAGGGATTTGTCCTTATGATAATTGTGGGGGCTGGTTTCATAGTCTATGCGGCTGTTGTCTTTGTGCCTGGTGACGGAGCCTAAAAGCTAGCAGAGTGAGCTAGAACCTGCACGTCTATCACTGCCTCCAAGCCTCCAACTTCAGCGATGTGAGTGACCAGCAGAAGATGGTGTTCTTTGTCATGGGGATAAGTGCATAGCTGGCCCAGCAGATGGAGTTGCTAAAGTAGGATCAGGAGTTAGAGGAGCTATGGGCCTGGGGGCCGCCTCATGCCAATAAGATCAGTATCAGATAAATACGTGAGCTACAAGAGAGCCTAGTACCCTGCAGTGACTTTTCAACATAAAAAATGTGGCTGTGACTTCACTTTTGCCCTCCAAATCTCATGCAAGATGTTTCTTGTGGCTTGCTAGTCCAGAATTATGCAGGGAAAGGAGTTCAGGGATATGTAGTTTCTGTTATCTATCACTGTGTAACAAACTGCCCCCAAACCCATAGCTTAAAACAGTAACAATCATTTATTTAGCTCAGGAAAATGCAATTTGGGCAGGGCTCAGTGAGGACAGTTTATCTGTGCTCATTGGACATCAACTAGGGTGGCTCTAGTTGGTAAGAGGCTGGCTGGGGACTGGAGTCATCCGAAGGCTAGCTACTCCCATGTCTGGTGGTTCATGCTAGCTGTCAGCTGGAACAGTTGGCAGCCTCATTTTGTGTGGTCTCTCTGACATGGCAGCTGCATGGTAGGCAGGCTTTTTATTGGAGATTCAGGATTCCAAAGATATATGACCCGATAGAGAGAATGAGAGAGAGAGAGAGAGAGAGAGAGAGAGAGAGAGAGAGAGAGAGAGAGGAGAGAGGGAAATAGACTTTCTATTCTGGTTCTGCCATTTATTAGCTATGTCACTTTAAGCAGGTCATTTATTCTCTCTGAACCTCAGTTCTCAAATTTTAAAAATCAGGACTTATTTTGGGTTGCCCAGAAGAAAACCTCGGGGCAATAACTGGAGTGAAAGTGGTTTATTTGGGAGTTAATCCCAGGAATTATCAGAAGGTTATCTGGGGCAGATACAGTGAAGGGAAGTATGTCAGTAATAGGCACTTAATTAAGCAAGTTACTCCTGTGGGCGACTAGTACTAAAGCCTCTGGGGAACCCTGGGAAACACTGTAGAATTTCAGAGCTGTCTCACCCAAGGATCGAGGGACCTGGGATCCTTATACATTAACTCCCATCAGTCATTGGTTAAGGCCTGGGGAGGGCTGCGTTAATTCCTCAGTACATTTGTTCTGCGAAGTTCCATGCAGGTGAGGAAAACTCCAGATAAAGGGATATAGGCATTGTTAGCAAAAAATTAAAGATTTCACTGAAAATAGTAAGAGCTGAAGGGATATGAATGAGGCACTGACAGGCTTTGCTACAGAGGATATTAGTTGTTTTTTTAAGGTGGTTGAGTTATTAAAGGTGAGAGGATATATATATAAAAAATCCTCTCCTGGTAGGATGGCTCCTCTCCTTGCTTTGGCATTCTCCCAGAGCAGGATTCAAGAGAGCCCTGGAGCACCCTACCCGGGGACCCCCTCCCCCTGCCATCATAGAGTTTTCTTTTTTTGGGGGGGGAGGGGTTGTTAATTTTCACCAGAGAATATTTTTTTCCCATCGATTTTTAGACAGCGGGAGAGGGAGACAGATAGAGAGAAACATCGATGCATCAATTGGTTGCTGTGAGAGAGACACCTCAATTGGTTGCCTCCTGCATGCCCTGATGGATTGAGCCTGCAACCCTTTAGTTTAGTACGCCGGTCCACACCCTATCCACTGAGCCAAACCAGCTAGGGCCCTGGAGCTTCCAACAGTCCCACATCCCCACTGTCAATTTCCTAAAAGGCAGTATGGAGAAACGGCAATCATTGGCATGGATTACCTCCCTTCCTCAATGGATTTAAGGGCTAATTATCTTAAATTCTACCTATATCTCTAATAACCGGTTACTAACCAGCTCAGACCATACGGTTGGTTCCTCATAACTGAGATTTATTCACATAAGGCTAGCTACCCTCCTTAATCTTTATTCAGGCTCTTACTCTTTCTAGACTCCCCCCCCTCCCACACCCCCCCATGTGTTCTAGAACTCATGATCTGGTGACATTGTCCAAGAATGACTGCAAACACACGTTATTATTATATTGGGCTCCTAAATTTGTGGTCATTTGATAGTTAACCATACATCTTTTAAAAAATATGTATTTTAAAAATTGATTTCAGAGAGGAAGGGAGAGGGAGAGATAGGAATATCAATGATGAGAATCATTGATTGGCTGCCTCCTGCACGCCCCCTACTGGGGATCGAGCCCACAACCCAGGCATGTACCCTTGACCAGAATGGAAAACGGGACCCTTCAGTCCCCAGGCCAAACCGACTAGGGTCCACACATCTTTGAAGGTTTTGGTACGATTTTGGTGTGCAGGATTAGGGGAGGCCAGGAAAGAGGGAAAAGCAGAGTGTGGGTGTGTGTTTGTGTGTGAAGTTATTACAACAATGCATTTTGAGGTGCGTGAGTTGGGAGGATCTGACTTGGCGCTGTGAATATAAGGGAAGAGACCGATGTGAAAGGGGCAAGCTTGGTGCCTCACACAAAAAATAAGCAATAGCCTGCTGTCCGAAGGCTGGAGTCCCAGTGCATGCTGCCACTGCCAGCTCTGCAATGCTCCTCGAGTCTTTCCCCGTGGGAAGGGCAGTCAGTACTCAGGGTTACAGCGGGGAGAGAGGGGACATGCCAGCAGCGTGCTCAGAACGGTGTTGCAGCAGGGTGCGCGCGCCAATCTTGTTTTCTCCTCTATTAAGAAAAAGGCGGGTTAGAGAATGCCGTCCACATCCCAGTAAGTAGTCAGGCTACGTAGCGGCATGCGGTAGGCCCGGAACCCCCGCCGCCCCCTCTCCTTGCTCCTACTCTGGGAGAGACCCCGCGCAGGCTGTGGGGGGGCCGAGCTCCCCAGCCTGAGCGACCAGGCGCCCCCACCCCGCGCTCCTCTCCGCTCTGTTGCCGGGGCTCGGGCACCGCCTAACTCTAGCGCGGGCCAATGGCGACGCGGCCCGGGCTCCGCCCAGCTCCAGAGCGAGCCAATGGCGACGCGGCGCGAGCACCGCCCTGACCGTGCGCGGGCCAATAGCGGCGTGGCCCGGAACGGGGCCGCCCTCAGCCCGGCGGGGAGGCGGGGAGGCGGGCGCCGGCTCCGCCCCGCTCCCCTCTGACCCGGTGTCTGGTTTCTCCGTCTTCCTGTTCCAAACCACGTGGACACGTGGGGGGCTGCGGGTCCGCGGGAGGGAACCCGGGTCGCCACCGCCGCTGTCGCCGCCGCCGGGGGTGCGACCCCTCGCCTGTCCGAAGTAGCCGCACCCCGGGCGCCCACGCCTGGCGCAGAGCGCGCACATGGCGACTCAGGCGCACTCCCTCAGCTACGCGGGCTGCAACTTCTTGCGCCAGCGTCTGGTTCTGTCGACTCTGAGCGGGCGCCCGGTCAAAATCCGAAAGATCCGGGCCAGAGACGACAACCCGGGCCTCCGAGGTAAATGGGGACTGGCAGCGCGGAGGGTGCGTGCGGGGGGTCCCGGGGAGACCGCGCTGATGTTCTGGGGGCCGGCGCGCGGGGAGCCTCAGGGTCCCGCGGGCGCTTTGGGGAGGGCGGGTGGCGGGTGGAGGGTCGCCCCCAGTCACGAACGCACCCGAGGCGGTGGGGAGGCGGGGTCGGGCCCGAGGGGTGAGCTGGGAGGGGTGAGCTCCGCCGTGCGCCGCGCTCCGCGTCTCCAGGGCGCTGGTTGTAAACAGGAACACGTTTTCCAGCATTACGTGTTGCAGCAAATCCCAGGGTTCGCTCCCTCGCTTGTCTTCAGTCCCTCTTGCTCTCTCCATACACGTCTCAAAGGAGAAAAACAGTTTGTTGGACCGAAGTGTGGTGACTGGGCAGATGTCAAGATGGAGGGGGATTTGGAGCGAAGAGCACCACCGGTTGGTTCCGTGCTCTGTCCCAAAACGGGTCTCAGTGGCAGCTGCCCCCTTGGACAGCGGCTGTCCCTGTCGCCATGATTTCTCGCCTGCCCTCACACCTTCCCCTGCCTGTGGATTAAAGAATCTTTGAAAATGCTGTTTGCTTTCCACGGTGGTGACGGTGATTGATGTGCGCAGGACAGGAGCTTTGAGATAAATTTTTAACAGTCAGGGGCCTAATTGCCTTGACTTGAGTAAAGTGTTGGTGACAAGCGCTAAACTACAGGCTTCCAAGCTCCCCTTTTTTTGCCCGACAAAAGTAGATAGATTAAAAGTAGGCCCCGTTTAAACACACATAGATTAAATGGCTCCGATTTTCAACTGGTCCCCTGGAGTAAGACGCATGCATTTTTTTAAAAGCTCCCGTGTGCTTATCCCAAATTGGGAGACTCCGTTGAAGAAAGAAAGGGAAAAGAACAAAAACACAACCAACCCTTGTCTGCAGATGGAAGGAGACGGTTTGTGGTTGGCCCTGGAAGCTTTCTGGGTCGTGTTGATGTATTTAATTTTTTTTTTTTTTTGCACTGGCTTCTGTACCAGGTGGCCAGCCAGTTTCATCATCTGGCTGTCTGTTCTGGACAGTTACATTTGTGCCTCTCTTGAATGGTGATTGGTTGCACGGTCAAGGGAAAATGCCATGTCATTGATGGAGATACAAGGTTAGGAAAGAAAGAACCAGAAGACCTCCATACCGTGGAGAGGAACCTGGTGACAGTGGGAAAGGCTTATCTTGGTACATGATTCTTGCTCTTGCTGTAACTGAAGACGTTAAGGAGAGACTGCTAGCCCGATTTATGTCAGATGCTCTTCCCCTCCACATCTCTGCCCTTATTTTGAGTCTGGCCCTTGGGCAGAGCAATTGCTTGATTGCTCTACTCTGTGGTATTCCCAGCCTGCTCTCCCGTGCGCCTCCCAAATTAGCCTAGAGAACTCACCCCGCTAGCTGGATATGGAAAGAAGACAGGCTTTTACGTCTGTGAATACTGGGCATAGCTTTTTTCTTTTTTAGAGAGAGGAAGGGAAAGGGATAGAGATAGAAACATCGATGAGGGAGGAAGTCATCGATTCGCTGCCTTCTGGGGTTCGAGTCCAAAACCCCAGCATGTACCCTAACCAGTAATGGAACTGGCAACCTCTTGGTTCCTGGGTCGATGCTCAACTGCTGAGCCACACCACACCGGCGGGGCTTGCTTTGTTTTTCTTTTTTTTAAAGGAATAGTAGAAGTACTTTATCCCGGAGATTGGGATTTCTCATGGCAATCTAGTGCCCATAGATAAAATTTTAGTGTCTGTCTCTCTGTTTTTCTTTTAAAATCCTCACCCAAGGATATTTTTCTTTCTTTTTCTAATTTTATTTTTAAAATATACTAAAGTTGGGACCCTAAAGCCTTTGGCAGCTGTACAGACTCAGTGCTGGGAGGGCCAGACTGTGTAGCTACCAGACTCCAAGTTCCTCCCTGGCGGGCGGCGGCGGCCTAGCGGCCTGGCGGCCGAAGCATCGCAGGTTTTAAGCCCCTGCAGGGTAGTGAGTGAATTGAATCCCTAGACATCCTCCTGCGCTTGCACTCACCATAGCTCCCGGTAATATTTTTCCATTGATTTTCAGAGAGCGTGGAAGAGAGTGAAAGAAATATTGATGTGAGAGAAACACATTGATTGGTTGCTTCCTGCACATGCCCAAGCCAGGGGCCGTGCCAGGATGAGCTTGCAACCAAGGTACATGCCCTTCACAGGAATTGAACCCGCGACCCTTGGGTCAGCAGGCTGACGCTCTATCCACTGAGCCAAACTGGCTAGGGCTGGTGTTTGTGTCTTGACAGGTGGCCTCCAAACTAATGTTTCAGTGTTCCAAAGGATGCTTTCCTGCCTCCCTCCCCACTGTTTGTGAGCATCTCTTCACTGCCACACACACGAGCAGGGCTTGGCCACTTGGCATTTTCCTGACAAGATGCCAGTTCTGATCCCTGGGAGAGGTAGCACTAGTTAGCAAATGTGCTGGTATTTTTTGAGGAATACTATGTATAGCATTACTTGCCTTACCTTATTAATATACTAGGGGAAGAAAGAGGCCCCTAATTTAGACCTCCTTGTGCTGGCTTCAGGGTCTCAAAAATTGTACAGACATTGTTTACTTTCTTATAGAGGTAACTGAGATATAGGTATATACTAGTACAGTCGTCCTTTCGTATCCATGGTTTTCACATCTGCAGATACAAACAACTGTGGGTCGAAAATACTCAGAAAAAAAAAAAAAATCCCAGGAAGTTTCAAAAAGCAAAACTTGAATTTGCCACTCACCAAGCACTATGCTGAATCCATGCAAATGAAATGATGTGTAGGCATACCCTGTTGTAGCCTGATTCTGTTTTTTTCATCTATAAAGTGGGGCTGGTACCGCAGCATTTTATATAAGGGACTTGATCATTTACAGAGTCTTATATCTGCAGGGTCCTGGAACCAGTCCTCCACGGTTGCCAAGGGATGCCTGTACATGCATTCATAGATATGCATGGATATATGTATATGTACTCATGTAAGTGTATGTGCATATACACATATACATAGATACATATAGCCCCTGATACATGTTAGCTGGTGATAATCAAGCAAGTCCTTGTGACGATGCAGCCAATGGGCTGTGTTACTGGTCACCTTTCCCTTTCTGACTTTTCCTGAACTCAGATTCTGAGAGTTGGAAAAAACACAGAGCATTTCCAATAAAATCTTCTGCTTGCAGCTTACGTGCAGAATTACATCTCTCAAAAGTGCTTGCTTCAACATTCCTGCTGGTGTGGGCTTTGGAGGGTGGGGATGGTGCAGTCATTCAGAAAAGGTTTATTGAACCCCAGTATGTGCAAGGCTTTGTGGGGGTGTAAATGTGAGGAGCTGGTTTCCCCACTCTCCAGGAGTTTTCTAAGGAAGAGCTTGACAGAGTAGCTGGAGTAACTTGAAGTAGGAAGAGCTGAATGTTGTAAAGGGGCTCATTGGTATTAGAGCGAGACTTCTCTGGAGGTTATGAAGGAAGGCTTTCTGGATCTGCTTCTGATCTGGGCAGATAGGATTGAGATGGTCATTGTAGGTGAAAGAAACAGCTTTTAAGTCAAAGAGTTCTTTTTAAAAAATGTATTCTGTTGAAGTAGAATCTTTAATTTGTCATAGATGTAGTAGTTTGGTGGTTAAGAGCTTGGGCTCAGAATTAGACCTCAGTTTGAGTCCTGGTTCTGCATTTGCTTTTAGCTCTTGGACCTTGAGCAAATTCTTTAACATTTCTGATTCTGTTTTTTCATCTATAAAGTGGGGCTGGTACTACCAACTTCATAGCGTCATTGTGAAGGTTAAATGAAATAACACTTCAAAGTACACTGAACAGTGCCTGGCATTTAGGAAGAGTAAGTGTTAGCTGGTTTTATCATATATACTTCTACCCACTGGGAATAGTTCTGCTCTCTGGGATCTGAAATCTGTTCCCCCATCTATATGAAAACTTTTCATATATTTAAAGAGAATTATGACTTCTCTTTATTTTCTCTTTTCGGTGTAAGGGCTTTCTTTTTTGCGATGGCTTCCAGATATTTGTGTGTTATGCCATGTGTAATGTAATGGTTCTTTACCAGGAGCAGTTTTGCACCCCAGGAGACAATTAAAAAAAAAATTGAATTCAGAGAGGGAGAGGGAGAGAGAGAGATAGAAGCATCAATGATGAGAGAGAATCATTGATTGGCTACCTCTTGCACGCCCCCTACTGGAGATCAAGCCCACAACCCAGGCATGTGCCCTTGACTGGAATCGAACCCGGGACCCTTCATTCTGCAGGCCGACACTCTATCCATTGAGCCAAACCTGCTAGGGCTGGAGACATTTTTTTGTTGTCACAACTGGGAGGCTGCTCCTGGCATGTAGTGGGTAGAGCCCAGGGATGCTGCGAGACATCCTAAAAGGCATCAGACAGCTCTCCACACAAAGAATTATTCTGTCCAGAATATCAATAGTGCTGATGTTGAAAAACCCTGACTGTCTGGACTTAATTATTCAGCCTTTTCTTTTCTCCAGTCCCTAAGGTTTGGGAAAGCAATATGTGGTCCCCAGAAAACTGTACAAGGATTCAGAAGGGGATGAAACAGCTCAAACTCTGTGACTTCTGACAGATCAACTAATCTTTTAAATAAAACTGCCTTCTTCCAAGCAAAGTGATTATAAATAATGAGAAGAATTAGAACCTCCCCCCCCCCCCCCAAAAAAAGATGATCTTGGAATGGTTTTTATTATATAACCACATGTAATTTTTGCTTCACTCTTGAGGAGTATGAACAATTATGTTGTCTCATTAGACGCTTCCTATCATTGAGGAGGAAATACATATTTTTTTTTATTGCTCTTTTACTAAAAGTAAAAAAAAAAAGCCAAGATGGTTAAGTGTGATAGCTGGTGAAGTTGAACATCCCTGAGTGACAGACTCCCTAGGAAAGAGAGTTCATCTGCCTCTAGCCTGGAGGGCCTGTTCTCACATCCAACTGCATGATGGACATGGCTGTTGCTCATGTTGTAAAGCAGCTGTCCAAAATGCCTCCGTCTCTGGATTTCTCACGGGCTTTGTCTTGCAGGGTTCAGTTTAGTTAACATTTTCTTGGTAAGGTGAGGTCTAAATGGAAAAAAAAATTCACCAGAATGATAGCTGTTTAAAGTGGGAACATAGAAATGATGGACTTGGCAAGAGCACTGGTTTAGTAGTTAGGACACAGGACTGCTACCACCCAAGTTCCTGAGCAGGTCATGTGACCAAGCATCACTGTCTTCCCCTGGGACATTAGAGAGAGTTTTGGGTCCATAGGAGTGTTGCACTTGGCTTAACCAGATGAGATTCTGAAAAAGGAGGGGTAAATAGAGTTTTAATCAAAACAATCCTTTAAAATATTCTGATTAAACTTGCTACATAGAGATTCTTTGAGAGGTAAAACATTTTTTGATTAAACTGATGCATTGTTTTTGGATCAATCTGGCTGTTTGTAAATTGGATTTTCTAAGAGGAGAATTGTAAGGGGAAACTGTTTTTCTCTTCTACTCTCCATACTTTTGACACCGGATAAGTGGTCGTCCCCCCCCCCCCCCCCACACACACACATCAAGTAATTCTCTAGTTCTCAGCTGACACCAACTGGGTGTTCACAAACTTAACTCTTAAGCTATCTGTTATGGGGATAAGAATCAGATCCCAAAAGGTAAGAACTCAGTCCCACAAGACTGCCCTTACTTCAGATGCCAATACAAGTCCTGATCGAAAATCTCGGTCACCTGCACTTCTGACCAACCAGCTGTAAATTGGGGGTTTCCACAATCCTCACCTTGAGTCTGATAATCTGTTAGAATGACTCACAAAGCTCAGGAAAACATTACTTACACTTGCCAGTTTATTATAAAGGATATTAAAAGGGATACTGATAAACAGGCAGATGAAGAGTTATATGTAACTACTTCAAGTTGGAAGGGACCTGATGTAGGGTCTGTCACCTTCCAAGAACTTGGATTCCTTCCCTAATCTACAGGTTCTCTCCTTGTTCGAGAATTTTTATAGGTCTTAATCTCTGTGTTTGACACGCTCTCTGCCCCCACTCCCATTCCCACCTAGGCCTGAAAGTTCCAACCTTCATCTTTTTCCCCCGCAACCTTCTAATCATTTGGTCTTTCTGGTAACCAGCCCCAAGCTCCATTCTGAGGCTAAGTCACCTCATCAGCATAAACTGTAGTGCTTTCAAAGGGGCTCCTTATGAATAACTTTTAAAAGACACTCTATCACTTTGGAACTTGCAAGGATTTTAGGAGGTCTATGCCAGGAACCAGGACACAGACCAAATATATTTCTTGTTGTATTACAAGGATGTACCAGTATGGTCTGGGACTCAGAGTTGTTGATAGATAAGTGGATTTGGGGAAGGCCGATGACTATCTTATTTAATAAAAGAGAAACATACAAATTGACCGTACCTCTGCTACACTCACAAGCCATGCCCACAAGCCAATTGGGAGCGAGTATGCAAATAAACCCACCCAAGATGGCGGCAGCCACGGAGCTGGAGCGAACAAGCTTGGGTTGCCCCTGGCGATGGAGGAAGCCAAGCTTCCTGCCTGCCCTGGTCAGCTGTGGGCTCCGCTCAAGGCTACAAAGTTTCAATTATAGAAGATAAATAAATCCCAGATACCTGCTTCCAGGCGCTGTGGCATCTGCTTAAGGAGGGTCTGGGAGCCTGGGTTGCCCGGGGCTGTGGCCAGCCTGCAAACAGCCCTCCGCCCCTCACCCAGGCTGGCCAGGCACCCCAGCGTGGACCCCCACCCTGGAGAGGGTATGGCCAGCTTGAAAACATCCATCAGCCCCTCACCCAGGCTGGCCACGCCCTCCCTCAGCGAGGACCCTCACCCCATGGGGGTGTGGCCGGCCTGCAAACCACCACAGGCCCCTCGCCCAGGCCGCCCCATGCCCCAAGGGAACCCCACCCTGATCCGGGACACCCTTCAGGGCAAACCAGCTGGCCCCGACCCGTGCACCAGGCCTGTATCTATACTAATAAAAGGGTAATATGCTAATTAGACTGGGAGACCTTCCAGGAGACCTGGACATTCTTCTGGTCAAAACCATGGTGGCGGGGCTGAGGTAGAGGCGGTTAGAGGCCAAGAGGGGAGGGCAGTTGTGGGTGATCAGGCTGGTGGGGGCGGGGGCTGTTGGGGGTAAGCAGACCAGCAGGGGGGCCAGTTGGGGGCAAGCAGACCATCAGTGGGGGTCAGTTGGAGGTGATCAGGACAGCGGGGGGGGGGGCAGTTGGGGGTGAGCAGGCCAGTGGGAAGGAAGGTGGGGTGAGCAGGCTGGCAGGCAGAGTGGTTAGGGGCAATCAGGCAGGCAGGCAGGTGAGCGGTTAGGAGCCAGTAGTCCCAGATTGCGAGAGGGATGTCCAGCTGCCGGTTTAGGCCCAATCCCTGTAAACCGGCAGTAGGACATCCTTCGAGGGGGTCCCAGATTGGAGAGGGTGCAGGCCGAGCTGAGGAACACCCCCTCCCCCGTGCACGAATTTCATGCACCAGGCCACTAGTCCTAATGATAAGTGTAGATTGAATATTGCCCTGTTACTTGGGAACCTGCCCTCTGTGCCTCTATTGATTGTGAAAGTTTGCTCCCTTGTTATGATTATTAATTGCCTAAACAAGATGCTAATCTTTTTTAAAAATATATTTTATTGATTTTTTTTACAGAGAGGAAGGGAAAGGGATAGTTAGAAACATCGATAAGAGAGAAACATTGATCAGCTGCCTCCTGTACACCCCCTACTGGGGATGTGCCCGCAACCAAGGTACATGCCCTTGACTGGAATCGAACCTGGGACCCTTCAGTCCATAGGCTGATGCTCTATCCACTGAGCTAAACCAGTTAGGGCAAGATGCTAATCTTTTAAAGACAAATGCCAAGAATCCTAATAGTCTGTGTTCAGATCTGCTGTTGCTTGGAAGCTGGTAGAATGCTATTCTAGATGGAACTATGCACCATCTTTTTATTTTTTTAATTAAACTTTTTGTTTTTAGATAACTGCACATTGTCACGCAGTTATCATAAATAATACAGAGAGAGCTGTCTGCACTTTATCCCATTTCCCCCAGTGGTAACATCTGGAAAGACTATAGTAACAATATTATAACCAGGATATTGACATTGATAAGAGTGAAGATATTTAACATTTCCATCACCAAAAGGATTCCTCATGTTGCCCTTTTATAGCCACTCATTTCCCTCCTTTTCCCACCCATTTCTTCCACCTTCAAGATCACGAAACTATTCTCCATTCCTATAATTTTGTCATTTATTTTCTTTTTTTTAAAAAAATATATTTTTATTAATTTTAGAGAGGAAGGAAGAGGGAGTGAGAGTTAGAAACGTCAATGATGAGAGAATCACTGATCGGCTGCCTCCTGCACGCCCCCCACTGGGGATCGAGCCTGCAACCCAGGCGTGTGCTCTTGACTGGAATTGAACCTGAGACCCTTCAGTCCACAGGTGACGCTCTATCCATCGAGCTAAACCGGCTAGGGCAGTCTTTTATTTTCTAAATAGAATTATACAGTAAGCAACTTTTTGTGGTTGACTTTTTTCTCTCAGTATGATTCTCTGGAGATTTATCCAAACAAAAAAATTTTTTTTAACCAAGTTTGTTCCTTTTTATTGCTGAATAGCATTCCATTGTATGAAAGTAGCACAGCTGTTTTTTTTAATCATTCACTTGTTGAAGGACATCTGTATTGTTTCCATTGTTTTTTTTTTTTTGCTATTCTGAATAATGCTGCTAAAAATTTTTTTTTAAAATATATTTTATTGATTTTTTACAGAGAGGAAGGGAGAGAGATAGAGAGTTAGAAACATCGATGAGGGAGAAACATCGATTCAGCTGCCTCCTGCACATTTCCCACTGGGGATGTGCCCACAACCAAGGTACATGCCCATGACCGGAATCAAACCTGGGACCCTTCAGTCTGCAGGCCAACGCTCTATCCACTGAGCCAAACCAGTTAGGGCTGCTTATAGGTTTTTATGTGGACATAAGTCCTTTCTCTGGGATAAATGTCCAGGAGTCTAATTGCTGGGTTGTGTGATAGTTTATATGCTTAGGAAACTGACAAGCTGTTTTTCAGTGTGGCCTTACTATTTTATATTTCCAGCAACAATATGTGAGTGACTCAATTTCTCTACATGCTTGCCAACACTTAGTGTTGTTACTATTTTAATTTTTTGAATTTTTAGGAGTTTATTTGAGCCAAACTGATGATAACTGCTGGGAAGGAAACTCTAAATGGGGGGAGAAAATGCTCCTGTGTTGTCACTAATTTTAATTTTAGCCATTTTGATAAGTGTGTGGTACTATCTTGTAGCTTAATTTGCATATTCCTAATGGCTAATGATGTTGAACATCTTTCCATGAGCTTAGTTACCATCAATATAGCCTCTAGTGAAATGCCTTTTGCCAGTTTTCTAGTAGGATTGTTTGTTTTTACTGTTACGTTTTCAGATTGCTTTTCATATTCTAGTTCTTTGTCAGATATATGTGGTTTGCTGATATTTTATCCAACTCCAGAGCTTGTCTTTTCATTCTCTTTTGCAGAGGAAAATATTGTAATTTTAATGAAATGGAATTCATTGAAATTTTCTTTTATTGCCTGTGCTTTGGAATCAAGTCTAAGAACTCTTTGCCTCATCCTAGATCCTGTAAGTTACTTTTTGTATGAGGTTTAAAACTTAAAACGAGGTTCATTTTTTTCATAAAAATGTCTGACTACTCCAGTACCATTTGGAAAAACATCCTCAAGGATCTTAGAGGGAAATGTCCAGTATTTTGCCACTAAGTATAAGATTAACTATATATTTTTTAGATGCCATTATCAAGTTGAAGTTTTCTATTCCCATTTTTGTTGTTGTTTTGTTAATCATCACTTGAGGATCTTTTCCCATTGATTTTTAGAGAGAGTGGAACGGAGGGGGAGAGACAGAGAGAAACATCGTTGTGAGAGAGACACATCCATTAGTTGCCTCCTGCATGCACCCTGACCTGGGCCAGGGATCCTCACACATGTGCCTGGACCTAGGCCAGGCATGTGCCCTTGACCGGATTCAAACCTGAGACCCTTCAGTTGAGGGCCAACACTCTATCCACTGAGCCAAATAGGCTAGGGCTACTCCTAGTTTTTGAAGAGGTTTTTTTTAAAAATTGTGATTGAATATTGTTTTTTTGTCAAATGCTTCTTCTGCACCAATTGATGCAATCATGTAATTTTTCTTCTTTAGCTTGTTAATATGGGGCTATCCCCTGTTTTATTCCTAATATTGATGATTTGTGTTTTCCCCTTTTTTTCTTTGCCAGTGTTGCTAGAAGTTTGTTAATTTAAGACCCAGCTTTTTGTTTCTTTGATTTTTCTCTATTTTTTTCAATTACATTTATTTTTGCTCTTTTATTATAATAATTTCTTTCCTTCACTTACTCTGAGGTTTTGTTTTGTTTTAGGTTTTATTGCTCTTTTTTCCTAAGTTCTTAAGGTAGGACTTAGATTATTGGAAACTTTCCCTTTTCCAGTGTACATATTTAGTGCAATAAACTTGATGAAATGGACCAGGAAGAACTGGTGGACTTTGATCCAAATCAAGAAAGACAGTGCCATTACAATGGAGAAGCATACGAGGATGATGAACATCATCCTAGGGGTGGTGTTCAGTGTCAGACCTCTTAATGGGGCCAGTGAATAACACTCACTGCTGGCATTTTTTATGCAGTAGTGAATGAGTGAAGGACTGTAACCATAATATGCTCACTACTTGCTATTGTTTTTGTTTTAATATTCAAGTATAGTAGTGTTTTAAAAGTTAAATGAAGAATAAACTCAAATATAAGAGCTCAAAAAAAATGAAAGGGGCTATTGAATCGTGTTGTATTTTCTCAATAAATTAGCTTAATTTTTTCTACTGTATTTTCCATTTTGTTTCTCCTTTTTTTATATCTCTCCTTTTGAGATTATTATTTTTATTTTCTTTTTGTCTTGTAATTTTACATTTCTAAAATCTCAGTTCATTTGCTCTTGCTTTTCTTTTCATTACTAAGGTATTTAGAGTGGTAAATTTTTCTTTGGTAGATTCCCATATCCTATCTAATAATAGAGAAACATGGTAATTAACCGTAACTTCGCTACCCTTCCCATTGGCTAATCAGTGAGATATGCAAATTAACTGCCAGCCAAGATGGCGGCCGGCAGCCAGGCAGCTGAAGCAAACAGGAGGCTTGCTTGCTCCAGTGACGGAGGAAGCCAAGGTTCCCCGCCTGCCTCAGCCCAGCTCTGAGCTCCAGATGCAACAATGTTGCAATTATAGAAGCTAAACAAACCCAGAAACCCGCTTTCAGCCGCCAGCGGGCTCAGAGCTTAGAGCGCCAGTGATGGCAACAGAGTTTCAATTATAGAAGCTAAACAAATCCAGATACCTGTTTTCAGCCAGCCACAGACAGCCTCAGAGCTGGACCCGGCTCTCAGCTCCAGTGACAGCTATAGAAGGTAAATAAATCCCAGAATAAAAAAAAAAAAAAGAGGCTGGGAGCTTCAGTCGCCCGCCAGCCTGAAAACGGCCCTCCGCCCCTCACCCAGACTGGCCAGGCACCCCAGTGGGGACCCCCACTCTGAAGGGGGTGTGACCAGATGCAAACAGCCATTGGCCCGTCATCCAGGCTGGCCAGGCACACAAGCGGGACCCCCACCCTGATCTGGATCACCCTTTAGGGCAAACCAGCTGGCCCCCACCCGTGCACCAGGCCTCTATCCTATATAGTAAAAGGGTAATATGCAAACTGACCCTAACAGCAAACCGACTGGGAATGACTGGTCACTATGACACACACTGACCACCAGGGGGCAGACGCTCAATGCAGGAGCTGCCCTCTGGTGGTCAGTGCGCTCCCACATGGGGGAGCTCTGCTCAGCCACAAGCAAGGCTGATGGCTGCCAGTACAGCAGTGGTGGTGGGAGCCTCTCCTGCCTCCTCAGCAGCGCTAAGGATGTCTGACTGCAGTTTAGGCCTGCTCCCCGCTGGCAAGTGGGCATGCCCCGAGGCTGCCGGGCTGCCAGAGGTATGTCTGATTGCCATCTTAGGCCCAATCCTCTGGGGAGCGGGCCTAAGCCAGCAGGTGGTCATTCCCTGAGGGGTCCCAGACTGCGAGAGGACACAGGCCGGGCTGAGGACACCTCCCCACCCCCCCGAGTGCACAAATTTTTGTGCACCGGGCTTCTAGTATTTTGATAAAATTGATAATTTTGTTTAAGGTATTTTATTATTTTCTGCACTTTTTTCTTGGCCTGGTCATAATTCAAGAAAGATGTTATATATTTCTTTAAGTTAAAATATATTTTATTCTTTTCCATTATGTGTAATTACACATTATATATAAAACATGCACATATTTTACACGTACGTTATTTCCAATGGGTCGAACATCTTTTAATTTGTTCTGAGAATTAGGTATGTGTTTGTAATTTCTACCTTTTTAAACTCAGAGGGAAATAATGACTGCTAATTTCACATGTTATACATAGTTTGCTTTCTCATCTTTTAGTTCTCTAAACAAATTAAAATCATACTTTATATATTACTTTTTAATTTTTTCCTTAGTATAATGTGAACATTTCCTCATGTAATTAAATAATTATTTAAAAATATTTTTATGCCAAAACCGGTTTGGCTCAGTGGATAGAGCGTCGGCCTGCGGACTGGAGGGTCCCGGGTTCGATTCCGGTCAAGGGCATGTACCTGGGTTGCGGGCACATCCCCAGTAGAGGGTGTGCAGGAGGCAGCTGATAGATGTTTCTCTCTCATCGATGTTTCTAACTCTCTATCTCTATCTCTCTCCCTTCCTCTCTGTAAAAAATCAATAAAATATATTTAAAAAAAAATATTTTTAAAGGCTCCATAGTATTATAAAGATCTTTTATAGACTTAAAAAAAAATTCTCTTCTGAGGATATGGTTTTTTTCCTGTTTGTTTGTTTTTGGTTAATCCTCACCTGAGGGTATTTTTTCCATTGAGTTTTTTAAGGAGAGTGGAAGAGAGGGAAAGACAGAGAGAAGCATCAATGTGAGAGAAACATTGATTGGTTGCCTCCTGCACGAGCCCCAACCAGGGCCCTGGCCAGGAAGGATCCTGCAACCAAGGTACATGCTCTTGACCAGAATCAAACCCAGGACCCTTTGGTCCGCAGGCCGACGCTCTAGCCACTGAGCCAAACCAGCCAGGGCTGAGGATATGTTTTTCATCTTTTGAAAGAGAGAGAAACAGCGATATGAGAAAGAAACATTGATCAGTTGCTTCCCATACACACCTTGATTGGGGATCAAACCCACAACCTAGGTATGTGCCCTGACCAGAATCAAACCTGCAACCTTTTGGTGGATGGGATGATGCTCCAATTGAGGCACCCTTCCAGGGCTTTTATAGACTATTTAATGAGAGCAATTTTCGTTGACTATTTAAATTGTCTTACAGTACCTTTACTTGTACCTTTCATTTAAATTTTATGTATTTAAATTTTTAAAATGTATTTTTATGTATTTCAGAGAGAAAAGAAAAGGGAGAGAGAGGTAGAAATGTCAATGATGAGAGAGAATCATTGATCGGCTACCTCCTGCACGCCCCCGACTGGGAATCAAGTTGCAACCTGGGCATGTGCCCTTGACCGAAATCGAACCCAGGACCTTTGAGTTTGCAGGCTGATGCTCTATCCGCTGAGCCAAACCAGTTAGGGCTGTATTTAAAATTTTTAAGGTATTTATTGATTTGAGAGAAAGAGAAATATCGATTTGTTGTTCCACTTATTTATGCACTCACTGGTTGATTCTTATATGTGCCCTAAGGATCAAACCACAATCTTGGTTTATTGGAGGATGCTCTAACCACCTGAGCTACTTGGCAAACACATATACATGGCATGAAATTCAAAGGGAACAAAAGGGTTTAGCCTGTCTCGGTTAATCAGTCTTCCTTCCCTCTGAACCAGTTAGAGTTACGAGTTTGTTGTGTTTCTTTTCAGGGCTCCCTCTCCCCTTTCCTTTCTCCCCCTCCTCCTCCAACCCCAACACCAACACCATCACCAGTCATCACACATGTACTTTTTCCTTTTTCACACAAATAACCATCTGCATCTTACTTTTTCCTCCACTCAATATACCATGGAGGTGATTCACATCAGTATATAAAAAATCCTTACTAGTTTTAAGACTACACAGTGTTCTGATCTATAGATGTTTCATAATTTAAGCAGACTATTAATTTAAGTTGTTACAATACTTATAAATTAAAGCTGTGTTTATTGCGATTTGTTCCTTGTTTTTAAAGGATGGGTCTCTAGATTGTATTCTTTCGTTTGCTCCCCTTCTTTGACATGTGGTTTTGCTTTTCTTAGTGAGGAATGCGTCAGGCTGATGACTGCCCCTGTCTTGTAGGAATTATGGGCCCCTTTAAAGGAATGATGAGCTCACTTCCTTATGGGAGGGCATTCGGCATTGAAGTTGGTATTTAAGGAATACCTGAGATTGAAGGTTCTGATAGTACAAATTGTTTTAAATGTGAAATACAATAACATAAGAAATGCCTAACACATGAAAGTAGTACTTAAAGGATTATAAAATGAACACCTGTGTGACCCGGTCCAGGTCAAGAAATAGACCATTGTCTATACCTCTGGGGCCTTTTTAATTTATAATTCCTTCCACGCCCTCTGTGGTGGCCACTTTCCTGATCATGACGGTATTCATGTTGTCTTCGTATCTGTATAACCTATGTATTCTTAAGCAATGTAGTAAAATTGTGCTTATTTTTGGAACTCTCCCCTAATGTTTTTAGATATCAGAAATTTTGTACCCCAGGAGCAGCCCTGAAGAGGAAGAGCCATAGAGGGTGTGTGGGAAGTGAAGAGGCAATGATTCTACACATCTTGTCTTAGTGAAGTTTGGGGAACTTCAGCCTTATTATTATTAGGTGAATTTGAGATCTTTTTTGTACCAGGGGATGGAGCTATATCTTCACTGTTGCTAGGATTCCAGAACTAGCTCTGTGTTTGTTTCTTTGAAGTGCTGCTGTGACCAGGGCATAGTCCTGCCCGGAGGTCTCCTTATATGCCCATTCTGTTTCTACTCATGTTCTTCTGCTGGACATTTTTAACTGTGTGTTCATTCTTAAGAGCCCTAAAATTCTGCTCTTATTTTTTCTTTCCAAATCTGTAAAAGCTTTGGAGTTTAATTTAGACTTTATGCATAAACTAGTGAATTCAGGCACATTGAAAGGAAATTAATTAGAAGAAATATTTTAATATTGCTATTCGCTCTTTCTCTATAATAGAAGTGTCAGAGATGGAAGAAATTTAGTAAAATGTACATGAAAGTAATATATAAGTTGATTGATATAACAACGAATATTTTCCATGAAATTTCTACTGTCAGAATCTTTGTTTATCATTAATTTTTTAAAATATGCCAGGTATTCTGGAAAATTCATATCATTTGAACAAACTTTGCCTTTGCTACAACATGGAGTAAATTTTCCATCAGATGGTTTTTCATTGGAGAAATTTAGGGATAGGCACAATGGACATGTAACAGTCATTCCACCACAACTGTGTTCGATAATTGCGTCCTCATTTACCTCATTTTCGCTATGAAAGCAGTTCCTACCAGTATTGGTAGTACTTGTCCGTGACTGTTCTTCAGACATATTCTGTCGACGATGTCACTTTCTTTCACCTCCAGAGGTACGTTGTGCCAATAGTTGTTCTTCAGACATACTCTTTTGATGATGTCACTTTCTTTCAGCCTCAGAGGTACGTTGTGCCAATAGTTGGTCTTCAGATACATTCTGTTGACGATGCAGGCTTCTTTTGGCTTCAGAGATACGTTGTGGCAATAGTTGGTTTTCAGACATATTCTGTTGACAATTTCGGCTCCAGAATGTCAACAAAAACGTGATGTCTATACCTGGCACCCACAGCCACTGTTTGCAGGCTGGGATGGGCTGTTGGCCTGCATTTTGCACCATGGGGTCTCTGCACCATTGGCTGCGATTTGGTGGGCTGTCGTTCTGGGATGGTGGCGGGGCCTTTGTCCCACTTGGGGGAAGCCTAGTGTTGCTTTATCAGTGCCAGGTCCACAGTGCCATTTCTCTGTGAGTGACATGGCAGCTCCTGCATTGAGCATCTGCCTCCTGGTGGTCAGTGCATGTTATAGCAACTGGTCGGACAGTGGGAAGGACACAGCATATTAGCCTTATATATATATATATATATATATATATATATATATATATATATATATAGACTAGATGCCCAGTGCATGAATTCGTGCATGGGTGGGGTCCCTCTGGGTGGCCTGCAGGGATCAGGCTGAAACCCGCAGTCCAACTCTGCCTGCAGCTCCTACCTGCCGCTCCCGCTCATCCCGGACCCACTGTGCCTGCCGCAGGCTCACACCCATTCAGTCCCGTTTGGGAGAGGCTCGCACTGTCACAGCAGCGCTCGCCAGCCATGAGCCTGGCGCCTGGTGCCCTTCCAAGGGGAGTGGTGTGCAGGATTGGGTTGAAACCAGTTCTTCTACATCCTCCGAGGGGTCCCAGATTGTGAGAGGGCGCAGGTCAGGCTGAGGGACACCCCCTGGTGGTCAGTGTACATCATAGTGAGCAGTTGAGCAGCCTTCGCTTATCGTTAGCATATTACACTTTGGTTGTTTGGTTGTTCTGCCATTTGGTCTATTTGCATATTACCCTTTAATATATAGGGTGCTTGTTCCTCTTTCCCATTTAGGGACCTTGGATGCTTGAGCAAATTGATGTTTTTTCTTTTTTGTGTCAACTATTTTGGATTTTCTATAAACATAAGTAGAAATGGTATTATGGTATATAGATCATGCCTGATTTAAGAAAACACACAAAAATTATTTTATATAAGAAGACCATAGAAATAATTTCTAGTTAACTTTGGTAGTTGAGTTACTTTCAAAATTTGTGATGCTACTTACATCACCACCTAATATACATATGAATATATGTATGTGTGCTAAAATTTCACTATGTACAGTTATTCTGATATCATTTATCCTGTTCTAATTTCATTAAAAATAAGTGGTGATTGGGGACCCATTAAATTGTCTGCAGGATTCTTCAGTAGGTCACGGCTTGCAGTTGAAAAGGTGCCACAATTTTCTAGAGGGAAGAGGTTGGCTTCAAGGGATTAAACTGAGTTAGGCAGCCCTGGCTGGCGTGGCTTAGTGGTTGATTGTCAACCTATGAACCAGGAGGTCACAGTTTGATTCCCAGTCAGGGCACATGCTTGGGTTGCGGGTTCAATCCCCAGTAGGGAGCGTGCAGGAGGCAGCCGATCCATGATTTGCGCTCATTATGGATGGTTCTCTCTCCCCCCTTCCTTCCTCTATGAAATCAATCAATCCTATCTATTATCTATCTATCTATCTATCTATCTATCTATCTATCTATGGTTTTAAAAATAAACTGAGGCAAACTAGAGTCAAGGTGTGCTTAAGAGCCTGGACTTTGGAGAAGGATGGACTTGGGCTCATCTCTTGGCTCTGCTACTTGCCAGTCACAAGCTAGTAGGCATTCTAGAGCTTAAGCCTTCTATAAAATGGGAATGACACTTCCTGCCTTGGGGTTTTGAGGATTAAATGGAAGAATGTATGGCTGTAAGGTAAGCATTAATACACACCCACTGTATCAGGACAAATTGGAGTTTCTCTGACTTGAGCCCAGTGGTCTTTGTACAGGTTGCAGAATCTACTAGGACAGGAGTTATGGGACAGTGTTAAGTAGCAGAACAAGTGGATGGGAATTGTTTAGTTGATTTGCTGAGCCTTTGGGATCAGGTCAGGTGACTGCTGGAATGTATGCTCACAAATTCTGTTAGTTCTTTATAGGAGTGGGAGCTGCATGAAGGTGTCAGGCAGTTACAGTGCCTTCAGTGCAGAAGAGTTGGACTGCTGTGCTTGTTCATGGGTGGGAGGTTGAAGCCAAAGTGTGTGTGTGTGTGTCTGTGTGTGTGTCTGTGTGTAAGATCAACTCAGGGGAAGACTAGAGGACATACTCTGAGTTTTCACTCTATCTCCTTCCATATTTCACATTTAAAATAATTTCCTGCTCTTCTACCCCCTTTTCTAAAGAATGACCAGCTTTATATTTTAGATAACAGTCTGTTCTTAAAAGGAATTGAAGCCAATTTGAATGTTAAAATTTAAATAAGAAAATTAAATTTATATAAAGTCCTAATATGAAGAGAAACCCATTTATTAACATTTAGTGTTTTCCCTTCCAGTTTTTTCTCATGCATTTAAAAAAAAGGTGGCAGTAATACCGTACATCAGGCACCTTTATAATGAAATTAAAAATTGAACTGGCTAGATAGCTCTAGATCAGTAAGATGTAGAGGAAGGGAGAAGGGGCAGTGTTGAATGGGAGAGAGAGTAACATTGATTTAATCTATCCTCTTAGGTGCTCTGTAAGAAGTAAGAATTTGACTGTAAAACTTCCCTCTTTACTGCTCTTCTCCCTTATTAGGCATGTGCTCCTGAGGTCAGAAGAACAGATCTTAGGGTTGTTGTGCTTCTAAAATTAGTATCTCCGTTAGATTGCTGGTAGAGTTTCTATTTTTTTTTTTTTTTTTTTTTGTGGAATATGAAAGCTGAACTGTTTCTAATAGTTCTATTAACCATATATTTGCTAGTCAGTGCTTCTCAACTGCTCAGGCTCTCCACCAGTGAACCCTCTCAGGTCCTGAGAAAAACCCAAGTAGCCTACCCTCCATGGCAGAACCTGAATGGGCAGTGCTGCCTGGAAAGGGTGACTTAACATGAGTCTATTATGTTTTCTCTTTTTCCCACAGATTTTGAAGCCAGCTTCATAAGGCTTTTGGACAAAATAACAAATGGTTCTCGAATTGAAATAAACCAAACAGGTAAGCTCCTTTTCTTCCTGTTCGGGAAAGCATCTACATATGCACTACTTAATCATCCTTCTGTTTCTCACTCCATTTGATGGTATACATTTTATATTCAGATGGAAACATCCAGGTTCCTGTCTGTGATACAGTTGTTTGGAGATATGTGTGAATTCTGCCGATTTAAGGGGCATACACTTGATTTAAGGAAGTTAGAAGACTGAAAATTTCAGATCAACAAACCAACACCTTCTCTTTTTTTAACAGTAAATATTTTATACCTACCACTTATTAACTTAAAATTTTTCAAAGTCCATTTACTTATATTATCACAACAAAATCTTACCACAACCTCTAGGAGGTAGTTGTATGTGCTGAATTTTATTTTTTTATTTTGCTTTTAAGATTAGTTTAAATAAGTATATGCAAAAATTGTGAAAACCCCTTCAGCTGTTTCCGTTCCATTCCCTCCCCAGGTGCAGCCATGCTGGGGAGGGCGACGTGCCCTTGTCTGCTTCCTCTATATGCATTTGCTTATAAGGGTACCTCTGTACCTTAGACGAACAATTTTCAACCAGTGTGCTGCAATAATTTTTAAAAAGATGCAATACCTGACTATTTTGTCAGGGGCACTGACCTCTTTACCCTTAGATGGTCAGATAAAAAAATATGATAATAGCCAACACAATATCTGTCCAGTGTGAATGAGTCAGAGTTATACCTAATTTTTTTTTGGTCAGGTCAGCAAAAAAATTTAACATAGCTTTTGGTGTGCCATAGAATTTTAATAATTGGTGAGATGAGGACAGTTGAAAATAGCTGTCTTAGACCATCAACAGGGTTGTGCTCTTGATATGTTCTACAGCCAGCTTTTTGTCTTCACTAGCACAGATGTCACAGGTTAATCTCAATTATTTCAGTAGGCCTCATATATAGTATTCCATTGTTGGATGCATGATCATTTATTTCAGTTTGTTTCTAGATACTTTTTGTTTGTTTGCTATTAGAAACACTTTTACTAGTATATACATTGTATAGGAAGCAAACATCTTTGCCAGGTTCCATGAACTAATTATGTACCTTTCTGTACGTGTGCAACAGAGGAAACTCTGAACTTGTTGACTCTTTTCTTTCTAATCCTCACCTGAGGATATGTTTATTGATTTTAGAGAGAGGAAGGGAGAAAGAGAGAAACATCTATTCCTTGACTTGCCGGGGTCCAACCCCAGCAGGTCCAGGGGTCCCCAAAGGTGTAGACGGAGTCGGCGAAGAAGGAATGACACAGAGACAGCGTCCAGTTGATCAGCAGCCTCGCCAGGATCTCTAGCCAGGATTTCCATCCAAGTTCTGGTCTGGATCTCCAGCGAAGTTCTGGTTAGGATTTCCAGCCAGGTTCTGTGTCCATGTTCTCTTGCTAGGCTCTCCAGCCAGGTTCTGTCCAGGTTCTCCAGCCAGGTTCAGTCACCAGGTTCTAGTCAGGTTCTCTTGCCAATTTCTGTAGTCAGGTTCAGTCCAGGATCTTTTGCCATGTTCTCTCCCTAGGTTCTGTCTCTAGGTTCTGAGGCCAGTTTCTGTCCAGGATCTTTTGCCATGTTCTCTCCAGCGAAGTTCTTCTGTCTCTAGAGAACGTTCTGTGTAGGTTCTGTGCCTAGGTTCTGTCTCTCTTGGTTCCGTATTCTAAGTTCTGTCTCTTGCTGTCTTATTACATCTGTATTTATACCAGTTGATTCAATCCTATCAATCTCTATTACAAAGGTTAGGGCGTTTCTTATCTCCATTCCAGGGAGTAAAGATTATGTAGCTCAAGCATGATTGTTCGTAGTTAAAGTGATTAATTACCCACCTGGCACTAGTTAAGAGGTTTTATTCCCTCCCTAACTTCAGGGGAAAATCCCTACCTGGGGATTGAACCTTTCTCGGAGAGGTGACCTTGGTTAAAACACAGCGCCAAGAAGGTGAGCAAACATATTAAGAACAGTATGCCATATATGCCAGGTCCCTTGAAACAGCGAGGATGGACTGGCTCCCGGCATTGACTCTCCTACAAACCCCAACCAGGATCGAACCTGTAACCCAGGTATGTGCCCTGACTGGAAATCAAACCCGAAGCCCTTTGGTGTTCGGGGCAACGCTCCAACCAAGTGAGCCACACCAGCCAGGGCCCACATGTTGTTTCTTTTAAGAAAGAAGACAAGCTTGGCTTAAAAAGTGGCCTGGCACCACAGGAAATTTGTTGAAGAGAACAGGTTTTAGGTATGCGGCTTCAGATGCCCTTTGCAAGCTATGGTTCTATTAGTCTTCCTTGTCTTGTTTACTTTGAAATTCCTGGAGATTTTTTCAGCAGTTTATATTGGTGATTCAGAGGGCAGGTAATGAATACATTTTCTAGTCACTTCTATAGCTTAGGTTGGGAAGTAGATATTTACATGATCCTGCTACCCTTGTATCACTCTCCCATACCCACCTCCACCCCAGGGTAGAATACTTCATTCTGATGACCTGGTCAATTTCTCATTTGGTTAATTTGCAGGCACAGACAGATTTGCAGTGCAGTGTTTAATGGTTATATAGCTTTTTTTTTTTTTTTAAAGGCTTTTTGTACTAGAGGATTAGAATAGTGTTTAGAATAACTGATGTAGAATCTTTCCCTTTGAGAAGTGTGGGAGGAATATGATTCTGATTTTGATCGATTCTGATTGTTGGTATTTTGGTTTTTAATATAGTAAGACCTAAATTTATTCTATGAAACTCGCAAGAGCTGCTTGCCTTTGGAGTGATTGAACGTATCTCCTTCCTCTGTTGCTAAATTTGCTCATTGATAAATTGTGCCAGAAGACATTGCAAAACATTTGAGCGACAAAAAGATCTTGTTCACCCACTTATACCCCCAGATCATCTAGAGCAGCAGTTCTCAACCTGTGGGGCGCAACCCCTTTGGGGGTCGAACGACCCTTTCACAGGGCTCGCCTAAGACCATCGGAAAACACATATATAATTACGTATTGTTTTTGTGATTAATCACTATGCTTTAATTATGTTCAATTTGTAACAATGAAAATACATCCTGCATATCAGATATTTACAGTATCATTCATAACAGTAGCAAAATTACAGTTATGAAGTAGCAGCGAAAATAATTTTATAGTTGGGGGTCACCACAACATGAGGAACTGTATTGAAGGGTCGCAGCATTAGGCAGGTTGAGAACCACTGGTCTAGAGTATCTTATTTTGTTTTTCCTCTAATATGTTAATCTGATAAGAAACTTTTTGAATGATACGAATATGTGAAAAAGTGGATAAAGATAAAGAGTTTCTAATAAAGCTAGTAAGTAAATTTAAATATTTTTATTTGTTTACTTTTATAATAGCTACTATTAATGGAATTGCCATAAAGTACTTGCTTTTGTAGGCATCTTGTTTGGTGAGTGTGGTACATGGGAAATCTCATTTTAAGGGCCTAGGCCAGGGGTGGGCAAACTTTTTGACTTGAGGGCCACAATGGGTTCTTAAACTGGACCGGAGGGCCGGAACAAAAGCATGGATGGAGTGTTTGTGTGAACTGATATAAATTCAAAGTAAACATCATTACATAAAAGGGTACGGTCTTTTTTTTTTTTTAGTTTTATTCATTTCAAACGGGCTGGATCCGGCCCGCGGGCTGTAGTTTGCCCATGGCTGGCCTAGGCCCTAGAGCAGTGATGGCGAACCTTTTGAGCTCGGCGTGTCAGCATTTTGAAAAACCCTAACTTAACTCTGGTGCCGTGTCACATATAGAAATTTTTTGATATTTGCAGCCATAGTAAAACAAAGACTTATATTTTTGACATTTACTTTATATATTTAAATGCCATTTAACAAAGAAAAATCAACCAAAAAAATGAGTTCGCGTGTCACCTCTGACACATGTGTCATAGGTTCGCCATCACTGGCCTAGAAGAAGCTGATTGCTGGTGTGATGGTTTCAGAGCATCATTTGTAAACACCCTTGTTCAGCAATGTCTGAGAATGTGCTGTTGGCAGACTTAAGATACCTGTTAGGATTTTTTTCTCTCTGTCTTGCCATGACTTTGGCAATTCAGATGGCTTAGGGAGGCTTAATTTATTACTGTTTATTAAATTACACTCACAGTTTATTATTATTACAAGGGCTTGACAGTAATGAGTCAGCTTTTGGACTGAAGTGTGGGCTCTTAGGAATGGCATTTTGAACTCCCTTGGATGCCCATGTCAGACTTTCCCCTGGGGACTCATTGCCTGTGTTGATTTTGTGACACTGAGTGTTTGTTTTTTTCCCTGCTGAATGTGGCTCTCTTTCCTCTTATGTAAGGGACGACCTTATATTACCAGCCTGGCCTCCTGTATGGTGGATCCGTGGAGCATGACTGCAGTGTCCTTCGTGGCATTGGCTATTACCTGGAGAGTCTTCTTTGCCTGGCTCCATTTATGAAGCACCCATTAAGGATAGTTCTTCGAGGAGTGACCAATGACCAGGTTGACCCCTCGGTGAGTAGTGAGGCCACACCATGGTGTGAATTTTGTTTCGTCTCTTGTCACAACCCAACTTTTGATAAACAAGCTCCTGATAAAGCACAGGTTTATTGTTGAGTGTATTTGTTTTGTTATTTACCTTGAGATTTAGAGATTAATCACTGCAGGACGCAGATGAACCAAGATTCATAATCAGTCAAATTCAGTAATGATTGTTACCATTCATCAAGGTGCCTTTCATTGTCGTGTCAAAGAACCTTCAGAACAGATGCTGGCAATCTCACCACGGTTGACATGAAATAATGGCTCTGTTGGCTGAAGTGTGTGGAAGTGAAACTTTCACAAGGTCATGTGATAGCTGAGGCTGGAAAGCAGCAGACCACAATTTTAGACAGAAAATATTTCCTTGGCATTGTTGCAGCACAGTCTTGACTTATTTAAACTTGAGGACATTCTTCTTCTGAGAAGAGTTTGCAGATTTAGGAAGAGGGCATAGGGACAGGGACTGTATATGTGAGCTTTGATAGTTTAAGGGCACAGCAACCTTCTTAAGTAGGGTAATTTTCCTGCGTGTATGGGGAAGATAGTTTAATATACAGGTGGAATTTTCATTGTGGCCACCACAAGTGTCAGTCCAGGATGGGTTTTGTTTTGGGGGGGAAAATATATATATATATATATAAAATATACATATTTTATATATATATATATAAAAAATATATAAAATATATATATATATATATTAGAGTAGTTCTTTCCAGACCTGCCTTAGACCTCTCATAGGGAGATAGGGAGAGAAGGATCCTCACCTGTAGATGCTCTGCTGTCCAGAGAGGGTATCTTAATGCCTATGGCCACTATGCCAAGTCCTGACTGCGGACTCTTATCTTCACCTCTACAGACATGGAACCAAGACTGATGAAGGGTCAGTAATATTATAATAACTATGTATGGTGCCAGTTGCGTACTGGAAATATCAGGGGGAACACCTTGTAAAGTATATGCTGTACACCTGAAACTAATACAAAATAATGCTGAATGTAAAGTGTAATTGAAAATTTTTTTTTCAATCTGAAGACCAATGAAGGGGTGGCTTCTAAGGCAGAATATGAAGTATCTAGCTTCTCTAATCAGGGAAGACCAGTTAGGTGGTTCAGTGAGCTGCACAGTGGAGACTGCTGGTATTCACCTATACACTTTTAGAGTATAAACCTGGTTAATGTGTTCTTAGGCAGTAAAAGACTTATTTCCCAATTCTTGGGATTTGGGTACATAAACTCTTTTCCTAGAATCTTAGTACAGTGCATGATCTGAAATTCTTAGCTGTAAAGGAATGCTGAATAAACTGTCTAGAATTTTAAACTAATTTCAAGGGATTGCTTTTTTTCTTATATTTTTCTGGAAGATTCTGGGAAGTGGGCCCTTCAATTGAAAGTGTTCCCAAGGGGAACCCTCCACACTTTTAGGTGGAGGGTGGGGAAGGGGCCTTGAGTAATGGGAAAGGCCCTGAGCGTACAGGAGACTTTGGCACTGTGTCCCAGTTTTGTATTCTTTCTATAATTGCTAATGATCTTAAAAGCTGTTATCACTGGCAGTATTTTAAAAAGTTTTATATATTAACAGGCAAAGGTTAGTTGATGAATTCCCCAGAAATAGTGCTTAACTCTTTTGTGCAGAACATATAAAAGAAATCGTGTTTTCATATGCTACAGGACTGCTTTTGCTCCCTGCAAGACTAAAATGACCTTGGATCGTACTTGGCTCCAATCCAGGATAAAACAAATATACCTAATCTTGGATAAAGAGTAACTTCCTCAGCCTTCTTGGATAAAGAGTGGCTTCTTCGTTTTGAGCTTTCTCTTCAGCATGTGGTTTCCCTATCAGTTCATGTCCACGTTTGCTGTCTACACCAGGATGAATATAATGCGCTCTGCCCTTAGGGAACTTGTTCTCATGGGGTGGACAGCTATGAACACATAGAGGGGAGGCCACAAGGCGGAGTACCTCTGGGCTCTGATCGAGGTACAAGCAAAGTGCTGAGGGCTCGGGAGGGTTTTCTAGAGGAAGGGAAGCCACAGAATCAGCTTGGTTTTCAGGAAGAGCACTGTGGAGGCTGAGAGAAGTATGAATTGGGGGTTTGTCAATTAGTTTGAACACATTAGAGATGGAAGTAGATAGGAAGGAACTGATATGAAGGACAATGTGGAGGGGAGACTTCGTCATTTGACAGTTAATTAGAGATGGGATAGGAGGAAGTGTTCATAAAGTAACTTCACAATTTCTGTCCTGGTTGTCTTGAAGGATAGTGATCAGAAGGAGTTGAACACAGCGAAGAGGAAAATTGTGGTTGGTAGTTGGGTGATGTGCTTGATTTTGGTATGTTGGGAGGAATATCCACATGTGTTTGTCCAGTTGGCAGTGGACATCACTGTCTGGAGCTTCAGTGATAGGTCATCAGTATCTTACCTACAGATAGTCAAATCTCTAGGAGACTGAGATTGACCAGCGCTGAGTGAGGTTGAACACCGGCGGCTTTCTGTCTGAGTTAATCCTACCAGTGTTTTTCCTTTGGCCTGCACAGCATGGTGGTGTGTGTATCTGAATTGAATGTTCATGTTTGGAACCAGATTTTACATTGTAATATGCTGGTGTGGCAGCAATGACGGCAGCTCTTCCCCGACAGCCTCCCTCTGAGCTGAGTAGTAGCTGCCCTCTTTGGAAAAGGCATGAGCTCTCCAGTTAGCTGGAGGTCTTAGCTGATCTCGTCATTCATTTACATTCCCTTTCTGGCCTGTGTTGAGCATTAGAGGTTTTTGCGTCATGGTCCCAGGGACCGAGACTAGAAGAGGAAGTGGATGTGTAAGGTGTGAGTAGGGGAAGAGGAGCTGCAGACAGTGAGTGGAGGTAGAAGTGTTTGGAGAAGCCAAGCAGGAGTTGAGTTTTGAGAAGCCAGGAGCTGATTGAGGATTGGGTAGGGAGATTCAGCAATGAGAAGTTTCATTGACCTTTGAGAGAGCAGTGACATTGATATGTAAGGACAGTCACAGGGTGAGGAATGAATAGGAAAGAGCACCATGGGAAGGAGGTTCAGAATGTGAGATAGGATGATTCCTAAAGAGCTGAGTTTGGAAATAGTTTTTTAAATGAGAGATTTGAGCTTGCTTATAGGCTGAGGAGACGCAGCAATGGAGAAGGAAAGAATTAAAGGGGTTGGGGGACTTACTATGGGTAACTCCTGCAGACATCCAGAGGGGATGAGCATCAAAAGCAGAAGTGGTGGGATGAGCCCCCTATAAATGGGTAGGACATTTTTTCCCTTCAGAGGCAAAAGGTTAGAAACTGGGGAGACATTTTGGGGAGAAGCAAAGTTCTAGGACGTCTCCTTTGAAGCTCAGTGATTTGGCACCGGAACCCCCAATAGGAATTATTGATGCTAGCATCCTGGTCAGAGGGTGAGTGAAGATTCTGTTCTTTTTCATTACCGTTCTGGAAGGGGAATGAAGTACAATAATGTCTGCTGTATGTTGGGCACAGTTCTAGTACATGTAGCCATATTTATTTAATTCTGGTACAAACCCTGGGAGATGGGTGTTCCTGCCACTGTTTCAGACAAGGTAACTGAGCAGTTTCTTCCCTTCTAGTTGGCTTTGTATCTGATGACATTTCTACCTGTTGATTGATTGAGTGAACTTGTCAGACTGACTGACGCCTTTACACTGAGGTGCCACTTGGGTCAGACTTTTCTGAGTGACTGTTCAGTTTTCCTTAAGTAGAATGTGCAGCCCACCCCCACTCTACTGAAACTACGATGCAGAGCGGGGGGAGACAGGAACATGGCCAGTCCAGCCCCTCATGCACAGCAGGAAGCCAAGGCCCCGGGGAGGTGGGGAGTGTGCAGGTTTCACAGCTAGTAAGAGGCAGAGTGAGACTCAAGCCTACATGTGCTCTTCCAGCCCCCGTCCCGCCACATGAGTTGCCTGCCTTTTGCATCAGATGGAGAGTGATATAGGAGACAGGACCACACCTGGAGTTATACTCAGGCTTCTGGCTGACCCTCAGAGTAAATCTGACTTCATCCTGTATGACTCCAGGTACAGGGAGGATGAACCAGAAGGGCTGTTCTGCTTTCTTGCCTTTTCTGTCCCCAGGACGTCTGGTGGCTGCCTAGTTCCAGGGGGTTATTTGGGCAGAGTAACCCACATCCTTGTATCCCCTGGTTTTTCCAGAAATCTGGCTTGGCCTTGTCCCCAGCTGCCCTTAGTACTAGCCTAGGCTGAATTCTTCTTGGTGCTGGCCATCCCAAATGTATGTCTTAAGTATTTGGGTGTATTTTACTTTAATATTTAGGTTGAAATGAGCTAATTTTCAGTGAGTATTCCTAGTAACTTCTTCTGTACCCCCTCATCCATTCTCTACATGATCCTAGGCTGCATAGGTCATTTCTACCTCAGGTTAATTTTCTGATACCAGAATGTGTAGGCGGGGCCTATTCTCTGCTATAAAGACTTATTCGGAGTATCATTGTGTTGAGGCTTAGCATGTTGGAATGGGTAGCACCTTGAAGACAGGCTGACACCCTTGCCTTAGAGATAAGGAAATTAGACAGTTGTCTGAGACCATGCAGCTCACTCGGGAGAGCCTGAACCAGGACCAGCATTTTCCCCTACCCCCTCTGCTTTTGCTGCCTGCCCTCCCTGCTCCTGATAAGGTCAGCTCCCAAGTGCCGAGGAACGGCCCTTTGCCCATTGGGAGCGAGGAAGGGAGTGACTTTCTTTCCCATGTTGCAGCTGAGTCAGCATTCATTGACTTGTTAGGTCAGCGTGCTTTGAATGTCATCCTTATACTCTGAGGAATCTATACGTGAACAGGAAAGGACCCCACGCCTCCTGTGAGTTCTGAATAGGGAGGAGATAGTAGTCATACTTGACACAGCCTTGCCATTAACTGTGCAGTTGTGGGTTTGTGCTGCTTCGGTAGTTTGAGGCAATCATTCCTCCACTGCCCTCACTTTCTTTAGAACCACCACCTACCCTTTCACTGCCTGTGCGGTGGGCCTCAAAAAGATTCTTAAGTAGCTGTTGACTACTTTTTTTGGTTTGCTTTGGCTTTGGCGTGGCACAAGCTTTAAAGATTAAACAACAGTGTTGGGAAAAGATTAATAAAAAATATGATATATTTTCCGCAGTGTAAATACATAAAAAAATGAGCAGAGGTCCAAGTTTGTTCTATATGAGCCCGGCAGGTTCTCATGCTTTTTGCATGTGATGGTCATGATGATGACTTGTAAGGTAGGTGTAAGTCTCCATGTCAAAAATGAGGAAAGGGGCTCAGAGGAGCTAGTGGCTTATAAAATCTGTTTTACTCGGGAGCAGAGTGGTTCCATGCCCTCACTTGTAAGTCAGCATCCTCTTTCTTTTTCTTTTTTTAAAATACATTTTTTAAAATTTATTTCAGAGATGAAGGGAGAGGGAGAGAGAGTTAGAAACATCAATGTTGAGAGAGAATCATTGATTGGTTGCCTTCTGAACGCCCCTTACTAGGGAATCGAGCCCACAACCTGGGCATATGCCCTTGACTGGAATCAAACCCGGGACCTTTCAGTCTGCAGGCCGATGCTCAATCCACTGAGCCAAACCAGCTAGGGCCAGCATCCTCTTTCTTTACCAGACTACACATCATCTACCTGGTTGCTATGTCTCCACTTGGTTCATGGGCTGTTTCTTCTTCCCATCTGCTCAAGGTTTAATGAAACTTTTTATTTTATTCTGAAATAATTCTACAGGTTGATGTTCTTAAGGCAACGGCCCTCCCTGTTTTGAAACAGTTTGGAATTGATGGTGAATCACTTGAGCTAAAGGTAAGAGTGAATTGTTGTCTGTATATATCTGTGTAAAACATTTCCTTACCAACTCATTGGAAGAGCTGTATGACGTGTGTGTGTGTGTGTGTGTGTGTGTGTGTGTGTGAGAGAGAGAGAGAGAGAGAGAGAGAGAGAGAGAGAGAGAGAGAGAGGGAGAGGGAGAGAGAGAGAGAGAGAGATATTTGAAGTCAGCATTTATGAGAAGACCCACAGGACATGCAAACGTGACAGACTTTGAGTTGAAAGGGACCCTTTAGTAATGACAATAATAGCCAACAGTTATATTGTACTTTCTTTGTGGTGGGCATTGTTGTAAACATTTTACAATTATTAATACTTTACTATTCATAAAAACTCCATTTGTGTCACTCAGCTAATAAGTAGTAGAGTTAGGATTTTAGCCATAATGCCTCTCTAATGTAGATAATCTAGATATAGTTTATGTCTTAACATCATAGTACAACATGTTGCTCACATTTTTATGATGAGGCTAGTGTGTACAAACCCACTTCTCTGCCAGTCGTATAAAAGTATAACACGTACAGCCCTAGCCGATTTGGCTCAGTGGATAAAGCATTGGCCTTCGATTTCGATCAAGGGCATATGCCTGGGTTGTGGGCTCAATCCCCAGTAGAGGGTGTGCAGGAGGCAGCCAATCAGTGATCCTCTCTTATCATTGATGTTTATATCTCTCTCTCCCTTTCCCTTCCTCTCTGAAATCAATAAAAATATATTTAAAAAAAAATAAAAGCATAACACATACAATTATGTATGAATCTCATGTTGTTTTGTGTACAAAACAAAACCATACAAAATCCACTGTTAGCATTCTCAGTAAGAGGCCATCTTGAGTGATTGACCTGGAAACAAAATTAAAAAATGATTAGATACTACAATGGTAGAAAACCAGTGATGGTTATTGCTCACCAGTCAGGCATGTCCTATTCCACCATAGCTATGATCTTGAGGAACAAAAACAAAGTAATGAAAGCTATTAAAGGGTCTACTTCATTAAAAGCAACAAGACTAACACAAATTTGAGAAGGGCATATATCAGACATGGAGAAACTTGTAATGACCTGGATTGAAGACCAGACATAGAAGTGTATCCCTCTCAGCACTATGACATGACAATCACAGCCAAAACAAAAAGTTTGTTTGGGATGCTGAAAGAAGAGGCTGAACTCAATTACGATGTTGAATATACTGCTAGCTCTGGGTGGTTTAAAGGTGGTTCAAGCATGGTTATTCATTACATAATGTGAAAGTGAGTGGTGAGCCTGTGAGTGCTGATGTGAAGGGAGCTGAAGAATTTAGGGATACTCTAGACCAGCGGTTGCCAATCTTTCGGACCTCACGGACCACCAGTGGTCCACGGACGACCGGTTGGTCACTGCTGCTCTAGATAAGCTGATGTGGAGGAAAATTACTTGTCAGAGCAAACTTTGAATATGGATGAAACCTCCTATTCTGGAAATAGATGCCTGAAAAGACTTTCATCCATAAGAAGTCCAGGTCAATGCCAAGTTTCAAGGCTTTCAGAACAGGATAATGTCTTGCTTGGAGGCATTGTTTCTGGCTACAAACTGAAACCCTTTGTTAGCTGACCAGGGACAACCCAAAGGCCTTTAAGCATACCAGTAAGCACACACTGCCAATATCCTACAGGTTTGGTGAGAAGTCATGGATCCAGCTGCTCTTCCAAGATGCCCTTTTTAATTACTGTCAGCGAAATGGAAAAGTACTATTTGGAGAATTATATACGTTTTAAGATTTTGCATATTGTTGACAGTGCTCTTGGACATCCTCCTTTTATTGGTGATCTTTTTTTTTAAAAAAAGTATATTTTTATTGATTTTTTACAGAGAGGAAGGGAAAGGGATAGCTATAGCTAGAAACATCGATGAGAGAGAAACATTGATCAACTGCCTCCTGCACACCTCCTACTGGGGATGTGCCTGCAACCAAGGTATAGGCACTTGACAGGAATTGAACCTGGGACCTTTCAGTCCGCTGGCTGATGCTCTATTCACTGAGCCAAACCAATCAGGGCTTATTGGTGATCTTTAGCCCAATATCAAAGTTGTGTTTCTTCGCCCAAACACTACCTCTTTTATCAAGTCAATTGATCAAGAAGTTATAGTAGCTTTAAGACCTTCTATCTGAGGAGGACCTTTGCCTAAGCTATTACTGCAACTGAGGAAAATACTGAAAAAACATTGGCACAATTCTGGGATTACAGTATCCATGACTACATCAGGAACCTTGCTTGGGTTTGGGTGATGTCACCAAGAAGTATATGAGCCCTAGCTGGTTTGGCTCAGTGGATAGAGGGTCGGCCTGCAGACTGAGGGGTCACAGGTTCGATTCTGGTCAAGGGAATGTGCCTGGGTTGCTGGCTCAATCCCTAGTGGGGGGTGTGCAGGAGGCAGCCGATCAATGATTCTCTCTCATCATTGATGTTTCTATCTTCCTCTCCCTCGCCCTTCCTCTCTGAATTCAATAAAAATATATTTAAAAAAACCGCAGAAGTATATGAATGGCATCTGGAAGAAGACAATTAGTTTGTCCCTGACTTCAAAGGATTTTCCAAGGCTGAAAATGTTGTAAAAATTAACAGGGCTGTGGTTGAGATGGCAAACAACTTTAACCTGCAAGTGGATGAGGCTGACATTGAGGAACTCCTAGAGGTGGTTCCTGAGAAATTGACTAATGAAGAGTTGTTGAAACTGGGACAGGAATGCGTAGCTGAAAAAGAGGCAAGAGAAAAGGAAACTGCAGGAGAAGGGAAAGAACATTCACAGTGAAGTGTTTAGCAGAAGCTTTTGAAGAACTCAAAAAGCTCCTTAAAAAGTTTGAAAACACGGACCCCCTCCTCAACACCAAAAGGTTTTCATTAATAGAGAGGAATTTTCATGATGCAAATCTGCTTACCAGCAAAAAATGATGAAAAGAGAAATAAACCAAGAAAACCGCAGTGGACATATTTCCTTAAGAAGAGCCTCAGATAGGTCCTTCAGGAGTATTCCAGAGGAAGGCATAGTTATAAGGAGATGACAACTCCATTTGTTATTACCTCTGACGACCTTTCAGTGGGACAAGGTGTGAAGACAATGAATTTAATGATCCTAACCTTGTGTAGGCCAAGCTAATGTGTGTGTTTTTGTGTCTTAGTTTTTAACAAAAAAGTTAAAAAAATTTAAAAAAATAGAAAAAGCTTATAGAATAAGGATATAAAGAAATACAATATTTTTGTACAGCTGGTACGCATGTTTGTGTTTTAAACTAAGTGTTATAAAAGTGTTGAAAATTTACAAAGTAAAAATGTTACAATAAGCCAAGTTTAATTTATTATTATTGAAAACACTTTTAAATAAATGTAATGTAGTCTAAGTGTATAATGTTTAAAGTCTTCAGTAGTGCATAGTAATGTCCTAGACCTTCATGTTTGCTCACCACTCATTGATTCATTCAGAGCAACTTCCAGTGCTGTAAGCTCCGTGTTTGATACTGCATTTTTACTGTACCTTTTCTATGTTTGGATCTACAAATACTCAGCATTGTGTTATAGTTACCTACAGTATTCAGTACAGTAACATGATGTACAGTGCTGTAGCCTAGGAATGATAGGCTATATCATCTAGTAGTCATACCATACAGGTTTGTGTGAGTATATTCTGTGATGTTCGCACAGCAACCCAATCACCTAAAGGTGCATTTCTCAGAACGTATCCCCTATTGTTAAGTGGTGCATGACTTTAATATATAGATTTGATAGATCAGTTAATTGCATAGGAGAAAGGGTTAAGAAATGGGATTAACTCCTAAACCCTGCCAGTCCCTCATTAAGGATGAGGACCTGCCTGACTGTGAGATCTCTTTCCCTTCTAAGAAAGAGTCCCTTGGTGTAAACCTTACTGACTTGGGTGTCTGGGCCATCTACTCATTGCTGCATTCTTGCCTCTTCTTTCTCACCATGTGTGCAGATTGTGCGACGGGGAATGCCTCCTGGAGGAGGAGGTGAAGTGATCTTCTCCTGTCCCATAAGGAAGGTCCTGAAGCCTATTCAGCTCACAGATCCAGGAAAAATCAAACGTATCAGAGGAATGGCGTATCCTTTGCATTTGGTTCAGATTTCTTATTATTTTCTTGCCTCACGAAGAGTGACTCACAACCAGTTTACTTCTTCCCAGAGTTATTTACATTTTAGACAACAATCATGGAAAAATCTTAACAGTGAAACTCTAATTGTTGTGTGGGTTATGATGCTTAATTAGCTGCCTCACCAGGACTAGATTGATTGATCCGTTCACTTCCTTTTTTTAGTTAACACTTAAATGGCTCCCATGTATGTTATACTCTTCTGAGGGCTTTGGTTTGGGGGCCACCAGTGCACAGGCCATTTTGACTGAGCCTTATAGACTAAAGCAGTGATGGCGAACCTTTTGAGCTCGGCGTGTCAGCATTTTTAAAAACCCTAACTTAACTCTGGTGCTGTATCACATATAGAAATTTTTTGATATCTGCAACCATAGTAAAACAGACATATTTTTGATATTTGTTTTATATATTTAAATGCCATTTAACAAAGAAAAATCAACCAAAAAAATGAGTTCGCGTGTCACCTCTGACTCGCGTGTCATAGGTTCGCCATCACTGGACTAGAGGCTTGTGAAGTGGAGCAAGGAAGGAAAAGAGCTTCAGGCAGAAAAGTGGGCCTGTAGGGAGGAAACAGGTGCAAGATGGCTCTGGGGAGCGCCTAGCAATGTGTGTCCCAAGTGCAGTAGGAGGTGGTACACGAAAGATGGGCAGGAGCCAGTGAAGGTGGAAGGCCATGCTGAGGCGTTCTTCATTCCAAAGTTAGCAGTTTTCTTCTGTAAAATGAATTTGCATATTAAGAGGATAACACTGATGGTACCAAGGAACTTTTTGTTCATTATAGAAATTTTGGAAAGTACAAGTTAAAAAAGAAAATCACCTAATGACCAGCACTTAGAGGCAAAGATGATGGAATTAATGTGTCCTAGAGAGAAACAGTGAGGACAGGTGATGCCTCTAGTTTATAGGATCCTAGAGGCAGGATGGACAGGACACAGTGATTACCTGGGTCTGTAATAGAGGAACAGGGAGTCGTGAGGATGATTTTGATGTTTCTCACTTAGGCATCTGGGTAGAGAGGTTTGTTCTGATAGTAGCTACAAACGTTTGTGGTGATGTGTGGCGTTAGTTTTTTTGTTGTCTGCTTTGACTTTTAAATACTTTATATGGTAAAAATACAGCAAAAATATTTTTTGTTCAAAGAGGGAAAAAATATATTGCTCTGGTTGTGGCTCTAAGGACGATGTAAATAGTCTCTGGCTGCTTAATGATGTGACTGAGCTTGATGATGACTTCTTCCACGTGTGACTTCAGCTGCCCTCCCTTGTGCATTTCTGTTGGATCAAACACTCCCATGTTACCACTTGGCATCATAATGAACCAATATATATTCCAAGTGGCAACAGGCAGGTTGAGAAGGGAGATGAACCAGTGCAATGAAAGGAGCATTGTCATGCAGTGACACTGGTGTGGCCAGTCAGTTCTGGAATTACCCACTCACCACATTGTCTTCATGACATGCCCAGCCAGCCACACCTTTCCACAGAACCTTGAGCCCCACAGAAGCAGGAGTCTTTCCTGTTTCTTCATCACTGTACCCAGTGCCAGCAGACACTGGTGACAGAGCCCCTGTGGGAAACTCCCTGCAGCCACCTCACGCACGTGTTTGCACAGTTGGAAATGGATAAGTTCAGCTTTATTTTATGTTGGGGTTGAGGGTCCTTCAAGGTGGTTACAGAAAGACAAGTCTAGAAGAAGTTAGAAATGTAGGTCTGTAACTTGGGGCAAGGTGAGCGCTAGAAATGAATGATTTGAGTCAGCTACGCTGTGGAATCAGAGAGGGGAGGGCGGAACCCTGAGTTGCCACTAAGACTTGTAACACTAGGTAAGTCCTCCCAGGAAGGGAGACTAGGAAGTCAGAGATGAGAGGATAATGAAGAAGGTGCCTTAAAAAGCCCAGAGGAGTCAGCATTAGGATGGGGAATTAGCTGAGGAATGAATGCACAGCAGGCTGCCACCAAAGGAGGAGCTCTTTCCAGAAGGTGGTGGAGACCTTCTTCCACATGTAACCTCGCTTGTGTAATCAGCTCTGGGTTGTGGGGTGACTGGGAGGGAAATGGTGAAGTGTGGAGGCCACGCTTGCAAGAACCTTGGCAGGAAAGAGAAGTAGAAAGAAAGATAAGGTGGTAACTTGATGAAGAGAGATTTGATAAGATTTCCTCCTTTAAAAAAAAATGATGGTAATGATTTGAGTACTTCTGTAGGTTGGGTAAAGTAGATTTAAGTAGGAAAGAGGCCAAGGGATGAAGCAGTGCATCAAAGTGATTAAGATCTAAGTGCTGGAATCAGACAGGTGTGGGTTCTACCTCTGGCTTTGCCACTCACCGATGGTAGGATTTTGGCCCCACGCCTTGGTTGACTCATTTATCATAGGGCCCATTATACCTACTGTACCTATAACGAGGGTTAAACGAGGTCATAGATGAACTGTACAAGGCACTGGGCTCGTAGATAAGTAAGCATTCAGTAAGTGGTAGCTGCTGTACTTTTTTTATTGTTTGGTAAGGGATGCATTGAGAATGGCAGGCATATGGTAAGGGTGGCTCTAGATTGCTTTGTCTGGAGGTGCGTGGGAGATGGGAGGAGTTTGCCATTTTCAGTGAGTTAGGATGGGATCAAGGATAAGGGGATTGGTAAGGGTATGATAAGGGAGGGTGACAGGGTGGTAAAGATGTGCTGTCACAGTGGGGCACTGTGACTAGAGATAAGAAAAAGGCTGTAGGGCAGCCGTGTGGGCCCAGCTGAAGCTGGAACCGTGTCATGGTGCCAGCTGCATGGCTGGGTGGCTGTATCCCACAGCAGTTGGCGGCCCAGGGGCGAAGCAGAGAAGACAGGAGGGCCAGTCTCATCGGGGCGGGTGTGGATTGACAGGGTGAGTAGTGCAAAAGCAGGGGTTAGAGCAGGTATTTGTGAGCTGTCATTGAAGCCACGGCCAGTGTGCTCCTTGCTGAGGAGCCCAGCAGGGCTCGAGGAATTGGAAACCTTCACAGGTTGCTAGTGGAGGTAGATGTGTGTTTATGTAGAAGAACAAGAAATTGTGTTTAGGGGGTTGTTTGGGGGTTCAGATGTTAAAATTAGTAAATTTCTAGGTGTTGACAAGATCTGGGTAAGGGCAGGTGTTGGTGGCCACGGGGCTGGATGGGATGGGGGATGCCTTTCCTGGTAAGGAGTTTGACAGAGTGGGGTTGGCCAGGATGTCTCCTTCTTGGGGCTTTAGGAAGGGCTTACTTGGAGGAAAAGTGTGTAGTGGACTAACGTTTCAGAGGTCTCCATTAGCTTGAATAGGAAGTGTGAGAAACAATGGAATAGGGCGGGCTGCATATCCACGGGGGAGCCATTGTTGAGATGAAGATCAACCTTGGGGTGCTGTCTACATTCTTGTCAGAATCATCAAGAACAGAGAACTTTATAGCAAAGCTTCCCTGGATTATAGCCTGTTGTCTGCGTGGCCACCACGGGGCCACCCAGGGTCCACACCCGTGTACATATGAGGAGAAGGTGGCGGCTGGGGAGAAATAGTGCTGCCCTGGGAGCCGAGCCGCAGGTTGATGGACAGTTAAATTGGCTTCGCTGCTACCAAAAATGCTGCAGTTCATGGTCTTGTACATGGAATTCTATACCCTTCCAGGTCTATTTTAGGTTTTGTTTTGTTTTTTTTCTCCTGAGATTTGTTCCCTAGCGGTGAATTCTGCTTAGAATCCATTCTCTGGTCTGGAAATGTGATTCCCGGAGTGTGCGTGTTTTGACACCATCCTGTGGTAACGACATGGGTTTCATGGAGGCTGTCACACTGGGGTCTTGCCTGGTACTTACCCTCTTTACTGGGTGTAGGAAAGCCTCATACGTGAGCCTTTGATGTTGCTGGGAAAGGGGTGAGCATCCTGGGTTGTATAGAGAACATGAAAGCTGACGGCTGTGGTGCCCCAGGCTCCTGGGGTTTGACTTTGTTCCTCCCTAACTTCTCCCTTTGGTGTTCCTTTTACAAAATCTGAACCAGAGACTCTAGTGAGGGTCCAAACTCCTCCCCTTGCTCGAGGCAGAGGGTACAACCCCTGAATCCTCCCCAGTCTTCCTCTAAACTCCCTGGGAAAATACCTTTGCTTAGATCCCTGCCTGCAAACCAAACATTCTCGCCTCTGGTCTGCAGAGCAGCCCATTTCACAAACACCTCTGCGGAATGTGGGCTTGAATTGAGATCACCTACTTCGTCAGGATTGGAGCCTGGGAAGAAAAGAGCTGCCTTTGGAAAAGTTTTAGCTGGGTTTGTGGTTTTTACTTGCAAGGCTGGTTAACTGTTGAACTGAGCTTGGAGGTTATATTCCCCACAGGAGGGCTCAAGTTGGGAGAACTAGTCCCACTCTCCTCTGGGCATTTGTGGTTTTAATGAGCTACCGCCCAAAGTGCGTCTTCTCCCTTCTGATCGACTGGCCAGGGCCTGGCAGGGAGCTGGTGTTGGTTCCTGCCAGCAGCTGTGACTGGATGGTGCGGTTACTGTTTATTTAATGTCACCCACTCTCTTCTCCCCCCTGCCTGATGTGGGTGAGAGCGAAGGGAGCATTCTGTTTCAGTTTTACAGTGTGGCCTGGTAGCTCATGATCTGGTACGTAAGAGTTAATTGAGTAAACTGAGATAGAGGCAGAAGTGGGGTGTGAGTTGAGATTTGTGGGACAATACGGTTTTCTTTCTCTGACTATAGGGAAGGTACTTAGAGAATCAATCTCTCTCTCTACACATACACACACACACACACACACACACACACACACACACACATACACATATGAATGCACTCCTTGGGGTTCTCTGACCTGTAGTCTTGGGGAGGGTCAAGTTCCATATGGACTATAGTTATGAATGTGTCTCTCTAGGATGTATAGCATTCGTGAATGAGCTTCAGGACATTCATAACCTCCAACTTGTCTATCATAGTGTGTGTTCATGTTTCTTGAGAGAGTGTCGTAGCTTTCATCAGGTTCTCAGAGGGCTCTCTGGTCCATAAAGGAAAAGAACCTCTGCTTTGGGATTTGAGTCTTGGACTAACGGTAAGAAAAGCCATAGCTGGCATTTGTTGGGCTCCGACTGTCCACCAGGCACCACTAATGGCGTTACATGCATCCTTTCATTTGAGCCTCCAAACCCTGTAGGGAGAGTGTTATGATTGTCTTTTTCTTACTGATGAGGAAGTGAAGGGACAGAGAAGAGCACATTTGAGCGAGCACGATGCAGTTTGCTGGAGCTGGGACTTCCACACAGTCCGATTCTACAACCTTAGATGCTCCTTGGTGGGGCCTCCATGCCAGGCCACATGGCTCCGTAGTGACTCTGGGATGTACCAGTTTAAAGCTCCTTTCCCTTCTTCACTTCACGGCCTGCATTCTAGCATAGCCTTGCACCGGCCCTGCATTGGCACTGTCTCCCTCCTGGTTTCCGCATCTCTGGAGGGGCTGGGGAAGAAGGTTGTCTTTGGGAAGTGGATCTGTTTAATTTTGAATCTTAGTTCTGTGACCCACCTGTCCTCAGTGTAAGTCCTGGACCTGGGGATCCGTAGTCCTTGCCATAGAGTTGCTATGAACATAAAGTAAGTTGACAGTGTACCTAAAAGAACTTTGGGAACCATGAACGCTGTGGGATTGTGTGTCAGGATAGTGACATCTATGCTCTCCTAGGGAGAGTGAGCAGCCTTGGACCTCAAGAGGACAGCGCCCACCTACCTGGTCCAAAGGGTATGAGACCTGGACTTGTTTGTTGTAGCTACCGGTGGTCAAAAGTACACTCTGGACAGAGAGGTGGTGATGTAACTGGACTCTGTGTGTGTATTGAAAAATCCCTCTTTGCTCTTTCCTCATTTCAGGTTTGTCCTTTGAGACAAGTCAAATATTTATCGAGTATTTCTGAGTACAAAAGTAGTGTAGTGCAGAGTTGTGAGAGATGCAGCAGCAGAGTCCCTTTCCTATGGAGTCTGTAGTCTTGTTGATGAGCGAGAACATGTGTGTGTATGAAGGAAGATGGATGGTAAGTGTAAGTGCAGATCATGGTTGGGTGCTGGCTGCTGGAGGGTTTCAGAAGAGGGAGGGAACTCTGGACTTGAAGGATGAAGGAAGGGCAGTTCGGGGTGAAGAATTTGGATGGGTGGAGGGGTGAGGTTGCCGGGTTAGGGATGAACACTGAGCAGGCCGGAGGGTCTGGCAGCAGGATCTGGGAGGGTCCGGCGTTACTAGGAAGATTCTCACCAGCATGAGGAAGATTGATCTTTGGGTGGAATGTTTATGATGGATCAGAAAGGGAAGCTAGATGCTAATCAAGTTTTTGTACAGACTCAAGAGTATTTTATTCTACAGCTCAAATGAAAATTAAATGTGTTATTGATAGTAGTTTTTGGAGAGTTGAGCTGAAATGGGCAGACCACACACCTTGTTTTCCCTATTGGACTTGCCACATGAGGTTTGTATAAGGGGAGTGGGAAGAGCACATGTTATTACATCTCCCTTCTTTTCGCCCCTGCCCTGCATATCTAGCTGGCTTATGGCCATGCGTTGCACATTAAAAGTGCTCATTGCATACTTATTTTTTATTGGATTGGGGAGAACCAGTCTCTGTGTTTTCCACTTTCTTAAGCACCAGCCTTTTTACTTGCATTGCTAGTATCTCCCTCCTCTCCTTTCTGGGGTCCCTGTTGTAAAACTGCTAATTACCAGTATTTTGACCATATGGTAGCAGTTGTGAAGAGTCTGAATCATCCACAAATGGAGTGATTGAAACTCAAATAATTGAAAATAGTCTCTGTGCATTTAAACAAACCAAAAAGCTGTTCAGTCCTTTACATGCAGCAGCTACCATGCTCTTTTCCTTCTTTCTCTTTTTTTCTTTCTGTTTTTCCTATCAACAGTGTAGCATCTGTTCTGATCTTAGGTCCTAAGAGAGACTCGTTGGTCACAGCACTGGGGATGATCAGAGAATACCTCAAAGGGAGGTTGGCTCATGCCATACGAGGCAGTTGCCTTCATTTGTTCCAGAATTGAGTTGAATCATTTCTAAGGGCAGGGGTCTGGGTGGGCAATTTATATCAAGGTTGGGAGGTTTTACTTTCCAACTCTTTATATTGTTTGGTTTTCCCCACCATGAGCATTTAAGCCTTTTATAACTATATATAAAGTTATATATTAAATAAAATAATAATATAAAAATTGGTGATGGTACTATACAAGTAAGTGATGAAGTACAGTTAGAAAATTAAATGCAATTAGAAGTCCCAGTTTATCATTACAGTTTCACAAATATTTTCTAGCTCTTGATGTTTTTCTGCTCTGAAGTCCAAGGAGAATGACGCCCTTAACTCTAGGTTGCAGGTACTCCGTCCGTGTTTCACCTCAGATGGCGAACCGGATTGTGGATTCTGCAAGGAGCATCCTCAATAAGTTTATACCCGACATCTACATTTACACAGACCACATGAAAGGAATCAACTCTGGGAAGTAAGTGCCTGTGCATTTTTGGAACCTAATTCTGCAGCTACCCTAGCCTTTTTCATACTCAACTCTGAGATTGGGCGGGCAGAGGAAGGACAATTTCAGATTTAATTTTCCTTCTGACTTACTGCCATTGCCACCAATAATTCCTATCTCATGGAAAGCATCGCAGTGGCCGGTGCTGGGAGATGAGGGTCCATCCCTACCCTGGGGGAATGAAAACCTAGCTATTTACTAGCAGTGCTTTAAGCTTTAAATTCCATCTGTACTCTGTTCCCACAAAAAGTTAAAGTAAACAAGTTCTTCCACTCTAAGGAAATAACAGTTTAGGCAAAAATCCTTTGTTGGCCAAAGTGCCAGTCAGATTCTCTCTCTGTTGAGGGGAACAACACCCCTGGAGCCAGAGAAAGTTGTTATTGCAGATTGGGTTTGGTTTAATGAAAGCCTTTGTGGAAAACCCCCGCTTTAGAAAATAAAAAGTTAATGATCTATGTTTTGGGCTTTTGTTGTATTTTTAGAAACCAGTTAGGGAAGCAATTAGAACCGTTTTTGTTTGTTTTATTTTTTACTATGAAAATGTTAAACATAAAGAAAAGTTGACCTGAAATTAATATAAAATAATATCAAATATAAACTGTAATTGGGGGAAAAATAAAGAGAACTTGAAAGGATAGTATAGTGAACACCTATGTATTCCTGCTACCTGTAGTTAATGATGAATATTTCACGAAATTTGCTTTACCTGTGTGGGTTTGTTTTTGCTAAAACATTTTAGTGGCAGTATTATTGTACTTCAGATCTGAAGTTTTCAGGTTGTCTCCTAAAAAAAAAAAGAATATCGGGCTCTAAGGTTGATAGTGAGTTAAGAAGTCAATTTTTTCCTAAGTGGTGCTGCAGCTAACCCTTTTCATGGATGTTCCTTCTGAGGCTCCTTTTAACTTCCGCAACAAAAGGAAAGAGAGTTAAGGAGGGTGACTGTGTTACGGGATCTCTGACCTTTGTGAGGCCCAAGGAAAAGATGGTGATTTCAGAAACACCGTAGTGGCTCATAGTCCAAAGTAACAGAGGTGGTGGTGTCAGAGGTGAGAGTTGGGAAAGGATTTGTGTGCAAAGTTGGCCCTTTCCTCTGGGGTTGGAAAGGTCAGTGATGGTCCCAGACCTGTGCATATTGCTCGAATAACACCAGTGTTTTCCTTGTTGAAACTGTGGCAGTGGTAACATCCCTAGGTAGCTGTAAAGATGAAAAGATCACATACGTACGCCACTAAGGCAAGTATGTCAAACTTGAGGCTCATGCTTGCACTAAGCAAAGCCTGGCCCATAGTAGGGGCTGCAGAAATGGTAGCTGCTAAGGCTGTTCTTTCCTTTCTCTTCCCTTGGCCACAGGTCTGGAATTATGTCAGCAGTTAGAATTATGGCCTCAGTATCTACCACAGGGTGGCCAGGGGTGAAGCAGAGCAGGCTTGAGGCCATACTGCCACCAGTGTGGCTTTTTATGACTGACTCAGCTGACCCCAGTGCATGGTCGCACTGTAGGAAGCTCACACATGGATCAAGTTGTGGGTCATCAACTCCAAGCTCCCCTTAAAAAGTTAAAACCCATGTATGATAAGTCCATGTTTAGTTTTCTGAATCTTAAGTTACAGATGATACAGTGTTCTTCCTTCTCTGTTATGAAATTATGAAGTCATGGATGGGTATTATTTTCCTCCTCTGAGTCGGTGAAATATGCATGTCAGTTAGGCCTGTGTTGTGGGGCCAGCAGTTCCTGGTGCCTCTGTCAGTGCTGTGACCAACATGCACATCTGTCCAGGGTGGTATCATGTTGACTCTCACAGTCACAACTTAAAAAAATAAACAACTAGTCCTTTACCAGTTGGAAAGTTTTGGAGGCTGCCACTTGTAAACCGCACCAATGTGCATTTTCAGTGAGGTCACCTGGTGACCAGCTGCTTGGTCACACACCCCAATTGGGGAGAAAATTGGAGTTGTATATATATATAGCCTAATACGTTACCTTGTTTTCTGTAAAACAAATATAATATCAAATGGAACGATCCTGATCAACTATAAAGTTTATTATAGTAAGTCTGCATTCCTCACAGAATTTATATGGGTGAGAAAATTAGGAAGTTCTTGGGAAATTCAGGTAAGTGGGTTAAAGCAGTGATCGGAGCTTATCTCCTAGTTCTCCCTCCCGTCCGTTTCCTACTCTTTCATTTTATATTCCACTGCCTCTCCTGCAGAGTCGGATGTCCCCTCCCTGCTCCTGGTCAAGCAACTCAAAGGCAACTGGAGATTGTGCTAAAATGTCCCATGACGATGGACGGGCGGCACAGTGTTAGATGGTTAAGCATCACACAGAGTTCCCCTGAGCCTTTGATTACGTAGGTAGCTCATTGCACCCCTTCCCTTGGCAGGTGCTATTAACCTTGGACTGCATAGATCATCGATTTAAAAATAAGGAAATAGACAGCTGACCTATAGTGAGCCACTATAGTGAGCTCATAGTGCATTTGAGGCATCGTTAATTTTACACATAGTTTTTCTGAAACAAATATCTTGGCTAGTTTTGCAGAGAGCGCATAGAAGGTGCTTTATGAACTCTGTGTCAGAGGAGCAGATCTGTGTGTGCTGTGTGTGGATGGTGGCTGCTGCTCTTCTCTGGTGACACGTTTACTGAAAAGGCATGAGGCAAAGGAGATTTGAGATGTCAGATCTGGAAGTTTTGTGGAGAGGTGCTTGTGTTTTATTGTTTACGAACTGATTTTGTTTTGTGTCAAACTGGTTGTCACTGAAGTCGGGGAGGGCAGGAACTCTTGTGTTTACCGCAGGGCCCCCAGTTCCTGGCCCATGGCCGCAGGTGCTTGTTGGAATTACGAATGTGGTCCTTGACCAGAAGGGTATTAGGTTCTGGCTGGTAGAAACACAGTGGGAGAGAACATGTGCCAGCTCTTTGATGCTATTAATTGAATTCTGAGTTAGAGATGTCCCTTAGGGACACAAACAAAGGTGAGCCTTGTCTGGGCTCTTCCTGGCTTATGTGGCACTTTTTTGGGGTGCGGGGGGTTGCGGGGGAAGAGCTTGATGTATTCCAAGAGGAGCTGTAATGAGGTGGTCTCCAGGCCACTTACACCTTCTGGGTTGGTTGTGAGGGCTGTGGTAGAGAACTTGGGTAGGCTTTGGAGTCTGGAAGACCTGCATTAGAAACACATCTCAGTCACTTCCTAGCTGTGTGGACGTGGTGCAGGTTGCTTAATTTCCCCATTTCCTCATTTGTAAGATGGGCACATATTACCTACTCAGCAGAATTGTAGTGTCAAAGCCCCTAGGTCAGAAACTGGCAGAAAGTAGGTGCCAACTATCTGGTAGCCCTTGTTAATGCTCCTATAAACTCTCAACAGGATCTTTCACAGTGTGGGAGGGGCTAATAGGAAAAGCGATGTAAACTTGCACCTTCCTTGGTTCTGCCAGGTGCGCTCTCACCAAGTCATGTGTATTTCCAGCGCAAGCTAGTGGGAACTCCAGTAGGGCGTGCTGTAACAACGCAGAGTGCCATGAGAGAGATGTTTGTTTTCTCTTTCCTTTTGCTGGTGCCCGAACCCCACTTCCTTAACCCTACTCAGTGTCTGTGCCTTTGAATCCCCAGGTCTCCAGGCTTTGGGTTGTCACTGGTTGCCGAGACCACCAACGGCACCTTCCTCAGTGCTGAGCTGACCTCCAACCCCCAGGGCCAGGGGGCGGCGGTGCTTCCAGAGGACCTGGGCAGGAACTGTGCCAAGCTGCTGCTTGAAGAAATCTACAGGGTATGTCCTCCGCCTCTGCCAGTCGGGAGAGGAGCCATCAGGAAGCAGTTCATTGTTTCATTCTTGCTCCTTAGCAGCTTTCTTCCCCGTTCAAGGGCTTATGCCAAAGAGTTAACTCTTCCTGCCCATTAAACAGTTTAACATGAACTGGTTTAATGGGTTAGCTGAACTAGTCAGTAAGCAGAGATCCAGTTCCCCTGATTTGGGACAACAGGGCAGGTACGTTTTAACAGTGTGGACACTTAAAAAGCTGAGACAGCGTTATTCGGGAAAGAAAAGGTGTAAAATGAAGCAGGTTAGCCGGTGACTGCCCACTTGAAGAGGATACAGTGCCGCGACCAAAACAGGTGCCATCTCCCAGCTCCCGCGTCCTTGCCATGTGAGGATGGGGGCTCATTGTTTTCAGGTTCTTTGAGGAGTTGGAAATAGGCGATTTGTATGTGACAGTTGTGTCAGATACAAAATAGTGTCAACAGGCTAGAATTTGCAGTGTGTTCTGGAGCATAGAAGAATGTTTAGGGAAGGCAGGCCTGTGTCAGAGCATGGCAGGGGCTTTGGAAAGGTGAGAACACAGGAGGGGGTGACGAAACTGAAGACAAGACTTCATCTGTTGCCATTTGCATCTGCAGCTCAGATCAACCTGGACCAACCTGTCCTCAGTTGTCACAGGTTTTTCTCTGTCAATCCATACAAACAACATGTAGACAGGCATACATACGCTCTTCCTGTTTCCCAAAAATAGTCGAGGTGAGCCCTAACCGGTTTGGCTCAGTGGATAGCGCGTCGGCCTGCGGACTTAAGGGTCCCAGGTTTGATTCCAGTCAAGGGCATGTACCTTGGTTGCAGGCACATTCCCAATAGGGGGTGTGCAGGAGGCAGCTGATTGATGATTCTCTCTCATCGATGTTTCTAACTCTCTATTCCTCTCCCTTCCTCTCTGTACAAAATCAGTAAAAAAAAAAAAAAAAAATAGTTGAGGTGACCTAAAATAAGCAAGGAAGGAATTGGGAGGGAAAGAAAGATGATGGCAGGAGAAATAAGCTGAAGCTGCTTGAAAAAACATTCTTTAAGGTCCCATATACTTGGTTAGAGGAGAGTCACAAATCTGGCCTCAGGATTTCTGGTTGTCTGTATAATCCTTGCCTCGGATCCATGTCAGAAGGTGAAACCTTCTCCTTGACATGCAGAATCCAGGACAGGCTCCCAGGAATGCTTATTTCTCTGCTCTGTTTTTGAGGCCCCACATTCTTGAGCTGAGCACTAGCAAAAACTATACTTTGGGTGATTTGCTATTGCATGGTGTATAGTGTTTGTAAATTGTCTTTTCTCTTCAGCTGAAGAGCCTTTCATCTCTGTATTTATCTGTGTATTTAGTCTCAGTTAGTTGATATTTCTGTGGTTCTTTCCTGAAGTCTCCAAGGAAGCTTTGCCCTGTTTAAAGTAGCAAAAATCATATGTGAGCCCTAACTGGTTTGGCTCAGTAGATAGAGCATCGGCCTGCGGACTGAAGGGTCCCAGGTTCAGCTCTAGTCAGGGGCATGTACCTTGGTTGTGGGCACATCCCCACTAGGGGATGTGCAGGAGGCAGCTGATCCATATTTCTCTCGCATTGATGTTTCTGACTATCCCTCTCCCTTCCTCTCTGTAAAATATCAATAAAATATATTTTAAAAAAAGATCATATGTGAGCCCTTATGAAATAAAAGAGGTGATTTTGTTTTATTTTTAAATACTTTTTGTCGCTGTAATTTCTTAATCATTGTGGTAGAGTGACGCCTGGTTCATGGGTATTGATCCCTGCACAGGCCTGGTTAAGGAAAACAGCCTACAGCCAAGTCTTCTCCCGGTCCAATCACCGTTCTCAACAATACCTCATTGGTTGCAAGGTGGAACAAGTAAGAATGAACTGCTTCAGAGTTCACTAAAATGTCCAGGTCTTAATGGTTTTAATTAATGTTCATCTAATTAAAATGGAAGACAAAGGACCTATAATTGTGTCTTCAGCGGAGTGACTGTACTCCCTGTCCTCACCATTCAGCTAGCAAATAGTGGCGGAAAGAAATGCCCTCTCAAATGAAATCCTCCTGCAGGAGGAAGTATCTTCTCACACTACTTGTGTGGCCAAAGGCTGGCCTTAGCTTTTTTGATGCTAAATCAGCCCTGTGTTTGATGCTTAATTTAGTGATTTTTTTTGAAAGATGAATAGTAATTAAAAGTTGGGAGTAAATAAATGATCAAGAGCTTACCATGTCACTTAGTTCAGGAAGTTAGTCATCTAGACCAGCGGTCGCCAACCTTTTGGATCTCATGGACCGTCTGGTCCATGGACCACTGGTTGGCGACTGCTGCTCCAAAGGTTTCCTTAAACCAGCAGTCGCTAACCTTTCGGACCTCATGGGCCACCAGTGGTCCGAGGACTATCAGTTGACTACAGACGGTGCATGTGATCCATGCGTCCCTAAGCCCCTGGCAGCTGGTTCAGGTTTCCCTTCCTTGTGGCTTGCAGGCCCTCTGACCGTGGGGACCCTCCCATCTCTCTCCAGTAGACCTGGGGGAATTGGAAGCATCACATTACAGAAGAGCCCAGCTGGAGGGAGGGTTCTGTATCCTCATAAATAGCACGTTATAGGCCTCGGGGTGAAAGCAAGGCCACAGAGAGAAAACATGCAATCTGGATTAAGTTATTTTATTTTCCCCCCTTTACTCTAGTTAAGTTCTACTTAAAACCATTTCATTGTGCCTACACCAAGTTTGTTTGTTCTAATCATTAAGAAAATTTCTTTTGTGTGTGTCTATGGCAGGGGTGGGCAAACTTTTTGACTCGAGGGCCACATTGGGTTCTTAAACTGGACCGGAGGGCCGGAACAAAAGCATGGATGGAGTGTTTGTGTGAACTAATATAAATTCAAAGTAAACATCATTACATAAAAGGGTACGGTCTTTTTTTTTTTTTTTTTTTAGTTTTATTCATTTCAAACGGGCCAGATCCGTCCTGTGGGCCGTAGTTTGCCCACGGCTGGTCTATGGTCTTTAGTTGTTAAAAGGATGAAAATGCTTCATGTTCTTATGAATAATTCTTTATATGTCTGTGACATGACATGGTTTAAAAGAATAATAAAAACATGTCCCCTTTGAAGGTACTGTTTATTTTTATCAACATTATAGTCCTCTGATCTAATCCCTCTTGTTCTATTTATGTCTCATCAGTTACCAACCAAGTCCTCTTGATTGTGTTCCAGGCTTTCTGAAACTGCTTTTTCTGTTCATCTTTTAAGCTGCCTCTGTCTCCTACCCCCCACCCCACCCCCAACTCCTGTCCCCACCACGTGTGCTGCTGTCCCCACTTGCAGGAGTGGGAGTCCTCTCCTGACCTTCTCCAACATGCCCTTCTGTCTAAATCTCTTGAAACACTTAACAGTCTATGAAAGGAGCAAGTTTTGTAAAAACACTTTCATTGGTCCTCAGATTCTCCATGGGTTAGAGTTTTTTGTTTGTTTGTTTGTTTGTTTTTTAATGGAAATACGTATGTTACACCTCTTGTCCTAACATTGGCTTAGAGCAGCGGTTCTCAACCTGTGGGTCGTGACCCCTTTGGCGGTCGAACCACCCTTTCACAGGGGTTACCTAAGACCATCCTGCATATCAGATATTTATATTACAATTCATAACAGTAGCAACATTACAGTTATGAAGTAGCAACGAAAATAATTTTATGGTTGGGTCACAACATGAGGAACTGTATTTAAAGGGCCAGATGGTTGAGAACCACTGGCTTAGAGAGAAATAATTGCCCTTTAAGGTAGTTTAGGAAGAGCAGTAGATTTTCATAAAAGCTGGCAGTAGGATAAGCCCCCTTATTTTCCTGCTCAGTTGTAAATGAGATCTGATGGCAAAGAGTGACTGTTTGTGCTGATAATTGATTTATTCCCTACACTGCATGCATTTGAGAGAGGTTGCCTGGCTGGTGTGGCTTAGTGGTTGAACATCATCCCCATGCACCAAGAGGTCGCCGGTTCGGTTCCCAATCAGGGCACGTACCTGGGTTGCACGTGCAGGAGGCGGCTGATTATGTTTCTTTCTCTCTCATCGTTTCTCCCTCTCCCTTCTCCTTTCTCTAAAATCAATAAAAACTTTTTTCTTTTTTTTTTTTTAAGAAGAGAGTGGCCACGTGTTCTGTTTAAAGTCTGGGAGTCTGGGCTTGGATAGTGATGTGCCATCATCAGAAACTGGGTTCTTTTTGTGGCATGTACAAAATACGTAGAAATTCAAGGTCATCCCACTTTCACTGTGTACAATGTAAGTTTGAATTGTTTTAAATAAAGTTATCTCAGAAAGAATGATCAGAAAGACTTTTTTGTGTTTGCTAATTCTCACCTGAGGATACGTTTTTTCCATTGCTTTTCAGAGAGAGTCGGAATGAGGGAGGGAGGGAGGGAGGGAGGGAGGGAGGGAGGGAGGGAGGGAGAGAGAGAGAGAGAGAGAGAGAGAGAGAGAGAGAGAGAGAGAGAGAGAGAGAGAAAGAAACACCGATGTGAGAGACACATCGACTGGTTGCCTCCCTGCACATGCCCCAATGGGGGCAGGGAGTGAACCTGAAACCCAAGTACATGCCCTTGACTGGGATTCGAATCTGAGACCCTTTGGTGTGCAGGCTGACACTCTAACCACTTCAGCAACACTGGCCAGAGCAATAAAGACATTTTTAAGGCACACATATAAACAACAGTCATGCATGCATGTAGTAGAAGCAGAATGGCTGAAATGGTCAGGAAACCCAAGAATGAAAGAAGAAAGGCAACCAAAACAATCCTCAGGAGAAAGTTTGTGAAGATTCTGTTGTGCTTATCGATTTGGGAGAAAAGGAAGGAAAAGTGGCGGGAAATAGTACATAAGTAGTAAGAATGGAGAAATCTGGTCTTAGTAATTCTTCAGTTAAAGGTGCACAGGAAGAGTCACAAGGAGACACTAATGTAACTTGACAAGCAGTTTTGAATGTGATGGGATAAGTTTTAGGCTAAGGCCCTTTCATGCCAGATTGACTGTGGTGTTCCCTGGCAGATTAAATAAACAAGCCGCATCCACCTCACCCTTGTTAATGACCTGTACATTTCCTGGAACTGATTATGCTTTTTTTGTTTATGTGTCCTGCTGCTGCTGCCGCTTTAATTACGGAGGGGAATTTTTATTTTTCCTTAGATACACCTCAGTAAACTTGAATGTCTATTTATTCTGATGGTCTCAGCTAATACAATTGCTTTGATGACCAGTTAGTTTAACCCCCCAAAGTTAAGTGATACAAGGATTCCTCTGAAAAGACTTGTATTCTGTTTTATTATTGCTTGAACTTTGCAATCTGCTCTTCTGTGGTTCTGATACTCTGGGTATTTGTGACTGTTTCCTTGGTTTTCCATTCTCTGGTTGGTATAACGACTAATCTTGAAAGTGTTTGTATTTATAGGGTGGATGTGTGGACTCGACCAACCAAAGCCTGGCTCTGTTGTTCATGACCCTTGGGCAGCAGGACGTTTCCAAAGTCCTGCTAGGACCGCTCTCTCCCTACACGTGAGTTGTTTTCGCTCAGCCTCATTACTGCTGTCCAATTTAATCTTCCAGTTGCATGACATGATAAAAGTGCTGGACTGTGCATAGCCTATCACTATGAACACCTGCTTGGACTGATCCTGGAATGAGCTGGAGGTTATCAGTCTTAACCTGGTGTTTAGCAGGCATCTTGCCTTCCTTTCTCTTCTGTAGTTGCATTATTCCCATGCCATTGAAGTTGTGTGGTATATTAGACAGTTCTTTTGTCTGTGCTTTAGATTTTTCTCATTTTGGAGGTAATCTGGTTCCATTATAACTTAGATTTTGTTAGGTTTTTTTTTTAATCCCCTCTTTTCCCTACCCATGGCAAATAGGGCCGTCTTTTTGTCCAACATGATAGGGTATAAACTGGCTGGAAAAAGGAAAAAAGAGGCAAAGTCTATAGTAATGCCATTGGACCAGTGGGGATATTGTAAAAGTGAGTCTGAGGCCATTGGATGTTATCAGAAGATGACTCCTGAGGCATTAAAGCAAGCGCTCTACAAAAAGAGCAGCCGATGAGAAGACGGATGGATTGTTTGTTAACAGCACAGTGGAAGCAGCACTTCCCATAGGTAGCAGATGAGCTTGCTGTAAGCAGCCTGTTTGAGCCCTGACCTCTGGGTGTGCGTCCATGTGCTCGAGATCATGACATGGCCATCTGTGGGTGGGGCGGGAGTGGGCCTGTGTGGGAGGAGACACTCAGGTAGATATAGACTGAACTGTCCTTTTTCGGTTATCATGGTACCGATGCTGTATATCTGGAAGGTACAGTACTGTGATAACTGAAGAATGGTGGTGCCATCACATTGAGTAAGGGGCCAGCACTGCGGAGGGGCCATTGTACCTCTGGAACATCGCTTGGGGCGCATGGAGACCAGAAGCTTGAAAGAGATTGTTTTGGAGGTTTTTTTATTTGGAGTTGGTGGTGGGAGGTTTTTTGGAACATGGCAATGGAAGAGAAGACACTCTGAGCAGTGGGGGAAGACTGATAAGCAGGAAGCTAGTGAGGAACCACATTATCTGCTAACAGTTGTAAAATATTTCATGGGACAGGCACCTGAAATCGAGTAATCCTCAGTGGAACACTAACACCAGGGATCAACATTGCTGAAACAGACTTTGTAGCTAAGGTGTTTGGAGAGGAGGCGAGGGAGCACACACAGGGCCTGAGTGCAGAGCTTCACTTCCAGTAGAGCCTTGGCTGGAAGCGCTGACTGCTCTGTGACCACCAGGCCCCTTCAGCCAACTCTCTTGCTGCTGCTGCCGCTGCAGCCTTCCCAGCCCCTGCTTCAGGGCAGCGAAAGCCTGACCGCTCACACCGCTTGAGGCAGTCTCTAGATGTGTGTGGTCGTGGGGCATGGGGTTTGGCAGAACATTATGTGCAAAAGGAAATCTATATTTTTAGTTTTCCTTGACCCTTTTTTTTTTTTTTGGCTCTTAGAGATTTTTTTTTTCAGTTTGGCTACAGGGCCTTTATAGTTTTTTTCAAGTCAGCAGTCCCTGTGGAGATGGTCAAGATGTGCCTGGATTTTTTTTTCAAGTTCCTGTATCCTCCTCATATACCCCCTCACCAAACATTAATTGCAGTCTTCTCTTCCAGAAACCTCGTCTAAAATGACTGCATCTCCCAGGAAAACAAAGTGGTCTGCTCTGAATGGAGCTTTACAGGCCTGGGGCAAATAGCAGAATTGTGTTTGAAACTTGGGGCTATGTTTCTCTGGGTTTCCTGCCTCCTGGGGTTTCACGAAGGAGGGGCTGCCATGGGGTGGACAGCACCGCCTCCTTTCTTTTTGGTAAGCGAGCACACGGTGGTGCAGGAGGTTGTAAGGAGTTTATTTTTGAAAGCTGTATCTGTTTGGGAACCTTGTTGCTTGTTATCATTGTGGAAGGCTCCAGGAATCCAGAGTGATGAAGGGCAAAGGTGGAAAGAAATAGATGTCCTTCTAGGACCAAATAGACAAAGTTATCATCGTATTTGTGAGTACAGCTTAGGATGAAAAAGGCACAGAATCTGTAGTTAGTATAATTGTGGTGGCAGGTGGGGATCCTAGTTGGATTCAAGAGTTTTGGAGACCAAACTCACTTATTTTTATAAAGTATACTTAAAGTCATAAAAATCTACTTTTTGAATTCTCAAATTTCTCAAGAAAACTAGAATCAAGAAATGTATTTCTTGTGGCAGTTTTCACATTCTGATTTGTTTAAAAAGTTTTTTAAGTTTTTTTTTGTTTTTTTTTATAGAGCATGGGATTAAGGGGGATGTGTTTTCTTATAGTATTGCTTTGAAACCCTTTCTGGAAAATAAGGGTGTCTGTTCTTCCCTTTATTCTTCCCTCTGTCTTACTTCTGTTGCTGGTTTCCTGTGTTACTTGAGAAAGCACATCTATATGTGTGAAATCTTTTGGGAAGGCCAGAGAGATGTTTTTCAGAAGAATAAAATAGTATTGGCTAACATGCTGGTATGCGGAAAATCTATTTCTGTTCATTTTGTTGAGTTTCAGGTAGTTTACAATTGGTGACAGTGATTCCACCTTCCCCTGAAAAAGCTTAATATTACAGTTTAGGGAGGATTTATACTTTATTTAAAAGTGGAATTAACAGCAAGAAAATCACACTTTCACAAATTATCTGATTGGAGACTGCAGTTACATGTTGTCAGTACATGGTCGTGGAAGTGCAGCCTCCCTGATTTCAGTGCTAGCTCTCCTGGGAAACACCGGGTGACAGCATGTAGCATCTCTGAGCCTTGGTCTTATCTGTGGAGAAGGTGAATGGTCCTGAAGTCGGGTTTGTGGAGATGGAGCAAGGCTTAAAAAGGTCAGGTACTTAGTGCTCCCAGCCAGCAATGCAGTGGGCCTGGCAGAGCCCAATCAGTGCTGGACACTGCAGTTTCCGCCTGGGTACGCCCTTGCCGTGCCCCAGCCTGGGAAAACCCAATCTCCTGTTAAGGTCACTCTGAACACCAGGAGGCCCAGTAAACTTGCTTTGGGTTATCTCAGGCCTGAAGTCAGCTGTGAAGTGTTTGCTCAGATATCTATAAATCTGTGTCCATTAATTTTTAAATTTATGACCAACTACCGCAGTCATATTGCTAAATAAACAACACACATCTCACTTACTGTTCCCAAGAACTCTGTAAGGTAGGTGTTTATTTAACAAACACAGTATTTACTGCTGGCCCAATGTTTTAAGCACTTGACAAATGCGAACTCATTTAGTTTTCATCATAACCCTAGGAGGTTACTATTGCACACTCCATTTTACAGGTGTGGGGACTGAGGCACAGAGAAGTTGAGTCATGTGCCAAAGGTCACATAGTCAGCAAGTGGAGTTCAGAGCCAGGCAGTCTTGCCCAGAGTCCATGCTTCCCTGACCCACTGCTCTTATGCAAGTGCTGGGATTCCGCCCCTGTTGCTGGACTTCAGACACCTCCCTGCCCGAGGCAGGATGCCATTCCACGCCTTTCCAGAATCCTCAGTTCAAATTATGCAACAAAATGATCTCCTGTCTTTACTTGCAGTCTAAAATGAACCATGCCTCTTCGGTTTTTCGTGCCGGCCAAACCTGCAGCTATTTGGGTTCAGTTGTTTAAGTGCTCTCCTCAGCTGGCAGGGTACCACTCCCCCTGACAGTTGTGATTTAATTGTGTTTAAGTGCTGCAAAGCCCTGTCACCTTTATTAAACTGTTTGAGCCGCAGACCATATTTGGCATATGGTAAAAGCAAGTGATGTCTTTACTTTTTGGATGAGCAAGAGAGTTCAGGGACCTGCTCATAGTGAGATTTTAGCCAAAGTTGTCCTGGGACCCACATCTCCCAACCATGCAACCAGCCTGTCTGTCTCCTTCTGTCTTTATAACCGAGTTTGTTCTTAGAGCAGAGGCCAGCTGGGCTTTGGGAAAGCCTCTGTCTGGAGAAAGAGCATCGCCGATACATTTAAAGCTGTGGTGTAATGACTACAGGGGCCCCATCCAGCAGATTCTCTTCTCACCCCCAGGTCTCTTACCCCTCCTTAGACCTGAGAAGTAGGTAACCCCAATATCTGAGTGGTTTGGTGGAGCAGGAATCAAGACCCTCTGTTGTGGTTTGTGTTTGTGGAATTGAGAGGGGGGGAGGGGGGAGCGCGTGCGCGCGCACTCCCCATGATTGCTTTCACCTCCACTCTCCAGCAGACATCAGAAGAGGGACCTGGTGAGAGGTGCTGTATTTTAAGGGGCAGGGCCTGGCACCTGGTCAATCCTGGGCAGTTGGGATTCAAAGGATAGATGACTTTGAGCCCAGTGGCTGTCACCTGTTGATCAACAGTGCTGGTGGGAACAACCTACTCTTGGAAGATATACGGGAAAAATTATCTCTGTTTTCCAGGATTCTCGAAACCTGCTTCTCAGGTGGCCTGGAGGCTTTCATGGTTCTGGGTTTTTTGTTTTTTTAGATAAGTCACTTTGTATTAGGAAAAAAAGTTTACTACAGATTTAGTTCTCTTAAGTCCTTCTCACGGGAATTACAGTCCCAGCTGCCCAACATGGTTGGTCTAAAAAGTTGCCAGTTACACTGCGCAGGTGGGCTGTCCTCTCTCTCAAGGCTCTGCGTGCATGGCTCTCTTTTGCCTGGCTGTGCGGCCATGTGGTTGTGTCTGGGAAGTGTGGATCTACAGAATGGTGCTTGGAAGAGAAGGAAAGGGAAGAGGCGGGGCCTGGTGGGGCCTGTGCTTGGGGCTGTGGAGAAGGATGTGGATCAGCACCGGATGTGACCTTTGCTCACTGCGTGTGTATGTGGGGCGAGTTTATTCTCTGTTTGCTTTTCATTTTCTTAAAGAGACTTTGCTAGGATTTAATATTGTCTGTGGTTGTTTCTCGGCTCTGAGCATGTTTGATAGCTGGAGGTAGGAGGACATTCTGAAGCATGCCTTAATCCAGTCACTTACAGAGTCTTCCTCAGACAGGCCATTGGCAGAACATTGTGTAAAAAGTGGAACCGACTTTGCTTTTTCTAACGATTCCAAAGGCTACAAATACCTCAGAGCTGCAAATATGTAGGCCTGCACACTCAAACCTGTGTTTCTCCATCCTTCTCCAAGAGATCTGAAGCAAGCTGAGGCCTCTTAGGAGTTCTGCCAGCTGGTGGGTGTCTGGTTTTTCCAGCACAGTTGAACGATTCAGAGTGAAGTAGGCTGGGGAGGCTCTGGTAGCAGGCCTGTATTAGAGCCCGGTCAGCAGTGAGAGAGAGAGAGAGAAAGAGAGAGAGAGAGAGAGAGAGAGAGAGAGAGAGAGAGAGAGAGAGAGAGAGAGAAAGAAAGCTGCTGTTTCCTCCTCAGAATGCAGATGAGTGGGTGAGATGCTGGCTTTGTCTGCACTGCTGCCAGCTGGAGACTTTGCCCACAGATGTGGACTGTTTATCTATGGGTGTGATGTTTTTCTTTTTTTCCTAGGACAGGGTGGGGTGCAAAAACCTGAAAATTGGTAAGACAGGAAAGGCAGCAGGGAAAGAACTGACTTCCCTTAATTGCTAAGTCATTTCTCAAAATTAGTCCTAACTCCTAAATTCTATTTCTTGCCTCATTAGTGAATGCCAGACATAATGCCTATCATGTATAATGGGTTTCAGTGGAGAGAGAGGAATTGGCCCTGGCCGGGTAACTCAGTTGGTTAGAGCATTGTCCCGATATGCCAAGGTTGCAAGTTCAGTCTCTCATTAGGGCACGTACAAGAAGCAGCCAATGAATGTATAAATAACATTGGTTGTGGAACAGCAAATCAATGTTTCTCTCTCCCCCCCGCCCTTCCTTTTCCCCTTCCCCCTGCTCTCTCTCTAATTTTTGAAAAGAGGTGATGTCTGGCTGGTGTGGGTCAGTGGTTGAGCATCGACCCAGGAACCAATAAGTCACTGGTTTGATTCTGAGTCAAGGCACATGCCTGGGTTGCAGGCTCCATCCCCAGTAGAGGACATGCAGGAGGCAGCAGATCGATGATGTTTCTCTCATCAATGTTTCTATCCTTCTCCCTTCCTCTCTCTCTAAAAATAAATAAGTGAAAAAATTTTTAAAAAGAAGTAAGAAATTTTTGTGTGTGCATGTAGCACTTATCAGCAATACTCTCCAGGGAGTTCCTGTTTCATTTCTTAACCACTGGCATGCCGGTCATGTCAGCCAGATAGGGTGAGGAATTGTTTAGGCCCCCTTTCCTCCTTTTTGTCTTTCTCTACTTTGACTAGATTGATTAGGACAGAGGGACAGGAAGGGGTGGGAAATTCATTGCAGAAGGCATTATATTGAGTTTGGTATATACTCTGAGGGTATGAGCCGGGATCAATACTACTTTTTAACTTCACAAATATATATTATTTATTTAAGTAGCTTTTTTGAAATATAATTCATATACTACCTTAAAGTGTACCACTCAATGGTTTTTAGTATATTCACAAAGTAAATATAACTACCATCTAATTTTAGAACATTTTCACCATCTCGGAAAGAAACCCTTTACTCATTCATGGCTCTGTCCCATTCCTCCCAATCCTCCCAGCCCAAGGCAATCACTAATCTGCTCTCTGCCTCTATAATAGAGTTGCCTGTTCTGTCCATTTCATGTAAATAGAATCATACAATGAGTTTCTTGGTGACTGGCTTCTTTCACTTAGCGTAATGTTTTCTAAGTTCATCCATATTGTAGCATGTACCTGTATTTTGTTTCTTTTTATGGCTGAATAGTATTCCATTGTATGGATGTACCACATTTTGTTTATCCACTCATCAGTTAATGGGCATTTGAGTTGTTTCCACTTTTTTACTATTATGAATAATGCTCCTTTGAACATTTGTGGACAAGTTTTTGTGGGGGTGCATGTTTTCATTTCTGTATATACCTAAAAGTAGAATTCTTGCATCACATGATAACTCCTTGTTTAACATTTTGAAGAACTGCCAGACTTTTCCACAGTGGTGACCATTTTTTATCTGACCCACTCATAACCATTTTATTGGGTGTGAAGTGGTATCTCATAGTGGTTTTGATTTCCACTTCCCTAATAACTAATGATGTTGAACATGTTTTCATGTGGTTATTGGTTATATGGATATCTTTAGAAAAATGTCTTTGCAGATCCTTTACCCATTATTAAATTGGGTTATTTGGATTTTTATTATTGAGTTGCAAGAATTCTTTATATATCCTATATACTAGACCCATATCAGATATATGATTTAAAATATTTTCTCCTTGGGGACTGTATTTTCACTATCTTGATAGTGTCCACAAAAGGTTTTAATTTTTATGAAGTCCAATTTATTCATTTTTTTCTTTCATCATTCTGCTTTTCCTGTTGTGTCTAAGAAAACACCACCTAGCCCAAGATCATGAATATTTACTCCTGTTTTCTTCTGTGAGTTTTATAGTTTTAGCTCTTACGTGCAGATCTTGGGTCAGTATTGAGTTATTTTTTATGTATGATGTGAAGAAAGGGCCTATGTGAAGTTGTTCCAGCACCATTATTGAGAAGATTATTCTTTTCCTGTTGGATTATCTTGGCACCCTTTTTGAAAATCAGTTGAATGTAAATGGGTTATTTCTTGACTCTCAATTCTGTTCCCTTGACCTGCATATCAGGATAAGTATTTTGAAAGCTCCTCGGTTGATCCCATGTACATTCAGTGCTGAGAACTATCTGGCCCGGGTAGGGAGTTTGGATGGTTTGATTGGCAGCACAACACAAGATTGCTGGAATACTTTTATTTCAGGTATACAGACCATCTGTTCCTAACTAAACCAATGTTTTTCAAACTTGCCTGATAAAAACCATCAGGGGTGCTTGTGAATAATAGCTTTCTGGCTCCTCTGTACTGGAGAGACAGGGCCTGGAAAAGGGTGGGAAGGGGGACTCTTTACATGTGCCTGTGATTCTGGGCTCTTCCACATGGATATGCCTTCCCCATCAGTTGCCAGTGGATCAGAGCCTTCAGGAACCTGTATGATTAATGAGTTCTTCAGGTGGGTCTTATAGGCCAGCCCAGGAGAAGCCTACATACTCATATCGTGGTCCTGCCACAGATTTGCTGTTCCCAAAGGTACTCTTGGGGTGAAGCCGTAGCTCTGTCTTAAGGGAGACGACAAGAAACAGCCTCATGAAACTTCTTGCCATATTTACTGTGAGCATTTTCCTGGCCACCTTACTTAATATTGCCTCCTTCCATGTACACACAGATGTTGTTATACCCACATTTCCTCCTCATCTGCCTTGTTTGCTATTTAAATTTCCCCTTTCAAGAATAGTTAACTTCCCTTGTCTGCCCCATTAGATTGAAAAATGTCATGTGAGAAGGGATTTTTAGATGACTGCATCATCTCCTGCACCAAGAACAGTGCCTGACACATTGTAGGCATTCAGTAAATATTTGTTAACTGAGTGGAAGGGGGTTGTCGAGGTTGAGGAATGAAGAGACACATCTCTGTTTTGGCGTCAGCAGTAGTCATTCTGCTTTGGTTTTACTGCATGACGCTGTGAATCGTGACAGTATGTGTTTCTCTCTTTGCAGGAGCCACTCAGAGTAATGCCACATTTATGTCCACTGTAACACGGGTCCAGGACAGGACTTAACCTGTTGTGTACTAACCTCTAACATTATTTCTTTAAGCCATCTGCTTGTATTGTGTGCATCTCTACACATACACAAATCCTCTTTGGAAGCTGGTAGGCTATAAAGGAATATTATTTAATCAGCTTGATGAGAATGGCTTAATTTTGGTCATTCCTCTTGATTTGAAATTGAAAGCTTGGGTTCTAGGTGGAGGAGAACTTTAAATAAAATCAAATTCTGCCTGGCTGGTGTGGTTCAGTGGTTGAGCGTCGACTTATGAACCAGGAGGTCACGGTTTGATTCTGGCTGATTCCCATTCAGGGCACATGCCCAGGTTGCAGGCTCAATCTCAATTGGGGGGCGAGCAGGAGGCAGCCAATCAATGATTATCTTTCATCATGGATGTAGCTCCCTCTTTCTCTCTCCCTCTCCCTTCCTCTTTGAAACAAATAAAAACATATTTTAAAAAAATCAAATTCCTCTTTCATTCTTCCCCTTTTTTATATTTTAGGATAGAATTTTTGCGGCATTTGAAGAGCTTTTTCCAGATTATGTTTAAAATTGAGACCAAGCCGTGTGGCGAAGAACGCAAGGGCGGGGATAAAGTGCTCATGACCTGTGTTGGCATTGGCTTCTCCAACCTTAGCAAGACCCTCAAGTGATGCTGTCACAGGATCAAAGGCCCCAACGCTTACAGACAAAGCAGAAGCTGCCAAGGACCCAGAGGGACTAAGTCCAAACAGGGCAGCAGAGCCTCGGGTATTGAGGCCTTTCTTCACTTTCCATTTAAAAACAATCAGAATATGCAAATAAAAGACATTTTATATCATGTGGTTTCCAGCCATTTCTCCAGTGGTATTGCCATTCCTCAGGAGGCCTGTCACGATGTGCTCCCTTCGCTTACCTGGACAAAGAACAGGCCTGCAGGACACAGTCACGCTGCTAGACCATCAGCACAGCTCCATGTCAGCCGTGCTTCCTCGGCCCACATCCCTGGGCTCCTGTCGTGTGGCCGTTTTCCAGACCTGTGGCATCTGTTACTGTTCTTTCTGCAAGGATGGACCTGTTTGAACCTTGGTTCCTGTGAAGGGATTAAATGAGACAATCACAGTGGAAACTCTTTATGAGTAATGCAGTGTTATGCAAATTTCAGAAAAAAAACCAAAACCGGTATATGAGACCATTTCATCCCTCATCGTCGGATTGGACTTGGCTGCCTTGGAGACAGATTCTGCTCCCTGTTTGTTTCCTTGTGTGTGTGGGGATGAGTGCCTGGGGGTTGGGGGGTTGGGGAGGAAGGGGTCCAATTAAAGTTACTGGATATTTTCTCTATCTCAGTTGTGCTATACATTTTCTTATTCTCATAATAACTCTAATGTAAAATTTATTCCCTCCGCAAGAATATTCAAAAAGGATATTTTGTTCCTTTGAAATTTATAATGTTAAGACATTAGACCACCTGACTTAAAGATCTTCGTGTAATAATGTCAGAGTCTGGAATTTTGCCTCACGTGTAAGCTAGGAAGTTAGATTATTAATGTTTCATGGATGCTAGCAGAATACACGAGAGTCCTCACTCAGAGTCAGAGAACTGTCCCTCAGAGCACAGCGAGCAGCATGACTTCATGTTTGTGTTGCTCCTCCTGTTTCCCACGTCCCACATGGTGACGTGGAGGGCCCAGGAAGATGCCATTCACACAGTGGGTTGCATCACAGGCAAGGCACATGCGTGCTTGGGGACCCTGCCCCCTCAGCACACCTGCTCTTGTTCCAGGTGTGGACATGACTTAATCTCTCCAGATTGCTTGCAGTGAACACAGTTATGAGAAGGGGTCCAGGTAAAGGCCTCCCCAGCACGAATGTCTAGGAATACTAAGGGTTGCAGTTAAGGCATTGGAGTTGGTAGAAGGGGGAAGATCTAATTCTATTAGGATTCCAAGTGGGATTCCCCTCCTGGGGTGGGCTTTGGAAGTATGAAAAGTCTTTGCCTCCCTAATCCTCTTGGCACCCTTTTCTTTTTCAGTGAACGGGGCCTGAGCAAGTCTGTTGTTATGACTGGGGTGCGGGAGGATGTGGCGATGGAGGCTAACATTGAGGAAAGCCAGACCATTTTGAACTGTGCACTCTACTTGCTGAGAGCTTCCCATGCTGTATTAGTTTCTGTGGCTGCATACCACAAACTTAGCAGCTTAAAATAATAACACATTTATCATCTCACAGTTCTGGAGGTCGGAGGTCTGGGTGGGCTTGGCTGGATTCTCTGTTAGGGTCTCACAGCTGATGTCAAGGTGTCAGCCAGTGCTGAGAATGTGCTTCCAGGTCGCTCAGCTGGCAACATTCAGGTTGTAGGACTTGAGGTCCTCATTTCTGGCTGGGTGGGGCCAACTCTGAGCTTAGGGAGACTGCACCCTTTTCCCATAACTTGGTTCGCCCAGTCTTCAAGCCAGCAGTGGCGCATCAAACCGTCTTGTTGCATCAGATCCTTCACGTGCTTTGAATCGATAACTTCCTCTTGTACGGGCTGAGGAAAACATTCCTTTTAAATGACTCAGATCGCTGTTCCCCCTGGATAGCCTTCCTGTCTTCAGGTCATCTGATCATAGCATACCTAGATCAGAGTTTGACTGGCCAGGGGATGGGAATCTGTCCATCACCTGAGGATTCTGCATACCTCACACGCTGAAATCTTATTTAGCGCTGCTGACGCTTGAGCCCAGATCTTGCAATGTTTGTCTACAAAACTAAGGGGCCGCATGTCACATACTCCTCTGCAGGAGTGTTCGTCCTGTAAAAGAAGCTGTGGCAGTGGTACTGTTGGTCAATTTAGGGTGTCATATGGACTCCAGGCAGGTCATTGCAAGCGGCAGAAGGAGCGTGTGCCCCTATCTGCTATAAACACAGAAGTGGCTGTTGGTTTCCAGCCTCCCATCTGGCACAGCTGCTTTTGGAGTGGCAATATCTGGCAGTAGTGGTGATGATATGGCCAAAGAAGAGGACACATTTAATATTTAAACAGCCTGCTCCCAGCCCTTTTTCTGAAATGCCCAAGAGGAGCAGCACCACTCTTGGGAAGAAGCCATCCTGTGCAGGTGCTGGCACATCTTCATGACAGTCAGCTCCTATGGCCTCAGCCTTGTTCTTAGCTTAGCTCCTGATTGGTCCAGCTACCCCCGGGGTAGTTTGATGAGAGATTCCAGCATTTGGGGCTTGGTTTTCTGCCTTGGCTTATCTGCTCCCTCAACAGAGATAGAGCACTCTGAGATAGACCCTCAGTGAGACTAGTGATGGGGTTTTTTGTTGTTGTTTTTTTAAAAGCATAACCTTATTGGGGTCATGGGAGAATCATTGCCTTTACCTTCCTGTCATTTACCAGGCCCTGCTTCGCCTGTTGACACCTTTCAACTATATTCTGTGTAGACACCAGCTAGCCCCCCTCCATCATCATCATTGTGTTGCCATCTTCATCAAGACAGTTGATAAGGGGTGGAGGAAGCTAGGGCATTGCAACATGCCATGCTGATGGGGAAAGAGCAACAGGAGACTCTGTGGAAATCCAAATTACCGTCATAAGGCAGCTAAGCCTCATGGGGTTTTGTTTTATCTTTTCTGATAAAAAGTGGTGAAGGACATCACTGATTACAGACTCAACCAAAAAAAAAACAACAACCCAAAACTTAAGTTGCAGCGTGACCCTGTCCTCTCAGTCCCTCTACAACTAGAGACCAGGTGGTGGCCGCTTTCCATTAGGTCATTGGTATTGGGAGGCTCCCAGGAGAGGCCAATGGTGGCTGAGGGGAAGAGTTGGTGCAAAAGGCAGTGAAGGACGTAGGCAGGATGAATTAGAGGAGGCTTGAAGAAGCGGGTAAAATCAAAGGTACCTGGAGAAAAGGAAACAGCAAGGAACTAAATTACCACAGTTTTAGCTGAGCCCAAAGGATTCACCTGGGTGAGATGAGGGGACCAAGGCAGGGTGAAGAAATGGATTTATTGGGGCCTTGGTCATGGTGAGAGGATTAGAATGTGCGTTTCCATTGAGTTTTCCTGCTGGTTCTTTGTTGGAGACTGGTAGAGGTGCCCATGGGCAATTTTAGCCAGTCTGACGAGTGGGAAGCAGTACCATAGCTGTGTGCCCAGCCTGGGTTTCCATTATTCCTTATCTGGCTCCAGAGTGGATGAGAAGTAGTGACCTGGGCCTAGAGTGTCCATGTGCAGAGAACTCTGGCCCGTGTTCAGAAGTGACTAAATAGCTCAAGGGAATGCCAGTAGGCAGCCAGGTCTTTTCGTGCTCCTGGTGAGCTAGCTCTAAGAAGCCATTTGAGTGGGACAATTTATCCATGTTTGGCACCTGACGTAGGCCAAGCCACATCATTCCTTTACTGTCAAGCAAATAAAAACTCATTTTGTCAGGGGCTGCCTGTGTTGGAGACTGCTTTGATTCTTTGTCACATTTGGCCCATATCTCTGAGAGAGTCTGACCCCATACCTGAGGCAGGGGCCTTGGGCAGCACCTGTTGATGGGTCAGGGCAGAGTGTTTACTCCTCCTCCTGGTCCTGATGTTAGTGGCTCTGGATGTGCCTCCTGCTCTGCTGAGACCTCTCTTGGGACCTGCAGGGGAGGTGATGGGCACCTCAGGAGTAAGTGAGGCTCATCTTGCTTTCTGCCCCAGCTCAGCTCCTAACCAGCTGTGACAGCCTTAAGTAATTCACTTCTCCAAACTGGGGTGTCCTCCGTGGAATTGGGGAGATGTGTGTGATGGTCAGAAAAATCAGGAAGATGCCCTCTTGCCTTTTCTGCCCCTCCCCTATTCTTACAGGTTTATTTGGGGTGGCAGGAAAGTTAGTTGCATTGTATAACCTTTTTAAACATTGAGATGTTTTCTCCAAGTTCTCTGGGCACTCGTTATTTCTGTGTTTCCTCCCCATTCCTAACCCCCTAAAGATCTTTACATCCCAAAATATTCAGATTGATTTTAACACTTTCTGCTTTGATTTGGGAACTGTATATTCAAATGGATGCAAGCAGGTGACTTTCTAGAAATCAGAGGCCAACTTAAAAGACGAAGGAAAATGAACCAGCCCAACAATAAGACACATGACAACTTCACGTGTCCAATCTGTGACTACTCTGTCACCACAGCCGTGAGAGCGGGACTGCTGCTGGGCTCTCTGGAGGCCGTTGGGCACCTTGCCTCTGTTTTAGGAGTAGAAGGTGTTCCCAAGGAAGGAAAATGGTAGAGACAGCTGCCTCTTCCTGCTGCATCTGGGAGTGGTCAGGCATTCGGAAGCCCTTTCTTGTCTTTAAGGAAAGATATTCGTGGGGACCTTATATTTTGAAAGGGTGCCTGGCTTGCTACATGCAGAGATCCAGTATCAGGTCACGACAGCTGACCTCGGGCTATTTTAAGTGCTGAGTGCACTTGGTTTCTGGACCTTCCCACATAGTTTTGACCTCTGCTATTTTATCTGTTAGGCAATTAAAGGCATCGTGCCTGAGATCTGTAATCTTTTGAAAAACCAATGGAAATGTTTTCAAAAGCAAACAAAAAAACAGGGAAAACAACACTGGCTCCAAATGATGCAAAGAAAAGAGCAAAAATAGTAAAGCATTCTCAAAATGAAACAATTCCCATCTTGTTAGAGTATTAAAAACAATAGAGGTGAGACTTTTTTTCTTCATAAGCATTTCCAAGCCCCCATGATTGCCAAGGAATCATAGTTAATCATCTATTACATGAGTTGCTGGCCAAGCAATTTAAAAGGCAAAGTCATAAAAAGCACTTCAGAACTTTGGGAGATGGCTGCGTTTTAACATGTGTGGTTTAATAATCCTGCCATAAGAGGCCTCGAGAGTAAAGCTGTGTAGTGCTCCCCTCACTGAGCCACCTAGTCATTCTCAAAGCCCTGGCAGTTGCTGAGGTAGCCCCCACCGTGTCCTCATCACCCCTGGGTGCCTCTGCTGTCAAGCTCTCACCACACAGTTGTTTCGTAGTTCTCTTTCCTGTTAACCTAGGATAGTATGGGCTGGGTTCATCTTTTTAGGTTTGGCGTGGCTATGATTTTAAAGCTGTTTCTGAAAGCTTTATTTTTTTAAAAGATTAATTCAATCATTTATGAGGAAGGCTTTTGGATTCTTGAGTTTTAGTAGAGCACTGTGGAAGTAGCAAAAGGTCAGGAATGAGACCTATGTTGGAACCCTAGCTGTGTCATTCGGTGCATGGCACTGGGCAGGTTCTCCCCCAGAGATGAGCCTCCTCCTCCGCAAGCTGGGAAATACCTACTGCCCACCCTGTATTGAGAGTATTTATTAACATAATGGTTATGTATTAAATGCTTAGGATTCCTTTTAGCTGTTCATTCCCTGGTGGGGATTCAAAACAGTCTCCTAACAGGTTAATGCCAGCATCAGTTACAGGGTTTATCTTTACATCTGGACTTGTATATACTCAGCTAGACCAGAGACAAGCCCTGGCTGGGTAGCTTAGCTGCTTAGAGTCTCATCCCGATACCCCAAGGTTACAGGTTTGATCCCCGATCAGGGCGCATATGAGAATCAGCCAGTGAATACATAAATAAGTAGAACAACAAATTGATATTTCTTTCTCTTTCTCCTTTCCTCTATCTCCCTAAAATAAAAAAAATAAAAAATGAATTGAATAAAAAATTAAAAGGAAAAGAAGACCAGAGACAAGATATAGCACCTGCATGCGTGTTGGGGATCAACTGCCCATGCCAAATGTTACCGAGGTAAAAAGAGGGCCTGCCGGCATCTCCGTGCAGTTCACCATGTTCCAACAGGAACCATCCAGTCAGGGGGAAGTGAAAAGGCAGGACTACTTCAGGGCTGTCAGAGCCTGTGTGTACCAAACCAAAGTGAGGAACTGCAGTATCATCAGGCTGTAATGCAGTCTACCAGTACAATGGAAAGGACTGCATTGTATCAGAAAACTCCTCCACCTTTCAGCTCTGCTTTCCTCAGTGTTCTCTTCCCTCTCCAGCAGGCATTCGCTATTATTCTATTCTCCCAGCAACCTTACTGGGCAGATTCCCATTACCCAATACTTAAAAAAAATTATCATTCCCAGAATTGTGTCTCCCTCTGCTGACTCCAGCATGCTTTCATTGACCAGATTGTGGGTTCTGTTCTCAGCCCTGGAGTGGTAGTGATGTCAGCCTCGCCCAAATGGTGTGGATTAAGAGGCGGTTCCAAAAGCAAAAGCTGAATGCTTTTTTTTTTTTTTAAATTTTATTTTATTTTATTGCTTACAGTCTTACAAAGGGTATTACATATGTGTCCCTTTTTTTCCCCCCACCCTTGACAATCCCCTGGCCTCCCCTACCCCCCAGTGTCTTATGTCCATTGGTTATGCTTATATGCATGCATACAAGTCCTTTGGTTGATCTCTTACACCCCTCCCTCCTGCCCCCCACCCCTCCCCGGCCTTCCCGCTACAGTTTGACAATCTGTTTGAGGCTGCTCTGCCTCTGTATCTATTATTGTTCAAAAGTTTATAATGGTCTCTATTATCCATGAATAAGTGAGATCATGTGGTATTTTTCCTTCATTGACTGGCTTATTTCACTTAGCATAATGCTCTCCAGTTCCATCCATGCCGTTGCAAATGGTAAGAGTTCCTTCCTTTTTAGAGCAGCATAGTATTCCATCGTGTAGATGTACCACAGTTTTCTAATCCATTCATCTACTGATGGGCACTTAGGCTGTTTCCAGATTCTAGCTATGGTGAATTGTGCTGCTATGAACATATGGGTGCATATATCCTTTCTGATTGTTGTTTCTGGTTTCTTGGGATATATTCCTAGAAGTGGGATCACAGGGTCAAATGGGAGTTCCATTTGTAGTTTTTTGAGGAAACTCCATACTGTCTTCCATAGTGGCTCCACCAGTCTGCATTCCCACCAGCAGTGCACGAGTGTTCCTTCTTCTCCACATCCTCTCCAGCACTTGTCGTTTGTTGATTTGTTGATGATAGCCAATCTGACAGGTGTGAGATGGTACTTCATTGTTGTTTTGATTTGCATCTCTCGGATGATTAGTGACTTTGAGCATGTTTTCATATGTCTGTTGGCTTTCTGAATGTCCTCTTTTGAAAGGTGTCTATTTAGGTCCTTTGCCCATTTTTTGATTGGATTGTTTATCTTCCTTTTGTTAAGTTGTATGAGTTCCCTATAAATTTTGGAGATTCTGAATGCTTTCTACAAAGAGGAGAGCGGACACTGGGAAGGCAGAAACAACAGTTGTCCACGATAGGGTGCATTAACTAATTCCCTGAATATTCTTGAAAGAATGTCCCACAATACTGCCTGCCCACCACCATCTTTCACCATCCAAAAATCTTCCAGCATTGTGGTATAGAATTGGGCAGGCTAGGATGTACTCAGTTCAACAAATGTTGCCTGACAAAGGCGAGATCTTTGTATCCAGAAGGCCAAGGTTGATATGAACACTGGGCAAAAGTTCATCATTTTAGCCAGTGGTATGCTTAAGCTAAAGCGGGAGCACATCCAGGATGCTAACGTGGGGAGAAGTGGCAGTGACCAGGTCCAGTGGAGCAGCGTGTGAGTTGTGGGTCAGGAGGAAGAGTAGGGGCCGGTCTGAAGGAGAGGAGCCTCCGCAGTGTCTGGAATGGCAGAGTCAGGAGTAGGGGACGAAGATTGGAGTTTTTTCCATTTCCTGGAATACAAGAATTAAAAAACAACATAAAGAGCTGCCTATGGAAAAACAGTGAAGACATATACTAGTATAAGTGATGACAGAGTATTAGAATGGGAGTGTGATAGATGTTTCTCTTACTTTCCAGTAATTTGCACTATTTTGGTTTTTTATATATATATATATATATATACACACACACACACACACACATACTACACACGTATACATATCTGTTTATGGATGCATGCATGTATGCTTAGTTATATTAAGAATTTCAGGTACAACTCTTGTGATTTTCTATCCACTCCAAGGTAAATAAAGTTCAGGCATCCCCTTTGTCCCAGTCTTCTGCATTTTCCCTCAAAGAAAGAAAACAAAGCACACACACAAGTGACTGACTTGTGATGTGGCAGGGGCCTGGGTTAGGAGGTACCACAGATGGAAGTAATCTTGACGGGGCGGCCTGCCTATAGTGCTGGATAAGTGCCTTAGGCTCCTGCACCTTAGCCCTCTTTCAGGGCCAGCAGCAGGATTAGGAGTCAGACCACTGTGCTCACCTCCAGTTTAGAACCCGTTCGGGCCACTGTAGCACTTCCCAGGCATGTTCCATGGTGCACTAGCATCATGGGATGCTTTCCCTGCAAAAGGCACAGCAGAGGTGTAGACGACATTGCACTCTGCAGCCCAGAAGTGGAGAGTCACTAGATACATTAGCATAGTTCTGAGAAGTACGGCAGCTGAAGCTGTTGTTGGTTAACCCACTGTTTTTAAGCTGACTTGACCACGGGACTTTCCATACCCTGCTTTCCCTACCCTACCCCACCCCCCTCCAAGAAAAGGTATTGCATGTAGCGCTCTTATTCTGCAGATCATGCTTTAGGGATTCCTGGTCTAATAGGCTTGTCAAGGAAAAGGCAAACGGTTCCATTCTTGATTATGTAGGATTTGTGAGAAGCTGAGCAGTTGTAGGGAACCGGGTGGAAAATCCGGGCCTCATACCTAATCCTTGCCCCAGCCTATAGCATCGACCACCCACACACATGAGCTTCAAGTCAGTGGCCACCAGCCCCATCCAGCCCTTTACCATCTTCTGGGCTTCTAGGAATTAGAGGGGTCAGGTATGTGAATAGACGGGGACTTTACCTTTTTCCCATCATGAGATAATTATAACCTCTTCTGTTTCTTGAGAGTCACATTGTTCTTTTCTTTTGGGCCCAGAGCCTTCATGTGGCAGAAGAGCCCCGCTTGAGCTCTTAGCAAGGGGTTGGAAGGTGTGTGTAGAAGTTCTGTTGATTGGGAGGGTCCAGGGAAAGTGCCAGAGCATTGTGGAAGATTACCCGTCTTGATAATGGGTCAGGGAGAACCTCCTGGAAAGGGGGACCATGGAGAAATGGTTGGCCATACTTCTTAGGCCAAGCCTGAGCCCCTAAACACCTGGATTTTCAGAGAACTCTGACCGAGGCACCACCTGCTAGCAGTTACCACCAAGATGCAGAGACAGGGTCCATAAGGCAGTGGACCTGGGATGGGCTTTTTAAATGGTTTTTTAACAAGCCCTGGCCACCCCCACTCCTCTGCTGATGGGCTTTCCAGAACTTAACGTGGGTGCTTTTTAAAGCTTAGATCCTGTCAGCGATTTTCAGCTGGTGTGCCGTAAGAATTTTTAAAACATGCAATACCTGACTATTTAGACTGGGGCACTGACCTCTTTTCCCTTAATTTGTCAAAAAAATGATAACAGCCAACACAATAGCCATCTGGTGTGAATGAATCAATATTAGACCTATGTGTTTTGTCAGATCAGCAAAAGATATATTTTTTGGTGTGCCGCAGACTTTTGGTAATTGGTGTATGTGTGTCACGAGACGAAAAAGGTTGAAAATCGCTGCTGTACACCAGGGATAAACTTCTGCAGTTCTTGACAGTCTGAATAGGTGCTATTTGCAGACTTGAGCTTTGTCTTTTGGGAGTTCAGAAGGTGAAATAGCTGCAAAGGTTCAGAGACCTGAATTTGTGACCCAGGTTAGGAAATAATGAAGAGAACTTGAACTCTCTGACCATCTACCTGAAAGGAAGAAGAGAGCAAAAAGAAGTGTAAAGCAACTTAACCTTGGAGGGAAAAGAGCATGTGGTGAGTGCCTTTGTTGACAATACCGAGGAAACAGCTGTGTCAAAACAAGGGGGCTGCCTCCCCCTCCCAGAGTAGCAGCCGGTCAGCTGCTCTAGTCCCTCAGGGCTGTTCTACTTGTCTTATCTGTTTGCTAGGGAAATCACGTGCCCCAGAGGACTGCACACGTAATACGACTTGCACATTCTTTTGTGACTATTTCCCAATATTAAAAACTATTGCTGTTATGAATAATCCATGAATTCATTTTGAAGCATTACTGAATTTGTACTCTTCCCATTATGTACTTACGTATTCTACCATGTAGAAGACAGGTCTGTGAAAATGTTAGATGTTTTAAAAGAGGACCCCATGTTTTTTTGAAAAGGTTGGAGTGACTGTTGTATAATTATTTCCCCCCCCAATAGTAGTCGTCTGTTGGTTACGTACTTTGGTAATGTGATTATTCTGGAACGGTCTGGAACAGTGGTTGCCAACCTTTTGGACCTCACAGACCACCAGTGATCTGCAGACCACCAGTTGGCGACCGCTGGTCTGGAAGGTTTGAACTTCTTGGCACATACCTTGACTGTCTGCTTGTATTTATGTGCATGGGGAAGTAGGTTAGGAGAGAGGGGGTGGGGGAACTGTTAAGTCATTCTCAATCATCATTCAAAGAGATGAAGTTCCATTTGACATCACCGATCTGCTGTTACTAAGATGCTGTCTAAACTGAGCCTTCTCCCTTTGAGATGAAGTGCTTTCTTCCCTCGGGATGTGTTCCTCTACAAGCAGCAGCCTTCCATGGTGCCAAGTGTTCAGATTTGCCCTGACTGCTTTATGGATTGTAAAACACTTCCATGAACATTATCTCATTTCATCCTCACAGGCACATCTATTTAGATTTAGAGGAGCTTTGACACTTATTCAAAGTCACAGAACTGGAACATGGTCTGATCAGCTCTGAATCATGACATGTGAATGTCTCTAGAGGTCATACCTTGGTGTCCTTTGAAATGATATTCTTTAAATATTTGTTCAGTACTAACTTAGAGTTGAGAGGATGAGCACTTTGTGAAGGAAGGGTAGATGCTAGACATGGAGGATGCTAGAGGTAGCATTCCAGTTTTTGTCTTCTCAGTAGATCTGTTTTGTCCTCTTTTGTTGCCCATGCATTCCCCCTTTCAGTTATATTAATCAAGATTTTCTTTTTTAGTATAAGTGACTGAATACAAATAGGCTTAAGCAAAAGTGGGAATGTATTGACTCATTTAAAGGAGAAGTCCAAGGATGCATCTCATTTTGGGCCTAGCTGTATCCAGGGGCTTATAAGATGCCATTAAGACCATCACTTTTGCCCCCTATCTCTGGTCTTTCTCCTGCTTTGTTCTCTAGTAGAGTCTCCCTACTGATGGTATTAAGAGACCATCAGAAGTTCTTGGTTTACATCATGTCTTCCCAACAGCCCCAACAGAAATTTTCTCTAATAGTTCCTAACAATATCCCCAGAGTTGAAAAACATGGAATTGATTTAGGTTATTTGTCCAACCAGGAACCAGAGAGATTGGCTGCTCTGATTGGCCATGCCTTGGTCACATGCCAATTCCTAGAGCCTGGTGGAGTTAAACCATATGGGAGTCCAACTCCCAAACCACATGCACTGGAAGTGGGGGAAGTGGTTTCCCAAGGAAAATATGGCTTCTGGTGCCAAGATATAGGGAAATGGATGCTGCACAGGCCAAGGCAGCAAGTATGTAATACAGATGTGTTCTTCTGTCCCTTTAAATACCCAGAAGCTTATCAAACTATTCTTTAAACAACATTCAGAATGCTCCTTAAGCAGAATGCTGACCAATACAGTTTTCTCTGTTACATTACAGAGTGGCTCCATAGGCAGTTTCTCAACTGGCTCCCTTTTATTCCAACTCACCAGGTAAGGAAGCTGAAGGACAGAGTGACTTGGCCCATGTAGCGCAGCCAGGACAGGGCAGAGTTCGGACTAGATCCTGGCCCTAGAACCAGTAAGCACTGCTGACTTTGCCACTTGGACAAGCCCAGCAGCACAGCCTTGCTTATCCCACAACCCACCCTGGTTGTGGCTGCTAGCTGGTCATACCTGGAGATCTCCAGACTTAGAAATGAAGCCAGCGTGGCCCAACATAATCACAACCTACTTAAGGCTCTGCAGAGGGTGTGTAGCCACTGTGGCCACTGCAGTGGACTCTATCTAGCCTGCAAAATATGGTCAATGATTTAGGTAAAAGCACGCTTAAGAGTCCCCAGAGAGAAAATAAATGGAGGAATATACTCTGTGTTGTTAAAAGGAATAGCTCAGGCATGTGAGATTGGGAGGGTACATCGCTTTTGTCTTTAGGTATTCCCTGTTGTTGGAGTGATTTAAAAGGAGGCACTGAGCTGCAGTGGGATGTCTGGAAGAACCACTTTTGGCCCTGAATGCTAGGTTTGAGAAAGACTGGCAAAGGACCTCTAACGGGGAGCTGGGGGGTTGGGGGACAAGATTCAGGACTCAAACATGAGGCTGCCACAGACCTAGAAAAGTTGTCTTCAAAGGATAAGGACTCTTGTTCTCAGTGGCACTGACTCTACGAGACAGTGTACTTGGCACACTGGACCTAACACTGTTGTCTGGTGGCATGATGACCAGTGTCCCCTTCCCTTCTGGGAAATTTTACAAGAAGAGAAAATAACTAAGCTAGCCACACCTAGAGTTGGACTTGAAATGGAATTTGTTAGCTTATTGGCTGGGCTTCATTCCAAGTGACTTTAGACTTGTTTCTCATCAAATGTGTCCTGAAAACATTTGCCATTGCTGAGGACATCTAGAATGATAAAGTGTAAAACCTAAGGCTACAGATAGTTTTCTAGATATTTATAACAAAGGACTCCTGTGTGTGTGTGTGTATGTGTGTGTGCGTGCATGCACGCATGCTGGGAATTGAACCAGCAACCTTTTAGTGTACGGGACCATGCCCAACCAACTTGAGTCACATTGGCCAGAGCAAAGGGCTCCTTTTTTGAAATAAGGATCCCATCTTCCCAGGTGTTCACTCTGAGGAAGATGCTATTTATTTGCTCAAGCTGGGACGCCCTTCACATCATTGACCTGAGAATGCCTGTGGCACCAGCTATACTTGGGACTGTCCTTCTTGCTCTTTTCTCTCTGCTGATTGCTTCCCAGAGGGGTCTGGATCTATCCCCACCTTTACTTCACCCTTTCTTCTCTTGCACTAAGTGAAATCTACAGTGGCCAGACTGGCGGTTGCCATGGATGTATCCTTTTGAATCATTGGTACATAGAAACTACAATTCTGGGTCACTAAGGACGTGATAGTTTTGGGTATTGGGTTTTTTCTTATAGAGTCTATAAGAAAGAAAGAAATGGTGATAAATTGAGTCATTTTTTTTCTGTTTTCCCTTATCAACAAAAGTGAAACCTTTTAGAACTGCAAAAGCGATGTACCTGGAGCAAGATGAAATTCTAAACCTTCAAGAGATGGGCGTTAGAAGGAAATGCCTAGAGGGGTAGGGGTGAGTCACCTGAGTGTGGAAGCCAGCTGGGCACAGAGAAGCTGGCCAAGAACTCTACTGTGTGTCCCCGGGGGTCTTTTGGCTGGATTTCCCCTGGACCTATACCCATGCTGGCACATGGTATGGTGTGAGAGTAGGTTATCCTTTTTTAAAAAATTTTGTTTTATTCCTTAAAGTATTACAAAGAGTATTACATATGTCTCCTCCCCCCTCAACCCCCCCACCCCGAGAGAGTAGGCTATCCTTAAGGATAATTCCAACTTCAGAATTTGACACCTTTAAGTGGTATATAAAAAACTGAGAGCAACGATAAAATAAAAATCCCAGACCCAGGATTTTGTTTCTCTCCTCCATGACAATCTTCCCTGAACAGCCATCTTGGTGGCCTTGGAGATACCATCCTTCCTCAAGATGGTGACGAACTTGGTGCGATGTTTGCCTATCCCATAGCTTCCTCATCTTCCAAAGGCTGAGGGCTCAGGTTGGGCTCTGGGATGAGTGAAGAGAAGAGAAAGGCTGGACAGGGCCCCAAGGCATAGGCAGTTATGGGGCCGGATGAGGGAAGGAGAGGCAGGGCTGCGTCAGTGCCCTGGGGGAGATTCATCTTACACGGAAGCCTGACCTGGATTCCTTGGCTGCTGTGGGATCTCAGTCACCAGAACCTGTGTGGACTAAAGGACAAGAACAGTTTGGTCTACTCCTTGGTGATGACCTCACTTGGACATTAAATTAATAAATCCAATTGAATGGAGCCTTTGCTGGGAATCGAGGATCTGGCATGTAGGGGATTTTTTGTTTCTGGAGCCACAACGTGCACTTTCTTACTCTTGAGGTTATTCTTTTTCAGTAGGAAAGTGGCTCCCCCTTTTCCCCTCCACACCCCTACTCTTTGATGAAGCTTGAAACTATACTCAGCAGCTGCTCTCACACTAAGCTGGTGGGTCAGGAGTGTCCAGGGTGGGAGGTCCTCCCAACAGGCAGAGTGAGGAGTTTGCTCGTGAAGAAGATTATGATCTGTTCAGAAGAAAAACTCTATAGAGGAAAAATATTTGAGTGACAATTACTACCTCATCTTCTGAATGTCTCTTGCAGCTCTTTGAGACTACATTTCCAACAGAACCATGTAGCTCTCAGCATAGGCACTTTTTTTGTCCTGTCCTGGTGATGTGTCAGATCATCTCCACCTCCTGTTAGTTTGCTGCGGAGAACAGGGAGCCAAGCTGGGGTCTTCTCTCCTGTGTGTCACGTAGGACAGAGATGTCAGGTTTTGTGCTTGCTTCATCTCGTGTCCTGTCCTCCCCTGCCCTCCCTTTCTTGTGTCCTGGGTTGGCTGTCCAGTAGTAGGGTCAGGTACAGGGCTCTCTGTTTCTATGCTTTCCAGGATGACTACCACACACACAGCCCAGACACCAGCTGAGAATGAGGCCTTTGATGCCAGCTGTTGGGTACCTGTCTTGCTGCTGGCTCTGCCAAGGCCTGTGATTCCTTCTGTCCCCATTTTCCCACCTTGCAGCCAGTCACAAATAGCAATTTCCTCAGATGTTTGAATTCCTTGGAAATTGGGTTCTGAACTCAGTTACACTGGGGTTGACTATGGGCCACCCTATCAGAATTTCCATCTAGGACTCTGGTTTCCCTAGAGCAAAAGGAAAATAAAACTGTGAAAGGGAAGTAGAAGAGTAGGAAGGTGGTATAAGGACAGTTTTTCTGATCTAAATAAAATCCTGCCATCATCACCCAAACAGCCCTTCCTGGTTTGGGCTCTGTATTAGTCTCCTAGGGCAGCTATAACAAAATACCACAAAGCAGGTGGCTTAAAATCACAGAAAGTCATTGTCTCGAAGTTCTGGAGGCTGGAACTAACTCCAAAATCAAGGCATCAGCAGATTTGGTACCTTCTGAGGGAGAATCCCTCCATTCCTCTCTCCTCAGCATTCCTTGGCTTGTAGTTGTGTCACTAATCCTCCCTCTTCCATGGTATTCTCCCTGGGTCTCCGTGTAGGCATGGCAGTCTTCTTATCAGTAGGACACCAGTCATATTGGATTAGGGGCTCACCCCACTACAGTGTGACCTCATCTTAACGTTTTCTTCAATGACTGCATTTCCAAGTAAGGTCACATTCTGAGGTTCATCATATCTTTTTTATTCTTCTTTTTTATTGGGGCGGGGGGGGGGGAGGGGCGGCATAGCACATATTTCAACCTGAAACAAAGACCAAAGGCTGACAGACCTGCAACAGGTGGACCTGGAAGGAATTATGAGGATAATTTGAAAACCCCATGCCAACACAGTGGTCTTGTTAAATCTACTGGGAAGTTGTCTAAACTCTGAGGCGTCACAAAACCCTATATCTCTATGTATTGTTCTGTTAGGACTTTGGTGGCAAGTAATAGACATAAACTTAATGAGCCAGGGCTCTTTGGGTTGCAAGTGATGGAAACCCAATTCCAGTTGGCTTAAACAAAGAAATAGATGTATTGGCTTACATAACCAGAAAGGCTAGGATGGGTCTGATGTTAGGCAGGATAGAATCTAATGCTCATATGATGTCCTTGAGGTCTTTCTGTCTCCATCTCTTGGGTTGGCTTGTCTCTGGTTGATTTCAGACAGCATCTCTTCACAAAGGGGAAAGTGGTGCTGGGTGTCCCAAACTTATATCCTTCAGCTTAGCCAGCAAAAAAAGACCTCTTTCCAACTCCTTATTTCAAGCTAGGGAAGGCATTGATGGGCCTTGCGTGGGTGATGTACCTAACCACAAACCAATCATTAGGCCAGGGGGATAGGTACCATGGTTGGCCTGCCTGAATACCTTGGGGGAAGCATCCATGATAGTTTGTCCTAATATAGCCTCATGCAAATTGGGTGAGGAATTCCCCCAATTCAAAAGAAGGGGGTGGGGAAATGCACTGTTAGACAAACACCATCACTGCTGTGACTCACTATATATTTCAAGTTAGTTTAAAGAAAAAAAAAAAAGTGGAATTTATTATAAGGATTCTTGCTTGTCCCATGGAATGCAAGGGCAGGCATATAGCTGAGCCTTAGGAAAGAACTTGAAAGCTATCGGGGCCTAGGCAGCTTCTTTCTGCTGATATGCTTCATTCCTCTCTCTCTGAAATTCTCCTTTCTTTGCTTCTTAGTCTATCTAGTGGGAAGAAAGTGGTTTCCCTACAACCCCCCAGTTTTTACCTTCTCCATTCAAGGAACAGCCTAATTTAAAATCCCCAGGGAAGAATCTGATTGGACCACCTTGTGTCAGTTCCCACCCTAAAACCAATCCATTATGCTCAGAAGGATGGGGGTCACACACCAGAAACATTAGGTATATACAGAGGAGAAGTAAATATATCAATTAATATCCTAAAAGTATAAGAAGTGTCTAGGGTTATCCAGAAGATCATTTATTCTAAGACCTTTATTTTGCAGATGAAGAAATGGAAGCTCAAAAAGGTTAAAGGCTGACTCAAGATGGCATATATACACACACAGAGGCCAGATAATGACTCATCTAGAACTAGTACCCAGGTCCCAGAATTTTCATCCCATTTTTTTCTACAAGATAATGTTTGCACCAGACACCTAGGCTTTCATGGATTCCTACATTTTGTCCAGTAATAATTTCAATAATTTAACCCAATAATTCCAATACTTAGTAGATGCTTAACTTATTGAGCATCTACTGGATGCCAAGTGTTTTTTTGTTGTTGTTTTTTAACTGTAGGATCTTATGTGAGCCTCACAGTCACCCCCTGAACTAGGTGTTTTCATTACCTCATTTGGTCTGGGGTGGGTCTCCTCTTAGGGTTTAATGCAGGAAACATACTATTCCAGCTATTTAGTTTTGGGCAATTATAAAGCAGAATGGGATTTAGGTCAAAGAATGAGGTGCTTACAAAATCACTGGGAGGGCTGGAGGATGGGAAGCAACTGAGTTTTTGGTCTCAAGGTCATTTCACCACAGCTGAGATCTGGAGGTTTGTTGACCAGCCAGCCTATCACTGCTGTCACTGTCACCATCCACTCAGCAGTGGAGCATGGAGTCCGGCCCCCACCAGCACTCCCCTTCGCCAGAGCCCACTGTTTACCTGGAATTCCATGGAAAGATGGCAAAGTGGAAATGCCTTCTTTCCACTTTCCAAATCTCACAGGAATACACATAACTGGTAGAACCAGTTCACACCCGGAAGCTTCCTGACTTCTCCACTTAGGGGATGAAATCGAGTTGGAGAGAGCCAATGGCACTGTCCAGCCCACCCACATCTGCATGTTTTCTGCATCTCTCTTTTTTTAATGAAGTATAATCCTATATAATAAAAGGCTAATATGCAAATCAACTGAATGGCAGAACAACTGGTCACTATGACATGCACTGACCACCAGGGGGCAGACGCTCAATGCAGGAGCTGCCCCCTGGTGGTCAGTGTGCTCCTACAGGGGGAATGCTGCTTACCCAGAAGCCCTGCGGCAGTGCTAAGGATGTCCGACTGCCAGCTTAGGCCCACTCCCCAGACTGTGAGAGGGTGCAGGCCAGGCTGAGGGACCACCCGGAGTGCACAAATTTCATGCACCGAGCCTCTAGTTTTCATATAAAAATGCATACATTGCAAGTGTACAGTTTGATGTTTTGACAAATGAATATACTCATGGAACCTACACCGGAATCAAGATATATAATATTTCTGAATTGCCAGTAAGTTCCCTCTGCCTCTTTCCAGTCAGTCCTTCCCACCTCCCGCTCAGAGGTATTCACTGTTCTCATTTCATCCATTTATTTTGCCTGATAATCACATCAGTATCCTATCCTAGAACTTAAAGAAAATAGAACAATACAACATGTATTCTTCTTCTGTATCTGGCTTCTTTTGCTCAAAATAATATCTGAGAGACTCAACCACATTAAGTGAATCCATAGTTCCACCCTTGGAAGGATGACTAGATAACACAATACCCAGTTAATGGGTATTGATATTGTTTCCATTTTGGGGCTATTATAAAAATAGCTGCTTAAGTCTGTTTTTTAACAAACACTCCTGGTAATTCTGAGGTAAGTGGACCACATTTTGAACAACACTGCTCTAATGCAGAAAACTGAAATTCAGAAAGGTTAAGTACATTGTCCAAAGCCACGTAGCCAAGAAGGCATTGAGGCCAGAAGGGGATTCACGAGCCCATGCTTGCATTGTGTTTAGTGATGTCCACTGGCCAAAAACAAGCGATGTGGCCAAGCTCAGATACAAGGTGAGGAGGGGCCATTCCCAGGGAATGGTGTGAGTCCTTAGCCCTGTGGCTCATTTGTGGCCATTCATGTAACAATCTTTCAGAGCCTGGAAGTTTATGTTACAGAGACAATGGGGAGCTAGAGAGGGCTGAGCTAGAGAGAGACAGGGAGTTAGTAATAGAGGATTAAAGAAAATTTTAATGGAGCTAGAAAAGGTCAAAAGAAATGTTCTTTGAAGGAAGGACGCATGCTCCTCCTACTCATCATTGTGGCCCTCACAGCTCTCAAAACTTTCACAGCACTACAAAAACACTTTCTAACCTGAATTAAAATGTCAGTGATAACACTGGGATTTTAGGGCCTAGAGCAGTGGTTCTCAACCTTCCGAATGCCTTGACCCTTTAATACAGTTCCTCATGTTGTAGTGACCCCCCCCAACCATAAAATTATTTTCGTTGCTACTTCATAACTGTAATTTTGCTACTGTTATGAATTGTAATGTAAATATCTGATATTCAGGATATATTTTCATTGTTACAAATTGAACATAATTAAAGCATCGTGATTAATCACAAAAACAATATGTAATTATATATGTGTTTTCCGATGGTCTTAGGTGACCCCTGTGAAAGGGTCATTCGACCCCCAAAGGGGTCTCGACCCACAGGTTGAGAACCGCTGGCCTAGAGGAAGGATGACTAGATGATAACACACTAAAAGAAGCCAGACTTCTTAAGCATGGAAGGACACGCACTAACGGGAAAAACAATTCCAACTGAAACCAAGGCAGGCATCATGGAGAATATGAACACGTGCTTGTTCCATAAACAAGTTGTATGTCTACTCTTTCAACCAGTGTTCATTATTTGCTTGACTGGAGCCATCTTTCTCAAACTGTGGGTCGCCAGAGTATGTGGAATACCCAGGTTGATGGTTCGAAATGGCTGAGAGAGGTGTCTGAGTGGATGGGCCTAAGACAATTTCTCTGATTCCATGTTCTTCCTGTGACCTGTAAGGTGATTTAGAAGTCACTGCCTGCCCCAGTGGGGGATAGCAAATATGTATGCTGTAACCATACCGTCTTGCCCTTATCACTTTAGTGCAAGACAGAATATCCATCTTTTTTTTTTTTAAATATATATATTTCTATTGATTTCAGGGAGGAAGGGAGAGGGAGAGAGAAATAGAAACATCAGTGATGAGAGAGAATCATTGATTGGCTGCCTCCTGCATGTCCCACACTGGGGATCGAGCCTGCGACCCAGGCATGTGCCCTGACCGGGACCAAACCATGACCTTCTCATAGGTCAACACTCAACGCTAGCTGGGCGACAGAATATCTATCTGCCAGCAGCTTTGTGATCTGCCAGAGGGCTTTCTGCGGCCACTCCCACTGTAGAGGGACCAGTCCTTAACCATAGACTGACAGGTGTCGGTACAGAATATTAAAACCAAACCAGCCCTAACCGGTTTGGCTCAGTGGATAGAGTGTCGGCCTGCAGACTGAAAGGTCCCAGGTTCGATTCCGGTCAAGGGCATATACCTTGGTTGGGGGCACATCCCCAGTAGGAGGTGTGCAGGAGGCAGCTGATCGATGTTTCCCTCTCATCGATGTTTCTAACTCTCTATCCCTCTCCCTTCCTCTCTGTAAAAAATCAATAAAATAAAAAATAAAATAAAAATAAACCAAACCAATTATTTACTACCAACCTAGAGGCAAAGAATGTCCCTCATTCTACAATCAAAATACAAGTTTTGACAAAATACAAAAGACTGCAGTCTTATTAATATCCTTTTTTTGTTGTTGTTAATCCTCACCCAAGGATATTTTTCTATTGATTTTTTAGAGAGAGTAGAAGGGAGGGGAGAGACAGAGAGAAAGGAACATTGATTTGAGAGAGACACAACAATTGATTGCCTCCTACACACACCCTGACCAGGGTGGGGATTGAGCATGCAACCGGAATCAAACCCAGTACCCTTTAATCCAGCGGTTCTCAACCTGTGGGTCGCGGCCCCAGAAAATACATCCTGCATATCAGATATTTACGTTATGATTTATAACAGTAGCAAAATTACAGTTATGAAGTAGCAACGAAAATAATTTTATGGTTGGGGGTCACCACAACATGAGGAACTGTATTAAAGGGTCACGGCATTCGGAAGGTTGTGGGACAGCACTCTACCCACAACCAGCTAGGGCATATCCTTCTACTTAGAAATGTTGAGTAAGGATTAAGGAACAAGTCCTTCCTTGCATTTCTGCAGCTGCCTCTGTACTTGGTTTCCTGACTCCAATCTTATTTCCCTTGGATCTACTTCTGAGTGACCTTTGAAATGCAAATGTGATTTTTAAGCTTTATGAGAGCCGAGGTGAGGCCTCAGTCTCCCGTGTATCTTCAGCAGCTAGCAATGCCTACTCATAGTAGGCACCCAGTAAGTGTTTATTGACTGGATAGTATCTGAAACCCCCAGCTCATGAGCAGATTATATCGCAAAAGATTTCTCTTGTAAGGAGGTCTTTGGAATTTGGAATACATTGGAATACAATGATAGGTGATTTTTAGCTTGTCAGACTAGCTTCTGAAAACCAAGTTTACCCATGATGTAGCCTAACCATAGTCCCAACTTTCCTGGTTCCATTGAGCAGGAGAGCATAAGACAGTGATGGCAGAGGTGACACGCGAACTCATTTTTTTGGTTGATTATTTTTTTTGTGTTAAATGGCATTTAAATACATAAAATAAATATCAAAAGTATAAGTCTTTGTTTTACTATGGTTGCAAATATCAAAAAATTTTTGTATGTGACATGGCACCAGAGTTAAGTTAGGGTTTTTCAAAATGCTGACACGCCGAGCTCAAAAGGTTCGCCATCACTGGCATAAGATGAAGGGAGGAGGAAGAAATGGAAGGATAGGCATTAGGAGCCATTGGAAATGGGATCATGTGTCGTTAACATCTTCCTTTTTCACACTTTCTTCTTTGCACTTCTCTGTCACTGTGAGTGCCTTCTCTGCACCTGTTCCCCACCATGCCTTCCCCAACTGTAGCAACGCTCCCTCTTACCTTTTCCACACTGCCAATCACAGTCCTATTCCGAGTGGAAGTAAATTTAAATACTAAAAGGAAAGTGCCTTGATTTGGGCAAATTCATACCCCAGATGTATGTTTAATAGCTCTTTAACCTTCCTAGAGATGTTTCCAATTTTAAAAAATCAACATACATTAAATGAATCTTTAATTAGTAGAAGTCACTACTAACAAGAAATGAAGAAAATATACATACAGTGGAAGATATTTGGGGGCAGTCACTCTCATCAACCTTTCAGCCTTTTTTTTTAGAGCTAATTAGATTATTCTGAATTTTTATAACTAGTTTTTAATTCTTTATTTTTAAAATTTTTATTAAATTTATTGGGGTGACGTTGGTTAATAAAATTATACAGGTTTCAGGTGTACAATTCTATAATACATCATCTGTATATTGTATTGTGTGTTCACCACTCCAAGTCAAGGCTCCTTCCAGCACCATTTATCCCCCCCTTTACCCTTTTCTAGCTCCCCTTTCCCTCTGGAAATCACCATGCTTCTATTTTGTTTATTTTGTTCATTAGATTCCACATATAAGTGAAATAACATAGTACTTGTCTTTCTCCGAGGGGCTTATTCCACTTAGCATAATACTCTCCATGCTGTCTCAAAAGGTAAGATTTCTTTCTTTTTTTTTATGTCTGAATAGTATTCCATTGTGTAAATTTTTATCCATTCATCTACTGATGGGCACTTGGACTGCTTCCAGTAATGCTGTATATAACTTAGGTTCTTAAAGATCCCTCCCTGTCTCTTTTTCCCCATAGGCCTGGTTGACAAGGGGACATTTGAATGAGCACTGTTGTGGGTGGGAAGGTCTACAAAGTGGGTCCTTTTTCATTGCCTTTCCTCATTTGCCCCCTCCTTGGTGGCTTTCCTCCAGCGATGTGCACCTTTGACCTTGCTCTGCGTTTGGGGACACTAGAAGGAAGCCCAACCTCAAACTGTGGCCAGCATCAAAGAGCAAGAATCAGGACAATTGGAGGGAATTTCTAATGGGATAGTCTGGGGATTTCCATTCTAACCATTTGTATTCTCTTTAATTCTGTGTTATTCAAATGCATTTAAATTCTGCCCCCACAAAGAACTATGTGACCAGGGGATTTCTGCTTTTGCAGCTATAGGAAAGAAATAGGCTTAGAAAGGATTAAAGTGATAGTTTTCTAGGGTCACACAGTTACTTAGAAAAGAGCACATCTCCCTGCTTCTAATCCTAATCTTTTTTGATAAAACATAGATACTTCATATCACTTAAACTATAAGTTTCACCTTAATAAGCTTAAAGATTACCTCTCCCCTCTTGAGACAGAAAAAATAATAAATTTATATTTGCAGCATTTCCCTGTTGGCAGGAGATAACATTTCTCAAAGTATGTTATTCCATTGAACACTGGTTATTTTTAGAAGGGTTTCAAACACAAAAGGCTACTCTCTGCCATCTTGGAGACTTATGGGGCATATTAGCATATTTAAAGGTTCTGAGAAATCCGCTACAATAAAAAATCAAAGTTTGTTGAACTCAGCAATCCCCAGTCTTACTTGGTTAAGAAATTCTTTCCTGTCCTTCTCCCTCTCTCCATCCCTCTCTCCTTCCCCTCCTCCTTTCCTTTCTTTCTTCCTTCCTTTTCATGAAACATCATTACCAATTAAAACACTTTGGGAAGTGTGGTAGTCAGTTAGACAGACATGAGCAGAGCAAGGACTATGGGCTGGTACAGAAGGCCTCCAGGATAGAAAGCCCAGGTGCCTAGCAAAGGACAATTGTAGGATGGGACCTCACCCCCAGGGTGACTTTTCCTCCCCTAGCACATAGATCAGTGGTTCTCAACCTTCCTAATGCCGCGACCCTTTAATACAGTTCCTCATGTTGTGGTGACCCCCGATTTCATTGTTACAAATTGAACATAATTAAAGCATAGTGATTAATCACAAAAACAATATGTAATTATATGTGTTTTCCGATGGTCTTAGGCGACCCCTGTGAAAGGGTCGTTCGACCCCCAAAGGGGTCGCAACCCACAGGTTGAGAACTGTTTTTATAGATGATCATGAGGTTTGGACCCCCTGACCTTTCCTCCCTAGAGATAACCTTTAGGCCTCAGTTGTATTTCAGCCCTAGGCCCAGAAAAGACAACAAAACCAGACCAGCAACTCCATGGCTGCCCTCAGGCACCCATTGAATAATGACCCCCTGCCCTGGTGCTGACCAATCAATCAGTGGAGACCACAACCCTAAATGGACATACTGGACATACCAGGAAAATTGCTAAATAGTCTACTGAGATCTTCTCCTGGGACCTCCCCTAAAATCTCCACCCTTAAAACCCTTAAAATGGATGACCCAGTGCACTCTCCCTCCTGGGAGCATGCCTTGTCCCTCCCCAATCCCCTCCCTGCCCCAGGCACATTGTCATTAGCTTCCTCACTCTCAAACTCCAAGGGCTCTTCCTTTACCTCTATAATTTGTTTCCTAAGCCCATTTCTTCTACAAATTACTTCTACCTCTATGATTTACCAAACAAATGTTCTCTTACAATTGGGTCTTGGCTCTGAATTCTTTCCTAGCCAGAATCCAAGTCAGACACCTGGTGCCATTCCCACTGCCTACAACAGGAAGTACAGTGGGGCCTTGACTTACGAGTGTCCCGACTAACGAGTTTTTCGAGATATGAGCCGTCTCTCCGCCGATTTTTTTGCTTTGAGTTGCGAGCTAAAATTCGGGTTACGAGCCAGCTTCAGATACCCCACCGCTAGTAGGCGCAGCGAACGTCACAGTGAACACCACAACATCAGCCCAGCATCACGTGTCTCGTTCACTTTTTGACTGGACATACGAGTAATTTGAGTTACGAGCTCCGTCACAGAACGAATTAAACTCATAAATCAAGGCCCCACTGTATACCCTCCTTTCTTTTTTTTTCTTTTCTTTTCTTTTTTTTTTTAAAATATATTTTATTGATTTTTTACAGAGAGGAAGGGAGAGGGATAGAGAGTTAGAAACATCGATGAGAAGAAACATCGATCAGCTGCCTCCTGCACACCCCCTACTGGGGATGTGCCCGCAACCAAGGTACATGCCCTTGACCGGAATCGAACCCGGGACCCCTCAGTCTGCAGGCCGACGCTCCACCCACTGAGCCAAACCGGTTAGGGCTACCCTCCTTTCTTCTACCTTTATATTTGAGTGATCCATTTACTTCAATGGCTTCATCTACTATCCATATGTTGATTCTTCTTAATCTTTTTTATCTGTAGTTAAAACCTCACTTTAGCCAGCCGAACTGAGGCGAGAAGTATTAGACAGAGACTTTAACTGTTGTCTACTGCAGAAGAGGTAGAGTTTAGACACTGAGATTAGCCAAATTAAAAATAAAATCAATACTTTTCAGAGATATATCAGAATCAAGAACCTCTACAATGTATTTTTACATTGTTCATATAAAGCCCAAAATCCTATATAATAAAAGGCTAATATGCAAATTGTCCCCTGGACCAGGACTTTGACCGGGAGTTCAACCAGGAGTTGGACCATGGGTGGGGCCAGCCAGCCAACTACCCACAGCCCTTTTCCCCAGCTGCCCCTTACCCCCGGCTGGCCTGATTGCCCTGATCAAGGAGGGCTGACTGGACTCCGCCCATGCACGAATTTGTGCACCAGGCTTCTAGTTTCTAGACATAAAAAAAGAAATAGATAATGTGATTCCATACTCAAGGAAAATAGAATCGATGGAGATCAACCTTAAAATTACTCAGATGTTGGATTTGGCAGATAAAGATTAAAAAAACACACACAGCTATTATAACAATTCATAGAGATAAAGGAAAATATGCTCATCATAGAAGAACAAATAGAAAATCTCAGCAGAAAAAGAGAGCATGTTTTCATACACTTGAGGGTATATGTAGCAGCTTGTTTTAGATTGCAAATATTAGACATCATTGTCAAATTGATAAACAGTGGGGCTCATCTGGGTAGAAGTGTAATAGTAGTGTAGACTTCAGGTGCAGTATGTTCAGGGCTTTCAGTCCATTCTCTTCAACCACCTTGGCTCTTCCATTCTCATGTCTTGCCCATCCTCTGTCTGGTTTCCCTCATGGTTGCAAGATGGTGCCAGCAGTAACTACAGTTTCTTTTCATACCCAGCACTTAAGAGACACTAGCTTCTCCTTGGTCTCTCCTAAGGCCAAGAAAGAACTTTTCTACAAGTCTTTAGCAGTCATCACCTGGTTGTCTTATTGTTTGAAATTCAATCATATGCTTATTCTTGAATCAATCACTGGTTGGCTTATACTAATCAGTCTACCTCTGGGATCAGATTCCTTCAATCACAAGGGCTGCATAAGGAGGGGGGTCAATACCTCAACAAAATTGAGATTCTGTTAGTAAAGATGAAGGGGAGAATGAATTCTGGCATGACAACTAATGATATCCACCTCTGTTTATTATGCTCTGAAAAATTGCCTTGCTTTTTTCTTAAAGGTGCTTTGCATTTTGTGACTGGGATTAAGTTTGATCCTGAATCCCAGCAACAACACAGCACTGGTAACTCTTACGCAGCCAGCTCTGGGCAGTGAACTTCCACTGGACAGAGAGGCCCTATAGCCTCAGAGGCCAACCCCAGAACACTGCCACCCAGAGGCTGACCCACAAACTGACTCTCTGCTAAACACAAAATAAGGCAGTCTGGGAAACAAATGCGGCTTGCTTTAAAATAAGGACTGTGGTTTACAACACAGAGGAACAGTGTATCGCAGGGAAACTCAACACTCTCCTGAATACCTGGCAGGTCTAAGGCGAGCCACACTGAAGAATAGAAGAACCGAAGGACCTTCACTACTGCAATATTTTTTTTTCTTTTTTCACCTTTTAACTAAGAAACCAATTTTTTTTTATTTTTTTTTATTTTCTCCTTCTTTTTTTTGTTCTTCTTTTTTCCATCACCTGATTTTACCCTTTTAATTACTACCTTCTTATTTTTAACCAGTATTATTACTGCTACCATTTTACCATTTTTTTTAAAGTGCCATTTTATTTTCTCTTTATTTTATTTTGGGATTAGTGTTCTCCATTCTGTTTTCATCGTTATATTATTGGTTGTTTCTAGTTTGCATTCATCTCCAGGGAGCTGTTGCTGGAATTTGTTGGGATTAATGGCTGTTCTATAGGAGTATTCTCCTCATATAAAAAAGTCTCTTCCCCTCTTCCACTTCATTCTCTCTTTTCGCTCTTTTTTTTTCTTTTCTTTTCTTTTCTTTTCTCGCTTTTATTTTCCCCCCTCCTTTTTCCCAATTTCATTTTTGCACTCCTTTTTTTGGTCCCTAATTTTCTTTTCTTTTTTCTCTTTTCTCTTTTTCTCTTCCTTCTTCCTTATCCCCTAATTCTCTTAATTCAGGTGGTCACCTTTATTTGGGGTTATTAATATCGTGAATATATTTGTGTATAGTGCCTGGTACGTGGTGCCTTGTTGTGTTGTATTTTGTGCCTTTAAATCAACACAGCAGATCCAAGCAACAGCAACCTCCTGAGCACCACACCCTCTGCTGAGGAACAGCAGCTGTACATGAAACCTCGCCCCACCAGCCAGAAGAGCCACCACAGCTGTGAACAGCACCCACCAGAGGAGCTGCTGCCAACTGAAGAGCAGCTGCTACCGCAACCGCCCGAAGAGCAACCGCAGACCAAGGAGTCACTGCCACCAAGGGAGCAGCCATTGAACGACTCAACGTCTAGATATGTCAGTGAGATCAAACATGGGTAGACAAAGAAACCCCCAAAGGAAAGAGAAGGAGGACTCTCCAGAAAAGCAGCTAAGTAATACAGAGGCATGCAACATGACAGAAAAAGAATTCAGAATAAGGGTCCTAGAGTGCATAAACCGGATGGAGGGAAAAATCGACAACCTCTGCAAGAAGCAAGAAGAAACAGATGAAAAAATCGATAACATATGGAAGAAGCTAGAAGAAACAGATGAAAAAATCAACAACTTAAGTAAGACCCAAGAAGAAATGAAGAGTGATATAGCTGCAATGAAAAACTCCATTGAAAGTATCAACAGTAGACTAGGAGAAGCGGAGGACCGAATTAGTGATTTAGAAGACAAGGAAGCAAAACACACCCAAAACGTACTGCAATTGGAGAAAAAAATGAAAAGACAGGAGGAGAGCCTAAGGGAGCTTTGGGACAACATGAAACGAAACAACATACGAATAATAGGGGTACCAGAACAACAGAAGGATGAACAAGGATTAGAAAACCTATTAGAAGAAATAATATCAGAAAACTTCCCTGAGGTGGGGAAGAAAAAAGTCACACAAGCCCAGAGAGTCCCAAACAAGGTGAACCCAAAAAGACCCACACCAAGACACATCATAATTACCATGGCAAATGTTCAGGACAAAGAGAGAATCTTACAGGCTGCAAGAGAGAGACGGAAAGTTACATACAAGGGATCTCCCATTAGATTGTCAAATGATTTCTCAACAGAAACACATCAGGCCAGAAAAGAATGGACGGAAATTTACAAAGTGATGCAAAGCAAAGGACTGAATCCAAGAATACTCTATCCAGCAAGGCTATCATTCAAACTTGAAGGGGAAATAAGAAGCTTCACAGACAAAAAAAGGCTAAGGGAGTTTATCACCACCAAGCCAGCAATGCAAGGAATGCTAAAGGGACTGGTATAAAAATAAGAAATAAAAAGCTCAGAAAGAAAACAGCCACACAAAAACAGAAATGCCTACAAACAAGTACCTTTCAATAATAACTTTAAACGTAAACGGACTAAATGCTCCAAACAAAAGACATCGAGTGGCTGAATGGATAAAAAAACATGACCCATACATCTGCTGTCTACAAGAAACCCACCTCATTAGAAGGGACTCACACAGACTGAAAGTGAAAGGATGGAAAAATATCTTTCAGGCAAATGGAAAGGAAAAGAAAGCTGGGGTAGCAATACTTATATCAGACAAAATAGACCTCAAAGTGAAGGCCATAACAAGAGATAAGGAAGGCCACTTCATAATACTAAAGGGATCAATACAACAAGAAGATATAACCCTGGTAAACATATATGCACCCAATGCAGGAGCACCCAAATTCATAAAAAAACTCCTGGAAGATATCAAAGGAGACATCGACAACAATACAATCATAGTAGGGGACTTTAATACACCACTGACAGCACTGGATAAGTCCTCTAGACAAATAATCAGCAAAGATACAGCAATCCTAAATGACTCACTAGATCAGATGGACTTAATAGACATCTTCAGAACACTTCACCCGAAAGCCAGGGAATATACATTCTACTCAAATGCTCATAGGACATATTCAAAAATAGACCATATATTGGGTCACAAGCAAAGTATCCCCAAATTCAAGAAAATTGAAATCATAAAAAGCGTCTTCGCAGACCAGGATGGCATAATATTAGAAATAAACTACAATAAAAACAACCCAAAATACTCAAACACCTGGAAGCTGAATAGCATGCTATTAAATATTGATTGGGTAACCAATGAAATCAAAGAAGAAATTCGAAACATCCTGGAAACTAATGACAATGAAAACACAACAATCCAAAACCTATGGGACACAATGAAAGCAGTCCTGAGAGGGAAGTTTATAGCTCTACAGGCCTATCTCAAAAAACAAGAAAAAATGGTAGTAAATCATCTAACTCTACAACTCAAAGAATTAGAAAGAGAGCAACAAGAAAACCCCAGAGTGAGCAGAAGGAAGGAGATAATAAAGATTAGAGCAGAAATAAATGACATAGAGACCAAAAAAACAATACAGAAAATCAATGAAACCAAGAGCTGGTTCTTTGAAAGGATAAACAAGATTGACAAACCTCTAGCCAGACTCACCAAGAAGCAAAGAGAGAGGACCCAAATAAACAAAATCAGAAACGACAGAGGCGAAATAACAACAGACCCCACAGAAATACAAATGATTGTTAAAAAATACTACGGACAGCTCTACTCCAACAAACTAGACAACCTGGAGGAAATGGACAAATTCCTAGAAAAATACAACATTCCAAAACTCAATCAGGAAGAATCTAAAAATCTCAACAGGCCAATAACTATGGAAGAAATTGAAGCAGTCATCAAAAAGCTTCCAGCAAACAAAAGCCCAGGACCAGACGGCTTCACAGGGGAGTTTTACCAAACATTCAAGGAAGAACTAAAACCTATCCTCCTCAGACTACTACAAAAAATTCAAGAGGAAGGAACACTTCCAAGCTCATTCTATGAAGCCAGCATCACCCTAATACCAAAACCAGGTAAAGACAACACAATGAAAGAGAATTACAGGCCAATATCCCTCATGAACATAGATGCCAAAATCCTCAACAAAATCTTAGCAAATCGGATCCAGCAGTACATCAGAAAGATCATACACCATGACCAAGTAGGATTTATCCCAGGGATGCAAGGATGGTACAATATCCGCAAATCAATAAACGTGATACATCACATAAACAAATTGAAAGAAAAAAACCACATGGTCATATCAATTGATGCAGAAAAAGCATTTGACAAAAATCAACACCCATTTTTGATAAAAGCTCTCAGCAAGGTGGGAGTAGAAGGATCATACCTCAACATAATAAAGCCATATATGACAGGCCCACAGCCAACATCATACTCAATGGACAAAAACTAACACCATTTCCCCTAAGAACAGGAACAAGACAGGGATGCCCCCTCTCACCACTCCTGTTCAACATAGTACTGGAAGTGTTAGCCATTGCAATTCGGCAAGAAGAAGAAATAAAAGGCATCCAAATTGGAAAAGAGGAAGTAAAACTGTCCTTATTTGCAGACGACATGATATTATACATACAAAACCCTAGAGACTCCATCAAAAAGCTACTGGACTTAATACATGAATTTGGCAATGTAGCAGGATACAAAATTAACCCCAAGAAATCCGAGGCATTTCTATACACCAATAGTGAACTTTCAGAAAGAGAGATTATAAAAACAATCCCGTTTACCATCGCACCAAAAAAATTAAGCTACCTAGGAATAAACTTAACTAAAGAGGTAAAAGACCTCTACTCAGAAAACTACAGGACGTTGAAAAAAGATATAGAGGAAGACATAAACATATGGAAGAACATACCGTGTTCATGGATTGGTAGAATCAACATCATTAAAATGTCCATACTACCCAAAGCAATCTATAAATTCAATGCACTTCCCATTAAAATACCAACCCATACTTCAGAGATCTAGAACGAACTCTCCAAAAATTCATCTGGGATAAAAAAAGACCCCGAATAGCTGCAGCAATCCTGAAAAAGACCAAAGTAGGTGGGATCTCAATACCAGATATCAAGTTGTATTACAAAGCCACTGTTCTCAAAACTGCCTGGTACTGGCACAAGAATAGGCATATAGATCAATGGAATAGAATAGAGAGCCCAGAAATCGGCCCGAACCAATATGCTCAATTAATATTTGACAAAGGAGGCAAGAACATACAATGGAGCCAAGATAGTCTCTTCAATAAATGGTGTTGGGAAAATTGGACAGATATATGCAAGAAAATGAAACTAGACCACCAACTTACACCATACACAAAAATAAACTCAAAATGGATAAAGGACTTAAATGTACGACAGGAAACCATAAAAATTCTAGAAGAATCCAAAGGCAACAAAATCTCAGACATATGCCGAAGCAATTTCTTCACTGATACAGCTCCTAGGGCACTTGAAACGAAAGAGAAAATGAACAAATGGGACTACATCAAAATAAAAAGCTTCTGCACAGCAAAAGAAACCATCAACAAAACAACGAGAAAACCCACTGTGTGGGAAAACATATTTGCCAATGTCATATCTGATAAGGGCCTAATCTCCAAAATTTATAGGGAACTCATACAACTTAACAAAAGGAAGATAAACAATCCAATCAAAAAATGGGCAAAGGACCTAAATAGACACCTTTCAAAAGAGGACATTCAGAAAGCCAAGAGACATATGAAAACATGCTCAAAGTCACTAATCATCCGAGAGATGCAAATCAAAACAACAATGAGGTACCATCTCACACCTGTCAGACTGGCTATCATCAACAAATCAACAAACGACAAGTGCTGGAGAGGATGTGGAGAAGAAGGAACACTCGTGCACTGCTGGTGGGAATGCAGACTGGTGCAGCCACTATGGAAGACAGTATGGAGTTTCCTTAAAAAACTGAAAATGGAACTCCCATTTGACCCTGTGATCCCACTTCTAGGAATATATCCCAAGAAACCAGAAACACCAATCAGAAAGGATATATGCACCCCTATGTTCATAGCAGCACAATTCACCATAGCTAAGATCTGGAAACAGCCTAAGTGCCCATCAGTAGATGAATGGATTAGAAAACAGTGGTACATGTACACGATGGAATACTATGCTGCTCTAAAAAGGAAGGAACTCTTACCATTTGCAACGGCATGGATGGAACTGGAGAGCATTATGCTAAGTGAAATAAGCCAGTCAATGAAGGAAAAATACCACATGATCTCACTTATTCATGGATAATAGAGACCATTATAAACTTTTGAACAATAATAGATACAGAGGCAGAGCTGCCTCAAACAGATTGTCAAACTGCACCAGGAAGGCCGGGGAGGGTTGGGGGGCAGGAGGTAGGGGGGTAAGAGATCAACTAAAGGACTTGTATGCATGCATATAAGCATAACCAGTGGACATAAGACATTGGGGGATAGGGGAGGCTAGGGGACTGTCTAGGGCGGGGGGATAAAATGGACACATATGTAATACCCTTTGTAATACTTTAAGCAATAAAAAAAAAAAAAAGAATCGAAATGATCATCTAGTCTAAAAATCTTCTTTCAAAGATAAGCAAAAATGTAGACTGATTAAATTCTAGGGAACAGAAGACAAAACTAAAACCAAAGCCCCAGGTCCCATGACAAGGACATATAAATAAATACACATGCATATTTACATGCATGCATAAATTATGTGTGTATGTATGCATATATGTACCTAGTTATACATATTCATTTAAACACATTCATATATGCATACATAAAAGAAGAGGTTCTAGATTAGATCATCTTTTGGTCAACTTGGAGTTACAGAAAAGGAATGGAGGTGAGGGTGAGGAATGTAGGCCAATTGCATTTAACAGTAGTGAGTCACCCAGATGAGAGAATGCAATCTGCCCACTGGTCATGTCTATTATGTAGGAGTGTCACAATTAAGCAGAATAAATTAGCAATTGGATGAAACTTGCTTATTTGCATTTCTGAGTTTAACTTTCCCAAAATTTACTCTTGTATCTTTTCTCCTCTTCCTCTCACACTTCCCCACCTCTTCTGCTCAGTCCTGATGTGGAACCTGGTCCTAACCATCTGTGGTTTTCTCCTACTCTTTCCTACCCTAATCATTGCAATTTTGACAGAATATCAAAATGCCCTTAAAAGTTTCCAACCTTTCTGAGTCACGGATTTATAGCCACTACAAATTTCCCAGAATGCTCCTAAGTTTTTCAGCTGGAATTTAATGAAATGAGTCCCCCAAACCAGGTTTATTTACCGGGGTAAATTGAAGTGGATTTTCCCAATATCTCTTAAAAGAAGATGGGGGGAGGGGTCGAAGAGGGCAGATTTTTTTTGTCTGATTTTTGAGTTTGTTTGTTTGTTTGTTTTTACATCAAACTTGCCTTTAACTTGAGTTTCAGCACAGATCATATGGAACCTCCAGTGAGAATGTGTGGGTGCACTAACCTATGTATCTAAACCCTTCTCCTAAGCCATCAATCTGTTGATTCTTTGCCAGCCTCTGGCCTAAGCTGAATTCACTAATAATGTAGCCTGCTCTAGAAATCATGACTCTAAGGAAGTGGGCTGGCTCATCTGCACAGGAATTCCCAGGTCTTAAGTGTAGATGCATTGTTGTTCTTGGCAGAAAAATGCCACTCCCAAAAAAGATGTCCCACTCTAATCTCTGGAACCTATGAATATGTTTATTTTACAAAAGGAAGTTAAGATTGTAGATGGAATTAAAGCTACTAATAAGTGGATTTTTAGGTAAAATCATCTTTTACTAGTGTCCCAGTGCACAGATTCGTGCACATTGAAAAGAAATTAATTAGAATAAATATTTTAATATCACTAAAAAAAAAAAAAAAAAAAAAAGTTTGATCCTACCTTGATATATTTGTGGCCCATTCACAGGAAATGCACAAAGTTTCCTTCCTGCTTCCCATTTATGCTCCTACTCTTTATTTTTCTTTTGCCTCATCTCTTTTGTCCATTTCTAATTTATTCTCTATTTTATATATTTCATTAACCATATTAATTAAAACAAACTAGCTTTAAGCAAATAGAATACAGATAATTTACTTATGATACACCCTTCCTTCCCCATAATGTCACTTTGTTTGTAAATATCTAGGTGTATAGATTTTTTTTAAAATTTCTTTATTGGTTAAGGTATTACAAATGTGTCCTCATCCTCCCATTAACCCCCAACTTCCCACCCCCCGCCCCCCCGCCACTCATGCTCTCATCCCCCTGTTGTTGGTGTCCATTGGTTTGGGTTATATGCATGCATACAAGTCCTTTGGTTGATCTCTTCCCCTTACCCCCACCCTCCCCTACTTCCCCTCTGGGAATTGATAGTCTGATCGCTGTTTCTCTGTCTTTGGATCTGTCCCTGTTCATCAGTCTATGTTGTTCTCTATATTCCACAAATGAGTGAGAACATGTGGTATTTATCCTTCTCTGACTGGCTTATTTCACTTATCAATTAAAAAATATATTTTATTGATTTTTTTACAGAGAGGAAGGGAGAGGGATAGAGAGTTAGAAACATCGATGACAGAGAAACATTGATCAGCTGCCTCCTGCACACCCCCACTGGGGATGTGCCCGCACCCAAGGTACATGCCCTTCACCGGAATCGAACCTGGGACCCTTCAGTCCGCAAGCCAATGCTCTATCCACTGAGCCAAACCAGTTAGGGCTAGAGGTATGGATTTTTTGCAGCTCCTTCCTGCCAGCCATAGATAAGAGGTAGTTGGTGCCACCAGTATGTCATTAGTTTTCGCATTTTATTCCCACTCCCTTTTGGAATATTCTTCTTAAACTAATATTTTGAGAAGACAAATAAATGTTTTATTATCTTTGATGACAGAAACCAGGATGAATTATGAAAATGTAATAATTTTTTATAGTCATTTAAAAGAGCACCCTAAGTAGAAATTCTTTTTAAAAAGATAAAGTTGAACTAATTTCAGTATGAAAGAATTGCCTGTCCTTACTCTTGATGGGAATTTTGGATTATGTGGTTATGTTTTTTAAAAAAAATATTACCTGTAACCATTTGGCAAAAGTAAAGTCAGATCCCTTCCTTATTCTATATATCCAAATAAATGTAAAGTAGATATAAGATTTAAATGTAAATCTTAAGACCATAACATGGATCCTGAGGATACTATGCTAAGTGAAGTATGCCAGTCACAGAAGGACAACTACTGAATGCTTCCATTTATATGAGGTGTATGAAATAGTCAAGTTCATAGAAGCAAAGAGTGGGATGATGGTTGCCAGAGGCTATGGGGAGAGAGAAATGGGGAGTTGCTAAGCAGTGGGCATAAAGTTTCACTTAAGCCAAATGAATAAATTCTGGAGATCTGCTGTACAACCTTGTACTTACAGTTAACAATCCGTACTGTATCACAAACTCACGAATTTAAGAGGATAGCTCTCATGTTAAATATTCTTACCAAAATAAATTTTAAATATTTAAATGTAAAACATAAAAGAAAATGTGAGTGAATATAAAATCTTAGGGAGGGAAAGAACTTTCTAGGCATAATACCAAGCAAACACATTATAAATAGTAGCTAACATCTACTAAGGCAGTGGTCGGCTAACTCATTAGTCAACAGAGCCAAATATCATCAGTGCTTCTTCAAAATAGACTCGCCCAGGCCGAAAACCGACTTCTGCGCATGGGCCACGAAGTTTCAATCGCACTGTACCTGCGTGCCCGCACGTGGTATTTTGTGGAAGAGCCACACTCAAGGGGCCAAAGAGCCGCATGTGGCTCGAGAGCTGCAGTTTGCCGACCACTGTACTAAGGGATTACTGTGTGCTGGGGCATGTACTGAGAACTTGTATTATCTCATCAATCCTATGAAGTAGGTGTGATAATCACCCTTTTATGAATAAGAACAATTAGGCACAGAGAAGTTAATTGTCTTACTTAAGGTGATACTGTCAGAAAGCCCAGTAGCCTGACTCAAAAACCTGAAAACTCAATGGGATATGATACAAAATAGGATTTACTGTATATACCTGCCATTTCTTCAACATAGGGTGTTGAGAAAGCCAGGTGAGTTCTGTACATACAAAAGCTGGGTAAACTGTAAAGGACCACCTTGTATTGGTTCCACCCTACTTAACCGGTGGAACAAGGAAGAGCAGCCAATGTCCAGTCCATGACTGCCCAGCTGCCTCCTCTTACCTTTCTTCCTTTGTCTTCGTTCAGTTTCTCTTATTTAAACTGTGCTGCTCACCTGGCCAGTGTGGTTCAGTGGCAGAGTGTCGGCCATGCACCAAAATGTCGTCAGTTTGATTCCCGGTCAGGGCACATGCCCTGGTTGTGGGCTCAATCCCTGGTTGGGGGGGTGTGCAAGAGGCAGCCAATGGATGTTTCTGTCTCATTGATGTTTCTATCTCTCTCTCCCTCTCCTTTCCTCTCTGAAATCAATAAAGATATAAAAAAATAAAATCAATAAAAACATTAATAAATAAAAAATAAATCTTGTTACAGTTTCTTTATGTGAAACATAAAACTTAAAAAATAAATAAATAAACTGTGCTGCTCAGTTGCTCACATGGAAGCCCCTCAGCTAACCCAACAGTACAAGGTGCCTCCCTCATCCAGCCAAAGGACTCAGCAAGGAGCCCGCTTCTTATTTCCTGGGGACAAAATGGCATAGATTCTACAGCTGAAAGATGGAAGAGAATGGAGCCCAAACACACATGGTAGCTCTCAATTACTTGGCAACTGGCCATTTCTTTTTTCTTTCCCATTCTCTTTTCTGCAGGCAGACAAACGTGGTCAGCCCTCACAGCTTAAAGAGAGTTGTGTGTAGAGACAGATGTTGAGATAATTGCTAATGTAAGCAATTTACAGTTTAAAATTTACAGGAAGGAAGTAGTTGTAAAGACAATATTGCCATCGCCAAAGAGTTTGTGGAGCATCACGTTCGGTGGTGTGACGCTGGGAGCCATCACTGCTCTGTCATCTTCCATCCATAGTCATTCTCTCAGTGTTTGTTTGCTTTTATTGCTGCTAAAAACGTGAAGGAAAATGAAGCCCTATCCTTTTCTAAAGCACTGGTAAATGCAGACTACTGTGGTGAAGAAATGGATCCTTGACAAGAATGGAGGCTGGGAATTTCCCAATCCGCTGCATTCCAGTGGATGAGGGAATAGTCAGAAATTATGGGTGGTTCCCCAACGGGAAGAACACTGTTGGGATTACTGACCACAAAAAGAAAAATTTCAAAATTTCCAGTTATGTTACTTTAGATTGCTTTTTTATCGCTGGGAAATCCACTCTTAACAGCACCAAAGGCAGTTTCTAAAGAAAAAAGGAGAGAAAAAAAGAAGATGCTACTTTGGAAGATGTCACTGCTCCATCCTTCAAATAGCCACATGGGGAATATATAGCAATTTCCTTGTAAGGAAATCCTGTACAAAACATCCTGTAGACTGGAACTTTCCTGAGAGCTGACTGACAAACCTCACCTAGGCTCTGAGGAAAGATACTGAACTCCGAAGTCAGCGAATCGCATGGGTATTTCTGACTGAGCCTTAAATGCTGAGGCAAAATGGGTAAGTATTTGAGGCACAAGCTATTTATTTTCTTATTCTTTACATTTCTCTGCAGGTGATTTTCATAACATGATGAGATTATCTAGTTAATGACTATGCTGCACATCTATTAGGAAAAATAGTCTATTTTTATATTACACTAGAGACCCAATGCATGAAATTCGTGCAAGAGTAGGCCTTCCTTCCCCTGGCTGCCGGCACCAGCTTCCCTCCGGCCGCTGGCAGGCACACAAACCCGGGCTTCCCTTGCAGCCCCAGCTTCATCCTGAAGGATGTCTGGTCTAATTAGCATATTATGCTTTTATTATTATAGATTATTTTTATTGGTGTTGGGATTAAGACTTACTATTAATGAAATTCAACAAATTAAGAAGAAGTGTGTAATTCATACCATGGGCATAATGGAATAGTCACTTGAAAAATCTTTCATTTGAAGAATTGCTTGAAAAGACTACTAATTTAAGACTAGATTTACTTTATTATTGTAACCTGGAAAATTGATAGAAGGTATGCCAGTTTTCACAACTGAAGAATCCTATGACCTAAGAATCTCTGAAGGATCATGTATTTGAAATAGCTTATTGAAAGTGGTTTCATTGTAAATTATTAAAATCCCTAGCCAGTTCTAAATGGCTTTCTCTGACTGTGTCTAATTTACAGGCTTTGTCAAGGAGTGGTTTGGTTTACTTATTTTTATTAAAGAATATTTATTCTGTTTTCTAACAAAAATGTAAATGCATGTTTATTGAAGAGCATTAGAGATTACCTATAGGCCTGTAGAGATCATTCCTATTAATATTTAGCCGTTAACATTAGTCGTTTAGTCACTTTTCTCCTAACCTTTTTGTTGTTTTTAAAATTAGAAAACAAATATATGCTTATCGTAAAAAAGTTTATACAATATAAACAAAAGGTGGAAGTCACCCTATTATGGGCTGAGTTGTGTCCTCCCAAATTTATATGTTGAGTCATTACCCCACTAGCTCAGAATGTAACTATTTGGGGATAGGACTTTTAAAATGTGATTAAGTTAAAATGAGGCTGTTAAGGTGGACCCTAATCTAATCTGACTGATGTCCTTATAAGAAGAGGAGATTTGGACACATAGACACCAGGATACATAGAGAAAAAGGACACAGCAAGCAGGCTATCTGCAAGCCAAAGAGAGAGGCCTCTGGAGAAACATGTGGACACCTTGATTTTGGATTCTAGCCCCCAAAACTATGAGAAAATAAGTTTATGTTGCTTAAGCCACTCTGTTTGTAGCATTTTGTTATGGCAGCCCTAGCAAACTAATACATACCTTTTACCCTTTCACCCACCATTTTCCCCAGTGGTAACTATGACTGACAGTATTCTTCCAGATTTATTTCCTAAGCTGTTGCACACAGAATCATATATGGGAAGGGTCTTTGTTTACACTGTTGGGATCATGCTATAAATATTGCTCTCTGTGACTTGCTTTTTTCACTTAACAGTATGTCATAGACTTTCCATGTCAATACATATAGAGAACCACCTACCACATTCTTCCTGAAGACTGCAATTTTCTACTATAAGAATGCGTCATGATTAATTTTCACTCCATTACTGATGAGCATTTGGATTGTTTTCCTTTTTCTATATTACCAGCAATGCTGCAGTAAAAACATCTTTTTACATTTGTGGTTGGGCTCATATGCTAATACATCTGTAAGAATAATTCCAGAATTAGAATTACTGGGCCAAGGAGCAAATTCATTTAAAATTTGAAAGCTATTTGTCAAATTGCTTTCCATAAGGACTTAAGCAATTTCCAGTCCTATTAATATATGTGAGACTGTCTGTTTCCCCATTTAGGCTTTTCTTTTCTTTTCCTATTTATAGGTATGTAGGAAATAAGTGAACAAATGCTTTAAAATAGTTTGCTAAGGTGTCCCTCTGCAAGTTAACTTCTAGTTTGCTTTTGGAACCTGGTTAAATGATTAAAATGGCATCCAAATCCAGTAGGCTCAATAAATGCTTGTCAAATTGCATTGGAGTGGTCTGCTTGGGCTGCCATAATAAAATAACACAATCTGGGTGGTTAAACAACAGAAATTTATTTTCTTATAGTTCCATAACTATTGGATAGAGTCCTCCAATTTAAGATAGAGAGAACCACAGCCAAGTGTTATTCAAACTTTTTTTGACTATGATCCTCCATAAGAAATATATTTTATGTTGTGACCTAATCCCCCTGCCACACACACATACCTGAAAAAAAAGATTGATCAAAAATACTTATCTTGCCCTAGCTGGTTTGGTTCTGTGGATAGAGCATTGGCCTGCAGACTGAAGGGTCCCGGGTTTGATTCTGGTTAAGGGCACATGCCTGGGTTGCGGGCTCAACCCCCAGTAGGGAATGTGCATGAGGCAGCCAATCAATGATTCTCTCTCATCATTGATGTTTCTCTCTCTCTCTTCCTCTCCCTTCCTTTCTGAAATCAATAAAAATATATTTAAAAAAATACTTATCTTAAAAATGTGAGTAACTATTTTGTATTCTATACTATTCTAATAATCTATACTAATAAAAGGGTAATATGCTAATTAGACTGGATAGACTGGATGTCTTCCAGATGTCCTTCTGGACAAAGCCACAGTAGCAGCAGTTAGGGTGATTAGACTGGCAGGGGAGAGTAGTTAGGGGCAATTAGGCCGGCGGGGGAGAGCAGGTTGGGGCGATCAGGCAGGCAGGCAGAGGGGTTAGGGACGATCAGGCAGGCTGGCAGAGTGGTTAGGATGATCAGGCAAACAGGCAGAATGGTTAGGGGCGATCAGGCAGGCAGGCAGGTGAGCGGTTAGGAGCCAGTGATCCCGGATTGCATGAGGGATGTCCAACTGCTGGACTGTGAGAGGGTGCAGCCAGGCTGAGGGACTCCCTCCTACCCTCCTACCCCCGTACATGATTTCGTGCACCACACCTCTAGTATAAATATAACACAAATACTATACATATATGTATGCTCCACTATTCTGTTCTATTTAGTTTCTTAAAAAAAAATGGTTGTGTTTTACTAAATTGATTTCATAACCCACTAAACTGTGTCCAAATCCAACTCCAAGAATTGAGACACGGGGAATTGAAGTGACTTATCCAATGACACAGAAAAGAATAAAAAAGGAGGGACCCATCACACCCACTGCTTTCCCTCATAGTACAGCTCAGTTATTTCAGAAACGGGTTGATTTAGACAGTCGTATGGACTCAGCGCATTCAGGTAGCTGTCATTCACTTTGCACTGAACTCATGTTTTTATAATTTGGTAAGTAGTCTGTAACCTGCCCCCAGAGAGAGCCATTCGTAGGCCACAGTTTTAGTGAAACTAGTAGACTCAAAATTTTTTTTCAGGTCTTAGTCAGGGAGGGATGTGTATGGTGGAACTGTGGAGGGTTCTGGATTTAAAGTCACACAGACAAGGATGTAAGTCCCAGCTGCAACCCTCTCTAGTTTTGTGATCTGTGGTCAAGAAGCTTCTCTATTAATCAACTTCCTCAAATGTAACATGGCGTTAATAATAATGATGATGATGATGATGATGATGATAATGACAACAGCCACCTTATAGAGTTGGATGGATTGGGTGAGGTCATTCATGTGAAGTATCTGTGTGTTAGTTGCATAACATTTTAAACATGGTTTGTACTCAGTATATGTAGACAGTTTGATGATGACAGCCATTAGGTAAGTCTAGTCCCAGGAAAAATGAGGCAACTCTTTGGATAGAACCTGAAAATCCAGGAGAGACCAATGGAAACTACCTACAATGAAATCTGAAGAGGCAACTCTACTTGGGTTCCATCGATTCCAGATCCAGGGGAGCATATGTAAGATTTTAACAAACTTACGTAGATTTACAATAAAAATGATAATAGCAATCAATAACAAGTGGTAGGTTTAAATATGAACTGGGGTATAGGGACTCAGTGATAAAAATTCAGTATCAGTGCTCAACCTAGAATGGACTGAATTTGGAGGGAGTTTTGGCTTTCTTAAACTGGCAGGTTGTGACAGGTGGCTTGCTTCTGTTGCAGTCACCCCTCAGTGGGCTGGAAGGCTCAGTCCTGTTGCTAAGAGCTCAACCCCACCCCTTCTTCTCACTCTATTACACTTCATCAGAAGCACGAAGTTCCAGAAGAAGTGGCCACCTATGGTGGGCCTGTGTCCCGTTGCTTGTACATAGTAGGCACTCAAAGAAAAATTTAGAGTCAAATTGGTTGCTGATACCATTCTCTTGCTTCTTAGTGGACTGTGGTTTCTTCTTGCAAATCATCAAATTCTTTTCTGCTATGACTCATACTAACAGAAAGACTGATAAAATATTTTGTCAGCAATAACTGAAATGTGTTCTTTTCCTTTTTACTTAAAAGTACAGTGTGCCCTAACCAGTTTGGCTCAGTGGATAGAGCGTCGGCCTGCGGACTGAAGGGTCCCAGGTTCGATTCCAGTCAAGGGCATGTACCTTGGTTGCAGGCACATCCCCAGTAGGGAGTGTGCAGGAGGCAGCTGATAGACGTTTTTAACTCTCTATCCCTCTCCCTTCCTCTCTGTAAAAAATCAATAAAATATATTTAAAAAAAATAAAAAAATAGTGCAGTGAATTCACTAACACTGAAATCAGAGCCAAGGCTGAATGATGACAGAAGGAAGTGAAGCATTTTCTTACAGGACTAGCCTGAAACTTCCTCCTTCCCTTTTAATTCATCAGACCAATGATTATAAATGTAGCAATAATTATAGGGTAGACCTGGTATTCTGAAAAATGTATCCCCATGCTTTGAAAATACTGTTCACCTGAATTACAATGACCACTAGTCATAAATGATCTAGAAAAATTTAGAGTCAAATTGGTTGCTGATACCATTCTCTTGCTTCTACAATGCCGGGGTCCTGCCCCAGCAGGTCCAGGGGTCCCCAAAGGCGTGGACGGAGTCGGTGAAGAAGGAAGGACACGGAGACAGTGTTCAGTTGATCAGCAGTCTAGCCAGGATCTCTAGCCAGGATCTCCAGCCAAGTTCTGGTCTGGATCTCCAGCGAAGTTCTGCTTCAGATCTCCAGCCAGGTTCTGTGTCCATGTTCTCTTGCTAGGTTCTCCAGGTTCTCCAGCTAGGTTCTGTAGCCATGTTCCCTCGCTAGGTTCTCCAGCCAGGTTCTGTCCAGGTTCTCCAGCCAGGTTCTGTAACCATGTTTCCTCGCTAGGTTCTCCAGCCAGGTTCTGTCCAGGTTCTCCAGCCAGGTTCAGTCACCAGGTTCTAGTCAGGTTCTCTTGCCAATTTCTGTAGTCAGGTTCAGTCAAGGATCTTTTGCCATGTTCTCTCGCTAGGTTCTGTCTCTAGGTTCTGAGGCCAGTTTCTGTCCAGGATCTTTTGCCATGTTCTCTCCAGCGAAGTTCTTCTGTCTCTAGAGAACGTTCTGTGTAGGTTCTGTGCCTAGGTTCTGTCTCTCTTGGTTCCGTATTCTAAGTTCTGTCTCTTGCTGTCTTATTACATCTGTATTTATACCAGTTGATTCAATCCTATCAATCTCTATTACAAAGGTTAGGGCGTTTCTTATCTCCATTCCAGGGAGTAAAGATTATGTAGCTTAAGCATGATTGTTCATAGTTAAAGTGATTAATTACCCGCCTGGCACTTAGTTAAGAGGTTTTATTCCCTCCCTAACTTCAGGGGAAAATCCCTACCTGGGGAAACAATCTTTCTCAGAGACCTTGGTTAAAACACATAGTGCCAAGAAGGTGAGCAAACATATTAAGAACAGTATGCCATATATGCCAGGTCCCTTGAAACAGTAAGGATGGACCGGCTCCCGGCACTACAACAGACATTCACAGTTTTTTAAAATATATTTTATTGATTTTTTACAGAGAGGAAGGGATACGGATAGAGAGTTAGAAACACCGATGAGAGAGAAACATCAATCAGCTGCCTCCTGCACACTCCCTACTGGGGATGTGCCCACAACTAAGGTACATGCCCTTGATCAGAATTGAACCTGGGACCCTTCAGTCCACAGGCCAACGCTCTATCCACTGAGCCAAACTGGTCAGGGCAGACATTCACATTTTTAATGCAGACCAAATATGAAATATCTGGAAAATTCACTAATTAGATAAAATTGCTCCCTCTTTCTCTACCATGGTACCCATATGCATGGGGGGGGGGGTACTTTGTTTACTTATCATGTGAATGACAAGGACTTTTGTTACCTTCTGAGAATTTGAAACTATTGATACTGGAATGGGCAAGGGGAGAAATGACATAATCAGATAGTGATTTATCTTGGGAAGCTGAGTGTAACAGTTTCACTGGTTTGTTTTGGAAGTTGCCTTTTAATAATAAAATACAGAGGGGAGGGCAGAGGGAGTGCAGCAGGTGGGGGGGTGTGCTGCCGCACCAGGTTCTGCACTGGCTACGCAAACTTGCTGCTGCTGCTTCTTGGTGGCTGCCTTGTTGGCAAGGTCCTTGGCCTTCTCTGTAGCTGCCAGTGCCGTCTCCTTTGCCTTCTCCTTGGCTTCCTTGGCTGTCTCAACAAGGGTTTTGGAAGGGGCCTCACCTTGCAGCTCCTTCTTTCTCTAATTCTCTATTAATCAACTCTAATCGGTTGCAAGCAATGTAGAGTTGCATGTTTCCATGGTAGAGAAAGAGGGAAGAGGATGCATTCAGAACCCTTCACTGACTTGGTCACATTGCTTTTGAACCGGGGGAGACCAAATTCCTGGACAGCTCTGGAGACGCCAGACAAGAGGAGACCCAAGCTTCCCGGTGGATTTCGGCCCAGCCGCTGTTATCAGAGTTCACACAGTAAACACATCGTTCCTCCACCACCGTCAACCGGGCGTGGTTGATGTTCCAAGTGAAGGTGGTCATGGTCTGGTTCTGTGGGTCCACAATAGAATCCTCCAGAATGTACACCGAGTGAGCAGCATTGGCAGGAAATAGTCGCTGGGCCCAGCGGGGCATCCTGTTGGTCTTGGTCAGGAGTCTCTGGGACAGGAGCTTCTGGTCAGGGGTCACCTCCCGGTGCACTGTGTCGTCTGTCAAGATATGCGTGCTATAGGGATTTGGGTACCGTTGCCAGAAGGCAGCGAACACTTGGTCCCGGGAACTCCGGAGCACGCTGTGGCCCAGGAAATACTTCACCAATGTCCTGGCCAGGGGGGGTCAGCACTGGAGCAGCATCAGGGGTGCAGAGCCCGGGGAGCCCGCCCGCCAGGTACCAGCTCAGTCACCGCCCACTGCACCCCAGCAGCAGCCATGGCCATGAGGAGTTGTCGGGCTGCCCCTGGAAGTTTTGACCTAAGAGAATTTTCCTCTTTGAGATTTTTATTCCAAATATGATAAGTTATTGCTTAGATAATTTCTCTGAAGTAAACTATAAAATCAGATATATGAAGTAAAAACTGTCATGTCAATGTCTTTGATTTTGATCCAGCAGTAAACTAGGGAGTAAGATGTAAGATTTAGTATTGCTTTTCCCACACTTTCACCTCCTGCCTTCTCCCCACTCCTATGATTTTAGGCTAGAGGGCAGAAAAGTGGGAGAAAAAACTGGAGTCTGGCCTTTCTACTCTCTCCCCTGTTTTTCAACCATGGTTCCCTAATAGCTGTTATTTGCTGAGAGCCTACTTTGAACTAGGTGTTAGATAAATCATATCTTAATCCATACAACTCTCCATCAGAGCGGCTATTACTGTCCTTATTTTTCAGATGAGAACACTGAGGCACAGAGATTGTAAGTGTGAATGGAGCCTGATTTCAATACAGTTCTATTTCATTCCCAAATGTTTACTCTTTCCAAACATAGAATATGTACTGTGTACATATTTGATCACTTCTGATTCCTTCATTCCCACACTACAGAGGACATAAAACCCAGGGCCTCCTCAGTTCCCTCTGAAACCAGGCTTAACAGAAGAGAAGGGAAGACCTAGTTTTAGGAGAGAAGAAAGGCAAAATAGAGATGAGGCCAAGGAAAGGAAAAAAAAAAAAAAAAGGAAATTTGGGAGAATTTGTGGAGAATGGGAAAGGAAGAATTAAATTCAAGTCCTGCAAAAAAAAAAAAAAAAAAAAAATCAGGAATGTCCTTCTCATTCAGGCTATTTTATATGGAGTATTTCCTAGTTTTTTCACTGGAAGTTTCTCAAAAAATGGTTATCTTGCTCAAGAATTTTTACCATTTTGTATTTTAAGGAAATCAGATAATGATGACTTAGCCATAACAGGAGTGACTAAAAGAGGCTCAAGTTACTTATGTCAACCAATCTTTTCTGACCCTTTATTATTTCCCTCCTCTTTAATTTGTTCTCTCCATTTCCTTCTCTTTTACTGATACGCTCTGACTGCATTCAAGACAATAAGCATTGTGTACCTATTGTACCTAAGATATTGTGGGGTGCAGTATAAAGAGAAAGTCATTGATCACGTAATAGGAGGAAATAAGAAGCACACACAAGTAATTTTGATCCAAAAACAATGGTATAATTGAATAGAGATAGAATGTACTGTGAGTATCAGTACATTCTATCAAAGAGGATAAGGATCTCATAAACTAATTCACAATGAGGGTCTGGTGACAAGTTAAAGCGTGGCCGATGTGGAAAGAGCTGGTGGTGGTGATGGTGAGGTAAGTGGAGGTTTTTATGCCTCCATTTCATATATTTATGTATTATTTGTTTTGGTGGCCAATCCCGAGTCCTGAAAATTGACTTTATTTTATATTCTTACTAGAGGCCCAGCATACATGAGGCACTAGAGGCCCATCTTCTGCCTGCTCACCAGTCCCCACTGCCATGCCCTGATTCACCGTGGTTCCCCGTTTGCCAAGCTGCAATCGGAGCCTAAGGGCTGGGGGAGGGACCAAGAGGTCGACCGTTCTGCTTGGCTTGCCAGTCCTACCCTGCTGCCACTCACCTCGGTTCGCTGTGGTTCCCTGGTCACAGAAGAGGGACCAAGAGGTCGCTGTTCCGCCCACTCGTGGAGGGTGGAGTGCAGGGGAGGGACTGAGAGGTGCTCAGTGTACCTCATAGTGACCAGTCATTTGGTCATCCTGGTTGTCACGGACACTGGCTTTTTATATATGTAGATTGGTTATTGCTAGTGTAGAAAAATTTATAATTTTTGTGTTGTCTCTCTTGAATCTTGCTATATCATTAAATTATTTTATTAGTGCAAGTGATTTTTCAGTTGATTCTCTTAGATTTTTTGTTATATTTGCAATTAATAAGCCACCCCCCCCCCCAAAAAAATACTTATCTTTTCTTTTCTTCTCTTAATTCATTGTCTATGAACTCTAGTACAATGGTCAAAGATAGTGATGAGAGTATATCCTCTTATTTCTCTAACAGAAATGCTTGTAATGATTCACCATTAAATATGATGTTTACTTTAGTTTTCTGATTCTCTCTACCAAATTAAGGAAGTATCATTCTCTTTCTGGCTTGCTAAGAACATTTTAAAAAATTATGCATGGGTGTTGAATTAATAAAAACACATTGGAAACTATTGAAACATTCAAATTGTTTTGCTCCGTTAATCTATTAATATAGTGAATTATATTAAAATACACTAATGAAAGTATATCATGATAAATGTTACTTGGTTATGTTATATTATTCTGTATTATTCTTTTAATACTTTGCTGAATTCAATTTGCTAATATCTTACTAAGAATTTTTACATCTATATGTACCAGTATATGTGGGATTTGTCTGTGATTTTATCCCCCTTCCCATGATGTTCTTGTCTGATGTTTTATATTGAGGCAATGCTAATCCTGTTGAATGCATGCTTTTTCATTTTCCTATGATCTGGAGCAATTTAAATAATTCAGGAATTATCTGTTCTTTGTGAATTTGATAGAACAGTTTGGGACTGGTGCCTTTTAGGGGTAGTAGATAACATAACTTTTTCAATTTAAATTGTAGTTAGTGGCCTATTCAGATTTTCTAAACTCTTCTTGAATCCATTTTAATCACTCACATTTCTATTATAGCAGACCTCAGTAATTTTTGCTTGTGTAACACTGTATGTCCTTTAGGAAACTGTTCTCCCATTTATAGTGGTCCCAGAGTGACTGTCAGTTTAGGTGCCCTTCCCATCATTTCATCACAGGGATGGACTCAAGATCCAAATAGGGCCAATTGGAATCTTCCCCTGGATTGATATATAGACATCAGAGCGGGAAATTTTCCTTTCCCCCACTTTAGTTCTTTTTAAATATTTTTTTTTAATCGATTTCAGAGAGAGAAAGAGAGAGGGAGAGATAGAAATATCAATGATGAGAGAGAATCATTGATCAGCTGTCTCCTGCATGCACCCTGCTGGGGATTGAGCCCACAACCAGGCATGTGTGCTGTCCAGGAATCGAACCATGACCTCCTGGTTCATGGGTTGATGTTCAACCACTGAGCCACATTGGCTGGGCTCCCACTTTGGTTCTTAAAACTAGGAAGATGAGATATTGTGGCTGTAGGTGGCCATTTTCTCTGACACATGGATAGAACTTGCCTGACCTGAGAGAAGCTGAGCTATTTCAGATTTCTTTAGTTTTTATCTAATGTCTTTTCACTGTTCCAAAATCCCATCCAGGACACTGTATTACATGGGCTTCTCTTTGCTGTGAAAGTTTCTCAGACTTCCCTTGTTTTGATGTCCTTGACAGTTTTGAGAAGTACTAGTCAAATATTGTAAAATGTCCCTCTGCTAAGAATTGTCTGATGTTTTCTCATGATTTTAGGTTTTGAGGAGGAGGACAATAAAGGTAGTATCATTCTCAAGGGTACATATTATCAGGGGTACATATTATCAGCATGCAGGAGAGAGCTGATGCTAACCTTGACCATTGGTTGAGGTAGTATATGTCAGGTTTCTCAACTATAAAGTTATTTTTCCCCTTGCCATTCTGGACTCTTTGGAAGGAATTTGCTGTGTGCAGGCCACACTTAAGGAGAGGGGAGTTATGTTTCATCTCTGAGGGGGGAAACAAACACAATTTACTTTGAATTCTTCTGCAAGGGAGATTTGTTTCTTCTTCTTAATTAATTAATTAATTAATTCACTAGTGTATTTATTGAGTTATGATGGACTCATGGATATACTTTGGGTTATAATTCAATATTGCTTTACTTATTTTGTTGCTTAAATTGTTCCCGTTTTGGCCATTAGGAGATCTTTCCCTTGACTTCAGTGTCCTTTCAACATACCTTATTTTTGTGATTGGTGGCGGGGGTGGGGGGTGGGGGTGGGGGGTGGGGACGCGGGCAGAGCTGAGGGGAGGTAGGTAGCACTTCCTTACTCTCTGCCACTGTAAGATGCTCCAGGATTATCTTTTACATTTCTTGTTTCAGACCTAGAATGAGTCATTTCTCCAAGGAGCCCTGCTTCATTTGATTGTAGAGTAGTGTAAGAAACCAATATTTGAGTGCTGGAAGTTCTTGCTGCTACTGAAGTGTCATTGTTTCTAGACCCTCTCTGCTGATGGAATAAGAAAATATATGTGTTTGGATAATCTGTAAGTTACAGGCATAAGTAAATCTTTCTGTTCGTAACCGTTTATATTAAACTACACATGAACTCATAGTGATATCTCTAATCTACTTCCACATGGATCATTCTAGCTTGCTTCCCTTGCTTATCTGTCTAGACTCCCACCCTCCTCCATTCATTTCCTTAATTGTTCAATCACAGTATACAGGTATAACAGTATCAGAATTGTTAACCCATCCCCCCTGGTGTATAATTTTAACAACTGGAGTCCAGTGTTTATATATAGTTCCTTTTCCTTTTTTTTTTTTTTTTTTTTTTTACAGACTCTACTTATTTTCAGAGTTCCTTAGGTCAGTACCTTTTCCCCTTTTCCCCATCTGCTTCAGCGAAGTTGTTTCACAGATTTGTAACACAGCAGATGGTTTTGTCACATTCTGCATAACGTCCTGGGACTTCCTTGACCTCCTAAACGATTTTTGTAATTTGCACACATTAAGATTCATTCTTTGTGCTGCATAATTCAATGGGCTTTGATAAATGCATAATATCATACAGAATAATTTCATAGCCCCCAAAGTCCCTGTGTTTTATATATTCAAATATCCCTCTATTCCTCTGGAACTCCTGATAATTTTTATTGTCTAGTTTTGCCTTTTCCAGAATGTCATATAGGGAGTCATACTATAGTATGTAGCCTTTGCATACTGTCTCCTTTCATTTAGTAATATGTGGTTAAGATTCATCTGTGTCTTTTCGTGTTTGGTAGCTTAGTGTTTTTTTTATTGCTGAATAATTTTCCATTGTATAGGTAGGTGTCCCACAGTTTGTTTATCCATTCTTCTCTTGAAGGACATCTTGACTGTTTCCAGTTTTTGGCTATTATGAATAAAGCTGCTGTAAATATTCATGCTTACATTTTGTGTAGACATAAGTTTTCACTTCAGTTATGTAAATAAATAGGACTATGATTGCTGGGTTGTATGATTAGGCTATGTTTACCTTTGTAAGACACTGCCTAATTGTGTTCCAAAGTACCACTTTGCGAGTCCCCTGGAGTGCCAGGGTCCAATCCCAGCAGGTCCAGGGGTCCCCAAAGGTATGGACGGAGTCGGCGAAGAAGGAATGACACGGAGACAGCGTTCAGTTGATCAGCAGCCTAGCCAGGATCTCCAGCCAGGATCTCCAGCCAAGTTCTGGTCTCGATCTCCAGAGAGGTTCTGCTTCAGATCTCCAGCGAAGTTCTGTGTCCATGTTCTCTTGCTAGGTCCTCCAGGTTCTCCAGCTAGGTTCTGTAGCCATGTTCCCTCGCTAGGTTCTCCAGCCAGGTTCTGTCCAGGTTCTCCAGCCAGGTTCAGTCACCAGGTTCTAGTCAGGTTCTCTTGCCAATTTCTGTAGTCAGGTTCAGTCCAGGATCTTTTGCCATGTTCTCTCCAGCGAAGTTCTTCTGTCTGTAGGTTCTGTGTAGGTTCTTTCTTCTTAGTTCTGTGTTCTAAGCTCTGTATTCTAAGTTCTGTCTGTAGGTTCTGTCTCTCTCTCCGTTCTGTCTTCTTACATCTGTATTTATACCAGTTGATTCCAATCCTATCAATCTCTGTTTCAAAGGTTAGGGCGTTTCTTATCTCCATTCCAGGGAGTAAAGATTATGTAGCTTAAGCATGATTGTTCCTAGTTAAAGTGATTAATTACCCACCTGGCACTTAGTTGAGGGGTTTTATTCCCTCCCTAACTTCAGGGGAAAATCCCTACCTGGGGAAACAACCTTTCTCAGAGAGGAGACCTTGGTTAAAACACAGTGCCAAGAAGGTGAGCAAACATATTAAGAACAGTATGCCATATATGCCAGGTCCCTTGAAACAGCAAGCATGGACCGGCTCCCGGCACTGGAGCTTCCTCCTTGACAGCCTTTGTTGCTTGAGGCTGGAACTGGCCTCACTTTGCCTTGTCCTGCTGGTCCCTCCAGACCCTTGAGCTCTGGCCTTCCACATCATGCACTGTGGGGTGCCGGCTGGCTGGCTGAAGGTGAGGGATACACTGGAGGAAAGTAAACTAGTGAATGTTGGAGTAACCTGGTGGCTGTGCCTTCTTGCAGGTTGCTCAGACGAAGAGGGATGGTTGTGCGGCTGTGGGTTAGAGTCATATAAAGCTTACCCATTATTTTTGGGCTGTCTGTTAAGGATCTTGTACACACTGCTTGCATCACCAGGCCTTGTGGCAAATATGAGGGTCTATGATCTTGGAATCCTTAGTTTGTCTTGACGCCTTGACATTTTGGGGAGTTTGATAATGCAGAGTTTAATTGTAATTAAATTCTTTTGAATCTCCTTCCCCACACTCCCTCACCCCCAGCACAACAACTGTGGTTTAAAAACTCAATTACACAGTCTTTAATCTTTATCTTAAATCCAGTTGGTAGCAGTATGTTTTCAGAGGCTATGCGAAAAACTAATATTTGTATCGGGTGTGTTGCTGTTTGCTCATTCGGGCTCTTTATTGTGTTTTTCATAACGTATGTATCAAGGCAAGGTTAAGTAATTTTTTTCAAGCCCCAGACAAACAAACAAACAACACCCCCTGTCCCCCACAAAAAAAAAAATACCATTTTTCATTCCCATCAGCAATGTATGTGTTCCTCTTACTTTGCATTCTCATCAGCATTTCGTATCATCAGTTTTTTGGATTTCGGCTATTCTAGTAGGTGTGTAGTAGATGTCATTATTGTTTTAATGTGTAATTCCCTAGTGACAAATAATGCTGAGCATCTTTTCATATGCATTCCCCCCCCCCCCCCATCTGTATATTTTCTTTGGAGAGGTGCCTGTGCAGGTCTTTTGCCCATTTTTAATTGAGTTGTTTTCTTACTGTTGAGTATATTTTGGATAACTATCCTTTATCAGATATGTCTTTTGCAAATATTTTCTCCCAGTGTAGATTGTCTTCTCATTCTTACACAGTGTCTTTTACGCAGCAGGCATTTTTAATTTAATGAAATCCAGCTTACAATTATTTATTTCATGGATTGTGCATTTAGTGCTGTATCTAAACCAAATTCATGTTGATTGTCTTCTTTGATATCTTCTAAGAGTTATATAATTTCACATTTAGGTCATATATATTTGGATTATTTTTTATGAAGGATATAAACTGTATTTAGATTCTTTTTTGACATGTGCATATCAAGTTGTTTCAGCACCATTTATTAAAATGACGACTACCTTTTCTTGATTGTATTATCTTTCACCTTTGTCAAAGATTAATTTACTATATTTTTGTGGGTCTGTTTTTGGGCTCTCTAGTCTATTCAATTTTTTTTAAATTAAATATTTATTGTTCAGATTATTACAGTTGTTCCTCTTTTTCGCCCCCATAGCTCCCCTCCACCCGGTTCCCACCCCATCCTCTGCCCTCACCCCCCCCCCCCCACTGTCCTCATCCATAGGTGCACGATTTTTGTCCAGTCTCTTCCTGCATCCCCCACAACCCCTTTACCCCCCAAGAACAGTCAGTCCACTCCCTTTCTGTGCCCCTGATTCTATTATAATCACCAGTTTATTCTGTTCATCAGATTATTTATTCACTTGATTTTTAGATTCACTTGTCGATAGATGTGTATTTGTTGTTCATAATTTGTATCTTTACCTTTTTCTTCTTCCTCCTCTTCTTAAAGGATACCTTTCAGCATTTCATATAATACTGGTTTGGTGGTGATCAACTCCTTTAGCTTTTCCTTATCTGTGAAGCTCTTTATCTGACCTTCAGTTCTGAATGATAGCTTTGCTGGATAAAGTAATCTTGGTTGTAGGTTCTTGGTATTCATCACTTAGACTATTTCTTGCCACTCCCTTCTGGCCTGCAAAGTTTCTGTCTAGTCTATTCAATTAATATATTTGTTTATTCTTTTGCCCAACACACTGTCTTGATTATTATAGCTTTAGAGTAAGTCTTGTCGTCAGGTAGTGTCAGTCCTCTGACTGTTCTTTTCCTTCAATGTTGTGTTGGCTATTCTGGGTCTTTTGCCTCTCATATCCTTTAGAATCAGTTTGTTGATACCTACAAAATCACTTGCGGGGATTTTGATTGGGATTGCATTGAATCCATAAATCAAGTTAGGAAGAACCGACATCTTGACAATAACTATCAATGAAAACGAAATCTCTCTCCATATAGTTAGTTCTTTTATTTCATTAATCAAAGTTTTATAGTTTTCCTCATATAGATCTTATAAATATAGAAAGCAATTTAATTTTGTATATTAGCCCTGTATCCTGCAACCTTGCTCTAACTGCTCATTAGTTATAAGGCTAGTTTGTTTTTACTTCTGATTTTCTACACAGACAATCATGTCATCGGCAAAGACAGTTTTTCTCCTTCCTTGTTAGTATGTATACCTTTTATTTCCTTCTCTTGTCTTATTTCAGTACCTAGGACTTCCAGTACTATGTGAAATAGGACTAGTGAGAGAGGACATCATTGCCTTGTTCCTAATCTTTGGAGAAAAGCATGTAGATTCTCACCATTAAGTATGACGTTAGATGTAGAATTTTATAGATGTTGTTTATCAAATTAAGGAAGTTTCTCTATTCCTAGTTTGCTGAGAGTTGTGGTTTTTAAAAAATTATAAATGGATGTTGGATTTTGCCAAAAGCCTTTTTTTTTTGGTAACAGTTGTTATGCTCATGTGAATTTTTTTTCAGCTTGTTGGTATAGTGTAGGGGTTGGAGAATACCCAGCCCGCGGGCCATGTAAGGCTAGAGAAATCATTTGGTCTGGCCCTGCCAAGGCATTTAGAGGTGAGGTAATTAAATGTTTGACCAAATATAGCAGGCTAATATTTAAGTTGATAATTTTGTATGGCCCTCAAATGATGTTATAAATATCCAAATGGCCCTTGGCAGGAAAAAGATTCCCCCACCCCTGGTGTAGTGGGTAATATTGACTTTTGTGGATTTTTAAAAATATTTTTTTGCTTAGGTAAAATTTATAAATGGTGAGAGACATAGATGTTCAGTTTGCAATTAGATGAATTTTATACATAGATCAGTCATGTAACTGACACTCCAATTAAAATATAGAACATTTTCTTTATCCCAGGATCATCCCCTTGTGTTCTGATTAATCTTCACCCATCTTAGGCAACCACCATTCTGACTTCTGTCACTTGAACTTCATAGAGACAATAGTGTTTGGTGTCTGGCTCTCATCATCAACATAATGTTATTTAGAATCAGTCACATTATTGCATGTATCAGTATTTTATTCTTTTTTATTGCTGAGTAGTATCCCATTGTATATTTGTTTTTTTAAGTTTAATTGTTTAAAGTATTATAATTTTATTGATGATCATTTCAATCATTTCCAGCCTTCAGCTATTTTCATTACAGCTACTATTAACATTTCTACTAGTCTTTTGGTGACTTTTGGGTAGGTATATATTTAGCTTTTATTTCTCTTGAGTAAATAGCTAGAAGTGGAATTGGGTAGATATATATTTAACATTTTAAGAAAATGTTATTTGATTTTTTCATTTTGATTCCATTATTAGCTTTTTAGCTCTATCTCTTTATATTGTTCTTTAAATGTTTGCTCTAGGCATTACACTATACATCATTAACTTATTACAGTCTGCTTAGAAGTAACATGGTACCACTTCACATAAAAAGGATTTCACAATAGTAACTCCTTCTTTCCTTGAGCTATTGTTATCATTTATTTTAAATCTATCTATGTAATAATTTTACCATACAGTGTCATTATTTTTGCTTTACATTGTCAGTTGTTTTTCACAGAAATTGAGAAGAAAGAAATTACCTTTTATTTGCACTGGCATATTTACCATACCCTGTTCCTTCCCATTGATTCATGTTTCATCTGATATCATTTTCTTCTAATCTGGGGAACTTCTTTTAGCATCTATTGTTGTGCTAGTCTTCTGGCAATAGGTTCTTTAAGGTTTTATTATATCACCTCCAGTTTTTGAAGCTTATTTCCCTGGATATCAAATTTTGAGGTGTGTGTGTGTGTGTGTGTGTGTGTGTGTGTGTGAGAGAGAGAGAGAGAGAGAGAGAGAGAGAGAGAGAGAGAGTTTGTTTTGCCCCCCCTCCCTCCCCCCAGCACTTCAAAAATGTTATCACATTGTTTTCTGGCTTCCCTTCTTTTTCACAAGAAGGCAGCAAGTGTTTGTATCATTGTTTCTCTGTTTGCAATATATCGTATTTTTCTGGCTGTTCTTAAGATTTTTTCTTTATTTTTTAGTATTTTATTTTTATGACTCAGTGTGATAATTTTTATATTTAATCCTGCTTTGGTTTACCCCTTTTCTTAGTTCTATAAGTTTGTGTTTTTCACCAAATTTAGAAGATTAGCAACCATTTAATACTTTCCTGTCCCATTCTCTTCCCAATCCCCCTGAGAATTTAATTTCATGAATATTATTTTGCATGTAACTGCGGCTCTATTAACAATTTCAGCTTTTTTGTGTGTGTGTGTGTCTTTCTTCACATTGGATAATTTCTATTGATTTGTCTCTCAGTTTATTACCTCTTTCTTCTGAAGTCTGTTAAATCTATTCAGTAAAATTTTTATTTCAGATATGTACTTTTCTGTTGTAAAATTTCCACTTGTTTTTTTTTAATAATATATACCTCTCCGCTGAAATCTACATCTGTTCACTCATTATATCCACTTTTTCCTTTTTATCCTTAAATATATTTATGCCAGCTGCTTAAAATCAACATCTATAACTCAACATATGGTCATTCAGTGCCTTTTCCTATTAACATTTGTTTTTTTCTTTATTATAGGTCACTATTTCCTGCTTATTTGCTTGTTTAATATTTTTTCTTTAATTGTGCTGGACTTGTGGATTATATGTTGTAAGGGAGACTGCATTATTTCATCACTCTTTAAAGAACGTTGAAAGAAAAAAAGATGTTGCATTTTGTTGTGTTAGGCTGTTAAATTACAGAGCTTTTTTGGTCCTGTCTAGATTGGTTTTACTCTCAGTTAGGGTGAGTCTATTTCAGTTTTGAAATAAGTCTTAGGGCATTTCTCTTACTCCAGGGTGTCCTCCTTACCTCTAAAGCCTTCCTGGTGTTTCAGCTGAATAATTTAGTTATTAAATATAGTTTCTTAACACTTTATGGGCTGGAAGCCAAATATCTTCAAGCACTTTAACTGAAAGTCGCACAACAGGTTATCTCTGCTAGACTTTGTGGAGTCACTTCTTGCATTTGTGCGTTCAAGTTGCCAAGGACTCATGCTAAATTCCCATTTAAATTGATGTCCTCCCTCATGCCCAGGCATCTTTTACTTCTCCAATATTCAGCAGTTGGCCTGAATATTCCAACTCCTCAGAGGTCTGAAAGTCTGATTTCTGCTGTCAGTTCACTGGCACTCCTGCCACGCTTGGGTGCCCCACTTCCTCATCCCACAGCAGAAAGTCAGTGAACTTGATCATGGGGTTCACCTCGTCTATATCCTGTCCCAAAGATCACAGTACTATGCTGCATGTTGTTCAATGTCTGAAAACAGTTGCCTCCTCTTTTTTATAGTTGCTTATGGCAAAAGGGCAAATCTGGCACTGTTTACTCTGTCGTGGCTTTTTAAAAGTTACTGTTTTCTATAATTTCTATTGTGTATGTGTCATTGTCAGAAAGTAATCTCTAAGGATTTTTTATCTTTCCAATTTGAGGGTTTATATGTAGGAGTGCATGTGTGTGTGTGTGAAATGTCATATGTGATAAATTCTTGTAAACACTCCATGGATGTTTGAAAAGTATTTGTGTTTTTTGCGTATTAAAGTTCCAAACTTGTCTACTCAAGTTTCTAAATTCTAAATCTAAATGAAGTAGTTATTCATTTCTTTTAAATTCCTACTTATTTTCTTATAACAGCTTTATTGAGATAGCTTATATACCATGCAATTCACCCATTTAAAATGTATAATTCAATGGGATTTTAGCATATTTACAAAGTTGTGCAATCATCATCACAATCCGTTTTTATCATCTCCAAATTAAATCTCATACCTCTTAGCTATCATTCCTCAACCCTCCCATTTCTTCCAGATGTAGGAAGCCAGTAATTTGTTTTCCATTTCCATAGATTTACCTATTTTGGACTTTTCATATAAATGGGATTATATGTGTGTGTTTTTATGACTGGCTTCTTCAATCAAAATAATGTTTCTAAGGTTAATCCATGCTGTAGTATATATAACTACTTCATTCTTTTTTATGGCCAAATAATTCCATTGGATCAGTATCACATCTTGTTTAATCATTCACCAGTTGATGGATATTTGGGTTGTTTCCACCTTCTGGCTATTATGAATAATGCTGTGATAAGCATTTATGTACAAGTCTTTGTGTGCTCTTGCTGCCATTTCTCTTGGGTATATTATGAGAGTGGACTTGATGGGTCATATGATAATCCTATGTTTAACATTTTGAGAAATTGCCAGACTTTTCTCCATAGTGGCTGCACCATTTTACATTCCCACTAATAGTGCCTATCGGTTCCAGTTTCTCCATATCCTTGCCAACACTTGTCATCTGTCTTTTTTATTATAGTCATCATTTTATTTTGACTGCTTGAGTTGTCAATTTGTAAGGTAGTTCTCCTAAGTTCTTCTATCATGGTTCAGTAAATTACAGTTATTTATCAAAGAACTGTACTTCAGGCATTAGTAGTAAACAAGATAAACTCGGTCCCTTTCTCCACAGGGCTGTCAACTAATAAGTCAACAAAATTTGTGACTTAACAGTAAAAAGGAAACAGATATGTTAAAGTGGTGGAAGATAAGTTGAGTGGGTTCTCATAGGAATAGCAGGATGAGCATTAAGTGGGAACTTTTAGAAATACAAATTCTCAGGCCCTAGCTCAGGTCTGCTAACTCAGAATCTCTGGTACCTAGAAATCTGTGTTTTACAAGCCCTTCAAGTGATTCTGATGTATGTTAAAGTTTGAGAACTACTGTTTTAAAATATTCTAATGCCTCAGTCCAGTCCTCCAAAGCTTCTGATTTAATTGGTCTAGCGCAATGCTGGAGAAAATATATAATCTACATTATTTTAAAGTAACCTACATGATTCTAATATGCAGGTAGAAATGAGGAGCTGGGCTAGAGGGAGCAGAGAATGAGGTAAGTTTGGAATTATTAGCAGATCCAGATGAAGCAAGGCTTTGAGAATTCAGCAGGTAAATCCCATGGTCTGATTTGTGTTTTAAAAAAATGTCCCTTTTTATTTAAAAAAGATGTCTCCAAGCCAAAAGGTGGAAAAACCCAAATATCCATGCACTGTTGAATGATTAAACAAAAGGTGGTTTGCAATTATACAAATAAACGAGGAAATTTTCTGTACATTACAGGGAATTATTTCTAGGGTATATTTTAGATGAAAAAAAAAAAAGTAAGATGCAAAGCACTGTTTGTAGTGGTCTATCTTTGTGTAAGAGAGGCATATAAATGTTGGTTTATATTTCCAGAGCAGTGGAAGTATAACTCAAAATCTAATAAAATTGTTGTCTCTGTGGGGAGCAAGATTTGGGGAGGCAAGGAGGAGAGAGGCAGAACTTTTTGTCAAGTTGCTTTGTTATATGGTGTTGACTTTGGAACTATGTAAATGTTTTATATATAAAGTTGAATTTAAAAAGAATAAAAATAAATACCTATAAATTGGAACAAATGGACACAACTTTTATTAAGTTGATGCCAAAACTACACAAAGAATATCATTACTAGAAGTGACTTTAATGTGCAGTTTTTGTTTTTGTTTACACCCCTAGTTGGGTATATCCTAAGTACAAAAACCCACAAAAGAATATTAAATTACATTCAGTAGTCTTATTGTTTTAAATAATACTGGTATTGCTATTTTTTAAATATTATACGTCTATCATAGGATAAAGAAAGCAAGTAATTATGTTAGTATTAAAACCAAGATTTTTCATTTAAAAGAAAAGAGGTACATATGAAACAAGAAAAATTAATTAAACATTCTGTATTCTTCACTTTGAAATGGAAATACCAGTATAATTTATTTTTTCTTTCAAAAACCAGTACATACTTCTTAACTTTGTCCTAACCTTCCTGACTCTGAAAGTCCTAAAAACAATAAAAATGCAGTAGCAGTAGCATTCATAGTATTAAAATTGTTAAGTTTTAACTAAAAGGAGCCTGGGTTCTTTGGAAAAAATGGCTGATTGCAGGTTTAGGGTAAGAAATGTAATAAGATAAACTTGGAACCTCTCATTGTACCAGGAAACAAACAAGCTATCAAAGACTAATGGGAAAAATCTAGACACCAGTAAAATAACAATAATTGCAATTCATTGACTCACATCTGATATGTAAAATTTCAAAATAATGCAAAACATAACAAGCAAACTCATGGTTCACTACTGCAGGATACTCGGTTACCCACTTATCTGCAAATTGGTAAATAAAAAAAAAGACTCAAGCATTTTTCCTGCCTTTCAAACTTTATTTCAGGGTAACCAAACAATTGATGAAAGTTCTTTATGGAAGAAGTCCAACTAATAAATGCAGAGGGAATGATAGAAATAGAAAATCACCAGTTTGCAACCCTTGTGGGCCTACGAACCATGTTTTTCAATGCATGTTAAAGCTGTAAAGTGAAAAGTTAATGGAGAATTTTATAATAGAGGGATCAGGCTGACACCACCCAATAAAACTTCTGATCACTTTGGCATCTATAAAAGAAATGACCAGACATTACATGCCTTATGATATGATATGATATGATATGATAGAAAACACATGCATTACCTGAAGTATTCTTAGCTGTGATAGCAATATTTAATATAATGAAGTGTATTTATCAGTTTGCCCTCCATCCCGCCCCCCCCCCACTGACATACATACATATATACATACATACACATAGGTTAACTGAGACCAAGAGGAAGCAGTCTGCCAAATCCAAAATGTCAGTAAAATCTATAGGACAAATCTACAAGACAAATGACTCAGTATCTTCAAAACACTATGTCATAGAAACTAATATATCTGTACAATGGAATATTATTCAACAATAGACATTACTGCTACAATGTGGATGAGCTAAAGTGAAAGAAGTCAATCACAAAGGACTAACTATCGTCTGAGTCCATTTTATTTATTTATTTGTTTCTTTGTTTATTTATTGAAAGAGGAAGAGAGAGAGATAATTTATAGAGACAGAAAATAGAGGTTGCTTACAGCTGGGGCAGATGACAGGACTTGGGAGATGATGATTAAGGGGTAGAAAACCTAGCCTTTCATCATAGAAAGTTTGAAAACTCTATCTATATAATGTAAATATTCTCAATTTGGTAAATAACTTACCCTATTCATATGTACCATGGCTATATTTTTATCATCTGTTAGGTACACTGAAGATTTCTAATCCTTTTTTCATGAATTTTTTCCCCCTACATGTTTTCTAGCCCAGTTATGTCACCTCAATAAAATGAAATGCCTTAATGTAAAAATTGTTTGGGCCTCAGAGCTACTAGAGTTTGATGCTTTCAATAGCAGTAAATTGAACTGCCTCAGGGGTACAATTTTCCTTCAGGGTAGCTTTCCTGAGATTTCTGAATTGGACTCCTAAGACCTGACTTGCCATTGTCTCACCATCGCCTTTGGTTTTGGCTTTTAGCTTCCAACTTGAAGCTCCAACTCTTTAGCTCATAGGTTTCTTCCTTCCTTCCTCCCTCCCTCCCTCCCTCCCTCCCTCCCTCCCTCCCTCCCTCCCTCCCTCCCTCCCTCCCTTCCTTCCTTCCTTTCTTCCTTCCTTCCTTCCTTCCTTCCTTCCTTCCTTCCTTGTTTTTAAAATCTTTATTGTTGAGAGTATTACAGGTGTTCCCTCCCCCCCACCCCTATTGTTCTCCACCTGATTCCCTCCTGGCCCCAGGCCTTCACCAACCTATTGTCTGTGTCCCTAGGTAATGCATATATGCAAATAAGATCTTTGGTTAGCCCTAACTGGTTTGGCTCAGTGGATAAAGTGTCAGCCTGTGGACTGAAGGGTCCCAGGTTCAATCCCAGTCAAGAGCATGTACCTTGGTTGCGGGCACATCTCCAGTAGGGGGTGTGCAGGAGGCAGCTGGTTGATATTTCTCTCTCATCGATGTTTCTAACTCTCTATCCCTCTCCCTTCCTCTCTGTAAAAAATCAATAGAATATATTTTAAAAAAGGATCTTTGGTTAATCTCTTCCTACCCCACCTACCCCCTTCCCTCTGAGATTCATCAGTCTGTTCCATGTTTCCATGCCTCTGCTTCTATTTTATTCCTCAGTTTACTAGTATTTTGTTCATTAGATTCCTTGTTCATTTATTTTGATTTTTAGATACAATTGTTGATAGATATGTATATATTGCTATTTTATTTTTTATATTTTTTATTTCTTCTCCTTCTTCTTCTCCTCTTCCTCCTCCTTCTCCTCCTCTTCCTCCTCCTCCTCCTCCTTCTCATCCTCCTCCTTCCTCTTCTTCTTCCTCTTCTTAAATAACATCCTTAAATATTTCATGTAATACTGGTTTAGTGGTGATGAACTCCTTTGGCTTTTTCTTTTCTGTGAAGCTCTTTATCTGACCTTCAATTCTACATGATAGCTTTGCTGGGTAGAGTAATCTTGGTTGTAGGTCCTTGCTGTTCTTCACTTTGAATATTTCTTGCCACTCCCTTCTGGCCTGCAAAGTTTCTATTGAGAAATCAGCTGACAGTTGTATGGATGCTCCCTTGTAGGTAACTAACTGCTTTTCTCTTGCTGCTTTTAAGATTCTCTCTTTGTCTTTAACCCTTGGCATTTTCATTATGATGTGTCTTGGTATGGGCCTCTTTGAGATCCTCTTGTTTGGGACTCTCTGTGCTTCCTGGACTTGTAAGTCTATTTCTTTCACCATGTAGGGGAAGTTTTCTGTCATTATTTCTTCAGGTAGATTTTAATATCTTGCTCTCTCTCTTTTCCTTCTGGCACCCCTGTAATGCAAATGTTGATATGCTTGAAGTTGTCCCAGAGGCTCCTTACACTATCGTCATATTTTTGGATTCTTTTTTCTTTTTGATCTTCAGATTGGGTGTTTTTTGCTTCCTCATATTCCAAATCGTTGATTTGATTCTCAGCATCATCTCCTCTATTGTTGATTCCCTGTAAATTATTCTTCATTTCAGTTAGCGTATCCTTCATTTCTGACTGGACCTTTTCCATGTCTTTGAAATTCTCACTAAAATCCTTGAAAGTCACACTAAGTCCCTTGAAGCTCTCATTAAGATCCTTGAGAAATCTTATAACCATTGTTTTGAACTCTGTATCCAGTAGTTTTCTTGCTTCCATTTTATTTCGGTCTTTTTCTGGAGATTTCTTCTGTTCTTATATTTGTGACATATTTCTTTGTCTCCAGATTTTGCTTCCCTGTGTTTGTTTCATAGACAGAGCTGCTATGTCTCCTGGAATTGATAGAGTGGCCTTGTGTAGTAGGTATTCTGTAGGGCCCAGTAATTCAGCTTCCCCAGTCACCTGATCTGAACACTTTAGGTGCACCTCTGTGTGCTCTGTGTGCACAGTCTTGTAATTGAGTCTTGAATACTGTTGGCATCCCTGGGAGGAATTGACCTCCAGGCCAATTGGCTGTGAAGACCAGCTGCAACTACAATTGAAGAGCTGCTGTGCAGGAGATACTCCTATGGATTAGGACTTACTGCAGTGGGGCTTTGGTGCTTACTGAGTCTGTCCCTTGAGTGTGTTGCTTGTGGATGTGTAGAGTTGTAATCTGGTATGATCTGAAGCTGCCCACCTGGTGTACTTGTTCTGGGGCCTCCTGTAAGATGCAAAGTCAGCCACTGCCTAGGGCCACTCCACAGGAACTACAAAGCTATCTTCAGATGGCTACTTGTATTGGACTGCGAAGTGCCAGGTGAGGCCAAGCTGTGACGCAAGGCAGGCTGGTGCTAGTGCTGAGTCTGGGGCCTCTTATTGATAGGTATGAGGCATGCTGACATCAGCTGCTGCTTGTTTGAGAGATTTTAGGAATGTCTGAAGCCTGATCCATGACAGGCTATTCATATGGGAAAGCTGCTGCAAACAGCTTGGGAGGGGGTGCAAATTGGGTGATTTTTGGTCTCAGGGAATCACCAGGGTGGAGCAAACAGTGTGAGCCACACTAATGGAAACTCAGATATGGCTGCCAGTTACCTCTGCAATGGGGGAGGTCTCAACACAGGAACGATGACTCCTGTGAAGCACCCTGTCTGGTAGAAAGTTGCCCCCAAGTTCCTGTTTCGATATCAGACAATCCAGCTCCTCCCCATATATCCCTGAATTCCCCTCTCCACAGCCATTGCCCCAGCACTGGAGCCCAGAGGGATCGAGTCTGAGTAAGTCCATGCACTGGTCCTTTTAAGAGGGACTGCCTGGGTCTCCAGCAGTCTCCCTGTCACTCAGCTACAATACCCCTCGGTTTTTATACCTCAAAATTTTGGGGACTTCTCTTCCCAGCTCTGGAACCCTGGGCTAGGGATCTGGTGTGGGGCAGGGACCCCTTGCTTCTCACGGGAGGCCTCCACAGCGGAGTTATTCCTTCTGATTAAAAACATGCCACATGTGGGTGTCGGACCATCCCATTCCATGTCTCTGCCCCTCCTGCTAGTCTCAATGTATTTTCTTCTTTACTTCTCTAGTTATAGGATTTCCATTTATCCAGATTTCAGGTGGTTCTGAATGATGGTTATTCTGTATTTTAGTTGTAATTTTGATGTGATTGTGGGAGGCGGTGAGTACTGGCATTTACCTATGCCATCATCTTGGTTCTCCTAGTACTCTTTAGTAGCTCATAGGTTTCTACTTTTTCCATTCTGCCTTCCTATTTCTCTTCCAATGTTACTTGGAATCAAGCCAGAATGTTCAATTTTTTTCAAACTCTTCCCTTGGGAACTTCAACAAATACCTTTTCGTCTAGTGGGAACATTGCCTCATTGTCTTTTTTTGAACCAAAAGTATAGCAACTTGTTCTCTCACTTTGTTCCAGGCAGCTTAAAAATAACATTTGTTGATATTTGCTATAAAATTTCTATGTGCAAAGCTGTAATGCTATTTGCTTGACACACATCTCACTGAGAGGTAGGTTTGTTATTATCTTCACAGGGTCACACAGGATTGTAGAGCTGATAAGTGGCAGAGCCAGGATCTTACCATAAGATAGGCATAGAGTCCAACTATCAAGTCCTTTCCTTGCAGGTTTGACAAATACATCATGTTTTTTTATGAAAAAGTAAGGTTATTCTTTCTGTTTTATTTTCAATACCTGTAAGAAAACATCTGATAGTAGTCTTTTGGTGAGGGAATAATTTTGGCCTCAAAAACAAAATGGCTGTGAACTTTCAGCTGAATTTTTAAAGAATCAAAGAGGCAGATTCTTTTTTTTATGAAGTTACAATTCATACCTTTTAGGCTCCCATCTTAAACATTCTTTGATCCATAGCTTTGAGAGCACTTTCGGTAGTTTATCCACATCCAGTTAGCACTTTATCAGTTGGAAGTTAAACATGACTAATATATAAAATGTTAAGTAATCAGTCTTGGTACCCATCTCTAGGATATAGCCAATATTAAAACTTCTTCATTTTCTACAATAAAAGAACCATTTAGCTTTCTAATTTCATCTTTAATATCAGTTCTTTATCCTTCATGTAACTGCTTAAGAATTCTGAGTGCTGCTTCTAAAAAATCTTTTGATAATCTTATTAAAGGTTTATTAAAACAGAGAGAAATAGTCCTGGCTGCTGTTGCACAGTGGTTAGAGTGTCAGCCCAAGCACTAAAGGATTGTGGGTTCAATTCCAGATCAATGTGTCTCTCTCACATCGATGTTTCTTTATCTCTCTATCTCACTCTCTCTCTCCTCCAATGGAAAAAATATCCTTGGGTGAGGATTAACAACAACAAACAGATATATGTTCATTTGTGCTCTTTAATTTACATTAAAAAAATAAGATGACTTTTCTTGTGTTGCTTTGGAAGAAAATTGATGACGTCAGATTTCTGTCCCTGCTTAGCATTTATTTCTGTGAATTGCTAGAAGCTTTAAAAACTTAAAGTTCTTTCATCAGGGGGAAGGGGATATTGAATTTGTAATATCTATTTGGATATTGTCAACCCCCTCCAACATGACAACATAATTCTTTACATATCTATTAAATAGAAAAAGGTAGAACTCCAAAGAAGAAAAATAGCAAGAAAAAAACACACAACACAACCAAAAGATGTGCTTGGTTAATTTTCCACTAAATTTTCATGAACTGTATCTATTCCTTGGCCTTATGTAACTAACACCGTGTGGCTTCCCTGTTGCAAAAGGAAAAGTCAAGGTAATTTTGGATCCAGTTAGCCAAAGAGATTAGTTTGATTCTAAAATATATATGACCCAGACTTCTAAACTCTGTTCTTATACCAATTTGGTAACTCAAATAGAAAATTATCTAGAATCTAAGCTTATAGGGAAAAACAAACCTTGAAGGACTAATGAACTATGGAGAGATATTTCAGTCTGAGAAGTGCAATTACTTTCAAATGAACTTGGATTTGAGAAATTAAACTAAGAGAAATAAAAGAATTTTCAGATGTGTCATCCTAAAATGACTAGCCATTTAGAATTTTTAACCTAAACTCTCCTTTTCAAAGAAAAATACAAAGGAGATGGATATGTAACTTCAATTCAGAGAAAATTGTCATGGAATATCCATTTAAAAGATATGTAAGAGGAGATATATATAATACTTTCAACAATAAAGAATTTAAATTTAAAAAAAGGTATGTTAGAATGAGAGGACATAGGAAAATGTCAAACTGTTGGCTATCTAGAACCAAATTGAGTTGATATGGGGGTGAAGTCAGAGAAAGAATTCCAGTCCAATGATGTATCATTGCTATAAATTGCTCTCAAAAAGCTGGTTCACAAAATTCCAGGCCAGAGGATGGCTTTAATGGGAAATTTGAAAACAGTCCTACTCTCTACAATTAATGCTGTCAGCTCATTCTCTGAGTGAATGTAGCCATATAGTTTTTTTTGTTGTTGTTCTGTTTTTTTGTTTTATTGCTTTAAGTATTACAAAGAGTATTATATAGAGTACTAGAGGCCCAGTGCAAAAATTTGTGCACAAGTGGGGTCCGGCTGGCCTGCTCCAATCAGGGCCGATGGGGCCAGGCCAGTGGGGGGAGGGGCTGCGGGTGGTTGGCTGGCCGGCCCCGCTTCTTGGTTGAATTCCTGGTTGAGGGGACACTTTGCATATTAGCCTTTTATTATTTAGGATTATATATGTCTCCTTTTTTTCCCCCCTTGACCTTGCCCTAGCCTCCCATACTCCCCAGTGTCTTGTGTCCATTGGGCAATATAGTTTTAAAGTGAAATAAAAATACATAGGACAGTGCCTGGCACAGAATCAGTACCCAAAGTTTTTTCCCTTTTTGGTGGCAAATGGACAATTAGGCCACTTTTAATCTTATTAAAAGCTATTAAATGGTGATGGAAGGAGACTTGACTTGGAGTGTGAACACACAATACAATGTACAGATGATATATTGTGGAATTGTGCCCCTGAAACTATATAAATTTATTAAGCAATGTCACTCCAATAAATTCAATAAAAATTAATTAATTACTTTTTAAAAAGCTATTAAACTTACAAAGCACAGTGAAGGGGGTCTTTCCAGATTGTGTCATGTCCCTGTTTTCTCTGAGGATACAAGTGACGACCAGGGTACCCAGAAAGAGTCTCTGACAGAGTCTGAATATCAGACTAAGAGGTTCTAGTTGGTCCTTCATGAATTTTGTGGTTTTGTGGGTGCATGTGTGTTCAGGACCTAATAGTTCGCTATGTCATCTCCTTCCTTTTTAGCAAACCAGTTCAACATCTGTAGTTCACTTACTTTATACCAGGTTCTGTCCCCAGCACTGGGATTAGAAAGATGAATAAGACATGACCCAGGCCCTCTACAAGTTTAGAGTCTAGGAGGGACAATTAGACGTAGGAAGACATCACCCAGGTTTTATAGTGTGATAAGTATACTAATCATGCTGCAAAAGCAGCCCTGGCATATATTGCTCAGTGGTTAGAGTGTCAGCCCGTGGACCCAAAGGGTTGTGGGTTCAATTCCCAGTCAAGGCCATGTATCTCCGTTAAAGGTTTGATTCCTGGCCCCGGTTTGGGCACATGCAGGAGGCAATCAATCAATGTGTCTCCCTCACATCCATATTTCTCTCTCTCTGCCCCTCCCTTCCACTCACTCTAAAAAAAAAAAAAAAAAAAAAAAAAAGAAATCAGCCTGGCCAGTGTGGTTCAGTGGTTGAGCATCAACCTATGAACCAGGAGGTCATGGTTCGATTCCCAGTCAGGGCACATGCCCAACTAGGGGGTGTGTAGGAGGCAGCTGATCAATGATTCTCTCTCATCCATGTTTCTACCTCTCTATGCCTCTCCCTACCTCTCTGAAATCAATAAAAACATTTAAAAAAATCAATGGAAAAATATCGTTGGGGTAGGATTAACAACAATGACAACAAAAAGATGCTGAAGCAGCCACAGGAATTTAGAAGTACCACCAAACTCAAATTGGAGATCAAGGATAGCTTCCTAGTACAAGTGGTGCCCGACCTCTCAACTCTCTTAGCCATGAAATGAAGATTTGAATGCCTGCTTCAAAGGACTTTTGCAAGGAGTAATTAAGATATATATGTAATGCACTTAGCAGAGTCCTGCTATATACTAAACACTTGGAAAGTTGTGATAAAGATGATGATGATTTATGATGATGATCCATCAAGTTAGGGACAACAGCCCTAGCCAGGTTTGCTCAGTGGTTGGAGCATCATCCCTCAGACTGAAGGGTCCTGGGTTCGATTGTGGTCAAGGGCACCTACCTCAGTTGTAGGCTCCATCCCCAGCCCCGGTCGTGGCGCATGTGGGAGGCAACCAATCAATGTGTGTCTCTCATGTTGATGTTTTCCTCTCTGTCTGTCTCTCCCCTTTCCTTCCACTCAGTCTAAAAATCAATGGAAAAAATATCCTTGGGTGAGGATTAACAAAACAAAAACAGTTAGAGGCAACAGCTGAAAAAATAGAAGTTCTTTTAATACTTGGACTTCACACTAATCCCAGGTAATCAATCCCTTTTATTGAAAAGGTAGCCTAGAAATTGTTAATAGCATCATTAATAAAAATGTCCTTCACAAAGGTATAGCTAAAAAGCAAAGCCTGCATTCTATTCTAATACATACTTCAAAATAGAATTAACTCCAACCTGAAATATCAGAAACACTGATGGAAAAAGCTTAATTGTTATAGAATTGTTTAAACCTTTATAGCCTTCAACACATATAACTTTGTTACATGAGCTAAATAAGCATTTTCCTGAGAACAGAGAAGTGATTAGGAGGAAAGTTAAGAAGTAAATGACTCAATGTGCTTGATTTTAGGAAGTTATCAGTTACCCCTGAATCTTTCTATAAGAAATTTGTATTAGTTGTCTAGCGCCACAATAATGCTACATAAAAAGCAATAATAAAACTTTAATAAATTAATACAACAATAAATCTTTACCCAGCTCATGAGTCTGTGAGATTCAGCTGACATGAACTGCATTCATCTGATCTTGCCTGGCTTGCTTATACATCTGTGGTCAACTGTAAGTTGGCTAGGTGGCTCTGATGGTCCTGACTGGGCATGCTCACATTTCTAGGCATTTGCTGGCTCTTGGCTGATCTAGGATGGTCTCAGTTGGGTTGACTGGGATTAGTAGGGTGACTTAGGCTAGCCAAGGTACAGAGAAGGAGCAATCCTGAGCATGCAAATACTTTTCAAGCCTTTACTTGTATCCTATTTGCTAATATCTCATTGCCAAATCAAGTCACTTGATGGATTTTGGAGTCAGACTGGGGAAAGCATTACAAAGTTACAAGACAAAGGGTATGGATGAGGGAGAGGTTAAGAATTAGGGTCATTTTTACAATACTACAGTTTTCCCTTTGGCCAAAATTATTCAAATATTTCAATCACAGAATATGCTCAAAAAGTCTCATCCAATCATGGAAGCAAGCTCAAAATCCAGGTTCTCAGGAGCTACATCAGATCCAGGTGTGATTCCTCTTGATGCAGAGACTTATAAACTAGAAGGACAGGTTACCTGCTTCTGTCTTTAATGGGAAATTTGGAAACCCTCCCAACCCAAACCATCCCCCCCACACACACACACACATACAGTGGGGCATTTTGTTGTTTGCTGATTATACTTCAATAAAAATGCAAAAAAAAAAAAAAAGAAAGAAAGAAAAGAGCTGCACAAGTGCTTTTTAAGGTCCTGCTGTATCACTTTTTCTAGCATCCTATTGGCCAAAGCAAGCCACATGACCAAACCCAGCATAAGGGTGGAGGTCACTGAAACAGACATAGTGGAAGGCACTGAGAGGAGGAGATAAAGAACAGTAGCCATATTTTTCGCTCTACCTGAGAATCCATGCAGGAAGGCCCAACGGTACACCTAGAATTAAGATATTGTAGTCTTCATTACACTCTCTTTAATGTTTCATCCCAGATTCATTACACTGCAGGCCTCTAGAATAAATCTGAAGAAGCTAATTCACCTTCCAGTAAGCCTAGTCTCAAAAAGAATTTTTACTTAGTTTGTGATTTTTCTTTGAAGATGGTTTGGGTTGGGATGATCAGCATTTATGTCCTAAAGACAGGTAATTGTATCTCTGCATGGTTACTCTTCTTTCTAACAATGTAGCTCACAGCTTAAAGGGGAAGCTAGATGCTTCAGGAACAAGGAAATTACCGCTGCCCCCTCACCTTTAATTTATTTTTTAATTACAAAAATAACATCTATTGAACACTGAAATAATATGGGAGTATACAACGTTAAAATGGAAAGCCTCCTTCTTTTCCCTTAGCCATCTCAGCCCCAGAGATAACCACTATTATACTGTGGCATGATTACCTCTATAGCTTTTATTTCTAACATATATAAACATGTATACACTTCACTTATAATTTTGTTTTGTTTTGTTGCTGCACAAATGGGAATGACCTTGCATCCAATTATTCAATTTCATTCATGCCTCCCTCCGATGGACATTATCTTAGTTTGGGTTTGCCTCAAATCAGAGTTTGAATAAACGACTTGGGGTCAGGTAGTTTTTTTCTATTCCTTCCTTCCTTCCTTCCTTCCTTCCTTCCTTCCTTCCTTCCTTCCTTCCTTCAACCACCAGAGGCTTGCCCCGGTGACAGTGACTGGTGCCCCGCCTTGATCTGGCGCTCCTGCTCACCTGCTCCACCATCCCACGGCAGCCGATGCCTGCCATGTTCTGTGCTCTGCTGCCTGCTGCCAATGCCTGCTATGTTCCACGTGCTCCCCCTGGTGGTCAGCACACATCATAGCGACCGGTTGTTCAGTTGTTTCACTGTTCGGTCTATTTGCATATTAGGGTTTTATATATGTAGATTAGCTCATCTTTAGTGATCTCCATCCTTGTGATACAGTTGGCTCTCATTCACGTAGTTGTATTCTGTAATGTTACTGTGAACACTGAATTAGCAAATACTGAACTGTCGCTCCTCGGGGGAACACAAGGCTAGGTTTCTGCAAGTCACTGGTCACATTTTCAACTGATTAATACATACCTGGCTTTATGTATGTTTCTGTTTAAAAACACCTTGTTCAATATAATTATTGATTCATTAATATGAAGTCATGGCCAATAGCACTATAACTCATGCCTAAATGAAGATTTTCTAACATAGATGATTTCTCCATAAGGCACATCACAGCCTTCCTACACTTATGAACACTAGGACAGCACTTCAACACTACATTTGGGGGTCAGTTAAATGGCAAAATCACCTAGAAAAAGCACAAAAATGTGAAAAACATGGCACCAAATAGACTGCGAGAAGGACACATCATTTGCAGCATGAGAGTTGAAACAAGAAGGCGGAGCATTGCCCATGCACCTCAGCTGGGAATGTGTGCTGTCAGACAACTCAGGTCCTTTTTACCACTCGTGTCAGCAAATGGCTCCAAAAGCTTTATCAGTATTGATTTCAGGGCTACAGATAAATTTCAGCTAATGGATGAATTTGTAAATTGAGACTGCTCATATAGTAAGGAGGGACTGTGTGTTAGACAGAATGGTAAGGCATGACTCTTTCCCTTTAAACATACTCTTACCCTTAACATTGCTCTCTGGCCCATCCTATTACTGGAAAAGTGAAAGTTGGTTGGGACAAGAGGCAAGGTGAAGGGAGAACTCTGCAGTCCCATCTATAATAATAAAAGCATAATATACAAATCGACCGAACGGCCGAACAGCGGCATGACCTTCCGGATGACCTTCCAGATGAAGCTGGGGCTGTGAGGGTCTACTCTTGCATGAATTTCATGCAAAGGGCCTCTGGTATATACATAACCTTCTGAAGCCTAAAGTCTTTATAAGATTGTTTCAGCTCTCACTTTCTGTGTTTGTTTTTGATGGAGACTTCTTTGCAAGTCATACAGAAACAGTATATTGACTCTCACTGCTATTATGTCTAGAGAGAAGACTATCCTAAGTCTTGGTTTGATATAAATTACGGTGGAGAGAAATGCAAATATCAACAACAAAACAGGCAAAGTTTGTCAGAAGGAATTTCAAGGGGGGGGGAACTCAGTTAAATTTATATGCAATTGTATTAAATTAGAATTTTCTGAAATGCAGCAGAAATTATATTAGTTATTAATCATCTTTTTTTTTTAATATATATTTTATTGATTTTTTACAGAGAGGAAGGGAGAGAGATAGAGAGCCAGAAACATCGATGAGAGAGAAACATCGATCAGCCGCCTCCTGCACATCTCCCACTGGGGATATGTCCGCAACCCAGGTACACGCCCCCGACCGGAATCGAACCTGGGACCTCTCAGTCCGCAGGCTGACGCTCTATCCACTGAGCCAAACCGGTTTCGGCAATTAATCATCTTGATGTTAGCCATTCTATTGTCCTCAACTGGGGTCTGCTCAATTTTTGCAATTTGTGCAAGGTAGTGACATCCTGTACCCTGAGGAAAACAAAATGGCAAGAAAAGATAAAAACTGTTTATATTCCTATTCCGGATAAATTCCAATCTGAATGAATTCCAATCCTGTTGAGTCATTTAACTCTCTCAGTTTAGTTCTCACAGAGTTAACTCAGGAATGTCGTACAACCTCATCATAAATGATAATCTGTATCTCTCCCAAATTACGGTCATTCATATACACCGTACTTTAGTGTACCCCAGCTTTTGTCTCCAAGTGCTAATATCTCGTCTCTAATGTCTTTTAGCTTTTAGGCATGTCATCATACTAGTAAGAATGTCCAAACCTGTAGGGAATTTTTATAAAAATTTGAGCCAACAAAAAGGATACACTTGGAAGCAAGATCTGAGATAAGTGCTTCTGAGAATAACAGTTTGCAGGTTTGGGGGGTTTTATTTTTATGCTTGAGATTAAGGGGGGATATAAGGAAGAGTACATGAGGATAGGAAGAAGCTAAATCAGGGATGAGATACAAGATAGTTAAGATTATATGCACTTTTGGAGGAGGTCATGTGGAAGTCAGATTACAGAGTGGTTAAACTTTTGTGCTCTCTTAAGGGTAGTTACTTCTTTCTTTTTAAATAAAATCTACATTATATATCTGTTGTTTCATTAAACTCCATATCCACAACTATATTGATGCACAGAAACAATGGACAAAGCTTGCCTAAGGCAAAGATAAAGCTTTTACTAGAAAAGTTACAAGCCTGGGGTGTGACTCCCACCATGACCTGCTCAGTTAGGAATTTATGATCAGATTATCCTGTGAGGTTACTTTCCGTAGAACTCCTTTTTTTTGTCCACAGGCTTAAGTACAGTAGGTCCTCGGGTTACGTCGGAGATCCGTTCCTACAGCGAGACGTAACGCCGTAAGTCAGAACCCACCTACATCAGCACCTACGTCACTCACATGGAGCACATGCACAGCAGTAATGAAGTGAAACAGTAAAAAAAATTTAAAAGAAAGATAACAATTCCTGACCTTTACTTGTGGTAAGTAAATAATAAAAAACATAAAACACATATGTACATACATCAAAATGATGGAACTTTTTTTTTAATAAATAAATGGTAGATTTATTTATTAACCATGAAATGACATACGTCGAGTCCGACGTAACTCAAGGACTGTCTGTAGTCCACTATCAGGCATAAATGTTTTCTGCCCTACTCGCACTAAAAATGTAATTAATCTTATATAATAAAAGCCTAATATAAAAATTGCTCCCTCAGGCAGTTGTTCTACCGGGAGTTTGACCGCTAGCTATGATATGTGCTGACCACCAGGGGGCGGTGTGGAACATGGCGGGTGTCGGCGATGCAGCACTGGCAGCAGGCGGCAGTGGAGGTGCTGCTGGACATGATGGGCCCCAATGAGAGTGGGACCGCAGCGGGATGGTGGAGCAGGTGAGCAGGTGGCACCAGGTCAAGGTGGGTGTGAGCAGGGGTGTGATGGCCCTGCCAATCACCCCACAGACTGCTACCACAGGCGGCATTGCGGGGGCAGGGCTGCCGCCTGGATCCCAGGTGCTGAGGAAGGTGGGCAGGGGGCCTGGCCCTGATTGATTGCCCTGCAGGCAGGATGGTGGAGCAGGTGAGGGAGCAGCAAGATGGGGTGTATTGACAGAAACACTGTACTGACTCTCACTGCTATTATGTCTAGAGAGAGGACTATTCTAAGTCTTGGTTTGGTATAAATTACTGTGGAGAGAAATGCAAATATCAACAACAAAATAGGCAAAGTTTGTGAGAAGGAATTTCAAGGGGGGCCTCAGTAAAATTTATCTGCAATTGTATTAAATTAGAATTTTCTGAAATGCAACAGAAATTGTATTAGCTATTAGTCATCTTGATGGGGGCTGCGGAGCTGTGAGGTTGGGGGCATGAGCTGGGGCCCGATCTCTGCAGTCCACCCCAAGGGACCCCACCCGTGCATGAATTCATGCACCGGGCCTCTAGTAATTAATAAAAGCCCAGTACCTTTTACAACATTAATTTGTAATATCATCAACCAATATTAATCATTGACGTTATCCCAGGCACTGGGCTGGGCCCAAAGTCACAATTGTCTTTTTCACTTTAGGAAGCTGAATCAACATTCAAATCTGGGCCCATGTGATCTCAAAACGTCTGCAGTTTATAATTCACCAAGATGTATCGTTCGTAAAACAAGTGACATTATTAAATTGGGATTAACTATGTTTGGAATAAGAAATGTGGCTTAAAAATGGATATAGTATCAACCATCCTATATTTCCTCTGAAGAGTAGAAATTATTCCACCTCTGAGATCAATGTCACTTTCTTGGGTCAGGCATTTAATCCCTCTGTTCCTAACTTTATTCATTTGTAAAATGAGGTTGTTGGACTAGACAACCTGTGTTAAGATTTTTATCCCCCTTTTTAGTGACTTTATTCAGAACTGGGTATATTTTGAAACTGGTAAATAGAGATACTCCAAAGACCATAATGTTCATTAAGAGTCTAGGGCAGTGATGGTGAACCTATGACAATCATTTTTTTTGTTGATTTTTTTGTTAAATGGCATTTAAATATATAAAATAAATATCAAAAATATAAATGTTTGTTTCACTATGGTTGCAAATATCAAAAAATTTCTATATATGACATGGCACCAGAGTTAAGTTAGGGTTTTTCAAAATGCTGACACGCTGAGCTCAAAAGGTTCGCCATCACTGGTCTAGGGCAGTGGTCGGCAAACTGTGGCTCGCGAGCCACATGCGGCTCTTTGGCCCCTTGAGTGTGGCCACGAAGTTTCAATTGCACTGTACGTGCGCGCCCTATTTTGTGGAAGAGCCACACTCAAGGGGCCGCAGTTTGCCGACCACTGGTCTAGGGCTTTTAAAAATAAAATAAAAAGTAAAACAAAAAAACCCAATGTATGTTCAGAAGACATGATTATAAAGTTCTTAGATACAGGGATCAAAAATGCTTGCTATGTAGAAACCAGAAACGCCAATCAGAAAGGATATATGCACCCCTATGTTCATAGCAGCACAATTCACCATAGCTAAGATTTGGAAACAGCCTGAGTGCCCATCAGCAGATGAGTGGATTAGAAAACTGTGGTACATATACACAATGGAATACTATGCTGCGGTAAAAAAAAAGGAACTCTTGCCTTTTGCAACAGCATGGATGGAACTGGAGAGCATTATGCTAAGTGAAATAAGCCAGTCAGAGAAAGATAAATACCACATGATCTCACTCATTTGTGGATTATAGAGAACAACATAGACTGATGAAAAGGGACAGACTCAAAGACTGAGAAACAGCAATCAGGCTATCAATCCCCAGAAGGAAGGTAGGGGAGGGCGGGGGTAGGGGGAAGAGATCAACCGAAGGACTTGTATACATGTATATAAGCCATACCAATGGACATGGACAACAGGGGGATGGGAGCATGAGTGTGTGTGGGGGGGAGGTTGGAGGTTAATGGGGGGGATGAGGACACATTTGTAATACCTTAACTAATAATAAAAAAAGAAAAAAAAAAAAAAGAAAAAAAAAAAGAGAAAAGAATAAAAAAAAAAAAATGCTTGCTATGTGTCCCTCACTGCTTCCTAAAAAATGTACATGCATTATCTCGTTTAGCCGTCATAAAAACTCTGAGTTAAATTCTGTTAGTACCACCTCTAATTTTTAGTGATGGACACTGACACCTAAAGAGATGAAGTCACTTGCCCAAGGTCACACAGACAGCAAGTGCCAGAAGTGGCACTCCACCCTGGCAGTTGGATCCCAGAGCCCAAGTTCTTAACCCATATGCTAAGCTGTATTCCAAAGAATAATTTAGATTATAATGTCTTGCTTCCAAGGATAGTTGTATTCCAACAGAGACTCTTGAAGATGCAAATGATTTAACTAGAAGGATGGGATTGGTAGAGATTTTTCGGGTTCCTATGCCAACTTTGATTGTTTCTCCTTTTTCCTACTCTTCTCTACTTTGCAATACTTTGTGTACTGTGTCTGTATTACTTAAATTTTTTAATAGATTTTATTTTTAGAGTAGTTTTAGGTTCGCAACCAAATTGAGCAGAATATACAGAGACTTCCCATATACTCTCTGCCCTTGCTCACGCACAGTCTCCCCCATTATCAATATCCTCCACCAGAATTGTCCATTTGTTAAAACTGATGAATGAATCTACGTTGACACTGTGGATGAGAAAAGGGGTTCTATGGAAAGTAACCGCATAGGGTGATGTGATCATAAATTCCTAACTGGGCAGGTCATGGTGAGTAGTCAGACCTCAGGCCTGTAACTTCTTCAGTGAAAGGTTTTAAGCCAGCCCTGTCCATTGTTCTTGTGCATCTCAGTTGACACTCCTTTGAAATACCAGAAGTGATGTGCTGACAGCTAGGCAGTTAGACAGACATGAGCAAAAACAATGGGCCATGTGTGGGCCATATACAGAAGGTCACCAGGGCCGAAAGCCCAGGTGCCTAGCAAAGGACAATTGTAGGATGGCACCTCATCCCCAGGGTGACCTTTCCTCTCCTAGCAAATCCTTGGTCATGTGGTTTGGACCCCTCCAACCTTTCCTCTCTAGAGACAACATCTAGGCCTCAGTTGTATTTCAGCCCCAGGCCCCAAAAAAGCAATAAAAGCAGACCAGCAATCTCATTATCTGCCCTCAGGACCAGCTACATTGAATAATGACCCCTGACCAATCCATCAGTGGAGACCACAACCCTGAAAGGACACACCTGGAAAACTGCTGAATGTTCTACTGAGATCTTCCCCTGGGACCTCCCCTAAACTATCCACCCTTAAACCCTTAGGATGGAGGACCAGTGGGCTCTCCCTCCGGAAGCATGCCTGAGCCTTTCGCTTTCCCTTTCCTCCGTGTATGTATTGTTTTAAATGGGGAAATATATGATAATTAAAAAAAAAAAAGATACTACAGTGGGGCCTTGACTTACGAGTGTCCCGACTAACGAGTTTTTCGAGATACGAGCCGTCTCTCGGCCGATTTTTTGCTTTGAGTTGCGAGCTAAAATTCGGGTTACAAGCCAGCTTCAGATACCCCACCGCTAGTTGGCGCAGCGAACGTCACAGTGAACGCCACAACATCAGCCCAGCATCATGTGTCTCACTCGTTCACTTTCAGATTTGACATACGAGTAATTTGAGTTACGAGCTCCGTCACGGAACGAATTAAACTCGTAAATCAAGGCCCCACTGTATCTTAGGTGGCTGTTCTTCTCCCTTTAACACGGGCATTTTGCTAAAAGATGAGAGAGGTGTCAAGCTAGAACTGTTTGAATCTGTGGTTCTCAACCTTGGCCGCACATTAGAATCATCTGGGAATCTTTTTAAAATACTGATTTCCAGGCCTCTTCCTCCGGCATTTCTGTTTCTTTGTTACTAATGTTGTGGCCCCACCCCATAACAAAGAAACAGAATTTCTGGAGGATGAGGCCCAGAAATTTGGATTTTAAAAAGATTCCCAGGTGATGCTAATGCGCAGCCAAGGTTGAGAACCACTGGTTTGAATCATCAGGCTAAGCCCCCTCTGAAAGGGATTTTTAAAAAATATGTTTTTATTGCTTTCAGAGAGAGGAAGGAAGAGGGAGAGAGAGTTAGAAACATCGATGAGAGAGAAACATCTACCGACTGCCTCCTGCGCCCCCCTCACCCCTACTGAAAGGAATTGGTAATATGTTGTTGTCAGAAAAAAAGTAAGCCAGAGGAAAAAATCAAGCCTGCTGGTAAGTGAGAAGTGATATGTAATCAAAGCTGACTTTAGAAGACTAATTTTTAGAAGAGTTCATGGGTCTTAAGACGACTGAGTGAGTGGAGAATTCACTGGGAATAATAACAAAGCCAGCATCACAGGAGCCTAGCGAGAAGATTTATGAAACTTTTAGACCCTCCAGAAAACCAGATGGTATACCCTGAGCAGAACACACTTAGCAGTTTTAAATTGCAGTACACTATGGCAGTTGCAACATGATATCTTGGGCTCCCTCACAAGGTCACAGGTGGGGAGAGGTTGTTCATGCCCTTGTCACTGCTCCTCTACAGGGGCAGTTGGGTTAGACCAGGTAAAAGCAGCGAGAAGTCAAGGTATTCTTCCATATCTCCTGCCGTCCCTTCCAGAAACGAAGTGACCTTGTGTCTCCGTGTAGCTGGAATCCTCTTTAGTTTCTGGAACTAATTTTCAGTTCAATGTCCCCCACTTGGTCTGCTTGCCAATTCCCTGGCTCTTTGGTGTTATCTTTTCTCTCCTCAGATCTTTCTACAACCTTCAGTCCTGTCTTTCTCCTCATTCTCCCTTTGTTCTACATGCATGGGTTGTGGGGCCAGCTTGTGGCATTGTCTTATCACCACCTTGAAGGAGCTCAGAGGAAAGTAGAAGGATCCGTCAATATTTAGATGTGCCCTCTGCTGGTTGTCGGCAATGCAACATCAACATTCAAGTCTGGAAATAAAGTTTCTTTGTTTAATAAAAATTTGGTGTGGAGGCACTCACAGATAAGATAAAACACAAATAAAATGTTGCTGTGTACTATAAAAGCCTTTAAATTCGACTGAATTGTGTTTGGTTTACCGTGGCTTGCAGGAGTGCAGTGGTTCTCAACTGGGGATGATTGTGCCCTCAAGGGAACATTTGGCAATATCTGGAGGCATTTTTGTTGTCACCACTTGGGATAGGTTGTGCTACTGGCATAGAGTGGGTGGAATCAAAGAATGCTCTTCAACATCCCACAGTGCAAGAGAGCTCTCCTCCCCACCTCCAACAAAGAATTGTCTGGCTTCAGTGAACCTAAGTAATAGGCCTGAGAAAGCTGAAATTGGACTAATAGAATTTTGGCGTTTGGAGCAATTTAGATATTAGTTGAGTAGTTCTCAACTTTGGTTGCCCATGGGATCACTTGGGAAGCTTTAAAATATTGACACTTGGGTCCCTAGAGATTCTGATGTAATTTAATTGTAGTCAAATCCTCATTTGGGGGGATGAGGAATCACGTCCTGGGGGATAAGGTCTCAATTTTACAAAGTGACAGAGCTGGGACTAACATTTTCTTGGGAAACAGAAGGTAAGGAGCCTGTCTACACATAACACTTCAAAGAGCAACAGCTGAGCCCTGGCCTGTATGGCTCAGTGTTGAGAGTGTCAGCCCAAGCACAAAAGGGCCTCAAATTCAATTCCTGGTCAAGACCATGTACCTGGGTTGCAGGTTCAACTCCCAGCCCCAGTTGAGTTGCACACAGGAGGCAGCCAGTCGATGTGAGACATTGATGTTTCTCTCTCTTCTCCCCACTCCTTTCATTCTCTCTAAAAATCAATGGAAAAAATATCCTCAGGTAAAGGTTAACAAAAAAATAAATTTAAAAAAAGCAAAAGCTGAAAATATCTTAAGACTTTAAAAAACTTAAAATCATTTTAAAAAATTATATTTTTATTGATTTCAGAGAGGAAGGGAGAGGGAGAGATAGAAACATCAATGATGAGAGAGAATCATCAATTGGCTGCTTCCTACACCCCCCCACCAGACATCGAACCCAAAACCCAGTCATGTTCCCTGACTGGGAATTGAACCATGACCTCCTGGTTCATAGGTTGATGCTCAACCACTGAGCCACACTGGCTGGGCCATCTTTCACCTTTTTTTTTTTTTAAATTGTTTTATTGCTTAAAGTATTACAAAGATATTACATATGTCTCTTTTTTTTTTCCCCGCCCTTGACAATCCCCTGGCCTCCCCTACCCCCCAGTGTCTTATGTCCATTGGTTATGCTTTTTTTCTTCTTTTTTTTTTATTTATTGCTTAAAGTATTACAAAGGGTATTATTACATATGTGTCCATTTTATCCCCCCGCCCTAGACAGTCCCCTAGCCTCCCCTATCCCCCAGTGTCTTATGTCCATTGGTTATGCTTATATGCATGCATACAAGTCCTTTAGTTGATCTCTTACCCCCCTACCTCCTGCCCCCCAACCCTCCCCAACCTTCCCGCTGCAGTTTGACAATCTGTTTGAGGCAGCTCTGCCTCTGTATCTATTATTGTTCAAAAGTTTATAATGGTCTCTATTATCCATGAATGAGTGAGATCATGTGGTATTTTTCCTTCATTGACTGGCTTATTTCACTTAGCATAATGCTCTCCAGTTCCATCCATGACGTTGCAAATGGTAAGAGTTCCTTCATTTTTAGAGCAGCGTAGTATTCCATCGTGTAGATGTACCACAGTTTTCTAATCCATTCATCTACTGATGGGCACTTAGGCTGTTTCCAGATCTTAGCTATGGTGAATTGTGCTGCTATGAACATAGGGGTGCATATATCCTTTCTGATTGGTGTTTCTGGTTTCTTGGGATATATTCCTAGAAGTACCTTTTTAAAAAAATTATCTTTCATCTTAACTTTCTTAATTTCTTTGTGTATTTTCTTCTGCATTCACTCTGATTATTTCCTATATTTCCTTCATGACATCTATTCAAATTGTCATTGTTTCCTTCTTCACTGGGAATAAATTACCTATTCCATTCCACCCCTTTTAAGAGCAATGTGCTGTTTTCTATCCACTTTTCTACAAACCAAGAGTATGGGCATGGTGTGAGGATAGGAAAGAGCTAGTCTGAGCTAAGTGCAGTTTTCAGTTGGGTTCTGTGGAATCTCTAAAGGGTGGGATTACAAAGCTCACTCCACCCAGCCAATGCTCTTTCCCACTTCTTATTCATTCCTCTGACTCAGCACAATTCCCTGAAAAAATGACAAGCTCAGGCAGCCCCTCCTGTCTCTGCAAATCCTGACTTTGACTTTTCCCAGGGCTGCTTACTCACCTCTCACTTCATTTACAATTGAGGATAATTAATGAGAGTTCCTATTGTTCCCTTACTTTTCTTCAGTGCTATGCTTCCCTGGTTACCCACCAAGTTTTGAAGTTTATGGCAGATCAGTCATCAATGAGATTGAAAGTACTCACAGTGCTTTCTCATGTTCAGTTACACATTTGGTAAATTTTTAAAAATTTTCTTCTATTTTTTGTTTTATCCAATAACCTTGTGAGTGAAGAGTCTCCAATCCTGCTTGGTTGTACCATCTTCACCTGGAAGTCTGCTTGTGCCTCCACTTAATATCTTATGTCTGTTTTCTCATCTGTACAAATAGGAGGAAAGCCTACCACTACATGAAACTTCCTGAGGAAAATTCTGGCTCTCTTTCTATAAATTATTTGGGGACTAGTAATTCAAGAGTGGCTCCAATTAGAGAATCCCGTAATATACTTGTCTGGTTTTAAGTAGAGGTCTGTCATCAATCAGCTGTATATTTCCGATATTGGCAATTTTTTTTCTACAAAGGGCCAAATAGTAAATATTTTAGACTTTGCAGGATACACAGCCTCTGTTGCAACACTTTCACTCTGCTGTTGTAGTATGAAAGTATTCATAGACAAAATGTAAATGAATGAGTTTGGCTGTGTCAAAACAACTTTATTAATAAACACTGAAGTTTGAATTTAATATTTTTCTCACACGTCAGAAAATATTATTCTTTTGACTTTTTCCACGCATTTAAGAAATGTAAACACCATTCTTTACTTATGGTCTATATAAAAGTAGTGTGCCAGATTTGGCCCATAGGCTATTTACTGATCCTTGTCTATACCATCAGCACTCCCAGGAACTTGTTAGAGAGAATAACCTGGACTTCTACAGCTCCTATTCAAATCCCCTTTGAGAGAGGTGCATTTAGGAAATATAACCCAAAGGCCATCCTATCTGTACAGTCTTCTACTAATTTTAGACCTGTCTTTGAATCAAGTTCAGCTACTAGAAGAATATTAACTTGGACCAACTCAGCTTAACTCTGAACAGAATCTCCTTCACTGAATTAAATTTTAATACTGTGCTTTCTCCTTTTATCAATGGTCACTACAAAATAAAACTATTTCAGCGTTTGCACTAGCAAAACAAGTGCTGTTGAAAACCGTGTTCTCAAACAAATCGCTCAGTGTTCCTGTGTCTGTTCCCCTGCACGGACTGTCAGGATTCAGCACTAGGAAATCCTTTTTCCTTCCGGATATTTTCACAGTTCTTTCTCTTAGCTAAGTACAATTCTTACCAAACTTCCCTTTTTACACTGACTTCTGGGAAGCTTACAGTCAGATTTATTCTCACTCACAACAAAAGTATTCATCTAAGGCAGTGGTTCTCAGCCTTCCTAATGCCGCGACCCTTTAATACAGTTCCTCATGTTGTGGTGACCCCCAATTTCATTGTTACAAATTGAACATAATTAAAGCATAGTGATTAATCACAGAAACAATATGTAATTATATATGTGTTTTCCGATGGTCTTAGGCGACCCCTGTTAAAGGGTCGTTCGACCCTCAAAGAGGTAGTGACCCACAGGTTGAGAACTGCTGATCTAAGGCCGCTGTAAAGACAACTCCAGTGGCCCCAAATTAGGAGGCTACTGCAGGCAAATGTAGGTGAGAAAAGTAATCTCTGAAAAAATGAAGGACTTCTTTCTAAATCTGAGTCCAGATTTACTTTGAAGGCTCTCACTGCCCCTTACCCAGGTGTCTTAAAGGGCCACTGTTCCTTGGAAGAGAGCTATTTTTTATGCTTCCTTGAAATAGATTATTCTCTTAGAAAAAATTAGTAAAGGAAATGTTGTCTGGGAAAGTGATGACCTGAAGAATCTCTCTGGAAGCTCATCTTGAAAGACTCACTTTCTGTGTTGGGTTAACTACACAGAGAAGTGCTAGGAAAAAAACAGAAGAAAAACTTGTCAGACCTGGCAGGCCATTACTCTGCTTTTCCTATGTCAAATCTAAGACACAGTGCACTTGTGACTTGCTTTTCACTCTGAGAGGCCGTGTGCACACAGGTCCAACCCTTACTATCCTGCATGTACATGCCTGTACAAGATCTGATAGTTCACACAGTGCTCTGTAAATTTCCTAGGGAATGATACTCATTGACTCATCAAAGATTTGCACAATTGGAATCTTCTAGCACTCACAGAATAATTTCAATATTTTCATTGTCTGTATTTCAGAAGGTGTTTGGTTGTGTGTGTGTGTGTGTGTGTGTGTGTGTGTGTGTGTGTGTGTAGATTTGGGGGAAAAATCCATACTTTATTCTCATCTACTTTGAATTTACACTTTGTCTCTATGTTTGGGTGAAAAGCTGCATCTTTGCTTTTCCTTTTCCTCTTATAAATACCCCATCATCTCTCCTGGGACCACAGTGGGACTCTGGTTGGTCACTCTGAATTAGGTTGTAGGTTTTCCATACTTCTAATTACTTAGGGCAGCTCTTAGTAGGTTAGTAGAAACATGATTGGTCTTTCTACTTTTGGGACTTGTCAATGTTTCTAAGATCTGAGCATTTCAACTAATACTCCAGCTAGTTTTACTCCAGGAACCAAATGTATTGGATCAAGTTCAAATCAAAGGTTAAGAAAGTCCTTTCCCATGTTTGGAGTTTCCCATTCTCTCACCTGTAAAATTCCTGCTCCATTAAGTCCAACAGTTTTCCTTGAGTTGGCATTTGTTTGCTTCTTCAGCCTCTTTGTGGCTCACTGATCTACTTTGGCTTGTCTCTTGGCCATTTGGTACACATGCTGCTACACTGGGAGGGCCTGAGCCCTCCACTTGGGAAGAAGTGCAGCCATTACCTGCCTTTAGAAAAACAAATGTGAACCAGAGAAATAGAAGCCTCTGGGCCGCAATTGTAGGACTTCCAGAGAATCCCCCTTTTTCAGTTCTTCCAGTTGGATTCCTCCTTTCCATGAGTTGAGGGCCCCAGGGGATTGGGCCAAGAAGTTGATTTGCCAGATTTTTCTCCAAACCACTCATCTTGCTTCTGGCCTGGGCAAATAGAGTCCTTCCAGCACACACACCATGTGGTCCAGGTCTCTAGGTTTAAGGGTGTCAGTTCCCAGCTAGTAAGAAGGGCAAATATGCCGAAACCGGTTTGGCTCAGTGGATAGAGCGTCGGCCTGCGGACTAAAGGGTCCCGGGTTCGATTCCGGTCAGGGGCATGTACCTGGGTTGCGGGCATATCCCCAGTGGGAGATGTGCAGGAGGCAGCTGATCGATGTTTCTCTCTCATCGATGTTTCTAACTCTCTATCTCTCTCCCTTCCTCTCTGTAAAAAATCAATAAAATATAAAAAAAAAAAAAAAAAGAAGGGCAAATATATGTTTAGAATCGTCTTCATCTTTCCCTCCAGCATCTGTGGTCAGTAAAGATGTGAGTAATCCTGGGATCATCAGTCTTCAACCCTTCTACCCTCTTTTCTCCCCTTGCCCTCTCCTTTTCTTCCCCTCTCCCTTTTTCTTCACCCCCTTTCTCTCCTCTGCCGGGGTCCAACCCCAGCAGGTCCAGGGGTCCCCAAAGGTGTTCGGGTGCCAGATGCCGGAGTCCAACCCCAGCAGGTCCAGGGGTCCCAAAGGTGTGGATGGAGTCGGCGAAGAAGGAATGACACAGAGACAGTGTTCAGTTGATCAGCAGCCTAGCCAGGATCTCTAGCCAGGATCTCCAGCCAAGTTCTGTCCAGGTTCTCCAGCCAGGTTCAGTCACCAGGTTCTAGTCAGGTTCTCTTGCCAATTTCTGTAGTCAGGTTCAGTCCAGGATCTTTTGCCATGTTCTCTCCAGCGAAGTTCTTCTGTCTCTAGAGAACGTTCTGTGTAGGTTCTGTGCCTAGGCTCTGTCTCTCTTGGTTCCGTATTCTAAGTTCTGTGTCTTGCTGTCTTCTTACATCTGTATTTATACCAGTTGATTCCAATCCTATCAATCTCTATTTCAAAGTTTAGGGCGTTTCTTATCTCCATTCCAGGGAGTAAAGATTATGTAGCTTAAGCATGATTGTTCGTAGTTAAAGTGATTAATTACCCACCTGGCACTTAGTTAAGAGGTTTTATTCCCTCCCTAACTTCAGGGGAAAATCCCTACCTGGGGAAACAACCTTTCTCAGAGACCTTGGTTAAAACACATAGTGCCAAGAAGGTGAGCAAACATATTAAGAACAGTATGCCATATATGCCAGGTCCCTTGAAACAGCAAGCATGGACCGGCTCCCGGCAAATTCCCCCTTTTTTATTTTTTAAAAGCAGGCATTAAAAAGAAAACCCCGAAATGGTCTCTTGTATCCATTTTAAGAGTAGGATTGGTGCTTTCCGCTATTACCTGAGTCCTGATCTATCACCCCAGGGAGAGCTTGCCAATCCTGCACTTTCCCGGGGTGGAAAGGCTGCAGTGGGGTTAAGGATAAGGCTCCTTGGGCCTACCTCCTTCCCATGCCTTTACATTTACCTTTCCTTCCTCAGAAAAGCATGGACATATTTCTTGTATAAAACGTTCTGTCTGACTGGGAGTTACCTTAATTCCTCTGCTAGCAAGCATATGTGTTAAAAGATCAATACAGAGTCTTATTTCTTTAGACTCAGTATGGCACATCTTCTTAATCTAAAGATCAATACAGAGTCTTCTTTCTTTGGACTCAGTATGGAACATCTTCTCAATCTAAGTTCTGTACTATCCACCTTCTTACCCTACTTATCCTCTATAGGGGGGTCTGTAGCACCCTGGTGGAGTCCTATCCGTCCCGAGTGTGGGGGGGCTTACCTAAGGGTCCCTGTTCAGGTGCCAGATGCCGGGGTCCAACCCCAGCAGGTCCAGGGGTCCCCAAAGGTGTTCGGGCGCCAGATGCCGGAGTCCAACCCCAGCAGGTCCAGGGGTCCCAAAGGTGTGGATGGAGTCGGCGAAGAAGGAATGACACAGAGACAGTGTTCAGTTGATCAGCAGCCTAGCCAGGATCTCTAGCCAGGATCTCCAGCCAAGTTCTGTCCAGGTTCTCCAGCCAGGTTCAGTCACCAGGTTCTAGTCAGGTTCTCTTGCCAATTTCTTTCTTTTTTTTTTTTTTTTTCTTAAATCTTTATTGTTCAGATTATTACATTTGTTCCTCTTTTTTTTCCCCCCATAACTCCCCTCCTCCCAGTTCCCACCCCACCCTCCGCCCTCACTCCCCACCCAGTGTCCTCATCCATAGGTGCACGATTTTTGTCCAGTCTCTTCCCGCATCTCCCACACCCCTTTCCCCCCCAAGAATAGTCAGTCCATTCCCTTTCTATGTCCCTGATTCTATTATAATCAACAGTTCATTCTGTTCATCAGATTATTTATTCACTTGATTCTTAGATTCACTTGTTGATAGATGCATATTTGTTGTTCATAATTTGTATCTTTACCTTTTTCTTCCTCTTCCCCTTCTTAAAGGATACCTTTCAGCATTTCATATAATCCTGGTTTGGTGGTGATCAACTCCTTTAGCTTTTCCTTATCTGTGAAGCTCTTTGTCTGACCTTCAATTCTGAATGATAGCTTTGCTGGATAAAGTAATCTTGGTTGTAGGTTCTTGGTATTCATCACTTTGAATATTTCTTGCCACTCCCTTCTGGCCTGCAAAGTTTCTGTTGAGAAATCAGCTGACAGTCGTATGGGTATTCCCTTGTAGGTAACTGAGTTTCTTTCTCTTGCTGTTTTTAAGATTCTCTCTTTATCTTTTGCTCTTGGCATTTTAATTATGATGTGTCTTGGTGTGGTCCTCTTTGGATTCCTTTTGTTTGGGGTTCTCCGCGCTTCTTGGACCTGTAAGTCCATTTCTTTCACCAGGTGGGGGAAGTTTTCTGTCATTATTTCTTCAAATAGGTTTTCAATATCTTGCTCTCTCTCATCTTCTGGCACCCCTATAATTCTGATGTTGGTACGCTTGAAGCTGTCCCAGAGGCTCCTTACACTATCCTCGCATTTTTGGATTCTTTTTTCATTTTGCTTTTCCGGTTGGGTGTTTTTTGCTTCCTCGCATTTCAAATCATTGACTTGATTCTTGCGCTCCTCTGGTCTGCTGTCGGGAGTCTGTATAATATTCGTTATTTCAGTCCGTGTATGCTTAATTTCTAGTTGGTTCCCCAATATAAGATCGAGGGTCTTATTAGTTTTCTTGTAGATCTCATTAAGTTTATCGGCGGCTTCTAAACAGTTCTTGAGAGACCTTAAAAGTGTGGTTCTGAACTCTATATCTTCCATTGACAATTTTGTCCTGTTTCTTTGTCTCCGCATTTTGTTATGCTTCCTTGGTGCACCCCCTAGTGGTCTTTGTTCGAAGTCTTATAGTTAAATCTTGATTGTTGTAGCTAATTCCAGGGAGGGTTTGACCTCCAGGCCAAGTGGCTATGAGAATCAGCTGTGTCAGCAGTGAGAGAACTTCTGTCCTCTAGGGAGGTGCTAATCTGGCGTTTGCCTGAGGCTATCCGGCAAATGCCTGTGTGCAGGGCTTGGGCGGGGCGGGTCGCACAGGATCAACAGGGTGGGCCGGAGAGAGCAGTTATGGCGGCTCTCAGTCCTGTCCCCAGGGGCTCTGCCTCTCTGAGTCCCAGCACCCGCCGCAAAGCTCAGAGAGAAAGCTGCACTCGCTCTGACCGAAGCCAGACAGTCCCGTTTCTCCCGTTTGAGTCTGGGTCCCTAAAGACTCGCCCGGATCTGGAGCTCAGAGTCTGCGACTCCCTCCCGATTGAAAACGCCAACCGCGCCCTCCGCCGCCAGCCCGCTCCGCGAACTCCGCACCTCAGAATTTGACTTCAGCACTGTGCCTCCTCTGAGTGTCCGTATGCGTTTCTCTTTCCTCCTAGTTGTAGGACTTCCACTCAGCCAGCGTTCCTGTGGTTCTGGGTGATGTCCCTTCCGTTTTTTGGTTTCACTTTTGAAGTAGTTGTTCAAAGCAGCAAACTCCGGCGTTAACCTATGCCGCCATCTTGGTTCTCCCTCTTGCCAATTTCTGTAGTCAGGTTCAGTCCAGGATCTTTTGCCATGTTCTCTCGCTAGGTTCTGTCTCTAGATTCTGAGGCCAGTTTCTGTCCAGGATCTTTTGCCATGTTCTCTCCAGCGAAGTTCTTCTGTCTCTAGAGAACGTTCTGTGTAGGTTCTGTGCCTAGGTTCTGTCTCTCTTGGTTCCGTATTCTAAGTTCTGTGTCTTGCTGTCTTCTTACATCTGTATTTATACCAGTTGATTCCAATCCTATCAATCTCTATTTCAAAGTTTAGGGCGTTTCTTATCTCCATTCCAGGGAGTAAAGATTATGTAGCTTAAGCATGATTGTTCGTAGTTAAAGTGATTAATTACCCACCTGGCACTTAGTTAAGAGGTTTTATTCCCTCCCTAACTTCAGGGGAAAATCCCTACCTGGGGAAACAACCTTTCTCAGAGACCTTGGTTAAAACACATAGTGCCAAGAAGGTGAACAAACATATTAAAAAGAGTATGCCATATATGCCAGGTCCCTTGAAACAGCAAGCATGGACCGGCTCCCGGCACTCCTCTACTGCTTAGGAACATAACTAACCTCATTCATCATATTCTCTACAGTTTTGCTCCTCCTATGCTGTCTGTCACAGTGGGTGACACCACTGTGTGTCTATGAGTTTCTGCCGAAACTAGATGCTGCATATTATCCATGCCTCTTCCTCTTCCTCATCTTACTGTTTAGTCATGGAATCCCACCCATTTTGCCTCATTTTTAACTCTTGCTCCTGTCCACTTCTCTCATCTCTACTTGCAATCATTCCCACAGCAGCTCCCACTCCTGCCCTGCCCTTACTTATCCTCCAGGTCTCCCTTATTCATTCCATTTCTGCAATTAGGGGACTCTCATCTGTGCTTCCACAACATCTTGTACTTACTCATATGTAGAACTGCACCCCCCACCCCCCCACACACACTAAACAATAAGCTCCTTTTTTCTCTCCTTCATTCTTTTTTTTTTCTCACTCTTGTTTCCAGTGCCCAGCCCAGACCTGACACACAGTAGACACCCAATAACTATTTGATGAGTGAGTAAATGAGATATATAAAAGAAATGTGGAAAGTTGAGCTTTTAACTGAGGAGAGATATTGAGGCTGCTAAGATAGTCTATAATTTTTTCTTTGCACACATTTTGAGACATTATTAACATTTCCATGTCTTTATTTTTTTAAGTTTATAGCACCAATATATAGAATTAATGCTTTAAAAATAACCTGGCTGGTATGGCCCAGTGAGCATCGACCTATGAACCAGGAGGTCATGGTTTGATTCCCAGTCAGGGCACTTGCCTAGGTTCCAGGCTCGATCCCCAGTGGAAGGCATGCAGGAGGCAGCCTATCAGTGATTCTTTCTCATCATTGATGTTTCTGTCTTTCTCTCCCTCTCTCTTCTTCTCTGAAATCAATAAAAATATATATTAAAAAAAATAGTTACTGCCCCAACCGGTTTGGCTCGGTGGATAGAGTGTCGGCCTGTGGACTGGAAGGTCCCAGGTTCGATTCCAGTCAAGGTCCCATGTACCTTGGTTGTGGGCACATCCCCAGTGGGAGGTGTGCAAGAAGCAGCTGATCGATGTTTCTCTCTCATGGATGTTTCTAACTCTCTATCCCTCTCTCTTCCTCTCTGTGAAAAATCAATAAAATATATATATATTTTAAAATAGTTACTAAGTGCTCTTTTGGGTATTTTTCATTCTGTGATCCACATTGTATTGAAAGAGACACTTAGAAAGAAAGCATGTGTTTTGAATTCCCTTTTCTTATGTGACTTTCATGGTGTCCCCCACGGTGCTAAGACCTATTAGTAGGCAGGCTTGTTTGGATCTGGGCATTGCCAGAGTTGGCAGAGTTGGCTCTTGGAGGAGTTAGCCAGCTTGCTGGATTTGCTAGGTGAGAATGGTTCTTAGTAGGGATGCCAGTAAATGTTGGAAAAAGATCAGTGCTAAGGGATCCAAAATGGAGACAGCAAGCCAGGAACAGGAAGGAGCTGGACCACCTTAGGGACACATTCTTGTCAGAGATACAGATGCAAACCAGGGTAGTGCAGATGGTATGACAGGGTCAGCCAAAGGATCTCACATCTGAACTAGGATTGGGTTGGGCATTTTAATGCTGGTTTATGCAAATGATAAAGAGTCTTTTAAAAGCCTTGGCTCCAGGAAGCCTGCTTAGTCCTGTCCATTCTTAAAAGAACCTATTCTGGAGATGGCCAGGGGTTTCCAATAGGTTTGTATAATCCCTTGTATTTCATTAGATACTGTGTTCAGATCTGCATCTGTATCAACGTATTTCTCATGATATACTTTCAAAACAGGATTTGAGGTGGCTTAGAATAAACACATAGATACACTAAGTAATACAGATTAAATGGCAGAAATCCAAGCAGAGAGGGAGAAAATTATTCTATTAAAAAGCTGTGGCTAAAGAAAGTAACATTTTTTCAAGAGCAAAGTTTGGCCCTGTGCTTTCTAGTAGCTGCAACAAAATAGGAGCTATATGAATTTTGTATTTTTATAACTTCTGAAATAGATCTAAACTTTTATCAGCTAAAAAAAAAAAAAGAGTATCTGTCCATCAGAACAGGACATTCTGTCTTGGGTATGAGCTCTGAGAAGAATTTGCCATGCAGATCTTTCTCTAAGAGGCATTGAGCAACATAATAAATTACTCAGATCTGTAGTAGCCTTATCAATGCTCTATCTTATTGACAGGTACTGTTCTGAAAGCAGAGGATTAAAATCTCTTGATCATGGTTACATTTTTACTTTATATCTGTTTTTATTTTATATACTTACTAGAGGCCTGATGCACAAAATTCGTGCAAGAGTAGGCCTTCCTTCCCCTGGCTGCCTGCACTGGCTTCCCTCTGGCCGCTGGCAGGTACCCAGGACCCGGGCTTCCCTCACAGCCCCAGCTTCCTCTGGTAGGGCGCCTGGAAGGACATCTGGCCTAATTAGCATATTACACTTTTATTATTATAGATTGCTATATTTGGAATGTAAATTCAGGACTAATATTTTTTGCATTATTAATTATGGCTTCTGTTAATATAATGTCCTTTATTGCTCTAAATGCTTGTTTCTCAATGCTTTGGCTGTAAAGTTGGCATTATCAGATACAATAATCAAACCCTGAAATTATCATCAGGAGTTTGCTTAAATTAGCCACATTTTGAGTATTTATTATCACAAATCTGTGCTCAATTGGTTTGATTTTCTTTTCTTCCTCCTGTCAATGTTTTTATATTTTATACATGCATTGCTCTTATTTGTCAGTGCTGAACATTGTAGGTTTATGAACTTTTTGTGGCTCTTGGACTATCTATTTTCTAGATGGGTTGTGCCAGTTAAACTCAGCACCAGCATGATATGTACCAGCCTCAGGCAAAAGTTAATTTAGAGTGAAGCTCTGAAATGGCTCCTCTATTCTCCTGGTTTATATATAATCTGATAAACTGTGCTAAAAGTGAACTGTCTTTTGAAGTAACACCCATTTACCAACCTCTTTTAAATACCTCACCAAAGAGTTTTTTAAACCTCTGGCTACTAATACTTAAATTCCTAATCAGAATCATTACTGGAGACCTCGTGCATTTCCTGTAAGACCCTTTGGACTCTAAAGTTTTTGCATCTTCTCTGTCAACAAAATTGTGTGATGAAATAATTTTGTTTATAAATAATTTTTGCATCATTTTGAAATTCTTGGGAGTCTTAAATGTACTTTTTCAACTTTATTACTGCTTGATGTTGAGAAAGGGAATAGTTTTGACATTAGTGGCAAAGCTTTCAAGATATTGCATGATTTATTCCTAAGTTATCAGGCACAAAGTCTCACCAAAATGTTGACAGTTATATTTTATGTATTACATCCAACATGTGGAAGTAACTTTAGCTAATTAAATGGATATTTCTGGATCCATTCTTGGATCTATAGGAACATGAAAAATCAGACAAAAGCAGAAATGAACAGAAATATTCACTAATTTATGGTGGCTGATGATAAAATTGGGCCTTTGGGGGAAGGTCATGGGAGAATGTTTCAATAGGCTGAAGAAATAAGGGTAATGAAAATGTGGTTGCATACGAAGACCTTCCTAAACTTAAGGATTGTTAAGTCTTCCAGTCACTTTTTAGGTGCCAACGGGATTTTTTTTTTCTTAAGAGAATAAGATACACATTTGGCCAAGAGGAGCCGTAGGGCTTTTCTATTCAAAATGTGATCCACAGACCAGCAACTTGAATATCTCCTGGGAGCTTGTTAGAACTGCTGGGACTCCATCCACCACAGAGCTACCAGTCAGAATCTACATTTTAACAAGATGCCCAGATTATTTGTCTGCATGTTAAAGTTTGAGAAGCAAATTGCCTTGGAGCACTGTTCTCAAACTTGGCTGCATATGATGGGCACTTCCAGAGATTCTGACTGAGTAGGTCTGAGATGTATTCCTGACATTGGGTATTTTAAACTCCCCAGAAAATTCTAATGTGTAGTGGTACTCACTGCCTTAGAACTGGCTCCATAGCTTATAGAAATGACTCAGATACAGTTATCAGAGGGGAGGGATGCTGGGGTGCTGGGTGAGATAGGTGAAGGGATTAAGCAAAATTAACCTCATAGATACAGACAACAGTATGGTGATTACCAAAGGGTAAGGTGGTGTGGAGGGAGAAGGAAGAGGGTAAATGGGGGATAAATGATGAGGGAAGGAGACTAGACTTTGGGTGGTGAACACACAATACAATATACAGATGATGTATTATAGAATTGTAAACTTGACACCTATATAATTTTATTAACCATTGTAACCCCAATAAATTCAATAATAATAAGAAAAAAGAGGAAAGGAAGTTGAGCTCTGAAAGGGAGAATGAATATTGGTGGCAATCAATAGTTTTTGCCAGTGGTTTTGGCTATTGCTTTTTTTATTTCCTATGAACCTTTTCTGAAAATGCGTATAGAAAAAAAGAAGACATATATATAAAGAAGTAATACGCAAATGAGGTCGGGACTCCATAATGGTCATGACCAGCTCAGGAGGAGGCCAGGCTTGGCCCTAAGCCTGAGAGAACAACACAGAGGGGCACCTGCTCCAAGCTTCCACGGTGTGGCTGGGGGCAGGTCCCCAGCAGACACACACACACACGCGCGCGGGGCAGCAGACAAACACACACACACACACACACACACACACACACACACACATCACCTGCTCTGAGTCTCCACGTCCAGACTGTGGCTTAGGCCCACTCCCCATGGGACATCCCCTGAGGGCTCCCTGACTGTGAGAGGGGGCAGGCTGGGCTGAGGGAGCTCCACCCCCCAGTGCAAGAATTTCATGCACCGGGCCTCTAGTTTTACAATAAAACTCCCACTAATTAAGAAAAAAAGAAAAGAATGAATGAAAGGGTGCAAATCTTCCCATGACAGATATGGTTGCCAAATAAAACACAAGATTCCCAGTTAGATTTGAACTTTAGAAATGTTTGAAAAGGTCTGAGAAGAAGGAAATAGTCTGTGTCTGAGTCACTACACCTATCTTCTGAAGGTGGAAGAATTTATTTGCATTATAGTATGTATTTTGCAGTATTTGTATAACTTAAGCCCACAGGCTGTGTAGACAGGGCCATTCACAGACCTTGTGGCCACTGGTCAAGGAACCTCAGCAGTGACCCTCCAGGTAGGGGACTAGAGAATATATACCTCATCTTAATTCTCCTTCCTCCCTCTGTTCTCCTATAGGGGCTCTCAGGTGATCAAATCCAGGCCAGCCTTCCAGTTGCAGGGAGGGTGGAGAAGAACAGAGAGTCTGTGGAGAGGCAAATGGAAGACTCAAGCCCAAATACTTCCTCTATGCCTGTTAATAATTTTACATAGTCATCTCCTTTGATCCACACAGCAGTTTTACAAATAAGGAAAGTGCTATTAATGACCTCTTTTACTGATGTAGTAAGGATTAGTGATATTGAATAACTTACTTTGGGGTCACATAGCTAGTAAACAGTGCTAGAATCCAAAAATATCAATTCTCCTCCATTTCACTGTACAAGACTCCCTGGTGACATCTTTTCATTGTTTATTTTTTTATTTTATAAAAATTTATTTGAGCCCTGACCAGTTTGGCTCAGTGGATAGAGCGTCGGCCTGCAGACTGAAGGGTCCCAGGTTTGATTCTGGTCGAGGGCATGTACCTTGATTGCGGGCACATCCCCAGTGGGAGGTGTACAGGAGGTAGCTGATCGATGTTTCTCTCTCATCAGTGTTTCTAGCTCTCTGTCCCTCTCCCTCTCTGTAAAAAATCAATAAAACATATTTTTTAAAAAATTTATACGAGCCAAACTATGGCATATGCTAGGAAACAAAATCTCAAATGCTCCTCATTGTTATTCTTTTTTTCTTTTTTTAATTTTCATGGTGTTTTAAAATTTTCATTGTTTACGTCTTATTGCCAATTATTGAAAAATCACTCCAGACCTAGTTTAGCAGCTTGTATATGTGCTCACTGAATGTTTGTTAATTTTCTGTTTGATTTCTGTTGTTCAGGTGGCAGCAGTAGCAGGAAGTCCAGGTCTAAGAGTTAGGTCTGTCAGTTGTTTCCTTGAAGGAAAGCCAGTAGAAGAAGACACTTGACTCAGAGTCCATAGTTCACCTGGCATAACGGAAGGCTCATCCAGTAAAGAATCTCAGATATCCCCAAGTAATTTTATAGACTCTTAGACTTGGAGGGACCTTAGAGACCCCCTATTACTTTTACCTGAGGCGTGATTCCTCTTTGCCACTCAGTCCATCTCCTTGTGCCCAGGGTTGTCTTAGTCTAAGTAAACACACCAAGAGAGAGTCTGACCAAGAGGTTTAGGGAAGGGGCCCATAACTTCCTTGAGTGATTCTTTTTACTACCCAAGAATTCTGTTTCACTGCTAAACTTTGATGAGCCTTGGTCTTGGTTTGTCCAATAATAACATGGATGTGGGTAATGTAAGATATATTAATCTTCTTGAAAATCTATAGTCCTTCCTGAAGAAGATGCTGTTGTGCTGTTGAAATAAGTTGGAGCAAACTTAGACCCCCCCTAAGTTAAACTAGTTAAATCTCTGATATATAAAAATGTCAGAAGATGGAATGTGAATTGGGAGCTTTCATTGTGAGTCAGAACATGGAAGATTATTTAGTTAGTGCAGCGATTTTCACCATGTGCCGCAAGAATTTTTAAAATATGCAATACCTGACCATTTAGTCAGGGACACTGACCTCTTTTCCCTTAGGTTGTAAAGAGAGAGAGAGAGAGAGAGAGAGAGAGAGAGAGAGAGAGAGAGAGAGAGAGAACAGCCAACAAAACAATAGCCATCTTGTTTAAATGAATCAAAATTATACCTATTTTTTTTGTCAGATTGGCAAAAAATATATTTTTTGGTGTGCTACAGGATTTTAGTAATTAGTTTATGTGTGCCATGAAATGAAAAGGTTGAAAATCACTGAATTATGTGTAATATAGTTTGGAAAGTGGAAATAATGGAATGGAAACAGTTTTTATTTCTGGGAAATGAAACAGAAAGAGATAAAAGCCAACTAATTTTTTTTTTAAAAAAGTCAAGCCCATCACCCACAAAAGCAGGGTTTTTTCCTTTTACTTGGGTTTTTAATTAATTTATTATTTTTAATATATATATTTTAATTTATTGATTTGAGAGAGAGAGAAAGAGAGACATCGATTTGCTGTTCTACTTATTTATTCATTCTTTGTTTATTTTTGCATGTGTCCTGGCCAGAGATCAAACCCGAAACCTTGGCATATGGGCAACTCTGTAACCTACTGAGTTACCCAACCAGGGATCTTACTTAGGTTTTTGAATCATTATTTTTGCAGTAAAGATATATATATATTTTTTAATATATTTTTTATTGATTAAGATATTACATATGTGTCCTTGTCCCCATGTTACCCTCTACCCCCCACCCCCCCCCACCCCCGCTCATGCCCTCACCCCCCCGTTGTCCATGTCCATTGATTAGGCCTATATGCTTGCATATAAGTCCTTTGGTTGATCTTTCCCCCTTACCCCCACCCTCCCCTACCTTCCCTCCAAGTCCCGACAGTCCAATCAATGCCTCTCCGTCTCTGGATCAGTCCTTGTTCATCAGCTTATGTTGTTCATTATATTCCACAAATGAGTGAGATCATGTGGTATTTATCCGCTCTCCAGTTCCATCCATGCTGTGGCAAATGGTAAGAGTTCCTTTTTCTTCTTCCTCTTCTTAAAGAATACCTTTCAGCATTTCATATAATGCTGGTTTGGTGGTGATGAACTCCTTTAGCTTTTTCTTATCCGTGAAGCTCTTTATCTGACCTTCTATTCTGAATGATAGCTTTGCTGGATAAAGTAATCTTGGTTGCAGGTTCTTGCTATTCATCACTTTGAATATTTCTTGCCAGTCTCTTCTGGCCTGCATGGTTTCTGTTGAGAAATCAGCTGACAGTCGTATGGGTACTCCCTTGTAGGTAACTGACTGTCTTTCTCTTGCTGCTTTTAAGATTCTCTCTTTATCTTTTGCTCTTGGCATTTTAATTATGATGTGTCTTGGTGTGGTCCTCCTTGGATTCCTTTTGTTTGGGGTTCTCTGCGCTTCCTGGACTTGTAAGTCCATTTCTTTCACCAGGTAGGGGAAGTTTTCTGTCATTATTTCTTCAAAAAGGTTTTCAATATCTTGCCCTCTCTCTCCTTCTGGTACCCCTATAATTCTGATGTTGGTATGCTTGAAGTTGTCCCAGAGGTTCCTTACACTATCTTCATATTTTTGGAATCTCTTTTCTTTTTCGGTTGGGTATTTTTTGTTTCTTTGTATTTCAAATCTTTGACTTGATTCTTGAGATCCTCTTGTCTGCTGCTGGATCTCTGTAAATTATTCTTTATTTCAGTCAGTGTATGCTTAATTTCTAGTTGGTCCTTTTTCATGTCCTCCATGGTCTCACTATACTTATTGAGGGATTCATTAAATTTATCGGCGGTTTCCATAAAATTCTTGAAAAACCTTATAAACGTGGCCTTGAACTCTATATCCAATTGTTTGCTTTCCTCCATTTCTGCCATTTGTGACCTGTTTCTTTGTCTCCGCATTTTGGCAGCTTCCCTGTGTTGATAGAGTGGCCCTGTGCGCCAGGTGTCCTGTAGGGCCCAGTAGCTCAGCCTCCCCAGTTACCTGGGGTGGACACTCTTGGTGTACTCTTGGTGCCTTGGTTGTTGTAGAATCACTGGGAGGAATTGACCTCCAGGCCAATTGGCTGTGAGAATCAGCTGTGTCTAAAGTGGGAGAACTTCTGTGCTGAAGACACCCTTCTGGGGCAAGACTTGCTTCAGTGGGGCTTTGGTGCTCACTGAGTCTGCTCCCTGAGTGTGTCCCTTATGGATCTGAGGAGTTGCAGTCTGGATGGTCCCCCTCTGACCACTGGGTACAGTGGCTCCTGGATCTAAGGAGGTGCTAATTCAGCCTCTGCCTGAGGCCACACAGCAGGAGCCACGAAGAGGCTCAGCTGTGAATCAATGCAAGCCGCTGCGGGGCCTTGGGCCTTCTCTTGGAAGTTCAGGGTCTGCCTGGTTCGGCTGCAGTTAGGTACATTCACATGCAAAAGCCTCTGCCGCAGCCTGGGTGGGGCGGGGTCTCAGGGAGTCAAAGGGCGGAGAAGCAGCTATGGCCGATTCTCCGCCCGGAGTCACGCGTCTCAGTGTCCCGGTAACGGCTGCAAGCACCTCTGAGGGAAAGCCGCCCTCAAGTTCGCCCGCTGCCGGACAGACCAGCCTCTCCCCGTATGAGACCTGGGTCCCCAGAGACTTCCCGGAACCGGAGTTCAGAGCAGTCAGGAGCCTGTGATTCAAAAAGACAGCCGCGTCCTCAGGTGCTACCCCCTTTCCTCGCGCGCGCGAGCCGCCATACCTCTGCACTTCACCTCCGCAGCTCCTCTGGCTCTCAGCGTGCTTTTCTTTCCTTCTAGTTGTAGAATTTACACTCAGCCAGCCTTCCTGTTGTTCTGGATGATGTTTGCTCAGTCCTTTAGGGTAATTTTCAATTGTTGTGTGAGGCGACAATTTCCCGGTGTTTACCTATGCCGCCATCTTAGTTGCTTAGTAAAGATATTTTTAATTGAGTGTGTAGTGCTCTTAGAATTTCATAAGTTATTTTCATTATGAAATTTAATTTTATATATTTTGTACAATTATATATTTACTATTTTCTTTCCTCTTTGTGTTTAAGGTTTTTTAAAAAATATATATTTTATTGATTTCATGAGGAAGAGAAAGGGAGAGAGAGATAGAAATATCAATGAGGAGAGAGAATTATTGATTGGCTACTTCCCGTATGCACCACACTGGGGATCAAGCCCACAACCTGGGCATATGCCCTTGACTGGAATTGAACCCAGGACCCTTCAGTCCACAGGCCAACACTCTACCCACTGAGCCAAAGCGGCTAGGGCAAGGTTTTTCTTTGTTTTGTTTTATGTTGTTGTTGTTGTTTTTTTAATAGCAAAGAAGACATTTTGAGTTCAAAGCTCGGTTATATGAAAACTGAGTTTCACAGAATTGGCAGAGGGGGTCAATTTGGGAGGAAAGGTGTGGCTAAAAACTTTGATTCTGATCAAGGGCCTGTACCTGGGTTGCAGGCTTCTCCTCGGCCCCTACCCTGGTTGGGCTCATGCAGGAGGCAACCAATCAATGTGTTTCTTTCACATCGATATTTCTCTCTGTCATTCCCTCTCTCTTCCATTCTCTCTAAAAAGCAATGGAAAAAGGATGAGGATTTTAAAAATATAACAAAGGCTGTGAGATGTAATGGAGCCTGGACGAAAAGGGGCTTCCTTTCCAGCTTTGAGCTTTGTAACAAAGCTTCTAAAGATAATACCTAAGTCTTTAATGTCTAATTCTAGTTGAAAAGAAAAATAACTTAAGGAATGGCTCAAATGGTGGAAACTGCAGGTTGGGAAAGTGGATAATCCCATTGGAGTCTGGGTGATTGGGGGACAAAATGGCCGTTGTGGTAGCCCTTATCATACAAAGTCAATGAGTTAGCTTAGTCTGCCTGCTTGCAAGATCAACCCTGGATAATGCTGTGACTTATTGTTGGCAAATAAGTAAGGTGACCAACTGACTTGGTTTGTTGAAGACTGTCCCCTTTTTAACATATCTTGGGGAATCCACAGTCTTGGGCAAACCAGTGAATTTGGTCCCCTATAAGACCCAAACGTATATGGATATTATATACATTATAAGAGAATTATAGTCTCTTAATTTTAACATTTATACAACTGCTAACTTGGTCTCCAGTACCTGTGAGGAATAGAGAAATCTATATATATAAAAAGCCAGAGACCAGAACACTGTGACGACTGGAATGACCAGTTGCTATGACACCCACTGCGGCCAGCAAACCAGCCCAATTGGGAGTGGGGCTGGCTGGCCAACCTCCTTTGACCCCTCCCCCTGGCTGGCCCCACTCTGGATTCACCCCTCCCACCCCAATCAAGGGTGGGGTGGCCAAACAACCCTCCCCCCCCCACAGCCCTTCCTCCCAGCTGGCCCCACCCCCGATTTGCCTGCCCTACCCTGATTGGCCCACAGCCCCTCCCCCCAGCCAGCTCCACCCCTTATTGGCCCCTCCACTCCAATCAGGCCACTGACCCCTATTGGCCCCCCTAACCCCATTTGGGGGCAGGCTGGCCAGCCAACCTCCCGCCAGCTCCTCCTCCCAACAGGCCCGGCCCCGATCCGCCAATTGGGGCTGGGTTGGCCGGACCCCACCCACTCGTGCACGAATTTGTGCACTGAGCCTCTAGTTATTAAATAAGTAAACAGCTAGCTCAGTTTTGGAGGATGTCAGCTCTGCTATCTCATTACGATAAGGCAATATCACAACCAGTAGAGAACTCCCAAATGTGGCTATATAAATAACAACAGTTATATAACTAACCTTCCTTGGCTTAAACCACTGAAACATTGCCACATTTTAGCTTCACGTGTGGAGATAATGCCTTACCTCTGGAAAGATGTTGCATTACACAACAAATGATTTTTATTTTTCTTGTTTAGTTACTTTTGTTTTAGTCACAGGTTCCATCAGTTTTCACCATATTAATTGAAGACAGTTGGTTTGTTTTTGCAGAATATAATTTAAATGGATACCTGTTGCTATTGTTTACAAAAAGCACTACATATACTGTTATTTATTTTTAAAACATATTTAAGAAAACATCCTTTCATTTACAGCTCACCTGCATATAATATAAACTTTGGAGAGTTAGCATCATCTATGAAGATTATAAATAGAGAGAGAGGAGATGAAGAGTGGAGAAGGAACCAACAAGTGGCTGCATGCTGGCCTTCTAATGCCTGATGTGCTGCATTTATTTATCATGAGAATGTAGAGACAGCAAGACTATTTATGAATCACAAATCAATAATAATTCCAACTAAAGTCATACATTTAAAGAATTAAAAGCACATTACTAAATATTGTGGGTTAAGGAGAAAAGCAAATGGAAATTATAAAACATATAAAGATGAGTGGACACAAAAGCATTACTTTACAAAATCTGTGGATTGTAGTCAACATGCTGCTTAGAAGGAAACCTATAGCCTTAAATATATGTATTAGAAAATAAGAAATACTGGAAATAAGCAAATTTTCAAATAAAAATTTAACAGCCCAGTCCAAGAATCAAACAAAAATAACAAAATGAACACAAAGAAAAGGGAAAATATAAAAAAAATCTAATGGCAGAAAATATGCAATAGGAAAGGATAGTGCCCTAGCCGGCTTGGCTCAGTGGATAGAGCGTCGGCCTGCTGACTGAAGGGTCTCGGGTTTGATTCCTGCCAAGGGCACATGCCTGAGTTGTGGGGTTGATCTCCAGTGGGGGGTTTGCAGGAGGCAGCCTATCGATGATTCTCTCTCATCATTAATATTTCTATCTCTCTCTCCTCCCTTCCTCTCTGAAATCAATAAAGAAATATATTTTTTTTTAAAAAAAGAGAAAAGGATAGTAAAGTCAGCTGAACCTGAAGAAGTCCTCCTTTTATGTAGAACTCTCCGCTTCCCAGACTTTGACTCAGATGCTCACCTCACAGCCCGAGGGATATGGGTTATGTATGTTGAAGAGGAGAAAGAAAGAGAGCAGGGAATCCATGATTGGCCTCTGCATGGAGGACTGCAGAAGGAGAATAATAACTAACATTTACGAAGATCTCTGTGTCAAGAAATAAGCTAGGCAGGTTATATACATTTTTTTAGTTTAATAATATGTCTTCCTCATTTACAGATGAAAGTATTGAAGCACAGGGTGGGTTAGTAGTTCCCTCAGTTCACCAGACAGTATGTAATGGAGCTTGGATTTGAACTCTAGAAGGGCTATTGGAGTTTAATTTACAACATGTCAGGTGCCATTGGTTTTAGAAACATCTTGTTTTGAAAACTCATACCTGTCTGGAAAGGCTATTAGTCATTCACATTATTTTTTTAATACCTCACCTGAGGATACATTTCTATTGGTTTAGAAAGAGAGGGAGAGGGAGGGAGGCAGAGAGGAAGGGAGAGAGAGAGAGAGAGAGAGAAACATGGATCGGTTGTCTCCTGTATGCACCCTGTCCCAGGATTGAACCTGAAACCTGGTATGTGCCCTGATAGGGAACTGAGCTCCACAACCTTGCAGTGTATGGGATGACACTCCAACCAACTTAGCCATCCTGGCCAGGGCCAGTCATTTACATTTTAGAGTGAAATGGTTTAAACAGATTGCTTTCTTCTTTACACCTAACTAACATTGTCTGTATTGAAAGAATGGGGCATTTGAGGTGGTTTGAGAGAGAGAAGTAATGCAGTAGAGTGGTCCTATTTGGAGACTAAGTGGGAGTATAAGGCAGCTGAGGTCTGGATGAGATGATAAACAAGAGTACAAAAGGGGAAGTGGGAAGATGTCAAAGATAAATCTAAAGATTTCAAAATTCTGACTAGGGTTAGCCCCACCCTTAAGAAGAGAAAGACAGGTTCTTCCTCTTTCTTATATAGATCAGTCCAGTATTCCCAGGATCAAGAGGTCCAGGCCCACAAGACTTTGCTAGGGAAAATAGATTTGGAAGGGACTTTAGAGTCCATCCATCCCACTCTCCACCAGGCCTCCCCTACATCCATTCACTACCCAAAGTACCCCCGACCATTTTTGCTGAGCAAAGTGATAGGAAACTTGCTTCTTTACCAGCCAGCGCGTGTCCATTTGGGGCTTGAGATGATTGTTAAAAAGTCCTACCAATCATTAGCAAAATTTTGTCTTCCTCAACTTCCCCTCTTTGGTCCTACTTCTGTCCTCTGGACTTGCTTAGTCTGTGTGGTATTTATTTAAATGGAATTTTGTCTGTCAAGTACTGGTGTTTTTGGCTGATTTTCTAAGTTAATTAGATCCCTCAGTAAACTCAGTGCTTTTAGATCAAGGTAAATTCTGGTAAAATGTTCGATTAATTATCATTATTTTTAAATATATTTTTTACTCATTTCAGAGAGGGAGAGAGAGAGAGAGAGAAACATCCTCTACTGAGGATGAAGCCTGCAACCCTGACATGTGCCCTGACTGGGAATTGAGCTATGACCTCCTAGTTCATAGGTTGATGCTCAACCACTGAGCAACACCATCCAGGCCGTATCAGTTATTTGTTCAGAAAGATTTTGACTCTACTTTGTTTAAAAGAGAAAAAAGAAAATGCTCTAACTTAGAGATTCATTCTGTGAGAATAGGTTTATGTACAAATCCATAGAGTAATTTGCATTTGAAAACCCCTATAAGTATGCTGTCTTATTGATAGGCATTGCTTGAAAGCTACTTTTTTTGTGTGTGGTATAATAAAGTAAACATATTATGAGAAGAGGCGAACATGTTCCATTTCACTTTTATTTATTTTTCAATTACAGTTTACATTAAATATTATTCTGTATTCGTTTCAGGTCTACAGCACAGTGGTTAGACAGTCAAATACTTACAAAGTGTTCCCACGATATTCCAGTACCCACCTGGCACTATACATAGTTCTTACAATATTATTGACTCTATTCCCTGTGCTGCACTTTGCATCCCTGTGACTGTGTTGTAACTGCCAATTTGTACTTTTTAACCCCTTTACCTTTTTCACCCAATCACCCTACCCCCTCTTCTCTGGTCTGGCAACCATCAGTCTGTTCTCTGTGTCTATAAGTTTGTTTTAATTTTATTCACTTATTCTGTTCTTTAGATTCCACATATAAGTGAAATCATATGGTATTTGTCTTTCTCTGACTGACTTATTTCACTTCCATTTCACTTTTAATTTTAAAAAGTAACAATTAAAATGATACTGAGGTACCTTTTCATTTCTATCATTTGGTTGTAAAACAAAGCAACACCCATGGTAATATTCAATATTTGTTAGGAAGGGGTAAGACAAGTACTCTCATACATTATTATTGGCATTACAAAAGTCTTTTATAAATCAATTTAGCAATATCTATTAAGAAATTCTAAAATATACATATCTTTTGGCCAAGTAGAATCTTCTGGGAGTTTGTACTAAGGAAATAATCAAAAGTTTTAAAAAATATCTGATGAAAGTTTGCAATCTGTTATAAGAAACTTATTTATAATAGCAAAAAATTGGTCACAGCCTAAAAATTTTAACAATAGGAAATGGTTAATTATATTATACCCACTCAATGGGAGATTAGGCTGCCATTATAAATAATAATTATGAAAAACAAAAACACTGTGTAATTTAGATGGTCCTACTGGGAAAATATTCCATTGGTATGGAAGCAAAAAATTATTGAGACTCACTAGTTTGTAGCACATGAAAAATTATTACAGTATATTAAAAATCATATATACAAAGAAATTCACTGAAACGATTATGATAGAAAGGTGAGAGCATAATTTTATAATTAACTAGAGGCCCGGTGCACAGATTCATACAATGATGGGGTCCCTTGGCCTGGCTTACAGGGATCAGGCCAAAACCAGCTCTCCAACATCCCCTGAGGGGTCCCGGATTGCAAGAGGGCAGTTCTCGGGTGATGCACCCTGGAATCAGGCTCCCTCCTCTCTGGTTCCAGGTGCGTCACCTGAGAACCCGCAGGTGCCAAGTCAATGCAGCTTGGCAGCTCTTGTGTTCAGCATCTCCTGCATTCAGCGTCTGCCCCCTGGTGGTCAGTGTGCATCATAGCTACCGGCCGGCCAGTTGAATGGTTGGCTGTTGGCCGGTAGCTTAGGCTTTTATATATATAGGTCAAGATAGTAACCCAATACCTCATTTTTTAACCAAAAAGTGCTATATAAATTAACTAGAGGCCAGGTGCATGAATTCATGCGTGGGTGGGGTCCGGCAGGCCCACCCCGACACCCATCGGGCAGGGCTGGTGGTGGGTTCTAATGCTGGAAGCTATAGCTTACCCCAGCTGGATCTAATTACACTTTAAGGATGGCCAGAAAAAAACCCACAACAGAACTGTTTTGCATTTCACATGCCGTGAGATGAAGTTGTTTTTGTGTTGCTTGCAAATGTATATCAAGATGGATGATGGCCCTTTAATGATTTTTGCATTCTTCCTGGGGCTCTGCCCTCAGTTTCCCAATATGATCTTCATGTCTGTTTGTTTAAAAGTTTTTCTGTTTTTGAATGTGCCTACCCTTCACTGTTGCCCCTGGCAGCCTGCGGGTCCTCTTCGCTGCCCCTTTTAAAGAGAGATTGAAAGCTCACCTAATCTGCAAGGCACCAAAATTTCACAAAATCCCCACCCAGCCTATCTACATTCCTCACAAAGGGCTACCATCCTGTTAATGCTTAGATCACCTTTTTGGTAACTTGGAAGGTCTCCTGGGGCTGCAGGCCATGGAGGGAGAATTCCACACTTTGGCTGCAGTATTAGCAGAGCCCTTTGGAGACTCTGGTTGGGGACAGAAGAGACTGATAATTATTTCTTGTGCTTTCACTAAATGTACATGCACCAGGGAGCCAGACTGTGATTTAGGGGTGCTGGGGGTTGCTTGGGGGTGGGACTGGCTGGGGTGAGGGTCTGTGGTTATTCTGGTTGTTCTGCCATTTGGTCGCTGGGCTTTTATTATATAGGATTTTCCTCTGGATTATTGCCAAGAACTCCATCACTAACCTAGACCAGCAGAAATATAGAATTATTACTATAATCTTGTTGGAAATGTAACAAGAATGTAAATGTGAAAATCCCTTTTCTAAAAATTAAGGGTCTCAGGGATGTACCCAACCTTTATTCCTTCCCGTGTGGCTCCTCTAACAAAGCTGGAGAGAGACCAGAGAGTAGAGAGGGGCTTTTCCCGAAGCAGATTATTGAAGTATCAACAAAATGCTAACAGGTAACCAAGTCCCCTTCCCCCTTCTCTAGAATACCCTGCTCACTGTAACCTGTGCTCTGGGAGGAAAAAGTACTACTGTGCTTGGTTGCAAATGAAAGGGAGGAAAAGGTTAGAGATGCTGGGAGAGTGAAACTCCCCTGGCCCTCTGACACCCAGAGAAGAATTCAGAGCTGGGCTATATGAGTCTTTGGCCATTGAAGAGGAAGGCAGATTGCTTAGTTAAATATAAGCCCTTTTCCCACTCTTGCTATTTCTCCTGGGATCTTACAGAAACCTTAGAATTTTTACACATTTTGGTTGATTCTTTTACTCCATTTTTCTTCTCCAACTTTATTATGAAAGACCATCTAGTGTTTCCAATTTGTCTGGTCCCATTAATAGTAGTAAGAAACATTGTCTGTTGATTATTTGAGTCTCCACAGCCCTTGGTCATTGCAGACTGTGGGACCGAGAGTTAATTTAAGGGCATGACTCTGCCAGTCAGTTTTCATGCATGTGTGTCACTCAACACACAAAAATTTGGCATATATTAGTCAGCTATTGATACACTAAATCTGAGTAACAACCAGCCCCCAAACTCTGGCTTGTAATGAGTTAGGATTATTGTGCTTCTGTTGCAGGTTAGTTAGGCAGCAACTCTGACTTGTACAACTTTAGACCAAGGTCCTCTAGCAGGGTACCTCCCTGGGGTCATGTCTCACAATCCCATTAGTTACTTGAGGCATATTTTTTTTTCCTGGTGGGTCAACAAGCGCAAGAGACCAAGTCAGACCACTTACTAAGGGCTGTGCTCATGCCTGCCTTTATGCAGTAGGCCAAAGCAAGTCACATATATGATTGTACCCAATGTCAGTGCAATGGGGGAAATATCTCCCATCAGATGTTCACATGGCAGAGGGAGATTTGAGAACAATGGTCTAAACTGCCACAGGAGACAATATGTAAATGAACTAATTCAAATATTCAAAAGGAATACCCACTGACTTGCAGAATAAGTAGTATTATTTCCATGTGTGAAAAATTATCCCATTTTTACATATAGACTAATGAAAACTTAATAAATCAGCTCAGTTGCCCTATATTTCTTTCTTTTTTAATTTATTGATTTTTTTAGAGAGAGGAAGGGAGAGAGAGAGAGAAACATTCATTTGTTGTTCCACTTATTTATGCATTCATTGGTTGATTCATGTTTATGCCCTGACTGGGGATGGAACCTGCAGCCTAGGTATGTGCCCTTGACTGGGAATCGAACCCTTCAGTGTGCAAGCTGATGCTCTAACCACTGAGCACACCAGCCAGGGCTCCTGAACCTTTTTGAAGAAACTACTGAAGGATGAACCTCATAGATAAACAGAGAAACTATGGCAAAGTGACTGATGAATGTTGAATCTCTTTTGTTGTAGAATGAAGTAAATGTGGAGGTTATAGCTACAGAACAGAATGTAAATTTTTGAAAGAAACAATGTAAGTTACAAAATGGTCCTAATACTACCCATTTTTTTAAGCTCAAATGACATCTACTTTAAGACAACATCCTTTGTGGGGAGGCAGAGATAGCTTCAAATAGCAACTTTAATACTTAGTGGTTATATTATTTTGGGCCAGTTAACTTGGCTAAATTTCATTTCTTGTCTGTAAAATAGAGATAACACTTACCTAATAAAATGTACTGTGGGACCGAGAGTTAATATAAGGGCAATAATGAAAAGTTCATTCATTCAATAGATATTTATTGGCTTCTATCACATTATCTGGCACTGTCCTAGATGCTAGGTATACAGTATGAATATAATAAACATGGAGCTCACCTTCTACTTAGGGGAAGACAGACAAATAAATAAATGAAATATATTATACGTGAAATGATAATAAGTGCTATAGAGAAAAACAAAACAGGGGACTGGTGTGACATTGCAATCTCAATTGTATCACACCTGAACGAGGTGATGGAGCAAGCCAGGTGGATTGGAAAAGAGCCCAGCAAGGTCACTGCCCTAATTCCTGGCTGTAACTGTGGTTACTGTTATTTATATCTCTTGTAATGACCCATATTAGCATTCCTGAAGCAGCAGCTCTGACTTCTACAACTTCAGACCAAGGCTTTCCAGTGGGGTACCTCCCTGGTTGCACTCTGTAACCGAACCACAAGTAGCCCTGACTGGAGCTGTTTCCTACAGAGGCCCTGGATATATATATTTTATCTAGCATGCCCTTAATAACAGCCCTTTCTCTCCACTCCTCTCCTAATTCTAACGCAGGGGCTGGATGGCTGGGCTGGAGGGAAATCTTGAACAAAACCATTCTGTACTGAACTAAGTTATCGCTCATCACACCTCCTGATACTTATCATTTTCTCCAGGCTAAATGTCTGCAACTCAAATTCTTCCCTCAAGGTGCGATACCTCCATATCTAGGCCTCTCTGCCCAATGAGTTAAGTGGTAACTTGTTTCCTGGTACCTTAGCGGTATTACTAGTATGGCGGATTCGGTCACCAGTCGTCGTCATGTTCTTATTCACTCATTAACTTATACAACAGTTGTTTAGCACCTACTATGTGTCAAACCCTGACTGATACTGGATATGCAGTGGAAAATGAAACAGATATGTTTCCTGCCTTCACTGTCTAAAAGAGTGTCTGGCCCTAACCAGTTTGACTCAGTGGATAGAGCGTCGGCCTGCGGACTGGAAGGTCCCAGGTTCGATTCCGGTCAAGTACATGTGCCTTGGTTGCGGGCACATTCCCAGTGGGGGGTGTGCAGGGGGCAGCTGATCGATGTTTCTCTCTCATCGATATTTCTGGCTCTCTATTTCTCTCCCTTCTTCTCTGTGAAGGATCAATAAAATATATTTTTAAAAAATAAAAAAAAATAAAAGAGTGTCTGTGGGTTTTTATGCAATAGCCTTTTCCTACACTTACCCTCCCAGACAAGAAACAGGTACGTTGCTTGAACTGTGTCATCTTTGCAACCTCTGTAACTTATAGGCCATGGTACTATTTAGACTTGATGATGGTATCTAATCAATGATCTTCAGCATTAACATTCTGGGGTTTTAGAATTTGTTTGATTTGTATTTAATGTACTCAATGCTATCTGACTTAAATTCATTGTATGTGATGTCTAGGGAATCCTATATGGTAGCTACGCTTTCAAAGAAAAACAAATTTAATAGCCAAGAGTAATTGAAGAGAAAATTTGAGGTTTTGTTTTTCAAAGGCATGAAAGTGGCCCAATTTATAACATAAAGCAAAACGTTCCAAATTTCTCTTTTGCTATCCATCTCTTATTTCCCTCCACATAACTGCAGCAATGTGAAATAAAGATCTCTTTTTTCTTGTTCATCCCTTAAGTCAGGTTCTATATTAGGGCCTTATGTGACTTTTATCCCCTCTTGCCCCACCTCCCCACCGCCTCTCTGCATCACCATTTATTAGGAAAGCCAACCTACGCTCTTTGGTTTATTTCTTTTCTTTTCACTTCACCCATTACTGGATTCTCTGCAACAGTGGTTCTTAAACTTCAGCATGCATCAGAACCACCTGGAAGTCTTGTTTACAACACAAGTGGCTGGGCCTCACCTTGAGAGTTTGATACGGGAGGTCTGATTTGGAGCTCAAGAAGTTACATTTCGAACAAGTTTCCAGGTAGTGCTGTTACTTCTGGCCTGGGGACCAGATTTTGAGAACCACTGCTCTACAACTGATTTTTCATATGTTAACATAAAGCTTAAGAATTTAATGAGTCATCTTCTATCACCATATTTAATATTCTGTGGATAGGGATATGTATTTGGTAGACTCTACCATAACACAAGAATAATAAAGGAAATTCTACTTATTGCTTGATTGCCTATAAGGGAGATAGTAGAGTAGGTTGGTAGGAGAGTTAGGCATGAAGCCAGGTCTTCTGGGGTTCCCTCCAGAAGAGGCAGGATTTATGGAAAACCCTGGAAAAGTTCTCCTGTGCCTCAGGTTCTTCCTTTGGAAATGAAGATATTGGAAGTAACCATCTCAGAGTTGTTGTGAGGCTCAGATGATTTAGAACATAGCCCCTGAAGAATGATTGGCGTGTGTTGTATTATTATTATTATTATTATTATTATTATTATTATTCTTAGGATGAGTGTTTTCTTCATTATCTCTTTATAACCTAAAATGAGTTCTAAAAGGTGAGCACCTCCATTATTCTCCACAAATAGCCCTGACTGGAGCTAGGAAACAGAAAGTCAGAAAGATCCCCCAGCAAGTAAAAATCTCTGCTCTTTGCATTTCACCAGTATTTTCCCAAAGAAATTATTCTCTCCCATAAGAAAAATAGTAAAGGGAAACTAATTTCAAAAGTATATTTAAATATGACTGAATAATTACTTCCTTGATCAAGATGATGAGTGAATTTTATAATCTAATATTGTTATGTCTATTTTAAAATGTATTAAAGACAAAAAAAGGCAAGGATAGGTATCATAGTGACTGTATCACACTCCAATGAGTGTCTAATATTTGCACAATACCTGTCACATAATGTTTTTAATAAGTATTTGTTGAACTATTAGAAAGAATAGAATTAAAATCACCTAAAATTAAAGATTCATAATGTCCAGAAGTTAGTGAGATTACATATACAGAAATGGGCATTGGTATACTATTATGAGATTCTTGGATAGCAATTTGGCAATAGCCACCAAATTTTAAATACTAGTATATATTTCCTTTGGCTCAGAGAGTCCAAGTGTCTATCCTGGTAAATACTTCTGTGTCCCATGAAATATATACATAGTGATGTTCATAATTAGCACTCTTTTTAATTGTGAAAATTATAACCCTAAATGTTCAGAAATAGGGGAATTGTTTAATAAATTATGAATCATCTATTTTATTGGACACTGTGTAAGAGATTAAAAAAAAGAGAGGCAGTGATACATATTGAAATAAAAATATCTTCAGATGTGTTAACATGAGAAAGTGGTAAAAGGAAAAGTATATAATGACCCATTTTGTTCACACAGCTCAAAACTACATCTATAAGAAACATATAGAAAAATGCTCAGGAAAAAATTGGAAAAATTACACACTAAATAGTTATCAGTGGTTACTTCTGGGAAGCCAAGAGGGTTAGGAAAAGAGGACCAAGGAGAACTTCCATTTTGTACACTTTGTATTCTATATTCTTCGGACTTTACACAATTGGTATTTATTGTTTACTTGTAAGATGGAAAAAAGGAAAAAAAGTAGCTTTATCAACAAATATACTTAACAACCCTTTAATAAGGATAATAGATGCTAAATATACAAGAGTAAGCTTTCACAAGCCTTAAAACATGTCTATTCTAATAAGTAGTAGTTATTTTTTAAAATTTCCAAAGTCATCATTCTTATTAAAAACTTTATTACTTGTGATGCTGTTGATTCCCAGAACATTTCCTGTAAATAGTGAAAGAGCTGAATTGGCATCTGAGTGGAAAGCACACAATACTAAAATCCTTGTAGCATTAGAGTACCTCACCCAGGGAGTTTGCCTTAGGATTACTATTATGTTGTTTTATGCTTAACCGGTAAGAGATGAGGGTGACAGTGAAAAACAAATAAAAATCCAAAAAACTCAAATAAACAAAGGACCATTACACAAAAGGAGAGAGCAAAGAAACAGTATTGTTTCCCCTTTAAATGAATGATTATACCACTGTTCAATAGGAGACAGTATTAGGTGTGGATAAGAGAAAGTGAAAGTTATTCTCAAGGCTTTCTCGGTTTCAATTTTAGGAATGTAGGGTAGTGTTTCAGTGGTTACTTCTGGGAAGTCAAGAAGGTTAGGAAAAGAGTATCAAGGATATTCCACAGCCTGGGCATGTGCCCTGACAAGGAATTGAACCATGACCTCCTGATTCACAGGTCGATGCTTAACCACTGTGCCACACTGGCCAAGCTAAAATAACTTATTTTTAAAGGAAACTTCCTATCATTTCGTAGACTGCCATAACAAAGTATCACAGACTGGGTGGCTTAATGCAACAAAAAGTTATTGCCTGACAGTTCTGGAGGTTAGATGTCTGAATCATAAATCATGAGTCACCTATTTTATTGGACTCTGTATATGTAAAAGTTAAAAAAAATGAGGGGCAGTGATATTTATTGAAATAAAATATCTCCAGGATGTGGTAAGTGACAAAGTGGTAACAGAAAAAAAAGTATATAATTATCCATTTTGTTCACACAGCTCATCTGAGTTTGCTTCCCACTCAGATGCCAGTTCAGCTCTTTTACTATTTACAGGAAATGTTCTGGGAATCAACAGCATCACACGTTAGCAGGGCCATGCTCCCCCCGGAGCCTCGAGGGGAGATTCCTTCCTTGCCTCTTCCAGCTTCTGGTAGCCCCAAGTGTTCCTCTGTTGTAGATAGCATCACTCCAATCACTGCCTCTGTTTCACATGGCTGTTTTCTTCCTGAGTGTGTCATTCTTCTCTTCTTATAAGATTACCAAACATATTGGAGTAGGGCACATCCCAATGACCTAATCTTAAATGGATTTACCAGTAGAAACCCTATTTCCAAATAAGGTCTTCACAGGTGGTTAGGACTTCAACATCTATATATTTTGCAGGGGAGGGCACAATTCAATCCAGAATAGGTGGGTTGAAGTCTAATCAGTTATTAATAACTAGAAGCCTGGTGCACAAAATTCGTGCACTCGTGTGCGGGTTGGGGGTGGGGGTGGGGGGGCGAAGGGTGGTGGTTCTCAGCCCAGCCTGTGCCCTCTTGCAATCCGGGAGCCCTCAGGGAATGTCTGACTGCTGGCTTAGGGAACAGGCCTAAGCCATTAGTTGGACATCCTTAGTGCTACTGCACTCGCCAGATATGAGCCTGGCTCAGGGCTTCTGGTTGAGCGGCACTCCCGGTGTGGGAGTGCACTGACCACCAGGAGGCAGCTCCTGTGTTGAGCGTCTGACCCCCTGGTGGTCAGTGCATGTCATAGCGACCAATCATTCCATTGATTTGCATATCAGCCTTTTATTAAATAGGATAGTTATTTACAATGTAGGAATGTTGGGTAATACTTTGATTCAGTGGGCTTTAAAGTACTTCATACAATAATCTCAACAATATCCCAGAATTACATAGGTGTCATTTCTTTTTTAAAGAAAGCAATGCAAAGTTCAGCGCTATCCGTGTGGCTCAATGTTGGTCCCCCACACTAAAGATTCTTGGGTTCAATTCCCAGTCAAAGGCACATACCTGGGTTGCAAGTTCCATCCCTAGCATGCTCAGAGTCTGTGCGGGAGACAGCCAATCAATGTGTCTCTCTCACATCAATGTTTCTCTCTCTCCCACTGTCTCTAAAAATCAATGGAAAAAATATCCTCTTGTGAGTATTAACAACAACAACAACAAAAGCAAATTTCAGGTAAACAAATTCATGGATTTTAGGTCAAGAAGACAACAAAGTTGTCGGAAATGGCAATAAAGTAAGATCACCCTAAATGCTGTTTCCTCCTTTGCTAGGAGGAAAACACTGGTTTTCCTTTTGCCCAAGTTTCATGATGTAGAGATAAAGAGGTACAGCCTCTTAAAATAACTTATTCTATATATATATATTTATTGATTTCAGAGAGGAAGGGAGAGGGAGAGATAGAACCATTAATGATGAGAGAGAGTCATTGATTGGCTGCCTCCTACAAATCCCCTCCTGGGAATCAAGCCCACAACTTGGGCATGTGCCCTGACAAGGAATTGAACCATGACCTCCTGATTCATAGGTCAATGCTTAACCACTTAGCCATACCGGCCAAGCTAAAATAACTTATTTTAAAAGGAAACTTCATGTCATTACTGTAACTGGAAATTAGTATCTCCTGCCCAATCAAGAAGGTATTGTAGGTGGTAATCTTACTTTTTAAATATGCTTTTATTGATTTTAGAGAGAGAGGAAGGGAGATAGAAACATTGATGAGAGAGAAACATCGATCTGCTTCCTCCACATCCCCTACTGAGGTTATGGGGATCGAGCCTGAAACCTGGGCATGTGCCCTGAACAGGAATTGAGCTGGAGACCTCTTGGTGCATGGGACAACACTCAACCAACTGAGCCACACCGGCCAGGGCGATGGTAATCTTAAAGTTAATATGATGTTGTTAAATTCTAGATAGATAATGTTGACAACATGAGTTTATTGAAAAGGAAGATTAGCTATGTTAGATGTTACAGACTTATTTGCTTCAACTGAGACTTTCTCCCTTAATATAAATCAGAAGGATTAAGAAAAACAGAAGAATGACTTTCTCACTCTGTCATTTAGTTCTACTTACTGTGTCAAATTCAAAATTATCTCTTGTACTACCAGGGACACATGCCCCATATTTTGGGAAATACTATAGGTAAAACTATAGGTAATACTTTAGGTATTTCCCCAAATACTCTAAGTAATTAGAGAACAGATTCACTCTTTTGACTTAATTTCTTAAATCTTAAACCACAAGAATTGAGGTGAAATAAATTTTCTTCTGAAAGTCTGTAGCATCTAACACTACTTTCTCCCTTCTTGGAAGTCTCCACTTTTTTCATTTCTATGACACTAATTATAAGACATTATCTGACTTGCAGTGTGCCTAATGTTTTACCAAAGCACTTTCACATTCACTATTTTGTAAACCAATCCTTGGGGGTTATGTATTACAGATTTAAAAAGTTGAGGGTCAGGCAAGTTAATAAAAATTATTTGAGCCTGGCTGGTGTGGCTCAGTGGTTGAACATCAACGTATGAACCAGTAGGTCACGATTCAATTCCCATTTAGGGCACATACCAGGGTTGTGGGTTCAATCCCCAGTGTGGGGTGTGCAGGAAGTAGCCAATCAATGCTTCTCATCATTGATGTTTCTCTCTCTCTCTCTCTCTCTCTCTCTCTCTCTCTCTCTCTCTCTCTCTCTCTCTCTCCCTCCCTCCCTCCCTCCCTCCCTCCTCTCTGAAATCAAGAAAAATGTATTAAAAAGTATTTTAAACACTAGGAAGAAAACCAATCTCTTTTGCCTAGAAATGTTTTCTAGACCTCTTCTCTTATTCATTGGTTCCCGTTTTACTCACTTGTAAGGGGAAAAAAGGTACAGCCTCAAAACCTTAGGAGAAAGGAGGTATCGAGGAAAAAACAAGGAGAAGGGAACAAAGGCCTAACGAAGGAGAAATTATAGACATTGGGTGTATGTAGCCAGGTAGGAACAGAAGTAAAAAATTGAGAACTGTTTCTTACAGCATTTTCTGGTCCAGCTGTGTATTTCATAGGTAAAACTGAAATACACAGTGTTTAAATGACTTATGTTTATGAGGCTTTAATATCAAATTGGAATTTTGCTTTGGTCAGTAGTATAGCTAGGGTGGAGTTACCAAGCAATTACTGTAGCTACAGCCCAGAAGATCCACAAAATTAAGTTACAGAGGAAGTAGATTGAAGTGAGCGAGAAAAGAAAACTGAACAGTGGTGAGGGGGGTGACGGTTGGGAAGAGGAGGGTGAGGGAAATTTCCTTGTAGGAAGTATCCATTTTGCTCAACGATAACTAACCTATGGGTTTGTGTAGTATCTTCAATTGTGACAAATACTTACATAGTTATGCTTGGCTTTATGATTGAAGAGAGACTTTCAAAGTTGGTGGGTAAATTGGATTTTTAAAAGGCATACATTTTCCCTGTTGTTATCTGAGAGAGTAATTTTTTTCCTTTCTTTTTACCACTGTACAATAATAGCTGTCTTTCTCTGGGTTATTTTATTGCAAGAACTTTGAACGCTGCTAGACCCAGCATAAGTAAAAAGGAGAAACACTTTCATAAGGAAGTATTTTCAAGATACCAAATACAGGAAGTTTCTTTGGGCCTTATAAGGAAGAGGAAACTAAAAAGCTATGAGGACTATTCCTGGTGCATGCTTTCTCTTTTTCTCGCTTCTGTCATTCTTTTCTCCTACAGCAAATCAGCTTTCTGTGCAACTCCATATACTTGATAAAGATGACAACCTCACAGTGGTTAACTTTAGAGCATGGCAACTTTAAGTGAAAAGAAGTCTGAACAACCGGCTTAGTCAGGTGACAACTCTTGGTGCAATCAAGGGTGTGGGGGCTGGGTCACAAATAAGAATGTAGGGGCTAGACTCCGCAGGCTACTCTGGGTGAAGGGGACACAATCTTTAATCTAAATAAGGACTCAGGAATTAATGCTCTGTAACTAACAATTATGCCAGGGGGATTTTTATATTTAAGAGTGAATCTTGGTATGAATCTATTTATTTTATTTTAAAAAATATATCTTTATTGTTGAGAGTATTACATATGTTCCCTTTCCCCTCCCCCCATTAACCCCCTCCTGCCTGCCCCTGCCCCCTGCTGAATCCTTTTACAAAGAAAAATATTTTTAGTGAGTTGTTAACTTTACCTCTGTTTCAGTTAACCAATTTTGTAAAATAGAGCATAATTATAATCAAAATTTTGCATAATGTGATTATCCTCACCTAAGGGAGGTTATTAATTCCTGGCTTACATAGGGGGACAATGGGTTTTCATGCACCAAGTTAAACTTACCTGGTCATCTCAAGGGAAGGAGGGACCTGTTTGCCAGGAACACATTTTTCTTGGGGACTATAAGGAAGGATGAGAGGATTGATACAAAGACACAGTTAGTCTGAAGTGCTGAGGAGGTTTTGGAAAAATTTTTTTGCCATATTCAACCAAACTGGTGTGTGTGTGTGTGTGTGTGTGTGTGTGTGTGTGTGTGTGTTTATTAACACATGTATGAGACCAAGTGTCCCTGGCTGCTATAGGAGTATAGCAGACAAGTATAGTGAAGAAACAACTTTATTTTCAACCAAACTTTGACATGAATAATCCTAAAATACCTCAATGATTCAAAGTAAAAAACATTGCTTGCCTGTCTCCCTGATTCATAGCCCTACCTTTGCCTTATACCACTAGACCTGGGATAAATCAGCCTCTCTTCATAGCTACTTCCTTTCTGCCTTCAGAAAAGTACATCTTCCCTATCGTGGAAAGAAACTAACCACAGGATCTACCCCAGCCCTTTGCTTGGGCCTGTTTCCCCTTTCATGGACTCTCCTATATCTTTTTTGCTCTCACATTTATGCTCCTCTTAATACTGTTTTTATTATTTCATCACTTAATGGCATAGCTTTATTTTTTCAAATCCAAATGGAGGTATTGGCATTTATCTCTATTACAACTCAGCCCTAGAATCATGCCAGCCCACAGTTATGTTAATGCAATAAACTGTGACAAATCCTTCAAGATTATGAAGAAAATTCAACATATTTCTTATACCTCCCAGCTTGGTGATATATGTAAATTGTCCCTACAACAACCATAATAGGCATTTAATAGCTGTGCTAAGGGTTTAAAAATACTTTTTTCAACTAATCTTCAAAACAACTCTTCAAGGAAGATAGTATTATCCCCATTATACTCATAAGGAAATGGAAGTTTAGAAAATCTAAATGAATTCCTTAGTGAAAGCTGTGATTCAAACCTGGGTGGGCCAGACTCTCAAGCTTAAGTTCTTTTTTTTTCCACTCTTTTTTTGTTTACTATTTTTTTTCCATTTTGTTTTATTGCTTAAAGTATTACAAAGAGTATTACATATGTCTCCTTTTTTTCTTTTCCCCCTTGACATTCCCCTGGCCTCCCCTACCCCCCAGTGTCTTGTGTCCATTGGTTATGCTTACATGCATGCATACAAGTCCTTCGGTTGATCTCTTACCCCCCCACCAAACCTCCCCAGGCTTCCCGCTGTAGTTTGACAGTCTATTCAATGCTGATCTGCCTCTGTATCTCTTTTTGTTCATCAGTTTATAATGGTCTTTATTATCCATAAATGAGTGAGATCATGTGGTATTTTTCTTTCATTGACTGGCTTATTTCACTTAGCATAATGCTCTCCAGTTCCATCCATGCTGTTGCAAATGGTAAGAGTTCCTTTTTTATAGCAGCATAGTATTCCATTGTGTAGATGTACCACAGTTTTCTAATCCATTCATCTGCTGATGGGCACTTAGGCTGTTTCCAAATCTTAGCTATGGTAAATTGTGCTGCTATGAACATAGGGATGCATATATCCTTTCTGATTGGTGTTTCTTGGGATATATTCCTAGAAGTGGGATCATTGGGTCAAATGAGAGTTCCATTTTTAACTTTTTGAGGAAACTCCATACTGTCTTCCATAGTGGCAAGCTTAAGTTCTTGAATCCTTTACCCCAGATTTTCAACCTTGGCTTTTTATCAAAACTACTTACGAACTTTCTTTTTTTTTTTTTTAATATATTTTATTGATTTTTCACAGAGAGGAAGGGAGAGAGATAGAAAGTTAGAAACATCGATGAGAGAGAAACATCGATCAGCTGCCTCCTGCACATCTCCCACTGGGGATGTGCCCGCAACCCAGGTACATGCCCTTGACCGGAATCGAACCTGGGACCTTTCAGTCCGCAGGCCGACGCTCTATCCACTGAGCCAAACCGGTTTCGGCACGAACTTTCTTTTTTTAAAAAACTTTTTTTTTTCTTTTTCACAATATACAAAATAAATCTATTAGCAGATTGTAGATACAGAATAATTAGCCATTTACATGCAATAAACATTAATATTTCAAGAAAAAATATTTTAAATATAATATTACCGAAACTGCACTAATATAGTATAATATCACAAAAGTTGTAGGAAATATTAAAAATCTGCAAATGACAGAATTATTTCTATAATGTTCTAAAATATTTTTTTTCCTCTGGCTCTATTTTTGTTCATCAGTTTATGTTGTTCATTATATTCTGAAAATGAGTGAGAACATATTTATTTTTCTCCAACTGGCTTATTTCACTTAACATAATGCTCTCCAGGCCCATTCATGCTGTTGCAAATGGTAAGAGTTCCTTCTTTTTATAACAGCGTAGTATTCCATTGTGTAGATGTACCACAGTTGTTTTTTTTAAAATATATTTTATTGATTTTTTACAGAGAGGAAGGGAGAGAGATAGAGAGCTAGAAACATTGATGAGAGAGAAACATCAATCAGCTGCCTCCTGCACACCCCCCACTGGGGATGTGCCCGCAACCCAGGTACATGCCCTTGACCGGAATCGAACCGGGGACCTTTCAGTCCGCAGGCCGACGCTCTATCCACTGAGCCAAACCGGTTTCGGCCACAGTTTTTTAAATCCATTCATCTGCTGATGGGCACTTAGACTAAAACTACCTAAGAACTTTCAAAAAAGGTAGAAGCCAAGGTTCTGGCTCAAACATATGATCACAGGTTATTTATTTATGTATGTATGTATGTATGTATGTATGTGTGTGTGTGTTTAAATCACCTGAGGATATGTTTATTAATTTTAAAGAGAAGGGAAGGGAGAGATAGAGATAGAAATAGAAGTTGGGATAGAGGGGGGGTGGAGAGAGAGAAACATTGATGTGTGAGGGAAACATGGATTGCTTGCTTCCTGTACACACTTTGACTAGGGATTGAACAGCTGAAACCTAGGCATGTGTCCTGATTAGGAATTGAACCTGTACCTTTTTGGTGTATGGGATGCCACCCCAACCAACTGAGCCACTTGGCCAGGGCTGGTCACAGTTTTTTTGTAGGCATGGGTGTGGGGAAGGGCAGTCAAGCACCATTGCTGCCAGGTCCTGCTGCAGTGGAAGGGCAGAATTTTGCTGCATACACTACATACTTCCCCATAGTTGACAATTAATTACCTGCTAATTTTTATTTTTAGAAATGGGCCATACAATCAGTTTTGAATCTAAATGTGTTGTCATTCAACCCACATTTCTTGTTTCTCCATATTGTGTAAAAGAAGGTTGTGAAAGACTTGGTCAATTTTTTTATTGTACTCTTTTGTCTTTATCAAAGAATAGAGCAGACTTTCTGAAATGTTTGCCCTGGGAGAAAATTTCTAGCTACTAGGGATCATGTAAAGAGCTAAAAAATTCTCTACAAGTGAAAAGAGCTAAACCTTCCAGGGCAGTATTAGCTTAAAGTCCTTATATTTTAGTGAGAAGAGAGGCTTTCACTCTCTGAATGACAGACACTAAGCAAGTAATTTCATCGCTCTGCATAGGTGTATTGATCTCTCAATTGGCTAAGACTATGAATATATATTTCCCTTGTCCACCTGTCTTCCAATCCAAATCTCTAATATAAGAAATAATCCATTTCCCCACAAGAAGCCCTTAATACATATTCACTAGTGCCAAATGGCTTTTTCTTGCAAACAGGCAGTGGACAGTAACAGATACCATGCCTGGTTGAATAAATACATCATTGCAAAATACAGAAACATCACTTATCTACAATGAATGTATCTGCACTTTTTCAGAGTTCTAAAACAGACATTTTTTTTTCCTCTCACAAAAGAGAATGTTTCTATTTCCACAGCTCAGATGCTTTTCATTTTAACCCTGACATTAAAGCCACATTCAGCACTTTATCTTCTTTTGTGTGGGCCTGTGTTCTAGTTTCTACTACAGTCACAGTTTTTGTTGCAGGAAAAGAGAACTCTCATGATGGTTGCTGCTTATAATTTCAGCCTTAATAGTCTAAGCAGATTTTAGCTCTGCCGTTTGATTCACAACTTACATTTCCTTTTTTTTTAAGAAATGAAAAAAGGGACTCTGCAGCATATTTTGTGTGTAAGACAGTAGCCATATGAACAGGGTTTCCAGACCCAATTCTATCATGGCTCCTCTCATACCAACAAACAGTTCTTGCTCAGACACCAGCTGGGGGTCCAAGAATTCAGCTTAATTCTGACACTATCTACCGGGAGCATCAGATTCCACAGGGTAAGGGGTGAGACCTACAACCCCCCCCCCCCCACGCCCCGCCCCCCCCCCCCCCCCCCCACACACACACACACTTTAGGTGCCAACAGCAAGCCCAGGCTCTTATCTGTGCCTCTGACCAACTGACTATAGATTGGAGGTTCCAAAGACCATCCAATTTAGAATGCTAATCTCAAGTTGTTACTTATACTTCTGACTGACTGACTATATATCAGAGATTCCCACAACCCCCTCCTTGGGCTTGATTAATTTGCTAGAATGGCTCACAGAACTCAGAGAAACATTTTACTGACTAGATTATCAGTTTATTAGAAAAGGATATGAAAGACTACAACCAGATGAAGAGACACCTAGGGCAAGGTCCTGAACAAAGGAGCTCCTGCCCGTGTGGAGCTTGGGGCCCCTACAAGGCAGCACTGGCATGGAAGTAGTCTAGTTCCCCAGCCTGAGAGTTCTCTGAAAAAGGAAAAGCTGTCTTCCTGGGTTTTTATGGAGGCTTCATTACACAGTCATGATTGACTGAGTCATTGACCACTGGCACTGAATTTAATTTCCAGCTCCTTTCCCTTATCCCAAAATGGGGTAGATGGGACTCAAAGTTACCTCTAATCATTTGTTTGGTTCTCTTGGCAACCAGATCCAACCCCTGGTTTGGGTCCAAAAGTCACCTTATTAATATAACAAAAGATACCTTGATCACTCTCGACACTTAGGAAATTCCAAGGGTTTGGGGGAGCTGTGGATGATAAACACCGAATATTGTATAAATCACAATAGTGCAGCATAGGAATGCAATTCCCCTATAATCTCTTTCTTTTATGAGAAAAAAAGGACCTTAGTTCATTATTTACTTTAAAGAAGTCAGTGTGAATACAAGTCATTTTCTCTCCTGCTATCATTTGCTCAAAGACCTTTTGCAATGGGTTTTATGTAAGAAGAAATGCAGGAGTTGCTGTGGTGAGGTTTATTTCAAGAAACCATTAAATACAAGCTAAACCTGAATGGCAGCATCATTTGCGTATGGGGAAACAGGGTCTATAAATGCATCAATTCCTTCAACTTGACAGAAAAGAAAAGGGCTAATAATAAGTGAAAAAGGCCCTACACAGTTGCTTAAAGGCTACTTCTTTGGCCTCACCTCTTACCACTGCCCCCTCCACACTGTCCTCCAGTCACAGTGACCTCTTTCCTGGTCCTTGCTTGCCAAGCACATTCCCTTCTGGGGGTCTTTGCCTCTTTGCTAGCCCTTCTGCCTGGAACGCTTTTCCAAGATAATCACAGGACTGGCCTGTTCTCATGCCTCAGATCTCTGCGGGAATGTCAGTTACTCTGGGAGGTCTTTCCTGACCACCGTCACTGAAATAGCACACAGACTGCTCACTTTCTACTCCTTCACTTTGCAGTATTATTATTATTTTTAGTGGCAATTATACACTTGCACATTATACATTTAAGGCATTTTTTTGGGTCACTATATCAGAATACTAGCTTCAGCACGCAAGGCATATGCAGTTAATTAGTATTCACATAGCACCCCCTGGGGAACCTAGTAGGTGCTCTGTAAATATTTGTTGAATGCATGAAGGAAGCTCTTTGTGACGGTGGAAGTTGTTTCTACTCAATCGCCCAGGCCTCGTGGTCAGTCTGCAGGCAGCTGGGAGCTTCACCCCACCCGCACTGCTACCCAGCAGAGGTACGAATTGGAGTCAGGCCCTCGGGATTGCACTGGCGAGAAACGGCGTGGCTGAGCACGCTGCGCCAAACCCCCGGCGCCACTTCCCCTCGGTCCTGAGGCCAAGACCGGGGAAGCGCAGGTCTGCAGCACCCGGAACGTGGAAGCAGAGGCAGAAAGAAGACAACAGTGCGCGGGCGGGGAAAGTCTGCGCGGTGCCGGGCTGCGCGCAGGCGGTGCCTTCCCGGTCCGGCTGACTCATTCCCAGCCGCCTCCGCTGCGGTCGCGGCCACACACACGCCCATCTTGGGGAGGGCCGTCCCGAGAGCCCCCACCGCCAGCTCAGCTTCTCCGCCCGCTCGGGCCCAGGGGCCTTCCCGGGAATCTCCGCGCGCGCCACGGGAGGCCTCGGCCCCGCGGCGCGCGCGCACCGGGAGACGCGCGGCCTCCGGGGAGCGGCGCACGCGCAGTGCAGGCGCGCGCCCCCGGCCCCGCGCGCGCCCCCGGCCGGGCTCCTGCCCGCCCCCGCCCCCGCCCCCGCCCCCGCCCGGCTCCGGCCCGGCCTCAGTCCGCGGCTAGTCGGCTGCCTGACCGAAGGCCCTGGATCCGAGTGTCGCCTGCGGTTCTGAAGACACCGGGTGGCCCGGGGGAGGGTGGGGACGACGGCGGTGCCGGGCTTCCCGGCTGCCGTTGCTGAGTGGTGTGGGTGCAGGAAGTAGAGGCAGAGGAGCCGAGGGGGGCAGCCGCGCCTGCAGCTAACGGCCTCCCGGGGCGCTGACCGCTGGGCAGGCGAACCGCTCGCTCCGGAGTTCGCGCCGCCGCCTCCGCTGCCCGGCTGTGGGGCCCGGACTTAGAGCTGGTGCCGCGGCGCAGGGAGAGGCCGGGTCCTCGCCGCCGAGGGATGTGAGCGGGAGCCGCAGTCGCTCGGGAGGGATCCGGAGGTCCCAGCCTGGCGGACGCTCGGACCCGAAGCCGTGCCCGCTGCGGGGGCTTCGCAGACCTCGGCCGGCCGGAGGCGCCCGGTAGGAGCAGGCTGGGGTCTGGGGGCGCGTCCTCGTCGCCCGGTCCGAGCAGCGGGTGGGTGTCATTGCCGTCTGCTCCCCGGGTGGGGGACAGCCCTAGTCTCTCCACCAATCCTCCCACCTCCCGGTCCCCGCTTCCCTCCCACCGCTTGTGGCAGTAAACTTGACAGCACGGAAAACCGTCCTCTTGGGGAAACGACGGAGTGTTTTGCTGTTGCTCTTTGCATCCATGTGCGCCCGATCCCCACCGCCCACTACCCCTCTTTAAAATCTTCCAGACACCCAAACAGCCTAGAGAAGAAACGAGCATTTCCCCTGGATTTCTGCGGTAGTAACTTCTTCTTTTCTTTTCTTTTTTTTTTTAGGTTTCAGAAACAGGCAAGGGAACAAGATGTGAACTGTTTTCCTTCTGCAGAACAAGAGGCCCTTCCTCCCTTCCCGCGAAGGTGGGTATGCGATCTTGGCTGCTGGAAAGGTGAGGGTGTCGCGAGCCGCGCGCGAGTGCGAGGGTAGGAAGGTGGGGAGCGTGTGTAGACCGGCAGGGTCGTGGCTTCTTGCTCCTCTGAAAATGGCAGAGCTGAACTTTTAACGTTGGTCTGGGAGGGTATGTTGGGGAAGGGGGGCGGGAGGGGGGTTGTTTATTGTTGTTCTGGGATCCTTTAAGAAGCATTCATTGTTTCTTTCTCCGCTGACTATACAAATAAACGTGGCTTTGCAGAAAAAAAACAACACATTGTCAATTACTCTTTCTCTTCGAGCAGCCAGAGAGTCTTGATCTTTCAAAGAGGAACATTTTCTAGGACTGAGAGATACCTATTGAGAGATCACGTTAGCCGTTCTTGCTGGGGTTTCTGCTGTCACATTGAATGCTTCCTGTGATGGTTTTATCTGCCTAAGTTTGCTGTGTCGGTTGAATTTACCTCGTTTGCTTTCCGGTGGTTATTAATCTGACAGGAGAAACTCTTTTCTTTCTTTCTGAATGAAGCAGCTAAGGCGTGCCATGCATAGTGGGAAGGAGAAATGTGGAGAAGGAAACAAGAAGTGGGAATAAGAGAGGTGACGATTGCTTTTGGTTTCATAATAGATTTGTGTTACTGAGTTGTTGGGCTACTGCAAATATTCTGATATCACACCCAGCAGACTTGAAGGTGGATAATCAACCTTTGGTCTCCCTCTCCCCACTCTCTTCACCTTTTTACCACTTAAAGTGCAAGAATCATTTGCTTGTATACGTACATATGTGTTAGTGTATAACAAACATATCTGCAAACTGGATGTGTCCAACACTTGCCTTAATAGTACATGTATTTACCTGTATAGGAAAGTTCCACTATATAAGCATATGATGCTTGTTTTTGCTCTAGTAGAATGACCTGTGTTTGGAGTTTATAGTGTTTTTTTTTTTAGAGGCTATTTATGGAATAGTACGGGGGATATTGAAGGACCATTGTTTGATTTGAGACAGTGTCTCAGGTATGGGATGGGAACTGATATCTTTTCTCTACCGTCACCTGGCCGTATTGCTGAAAGATGGCAGAATAGGAAACAGCGTTGGCTTTGAAGTCAGGTCTGAGTTGAATCCTGGTGTTGTGTTACTTAAAATATCATTGAGCTTCACTTTTCTTATGGTTGTTGTGAAGATTGAATAAGAATATGTATGCAAAGTAGAACATTGCTTGGTTACTATAAAAGTCTTGGCTGCTATCATGGCTGGACAGGCCAAGGAGACTCAGGGAAGGACAGAATGACTCTGCATAAGGTGATCTGCCAGTGACCAGTATTGTTTCCTCTTTAGTAAAAGGACAAAAAGGACTTTTGGGTCTTACTGGTATAGGGATTTTATAATCTCTTTATGGAAAGATTGTACTCATCTCCTTGACACCCCCTCCCACATTGTGCTGTCCCCACCAGCTATGTGCTGCCCTCTTGTGGTTAATTATGCTAAGAACTTTCTTTTGCTCCTCCCACATTGCATTTTTTTGGTCTCTTTTTAGGCCCCTTCCCTTTGCTCCCAGTTTCCCAAATTGTGCGTTGAGTGAGGTGCCCCACAGTACCAGTGAACTCAGGCCTGAACTATTTGTTTGAGGTAGTTCATAGTTTTAACATTAAATTAACACATTCCTTTCTACAATGCCATGTCTTTGCAAAGTTGTGTTTTTAGAGGTCGCTGTGATAAAAAGCAAATAGTGCATGAAAATTAATGATACAGGCAAGGAGAATGTGATGTCCGATTTAATTCCAAGGTTTGAGAAGTTGTACAGTGCCCAACACTAAGGTTTAAGGACATTAATACTTAGGTGGCTTGAACCTACCTACCTGCTTAAGCATTTCCTTTGGCCTAGGGCTCCTATGAAAAAATTACTGAGACTGAGGACTCCCTAACTGGAGAAAGTGTGAGAACCTCTGCTTTATCTTTTGGTTGGCTCTTCTGATTTAAAAATTTTTTAGTTAATGGAAAAACTGCATTTTTAAAATGTTGGTCACTAATGGATCCCCTCTCCACCAAAATTATTGATACCATTATTGATACAAGGCTAGTGTCAACTGATCATGGCTTAATATAGTTCCTTTCCTATTCATTATCTTCATAGCTTCTGCTCATTTCTTTCATTTTAAAACTAATCTTGTTGCCCATTTGTCATTCTAGTCATAGTACTGGTTTTCTAGTATATTTGATCATCTCCTCATACTCGACATCCCTCAAATGAAAATTATTATTTTATATCCTTTTGTGATTTCCTTCTCTCCTGGTTATATAGGTTTTAAATTAGGGATCATTTTAAAACTATCTCTTTCATATTAACCCATTCAACATTTCCTGTCCATATTTCTTTGTCCCTCTGCTCTGCTTCCCTCACTTTACCACCTGAATCCCAGGACTCATTTCCTCAGCCTAGAATATTGAAAGTCATAGCAACCTCCCAGAATCCAGCATCTCTTCCTTCTAGTTATCTTTAATAAAAATGTCACTATAGCTCTAGCCAGTTGCTCGTGGTTAGAGCGTCAGCCTTTGGACTGAAGGGTGCCAGGTTCAATTCCAGTCAAGGACATGTACTTCAGTTGTAGGCTTGACCCCCAGTCCCCGTCCGGGTATGTGTCTCTCTCACATCGATGTTTCTTTCTCTCTGTCTCTCCCCCTCCCTTCCATTCTCTCTCTCTAAAAAAAAAAAAAAAAAAAAAAAAAAAAAAAAGAAAGAAAAAATATCCTTTGGTGAGAAGTAACAAAAAATAAAAATATCACTCTATTACTCCTTATTGTTGTTGTTCTCTTGCCCCATATCTTCACTAGCTTCCCACTTTATACCTATTAAATTTAAGTTCCTTTTTCTTGCTTTCAAGATACTCTATCATCATTCCTTACCCTATTTATTCAGTGTTTTGTCTAAGGACCCTCTGTAAGCATTCTCTGCTATTGACTTGCAAGCTGCTTTTCACACTTTCTAATAGCAGCTGTGCTTATTTCCAACTTTTAACTTTCATTCACTTTTTTCATACTTTTTCCACCAAGGCCCAGTTCTGTATCCTATTGCACTGCTTACTAGACATGGAATAATTGAGCAGGGCTTCAGTCTCCTCATCTGAAAAATGAGGAGAATTATAGTATTTTTTCCTTAGGGTTGTAGTGAAAATTGAGTTAATACATGAAAAGTTCTCAAGACCAGTGCCTGGCACATTAAGCACACCTTCAGTTTTAGGAATTATTATAATGATTTACCACTCCTATTATTACTACTATTATTATCACTGTACTTCCAGTTAAAATTCTCTCATTTGTGAAACTGTTTCACTAAATATGCTTTTCCCCTTCACTGTATTTCTATAATTTCTATTTTTGCATAGTTTACTTGTATACCATGTGTTGGTTGTTTGATAGTTATTTCCCTAGAGTAGTAATGGCGAACCTATGACACGCGTGTCAGAGGTGACACACGAACTCATTTTTTTGGTTGATTTTTCTTTGTTAAATGGCATTTAAATATATAAAATAAATATCAAAAATATAAATCTTTGTTTTACTGTGGTTGCAAATATCAAAGAATTTCTCTATGTGACACGGCACCAGAGTTAAGTTAGAGTTTTTCAAAATGCTGACACACCAAGCTCAAAAGATTCGCCATCACTGCCCTAGAGTTAACCATATTTTTTCAGATCGATAGTGTGTGCTTTGATGAACAATACCTAGAATTAAACCAGCACATTCACAGCCCAACCAGTGTGGCTCAGTGGTTGAGCGTTGACCTATAAGCCTGGAGGTCCCAGGTTCGATTCCTGGTCAGGGCACATGCTTAGGTCACAAGCTCGATCCCCATTGGGAGAGAGAGAGAGAGATAGAAACATCAATGATGAAAGAGAATCATTGATCAGCTGCCTCCGTCACCCCCCCACTAGGGACCGAGCCTGCAACCCAGGCATGTGCCCTTGACCAGAATCGAACCTGGGACTCTTCAGTCCACAGGCTGACTCTCTATCCACTGAGCCAAACCAGCTAGGGCCAATAAAAATATATTTTTTTAAAAAGCACAGAGTGCTAAGCACATGGGGAGCATTCAGTAAATGCTGTGTATTAAAAAGGAACTTTAGTCAGTCACCAAATATTTATTAATACTTACAATGTAAAAGGTACATTGCTAAGTCCAAAAGACTTGATTGAAATGAAGTATTGTATGGAGAGTAGTAAGAAATCTGGTTGAAAATGTAAGTTGGAATTAGATTATGGATGCCTTTAAGAGCTGGGATGAGAAGAATGTACTAGTACTTGTATCTCTAGGTAACAGAGAAATTTTTAAAATTTTGGATTGAGAAAGAGCTTGCTAAAAGAAGTATTTTAGGAAAATCAGGGAGGCTGCAATGTGAGGCATAGTATGTGTTGAAGTGATATGTGAGAAGTGATAGAGTAGGAAAATAATCTAGGCCTGAAGTAATGAGGATTTGCACTTAGTGGGGGTAAAGACAGAGATGTCACACAAGATTTCATTATAGATTGTATAGGAAAGGAAGATGTGGGGCGGGGTTAAGGGAGGCAGGGAGGAAGAAGAGTAATCAAAGATGACTTTGAGATTTTGATCTTCTGTGACAGAGGAAATGAAGTGTTGCAACTGTAAGACATCTGGGCCACAATATATACATTTTGTGCGTTAAGAATATGAGAACCAGAGAGATTTAAGTGTGTCTAAAATTACTCAGCTAGTTAGTGACAAAGAAATAACTAGAATTTTATTAATGGCAGTATTGACAGAAATAGGTGTGAAAGTATTAGTAGATGGTTGAGAAGTTACAGATATAAGCTGGGCTTATATTTTGGATATGTTGAGTTTGAGATGACAGTGAGATAGTCAAGTGAAAATAGATAGCCAGACAGTGGGACATATAACTAGAACTTGGTAGAAAAATTTAAGGCTGGGATTGTAGTGCTCAGAGTAAAGAGCTAGACCTAAAATTGAGTCTTGGGAATTGCTTGTAATTAGAGAACTGGCAAAGGAGATGAAGAAGGAGCAGTTAATATGAGAAGTAAGGGGATAGGTAGTTTAAGAAGGTGAGAATGATTAAAAATGTTGATTGTTGTTGATTATTGGCAACAAATGAGAAGAATCAGAACTGAAATAAGGTCTTAAAAATGTGTGCTAGTATTTTACCTGGCATGAAATCTAGAAAAGCAGAATATAGAAGAAATTGTTTATAGTTTCCTCATGCAGAAATAACTGCTATTAATATTTTGTTCTTTCTAGTATGACAGATGATCTTTGGATTTGACAATTGGCTGAACAATGGAGACTTCTATCCAAAACTCTTATCACTGGGACTAATGATGAGAATTTTGGGCATAATAAAGACTGGGAGGTATTTTCTACAGAGTGTTTGTCATTTTTCTGTGTCCTTTCATTTCACACAACATAGGTATTGCTATTCCTTGTGGACATTAGCCCTGCATTTGTATTATTTGAGTAAGTAGACATTCAATGATTAGCATTATACATTTAGTGATCCAGTAGTTAGAAAGTGATTTCTGGGTGCTATTGTACTGGTAAAATTTGAATAAAACACTAATGGATGAGTTTCTAAAAGGAAGAGGAATTTACCCTGGCTGGTGTGTCTCAGTTGGTTGGAGTGTTATCTGTACAAGGTTCGATTTCCAGTCAGGACACATGCCCGAGTTGTGTCTTGATCCCCAATAAGGGCATGAATGGGAGATAACTGATCAATGTTTCTTCCTCATGTTGTTTCTTCCTCTCTCTCCCTTTCTTCCTCTATTTATTTTTTATTTTTAAATATTTTTATTGATTTCAGAGAGGAAGGGAAAGGGAGAGAGAGAGAGAAAAACATCATTGATGAGAGAGAATCATTAATCAGCTGCCTCCTGCACGCCCCCCACTGGGGATTGAGCCCACAACCCAGGCATGTGCCCTTGACTGGAATCGAACCTGGGACCCTTCAGTCCTCAGGCTGACGTCCTATCCACTGAGCCAAACCAGCCAGGGCTCTTCCTCTCTTTATAAAAAAAAATCAATAAAAAGCATATCCTTGGGTGAGGAAAAAAGTTAAAAAAAATAAAAAGAAGAGAACTTCTTGATAGATAACTTAAAACTGAAGTTAGCATGATTGAAAGTATTCAGTTTTGGAGACTGAAAGCATTATCTATTTTTGAAGCCCGTGTGGTATAGCTAACAGAGGTGAACTAGGTTGGGATAGTCCATGGGCTATTTGTTTTGCTTGAATGCTTATTTGGATTTCCCCAAGGACATCTTTCAGCCTTATTTTTTGATATCAGTCCTTGTGGATAAGGTATTCATTGTTGCTTATTAAATTATCTTAGTTTAATAAATTCTGACTATGAAATATAATGCCACTAGGCAATATTTTTGTAATATGCGAGGTAATGAGATGTTTTGGGAATCGGAATTAGGGACTGACTTTCCTGTCAGCATGGTGTATGATTTTGAGCCAGACCCATAATCATTGAGTCTTCTATTTTCCTTATTTAGATAATGAAGAATGGACTAAATATTTTTTTAAACTTTATTTTAAAAGGGTGGAATCATGTAGTAAAATGTGTATAAATTTCACAACAGTGTCCTCTGGTGTTTACCTCTCTATTTCTAAATAACAATCTACCATCAGTATCCCCCCCTACCTCATTCTGTGTCTGTACCTATACTCTGCCTTTTTCCCCTTTGCAATGAATGAACTGCTCAGTGCCACATCTAAGGCTTCTCCATCTACTTGTATAGAGGAATCCATCTCCGTTTGCCTCCAAGGACTTTGCCATTCTACCTCTCCCTCTTTTTCTTATATCCTCATTTTTTTCTCTCTACTAGATCATTTCAATCAGTATGTAGTCTGGTTGCTATTGCTGCATGACATAACTACCCCAAAACTTGCTAATGTAAAACAACTATTTTGTTAGACTCACAGATATTATGGGTCAGTAATTCAGATTGGGCATACCAACGATGGTTTGTTTCTACTCCACAATGTCTAGGACAGTGATGGTGAACCTTTTGAGCTCGGCGTGTCAGCATTTTAAAAACCCTGACTTAACTCTGGTGTCATGTCACATATAGAAATTTTTTGATAATTGCAACCATAGTAAAGCAAAGACTTATATTTTTGATTTTTTTTATATATTTAAATGCCATTTAACAAAGAAAAATCAACCAAAAAAATGAGTTTGTGTGTCACCTCTGACACGCATGTCATAGGTTCACCATCACTGGTCTAGGACTTCAGATGGGAAGACTCTTTGACTGGGGGTAACCTGAAGGTGGGGACTGGAATCATTTGGAGGTATCTTCACTCATATGACTGATAGTTGGTGCTGGCAGTTAACCAAGATCTCAGCTGGGGCTGTTAATGAGCATTTACATGTGCCCTGGACCTCCTTACAACATGGAGGCCTCAAGATAGTTGACTTTCTTGATAAGTCAGGATTTACTTTTTTTTTTTTTTAATTGATTTTTTACAGAGAGGAAGGGAGAGGGATAGAGAGTTAGAAACATCGATGAGAGAGAAACATCGATCAGCTGCCTCCTGCACACTCCCTACTGGGGATGTGCCTGCAACCAAGGTACATGCCCTTGACCGGAATCGAACGTGGGACCCTTTGGTCCGCAGGCCGACGCTCTATCCACTGAGCCAAACCGGTTGGTGAGTCAGGATTTAAAAGCTAGTGTTTTGGTGAACATAGTGATGGAGGGAGGGGTCTGAGGATTCGACTCCACTTATTAATAGGGGGTGGCAAGGTCACATTGTAGAAGAAAACATGTGGAATGGGAGATATTGCTATGGCCGTCTCTAGACAATACTATTGCCATAGTTTGCCCTTTTGCCACACTACACATCCCTTCCACACCGAAAACATGCAAAATATACTAACCTCCTCCTCAGAGACCTCTAATTCACATCCCTTTATGACTTCAGCTCAAAATCTAGTATGTCATCATCCAAATCAGGTCCAGATACAGATCAGGTTCCTTTGGTATGGTTTCTTGAGAATGATTGCTCTTTACTTGTCTGTGAAGAGACAAGTAATATGTCCCCACATAATTACCATATGAGATTAGAAAGGCACATGTTAACCACAGTACACTTTCTTGTTCAAAAAGAGAGACGAGGGAGGCACACAGCAGTCTATAGCAATTCTAAAACATGGCTGGGTGCACATTGGCAGTTTCTTGATTGGAGCTCAGTCCTACTTCCTAGTTCTTAGTGTGCCATGGCCGCTTCTTTTGGTCTTTGGTCTCACCTTCTGAATCATTCTTTTTTCCCCCAGAAGAATTTATCTGTGTTTGCAGCTGAGTAATCTTCTGAGTTTGCTTTATGCCTATAGTGTGGTTTAGGGTCCAAAGCCTCCTTTTATTTTATATAGTTACTGTCCCTTTCATTCTAAGCTAATATAACTTCTTTAAAAATTTTGTGTACTGGCTGTGTATTAATTGACTCCATCAGACAAAAGCTATACCCACAAATCTCTTACAGCAATCTTTTTCCTATTTTCGGCTTCCTGTGAGGCTGCTGTGGAACAGCACTCTTACGATTCTTGGATAATTTTGTGTCTGAGAGAATCTATGAGGTACTGACTTAGATCTTGCTGAGGTTTTAACAATGAATCTTACAGTCCCAGTCTAAATGGATCTTTCCCCTGAGATCTTTTTTTACTTCAAGAACACTTTGCTGGCTGAAAAGACTGTTCTGAGTCCTTTACATTTCTTGAAATTCCATTCAAAAAGTGAATAGCTCATTCTTTAGTTCATCTCTCTCTGCTCTCTTAATTATAAAGGCAGCTAGAAGAAGCCAGCTGCTTCTTCAACATTCATTAAGTACAGTTGACCCTTGATCAACACTGGTTTGAAATGGGTGGGTCCACTTATAGGTAGATTTTTTTCAATAAATATATCAAATTTTTGGAGATATGTGGTAATTTGAAAAACTTGCAGAAGAACTGTGTAGCTTAGAAATATTGAATAAATTAAGAAAAAGTTAGGTATGTCATGAATGCACAAATATATGTAGATACTATCTTATCATTTTATGATATTAATGAAGTATACACAAATCTATTATAAAAACTTAAAATTTATCAAAACTTGGGCACACAAACACAGCCTGTACATGGCACCATTTGTTGCTGAAATAAATGTAAATAAAAGAAAGACACAGTATTAAATTATAACTGCATAAGATTAACTGTAGTACATACTGTACTACTCTAATAATTTCATAATCACCTCTTGTTGCTATTGCAGTGAGCTCAAGTGTTGTATCTGCTTAGAATGCTGTGACACTAATTATCTGCATGTGAGCAGTTCATCTCTCCAGTAAATTGAGTATCGCAAAGTGATCTCTTGTGGTTCTTGCCTATTTTTCATTGTTTACTGCAATACTGTGAACCTTGAATAACACTGGGGGACCCATACAAAGTGCCATGTTGGAAATACTCCTCACAACAAGTTGACTTGCTTGACATGTACCAGATTGAAGTATGCAGCTACAGTTGACCATCATTTCAAGAAAAATGAATCCAGCATAAGGACCACTATAAAAAAAAGAAAACGTTTGTGAAGCTATCACTGAAGCTACGCTAGCAGGTGTGAAAACCATGTACTTTTTGCTAACTACTGTTTTATCTCATATAGAAAATGTACCTTTTATGTGAGTGCAGGCTTGTTATAAGAAAGACATAACTATGAACTGTAATATAATTCCAAAAAATGTTAAGTCATCATATGAAAACTTAAAGCAAAATTAAGGTGAAGAATCTAATGCTGGAGAATTTAAGGCCAGCAAAGGAAGGTTTTGATAATTTTAGAAAGAGATTTGGTGTAAAAAATGTCAAGATAACAGGAGAAAGAGCTTCTGCCGAATAAGAAGCAGCAAACGAGTTCTGGATGTTATTAAAGTTGTTGAGGAGAAGGATATCTGCCTGAACAGGTTTTTAATACAGACAAAAGTGCCCTATTCTGGAAAATGCCAAAGGACTATTAGTTACGGAAGGGAAATGAGCACCAGGCTTTCAGGCAAGGGTAGGCTAACTCTACTGTTTTGTGCAATGCAGTCAGGTTTATGACCAGGACTGCCCCTATCTATAAAGCTGCTAACCCTGGAGCCTCGAAGAGAAAAGAAAATATCAGCTGCCAGTCTTTTGGTTGTACAAGAAAACCTGGACAACAAGAACCCTTTTTCTGGATTGGTTTTTTGGATGCTTTGTTCCTAAAGTCAGTACCTTGCTAGTAAGAGTTCTTATGGTACTGGACAATGCCCTTGGTCACCTAGAACCTTATGAATTCAACACCAAAGGCATCGAAATGGTCCATTTGCCCTCAACCACATTGTTTCTAATTCAGCCTGATTAAGGGGTCAGAAGGACTTTTAAGGTTCACTACAAATGAGTATTATGGAAAGGATTGTCAACACTATGGAAGAGAACCCTGATAGAACATCATGAAAGTTTGGAAGGATTATACGTCATTGAAGATGCCATCGTTGTTATAGAAAAAACTGTAAAAGTCATCAAGCTGAAATAATAAATTTTTGCTGGAGAAACTCTGTCCAGATGTTGTTCATGAATTCATAGGATTTATGGCAGAGCCAAAGAAGAAAATCATGAGACTGTGGATATGGCAAAAAGGGGGCAGGGTGATGGGTTTTAAGATATGGATCTTGGAAAAATACAAGAGCTAATAGGCACCACACTAGAGGAATTAACAGAAGATGACTTGATGTAGATGATGCTTTAGAACCAGTGCCATATGATGAGAAAGAAGATGTAGAAGAAGCAGTGCCAGAAAATAAGTTGACATTAGACAATCTAACAGAAGGGTTCTGATAATTCATGACTGCTTTTGACTTATTTTACGACATGGATCTTTCTAAGATACGGGCACTGAAACTAAAGCAAATGGTAGAAAAAAAATTGGTACCTTGTAGAAACATTTTTAAAGAAATGAAAAAGCAAAAAAGTCAGACAAATTATGATGTATTTCTGTAAAGTTACATCGAGGGTGCCTGCCTCTCCAGTCTCCCTTTCCACATCCTCCACATATTCTCCCTCTGCCACCCCTGTGACAGCAAGACCAGCGGTTCCTCTTTCTCCTCCTTCTCCTGCTCAGTGTGAAGACGAGGATGAAGATTTTGATGATGATTCACTGCCACTTAATGATAATCCACTGCCACTTAATGAATAGTAAATAACCATCAGACGATGTAATCTTACTGTATTGATAAAGACAGTGCTATAAATGTATTTTCTTAACATTTTCTTTTCTCTGGTTTACATTACTATAAGAATAAAGTATATAAAACTTACATAAAAATATGTGTTAATCAACTATATTGTTGGTAAGGCTTCTGGACAAACGGTAGGCTATTAATAGTTAAGTTTTTGGGGATTCCAAACTTAAATGCAGATTTTTGACTGCACAGGGATCAGCACCCTAATTCCTGTGTTGTTTAGAGTCAACTGTATATTTTATTTTCCAAGTTACTGTAGGTGATAGTTTCGCCAAACTTTCCACTACTATATAACAGATCTCCTTCAATTCAGCCTTCAATAGTATTTTCCTCACTTTCCTTTAAGCCCTCTTCGATAGCCTCCTTGAGATTTAGAAGGCTTCCATTAAATCTCCTCAAGGCCCTTTCTATCTGTGAACACAAATGTCAGATGGGTCCTCATCTCTTCTTGTCTATGTTAGAACCCCTAACTCAGGGGTTCTTATCAGAATTACCTAGAGGGCTGGTTGAAACACAAATTGCTGAGTTTCTGTTTCAGTTGGTCTGGAGTGGGACCTGAGAATCTGCATTTCTAACAAGTTCCCAGGTGATACTGCTGATGTTGGTTTGGGGACCAGACTGAAAATCACTGATGTAAACCAGGGTTGGCAAAATTTTTCTAGTAAGGACCAGATAGTCAATATTTTAGGCTTTGTTGGTAAGATTGTCCCTACTGCAACTGCTCAATGCTGCCTTTGTGGTGCAAAAGCCACCAAGGAGAAGACAAAAATGAAAGGATTCAAAAGCTTTATTTACAAACAGGCAACTGGCTGAATTTGACCTGTGAACATTAGTTTGCCAATTCCCAATTTAGTACCATTCATTACTTGACACATTTTCTTCATGGTACTGCTGCATTTTCTCCTTCCCTTTAAAGCAGGGGTGGGCAGACTTTTTGACTTGAGGGCCACAATGGGTTCTTAAACTGGACCGGAGGGCCGGAACAAAAGCATGGATGGAGTATTTGTGTGAACTAATATAAATTCAAAGTAAGCATCATTACATAAAAGGGTACGGTCTTTTTTTTTTAGTTTTATTCATTTCAAACGGGCCGAATCCAGCCCACGGGCCGTAGTTTGCCCACGGCTGCTTTAAAGCAAAGCTCTTTGTCTCTTCTTTTTATTCTCTCAAAAATTTTATCTACTCTGAACAGGTGGCATTTTATTTTATTTTGAAATATATTTTATTGATTTTTTACAGAGAGGAAGGGAGAGGGATAGAAACATCGATGAGAGAGAAACATCGATCAGCTGCTTCCTGCACACCCCCCACTGGGGATGTGCCTGCAACCAAGGTACATGCCCTTGACGGGAATTGAACGTGGGACCCTTTGGTCCGCAGGCCGACGCTCTATCCACTGAGCCAAACTGGTCAGGTGGCACTTTAAATGTTTTAGAATTCAAAAAGTAGTGAATATCTCTGTAATGTAATTTTGCGTGTGTAGGACCATAACTAGGTTATATAGAAGAGGAATTGCTGATTCAAAAGCTATGTTATTAATTTCAATAAATATTACCAAATTGATCTTCATAGAAATGCCAGCTCATACTTTTCTACACCTGTTTTCAGTTAGTTTGATATTTGTCAATTTGAGATGTGAAAAATGGAATCTCATAATTTTAATTTGCTTTGAATTTTTCTTTTCTGAGAACTATTCACTCATATCCTGGCCCATTTTCTGTCTTGATTGTTGACCTTTTACTTTGATTTTAGAAGCTCTTTCTCGACTAAAAAAATAGCTCTGTGTTTGTGAAATGAATTGTAAATATGTTCCCCAGGTTATCTTTTTATCTTTTTGACTCTGTTTATAGTGTGATTTTTTTCCCTCATGCATACCTTTTTGTTTTTATGCTATTCTTTTTGTTAGTCATTCTTTTTGTTACAAAAAAATAAATAAATAAATCCTACTTATGTCCCTGCTTAACCCTGAAATTCTATTTTGAAAATCTCTCATTTTCTTGATTTATCTGGAATTTATATATTGGTGCAAAGTATAAGATGGGATCCAACTTTTTTCCTTCAGATGGTTGTCTAGTTGTTCTAACACTCTTTGTTGAAGAATCCATCTTTTCTCTGCTGCTGTGAAATAGTAGTGTTTTAAATTATGAATATAGTTAGGTCTATTTTCAGACTCTGTTTTGTTCCAACATTGGCTGCTGTGAAACTGTACTGTGATTTCTGAGTCAGGGAATATTTCTATATTGGTATTTAAAAATTACATTAATTGGTAAAAGGGGCAAAAAGAATTGCAAGTGTTTCTTATGACTGACAGAACTTCCTTAATGAGTTTTAAACCTTTCTGGTTGTTTGTGTATAGTGACATTTAAATATAGTCTTAAATGAATAGGACCATCCTGTAGGGTCATCATTCACTCAGTCATTTATTCAGCTGATAAGTCAGTCACTCAAGCCACTCACTCAGTGGGTCAATTGTTTACTTAGTAGTCACTCAGTTTGTCAGTCACTCACCCACCTACATACTCAAGCAATCCCTCAGTGTTTAATCAATCACTCATTAAATAAACAGTTAATGTAATCAATTACAGTGAGGCCTTGACTTACGAGTGTCCCGACTAACAAGTTTTTCGAGATACGAGCCATTTCTCGGCCCATTTTTGCTTTGAGTTGCGAGCTAAAATTCAGGTTATGAGCCACCTTCAGATACCCCACCGCTAGTTGGCGCAGCGGTTGTCACAGTGAATGCCACAACATCAGCCCAGCATCACGTGTCTCACTCGTTCACTATTGATTTGACATACGAGTAATTTGAGTTACGAGCTCCATCACGGAACGAATTAAACTTGTAAGTCAAGGCCCCACTGTACTCAATAAATACTTACTTGGTGTCCATTTTGTGCTATGCTAAGATTAAAATGTAAGCCATAGGCCCTGGCCAGTTTGGCTCAGTGGATAGAGCGTCGGCCTGCGGACCAAAGGGTCCCACGTTCGATTCCGGTGAAGGGCATGTACCTTGGTTGCAGGCACATCCCTAGTGGGAGGTGTTCAAGAGGCAGCTGAATCAATGTTTCTCTCATTGATGTTTCTAGCTCTCTGTCCCTCTTCCTCTCCCTTCCTCTGTAAAAAATCAATAAAACATATTTAAAATGTAAGCCATGGATATCATTTTTTAATGTCTTCATACTATTTTATTGGCTATGTATACCATGGTGTATTTATCAGATCCCTTTAATGTCATTTTCCATTATTACTAACTGTTTCAGAGAATTCTTAGATACACATCCTACTGCAGTGCTTTTGTCCTCTTTAAAAGGAACAATTCTTAGATATTCTTTTTTAATATTCTTGCCAACACTATTGCCAATCTTAATTTTTGCCAGTGTGATAAGGAAGAAACAATATTTCATTTTTATTTACGTTTCTTTCATTATTAATGGTGTTGACCATGTCTTCATTTTAGGAAATATTTGCATTTGTTTTATGAAATGCCTATTAATGTTCTTTATTCATTTTCTCATTGATTTGTAAGGGTTACTTATATAAATATAGTAAACCTTTGTGGCATATGTTTTTTCCTCAATTAAAAAAAATTTATTATGATGCTTATAATTTTATGTAGTCAGGTCTATCAGTCTTTATTTCCTTTATTTTATTTTTTACTTAGATGTTAGGTTTGGAAAGGATATACATGTGCAAAAGAGTTTTTGGTAAAGAAATAATTGAAGTGGATGTATTTAAAGAACCAAAGAAATGACTGAAAATGTCCAACTTCAAATATGTAAGGAGAGGAGTCAGAGAACAATAAGAAGAGCTAACAAAAATGATTTTTAAAGAGAGTATACAAACACTTGAAATTATTTTGTCATTTTGAAAGAGTAGAATACAAATATAAAGAGAAATGAAATAAAGGCAGATATAGTCATTGCAAAAATTGTTTCCTAATAGCAGTTATTCTAAATTGAGGTAATTTTTTAGATTTTGTTATGTTTAGTTTTAATTTTCTTTCTTTAATTTTGAGCATATGTTTTCTTATGGTTAATTTTTGTAAATATTTCATATGTGCTCAAAATATATTTTTGGTGGAAGGTTGTAATAAATATTTCTAGTATTGTCTTTTATCAGTTTGTGGAGCTCTTTGTATATTGGAAATATTCCTTGTTTGACAAATGAAATGCAAATATTTTCTGCCAGTCTGTCTTTTGGTTTTGTTTATAATTCCTTTTCTCTAGAGAAATTAAAAATTTAATATTTTTCTTTATTGTACAGGTAAAAAACTTCATTGATTTCCGTGTCATTAGTGTGTATAAAGATAAAGAAACTTGTTATGTAAGATTGTAGGGAGAAGGGCAGACCAAGGGAAACTGTCAGTGCATTTTCTGCCTAAGGCATTGAAATTCAAGTGGGAATAAAAGTCACTTTATTAGCCAAAGAAAATAAGGACTCAGGCAATTTATGTGACTTTTATTATATGGATTTTGGGTTTTTTCAGTTTGCATAAGAAAGTTTTTTCATTCCAGATAGAAGTCATCTCAAAGGTTCTTTCAGTATTTTAATTCTTTTATATTTTACATTAAATATTTAATTTATATAAACTTTATTTTTTACTTAAATATAGGTTTAGCATGTTTTCTCTAGTTGTATTGTCAGTTATGTTAGTGCCATTTGTAAACACATATACTTTTCCTAGTGTATCAAAATATTGTTATATTCCTGTACATTCTTGAATTTATTTTTAGATGCTGTTTTGGTCTACTGATCTGTCTATGTGTATATCAATACTATTTTGGTTTTAAATGACTATCAAAAGCATTCAAACAGAATTTAACAGGATTTCTATATATTTTTTAAATGCATAATTTGCCTTTAGTCTTGTTTATAAGAGATACACATGTTTATGTAATAAATGAGATTCTTATATTATTCCAGACACTCAATGTTCCTCTTCATTAATCCAAAAGGGGTTCTTTTGTGCTATTACAGCTTTTGTAGGTATATTTTAGATGAAGAAAGAGTCTGTATGCACAAATAACAAAAGATTGCTGTTGTTTTAATCAGATTCACAAGTATCTTTTACTTTAGCATACCTTCTAAGTTTTGGATGTAAGTATATAGCACCTCCCCTCCTACAACCAAATTATTTTGGTTTTAAAACATCCCAAATTCCTGTTTTTAAAATATTTTAAAAATTGATTTCATAGAGGAGGGGAGAGGGAGAGAGAGTTAGAAACATCAATGATGAGAATCACCAATTGGCTGCCACCTGCATGCCCCCTACTGGGGATTGAGCCCGCAACCTGGCATGTGCCCTTGGCTGGAATTGAACCCAGGACCCTTCAGTCTGCAGGCCGATGTTGTATTCACTGAGCCAAACCAGCTAGGGCCAAAATCCCTGCCTTTACAAAATTTATCCATGGCTTTATACTAAATGTGCTTAATAGTCTCTACTATTTCTGACTTTATAAAATGTTTAATGTTTATATTCAATGAAATGTGCAGCATCATAGATTAGATCGTGTGAATATAAGATAAAAACACTTAAAAAGCTATCTTTTTAAAAAACCTTTTTGTGCTAAATTAATTTTCCTGCTGTATCTAGAATCTATTTTTCTTACGCTGTGTGAGGTGGACATTCCATTTGACAAACCAGAAATGATCACTCTCTCTTTAAAGACCATACAAAATACATATGAAAAAAAAGGGAAGACATTTGGTTTGTTCAGTTTAATGTAAATTAATTTTCAAGCAGAAATTGAGGAAGAACAAGTTCTGAACTAATTAGCCAGTAGAGCTGAGACCATACATATCATCTCCTTTTCTCCTTTTGTTCTGTTTAATAGCAAAATTATATAGTGTGGTAGCTGAAGCTGATGTCGTTTATGTCCCACCCTTAAACCCTATCACCTTCTTTGTGCTTTAGCAAACACAAATTCTGTTAGTATTTGCATCTCTACCTGCTGACTTTTTTTTCTTGGCACTATGGGAAGCCATGCTTCCAGTGCTTGTGGCAGGCCAGAAATGTTGTGGAATTAACACTATTGGGAGCAAGCCCTCACTCAACCAGTGAGTAACTCTCAGGGGTTTGTACTGTATAAATACTATAGTGATCCCCTGGGTGGAATAATTCTAGATGTTTTATACTGTTTCCTAGAGCTTTTCCAAGGAGTTAAGCCTGCTGTGGTAGCTAGTGTAAGACTGCAGTTTTATTGGCTGCCTTCCCTTCCCTGTATCGCTTTTTTCTTTTTTCTTTTTTTTCAACTAAATCTTTATTGTTCAGATTATTACATTAACCTGTATCGCTTCTTTATTTCTCTCTTCATGTTACCTAAATTTCAAAAAAACTAGTGTTTCACTGAATCCTGTACCAGGTTTTGCTTTTAGGAATATTTAAGACAGTATGTCTTTGGTGGTAATGTAACCAAACTTTAGTGAGAAGTTTTACTTTTTAAAAGTAGTTTCTGTTTTTCAACATATATGAATTACCATATATTTTAATCCTCACTGCCTATATGTTTGGGGGGAAAAATAAAAGGAGGGAAAAAAAGCAAAAAAAACCCAAAAACCTGAGCATTGTCTTATAAAGGGTGAAGAGAAGGGAAAGTACTGTTGGGGTCCAGGCCCAGTAGGTCCAGGGGTTCCCAAAGGTGTGGATTGGGTCGGCGAAGAAGGAATGACATGGAGACAGACAGCATTCAGTTGATTAGCAGCCTATCCAGGATCTCTAGCCAGGTTCTAGCCAGGTTCTCTCTTTATTCTCCTGTTACACCTGTATTTATACCATTTGATTTTAATCCTATCCATTCTATTCCAAAGGTTAGAGCGTTTGTTATCTCCATTCCAAGGTCACTACTCTATTGCTCTGTTAAGCTACAAGGAAGTAAATGAAGGAGATTATCCTAAGTAAAGATTATGTAGCTTAAGCGTGATTGTTCATAGTTAAGGTGATTAACTACCTGCCTGGCACTTAGTTAAGTGGTTTTACTGATTTATTCCCTTCCTTAGTCCTGTTAATCCCTAACTCCAGGGGAAAATCCCCACCTGGGGAAACAACCTTTCTCAGAGAGGTGACCTTGGTTAAAACACACAGCACTAAAAATGGGAGCAAACATATTAAGAACAGTATGCCATATACGCCAGGTCCCTTGAAACATATGCTGTGCAGATGTTTCTTCCCTGCAGCGACTGTGTCAAGCAGCAAGGATGGACTGGCTTCCGGCAAAGTACTAGTCTATGGGTGAGATTATTTCAGATAGATTGTCTCATTTAATCCTTACAATATTTATGAAATAGTGGATGTTATTTTTTTTTTTAAAAAAAGAGATTAGGAAACTGAGGCTCAGAAAGATTAAATAATTTCTTCTGAGTAAGAGCATAGAGATCAGGATTCAAATCCAGTCCTATTTCAACTTGGGTCCTAAAGCAAAGGCTATATTCTCCCTTTTCTCTTTCCATTTTAATATTAAAATGTTTTTTAAAAAATATATTTTATTGATTTTTTTACAGAGAGGAAGGGAGAAGGAGAGGGATAGAGAGCTAGAAACATCGATGAGAGAGAAACATCGATTTAGCTGCCTCCTGCACACTCCCTACTGGGGATGTGCTCGCAACCAAGGTACATGCCCTTGACCCGAATCAAACCTGGGACCCTTCAGTCCGCAGGCCTACGCTCCACCCATTGAGCCAAACCAGTTAGAGCTTAAAATGTTTTTGAAATATTCTTAACATACAGGAAATTAGAAAAAATAAAATAATTCAGTTATCTATATTTACCTTTTAGTTCTAATAACTTTTGGCCACTTTTTGCTTTAGATCTTTTTTTTTTGAGAAATAAACATTATAGTTACAGTTGAAACTCATCTACCTACTCTTACTCTGATATCTCTCCCATTTACCACACCAGAGGTAACCACTAACTTGTAGTATCATTTTCATGCATATTTTAAACTTTTACTACTAAACAAATTTTTAATCCCCACTTATTTTTATGACATTAATTTAACCATGATATCCATTTAGTTCATTTAAGTTTATGAATAGTATAGTATTCCCATTGTATGAAACTCCACAATTTACATATAATTTTTACCAACTGATGAACATTAGAGTTATTTGTCTTATTATTATTACAAATAATGCTACTTTGAAAATTATGCACTAGTATATTTATTTCTCTAGAGTTATACCTAGAAATGAATTGCTTGATTGTAAAATAGGTATATCTTTAGATTAATTAATGCAGCCTAATTAATCTTCCAAACTAGTTGTCTGAAGGGTTCTTCTCCTCTACATCCTCTCTATGATACTTGGTATTTTCAGACTTCTCAATTTTGCCAACCTGATGGTTATGATTTAGTATCTTATTTTAATTTATATTTTCTTTTTACAAGTGGGATTTATCATCTTTTATGCTTATTTATCTATTCATATATTTTTTTAACCCTTTTAAAATTGGGGTTTCTATTGCTTATTGATTTATATTTTGCAAACTTCTTTGAGTTTGTAGCTTGGCTTATAATCAACAAGAATTAATGCATTTTGCACCTGTCAAATTGAGAAAAATGTCTTTTTTTTGGTTAACTTTTCTGTATGGTTTTATCTGTCTCTTCTAAGTACTGTATACCATGATTTAAAAAGATTCAGTCTGATGTTCTTTGTCTTTTATAGGGTGGGCTTAATTGGCTTATTTATATTTATTGTATGTATTGACATTTGGACCTAAAATTTTTTTACTATCTTATTTTTTTGTTTGTCATTGTTTTTCTTTTTCCTTCTTTTTTTTTTAATTGCTTAAAGTATTACATATGTCTTCTCCCCCCTCCCCCCCATTGACCTTTCCCTGGCCACTGCCACCCCCCCCAGAACAAGCTCCTACCAACCCAGTGTTCATGTCCATTAGTTATGCTAATATGCATGCATACAAGTCCTTTGGTTGATCTCTTACCGCCGCCCCTCCACCCTCCCCTACCTTCCCTCAAGTTTGATGATCTGTTCAGTGTTTCTCTGTCTCTGGATCTATTTTTGTTTATCAGTTTATGTTGTTCATTATATTCCACAAATGAGTGAGATCATGTGATATTTATCTTTCTCCAACTGGGTTATTTCACTTAGCATAATGCTCTCCAGCTCCATCCATGCTGTTGCAAATGGTAAGAGTTCCTTCTTTTTTACCGCAGCTTATTATTCCATTGTGTAGATGTACCACAGCTTTTTAATCCACTCATCTGCTGATGGGCACTAAGCCTGTTTCCAAATCTTAGCTATTGTAAATTGTGCTGCTATGAACATAGGGATGCATATATCCTTTCTGATGGGCGTTTCGAATTCCTTGGGATATATTCCTAGAAGTGGGATTACTGGGTCAAGTGAGAGTTCCATTTTTAATATTTTGAGGAAATGCCATACTGTTTTCACAGTAGCTGCACCAGTCTGCATTCCCACCAGCAGTGCATGAGGGTTCCTTTTTTCTCCACATCTCCTTGCCAGCACTTGTGGTTTGTTGATTTGTTGATGATAGCCATTCTGACAGGTGTGAGGTGGCATCTCACTGTCGTTTTGATTTGCATCTCTCAGATGATTAGTAGCTTTGAGCATGTTTTCATATGTCTCGTGGCCTTCTGTATGTCCTCTTTTGAAAAGTGTTTATTTAGGTCCTTTGCCCATTTTTTTATTGGACCGTTTATCTTTCTTTTGTTAAGTCGTTTGAGTTCCCTATAAATGTTGGAGATTAAACCCTTGTCGGATATAACATTGGCAAATATGTTCTCCCATGCAAGTGGGCTTTCTTGTTGTTTTATTGATGGTTTCTTTTGCTATGCAGAAGCTTTGTATTTTGATGTGTTCCCATTTGTTTATTTTCTCCTTAGTTTCCATTGTCTAGGAACTGTATTGGTAAAGATATTGCTACAACATATGTCTGATATTTTGCTGCCTATGGATTCTTCTAAGATTTTTATGGTTTCCCGTCTTACGTTTAAGTCCTCTATCTATTTTGAGTCTATTTTTGTGTATGGTGTAAGTTGGTGGTTTAATTTCATTATAAAGATCATACACCATGACAAGTAGGATTTATTTCGGGGATGCAAGGCTGGTACAATATTCTCAAATCAATAAATGTGATACATCACATAAACAAATTGAGAGACAAAAATCACATAATCATATCAATTGATGCAGAAAAAGCATTTGACAAAATCCAACACCAATTTCTGATAAAAACTCTCAGCAAAATGGGAATAGAGGGATCATACTTCAACATGATAAAAGCCTATATGACAAACCTACAGCCAATATCATACTCAATGGGCAAAAACTAAAACCATTTCCCTTAAGAATAGGAACAAGTCAGGGATGTTCACTTTCACCACTCCTATTCAACATAGTACTGGAAGTGCTAGCTATAGTGACCATACAAGAAGAAATAAAAGGCATCCAAATTGGAAAAGAAGAAGTAAAACTGTCATTATTTGCAGATGACATGATATTGTTTCCTCCCTTCTTATGGATTATAAATCTTTCTTTTAATGGTTGCCTTTAACATTTTTTTTTATTTTTAAAGTTTTATTCATTGATTTTAGAGAGAGAGGAAAGTGGGAGAGAGAAACATCAATTTGTTCTTCCACTTATTTATTCATTCATTGGTTGACTCCTGTATGTGCCCCGGCAACCTTGGCCTATCAGAACAACACTAACCAACTGAGTGTGATTACCTTTAGCATTTTTGACATATGTTTAAATATAAGCATTTACAACAAAGTTCTAAGTTATTTAGTAAATGTCCTACTAAATAGGCAAGGAGGAATCAAACCCCTTCTACCTTATTCTAATTTAAAGTTTCAGCTTCATGTGTTTCTTTTTTAACAGGGTGTTATGTTTCTTTTCCATTTAAAAAAATTTTACCAATACTTTATCAATTTTGGTGTTTGCTGTTGTAAGTAAATGCTCTCTGTCTGAATTCTGTTTTCCTCTCATAAAAGTGTATCTATTAATAGTTCTTTTAGTAAGAGTCTGTGGGTGGTTTAACATTTTGTCTTCATATGGCTTTGAATGTCTGAAAATGCCATCTCTCCCCCTCACCCCCTCTTGTTTCCTGGATTATTTTCTGTAATCAATTGGAAGATATTACTGCATTATAATCTAGTATTGATTGTTGTTGAGATGATGCCAGTTTAATTTTTATTCATCCTATATAATAAAAGGCTAATATGCAAATCAGCAGAACGACCAGTTGCTATGATGCACACTGACCACCAAGGGGCAGATGCTCAATGCAGGAGCTTCCCCCTGGTGGTCAGTGCACTCCCACAGGGGGAGCACTGCTGAGCTAGAAGCCAGGCTTATGGCTGGTAAGCGCAGCAGTGGTGGCAGGAGCCTCTCCCACCTCCACAGCAGCACTAAGGATGTCCAGCTGCCAGGGAGTAAGCCTAAGCCATCAGTTGGACACCCCCCAAGGGCTCCTAGACTGCAAGAGGGTGTAGGCCGGGCTGAGGGACCGCCCCCTCCCCCCAGTGCATGAATTTTGTGCACCGGGCCATTAGTTTGTAAATAATCTCTCACTTGTCTTTGGTAGCTCTTCAGTTTTTTCTTTATGTATGATGTTCTAAAGGTTCTGTAGTTTGCCTATAATGTATCTAGGTGTGAATTTTTGAAATTTATTTTAGTCCACTTAACTCCTGATAATATCTTCATTTGATTTTGGAAAATTTTCAGCCATTATTTCTTTCAATGTTTGTTCTTATTTGCCTCTTAGATGCATTCTGGGGCCTCACAATCCTTTCTTTATGTCTCTTAACTACATTTTCAAAGAATTTTTTTAATTAAAAATATGTTTTTTATTGATTTCAGAGAGAGGAAGGGATAGGCACATCAATGCTGAGAGTGAATCATTTATCGGCTGCCTCCTATACAACCTATACTCAGGATGGAGCCAGCAACCTGCACGTGCCCTGACAGTATCAAACTCTGATTTCCTGGTTCCTGGGTTGACGCTTAACCCCTGAGCCATACTGGCTGGGCTCCTGATATTTTCCAGATGAGTAATCTGAAAACACTCTTATTAGGAAGTGCTAGATAAAATATAATAAAATCCTTTAAAAAAACCCTTTTTATAGGGAGAATTTTGAACATGCAAAAATGTACATAATAGTACAATACACTAGTCACTCAGCCTTACTAGCTTATAGTTAATTCTGTGCCATCTAGTTTTCACTACAGTGAAAAGCACATCATAGACTTATTTCTTTCATTAATAGTTCTGTGTGTATCTCTAAAATATTAGAACTCTTTTATTAATAAGAAGATAATCATAATTCCTTAATTCTTTAAATAATTCAGCAAGTAATCAAATTTCTAATTCTTTGATATATCATAAATGCTTTTTCTTTTTTATAATTTTTTAAAACCAGGATCAAAATAAGGTCCACACATTACAACTTTACAATCTCTATTAATCTGTTTGTTTCCTGCATTACTTCTCTTTTTCCTTTTTTAACCAGGTTGGTTAGTTTCCCACAATCTAGATTTTGCTGGTCACAGCCTCATGGCAAAGTTTAATGTGTTTCTCTGTTTATATATTTTCAGAAAACATTTTCTTACGTATTCCTATCTTACTATTTCTACTTCTTCAGCTAATTGCCTTTCTGTTTAGAAACCATAATTAGTTCCTTAGTGCTTTGTAGGTGACTAATTTGTAAAAACAAAAACATTGCCTATAGTATAATGAGGATTATTTGTTACAGAGCCAAGGAGTATCTATACTGTTATTTTCACCCCCTTTCAAGTTTTCTTCCATTAGAATTGCCTTTTTCTTTTCTGTCACTGCTTTCCTTATTATATCATCTGTAGGTGTTTATGTTTTGTTTAGCTTTGTTTTCCAATCCATCTTAGCAAACAGACCAGCACCACTTTTTTCTCAAGTCTTTCAAAGGCCTTCTGCTCCTGCCTGAGGCCTGCTGCCCAGCTGTTATCATACTAGTATGCCTTGACTTTACTGCTTTCCAGGTTTGGATCTATTTTTTGGACCAGTTGTTATACTTCTTAATTTACTCCTTTGGTTTGGTATGTTATAGCTCAGAAAAGTAACTTGTTAAATGCTGCTTTTGGGGTAAACTTTGAATCTTCAAATGTTTGAAAATGCTTTTTTTTTCCCCTTCTGGGTCAAAATTCTAAGCTGTAAACTGTGTATGAGATTAGAACATTCAAAATAATGATACAAAATAAAAAGGAATAGCCATCCTTACCTTTCAGATCCTTTTCCTATAGGTAGTCTTCTTTTAACTCTTAATTGCCAAATCCAGTGGATTCGTTTCCCTTTTTTCTTCTATTTTATTTAACCTCTTAGTAGTACTTAATAACTCTCCTCATAAAACTCTCTACTCTTCTTTATTTAAAAAAGAGAGCCTTATTTTTATTAAAATATACATACAAAAAAGCACATGAATCTGAAGTATACATAGAAGAATGAATTTTTATAAAATGAATACTTACAGTTTTTCTACTTCTCTGCCTATTTCTTTGCAAGAGTCGGCTACATTCCTCTCTATGCCTGTCTTTGTCAGTTCTTACTAGCTTCAAAAATTTGTTGTGACCGCAGAGATTTAGTTTCTGATCCTCTTCTCATCTTATACCTTATATCAGGATAACATTGCAAGACTATGATATAGCTTCCTTATTTTTGCCTGATTACTATGAAATCTGTTTTAAAATTGTCCACATTGTTTTCCTTCAGATAAAGAGCTTTTGAGGCAAAGGGTTATATTTTTCTTTGGGAAAATGTTGAATGAGTAAATGAATAGACGTAAATTGAAATGAAGGCAGATAATATAATGATATGGGGACAGAAAAGTGATGGAATGCATTTAGACTAGAAAATTTGACATGAACAAATTTTAAATTTCTAAAATTTCTCATAAACTAACAAATATGGTACACTTGTGTTTTATCTAGGTCTTAGTTGAATTATTCCTAAAATACTTCTGTAAAGACTTGGGGAAAATATAAGTATGTATGGTATAATGGCATTTTATCTTGTTTTGTCAAAAATTCATAAAGCAGCATTGTATATTTTACCGTATCACTAGGAAATTTCTATGTCACAGATTATTGTAGTATACTTTCAAAAATAGTCTCCTTTCTGGATATATGCACCCCCATGTTCATAGCAGCACAATTCACCATAGCTAAGATCTGGAAACAGCCTAAGTGCCCATCAGTAGATGAATGGATTAGAAAACTGTGGTACATCTACACGATGGAATACTATGCTGCTCTAAAAAGGAAGGAACTCTTACCATTTGCAACGTCATGGATGGAACTGGAGAGCATTATGCTAAGTGAAATAAGCCAGTCAATGAAGGAAAAATACCACATGATCTCACTCATTCATGGATAATAGAGACCATTATAAACTTTTGAACAATAATAGATACAGAGGCAGAGCTGCCTCAAACAGATTGTCAAACTGCACCAGGAAGGCCGGGGAGGGTTGGGGGGCAGGAGGTAGGGGGGTAAGAGATCAACTAAAGGACTTGTATGCATGCATATAAGCATAATCAGTGGACATAAGACATTGGGGGGTAGGGGAGGCTAGGGGACTGTCTAGGGCGGGGGGATAAAATGGACACATATGTAATACCCTTTGTAATACTTTAAGCAATAAAATAAAAAAAAAATGGAGAATGAAAAAAAATAAAATAAAAATAAAAAAATAGTCTCCTTTCTCTTAACATTAAAGTTTTAAGTGATTTTTTTTCTACTTTAACTTTTTACAAAGAATAATATCGGAAAATGGAAATCAGCATTCACATAAAGAAAATATAGCTAAATTCCAACAAATTAATTATAATAAAGTCTAAATATTATAAATGAATACAAAAGTATTTATAAACTGTATAATAAATTTGTTTAAGGTTAGCTCAGAGGCTAATTAATGAAGTAATTTTAAAAAATGTATTTTTATTGATTTCAGAGAGGAAAGGAGAGAAGGAGATAGATAGAAAAATCAGTGATGAGAGAGAATCATTGATAGGCTGCCTCCTGCATGCCCCCTACTGAGGATCGAGCCCACAGTCTGGACATGTGCCCTGATTGGGAGTTGAACCGTAACCTCCTGGTTCATAGTTAGGCACTCAACCATCTGAGCCACACCAGATGGGCAATGGGATATATTTTTGTAAAATTTTTATTTCAGTTAAAATAATTTTTTTAATCCATACCCAAGGATATGCTATTGATTTCAGAGAGAGAGAGAGAGAGAGAGAGAGAGAGAGAGAGAGAGAGAGAGGAGAAACATTGATTGGTTCCCTCCTTTACCAGGGATTGAACCTACAACATGCCCTTGCTGGGATTGAACCCTTAAGCAACCTTTTTGGTGTACGGGATGCCGCTCTAATCAACTGAGCCATCCAGCTGAAGTAATTTTTAATAGTATATAATAAAAAAATTCTACTTAATGAAATGAATAATATAGATATAAATTAAAGGAAGTATTGCTGACACCAGAAAATGTGTTTTTAGGTAAGGGTCTTTTATATTTTAGATGAAGTGTATAGTAAATCCAGTTCTTAAACTACCCAATAACTTAAAAGTAGGTGAGGCTAAAAAATAATTGATGCCTTCTGTAGTTTACTTTTTAGTTGTCATCCCTTTAGTGTTAGCTGAGCCTTTGAGGAATGTTAGAGATACAGAGAGACAGGTACATTAATATAGCACCCCGATACTCTAGTTTTCAGCCAATGTTTGTCATTACCATGGAAAATTATATTTGATTAAGAAAAATCTGAGACCTTTTTTAAAATGAAATCTTTTAAAAGATTTTAAAAAATTGATTAGAGAGAGAAAGAAACATCAATTTGTTGTTCCATTTATTTATACATTCACTGGTTGCTTCTTGTATGTGTCCTGACTGGAGATTGAACCCACAACCTTGGTGTAGTGGGACAATGTTCTAATCAACTGAGCTACCTGCTGGGCCTGAGGCCTTTTAAAAAACAGTACTTGCTGAAAAGTAGATCCAAGTTCTTATCACTGATGATATTTGTTAGACATGATGTTCCTAATATCATTGACAAGAAGCTTGAATTGGACTCTGCCCTTGTGCAATTCATGTTATGTAACTTTTCTTGGCTGTGCCCTTACTTGGATGTTTGATTATAGTTTAGAGAGGTATTGCATTAGATATAATTGGCCAAATGTACACTTGAAAATATGTTTCAGTAGCCAAATATCTGGTAGAAACCAACTAACCTAAAGTACACCTGAGGATAGATAAAGACGAGAAAAGTTTGTTCGATGCTAACAGGTATCTGGGGGGATATGTTTAACATATATGAAAAAATGCTGAACAAAATACTAGCATATTGAATCTAGTAATATTTAAAAAATAATAAATCTTTTTTAAAATTCTTTATTGTTGAAAGTATTACATATGTCCCCCTTTTCCCCCCATTGACCCCCTTTAACCTACCCCCCTTCCTCCTTCTCTTCCCCAGGCCTTCAGTACCCTATTGTCTGTGTCCATGGGTTATTCAAGGTCTTTGGTTGATTACCTCTCACCCACCCATCCTCCCCTGTCTTCCCTCTGAGATTCCGCACTCTGTTCCATGCTTCCATGTCTCTAGGTTCATTCCGTTCATCAATTTATTTTGGTACTTAGATTCCACATATGAGTGCAATCTGTATCTATATAATAAAGAGCCAGGGTCATAATGACTGAAGGCTCAACCAGACCGTAAGTCAGTGCTGGGTTGCCCTGGTGACCCAGCATTGACTGGGGCCGCTGCGGGCACTCCGACCCAGCACTGACTGCTTAGGGCAGTGGTTGGCAAACTCATTACTCAACAGAGCCAAATATCAACAGTACAACGATTGAAATTTCTTTTGAGAGCCCAATTTTTAAAACTTAAACTATATAGGTAGGTACATTGTTATTAACTTAATTAGGGTATTCTTAAGCTGGCCTTTGCTAAAAACAATCTGATTGAGGTACGTTCGCTGAGGTCGACCCCTTCCAACTCTCCCATCCACACTCGTCTTGTATACTTGTTTCGTCTATCACCTTTCGTTCATCCTCTCTATATGTCCATACCATCTCAACATAACTAACCACTGCACAATGAGACTGCTGACTGACTGGCTCACTCAACTCGTGCATGAATCGCGCACCCCTCCCCCGCGCTGCATATCCCGCGGCTGTGTCTCCCGTCGCCCCATTGACCGACACCCCCCACTTCTTCTAACGCCACTTCTTCAAAATAGACTCGCCCAGGCTGAAAAACGACTTCTGCGCATGGGCCACGAAGTTTCAATTGCATTGTACGTGCGTGCCTGCACGTGGTATTTTGTGGAAGAGCCACACTCAAGGGGCCAAAGAGCTGCATGTGGCTCGCGAGCCGCGGTTTGCCGACCACTGGCCTAGGGGGCTGTGGATCAGGCCTGGAGAGAGGCCTGCAGAGAGAGAGGCAGGGTCTGATCTGTAGCCTCTGTGACAGCTGTTGATCAGAACTTGCCTCCCCTTCTCTCCCGGCCTGGCCAACAGCCACGCCTTCATTTCTCTCCAGGCCTCCACCAGGGCTGCTGATCAGCCCCGCCTTTCTGATCAGGTCCTGTTGATAGGTCCAGAGACGCTGACTGGCATAGAAACTGACCAATCAGAACCAAATCTGGGTGAATGTAAGGAGCCAATGGCTGCCTAGGAGGCGGAGCTTTTGATACTGACTGGCATAGAAATTGACCAATCAGAACCAAATTGTCCAGAGGAGGGCAGTTGGGGGCGAGATCAGGCCTGCAGGGGAGGGCAGTTGGGGGCAAGATGAGACTGGCAGGGGAGGGCAGTTAGGGATGATCAGGCAGGCAGAGGCAGTTGGGGGCAATCAGGCAGGCAGAGGCAGTTAGGGGCAATCAGGCAGGCAGGCAGAGGGGTTAAAGGCAATCAGGCAGGCAGGCGGGTGAGTGGTTAGGAGCCAGCGGTCCCAGATTTTAAGAGGGGTGTCCGACTGCCGGTTTACCTCTGTGGGATCGGGCCTAAACCGGTGGTTGGACATCCCCCGAGGGGTTCCCGATTGGAGTGGGTGCAGGCTGGGAGGAAACAGCCATCAGCCCCTCACCCATCCATCAGCCCCCGCCCTGGTCCGTGCATGAATTTCGTGCACCTGGCCTCTAGTGTATGTGTATATATATCTATGTCTAATATATTAAGTGTCTGACCTTTTGACCGTTCGACTGGTAGCTATGACGTGCACTGACCACCAGATTCAGGTAGGAAGAGAGTGAAGGGGAATAAACAAAAGGAGTCACCCTCCTTTTAAGGAGTGGTCCTGGAAGTATAATCCAACAACTTTCATTTAATCTTATTTGCTAACTAGAGGCCCGGTGCACAAAAATTTGTGCACTCGGGGGGTCCCTCAGCCTGGCCTATGCCCTCCTGAAGTCTGGGACCTCTTGGAGGATGTCCACCTGCTGGCTTAGGCCCGCTCCCTGGGGGATCAGGCCCAAGCTGGCAGTCAGACATCCCTCTGGCAGCCCAGCAGCCCTCAGGGGATGTCCACTTAACAGCAGGGAGCAGAACTAAGCTGCAGTCGGACATCCTTAGTGCTGCTGAGGAGGCAGGAGAGGCTCCTGCCACCACCGCTGTGCTGGCAGCCATCAGCCTGGCTTGTGGCTGAGCAGAGCTCCCCCTGTGGGAGCGCACTGACCATCAGGGGACAGCTCCTGTGTTGAGCATCTGCCCCCTGGTGGTCAGTGTGTGTCATAGTGACCAGTCATTCCCAGTCGTTCTGCTGTTAGGGTCAATTTGCATATTACCTTTTTATTATATAGGATAGAGGCCTGGTGCTCGGGTGGGGGCTGGCTGGTTTGCCCTAAAGGGTGTCCCAGATCAGGGTGGGGGTCCTGCTGGGGTGCCTGGCCAGCCTGAGTGAGGGGCTGATGGGTGTTTGCAGGCTGGTCACACCCCCTTCAGGGTGGGGCCCCCACTGGGGTGCCTGGCCAGCCTGGGTGAGGGGCTGATGGCTGTTTGCAGCTGGTCACACCCCCTTCAGGTTGGGGATCCCCACTGGGGTGCCTGGTCATCCTGGGTGAGGGTCTGATGGCTGTTTGCAGGCTGCTCAAGCCCCCAGTGGGGACCCTCATCCCATGGAGGTTTGGCCAGCCTGGGTGAGGGGCTGATGGCTGTTTTCAGGCTGGCCACACCCCCTTTAGGGTGGGGGTCCCCACTGGGGTGCCTGGCCAGTCTGGGTGAGGGGCTGAGAGCCATTTTCAGGCTGGCCAAGCCCCCCCAGTGATGGAAGCTCCCAGCCTCTCCTTTTTTTCTTTTTTTTTTTAATTCTGGGATTTATTTACCTTCTATAATTGAAACTTTGTAGCTTTGAGTGGAGCTCAGAGCTGGCCAGGGCAGGGCGGGAAGCTTGGCTTCCTCCATTGCCAGGGGCAATCCAAGCCTCCTGCTTGTTCCAGCTCCTTGGCCATGGCCAGCTGAAAGCAGGTATCTGGGGTTTATTTATGTTCTATAATCGAAACTTTGTTGCCTTCAGTGGAGCTCAGAGCTGGCCACAGCAGGTGGGAAGCTTGGCTTCCTCCATCACTGGGGCAACCAAGCCTACTGCTCGCTCCAGCTCCGTGGCTGCCGGTCACCATCTTGTTTGGGTTAATTTGCATATAGTTGCTCTGATTGGCTGGTGGGCATGGCTTAAGGCATAGTGAAGGTATGGTCAATTTGCATGTTTGTCTTTTATTAGTGTAGATACTGGTTCATGTGGCCATCCACCTGTGGGGAAGTACAGTGTATTGTTTTGTTTTCCTCTCCTCAACAAAATTGGGCTTCAGTATCAAGGAAGAAGGAAAAATGCAGATTGGGCATGTATCAATTATCCTAAATGATATAACTTCTCAAATTCTATACTTCTGCCCAATAACTTACTGAACATATTTTGTATTTTTCTACTCTTCAGCAGTTTCATTCTCTTGGAATGTTTTTCCTCTTCCATCCATTTAAATCCAATCCATTGTTCAAGATCAGTTTTAAATATTAACTCCTCTCATAAAAATCATCAATTAATCCTATAGTGAAATGTTGTTTTTCTCCTCCAGACATTAATAAACATTTGTCAGAGTAATTCATTTGTTAAGAAATCATGTTGCGCCGAAACCGGTTTGGCTCAGTGGATAGAGCGTTGGCCTATGGACTCAAAGGTCCCAGGTTCGATTCCGGTCAAGGCATGTACCTGGGTTGCGGGCACATCCTCAGTAGGAGATGTGCAGGAGGCAGCTGATCGATGTTTCTCTCTCATCGATGTTTCTAACTATCTCTCTCCGTTCCTCTCTGTAAAAAATCAATAAAAATATATTTAAAAAAAAAAAGAAATCATGTTGCCTTCTGTGGGCTACAACTGGTTTTCTCTGTTTTGTGTTACGTATTTATATTATGTTTCCTCAGTTAAATTGTAAACTTTACAGTTTTATAGTCCTTGTCTACAGGAAGTTTATAATCTTGATGTTTTTCACAGTCATTGATTAACTGTGTTGTTTTCTCTTACAGGAAAATGTTCTGAAAAAGACTCTGCATGGAAATGGCTTGCCTCACAATGACAGAAATGGAAGGAACATGCACACCTCCTATGCATCAGAATGGAGATATTCCTGGAATTACTGATTCTGTGAAGCAAACAGATCCAGTCCTTCAGGTGTATCTTTATCATTCCCTTGGGAAAACTGAGGGAGATTACCTGAAGTTTTCAACTGGGGAATATGTTGCAGAAGAAATTTGTGTTGCTGCTTCTAAAGCCTGTGGTAACTATTAAAAATATTTTTTCTGTTTATTAATAGATGATTGCTTTAATTATGCTACTCTAATATAACATACACGTAGAACATGCATAAAACATGAGAACATCACTAGAGTAGAATTTAAGGCAAATCTGCCTTGGTCTAGTCCTATAAACTGAATTTTTGTGTTCCCCTTTAAATTTATGTTGAAATCTATTCCCCCAGTGTGATGATATTTGGAGGTAGGGCCTTTGGGAAGTGATTAGGTCATCATGGGGGTTCCTTCATCAGTGGAATTAGTATCCTTATAAAAAAGACTCCAGAGAGCATCTTTGCCCCTTCAGCCATGTGAGGAATAGTAAGAAGATGAACTAGAAGATGAACCATCTATGAACCAGGAGTGAGTCCTTATTAGAACTTGAATCTGCCAGTGCCTCGATTTTGTACTTTCTAGCCTCTAGAACAGCCATGGGCAAACTACGGCCCGCGGGCTGGATCCGGCCTGTTTGAAATGAATAAAACTAAAAAAAAAAAAAAGACCATACCCTTTTATGTAATGATGTTTACTTTGAATTTATATTAGTTCACGCAAACACTCCATCCATGCTTTTGTTCCAGCCCTCCGGTCCAGTTTAAGAACCCATTGTGGCCCTCGAGTCAAAAAGTTTGCCCACCCCTGCTCTAGAATGATGAGAAATGTCTGTTGTTTATAAGCCACCTAGTCGATGGTATTTTAGTTATAGCATTCCAAATGGATTAAGACAAAAATTGGTACTGAAAAGTGGAGGAGGGGGGAAGATGTTATAACAAATACCTAAAAAAGTGGAAGTGTCTTTGAAATTGCATAATGGGTAATGGAAGAGTTTTGAGTGCATGCTAGAAAAAGCCTTCATTGTTGTGCAGTCTGGTGAGGACTAAGAAAGAAAAGAAGAGAGCTGTAGAGAAAGCCTCAATCTTCTTAGAGAATACTTAAGTAATCATGAACAGAATGCTGGTAGAAATATGGATGGTAAAGGCCATTCTGATGAGGTCTTAGATGCAGATGAGCAACATGTTATTGGAATCTGGAGGAAAAGTGATCCTTGTTTTAAGGTGCCAAAGAACTTTCCTGAGTTGTGTTTGTATTTTACTGTTTTGTGGAAGGTAGAGTTTTGTGAGCAATAAAATTGGATATTTACCTAAGCACACTGTTCAAAGTGTGGTTGACAAATCTTGACTGCTGCTTACAGTAAAATGTTCGAGAAATGACTTAAAGATGGAATTGTTAAACAAAAAGGAAGCAAAACTTGAAGATTTGGAAAATTCTCAATCTGTCTTGTGAAAAATGAGAAAGTGGTGTCTAAAGAAAACACTATTTTATAATTAGTGTGGATCAGCCATAGCAACAGGTGCCAGGAGCTATTTCCTAAGACAATAGAAGGATGACATTAAAAGCAATTTAGAAATCATCTGGGCTGCCCCTTCTTTAGCAAGGGCCTGATGGCAGAACAATTTCAAAGGAGGAGCTGCCAAATCTTGGTGACCTCCTGCGTGCTTCCTGGTGCTGCCTCATATTGAGGGTTCCTCTGGTGCTCTGCAGTGCTGAGCTCCCCAGCTGCCCAGGTTTAGCTCTGGTAGTCCTCAATGCAGCAGCTGCCCCTCTGTAGGTTGCATGCTGCAAACTTTGGTAGAGTAAGCTGTTTCTACCAGCTGAGAATGCACAGGCCCAGGGGCATGGCTGCCTCCACCTAGATTTCAAAGGATGGAGTCACCCAAATCCATGGGGCAGTGCTTCTAGAGCCTTGGGGGCCCAAACTCTGCCAGGCCTAGGAATTACAATTTGTCTCTTAAATTTGTAACAATCTAGTTTGAATTAATACCACCTTAGCTTCAATAGTAGGCAAAACTTTCCTTATATACACCTCTGTATCTTCTCATTTATGATACTGTTTTACTAATTATATCTTTATGCATTGTGTGCCCATTCGTATAGATTTATAATTATTGGTTTATGCATTTGTCTTTTAAATCATCTAGGTAAAAAGAAGAATTATAATAAAAATCTAATAATACTGGCTTGTATATTTACCTATGTAGTTAACTTTAATCAGAGTTCTTTTTCTTTTTTATTTTTTTTATTTTTTTTATTGCTTAAAGTATTACAAAGGGTATTACATATGTGTAATCAGAGTTCTTTTTCATTACTTTGAGTTACTCTCTAATATCTCATCATTTCCACCTAGAGTTATTTCTTATAGGGAATATCTATTAGATGTGAACTCTTTCAGCTTTTGTTTACTGAGAATGTTTTACTTCCTTCTTCATTTTTGAAGGATAATTTTGCAGATACAGAATTCTTGTTTGAGAGTTTTCTCTTTGAATGCTGTAAGTATGTCATTCCATTGCCTTATGACCTGAATGGTTTCTGATGAACAATTGGCTTTGAGTCTTATTGAGGATTCCTAATCAAGAATTTCTTGTATGTAATGAATCATTTCTCTCTTGCTGTTTTCAAGGTTCTCTATTGTTGGCTTTTGACAGTTTGATTTTAATGTGTTTTGGTGTATATCACTTTGCATTTGTTTATCTTGGAACTCACTGATCTTCATGGATTTGTGTATCTGTGGGTTTCATCAAATTTGGGGAGGTTTTGCCCTGACTGGTTTGGCTCAGTGGATAGACCACAGGCCCTCAACTGAAGGGTCAAGGGTTTGATTCAGGTTAAGGACATATATTTTGGTTGTGGGTTCTATCCCCAGTAGCAGGTGTGCAGATGGAGGCTGATCGATGTTTCTATCTATCCCTCTCCCTTCCTCTAAAAAATCAATAAAAAGTTAAAACAATGGTAGGCTTGGGCCATTATTTCTCTAAATATTCTTTTGTGTCTTTCTCTATTTTATCTTCCTCTGGGACTCCCATATTATACTCTGTATAATTTCAGTCCTCTGAAATTTTTGACTGTCCTGTGATTCAGATTATCAGGCAAGTTTTAAAAAATGTGTTACATACATTTGAAACATCTGGGTATAGTGTTCTCTAAATTTAAACTACGTTTAAGGTGGTTAATAATTTAAAATGTTTGTGTCCTTTTATTTTTTGCCTTCTCTCATGTTTATAGATTTTGCATTTGTCTGTTTCTATTCTGGTTCCATTTGCTTTTGCTTCATATATTTTGAAGCCTTGCTATTAGTTGAACACAAATTTAATATTTTTTGTCTTTCTGTTGAATTGACCCTCTTATCACCATAAAGTGTTCCTTTTTACTTTAACTAATACTTCTTTCTTAAAGTTTAGTGTTCTTACCAGCTTTCTTTTACTTTGTGTTTGTATGATATATCATTTTCCTTCTTTTTAGCTTCAACTTATATATATCCTTGTAATTAAAGTATATCTTTTAAATAGCACAAAATCTTTTTTATAATCCAGAATCATAGGCTGTGTGTTTTAATTGGCTTGTTTACATTTATATATAATGTAATGTAATTACCAATATAATTGTGTTTAAATCTATTATCTTGCTATTTGCGTTGTTTCATTTGTTTTTTATTTTCCTTCTTTTTAAAAAATATATTTTTTATTGTTGGTATTATTACAGATATCTTTCTATTTTACTTCTTTCCTAATATTTTTAAAGGTCAATCAAGTATTTTTTAAAAAAATTTATAGTTTCCATTAGATTTTTTGTTAGTTTTTATATTATTCTATTAGTGGTTACACACTAATAGGATTTTGCTCAAGGCAGGCTAGAATGATTAGGTATCACCTGGTGGCAAGTAGAGAAAAGGAGTTTGATGATATATCAAAGATGGGGAATTCTTGCTAAAGGGACTTATCAGGATTCTTGCTAAAATTGGAGTCTGTGAAGAAGTACATGTGGTCCTTTTTGGGCAGTGGTTTCAAAGGAGCCTGACTAAAATTTGATCCAGACAAGAAAGAAACCATCAACAAAACAACAAGAAAGCCCACTTGTATAGGAGAACTTATTTGCCAATGTTACATCCAATAAGGGTTTAGTCTCCAAAATTTATACAACTTATACAACTTAACAAAAGGAAGATAAACAGTTCAATAAAAAAAATGGGCAAAGGATCTAAATAGACACTTTTTGAAAGTGGACATACAGAAAGCCAAGAGACATACGAAAACATGCTCAAAGCCACTAATCATCTGAGAGATGCAAATCAAAACGACAGTGAGGTGCCACCTCACACCTGTCAGAATGGCTATCATCAACAAATCAACAAATGACAAATGCTGGAGAGGATGTGGAGAAAAAGGAACACTCGTGCACTGCTGGTGGGAATGCAGACTGGTGCAGCCACAGTGGAAAACAGTATTGCTTTTCCTCAAAAAATTAAAAATGGAACTCCCATTTGACCCAGTAATCCCACTTCTAGGAATATATCCCAGGCAATCAGAAACACCAATCAGAAAGGATATATGCACCCCTATTTTCATAGCAGCACAATTTATAATAGCTAAGATTTGGAAACAGGCTTAGTGCCCATCAGCAGATGAGTGGATTAGAAAACTGTGGTACATCTACACAATGGAATACTATGCTGCTGTAAAAAAGAAGGAACTCTTACCATTTGCAAGAGCATGAATGGACTTGAAGAGCATTAATGCTAAGTGAAATAAGCCAGTTGGAGAAAGGTAAGTATCACATGATCTCACTCATTTGTGGAATATAATGAACAACATAAACTTATGGACAAAAATAGATCCAGAGACGTAGCAGCATCGAACAGATCATCAAATCTCAGAGGGAAGGTAGGGAAGGGTGGGAGGGAGGGGGTAAGAGATCAACCAAAGGACATGTATGTATGCGTATAAGCATAATCAATGGGTACAGACAATAGGGGGGTGAAGGCCTATGTTGGGGGTTGGTTTGGGAGAGGTCAATGGGGGAAAAAGGAGACATATGTAATACTTTCAACAATAAAGAATTAAAAGAATATCACCTCTCCCCTTTACTTCTATGTTTTCTTGGGTCTTCACCATCATACTTATTCTCTTGAATTATAATTTTCCAAAGATTTCTCTGTACTATATACTACACTGTGAGATCCTTCAAGCTAGGCACTATTTTTCATTTTTGTATTTCCCACACCCATCTTGTGCTTATTATAGAATAGGAACTCCGTTAATATTAGTGGAATGATGACTGTTCTTACTCTAGAACAGCGGTTCTCAACCTGTGGGTCGCGACCCCTTCGGGGGTTGAACGACCCTTTCACAGGGGTCACCTAAGACCATCGGAAAACACATACGTAATTACGTATTGTTTTTGTGATTAATCACTATGCTTTAATTATGTTCAATTTGTAACAATGAAAATACATCCTGCATATCAGATATTTACATGATGATTCATAACAGTAGCAAAATTACAGTTATGAAGTAGCAACGAAAATAATTTTATGGTTGGGGGTCACCACAATATGAGGAACTGTATTAAAGGGTCGCGGCATTAGGAAGGTTGAGAACCACTGCTCTAGAATGATATGAAACTACACCACAAATCTGGTAATGACTTGGAAAAGAAGAAACACATCGAAGTGATTTTAATAAATAAAAATAAAAAGAATTTGGACTTGGTATATAGGGAAAGAAAAGGGAATTAAGAATGACAGAGAAATTTCTTTGAGGTCCTATTATTTCAATACAATGTATATCTCAAATACAGTGTCACTGCCTTTTTTCCTTTCTAGAACAACCCAATCAAAATGAAATAAGTATTAATATATAATTGCCATTTTGAAATAAGTATCATTGTGACTAAACATGACTATAAGCATTGTCTTTTGTTATTGCAGGGCTGATCTAACCATTTTCTTTTGGTATATACTCCCTTTTTTCTGACCCTTTTGTACCAATTTATATGGATACATTCATTTTCCTATTTTGATACTTATAATTAATTAAAGGAGTCTTTCTTATGTTAAGAAATCATTATTAATCATTTAAAAAAATCCTGATGACTCATAGTGTGAATTCACTTTTCCTTCTTTGTGTAGTTCATCTATTGTTTGAAAATCATTACATTTTGTTCTGAAAAATACCTTTATCAACACATGCTAAGAATAGTAGTTCCATATATAATTTTGTTTATCCTATATAATAAAAGGCTAATATGCAAATCAACCGAATAGTGGAACAACCGGTCGCTTTGATGCATACTGACCACCAGGGGGCAGATGCTCAATGCAGGAGCTGCCCCCTGGTGGTCAGTGCACTCCCACAGGGGGAGTGCTGCTCAGCCAGAAGCCAGGCTCACAGCTGGCAAGTGCAGTGGCAGTGGTGGGAGCCTCTCTTGCCTCCGCAGCAGTGCTAAGGATGTTTGACTGCTGGCTTAGCTGTCAGTCGGACATCCCATGAGGGCTCCTGGATTGCAAGAGGGCTAAGGCTGGGCTGAGGGTACCCCCGCCCCCTGAAATGCACAAATTTCATGCATCAGGCCTCTAGTATGGTTATATATATATATATTTTTTAAATATATTTTATTGATTTTCCACAGAGAGGAAGGGAGAGAGATGAGAGTTAGAAACATCGATGAGAGAGAAACATCGATCAGCTGCCTCCTGCACATCCCCTACTGGGGACGTGCCCGCAACCCAGGTACATGCCCTTGACCAGAATCGAACCTGGGACCTTTAAGTCCGCAGGCTGACGCTCTATCCACTGAGCCAAACTGGTTTCGGCAAGTATGGTTATATTTAAACTAAATGCTAGCTCTTTGTTAAGGTTCTTTTCCCAGTATTTTCTCTTTCCAAGATAATCTCATACCAGGTTTTTTATGGCCCCTTCATGGGGAATGTCCTTTCCCACTGTGTCTTTTATGTACTTAGAACACTGATTTATGTGAAATATTTTGCAGATAGAGGAGAGGGTAGTACTTTTAGATAAAAGAAGTAGTATGTGCAATGTACAAAGACATGGGATTATGATGCTAACTACTTGATTATATGTTATTTGAAAGTTCAAGTTTAAAATATTTTTTCAATTCAGAATTTGTGTGGATCAAAGTAATATTCAGATAAAATAACTATTTGCTATCTACTTATTGTTATTTTTAAATTTAGAAATTACAAGTCATTATTCTCTAGTTTCAAGATGACTTACATGGTGAACCCTTATTTTGGTATGGATAAGTCTCTTTTTTCTCCCTTTTCACCTTTCTTTTTCTTTTTGACATGAGGGCTTACTGTTTTTATTTAATAAATTCTTTGAAAAAGTTTTTTGCTCACTGTACTCTTACCTTTTTTCTTAGTTCCATCCTGTTAACTTTCATTTTCTTAGTTCCATCCTGTTACATTCCATTCATAATCTCTTATGATCCTTTTATACTTTTTTCCATGATCATATAATCACATAATGGACACACTATGTCACTTTCTCCCATAAACAGTCATTAGGATTTTGAAGCTATTATTTTATAAAATGGAATCATATTATATATTTTTGTGTGTTTTTTGCTTTTTTTATGAATATATGCATTGTGAAAAATCTATTTAAGCCAACTGCTTTTGAACTAGCTCATTCTTTTATTTAATTTCATAACAGTCCATGGCATGGATTTTACTACCCTAATTTTTTTCTTCTGCTCTTGAATTTACATTTTCTTATTAATCTACTGCACTTTTAGGAATACATAGAAAAGATTGCTGGATTTAAAGGTTTTAACCATTTTTTACTGATACTAATTTCTCAAATTTATATCAATATTGCTTTCTCAGAAACTCTACCAGTTTACATTTCTAGCAGTTACATAACAGTACCCTTTTTTCACCATTAATCAGCAATAGATATTATTTCTCTTACTATTTTTGCTAGTTGAGTGGGTATAAAGTGATGTCACATAATTTTAATTTGCATTTTCTTCAATACTATGTATTAGGTATTACCATCCCTTCACATTTTATTAGTCTTATAAACTTGCTCTACTGTGAATAACTTTTTTCCATTTATCACTTTAATTTTTTATTTTGCCTTTTTAATTTTGATTTCAGTATTATAAAATATTTTAAGTAACCCTTTGTATAAAAGTATAATACATACCAGTGTACTCACTACCCAACTTTTCAAATCTATGATTTTGCCATTTTACTGCAGATTTTTCTCCAGTACATTATTGTGATAAATTATATTAATGGAGTTTTCTAATTTAGTCATTTTTTGCAGTCTTAGGGTGAATAAACTTCGTTAATACAATAAAACCACATTGTTGGCTTTGGTTTGCTAATATTTAGTTTAGGATTGTTAGTAACTATTTTGGTAAGCAAGATTATCCTTTTATGATGTCTTTGTCCGGTTTTGGTATCATGGTCAAACTAAATCCACAATATGTGCCATTTTTTCTGTTCTCTTTTTTAATTCTCTGTAATTAAGATTTGAATTGTCTTTCATGTTTGGTTGAACTCATATAAATTTCCTCTGGGCCTTATGGAGGTTTTCTTTTCTTCTTTCTGATTCTTCCTTATTTCTCTTTCCTTCTTCCTGCTTCTTTCTTCTCTTTTTTTTTTTTTTTTAAGTGGGAGATTTTTTTTTTAATGATTATAGTTCTTTTGAAGTTTAAATCCATTTTTAAAGTTATATATTTTTAAACTGTTCATTGTCTACATTTTCAAATTTATTGGCATTTATTTTAGCACTCCCTTTTTGCCTTCAGAACTTATATTTAAAAAAATTCTTAGTGTTTGTGTCTTCTTTCTTTTTTGATCAGAGTTGACAAAGGTTTGTTTATTTAGTCATTGCAAATAATCAGCTTTTATCTTGTTTATTCTCTTTATTAAATTTTTATCCCTATTAACTCCTATTGTGTCATGTTCTTCTTTCAGCTGTCTTTGGGTTATTCTGTTGTTTGCTGACTTGACTTAGATAATTTAGATCAGTCTGTTATTTTTTAATGTAATCAGGTTAGAGCTCTAATTTTCCCTCTTGAGTATCACAATTATATTTTATAATTTTTTTTTTAATTTGATGTTTTCTTTTATTTGACAAGTTTTTTTCTTTCTTTTTCTTTTTTTTTTAATTAAATCTTTATTGTTCAGATTATTACATTTGTTCCTCTTTTTTTCCCCCCCATAACTCCCCTCCTCCCAGCTCCCGCCCCACCCTCCGCCCTCACTCCCCACCCACTGTCCTCTTCCATAGGTGCACGATTTTTGTCCAGTCTCTTCCCGCATCTCCCACACCCCTTTCCCCCCCAAGAATAGTCAGTCCATTCCCTTTCTATGTCCCTGATTCTATTATGATCACCAGATTATTTATTCACTTGATTCTTAGATTCACTTGTTGATAGATGCATATTTGTTGTTCATAATTTGTATCTTTACCTTTTTTTTTCTTCTTCCTCTTCTCAAAGGATACCTTTCAGCATTTCATATAATATTGGTTTGGTGGTGATGAACTCCTTTAGCTTTTCCTTATCTGTGAAGCTCTTTATCTGACCTTCCGTTCTGAATGATAGCTTTGCTGGATAAAGTAATCTTGGTTGTAGGTTCTTGGTATTCATCACTTTGAATATTTCTTGCCATTCCCTTCTGGCCTGCAAAGTTTCTGTTGAGAAATCAGCTGACAGTCGTATGGGTATTCCCTTGTAGGTAACTGGGTTTCTTTCTCTTGCTGCTTTTAAGATTCTCTCTTTGTCTTTTGCTCTTGGCATTTTAATTATGATGTGTCTTGGTGTGGTCCTCTTTGGATTCCTTTTGTTTGGGGTTCTCTGTGCTTCCTGGACCTGTAGGTCTATTTCTTTCACCAGGTGGGGGAAGTTTTCTGTCATTATTTCTTTAAATAGGTTTTCAATATCTTGCTCTCTCTCATCCTCTGGCACCCCTATAATTCTGATGTTGGTGCGCTTGAAGCTGCCCCAGAGGCTCCTTACACTATCTTCATATTTTCGGATTCTTTTTTCATTTGCTTTTCCAGTTGGGTGTTTTTTGCTTCTTCGCATTTCGAATCTTTGACTTGATTCTTGGGCTCCTCTGGTCTGCTGTTGGGTGTCTGTATAATATTCTTTATTTCAGTCAGTGTATGCTTAATTTCTAGTTGGTTCTTTATCACAACATCGAGGGTCTCATTAGATTTCTTGAGGATCTCACTACATTTATCGGCGGTCTCACCAGTCTTTTCGAGGGCCTTACTAAGTTTATCAGCAGCTTCTAGACAGTTCTTAAGAGACCTTAAAAGTGTGGTTCTGAACTCAATATCCTCCATTGACAGTTTTGTCCTGTTTCTTTGTCTCCGCATTTTTTATGCTTTCTTGGTGCACCCCCTAGTGGTCTTTGTCCGCAGTCTTGTTGCCTTTAAGCCTTGATTGATGTCGGCAATACCGGGGTGATTTGACCTCCAGGCTAACTGGCTATGAGAGTCTGCTGTGTCTGTAGTGGGAGGGCTTCTGTGCTGGATCTCTAGGGAAGTGCTAATCTAGCGTTTGCCTGAGGCTATCCGGCAAATGGCGCTGCGCAGGGCTTGGGCGGGGCGGGTCCCCGGGGATCTACAGGGCAGGCGGAACAAGCAGTTATGGCGACTCTCAGTTCCTTCCCCAGGGGCTCTGCCTCTCAGAGCCCCAGCAATGGCTGCAAACCTCGGAGAGAAAGCTGCCTTCGAGTTCCGACCGAAGCCAGACAGTCCCGTTTCTCCCGTTTGAGTCTCGGTCCCCAGAGACTCACCCGGATCTGGAGCTCAGAGTCTGAAACTCCCTCCCAATTGAAAACAACAACCGCGCCCTCCGCCGCCAGCCCGCTCCGCGCGCACACTCCGCACCTGAGTATTTTACTTCAGCACTGTGCCTCCTCTGAGTCTGGGTATGATATTCTCTGTCCTCCTAGTTGTAGAATTTCCACTCAGCCAGCCTTCCCGTGGTTCTGGGTGATGTCCGTTCTGTCCTTTAGTTATATCTCTGAAGTGGTTGTTTGAGGCAGCGATCTCCAGCGTTAACCTATGCCGCCATCTTGGTTCTATTTTCTATATTTTATAATTTTTAACACATGGTATTAGTGATCATTTATTATAAATGTTCTTTAATTTCAGTGACCTGTGAGATATTTAGAAGTATTTGTAGCCTCTATTAGTGGGTAGAGTGTTAGCCTGTGGACTGATGGGTCCTGGGTTTGATTGTGATCAAGGGCACGTACCTTGGTTGCTGGCTCCTTCCCGGCCTGGGCCCGAATCTGGGCATGTGCAGGAGGCAACCAGTTGATGTGTTTCTCTCACATTGATATTTTTCTCCATCTTTCCCTTTCTCTTCCACTCTCTCTAAAAATCAATGGAAAAATATCCTCAGGTGAGGATTAAAAAAAAGTATTTGTAAATACAAGGATGAATGCAAAGATGCAGTTTCAGAGTTTTTACTGAATAAGCTTTTTATATGTAACTTACTGAAATTATTACATTTCTATGAGTAGACAGTTGTTTTAATAATTTAACTATAAATTTAAAAATTTTGTTGTCAGTGTGTCAAGTTTGTATCATTTTTGCCTACAGTGGAAAAGAATGAAAATGTCACTAAAATAAAAATTCTCTTGTTTTTTGAGGCTTATGTTTAAAATAAATTTTAAGTATTTATTTCTGAATTAAGTCAAGCATGATTAGAGAACATGCTATGTATGATTATTCTCTGGCATTTTGGGAAACTTATTTTTAGTCTCCATATGATTGGTGTGTCTATATGGGTGTGTATGTGTGAATGTTCTATATGTGCTGGGAAATAAAAAGCATTATTGTGTGCCTTAGATATTTTATATGCTTTTATAAAATTCAGTGGCCTTCAACTTTTTGTCCATGCACTAGTACATCCTAAAATATCTTTGAAAAAAAATTACATACTCCTGCATTTTAAGTTGACAATTAAAAATTTTTCTAAATTTAAATAGGGCAGAGAACTTAATTACTAGTGTATTGTGTAAAATTTGATATATAAAAATAAGGCTATTTCACTGTTCTCTTAAAAGTATCCAGTGAGTTCTAAATATTAATTACTTTCAGTCTGCAGGCTGACGCTCTATCCACTGAGCCAAACTGGTTAGGGCTAAATATTAATTACTTGATGTGATGTCCTTATTATCAATTTAAACACACTGATTTAAATCAGTTTATCTGTAGAGACATCAAAAAATTGAATAATTAAAAAAATTTGTTTGGAAAAGTCCCAGCAGTCATGTTTTAAAATATAGGGCAAATTGATATTTAATTAAAAATTCAGTTATAGTTCATGTTGAACCAAAAAATTTCAACTGCTACTGCATTTTGTGCTGATTTTGAATTGTTACTTTAGACCCACTATAAATTATAGATGTTATGTAAATGTACTTTTAACTATCTGTACTCATTTCTTTTTCTGCTTCTTTCTTAGGAATCACACCTGTGTATCATAGTATGTTTGCTTTAATGAGTGAAACAGAAAGGATCTGGTATCCGCCCAACTATGTCTTCCATATAGATGAGTCAACCAGGCACAATGTACTCTACAGAATAAGGTACTTTCTTCAGTAAAGTGATTCACCTTAATGGCAAAAGAACAAAGTGGGAGAAATTATTGAACATTTTTAAAATTGTAAGGTATCTAATATCAGAGACTACAGCTAATGAGCATTTAATTTTTTTCTTCTATGACTCTTTGTTAGAGGAATAGTCCAGACATGTTTTTTAACTAGAATGCTCTGAAAATAAAGCTGTTCTGGTGAAATACTACTTTACCACTTATAATTACATTTTTAAAAGGTGATCATGACTTTACTAGCAAAATCCTAAATGTCTGGAATATTTCTAGTTTCCTAGGAAATTAGATGTTTTGTGCAATACAATGTTATCTCACATCTCTTCTTTTTAATAACTTTTTTAAAAGTGAAAAGGAGGTTTTGCCAGTATTTATTACAGTCACAAATAATAAAGTTAATCCTATATAATAAAAGGCTAATATGCAAATCGACCGAACAGCAGAATGACCAGTCACTGTGACGCACACTGACCACCAGGGGGCAGACACTCAGTGCAGGAGCTGCCCCCTGGTGGTCAGTGCACTCCCACAGGGGGGGGGCGCCACTTAGCCAGAGCCAGGCTCACAGCTGCCTAGTGCAGCAGTGGTGGCAGGAGCCTTTCCCACCTCCGCGGCAGAGCTAAGGATATCCAACTGCTGACAGCACAGGGAGTGGGCCTAAGCAGTCTAGTTTATTTAATAATTTATGGTAAAATTAGTGAAATCCAGAGGTACTTTTCTACTCAAAAGGATGAAACAAAGAAGTTTGACCCTGGCAGGTGTGGCTCAGTTGGTTGGGCCTTGTCCCATGCACAGAAAGGTTGCTGGTTAGATTCCCCAGTCAGAGCACATGCCTATGTTGCAGGTTTGATCCCTGGTAAGTGGCATGCAAGGAGGTAGCCCATTGATGTTTTGCTCTCACATTGATGTTTTTCTCCCTCTTCATCCTCTCTCTCTCTGAAAATTAATAGAAAATCTTAAAAAGTTAAGTTTGATCTGTGGCTCGTACTTATGAAATAGATCCATTCAATGCATAGAGTCAGTGTTGCAGTAAAAAAGAGCATGGACTTTTTCATAACTTTAAAAAGAAAGGTGAAGGAATCCTTAATTAACTAAGACTCAAGAGAGACGTCCTTACCATGATAAAGGGTATCTATAAAAAACATGTATCAAATAATATTCTTAAATGATAAAATGTTTGTTAGAAGCAGTCTCTTTAAAATTAGGTAAAAGATAACCTTAGTTACTGCTTTTGTTTAGGATTTTAATGGAGTTCCTAACCAATAAGACAGGAAAAAAAGTTTAATAATTGAGAACAAAGAAGCAAAAGGTTATTATTTGGATGTGATATTATAAGCATATTTCTACATTTCTCTGCTTCCTATTATTCTACAGTCTATGCATGGAAGAAGGCAGTATATTGATTTTACACTTAGATTTCTTGTATTTTCTACCTATATTTTATTTTCTTTTTTTTTCTTTTTTTTTTATTGCTTAAAGTAATACAAAGAGTATTACATATGTGTCCAGTACCTATATTTTAATTATGGTTTTATCCAGATTTCCTTTTGCTGTCAACTTGTATTTAACACTATTAACTGTGTTTTCTGATTATGGGATAATACCTTTCGTTATGCTGGAAGTGGTTATATGTACACAGTATGTTTATATTTGATTTATTTGGAGGCTGACAGATTGTTTTAACTGTCTTGTAGATTTTACTTTCCTTACTGGTATTGTAGCGGCAGCAACAGAACTTATCGGCATGGAATATCTCGAGGTGCTGAAGCTCCTCTTCTTGATGACTTTGTTATGTCTTACCTTTTTGCTCAGGTATGATATATTATCTACTTTTCATGTGTTAAATGATAAATATCTCTTAGAAAAATCTTCATATATGAGAAAATTGTTCCGTCTTGCATAGCAGGTATAGCTAGGTAACAAAATGAAGTCTTTATTACTAATTTTTAATCCTATGGTTTATGGACAATAGAATTTATTTCATAGAGATTCCTTGAATTGACCATTTTGAACATCCTTCTTCTTTTTTTAGTGCTTTAAATTATTTTAAGGATTTCACAAAGTTTTTGACTGAGTTTTATAACATGATTCATGTAAACATAAGTGGCTGGAACATAGGACAATAAAATATCTTTAGAGAAGTTTGATTTTTAATTCCTGAACAAATTCAGACTTAAATAGTGGGGAGTGAAATGTAAAGAAACTTGGTAAGTGCATAAAAAGTTGAGCTATAATAGCTTGTGTAGCTTCTCAGGGGAGGTTGGCTAGCTGATACTGAGTCTGAGAGCTTTGTTCTAGTTATTTGTTTATTAATACTATTATGTTAATTTTTTGTAGTGTATTTGAACAATGCTTTTTTTCTCTATTACCTTGATTTAAACAGTAATTAAAATGTTTTATCATTAAATAACTTTTGTTTTTATGTGCTAGAAGACTGAGTAGAAACTAAAGAAAGAAAATATATTTGTACTTTTGGGTAAAGATATGTTCCTGTTATTCCCCATTAAACAATAAGTTTCCATATCCCTCTCCTCTGGCCCCTGACAGCCACCTGTATACTTTATGTCTCTATGAATTTGCCTATTTGAGGTACCTCATATAATTACAGTTATGTAATATTAGCTCTTTTGTGACTGGCTTATTTCTGTTGTAGCATGTGTCAGAATTTCCTTCCTTTTTAACCAGTTAACTGCCACACGTCCAAAATTGAAAGCATCCCCACATGCCACGATATTTTGAATTTAATTGCATCTATAGATGCTTATGGCGTACACAGGTTAAGGCTGACTCTTCCCTTGTACACAGTATCACGTTTTGTTTATCCATGCATCTGTTGATTTGAGTTGCTTCCACCTTTTGGCTCTTGTGAATAGTGCTGCAGTGAACATGGACATACAAATATCTGAGACCCTGCTTTTAATTTTTTTGAATATACTAGTATATCCAGAAGTGGAATTAATTAAATGAAATGGTAATTGGTTTTTAAAAAATTTTTTTTGAGGAACTGCTATACTGGTTTACATAGCAGCTACATCATTTTATATTCCTAGTATCAGTGCACAAAGCATTTCAGTTTCTCCACATCCTTGCCAACACTTACCTTCTATTTTTTTAATAATAGTTATTCTGGTAGGTGTGAAGTGGTATCTCATAGTTTTGATTTGCAATTCCCTAATGATTAGTGATGTTGAATGTTTTTTCATAAGCTTGTTGGCCATTTGTATATCTTCTTTGGGGAAACTATTCAAATCCTTTGCCCATTTTAAAACCAGGTGGGTTTTTTGTTGCGTTATAAGTGTTCTTTGTACATTCAAGACATTTACCCCTTAATAAATATATGTTGCAGATATTTTCTCTCATTCTACAGGTTTACTTTTCATTCTGTTGATTGTGCCCTGTGGTGTGCAAAAGTTTTTAATTTTTATGTAGTCTAATTTATTTTTTTCTTTGGTTATCTCTGCTTTTGGTGTCATATTTGAGAAGTCATTGCCTGATCCAATATCATGCACTTTTCTTCTACATTTTTTTCTTCCTTTCTTTTCCTTCCTTTCTCTCTCTCTCCCTCTCCCTCTCCCCTTCTCTCTCTCTTTCATTAACATGTTATTGATTTTATTTGGGGTGCTTTCATGTTTCTAAACTCAATTGGGACAAGTTAGGACCCAAGGAAAACTAGCTGGCTTCCACTTCCTCCAAGGGCACCAATAACTGACCTTGATACTGAAATTTGGCTCAGGAGACTTAGAGGATAGAAATTTCAGGCCATGATGAACAGTAGAGGGATTTTTTCATATAGAAAGAGAGAGAGAGAAACATCAATTTGTTCCACTTATTTATGCATTCATTGGTTGCTTCTTGTATGTGCCCTAATGGGATCAAACCTGAAACGTTGGCTTATTGGGACGGCGCTCTAACCAACTGAGCTATCTGGCCAGGGCCCTTAGTATAATGCTTTGAACATATTTGGGACTCAGTACATATTTAATTAATATGTATTTTAGATTAGGCAGTTTTGATGTAGAAGATATAATTTAAAGATAAAAGCAATGAAATAGATTGATATATATACTCTCTAGTTGGGAACCAATTTTAATCCATTTCCATTTGCAAAATAACTTATTAAAATTGTATGGAAAAATGGTTGAAAATCAAAAGAGGTTGTATTCTTTTTAAATATATGTGTTCTGGAAATTATATTATCAGTTAAAATATGATAATAGATTAAAATGTAATATTGAAACTTATGAAATATTTCCGTCTAAATATTTTTTCCTTTAGTGGCGGCATGATTTTTTGCATGGATGGATAAAAGTACCTGTGACTCATGAAACACAGGAAGAATGTCTTGGGATGGCAGTGTTAGATATGATGAGAATAGCCAAAGAAAATGATCAAACCCCACTCGACGTCTATAGCTCTATCAGGTAATTTCCTTATGTAAATCCATATACATAAATGGAACTGTTGGACTTTCTATATGATTTATTTGTACTTAGTGAACTTCCCCATACTTTTTTATTTTATGATTAAAAGTTGTATGGGTAAGTTTTCCTTCTGTGCACAACACACACTTTCTTCCAGTTTTATTGAATATTGACATAAACACTGTATAAGTTTAAGGTCAAGGGGGAAAAAAGGAGACATATGTAGTACTCTTTGTAATATTTTAAGCAATAAAACAAAATTAACAAAAGTTTAAGATATACAGCATAATGACTTGACTTACATATATCGTGAAATGATTACTACTATGAATTCAGTTATAACATCAATCATTTCATATAGATAGAAAAAAACGAGAAAGAAAAAAATATTTTTTCCCTTGTGATGAGAACTCTTAGAATCTACTGTCTTAACAACATTCATGTATACCATACAGCAGCATAAACTGTAGTCATCATATTGTACATTGTATCTGAGTAGTACTTATTTATCAAAGAAATTATTAAAAGAGTTGGTATACTATAGAAAATATAGGTGTTCGATACCTATTTATTATTTGATTTATTTATTCTAAAAAGGCTAGGTAAGGTCAGAGGCCTGAAAAGAGCACCTGGAGTCATAATTTCTACCAGCAGATCCTCACATATTCTGTATAAATAATTCTGAATCAGAATGTCTCTAATAGTGTCCATATTTTACTTGAATTACTATCACCTGAGGTTCCTGCTAAAATGGAAAATTCTTGGGCTCTAACCCAACAATTTGGATTTAGTAAATCTGAGGTGAGGTCTACAAATAGGAATTTTTATAAGTGCTCCAGGAGATTGAAAAAAAATAAGTTTTATTGAAGTATAATTGACATAAAATTGTAAGATATAGTTAATGTAAAAACATTCAAACCTGTAAAGAATTTTTTCTAAGTGTATTTGAGCCAAACTGTTGACAGCTGCCAGGAAGCAGTATCTCAATGGATTGGGATAATGCTCCAGAGAATGGCGGTTTTTTCCATCTATTTTTATATATGGCAATCAAAAAGAGGGAATGCAGGTGGGTTACATGATAGATTAGAGATGTGTGAGAAAGCAAAGTGGGGGTGGAGGGGTGGGGCAGAACCTCTGGGATTGGATAAAAAGTAAAATGATAGACACTTATCTGTCCTCATGCCCAGGTACATTGGTTGTACCCAAGGGGTCTGGAAAAAGACAAGTTACAAGTTACCTAGACATTTCAAGGATAGGTTATCATAGGTGCAAAAAGACAGAGTCAGTTAAGGTAAAGATTGACCTTGTCAGTGAAGATACCGGCCTAGGACATAACTACCCAGCATAACTGCTTTTAGTTAAAGTTTAATTTCAGGCCCTCCTTTGTGGTTACTTTTCCCTGAGAGTGTTAGGTTAGCATGTGGCCCCTTTCATCCACAATATTTAAAGTGTACATCATCATGATTTGATATACATTGTGAAAGGATTCCCTATGAAGTTTATTAATACATCCACCACCTCACATATTTATTTTTTGAGTATTGTTGTGGTTTTTTTGGGGGGGGGTGGTGGTGGTGGTGGCAGGGAGAGACTTTTTAAGTTCTATTCTTTTTAGAAAATTTTACCTATACATATATAGTGTTGTTAATTAGTCAGTGTGTTGTACATTAGATCCTCAGACCTTATTCATCTTATAACTGATTCAGCAGAATCTTCCACAAGTGAAGCATACTCCACACACTTCAAATTATTCTTCTGCATATTGAATTTTGACAATCATGCCAAATATAATTTTTTAAAATTTCTTTTTAAAATAATTCTTTATTGTTGAAAGTATTACCAAATACAGTTTTTGAAACACTACTCTTGCAGCCCAGCTTTTATGGCTGGAAAACTTCCACTCTTTTTAAAGATATATAGGAATATGGATATATAGTATATAAGATTGCTTTGGTTTTTTTTTTAAGTCTGAATATGAAATAATATGTCTTACCTATTGCATATTTACCAGAGTAAAAGTTTGAAGATGCCATGAATCTGGTTAAAACTCCCTTTATTCCTTGAAATGCTTCTCTCAATGATGGACTTAAGTCACTGAGTGTGTTCAAAACAGTTCATATGCAATTTGCAGGGTATCGATTTCTTGTTTCCCTCTTTGGTTTTAAGTGTTCCTTTCTTGCTTTCAGATGTTCATTAAGCCTTAACTTAAGGGTAGGAGCTATAGGGTATGATTTCAGGAATTCACTGAGGAATCTAGAAGATTTCAAAGCCCAAAGGAAAAACAAAACCATTTCTGTTTTCACTAAGGCCTCATTCATTTGTTCATTCATTCACTCAGTAACAGCATTTATTGAATACCTGCTATATGCCAGACCATAGGAGAACAGAGTCAGGGGAGGAGCATTTTACATACCATTGATGGAAACTAAAGGAACTGAGGGGAACACAGTTAAGGAACAGAGAAACCTTGAATTTTATAAATATGAAGCCATCTCTAGGCTTATGCTTTGGTGGAACACTTCTGCTTTGGAGACCATGATATTGCCCAAAGTCTTGGCACAATCCTGTGGTTTCTTAATGTCAGGAATTATGCCCTCTCTTCCTCTCCCTATATTATTTAGTCCAGTGTCCTAAACTCAGTGAATGTTTAGTAATGGTATTTCTGTGGTTTTTCTTAATCAGGATATAAATGCATCTGCAAATTCTGCATTATTTTTCTTTTAAAATTATATAGATATCAAACATTCATTATAAAATTTCATGGTATTTTAAAACAGTTTTATTGATATATATTTCACATACTGTAAAATTCACACACTTAAACTGTACAATTCAATATTTTTTATTGATTTGTAAGGAGTCTATATTTGGATATAAGACTACATATATAAGTTATCATATATATGTTTTGCAAATATTTTCCCATTCTGTATATTGTTTTTTTCACTTTCTTAAAAGTATCATTTGTAGCACAAGAATTTAAATTTTGAAGTAGTCTAATTTTCCAGCTTTTTCTTTTGCCTGTTGCACCATGATATTTTAATTTGATAAATAATTTATGCCTGTCCTGAAGTTAAAAACATACCTGCCTTGCTTGCCTTGTTAATATAATTTAACTCACTGATAGTTTCTGAATTCTCATTTAGTGTTCATTTCTGAGAAATAAAGACTCTGCTCAATGTTAAAATATTTAAGATTAATGGGAAAACAGATGAATTATTAGTTTGGGGCAGAATCTGTAATAACAAAAGGGTAATATGCTAATTAGACCAGACATCCTTCTGGACATCCTTACTTCCGGACAAAGCTGCAGTGGGCAGGGGCGAGGCAGAAGTGGCAGAGGGCCCCGGCCGTGGTGGTGGTGGGCAGGGGCCAGGCCAAGGCTCTTGTACGAATTTCGTGTATCAGGCCTCTAGTTAAATAAATAAGCTGCTTTGTTCCCAGAAATATCCAGTAGAGTATGGAGCTCTGATTAGTATAACTAAATACATACCCTTTCCCAGACTTAAAAAGAAAATACATGAAAGGTGCACCTCTTTGTATCTGTGCCTGTGTGTTAGGTATGTCTGTGTCTGTCAGCACAAGCCTCTATGTGCATATGAACCGCATGTGTTTGTGCATCTGTATGTGTTAAATACTTAATTGTTTGTTATTGTTAATCCTCATCCAAGGATATTTTTTCCATTGATTTTTAGAGAGAGTGGAAGGAAGGGGGTAGGGAGAGGAAGAGAGAGAGAGAGAGAGAGAGAGAGAGAGAGAGAGAGAGAGAACGAGAACACACATCGATTGGTTCCCTCCCGCACATGCCCTGACCTTTCTGGGAATCAAACCTGCAACCCAGGTATGTGCCCTTGATGGGGAAACAAACCCTCTACCCTTTGGTGCACAGGCCAACGCTCTAACCACTAAGCATACTGGCCAGGGTGATACTTAATTTTTTTTTTTATTGTTTTCAGAGAGAAAGAGGGAGAGATAGAAATATCAATGATGAGGGAGAATCATTGATTGGCTGCCTCCCACATGCCCCCTGTTGGGGATTGAGCCTGCAACCTGGGCATGTGCCCTGACCTGGAATCAAACTGTGACTTCCTGGTTCAATGCTCAACCACTGAGCCACACCGGCTGGGTGATACTTAATATTTTGTATGTCAATCCCTAATTGGGCCAGCCCTGGGCGGCTGGGCAGCTGCCATCTGAGGCTTGTCTGCACCTCGGGCATCAGCTGGGCAGCCACCATCTGAGGCTTGCCTGTGCCTCGGGCTGGCCCTGGGTGGCTGGGGGGCTGAGGAGACTGTGCGCCACCATCTTGTGACTGTGGGCGCTGCCGCCTTTGAGGGCATGATAGTCAATTAGCATATTCCCTCTTTATTGGCTGTGGGCACCGCCATCTTTGTGAGGGTGTGACTCAATTAGCATATTCCCTCTTTATTCGATAGGATAGGTGACTATGAATTTACGATGCAGCACATGTACCCTGTCAGATAACTTTCTCCAGCAGCGCTGGCTGTTTACAAAACAGAGAGTTCCTCCAGGGACTTACAGTGGAGAGTGTGTGTGTTGGGGTTGGGTGGGTGAGGGGAGTAGGGAGTAGGAAGTGGTAAATTGGTAAATGTTTAACAACCTGTTCTTGGTGAGGTGGCAAGAAAGGTCTGGTTTGTAATTTTTGCTGATATCCATGGATACTCCCTTCACAGCCAATCTCAAGGTATCAACTTGATACCACTGAATTGGGAAGAGATGAGCAGTAGCAAACCCTTTTCACCACTCATATATGATAGACATTCATAATCTCAAAAGCATAGATAGTAGTAAAATATAAAATAAAAATTTTAATGTAAAATAATTAGGAAGTAATATGTTTTGAGTACTTATTATCTATATTTTAATATATTTTATTCAGTTGTAAGTTTTTATAACTTAAATTTTAATGATGGCTGTTTAACAGCTCAAAATAATTCCTAAAGTGTAATAATAAGCTGTTAGCATTAGCTATTCCATCACCGGCTGTGTATACTCAAGTACAGTATAGAGTGATAAATGATGTTATGGAGCAGTGCACAGAATACTGTCAGACAAATCAGGCTGCATCTAGAGGTTCCAAAGGTTTCCTGGATTTGATGATGCTTGAACTGAGACTTGTACAATGAGTAAGAGCTAAACTTTTAGGGGCTGGGTGATGGGAAGAAGGATTGGCATATGTGAAAGGCATGGAAATTTAATATAGTTGTTTTTGCAGAAATAAAGTGTTAATTATTTGTCAGATATTTGAGCAGGAGGGAAATAAGTTATCCACTTTCTTTAGGATATTTTACATAGAGAAGGAAGTAGTACAAAAGACTCCAAATGAAATTGTTTGATTGCAAAAGAATTATTAGGATTTATTGAAGCTAGCCTATAAAAATGTTTATCCAACTATACATTACTGACTATATTCTGTGCAGTGAGAAAACTTGAAGTCATTTTCAAGGTCCACCATTTCTTACTTCTTTTCAGTGGTAACTATGTCATCTTTCTCCACTTGTGTTCTTATAGCACTTATCATGGAAAAAGGTGGTAAGTTCTCTTTTACTTTTGTTTTAGATTTATATTCCAAATGTTTTGTTTCACTGTGTGTGTTCTTTATGCCTAGCTATAAGACATTCTTACCAAAATGTATTCGAGCAAAGATCCAAGACTATCATATTTTGACAAGAAAGCGAATAAGGTACCGATTTCGCAGATTTATTGAGCAATTCAGCCATTGCAAAGCCACTGCCAAAAACTTGAAACTTAAGTATCTTATAAATCTGGAAACTCTTCAGTCTGCCTTCTACACAGAGCAATTTGAAGTAAAAGAACCTGGAAGAGGTCCTTCAGGTGAGGAGATTTTTGCAACCATTATAATAACTGGAAACGGTGGAATTCAGTGGTCAAGAGGGAAACATAAAGAAAGTGAAACACTGACAGAACAGGTAATTCTTAATGATATGTTCTCATTCTTTGTTAATTTAAGTAGAATGGCAGTAGAAGTAAAGTAATTTTAGTCATTTGAAACATGGCCTTGTACTTTTCTTCTCCCATTGATAGAAGTGTAAGTGTAGAGGTTATATCTATAGATCTTTTCTGATTGTTCTCAAATGTTTTTTATTTAATTCTTTATGACAAAATTAGTAATGGTATTCTTATAGCTTCAGAAATGGCATAAAGTTATTTTTAAGGTATTTTTGCCTCTTTATTTCTTTTACTATTTTTAAAAAATATTTTTTCTTTTACTATTATTGATATAGGAGGCATAATCATAAAACTTAATATCCTAGAAAAGGTTAATTTTAATTAATTTTATGATGAAGTATGGTTAAATAATTTAGTATGTCTTAGGATTGTATTATAAGTTTAAGTTTGTTCTTATCTGTTGTTAGATTATTATTAGAGATTTTAAAATATTCTAGTCTTCATTCTGTGGTAAACTTTTAATTTTCTGGCAATTGCTATTACTGTTGATTGGATTGAAGAGTACTAGAGCACACTTAAGATTTCTGGCACCCTTTAATGCTCTCATTTTTAAGTCAAAGCAAGATACAGTGTAGTCTAGGGTGAATATTGGGGGAGAGAATCCCATTTAATACTTACTTATTGCTATCAATACTTTTTTATCTTAAAGAATTTGTTAGTGAATGTTATATCATAAGTCTTATTTTAAAATGGCTCCATAGATTCTGTTTTTAATTTCAAATACTCTTAATTATAGGATTTACAGTTATATTGTGACTTTCCCGATATTATTGATGTCAGTATTAAGCAGGCAAGCCAAGAAGGCTCAAATGAAAGCAGAATTGTAACTATCCATAAGCAAGATGGTAAAAACCTGGTAAGTTTGCTTTATAACTAAATAATGGTTATGTTATACAGTTTTTAGAAGTATTTATTTTAATATCCAAGGTATCTTGTAGAAATTTTTATTAATAGTTTTAAATATAGCTCTAAATATCAGTTTAGTAAGCTTTTTTATTACATCTAGCTTTTTGTGTCACTACCAAAACTATCTTCCGATGGAGTTTCTTGTACATTAATGTGTTTTTCATTCATTTTTATGATTAGTAAAGCATTAGCTACTTTTTCTTCCTACTCTGGGTTGCACTAGTTCCCTGTTTTTCTTTTGTTTGTTTGTTTGTTTTGTTAATCCTCACCCGAGGATATTTTTCCATTGATTTTTAGGGAGAGAGGGAAAGAGAGGGGAAGACAGAGAGAAACATTGATGTGAGAGAAACACATCAATTGGTTGCCTCCTGCATGAGCCCTGACCAGGGCTGGGGCCAGGGAGGAGCCTGCAACTGAGGTACCTGCAACCGAGGTACATGCCCTTGACTGGAATTGAACCCGGGCCCCTTTGGTCAGCAAACTGATGCTCTATCCACTCTGAGCCAAATTGGCAAGGGCCCTGTTGTAGTTCTTATTCCTGATTATCATCTTTTTTTTTTTTTTTAACCTATGGATATGTGAATAATACCAGTCATACTGCCTAATTAAAGGAGAGAAAGAAATCAAAACAATACTACCAGGAATTTATATAGCAAAATGTAAACCAATCCCAGATCAGCCTGCCCAAGCTGTAAGACATGATTGATTATAAAAGATTTAACCCTTTCTCTTTTATTAAATATCTTCAGAAATCCCACTTATTTTAATTGAAATGAAATGTAACTAGACACTAAATGGGTCCAAGGCCAACTGTCACTACTTGATCCAAATTAAGCAGAGACAAGATTGAATCAATATATACTAATAAGCGTTTATTCCAATAATGCTGGCAGTATTGAGAAAGCAGCAGGTCATCCTGAATATCCTGCTCTCTGACCTTTCATTTCAAAAGAACTCTTCTGTAGGATTAGTGGGTGGGGAAAATCTTCAGTTAGTGAGTTCCCAGGGACTGCCTTTTTTCCTTGTTCTTGTAAAGATTAGCCCCGAATGCTGCCTCCCTTCAGATACGTTCTGTCCTTGATCTGGTCGCTGGGATACCTTATCTCCCGGGCTTGTTCTTCTTGTAACATGTGCTTCAGTTTCCCAGGGTCGGTAAGAAAATCTGTTTCTATTATATGCCCCTCCTCTATGAAAAAGAAATACATTATTTTATACCCTGCTTTTAAATGTCTTATTTATGTGGCTCTGTTTTCAGCTCCGATATTTCTTAACTTCCTGGCTTAAATGTCATATTAGTGTTATTTGATTATTTAACTTAAGTATCTGTATGTACCTCTCTGGCCAGTTCAGGTTTATATTACCAAAATTATAATTAACTTGCAACTCATTTTAGTCAGCAAGCTTTCCTGTTCTTAGATAAAAATATGAATTAATAGTGTGCACCTACTCCCTAGTAGACTATATATGATTTAAGTTTATATTGTATACATTTTAGTTTTTAGCATAAGTACTTTAACTTAGCAGTGTATATTTGGTATGTAAAAACAAATCATTATTTCTAATTAATACCAACTTATATTGGATTAGATAGATTTCTAATTGAGATAACTGGCATTTTTCTAATGGGGATACTGGAAAATATAGTAAAATTATGGATGTAGAGTGAATGATAACTGGAAAAGCATAATAAGCTTATGTTTAAGAGCGTCTTAAATATTAGAATAATTTATAATTCAAATTGGGCCATAAAAGACATTTGAGCAATGTGGAAAAAAATTTAGGAGAATTAATCTAACAACATGGAGCAAAGAGAATTTTCAATATGTAGCATGCAGTTGACTTTTTAAATGATACTTTTCTTTTCTCTGCTTAGGAAATTGAACTTAGTTCATTAAAGGAGGCTTTGTCTTTTGTGTCATTAATTGATGGATATTATAGATTAACTGCAGATGCACATCATTACCTCTGTAAAGAAGTAGCATCTCCAGTGGTGCTTGAAAATATACAAAGCAATTGTCATGGCCCAATTTCGTAAGTAAAACATAGTTTAAAAGTAAATTTTTGTTGTTGTTAATTTTCACCTGAGGATATTTTTCCATTGATTTTGAGAGAAAGAGAGAGAGAGAAAGAGAGAGAGGGAGGGAGAGAGAGAGAGATGTGAGAGAGACACATCATTGGTTGCCTCCCGTACGTGCCCTGACTAGGGCTGGGGATTGAGCCTGCAACCAAGGTATGTATGTGCCCTTGGCCAGAATTGAACCTGAGACCCTTTAGTCTGCGGGCCAACGTTCTATCCACTGAGCCAAACCTGCTAGAGCTAGAAGTAAATTTTTTAAATAGTAAATGAAATATTTACAAAAAAGGTTTTATACAACAGAGTGATGTACATAGGTTTAGGACAGTGATGGTGAACCTTTTGAGCTTGGCATGTCAGCATTTTGAAAAACCCTAACTTAACTCTGGTGCCGTGTCACATACAGAAATTTTTTGATATTTGCAACCATAGTAAAACAAAGACTTATATTTTTGATATTTATTTTATATATTTAAATGCCATTTAACAAAGAAAAATCAACCAAAAAAATGAGTTCGCGTGTCACCTCTGACACACGTGTCATAGGTTCGCCATCACTGGTTTAGGAGTTTAGAAAAAAAGAACTTAACTGAAGTTTTTTTGTAATAAAAGTCTATTTGCAATAAGATATAAATAATAATTAGAATTATTTAGGATATAATTTATTACCTGTATCTCAATCTACAATACTTCTTATTTGTATAATTTGAGTTGCCTAGGTGTGTTACGAGATAGTGATAGATGATTCTTGCTTTCATGTAAATTACATTTTGATTTTTCTTTCAAGATGTGCAGCTTCGATAAAGCATATAGCAGATTTTAAAAATCAGTAGTCTTTGTTACTTGCAATTGGTCTTCTAGTAGACTTTGGATTATATTAAGTATTAAAATAATGCACATAAATTTTTATATTAGAAATTGCTATGGTAGAAGAGACATAAGTGTTTATGAGAGTATTGTTTTTAAAATACTAAGTTTGCAATCAGAAGGCAGAAAATTCAAATAAATGAGTTGTTCTTTGTGATTTTGTGTGTCCTCTAATGCTGTTGATTTGTTTTTAAAGCAATATAATTGTCCCTTGAATTGGTTTGAACTTAATATTTTTCCTTACAAGATTATTGATAAACTTACAAAGTAGAGGAGACTTCTAAAAATTCTGAGTTTTAGATTTGACTTTTGATCTTTTAGATGATATCTTGCTATGTTATCATTCACATTACTTCTTTATGTTTAGAATGGATTTTGCCATAAGTAAACTGAAGAAAGCAGGTAATCAGACTGGACTTTATGTACTTCGATGCAGTCCTAAGGAGTTTAATAAATATTTTTTGACTTTTGCTGTCGAGGTTAGTATGTCACATTCATTAACAGTAACATCTTTATTTAGTCTATATAATTTCCCCTTCATGTTTAGGTACCATATATATTTCCTTTTTAATACTCTGAATTATAGCTCTGGATATAGCTAGCATAATAATATTTAATTTACCCCAGGAATCCTGCATGTATAATAAATTATAATTCCTAGGATTTATATAAAAATATAAAATGATTTATAATGTCCTTCTGTCTTTTAATGTAGAATTTATTTTACTTTATTTTTTGGTGTTTGGGTGTCACAAGGGTGTCATACTGCATCAGTTCTCTTAAAGTCTCTTTTTTCAGAAAGATGGAAATCTTTACCAAAACATATAGAACACAATAAATCAGAAGTAAACTTTCCTTTTACTAGTAATGGTTATAAGATTAGAGTAAAATAAGGTTATAACAAAGAAACAAACATTACTGAACTTTTAGCTAGTGGTGGGTTTTTTTATTTTTAAAAAATCCTTACTTGAGGATGTTTTGTATTGACTAGAGAGAGAGAGATAGAGAGAAACATCGATGTGAGAGAGAAACATTCATTGGTTGCCTCCCTTACTCGCCCCACCGGGGTTGAACCTGCAACCTAGGTGTGTGCCCTGACCGGGAATCAAACCTGCAACCTTTTGATGTAAAATGCTCCAGTCAACTGAGCCACCCAGCCAGGGCTAACCTCTTTCAATATTAAGAATGACAATCTACAATGTATGTTTTAAGCTTAAAACTACAATGAAACCTCATTTTTTAAAAACATTTTAAAATTATTTACTTATTGATTGATTTTAAAGAGAGAGAAATATCAACTTGTTCCACTTTTATATGCAACATTGGTTGATTCTTGTATGTGCCCTGACCAGGGACTGAACTTGCAGTCTTGGCATATCAGGACGATGCTCTAACGGTGAAACCTCACTCTTAATGCAGATTATTTGTATGCCATGTAAGATTGTTTACAATCCAAAATTATCTAAAAAGATAGTATCACTTATAAGGCAGTTTCATGGTATAAATCTTGAAAAACTTTATATTAGCTTCCAAAATTTATCTTGTTTTTTTAAAATATAGAAAGTAAGGATTTTGTTATTCAGTTATTTTAAGTTTTATAAAATACAGTTGTTATATTTAGTATATGCAGAGTGGATTTATTGTCCATAAAAACAGAAGGTAGGTTACTCTACAACTTTAGTATTGTAAAATGCTCTATCCTAATTTCACAATATTTTCTCACTGAAATTATAGTAGCTCATTATATTCAATTATCAAATCAAAATGAATATATTGTTATGTATTAGGGAGTGTATGTTACATAGCCCTGTTTCAAGAAGTTTGTCTTTTGGGAAAAAAGAAGAAAGAATACAAAAAATTTACTAAATTGAGCATTGTAATTATTCAGTACTAGAGGCCTGATGCACAAAATTTGTGCAAGGGGCTCAGCCCTGGGAGCCCCTTGCAGCCTCAGCCAGCCTTGGCAGCCCCCTCACAGCCTTGGCCGGCCCTCACAGCCCCTCGCAGCCTTGGCTGGCCCTCACAGCCCTGCAGCCTTGGCCGGCCCTTGCAGGCCCTCACAGCCCCTCGCAGCCTTGGCCGGCCCTCACAGGCCCTTGCAGCCCTGGCCGGCCCTCACAGCCCCTTGCAGCCCTGGCTTCGTCCCAAAGGTCCTCCGGACGGTCGTCCTGAAGGATGTCCCAATGATCGTTCTGTTCGGTCTAATTATCATATTAGCTCTTTATTATATAGTATAGGCATAGACAACAACAGAAAATACAGTTAAAGATCTTTTGGAGTAGGAAGGATTTGAGATAGACCTTGAAGTATTTAGTTGAGTTTATACAAATGGTCCTAAATAGGTTGAATATGCTTATTAAGAAGCCACTCAAAAAATAGATGAATGAATAAGCTTGTTAATGAACAAGCACATAAGACAGACATTGAAAAACTGAAAAATATTAACATTCCCATATTGGAGACAATTACACAAATACAGTAGTGGCACAGTGGAATGGGAATGACCTTTGCTTGTGGAATGTGGTGAGAGTTATAGGGAGGACCTCACAGGAAGTGGTATGTGAACTAAGTTTTAGGAATGAATAAAAGTCCATTGCTCAGAAAGAAAACATGTACACTCATAGGTAGAGAGAGAGCATGTACAGTTATCATGAAATAGCATGGCACTTGCTTGGAATTTCTTGAGTCACAATATAGCCGGAACATAGGCTGTATTTTGTAATTGGCAGAAGTTGAGATTGGAGATGGAGGCAGAATCCTGCTCAAGGAACACCTTATACTCTAAATTGGTTATAGACTTTATCTTATAAGTGATGGAAAACTGTTAAGGATGGTATTATTATTGTTAATTATCATTGCTTTTTAAAAAATAAAGTCAACTGTTAAGCCATTTCTTTAGCCTTATATAATATAGTTCTTTTTGAGGAATCAAGCACCTCTATTACCCTACTCTGATACTATACTAGGATTCATGATTCAAATGTCTAAATATTTTGTTGGTTAGTTTTGTGAAATCCATTTTGTAATAGTAATCACTATGATGTCCATTGTGATTTTCCCTCTCTCTCTTTATAATTAAACTTATATAGCGTGATAATGTCATTGAATATAAGCACTGTTTGATTACAAAAAATGAGAATGGAGAATACAACCTCAGTGGAACTAAGAAGAACTTCAATAATCTTAAAGATCTTTTGAATTGCTACCAGATGGAAACTGTTCGCTCAGACAATATAATTTTCCAGTTTACAAAATGCTGTCCTCCAAAGCCAAAAGGTAAAATAATTTTCTAGTTATTTTAAAAATACGGGTCATGGCTTGTGTATATAGTGAGTGATAGCTTTAGTATATTGATTTAAAAAGAAAGATGAAAGCAACAGCTCCATAAACAGATTACTTTTGCCTCCTTCTTTATAAATATATCCTCAAATAGGTTTGTTCAGTTTGGTTTGGGTTTTCTAGAAGTGACATGAAGTTCTATAATTCTAAAATGATATTAAAAATAATAATGCTTGATATAAATCAATCATTTATTAATTGAAGTGAAAGACCTCACTACCAAATTCTCATATGTGGTTCTAAGTAAACACTATAATTTCTTATACTTTTAAAATAAAAATAGTAAGGTTGGAAATCTTGTGAAACAATGATTATTAAAAATTATTAAAATTCCTGAAAATTGAGTTATGGAAGTGAATAATTTTGAATATTTGAAATAACTGGTTAAGGTACATTAAAGTTCAGTGAATAAACTGATAAAATAATTTTCTATAGAAAAAAATGAACAGTCAAAGTTATTAAGCATTTCTTATATTTAGAACATATTTTATTTTACCCTCTTGGAGAACTTTATGTCCTCAGCATGTTTTGGTTATATATGTTTTCATTATTTCTTTTTTTTCTTTTACAGATAAATCAAACCTTCTCGTCTTTAGAACAAATAGTGTTTCTGATGTACCAACCTCACCAACATTACAGAGACATAATAATGTGAACCAAATGGTGTTTCACAAAATCAGAAATGAAGATTTAGTATTTGTAAGTCACTAGATGCTGATTATGGTCTTTCTTGTCCTTTTAAAATAACAAATGTTAACTGGAGAGCATTATGCCAAGTGAAATAAGCCAGTCAATGAAGGAAAAATACCACATGATCTCACTCATTCATGGATAATAGAGACCATTATAAACTTTTGAACAATAATAGATACAGAAGCAGAGCTGCCTCAAACAGATTGTCAAACTGCAGCGGGAAGGCCGGGGAGGGTTGGGGGGCAGGAGGTAGGGGGGTAAGAGATCAACTAAAGGACTTGTATGCATGCATATAAGCATAACCAATGGACATAAGACACTGGGGGATAGGGGAGGCTAGGTGACTGTCTAGGGCGGGGGGATAAAATGGACACATATGTAATACCCTTTGTAATACTTTAAGCAATAAAAAAATAAAATAAATAAATAAAAATAAAAAAATAAAATAAAATAACAAATGTTTCCCACTTATATTCATGTGACATTTGGAAGTGTTTTATTATAAACTATATTAAAATTTTTTGCACTTTAAATACTTTTATTTCTTGTGAAAGTGTAATACCAAACTTAAGCGAGAAATTAATAATGTTATTTTAAGAAGGGAATTGTATTTTTTTACAGGATTTTAAAAATTTCTTTATAAATCTTAAATTAAAAATTAAAAATCTTCTTCTACAAAAGACCTATATCTTAATTCTCAAATTGTAGAGAAAGTAAGGGAAATTCAAGGGATTAAAAATAAGAAAGGCCCTAGCTAGCTTGGCTCAGTGGATAGAGCGTCAGCCTGTGGACTCAAGGGTCGCGGGTTTGATTCCGGTCAAGGGCATATGCCTGGGTTTCGGGCTCGATCCCCAGTGCGGGGTGTGCAGGACGCAGCCAATCAATTGATGTTTCTATCTCTCTTTCCCTCTCTCTTCCTCTCTGAAATCAATAAAAATATTAAAAAAAAAGAAACTGAAAATAAAGTAGTACATAATATCTGATGGTTTGGCTATAGAATGATGTTGGGGGTTGGGATTAGTCTCACTAATCAAGGAGATTAAGATCTAAAAGTAGGGCCAAGTCTTAAGGCCTATAGAAGAGCAGGAGTTAAAAGTGAGGCCATGTCTGAATAAAGCCAGGACCTTCAAATAAATACATTCTCAGTAAAACAATATGTGGATTGTGAAAAATTCACCCACTAGCAAAAGGGGAAGAGAAGTGTTGTTTTAGGTGGGCTCTTAGGAAAAAATGTCTCTCCTGAGAATTTGTAATCATAGACTTTTGAGTTTGGGTTTATACCACCTGCCTGATCTAACCTAATAATTAAAATAAAAAAAAATGATACTCCCCTAGTAATACCTTGTAGTGCTTGGCAGAAGCAAAAACAAAATCTTTTTGGAAGAACATATTCTTAACCTCGCTCACTCAGAAGTCTACCGATGAAATGACTCCAAACATGAGCTTTTTTTTTTTTTTTTTTAATCCTCCCTCGAGGATATTTTTCCATTGATTTTTAGGGAGAGTGGAAAAGAGAGGGAAAGACAGAAATATCAGTGAGAGAGAAACACATTGATTGGTTGCCTCCTGCATGCGCCCCAACCTGGGCCCAGGCAGCAGGGGAGCCTGTAACCGAGGTATGTACCCCTGCCCCCCTTACCCCCCCACTGGAATCAAACCAGGACCCTTTGGTCCAGACCGACACTCTATCCACTCAGTCAAACTGGCTAGGGCCAAGCATGAGCTTTTAATTGAAAAAATTAAAAGGGAAATAGCCCTAGAATAACCAAGAGTAAGCAGACCAGCAAACATCAAAGTATTTCATATAACAGATTTTTAGAAAGAGATTATAAAATGTGCTGAGCCAGCTCAGCCGAGGGTTCAAAAGCCTGAGTGAGGGCAGAGAAGAATGGAGAAAATGAAAAAGAGAATAAGCTGGGTCTAGGTGGATCTTCCTGTGCCCGGCTGAGGCCACAGAGAGAGATCCAGAGGCAAGCTGAGCCTTTATTTTATAGCCAGAGGTAAACAAGGTAGTGGTTACCAAAGTTACACTGTTCTTGTGAGTTTTCACTTGTTTTGGCAGCACTTGCTGCACCTCCCTCAGCCCATTAGCTTCCCAGATAAGATCTAGGGAGCATCATAAGGTCAAGTCTAATTATGCTAAGAGGACTGTGCCCTCTAAGCTGGGACTTGTTTGTGACTTTGCCAACAGGTCAGTCCGAGGCTTAACCCTATAGCCATGCCCTACAATAAAATACATATTTTTAAAGATATAAAAGGCAATGGAAGCATGGGGGAAAAACAAGACACTTTTTAAAAAAGAACAAATATTTAGAGAAGAAAAATATAGAAATGGAAAATCACACTCATTGACAGTGATACAAAATGAACAGGTTAATAAGCAGATTACCTTTAGTTGAAAAGATAATTAGTGAATTGGCAGAGAGATCTGAAAAATTTTCATGTTGAGCAGAATGAGTAGGAAAATGATCACTGATATCCAAGTTCCATAAAGAGAACATGGAGCACATACACAGCAGTAATGAAGTGAAACAGTAAAAAAAAAAAAAAAAAAAAAAATTAAAAGAAAGATAACAATTCCTGACCTTGTGGTAAATTAATAATAAAAAACAAAGCACATATGTACATACGTCGAAATGACAGAACTCTTTTTTTATAAATAAATGGGAGATGGCAACGTAACCACAAAATGACCTCGAGTGTGACGTAACCTGAAGACTGTGTATAGGGTCAGACAACTAGAAGGTAGTAGGTAATATGGAACAAGTCAGATATGCTGCCTCCACAGACCATACTGTACTGCCATTATACTGCACTATTAGGAAAGGCAACAACAGCAACAAAATTTCACATGTAAATAAATGTAGGTAGATAAAAAAAAAAAAGTAGGTAAATATAGGTGATAATTATAGCCAACCCAAGGGGTTTAAGAATGGGTGGAACAAAAATACACTTTATTCATTAATCCTTATTTTTTTGTCTTCTATTATTGTATAAGGAAGCAGAATATAATCCGGAGTCTTAAATCTGGGAAATATTTGCTCATAGATTTTTTTTTTTACTCTTTGTCATTGAACATATTTCCTAATTCTCACATCTTTATCTATCTTTACTCATTATTTTCTTTTCTTTCTTTCTTTTAAAGAATGAAAGTCTTGGCCAAGGCACTTTTACAAAAATTTTTAAAGGTGTAAGAAGAGAAGTAGGAGATTATGGTCAACTGCATGAAACAGAAGTTCTTTTAAAAGTTTTGGATAAAGCACATAGAAACTATTCAGAGGTATGTATACTCTTTGTGTAGTTTATATAGTTTATGATATTTAAAGATGTGGGCTTAATATGCACACAACACATCATGCTTGCAGCTTTTCAAAATTGTAACTTTAAAAAGTTTATATCAAGGACCTTTCTGAGGATGGCCTTCTAGTGTGGCTATAGAAAATTATAGAATACTAGAGGCCTGGTGCACAACATTCGTGCGCTGGAGGGTGGGGGTCCCGGCCTGAGCCCTCTTGCAGTCTGGGACGCCTCAGAGGATGTCCGACTGCCAGGTTACGGCAGATGGACATCCCCTGAGGGGTCCTTAGTCCTGTAGCAGAGGCAGGAGAGGCTCCCGCCACTCCACTGCTGTGCTCGCCAGCCATGAGCCCAGCTTCTGGCGGAGCCGCGCTCCCCCTGTGGGAGCACACTAACCACCAGGGGCAGCTCCTGCGTTGAGCGTCTGCCCCCCGGTGGTCAGTGCATGTCAGAGTGACTGGTCATTCCACCATTTGGTCGATTTGCATATTAGGGCTTTATTATATAGGATTTTTATAATAACATTTTAAAACTACTTTTGGCATTGTGTTAAGGGTATCATTATGTCTCTGCATATACTAAGGCAGTGGTTTTCAGACTTGGTTCCCAGAGCTTTATGGGCTCGACAGATTTCTTTCATAATGTCATCTACTTAAAAATAAAAAGAGAGAGAGAGTTTAGCTTTGGTCTGTGTGGCTCAGTTAGTTGGGCATCGTCCTGTGCACTGAAGGGTTACTGGTTTGGTTCCTGGTTGGGGCACATACCCCTTTTGCGGGCTTGATCCCCAGTGGAGGGTGTTCAGAAGACTGATTGAAGCTTTGCTCTCACATTGATGTTTCTTTCTCTCTTTCCCTCTCCCTCTAAAAATCAATTTTTTAAAAAGTTTGTACTAAGAAACATTCTAGTTGAAATACGGATTACAGAGATACTCGCCCACAGAAACCCAGCTGCTATTTGCCTGAGTTCTTAGCATAGCACAGCATCACCAAACATTTGTGATGTTTAAAATATCTTAAAGGATGTTAGTAAGAAGAGGATGTGAAACATACAAGTCAAAGAGTTGTTCTAATCCAGAACACTGCAGTGTTGGTGAATATGATTTTCAGTAGCAATAGCCAGAAGTTCTAGTCAAAGTTTAGTTGAGTTAGAGTGATGTTAATACCATGCTAATCTCCCAACATAGTTGTCATGATATTTTATATGCACAGAGATAATTTTTTTTTACTTAAAATTTTTTTATTTTAAATTTAAATCATTTTAATTTTTAATTACAGTTGCCATACACTATATTAGTTCCAGGTGTACATTCCAATTCCTTAGGAAGTGTTATTTGAAGCTCCCATCCACTTACTTCAATCTCATATCACTCTCTCTGGTGTCTACTTCTGTTTGTACCTCTGTCTTCTACTCTAGGTGTCATGAGTCTAAGCCTGTGTATCTTCCATCATTCATGCTGCCTTGTGTCACTATTGCTCTTTTCCATTGCTATCTTCTATTCCAGCCTTATTGAGGGGTTTCTTCAGGGTGAACTCTAGCATTAAGATTGATGGCATTGCAAGACCATATAAGGGGACCAAAGCACATCGTAGCCTTACATATATAGTTCTGCAGAGAAGAGGAGAAAGTGCATTTCTCTACCAGCGGTTCTCAATCTGTGGGTCGCGAACAATGAAAATACATCCTGCATATCAGATACTTACATTACGATTCATAACAGTAGCAACATTACAGTTATGAAGTAGCAACGAAAATAATTTTATGGTTGTGGGTCACCACACATGAGGAGCTGTATTAAAGGGTCGCGGCGTTAGGAAGGTTGAGAACCACTGCACCGCCAAAGAACATCTTTCTGAACTGTGAATACTTATAGGCACAAACAATAATTCTTTTGCATTTTTTGTATGGTTTTCTTTTCCTTAGTCTTTCTTTGAAGCAGCAAGCATGATGAGCCAGCTTTCTCACAAGCATCTGGTTTTAAATTATGGAGTATGTGTCTGTGGAGAGGAGAGTAAGTAAAGCTCTGGCTTCTTTATGTTAATGTTATGCCTTTCTCAGTACATCCATTTTTTTTATATAGAAATTTTATATACATCCAAAATTTTTATATAGAAACTATGATCATTTTCAGGATCATAGTTATGTATCAGTATAAACCATAGTTTAACAGGAGTTAAATATTATTGAAACCAAAAACATTGTAGAGCTGTTCAGTTAAGCCTTCTAAAAAAGGAAACCAATGAATGAAATTAAAATGCAGAAAATAGTTAATATGGCTTATGTTAAACAGTAGAGTATTATAATAAACAATGTTTACTAATCTTTTACCATAATATACAGGGTTTGGCAAAAGTAGGTTTATAGTTGTGAGTACTCTAAATGGAGTTTATTCTTTCTTGTATATTTGTTAATTATTGTATTATTTTTCCATACGAACAACTGTAAACCTAGTTTTGCCCAACCCTATATATTATGGCTGGTTTAACATAATAATGGAATAACAGGACATTTCTGTACAGTACCCATTTATTTGGAATTATAAAGATAAAGCATATAAATTATAGACTGATTTTTTAAAAAGAGTTCATTGGTTTTTAGAGAGTAAGGGAGAGAGAGGGAGAAACATCGATCAACTGCCTCCTGCATATGCCCTGCTGAGGATCAAGCCTGCAACCTGGGCATGAATCCTGACTGGAAATCGAATCGGCAACCTTTCAGTGTACAGCACGATGCCCAACCAACTGAGCCACACTGGCCAGGTCTAGACTGATTTTGAATGAAACTGACTGAGATGATTAGATGTTGATATCAGATATATTCTATGTCTAAATTTAGACTGTTCATAAAAACTTACAAGGTTTACATTCAGAAACTTTGTATGTAATTCCTATTTTCAATTAGTAATGCGGATTAGATATGCATCCGTACTCATATAACATTGCTTCATATATTTGAATATTGATAATCTTTTCAAAGGCAATAGCTTTCAAATATGTTTTCTGTAAGTTCCTCAGGTATTTCAGAGGAGTTAATAAAATGACTATAAATCTAAGTGCAGTAGTGGAGAGTTCTACCCACTTAACACCAACTAGAGTGGTTCTGTATTTATCCTTTTTATTTATTGATGTTTCTCATAATTTTTCACCTGGGGAGGATATACTTAGAGCATATAATTCCAATTCTTGCACTTGCCTTTGTATTTAGTTCATTGTTTCTGTGATGTACTCTTCTCATTAAAAAAAAAAAATCTGGCCCTAACTGGTTTGGCTCAGTGGATAGAGCGTTGGCCTGCGGACTGAAAAGTCCCAGGTTCGATTCCCGTCAAGGACATGTACCTTGGTTGTGGGCACATCCCTAGTAGGGGGTGTGCGGGAGGCAGCTGATCGATGTTTCTCTCTCATTGTTGTTTCTAACTCTCTATCCCTCTCCCCTCCTCTCTGTAAAAAATCAATTAAAAAATATATTTTAAAAAAATCTGAAATTGAGAAGCTGTGATATAATTGATGGCATTTTCAGCTTAATGGGTATTTTTTTCTTGTATAACATAAAATAAGGGGACATATGATAATCTGTGGTATCTATGAAAAATAGTAAGTCTTACATGCCACATAAAAAAGATTTTATTAATCTCTCGTTCATTGCAACATTGCAGCTACTAAGTCTTTTTCTGGATATTTCCCCTAACAAATTTTCCTGCAGGCATTTTTCTAAAATTAAATTTATTGGGGTAACATTGCTCAATTTTTAATTATTGGTATGTGGATTGTTCTCCAAATTAACTATGGGCAGCAAAACTTTAATTTGTTTCTGTTACTCAGCGAGGTCCAAAGGCAACTTTTGTCAATAACAATTATTACATTCCAAATGAAAACTAAGTCATTTTAATATTAAATCAAGCAGTATCACAATTTGAGATTAGATCTACAGTATGCATTTTACAGCAAATATATGAAATATAGGCATGTATGAAGTTTAGCCACTTAATAACTTACTAGGCCATGAACTAACATGGATAACAATGTGAAGTCTGTGAGAATTTCTTTAAAAATATGTATCATTATGCCATGTTAAAAATTTTTACTTGAGTTTTTGTGGTTTTTATTTTGTAGCTTAATTTTCCATTATTTAATTTTGAAGACAACACTATGCTTGATAAAAAACAAAATATCAATAAATTCAAATTTGAAATCAAGAACTTAAGGTTACTCTATTACAAATGATTACTAGAAGAATGTAAATAAACCCTAAACCCAGTTAATTATTAAATAACATGCATTTATGTAGAAACAGTCTTGGCTTTCAGGAAATAAGTTAGTATTAACAGGGAATTTTTACTGTTTCATAATGGCAGTCAGCATTTTTTTTTAAAAGCAAATACTTGCTTCTCTGGAAAATATATATCTTAATAGTATTTTTAAAAAATAGTTTTAAAGATAAAGCAATGCAAAACAATTTTTTACAGCATAAATTAAAGGAATGGATGCAGTTCAAACTCAAATTATCCTTCATATCTCCAATAGAATAGACATTGTTATTATTTTTTGTGTGTGGAAGAAGAATTCAGGAAGTTTTGAATGTCTAAATAGTTTCATGGAAGAAAAATTAATAATGTGAGACATTTTTATTTGTTTTAAAAAAGCAGCCATAATTCAGTGATGACACATAGAGGTATGCTGAAGTAATATTTTATATGTGTAGGGGTGTGTAAAATGTGTATTATTATAAAATATTTATGTACATATATAATATTGCATGTATTGTGTACATATATTTTACTATGTATTATTTATTTATTACTATGTATAATGCATATTATGTATATAAAATTTAGATTCCTACCTCTTGCTGTTGTGAATAAACTAACCCCCCCTTCTGAATGGTATGCAGCTGTTTAGCTTTTTAAATTAGTGAATTGTATGTAGTTTAATCTCTTTTCCTATAATACCCACAGGTACCTATAATATATTTATACAAGTTTCAAGTTATATATATTTTGTATTGTATGTGTACTTGAGCCTTATCATTATTATATTTTAATGCAGATATTCTGGTTCAGGAGTTTGTGAAATTTGGATCACTAGATACATATTTGAAAAAGAATAAAAATTCTATAAATATATTATGGAAACTTGAAGTGGCTAAACAGTTGGCATGGGCCATGCATTTTCTAGTAAGTAATTAGTAAATTCTATAAAAAAAACATCACCCAAGGATATATTTTATTGGTATTAGAGAGAAAGAGAGAAAGAGAGAAAAACATCGATGTAAGAGAAAACATTGATTGGCTGACTCCCATACATGCCCGACTGAGTCTCGAACCTGCAACCTTTTGGTGTATGGGACAATGCTCCAACCACTGAGCCACCCAACCAGGGCAGTATATTCTTCATCAGGTATTTTATTTAGTGAAGCAATGTAGAAAGGATCTTGACCTGGGAACAAGAAATAAGTCTGTGAATGGATGCTAAGTTATTTAAAATCTGTTTGTTTTATGAAAGGTATTATTGTAGGCATATATTTATTTATATAAAGTCACTTTTAATATAGTTTTGTCATTTCACCAATCTCTTAGAACTGATGACAAACAATCTAAGGTTTATGTCACTTGTGTTTAAAGAATTTAACAAAAAATTATGCAGAAATGTGCTAACTATGGATAGCAGAAAACTCAGAATATACCTTGTTGTAGTGTTTGTGGGCAATTAGAAATTATGTCTAATAAGAAAGCAATGTTTCTGGAGAAGCAGAATACCAGAGGGCCAACCAGGGATCAGACCCCTCAGAGCACACCTATATTCTGTTGCTGGAAATAAATAGTATTTCTCTCAGCTACTACCTAAAAATAGGTACTACTTAAAATCTCAACTTTAAAAGTGAAGTGGCATTGGGTAGTTTTAATGTATTTGTTTTATTCTGGGCATAGATTATTGTGTCATTTAAAATGTTAAACAGGAAGCACAGTGTTGCCATAAAATTTCCTTTTATTATCTCAAAGCATACCTCCAAATTAATGTTTACTAATTAATAGTCTTTTTCTTTTTTAAATCCATTTGGGGCTTAAGACATATTAAATGTTCATATATTTGTGGATTGATATTTGAATGTATTTATATTTTACTTGAATAGGAAGAAAAAAACCTTATTCATGGGAATGTATGTGCCAAAAACATTCTACTTATCAGAGAAGAAGACAGGAAGACAGGAAATCCTCCTTTCATCAAACTTAGTGATCCTGGCATTAGTGTTACAGTTTTGCCAAAGGACAGTAAGTTCTCTAGGGATCATATTTAATTTTATTAAGCTTTACTTGGAGGGTTGCATAAACACGTTAATTTTTCTTAAACCATTTTATTGGCATGTTCTTGATTAATATAAAATTTATCTAACATTTTTAGCAATCTAAATTAAGTTATAGTTACATCCTAGTCTTTGTCCATTTGTCCTTATAAGCATGCTACTAGGGATTAGTGCTAATTCAATGCCAGCAGGAATCCCCATTTGGGGTATGGTGAAAAAGGAAATTTTATCAGTGCAAAACAGCTAATTGTGATATAGCACTGCTGTGAATATAGCAAGACTATGAGGCAACTCTGGGGCCAGCCCCCCCTCTGGCTAGGCAGCTCTGCTCTGCTCCTCCTTGATGGTCTGCTCTGCTTTGTGCCAGTCTGCTTTGCACTGTGCTAGTCTGCTGTGCTGTGCTTTGGTCTGCTCTGTTCTGTGCAGATCTGCTCTGGCCTCCACTGGTCTGCTCTGTGTTCTCTGCTGAGAAGTCAGGGAAATGCAGTTCTCAGTATTTGGAGGAAATAGAAAGTGCCTTCTAGAGCTAGAGGGGAGCTGGCTTATATAGACAGAAGTTCCAGACCCTGGTCCTTGATTGGTCTGTCCTGATGCAAATGAAGACTCCAAATCCTCAGTTTGATTGGTCCAAAAAGTACTGTCCTTATTGGTCAGAATAGAGCCCTCTATTGGTTGCAGCTGCACAGCTCCAGTTGGATGGGGAAAACTTTAGTCTTGTTGGTTGAAATACGATTTCAGGAACTCCTTTATAAGGACTAACTCAAATGGCAGAAACAATGCAGCAGGCAGTTCAGTGCAGAGGTCAGTAGTATAGTGTAGACTTCTTCCTAAAGTACAGTTTGCATGAGAGGCCCTTGTACAGAAATGGCTGCTAGGCCCTAGAGGTTTTATGTTTTTGTTTTTTTTAATTTGAGCCCAGTTAGCTACCAGGAGCCCTTCTTCTTTTTTTTTTTTTATTATTAGTTAAGGTATTACAAATGTGTCCTCATCCCCCCCATTAACCCCCAACCTCTCCCCCCCCCCCCCCCCCCGCCCCTGCTCTTCACACTCATGCTCCCCAGGAGCCCTTCTTAGTAGGCATCTTTCTCAGGGTCCACAGGACGATAAGATAATGTTTTTAAAAATTCTTTATTGTTGAAAATATTACAGATGTTCCCCTTTTCCCCCCACTGACCCCTTCTAGCCCTCATCCAACCCCACCCCTGCCTTCCCTTTGTGATTTGACAGTCTTTTCTATACTTCTATACCTCTGGATCTATTTTGTTCATCAGTTTATTTTGTTTTTTAGATTCCACATATGAGTGAGATTATGTGATACTTGTCTTTCTCTGACTGACTTATTTTCCTTAGCTTAATACTCTCTAGGTATAAAATGTCCATACTACCCAAAGCAATTTATAGATTCAATGCAATCTCTTTTAAAATAAATACCAATAGCATATTTCACAGATGTAAAACAAGTACTCCAAAATTTATGTGGAGCCAAAAAGACCTTGAATACCACAGCCATCTTCAGAAAGAACAAAGTTGGAGGGATCACAATACCAGATATCAAGTGCCGGGGTCCAACCCCAGCAGGTCCAGGGGTTCCCAAAGGCGTAGACGGAGTTGGCGAAGAAGGAAGGACACGGAGACTGTGTTCAGTTGATCAGCAGCCTAGCCAGGATCTCTAGCCAGGATCTCCAGCCAAGTTCTGGTCTGGATCTCCAGCGAAGTTCTGGTTAGGATCTCCAGCCAGGTTCTGTCCAGGTTCTCCAGCCAGGTTCAGTCACCAGGTTCTAGTCAGGTTCTCTTGCCATGTTCTATAGTCAGGTTCAGTCCAGGATCTTTTGCCAGGTTCTCTCGCTAGGTTCTGTCTCTAGGTTCTGTTGCCAGTTTCTGTCCAGGATCTTTTGCCATGTTCTCTCCAGCGAAGTTCTTCTGTCTCTAGGTTCTGTGTAGGTTCTGTCTTCTAAATTCTGTCTTCTAATATCTGTAATTATACCAGTTGATTCCAATCCTATCAATCTCTATTCCAAAGGTTAGGGCGTTTCTTATCTCCATTCCAGGGAGTAAAGATTATGTAGCTTAAGCATGATTGTTCATAGTTAAAGTGATTAATTACCCACCTGGCACTTAGTTAAGAGGTTTTATTCCCTCCCTAACTTCAGGGGAAAATCCCTACCTGGGGAAACAACCTTTCTCAGAGACCTTGGTTAAAACACATAGTGCCAAGAAGGTGAGCAAACATATTAAGAACAGTATGCCATATATGCCAGGTCCCTGGAAACAGCAAGCATGGACCGGCTCCCGGCAATCAAGTTATACTACAAAGCCACTGTAATCAAAACAGCCTGGTACTGGCACAAGAACATGCCTATAGATCAATAGAATACAACAGAGACCCCCATAAATCAACCTGTCATTATTCTAAATATTTGACAAAGGAAGTAAGAGCATACAATGGAGTCAAGACACTCTCTTCAATAAATGGTATTGGGAAAATTGGACAGGTACATGCAAAAAAAATGAAACTACAGCAGCTTACACCATACACAAGAATAAACTCAAGCCCTAGCTGGTTTTGCTCAGTGGATAGAGCATTGGCCTGTGGACTAAAGGGTCTCAGGTTCAGTTCCTGTCAAGGGCACATGCCTGGGCTGTGGGCTTGATCCCCAGTAGGGGGCATGCAGGAGGCAGCTGATCAATGATTCTCTCTCATCATTGATGTTTCTATTCCCTCTCCCTCTCCCTTCCTCTCTGAAATCAATAAAAATATATTTTAAAAAAGAACAAACTCAAAATGGATAAAAGACTTAAATGTAAGTTATGAGACCATAAAAATCCTAGAAGAACCATAGGCAGCAAAATTTCAAATATCTCTCCTAGCAATATGTTTGCCGATACATCTCCTAGGGCAGTGATGGCGAACCTATGACACGCGTGTCAGAGGTGACACGTGAACTCATTTTTTTGGTTGATTTTTCTTTGTTAAATGGCATTTAAATATATAAAATAAATATCAAAAATATAATTCTTTGTTTTACTATGGTTGCAAGTATCAAAAAATTTCTATATGTGACACGGCACCAGAGTTTAGTTAGGGTTTTTCAAAATGCTGACACGCCGAGCTCAAAAGGTTCGCTATCACTGTCCTAGGGCAAGGGAAACAAAAGAGAAAATAAACAAATGGGACTCCATCAAAATAAAAAGTTTTTGCACAGCAAAAGAAACCATCAACAAAATGAAAAGGGAGTTCATTATATGGAAGAACGTATTTGTGAATGATACATCAAATAAAGATAATTTTGTTGTTAATCCTCACCCAAGGATATTTTTCTATTAACTTTTAGAGAGTGGAAGGGAGGGGGATAAACAGAGAATAAATATTAATGTGAGAGAGACTCATTGATTGGTTGCCTCCCGAATGTGCCCCAACTGGGCCAGGGATTGAGCCTGCAACCAAAGTATGTACCCTTGACTGGAATCGAACCTGTAACCCTTCAGTCCCTGGGCCAGTGCTCTATCCACTGGGCCAAATTGGCTATCCCTAATTATGTATGAAAGGTCAGATTTTATTCATTCTTTATTTTTATATTTATTTAGAGACTATGATAATATGTGAAAATCTTAACTATATTTCTGAATATTTCCTTAGAGTAGATCACTACGGTGCAATTACTGGATCAAGGGATGGGAACATTTTTTAGGCTCTCGATACAAGCCATCAGGGAACGCTCTGAAAAAGTGGTACTCAGTAACCTAGAGGGCTTTCAAGCATTAGAGAACTCTTAATTTAATATATTAAAATCATACCTCATTGTTTTGCTTTGTTGTTCTATGATTATTCATGACACTAAACAATTTTTCATAAATTGTATATTTCTATTTTATTTATTTTAATTTTTAAAATATATTTTTATTGATTTCAGAAGGGAGGCAGAGGGAGAGAAACATCAATGATGAGAGAGAACCATTGATCGGCTGCCTCCTGCACACCCCACAGTGGGGATCAAGCCTGCAACCCAGGCATGTGCCCTGACTGGGAATCAAACCATGACCTCTTGGTTCATAGGTCAGTGCTCAACCACTGAGCCACACCAGCGGGCATGTATTTGTTTTTTACTGCACTGTTTCTTCACATCTTTTGTTCATTTTTCTCTGCGGGTCTTAGTGAACTGTTTTTGATCAGTGTGTATTCTTCATGAAACAATTTGGTTAACCTTTCTAATTTTGGTTGAATTCTTTACATCCTGATTTACCTTTTAATTTTTTTAACCTTAAGATTGTTTAAATATGAAAATTTATTGATAATTTTTTATGATTTCTTTCATTGCTTTTATACTTTGAAAATTCTTTCCAATCCACAGATCAAATATTTACCTAAATGTTTTTTCTAAATATTTTATGTTTTTTGTTTACATGTTCTGCTCTTTGAACTGGAGTTTATTTTGATGTTATGCAACAAGGGTCCTCAAACTATGGCCCGCGGGCCACATGCAAATACAAATATTGTATTTGTTCCTGTTTTGTTTTTTTACTTCAAAATAAGATATGTGCAGTGTGCATAGGAATTTGTTCATAGTTTTTTTTTTAACTATAGTCCGGCCCTCCAACGGTCTGAGGGACAGTGAACTGGCCCCCTGTTTAAAAAGTTTGAGGACCCCTGTTGTGCAATGTATCTAAATTGACATTTTTTGGAGGACTTAGCCAGTTTTACCCTCTGTCTCTTTGGTATTAATTAATGTGTCCTTCCTTTGTCCTCTACTGCATTTCTCTAAATACTGGGATGTGCTTTAGATGTGTACTTCTCATACCCTCGTCAAATAATTTTTGTTTTCTTTACAATTTTATACATAATTAAAAAAACAGTTTTAATTTTTAATTACGTATGGAAGTGCATTTTGGTGCATTCACACTGGATATCTGTTGTTGTGTTGGCTGTTGTAATTTTTTTATTTGACAGTTTAAGGAGAAGAGGTCATTGCCCCTGACTAAGCAGTCAGGTATTGCAGGTTTTAAAAATTCTTGCGGCACGTGGGCTTAAAATTGGTGACTTAATGGAAAAAAGTTTAGTTGATCCAGGAGTTATTGTACAGAGTTCTAATTCTCTTAGTGCTAATAAAAAAATTGTGTGATTTTGGGCAAATTATTCAGTCTTTATGGATCTCAGTGTTGTCATTGTTAAAAATGAGATCTTGAATTAAATGATTATTCAAATCAGCTTGAAAATGATTAGCATATAAAAGAATTACTTACTTGTGAGAACTATTTAACCATACTATGTTCCTATCACTTAAAAGTTCTTCAGGAGAGAATACCATGGGTACCACCTGAATGTATTGAAAATCCTAAAAACTTAAACTTGGCAACAGACAAATGGAGTTTTGGTACCACTTTGTGGGAAATCTGCAGTGGAGGAGACAAGCCTCTGAGTGCTTTGGATTCTCAAAGAGTGAGTTGTAGTCTGTGGGGTTGGATTAATTTTGTGAATATTGATGATTCTTTCACATGATTTTATATTTTTTAATATAAAAAGAAGGGGTTTTAAAAAGAAGGGATTGATAAGGCATTACACAATTCTCAATGTGTGGTTCTTTAATTATAGAAGCTACAGTTTTATGAAGATAGACACCAGCTTCCTGCACCAAAGTGGACAGAATTAGCAAATCTTATTAATAATTGTATGGATTATGAACCAGATTTTAGACCTTCTTTCAGAGCCATCATACGAGATCTTAATAGTTTGTTTACTCCAGGTATGTATTATTGATTCCCCAGCTATCTTTCTGATTTTTTGTGTGTTTTTTGTATTTAACAAATCTTTACTAATTTTGTAATCCTCTCAATAAGTTCTTTGATGTCTTTTAGAATCTCATATGGGCATATGACTTTTCTACTTTATACATATTCTAGGCTCCTTGATTGAGCAATATTTACATTTAAAAAAAGGCTTTTTCTCCTTCATTTACCCAACTTTAGTCTGCTACTTGATGACTAGTATATTATAAAAGTTTATCTTACTTGAGTTTTTAAAAAACAATTATTTGTTTTTTAAAAACTAGTTTTAATACATTTTATAATTCATTTTCAAACATGAAGTAGATTTGTTTTTGTCCACTCCTTTAAAGTATGTAGCTAAATATGCATGTGTCTGACCTACAGGTATTTCGTTTTCCAGTATTACTAATTTCACAAAGAAATCAGAATATATTCTTTATAAATATAAAAACTGCCAATTTTATAAAGTAATTATTTATTCTTTGTAAAAATCTTTCTTGAAAGCCTGTCAGATTGTGGGTAATAAGTAAAGGCTCCATTAATATAATCTAAACTATTAACATTATCCTGTGTTTAGTATTTCTAAATATTTTGGTCAGCTTGAATACATATTAACCCAGAGAATTTATTTGCCAGATTATGGTGTATTATCCTTTATTTCTGCAGATTATGAATTGTTAACAGAGAATGACATGTTACCAAATATGAGGATAGGTGCCCTAGGGTTTTCTGGAGCTTTTGAAGACCGAGACCCTACTCAGTTTGAAGAGAGACACTTGAAATTTCTGCAGCAACTTGGCAAGGTAAGATGAAAGAAGTTTTTTAAGTAGTTAAATTATAGCCATAGAACATTTTATTTAGGAAAAAAAGGCTTTAAAGATTCTCTAAAGTTCACATTTCGTAAAACTTTAAGGAGTATTTGTAGAAAAAGTTTAGTTGTCAGATGTTGGAGAAGTGCTGTGTTAAACAGTTATCTTTAAGAAGAACTTTTCAGAATCTTTAACATGTAATATGCATTGAACATATTCAAAAATTAGATAACATTTCCCCAACTGATTTGACCATGGGACTGTTTCTTGGTAGAGAGTACTTTATTTATGAAATAGAGAAAGGGACAATTAAGCCCTTCTTCTTCTTCTTCTTTTAAATCTTCAACTGAGGATGTGTTTATTGATTTTTAGAGAAGGGAAGAGAGAGAGAGAGAGAGAGAGAGAGAGAAATATTGATGTGAGAGACAAACATCCATCGGTTGCCTCTCATATGCCCCACAACAATGAATGTGCCACGTAGGTACGTGTCCAGACTGGGAATTGGACCTGTGACCTTTTGATGTACAGGACTCTTCAATCAACTGAGCCACACCAGCCAGGGCTAAATTAAGCCTTTCTACTCACTTCCTTTTTTAATCATCCGAGGAAGAAATAATCTGATTGTTCAGAGTCTAGAAGATGTTGACTGGACCCTGTTCACTTACACAGGCCTCTCTCTCCATAGGATTCTTACAACATGGCAGCTGAGGGCAAACACCCAATGTGGAAACCATGGTCTTTTTATAACCTAATCTCAGTAGTGACATCTCATCACTGCTGTCTGGCCTGTGTAATTAGAGATTTAACTTTGAGCTTATATGTGGTCTAAGTTTTTTTAAAAATTGACTTCAAAAATATAGCTGAAAATATAGTCTCTTAGAAACTTTAGCTTAACACTATGTTGTTCTGTTCTTTAAGAATGCAATAATATCCAAAATATATTACTTTGATTAATACCCAAAGCTTAATTGTAAATATTATATATCAACTCTGTATAGATAATAAATCTTAATAAAAAGAGAAGAGGAAAGAAAAAAAAAGAGAAGAGGTTTCTTTAATGACTCACCTTAAAAACAAAAAAGTGGGAACATCCCCTTAGGCTAAAAATTTACTTTCTTGAGCAAATAATACAGATTGTGTACTAATCTTATCAGGATGACATAATAAAATACCATAGACTTAGTGGCTTTACCATCAGATATTTACTTCTGATAGTTCCAGAGGCTGGAAAGTCTGAAATCAAGGTTCTGAAAGGGTTTGGTTACTGGTGAGGGCTCTCTTAGTGGTCCTCATTTGGCCACCTTATTGACAGAGAGCTTTAGTGTCTCTTCCTCTTCTTCTTTTTTTATGTTAATCCTCACCTGAGATTTTTTCCATTGATTTTTAGAGAGAGTGAAAGGGACTGAGGGAGGAGGAGAAAGAGAGAGAACTATCTATGTGAGAGATACATCAACTGGTTGCCTCCCGTACATGCTCCGATTGGGACTGGGGATCAGACCTGCAACCCAGGTACGTGGCATTGACCAGGAATTGAACCTCTACCCTTTGGTGCTCGGCTGGCACTCTAAGCATTGAGCCACACCGGTCAGGGCTCTTCTTCTTCTTTTAAAGGCACCAGTTCTATCAGATTAAGGCCTCACCCTTATGACCCCATTTATCCTTTATCGTCTCTTCACAAGTCCAGTCTCCAAATACACGCATCGGGGGGTTAGGGCTTTATCATATGAATTTTGGGGAGACATACACATTCAGTCCATAATAGACCCTTACTCCATCCAGCTCTCTGACAGTGATACCAAAGGGTGTATTGTGAAAAAGTGAAGTTCTTCCTGGAAGGTAGTGACAGATAGCATGTCCCTTGGTTTGTCTTCATAATTAATGTTCATGATTTGTGTCTAAAAGCTTTTTGGAAGTTGTTTATATTTCATCTTTTAATTCTTTTTGAATAAATTAAATGTATGTGTTTACTACCTACCTGTGGAATTACTATTTTCTTTTTTGTCTTGAAAGTTACCTAATCTAAGCTTAGGGATGTGTGTTAATTCTGACTGTTGGAATTGCTAATGTAATTAGAATTTGTTAGTGTTTGTGTGGAAAATTTGAGATTTCTGTCCTGATGTGTTGTATTGTTCAGGGTAACTTTGGGAGTGTTGAGATGTGCCGGTATGACCCTCTACAAGACAACACTGGGGAGGTGGTGGCTGTGAAAAAGCTCCAGCACAGTACTGAAGAGCACCTCAGAGACTTTGAAAGGGAAATTGAAATCCTTAAATCCCTGCAGCATGACAACATTGTAAAGTACAAGGGAGTGTGCTACAGTGCTGGTATGTTGCCATTGAAACCTATTTTGAACTCAAGCTATGTTGTTGGCATCCTGCGTAATAGAAACATACTGTGTCAAGATGTGGACTTATAACAGTGCCCAGGGAGAGAAGACGGAAGACTGCTTGGTGATGGTGTATTGTAACTACAGGAAATCTCTAACTAGTTGGTTAATCATTCTCTTCACTGAAAATGTTTGTTATCACCCTTGCTTATGCTTATTAAGCAAATATCATTTTCAAAGAAAGAAATTGTCTTTGCTCATATTTTCTTTAAAAGTATAATATTTAAATTTGATGCTTTTTGTTCAGTACAAAATGAGGAGAAGGAAGTTTTCTCAGCTTATTTTGATTTGCGTTACAGAAGACTAAAACAACTACTTTAAAGCTTTTTAAAACTTTTTGATTCAAAAAGCCTGTGTTCTTTACTGTTTCACCTTTAATTTACAAATAAATTCTGTCATCTTAGACTCAGATTTTATATATCTTTAAGTCATTTATGTATGGTTGTTTTTTAATATTTCATCAGTAAAATATGGCAAAGCATAACATTATGTTCCCATTTGTGTTTTAAAAGGCCGGCGTAATCTAAGATTAATTATGGAATATTTACCATATGGAAGTTTACGGGACTATCTCCAAAAGCATAAAGAACGAATAGATCATAAGAAACTTCTGCAATATACATCTCAGATATGCAAGGTACCTAATATTCTGACTATTAGTTGTAGATGAAGTGAACATGTTGAGGTAATTGTTAAGAAATTCTCTAGTTTATCTTAGATAATTAAGGGACTATAAATAGGCAAGACCATTGAAATTGATTATGTTTACAAAACTGGCTGAAAGAAAAAATGTTATTTTTATCCATAGGGTATGGAATATCTTGGTACGAAAAGGTATATCCACAGGGATCTGGCAACAAGGAATATATTGGTAGAGAATGAAAACAGAGTTAAAATTGGAGATTTTGGGTTAACCAAAGTCTTGCCACAAGACAAAGAATACTACAAAGTGAAAGAACCTGGTGAAAGCCCTATATTCTGGTGAGTATATTTTAGTATAATAAAATGAAATTTTAGAGCATAAACTTAAAACTTTATTTTTACTATTATTAATAGTTTGTTATTTATATATTTACTAGAGGCCTGGTGCATGAATTCGTGCACAGGTGGGGTCCGGCTGGCCCACCCCGATCGGGGTCAGGAGGGCGATTGGGGGGGCCGGCCAGGGGGAGGGGTCTCGGTCATTTGGTGGGCCGGCCCTGCCCCCTGGTTGAACTCCAGGTCAAGGGGACAATTTGCATATTAGCCTTTTATTATATAGGACTAGAAGCCCGGTGCACAAAAATTTGTGCACACGGGGGGGGGGGTGGTCCCTCAGCCCGGCCTGTGCCCTCTCGCAGTCTGGGACCCCTCAGGAGATAATGACCTGCTGGCTTAGGCCTGCTCCGGGTGGCAGAGGGCAGGCCCAATCCCTAGGTGCAGCCCCTGGTCGGGCTCAGAGCAGGGCTGATTGGGCAGTTAGGGTGCCGCCCCCTGTCATGCACAGAGGAGGGCGGATCGGGAGGTTGCGATGCCACCCTCAGTCACGCTCAGGGTAGGGCCGATTGGGGGGTTGGGGCACCGCCCCCTGTCACACTCAAGGCAGGGTCGATGGGGAGGTTGTGGCGCCACCCGCTGTCACGCACAGAGCAGGGCCAATCGGGGTTGGGGCGCTGCCCCCTGTCACTCACAGAGCAGGGCCCATCAGGGGGGTTGGGTCTCCGTACCCTGTCACGCACAGAGCAGGGCCGATCAGGGGGTTGGGGCGCTGCCCCTGTCACTCACAGAGCAGGGCCCATCAGGGGGGTTGGGTCTCCGTACCCTGTCACGCACAGAGCAGGGCCGATCAGGGGGTTGAGGAGCTTCCCCCTGTCACTCACAGAGTAGGGCCGAGAGGGGAGTTGGGGCACCTCCCCCTGTCACACACAGAGCAGGGCGGATCAGGGGGTTGGGGCGCCTCACCCTGTCACACTCAGGGCAGGGCCGATGGGGAGGTTATGGCTCTACCCCATCACACACAGAGCAGGGCCCGTGGGGGGCGGTTGGGGCGCCGCCCTCTATCACCCACAGAGCAGGGCCGATCAGGGGGTTGGGGCGCTGCCACTGTCACACTCAGGGCAGGGCCGATGGGGAGGTTATGGCTCTACCCCATCACACACAGAGCAGGGCCCGTGGTGGGGGGTTGGGGTGCCACACCCTGTCACACACAGAGCCGCAGGGCGATCGGGGGGTTGGGGAGCTCCCCCCTATCAGGCACAGAGCAGGGTCGATCAGGGGGTTGGGGTGCCTTCCCCTGTCACAAACAGAGCAGGGTGGATAGGGAGATTGTGGCCCCGCCCCCTGTCACACACAGAGCCGCAGGGCGATCAGGCGGTTTGGGCGCTGCCCAATGTCACACTGATCCCGGTGCTGGGAGGCATATTACCCTTTTACTATATAGGATAGAGGCCTGGTGCACGGGTGGGGGCCAGCTGGTTTGCCCTGAAGGGTGTCCTGGATCAGGGTGGGGGTCCCCACTGGGGCGCCTGGCCAGCCTGGATGAGGGAATGATGGCTGTTTGCAGCTGGTCACACCCCCTTCAGGGTGAGGTTCCCCACTGGGGTGCCTGGCCAGTCTGGGTGAGGGGCTGAGGGCTATTTTTAGGCTGGTGGGTGACTGAAGCTCCCAACCGCTCCTTTTTTTATTTTTTATTTTTTTTTATTTTGGGCCAGCTTTAGCTCTGAGGCTTGGCTCCAGCTCTTAGGCCTCCACTGCTGAAAGCAGGTATCTGGTTTGTTTGGGTTCTATAATCGAAACACTGTTTCAACTCCAGCTCTGTGATCCCGGCTGGCTGAAAGAAGTTTCTGGGGTTTTGTTTAGCTTCTATATTTGTAACAATGTTTCAAACTGCAAGCTCAGAGGCCGGCAGCGGCAGGCGGGGAATGTTGGAGTCGTCCGTCACTGAAGCAAGCAAGCCTCATGTTCGCTTCAAGCTGCCTGGCTGCCGGCCGCCATCTTGGCTGGCAGTTAATTTGCATATCGCCCTGATTAGCCAATGGGAAGGGTAGCGGAGGTATGGCTAATTACCATGTTTCTCTTTTATTAGATAGGATAATAGTAGCAAAAATTTCTCATGTACTTGCATTGGGCTTACATGCGTGTCATGGATTATCTCATTTAATCCTCATAAGAATCCTTGGAGAATATGTATTAATATCTCATTTTAAGCATGAAGGAACTGAATTGTAGACAGGGTAAATAGCTTGCTCAAGGTCAAGGGTTTTTAGTTTCCACATATTATATCAAGTGAAATCATTTGGTATTTGTCTTTTTCTCTCTGACTTATTTCACTTAGCATGGTACCCTAGAGGTGTTGGAGGTCCTAGGGAGATGGATGAAAATGGTGAAAGGGAATAAGCAGTACAAACTTCCAGTTATAAAATAAGTCACAGGGGTATAATGTACAGTACAAGGAAGATAGTCAGTGGTATCATAATAACTTTGTATGGTGACAGATGGTTACTAGATTTATCACTATGATCACCTCATAAGCTATGTAAATGTTGAATAACTATGTTGTACACCTGAAACTCATATAATATTATATGTCACTATACTTTAATAGAAAGAAAAGAAAGTATTACTTAATTTTTTTTAAAATTTACCATAAGAAGAGGGTAAGAACAAGAGGATGAGGGCTTGTAAGTGAATGACATAATTGCAGAGCAAACAGGGAGCAATTGGGGCTAGAATGATATTGAGCCCTGTACAACATGTTAAAGAGGTCAGCCTTTATTTAGTAAACATGGTGTACTAAAGGTGAAAGATTTAGAGGCTTTATCCAGGGAATAACATTGTGAGAGTCATATTTTAGGAATATGAATTTACTTTTTTCCCCCTCCACCTCTACTTTTGGTGCAGTATATCAGTTCTCAAAGTATGGGGACTCCTTGTACCCCCTTTAGGGAGTCTGTTATCAAAAGTTATTTTAATACTAAGATGTCATGTGCTTTTTTCACTTTCCTTTTTTCATGAATAGATAGTGGAATTTTCCACAGGTTATACTCTTATACTCTCTGTTAAACCAAACAGTAAAGAAACTTTAAAAATGTAAAACAATGCTACTCTTCTCACAGAAGCATTCTTTTTATAGTAATTTCAGCTTTTTTTCAGTAATTTTTAAGAGTGTATAGGGGCCTTTGACCTAATGGTTGGAGAACTCGCTTAGAGGGTACATTAAGGTGAGGCTAACAGCAGGGAGAAGCTAGAATGAAAACAGTTTTATTACTGAGTAAGCATTAATCCAGAAGGTATTGTGCATCAAAAGTAATCTGCTTATAGATTGCAAAGAGAGAAAGAAATCTTATTCTTTCTTATGGCCAAGCAAATTCAACCCATTACATACATTTTCTCATGATAAACAGTAACTAGTCCTCAAGTGAGAGGACTTGACATCACATTTGTCACATATGGTTCATCCTAAATTCACTGGGTAATTGAAGTCACCAGGTATTAGCTAATTGGCTTTACCAAAGGAAAAATAAACTATAACTTATGACAAGAGATAATTTTGTAACTTGGAAGGAGTCAGGTACCTACCCTCTCACAGAAACTGAGAAGTAGGGGTGCTGACTTCCTTGATGATTATATTACAAAGAGATGGTTCCCAGGTTCTTGAGAAAAACATATCATAAAGCTGTCAAGAGGCATTTGAGCAAAAGCTTTAAAAAATACTTACATACATTTGAAAGAGATAAAGAATTTACAATGGTAAGTTTTCTAAAATAAATGCTTTAAGGAAAGAGGGGGAAGAGTCATTTTCCTCATTTTCAACAAGGAGAATTATGTTTTTGATTTGTATTTATTCTTACAGTAGTGATGGGAGAGAGAAACAGCCTTGCAGATTGGGGGAGGGAGGAGTGAGGAGGCGATTACAGGAGTGCTTTCAGGATAACCGAAGGATGAGAATAGTTTACAATGGTTGGGGGAGTAGTGCTGTCTTCAGGGATGTTATGTTCCATTTGTGGGCTAAAGCTAACATTTATTTAAAAATATAAATATGTTAAGTGTTTTTAAAAACAATATAAAATTAATATAGCATTGCATGGTTAATTGTGTGGTATAGGCTACAAGTATTTCAGTAGAAATTCAGTAGCATTGGGTCATAAAAACCTTGAGTAGTCAGAGAAGGATTTATGGAAGTGAGCATATTTTAAAGGAGAGATTAAATTTTTGTAATTTATAGTTTAAATCTCATCAATCTTAAACAGATCTCTGTCATCACTCTCTATAATAAGGATAAACTTAGCAATGTAACCAGGATATTCACAGTCCATTAGCCAAAATTCTCCCTTGGTTAGTGTTGATACTTGAGTAGATAATCGCACCATTTCTCCCGGACTTTCTAATTTTCTGTGCTCCTTTACAAAATTCACTTCCTTGGGATGAGCAGGTTTTTTCTTTTATATGTTAATAGTTTCAAGTCTTGCTCCAGTTTAGAAGCAATGTTTTCTCTCTATGGTACTTTGCAGTTAACCCTGGTATTTCCTATAGAGACAAAAATGTTTTTTTGTTTGTTTGTTTGTTTGTTGTTTTGAGTTATCTTTGTGTATTTGGAGGTTCCTAAGACCACTCTCAGGTTTGATATTCACTAGGAGGATTCATAGCACTCAGCATACAGCCATATTCGTAGCTATGATTCCTTACAGGGAAAGGACACAAAGCAAATCAGCAAAGGGGAAAGGAGTCTGGGGCAAAGCTGGAGGAAACCAAGCACAATCTTCCAAGGCCCTCTCTCAGTAAAGTCATGTGGGACACACTTCCTTTTCCCAGCAGTAATTGTGACAACACAGTGCCCAAGGTTTGTATTGGGACTGGACACGTAAGCACCCTCTGCCTGGTATGTACTACAATTTCAGACTCCTAGAGGGAAAGTGGGCATTCAGCACAAACCATGTAGTTTGCAGAAACATTTTAGGCACAGTGAGCCCCTCTTATCATTTAGGGAATTGTGGAAACACTCCTGAAATCTAAGTTCCTGGTACCAGTCAAGTGTCAGCATTGCAAGCAGGCCTTTTTTTAGGATGACAGCCTCAAGCCTGCTATGTTAACTCTTTCCTGTACATCTTGCTTTTTTTTTTTTTTTTTTTTTTTTTAATCCAATTGGTTTGCAGCTACAAACAAGAGTTGACACATCAAGTAACCGCCTTTTAAATGCTTTCCTATTTCACAGGTATGCTCCAGAATCACTGACAGAGAGCAAGTTTTCCGTGGCCTCAGATGTGTGGAGCTTTGGAGTGGTTCTATATGAACTTTTCACCTATATTGAGAAGAGTAAAAGTCCACCAGCGGTCAGTATGTTTTTATTTACTTTCAACTTTTTTTTTTAACATGAGAAAAGCTTTGCCAAACAATGATAGTAAGCTTAAAGCTTATCTAGCCTCTTCTTGCTTATTTGTATTACAACATCCAACAAAATAACCCTAAACTTCTTGATTAAATTAACTTGAATTTTTTAAAAGAAGAGGGGTAGAGTACTATCCTATATAATATAAGCCTAGGGGGCATCGCACGATGTCACAAGAGGGTCGCCACAAGATGGCCGGCAGGGGAGGGCAGTTGTGGGCGATCAGGACAGCAGGGGAGGGCAGTTGGGGGTGATCAGACTGGCAGGGGAGAGCAGTTGGGGGTGATCGGGCCAGCAGGGGAGGGCAGTTGGGGGTGATTGGGCTGGAAGAAGAGGGCAGTTGGAGGCGATCAGGCCGGCAGGGGAGCAATTAGGCATCAAGTAGGCCGGCAGGGGAGCAGTTAGTTGGTGATCAGGCTGATAGGCAGAAGCGGTTAGGGACGATCAGGCAGGAAGGCAGGCAAGTGGTTAGGAGCCAGCAGTCCCGGATTGTAAGAGTGATGTCCGACTGCCAGTAGTTGGACATCCCACAAGGCATCCCAGATTGGAGAGGGTGCAGGCTGGGCTGAGGGACACCCCCCCCCTCCCGTGCACGAATTTCGTGCAGTGGGCCTCTAGTTTACTATATTCTCTTAATATTATTCTTAATACATCCAATAACTCATTCATTCTAGGAATTATTGCAAAAGTTAAACGTTTAAGGTAGTTTTTTTCTGATCATTGTAGAATTTTCTTTAATATTGAAAAGTATGAAAAAAATCCTCTCCAATTCAACTACTCAGAGGTAACTATTTTAGTACTGTGGTATGTTTCTTCCTGGCTTCTTTTAATTTTATATGTAAAAGTGAAACTGTATTAAAATAATTTTTTTATAAAATAAAGGTTATACTATACAGCTTGCTGTCTTGTTTTTTTAATTAAGTATTAGAGCATGGATATTTTCCTTTATTAGTAACTATTTACTGAAAATCTGGCTTCTAACTTTTGGATAGCATTTCATAATAAGGATGTAATTTCTAAACAGTTATTTTCCATTTTTAGTCTTTTATGTAACACCTCAATGAACATAGTGAACATCCTTATATATAAATATTTGTTTCTCTGTGGTTGTCACCTTAGAATAAAAGTTTAATAATAGATGAAAGGTTATGAACTCTTTTAAAGGTTCTTGAGTTTTTCAGAATGCTTTCCAGAAAAACTGTATCAGATTGCATTCTCAGTAGCAGTGCACAGGGCCTGTGCATGTCATCATTTGACAGTATCCACTATTGTGTTTTTATGCAGCTTTGCCAAATTGGTAGGAGAGAAGTTGCATCTATTTGACTTGAAATTGCATTTCTCCTATTAGTGTGACTGAACACATACTTATTGGGTATTTGGTGTACATATGTGTGTGCATTGTCTCCTTATGTGCTTTGCCCATTTTTATTTTAGTAATTTTTCTTACCGGTTTATAAGAGCTCTCTATATTTCAATAAAGGATGTGCTGTAAATATTTTCCTAGCTTACAAATCAGATTTTTATGAATTTTTAACACTTGAACATATTTTTCTCTCCATGTACTTTAATGTGACATGTTAAAACAATAGCCACCAAAAAAATGTAAATATAGTTTTAGTTCACTTGTTTTGGGCCCTTCTCAGGGAATTTGTGTTGAGTATATTACATTTATAGAAATGGCATTATAGAGGTTCCACATATAACAATCCTGTCTGAAGTATTCCTGAAAAGGAAGTTTTAAAATAGTTTGACTTTTTAAAATATTTTTCATTGATTTTTTTTAGAGAGAGAGGAAGGGAGAGGGATAGAGAGGTAGAAACATTGATGGGAAAGGAACATCATCAATCAGTTGCCTCCTGCATGCCCCCTCTGGGAACCACACCTGCAACCTGGGCATGTGCCCTGACCAGGAATTGAACCAGCAACCTCTTGGTTCCTGGGTTGATGCTCAACCACTGAGTCACACCAACCAAACAAAATAGTCTGTTTTTAAAATGTTTCAAACATATAAGAAAGCATTACATATACAGAATTGTTCCCATTTATTGAAAGAAGTTGAGAAAGATTTCTGCTTCAAATTAAATGTACCCAAAAAATCTCACTGAAATGTGGGTTTATGTTTCAGGAATTCATGCGTATGATTGGCAACGACAAACAAGGACAGATGATTGTGTTTCATTTGATAGAACTTTTGAAGAATAATGGAAGATTACCAAGACCAGATGGATGCCCAGATGAGGTCACAAATTCATTTATTTTTTTTATCCATAGTAATCATACAATTTCTTGCTCTTTTAGAACAAGGACTTCAGGTCACTTGATCAAATTTAATTGATGAGCTTTTAAATAAATAGCATCCTATATAATAATCCTATATAATAAAAGGGTAATATGCAAATATACCAAACGGCAGAACAACTGAACAACCAATCAAAGAGTAATATGCTAATGATATGCTAAGGTTCCTCAACTGTTCGCTATGACATGCATTGACCACCAGGGGGTGGACAGTTGTCGACCAGTCACTATGACATGCACTGACCACCAAGGGGCAGACGCTCTGACTGGTAGGTTAGCTTGCTGCTGGGGTCTGGCCGATTGGGACTGAGCAAGATGGGCCAAACATGCCCTGGAGCCCTCCTGTGGTCCCTCCCCAGCCTGATCGTGCACCGGTGGGGTCCCTCAGCCTGGCCTATGCCCTCTTGCAATCTGGGACCCCATGGGGGATGTCGGAGAGCTGGTTTCAGCCTGATCCCACAGGCCACTCCCCTCAGGAGGGCACCAGACGCAGGGCTCATGGCTGGCAAGCGCTGCTTTGGCAGCACGAGCCTCTCCCAATTGGGACTGATTGGGTGCGAGCCTGCGGCAGGCACAGTGGGGCCGGGATGAGCACGAGCCACAGGTAAGAGCTGCAGGTGGCGTTGGACTGCGGGTTTTGGCCCAACCCCTGCAGGCCACCCAGAGGGACCCCACCTATGCACGAATTCATGCACCGGGTCTCTAGTCCTATATAATAAAGAGGTAATATGCAAATTAACCCTCACACTCTTACAAGATGGCTGCCTACAACCAGGCCGGCAGGGGATTTAGTGAGGCACGACCAAATGACTGAACAGCAGGCTGCGTGGGGCAATCAGGCTGGCAGGGGAGCCATGAGGGGTGATCAGGCCAGCAGGGGAGCAGTTGGGGGTGACCAGGCCGGTGGGGGGGCAGTTAGGAGCAACCAGGCTGGCAGGGAGAGGGCAGTTGGGGGTGACCAGGCTGGCAGGGGGGCGGGAGTTAGGGGTTACCAGGCAGGTGAGCGATTAGGAGCCAGTGGTCCAGGATTGTGAAAGGGATGTCCGACTGCCGGTTTAGGCCCAATTCCAGGGATCAGGCCTAAACCGGCAGTCGGACATCCCCCAAGGGGTCCCAGATTGGAGAGGGTGCAGGCTGGGCTGAGGGGACCCCCACATCGTGCACGAATTTCACGCACCAGGCCTCTAGTAATCATATAACTGTGGATCTAGGCACAGATACCTATATGGAAGAATTAAGTGGGAGTTCTAAATTCATGTCTTCTGCCAATTAAAAAAATAGCACTTTGTGTTCATTGTAATTCTGGTTTATTTTCTCTTTTACAGATCTATGTGATCATGACAGAATGCTGGAATAATAATGTAAATCAACGTCCGTCTTTCAGAAACCTAGCTCTTCGAGTTGATCAAATAAGGGACAACATAGCTGGATGAACGAAATGAACTTCACTCTGAGACCAAAATAAAGTTAGAGAACAAAGTTTTGTATTTCACATTGTTGTGGACTATTACTACATATGTCATTGTTATGTATATCATGATGCTAGCCACAAAGATGTGGAAATATCTGCTCAAAACTTTCAAAGTATAGTGAGTTTTTCTTTATGGGAACACCAGTAAAAGAAATTGATGAAAGTTCTTAGTAAAGAATTTTGTAAAAAGTTTCATGAACTTAGTTGATTAACATCACTTTTATTTGGCAAAAGAAAAAAATAGACGTTTTTTAACTCAGAATTTTAAGAGATGAAAAAATTGTAATATAAATTTTACAATGTTAAAGAAGCACAGAATATATATGTACATTTTTTACCACAGTGAATGTATAATACCTTGGCATCTTGTGTGATCTTTTACACAAGGGCTGGTTCATTAATGGTGTTTTCTAATTTTTCCATAGTTGATCTATAATAACTTCACTATACAAACAAATTTAGATGCTCAAATAATTGAGTAAGCACTTTTGTGTTTTTGTTCATCTATATCACTGGCCAGCAATATAAAAGCAGGTGTACACTTTTTGCTTATCATTTTATGTACTGTAAATATTTTTCAAAGAAAAGGGAACAAATGTTTAGTTTTATTTGTATAGGGATTTCCCTAACTATAAAGAATACATTTTGAAATGGAACAAGTTTACAAAGCTGTAACACAATCTATTTTCTTATTTGTTTCCCTTGTATCTATTTGTGATGAGTATGTTGTTTTTTTTAAATAGATCTCTAAATTTTTCTAAGACTGGTAAATAGTTTTCTTTTAAAATTTTGAGATTACAAATGCAGGATTATTGTCATCCCTTGAGCTATTGGCTGTCAGTATGATTCTTCAATCCTTGGAACCTATCATCATGCATTAAATTTAACCTATTAAGATTCATAGTATGGGTTAGGGATGTTTTTTAAGACTGTATTTTAGGGATTTCAGAAATCTCTTGTAGTCTCAGAATAAATTTTTTCTTAGAAAATTTAGAAAGTCTTATATTCAAAGGAGAAATGAGAGGAAATTGGTAAAAAAAAGTATGCTTGTTATTTTATTCCAGAATGCTAGTAGAAAATTCATAATATTCCTCTAAGAAAAATGAGAGTATACTTATTTTCAGTGAAGTATAATGGGTTGTTCATTGTCATCATTTGTTTTAGTGCTACTCCATTTTATACACCGTACATAATATGAGGCGGTATTTATTGTTATTTATAAAAAGTTTAAAATACTTAGTATTTGGGTTAAAAAGAAAATAATTTCTTACTCTAGTTTCAGTGGTATGTGCTATTTTTTTAAACAGACTTTTAATTATTTTTCTGATTATTTTTTGGAGCTAGTTTTAAAGTGCAAATTCTGTAAGAAAAAATTCTTCACATGTAAAGTTTGAGATTCTTTTGGTTAGAAGGAAGGAAAGAGGAGAAATTCTTTTTACATGATCTTTAAAATATTTTAGTGGTTGCCAAATAAAAAAAATCATTTAAAATTTTAAAAGGTTTCTAGTAAATATTTTGATGAAAGTTGAATATAGTTTTTATTTAATTTGTAAAGACTCTTCAAGATCTGTAAATACAGTGCAATTAAAGATCTCCATTTTCCTACTTTTCAAGTCAAAAGTATGATGATGTGCTTGATTTCAGATTTTTGTATTAAAACTTAAGTTCTGAAAGGTAGAATTTTAAAGGTCTAAAACATTTTGTTTGTTTTTATTTATTTTATTATTATTATTTTCTATTGATTTTTAGAGAGGAAGGGAGAGGGAGAGGGAGAGGGAGAGAGAGATGGAAGCATCAATGAGAGAGAATCATTGATCGGCTGCCTCCTGCATGTCCCCTACTGGGGATATAGTCCGCAATCCTGGGCATGTGCCTCTGACTGGAATTGAACCTAGGATGCTTCAGTCTGTAGGACGGTGCTCTATCCACTGAGCCAAACCAGAGAGGGCCATTTTGTTTGTTTTTAAAAACAAGGATGTTAACTAATTTTTTTTAAACGTTTTTAATGTTTCAATTTTTAGTTGTAGAGAAGAAATACTTTATAAGCATTTTTAAGTATTTAGAGTTGATGACTACTTTATTGTAAAATGTTAAGTTTTCAAGAGAATTATTATTCATTAAGGGTTAGTAGTGTTTTAAATTTTGATTTTGACTATACATGAAAAGAAATTGAACCTGTAGCTGTTTAGTTGTTTCTGCACAAGAAATAGGTAATTACTGTACTAGTTAATGCCAAAATGTTTCTTCAAGTTAATATTCTTCAGAAATGAGGATAAAGATTTTTTTAGAATTCTGTAATTCTGTAAATATTCTGGTATAGTAAGTTATACAGTCTTTATATAAATAATTCCTTATGTCCATGGCTACCTGCTTTGGGAAACAGTCACTTTTTTTATGTTATTTATACATGTGCTGCCAGTGCACTGTAATTTGCTGTGAAGGAGTGCTTTCTTACAACCCAAGACTTCTGCTATAAAGTCAAGTGAAATTTTTGTCACAACTATAACTTCTGATATTTCAATTTTATTTAAACAATTTTATTATGGAGTAGACATCAGAAAATACCCATAGTTCTATACCTGGGAGCCATTCTTCATGGGGTGGTGTTATATGGCCAGTTTATGAAGATGTGTTAATTTTTTCATTGTGCCTTTAGCATGTTCCCCAAAATTGAAATATTGATGTAATAAATATTCAGATGTTATTTTCTTTTTTATTGTCTTTTAAATACCCCCACCAAGGAAGTGGGGATATACACATTGGTTTAGGGATGTGCAGAGAAAGCCTTTTATAAAAGTAAACTTACCTTTAGATTTTTTTTTAAAGAAATGCTTCCTAAGATTATACTGCATGTTCTTATGAACATTATCATATCCACTGTAGTTCTGGTATTTAAATGATTTCTAATGAAAGTTTCTCTAGTTTTCCAGTGTTACTTACTAAAGCTCTTTCACTTTGTTATCCTATATAATAAAACCCTAATATGCAAATCGACTGAAAGGCAGAACAACCCATCGATATGACCAGCACTGACCACCAGGGGACAGATGCTCAATGCAGGAGCTGCCCCCTGGTGGTCAGTGCGCTCCCACAGGGGCAGTGCCGCTCAGCCAGAAGCTGGGCTCCCAGCTGGCGAGCACAGCTGCAGTATCAGGAGCCTCTCCCGCCTCCACTGCAGGTGGGTGGTAAGGAGCAAGGGGTCCCAGACTGCGAGAGGGTGCAGGCCGGGCTGAAGGACACCCCTCCCCCACCCGTGCATGAATTTCGTGCACCAGGCCTCTAGTATCAGAATAAATAATAATAATAAGAATAAGGATGCCAGCAAGATTACCCAAGCAAAAGACTAGATTATATGAGATAAGCTTCATTTTATTTAAGAAAAACATCTGAGTATGAATATCAGAAATTTTATGTTTTCTCCCAGGTTTGGGTTGGTTGTAATTAATTTCAAGGTAACTAGATGCTAAGTGTTTCATGATGCTGATAGTAACAGAGAGATTTCAGAATGACACTGAGAGAAGAGAATTTAAAAATTTTCACATTAGTCAAATTTATAGTCAAGCCTTTAACTTTTCATATGAGTGAAATTTCATATGAGTAAAATGTGCATTATATACCTAATTATTAAAATATTTAATGTTTTTACTTTTTTGCAATATGTCATTTTTTTAGATTAAGAAATTAATTTATATTGTGCTTCTGCCAGATAGCATTGCTTAATTGGTGCAGGCCCTTAATATGGTTCATTCTTTTTCAGTCTTACAAATGTATAAAGAAAAGCCTTGTCTCTAGTGAAACACCAATCTTTATTAATACGGTTTTAAAACTTGTTAATGATTTGCTTTTTATGTTGGTCTCAGCCTATCAGTAACTAACGTTGTGCTTAGACTGGTCCCATGGTTCTTATTATGATTGCCATTTAGCAATAACCATCATTGTTGGGATGGAAAGATGGGAGAGGGAGAGGGATGGGAGAAAGAGGAGTGAGGCAGAGAGGGAACATGCATTGGCCTAAGGTTCTGCTTTCAAATGTGGGGGCTCGAGCTTTCATGGACTCATGGGCCCACTCTAAAACGTAAGAGCAGGAATTTAAAGCATGGGAAGAAAAGAAAACAAGTGGCCCAAATGCTCATTTATTGAAATTAAACCAAGATCTTTAAAGCAAAAGAGCCTTGGTGGAGATAGGCCCCTGGTTCTTCTAGTACTGTGGCTGCATTGTGTTTATTGGAGATAATCTTCTTTGAAGTGGATGTCTCATCAAGCAAAGCTTGAGTCATACATTTAATAGAAGAAAACTCAACTGTTAGGCCTTACACTATATAAATATTCCATTATAAGGTCTTTCTATGCATAGCAATTGTTTAACATCTTGTTTTTGAACATAACTGTAACGAATTTATAAAACGAGAGGGTTAAAAGATCTCAGAATCCTTGTTCCAAGTATCCATATTCTTGGGTTTTGGGAATAGTTTTGTTTTTAATAACTGCAGTAGGAGGCACTCCTATAAATGATATTTATCAGGGTCAAGTAAGTCAGCTTTGAGTAGTGTGAATAGACAGAAACATAGATTTTAGATCTGACTTGATAAATAACATTAATAGTGCAGGACGGTAAGGAAAAGATTGTGTTTAAACAAACAAGCAAACCAAAGAACTTTCACAGCCAAAAGCTTTAAGGGTTTATTGAACCATATGCTAGCCAGAAAAGGACCAGATCCTGGGGCAGAAGTCTAGACCACATCAACAGAACTACATAGAAAAGATACACATGTCTGCCATTATGGCGTTGACGAGCACTTTTATACATTATGTTTTGAAGAAGAAAGATGTAAGTTGTTTTGGAAGAATTTACATTGGTTACAGATAACATGTGTGGGAAAAAGTGATGTAGAGGCAGTTTTATGGTAGGTGCCCAGTTGGTAAGAAGAAATATTTACTACTTTTTGATTGATTACAGGCAACAGTTCTGAAAGTTCATGCATATATGCAGGATGTGGTGGTGTCTAGTGATTGGCTAATAAACTCCTGAAGGTTGATTTAAAGTTCCAATATGCATTCAGGAGTGTGAGTAGACTTTTGTTAGTTGGCCCACAACTGTGTTAACTTAAAAAGGGACCTGGCCAATGTGGTTCTGTTGGAGTGTCGTCCCGTGCACCAAAAGAAGGCTGTGGGTTTGATTCCCAGTTGGGGTACATATTTAGGTTACAGGTTTGATTCCCACTCGGGGGGTGTGGGAAGCAGCCGATCCATGTTTCTTGAATCAATGTTTCTCTCTCCCAGTCAATCAAATTAAAATTAAAAAGCCTTTCAAAGTGAGAGGTAACAAGTATTTCTTTAAAATCAGTAAAGATGGGCATTTGGGATGCACTGATTCAGGTAGAAGCCCAAATAGTGTTTCAGTTAGGAGACAAAGCAGTGGGTATTCATGAGAAAGAGGAGAAGGACGATTACATTAATAGAAAGAAGGCATTTCTGCTGGTTCAGATAATAATGATATTAATTTTAAACAGTGTTTTAAATTTAATTTGGAGTTTGGTGGTCAGTCCATTAGTCATAAGAACTGCTTTCTTGTTATCTTTGTAAAGAATTCTTTGGGACACAATGTTTGCCTAATCCCAGTCTAAAGGTTCTTTTGCCCTATTTTAACATTCCAAAGATTTGAGGCAGTTCTTCTGGCAGAGCAGCTCCATATTAAAGTGGCTCTGTTTATATTATTGTTTACATTTTCACGCTTTTCAAGATTTTTTTTCTTGAAAGCATTGTTGATCAATTATTGGAAAGCAGTACCGATCAGTTATGAAAGGATCCTTCATCCTCCATTGTCAGGTGGCTCATTTTGTTGTCATCCCATTGCTAGTCCCTCACAGCTGGGAAGACTCATTCCTGGGATATTATTTAGAAGGGACAGTGGTTTTTTAGCAGCCTTCGGCCACATTTGAGCAATAAGAGTGCCAGAATAGAAGAGGCTTTTAGCGTCATGTTTTTTTTGATATCTTCTATGGTTTCTTCAGATTTTTCATAGTAAGTCTCATAGGCCTTAATGATCATCTTAAAATGTTGAGCAACTATTATTAGAGTGGTGTCTTTATAACACTGAGCTATGCAAAACAAAGATGACAGCAAAGATTTTTATAATAACAAAATGCTAAGTTCATTTTAAAAAATAGATCTGTTCCAGAAGGCTATATCTGAAGATAATAAAGAACCACGAGGTGTAAGTAAGCACTGTGCAGCACCTACTTGAGTGTTTATATTATTGTTTACAGCTGTTTGCGTAGGTAGCTAGATATTAAGGAAGCAAAGGGAAGCAGACATTATTAAGCATGATCAACTGGGAAGCATGACCCTGCTTACTTCACCAGGAAGTTGTAGCTTCACATCACCACCGCCCCACCTCAGGGAACCACTGGTCTGTTCCCCACAGATCACTGGGGGAAGAGATAAAACACTGAAGAGGGAGGTAAGCACATGTGCAGTCGAAGTCCAAATGGCCCAGGGGAAGGCGCTTCTATGAGGCACGCATAGTAGGAGCCAAAATAGCAAACATAGCCTGTCAATCTAACCTGGGGAGAGAAAGGATTGGTTGGGAGGTGGACCCATCAGAAGCTCGAGAAAGTTTGGGAAGTTGATTGGTTATTTCAGAAAAGCTCCTGGTCCAAGACTGAGATAATATAACCCCAGGGAGCAGAGTTCTCTCTCTCTGTGTCCTGCACTGGCCCCATTTGTTACTCCCCGTAGTAACCATGTGCATTTAGCAGTCCCACCTGGGGCCTGTAGCAAACTGCATGGGTTCCAAAGGAGCTATAATATGAAACAGAACTCTGGACACTGGCCTTTGTTTTGGCCTTGATGAAGACAAATTTGGACTTTACCCATGGCAGGAGGAACAGAGATGGGACATTGGAAACCCAGGGGCAGCCGCCTATTTCCACCCAAATAAATTTTACTACCAGCCTTTCAGGAGACCCATTTATTTCCAAAACTATTACAGAGGAAGAAATTTCCAAAAGTTGATAGAACTGTAAAGAACCGTCTATTGCCTGGCCAGCGTGGCTCAGTGGTTGAGCGTTGACCTGTGAACCAGGAGGTCATGGTTCGATTCCCAGTCAGGACACATGCCCGGGTTGTGGGTTTGATTCCCAGTGTGGGGTGTGCAGGAGGCAGCCAATTCATGATTCTCTCTCATCATTGATGTTTTTCTCTCTCTCTCCCTCTCTCTTCCTCTCTGATTATATATATATATATATATATATATATATATATATATATATATCCACCAGTCTATTTCCTAAAAATGATTTAGACATCTGAGACCTGAAGAACAATGAATATGGTGCTGGGAAAAGTTTTTTTCCAGATCTGATATTAATTTCACATGCAATGGGAATTTTCCTAACTTTTTTAATGTCTCTTATTTTAGGATTACTAAAATAACTGTGGAAGATTAGAGTATTGAGTTAGAGCAGTGATGGCGAACCTATGACACGTGTGTCAGAGGTGGCACGCGAACTCATTTTTTTTGGTTGATTTTTCTTTGTTAAATGGCATTTAAATATATAAAATAAATATCAAAAATATAAATCTGTGTTTTACTATGGTTGCAAATATCAAAAAATTTCTATATGTGACACGGAACCAGAGTTAAGTTAGGGTTTTCAAAATGCTGACACACTGAGCTCAAAAGGTTCGCCATCACTGAGAGCATAACTCAATCAAATGCCAAAAATTCTTTGGCTCTAGTAATTACCTAGGTCATTTTCTTTCTTTCTTTTTTTTTTAAAGATGAGTGAACTCCACTATTTCTTTAAAAAAAATGTTTTTATTTATTTTAGAGAGAGGAAGGGAGAGGAAGAAAGAGACAGAAACATTGATGAGAGAGAAACATCAATTGGCTGCTCCTGCACACCCACTACTGGGGATCAAGCCTGCAACTCAGGCATGTGCCCAGTCCAGGAATTGGACCAGTGACCTGGTGCATGGGATGACAGTCAACCAACTGAACCACACCGGCCAGGCCCTAGGTCATTTTCTTTTAGCTCCAACTCACCTACTTAATGGCCATATTTTTAGTAGAGTGCTTTCTTCTTTCTAAATTAATAAAAGACTATATATGTGAGAGTTTATTTCTGAGCTCTTCATTTATTCTATTGGTCTATATGTTTGCCAGTATCATACTGTTTTGATCACTGTAGCTTTGGTAGTAAGTTTTAAAATCAGGAAGTGTGACACTTTCCACTTTGTTGTAGTTTAAAAATAAAAACAACAAAAAACTTTTGGTTATTTGGTGTCTCTTGAGATTCCATGTGAATTTTAAGATGGGTTTTTCTACTTCCACAAAAAGTGTCATTGGGATTTTGATAGGGATTGCATTAAATCTTTAGTATACTTTGGGTAGGAGTAATGTCCCTCTTTTGTGGGTTATCTCATTTTATCCATACAACTATGAGGTAGGTGCCATTTTTTTTTTTCATTTTAAATGTGTGCAGACTGAAGTTAAGATAAAATAAATTCCCAAATCCTACATGTACAAAGAATGGATGCTGAAATTTAGGCAGTCTGATTCCAATATCAGAGTTCATATCACTTCATCATGCTGCCTTTAACAGTTTTGGCAGCACACATATAAAGCAGCAATAAAGTAGATAAACTGCAGGTACATTTCCCAGGTAGCAAGATGACAAAATCATTTTAGTTCCCAGTATAAATAAGTATATTTTCAGTTGGATAACTAACTATATCCTGTCCTATAAACAAAATAGTTAAAGTGCACAACAATTTGATTAAGTGTAGAAAGTAAGTCTTTATGAAAGGAGCAGTGTAAGGATGAGGAAAGTTGAAAGTAAATGAACTCCCCGGCCAATGTTTCTCATTGGTTGAGCATCAACCCATGTACCAAGAGATCACCAATTCAATTCCAGGTCAGGGCACATGCCCAGGTTGTGGGCTTGATCCCCAGTAGGGGGCATGCAGGAGGCAGCAGATTGATGTTGATGCTTCTCTCACATTGATGTTTCTATCCTCTCTCCCTCTCCCTTCCTCTCTCTAAAAATCAATAAAAACATACATTATAAAAAATAAGTGAACTTTTATTAACTTTAAATAATAACTGTTATTTAAATTGAATACTCTCAAGTCTAGACATACATATGGTTTTTTAAGGGACTAAATCATGTTTTCCATAGTCACCATAATATTTGCTACGTGAAGGATGATTACTAGGGTGCAAGAAGAGGATCAGAGGTTTAGTTGAAATCATTTTATAGCTAAGTCCAAAGAAGTTACCTTAACTCTCCTACATCACAGATCTGAATAAGAATAAAGCCAGGCTAAAGCCCAGCTCTTCTGACTCTGATAGATGCTGTATATACTAAAACATGCTAAATTACCTTATTTTTTGAAGAAATGAGCCCAGGTTGTGAACAAACCATAAACTTTACTTATTTAACCTTTTAACAAATCTTTTTTGAGAACCTACAGTGAACAAGGCACTATGCTAAGTACTGTTAGGAAACAAAAATGTTTAGAGCCTCAAGGATTTTTAGTTGAGAAGGGAGTAGGATGTATCTTTAGAAAGCATTACAAAGATAACCTGCAAATATCTAGGGGAAAAAACAACATGAAGAAGTAGCACATCTCTAAAAGGAAGTTACTTCTGATGAAATGGCAGTAGAGGAAATCAGTGGTAGGTAAAACTGAAGCATTATCAGTTATGCATATAATATAGCAAATATATATTTAATATATTGGAATCAGGTAAATAACCTTGGAAGTGTAAACCTAGAACCAAGGTTGCAAAATTATTTTGTATGATGGTGTACGACTCAGAGAATTATGCCAAGTACAGCCATATATAACTATTATTTACAGCTGTCAGTTCAGAACTTGTAGACAGAACACATTGTATTTTCTCCACAAAATAGCCTCCCTTCCTAATGTACTTAGTCATCATAATGACACCATAATTCTCTTGTCATCAGAGATGAGAATCCTTGAATAAACACATTTGATTCTTGTTTTTATTTCTTGTACTCTTTCCAATCTTCCTCCTTACTGCATCAATTTCATTTTTTATATTCCCTTATAATTTCATGTCTGTTCTATCGTAATAACCTAATTACTCTTTCTACATTTTCACATTAGTCCTACACATCATTGTCAGGCCATTATTCCCACAGTATAGTACAGTTTAACCATGTCACTCTTCTGCTCAAAAGCTTTTCAACTCACCCCATTTCCTGCAGAATAAAGTTCAACACTCCAGAGTGTCACCAGAGGCAGAGCTAGATTTTAACATCAAAAGAGCCTGGGTTAGGGCCTGCTGTGTGATTGAACAACAGGAAGAAAGTACTTTTTAAAGATACCATCATTTGACTGACTTTTCCACCTGTCTCCTTGTATTCCTTTCATATGCCTTTAACTAGCATCCTTTTATTATAATATTAACAACTGTTATGCCAGTATATTTTAAGTTATTGAAAAGGTACCACTTTTCAGGAGAATTATGCTCAGGAGGGTTAACTTCGTCTGCTCCCCTTTGTAAATGAGGATTCTGTCATTTGAAGACCTTCAAAACATGTCCCAAACTGCCTTCCCTAGACTTTTCTCCCACTATTCATCAATAATAACTTTCCAATCCAGCTAGACTAGTTTACTCACCATTTTCTGGAAGTATCTTGTAGCTTGGAACTAGAGATGTGGGGATAGAAATGGAAAGAAGTAGAAAAGTATGTTACTGATAAATTGGATGGGAGGGATTAGAAAAAAGAAACAAAAGCATGTCTCAGGTTTTGGTTTGAGCAAATACCATCCATCTAGTTGCTGTGGGGGGTTTAGAAGAATTCCATCTTGAACATGTTAAATTTGAGATGCCTATTGGATAGCCAAGTAGAAATGTCCATAGGTAGTCATTTAAAATAATGGATATAGTTAAGGTAACATAAGAAAATGTTGTTAGAAAAAGGAAGCAAGTAAAGGATCAGAACCTGAGACAACTGATTGAGGATGAGGAGGCAAAGAATGGTCAGTGAAGTGAGAGAGTGTGGTTTCATGAAAGCAAGAGAACAATGTGCTTTAAGTAGAAGAAAGTGGTCAACTCTGTTGAATGTATTTACTGAAGGACCAAGTAATAGGAGCACTGTGAACTGATGGGTAAGTTCAAGGGATAAGCTTCCAGATTCTATCAGGTTGAAGAAGTTATGAGATTGGTAAGAAGTGGAGACAGTAAATGTAGACAACTGTTTTGAGAAGTTTTGCCCTGAAGGAAAGCAGGAAAATAAGGTGAAACTTCATGTGGGTGTGGAGTCTTTTAGTTGGGAGATCTTAAACCACTTTTATATGGTGATGCTTGAGTCATAGAGAAAGAGAGTGACTAATGATATTGGGGAGAGAATTATAAAAGGAGTGAAATTTTGAATGTGATCCAGAGCACAAGAGAGAAATATCTCTTTAATACATCACGGACACTTTTACAACTAGGGGAAAGATGGTAAAATGGAGTAAATACAGGTAGGTTTATAGATTTGGTGGTGGAAGCATGAGAGCATTTTTCTCTGATTACTTTCTCACTGAAGTTTGAAGTCAAATTGCAATCTAAGAATGATAATCTGATGGTATGCCCATGTCTGATTTGGTTATTCTTTCCTTAAAGATTAAGCTGAAGTGTCTGCTTCTGGCCACATGGAGTAACTTGAACCAGGTTTGCCCTTTCTCTGTAAGGAAGTGGAGAATGAAACAAAACACCTAAATTCAGATATTGGATAACAGACGCAACTGTGCTTCCCCAAGAGAAGGGAAACAAATGAGGTGAGTCTTATAATGGTTCCAATAGAAGCTATCTGAACTGAACCACAAAGAGAAAACACAATCAAGCAAACAAAAACCAGACTATCACTGACTTGGGGGATACTATCAGGCAGTATAATCTGTGTAATGGAGATCCAGAATAAACAGGAGAATTTAAAATTTTGAAGAAAGAGTGAAATTTTTCTAAATTCCAAATAATAAACACACAAATTCAAGAAGATTATGAGCCCTAAGTAGGAGGAACACAATACAGTCACACCAAGGTGCATTAAAAACTATTAACTTGGAATTATATAAAATATCCAAAATAAAAATACCCGTCAAAGTAAAGACTTTTATATAAAACTAGAGGCCTGGTGCACAAAAATTTGTGCACTCAGGGGTAGGGAGGGGTCCCTCAGCCCGGCCTGTGCCCTCTCGCAGTCTGGGACCCCTCAGGGGATGACCACCTGCTGGCTTAGGCCCGCTCCCCAGGGGATTGGGCCTAAGATGGCAATCGGACATCCCTCTGGCAGCCCGGCAGCCCTTGGGGGATGTCCACTTGCCAGCGGGGAGCAGGCCTAAACTGCAGTCAGACATCCTTAGCGCTGCTGAGGAGGCAGGAGAGGCTCCCACCACCACCGCTGTACTGGCAGCCATCAGCCTGGCTTGTGGCTGAGCAGAGCTCCTCCCATGTGAGAGTGCCCTGACCACCAGAGGGCAGCTCCTGCATTGAGTGTCTGCCCCCTGGTGGTCAGTGTGTGTCATAGTGACCAGTCATTCCCAGTCCTTCTGCTGTTAGGGTCATTTTGCATATTACCCTTTTACTATATAGGATAGAGGCCTGGTGCACGGGTGTGGGCCGGCTGGTTTGCCCTGAAGGGTGTCCCGGGTCAGGGTGGGGGTCCTGCTTGGGTGCCTGGCCAGCCTGGGTGAGGGGATGATGGCTGTTTGCAGCTGGTTACACCCCCTTCAGGGTGGGGGTCCCCACTGGGGTGCCTGGCCAGTCTGGGTGATGGGCTGAGGGCCGTTTTCAGGCTGGCAGGTGACTGAAGCTCCCAACCTCTCCTTTTTTCTTTTATTCTGGGATTTATTTACCTTCTATGGCTGTCACTGGAGCTGAGAGCCGGCTTTAGCTCTGAGGCTCAGCTCCAGCTCTGAGACCTCGGCTGCTGAAAGCAGGTATCTGGGTTTGTTTGGCTTCTATAATTGAAACACTATTGCAGTTCCAGCTCTGAGGCCCAGCTGGCTGAAAGCAGGTATCTCAGGTTTGTTTAGCTTCTATAATTGCAACATTGTTTCTTAGAGTGCAGCTCAGAGGCCAGCAGCAGCAGGCAGGGAATCTTGGCTTCCTCCATCACTGGAGTAAGCAAACCTCCTGTTTGCTTCAGCTGCCTGGCTACCAGCCGCCATTTTGGTTGGCAGTTAATTTGCATATCGCCCTGATTAGCCAATGGGAAGCGTGTCGGAGGTACGGTTAATTACCATATTTGTCTATTATTAGATAGGATACTAGTGGCCCAGTGCACGAATTTCGTGCAGGGGGGGTTTGTCCCTCAGTCCAGCCTGCACTCTCTCCAATAGGACATCCCTCTTGCAATCTGGGACTCCTGGCTCCTAACCGCTCACCTGCCTGCCTGCCTGATCACCCCTAACTGCCTCTGCCTGCCTGCCTGATTGCCCCTAACCCCTCTACCTGCCTGCCTGATCACCCCTAACTGCCTCTGCCTGCCTGCCTTATCACCCCTAACTGCGTCTGCCTGCCTGCCTGGTCACCCCTAACCTCTCTGCCTGCCTGCCTGATCACCCCTAACTGCCTCTTACTGCCTGCCTGGTCTCCCCTAACCTCTCTGCCTGCCTGCTTGATTGCCCCTAACTGCCTCTGCCTGCCTACTGATGGGCACTTAAGTTGCTTCTGTATCTTGGCTATTGTAAATAATGCAGAAATGAACATGAGTGTGTATATATTCTTTCAAATTTGTATTTCGGGTTTCTTTGGATAAATCCCCAGAAGTGGAATCACTGGGTTATAAGGCGGTTTCATTTTTAATTTTTTGAGGAAACTCCATACTGTTTCTAAGTGGCTGCACTGATCTGCATTCTCACCAACAGTGCACAAGGGTTCCCTTTTCTCCACATCCTCTACAACTCTTGTTTGTTGATTTATTAATGATAGCCATTCTGACAGTTGTGAGTTGATATCTCATTTTGATTTGCATTTTTCTGACAATTAGTGATATTGAGCAACCTTTCCTATGTCTATTGGTCATCTATATGTCTTCCTTGGAGAAGTGTCTATTCAGGTCTTCTGACCACTTTACAATTGGGTTGTTTTTCTGGTGTTAGTTGTCTGAGTTCTTATAATTTTGAATATTAATCCCTTATCAGATGTATCATTGACAAATCTCATTCAATAGATTATCTCATCATTTTGATGGGTTTCCTTGGTTGTGCAAGAACTTTTTAGTTGGTTTAATTCCATTTGTTTATTTTTTCTTTTGTTTCCCTTGCCTGAGAAGATATATTAGAAAAAATGTTGAGAAATGTCAGAAATTATACTGCCTATGTTTTTTTCTAGGATTTTCATGATTTCAATCTGACATTTAAGTCTTTAATCCATTTTGAGTTTATTCTTTTATATAAATTGATCTAGTTTCATTTTTTTGCAAGTATCTGTTCCATTTTACCAGCACCATTTATTGAATAGACTGTCTTTATCCCATTGTATGTTCTTGCCCCCTTTGTCAAATATTAATTGGCCATAAAGGTATGGATTTATTTCTGGGTTCTCTATTCTGTTTCATTGATCTATATGTCTGTTTTTATGCCAGTACCATGCTGTTTTTATTACTTTGGACTCCTAATATAATTTGATATCAGCTAGTGTGATACCTCCAACTTTGTTCTTTTTTGTCAATATTGCTGATGTTATTTGGGCTTTTTGTGTGGTCCCATATACATTTTTTGATTATTTGTTCTAGTTCTGTGAAAAACAGCATTGGCATTTTGATAAGAATTGCATTGAATCTATAGGTGGGTAGTGTGGCCATTTTAATGATGTTAATTCTACCTACCAATGAACACAGTATATGCGTCCACTTATTTGTATTTTCTTCAGTTTTTTTCTTTAGTGCCTTGTAATTTTCTGAGTATAGGTCTTTTACATCCTTGGTTAAATTTATTCTGAGGTAGTAGTTTTTAATGCAATTATAAATGAAATTTTTTAAGTTTCCCTTTCTGATAGTTCATTAATGGTATATAAGATGCAACTGATTTCTGAGTATTAATTTTATATCCTGCTGCTTTCTGGAATTCATTTACCAACTCTAATAATTTTTTAATGGAGTCGTTAGGGTTATTTATATACAGTATTATGTTATCTGCAAATAATGAGAGTTTTATTTCTTCCTTTCCAATTTGGATGCCTTTTATTTCTGTCTTGTTGTTTGTTTGTTTGTTTTTGTTTTGTCTGCTGTGGCTAGGACTTTCAGTACTTTGTTAAATAAGAGTGGTGATAGTGAACATCCTGTCTTGTTCCTTATCTTAAGAAAAATGCTTTTAGTTTTCCCCACTGAGTATAATATTAGCAGTGGGTTTGTCATACATGCCATCGTCATTCTTGGTATCCCCTATGAGTGATAGCATCTCATCACTGCAGATCATTGGGATAAAGAGCTTCAAGACTATCATAAAACAAAATGCTTGTAGCACAACATCAACAACTGTTTTAAACAGCTAAGGGAACAATCAAGGCCAGTTCCATAATCACCAAATCTGGGCAGATTGCGGGTGAAGTACTTAAGGAATTAATGGGAGAAAATTACATTGTTAAATATATATATATTCACCTTGAAAAAGTAACCTGAAGCCAGGAACAAGAATTGCTTTGAAATGATTACAAAGATATTTGTTAAGATCCACTGGTTTATAGCATGTCTCATAAAGACACAGGGAATATTTCTTTTTTCTAAGACTGGGGATTATCAGAACAGATCAGAGAATTAAGAGAGGTAATAGAACTATCGCTGACAAACCTAGAATTATCCCAGTGTAGGAATAATACTTCTAAAAGGCTGTTATTATGTGGACCACCAGTTATAGGAAAAACACTAATAAAAAGAGCTATTGTTATCCAAGTAGACTGCAATTTCTTTCTTTTTTAAAATATATTTTTATTTATTTCAGAGAGGGAGAGGAAGAGAGAGAGAGAAACATCAATGGTGAGAATCATTGATCGGCTGCCTCTTGCACATCCACATTGGGGATCAAGCCCACAACCCAGGCTTGTGCTCTGACCAGGAATTGAACCATGACCTCTTGGTTCATAGGTCAATGCTCAACCACTGAACCATGTCAGCCAGGCTGGACTGCAATTTCTTAAACATTGTTTCTAGTTCTATTGCAGACAATTGCAAGGGGGGAAAGTGCTTATTTGATTTGAGAAATATTTAATTATAAAGGGATCATCAGCCATGCATAATTTTTTATGGATAAATCAATGCCATTGATGACGTTGGTTTTCTGATAGTACTTCAGCTGATAGATTCAGAGGACTTTAATGGAGTTACAAAATGAAATAGATGATATAATACTGTGCATAAAGTTAAAATTACAGCTACAAACAAGTACAGTGGATTCTATTTTGCTATCTCCAGGTAAATAGGAAAAAATTATTTATATGCAAGATTAGATATATTGACAATCCATGGAGATACCATTACAAAGCATAATATAATAAATTATTAGTAGAAAATATGATGTTTCCAGATAGCTTTAATGGAGCAGACCTGAGAAATGTTTGCCCTGCAGAAGGTATATTTACAATGCATGATAATTATGAGTTTGTCGTGTAGAAAGGCATCAGGAAAGCAATAAGAAGTGACTGATTTTAAGGAGTCAGTGTCTAAATTGGAGTACAAATTTTTGATGGCTACATGACAGACACTGACTTAATATAAAAATTAGTTAAGTAAAATGTACACAATGGCAATAATCTCATTAAAAGTGCATGAATAAAAATATAATGATTTAAAATAAAAATGTATTATGTAGTTTATAATATAAGTGGAAATAGAAGATCTAGTACAAATAGCAGAAAAGATAGGAGAATTGAACTATACTGTTGAAGAGGTCTTAAAATGCTTGTGAAGAGATATGGACTGCAAACAAGCAAACCACTAGTAATCATTTGGAGTTTCCATTTATGATGAAAATTCATTTACCATCCTTGCCCTAAACCCGTGGTTTGCAAACCATGGCTCGCGAGCCACATGCGGCTCTTTGGCCCCTTCAGTGTTGCTCTTCCACAAAATACCACGTGTGGGTGCGCACGTTCAGTGCAATTGAAACTTCATGGCCCATGTGCAGAAGTCGGTATTTTGTGGAAGAGCCGATATTTTGTGGAAGAGCCACACTCAAGGGGCCAAAGAGCCGCATGTGGCTCACGAGCCACAGTTTGCCAAGCTGCAGTTTGCCGACCACTGCCCTAAACCAATTCAAAACTTCTGAGTCACCGTCAGAGGCTTTATCATTCAAGCCCACTCAAGAAAACGGAAACCAAGCCAGAAAAGATTGTCACAATAACTATATCAGTACCTTCCAAACAAAGAGTATCTTGGAGAGATTTTACAACCGAAAGAGATGAACTTTTTTTTTTAGTCCTCAATTGAAACTAAAAATATTTCTTACCAATTACTGTAATAAAACTCAAGGAATTAAAAGTGTACCCACTATTATAGGAGTGGTAATTGGTTAGTTATCTAAGTTAGTGGCACGAATGTATTGGAATACTAGAGTGAGTGTATGTCATACAGATGAATGCAGAACATTCCACAATCCATTTAAATGCAGCTTAACTGGTAAGGATGTGGAGAAAAAGGAACCCTTGTGCACTGCTGGTGGGAATGCAGACTGGTGCAGCCACTGTGGAGAACAGTATGGAGTTTCCTCAAAAAACTAAAAATGGAACTTCCATTTGACCCAGTGATCCCACTTCTAGGAATATATCCCAAGAAACCAGAAACACCAATCAGAAAGGATATATGCACCCCTATGTTCATAGCAGCAGAATTTACAATAGCTAAGATTTGGAAACAGTCTTAGTGCCCATTAGCAGATGAGGGGATTAGAAAACTGTGGTACATCTACACAATGGACTACTACACTGATGTAAAAAAGAAGGAACTCCTACCATTTGTAACAGCATGGATGGACCTGGAGAGCATCATGCTAAGCAAAATAAGTCAGTCGGAGAAAAATCTCACATGATCTCACTCATTTGTGGAATATAATGAACAACATAACCTGATGAACAAAAACAGATCCAGGGACAGAGAAGCATCAATCAGACCGTCAAACCTCAGAGGGAAGGCAGGGGAGGGTGGAGGGAAGGGGAAGAGATCAACCAAAGGACTTGTATGCATGCATATAAGCATAACCAATGGACATAGATACTAGGGGGGTGAGGGCATGAGGGGGGTTGGGGGGCAATGGGGGGATTAGGACACATATGTAATGCCTTAATCAATAAAGAAAAAAATTTAAAAATAAAGATGAACAAGTAGTTCTTAGATGTCTACATGGATCATGCCATCTCTAATAACATCTTTAATTACAAAAATAATGAAAAATAGAGGTCAACAAAGAAAATACTGATTCCTATTATCACCATAAAGTATTGTCAGGTGCTTGCAAGTACACTTAGGTGTTCACAGCAGACAACCTACAAGGACAATTATAAAAATAAAAATAAATAAATAAAAGTAAAATAAACATATTAAGCTTTTATTAAGTTAGTATAATTCCTATGATGGTTAGTACATCTTAGTCACAACTGAGACTCCTCTTTCTTTAAGTTTTTATAATCAATATATGGAAGGCATGCAATAATAAGTTCTTCTTCTGTACATCCTCTAAGACAACACTTTTCTGAATATCCTCTGCGTACCCTTTGGGGATGATTTCCCCAAAACAATTTCCTTAAGGTTTTAATTTTGTTTGTATTTTGCTTCTGAAATTCTACAATCTCATGAACATATGAACTGATATCTTGTGATGAGGCAAGTTCTCTTGTCTTATTAGGTAGCAAGTTGGCCTTGTTATACTGATACTCAGGAGGTGACTGTATCTCCAAATTGTTTGTTGCTTCTTCCTGAGAGGCAGTAGAAGAGACTGTTGAGAGATGAGAAAAATTCTACTTTATTAAAATCATCCTCTAGCTGTAAATTTAGTCATAATACTGGAATACTAACATCAGTAAATTATTTAGAAAAAAAACAAGTAATCACATTTTAAACAATAAAATGTTTATTCAGAAGTAATATATATTTTTAAATAAAATACTTGTAGTCAGTGTTTTCCTATAAAAAGGCTTAGAAATCTGTGTACATTTTATGCAAAAACATTTTTTGAGATATTCACATGCCATAAAATTCAGCATTTTAAAGCATACATTCAGTGATTTTTTAGTGTATTCACGAGATTGTACAACCATCACCACTATGTAATTGCAGAACATTTCTATCACCCCAAAAGAAATCCCATCAGTGGTCTCTCCCATTTCCCACATCCTTCAGTCCCTGGAAACTAATCTGTTTCTATGGATTTTCCTGTTATGAAAATGAAATCATACCACATACGGCCTTTTGTGTCAGGTTTCTTTCATTTAGCATAATGTTTTCAAAGTTCATCCTTGTATGTATATATACATACTGTATAATTTACTTATGTTTATTATCTATCTTCACTATTCTGCTAGCTTCATGAGGACAGGAGCCTTTCTTTCCTCCTGAGTGAAACTGTTCATTCACCTTTATATACCTACTAGTTGGCCAGTGCACGGATTCGTGCATATTGAAAGGAAATTAATTAGAAGAAATATTTTAATATCACTATTCACCCTTTCTCTATAATAGAAGTGTCAAAACCAAATTCACGGTTGACAATGACAGATCAAAACACACATGTGTGATTGGTGCCAGCGAGAGCTTCATATGTATTGCGCATGCGCGAGTCAACTTAGCCTTTTATAGATACAGAATAAACTTGCTTAATTAGACCTGCTTTCTAATTTAGCTAAATTTTTTCCAGCCCAGTGAAGCACCCCAACTTCTCTTTCAGGTAATTGTCAGCAACACAGCAGTAAATATCAACACAAAGCATTATTGTAGATCATGAAGGGAGAACAAAGGATAAAATATTTAACTGCAGCAGTGTTTGACTATATTTTGTGCAGTGAGAAAACCTGAAGTCATTTTCAAGTTCCATCATTTCTTACTTCTTTTCAGTCGGGTCAAGTTTTTAAACGTTCTAAATCTCCGTTTTTTTCCGCCTAATGAAAAGAAAATAGGGTCCCACTGAGTCTCCTATCTACCGACTCCAGGACTTCTATGAGGATCAAATGATATGAGGCATGGGAAAATGTTTCACAGACATTTGGTTAAAGTGTAAATGTTTCCACCTGACTATAAAGTAAGTCATGTTCCTGGGCTGAAGAAACTCCAAGGAGGCTAGTGGCTGGGGAGAGGAAGCTGGGCATTGCTACGTGATGTCATTACCCAGCACCCACAGCTACTCTTTCTGGGCTGGCCATGGGGTCTTGGCAGCATTGGCTGTGATTTGGTGGGTTGTTGCTCTGGGGTGGTGGCAGGGTCTGTGTCCCACTTGGGGGAAGCTGAGTGTTGCTTTGTCAGCCAGATCGGCACTGCCATTTCTCTGTAAATGGCAAGTGTGCATTACAGCAGCTCCTGCATTGAGCGTCTGCCCCTTGGTGGTCAGTGCATGTCATAGTGACCCGTTGGACAGAGGGAAGGACACTTAGCATATTAGCTTTTTATTTATATAGAATATAGATTTTCAAGAAAAATACCTAGCCTATAAGAGGCACTCAAATGTTGTTGAATTAATATAGAGAGGGGGCCGGCATGCCCAGTTTTGATAATGATATCTAACAAGCAAACAAAAATGAAGAATACATGAATATCAAGGTAGGGGAATAAGGTCAATACTAGAAGCCTGGTGCATGAAATTCATGCACTGGTAGGATCCCTAAGCCTGGATGGCAATCAGGGCTGATCCTGGCCTTCTGGCTGCTGGCCTGGGCCTTCCTTTGTTCCGTGCTGCCCCCTGGTGGTCAGCGCACGTCATAGCAAGTGATCGAACTCTTGGTCTCCCAGTTGAACTCCCGAGGGGACACTTTGCACATTAGCCTTTTATATATATAGATAACTGGAACAGGTGTTATGGATTATGAAAAGCTGGTGATGAAACATTAATGGTTTCTCCTACACTAAAAACTGAGAGGCACAATACACTCGGCCAGAATTTAGAAATATCATGAAGTCACATTTTGGGGTAGGTCTTGGCGACATGGCCCATACATGCAGGATCCATAACAAAAAGTACACAATATCAGATTTAAGTTATGTATGAGTAGCTTTGAAATAAATTTTTTTTTTAATATCAGTGTACCAAACTATCTTTTCCAGTGTTGGAGGTAAATAGATCATCAGAAAATTAAACTGCTAGATGATTTCACTTATATATGGAATCTGAAAAACAAAATAAGCAAGCAGAACAGAAATACTCATAAAGAACATTTAGACAGTTGCTAGATGGGAGAGGGGTTGGGAAGATGAATGAAAAAAGGGAAGAGATTTATTTTATTTGTAAAAAATGTAGTTTTATTGATATCAGAGAGGAAGGGAGGTGTAGAGATAGAAACATCAATGATGAGAGAATCATTGACTGACTGCCTCCTGCACACCCCTCACTGAGGATTGAGCCTGCAAACTGGGTATCTGCCCTGACTGGGAATTGAACCATGACCTCTGGATTCATATGTTGATGCTCACCTCTGAGCCACGCTGCCCGGCGACTTTTGTTTTTTAAGAAAATTGTCTCCATAGCATGCTTTGTCAAGAAAAGGGATTCCAAGCTCTTTTAAAATAACAAACTCGAGCTTGGATATCTGAAAGTAAAATTTTGACTGTAATATAGGTAGTGAAAGCACAGTATTAGATGTGAGAAAAATGTCCACCCAACATGATGTAGAAAGTGAAGGTCCTCCTTGCATGTCTGGGAGAAAAGAATAAGGAATAGGTAGAGAGGTGTACTAGGCGCATGTTACTCAAAAAGCATCATCCAACCAACAGCATCAACATCACGTCGGAGCTTGTAACATTGTAGATTCTCTAGTCCCACCCAGACCTACTGAATCAGAGTCTGTATGTAGCAGCACCCACCAGGTGATTCATATGTACTTTAAAGTGTGAAAATCACTAAATTAATGTACAAGTGGAAGATTTCAGGGAAACACTTCTTCCTTTATAAGAGCGGGATAAAGTGAGTTTATATGTAGGTAGTTTTGATGGTGGAAAGTGGTCAAGATTCAGTCTGATAGTTTCTATGGTGTCTGTCTTTAAAAGTTTCATTCCCATGGCAGCACTAATATTGTAAGTTTCACTCATTCATTCCTTCATTAAAAAAATAAGTTAATGAGTGCCTACAATGAGACAGGCACTTTTTTACTTTGTTTCAGTCATCTACATTAAGGTCTCTCTTTTTCTTTTCTTTCTTTTTCTTTTTTTGACACGATAGTCCTTAATTTCAGGAATCTTGACTTTTGCAAAATTTGCGCAAATACATGTAATTACCTTAAAAAGACAATAATTTTAATCAGACTATGCTATGGACCGCCTATAAATAAAATTCATCTTCTTTTTGAAAAAACGGTAAACCATATGGGGCTAAAATGTGTTAGTCACAAAAATGTAAAAAAAACATAGTTGGAAGATAACAATAGCTCTGGAACAAGATTATTCTTCCTAAAAACTGCCTAACAGCATTCAGGATGACTTCTACATTCAGCACAGACAACGCGCCAGGCCCTCTGCTAGGCACGTCAAGTGAAACGGCCTGAGACGGCCGCTACCCCACGGGCCGGCACCCGAGGCTGGACTCACCGGAGTGAGGCTCGTGCGGCCGCACAGACACGGTGCTTCGAAGGACCCTGAATTTTGTTTAATGCTCAACTGTCTTGAAATTCTCAATAACTTGATCTTTGAACTTTTAAGTGACATCTGGTGGGACTCCGGGCCGTGTGTGAGCAGAGGAGATAGGCACGAGAAAAGGGGATGGAGGCGGGGGGCTTTATATTTTTGCAACCGCCGTGGTCCTTTCCTGCCTCTTGCACTTGGGCCGGGCCAATCATGAAGCCGGTCCGCAAGCGAGTCCGGTAGAGCCGAGTGTTACTCCTGTGCTGGACGGAGAGTGGAGGCGCCACGGGAAGGTCAGTGGCGGCCCACGGGGGGAATGATACCCGGGTTAGCCTTTGCAGGACAAATGGAGTTTGCCAGGTGACAAGGGTACTCCGGAAAGGGAAAGCTAGTGGCGAGCAGCATTCTTACACACATGTGTGGATTTACATATGTACACTTATTTCCCCTCAGTTAAAAAAAAAAAAAAAGCAGCTTCTTAGAGATTTTGTATATCCACAATACCCTGGCTTATAATTTTCGTTTTTAAATCTACCTGTGTACTAGGCACACATTCCATTTCTTGGGGGAAGGTCGCCATCGGGCCGAGCAGATTCAGGGATAAGAAATATACAGAGAGTCCAACACGCCTTTGGTTTAGAGACGGTTACCTGCGTCTGTGCCTCTCCCCCGGACCCGGAAAGCGTTTGGGGAGCTTTTCGCCCGGCCAGGGAGGAAGCTTTCCACCTTCTCCATGGGCTGGAGAGCCAGCTGCTTTCTGAAGGGGGTGTTCTCCATGAAGTGGCTCCAGTCGGCATCTCCACAGAGTTTCACGATGCCTCTCAGGAGGTGCCTGCCGCACAGCTTTTGGGCTCCGCTCGCGTAGCTTTGCTCTTGGGAGAACCGAACCAGCAGGAACCCGAGCCACAGCGGGCACAGGCGGAGGAGCGTAGACATCCCTCACACCGCCCCCTCACCCGAGATAGGCCAGCCACGCGCGTGCGCTAACCGCTTCCTGGCCCTGCGCCGGAGCTGGGCACGTGCACACGCATGCGCGCGCACCCGCAGGTCTACTGAGCACGTGCACATGCGTGCGCGCACACCCGTAGGTCTACTGAGCATGTGCACACGCATGCGCGTACACCCGTAGGTCTACTGAGCACGTGCACACGCATGCGCGCACACCTGGAGGTCTACTGAGCACGTGCGGACCTCGGGGACGTCGTGAGAACACCGGCAGGAGGTTTGGCGCGAGATGGTGGCTGGGCCTGGGCTTCCCGCGCTCCCCCTGGCTCTGAGGCGGTGGTAAGTAACATGGTTGCTTTCCTTTTTCTTGCCTCCCTCACTAGGGAGAGGAATCAAATGTAACACGGGCCCCAGTTAATGGGAAAAAAAGCCACAAACGATGTGTTGTTCCTTCCAGGGTAGCCTTTTTTTGCGTGGTTGTTAGCGGGGCGTCACTTCCTCAGAGAAGGCTTGCCTTTCCTTCACGGTGTTTATCTCAGGAGGTTGGTTCACGTTGGCGTGCTTGCGCAGTAACTTCTTCCTCTGACCCCCCAGCTTCAGGAAGGCAGGGCCTGTGTCTGCTGTCCTTGTCCCTTGTGCCTCGGGGCCTGACGCGTAGTTGGCAGTGAAATATGTTGAAACGTAACCTGTGCGAGCGTATGTGTAATGTGTATTTTAAAGTCAGACTCAAAGCTGCTTCAGAAAATGTCTACCCGCTCCACAGGGAGAAATGGGTCTCGGGTGCCTGAGATGGTAATCTGGTTCTTTTGGTTATAGATTATAGAGGACTGTCTATTGTCATATGGTAATTAGTCCGTGGCAGGGACTCGTAGAGGACTTGCCTTCTAAGAAATACAGAATTTTGTTAAATTAGGAGGGAAAGGGCAGGAAAGAGCAGTGTAGTTTCTTTCTATAGGTCGCTTTGTCACTTTACTTTTTTTTTAGTGTTGGCTATGAAGCCGGTACGACGACCCGCCACGAGGGGGCAGTCAGGGGCCGTCTCAGGAGTAACCGGTTTAAGGCTGACACAGCCTTGCAGTGGTTCTCAACCTTGGCTGCACATTAGAATCACCTGGGAATCTTTTTAAAATCCTGATTTCTGGGCCTGATCCTCCGGAAATTCTGTTTCTTTGTTGTGGGGTGGGGCCACAACATTAGTATCAAAGAAACAGAATTTCCGGAGGATGAGGCCCAGAAATCAGGATTTTAACAAGATTCCCAGGTGATTCTAATGTGCGGCCAAGGTTGAGAACCACTGCCTTAGAGAGGCGCCAGCGGTTGTCAATGATATTCTCCATTTCCCTTCACATTTTAATTTTTCTCTCCCCCTTTCTTTCTGCCTCCTGACTCTGTCTTTTTCTCCATTTTCCCTTCCTAGAGCTTTGCCCTGCTTTCTCAGTGGCATCCATGAATACTGTTAAATTAACTGGCAGTCAGATATTTCTAAAGGTTGATGTGATCTGATTAGCTTGATTTCATTGCCTTCCTTAAAAAACAACTAATGTCCAAACTACAGTGGGCCATGAGTCCTAGTCAGAACTTTATCAGCGAAACCCTGTGAAAAAGGAAAATATTTGTTATAACTAACAGGAAGATTCAAAACACACACACACACACACAGACACATTAAGCAATATGTGTCAGAAACTGGCAAATTTGATTTATATTCTCATTCTCTTTGCACTTGCTATACCCTTGCCCTGCTTTGTATTTCTTCTTATCATTCATTACAAACTAACATGCTATATATTTTACTTCTCTATATGTTTACTATTAGTCTCTCCCTACCAGAACGTGAGCTCCATGTAGGCAGTGATTTTATTAATTTTGTCTACCTTGATATCATTTTCTTGAACAGTGCCTGGCACATAGTTGGTTCTCAGTGATAATTTAACGTTAATAATTATAACTAATAATATCAATAACAAATAATAAGTGACATGTTAATATCAACAATCATATCACATTTGGTGAATGAATGAAAGAATAACTGAATAAGCTTCCTAAGAATTGACTACTTGTTCCTTTATATCCTATTTTATGTTTATGTCATAATTATAGTTCCTTGTTGCACTATGGTGAATTTTGAAAAAAAATCATGTACTAGTAATTATCTCTTCTCTATTAGTTGTAAGCTCATTGAGGAGTGGAACTTTTTTTTTAATGTATAAGGATGCCTGCTTTATTTCCTACTAAGTGACTGCATTTCAGGCTAGTGACATCACGTAACAGTCTAATTACCAGCTAATTTTGTACCTCTGAACTACACATCAGCAATCCAGTTCAGACAGGAGCAATAATGTTACAGCTAATTGGGGGCTGGGTTTTCCAAATAAATGGTCTTGGTTGGCAGAGTCCTGTAGAGTGGAACCAATGGTAAGGCCTGGGGTTGCTTTAAAGACCCCGACACCTGGTTGAAAGAGGCTAAACCTGTGCAGGTTCCTAGGCGAAGCCCTCCATCCCAAATGCTAAGAACACAGATGTTATTCTCCTTTTTGTGGTCAGTTAAGCCCAAATAAGGAGCCAAGTTAGTAGGGCCTAGGAAAGTGGACCCAAGACATACTCTTCATTGACATGTCTTCTGCCCTCATTCCCGCCCATGGGCACAGCTTTTTCTGCAGGTTCTTAGGAAAAAACTAGGCTTCTGGTAAGTAGTCTCTTTTTAGTTTTGCTTTGAAAAGAAAAGGGAATGACAGGGGTAACCAAAGTTGGGCACAGGCACCTCAGCAGAGTTCATGTAGTCTCAGCCCAGAGGAGTGCACTGGGGAGGCGGTGCTCCTCTAAGAACCAGGGCCAGATGCATTTTCTTAGAAAGATATTGGAGGGGAAGAAGTTATTAACAAAATTCCAAGCTAGTAGGGGCTGTTTGTATGAGAAGGCAGAAACTTAAAGAAGGTCAAGATCAAGGAAGAAAGAGAGATAAGAAAGGAATGAGAAGCTCTTAGTCCATGGTAAGAGCTCAATCAAAGCAAGCAGTTACTATATGAATCACCAGAGAAGAACACAAACTTCCTTTGAAATCTGAGATCCCTGCCCAAGTACCAGTTGACAAGCTAGTGTTTTCCCCTCAGACCAAAACAGACTAAGTTACCTAGAAAAAGATTTCTCACCAGAAGCTCTAAGCTGAGGCCTAACGAGGCGGCCCTATCCCTGTTCCACCTTTGTCACTGAACTGTGTGAGCCAGAGCACGGATGCACTGTCCCTTCTTGCTCACTGGGGAGGACACCTTGGCAAATACTTCACCAAGAGCTGGTGACTGAGAGAGTGAGTGATGCAGCACCAGCTCTGGCCAGGTGTGGGCGTCCGTGAATCGCAAGTAGCGTCTCCAAACATGGTGGATTCCTATGTTGCTGAGAGGATGTGCATCCTAGGGTACTAGCTGAGAAGCTAATGCAGAAAACGGTACCATAGAGAGGCTAGACACTTGGGTTATGTGATTCAGGACACGCTGGAGAAGTCCGTGGGTATAAGGAAGGAAGGGAAGGAGGAAAAGAGGGAAAGAGGGGAAGATTGAGTTTTAAGTAATGTCTCATGAGGTCGGAGGCCCACTAGTTGGACTCTTGTTTGAGCTTTTCTTCTAGGAGTCATTCAAGAGCCTTCTGCAATGGTAGGGCTGATCTCCTCCACATCCATCATGTACTTGACACAGACTGCCATGTCCAGTAGCCTTTGGCAGGTTGGTGTAATCTCTCAGGGAGTCAATCATATCATCCTCCTCCACCATGAAGAACAGAAGTGGTGCCTCCCCTTTGGCTTTGTACTTGGCAGTGATCTTCTCAGCTATTGGCTGGATCACCTGCTTGGCCACCTGGGACTTCCCATCATCCTCAGAATCTACAAAAAGGATGAGGCCAGGGCTCCAGGGCATTGGAGTCAGACAGGTCCGAGCACAGGCATGATGTTCCATGGGAACTCCCTGCAGTTCTTGCCCTCGGTCAGCACCTCCACTGGACCCTGCAGGTCCAGCATGATGAGGGTGGGAATGCCTTGGATTCTATACAGCCAGTTGAGGCACAACACTGGGCCTCCTCAGTGTAGGGGACAGCAAGCCAGGGCATCTCACTGAAGTACTATTTGAATATAAGTCCTTTGACCTGTCTGCACTAACAAGGATGACTTCAAATTTCTGACCTGCCTCCTTGATCTTCCGGTAGGATTCCACCAGGACCGGGGTGAAGCTTTGGCAGGGGGGACACCAGTGTACGGAGAAATAGACTTCCACGTGAGACCCCTCCAGGCTGCTATTCTCCATTATTTCTAAGCAGGAGCCCTGCAATGACTTCCCTGAAAAAACGGTTTAGGTCCCCAAGGGAATTCCAAATTTTCTGGGTCGCCATGAATCATCAGCAGCCCATTCCTGCACATGATCTTCCCAGTGGTGGCATCCAAGAATATTAGTGATGAATGTTGGAAATTTGATATTTGTTCCAAAGTTTAAGCTTCCTGTAGGGCATTCTCAACCAAGACATGTCACGCAGGAAGTCCTGCTATTGCTGCTGGTCCTGGTCCAAGGACACAAAGACATTTCCAGGCAGCACTGGGGTTCTGGCTCCATGACCACCAGCCAATCCCTCCTCCCCTCAGGCTCACAGCCTCTGGCCCAAGCCTCTGTATTCCCTTGTCCTGGCTCAGGCGGCCATAGACAGTGGCTAGGCTGGCATTAAGCTGCGCGCAGGGGGGGCGCTCAGGCTGCAGCCAAAATAGAGCAGCGAGTGTAATCCACCTCCTTGTTGCTTCTTGTCATCAACTTCTCAGGGAGTATCTCCCTCGTCCAGAAAGTCCTAAATCCTGGCCCACTGCAGCGGGCAATCAGACTGCAGTGGCACGGCTCCCTGGGTCTGCACAGTGGGCGAGGCCACGGTGGTGTCGGAGGCAAGAGTCAAGAGCCAGTGGTGGAACTATTTTTGTTTAATATTTATTATCCAAGCCTAAGACAGTACCTGCTAAACATTTAATGAATGAATGAACACATTCTGCCTTACAAATACTACTTGCAATATTAGCAAGATTCAATGAATTTAGTGAATTGAACAAATTATTAGTGAAATGATTTATTTTGAATGAATAAATTACTGTTATTACTGAATGAATTCCTGCCTGACTTATTTGTTTCCCATCCTAGCTATCTTATTCCAGAACATTGTCATAAAATGGGAGCTGCCCAGTAAAACACATTTGAGTATTTATAAATAAGAATTTCATTTATGAAAGATAAAACATGGGTTGTTAGGAATTATACTGGAATATTTGTTTCTCAACTTATTTTAGCATTTTGTGTTGATTTTTTTAAAATAATTAAATCTTTATTGTTCAGATTATTAGAGTTGTTTCTCTTCCCCCCCCCCCCCCATAGCTTCCCTCCACCCGGTTCCCACTGTCCTCATCCATAGGTGCACGATTTTTGTCCAGTCTCTTCCCACATCCCCCCTACCCCTTTCCCCCCAAGAATAGTTAGTCCACTCCCTTTCTATGCCCCTGATTCTATTATAATCACCAGTTCATTCCGTTCATCAGATTATTTATTCACTTGATTTTTAGATTGACTTGTTGATAGGTGTGTATTTGTTGTTCATAATTTGTATCTTTACCTTTCTCTTATTCTTCCTCTTCTTAAAGGATAACTTTCAGCATTTCATATAATACTGGTTTGGTGGTGATGAACTCCTTTAGCTTTTCCTTATCTGTGAAGCTCTTTATCTGACCTTCAGTTCTGAATGATAGCTTTGCTGGATAAAGTAATCTTGGTTGTAGGTTCTTGGTATTCATCACTTTGAATATTTCTTGCCACTCCCTTCTGGCCTGCAAAGTTTCTGTTGAGAAATCAGCTGACAGTCGTATGGGTACTCCCTTGTAGGTAACTGACTGTCTTTCTCTTGCTGCTTTTAAGATTCTCTCTTTGTCTTTTGCTCTTGGCATTTTAATTATGATGTGTCTTGGTGTGGTCCTCTTTGGATTCCTTTTGTTTGGGTTTCTCTGCACTTCCTGGACTTGTAAGTCTGTTTCTTTCATCAGGTAGGGGAAGTTTTCTGTCATTATTTCTTCAAATAGGTTTTCAATATCTTGCTCTCTCTCTTCTTCTGGCACCCCTATAATTTGCATGCTGGTACGCTTGAAGCTGTCCCAGAGGCTCCTTACACTGTCTTCGTATTTTTGGATTCTTTGTTCGTTTTGCTTTTCCAATTGGGTGTTTTTTGCTTCTTTGTATTTCAAATCGTTGACTTGATTCTTGCGATCCTCTAGTCTGCTGTTGGAACTCTGCATAATATCCTTTATTTCAGTCAGTGTATGCTTAATTTCTAGTTGGTCCTTTTTCATAACCCTCGATGGTCTCACTAGATTTCTTGAGGATCTCACTACATTAATCGACGGTCTCACCTGTCTTTTTGAGTGTCTTACTAAATTTGTCAGCGGTTTCTAGAAAGTTCTTGAAAAACCTTAAAAGTGTGGTTTTGAACTCTATATTCAATAGTTTGCTTTCCTCCATTTCTGTCATTTGTGTCCTGTTTCTTTGTCTCCGCATTTTGGCTGCTTCCCTGTGTTGATAGAGTGGCTTTGTATGCTAGGTGTCCTATAGGGCCCAGTGGCTCAGCCTCCCCAGTTACCTGAGGTGGACACTCTTGGTGCACCCCCTTGTGGGCTTTGTGCACAGTCTTGTTGTAGTTAAGTCTTGATTGTTGTAGGTATCACTGGGCGGAATTGACCTCCAGGCCAATTGGCTGTGAGAATCAGCTGGGTCTGCAGTGGGAGAACTTCTGTGCTGGAGACACCCCTCTGGGGCAAGACTTGTTTCAGTGGGACTTTGGTGCTCACTGAGTATGCCCCCTGAATGTGTCCTTTGTCGATCTGAGGAGCTGCAATCTGGATGGTCCCACTTTGACCACCAGGCACACTGGCTCCTGGATCTCTAAGGAGGTGCAAATCTAGCCTCTGCCTGAGGCTATCCAGCAGGAGCCAGGTGTGAAGCAATGCAAGTTGCCAGGGGCCTTGGGCCAGCTGCAATTTGTTAGGTAATTTTCAGATTGCAAAGGGCCAGGCCTTTCATATGCAAAAGCGTCCGTGTGTGGCTTGTGGCTTGGGCGGGGTGGGGTGGGGTCCCAGGGGATCAACAGGGCGGAGCAAGCAGCTATGGCTGCCCTCAGAGGTCCTGCTTCTCAGTGTCCCGGCAATCACTGCAAGCACCTCTGAGAGAAAGCCGCCCTCGAGTTCCCACCGATGCCAGACAGTCCAGTTTCTCCCGTATGAGTCTCGGTCTCCAGAGACTTGCCCAGAACTGGAGCTCAGAGCTTGAGCCTCCCTCCCAATTGAAAAAGACAACTGTGTCCTCAGCCGGCAGCCCTCTCTGCATGCGCCTCCGTACTTCTGTACTTCCGCACCGCACCTCCTCTGAGTCTCCGTATGCTTTTATCTTTCCTTCTAGTTGTAGAATTTCCACTCAGCCGGCCTTCCTGTGGTTTTGGATGATGTCCGTTCCATCTTTTAGTTGTATTCTTTTTAAATTTTTTTATTTTATTTTATTTTTTAGTTGTATTCTTGAAGTGGTTGTGCGAGGCACCAATCTCCGGTGTTTACCAGTGCCGCCATCTTGTTTTTGTTTTTTTTCTGTGTGTTGATATTTTGATGTGGAAACTAAGATTCCCATGTCTTAGTCCTTAAAATTTTTAGTTTAGGATGTTAATTGTGGGTAGGATGAATTATAATAAATAAAATAATTGCTTGGTTATAATACAAGTGATGTCTCCTTTACTTACTTTTTTGCTTTCTGTCCAATTATTTATTTGTCTTCCCTACTGTAATGCGGTTTTATTACACTTTATTCTTGGTGTTTACAGCAAGTATGTATTATTGAATACATATCAGTAATATGTATTCAAAGATAGGTTTTTACATTTTCTTTAAAAATTTTTCAAAATTAAAGTTTATAATCAATATTATTTATATTATTTTCAGGTGTACAGTATAGTTGTTAGACAATCATGTACTTTACAAAGTGATTTCTTCCGATATTTCCAGTACCCACCTGGCAACATACTTATTACAATATTATTGACTATATTTCCTATGTTGTAGTTACATTCCCATGACTATTTTGTAACTACCAGTTTGTATTTCTTAGTTCCTTCACCTTTTTCACCCAGCCTCCCAACCCCCCACACATCTAGCAACTATCAGTCTGATCTTTGTATCTTTGAGTGTTTCTATTCTGTTTGTTCATTTATTTCACTCTTTTATTTTCCACATATAAATGAAATCGTATGGTATTTATCTTTCTCTGTCTGATTTATTTCACTTAGCATACCCTCTAAGTCCATCTGTGCTGTTGCAAATGGCAAGGTTTTATTCTTTTTTATGGCCAAGTAATATTCCATGGTTTCTCTGTACTGCTGCTTTTTTATCCACTCATCTATTTTATTAATTTATTTTTTTATTGATTTCAGAGACGAAGGGAGAGGGAAAGAGAGATACAGAAACATCAGTGATGAGAGAGAATCATTGATCGGCTGCCCTTTGCATGCCCCCCACTGGGGATTGAGCCTGCAACCTGGGCATATGCCCTAACTGGGAATCAAACTATGATCTCCTGGTTCATAGGTTGATGCTCAACCACTGATCACACCAGCTTGGCAATCCACTCATTTATTGATGGGCACTTTGATTACTTCCATATCTTGGCTATTGTAAATAACACTGCAGTGAACATAGGGGTGCATATATTCTTTTGAATTATATTTTGGGTTTCTTCAGATATATACCCAGAAGTGGAATCACTGGGTCATAGGCAGTTTCATTTTTATTTTTATTTATTTATTTATATATATATTTTAAAGTATATTTTATTTTTTTTACAGAGAGGAAGGGAGAAGGAGAGGGATAGAGAGTTAGAAACATCGATGAGAGAGAAACATCGATTCAGCTGCCTCTTGCACACTCCCTACTGGGGATGTGTCTGCAACCAAGGTACATGCCCTTGACCAGAATCGAACCTGGGACCCTTCAGTCCACAGGCTGATGCTCTATCCACTGAACCAAACCAATCAGGGCGGCAGTTTCATTTTTAATTTTGAGGAACCTCCATACTGTTTTCCATAGTGGCTACACTGATCTGCATTTCCACCAGTAGTGCACTAGGGTTCCCTTTTCTTCAACATTCTCTCCAACACTTTTTTGTTGATTTATTGATGATAGCCATTCTGACAGGTGTGAGGTGATATCCCATTGTGGTTTTAATTTTCAATTCTCTGATGACTAGTGATGTTCAGCATCTTTTCATATATCTATTAGCCATTTGTATGTTCTCTTTGGAGAAGTGTCTATCTGTTCTCGCCCATTTTTTTTTAATTGAATTGTTTGATTTTTTGGTGTTGAGTTGTATGAATTCTTTATAAATTTTGGATATTAATACCTTATTGGATCTATCATTGGTGAATATGTTCTTCCATTCATAGGTTGTGTTTTTGTTTTGTTGATGGTTTCCTTTGCTGTGCAGAATCATTTTAGTTCGATGTAGTCCCATTTGTTTATTTTTTTCTTTTGTCTCCCTTGTCTAAGGAGATAAATAAATATTGCTAAAAGAAATGTTTCTTTTACTGCCTATGTTTTCTTTTAGAAGTTTTATGGTTTTGAGTGTTTTAAGTCTTTAATCCATTTTGAGATTATTCTTGTATATGGTGTAAGAAGGTGCTCTATTTTTACTTTTTGCAACTGTCCAGTTTTGCAAGCACTGTTTACTGAATATATGGTCTTTATATATTCTTGCTGCCTTTATAATATATTAATTAACCATATAGGTGTGGGTTTATTTATCGCTCTCTATACTGTTCAACTGATCGACGTGTCTGGTTTTTTTTTTTTTTGCCAGTACCATACTGTTTTGATTACTATAGCCGTATAGTATTGTTTGATATCAAAGATATGTTTTGAAAGAATGATTATAATGACATATTATTTGTTGAGTGATTACCACATCAGGCTTGTACATGTTGTACCCCATTTAATCTTTGTAGCAGTCATATCAAGTAGTACTATAATTATTCCCATTTTATGGATGAGGGAGCTCAGACTTATAGAAGTTAAGAAATTTGCCAAATATCACAGAGCTGGTAAGCAGAAGAGGCCTGAGTCATTGAAAACAATGGGTCCTGGGGACTTGGGCATCCTCACACAATCAAATCAAAATTACAGCTAAACTACAGAACAACCATCATTCAGAACCACATGAAATCTGGACAAACAGAAATCCTACAACTAAGGATTTAAAGAAAAAGCCAAGACTGGTAGGAGGGACAGAAATGTGGTAAAGGGCTGGTCCACATACCCACATTTGGCAGATAAAAGTTGGGAGCGATATCTTGGCTATGGAAGTACCCCCTAAGAAGCGAGGAGTCCCCGTCATCCTTCCCCAAGTCCAGGTTTCCAGGAAGACAAGTCCCCATTACTTCTGGCTGTAAAAATCAGCATGGATTTGGCTGAGACAGTGGGCTGTTGGAATCCCAGGCATTCCTATTAAAGCAGTGGTTCTCAACCTTGGCTGCACATTAGAATCACCTGGGAATCTTTTTAAAATCCTGATTTCTGGGCCTCATCCTCCAGAAATTCTGTTTCTTTGTTATGGGGTGGGGCCACAACATTAGTAACAAAGAAACAGAATTTCCGGAGGATGAGGCCCAGAAATCAGGATTTTAAAAAGATCCCCAGGTGATTCTAATGTGCAGCCAAGGTTGAGAACCACTGTATTAAAGGGTCCATACATTGACTTATTTTAACTCGGTTGCTCTGAGCTCTAGTATTGGGGCAGCAGCTCAAAAGGCACCAAGGCCATTTAGGGAGAAACTGAGTTGTCTGGTATCAGAGTGAGAGCTTAAGGGTGGTTTTCTCCTGGACAGTGCTGGCAGAGGCTATTGTTGTGTGTGTGTGTGTGTGTGTGTGTGTGTGTGTGTATGTGTGTGTGTTTTGAGCCCTCCCCCCATGGAGCCAGTGGGCAGGTGCCATATCTGTCTCCATCAACCTGGGTATCACCATTCACCCTACTGGTAATACACTGAGGCCCTGCCCTACCCAACTAGCGGACCTATCCAAGTTGTTTCCAATGTTTTTTTTCCATACAGATGGTCTGTCTTGGCTTATGCTCCAGACTTCCCTAAAATCTCTCAAACAAGCAGCATGTGGCCTCAGCATGCCCCATAACCCTTGCTAAGTGGCCTCAGGCCTAGCACTAGTGGTAGCCAGCCTTGGTTTGCAGCTTGATCTCTCCTGGGCACCTTTAAGCCCAGCACAAGTAGAAGCCATCTGTAGATTGCTTTGTTGTTCATAATCGATGGCCCCAGGCAGAGCACATGTGGTAGCTGACCTTGGCCTGCACCTTCCAGGAGGCCCCAGAGCCAGCGCACCCAGTGGACAGCTTCAGACCATGCTGTAGCACCATTCAAACACCTTCATGAGTAACACACTCAAGGAGTGGACTCAGCAGTTACCAGAGTAAAATCTTAGATATTTCCTGTAGCAATATTTTTTCTGATATATCTCCTAGGGCAAGGGAAACAAAAGAAAAAAAATAAACAAATGGAACTGCATCAAACTAAACATTTTTCACAGCAAGAGAAATCACGAGCAAAATGAAAAGACAACCCACTGAATAGGAAGACACATTCACCAATGTTACTTCTGATAAGGAGTTAATATTCTAAAATTTATGAAGAACTCAAACAACTCAACACCAAAAAATAACCCCCCCCCAAAATAATCCAATTTCAAAACAGGCAAAGCACCTGATTAGACACTTCTCCAAAGAAGATGCACAGATGGCCAATATACATATGAAACGATGCAAATGTCACTAATTATCAGAGAAATGCAAATTAAAACCACAATGAGATATCACCTCACACCTCTCAGAATGGCTATCATTAATAAATCCACAAATGACAAGTGTTGGTGAGGATGTTGAGAAAAGGGAACCCTAGTGCACTGTTGGCCATAATGCCGATTGGTACAGCTACTATGGAAAACAGTCTAGAGTTTCCTCAAAAACTTAAAAATGTAACTGCCTTTTGACCCAGCTACTCTACTTCTGGGATTATATCCAAAGAAAATTGAAACACAGATTTGAAAGAATATATGCACCCCTGTGTTCATTGCAGTTCTATTTATAATAGCCAAGATTGGAAGGAGCTCAAGTGCTCCTCAGCACTTGATAAGTGCGGGGGAAAAGCTTGTGTTACATTTACACAATGGGAATACTACTCAACCATAAAAAGAAGAAAATCTTACCTTTTGTAATAGCATAGATGGACCTGGAGAGTATTATGCTGAATGAGATAAGCCAGTTAGAAAAACACAAGTACCGTGTGATTTCACTCATATGTGGCATCTAATGAACAAACATAAACTAACAATGTGGAGACAGACTCATGGATACAGAGAACAGAATGTGTGAGAAGGTGAAGGGATTGGGCAAGGAAAAAAAGACTGATGAACACAGACAACAGTATAGTGATTGCCCAAGGGAAGGAGGCATGGGGGGAGGTAGAAGAAGGTAAAGGGGTATAAATGGTGATGGAAGAAGACGACTTGACTTGGGGTAGTAAACACAATACAATATTCAGATGATGTATTGTAGAATTGTACACCTGGAACTTGTATAATTTTATTAACCAATGTCACCCCAATAAATTCAGATAAAAAAACAAAAACAATGAGATACCATTTCACCTATTAGAATGACCAAAATCCAGAACACTGACAACACCAAATGTTGTGGAGGATCTGAGTAAGAGTTGCTGCTGGTAATGTAAAATGGTATAGCCACTTTAAAAGACAGAAGTTATTGTGTGGTTTTTTTTTTCTTCAGTATTAGTCACTTTATTTTCTCTTTTCTGTGGTTGTAAGAAATATGTTGCCATTCTAAAACAATAGATTTTAGTAATAACATTTTTATATTTTCAGCTATCAAATTTCTCAAAGACATCCAGTATATACTCTATCATATTTTTAAAAAATCATTATTGATTTTAGAGAGAGGAAGGGAGAAGGAGAGATAGAAATGTCAATAAGAGAGAAACATCTATTGGCTGTCTCTTGCACATTCCCTACTGGGGATTGAGCCTACAACCTGGGCATATGCCCTGACTATGAATCAAACCGCAACCTGGGCATATGCCCTGACTAAAAATCTATCCAGTGACCCCCTGGTACATGGGATGATGCTCAACTAATTAAGCCACACTGGTCACACCACTCTATCACATTTTAAACATTATTTCCCCAACATTCTTCATAGAAGCTAAATAATGGATTTCATTAATCCCATTTTACAAATAATGAAATCTCATAACATATAACATACTGCATGCTAAAGAGAGCATGTTTTCATGAAGAGAAAAGTCTTGAAACTTCCTTCAACATTTCTCAAAATTACTGTCTTTTGCTCTTCTAGAAGTTTTGTTTTTTTTTAAAAACTGAACATCTTACCATATCATCTATCAATTATGTTTCTTGCTATTTACCCACATGAGTTGAAAAAATGTCCACACAAAAACCTGCACATGAATGTTTTTATAGCAGCTCTATTCATAATTGTCAAAACTTGAATGCAACCAAAATGAATGAATAAAAGAACTGTGGTACCTCCATGCCAATGTTATTCAGTGCCATTAAGAAATGAATAATCAAGCTTTGAAAAAACATGGAGAAATCTTATGACATATTATTAAGTGAAAGAAGACTATCTGAAAAGGCTATATACTGTGTGATAACGAATGAGTTTCTAGAGAGGCAAAACTGTGGGGACAGTAAAAGAATTGGTGGCAGAGATTTGGGGGAAGGGAGGGAATTTTAGGACAATGACATTGTCCTATATCAGTGACGGCGAACCTATGACATGCGTGTCAGAGGTGACACGCGAAATCATTTTTTTGGTTGATTTTTCTTTGTTAAATGGCATTTAAATATATAAAATAAATATCAAAAATATAAATCTTTGTTTTACTATTGTTGCAAATATCAAAAAATTTCTATATGTGACACGGCACCAGAGTTAAGTTAGGGTTTTTCAAAATGCTGACACGCCAAGCTCAAAAGGTTCGCCATCACTGTCCTATATGGTACTATAAGAATGGATACATATCATTATACATTTGTCAGAATCTGTAGAATGTACAACACCAGGTATAAACTATGGGCTTTGGTTGACAACAATATGTCAATGTTGGTTTATCAGTTGTAACAAATGTACAAATATTGGAGGGTAGGGAAATAGGTGCCCTGGAAAGGATGGGAATATATGGGAGCTTCCTGTACTCAGATTTTCTGTGAACCTAAAACTAGTCTAAAAACAAAGTCAATTAATTAAAAAATAGAATTTATAACACAAAGAGTGAGCCCTAATGTAAACTATAGACTTTAATTAATAATAAAAATATAGCCTGACTGGCATGACTCAGTGGTTGAGCATCAACTTAAGAACCAGGAGGTCACAGTTGATTCCCAGTCAGGGCACATGGCCAGGTTACGGGCTTGATCCCCAATAGGGGTTGTGCAGGAGGCAGCGATCAATGATTATTTCTCATCATTGATGTTTCTATCTTTCTCTCCCTTCTTCTCTGAAATCAATTTTAAAAATTATTTTTAAAAGTAGCTGTATCCTCAGAGGTAGTGAATACAGATTCTGGACCAGGAGTTCTGCTTTCAGGGTTTTTGTGGAGGAGCAGATGAGGGACATGGGCCAGGGCAGGGTCTGCAAAGATGCCTTCTGTGTCCAGGGATGTCTCTTTGTCCTGTCTGGGTTGTAAGTTTCTTGGTCACTGCCCTTGTTCTTCTGGGTTGGACTTTTCATTTCAGACAGAACTCTCTCTGGCTTTGTCTAAGATGGCTTATAGCCTCTGAGGTTCTGCAGCCATTTATGAAATTTTCTAAGTTATCCTTGGTGAGGACTTAATAAAGCCTGGTTATTATTAATCATGTATGAGTATTTGAAATATGGGAATTACTGTCTTAAAACCTTTAAATTCTATTCACAGACATTTGGTGGAAATTTACTTGGTATTTAAGTGAATTTGTCTAAAATTTTATGTCTATGTAGATTGAAGGAACTAGCTAAATACTAAAATGATAAGTTTGTTAATTTACTATTCTAACAAGTTTTCATATCAATTCACAGTTACTTTGTTACAGAAACGGTTTGTAAATTCTACAATCTAAATATATAAAAGCCTAAGCGACTGTCCAACTGTTCGACCATCTGACCAGTAGCTATGACACACAATGACCATCAGGGGCAGACGCTCAGCGCAGGGGCTGCTGAGCTGTGGTGACTTGGCAGCTACAGTTCTCGGGTGATGCACCCGGAACCAGAGAAGAGGGAACCCAATTCCAGGGTGCATTACCCGAGAACCGCCCTTTCGCAATCCGGGACCCCTCAGGGGATGTCGGAGAGCCAGTTTTGGCCTGATCCCTGAAGGCTAGGCCGAGGGACCCCACCAGTGCACGAATCTGTGCACTGGGCCTCTAGTAGTAAATATAAAATACATTCCCTTGCTAAACCATTTTTTCTATAATATAAATAAGGACACTGACTTCCTTATTTTCTTATATATATAGCTATTTATTTTTCCCCTTAAAAAAACATAATTTATTTTTTAGCTTCTTAGGCAGTAGAATTAAGGGAAGAACTCTAGTTTGAAAAATACTTAAGTTTATTTGATCCCAAAAGAATGAAATAATGTCCAATCTTATTGCAATTGGTAGTTCAATACAACACAAAAAATCTTTAAAAATGTATTCGAAAAGTCCCAAGTTTTGTGACTATTTGTATATCTGATATGAGTTAATATCAATGAAAATATTTTGGTCCATTTTATGGACCTGTTAGTCATTGTGTACACTGAGTTATTTTTAATTTTGCTATTAAATAATTTGTTTAATATTAAGTAGTGAAAGAACATTTGGATATTAGATCTTGAGGGAAAAGTGGGTGACAGATCATAAGTTATCAAATACAAGTTTCAAAAATAGACATCCATTCTTACTAATGCAAGACATAGAGTTTTACTATCTAGTTAAAAAATTTTAAGTTGAGTTATTTGTGTGTGGTTGAAATGATAAAGATTTTATTGCCATTTTAAGTTATCAGCATTAAAAAAGCAATTAACAAAATTCCATTAATAAAAAAGACAAAATACTTTTTAGCATGCAAATATTTATTAACAGAAACTACAATAATACAAGGAATATTTTCTTACACACAAAATTAAAGACCCAAACACTAAAAACGATTTCTCATATTCTAATAATCAGTGGGGTGATGGAGGCATCAGTGAATGTCATTGCAAATACATGTGAACATTACATGAAATGCACAATTAGTTTCATCTCAGCAGTAGGCAGCCACCTCTTTTTTGGTACAGCCTATATTACAACACTTATCAGATAATAGGTAAGAGGCCTGTCTCTTTTTTAGGAAATGTTTAACTAAGCGTATGTTTTTTAATTCTGAAAGACTTTTGTTTTCTGCCTCACTTTGTCTCTGGAGACCATTTTTCTTAAATTCTTCAAAGTTAAGATTTATATCCTTTGATGAAGCTTGTTGTAGTAGCTCTTCCAATAATGGCTGCCTCTCAGCCAGTGTTGTCTGAGAACTAGGAATGAATTCCATCCTCATATTTAAGGGTTCTGAATTCTTGGTGGTGGAAAATGGCACGATTTCTAAGTTAAAAAAAAAAAAAGAGGAAAAGAAAAAATACTCATGTCAATGGACATCAGGAAAACTAAAAATTTGCATAGATATAAAGGAAAGCATTGTCTCAATAAAATTAAATATCAACATAATCAGCAAGTATCCTAATATGTAAACAATTTAGTTCATATAGTTGGGCAGTTTAAAATACTACAAATTTACCAAGTTTATAATGCTTTATTCCACTTGGACCACCTGTTACTTCTCCTTATGTCCCCTTAATGCTTTCATCAAAGGTCTGCACCTCTCCCCGACATAGCTGAAGTCATCTTGGTCATTAAAAACAGTTGGACTGCATACTAATTTTTCTTACCTGAGTAATTTTCTTCCATTGCTAAGTAACTTACCATTGAGTTATAATAATCCTTGAAGAGTATATTAGTTATTTTAAACTATCAAATATTCTATGGTGGAAAATTACTGCTTCAAGATAAAGTTAAAAAGGCAGAATTTTCAACTGCTCCAATCTCTTAGGGTGGTGAAACCAGTCCTTGACACCCTCATACATATACTATTTAACGATTTCACTTTTTCAGAATATTTACTCCAAATTGTAGCTGAGCCCCTTGTGATTTTAATGCCCCTAGTATTTTTGACAGCTAGAATTAAATAATTTAATTCTTAATCAGGTCTTTGTTCACATGTTAAGCACTTTTCCTACTCAACTCTTTTGTTCTCATGAATGCACTCAAGTTGCTGATGTACTATCTCTTTGTCAAGCAGGAAATAACTACAGGTTCACCAGGAGAATTTTTGAGTTTGTTTTGCAGAAGGAAAGAATATCTTCAAAGTAGCTGAGACGAGCTGTTGACACTCAGGAGTCTGCTATAAAAAAGCATCATCTATTACTAAAGATATACAGACTTCTCTGTCAGTTCCCTGGAACTCTCCTTCCCCTACGCCCTAACTACATAAAAACTCCCTACTTTTGCTTTTAGGGACAGATGGATTTGTGAGATCTTGCTCTCCCATTCTGTCACCTCAGTCAAATTGAATACACCTTTCTCTATCTCCAAGAACCAGTGTCTCAATGTTTTGGCCTACTAGCACATTAATAAACACTCCTGAATTTTGGGCGGTGATTCTGCAACAAAATTATTTAGCTGTTTGTCTGAAGGGCAAACTTCCTTTGACTCTTGGTCCCTTGCGGGTTCTCCTGAAGGTGACAAGGCCCTTTTCTTTATCTTCAATCCCTTCTCTTACAAATGAATTTCAAGACCCAGTTCAAAGCTGTGGGGCCCTTGCTGGTGTGGCTCAGTTGGTTGAGTTTCGTCCCATGCACCTAGAGTTTGCTAGTTCCATTCTTGGTCAGGCCCATGCCTGCCTTGGGGGTGGGCTCAATCCCCAGTAGGAGTTGTGCAGGAGGCAACCAATCAGTGTTTCACCGATTGATGTTTCTCTAACTCATCAATGTTTCTCTCTCTTTCCCCCTCTACCTCTCTAAAATATCAGTAAAACCATATAAATAAAAGCAGTGGGAAGCTAGGCTCTCCCCTTTGGTGAAGTATTAAAAAAAATACATAAAATAAAACAAAAGAGGAGGTTTTCAATGGCATGGGCCATGGCCCAGCATTTTATTTATTTATTTATTTATTTATTTATTTATTTATTTATTTATTTATTTTACAGAGGAAGAGAGTTGTTAAATCCAAGGCTTCATGTCCACCTCTCCAGGACCCTATGGGGGGCTCTTGAGTTCTGCGTCAGACATATTTGATAACCGGTTCACACCTCACTGCCACCTGTCCTCTCAAGATGCCCTGTCCAGTTGCCCCAGCCGGTAGCACTCCTGCTCTTCAGGCCACAGACCTTGACTCTGGGGTCTAACCCCAATTTGCCCTGCCTTTTACGGGTCTTTGGGCAGCCTTATCTCTTCTGTGGCTATCCTCTTCTCCCCACCAAGTCTGCCTTGCTGCCAAGAGGCGAAGGGCATGCCTCTCAGATAAAATTGTTTACTGTTCCCATAGTTTTCCCTTGCTCTGGTAAGATCCCTGGTAAGACCCTTACTAGAAAAGCAAGTTATAAAGGGAACAATCCAAATTTTTAGGAACCAGCAGCTCTCACCTGCAGATGGTCCAGATCTTGGCTTACGCTGCTTCCTCATGTCCTCTGCCCAGATGTGAGTGCCGCAGACATGGATGTAGAAACGGACTAATTCGAGGTTGCACTTAGTAAAAATTTCCATGTCCTCGCCTCGGCTCTCTCTGGGAAGTTGGCTCAGTAGCAGCCAACTTCCTAGTAGGTGGAACAAGAACAGGCGCAGCATCCTGGACCTTATCTCTCTTGCTCTGGGCATTTCAGCCTTTGTCTAGAGACTGTAGCTGCTGCCACCTACTAGCCTCTGCCAGTATGCCAATCCTGGACTTTAGGATACTTTCCCTTGGCTCCACCAAGCTTTTATAGCTCTCAGGCTACCACTTAGACCTTGAGGCAATGGTCCAAGCTCCACCTCTTTCCCCACCCAGCTCCTTGTAATCCACTACTCCTACCCCTCTTCCCCAGCTCTAATTTATCTTTCCAACCTTTCTTCCATTTGCCCATCTTTCTGTTCTTGGCCCTCTTATAGTTGTATTTTTTCCCCTCTTTCCTTATCCTCAAGCCATTTTGTATACTTATGTAAAGCTAGTCAATATTTGAAGTATTTCCTTTATTATAAAGCTAGGATGGCCATTACACTAAATTTATCAACAAAAATAAAATAGAAATTGCCCAGCCGGTGTGGCTTAGTGGTTGAGCATCAACCCACGAACCAGGAGGTTACAGTTCAATTCCTGGTCACGATACATGCCTGGGTTGTAGGCTCAATCTTCAGTATAGGGCATGCAGGAGGCAGCTGATCAATGATTCTCTCATATCATTGATGTTTCTCTCTCCCTCTCCCTTCCTCTCTGAAATCAATAAAAATATATTTTAAAAAATAAACAGAAATTATTCATACTCTTACAACCTAGAGTTCTCCAGTATGAACATTTGTTGCATAACCTGTTGATCTAAATAAGATTATAGTTAGATTAATGAGTATAGTATGTGGTATATCAATCCATAAAAATATAATGAATGAAATTATAAGATATTGACAAGAGAGGGAAAACTGATGGATTTTTATCTAAATCGCAGTAGAAACATTAAAATTCTCAATGCATCACTTTGGGCTTGCGCAATATCATAAGTTTGCCATGCACTTTCTCCACTGACTTTCCTCCAGTTCCTCTGGGAGGTGGTTTGATAGCAACCCAGTTTCTTGAATACTTTAATTTGATGTTTCATTTTATATTTCAGAGACTAGAGAACACACACACACACACACACACACACACACACACACACAGAAACAAACCATAAAAGAAAAGGGGGGGGGGGAAGCAGTAGAATCCCACAATTACAAGAAGAAAATTTTGATAGTACATGTTACAGCATAAAAATCATGTGGGTTTTTGTTGTTGTTTTTACTGTATCCTATGTTTGCTGTATTTGGTGAGGTAATTTTTTTTCAATGATACAAACCTTTTTATTTTATTTGGTTAGAAACATTCCCCGGATAACATTTATTAGGTAAAAGAGGGTTTGGTAGAAAATTATAGTTGCATATGAAACAGTCCTTAAGCATATGATCTGGGCATCACATAGACCTCTTAAGCCAGTTTCAAAATACATGTTTCTTTCCAGGCACAGCAACAATGCATCCGAAGATTTTCTTTTTAAATAAGATACACATTGCTATGTAAAATAATTTTATATATACATGCAATTGGGATCTTTCTTTTGTCCATATTTCAAACTTAAACATTTAATTGTGAAATCTTCCCTTGACATAGTGTTGAAATACAGAATTAAAAAGATTACATAGTTTTGCCTAAGCCAGTTTGGCTCAGTGGATAGAGCGTCAGCCTGGGAACTGAAGGGTCCCGGGTTCAATTCCTATCAAGGGCATGTACCTCAGTTGCAGGCTCTTCCCTGGCCAAGGCCCTGGTTGGGGCATGTATAGGAGGCAACCATTTGATGTGTTTCTTTCACATTGATATTTCTCTCTGTCTTTCTCTTCTACTCTCTCTAAAAGTCAATGAAAAAATATTCTCAGATGAGAATAAAAAAAAAAAGGTTACATAGTTTTTCTAATGGACTTGGAGCCAGTATAATATATAACTGTTAATGGCTTCAAAAAGAATACAGTAAGAAAATATATTAGGCCAACCAGAAATTTTCACATAGCCTTCTCTTTAGACATTTTTAAAAGGATCTTTTCAAAATTTCAATAAGAACCTCTAGACTAATAAAATAAGCAGTGGGATTGGTAGGAAAAATAAAATTTATATATGTAAAAGCCTAAGTGACCGTCCAACTGTTCGACCGTCTGACTGGTAGCTATGATGTGCAATGACCACCAGGTGGCAGACGCTCCAACTAGTAGCTATGATGTGCACTGACCACCAGGGAGCAGACACTCAACACAGGAGCTGCTGAGCTGTGGTGACTTGGCAGCTGCAGTCTCGAGTGATGCACCTGGAACCAGAGAGGAGGAAGCTCGATTCCAGGGTTTGTCACTCAAGAACCGCCCTCACGCAATCTGGGACTCCTCGTGGGATGTAGGAGAGCCGGTTTCAGGCCAATCCCTGCAGGCCAGGCTGAGGGACTCCACCAGTGCACAAATCTGTGCATTGGGCCTCTAGTAAGTTAATAAGCACGGAATATGTATCTTATTATGCAAAAATAGTACATACACTGGCATATTTCTCTTTTGCTGTACCCAATATGTATGATCAATATGTAGGGATCATATGAGCAGGGCCACAGGAAAGCTAGACCAGTCAAGCCTGATACCTTCTCCTCCATAGCCATTCCACTCCCAGTTTATATGATTTAGGAACCTGCCATTAGGGATGATGCCGGGGTTCAACCCCAGCAGGTCCAGGGGTCCCCAAAGGTGTGGATGGAGTCGGCGAAGAAGGAATGACACAGAGACAGCATTCAGTTGATCAGCAGCCTAGCCAGGATCTCTAGCCAGGATCTCCAGCCAAGTTCTGGTCTGGATCTCCAGCGAAGTTCTGCTGTTTATTGTCTTGTTACATCCGCATTTATCCCAGTTGATTTTAATCCTGTCAATTTCTATTACAAAGGTTAGGGCGTTTCTTATCTCCATTCCAGGGAGTAAAGATTATGTAGCTTAAGCATGATTGTTTGTAGTGATTAACTACCCTCCTGGCACTTAGTTAAGGAGTTTCATCCCCTCCCTGACTTCAGGGAAAAATTCCTACCTGGGGAAACAACCTTTCTAGGAGAGGCATCCCCTCCCTGACTTCAGGGAAAAATTCCTACCTGGGGAAACAACCTTTCTTGGAGAGGTGTCCTTGGTTAAAACACACAGCGCTAAGGGGAGCAAACATATTAAGAACAGTATGCTATATACGCCAGGTCCCTTGAAACATATGCTGTGCAGATGTTTCTTTCCTGCAGCGACTGTGTCAAGCAGCAAGGATGGACCGGCTTCCGGCAAATTCCCCCTTTTTTATTTTTTAAATGATCACGCATGCAAATCAGTGGCCACCTCTCAGATTGGGCCATTTAAGTCTCAGAAGAAGAGTGGCAAGCAATGATAGTGAGCATAGCTATAAACATAGTGGATGGAGCGCAGGAGCCCCATTCCTGTAGAAGGTTGCCAGCCTCTTCAGTCAAGGGATTTCAGCTGTCCTCAAGTTGTTGGTTTGATTGTCTTTGTTGGTCTGGCTAGCGGGTGGCGTCACTGGCGACAGGCTTCCCGAAGCGTCAGCAAGTTGAAGGGCTGCATCAAAGGGTCCATCAGGGCCGTGGTTGATGGTGGTGTCGATGTCCGAGGAGGAGTAAGCTGTGCCCTCTGGATCCAGCTGATATGGAAAATGGAGGATAGTAGAAAAAGAAGAGAAAGCAAAAGAACTACAAGGCATGGAAGTGTTTAGAAAAAAGAGGGAAAAGAAAGGGAAGAAGGCAGCATCCTGACACAGCCCTTTCCTTCAGCTTCCCCTTTCCCTGTGGTCCCAGGTAGAAATGGGAAACAAGTCCTGTTGCAGTGAGAGGGCAGCTGCTGTCAGCCAGTCTGTCTTTACCTGGGTCCCGATCTGAGCTGGGCATGGGAAGCAGGAAGCAGCCATGGGGACAGGAGACCTTCCTCAGAAGGGGCGAGTGTTCAAGCCCCTGCACCATTGGGGAGGGGGGTCTGTGCCCCACCTTTGTTGCACCCCAAGTTTTCTCCTACTGGCCCCCGACTGTGCCTGTCTTAGGTTGCCCCACCCTGTGGAGTCTTACCCGTCGTTGACTACCAGCCATCTCTGGGCCAAGTAGGGTGATGTGAGGTTCAGTTTTGTCTCCTTGGTAGCCTATGTCCCTCTGGCCTCCATGCCCAGCAACTGCCTTTGGATTCCCTCGCCTGCTGGCGGGGCTCTGGCATTGATCATAGGGAACTCAGGTTTCTTCTCTAGAGAGGGCCCAGCTTACGCCATTGGGCCAGAGACAAATCCATGGTACCAGCCACCATGAGGCTTCAACTCAGCATGAACAGAGAGCTCAGGCAACAGCTATGGGCAATTGGATTGTAAGAAGAGGGTCCCTCTTGGCACAAGGGTAAGAGGCGCCAATACAGGACAAAGAGAGTCCTAGAACAGGGCTTTCTCAGCCCAGGATGTCAGGCTCTTGGCACAGGACAACTCCATGTATGGGGCATATACCAAACACCCCTAGTCACGGCATAAAAGGGAGGTGCCCTTCCTGGAACAGTAGGGCAGGGAGATTCTAGAAAACGCTGTGTTCAGGAAAGAAGGAGAACGGCCAAAGAACCAGCAAACAAGTAGTTAGAGTTTAAAAAAAGGAAAAAGGAAAGGAGATGTGGGGCAAAGCTGGGACATGTGGAAAGACAAAACGGAGGCACATGTGATCCTCCCAATGGACAGATTGTTCCAGCTCAGGGCTGCACATCTGCTGCAGACGGGCACTGGTCAGGTGTGCTATGATGAGGCAGAGATGGCGGGCGGTGAGACATAAGGTCGGACTAGACGGTCTGGAATCCACACAGGTGAGTCTGCATCCTGTGGAAATATACAAGCATATCCTCTCCCCTGGGTTAAAAGTACATCAGGTCCCTTCCAGGCTCCTGTAAGCAAGTCTCTCCATTTGACGAGGGCTTTAGGTTTAGTTAGATCAGGGTTCCAATGCCTGTACATCGGGGAATTTCCCTCAGAATCTACATTTAGTATATTAATTACAAATTGAGCATGTTGTAGAACATGATGAGGAGAGGAATATTTAAACTCATTTTCTTGTAATTTTTTAATTTGTGTTTTTAAAGTTTGGTGAGCCCTTTCTACTATTGCTTGGCCTTGAGGATTGTAGGGTATTCCTGTAGTATGTGCGATGCCGAATGTAGAGCATAAGTTTTTAAAAGCTCTAGAGGTATAGGCAGGCCCATTGTCAGTTTTAAGTGCCCTTGGTATTCCTAGGTAGGAAAAGCATTGGAATAGATGTTGACTTACATCTTTAAAGGCTTCTCCTGTACGTGCAGAAGCAAGGATAACATGAGAAAAGGTATCAATACAAACATGCACATAGCAAAGTTTGCCAAAAGATGGGACATGAGTAATATCCATCTGCCATAAGTCACAGGGTCTAAGTCCTCTTGGATTAACTCCAGTAGCAGGGCTAGGAAAATGAGTAGGACAATGGCCGCAGTCACGCACAATACTTCGAGCAGCTTCTCTAGATATGTGATAATATAGACGGAGAGCAGAAGCATTTTGATGGTGAATGGCATGAGACCGCCGGGCTTCTTCTAGAGCTGTACAAACTACTGGGCGAGTTAGTAAATCCGCCTGATAATTTCCTTCGCTTAAGGGTCCTGGTAGGCAGGAATGAGCTCTAATATGTCCAATATAGAAAGCCTTTTCTCGTTTGTGAATGCAAGTTTGTAGCTGAGTTAACAAAGAGAAAATGGCTGTTCTTCCTTGTGGGAGAGAGGCGGTCTCAATATGAGGAAATAATTTAACTATATATTGAGAGTCAGTGTACAAGTTAAAGGGAACCTGTTGCAATTGTTCAAAAGCATAAATGACTGCCAAAAGCTCTGTTCTCTGAGCTGACGTCTCTAGAGTTTGTTGAACATGGGTTATTGAGTCAATGATTGTTACTGCCCTACCATTAGAGGAACCATCTGTGAATACTAAGGAGGCAGGAGGTGATAATGGTTCTTTTGAACATTTGATAGGAAATATAAACGGATGTAGGGAGAGAAATTGCAATATAGGTGATCTTGGCAAATGATGTAAAATTTGTCCTGGGAAGTTACCTATAGCTATTTGCCACTCTTCTTCAAATTGTAATAGTGTGTCTAATTGTTCTCTTTTATAAGGTATTATTATCTCAGTAACTTCTCTTCCAAAGAGTTCGATACTGCGTCGTCTACCTTTGATAATGAGAGTGGCCACTAGGGAGGGATAGGGTGGTACAATCTTCCTAGGAGTGACAGGTAAATGTATCCATTCTAATGGTCCTTCCTGCCACAAGCATCCTGTAGGAGTATATTTAGTGGCTAGAATAATTAAGGCCCAAGATTTGGAATAATCTAGATACTGTAGTTGCTGTTTATTGATGGCCTGTTCTATTTTTGCTATAGCCTTTTCTCCTTCTACAGTTAATTGTCGGGGAGACTTAGGGTTAGAATCTCCCTTTAAAATGTCAAATAGAGGTTTTAAGTCAAGAGTGGTTATTTTTAGATATGGCCTGACCCAGTTGATATCACCTAATAGTTTCTGATAATCATTCAATGTGTTTAAATGATCTTTTCTTAATTGTAGAGGCTGATGGGTGATAGTAGAGGTATGTAATATTCTGCCTAAGTATGAAAAAGAAGGTTCAGTCTGAATCTTTTCTGGGGCTATTTTTAGACCATGTTCTTCTAAAGCAAGGATGGTCTGAGTAAGAATTTCCTGTAAAGTAGCCCGATCTTTATGAGCTAGTAAAATATCATCCATATAATGAATAAGATATAGATCTGAAAATTTCTTTCTAATAACTTGCAATGCCTGATCTACAAACTTTTGACATAATGTAGGACTATTTTTCATCCCTTGTGGGAGAACCTTCCATTGGTATCTCTGATAAGGCTGTTTAAAGTTTTCTGATGGTATGCTGAATGCGAATCTTTGACAATCAGCTGGGTGAAGAGGTATAGTGAAAAAACAATCCTGTAAGTCAATAACAACAACACAATACTCCTGTGGAATTGCCACAGGGGAGGGCAATCCAGGTTGTAAGGAGCCCATATCTTCCATGGTGGCATTTATGGCTCTTAGATCTTGCAAAAGTCTCCACTTGCCTGATTTCTTTCTTATTACAAATATGGGTGTGTTCCAGGGACTATTTGATGGCTCTATATGTCCCTCTGCTAATTGCTGATCAATTAATTGTCGGGCTGCTGATATTTTCTCAGATGTTAAGGGCCATTGCTCAACCCATACTGGTTGTGACGATTTCCAGACTATGGGATCAGCAGTCCTAAGGGCAATGGCCCCAATTACAGATCCTGTCGAGGAGTGTGAGGTATTACTTTCCTTTCCTAATCCCTTTCCTGGATTAAATCTCATGTCTAGCATCTGTGATGTTACTCTATCACTGGGGCTATATAATACAACTCCCATTTGAGACAAGATATCTCTTCCCCATAATGTAAAGGGGATAGTCGTAATTACATAGGGACAGAATGTTCCTGAATGTTGATCTTCATCAGTCCAAGTTAGAATCTGAGAACTCTTTTTTACATTAGATGCCTTGCCTAGTCCTACTAGGGAAGTGGAGGTGGTGTGCGTGGGCCATGAAGAGGGCCAATCCTTCTCTGCTATGCAGGAAACATCTGCTCCTGTATCCAATAGACCTTCAATTGGTTTTCCCTGAATTTGTAAAATTTTTGTAGGTCTAGTAGCATGGATTTCTTGTATCCAAAATGCTGCATCACTAGATCCAAAGCCTCCGGCCCCTCTAGCTTCCTGGGTAACAGCTGTCCCTATTTTATGTATTGGTAACAGGATTAATTGGGCAATTCTCTGGTTGGGCTGAATCTGTATAGTTGTGGTGGGTGGGGAAAGTAAAATCTGTATTTCTCCTGTGTAGTCTGCATCAACAACTCCTGGGATGACTAAGATCCCCTGTAACGAGGTGGAGCTCCGTCCTAATATTAAACCTACAGTTCCCTCAGGCAGTGGCCCAGACACTCCTGTAGGAATGGCTGCTACTGGCGAGTCTGGGGTTAGTACTGCATGGGTGGTTGAGTGGAGGTCCAATCCTGCACTGCCTGGGGTTGCCCTGAAGAGGTCACTGACTGGTCGAAATTTGCAAAGGGGTTGAAGGTTGATGCCCCTATTATTGCAGGGGCCTGGGGCTGGCCCCTTCTCAAGTTTCCCGATTGAGGTGATGGGATATAACCTCCTTGGGAGCTATTTGTAGAGTTTAAAGGCTGACCATTTTTATGGTATCTTGATCTACATTCCTTTGCCCAATGGAATCCTTTCTGACATCGGGGACAAACGGTTTTTGGAGGATTAATATTATTCCCTAATGTATTTCCAGGCTGTCGAGGAGCTTGCCATCTGGCCTGAGTATTATTATTTTTATTTGGGCATTCTCTGCTAAAGTGCCCAGATAAGCCACAAGAGTAGCAGTTCATATTTCTTTTATTACCTGTATTATTGCTGGCTTGTCCTATAGCCTGTACATATTGAGGGTATGTCTCCCCTTTGAGAGCTGCAGCTATAGCTACACCCTGTATAAATGCTGGACTTACATCAGCACACTGTTTTATAAAATCATTTATAGTTCCTGTTCTGCGAATCGGCCTTAATAAAGCCTGACAGGTATTATTAGCATTTTCAAAAGCCAGTTGTTTGATTAGGATATCGGCTGCCTCTTTGTTATTGATTACTCTCTTGACTGCCTGCATGAGGCGAGAAAGGAAATCCTGATATGGTTCCTCGACCTTCTGTTTAACCTCTGTAAGGGTGGTTGTTTTTCCTGCTGTATAAGGTAGGGATTTCCAGGCATTTACTGCACAACTGGTTACTTTGGTAAGTGCCTCTGTGGGCATATTCATTTGCTCCTGAGCCGTGTTAAAATCACCTTCTCCTAATATCATGTCTAGGGTTATTCCTTTTCTGGTTTTTTCGCTAGTGGCTACAGCTTTCTTAGCAAGATCTTCATATTCAGTTTTCCATAATAAGTAATCGCCTCCTGAGAGACAGGATTTACAAACCTGTGACCAATCATAAGGAGTCATCCATTTACTGGCTAGGGTTTCTACCAAGGTTTGTGTGTAAGGAGCTAGAGGTCCATATTCAGAGCAGGCCAATTTTAATTCTTTAAATACTTTGTAAGGTATAGGCTCCAAGGTGGGGTTTCTATTCCCACCAGACTCATTCTCATATGTAACTGGGAAGCAGAGTGAGAATTCAAGATCTCCATTAGCTTCAGCTTCTCTTATTGCCCTTTGAAATTTAGACATGGAGCTCATAGGAGCCACAGGACCTGGTTTAGGCTTCCTTTCTAATTTGGGGAGCCTGTTTTGAATGGGAGGGCCTCTCTCCTCTCTACTGACTGGAAAGGACCAATGGTCATGTTTATGATATTTATTCTCCTCCCGATCAGTAGGCATAGCTAAATTGATTTTAGATTGAGCTGAAGACAATAATGATGTATCCTCTCTGGGTGGAGCCGAGGGACTATTTAAATTTTGAGAAAGTTCAACCGTTTTTGCCTCTGGTGCCAAGGTTTCACAAATTGAATTCCAGAGAGAAAAGGTAACTGCCGGGACCTTCTCAGATCCATGGTAGCTGTAATAGTTCTTTAATTGCTCTCCTACTTTAGTCCAAGTTTCTAAATTAACAGTTCCATCCTCAGGAAGCCATTGACATACGTCTTCTATAAAACTTTCTGTCTTACTGGGAGTAACCTTAACTCCTCTGCTAGCAAGCATATGCGTTAAAAGATTAATACAGAGTCTTTTTTCTTTAGACTCAGTATGACCCATCTTGTCAATCTAAGTTCTGTACTAACTACCCGATTACCCTACTTATCCTCTATATAGGGGGGGTCTGAAGCACCCTACGGTGCAGTCCTATCCATCCCAAGTACAGGGGGACTTACCCAAGGGAACCCTGTTCGGGCGCCAGATGCCGGGGTTCAACCCCAGCAGGTCCAGGGGTCCCCAAAGGTGTGGATGGAGTCGGCGAAGAAGGAATGACACAGAGACAGCATTCAGTTGATCAGCAGCCTAGCCAGGATCTCTAGCCAGGATCTCCAGCCAAGTTCTGGTCTGGATCTCCAGCGAAGTTCTGCTGTTTATTGTCTTGTTACATCCGCATTTATCCCAGTTGATTTTAATCCTGTCAATTTCTATTACAAAGGTTAGGGCGTTTCTTATCTCCATTCCAGGGAGTAAAGATTATGTAGCTTAAGCATGATTGTTTGTAGTGATTAACTACCCTCCTGGCACTTAGTTAAGGAGTTTCATCCCCTCCCTGACTTCAGGGAAAAATTCCTACCTGGGGAAACAACCTTTCTAGGAGAGGCATCCCCTCCCTGACTTCAGGGAAAAATTCCTACCTGGGGAAACAACCTTTCTTGGAGAGGTGTCCTTGGTTAAAACACACAGCGCTAAGGGGAGCAAACATATTAAGAACAGTATGCTATATACGCCAGGTCCCTTGAAACATATGCTGTGCAGATGTTTCTTTCCTGCAGCGACTGTGTCAAGCAGCAAGGATGGACCGGCTTCCGGCAGGATATGTATGATAAAAAGTTATAACTTGTTGAGAAATATGTTTGATACTAGAGGCCTGGTGCATGAAATTCGGGGCCTTCTGGCTGCCGGCTGGGGCCTTCCTTCCCCACTGCTGGCTGCCAGCTGGGGCCTATCTTTATTCCGTGCCACCCCCTGGTGGTCAGTGCACGTCATAGCTAGCAATTGAACTCACAGTCTCCTGGTCAAACTCCCGAGGGGACACTTTGCATATTAGCCTTTTATATATGTAAGTAATTTCCCTATCCATTCAGCTTATTCCCAGGCAACTACTCCCTCACTTAAGTTCACTGAATTAAGTTCTAGAGATATTTAACTGGAAGTCCAGGAGCGCAAAGTACTTTGCCATTATGAAGATAGGTCAGGGAGGGTGAGGAGCAAGAATCTGGTGGAAGATTTTGGGAATAATTCCATTGAATTTTTTACTTAACAATCCAAAAAAATTGATAAAATTGAAATTCCTGAATACTTTAAATGTCTTATAAAGAGCTAATATAAGGATGTGCTAATTAATATTGTGAGAAACAAATGTGTATTATGGAAAAGGAAATATGTTTTGTAACTTGTCTAAGATTTTAGCCAGTTTTAAAAAATTTATATTTATTGGGGTGACATTGGTTAATAACATTATCTGTTCACCACTCAAAGTCTAATCTTTGTCTCTCACCATGTATTTGACCCTCTTTACTCTCTTTATGCTCTCCCCATTCCTCTTCTCTCTGGTAATCACCCTTATATTGTATGTGTCTATGAGCTTGTTTTTTGTTCATTTATTGCTTTCTGTTTTATAGCTCACATAAGAATGAAATCACACGTTTTTTTGTCCTTTTCTGTCTGACTTATTTGGCTTAGCATGATACTCTCAAGATTCATCCATATTGTTGCAAATGACAGTATTTCATCTTTTCTTATTCTAGCAAATGTTTTATTTTTTTATTTTTAAAAGTAATTTTTTATTGTTAAAAGTATTACATATGTCCCCTTTTCCTCCCCATTCACCCCTTCTAGCCTGCCCCAGTTTCCCTTCCCCAGGCCTTCACTACCCTATTGTCTGTGTCCATGGTTATGCATGTATGCATACAAGTTCATTGATTGATCTCTTCCCACACATCCAACCACCTTTGCCTTCCCTTTGAGATTCCACAGTCTATTCCATGCTTCGATGTCTCTGGATCTATTTTGTTCATCAGTTTATTTTGTTCTTTAGATTCCACATATGAGTGAGATCATGTGATATTTGTCTTTTTCTGACTGGCTTATTTCACTTAGCATGATACTCCCAGGTCCCTCCATGCTGTCTCAAAGGGTACGAGATCCTTCTTTCTGACTGCTGCATAGTGTAAATGTACCATGGCTTTTTTATTCACTCATCCACTGATGGGTACTTGGGCTGTTTCCAGATCTTAGCTATTGTAAAATTGCCTTGCTATGAATATAGGGGAGCATATATTCTTTCTGATTGGTATTTCAGGTTTCTTAGGTTAAATGCCTAGAAGTGGGATCACTAGGTCAAATAGCAGTTCCATATTTAATTTTTTGAGGAAGCTTCATACTGTTTTCCATAATGGTGTACCAGTCTGCATTCTCACCACCAGTGTACTAGGATTCCCTTTTCTCTACATCCTAGCCAGCACTTGTCATTTGTTGATTTGTTGATGGTAGCCACTCTGACAGGTTTGAGGTGATACCTCATTATCATTTTAATTTGCATCTCTCTGATGATCAGTGATTTTGAGCATTTTTTCATATGTCTTTTGGCCATCTGTATGTCCACTTTGGAGAAGTGTCTATCAGTGATGGTGAACCTTTTGAGCTCGGCGTGTCAGCATTTTGAAAAACTCTAACTTAACTCTGGTGCCGTGTCACATGTAGAAATTTTTTGATATTTGCAACCATAGTAAAACAAAGATTTATATTTTTGATATTTATTTTATATATATAAATGCCATTTAACAAAGAAAAATCAACCAAAAAAATGAGTTCGTGTGTCACCTCTGACACGCGTGTCATAGGTTCGCCATCACTGGCCTAGGTTCTTTGCCCATTTTTAATTGGATTGTTTGTCTTCCTTTGCTAAGTTGTGTGAGTTCCTTATATATTTTGAGTATTAACCCTTTATCAGATGTGTCATTGCCAAATACGTTCTCCCTTACAGTGGGCTCCATTTTCGTTTTGTTGATAGTTTTTTTGCTGTGCAGAAACTCCTATTTTGATGTAATCCCATTTATTTATTTTCTCCTTAGTTTCCTTTGCCCTAGGACAGGGGTGGGCAACCTTTTTGTGAGTGCGTGCCAAAACCAGCAAAATCTCTGACTCAAAGTTCTTCTGCATGCCAACCCTAATTTTTTGAGAACATGTTACGCCTGCTTGATATCTCTTAAGGTGTTCCTAAGGGCAGAACCTTGAAGAAATAAAATTCATTCGAGCGACAAAAACACAGTATATGATGATGAAAAATACATTTATTTTGTAATGTATACATGTACACTGATAGTCCGACAGAAAACTTTATTACTCTGTTTGATATTATCAGAGGGACTTTTGCTGCTGCATCACTGATGACAGAGATTTTATATCAGGTTTATATTTCGTGACCTTCAGAGATCTGCACGAGCTACTACTTTCATCCGTCAGGCTACTCCTATTATGAGACTTAACAAAATTCATCACTGAGAACAAAGATTCACAAGCATATGTGGATGAAAACATGGAGAGTAACGCTGTTGCAACGTTTTTTAAACAGAAAATATTTTCTGGAATGGCATTCCAAGTCCTCAGTAGTTTTCAACACTATTGAAATTGCTCTTCCCCTCTCCTGTCAATCCATGTCTATGGTCTTTAAGATAACTTGTTATGTAAAATTATTTATTTATCTAAGATGCACCTACACTGAGTTTATCTCAAAAATAAAAAAGTTGATATTAAGAAAAAAATTGTAAATGGAAGACTATAAGAGAGGATTTCGCATGCCAGCAAAAGTTACTGGCGTGCCATGTTTGGCACGCGTGCCTTGGGTTGCTCACCCCTGTTCTAGACTTACCAGCTTGCTCTCTGCTCTGGATACTAAGTACATTCTTCCCTTTGCATTTCTGTCTCTTCCATGTGGATTGCATAAGCCCTATATCTTTCTGTGTATCCTCATCTTTTCTTGTGGTTTTAATTATCACAATTAACATGAATTGCAGTGTGATAAGCAGTGACTGGTCAGTTTGGATTAGAAATAACACATAAGAAATCCTGAGTGAAGAGGAAGAAAAATTATAGAAAAGATGATGAGAGGGGAGTGTTGAAAGAAAATCTTGATTGTGGAGAAACTTGAGCATATTTATGTCTCTTGGGAAGGAGCCAGAAAGAGGGAAAGCTGAGATATGGAGGACAGTGGACTAACTAAAACAAATTCCTTGATCACCTTTTATTTATTGATCTTTTTATTGATTTCAGAGAGGAAGGGAGAGGGAGAGAGAGAGATAGAAACATCAAAGATGAGAGAGAATTATTGATCAGAGAATCATTGATCAGCTGCCTCCTGCACACCCCACACTGGGGATCGAGCCCGCAACAGGGGCATATACCCTGACCAGGAATGCAACAGTGACCTCCTGAGCCACAATGGTAGGGCTTGAGCACCTTTTAAATGCAAATTCCACTTAAAGAGATAAAATATGTAACTCCTAAGGCTTCTGGTTCCCACTTAGCTTCCTTCTTTTCTATCACTGTGAGCTTCTATACTAGATGGCAAATACCTCCTCTCTATCTGTGTGTAAACTGTGAGCTCAAAGAGCCCAGAGGAGAGGTCCTAATCATGCTTGGTTCTCAATGCTGAATACAGAACAAAGGCTTCACAGTAATGAATACATTTATCTTTTGACTTTTTTCTAAGTGACATGGGTGTCTTGGAGTTGCATGAATCCACTCAATAAATGGGTAAGACAGAGCAATGAAAAAGAGAGGGAACAATGCCTCTCTCAAAGAGCAGTAAGTGCCAAAAAAGAACTTTACCCCCCCAAAAAGTAATGTCTGTGGATTCAAGGGAAACAGAAGCAGGGCACAGACTAGGCAGGAAGCAGAGAGAGGTGCTCTCAGACTATTAGAGTCACAAGAACAGATGAGAAGACAGTGCAGAGGTCTAGAGAACAAGAGTGACATGCACCTGGTCACTTAGACTATTAGTGGCAAAGACAAGTCACAGAAGCACATTTTTCTGAGGGCAAGGTTTGTCTTAGCTGAATTTCAGCTAGACTCTCCTCTGTCCTGAAGATGCTGGCTTGCTATCACTATTCTGTCTGAAATTACAAGGTTTTCCGTTCTAATACCTGCCCCCATGGAAAGGGATGCTGCAATGCTGGAGAGGATGGAATGCAGAAAAAAGAAGGTGCCATTATTGTCAAAACCATAACTCAGATGCCCAGGCTACAAACCAGACCAACTTAATCAGAATCTGGAGGAGGTAATGACACCCAGGTAACAGCATTGTGTAAAGGTCCCAGGAGATTCCAATGAGCACACAAGGTTGAGAACCAATGGATTAGAAGTTTCTGAGGGGTTGTCATGAGGGCCACCCAGATATCCCTTGCCCTGCTGCTCCCTCCTTATTCTCCATCACATGCCCCCAGGTACCTCCACCCTGTCCTAGAGCTACTGCTAAAGCTGCAGTCAGGCTGCATCCCTTAGGTTAAACAATCTGGCCATCTCAGGATTACCCAGCTGCCCTGGGATTGGCCGGCCACAGAGGGCAAATACCACCCTTGCTTCTGGTTCTAGTTGAATAATCCTATCTAATAAAAGAGAAACATGGTAATTGGCATACGACCACTACCCTTCCCATTGGCTAATCAGTGAGATATGCAAATTAACTGCCAGCCAAGATGGCAGCCGGCAGCCAGGCAGCTTGAAACTAACATGAGGCTTGCTTGCTTCAGTGACGGACGACTCCAACGTTCCCCGCCTGCCGCTGCAGGCCTCTGAGCTGCAACTCTAAGCAACTATGTAACAAATATAGAAGCTAAACAAAACCCCAGAAACCTGCTTTAGTCCGCCGGGCTTCAGCCAGCAGGATCGCAACATTGTAAACAAAGGCCAGAAACCTGCTTTCAGAAGCGGAGGCCTAAGAGCTGGAACCAAGCCTCAAAGCTAAAGCTGGCCCAGAATAAAAAGAAAAAGAAAAAAAGGAGCGGTTGGGAGCTTCAGTCACCCACCAGCCTGAAAACAGCCCTCAGCTCCTCACCCAGGCTGGCCAGGCACCCCAGTGGGGACCCCCACCCTGAAGGGTGTGTGACCAGCTGCAAACAGCCATCATCCCCTCACCCAGGCTGCCCAGGCACCCCAGTGGGGACCCCCACCCTGAAGGATGTGTGACCAGCTGCAAACAGCCATCAGCCCCTCACCCAGGCTGGCAGGCACCCCAGTGGGGACCCCCACCCTGATCCAGGACACCCTTCAGGGCAAACCAGCCGGCACCCACCCATGCACCAGGCCTCTACCCTATATAGTAAAAGGGTAATAATGCCTCCCAGCACCAGGATCAGCGTGACAGGGGGCAGCGCCCAAACCCCCTGATCGCCCTGTGGCTCTGTGTGTGACAGGGGGCGGGGCCACAACCTCCCTATCTGCCCTGCTCTGTTCGTGACAGGGGAAGGCGCCCCAACCCCCTGATCAGCCCTGCTCTGTGCCTGATAGGGGGGAGCTCCCCAACCCCCTGATAGCTCTGCGGCTCTGTGTGTGACACGGTGTGGCGCCCCAACCCTCTGATCGGCTCTTCTCTGTGTGTGACAGGGTGTGGCGCCCCAACCCCCCGCCCCCGCCCCCCATGGGCCCTGCTCTGTGTGTGACGGGGTAGAGCCATAACCTCCCCATCGCCCCTGCCCTGAGAGTGAGAGTGGTGGCGCCCCAACCCCCTGATCCGCCCTGCTCTGTGCATGACAGGGGGGAGCTCCCCAACCCCCTGATGGCCCCTGCTCTGTGAGTGACAGGGGGCAACGTCCCAACCCCCCTGTTGGGCCCTGCTCTGTGCGTGACAGGGGGTGGCGCCGCAACCCCCCTGTTGGGCCCTGCTCTGTGCGTGACGGGGTGGCGCCGCAACCCCCCTGTTGGGCCCTGCTCTGTGCGTGACAGGGGGTGGCGCCGCAACCTCCCCATGGACCCTGCCTTGAGTGTGACAGGGGGCGGTGCCCCAACCCCCCAATCGGCCCTACCCTGAGCGTGACTGAGGGTGGCATCACAACCTCCCGATCTGCCCTGCTCTGTGCATGATGGGGGCGGCACCCCAACTCCCCAATTGGCTCTGCTCTGAGCCTGACCAGGGGCTGCACCTAGGGATTGGGCCTGCCCTCTGCCACCCGGGAGCAGGCCTGAGCCAGCAGAGCGTTATCTCCCGAGGGGTCCCAGACTGCGAGAGGGCACAGGCCGGGCTGAGGCCCCCCTCTCTCCCCCGAGTGCACAAATTTTTGTGCACCGGGCCTCTAGTTTACTATAAATAGCCTCCCTTTCCTCCAGATCCCAGACTCTTTAGACAAATGGACCTGAGCAGGGGCAGCCTCTAATGAGATACAGGAGATAAATAAGCTGTCCAAATGAATGGTTGTCACAGCAGCGACTGAATTAAGACAGAAATGCTTAACGCTTCATGTCCTGTTTATAAACTAACCACTCCTGGGAGGCAGGGGTGTGTGTAGCCAAGAGCCCCGCAGAAACAAGACTGCAGGGTCCAGCGTGGGATTTCCAATTAGGAAGGACTCCAGTGGAGGTGATGGAAGGGTTCTCTCTTGCCTGCTCACTTCCTACATCCTTTTTCCTCCTCCCTTTTTCCTCTTCCTCTCCCCCAATTCGTACCCTTGCTCTCCCCTGGTCTCCTAAAAGAGCCTTATTTCTATTCAGTTTAAGAGAGAAGTTCTCACTGTTGCAAACTCTTGCTCAGGTCTCAGGTCTCAGGTCTCAGGTCTCATCCATCAAGTATATGGGAGGATCTGAGGTTAAGATGCCTGATATCAACTGGCCTTCCTGGGATCTAGGACTCTGAGAAGAGAAAAGGAGTCATCCACCAGGGAACATTTTCCATGTCCCTACACTATTTTATCCAGACGGAAGCTATACAGGGTTATCTTGTTGATTTATCCATTATTAATTCACTAATTTAATAGATACATATTTTCACCATAAGCAAGGCGAGTCATGTTTCTTCTACAACCTGTGTATAGCCCAGCAGCAGATATAAATATGTGTATGTGACAGGACATTCGATGTAGCTGCAGTTCTGATGCCACAGAGGTAGCACCCTCCCATTGCCAATATGCTCAAGTTTAGGTTCATTTGGTCATTGGAGACCATATTAGTGGCAGTATGCCGGGAGGAAAGAAAATTGGACCTTGGTCTTTCCCCTGGTTGATTTTGGACATTAGTCCAAACACATTTGATGGATTGGGACTATTCTTGTCTAAGTCGGAAAGGAAGAAAAAACCATGGCAATAAGAATGGTGGGTGAGCACCCAGGAGTGGCCTGGACCCTAAGGACTTGGCCAGCAAGAAGAAATATTGCTTCTGGGAATAGTGTACTGCTGGAAACAGGGAAATCCTAGCAGCATTATGTGCACACTGGGGGAAATGAAGGAAGAGAGGGGGTCTGTAAGTATAGCTCAGCTGTTACAGGAGCACCTTAAAACTAAATCTCAGAGCAGAAAATCTCCCTTGTACTTAGGAACAAGACATCAGTGGCTCCCCATTGCCCAAAACTGTGAGTTACAGCTAAGGAAACCCCCAGTAGGAAAGAGTATACAGCCCTAGAAGATATTACTCATGCCCAACCTTTAGGTTAAGATAAACAACCATGGTGACTCACTTTTAAATCATGTTTTCTAATGCATCGGAATCATTATGTTGTCACCAAAACCAGGATGAGAACCACAAGTCTAAAAAATCAAGTCCACCTGACAAGGCATACATAGACAATCACAACCTAATTTCAGTCTACCTTTTAGTCTTCTCTCTGCCCTTTAGACAGTTTCCTTTCTAATGCCCATTCTATTGGACATGAAATTCATTATGCCTAGAGAGAAGAGAATAGGAGAAAGAATCACAAGAAATGAGGCTGGAGTCATGGGATGCACCAGGTCTCATAGCTTCCTACAGTCAGGTTTGGACATTATACCAAGGGTAACAGAGCCAGAGAAGACAAGTAAGCTTATGCGTGACCAGACTGGGTCAACTGGCTACAGTGGGAAGAATGGGTTAGAAAGCAATAAGGCTTCCTGCTCTCACAGGATTGGGGATGAGAATTAAACACAGAATTACATACAAATCCCCTGGAATGATGTTTGTCACGGGGCATAAAATCAGGAAATTTTAGCACCTTCCAAAATTGTTCATCACCAACAATTTTAATTCTTTTTCATCTAATCTCATTTTTTCTCTTTAATCTCCTAAAGATATTTTAGAAAGTAAAGACTATTTAAACGTTTCACTGCTAGGCACAGTAAACAAATGGGCCCTTCCTTAAGACATATTTACAATAAGCCATAACATAGTGTAATGCGAACCATGGCAAAGGCCCAAACTCTCAAAGGGCAAGAACCGCATCCCTTACCTCCCTACCTCAATGTTGGTCACACTATGTGGCACAGTGGACTTCAGCACAGACTTCTTGCCAAGTGAGGCATGCGCTAGGAGTTCAGAGAGAGCAGGAGGCTTAGCTGCACTATCTCAGGGTTTAATACAGGCTCAATGAGGACTGTGGCTTTCTTCCTGCATATTTTACTGATACATGTTTGGGATTATTTTCAGTATGCTTTCTAATAGTGGTTTTTTTGTTTTGTTTTTTTCATGGAAGTTTCTTCTGAGTAATTTTCAAGTTGAAACTTTCCTAACATGAAATACTGTAAAATAACTTGAAAACATCAAATCTAGACTGAGATGTTAGTTTTGATAATATTAAATTCCTAATTATCTATGGCATTTCCATCTGAGTCACAGATAATATGGGGTAAATTTCATTCTTTATTGCTGCCTTTTCCCACCACCTACCTATACCCCTGGCCACCTAATTAACTTCTAGTTGACATGTATATAGAAAATCAGAGTAATTTTACCCTTAGCCTGAGCAATACGCCAGTGAACTGGTATGAGAATCCTGAAAGTTCAGGTAAAGTAAATGACGATGGGGTCAAAACTAACATTGTTCCCTCTATTAACATGTGTAGCTCTCTCACTTTCTACGCACATCTATTTTATTTCTGTTGCAAGTTGAAAAATCAGGTAAGTAATCATATTGCCTAGAGGAACACAGCATTATTGTAAAAAAGGCAAAGGCAAAGCTGTTTTATTCCGATGTTTAAGGTTCTTCAGATTCGTCTGGTGGAATTGAACTTGCTCAGCATGGTTACTCTTACTTAAAGTTTTACTCTTCTAGATGAAAGGCATAGCTGCCTGTCCTTAACTGCACGGGAGTTGGTGCCTCCACGCATGACAGCTGTCAAGCACTGATATGATCATTCAGGGAACACAAATGCATTTCTAGAACCTATAGATGTTCCTCAGGTTAAGAAATATTTTATAGCCGAAACCGGTTTGGCTCAGTGGATAGAGCGTCGGCCTGTTGACTCAAGGGTCCCGGGTTCGATTCCGGTCAAGGGCATGTACCTGGGTTGCGGGCACATCCCCAGTGGGAGATGTGCAGGAGGCGGCTGATCGATGTTTCTCTCCCATCGATGTTTCTAACTCTCTATCTCTCTCCCTTCCTCTCTGTAAAAAATCAATAAAATATATTAAAAATAAAAAATTCGCCTAAAAAAATATTTTATAAAGAAAACTCAAAAATAGTTCTGACACATTATAGAAAAACTATACTATTTTTATGCAATTACAAGTATTTTTACTCTAAAACCCAAACTCAAAGTAAAAAATGTTAAAGTACAAAGAGTGTAGTAAAAAAAAAAAAAAAAAAATAGAAGCTTCTATTTCCTAATTCAATTCCACAGTCACATACCCCAAAGGTGACTTGGACCTCCTTTCAGAATATTTTTCCTTATAGTAGATAAATGAAGTATCTTTTCCATATTTTAACACAAATAGGATCATCCTATACAGTTTTGTATTTTGTATTTTTTAACCTGTAATTACGTTGGTAATATAGATCCTAGTCTTCTTTTTAGTGCCTGTATAGAATTGCATATATAGATGTACCATATATGCATATTTTATCTATTAATAATTATTTACATTATTTCCTCTTTTTTCTTGCTCATAGAAATAGCATGGTGGTAAACATTTTTTTAGCATACATTTTGTTTTCAAACTTAAGCAAATATATCCATCATGTAAATTCCAGGCATTGCCCAGCCAGTGTGGCTCAGTGCTTGAGTGTTGACCTATGAACCAGGAGGTCACGGTTCGATTTCCAGTCAGGCACATGCCCAAATTTCAGGCTTGATCCTCAATAGCGGCGTGCAGGAGGCAGCTGATCAATGATCCTTTCTCATCATTGATGTTTCTGTCTCTCCCTCTTTTTCTCTTTCTCTCTTTGAAATCAATAAATATTCCAAGCATAAATCTTAACACTTTTAAAAAATCATTTTTCAGCTGAATTGGGCACTCAAATACTCCATCCTAACACCCCTCAGGGTAATTGAAGAAATGGTGGCATGTGGTAATGATATAGCATATTCTATTGAGATAAGACATTGTTCTAGTCATTTATTGCTACATAAACTACTCCAAAACTTAGTGGTTTAATACAAAAACATTTATTTATTTATTTATTTAAATATATTTTATTGATTTTTTACAGAGAGATAGGGAGAGGGATAGAGAGTTAGAAACAGCGATGAGAGAGAAACATTGATCAGATGCCTCCTGCACACTCCCTACTGGGTATGTGCCTGCAACCAAGGTACATGCCCTTGACCAGAATCGAACCTAGGACCCTTGAGTCCACAGGTCAACACTCTATCCACTGAGCCAAACCGGTTAGGGCAACACTCATTTATTTAGCTCAGAAAACTGCAACTAGGTCAGGACTGGGCAGGGAAGGCTGTGTCTATACTGCACAGCATCAGAAGGAGTAGCTTGACTGGGGGGGCTAGAGGACCCATTTCCAAGATGGATCACTCAAGTTGTTAGAGCTGGCTTTCAGTTGAGAGCTTAGCTGGGGCTGGTGGCTGGGAACCCTCCATTTCTCTCTGCATGAATCATTTCGTATGACCTAGACTTCCTTGTGATGTGATACTTGGATACCAGGGGCAAGAATCCTGAGGGACAGAACTAGGCAGAAGGTGTACTGCTTATTATGACCCAGAAGTCTTCTAGTGTCCGTCCCATCTGCTACTCTGTATTCATTATATAGTAGTCACAAAGGTCCATCCAGTTTAAGAGGAGGGACATGAACTCATCTCTTGATAGAAATGTGGCAAGGTTCAAAACAAAAAAGCAGGTGGGGCGGAAAATATTTGCAGCCACTACTGGAAAAGACAATCAGCCACAGCCAAAATATACCTTCTTCAACTCTACATAAGTAGTTCAAAATACTGTATGCTGATTTTTTAAACAGTGCATTCAAGTTTATTGTTTTTCTTTTTATCTAATTCTGAAAACAAATATTTTACTACACCTATCAGTTTGTTTTCTTTCTACTATATAATGAATGATAATACCCATGCTAGTTCCCATTATGACAAAACCTGAGGTAGTTGCATGATCACACACTTTTCTTTAATCAGTGAGAAACAATTGATAATGATAATAATGATATTGTTATTATTCCACATGAAATATTGTATCTTCATTTACCGATGACAAAATCTAGATGCGGAAAAGGTAAAGCAACTTTCTTATTTTTTAATCCTCACCTGAGGATATTTTTCCATTAATTTTTTTTTAGAGAGAGAGAAGGACAGAGAGGAATATAAATATATTATAAAATAACATATAATTATTAGGTGAGAGACACATCAGTTGGTTGCCCCCTGTACAAGAGGTACATGCCCTTGACCAGAATCAAACCCAGGACCCTTTGGTCCACAGGCCAACACTCTATCCACTGGACTAAACTAGCTAGGGCAAAAAAGCAACTTTTAAAAAAACTCAGTGTGGCAGGTGGGGTTTGATCCTAGGACTCTGTTCTAAGCCTAGGTTCTTGATTTTAATTAAACTTTCTAAAGCTTTGGGTCAAGGGCTTTGTTATGTAAAGCTTATCAGTAAGAAAATCTTTAGTCATGGCTCAGTTCAAGTGAACTGTGAAAACCTCTCAGAAACTGTGAAACTTTCCCTAAAATATCCTAGGATCTTTCTTGACAAGGATGTGGGTTATATACATATTTGCATTTGAATATTACTATATCTGTTGCTGTATGTGAGAGAATACTTGAATTAATATAACAAAGGATCTGAAGATCCAATGTAGAGAGAACTAAAATATTGTGTTGCTTCCTCCCCATACTTCTCACAAGTCATCTTCATGGTTCTATAAGATAGCACAGTCTGATCAAAGTCATATTAAGACAAGAAGTTCATTGATCTTTTTAATAAGGAAATTTTGCTAGTAGATAAACGAAATCACAGAAAGCTTCCTGAAAGAAGCAGATCCTACCCAGTGACATTAAGGAAAAGAAAGCTATGTTGTGAATACTACAGTTTAGAATTAGTTTTCACAAACTAGCTGTGCCTCAGAATCATTGGGGAGTTTCGTAACTGTTCAGTGCTCACACTTGAGCCCTGGAGACTGCGTTCAGTTGGTATATGGTGGGGTCATTGTTAATACCCAGAAGATGCAGATGTAGTAAGCCTTCAGACCTCTTTTGAAAAAACAGATTTAAGGCACAGTTCTGAGATGTTTTTTGTTAGAAAACATTTTATCCTTTGCTTTTTTTTTTTTTAAGTTTTGATGACTTTCTTGCCATCTTATTATCTTGGAATACCTACAAAATAATGTCTGCTCTTTAATAGAAGCCAAGGTTCTAATTCATTCTTCTGTTAATGTCATATTAAGATACTGTTGAATCAGATGAAACTCCATTTTCATTCCAATGAGACTCCTAGACTATGTAATTATGGGTTACTTAATATGCTAACATTTATATATCTATAATAATAAAAGCATAATATGCTAATTAGACCAGACAGCTGAACGACCTTCTGGACAAAGCCGGGGCTGCAAGGGCCCAGGCAAGCCACCTTGGCTGTGAGGGCTGAGATCCTTGCATGAATTTCGTGCATCGGGCCTCTAGTTTTTTAATATCAAAGTATTTGGTTGATATGAAAACATGCTCAAAGTCACTAATCATCCGAGAGATGCAAATCAAAACAACAATGAGGTATCATCTCACACCTGCCAGAATGGTTATCATCAACAAACGACAAGTGCTGGAGAGGATGCGGAGAAAAGGGAACACTCATGCACTGCTAGTGGGAATGCAGACTGGTGCAGCCACTATCTATTTATTTATTTTTTAAATTTATTTATTTATTTTTTTTTTCTGTTCATCAGATTATTTATTCATTTGATTCTTAGATTCACTTGTTGATAGATGCGTATTTGTTGTTCATAATTTGTATCTTTACCTTTTTCTTCTTCTTCCTCTTTTTAAAGGATACCTTTCAGCATTTCATGTAATACTGGTTTGGTGGTGATGAACTCCTTTAGCTTTTCCTTATCTGTGAAGCTCTTTATCTGACCTTCAATTCTGAATGATAGCTTTGCTGGATAAACTAATCTTGGTTGTAGGTTTTTGCTATTCATCACTTTGAATATTTCTTGCCACTCCCTTCTGGCTTGCAAAGTTTCTGTTGAGAAATCAGCTGACAGTCATATGGGTATTCCCTTGTAGGTAACTGAGTTTCTTTCTCTTGCTGCTTTTAAGATTCTCTCTTTGTCTTTGGCTCTTGGCATTTTAATTATGATGTGTCTTGGTGTGGTCCTCTTTGGATTCCTTTTGTTTGGGGTTCTCTGCGCTTCCTGGACTTGTAAGTCTATTTCTTTCACCAGGTAGGGGAAGTTTTCTGTCATTATTTCTTCAGATAGGTTTTCAATTTCTTGCTCTCTCTCATCTTCTGGCACCCCTATAATTCGGATGTTGGTGTGCTTGAAGCTGTCCCAGAGGCTCCTTACACTATCTTCGTATTTTCGGATTCTTTTTCATTTTGCTTTTCCGGTTGGGTGTTTTTTGCTTCTTCGCATTTCAGATCTTTGACTTGATTCTTGTGCTCCTCTGGTCTGCTGTTGGGAGTCTGTATAATATTCTTTATTTCAGTTAGTGTATGCTTAATTTCTAGTTGGTTCTTTATCACAACATCGAGGGTCTCATTAGATTTCTTGAAGATCTCACTATATTTATCGGTGGTCTCACCAGTCTTTTCGAGGGCCTTACTAAGTGTATCGGCGGCTTCTAGACAGTTCTTGAGAGACCTTAAAAGTGTGGTTTTGAACTCTATATCCTCCATTTCTGTCATTTGTGCCCTGTTTCTTTGTCTCTGCATTTTTTATGCTTTCTTGGTGCACCCCCTTGTGGTCTTTGTGTGCAGTCTTGTTGTAGTTAAGCCTTGATTGTTGTAGGTAATACTGGGGGGGATTTGACCTCCAGGCCAACTGGCTGTGAGCCGGTGCAGCCACTATGGAAGACAGTATGGAGTTTTCTCAAAAAGTTAAAAATGGAACTCCCATTTGACCCAGTGATCCCACTTCTAGGAATATATCCCAAGAAACCAGAAACACCAATCAGAAAGGATATATGCTTCCCTATGTTCATAGCAGCACAATTTACCATAGCTAAGATTTGGAAAGAGCCTAAGTGCCCATCAGCAGATGAATGGATTAGAAAACTGTGGTACATCTACACAATGGAATACTATGCTGCTGTAAAAAAGATGGAATTCTTACCATTTACAACAGCATGGGTGGAACTGGAGAGCATTATGCTAAGTGAAATAAGCCAGTCAATGAAAGAAAAATACCACATGATCTCACTCATTTATAGATAATAAAGACCATTATAAACTGATGAACAAAAATAGATACAGAGGCAGAGCAGCATTAAACAGACTGTCAAACTACAGTGGGAAGCCCTGGAAGGGTTGTGGGGTGGTGTGGTAAGAGATCAACCGAAGGACTTGTATGCATGCATATAAGCATAACCAATGGACACAAGACACTGGGTGGTAGGGGAGGCCGGGGGAATGTCAAGGGGGAGGTGGGGAAAGGAGACATAAGTAATACTCTTTGTAATACTTTAAGCAATAAAACAAAAAAAAAAGTATTTGGTTGAGCATTCCTTTTTAGTACAGAATTACTGCTTCATAGATTAGCTTTCTTTCATTGTTTGCTACAACTTTGAAAACTTGATGGACACTCTAGTGACTTATCAAAAAAAAAGAATGATTACTCTGGCAAGGGCGGTGTGGCTTAGTGTTGAGCATCAACCTATGACCCAGGAGGTCATGGTTTGATTCCAAGGCACATGCCTGGGTTGTAGGCTCAATCCCCAGGGTGGGGGCATGCTGGAGGCAACCAATCAATTATTCTCTCTCATTGTTAATATTTCTATCTCTCCCTCTCCCTTCCTCTCTGAAATCAATAAAAACATTTTTAAAAAATAGAGAAGAAAACCAACAATGTTAGAGAAGAATGGGCTGGAATAAACAATTCCCAGAGAAAAATGGAAATGGAAGGTAACATATGGAAGATTCTTAATCTGACACTTAACAATAACAATAAAAAGAACAAATTAAAATTATTCAAGATAATTTACTCAGAGTGAAACTGGACAAGCAATGGATCTGGGCTGCCTGTCACTACTTGAGCCAATTCAGCAGAGACAGGGTTGAGTTATACTAGTATATGAGCATTTATTTCAATATGGCCAGCTGTATAGCAGAGCAGCAGGTTATCCACAAAAATCAGCTCTTCCACCCTCCATAAACCAGCTGCTTATATTGGGTAGGACAGAGATTGCATGAGAAAGTAGACTATGCAGGCTGTGATGGGACTCCATTGTTTGGGCAACAAAGTTGTTAATCTTTCCATGATAATAGGCAGTTCTTGAATGAGAATGAACAGCATTCCAAGATTGACTCCTAGGTCCAAGGTTGACTCCCAGCTCTGAGGGGTGTACAACTTCCAAGCAGGTTAGAATGTCCTTTCTTTAACCAGAACAAGGCAATCACAGTTAACAGAGCATGATTAATATTTCCCATAACCATAGCTAGTCCCCAACACTATTTTTGCCCCTAACAAGATGAGTAAAGGTTCAAAGTTTAACAGTCTGCTGTTGTTTAGGCTGAATGGAAATAGACACTGTCACATATTGCTAGGAAGGATTCCTAGCCTTCAAAGAATGAACTACTGATATACACAACAACATTGATGAATCTGAAAAAATATTATGCTGAGATATAATACAAGACATTAAGGAGTACATCTCAAATAATTCTATTTATACAAAATACTAGAACTGACAAAACTAATCTATTGTGAGAGAAAGTAACTTAATGGTTGACAGGGACCAGGGAAGAGGGGATTGATTGCAAGAAAGCACATTGAGAGCTATAAAAATATTCTGTACCTTTTCAAAAAATTAAATCTTTATTGTTGAAAGTATTACATATGTCCTCTTTTTTTCTTACAGTTAAGCAAGTTTGGACAAATAAAACCACCACCACCTCAATGAAGATGCAGAATATTTTGCCTGGGGTGGTGGGTGGGGATGGGCTAGAAGGGATCAATGGGGGGGAAAAGTGTTAACGTAAAAAAACCATTGAAACCTGTAAAGAATTTTTGTGAGTTTATTTGAGCCAAACTGTCGACATATGCCGGGAAGCAGAACCTCAACGAATTGAGATAATGCTCCGGAGAATGGCAGGATTACATTCGTATTTATACATTGCAATCAAAGGAGGAACATAGGTGGGTTACATGAAATTCATTGGTGACAGATTTAAGGAGGTGGGATTAAACGAAGGGGAGGGAGGTACCTCTAGGATAGGATAAAAAGTAAAATGATGGACACATACTTAGGTGGGTGCAGGAACAATTAACATGATAAATGAAAGAATCTGGGGCATCTGTCCTGGGCCCAGCACACCTGGCTGTGCCCCAGGGGCTCCAGATACCGGGAAGTCACAAGTTACCCAGACATTTCAAGGGTATGTTATCATAGATGCAAAAAGACAGATAGGCTCAGTTAAGGTAAAGGTTGACCTTGTCAGTGAAGATACTGGCCTAGGACGTAACTGCCCACCATAACTGCTTTTAGTTAAGGTTTAATTTCAGACCATCCTTTGTGGTTACTTTAGGTCTCCGAGTCTGCAAGACTGCTTGCTATGCAGGCCTCTCCTGAGCTTGTCAGGTCAGCATGTGGCCCCTTTCATCCACAAAAGGGTACATCTGTAATACTTTGAACAATAAAGATAAATTGTTTTTTAAAAAGTAAAAGAAGAAGAAAACTTGATTTGTACAAACCAAAACAAGAAAAGAGTAAAGGAACCAAGACCAGATGGGACAAAGACAAAATAAAGAGAATACAGAAAATAAACTCAACTATATCAGAAATTATATTAAATTTAAATGGACTAAAAGCTCCTATTTAAGATAAAGACTATCAAACTGTCTTAAAAAAAAAAAAGACCTAACTATATGTTGTTTACATATGTAAAAATAAAAGAATGAAAAAAGATATGCCATAAAAACACTGGCCACAATACATCTAATGTGACTATGTTAAGATCAGCCAAGCAGACTTTAAGATAAAGAAGTATTACTAGTGGTAAAGAAGAACATTTCAAAATATTAAAATAGGTCAATTCAACAGTAAGAAAAAAAATTCTAAATTTTAAATTCTCTTAGTAGCATAGCTTCAAAATATATATACAGTAAAATTTTAATTAAACTAAAAAGGGAAATAGACAAATTCACAAATTTATATCTCAGAAGCTGACAGAAAATACAGTAAAACATATATATATATAGTGTATGTGAGATGTGAACAACATAATTAAGCAATTTACCTAAATGACCTATATATACAATGCTATATTCAACAACTGCAAAATACAATCTTTTCAAGTACACATGGAAAATTTACCAAATAGACCAGTGATGGCGAACCTTTTGAGCTGGGCATGTCAGCATTTTGAAAAACCCTAACTTAACTCTGGTGCCGTGTCATATAGAAATTTTTTGATATTTGCAGCCATAGTAAAACAAAGACTTATATTTTTGATATTTATTTTATATATTTAAATGCCATTTAACAAAGAAAAATCAACCAAAAAAAGAGTTCGCGTGTCACCTCTGACACGCGTGTCATAGGTTCACCATCACTGAAATAGACCATATGTTAAACATAAAGCAATTCTCAAAAAATTTCAAAGAATTGGGATCATAGAGTGTTTCTCTGGCCATTGTGAAAATGAATTAGAAATCATAACAGAAAAATAATACAAAACTATCCAAATGTTAGGTAATTAAGAAGTGCACTTCTGCCCAGCTGGCTTTGCTCAGTGGTTGAGCATCGACCTATGAACCAGAAGGTCACATGCTTGGGTTGTGGGCTTAATCCCCAGTAGGTGGTATGCAGGAGGCAGCCGATCAATGAATTTCTCTCATCATTGATGTTTCTCTCTCTTCTTCTCTCTCAAATAAAATCTAATAAAAGAGAAACATGGTAATTGGCGTACGACTGCTACCCTTCCCATTGGCTAATCAGGGAGATATGCAAATTAACTGCCAGCCAAGATGGTGGCCGGCAGCCAGGCAGCTTGAAACTAACATGAGACTTGCTTGCTTCAGTGACGGAGGACTGCAATGTTCCCCGCCTGCCGTGCCAGCCTCTGAGCTGGCAGTTTGAAACATAGTTACAAAAATAGAAGCTAAACAAAACCCCGGAAACAGCTTTCAGCCAGCCGGGATCTCAGACCTGGAGTTGATACAGAGTTTCCATTGTAGAACCGAAACAAACCAGATACCTGCTTTCAGGAGTGGAGGCCTAAGAGCTGGAGCCTCAGAGCTAAAGCTGGCTCAGAATAAAAAAAGAAAAAAGAAAAAAAGCAGTTGGGAGCTTCAGTCCCAGCCAGAAAACAGCCCTCAGCCCCTCACCCAGACTGGCCAGGCACCCCAGTGGGGACTCCCACCCTGAAGGGTGTGTGACCACCTGCAAACAGCCATCATCCCCTCATCCAGGCTGGCCAGGCATCCCAGTGGGGACCCCCATCCTGATCCGGGACACCCTTCAGGGCAAACCAGCCAGCCACACCCATGCACCAGGCCTCTATTCTATATAGTAAAAGGGTAATATGCCTCCCAGCACCGGGATCAGCGGAGCCGCGAGGTCTCCCGGCACCGGGATCAGCATGATGGGGCAGCGCCCAAACCCCCTGATCTCCCTGTGGCTCTGTGTGTGACAGGGGACGGGGCCACAACCTCCCTATCTGCCCTGCTCTGTTTGTGACAGGGGAAGGCGCCCCAACCCCCTGATAGGCCCTGCTCTATGCCTGATAGGGGGGAGCTCCCCAACCTCCTGATCGCCCTGCGGCTCTGTGTGTGACAGGGTGCGGTGCCCCAACCCCCCCACTCCATGGACCCTGCTCTGTGTGTGACAGGGTAGAGACATAACCTCCCCATCGGCCCTGCCCTGAGTGTGACAGTGGCAGTGCCCCAACCCCCTAATCGGCCCTGCTCTGTGGGTGATAGAGGGCGGCGCCCCAACCCCCTGATCCTCCCTGCTCTGTGCATGACAGGGGGGAGCTCCCCAACCCCTGATGGGCCCTGCTTTGTGCATGACAGGGGGGAGCTCCCCAACCCCCTGATGGGCCCTGCTCTGTGTGTGACAGGGGGGAGCTCCCCAACCCCCTGATGGTCCCTGCTCTGTGCATGACAGGGGGCAACGCCCCAACCCCCTGATCGGACCTGCTCTGTGCGTGAAAGGGGGTGGCACCGCAACCTCCCCATCGACCCTGCCTTGAGTGTGACGGGGTGGTGCCCCAACCCCCCAATTGGCCCTACCCTGAGCGTGACTGAGGGTGGCATCACAACCTCCCAATCCACCCTGCTCTGTGCATGACAGGGGGCAGCGCCCCACTTCCCCAATTGGGCCTGCTCTGAGCCCGACCAGGGGCTGCACCTAGGAATTAGGCCTGTCCTCTGCCACCCGGGAGCAGGCCTAAGCCAGCAGGTCGTTTTCTCCCGAGGGGTCCCAGACTGCGAGAGGGCACAGGCCGGGCTGAAGGACCCCCCCCCCCCCGCCCCCCCGAGTGCACAAATTTTTGTGCACGAGGCCTCTAGTCTATATATATAAAAGCCTAAGTGACTAAACAACTGGTCGACCAGTTGCGATGATGTGCACTGACCACCAGGGGACAGACGCTCAATGCAGGAGCTGTCCCCTGGTGGTCCGTGTGCTCCTACAGCCAACCTCCTGCAGTCCCTCCCCACAGCTGGCCACCCCAATCAGGACTGGGCAAGATGGCCCTGACCAGCCCTGATTGCCAGCCAGGCCGAGGGACCCCCCGGGCCTCATATATATATATATATATATATATATATATATATATACTTTAAAAAAACAAAACAAATGCATTTCTATTTTTTAAAGCTTTTTTAATTTTTTAGTTTATCCTCACTCAAGGATATTTTTTCCATTTATTTTTTTTAGAGAAAGAGTAGAAGGGAGAGAGGGAGGAGGAGAGAAAGGGAAACATTGATGTGAGAGCGACACATCAATTGGTTACCTCCCACATGGCCCCAACAAGGGCTAGGGGATCTAACCTGCAACCGACATATGTGCTCCTTATGGGGAATTGAACCCGAGACACTTCTGTGCGTGTGCTGACACTCTCACCACTGAGCCACACTGACCAGGGCAGAAATGCACTTCTAAATAACCCATGTATTTAGATGCCTTTGGTGCCAACCAGGGTCGATTGGTGAAAGTATTTTCAACTGAAAATGAAAATATGGCATAGCAAAATTTGTGGGCTAATGCTAAAAATGATTACAGAAAAATCTATAGCTTCAGATACATATATTTAAAAAAAATAAAAGATTGAGAATATTTCCTCAGCTTCCATCTCAAGACACTTGAACAAAAGAACTCTTTTCTCCATAGTGGCCAGCTGCTCATATCTGAAGTTCCCTGCAGCTCCAACAGAAGACCTCGGATCCCAGGCTGGTGGGCTTTACAGTACCTCCCACTTTGCTTAATAATATGCCAGCCAACAAGTCACACAGGTGGCAGTGTTACTGGCTCCCTTCTGGACAGTGACACTGATTTGCAGAATGAAGAAGAGGAAGGACTGTAAATCTCTAAGGCTGGAAGAGTCTGGTGGAGAGGAGCCAGCCTGGTCCCAAGTACTCATAAAAAGAACTAATGCTCTGGGTTCCATCACTAACCAATTGAGTGTTTCCCCTAAACATAATTATAAAAGCCGAAAGTCACAAGCGTCATTAAAGGAAATCATCATGCCAGTCTTTGCTAGGAGCCCTTCCCATAGAATGTCACAAAACATCTAGAACCCACTGCGATTTGTTTCCTGACTGTGGGCCACATGCTAAACCCAGCTCTTCCAAGCCCTTATGGTTGATACCTTTGGCGCCAACTAGGGGATTCTATATCACAAACAAAGGTCACAGGAGCCATTAAAGGAAATCATCATGCCAATCTTTGCTAGGATCCCTTCCCATAGAATGTCACAGAACACCCTGAACCCACTGAGATTTCTGTTTCCTGACTGTGGGGGCCTAAATAACAAGGAAAGAAAAACCACAAATTACAAGAAGGAAGCAAGGAAGAAAATTAGAAAGGACAGGGAGAGGGTTCGTAGGCATCCTGGGGCATGCCAACACGAGGAACAACCTGGATTTGCGATTGGCATCTGAAATGCAGAGGTGAAGGGGACAGAGCATTCTTGTAGGACTGAGTCCTTAATCTGTGGGATCTGTTGCTACCTCCAAGTAGATGTGTCAGAACTGAATTGAAGTGTAGGACGCCTAGCTGGTGTTGGAGAATTGCTTGGTGCTATTCTTGGTTAGGCACATGCCTCATACACAATGGGATTGTGATCAGAATTATAGCATACTCACCCTAATTTAGTCCCTGTTTACCAGCTTTTATAAATGCCACCTCTTCTTCTAAAGTTAAAATAATTAAAAATAAATTAAAAAGCTAAAATAATTTATGTGATTAATTGCTTTTTGGAAGGGCTTGTCACCCTTTTGATTTAGTAAACCTGATTTGCCTTGAGACTTAAGCTCTCCAGTAGGCTCAAAAACTTGATTTTGTAGATTTTCCAGCTTTTTCTTCTTGTTAGAATTGGAGTGACCCTTTTTTTTTTGTTGCTCTTTAAATCCTAAGTATGCATAGATCTGTTTTATTACCATTTTAGCTATTTTTAGTTGTATGATTCCGTGTCATTAAGTTTATTCGCAATGTTAACCATCACCACTGTTCATTTCTAGAACTTTTTCATCATCCCAAATAGAAACTCTGTACCCATTAAACAATAACTCTCCATTCCCTCCTCCTTACAATCTCTGGTAATTCTATTATACTTTCTCTCTCTCTGAGTTTGCCTATTCTAGCTACATACCTCATAAAAGTAGCATCACACAATATTTGTCCTCTTGTGTTCGGCTTATTTCACTTAGCATGAAACCCTCAAGATTTGTCAATTTGTAGCTTGTGAATAGATTTCATTTCTTTTTAAAGCTGAGTCATATTCCACTGTGTGTACATGCCACATTTAGTTTATCCTCTCCTATTCTCATACACTTACTGTATTTCCTTTGTGGATTTTATTCCGATTTCTTTCTTTTTTAACAATAGTATATTATGTCAGGTTTTCTAGGAAGCTGACTCTGACTGGAGGTTTGTGTGCAGGGAGTGGATTGGGGAGTGATTCTAGATTAATACCTGTCCAGGTGTGTAGGAATGGAACTGAGCAGAGAGAAAAGTTCATCCCCCAGACCAGTGATGGCGAACCTATGACACGCGTGTCAGAGGTGACACGTGAACTCATTTTTTGGTTGATTTTTCTTTGTTAAAAGGCATTTAAATATATAAAATAAATATCAAAAATATAAGTCTTTGTTTTACTATGGTTGCAAATATCAAAAAATTTCTATATGTGACACGGCACCACAGTTAAGTTAGGGTTTTTCAAAATGCTGACACGCCGAGCTCAAAGGTTCGCCATCACTGCTCCAGACCCTCAGAGCTTGGGCAGGACTTCAAACGTGTACCTCCTTCAGTCAAGGAGCCTGAGCCTCTATACTCCCTGGAATAGTGTGGCTTTGATGGCATACAACCTGTGCAATTCCACAGGGCCCTCATACTTAGAACAACCCCATGTCATGGTTTAATTATATGCTGTCACTGTTACTTGTCACCCGTCTCTTCCTTAATTTTTTAACAAAGATCTCTGCATTTTCATTTTTCATTGGGCCATACAAATTACGTAGTCAGTCCTGTCCTCGACCACATATTCTGATGTTAGTTATTCCCAGAGTGAAACCCAAACCTTGACCGAGACAACTCAGTGTGGCTGAGAGGCATTCTCAGAAAGTGACTCGTCTGGGAGCCACCCACACTGCAGGGAGTTAGAATATAGTAAGCCTCAGTATTGATGGCGAGATTTGGATGGTACATGACAATATCCACTGCAATCAGCTTCTGACATGTAACAATTTTAAATAGCTGTAAATTATGGTGCACGTGTACACATTTGCTGTCTCCATTGTACCTATCATATCATAGATTACACACCCATAAACAATAGAGTACCAATTTCAAATCATGGTCATTATTGAGTAGTATTTTTAAAATTTTTTGTGGTTCACTATTTTTATGTTTTAATATGCTTTTTGCTCATTTAATGGTCAAAATAGTACTTCAGAGTTTTTTAGTCAACGATTTACTAAGAAAAATAAAAACATACAGAAAAGGTGAAAGAAGCGTTTAACTAATACACTTGTACCCAATACATAGACTTTATCATTAACATTTCACTGTTTGCTTTAACATATTTGTAGATATCTATCCATTCCTATCTAATCACCAATACATATTATTTTTAGTATATCTCAAAATACATTGTATTCAACAGTACATTTCACCCCAAACACTTTAGTAGCCCTATCAGAGTTCAATATTTTTTATTTTCTTTAATTATTTAAAAAAAACTTTTAAATTTATTTATTGAATTTATTGGGGTGACACTGGTTAATAAAATTAGGTTTCAGGTATACAATTCTATAATACATCATCTGGATATTGTATTGTGTGTTTACCACCCCAAGTCAAGTCTCCTTCCATCGCCATTTATCACTTTACCTTCTTCTACCTCCCCCTACCCTCTTTGGTCCTTAGGCCGATGCTTTAACCACTGGCTAGGGATAGGTAAAATTTAAATACAGTGAAATGTGTAAATCTTAAGTGTACCATTTGATGAGTTTTGGCAAACAGATACAGCCATGAGACACAGCTCTCCCTCCAGATGCAGGACATTGCCCTATCTGGTTTGGCTCAGTGGATAGAGCTTGGGCCTGCAGACCAAAGGGTCCTGGGTTTGATGCCAGTCGAGGGCAAGTACCTCAGTTGCAGGCTCCTCCCCATCAGGGCCCTGGTCAGCGCCCATGCAGGAGGCAACCAATTGATGTGTTTCTCTCACATCGATGTTTCTCTCTGCTTTCTCTCTTCCACTCTCTCTAAAATATCAATGGAAAAATATCCTCCAGTTAAGATTAACAAAAAATAAACAAACAAACAAAAGATACAGGACATTATCATTATGCCAAAAGGCTGCATCATGCCTCTTTTCATTAAACCCTGCCCCCAATACCTGCCCTCCTCTCAGATGTAACCACTGTTTTTCATTGTTTTAAATCATAGTTTACTTGAGCCTGTACCAGAACTTCATGCCAAAGGAATCATATAGTATGTCCTCTTTGGGATCAGGATTCTTTCATGGAGCATAATGCTTTTGAGATTCATGCTTCTTGTTTCATGTACCAGTAGGTTGTCTTTTCTCTTTTTACTGCTGAGCTGTATTCCACTGCAAGCAGGTACCACAGGTATTTATTGATTCTCTTGTTGATGGATCCCTGAGTTGTGTCTAGTTTTTGTCTTTTCTGAATAAAGCTGCGATGAATTTCAGATATATATCCAATCTAATAATAGACAAACATGGTAATTAACCGTACCTCCGACATGCCTCCCATTGGCTAATCAGGGTGATATGCAAATTAACTGCCAACCAAGATGGCGGCCGGCAGCCAGGCAGCTGAAGCGAACAGGAGGCTTGCTTGCTCCAGTGATGGAGGAAGCCAAGGTTCCCTGCCTGCCACTGCCGGCCTCTGAGCTGCACTCAAAGAAACAATGTTGCAATTATACAAGCTAAACAAACCCCAGGTACCTGCTTTCAGCCAGCCGGCCTCGGAGCTGGAGCTGCAACAGTGTTTAAATTATAGAAGCCAAACAAACCCAGATACCTGCTTTCAGCAGCCGAGGTCTCAGAGCTGGAGCTGAGCCTCAGAGCTAAAGCCGTCTCTCAGCTCCAGTGACAGCCATAGAAGGTAAATAAATCCCAGAATAAAACAAAAGAAAAGAAAAAAAGGAGAGGTTGGGAGCTTCAGTCACCCACCAGCCTGAAAACGGCCCTCAGCCCCTCACCCAGACTGACCAGGCACCCCACTGGGGACCCCCACCCTGAAGGGGGTGTGACCAGCTGCAAACAGCCATCAGCCCCTCATCCAGGCTGGCCAGGCATCCAAGCGGGACCCCCACCCTGATCCGGGACACCCTTCAGGGCAAACCAGCTGGCCCCCACCTGTGCACCAGGCCTCTATCCTATATAGTAAAAGGGTAATATGCAAACTCACCCTAACAGCAGAAGGACTGGGAATGACTGGTCACTGTGACACACACTGACCACCAGGGGGCAGACACTCAATGCAGGAGCTGCCCTCTGGTGGTCAGGGCGCTCTCACATGGGAGGAGCTCTGCTCAGCCACAAGCCAGGCTGATGGCTGCCAGTATAGCGGTGGTGGTGGGAGCCTCTCCTGCCTCCTCAGCAGTGCTAAGGATGTCTGACTGCAGTTTAGGCCTGCTCTCTGCTGGCAAGTGGACATCTCCTGAGGGCTGCCGGGCTGCCAGAGGGATGTCTGATTGCCATCTTAGGCCCAATCCCCTGGGGAGCGGGCCTAAGCCAGCAGGTGGTCATCCCCTGAGGGGTCCCAGACTGCGAGAGGGCACAGGCTGGGCTGAGAGACACCCCCCCCCCCAAGTGCACAAATTTTTGTGCACTGGGCCTCTAGTACACTAATAAAAGGGTAATATGCTAATTAGACAAGGAGACCTTCCGGACGTCCTTCCAGACAAAGCCATGGTGGCAGGGCCAAGGCAGAGACAGTTAGGGATGATCAGGCCAGGAGGGGAGGGCAGTTGGGGGTGATCAGGCTGGCGGGGGGCGGGGAAGTTGGGGGTGAGCAGACCAATGCGGGGGGGAGCAGTTGGGGACTAGTAGCTGGCAGGCAGAGTGGTTAGGGGCCATCAGGCAGGCAGGCAGATCAGCGGTTAGGAGCCTGTGGTCCTGGATTGCGAGAGGGATGTCCGACTGCCAGTTTAGGCCCGACCCCACAGGTATCGGGGGGTCCCAAATTGGAGAGGGTGCAGGCCAGGCTGAGGGACAATCCCCCCCCCCATGCACAAATTTCGTGCACTGGGCCACTAGTATATATATAATATTTTTATTGATTTCAGAGAGAGGAAGGGAGAGGGAGAGATATGAACACCAATGATGAGAGAGAATCATTGATTGGCTGCCTCCTGCATGCCTGCTACTGGGGATTGAGCCCAAAACCTAGGCATGTGCCCAGACCAGGAATCAATGGTTCATAGGTCGATGCTCCTGGTTCATAGGTCAATGCTCAACCACTAAGTCACACCAGCGGGCTCGATATGCTAACGATAAGACTCAATAAGTTTGCAACATATTCTCAAATCAATAACCTGTGACCTGCCACTGAGCAATCTTAGGGAAACTGACTTACCATAATGTCTCTGTTCTTCCTCCTAGAAAAAAAGTAAAGAGAAAACAATCATGATGCAATGGCTTGCAGATTTGCTTTGCATAAAAGAACCAGGACCACCCCCAGATGTATGTGATCACTTCATGGCTTCTCCCCAGATGTATGTGATCATTCAGTGGCATTTCCAAGTGTAAACACTGAAATCTTATCAAGAAACTAGAAACCGTAGAAACTTACCCTAACTCTTCCTCCCAGTCTCCTTTCCAAGTTAAAAATTGCTAACTCAGTCCAATGAGCATGATGGTTTTGAGGCATTTCTAAGCTTCCCATCATCTCAATTGGTGCCTTCTCAATCAGTAAGTTTCTTTGCCCCAAACTCTTACACTCAGATTTTGCCTTTTGTGAAGTGTCTGCCATATGAATCAGAGTTTGATAACACTGAGTGTCTTACAATTCAACTCAATTCTGACTCTACCTGGAGGTAGCATTAGATACCACACAACACTAGCCCCCCTACCCTTCAAATGCCAATAGCAAGCCTAGGTTATAGATCAGAGGTTTCCACTGTTGTAGGTGATGGGAACAGCACTGCGTTTTAGACCTGTGAGGTCAGACCCCACATGGGTTCAGCAACCTTGGTACCTTGAGTTCTGACTAGGAGAGAATTCAAGCCAGGACCCAAACTATAAGAGAACATTTATTTGGTAAATCACAGAGTAATTCCTAGAAGAAATGGACTTAGCAAACAAGTTATAGGGGTAAAGGAAGGGCCCTTGGAGCTTGGCAGTGATGGTAATGAGCCTGTTGTATGTGTGGGGGGTGTGCTCCCAGAAGATAGAGCATGCTGAGTCCTCTGTCCTGAGGGTCTTAAGGATGGAGATTTTAGGGGAGGTCCCAGGGGAAGATCTCAGTAGAACAGCGGTTCTCAACCTGTGGGTCGCGACCCCTTTGGGGGTTGAACAACCCTTTCACAGGGGTCGCCTAAGACCATCGGAAAACACATATATAATTACGTATTGTTTTTGTGATTAAGCACTATGCTTTAATTATGTTCAATTTGTAACAATGAAAATACATCCTGCATATTAGATATTTACATTACGATTCATAACAGTAGCAAAATTACAGTTATGAAGTAGCAACAAAAATAATTTTTTGGTTGGGGGTCACCACAACATGAGGAACTATATTAAAGGGTCGCGGCATTAGGAAGGTTGAGAACCACTGCAATAGAATATTCTGCAGCTTTCCAGGTATATCCTTCCAGGGTCTAAGTCTCCACTGATTGATTGGTCGGGGCCAGGGCAGGGGGTCATTATCTAATACAGCTGGCCCTGAAGTCAGCCATGGGGTCACTGATCTGGTTTTGTTGTTCTTCTGGGCTTGGAGCTGAAATACAATGGAGGCCTAGTCAGTGATGGCAAACCTTTTGAGCTCGGCATGTCAGCATTTTGAAAAACCCTAACTTAACTCTGGTGCCGTGTCACATATAGAAATTTTTTGATATTTGCAACCATAGTAAAACAAAGATTTATATTTTTGATATTTATTTTATATATTTAAATGCCATTTAACAAAGAAAAATCAACCAAAAAAATGAGTTCACGTGTCGCCTCTGACACGCGTGTCATAGGTTCGCCATCACTGACCTAGATGTTATATCTGAGGAGGAAAGATGGTGGAAAAGTGGCGGGCTGTGGCAAGGTCCCATGACCAGTGACATGCTAGGGGAGGAAAACCACCCTGGGGGCAAGGTCCCACCTTCCATTTGTCCTTTGCTAGGCACCTGGGGCTTTCCACCCTGATGGCCTTCTGTACTTAGCCCACCGTCCTCACTCTGCTCTTATCTAACTGCCTACCACACCACAACCTCCTAGAGTTCAATCAGTTTGCTAGAGCCACTCACAGAACCCAGAGAAACATTTTCCTTTCTAGACTATTGGTTTATCATAAAAGGATATGACTCAGAAACAGCCATATGGAAGAGAAGTATCGAAGTAAAAAAACAACCAAACCTGTAGGGAATTTTAAGTTTATTTAAGCCAATTGACAACAAATGTGGGGAGCAAGCTCTCAAGTGCTCCGGGGAGTGAACAGTTTTGCAGGTTCTTGTATGCATTTGAAAATTAAGAAGGGAACATAGGGAAGATTACCTGGAAGGGAAAGCAAGGTAGGGATTGAATTACAGAAGTTACCAAGATTATGTGCTCTCTTGAGGGAGGTTATTTCAACGGTTCGTTAACCTAGGTGTACAGAAACAATGGTCAGAGCTTGCTTAAGGCAAAGTTAAACTTAAAATGTTATATGCCTGGGGCATAACTATGACATGCACGATTAGAAATTTGTGCTCAAATCACCCTGAGTTACTTTCCATAGAACCTCTTTCCCCCCTCCCCCCACAAACAGAGTTACGTAGGGCAAGGGTGCATGCCCTCTCCAGGTGCACAAGTTTCTCACATATCCCTGTGTTCACTGTCAACGTAAGAAATATTCAAACCTGTAAAGAATTCTCCTGAGATTATTTGAGTCAAACTGTCGACAATTGCCAGGGAGTAAAATCTCAAGGCATTGAGATAATGTTTCAGAGAACGGCAGTTTTGCACCTTATTTTATACATTACAATCAAAAGAGAAGACATAAGTGGGTTACCGGAAATTCATTGTGATAGGTTAGGAAAGTGGGAGAAAGCAAGAGGGTGGAGGTGGGGGGGACTTCTGGGATCAGATAAAAAGTAAAATGATATATCTTATACATAGGTGGTTACAGGACAGTAAATAATCAACAATTAACAGGATAAAAATACCAGTGAGTATTTGTAGAGTCTGCTCTGGTGAATTGTTTGTGCCCCAAGGGGTCTGGAAAAAGGGAACTTACCCTGACCTTCCAAAGATCTATTATCTTAGATGCAAAAGACAGTTAAGCTAAAGATTGACTTGTATCAGGGAGGATTCATGACTACCTGCCATAAATTGCTTTTAATTAAAATCATTTAAAAAAATTAAAATTGTTTTCATTTCAGACCATCCTTTGTGGTTACTTTAGGTCTCTGAATTTGGAAGGCCACCATGCAGCCCTCCCTGAGCTTGTCAGGTTAGCATGTGGCTCCTTTTTGTCCACATAACCAACCTGGAAGACTCTGAGTGTAGTCCTCTCATGTTTTCTTTCCCATTTTCTTTTTGTTTGATTTTAGTCCTCTCAAGTTTTATGAAGCTTTCTTACATAGTCATTATTAAATTATTGGCTATTGGTTATTGAACTCAACCTCCAGCCCCTTCCCTCTCCCAGGAGTAGGATGAGTGGGGCTGAAAGTTTCAATCCTCTAATCACTGGTTGTCTCCACTGGCAACTAGCAGCCCCCATCACCCAGGTGCTTTCAAAAGTCATCTCACTAACCTAACAAGACACACTTTTATTGCTCTCAATACTTAGAAAAGTCCAGTGATGGCGAACCTTTTCAGCTCGGCATGTTAGCATTTTGAAAAACCCTAACTTAACTCTGGTGCCTTGTCACATATAGAAATTTTTTTGGTACTTGCAACCATAGTAAAACAAAGACTTATATTTTTGATATTTATTTTATATATTTAAATGCCATTTAACAAAGAAAAATCAACCAAAAAAATGAGTTCATGTGTCGCCTCTGACACGCATGTCATAGGTTCGCCATCACTGGAATAGTCCAAGGATTTTAGTTGCTCTTGCAGAAAGAGGACAAAGACCAAAAATGAATTTCTCGTTAGGATCCCAATATTATACAGCCCAAATGCATTTTCCTGTTTTTATTTCCCCTGTGTGGATGTAAAAGGGCCACATACTAAACTTGACAAGCTCAGGAGAAGCCTGCATGGTGGGCCTTACAAACTCAGAAACCTAAAGAAACCACAAAGGATGGTCTGAAATTAAAACTTCCTAGTTAAAAGCAAGTCATGGTGTATAGTAATGTCCTAGGCCAGTAACCTTCTTGACAACAGTCAATCTTTACCTTAACTGAGCATGTCTATTGTCTTTTTGCATCTACAATAACATACCTTTTGGAATGTCAGGATAATTTCCCCTTTTCCAAACCCCTTAGGGCACAATCTCCCATCAGGGTAGGAGACCACAGAGCCCCTCATTATTATTGTTATTGTGTTAATTGTTAACATTAACTATCCTATACTTACCTATGTAAAAGAAGTATGTCTATTTGCTTTACTTTATATCCAATCTCAGCGATTTCCCCGCTTTGCTTTTCCCCATCTTCCTAATCTATTGTTATGCCCAGATTTCAGGATCCCCATGAGACCACACCAGGGAGCCAGCTGTGTCCGATGCAAAAAGCAGAGAGTCTTTATTCAAACCCAGGCTTGGCTCCCCTACCCTCCTTACTGACGTAGCAGCAAGTGGCAGAGAGAGCTAGCCCTGTGGAAAGAGGGGTTTTATAGGGGGTTGGAGTAAGGGGAGGAGAAAGGACTGTGGGCCCTGCCGATTGGCCAGGCACAAGTCGGTGTCTTGTTACACAGGATGTGGTCATATCTATGGCGCGCACTTCCCTTGATTGTCACTGGTTAGTTTAAAGAAGTCCTGGGTGTGGCTAGCAGAGGCTTGGGCTTCCGGGAAGAAGCCTTGCCGAGCACATGGCTGCCCAAAAATGGAGGATCCAGGGTAAGATGGAGGGCGTAGCCCTTACCCTGGGGCAAGATGGAGGGCGTAGTCCTCGCCCTTTCATCTATCACCAATAAATTTCATGTAAACTCCTTACATTCCCCTTTGATTCTGATGTATAAAATAAGTGGTAAACCTGCCTGTTTTCCAGAACATTTTCTCAATCCATTGAGATTTTGCTTACTGGTGATTGTCTATTTGGCTCAAATAAACTCATAAAAATTCTTACAGGTTTATAGGTTTCTTAGGTCAACACCTGGGGAAATAGTTACTGGAAAATTGTATTTCAGAGCTTAGGTTTGTTAACGTAAGAAACATTCAAACCTGTAAAGAATTTTTGTGAGTTTATTTAAGCCAAAGTATTCACAATTGCCGAAGAGCAGAATCTCAACGCATTGAGAAAAAGCTTCAGAGAATGGCCCCTTTTCACCTTGTTTTCTACATTACAATCAGAGATGTAAGTGGGTTACATGAAATCCATTGGTGATATAGTAGGGAGGTGGGAGAAAGCATTGCAGGGAAATCTCTGGGATTGGATAAAAAAATAAAATGATAGACATGTGTTTTTTTTTAATATATGTAGATACAGGATTCTGAACAGTCAATAATTAACAAGAACAATGAGGTAATCTGTGGTTCTGTTGTAATGTACCCCGCGAATCACAGAAGGACGCCTCAAGAAGTCGAATTAAAGAGTCACACTTATTGCAATCCAGGACTAAGAGGGGCCATTCCCCAAATCTCATAGTGATAAGATGGTGGCAAAACCAGACTTATATAGGCAAAGATCACAAAGGTATTGATTACATCTCAAGGTTTGGAATGAGGAACCTGGTTTGCAAAAAAGCAGTTTACAGAAGCAGAATTAAGCATGTTAATTATAGTTTTGGGTCTCGGGGTCACTGAATTGACAGAAACACCTTATCTAGAGCCCTCGGGTCTTGCTACCATTGAGTTGCCAGGAACTCATTATCTAGAGCCATCAAGGTAATTTAGAGTAATTGTGCCGTCCTGGTCTTGGAACCACTGAGTCAACTGGAACGCATTATCTGTGGCCACTAAAACAATTTAGGATAATTGTGCTGTCCTGTTTCCCAGGTACAGAAGAATGTGCTTTCTAAAACCAGTATGACCACAACCCATGAGATATTCATTCAATCGAATGGGATGATTTATACAATTTAGAAAATCAAAATAACCTGTCCATTGTTAAACAAAGCAAATAGGTACCATACTTCAGTTCAGCCTGGAACCCTGGCACATTGGTTGTGCCTTGAGAGGTCCAGAAAAAGAGAAGTTACAAGCTACCCTGACATTCCACAGGTATGTTATCTTTCAGCTGTGGGCAAACTACGGCCCGCGGGCCGGATCCGGCCAGTTTGAAATGAATAAAACTAAAAAAAAAAAAGACCGTACCCTTTTATGTAATGATGTTTACTTTGAATTTATATTAGTTCACACAAACACTCCATCCATGCTTTTGTTCCGGCCCTCTGGTCCAGTTTAAGAACCCATTGTGGCCCTTGAGTCAAAAAGTTTGCCCACCCCTAGGTTAGAAGAATGCGGCCAGGGGAGGATGGGTCCGGGCCTGAGTTCCTTGGATCCACAGTGAAGTGTGCTCCGTCCCCCTCAAAGGATAGCGTGGCTTGTAGTTTCTGTAAGAGATCACATCCAAGAAAGGGGTACGGGCAAACTGGCATGACCAGAAATGAATGTGTTACCATGTTCTTTCCAAGGTCCACAGTCCTCTTTGATGTCCAAGGAAAAAGGCAGTTTGTCCAGTGACTTCCTGAACTAATGTCTTCTTAGGATGTTATGGGTCCCATTGGCTCTGTCAAAACTGAATAGGCTGCTCCAGAACACACCAGGAAACTAACTGGGGGTCCTATTTATAAAAATTATTATTCTGGGCTCTAAGGGGTTCAAGGAAAAGGAGTCCTGGCCCTATTAGTCCCCTTCCCTGAGTGTAAATCCTTCAGTGCCTGGGTTTTCCCTCAGCCTTCCGCTTTCCTTTGTTAACCTCCCAGGATATTCTCTCTTCCAGTGCCCCTACTTCCTACAATAGGCATACTAATACCTTCCTAGTTTGCTGCCGGCCCTTTCTTTCCTTTTTCCATTCCCCTTCTCCTTTTGTCTTGGTGCCTGTTTCACTTAATGCAGCTACCACTGCCTTAGTCATTCTCTTGCCCTGCTTCTCCTCCAGGGTGTCTCTATTGTTAAAGACTTTCTGGGCTACCTCTACCAGCTGTTACTGATTCATTCCTTCAAATCCTTCTAATTTTTGGAGCTTCCTTTTCTAACTGCTGCCTTTTAAGCCCCCCACCCAAACCCCCAACAGAACACGGTGAAAAGTGTCCAAGGAGGCCTTGGGTCTCATTGGGGTGCAGGGAGACACAAGGAGGCACAGGGAAATTTCCCTCCTCGCGCCTACTCAAAATAACCTCTCGGGGATGAGAGGCAATTACAACCCCGGTAAGCAGAGGGCATGGGAGATGGGAGTCTGATAGGTGGAGGCGGGGAGCTTGGCGCAGGTCCCCAGGTGACCAGTGGAGGTGCTCCCGCCACAGGGGGAGAGGCATTTTCATCTGGCAGCCCTTTTCTCTCTGTTCCCACTGGGAAAAAGCGCTTGCCTCCAGCCAGCAATGGTGGTATGTTGGGGGCCAGCAGCCCTTAGCTGGCCAGGGGAAATACGCCCTGCATGTTACAAAGCACTCCTGTGGCAGTGGGTTGGGTACCAGGCCCCTGCCATCGTACCCGTCCCCTGTGACAGAGCAGCAATCAGGTCTCTCCCAAGAGAGTGCACTGGAAGGGGATATCAGCCCCTCCTCTGCTAGCAGCAACAGGTACCTAACCCTTTCAGTACATTTGACCAGCTTCATTCCCGCCCACCTTTACAGATTCCAGGGCCCATTCTCTTCCTTTAACCAGCAAGCCAAATGACACTGGCCTGTATTATTTCCCATTGTGAGTTAGAGGAAGACAATTCCTGTGGAGGAAAATGACTCTTAGTTGGCTTGGAAAAGAAGGCAGAGGATGACAAGGGTGTGCAGGGAAATTTCCCTAAAAGCCTGGAGGGTCTCCTGAAAGAGCCTCAATTCAGCACAGGCAGGGGGCAGGGCCCATAAATTCTCTTTGCCCTGAGGAATGTCCCAATCAGACAAGAAAAGCCACAAATACCTTTAAATCTACTCTAGAATTCCAAAATTTCAACCCAACACAGAAATACCAGAGCAAATCAAAGTCCCTAGTACACAAATATAGACAGAAATTTTTACTAGTTGGGCGGGCCGATTCCACCTCTGACAGAGAGCAAGCGCCCTTGGGAAAAGAACCCAGCAGCCGCTCGGGGCATTTTGCTATCGGTCAGAGCATTCATCCTTAAATCAAACATTTTTTTTTTTTTCTAGAAGACTTCCACACTTACATGAACAAATAATTATACCTAGGTAGACATACAAACATCAAATAAACATCCACACTTATACTCTTTCAGTGAACAAGTACTTTTACAGTCTTGGGATCTTGAGCAGATAACAGGAACATTGCCCAAGTCCCCTGATGGGGGCCTGACAGGAACAGATGTGGGGGCCTCCCTTTCCCACATCCCAGAACAGGATTCTTGACCCATGTCTCATCCAGACAGAAACGGTACTCATACTGAACAAAGAAAACAAGACTGAATAGACACGACAACTAGATACATTCCCCATTAAAACTTTGAATCACCACAGAAACTCAGGAGATGTTGAGAAGGAGTTTTTTTTCAAAGGAAACAAAACAAAACAGAAACAAACAAAAATACTTTTACACTGGCGCGGGCCACATTTACACCACAAAATACCAACATATCAGTTTCAGTTGTGTCGAGATACAGAACAAGTCCCTGAACAGAGGCAGTAGAAAACTGCCTAGGAACGCTTCTCTTTTACCTTTTTTAAAAGATAGGCCAGATTCGAACCCTTAGCCAGTCCGAGTTTTGACTTCCCTCCGGAAGTCCCAGAGACGGTGAATACCGTCTAGAAGCCATTCCTCCAGATACAGGACAAGTCCCTTAGAGATCCTTGATAACCTAGATCAGTAATCTAGGTTACTGATTGACACAATCCCCCAAAAGTTAAAGAGGAAGGAAAGAACCATTCAATGTCCTCCAAGAGGATTTCGGCAAAATGACAAAATTGACAGACTGAACACATTGGACTCACAAATACATTGGACTCACAAATAAGAACCAAAACCAAAAAAAACCTCACAAACAAATCTAAATCCAAAACCAAAAAGGCTCACAAAAATCCAAAACAAAACCAAGAAAACCAAGGCCAGAAGTACCCTCTGACGTCTCAGGGGTACCAAGGAAGGAGAAGTTATGGCCGTGTCCAGCCCTTCTCACAGTCTACCACCAGTGACCGGTCCCAGAACTCCAGAACTTACCTCTAGGGGTTTTTCAGGTGACACCAATGAAAATTTTTTAGGGACGGGCCAACCTCCCCTGCCCGTTCGCTGGATCCGAAGGGAGTTCTCTGGGGCCCTGGAACTTCTCAGGTTGCGCACCCCCTAGAGACCCCTCAGTCTTCACGAATGGCTTGAAAGGGCGAGTCATTGCGGTGCCTACGTGGGCTGGCCGCCGGGCCCCATGAGGCACAGCCTGACCACACTGCTGGCGCCTCGGGCACCGACTCCCCAGCCCACGGCGGGAGCACGGCGCAGGCCACCCGCCTGCCGCCCCCGGACCGGACCCACGTGGCAGCAGTAGCGGCGGCGGCGGGGCGGGGCGTGTGCCCTTGCCCAAGGAGATGGAGGAGGAGGCGATCGCCAGCGCCCCCGGGGACGAGACGGAGGATGTGGACTTCCTGTCTGGGCTGGGACTGGTCGATCTGCTGGACCGCCGGCAACCGGACTGGCCCCTGGAGCCCGGGCTCAGCTCGCCCTTGGGCGGGGGCGAGGACTGTGCCCTCCATCTTGCCCTGGGTCCTCCATTTTTGGGCAGAGCCATGTGCTCGGCGGGGGCTTCTTCCTGGAGGCCCAGGCCTCTGCTGGCCACGCCCAGGATTTCTCTGGACTAACCAATGATAATCAAGGGAAGTGCACGCCATCAATATGACCACATCCTGTGTAACAAGACCCGACTTGCGCCTGGCCAATCGGCGGGGCCCACAGTCCCCTCCCCTGCCCTTACTATAAAACCCACAATCCCATCAGGCCTCGCTCTCTTTCGGCCACTGGGCTTAGCGTTGTTGTATCGGTGAGTGTGGTGGGGGAGCCGAACTAGTTCGAAATGAAGGACTCTTTGCTTTTGCATAGGACTCGCTGGCTCCCTGATGGGCTTTTTGGGAACCTTGAAATCTGGGCACAACAGGCTCAGGGGAGGTTTTGCCTCCCTTTGCATCCGAAACAGCACCCCTAGGGAGCTGTATCTCACTGGAGCCTCCAAATGTTGTAATGTACCCCGCGAATCACAGAAGGACGCCTCAAGAAGTCGAATTAAAGAGTCACACTTATTGCAATCCAGGACTAAGAGGGGCCATTCCCCAAATCTCATAGTGATAAGATGGTGGCAAAACCAGACTTATATAGGCAAAGATCACAAAGGTATTGATTACATCTCAAGGTTTGGAATGAGGAACCTGGTTTGCAAAAAAGCAGTTTACAGAAGCAGAATTAAGCATGTTAATTATAGTTTTGGGTCTCGGGGTCACTGAATTGACAGAAACACCTTATCTAGAGCCCTCGGGTCTTGCTACCATTGAGTTGCCAGGAACTCATTATCTAGAGCCATCAAGGTAATTTAGAGTAATTGTGCCATCCTGGTCTTGGAACCACTGAGTCAACTGGAACGCATTATCTGTGGCCACTAAAACAATTTAGGATAATTGTGCTGTCCTGTTTCCCAGGTACAGAAGAATGTGCTTTCTAAAACCAGTATGACCACAACCCATGAGATATTCATTCAATCGAATGGGATGATTTATACAATTTAGAAAATCAAAATAACCTGTCCATTGTTAAACAAAGCAAATAGGTACCATACTTCAGTTCAGCCTGGAACCCTGGCACATTGGTTGTGCCCTGAGAGGTCCAGAAAAAGAGAAGTTACAAGCTACCCTGACATTCCACAGGTATGTTATCTTTCAGCTGTGGGCAAACTACGGCCCGCGGGCCGGATCCGGCCAGTTTGAAATGAATAAAACTAAAAAAAAAAAGACCGTACCCTTTTATGTAATGACGTTTACTTTGAATTTATATTAGTTCACACAAACACTCCATCCATGCTTTTGTTCTGGCCCTCCGGTCCAGTTTAAGAACCCATTGTGGCCCTTGAGTCAAAAAGTTTGCCCACCCCTGTAGATGCTAAAAGACAATAGGCTCAGTAAAGATCGAAGTTGATCTTTGTCAGGGAAGATACTGGCCTGGGACATGATGACCCACTCACTATAAACTGCTTTTTAATTAAAAGGTTTTAATTTCAGACCATCCATTGTGGTTACTGTAGATCTCTGAGTTTGCAAGACCACCACTTAGGCCTTCCCTGAGTTGGTCAAGTTAGCATGTGGACCCTTTCGTCCACAGGTTATAATACTGCTTTTGGGTCAACCCCTGTGTGAGCAAGACAATATTTTTTAAATACTGGTCTTTCCTCTATTTTGGCAGGATTTAAGGATTGTTCTAAATTGGAGTGATCTAAACTGTACAGAGATTATGGTTTTCGATGGAGAGCAAAAGCCTTCTATCAAAGGGCCTATTGTGAGAGAAAGTGAAACCCGACAACCAATGGGTCCGGGCTGCCTGTCATAACTTGAGCCAATTAGGCAGAGAAGGTTGAATCATATATGAGCATTTATTCCAGTAATGCCAGCAGTATGGAAGAGCAGCAGGTCATCCACAAAAATGTGCTCTCCCCCAGCTGCTTATATGGGGGTACAAAATAAAAATGGGTATTACAGGCAAGGGCAAGTAGGCAGAAGGAATAATAATGGGTATAGTGGTTACAGACTATAAGCAATGTGGACTGGGGGCTTGTGTCCAGGACTCCATTGTTTCCTTTCAGAAACAAGGTTGTTCATCTTTCCATGATAATAGGCAGTTCTGGGATGCTCCCAGTTGCCTGGACTGCATTTCCAGGTTAGCTCCCAGGTCCCCGCATACAACTCTCAGCCAGGTTAGAATGTGTTTTCTTTAATCAGAACAAAACAATCATGGCTAACTGAGAATGATTAATATTTCTTTTATTTATTTATTTATTTATTTATTTATTTATTTATTTATTTAATATTGTTGTTGATTTCAGAGAGGAAGGGAGAGGGCGAGAGAAAGAGAGAGAAACATCAACGATAAAAGAGAATCATTGATTGGCTGCCTCCTGCAAGACCCACACTGGGGATCAAACCCTTAACCCGGGAATATGCATGCCCTGGACCAGAATCGAACCCAGGACCCTTCAGTCCACAGGCCGACGGTCTATCCACTGACTAGGTCACTATTTTTTATGATTATAGCTAGTTCCCAGTATTCTATTTCTGCCCCTAACAAAAGTAGCAGGAAAATGAAATGATTGCTAGCCTGCTCTATATTCAAATACAGTGGGGCCTTGACTTAAGAGTGTCCCGACTAATGAGTTTTTTGAGATACCAGCTGTCTCTTGGCTGATTTTTTGCATTGAGTTGATAGAGTAATTTGAGTTAACGAGCTCCTTAACAAGCTCCTTAAGGAGCTTGGTCTCAGAACGAATTAAACTTGTAAGTCAAGACCCCACTGTATTATCAAAGAGAACTTTGCCACTTGTTCTTGGGAAGCAGATACATTCAGGTGGCAGGGTTCCCAAACTGGAATTCTGCTTAGTGAACTGGTAGTAATGTAATGTAATGGTTAATTTTATGTGTCAATTTAACTGGGCTAACAACTGCCCAGATAGCTGGTAAAACATTATTTCTGAGTGTGTCATTGCAAGTTGTCTCTGGAAGAGATGAGCATTTGAAATCCATAGACCAGCGGTTCTCAACCTGTGGGTCGCGACCTCTTTGGCGGTCGAACAACCCTTTCACAGGGGTCGCCTAAGACCATCCTGCATATCAGATATTTACATTATGATTCATAACAATAACAACATTACAGTTATGAAGTAGAAATGAAAATAATTTTATGGTTGAGTCACATCATGAGGAACTATATTTAAAGGGCCAGAAGGTTGAGAACCACTGCCATAGACTAAAGAATATCACCTTCACCGAGGAAGGTGAGCATCATCCAACCCTCTGGGGGTTTGAATAGAACAAAAGGCAGAGGAGAGGTGAATTCGCACTCTGCTTGAGCTGAGGCATTCATTTTCTCTTGCCCTCAGACATTGGCGCTCCTAATACTCTAGTGTGGGGAGCCGTGCCGGCCATGGCATATTCATGCCAGCTCAGCCTGGTTCAGTGACCCTGAGTGGGGGCGATGAAAGGCTTAGAAAAGACAGACAAGAGAATGAAAGCTGGGTCTCGGTGGGACGCTGCTCCTCTGATGGACAGCGCCTGCACCCACAAGCCGTGTCTTTATTTTATAGCAGATGCCACAAGGCAAAGTAAGTGCGTGATCAAGAAGTTTACAGTAGCCCTAACTGGTTTGGCTCAGTGGATAGAGCATCAGCCTGCGGACTCAAGGGTCCCAGGTTCGATTCCGGTCAAGGGCATGTACCTTGGTTGCAGGCATATCCCCAGTGGGGAGTGTGCAGGAGGCAGCTGATCGATATTTCTCTCATCGATGTTTCTAACTCTCTATACCTCTCCCTTCCTCTGTGTAAAAAATTAATAAAATATATTTTTTAAGAAAAGAAGTTTACAGTGTTCTCATGAGTTTCACTCCTACTCAACTACATGCACCTGAACTATATCACTCAGGCACGTGGGGCTATGTGTTCAGACCATAGGTTCAAGCTTGCTTGAACTCTTGAACTGAGTACTAATACTGCATAACAGTTGTGACCAGCAAGTATGTTGGGGAAGTCAGGCAGGGCTGACCCCATAAATCCCATAAGTAATATTCCTCTGGTCCTGGTTCCTTACTATCCCCCACCATTTCAATATCTATCTCAGGTATTCTATCGCCATTCACTTCTGATAAAAAAAAAAAAAAAATTGAGGACTAAGTTTAACAATAATCCCTGTTTAAAAATATAAAAATCAACAGAGTAAATTTGAAGATCTAAGGTTTGTTAAGCAAGTCATGACAGGTAGCATCCCATCTAGCAACTAGAAGGTGCTCTGAGGGGTTGTATACAATGGAAGGTTTTTATAAGAAGAAAGGTGGAGCAAGGGAGCTAATATGTAAAGAAAAGAAAGGATTATTTTGGGACCCATACATCTTTTTTCTTTTTTTAAAAAAAATATGTATTTTTTAATTGATTATAGAGAAGAATGGAGAGAGAGACTGAAACATCTTTTTTGTTGTTGTTAATCCTCACCTGAGGTTATTTTTCCATTGATTTTTAGAGAGAGTGGAAGGGAGGGGGAGAGACAGAGAGAGAGAGAAACATCAATGATGAGAGAGAATCATTGATCGGCTGCCTCCTGCACGCCCCCCTACTGGGGATCAAGCCTGAAACCCGGGCATGTGCCCTGACTGGGAATCGAACTGTGACCTCCTGTTTCATAGGTCGACACTCAACCTTTGAGCCACACGAGCCTAGCCCCATACATCTTTTTTTTATATATACATTTTTATTGATTTTAGAGAGGAAGGGTGAGGGAAAGATGTAGAAACATCAATGATGACAGAGAATCATTGATCGGCTGCCTCCTGCACACACCCTACTGGGGACTGAGCCTGCAGCCTGGGCATGTGCCTTTCCCGGGAATCGAACCTTTACTTCCTGGTTCATAGGCTGATGCTCAACCACTGAACCACACCGGCCCTATACATCTTTTAATTGGAGGAAGGGAAGGGGAAAGGTTTGTAATGTGGTAGATTACCTTTTCTTTCTATAGGGGTTGTGGGTGGAGATTGGGCCTTACTGTTGCTTGACCAGAAAAATCCCACACTGGTTGTTTAAGATTAGGTTTCTGGGAGAGGTTGAAACTGCAATTAGATCACATATTAAATGTAGAATTGGTAGTATGGGCTTGTAACTCAGGTGATGCCATTGTTGATGGGTCAGTTCTCTAATGGAGATTCTGAAAATTATCAAATTCAGCTAAAGACTGCAGTGCTGATAATCTCTAGTTTTCCTAGTTTGAACTAAGCAGATCTGGTTCCTAAAAACACACCCTCAGAAAGGGCTGGCCACAAGGAGGCAGGATCTGGCTACCCCATCGATTTTCAACCAGTTTGCAGCAAGAATTTTCTGCCCTAGTTTGATAGAGTGTCAGCCCAGGGACTACAAGGTCCTGGGTTTGATTCCCCGGTCAAGGGCATGTACCTTGGTTGCAGGCTCTATCTAGGCCAGTGATGGCAAACCTTTTGAGCTTGGCATGTCAGCATTTTGAAAAATCCTAACTTAACTCTGGTGCCTTGTCACATATAGAAATTTTTTGATATTTGCAACCATAGTAAAACACATATTTTTGATATTTATTTTATATATTTAAATGCCATTTAACAAAGAAAAATCAATATAAAAAATGAGTTCACGTGTCACCTCTGACACGCGTGTCATAGGTTCGCCATCACTGATCTAGGCCCTGGTCCTCAGGTGCATGCAGTAAGCAGCCAGTCTATGGGTCTCTTTCACATCGATGTTTCTCTCTTTCTGTCTCCTCCTCTCTCCCACTGTCTCTAAAAATCAACAGAAAAATATCTTCAGGTGAGGATTAACAAAAAAAAATCTATCTATATATATAAAAGCCTAAGCAACCGGCCAACCAGCCAGTAGCTATGATGCGCACTGACCACCAGGGGGCAGACACTCAATGCAGGAGCTGGCCAGAGGAAAAGCAAACATACAATTATCTCTCTCTCTCTTTTTTTAAATCTCACCCAAGGTTATTTTTTCTATTGATCTTTAGAGAGAGAGTGGAAGGGAGTGGGGGGAAGGGAGAGAGAAAAAAGAGAGGAAGGGGGAGGGGGAGAAGAAAGACATCGATGTAAGAGAGACACATCAACTGGTTGCCTACTGCACTCGTACCCCAATTTGACGGGAGATCAAACCTGCAACTGAGGTGCATGCCCTTGACCAGGAATCAAACCCAAGACCCTTCTGTCCTCGGGCCACTGATGCTCTAACCACTGGCCTGAAAAAAACTGGCCAGGGCCACATATATAATTCTTAGCTTTTATTTTACACCTTCCAGTTGTCCAAGAATTGAGTGTATTTTCATTTAATATATTTGATCTCTGCTGTGTTGGTACAAAGCATCATAACATTCTAGTAGTGGAATCATAAAATGTGAGAGCATGAGACTAGAGGTTGAGTCCTTTTTCATCAAATAAAACTTGACCTTTGCTTCTCTGAATCTCAATTTTTCCTCTCTATTTAAGGTTATTGCAAGGTTATTATAAGCTAGGCATGAATTGAATAAGGGCTGAAACTAAGGCAATAGTTGTGGGAATATGTATGCTTTTTTAAAGCTGCTAAATGTGTACTAATTTGTTATGTTACAGCAGATAATACAGATTTTAGTACCTGGAAATATGATCAGGCTATCCTACATACCTGAGGAAGTGAGAACAGTTGTACAACCAGTGAATATGCAGTGGTGGAAGAGTTTTGAAAAGCATGTAGGAGGAAGTTCAAAATGCCCTGAACAGACATTACTAGAAATCTGTACTTTAAGGACATTGCTGTTGAGGATTCGGAAGGAAGTGAAGAACATGTTATTGGAAACTGAGGAAGGAAAAATCCTCATTGTGTAATGACAGAAACTTAGCAAAATTGTCTCCTGCGGTTGTGTTGAAAAGAGAAGTTATAATTAATGAACTTTGATATAGTATATCTAAGATTTCCAAGCAAAGTGTTGAGAGTGCCACCTGGTTTTGTGTTTTTTCTTTTTCTTTTTGATAATAAAATGCAAGAGGAGAGAGAGAAATCAAGGGAAGAGTTCTTGAAATATTGAACAAAAAGGAATCAAGAACTACTGATTTTGGAAAAAAAATCATTGTCTCCAGAAGGAAAATATGCTAAAATTCATTCTTAGGGCAACATGCTCTAGAGAAAAGGCTGAGATCATTACTAAACAGCATTTTGGTAAAACCCCAGAAAGAAAACTATCAGAGAACTCAGTCACACTAAGGGTCCTTTTAAGAATTTAGTGTGCCTGACAGACCCTTTCAATCAAGTCAGTGGGTCTCTAGGAGAGTTAAGAGCATTGTCACTAAGCTATTTCGACAAGAGCCAAAGATAGAAAAGGGATTATCCTGAAAAGATTTGTGTGTATATATTTTGTCTGCCCTGTGAAGTCCATGGAAGACCCAAAGGGTGCTTGGGAAAATAAAACGTTTCAGCAGAAACATTGCTAACTTGGTCCAAAGGTACAAGTAAAACTTACAAAATTGAATGAAGACCCACAAATTCTACTGGTTCGAAGCAGGCCAGTAACAGTTGCAAACCTGTTATCTTTCAAGAAAAAGAAAGAATGACTCAGAGGTCAGAGCTGAGACCCAGAGAGAATTGTTCTCAGGCCTTGAAACCTAACCAAAAGACACCTGCCCAGTGGAATTTACAATTACCATGGACCGATTACTCCATTTTATCTTGTATTTCTTGCCCCTTTTGAACCAATGTCCATAGCAGTTATTCTGTATCTGCCCTGTCTCATTGTTTATTGGGTGTGTTGGGGGCTGTCACTTGAGTTTCATGGGTCCAGAGAGGAGAGACGGAAAGAGGCTACTGGTAGGAAGGACTCAATTATGGGGAGTAACAGAAGGACTTACTAGTAACTTTGTTTGGAGTGAAACCAGTTATGGCTGATAATCTGGGTTTGGGATCCAGGGAAGAGATCTGTTCATGCATCTTTTCTGGGAACTGTGGTTCCCAACTTGAATTCAGCCAACTCGAAAGAAAAACTTTTCCGGAATTGGGATTGAGTAGCATTATCATGATTTAAATGGATATTATGTATTGCTGTGTAACAAATTAACTCAGAACTCAGCACCTTAGAAGAACATTTATTATTGATTGATTATTGCTTTGGGGGGGAGCGGGTAATCGGGAGCTCTTGGGAAGACAGGCCCACTTGCTCTTCACCATCACAGGCTTCTGGCTGCACGCTGGACGCTGGATGGCACCGGCCCCCTGCGGATGGCGGACAGCGGATGGCGGGTGGAGGATGGAGGATGGAGGATGGCGGATGGTGGACGGCGGAGGGAGGATGACAGATGGAGGATGGCAGATGGTGGACGGCGGAGGGAGGATGACAGATGGAGGATGGCAGATGGTGGACGGCGGATGGCGGATGGAGGATGGAGTTTAGTGGACAGAGGACGGCGGACGGCAGCCCTGCGCAGATCCGGGGAGTATTGTGCAGGATGCTGTCCAAGGAGGCCGGGCCTTCTTGTTAACAGTGCTCCCCTGGCCGGATATCCGCTTCACGACGATCACCACACCTTCTTGCCACTCCCACTTCCGGTGAACCAACAAGTTGTAGCGAAAGGTTATTGGCGTCGGGGCTGTAAGTCTGCCCGTCCCTCGCTGTTAGGAGCTGGAGACGTTCCAGACGACCACTCATCGCAGGTGGGCATGCCTGGGCAGCCGCTGAGAGCCCCCCGCAACTTGGGGCGGCAGTGTTGAGGGGGTGACGCCAAGGATACGAGGGGCACAATGAGAAAGGCCCCCGGGGCAAGCACGCGAGGGCACAAGATGCGGACACTGGGCGGGCGGAAGGTCTTGCTCCAGAACATGTATTCATTCACTTAGTCTCTGATCGTGTACAGGCCGGAGAAGGCTCTCGTTAGGCATTTGGCTCAGTGTTTCTCTCGAGGTTACAACCCATTTCCCAGTTCGAGTCACAACCAGGTTCAGATGGACTAGAGAGTCCAATTCTAAAATCGCCGATTTGGTTGTTGACAGGCCTCCCTCCTCGCTGGTTATTGGCCAGAGACCTCCATTCATTGGCACACGAACTCCTCCATAGCCTGCTTGAGTGGCCTCATTTCATCACATCTGGCTTCCCACAGAAGTGATGTAAGAGGGAACGAAAAGTGAGCAGGTGAGTAAAATAGTACCCCAAAGGAAGCCAGACTTGTATCTAGACTAGTACATATGTTAGGGTCTCCTAAAAGTGGTAAAGAATTATGAATTTATTAGGTCATCTGGAAAACCAGATGGGCTGAGCCCCCAAATGGCGCCAGTACTCAGGATTAGGGAGTCAGATTTTGAAGGACTCTAGGAGGGGCTTTCTTGGGGCAAGTCCTCAGGGGAAAGATAATGGTCCTAGCGAGTGGAATGTGATCTAAGCCAAAGAGACGGTTGGAAGTGATCCAGGGGAGGGGGTGTTGATTCAATTATTTGATTAAACCTAACAACATAAGGTCTCTTACAACTCAATAATAAGAAGTAATGTACCCAATGTAAAAATGGACTGCCCTAGCCGGTTTGTCTCAGTGGATAGAGCAAGCATCTCCCGGTGGGACTGAAGGATCCCGGGTTCCATTCCTGTCAAAGGCATGTACCTTGGTTGCAGGAACAATCCCCAATCCTGGTACGGGAGAATGCAGGAGGCAACCAATTGATGTGTCTCTCTCATATCTATATTTCTTTCTCTGTCTCTCCCCCTCCCTTCCAGTCTCTAAAAAATAAATAAATAAATAATAATAATCCATGGAAAGAATATCCCCAGGTGAGGATTAAAAAAGAAGAAGAAGAAGCTGTGTAGTGATTTAAGAGGGTCAGATAGCCAAGGATCAGGTTTGCATCTTGAAATGGATCTAATAGGCTTTGTTCAACCTACTTAATCTCTCTGTGTCTTAGTTTCCTCATCCATAAAATAGGGCTTTTGATAGTATCTACCATATTTACTTATAAAGGTTAAAAGAATTATTATTTGTAATTCACTTAAGTGACTAGCACATAATCAACACTAAATAATATCTTAATATTAGTGTTTACTTTTATTTTTTTAATTAAATATTTATTGTTCAGATTATTACAGTTGTTCCTCTTCCCCCCCCCCCCCCCATAGCTCCCCTCCACCCGGTTCCCACCCCACTCTCCGCCCTCACCCGCCACCCCCCCACTGTCCTCATTCATAGGTGCACGATTATTGTCCAGTCTCTTCCCGCATCCCCCACACCCCTTCCCCCCCCAGTCCACTCCCTTTCTATGCCCCTGATTCTATTATAATCACCAGCTTATTCTGTTCATCAGATTATTTATTCACTTGATTTTTAGATTGACTTGTTGATAGATGTGTATTTGTTGTTCATAATTTGTATCTTTACCTTTTTCTTCTTCTTCCTCTTCTTAAAGGATACTTTTCAGCATTTCATATAATCCTGGTTTGGTGGTGATGAACTCCTTTAGCTTTTCCTTATCTGTGAAGCTCTTTATCTGACCTTCAGTTCTGAAGGATAGCTTTGCTGGATAAAGTAATCTTGGTTGTAGGTTCTTGGCATTCATCACTTTGAATATTTCTTGCCACTCCCTTCTGGCCTGCAAAGTTTCGGTTGAGAAATCAGCTGACAGTCATATGGGTACTCCCTTGTAGGTAACTGACTGTCTTTCTCTTGCTGCTTTTAAAATTCTCTCTTTGTCTTTGGCTCTTGGCATTTTAATTATGTGTCTTGGTGTGGTCCTCTTTGGATTCCTTTTGTTTGGGGTTCTCTGCACTTCCTGGACTTGTATGTCTATTTCTTTCACCAGGTAGGGGAAGTTTTCTGTCACAATTTCTTCAAATAGGTTTTCAATATCTTGCTCTCTCTCTTCTTCCAGCACCCCTATAATTCGGATGTTGGTGTGCTTGAAGCTGTCCCAGAGGCTCCTTACACTATCTTCGTATTTTTGGATTCTTTTTTCATTTTGCTTTTCCAATTGGGTGTTTTTTGCATCTTCGTATTTCAAATCTTTGACTTGATTCTTGCGATCCTCTAGTCTGCTATTGGAATTCTGCATAATATCCTTTATTTCAGTCAGTGTATGCTTAATTTCTAGTTGGTCCTTTATCATAACCTTGAGGGTCTCACTAGATTTCTTGAGGGTCTCACTACATTTATCGGCGGTTTCTAGAAAGTTCTTGAAAAACCTTAAAAGTGTGGTTTTGAACTCTATATCCAGTAGTTTGCTTTCCCTCATTTCTGTCATTTGTGTCCTGTTTCTTTGTCTCTGCATTTTTTTTATGCTTCCCTGTGTTGGTAGAGTGGCTTTGTGTGCTAGGTGCCCTATAGGGCCCAGTGGCTCAGCCTCCCCAATTACCTGAGGTGGACACTCTTGGTGCACCCCTTTGTGAGCTTTTTGCACAGTCTTGTTGTAATTAAGCCTTGATTGTTGTAGGTATCACTGAGAGAAATTGACCTCCAGGCCTGTTGGCTGTGAGAATCAGCTGTGTCTACAGTGGGAGAACTTCTGAGCTGAAGACACCCTTATGGGGCAAGACTTGCTTCAGTGGGGCTTTGGTGCTCACTGAGTCTGCCCCCTGAGTGTGTCCCTTATGGATCTGAGGAGTTGTAATCTGGATGATCTTACTCTGACCACTGGGTACACTGGCTCTTGGATCTAAGGAGGTGCTAATTTAGCCTCTGCCTGAGGCTACCCAGCAGGAGCTACAAAGAGATCTGCAGATTCCTCTTCCTTGTTTGGGGTTTGGAGGTGCCCAAATGAGGCCCAGCTGTGAAGCAATGCAAGCTGCTGTGGGGCCTTGGGCCTTTCTTGGAAGTTCTAGGTCTGTCTGGCCCAGCTGCAGTTTGTTAGGTAATTTTCAGATTGCAAAGGGCCAGGGCGTTCATATGCAAAAGCCTCTGCTGCAGCTTGGGTGGGGCAGGGTCTCAGGGGATCGACAGGGCGGAGCAAGCAGCTATGGCTGATCCTCAGCCTTGTCCTAAGAGGCCCCGCGTCTCAGTGTCCGTGTAATTGATGCAACCACCTTTGAGAGAAAGCCTCCCTCGAGTTCCGAGTTCTGAAAGCTGTCAGACAGTCCAGTTTCTCCCCGTATGTGTCTAGGTCCCCAGAGACTCACCCGGAACTGGAGTTCAGAGCAGTCGGGGGCTTGTGGCTCTCTCCCGATTCAAAAAGACAGCTGCGTCCTCAGTTGCCAGCCCTTGCTGCGTGCGCCTCCATACCTCTGCACTCCACCTCTGCAGCTCCTCTGAGTCTCAGTGTGCTTTTCTCTTTCCTTCTAGTTGTAGAATTTCCACTCAGCCAGCCTTCCTGTAGTTCTGGGTGATATCCGTTTTGTCTTTTAGTTGTATTTTTGAATTTGTTGTGGGAGGCAGCAATTTCAGGTGTTTACCTATGCCACCATCTTGGTTTCCTCTAGTGTTTATTTTTAAATGTATTACTCATATGAATAAGTTAAAAGAGAAAGGCCCTAAGATAATCTCATTAGATAAAATATATTTTGATAAAACTTAATATCCATTTATGACTTTAAAAATATTAGTATACAATAAGAAGAAAGTTTCTTCCATACACACACACACACACACACACACACACATATATATGAGGTTCTACTTGATACAATAAGAACAGAAATATGAATTAATATTTACTGTTATTTACAGATAATGCAGTTGCCTACCTGGAAAGCCCAATGCAAATAAAAGTCTAACAGGATTTTTAAAAAATTGCAATTATCCTATCTTCCTTCTGGACAAATAAATGTGTGAAAGTTGTTAAGAGTATTTTGAAAAAAGAGAAATATGAGTGCAGCTTTGCCCTCATAGTTATTAAATTGTGTTACTGGTGCATAAACATATCAATAGAAGAAGAAAGAAAGGCCAGAAGGTGATCAGCATATGATAAGGTGTTTAATCAATGTGGAACATTTTAGTTTATTTAGTAAGTGGTATTGGGACAAGTAGATAAAATCTGGTCAGTAATAAAATCTATCACCCTTTTGTGGGTGGAACAATGATATGCATCCTGAAATTTATCATATCACCAGGGATATTTGCAGAGCCAACTTGGAAGCACACACTGGGGAGGCGATACCAGAAGTCAGTAGCTTATTGAGAAGGGTGCATTCAGTCTCCAAAAACAATTTTGTTATATGTATTTCTCCCTGTAGTAATCTCACTACAAAGATCTGAAGCCATTTTTGGTGTTGTTGTTAATCCTCACCTGAAGATATCTTTCCATTGATTTTTAGAGAAAGTGGAGGGGGAGAGACAGACAGACACATTGATGTGAGAGAGACACATCAATTGGTTGCTCCCGCATGCACCCCAACCAGGGCCAGGGATCAAGCCTGCAACTGAGGTACATTGCCCTTGACTGGGAATTGAACCCAGGACCCTTCAGTCTGCCAGTCGACGCTCTATCCACTGAACCAAAACGGCCAGTTCTGAGGCCATATTTTTGGGTGCACATGTGTTCATAATAAATTGGACAAAATTAGACACTTCTTGAGGGAGGCAGTATAAATAACAAGGACTCCATTGACATGTATGTAGAATACATTTATAGTGTTGATAAGGTTCACAAATGACAAATTTTTTTTTAAATGAAGAGCTCTCTGGATGTACAGTGTTATCTTGTGTCCCCAGATACCCAGGAAGCAGTCATTTTATGTCATACTGAGTTTTAGCAGGATCACTAACATCAACCGTTGGATAATGGGCTGAAAAAGTCCAGACTTGATACCATATGAACCAATGAGACATGCTGCCATGTTTACTGAATACAGTATCAAATTTTTTTTTTAAAAAAGAAATGCATTTCTATTTTTTTAAAGCTTTTTTAATTTTTTAGTTTATCCTCACTCAAGGATATTTTTTCCATTTATTTTTTTAGAGAAAGATTAGAAGGAAGAGAGGGAGGAGAAGAGAAAGGGAAACATTGATGTGAGAGCGACACATCAATTGGTTACCTCCCACATGGCCCCAACAAGGGCTAGGGGATCTAACCTGCAACCGACATATGTGCTCCTTATGGGGAATTGAACCCGAGACACTTCTGTGCGTGTGCTGACACTCTCACCACTGAGCCACACTGACCAGGGCAGAAATGCACTTCTAAATAACCCATGTATTTAGATGCCTTTGGTGCCAACCAGGGTCGATTGGTGAAAGTATTTTCAACTGAAAATGAAAATATGGCATAGCAAAATTTGTGGGCTAATGCTAAAAATGATTACAGAAAAATCTATAGCTTCAGATACATATATTTAAAAAAATAAAAGATTGAGAATATTTCCTCAGCTTCCATCTCAAGACACTTGAACAAAAGAACTCTTTTCTCCATAGTGGCCAGCTGCTCATATCTGAAGTTCCCTGCAGCTCCAACAGAAGACCTCGGATCCCAGGCTGGTGGGCTTTACAGTACCTCCCACTTTGCTTAATAATATGCCAGCCAACAAGTCACACAGGTGGCAGTGTTACTGGCTCCCTTCTGGACAGTGACACTGATTTGCAGAATGAAGAAGAGGAAGGACTGTAAATCTCTAAGGCTGGAAGAGTCTGGTGGAGAGGAGCCAGCCTGGTCCCAAGTACTCATAAAAAGAACTAATGCTCTGGGTTCCATCACTAACCAATTGAGTGTTTCCCCTAAACATAATTATAAAAGCCGAAAGTCACAAGCGTCATTAAAGGAAATCATCATGCCAGTCTTTGCTAGGAGCCCTTCCCATAGAATGTCACAAAACATCTAGAACCCACTGCGATTTGTTTCCTGACTGTGGGCCACATGCTAAAACCCAGCTCTTCCAAGCCCTTATGGTTGATACCTTTGGCGCCAACTAGGGGATTCTATATCACAAACAAAGGTCACAGGAGCCATTAAAGGAAATCATCATGCCAATCTTTGCTAGGATCCCTTCCCATAGAATGTCACAGAACACCCTGAACCCACTGAGATTTCTGTTTCCTGACTGTGGGGGCCTAAATAACAAGGAAAGAAAAACCACAAATTACAAGAAGGAAGCAAGGAAGAAAATTAGAAAGGACAGGGAGAGGGTTCGTAGGCATCCTGGGGCATGCCAACACGAGGAACAACCTGGATTTGCGATTGGCATCTGAAATGCAGAGGTGAAGGGGACAGAGCATTCTTGTAGGACTGAGTCCTTAATCTGTGGGATCTGTTGCTACCTCCAAGTAGATGTGTCAGAACTGAATTGAAGTGTAGGACGCCTAGCTGGTGTTGGAGAATTGCTTGGTGCTATTCTTGGTTAGGCACATGCCTCATACACAATGGGATTGTGATCAGAATTATAGCATACTCACCCTAATTTAGTCCCTGTTTACCAGCTTTTATAAATGCCACCTCTTCTTCTAAAGTTAAAATAATTAAAAATAAATTAAAAAGCTAAAATAATTTATGTGATTAATTGCTTTTTGGAAGGGCTTGTCACCCTTTTGATTTAGTAAACCTGATTTGCCTTGAGACTTAAGCTCTCCAGTAGGCTCAAAAACTTGATTTTGTAGATTTTCCAGCTTTTTCTTCTTGTTAGAATTGGAGTGACCCTTTTTTTTTTTGTTGCTCTTTAAATCCTAAGTATGCATAGATCTGTTTTATTACCATTTTAGCTATTTTTAGTTGTATGATTCCGTGTCATTAAGTTTATTCGCAATGTTAACCATCACCACTGTTCATTTCTAGAACTTTTTCATCATCCCAAATAGAAACTCTGTACCCATTAAACAATAACTCTCCATTCCCTCCTCCTTACAATCTCTGGTAATTCTATTATACTTTCTCTCTCTCTGAGTTTGCCTATTCTAGCTACATACCTCATAAAAGTAGCATCACACAATATTTGTCCTCTTGTGTTCGGCTTATTTCACTTAGCATGAAACCCTCAAGATTTGTCAATTTGTAGCTTGTGAATAGATTTCATTTCTTTTTAAAGCTGAGTCATATTCCACTGTGTGTACATGCCACATTTAGTTTATCCTCTCCTATTCTCATACACTTACTGTATTTCCTTTGTGGATTTTATTCCGATTTCTTTCTTTTTTAACAATAGTATATTATGTCAGGTTTTCTAGGAAGCTGACTCTGACTGGAGGTTTGTGTGCAGGGAGTGGATTGGGGAGTGATTCTAGATTAATACCTGTCCAGGTGTGTAGGAATGGAACTGAGCAGAGAGAAAAGTTCATCCCCCAGACCAGTGATGGCGAACCTATGACACGCGTGTCAGAGGTGACACGTGAACTCATTTTTTGGTTGATTTTTCTTTGTTAAAAGGCATTTAAATATATAAAATAAATATCAAAAATATAAGTCTTTGTTTTACTATGGTTGCAAATATCAAAAAATTTCTATATGTGACACGGCACCACAGTTAAGTTAGGGTTTTTCAAAATGCTGACACGCCGAGCTCAAAGGTTCGCCATCACTGCTCCAGACCCTCAGAGCTTGGGCAGGACTTCAAACGTGTACCTCCTTCAGTCAAGGAGCCTGAGCCTCTATACTCCCTGGAATAGTGTGGCTTTGATGGCATACAACCTGTGCAATTCCACAGGGCCCTCATACTTAGAACAACCCCATGTCATGGTTTAATTATATGCTGTCACTGTTACTTGTCACCCGTCTCTTCCTTAATTTTTTAACAAAGATCTCTGCATTTTCATTTTTCATTGGGCCATACAAATTACGTAGTCAGTCCTGTCCTCGACCACATATTCTGATGTTAGTTATTCCCAGAGTGAAACCCAAACCTTGACCGAGACAACTCAGTGTGGCTGAGAGGCATTCTCAGAAAGTGACTCGTCTGGGAGCCACCCACACTGCAGGGAGTTAGAATATAGTAAGCCTCAGTATTGATGGCGAGATTTGGATGGTACATGACAATATCCACTGCAATCAGCTTCTGACATGTAACAATTTTAAATAGCTGTAAATTATGGTGCACGTGTACACATTTGCTGTCTCCATTGTACCTATCATATCATAGATTACACACCCATAAACAATAGAGTACCAATTTCAAATCATGGTCATTATTGAGTAGTATTTTTAAAATTTTTTGTGGTTCACTATTTTTATGTTTTAATATGCTTTTTGCTCATTTAATGGTCAAAATAGTACTTCAGAGTTTTTTAGTCAACGATTTACTAAGAAAAATAAAAACATACAGAAAAGGTGAAAGAAGCGTTTAACTAATACACTTGTACCCAATACATAGACTTTATCATTAACATTTCACTGTTTGCTTTAACATATTTGTAGATATCTATCCATTCCTATCTAATCACCAATACATATTATTTTTAGTATATCTCAAAATACATTGTATTCAACAGTACATTTCACCCCAAACACTTTAGTAGCCCTATCAGAGTTCAATATTTTTTATTTTCTTTAATTATTTAAAAAAAACTTTTAAATTTATTTATTGAATTTATTGGGGTGACACTGGTTAATAAAATTAGGTTTCAGGTATACAATTCTATAATACATCATCTGGATATTGTATTGTGTGTTTACCACCCCAAGTCAAGTCTCCTTCCATCGCCATTTATCACTTTACCTTCTTCTACCTCCCCCTACCCTCTTTGGTCCTTAGGCCGATGCTTTAACCACTGGCTAGGGATAGGTAAAATTTAAATACAGTGAAATGTGTAAATCTTAAGTGTACCATTTGATGAGTTTTGGCAAACAGATACAGCCATGAGACACAGCTCTCCCTCCAGATGCAGGACATTGCCCTATCTGGTTTGGCTCAGTGGATAGAGCTTGGGCCTGCAGACCAAAGGGTCCTGGGTTTGATGCCAGTCGAGGGCAAGTACCTCAGTTGCAGGCTCCTCCCCATCAGGGCCCTGGTCAGCGCCCATGCAGGAGGCAACCAATTGATGTGTTTCTCTCACATCGATGTTTCTCTCTGCTTTCTCTCTTCCACTCTCTCTAAAATATCAATGGAAAAATATCCTCCAGTTAAGATTAACAAAAGATACAGGACATTATCATTATGCCAAAAGGCTGCATCATGCCTCTTTTCATTAAACCCTGCCCCCAATACCTGCCCTCCTCTCAGATGTAACCACTGTTTTCATTGTTTTAAATCATAGTTTACTTGAGCCTGTACCAGAACTTCATGCCAAAGGAATCATATAGTATGTCCTCTTTGGGATCAGGATTCTTTCATGGAGCATAATGCTTTTGAGATTCATGCTTCTTGTTTCATGTACCAGTAGGTTGTCTTTTCTCTTTTTACTGCTGAGCTGTATTCCACTGCAAGCAGGTACCACAGGTATTTATTGATTCTCCTGTTGATGGATCCCTGAGTTGTGTCTAGTTTTTGTCTTTTCTGAATAAAGCTGTGATGAATTTCAGATATATATCCAATCTAATAATAGACAAACATGGTAATTAACTGTACCTCCGACATGCTTCCCATTGGCTAATCAGGGTGATATGCAAATTAACTGCCAACCAAGATGGCGGCCGGAGGGGAGTGTGCTCCTCTCAGAGCTGTCTTACTGAATGGTGCTGCCTGGACAATACCCACTTGGTACAGGAACAAGATGCTCAGAGTCAGGAAGGGGGAGAATTTCCAGAAGCCCATGATGCCTCTCTGCAAGGGAACTATGATGTCACTACTTGCAGCAGTTCAAAGTTTTATGAGCCTACAGACCTGGGCTCTGGTCATCCATGTAACTCCCTGGCATCATGGCTCCAGCCTGGTCACTTAATTTTTCTTCAACATTGTTTCCTCATCACCGAATAGATTGCTAAAGAGTCTGGTGAGCATGTAACATGTATTCTTTAGCAAAGCTGGAATAGTGATGCCACCTCAAATCTGGGTAGGGAGGGTAATCTCATTTCCTCACACCCCAGCTCTTCCACTTTCACATACATCTGCTGGCCAGGCCTCCTGAATACAGTCTTGAACACCCTGTCACAACAGCTTTTTCCAGAATGCAGCCAGAGCTGTATTCCTGTTTGGGGTTGTTGGTCACACTGGCTGGGTATGTGGGGCAATGTAGGCAGAGAGGGAATATTTCTGCAGTTGGAATCTCTGAGAAACTAAAGACTAAATTCTGCTCAGCTGCTCTGCCTTCTAGCAAAGAGACTCCCATAGTCACCAAGCTTAGTAGAGTTTTAAATTAGGACCCAGGATTTAAACTGGAAAGAAAGCTCCCAGATATCAGGATTGGGGGAGAAGGGGAAGGGGCTTGCAATTTAGGACCATCTGCCCTAGGCTGTTGAACTTATGTGCCTCTCACTTGGTTCTGAACTGATTTCCTAGGAATCGCTAGGCACCAGACCAAATCTGTGGGTGCACAGTCTATAGAGTTACTCCTGCGTTTTGCTCAGAGATGGGTCTGAGATAGCAAGACTGAAGTTGGGCTTTGTATGGGAAGAGTGGAGCAGGAAGTCCCCAAACTGGGGCCTACCTTCATTCCGTGCCGCCCCCTGGTGGTCAGTGCATGTCATAGCGCAATTGAACTCACAGTCTCCTGGTCAAACTCCCGAGGGGACACTTTGCATATTAGCCTTTTATATATGTAAGTAATTTCCCTATCCATTCAGCTTATTCCCAGGCAACTACTCCCTCACTTAAGTTCACTGAATTAAGTTCTAGAGATATTTAACTGGAAGTCCAGGAGCGCAAAGTACTTTGCCATTATGAAGATAGGTCAGGGAGGGTGAGGAGCAAGAATCTGGTGGAAGATTTTGGGAATAATTCCATTGAATTTTTTACTTAACAATCCAAAAAAATTGATAAAATTGAAATTCCTGAATACTTTAAATGTCTTATAAAGAGCTAATATAAGGATGTGCTAATTAATATTGTGAGAAACAAATGTGTATTATGGAAAAGGAAATATGTTTTGTAACTTGTCTAAGATTTTAGCCAGTTTTAAAAAATTTATATTTATTGGGGTGACATTGGTTAATAACATTATCTGTTCACCACTCAAAGTCTAATCTTTGTCTCTCACCATGTATTTGACCCTCTTTACTCTCTTTATGCTCTCCCCATTCCTCTTCTCTCTGGTAATCACCCTTATATTGTATGTGTCTATGAGCTTGTTTTTTGTTCATTTATTGCTTTCTGTTTTATAGCTCACATAAGAATGAAATCACACGTTTTTTTGTCCTTTTCTGTCTGACTTATTTGGCTTAGCATGATACTCTCAAGATTCATCCATATTGTTGCAAATGACAGTATTTCATCTTTTCTTATTCTAGCAAATGTTTTATTTTTTTATTTTTAAAAGTAATTTTTTATTGTTAAAAGTATTACATATGTCCCCTTTTCCTCCCCATTCACCCCTTCTAGCCTGCCCCAGTTTCCCTTCCCCAGGCCTTCACTACCCTATTGTCTGTGTCCATGGTTATGCATGTATGCATACAAGTTCATTGATTGATCTCTTCCCACACATCCAACCACCTTTGCCTTCCCTTTGAGATTCCACAGTCTATTCCATGCTTCGATGTCTCTGGATCTATTTTGTTCATCAGTTTATTTTGTTCTTTAGATTCCACATATGAGTGAGATCATGTGATATTTGTCTTTTTCTGACTGGCTTATTTCACTTAGCATGATACTCCCAGGTCCCTCCATGCTGTCTCAAAGGGTATGAGATCCTTCTTTCTGACTGCTGCATAGTGTAAATGTACCATGGCTTTTTTATTCACTCATCCACTGATGGGTACTTGGGCTGTTTCCAGATCTTAGCTATTGTAAATTGCCTTGCTATGAATATAGGGGAGCATATATTCTTTCTGATTGGTATTTCAGGTTTCTTAGGTTAAATGCCTAGAAGTGAGATCACTGGGTCAAATAGCAGTTCCATATTTAATTTTTTAAGGAAGCTTCATACTGTTTTCCAAAGTGGTGTAACAGTTTGCATTCTCACCACCAGTGTACTAGGATTCCCTTTTCTCTACATCCTCGCCGGCACTTGTCATTTGTTGATTTGTTGATGGTAGCCATTCTGACAGGTTTGAGGTGATACCTCATTATCATTTTAATTTGCATCTCTCTGATGATCAGTGATTTTGAGCATTTTTTCATATGTCTTTTGGCCATCTGTATGTCCACTTTGGAGAAGTGTCTATCAGTGATGGCGAACCTTTTGAACTCGGCGTGTCAGCATTTTGAAAAACCCTGACGTATCTCTGGTGCAGTATCACATATAGAAATTTTTTGATATTTGCAACCATAGTAAAACAAAGATTTATATTTTTGATATTTATTTTATATATTTAAATGCCATCTAACAAAGAAAAATCAACCAAAAAAATGAGTTCATGTGTCACCTCTGACACGCGTGTCATAGGTTCGCCATCACTGGCCTAGGTTCTTTGCCCATTTTTAATTGGATTGTTTGTCTTCCTTTGCTAAGTTGTGTGAGTTCCTTATATATTTTGAGTATTAACCCTTTATCAGATGTGTCATTGCCAAATACATTCTCCCTTACAGTGGGCTCCATTTTCGTTTTGTTGATAGTTCTTTTGCTGTGCAGAAACTCCTATTTTGATGTAATCCCATTTATTTATTTTCTCCTTAGTTTCCTTTGCCCTAGGACAGGGGTGGGCAACCTTTTTGTGAGTGCGTGCCAAAACCAGCAAAATCTCTGACTGAAAGTTCTTCTGTATGCCAACCCTAAGTTTTTGAGAACATGTTACACTTACTTGATATGTCTTAAGGTGTACGTAGGGCAGAACCTTGAAGAAACAATAAAATTCATTCGAGCGACAAAAACACAGTATATGATGATGAAAAATACATTTATTTTGTAATGTATACATGTACACTGATAGTCCGACAGAAAACTTTATGACTCCGTTTGATATTATCAGTGGGACTTTTGCTGCTGCATCACTGATGACAGAGATTTTATATCAGGTTTCTATTTCGTGACCTTCAGAGAACTGCACGAGCTACTACTTTCATCCGTCAGGCTACTCCTATTATGAGACTTAACAAAATTCATCACTGAGAACAAAGATTCACAAGCATATGTGGATGAAAACATGGAGAGTAACGCTGTTTCAACGTTTTTTAAACAGAAAAAATTTTCTGGAATGGCATTCCAAGTCCTCAGTAGTTTTCAACACTATTGAAATTGCTCTTCCCCTCTCCTGTCAATCCATGTCTATGGTCTTTAAGATAACTTGTTATGTAAAATTATTTATTTATCTAAGATGCACCTACACTGAATTTATCTCAAAAATAAAAAAGTCGATATTAAGAAAATAATTGTAAATGGAAGATTATAAGAGAGGGTTTTACGTGCCAGCAAAAGTTACTGGCGTGCCATGTTTGGCACGTGTGCCAGGGTTTGCCCACCCCTGCCCTAGGAGATATATCAGTAAACACATTGCTATGAGAGATGTCTGAGATTTTGCTGCCTATGGTTTCTTCTAGGATTTTTATGGTTTCATGACTTACATGTAAGTCTTTTATCCATTTTGAGTTTGCTCTTCTATAAATTGGTGGTCTAGTTTCTCTTCTTCTTCCTCCTGCCTCCTGCCTCCTGCCTCCTGCCTCCTGCCTCCTGCCTCCTGCCTCCTGCCTCCTGCCTCCTGCCTCCTCCTCCTCCTCCTCCTCCTCCTCCTCCTCCTTCTTCTTCTTCTTCTTCTTCTAGCATGTATTTGTCCAATTTTCCCAATAGCATTTATTGAACAGACTATCTTGACTCCACTGTATGTTCTTGCCTCCTTTGTCAAATATTAATTGAGCATAATGGTCTCTGGGTTGATGTCTGGTTTCTCTGTTCTGTTCCATTGATCTATGTGCCTGTTCTTGTGCCAGTACCAGGGTGTTTTGATTACAGTCTCTTTGTAGTATAACTTGATATCTGGTATTGTGATCCCTCCAATTTTGTTCTTTTTTCTGGAGATGACTGCAGTTATTCAGGGTATTTTTTGGTTCCATATAAATTTTTGGAGTATTTGTTCTAGATCTGTGAAATATGCCATTGGTATTTTAATAGGGATTTCATTGAATCTGTAGATTGCCTTGGGTAGTATGGACACTTTAATGATGTTAATCCTACTAATCCATGAACACGGTATGTTCTATTTGTTTATATCCTCCTCTATCTCTTTTTTCAATGTCCTCTAGTGTTAAGCGTACAAGTATTTTATCTCCTTGGTTAAGTTTATTCCTAAGTATCTTAATTTCTTTGTTGCACTGGTAAATGGGATCGTTTGCTTAGTTTCTCTTTCTGAGAATTCACTGTTGGTGTATAAAAATGCCATAGATTTTTGGGTGCTAATTTTGTATCCTGATACATTGCCAAATTCATTTATTAAATCTAGTAGTTTTTTAGTGGAGTCTTTAGAGTTTTCTATGTATAATATCATATCATCTGCAAATATTGAGAGTTTTACTTCCTCCTTTCTGATTTGGATGCCTATTTGTTCTTCTTGTCTAATTGCTATAGCTAGGACTTTCAGTACTGTGTTGAATAAAAGTGGTCAAAGCTGACATCCCTGTCTTGTTCCTGTTCTTAAAGGAAATAGTTTTAATTTTTTCCCATTGAGTATGATGTTTGCTGTAGATTTGTCATAGATGGCCTTTATTATGTTGAGATATGATACCACTATTTTAACTTTGCTGAGAGTTTTTATCAAAAATGGGTGTTGGATTTTTTTAAATGTTTTTTCTGCGTCTATTGATATGATTTTTGTCTTTTAATTTGTTTATGTGATGTATCATGTTTATTGATTTGTGAATATTGTACCAGCCTTGCATCCCTGGAATAAATCCCACTTGGTCATGGTGTATGATCTTTTTAATATATTGCTGGATCTGATTTGCTAATATTTTGTTGAGGATTTTAGTATCTATGTTCACCAGGGACATTGGTCTCTTTCTTCGTAGTATCCTTATCTAGTTTTGGAATTAGGATAATGCTGGCCTCATAAAAAGAACTTGGAAGTGTTCCTTCCTCTTGGATTTTTTGGAATAGTTTGAAGAGGATAGGTGCTAGTTGTTCTTTGAAGGTTTGTTAAAACTACCTGTGAAGCCTTCCAGGCCAGGGCTTTTATTTGCTGGGAATTTTCTTTATTACTGCTTTTATTTCATCATTTGTTATTGGCCTATTCAGGTTTTCTGATTCTGACTCAGTTTTGGTAGATTGTATTTTTTTTTTTAGGAATTTGTCCATTTTATGCACGTTGTCTAGCTTGTTGGCATATAGTTGTTCATAGAATTTTCTTATAATCCTTTGTATTTCTGTGGTGCCAGTTGTTACTTCACTGCTCTCATATCTGATTTTATTTATTTGGGTCCTCTCTCTTTGTTTCTTGATGAATCTGGCTAACAGTTCATCAATCTTGTTTATCTTTTCCAAGACCAGCTCTTGGTTTCATTTTTATTTTATTTTATTTATTTTATTTTATTTTATTTATTTTATTTTATTTTATTTTTAGTCTCTGTGTCATTTATTTCTGCTCTAATCTTTATTATTTCCTCCTTTCTACTTACCCTTGGCTTTTCTTTTTATTCTCTTTCTAATTCTTTAAGTTGTAGGGGTAAATAGTTCATTATTAATTTTTATTGTTTTTTTGAGGTAGGTCTGTAGTGCTGTGAACCTGCTCTCAAGACTGCTTTTGCTGTGTCCCAGAGATTTTGGATTGTTTTGTGTTCAATTTCATTTTTTTCCAGGAAGTTTTTTTTATTTCTTTTTTGATCTCATTGATAACCCATTCATTGTCTAACAACATGTTATTTAGCCTCCATGTGTTTCAATGTTCTGAGTGTTTTTACTGTAGTTGATTTCTAATTTCATTCCATTATGATCTAAGAAGATGCTTGATATGATTTCAGTCTTCTTGAACTTGAAGAGACTTGTTTTTTGTCCTCACATGTTGTCTATCTTTGAGATTGACCCATGTGCCCTTGAGAAGAATGTATATTCTGCAACTTTGGGGTGAAATGTTCTATAAATGTCAATTAAATCCATCTAGGCTAATATGTCATTTAGAGTCCATGTTTCCTTGTTAATTTTTTGTCTGGAAGATCTATGCAGTGAAGTCAGCAGGGTTTTGAAGTCCCCCTACTCTGACTATACGTATTGTTGTTAATCTCTCTTCAAGTCCTCTAGAAATTTTATTATATATTTAGGTGTTCCTATATTGGGTGCATATATGTTTACCAGGTTTATATCTGCTTGTTGGATTGATCCCTTTATTATTATGTAGTGACCTTTATAGTCTCTTGCGATGGCCTTCATTTTGAAGTCTATTTTGTCATATATGTGTATTGCTAACCCAGCTTTTTTTTCGTTTCCATTTGCATGGAAATTTTTTTCCCCTCTCTTCACTCTCATCCTGCATGAGTCTTTTGTTATTAGGTAGGTCTCTGTAGACCGCATATAAGTGGGTCATGTTTTTTTTTTTTTTTTTTTTTTTTTAAATATATTCAGCTACCCTATGTCTTTTGATCAGAGCATTTAATCCATTTACATTAAAGGTTATTATTGATAGGTACTTACTTATTGTCATTTTAATTCTTTATGCAGCCCCTTTAGCATTTCTTGCAGTGCTGGTTTTGTGGTGATAAATTCCTTTAGCCTTTTTTTTTGGTCTGGGAAGCTCTTTATTTCACCGTCTATTTTGAATGATAGCCTTGCTGATATAGTAATATTGGTTTCAGATCCTTGCTTTTCATTACCTTGAATACTTCATGCCATTCCCTTCTGGCTTGTAGAGTTTCTGATGAGAAATCAGCTGACAGCCTTATGGGAGCTCCTTTGTAGGTAACAAATTGCTTTTCTCAAATTGCTTTTCTCTTGCTGCCCTTCAGATCTTTGTCTTTAATTTTTGGCACTTTTATTATTCTGTATCTGGGCGTGGGCCTGTTTGGATTCTTCTTGCTTGGGAATCTCTCTGTCTCCTGAACTTTTGTGACTTTTTCCTTCACCAGGTTCTGCCATTATTTCTTCAAACACTTTCTCTATCCCTTGCTCACTTTCTTCCCCTTCTGGCATGCCTATTATGTGAATACTAGGAGCCTGGTGCACGAAACTTGTGCACTCGGGGGGGGGGGGGCGGTTATCCTCAGCCCAGCCTGCCCCCTCTCACACACTGGGAGCCCTCAGTGGATGTCTTACTGACGACTTAGGCCCGCTTTAAGTGGGGAGTGGGCCTAAACCGTAGTCTGGCCTCCCTCTGCGGGGGGCGCTGGGCTGATCAGGGGAAGGCGCCAGCCCCATCACCCCGCTGCTGCAGCCACTGCCAGCCACCGCAGCTGCCAAGGTGTTTTCATCAACACAGACTCCAGTCCCTTCACCATGAAAAAATGACAACTTTCTTTAGGCATTTTCAAGATGTGTCTTTCATAAGATATGACATTTCTTTCTTTTTTTTATATCCTCACTTGAGGATATGTTTCCATTGATTTTTAGAGAGTGTGAAAGAGAGAGGGAGAGGCAGAGAGAAACATCAGTGTGAGAGAGACACTTTGTGATCATGGTATCTCCCCTGCCAGGTAAGTGAGAGAGACACTTTGATTGGTTGCCTCCTGCATGAGCCCTGACCTGGGCCCCGGCCAGGGAGGAACCTGCAACCCAGGTACATGCCCTTGATCATAATTGAACCCGGACCCTGCAGTCAGCAGGCCGAGGCTCTATCCACTGAGCCAAACTGGCTAGGGCAAGATATGACATTTCTTAGCCCTCCAGCAGTGGACCTTTGTTTTTTCCTCCAGGATTGTGGTGGAAAAACCCTAGATCACCTTCTTGGATTATTATAACCCAAGTTACCAAGAACACTGCCAGTGGCGGCGTACAGAGAGCTTAGCCAATGAGTGGTCAGAAAAGGTGTTTATGCTCGAACTGGTTTGGCTCAGTGGATAGAGCGTCGGCCTGCAGACTGAAGGGCCCCAGGTTTGATTCCTGTTAAGGGCATGTACCTTGGTTGGGGGCATATCCCCAGTGGGGAGTCTGCAGGAGGCAGCTGATCAATGTCTCTCTCTCTCATCGATGTTTCCAATTGTTTATCCCTCTCCCCTCTTCTCTGTAAAAAAATCAATAAAATATATTTTTTAAAAAAAAGAAAAGGAAAGGTGTTTCCTCTGCAGCTCATGCGCAGAGGACCCCCACGTTGTGTCCACTGGGCTAGGAGTGTGTCCCCGCCGCTGGGTGGGGGGCCTGCCCCTGAGGCCAGCAGCCAGCCCCGCATTGTGGGTGCCGGGCTGGGGGCCGGCTGGACCTGGGCCACGTGGCAGCTGCCGCCACCAGGGGCACACCTCTCAGACCGGCAGTCCCACGTTGTGGGCTCTGGGTTGGGGGGCGTGGACCCGGGCCGCTGCTTGGTGCTGGTGCACACGCAAGTGGTCACAGGACGAGAACATCCACTTGACGCCTGCGCCCATAGGCCCGGAGTGGCCGGGGATATTCTGGGATCCCGGCTGCTCAGGGCCTACGCACAGGCCTACAGACTCAGAGCGGCCTGGGTCCTGAGGATGTTCCTGGGACCCAGGCCACTTGGCGCCTGTGTATGCAAATTAACCCACCGTCTTTGTTGGGTTAATTTGCATACTCACTCCTGGTTGGCTGGTGAGTATAGCAGAGGGATGGTCAATTTACATGTTTCTCTTTTATTATATAGGATTGTTACATTTCATGTTGTCCCACAGTTCCCTTAAGCTGTCCTCCTGTTTATTATTATTTTTCTTTTTGGTTCTCTGAGTGACTTTTTCTACCCTGCCTTCTAATTCACTGATCTGATCCTTGGTTTCCCCTAATCTGCTGTGTATTCCTTCCACTGTGTTCTTTATTAGTGCTATGCTATTTTTCATAGTTACTGTATCTTTTTTCATGCTGTTGAGCATCTTTGCCACCATTATTCTGAACTCTATGTCTTATAAATTTCTTATCTCCATTTCAATTAGCTCTTCCTCTGGAGTATTCTCATGTTCCTGCATTTGGGGCTTTTTTTGTCTCCCCATTTTGATTGCCTATTTGGGTTTGTGTCTGTGTATTAGGTAGATCTGTTACGATTCCCAATCTCTAGTGCAGGACATTGTCAGACACTGTGACTGGTCCTTGGAACCCTAGTTGGAGCTGTCAGCAATTCATAGCTTGTGGCTCCATCTGTTGGGGCTGGGTGCCTTTGGAAAGGACCATGATGTGCACTAAGGTCTGCTTTTCCTGGCTCTGGGCCTGGGATTAGATCAGGCAAAGACGCAAAGACTCAAAGCCTTCCAGATATGCCTGCAGTCCCATTGACACTGAGACTTGATTAGCCTCAGGCTATCACTAATAGGGTGGGGCAACTGCCTTTCCCCCAGGCAAAAACTGCCTGGGTAGCAAAGGTTCCTGGGGAAAGATTTCCTTTGTAGCATGAGAGAATGACTCAGCACAGGAAACCAGGGTGGCTGCCCTCCGTGCTCCAACTCCAGCGCCCCTATTCCTGGCTTTTGCTTACACAGCTCCAAGTCCACTCTGCCCTCCCTCTGCCAGAGCCCAAGGTGAGTGGCTGCACACAAAATTTTGTGCGTTGGCCCTTTAAGAGTGTTCCTGCATTTCCAGTTGTCTCTTGTTGGTCAGCAGCAACCCTGCTGCTTTTCACAGCCTGATGCTATGTGGGCACCTTTCTCGGTTCTGGTGCTCTGGGTTGGGGAACCCTGCTTGAGGTTTAAACACGAGTTCTTAGTGGGAACCCCCCACAGGTAAGATATCATTCCGGAATTTCAGCTGCCCTCTTTGGGAGCCCAGTCAGCCCTTTCAAGCCTCTGTACTTCCTATCAATCTCAATGCAGTCCCCACTTTCTGTTCTTGGTTACCAGAGTTCTCTCCAGCTAGTCTTCCATTGATTTTTTAGGGTGGTTCTTCTGTATTTTAGTTATATTTCCAGTTTGGTCCTGGGAGAGTGTCAGTGTAGCTTCCACTTACTCTGCCACCATTTTGGAATCTTAGCCAATATTTTTATAGAAACACATTATTCTACTTCAACCTTATAACAATGGCATAAGTGAAAAATTAGTACAGAGATGTTCAGTAAAGAATATAGAACCTGAACAATCATACCTTATTCCTTCTTTCTTGACTTTCAAGAATCATCAAGCTTGCTTATTTTGCAAGGATAACAAATGTCACTTATAATCTGCATACATTTGAAGAGATCAACAAGTTATATTTACTTGTACCTAGCTTAATATACTAACCTTGAAACATCTCAGAATAATCCTTACTAAGTGTTTTCCTACAATTTTAAGCACTTATTAGCATGCCAAAATGACATTTTAAAGCTTTAGAAAAACATACAATACTGTCGATTTTCAAGAGGTATTATTTTTATAGCAACAAGTTTGAACATAACTATAATTTGCCTTTCTCATAAAATGAAGTTTAATTCTTTTTTTTATAGGTATGGTTGGAGATATATATAGATAGATAGATAGATAGATAGATAGATAGATAGATAGATAGATAGATATAGTAAGGGGTTGTTGACCTTAAATAGATAGCCAGATATTCCTCCAGCAAAATAGATTTACTATTTGGAAGGAACAAATAATTGCAATTCAGGACATGCAATCTAATAGCACACCACACACTTCACCATGAATGAAGTCCAGAGAAACTATGGAGAGAAATACTCTTGCAGACTTTGAAGGGGCTGTTGTAAATGAAGAGTTCATTAGAGGAAACAAAGTTGGAAGGATAGTGACTTTTCAGTAGCTGAATTATGGCAGTCTTTCATCGGCTGAGCAGTTATTGGGCAAGGAGGGATCTTCCCTCCTCCAGCTTAGGTAGTAAAGTAATATCACTTCCTGCTGGAGATGCAAGGTAGTCTCTTCCTGTTGGGGACAGTAATGTGCTGTTGACTCGGGCATGAGCATTTTCTCTTATAGTCCCCTTCTCCATTATAAATGAGGGTTTTTTTTTGTTTATTAATTTTCACAGGGGATACCCAAAAGCATTTGACAAAGGATCATTCTGAACTAAGCTGACTGGTGGAGAAGAAAAATTGTTAAGTGTCTAGGAAAAGTTGTGTATATCTGTATAATTATGAGTTCTCTTCATCTGTGATTCTGTGGTTTTGATCATGTGATTTATGAACTTTGGATGGGGGTGTTTTTCCTTATATTTAGTGTGTATAGAATACCTTCTTCTCACTTGCTCCCAGAGATTGAGTCTATTAGATTTAATAATCAGCTGTTCTGAATACCTAGACCTACTTTCTTAAAAGGTACATTTTTTTCCAGAATACCCTATTTTCCTGCTTTCAGGTTTTCTTATCCACAGGCCCAGATACCTCACATTCTAGGTTTTCTAGGATAGCCCTGATTTCAATTTTACTCTTTTCAGTAAATACCATTTGTTTAATGCATAACTAAATATTAGTTGAATTTATACCATTTTGTGTGTGAAGTCTCATCTAAATGAACCAATGAAATATGGCCCTTCATCACATCAATTACTCGTAGTTTTAGTTCTCAAGTATGTTTATTGTGTTCATAGAAAATAGTACTTTTTCTTGAGAAATAAGATATACAATCAACTGCTTAACAGAGAAGGGTTTGCCATCAGCTATCAATTTCTCCTTTGTAAAATAAAACTCAATTTATAGGGTAGAATGAACATAGCAATAGATAGGAGATATGCTTTGGAGGATGTCAGTAAACATAGAACAATAACATTAGGAAATATTGAATGCTTATTATCCGCTGAACATTTTATCTCATTTTTATCCCTCTCAGTAGTACTCTGAGCTGAGTAATGTCAGTATTACCAAACTACAAATGAGGTGATGGAGAAATGGTGATTCAGACACATGTTTAAGTCTAGTGAGTGGTGAAGTGAGGGTTTAAACTGAGACTGTTTCTGCAGAGCTTGAGCTCTTAACACTTGAATATCAAACATAGTTTGCTGAGAAGTTTTACAAACATGATTTCATTTTGCCTACATAACAGTCATGTTGCACAGATATTTACCTCATTTTATAGATAATACTCAGAATGCTTTGTCAGAGATCACACAATTAGTGAGGGTTTGTGGTGTGGCTCAAGCAAAGACTTCAGATATCAAGTTCACTGTCTTTTTTTAATCACATGAAAGTTTCATGTCTCCTTAGTGCCTACTAAGCAGTCAGCACAGCAATGACATATAGTCAGTTTTCAAAATCAAATCAATAATTTTAATGTTTATAATTATATGCACATATGTAATAAAACCTTCATCCTTTGAGGATGAATGGTACATTTTATGACTCTTTATACACTTATGGCAAATCAACAAGTTTAAAATATTAGTTCTAAAATTCTGCCCTAATTAGGATCCCTGTAGAGATATGTGGACTCTTCCTGTCTACCCTTTGAAAATTTGAGGCTTGAGAAATAAGTTAATAAAAAGAATAGAACATAAAGAAAAATATCTACTTACTACATAGGTAGCCACTATGGAAAACAATATGGAGTTACCTCAAAAAATTAAAAATAGAGCTGCCTTATGACCCAGCAATTCTACTTCTGGGACTATAGCTGAAGAAACCTGAAATACTAATTCAAAAGAACACATGCATCCCTATGTTCATTGCAGCATTATTTACAATAGCCAAGATTTGGAAGCAGCCCAAATGTTCATCAGTAGATGAGTGAATAAAAATGCTGTGGTACATTTACACAATGGAGTACTACTCAACCATAAAAAAAGGAAATCTTACCTTTTTGTGACAGTATGGATGGACCTAGAGAATATTATGCTAAGTGAAATAAGCCAATCAGAGAAAGACAGTTGCCATATGATTTCACCCATATGTGGAATCTAATAAACAAAATAAACTAAATAGAAGTAGACTTATAGATATAGAAAACAGACTGACAGATGTCAGAAGGGAGGGATTTGGGGGGGGGGGGCAGGGTGAAAAAGGTAAAGGGATTAAAAATACCTCATAGACACAGACAACATTATGGGGATTACAAGAAGGAAAAGAGTGGTGGGGGAAAGTAGAAGAGGGTAAAGAGGGGATAAATGTAGATGGAAAAAGACTTCACTGTGAATGGTGAACATACTTACAATGTACAGATGTTGTATTATAGAATTGTACACTTGAAACCTATATAATTTTAACCAATGTGACCCCAATAAATTGAATAAAAATTTAAAAAACACACACACAAAATAAGGGTTACTTGAACACACAAAAATAAACAAAAATAATTTTATTTAAAAAATTCTAAATATTTGTATTAGATGACAAATATTAAAATTCAGCTCTTTCACTTTTTCTTTTTCCCTTCTATACTGAATAATTTCTTGCTAAATCCATTCATTTGGGCAGAACAAAGGATGTATCCATGCTGGCAGGTGTAGGGGAAGGCTCTAGTGGTTCCGATGGGGGTGTTGTAATCTGAGAAGAGTGAGGAAGGCATCCACACTGGGAGCAGGGAGGAAGGGAAGGTGACCCAGTGAGAGGTGTGTGAGCCTGAACTGGTTAAGAAAGGCTTTTGCGTGGTGGTGCAGGCTAGTGTTGTTAGGATTTGAATTGGATGAGGAATATATCTAACTATGTGATGGGTGGCCAGCATGAGTGGTTGAAGCTCAAGCAGGGTGAGGAGGAGGATTGGTGTAGGAGGGCTTCGCAGCACAGAGTGTTGACACCCAAGCCGGCTGAGAAATGCCTTAGAAATCCTGATGGAAAGTCATTAACAACCAGGAATTCTGTCCCCAGCCAATTTATCAATCAAGTGAAGAAGAGAAAGTTATTTTTAGATACATAAGGTCTCAACATTTTTTTCCTCCATTCACTCTTTGTCACAAAGCTAAGGAGGGATGAGTTCCAGCAAATGAGGAGGCACAGCATAGAATATAGGAAACAAAAGATCCAACCCAGGTATAAGAAAAAAGGACCCTCCCCCTCCACCACGGTGTTGAAGGGAAAACTCAGGAGGAGAGAGCTGTAAAAAAACCCCCAAAAAACAGTACAGGTGAGAACAGGTCAGAAGCCTCTAATTTTTTTTCAAGAAGGTATTGACAAAATACCTGATGTGAATGGATGTCTTTGGAGGAGATTTAAAAACCAACAAAGAATTTGAAGTTAATGAAGTTATAAAGAACATTAAACACATAAAACAACAAAAATACTACTACTTCCAGAGAAATCAGGAAGTGAGCAAGAAAGGGAAGTAATTATACTTTACTCTATGACACAGTTGTGAACAGTGTTTGCATCATTATAATGTAAACAATGAATATTGATCCAACCAAAATGATTACATAACAATATTGGAAGGATAGGGAAATAGATGGCATGTGGTGGTGGTTGTTGGGATTGGGGGAGTTAAGATAGCTAATTCTTTATTATCTTTATGGTATGTCAAGAAATAATATTTTTTTGAAACATTAAGAAGTAGCTACACTGGAATGTTACTTAGAAATGTAAAGTTAAAATAACCCTATCAGTAACTAAAATATGAGTTGCTTTCAACTACTTATTAGCCCTTACCATTTCAGTTTGAGCTGATCTGACTTCCAGTGTCTAACACCTACCTGCGTTTCTTGCTTGAGTTTTATTCTGGTTTCCAGAGCCCATTTTGCCTGTACATTCTAAGCTGGGAAAATTTCACTCCTTGGATTGGAAAACTCAGGTGGTGGTAAGGGGAGGTTTTAAACCATTTCCCAGAGTTCTTCATCAGGATTAAGCTACAGTGGTCTGCAAAGGTCACTTTCTAGGTTAGACTTCATTTACTAGTTTCCTTCTCTGTACTATCTACTTCCTTAATTCCTCATCAATGTTTTGGGGATTACCTCCAAAATCAGTGACTTGCTCAAGTGATTGGTGCCAAATCTGCTTCAGGGAAATCCTATATTGAGATAGGATTATCTAAAAGAGATAAACGTGACTATTTCTGGGGAAAAAGAAGTGGGAGGAAGAACTGAATATCCTAACTATGAGCCTATTTGAACTTTTCCTGTAACACACCTATTCTAGTAGGAAATTGATGTCTGCTTGAATTGCTGAAAGCAATTATGAAAGTCAGTAGATGAACAAAATCCCCTTCACCTGCCTAGTAAGACTTTCAGGCTATTTCAGAGGTGGTAGGCTTATCCTTTGCTTTCAGTCCATATGAGAAAACTGCATGGAAGGTAAGTCTAGCATCCTGTGTTTCTCATAGCTATTGAATTCAAAGAAGTAACTATCTAGAGCAGGTGTGGGGAACCTTTTTTCTGCCAAGGGCCATTTAGATATTTATACCATCATTCTCAGGCCATACAAAATTATCAGCTTAAAAATTAGGCTGTTATATTTAGTCAAACATTTAATTAACTCACCCCTAATGCCTTGGTAGGGCCAGACCAAATGATTTAAGGGACCTTATATGGCTTGCAGGCTGGATGTTCCCCACCCCTGATCTAGAGGCACAAACTATTCAAACCATAGGTGTTTTTGTTATTGCTAGTTTGAAATACATAGCATTAGTTGGACTCCTTTCAAATTTCTTAGTTCCTTGAAGATGAAAAGCATTCTGGATGCCAAGTCTTCTCTGGAGCATTTCAAGATATGAAATTGTCGAGTATCCAGAATCTATATTGAATTTCTATGGAATGTAATCTCTCTCTCTCTCTCTCTCTCTCTCTCTCTCTCTCTCTCTCTCTCTCTCTCTCTCTTGATCACCTTGGTTGATACTACCTTCTACTTGTGTCAGATGTTTATCAGCAGAAAATTAATGGTGTGGGAATGTTGGGAAAAATAGTTATAGGTGTTCCTCAAAGCCCAATCCTGACACCCTGATAACTTTTTACAGACCTTCCTTATTTCATTTCAATTTATCAGTATCCATTGACTTTCACATACCTTCAACAGTTGTTTCCTTACAGTTTTTTGAAATCCCCACCAAACTAGAATCCCAGATTGCCAGTCAGTCCTCTCTAGGTTGTGACTTCATGAGACATATTCTGAACCCTGTTCTTCTAACACCAAATGAAATGCCCAAACCAACTCAGGCTCAGGGGTTGCCTGTCCTTCATGTCCAGGCAGAGCAGAAAACATCTACACAGTACTGCTGGCCACAGGTGAAGTCCTCCAAGAAAAAGAATAAATAAACTGAGGTTAGCAATCTATCTTTTAACTCCATGACACCTGTGGACTGAGAAATAATGAACCAGAAATACTATCTAAACCTCAGACTCGGTGACCACTGAGTATCAGTGGGCTATAGGGTTCCAGTTGCTTTTATCAGCAGTCATGATAAGTTTGTGTTGTTCCAGACACACTTCTTATTGCCATCCAAGTAACCAAAGGAACAAGTTATTACAGCAAAATAAACAGGCCCGTGAGGGGATCCCATAGGTGACTTTGGTCCCTAGGGAGCTCAGCTCCCCCAAGCAAGCCAGTAATGGAACCCTGGCAGCCATTTACTGTGAGAGGCATTTGAGTCAGCTCCATCCCTTCATGAAGACTACTCTTCCTTGGCTCTCTTATTTTTTGTCACCCCCTACGCTCCTCTGCTTCCAGCCAGCCTGGGCTTCCTGGTACACCTGTAGCCCAATCTTCATAAACTCCAAGACCCAAAGTTACCAGTAGAAAAATCAGTAGAGATGCTAAATAGTCAGCCCTGAATATTAGAAACTACTTTCTTCAAATTGGACAGTTTGCAGTTTGCAAGGTATTTCTGAAATCTCCTGTAGGCATCCACAAGGCCAAACCTAGGAGAGCATTTCCAACCCTCTCACAGAACAGACATATCCAAGGCCAAGAGACACCGCAACGCGTGAGTAATAAGGCTCATTTAATAATATTTTCCCAGTAAGGGATTGTTCTTTTCCCATAAGAGTGGAGCAAAAAAACTTTCTAGGTTCTGGCTAGTGTCTCTAAAATATCATATTTGAACATGCAGATATTAAAATTGTTGAAGCCTATAAAATATAGTATCAACTTCAGATTACTCATATTCCAGTTACATTGGTTGTAGATTATTTTTGCAGTCTGACTCTGCTACTTCCCTATCCTGTTCTAACCCCATCTTTGGGACATTTTCTAAGGCTCTGAAATTGAGCATATGTGATAATTTTTAAAAATTATTTTGGATTTTTACTTTGTCACTTTCCTTTGAAGTAAGGCAGCATGTTGCATTGGAAAGAATTCTTCTAGGGATATCAGACACCAGGGTTTTAGTACCAACTACCATTACCAGATGTGGAACTTTAGCTAAAACACTATGAACCTCCATTTTCTCAACTGTAAAATGGTTTTTAGACTAGATAATTTCTAAGGGTCTTCCTTCCTTCTTTAACATCTTGACAATATAGTTTCAGTATTTGTTGCCAAAACTGTTTTGAGTGGATCTGGGGCACTGCTAAAATCTTTTACAAAGTGCAATTAAGTACTATACCATAAGGACCCTTCAGAATTATCCCCAAACACAAACTGAATTAGGTGGAATGCCATATAAACTTGATTGAGTTGTAATTTTAGTACCAGTAGGATAGAGCACAACCTCCTTGGTGTTACACCCAAGGAGCTGAGCTGTGCCTCCAGGCTTATTTCTTAACAAATATCCCAAGTAAGGAACCTCTTGCCCCAGGCAAACCCAATAACCAGCAGCAAATCCCTGAACTTGACATGCACGGCACTGCCTTTAGTCATTCTTCTTTTTCTGCCAAGGATATACTTCCTCTTCACCCCCTTGTCTTCATGGAGAACTCAATGCATCCTTCAAGACCTGACCCCAAGGTTCTCTTCAACTGTAATTGTATCAAAGCCATATGTTAATGTATCATCAGCCGCATTAGCCATGTATTTGTTCTTGTTTCTCTCCTTCAGATTTCATCTCCTACTATTCTTTCTAGCCTTCTTTCCATTCTTTGACAAGTCTCAGAGCCAGAGGAGAGCCTTTCCTCTGGCTCTTCCCTTTGCCTAGAAATCCCTTCCCTGCCCCCATACCTGCTTTTTACACAACTGGCTCATTCATCATTCAATTCTCAGCTCAAATGTAATCTCTCCCGAGCAGCAGTCCTTCCTGTCCTAGATCTATGCAAACCACTCAGAAGAGTGACTGGCCATAGGAAGCACAATATACATATTAGTCATTAATATGAGTTGTTTCTGTCAGGTGGAGACAGGACACAACTGACAAATCCAAATTAAAGATGAATGTGATGGGGAAGGTTGTGTGAGACAGAAAAATGAGAGCTGTAGGACATTTGCTTTCAGGAGTTCAAAACAATATAGTTTATTAACTTTATATTTACATATTTATAATATACATATATGGGAAATCTAAAAGTGACTTAGAGTACCTCCTTTCTTTTATTGAATGTTATAAATTTTATTTCAAAATAGTTTAACAAACCTGATCTTACATTTTAATATTTTAAAATAAAATCCAATATATCAAAATCTTGAACACTTAAACAATTATGAAAACCATTATTCAAGTCAACAATTTTGTGTTTTGAGTTTCAGTGGGTAAACATGATATCATTTGTCTATGAAGAATTTACTTTGTTCCCTTCTGGCTTTTTCAAGGCTTTCAAAAGTAATCATTCCTTTTGGCAGCTGTAACTTATTTTTTTCTTTTTCCAATATGTTCTCAGCTTCACCTTAAATAAAGTACAGACATATACAAGGTGACAAAGGAGTATCAGCAGTTTGTGAGAAGACCTACTTGCTGTGTTCCTCAAATCTTACAGTTAAATATTTCACCCGCTATCCTCAGGAGAAGTGATCTCCCAAAGGAAATATAGTGATGAATCCTGAAGACTCACAGAAAGATAAATCAGATGCCATTTTATTTGACAGAAGACAACATTTTAACATGTAGAAGAGAAAGCATACCAAGTAATGTTTTTTTCCTTGAAGAAAAGTCAGGGTGCTAAAGATTAGTTGTGTTTGAAGGGGTTTGAGGTAGTCCCCTTCCTTTTGCCTTTTAATATATCATAAGTGATGTGAGAAAATAAAATTTACTGAAAATTCTAAATTTTTAGGAAAGCTAATCTTTGACCTGAAACTACTTGTAAATACCCCAAATAATATTAAATATTCTTTAGTCTGTATACCTACATACACACACATCTACACATTTCTATAAACAGTTCCTCTTTCAGATAACAGCTAGTAATTTGTTGGACCCATTAACATTTGCCAACTTTTAATGTTGAAGACTAATTAGAAAAATTAATTTAAAAATTGTGTCATAATACACATTGACATTTTATAAACTTTGGAAATGAAGGCAAATGTTTCCTTTAAGTTCTTGTCCTTTAGCACACAATTTATACTCCAAACCTAACAGACTAAAATTTTCAAATTATAAGAGTACTTCAACCATCTCCCAACACTTCTTTTCTCAGTCTCAAATAGTAAGTAAAGATCATTATAACTTGTATATAATTAGGCCGGCCACTGATGACAGACTAGATGTTTCCATGTGAGAATGTCTTGCTGGCATGTAGCAAATCTCAATATGTGTTTACAGAATGACTGATGATAAATTCAGTCAAACAGGGATTTTATATCTTGGGGTCATCATTAGTTAACAATGCTAAATGTGATAACCTAAAGTTTCTAATATGGTAAGTTTCCTGGTATATTCTAAAGATGTATTTCTTTTTACAAGAAATTTCCACAACATGCCCTGAAAGTATAAAATTCTGAATTTTGTAGACTCTGATGGACCTGTAATAAAATTACTTTAAAAATATACAGTCAAATTGTTTCCAGAAAGTAAACTTGCTCTGTGACTTCTAATGTCCATTATAAAACAGTGAGACATAGTTGGGCTTGGACTAATGAATCCTTAAGCAGATGAGTGATGTGAAACTGAGCTGGTTAATTTCTAGCTTCAAATGGGATTGTACCAAAAAAATTAATTTGTAGGTCAGCGTTTTAGTACTCAGAATACATTTTCCCATAGTAATAATGCTATAAATCAATTTCTAGGCCATTAGCAAAGAACTCTTTAGCCTACAATATAGCTGAACTGTGATATCAATAACACCTGACTACAAAGAACACTTTTACATAGTATCTATGAGGAAATATATTTCCATTTTCAAATTTTTTTTTTCAGAACATAGAATCCTCCATTTCCCCAGGCTTTGGAATGAGATGTTCTACTCCCTACTCCCAAGCCTGTACCTCCTCCTTTACCATATCAAAGCAGTACCCACAAAGCTTCAAGGATGGGCCCATAGCCCAGGAGAGAGCAGGATGGCAAAATGAAGGCTTGGGAAAAATCTGTTTCCAATGTTCTATGGGTTAAAGGCTCGAAAAGTGGGTACAAGAGGATACTCGTATGAGTGTAGTTCCCAGAGAAGTGGTATGAATTTGGGAGCAGGAATATCCTAGACCAGTGGTCGGCAAACTGCGGCTCGCAAGCCACATGCGGCTCTTTGGCCCCTTGAGTGTGGCTCTCCCCAAAATACTGACTTCTGCGCATGGGCCATGAAGTTTCAATCGCACTGTACGTGCGCGCCCGCACATGGTATTTTGTGGAAGAGCCACACTCAAGGGGCCAAAGAGCTGCATGTGGCTCGCGAGCCGCAGTTTGCTGACCACTGCCCTAGACTAATGGGAAACTATCTTCCTAGGACAGGAATGTCTTCTGACTGCAGTGCTATTTGCTAGGGCAGTGAGAGCCAAGGTTCTGTGAGAGGAGAGCAGCACAGTCTGGTGAATATTTAACAACCAGCTCTCTCCTTGGGGGGGGGGGGGGGGGGGCGTTTAAAATGTAAAGTTTATTAAGTATATATGTTTATTATAGATTTACTTATAGAAAATATATGTAGCACACAAGTTATAAATAATAAAACGTACAATACATTGTATCATAAATTCCATGTAGCAAATTGGTTCTTACAGAATGTTTTCATTGATTTTTGCTGAACCCTTGTAGTCACAGCTAACCTATAGTAGCAGTTGGTGAATGAATATAATTCCACTATGAATGATGGCTGGTGTTTTCTTTTACATTGATGAGTATGGCAAGTGAAACAATGACATATGTTGGAACTTTACTCATTTGAGAATGATTTGAACAACTTTGCTGAATCAGATAACGGTTTTTTAAATATTGGGAAAATATTTCCTCATTTTTTAAGCCATTCACAATGTAATGACTAGGGACACAACACACTTTTAAACATAATCTGCATTTTTTAAAATATATTTTATTGATCTTCCACAGGGAGGAAGGGAGAGGAAGAGGGAGCCAGAAACATCGACGAGAGAGAAACATCGATCAGCTGCCTCCTGCACACTCCCCACTGGGCACGTGCCTGCAACCAAGGTACATGCCCCTGACCGGAATCGAACCTGGGACCCTTGAGTCCACAGGCTGACGCTCCATCCACTGAGCCAAACTGGTCAGGGCCATAATCTGCATTATTAACATAGCCTTCATCACTATCTTAAGTCTTCTAGACCATGGGTTGGTAAACTTTCTTAAAGGTCCAGACAGTAAATATTTTAGGCTTGTGAGGCCTTTTGTTTCTGTTCCAATGAGGCATCTCTGTCATGGTAATGAAAAGCAGCCAAAGCCAACTCAGAAATGAATGGCATGTCAATGTTCCAATAAAACTTTATTTTCAAAAACAGGTGGCCAGCCCACAGGCCATAGTATACCAACTCCTGGTCTAAACAATAAACAATAACAACAACAAAATAAGTCAAGTCTTGATTTAACATTTGCAGATTTCCATGGTGTAAATACTTCCACCACAATCAACTTCAGGGTACCAATGCGATGTCACTAAAGTCAGAGTTGTATCTGTATTTTATTGTATTTGTATATTGTATCTGCATTTCTACCATACAGATACAATAGATATTCATAATTTAAGAGTATAGACATATGTAATCTAAATGTGTAGATTACAGTATAGTAATTAGCTGATCAGTTGAGTACTTTTTACCATTGTTTTTAATATAATTGAATGCTTATTTTTTGTAATTTATTTCATTGTAAGTTTACATAATCTAATTTTTAATAATTATTATATTTAAAAACCAGGGAGAGGGTCTTGTCAGAATCTTCCTAAGTCAAGGAATCATAAGAAAGGGATCCTTAACCAGATAATGAATCAGAAATAGAGTCTGGTTTATCAAACGCTTACCTTTCATTCTTTGTAGAAGGGTTCCATAGCCCAAGTCATACTGGTAGGTGAGGACAAAGCCTAATGGAATGATAGGGAAGAGGAAGGCTGGCTTCTTCCTTTTTATTGCTCTGGTTCAAGAACAAAGAAAAATAAATATCAAGAAATGATCGGTAAATAAATATCTTTATACTTGATGAAAAAAAAATTACCTGCTTTTTGAAAGAATGTCCTTTATTTCAAAAGTTACTTAATTCATTTGCATCTTCTTTGAAACTAGGATTTCCTTACCCATAACCCCTCACCAGATTCTACAGTTCTCCAGGGCAGGCAGGGTCTATGAATTCCTCATTTGTATTTGATGTTGAGGCTCAGATTACTCATTTTATATATAGTGAAGTGTTGATATCTACCATTTAAGGCTTGTGGAGATAAACTTGTAGAAGCCTCCTGTCTCGGTGCCAAGTTAGTTCTCTAACTTGTAAAATGGAGAAAAGAACAGAGGCAATCTAATAAACTAAAGGCAGAATTAACTATTGCTACCCTGTTTCTACAGAATTACCTCTGAGGATTAAGCTATAATGGATTACTTTGTTTACATGCACAGTATTTGGACCAAAGTCCTGTCTTGGCCAACTGAATAATAATACGATAATGGCAAAGACAAAATAAATAAATTATTTAAGAAAATTTTAAAGTAAATAACAAACATACCCAGCTGTTAAAGAGATGGCTGCAATGCCAAAAAATGTTCCAAAATATTTGAGGAATTCCCGAGACCAAGCAACTTGCATGGCCATTTGTCTTTCTCTCATTTCGTTCTGCATCATTAGCTGTCTTTCCAGCTGAAGATTAAAAAAAAAAAAAAAAAAAAAAAAAAAAAGAAAGTAAGAATACGCCCCTTTTGAACCTGAGCAGAGTAAATAATCTGCTTTTCCAGTGAATTTTCATTCTTCAATTGCTTTGATTCATCTTTTTTTTTTTTTTTTTTAATTCTCAATACCCTTTTACTAATGTCCCTCTGGACAGCTATCCCCAGCTCTTACTTTGTCAGTAAAATCATCCTGAAATATATACAGAGTAGATATGATATTCTTTTTCTATGTCTTGAGGTATTGAACACAGGTGGTTTGAAGCTTTTATCCAAGCCTAACATATATGGTCAGCATATTATATCACATGTGAGGAAAGATCTACATGTCTTTAAATGCAGATACATCTTACTGGCCTTTATTACAACTTGCACTGAAATGATTTTGCCTTCCAAATCCATCCCAACTCCAAATTAAAATTCATTTGGAGTATCAGGTTCACATCACACCATGATATAATGGTAGAGAGGTATTATTTAAAGACAAGACATCAATAGAGATTTTTTATTTGCCACAATTTTCTTGTTGCCTCAAGTCCACCTGTTTAGTCAGTGCCTTTCACTGCTTTAAAAAGCAGATACAGCTCAGAACACAGAAAGAGACTCAATTTCTGAATAGATTTTTAGAAAACACAAGAGTTGCAGCAATCTGAAAGCCCCAATCCATTATTTGGAGTCATATTCTTGAGAGAGAAAAGTTGTCATTTTTCATTCTAAAATCTTGGCACAGTGTATTATTAGCAAAGCATAGAAGATAGCAAGCATAGAATTCATGATGTAAACCATAGGGTGGAATATAATGTGACTATGTGACTCAGTTTTCCTTCCTCATATTCTTTCTACTGTTTGAAGAAACTGGGAGAGGAGAATGAGATTTTTGTTATAAAGATAGGGCTTGGTCTAGGTGGCATGGTTCAGTGGTTAAGCATTGACCTAAGAACTAGGAGGTCATGGTTCAATTCCTAGTCAGGGCACATGCCCAGGTTGTGGGCTCGATCCCCAGTAGCGGGCATGCAGGAGGCAGCTGGTCAATGATTCTCTCTCATCATTGATGTTTCTCTCTCTCCCTATCCCTTTCTCTCTGAAATCAATAAAAATATATTAATAATAATTACAAAAAAAGACAGGGCTTAGCTCCTTGGCCCCTCTTGAGGGTTTAAGTTCCAGGCATGTGATGGATCTGGGGTTTGGGGACTCCCACTGATCAAGAAACAAACATTTGTTTATCCCATTAGCACACATGTAGATTTTTCTTAATCTCCAGGTATCATTTCTTCTTCAGGCCCCAGGACCATTTCTTCTTTTTCATCATTATCAAATGCATCATTCCTGGTTAATTTCATCATAGGCAAATCTTGCACTGGAAGTAAACAGGTTCTTTAGGAGTTAAGATTTCAGCATTTTCACCTGGCCGAGGTAGTTTGAACATAAGGAAACTTCTTTTCATAGAGACAGAGAGTCATCGTTAGCTCTCCCGGATGGTCCCAGGCCTCTGTGTCCATTTTCTGTCTCCTCCTCTGTCACGCTGTTATTTTTCACTCTTAGCAATAAATCCTTCTCTAAGGACCAATCTCTCCTGGTTTCCCTTCTTTCTTTGTCTCTTCCTCGCGATCTCTCAATGATCTGTTGCTTTTGATTGTCTCTAGGGCAGTGGTCGGCAAACCGTGGCTCGCAAGCCACATGCGGCTCTTTGGCCCCTTGAGTGTGGCTCTTCCACAAAATACCACGTCCAGGCACGCACGTACAGTGTGATTGAAACTTCGTGGCCCATGTGCAGAAGTCGGTTTTCGGCCTGGGCGAGTCTATTTTGAAGAAGTGGTGTTAGAAGAAGTGGGGGTACGTTCGCTGAGGTTGACCCCTCAGATTGAGGACGTTTTTAGCAAAGGCCAGCTTAGGAGTACCCTAATAAAGTTAATAACAATGTACCTACCTATATAGTTTAAGTTTAAAAAATTTGGCTCTCAAAAGAAATTTCAATCGTTGTACTGTTGATATTTGGCTCTGTTGACTAATAATGAGTTTGCCGACCAATGGTCTAGGGGCAGTGAAAGAACAAACCTTTTTAGAACTGTATATAAAATAAAAGTACCTAGTTCCTAATGAGGACTGGGAAGCCGGGGACTCCTATGAATATGTTGCATACATTTTAGAACATGGCTTTGTTATAATTATTTGGTTCTTTTTCTTTAAGTATTTTTTTCTTGCTTTCTCATCATGTTCCAGACAAGAGGTTGTCAGTGATATGACTTTGGTCTAATGAGATGTCATTAAGTTAAAATGAAATGGAGAGTAATATTGTTTATACAATTTATAATAGCCAGAAAGTTAAAGTACTTACTTGCAAAAGAGAATTAAAACAAAAAGACAAAACTAAACACAACTGACTATAACTATGAGAATGTTCTTTATTTAGTTTCCCTTCTGTCTTCTTAGTGAGTTATGCTTTTCTGGTCCTACATTTCTGTATCTTTTCATGCAATCCTGAACACTAAATGTTTTTATTCAACAAAAAGTACTTTTTGTACTTCCATGTGGTTTTGTTACATTCAGAAATGTTCTGAATATAAAATAATTCCTCAAAAAATGCTTTAAAAGATGGAGGAATCCTAAGGAAGAAACTAGTAAGGGGGATTAAAGGCCATGTTGAGCAAAGGCCATTCCACCTGCTTGACAGGAATTTTTTTTTCTTATTTTTAAATTTGCTTGACAAACTGATTCTAAAATTTCCTGGGAGCAGAAAATATGCTACAATATGGATGAACCTCAAAAATATTATGCTAAGTAAAATAAACCAGACAAAAAAGACTACATATTTTATGATTCCATTTATGTCCAGAAAAGGCAAATTGTACAAAGATAGAAAATAGATTAGTGATTTCCTAGGTATAGGGCCAAGATCAAAGATATACAGTGGGGCCTTGACTTACGAGTTTAATTCGTTCCGTGATGGAGCTCATAACTCAAATTACTCATATGTCAAATCAACAGTGAACGAGTGAGACACGTGATGCTGGGCTGATGTTGTGGTGTTCACTGTGACGTTCGCTGCGCCAACTAGTGGTGGGGTATCTGAAGCTGGCTCATAACCCGAATTTTAGCTCGCAACTCAAAGCAAAAAATCGGCTGAGAGACGGCTCGTATCTCGAAAAACTCGTTAGTCGGGACACTCGTAAGTCAAGGCCCCACTGTACCGTAAATGAGCACAAAGGAATCTTTAGATATTCTAAAACTGGATTATGGTGGTGGTTGCACAACTCTATAAATGTACTAAGAATCATGGAATTTTACCCTTACAGTGGGTGGATTTTATTCTATGTAAAATATACCTCAACAAAAGTGTTTTAAAAACTAGAAGTGGGACAGAGTACCCTTTCAGCATCAGTCATAATAGGTAAATAACAGTATGTTTATTTTAAATCACTATGAAAAATAAGAACTATCTGCGGTATAGTTTCCTGACCATACAATTATTCCAGGTCTTTCGGGTCCACTTTCTATAATTGTTCAAAAACATCTGGACCATTAGGTAAGAAATAATTTTATTCAGGTGTAAAGACTTTATAACTTTATAACAAAACATTCCATCTTTATATTTATCAAAGAGAGAAGGAAAGACTGTTTAGCGTTATATATATTCCTTTTCATAAATAATTACTTTTAAGCTTCATAATCCTTATTTTTTCTATTCTCATAATAAAATTACACTACCAGAATTTTCTTTGCAGTGGTATGAGGTGGGGAGGAAACTGATTTTCCTCTGTAAATGTTTCTTTTTTCCCTTCAAGCTTCTCTAATCTTAATGCTAATATCACCCTCCATGGTTATTAGAAGTTACTGCCCTAAAGAGGTACAATCTACACCAAAGCAAAGTTTTGGTCAAGAGGGTGGGTTGAACTGATCTGTCTTCCTACAGGGGTGGGGAACCTTTTTTCTGCCAAGGGCCATTTGAATATTTATAACATCCTTCTCTTAGTATAATTGACTTAATATAAATTTATGTTACTGTGAAAAAAGCTCCCAGATTTATTGAATTTTGAGTCCTACCTGGAGTTGCCTTGGCAGAGCCAGACCAAAATGATTTGTGGCCCTTATATGGCCTGCAGGACAGATGTTACCCACTCCTGCTTTAAAACATTGCTCAAATGTCAACCCATCATCACTTTTGGAAAGTATTTTGGAGAAACCAAGATGGCGGCATAGGTAAACACCGGAAATTGCTGCCTCCCACAACAAATTAAAAAATACAACTAAAAGACAAAACGGACATCATCCAGAACCACAGGAATACTGGCTGAGTGGAAATTCTACAACTAGAAGGAAAGAGAAAAGCACACTGAGACTCAGAGGAGGTGCGGAAGTGTAGAGGTACGGAGGCGCATGCAGCAAGGGCTTGCAACTGAGGACGCGGCTGTCTTTTTGAATCGGGAGGGAGTCACAAGTTCCTCGCCCCCCCCCCCCCCCCGACTGCTCTGAACTCCAGTTCTGGGTGAGTCTCTGGGGACCTAGACTCATACGGGGAGAAACTGGACTGTCTGGCAGCGGGCAGAACTCGGAACTCGAGGGTGGCTTTCTCTCAAAGGTGCTTGCAGGGATTACCGGGACACTGAAACACGGGGCCTCTTAGGGCAGGACTGAGGATCAGCCATATCTGCTTGCTCCGGGCTGCTGATCCCCTGAGACCCCACCCCACCCAAGCTGTGCGCAGAGGCTTTTGCATATGAATGCCCTGGCCCTTTGCAATCTGAAAATTACCTAACAAACTGCAGCTGGGCCAGACAGACCCAGAACTTCCAAGAGAAGGCCCAAGGCCCCACAGCAGCTTGCATCGCTTCACAGTTGGGCCTCATTTGGGCACCTCCAAACCCCAAACAAGGAAGGGGATTCTGCAGATCTCTTCGTAGCTCCTGCTGGGTAGCTTCAGGCAGAGGCTAAATTAGCACCTCCTTAGATCCAAGAGCCAGTGTACCCAGTGGTCAGAGTGGGACCATCCAATTACAACTCCTCAGATCCATAAAGGACACACTCAGGGTGCAGTCTCAGTGAGCACCAAAGCCCCACTGAAGCAAGTCTTGCCCTATAAGGGTGTCTTCAGCACAGAAGTTCTCCCACCATAGACACAGCTGATTCTCACAGCCAATTGGCCTGAAGGTCAATTCCTTCCAGTGATACCTACAACAATCAAGGCTTAATTACAACAAGACTGTGCACAAAGCCCACAAAGGGGTGCACCAAGAGTGTCCCTCAGGTAATTGGGGAGGCTGAGCCACTGGGCCCTATAGGACACCTAGCACACAAAGCCACTCTACCAACACAGGGAAGCATAAAAAATACGGAGACAAATAAACAGGTCACAAATGACAGAAATGGAGGAAAGCAAAGGACTGGATATAGAGTTCAAAACCACACTTTTAAGGTTTTTCAAGAACTTTCTAGAAACCGCTGACAAATTTAGTAAGACCCTCAAAAAGTCTGGTGAGACCGCCGATAAATGTAGTGAGGCCCTCAAGAAATCTAGTGAGACCCTCAAGGTTATGAAAAAGGACCAACTAGAAATTAAGCATACACTGACTGAAATAAAGGATATTATGCAGAGTTCCAACAGCAGACTAGAGGATCGCAAGAATCAAGTCAAAAGATTTGAAATACGAAGAAGCAAAAAACACCCAACCAGAAAAGCAAAATGAAAAAAGAATCATAAATACGAAGATAGTGTAAGGAGCCTCTGGGACAGCTTCAAGCACACCAACATCCGAATTATAGGGGTGCTGGAAGAAGAGAGAGAGCAAGATATTGAAAACCTATTTGAAGAAATAATGACAGAAAACTTCCCCTACCTGGTGAAAGAAATAGACATACAAGTCCAGGAAGTGCAGAGAAACCCAAACAAAAGGAATCCAAAGAGGACCACACCAAGATACATCATAATTAAAATGCCAAGAGCAAAAGACAGAGAGAATCTTAAAAGCAGCAAGAGAAAGACAGTCAATTACCTACAAGGGAGTACCCATACGACTGTCAGCTGATTTCTCAACAGAAACTTTGCAGGCCAGAAGGGAGTGGCAAGAAATATTCAAAGTGATGAATGCCAAAGAACCTACAACCAAGATTACTTTATCCAGCAAAGCTATCCTTCAGAACTGAAGGTCAGATAAAGAGCTTCACAGATAAGGAAAAGCTAAAGGAGTTCATCACCACCAAACCAGTATTATATGAAATGCTGAAAGGTATCATTTAAGAAGAGGAAGAAGAAGAAAAAGGTAAAGATACAAATTATGAACAACAATTACACATCTATCAACAAGTGAATCTAAACAAGTAAATAAATAATCTGATGAACAGAATGAACTGGTGATTATAATAGAATCAGGGGCATAGAAAGGGAGTGGACTGACTATTCTTGTGGGGGAAAGGGGTGTGGGGGATGCGGGAAGAGACTGGACAAAAGTCGTGCACCTATGGATGAGGACAGTGTGGGGGTGGTGAGGGCGGAGGGTGGGGTGGGAACTGGATGGAGGGGAGCAATGGGGGGGAAAAAAGAGGAAAAACTGTAATAATCTGAACAATAAAGATTTAATTTTAAAAAAAGAGATCCAGAGACAGAGAAGCATCAAATAGACTGTCAAACTTCAGAGGGAAGGCGGGGGGCGGGGCGGAGGCGGGGGCAGAGGTAAGAGATCAACCAAAGGACTTGTATGCATGCATATAAGCATAACCAATGGACACAGACACTAGGGGAGTAAGGGCATGTGCTGGGGGGAGGATGGGCAGGGGATGTGGCCGGGGAGAGGTCAATGGGGGGAAAAGGAAACATATGTAATACTTTAAACAATAAAGAATTTAAGAAATAAATAAATAAAAATAAAAATAAAGTATTTTGGGAGCTCAGCTTGGATGGTTATTAATCTGTAGATATTTTTTATTTAGAAGAAAATACATTTATACAGTAGCTAAAATCAGAACCTAGTTAACATCAAAAACTTAATCTAGTGATATAAAGATTGTTACATATTAAGAAGAATTCCTATGGCAGGTCATCTCCAATTCTAATTAATTTTAGCCAAGCATTTAACTTAGAAATTTCTTATTTAAACCTGATTTCAGTATAAAAGCCAAAGTAGATTATGGAAAGAATTCATCATTTATCCATTTCTGGGAAATAATAATTCCACTATCCATGTTCATATGTGATTTCAAAAATAAAATATCATCTCATTATTATAAGGAAATAACCATTAATTTCTGAAATGGAAAAATAGTTATTTTTACATTCTGTCTTGTTCTGACTTGTATGAGTCTAAGACTTCTACAGAAAGATAAGTCTGACCCAATCATAACCAATAAATTTTAGATTTGTTGCTGTTTAATTCCTATAGTGACATTCATTCTTCCTTCACTATAATCCTATATAATAAAGAGCTAATATGCTAATTAGATCAAATGGCAGAACGACCATCCGGATGAAGCTGGGGCTGTGAGGGCTAAGCCCCTTGCATGAATTTTGTGCATCGCGCCTCTAGTGCTAAATAAAAACCCAAACTGAATTGCCACAAATAGGGAAAAGTCAAACTGAGAAACATAAATGTAGTTATGTTTTATGTAATTAAATGGAATGACATACATTGAGAAACTTAAATGTAATTAAGTTTTATGTCAAAATTTTCTTTTATAATCCTGATTTTTTTCTTAATAAGAAAGAGGTACATTTTAAAAAAATATTTTTTATTGATTTTTTTAGAGGGAAGGGAGAGGGACAGAGTCAGAAACATCGATGACAGAGAAACATCGATCAGCTGCCTCCTGCACACACCCTACTGGGGATGTGCCCGCAACCATGGTACATGCCCTTGACCAGAATCGAACCTAGGACCCTTCAGTCGGCAGGCCGATGCTCTTTCCACTGAGTCAAACCGGTTAGGGCAAGGGGTACATTTTTTATTATGGGCTGTCTATTCACACTGGCTTCTTGTGCTGGAAACTAAAGACTAATTTGATAGTACTGACAAGCAAGCTAAGATATGAAGTATTAAAAACAATAGTGGCTCAGTTTCAGCCCTTGTTGGGCAGGGGTTGAAAAGAGAGCATGATGGAAAGGGGAAAGTGCGAGCATTCATGAATGACAGAAACTAGCATCATTGACAGTCTGGAAGAAGATAGCACTCCCTATTAAATCAAACAAAATGAATTTCCGGTGAATCAAAGCCCTAAATGTACCAAATGAAATAAATTTATAATTAAAATTTGGAAATTGCTTATATAAGCTTAGGAAGGCAAAGGCCTTTTCAAGGAAAAGAGGACACATGAAGGAAAAGATGAACACATTTTATACATTAATAATTAAATATTAGCCCAGCCAGTCTGGCGCAGTGGTTGAGTATTGACTAAGGCACTAGGTGATCATGGTTCAATTCCTGGTCAGGGCACATGCTCGGGTTTCGGGCGTGCAGGAGGCAGCCAATCAATGATTCTCTCATCATTGATGTTTCTATCTCTCTCTCTCCCCTTCCCTGAAATCAGTAATAAAAATATATATATTTTTAAAGACTGGGAGAGCCCTAACCGGTTTGGCTCATCGATGTTTCTCTCTATCCCTCTCCCTTCCTCTCTGTAAAAATCAATAAAATATATTTAAAAAAAATAAATAAATAAATTAAATACTGGGAGAAATTTTAAGTAAGGTTGTGTTGGGGCCATAGCTGTATGGTAGTTTTTTTGCTTTAGTTTTTATTGTTGAAATTATTACATATAGTATTACACGTTTCCTCCCCCCCCCCCCCATTGACCTCCCCCCAGGCACCCCCACCCCACGCACATGCCCTCACCCTCCTAGTGTCTGTGTCCATTGGTTATGCTTATATGCATGCATACAAGTCCTTTGGTTGATCCATTACCTCCTCCCAAGCCCTCCCCTGTCTTCCCACTGAAGTTTGACAGTCTGTTTGCTTCTCTGTCTCTGGATCTATTTTTGTTCATCAGTTTATGATGTTCTTTATATTCCACAAATGAGTGAGATCATGTGATATTTATCTTTCTCTGACTGGCTTATTTTGCTTAGCCTAATGCTCTCCAGGTCCATCCATGATGTTGTGAATGGTAAGAGTTCTTTCTTTTTCACAACAGTGTAGTATTCCATTGTGTGTGGTAGTTTTTTCTTCCTTCTAAACATATTTAAGTTTTTTGTTTATGAGTTCTTTCATTAATTTTATAAACAAAACTGGAGGCCCGGTGCATGAAAATTCATGCACTGGAGGGGGGATCCCTCAGCCTGGCCTGCCCCCTCTCACAGTATGGGAGCCCTCAGGGGCAGGAGGCGACCCGGTGATCAGGGGAAGGCGACGCCCCATCACACCTCTGCTGCTGCCATTGCTGGCAGTGCAAGCCTCGGCTTGCCCTGGTTACCTGAGCCTCGGGCGGCCCTGAGCAGCTGGACAGCAGCCATCCAAGGCTTGCCTGCACCTTGGGCCGGCCCTGGGCGGCTGGGGGTCTGAGGGGACTGAGGACTCTGGAGATAGGCGTGCAGAGCCGCCCCGGCGCCTGGGGACTGGGCGCTGCCATCTTGTGGCTGTGGGCGCCGCCATCTTTGCGATGGCATGAGGGTCAATTAGCATATTTCCTCTTTATCAGATAGGATTCTATATTAAAAATATAAACGTGTTAGTAGAGATTACTGGATAATGAGATTATAGACTATTCATTTTTTAGTTTTATAGTTATCTACATAAAAATAAACTAGTAACATTTTTAAAAAGAATAAATCTATAATGGTGCCTGGACAACAAGAAAGGATGCCATCAGCAAGTCAGAAATTTTGAGGAATTTCTGAGAGAGAGAAAGCAGATGAGATCAGAATGATGGTAAAACCAGAGTAGAAGAAGCTACAACCTAAAACAGTCTCAGGGGAGGACCCTCTGTCTATAAAAATGCTGGAGAGTCTTAATGAAACAACTATCTATGTGACATAAATAGTACCCTCACCCCTCCAACATATAGAGAGAGTTGGTGGTGTTTTTTCCTAGCCAAATCTTCTCCAAAGTTGAAAATCTCCTATTCTACTGGATTGGGTAAGAGAAAAGAGGTGATATTAAAGCAATACTGGACTTCAATGATAGACAGACAAGGAAGAAAGAAAAAAGGGAAGGCAGTTTACTCATTTCTGAGTATGACACCATGTTCAATCCCCAAATAAATCTTTGTTCTTTGATAATTGTGGGGTTCTTAAGCCTGCCCCTTGCTCAGTCTTGTGTTAGCACACGTTGCCCACAGACTGCGGAGAAATCCATGCCAGTTACTTACATTAAGCAACCTACTTCTTCATATATATATATATGTACAGGCAACCAAGGGCTACTAGAACACAATCAAGGTACATATAGAGAACAATTGGAATGGGGAATAAGAGAGATAATATGGGACAGAAAATGATATAGTGATTAGAACCCTTAATCCCAATACCTGGATATGTCTTAGAATGGAAAAATCCTATATAATAAAGAGCTAATATGCTAATTAGACCAAACAGTCAAAAGACCTTCTGGATAACCATCCGGACAACCATCTGTACAAAGCCGGGGCTGCGAGGGCTGAGGCAGCCGGGGCTGTGCGGGCCAAGCCCCTTGCACGAGTTTCGTGCACTGAGACTCTAGTATTAAATAAAGAGGAAGGAAAATACTTTTGCCTTCTGGGCAGTCTGTACCAGGAGACATTTATATCACTGTTGGTCTTAATGTAACAATTGGAAGCCAGTGTTGATAGTTCTAAAGCTACAAGGATGGAAACAATTTGTCTCACCAAAATTAGGACCTTTGTTTTATAGTAAGTTGAAGGATCATGGAATGATTTTCATTCTTTTTTTTCCCCCACATGTATCATGTGGAACATTTTTATTCCTAATTTATATTTTGCAAGATAGTTGACAGTGTATAGAGAAAGACGTCTTAGGTGTTGTTTTGTATTATAATTTATTTACAAAATTTCACCACATAATAGTAACTACCTTTTAAAAAAATCAGCACTGGTCCTATCAAAGTCTTTAGGATAAATTGTTAACCTTACAAAAGTCACCTTAGTACCACTGTTCCCAGGCATATTATTGTTAATTAAAATCTGATTCCAAAGCCCACCTGTAGTTTCTAGTTCTGATTATGCAGTCATTTTGAGGTATAATCTAACTAGAAAGACAGGAAACAGTGGAGGACCCAAGCGGTCCTATCAACCTCTATCAAAAGTGTGCATTAGTGCCCTCGACAGTTTGACCCGCAGACTGAAGGGTCCCAGGTTTGATTCGGTTGCAGGGCACATACCTTGGTTTCAGGCTTGATCCCTGGCCCAGGTGAGGGCATATATAGGAGGCAACTAATCAATGTGTCTCTCTCACATCACTCTTCTAACTGTACCACTATTTATTTATAATGGGACCACTTGGTCACCCCATTATGCTAAAATATGGTTCTTTTGGAAAAAAACAAGGCATTCTCTAGACCAGCGAGGCTGGTCAAGAGGGTGAATAAAAAATGACTTTCAGTAATAAAAAGTGATTTCATTTCTTTGAAATTTTTCCTTCTCCTTTTCTGCACTCCTTATCTGTTTCTGATTTTGAAGGCCTTGACGATTTTGTCTTTTTCTTAATCTCAGCATCAGTTTCCAAAGCGTCTTGTTCTTTCTTATCAGATTGAGAATCATCTTCATTTATCTCGGTTGAGCTCAGAATCCAGTGCTAGACCTGTACTTGCCTGCAGTGAATAGGAGTAAGGTGTAAGCTTTTCCTTAGTGCATGCTCTCGCTCTTGTAAAGGCTGCTTTCACCTTGGGATGTTGGAGAAGGAACTAGATTTTCCATCCTCCTGCTAATTTCCATGATATTCTTAACGTCTTTTTTCATAATATACATCCATAAGAGCAACAACATCCTGTACTCCTACCCCTTTTGAGATCAAGGGCTGAACAAATGTGTGACAGATCATCTACCAGTATATGCATAGTCCTTTAGCTGGAGTAAGTTCTGAGACTCTTGAACAATACATTTGTGTAGACAAGTGCTTACTCAACCAGCTTGGGAAGGTGAGAAACTGAATTCCTCCAGTCCTCATTGCCTGGACTCATTGTCATACTTTGAGCTTACCGAATGGGGTGCTCTCGAATAAATGCCTTCGATGCTATTATTCAATGGCTCAGCAACAGTCTCTCTCAAATTGTTCTTACTGTATCACTTGCATTCAGTTCCATGTTGCCAACACCTGGAAGGCCTGAGAGCAATGCTGCTTTAAAACTAGAGCTATCGTCTTTGCCGACAAATTTACTAAACTTTGAGTGTTTATCTTCAGATGGACTCTTGTGCCAGTTTTGGAGGCAGCCCAGGAGCTTATTGGCACAGATCTGGTCGCCTTGCTGTCCAATTATGGTCTTGAGTGAGGTTGGCTTATATTTATTCACCCAGAGCAAATTTTCCACTTTGTCTCCACTGCTGTCATTGGCTAAATTCCTAGCTTGGCTAACACCATTTGTCTCCTCAGTGGCCTGCTCCTTGAAGTCCAGGCCTCTCCAAAACACACTTGTTTTCTTTTTTCCTGACTTTATAGAGCTGTTCCTTTTAGGAGTCACTTTTATCTTTTTGGATTCTGATTCCTTCTTAGTTGGACTAATTTTTTTCCTTGGTCATTTTTGGGGGAGTGTGCTCTGCAACTTGTACTTTTCTCTGTTCATCTCAGCTTCAACTATTTCATATTTGGACTTCTTGCCTGGCAGTTTGAATCAGATCTAATATGCCATCCTTATCAATAATTTTTGTTCCCAAGGTTGTTCCCAAGGTTCCCAAGGATAGTGGACTGTCCACTATCATGACCCATGACAAGGCAGTTAGTTTTCTTGCTGACATTTCCGGTTACTTTTTGCTCCATAATGTTCCATTAGGGAGTTGGCTTCATCTTTTTTTTTTTTTTTAATATTTTTTTATTGATTTCAGAGAGGAAGGGAGAGATAGAAACATCATTGATGAGAGAGTATCATTTGATAATCGGCTGCCTCCTGCATGCCCCCTACTAGGGATCAAGCCCGCAACCAGAGCATGTGCCCTTGACCAGAAACGAACCCAGGACCTTCCAGTCTGCAGTCCAATGCTCTATTGACTGAGCCAAACCAGCTAGGGCTGGCTTCATCTTTTTTAATGGACTCCAGCACACCAGTGATTATAAATACAGTATAAGCAATTTTCAGCTCCCTTTAGTAATTCTTTAGAGCACAGATCTTTGGTACTTTCTTGATTTATGTTAGTTTGATAAACATGATAATTAGTGCATCTCTTTTCAGAATCTTCAGGAGATTATTTTTTTGCTAGAGAACATTTGGTTTTCTTAGGAGTTTCTGTCTCAATTCAATGGCACTTTCTTTTCTTTTTGAGGTGATAGGTTCTGTTCCTTTACAATGGTTCTCAACCTTCTGGCCCTTTAAATACAGTTCCTCATGTTGTGACCCAACCATAAAATTATTTTCGTTGCTACTTCATAACTGTAATTTTGCTACTGTTATGACTCGTAATGTAAATTTCTGATATGCAGGATGGTCTTAGGCGACCCCTGTGAAAGGGTCGGTCGACCGCCAAAGGGGTCGCGACCCACAGGTTGAGAACCACTGCTTTAGAATATCTAACTTCCTTCTTTATCCCCCCCACTCCCAAAAGCTTGGAACTATCATAGGGGAAAGTAGTTTCTTCTATTTTGTGAGTTGATTGGAATGTTGCTGAGATTCTTTTGAACTTTTTCATATTTAGTTTGCTTCTTAAAACTGCAGTTCTTTCATCAGGAAATAGGTCTGTTTTTACTTTATGATGATATTTATGTTTCTCTGCTTTATTTAAATTGTCTTGTATAGATGAAACTGTTACTCTCTTTGGGGTCTTTTCAAGCCTTTTTCTTTTTTTAAGACTTTCTGTTGTTATAGTTCTTCATCCAACATGGCTAATGTTCTGGAAAACTCTTCATCTTCATGGAGTTGTCTTCCCAGCTCTGCATTTTCATCAAGTTGTAATTGTTTGGTAGTGACTTCATCATTTAATCTGGAATCTGCATTTTGTGAAAGCTCTTTTCTTTTACTTGCCACCCTCTTCTAATTGGATCTTTGGACACTTTCATTTCCAAAATAATCAAGCACTGATGTGGGGGTAAGTTTTATTGGTGATAAAGGCATATTCTTGGTGTTAGTGTTTTCTTCATTCTTTTTCATGTTTGATGCCCCAAGATAATTATTTGTAGATCCTCCATTCTTTTTTGATTTAGAGGCTGCATTCTTAATATCAAGTCATCTGTTTCTGAAATGTTTTAGGATCCTGCCATAGAATTTTACCAGATTTAAGAGATAATGGCAATTTTTCTGGTTGTGTTTTGGCATTTTTTTTACCTTCATTGTCTCCTTTGATTCTGAATCTGAATCATAGATGATCCTCTTTTTCTTGTTTGGTTGCTTCTGGTTAGCGTCATTTTCTTTACAAGAACTATTTACCTGACTTCCTTTATTTCTTTTTTGGCTTTCAGTTTCTTCAGCAGATTTTGTTTTCTCATTCTTCTTTACTGTTTCACTTGCAGGTTTCTTTCCACTTGGTATAATCCCAAAGAATTTCTAAATATCCTTAGTATGTTATGGACTCCAGTGTTTCTTGAGGTCCCAGAAGCTAATGTCAAAACTGTGCATCCAGCCCTGTGCTGCTCGCTGGCTTAAGTGACTTCCAGGTTGCTCACTTCCAAGCCGCTTCACGCAAGGCCTCCTGGGAACTGCCATGATTCTCATCCTTAAAGTTGTAAAGTTTGAAGTAATTCATGCTTTATAGTAAGAATAAAGGCATAAATAAGACTATTATCCTACTAAAGAGAATTAAAAAAAAATAGTTTTAACCAAAAGTTTAAAATTTAATTCCATTTTTTATATTCTTTATGGAGTAAAGTTCTACGATGGAAGCAAATATTTTATTGCTAAATATGTAGATGAGGGCTCCAAAACAAAATGTGGGCTTCCTATAGTGGCAACAGGTGATCCAACTTATCAGGAAATGAGTCCAGGTACTTTCTTCCAGAAAGGATGAAGTAACCCATCTTGCAATTTGCTCCATTTTGCACATGGCTTTCTCCTCACTTTACTCAGGCCTCTGCCCATATATGTCTTCTTTAGAGACAGCCCTTTCCTGACCCCACATCCAGCCTTAGTGTTCATCATACTGCTTATCTCAACTGAACATATTTCCCTTGTGTGTTGTCTGTCATCTCCATTAAAATGTACACTCTATATGATCAGTGACCAAGTTCAATTTCATATCTGTGTCACCTAGGGTAGGTGTTCAATTAACATTTGTTGAATAAAGAATAAGTGAATACACAAGGAAAGCATGAAGTAATGGTGTGTAGGAGGCTTGCAGAGATTTGGCAAAACAAGTCCACAGTGGCTGGGGAAGTGCAGTGTCTGCAGACAGTTGTCCAAAGTGCTTCCCTGGGTTCACTGAATTAATGGGGAAGGCTGTCCTCCAGAAATGCTTTGCGAAGACTACTGCCCAGTCATGGAACTTTAGCTTGCCAGAGAACTGCCCTCCCCCAGAGTAATAAGCACTTAATCACAAAAGAGATGTTGATACTGAACTGTCTAAAAGGACTACATCAATGATCCAAGGGGAAAAGTTAATTCTGTTAAGTCATGAAAGTGGCACAGAGCATCCACTGGAAGAAGGAAAAGTGAGAAAAGCGAGCACTGATTCCCCTTGGTGAAGTCTACAAGACAACAATTTGATTTTGAAGTGGTTACTACTTAGATATTTTAACTTTTCAGTTTGATAAAGCTATAAACATGGTGGCATTTTTTTCGCACTGTTCTCCACTCCATGATAGAAAGTGAGGGTCGTAAAGCAAATAGGTGTGCCTTTGGGATCCTTTCCCTGGACAGGTTCACATCTAAAGTACCTCCTTTTGCATTATAAATTTTAGGCAAAATTATGTCCTATAAATATATAAATATTTATTTAAACTTACTAGAGAGAGAGATATAGAGAGTACATGTGAGCACACCAAATCGTATGGTGTGCAATGGCAGTAGCTTTTTGTTGAAAGAAATACATAAAATAGACAAAAACCCCTGTCATTTGCATTTTACTATATATCTCTTATTTCTGAACATTACTCATTCTTCCCTTTTATCTATCATAACAAGCAGATTTTTTTTCTTCATAGTTGTGTGCTTTGGGTTTCTAGTTCTTGAAAATGACAGTTCTTGCAAATGAAAGTTGTAATTGATATATTTATTAAAGGGGCATAGCAACAAAGTGTTACTCAGAAGGGAATTAACTTTAGCAGTATTTTAAAAAAATATAACCTAATAGAACTCCCTTTGTCTTCAACTTCCCAAAGTCTTTATTCAAATGTTTAAATACTAAAAATATGAAGAAAATATTTAATTAAAATATATATATTCCTAATCACCTCTTGTAGTAATATTGATTTTTTTATTACAATATGTGCAAAAAACTAACAACAACTTTTTACCAAAGTCTGTGGGCAGATTAGCAGTTGCTAATGTTAAGGTACTGTGTCTACAGCTGTAGCCCTCACTGTGCTTTTGTTTGTTTGTTTGTACATATTTTAAAGATATATATATAATTGCAGAAAATTTTTCAAAAGAGGAAAATTGCCTATAATCTCCCATTCTAATATAATAACTTAAACTCTGAAGTCTTGATGTTCAGATTTTCCTCAAAATAAATAGGGCTTCAAATTAATATTGTTCATTTTGGATACATAACAGAAAATAAATATTTTACACTATATAATTTGGCATCTAAGCCATGTACAAGGATTTAAAAACCAAATGAATGTAACAAAAATTCATAACAAAATAAACATAACAAAAATTCAAATCCTAAGTTATATAATTATATTATTAGTGTAATAAATCCAAAATTTAATGGCTCACATATTTCTTTAATTTACCATCAGTAAATGTACTTAAACAAAACCTAACCATGAACTTAAAATTAACATCATTAATTTATCAAACAGATTCAAAGAGAACACAAAATTTTTCTTTACTGAAAATGATCCAACCATTTCTTCTTCCAAGAAAAGCACTATGTGAAATAATGTAAACCATTTCAGAACATGTAAATATTATACTACTACTCAACTCTGTGTCTCTGTGTTGTCATCTTTAGGCTGTGGGTCTGACAGGCTTATTGGTCCCTTGGTTCCATTACCAGGATTGATTATTTAAAAGGAGAAGAAAGTAGATAAATGGGAAAGAAGGGAACACTTATTGAGCATCATCTCTGCCATACAAGCTAGTACTTGGGTATCCTTCACCCCACCTTAGATAATGAAGTTGAGACTCAGAGAGCCTACATCAGTGGTTCCCAAACTTATTTGGCCTACTGCCCCCTTTCCAGAAAAAAATATTAGCGCCCCCTGGAAATTAATTTTTTTTTAATTTTAATAGCAATTAAACAGAAAGATATATGTATTAATGTTTCTACCTTTTTCATAAAATATAGTAAAGAAAGGTGTAAATTAGAAACATTGAAGTTTGAAATTATGAAACTATTTATTGAACTCAGAATAGAAAGGTAATACAAAAAAAAGTTAAAACAAATGCACCTGTGGCCATCACCGCCCCCCCCCCCCCCCAATCGCTGCAGCGCCCACCAGGGGGGCGGTAGCGCCCACTTTGGGAATCACTGGCCTACATCATTTATTCAAGGTTATATAACCAGTAAGTGATGGAGCCAGGGTTGGCCTCAGGTGTATCTAACTCCAGTGCCTGTGAATTTCTCATTGCAACAAGGAGAGTGAAACCATAGTCCTTGGCAGCCGTGTCCTGGCCATAAATCCATCTGGTAACAGGCAATGGCCATTTTCCCTTCTAGATTTTCCATTGTGTTATGCCAACCTGCCTGGAAATTCTGCTATTCTTTCTCTTCCTCCTCTTCAGTCTCACATATTTCAGAGTAAGAATGTCCCTTCATCATATGCACTGCTAATATAGTCCACTGCCAGGTACACAAGAAATTCAACTGCAAGAATATTTTTATAATCATTTATAGGAAAAATTAAAATTTTTCTTTTACCACACATAGTAAAACTTTTGCTTAGTCTGTAATTCATGTATAAACTCTTGGAAGACATAAAATAGATTAAACAAATGGAAAAACATCTCCTGTTCTTGGATAGGATGACATAACAGTTCTTCCTAAATAAATTTATACATGCATGGAATCCCAATTTTTAAAAAATCAATAAACTATGTTCTAGAGCTGGACAAGTTGAACTAAAGTTTCTATGAAAAGGTAAACATAATAAACAATGAAAAAATAAATTGCAATTGTATAAACTAGATTAATTAGGCATCAAAACATACTAAAAAGCATCTCTAATTATAGTGTGATACTGGTATATGAATAGACATACTGGCCAGTTGAATAGCATGTCCAGAGACAAACCCAAGTACATATAGACCCTTAATAAAGGTGACATCTCAAATCACTGGAGGAAAAGATGGTTTTTTTAATAAATGTAGACATGAGATAGTCGTTTGGGAAAAGATAAAATTACATCCATATCTTACACTGTATATGAGAACAAATTTCAAATGGATTAGAGATCTAAATGTAAATAAATGAAGCTATAAAAGTACCATAGGGAGACAAGGTGACTACTTCTGTAACTGGTATAGGAAAACATTTTCTAAATAAAGACTTAAAATGCAGAGGCAATAAAATAAAGGATTGTTAATTTGAACACATAAAAATTAAAATATTTTTCATGCAAAAACATCCCAATATAGCCCAGACCCGGGGCTCAGTGTTTGAGCATCAGCCTATGAACCAGGAGGTCATGGTTCAATTCCCAGTCAAGGCACATGCCCAAATTCCGAGCTTGATCCCCAGTATGGGGTGTGCAGGAGGCAGCCAATCAATTATTTTCTCTCATCATCGATGTTTTTTTCTCTCTCTCCCTATCCCTTCCTCTCTGAAATCAATAAAATATATTAAAACACACACACACCAAAAAAAATAAAATAAAATTCCCACCATAAACAAAATCAAAGACAAATAACAATGTGGAAGAAAAAATGGCAATATATTTCCACGAGAGGTCAAATTCATAATGTGTAAAGAAGTCTTAAAAATTGAGGGACAGGGGACAAAAAAAAAGAAGAGACAATTCACAAAAATAAGATATATAAAAGGCCCTCAAACCTGCACAAATGTTCAAGTTTACTCATATTAAATGAATGCAAATTAAAACAAGACTAAGATATCATTTTCTTGCCTGTCACTGTGGCAAAAATTAAAAAGCAACACCACAAATTCTGTTGGTGAGACTAAACGAAACTACCGAGGCACCCGCCTTTGACCCAGTAATCCCACTTCTGGAAATCAACCCTGAAGATATACCTCCAACAGTACAAAAATGTGAAAGCACAAGGTTATTTATTATAACACTGTTTATAATAGCAAATATTGGAAATCATAAGTACCTGTGGTAGGTAGAATAATACCTCCAACCCACCAAAGAAGTCTGTGCCTTGAATCTGTGGGGTTTTACCTTACATGGCAAAAAAGGGAGTTTGCAGATGTGGTTAATGAAAGGATTTTGAGATGGGGAGATTATACGGGATTATTGAGATGGGCCCAATGCAACCATAAGGGTTCTTAAGTGAAGGATGAAGGCAAGAGAGTCAGAGTTGGAGACACATGAAGATGCCAAGCTGCTGGCTTAGGGAGGAAGGGAACACGAGCCAAGGAATTCAGGGGGCCTCTAGAAAAAGCTTCTCACTGTCTGAGAAAGAATTGTAAATAAAGAAGGGTAAAAGCTCCATTAAAATGTCATTCTGGATTGGAATCAGAGGTATCAGTATGAATTTATGATTTATTATTCAGGGTGGGGCAAAAATAGATTTATAGTTGTGAATAAATCCAACCACAGTTTATTCCTGAGTTATTTATTAGTTATTGTATTATTTTCCATATGAACAACTGTAAACTGGCTTTTTACCCACTCTATACTTACAGACAGGTGTAGAAATAGGTATGAGTGTATGCATATGCATGGGTTGGTATATGTGCATGTCCTTGATGAGAGGACCAAGGAACTATGGCCATAGCAATAAGCCCACCTACAGCCCTGATCTTGACTTCTAAATACCATTCTCTAACAAAAGGAACCAGACAGTTAATTCCCGGCTGGCTGCAGGGGCAATAGATGTGGAATATCTTATGATTCCAGTAAATAAAGGAACTATCCTAGAAAACAAGCATCTATCAAAAGGATATAGGAGCCAACTGGAAGAAGTTCCCAATAGCCAAAACAATTTAAGCCATAAAATAAATAATGATGGTACTACATTATAACCCACAACATAAAATGTCCATGAGACCATATTTATATATGAATACAATAAGGTGCAGCTTTTCCAATGAACAAATATAGATGAAATGAAGGTGATAAAAAAAAAATCACAATTAGGCAAACACCCCAGAAATAATTGTTGCATGTAAATCCCACCAATGGATGCTAAAATGAGTCAGCAAAATACTAAAGAAAAGCAAGATATCAACAGTCTCAAAGTATATATCCAATGATATTTATCAGTTAGAAAAAAAAAAAAAAGTAACTTTACAGTGGAGAAACCTGTTGGATACCGCCTTAACCAAGAGATCAAGATTAAATTAACCAGAAATACGACATCACATCAGGTGTCCTCTGAAATGATGCAATGACAAAGACAAAATAGCATTCTGTGGTTTAAGAATAGTATGCCAAACAATCCTTAAAAACCACAACCTCAATCTAATCATGAGACCATACTGGGAAAAACCACAAGTGAGAGAACTTCTAAATAACTGACTAGTGCTTATCAAAAATTCTTATCATGAAAGCCAGGGAAAGAATGAGGAACATCACAGGCTGGAGGAGACTAATGCGACACAACAATGAAGTGCAATATAAGATCTTGATTGGATCCTGGAACATAAAAGGGACATTGTGAGAACAACTGGTGAAATTCAAATGGATCAGTAATTTAGTCAATATTATATACTGATGCTAATGTTCTGGTTTTGGTCATTGTAAACTGTTAAATCAGCTAGACAAGGGTACACTTAAATTTTCTGTACTAGTTTTGCCACTTTTCTGCAAATTTAAAATTATTTCAACTAAACATTTCTTAAAATGTAAAAGAGAAATAATTGTCAAAGCTATAGGATCATTTTTAATTAATAGTTTCATGCCACAACTCTCTATATACTAGATATCCTGTCATTGTTTTACTGAGTTAATAAATAAGTGACCCTTCTTGCTCAAGCAATGAAGAACTAAAACTGAATTAAAATTCACCCAGCTCAGAGTTATGAAAATAGAATTACAGTTGAGGGAAGAAAAGAAAAAGATCTTTCTGCCAGACTATAACAGGATTTATCGGTCTCATTTAAGTTGTGAACAAAACCTAAAACCAGTGTGTCCCCCTGGAGAACTGAGTGTAGAAAGCATCCTGGACCCTCTGTCAGCATGGAAGGACTAGGGAGCCAAGGATCAACTTGGTGGCTTGACTTTTCTTTGTCATTTGTTTACCTTTGTAGAAGTAAGTGCCTATGGTACCAACAACCTTTATCAATTATTTTACTTTAATTTCCCACCATGCCTGAACAAAGGGACTATCCAGAAAGTTAAGTCTTAAGAATATTTTTATTAACTCCTCTAAGTGATCCTAGACATGTTAATACCTTGCCCCACCTTTAAGAGACTTGGCGAACATTTTTAACAGCCTCTTTTAAAATCAAGCAACTCAACCCTAGCTGGTTTGGCTATGTGGTTGGAGCATGGACCTGAGGATTTAAGGATCCTGGGTTCAATTCTGGTCAAGGGTATGTGCCTTGGTTGCAGGCTTGATCCCGCTGTGTGTGGGAGACAATCAGTAGATATCTTTCTCACATTGATGTTTTTCTCTCTGTGTCTCTTCCTCTCCCTTCCTCTCTGTCTGAAAATCAAAGGGAAAAATATCCTCAGGTGAGGATTAACAACAGCAAAAAAACCCCAAAAACCCAAAATCAAGCAACTCATTATATTCTTTGGATTTAGACCCAATCTATCCTTCATTATACAGTTCAATTAACTTATTTTCATCTGTTTTAACTTTGCTAGAGAAAGACACCACACACTGGCACTATTTTAAAAATTTTGGTGGTTCCTCAGTAGGTTATATCATAAATTATTATATGATCTCATGCAATTCCACTTCTAGGTATGTACTCAAAAGAACTGAAAAGCAAGTGTTTAAAAACAAAAACAAAACATGTATAAGAATTTCCATAGCAGCACTATTCTCAATAGCCAAAAGGTGAAAAAATCCTTTATTTCTATAAATCAATGAATGGATAAAGAAAAGGTGGTATGTCCATACAATGTAATGTTATTTAGCCATAAATAGGAATGAAATACTGATACATGCTATAATATAGATGAACCTTGGAAAGATTATGCTATGTGAAAGAAGCCAGACACAAAAGGCCTTATGTTATATGAATCCATGTATATGAAATGTCCAGAATAGGCAAATCCATAGAGACAGAAAGCAGGTTAGCAGTTGCCAGGGGCTGGGGGGAGAGGGAGGATGGGAAGTGACTGCTTAATAGGTATGTAGTTTCCTCTTGGGGTGATGGCAATGTTAAAAGTGATGATGATTGCACAATAGTGTAATGTAGCCTGGCCAGAGTGGCTCAGTGGTTGAGTGTCAGCCTATGAACCAGGAGGTCACGGTTCGATTTCTGGTTAGGGCACATGCCCAGGTTGCAGACTCAATCCCCAGTGTGGGATGTACAGGAGGCAGCCTATCAATGATTCTCTCTCATCAATGATGTTTCTCTCTCTCTCTCTCTCCTCCCTTCCTCTCTGAAATCAATAAAATATATTTTTTAAAAATAGTGTAAATGTACTAACTGTTACTGAGTGGTGCACTTTAAAATGGTGAATTTTATATTATACTAGAGGCCCGATGCATGAAATTTGTGCAAGAGTAGGCCTTCCTTCCCCTGGCTGCCAGCACTGGCTTCCCTCTGGCAGCCGGGACACGGGATTTGCTCCTGCTGCCGGCAGGCACCTGGGACCGGCTTCCCTTCAGCCCCGGCTTTGTCCAGAAGGACTCCGGAATGATGTCCGGTCTAATTAGCATGTTATCCTTTTATTATTATAGATGCATTTTACCACAATAAAAAAATGAACATCATTTGAAGGATTACAGGTGAAGGACGGGGAGGCTACAGGCAGGTAATGGGGATGGAGAAGATGATTGTGAATGCAAGCATAAGAGTTAGGCCACTATAGCCTTCCTTATAGCTCTACTGTCTGTGAACTTGTGTTGATAATTCTACTTCTCTTATTCAACGGACTTCCCGGTTAAGTCCTGTGACACTTTTAGTTTTTGAACCAACTCCCAGTTGCTTATCCAGCTACCTAAAGATCCAGAGTTGGCTGCTTTCCCTCCTCTTCACTGCATACTCTACACATTTTGGGCTTCTTGTCACCACAAGACTCTATGAAACAAACACTGTATTTTATTGCTTTATTTCTTCTATTTACCCTATTTATTGAGAAAAGAGCTCAAGATTATAGTAGGCTAAAGATATTAGGAGGCATGGACACAGACACCAGGGGGGTGAGGGCTTGAGTGGGGAGTGGGGGTGAAGGGGGAAAGGGGGGATAAGAACACATATGTAATACATATGTAATCAATAAAGAAAATTTAAAAAAAAAGAAAATAAGCAACAATAAAAAAGATATTAGTAGGCATGGTTTTTCAATCATGAGTTTAAAAATGTCCCCTTTGGCCCTAACCAGTTTGGCTCAGTGAATAGAGCATCAGCCTGCAGACTGAAGGGTACCAGGTTCGATTCCGGTCAAGGGCATGTACCTTGGTTGTGGGCACATCCCCAGTAAGGAGTGTGCAGGAGGCAGCTGATCGATGTTTCTCTCTCATCGATGTTTCTAACTCTCTATCCCTCTCCCTTCCTCTCTGTAAAAAATCAATAAAATATATATTTTTTTAAAAAGTCCCCTTTGAAGAACTACAAAGATGAGTTCTCTTCTACCCCCAGTAGCCTATCTCTTCTGTTGGCAGAGTCCTAAGTCCTCAGGGCTCTGGGACATGAGATCAATTCCAGCCTAGCTTTAGCTGTTTGCATTTACTCAACAAGTGAGAGGGAACCCATAGATAGCCTCAGGGGTATTATGAGGACGTAATTATTCAATTCAGTGATGGGTTCATTGGTGTTCATTTTATTATGCTCCAAAGTTATAACTATATTCTCTTGTGCCGGAAGCCGGTCCATCCTTGCTGCTCGACACAGTCGCTGCAGGAAAGAAACATCTGCACAGCATATGTTTCAAGGGACCTGGCGTATATAGCATACTGTTCTTAATATGTTTGCTCCCCTTAGCGCTGTGTGTTTTAACCAAGGTCACCTCTCCAAGAAAGGTTGTTTCCCCAGGTAGGAATTTTTCCCTGAAGTCAGGGAGGGGATGCCTCTCCTAGAAAGGTTGTTTCCCCAGGTAGGGATTTTTCCCTGAAGTTAGGGAGGGGATGAAACTCCTTAACTAAGTGCCAGGCGGGTAGTTAATCACTTTACAAACAATCATGCTTAAGCTACATAATCTTTACTCCCTGGAATGGAGATAAGAAACGCCCTAACCTTTGTAATAGAAATTGACAGGATTAAAATCAACTGGGATAAATACGGATGTAACAAGACAATAAACAGCAGAACCTCTCTGGAGATCCACACCAGAACTTGGCTGGAGATCCTGGCTGGAGATCCTGGCTAGGCTGCTGATCAACTGAACACTGTCTCCGTGTCCTTCCTTCTTCGCCGACTCCGTCTACGCCTTTGGGAACCCCTGGACCTGCTGGGGTTGGACCTCGGCACTCTTGTATGTATCAAATATTTCATAATACTTTTTAAAAGAAAATAAGAATAGCTTCAACCCTAAGAACGGTACTAGAAGTTTAATTTATTTAAATGGGGAACATTCAAGGGCCAACCTGATCTTCCAAAATGGTTATAGATGAGTGTGTTTCACTCTAGGCTTCCCCAATTAGTAGCTGTAGGGTTGGAAAGGTGCTTCAACCATGTTGACCTATATTCTCTTTGTCTCCTTCCTTGAAATCAGAAGATAAATAATAAAGTATATCCTGATAAACGAGGAAAACTAATCATCTTAACCAACACACATGTTGAGAGAGTCAACAAGTTCGGGCCCCAAGCATTCCTGCACTTTCTTACTGGGTAGGCCAAGGATATAGCCTGACTGCTCTTTATCTGGGCCATTTCTCAGGGTTGTGTTTGCAGTGAGCAGACTTGAGGGATGAAGTAACCTCTCTCACAAAAAAAGCAGCCTTGCTGACCACTCACCATAAAAGTGGTAGATTTGACAGCTCACTGTACCTCAGTTAAATCACAAACCTGCTGCATCCACCTCAGTGTCTAGTTCAACTAGGCCCACCTCCATGCCCTCCATGGAACTTGGGGCACATGGAAAACATCTCATGCTCATCATGAGCCTACTCAGGCTGCTTGCTGCCCTATGAGTAACAGAGCCTGCTGCCTGCCCCCCTGAAACAGTAACAGACTATCCTGTTTACCTGGCAGTAGGGTAAATCCCAGACCCTCACAGAGCCTGCCTGTTTTGGTGACAAAGCTTAGATGCTGATAGAAGCATGGCATTCTGAAAGAGAAAGGACAAGAGCCCTCAGTAAATGGGCTATTCAATACAAGAACACTCCCTGAGATTCAGCAGGAAATGCTCTCATGTAGGTGGTGGTGAGGGTGGGAGGGTAGAGTAAGGGTCTCTCACTGTCCTAGGTGTTAAATGAGGCTGAGCAACAAAAGGTAGGTCACCCAGAGGGTACTTTGGTTGTGGCACATTCTCCTCTTGGGGGAGAAGGATATTATCATGACAATGGGGCATCAAGCCCCACACCTCAGCCCAAAAGTATGCAGGGTGACTGTGGCTGATGGGTCAAGGGTCCCCAATGCTGAAATAATAGTGTCAGCATTGAAGTTACAGAATTTGGGGTAGACTGCAAACAAAACAAAACTTGTTTGTTGAGCCTAGTGGTGGGAGGCCCCGTGAAACAGAGTTACATGCAAAGGCTCGCTTACTGGCACTGAGCTGCTCTCTCCCTGTCTCCCTCTCAAACTTCAGCAGTTTCAGGGAAGAAGGTTGAGTGTTCTGGGGAACTTCAGGGAGGGGAGAGAGGATTTAGATGCTATGGTTCTGTTGGACAGAAGTACCCAAGTCTAGTTATTTCCAAGCAGAAGTAGGGTGAGCTAAGCACCAGGTTTGCCCAAAGTGATGAGGATACAGGTGTGGATGAAAAAGGGACCCCCTTCTAGACCTGACAGACTCAGGGGAGGTCTGCATGGCAAGCCTTACAAACCCAGAAACTGAAAATAATCACATAGGATGGTCTGAACATAAAAATGACCATCTAAAATGGGTGATGGTGGTAGTCACATCCAAAGCCAGTATCTTCCTGACAAAGGTCCGTTTTTTCCTTAATGGAGCCTGTCTACTGTCTTTTTGCATCTAAGATAACATATCTTTGAAATGTCAGAGTAATCATCATTTTCAGACCCGCTGTGCCAGAGCACACACTACAGTGCTACCTCGTTCCCAGCATACCATCTCTATGTGCTGTAAATGCTAATTATTAACTATCCTGTACCCACCAATGTACAAAAAGTAGTCACATCTCTGCATTGTGCTTTTTATCCAGTCCTCCAGATTTCCCTGCTTTGCTTTCTTCCTCTTAATCTACCACCAATGGATTTCATGTAATTGTACTTATATCTCCTCCTTTGAATTTAATGTATAAAGGAAGCTGCAAAACTGCCATTCTCTGGAGCATTTTCTCAATCCATTGAGGTTTTGCTTCCCAGAAATTTTCCTCAGTTTGGCTCAAACAAACTCATAAAAATTCTCTACAGGTTTGGCAGTTTCTTATGACACACAGGTCAGAGTATTGGCACTAGCAGAGGCTAAAAGAATGATGCCCTGAAACTCAGTGCTCTTGGAGGCCAGGGGTGCACATGGGAGGAAGCTGCACCCATGCTGAGATTAGAAGCCAAAGGGCAAAAAGCTCCCTAGCTGCTTTGCACTCCTCAATTCCTCCAGCTTGCTGGGGATAGCATATCTCCTGACACTGCTAAAATAACCCTGAATTACCTATGTTAATTTCTTTGGTCTGTGTTCCCAGAGGGAAAAAAGCTCTGGAATTCAACTGATAGGGTTTGAAAGAAGTTTGCCTCGAGGAAGGGATTAAAAGTGACCTCTGAGCTGCTTCAAGATCTTACAGTTGTTTCCCCTGTTATATGAATGTGTAATGAAATTGTGTTACTTGTTTATATAGTAAATATTTATAGTGATGAGAGGACACCCTTCCATTCAGGGATTCCCTGGCCCCTGCCAGTGGTCTAATAGAAACAATATAGAATCCCAGAGAGAAAAACAGAAAATCACAGCTGATCTCCAGAGAGGCCCAGTACTGCAGTGTCACCTGCTGGACACAGGCACCAAATACATCCTGTATTAGTTTCTAGAGCTGCCACAACCAAGTACCCACAAACTGCATGGCTTAAGCAACAAAAACATATTGTCTCAGTCTGGAGTTTGAAAGTCTAAAATTAAGGTGTCAGCAGGGTTGGTTCATTGCTGGGGCTGTAATGTTCAGGCCTCTCTCCTTGGTTTATAAATGGCCAATTTCATATTTACATGGCATTGTCTCTGTATGCCTATCTCTAGGTCCAAATTTCCCCTATTTTATAAGGATGCCAGTCATATTGGATTAGGGCCCACCCTGATGACCTCATTTTAAGTTGATTACCTCTATGAAGCATCTATCTCCAAATAAGGTCACATGCTGAGGCAGTGAGGGTAAAGTCTTTAACATAGAAATTTAGGGGTGGGTGGACGGTGTCACACTGAACCTGTAATATACCCCTTTCAATAACGTGAGGTAGCTTTTGGCCTACTACAGCGCTCTTGTTAAAAATGAACACCTGGCCAAACCGGTTTGGCTCAGTGAATAGAGCGTAGGCCTGTGGACTGAAGGGTCCCAGGTTCGATTCCGGTCAAGGGCATGTACCTTGGTTGCGGGCACATCCCCAGTAGGAGGTGTGCAGGAGGCGGCTGGTCGATGTTTCTCTCTCATCGATGTTTCTAACTCTCTATCCCTCTCCCTTTCTCTCTGTAAAAAAATCAATAAAATATATTTAAAAAAATAAATAAATAAATAAAAATGAACACCTGACCCATGGAAGTCTTGTGCCACTCAGACCTGACATCTCCATTTTGGGTGGGTTAACTAGGACAGGACAACTAGAATGCAAGGGCTCATTTGCTGGTCAAATTAAAATGTATTTGAGGGCATGGCTGGCCTGGCCCTGTTATCTCAATTTTGCATAAAGTAGCAGCTACCCCTTTGGGAAAAACTTTATCCCATTCTGCCACCTAAGGCAAAGTTACTGGCTCAATAAGGGCCCCACAGAGATTCTTCTAAATGCCTGGGCCTGTTTCACCTGATTCAACTAAGCTGAAAACTGATGTCACCGATAGTGCTCCTGCCAGTCTGACCTCAGTGCCCTCTATGATGGTTGCTGGAATCAGTGGGCAGAAGTCAAGTTTGTTCTCAAAGCTCTGGTCAGTTGGGCTGAGGAGCAGGTTGTCAGGAGGATTAATATGTCATCGGCCCTGAATGTCCCAGCACATTCTTGCTGGGTAGGCCAAGAATGCAAGGCCTAGAGTGCTCTTTGTTCAGGCCATTTCTCTGGGCTGTGTTTGTAGTGAACAATCTTGAGAAATAAGGTAACCCTTGCCTGGCCAGTGTGGGTTAGTGGTTGAGTGTCGACCTATGAACCAGGAGATCATGATTTGATTCCCAGTCAGGCACATGCCTGGGTTGCGTTTCCATCTCCAGTGTAGGGTGTACAGGAGGCAACTGATCAGTGATTCTCTCTCATCATTGATGGTTCTCTCTCTCTCTTTCCTTCTCCCTTCCTCTCTGAAATCAATAAAAATATATTAGGGGGGGGGGGGGGGAAGGAAGAAAGAAGATAATCCTCCCCAACTCCAGAAGCTCACTGCTCATTATAAAAGCAGATTCCCTAAGCTCAGTGTTTTTCAAATGTGCCACAAACCCACTGAATGCCCAGCACCCATCTACAGCCATATTTGTATCCTCTGTGAGACTTGAGGGGAATGGGAAATTGATAGCAACCTCATGCTCATGCTGCTTGCTATGTTATGAGTAATTAAGTTCTCGGTCTCTGACATGGTATCTCCTGAATTCTGCCAGCATCCATGAAATAATCACAGGTTAATTTGTTAGCTTGCAAATACATTAAAATCCCAGCTCCTTCACAGATCCTGACTTCATGGGGACTGATGTAAGAGTAAACGCCCTATATAATCCAAAGGTCTTGGACAAGGACTCTGAGTATGTGACATTCATGGCTGGTTTGTATGCCTAAGGTCTGGTCTTCCCTAGGTCACTCTGCTCTGTTACAGTAATTCAGCTGCCCATTCTTTCAGTTGTTCCATTCCCCCAAAAGACATTATCCTGCATAAAACACTCTTGTCACTCTTTAATAACAATAGCAACAGCAGCCACTAATATTTATAGAGTAAGAGACATTGTTTTAAAGATTTGAGGTCTTGTTCTACACACTTTTTATACACTACCATCTTTACTCTTCAAAATAACCCTATGCAGGGGATACTATCACCTCCAGCTTACAGATGAGGAGACAGAGGCATAGGCCTAAAGTTAGGGTAGAGATAGGGTTCAAAAACAGACAGCCTGGCTTTAGTCCTCACTTTTAACCACTCTGTATACTGCCTTAGAGTAGGACTTTGTATTCTCGGAGCCATAATGAACCACAGAGGCCTAGAGATCTTTATTTGATATTTTAGGAAGATGATTCCAGTCAAATTTTTAACACTTGATTTTAACATACAACATTTTAAAATACTTTTTGACAACCTATATATAGGCAATTAGATAATCTGCTTTGATCTTTTCTACGCAGCCTATGTATAAATCCAGTGTCGTTTTCATACTCTGTATTAGTGTCCTATTGTTATATCATAAATTATCAAACTTAGTAGCTTAAAACAACACAGATTTATTTTCTTACAGTTCTGGAGGTCAGCAGTCCAAAATGGAACTGCACTGCCTCTGGAGGCTCCAGGGGAGAATCCATATCCTTGCCTTTTCCATTTTCTAGAAGTTGTTTGTGTTTCTTGGCTCATGGTCCTTTATTCCATCTCCAAAGCCAGCAGCAAGGCATTTTCAAATCTCTCCCCCTACCCCCGCCTGCCCCTCCTCTGGCTCTCCTGCCTGCCTCTTTCCCTTATAAGAACCTTGTGATTACATTGTGCCCATCTGCCGGAAGCCGGTCCATCCTTGCTGCTTGACACAGTCGCTGCAGGAAAGAAACATCTGCACAGCATATGTTTCAAGGGACCTGGTGTATATGGCATACTGTTCTTAATATGTTTGCTAACCTTCTTGGTGCTATGTGTTTTAACCAAGGTCACCTCTCCGAGAAAGGTTGTTTCCCCAGGTAGGGATTTTCCCCTGAAGTTAGGGAGGGAATAAAGCCCCTTAACTAAGTGCCAGGTGGGTAGTTAATCACTTTAACTACAAACAATCACGCTTAAGCTACATAATCTTTACTCCCTGGAATGGAGATAAGAAACGCCCTAACCTTTGGAATAGAGATTGATAGGATTGGAATCAACTGGTATAAATACAGATGTAACAAGACAACAGGACACAGAACCTAGCGAGAGAACATGGCAAAAGATCCTAGACAGAACCTGGCTACAGAACTTGGCTGGAGAACCTAGACCAGGGATGGGCAAACTTTTTGACTCGAGGGCCACAATGGGTTCTTAAACTGGACCGGAGGGCCGGAACAAAAGCATGGATGGAGTGTTTGTGTGAACTAATATAAATTCAAAGTAAACATCATTACATAAAAGGGTATGGTCTTTTTTTTTTTTAGTTTTATTCATTTCAAACGGGCCGAATCCGGCCCGTGGGCCGTAGTTTGCCCACAGCTGACCTAGACAGAACATGGCAGGAGAATCTGGATAGAACCTGGCGGCAGAACCTGGCTGGAACACCTAGCGAGAGAACATGGCAACAGAACCTGGCTGGAGACCCTGACAAGAGAACCCGGCTATGATGGTCAACTGAATGCAGCCTCTGTGTCATTCACTCTTCGCCGACTCCGTCCACACCTATGGGAACCCCTGGACCTGCTGGGGCTGGACCCCAACACCCATCCAGATCATCTAAGATAATACAGGATCTTTTCCATCTCAAGCTCTTAACTTAATTACATTGCAGAGCCCTTTGCCATGTAAAGAAAAACAGTCACAGGGGATCAGGATGCAAATATCTTTGAGGGGGTATCATTCTCCCTACTCTATAGTGTAAGCAGTTATCTCTTACTATGGTATATAAACTTTTTGTTTATTTTCATTAATTCTCATTGGAGGATATTTTTTCATTGATTTTTAGAGTGAGAGAGACACATTGATGGGCTGCCTCCTGGATCCAGCCTGCAGCATGCCTGCAACTGAGATACATGCCCTTGACCAGAATCAAACCCGGGACGCTTCAGTGTGTGGGCCGATGCTCTATCCACTGAGCCAAACCAGCCAGAGCTACAGTATGGACATTTTAGCAGAAATATCTGGATTGGAGATTTTTAAAAGCCCATTCACTAGATAATTAACAATCCATTTCATCTTGGCTTTGAGGATGGAGCTCCAAGAGCACTTTACCTTTTGGGGTCAAAAAGAACATACTGCTGGAGCACACATTAGAAACTTTAACCACCATCTATATATATAAAAGGCTAATATGCTAAGTTTCTGTTTGATCAGTCACTAGGATGCACACTGACCACCTGGGGCCAGACACTGATGCACACTGGCCATTTACAGAGAAATGGCACTGCTGACAAAGCAACACTTGGCTCCCCCCCCATGGGACACAGGTCCCACTATCACCCCAGAGCAACAGCCCACCAAATCGCAGCCGATGCTGCCAAGACCCGATGGTGCAAAATGTGGCCCACAGCCTAGCCTAGCCCAGAAACAGTGGCTGTGGGCACTGGATAATGACATCACGTAGCAACACCTGGCTTCCTCTCCCTCGCAACAGGCCATTTAACAATAAATGGCACTGTGGACCTGGCACCCACAAAGCAACACTCGGTTTCCCATAAGTGAGACACAGGTCTCACCACCACCCTGAGTGACAGCCCACCAAATTGCAGCCGACGCTGCCAAGACCCCATGGCGCAAAATGTGGCCCACAGCCCAGCCCAGCTCAGAAATGGTGGCTGTGGGCACCGGGTAATGATGTCATGTAGCAATGCCCAGCTTCCTATCCCTAGCAACTAGCCTCCTTAGAGTTTCTTCAGCATAGGAACACGATTTGCTTTATAGCCAGTTGCAAACATTTTACAGTTTAACCAAATGTCTGTGAAGCGTTTTCACGTGCCTCATCTCTGTCGATCCTCACAGAAGTCCTGGAGTAGGTAGATAGGAGACTTGGTAGAATCCTATTTTCTTTTCATTAGCCAGAAAACAGAGATTTAGAAAGTTTAGAAGCTTGACCACACTGAAAAGAAGTAAGAAATGGTGGAACTTGAAAATGACTTCAGGTTTTCTCACTGTGCAGAATATAGTCAAACACTGCTACAGGTAAATATTTCACCCTTTGTTCTCCCTGAGTGATATACAATAATAACCTCCTTCATGTTGATATTTACTGCTGTGTTGATGACAATTACCTAAAAGAGAAGTTGGGGTGCTTCACTAGGCTGGAAAAAGTTTAGCTAAATCAGAAAGCAGGTCTAATTAAACAAGTTTATCTATCTATCTATATATCTCTCTATATATAAAGCTCTTGCTGGTGCCAATCACACACGTGTGTTTCCATCTTTCATTGCTGATCATGAATTTGGTTGACACTTCTATTATAGAGAAAAGGTGAATAGCGATATTAAAATATTTCTTTTAATTAATTTCCTTTCAATGTGCACGATTTCATGCACCGGGTCACTAGTAACAACATAAAGTAACAACATGAAAGTTTAATTATTTTAAAAGTACCTGAAGTCGAGCATTCATAAGCATGAACTCCTGTTGGTTTTTCATGTTTTCGTTCATAGATTTTGAGAATATAAACCCCATCTTGACCTAAATATAAAAAAGCAAAGAGGTTTAAAACAATACATTCTACATGCATCCCTCATGTGCTGTGCCTTGGAATATTGTGAACTTATAACAATGTAAGAATAAAACTCTGACTTGGGAACACAGTGTGGATTCTAATCCTTGCTCTCAACTAACTGTCTGATTGTGGGCAAACTTAACTGGCTTGGCTGTCACTTAGTAAGACCAGCTGATTGAACTAGACAACTTCCAAAATCTTATGCTTTGTAAATATTTGGCTCCATGTTTGCTGATTTTGTTTCCCACTGTAAATCTTGAAGAACTGAATACTTAAAAATAAACATTCAGAAAAATTCTCTGGTTGTGTGTGTGTGTGTGTGTGTGTGTGTGTGTGTGTGAGAGAGAGAGAGAGAGAGAGAGAGAGAGAGAGAGAGAGAATACCGTCTATTTTCTACCTTCTGTATAGTTGGATGAGAGAATCTTTGTTTCTGAAGAGGGGTGATGCAGAAGATGCATCATGCACTTTGAGGACAGATTTGTCTGTGCTCTGTGCATTTGTGTTTTAAGAGGTTTTAAATATCTCAAAGTCACTATATCAGTATTCTTCTTATAATCCCTGCCCCTCTCCTAAACACCCTCTATTTCCAGCCACCCACTCCTAACAGCCCTTGGCCATCCTCCTCAAGTTTCACCTTTGTTCTCTTCAAGCTACTACTGAAGTTCTCAAGGGGGAAAACATAAGGATAATTAAATGTCATGGGAAACTCGGTTTTTAAATGAATATAAGATATTGTCTAATGTGGGCTGTCAATTCTAGGGAGGCCAGAACTCTTAATATTTTGGTCTTAATCCAATTGGGTAGGTACAGAAGACCTTCAGTTTATTTACTTTCAGAATGCAAAACTCAAGGATGTTACAATTGCTCTCCCCTCCTCAACAATGCTGCTGATTCTCTTTGGTGAACTGTTGAGCAGAGGGCCAGTTTTAATGCTTCTACCAGGATTCATAGTATTCTGTGGGAAGCCATTGGAGCTTCTGTTTTCCATATCCCTATCAGGAAATCTTGGGTTCTGGCTAATTGTGGAGAAAAATGGAGAGAGAGCATTTCATGCCAAGTGAAATGAGTTATCTCTGCTGTTAGGGGCCCAGGTGGGTGAGAACTGCAAGCCAGACTTCATTGGCTTTCCTGTACTCAGGCCATAGACACACCCTGGAATTACAGGGGGGCCTCTGGTCCAGAGTCAGTTTTAGTGTTGGGAAGAGGCCAGTTATTCACCAGAAAGTAGAAGCACAGCCCTGAGAGGTCATGAGGTTTCCCTCCTGCTCTACCACTGCCCCAACTCCATTCTGTGACCAGAATTGGAGGCCACCCATTGAGAGTGGGGAGATCTAGCATAAATTCTCTCATTCCTGCAAATTCTGACAGTCCCATGTCAATGGTCTCCAATAGCAGACCAGAAATTGCCTGAAGGCAGAAGCAATGTATTATCCATCTTGGCAGTCTCCATGGTGTCTCTTTCCCATAAAAGTTTGCAGAAAGTAATGAATGACACTAGAGAAAGGTTGGCTCAGGTCACTTGCCATTTCTTACTTTTCTTCTGCATATAGGAGTGGATAATTGAAAATTTACATATGTTGCAAACATTTCTAAAGAAAACAATTGTCCCCTAATCCTATTCTTACACATAGTATGTCACAGAGCTATGTCTCTTACAGTGCTATTTATTAAGGGGTGGGATCTCCCTTGAAATACAGGAAGAGTCTGTATATCAGCCATCTAGGGAAAAGAAACTATGTGGAAAGTTAGGATTTAAGTTTACCTCTTTCTGGGCCTTGCTCTCTTGGGTCTAGATAGATTGTAGTTTGAATGTGTTAGGCAACGTTCCCAAGGGTCAAAGCTAGAAGCAAACCCAGGAGAAGAGCTTCCCTGTGGTCCTCAGGGGAGATCACACCTGGAAACAAGGGCACCACACCTTGTAAACTACATCTTGGAGTTCAGTATTTTCAACTTTTCCCACATTTTCCAATGTCTGGAAGGTGTTCATAATACTCTCATTCTTCTCTCATATATATATGTATATGTATGTTTCAGAGAGAACAGAAGAAGGTGAGAGAGATAGAAACATCAATAATGAGAGAGAATCGATTGGCTGCCTCCTGCAAGCCCCACACTGGGGATCACCTACAACCTGGCATGTGCCATGATTGGGAATCGAACTGTGACCTCCTGGTTCATAGGTCAACGCTCAACCACTGAGCCACACCAGCTGGACTCACAAAATATTAGTAAAATGATGACTATCGTTCATACTGCTGTATGATACATAAGAACGTTAAGAGAATAAATCCTAATAGTTCTCATCACAAGAAGGAAAAAGTTTTTTCTTTCTTCTTACTGTATCTACATGATAGGTATTAGCTGAACCTGTTGTGGTTATCATTTCACAATATATGTAAGTCCAACCATCATGCTGTATATCTTAAACTTAGACAATGATGTATGTCAATTATTTGTCAGTAAAACTGGGGAAAGAAAATAAGCAAGAGCGATCTTCCAATAGGAATAACTGAATTCACTCAGTTGTATAAGTAAGCCTTTCAAAAATTCCAACACTTACCATTGGTGACAAATTTCTTGATACTTAAAATTTAGAGACCAGTGTGTCTCAGAGGACTGAGAATGCTGATTTGAGTTCTTAATGACTGCATTTTTCCTTTGATTACGCCTGAAACCTTAAAGTGGGCTCTTTGATACTCCAGCCCAGTGTCAGGTGTGCTATAGATTACAATGGGAAGGGATATTTCTGAGGAGTGTTGAGGCTGCTATTTACAGGCACCGCTGGGAACATGCATTTAATTCTCCTTTTTTTTTTTTAAAGGATAATCCCGTAACCCACGACCTCTGTCATCCAAATTTCTGCGCTGACTCACTTCCTGATCGAATTACACATAACCTACATTTATGACTGGTTGCATAATTACAATCATTTTCAATAAGTCGTTGCGTTCCGTTCACATTAGTCCACTTCCCCTGCAAATTCCAGCCCTTAACCTACAACTTCCGGAGGGTTTCCCTAATTTAACTCCACCCGCCCTGATGACAATAACCTGGGTATTTCCTGAATGGTATGCTGATTTCCGTGGATAGTGCTCTGAATACTTTCCCAGTTTGATTACAAGGTTACGGGAAAGGCCCGGAGTCCTATCGACAGGAAGGGATTCTTTCCGAAACCAGTAGGAGACCTTCTCCACTGGGAGCAGGAAGGGAGCCAAGGGCGGGCGCACACTAGGAGCGAGAGCGCCGCGCGGGCCTGCACGCCGAGCCCGGCAGCTCAGCGTCGGAGGACGTGGACCCGCGCTCTCCACCCACCTGTGGCCGGCCGGGTCCCGCAAGGCTGGTGCTCAATCACTAGGCAGCGGGCAGTGGAGGAGCGGGGCAAGGTAAAGGCCGCAGAGACATTCAGGTTTCCGGTCCCCTAGTCCGCGCCAAGAACCGGGTTTCGCCTCGCGGATTGGCTAGCCGTGACAGTGTATTCCAACCCCTCAGCCAGTCAGCGCAGCCCTTGCCTTTAAAGGGCCCACGCGCCCGACCTAGGCCGGCTGTGTTCTACACTTGGCACCTGGAAGGGGCAGGTCGAAGAGGCAAATTCAAAACCCCAGCGACTGAGCTGTCAGATTTTGAGGGGAGGCAGAGGACGCAGAGTGACAGTCTCACTTAAAAGCTTCAAGTGAACTTTGTCAGTAACCCTGTTAACAAAGTTCAAGTGAACTTTGTCAGTACATGAGAATCCATGCTCCTGTGCCCTGCTAAGCCTCGATAGACTTTAATGAGCTGTTTTACTGTTATTCTCTAGAAATGGTATCAACCACCACTGTTGGTTCTGTTTCCAGAAAGAGAATGTATCTTGTGAGAGGTTGTCACTTAAACATATAATCCTTATAAACATTTTTAAGGGCTTTTCTACTGGCAGAATAGATTTAATGTTGAGGATGGACAGGAAGCCAGAGAAAGAAGGAGACAGGTGGGTGCAGTCTATAGAGGCAAGCCTCCTAGGGACAAAGACTGACAGGACAAATGGAAAATATCAAGCACACCTCTTTTACAACCTTGGGTTTATCATTTTTGGAAGTCCTAGTTCAAAGGAAAGAAATGCTACCACTTGAGGACACAGCCATGGTTCTATTGAATAGAAAGCTGAAATTGCCCCTGATTATTTTGGTTCCTCATAGTGATAGAATTGGGATGACTGATCCCAATGACTAAGAGGAAATTGGGTTGCAGCTATACAATGAAGGGAAGGGGAACTGTGCATGACCCCCAGAGATTCACTGGACCCATCTTATTCCTCCCATCTACAATAATGATGCTCATTAGATAACTGCAGTAACCTGATAAAGTCAGGACCACTTAAATTTCAGACCATGCAAAAATTAAAGTGTAAAAAAATCCTGATTTACCACGGTAGTGCATAAGGCAAGGGAAACATACGTGAATAAAGTAGGAAGCTTTGATTCTCATTTTTAACTTAGCGACAAGTTGTAGAGGCAGGGATTATTGTAGCTCTGCATACAAAATGTTAACTGGTTATAACCTCCCTGGCCCCTCTTTCCCTGTTACTTTGCATGAAGTGTACTGGTGGAAACAAATGTTATAATTTAGTTTCTAGACTACACCCAAACTGACATCACCTCAAAGCAATTTGATGATTGGTAGGAGTCTGTGATTCTCATGTGCAGGGGATGAACTTCTCTTCATTTGAGCAAAGGGCAAGAATAAATCTGGGGTGAGAAAAACAAGTAGACTATCTGGGTTTTCTCTTTGTCTACCCTCATATTTACTCATTTTTATTTTTCTCCCTCCTCTGCCCTATTCTTTACCCCAGAAGCTGACCTTTTTGGAAAGCATCACCTGGGCTCTTAGCTGGGTTTAAACAATGGAGGCATCAGGAAATTGGAGGCAGGAGGAAACAGAGGTAGGATATGTTTTATCCATTCTTTCTCTGTTTCGGTGTAAGGATCTGGCGGTGGCTGTGTCTCTCCACAGCTGCAGCTCTTGGCCAGAGGTCTCTCCTCCATGGCTCCAGCTCACACACGTGCCCTTGACCCTGATCAAACCTGTGACCCTTTGGCTCTAACCACTGAGCAATCGGCCAGGGCATCCTCCCTTGCTCTTTAGTCTAAAAATGGTATGGGCTTCCCGCTGTTGCACCAAGACTCTCAAATTGATGGTTCTTAACTTCATCTTGATGGTTGGGGTGCCTCAGCTGGATGATTCTCTCAACCTTACCACACCCCTTTAAATAGTGTCTACATTAATATCTCTTTACTACATTAATATCTCTTTAGTCAAACCAACTGAGTATAATTCTGATTCCTGATTGAAACCCAATGGATACACTTTAAACTGTATGCATACATTATAAATACTCTTGTATGTATATGTTCACAATTTTGAAATATAAGTGAAAAAGTGACTATGAGTATATATACCCTGGTAATTTATATATATATATATATATATATATATATATATATATATATATAGCACATTTTTTAGAATGTAGGGCAAGAGGATTAAAAGAATTTATTTCAAATCAGATGAATATAACTTTAGCTGGTATATGCATTATTTCTAATTGTATAAATGTGTGTGTGTATATATGTTTTTACACACATGTACAAATAGTTGCTTTTAAAAAATCATTTTGCATTATAGCATAAGGATTTTCATGTTAAATAGCATTCATGCGTGTCATTTTTAACAGGTGTCAGATTTCCCAGAAGTATGTATACAATTCCCATTGTTGGATATTTCTGATTTCTTTTTTGCTATTGTCAATAGTATCATGATGACCATCTTCATATATATATATGAAGCTTTATATATATATATATAGCTTTTATATATATATATATATAGAGAGAGAGAGAGCTTTTATATATATATATAGCTTTTTAATATTTCGATTGGAAATACTGGGTTAAATAATATAAATATTTTAGAATTGATGTAAAATCCTCGACTCATTGAAAGTCTCCTATTCCAGGAAAAGAAAATTACTCAATATTTCCCTTTATATCCATAAAGTACTTCTTTAAAAAAACAAAGTTTTTGAAAGTTTAAGACATGCTTAGAGGTATTTCTTCTTAACAGAGATGCTTTTTCAAAGAGTGTGACTATCTCCATTAATATGGGAACCAGGATTAGCCAGAAACCTCAGTCTGTTTTGGAAGGCAAGTAGTTGCACAGTGTGTGGAACTGAGGCTAGAAGATCTTCAATTAAGCTTTTCTGGAATGGTGTTTCCCATGCTCTGGGGAACATGGACTGAATTTTAACCTTACACTTCAATCATGGAGCACACCTGTAGCCTGGACATGGTCTGAGCTGGCAAAGCATTACTGAGCTTTATACAAACCTTGTCTGGACTTTGTCCATTCCTCAGCAGTGACGCCAAGTGGCAGTGTAATATAATGGCAACAGTGGACAGGAGATCTTGTTTATTAAAATACATTTCATTTTCAAAATTGAGCTATTAGGTGTTACAGTGTGTATACATTTTTTGGGACACCCTGTATATTGTCCTTGGTTTTAATATGGAACTGTATATTAAAATATATACAGGGTGGGGCAAAAGTAAGTTTAAAGTTATTCATATGGAAAATAATACAATAATTAATAAGTAATAATATAAGAATAAACTCTTTCACATACTCACAATTGTAAACCTACTTTTGCCCCACCCTGTATACCATCCTTGATTCCCTTTTCTCCCTTACTTCTAATATCCATCAATAAATTCTGTAAGTTCTACTTCCAAAATGTGGTTTACAGCAACAGCTCCTAAAGGTCTCCAAGCTTCCTTGCTGGTCCCTCTACACTCTAGTCTTTAGACCACAGTTAGAGTGACATTTTCAGAACATTTATCAAGTAACTCCCCTGCTTTACCTCATCCAGTGACTTTCCATTGCAATTGGAATCAACCTCTTCCCTTGGTTTACAAGGACCTTCAGGATATGATCTGATCCACCACTGCTCCCTTCACTCTCCATTCCAGACACAATGACCTTCCAACTTTGTTCCATCCTTATGATTCCTCTGCCAGGAATGCTCTTCCTGTAGATCTTTGCATGGTTGTCTTCATAACTCATGTCTCAAATAACACCTCTTAGAGAAGCCTTCCCTGGCTACCATAACTAAAGGAGCCTCACATCCAGGCATTCTGCAATATTGGGCCACCAATATTTTTTCTTTTTTCAAATAGGACTTTTTAATATCTGAAATTTTAGTTTATTAGTTTATGTTTGGAATCTCTCTTGAAACTAAGAAAGGATATCCTAAGAAAGGATATTTCTTATTATCTTTTCAGAAAAAGTAGGGGAAAAGAAAAAACTACTCATTCTTTTATGATAGGTCTATAGTCATGAAAGGCAAATTGATTAGGTTGACGATCCTGTTAACCCAGGTGTGACTACAATTGGTTTTGAATAACCACTTACTCATAGCAGAAAACAAAACCCAGTTGTTCCCTTCAAAGCAGGAGTTTTGAACACTTTTAGACCTAGAACTCATATTGTTCTTGGTTTAAAACAATCTCTGGAGGCAATTCCACAAGAGCCATTGAACTTACTCATGTCCTTAAACCAAGTGAAGTGACTCACAAGGGGACTGTCATTTCTACAACATTCAGTTAGGTTATTTAGTTCTAGGATATAAAATCAATAAAACATTTCCCTTTATCCCCTGAAAAGATATCTCTACTTTTCATGGCCTTCAATTCATTTATTGAGATTCCTTAAAATTAAATTATTTACCATACAATGTTCCCAAGTTCCCACAGCATTTACCCAAGGCATCCTAGATAATAAAAGCCCAGCAACCAAATGGCGGAACAACCAGAACGACCACTCGACTAGTCACTATGCCGCATACCGACCACCAGGGGGCAGATGCTCAATGTAGGAGCTGCCCCATGGTGGTCTGGTGGTCTCTGCTGACTGGGATGCGTGGCACTCCCACAGTGGGCTGATCCCCGCAGGCCACGCCCCCCACCAGTGCATGAATCCCGTGCACCAGGTCTCTAGTAATTATATATTTATGTCTGGGTTTGTAAATTCCTTGAGGACAGGGAACATTGTTGGAGGCCTCATCTTTATATTAAAGTATGCACAGCATGGGAGCTGCCTTTTGAAGGCAAGAACTCTTTCCCTGGCCAGCTCTTGCCCAGCTCAGCATAGGAAGGAAGGAGACAAATACGGGGTAAGTGAGCATGGGTGTCAAGTGATGACAGCTGCTGCCCCCTGGCCATCCACACATGTTAATTACTTCTGTATTTTAAACAGTTGTATAACCAGGGCAAAGTGTTCTGCTCAATGAAGTCTGTTTAGCACCAATCTATGGGGTATGAATAGATGGCAAAGATGGAGGCAACAAAAGGTGGGCAGAGGTAGAGTGAAGGGTGGTATTGATATTAATCAACCAAATTAGATGGAGGAAAGGAAGTTATAACTGTACTTTCAAAGAACACTTGATTTAATTTTCCTCCCTTAAACATTATACAATCAGTATTTAAAATTTCAGTGTGCACATGAATCACCTCAGGTTGATGTTGAAATGTAGACTCCTAGGATCACTCTTCAGAGAACTGGATTCAACAGGTCTGTGTTCAAGCCCTGAAATCTGTATTTAAACACTCAGCTCAAGTTAACTGTGATGCAAGTGACCCTCAGAAACAGGACATTGGCAGTGATGAGATTTACCCTTAAAAATGAACAAATTAAGAGGGTCATACTGGGAAATAGCAATACTGGATATAATCAGGGTGTCTGCTCTTCTCCTATCTCAGCACTTGTCCATCCACTTCACCCAAATCATAAAACCTACACAGGGTTTTGGGACTGATGCCCCCCAACACCTCAGCTGTTTGGATTTTCATATATTTTTAAGTGATAAAATCTTTTTTCTAAACATATCCTGTTTTCCTAACTCCAGAGTACCTATATTAAGAAGCTTGATAAACTCTATGGAATATGAATGGCTGAAGGATGGAAACAGGTGGGCCAGATGAACAAGATCACAAGTCCTCAGATTACTAATATGTTAATCACTGAGCCCCAAGATGAGCAACACCTTCCGTTCCTATCAACAACTTCAGAGAAAAATCAATTCTATTTGTCTCCTAATTTTCCTATTGATCATATGTACACTTTGAACACTGCTTGGGTAAAACAAAAAAGCCTGACCAGCATAGGTCAGTGGTTGAGCATCGACCTATGAACCAGGAGGTCACGGATTCTATTCCCAGTCAGAGCACATACCTGGGTTGTGGGCTTGATCCCCATTGGAGGGCGTGCAGGAGACAGCTAATCAATGACTGTCTCTCATCATTGATGTTTCTATCTCTTCCTCTCCCTTCCTCTCTGAAATCAATAAAAAATTTTTAAAAAATAAAAGAATGCGCTCTTAAAAAACAAACTAAACATCCCCTACACACACACACACACACACAGTTTTATGTTTTTTTAAAAATTTATTGAGAGAGAAAGAAACATTAATTTGTTGTCCCACTTATTTATGCATTCATTGGTTGATTCTTGTATGTGCCCTGATGAGAGATCAAACCTGACATCTTGGAGGGCCTATCAGGACTACACTAACTGAGCTACCAGGCTAGGGCTCCCCGCCCAGTTTTAAAAATCATTCATAGGTCATAGAGGCTATCTAAGAGGAAATTACTTAATCCTGACTACTCAGTAAATTATTTGCCCAAGATTTCTCCGCTAGTTAGTGGTAGGTGACACTAGAGTTGGTTTTTTCTGACTTGATAGGCATGACCACACTAGCAGGTCATGAAATATATGTTTTGGGGTCTTGATGGCCATTTAAAGAAAAATGAAACATTAAATAGAAAATATCAGAGGAACTAAATTTGGAAAAATACTGCTGTATTCCACTACGTGGCCTCAACAAGAGATTTGCAAGAGGGAGCATTTTGAGCTTAATCTCCAAGTCTATTACGATTTTATTAAGGCTAAAGAGAATTTCACATTCCCCACCAGATTTTTTAAAATCCTCACTGAGGATATGTTTATTGATTTTTTTAGAGAAAGAGGAAGAGGTGTGTGGCCCCTGGGGGGGGGGGGGAGTGCGGGGAGTGTTGGGGGGGGAGAGGGGAGGAGAGAGAGGGAGGGAGAGAGAGAGAGAGAGAGAGAGAAAGAGAGAGAGAGAGGAGAGAGATTAATTAGTTGCAGGTATGTGTCCTGTCTGAGGATCAAACCCTCAACCTTTTGGTGTGCAGGACCATGCTCCAACCAACTGAGCCACTGGCCAGGGCTCCCCACCAGATTTTTAAGGAAATATAATTCTCAGTAGTTTTCCAAATTAAAAATAAATATGTGCTATTCTGAGAATGTGGAAATTCTTACTTGGGAAGGAAATGCCATAACCAAGCCAATGGACATCTCAGTATTCATTCATTGTACGGTATTTTGAATTGCATTTGAAATGAATAAGTAGGAAAAGCAAACCATGAAGAGTTCAATATATCAGTTTAAAAATTGCAAAGTTTATAAAGGAAGATGTGAGGAGGAAAGGAGAAAGAGCGGCAAGCACCTAAAAGTCTAAGGTGGTGAATGCTTGAGTAAATTATGCCACCACCTTCTGAGTGAGTCACATGGTTTCAGCTTGGGCTCATCTGATCAGTTACCAGAAGGATCTTCTTAGCCCCACCTAAAACATGCTCCCCCAACCCGAATAGCAAGACAGCAGTGATCCCAGAGCATTCTTAAAAATTGTAAGTCATGATGGGAAATTCTTTTAATGACGAGGCAATTGAAGTTTCATTATGTCGAGGAACTCTGAGGAAGTATCACAATACAAAATTTAAAAATATATTTCCTATTATACACACACACCCACTTTCTAGAATAAAAATCAAAGTCATATTGGCCTGTCCTCTCACTTTGTATATGTTGCAGAATTATGTCAAGTTGTTCCGTTTTCTTGTAAAAGCTTTTTTGTCGAAAAGGGGGCAACCTGATGGCAGAATTTAAAGTGCCTGGATTCTGAAGCCGAAACCAACTGAACCTTTGTGATGATTTCAGGCGTCGGTTTGTTTTATACCTTTTTTTAAAACATTGGATTTGAAACATGAAGCTTTCCTTTTTAAAGGCTGATTTATGGGAAACCTCAGTGGTAAGTTTCATTTTTGGTTTCACGCGTATATATTTCCAAGGAAGAAGGACCCGCAGTTTTCGCTGTAGAGAAGTCTGAGCGGAACTCTCTGCAGCAGAGGGCGGGGACTCCACCCTCCGAGAGCCTTTAACGTGCCGCCCTCCGCTAGTTCTACAGGCAGTCCCTGGCGCAGCGCCCGCGGCAGGTAGGGAGCGTGCTATCCCCGCAAGTGGCTCACTGGCCAGGATCTCTGGCCATCTCGCTTGGCTTTTTTAAAATGTATGGTCCATGGTCTCCTCTATTTGAGATGAAGAGAGAAGGGAAAGGAAAGCTGGAGGGTTGGGGGGGAGTGGGGAGGGAGGGGAGTGGGATGGGCAATAGAGCCAATTACTTGTCAAGGTTAATTAGAACAGGTAACACGTTTGGCCTGTCCCTAGGCAGGATCCAGTTATGCTTAATGTCAATCTTGTAAGTGTGTGTTTCTGTGAGTTTATAAATATGGTCCTGAGGTTGGTAGAGGGTCTATTGGAATATTTCTGGGCTGGAAATCCATCCTCAGCCACTCACTAGCAGTATGCTGTGGATAAGTCAGCACACCTGCGGCATCTCCCTAAGGTCCTTTCCTGTGGTAAGACTCAGGATTCTGGAACCTGAGTTCTTTGCCCTATTTGCTCTGGGGACTTAAAAGAAATCCTGAAGGAGGAAGAAAGGGGTAAGAAGGGGGTGAGTTAAAACATTTCTTAGACACATTGACCGTGGTTTATGTCAAGAATAGTTTGGGTTTGTTTTATAACACAGGGAGTACTTCAAGTACCATTGTTCCATCTTGGTTTTTGCACCTAAAATAAATATATAGACAAACTGTGGATGATTTTCTATGGATTAAATAGCCTTGTAAATGTGATTTCTTTTTAAATGGCTATATTCCATGGTGCTGGATAACCAAACAGAAATAATCCCCCATGTTGGGCAAAAGATTATTTATAGTTACAGTGATTTACTATTTTAGCCATTCACTGGACATTTTTGCTCTCTGGGACATAGCTGATTATTTCCTTCAGGTAAACTCATAGAAGCATAATTACTTAGCCAAAGAGTCTGAATATTTTAAAGGCCTTTTGATTAAATGATGATGGAAGGAGACTTGACTTTGGGTGGTGAACACGGTACATTGTGAATTATATACCTGAAACTATATAATTTTATTAACCAATGTCACCCCAATAAATTCAATAGTAAATAAATGAAATGAAAATTGCCTTCCAGAAAGATTGTGTCAGTTCACATTGACAGTTGCTAGCAGATTTTAAAGAACTATGATACTTTGAAGAAAAAAATAGCTTTTTTCAGTGGAAGAAGGTAGTAGAGGTTATAGGACAACAATTAGTGTATAGTTATAAAGAAAGCCATAGATAGACTGTGGGGAATTGAAGCAAGACCTGGGAAATGTACAAGTGTGTTGTAGGGTCACTGAAGGGAAGGCCACTGATCAACTCTCTTGATCTATTAATGAGGTGAGTTTTCAGTTCATTTGGAGATACATTATCAAATTCTAAGAACTTTTAAAAATCATATACATTGGGTAAAAATCAAAGGAAACCCTAAACCAACATATATCATTCTATACTCCTACTTTTGAGAAATAAAGCTTGAATTCTTTCCCTATCTTTTCCTCCTATCCATTCTGCCATGGGAGGTAGAGAAGTAGTATCAGTTCCATAGTATTATGCTGGGTTCTCCCAGGGACAAACCTGCTTCCCCATCCTGAATGAACCATTACTTATCCTCTAATTCACATTTCCTTGGTCTTTGAACACATCAGTTCTTGTATGGGACTTCACCCATTGGCAAAATTTAGTTGTAATCCATGAGTAGATATAATGTCCCTCTGATTTATTCAACGGTTCTTTGCTTGGAGTCTTAAGTTTTCTTCTGCCCAATAAGTGCATTTTTTGTTTATAATAGTGCATTTGTATTTCATAATTGTAGTATATCAACTCTGGCCCAAGGAAGGACAGTCAGATAACTATCATACAGCAGCCTCATTTCAACAGCCTTTATGTTCTCAAGGCCTGAATGCCATCTCTTTCCCATCTACAGTGCAGATGGTAAGGAGATAAATAAGAATTATGCACCTCACACTAGCAAGAGAACAACGACTCATTTTATTTTACCCTTTTTGTATATGTATATGAACATGAAGGATCATATAGGTTGTTAGAGAGGTGAAAACTGACCTATCCTTCCTCTAATTTCACTCCTGGAGATAATCACTGTCAGCATCTTGATATGGCTTATTCTGGAATCTATGTTTAAACACACACACAGATTTTTAAGTGTCTACCACATACACAGTTCTGCGACTTACTTTTTACATCTCTGCACAATCAATACATGTACATGTACTTAATTCTGTCCTTAATGCTATTACATTGTAGGACTATACCAAAATTTATTTGACCACTTAGATTATCTAGAGCATTCCCAGTTTTGGGCTAATATTAGCAATGCTATTCCCTTTACATATATTCTTGTATGCATGTGTTTTTGTTTTTGTAGGGTATATTTCTAGAAGAGGAAGGGAAAGCTAATATGACATTTACATTTAAATTTTTAATGTTTAAAATTGCTTTCCATAAGAAGGTTACATAACTTCCTATTCCTTCCTACCATTAGAGGGTGAGAGGTTCATATCCTCAAAAAACACTAAATATTAGGAATCTTTGTAATTTTGGTCAAGCTAATAAGTGAAAAATGGTATCTTATGTTTTAATTTTATGCTTTTTAAAAAATTGGTGAGATTGAGTATTCTTTTGTTTAAATATCATTTGCATTTCTTATACTCTGAACTGTATGTTAGAACCTTTTGTTCATTTTCCTGTTTTTATTTCTTAGTGATTTTTAGGAGCAATCTATATATTAGGGGCATTAATTTTCTGCCTTATATATGTGTCACATTGATTAGTGGGTTATTGTGAGTTTTTATATGTATGCAGAGGTCAAAGACACCCTAAGAGGAAAACTGACTTTCTTCTCAAAGTGTATAAATGTATGTATAACACCATAGAGAAGCTATTTTATTAAGTAAACAGCTGGGGTGAAATTCAGTACAAATCTTCTTGAATATAAGTTCCAAGAGTGGAATAAGTTTCCTTTTCTGTTCACTGATATATCCCCAGTCCCTAAAATAGTGCCTGGCACAGAGGAGCTGCTCTGTCAATGTTTGCTGAGAAAAAATTGGGAGAATTTCAGGCAGGAAGACAAAATGAAGAATAGGCTCTAGGCAGATACTCTTCAGAGTGGCTGTAAGACATTTACATCTTCGTATGAATCAGTCAAATACAACTGTTTCTACTTTTCACTTCCCCTGCTACTAGTGGAATCAATTTATTGCACGGATAGGTTATATTATCTAGAATAAATAAAAGGCAGAAGAGGAGATTTATGAAGGATGGCACCTGGGGGCGAGCTGGCATGGTTGGAGTAGTGGTGTGGAAGGCTTGAATAGTTAATTAAAGGGTATGATGAAAGTATTCAGCTGCTGGAGGGAGTAGGGCAATGGTTCTCAACCTTCTGGCCCTTTAAATACAGTTCCTCATGTTGTGACCCAGCCATAAAATTATTTGTGTTGCTACTTCATAACTGTAATGTTGCTACTGTTATGAATTGTAATGTAAATATCTGATATGCAGGATGGTCTTAGGCAACCCCTGTGAAAGGGTCGTTCGACCGCCAAAGGGGTCGCGACCCACAGGTTGAGAACCACTGGAGCAGGGGAAGAAAAGAAGCATTGAGAGGTGGGATGATATGGAAATGAGATTCTCCTGGCTTTGACATTTGCACAGGGCAGGTTTAGATTTCTAGATATGTTATACTGTAGAAAAACACACATGAAATAATGGAGAGTATTTCGGTGCAATATTGTCTTCTTGGCTTCTTTTGAGTGTACATTATATGTTTTTTTCGAGGCTTGTAATTAAATTTTAAAATCCTAATCACAGTAGCTTTTCTTAAAATTTGCCTTTAAACGGCTCGGGGATATTAAGTGATAGTATTGAATTTCTAAATTTCCTGCTGCATTTCTACACTTACAAGTCAGTCATTGTCTAGTTATCTGAAGACTATTTCAATTAGAACTGCCAAGTCTCATAATGTCTGGGTATTGAATTATTGAATAAAGCAGTTTCCTTCTTGTGTTTTCTATAATTAGGTAATTTCAGAAAAATGAGGATACTTGGTAGCTTTACACTCATGGCCTACTGTCATTTGTTGAAAGGTAAGACACCAAGTAAGGATTTGTCATATAGTTTAAATATTTTAACCATAACTTAAAGACTAAAATAAATTTAAATGAATATAATTTTTAATAGAGAGGACATTCTATTTTTCCTTCTTTATTTCATAAACATATTTCATAATCTCTTATCATTGGACAAAGATTTAGGAAACACAGACAAATCAAAAAACAAAATTAACTCATTATCCATTATGCATTGTTCATTTCTTAGGTATATTTACTGAAAATATCTGGGGAAATAGTCTATGATGTTTGTTTTAAACAACAAAAGGATCATTTTATCCACCTTGCTTGGTGACATGCTGTTCCCTGAAGAATTTTGGAAAGTGTCAGGGTAACAACAGTACTGGAATTTTCCTAAGACCCTCCCCAAATCTTCAGACTCATATACCTCAGGCCAGACAACTGATCAAGAGTTAGGACTACAATCATGTGCTGCTTAAAGATGATTTGGTCAATGATGGACTGGACTGTATGTACCACTGTGGTCCCTTGGATTATAATGGAGCTGAAAAATTCCTATAACCTAGTAATATTGTAGCCATCATAATGTCCCAGTGTAATGCATTACTCACTTGTGTGTGGTGAGATTGGTATAAAAAAAACCTATTCTACTGGTAGTCGTATAAAAGTAGAGCACAAACAATTATGTAGAGTACATAATACTTGATACTTTTAATAAATGACTATTACTGGTTTATGTATTTACTATGCTATACTTTTTATTGTTATTTTAGAAGACTCTTTCTACTTATAAAAAAAGGTTTGTTTCTAAACATTATGCCATGTTAGGCCAATAGCAGCCTCATACATCCTGTGTTTATGTCTTTTGATTGCATTATTTTCACTTGTGCTTGATTTAATCTCATGTTATTTTGTACAGTAAAATGTCATGCAGGCTTGTAGCATAGGAGCAATAGGCTATATCATATAGCCTAGATATGTAGTAGGCTATACCATCTAGGTATGTGTCAGTGCACTCTATGGCATTTGCACAACAGCAGGGTCACCTAACAATGCATTTCTCAGAATGTATTCCCATTGTTAAGCAGTGCATGACTGTATTGGAATCTGCCATTCAGACTACCCAGAAGGCAAATATGTGTCCAGTAAAAGGACATTCTGGGGATGTCCACATGAGACAAAGTCTTCAGTTTTAAGTACCCCATCACCATATAGTATTTCCATGGTAATGTATGTTTATGAATTTTGGGACAACTTGTTTAGCTAATTTTATTATTTTTATCTCAAAGATGAAATATAGCATCCCAAAATGCATTTCAAACCCACCAGATAAAATACGTATTTTAAGCAAGTTCCTAAACATAATTATCACATAAGTGACCAAGTAAAATGTTTGTAAACTATGTGCTCATTATGTGAAATTTTTAAGAAATTTTCCATGTTCTGAAGATTAGTTATTTTTCTTTTCAGCATTTACTATCACAGTTACCCAGGACCTATATGTGGTAGAGTATGGCAGTAATGTGACAATGGAATGCAAATTCCCAGTAACAACACCGTTAAACCTGCATGTATTAGTTGTCTATTGGGAAATGGGAGAAAAGAAAGTTATTCAATTTGTAAATGGGAAGGAAGACCTGAAAGTTCAACACAGTAGCTACAGCCAAAGGGCCCATCTGCTGAAAGACCAGCTCATTTTGGGAAAGGCTGCACTTCAGATCACTGATGTGAAACTGCAGGATGCCGGGGTTTACCACTGCTTGATCAGCTATGGTGGCGCCGACTACAAGCGGATTACTTTGAAAGTCAATGGTAAGAATTATTATAGGTAAAGAGGCCCAACCTTTATTAAAATCATATCAGCGATGAGAACTTTTCATTCTTGAAAGTCCTCTATTACTCTCCACAGGAGCAATCTGTTCATTCATTCATTCACACACCCATCCAATAAGCATTTCTTTTTCCTTTTTAATTTCCTTTTTAATTTCACCCAAGGACATGTTTTACTGATTTTAGAGAGAGGGGAATGGAGAGAGATAGAGATAGAAACATCAATGTATGAGAGAAATATCAATTGATTGCCTCCCATGCACACCCCCACAGGAATCAACCCACCATTTTCAGTGTGTCCTGACCAGTAATGGAACCGACAACCCTTTGATGTACTGGATGACACTCCAACCAGCTAAGCCATACTAGCCAGGGCCCAATGAGCATTTCTTGAGCCCCTCCTACTTGACAGTCCCTAGAGATCCAGAGCCAAACATGTCAGAGCCATGTTCCATAGAATGTTCAGTTTTCCTAAAATAAATTCTCAGTTTTTACTTTGCTATTATTATAAAAGCAATACATACTATGGAAGGAAATAAAATGAATTACAGAAATGTCCCTCCACCCTTCACCACCATCTTCCATGACATGCAGAAATAACCAGGTAACCACTATTTGTGTGTTTTCTCCAGGATTTTTTTTTTTAAATTCAACTACTATTTTTATTTTATTAGGTCTGCCAGCATTTTCCTTCCTTTGAACCTCTCTATGCCATACTTAACTAAAACAAATGTTAAAAACAAATTTCGCTATAAGGTGCACATTTTAAAAGAATTGAAATCATTTTATGAAGGCAAACTATAATTACATCAAGAATAGAGAAAACTATTCTTCCTTAGAGATGGTATAAACTATGCTCACTGGGCATTCATCTTGAAAAATCTATACCAGCATTATCTTGGAGTGTTAAAGACGAACTGTGAGTGACAAATCCCTGAGTTCTGAACCACAAATATGTCATCAGGTCACCTGGGTTCAAAGTTTGGTAAAGGAAAACACCTTAGCTGACCACCTCTGCTTTCACAGTTAAGATTCCTAGAATTGAAAGCTGAAAGGATCCCAGGCAAGAGCAGCTAGCCCAAATTCCCAAGGAACAGAAATTCCCCAAAGGGTCTTCTGCTCACATACTTCCCACAATTGTTGAAATTACTTTCTGGTATTGAGCTGAAATCTGCCCTATTTACTTACAGTTTTGAAATTATGTGCCTACTTTTTTTTTCACCTTTTAATGTGACTAGAATTAAATCATCATCTCTTGGTATTTCCATTCCTAGGATAACTATGATTAATCTGAAGGTCAATAAATAGGAAAAGTTTGAATTTATCATAAAGGGATAACTGGTCATTATCTCAAAGTCAAAATTATATAAGAATTAGGAGAAATGCACCTGTTTTATGGTATATTACTGGGTCACTGATTCTGGCTCAATTAATGTCAAGAAGATGCCACTCGTGAAGTAGGTTAAATGTTCATTGCATTTTACCATATGCTTCTCTAGAACAGTGATATTCATGAAAATAGAATAGTGGGATTTCAAGTGGGATTTTTAATTTTTCTTCAGTCCATCAGCAAATATCAGGCACTTTACTGTGTTTCTATGCATGAAAGAAATTATTAAGATGTCATCCTATAAACAGCCAGGAATCTGGAATAGGAAGAAGAGCATAAGCCTGGCAGTCAGGTAGAAGTATAGAGTGTAAGTCTCTCGTTAGCCTGCAGGTCCTATGCAGAGTGGGACAGCTGTCTCTGCAGTGAGGAAGGGTGTTCTTCCAGGTCACCTGAGCTCTGTACTATCTCCTGTGGAGCTACAATTCCCTCTCCTATGGTTTGACACAATAGGAAATCTATGGGTCGGATAGTTTTTCCAAGGCGGGGCCCTTGGTGGAGTACTGTAGATGACCAACATCTGATTTGCTTGACTATTCTATTTTGTGTTATAAATTACCAAATTGGCATCCTACTCCCCATCCATCTTGTTGTCATATCGTAGTTTTAGGGGTTAAATTGAGCTGCACTGAGAGCAAGCCAGCCACCAAATTTCAGCTGAGGCTGAATCACTAATAGAAGTTTGATGTCCAGGTTACTTGAGCTACATAATTCAAGGAAGTAGAGCTCCTGAGTCAGCGGTTCTCAACCTGTAGGTCGCGACCCCTTTGGTGGTCGAACGACCCTTTCACAGGGGTCGCCTAAGACCATCCTGCATATCAGATATTTACGTTACAATTCATAACAATAGCAACATTACAGTTATGAAGTAGCAACATAAATAATTTTATGGCTGGGTCACAACATGAGGAACTGTATTTAAAGGGGCAGAAGGTTGAGAACCACTGTCCTGAGTCATCTCCATATGCAAATGATTTCACAGTAACTCTATCAGACTTCTCTTCCCATCACTGCAAACATGTGGTAACACAGCTTCCCCACAGGGAGTTTACTTACCATGGCCTTTTAAACGTGAAACATTTCAAAACTGAAATGTGAAACTGAAGTTTTGGATTAACTCAATTGTTATTATCACTTTATTACTCTATATATTTACTTTGAGTCCAATGAAAATAACAGTATGATATTTATAGCAAGATAGTTGTTCCTTTAAGTCCAAACTTGGCCCAAGTATGAATAGAAGAGTTAAGACAGAACTAGCAGTTCTCCACTGCTAAGCTATCTGAATATTAGCTGATTTCTATGAGAACCATCCTGGATTTATATTCTTTCTAATGTGGACAACACCAAGCCACACATCTAGTTCTGTGCTAAGTGAAAGCCCTGACTTCTCTTCTTTCTGCTCATGACCTAGCCCCATACCGCAAAATCAACCAAAGAATTTCTGTGGATCTGGACACCTCTGAACACGAACTAACTTGTCAGGCTGAGGGTTACCCTGAGGCTAAAGTCACCTGGACAAGCAGTGACCACCGAGTCCTGAATGGCAAAACCACCATCACCAGTTCCGAGAGGGATGAGAAACTTCTCAATGTGACCAGCACACTTAGGGTCAACACAACAGCTAATGAGATTTTCTACTGCACTTTTCGGAGATCAGGTTTTGAGGAAAACAGTACATCTGAGTTGGTTATCCCAGGTAATATTTTGAAAGTCTCAATTAAAATGTGCCTAGTATTATCCCCTGGTACCGAACATGATGCCTGCTCATCGTAGACATTCACTGTTTGTTGAATGAATATGCAGCCTGCTTCCTTATCTCCATCATCCAAGTCACATTGCTATATTTATTGAATATTTATATATCAACAAATATTTATTGAATATAGCCTATGTGCAAAGCATTGGGAGCCTTCAGAATAAGACAGTTCATATTCTTTAGGAAACAGATTAAAAAACAACAACAGGCAATCTCATCCATGCAGAAATGCTGTTGTGGCTGAGGGATCCAGGGGAGCACCTGAGAAGAATACTCAATTCAGGCCATTTGTCTCCCTCAAGGTAGTCTATGACATTTCAATTCAGGGCAGTCTGCTTAGTGCATAGGGCTAAAGGCTGCGTGTCCCTGGGCAAGTTACTCAACTTCTATAGGCCTCATTTTCCCCATATGGTTATAACCTGTTGGGCAAAATTATCATGGGATTACTTGAGCTACAGTATATGACAAGGATTTTAGATTTTTACCTGCACAGATTCAGCTATTTTGGGGTTTGTTTTTTTTTTACCGCCCTACCCTACAGAAGTGGGTAAAGTCGGTAAGGCAGGAAACAGTCTGGTGACCGGCTCAGACCTTCAGAAAAAGTGAGGTGGGCAAGCATGATGTTAAATAAAATTAGAGGTATTCTGCGAAGCACTTTTTACTGCTCTCTCCCCCACTAGATGTTGACAGTAAAGTTTCAGGTACTTCAGAGAAAACAACTTAAAAAGATGGGTAGAAACGTCGAGCAATAGGAAAATACAATCCAGCCCGTCCCCGTCCCCCCCACCCCCCACCCCCCCAAAAAAGAGTTTAGATAATGGAAGAGATGCTCTTACTGGGCATGAGTCACTTTGGTAGGAGCTGCATTAGTGGGTTCCTCCCATTTAACAGCTGTTTTATGACAGCTTATTTGTGGAATGACTTAGAATAACTCGAACTGCTTGGAGTCTGTTTCCTCATCTGTAACCTGGGGATTTTTTAATACCTGGCATATCTAACTCATAAACTTATTTTGAGACTCAAAATAGATATGAACAGGCTTTATAGACTGTAAGCTACTAGATGAAGGCGGACTGCTGCTGTGGCTTTAAAACTTCAACTAGGTAGTCAGAGATCATGACTAATGGTGGGAGGTTAGCAATCTCTGAGCCTCATGTGCCATGGGACCACCTTTTCTTCCTGCATGGAACCGCAGACAGAGAGATTGGGAGATTGGTGAGAGGCACTAATGATTAGATGTCCCAAGATTCAAACTGTGGAAAAAGAAGAGATAAAAATTGGTCCCCTCATAGGGAGGTGAGCATTCTTTTGCAGTGCTAGTTGGCCTTCATGTTGCATCTTTGCCGTGTACATTAGCCTTTTGACTTCAATATTAAAGAATATAAGAGAAAGTGAATTAATCAAGGCTGCCATTTAGGATTAAGCAGCCACCCACTGTGGTACTGTGCTAAGCACTTTACAAACATTAGCCTTATTGTTTCCAACTTGTAGGCTGGTTAAAGGACTTGTCCGAGAAGTCAAAGCTAGTGAGTGGCAGCAGAATTTAACCCCAGGTCCATCTGTCCAAAGCCTGGACTGCTTCCACTTTTCCATGCTGCTCTCACTTTCATATTGGAGGTATCTTACCATTCCAGCCACTCAAGGGACAGGAACTTTTGAAAATTAACCTAAAGCTAACCTCGATCACTTTCAAGGATGATTATTCTCTTGACTACTTCCCATCAAAATTTTATCTTTAGTCTATTTTTGTTTTGTTTTGATTTTCAGAACCACCTACAATTCCAAGAAATAAGAGGACTCACTGGGCAATTCTGGGAGCCATCCTGTTGTTATTTGTAGCCCTGGCAGTGGTCTTCTGTCTACAGAGAGATGGTATTTCCTTTATTGAAAGGGTCTTCACTGGGGATGTGGGGAAATGTATGGGGGTGCTAATGTTGTCACAATGGTACTTAGTAGACAGAGCCAAGGATGCTAAACCTGCTGTAATGTGCAGGGCAGTCCCACGTAATAGGGGGACTACCCCAAATGCTTGCAGTACCCCCACCAGGAAACACTGATTTATAAAATGCTGCCTTCCTATAAGCCTTTTCTTTCGGGACTTATTTTCAATTATGCAAAGTAGATTTTAGCTATGCCATCATGTGAACCTGTATATCACCTCTTCCTCTAGCCCTGTTCATTCTCCTATCCAGCAGCATCACCAGCATTGGAAGGCAGCAGTGCACACTGTAGGAGTTTTTCTGAGGCAGTGACAGTTGGATCATGACTGCAGGGAAACCTGACTTGCCTTTGCAAGGTGGCACAAAAACATTCTACTGTTTAATAGCAATTACAGTGACTCTGAGCAGTATTGCTGAGTGAAGATCCATGTGTATAGAAGTGAGGGGCAGGAGAACAGGAGTGAATAGAGGTTGAAGAAGACCATCATCATGCAGTTTCTTTCTATTATGGAAATAACTAATAACCACAGACTTAGAGGAGAGAAAAAGCTAAAATACCTGTTGGTTTTAGTTGAATTTGAGTCTTATATTAGTTGCACTATTATATTGAGCTGGTTTCTGGATACCCTAAGTTATAAAAATAGTCCTTCTGTAGAGCTGAGATACTTTTACCGTAGAGTATTTTGCTGATTATTCAATTTTCTAAATAATTTGAATGTGCTTATCTCTCTGTTTACTTATGGCAACAATTGAATGCAGGAAAATGAGCCTATTCAAATAATTTCTTCCCATTTTAAGATGACTCAGAGAAAACATTTCTCCAATTCTTTGAGAAGTATACTAAAGGACACAATGGTGGTTTGCATAGAGTTATCTGTTGTCAATAAGGAAGCAGAAAATGGAAGGGAATTCCAGTAGTTGTTGAGGAATTCCCCACAACCCTTTAAGAGGGGATCTGGGAAAGTAGTGTAATTGAGGGAGTGGAGGTTGCTGATTCTAAAGACTAAGTACTTATTGCTTACCAGAACACAGACAGCCAGAATATAAGGACCAAGTTTCAATGATAGGAAGATCCTGAGATGGAGTTGATTTGTCCAAGGAAGTGACTATTACCAACTTGCATTTTGAATATTTTCCTATGGAAATTATTAGTTGGTATTAGAAATGACTAGGAAACCAGTGCATGATAAAGTACCTCAGAGTATGGTCCATCTCTGAGGTAAGAATGGAAAATAAAAGTATATACTTACAAAGAAAATCTAGGAGCAAACGCCCTAAACTGTTGAATTAACCTCAGGGGTTGAGACCTGTGAAATAAGGAAGTCTACCAGATTTTCTAGGGATTAAAAATGTTTCGTAGGAGCCTGGAATTTAAACTTGAGTCACTGTGTGGGATGTAGAATTGTGTTTTGTGGAAATAAAAATGACTTTTTTTTTTTCCAAGTGAAAATGATGGATGTGGAAAAATGTGTCACTCGAGACATGAACTCAAAGAAACAAAATGGTAAGAATATTAGCACGGATTGAGAAGTTGAAGAAAAAGGAAACAAAAAGCTAAAGTAATAACAAGGAGGAATCTATCAGTCATAATTCCTCTTCTTTTAAAAGAATGTTAGCTGTTGGAACTGCTGGCTTCTTTTTGCCTCACAACTCTAATGTGAGAACTCCTCCCCCTACCACCCCTACCACCCCTACACTGCTCCCATCGCCCCCCTGCAGTCTAAGAAGGTTTAGGGATGGCCTGGAGAGTAAAGAATGGTGAGCAGCTCTGTGTGTGTGTTGGGGGGTGTAGGGGAAGGCTTGAACTGGGGTAGGAGGCAGTTTCTCTCTGCTGGGTCTCTATTGCTTTGCATCCTAACTTCTCCCTGCAAGAGGACCAAGTTGACTTATGTAGATAGATTGATCAATAGAAGTTGTATGTCAGGAACTGTGTTAGTACCTCCTTTAATTCCCTCCAACCCCTCAAATGAAGGAGATAAATACCAGGATTATCTCCACTTTATATTAGAGAATACAGGGCCAAGAAGATCATGTAAATTGCACCAAAACATACAGCTGATAAATGACAAAAATCAGGGTTTGAGGCCCATTAGCTTGACCATAGAACCTTACTCTTAGCCTATCTGCTTGATTCCATTTTGCCACAAATGTCTATATTTATAAAAGGTCAGAAAAATCTCAACCAACTGAACTAAGAGAAATAATGTTTTCAATTTGCTTTAATATATTTAGAAACCAAACTTCACAAAAAGCCCAACTTTAAAGTAATCTAATCAGATTGGACAAGGTCAGGCAGGTTTTATTATGTGGTTTCCTTTGTGTGTAAAGCTAACTAGTGGATGTTGTTTGGGTCATCCTAGGGCGACTAACCATCCCAGTTTTCTCAAGACCAAAGGTTTCTCAGGTTAGGGGACTCTCAATTTTAAAATCAGGACAGTCTGGGACAAACTGGAATGGTTGGTCACCCTTTATCAAGTAAAGGTATTTGAGCAAAAATATACTCTGCTTCTTTATCTTCTTGCAAATGTATTATAGCATCTAGCGAATATAAAATATTTCTCATTATTGCTCTCCAGCTGCACAGTTTGAGGAGACGTAATCCAACATTGAAACTTCTGGTCTTAAAGCAGGGATTCTCAGCCTGTGGTTTGCGTTTGTCAGGGCTGAGCATGACCAGAGGTGTGCAATAGGCCGGCAGGCTGCAGGCGATGTAGGACTCAAAAGGCTCAAGCACTGAAAATGGAAGCTGGAAAAGAAGAGGAGAACAAAGAACAAAGGAAACCTTGATACTTCAAAATGACTGGAAGACTCATCAGTGCCTATGTAAGGGAGAAAGGAAACTTCTGAATGATGAGCCTCCACGCAAATTGTCCATCGCTCTTCCTAGGAAAACAAGTTGAGATTCCCTGATTTATTGGTCAGTTCCTACAGAAGTGCCTTCAATCAGTGTCTTGATTTGTCTTCTGCATGATTGAGAGTGCTGGTGTTGTAACAGTATTTAAATATGAGTGATTTCTATTTATTTTGAGTTTGTGGGGTCTTGTCGTGTGAGTGTGGTTGTGAATGATCTCTTTTGGAAGATATATTGTCACCAAACTAAACTTCCTGCTTAATCACTTGTACGTGTCCAGGAAAATGTATAGTATTTGTCAGGTGCTTTGTATCCTCTATAATTATTGATATGTAGGAAGCACACAAACAAACCATTGGTTTGTATAGGATGATGGAGTGGTAAGTAGCAGACCTCAGTTTCCCAGACTGTCATCCACTGTCCTTTTAGAATATAATTTACAGCTGCTAATTTATTCATTCAGCAAACATTTATGAAATGCCCTTGCATGCCAATCACTGTGCCAGACAATGAGTCTACAGATGTGGGCAAAATAAAGTACTGTCCTAAAGGAGCTCATAGCATAATGGGGAGACCAGTAGGAAAATGTATTATTACACTTCGTGCAGTGACATAGCATAAGGTGTTGGAGGAGAATGATAGTGAGAGGGAGAAAGTCTAGATATGCTGCCAAAAGGAGGGGGGTACTGTTGGTGGCCAGTCAGTGTGTTCCTGGACAACTGAAAATACTTTAATAATCAAAGCAATTTTAGTTTGTGAGACAATATCAATAATTTTTATGTTTTTAAGATGTCAAATTTTTTAAAACTGTAGAAAATAACTTCTGAATTCCTTTCCTATCATTATATTTACCCCTTATTTATTTGCCTTTGTCATGCAACCTGATGCTTATTTATATAGTGTCTGGTATTATTTAACAGTTCTTTTTTATTTAAATGCAGTTGAATTTTGAATTTAGACTTTTCCATGATTCAAAATTCAGAAAGTCAACTAGGAGACATTAAAAAGTCTCTACGCCATCCTCGTATCATCCAGGTTGCCTTTCTAGAAGCAACCACTCTTGCCTTTTGTTTATTATGCTTCTGAAGATATTCTATGAATGTTTGTGGAAATATATATATACAGACAGTCCTCGGGTTACATCAGACTTGATGTATGTCGTTTTGTGGTTACGTCGCCATCTCCCATTTATTTATTTTAAAAAAAGTTCCGTCATTTCGATGTATGTACATATATGCTTTATGTGTTTTATTATTTATTTACCACAAGTAAAGGTCAGGAATTGTTACCTTTCTTTTACATTTTTTTTTTTTTTTTACTGTTTCACTTCATTACTGCTTTGTATGTGCTCCATGTAGTGATATAGGTGCTTATGTAGGTGGGTTTGACTTACGGCGAAAATCTCCTTACGTTGCGCCATAGGAATGGATCTCCGACGTAACCCGAGCACCCACAATATAGCATATATTTTTCTTTCTTCCTGTTTTTCACGTGTGTGGTAACACATTACATGCCTGCTGTACACTTTGCTATTTTTATTTAATATATTATTTTATATGTAGCAGTGGGACAAATATGAAGTTCCCAGAGGTCAGGCACCATTGTCTTGTTAGTTTCTAGAGCACCTTTTCTATAGCCTCTTAGTGTCTTTCATAAGACTTAGTACATGCTAAATATGTACTACGTGTTCATTTAGATAACCAGCAATTCATTGAGAACTTGCTTTATGACTGAGGAGGGACTTGGTTTATTTTGTCTTTCTCAAAATGGAACCCATGGGCTCTCTAACTGGGTCAATTTAGTCCTAAAGGATGACTTTATTACTAATTCTGTGTGACAGAATCATGTCTGCAACTTGTTATTTTGTTTGTTTTCTCCTGTTTTCTCTTGAGTATAAAATTGACTTTGATATTGTACTTGCAAAATTACATGTTCTTTTTGGAAATTCAGTAGAGTACCTTGACCCTAGAGTCAGACCCTCATGTGTGCCAATAAAGACCCATGAGTTATGCTTAAACCAGCCGTGGGCAAACTACGGCCTGCGGGACGGATCTGGCCCATTTGAAATGAATAAAACTAAAAAAAAAAAAGACCGTACCCTTTTATGTAATGATGTTTACTTTGAATTTATATTAGTTCACACAAACACTCCATCCATGCTTTTGTTCCGGCCCTCCGGTCCAGTTTAAGAACCCATTGTGGCCCTCGAGTCAAAAAGTTTGCCCACCCCTGGCTTAAACCCTTGAGTCCTGCCAGTTTTCATCACTACAGAGGCCTCTTAAGATCTTGCTTTCCAAAGGTGATGAGATTCAGATGCCTTCTCAGAAGCTCCCAGAGTATTCCTTCCCTTTTAGCCATTTACCTGGATTGATGACAAGGAAAACCTTCTTTGCTTTTTCACATGTCAAAGCTGAAGAAACAGGATCTCCAACAAAATTTCTTCTCTTATCTTTTTGCACATGTTCATTTGTACAATAGCCCTTGTTTGTGTGATGTACAAGCAAGGATCCAGTCTATTCACTCCATTCCTAATTCTTAAAGCCTTCATGGTGTTAGATTTATAAAGCACTTTAGCCCTTTGTCTTGTGTTTTGTTGTAAATGACATAGGCAGAAATGATATATAATTCTGCATTTGATAATCACTGTATACACCTGCATTAATTTAATAAAACATTCTTATTTATTGTGGTTCTGGTACACCAGCATGACCATTTTTCTTGTCTTATAAAAACCACTCCTAATTTAGCATCCTAGTGGAGACAGTTACTTGAAAGATCTTCAGCCATCTTCCTCGTTCTTTTTTTCCCCATAGCTTCTATGTCTACACAGCATGCTCTTAAGTCTTGCATAATGAAAAATATCAAAAGAATTATTTTTAAAAGCATATTTTGAAAATTTTTATTCTCTGTAACTCCATAGCTTCTTTTAGGAAAATACCAAAAAAAAAAAAAATTGTCAGAATTGTGCCATCCGAATTGAAGAGTTGAGGGAGGGAAAGTGGAAGAGATGGAGTGGTAAAGAGAACTACAGGGAAACAAAGGGGCTTTCCTTTATGCGAGTACTCTTCTCAGATCAGTAAACATGGATATGTAAGCCAACACACATGAAGCTGGATGTAGTTCAATCTTCAGGTTCTGAATAGGAAGTGAGAAACCTAGAGCAAAGCCAAGGTTAGAATTGAGTCCTGGTACAGAGTGCTACCATAGGGAGATTTATGGTTTTACAACAAATGACAACACTTGTCATTCAAGGAAGTATAGAACTTTTAATGCTGTCATCTAGCTTAATTAGTCACCAAGTTCACTTTACAGAGACTTTTGGTCATTTCTCTGAATCAGACACTCAAAAGGTGATGATGATTTCTAAGAATATAGGCCAGATTCTATAAGGTGTTTTTTAAAAAAATTTATATCTATATCTATATATCTATATAGTTGATTTTAGAGAGAGAGGATGGGAAAGGGAGAGAGAGAAATATCAATGTGAGAGTGAAACATTGATGTGAGAATCATTGATAGGCTGCCTCCTGCACACCTCCTACTGGCAATTGAGCCTGTAACCCATGCATGTGCACTGACTGAGAATCAAACCGTGATCATCTGGTTCATGGGTTGTCACTCAACCACTGAGGCACACTGGCCAGACTCCTTGTTATAATTTAAATGTTTCCAGAATTATTTTTATTTTAAGAAAAGTTAAAGTTTGACCAAACTGAAGCAATTGTTAGTAGTTGGGTGCTATAACTAACAACCATGATAATTACCATTCATTGAGCATATATTCTATGCCAGGAACTAAGAGTTACATATATTATCTCACTTAATGCCATGAACCAGCAAGGAGGTGTTCCAAACAAGGAAACCACATTTGCCTGGATGACTGCCAAATCAGCAAAGTTAAATAAGTGCATAATTACAGTGATACTATGGGGAAGCTTTAAAAAAGTTTTGATTGAAATTCCCGCTGCTTATTTACTTACATCTTTTCCCTCAACAAAAAATGTAAAAAGGTCATTTAAAAGTATTGTATATAAGACTATGACATTAATTTTGAATGGACAGTAAATAGCCAAATATTGGCTGAAATATAAACTTCTTAGTTTCTTAATTATTGTGAAGCTATCATTTTGGCTCCATTTTCCCCACTTATTAATGATCTGATTATATATTCTATAATAGAAAAATGCAATTGGATGGACAGGAAGTCTAGAATACCCATTTCCATTGAGGAAACATTAATGGTAAACACAGATTCCCCATCTCCTCTTTCCACTCAGTGTGAACTCTGTAGGAGATACCTTCTTGCAGAAAATGAGTATGTAATCCTTTCTTGGCTGAGAAGAAAGTCAGGCTTGGGAGATAGGCAGCCGTGGAGTGAAATCTCACTCACAACCAGGATTCAATCCCTCACCAGAGCCTTTCATGTCAGATGACAAACCAGGGTGCGACCTAAGGGTTGAGGGCAGGTTAGAAATGTTAAGGGACACGCATTGCAGAGATAGGCCTGAGGAAATGAGCAGCAGCAACCTGGTTGAAGGTGAGGGAAAGGGAGGTGAAGATCCACCCAGTCTTTAAACTTGCATCATCTCTAGGCTGGGAACTAGCCAAAGGATCCCACAAAGGTTCTCAATGTGTTGATATCCCTGGGCGTGACTACGATGGTGCTGTAATGAGTTCAAATAGTGTTCCTGTGCCTACATTTTGAGAAGGGGTAATTTTCAAGATAATAACTGAATAGGCTCCAATAACAGAAGAAGGCTGTGCGGCAGGATTGCAGTATACCTCAACATCTTAATCTGATTTTTCTCTGTGTAGTTCCCTTTACCTGCCCTCTCTCTCTTCGTAGCCTGAGGGTCTATTTCCCTCCCCAGCCCCATGCCAAAGCTCAGGCATAGAAAGTACCACAATAACACCTGCACTTCCCACAATTCACTACAAGCAGCTCAGTGGCTCAGTTACTCATTGGGCATCTTCCACAGGCCAGGCATTTACAGTGCATTGTGGGGAAGTGAAAGAGATTAAATGTGGCTCATGCAGTCATGGAGCTTATCTGAGGAGACAATACATACATTCATGAAGAATTAAGTAATAACTCAAGTGTTAGGGAATGTGAGACTTTAAGAAAATGTCTCAAAACAGTGAGAAGAACTCTTCGTAATACTTTAAGCAATAAAAAAACAAAACAGTGAGAAGAGAGGACATCAAAAGCTGTGAAGCAGAGGGAGGAAATCCTAGGTGCTAGGAAACCTGCAGCAAGGAGGCCAGATCCCACTTGGCCCCTGGAGAATGGAGAGGTGCCTACCTCTGAGGATGTGCATCTTAGTCCACTCAGGCTGCCATAACAAAACATCACAGACTGGGTAGATTATCAACAACAGAAGTTTTTATTCCTCACATTTCTGGAGTTCGGGAAATCGAAGATCAAGGCACCAGCAGTGTTGTGTTGTGGTCAGGACCCTCTTCCTGACTCATGTGTCCTCACATGGTAGAAGGGACAAAGGATCATTGTGGGGTCTTTTTCAAAAGAGCAGTCATCTCATTCATGAGAGCTCCACCTAAGCACCTCCCAAAGACCCCATTGTCCTAATACCATCATTTTGGGGATTAGGATTTGGGGCGAAGAGGTGGACCAAAATTTTCAAACCATAGCTGTGTAGAAAGCAGGTGTTTTTTTTTCTTCTTTTTATAAAGGACTAGAGGCACGATGCACGAAATTCATGTGAGAATAGGCCTTCCTTCCCCCAGCTGCTGGCACTGGCTTCCCTCTGGCACCTGGGCCCCGGACTTCCCTTGCAGCCCCGGCTGTGTCTGATCTAATTAGCATATTATGCTTTTATTATTATAGATAAGTTTAATGATTGAAGAAAATCTGTGATCCCTTATATTTCTAGTGGAAATCTAAATTAGTACAACCTCTGAAAAGGATAATTTGGCAATATCTATAAAAATTATAAATGACAGAGTAATTCCATTTAGAGAAATTAACCTTACACTGTATTCTCATAGGTGTAAAATGACTTATGTATAAAGGATATTCATTGCAATTTTATTTATAATAGAAAAACATTGGAAACAACCCAAACACCCATCAATAGGGAACTGATTAAATGTGCTGGCACATCAAAACAATAGAATACTTTATTAGATAGCCATGTAAACAAATAAGGAAATTCTTTCTGCACTGTCATAAAAATAGATCTCCAATATATATATTTATCATTTAAAAGGGAAGTTATAGAACGGTGGACAGTATGCCACTGTACACATGTTATATTAAGCATATAACATGTACACTATGAACACTTAATTTGCATACTAGGTACTAACTAGTAGTATGTATACTATGTACACTTAAAGCATATATTATGTGCACTATGTATCTTTCCAGATATACATTTTGCACCTTTGAAAGGAAAAAAATATAGATGTATATTTGCCATTGATGCAAAACATATATATCAGAAAGGATGCATAAGAAATTGGTAAAACTGGTTGCCTTTGGGGTGGCATATTGGGTTCCTGGTGGGAGAATTTTTTTTTTTTAAATATATTTTATTTATTTTTTACAGAGAGGAAGGGAGAGAGATAGAGAGTTAGAAACATCAATGAGAGAGAAACATCGATCAGCTGCCTCCTGCACATTTCCCACTGGGGATGTGCCCGCAACCCAGGTACATGCCCTTGACCGGAATCAAACCTGGGACCTTTCAGTCCACAGGCCGACGCTCTATCCACTGAGCCAAACCGGTTTCGGCATGGTGGGAGAATTTTACTGGTGTAACTTTTGAATCCTGTGAACATATTACCCATCTATAATAAAAGCATAATATGCTAATTAGACGGATGTCCTTCCAAACAAACTTCCAGACGAAGCCAGGGCTGCTAGGGAAGCCCGGGTCCCAGGTGCCAGAGGGAAGCCCATGCCGGCAGCCAGGGGAAGGAAGGCCTACTCTTGCATGAATTTCATGCATTGGACCTCTAGTCATAAATAAATAAACTATAGTTTTTAAAAGGTTGAGCTCCATTACTTGCCTTTCAGGGAATTTTATAAACTTTAAAAGAAATAATAACTCTCAATGTATAAGTCCAATACAAACATCAGTTGTGAGGAAGTTTAAACAACTAAATTCCACCACCACCGGATTTCAGTCTGGACTTGAACCCAACTGATTTGAATTATTATTTTTTTCATTTAATTTTCCTCTATTTTTCACTGGTGTCACCTCAGCACACCTCTAGTATGTGGAAGCATGATCAGGTAATTTATAGCCTTTGATTAAGCAGCTATGGGTTTGGATCCACGTAATGTAAATGATATTATAAACAAACAAATGAACCAAATCAACCCACTGTTAATAGACATGAAAATGCTTCCATCGATATGAAATAACTAAAACATTTGGACCTTGGGAAAGCTTGCAAAAATGATCCTAACTTATATTTATCTAGTCTGAGAACTGAGTTTAGGATGTGAAGTTTTTGCATAAGAGTGAGGTGAAGCTATTTGGTCAGCATTTCAGGGGATATTGGTGACTATAAAAACCCCCAACCTAGGCTTCCCCTTTTAGCATCTTGGCTTCTCTGTGGGAAACTTTGGCTGCCTGCCCCTAAACCGAGCATCCAGCCTTTGTTTGACAAGACACAAAAAAAGCTGTTTCACCTCAAAAATCTCAGCAGTGGTAAAAACTGAAAAGGGAAAGATCATGGAGAAGTTACTCAAAAGACAACAAAATTTACATAACTGAAACTGATTAAGAGAACTGTTGTGAGAATTAAAGAAAATGCCATGTCATACTTGAGTAATAAAAAAACAAAACACCTAATATCAGCAACAGCAGATGACTAACAGCAGCCTTCAGGTGTCAAACACCTTTCTTCCTTTTGGACACAAATAACTTAGCAAGCTTGAGGTAATGCTAATGTATATGAGACCATGCAAAGTCATCTCTTTCTAGGATGCTAAGGGTGTTTGGGACTTTCAAACGTGATTAAAATAATTCAGGTTTCTAGCAGAGAACTTAAAAAACACACAAACCACTGCTCTATAAGTTGCTTTATACTAGGTGACCATGAAAAGGGAAAAAATCTAGCTTTATTGAGAAATGTACATATATTTAGAAGATTGGGAATTTGCTTCAAAGACCTACAGTTGCCCTAACTGGTTTGGCTCAGTGGATAGAGCATCAGCCTATGGACTCAAGGGTCCCAGGTTCGATTCCAGTCAAGGGCATGTACCTTGGTTGCGGGCACATCCCCAGTGGGGAGTGTGCAGGAGGCAGCTGGTCGATGTTTCTCTCTCATCAATGTTTCTAACTCTCTATCCCTCTCCCTTCCTCTCTGTAAAAAATCAATAAAATATATTTAAAAAAAAAAAAAAAAAAAAAGACCTACAGTTGGTCAGACCCAAGTTCCAATTTCATTAATTCTATGACTTTGGATATGTAATTTAACTTCACTAAGCCTGTTTGCTAATGAATGAAATAAAATAAGGACTATATGAGGGAGCATATCTAAAATGCTTAGAACAATGCCTGGTGTAGTCAATTTGTTTACTGATATCACTGGTGGCAAGAAATGGTTTATTAAATTATCTTAAGGTGTAAGAGCTATGAATCCAACCAGACTGTTATTGTTATGAATGATTTAAATACTACTTTTTTTGAAATATATTTTTATTAATTTCAGAGATGAAGGGAGAGAGAGAATCATTGATGGCTGCCCCCTGCATACCCTACACTGGGTATTGAGCCTGCAACCCGGGCATGTGCTCTGAATCAGGAATTAAACTGCGACCTCCTAGTTCATTGGTCAACACTCAACCACTGGCTGGGCTTAAAAATTATTTTTAATTAAAATTAATTTTGTATTTATTAAATTTTTATATTTAAAAATTAAAAACATTTAAGTTAAAATATTTAACTTTTCTTTTTATCTTTAAAGTTAAAATAACTGTGAATTAAAGTTCTGCTGGGTTGATGATCCAAGTCTTAATAATTTTGGAATTTTTCATAATGTTTAACTAGAATTTCTTTTCTTTTTCAATTTGTACATTTAAAATTCTGGCATCAATTCCTTTTTATTCAGCTGGCTTCCCCCATGTCAGTTATTATGGAGCTACTGTAAAACAGAAGTTGTGTAGCATAACATAACATTTTTAGGGAAATTTAGTAAACTTTTGGATAAACTATATTTTGTTTTGTTTTTAAAGAAAAATGCTTCATTCTTTGCTAATTTCAGAACAAACAGCTTCCTAGTGAAAGTAATTTCTCTTTTTATACCTTAAGTTAAATTTATGTCTATTCTGTCTAAATTTGTGTCAAATTGAACACAAAATCATAACAAAACAATGATGCAGCTTGGTTTCTAACTACACAGAAATGAGTGCACCATAAATGAGAACTTATCATTTTTATTGAACATTTGTTGAGCATCTACTGTATCCTCTAGGCATTATGTAGAATGCAGAGATGACCCAGATATTCACACTGCCCTTAAAAACATGAAGATTAAAACATATTATTAGTAGTAAAGGGCATAACAACCCTCACCCCCGCCCCCCAAAAAAAAACACACAAAAAAACATACAAATAACAGGACTTGTCAGAAATACAGACACAAACCATTGAATCACTGGAAAACATTTAAAGCAGTTTGAACTTAATTGTTAAACTCTCTACTGCTTCAGTTAAATTTGATCAAACCTTTGAGGGTTAGTTTATGTATTTTGGTGCCCCATTGAGTTTAATCCAAATATGGTATTTTTGTAGTTCCATCTGTTTTATGCCATATCACAGCACTAGAACATATGGAAATGATTTAATAAATAGTATTATTTAGTATCTAATACATGCTAGGCAGTGTTCTGAATGCTTTGTTAATTCATTTAGTCCTTGGAGGAGGTGAGTGTAGCCTCCATCTACACTGCTGCCATCTTGGATCCTCTCTATTTATGTCCTTCGATTCTAAATGATAATTTTGCTGAGTAGAGTAATTTTGGTTGTAGGTCCATGCTTCTCATCACTTTGAATATTTGGTGCCAAACCCTCTGGCCTGCAAAGTTTCTGTTGAGAAATCAACTATAGTCTTATGGGAGCACCCTTTTAGGTAACTAACTGCTTTTCTGTTGCTGCTTTTAAGATTCTCTCTTTGTCTGTAACCCTTGGCATTTTAATTATGATGTGCCTCGGTGTGGGTTTCTTTGGGTTCATCTTGTTTGGGACTCTCAATGCTTCCTGGACTTGTATGTTTATTTCCTTTGCCTGGTTAGGGAAGTTTTCCGTCTTTTTCTTTTCTTTTTTTTATTTTAAGTTGCATTCTTTTATTTTTTTTTTTACATATTTATTGAATATATTGGGATTACATTGGTAAATAAAATTATGTTTCAAGTGTACAATTCTATAATACACCATCTATATATTGTGTGTTCATCATCCAAAGTCTAGTCTCCTTCTGTCACCATTTATCCCCTCTTAACCCTCTTTTACCTGCCCCCTCAACCTTTCCTTTTGCTAATCACCATACTTTTGTCTGTGTCTGAGTTTCTTTTTGTTTGTTTTTGCTTAATTCCTTCACCTATTTCACCTAGCCTCCAACTCCCTCCCATCTGACAGCTGTCAGTCTACTTTCCATATCTGTGAGTCTGTTTCTATTTTGTTTATTATTTTGTTCATTTGATTTCACATATATGTGAAATCATATGCTATTTGCTTTTCTCTGACTGGCTTATTTCACTTAGCATAATACCTTCAAGGTCCATCCATGCTGTAGCAAAAAGTAAGATTTTTTTCTTTTTTATGACTGAGTAGTAGGTTTTTAATTCCTTGCTCTCTTTCTTCTCTTCTTGTACCCCTATGATTTGAATGTTCTTACACTTGGTTTTGTCCCAAGGCCCCTTAAACTATCTTTATTTTTTCTATTTTTTTTCTTATTGCTCTTCTGGTTGGGTGTTATTTGCTACTTTACCTTTCAAATTGCTGGTTCCATCTTCTGCTTCATCTAAACTACTGTTGACAGCCTTAAGTCCTTTTGAAATTTTCTTGATAGTCATTAAATCCAAGGATATATATCCTTCTTAATTCAAAAAATGACTTTATTATATTGCCTAGAAAGAAAAATATTATTTCTTATTGTTTTTCAAGGGAGTTGATTAGTTAAGAGTATTAAGTCCTGAAGAAATTTGGGACTTTTAGAGAAAGTGAATCCAGAGAACCCAAATTGCTAATAAGAACAATTTATGAATGTAGGTCATGGAGCTCGAAAAGAAGTTTCTTTTTTATATTTCTCCTAGATTATGTGAAAGGTTGACACTGGTAAATCCTGTGGACAGTCAGGGAAGCCTTGAGTTTGGTTGCTATGAAGAGAAGAGTTACAATTGGGGGATCAAAAGGTGAATGTGGAGAGGATGAAGTAAGCCAGGAGACTACTTACTCAAAATCAGATGGTTAAGGAAATTCTCTGGTTTGAACTTTAAGAAATTGCTGGAATTGAATAATTTCACTCACACACAGACACACACACACACACACATGCCTACATACACATCTATTGAAAAAGAAAAGACATAACAAATAACAAATGTCTTTTGCAATTGAGCTTGTGGCTACCATGATCATCCTTAAATCTCCTGCTAGGAGAGGTAGGGTATTGCCTACCAGGTGCAGGTATGACAGGGAGTGACTATCCTGGCTGTTATATCCATAACGAAATGTTCTGCTCCCCCTCCGTCACATCAGCCCTTCCAATCCTCCCAGTTTCCTTCCTTTCCATTCACCGTATGATGGCTTATCCACATTTTGGTCACTTTTCCCGGAATTCCTGTCTCTTCACTCTGGGAATCGCATTAAGACTGGGCCTTCTGACTGGGCCTCTGGCAGTCTTTAGTACCTCATTTGACCCAACTATTTTCCTGTTCTCTTGAACAAGTCAGGTCATAATTTCACAAGCTTAGACATACAACGCACGGAGTAAAATGTTTATTAAATCTGATTAATAACATTTTTAGAAAATTAATAATTTGTGGAGTCAAGTTATTTATGTATGAAATATGTAAGCATGTATATATAGATATAAATCGATATATATACCCACACAGAACATATACATATAAGAGAGATCATTAGTGTATATGTCTAGTGTGGATACAAAGCAGTTGCAGCCTATGAAAAAGGAACAGAAGAAACAGGGAGGGAAAAGTAAAAGAACTAGAGTTGACAAAGAGTAAGAAAGCAAAGATGGCCACATACCTTCTACTCTTAATGCACAGCATGTCACTGTCAGATAATGTCATGAATCCCCAGGGTTCTGCCACTAACATTTTTTTCTTTCCCACTCCCAGGTCTGGAGAGGGTTCATTCAATCCTCTTATTTATCAGCTTTTGATCACTCTTAAAAGGTTTCACTTCCCATTAGCTTCTCTAAGGCTATCCCTGATATACATTCTTTTTTAGGATTATTTCAGGAGTGTTTGGTTGAAGAGAAATCACAGATTCCATTTTTATCAAAATAAAGAGAATAGTAAACAAAGAAAACCCAGAGCTAGGTGATGGGGGTTAAATGTCAGCTCTCTTATTTACTCAATGTGTAATCTCCAGCAAATTGTCTACACAGTCTGTGCCTCAGTTTCCCTACTTATAAAAATCGGACCAACGACTATACCTACCTCCTAGGATTGTTGTAGGAGTTAAATGAGTTCATACACATAAAGCACTTAGAACTGCTCTGGCAATATTTAGACCTTTATAAATGTTAACCTGTATTACTGTTTTCCTCTTTGGTTAAGAATTGCTTAAAAGTAGGAATAGACTGCACATTCCGCTAATCCCTTGGTCACTCTTCCACACCAAACTTCCATCCTAGAATAGCATCAGGAAGGGAGGCTGGCATGAAATGTGTAGCTGACCTCTAGGTGTTTCCTCACCTTCCTCCACCTATGACAGGAGCCAGTCTGAACTGGCCCAGCCTTGATGCAATCCAGCCTGTGCCATTTCCTCTGCATTCTCTATCCTTCATTAATCTCTAGCCAGTGGGAGCTGCTGGTGTTATGGCCACCGCTCTTATTTGTTGCCTCACATTCCAGCTTTATTTGCTAAGGAAAAATACTCAGAATCACTGGCTAAGTGAAGAGGAAACTTTGGGGCTAGGAAAAATCTTCCCTAAGCCTGACGGGAGCAAAATTCCCTTGTACATTATATCCTTAGAAGGTTCCTCAAAAGTTTAACTTTTTTTTCAGCCAATTGAACTTCCTTAACCTGATTTCCTAGAAAAGCCAGATATTCAGAGAAGTTGTAGGGCACTGATGATCTAACAAAGAGGTCAGTAAATTCTCCCACAGAGTCCCTTCTCAGGCCTGAAAAATTACCTGCCAGCATAGGAACATGTTCAAACCTGTTGGCAGGGACAGCCTCCAACTATTTGCCTTCCCTCAAACTGTTCATTGGCCTAATTGCCTTCCCACAACTAGGTCCTGAGTTGCTACAAACGCCCTGTCAAGCAGGCTGACCAGCCAGTCTATTTTCCCACAATATGGGCCCGGTGTCTTCAGGTACACACCCTTTGACCCAGAGATTCCACATACGGCAAGTGTTTCCAAGAAATAACTAGACTAGGACTCAGAGCCAACTGTACAGCATCATTTGTGGTGCCATTCTTTTATAATATCAACAATATTGAAAATAACCTAAGTGGCCATCACTAAGGGAAGGCTTAAGTAAATTATGGTATAGCCATACAATGAAATACTAATTAAGATTTACAAATAATCATGGGATCTATAATTATTGATATGAAAAGATGCCCATAATATCTTTGATGAGTGATGAAAGCAGTTCACTGAGCAGCATTCTGAGATAAGGACACTTTAAATTAAAGTTGCATTCATAGAGACATATCCAGAGAGCTATAGAGAATTATATTCACCAAAATATTAACAACAGTTAACTCTAGGGTTAGGTATTTGGGTAATTTTTCTTTTTTTTCATTTAAAATTATTTTACAATAATACAATATGTCATTTTACAACCTGCAAAAAACAAAACAAAAACACACACACAAAAAAAAAACCCCTAAACTTTTTGCATTTTAATTATGAGGGGAAAAATAAGCTAAGGTGTGTTTTTTTACTTCTTTATTGAATTTATTGGGGTGACATTGGTTAATAACGTGACATAGGGTTCAGGTATACAATTCTGTAATACATCATCTGTATATTGTGTTGTGTGTTCACCATCCCAAGTCAAGTCTCCTTCCATCACCATTTATCCCCCTATATGCTCTTTAAGCTAGGTTGGCCACACCAACCAGGTGATAGCATACAAATCATAGAATTAATATTTATTGAGCACTTACCATAGACCAACAGGCCCTGTTTGAAGCACTTTCCATGTCTCAAATCATTTATACAGCAATGCTATAAGGCAGGTCTTTTATGACCCCTATGTTACAATGGAACAGGAACCAAAAGAGAAAGTCATTAGTTCAATGACTCAGGGCTGGTGAGAGATGAAACAGAGTTTTGGACAGAGGTCTCTGATCATGACCTCTGTGCTGCTCCAAGTAAAGTTCACTGGCTCCTTATCTTTAGGGAGCTGAAAGGGGCTGAGGTCTGAGGAGCCAGGGAGTGAGGGGAGCAGGATCCTGTCCTCTTCTCCCTGCTGCCCTGCTGTTCCGAAAGCTCTTCAGCCTCCCGCTGGCCACCTGTTTATTTAAACCCTCTGAGCTTCAGTTTCCTCTTTTGTAAAACAGGGAAGCCTTCTCTGGCCAACCATCTTAAAATTAATTAGTCCCCACTGTATGCCATATATGGACCTAGTAACTACTTGTCTTATGACACTTACACTTCCCCTCACCTTCATTACCAACCTCCTCTCAGGCCAAGTGACAGACCCCAGCTGCACCCAGTGGGATTGTCCTCAGAGCAGGCTGGGAGACACTGGGCATTCTCTATACCTGCATTAACCCCTGGTACAATATTTCTGTTCATTTGCCATTCCCCACAATAGACATGGGCCCCCCAAGGCAGAGACAATGTCTTGCATCCCAGGGCCTGGAAAATAATGTTGTTCAAATAATAAACATCCCTTCTGGAATGAGTAGCTGGAAATTAAAGCCACATGGCCTTATGATTCTAGAATAATAGTTAAGGAAAGCAATGCTTGCATATCAACTTTTTTAAATTTTGTTTTCCACCTCATCTGGCAAAAAAAAAATCATGTTAGAATTACCATTAAATAAAGAGGTCACTAATTTTAACATGTGTCTACATAAGAAATGTCCAAACCAATAATTTTTATGAGTTTGTTTGAGCCAAACTGAGGAAAATTTCTGGGAAGCAAATTCTCAATGGATTGAGAAAATGCTCCAGAGAATGGCAGTTTTGGAGCTTATCTTATACACTAGAATCAAAGGAGGAGATGTAAGTAGGGTAACATGAAATCCATTGGTGGTAGATTAAGAGGAAGAAAGCAAAGCAGGGAAATCTGGAGGACTGGATAAAAAGCAAACTGCAAAGAGACATACTTCTTGTACATTGGCGGGTACAGGATAGTTAATAATTAGCATTTACAGCACATAGAGATGGTATGCTGGGAACGAGGTAGCACTGTAGTGTGTGCTCTGGCACAGCGGGTCTGAAAATGATGATTACTCTGACATTTCAAAGATATGTTATCTTAGATGCAAAAAGACAGTAGACAGGCTCCATTAAGGAAAAAACGGACCTTTGTCAGGAAGTTACTGGCTTTGGATGTGACTACCACCATCACCCATTTTTAGATGGTCATTTTTATGTTCAGACCATCCTATGTGATTATTTTCAGTTTCTGGGTTTGTAAGGCTTGCCATGCAGACCTCCCCTGAGTCTGTCAGGTCTAGAAGGGGGCCCCTTTTTCATCCACACCTGTATCCTCATCACTTTGGGCAAACCTGGTACTTAGCTCACCCTACTTCTGCTTGGAAATAACTAGACTTGGGTACCTCTGTCCAACAGAGCCATAGCATCTGAATCCTCTCTCCCCTCCCTGAAGTTCCCCAGAACACTCAGCCTCTTTCCCTGAAGCTGCTGAAGTTTGAGAGAGAGACAGGGAGAGAGCAGCTCAGTGCCAGTAAGCGAGCCTTTGCATGTAACTCTGTTTCACGGGGCCTCCCACCACTAGGCTCAACAAACAAGTTTTTTGTTTTGCTTTGTTTGCAGTCTACCCCAAGTTCTGTAACTTCAATGCTGACACCATTATTTCATCATTGGGGACCCTTGACCCATCAGCCACAGTCACCCTGCATACCTTTGGGCTGAGGTGTGGGGCTTGATGCCCCATTGTCATGATAACATCCTTCCTTCTCCCCCCAGAGGAGAATGTGCCACAACCAAAGTACCCTCTGGGTGACCTGTTCTGACCCTACCTTTTGTTGCTCAGCCTCATTTAACACCTAGGACAGTGAGAGACCCTTACTCTACCCTCCCACCCTCACCACCACCTACATGAGAGCATTTCCTACTGGATCTCAGGGAGTTTTCTTGTATCTAATAGCCCATTTACTGAGGGCTCTTGTCCTTTCTCTTTCAGAATGCCATGCTTCTATCAGCATCTAAGCTTTGTCACCAAAACAGGCAGGCTCTGTGAGGGTCTGGGATTTACCCTACTGCCAGGTAAACAGGATAGTCTGTTACTGTTTCAGGGGGGCAGGCAGGAGGCGCTGTTACTCACAGGGCAGCAAGCAGCCTGAGTAGGCTCATGATGAGCATGAGATGTTTTCTATGCGCCCCAAGTTCCATGGAGGGCATGGAGGTGGGCCTAGTTGGACTAGACCAGCCGTGGGCAAACTACAGCCCGCGAAAAAAAAAAAAAAAGACCGTACCCTTTTATGTAATGATGTTTACTTTGAATTTATATTAGTTCACACAAACACTCCATCCATGCTTTTGTTCCGGCCCTCCGGTCCAGTTTAAGAACCCATTGTGGCCCTCGAGTCAAAAAGTTTGCCCACCCCTGTTCTAGACACTGAGGTGGATGCAGCAGGTTTGTGACTTAACTGATGAATAGTGAGCTGTCAAATCAACCACTTTTATGGTGAGTGGTCAGCAAGGCTGCTTTTTGTGAAAGAGGTTACTTCATCCCTCAAGTCTGCTCACTGCAAACACAACCCTGAGAAATGGCCCAGATAAAGAGCAGTCAGGCTATATCCTTGGCCTACCCAGTAAGAAAGTGCAGGAATGCTTGTGGCTTGAGTTGACTGACTCTCTAAACATGTGTGTTGGTTAAGATGATTCGTTTTCCGTGTTGATCAGAAAATACTTTATTATTTATCTTTATTAATATTATTTATTATCTTCTGATTTCAAGGAAGAAGACAAAGAGAACATAGATCAACATGGTTGAAGGACCTTTTCAACCCTAAAGCCACTTGAATTCTCATCCTAACTGAGGAAGCTTAGAAAGAAACTCATCTACAGCCATTTTGGAAGATCAGGTTGGTCCTTGAATGTTCCACATTTAGAGGAATTAAACTTCTAGCATCATTCTTAGGATTGAAGCTATTCTTATTTTAGAAAAAAGTACCATGAAATATAGGTACATATAAGAGAATATAGTTATAAGTTTTGAAACATAATAAAATGAACACCAATGAACCCATCATTGAATTGAATAATTACGACCTCAAAATACCCCTGAGACTATCTATGGGTTCCCTCCCACATGTTGAGTAAATGCAAACAGCTAAAGCTGGGCTGGAATTGACCTCATGTCCCAGAGCCCTGAGGACTGAGCAGGACTCTACCAACAGAAGAGATAGGCCACTGGGGTAGAAGAAAACAGTTCTTTGTAAGTTCTTCTAAGGGGACATTTTTAAAACTCCTGACTGAAACACCATACCTACTAATATCTTTAGCCTACTATGATCTTGAACTCTTTCCTCAATAAATGTCACCTCAATAAATAGAAGAAATAAAGCAAGAAAGTACAGTGTTTGCTTTATAGACAGTCTTGTGGTGACAAGGAACCCAAAATATAGAGTAGGCAGTGAAGAGGAGGGAAAGCAGCCAACCTTGTATCTTTAGGTAGCTGGATAAGCAACTGAGAGTTGGTTTAAGAACTGGAAGTATCAGAGGACTTAACCCGGAACTGCCTTGAATAAAAGAAGTAGACTTATCAACACAAGTTCACAGATAGTGGGGCTACAAGGAAGGCTATAGTGGCCTAACTCTTGTGCTTGCATTCACAATCATCTTCTCCATCCCCATTACCTGCTCATAGCCTCCCCATGTCCCTCACCTATAATCCTTCTCCTGAAATTAATTTTTTATTGTGGTAAAATACATTTATATATATATAACACTAATATGCAAATAGACCAAACAGCAGAACAAATGAACAACCGAACAACCAAACAACCGGTTGCTATGGCATGCTCTGTCCACCAGGGGGCGCATGCAGAACATGCTAGGCGTTGGCAGCAGGCAGTGGAGCACAAAACATGGTGGGCGTTGGCTGTGGTGGGATTGTGGAGCAGGTGAGCAGGAGCGCCTGACCAAGGTGGCGCGCCTGTCGCTATCATCCGGGTAAGCCACTGGTGGTTACTGAAAATTCTTTGCTCCCTCGCACCACGGTCCCACCAGTGCTCGCACCTGCTGCCAGCACCAGCCCTGTTCACACCCGCTGCTGGCGTCAGAGACGCTGCTCACACCCATTGCCAGTGCTTGACACTGGTCCTGATCACTCAGTGTCATCAGTGGGTGCGAGCGATGGCTGCCAGCCCAGATTGCCCCTGAGGGCTTCTCCCCCTCCCCCTGTTCTTGAGGGGCAATCAGGGTAGCAGGCACTGCTCGCACCCACTGCTGGTGCTGGCGCCAATCGCTCCATGCCATCAGTGGATGAGAGCAGGGCCGGTGCCATCAGTATGTGGGAGTGGCAGCTGTAAGAGCAAGGCTGCCAGCAGAGAGGGGATGGGGGGAGGGGGTCATGGTGGGAGGGCTGGAATGGGGTCACGGAGGATGGGCCGAGACCCACCCCTGTGCCCACCACAGACTTGTGGCCCACGGTTCCTTTCAAGGTGCACAAATTCATGCACTGAGCCCCTAGTATAATATAAAATTCACCATTTTACAATGCACAACTCAGTGACATTTGGTACATTTACACTGTTGTGCAACCATCATGGCTTTTAAATTCGATAACATTATCATCACCCAGTAGGAAACTCCATACCCTTTAAGCAGTCACTTCCTCTTCTTTCTCTCCCACCAGCCCCTGGCAACTGCTAACCTGCTTTCTGTCTCTATGGATTTGCCTATTCTGGACATTTCATATACATGGATTCATATAACATAAGGCCCTTTGTGTCTGGCTTCTTTCACATAGCATAATCTTTCCAAGGTTCATCTATATTGTGGCATGTATCAGTATTTCATTCCTATTTATGGCTAAATAACATTACATTTTATGGACATACCACCTTTTCTTTATCCATTCATTGGTTTATAGAAATTAAGGTGTGTTTTTTTTTTCACCTTTTGGCTATTGAGAATAGTGCTGCTATGGAAATTCTTGTACTTTTCTTTTTTAATACTTGCTTTTCAGTTCTTTTGAGTACATAGCTAGAAGTGGAATTGCAAGATCATATAATAATTTTATGACCTAACTTACTGAGGAACCACTAAAATGTTTAAAATAGTGCCTACCTGCTGGTGTCTTTCTCTATCAAAGTTAAAACAGATGAATATAAATTAATAGAACTGCATCATGAAGGACTGGGTCTAAATGCAAAGAATATAATGAGTTGCTTAATTATTAAAGAGGCTGCTAAAAATGTTCGCCAAGTCTCTTAAAGGTGGGGCAAGGTATTAGCATATCTAGGATCACTTAGAGGAGTTAATAAAAATATTCTTAAGACTTAACTTTCTGGATAGTCCCTTTGTTCAGGCATGATGGGAAATGAAAGTAAAATAATTGATAAAGGTTGTAGGTACCATAGGCACTTATTTCTACAAAGATAAACAAATGACAAAGAAAAGTCAAGCCACCAAGTCGATCCTTGGCTCTCTAGTCCTTCCATGCTGACAGAGGGTCCAGGATGCTTTCTACACTCAGTTCTCCAGGGGGGCACACGGGTTTTAGGTTTGTTCACAACTTAAATGAGACCAGTAAATCCTGTTATAGACTGGCAGAAAGATCTTCTTTTTCTTTTCTTCCCTCAACTGTAATTCTATTTTCATAACTCTGAGCTGGGTGAATTTTAATTCAGGTTTAGTTCTTCATTGCCTGAGCAAGAGAGGTCACTTACTTATAAACTCGGTAAAGCATTTAATGGATGCCTACTCTATAGAGAGTTGTGGCACAAAACTATTAATTAAAAAATGATCCTATAGCTCTAGCAATTCTTTATTTTTTTCTATAAATCTTCATAATATGTGCACATGCACACATACCCCACCTTATTCCTAAAAGAACTTAAGGTAGGCTGCTGTTTAAATCTTTAGACTTCTCATGTGTGTTTTGTTTCTACTTCATTTTCTTCCTTAAGGTCATTAAGAATGTAGGGCAGCAGGTAGAGTAGGATTTGAAAAAGAGTAGCCTCTATAAACATCCTTAATATTTAACATCAGGGGAAAATCCCAAGTGTCTTTATTCTTGAATAAATTTACTAAATGCAGAAAAATAATGAATCCACATTTTAAGAAATGTTTACTTGAAATACGGTAATTTTAGATTTGCAGAAAAGTGGCAAAACTAGTACAGAAAGTTTACATACGCCCTTATCTAGCTGATGTTAACAATTTACAATGGTCAAAACCAGAACATTAGCATCAGTATATACTATTGACTAAATTACTGATCCTTTTGAAATTTCACCAATTGTTCTCATAATGTCCGTTTTATGATCCAGGACCCAATTCAAGATCTTATATTGCACTTCATTGTTGTGTCTTATTAGTCAACTACAGCCTGTGGTGTTCCTCTTTCTTTCCCTGGCTTTTTGATAAGCACTAGTCAGTTATTAAGAAGTTCTCTCACTTAGGGTTTTTCCCAGGTTTTCTCATGATTAGATTGAGGTTGTGATTTTGAGGATTTTTTTGGCATGTTATTCTTAAACCACAGAATGCTATTCATTGCATCATTTCGGAGGACACCTGATGTGATATTGTATTTCTGGTTAATTTAATCTTGATCTCTTGGTTAAGGCGGTATCCAACAGGTTTCTCCACTGTAAAGTTACTTTTTTTTTTCTAACTGATAAATATCATTGGATATATACTTTGAGACTGTTAATATCTTGCTTCTCTTCAGTCTTTTGCCCACTCATTTTAGCATCCATTGGTGGGATTTACATGCAACAATTATTTCTGGGGTGTTTGCCTAATTGTGATATTATTTTTCTCCTTCATTTCATCTATATTTGTTCATTGCAAAAGCCTCATCTTCTCCATATGATTATTTATTATATTAGTTATATAAATACGGCATCATGGACATTTTTTTTATTTTGTAGGTTATAATGTAGTACCATCATTATTTATTTTATTGGTTAAATTGTTTTGGCTATTGGGAACTCCTTTCAGTTGGCTCCTATGTCCTTTTGATACATCCATCTTTTATTGAACACTTGCTTATTTTCTGCGGCCAGATATTCCACATCTATTAACCCTGCCCCAGGTCTGGAATTAACCACTTATTCAAGGAGTCTGGTTCCTTTTGTTAAAGAATGGTATTTAGAAATCGAGATCAGGGCTGTAGGTGGGCTTATTGCTGTGGCCATTGTTCCTTGGTCCTCTCAGCAAGGACATGCACATATACCAACCCATGCATATGCATACACTCATACCTATTTCTACATCTGCCTGTAAGTATATAGACAGAGTGGGTCAAAAGTAGGGTTACAGTTGTTCATATGGAAAATAATACAATCTACACTAATAAAAGATAAACATTTAAATTGACTGTACCTTCACTATGCCTTAAGCCACACCCACCAGCCAATCAGAGCAACTATATGCAAATGAACCCAACCAAGATGGCTGCCGACAGCCATGGAGCTGGAGCAAGCAGGAGGCTTGGGTTGCCCCTGGCAATGGAGAAAGCCAAGCTTCCCTCCCACCCGCCCTGGCTGGCTCTGAGGTCTTCTCAAGGCTATAAAGTTTCAATTATAGAAGCTAAATAAACCCAAGAATAAAAAAAGAAAAAAGAAAAAAAGGAAAGGCTGGGAGCTTCCATTGCCAGGGGGGTGGGGAGGTGGGTGGGGGGGGCTTGACCAGCCTGAAAACGGCCCTCAGCCCCTCACCCAGACTGGCCAGGCACCCCAGTGGGGACCTCCCACCCTAAAGGATGTGTGGCCAGCCTGCAAACATCCATCAGCCCCTCACCCAGGCTGGCCAGGCACCCCAGCTAGAACCCCACCCTGATCCGGGACACCCTTCAGGGCAAACCAGCCGGCCCCCACCCATGCACCAGGCCTCTATCCTATATAATAAAAGGGTAATATGCAAATTGACCCTAACAGCAGAATGACTGGGAATGACTGGTCACTATGACACACCCTGACCACCAGGGGCCAGATGCTCAATGCAGGAGCTTCCCCCTGGTGGTCAGTGCGCTGCCACAGGGGGATCTCTGCTCAGCCACAAGCCAGGCTACCGGCTGCCAGTACAGCGGTGGTGGCGGGAGCCTCTCCCGCTTCCTCTGCAGCGCTAAGGATGTCCAACTGCAGCTTAGGCCTGCTCCCCACTGGCAAGTGGACATCCCCCGAGGGCTCCCGGGCTGCCAGAGGGAAGTCTGACTGCCAGCTTAGGCCCGATCCCCCCTGGGGAGTGGGCCTAAGCCAGCAGGTGGTCATCCCCTGAGGGGTCCCAGACTGAGAGAGGGCACAGGCCGGGCTGAGAGACCCCCACCCCTGAGTGCACAAAAATTTGTGCACTAGGCCTCTAGTTTATATAATAAAAGGCTAATATGAAAATTGACCGAACGACCGGTTGCTATGACGCACACTGACCACAAGGGGCGATGTGAAGAGGGTAAATTGTGATGGGAAAAAAATAAAGTAAGTAAAATAAAATAAAAGAAGAGAAGAAAAATCTATGTCCTGAACCTGTGGATATATTACCTTACAAGGCAAAAAAGGGAGTTTGCAGATGTGATTAACTAAAGGATTTTGAGATGAGGACATTATCCAAGATTATTATCAGGGGGCAGCTCAATGCAGGAGCTGCCCCCTGATGGTCAGTGCACTCCCACAGGGGGAGCGCCACTCAGCCAGAAGTCCTCATCTGGGCTCACAGCTGGCGATATCCAAGGATATCCAACTGCCAGCTTAGGCCCACTCCCTCCTAGCCATTAGTCGAATATCCCCGAGGGCTCCCAGATGGGAGAGGGCACAGGCTTGGCTGAGGGGCCCACCCCACCCCCCGTGCACAAATTTCATGCACCGGGCCTCTAGTAATTAATAAATAACAATATAGGAATAAATTGTGTTGGTGTACTCACAACTGTAGGCCTACTTTTGCCCCACCCTGAATTCTAAACCATGAGTTTCTATTGATACCTCTGATTCTAATCCAGAATGACATTTTAGTGGAGCTTTTACCCTTCTTTATTTGCAATTCTTTCTCAGACAGTGAGAAGCTTTTTCTAGAGGCCCCCTGAATTCCTTGGCTCATGTTCCCTTCCCCCCTCTCTGAGCCAGTAGTGTGGCATCTTCATGTTTCTCCAACTCTAACTCTCTTGCCTCCATCATTCACTTATAAGGACCCTTGTGATTATATTGGGCCTGTCTTAATAATCCTGGATAATGTCCTCATCTCAAAATCCTTTAGTTAATCACATCTGCAAACTCCCTTTTTTGCCTTGTAAGGTAATATATCCACAGGTTCAGGACATATATTTTTCTTCTCTTCTTTTATTTTATTTTATTTTATTTTATTTTACTTACATTATTTTTTCCCCATCACAATTTACCCTCTTCAACCATGCTCGCCAGTGCTCGCACCTGCTGCCAGCACCAGCCCTGCTCACACCCGCCCAATCACCACACTGTTTTCCGTGTCCATGAGTTCTTTCTCATTTTTCTTTTTTATTCAATCACTCCACCCACCCCAACAAACATCTCCCCACCAGAGTTGTCTGCCTGCTCTCTATCTACGAGTCTGTCTCTACTTTGCTTGTTAATTCAGTTTGTTTATTTTTTAGGATGTGAATTTTTTTTGGCAGGGCACTATTCTTTTTTTTTTTTTTTTTTTTCCAGAGAGGAAGGAAGGGAAAGAGAGAGAGAGAGATAGAAACATCAATGATGAGCCCTAGCTGGTTTGGCTCAGTGGATAGAGCATCAGCCTGTGGGCTGAAGGGGCCTGGGTTTGATTCTAGTCAAGGGCACATGCTTAGGGATTTTGGGCTAAATCCCCAGTGTGGATTGGCTACATGAGGCAGCCAATCAATGATTCTCTCTCATCATTGATGTTTCTATCTCTCTCTCCCTCTCTCTTCCTCCCTGAAATCAATAAAAGTATTTTAAAAAAATAAAAGAAACATCAATGATGAAAGAGAATTGTTGATCGGCTGCCTCCTGTACATCCCCCATTAGGGACTGAGCCCACAACCCGGGCATGTGCCTGACAGGGAATCCAACCATGACCTCCAGGTTCATAGGTTGACACTCAACTATTGATTCACACGGGCCAGGTGTGGCAAGGCACCATTCTGCCTACCATGGTGCTTATTATTTCCAATATTTGCTACTATAAACAATGCTGCAATGAATAACCTTGTACTTTCACATTTTGTACTGTTGGGGATATAGCTTCAGGGTAGATTTCCAGAAGTGGGATTACTGGGTCAAAGGTGGGTGTCTTGGTAGTTTTGTTAGGTATTGCCACATTTCCTTGCCTAGGATGTGACTACCACCATGACCCACTTTTAGTTAGGAATTTTTATGTTCAGACCACCTTACAGTGGGGCCTTGACTTACGAGTGTCCCGACTAACAAGTTTTTTGAGATACCAGCTGTCTCTCTGCTGATTTTTTGCATTGAGTTGATAGACTAATTTGAGTTAACGAGCTCCTTAATGAGCTCGGTCTCAGAACGAATTAAACTCGTAAGTCAAGGCCCCACTGTATTTGGTTACTCTTGGTCTCTGAGTTTGTGCAGTCCTCCCCTGGGCTTTCAGGTTTAATATGTGCCCCCTTTTTTAGTCACACATACCACTCAAGCAGAAGGGACCAGGAGGCCCTATTTTACTTTGCCTAATTCAAGAAATTCTAGGCATTCTATATGTATTATAAAATGTCTTAGTTCAGGTATTTTACCACCAACGTAACCCACATGTTGAAATAGCCATTATTTATCTTTGGGTTCTATCCTGCCTCTTCTCCATTTTACTCGCTTTTTTGTATGAGGATCAATGTGACCAGTGTCATCAAACCCAGGGATTCCCTAAGGTTGAACCACAAATTAGGGCATGCTATCTCAGTACCACCTGATCAGTTTCAAAAATGCATATTTCTGGACCCCATCCATGGAGATTTTGAATGAGAACGTCAGGGGTAGTGCCCAGACATTTCTATTTTTTTCAAGTTCCCCAGGGGATTCTGACGTGCAGCCAGATTCGGGAACCACTGATCTGACCCCAAAACATGAGCCAGCTGTTTCCTCCTGCCCATGACTGTATGTGAGGAGATGAATCATCATTTGAGTCCACGTGAGAACTTCTGATTTCCTTTACCTGAGGTTGAGGTCAGATATCCCCTCCACATTGACCAAGCAGTGCATCTGCTTCCCCAAATCTTAAGGCCAAAGGGCATTGGTTTTGGCTTCAGGAGGTAGATTCCCCCTTTCATTTAGTCCTGGGAACATGTTGTTGTCCTGATCAGCCCTGGTTAGGCAGTCCCTGGGTGAAACAGCTGTGTGATATTGTGATTTATAATTAGAAATATATGTTTGGCCCAGCTGGTGTGGCTCAGTGGTTGAATGTCAACCCATGAACCAGGAGGTCATAGTTCTATTCCCAGTCAGGGCACATGCCCAGGTTGTGGGCTTAATCTCTGGTCAGGGCATGCAGGAGGCAGTTGATCAATGATTCTCTCTTATCATTGATTAGAGGCCCAGTACATGAATTTATGCATGGGTGGAGTCCCTTGGGGTGGCTGTGGGGATCAGCCCCCAGCTCGCACCCCCCAGGCTCACAGCCCCAGCCTCGAAGCCCCACAGCCCTGCCTGGCAACCCGCCGTGGCCTGGCACTGCCCCCTCACCTGCTCCACCATCCCCCCTGCGGGGTGATTGATCAGGGCCGGCCTCCCCCTCCCCCACCCAGCTCCCTCAGTGCCTGGGAGCTGGGCAGCGGCCCTACCCCCCTACCACCGCCACTAGTCACTATCTGCAGGGCAATCAGTGGGGCGATTGGGCCCCCACTTGCACCCACCTTAGCCTGGAGCCACCTGCTCACCTGCTCCACCATTCCACCATGGTCCCACTCTCATTGGGGCCCATCAGGGCCAGCAGCGCCTCCACTGCTGCCTGCTGCCAGCAACATGTCACCAACGCTCACCATGTGTCACACCACCCCCTGGTGGTCAGCGCACATCATAGCAAGAGGTCAAAACTCCTGGTCGAACAATTTGCCTATTAGGCTTTTATTATATAGGATGTTTCTTTTCCCTGTCTCTTCCTTCTCTGCGATCAATAAAAATATATTTTAAAAAAGAAGAAATAGCAGTATATGTTTGCTCTTTTGTCCATTTCTGTCTCAGAGCTCTTAAAACCCTTGGAATTTCCTAAGTGTTGAGAGTTACAAAGGTGTCTTTTGTTATTTGAATGAGGTAACAATGGGACACACCCAGGGTTGGGGACTGCTTGCCAGGAGATCCAACCATGAGATTAGAGGGCTGGAACTTTCAGTCCCACCCCCTGACTGCCTGGCAGTGGATAGGGGCTGGAGGTTGAACCAATCACCAATTGCCAATGATTTAATCAATTATAGCTGTGAAGGAAGCCTCCATAAAAAATGGAAAAGGAAAGGGTTCAGAGAGCTTCCAGGTTGGGGGAGCAGTGCACTTCCATGTGCCACTGTGTTGGGCCTAAACTCTGTTGTTTGGGAAGTGCCTTTGTTTGGGATATTAATATTGCCCCATGTATCTTTTCATCTGGCTGGTTATTCATATCCTTTATTATCCTTGGTAATAAGTCAGTAATCTAGTGAGGAAATGTTTTTGTTTTAGTTCTGTGAGCTACTCTAGCAAGTTAATCAAACCCAAGGTCGGGGTCGTGGGAACCTTCAGTCTATAGCTGATCAGCCAGAAGCACAGATCATATCTGAACTTCTGATTGGCATCTGAATTGGAGGGCATCTTATGGAATCTGATCTATTTCCAGAAAGATAGTGCCAGAATTGAGTTGAATTGTGAGACACACAGTTGGTGCCCAAAAATCGCTTCATCGGTGGTATGGGAAAAACCCACACTACACACAGACACTGGAACTGGGTTCAGAATTTTTAAAAGGCTCTGGGGATCCTTTGATCCCAGGTTGCTGGGGGCACACCAGGTTTGCCTTATAGCCAGCCCAGACCTCTGGGTCCAGCAGAGATGAGCCAAGATCAGGAAAAGAAGAGACTTTGGGAAGAATGTAGATTATTTAGTTCCTTAGGTCTGCCTTGTTATTCTTCCCTCAACTACCTGCAAAATGAGGTCAGGCCTGGCTCGGCATGCAGCAGTTGGTGAATCTCGGGCACTTAAGCTCTTGTGTGTTTTAGAATTGTCTGAAGGAACAGAGACCCACTTGAGTAAAAAGCATAATTGCACATAGGTATCTAGCCAAATCTGAGGCTAAGACTACAACCCAGATTGCGAAGGGACTGGAACAAAGAGCAGGATGGTAGTCAGAGCTGCCTCTCTTTCTTGTCTGCTTCTGTCTCCAGTTACTCTCTTAAGAACTTCTCGGCTACATGGCAAACATACGCTCCGCCTTCCCACATGCACATCAGCTCCCACAGTTACATTCTGCACTTTCTCCCACATGAGGTAACTGACTCACTATCTCTTAGGCCCACTTCAAATGCCCAGGGAAAAGAATCTGATAAGCATGGGCATAGGAAGTAAAGTGATATAGTACAGATATGGCCACTAGACACCAATTTTATGATCTGGATAAGTTTCTAGAGAAGAGGTGGGTCCCTGTGCCCTAACAAGACACAAAGGTATTATTTACCTTGGCTGGGATGCAGGGACAGGTGCCTGATCTTCTGCTCTAAACCAGAAGAGGTGCTGCAATGGCAGAAACCCTTCTGAGAATCTGAACTATAATCCCAGGCCTCAGCCCCCATCAGAGGCATCTGCCTTCTCCCCATGACCTCTTTCAGTCAGAGCACCCGTCCCCTTTCTGAGAGAAGTTTCCCTGCCTTCTCTCTTTGTCCAAAAGGGCACCCAGGGGAGCCAGATTTTTTTTTGTTCTGTGTGACCCACCTCCCACAACTGCTCAGTGGGCCAAAGAACAGTGGATTTAGATATGGGCTTCGGGAGGCTGTCAGCCAATCAGATGCTCACAACAGAAGCAGTTAGGCCTTCCCTGAAGGGTTATGAAGTTCCTAGACTCGTGATAGGAAATGTGGTGTTGAGGCAGCAGAAACTCTGAGAAAGCAAAATCAACAAGGAAGAGAAAAGAGGTTCTGACTAGAGGGAAAGAATGAGGAAGTCAGCAGTGCGAGGAGGACAGATGAGAGATGCAGAGAGAAGTAGAGACAAACAGGGGGAGAGACAACGCCATGAGCTTGTGCTGGTGTGGTCTTGCTTCTGACCATCGGGGGCCCCACCCATCCTTATGTCACCAATTTGATTGAGCAAACTGAGTCCATTAAAATGTTTTACTTTTCCAATAACTGTTGTCAAGAATATTGTTAACCCTCCCAGCCTGCCAGGTAGAGAATGACCTTCATCATTATCTCAGTTCAGCTTCATAATGTGCAGTTCACATGTTATGGCAGTCCAGTCCCATGTTTCCTAATAGCTTTTTGAAACATACTTCACATACCATACAGTCCACCCATTTAAAGTGTACCCTTCAGTGGTTTCGGAGCTCCAGTGGCGCAATCGATTAGCGCGCGGTACTTATAAAGTGTACCCTTCAGTGGTTTTTAGTATATGCACAGAATTGTGCAACAATCACAACAATCACTTTAAAAACATTTTCATACCGAAATGAACCCCCATTCACTTTGTCAGTCACCCCTCTACCTCCCCCATTCCTCCACTCCCAGGCAAGCACTAATTATTTTCTGCCTCTGTGGATTTGTCTGTTATGGACATGTCATATAAATGGAATTATATAATATGTGGTCTTTGTGACTGGCTTCTTTCACTGAACATGATGTTTTCAAGGGTCACCCACATTGTAGCATGTATTAGTTGGTCATTCCTTTTTAAGGCTGAATTATATTCTACTCTATGGATGTGCCCAAATTTATTGGTCCATTCATCACTTGCTGGACAGTTGAACTCTACTTTTTGGCTATTGTGAATAATGCTGCTGTAACAATTCATGTACAGGTTTCTGTGTGCACAGATATTTCTATTTCTCCTGAATCTATACCTCAGAGTAGAATGCTGGGTCATACAGTGACTTTATGTTTGTCATTTTGGAGAACTGCCAGAGTTCCATCCCACTTGAAATTCCAATCATATGTCCTTTTCAGATCCCCTGCTCTCTTCCCAGAACAGGCTCACCTTCCAGCTCTGCCCTCGAGTGGGGAGGGACATGTCCCCAGGCTCTGTCTGGTTCAGTCTGAAGTCGGTGGCTTGTTAAGGACCCAGGACTGTGCCTCTGATTTCACTTCCTTCTGCTTCGTCTGAAGTCACAGAAACTGTTGGGGTCTTCAGTGGTCATTGAGAGCTCAGCGACCTGGGATGAAGACTGCCCCTATTTTCTTCATATTTGAAAACAACCCTACAGCTCTTCCTGCCCCCCAGGTATGGGGTACTCCAGTGAACTTCCCCCTTCAGAAACTTCAGGCAAGAAGCAGATGTTGATGTCTATGTAGGAACACCCTACAACTTCAAGGATGTGTGTCCAGCATCCTCTTCTCCCTAAGAATGAGAGGGGAAGAGGACAGGATACCTTCCCTCTAGGCCTCAGAACCTCCTCCTCGTCGCTAGTCCCTCCCTTTTATTTTTCATTGTTAAAGGCCAGTGAACCAGTTCAACCTCTCTAATCCCCACCTCTTCTCTACTCTCATTTCCTGACCCAATCCTATACCTGGGAGACTCACCTGAGGAATTAGGCCGTACTGAAATTTGACTTCAGTAACCTTTTTCTCAACACAGAGCTATCTCTGCAGTTATTTTTTCCTGTTCAGGAAATGTTGGAGCAGGAAAGATCAGTAACTTATATATACTGATATAATCAGTAACTTATATCAACCCATAAGCCCCCCTTTTATCTGAATTCCTTTCAGGAAATGAGCCAAACCTAAGCCTTTTTTCTTCTAAAAACAAGCAACCATCTCAGTTGCTCTGGTCAGAGTATCTACCCACACCTTCCTTCCCTCACTGTAAGGCCAGGCCTTCCTTACAGACAAAGGTCAGGTGGGATTCCAAGCCAAGGGTTTGACTTTTGGTGTGATAAGTGACGGAACTCTATTCCCTGGGCTGACCGTGAGTCAAGGAAGACCAGTTTTCAGGGTGGCCCCCATGTGGACTCCTCTCTGCCCTCTTCCCTCTGGCTGCCTATGACTTTCTCCCACCTCTGAATCCCCTATCCCCATTTCAAGAGAGGGGCCTGCCATCATTCCCTTCCATCACATTCCAGATAAACTCCTATCACAACCTTGGTCCCTGACTTTGAGAAGGTTGCTAAGCCTGGTTCTAGATAAGCTGCTGGCTCCTTGTAGTTCTCACCCCTTCCTGAGCTCTGCCTTCTTGCCCATGTTTCAGAACCCTGTGTGCATTTCGTTTCACTCTTAGGCTTTGTTCTTTTCCCCCTCAACCCCTGCTTCCCTAAGGCCTAATAGAGTGAAGAAAGAGTGGACTTATTTTTTGGACCTGAAATAGTTAACAGTGATTTAGTACCTATTATGTGGCAGGTGCTGTTCTAAGTGTTTCATATAAACATTTACATCACATCGCATTGCATTGCATTGCATTACACATATTGCATTGTATTGCACTGCATTTGGAGGAAAATATTCTGGGAAGCTCTGCCTTGTCTTCACAAGGTGATCCTGGTTAAGCTGCATAACCTCTCTTTACCTTGACTTTTCTTTCTATAAAGTGGAAGAGGCCTTGCAGACTGGTTGTTTACACTGGTGAGGTCATTATTATGCTTATTACAATGCAATATCTATGACCTAAATTCTAATTTTCCATGACCGAGTATCATCCAACACACTGTTAAAAACAAAATTTATATCTATGATAATCCTATCCCAAACCTGAATTTCTGTTGGAAAAACTTAATATAGATCTCATTTTGGCGATAGACCATTATAAGGACAATAGCATTTTTGAAAATGAATTTTAAATAAGTTCTGAAAAAATAAAACAAAAATTCAACTGAATAAATTTTAAAAAATCTTATTGGATTTATTCAATTATTCATGAATCTGGAAGTATCTAATTTAGCAAATGGAAAGGGGCTCCAAGGAGCTGTAAGAAACTAAAGATCTTCATAGGCAGGAGGGAACAGGAACAAAGAAGTTATACTAGACGGAAAAGCAAATTGGTTATAGAAAAGTCACTTTTCTTTAGGGCAGTGGTTCTCAACCTTCTGGCCCTTTAAATACAGTTCCTCATGGTGTGACCCAACCATAAAATTATTTTCGTTGCTACTTCGTAACTGTAATGTTGCTACTGTTATGAATCATAATGTAAATATTTGATATGCAGGATGGTCTTAGGCGACCCCTGGGAAAGGGTCATTCGACCGCCAAAGGGGTCGCGACCCACAGGTTGAGAACCTCTGCTTTAGGGGATGGCAGGGTCTGTCAAGCAGATTAACTAAGCAATTCTCTATTTTTTATTGGAAAGGAAGAGGAAAAATGGTCTTTATTCACTGATAACATTATTGTCTATCTATATATGTAAAATCCTAATATGCAAATAGACTGAACAGCGGAACAACCAAGCAACCGAACAACCAGTCACTATGATGTGTGCTGACCACCAAGTGGCATGCACAAAACATGGCAGGCATTGGCAGCAGGCGGCAGAGCACGGAACATGGTGGGCTTTGGCCATGGCAGGATGGTGGAGCAGATGAGCGGGGGTGCCAGACCAAGGTGGGGCGCTGGTCGCTGTCATCAGGGCAAGCCTCTGGTGGTTACTGAAAATACTTTGCTCCCTCACACCACAGTCCTGCCAGGCACTCGCACCTGCTGCCAGTGCCGATGGCAAGAGCAGGTCTGCTGGCAGACAAGAGACCTGGGCTATGGTGGGGGCATGGAGGGTGGCCGACAGCAGCCTTGCAGCCCATAATTCCTTTCAAGGTGCACGAATTCATGCACTGGGCCCCTAGTAAACTATAAAATGTATAAAAAGCTACTCAAACTAATAAGTTTAACAAGTTTACAGGATACAAGATCAATATAAAAATCAATTGTATTTCTATGCATTAGCAATAAACTATTAAAATTTTAAAATAATACTGTTTACAATAGCCTAGCATGTACAAAATACTTAGGAATTAATCTGACAAAATATGTGCAAGGCTTATACACTGAAAACTACAAAAACATTTCTGAGAGAAGTTACACAATACCTAAGTACATGGAGATATGCCATATTCATAGATGGGAAGACTCAATATGTTTAAGGTGTCAATTTGTTGTAAATTGATCTGTAGTTTCATTGCAATCCCAACCAAAATCAGAGCAGATGCTTTTTTGATGTTGAAACTGACAAATTGATTCTCAAATCATTTGAAAATGCACAAGATGTAGAATAGTCATAACAACTTTGAGGAAAAAAAGCAACAAAGTTGGAAAATTTTAATTATCTGATTTCAAGACTTAGTTATAAAGCTATGGTAATCAAGACCATGTGGTATCAATGTCAGGATCACTACATAAATCAATGAATAGACTAGATTCTATAAATAAACCCACATTTATATAATCAATTGATTGTCAACAAAGTAGCTAAGGCAATTCAACAGAAAAAAAAGTAATCTTTTCAACAAATGGTTGAAACAATTGGATATATATATGCAAAAAAATTAACTTCAATTTATATCTTACATTGTATATAAAAACTAATGTAGTATAGATCATAGTCACAGATTTAAAATTTAATATTATAAAACTTGTAGAGAAAAAATAAACAAAATCTTTGGGACTTTGGGTTAGTCAAAGATTTGTTAAATATGATACCATACGCACAATCTATAAATAAAAATTAATAAGTTAAACATTATCAAAGTTAAAAATATCAGCTTTGAAACATGCTTTTAAGGGAATAAAGAAACAAGCCACCAACTGGAAGAAAATATTTGCAAATCACATATCAAAAAAAACATATCCAGATTATGTAAAGAACTTCCAAAACTAAATAGTGGGAGAATGTGCATCCTACTTTTAAAAAATGAACAAAAGATTTTAATTGCCACTTCACTAAAAAGATATATGATGGCAAATAAGTTCACGAAAGGATGCTTAACATTTTTAGTCATTATATAAATGCAAATTAAACCTACAATGAGATACCACTACACACCTTTTAGACTGTCTAACAAGTATGGGTGACAATATGGAGAATCTAGAACTCTCATTCACTGCTGGTGGGAATGTCAAATGGAAAACAACCACTTTGAAAAATAGTTAGGCAGTTTTATAAAAAGTTAAATATATACCTACCACATGGCAGCCATTTTACTTCTGGGTATTAATCCAAATAAAAGCATATGTGCACACAAAGACTTGTACATCAATGTTGATAGCTTTGTTTGTAATAACTAGAAACTGAAAACAACCTAAAAGTCCAGCAGTGGGTGAATAGATAAATTATACTATATCCATATAATGGGTTATTACTCAGCAATAAAAAGAAATAAACTACTGATACACTCAGCAATATGGATGAATCTCAAAATAATTAAGCCCGATTACCCCCCCAAGCCATAATATGTTATTATGTTATTCCACTTATATGCAATTCTAAAATGCAAAATGTAAACTAATTGATAGCAACCAAAAGCAGATCTATGGTTATTTGAGGAGTAGTTATGGAAGACTGTGACTAAGAGGAGGGATTACAACTGGGCAGAAGGAAAATTTGGGGGATGATGGATATGTTCACTGTCTGGATTGTACTGATTTCGGGGGCATATTTGATTTTATGTATATAAAAACCAAATAACAGACTTTAAATTCGTGTAGATTTTTGTGTGTCAACAAAAATTTCCCATCTGAGGTATGTGGAAAGGATAATTTTATTTAGGTGAACAGCTTGCAAAGCAGGAAATGCAGCCTCCTTGAGAGGCATAGCTAAATTGTGTGTGTGCTCCTAAAAACAAGACCTCAGGCTCAAAATGGAGAGAGTTATACTATGACCCGTGTCACCAAACCAAGATTTAATTATAGTTTTGGCACTCCCCAAATGGAATCTTAAGCCAATCCATCAAGAATTTGCTCCACTGACCTAGCCAGTTTGGCTCAGTGAATAGAGCTCGGCCTGCAGACCAAAGGCTCCCAGATTCAATTCTGGTCAAGGGCGTATACCTGGGTTGCAGGCTTTTTCAGATGGGGCTCCTGCAGGAGGCAACCAGTCAATGTGTTTTTCTCACATGGATGTTTCTCTGTCTTTCCCTCTCTTTTCCACACTCCCTAAAAATCAATGGAAAAATATCCTTGGGCAAGGACTAACAAAAAAATATAAAAATAAAGGTTAACCTTTAAAAAAAAGAATTTGCTCTGGTGAGACAAGGGGCGGGGCACCTTTTCTGGAGACATATTTGACATACACTTTTTTCTGCAATTGATACATTTTTATGCATATAAGGAATCCAAATCTGCACAGTCCTAATTGTGTGTTCTGATTGATCATTACGGAGCAGTTCTGATTGGTTGATATAGGTGCAAATGAGGATACACTTGTCCAGTTTTGATAGTATAGGGCAAGTCTCAGTCCATTGGTGGAAAGATGAAGCCAGGAAGTCCCTGGTAAGGGTTGAGTCGGGTGGAACAGCACAGTGGCAGGCTGACAGCTCAGCTTGGGACTTTTCCCGAAACTCAGAGAACATGAGAGGCCTCAGTTAGCAATAACCATAGACTGGTTATGAATTTGGGCCCAGTTAACCATGCTCTTTGGCAAATATATTTCTTCTCAGGGTTCACATCAATAAAACTGTTTAAAAGGGGAGCGGGGATGAGGGTGTAGAGAAACACAGAGGCCACCTGTGATACTGTGAATTTCCAGGGTTTGCCATCAGACAAGGTGGAGCTGATGTTCTTGTGCAAGTCGCTTGGGATTCTCAGCTGTAGAAATAATACCGCCCTCCCAGGGTTTTAAGAAATAGTGGAGAGCCAGTTAGCCTGGAGGTCAAATCACCCCCGGTATTGCTGACAACAATCAAGGCTTAACTACAACAAGACTGCGCACAAAGACCACTAGGGGGTGCACCAAGAAAAGATAAAAAAATGCGGAGACAAAGAAACAGGACGCAAATGTCAGAAATGGAAGATATAGAGCTCAAAACCACACTTTTAAGGTCTCTCAAGAACTGTCTAGAAGCTGCTGATAAACTTAGTAAGGCACTCGAAAAGACTGGTGAGACCGCCGATAAATGTAGTGAGATCCTCAAGAAATCTAATGAGACCCTCGATATTGTGATAAAGAACCAACTAGAAATTAAGCATACACTGACTGAAATAAAGAATATTGTACAGACACCCAACAGCAGACCAGAGGAGCGCAAGAATCAAGTCAAAGATTCAAAACGCGAAGAAGCAAAAAACACCCAACTGGAAAAGCAAAATGAAAAAAGAATCCGAAAATACGAAGATAGTGTAAGGAGCCTCTGGGACAGCTTCAAGCGCACCAACATCAGAATTATAGGGGTGCCAGAAGATGAGAGAGAGCAAGATATTGAAAACCTATTTGAAGAAATAATGACAGAAAACTTCCCCCACCTGGTGAAAGAAATAGACTTACAGGTCCAGGAAGTGCAGAGAACCCCAAACAAAAGGAATCCAAAGAGGACCACACCAAGACACATCATAATTAAAATGTCAAGAGCAAAAGACAAAGAGAGAATCTTAAAAGCAGCAAGAGAAAGAAACTCAGTTACCTACAAGGGAATACCCATACGACTGTCAGCGGATTTCTCAACAGAAACTTTGCAGGCCAGAAGGGAATGGCAAGAAATATTCAAAGCGATGAATACCAAGAACCTACAACCAAGATTACTTTATCCAGCAAAGCTATCATTCAGAACTGAAGGTCAGATAAAGAGCTTCACAGATAAGGAAAAGCTAAAGGAGTTCATCACCACCAAACCAGTATTATATGAAATGCTGAAAGGTATCTTTTAAGAAGAGGAAGAAGAAGAAAAAGGTAAAGATACAAATTATGAACAACAAACATGCATCTATCAACAAGTGAATCTAAGAATCAAGTGAACAAATAATCTGGTGATCATAATAGAATCAGGGACATAGAAAGGGAATGGACTGACTATTCTTGGGGGGGGAAGGGGTGTGGGAGATGCGGGAAGAGACTGGACAAAAATCGTGCACCTATGGATGAGGACAGTGGGTGGGGAGTGAGGGCGGAGGGTGGGGCGGGAACTGGGAGGAGGGGAGTTATGGGGGGAAAAAAGAGGAACAAATGTAATAATCTGAACAATAAAGATTTAATTAAAAAAAAAAAGAAATAGTGGAAACTTTGGTAAAGCATATGGCATTTGGCTAGGCATTCAGTTTGGTGGTGAGCAAGGTGGAAGCGAAGTGGGCAGCCTGCAATCAACTTCAAGCTCTAGTGCATTTTGAAACTGTGACTTTAAGCAAGTTCCTTAACTTCTTTGTTACTGTCTCAGCTGCAGGGGGGGATTCAATGATACAAAGTGTGTAACTATTGTAGTGCCAGGTACAGGCGAAAAGGAGCCATCAGTGGCATTTCTCAGAAAGGACAGAAGTTGGTAGACTGACCCCGCTGGCAGGAGTGTCCAGAGCTAAGGGCTGGGGAGGCGGGAGGCTCAGAAGGCGGAACAGGAGCAGCAGCAAAACCAACATCTAGACACTCCAGCGAAAATGAACAGTGCAATAGGTCAGCCACCAACCACCACGCCGCTGCCACTGCCACTGCCACTGCCACCACCACCGCCAGCTCCCAACCTGCCCCTGTTTAAACAATTCTTAATGGACTGGTTTAAGACTCCATTTGGGAAGAGCCAAAACTATAATTAAGTCTTGGTTTGGTGATTGGGGTCATAGTGTAACTCTCTCCATTTTGAGCCTGTTGTCTTGTTTTTAGGAGCACACACACAATTTAGCTATGCCTCTCAGGGATCTTCCATTACAAATATATATATATATATATATATATATATATATATATATATATATATATATATATGGAACAAAGCTAAATTAAATAAATTAGAAACAAAAATACGCCCTTTGCAAAGTTCTTGAAATGTTTTCTTGTTGCTGTTTAGCAATTTAACTTTCCATTACTGATTTTTAAAAATTATTTCCATGTCTTTACAAACGTGCATTTGTGTTCATGGCAAGTTATTTAGAAAATAAAATATAAACAAAAAGAAGAAACTAAAAAAATCACCTACAAGTCCTCTACATAGAGGCCCCTGTTAAAATGTTGATATCTCCCCCTCCTGTATCTTTTTAAGGCATATAGATTTATGAGGCAGGAAAACATGCTGAGATATTAGTTTGAGTTGTCTGTGGGCCCTGTGGTGAGAACACCAAGGGCCTTATTGTGAAAACACCCCTGCTCTGAGGTAAGTCTGTTTTCCAAAACCTACGGAATGAAGAAAGAACCTGGGAACCTACAGCACCAGGTGTCTGACCGGTGGGGTCAGACCAAACCTGGGTTCAGCAACCTGGGTTCTGGCTAGGAAAGAATTCAGAGTCAAGATTCAAACTGTAAGAGAACATTTATTTGGTAAATCACAGAGGTAGAAGAAGTAATTCCTAGAAGAAATGGACTTAGGACATAAGTTATAGAGGTAATGGAAGGGCCCTTGGAGTTTGGGAGTGAGGGTAGGAAGGGGGGAAGGGAGGGAAAGGCTTGGGCATGCTCCCAGGGTCCTCCATCCTAAAGGTTTTAAGGGTGGAGATTTTAGGGGAGACCCCAGGGGAAGATCTCAGTAGAATATTCAGCAGTTTTCCAGCTGTGTCCTTTCAGGGTTGTAGTCTCTGCTGATTGATTGGTCAGCATTAGGGCAGGGGGTCATTATTCAATGCTGCTGGAACTGAGGTCAGCCTTGGCTGGTATTGTTGCTTTTCTGGGCCTAGAGCTAAAACACAACGGAAACATAGATGTCTCTAGGGAGGAAAGATCAGGGGGTTCAAACCTCATGACCAGCTATATGCTAGTGGAGGAAAAGTCACCCTGGGAGTGAGGTCCCACCCTATAATTGACTAGAGGCCCAGTGCACGAATTCGCGCACCAGTCGGGTCCCTTGGCCTGGCCGGCAGGATCAGTCCAAAACGGGCTCTCCAACATCTTCCAAGGGGTCCCAGATTGCAAGAGGGAACAGGCCAGGCCAAGGGAACCCACTGGTGCACAATCGGGGCCGGGGAGGGACGTGGGAGGTTGGCCAGCCAGGGAGGGACCACAGGAGGGCTCCAGGGCATGTCTGGCCCTTCTTGCTCAGTCCCGATTGGTCGGACCCCAGCAGCAAGCTAACCTACTGATCGGAATGTCTGCCCCCTGGTATTCAGTGTATGTCATAGTGACTAGTTGACTGTCTGCCCCCCTGGTGGTCAGCGCACGTTATAGCGAGCGGTTGAGCAGCCTTAGCATATCATTAGCATATTATGCTGTGATTGGTTGAACGGCCAACCAGACAACTGGACACTTAGCATATTAGGCTTTTATTATATAGGATTGTCCATTGCGAGGTACCTGGGGCTTTCCACCCTGGTGACCTTCTGTACCGGGCTGTCTAACTGCCTATAGCAAGAAGAAAGGGAGTGGGGCAGAGTGGGAGGAAACTTGGACAAGACAGAGAAGAGAAACAGTGACAAGTATGTCTCCCTCCTAAAGAGGGACAGGCACTCTGACAGGTGGTGTGTAGATCCCATGTAGACATTAAACTCTCAGAGCAATGCAGGGGATGTATGCCTATTCCTCAGGCCTCTGTGGTCCCACTACACTGTGGGGCTTTTCAGTGGTGAGACTAAAACTAGCTGGCAAGAAAAGGCCAACTTGAATATAGACCTAGATGACCAATTTCATTCCTACTGAGACAGGCTAGTAGTAAGCCAGGACAGATGGAATAGGGAAACTAAGGTAGATAGTTAAATGCCCAAGCAGTTTACAGTCATCTAGTAAATGGCAAAACCCTATCTTCCCTAACCAAGGACACTTAAAAGTAAATCATTTACACTTCTCTGCAACCAGAGGGTAAATAGCTTAAATCATCCTATTCGGTGAGATAGGTAACAAAAATTCAATTAGTGCCATTTGTGCCAACCACACCCAAGGATGTGTGAAATCAGGGGATTAAATCTCATTTTGGCACATCAGCATAAAACTGCTGGCTATTCTCTTGAGACTCTCCCCTCAGACCTCCCCTAAACTCCCAGCCTTTAAAACCATCAAGATGAAGGACCTAGGGTGTGCACTCCCTCTGAGAGCATGCCCACACCTTTCCCTATCACTCCCCTCCCCCAAGACACATTATCTTTGCTTTTCCAAGGGCCCTTCTGCCTCTTTAACTTGTTTTCTGTGCCTACACAGCCCAGCTGGCTCAGTTCTTCTACTTCTGTGACTTTCTAAGCAAACTTTCTTTTGTAATTTGAGTTCTTGGCTCTGAATTTTTTTTTTTTTTTTTTTTTCTGAACTCAAGAACCAAGGTGTAACTTCACTGGTAATAACTGGTGCTGCCATTGGCCAGCAACATCTCAGGTAACACTACGGTTCCCTTGGGCTCATAGGAGTGGGGTCAGCAGAGATGGAACTCTGATGCTCAGACAGGGTGTGTTTTCTTTGCCACATTTCTCTAATGTGTTCTTGTCTTCTCTCCACGCCTTGCCTCTAAGTCACCGCTGCCTAATTGTTTTTCTTTCTATTGAATATTTTTAGAGATTTAAAAAAAAAACAAGTTTTTTATTGATTTCAGATTTTTAAAAAATATATTTCTTATTGAGTTCAGAGAGGAAGGGAGAGGGAGAGAGAGATAGAAGCATCAATGATGAAAGAGAATCATTGATCAACTGCCTCCTGCATGCCCCTTACTGAGGATCAAGCCTGCAACCCAGCCATGTGCAATGATAGGGAATCAAACTGTGACCTCCTGGTTCATAGGTTGACGCTCAACCACTGAGCAGCACTGGCAAGGCTATTGTTTTTCTTCTGAAAAGGCAGTGTTCTCCTTTCCTCCTTCTTGTTCTTTTGACTCCATCCCTCAAATAAGAAACAATTGTGGTAGCTACAGTTGGGAGTGGCTGCGTAAATACCAAGTCTGGGACTGTCTGTGCAACTGAGGAAAGGCATATGTAAAATGGGTCTAACAGAATCTAGGCCACGAGTTCCTCCAAGAATGAAATGAAGTCCTGTAGTGGGTTGAATAGTGTTCCCTCCAAATTCATGTTCATCTGGAGCCTCAAAAGGTGACCTTATTGAGAAGTAGGGTATCTACAGATGTAATTAGTGAAGATGAGGTCATACTGGATTAGGGTGGGCACTAATCTAGTGGTTAGTGTCCTTATAAGGCTTGGTGGTGTGGAACTTGATAAGGCTGTCGCAGTGGGGTAAGTGTGGGCAGCCTTTCTCTCCACAGCATCGGAGGCAGGAGAAATTCTGCCTCAGACATTGTGCTCAGGGACACAAACAAGCTAATTTCCGCCTGCTCCCCCAATAGTAGGATTTCCTCTTGCTAGTCCTTATGCTTATTATTATTGTTAGGCAGTTTTACGAGGTGAGATAAATTATAAGCAGAGGAGAGGACACTCAGAGACACACACAGGGAAGGTCATGTGAAGATGGAGGAAAAGATTGGAGTGAAGCAGCCACAAACCAAGGGATGCCAAGGCTTACAGAAAGCTATCGGGAGCCAGGAAGAGGCAAGGACTCATTCCTTTCTGGAGCCTTCAGAGGGACCGTGGCCCTGTGACACTTTGATTGCAGATTTCTAGCTTCCAGACCTGTGAGAGAACAATGAGGGAGCTGTGAGAGTAGTGTCTGTTGTTTTAAGCCACCCAATTTATGGTCTTTTGTTATACAGCCACAAAAAACTATTAAAGATACTTGTGTAAAATTTCTGGCACACAGCTAGAACATGCTAGCATTCTTTCCTCGCCCTTCTTTTCTAGTAACTTTGCAACCAGTTTTCCCAAATACCATTCAGTTATTTGCTTACAAGGAAGAAGTGATCCTGAAAGCAAAACCAAAACTCAGTAGGCTGGGCTTCAATCCTTCCTAAGAAGTGATTTGAATCACAACTGAATTGCAATGACGTCTTTTCTCAATGGAGTACACTTCCATTATCTGATGGCTTTTCACTGTCCATCTTCCTGTGCCCCTGGACCAGCTAGAAGGAGTCCTGGCTTGGGTCTACTGGTTGTTGCAGTGGTCTAGGCAGCAACCTGGGGTTTTTGTTTTGTTTTCTTTTGGCTGTTTGTTTTGCTGGCTTCTATGATGGAATCTGATGCAAAGAGCAACTTTTATTGTTTTTTTGTTTGTTTCTTTGCCTGAGGAGCAAGTGCCAAGTCCTGATGTGAGTATCCAGGGGGGTGAGATTTTTCTGTTTCTTTGAGTTGGTGGTGTGGAACATGATGAGGCTGTCGCAGTGGGGTAAGTGTGGGCAGCCTTTCTCTCCACAGCATCGGAGGCAGGAGAAATTCTGCCTCAGACATTGTGCTCAGGGACACAAACAAGCTAATTTCTGCCTGCTCCCCCAATAGTAGGATTTCTCTTGCTTGTCCTTATGCTTATGATTATTGTTGGGCAGTTTTATGAGGTGAGATATTTTTATGTACAAAATAAACGTGCAATGAAAAAAATTGAACTATTCTTGAGATTATCTCAGCTTAGAATTTTTTAAGGGTTAATGGAACTTAAAATTTTGTTTTCCTGTGTCTGATGTGTTTTGAGTTATCCATTTGGCAGGGAGAGAACATTCCTGGCTAGCCTGTGTTTAGAAGCTATGCTCTAAAAGGAAGCTGTTTAAAAACAAAAGTAAAACGGTAATTACATTAACTTATACTACAGACAACCATTTTTTAACAAAAATGTGATCTGGGATCTACTAAAAGGCTTATTTTACTATGTGAAATGATGAAAGATTAGTAAAATGGAAGAAAACTGAAAGTATTTATTGCTCGCCACCTGGGTACACCTAGTAGTAGAAATGACAGTGGATTCATGTAAGAGAGCATTGAAGTGAGGAGGTCAAGTTTCAGTGAAATTGCCTATTAATAAGCTCTTCTGACCCTGAAATTCTCTGGTCTGGTGGAAGGGAATAATGGGCAATATATTTGACAAAGTGCACAGTAAGAATATTAAGTGTGAGCAGTAATCACACGGTTGCATCAGGAGTCAAATGCTCCCTCCCAAGTTTCTAAGATCCTAAGATTCTATGAATGGTGAGCCATATCACTTTTGCCACTCATAACTGGTTTATTCATCTTCATTAACTAACCTCTTACTGTCAGCAGGATCTTCCTTGTCTACTGCTTCAAGGTGTCTTCCTGCTGTTTGTGAGCCTTTCCATTAAGTTAGAGCTTTAGGTTCTCTGAATCCCAAGTGCCCCTAGCACAATAGGTGATCACTGAGTGCTTGTTGAGTTGTTTAATGAATTGATTTGATGAAATGGCAGATGAATCACCAGATGGGGGTTATTTGTATAATATACAGGTGGCAGTTTGAGGTTGATTTGAGAAGGAGATGATGCTAACATCTTCAGAGATGGGTCATGTTTCAGAGTTGACTTGCTTTACAATGCATTGGAAGAGATCCATAGATTGTTGTGTCATTTTTATTCCACATGGCAATGTCCAAATACACCAAATGCCTTAATTGCTTAATACCTGGGTTACCATGTGATGAGGCAACTACACCCTTACCTCCTATTGTCACACCCCACGGCAGCAAGACTTATTTATTTATTTATTTATCTATTTTAGAGAGAAAGGAAGGAAGAGGGAGAGAGAAACATTGATCGGTTGCTTCCTGCACACACCCTGCCCAGGGATGGAACCCACAACCTGGGTATATGCCCTAACCGGGAATCGAACCTGCAACCTTTTGGTGTCTGGGATGTCACTCAACCAAACAAGCCACATGGCCAGGGCAGCAGGATTTATTTGGGTTATATGTGTTCCCCCAATCTTCAAAAAAGCTCACTGTATTGCAGGATAAAGGACTCTGAAAGATTATCCAGCCCAACCACCTCAATGCTTTCCAGCTGTCTCTACCACACCTAAGGGCTGATTCCCAGTTCTTATTCTCCAGATTTCTCTATTATCTTCTTGGGATTTTCCTCCTTTGGGCCTGAAACACTGGGATGGGGGAGCTTCTCTTATTCTTAGGACTATTTCTTCTCTGCCTTCTCTGGTCTCCTACTCCTATTCTCCAAATTTGGCATTCCTCAGAGTTCAGACCTTTTTTTTCTAGTCTCACCTTCTATATTCTCCCCCACAGAGAGTTGATTCATTCCCCAATGTCAACTAACATCTGCATATTTGAAATAACTTCTTTATGTTTATCTCTAGCCCTCAATTATGTCAAAAACTCTACACTTACATTTTTCTTGAATGCCTTGCATTACTTCATGACTCAAACCCAACTTACCATTTCTCTAAAAATCAGCTTTCCTTTTTTATTTTTATTTGTTTAAGTATATTTTTATTGATTTCAGAGAGGAAGGGAGACAGAGAAAGAGAGAGAGAGAGAATCAATGATGAGAGAGAATCATTGATAAGCTGCCTCCTGCACACTCCACACTGAGGATTGAGCCCACAACCCGGCATATGCCCTGACTGGGAATGAAACTATGACCTCCTGGTTCATAGGTTGATGCTCAACTATTGAGCCATGCTGGCAGGACAGAATCACCTCTTTCTTGATCTTATATTTCCTTTTTTTTTTCTCTCAGTGGTATCCATATTGTCTTGATAGTTTAACCTCAAAACTATAGTCAACTTTTTGCTTCTCTTTCTTTCCTATGTGGCTGATCACTTATCAATTGTTCTGTCAGTAGTCATGTCAATTGTCTTATCAAGGTTCTTCTCCAGGTCAATCCTCCCTAGATAAGAATGCAGCTGGCAGAACATTTCTGACCACTGGTTCTGCCAGAATTTAGGCAACAATTTTTATAGAAATCCCCACATTGTTTTGTGTTACTAGTAACAAAGTACCTAAATTACCAGAGGTTTAGCAAAGAGTTCTAAGAGCCTAATAAAGTACAAAGAGTTCTTGTTCTAGCAGGGAAACAGAAGTGCACCCATTTAACATACCAGAAATGACTTACACTAGTGTAAACACTAGAGTTGAGTAGTAGGTACAATAGAGACAGAAGGAACAGCTTAAGACATTTAAGAGAAGCTTATTCATTGTGTTAAATGCATAAGAATGTAAGGCTATTTAAGGAGATACTTAAGATGCAATACTATTTTTTCTTTTTTAATCCTCACCCAAGGATATTTTTCCATTGATTTTTAGAGAAAGGGAAAGACAGAGAGAAATATCGATGTGAGGAAAACACATCGATTGGTTGCCTCCTGCTCACGCCCCAACCAAGGCCCTGGGCTCAGGAGGAGCCTGCAACCCAGGTATGTGCCCTTGACTGAAATTGAACCTGGAACCCTTTGGTCGACAGCCCAACACTTTTATCTACTGAGCTAAATTGTCTAGGGCTGCAATACTATTTTTAAGTACCCGAAGAAACTGAAATAGAGGAAAAATAAGATTAGAAAAAAATAAGATGAGATCAGACATGAGAAATTAGAATTCTCAAAGCACCTATGAGGTCCTGGTCATGGAAAGTGCATGCATTTTTCTGTGGCTCAGGCAAGAGGGGCCAGGTCAGGGAAGGTTTTGCAGGCCACACTACGGAGAATGGCACCTTGTAAATAATGGGAGCTATTGAAGTCTTTCAAGCAGGAGTGACATGGTCAGGGTTCACCAGTCAGGATTCAGGAGATTTCTCTGCCTGCTAGGTAAAGGGGTAATGTATTCAACAAATATTGACAGAGTGTTTCTTACTGCTAGACAATGTTCTAGGGGCTGAAGTCATAGCAGTAAGCAAAACAGACAAAGATCCTTGATTTAAACAATCATATTCTTATGAAAGATGGTAGGCTATAATATAATAAACAAGTATATTATATGGTATAATATGATGTAATGAATGCTTTGGAAAAGAGAGACAGATAAGGAGAATTGGGAATGCCAGAGGGCTGGTGCTCTGGCAGTTTTACAGAAGGGAGTTTCAAGCAGAAAAATCTTGAAAAGAAGTGCCTGGTTAATGGGGATATGCACACTGGCAGAAAGGTTCATCTTTGGAGGGATGGATCTGGGGAAGACACTGCACAGGCCTAGACATGGGCTTAGAGCCTTTGGGCATGAAATTCCAGCATCTCAAGGACCCAGAATGTGATGGGGAGAGGCTCAAGATCACTCCTCTCAGCCCTGCAGACACCTCACACTGCAGGGAGAGGCATGGCCACAGTAGGATCCTCTGAAGCAGGAGGCTCGAAACAGTCCCCTTACCTGGGCTTTTGGAAGGATTTAGAATTTTGCTCTCAGTGAAATATTGAGCCATCAAAAGTTTTGAGTCACCTGATGTATATTTTTTAAACAATTTTTCTGGCTGCTGTGTTAAGAATCAACTATAGGAAGGCCAGGTCAGAATCATAGAGTCCAGCTGTCTGGCTATAGCAGTAATCACCACAAGAGATAATACTGAATCCGGCTGATAGGGAAACAGCCAGAGTCTAGATACATTTGAAGGAAGGGCCTACTGGTACAAGACTTGTTAATGAATTGGATGCAAGTGAGAGAAGAAAGGAATGGAGGAGGATGCCAAGGTTTGTGTCTGCCACCTTGCAAAGTGGAAGACGGACCAGAGAGCAGCAAAAGTGGAAGGTCAAAATTACAGTGAGGAGGCTGTGCTATGGTGTAAGGAGAAATGACGAGGAGCTGGATTAAGACAGTAGCAGGGGAAGGTATAAGATGAGAGATGAGTAGGCTTAAGAGGACACCCAAGATTCTGACTTGAAGTGGGTGTTTACTGGCATTACAGGAAAATGGGGCACAAAGAGTTTTTATAAACTGCCCAAGGTCTTAGAGGCTAATAATGTCTAGAACCAAGATTTGAACTCAGATGTGCCTGACTTTAGAACCAGAGCTCTTAACCATTATATGGGGCATATTATCCCTACAAGAGAGAAGGCTGCTGGCTGGAAAGTACCTTTACAACAGTGTCCACCTCTCAGTTAACAGTAGCTCAAGCAGGCAGTGTGCAAGGAAAGCCCCCTTGGATGGGCAAGGAAGAAGGGGAAGTTAAGCCCAGTGGTGGTTGAGCCAGGAGTCCTTTCTGTTGCCAGAACTACATGTTATGTGCTATCCATTTGTTCTCTAGAAGTAAGAATGCTGGATAAGTCCCAGGCCTGCAGGTGCAGCTTAAGATAATATGTTTTGTGGATATGTTTGCATTTTCAATAAGGAAAGTGATCTTCAGGTCTAGCTAAGGTGTGCCTTGAGCATGGAAATTGTGACTCCCTATGGAAATTTTGATTGTGTTTCTGTCCCTGCTGTACTATCTCCTTCCCTAAAATAAAAGCAAGGGTACAGTCTACTGTGGACCTCACATTGTATTCCCTTCTAACTACTGCCTCATCACTCTTTCCTAAAGAGTGGCCTATATTCTGTTGTCTCCATATCTTTACCTGCTGTTTTCTTTTGAATCCACACAGACTTTCACCAACACCAGATCCACCAGCACCACACAGATCAGGCCACCCATGACCTCCACACTGTTAAACCCAACTCTGGAATTTGGGGCTCCCTCCTTGTAGCACGATATTTTAAATTCCAGGTTTTATCGTTACTTAGCTATGGTGAGGTCAACAAATCAGGAAATGGCTGTCATTGAAAAAAAAAATGGTATCCTCTTTCCCAAGAGAAAGGAACATGTTATACCACAGGGGGCTACCCAGGAAAGCATCAGGGTCATATGGGGGCAGAGGAAGAAGGGGAAATGTGGGCAGGAGACTTTATTGTGGTTTTCACAGGAAGGAATGGGCAAGGTGGGATAGGCAGGCTTAGAATTGGCTAATTTGAATAATTTCAGTAGGCTCTGAGGCATAGAGTCTGTCTCTTGTCCTCTGGTACCTGGCCCTGGAGTGATTAGGGCAGATAAGTAGTGGCACAGTATGTGGGAACCAAGGGAAAAAAAAAAAGGTGGTTGGAGGTATGGGTTCTGGGTTGGTTGGTGTGCATTTGAAAGATGAACTTCTTTGTGAGACATTGATTAATTCTAGGAGGGGCAGTACCCCCAGAGTCATCAAATGTCAAAGCATTAGAATACAGAAAGGAAAAGATATTGCTAATTTATCTTTTTACTTCTACTCTCAACCCTCTTATGCTAGTAGCCTCCCTTTCAAGGATAGATAAATGTTGGAATGCCCCATGTCTCAGTCCTCAGACACTCTCTTCTTCCTATCACCCTTTAGGTGAAGTCATGCATCCTCATGACTTTAAGTAACACTTATATTTTGATGACTCCCAAATTTATATCTCTACCCCCAAACTCTAGACCACCTATTACTCAACTGCCTACTAAACATCTTCACTTGGATGTGTAAGAGACATCTCAAACCAAACATATTTCAAACATATTCCAAACATATTCTAATCTTGATTTCTGCTCTCTAATCTGCTTCTCTCTGTCTTCTCCATTTTAATAAATAGCACCTGCATTTGCCGTAGGTTAGTGACTCAAGCCCTAAACCTAGAAATTTTACTAGATTTTTTTATTTTTGTCAAACCTGTGAGAAATTCCCATCAGGTCTTCTTTGAAAGTATAGATGACAAATGGAAAGACATTGTATGTTGTCCATGGATTGGAAGACAATATTATTTATTAGATGGCTATATTTTCTAATAAACATACAGAAACAGTGTAGTTCCTATCAAAATTTCAGATGTGTGTGTGTGTGTGAATAAGCAGATTTTAAAATTCACATGTCACCAAAACCAGTTTGGCTCAGTGGATAGAGCATCGGCCTGCGGACTGAAAGGTCCCAGGTTCGATTCCGGTCAAGGGCATGTACCTGGGTTGTGGGCACATCCCCAGTAGGAGATGTGCCGGAGGCAGCTGATCGATGTTTCTCTCTCATCGATGTTTCTAACTCTCTATCTCTCTCCCTTCCTCTCTGTAAAAAATCAATAAAATATATTAAAAAAATAAAAAAATAAAATAAAATTCACATGTAAATGCAAGAGAGCCACAATAGCCCCCCCCCTGCCCCCGCCACACACACACACACACACACACACACACACACACACACACACACATACACACACACAGACATCTGCAAAATCTTGAAAAAGAGCAAAGTTGGTGGACTCACATTTCCTGATCTCAAAACCTACCACAGAACTACTGTAATCAAGTCTCTGGTACTGACATAAAATAGACATAGCTCAATGGAGTAGACTTGAGAGTCCAAAAATAAACCCATACATCCATAGTTCATTGGATCAAATGGAGAAAGAATAATCTTTTAAACAAAATTGTTCAGGGGCAATTGGATGTCCACATGCAAAAGAGCGAATCTGGAGCCTTGCCTCATACAAAAATTAACTCACAATGCATCAAAGACCTAAATATAAGAAGAAAAGTGATAAAATTCTCAGGAGAAAACATACATGTAAATCTTTTTTTTTTTTTTTTTTTTTTTTTTACCTTGGATTAGGCAGTGGTTTCTTATACATGACACCTAAAGCGCACGTAATAAAAGACAAAATAGATAAATCAACTTCATCAAAATTAATTGTGCTTTAAATTAAATTAAATTAGAACATTTGTGCTTCATAGAACCTATCAAGAAGCTGAAAGATAATCTGCAGACGGGGAGAAAATATTTGTTAACCATGTATTTGATAAGCAACTTGGCAATTTCTCAAAAAGTTAAACATAGAGTTACCATTTAAACAAGCAACTCCTACATATATACAAACCCAAGAGAACTGAAAACATGTCTAAACTAAAACTTATATATAAATATTCATAGAATTATTCAGAATAGCCAACAAGTGGAAACAACCCAAATGTCCATCAACTGATGAATGGATAAACAAGATGTGGTGGTATAGTCATACAATGGAATATTATCTAATCTAATAAAAGAGAAACATGGTAATTGGCGTACGACCGCTACCCTTCCCATTGGCTAATCAGGGAGATATGCAAATTAACTGTCAGCCAAGATGGTGGCCGGCAGCCAGGCAGCTTGAAACTAACATGAGGCTTGCTTGCTTCAGTGACGGAGGATTCCAACATTCCCCGCCTGCCTTGCCGGCCTCTGAGCCTACAGTTTGAAACATTTTAACAAATATAGAAGCTAAAAAAAACACCCAGAAACCAGCTTTCAGTGAGCTGGGATCTCAGAGCTGGAGTCAGAACTGGAGTTATACATTGTTTCAATTACCTACTTTCAGCAGTGGAGGCCTAAGAGCTGGAGCCTCAGAGCTAAAGCTGGCCCTGAATTAAAAAAAAAAGAAAGAAAAAAAGGAGCGGTTGGGAGCTTCCATCACCCGCCAGCCTGAAAACAGCCCTCAGCCCCTCACCCAGACTGGCCAGGCACCCCAGTGGGGACCCCCACCCTGAAGGGTGTGTGACCAGCTGCAAACAGCCCTCAGCCTCTCACCCAGGCTGGCCAGGCACCCCAGTGGGGACCCCAACCCTGAAGGGTGTGTGACCAGCTGCAAACAGCCATCATCCCCTCACCCAGGCTGGCCAAGCACCCCAGTGGGGACCCCCACCCTGATCCAGAACACCCTTCAGGGCAAACCAGCCAGCCCCACCCATGCACCAGGCCTCTCTCCTATATAGTAAAAGGGTAATATGCCTCCCAGCACTGGGATCAGCGGAGCCGAGAGGCCTCCTGGCACCGGGAACAGCGTGACGGGGGCAGCGCCCAAACCCCCTGATCGCCCTGCAGCTCTGTGTGTGACAGGGGGTGGGGCCACAACCTCCTGATCAGCCCTGCTCTGTGCCTAATACGGGGGAGCTCCCCAACCTCTGATCACCCTGCAGCTCTGTGTGTGACAGAGCGCGGCGCCCCAACCTCCCCCCCCCCCCCCACGGGCCCTGCTCTGTGTGTGACAGGGTAGAGCCATAACCTCCCCATTGGCCCTGCCCTGAGTGTGAGAGTGGCGGCGCCCCAACCCCCTGATTGGCCCTGCTCTGTGGGTGATAGAGGGCGGTGCCACAACCCCCACCCCTCCCACGGGCCCTGCTCTGTGTGTGATGGGGTAGAGCCATAACCTCCCCATCGGCCCTGCCCTGAGTGTGAGAGTGGTGGCATCCCAACCTCCTGATCGGCCCTGCTTTGTGGGTGATAGTGGGTGGCACCCCAACCCCCTGATCCGCCCTGCTGTGTGTGTGACTGGGGGCGGTGCCCCAACTCCCCTATAGGCCCTACTCTCTGAGTGACAGGGGGGAGCTCCTCAACCCCCTGATGTGCCCTGCTCCGTGCGTGACAGAGGGTGGCGCCGCAACCTCCCCATCGACCCTGCCTTGAGTGTGACAGGGGGCGGTGCCCCAACCCCCCAATCGGCCCTACCCTGAGCGTGACTGGGGGTGGCATCGCAACCTCCCAATCTACCCTGCTCTGTGCATGACAGGGGGTGGCACCCCAACTCCCCAATTGGCCCTGCTCTGAGCCCGACCAGGGGCTGCACCTAGGGATTGGGCCTGCCCTCTGCCACCCGGGAGCAGGCCTAAGCCAGCAGGGCGTTATCTCCTGAGGGTTCCCAGACTGTGAGAGGGCACAGGCCAGGCTGAGGGCCTCCCCCCTCCCCCCCAAGTGCACAAATTTTTGTGCACCGGACCTCTAGTTCAGATATAAAAAGGAATGAAGTACTGATATGTGCTACAACATAAACAAATCTTGAAAATATGCCTGGTGAAAGAAGATAGACATAAAAAGCCACATATTATATGATTACATTTACATGAAATATTCAGAATAAGCAAATTTGTAGAGACAGAAAGTATGTTAGTGGTTGCCAAGGGCTGGAGGGAAAGAGAAGAGGAATTGGGGAGTTTCTTCTAATGGGTATGGGGTTCCTTTTTGGGATGATGAAAATAATCTAAAATTAGATAGTGGTATAGGTTGCACAATTCTGTGAATATACTAAAAACCACTGAATTGTACCACTGAATCATCTATGTTTTATATGTATACATGTGTATAAATATATACTAGAGGCCCGATGCATGAAATTCATGCAAGAGTAGGCCTTCCTTCCCGTGGCTGCCAGCACCGGCTTCCCTCCGGCACCTGGGACCCGTGCTTCCCTCACAGCCCTGGCAATTAGCATATTATGCTTTTATTATTATGGATATGCAGACACAAACATATAAACACACTTACACATATAATTCCCTATTATATGTTAATTATACTTCAATAAAGATGTTGAAAACTTTTTAATAAATTTAAAGGACAAATTAAATATATGTATATATATTAAACTTTCAACAAGAACCACTTCTCACCTCTACTGGCTCCACAACTCTAATCCAAACTATCATCACTTCTGCAAAAATATTCTACACTGATCACCCCGCCCAGTCTCCTGCCCAACAATAGTCTATTATCTACACCAAGCATGTCAAACTCAGAGCCCACAGGCCACATGCAGCCCACAAGGAATATTTTTGCAGCCCGGCCAATATAATGGTATGTAAGAAATGTTTTAATAAAAATTTCCTAACTTAATTTTTACAATATTCTGTTATACATAATTATTAATAATGAACTACAAAATCACTAATGACAGATTACAATAGTCATGTTGCATTCATTTCCCTTACGCGTCCGCGCACCATTTCTCTCCACTAATACTAGCAGCGAATATTTTAGCAGCCAACTGCCACATCATTAGTCTTTTTTACAAAATATATATATTTTATTGATTTTTTACAGAGAGAAAAGGAGAGGGACAGAGAGTTAGAAACATGGATGAGAGAGAAACATTGATCAGCTGCTTCCTCCTACACACCCCCTACCCAGGATATGCCTGCAACCAAGGTACATGCCCTTGACCGGAATCGAACCCGGGGCCCTTCAGTCCCCAGGCCGACGCTCTATCCACTGAGTCAAACCGGTCAGGGTGCCACGTCATTAGTCTTGGACAGAATGTTTGGTGTGCGCAACAGGAAATATTTTGCTTTCAGAGAACAAGAAAAATAAGTTTATTTATGTTACGCTTATTAATTTGTGCAGTTATTCAGTGTCTGGTTAGTTAATGTTCAAGAAAAAAATATTAATTTTTATTAAAATGTTCTATTATTTTATGTTAACAATTACTCATTTATTTCAGCCCTTTGTAGTCAGCATGTCTTTATCAAAATAAACCCATTTCTATGAAAATTGAAGCTTTGTTTTTTTGTGACCCATATAAACTTAAACCTTGTTTATTTGGCCCTTGTTAGCCTTTGAGTTTGACATGCTTGATCTATACCAAAGCTGAGTCCTCTTTTAAAAGTGTAAATGAGATCATGTCATTCTGATCCAAATCCTCCACTGGCCTTCTCCATTGTACTCAGAGCAGCTCTGCTTCTAACCTGATTTACATGTATGGCTCTAACTTATTTCCCCTGAAGAAATGGTTCCATGGCTAATACGATGTTGACAGCCTCTTGGAGGCCAAACTAGCTGACAGTCACGTATACTGTCCCTTTTTGCCTTCAACCATGAAAAGTCCTTGGATGAGGAAAAAACCTTGAGCAAAGGTAGAAGTGTAAGAGGTGAAACAGGACAAAGGTTGGGACACAACATAGCCAGTTCTCTGCTTTCCCTGTCTAAACCTCTTAAAAAGAGATCACCCAAGTAATGGGCAAACTTATTCACAGCACTCAAAAGAGCTTGTCTACTTCCCCTGCTCAGTCAGCTGTCAGATATTTATTGAGAATCTAGTTCTGTGCTCCTGAGCACTAAACGGAGTGCCTGACACCCAGAGTTCTGGCCCAGCTGGATTATTTATTTGACAAGCAAGATTTGGTTTTCAAGGGCCTACTCCTGAAAGTATGGAAAGCTCTGTGGGAGAGACAAAGAGATAACCACCAGTGTGGGTAAGTCAGAGGATTGCTTCATATTCAGAAAAGTCTGTTAGAAAAGGAGGAAGAGCTTCTAATTTGGATTGATAAAGAGGCCCTCGCTTCCTCTTACCCTATCTTCCCTCTCTCCGAGGCCCATAACTTCCCTTCCCAGCTTCACTCTGCCATGGCCCACTTAAAGATCTGTTTGTGAGCCCTAACTGGTTTGGCACAGTGGATAGAGCATTGGCCTGCAGACTCAAGGGTCCCAGATTCGATTCCGGTCAAGGGCATGTACCTTGGTTGTGGGCACATTCCCAGTAGAGGGTGTGAAGGAGGCAGCTGATCGATGTTTCTAACTCTCTATACCTCTCCCTTCCTCTCTAAAAAATCAATAAAATGTATTTTTTATTTTTTTTGTTTTTTTTTTTATTTTGGGGGGATTTTTTAAAATTTATTTTGAATTTTTTTTTAATTGCTTAAAGTATTACAAAGGGTATTACATATGTGTCCTTTTTTTCCCCTCCGCCCTTGATAATCCCCTGGCCTCCCCTACCCCCCAGTGTCTTATGTCCATTGGTTATGCTTATATGCATGCATACATGTCCTTCGGTTGATCTCTTTCCCCCCTCCCTCCTGCCCCCCAACCCTCCCTGGCCTTCCTGCTGCAGTTTGACAATCTGTTTGAGGCAGCTCTGCCTCTGTATCTATTATTGTTCAAAAGTTTATAATGGTCTCTATTATCAATGAATGAGATCATGTGGTATTTTTCCTTCATTGACTGGCTTATTTCACTTTAGCATAATGCTCTCCAGTTCCATCCATGCCGTTGCAAATGGTAAGAGTTCCTTCTTTTTTACAGCAGCATAGTGTTCCATCGTGTAGATGTACCACAGTTTTCTAATCCACTCATCTACTGATGGGCACTTAGGCTGTTCCCAGATCTTAGCTATGGTGAATTGTGCTGTTATGAACATATGGGTGCATATATCCTTTCTAATTGGTGTTTCTGGTTTCTTGGGATATATTCCTAGAAGTGGGAAATGTATTTTTTTTAAAAAAAGATTTGTTTATGAGTCCTGGCCGATGTGGCTCAGTTGGTTGAACATCATCCAGTGCACCCAGGGATTGTTGGTTTGATTCCTGGTCAGGGCATGTGCTAGGTTGCAGCTCAATCCCCTGTGGTGGGGGGCTTGCAGGAGGCAGCCAGTCCATGTTTTCCTCTCACATCGATCTTTCTTCTTCCTCCTCTCTCCCTAAAATCAATAAAAATATTTTTAAAAAACCACACATTGTTTACAAGTCATTTCCTTGTTTTCAGGAGTGAACAAATCATCAAGTCATGAGACCGGCAAAACTACAGAAAGCAAAACTTCAGAAGGGCCTGAGACTTTCAGTTGTCTGTTTCAGATCCGGTAGAGAACATGTTCCTCCTCCTGCTAATTTTGAGCCTGGGAGTACAGCTTCATCAGACAAGAGGTAAGACAGACAAAGGGAGGGGCCTGAGAAAGAGGAGCAGGTGATGGCCCCTAGCTGAAGCCAACCATGACAATGTGGTCCTCAGGCTAAAGGCTTTCTTTGAGGGGAAAGGTGATTACTGGCTGTTACAAGCACAGCAAAAGAATGGTGGCTTGTGCATGCCCATGTTCCTGTCTGACAAAAACAGGGACTGAGAATATTGGTTCATCTAGTCCCACTCTCCAATGAAGGTGGTGACAAGAAGACAGAACCTCTCAGACCATGCACCTCGGCACTGATACAAGAGGGCATTGTTTGTTTGTCCTGAAAGGTGAGGTGCCAGGCAGCTGTCCTCTTCTCTTCTGACAGGTAGAGTGAGGAGACAAAGGTCAGGGGGACACCTAAAGAACTCTGTTACTCTAAAACAGTGGTTCTCAACCTTCCTAATGCCGCGACCCTTTAATACAGTTCCTCATGTTGTGGTGACCCCCAACCATAAAATTATTTTCGTTGCTACTTCATAACTGTAATTTTGCTACTGTAAACAATATGTAATTATATATGTGTTTTCCGATGGTCTTAGGTGACCCCTGTGAAAGGGTCGTTCGACCCCCAAAAGGCTCGCGACCCACAGGTTGAGAACCTCTACTCTAAAGAGTCTCTTGCAGACATTCTGCTGATTATTGAATATTTATTTCAGTTCCTCTTTTAAAAAGCAACAGTAGCATTGTTCATTCAAACGCTAATTGTGGATTACTTGAATTGGAAAATCAGAGTTTTCCTAATGTTTAAATGAATAATGAACCTTAATGTGATGCCTTTGGATATTGAAGAAAGGAGTTCTACCAGCAGGTGTGGGTGCTCACAGGTTTTTTCCCATCTAAGGACTTTTCATGGTTGAAGGCAAAAAGCAGTTTCAGAGTTTGTGGCTCTCCTAGGAAAGTCAAGACCCTTTGTGTGTGCAGTGAGGATCATAGTGTGTTATTTTGGGTGAACACCAAGAGGTAAGAGAGGGAGACAGAAGTGGGTGCAGGAAATTAGGCCCTCAATGATAGCAGCCCCAGTGCTTGGGAAGTCCCCCAACATTCTGCCTTTGATTGAGAAAGAAGGGCTTCTTTGGCACTGATAACCTTTTGAAGAGCTTTTCCCTACCTTCCAGGTGATCCCAAGCTGCTCTTTACCCAGTCACGTTCCTCCTCCTCCCTTGGGCTGGACAGCCTGGTTTGTTAGGGGCCATCCTTGGAGAGCACCCCAATATGCTGCTTACTCCAGCCCTGCCCTATAGTGCCAGCTAAAGAAACATTTTCTGTTTCCTTTCTAAGGCACCCTCCGATCTAAGAGACATGTAAAAGGCAAAGATGCCTCCTTGCTACCATAGAACTTTAAATTTCCAACCTTTATAATAAAAGCCTAATATGCTAAGTGTCTGGTTGTCCATTCAACCAATCAAAGTGTAATATGCTAATGATATGCTAAGGCCACTCAACTGCTCATATGACGTGCACTGACCACTAGGGAGCAGATGCTCTGACTGGTAGGTTAGCTTGCTGCTGGGGTCTGGCTGACCAGGACTGAGCGAGATGGGCTAAACATGCCCTGGAGTCCTCCCACGGTCTCTCCTCAGCTGGCCAACTTCCCACGTCCCTCCCCAACCCCTATCATGCACTGGTGGGGTCCCTCAGCCTGGCCTGCACCCTCTTGCAATTCAGGACACCTCGGAGGATGTTGAAGATCCAGTTTTGGTCCGATCCTGCAGGCCAGCCGAGGGACCCCACTGGTGCACGAATTTATGCACCGGGCCTCTGGTAAAGTGATAAGAAAACCAAAGGTCAAAAGAAGGTTCTGAAGCTGCTATTCCCCATCCCCTGAGAGGACTGGGCACTCCAGGAGAAACCTTGGGAATTGTGCAATGTCTGCAGCTTTGCAGCTTAGAAACATTGAGACCTTTTTGTATGTGTGTTTTTGTTTGTTATTGTTTTAAATTTTCTCTTAAGAAAAGAGTGAGCTAGGATAACAAGTGGTATCATTTTGTATCCCTTACTGAATCTTTCTCCCATGGTAGCACCTTTCTTTCTAAGATAAGTAGCATAAGGAAATGAAAGTAGATTCTAACCATTAGGGATACTAATAGGGCATAGGGAAGAGAATGTATATTTACTGAGGACATTAATAATAACCATTTGGTAGATGAGGAAACTGGGACTCAGAAAAATTATTTAATTTACCAAACATTACATAGTAATTAGGTGGCGTGGGCAAGCTTCCTACAAAGCTACTGTTCTTTCTACCTTACTGAGCTACAATGATGGTGAGCAAGTATGACAGACAATCCCTAAACCACCCACTCAGGATTGGGTTTTTGGAATTAAGTTTGATTATGGGCACATATTAAACATTTACTCTGGACATTCACAAAACCAAAAAATATGTATGTTGAATTATGTTTATGAATTAACCAAGAGGAAGCTATACACATATTGTATCTTGCTTTTTATACAAACTTGGAATTCTACTCTGCTTTCCACTCTATATTTATGCAGATAATATTAGTTCAATCAAACATTAAATACCTGCCTAAATTAGAATGCTTACTCCTCAGGTTTTTGTTTTAAGTTTTGACATTTCATGTCTCCCTTAATTAAAGAGTTTCTCTTACCTGAGAAAGAAAGGGAACACACACACACACACACACACACACACACACACACACACACACACACTGAGGACTGATTAGATTACTTCTGGCAAGCAGATGAGGTCCGGGATGAGGGTGAAAGGGAAATTTTATTTAGTATGTTTACCAGGTTGCTGTTATTGTTTGCATTTACTTGTATAATAAAATAAATCTACAAGAGGATTAGTTGTATAATTAAAATATAATTATTAAAATATAAGAATCCTTTAAAAGCACGTGAGAGCAGCCAGGCCATGGCATTCAATGCCCAGAGAGCCCTGGCTATCAGGGAGGTCCGATGGATGACCTCACTGCCCTCATTACCCTGTGCATTCCTAGACCTGCACTCTCACTGAAATGGAAAATAATGAATTGGATCAATATAATTTTGTATTACCCTGTCTGTTTAAATTTCTACTTTGAAACTTTAAAAATAATACTTATAACAGTATTGTTAGTCTATAAAAAGACACCTAATGCCCATCAACGGGAGAATGCATAAATTACGGTATATTAGCAGAATGGAGTATTATGTGCCATACAGGTAAATTAATTACAAAAACATGCAACTACATCTAAGAATTTTAGCAGCATAATATTGAGGAAAAACAAAGAAAACAGAAGATGACATCACCACATTGTCCTTTTACAAACAAAATATTGCTTAGGCATACATATATTTAAGATAAAACAAAAAAAAATAAGCAAGAGAATGATAAACACAATATTTAAAAGGTGATTACCTTTGGTGGAGACAGTAGATATATGTTATTAGTAATATTCTAATTCTTGGGTTTTAGTAAGCACTGGTAAGTATATATTTTACTGAATTCAATATCTTAAATTATTTTTGCACTTAAACCTTTATACCATACATACAGAAAACCATATAAAACAAATGTAAACACTGATGCGACCACCCAGGTTAGAAATAGAACCGTGCTAGCTTCCCAGAAACTCTTCACCTGCTTCACCTCAACATGACCTCCTCCCAGAACACTCCCTGGAGCGCCATCCTATCTGTCCTTTTTATTTCTCCATAAAATAAGTTACTAAAAATCATTCAAAGAAATTTTAGTAAGCAATTGGCAAACATGCCCTTTATAGTTTTCATATCAGCAAATATAGACATCCTTCATTTTTAAGGGGCTCTATATATATTTTATTGGACATGCTGTTATTTATTTAAATAGTCCACTATTGATGGACATTACAGTTATTTTCCTTCTTTTTTTCTGGATTAATGCTTAAAGAAATGTGTATCTCCTAAAGATTGTGATGAAAATTAATTCTCAGTATAATTCAAGTAAACCACTAATCATGAACTCTTTTCTTACTTGTGTGCTCTGAGGATGTTCTACTGTGTTATCTATAAAAAAGTTTAAAGTTTGAAATAAAAATTAGTGGAAAACATTTTCATTGTATTTTGAAAATATTTATTTTTAAATTGATATATGGTAAAATTTACTTTTTTACAAAAACATCTATGAGTTTTGACAAATGAATAGTCAAAATCACCACCACAGTCAAGATTTAGAACAGTTCTGTCACTTTTGTCAAACAAACAAACAAAAATCCCCCCTAACACTTTTTAAAAAATATATTTTTATTGATTTCAGAGAGGAAGGGAGAGAGAGAAAGACATTTAGTTGATGAGAGAGAATAATTGACCTGCGCCTCCTGCATGCCCCTACTGGGGATCAAGCCCTCAACCCAGGCATGTGCCCTGACCAGGAATCAAACCATGATCTCCTGGTTCATAGGTTGACGTTCAACCACTGAGCCACACTGGCCGGCCCTCCCCCAACTCTTAAGACCAGACACTCACTCTGCTCTGTCCTATAGTTTTAACTTTTCCAGAATGTCATATAAATGGGACCATTCATTAAACACTTTTTTTGTTGAGCTTCCTTCACTTAGCATAATGTATTTGAGATTCATCCATATTGTTGTATGTATCAATAGTTCATTCCTTTTTGTTGTTGAGTATCTTTAACTGTATGTATGTACCACATTTTGTTTATTCATTCCTCAGTTGAGGGACTTTTGGGTTTCCTATTTTTGGCAACATAAGTAAAGCTGCTATAAACATTTGTATATAAGTGTTTATGGGAACATAGGTTTTCGTTTCACTTGGTAAATAAATATCTGGGAGTGGGATTGCTGGGTCATATGCTAAATATATATTTACTTTTTAAGAAACCGTTAAACATTTCCATAGAGTCTATACCATTTTTGCATTCCCAACAGCAAAATATGAGCGTTCCAATTGTTCCACATCCTTGTCAACACTTGGTATTGACATTGTCATTTTCCTTTTTTAAATCAGTCTAAAAGGTGTGTGGAAATATCTCATTTGGTTTTAATTTGCATTTCCCTAATATCTAGTGATGATAAGCATGTTTTCACATGCCTATGGCCATTCATATATCTTGTTTGGTGAAGTGTGTATTCAAATTATTTGAACAATTTTAATTGGATTGTTTATTTTCTTATTGTTAAGGGTTTTTGGTTTTGTTTAAATATGTTTTCATTGATTTCAGAGAGGAAAGGGGAGAGAGAGAGAGAGATAGAAACATCAATGATGGGAGAATTCTTGATCAGCTGCCTCCTGCATGCCCCCAACTGGGAATCAAGCCTGAAACCCAGGCATGCACCCTGATCAGGAATTGAACCGTGTCATCATAGTTCATGGTTGATGTCCAACCACTGAGCAACACCTGCTGGGCTTCTAGTTTCTTTTAGTTTTATTTCAAAACCTAACAATATCTTGTAATTCATCTTGTAATACATTTAAGAAAGATATTTACTTTTGTCTTTTGTCATGAGTTGGAGGAAAAAGTAACCTAAATTTTACTCTTTTTATTGATGTTTCTTTCTTCATCTTCCAAAGATAGATAAAAGGGGGGGGGGGGGGGCACATGACCATGGTGATGCTTGATGTGTCACTCTGGGGCAGGGCTTACACCCTGGGTCACTCCACTTATTCTATCTTCATTCTCCAAAACTACTTCTGTTGCGCCCTGAGGCATACAACACAGAAGAATCAGGTTGGGGGATGGATTTCTAAGCTGTCTCCATGCAGAGTTCCTATACAGAGGAGTGCATGAGTCAGCTGCCCAGAGCAGGCTTCTATCTTGAACCAGAAACTAGAGTTTTCTAAAAACTGTGGCTTTTCTAAAGCAGCCCCCCAACTTATAAGCACATTAGGTAGGAAGTAGGAACAAGTCTATGGTTCTGTTGTCAAAGAGAAAAAAAAGTATAAAATTAGCTTAAAGAGGAAGCTATCTTGGGAGGCAATGCAAATGATTTATTTTGTGTTTACTGGAGATGTGACAGGTGCTGGCTCCCATTGATTCCTGATTGCAAATAAAATGTAAAGTTACCTCAAGAACTTTCAAAAAGACGCCAGCACTATAAGTGCACCCTAATTGTATGCATCTTGAACTGGATTATATAGATTTTTATCTTTTGTTAAAATGTAGATTCAGTGGATCAATATATTATTAAAGTATGTGTATATTATATAAAATTTTTCAAAGGCTCCAGCATTAGTCAAGGCAACTGCTTTAATTTGCCTAAAGAACCTGCACGTGTGAATTTTTCATGCCCTGGCCAAGTCCTTTACCCTTTAACTTAGTCAAGGGCCCCAAATAATGGAGAAAACCTGTTTAGTCTGCTTAATTTTGTAGTCATGGAAATTTTCCAATTTTCTCCTTTGTCTGATAACTTCAGGAGTGCAATGCTAGGCTGAAGCTTAATTTAATAGCCACAAGGCATATAAAATAGAAAACAAATGTATTTTCCTTAGTACAAAGATAAAAAAATATGGATATAGTATATACATGCCAGTGGATATATAGTCATATCTGTAAACTTGTTAGGGGTATAGGTTTTCAAGAGACATAAATTTGAATTCCAACTCCATGACCTTGGGCTAGTGTATCACTTCTTTAAGCCTCAGTTTCCCCAATTGTAAAATGGGGGTAGTAACTCCTACCTTGCAGGATTTAGGGAACATCAAATAAGATGATGATGTAAAGGTAGCCCAGTGTCTGGCTCATTTTATTTAATAAATATTAACTATTACTCTACTTCCCATTAAAAGTCTCAATGCAGACCAGAGTTTTAACTCAGCCTCTCAAATGTTAATGTGCACACCATCAATCAATCACACTATTAATACTAAGATGCAGGTTCTGCTCCTGTAGGTCTGGGGCAGGCCCTGACGTTCTGCATTCTTAACTAGCTCCCAGGTGAAACTGAGGACAACACTTTCAATGGCAGGAAGATAAAAGATGTTTGCAAGTGTTTTATTTGTCTAACCAGTGGTTCTCAATGTTATTTAAATATTAGGGAAATAAAAAAAATTGATGCTAGCCTCACAAAAGAATTAGAATTTAATTTTAAAGGATTCTAAGTGGGGCCAGAGCATTAGTATGCTTTAAAAGCCTTCCCAAATAACCATTAATTTCCTAGTTATTCTGAGGTACTCATATACATGATTCATGTTTGCTAATTGCTCTTTTCTCTTGTGAACATTAGCTGAAAAACATCACCTGTCTGAGAGGTAGCATGCTTTATGCCTACAGCCCTGGTACACACACACCCTTGTACGAGGCAGAGTGGGGAAGCAAGCAGAAAGTGTATTTTTGTCAAAGGACCAGACGGTCAAGAGGGGAGTTCTGCTGTGTGCTATGGGGAGTTCCAGAGGAAGTTACAGGCGTTCCTCATATGAAGAGAAAGCATAGTGTGATAAATACATTTGTTAAGTAAGTCGCACCCAGAGTCCTCTAATTCTTGTTATATCTCAGACTCAGCAACTAATCTTCCTTGCAAGCCCCATTTTTCTTCCCTGTTTCCTATTTTTTCATGTGTAATAAAATAAAAGAAGAAAGTGCTATGAGGAAAGTTCTAGTGTAAATTCCTGAACCTGGCTCATTGAAGGTGGTTAATGCATTTTGATAAATGAGTTAGCAGAGGCTTAACACGCAGTAAGAACTCAACACGTGATAGTTGTGATAGTTGTAATTATTAAGTCACGTTGTTTCAGGGAATGTTGTAATTTGGTTCACATGAAAAAAGATGAGCCTGGATAATAGGTGGTAGGAGGGCCATCAGGTGTACAGGTGGGGAGTGTTGAGAGGAAAGAACTACCTCAGAACAGTGTGTAGAGAATTCCACTCTTGCCCAGACTGGATGGGGAAGGGACAGAAATGAGCCCAAGCAATGCCCAGATAATGATGGATATTCCCTAGAAAAGCGGGGTGGCCTGGGTCTCTTTGGCTTCCACTCTGCACAGAACTGAAATGTCAATGCAGACAATGGGAGAACATCTTGTTTTCTGTGTAGCTTTATTCAGAGTGGTGATCCCTAAGGAACTGTACACAGCGGAACACGGCAGCAATGTGACCCTGGAGTGTGATTTTTACTCTGACGATGACCTGGATGTTGAATATCTACAAGCCAGTTTGCAAAAGTTGGGAAACAATATATCCTCGAACAGCACCACTTTGCTGAAGGAGCAGCTGCCCCTGGGGAAGGCCTTATTCCACTTCCCCCGAGTCCAGCTGAGTGATGCGGGGAAGTACCGCTGCGTGATCATCTATAGGAGCTCCTGGGACTACAAGTACCTGACTCTAAAAGTCAAAGGTGAGTAGTTTCGAGGCCTGGAATCTGTGGAAACATCTTTCCAACAAGGACCTAAAGAGAGCTCGAGCTAAAGCTGGGAGGATGGTTCTAAGGAGACAGAGCTATCTCAAAGAAAGGAAAAGTACCAGTTCAGAAATAACTTTTTACATCTGAGTACAGGCTACTGAGGTACGGGAAATAGGAGCAGGAGTTGTAGGAATAAATGGGGCTAGAGGAAACCAGGACATGAGTCCTTGAAAGGCGGGGAGGAGCCAAAGGTTGGCTGTGCCTAATTCACAGTTTGTTTGAGGAACAACATTACTTGATTATTAAGCTACTCTTTGAGAACAGCTTATTCCCCCCAGTCCAGAGTTATTTAAACCAGGGTTTGCCATCTATTTATGAATTAAAATATCAGTTTAGTGAGTAGTAATCAGGTAGATGTTTTCCCCCAATAAAATGAGTGAACAAAATGAATAGAATAAAATACATCAGAGGTTGTATGTTGTGTCTGTTGCCTCACTCTGGGTCAGTCTAAAAGGTTTGAAGGGTACTACTCTAGTCCAAGCCTCATTAATTGCTGATGAAGCAGAAACTCACAGAAGTGAAGTGGGTGGCCTGAGGGAGCCCAGGGTAACTCCATTGGCTGGAGTATTGACCAGATGCATCATAGATGCACCAAGGTTGCAGGTCGGTCCCCGAGTAGGGGCACATGCAGAAGACAACCAGTGAATGCATGAGTGGGTAGAATAATAGATTGATGTTTCTCTCTCTCTCTCTCTCTCTCTCTCTCTCTCTCTCTCTCTCTCTCTCTTTCTGTTTCTGTGCCTCTTTCTCTCTTTCTAAAATTAATTTTAAAAATAAAATAAAATGAAAGTTTAAAAAAAAATAGCTGTCCCCATTCCTCCGTGTTCAGGGCTCTTTCCACTACAGCAGGATTCAAGAACCTAAATCTGGAGAGATCTTCACAGAGGAAGGGAGAGAGAGAGAGAGAAGTATCAATGATGAGAGAGAACCATCGATCGGCTGCCTCCTGCACGCCCCCCACTGGGGACCAAGCCCACAACCCAAGCATGTGCCCTTGATCAGAATTGAACCTGGGACCCTTCACTCCACAGGCCAATGCTCTATCCACCGAACCAAACCAGCTAGGGCCTGCCTTCTATCTTTATTGCATTTTCTACATCCAGACTTAAACTGGGAGGAACTTCCAGAACACTGAAGTTAGTCTGAGTTCAATTAACAGGAAGAGAGAAGACTGTACATTTCATGATCCCCTAATGGCCCCCACGTTTGTTGATCTCTATTTGAATGCTGTAAAGCATCTAGGATTTGGGGGCAATTAGGGGACAAACATCCCACTTTTTCTCTGTGGCTCAGGGCTACTTTTTATTCTTGGGAAGGCACTCTGCTTGCTTCCTCACGTAGACCAGGGATGGCTCAGGTGTGGAGCAGATTTATTTCTTAAATATTAATTAATTACTTAAACAACTAATTAATTTCTTAACTTGTTAAAAGTCTCCAACCTAGGGTATATGGAGATCACAAAGACTTTATCTAAGGAGTGCATAGGCACAGGCAGTTTTAGGAAATGAGTTTCTCAATTTTCATCTTCCCCAAGTACTCTTTCCCCAAACTGAGTGTGCCTGAGAATGTGCCTTCCAGGCAAGGCTCTTGGGGTTCCCCTAGAACACTTCCTCTTTTAGTATTGCTTTCTTCCACTTCAGAAAAGCCCACCTGTCACCCATGAATACAGTGCATTGCCCCACAGTGTAAAAACCTCCATAACCCCATAAGTGGCCTTGTTCTCCACTTTTTTCTTTTGATTCTGCTGATACCGTCCTGCTCTCGTCAGCCTCCAACCCGCTCTCTCCTTGAGCCCAAGCACCATGCCTGCAATTAAATTGCAGAGTTCTGATGGAGAGATATTTGAAGCTGATGTTGAAATTGCCAAACAATCTGTGACTATCAAGACCATGTTAGAAGATTTGGGAATGGATGCTGAAGGCGATGATGACCCAGTTCCTCTACCAAATGTTAATGCAGCAATATTTAAAAAGATCTTTCAGTGGTGCACCCACCACAAGGAAGACCCTCCTCCTCCTGAGGACGATGAGAACAAAGAAAAGCGAACAGATGATATCCCTGTTTGGGACCAAGAATTGCTCAAAGTTGACCAAGGAACACTATTTAAACTTATTCTGGCTGCAAACTATTTAGACATCAAAGGTTTGCTTGATGTTACACACAAGACTGTTGCCAAAATGATCAAGGGGAAAACCCCTGAAGAGATTCGCAAGACCTTCAATCTCAAAAATGACTTTACTGAAGAAGAGGAAGCCCAGGTACGCAAAGAGAACCAGTGGTGTGAAGAGAGTGAAAAGTTTGTCTGACACTCTAAGGATTGTTTCAAATACTAGTTGCCCTGCTCTATTTATAATTGTTAATATTAGGCAAACAGAAGACAAATGCAGCAGCAAATCAATTGTATTAGCAGAATTTTGTCCTCATTGCATGTGTAGTTTGGGTACAGATTCCAAACCTATGGCTGAGTTTTTTCCAGTATGATCAAAAGCAGGGGTCCTCAAACTATGGCCCGCGGGCGACATACAAATACAAATATTGTATTTGTTCCTGTTTTGTTTTTTTACTTCAAAATAAAATATGTGCAGTGTGCATAGGAATTTGTTCATAGTTTTTTTTTAAAACTATAGTCCGGCCCTCCCAATGGTCTGAGGGACAGTGAACTGGCCCCCTGTTTAAAAAGTTTGAGGACCCCTGATCAAAAGTATCTTTTTTCTTTGCTCTGAATAAAACTGAATTGTGGGTTCTCTATAAAACAACAACAACAACAAGAAAAACCTCCATAACCCTAAACAAAAGAGTAATTAGAAATATTAGTAACTTACCAAACTATAATGACCAACAAATCTATTGCAGATGAGATATCGAGTTCTCTGTTTTCAACAAAATTGAAGGAGGCCCTAATAGATGAGCACCTGATAATAAAAGATGAGTAATTGTTGCCATATAAACATAAGGCTTTCAAAGAATGAAATGCCTTACTTCCATCCCCACCAACTTATTTTTATATGCAAGATTCCTTAGTCCTTATAGTTATTAAAAAAATGACAGATAGAAATAGAATTGATGTTGAATCTTGTCTCATTTCAACCATAAATCATATGGATCCTCTGATTCATGAACAAATCAGGAAGAAAGCCCCATTCATCCCATAAAAGATACATTTCCAATAAAAATTTATGTTTAATAACTATCAATATTTATATTTTTATGTTTTGATTTCACATGTGCTAATAATAATGGAAACTAGATTTCAATGCAGAAGAAAGCTTTGAACACTTGAAGCCTTACGGTCACAAGAAAAAATATTTAATTTTAATAGCCACATGTCAAGTTTGGTTGCAAAGAAACATGGAATAATCAATAAAAGACCTTTAAATATGATGCATTAGGATAAAATCCTATAGAAAAGTGGAATGGAAATGAAGGTTCAAAGAATAAAAAGAAACAAAGTAAAGCTCTGACCATTAGAGAAAAATTTTTGTATGCACTTTTCAACAGATGGCAGTGTCTATAAAAAACTTTCTTCCATATCTAGATGACATCAGGTACATATGTAAGAGTGAGATAATTGTTTTATTAAAAATATAAATGTTTCCAAACTGCTAAATGTCATATATTTTTCCAATCTAGAAACACTAAAAACTTTAAGAATCAACTTAACATGTGAGAGGGTGCACACTGCATCACAATTCTTTTCGGAGAAATGCAAGGAAAAAAAAAAGTTGACCATTATCACCTAAGAGTATTTTATCCTGATCAGGGATCTCTGAAGGAAGCAGGAGAACTGGAGCCCTAGTTAGGGTTTGCTTACATGAAATAGGACTAAAGGAAGGACGAGGTTTTTCCTTAAAATGTCTGACCTATGGTATAAACATTGAAAATATTTTTTTTGCACCGTCTTTAATGTCTGGGCAACAGTTCATATTAAATATATGAAAAAAGAACTGATTAATAGATTTCAAAAGCAAAGGGGGGGGGGAATAGAAGGTAAGATGGCTGGAGAGTGCAGAAGAAACAGTAACAGGAGGCTGTAGCTTCTGAAAAGCCAGTTTGCAACTGCAAAAACAGTGAAAAACCTGTCCAAGGGAGATCAGGGAGCATGGCGGGGGCGGGAGGAGCGGGGGGCGGGGGGCAAATACAGTGGCCCTGAGAGGCTGGGACAGCCCAGGAATTGAGCTCACAGGTTGAGAACCAGCCTATGCAAAGAATCCCCAACAGACACAGAGCAAGTACTAAGAAGAGAAGGACCACACCGACCTGAAGGCCTGAACAAAGCATGACGATGAGGATGGGAGAGAGCCAACACCTGGAATGAGCTGAGACTTGAGGATGGGAGACAGCCAACACCTGGAATGAGCTGAGACTTGCAGAAGTACCTCAAATCAACAAAAAAGGCCCCAGAGAGACAGTGCAACTTCAGCAAGTGGAGGATGGAGGAGGCATGGCTTCCATTCTTAATTATTAGAGAAATGGTCTTCACCCTAAGAAGGGAAGACAAAGGGCATAGGAAGGAAACAGCCCAAGAGGAGCGATGTGGTAGTGAAAAGATGGCTATGCTTTCAGCCTCTAGGTCCAGAGAAAGCACTTGCTAAAAGAACTTACTGATGGGGGCTCTGATCTTGGTGTCTTTTCTCCATTGGGGAAACAGAAGGGAATAGGGAGTTAAGGAACAATGAATTTTGAAGGGGAGAAAAGCTCCTGGGAATTATAAAGTGTTTAACCTGAGGTTCCTCTCCAGACAAATGAGAGCAATCCTAAAAATTTTTTGTCAGTGATTATTAGAAATTTGTTGGAATTGGTTGAGGCTAGGACATGGAAACCTACTTTTTTATTTTAACCTTAGTTACAGTCATTATGATGATAAAACAAACAATACTATGTACAGCTTATCTTTATTTCAGCAATGCTAGAGTTGCCAGTAATTTATAAATCATATAGTCAAAGAAAACAGAAACCACTTAAACCAGTGGAGATTTAAATCAGGAAATCTTTTGATGGAATAGACTGAGAAGCCTACCTAGGAAGCTGCTACCACCAGTGGGCTGGAGGGAAAACAGGAAGGCAGGTTGGTGGAGCATAGGGCCCAGAGTCACATGATAGACTCTAGAATCCCAGTGGGCCTGTCCAGTGGTAGCGGGAGCCAGGGAAGAAATGTAGCTGTTGCTGGAGAGACAAGTATAACACAAAGCATACCCTAACATTTTCCCCTCTCTCACCCTTCAAGCTTCCCATCATGTTCCTATTGGCTGTCAAGAACCCAGAATACACAACCTGCAGGAATCAGTCTTCCTGTAGTAAAAAGCAGAGGAGAAAAATTGAGGAATGGATCTGAGGACAAATAGGCCCAGGACCCACACAGCACACACCTTGTGCATAAAATAGTAAAATGTGTGCTGAATAGTAGTAGTTACCTGTATCTATAACAGACAAAACAACTAGTAGTTGTTGAGTCAGGGCCAGCAAAGGGTGATTGATGGTCTTGGGTCAACCTGGAGAGAATCTCCAAGTGCCAAGGGGTCTGTTACAGCCAACCAGGCTAGGCAGTAGTTCATTTATTTAACAAAATTGATCTTATGACCCTAGCCTGTTGGGCCTAAAGTGTGCTCAGTGCATAGGAGGTAATTAGTCACACTAGACTTTGTACTGCTTACATAATATCTGGAATATAGCTCACGTTACATTGGGAAAAAGAAAGTGAATCCAAAAACTGGTATCTAGCACTGGGTTTGATAACTATGTCCTGTGAGAAATGGTTGATAGAAAGAAATCTGTTTATCTACAAATGAACTGACTATATGGAGTTTCATTAGTTGTTTTCAAATACTGGAAAAGTTGCCTTCTCATATGGAAGAGCTAATAATTACTAACACTGAGTATTTATTATGTTTTAGTCACATAACTCATTTAATCATTCTAACTCCTATTAAGGATAAGTATTATTGTACCAGTTTTATAAATGAAAAACCTGAAGGCTCAACAGGTCGTGTAACTAGCCCTTGGCTCAAGCCCAGTCAAACCTTTCAGATTCTGAAGCCCATGTTCCAACTACTGTGATTGCCATGTGTTGTTCTACTAAACCAGACAAGAACCAATGGTTGAAGTCACCATGAGGCAAAATTTGACTTGGCATAAGGATGCTTTTTTCAATGAAAGTTTAACTTTTTATTGTATAATGATGGCAATAACTACTTCTATAAGTAAGAGCTTCCATTCATAGATTTACTTAATGAAAAGTTAGTTATCTCGCAAGTTACTAACATTAGAAAAGAAATATTATTAAAAATAAAAAGGGACATTTCATAATGATAAAAAAGTCAACTCAACAGGAAGACATGTGTGTACATCAAACACATAGCTTCAAAATATATAAAACAAAAATTGGCAGGTATAAAAGGAGACATAAACAAATCCACAATTATATTTGGAGACTTTGAGTCATCTCTATCATAACTGATGGAACAACAACAACAAAAACTAGAAGAGTTGAACAACATAGCCATCTTGACCTAACTAACATACATGAAACTTCTACCCAACAACTGCAGAATATATTTCCAAGTGCATGCATCAATGTATTTATCTTCCAAAGTTACTAAAGATATTTCTAGAGCAGTAAGTTGGGCTAGTTGTATTTTAAGACCACTCCCACCTCTGAAATTCTAAAATTTACTCATCTTTTCCTAAGAATAATATCCTCAATCCAGCTTCCTCATTGTGTGTTGCTGGTAGTGATGCCATTTCAGCCACTTCCCAAATACAAGAGGCTGTGACAACATCTTGAAGTTTTATAAATGTAGACGTGTTATCCTGTCCCTTCCCCAAACTTTGCTGATTCTTTTAGTTGAGCATCTCTCTCCCATCTCCATATATATATATATATATATATATAGAGAGAGAGAGAGAGAGAGAGAGAGAGAGAGAGAGAGAGAGAGAGATCCAGGTGCAAGCCTTAGCCCAGCTCCTGATTCCTCACCCTCCTAGCTCTGAAATCACCTATCAACTTGGCCATGAAGATCAGCTTCTTATCCCAAGCTACCCTGTGGGAGCAGGCCAGACCTTCACCCACAACACACTACTCCTATAAATTCATTTATGCTCCTCCATCCCCCCAAATTCCCCAGAGCTTCAGAAATAACCTACCACATGACTATAAGAGGACATTGTACCAAGGAGGGAAAAGTGTAGATAAGTAACAAAATGAGTATTCAGAATGCATGACTGATTATTAGTATTTGGCTCCAAGACTGGTTAGTCTAACTGGTTCAAGTCCTTCACTAGGCTGGTTCAGAACCTGATTCTCCTTGTATACTAGTTCTGGGTACTCCCAAGTCCCCCTGGAAAACACCCTTCCTCTATATTGCTCCATCCCTAGACATTTTCAGTTGCATAGAGAATCATCCTCTGATGATGATTCCAATACAAAATTGAGAATACAGTAGCTGTGAAGGGCATGAGTTCAAGTCCTCCTCCATCCATCCCTGATTCCAGCTGTTTCCTTATTAACAAAATAAGAATATGAATTTTACCTACCTCACAAGATCCTTGTGTAGTTTAAATGACATAATGTATATTAAGGGGAAGGAGTCAGGAATTAGAGCCACTCTCCCCTGCTCCTCTCCATGTTCTAAACTACGTGAGCAATATACACAAGAATTAATACCAAATGGGAAATGACCTCCATTTTTAAACTAATAAGTGGATAAGAACATGATTTTCCCCTCTCCTTATTCTAGGGCTTCTCTGGTAATTTACACAGGAGAACATGACTTAGACTAGAGTCCTTTTGTTTCTTGTTCCTTCAGCTTAACCTAAGACTCCAGGTTTGCAGATCAGACTCTAAGGTCACTCATCACACAAAGCATTCAACCTCTCTAGCTTCAGTTACCTCCAACAAAAATTGGGAATATCAACAATACCATTTTTTGTTGTCTTGTAATACTTAAATAACTCAATGTGTGTAAAATAGCATATCTGGGACAAAGAAAATGTTTTTAAAAAGTAAAGGCATTATTACTTAATATTGATAATGATTACTTTTTTTATTTCATATGGTATTGGGTACAGAGCTCTACGGGAATCAGAAAAGAAAGACTTATTTTTTTTCTTCTTCTGTCGCCCAGCTTCCTACAAAAAAATAAACACTCGCATCCTTCAAGTTCCAGGAACAGATGAGGTAGAGCTCACCTGCCAGGCTGAAGGGTACCCCCTGGCAGAAGTCTCCTGGCCGAATATCAGTTTTTCTGCCAACACTAGCCACATGGAGACCGCTGACGGCCTCTACCGGGTCACAAGTATCCTGCGCCTAAAACTGCTCCCTGGCAGAAACTTCACCTGTGAGTTCTGGAACGCTGATGTGAAGGAACTTACTTCAGCCATCATTGACCCTCAAGGTAAGAGCAGCTGCCCTTCCTATCAGTCACGTTTCACTTGGAATGAGTAATTTAAGGAGAGTGTAATAAAGGGACTACTTATGAAGTTATGATCAGGATTTAAAGAAACTACTAGGATAGTGAAGGACCCTGGGGCTTCAACAGTAGGGGAGCCATGACCACATTGGAGAGGTGACTGAAACCTGGCGAAGGGAGCTGTAGGGAAAGCGCCATGTGGCAGAGCAGTGCCCTCCAGTAAGAGGGCGCTGCCACTCGCAGCAACTGCCAAAGGGTGAAAGTGGTGAATAAATATCCCAACCTTCTGCTCCTCCCACCCTCTGACCTCCTTCTGGTGCCTCCCATTATGCTAGATCCAACTGGCAGTCAGAGAACAAGGGAGTCCACTGATCCGGTCCATAAAGATCAACCTCTCAGAGCTCAGAACAGAGTGTTGAAGTGTAGATAATGGATCCGAAGAGGAAACAGAAAATATCCAGCACAAAAGCTAATCACTCAGCGGGATGAATATCACTTTCCTGGCTTTGCTGCCAGATAAATGGTTTGGGGGTTTTGCAGGAAAACTGGCCTCTCACAAAAAATCTTGCAGAGCTTTCACTGGCTATGCCGAATCCCATACTTTAAGAACTTCATACACTAGCAAAATTTCAAATGCTTTCTGAAGCCTGACCATTCTTTTATGTGCCAAGTAAGGACATTTATTTGCCAAATAAGAGCAACTAACATCTAGTATCGCAATCATTTCATAAGAGACAAAGTCATTTATCATCAAATGTGCAAGTCTCCTGGTGGTCCTATAACAAATTACCAGAAACTTTGTGGGCTTAGGACAAAACAAATTTATTATTTTACATTTCTGGGAGTCAGAAGTCTGAAAAAGGCTTCACTAAGCTCAAATCAAATCAAGGAAGAATGCATTTTCTTGTGGTTTGTTTTTTTTTTTTTTTTTTTTTTTTTTTAACCAGCTTTTAATGGCCATCTGCATTCCTTGGCTCATGGACCCTTCCTCCACTTTCAAAGGCAGCAGCTGCATTGCTCAGACCTCTGCTTCTGTCATCACATCTTTTTCTTTAACTCTCTTGCCTCCCTTCTCTACCTTTTAGGGACCCTTGTGACTACTGGGACTCAATAATTCAGGATACTTGACCCATTTCAAGTTCCTTAATATAATCACATCTATGAAACCCCTTGCAATGTAGGATAACATATTCACAGGTTTCAGGGATTAGAACATGGACATCTTTGAGGGGAGCCATTATTCTACTAGCATACAAATAAAGAATATCATCTCAGAATTAAGGACATTCCCTAGTACTGGCTAATTTGACTATAGAAAATTAACTGTGTTGTCATTATATGTCACTTCTTGTCCTTTGTCTTACAAAACTGAGCCTATGACAAGGGCTATTGGGCATGCAATTGTTTAGGTGTTGATCCCAGGGAGTAGAAATGAGAGGTTTAGGAGGAAAGAAGGAAAAGCAAAATAAGGATGCATTATCGAAGTTGATGTGGGCAACAGGAGCTCAAATATGCAAGGACTCCCTGAGCAGCATACAGATGGCCTCCTAAGATGTTTACTTATAGGACTTCAAGTGGAAGGACTAATGCATCTGCTTTCTCCTCCATTGGTTGACAGTTGTGAGCTGTGCATGTGTATGGTCTGAGTGAGCTCCCCCAGCATCTGTAGCATCAGAGTCATCCCAGGACAGAAGGCAAATATCCACTTGACAGAATCACTGACCATGAAGTGAATCAAAGCCCAACCAGGGTTCTACCCAATCTGTGGCTGAACTCAGGCATCAAGTTGAGAGGAAGTGAGGCAGGGCTACAAGTCTAATCTTTGTACTGTTCAAGCCCATTCATGCCCTACATTAAGTTCGCTGTCTCTGAGCCTTCAGTCAGGGAACCTGCAAAAGATATGATATGGAAAAATTGGTGGAACAAACTACTGTTCCTGCTTCTGCAATTGATCCCAATTGATATTTATCATCTATCTCATCCACCATACATTCTAGATTTCCCTCACTCAGCACTTCACATGCAATAGTTTGTTTGCCTGGGGGACTCAGACTTCGAACCCTTAGTTGCCTTACCCTTAGCTGACTCAGGTTGCTACAATTGCCTTTTCATTGTTATTAATGGGCATGGAAGTAACCAGAATCAGAATTGGTGGATCCCTGAGTTCTAGACATAGTTTTCCTTGCCTCCATTATGTAATTGCTTTCAAGTTCTTCATGGTAATTAAGATAAATTACTCCACCAATATAATAATTCTTTTCTTTCCTGCTGGTCCAATTTCCAAGCTCCCAACTGCCCCCAATTCCCTACCTACCTACACGTCTCTATACAATTCCAACACTAATGTTAGCGGTGAAATGAGGTAAAGAGAGGAGTCATGCTAAGGATATTGATAGAAATAAAGACATTAGAAACATCATTTTTAGGATCAACTTTGAGTGAAAATAGTTAACTAGGCAAGCTGGCTTTTTAATAATCTTTATTTTTGTTTTTATCACAGCTAAGACCACCAGACTTGTCACCTTATGAAAATAGAGCTATAACTAATTCATACTACCTCGTTAGAGGCTTAAATACTAACAATCCCAGGGGACTTTATTTTTCCTCGACTGTCCTTATGTTTACTCGACTATCCTTTGATATGTGGGATTTTCTGTTTGGTTAAGTGTTGGATGGAATGTGGTTTTCTAGAACACTTATATAAGGATCTCCACAGAGAAATACAGGCCTGGCTAAGATGAATTTGGAAACAACTCGAATCTGCCTTTTGCATCAGTGTTTTTTCTTCGGGTTAGAGAAGTATAAGGGCAGACTGATCATTTCTCCGGAAGCCTTGAGGCTGTGAGAAGTTAAGAATAAAGTAAGGCGGCCCCTCTCTCTCTGGGGAGCCAACACACCTGACTGAATAGTCAACAGTTGTGGGAGAGACCTGTGGGGCCTGCATCGAAGCCTGGGATATCACTCATGAATGCAACCAACAGGGAGATGGAGAAATCTTTGCAATTAGAAATTCTCAACCTAGCTTTACTCATCCTCCCCAGCTTTAAAATCATCCTACTATCCCCTGACATGATCCTCTGCTCCAGTCAGCTCCCCTTCCTCACCATGTACTCTCTGAACTTGCTTGACCCTCTCCCACCACCATGACCTCTTTGCTCAGGCATTTTATTCCACATAAAAATCATTATTCACCAGCTCCAAGTCCACTCTCTCTCTAGGGCAGCTCAGGTAACCCCAGGATACAAGCAGTCTCCCCTCATCTTGCCTCCTAAGACCAATTGTGCCACTTCTTTGTTTGCTTGTGACTGTACTTACCTTTTCTCTTCCATTACTATTTTATTTTCCATGTATTTTAATTATTCACATGAGTCTTCTTGATACCCGGATAAAGCAAAAACAGAGTACTCTGTTCATAGTAAGTGCTCAATCAAGGTCAGACTAATGGGTTAAAGGCTTAGTCTTAGATGATCTCAGACCCATCATCCCAGCCTCCAGACTGTGTGGACAGTCAGATCAGAGCAGTCAAATGATACCCTGGCTTGTGGTACAAATACCTAACCACAGTCACACATCCTCCCACGGGTTCCTAGCTTCTATTTCTCAAAGGCATTTTAAGTTGTCTTATGACTATCCCCTTTCTACTCATTCTCATAAGTTCAGCTGCTCAGTGCTGATTTCTGTGACCCACCACAGGTTTTTCCAGAAGTCGATGAATCAAAGACAGCAATGAAATTCTGGGGGTGGGTGGTGCTCCCATGACTCTAGAATGGTTGACCGAGCATCCTAACTTTCCATCAGAAATTAAGGAGCAGTAAGACGATTTTCCTTTCAAAACAGAGTTTAATCTGCTCAGTCGGTTGTTGCATTTTCATTAGGAGGTATCTAGTGAGACTGGAGCCCAGATTCTTATAGGGCTGGCAGAGAAGCCCTTCTAGGAGGCCTGGCAGTGACTCTGGCAGTAGTCAAGCATGCGGGCTCTGAAGTCAGATGGGCTTGAGTTTCAAATCCTCTCTGCTACCTATGGCTTTGAGAACTTGAGCCACCCTAGAAGTGTCCCTTGTCCTCTTTTGTTGAATGAGGATAAATAATGGTAGCCACCTTACAAGGCTATTGGGACTGTTCAATGAAATATAATAGTAAAGTCCCTAGCACTCAGAAAAGATGGAAACAGGAAAAAGAATGGCATCGTTAGCAAGAGGCATGGCTTCCTTGTGAGTGGATAGGACTGTGAGTAAGGATAAAACAAATTGCTGTCCCATACAGCATCACATCATTGTTAAGTAGCATGTAAATATTAGAAAACAGTTTAGAATAATATATATATAGACTAAGAGACCTGAAAATATAGTGACTCAAACAAGACAAACGTATATTTCTCCCTCATGTAATATTCAGAATTAGAAGGTGGTTCAGAGCAGGTAAGTAGCTATATTCCATAAAGTCATTCTGTGGTCCAGGTTCTTTCCATCTTTTTCTGCCATTCTCCAGGGTGTTATTCCTGTTGAATTCTCAAGGCTGGGTCCCTGCCATATCCATGTTTTAGCCTTTAGAAAGGAAAAAGAGGCATATTTAGTGTTTTAAAGCCAAAACTGAGAAGACCCATTCTCTTGGCTTGACATTAACTTACATGTCTGGCCACACCTATTTATAGGGGAGGCTTAGAAATGTAGTCTCTGAGAAACCATGTGTCCAGCTAACACCTAGCTAACACTAGGGATGAAAAGCAGAATGGATTTAAGGAACAAGGGGCAGTCTGCCACAAGGTAACTGCTGACAAGGAACATTGGGGTAGGTGGACTAAGTAGATGGTCAATTCAGCCCAACAAATCCTTACTGACACTATTCATGTAGCAGTGCTTGGCTTTATAGGGGATTCAGAGGTGACTTAGATAAAGTCCTTGCACTTCAAATACTTACAATCTAAGCAGACTGATGTTCCATTGGATGTTCAACTTTAGAAAGTCTTCGGGGATGAGTAAGCTTTTGTATGTGGAAAGGACTATAAGGGAACTGGACAGGACAAGTGTCTGCATAAAGGCCCTGAGGTAGGCACTTTTCCTGTTGTGGGAACAGTGAGGATCCCAGGACTCCCTGACTCATGGTACAACATGCAGCAAGTGCTTAAATAGCACTTCCTAGGGGTGAAGGCGACAACTGTAATCAATGTGGGTTATCTATTGAGGTTTGGTAACTAGACTTACTGTGGTGATAATTTCATAGTATATACAAATATTGAATCATTATGTTGTACACCTCAAACAAATGTAATGTTGTATGTCCATTATACCTCAATAAAAATATTTTCTTGAACGCTGGGTTATCCAATGTATGGATGAGCCAGTCTTTCTACTCATTTTCCTCCTTAGTGTTCACCACACTCTTTTAGATAGAGAAAAATACCTATTGGGCCAGAGCTTTGGATCAGAGAGATATGGGTTTGCAATTTCAGCTTTGCCACTTGCTTAGCAGTGATGACCTTAGAATCAGTGGTTCTCAACCTTCTGGCCTTTTAAATGCAGTTACTCATGTTGTGACCCAACCATAAAATTATTTTCGTTGCTACTTCATAACTGTAATGTTGCTACTGTTATGAATCGTAATGTAAATATCTGATATGCAGGATGGTCTTAGGCAACCCCTGTGAAAGGGTCGTTCGACCGCCAAATGGGCCTTGACCCACAGGTTGAGAACCGCTGCCTTAGACAGATTATTTCTCATCTTTGAGCTTACTTTGTCAATTCTCAAATAAGGGGCTCAGATTAAATGATGTCTGTGCCCTTCTCAGCTAAAACTGCCTATGGTTCTCAGAAGGCACTGTGTTGGGGGAGGGGAGGCTGTGGGCAGGACTGAACCTTTCCCCCTGAGCAGTGTTTCCAGGTTTTTCTATGTTTATTTCGTATAAGTTACTCCATGAGCACCATGACAGAGGAGCAAACTTCAGGTTTATGGAAAAGGCACAGCCTTGTGTCCCCTTCCGTTTCTCTGCAGTGAACCTGGCTCCAGCCCTGTCTTTGGTCAGCCTGGGCCCCCATTCTAACCTTTAGATATTCATAGCTCCCCTTTAGAAGGTTTTCCTCAGGCTCCTAAATTACTTTCTCATCCACTTCTCTACTAAACTCATCTTTTCCACAGTGCCAGGACCTTCATTAACTATGACAAGGAAAGGGGCTAATTATTATAATTTTCAATGACTGGATTTTGTATATGAATACTACCTATAAGATTTTATTTCTTCCACAGGATCCTATAATTCTTTGAAATTTAATAAGTAATGAATATAGATTCTGAGCACCATGACAGAGGAGCAGGGAGACAGTTTTGAACTGAGAGACTAACCTACTGGAAAGATAAAGAGAGATGATGATGATGATAGGTAAATAGGTAGATAGGTAGATAGATACATAGATACATAGATAGAATATGATACATGTGTCAGAATGATGCAAAGCATGGAATCTGGAACAAGACAGCCTAGATTATATCTCGATCTGACGCTTACTGTATAACTCTGGGAAAGCTTCCTAGGCCTCACTTTTTTTACCAGTAAAATGGGGTCATAGTTGAGCCTGCCTCCTAGGGTGGTTATGAGGAGTGAATGAGCTGGTTCACACAGGGCTCATAAAAAGTACCTAGCATGAATTAGATGTTCAGTGCAAGTTGGCCATGTTGGTTATAACCCACTCAGAAGGCCAGCTTGTTGATTTACATCTGAGCTACCATGTAATTGTGGTGCTTTTCTTTCACCCAGGTGAGATGGAACCCGAGGTCCCTTCAACTTGGCTGCTTCATATTATCATCCCTTCCTTCATTATTGCTTTAATATTCATAGTTACAATGATAATCCTGAAAAAACAACTCTGCCAAAAGCTTTCTTCAAGAAAAGGTAGGTGAGTTTTATTCACAGTACCCATGTGGACTGAGTGTCTGCAGTGAAGGGCTCTGCTTTCACCACTGGCCTCCCACTTCCCGGTTTCATACCAAATCCACTCAATGGTTATGAATTGCTTTGGGTTTGTCCTGATGATTTTTCCCCCAGAAGAAAATGGCTCTAGTCTTCAGTGAGATAAAACTCTTACACTGAATATTTTAAAAGGAATATTTTTGTTTCTGTGGCTGAAATCATTTGCTTTATTCTTTGAGCCGAGAAGTGCCATCAGCCTCATGAGACTGGTGTTATTTTGGCAATGTTGGACAGCTATGTGGTCAGCATTCACTGGTGGGAAGATGCCAGGATCCTTTCTGACAACTCCTTCAGCTCTCAGCTCTCCTTGCCTCATTCTGGATATGAGCTGGGCTAAGCCCTCCCCTTACCCCCAGGAATCTGAATCTCCTGGTTGGGTAAGAAAAGAAGAAAAGTGTGTGAGGTAATTTGTTTGGTGGCACCCTGAGGTCTTTCAGCAGATCCCCACTCCTACTGTGCCAGCCGGGCGGGACCCAGCATGCCTGCAGCCTTGGAGCGCTGGCCTGAATATCTGCAGTCCCATCTGGTGCTTCCCTAAACTATCCCTTTGTCAGCACCCAACCAGCTCTTCCCAAGATTGATACACAGCTTGTCTATAGAAAAAGAAATGGCATCTGGGAGTAACTCAATAGAATTTGGGGTGATCACTATTTGAGGATTGGGCGATGTTTAGGTGGCTGTTTTCCCACATTTACAATCTAACTTCTATATTCTCATCTGTTATGAAATATTATCATACTCTATTTTTGCCCACTGCCCTCTATATACATTAGCTTGGGTAATGTCCACAAGCCCCTCTAAGGTAGATTTAAAGGAACCATTGTCAAAAGAAGGGAGGAGGGAGAAAGGAAAAAGGGAAGGAGGAAGAGAGAAATGACAGAAGTGGAGGGGAAGGACGCTCCACCATAAAGAGGGAATCACAAGTTCTTGTTGGACAAAACTTTGACTAAACAGAATTACTTCTGCAAATCTGTGACCTCAGAGTCATGGCAGATGCAGTGCAGTTTATTAGAATATTATCTTTATACCATATTTCCAGGCCTGGGGCCTGAGAACCCTTTAGTCACCTCAGAAATGAGCAGTAGAGCCTTCTGTCCTTATTCCCTTTTGGAGAATAAAGTGGAGTTATACTCAAAGGTAGAGCAGGGGAAAAATCCTCCCTTCATCCCTCATCTCAATCTCTAGAGTGAGCAAGGACATCAGTAGCTCCTGGGTGCAAGGCTCAAGCACCAACTGCAGTGGAGAGCTTGTTACTAATAAGGGCTGAGTGAATAAATTTGCAAGTGATTCCTTTTTTTGTTTGTTTGTTTTTAATGAAGCAGAGCGAAATCATGGTTGCCTATATAATAACCTCCCTCTCTAACAATCGTGCATTGGAATCTGCTTTCTTACATAGGAGATACACGGATACAAATGTGGAAACGTGGTGGCCATGCACAAAAACTCATGTGTCACGAAAAAAGGTTGAGAACTGCTGGTTCTGTGGATAGAGCTTTAAACCAAAGTCAGAAGGTTAGATGTGGAGCTGGTGCTATCATTTATTGGTTCTATGGTCTTGCACCAATCACCTAACTCCTTTGAGATGATTTTCCTATCTGTAAAATGGGAAGCGACCTGGGAATGAACATTTTGCAGTTGATTAATCCATTCTCATTGCCACTACCAAGGTTCAACCTGGACTAGGGCAGAACCCTCCTCACTCATCTCCCTGCATCCACTCCTGCTGTCTCCAATATGATTGACTTTCACTTTTAGCTAGCATGAGCTTTTAATTTCTCAAATCTATCATGTCTCTTCTGTTCTGATCTCTTCCATGACTTCCCATTGCTCACACACCCGTTGGGAAGTGTGACTCATGTATGCAGTTTTATATGGCACCACTATCACCTTTGTTACCCATGCTTTAGCCATAAAGGATTTTCTAGTCTTCAGAGACATCCGCCTCTTTCAAATCTGAGTTTCTCATATAGTATTTGCTCTTCTTAAATTACTTTCTTTTTCCTTGTCCATCTGAGTTGGTGTCATCCATTAAGTCTCCACTAAACTATCACTTCATCAAGCCTCCCCTGAATCTACCCCCTCACCACACCCATTACATTAAATTCCCTTGTCAGGTGCTTGCCTAGCACCTACTTCGCCCTTCAGTATACTCAGCACACAAGTACATAGGACCTATTTTAATAGCTTGAGCTAAAACCGCAATTGCATCTCTTTTCATTTTCCAATTAATTCCTCAAGCCACCAGCCTTCCCATCTTAGCAAAAAGTCCAGTGTCTCTTTCTTACAGTATGTACTTCCCCAACTCCCACAAACTGCCAGGAGGCTTACTTAGCCCACAGAGCCAGTGCTGCTTCTGAGAAAGCTACTGGGGAACTAGGTCAGTTCACCAGAGAGCCCTGGTTTTAAGCTGCTGCGGTTTCTACTACGGCCATGCAACATCCCTGTTCCCTCCAAGTGTCTCCATCCACTATGCAAAGGTACCCTTGCTGGTTCAGATCCCCACACAGACCAGAGCGATGCAAGATGACAACTCTCCTGGCTCCCCTCACATGTTCTGGCCTCGCTCCCAAAGCAGGACCCTCAGGGGCTGATAAGGGAGGAGGGCCTTCCTGCCTCAGCCATAGCTGTGTGCAGCCAGCCTCTTCTGCTCTCAAACCTTCATGTGGAGGGGGACACCAGTCCTGACTTCCTTCTCTGGAGTCATTTCTGTTCTGAACTCCTCAGTCTATTGGAGAGAGTCCATTTTAGTCCCTTTCTGTCCAGAAAGCTCCTTGGCTCCTCAACACATTTATCCGCTTATGCCTCCGACCAGCTCTGCACACCGAGGTTTTTGGGGAGGGCAGCCGTTGCCAGTCCATAAAAGGTTCATTTACCATCCCCCACTAAGAGGGACCATTCAACAGATCAGGGCTCCAGGGTGATACTGACATTATTGTAAAAAATAAGGTCAAGTTCTGTTTCATCTGTTAGTCTTTAAGTTTCATAAGTATAGGGGCTATGTTTCTCTTATTCACCAATATATGTCCAGTGTCTAACTCTAAAACATTACCTGGCAAATACAGTTCTTCAAGAAAACTTTAAACATTGAACATACTACATGCAGGTACATAGGCTAAACTTCTTTGTAAAATATACTAGTCACATGTGGTTTTTAAATTTAATTGAAATAAAAATTCAATTCCTCTGTCACATTTTAAGTGCCTAAATATTGCAAGTGCTTAGTAGTCACGTGGGTCTGTATGGGACAGAGCAGATATTACTAATTTCCATCTTTGCAGAAAGTTCTATTGGACAGCATTGTGCTAGACCCTTTGCAGTTAATTTCACAAAAACTGCTTGAGGCAGGGAATCGCATCTACTTTGTAAATGAAGAAACTGAAGCTCAGAAAATATTTCTGAAGTTATATAGCTGGGCTTGAACACAGGTCTGACTCCAAAACTTGTGGCCCTTTGTTGCAAAAGTGCTTAATAAAAATTGGCTCAATCTGAATACATTTTACATTATAATTATCTTTGGGCAATGGAAAGAAAAGGTCTCAACCCAAAGTACTTGAGCAACTTGTTCATTGACCCGCTGGGCCAATGGCAAAGCCAAGAAAAGAATCCAGAAAGAATTGTGAGCTATAGAGACCAGATTTCCAAAAAAGGTCTCTAGATTTCTATTTCTCAAACTCTTTATGCTAAAGAACCATTTTGGTTTTTTTCAAATTTCTAGTATGTTAGAATTGGTACTTTTATAATATGGAAAAATTACTAATAATGAAATGGAAAAAAACAAAGACATAAAGCAATAAGCCCAATTTTTACTAGAGTTAATAAGTATAAAATGACATTTGAATAAATATGTTCAAAAATATAACCTAGTAAAATAATTACTATAAAATGTTCTAAATGTTTACTCTGCACTTCTGTACTTATCTCATTGTGAACAAATTAACAGTTCACCTACCAGCACCAGCTTGTAGACCACACTTTTGGTGGCACTGTCCTAAAGGATTGACCAAGGTCTTTCCAGGGATTTAAACCAAAGGCCAAATATGCAGGTTTATGATGTATAAGAACAACAGAGAATGGGAGCACTTACTTCAAGCATTAGAGAGAGGCTCCCCTGAAACTCCAACATTCCAGGGCAATCCCTCTGAGTTAATCATTGGGCTCCTTTCAAGTACAAATGCTCTTGGAGGAGACTGCATTGCTGAATTAGAGGCCCAAGATGGTCATGAGAGAGTTACTAAAAATCTGGTATACAGAGCAAAAACAGAATTAGACGCAGACTGAATTTAGATAACCAGGAAACTGCAGGAGATGGGCATCAAGCCCCGGAAGAAAATAAAAGTGGAAAGGAACATGTGAAATCAGGGATTGAGAAAAATGAAACCAGGGAAACAGTGGGGAGCAGCATCCCATTATGAGAAATTTTGGCTTCCACCCTGAGTTACTTTGAACCAGTATCAGTCATTTACACCTTAGTGCAAATTAATTGATCAGATCTTCTGCTCTCTGTAGGGCAGAGGGAAGGAAGTGGCAGTAAATACTAAAGCAGAAGAGGGAGAGAAAATTCTGGAGCCAGACATTTCCTGGACTGAATCCCAAAGTAGCAATCCCTTGGCCTCTGAGTGTCTGGGGTCAGGGTCAGACAAAGGAATGGCAATGGGGGCCTTCTTTGTTCACAATCTTGCCAATGGGTATGGTTTTACATTACTCATTATTCAGAATGAGTTCTCAAGCCACTGAGACATTTAGACTTCTATATGTGAATTTTATTTGGATTTACTCTTTTTATCTATAATAATAAAAGCCTAATATGCTAATTAGACCAGATGTCCTTCCAGACATCCTTCCAGACAAAGCCAGGACTGTGAGTGAAGCCTGGGACCCGGGTGCCAGAGGGAAGCCGGTGCTGGCAGCAAGGGGGGGGGGAGGGTCGGGGGAGGGAAGGAAGTTCTACTCTTGCATGAATTTCATGCATTGGGCCTCTAGTATATATATAATGTATTTTTATTGATTTCAGAGAGAAAGGGAGAGGGAGAGAGAGAATCATTGATCAGCTGCCTCCTGCATGGCCCCTACTGGGGATTGAGCCTGCAACCCAGGCATGTGCCCTTGACTGGAATCAAACCCAGGACCCCTCAGTCCACAGGCCAATGCCCTATCCATTGAGCCAAACCAGCTAGGGCTGGATTTACTTTTTAAAATACTTTTTTATTTTTCAATTACAGTTGACATACAACATCACATTAGTTCCAGGTGTACAAACCAGTAGTTAGACATTTATATAACTTGCAAGTGATAGCCCTGACAAATCTAGTACTCATCTGGCACCATACATAGTTATTACAGTATTGTTGATTAGATTCCCTATGCTGTACATTACATCTACATGATTATTCTGTAACTACCAATTTGTGCTTCTTAATCTCTCCACTTTTTTCACCCATTCCCCCAACACCCCTACCACCTAGCAACCATCAAAATGTTCTCTACATATGAGTCTTTCTGGTCTGTTTGTTGCTTTGTTTTGTTTTTTAGATTCCACATATAAGTGAAATCAAATGGCATTTGTCTTTCTCTCTTTGATTTATGTCACTCATAAACCTATCTAAGTCTATCCATGTTGTTGCAGATGGCAAGATTTCATTCTTTTTTTATGGCTGAGTCATATTCTATTGTATATGTGCACCACTTTTTTATCCATTTATCTACTGATGGGCACGTAAGTTGCTTCCATCTCTTAGCTATTGTAAATAATATTGCAATGAACATATGGATGCATATGTCTTTTTCATTTAGTGTTTTGGTTTTCTTCTGATAAATACCCAGAAGTGGAATTACTGTCCTTTTTTTGTCTAGTTATAGCCTTTGTTTAAAAATATATTTTGTCTGGTATAATTATTGCTACCCCAGCTTTTTTGTAATTTCCATTTTCATGAAATATTTTTTCCATTCTTTTACTCTCAGTCTGTGTCTTTTTTAAATTATTATTGATTTCAGAGAGGAATGGAGAGGAAGAGAGAGATAGAAACATCAATGAGGAGAGAGAATCACTGATTGGCTGCCTCCTGCACACCCCCTACTGGAGATTGAGCCCACAACCCGGGCATGTGCCCTTGATTGGAATCAGACCAGGGACTCTTTAGTCTACAGGCCGGTGCTCTATCTACTGAGCCAAACCAGCTAGGGCAGTCTGTGTGTCTTTTGATCTGAAGTGAGTCTCTTATAGACAGCATATGTAAGGGTCTTGTTTTTGTTATCCATTCAGCCACTATATATCTGTAGAATGGAGCATTTAATCCATTTGCATTTAAAGTAATTGTTTATGTATTTATTGCCATTTTATTATTTATATTTTTGTCTTTTTTTTTTTCCTTTTTCTTCTTAAAGAAGACCCTTTAACATTTCTTATAATACTGGTTTGGTAGTGATGAATTCCTTTAGCTTTTTTCTTGTCCGGGAAGCTCTTTGTCTATCCGTTGACTCTAAACAATAGCTTTGTTGGATGGGATAATCTTGATTATAGGTCCTTGCTTTTCTTCTTCTTTTTTTTAAATATATTTTATTGATTTTATACAGAGAGGAAGGGAGAGAGATAGAGAGTTAGAAACATCGATGGGAGAGAAACATCGATCAGCCACCTCCTGCACATCTCCTACTGGGGATGTGCCCGCAACCCAGGTACATGCCCTTGACCGGAATCGAACCTGGGACCTTTCAGTCTGCAGGCCGACACTCTATCCACTGAGCCAAACCGGTTTCGGCGGTCCTTGCTTTTCATTACTCTGAATATTTTGTGCCAATTCCTACTGGCTTGCAAAGTTTCTGTTGAGAAATCAGCTGGCAGTCTTATGGGAGCTCCCATGTAGGTAACTAAGAGCTTTGCTCTTGTTGCCTTTAAGAATCTCTGTCTTTAACCTTTGGCATTTTAATTATGATGTGTCTTGGAATGAACTTCTTTGGATTCTTCTTGTTTGGGACACTCTGCACTTTCTGGACTTGTATGTCTGTTTCCTTCTCCAGGTTAAGGAAGTTTTCTGTCATTTTTCAAATACGTTTCTATTTCTTGCTCGCTCTGTTCTCTTTTCAGCACCCTGCCTGATGTAAGTGTTGGTAGGTTTGAAGTTGTCCCAGAAGCTCCTTACATTGTCCTCCTATTTTTTTAATTCTTTTTTTTTTTTACTGTTCTGATTAGGTGTTTTCTGTTTCCTTATCTTCCAAATTGCAGATTGATCCTCTGCTTTATATACTCTACTGTTGATTCCCTATGAAGTATTCGTCATTCTTCATTTTTGACTTTTAAAAAATGTTTTCTAGCTCCATTTTTATGTTTCTTATCTCTCTATTCAAATTATTAGGAAAACAAGAAACATAATTTCATCTGCTCTTCCCCTAAGTTCATTGAGCATCCTTATAACCAGTGTTTTAAACTCTGCATCTAGTAGATTGCTTGTCTCCATTTTGTTTAGTTCTTTTCCTGGAGTTTTGTCCTGTTCTTTCATTGGTACATGTTTCTTTGTCTCCTCATTTTGGCTGCCCCCCTGTGTTTGTTTCTGTGTCTCCTAGACTTGGTAGAGTGGCCTTATGTAGTAGGTGTCCTATGATGCCCAGTGGCACAGCCTTATCCAATCTTGGAATTCCAGGTGCACCCCCTGTGTAGGCTGTGTGCACCCTCCTGTTGTATTTGAGTCTTGATTGCTATTGGCATGTCTATGGGAGGGATTCACCCACAGGTCAATTGGCTGCAAGGACTTTCTGTGACTATTATGGAGGATCTGCTGTGCAGGGCTCACCCCATGGAGCAGGACATTCTTCAGTGGGGCTCTGGTGCTGGCTGTGTCTTCCCTTTGAGTGTGTCACTCATGGAGGTGCTTGGGTGTGGTCTGAAGCTGTCTATAGGGTGTGCTGACTCTTGGGCCTCCTGGGAAGCGCAGACCAAGGTCAGCCACCACCTGTGCCCTTCCCGGCATGAGCTATAGAGCAATCTTCAGATGGCTACTAAATATGCTGAGCTTAGAGGTGCCCAGGAGAGGCCAAGATGCGAACCAAGCCTGGATGCTGCAGTGCTGGAACTGAGGCCACTTAGTGAGAGGTAGGAGTTATGCCAAGGCCAGATGCTGCTTGTTTGAAAGATTCTAGGAAAGTCCAAAGCATGAGCCAAGATGGCTGTTTGTATGGAAAAACCACTGAAAATGGCTTGGGTGGGCCTGCAAGTTGGGTGGGGTGGAGTCTCAGGGAATCACCGGGGCAGGGTGAACAATGTGAAGCCAGGTTGATGGAGACTCAGATATGGAGCCCGCCTGCCAGCTCTGTGAGGGGGAGGGTTCATCAAAGGAACAATGGCCTCTGTCAGCACTTCTGTCTAGGAGAAAGCTGTCCCTCCAGCCCTTGCTCTGATACCACACAATTCAGTTCCTCCCAATGTTTCCCTCACATGCCTTTCAAGCTGCCACCACAGCACTGGAGCTCAGAGTGAGCAAGTCTGAGCAAGTTCGTGCATGGACCCTTTAAGAGGAACTGGCTGAGACTCCAGGAGCTCTGCATCTTCCTCAGCCTCAATCCAAGCTGGTTTTCACAGCCAGAAGTTATGGGGACTTCCCTTTCTGGCACTGGAACCCTGGGCTGGGGAGCCTGGTATGGGACTAGGACCCCTCACTCCTCAGGGGGCACCTCAGCAGCAAGATATCCCTCCCAATCTTTACCACCACATGTAGGTGTGGGACCAGCTCATTCAGAGTCTCTTCCCCTCCTGCTAGTATCGATGTGGTTTTCTGCTTTATATCCTTAGTTATAGGACTTCTGTTCAGTTAGATTCAGGTGGTTCTCAATGATGGTTGTTCTGTAGTTTCATTGTAATTTTGATGTGGTTTTGGGAGGATGTGAGTCCCACATTTACCTACGCCATCTTCTTGACCACTGGTCTGTTTTGGATTGACTTTTTCCCCGCCATCTTTTAGCCTATAAACGGAACAATTTTCTCACTAATTTTATTCCATCACTGGGATTTTTCTTTTTCAGATGCAACAAAAAGTTGAACCACAAACAGGAGGGAAATGAACAGAGCTATGAGTAGTCATGATTTTTCTTTTTCATCTCTTATTCTCTCCCTACATGAATTAAGAAATAGCCACTGTGCTATTAATGCATAAAGGGTAACTGAATAGTTTAGGCCTGTACAGAATCTTCCTATTCAATGGCATTTCAGCTAGTTGTTCTCTAGAACTTGCATTGTTCCATATCTTTCTTGGAGAACAAAGATGATAACTTCTGTACAGCTGCAGAATACTTATATAGCCTTTGGTCTGCCTATAAGGCTAAGCACTGCTAGGGAACACTGCACAGGACATGTGAGGTCACATATTTAGAAACATGATTACAATTTAACACCAAGGGGGAGGTATTCAGCTGTGATGCAATCAATAGCCCTTGTTTTTGCAACAGTTGTCAAGTACTTAGTGAGGACTGTGGGTCAAGGATAATGCTGGGGGAATAGAACTCTTTTCATGAGGTTGACACACTTGGAGCTAGAATTTGTAGGAGAAAAGGATGTAATCTGGAGGTCAGGAGAAGTTAGATTGCTGAAACTATTCAGGCTGGTTGGATGAAAAGTTTAGACCTGGGACAGCAGTGTGGGGTGGAGGCTGACAGGCCTGGGTCATGTTGAGGACTGGCATCTTCCCGCCAGTGAATGCTGACCACATAGCTGTCCATCTTGCCAAAATAACACGTGTTGTGACATATGAGTTCATCAAAATGATGATAGGCAAATTACAGAAATTTCTAAATAACTGCATCTGCTACTCAAAATATTCAGAGCTAATCATTTTAGAATTCTGCTGAATATATCCCCAAAATTCTAGAGTCATTAATTGTGGAAACAATCCTAGGAAACCCTAACAGGGTCTATGTCTAGCTTACACATAAGATATGGCAGCACATAAGCACAAAATGTAACTCAAAGGAGTAAAATTGGCCCCTGTACCTTCTCTTTCTCCCATCACTTCCCTGAAAGCCAGTTGTAAAAATACATTCTGCACAGCCTGTATGGCTCAGTGGTTGAGCATTGACCTATGAACCAGGAGGTAATGGATCGATTCCTGGTCAGGGCACATGCCAGGGTTTCAGGCTCAATTTCCAGTGTGGGGTATGCAGGAGACAGCTGATCAATGATTCTCTCTCATTATTGATGTTTCTATCTCTCTCTCCCCTCCTCTCTGAAATCATTAAAAATATATATTTTTAAACAACACATCCTGTGACTGTGCACAGAATCCAGGAAACACATGCAGCACAGGCTGGACTTGAGGTCAGGTTACACTGAGCTTCTCTGAATCAGCAACAACGTCTTCTTGACTCATAAATTTCAACACTGAAACTGAAACATCCATTTCCTAAGAAACAAAAATCCTTCATTCTTATAAATTGGTCTACGTGGCCTACAGTGAGTTTCTATGGGAGAGGCCCTAGTATTTCATGAACTTGAAGTCTTTGTGTAACTGACTTCAGTTGCTCAGCATAAGAAATAGTGAAAGGCCTGACCGCAGAGGTGATCAACTCAGATGCGTACCAGGGCCAGGCAGGTAATGAAATGAGTGGAAAAGGTCTCGTATAATCAAACTAGTGGCCCGGGAAGGGAGTGGGGGGGTCAGTCCCTCAGCCCGGCCTGAACCCTCTCCAATCTGGGACCCCCCTTGCAATCTGGGACTGCTGGCTCCTAACCACTCGCCTGCCTGCCTAATTGCCCCTAACCACTCTGCCTGCCAGGCTAATCACCCCCAACTGCCACCCCCCACTTGCCTGCTCACTTCCAACTGCCCCCCACCCCCCGCTGGCCTGATCACCCACAACTGCCGTCCCATCCTGGCCTGATCACCCACAACTGCCCTCCCCTTTTGGCCCCTAACTGCCTCTACCTCGGCCCCGCCACCATGGCTTTGTCCAGAAGGTCTCCTGGAAGGTCTCCCAGTCTAATTAGCATATTACCCTTTTATTAGTATAGATAGAGGCTTGGTGCACAGATGGGGGCAGGCTGGTTTGCCATGAAGGGTGTCCCGGATCAGAGTAGGGGATCCCTTGGGGCATGGGGTGGCCTGGGCAAGGGGTCTATGGTGGTTTGCAGGCCAGCAACGAGGGGCTGGGTCAGTTTGTAGGCCAGTCACGCACCCATGATGTGAGGGTCCCCGCTGGGGGGCCTGGCCAGCCTGGGTGAAGGGCTGAGGGCTGTTTTCAGGCTGGCCACACCCCCTTCAGGGTGGGGATCACCGCTGGGGTGACTGGCCAGCCTGGGTGAGGGGCTGATGGCTGTTTTCAGGCTGTCCACACCCCCTTCAGGGTGGGGGTCCCTGCTGCAGGGTCTGGCCAGCCTGGGTGAGAGCTGAGAGCCATTTGCAGGCCCCTCTCTCAGCAGCTGGCCCCAGCAACCCAAGACTCCCTGCACTCTGGCCTGCTCTGTGGCTGCCGCCCACAGGCCCCTCCTTCGGCGCTGGCCCAGGCAGGAGGGAAGCTTGGCTTCCTTTGTCGCCTGGGTGACCCAAGCCTCCTGCCTGCTCTGGCTGGCTCAGTGGCTGCGCCATCTTTGTCCCACCAATTTGCATACTCACTCCTGATTGGCTAGCAGGCATGGCTTGTGGGCATCGTGAAGGTATGGTTAATCTGCATGTTTCTCTTTTATTGGTGTAGATAGGGAGAGGTAGGGACTGTGTCAAATCAGAGAGCATAGTCTCTGTCAATGTAGCACTAGCCTAACATTGCTAGAGAAGACAGAAAGCCAGATTTTTATATAAAATGCCCTCATTGTTCAAAAGTTTATAATGGTCTCTATTATCCATGAATGAGTGAGATCATGTGGTATTTTTCCTTCATTGACTGGCTTATTTTACTTAGCATAATGCTCTCCAGTTCCATCCATGCCATTGCAAATGGTAAGAGTTCCTTCCTTTTTACAGCAGCATAGTATTCCATCGTGTAGATGTACCACAGTTTTCTGATCCATTCATCTACTGATGGGCACTTAGGCTGTTTCCAGATCTTAGCTATGGTGAATTGTGCTGCTATGAACATAGGGGTGCATATATCCTTTCTGATTGGTGTTTCTAGATACAGAGGCAGAGCTGCCTCAAACAGATTGTCAAACTGCAGCAGGAAGGCCGGGGAGGGTTGCGGGGCAGGAGGTAGGGGGGTAAGAGATCAACTAAAGGACTTGTATGCATGCATATAAGCATAACCAGTGGACATAAGACATTGGGGGATAGGGGAGGCTAGGGGACTGTCTAGGGCGGGGGGATAAAATGGACACATATGTAATACCCTTTGTAATACTTTAAGCAATAAAAAAAAAATAAAAATAAAATAAAAATAAAATAAATAAAAAAATAAATAAAAAGGTTGTGAGAAGTAAAAAAAAAAAAAAAAATGCCCTCATTATTTCAAAAACTATTTCAAATACCAAACCAGCCAAACAAAATGTGCCCATGCACTAATTAAGCCTGTCAATGACCAGTTCACAAAACTTCTTTCCTAGCTAGAGAGAATTTATAGTCAGGAAGGGGCTTAGGATTTGAGTAATGAAGACAGAAACATCTACTCGAGGAATTGAGAAATGCTCAAAGGCTTGCTGCCATTCCTAAATCTTTCACCCTGTAACCTGTCACTGTTCTGAATGTTGCACTATTATAGAGTGACTTCTTTGGATTAACAGGATAGCATGACCATTTTTAACCAGTACATTTCCTTATAAACAGAAAAACAAAAAACACCTCACACCCTTTTTTAATAGTATCTAAAATTCAAAATAAAGTAACTATCTTAATCAAAAGTCAATGAAAAAATGCACCTAATTCTGCTCCACCACCCCCACCAGCCAATTACAGTCCCCCACCCTCTACCTACTAAGGGGAGAAGGGAGCGTCTGGGAGGTAAGGGAGTGATGCTCCTCCTCTCTTCCTCACCCCTCTCTGGCACTTACTTGGTGTGATGTAAAGAGGCCAGCACCACATAAACATACATCATAGAAATCACACATAGGAATATTCCTGGTACATTTAATAGCAACAAATTGGAAATAATAAAATATGAATCAATAGGAGAATAGATGAAGAATGCTATTCAATGATTAAAATGAAAGCACCAAAGCTAGATGTATTTTTGAGTTAGTTAAATCTGAATAATATAATTTTGAGAGGAAAGACAGATCACAGAAAGATATAGACAACATATGGCCTATCATAGAGATTTTTAAATACATGCAAACAACCACTAAGTAGTGTTTATGGAAACAGTCATGTGAAGTAAAAATACAAAATCAGCACGGAAATTATAAACACCACATTTAACCTCTTAAACTGGGTGGCAGAGATACAGATGTTCCATTGTATGATCCCCTTTGCTTTATGCCTGAAATATTTATGTTTTTATTGTGTGATTTTAATCCTCACCCGAGGATATGTTTTTATTGATTTTAGAGGAAGGGGGGGGGAGAAAGAGAGAGAGAGAGACAGACAGAAAGAGAGAGAGAGAGAGAGAGAGAGAGAGAGAGAGAGAGAGAGAAACATCAATGTGAGAAACATCAATCATTTGTCTCCCATACATTCCCCAACTGGGGATCAAACCTGAAACCTTTCTTTTGGTGTACAGGATGACACTCCAACCAACTGAGCCAGTTGGCCAGGGCCTGAATTATTTATTTTTATACAAAAGAGCGTATAACTAAAATTCAAGAGATTTAGATTCAAGTTTTCCTGTGAGCTAGATACATAATCTTTTTAAAAATATATTTTTATTGATTTCAGAGAGGAAGGGTGATAGAGCCTACCCACCCCAGTAGATGCTTTTTAAGTTCCTCCTCTATAAAGTTGCTCACCAACAATTAACTCTTTATTGAGAACTAATTTAACATTTCAGATAATATCCCCTGGGAACAAGGGGGATCAAGACATGGAGATATTTGCTGAAACCGGTTTGGCTCAGTGGATAGAGTGTCGGCCTGCGGACTGAAAGGTCCCGGGTTCGATTCCGGTCGGGGGCATGTACCTGGGTTGCGGGCACATCCCCAGTAGGAGATGTGCAGGAGGAAACTGATCAGAGTTTCTCTCTCATCAATGTTTCTGACTATCTCTCTCCCTTCCTCCCTGTAAAAAAAAAAAAAAGACATGGAGATATTGACTTTGGGAATGGAAAGAGGACAGGTCTGGGGCCCAGTGCTTAGACAGCCAAGAAAACCTGGTACCTGTTGTTAGAGGCAAAATGAACCCCAGGCTTCTCCAGAGAAACAGAGCCACTAGGAGACTGGAAAGTATGAAATCTGTGTGTAGGGCAGGCTTAAGTAGGCTGGCAATTCAGGTCAAAGTTGAAAGTGCAATCAGGAGTCTGAAATCTGTAGAGCAGACCAGCAGTCTGGGAACTCTCTATTACAGTCTTGAACCAGAATTCCTTCTTTTCTGGAAAATCTCAAGTGTTGCTCTTAAGGTCTTCAACTGATTGAACAAGGCCCACCTCCATTATGGAAGATAATCTGTTTTATTTAAAGTCAACTGATGGTATATGTTAATCATATCTACAAGATACCTTCATAGCAACATTTTAACTAAGGTTTGAGAGAGGGAGGGAGAGAGAAACATAAATGTGAGAGAAATATTGATCAGTTGCCTCCTGCATGGACTCCAACTGAGGAATCAAACCTGCAACCTGGATATGTGCCCTGACCAGGAGTCAAATCTGCTACCTTTTGGTGTACAAGATGCCACTCCAGCTAACTGAGCCACATTGGCCAGAGCTGTCATTTACTTTTAAATTGTTTTTTTCTTATCCTGAGAAAACAAGTATTATAAGATTTAGGAAAATTTGGTTCTCAGGACCAGGTTATAAACATTAATGTCCTGTACGCCATATATTTATTAAAAGAAAATAAGTATATTAATTATAGCATTTATGTTGGGTAAAAGCTTACAGGAGTAACATCTGCAGTTCCCAAAGTACTAACTTGCAAGTTTCTAGAAAGCATGTGAGGATCTTCCTCTTCCCTTGAAAGCCTATTACATCTTACAGCGGTTCTCAACCTGTGGGTCGCGACCCCTGAAAATACATCCTGCATATCAGATATTTACATTACGATTCATAACAGTAGCAAAATTACAGTTATGAAGTAGCAACGAAAATAATTTTATGGTTGGGGGTCACCACAACATGAGGAACTGTATTAAAGGGTCACGGCATTAGGAAGGTTGAGAACCACCGTTGGAAAGTGTACTTTCATTAGGCATCTATTAAATGAGAATTGACCAGAGTTAGCACTCTACTATTCATTTATATGTATCAGCTAAAAGGGGTTTAAGCAAACTATGACCAGGGGCCAATAGTCTTTATAAACAAAATCTTACTGAAACAGAGCCATGCTCATGGTTTCTATATTGCCCCCTGCTCTCCCCAGCATTCACACTCCTTCCCCTGCCTTGATGGCAGAGTTTAAGAACTCCAGTAGGGACTTTATGGGATATATATATATATATATATCCCATAATTATTATCTTTATGTTATGGAACCTTGTATTGTTTTCTTCTTTTGTTTCCTGAATTTTCTCTGTAGTTTAATGCATTTTTAGCTGTCCCAATGTATCACTTTTAATTACATATGGATGCTTGCTAGATGAAGAACTAACTTTCTGAAGTCCTTTTATCTACTCCCCACGCACCTCTCTTTATGCCAGTAGTCAAGTGCATTGCATAGAACTCTTCATTGGGTCCTTGTCAACTTTAGGGAGGGAGACACCATATGCCCTTTCAACAATACCTACCAATGTCTTAGTTGCCAACCTGGAAGGATGTAAAAGATGAGATGACTTGCGCAAGGTCATCTTATAACTGAGTGGTAGAACTGGAGCTAGAGTCCACGCCACCTCAGTCCTTGTCTATGGCACACAGCCCTTTCCATTTGTGTAAATTCTTCTTGCAGCTAACCTTACTCGCTTGTGCTATATGGGCCCAGGGCTTCTTGCTCTTATACAAGTAACTACAATGTCAACCAGTAAACTGTAGTAGTTGATACTTATACCAAAGGTATATATTATGCTTTCTTTTAAAAAGATTTATTCTAGTCATCAAGCTGTGGTTTGTTAGAGTTTACAGACCTGACTTCCTCATTTTAAAGGTAGTGAGATGTTAAGGCTAAGGGATGTTAAGTGACTTTCTTGAATGAAATAATCACAGAAAAACACAATGTCTTATTATTCCTAGTATAGTGCTAGTCATTCATTCACTCATTCATTCACTCTCAAACGTATTAAGTTTCTGCTATTTTCAGGATTCTGCATCAGGTACACTGTGTGGGAATTGTAAGAGTGAATTAAGTACAACATTAGTTATCCAAGATTCTTACAATAGAGTATTGGAGATAAGGTACTCAAAAAACTGTTCTTATTGGTCCAAGTTAAAATTAAATTAAAATAAAAGAGATCAGCTTTTTGCATGCCCCCTGGAAACTGACCCAATCTCTATGTTGATTTGTATTTATTTGTTTGTTTGTTTTATGAGCTTCTTATCTAAACAGAGGGGATATAGGAGATACAGCAGAGAGGCAGGGAGAACTGGGGCATCTGTAGGAAAAGGCATGTGATCTTAGTTGAAAAGAGCCAGTTGTGAGATAAGAGGAAAGAATGTTGGGGGAATTATGAGTCATAAATTCCAGGCAAAGGAGATTAGATTTTTTTTCACTGGGCATGTTGCCTCAGTCAGGTCTCCAAAGGAAATGATAGAAGGGGTGACAAAGCAATTTTACAAGTTTTTACTATTTACAAAGATTTGAGCAGGGTTAGGGATATCAAGCACCCTGGAATTAGCAAAAGCAGGGAACAGTTAAGCATCCCTAGGCCTGAAGGAGAAAAGGGAAGGTGCAGTTACCAGAACCTGGAGAGGACAGCAAGAGGAGGGGACGCCCACAAGGCACTGTAGCCTTTGACAGAGGGATAAAGTCCACCTGCAATCTGTCTGGGAGGTTGCTTGCTGAGGAACGCATACCCTAACCTCACTCTCTCCCCACTGCAATCTCCTTTCTCTCCTATGCTGAGGGGAAGAATGGGATGGTAGCCAGTGACATAGTCTACAATGTCATCCTCCTAGGGCATGAGTGGGATAGAATAGGGTGGAGACTGAGTCTCTAGGAACAAACTGAACTATCTGGCACAGTGGGGAACTACAAGAGTCTGACTAGGGAAGCCCCATGAACTGTGCTGCAGTATCACTGAGCTGTCTGCAGCCCAGAGAATGGAGGGAAGAAGGCTCTAGCAATAGGTCTGCAGAGAGAGGCTGAAGACTTGGACTAGGGCAGTGGTAGAGGGTTAAAAAGAGAGGTTTTGAACCATGCTGCCTCCAGATAGATGAGCTTTTTTTCCTGCAGTAGTTTCTCACTTCAATCTTTTTTTTTGAGAAATTCTATATTTTCTAATCAGAAAAGTGATTTTCCTGTTTATGGACTTTTCTCCTCAGATTTGAACACGCGATCTCTGGAGCTGGGGTGACTTGATAGGACATCCTCAAGAAGCCTCTGGACTCTGAACAAGAATCCCTTAGCTCACAAAGCTTGTTTGTACTTTTCAAATGGCCGTACATGACCCAGCACTTTAATCAGGAGACTACAACAAGGCTAGGCAGCTCCTGGCCACCATGTGCTCAGAGGAAGGCAGGCAGCCCACCCCTTCACCCATCCGCTCTCACCTCTCCAGCCTGTGACTGAGCCAGCACTATTGCACTTTAGAAAAGGACCACGTTGGATCCTGGACCCCAGTTCATGTCCCGAGGCTCCTTCTTTGCTATCAGAGTAAAAACAAAGGGAATTATTTCTCCCTAAGTTTTCAAAAACTTCCCAGAACAGAGATGAATGGAAATCTTTAGCTGCAGAAATGGACAGATTGCCAGTAATTTTTATCTATAGGAAAAGCCTATTGAAACTATCAGCTCACAGACAGGGCTTTCTACAAAGTCAAGCCAAAAATGACGCGCTTTATGGTTTACTGGAATCTTGAAAGCATTTAAGTCATTCTAATCAACAGGAAGCATTTAAGTACACAGTGGCCAACTACAAATCATGGAGAAAAGCCATTGAGTATTTTTGTGAGGTCTAAATCACAAAGCATTTGTTTTATCTGTAATTACATCATGTTGAGTGGTAGTTTTGTTGTTATTTTAACTACATCTTTCATTCCAAACAATCTGTTGGATTATTGTTGGTTTTTAACCTTGTTGGAAATCAATGTACACATTTAAAATTCCTGGCATGCTAATATGCTGTGCCTAAAAAGATTTCAGATGAGTAGCCATATGGTCAAAGCACCAAAGGAAAGCTCATTTCCTGGGTCTCTATATGACTTTAACTTACCCTTTTAGTGGCTATGAAGCTCAGAGCATTAGTTGATCCAGGAACTATCCAAATGTGTATATTAGCAAGTATAACAGTGTCTTAGGGCCTAAAGCAAGCTCTTGAACTAGTGCTCAGGCTAAGGAGAATGAGGAGTTAATGAAAATGAAGGGGTGTGAAAATGAGTAACAGACAAATCATATAATACCTAAATTCCTCCACTCTCCGTCTTTATAAATCAAAGAATGCCTTTGAAGAATGAAACTCAATTGTTCATTCTTCAAAGTATCCCAGATATTCTAATTTTGGCTAAGTGCCCATCCAGGGCCCATCCAAGTCAGTAAGTTTAATATTCATCAGGCCAGTTGGCTCCCAGAGGTTTGAAAGCCTTTCATTTGGCTGCCCTCTTCAGAACAGAGGGGTCCCAGTGCTGTTTTCCAGGTCCTCTGGGTTGGTCTGGGGTCCCTGTTGGAGGAGCAGTACCTCCTAATGCTGTGGAGATCAGGGCAGGCAGATAAGGCCTTCCACTGGGGAAGCAAGCCCACCTATTCTGAATCCCCACCTGCCCCCAGATATGTGGTTTGCATGCTAAATCCTTGGTTGGTGGTGTTTAACTTAGGAACCCAGTTGCATAATGGTTTCTGTCAAAATACTGCCATCTTTGGTCCTAGATTGGGGCTATTCTCCAGAATACAGTGGGGCCTTGACTTACGAGTGTCCCGACTAACGAGTTTTTCGAGATACGAGTCGTCTCTCGGCCGATTTTTTGCTTTGAGTTGAGAGCTAAAATTCGGGTTACGAGCCAGCTTCAGATACCCCACCGCTAGTTGGCTCAGAGAAGGTCACAGTGAATGCCACAACATCAGCCCAGCTTCACCTGTCTCACTCGTTCACTTTAAGCGGTCAGCCGTGGGCAAACTACGGCCCGTGGGCCGGATCCGGCCCGTTTGAAATGAATAAAACTAAAAAAAAAAAAAAAAAAGACCGTACCCTTTTATGTAATGATGTTTACTTTGAATTTATATTAGTTCACACAAACACTCCATCCATGCTTTTGTTCCGGCCCTCCGGTCCAGTTTAAGAACCCATTGTGGCCCTCGAGTCAAAAAGTTTGCCCACCCCTGGGTTAGCTCTTAGTTGAAGCATCAGTGTTGTGCTCGCATTTGTGCTTGCAGTTATTTTGCAGAACTTTGTTTTTTCAACCATGGATCTGAAGAAAGTAAGTGCGAAGGACAGTGCTGAGAAGAAGAAGCGGATGATGTGCATTGAATTAAAGAAAGAAATTATTGAAAAACATGATCAAGGTGTGCGTGTAATCGACTTGGTGAAGCAGTACAAGCGTAGCACTTCTACAATCTGCACCATACTGAAGCAGAAGGAGTCGATACAGGCTACAACTCCAGCCAAGGGCATTAAAATAATTTCTAAACAGCGGACATCTATCCATGAAAATATAGAGAAGCTGCTAATGGTGTGGTTAACGGAGAAGCAGCTCGCAGGAGATACCGTGACGAAGGCTATAATCTGCGAGAAGGCACGAGCTATTTACGCTGATTTGCTGCAGCAGACCCCAGGCACTTCAATGGACGAGGCATCGGGCAAGCCGTTTAAAGCCAGTCGGGGCTGGTTTGAAAATTTTATAAAGAGGACCGGCATTCACTCCGTTGTCAGACATGGTGAGGCAGGGAGCGTGGATATAAAGGGAGGTGACATCAACGAGCTCATCGAGGAGCACTCCGAGGAACTGACAACGCAGGAGCTAAAGGAGCTACAGACGCAGCAGCACACGGAGGTTTTGCAGGAAATAGATGACACGGAGGAGGAAGAGGGGGAGGAGGTTATCTCTATAAGTGAGATAAAGGAAATGTTGGGAATGTGGGAGAAACTTTCAGACTTTATTCAAAAGAAACACCCAGAAAAAATTGCAACTGGGTGTGCGATGGAGCTATTTAATGACACTTGCCTAACTCACTTCAGAAATATTCTGAAAGGGAGGATGAAACAGATCTCATTGGACAGGTTTTTATCGAAAACTCCTGTGGCTGAAAGTGATGAAAGCGTGGCGAAAAGGGCAAAAATCAGCAAATAAGATTCAGTTATTCAGTTATTCAGTTCAGCCTTTCTCCTCCAACTCCATCAGCATCTTTAAGTCATTTGATCTCCAAGGTAAATGCTGTACATTAAACTTAATAAAACAAGTTTATTGCACTACATTCTATTGTTCAGTATTGTGTTTTTATACAATATTCGTTATTTTTAAATACATTTTTCTTATTTAAAAACATTTAACAAAACAATTGTGATGTTTTTTGGGTGTCCGGAACGGATTAATGGCATTTCAATTCATTGTAATGGTGAAAATTGATTTAATATACGAGTAATTTGAGTTATGAGCTCCATCACAGAACGAATTAAACTCGTAAGTCAAGGCCCCACAGTACCAAATAGTGAGAGGGATGCCCAGTTCCAGTAACCCAAAATTCAGGCTTCTTCAGGGAAGAAGACCATAAGGCAGCATGATATATGTTCTATACTACAGCATGTATAATAATAAAAGCGTAATATGCTAACTAGACTGGATGTCCTTCCGGACGACCTTCCGGACAAAACTGGGGCTGCGAGAGAAGCCTGGGTCCCGGGTAACAGAGGTAAGCCAGTGCTGGCAGCTGGGGGAAGAAAGGCCTATTCTTGCATGAATTTCGTGCTTTGGGCCTCTAGTGTTCATTATAATATTGAGGAGAATGGCTACACTTGACCTTCTGGCCTTTTATGACCTTAATATGATTGACCAAAAAGTATATAAATGGCCATTTTTAAAATAAAATAGCTAGATGAGTTTTAAGTCTTTAAAAAAAAGTACCTCTTAAAAGGGAAGTAAAAATAACATTTGGGAGAGTTAAAGGAATTGAGAAAGACCAAACAAACCAAAAACCACCTATGATCTCATCATCCAAGCAAAAATATTTTCATTTTTGCTGTCAGCATTTGCTCTTCTTCCAGGCATGTACATACCTTCAGCTATAGTTAGCTGTAACATGTAATTTTCTATTCTTTTCCCAAATTGTCACTGTACTGCTCTCCCTAATTATCATCTTTAATGGCTTCATGGATCACAGATTCATGACAAGATGGAATTAGGCCCGAACTCTATCACCTGGCCACTATACACCTCTCCCCCCTTAACTGTGGGCATTATGTTCCAAGACATCCAGTGGATGCCTGAAGCCACAGACAGTACTGATAGATACTGTACTACATTTTCCCTATCCATCCATACATACATACATACATACCTATGACAAAGTTTAATTGATAAAGTAAGCACAGTAAGAGACTAACAACACTAATAATAAAATAGAACAATTAGAATAATATACTCTAATAAAATTTATGTGAATGTGGCCTCTCTCTTTCAAAGTATCTTATTGTTCTCAACTCACCTTTTCACTTAAAGCATTTTACAACTTCTGTTTGGCATATCCTAATCTCCGTCATCACTGCTCTTATGCTTTGGGGCCATTATTAAGTGAAATAAGGGTTACTTAAACACAATTGATGAGACACTGTGACAGTCAATCTGATAACCAAGCTGGCTACTAAGTAACAAATGGGCAGTGAATATATACCGCACGTATATGCTGGACAAAGGGATGGACTCATGGGTTGGGAAAAAGCACATCAGTGTGAGATTTTATCATTATACTCAAAAGGGCTCACAATTTAAAACTTTTGAAGTAGTTATTTCTGAAATTTTTCATTTAATATTTTTGTATCTCTGTTGACTGCAGGTAACTAAAACTGTGGGAAATGAAACCACAGATAAGGGGGACTACTATAAGCTCCTATTTGACCAGTGGGCCGCAGTGACATTTGGGGTTCCTAAGGATTAGCATCATTTCAGAACAGTGTTTAGGAATCCCTGAAAAGCCGGGGTATTTCCATTTCTCCCAATGCACAGACACCTTAGTGAATGATTTGGGGATGGCTTGGAGGGAGATCTACAGTAAGTATTTGTGGCATTGTTGCAGGGTCCTTTCTCAAGGGGTCTCTCCTTCCTCTCCAACCCGGAGCTTCAGATCTGTGAACTAATAAGGTCTGGGAATGTAAGAAGCTGTGATTCTGTTGTGAGAACTCACGTTATATTTCTATTGCTTTGGTAGTCCAGCCATATGTTTAATTCTTAGGGTCAGCCACCACCAAAGATTTTTCTTACTTTGAGTAAAAAATTCTGATTGCCACTCTGGGATCTCATTATTAGGAAGCCCATCTCAATGGCAGCATTTCCCACTATTGTCCTTGGTCTACCTGGAGGTGTTTAAGGTTGCTGGGGCTGCCTCACTAATGCATTTCTCAATACTTTAGTGAAGTAAATATTCCCTGGATACTTTCAGGGCCCAGTAGGGTGAGGAAAGATGGACAGGATACACATAATAAACTACTCCATTATTCCTATCTCTCTTAGCATTTAGAATTCTTCCTGTACATTATGTCAGAGAAATTCTTCTGTCAACCAAACACCATCCCAGGTTTCAGCCAACCAAGTAAGCCAATTGTGCCATTTCTAGCTGTTGAAGCAAATGCACCTATTTTAGCTAGCTCTTGCTGAATAATAAAACTTGTGGCTTATGTTCATCATTTATGCTTTTATGATTTTGGAGGTAAACAATTTGGGCTTGGCTCAGCTGGTGCAAGTCATTTTTGCCTTACATGGTGTCATCCGGGCTCACTTATGCATTTGCAGTCAGTTGACAGATTGGCTGGAGGATGCTGGTCTTTGACTCACAAGTCTTAGAGTTGGTGCTGGCTCTCGGTTAGGCCATGTGTCTCCAGCAGATTGTTCATGCTTCTTCAGCATGAAGGCTGGTCCAAAAACGGCACAAAGAGAGCAAGCCCCAAAGTGCAAGTACTTTTCAGGTTTCTGTCTGTATCACATTTGCTAATGTCTCATTGGCCAACGAAAGTCAGAGAGCCATGCCAAAAATCAATGTGGAAGGGTGTCACATGAGGGCATAATATATAAAGTGGCATGATTCCCTGGGGACTATTACTATATTAGCATTAAATAAAAAAAATATATGGAAAGTGTATTATATCTAGGCTACCTAAAATTGGCCCCAACCCAATGTTCTGTTCTGTTCTCCTTGGTCTAATACCCTTAGAATCCATCCTCATATATATATTAGCTAGGTTTATTCTAATAAAAAATTCTTAAATCTATCTTGATGAGAATATTAGAGATGTCCCCTCTACCCAGTTCCCACCCCACTCCAGGCCTTCACCACCTTTTTTCAGTGTCCATAGGTAATGCATATATGCATATAAGTTCTTGGTTAATCTCTTCCTGTCCCCCTTCTGAGATTTGTCAATCTGTTCCATGTTTCCATGCATCTAGGTCTATTTTATTCATCAGTTTATTTTGTTCATTAGATTTCTTGTTAGTTTATTTTAATTTTTAGGTTTAATTGTTGATAGATATGTATTTATTGCCATTTTATTGTTCATTTCTCCTTCTCCTCCTCCTCCTCCTCCTCCTCCTCCTCCTCCTCCTCCTCCTCCTCCTCCTCCTCCTCCTCCTTCTCTTTCTCCTTCTCCTTCTCTTCCTCTTCTTAAAGAATACCTTTCAACATTTCATGTAATACTGGTTTGGTGGTGATAAGCTCCTTTAGTTTTTTCTTATCTGTGAAGCTCTTTATCTCTAAATGATAGCTTTGCTGGATAGAGTAATCTTGATTGTAGGTCCTTGCTATTCATCACTTTGAATATTTCCTGCCACTCCCTTCTGGCCTGAAAATTTTCTGTTGAGAAATCATCTGACAGTTATATGGGCATTCCCTTTTAGGTAACTAATTGCTTTTCTCTTGCTGCTTTTAAGATTTTCTCTTTGTGTTTAACCACTGGCATTTAAATTTTAATGTTTCTTGGTGTGGGCCTCTGGATTCCTCTTGTTTGGGACTCTCTGTGCTTCCTGTACTTGTAAGTCTATTTCAATTACCAGGTAGGAGAAGTTTTCTGTCATTATTTCTTCAAAGAGGTTTTCTATATCTTGGTCTCTCTCTCTTCTTCTAGCACCCCAATGATGCAAATGTTGGTATGCTTGAGGTTGTCTCATAAACTCCTTACATTATCTTCATATATTTTTTTAATTCATTTTTTCTTTTTGCTCTTCCGATTGGGTATTTTTTGGTTCCTCATATTCCAAATCATTGATTTGATTCTTGGAATCCTTTACTCTGCTGTTGAATCCCTGTACATTATTCTGAAATTCTCACTAAGTCCCTTGAAGCGCTCATTAAGATCCTTGAGCAACCTTATAACCATTGTTTTGAACTCTGTATCTAGTAGTTTTCTTGCTTCCATTTCATTTAGTTATTTTTCAGGAGATTTCTTCTGTTCTTTCATTTGTGACATGTTTCTTTGTCTCCATATTTTGGCTACTTCCTGTGTTTATTTCTTTGTATTAGGTAGAGCTGCTATGTTTCCTGGAATTGGTAGAGTGGCCTTGTGTAGTAGGTGTCCTGTAGGTCCCAGTGGTTCAGCCTCCCCAGTCACCTGAGCTGGGCACTCTAGGTGTATCCCTGTGTGGTCTGTGTGCACAGTCTTGTAGTTGAACTTTGATTGCTGTTGGTGTTACTGTGAGAAATTGACCTCCAGGCCAATTGTGCCAGAAACACTTCTATGGAGCAGGACTTGTTTCAATGGTGCTTTGGTGCTCACGGAGTGCTTTGGCGATCACTGAGTATCACTTGTGGATGTATAGAGTTATAATCTGGTATGGTCTGAAGCTCTCCACTGGGTGCACTGGCTCTGGGGCCTCCTGGGAGGTACAAAGTCATCCACTGCCTGGGGTCACCCATCAGTAGCTACAGAGTGATCTATAGATGGCTACTACCTGTGTTGGGCTTGGAATTGCCCAGGAGAGGCCAAGCTGTGAAGCTAGTGCCAGGTCTTGGGCCTCTTATTGATAGGTATAGACCATGCTGACACTAGCTGCTGCTTGTTTGAGAGATTTTAGGAATGCCTGAAGCCTGAGACAGGACAGGACAGTCATATGGAAAAGCTACTGCAAACAGCTTGGGTGGGGCTGCAAGTTAGATGGGCTGGGGTCTCATACCATCATCAGGGCAGAGGGAACAGTGTGAGCCAGGCTGATGGAAAGTCAGATATGGCTGGCAGTCAGCTCTGAGATGGGGAGGCCTCAGCATAGGAACAATGACCTCTGTGAGCACCCCTGTCTGGGAAACAGTTGCCCCCGAGTTCTTGCTTTCTAATATAAATTTAAGAAAATATTGCAGTTATTTTGGTGTATAAGCCTTTTCCTCCTCAGCCAGATTATGCCCCTGTCCCTCCAAATGTGCTGTGTTCTGACCCTAGATAAAAGCCATGGGAGTTAACAACAGTAGGGTTAGGGATCCCCATGCAAAGCAACTGCCTCAAATGTACTTATTACAGGCTTTTAAGCAAAGAAATGCTAGCATCCTCAAATGGGAAATGATAGGCTTCTTCCACCCTCAGGGATATGTGGGGGATTCAAGATTCTCAGCTTCATCCAAGTCCGCTCAAATAAATGTTCCCATTCCCGGTTTCAGAGTCCTATTCCTTCCAAATTGCTGCCTAAATTTCCACATGTGCAACTAGGTCAGTTTGTGAATTAGATTTGAGTTTTCAGTCATGTCTGTCCTATAACTAGAAGGAATAGGAGTTACTGTTAGGGCAACCTTAGAAAAACTTGGATGTTCTGAAGATTTGAGCTGAAATCATGATGCTATTGCATGCCACAGATTGCCAGTGCCCATTTTGCATTGGCAAAATGTTCAGTTCTGAGTTCAATGCAAATCAATCCCAGAATCCTACTTTTGACAGTCTGTTTCCTAGAACCACTCCTAGTATCAAATACAGCAGTAAGAGCGACACATTCAGGAACTGGGAACAGTAAGGAATTCCCTCCCACATTCCAGTTCCCTTAGGGTTTCCTGTCTCCCGAACTTAATGGGAAACCAGCTGACAAGGGAGATTGATAAATGAGGTTTGAGAATCCCAGCCCTACCACCACAACACAGAGTAAAGAAAGAAAGGCTTGAACTAAGAACAGGACACAAATAACCAACTCATTCCTGAATCAAAACTTCTCTGGGTAAACAGATGTATTCCTTGAAAGAGGAGAATACAGAGACTAAGGATCCCAGTTAGACTGCAGTACAAGGGACTTTCTTAAACTTTGTGGCATCTAACCAAGTTATAAAAACCTAACATATTATTTGTTGATTAACTGAATAAGACAGTAACAGTTGGGCACCTACTTTGGCCATGAGCATAGGACAAATAAATTTATTTTTAAATGCATCTTATAGAAGAATTTGCAATTTGTTGTATCATTTGACTGCAAGTGAAAGAAAACCTGATACAAATTGGCTTTTGAGAAAAAAAGAAATATTGGTTTATGTAATTGAACAATAAAAGATGCACATGGGCACAGGGGTCTAACAATGTCTTCAAGATCTAAGGTCTTTGTACCATCTCTTCACTCTGCTTCCATTTTGTTAACTGCTTTCAAACAAGTTCTGCCTTCATAATCACAGGATCTCTGCCAGTAGTTATAAAACCTTCCATGTTCAAATCCACCAACGCCCTACACACACACACACATACACACACACACACACACACACACACACACACACACACACACAACAACGAGTGTTTTTTCCAGCATTCCCCCCAAAAAATTCAGACATGAACTCTGGACAAGCTTATGTCATGTTTCTTCTCCTAAACCAATTACTGAAACAAAAAAAAAGGATATATAAGTAGTGTCTTAAGTCTGGAGCTCCATTCAGAATATTTGAACTTAAAGTAGGATGCCTGATAGGTCCCCAAAGTAAGATTGGATGCTGGAGATACAGACACCAAAGCCATTTATTCAATCAATCAATAATTGATGAGCTCTTACTTCCCACAAGGCTCTATGTTAAAGGCCAGGAATTCAAGATGGGTATGTCATGATCTTTATCTTCAAGGAGTTCAAAACTAGCCTGGGAAACCAGAAATGAATGTAACCCTGGTGTGTCCTGGATGTTGGGAAAGATGCATAAGAAAGTGATATCTTTTGCGTTGAGGTGTTGAAAGTGCCCAAGTGGATCCAGACTTTTCCTGGAACGTAGAGCACAAGATATCAGGAACATATTGTAAAAAATATTTATCACTATCATATAAGGCCACTTCTAAATTTGTGATGTCACATTTTCAGAAGTTAATCATCCCATCTTTCTTGATGATACATTTCTGACTATCATGGCATATAGATGTGTTAAAGTGCTGGGAAGGGTTAGACTATACATTCCTCCTTTAGTTGAGCTTGAAATATTGCTGGTAGACATCATGAGGTTACCATTATAGCTAATTTTCACACCATATACTAGATATTGTTCTAATTGCTGTACATGTATTATTTCATTTAAACTTCACAATTCAATAAAACAGGAACTATTATTGTCTCCATTTTACATATAAGCAAAATAAGACCCAGTGAAATTTGATAAATTGCTCATTTCACATAGCAGAGCTAGACTTAAGATTCTGCAAGCCATCCATGTAACAAGAAATCAGATCCTAGATCTGTAACAGTGTTATGGCATTTAAAAATTATATTTCTGTTCTATTTTCTCCAAAAGCCTGTGGGGTGCCTGGGAGCAGGAGCTGATTTTTGTTTATTTATGTAGTCCTAGCACCAAATACAAGGATTGGCACATAGAAGATGCTTAACAAATATTACAGGATTGAATTTGGAGGCAATGTGCATTAAATCTAGGGAAAAGAGTCCAACATGGAAAAATGTGTTAGTGAATCCCAAGCCTGTCCAAGCCTGTCAGTCTGTCCCTCCAGTGGCAATGAATGCATCAAATTCAGATACTTGATGACATCAGCCATTGAAATTATTTCAGCCACCATCCCCTCTCCACACCCCATACTGATTCAATGGATACTGAGAATCTGATTATAATTTCATTTCTCATATAGACTTTTCTATGGAAATAGAATGTTCTGAAGCAAATTCTGATCTGCACATTAATTGTATTTTTTTTTAACTGTAGAAAAGTCTTTTAGGAGTTTGGTTAGTGCAATCCAGTTTTTCTGACTTATTCTGAATATGCAGAATCATTTTTCTGAACTTTTACCTGGTAAGATAAGGCCTTGCTGATGCCAATAGGAAACTCTTTTCTTATAAGAGTTCTTTGGTCATCAGCTGCCTCCTATAACATCTTTTCTATAACTGTGTATTCTCAACAGCAGGCTCCTCTTAGGAGAAGTAAACTCAGAGAGTGACATGTTTTCTGCTTTGTTCTGTAAAAATAGAATTCCATGTTAAAACAGAACAGCTGCAAGTACAGAGGAAGCAGCTAATGCCTGAAAGTTTGGGTTATATAGCTGGAGGAGAAATATAATCAGGCTGTGAGTCAAATCAAGCTTCCCAGTGTCTCCGTTCCGCTTGCTTTAAAATTCAAAAAATGAAATGCTGACATTACAGGTAATTTAAAATTTAAATCAAGCAAAACTTAAGTAGGTCTTTTCAATCATTACATTGGCAAAGCTTTTGAAATTATAACACATAATGTTCCAGAATGTGGTCTTAAATTAGTAGACTCATAAATTATCAGTGGTCGTATAAGTCAGGACATACTAGTACAATTATTTTGGAGAGTGATTTGTCTGTAGATAAGAGGCCATATGATTTGTCATACCATTTAATTATACTTATGTAAATATACTCTAAGGAAATAATCCAAAAATATAGAAAAAGCTAAGACCATGGAGAGGTCCATTGCAAATGTAAAAATATGATTTTTAAAAAGCTTTACCATAGCAATAAATGAAAAAAAGCAAGTTACAAAACTTGATATTCACTTAGATTACTTTCTAAGTTTAAAAAATGAGCTCAAAAAATAAGCTCAGGTGTATATAGCAAGAACCATGTCAAGGTTCATACTTTTCCAAGGATTTTCTAAACAAAATCTGTAGATTAAAGTGAAATGTATATTATGTGAAAAATAATAGATTAATGATAGTATTATCTAGAGGCCCAAAACTGGAGATAACCTGTCAAGCAAAATGAAAGTTAATTAGTCTTAGTGATTTGTATATTTGCATTATACTACTATCTAGCAATAAAAATGACAGGAAGATTATATAGAAATATGAAATAGTTGCTATGATACAATTTTAAGTGAAAAAAATAGTTTCTATATATTGAGCACTTACTCTGAGTTTATCACTCTGTCACTCAATTTTCACACATTATCTCTTTCCGTGCTCACAGAACCCAATGAGTAGGGATGAGGAAATTATACAGATGAGAAAATTGAGACCAGTTACTTAATAATTTTCTCAAGTCCACACAGTAGAGGCAGAATTCAAACCTCAGCTAACAACATGAAAGCCATTTCTTTGTATTCAACATGCTGTAAAAGCTCTAGACTCGTGAGAGTAATAAGCAAAGGGAAAGGGAGAGAGAGAGAGAGAGAGAGAGAGAGAGAGAGAGAGAGAGAGAGAGAGAGGAGAGAAGAAGAAGAAGAAGAAGAAGAAGAAGAAGAAGAAGAAGAAGAAGAAGAAGAAGAAGAAGAAGAAGAAGAAAAGAGAAGAGAAGAGAAGAGAAGAGAAGAGAAGAGAAGAGAAGAGAAGAGAAGAGAAGAGAGAGAAGAGAAGAGAAGAGAGAGAAAGAATGAGAATCACAGTGGGGCAGTGAAGTAAGTAGTCTTATAATAGCTTGCTTTCAATTGCAGTGTTGAGTCCAAATAAATAAGAAGAAAAAAGTGAGAATGGAACAAAAGGCTGGAAAGCAGTGTACTGAAATATTAATGACTTTATTAAAGTGGTGGGGTTGTGTGTAATTTTCCCCCTTATTTCTATTTCATAAGGTTTTTTTGTAATGCATAGTACTTTTGTAAAATATTATTTTAAGTGCTTGCTTTAGCAGTACATATACTAAAATTGGAACCATACAGAGAAGATTAGCATGGCCCCTGCACAAAGATGACATGAAATTCACAAACCATTCCATATCAAAAGTATACACATAGATATTGTATTTGTCCTCTGTGATATAAAAACTTGAACTCTGTAAAGCTCATTGATCAATGAAACACTGTCATGTGTACTTTAGCAATGGTACTCCTGGCAATATAAGTGTTATTAGGAATAGGAATATCTGTCATTTCTTTTTAAAAATTTGGGGATTACTCCCAGAGTCCTTTTTTTTTTTTTTTACACGTTTGAAAAGAAAATCTAAAACCTCATACTCCTTTTTTTCCCTTCCTTCTCCTTTGCTTTCTCAACTAAAGTTAGAATGATACTAACAGTAACTGTCTCTGTTGATGTGATAAGATAATTAGGAACTTTTATTTTCTTTATATGTTTTCTGTATTTGAAAGGTTTTAAAAACACATTTAACATTTTTTGTTATTGTTGTTAGCCTCCTTACCCGAGGATATTTTTTCCATTGATTTTTAGAGATAATGGAGGGAGTGAGGAGAGAGGAAAAGAGAGAGGGAGAGAGAGAGAAAGAGAGAGAGAGAAACATTGATGTGAGAGAGATACATTGACTGGTTGCCTCCCACATGTGTTCCGACTGGGCCCTGGATAGCACCTGCAACCCAGGTACGTGCCCTTGACCAGGAATCAAACCTGCCATCCTTCAGTGTGAGGGCGGTTACTCTATTCACTTAGCCACACCAGCCAGGGGAACACATTTCACATTTTAAATCTGAAAAATAATATTTATACCTTAGTGTCTTATCTTATTCAAGTTCTAAAGCTTCTTTAATATTTTGAAATTTAGAATCGTATTGTCTGTCTATCGAAAATCAAAAGTCATTGCCTGGCCAGCATGACTCAGTGGTTGAGTATCGACCTATGAACCAGGAGGTCACAATTGCATTCCCTGTGGGTTTTGGGCTCAATTCCCAGTAGGGAACATGACTCTGTCTCATCATTGATGTTTCTATCTCGCCCTCTCCCTTCCTTTCTGAAATAAATTTAAAAATGTTTTTTAAAGAGTCACCCAAATATTAAATACAGTGGTATTTTTGCCAAAATTTTTATATGTACAAGCCAGGTTTTTCCCCTTTCGTCAGGTGCAAAGTTTGACCTGTGTTTTTAAGGGAATCTGAAGAGAAACTAAACGATGAATTTTTTAGGTGAACGTTTGAAAAAGCACTGGGGTTGCCAGAATCCTCCCTGCTTACCCAAATGCCGCATCTGCCTCTGCACACAACGCATGACTGGCTGCCACGGGCATGTGACGCACATGTGACGGGATGAGCCACTCCGTCTTCTCAAGCAGTGCCCTGGGGAGTTGTCCTCCAGCACCACCCTCCTGAAAGCAGAAAATTCAAAGGGAGGGAGGGAGGGAGGGAGAGGGGTCTTTCTAAAGCACAAAAACTTTTTTGATGTTCTAAAATGAAAAGAAGTAAAGAGCAAGGAGTGCTGGATGCTGGAATGTGACATTTGAAAGCTGTTAGGAAAATGTCAGCCTAACAGGCTCCAGGCTTTGGTCCTCAAGAGGCAAAACAAGTTCCAGCCCAGGCTGACAGAGACTCTGTGTTCTGAGTGTTCATCGCTGAGACAGGGGATTCATTGCGCTATCCTGACAGCATCTCCTCCCTTTCAGGGCTGTTGTGGGGAACGGTCCCCAGGCTCTATCAGATTCCATTTTAGGACTTTAAACCCCCCCTTAGCACTGTAGAAGATGTTGCAATGGATACACAGTCTGTACTCGATCTGCTCCAGCTTGAGGAATTCATGGGAGCTGGGGAAATACCTTGCCCACAGGAAAAGTTGTATAAAAGAAGCAAGGCCAGGTACAATTAAGTGTCTGATGAGTAGAAACAGACCATAAGACTCAAAGGAATTCAGAGTAGGCGGGAGCTCTGCCTGGGCGGGAGAAGCACAGGAGAGCAGGAGAGGATGAGACATACCCTGGACCTGGGAGATTTTCAGTGATGGGGAGAGTAGGTAAGTAATGGGGGCAGGGCTAATAGTGAAAAATGTCACCAGCCTGCCTGGCAGTGGAAGTGACCAATCTGAATGCACACCAATCCAAATGCTAGGGAATCGTCCTGGAAGCTCATAGCTGAACCTGGAGTTACTCCTGGGTTGTTAGGTTGTGGGAATATCAAGGAGGCCTGGGGGAAGGACAAGCCTCAGGGGATGGCCTGGGTGGTGAAGCACTCAGGGTGCTGGGGGCAGTTCTATCCAGTTCTATCCCCAACTATGATGCCACCACACCAGTGAGTACTTGCTGAAAATCAGCCTTGAATGAGGACAATGGTATAACAAGAACATTTAAATCATGCTTTCCCATATGGGATTTCATTCAACCTACCTGTCAGTCTACCTACCTACCTACCTAACTGTCTAACAGGCCACCTATCTCTGTCTGTTTCTCTGTGCATGTATTTGTCTGTCTGTCTGTCTGTTCATGAGAGAATAAAAACACAGTAAAGGTACAAAAGTGAGAATGAAAGCGGCCTTCCTTCATCTTTCATTCAGTTATTTAGTTATTCCTCTAACAAACTCAGTGTCCCTGGGTATTGGACACCCAGTTGGGCACTGAATTGAAGAGCCTGCCCAGGGTTGAAATTGTCACAAGGGAATTGGGTATCACGCAACAAGCCCTGATGTCTATCCAGGTCCGAAACTGAAAATGACAACAGAAGGAAGCAAGAGAACCACAATCTGAGTATGAATCTATTGCAGGTGTTGGAGGAGGTAGGTCCAACAGGGAGAAACCCAGACTCAGTATTGAGTCAGAAACTGGTGGGTTCACACAGACATTGCAAACAGCATTAAAAGAAGCAAGTCAGGCCTGAGTCACTCACATTCAGCATTAGTAACAAATCATCATATCATCATTTAGATTTCTGTGGCAAGTTAAAATTTGCAAAGCATTTTCAAATGTCTTATACTAGTTGAGCCTTCCTAATTAAAAGCTGGTAAAGAAAATAGAGCAAATACTGGCATTTTATAGATAAGGAAATGGGTTAGAGAAGTTAAGAAACTTCTTGACTAACTTACTCTACATCTTTTTAAGTAGCATAACTAGTTTGATAGCTTAGAGAAATGTCATAGGCACAGACTATCTTGATTTTTATCACAGCACATCACAAAGGGTTGCATTTATATACATGTGAATAAGTTAATATGGTTGGGAAAAGAGGTTGGACTGACAAAGCAACTCTTAAAAAATTCTCTCATTTCTGTGTACCTCTCTCTTACTGGTGACTGGTATGAAGACATAGTAGATTAGCTTATGCTATATGAAGATGAATACAGCAGGGAGAATATTCATTTACATATATGAGAGTTTTCTCATTTAAAATGCCAGGTTCAGTCTCTAGGTCAAGATCAAGAAGGTAGAAAATAAAGTCTTGCTTTTTATTTACCTACTTTAGGTGGAAGAACCTTGGTTTGTTAGGAGTTAATGGGAAAAGGGAGCTTGATATAAAGTAATATGAGTGATATCCTACTCATGAACTACAAATGTGCCACAATTACAAATGTAGGTCAAACTGAAATCTAATCGCTAAATAGCTAAGAAGAACTTTAGCACCACTGATAGTAGGATACTGTTCAGAACTGGAAACAAATAGTCTTGTTATGCCTACTATGTCTAGAACAGCCTGTTATGTGGAGTATTTTGTTCTATTCTGAGCCCTACTTGCTAATTGGGACATTGTTAGATGGGAATAGATCTGGGGGAGGCACCCAAGATGGTGATGGGGTTGGAAACCACCATAGACTAGGAATACCTAAAGGAGCTGGGTGTATTTCACCTACAGAAGTGTTAAGCCAAGACGTGAAAGCCAAGTTCAGTGCGTACACTTACACTGAAGTAGAGTTTTGTCCAAGAACTGGAAAGAGCTCACTAACAACTAGAGCTATTCATCAAAGGTTAATCTCCTGGTTGCTGGATATACAGGGTGGGCAAAAGTAGATTAAATTACCAGCCATTGTTACCTAAAAGATAAATCATAAGTAAGGGTATCAAATAATAACAACAATAATAAAGACAATGCAAATATATAATACAATAATTAATAAGTAATAGTCTATAATAATAAAAGTGTAATATGGAAATCAACCGGACAACACGCTATGACACACACTGGCAGCAGGACACCCAAGGCGGGTGTGATGCCATTGGTCGGGGGCCCCCCGCCATTGCCCCACGATCACCCTGCAGAGGGAGGCCCAGGCCACCCAGCTGGTGGTGCTGCAGTGGGTGGGCAGGGCCTCGCTCCGCAGGGCGATCAATCTGGAGGCCCCATGATCGATTGCCCCACAGAGGGAGGCCCAGATCACTGGCCAGTGACGCTGTGGTGGGTGTGCAGGGCTGGCCAGCGATCACCCTGCAGAGGGCCCAGGTCGCCAAGTGATCACACCCCATGCCTGTCTCGCACAGAGAGAGGCGACGGGTGGCTAGGCTCGAGGGGGTGGGGGGGGGGAGAGCAGCGCCGCACAGATGGCAAGCAGTGGCAGCAATGGGGGCGAGGCCAGCTGCCAGCAGCCAGGGGAAGGAAAGCCCGGATAGGCCCTGATCTCCAGCCAGGCCTAGGACCCTACCCGAGGGATCCCAGATTGTGAGAAGGCACAGGCCAGGCTGAGGGACACACCCCTTTCCCCCATGCATGAACTTCATGCACCGGGCCTCTAGTACAAGAATAAACTCTGTGTTTCTCGTACTCACAACTGTAAACCTAGTTTTGCCCACCCCTGTATTCATATAGCTTGGAATTGCCATTTTTCAGGCTACTCTAGAAGGTATTCTTCCATTAGGAGGTGAGCCTTTAAGGTCTCCTTCTGATCCTAAGATTCTATGATTTTGCAAACTAGTCACTTTAGTTCTTTTGAGGATGGGTTGAGGATGGAACGAAATGACTCTTGAGTTCCCTTCCAGCTCAGCCCCGCTAGCAGTACCTAGGTTCTAAGGTGCAGCCTCACTCATGTTTCACATCAATACCAGACAGGAATCTTTCATCTTCAACTTGGCTCCCAATATCTTATCCTCAACTAAACTTTCCTCTACCAACTAACTTATTTTATTTAATACTCTCAAGGTCCATCCATGTTGTCATGAATGGCAATATTTCATCTTTTTTATGGCTAATAATTATTCCATTGTAAGGGGGGGGACTTAATTGTCTTTTTAATCATGTAAAACTAAGATTCTAATCTGCAATGGAAAGGTTGAGACCATTCATTTATTTATTCATTCACTGAACAAATATTTATTGAGCACCTGCTACATTCACACAAGGCACTGTACATAAAAGGCACTGATTATATAAAATGGTTGTGTTTACTGTGAGTAGAATTGTAGCCCTGAGAGGGGGTTTCCTTGCTGTCATGGTCAATGGATTCTTGTCTGTAGGTGTCTCATGGCAGCAAGATAGGGATGAGGGGAGATGTCCTTCCTATGAGGTCAGGGTAGGAGAAGTTTTGGAGGACCCAGTTTTATATTCTTCTTTTCTGCATTGCTATTTCTTCGTGTTATTCCCATATCTCCTTAGTAAAACTGGGTTAAATGTGAGAGTCTGTTCTCTGTTGTGAGGAATTATAAGATCCACTGCCACTGGGGCCCCAGGTGGTTACCTGAAGTAAGCATTCCTTAGGAATTTCCAGAAATCCTTGAGGAGGAGAGATCGAGGTTAGCTTTCTTATGGGCGTGTGAGGAGATGCGGCTCAGTTATTTGGATATTGATTATAAATGCAAACCTTTGAAGGCTGACACCTCTGTTACACATTTGTCTTTGTGGGGGGCTTGAATGGTCCTCACAAAGAGACTGGGCACACTCCCATGATACCAAATCGCTGGGCACCGGGGATTCATCTAGAGCAGTTTCCTCTCCAGAGCATGAATAATGTAAAAAATGCAGGTTACTTCCTATGATGGGATAAAAATATCCTGAACCAGCCGACTGAAACGGATTACAGATTGCCAATCCGAGGTTATTTCTGTTGATTCCTGTCTTTTCCTTCTCTACCTAGCATCCATTCTTCTCCCAAGCTCCAACCCAGTTATCCAAGAAGAAATGAACACATAGGGATATCTGCTATGCTACACTAGGCTGTGCTGCATAAATTATTTCACTTAACCCCTTACAACAATTTGGTAAAATAGGTAGGGTTCTCCCCAGTTTTCTTAGGACAAATGGAAGCTGAGAGTCCTATGTCCAAAGTAATACAGCCAGTTAGTAGGTAAAGTCCTGGGTTCCTAATACTTTACACAAATCTCAAAGAAAAATGTATTTTAGAGTTAGTCTAAGCAAAACATAAGTAATCATAAATTATTGCCTATCAGTGGACACTGCCTTCCGATTGTAACTGAAACCAGAGCGCCAGGGGGCTCAGGTGTAGATACTTCCTCTCTACCTAGAAAACTGCCACACACAAAAAGGAAGTGGTGAAAGGCAGTTGCAGGCAGATCATGGCAAAATCGACCAACTTTCTCAAGTGGTAGGAGTAAAGACGTCATATATATCTGTCCTGAGGAAACAAACTATTGTCTAGACTCTAGAGGTTAGCAGAAACCTGTGGTTTCAAAACCAAGTTGTTTTGCACATCTGGCCCAACAGTTTATACTTAAAAAATATATCCCCCACTCATACAAAATCATCCTATATAAAAAAAGCCTAATATGCAAATTGTCCCTCAACTGGGAGTTCGACTGCTTGCTATGACATACGCTGACCAACAGGGGGCAGCATGGACCATGGTGGGCGTCGGCGACACGGCGCTGGCAACAGGCGGCAGTGGAGGTGCAGCCGGCCCTGATGGGCTCCGACGAGAGTGGGACCACAGCAGGATGGTGGAGCAGGTGAGTGGGCAGCACCAGGCCAAAATGGTTGTGGGCAGGGGCCCAATCGCCCCACTGATCACCCAGAGATGGCAACGAGTGGTGGTGGCAGGGGGCAGTGCTCCTAGGCACTGAGGTGGTGGCATGTGGGTGTCGAGGGAAGGAGGAGGCAGGGAAGGGAGGAGGCAGGGAACCTGATTGGCCCTGATTGTGGGCCAGACCTAGGGACTGCATCTGTGCACTAATTTCGTGCACCAGGCCTCAAGTGTTTACATATAAAGGCATCTCTGTGGTCCACAGTTTGGCCTCTTATGAAGGACTGGACAAGTAGGCCCTTGTAGACCAGTAACAGTTTGGGGATTGGCTCAAATGCATGGATAACACTTTGAGAAGCACTGATACTACTGGTACTTCCCTTTTTGATACAACAGTCTTACTGTGGGTTACTTCTAAGATAAACCTAAGCATTTGATCCTCTACCTATCAATTCATTGCAAATGATTTCTTTCCTCTTTCTCTTCTTGTCTTTTTTTTTTGTAGTTCAAACAATCTGCAGGCCTGCTTAAATTACCACAGTCTTTAATTACAACAGACTTTCTGAAGGAAATAAAAGAGATTGAAGGTCTAGATTTTTATGTTCTTTCCAATGATTGCTGTGTAACTCTGAGGAAGGCTAATTTTTATCCTTTCAGAGATGAAAGTTGCCTCTGACAGCACTAGGGTAGAACCTCAATATTTGCATGTTTCTTCTGATTTTCCCCTTTCCTGGTCCTGTACCCACATTTTTAGAGAAAACACACAGCAGTGGGAAAGGTAGAGAGAACACTTAAGCAGAGCTACCAACTCATGGTAAGCATCTACATTGGTCTCTCTGCAGTCTTCTTGTAGAATTTAAAAGCCATATCAGACACCACCATACCACCCTCTGGACCTTCCCTTTGTCTTCCCTGTTTTGTGGTAACATAATTTTCTATCACAGAGTGATGATACTATTGCAACCTTAAAGGATGCTGTGCTGAATTGTCAGAAACAGTTTGGGGGAAGAGTGTTATTTCTCTTTTGCTTCCTCTCCCCTAAAGGTCTCTCTGTGCACCTCAAACTCACTCTTCACCCCAATCTTCTTTTGAAGGGAAATTAGCCAATGGGAGCGTGAGCCCCCGCTTGACCTCAGTGGCTCACCAGAACCAGAGCCAGGCCCGCCCTCAGTCAAGTTCCGTAAGGATCTTCCACGGGTGCTGAAGCCCCACTTGCACCTGGATCCCCCTTAAGATTTCCCTTGGGAAAAAAAAAATAGGGGAAGTTGAGCAGAGAACAGAAACTACAGAGTCTTCCATCTTCAACTGTTCCTACTGTTCTGATGAGCTGCCTGGGGCTAGAAAGGGAGAAATCTAAGATTATGGCTTTTAAGGCTTTGGGAAGGGATCTTTGGGGATCTCCCAGGAGATCTGAAAGAAGATCTGTAGAAAGCCCTGCAGTTACTAGGAAAGTGCAGATATCAGTGCCTGGCAGACAGTAGGTGCTCAATATGTACATTAAATAATTGAATGTTGGATGAATAAGAGGGCAAAAGGGCAGACGCAGGAGAGATGAGGGTGAAGCAGGGCTGTGTACAAATGACATTCACCTTCCTTTCTTCCTGGGATCTTTTTTAGGGTTGCTTTTGCTTTTGTTTCCATTTGTTCCAGGAGGATCCCCAGACACCACCTCCAAGGTGATGGTTTCATGATCATTTCGCCCTTCCAACCTTAGTGATGGCTAGATTCGGAGTTCTATACCTCCTAGGAGGCTCAAGATAGCAAGCCAGGAGAGTAAGAGAGAGAAAGAGAGAAGGAAAGGGCACGCAGAGAAGTCTGCATTCTTTTCCTTCTATTTTCAGTTGCTGGTGGTTATGGGCAAGTTACTTCCTTCACCCCTTTGTTTTCCGTAACTGTGAATTATAGGTAATATCACTGAGGCACCCCGAGGCTAAATCGATTGATGGTCCCCGTGAACAGGAAAACCAAAATGAAATTGTGAAGTGGGCAAAGTTATCTTTAGGAACTCCCTTCTATTTTAGAACCACTTTAGGTTCCCCAGTGCTCTAATTTCTTCATCCACATCTGCTCTCAAGAAACATTTGATATTCTCAGATAATCTCAGTTTAAAAGATAAACGAATGATGAGACGCAAAGAGTTAGCTCTCTCTTGCTGTGCTTCAATGCTAATATGAGAGCACAGCCTCAAACCAAAGGAATGATAACACCACTAATAAAGCCAGCGCTTACACGGCTCTTTCTATATGCCAGGCACTGTTCCAAGCACTGACCGGTCTCGGCAACACTGAGGTAGAAACCATTTTATCGGTGAGAAAACTGAGACACCGAGAGGCTAAGTGACTTGTGCAAGGTCACACAGCCAATTAATAATAGGTCAAGAAACACCCTGGAACTGTGGCTCTAGAATCCATTCTTGGAACTACCCTGGGAATGAAAGCATAAGGGTGGAAATTTAAGAAGAGCAGTACATCTTGTGGGAAGACTCTCAGCAAAATTCAGATCCATTTTGCAAGTCACTGTGGCATGTGCTCTGCAAGGAATTGACCTCAGGCAACTTAGTCCTTTTCAGTTTCATCTTCCTCATACATAAATTAAGGAGAAATGACTCAAGTACAAGATTATTTCTTATAGCAATGTTGTGTAATAGCAAATGACTGGAAACAACCTAAATGTCTATTGATAGGAGACTGACTAAAATATGATTGCACCTCCATAAAATGGAATATAATGCAGCCACGAAAAGGAGTAAGGTAAATCTCTATATACTACTCGAAAGTGATTTCTAGAATATATTATTACAGAAAAAAACTACAGTGCTTCCCTGGGTACATAGTATACATATTGGAGTAAATAATGGTGATGGGAATATAAAATATATTCCTTTAGGCTTGTATGTGCGTGCATACAGGAAACCTATGGAATTCGTTGCTTCAGGAGCACTGAGTGGATGGGGAACAGAGAAAGGAGGAAGTGAGCCCTATACTAGTTAGGGTCCCAGCAGGAAATACATGGCACGCTCAAAAGGTGTAATGGAAAGGAGTTTAATGAAAGAATGGCTTACAAAGGTGTGGATAGGGCTCAGGTGCCCAACAAAGGACGGTGATGTGCCTGCCTTTGGGCTAGCTGCGCTGGGGAATAATTACAGGCCTAGGCCCTGCGGGACAAGGTAAATGGTTACCTGAACTCAGAGAGAGAGCTCTAGGTATAGAAGGGGCCACTGAACAGAAGCCATAGCCTTCTCTAGATGAGCCCACAGCCAGCAGGGAAGGAGCTGGGGAAATAAATGCCCTGACCACCCCTTCCCCTCCTGTCCCTAGGTCTCTTGCCAGTGCTGCTCCATGAGAGAACCCTGCCAGGAGCCCAAGTTTGAGGGCACTGTCAATGCAGCCTTTGAGATGAGCCTCTCAGAGTACAAGGGGATCTGGAGGGCAGACAGGGAGTATCTACTGAAGAGACTGTAATACCCTTTTTACCTTGTAGATTATAACTATAAGCATAGATAACTTATTTGAAAAGTAGTCAATTTTGTACACGCAATAAAAGAAATTTACAAATGAAACATAAAGGGGGGGGAGGGGGCGGGGAGTTAAAGCAAACAGGTTTCTAAGTCTCTCCCCGTTTCCAAATTCTACTTATTTCTTTGAAGCCTGATTTTCACCAAATCGCATCCATAGCTCCACCTAGTGGCAGAGCGGTGCCTCACTGAGGTCAGAGCACAGTCTCACTCCAGGGGAATCCTGGGACTTTCACTCTCTCTTCATCAAAGTGACTGGAAATTTAGTTAAATTCAACTTTGAACTAAGTAGTTATGATTGTTCCCCATATTGCAAACTGGTAAATAAACTTAGAGGTAAACAGCATGTGATCCAAGACTGTAAATCATCCACGCGTCCTTAATGCAGTGATTCTCAACCCTCCCTGCAAAATACTGTCCCCTGGGGGGTTTCAGGAAGCTCCTACAGGAGAGCCTCATTTAATGGGTCTGAGATGGGACTCAGGCATTATTTACTTATTTATTTACTTACTTACTTATTTACTTACTTTTTATTTATTTATTTATTTATTTATTTATTTATTTATTTATTTATTTATGGTGTGTCTCCCCCCAGACCCCCCACCCCTCAGTCCCGCCCCATGGTTGTAATGCACAGTCAGGGCTGAGTGTCCCGGCTTTCAAGATTCCTTGCTGCCAACTAGGTGTGTTTCCTCACTACTCCTATGTGCTCCCCCCACCCTCCTCGCTTAAGACAAACTAGGTAAGACATTTTCCCACCCTCTGTGTCTTGCCCTTGGCCTCCATCTCAGCTGCGAGTTCTATTCCAGACACCGCTTAAAAGCTGCCTCCTCCAAGAATCCCCCGCCCCTCACTGCCACACAGACGTTTCTTCTTCCATGGAACCCCTGAAGAGTCTCAAAAATAACTTTCATGATCTCTTTTCTTAATTGAAAGTTAATGCAATGCTAGGGTATTTTTTTTAATATCAAATTGACAACAGTCAAAATGTCTGCTCTTTCTGTGAGGAAAATGAGCACTCGCTGTATGATGAGAGTGTAACTTGGTGTAACAGCTTTAAGAACAGTCTGGCAATATGTGTCAAAATGCATTCTGTTTGACCCAGCTGTTCTACTCCTAGGAATTTGTCCTACCCACATAATCACACATATGGACAAAAATGCCTGTAAAAGATATACCCGTTGCAGTATTGTTCATAATATCAAAAGATAGGAAATAACTGAAATGTCTCATTACCAGAGGACTAGTTTAATAAACTATGGTACATCTATAAAATGGAATGCTGGCAAATAAAAAAAAAAAAATACAGTATATCTACAGATGCTGATATAGAACAATTCTAAGATATACTGGTAATAGAAAAAAGATCCAATACAATGTTATAGAATGCTCTCATGTTTTTTTAATAAAAGAATAAATATGTATTAATTTATGTTTGCAAATGCATTCACTGTTTTTGAAAGGATACACAAGCAACTGTTTACAACCGACTCTACAAAAGCAAACTACAAGTGATAGGATCTGGGGTGGCAAAAATAGCAAAGATAAATTTGTAAAATTCCCCATATATTTGAAAATATTGAAACCTACATATGTTTTATAATTAATGTGTCAAAGAAGAAATGATAGTGAAAAATTTTACATACTAAAAACTTAATGATAATAAGAAATACTACCTCACTTAAATGGTCTGAGATGAGATTCAGACCAATAGGATAGTTAAAATGATTCTTTAAGGGAAACTTGTTCATTTAAATGCTTATTTTAGACAAGAAAAAAGGTTGAAAATTAGTGTGCTATGTGTTCAGTTTAAGAAATTAGGGAAAGAACAATAGGAAAAAAACAAGTATAAAAAAGTAGATAATAAAGATAAACACAGAAGTTCATGAAAAAGTAAAGATACAAAAGAGAGAATGCATAAAATTAAAAGTTCTGTTTTATAAATACAGAAATATCTGCAGAGATTGAGCAAAAGAGAGAAAGCACAAATATGCAACATTAGAAGTGAAGGAACATAATAAAAGATAAGGCAAAGTATTTTTAAATGTATCAATTTAGGTCAATCATTTGAACACTTAAATGAAATGGACAAATTCCTTGAAAAGTGTAACTTATTAGAACTTACTCAAAAATAGAGAACCTGAATTGTCCTACAACTACTAAAGAAATGTCATCAAAGTCTTCCCACAAAGAAAATACTAAGCTCAGGTATTTTTACACACTTTTAAGGAAGCGATCAACCCAATCTTTAAAACTATCTCAGAAAGAAAAAAAAAATGAGACTATGATGCAATTCATCCTATATAACCTTTATATCAAAACAAAGCAAGGACAGTACAATAAAGAAATATTATGGCCAATCTCAATTTTAAAAACAGCTATAAAATTCAAATGAAATGCCAATAAAACAAACCCCAGGAGTTTACTTTTAAAAGATAATAGGTCATAAACAAGTTGGATTTATCCAGAAATGCAAGGGTAGTTAAACACTAAAAAATATATAAATGTAATTGACTACATTACAGATTAAAGGGGGGAAAAAACATGATCTTCTCAGAAGATGCTGCAAACCATACTCCGAGAAAGAGAGAGAGAGAGAGAGAGAGAGAGAGAGAGAGAGAGAGAGAGAGAGAGAGAGAGAGGGAAGCAGACCCTTAAATATCAGGAACAAGATAAAGACCCCTTTTACTTCTACTAACTATTATACTAACTATTATGCAGGATTTCCTAACAAGTGCTGTAAGACAAGAAGTAACAGACAACAAAGTGGGGAAAAGAGGTAAAAAGTAAAAGTATTGAAATAGTAAAATGGGTAATGGCATGAATAGCCATTTTGCAGAAGAGAAAATATGAAGACTAGAAATAAATTCTCCATTTTCATTAGCATTATATAAATATTAATTTTAATTATAATATGAAACCATATTATACTCTTCAGATGGGCTAAAATTAAGAAGTATTGCTATAGTAAGTAATTGCAAAGACTTGGATCAAGGAGGACTCTTAAGAAGTTAAATGCTGGTGTGAGTTAAATTGGCACAATCACTCTGAAATGAATTTGACATTATCTTACAAAGTTGAATATGTGGATACCCTATAATGCAGCAATCTGTACTCTTAGGTATACATTGTAGAGGAATTCTTGCATAAGTGCACCAGAAAATACAAACATGGACATTCACAGTGGCATTTTTGTAATAGTAAAAACTGAAACCCTAAAAATCCAACCCAAATGTGTCAATCAGGGTTTGTTTAGAGAAGCAGAACCACTGTGAAAAACAAACACAATAGGGATTTATTGAGGGATTTGGCTGTATGCAGCTATGGGGGCTGGTTATACTGTCTGTGGGAGGCTGGTGTTCTTCTGTCTAGTGCTGGAGTTCAAGCCCCCAGGACAGGCAGTCAGGATGTGACGTCAGGGAAGCAAGGACACACTAGAACCCACAAGGATGGGCTGGAATCTGCATGAGTCTCTCAGCACTTCTAAACTTTGGTGCCATTCATGGAGTGAAACTTAAACACATCTGACCCAAGAGCTGGAAAGGCTGAAGCAGAAGATTGCAAGGAGGTGGAGGAACTGTGGGACTGCACAGACTGCCTCAGTATAAGGAAATATGCCATTCCCTCACTTCCACCTTCTGCATTGGGAGCACAATGCCTGCTGCCTTTTCACTCGAGAAGTCTAAGAGGCCTAGAGCAGTGAAGTGATCTGTAACCTAGGAGTCATTTTAAAGAAAGATACTTATGCATCTGACACTCTTCTCAAGAGAGTCCATGTTGTTATTTTGGATCTGGGTACATGTTATTCCACCTCTCCAAGGGACATTCCTGACCTATGTACTTGTGACTATTGCCTTTGATGATGTCTCATAAGTAGGCTTAGGTAGCTTTGCAATAACAGATCAACTTGTACTTTTATTATCTAAAGGATAATAGATGTGATTTTTGGACTGATTTCCTCCTGAATCAGCTTATATAATAAAGAGGTAATATGCAAATTAACTTCCAGGCCATAATGCCGTCACAAGATGGCAGCATGCATAGCAGGAACGGGGCCAGCTGCTCTGTGCATCTACTGCTGGAGTTCCCTCAGCCCTGCTCGGGGATGGGTCCCGGCTGCTGCTCCGCACAGCTTCCACCAGGGTGACCAGGCTGGCAGGGGAGCAGTTAGGTGGCGATCAGGCTGGCAGGCAGAAGTGGTTAGGGGCAATCAGGCAGGCAGGCCGGCGAGCTGTTAGGAGCCAGCAGTCCCAGATTGTGGGAGGGATGTCCCAGATTGTAGAGGGTGCAGGCTGGGCTGAGGGACACCACCCCCACCCCCTGCACGAATTTCATGCACCGGGCCTCTAGTTATAATATAATCTTATGTAAATTTGGGCATTGTATCCAAATTTTCATTTTATCTAAATGCGAACTGCTTGCTTTGAGCTAAGACCAAGCTCTCAATCTCTAGCCAAATCTAGTATGAAATTATCCATGCTTACTCTATGCCTACTAAGGTAGGGGGAGAAACCACTCTTCAGCAGAACAGAATAAGTAAGTTCCTAACCTTTATTTCTCTATTTTTGGCTACCCAGCCAGGATGAATTTTAAATCCATTACCAAAACAAAGTATTAGTATTAAAATTATTTAAGGGAGAGAATAATAAGTCTTTGTTAATGGATTTATTTTGAGAAATAACAAAGTTCCAGTACTGGGAAAGAGTTTGGCTAATTTCCTCCAGAATATGATAGTAACATGTAACTAGAAGTGACTTTTTCTCCCTCTGTATCTAAAAACCTTGGGCCAAGAGTAATTAATTAGAGCTTAATGCAATTTTGTATTTGATGTTTTGCTGTGGTGTTAGATTTTGAAAAACAAATACTTTAGTTTAAATCAGTTCAGTGAGTGAAAAATCTAGTTTTATAAAATAGCAAATTGAAAGGCAGTGATTTAAATTTGCAATTTTTTCCCCTGCAAAACAGTTTGTCATAAAAATGTTTAAATGGTGACTTCCAATATTGACTTTAAAATATGACTCAGACCAATTTTCAGAAATGTATTTTTTACAAAGTGAGAAGTATTGGCACTTCTTTCATTTCAATTCTTTTTTTGCTACTTTACTTTTACTCTATTTTTAAAGATAGTTTACAACAAAATTCTCCACCACCCACATTTTTATAAACATTGTGCTTATTGGGTTATGCTCTGATATGGTTATCATTCAGAGATGCTTTTTTGTTCTGTTTTATTTATTTACTTATTTATTTTTTCCTTTTTATTGAATTTATTGGAGTGGCATTGTTTAATAAAATTATATAGGTTTTAGGTGTACAATTCTATATCATCTGTATGTTGTAATGTGTGTTCACCATCCCAAGTCAAGTTTTCTTTCATCACCATTTATTCCCCCTATACCTTCTTCTACCTCCCCCACCCTCTTTCCTTATGGTAATCACCATACTGTTGTCTGTATCTGTGAGTTTTTTGTGTGTCTTATTTTGTTTTGCGTTTGCATAATTTCTTCACCTTTTTCAGCCAGCCCTGCAACCCCTGCCCCTTCAGACAGCTGTTCTCTATATGAGTCTATCTTGTTTATTTTGTTCTTTAGATTCCATCTATGAGTGAAATCATATGGTACTTGTCTTTCTCTGACTGGCTTATTTCACTTAGCATAATCCTCTCCAGGTCCATCCATGCTGTCCCAAATAGTAAGACTTCCTTCTCTTTTACAGCTGAGTAGTATTCCATTGTGTAAATATCCCACAGCTTTTTTTTTTTAATCCACTCATCTACTGATGGATACTTGAGCTGCTTCCAAATCCTGGCTACTGTAAATAATGCTGCAATGAACAGAGGGGTACATATATTCTTTCTAATTAGTGTTTTTGGGTTTCTTCAGATATATTCCCAGGACTGGAATCAAATCACTGGGTCATAAGGCATTTCCATTCTTAATCTGTTGAAGTGACTTAAAAGAAAGAGAGGCCCGGCCGACATGGCTCAGTGGTTGAGTGTCCACCTATGAACCAGAAGGTCACAGTTCGATGCCCAGTCAGGGCATATGCCCAAGTTGTGAGCTGGATCCCCAGTGGGGGACGTACAGGAAGCAGTCTATCGATGACTCTCTCTCATTGATGTTTCTGTCTCTCCATCCCTCTCCCTTCCTCTCTGAAATCAATAAAAAAATATTTTTAAAATATTACCTATTTTTTAAAAAAGATAGGTAAATTTCCTCCTGAAAGTGATAATTAAAACTACCAATTAGCTGAACACAAGACAGTTTCACATAGAGACAGTAATAATCTGCTTTGACTTCCTATACTCTTTTGGGTTTAGACTTGAGGGTTTCAGGTGTCTAGATATGTGTTGCTGGGCTGTGGGTACCTGCCACAAATTGGGTTCTCAGGGAAGCTGATTCTGAGGCAGAGATTAGGGAACAGGAGGTTTATTAGGAAGTCCTCTTAGGATCAAACCAGGCCTGGCTAAGGCCAACATTGAAAGAGAGCTGTGTCCTCCGCCCCAGCACAAGGGGGTGATGAATCAAGGGGGATATAAGACCCAGCTTTTCCTTTCTAATCTGTACCAATTCTGAAGGATGTGTGTTCATTTTAATTAAGGCCACATTTTTTAATCAAGGGTCTGTAAGTATTCGTAGCTAAACATTTTTTAAAATTTTGCAATTTGAATTATAATCTTCATTATCAGGAACTGATTTAGAAAAATAGCACATTGTACTGAAATAAACTACATATTTATTATCTTAGAGACCTGAAAAAATAGCATTTTCTGATTTCTGGAAAATAGTATCACCTTTCTCTAAGTTTCCTTTTGTTTGATGTCTTTATGTGGCTTCAAAGGGCTCCCCATGCCCTCTGCACCACTTCCCAAATCTGTTCTTGCTATTAATGTTTAGTAACAAAGAAAAACTTAAACGGGACCCACCCGGCTTTTATATCCTGTACGGCTGAACTGTAATGAAAGTTTGAGTCTTTCCAAAAGTCTGGTCTTTCACACCGTGGAGGAAAAACAGTTTGGGGAAAAAATGCTTTGAACATGTGAACCATGTAATTTCATCTGAACTACGGAATTCCAAAAATACTTGCTTATTGAAAGGGAAGTTACATTTTTGTGTTAGAACTTGCTGTGGAGAAGGATAAGCATTAGTTCTCCCCTCCCTTCCTTTTTCTCATAAACATAAGAATTAAACACTGTCTGAGTAGCTGGGTAGGAAAGTAGTGTGGAGAAGGTAAGCTGGACCCTGAGGTGAGCTTGCCCTAGAACCTACTTTTGTTGGAGATGTATCTACTCTGCTATTGAGCCCCACTCAGCTGGAGACAGTTCCCTCCCCCTGAGAATAATTCAGGGGTCTGGCCATGTCTTTAAGACTAGCTGGACAGAGTCCCAGAGATTTCATCAGTTCTGCTCACTGGTGCCAGCGCACACACCGTACCAGTGGCAAGACTGGAACTTTTGGGTCTCTGCTGGGCAGCCTGGTCAAACAGTACATTTTTTTTCCCTTTTTTTAGTTAATCCTCACCCAGGATATTTTTCCATTATTTATTTTTTTATGTTGTAGAGAGTAGAAGGGAGGGGGAAAAACAGAGAGAGAAACATCGATGCAAGAAAGACACATAGATTGGTTGCCTCCTGCACACACCCTGACCAGGGCCGGGATGGAGCCTGCATCCGAGGTAGGTACCCTTGACTGAAGCGAACCTGGGACCCTTCAGTCTGTGGGCCAACGCTCTATCCACGGAAGCCAAATGGCTAGGGCAAGCAGAATGTTTTAAGGTTCTGTTTGGTTTTAGGTCTCTGTAAGGTCATCAGGTATTAGTAATAATATCAATAACTTGAATTTGAAGGAATGTGTACTATGTGCCAGTTGCAAACAATACTGGATACTTTTACATGAATTACATTATTCAATCCCCACAACAATCCTTTGTGGAAATTGAAGCTTGGAGAAGAACCCAGATTTTGAAAACAATCAGTCTGACTCCAGAACCTTTCTTCACCCCTATTCTGTGAGCCCTGGCTTTTGATAATGGGTCTTAGTGTTCCAGATTGAAATCTCAGACACCCATGGAGCAGGTGCCGTTGGGGCCCTGCCCATGTCTCCTTGGGGCTTTACCAGCAGCCAGCAGCGGCAGCACCTTGCAATGGCGTTCTCTAGTGGCTAGAGGTCCAACTGTGAGTGTGGAGGCTGGGTGTGTGGAGACTTAATGCCTCCCAGAGCAGCCCTTAACTAATAATTGATTAGAGTTGGTGTACAGGGGTGGGCAAATGTAGGTTTACCATTGTAACGTGAATAAATAATACTATAATTAATAAATAATAATACAAAAATAAGCTGTTTCATGTTCTCAGGACTGAAAACCTACGTTTGCCCACCCCTGTATAAATCTCCAGTTCCCTCAATTCTCAGACAGAATAACTAAGAGACATGGGTTCTACACTGATTCCCAGCATTCCCCAGAGGGACTGAGCACCTGTTATCCATAGTGCCAACATGCTTGAAAACACTGCCTTTACTGGCCGTCCTCCCTCCCTTCTATTACATCCCTGAGGGCATTTCCTGAGGTCACCACCAAAATAAACTATTTGTTGGTGTATTCTTGTCTCAAGGTCGACTTCTTGGGGAACTAAAATGAAGACAAAGATTAAAGGAAAGATGGGTCTTTAAAGGAGGAGCACCCAGGTGGAGGAGGTGCTACGCTGCTGGAAGGGAGAGCCTGGGGTTGCATCTATGGGACGCAGCCTCTCATAGATGGGCCCCTGTTCTCGAAGGTGAGGTGTCTTGGTGAGACAGGAGAGGAAGGTTTTGGAGGATAATTGAATTTTGACCCACTGAGTGTTTCTTTGACAGCTCGGTTGAGTGGAGCTTTTATCAGAAGTTCTCTTTTGCTCCATTCTTTATTTATGTTTGTCCAACATTTAATAAGAAATAAGACACCCCACCGTGGCTCAGTGGTTGAACGTCAACCTATGAACCAGTGGGGTCATAGTTCCATTCCTGGTCAGGGCACATGTTGACTTGATCCCCTGTAGGGGGCGTGCAGGAGGCAGCCGATTAATGATTCTCGTCATTGATGTTTCTATCTCTCCCTCTCCCTTCCTCTCTGAAATCAATAAAAATATATTAAAAAAAAAAAAAGAAACCAGGAAATACAACCATTAGTAATGAGTGCCAACATGTTCTCAATAGAGCACTGAGGAAGTAATAATCAGTAAATGAAAGACAAGTGCACAGTGTCTAATTCCGGAGGACTTATAACTTACCTCCATAGTCTGAACATAATAATGTATGTGCCGTGTAACTGAAACTGAATTGAGCTTGTTTGCCAAGTTTCTTACACTTAAAGGATAGTTTCTCAACTTGTGACTCCATGGTCTTTTTTTATTAACTGGACTTCCAGTGGTGACAAATGTATTTTCAGGGACTAAAATGGGCTTTGGGAAACTCTTGCTTTGTTTGATTGTGTATAGTTAGTTAGTGAGAAAGTAAGTTTGTGAGGTTAATGGCATCGTAAAGTATTAACACACTTGCATTCACACATTTTAATTCCTTGGCTGTCTTTGAATAAATATATTCAAATACGTACCTGCATTAAGTTTTGCCTGAAACTAGACATTTTAAAAATGTATTATATGGCCTGAATAAGTTTGTTTTAAAACTTTTGCTTGGGGGTATTGTTCTGAGTGCTTTCATGATTAACAAAGAAATGTCCTGTAGATAAGATGATAAAACCTTAAGTAGATGTTTCTTCTAGCCACAAGAGGGAACTGTATGAGCAGTAGTAGGATATTTCGAGATAATTTTCAGAGGATCGCAGCACACATTCTGCATTCCTTGAGTCTTGAAGCATCCCAGTGTGCTTGCCACATTTCAGTCAAACAGTATTTCCACCAGAGATCTGGTTGGGTTACAGAGCTGAATAATACCTTACTGCTTTTTAAAATTTTTGTATGCTTTATTGTTTCAAGTATTACACATGTCTCCTTTTTCCCCCCATCAACCCCTCCCTGGCCACTCTCACCCTCCAGTACATGCTCCCCCTGCCCGCCCCACCCCCCCGCCTCCCCCCCGGGGCCGTGTCCATTGGTAATGCTTATATACATACATACAAGTTCTTTGGCTGATCTCTTATCACCACCCCCCTCCCCTGCTTTCCCTCTCCGTACTGCTTTTTAATAGGTAAACTGATTTTTATCTGCTTGACCATGAAGAACACGGACTTAACAACAAAGTATACACAGGCAATGGACAACTTCCTTTTGTAATCCACACACCCCCTTATATAAACCCATCTGTTTGCTCCAGACTGGTCAAGGTAAAATCATGGAAGGACCTCTTACCATCCCTGTCAATTTTCTTGTCCTTTCTACAGAGGAATCCTAAGACAGCCTCTGGAAACAATGTGCTTGCTTGGGATTGGGGAAGGGTAGATTGAGGGGAGGAGTGGGGATACTATGTTCCATTCCTCAGGGTCCTGCAGAAGCTTTTCCTCTGATGGGAAGCAACAGGCAAGGCAGCACGGGGCAAGAACACAATCAAGTTCTCGAGATCTTGGAAGGAAAGTAACAGCCTGCAGTGCATCACATGGGTGTTTTTAGGGAGTGACTTGGGTAGGGAGAGATTCTTCATTTGGTGAATCACATATTGTATGAAGGATAATGTTAAAATACTATCCAATGTGCTTAGAGGTTAATTCCTTGATTCATTTATAACCTTCAACATCATACATGGGTGATATGTTTCTACTGCTTATTTTCAAGAATCTACATGACCTTGTCCATACATTGTTATTTTCATTTTTAAAAATATATTTTTATTTATTTATTTTAGAGAGGGAGAGGGGGAGAGAGATAGAAACATCAATGATGAGATAGAACCACTGATTGGCTGCCTCCCGTACCGCGCCCCCCCCCCCACCCCCACCCCACTGGGGATCAGCCCACAACTCGGCCAGGTGCCCTTGACTGGAATCAAACCCGGGACCCTTAAGTCCGAAGGCTAATGCTCTATCCACGAGCCAAACGAGTTAGAGCTATTATTTCATTTTTGCTTAAGACACAAAGAATGTTATTCTCCAGGTGAATGTGGAAATCTTGATTTCATTCATTAATTTTTCTGCATGAAAGTTTGGGTAAGAAAAAAGTTCTTAAGAATTAAGAAAAGGTAGTTAAGAAACCAGAAGTATTGTGTATATTTAGTTAGTGGGAAAGTAAGTTTATGAAAAGAGGCAGCATAGTGAAGTTTTTTAAGTGGTGAGGTTCTAGGTTCAAGTGTTGACCACCACTTCCTAACTCTGTAAACCCTGAGCCTCTCTAAGCCTCACTTTCTTCATTTGTAGAAATAGGGATAATAATAACTACCTCGTATGATTGTCTAGAGGGTAAATATTAAGTCAAGTGCTTAAAGTAGTAGCTAGCACATAGATGCTGATGATTTGTGTAACAGCACCAATCATCAGGAAGTTCTTAATGGCTAATCCAAAACATACTGCTAAGGGCATGGATTTACTCTGAGCTCTTGGTTTCCAGCATTAAAAAAAAAAAGAAAAAGAAAAATATGAAAAGATGAGTATTATCACCGTCTTCACTTTACAGATGAGGAACAGTTAGGAGTAGCTTTGAGGGCTAGTAGGGCCACATGAAGGTGATCTGCATGGACCAGAAAGCCCATCAGCATGGGCTCAATCATGATGTTGCTATTGAATGACCTAAGATCCCTTCAAACATTTGATCTCATCAGGTCTCTATAGCAGGGTTGTTCTATCCTTCAGATAGCTCTTTTATCAGGAAATCAGGAAAATTCAGAATTGCTGGAGGAGGAATCATGCCCACATTTCTTAGAAATCTAGTGGACTTTCTAACTTGTTTACATGCTGGTGGGAGAATTGGGAGATTTAGTAAAAAGATTCTAGCCTGAATATAAAGACAGCACTGAGAGGGGGTACTTTAGTTTATTTAATCTTAATCAACTCTTATGGACCTTATTAATATGCATGAGAAATCATCAGGGTATTTGTTTAAAATGCTAATTCTTGGGGCCATACCATCAAGAAATTTTGATTAAGGAAGCCTGGGACTTGGCTAAGGAATCTGCATTTTAAATGTACAGCCAGGTAATTCTGATGTAGGCGATGAGTGGACCACACTTTGGGAAAACTAATCTCCTTAATTAACATCATTTTTAAAAATAGCACTTATTATTTTCTGATTATAAAATTAAAAATTAGAAAATGCTAAGAATGGCCCTGGCCCATGTGGCTCAGATGGTTGAGCATTGTCCCACACACCAAGAAGTCACTGGTTTGATTCCCCGTCAGGGCACATGCCCATGTTGCAGGCTCCATCCCCAGTAGGCAGCCGGTTAATGTTTCCCTCGCACTGGTGTTTCTCCCTCTCTCTCCCTCTCCCTTCCTCTCTCTATTAGGAAAAGGGGTTTTGGGGGGGGGAATCAATAAAAATATATATAAAAAAGAAAATGCTAAGAATAAAAAATTTTAAAACCATTCAATAATTATACTTTTTAGCTATGACTATAGTAAATATATTGCTGGCTATCCCTCTAATCTTTTTAAAAAAAATATGCAGTCACTTTTCCATATATCTTTTCAGGTACTCATAATCAAGTTTATTGAGTATTCAATTTGATAGATATGTACTTTTATATTAATCCTTTAGTGGTTTTATAAATTATTTCTATGTTTGAAATACATATAAATTCATGCTATGAAATTCACTTATATTTCTGTTGGGTCTGGAAATTGGACTATATAATATTTAAGGTCCATTCTAAGAGGTCATACTTGTAAGATTCTTGCAATCCTTTCAGCATAAGAATTAACTATGTTCATAATTGATGGTAATATAAAATTACATAATCCAAAACTTAAACTCAAAGTTTTGCCCTTGAACTTTATCTTTTGGTGTACACCTGCTGATGAGACATAGCATTTCTTCAAAAATGATATACAGCATGGACACAGACAATAGGATTGTGAAGGCCTGGGGTGAGGGCAAAGGCGAGCTAGAAGAGGTAAAGGGGGCAAAAACGGTACATTCGTAATACTTTCAACAATAAAGATTTTTTAAAGTTATACAAATGACCAACTATGTGAAAAAATGTTCAGCATCACTACTAATCACAGTTACGCAAATCAAAACCAAAACAGATATGCTCTTACATCCATCTAGATGGCTAATATTTAAAAAAACAAAACAAAACAAAAAAAAAAAAACACCAGCAAATAACACGTGTTGGTGAGGATATGGAGAAATTGGAACCTTTGTGAGCTACTGGTAAGATTATAAAATGGTGCAACTTCTATAGAGAACAGTATGGAGGTTCCTAAAAAAATTAAAAATAGAACTACCATATAATCCAGCAATCCCACTTCTGGGTATTTACCCAAAAAGAATTGGAAGCAGGAACTTGAATAGTTATTTGTACAGCAATGTTCATAGCAGCTTCATTCACAATAGCCAAAATGTAGAAGCTACCCAAGTAGCCACCACTGGATGAATGAATAATCAAATGTCGTATATATACTAAGTGAGAAAGCCAGTCACAAAAAAGACAAATACTGTATGGTTCCACTTATCTGAGGCACCTGAAGTAGTCAAATTCACAGAAACAGAAAGTAGAATGGTGGTTATCAGGGCCTGAGGGGAGAGGGAAAAGAGAAGTTATTGTTTAATGTATACAGAGTTTCAGTTTTGCAAGAAAAAAAGTTCTTATGATCTGTTTCACAACAATGTGGATATATACTTATGCTATTGAACTGTACATTTTAAAATGGCTGAGGTGGTAAATTTTGTTTTGTGTTTACCACATTAGAAGAATATACATTGTAAAAAAAAGATAATAAAAAGAACAATGTTGCCCTTTTATAATATTTGGATAGTGCAATGAATATGAATTTTGGTCCAAATTAATGAAGGCATATATGTCTAAATAGAGAGGGAGAAGGACGAGGAGGAGGTGGAGGAGGAGGAAGTAGAGGTAGAGAAGGAGAAAGAAGAGAGAAAGATCTGATTAGAATTGTGGTGAACTTTTTACTGCTTCACATTGTAAGGTTAAGCGTTTTTTCTTTCCAACTCCTCTTGCTATTTTAATAAAGAATGCACAGGTATAGCATTTTTTTATACTGGAAACTCATTGAGACATAGTCAAACAGAACAATTGTTATTGTTGGCTGCTAATTTGAATGGAATCAGGTCTGTTTCCAACGATGTTTTAATATCTAAAAAGACTGAAGTTAAGAGAAAGAATCGTGATGCTTTTCCCATTTTGCTTGATTAGGAACAAGGTGCTTCTTCGCTTTATTTTCCATTGAGGCTTATTAATAAGAAGCCATCCTGCCTTTATGGTTAATTACAAGTTTTCAAGTTATAGTTAACACTTTACTGTAAGGAGGATTGTGGACAAGGTAGACTGGTTCGTCACAAATGACCAGAGTTACTAAGATGTTCTTTTTAATTTAAAGGTTTACACTTTCTATTATTGAAAATTTCAACCATATAGAAAAGGAGCATGAATAACACACTAAATTCCCAAGAACCCATCACTTAGCTTCAAAAATTATCAACTCATAGACAAGCTTGTTTCATATATATTTCCAACTTCTGCACTCACCCCGATTATTTTGAAGCAAAACACAGACATCATATCATTTAAGCTGAAATATTCATTACCAATCTTCAGAAGGGGAAAAATGATAATCAAGAATCCAGCATAGTCACATATGAACTATTTCTGTTAAAATAAATCATATACATATGAAGAACAGGGACATTTTCAGTGGTCAGTTAACATATATGATAGTGTGGTACACACACACACACACACACACACACACACACACACAGTCTAACGCAGAAGCAAATACATCAGATGCACATAATGAAAGTATAAGTTTGAATATTAAAAGCATATTGAAAAGTCATACACTAAAGCAACATCATCGTCAGTAAATATTATCATCAGCTCTTACGGAGGTCACCAAAGACTGGGAGTAGTGTGCTCAGAACCACGTTCTGGTTCCAGTCCTATGCTGTCATCAGAAGTCTGTGACTGTGTGAAGTACACAGGGCTTACTTTCAGTCTTGTGACTTGGTGCCTTTTCTCCAAAGCCTCTCCTCACCAGTCTTGGGACTGTGCCTGAAATGCCACATTACAACATCACTCCCAATGGTTTGCCAGCACTGCTGGGCCGACTGAGAGCAGGACAATTGGGACATTTTCAGTCATGAGCAATTTAACTCTGTTTTACGTAACTTTTTTTTCTCATTGCAGAAGTCGTGACTTCATTACAGACAATTTGGAAAATACAAAAAAGAACATCACAAACACCTGCAATCAGTGGTAAGCACCAATATTATAGAGCATTTTCTTCCCTTTTTTTTCCTAAGCACTTTGTGTGTGTGTGTGTGTGAACATGGGATATTTTACATACTGTCTTTAATCTGCTTTCATTACTTCAGAGTATATAGTGAAATACTTCTATATAGTTAAATATTCTTTCCCAAGATAATTTTTTATTCTTACAAAATATTCCATTGTAAGGAAGGACTATAATTAATGTCTTTTGGGAAACATTTAGATTATTTCCTTTTAGCTACACCTTTGTGGGGTACACTGTTAAAGCTAAAGCTCTGTACATATCAGTATTTATTTCCTTAGAAAATAATCATAGGCAAAAAATAATTGGGGCTAAGGGTATGCATATTTTTAAGATCTCTCTTTTTTTCTTTAGATGTAATGCTAACTGCCCTTTAGAAAAATTGCACCAAATTATATTCTCACCAAGAGTTTATAAATGTACATGTTCCTGTGTACCCTTACCAACATTATTTCTTCTTTTTTTTCTCCCCACTTATTTTTGATTTCAGAGAGGAAGGGAGAGGGAGAGAGATATAGAAACACCAATGATGAGAGATAACCATTGATCGGCTGCCTCATGCCCCCTATTAGGGATCAGGCCAAAACCTGGGCATGTACCCTGAGCTGGAATCCAACTGCAATCTCCTGATTCATAGATTGGTGCTCAATCACTGAGCCACACCAGCTGGGCCCAAAATTATTTCTTGTAATAAAAAAAACCAAACCTGTTAGTTTATGAAAACATGCACGTATTAATTTTCTTTTATCCATTTAGTCTTAGTTCAGAATAGAGTTTAATAAGTTTGACTAGAGTGTGATAGTGATGGGGTAGGGGAAGGAAGAGAAGCAAGATCCAGGATATGGGAACTGCTAATGTATTTTATAAAAGAACACTAGTGTCTCGGTGCATGGATTCATGCACATTGAAAGGAAATTAGAAGAAATATTTTAATATCGCTATTCGCCCTTTCTCTACAGTAAAAATGTCAACCAAATTCACAATTGACAATGACAGATGGAAACACATGTGTGTGATTGGCACCAGTGAGAGCTTTATATGTATCGTGCATGCTCGAGTCAACTTAGCCTTTTATAAATATAGAATAAATGTGCTTAATTAGACCTGCTTTCTGATTTAGCTAAACTTTTTCCAGTCCAGTGAAGCACCCCAACTTCTCTTTCAGGTAATTGTCAGCAACACAGCAGTAAATATCAACACGAAGCAGATTATTATTGTAGATCACCCAGGGAGAATAAAGGGTAAAATATTTAACTGTAGCAGTGTTTGACTATATTCTGCACAGTGAGAAAACCTGAAGTCATTTTCAAGTTCCACCATTTCTTACTTCTTTCCAGTCGGGTCAAGTTTCTAAACTTTCTAAATCTCCATTTTCCGGCTAATGAAAAGAAAATAGGATTCCACCAAGTCTCCTATCTACCTACTCCAGGACTTCTGTGACGATCAAATGAGATGAGGCATGTGAAAATGCTTCACAAACATTTGGTTAAAGTGTAAAATGTTTACACCTGGGTATAAAGCAAGTCATTTTCCTGGGCTGAAGAAACTCCAAGGAGGCTAGTCACTAGGGAGAGGAAGCTGGGCATTGCTATGTGACATCACTACCCAGCGCCCACAGCCACCGTTTCTGGGCTGGGCTGTGGGCTGCATTTTGTGCCATGGGTTCTTGGCAGCATTGGCTGCGATTTGGCAGGATGTCGCTCCAGGGTGGTGGCAGGGGCCTGTGTCCCACTTGGGGAAGCCGAGTGTTGGTTTGTCAGCGCCAGGTCCATGGTGCCGTTTCCTTTTAAATGGCCAGTGCGCATCATGGCAGGTTCTGTGTTGAGTGTCTGCCCCCTGGTGGTCAGTATGCATCATAGCTACTGGTCAGACAGACACTTAGCCTTTCATATATATAGATTGGAATGATACTTAAAAGTTGAAAAATACAGTCCATAAAGTTTCCATCACAATGGGGGAACTTTTTTTTTTAAATATATTTTATTGATTTTTTTACAGAGTGGAAGGGAGAGGGATAGAGAGTTAGAAACATCAGTGAGAGAGAAACATCGATCAGCTGCCTCCTGCACACTCCCCACTGGGAATGTGCCCGCAACCAAGGTACATGCCCTTGATCGGAATCGAACTTGGGACCCTTGAGTCCGCAGGCCGATGCTCTATCCACTGAGCCAAACTGGTTAGGGCACAATGGGGGAACTTTTTTTTTTTTTTTTTTAATATATTTTATTGATTTTTTACAGAGAGGAAGGGAGAGAGATAGAGAGTTAGAAACATCGATCAGCTGCCTTCTGCACATCTCCTACTGGGGATATGCCCGCAACCCAGGTACATGCCCTTGACCGGAATCGAACCTGGGACCTTTCAGTCCGCAGGCCGACGCCCTATCCACTGAGCCAAACCGGTTTCGGCGGGGGAACTCTTAAGTAAAGGGTTGTGAAGAGTCAGATATTTTACTCACACCCCTCCCCCCCCCAACCCTCCACCCCCTCAGGGAGAAAGATCCAGAGAATCTCCCCCTCTCCCTCTCACTGAAAGAAGCAATGACCACAAGTCAGTTCAATCCAGTCTAAAAATCACCAGGTCTGTAGAAGGAAGACAAGTTCTTTTCCACTCCTGTGACCTGAGGCTCTTCTAGAACTATGACCCTGTTTCCTCATTAAGAAATTGAGGGTGACATCACACCTATCTTGAAGATTTACTGTGGAACTAAATCAAGTCATACATTTGAAAATATTTTGTAAACCTTAACTGTTACAAAGGAGTGTGGCAGATGAATTAAATGCTAAAGTCATCAAAACAAGTGAAGTTAAAACTGACTGCAATAAGTTACTCAGAAGTTCCTTGAACTGCAGGAGTGCAGAAAGATGCTCACACTTAGGAGTCTGAGAACAAAGACCCTCTGACCAAGAGCTGAGACAGATACAGTCTCAGTAAAATTGCCAGTGGAATTGCTGCAGTGTAACTTATGTTCATGTCCCCCCTCTTTCTGCCAAGTGCATAAATGAATCTGAGTAAGTTAGAAGAAAGTATGATGCAACTGTTATTCTACAATTTTATATTGGCAAAGTCGAGAAACCTCTCTGGGCTTCTTTATTTGCCTAATGGTGTAGTTCAGCTGGATCAGGGTTTCATCCAATTATTTCATTTGACAATTATTTTCATTGTTTACTATTCTTACTATACTCCAGGCTGCTGTGCTGGCTTGGGGGGATGGGAGGACCACCAGGAAGGAGACACAGTCTCGCAGTCTGACCACAAGAGGCGGGCGAGTGGTGAAACAGTTTCAACTTTGATTTGAGGAATCTGGTTCTTTGATCATGTTCTGAGGAATGCGGCGAATGTTTAGGAGAATTATGTAAAGTTACATATTTTGTTATGAATACTAGCTACAATGCTACCTTTGATATGGATTAAGTTACTGACGTTTTTTGTTGTTTATGTTACCACTTTTTTTATTCGAGTTAACCTGTTTTCAACCTGGGCTAACTCAAGTGTTTTTAATTGAAAAGTAATATACACATATGGAAAAATTCAAAATGTACTAAAAAGGCAAACAATGAGAAACAAGTCTTTTATTCTAGACCCCCCTCCTCCCACTCCACACTCTATCCCCCACTCGTGCTATCCTCCTATTCACAGGTAATCGGTGAGTCTAAAATGCTTTAAAACAGTGGTTCTCAACCTTGGCTGCACATTCGAATCACCTGGGAACCTTTTTAAAATCCTGATTTCTGGGCCTCATCCGCCGGAAATTCTGTTTCTTTGTTTGGGGCCCCAGAAATCAGGATTTTAAAAAGATTCTCAGGTGATTCGAATGTGCAGCCAAGGTTGAGAACCACTGCTTTAAAAGAAACAGGTGAGGTGATCCCTGTGGTCCGGAAGTTAAAACACTGAACTGCATAATGTCTAAAGTCCCTTCCAGCTCTAAAACGAAAGCCAAGTCTTCTCGGGTACATGCCCCAGACAGCCTCGCCTTGTCTCACATTATGCGTGGTAAAAGGACAGATGAATGCAAACTGAACTAAAAAATATATACTAGATTCAGAACTCCGGAAGGACAGAGGACAGGACTCCCGGCACTTGCGTCGTCGGTTATTTACGGATTGAATCAAGGCTCCCTCTAGGAGGCTGTCAACTCCACGAGGGCAGGAACCTCCCCACCAATTTTCACCGCAGCCCCTAGCACACAAGGAGGGACCTCGGGGCCCAGGACCCAGCAGCCCGGCACTGAAGTCGCGGCCAGGAACCCGGCGTGGGAACGCAGGAAGGGATGGTCACGTGACCCGTCTCCCTCCTCCCCTTCTTCTGTTTCCCCCCCCCCCCCGCCCCCGTCCACAGGGGAAGCCTGATTGGGCTGGGCTGGGCCGGGGGCGGGGCGTGGACCGCAGGCCCAGACGTCTCCCCGTAGGGTCCCGCCTGGCTCTGCCGGACTTGCCTCCGAGCCCCACGTGACCGCCCCGCCCTCCCCGCCTGGCCTGCGCGCGGCGGCTGGGGAGCCGGAGGTGCAGGCGGGCAGGAGAGGGCAAAACCGCTGGCGTCCGCACGCCGCGCGGAGGCCGCACGAGATGATGAGGGCGGAGCTTCCGGGGCGGAGGAGGGGCAGGGAGAGGCCGCCAGTGCGCGCGCGCGGCCGCCTTCCCACGCGGCGCGGGGTGCTGACGCCCGCGCGGTCCGAGGACGGGGCGGGGCCGGGGCGGGCCCCCACGCTCCTCCGCCCCTCCGAGTCCCGACTCGCCCTCCCCCACAGTGGGCCCCATCAGCGCGGAGGTGCCCTCTGAGCTTGGCATCGCGGTGGCCCGGCCCGGCCCGCGGGCAGATGCCCCGAGCCCCAGGCGGCGGTGCGGGAGGCGGGCGTCCGGCCCCGGGCCGCTGAGTGGGACGGACGGACGGGGCTGGGGGCCGCCGGGCGCCGCGGCGTCGGCGGCTCCGCGCGGACCATGTATTTCCTGAGCGGCTGGCCCAAGAGGCTGCTCTGCCCGGTGGGCAGCCCGGCCGAGGCGCCCGTCCACGTCCAGTCCGACCCGCAGAGGACTCTCCTCGCCGTGCTGGCCGCGGCCCGCCTCAGCATCTGGTACAGCCGCGTGAGTAGAGCCGCCGCCGCCTCCCGCTCCCTCCCCGCGCCCCGGTGCCGCCCAGCCCTCAACTTCCACCCGAGTCCGGGACCCCGACCCCTGGGCTGGGCCGTCCCCCTCCTCGGACCCGGGTCCGGGCAAGTCCTGCGACGGGGGCTCCGGGGTGGATGCAGCCGCCGCCGCCGCTGCTGCTGAAAATCCCGGTGCCACCGCGTTGGACCGACCGCCCTGCACCGGGCAGACCCCGCGCGCTCCCGTAGCTGAGCCCCGACTTGCCCTCCCCCTTCCCCGGAGCAGATTGTTTATTAAACTTCCCACCATGAGAAATCCGGCCGCTGCCTGTCCCCAGCCCTCCGGTTTGAAGGCCGTTGGTTTGGAGTCAGGGAAAGCCTGTTGGGCTGCGTACCCGGCGCCAGACTTCACAGGCCTCTGACAACTTACTTGCAGCAGCGACAGCTCCACCAGAGTTTTCCATTTCCCCCCCTAAAGGCCGGGTTCTACAGCTCCTCGCTTCTCCCCGGCATCTCCCCACTTCGAGGCTAGTCCTTTTCTTTGCTGCTCTTGGACCCTTGGGTAGAGGGTTGTGTGTGGGGAACGGAGGGAGAGAAGTTACAGGAGCAGAGCTAGAGCTCTAGTCTGTCCGCGCTGCGCCGAGGTAGTCACACCTGGAAGGAATAAGATTTGGGTAGAGCATGAAGCTGAGTTCTGTTCTTGTTTTCTGGGAATCCTGTGGGTTGGTTTGTTTGTTTTTTTCTTTGTATCTAATTACCGAGTAGATAAAAGAAAAAGTTGCAAAAGTAAATAGTGGATGGGATACACTATTTTTTTGAGAGCTGTCTACAAAGCTACAGAATAGGGTATAAAAGTGTTGTTCTATTTTTTTTTTAAAGAAGGCAGTACTAGTCGATGTCCGAGTGAAGTTTTTCTCTCTTCAGAGGTTGCTTGACCATCTGGAAGTAGGTTGTAACCTTGGCTTTATTAGATCTATGTGAAATACTGGTTTTAGTTAAATTAGTTAAAACCCCCAGCTTGCTGTGTTTAGCCATTTGAATGCCTACAAGGTCTTTGGCTATCCTCACACACAACCCTAGTAAAAGTAATGATGAGATTTAGACATTTCTGGTAATGTATCTCCTTATATAACTATCGTAGCTAAACTGTAAATCAGATTTTTACCATTAAGTTTTGGCTGATTTAATTTCTAAATATATATATTAAAACAAAATAGGCTGTTATAAATACGACAACATGACTTCTGTCTGTTGCTTGTTGCATTTTTGAATATATATATTGTATATCATTTGGTTCTTAAATGATATACTAATTCATTTACATGGTGTATGCCAGTTAAATAAATTTTTTATTTGGGTGTATCTAATTATTTTAAATACATGAAAAGAAATAATTATACCTTGAATTTTAAATTGTTTCAGTTGTTTTCTAAGTTTAGTGCAGTTGTTCTCAACCTTCCTAATGCTGCGACCCTTTAATACAGCTCATGTTGTGGTGACCCCAATTTCATTGTTACAAATTGAACATAATTAAAGCATAGTGATTAATCACAAAAACAATATGTAATTATATATGTGTTTTCCGATGGTCTTAGGCGACCCCTGTGAAAGGGTTGTTTGACCCCCAAAGGGGTCGCGACCCACAGGTTGAGAACCGCTGGTTTAGTGGTTAATTTCACTCTAATGTAACATGTTTTATTTTTTTAAAATATATTTTATTGATATTTTATAGAGAGGAAGTGAGAGGGATAGAGTGTTAGAACCATCGATGAGAGAGAAACTTTGATCAGCCGCCTCCTACACACCTGGGGATGTGCCCACAACCAAGGTACATGCCCTTGACCAGAATCAAACCTGGGACCTTTCAGTCCGCAGGCCGACGCTCTATCCACTGAGCCAAACCGGTTAGGACTAATGTAACACGTTTTAAAAGACTAATATTTAGCTTCCCTTATCTCTAAAAAGGCAGACGTAACTTATTTTTAGCAGAATACAACTTAATATGAGGGATGAATAGACCAGAAGCCTGTAAGTTACTTTAATCCTCTGTAAAAGAAACAAAAATATGCCTCAGTTTTGTGAATATTGAGAATATCTGTGTGTGTTTGCTTGCTTTTGGAGTTACCATGTAAATACTATGTCTATCTAAGACAGTCTAGAATTTAAAAGTACTCATATTCCTTTCATTTAAACTCCTACCCTACATACAGATAGCTACTTTCTACAGAAGTCCTGGAGCCACCACCATTAAGGTCCTGTGTATAAAAAGTTAGATTGTAGGGAAGCCATGGGTTCAGAAGTATAAGGTAAAATGAAATGCAAGAATACCTTGGGGGTGGGGGAGAGACCATAAAGTACTGTAGGTTTATGAGTGGTTAGTCTTGCTCTTTGGCATCAGCTTTGTCCTTTAAAAATGAAGTATTGAACCAGATGATTTTAAGGTCTTTAATGATATAACTGGGTGAATGAGGAACAGGTGCCTATAACTGGGTGAATGGAGAACAGGTGCCAGACTCCAGTTTCCAGCTTCCTTTTCTTGAGATATGCTTCCCCCCCCCCCATCCCCCACTAAATCAAAGTTTTTATTTTGGTTTTTAAATGTCTAAACTTACTGAAACTGTGTATGTTAAAATAAATTTACGTTAAACTTTTTTAAAACATGAAGACACCTCTAGCTAAATTGAGGAGCTATCAGTCCCACATAATTTAGAGTGAATTGGTGTAAAATAGTGTGTATGGGTGAGAACATGAAAGCTTTGATTTTGGAGAGGTTGTATATGCAAGTAATTTTATAAAATAAAGTGAATTTTGAAGATCTAAAGGGTTTTGAGGAATAGTTGAGGTTTTAAAAGCTGCTTGAAGGCTTTTGGAGACAAGGAGAGAGACATCAAAGAGATGAGAGGATATACAATTTGCTTACTTCAAATTTGGGTGTTAGTAAGTTAAACTCACTTAGGAGGATGTATCTTTTTTAAAAAGAAAAATAGCCTTGTGGAAGAAACATGCATTTATAGTCTAAGCTGGTTTTTTAAAAAATATATATGTACACATATATATTTATTGATTTTTAGAGAGAGAGGAAGGGAGAGGGATAGAGAAAAATATCATTCATCAGCTGCCTTCTGCACACCACCTACTGGGGATTGAGCCCTACTAGCTGGGCATGTGCCCTGACCGGGAATTGACCCTGTGACCTCTTGGTTCCTGGGTCAGTACTCAAGTGCTGAGCCACACCAGGCTGGGCCTAAGCTGGCTTTTTTAATATCCAAAAGAATTGTTATGTATAAAAGGTTGATTAGTCATTAAACTGTGGAAACAAAGTGAAATCACTAAGAATAACTTCTGTACATTTCATGGATTTTCTAGTGAACTTTTACTTATTCCTTATAACTACTACTAGAGGCCCGATGCATGAAATTCATGCAAGTGTAGGCTTTCCTTCCCCCGGCTGCTGGCAACAGCTTCGTCCGGAAGGCCGTCCGGAAGGATGTCTGGTCTAATTAGCATATTATACTTTTATTATAGATTATATAGCCTAAGTATCTAATGGAGTCCCAGTGTTATAGAGCCATATCTCTTCAAAATTCTTCCCAGACTCCAAATTTGAGAAATATAGTATACTGCTATTTAGATGTGTTAATGAACAAGAGTTTCTGTAGATACTTTGCTTTTTCATTTCATTTTTAGTGTGAGATTGTAACTTGTTTTCAGTGTAACTTTATATAAATTTGGTTTTTATACTTTGTGATTCTACTTAGAAGTTCTAAACACTACTCAAGAGTTTACAACAAAGATCATTTAGATATTTTGGAACCCCTAAAAAGGGTGCTCAAAAAAGATTTGGTATGTATATGTTAAATTGGGGTGGTAGAGATGTGACTTTATGGAACTGCTGATGATGTATTTCTGCCAAGGGTATTGTAAAAGGACTTGCGTCAGCTTTGAGAATGAAGCTGCTGTTTAAAACATGTTATGATTCATGATTGACATGAGTGTTTTGTGAAATGAATTGTTTTGTATTGTACCAGAGATACTAGAATTATTCCTATAATATACATTTAACTGTTAATATGGAAGTCTGCATATGTAAATGTGAATCACAAAATGATACCTTAGAATGCTCTAATTCTAAATTAGTCTTATCTCAATTTTCAGGACATTGATTGTTTCAAATATATATATTAGCCTAAGCAGTATTCTTGAACACCTCCTGGGAAAGAAAGCCTAAATGGGCTATATACCAGTATGAAAGGGATGAAGGGGCATGCTCTTATGTAGCAAAACATTTTATCCAAAGATATTAGTGTGTTAATATGATACTAAATGAAAATTTGTGAGTTATCACTGTGAAGATTACTAATAAAATTAGCTTATGAAGTAAATTATGTGTCTTTAGCAACTCTAATTAGAATCTTGTTCTCCTTGGTGTATGCTAATAATAGAAAATAGTGAGTTAGGTGTTCAGAGAAACAAGTTGTAGGATCAGGTATGTGGTTAACCGTGTGATCTCAGGAAGGACATTTAATTTGTCCCATGGTTTCCCAACTCTCCCATTTCTTACTCTTCCACATCTATTCTCTTGCTGCCTTCAGAGAACCTTCCTTATGAACCACTGTTTGGAAGTCTATTAGGGTTCAGTGTTGGTTAAAGAATGAAGTTCAAACTCTACCTAGTTTGATATCAGAGACACTCCCCTGTTGGAATGCTTTCTTGCACCATCTCTGCCTATCAGCATATTATTCATCCTTTAGCTTCTGTTGAAATTCTGCTTTCTATATGAGTCATTCTTTATCATAACCAGAATGTACATTTTTTTATAAACTGTATTGTAAGTTTACCACATACTTTATTTCTCTATCTAGATTATAACTGTCTGGAGGGCAGAAATGATCTTATTTTGTATTATTAATAATGCCTTGCATAAAAAGTGCTTAATAAGTATTTGTAAAATAAATAAATGAATTCAGGATATCTGCCCTATGTGTAGCATAGAATTTTTTGAAGGTTTAATAATTGGAAGATTTTTAGGTGTTGATGTGTAATTTTAAAAATATGGTATGGTAAATTTCAGTTTAAATTTAGAAAAACTTCTTTAAAGAGGATTATATCAGTGCAGGTGAATTAAGTACTATTTTTTACACATAGTCCACATTATATTAGAAAAGTAGTTTATGTTATTTACAATAGCCAAGATATGGAAACCTAAATATCTGTCATTGGATGAATGGATAAAGATGTATATATATACACACAATGGAATATTATTCAGCCTCTAAAAAGAACGACGTCTTGCCATTTACAACAACGTGGATGGACCTTGAGAGCATTATGCTAAGTGAAATAAGTCAGACAAAGACAAATACTACATGATATCACTTATATGTGGAATCTAAAAAAGCTGAAGTCATTGAAACAGAGGTTAGAATGGTGGTTACCAGGGGCTGGGTGAGTTGGGGAAAAGGGATGTTGGTCAGGGAGTACAAACTTCCACCTGTAATATGAGTAAGTTCTGGGGATCTAATGCACAACATTGTGATTTATAGTTAATAGTACTGTATTATATATTTGAAAGTTGCTAAGGACATAAATCTTAATGTTCTCACCACAAAAAAGAAATGGTAATTATGTGACCTGATTCTGGGGCCGGTGGGGGTGGTGGGGGGGGGGTGAAGGTTGGCTGGCTGGCCCCACCCCCTGATCAAACTCCCAGTAAAGGGGACAGTTCGCATATTAGACTTTTATTATATAGGATTATATAGGATACTCTATGGAAAAAGAAAGACACACAAAAAAGCAGCATAAACAAATAAAGGTATTTCACTCTTCTTTAGGTGCTTTTGAATCATTGACATGATCCTTATTATAGGTAAACATAAATTCTGAGTTTTCTGTGCACTTGGTGCCTTACATCATAGGAAGCAGTTTCCTGAATTTAGGTCCTTCACATGCCTCATTCATGATTTTTGTCCTGTTTTCATAGTACATATCCAGTCTAACTCTTAAACTTGAGATTATCTTTCAAAATACATCAATTTATATCATTACTACAAAATGGAAAAGCTAGCACCACTTGTATGAGTAGAGGGTTACTGTTTGAGGGGCATACAATGAAAACAATGTTAGGAAAATCGCTTCCTGGCAGCGATTCTCAACCTGTGGGTCGCGAACAATGAAAATACATCCTGCATATCAGATATTTACAGTTCATAACAGTAGCAAAATTATAGTTATGAAGTAGCAACGAAAATAACTTTATGGTTGGGGGTCACCACAACATGAGGAACTGTATTAGAGGGTTGCGACATTAGGAAGGTTGAGAAACACTGTTAAAAGGCTCTTGCCCTTTTCTTAAAAAGGGCAATTAGCAGATACATGAGAAAGGTTTACAAGTAAACTAGCACTTTATACAGATTTCCTCCTTATCTAAATTAAAAGGGTTAAAAAGGGAATTGAAAAAATTATTTTCTCACTATATTATTAAACATTTAATACAGTGTTTGTCACCTAAAATGCTGGTATAGGAAATGCTGTGTTAAAGCATCTCACATAATGCTAAATAAAGCATTTATTATGCACTTCATGAAATTAGAAAAAATAAATTTATAATTCAAAAATATTTTTAAATATTCTGGAATTCAGACTTGCTACAAGTTAAAGTTTTTTTTTTTGTTTTTTTTGTTTTTTGTTTTTTTTATTGACCAGCAAGCATTAATTGGTTGGAGTCAAGGTATCTTATTTTTCTTTTAAGGTCATTATAATAATTATTTTTCTTTGAGTTGCCATTATAAACCTACGTGTTTCCCAAAGTGATTTTTTATTTCAATCATAAATCATAAATTTACATATGAAATTTTGGTTATATTGTGGTTTTACAGTAGGATTTGCTGTGATTTAATTGTCTAACAGCTTTATTGAGGTTTATGAATGTATAAGTGCACAGTAATTTTGAGTAAACTTATAGAGTTGTACTACCATCATCACAGTCTAGATTAAGAACATTTATAATAATCCAAAAAGCATTATCCCCATTTGCATTCATCCTCTGCTCCCACTCCAATCCCGGAAACCATTGACTGAGCTGCTTTTTGTCCCTTTGGATTTGACTTTTTTGGAAATTTCATGTAATATAATCATATAATAATGTGGTTTTTTGTGTCTGGCTTTTATTTAGCATAATGCTTTTGTGGTATTTTTTTTTATTGCTGAGTATTATTCCATTGTATGAATAGATCACAGTTTTAAATCCATTCACCAGTTGATGGGTATTTGGATTGTTTCTAATTTGGGACCATCATGAGTAATGCTGCTATATAAACATTTGTTTATAATCTGTGTGGATATATATTACCATTTATTGTGGAGAGATATCTAGGAATGGAACTGCTAGGTCATATGGTAAATTATGTTTAGCTTTTTAGGAAAACTGCCAGACAGACCCTTTTTAGTATAGCAGTCTCAGGCCTATTTTATTAACACTTTTCTGCATACCATTTGATGTCATTTTCATTTTTTTTCTGAGGGATTTCTTTTAGTATTTCTTGTTAGGCAGGTTTGCTAGCAACAAATCCTAATCTCTTTACCTAGGAATATTTGCTCTGCCTACAGTTTTGAAGAATAGTTTTGTTGGATACAGAATTCATGTTTGACAGTTTTTCTATTTCAGCATTTAAATATGACATGTTATTGCTTTCTGACCTTCATTGTTTCTGATAACAAATCATCCATTAATTATATTTTTTGTTCTCTTGTGTGTGATCAGGCATTTTACTTTTGCTCTTGCAACATTTTCTGATGGTTGGCTTTCAGTGGTTTGTGTATGGTGTATGTATGTAAATGTTGATCCCACTTAGGTTTTGTCAAGCATTCTGAAGCTGGGGCTTAATAAGTCTTTCATCAAACTTGGGACATTTGCAATCATTATTTCTTCAAATATATTTTTATCTAATTTTGTCTCCTGAAGCCCCATTATACATATGTTGGTGCACTTGGATATTTCACAGATCTCTCTCCACTCTGTCCTTTCTCTGTTTGTTTGTTTTTTTTAGAATGGATAACTTTTTTGAACTATTTTCATGCTTTTGGATTCTTTTGCCATCTCAAATATTCAGTGGAGCCTATATAATGAAGTTTCCATTTCAGGTATTAAACTTTTAAACTCTAGAATTAGTTCTTTTTTTAATTTCTTTTTTGAAATTCCCCGCATGTTGAGGTATTATCATATTTTCCTTTGATTCTTTAAACATACTTTCCTTTGTTTCTGTAATATATTATCATACCTGTAATTGTTTTGAATTCATCTGCTATTCTGGGCCTACTCAGAGGTAGTTTCTTTTTCCTTCCATCTGGGTTACACTTTCTAGTTTCATATTTTCTTTTGATTTTTGATTGATAATTGGGCATTTTATTTATTTTTAGGTTTTTTTAAGCCAAAACTACCTTTATTTTAGTCTTCAAAGAGCAAACTTCTCTTTTCCAAGATAGTCATGATTAACTTATAATAATGGCATTTACAAAAGCATTCCCCTTAAATGGGAAACTTAGTTTCACAGATCCAGACAGACATTGAAAGGTTTAAAAAAGGTTTATATATTTTTTATCATATAAAGCAAAACAGAATGTAGCATAAGTCAAAGGAAATCCATTCATAGTTCAGGTCCTTCTCTAGGAACCAGCATTGTTATATTATTTCCTTTTAGCAAAATCTGGTCTAATTTAGTAATTCTCTTCCTTCGGTTGTGATTTCAAAAGTCATCAAATCCTAGAAGTAGGCCAACAGTTTCCTTGTCACTCTTCATGGCAGTGTGAATTCTTATCCGCAAGCTCTAGAGGCAGTAGCTGCAATAGGTTAGTAGTAGTGTTAGCTGCCTTGGCTACACTGGAAGTGGCCCCATCGATATTTGGGATGGCAAGATTTTCGATAATTGGGCATTTTAGATAATTTATTATAACAGCTCCTAAGTCTATTTTATTCCCCTCCCCCCACCCCACTCCCCCCAGAGTCATTGTTGCTGCTTTTTTTTTTTTTTTTAAGTATTTCTTAGTAACTTACATGGAGTTAACCTACAAAATCTATCTTCTCTGCTGTATGCAACCACTGAGTCACATCTCTGTTTATTTTATTTTTATCATGGCTTCCAAGGGGTTACCTCTGTGTTTACATAGTGAGTGTTTACAGGTTGTTTTTGTTTTTTGAAATATCTTAAGCTTGTAAGGCATCCATTCTCTGTTGATTGCTTCGTGGGTTGGAGAGTAGATGCAAAATTCAGAACGTTGGTATGTCTGTTCCAGCTTTTACTTCCTACCGGACCCTTCTGGGATTTCCTTGTGAACAGTCTCCCAGTGAGCCAGTGATGTGTGGCGAGCTTGGCCTTTCTTTGTCTTGTCTTTGCATGTACACAGTCTCCCTGTCAGACAGGAATGAGTGGAGAGCTTGGGTCCTTCAGGGTTTTTCCTGTTGGTAAGTATTGTCTCCCAGTGCACCAGGGATGTGTGATAAATTTCTAGCTGGTTGAGGGATATGCTCCTTGCCCAAATGGGGTCTGCAACCTCTTGTTAGCAGGACTGCTTGTTTTCTAGGGAGTTTCCTATTTTAACTGACAATGTTAGGGTATTGCCCTCTACTCCATATCAAAGCAGCCCACCTCTAGCAGCAAAGCTGCTATTTTTTCACTGACAGGTCCATCCTGATGGCTCTGCTGTTTGCCAAGCTTTGGGGAGGGGATTAGCACAGTCCCAACAAGAATACCACTTATTCCCACTGTTCTTACCTAAAGTTCAGCAGTTTTTCATGAACAAAAGGATTTTAACTTGTTTGCCTTTGATCAATTTCCAAATATTATAAATATTTGTTTTGACTTTGTTTAGTTTTAAGTTTGTTTTTGGGGAGAGGACTTGCCAACTTCTACTCTGCCGTTGTAATTTGACTTTTGCTGGCAGTTTTATGTTTTCCTGTCTTAGTGGATTAAAACTGATCAAATTAGTTATTGGTGTCATAATTCTCAGTCATACATTTAGAAGAAATACTTCTTAGTTACCTCTTCAAGCCTATTCAGTTTTTGATGTAATGGCTGCTGCCTTGTCCTTGGGGAGACTGAGCTGTTTGGTTCCTTTGTGTGTGTGTTGTGTGGAGGGTAGGTAGTAAGGAGACAGTATGTTTGCAGTTTGGCTATTTATAGTACAATATTTAATAGTTGTTAGGTCTCATTTGTTTGCCATTGCTATGATTGTTATCATTTCCTTTACATCTGCAGTATCACTTGTTTTTGAAGCACAAGGATGATACAGTTTTTGTTCATTATCAATCATATATCTTATTTAATGTACTTCTTACAGTAACTTTTGGAGTTTGGTCTTTTTTTTAATTTTTATTGATTTTTTACAGAGAAGAAGGGAGAGGAATAGAGAGTTAGAAACATCGATGAGAGAGAAACATCGATAAGCTGCCTCCTGCACACCCCCTACTGGGGATGTGCCCGCAACCAAGGTACATGCCCTTGACCGGAATCGAACCTGGGACCCTTCAGGCCGACGCTCTATCCACTGAGCCAAACCGGTTAGGGCTGGTGTTTGGTCTTAATTTTATTTCCGAATAAAAAAGTGAGACAAATAATTTTATGATAGGAGAAATTATTTAGTAAGTGGCAGAGCTGAGATACAAATCCACATTTAATGCTAAAGCTTATTTTGTGGAGGTTGTTCTGTGCTATGTACACTAATAAAATGCAAACATGCAAATTGACTGTACCTTCATGGCACCTTAAGCCACACCCACCAACCCATCAGAGCAACTATATGCAAATTAACCCAACCAAGATGGCGGCCGGCAGCCATGGAGCTGGAGCAAGCAGGAGGCTTGATTGCCCCAGTGATGGAGGAAGCCAAGCTTCCTGCTTGCCGCGACTGGCTCTGAGCTCCACTCAAGGCAACAAAGTTTCAATTATAGAAGATAAATAAACCCTAGATACCTGCTTTCAGCCGGCTGTGGCCACGGAGCTGGAGCGAGCAGGAGACTTGGGTTGCCTCTGGCGATGGAGGAAGCCAAGCTTCCCGCCCACCCTGGCCAGCTCTGAGCTCCACTCAAGGCTACAAAGTTTCAATTATAGAAGGTAAATAAACTCCAGAATAAAAAAAAGAAAAAAAGGAGAGGCTGGGAGCTTGGGTTGCTGGGGGGCTTGGCTGGCCTGAAAACGGCCCTCAGCCCCTCACCCAGACTGGCCAGGCACCCCAGTGGGGACCCCCCCACCCTAAAGGGGGTGTGACCAGCTGAAAACAGCCATCAGCCCCTCACCCAGGCTGGCCAGGCACCCCAGTGCGCATCCCCACCCTGAAGGGGGTGTGACCAGCCTACAAACACCCATCAGCCCCTCACCCAGGCTGGCCAGGCACCCCAGCGGGACCCCCCACCCTGATCCAGACACCCTTCAGGGCAAACCAGCCGGCCCCCACCCATGCACCAGGCCTCTATCCTATATAATAAAAGGGTAATATGCAAACTGACCCTAACAGCAGAACGACTGGGAATGACTGGTCACTATGACACACACTGACCACCAGGGGGCAGACGCTCAATGCAGGAGCTGCCCCCTGGTGGTCAGTGCGCTCCCACAGGGGGAGCTCTGCTCAGCCACAAGCCAGGCTTATGGCTGCCAGTACAGCGGTGGTGGTGGGAGCCTCTCCCGCCTCCTCCGCAGCGCTAAGGATGTCCAACTGCAGCTTAGGCCTGCTCCCCGCTGGCAAGTGGACATCCCCTGAGGGCTGCCAGAGGGATGTCTGATTGCCATCCTAGGCCCAATCCCCTGGGGGATCGGGCCTAAGCCAGCAGGTGGTCATCCCCCGAGGGGTCCCAGACTGCGAGAGGGCACAGGCCAGGCTGAGGGACCCCCCCCCCGAGTGCACAAATTTTTGTGCACTGGGCCTCTAGTTTCTCATATAAAGTAGGAATGATACAACTTGAAAAAAAATCTCTTTGAAAGCTGTCTTAGCAACAGCTGACTTTAAAAAACATATTCAAACAGTTATATTCACATGAAAGATTGTTTAAGAAATGCTCACTAAATTCCAAGCACAATACTCAGAACCTTTTAGTATATTACTAGAGGCCTGGTGCACGAAATTCGTGCGGGGGGTGGGGGGGGCCGGTAATCCCTTAGCATGGCCTGCGCCCTCTTGCAATCTGGGACACCTTGGGTAGGGTCCCTAGGCCTGGCTGGTGATCAGGGCTTTCCTTCCCCTGGCTGCCGGCAGCTGGCCCGCCCCCGCCGCTGCCACTGCTTGCCACCTGTGCGGTGCTGCTTCCCCTTCCCCTGCCACCGGTTGCCTCCCTCTGTGGGTGACAGGCGTGGGGTATGATTGCTTGGCTGACCTGGGCCTCCCTCTGCAGGGCTATCACTGGCCAGCCCTGCACACCTGCCACAGCGTCACTGGCCAGTGGCCTGGACCTCCCTCTGTGGGGCGATCAATCGCAGGGCCCCCAGATTGATTGCCTCACAGCGGGAGGTCCCCCCACCCACTGCAGTGCCGCCAGTCAGGTGGCCTGGGCCTCCCTCTGCGGGGCAATCAATCGTGGGGCGATGGAGGAGGCCCCCTCCCGACCAATCACATGGCACCTGCCTTGGCTGGCCTGGTGCCAGTGCATGTCATAGCATGGTCGTCCAGAAGGTTGTCCAAACAGTCGTTCTGCTGTTCGGTTGATTTGCATATTACACTTTTATTATTATACATGTCCTTTAAATGAAAGGATACTGTGAACTGGAATGGTTTTCTTCCCATTATATACATTTCCTTTTCATTTTATAATTGAGGAAAATGAGGCTTTAAGGCAGGTTCAGTCTGGGTTTTACCGTTATTGTGTTGAATTAGGGAAAACTTATGAAACTGCATTGGGAAGAGTATATATAGGAAGAAGAAAATTCTTTCAACATGGATGTATATTTCAAACTAGAATAATGTGTACTATTTAGTATATTTTAAAATGTTTATTTTTCTGGAATATGAAAATTAGGTAATCTTCTCTAAGTTAATTTTTCAGTGAACAGTCTCTGTTAAATAAACTTTTAAGTCCACTTTAAAAAGTACCCAGTTTTTACAAAACTCTTTCTGAAGCCTATTAATGTATTTTTCTTTATATAGCATGTAAATAATATGTAATAGTGAAGACTGTGAGCCATATAGTAATACTTAGAGTCTGCATTATTAATATCATGATGTTGAGGTATGTTGTCTTCTGACCCAGAGTTGACATTTAACTATATGGTAGGAAATTGAGAAAAATTATAGAGATTATTTACCTTCAGCTCTATATAGAATTTGTGTGTAGAAATTTCCACCTCTAATTATGTCCAATTGTGTACATACATAGCACTGAACTGAAATGCTTATCTGTCTATGTTTCCCAACACCATTAAATATTAATGGCTTGGGTTGATTTCTGGGGTCTCTGTTCTATTCCATTGATCTATATGCCTGTTCTTGTGCCAGTACCAGGCTGTTTTGATTATGGTGGCTCTGTGGTATAACTTGAAATCCGGTATTATGATTCCTCCAACTTTGTTTTTTTCCCCCCTCAAGATTGCTATGGCTATTTGGGGTCTTTGTTGAGTTCCATATAAATTTTTGGAGTATTTGTTCTAGATCTGAAATATGCTGTTGGTATTTTAATAGGTATTTCATTGAATCTGCAGATTGCCTTGGGTAGCATTGACATTTTAATGATGCTGATTCTACCAATCCATGAACACAATATAGTCTTCCACTTGTTTATGTCTTCCTCTACCTCTTTTTTCAACGTCCTGTAATTTTTCGAGTACACATCTTTTGCCTCCTTGGTTAAGTTTATTCCTAAGTACAGGGGGGCCTTGACTTATGAATGTCCCGACTAACGAGTTTTTGAGATACCAGCTGTCTCTTGGCCGATTTTTTTGCATTGAGTTGACAGAATAATTTGAGTTAACGAGCTCGGTCTCTGAATGAATTAAACTCGTAAGTCAAGGTCCCACTGTATTATAATTTTTTTGTTGCAATGGTAAATGGGATTGCTTGTTTACTTTCTCTTTCTAAGATTTCACTATCCTGTATAATAAAAACCTAATATGTTAATTGTCCGGTCATCTGGTTGTCCATTCAACTAATCAAAGCATAATATGCTAATGATATGCTGAGGCCGCTCAACCACTTGCTATGATGTGCACTGACCACCTGGGGGCAGAGTCAACCAGTTGACCAGTTGCTATGATGTGCACTGACCACCAGGGGCCAGACACTTTGAGTGGTAGGTTAGCTTGCTGCTGAGGTTCAGCTGATTTGGACTGAGCGAGATGGTCTGGACACGCACTGGAGCCTTCCTGCAGTCCCTCCCCAGCTGGCCAACCTCTCGTGTCCTCCCTGTCCCCCTGGCCCCGATCATGCACCAGTAGGGTCCCTCGGCCTGGCCTGTGCCCTCTGGCAATCCGGGACCCCTTGAGGGATGTCAGAGAGCCAGTTTTGGCCTGATCCTGCAGGCCAGGCTTAGGGACCCCAGTGGTGCACAAATTTATGCACCAGGCCTCTAGTTAGTGTATAAAAATGCCATCGATTTTTGGGTGTTGATTTTGTATCCTGCTACATTGACAAATTCATGTATTAAATCTAGTAGTTTTTTTTTGAGGAGTCTTTACGGTTTTTTATATTCAATATCATGTCATCTGCAAATAATGAGTTTTACTTCCTCCTTTCCAATTTGGATGCCTTTAATTTCTTCTTGTCTGATCGCTGTGGCTAGGACTTCTAGTACTATCCTATCTAATAAAAGGCTAATATGCAGATTGATGCCGAAACCGGTTTGGCTCAGTGGAAAAGGCTAATATGCAGATTGTTCCCTCAACTGGGAGTTCAACTGAGAGTTCAACTGGGAGTTCGACCAGGAGTAGGGCCGGCCCGCCAACTGCCCGCAGCCTCTCCCCCTGGCCAGCCCAGCCAAATTGGCCCCAATTGGGGTGGGCCGGCCAGACCCCACCCGTGCACAAATTTGTGCACCCAGCCTCTAGTGTTGAATAAGAGTGGTGAAAGTGGACATCCCTTTCTTGTTCCTGTTTTTAGGGGAAATGGTTTTAGTTTTTACCTGTTAAGTATGATGTTCACTGTAGGTTTGTCATATATGGCCTTTATTATGTTGAGATTTGCTCCCTCAATTCCCACTTTGCTGAGAGTTTTTATCAGAAATGGGTGTTGGACTTCGTCACTGCTTTTTCTGCTTTATTGATATGCTCATGTGATTTTTATCTTTCAATTTGTGTATGTGATGTATCACGTTTATTGATTTGTGAATATTGTACCAGCCTTGCATCCCTGGAATACATACCACTTGGTCATGGTGTATGATTTTTTTTGTAATATATTGCTGGGTCCAATTTGCTAATATTTTATTGAGGATTTTAGCATCTATGTTCATCAGGATAATAGCCTGTAATTCTCTTTCTTTGTGGTGTCTTAATTGGTTTTGGAATTAGGATAATGCTGGCCCCTTAAAAAGAGTTTGGTAGTGTTCCTTCCTCTTGAATTTTTTGAATAGTTTGAGGAGTATAGGTGTTAGTTCTTCTTTGAATGTTTGGTAAAACTCCCATGTGAAGTTCTCTGGACCTGGGCTTTTGTTTGCTGGGAAAGTGTATATACTTGTCTAACCACTATTCCCATCAAGATTCAGGACATTTCCATCACTCCAGTAAGTCCTGTATGCCCACTTCCAATTGGTCTGCTGCCCTTTTCCCCTATATAGTGGTTGGCCTTGGTCCAAGCCCTGTCCTTCCAGAATGTTCTGCAGTTCTTGTCATCAATGACTAAGCTATATATAGCAGGAAGTGATATATTACTGTTATCTTAAGTAGGAGCTTTTGAATAAATTATTTCAAAGGAGCAGTTGGGAGTTTTGTTTTATTGTATTTTAATTGAATTTATTGGGGTGACATCCTATATAATAAAGAGCTAATATGCTAATTAGACCAAACAGCAGAATGACTTTCCAGACGACCTTCTGGATGAAGCTGGGGCTGCGAGGGCCAAGACCCTTGCACGAATTTTGTGCATTGGGTTCTAGTTGGTTAATAAAATTAAATAGGTTTCAGGTGTACAATTCTATAATACATCATCTGTATATTGTGTGTTCAACACCTCAAATCAGGTCTCCTTCCATCACCATTTATCCCTCTCATTTATCCTCTTCTACCCCCACCCCCTTTCTCTCTGGTAATCATTAGACTCTTGTCTGTGAGGTTTTTTGTCTTAATTCCTTCACCTCTGTTTTATAGTATTTTAAATTATGTGATCCTGAGACTTAAACTATTGAAACTGTACTGTAACAAATGATCTTTAGGATTTACTGTATTATTTATTAATTACCATATTATGTTCCATATAAACTACTTTTGCCCCACTGTGTCTATAATTTGCCTATTCTGGAGATTTCATGTAAACAAAATCATACAATATGTGGCCTTTTGTGTCTGGCTTTTTTTCACTTAGCCTAATGCTTTAAGATTCATCCATGTTGTAGCATGTATCAGTACTTCATTCCTTTCATGAGTGAATAATATTCCTTTGTATGGATATATCACTTTGTATTTATCCATTCGCCTGCTGATGGACATTTGGGTTGTTTCCACCTTTTGGGGGTCAAGCCCACAACCCGAGGAGATGCCCTGACCAGGAATTGAACAGTGACCTCCTGGTTCATTAGTTGATGCTCATCATTGATCCACACTGGCCAGGCAGGAACTCTTGATACTATGTGATAAATCTAGGGGAAGGATGAGTTGTTTAATCATGTAAGCTTGGGAAATGATACATACTGTATTCTATTGAAGATTTACAGAGTACATCAGCCCACCTGATGTACAGAATTTCCTAAACTTCTGTAATGAAGAGACTTGTTGAACTTTAGCACAGCATATTTGAGGCTGAATTGGTCTTCAGTCTTTTTAAGTAAATAATCATCAGTTCTCTAGAATCTACTTTGGTCTATCCAATATGGAAACCAATAGTCACATGTTATTACAAATTTTAATTTATTAATAAGTAAAAAAATCAGTTTCTTACACCAGCCACATTGCAGGTGCTCAGTAGTCATATGGGACAACCATGTACTCTATAGATAGTTCAGATATAAAACATTTTTCTCATTGCAGAAAGTTTGACATACAGTCATAAGATATTTTTATTTACTCTTAGCATCCTACTTCTCAATATTATGGAGCATTTACAAAGAGGGAATGTTAAAGGTTGATGCATGTTCCCCCATAAAGATATGTTGAAATTCTACCCCCAGTACAGGAATGTGCTCCTATTTATAAAGGCAGTGAAGTTAAAATGAGTTCATTAGATTAGGCTCTAATTCAATATGACATTGTCTTTATAAAAAGGGGAAATTTGAACACAGAAAAAGACATGCACAGGGGGAAGACATTTGTGAAGACACACGGAGAGAAGATTGCCTTGTGATTGGAGTGATATTTTTATATAAGCCAAGAAACACAAGAAGCTACACAAAGTAAGGAAGAATTTTCCCATAGAGCTGTCCTGGCCCTGTTGATACTTTGATTTTGGACTTCTTGTCTCCAAACTGGGACAATATAAATTTTGGTTGTTTTAAGCCACTCAGATTTTGGTATTTATTGTGTTTTTTTTAAAATCCTTACCTGAGGATATGTTTATTGATTTGAGAGAGAGGAAGGGGGAGGGGAAGAGAGACAAAGGGTAGGAGGGAGAAAGAGAGAAACATCATTACGTTGCCTCCCTTACATGTCCCGCCACCTTTTGTTTTGTTGTACAAAACAACACCCAACCAACTGAGCCACACTATAGAGAGACTAGGGTCATTTCTGGTCAGCTTTGCCTCTATCTTGGGTTTGTTTGACTCTCTCATTGAGTTTTTTGTTACTTACTCCCTGGACTCCATTGGTCTTCGCATTTGGCTGACAGTAATGCTCTAATTGGGCCTCTATTTTCTATCTCCCTGACCAGGGTGATTTAAGCTATTAACTCTTTGGTTGGGGAGGAGAGGTGTAAACTATTTGTTTTCAAGTGACCTTTGTTAGGGAGAATAAGCGCTTATGATTTACTATCTGGTTGCAAATTGCTTGACTTGTTTGGCTCTATTTGTCTAACCATTTGCCACAGTTTCCCTTTTCCCAACAAATGTCCCCTAACATCTGACTATCCTGCCTCAAGTCTAACTGAAGGTTCCTCAATTTTATCTTTTTAAAAACCGACTCTTTTGTTATTTCTATATTGTTTTAGTATTCTCTATTTACTTATTTCTACTCTAGTTTTATTTAACTTTGGACTCGTTCTTTTTCTAGTTCCTTGAGGTATAAAATCAGGTTGTTTTGAGATCTTTTTAAATGTAGACGTTTACCACTATAAGCTTTCTTCTTAGTACTGCTTTTGCTGCATCCCATAGATTTTGGTATATTGCATTTTAGTCTGTATTTCAAGATAATTTCTAAGTTTCCTTTTGATTTTTTCTTTGATCCCTTTGTTGTTCAAGAGCATGTTTAATTTCCACATGTTTGTGATTTTTTCTAGTTTTTTGCTGTTGGCTTCAAGTAGCATTCCATTGTGGTCAGAAAAGATAGTTGATATGATCTCAATCTTCTGAAATTTGTTAAGACTTGTTTTGTGACCTAACCATTACAGTATTACAATATTCTATTATTTGTCTACCTAGTGACCTATACCAACCACTTTTATACTTGTTTATGCTATTGTATTGCTGTTTAGTGACCTTTCATGTCAACATAAAGAACCCCCTTTAGCATTTCTGGTAAGTAGGTCTAAAACTTCCTGAGTTTTTGTTTGTTTAGGAAAGACTATCTTTTATTTTTGAAGGACATTTTTGCCAGGTGTAATAATATTCTTGTTTGGCAGCTTTTTTCTTTTAGCACTTTGAATATATCATTTCACTCCTCTCTGGCCTGCAAGGTTTCTGCTCAGAAATCCACTTACAGTTTTATGAGGATTCCCTGATGACAAGTTGCCTTTTTATTCTGTTTTCAAAATATTCTCTTTGCTTTTACTTTTGACAGTTTATAATTTCTCTCAGTGCGGATTTGAGTTCTTTTTAGAGGGCTTTGATTTGGATGTCCATTTCTGTTTTCAGTCATTATTTCTTTGAATAAGCTTTCTGGTCATTTCTCTCTTCTATGTGTATATTAGTCTGTTTGTTGGTCCCTTAAACTTGATTCACTCTTAAGATTTAATGATTTCAAATGACCTTTCTTAGAGTTTGCACATCCTTTTTTTATGCGTGATCTAGTCTTTTGTTGAACTCGAGATAATTATCTTTAGCTCCATGATTTCTGTTTGTAACTTTTTAAAATTTTCTATCTCTTTGTTGAAATTCACTTTGTTCATCCATTGTTCTCCTGACCTTAGTTAGTATCTTTCTGCTGGTTATTTTGAATTACCCGTCTGGTAAATCATGTATCTCTGTTTCATTGGAGTTTGTTTCTGGAGATTTCTTTCCTTTGTTTGGAACATACTTGCTTGTTTTTTTCATCTTCATTAACTCTCTGTGTTGGTGACTGTGTGTTAGAGCAGCCACCTCTCCCATTCTTCACAAACTAGCCTCATATATTAAATGTCTCCCACCATCAGCCAGCCAGAGATTTCTTATAGCCTCTCAAACCTCATGTTAATCCAACGCGCTTCCTTTATTCTTTGCAGTTCTCTGGTGTCTAGGGTATGCTGGATTTCCTAAATGCACTAAAGCAAGTGAGACTGAAATGGTTCATCAGGCATCCTGAAAAGTTGGATCCAACTCTTTCCCTCCCTAGGGGTAAGCTGGGACCTGAAGTTTTCCCCCCATGCTCTGTGCTGAGCTAGGCAGGGGCTATGGCAACTTGTACACCTCTGTCTCTATTCTCACTAGATTGGGCAGGTTTCATCAGTGCCCTGTGAAAGGCAAGGCCGAAACCCCTCCCACTTTGGGCAGCCCCCAGAAAAGTTTGGGCATTGAAGTTGTGGACTATCTTGTTCTCCAGAGAGAAGTTGGGAGCTGGGTTTATTGTCTACTTGTTCTGTGCTAACCAGGAGGAAGGGCTATGGCAACTGCCTGCCTAAATCTCTGTTTCTATTCTCACTTCCCCCACAGACAGCTAGGCTTTTCTAGATCTCATCAGCACTCTAAGAACAGCAAGACAGAAGTCATTCCTTTGGGTAGCCTCCATAGAAGTTTGTGCATGAATGATTTCTTTGCCCAGGAAAGAGCTGTGAATCTTTTCTCCGTTCTCTCAGTGCTGATGAGACATGATGACTATCCGTCCACGCCACTGTCTCTATTCTCCCTCGGGTGGCTAGATTATGCTGGTGCTGTCAGCCTTCCAAGACTGGCAAGACAGAAGCCAGTGGAAAGGTGGGGGCATTGGGCATGCAGTTTACGTCTTTTGCTCCTTGGGGATTAGCTGGGAATTGGAGTATTTCTTGGCACTATGTTGGGAGTAGGAATTCTGTCAGGGATGTTCTGAATCTCCCTACCAAGTTTGATGAGTAATTTCCTCTGAGATCAGTGCTCTTCCCCCTGGACCACACGGCCTGTGTTGATGAGTAATTTCATGTGTACCCAGCATTCAGGTGCCTTTCAACTAGTTTCTGGATTACTCAGAAGCAGATTTTTTTTCTGTGAATTGTTGCTGAATCTGTGTGTGGGGGACAGAGTCCAGGTTTTCTATTCTGCCATCTTGCTGATGTCACTACTCCCAAGGTACTTGTTTTTAACTTTTAGTTGATATTTGAAGTAAAAACAGCTAATGCCTAGAGTTTTAATGTGTTTGGAGTATTGTTAGCTTCTTAGAAACTTTTGTATTTCATTTTTAGACATTAAAGAAAGCTTTTAACACATTTCCAACCGCTCAGGAGTTTTCTCGTGTTTCGCGCGCCATCTGTTAAGGACCGCTCATGAGTGTTCTCGTTTTTCACGCCCATGGAAAAAGGAGTGAATCTAGATACTTATGTAAATTTTGTTTGGTCCCTCTTCATAGAGGAAAATGTTTTACGCAGTACCATACGTTAAAAAAGTACTAGGAACTTTAATTGTTTAATTGTTTTTGTAAAGAAGAATGTTATAATTATTGAAAAACAACACCTAAAGTGCATTATGATGATTTAAATAAGGTGCAGTTTGCCCAAAAACGTGCGGTCCCTGGCGTATGTCTTAGAAATTTCTATGTGGTACACAATGTGTTAAGGAGATGGCCTATATAACTTTGGAAAACAGTGTTTTAACTGGTTATCCTAAGGTTAAACTAAAAGCTATTCATAAAAACTATTCTGGTTGTAAATTAGTTTCTTATAGGGTTATAGATAACAATTCCAAACTATTCTATATATACTAGAGGCCCAGTGCACAAATTCATGAACCAGTGGGGTCCCTCTGCCTGGCCTGCGGGATCGGTCCCAAACTGGCTTTCTGGCATCCCCTGAGGGGTCCCGAATTGTGAGAGGGAGCAGGCCAGGCCGAGGGACCCCACTGGTGCACTATCGGGGCTGGGGAGGGGTATGGGAGGTTGGCCAGCTGGGGAGGGATTATGGGAAGGCTCCAGGGCTTGTCTGGCCCATCTTGCTCAGACCTGATCGGCTGGACCCCAGCAGCAAGCTAACCCACCAGTCGGAGTGTCTGCCCCCTGGTGGTCCGTGCATGTCATAGTGAGTGGTTGAGCAGCTTTAGCATATCATTAGCATATTATGCTTTGATTGGTTGAAAGGCTGATTGGTCGACCTGACACTTAGCATATTAGGCTTTTATTATATAGTACTAGAGGCCTGTTGCGTGAAGAGATTCATGCAATAGGCCTTCCCTTCTCCTGGCTGCGGGCACCGGTTTTCCTCCAGCACCCGGGACCCAGGCCTTCGCTCTGGCTGGAGCCACCTTCCATCCTCCGTCTTCACCCCGGCTGGAGCCGCCTTCCATCTCCGCTGCTCTGGCTCACCTTCAGTCTTCGCTCCTCCGCTTGGAGCCTACGTGTGCAAATTAACCGCCATCTTTGTTGGCAGTTAATTTGCATATCACACTGATTAGCCAATGGGAGGTGTAGTGAAGGTACGGTCAATTACCCTGTTTGTCTATTATTAGATAGAATAGTAGGGTTAAACAAAGAACTAAATTTTTTTTTTATTATTATTAGTTAAGGTATTACAAATGTGTCCTTATCCCCCCCATTAACCCCCAACCTCCCCCCCACACACAAACTCATGCTCCCATCCCCTTGTTGTCCATGTCCATTGGTTTGGCTTATATACATGTATACAAGTCCTTCGGTTGATCTCTTCCCCTTACCCCCGCCCTCACCTACTTTCCTTCTGGGAATTGATAGCCTGATCGCTGTTTCTCAGTCTTTGGGTCTGTCCCTTTTCATCAGTCTATGTTGTTCTCTATAATCCACAAATGAGTGAGATCATGTGGTATTTATCTTTCTCTGACTGGCTTATTTCACTTAGCATAATGCTCTCCAGTTCCATCCATGCTGTTGCAAAAGGCAAGAGTTCCTTTTTTTTTACCGCAGCATAGTATTCCATTGTGTAGATGTACCACAGTTTTCTAATCCACTCATCTGCTGATGGGCACTAAGGCTGTTTCCAAATCTTAGCTATGGTGAATTGTGCTGCTATGAATATAGGGGTGCATATATCCTTTCTGATTGGCGTTTCTGGTTTCTTGGGATATATTCCTAGTAGTGGGATCACTGGGTCAAATGGGAGTTCCATTTTTAGTCTTCTGAGGTAGCTCCATACTGTTCTCCACAGTGGCTGCACCAGTCTGCATTCCCACCAGCAGTGCAGAAGGGTTCCTTTTTCTCCACATCCTCTCCAACACTTGTTGTTTGTTGATTTGTTGATGATAGCCATTCTGACAGGTGTGAGATGATACCGCATTGTCGTTTTGATTTGCATCTCTCGTATAATTAGTGACTTTGAGCAGGTTTTCATATGTCTTTTGGCCTTCTGTATGTCCTCTTTCGAAAAGTGTCTATCTAGGTCCGTTGCCCATTTTTTTTATTGGATTGTTTATCTTCCTTTTGTTAAGTTTCATGAGATCCCTGTAAATGTTGGAAATTAAACCCTTATCGGTGGTATCATTGGCAAATATGTTCTCCCATGTAGTGGGTCTTCTTATTGTTTTGTTGATGGTTTCCTTTGCTGTGCAAAAGCTTTTTATTTTGATGTAGTCCCATTTGTTTATTTTCTCTTTAGTTTCCATTGCCCTAGGAGCATTATCAGAGAAGAAATTCCTTCGGCATATGTTTGCGATTTCGCTGCCTGTGGATTCCTCTAGTATTTTTATGGTTTCCCGTCTTACGTTTAAGTCTTTTATCCATTTTGAGTTTATTTTTGTGTATGGTGTGAGTTGGTGATCTAGTTTCATCCTTTTGCATGTATCTGTCCAATTTTCCCAACACCATTTATTGAAAAGACTGTCTTGACTCCATTGTATGCTCTTGCCTCCTTTGTCGAATATTAATTGGGCATAGTGGTTTGGGTCGATTTCTGAGGTCTCTATTCTATTCCATTGATCTATATGTCTGTTCTTGTGCCAGTACCAAGCTGTTTTAAGAACAGTGGCTTTGTAATACAGTTTGATATCTGGTATTGAGATCCCACCTACTTTGTTCTTTCTCAGGATTGCTGCAGCTATTCGGGGTCTTTTTTTATTCCAGATGAATTTTTGGAACGTTCGTTCTAGATTTGTGAAATATGCCGTTGGTAATTTAATGGGGATTGCATTGAATCTATAAATTGCTTTGGGTAATATGGACATTTTGATGATGTTGATTCTACCAATCCATGAACACGGTATATTCTTCCATCTGTTTATGTCTTCCTCTATCTCTTTTTTCAGTGTCCTGTAGTTTTCAGCATATAAGTCTTTTACCTCCTTAGTTAAGTTTATTCCTAGGTATTTTAATTTTTTTGGTGCAATGGTAAATGGGATTGCTTCTGTAGTTTCACTTTCTGTAAGTTCACTATTGGTGTAAAGAAATGCCATGGATTTCTTAGCATTAATTTTGTATCCTGCTACATTGCCGAATTCATTTATTAAGTCTAATAATTTTTTGATGGAGTCTTTAGGGTTCTGTATGTACAGTATCATGTCATCGGCAAATAAGGACAGTTTTACTTCTTCTTTTCCAATCTGGATGCCTTTTATTTCTTCTTCGTGTCTGATCGCAACGGCTAGTACTTCCAGTACTATGTTGAACAGGAGTGGTGAGAGGGGGCATCCCTGTCTTGTTCCTGTTTTTAGGGGGAATGGTTTTAGTTTTTGCCCATTGATTATGATGTTGGCTGTGGGTTTGTCATATATGGCTTTTTTTATGTTGAGGTATGATCCCTCAATTCCTATCTTGCTGAGAGTTTTTATCAAGAAAGGGTGTTGGATTTTGTCAAATGCTTTTTCCACATCAATTTGATATGACTATGTGGTTTTTTTCTCTCAATTTGTTTATGTGATTTATCACGTTTATTGATTTGCGGATATTGTACCATCCTTGCATCCCTGGGATAAATCCTACTTGGTCATGGTGTATGATCTTTTTGATGTACTGCTGGATCCGATTTGCTAGGATTTTGTTGAGGATTTTGGCATCTATGTTCATGAGGGATATTGGCCTATAATCCTCTTTCATTGTATTGTCTTTATCTGGTTTTGGGATTAGGGTGATGTTGGCTTCATAGAATGAGCTGGGAAGTGTTCCTTCCTCTTGGATCTTTTGACGTAGTCTGAGGAGGATAGGTTTTAGGTCTTCCTTGAATGTTTGGTGAAACTCCCCTGTGAAGCCGTCTGGCCCTGGGCTTTTGTTTGCTGGAAGCTTTTTGATGACTGCTTCGATTTCCTCCACAGTTATTGGCCTATTGAGATTTTTAGATTCTTCCTGGTTAAGTTTTGGAAGGTTGTATTTTTCTAGGAATATGTCCATTTCCTCCAGGTTGTCTAGTGTGTTGGAGTAGAGTTGTTCATAGTATTTTCTAACAATCCTTTGTATTTCTATGGGGTCTGTTGTTATTTCTCCTCTTTCATTTCTGATTTTGTTTATTTGGGCCCTCTCTCTTTGTTTCTTGGTGAGCCTGGCTAGAGGTGTATCAATCTTGTTTATCCTTTCAAAGAACCAGCTCTTGGTTTTGTTGATCTTTTGTATTGTTTTTTTGGTCTCTATGTCGTTTATCTCCGCTCTGATCTTTGTTATTTCCTTCCTTCTGCTTACAGTGGGCCTTTTTTGTTGCTCTCTTTCTAACTCTTCGAGTTGTAGAGTTAGGTCATTTATTCTCATTATTTCTTGTTTCTTGCAGTAGGCTTGTAGAGCTATGAATTTCCCTCTCAAGACTGCTTTTGCTGTGTCCCATAGGTTTTGGATTGTTGTGTTTTCATTGTCATTTGTTGCCATGATGTTTTTTATTTCTTCTTTGATCTCACTGGTAACCCAGTCGTTGTTTAATAGCATGCTATTTAGTCTCCATGTGTTTGATTTTTTTGGATTGTTTTTGTTGTAGTTGATTTCCAGTTTTATGCCTTTGTGGTCTGAGAAGATGCTTGATATGATTTCAATTTTCTTGAATTTGAAGAGACTTTGTCTGTGACCCAATATATGGTCTATCTTTGAAGATGACAAATGTGCACCTGAGGAGAATGTATATTCTGTGGCTTTGGGGTGAAATGTTCTGAAGATGTCAATTAATTCCATCTGATCTAGTGAGTCATTTAGGATTGATGTTTCTTTGCTGAGTTTCTGTTTAGAGGATTTGTCCAGTGGAGATAATGGGGTGTTAAGGTCCCCTACTATGATTGTATTGCTGTCAATCTCTCCCTTGATCTCCTCCAGAAGATTTCTTACGTATTTGGGTGCTCCTATATTGGGTGCATATATATTTACCAGAGTTATTTCTTCTTGTTGGACTGCTCCCTTTAGTATTATGAGTGGCCTTCTTGATCTCTTTTTATGTCCTTCACTTTGAGATCTAATTTGTCAGATATAAGTATTGCTACCCCGGCTTTTTTTTTCCACTTCCAGTGGCCTGAAAAACCTTTTTCCATCCCTTCACCATCAGTCTGTGTGCGTCTTTTTTTCTGAGGTGGGTTTCCTGTAGACAGCAGATATATGGGTCATGTTTTCTTATCCACTCATTTACCCTATGCCTTTTGACTGGGGAATTTAATCCATTTACATTTAAAGTTATTATTGATAGAAACTTGTTAGTCGCCATTTTTGTTCTTTACCGCTGCATTCCTTCTTTGTTTCCTGTTTTTTCTATTTACAGCAGACCCTTTAGCATTTCTTGCATTGCTGGTTTGGTTGTAATAAACTCCCGTAGACCGTTTTTGTCTGTGAAGCTCCTGATTTGACCCTCAATTTTGATTGATAGCCTTGCTGGGTATAGTATTATTGGATTCAGACCCTTCCTTTGCATGACTTTGTATATTTCATTCCATTCCCTTCTTGCCTGATGTGTTTCTGTTGAGAAATCGGTCGCTAGTCTGATGGGGGATCCTTTGTAGGTAACTTTCTGTCTCTCTCTGGCTGCTTTTAAGATTCTTGCTTTGTCGTTGGTGTTTGCCAATTTAATTATTATGTGCCTTGGTGTCGGTCTTTTCGGGTTCATTTTGTTTGGGACTCTGTGAGCTTCTTGGATTTGTGTGAGTTTTTTCCTCACTATATCAGGGAAATTTTCTGTTACTATTTTTTCAAACAGGTTGTCTATTCCTTGCTCAGTCTCCTCTCCTTCTGGCACCCCTATTATTCAGATGTTGTTTCGTTTAGCATTGTCCCAGAGTTCTCTTAGGCTCTCCTCCTGCTTTTTAATTTTTTTTTCTAGAAGCTGTTCTGTTTGGGTATTTTTTTCTACCTTGTCTTCTAGCTCGCTGATGCGGTCCTCTGCTTCTTCTAGTCTACTGTTGATGCTTTCTATTGAGTTCTTTATGGCAGTGATGTCGTTTTTCATTTCTTCTTGGTTTCTCTTCATTTCCTCTTGGTTCTTCTTCATTTCCTCTTGGTTCCTACACATATTGTTGAATTGGTCTTCCATTCTTTTCATCCACCTTCTGGCTATTACTCTGAATTCTTTCTCTGACAGGTTGCTTGCCTCCATTGCCTCCATTTCGTTTACTTCCTTTTCTGATGATGCCTGTTTTTCTTTCATATTTGGGTTGGTTCTTTGTTTCACCATGATTTCTCTTCTCAAGGTGTTTGGTTATGTAGTTCTCTCTCTGCTGCGCTTTCCGTGAGAAGAAGCAGTGCTCGTCTGAGTTCACGCAGTCACACTGCTTGAGATCCCTTGTTTCCAGGTTAGTAGCTGGTCTCTGGATGCCGGCAACAACCACCCAAGATGGCGCAGTCTCCGCTGCTTAGCTGGCGCACCAGGAGGGGCTTCAGCCGCAGTCTCCAACCGTCTTTTTTTTCCTGGGGGTTCTCGGTCTTTCCTAGCTGCAGACAGTCTCTCAGCTGAAAATCCTCTGCCTATTTGGGCTGCATGTTACCCGTTTCAGCTGCTCACCCTTATCTGCTCCAGGACAAGGCACCAGACACGTCCGTTTATACCTCCGCCATTTTCCCTCCCTAGGCATGACTCCAAAGAACTAAATTAATTGTACGAAATAATAGCCAGGTTTCTCCCTGTCTTAAAAAAGTTAAAAGTAAGTAAGGGAGAAGGCTGGCGTGAACCACCTTGTGCTTGATTATAATCACATGTATTTCTGTGTATAACAACATGCATATACTGTATATATATAGAGAAATATAAAGAAGTATATATGTATATATGGGATAGTATAGGTACATGTATTTTACAATGTGTTTTCTGAGAGGACCTAGAACAGTGATGGCGAACCTATGACACACGTGTCAGAGGTGACACGCGAACTCATTTTTTTGGTTGACTTTTCTTTGTTAAATGGCATTTAAATATATAAAATAAATATCAAAAATATAAGTCTTTGTTCTACTATGGTTGCAAATATCAACAAATTTCTGTATGTGACACGGCACCAGAGTTAGTTAGGGTTTTTCTAAATGCTGACACGCCGAGCTCAAAAGGTTCACCATCACTGACCTAGAAGACATTTCACTAGCAACAAGTATCTTGTTTCCAGATCTTGTTTTCTAAATACAATCCTATATAATAAAAGAGAAACATGTAAATTGGCCGTCCCTCTGATACGCTCACTAACCAATCAGGAGTGAGTATGCAAATTAACCCAACAAAGATGGTGGGTTAATTTGCATGCACAGGTGCCTGGTGGAGAGCAGAGCGGGAGAGCCGGCAGCATGGGGGACATGGCTCCCTCGGTCGCTCCCCCAAGCCACCAGGAAGAGAGCAGAGCAGGAGAGCCAGCAGAGAGTGGAGTGGCTTGGGGAACTTGGCTCCCCAAGCCACCAGATGGAGAGCAGAGAAGGAGAGCTGGCGGCGTGGAGGACTTGGCAGAGTGGGAGGCCATGGGACCGAGACAGAGCAGGAAGGGAAAACCAAGAGCGCGTGGAGCATCAGGAATTCTGGGAATAATAGTTCTGGTGGCATCCCCAGGACCTGAAGCGGAAGCCCAGACCGCGGGAACACCAGGAATGCTGGGAAACGTTCTGGTGGCAGACGGATCTCCTAGACCAGTGGCTCTCAACCTGTGGGTCATGACCCCTTTGGCGGCCGAACAACCCTTTCACAGAGGTCGCCTAAGACCATCCTGCATATCAAATATTTACATTACAGTTCATAACAGTAGCAACATTACAGTTATGAAGTAGCAACGAAAATAATTTTATGGTTGGGTCACAACTTGAGGAACTGTATTTAAAGGGCCAGAAGGTTGAGAACCACTGTCCTAGACACTAGAGCAGAGTGAGCCTGGAGCAAGTTACTATTGCGGTGGGGGATGGAGGGAAAGCAAAGGTGAGAGATGTAAGTAAAGTCAGAGTGTCTAGGAAAAATTAAAGGGAAAATATCTTAAAATTTCCAGGAAATCTCCACCAATGAAGCAAAGAAAAAAAAAGAAGCCTCTATTATTCTGTGAGCAACAAACCAAACTGGGTTGGGATCTCAGACAATTTGTTCATATGATTGCAGGGACAGACAAACTCCCGGATTGGAGAGGGCTCCCCTGAGGGCTCCCAGATTGGAGAGGGTGCAGGTCGGGTTGAGGGACCCACCCCCAGTGCATGAATCTTCGTGCACTGGGCCCCTAGTTCTCTAATAAAAAGAAAGAGGAGCCCTGGCCGGTGTTGTTCAGTGGTTTGATTCTGGGTTAAGGGCGCATACCTGAGTTGCAGGTTCAATCCCTACTCCTGGTCAGGGCACCTGTGGAAGGCAACCAATCTATGTGTCCCTCATACATCAATGTTTCTTTCTCTCCCTCCCTCACTTCCACTCTCTCTAAAAGTCAATGGAGAAAGTATCCTTGGGTGAGAATTAACAGAAAAAAAGAGAAACAGGATTGCCTGGAAAAAAATGGCTAATTCTAATGCAAGAGCAGAGAAAGTACAAGATAACCCTGTGGAACCTTCTTGTGTGCAGAAAGTGGGTGTCCAGTTATTCCAACACCATTGTTGAAATGATCATCCAATTTCTATTGTGTTATCTTTGTTCTTTTATTAAAAGTCACTTGACTATATTTATATGGGTCTATTTCTGGACTCTCTATTCTGTTCGATTGCTATATTTTCTTTTTCTTTCTTTTTTTTTTTTTTTTTTTTGCCAGTATATCTTTACTGGAGGTCTGATGCATGAAATTCATGCAAGAGTAGGCCTTCCTTCCCCTGGCTGCCAGCACCGGCATCCCTCCGGCACCGGGGACCCAGGCTTCCCTCCGGCCACCAGCAGGCACCCGGGACCTGAGCTTCCCTCACAGCCCTGGCTTCGTCCAGAAGGATGTCTGGTCTAATTAGCATATTATGCTTTTATTATTATAGACTAGAGCAGCGGTTCTCAACCTGTGGGTCGCAACCCCTTTGGGGATCGAACGACCCTTTCACAGGGGTCGCCTAAGACCATCGGAAAACACATATATAATTACATATTGTTTTTGTGATTAATCACTATGCTTTAATTATGTTCAATTTCTAACAATGAAAATACATCCTGCATATCAGATATTTACATTATGATTCATAACAGTAGCAAAATTACAGTTATGAAGTAGCAACAAAAATAATTGTATGGTTGGGGGTCACCACAACATGAGGAACTGTATTAAAGGGTCGTGGCATTAGGAAGGTTGAGAACCACTGGCCTTGAGGCTCTCACAATCTGGGACCCCTCGGGTAGGGTTCAGTCCCATCGCAGCATGGCTCTGGTTCTGCGGGCCGGGGGGGAGGGACCAAGAGGCCAGTCCAATGGCAGCATGGCTCCGCTTCCGGGAGCCTGCGGGCTGGGGTAGGGACCAAGAGTCCAGTCCGATGGAAGTATGGCTCTGGTTCTCCGGAGCCTCCGGGCTGGGGGAGGGACCCAGAGGCCCGTCGATGACAGCATGGCTCAGTTCCCACAGCTCCCTCCCACCGCCGCACCATGGGTGGCCGGGACCCAGTACTAACTCTCGCCACTCTGGCTGGGACCCTAGCCTGCTGTTCAGTCGTCCGTCCAGTCATTTAGGTCGTGACGGACCCTGGCTCTTTATATATTAGGATAGTAAGTCTTGAAGTTGGATAATGTCAGCCCTCCGACTTAGTTCTTTTCCTTCAACATTGAATTGGCCATTTTGGGGTATTTTGCTTCTCCATTATCTCGTTGTGATGGGTTACACTAATTGATATTCAAATGTTGATTCAGCCTTGCATACCTGGAATAAATCCCACTTGTTTGTATTTTATAATTCTTCTTATACAGTGTTGGATTAGAGTTGATAATATTTTGTTAAGAATTTTTGCAGCTGTGTTCATGAGTGATATTGGACTGTTGTTTTCCATTCTTGTAATGGTTTTGTCAGGTTTCAGTATTAGGGTGATGCTGTCCTTGTAGAAAGAGTTAGGAAGTATTCTCTCTGCTTCGGTCTTCTGGAAGATATTGTGGAGAATTTGTGCCTTAAATTTCTTCCTTAAGTATTTGGTAGAATTCACCAGTAAGCACATCTGGGCCTATTTCTGTTTTTTATTTTTTTATGATTATTAATTAGAGATTCAATTTCTTTAATAAATATAGGCCTATTTAGATTACCTTTCTTTTTGGTTATTTTTAGTTGATTTTCTTGGACTAATTTTAGGTAATTAATGATTTAGTATTTGATTGTTATGTCTTATACTTTTAGAATCATTAAAATATTTTGAGTACTTCATGATAAATTTTCTTAAATTTGTTTATATATATTCTTATAAAACATTAATAAAACACAACTCTCTTCTTCCAGCCTAGTGTGTTAATCGTAACCTACAAGGAGCCTGCAAAATCATCTTCTCAGTTTGGATCCTACAAGCAAGCTGAATGGAGGCCAGATAGTACAATGATAGCTGTGTCAGTAAGTAGGTTTTTCAACTTTAACAGTGTTTTCTTATGAAATTATTACATTGCATTAAACTTGATTCTCTTAGGTGACTTCCTTTCAGTCTTTATACCCATTAGTGTTTATCTTCTGTGATAGAAATTGCTGAACCAGATCTTCTATTCAGATTACTTTATTATATCTTCTTTCTTGATTCTTCTACTTCCTCTCATTTTAAATGTAGTGCCCATATCCTTTTCTTTTTATTCTTCTAACTCCTATTTTGTCCTTGAAGTCTATTTAATTCAGATTTTTAAAGCTTTTATCTATATTCACACAGTACTCCCAAATTTATACAAGTTCTTCCCTCTATTCCCAAAGATGTCTCATAAAAATGGTAAACTTTGCGTTTATGTCATACTGAATTCTCATTTGCATTTGGATCTATTTCTGCATTTCTTTTTTCTATTTTTTTTTAATTTGGTTAACTTTACCTTTTTAGTTTATGTTTTGTCACTGTCATCTCTTGGACTATCATCACTACCAAATTTGAATTAGCAGTAATGTAAATAGTTAAATATTTATTGAGCAGCTCCTACATAAGTACTTTTATAACTAGTTTATGTGGATCATCTCCTTTAACCTTTAAGTCAACACTTCAAAGTAGATATAATTATACTTTATAGTAGATAAGTATATTGAGGCTCTGAGAAAATAAGTTTTATCCAAAGTTATATATAGACAGTGTATATTAAAGAGAAGGAATTTAAACTTAGGTGCTCAGATTCCATTTACTGTACTCTTAACTACTACACTGACTTATCTCTCTGCTTTATGTCCTTTTCTAGTCCATGCTATATACTGGTGACTGATCATCTGAAAATGATCCACATGGTCAAAAATAATTGACTAGTTTCTCACTTCCTACAGTAGGAGTTTTGCAGACTACCAACCATACACCAGGTCTACCCTGCAGCCTGTTTGTGTATGAACCATGAACTAAGAATATTTTTATGAATTTAAATGATTGAAAAAAATCAAAGAGGGATAATATTTTTGGCACTTGGAAATTACAGGAAGTTTAAATTTCATTGTTTATAAATATGTTTCTTGGAGCATAAAAATATTTATTTACATGTTGTCTCTGACTGTTTTTAAACTGCAACAACTGACTTGAGTAGTCCTGACAGTGACCACATGTGACACTTCCATTCTTCACTCTCCTGCTCAGCACTTACTATCATAACATGCTAAGTGTCCGGTCGTCCATTCAACCAATCAAAGCGTAATATGCTAATGATATGCTAAAGCTGCTCAACTGCTCACTATGATGTGCACTGACCACCAGGAGGCAGACACTCTGACTGGTAGGTTAGCTTGCTGCTGGATCTGGCAGATTGGGACTGAGCGAGATGGGCCGGACATGCTCTGGAGCCCTCCCGCTGTCTCTCCCCTGCTGGCCAACCTGCATCCCTTCCAGGCCTGGATCATGCACCGGTGGTGTCCCTCGGCCTGGCCTGCTCCCTCTCGCAATCCAGGAACCCTCGGGGGATGTTGGAGAGCCAGTTTCAGCCCAATCCCACAGGCCAGGCCCAGGGACCCCACTGGTGCACAATTCGTGCACCGTGACTCTAGAAAATTATAGTAACACATTTATAAATTCAGTGTTTCAAGTGCCATGCATATCTCCATACCGTGACTTTTTAAAAATTATTTTTATTACTAGTGCATACTTATTATGTCAGAAGAAGGGGAAAATAGACTTTGGAGTGTGAATTATTTTATTATTGAATTAGATGGCAAAATATTATTATGCAGTAACACTGGAGTGAAGCCAAAAGAATATAAGTTAACATTATCCAACTTAGTACTTAATTAAGTACTAATCACAGTATTTCCAACACAGTGAAATTAATAGTTAGAAAATTTTAGGGAAATTTAATAAGGGAAAAAAATAAAGGGAAAAAAAAATCTCATCATACCAGCAATTCTTCACTAAAATGAAAAAGGAAGTGCAACCAAAGTAAGTTTTCTTGGTTCTTGATAAAGTGACAAATGTTCCAGTACTGCTCAATTTTTTATGTGAATAATCAATGTAGAGTGTACAGTGACACAGAATCGCTCCCTATGAATATAGCATGGGTAGAACACATCAGGTGTAAAGATTTTCAAAGAAGTTAAGAAAACACTAATTCAGGACAAGCTGAAGTAGAATTCACTAAGGTGTGTTTTAACTGATGATGGTAAAAATATGTGTGGGACAGAAAAAAACTTATTTTGTTGGACAGATTTACAAAGTTTGTGCACATGTAAGCACTTAAAGCCTATGGTTACTTTAGGTTTTTTTTCAGAAATACAAGCTATCCCGATTTGCTCAACCCCACAGCTATTTGATGGCTTAGCAGTCAGTGGTGAAGGTTTATTGTGAATTTTTTGAGCTCTGGGGCTGAGATAGAAATTTTTTTTAACTTGAAGAACCACCTGCAGATAATTATCAGACACTGAATTACTTTGGAAGATAGCTTTTGCTGCATTCTTGGTATTACTGTCTAATGTCTTCAATCTAAAACTACAAAGCAAAACAGTGCTTGTATGTGAAATGTATGTATGGTAAAGTCATTTGATGACAACTGATTTTTGAATCGCAAGTAATGTCAGACTGCTTTTCATACTCCCACAGTTTTCAAAAGTTCAAACGAAAGAAGTACTATTTCTATTTCAACAAAAATTAGCAGTAGATATATTTCCTGAGTCCAAATTATACAATTTTTCAGACCTTGTTGCAATCGCAAAGGAAATTTTCGTATTTCAAAATCCATTTAATCATGAAAACGAGGAGTGTTCCACCTCACCTTCAGCTGGAAGTAATTAATCTACAAGGTAAGGACATGTTAAAAGGCAAACATCAGGAGAGGAAACTATTCGACTTCTATAATTGCCTACCTATTGCTATATATAGTCAATTAAAATAATAGGCTCATAGATTGATATCAGTATTTGACAGGACTTGTGTGAAAAGACGTTTTCAAATATGAAGTATGTAAAATTTCATTACAGACCAGAATTAATAGAGGAAACTTTGCAGTCTATTTTGATGATAGGGAACACCAACTTTAAATCCCAATTAAACAAAAATGTTATTCCCATAAATTAATTTCATTCTCTGCAGTGCATGTGTATTACAGAGAAAAATCGTACTCAATTTTCTTTCTTTCCTTTTTTTTTTTTTTTGAAGTACAATTTCCATTTATTTTTCCCCCAGAGAACTTTTCTTCACTCCTTAAAAGACTTAGCTCCTTACATGGGCTTTGGTGGAGATCATGGGGCAGCACCCACAGGTCTAAATCAGGGTGGGCATGTTTGGTCCTTCCGGGCTTCACGAGAATGATTCCTGACTACCTTGCTGTGAATGGCACAGCTCACACAGTAATGCAGCTTCACATACTAGTACAGCTTGGGAAGCACATTGGTGTCGAAGACACTCACTTCAGAGATGTCCCTAATGGCTGCGGCCTCTACTATGTTTCCCATGACAAACTTCTTAATGGCCTTGCCCTTGGGCACGCACTGGGTGCAGTTGGTGCAACGAATAGGCTGCACTTGGCCTCGGCCTTTTTTGGCATGACTGTTATTCCTTCTTTTCTTGGTCATGCACCCCAACCAGGGCCAGGGATCCAGCCTGCATCTGAGGTATGTGCCCTTGACCAGAATCGAACCCAGGACCCGTTAGTCCACAGGCCAAAGCTCTATCCACTGAGCAAAACTGGCTAGGGCGAAGTCTATTTGTTTTCAAATGCAAAGTGATACTACTATAAGTGACTGGTAATGTCATGTTTGATGGGGAACAGATTTGGTAAATCTGTGAGTTTTATAAGTAGAAGATTATCTGAAACACTAGTGGCCCAGTTCACGAAATTCGTGCATGCGGGGGTGGGGGGGGGGTGGGGGAGGGAGTGTCCCTCAGCCCGGCCTGCACCCTTTCCACTCTGCCACTAACAACTCTGCCTACCAGCCTGCTCGACCCAACTGCACCCCACCGCCAGCCTACTTGCCCCCAAATGCCCCCCGCCAACCTGATCACCCCCAACTGCTCCCCATGCCAGTGGGCTTGCCCCCAACTGTCCCCCCCTGCTGGCCTGCTTGCCCCTAACTGTCCCCCCCTGCTGGCCTGCTTGCCCCCAACTGCCCCCCTGCTGGCCTGCTTACTCCAAATTACCCCCCTGCTGTCCTGATCACCTCCAACTGACCCCCACTGATGGCCTGCTCGCACCCAACTGGCCCCCCCTGCGGGTCTGCTTACACCCAAAGGCCCCGCCCCCCATTAGCCTAATCACCCACAACTGCTGTCCCATCCTGGCCTGATCGCTCACAGCTGCCCTCCCTCTTAGCCTCTAACCGCCTCTACCAGGGCCCCATCACCACAGCTTTGTTCAAAATAACGTCTGGAAGGTCTCCTGGAAGGTCTCCCAGTCGAATTAGCATATTACCCTTTTATTAGTATAGATAGAGTCCTGGTGCACAGGTTGGGGCCAGCGGATTTTCCCTGAATGGTGTCCCGGACCAGGGTGGGGGTTCCCGCTGGGGTGCCTGGCCAGCCTGGGTGAGGGGCTGAGGGCCGTTTTCAGGCTGGCCAAACCCCCTTCAGGGTGGGGGTCTCCACTGGGGTGCCTGGCCAGTCTGGGTGAGGGGCTGATGGCTGTTTGCAGGCTGGTCAAGCCTCCCAGTGGGGACCCTCACCCCATTGGGGTGTGGCCAGCCTGGGTGAGGGCTGAGGGCCGTTTTCAGGCTGACCTCAGCCCCTTCAGGGTGGTGGGGTCCCGCTGGGGTGCCTGGCCAACCTGGGTTAGGGGCTGATGGCCGTTTTCAGACTGGCCACACCCCCCGGCAACCCAAGCTCCCAGCCTCTCCTTTTTTTTTTTCAGTGCCTCCTTGAATGGAATGAAGCAGGTATCTGGGATTTATTTATCTTCTATAATTGAAACTTTGTAGCCTTGAGCGGAGGCCAAGTCCAGCCAGAGCAGGCAGGAAGCTTGGCTTCCTCCATCACCAGGGGCAACCTAAGCCTCCTGCTCACTCCAGCTCCGTGGCCGCCGCCATCTTAGTTGGGTTAATTTGCATGTTCGCTCCTGATTGGCTGGTGGGAGTGATGGAGTGATGGTTAATTTGCATGTTTCTCTTTTATTAGTGTAGATAATTTTTTTCTTTATAGAAAGCTCTCACAAAGTTGTATAAACTGCTTTTTTTTGCTTTTTTAAATGTTTTTATTGATTTTTATTTTTTTATTTTTTAAATTTTTTTTTGGCTTAGTGATTTTATTTCATTTTTTCATTTTTTTAATTGTTTTATTGCTTAAAGTATTACAAAGAGTATTACATATGTCTCCTTTTTTTTCCTGCCCTTGACAATCCCCTGGCCTCCCCTACCCCCCAGTGTCTTATGTCCTTTGGTTATGCTTATATGCATGCATACAAGTCCTTCGGTTGATCTCTTACCCCCCTCCCTCCTGCCCCCCAACTCTCCCCGGCCTTCCTGCTACAGTTTCACAATCTTTGAGGCAGCTCTGCCTCTGTATCTATTATTGTTCATAAGTTTGTAATGGTCTTTATTATCCATGAATGAGTGAGATCATGTGGTATTTTTCCTTCATTGACTGGCTTATTTCACTTAGCATAATGCTCTCCAGTTCCATCCATGCCGTTGCAAATGGTAAGAGTTCCTTCTTTTTTACAGCAGCATAGTGTTCCATCGTGTAGATGTACCACAGTTTTCTAATCCACTCATCTACTGATGGGCACTTAGGCTGTTTCCAGATCTTAGCTATGGTGAATTGTGCTGCTATGAACATATGGGTGCATATATCCTTTCTGATAATCTGCTTTTTTGACATATTGTGAACATTGTTTCATTTCAACATTCTTCTGTCACTTGATTTTGAATGTCTTCATAGGATTCTGACTTACAGATGAGTGTATTTTTAAATTGATAAATAGACACAGGAATTTTTATAATTTTTCACACAAAATTGGGATCTTAATTTACACATTACTCTGCAACTTCATTTTTTTACTTAGTATACTATGACTATCCTTCTAGATTAATATATATACTTCTAATTTAATTTTAGTATTTGTAATATTCTATAGTATGGAAGTTTCTTATTTAACTTTGCTACTTTTTACTTGCTAAAAATTTGGCAACTATGCACAGTGCTACAGTAAACATTATTATACATGTATCCTTTTATATTAGTGCATTTATTTCTTTAGTGCACTTACCCCTATGTGGGATTGCTGGGGCAAAGTATGTGTGTATCTCCTTTTTAATAAATATTGCCAAATTATTTTTCAATAAAATTGTATCAGTTCCAGAATTACTCCTTCCATGTTTTTAAGATTCCCATTACCCTGCATTTATGCCTGCGTTAGATTGATAAAAAATGGTCTTGTCATTTTAATTTTCTTTTGTTTTATTGCTAGTGAGGTTTGGTATTTTTCACATGTTTATTGGCCTTTTGCAATTGTTCTTCTGCAGGTTGCCTGTGTTTGTTTATTTTTCAAACCTAGTTCCATGTTAGGTTTCTTCATTGTGGCTCCAGTGCCAGGAGCATTTTCTGCACATATGGTAGTCCTTCACAGATTAAATGAAATAAGTAATGTCTAAACATACCATTCTTCAACCATGGTAAAGGATATCCTGTCTCAGTATAAGATTCTTAGATTGAGATTCTTTTTTTCCAGCCATGAGATACTGTTCTAATGCCCTCTGTTTTCCAGTGTTAGTGATGATAGGTCTAGTGCTAATCTGATTCTTTTTCTTTTGCAGGCAACCTGTTCTTTTTTTCTGAATGATTTTTCTCTTTATCATTAAAATTTAGTCATCTCTGCTTATTATCAATAGATTTTTTTAATTAAACTATCTCCCTCTGTCTCCTTCTACAGCCTCACCCTCCCCCCCTTAAAACTCAATCTCAGCCTCTTCTCTCTGAAGACTCAACTGTTTCTGCAGATAGGCAATTTTTCTTCTATTTTTTTTTAAATAATAGAAGAATAGAACAAGATTTGCCCTGTCCTATGTTATTTCTTGATTTTTTACTCACTATTTGCAAACCTCCCAAATTTCCCCTCCAAGTCTCTAAACTTTCAGTAATTATTTCATCTTTATATATTCTGAGATTGTTTCCATTTAATCTTCTGGAGTAAAAGGTTCATCTCCCACAAAAATAATTACTCTTTTTCAGTTCATCTGTTGAATTTTTCTATTAGGAAATATTTAGCTCTGAAAACTCTTATCTTCTAATAATATCTCTTGAAAATCCTAAATATCTTTTTTCTTAATTTACTTGCATTTTTCTCTCTCATCTATGTAACTCATTAGTGGGATCCATATATTTTAGCCATGTAGTTAGGTCTTCCATTATAAAGTTACTGAGCTCTCATAAAGCGGAATTTTCCTTTCTTGCGTTCTGTTTGCCACCCATAGAGGTCAGGCTTTCCTGTGGGTCTCTCTGGCCATGCAAACCAGCAGGTGTTAGCTCAAATTTCAGTTTGCAGAGGCAGACAGCTTACAAACTCTTCTTCTGTGTTGAAGCTTAGGATGAGTCTCCTCTACTCTCAGGCAGTTTCTCCTAGTTGAAGGACCTTAAACGGAAGGCTCCTCCAGACCCTGAGGTCTGGGAGCAATGTGGTTCACCAGTGCAACCTCTATGCTGGCTGGAGTCATGGGATTATGTGGACAGCTCTGTCAATATCCACTTCTGGGAGCAGTCACATTCAGCCCTGGGCTTCTGCTTTTAAGGCTTACTTAGGGAACCAGAGCCTCGAGGAGTGGCAAAGCAGAACTTTCCCTCATCCTGGTCCCTCGGCACCCATTTTCCCCCATGGGAACTCAAGAGCATCCTCCAGGCCCATCCACACACATTTTGGTAAATGTACTCTGAGAAGGAAAAGGTTAAAAATGTGTCCACTGTCTTTCCATCTCACCAGAACCCAGAAACTTAACTTAAAGTAAACCATTTTTACCTGTTCAACTTATTTGCCTCTGCCTACAAAAGAGATTGTTAAGTTTTTATTTCTTACATTATAATGTAGACTAATGCAGAAGAATCATTATCTATCTATATAATAAAAGGCCAGAGGCCATAAGCGTCATGACCGGAACGACTGCTCGACCAGTTGCCATGAGGTGGCATTGACCACTTCGCAGTCCTTACCCCCCATCCCACAAGTGACGGATGGGGCGGGACTGGGGACTGGCGAGCTGGCTGACTGGCTGATCTCTTGGTCCCTACCTCGGCTGGCAGGCTCTGATGGATCAGTGATGGTGAACAGGGGAATCGGGGTGGGTGGCGTGAGGACTGGGCTGGTTGTCAGGCTGTTGGGATCACTAGTTCATCCCCGGCTGCTCAGAGGCTCAGGCCTGCAGGAAAGCAGGTGCCGGCAACTTCACCTCCATGCACGTGCACTGGCTGGCTGCTGATGGAACATGCTGCCCGCTCAGGGCTGCTCACGCCAGGGTGGGTAGGTCACGGGCGCGCCCCTCAGCTTCCATCAGCACCTCAAGCTCCAGCAGCAGCGGTGCCCACGTGAGCTGCCCCGAGCAGGCAGCGCTTTCCATCAGCGGCCGGCCTGGCGCACGCACATGGAGGTGAAGTCACCGGCACACGCTTTCCTGCAGGCCTGAGCCCCCGAGCAGCCGGGGATGAACTGGTGATCCCACTGGCCTGACAGCCCTGTGGCGGAGGTGGCATTTGGCCTGGGGACTGGCGAGCGGGCAGAAGATGGCCCTGATCACAGGAGGCTAGGCCTAGGGACCCTACCCACACGATTTCATGCGCTGGGCCTCTAGTCCTATATAATAAAAGAGAAACATGTAAATTGACCATCTCTCCTACGCTCATCAGCCAATCAGGAGTGAGTATGCAAATTAACCCAACAAAGATGGTGGGTTAATTTGCATACACAGCACTGGGTGGAGAGCAGAGCGAGAGAGCTGGCGGCGTGTGGGGATGTGGCTTTCTTGGTCACTCCCCCCAAGCTGCCGGTTCGAGAGCAGAGCGGGAGAGCCGGCAGAGAGTGGAGCGGCTTGGAGGACTTGGCAGAATGGGAGGCCATGGGATGGAGACAGAGTAGGAAGGGAAAACCAAGAGTGTGGGGAGCACCAGGAATTCTGGGAATAGTAGTTCTGGTGGCAGCCCCAGGACCTGAAGCAGAAGCCTAGAGCACGGGTAGCACCAGGAATGCTGGGAATCATAGTTCTGGTGGCACATGGAGCTCCTAGACCAGCGGTTCTCAACCTGTGGGTCGCGACCCCTTTGGGGGTTAAACGACCCTTTCACAGGAGTAGCCTAAGACCATCGGAAAACATTTTCGATGGTCTTAGGAACCGAGACACCGCTCCTCTATCCATCTCCAGGCAGGTCCGCCCACATGCAGATACGCCCACATACGAGTACCCGGCGTATTAAAGGGTCGCAGCATTAGGAAGGTTGAGAACCACTGTCCTAGACTCTAGAGAAAGTGAGCCTGGAGCAAGTTACTGTTGCGGTGGGGGATGGAGGGAAAGCAAAGGTGAGAGACGTAAGTAAAGTCAGAGTGTCTACGAAAAATTAAAGGGAAGATATCCTAAAACTTCCAGGAAATCTCCACCAATGAAGCAGAGAAAAAAAAATGCCTCTATTATTCTGTGAGCAACAAACCAAACTGAGTTGGGGTCTCAGACAATTTGTTCATATGATTGCAAAGACAGACAGAAACTCCCGGATTGGAGAGGGCTCCCCTGAGGGCTCCCAGATTGGAGAAGGTACAGGTTGGGCTGAGGGACCCCCACACTCCCCAGTGCACGAATGTCGTGCACTGGGCCTCTAGTATGGTAATAATTGAGAAGGTTCACTGATATTTTTGTATTACCCGTTCAGCAAAGCAGCCACTTTTTGCAAATAGCCATTTATACTAAAAAATAATCTATCAAGGTATAATAAAAATAAATGCTACCATGGAATGGGTACTGGATAAGTGAACTTTCCTGGTAACCAAAGTGTAATTGGATTCTGAAGCTTTACTAATTTTAATGGTCCTTTTTCCTCAAATGTATTGTACATTTTCTTAATCTGTGACATGAAATATATTCATTATGAATTAACTGTTTACTTGAGGGTTCCAAGTTATTACGGCGGGCCATAATTATTCCTAATGTTTTTCTAAACTTTTTTTAAAAATATTTTTATTGATTTCAGAGAGGAAGGGATAGGGAGAGAGAGATAGAAACATCAATGATGAGAGAGAATCATTGATTGGCTGCTTCCTGCACACTCCCCATTAGGGATCGAACCCACAACCCAGGCTTGTGCCCTTGACTAGAATCGAACTCGGGACCCTTCAATCCACAGGCCGACATTTGATCCACTGAGCCAAACCAGCTAGGGCAGTTTTTCTAAATTTTAAACAACGAATAGATATTCAGGCACAAAGAGCATTGAAATCAATTTTAAGTACTCTCTTCATTTCTATGATTATATCTGACAAATACTAACACCATTGTATTTATCTATTTATTTTATTTTGTGTTTTTTTATTTGAGAGAGATTGAGACAGACATTGATGTGGGTGAGAAACATCAATCGGTTGCCTCCCATACCCACACTGATGGGAATCAAACCAGAAACTGAGGTATGTGCCCTGACCAGGAATCAAACCCACCACCTTTTGGTGTATGGGACAACGCTCCAACTGTCTGAGCCATACCAGCCAGAATAGCACTGGTGTATTTAGGCATATGTGTATTTTCATTGTAACCTTGCTTATAATAGGAAAAAACTCTGGCATCTTTTGATTCTGCATTCCCATCTAGTCACCAATATGCTGCTAAGTCCTATCTCTAGTTTACTATCATCCTTTTCTCTTTATTCTCATTGCCATGACCTTAATAGAGGCCGTTTTTATGTTTTGTGTAGATTGCCTAGAACTCAAAACTTTTAGCTAGTATTTTTCTCCACTTGAAATGCATCTTAATTATGTATAGCTAAGTCACAGCTCTTACATTATTATTTTCAAATCTTGCATTGGCTTCTGATTGCATACAAAATACGTTGCAAACTGCTTAGCCTAGTATTCAGGGTCTCCTGTGATCTGGCCCCAACCTGCCATTCCAACTCTGTTTCCCACTGCTACCTTTAATACTCCCCTTCACACCCTTCTAAATGGAAGTCTGTTCCACTGCAACTTGAGAGTCACTGTAACATGAATTAGAATGTAATTTGTTTGGGAATAAAGGAAAGATGTCAATTTACTTTAGAATTTCTTTGTTTCATTGTGATATTTTTCCCTCCCAGCATGTTAAAGTATTGAATCACCAAATAACAGCTGAGAGCACTTTTCTAAAGGAGTGGAATATAGCAACTTGCAGAGCAGTGCAATTCTGTACCCAGTACACATTCATCTCATTATTTCCCTTCATCTTGGTATGACAGAACTGTTTCGGAAGTGATTATTGTGTGATTCTCCTGGTTCTCATAGTCTTAAATAAAATTTATCTTTCAGACGGCAAATGGCTACATCTTGTTTTTTCATATTACATCTACAAGAGGGGACAAATACCTTTATGAACCAGTGTATCCCAAGTAAGTTCATCTTTCATTCTTTTAATATTTGATATGTACACTTTGAATTTACAAAAACATTACAATTCTGGGTTGTCTGAAGTGATTAAAATAAGCTAAGCTAGTATTTCCAAAATAGTGTTTAAAAAATTACCAGGTCTTTGAACTGTCATTACTTGAGTAAAGAATTCTGTAGTTAAATAAGTCTGAGAACCTTGGGTGAATGTACTATATCCCTTCTTAGACAATCAGAATTACTATTAATATACTCCAGTTCTAGCATTCTCCCATCCTTATCAAGGAGCTGCTAAAAGACCATAGGGGGAAAGGTGAAATGTTTTAAGTAAGTTGAAAGGTCACTTTTTCTTGTGTATATATTTTTGTATATGAATAGAAAAGAATTTGAGGGAACGTGGACTTTGATCTTTAAACTATGTTATTCTGTATATTTTGCATTGTTTTCTTACCTTTTCTTTTTTTAATATATCTTATTGATATTTTACAGAGAGGAAGGGAGAGGGATAGAGAGTTAGAAATATCGATGAGAGAGAAACATCGATCAGCTGCCTCCAGGACACCCCCCACTGGGGATGTGCCCGCAACCAAGGTACATGCCCTTGACTGGAATCGAACCTGGGACCTTTCAGTCCATAGGCCGACGCTCTATCCACTGAGCCAAACCAGTTGCAGGGGTGGGCAAACTTTTTGACTCGAGGGCCACAGTGGGTTCTTAAACTGGACCGGAGGGCCGGAACTGAAGCATGGATGGAGTGTTTGTGTGAACTAATATAAATTCAAAGTAAACATCATTACATAAAAGGGTACGGCCTTTTTTTTTTTTTAGTTTTATTCATTTCAAACGGGCCGGATCCAGCCCGCGGGCCGTAGTTTGCCCACGGCTGGGTTAGGGCTTCTTACCTTTTTTTAACCTTACTTTTGAAGTGAAAGAATGTTTTATTGAAAGAACTTTAGAAATAAAAGAACATATAATTTTAAAGAAAAATATCTTTTAAAAAAGATCAAGTCATTAATGTGTATGAAAATATAGATAAATATCTCATTTCTAAGTGGTGGAAGACAGCCAAAGTTTATCGTGTATATAAGAAATTAAAGGGAAAATTGATTTTATTATGTGAAAATTTATATTTCTGAGAATAGGGGGAAAAAGAACATTAAAAGGGCAAGTAACAAACTGAAAAATTTTGCAGTAAATAGGACCAAAGCTTACTCTTTTTATAAAGGAGCCATATAAATTGCTAAGTAACACAGAGTTTCGAAAGATAAATAAGCAAAAGCAATCTCAAAAGGGAAAATATAATTAACCTGCATTAGTAACTCTAAACAGTAACTCAAAGCAAAACATTATTATAACAGTTTTAAAAGACACACTTCAGTATATAAAAATAGTTGTGGAAGAATGGTAAAATGTATTTTGCACGCTTTTAGTAGATATACACAAAGGTGGGAGTCAACTGTGGTACATTCTCCTAAAATAATATGCATCATTAAATATCATGTCTCAGAAAAACTTAAAACTTGAGAATCTGATCATATAATACCTAGTGAAGAAACAAGTCATACAAAATTATATACGTAATATGACCACTACTTTGTAAAAAAAAAAACAAAAACAACATAAAAAATCATCTAAAGAAAAATGCTGGAACAATACATATATTGTTATTGCTCCTAAATGGTAAAACTATAGTGATTTTCCAGCTTCTTTCAACTCTTGAACTTTCCAAAATTTTTTATATTTACTGTGGTAAAAAAAAAAAATAATAATCCATGTATTTGAAAATCTAAAACAAAAAGGCCACAATTTTTAAAAAATGGCATTGTGAAAGTGTTTGTTCAAATAACATTTGTTAATATTCTTGAGAATATATTTTGGGAAAGGCTAACATACATCATGTAGCTCATAGGTTTTAGGAAATTAGATTTTCCTTGATGCTGTTAGTTCACTTCTTTTTGTAAGAAATAAAGTGTTAATTGAGCTTTTCTGAGTTTTGGAAATCTTTTGAAAAGAACAAATTCTTTTGATGATGGAATTTAATTTGATTATTTTTCAATAAAAATCTTCAATGCAAAGACCTTTTGGCAGAAAAAGTATAATGTTAAGATGGACATTGTAATAGGTAGTTGATATATTTATAAATTTTAAATATAAAGCTTATTATTTTTTCATTCTAAGTAGTAATTTTGTGAATTTTATGAAAAACTTGTAATCAGTGTCTAACATGTCATTTACTTGTGCATTTTAAGCTACTGCATCCAAGTCCACTTTAGACATGCTCCTGTCAATAAAAAGCAATAATCAGGATAATCTGAACTTAACTGTAATCCTATATAATAAAGAGGTAATATGCAAATTAATCCTCACACACTCACAAGGTGGCGGCCTACGACCAAGCCAACAGTGGGGATAGTGAGGGACGACCAAACGACTGAATAAGCAGGCTGCGTGAGGCGACCAGGCCGGCAGGGGGGTTAGTGAGGGATGACCAAACAACTGAACAAGCAGGCTGTGTCAGGTGACCGGGCTGGCAGGGGGGTTAGTGAGGGACAACCAAATGACTGAACAGCAGGCTGCGTGAGGTGACCAGGCTGGCAGAGGGAGGCAGTTGGGGGTGACCAGGCCAGCAGGGGGAGCAGTAAAGGGTGACCAGGCTGGCGGTGGGGGGGCAGTTAGGGGCAACAGGGTAGGCAGGCAGGTGAGCAGTTAGGAGCCAGCGGTCCAGGATTGTGAGAGGGATGTCTGACTGCCGGTTTAGGCCCGATCCCCAGGACATCCCCTGAAGGCAGTCGGACATCCCCTGAAGGGTCCCGGATTGGAGAGAGTGCAGACTGGGCTGAGGGGACCCGTCCCCTGTGCATGAACTTTGTGCACCAGGCCTCTAGTCATTTATACTATTACTAGAGGCCCGGTGCATGAACATTCATTCACTGGAAGGAGGTGTCCCTCAGCCTGACCTGCCCCCTCTCACAGTCCGGGAGCCCTCAGGGGCAGGAGGTGACCTGGCAGTCAGGGGAAGTCGATGCCCCATCTCACCTCTGCTGCTGCCACTGCTGGTAGCGCAGGCCTTGGCCGGCCCTGGTTACCTGCACTTCGGGCAGCCCTGGGCGGCTGGACAGCCAATATTTGAGGCTTGCCTGCACCTTGGGCCGGCCCTGGGATGCTGAGGGGACTGGGGGACTCCGGAGGCAGGTGCCCCGGCAGGGCTGAGGGGACTGGGTGCCGCCATCTTTGAGGGCGGGGCAGTAAATTAGCATATTCCCTCCTAATTGGCTGTGGGTGCCTCCATCTTTTCAATGGTGTGAGGGTCAATTAGCATATTCACTCTTTATTAGATAGGATAATTGGGCTGGGTCTTGAAACAGTGAAAAATACTGTTTTCTTTATTCCAACTCACAAACATGACTTACATATATACATATACAGTGTTTTGGAATAGTATTTTAAAAATCACTTTTGTGTTCCAGAAAAGTTTTAGAATTTCTTGCGTTCTGTTTCTAAGACTTGGGGGGAGGCCACTTAACTAATTAGTAGTCCTGACAGTGCATGAACTTGGCTATATTTGACTGTGTATGTTGGTCTAGAGAACTAATAAAGAGCATTGTTTTTAGTTTTCATTTGAGTGTTCTTTCACATATCATATTGGGATTTTCAGTTTGAGTACATGAGCTCAATAAAATGTGTATAACCTTAGAGCAGCATGAATCACTAGTGGTTAAAGGAACAGGCTTTGGCATCAGATAGACCTGGAATTAAATGTCAGCTCTGCCTCTGTTCAGCTGTATGACTCCTATTTGGTTATTTAATACCTCCAAAACCTATTTCCTCATCCATAGAACGAGATCACAGTAGTAATTATTTCCGAGGATTAAGTGAGATCATGCATATTAAATGTTCAGATAAGTGCCCTGCTCATGGGAAAATTAATAAAGGATAGCTGCTGTTATCACTAATGTATTTTTCCTTCACCAAATTCTTACTTCATTTGTGATATTTTAAGTGGTTTTATATAATATATACCATGTATTAAGTAATTGCTTATTTTTTTATATTTGGCTGGATAATAAGGTACTTTTTCCCCAGAGTTATACTCTTAGTAACTGCTGCATAAACTTTCTAAAAATCTCTTACAGGGAAACAGTTTTGCAGAGCAAAGTGAATGCGAGGACTTAGAGTCAGCCTGTTGTGTATTTGCGTTTTAAACCACTTTTTTAGTTGAGTTACTTAGTCTGAGTTGGTAGTTTTTCTGCAGAACCTATTTGTAAAATTGAAATAAAAATACTTTCTTCTTCAATTGTTTGGAGGATTATATAATTTCAGGTTTTTAAAGCCTGGAAAATGGTGGCTCATATATTGGTTTAAGGAGGGTTTTAGAAATGTTTTACTTAAAAAAAAAATATTTTCATTGATTTCAGAGAGGAAGGAGAGGGGGAGAGAGAGAGATAGAAACATCATTGATGAGAGAGAATCATTGATAGGCTGCCTCCTGCACACCCCCTACTGGGGATGGAGCCTGCAACCTGGGCATGTGCCCTAACTGGGACTCGAACCATGACCTCCTGGTTCATAGGTTGAAGCTCAACCACTGAGCCATTCAAGCCAGGCAGAAATGTTTTATTTTTGACAGTGTATCATTGTCATCATTTGTGTCATTGTAAATATTCATGCAGTTCAAGATGCTATTCTACGCACTTTTTCAAGTTCATTTAATCCCTGTAACAATCTTGCAAGGTAGTTAGGTACAGTTACTCTGCAAACCACAGCAGAGATGGAGAGAGAGGCCAAGTGACTCATTCATAGTCACACTAGTAAGTGGCACAGGACTCAGACATAATTGTTGTATCTTCAAAGTCTGTGCTCTTTATTACTAATACTACATTGCCTAAACTATATTTATGCCTATCTAACTGTCTACTTTAGGATTTATTTGGAAAATAGGAAATAAAAAAGAGGAGAAATGATCTGGAATGGTTTATTATAGTTCTGAAGAATAGAAGCATCATAATCGAGGCCAATAGTTAGTAGTTGTCTTCTCAGTTATAGAAACTATTGTCTCTTGTTTCTGTGCTCTAAATCTTACGAGTCCATCACTTGAGTTTTTCTAGAGTACCTCCGCTTCCCAGTATTATGTGACAGCATCTTAACTCAGACCGCATGTCATTTTCCAGTGTGCTCCACCTGAGACAGGTCAGATGCCTCCGTGATCTTTTCGTAGTTTCCAGAGTGCTGTTTCCAGCAAGAGTTGGGAGTCAGCCTTCAACAATGATAGCAGTCTTATTAAATGACTTTTTATGCCTCAAAGTTCATTTATTCTTTGATTAATGAATGTTTCGCTGTTATCTTTTGTGTCTTTATAAATTCTGCTGTATATTAAACTATCCCTTCAGACTATGGATAGACTTATCTACTGAAAGTCGTCTGGCTTCTTTGTTATATCTTGCAGCTTGCAGTGAAATTAATAAAAGAAATTGCCAGGGATAAATCAGAAAATAAATGTGTGTTTAGCTTTAGAATATATTGATGTATTTATCCTTAAATATGAGTTTAGTAGATCTTGAAACTGCAAATCAGATTTATTTCATTATAATGAAAATAATTTTAACAAATATGTTACCTGCATGAATGCAGATATTTCCCCCCTTATTCATCTTTCCACTTCTACTGTTAACCTCATATTTTTAAAAGACTAGTCTATTGATGCCAAAGTTCTTTTTTAAAAAAAATTGTACATTCTAAACTTCAGTACATTTAATTATCAAATATTTAAAATGTAAATATTATCTCTAAAACAACTATCAAAACTTCCTGTCCCCCACTCCAGTATATTTCATTAGATTTTGAGAATTTAGCAGACTGTTAATGAATTAGTGCTAGGTGGAAAGCAAGAAAAGGATAACTAATCAAGGCTTGAGGTTTCTAACCTTAACACAACTTTTTCAAAAATCCAGAAACGTACTAAATTACATCAAGTTTAGAGGAGAAAGGAGGTATGAATTAGTTATAAATGTGAAAGTTTCCCTCAACATTTTTTTTTTAGTGTTAATTTTCTGGCGAATAAACTAACTGCTTTTCTTTTATTTCCTTGATCTTATCAAAACATCAAAATGTACTTTGATTTCAATATGTATGTATTCTGTTAATGTACATGTGCAACCATTAGCTGAACTTTGTACATTTTATGTATCCATTAGCTTACCTCATAATTGCATGAGCTCTTACTAATAATATTGTTAGGGATGTTATTGTATAAATATCTTGTTGATCACAGATATAAGACTGGCACCTAAGCCCTAGCCGGTTTGGCTCAATGGATAGAGCGTCATCCTAAGGACTGAAGGGTCCCAGGTTCGATTCCAGTCAAGGGCATGTGCCTTGGTTGCGGGCACATCCCCAGTGGGGAGTGTGCAGGAGGTAGCTGATCGATGTTTCTCTCTCATCGATGTTTCTAACTCTCTATCCCTCTCCCTTCCTCTCTGTGAAGGAATCAATAAAATATATTTAAAAAAAAAAAAAAAAGACTGGCACCTAAACCCAAAGAATGATAGAAGTGTTCAAAGATCTGCCCACTTCAGAGAGCCCTGCATATGGTTCTTATCAGATTGAAGGCTGTCTGGATGTGTAATAATATAAACAAAAAGCTTTTTTAAAAACACACACATAATATATAAAGGCCTGGTGATAAGGGTGCCTATCTCTTTCTGAAAACTTATTGTCATGCATCCATCTCTGTTTAAGTATGGAATTTTTTCCAAGCTCCATGACTATTATAGGTACTAGGGATGCAGCAGTGAAACAAAGGGGGTGGGGATGGCAAAAACTATGCAGAGAGCTGTGTTCTTCTAGTAGACAGGGACAAATAAGTAAAATAAATTGAAAATGAGATACATTCTATGAAGAAAAATAAAGCAGGGCAAGGGGTAGTGAGTGGGGACACAACTCGAAATAGAGTGGTCACGATCTTCACTGAGACATAACATTTAAAAAGATCTCAGAGGTGAGGAAATAAAACATACACCCAGGGAAGAGTATTCTGAAAGATATTACTGAAATAAGTTTTAGGTCTGTCTATTATAGTTGAAAAATCAGAAGGGAGAAATTTTTTAAGTGTAAAAAAAATTCATTCTTATTTTTAAGTAACTTAATCCCAGGAAAGCCTATGGCCAGTTTCCTTTTTCTGTAAATGACACCACCATTTACTTGATTTTATTTGTTCTGTCTGCCTCATGGCTCTACTAGCCAGTGTGTAGCAAGTCCCCTCTATTCCACCTTCTGTGCATCCTGTGTGTTTTTCCTTGGATGTAATCTGTATGGTGTTTCCTTCTCCTAGCAACACTACTTTAGTTTTAGCTTTCTCTTGGATTGCTGTAATATCTTCTTAAACCATCTTTATAGTTTTCCCCTAAATGAATTTGCTGACATAAAATTTACATGCCATTTCCGTACATAAAATGTTTCAGTGGCTTTCCTTAGCTTTCAGGATTAATCATGTTGCTGTCTTTTATTTGAGTTTTATTTTACTCATCTGAAAACGAGTTAATTTCATCTACTTCTTAAAGATGTTATTCATTAAGTATAAATCAAAACCTTAAGATTACTATATAGTACCTAAATTATGCTTTATTCCCTAGGGTTTTGTTATTTGTTCTGTTCTGTTCTACATTTTAATTTTTCCTTAATGCAGTACCACTTTCTTGAGCTTCAGGCCCACCTTGCAGGCTATATCCATTTAGATGTATCTCTAGGCAATGTCAAGTTCATCACGTCTAAACCTAACTCATTTCCTTTCTACCAACCCAAACATGCTATTGCTTTTCTAAAATTGAAAAGCCAGGGTTTACCTAAATTTGCTTTAAAATTCAAACCCAGCTTGAACACACAGAGCTTATAATTAGCTTGTTCTTGTTAACTTGTTCTTGTTAACTAATAGCCAAAGATTGTTAGCCATTTTAGGAAAGTGGCCAATTTAAAAAAGAGGCATTAGAAAAAAGGGAAACTCAAAGAAAATAGGCAATGCAGGAAACAAAAACACTTTGAGGAAATGATAAACAACCTCAGATACTAATTAAAACAACAGAAAACCATGGGTGCTATAAGTAAAAAGGGGAGGTGGGTGAGAAAGTTCCTGGAATAAAAAGTATAATAAGCAAATATAAAAGAATTGGAAAAAATAGTTCAGGATATAGAACAAAAGACAAAGTCAAGGGAAAATTAGAAGTTAATTTAAGCTTCAATATCTAACCTAATAGGAGTTCCAGAAAAAGAGAACAGAACTGGAGAACCTCATTAGTATATTAAGGAAATAAAACATACATTTTCCAGACCTAAACTAAGCACATCAGTCATTAGATTGTCACCAAGCTTCTATATGGAAAATAATCTGAGTTCAAAAAGTAAGCAAGAAGCTTTCTGAGCATCAAAGTAATTTTCACAAAGTGAAGTACTTTGGAAGCTATTGCTCTTGTTAGATTCCTTGCACATAGTTTTAACAGTATTAACAAATTGGTTTCCAGGATTATCGATGACTAGAAAAAGAGAGATGACTTAGGCAGGCTAATTGTTGCCAAGAGTACGTGATAGCTGATAGTAAGAAAAGAGACAGCTATTAAATTCCAGCACAGGCATTGAGAAAGATGGTCCTATGCCATGTGGAGATAAGGATTCCAGGGCAGTTTTATAATCCTTTTAAGTGGCTGCATGGAACAGCTTGGTTATGTTGATATTGATTCAGCACTCTAGTTGCAGTCATTTAATGCCACAAAATTTTCAAATTTAGCCATTTTGCTATTTATTACCAAGTGTTTTGTGAAACATCTAATTGCATCCCTGAATTGAACTGAATTCTAATACATACCCAAAGGATAGAAGTGAAGGATGAGTTATGGAGTAAGGTAAGATGAGGCAAGGATTTGGATCACTTTGGACATGCACTATATAGAATGGTGTATGTCTTCCCATAGTTGCTCATCTCAGTAAGGGCCATCAGATAATTAAAACAAAATCTCTGTTCTCTTGTGAGCTCACTTTTATCTTGTGTTTTTTCTTAAGATTCTTTGTTCTCCCTTCACTCCCACCTCTCCAACACAACTTACATCAGTCAAACGCATTTGTTTCTAATTGAGAAACAGATATGTCTGCTATAGTAGAATGTAGGTCTGCTTTTCAACTGAGAACCTACAGAATGAACACCTGATTTAAAAGTCTGATTAAGTTTACTTTATTTAATTGGGTATATATTAAAGAGTGAATAAGAATTCAATTTCTTTTTCTTTAATTCTTTATCTTTGCTATGCTTTAGAGGAAGCCCACAAATGAAGGGGACACCCCATTTTAAGGAAGAACAGTGTGCTCCCGCATTAACTTTAGAGATGAGGAAAGTATTGGATTTGCAAGCACCCATTACAAGGTACAGTACTTTGGTTAACTATAGCATTTTGTGATGACAGTAGGCGATGTAGTTGGTTAATCATACTATCAATAAGAAGATTAATTTCATTTCTTTTCATTGAGGATAACTTTTTTAACCCTAGAAATTCTTGATTAACCCTTATGAAAATGTGAAAATTTATAGATGGTACATTATTATACTTAAATTATTATAATAAAGCCCATAAATTGGGTATACTAACTATAATGTTATTTTAGAAATTTGTATTTATGGTAAGATCCATAAGTTGTTTGAACGATATGACGTAGTCCATATTACTTAAAAGATACTGATGAGTAAAGGTTGAGAAAAAGAAAGTGTCTTTGTTTCTATAGCTTTTATAACTTTTGGAGAATTATGTCTGTACTTGGGAGAAGGTTGAGCTTTCTGATCCAAGTGTCAGTAGGGTTTTGTAATAAGAAGACCAGAGTACCAAAATAGCAAAAATTATTTTACATTCATTGATAGAAAAACAAATTACTGTACCTATAATTTAATTTTATTTTCTTATTTGCTTCACATTTGACATGTTATTTCTATAGAAGTTGATTAAGCAATATCTATTAAAGTTAGAAATGTTCATGACCTTTGCCTTACATTTCTACTTCTAGGAATTAATCTTGCACATATAATAATACATATTGGGAATGACATACAGGGTTTTTTATTGTACACTAGAGGCCTGGTACACGACATTTGTGCACTGGGGTCGGGGAGGTCCCTCAGCCCGGCCTGCACCCTCTCGCAGTCCAGGACCCCTTGGAGGATCCTTAGCGCTGCCACGGAGGCTGGAGAGGCTCCTGCCACCACACTGCCCAGCTTTTAAGTGGCGTTCCCCCTGTGGGGGTGCACTGACCACCAGGGGACAGCTCCTGCATCGAGCTTCTGCCCCCTGGTGGTCAGTGCATGTCATAGCAACCGGTCGTTTCACTGGTCAATTTGCATATTAACCTTTTATTATATAGGATTTATTATATAGGATTGTTAACAGTAGTAAAAGGTTGAAAACTACCTAAATATCTATCAGTAGGGATCTGTTTAAATACATTTTCTTATATCTGTACAGTGGGACTAAGATGCATCTGTAAAACCAGTGAGGGTATTCTTTACTGACGAAAACTTCCCAGATATGTTTTTTGGGAGAAAAAGCAAGGTGTGCTCTATACAAGAATGCTATTATTTGTTTTTTAAAAGGAGCACGTGGTGGTAGACTTTGTATTGTTCTGGAAGAATACATAAGACTGGGCATGAGAACTGAGTGGCTGGAGGACAGTTTTGGGAAAAAGACTTTTTACTATATGCTGTTAATAAATACTGAACTATATGGATGTAATATCTATACTAATAAAAGGGTATTATGCTAATTAGATCACATAAACCAGATGTCTTCAGGATGTCCTTCTGGACAAAGCTGCATCAGTGGCAGCAGCAGCAGCGGGGTGATGGGGGCAGCGCCTTTCCCTGATTGGCCCAGTTGCCTCCCACAGAGGGAGGCCAGACTGCAGGCCTAAACCATCAGTAGGACATTCCCTGAGGGCTCCTGGGCTATGAGAGGGGGCAGGCTGGGCTGAGGGACTCCTCCTACTCCAGTGCATGAATTTTTATTCACCCGCCCTCTAGTGTAAATATATGGAACTATAAAAATGTAATACCTATGTTTTTAAAATTCTTCTGATTCACAGTTCTAATGAACAGCTTCTTTCACTGTTTTGTTAGAATATAGTACAGATACTGGTCCATATTAAGCGAAATTGTATACAGGCTTGTTTAATCTATTTATATATTCTTCTTATAGAAAAAAAATGCGTTTGGTTTTTGTTTGCTTAAATGTGATCAGGGTTATAAAATATTGAGTACACATTATTCATCACCTTGGTCAAAAAGTTGCTCTTTACTTCAGATTTTATTTCAGCATATAGATTTCTTTTCAAGAATGTAATTTGTTGCAAAGGGATTTTGAATGTCTGTGAGTACCAAACGGGGTGGAACAGCATGGCGTTCTACCTCCACCTGGTGGTAACAATTGTGTGGTTCATGGAAATGGGTTCGAAAGAAAGCCTTTAAAAGAAAGAATTCCTGCCATCTTGTACAAATTATCCTTCCCTCTACCAAAAATATGGCATATAAAGTTATGGGTAATGGTTACACTATTGCTTATAGGCATAAGATGGCAAAAGTACTGCTATCTTTTTTTTCAATTAATTTATTATTTTCTAGTGTTTTTAAATTTGTTTTCCCCAAACATTATTGCCATCTTTTAATTTTTTGTTGAAAAAAAAGTATAGGATTAATGTTAAGCCTCCAAACTTTGTTATTGAGGATAGAAAGCTAAAAGTACTAACCATTACCACACAATAAATGATAATAAATACCATAGTTTATTCCATATCTTGTTCCATCCTAGGCACTTAAGAAAGCCGTATGTAGTATATAGTATTTAATATTAATTAGGTATTAAATATATTTGCTTATTTGAGAATTGATAATTATGAATTATATTTTTTAAAAAAACACCTCTGGAATATCAGGTAGTTGTTATAAAGCTCATGATGAAGTTAGTAATTAGAGAGGCTCACTGAGGATATAGAGTATATTTATGTGGTTTCAAAATATTAAAAAACCAGTATAAATGAAAAGACATGGGGTATTGGTTACTGGTACGGGGTCCTGATATCCCATGATGCCAAGCATTAATCCTTTAGTAGTTAGATCTTTGTGAGTGAGGCAATCAGTGATGGACAGGCACTTGAGTGGCTTGGAACAAGGCCTGTTTAACTTCTTTGGAACTATTCAGTACTTTAACAACTGACTTCAGCCTTTGTTTAATGAGTTTGTTTAGTTTTAATGAAATGAGGCTATATATCTTTTCCTCATTTTTAAAATCATTATCACAATTATTTTAAAGTCGTTATCTTTTAATTCCCACATCAGGATTTTGTGTGTGTCTGTTCATGGTTGATTTTTTTTCTCTTGACTCTTGGTCACATTTTCCTGTTTACTCACATGTGTGGCTATATTTTTTCACAGCACTGTGGGTGATGATGTAGAGATTCTTAATTGCGTTAACTTTGTCAGAAGAGTTTTGCCTAGCAGGCAGTTAAAAGACTGCAGGATAACCTGGTCATATGCAGTAATTCTAGGAAGATAGGAGCAGGGGAGAGAGAGAAAATATAGTTTGAAAAAAACCTAGGCTGAGTTCTGCTGAATGAAAATCACTGGTAAAATAATGACTGTTCTGCTCATTCGCCTCTTTTCACATGTAGTAGCAGATCTAAAATGTAAGTTTTTGTATTCTGCTCAACACATGCTACATATAAACTTTATCACAAAAATATAAATTTGAAATGAAAGAACACGTATAATACTTTAAAAGGTGAAAGTTAAAACTGGGAATTTTACTTGATTACAAATGCTCTGGTGTTCAAGAGTTGGATCTGGGTTGTGGGGACATGTTCTACTCTGTTTCAGTATTGTCTCAAATCCTTGGGGAATGAGTCACTGAACTAAACTTTCCAAAGAATCGAAGGTTTAATTTAAGAATTAAAACATTTTTTTACCATTATGGATTTAAATGTTTATGAATTATACTCTTTTTTAATAGTGTATATTAGAGTATATATTATAGACACACAACATTTTATCATTCTTGATTCTACTTTAATACTCTTGAGTTTTCTTTCTTAAATTCATCTTATTTCCTAGGCTTTCTTGGTACTAATTTCTGCTGTTTCTTCCCCTATTCTCTTTTTCTTTCTCCCTGCCAGTACTTTCGCAGTTTCCTTTATGGATTCCCCTTTTTTCCCCTCCTTCCACAAACATTTATTTCCAAATATAACTAGCACTGCCCTAGGGCCTGGGCATGTAAGAGTAAATCAAGGAGGCATTTATTTGCCACTCGGTAAGTAAATGTTAAATCTCTTTGCAGCCTGGCCAGTGTGACTTAGTGGTTGAGCGCGACCTGTGAACCAGGAAGTCATGGTTCGATCCCTGGCCAGGGCATATGCCTGCTAAATCCCGAGTGTGGGGCATGCAGGAGGCAGCCAATCAATGATTCTCTCTCATCATTGATGTTTCTATCTCTCTCCCTCGTCCCCTCTCTGTGAAATCAATAAAAATATATTTTAGAAAAAATAAAAATAAAAAAATAAATCTCTTTGCAAATATCAATAAGTGCTGAGATTATACTACATACAGTAGGTCCTCGGGTCATGTTGGAGATCCGTTCCCGCCGTGCGACGTAACTCGATTTTTGCCATAGTCGGAACCCACCTACATAAGCACCTGCATCACTCACATGGAGCACATACACAGCAGTAATGAAGTGAAAACAGGAAAAAAAAAAAAAAAAAGTAAAAGAAAGATAACAATTCCTGACCTTTCCTGTGGTAAGTAAATAATAAAAGACATAAAGCACATATATACGTACGTTGAAATGATGGAACCTTTTTTTCTTATAAAAAATGGGAAATGGCGACGTACTAACCGCAAAACGACGTACATCGAGTCCAACGTAACCCGAGGATTGTCTGTAATTACTTTTTAATAATCAACTGAGAGTTCTTCTAAAGGGAGAAACTTATTTTATTGACTTTGGAATCTCCAACAGAGAGCATAGCACCTGCTACAGAGCATAGGCTTAATAAATATTTGTTCAGTAGATGAACAAATTGAGACTCATGATAACCTTGGAAACACAGTGGTCTAAAACTGCTCTCCAGTACAGTAGCCACTAATGAAATGAATTCATTTCAGTTTAAATTAGTTAAAAGTAAGCAAAATTTAAAATTCAGTTCTGTCACACTAGCCATATTTCAAGAGTGCAGTTATCATGTGTAGCTAGTGGCTACTGTGCTCGACAGTGCAGATACAGAACACTTTATCACTGGTGAAAGTTCTGTTGGGCAGGGTGAGCGGAGTGTTACTCTATGCTCAATGGCTCCAGATCGTCATCTTTTCATTGGTTGTTCTTTTTATATTTTCTCTGCCTTTTGTCAGCTACCACTCTTCCTTCCATCTTCTAATTTGTTGTTCCAGTATTTCTAGTTTTTAACTGAGTTCATCAAATTGTGACTATGGCTGCTCATAGTCTTCCATTTCTTACAGAATTTCTGATTCTAGATTAAATTACACATAAAGTTACTATATAACTAAATTGTAAATAAATGACAGTTTTGTAAGTGGTTTCATTATCTTCTCTGAATGAATATTCTCTAGGGCAATTATATTCATACTCATTGATTTCCCAGTTTACTCTCTTAAAAGGTAACTGATAACAAATTGCTTACTTCCCTACAGTTTGCAGTCTGTGCTGGAAGATCTCCTGGTTGCTACTTCTGATGGACAGCTTCATCTTATTCACTGGGAAGGAATGACAAATGGAAAGAAAGCTATTAATCTTTCCACAGTACCCTTTTCACTAGATCTACAGTCATCTAGAGGTAGTTATACTTTCTGCATGGGGTAGAACCAGATGATTAATATTTTATATAACCTAGTTAGATATTGCAGTGGATGAACATTGATTTTTCTATTTCGGAATTAATTATGCAAGGGAGTTGTTTGTGTGTGTCTCAGTAGGAAGGAGTGGTTGCATTGTTTAATGTTTTTAGGTCATTATTTTTGCCTTTTTAACTATCCTTACAGGGTTTTTAAGCAAAAATTGAGGGAATTATTTATTATATTTCATGTACTTATTTTATTAGCAGGTTCATTCCTGGGCTTTGCAGATGTGCACATCAGAGACATGGAATACTGTGCCACACTTGATGGGTTTGCTGTGGTGTTTAACGACGGTAAAGTGGGATTTATTACACCAATGTCCAGTAGATTTACTTCAGAGGTATGACTCGCTTACTTTGAATGTTTATTTTATTTATTGTGTATTGAGTAATTTTAGTCTGTTACTAAATCCCTCCCCCATTTTTTAATTTATGATTTTATGGGTTATTGTTAATTAATTTTATTTATTTAGTATCTTTATTGAAAGTATTACAGAGATCCCCTTCCCCCCCAACCTCCTCCACCCCATTCACCTGTGAATTAATTTTTAAAATAAAAACTATGTATATATACACACACATATATATAGTATAAGTAGACCAATGATTGTCTATTAGACACGCTAAAGAAAAATGAGATTTCCTGCCCTCCCTGCTCTCTTCACACCCAATTTTCATTCTTGTAGGCAACTACTTTTTGTTCCTTTACTGTGTATTTTGCTGTTCATCCTCACTACTCTGTGTATTTTCTTTAATTTTTCGTTTTTAGGCTGTGTTTATGTACCTCCAACTGTGGAAAATGACCACATACTTCCCTCTCCCTAGCTTCCACCACATACTTTCCAGCATAGCTGTTGTGTTTTGATTAGATTACTATTCATTGTTTACATTGATATTGCTTTGTACACTTATATTAGTACCTGCCCCATGTGAGATGCTATATTTTTCTTTTCCTGTAGATTTTTTCTCCCACTTGGAATTAATAATTCTTAGTTCTTTTACTTTGCTTAGTTTCTATGTATTTACCACTAACTCAACCCCAGACTGTCTGCTGGTTGTGTAAATTTCCTCTCTGTTTTTTCAAGCACATAGATAGGTGTTCTTTCATTTCATATTCTTTTTTTTTTAATTAAATCTTTTATTGTTCAGATTATTACATTAGTTACTCTTTTTTCCCACCATAACTCCCCTCCACCCAGTTCCCACCCCACCCTCCGCCCTCACTCCCCACCCACTGTCCTCATCCATAGGTGCACGATTATTGTCCAATCTCTTCCCTCACCCCACACCCCTTCCCCCCCCCCCCCCAAGAATAGTCAGTCCATTCCTTTTCTATGTCCCTGATTCCATTACAGTCACCAGTTCATACTGTTCATCAGATTATTTATTCACTTGATTTTTAGATTCACTTGTTGATAGATGTGTATTTGTTGTTCATAATTTGTATCTTTACCTTTTTCTTCTTCCTGTTCTTAAAGGATATCTTTCAGCATTTCATATAATACTGGTTTGGTGGTGATGAACTCCTTTAGCTTTTTCTTATCTGTGAAGCTCTTTATCTGGCCTTCACTTCTGAATGATAGCTTTGCTGGATAAAGTAGTCTTGATTGTAGGTTCTTGGTATTCATCACTGTGAATATTTCTTGCCACTCCCTTCTGGCCTGCAAAATTTCTGTTGAGAAATCAGCTGACAGTCGTATGGGTACTCCCTTGTAAGTAACTGGTTTTCTTTCTCTTGCTGCTTTTAGGATTCTCTCTTTGTCTTTTGCTCTTGGCATTTTAATTATGATGTGTCTTGGTGTGGTCCTCTTTGGGTTCCTTTTGTTTGGGGTTCTCTGCACTTCCTGTACTCGTATGTCTATTTCTTTCACCAGGCAGGGGAAGTTTTCTGTCATTATTTCTTCAAAGAGGTTTTCAATATCTTGGTCTCTCTCTTCTTCTGGCACCCCTATAATTTGCATGTTGGTACACTTGAAGCTGTCCCAGAGGCTCCTTACACTATCTTAGTATTTTTGGATTCTTTTTTCATTTTGCCTTTCCGGTTGGGTGTTTTTTTGCTTCTTCGTATTTCAAATCTTTGACTTGATTCTTGCTATCCTCTGGTCTGCTCTTGGGAGTCTGTATAATGTTCTTTATTTCAGTCAGTGTATGCTTAATTTCTAATTGGTCCTTTATCACAACATCGAGGGTCTCATTAGATTTCTTCAGGATCTCACTACATTTATCGGCGGTCTCACCAGTCTTTTCGAGGGCCTTATTAAATTTATCGGCGGCTTCTAGACAGTTCTTGAGAGACCTTAAAAGTGTGGTTTTGAACTCTATATCCAGCAGTTTGCTTTCCTCCAATTCTGTCGTTTGTGTCCTGTTTCTTTGTCTTGGCATTTTTTATGCTTCGCTGTGTCGATAGAGTGCCTTTCTGTGCTAAGTGTCCCAATTATCTGAGGTAGACACTCTTGGTGCACCCCCTTGTGGGCTTTGTGCACAGTCTTGTTGTAATTAAGCCTTGATTGTAGTTATCACTGTGAGGAATTGACCTCCAGGCCAATTGGCTGTGAGAATCAGCTGTGTCTGCAGTGGGAGAACTTCTGTGCTGTAGACACCCCTCTGGGGCTAGACTTGCTTCAATGGGGCTTTGGTGCTCACTGAGTCTGCCCCCTGAGTGTGTCTTTTATGGTTCCATGGAGTTGAAAACTGGATGGTCCCACTCTGACCTCTGGGCTTCCTGGCTCCTGGATCGCTAGGGAGGTGCTAATCTAGCCTTTGCCTGAGGCTATCCAGCAAAAGTTTCCCTGAAGGGCTTGGGCAGGGCAGGTCCCACAGGATCAACAGGGCGGGGTTAGCAGTTACGGCTGCTCTCAGTCTTGCCCTCAGAGGCTCTGTTTCTCAGTGTCCCAATAATCGCTGCAAGCCCCACGGAGAGAAAGCTGCCCTAGGGTTCTGAGGGATGCCAGACAGTCCCGTTTCTCCTGTATGAGTCTGGGTCCCTAGAGACTCGCCCGGAAGTGGAGCTCAGAGCCTGAGACTCCCTCCCGATTGAAAACAACAACCACGCCCTCAGCTGCCAGCCCGCTCCGCATGCACTCCGCACCTTAGTATTTTACTTCAGCACTGCGCCTCCTCTGAGTCTCGGTATGCTTTTCTTTTTCCTCCTAGTTGTAGAACTTCCACTCAGCCAGCCTTCCTGTGGTTCTGGATGATGTCCGTTCCATCTTTTAGTTGTATTTTTGAAGTGGTTGTTTGAGGCAGCAAACTCCAGTGTTTACCTATGCCGCCATCTTGGTTCCTCTCATTTCATATTCTTGAAGAAATTTCTCTTGGAGCCACTGACCTGCTCTAGTCTGGAGTGTTGCTCACTATACATGCCTTTAACACAGGTGTATTGAGGCTCTCCATCATCATCCAGAGGATCCTTTACTCCTTTATTTCTATGTGATTATTTCACAATGAATGGTTAATTCATATATGATCAGTTAATTTATGAATTTGGTTGCTGTGTAGAGACCCAAAATAAAATGTTGGGTTTGTTGATAAGCTCTGTGGGGTTTGGTTGACTATGATCTTTACTATATGGTGAGCTAACTGGATTATTTCCTTTCCTCCCATCTCTGTATCCAAGGTGCATTTGAGGAGAGTCCTGCAGTCCTTTCCAGAAAGTATATACCTGGCTGACCAAGTATTCTAGGATTTGAGTTGTGGAAGAGTTAGACTGGAGGGTCCAGATTCAGAATGTAAACTTTTACTTATCCCTGTTTTCATTATGGTCCAGAGATCACTGGAGGTTGTTTGTTTGTTTTATTTTTCTTCAAAGAAAAGCCTCCAGTTTTCTGTTAGAATGGAAGTGGAATGTTTCTTAGCAGCTCAAATCAGGGAGGTACTTCTTAAAGACCCAGCTGCTGCTTACACAGTCTTTGAACCAGTCCTGCTTTCAGTACAGCCTTTCAGAGACATCTAACTTCCCAAGCCTTTGTGTGCCCTATAATGTAAACTTAGCTGCTTCTCAACATTCTTTACTGCCAGTTAAGGATTCTACCCGTCCTTATACTTTCCAGCTTCCAGGATTTTCTGATACTACCTCATCTCCCATTTTTTGTTCTTGCAGTTAATGCTTTTGAAAAAATCTTTTCTGTTCCAGTAGTCAGAGAAGATAAATATTAGTGGTCAGTGTGCTCTTTTTAATTGGAAAGGATTTTAAGGTGTTTTTGATTGCTAGTTTTTGAGGGTATGTTTTTTCTACATGGTATCAGCTTTAAGGTTTCTAATAACTATTTTTCATTACCGACTTTATTCAGGTAGTAAGGTACTAACTAATACATTTGTAATAACATATCAGTATGTAAATTAGAATAAAAATAAGCTTTTGAAGAACCTCTTTTTTTACAAGGTACAAATATATTTGTAATTATGTTTGGGATTTAAATGTTTTTTACTGAAAACAAAAATATTAGAGCTGAAAATGACTTTTCTGAGTATCAATTTTTGTTAGTATTTGATTAAAGAAATTTTTCTAGTCAATTAAGGTTTAAAATATAATGGAAAATAGATGGGCATTATTAAACTAGTGGCCCGCCTGCACCTCTCCAACTGGGGACTCCTTGAGGTATGTCCGACTGTGAGATCGGGCCTAAACCGGCAGTCAGGCATCCCTCTTACAATCTGGGACCGCTGGCTCCTAACCGCTCACCTGCCTGCCTGCCTGATCGCCCCTAACTGCCTCTGCCTGCCGGCCTGATCTCACCCCCAACTGCCCTCCCCTGCCGGCCTGATTGCCCCTAACCCCTGCCGGCCTGATCTTGCCCCCAACTGCCTCTGCCTCGGCTCCCACCACCATGGCTTTGACCAGAAGGAAGTCGGTTGTCCAGTCAACCCGGTCTAATTAGCATATTACCCTTTTATTAGTATAGATAGATTATATAGGATAGGCTTGCTTAAATGGGGGAGAAAAAGCCTTTTTCGGCAGGAGGAGATGCTCTTAGCAGACAAAAATACATAATCCCTATGTCCGGATTGATAGCCAGCCATATGCACTATACTGCCAAAGCGGTCATTAAAAAATGAAACCACTTTCTTACACCTTACACCAAACAGCTGTTGCCCTTAAAACCCCTCCTCAGCCCCCACCTTAGTTCTGCCTTTGCAGTTCACCTAGATTAGATTCTGATTGGTTGGTTTCTATGCCAGTCAGCATCAAAAGCTCTGCCTCCTAGGCAACCATTGGCTCCTCGCAATTCACCCAGATTTGAGTATCAAGTCAGAGAGGCGGGGCTGATCGGTAGCCCCCGCAGCTGCTGGCAAGGCCCGGAGAGAAAGAAAGGCACGGCTGCTGTCAAGGCCTGGAGAGAGAGAGGGGCAAGGGCTCATCAATAACTGCTATGGAGGCTGCGGATCAGACCCTGCTTCTGTCTCTGGGCCTCTCTCTGGGCCTGATCCGCAGCCCCCGTGGCAGTGGCGACCCAGCACTGACTTCAGGACTGACTTCCAATGTTCGGTTGTCTGTTTGGTCGTTTTGGAAGTTATGGAACCCAGCTCTTTATATATAGATGTTATAAGTAGAAAATATAAATTAGAAGAAAACAATACACATGTATTACCGGTAGTTAGGAAACACATTGGCATCTTTATATTTGACATTATTCATTTTTAAATATATTTTTATTAATTTCAGAGAGGAAGGGAGAGGGAAAGAGAAATAGAAACATCAATGATAAGAGAGAATTATTAATCAGCTGCCTCCTGCATACCCCCTACTGGGGATCGAGTCTGCAACCCAGTCATATGGCAATTGGACCATGACCTCCTGGTTCATAGGTTGATGCCCAACCACTAAGCCACACCGACCAGGCTATATTACATATTATTTAAATGCTTTATAAAAATTCTGTTCAGCATTGTTTAATATATTTAACAAATAAATTAAAATATGTCAGATTATGCCACGCCTCTGCTCAAAACCCCTTCAGTAGGACTGTATGAGGTGTATTGGTTAATAATGGCAGATTTTGTAATCAAAGAAAACACGATAATTTCAAGAGAAACATTAAAAGTGCTTTTATTCAGAGTAATGTCCATCGCTAGCTACACATTTTCCCCATCTTTCAGGTAATTTGTGGATATTGTCCCAATAGAACTTTTCTTGTTTTGAGGCAAACCATTCAGAGACCCAATTTTCCACTTCGTACATTTTGAAGTGCTGCTCAGAAAGTGCGTGTGCCATCGATCGGAACAAGTGGTAATCTGAAGGAGCAAGGTCTGGTGAATACAGCGGGTGGGTTAATACTTCCCAGGCAAGATCTTTTAACGTGTCTTTAACTGGTTTTGAAGTGTGTGATGGTGTGTCATCGTGAAGCAAAATTACTTTGCCATGTCTTCTGGCACATTCTGGTCACAATCAAAGCGTGGTTCAAATTGGTTATTTGTTGTTGGTAGCGATCAGTATTAATGGTTTCACCTGGTTTTAGAAGCTCATAATACACCACACCTTCCTGATCCCACCAAACGCAGAGCATTGTCTTCTTTCCAAAGTGATTTGGCCTTGCAGTCAATGTTGATAGTTGACCTGGATCAACCCATGATTTTGTGCGTTTGAGATTCCCAAAATAAATCCACTTTTCATCGCCAGTCACAATTTGATGCACAAAAGACTTTCTTTCATGCCGTTGAAGCAACATTTTACTGATGATGACTTTTCAGTTTTCCATTTGTCTTTCGTTCAGTTGATGTGGCACCCATTTTCCTTCCCTTAAAATTTTTCCCATTACTTGTAAACGATTGGAAATTGTTTGCTGAGCAGTGTTTAATCTTTCTGCAAGTTGTTTTTGAGTTTGACACGCATCTTCATCCAATAATGCTTGTAATTGTTGGTCTTCAAACTTTTTCAGTTGACCTGGATGTTCTTTGTCTTTCACATCGAAATCATCACTTTAAAGCATTTAAACCAGCATTCACAAGTATCTTGAGATGGAGCATGTTCACCATAAGCTTCCCAAAGTATTCAGCAGCACTTTTCTTCAAAATGAAGTAATGAATTAAAACTTCCCACAAGTGCTCTTTTTTTGGCATGAAATTGGACATTTTTAAGTGCAAAAATATCTGTGATGTTAACACTTTCAGCAAATTTCACATATGGAGTTTTGAAGCTTGCTGTCAATACAACAAAATAGCATACATATCAAATCAACATATGTGTAACTCCATCTATTGAAAAAAATCTGCATTATTAACTGGTACACCTAGTATAATTAGGACAAAACCTGCTGAGGGCAACTAGAAAAGCTGAAGAAAAAATATTTTTTAAAAGTGCTTAAAGGTTTTGGAGAGCTAATTAGACAATAAAGAATACCAGGCTGGAGGAGGCCAGAGGCCTAGTGAGCTAAGCCCAGTGTTTGAGGTAACAGTGGGCATGAACAAACAAGACTGTGTGCAACAACGTGGATGGATCTCACAAACATTGGGTGAGAGCAGCTAGACACAAAAGGATACGTGCTATGAGTCTATTGTATGTAAATTTAAAGGAAAAATAAAAACAGTTTGTATGGATGCATGTTTAAGTGGTAATGGTTCAAAGAGAAAGAAGGAAGTGATTCCCATCTAAGTCTGGATATTGGTTACTTTTGTGATGGGGCAAAGGTGTATTGATCAGAAAGGACACTGTTGGAGACCTTTGGGTACTCACAATTACCACTTGTAGAGTGGTAATTCTACAAGTGTTTACTTGGTGATGTTATTGAGATGTACATTTTTGTTTTGTGTATTTTTCTCTAATGTATTTATAATTCATAATTGAAAAGTTTAAAAAATAAAGGCACTCCAATGATTCCCAATATATAAATTGGAGAAAAAGCTGTTACCTCATCTTCTACTTCCTCTTCCTTCACTCCACCCCTTCTGCACAGGCCTCTTTGATGTTCTTTGAACATACCAGAAATGCAATCTCTGATAGGGCCTTTGTACTTGATATATCTCCTTCCGTACTTGCCTTAAAACACATGTTCACAGACAAATCCACTTAATATTACATCCTTCCCCCATACTCCCTCTTCCACATAATTGCTTTATTATTTCTGTAGCATTTGCCAACTTCCAATATACTGGATAATTATTTTAATTTGTCAGCCTCTTAACAAATGTAAGGCAGAATACAAGTAGGGATTTAGGTGTGCTTAAATACCTGCCGTTTCCTCAGCACCTAGAGCAGTGCCTGGTGAATAATGGGCATCTGAAAAATACTTGTTGCAGGTATGAATTTCAGTAAGCAGTCATCCAAAGAAATAATGCTCAATGCAATCGTTACCATTTTTTGTAATCTAAAATAATGCCAGTTTTATTATTAAAATTTAAAATTAAATTTCTACAAAAAGAAGCAAATATTCCATGTTTAGATAGTACGTTATAAAGCTCATTTAGTAATTAAATAAAGTCTGTAGTAGTATATTTTCAAAAAAGTCATCATTATATTGAGTCTTCTAATGTTTACTATTGGGATCATCTAAAAGTAAAGTGTATATTGCAGTGTGCTATTTTTTTGTGCTTACTAAACTGTCATGATGAGCTTTGCCTTAGAATTTATAATCTAAGATGTCCTTGATTTGACAAGCACAATGGAGCTGAGCCTATTATATTTCTTATTCAGAATAAAATAGCATATAAATTTAATAATAGTGACATTCATTTATTTAATGCTAGCCATTGTATTAAGTGGTTTACATGTGTGTACACTCTCATTTAATCTTTAAAACACTCTAAGAGGTAAGGAATTTACAGATGAAAGAAAACCAAAGCTTGGAAAGGTGAAATAATCATTTCAGCAAATGAGTGGTAGACCTAAGATATCAGGCTGCCGGATACCATACTATTAACCATTACTCCATAAAGCAAAGGAATAATAGAGAATAGTCAGCAATTGACAAATTATGAATTGCTGGTAAGAATATACCAAATAATGTGGATGTGAAGTACAGCATAGGAAATACAATCAACAGTATTGTAATAGTTATGTATGGTGCCAGGTGGGTGCTGGAAATATCAGGAGGAACACTTTGTGAAGTGTATGATTGTCTAACCATTATGCTGTGTACTTAGAGCTATGTGCTAGTTGACTATAAGAGTAATAATAGTGAACAAGTTAGCAGTTTGTTCTGTCAAGAGGTTTATATCCTAACAGGAAAGTCATCATCATTTAATTTGAATTTAGAGATCAAATATCCAGTTTTTAGTGTTCTGTAAATAGATCAGCATTGGACTGAGCTCATTTGGGGAATATTTATTGAAACAACTAATGAAATTGATGTTTTAAGGGAGAAAATTCAGATAGTAGTTCTGATGGAATATTTTTCTATCCAGTTGAAACCAAATAAGATAAAACCTTATGAAACTACATTTATTGAAGGAGAATTATATTGATTACATTGTGTTTTGGAGAACACTTTTTAAACCTTAACTGCTTTCCTTTATTATAGCAGCTTCATGGAGTTTGGCCACAAGATGTTGTTGACGGAACTTGTGTAGCTGTAAATAACAAGTATCGACTAATGGCATTTGGTTGTGCGAGGTAATATATAGACTTCTGCAATTTAAGTGTTATTGCAAAAAATGTTTTTAAAACATCAGATGTTCCTAATATAGTTGTCAAGTTTGTCATCCCATTATAATTTATGAATCAGCCTTAATATAAAATATAACAGTATTTTATTTTATTTTTAATATGTTTTCATTGATTTCAGTGATGAAGGGAGAGGGAGAGAGAGACAGAAATATCAGTGATGAGAGAGAATCACTGATCGGCTGCCTCCTGTGCACCCCCTACTGGGGATTGAGCCTGCAACCTGGGCATGTGTCCTGACCAGGAATCAAACCAGGGCCCTTTAGTCCACAGGCCAACGCTCTATCCACTGAACCAAACCAGCTAGGGCAAATCTAACAGTATTTTAGGTTGGAACAACCAATGTAAAGGGCAGATTTTGGAGATTATCTTAATTTGTAAAAGTGAGCTTTTCTTCAGTGGTAAGAAATTGAGTTACAAGTTTAAAAAATTTAATCAGTTAAAATGTAGGTTCTTTATTATTTAACAGGATCAGGAAGATACTTTTTCCTTTTTTTATATAATCTTTTTTTTTTAAGACATCAGTGTTGACATTGTCTTTGAATCAGTGGATATACGTTAGTGAAGGAGCAAATTTAAAGCTCATAGATAAAATCAGCTTCTTGTTTTAATACAAATAATGCATGTTTTAGAAGTAAAATATAATAGTTATTCAGTACATATCTGTGTGTCTGGCATGTACCAGGCACAGTTATTAGCACTTGGGATACATTAGAAAACAGCAATGATATCTGACTATCAGGCTATTTTAGCTCAATTAAAAAGATTATACATGATGGGCGATATAGGCTTACAGTTATGAGTTCACAAAATACAGTTTATTCTTGTATTATTCTTTATTAACATGTATTTTCCATATGAATAACTGGCAACCTATTTGTCCCACCCTGTATCAGATATTTACAGTAATCCCTTACAGTATGTATAGTGCTCGTTAGCCTTTAAAACTTTCTTAAATATAAAATTCCATTTGCCCTAAAAATGAGACTTAATGTTTTTGTAGAACATACATCTGGTATAATCTCCAGGTACAAGTGTCAAAGTATCTTTTTAGTATAAATAATTCACATGTATAATTCATCACCACCTTCATTACACTCTCAATCTCTTTGTAAAGTGAGGAATCTTCATCCTCTCACACTGCTTTTTATTAAAGAGGTAAATGTAGAAATATAATTAAACTTAGTACAAGAAAGAAGAAAAAGCGTATTTTTTTCATATTCACAAATTTGATTTGGTCATATTTTGTTTAGAATTTTAAAGTCTATGTTCATGAGTACATTTGCCTATAATTTTTCTTACTCTCCTAGTTTGTAACTCTCTTGCCTTATAAAACAGGTTGAGGAGGGTTTGTCCTTCTCATTCTCTTCTCTGTAGTCAGATTTGTCAGTGAAGCCATCTGAACCTAGAATTATCTGTATGGGAATTTTTTGTGTTACTGGTTTAATTCAGTTTTAAGAATAGATTTAAGAAGATTCAGATTGTCTATCTCTTCCTAAGTAATTTTGGCAATTTATATTTTTCTGAAAATTGGGTTTTTTTTTCATATGCACTGTTAAATTTATTGGCATAAAGTTTGTAATATCCTTTTAAATTTTCATATTGTAAAATAAAAATATACTTTCAGGAAAGTGCATACTGCAAATATTCCATTTTACAAATATATTTAATACAAACACATATCTATTCACAACTGGGCCAAGAAATAGCACATTGCCAGCCAATACAAGTTTTACCCTGGCTACATCCTAATCACAACTTTTGTCCCTTCCCCGACTCACTTAAAGGTAACCAATTTTCTGTCTTTTGTGATAATCATTTCTTTGTCTCTGTAGTTTTATCACCCATGTATGTGTTCTTAAAGAACATAACTTAGTTTCACCTGATTTTGAACTTTATATGAATAGAATTATATTCTATGTTACATGTCTTACTCTTTCAGTCAATATTGTAAAATTTATCCAAGTTCTTTGCCTGTAGCTGAAATAATTTTTGATTTATTTATAAATAATGTTACAGTGTATGAATATACCATAATTTATCTGCTGTTGCTGTTAGTGGACATTTATATTATTTCTTGGTTTCCAAAAAAAAAAAAGAGACATTCTCTTATAAAAACCCAATAACTTTATCACATATGAGAAAATTAATAAACCCCTTTTAAGATCTGATACTCAATTCATGTTGAAATTATTTTTCCTTTTATCCTCACCCAAGGATATTTTTCCCATTGATTTTATTTTTTAGAAAGAATGATGCCGGGAGCCGGTCCATCCTTGCTGTTTCAAAGGACCTGGCATATATGGCATACTGTTCTTAATATGTTTGCTCACCTTCTTGGCACTATGTGTTTTAACCAAGGTCTCTGAGAAAGGTTGTTTCCCCAGGTAGGGATTTTCCCCTGAAGTTAGGGAGGGAATAAAACCCCTCAACTAAGTGCCAGGCGGGTAATTAATCACTTTAATTACGAACAATCATGCTTAAGCTACATAATCTTTACTCCCTGGAATGGAGATAAGAAACGCCCTAACCTTTGTAATAGAGATTGATAGGATTGAATCAACTGGTATAAATACAGATGTAACAAGACAGCAAGACTCAGAACTTAGAATACAGAGCTTAGAACACAGAACTAAGAAGACAGAACCTACACAGAACCTACAGACAGAAGAACTTCGCTGGAGAGAACATGGCAAAAGATCCTGGACTGAACCTGACTACAGAAATTGGCAAGAGAACCTGACTAGAACCTGGTGACTGAACCTGGCTGGAGAACCTGGACAGAACCTGGCTGGAGAACCTAGCGAGGGAACATGGCTACAGAACCTGGCTGGAGAACCTGGAGAACCTAGCAAGAGAACATGGACACAGAACCTGGCAGGAGATCCAAAGCAGAACTTCTCTGGAGATCCAGACCAGAACTTGGCTGGAGATCCTGGCTGGAGATCCTGGCTAGGCTGCTGATCAACTGAACACTGTCTCCGTGTCCTTCCTTCTTCGCTGACTCCGTCTACGCCTTTGGGGACCCCTGGACCCGCTGGGGTTGGACCCCAGCAGAATGAAGGAGCAGAGAGAGAGAGAAAAAAACACATTGATTTGAAAGAGACACATCAATTGTTTGCCTCCCACACTCGTCAGACTGGGGCTGGGTATCGAACCTGTAACTGAGGTAGATGCCCTTGACTGGGAATTGGACCCATGACCCTTTGGTCCATGGGCCGATGCTCTAACTACTGGGAAAACCGATCAGGGCCTTGTTGAAATTAACCAAGGTTTTTTTTTATAGCTTCTTTGTTCCAACCATAATCAAGCAAAATTCGTGAATTATATTTGACTAGAGGCCTGGTGCACAAAAATTTGTGCACTCGGGGGGGGAGGGGGGTCCCTCAGCCTGGCCTGTGCCCTCTCGCAGTCTGGGACCCCTCGGGAGATAACGACCTGCTGGCTTAGGCCTGCTCCCGGGTGGCAGAGGGCAGGCCCAATCCCTAGGTGCAGCCCCTGGTCGGGCTCAGAGCAGGGCCGATTGGGGAGTTGGGGCGCCGCCCCGTCATGCACAGAGCAGGGCAGATTGGGAGGTTGTGATGCCACCCTCAGTCACGCTCAGGGTAGAGCCGATTGGGGGGTTGGGGCACCGTCCCCTGTCACACTCAAGGCAGGGTCAATGGGGAGGTTGCGGTGCCACCCCCTGTCACGCACAGAGCAGGGCCAATCGGGGTTGGGGCGCTGCCCTCGTCACACACAGAGCAGGGCGGATCAGGGGGTTGGGGCACCGCCCTCTATCACCCACAGAGCACGGCCGATCAGGGGGTTGGGGCGCTGCCACTGTCACACTCAGGGCAGGGCCGATGGGGAGGTTATGGCTCTACCCCATCACACACAGAGCAGGGCCCGTGGGGGGAGAGGTTGGGGAGCTCCCCCCTATCAGGCACAGAGCAGGGCTGCTCAGGGGGTTGGGGCCCCGCCCCCTGTCACACACAGAGCCGCAGGGCGATCAGGGGGTTTGGGCGCTGCCCCTTGTCATGCTGATCCCAGTGCCGGGAGGCATATTACCCTTTTACTATATAGGGTAGAGGCCTGGTGCATGGGTGGGGCCGGCTGGTTTGCCCTGAAGGGTGTCCTGGATCAGGGTGGGGGTCCCCACTGGGGTGCCTGGCCAGTCTGGGTGAGGGGCTGAGGGCTGTTTTCAGGCTGGGAGTGACTGAAGTTCCCAACCGCTCCTTTTTTCCTTTTTTTTTTTTTTAATTCTGGGCCAGCTTTACCTTGAGGCTTGGCTCCAGCTCTTAGGCCTCCGCGGCTGAAAGTAGGTTTCTGGCCTTTGCATACAATGTTGCAAATCTGCTGGCTGAAGTCCGGCGGTATTTGTTACAATGTTTCTTAAACTGCCCGCTCAGAGGCCTGCAGCCGCAGGCGGGGAACGTTGGTTTCCTCCAAAGATCCTCCGTCACTGAGGCAAGCAAGCCTCATGTTAGTTTCAAGCTGCCTGGCTGCCAGCCGCCATCTTGGCTGACAGTTAATTTGCATATCTCGATGATTAGCCAATGAAAAGGGTAGCTAGCGGTCGTACGCCAATTACCATGTTTCTCTTTTATTAGTGTAGATTATTATTTCTCTTTAGTCACCTTTTGCCTATAACAATCCTTACACCTTTTTTTCTTATTTGTATGACATAAACTTTTTTTAAGAGTCCATGTCAGTTGTTTATAGAATGTCTCACATTCTAAATTTCTATTCTTTCTTCATAATGCCATTTAATTAGTTTTTCTAACACCTGAATTGACTGGAACTTTGAAGCTGGTTCTTATTGAGCCAATATAGTTAATGACTAGGAAGCTCACATGTCATCATTTAGGGGGAACTCAGAGACATGAGCAGTGGCAGATATAGTTTCACATCACCTACATTCAGGGCTGGCACCCAAGGGTCTATCAAGGCCGATGTGAGAATCCAGGAGAGGTGCTCTAGCTCTCCCCAGGGTAATGAAGGTAGAGTCTTGGCCTTCAGCTTTTATTCGTCTCAGTTTTCACCAGTTAACCGCCACACACCCAAAAGGGAAACCATCCCCACATGCCACAATATTTTGAATTTAGTGTCTGTAGACTCTTACGGTGTACAAAGTGTTCATTGGTTGGGAGAGTACCAACCCATCTGTCATGACCATGGGCTGGGGTGTAAGTTTTGTGGTTATAGCTGTGTGACATTGTAGCCTAGTGTCTTTTAGCTCTGCTCTGCCATCACTTACCAGGCTTAATTCCCTTGAGCACTAGACTGTAGCTGTATTTTTCTAGGAATTGGTTTTCCTATAGAATCCTGTAAGAAGACATCTTTCTTTTAGGATGCCAATTTTCAGGGGATCAGTCTTACAACCTAACATTTACCTTTATATTTAAAGGTTTGTTTAGATTTGGCTAAACATTTTTGCCATTCATGATGTTGTGTACTTCCTATGGCATTGTGTAATAGTAATGTTGAGTTGTCCTAGTATTAATACTGCTAACTTTGATCACTTATGGTGGTAGTAGCCATATCTCTGTTATAGAAAGACTAGAGGCCCAGCCTGCACCCTCTCCAATCTGGGACCCCTTGGGGATGTCCGACTGCCGGTTTAGGCCCAACCCCCAGGATCGGGCCTAAATCGGCAGTCGGACATCCCTCTCACAATCCTGGACCACTGGCTCATAATCGCTTACCTGCCTGGTCACCCCTAACTACCCTCCCCCTGCCGGCCTAATCGCCCCTCGCTGCCTCTGAGTGCCGTTCTGATCACCCCTCACTGCCCTCTGCTGCTGGCCAGGTTGCCTCCAACTGCCCCCTCCCTGCCGGCCTGGTTGCTCCTAATTGCCCCCCCCCCCCACCAGCCTAGTCACCCCCGACTGACCCCCTCTGCTGACCGGTTGCTCCCAACTGCTCCCCCCTGCTGACCTGGTCGCCCCCAACTGCCCCCCTTGCCAGCCTGGTTGCCCCTCACAGTCCCCCCTGCTGGCCTGGTCACCCCACGCAGCCTGCTGTTCAGTCGTTTGGTCATCCCTCACCCCCTGCTGGCCTGGTTGCCCCACACAGCCTGCTTGTTCAGTCGTTTGGTTGTCCCTCACTAACCCCCCTGCCAATCTGTCATAGGCAGCCATCTTGTGAGGGCGTGAGTTAATTTGCATATTACCTCTTTATTATATAGGATGTTTTTGCTTTAAGATTAGTAAATAGTATCTTTTAATGAAAAAATGTTCTCTTACAATGGGCTGAGAAATGGAAAGAAAAATAATTTAAAGAGTATAGGCACTATAGAATACTTAAAGGGTTAATTTTCAGTCTTTTTAAGTAGTGACATAATACCTACTACTTAAATTAGAAATATTTGAACTCCTCACTGGCGTGTTAGAGCTCAGCAACCCAGAGTTAGCACTTGACGGTGTGTCAGATGCAAAGCAGAAACCTGCTAGCTACTTAGTGTTGTCTTTCAGCCAGGTGTTTGGGTATGTGGTCTGGAAAGATACATTTAGGCATTTGGCTTCTGACTGAGATGGAATAACAGATCAAATTTCCTCTGCCACCTGAAATTAAAACAAGAGAATGGACAAAAATATGAAACAGGCATTTTGAATTCAAGAAATAGGACATCAGGTAACTAAAGACAGCAATCCCTGAAAGATGAGAAACAAAATAAGAAAACTCTACAAGTGCCCCAGCTTTAATTACTTTGAGAATTTCCAGGGCATAGCATGAGGTTGGAAGATAGAGCCTGGCAGATTCCCTGAGTTGAGTACCTGGAAATGAGTTTGGGGAGACCAAAGCACCTGAGACTCACAGGACAGACACCAAAGAGGGTGGCACAAGGAGAGAACTCCAGAGATCTGTAGAGGGTCCCATTTGAGTATTAAACTGAGGCATCAAAGATACAAAAAAGACCCAAATCAAAAACAGATTAATGTTAACTTGAAGGATGTGGCAAAAGAAATTATTTTAAATAAATAGAAAAATAGAGCATTAATGAGCTGTGAGGTAGCTGCAGGTGGCCCGTTATTGCAGGTGTTTTATTTTGCCCCATTCCTAACCCTTGAGGGAAGTTGGACCTGGGTGGAAGTGGATCAGAGTTGCTGTGGGAACCATCTGACTTCTCCTGCCACAGAGAAGCGTGCATAAGTGCCAGGATATTCTGGCAGCCCCAAACAATATTTGTGTTAAAAAAAATTTTTAAAACTTCATAAGCAGAAATGTTTTTTTAAATGATCATTAAGTTTAGTTTTGAAATGTACTTTAGAAGTAACATATTTTCTTTTGCTTTCTGGTCCTTCATAAATTTGACCCTTGTAAAGATGTTTGTTTTTTAAATATATTTTTATTGATTTTAGAGAGAGGGGGGAAAGAAAAGGAAATGGAGAGAGAAGCATCGATTGGCTGTCTCCTGCACGCCCCCTACTGGGGATCAAGCCCATAACCTAGGCATGTACCCTGACCAGAAATAGAACCAGCAACCTCTTGGTGCATGGGATGACAACCAACTGAGCCACACCGGCCGGGCTGTAAAGATGTTTTAAATGAAATAATTACATATACCTTATACCCAAAAGAGCGTGTATCATGTGTATAGATTTTAAAAATAATGAGATGTAACAATAATAAAATGAAAATTTATATAAATTACCATCTAACATGAGAAAGCACATTACCAAAGCTGATGAAGCTCTGCCTGCCCCCTTCTCCACAAGCGCAGTCACTGGTCTGCAGTTAGTGTACCTTAGGACTTTGCTGCATTTTTACCACAGTATATTTAACTACTATGTTTTGAATGCTTTTTACTATTAGAAACAATTATACTGTATACCTATGCTACCTATTTTAGTGCATGTAACTAAATTTTATTTCTTTCTAATACTATGTGGTATATTACTGTATGATTATACCACAGTTCATTTTCCTTTCTGTTATTGTTGAACATTCAGATTTCCATGTTTTGCACTTTACAGAATACGATGATGAACATTATACATGACAAGGATGTTCTGGTATAGCTAGAGGTGAAGTTGCTAGATTACAGAATATGTATCTGATCAAACTTATGAGATGACTACAACTTATTTACAGTTTCGTTTTGTTCTAGTTTATATACTTACCAGCAGTACATAAGCATTCCCATAATAATGCTTTTTATATTTGCATTTATCTTTTTTCACTGAAGTTTGTTTGTTTTTTTACAGTGGTTCTGTACAGGTTTATACAATAGATAACACCACTGGAGCTATGCTGCTGTCTCATAAACTAGAGTTAACAGCAAAACAGTATCCTGGTGAGTTTTCTTTGTTCTTCTGATTTTAACATTTTAATGTACAGATATGTGTAGTGAATGCTAATTTCAGATGATTGAAAATTATCTCCTGGAACCCCTTGTGAGTTTTCCACAGTGGGATACTTTGGCACAGGATGGGAACTGCAGTCTTACGGTTCATTTAACTGTGAAAATACCTGCAGGTCCTTGAGAGTCAGCCTTTGTCTCACCTATTCTTTACCTGAAATGCCCCATATTTCTACATGGAGGGTACATTTTCATCTTCCAAGTTACAGCTCCAATGGAAAAATTTTTTTAATGAACTGGTTAGAATACTATTCCCTCTTTTGCTCCATTGCTCCTTCAGTTTTTTATCATTCTTTTTGTATAGACTTTAAAGGTCAGCATGTAGAATTTTTAAAAATTTATTCTTTATTGATTAAAGTATTACATATGTCTCCTTTTTCCCCCATTGACCTCTCCCCGGCCACTCTCACCCTCCAGCACATGCTCTCACCCCCTAGTGTGTGTCCATTGGTTGTGCTTATAGGTATGCATACAAATCCCCCCTGACCTTTCCCCCCCTACACACACACACACATTCCCGTGCCTTCCCTCTGAGGATTGACGGTCTGTTCTGATGCTTCTCTGTTTCTGGATCTGTTTTTGTTCATCAGTTTATGTTGTTGATTATATTCCACAAATGAGTGAGATCACATGATATTTATCTTTCTCCAACTGGCTTATTTCACTTAGCATAATGCTCTCCATGTCCATCCATGCTATTTTGAGTGATAAGAGTTCCTTCTTTTTTACAGCAATGTAGTATTCCATTGTGTAGCTGTACCACAGTTTTCGAATCCACTCATCTGCTGATGGACACTTAGGCTATTTCCAAATCTTAGCTATTGTAAATTGCGCTACTGTGAACTATGGGTGCATATATCCTTTCTGATTGGTGTTTCTGGTTTCTTTGAATAGATTCCTAGAAGTGGGATTACTGGGTCAAATGGGAGTTGCATTTTTAATTTTTTGAGGAAACTCCATATTATTGTCCATAGTGGCTGCATCAGTCTGCATTCCAACCAGCCGTGCACGAGGGTTCCTTTTTCTCCGCATCCTCACCAGCACTTGTCATATGTTGATTTGTTGATGATAGCCTTTCTGATAGGTGTGAGATGATGCCTCATTGTTGTTTTGATTTGTATCTCTTGGATGTTAGCTGTAGGTTTGTCATGTAAGGTTTTTATTATGTTGAGGTATGATCCCTCTATTCCCACTTTGCTGAGTTTTTATCAAGAAAGGGTATTGGATGTTGTCAAATGCTTTTTCTGCATCAATTGATATGATTATGTGATTTTTGTCTTTCAATTTGTTTATATGATGTATCACTTTTATTGATTTGCAAATATTGTACCAGTCTCGCATCCCCGGAATAAATCCCACTTGGTCATGGTGTATGATCTTTCTAATGTAACGTTGGATCTGATTTGCTAGAGTTTTGTTGAGGATTTTATAGCATCTTTGTTCAGCAGGGATATTGGCCTGTAGTTCTCTTTCTTTGTAGTGTCTATCTGGTTTGGGGATTAGGGTAATGCTGGCTTCATAGAAAGAGCTTGGAAATGTTCCTTCCTCTTGAATTTTTTGGAATAGTCTGAGGAGGATAGGTTTTAGTTCTTCTTTGAATATTTGGTAAAATTCCCCTGTAAAGCCGTCTGGCCCAGGGCTTTTGTTTGCTGGAAGTGTTTTGATTACTGCTTCAATTTTATCCATAGTTATCAGCCTATTCAGATTTTATTTTTCCTGATTGAGTTTTGGAAGGTCATATTTTTCTAGGAATATGTCCATTTCTTCTAGGTTGACCAGTTTGTTGGAATAGAGTTGTTCATAGTGGTTTTTTTTACAATCCTTTGTATTTCTCTGGGATCTATTGTTATTTTGCCTCTTTCATTTCTGATTTTGTTTATTTGGGTCCTCTCTCTTGCTTCTTGTTGAGCCTGGCTAGAGGTTCGTCAATCTTGTTTATCCTTTCAAAGAAGTAGCTCTTAGTTTTATTGATCTTTTATATTGTTTTTTTGGTCTCTATGACATTTATTTTTGCTCTGATCTTTATTATCTCCTTCCTTCTGCTCACTCTGGGCTTTTCTTGTTGCTCTCTAATTCTTTAAGTTGTAGAGTTATATAATCTCTTACCAGTTTTTCTTGTTTTTTGAGGTAGGCCTGTAATGCTATGAACTTCCCCTCCCAGTACTGCTTTCACTGTGTCCCATAAATTTTGGATTGTTGTGTTTTCATTGTCATTTGTTTCCAGGACGTTTTTAATTTCTTTTTTGATCTCTTTGGTAACCCAATCATTGTTTAATAGCATGCTATACAGCCTCCAAGTGTTTGAATTTTTTTGATTGTTTTTAGTGTAGTTGATTTCTAGTATTATGCCACTGTCATCTGAGAAGGTGCTTGATATGATTTCAGTCTTCTTGAATTTGGAGAGACTTTGCCTGTGTCCCATTATGTGCTCTGTCTTTGAAAATGTCCCACATGTACTTGAGAAGAATGTATATTCCATTGCTTTGGGGTGAAATGTTCTGAAGATGTCAGTTAAGTCCATCTGATCTAGTGAGTCATTTAGGATTGCTACTGCTTTGTTGATTTTTGTCTAGAGCAGTGGTTCTCAACCTTCCTAATGCCGCGACCCTTTAATACAGTTCCTCATGTGGTGGTGACCCCCAACCATAAAATTATTTTCGTTGCTACTTCATAACTGTAATTTTGCTACTGTTATGAATCGTAATGTAAATATCTGATATGCAGGATGTATTTTCATTCTTACAAATTGAACATAAAGCATAGTGACTAATCACAAAAACAATATGTAATTATATATGTGTTTTCCGATGGTCTTAGGCGATCCCTGTGAAAGGGTCGTTTGACCCCCAAAGGGGCCACGACCCACAGGTTGAGAACCGCTGGTCTAGAGGATTTATCCAGTGATGTCAATTCAGTATTAAAGTCCCCTACTATGTTTGTATTGCTGTCAGTCTCTTCCAGGAGTTTTTTTTATGTATTTGGGTGCTCTTGCATTGGTTGCATATATGTTTACTAGAGTTATATCCTCTTGTTGTATCTCTCCCTTTAGTATTATGAAGGCCTTCCTTATTATGGCCTTCACTTTGAGGTCTGTTTTGTCAGATATAAGTATTGCTACCCCAGCCTTTTCTTCATTTCCATTTGCCTGAAAGATATTTTTCCGTGCCTTTTTCAGTCTGAGTGAGTCCCTTGTTCTGAGATGGGTCTCTTGTAGACAGCATATATATGGGTCATGTTTTCTTATCCATTTATGTTTAAGGTTATTTCTGGTAGGTATTTGTAGCCATTTTTATTCTTTGTGCTTGTGTTCCTTGTATTTCTTTTCTATTTATAATTCTTTTTTTTTCTTTTTTAATGACAGTCCCTTTAGCATTTCTTGTATTGCTGGCTTGGTAGTGATAAACTCCCTTAGCCTTTTTTTGTTTGTGAAGCTCCTGATTTTCCCTTTAATTTTGAATGATAGCCTTACTGGATAGAGTATTCTTGGATTCAGTCCCTTGCTTTGCATCACTTTGTATACTTCATTCCATTCCCTTCTGGTCTGATGTGATTCTGTTGAGAAATCATTTGATAATCTAATGGAGATCCCTTGTAGTTAACTCTCTGTCTCTCTCTTGCAGCCTTTAAGATTCTCTCTTTGTCATTAACATTTGCCAATGCAATTACAACATGTCTTGGTGTGGGTCTTTTTGGGTTCTTCTTGTTTGGAATTCTCTGTGCTTGTGTGACTTTTTTCTTTCCCAAATCAGGGAAGTTTTCTGTCATTATTTCTTCAAATACGTTTTCTAATCCTTGCTCCTCTTCTTGTCATTTTGGAACCCCTGTTATGTGTATATTACTTGTTTCATGTTGTCCCAAAGCTCACTTAGGCTCTCCTCTGGCTTTCTAATTTTTTTTTCTCCAATTGCTCTTTATAGTGGGTGTGTTTTTCTGTCCTGTCTTCTAATTCGCTAATTCGGTCCTACGTTTCTAATCTAATATTGAAACCTTCCATCTTGTTTTTTATTGTAGCTATATCATTCTTTATTTCCTCTTGATTCTTGTATAAGTTGTTGATTTTCTCATCCAGCTGGTTTAGAAACTGTATGACCCTTACTCTGAATTATTTTTCTGACATATTGAATGCCTCCATTTCATTTAGTTCCTTTTCTGGTGATTCCTCCTTTTCTTTACTTTGGCAGTTGTTTCTTTGTCTCCCCATTTTTCCTCTCACCAAAGGGTCTAGGCCAGCCGTCGGCAAACTACGGCCCGTGGGCCGGATCCAGCCCATTTGAAATGAATAAAACTAAAAAAAAAAAAAGACCGTACCCTTTTATGTAATGATGTTTACTTTGAATTTATATTAGTTCACACAAACACTCCATCCATGTTTTTGTTCCGGCCCTCCGGTCCAATTTAAGAACCCATTGTGGCCCTCGAGTCAAGAAGTTTGCCCACCCCTGGTCTAGGCACTGAGTTGCACAGGGTCTGTGGTTGAAGCAGTGGGCCTGGTGGGTGGATCACGCAGTCTGAGACTCGCTGGTGAGCCCAGTTGCTGGGAGGCGCGGGGCCGAGTGTTGAAACAGCAGGTTTGGCAGGAGGGTCGCACAGTCCGAGACTTACATGTAGTATTTTTCTCTGAGGACAGTTTTGCAGCAATTTACAAGAACAGAGCAATGTATATTTTGATTGTGGTTTTGGCCCTTGAAAGGGTTTTTATTTTTTTAATCCATACTTACGTTGTGCTATCCCGTGCAGTAGCTACCAGCCACATGTGGCTACTTAAATTAGTCTAATTGAAATTAAAGAAAATGAAAATATTATTTCCTTAGTTGCATAGTCACATCTAAATGTTCCAGAGCCATTTGTGGCTAGTGGCTTTTAGACCAAACAGATGTAGAACATTTATGTCACTGCAGGAAATTGTGTTGATTGCTTCTGTTGGGCAACACTGTACTGTGTTTTTTAGATTGTTCTCTTTACTTGGGTTCTTGGAGTGCCAGTTGTACCTTTGGTTTCTACTGGCTCTCACTCTTGTGGTCTTTCTTGTGGGAGAACTCTGCCTCCCTGAGCTTTATAACTTTGGGCTATAAACCTGTGTAAGATGTAGGGAGATTTGTATTGTCCTGCATTTTAAACAGAGACAGCCATCCTTGTTTTCTTTTTGTTCCACTGGCTGATTTTTACAAGTTGTGTTGCTTTGAGAGTTCTTATATGATGTAGCAGCTGCCATTCTGATTCCCAGACTCGTACTGGCCTGAGACCCTTTTTGCTTTTTGTATATGGAATGTGGATTCCAACTCCCTAGTCATTGCTAGGTCTCATCCCAACCTTCTCTTCCTGTATTTCTAGCCTTTCTCCCCACCTTCCACCACCCACCCTAGGCAGTTTTCTCTTTTCTTTGTGTTCCTGGAGATCTTTCTTTCTTTCTTGGAAGTTCAATCCTGTTAACAAAAAGTCTTAGTGTTACTCTTTTTTATTTTTTATTTTATTGTTGATGGTATTACAGATATTCTCCATTGTCCCACTGAACTACTTTTAACATTTTTCTCATTCTCATAATCTGTGTCATTGTAGGTTACCAGCTAGATAAAATTTTCATAGTCCTGCCACCCAAAAATTAGGTTAACTACCATTAACATTTTTTAATATCTCTACTATATTTTAATATGTGCATAAACTTAGAAATGGATAAACATGTTAGGTACATATGTGTGTATATCTCTTTTTATGTAGGATAATAGGAATACTGTTTAACCTGTCCTTTTCTGTGAACATTAACATCTTTTCGTGACAGTGAACACATTTAAACCTTATTTTTTCTTGCACTTTGGATTACTTTCATTTTGTAATCTTTGGTTTGATTTCGTATGTTTCTTGGTTTGGTTTTCAGTTTCTCCTGGACAAGTATAAAGTATACTAATAAGGTATTATGTTTCTTTTGTTTGTTCCCATTTATTTTTCATCTACATAAATAACATAGTTATTCATATACATGAATTAGGGGCCCAGTGCACGAATTTGTGCACTTTGAAAGGGACTGTGGGCCACGAAGCCAGGGTGGGCACAGGGGCGGGTCTTGGCCCATCCTCCACTCCCTCTCCTGGCCCCTCCCACCATGGGCCCCCGGTCATCTGTCGGCAGTCCCTCTCCCGTCACCGCCGCTCCCGCATGCTAACGGCACCAGCCCTGCTCGCACTTGCTGCTGGTATGGAGCGATTGGGGCCGGCGCCAGCAGCGGGTGCAAGCAGGGCGAGCGGCGACTGCTGCCCCAATTGCCCCTCAGGAGCAGGGGGAGGTGGAGAAGCCCTCGGGCATTTGGGGCCAGCAGCCACTGCTTCCACCTGCTGACAGTGCCAAGCAATTGGGACCGCCGCTGGATGCCAACATCAGATGTGAACAGCAGCTCTGGCGCTGGCAGTGGGTGCAAGCAGGGCCATTGCAGGCAGCAGGTGCGATTGGCGGTTGCCAGCCCTGATCTCCCCTCAGGAGCAGGGTGAGTTGGAGAAGCCCTGAGAGGCAATCGGGGCCGGCAGCCACTTCTCGCACCCACTGATGGTATCAAGCAATCGGGGCCGGCACTGGGCACTGGCAGCGGGTGCAAGCGGCAGCTCTGGTGCCAACCATGGGTGCGAGTGGGGCCGCCGCCAGCAGCAGGTGCAAATGTCCGGCAGGACCATGGTGCATGGGAGCAAAGAATTTTCAGTAACTACCAGAGGCTCTCTCCGATGACAGCAACTGGCGCCCCACCTTGGTCTGACGCCCCCCTCACCTACTCTACCATCCCACTGTGGCCGATGCCTGCCATGTTCCGTGTGTGCCCCTTGGTGGTCAGCGCACATCATAGCAACCCATTGTTTGGTGGTTTGGTTGTTCTGCTGTTCGGTCTTATGGAGCAATTCGGTCTGCTGTTGTATATTAGTGTTTTATATATGTAGATTTTATTGGGAATTGCTAATGTGAGGCAGAGGGAAAAAGTTCTTACTCTGTTAACAGAGCCTGTCTTCTATAAGGCTAAAATCTATATACCTCCGCTTTGTAGCACATGTACTTATAACAAAAATGTATTAATACTGCAAATGGAAAAACTTAATTTTTTTTAAATATATATATATCTTTATTGATTTCAGAGAGAAAGGGAGAAGGGGAGAGAGAGAGAAACATCAATGATGAGAATCATTGATTGGCTGCCTCCAGCAGGTGCCCTACTGGGGATGGATCCCGCAACCCAGGCATGTGCCCTTGGCCAGATTCGAACCTGGGACCCTTCAGTCCGCAGGCTGATGCTCTATCCACTGAGCCAAACCAGCTAGGGTGGAAAAACTTAATTTTAAAGCAACTGATACTATAGATATTCTTGACTTGCTGATGGAAATGCTGGCATGTTTTATTTGACTTTACAGTAACAAAATTTGGAATTTACTACACATTGGAATTTTCTCCTTTAGTAGCTATATATGAGGGTGAAAGAACAATTGTTAATTAAAGGATAATATGAGCACCTGGAGTATCCAAACTGGAGATTACTTAATTCTAATGTAAGATTAAACTTCAGTTGTTTTAACTTGGATCCCTCTGATATTGTCAATGGAGCATGAAGATAGCAGGGAAAGTATTTTACATTTTAAGATACCTTATGTTTTACAAAGTACTTTCACATTTATGTTAAATCATTCAAGAAAGGGCTTATCCCAATTTTATAGAAACTGATTCACCCAAAGCCAAAGACCTTTAAAAAAATGTTTTTTATTGATTTGAGAGAAAGAGAGAGAAACATTGGTGACCTCCCGCACACACCCCACTCGGGGATCGAACCAGCAACATTTCAAGTGCACAGGACAATGCTCAACCAACTGAGCCATACCAGCCAGGGCCAAATCCAAACACTTTTAACTCTATATACACAGTTGTAGTTATTCAAGCTGATACTACGCCAAACCTTATAAGTAACTTGGGCACTGAGTTAGTTCTGCTTAGGTCAGGGGTCAGGTTAAGGCTAATGTCCTTACAGTCTTTAACCCTAAATGAGCAGATTCATCTCATTATTTGAAGGAGGCATGCCTTTCTGTTTATTTCACTTTGAAAATACAGACTAAAAAATACGTATTTCTGAAGCAATCATTTATTTTGAATTCTTCTCACAATTTCTTAACAGATATTTGGAACAAAACAGGAGCAGTTAAATTGGTCAGGTGGTCTCCTGACAATAGTGTTGTAATGGTGACCTGGGAATGCGGAGGCTTTTCTTTATGGAGTGTGTTTGGAGCTCAGCTGATTTGTACACTTGGAGGAGATTTTGCGTGAGTCAATAAAGACAAATTTTAGATAAAATAACTCTACTATCTCTCAGACAGTACACACACACACACTCAGAAACTTTGTCATATAGCTACCATTTTGCCTTGACTATTAACCCCAAAACAATTTGTAAGGTTCAGAATTAATTTGTTCAGAATGTATTGGTACTGCAAATATCCATCCTCTTAAAACTTCCTGTTTATTCAGTAAAAATGTAGTTATTTATTGAACCTCTTTGTGTATGTGATAGCATGTTAGATTCAAGGTTGAATATGGTTCTCTTCAAGTAGCTTATTATTTAATTAGAGGCCCCGTGCACAAAATTCATGCATGGGTAGAATCCCTAGGCATAACCAGCGATCAGGGCTGATTAGGGCCTGCCAGCTGCTGGCCGGGTCCTCCCTTCGTTCCTTGTAGTTCCCTGATGGTCAGCGCATGTCATAGCAAGCGATCGGTCTTCCGGTCAAACTCCCGCGGGGACAGTTTGCATATTAGGCTTTGATATCCTATACTAGAGGCCCAGTGCACGAAATTTGTGTATGGGTACAGTCCCTAGGCCTGTGATCAGGGCCATCTTCCACAGCTGGCTTTGCCCCCCGCCACCACCCAACCCCAGTTCCCCGTTCACCGTTGGGTGATCGGTGCTTGATGGCTGGGGGAAGGGACCGAGAGGTCAGCTGTTCCTGCCCGCTCACCAGCCCCAGCCCTGCAGTGGTGACCATCAGGCGATTGGAGCCTGCTGGCTGGAGAAAGGTACCAAGAGGTGGTCAGTGCACCTCATAGTGACTGGTCCAGTGGTTCTACTTTTAGGGTCAATTTGCATATTACACTTTTATTATATAGGAGGATAGAGGCCTGCTGCATGAGTGGGGGCCAGCTGGCCTGCCCTGAAGGGGGTACCAGATGGGGTGGGAGGAGCTCGCTGAGGGGTGGGGTGGGACCGCTGGGGCAGGGGCTGCAGGGTTTACAGGCCAGCCACAACCCCGATGAGGGTGAGGGTCCCCACTGGAGGACGGTGCTGGCCTGGGCGAGGGGCCTGGGGCGGCTTATAGGCCGATCACACCCCTGATTGAAGTGGTGGGTCTCCACTGGGGGGTGGGGTAGCCTGGGTGAGGGGCCAGGGGTGGGTGCAGGCCGGCCAAGCCCCCAGCTTTGTCAGGAAGGACATCCGGAAGACGTCCAGTCAAATTAGCATATTACCCTTTTATTAGTATCTATATAATAAAAGCCTAAGCGACCATTAGACCAGAACGACCAGTTGCTATGATGTGCACCCACCACCAGGGGCAGACGCTAAAGGCAGGAGCTGCCCCCTGGTGGTCAGTGCGCTCCCACAAGGGGAGTACCACTCAGCCAGAAGCTGGGCTCACAGCTGGTGAGTGCATCGGTGGTAGCGGGAGCCTCTCCCACCTCCACAGCAGCTCTAAGGAGCAGCAAGCCAAACGGTAAGGAGCAGCGAGCAGGTGGGTGGTAAGGAGTGAGGGGTCCTGGACTGCAAGAGGGATGTCTGACTGCCGGCTTAGGCCTGTTACCAACAATCAGACATCCCCCGAGGGGTCCTGGGCTGTGAGAGGGCGCAGGCCGGACTGAGGAATCCCCCCCACCCCAGTCCATGAATTTCATGCACCGGGCCTCTAGTATGTGTGTGTGTTAATAAGCTAAGTATCCCTCCGACCATGGGTTATTTACACAGAAACGGCACCATGGCCTGGCACTGACAAAGCAACATTCGGCTTCTCCCAAGTCGGACACAGGCCCCACCACCACCCCAGAGCGACACCCCACCAAATCACAGCCGATGCTGCTGAGACCCCATGGCGCAAAATGTGGACCACAGCCCAGCCCAGAAACAGTCACTATGGGCGCCGGGTAATGACTTCACGTAGCAATGCCCAGTATTTCTTCAGCCCAAGAAAACGACTTGCTTTATAGCCAAGTGCAAACATTTTACACTTTAACCAAATGTCTGTGAGGCGTTTTCCTGTGCCTCATCTCATTTGATCCTCACAGAATTCCTGGAGAAGGTAGATTGGAGACTTGGTGGAATCCTATTTTCTTTTCATTAGCCGGAAAACAGAGATTTAAAAAATTTAGAAACTTGACCTGACTGAAAAGAAGTAAGAAATGGTGGACCTTAAAAATGACTAGGTTTTCTCACTGCACAGAATATAGTCAAGCACTGCTGCAGTTAAATCTTTTACCCTTTGTTCTCCCTGCGTGATCTGCAATAATAATCTGTTTCATGTTGATATTTACTGCTGTGTTGCTGACAGTTACCTGTAAGAGAAGTTGGGGCTGGAAAATGTTTAGCTACATCAGAAAGCAGGTCTAATGAAGCAAGTTTATTCTATATATATAAAAGTCTAAGTTGATTCATGCATGCACGATACATATAAAGCTCTTGCTGGTGCCAATCGCACACATGTGTTTCAATCTGTCATTGTCAATTGTGAATTCGGTTGACATTTCTATTATAAAGAGCAAATAGCAATATTAAAATATTTCTTCTAATTAATTGCAATGTGCATGAATTCGTGCACCCGGCCACTAGTTATATATAATTAGATGACTCTTTTTAATTAAGTTTCTATTCTCTTTTAGTTATAGGTCTGATGGTACCAAAAAAGATCCCCTTAAGATCAATTCTATGGTAAGTACTGTCTATGAAATACTGATATAGTGTGGAAAACTTGGATTTTTCTTCTTTTTCCCCCCTCACATTGGTCTGATAAAATTACAAAGCTATTTTAGTCTCAGCAAACTCTTCTCATGTAGTTCTTGCTTTGAAAAAATAAAAAGGTTGTTTTTGTTTGTTGTTTTAATCAGGAAGCTGTTCAACTTTCAGTATTCAATTTTGTTTTTTCTTAGCAAGCCCCATCATCATTGAGAACATAGTGCCATAGTGAAATGAGACCACTCTATTTCCTAAATATACCTCCATTTCTTATGTGGCTCACTAGCACCCACTTCTCATGACCTCCTTTTAACATGAAATGAAATGCTCATTGACTATTTTTCCTGGAGGACATGCTCTTGTGCATTATTTGAGCATATTTTTAGAACTTTCCATAAATGTATATCAAGAGAATTGTAGTTGCTTTCACAACAGTATTTTCATGTGTTTCTTTAGAAAGCAGTGAGGTGTAACCCGTCTTTACATAAAAGCAGTGTCTTACTGCAGTCCCTCTGCGTACCATCTCTGTGATGTTAGTGCTGAGTGCTCTACATGGGAAGAGGTTTCCTGACCTTCTGTTTCTTAAATAATTAAAATCCCCATGGGACTTGAATAGTGGTTCCTAACCTTTCACAACCAAGAACCCCAGTTGATGTCTAGTCCTACCTCCATATTTTAAAATAGGTTTTGAACAAATGCCATTTCTGTAACTGCCAGTCAGTGCTTCTGAATGGCATGCAACAGCCAGTGTTATCAGCCTCACTAAGTTATTTCAGTCACAAACTAAGACCTTAATAAGCATTTTAGTTAGCTTGTGCAACTTTTATCACGGGAAAGCAAAACTATTACACTTTTGAAATTTTGTAACAATTCTTGGACTTACCATTACTGTTTTCTTGGCCTTGAAGATTGGAAATCACTGATTTTCTTTTGTTGTTGTTGTTTTTTACTATCATGGAATTTATAGAATATTACAATTTGCTGAGCCTGGAGAATTTATTTGAACGTTTCCATTTTACAGAGGAAGAAACTTATACTCTGAAAAACCAAATAGATTGGCCAAGGTGGAGTGAAAACCCTCCACCTTGCTTCCATATCCTTCTTTACTCCATACAAACTGCACCTGTTTTGGGTGCCTTTTTTTTTTTTTTTTTTTTTTTCCCCCTCAAGCTTCAGCTAGGCCAGTGGTCGGCAAACTGCGGCTCGTGAGCCACATGTGGCTGTTTGGCCCCTTGAGTGTGGCTCTTCCACAAAATACCGACTTCTGCGCATGGGCCACGAAGTTTCAATTGCACTGTAGCGCGTGCCCGCACGTGGTATTTTGTGGAAGAGCCACACTCAGGGGGCCAAAGAGCCGTATGTGGCTCACGAGCCGCAGTTTGCCGACCACTGATAGGCAACTGGGTCTTCCTCTTTAAGGAATGTCTTTGTATTTGAGAGTCAGTTAAATTAATGGAGAAGAGTTAAGATTGATGTGTAGTGTTTTCACTATTGTAGGTAGAGAGCAGGGTTGGGGGTTTCCACTGAGACAGCTGGCATGTGGTCGATGTAGGTATTTGTAGTGGATGCAAATTCTTGTCTGGGTTGTTTGTCATAGTTTCTCTAACCTTCAAAAGTCATTAACCATGCTGCTGTTGGTTATTTCAGAATTTGAATATTTGAAGCTAAGAAAGGACAACAAACTTTTTAGTGTTTTGATTTTCCCCCGTTTTCCTTCTCTTTCTTCCTCCTCCTCTTTCTCAGAGCTGGGGTGCAGAAGGCTATCACCTATGGGTAATCAGCGGATTTGGCTCTCAAAACACTGAAATTGAGCCTGAGCCCAAGAGTATAGTTAAACAGCCTGGCATTCTGCTGTTTCAGTTTATCAAGAGTGCACTCACCGTAAACCCTTGTATGGTAAGTTTATTTAATTATAACTGTTTTTGGGTGGTGTTGTGTTTTTTTTTAGTGGCTTTCATATTAGAATCAGACTTTTCCTAGGACACACATGTGTTGAGTATACTCTTAAAATTGGCATATTATCTTCTTTTGTATATTTTCTGTGATTCTGTATTGTTTTTTTAAATTGCTATTAAATTTACACCAAAATTTTATTTTTGAGCTACTGTTGTTTTTTTAAAAGAAAGGGTCACAAGCAACTTGAGGAAAAGCAGTGTTTACAGATTTACTTAAATAACTTGAATAAAATTTAGTCTTTATCTCAGTAGCATTTCCCAAAGTGTGTTCCAGCAGGCTTTATGAGAAATATCCATAGCAATTACACAGGATAAGAAAAAGTTATGTTATGTGTGAAATAAGGGAGTTAAAGCTGTAGCGATTTCTTCATTGTGGGTCTCCAGGGCCTTTCCATGCTAGTGGACATTATGCAAGTCCAGGAGCTGGTGTATAAAAACCAGTTCCCAAGCTTATGTAACTATGAAATGTTAAGGAATACATTGAAGAAAATATGCCTAGGAACCTGTTTTGCGAAATATTCCCCCAAATTATAATGTAAATTCTTAATGTTTTACCAGTCTGAAATAACATATATTAATATTATATACTAGAGGCCCGGTGCACAAAAATTTGTGCACTCTGTGGGTTGGGGGGCGTCCCTCAGCCCGGCCTGTGTCCTCTCGCAGTCTGGGACCACTTGGGAGATAACGACCTGCTGGCTTAGGCCTGCTCCCGGGTGGCAGAGGGCAGGCCTAATCCCTAGGTGCAGCCCCTGGTCGGGCTCAGAGCAGGGCCGATTGGGGAATTGGGGCGCCACCCCCTGTCATGCACAGAGCAGGGCGGATTGGGAGGTTGCGATGCCACCCTCAGTCACGCTCAGGGTAGGGCCGATTGGGGGGTTGGGGCACCACCCCGTCACACTCAAGGCAGGGTCGATGGGGAGATTGCTCCGCCACCCCCGTCACGCACAGAGCAGGGCCCAACAGGGGGGTTGGGGCTCCATACCCTGTCACACACAGAGCAGGGCCGATCAGGGGGTTGGGGAGCTCCCCCCTGTCACGCACAGACCAGGGCCGATCAGGGGGTTGGGGAGCTCCCCCCTGTCACTCACAGAGTAGGGCTGATAGGGGAGTTGGGGCACCGCCCCCTGTCACCCACAGAGCAGGGCCGATCAGGGGGTTGGGGTGCCGCCACTCTCACACTCAGGGCAGGGCCGATGGGGAGGTTATGGCTCTATCCTGTCACACACAGAGCAGGGCCCGTGGGGTGGGGGGTTGGGGCGCAGCACCCTGTCACACACAGAGCCGCAGGGTGATCAGGGGGTTGGGGAGCTCCCCCTATCAGGCACAGAGCAAGGCCGATCAGGGGGTTGGGGCGCCTTCCCCTGTCAGGAACAGAGCAGGGCCGATAGGGAGGTTGTGGCCCCGCCCCCTGTCACACACAGAGCCGCAGGGCAATCAGGGGGTTTGGGCGCTGCCCCCATCACGCTGATCCTGGTGCTGGGAGGCCTCGTGGCTCCACTGATCCCGGTGCTGGGAGGCATATTACCCTTTTACTATATAGAATAGAGGCCTGGTGCATGGGTGGGGGCTGGCTGGTTTGCCCTGAAAGGTGTCCTGGATCAGGGTGGGGGTCCCCACTGGGGTGCCTGGCCAGCCTGGATGAGGGGATGATGGCTGTTTGCAGCTGGTCACACACCCTTCAGGGTGGGGGTCCCCACTGGGGTGCCTGGCCAGTCTGGGTGAGGGGCTAAGGGCTGTTTTCAGGCTGGGACTGAAGCTCCCAACTGCTCCTTTTTTTCTTTTTCTTTTTTATTCTGGGCCAGCTTTAGCTCTGGCTCCAGCTCTTAGGCCTCCGCTCCTGAAAACAGGTATCTGGTTTGTTTAGGTTCTATAATCGAAACTCTGTATCAACTCCAGCTCTGAGATCCCGGCGGGATGAAAGCAGGTTTCTGGGGTTTTGTTTAGCTTCTATATTTGTAACTATGTTTCAAACTGCAGGCTCAGAGGCCTGCAAGGCAGGTGGGGAACATTGGTTTCCTCCGTCACTGAAGCAAGCAAGCCTCATGTTAGTTTCAAGCTGCCTGGCTGCCAGCCGCCATCTTGGCTGGCAGTTAGTTTGCATATCTCGCTGATTAGCCAATGGGAAGGGTAGCGGTCGTACGCCAATTACCATGTTTCTCTTTTATTAGGATTGTTAATATGTAATAATAGTATATATTACATGTTAGGAGTGCATATCTAAATATCTGCCACCAATGGGTTTTAAAATATTTGGTGCAGCTAAAATTTACAATACATGTACAAAGAATGTGGACATAGCCTGAATCTTTTATCTTACTACTATAGTTGAAGAATAAGGATGCCCAGAAAAACAGAGTATTTCTTGTTTTCCCCATCCCAAATAATAATTTAAAAGCACCATTGAGCTTTATGTCAAGACATTTGTACTACAAGGGGACAGTGAGGATCTCTGGGGCACTAATCTGATTTGAATAGCCAGTGAAGAATCTTGCCTGTGTTGGAGAACACTGGTCTTTGATTGAAAACCAGGGCATAATCATTAAGAAAAGAAACTGTCATATTTGTCTAAATATCCTCGGAACTTGACACAGTCCTTGGCACTAACCAAGCATTTACCAAGTGATCATTGAATTGTTCCAAACCAGGACCACGGACTTAGCCTGTCCTTCCTCCTCCCGTGGCTTAAAGATCCTCCAGCATCATGTTACCCCATCCCCAACCCACCCCTTCCTGCCATGTGGGCACAAGTGAGCACACACACAAGCTGTTCAACCAGACATGTTCTCTTACCACCGTTCATGAGGCATTTTATATGAAACTAACTCATAAACTTAGATAATGAGTAGTTAGGTTTAGTTTTCAGATGGACAGTCTCATAGCATTGCCATGTTGGAGTAGTAATCAAAGATACTGCTATAGCAGTTGCAAACCTGAGCATGTTTTGGAATCTATATGACAAAAGGACTTAAAATTTTCATTTACACTGGGAAGCAAGTATTGAAATATAATAGTACATTAGATCATTTTGTAGTCGTGTCTTCTGTGAGGAAAATGACCATTAAGATATATGGTACATTTCCTGTAATAAAACTGAATTTACGTACTTACTTACTTTCCCCTACCTAATACTGAGTTGTTTTTATTTCCTTCTTTGCCCTGCTGCTTCCTTTTTTCCCCCTCATCTAGAGTAACCAAGAGCAGGTGTTGCTTCAGGGGGAGGATCGATTGTACTTGAACTGTGGAGAGGCCTCACAAACTCAGAACCCCAGGAGTTCTTCAGTTCACTATAAGCCCAGCTCGTTGGCAGAGGGCGGTTTTGAGTCTCAGAGTTTAAGCACTTTACTCGGACATCGACATTGGCATGTGGTCCAAGTAAGTCTTCATTGGCTGTTGACTTATCCTTGGTAAGACAGCACCTGGAGCAGATTTTTAAATATTTCCTCTGTTGCTTTAGAAAACTGAGAACTTTTTTGACCTTTTTGACTGTCATGTCTCTCTTTTGCTTTTCCATGTTCTTGTTTTCTTGTCTTCTGCTTCCTTTCTTTCCACTTGACATAGAGCATATTACCACCCTCTTTAAGTCCTTTAACAGTAAGCAGTTTCAAAAATAGGAAGTTTATGTTTTGCCCTCTTACTGAGCAAAACTGTTTTACTTCCAAACTTTTTGGGGGATATAAATTTAGCTCTGTAAATTTGCATAGGCAAAAATGTAGTAATTTCACGGAAACTAACAGTATTGATTAGTACCCTGTGCAGCAGCTGACCTTGTAGTCCTTGGGACATAATGAGTTTAATTGTTTGACTTTAAACCAAATTTGCAGACTTCTGGTCAGTACAGAACTTTATTGTTACTAATTTTGTTATTACTTAATCTTATTCCAAATTATTTACTCATTCTACAACTTTAAATTAGTTTCTTATAGTAATTCTGATAAATTGGCATTTAATATGAAAATTTTGAATTTTGATACCAAATAAAATTAGTTTAATCAATAAATTGAAGTTTCTTGAAAGAAACTTTAATATACAATTTCAGACCTGAGAGTGTTCTTTCACCTTTTGATATCAAAATGCCTTAGGTACATCAGTGCCTACTCTTGAATTATGGTTTTAGTCAGTTTCTCTTTCCACAGTTCTTTGCCTTCTATATTCTGTACTCTTCCCTCACTAGCTTACTTCAGCTCCCATGTCACTTTCAGTTGACTCTGAATAGAGATAATGAGAGACAGAAGAATGGTCATTAGGTGAAAAATTAAAGGAAGAAAATCTCCTACATTGACATGTGGTATACACTAAAATATAAAGTGTATTTAACTTACATTAGTAAAATCAAACAATGTGCATACCATTTTATAATTAGTAACAATATTTAAATAAAACTGCATCAGCTACTTCCTTGACTAAAATTTTCCACTGCTCCCTTCTCTCCTATAGCCATTTCTCTGCTATTTTCATTTCCCCATACTTTGAACTATTCATTCTACACTGACCTAGCATCAATGCCAGTTCTGCCTAGCCAGGTCTGTGTTGCCAGAGAGCCAAGTAGAGCAGAGGATCAAAGAAGGTAGGTCTGGAACTCAAAAATCCCTCAGGCAATAACAAAAATTGAATTTCCTTCCAGCTCAAAAATTCAGTGATTCTGTGATTCTTAACCATCTATGAAGTATCCCATATTAGAATCCTTTAACACTGATTTTACAACTTTAGACGAAGTAGGTACTAGCAAGATTCTTGTCATTCTATTCTTCAGATACCGATAGTATTTGGAAAAATGAACTCGTTTAACTCTAGCTTTACCTAATTTCTTTCAGTTCCTTAAAATTCATGAAAATAATGCCAGGGTTGTACTCCCACAACAATTAAGTTATAATGGACTCATAGAATTTTTAGAGCTGGGAGGACCTCAGAGATCATGTAGTCCAACTGGATTTTATACATGAGGAACTGAGCCTCAGGGAAGTTAGGTGAGTTGCCGAAGGTCACACAGCAGAGTAGTGTCAGACTTGTTCTTACCATAATGTAAGCTAAAGTAATAGTCTAACCTATTTCAAAACCTAGGTACTAAATACTGAATCATGTAATATGTTGCTGACCTTGAGCTAAAACCTAGAATGTGCCTTTTTGGCAATGTTTTTACTTGGATTTACCCTGTATTTTGTTTGCTGCCACTCCAGCTACATGAGTCAGTGCAGTGTGGTGATGTTTTGGTGGGGTGTTTTACAATGTTCATGTAATTTCATGCTTTACTTTTCAGCTCCTTAGCCATTAGTAATGATTTTCTGAAGAAACAGAGGTCAAGACAACATTCTCCCTTCAACATATGCTCTTGTCTAGGATAAATGCCCACTTACTCCATCGGAGTGGCTTTGTTTGTATGCTTTTTGTACAGCCAGAGTTCATCAAATAGGCTCCGGCTAATTCTGCTGCTCTGTCTGTTCCTCATCTGGATAACTGGGTGTTTTGTTTAAGTTTTCTCCCTTGTGTTTGTTAGTTTCCTGATCAGAAGATTCTATGTTATGTTTTTTCCTTTAACTAAAACATCACAGATACTTATCAGAAGCAGGGTTGGTAGTTGCTGGTAGAGATGGTGTTTGTTTGTTTTAATTTAGTTTCCCTAGCTACACATTTTTTAAAAATTTGAAAGTAGTTTGTTGACAGATGGAGCACAAATAATATGAAATTAAAAACAAAAATAACAACAGTATGCTTGTGGTATTAGGGTATGTTCCTTCTTTGATTGCCATTTATTTTAATACTCAGCATTTTGTGTAATATAAATGTTTATTTCTGAAAGGTGCACGAATCATTACCATCCAGTGTTCTGAAATGTTGGTTTCCTAGTTAACCTGGCTAACTATTTGGAAAGAGTAAGCTTCATGAAATGTGGGAGATAAACACCTACAATGTGTTAAGCATGTCAGCAGCAAGGATTCTAAAGGCTATTTTATTTATAAATGATTTACTCTTATTCCTCTGTACCAGGTGTGGTGTTGGCACAGATCAAATCTTCTAGGAAGAGGGCTCTCACAGTCTCACCAGTTACAGACAGAAGTGGGTCTAGGCAGGAGACAGGGTTTTAGCAGAATGACTTTAAGGGAAAAAAATTAGGTTCTTTGAGACTGAAGAGAATCCTAAGAATTTACGAGTAGAGATTCTGTACCTCAGCACTCAGTTTCTCAGTGGTCGGGCATGACTTTGGGCCTGAGTATGGAATCCTGACCTGAGTTTCTGCAGTTTTTGTTAGCTGCTGCTTTTCCTTACTTCTGCCTTTTTTTGTTCTCAGTATTAGGGGCAGAGCTCAAAGTTCAGGTGGCACAGATCAGTAAAGGTGACCTACTGGGGTAAAAATAAAAGTTTTTATTATTTTATGACATCTTCAGATACAAAACTACATGAGTAATAAAGCACTTTGAGTTTTGAAAATAAACCATTTGTGGCACCCCAGAGACTTTTGAGGTTTGAAAGAATAAACTGTTTCTTACAGATATTCATCAGAGTGTGATCATAAAAGATTTAACCTAGGTTTCCATGATTAGAAACTCCTCGTGTTGGCACCCATCTTGCGCTCTACCCACCCACACATTTCATAAATGCTTATGAAATACCAAGATATTGGGGAAGGGGATCCTTTTAGTGTCACTGGTGGCTGGCCCAGTTATATTCCAGATACATCCTTCAGGTGACTGTTTTCTTCATCCAAAAAAAAATTTTGCTTACAGCCTCCTACAAAACTACTTTCATCTTTTATTTTGCCACCTGTTCATGACCTTCGATTATCATTATTCTGAACTAATTTCATCTATCAAGTGAGTTTTATTATTGGGCTGAATAGTATGGCATATCCGTTAAGATACAAGTTAAGCATTCTTCAAGCATATATTGTGACACCTTTATCTTTTTTTTTTTTTTTTTGTAATATATTCCATTGATTTTTTCACAGAGAGGAAGGGAGAGGAATAGAGAGCTAGAAACATCGATGAGAGAGAAACATCAGTCAGCTGCCTCCTGCATACCCTCCACTGGGGAAGTGCCCGCAACCAAGGCACATGCCCTTGACCAGAATTGAACCTGGGACCCCTCAGTCCGCAAGCCGACTCTCTATCCACTGAGCCAAACCAGTTAGGGCTGACACCGTTATCTTTAATTCCAGCACTGGAGTTAAATTTTTCTAATGTACAAACAGCTAGTAATTTATTTAGAATATAGGTTGGCTTACTAAATAACAAGTGAAGTCTAACAAGTGGTTTTATAAATAAACTTTGTCCACGTTAATGCAGATGTTTTCAGCATATTATTTTTACTTGGTTTCGTTTTATCTTCATATCATGCAAAGAATCCCACTGGATTGATGACATTTTCTTGGCTTTTTAATTTGGCTTTCTTTTTTTTGAATATGTAATACTTTTTCTTTGAGTAAAATGGATATAAAGTTAAATAAATTGAAGGTTCTCTTTTTCCAAGATCAGAAGATTCTTTCCTTGTTCTCTCATTCTGTTAATTTTCACCACTATTCACCACATGCTCATGAAAATGTCTTAATCAGTAGGCTAGTGAAAAACATCACAGTCTCTGTAAAGCTATAATTTACTTAATCTACATTGATAGCTCATAGAGAATTCGTTAAGTTTAAAATTCTTATTGGAGTGATACAAAGACCCCATGTACACAGATGTAAGAAAGACAACATGAGGCATTTTTACTGTTTAGGTTGCAGATAAAGAGTTAATATGGGTAATATACTAAAAGTTCTTATAAATGAGTAAGTTGAACACCTCAATAAGAAATGGTAGCTTACACACAATATTACATGTACATGGATGTTGGTTTAGAGATAGAGTAAAAACTACCCAGTGGTTAGCCCTGAGCAATGATATAACAGGAGCATTTCTTTTATAAGCATGCATTGCTTTTTTATTCAGAAATGAAAAAATATAAAAATAATGAAAACAGAGCTCTTGCAGGGGCTCTAATTTTATTAGGTAAGGTTGTTTTGAGGACAGGTCCGATCAGCAAGCCCAAACTGTAGATAACATCTACACAATGCTTGGTGGCCCTGTGGGTGCATCTCTAAAAATCTTTTGTCAGTCCATGTTTGCTGAGTATTGAATATTTAAAACAAGCAAAAACTGTAGAGTCAAAAGATAAAGAAAAGCCTGGTGTCTAGAAACTTAGAATGAAATGACTGAGAGAGAAGATGTGAAATACTGGCTGGTATACAAATGGTAAATGCCAAGTACTCTGCTAGTAATACCCATATTTGGACACTCTTTAAACATTGTATAAGAAAATGAATCTTGCCGAAACCAGTTTGGCTCAGTGGATAGAGCGTTGGCCTGCGGACTGAAAGGTCCCAGGTTCGATTCCGGTCAAGGGCATGTACCTGGGTTGCGGGCACATCCCCGGTAGGAGATGTGCAGGAGGCAGCTGATCGATGTTTCTCTCTCGTCGATGTTTCTAACTCTCTACTCTCTCCCTTCCTCTCTGTAAAAAATCAATAAAATATATTTTAAAAAAAAAAGAAAGAAAAAGAAAATGAATCTCATATTGTAACGTTAATGCTTTAAGGTTTAAATTCATTTCATAAATCTTACCAAACTAATGTGTTATTTTCTTTAGATTTCCAGCACCTATCTAGAGACCAATTGGCCTATACGGGTAAGTTACTTTGTTGGTGTTAACTTTCATTGGATAGCATTTGCTGTTAAGAGGCATTCTGGGAACTGACCCTTTCACTAAGTGCATTAATAAAAGTAAAGATTTTAATACTTGATCCTTTTTACATTGTTAGTGTATAACATCTATAATTTACTTAAATGTAAGTTGTATATAAATACATAGATCTTTAAATTTTACATTTCATTTATTAATAGTCAGTTTGCCTGGTGCAATGCTAAGCTCTTGATATATAATAACGAATATAGGTTTGTAAAGAAGAGTTTTTAATTATTCTTCTTTAATCAGTTTTCAGCGATTGATAAGCTTGGACAGAATATTGCTGTGGTTGGCAAGTTTGGTTTTGCACATTACTCTTTACTCACCAAAAAATGGAAACTTTTTGGAAACATTACCCAGGTTAGTCTTTTTTAAATTAAAAATTGATTTCTTAAAGTAAAAGAAGACTACAGTATGAAATAACTACAATATAAATCACTGTTTGCTTATTTAGAAATAAAATCAAATATTAAGTGATGTTGGATTATGTATGAGTCAATTCTGATAAAGTGTTTGATACTTTATGATTTTGTATTGAGATAGTTGGTTTGTCTTTCATTTTCTTTAAGATCAGAGACTATAACTTTTTAACTTGAGGATTTACTTTTACATCCTAGATTGAGTTCATCAGATATCATCAGGATATATTTCCACAAAATTTGAGATCATTTCTCTGCTTGTCTTATGTGCATGTGATATGAATATTTGGGTAGCATACAAATGCAGTTGGATTTTGCATGAACAAATAGGAAATTAATATTTAATATCAGGCACTTTAAGATACTTTCATATATGTTAGTGCATTGATCCTCATATCAACCCAATGAGAGCACTATTGTTACTTACCATTTTATAGAAGAAATTAGGATTCAGAATCAAGCAACTGATAAATGATAAAGCCAGAATTTAAACGAGGGTCTTTGAATGTGGTAATAATGATGCTGCATTATTCCCATAATTTTGAATGATGTATTTTCTGTCGTACAGAAATGTTCATACTTTTCAATAGAATATGAATCAGTAATAAAGGCCCTAGAGTAATGTTTAATTGGGAATATGAGACTAGAGCAGAAATAACTTCAGCTTTCATTATTTGTTTAGAATATGTTATTAGTGTATTAATGTAATTTCTGGCAGCATAAATAAAGGTAATTTTTCTTTTTTCTTTTAAGGAGCAAAATATGATTGTGACAGGAGGCTTAGCCTGGTGGAATGATTTTATTGTCCTTGCATGTTATAACATAAGTGACCGTCAAGAAGAGGTAAGTTTTTTCTCTCAAAAAATAGCATTGTTATATTTTTAAAGATACTAAGCACTATTTTGTTTTATATAAAAGTAATTTATTGGAAAATAAATAAAACTTTTTATTTTTTAATCAAGAATTAGTTTTTAAATCATGGCATTTTCATTTCAGGTTACAACTTTTTTTTTTTAAGTATATAATTTAACTAGAGGCTCGGTGCATGAATTCATGCACTGGTGGGGTCCAGCCAGCCCACCTGCCCCAATTGGGGCTAGCTGGCCAGGGGAAGGGGCCACAGACAGTTGGCTGGCCAGTCTAGCCCCCTGGTTGATCTCCTGGTCGAGGGGACAATTTGCATATTAGCCTTTTATTATATAGGATGTAATAACATTTACACACCAAGAAACAATCACCAAAGTCGAGATAATAAATATATCCATTACCCCTAACAGTTTCCTTTGGGTTCCTTATAATTTTTCTTTCTGTCCCACATACCCAACTATAATTCCCCATCACCTCATTGTCTGGCAACCTTGTTCCTGATACTTTGGATTAGTTTACATTTTTCTAGAAATGTTTATGAACAGAATCATACTCTTTTTTTGGTCCTCTTTCACTCATAATTATTTTGAGATTCCTCGATGTTGGAGTTTATCAATAGTGTATTCCTTTATCAGGTTACTACTTTTAAAAAAATTTAAAGGGATAATAAGGAGTTCTAGATACTTTTTCTAATGATTTTTATCTGTTAGACATTCTCTATAAAGTTTGTAAATAGTTAAAAAATAAATTAAAAGAAGAAAAGTTTGTAAAGGTTGTTTATTGATTTGTGTGTTTATTTTTGAGAAATTGTTTGTCTCCTTAAATCAGGTCTAAATATTCAGATCTAAAAGGAGTATCTAATAGTACAGTCTCAGTTTTGATCACTTCATCTTTTGATTATTTGTAGAATGAGCCTTCCCTGTCAAAATATAAACATTATCCATTTATTATTAATGCTCACATTAGCCTTTTAACTTCTCTTACTTGAAAAACATCAGTAGATAAAGAGCATGGATTTAAGCATCTCCAGTAGGCATCTTGTTATTCCAGTTTTCTTTATTTCTGTTTCTGCAGCTGAGAGTTTATTTGAGAACATCGAATCTGGACAATGCCTTTGCTCACATCACCAAAGCCCAAGCAGAGAGCTTACTGCTTAGTGTCTTCCGGGACATGGTGGTAGTGTTTAGAGCTGACTGCTCAATATGCCTTTACAGTATTGAGAAGAAGTCTGAGGGGTAAGTCCAGAGCATGTGACAAGTCACTCTTTGCTCCTGTGTATCATGTTTCCTCTGTAGTTTTTATTTTTTAAAACAGTTTCTCTAATTTCATATTTAGTGGGGTTTTTGTTTGTTTTAAAAACAAGGAGTTTTAATTAGTGATATTCATACAGTATTTTTTAGCTACCAAGACAAGTAAATAGATAAATAAGCCTGCATTAACTTCTTCGGGTAATTTTACTGGATTCGTTTGAAAAAAATATCTAGTGTGGGATGGAGTAAACCTTTCAGATACTAATTTTTTCACAACCTTGAAAGCAGTGGTCAGTCACTACCCGAGTATCCCGGACACGTGGGGAAAGTTAAGGACTCCGCAGCCTGAAGGCATTAGGAGGCATGTCCTCAGCAGATGCACCTTTTCCCCTGAGCTGGTGGCTGTGGTCTGGGCAGGAGAAGCGGGCAGTCCTGTTGCTGCTGTGTGTTGCCTGCATTCCTCTTGCCATCTGGTTGGCTTGCAGCGTTTAGATCATGCCTCTCGAGTTTTGTTTTGCTCTCAGGTTTTTTATTTGTTTGTTTCTTTTTTTAAGCAGCCATGAAGTGTGTATTTGGTAAAGTAGCATAGTGATTGAGGAGTAATGTAAAGATAAAAATTAAGAAATCTTACTAGTCTAGATAGAACTTATATCCTTTCTCAACCAACTAAGCTGTTTTTATACATTATTCCCTAGCTTTTCTTCCCTTTTACATCTTACTTCCTTTCTTTCTCCCTCATCTCCCTGCAGATGACTCAACCTTGTCAGTCTGCTGCTTAAAAGATACTTGGGGAAGAGGGAACAATAGATAGAAGGAATCCGGGTCATCCATAGTATGAAACTAATACTTTTAATAGCGGGGCATGGGGGGAGCAACCTTGCTAGCATTGTTTTTGAGATGTGTGGGTTTCTCTTTTGTTGTTACAGTCCAAATACTACTGCTGGTATCCAGGTTCTTCAGGAAGTCTCCATGTCACGCTACATTCCTCACCCTTTCCTGGTAGTATCTGTCACTCTGACATCAGTGAGTACAGAGAATGGAATCACCTTGAAAATGCCACAGCAGGTATCATTCTGTTATGAGCTCTTTAGAATTGTCATCTCAGTATTTAGTTTTTTAAGTTGATATTGGGAACTGTTTATTTGTTCACTAAATAAATACTAAGTGTCTAGTATATGCCTTATATGTAGATGCTGAGTTACAGCGACAAGCTAAATAAACATGGTTTCTGCTCAGTAATAAAGAAGTAATTACATAAGTAATTATAATTGTAAGGTGTATACCAAAAGTAGTACAGGTTACTCTAAGAGTGTGTAACAAAAACACGGAGTAGTCTGAACAATCAGAGATTTCTGTACCATTCAGGTGGAGACCTGAAGAACAAGTGATGGTTATCTAAGTAAAGTGTGGGGGCGGGGGGTATGGGGAGGGGGCGGCGGGCAGTTGAGGCAGAAGGAACAGCAGAGCAAAGACCCGTAGATAAGAGAGAACATGACACGTGCAGGGAATTGGAAGAGTTTCAGGGTGACTGAAGCATAGAATGTCAGAACATGAGTCCTGTTGTTGATACAGACTTCAGACTTTATCTTAATTTTAACCTGGATATTACTACATGTAAACTTTATAAAATGTACTCTAAGGAGGAAATGAACTAGAGTAGGACAAAACAGGATGTAGGGAGAGTCTCTGGGAAGCATTGTAATGATCTAGGTGAGTTGCATTTAGTGGCCCAAACTTGGGCAATGACAAAGAAGATGGAAAGAAGTAGCATGGATTTAAGTCTGGAGGACTCCCATCAGTTAATGATGAGGAAGGAGGAAGGAGAATGCTATGTTTTATGGTAAAAGCATGTAGTGGTCCCACCAGGACCCAGGTTGCATACCTTCTATTCCAAGGCTCCTTACATTAAACCAATGGTTTCCAAACTTCATGTCAATGTGGAACCCATTTTCATAGAAAAATTCCATGTAGATTTGTCATCCCTGTCTGCTCAGTCTGTCTTTTGCTTCCTATTAAGGCACTTTCATGAAACTCCTTTAAAATAAAGATCCCATTTCCTCTGCAAAATATGTCATGGTAACCAGATAGTCCTAGTTGATAAGGAAAAGTTCTGTTTTACAGAAGAATTCTAGGTAAAAGATGTGGGAGGAATGTAAGAATTAAAGAGTCGCCGAAGGAAATAACTGATTCAGGCAATGGTTATTAGGTGAAATCATCAGACGAAAGGTTGGTGGGGGCTTTATAGTGAAAGAATGAGGTGGTCATACCTTAGTCTTAATAAGTCTTATCACTAGAGTGGGAGAGTGAGGTGTGGCATGCTTCCTGGATGATGCAACATGACGAGTTACTACCAAAAACATTGAACCCAAATTGTATAAAGTCATCTTCCATTCACAGGAAATACAGGGAATTTTAGTTTAACACCACAGGAAACAGAATGTAGAACAGCTAGAACAAGTTAATGACATGGGAGAGAAAAGTATAGTAAGAGGAGACTTCTAAATAAGACGTTCGAGCCATAACAGGTAATGTAATGCATAAGTTCATTTGTATCCTGAGTCAGAGTGACTATAAAGAGACACTGTTAAAACAAGTAAAGATATTTAAATATGGACTGAGAGATGACACTAAGGAAGAATTGTAAATTTTATTAGATGTGATATTGGCATTATGATTATATAAGCAAACATTCATATATTTTAGAGATGCAGATTAAGTGTATAGGAATAAAATGGCATGCTATCTTTAAAATACTTCGGCAAAATAAATTTTAAAAAAGGGATCGATAGAACAAATACAACAAACTCTTGATAATTGTGGATTAGGATGATTGGAATATGGGGTTCATTATACTATTCTCCATACTTTTAATTATGTTTGCCATTTTCATATTAGGAAAAAAAAGGACTCCTGATATCTCAGATACAATAGGCAATCAGCATGAGTAGTGCTGGGTGCCCTGCTTCAGGAGGGCATTTCACAACGAGGAGATATCTAACTTGGTAACGAGCAGATTGAGTTCCAACTGTCTAATAGGAAATAGATGGAATACGTCTTCCACAGAGGGAAGACCAAGATTGCTACAGCAAAGCATGGCTTCATTAATATTAAAGATTTTTAAAAAGCTAGCAGTGAGAACAAGTCAACAGTCAAATGCCTCCCTCATAAGAGGGAGCTTTTATCTCTGAAACCCCAATGGGAATAATCTTTCAGGGATTTGGGGAGGTAAGAGATGGTGTGTAGGGTTCCTTTAGATTTAAGGTTTAAAGGATACAGGTTGTCCCTTCTTTTGGGTTATAGGTTTCTGAAGAGTTCATTAAAATTGCCTGAAAATGCTGTTGTGGTCACCTGTTCTTACATATTGTAATCTCATCATTAGAAAATGTTGAATGCATGGGTCCAACTGAAGAAAAAAGAATTTGCTTCAGTCCTCTTTTTCTACCCTTTATGTGTAGGATATCAGTAAGCTTTCGTTTTGTGGGGTTTTTTTTAGTCAAATTACTCTTCCTTTTTACAACTGAAGGTTTGTTACCACCCACTGTTTTTCTCATAATACCCCTAATCTAGACAGATTGTTCTCACTTTCCCAAAAGAATTGTTCCAGCCTATCCATGTAATTTACATTTGTTCTTCAATTAGAGTACCAAACCTTTCCCACCTACCCATGTATGTCTTCCTCATCCTTCAAGCCTTCTCTAGCTATGCCACCTAGATCACTGAATTGAACTCTCATTTTTATGAACTTCTGAAGGTCTCAATTTTTCCAAGATAATTCAGCTCAGCCCTCAATTTTATATTGATTTGCATGTTCATTAATTACATTGTGTTAAGCATTTCCTAGCCTAGTCAAATCTCCTTGTACATACCCACAGAGCCTAACAGAATAGCTACACAGGGTACACACTCAATAAATATTGTTGGTCGTTTAAACTGTAAACCTTAGGGATTGGGGAGAAAATGCTGAAAACATACCTAAAATTTAGTATGGATTCAATTTCTTTTTCTTCAGGCTCGTGATGCAGAGAGCATTATGCTGAATCTTGCAGGGCAGCTCATCATGATGCAGAGAGACCGGTCAGGCCCGCAGATCCGGGAGAAGGACAGTAACCCGAACCAGAGGAAACTGGTAAGTGAATACACATCGTCTAGAACGTTAAGAATGTATGGCATCAGGATGAGGGAATAAAATAATTTAAGAGGAGAGTATTGTCTTGTGATTTGGACATTGAGAAAGTACGTGAAAATAGTCATAAGCCTCAGGGAATAAAACAATTTGTGAAGGGTGAAGGATAAGGTCCCGAAATAATAATAAAATGTTCCATACTCCAGATGTTATTGCTAAGGCATTATTTCCAAATTCTAATGGGAAAATAGTATAAACTGGTGAAGTTCATAGGTTTTGGTTTTTATTTTTTTTATTTTTTTTAATTAAATCTTTATTGTTCAGATTATTACATTTGTTCCTCTTTTTTTTCCCCCCATAACTCCCCTCCTCCCAGTTCCCACCCCACCCTCCGCCCTCACTCCCCACCCACTGTCCTCATCCATAGGTGCACGATTTTTGTCCAGTCTCTTCCCGCATCTCCCACACCCCTTTCCCCCCCAGGAATAGTCAGTCCATTCCCTTTCTATGTCCCTGATTCTATTATAATCAACAGTTCATTCTGTTCATCAGATTATTTATTCACTTGATTCTTAGATTCACTTGTTGATAGATGCATATTTGTTGTTCATAATTTGTATCTTTACCTTTTTCTTCCTCTTCCTCTTCTTAAAGGATACCTTTCAGCATCTCATATAATCCTGGTTTGGTGGTGATGAACTCCTTTAGCTTTTCCTTATCTGTGAAGCTCTTTATCTGACCTTCAATTCTGAATGATAGCTTTGCTGGATAAAGTAATCTTGGTTGTAGGTTCTTGGTATTCATCACTTTGAATATTTCTTGCTACTCCCTTCTGGCCTGCAAAGTTTCTGTTGAGAAATCAGCTGACAGTCGTATGGGTATTCCCTTGTAGGTAACTGAGTTTCTTTCTCTTGCTGTTTTTAAGATTCTCTCTTTATCTTTTGCTCTTGGCATTTTAATTATGATGTGTCTTGGTGTGGTCCTCTTTGGATTCCTTTTGTTTGGGGTTCTCCGCGCTTCTTGGACCTGTAAGTCCATTTCTTTCACCAGGTGGGGGAAGTTTTCTGTCATTATTTCTTCAAATAGGTTTTCAATATCTTGCTCTCTCTCATCTTCTGGCACCCCTATAATTCTGATGTTGGTACGCTTGAAGCTGTCCCAGAGGCTCCTTACACTATCCTCGCATTTTTGGATTCTTTTTCATTTTGCTTTTCCGGTTGGGTGTTTTTTGCTTCCTCGCATTTCAAATCATTGACTTGATTCTTGCGCTCCTCTGGTTTGCTGTCGGGAGTCTGTATAATATTCGTTATTTCAGTCCGTGTATGCTTAATTTCTAGTTGGTTCCCCAATATAAGATCGAGGGTCTCATTAGTTTTCTTGTAGATCTCATTAAGTTTATCGGCGGCTCCTAAACAGTTCTTGAGAGACCTTAAAAGTGTGGTTCTGAACTCTATATCTTCCATTGACAATTTTGTCCTGTTTCTTTGTCTCCGCATTTTGTTATGCTTCCTTGGTGCACCCCCTAGTGGTCTTTGTTCGCAGTCTTATAGTTAAATCTTGATTGTTGTAGCTAATTCCAGGGAGGGTTTGACCTCCAGGCCAAGTGGCTATGAGAATCAGCTGTGTCAGCAGTGAGAGAACTTCTGTCCTCTAGGGAGATGCTAATCTAGCCTTTGCCTGAGGCTATCCGGCAAATGCCTGTGTGCAGGGCTTGGGCAGGGCGGGTCGCACAGGATCAACAGGGTGGGCCGGAGAGAGCAGTTATGGCCGCTCTCAGTCCTGTCCCCAGGGGCTCTGCCTCTCTGAGTCCCAGCACCCGCTGCAAAGCTCAGAGAGAAAGCTGCACTCGCTCTGACCGAAGCCAGACAGTCCCGCTTCTCCCGTTTGAGTCTGGGTCCCTAAAGACTCGCCCGGATCTGGAGCTCAGAGTCTGCGACTCCCTCCCGATTGAAAACGCCAACCGCGCCCTCCGCCGCCAGCCCGCTCCGCGCACTCCGCACCTCAGAATTTGACTTCAGCACTGCGCCTCCTCTGAGTGTCCGTATGCGTTTCTCTTTCCTCCTAGTTGTAGGACTTCCACTCAGCCAGTGTTCCTGTGGTTCTGGGTGATGTCCCTTCCGTTTTTTGGTTTCACTTTTGAAGTAGTTGTTCAAAGCAGCAAACTCCGGCGTTAACCTATGCCGCCATCTTGGTTCTCAGGTTTTGGTTTTTAGATTTAAATACACATACTCTGAAAGGCCAGGGGACTATTATTAACTCTAATTCTAAATAAGTTACCGTAATTTTCCTAAAAATTTGCACTCGCATTTTTAAAGTCTTGGGAAATTAGTGCCTAGGAACTTAACCTACAGATTTAATAGGAAAAAAAACTGATTCTTGTCTCCTTTTCCAGTTGCCATTCTGTGCTCCTGTTGTACTAGCTCAGTCTGTTGAAAATGTATGGACTACGTGTCGAGCAAATAAACAAAAGCGGCACCTCCTGGAGGCCCTCTGGCTGAGCTGTGGAGGGGCAGGGATGAAAGTTTGGCTCCCTCTCTTCCCGAGGGACCATCGAAAGCCCCATTCCTTCTTGTCCCAGCGGATCATGCTGCCTTTCCACATCAACATTTACCCGCTGGCGGTTCTGTTTGAAGATGCGTTAGTCCTCGGTGCTGTCAATGACACTGTGCTCTACGACTCTCTGTACACTCGAAGCAGTGCTAGGGAGCAGCTGGAGGTGCTCTTCCCCTTCTGTGTCGTGGAGAGAACCTCGCAGATCTACCTCCACCACATCCTACGTCAGCTGCTGGTCAGGAACCTCGGGGAGCAGGCCTTGCTCCTGGCCCAGTCCTGCTCCGCGTTACCCTACTTCCCTCACGTGCTGGAGCTCATGCTCCACGAAGTGCTGGAAGAGGAAGCTACCTCACGGGAGCCCATTCCCGACCCTCTGCTTCCCACGGTGGCAAAGTTTATCACCGAGTTCCCCCTCTTCCTGCAGACCGTTGTGCATTGTGCCAGGAAGACCGAATATGCCCTGTGGAACTACCTTTTTGCAGCTGTTGGAAACCCCAAGGACTTGTTTGAGGAATGTTTGATGGCTCAGGATTTGGACACAGCTGCCTCTTACCTTATTATCTTACAGGTAACAGCTCTCTTCTTATAAAGGTACAAGAATTAATGATTTTAAACTTCTGGGGAAAAAAGAAATGTCCTGTTTTGACACTGTGATTGTGTTTAAGGAATTAATTCAGTCCTGTTTTCTATTCATTTTATATCTTTGCTTTTGAAGAACTTATTTTTATCAAATAACAGAAAATTTCTTTGAATATTAAAAAGGAACATTGCAGGTTTTTTTATTTTATTTATTTTCAGAGAGAGAAGGGAGACAGAGAGTGAAACATCAGTGTGTTGTTCCACTTACTTATGTATTCATTGCTTGATAGTAACATTGCAGAGTTTTAAAAATCCTGTTTGTCCATAATTAGGCCTAAAACAGACTGATGAGTTTATAATACTATTTTGAGTAATACTGAAGAAGTATCATATGTATTATAGTACATATAACATGAATATTATTGGGTTTGAGCCGCCCCAGCATACATAATAGGTGTTTCCTTGTAGTGTGGACTTGATGCAGGGACTCTGGTTAGAGCTGGGTCATAGCAGAACACCTTACCTGAGGCTCCCCACAGTGAGTTAAGAGGACTCAGGCCTGCCGCAGTAAATACTCTCATTGCAGTTCTTCTCAAAATGTGCCCTTTGAGACTCTTGAAAATTTGCTTCATTATATATTTGACAAGGCTGCTTGATAGTTTGTTGTTCCTGTGTGTCTGATGTGGATTTGACAGGCTGCACTAAAGTTTCGATGACTGCCAAGTTCTGTTGCTGATATAAGAAGCTAACCATAAACCTGGTTTCAGACTGCCTGAAGCAGATTTCCTGTCTACAGTGACAACTGATTGAAACCAGAGATACTCCAGCAGAGGCTGGACGGCCATGAAATTCTGATTCCTTGATTAATCTTAAAGAAAGAGCCACAGAATCATAAAAATAGAAACAAATTAATGCAGGTGTTGTTTTTCAGGTCACTCCTTAGACTTTCAGTGATCTCTGAAGCAATGGAATTGGAAACTTCTGTTCTATCAGAATCCCTAAGTTGCTGTGGATTAATTACAGTTAAACTTATCTATTAGTCACCATTCCATGAAGGCCAGAGCAGGCAGTAAGGTTAGATTTGCGGAAGAGCCCTGGCCGTGTGGGTTAGTTGGTTTCTAGTGGTGTCCCAAACACCAAAAGTTTGCAGGTTTGACTCCTGGTCAAGGCACATACTTACTTAGGTTGCAGGTTCTATCTCCAGTCAGGGCGAGTACAGGAGGCACCTGATCCATGTCTCTCAAATCGATGTTTTTCTTGCTCTCTCTCTCTTTCCCTTCCTCTTTCTCTAAAATCAAACATGTCCTTGGGTGAGGATAACAAATAAATAAACTTGTGAAAGAATTATTTAGGATGCTGTTTGTGTAACAGTACTACATACTGCTGCCCAAAGCAACGATTTTTAAGTCCCATCCTCAGAAAGCTGTCCCAGGAGAACAGACCTGGGCTTTTTGGGAGTCTGGCAAATCTGGATTTTTATTCTTGCTTCAACAAGTTACTTAACTCAGTTTTCTCATCTGTAAAATAGGAATGACGTACCCATATTGCCGATTCACTAGGAGAAATGAAAGAGAGTGTGTGAGGTTTATATAACGCTCTGGCATGTAGTGGGAGATTAATATTCACAGTTTATGTTACGCAGCACAGTATGCACCTCAGCTCTTCTTGTCTGATACCTCTAGTGCTCCTTTAATTTCGCTGTTAAACTGGGACTGCAGCGTTGCAGCTGCATCTCTCATCTGGGTTTAGGGAACCATGGAGATAAAGAGTTGCTCATCGTTTCCCAAATTATTTGCAGCATAAAAGGAATGCTTGTCTTCCTTGGTTGTTTTTGTAGAATATGGAAGTCCCAGCAGTAAGCAGGCAACATGCCACCCTTCTGTTCAACACAGCCCTAGAGCAAGGCAAGTGGGACTTATGTCGGCACATGATTCGATTTCTTAAAGCCATTGGCTCTGGAGAATCTGAGACACCTCCATCCACACCTACAGCTCAGGTTAGTTGCAGATTTGGCAGCTTCTCTGGGCATATACCCGTGTGGCATCCCCTCTAACCGCACTGCACGTTGCGTGCTCTCGCAGGAACCCAGTTCAAGCGGAGGATTTGAGTTCTTCAGGAATCGCAGCATCAGTTTGTCCCAGTCAGCTGACAACGTACCTGCTAGTAAATTCAGCTTACAGAAAACACTAAGTATGCCATCTGGGCCTTCGGGAAAAAGGTAAAAGGATGAAAAGCCATTATGCTTTTAGGGCATTGAGTGACATTGCATTTCAGGGCATTTGTAAAGTCAGATCTCATGAAAACAACTGCTTGATCTACTTGCACTTCCTTTTGCAATTCTCAAAAAACTTCCCTTCCTTCTTCCTCCAAAGTTCACTTCTACAGTTTTCTGCTACTTGTATTAGAGGTCTCGATATACCTGTTCTGAATGTAATTAACTTTAAATTACTTGATTATAGGATAAAAAGGAAGATAATAAAGTTGCAGGTAATCCAAAAGTCTTCTTACAGTCAGTTTTATCCTCCTTTCTAACTGTACTACTAGACAAAAATAAATAAAATTCAGTCCTCCTATGCTTGACTGTCCTGTGACTCTGATTGGAGAGGCCATTAAAACAGTGGGAGAGCAACAAGGAAGTGCATCTGAGATGGGAACCTCCATCCCCCATGGGTGGGCTGTTGCTTCTGAGAGGTCAGCTGCGGACTCACACTGAACATTATAAAATAGAATTTCCCCGTTTGTGAGATCCATGATTCCTTCTTGTGTTGCATGTTCTCGGCTCCTGTTTTTTTCTCTTCCCTAATCCTTTCATATTGTTCGTATTGTGTCTGCAGTGCCTGACACACAGAGCTTACTGAACTTCTTTTATTGTGATGTTTACTGCTTTTTCTTATCACAGCCATTAATATCACCCCCACTTGCAACATACACACAATCTTGGGCTATATACACGTGAAATGCAACCTATAAACAATTGTCAGGCAAACAGAAGCTTCTCAGCCATACCCTGAATTTAAATACGAACGCAGACTCAGTGCTCACTATGTGCTAAGTAAGCATGGTTCTGGCATTTACAAGTGTAGGTCTTTAATCCTCTCAACAACTGTTAAGGGTACATAAGGGTAGGTACTGTTGTTACCCACACGATTCAGGTGGAGAAACAGAGTCCAGAACATAAACTTGGTTATGTTCACACAACTAATGAGTGCAGAGCTGAGACTTGAGTCCAGGCCGCCTGCTCCAGTGCTGCCTCTCACGGAAGCACCACATACTGTTACAGACTGGGTGGGCACACCAGCGCCCACGGGTAAGGGGAGATAGACTGGATTTAGTGAAGTTAATTTTTTTAAATTATTTTTTTATTTGTATTTTTTAAGTTGTCTACATAACTCACATTATGAGACTGCATTTCACCTTTCTTCTTATTAGTTTCTATGATCTGATTTCCTCCCCTCTTTTCCTTGGTCTTTAAATTAAATATAGCATTTATGTCCTCCCTTTCTTTCCTCTTGCCTCGTTTGGCTTTGCCTCCTGTTTTCTCCTATTCCATGTATTCATTCTACAATTACGTTGTAAAAGCCTGCTGAGTTCCAGGCATTGTTCAGTGGGTTGTGGTATCACAGGGAGGAGAAGACCTAATACTTTATCCTCCTCTTCAATCAGAATTAGATCTTGGATCTCTCACCTCCCTATCAGCACACTCAGTGCTACTACGTAAAAGTATGTGAAGCCTTCCAGTAAAGGTTTTTTGTAGCTTCCTTGTGTTCCCACTTACAGATGGAGTAAAGACAGCGACTGTGCAGAGAACATGTATATTGACATGATGCTCTGGAGACATGCTCGGCGTCTCTTAGAAGAAGTTCGGCTCAAGGACCTGGGTTGCTTTGCAGCCCAGTTGGGCTTTGAACTCATTAGTTGGCTCTGCAAGGAGCGTGCCCGAGCTGCCCGGGTGGACAACTTTGTGATAGCCCTGAAGAGACTCCACAAAGATTTCCTGTGGCCACTTCCCATCATCCCAGCCTCTTCTCTCAGTTCTCCTTTCAAGAACGGCAAACTCCGAACAGGTAGTGCAAGCTTGTGTCAAGGTACAGGCGAGTGTATTTTACTCCAGGAACTTAGACGTTTTGCAGTTAGTTGATATTCAAAGAAGTCTTTTCATTCCAAACTCAGGAAGAGATAAAAGCCAAGTTTTTGTACATCAGTCAGATCATCCACCATTTTGATCAAGGATGTGAATAAAGTAGAACCTATGTCTCAGAGACTGTGACCTTGAAATCCGATGTATAAATATAGCCATTGTTATCTCATATTATCAAGTTGAGAACTGACTGAATATAGAACTACCACACTTACTATGGGAAGGAGTTTTGGAATTGGTTAATCAAAATAAGCTAAATTGTTCCTTACCTGACAGCTCATTCCAGAGAAATGGTAAAAATGCATCTTTGAGAGCCCATCTTCTAAACTAGGAGAGGACAAAGTGAAACTGCACTTTGGTGAAAGAAAAGTTAAGAGATAAAGTTTTTTAGTTCAGGTCTTTTTAAGGAAGACTGTTCTAATTGTCACTTAAGAAAATTGAAACAAAAGCCTTTAATTATGGCATTTGGAAACTTCATGTCATCTTAGAACCAAGGAAAATCACATCAAAGATGAACAGAGTAAAATTTTGCCTAGTTCTAGTAAGATATGATGATGTTAGATGACTCTTGGGTGGCATTATATAGTCAGTCCATTTTGTTACAGCCCCATAGCCCTGGTTTATGGGTGGGGGATGCAGTGTAGGACAATAATTGGCTTTTAACTTCTAATATTGAGCAAGTGCGGAAAGAGAAGCTGAAAGGACTGAATTGGAAATGGCAGTGTGTGCATGTTGAATTTCCATTTTTTTGTTTTTGGACCTGCCTTGCAGTGGGAGAGCAGCTGTTAAAATCTCAATCAGCTGACCGTTTCTTAAACCTTGAGATAGATGCTGGCCTCTCTAATGTCCAGCGAAGTCAGAGCTGGCTCAGCAACATTGGCCCTACCCACCATGAGATAGACACAGCCTCATCCCAGGGACCACAAATGCAAGACGCCTTCCTGTCACCTTTATCTAACAAAGGTGAGTGTCACTTTAAGGCCTAGCTCTTCTTCAGTTCCTTTGGGAGGGAGTTGAGGTGCTGCAGCACTTCAGAGAGAGTTTCATTCTTCTCTGAAGATGCTTCCTTGAGGATTACCCTTTAGTATCTGCCAGGCAGGTGAGGGTCACTGGAACAAGGCCAGTTGGCCTTGGCTATAGGCCACCATATTTATTTTAGGTAAAATGAAATAGGCAGAATCTTATTACAAATCAGCACTAATAATTGAACTTTTGCAATAGATTTTAATGTACAGAAACACTGACTTTGAATCTCATGTAAGCAGAATGTTATCTATCCCCATATAAGAATTCCATTTTTCTCATAAGTATACCTGTATCATAAAAAATTGTACTCACTTATCTTTCTTATTTCATTTATTTTAAAATGTGGACATTTTCTTTTTTTCTTTTAACTTCCTACATAATATCCTTAACTTTGCCTCTTAGATTTTAAACCCTAAAATATTTACTATTCTTGCCCTTTACCAAAATATGTATGCCAACCTCTGCTCTTAAAGTAATGGGTCAGGCCTGGCCGGTGTGGCTCAGCGATTGAGCGTCAACCTAGAAACTAAGTGGTCACCAGTTTGATTCCCTGTCTAGACACATGCCCAAGTTGTGGGCTCAATTCCCAGTAGGGGGCATGCAGGAGGCAGCCAATCAGTGATTCTCACCAATGATGCTTCTATCTCTCCCTCTCGCTTTCTCTCTAAAAATCAATAAAGGGAAAAATTAAAGAAAGAAATGGGTAAGATAAAATTTGAGGAATTTTTAAAGTGATTTATGTTGCTTAGGTTTATATAATTAGGAGCAACTAGTAGTAACTAATCTGATTTTCTGCAGTTTTCTTAATGGCCAGGTATTCACCTGTCATCACTATAAGCTGAGCTTCTGCTATGTGGGTAGGCTTATAGATGCCATTATTTTTTTTCAAGTGTGGTAGAATACATAAAAAATTTACCTTCTTAACCATTTTTAAGTATACAGTTCAGTAGTGTTTACAATTCCCATTCACATTGTTCTACCAGTATCCAGAACTCTTTCATTTTACAAACTAAAACCCTATACCTATTCATAACAACTTCCCATTCCTCACTCCCCAACTGCTGGCAAATACCATTCTATTTTCTTTTTTTTTCTTTTTTTTTTAATATATATTTTATTGATTTTTTACAGAGAGGAAGGGAGAGGGATAGAGAGTTAGAAACATCGATGAGAGAGAAACATCAATCAGCTGCCTCCTGCACACTCCCTACTGGGGATGTGCCTGCAACCAGGGTACATGCCCTTGACTGGAATCGAACCTGGGACCCCAGAGTCCGCAGGCCGATGCTCTATCCACTGAGCCAAACGGGTCAGGGCCATTCTATTTTCTATCTCTATGAATTTCACTACCTTAGGTACCTCATGTAAGTGGAATCATGCAGTATTTGTCTTTTTGTAATTGGCTTATTTCACTCAGCATAACATTCTCAAAGTTCATCCCTGTAGTAGCATGCATGAGAACTTCCTTTATTAGGTAGAGTAATATTTCATTATATGTATATACCACATGTTGTTCATCCATCTACTAATGTATAGTTGGGTTGCTTCCACGTTTGATTATTATGAATAATGTGGTAGTGAACATGAAAGTATATATCTTTTTGACACTGTTTTTAATTCTTTGGGGTATATATCCAAAAGTGGGATTTCCAGATCATATGATAATTCTGTTTTTAATTTTTTTTTTTGAGGAACCATCATATTTCCATATACCATTTTACATTCCCACCAATGTTGACAAGGGTGTTGAGGTTTCTCCACATCCTTGCCCACATATTAGCCATCATAATGGACATGAGGTGGTACCATTGCTCTTTTTTCTTAATCCTCGACCAAGGATATTTTTCCATTGATTTTTTTTGGGGGGGGAGAGTGGGAGAGAGAGGAAAAGACAGAGAGAAACATCCATGTGAGAGAAATACATCGATTGGTTGCCTCCTGCACACGCCCCCTGGACCAGGGAGGAACCTGCAAATGAGGTACGTGCTCTTGACCTGAATCAAACCCGGACACTCTAACTGGCCAGGGCCCATTGCTTTTTTTTTTTTAAGAAACTTTTTAGAGATCATTTCAGACATGAAGGTTGAGATAATGGATCCACGTATCCATCACCCAGCTTCAATTACCAACTCATGACCAAATTTGTTTCATCCACTTTTGGTATTTTTTTAACCAAATCCAAAACATGTATTTTGTGAATATTTCAGTATTTATATCTAAAAGGACACTTTAAAAATTAGCCATAATACCATATCATCCTTCTAAAATTTTAACCCATCAAATATCCAGTAAGCTTTCAGAGTCCAATTATTTCTAATTCATAATTGTCTTTTATGGCTTGACTCAAGGTCTAAATAAGGTTGATACATTGTGATTGTTATGTTTTTAATTCTCTTTTTAGTGATTATTCCCCTCCCCATCTTTTTTTTTTTTTCTTTCTACTTATTCATTGAAGAAACCTGCTTCATGGATTTTTCCTTAATGTGGATTTTGGTGATTACATCTTGATGATTAAGTTTGTTTCCTCTGTTTTTCTTGCCAATTGGTAATTGAATCTAAAGACTTGATCAGATTATAGTTTTTTTTAATAGGCAGTAGCATGTTTTTCCATGTGAAGGCACATAATGCCTGGTTACCTCTCTAATGGCTTTTTAAAAAATACACGTTTTTATTGATTTCAGAGGGAGGAAAAGGGAGAGAGATAGAAACATCAATGATGAGAGAGAATCATTGGTTGTCTCCTGCATACCCCTCAGTGGGGATTGAGCCCACAACTCAGGCATGTGCCCGGGTCAGGAATCGAACCATGATCTCGTGGTTCATAGGTCAGTGTTCAACCACTGAGCCACACTGGCCAAACTCTAATGGTTTTTTAAAAAATACCTACTGTTGCCCTGACTGGTTTGGCTCAGTGGATAGAGTGTCGGCCTGCGGACTCTAAGGGTCCCAGGTTCGATTACGGTCAAAGGCATGTATCTTGGTTGCAGGCACATCCCCAGTAGGGAGTGTGCAGGAGGCAGCTGATCGATGTTTCTCTCTCATCGATGTTTCTAACTCTCTATCCCTCTCCCTCCCTCTCTGTAAAAAATCAATAAAATATATATTTAAAAAATTTAAAAAAATTAAAAATACCTACTGTTAATCTAGCTTGGGAATTTTAGCAATGGATTTATGTTTTAGTTTCAAACTCTTCAAGAGAAATCAACATCTAAAAAACAGCCAATATTTAAAACTATAGTTAAAACATTTTCCATATGAAGTTAGTTTATAACTTTTGGCACTTCTTCATCAGGTGATGAATGCAGTATTGGTTCAGCCACAGACTTGACTGAAAGCAGCTCCATGGTGGATGGGGACTGGACAGTGGTGGATGAAAGCTTCTCCACACTCAGTTTAACGCAGTCAGAGCTAGAGCACATCTCCATGGAGTTGGCCAGTAAAGGGCCTCACAAATCCCAGGTCCAGCTGCGGTGAGTTTCTCGGCCTTCTGAAAGTACAGAATCCCTACTTGGGATATTTGGGTAAATAAGGTGCAGGGGCTACTTTCCTGGTAGATTGCCCCTCTGACATCTAGATTCTTCTTAGCTCCATATTTCCTTCCCAGTTACTCTGTTTCTGTTTCTGTACAGGTATTTGCTACACATCTTCATGGAGGCAGGATGTCTGGACTGGTGCATTGTCATAGGCTTGATTCTTAGAGAATCCTCAATAATCAACCAGATTTTGGTGATTATACAGACGACAGAGGTAGATGGAGAGATGTTACAGAACATAAAGACAGGGCTGCATGCGGTGGACCGATGGGCCTCTGCAGACTGGTAAGTGCTGGTTCTGTCAGCTTGTTTCTCTGCTGTTCATTGGTGAACCCTGTCCTTTCCCATTAAGGCTTAGCTCTGGTTTACTTATTTAGAGATTTTAGGTTGGTCAGTATAAAAATGCTTTAATATGTTCATTTTAATGCTGTGTTCTTTAGTTACTGTTCTGTACCAAACATTTAGATGAGTGATGTCCAGTGAAATGGCTGGTCGTTTTAAAATGGAATGCATATCACTGACTTAAAATTGATGCAGCACAAATGATGTTTTTTTGTTTTTCTTTTTCTTTTTCATTATTGATTAAGATATTGCATATGTGTCCTTATCCCCCCATTGCTCCCCCCACCCACCCACCCCCACTGATGCCCTCATTCCCCTGGTGTCTGTGTCCATTGGTTAGGTTTATATGCATGCATACAAGTCCTTTGGTTGACCTCTCCCCCTTACCCCCACCCTCCCCTACCTTCCCTCTGAGGTTTGACCGTCTGATCGATGCTTCTCTGTCTCTGGATCTGTTTTTGTTCATCAGTTTATATTGTTCATTATATTCCACAAATGAGTGAGATCATGTGATATTTATCTTTTTCTGACTGGTTTATGCATTAAGACTGGAACTTAGGGTTTGTGGTTCTGTGGAATTAAATAATCTAAAAATTTCTACTTGAAAAAATAAAAGCTTAGTCTATATGAATTTAACAAATTCCATGGCAGTTACTAGCAAACCAAATTAAGAGTAGTGGATGGCCCGGCCAGTGTGGCTCAGTGGTTGAGCATCAACCCATGAACAAAGAGGTCACCAGTTTGATTCCAGATCAGGGCACATGCCTGGGTTGCGGGCTGGATCCCCAGGAGGGGGCATGCAGAAGGCAGCTGATCTATGTTTCTCTCTCATCAATGTTTCTATCTCCCTGTCCCTCTCCCTTCCTCTCTCTACAAATCAATAAGAACATATTTTTTTAAAGATAGTAGTGGATGCTAATAAAACTCTATTAGGACATATACAATAAAGGACACTTAAAAAAAAAAAAAAAAGTGGATAGAAGTTAGGCACCTGGGGTTCTAGCCCTTACTCACCAATTATGTGTGGATTTGGGGGCTTGCCTTACTTGGATCTAGTTTTCCTTAATTGGAAAATTCATTCAGATTCTCTGAAAGTTCTTTTTCAGGTATGAAATCCTATTGGTCCTTACACTGTGGAATATGATTTTTAATTGTAATATTAGATAATTTGCTCCTAGTGTGCCGAAATTTAAGACTCATGCTAATGCTATGCTGGCCAGGGCACCTAAGAAACCTTCCCTTCCTACCTCCCTGTGCTGCCTCCTCTCCCCTCATAATCAATCACTGACCTTACTGTATCTGTGTTTAGTACGAATTTTTCCATAACACTGTAATGCCCGGCCAGTGTAGTTCAGTGGTTGAGCATCAACCTATGAACCAGGAGGTCATGGTTCGATTCCCTGTCAGGGCACATTCCCGGGTTGCGAGCTCAATCCCCAGTTGGGGGCATGTAGGAGGCAGCCAATCAATGATTCTTTCTCATCATTATGTTTCTATCTCTCCCTTTCTCTCTGAAATCAATAGAAAAAGTATATTTGCATATACAAAAGGCTAATATGCAAAGTGTTCCCTCAGGAGTTCCACCGGGAGTTCGCTCACTTGCTATAACATGTGCTGACCACTGGGGGGGCGGCACAGAATGAAGGAAGGCCCTGGCCAACAGCGGAATGCCCTGATCGATCCTAATCACGGGCCAGGCCTAGAGCTCCTACCCATGCATGAATTTTGTGCACTGGGCCTCTAGTATATATATAACACTCTATGGAGCCTTTTGAATATGGCAGGTGAACTAATTTCCTCTTTCCTTTACTTAGTCCTGGATATAAGCCATTTTTGAACATCATTAAGCCACAACTACAGAAGCTCAGTGAGATAACAGAAGAGCAGGTCCATCCTGAAGCTTTCCAGCCAGTAACTGTGGGTAAGACTCCTGAACAGACTAGTCCTCGGGCAGAGGAGAGCAGGGGCTCCTCAGGCCATGGAAGCATCCCCCAGGGCGAGGTCGGAGGTAGCGGTATGGTCAGCGGGAAAGAGGAGAACACAACCTGCGCAGAGGAGGAGGAAACTTTCCAGGATGGGACTTACGACTGCTGTGTGTCCTAACGACGGTGAGGTGCCGTCACCACGGCAGTATTAATTAGCAGCAGCGTGCGTGCACTGTGACCTCATTGGATGATTTAACCAGGGATCTCAGCTCAGAGACTCTGGTAAGGTATTACATTTTAACTAACTCTTCTCTAAGAAATCTCCTTGACTCCAGAAAAATATATCAGAATAAATCCTCTTTCATTTAAAAAAAAAATTTAAAGCTTTGGTGGAAAGTAATAAAGAATACTGTACAGATGTACATGAGAATATTTTGGTTTTATTCTTAAGATTGGTAGGTCTTAAACCATAGGGATTGTTTTGCCCCAGATGAGCTTGCTTTTTCACTACATATAGCTTCTTACGTTTTCTGGTTCAGCGTGTGTCCAGACTGCTTTTTTAAAAATAAATGCTCATGTGCTTGCTGTAGCTTGTCAGGTACCTGAGCTACCTGGAATGCCCTAGATTGAGAGCACTGGACTCTGACTGGGCCTCCTGAGCAGATGTCTGCCCTGGCACAGCACATGCCAGTCCTGAATGATGGGAGCGCTATACCTGTGAGGCAGTGTGCCAGCTGCATTCCTGCTGGACCGGAGGTCGGACGGGTTCTTGTCTAATTATGTGTTAGATACCACTAAACTATTTTGTATCAAGAATTTTATCTTTTTGTGAATACTCTTGTATAAATATACTCAAAGGCACTGTTCATATTTTTAGGGCTTGTATTATAATTTGTAAGGTTTTATGCTGGATTCTGCATGGCCATTTATAGTCACTCTTGGAATAAAGACAGGACTTGCTCTTCTTTCCAAATATGAGCAGTCTTCATAGAGGAAGACAGGTTTATTTTATTGGCTTGGTCATAAAATAACAGAAATGGTTACACCAATCATGAAATGAAACAGGTTTTGTGCAAATTAATGTAGTTTCTTATTTATTGCTTTTGTAAATTGAGTAAAAATGGAGTTTTATGTAAATATACTGAATCCTGTATTATCACGGCTAACTAAAAATTAGTATGTAAAGAATGCATTCTTCATTGTAATTTTTAAAATATTTTATGTATTTCTAGATATGACTTAATTTTAGTTTTCATACATTATGAAAACTGCATACTCCTTAATTGCTTCAGATTAAACACATACCCTGTGTATGTACTTCTAATTACCTTATAACAGTATTAATTTAGATAGCTTGTTTGTATTGTGCAATTTGAACAAAGGAATGCAATGTTATTTTTTACAAAAACAAACTTGTTTATTTTTATAATAACAATGTATTTCATGTGGACCAAATTCATACCACTATGTAAAACAGCCTCTCTCCTCTTAGTGCAATTAGAGTTTAGAAATAAAACTTGGTCCTCTATCCTTGTTTTTAAAAGTAAGTGGCTAGATTTAGTTGTCCTAGCCAAGTTTCCTTTGATGGGAAACTCAAGACTATTTTGAAATTGCTTAGTTCAGAATTCATCAAACTGTTTTAAATTATTGGGTTTGGTAATTTACTATCATTTACTTTTTACAAGTGCAATAATTTCACATACAGAAACTCCTGAATGGGTGGAATATGTGATTATTGGTACCTGACCTGGTCCTTCTGGTGCTACTTTTATTTAAGCCTTTGTTTTAAACCACCTTTCCCTGAATCTTAAGATAGAACTGTTTCCCAGGTGAGTACATCATGAGCTCAGCAAGAAACTAAACTGAAATTTCTTCTGCCCTAGTCCACTAGGAGAAGACCTAGCATTACTTTTGTGCTTGGTGTGAATATTCCATCAATAAAAATGATTTACCATTTAAACAGCTGTCATTTTTTCAAATGTCCTAATGTGCTGCTGGGTTCATCTTGCACTGTCCCAAGCAGGCGTCAATAAGAGCTATATTCCTAGGGTTAATGCCATAAATGAGTCCTCTAGAAAATACTTGTTTTTCAACTAATAGGAATGGGTGGCCCCAAGGCAAAAAAAAAAAAAAAAAAAAATTTATAGGAAATTTATCTGATAATTTGTTAATACAATTTAATATTTAAAAACTCAATCTTTTTTTGCCTTGTTTGGTTCAGGTATCAACTGTTTAAGCCATATTTTTAACCAGTGAATTTAAATATTCAGTATAACTATTCGAGGTTTAAATTATTTGCTAATACCAAAACAAGAAGTCATTTGGGGCTATAAAGTCAACCTTTGCTTGAATTAAAGTTGCTGCTACTTCTGTAATGTGTACTTGGTAAAGGGCCATAAAACCATTACATTAACTTTTGTTTGCTCACCATCTCAGGGAAACAGCAAAAAGTATATGTATTAAAAGCCACATAAATATTCTTTTGATCATATAATTCCACCTCTTAGAATTTTTCTTATGAAATAACTTAGAAATTCAGCAGACTTAATATTTATTTATATGCAGAATTATTTAGGATAGGAGCCTCAAGAGTTGGTGGCATCCTAGATGCTTGACAATGCAAGATTGGAAATGATTCATGTTGATGGCATGGAAAATGTTTTAAACTACCATGAAAAATGATACAAAATCATGCATACCATATGATTTCCACCAAGCAAAACTTTATATACAAAAGTGTAGAGGACACTAATAGGTGAGATTAACAATTTGATTACTTTTTCCTGTTGTCCTATATTCCTAAATCTGCTGTGTCTACGGATTTGCCTATTCTGGACATTTCATATAAATGGAATAATGTTATATGTGGCTTTTTTCTGTCTGGCTTCTTTCACTGAGCATGATGTTCATCTTTGTATCAATGCTTCATTCCTTTTCAAGGCTGGATAATACTCCATTTTATAGACATACTATATTTGTTTATCTAGTTATTTAAGGAATTGGGTAGTTTCCACGTTTTGACTGTCATGAATAATGCTACTATGAACATTCATGTACAAGTAGGTTCTGTGTGGACATGTTTTCAGTTCTGTCTAGGAGTGGAAATGCTGAGTCATGTGATGTGAGTTAATTCTTTGAGGAAATGTCTAACCATATTCCCAGAGTGCCTGGGCTATTATTTTTTTAATTCCCATTAGCAGAGGAGGAGGGCTCCAGTCTACACTTGTTGTATTTTTGGTTATAGCCATCTGCGTTAATATAATAAGTGGTGGTATCTCATTATAGATTTGCATCTCCCTTATGACTGTCTTTTCATGATTATTAGCCATTTGTGTATCTTTGGATAAAAAAGTTCACATCCTTTGCTCACTTCATATTTGGGTCATTTATCTTTCTTTTGTTGATTTGCAAGAGTTTTTCTATCTTTTGGATACTAGATGCTTATCAGATACAGGTTTCATTCCCCCACTATCCAAGAGTAGCGTGTTCCTGCTTTTTGAAAGTTTGTGCTGTGGCACTCGGCTTTTTTTGAAAGACCTACGTTAGTATGGTAACAGCTTTTTTCAAAAAAGTGAAAATCCTCTCTTTCAGTTAGCAACAGCAGGTACTAATGCCAATGTTTTCTTCTAAGGGTTTCGTGATTTTAGTTTCCACATGTTAGTCTTTGATCTATTTGAGTTCATTTTATTTATGTCCTGAGGGGGTCTAACTTTGTTCTTTTATATGTGACGATTCAGTGTCCCAGACCATTTACTTAAGTTTTTCTCCCATTGTCAAAACTCAGTAGACTGTGAGTGTATGGGTCTATTTCTGGCTGATTGCATTACACTGATCTGTGTCTGTTTCTGCTAGTACCACACTGTCTTGATTACTGTTGCTACTTTGTAGGAAGTTTTGAAAGTGTGAATCCTAAGTTTTTCTCAAGAATGTTTTGGCTGTTCTGGGTCCCTTGCAGGATCAGCTTGTCAAGTTATGTGTGTGCACACAAAAAGCAGCTGGGATTTGATATGACCTCAATCTATAGATCATTTGGAGAATATTGCCATCTTAATATTAAGTTTGTCGGTCTTAGGACATGTCTTTAATTCCTTTCAGCAGTGTTTTATATAGTTAGCATTATAAAAATCTTGTACTTTTGTAAGCTTATTCTTAAGTATTTTATTGTTTTCCATGCTATTGCAAATAGAATTACTCTTTGTTAGTATGTTGAAATTAGATCCTACAACACTGCTGGATTCATTAGTTAACTGTAATAGTTTTTGTGGCTTCCATAGGGTTTTCTTTAAAGATCATGTCATCTGCAGCTAATCTGGATGCCTCTTGCTAGAACCTCCAGCACAGTATTCAACAGAAATGAGTAGTGTACATCTTTGTCTTCTTTCTGAACTTAGGTGGAAAGCATTATATTCAGTCTTTAACCACAAATTACTTTATTAGGTTGAGGAAGTTCCCATCTATTAGTTTATTTTTCATCATGAAAAGGTGTTAGGCTTTGTCAATATTTACCAAATAATTGGTCATCTATTGAGATGATTATATGGTAGTTGTCCTTTATTTTATGAATATGGTATATTGCATTGATTTTTCAGGTATTAAACCAACTTTGCATTCTTGGGATAAATGAAAGTATCAACATGTTATATTTTTACAAATCAAATAATGTAGTAGTATCAAAAATATATATTGATGTACTTCCAAATTGGCTAGGCTTTTTAAATAAAGAGGTATTAAGTGCATTTTTGCTCTATTGGCCATAAATTTCTGTAAACTGTATTAGGAATGTCATTCTGCTATTATTACACCTTGTACTGGACTGTTTTGAGTAGTGATGTCCTTTTCTTGTGTGGAGATTAGAATGAGCTCTATCCAACAAAATACCATTTTCATTAGCCCTTCAGTGATTTCCTTTGCCAATAGATATGATTTAAAACTGCTAAATATGCTGAAACTCAACATTTACCAAGTAGCTGGTCATTAATTTCTGTGAAATTCAGATGCACAGCCAAAAGGATACCAGTTGAAGTAAAACTAACATTTCCATCTTGAGTTCTTTGCTCACATGCCCCATTAAAACAGCAGTTATAACCACAGGAACCATCGAGGCCAGTGGTCACCAACCTCACAGACCACCGGTTCGTGACCGCTTGTCTAGGCCTTCTAACAGCTATTAAAAAGAACAAGACTTTAAAAAACTTCAAATATGAGGATACAGAATACAATAAAGATATATTTTTCTATTTTAATATACTAACTAGTATATTAAAGTTTATTTCAGTAACATTGTAAGGCAACAATTAATTCTCAAGTGAAACCAGTGAAAAGTAATGGACAGACATAATCATTTTTTCTGTAGCTTCCTGAGTCAGCAAGCTGGGTTATGGCCCCCTCAGCAACATTTTAAGAATCCTAGCATGCTGTAAACAGATACTTCATGCATCAATAATTTTTTTTCAGGACAACACAGTAAATTTTAAGAAATAATTCCTTCGAAATCACAATTATTTACACTTTCCCTGAATGTGCTACTTACATTTAAATTCTGTAGGAAATCATGTATTTTAGAATTTGCAAACACTTTTTTTAAAAGGTTATTCAAATGATCAGATACTTAAAAACAAAATTCTTTCATTTCAGAGGGGTTCTAACAGTGGTGTGCTTATTAATAGAGCCACGAATATTGGAATTATTTAACCATTTCTGCCATTAAATCAACATCCCAGAAGATTAAGCATGCCCAGAGATTTGTTACCAATCTTGCATAATGTGGAAGCTTTATAATACTAAAGAAAGCCTAAAAACATAATTGTTTACATATAAAGGTACAATTCAAGGGCAAAAAGAGAACCGTGATTGTTACTGAAAAAAGGAGTAACAACATCCTTCCCAAAGGAAACTAATCACAAGTAACACATTTGGGGTTTTGCCTTTTTTACCTAAAAATAATTTCAGATTACTCACAAAAATATGCTTGTACAGTCATCCCTTAGAACCACCCTCTTGGATACCCAAATCCATAGATGCTTAAGTCCCATATATAAAATAGCATAGTGTTTGCATATAGCCTACGTACATCCTCCCATATACTTTAAATCATCTCTACATTACTTATACTGGTAATACCTAATGTAAGCAGCAGTTATACTGTATTTTTTAAGGGTAAGGAAAAAAGTCTACATGTTTACTACTGACACAACCACTGTAGGCCTAGCTAGTCCATGTCAACAATAATGTAACTTTTTTTCCTGCATATTTTCCATCTGTGGAACCTTCAAATATGGAGGACTGACTGTATTTTAAAATTCATTGAGCTATTAAGTTTCTAACTTTTCCTCCACAACTGTGATTTCATACAAGCTATAAACACTTAATTACCGCCTGACAGATAAATGTGGCAGGAGTCAGGCACTTGAGGCTAGAAATATGTGGTTTCTACAAAGTCAAAAAAAAGCAATGGCTCTAGTGCCCATGCATGTCACAGCCAGCATGTCATCACTCAGCTCTGGCTGCAGCCCTGTTTGTGGGCCCAGTGAGTTTTAAAGAGCCACAAATTAGGCAGGCAATATGAGGAGCATGATCAGAAATCCCATCGTGTTTCAAGAATTTCCTCCCGTGATGCACACTTACTATAATCTTTCTGTTCAAATGGGTCCAAGTGCCAATTCTTATTGTAGCTTTTCTTTAAAATGTTTTGTGTGTGTGGGGGGGGGGGGGGGAGCCTATGCTTAGTAAATGCAGAATTAGTCCAACTTTTTACATCTCTCAACGGGAAAAAGAAAGCTAGCAAAATTTGCCAGGGATCTCACCAAGCCCTTCCACTGCTGGCGCCAGGAACCCAGGGGCACTGCTGTGATATGCTCACAGCCACCTTCTTCAAAACAAAAAGCACCTCTTAAGTCCTAGGGTTGCCATTATGCAGGGTCTGAACCCCAGCAGCTACAGGGAAGCCGTTCTGCTGGACACTAAGTTACTGAGAAACCAATCTGTTCAGCTGGTTAGAAAACAGACAAAAATAAGGACCCCATGCATCAATAAAATTATGCCCTTAAGGATTAACCTTGGAAAATTCCCTTCTACAAAACAAAGAGAATAAGTATGTATAAAATGCTCAGTCACTATTACCCACCCTCCCTCCCCAGAACAGACGCCATGGCAACCCGGCTCTGGGGCAGGAAGTGAAAGTCCTGTACTTGCACAAACAACTGATATTCTGGACCAAGAGAACCTGTGAAAACAGGAGGGGGTAGACCATCGATAAGGTGGGGAGGGGGTAGACCATCGATAAGGTGGGGAGGGGGGACAGATATTCCAGAGGGAAATGAGCATTGCAACAAGGATTGCACTGACCACTCCTCAGAAGGCGAGGAACCACCAGCTGAACACCGGCTTCCACACCAGGGGTCCTGGGCTCCAGCGCACACCCTAGAAGCTGCCCGCAGACACTTCTCCCAGCACAGGCTGGGGCCTCAAAAGCCCAAAGGTGCTTCCCGTCCTTTTGTAATAGTTTCCTAGTGACCTACAGTAGGCCTCCAGGGGAATCATTACTCCAGTGACTGGCAATTTACCCACATCCATGACACAACAATGGTCTTGGGCTTTCATTGGAAATGCCATTTGTCTCATTAACAATGGTCTTGTAGTACTTTCAGCATCTTTCATGACTCTCCGGGGACAGCTGTTGGTCTGTTGGCTTTTGTCCGTAAGGTCATGTAAAATGACATGTTAGTGTAGTGGTAGTACCCACGTGTGCTTAAGTGCCAGAAAGCTGGCATTTTCAAGTTTTAAAAAGGCCATGTGTCACTACCCCACAGCACAACCACTACCGTGCTTGGCCCCGAGAGGGCTAGCCCACAAAACTTGCTAAAATTCATTGCCTTACATTACAAATATCCATGTAGCTTAAGGAGAGACCATGTCACCTGAAGCATCCCACAGGGCATTGGCTCAGCCCATTCACAAGGTTAAAACGCGTAGAGGTCGTAGGTGCACACCCAGGCAGACGGGAAGGTCCAGTCCGGGAACTTCTCTTTCAGGGCGTCCAGCTGGGGGGACCGCTTGTCTTCCCCAGAGAAGTAGTGGGCAGCGATGGCCACGGTGACGGCTCCCTCGGGCTGCTCTTCCAGGACCTGGCAGAGAAAAGCTGTTAGTTTTCTAGCTCTGTGAAGGCAGCATACTGAGCCCGAGTATTTGATACTTGCCAACTGCCACCGGGGAACCTGACCAGTGACACCAGCAGTGCTGGGAGATCCCACCTGTACTTCTATCCAGAACTGCCACGCAGAGGCTTGGAGTCCATGGGAGTAAAATACAAAGTAGTCCCCTCCTTTACTTGTGACCGGGGTGCCATTGCCGAGAGACCACTGAGAAAGTGTTGAGCCTTTGTGGGGTCGAACATACAATGACATATGGCTTGGTCCTGTAACATAAGAGGAAGAAAGGTCCGTTATAACTATCTTTAAAACAGCATCTGCAAGAAAAGCAGTTAAGCCACCATCAAACCAGACTATGAAGTTCATGCCTTTTATCACTTTAAAGACACTCACTGCAAACCGAATGGAGGTTTGCCAGTCTGTGCAGATCAATAAGGTAAGTAATGTGGTGCAGCAGAAACCTGGGCTCAAGTCTCAGTCCTGTCGTTGAAACATTCTAGCACTCACGAGAGCCTTTCTTCAGAAATCTAGAGAATACGCGTCATCAAACCAAGTTTTAACTGCAGCAGCCATAGCAAAAGAACTCTCACTGAGGGTTTTACTAAAACAGAGACCGGGGTGGGAAACCACTGTGTAAGTGCTGCATGTAGCAAACCAGAGAGGGGAGAGCGAAGTCCAGTAAGCACACACCCACCCCCCGACACTCAGAAATATAAACCTTCCTAAGTGCCAGGTAATTAAAGAGCAAAGAAGACATCAAAGGAAAAGGAGTATTACACACGTAATTACAAAACACTGACAAAGACGGAAAGCATCAGTCATAAAATGTGACTAGATCTAACACGGCCACTAAAAGAAAAGTTTTCAGCTTGGCTTACAAAGCCAGACCAATCATATACTATATTCAAGGAATATTCTTAGAGATTCAGAAAGGGTGAAAATAAAGGTATGAACAAAGGTATTATAGGCAAGTGGACACAATGTTACAAAGAGCTCTTTGATGTCAGGAGAAAATAGAATTCAAGACAAAAAGCATTAAAAGTAAAGGTACTTTGATACTCAAAGCTGCAAGTTCACATAAAAACTGTTAATTCTGTACACAAAATAGCAACTATTTAATGAAGCAAAACTACACAAGGGATGCAAAATGTATATATAGAAATATATATAAGACTATAATATTTCACTCTAAGACACCAATTGAACAAAAAATTATATAAAAGACCTAAACAAAATGATCAGTGAAATAGACCATATGAAATCTGTATCAAATTTTACATGCTGATAATACGGATATATATCATCTTGGGTGAGCATAAAATATTCATAAGAGTAAAATATTAGATCATTAAAATAGCAAAATTCTATAAAATTGAGGTTACAAATGACACTGATCATAAATCAAAGCTTGAAATTATCAACAAAACAGCCTTCTACCTGGAAATTAAGGGTGTCCTATTTAAAAGACTCATGGGTAAAAGGAAATAGAATAATTATAGAAATTTTTCTAAATAATGAAAATAACTACATATATCAGAAACTACTGGATACAGGTAAATCAATGATGAGAAGAATTCATAGCAATAAACACTGTTTTCAATAAAATGGGTAAAAGGACAAAATAAAAAGAAAGCACAAGTTAGGAAATATTATAGATAAAAGCAGAAATCAATGAACTGGAGAAGAGAACAAAACAGATCCACCTTAAACAAAAGTCTGTTACTATTTTAAATTAACAAGACAACCACTAGCTAACTTGATTAGGAAAGAGGCGTGGGGGGGAGGGAAGTGGAGCAAAAACAAGTATGCAGAAAGAGAAATAAAAATAAACAGAAGTTTTTAAATCACATGACTGCTTTGAAGACCTCTACACTAATAACTCTGAAAACCCAGATGAAATGGAGATTTTTCTAGAAAAATATAGGCGACCAAAAATGAACACAGCCATAAAGCTTAAGTTGACCAATTACCCTAGAAAAATTAAGAAGCTACTCCACAAAAAAAGACACCAGTGGTTTCACAGAGGAATTCAAGCCAACTTTTCAACCAAGTGGTTCCAATGCTCCATAAACTTCCAAAGCATTGAAAATAAGGAAAATTTACCAACTGTTTTCATGATGTGTCACATTTATGATGTTTTTACATTTATAATGCATAACACTGGTACTTAAACCCGATAGAATGTAAAACACACACACGGACCAATATAATTCATGAGATATGATGCAAAATTTCTAAAGAAAATATTAGCAAACATCCAAGATCACATTAAGAAAATAACAGGCCACAACCTGATGGAATATATCATATCAAAATATCCAAGGAAGAAAAGACCTATGATCATCTTTACAGATGGCTAAAAAAAAAAAGGCCTTTCACAAAATTTAAAATAACTCCCTATTTTAAAAAAGATTTCAAGAAGTGCCAACTGATGAATGCTTAACATGATAAAAAATCATCTATCCTGGGAAAACACTACAGACTTTGTATAAGAACAAGGCAAGAATGCCACCATCTCACAGCTGTTCTACACAATGCTGGAAGTATTAACCACTTAGAATTGGTAAAGGAGAAATACTGCATTTGCAGATGATATGCAGTAGTCAACAAGCTATGCCTGAGGTCTGCTTTTGTATAGCTCTCAGGCTAAAAATGGTTTATGTTTTTGGGGTTTTTTATTTATTAATCTATTCTTTTTCAATTCTCACCTGAGGATTTTTTAAAATTAAATTTAGAGAGAGAAGCATCGGTTGCATCCCGAACACACCCCAACCAGGGACTGAACCCACAGCCTTGGTATATGCTGACCGGGAACTGAACCTGCAACCTTTTTGGTGTACAGGACGATGCTCCAACCAACTGAACCACTCCGTCAGGCTTACAATTACGGCAAAGCCTAAAATATTTACTATCTGGCCCTTTAAAGTTTGGCAATTCCTGGTATACCTGGAGAACCCTTAAGTTTCAAGAGTAAAAAAAATAAAAGATCCAATGAGGTAGCAAGATAAAAAATTGACATACAGAAGTCAATTGTCTTCACACATACAAATTATAACCAGTTAAAAGACATACAGGTAGAGAAAAACCCAATTATAATAGCAACGAAACCTAGATAAGAAAAATTCTATTAACACTTTTGAGAGACAAAAAAGTAGGTTTGAACAAATAAAAGGACATTCCAGGTTCATGGATAAGGAAACTCAAAGTAACTGCAAAACAATGAAAAAAACTACAAAGGATCTTAACTCTCCCAATCATTACCTATAAGCTTCTATAATTTAAAGTGTGGTAACTGGTACACAGACAGACCTACATATAAACAGTCAAGAAAAAGTTTCTGATTTCTTGACATCTGTAATCACAAAACATAGGGTGGGTAATGTACAGCTTGCCTGCCAGGAACGTGCCTTTACTGGAATTCTCCAAATTGTGCATAAAGGATGGAGGAAGGTTTGGGTATTTTTTAGTGCTGCCTGTTAAATTTTCTTTAAAAAAATCATCAACTACAGTTGCTTTTAAAAACATTAAGCTACTGGTCACTATTATAAACCTAAGGAAAAAACATTCATGCTTAAAATTTTAAAGAACTACAGACAAGAAGGGAACTGCCGTATGACTTACCTGATGCTTCAAAGGTCAGCTTTACAGAATCCCAGGGGGTCTGCTCTTTGGATATAAGTCTGAAATGAACAGGTTCTCTGGGAGAAACTTCTGAGGCAGGAAGATACCAGTTTTTCCTATTTGGAAAGGAATTCAATATTCACTATTTCAAAAATATTTAGGATGCTTGTGTTCAGAATATTTGAAACAGATTTTGGGGCATGAAAATAAACTCTGATGAATATAATCCTATATAATGAAAGGCTAATATGCAAATTGTCCTCTCCACTGGGAGTTTGACCAGGGGGCGGGGGCGGCCAGCCAACCTCCTGTGTCCCCTCCCCCTGATCTGGGCAGGCCAGCCAGACCCCACCTGTGCACGAATTCGTGCACCAGGCCTCTAGTAATAAATAATGCCAATTCTGCTGAAGCCCAGGTTATTGCAGAATAAAACCTTCCCAAAGTTAAGAATAGAGGATTGTAGGTGATCTTGATTCCACTACCCAAACTATTTCTTCTCATCTAATCCTCCACTGCCAAACACTAGAACTTTCCCAGAAATGGCCCTGGCCAGTGCAGTGCAATGGTTAGTGTTGTAGATTGGATTCCTGGTCAAGGGCACATACCTCAGTTATGGGTTTGCTCCCTGTCCCAGGTTGGGATATGTGCAGAAGGCAACCCATCGATGTGTTTCTCTCACATCAATGTTTCCCCATCCCTCCCATTCTCTGAAAAGCAATGGAAAAAAAATATCCTCAGGTGAGGATTAACAACATAATTTTTCCCCAGAAATGAAATACGTGATTTGAACTTGATGCTTAACTGCTGTCCAGTAGCTCAGTGAAGGAGGCCGCCCTTTCTAACTACTGAGATTTCTAGAGGACTTTCTAAATTTGAAAAAAAAGCAAACCCACTCTTCTGAGTGCTTCATCCCACTAAACAGAACCGTTGCAGTGACAGGAAAAGCAGTGTGAACGGACCTGACTTCGGTGTAAATAATAACGTGTGGATACAGTGATAGGACCTGAGAACAAACCCACCCCCAACTGAAGCAGAGGAGCAGTGAACCCACCTGATGAGAAAGTGCACTGGGAGGTACCACGGGAAACCGCAGAGGGGGGCCCTCTCCTCGCAGTGCGCTCGGATGGTGTCGTTGATCTCCGGGACGTGGGGGGTGATGTGAGACATTCCAGTGTAATCAAACCCATTGATCCATATTCCAGAGTCCCGTTTAACTACTTTTCCATCCAAGTCATGAAATGTCCTTGTCATGTGCTGAAGAGAACAAGACTAATGAGAAAACTACTGTTTCAATTCCTTCACCCATATCCCCACCGCAGACAAAACCAGAAATGAGGTGGCTGTGGAGCAGCACCAGGCACCTTGCACACTGCCGGAGGGAGTGTGTGCTGGCACGATCACCTTAGGAACCGGTTTAGCATTGCCTAACAAAGGGAACACGCGCCTACCCTTCAAGCCAGCAATCCCACTCCTGAATACGCACCTTAGAGAAGCCTTTGCCCTGCCCACCTTAGCAAAACCCGGAAACAACCCAGATGCCTATTAACAGTAAAGTGAGCAAACTGGGGAGTCATCCTACAACAGAAGTCGGCTCAGCAAGGAAAAACAACGCACGACAGCGACACAAATCAACATGGAAGATTCTCACATGCTCTGGGGCAGAAGAATGTTTATGGAATGGCTTTACCTGTAAGAAATTCAAAAGCAGGCAGAACTATGTGTTGTAGTTTCGGGATTTATACATGCGTGGTAAAATAAAGAAAACTAAGGTAATGATTAGCTCCACACTTCAAGATGCTGGGTGAGTACTTTAGGGGCTGGGAAGAGGGAGAGATGGAGAAAGAGTTGGATCAGTAAGGGTCAACTGGGTTTTCTTAAGGACTGTTTATGTTCTTTCTTTTAAATTCAAAGATGGGTTGTTTTATTATTTCTTACAAATACATTTTGACTTTTTTTCGCTTTTTTCTTACAAATATATTTATATATTTAAATTTCATATAAATTCTGAAAACCATGGACACTAGAACTCCTTTTAGATAAGGACCTATGTAGTACACACACATCTACCTTTCAGTGTTACATGAGACTAATTCATGTGCAGAGAAAAGTGGGAATCACAGCTCACCAAAAGGTGACGGACTTGTGTTTAACAGAATTCTGGGAAAGGACACCAAGTTCCTTCTGGAATAGCTTTATTAACAGCAGAAAGCAGCCTGAAGAGTATCATACGGCAGAAGAAAAAGGGTTGCAGAGGGCTTCGGTGCTGTCTGTGGCTACTTTCACTCTAAAAAAAACAGCAGCTGGAAGATCTTCAAATATTATCTGGCCCCTTACAGTAAGGACAAGTTCACCAACTTCTGGCACTGACGCAAACCCCAATTCCAATCAGAACAGGAGTTTTTAAAAATAAAAATATGGTTTGTCCTAAACAGTACTGATTTAATTATAAAAATTAGACATGCTGTTGTATACCTGAAACTAATATTGTATGTTAACTATACTTTTAAATTGAAAACATTTAGCAAGTCACAAATAATATTAAATCTCCTAAAAATTAGCTGTTCTCACCCAGCTGGTGTGGCTCAGTGGTTGAGTGTCAACCTATGAACCAGGAGGTCACGGTTCGATTCCTGGTCAGGGCACATGCCCGGGGTTGCCAGCTCAATCCCCAGTAGGGGCCATGCAGGAGGCAGCCAATCAATGATTCTCTCTCATCATCAATGTTTCTATCTCTCCCTTCCTCTCTGAAATCAATAAAAACTTTTTTTTTTAATTAGCTGTTCTTCACCAAAGGTTTTTTGCAAACTATAAAATGTCACATAAGCCCTAGCTGGGTTGGCTCAGTGGGAAGAGTGTCAGCCTGAGGACTGAAAGGTCCTGGGTTCGATTCCACTCAAGGGCATGTACCTTGGTTGTGGGCACATCCCCAGTAGGGGGTGTGCAGGAGGCAGCTGATTGATGTTTCTCTCTCATCGATGTTTCTAACTCTCTATCCCTCTCCCTTCCTCTCTGTAAAAAAAATCAATAAATATATTTTAAAAAAGAATGTCACATAAAATGTATCACTATGTCCTCCAGTATATAAACAAGGACTGGTTGGCCCTTTTTCAAAATCTCTCTGATATTTAAGTTCAAATATTATTACTTATGCGAGTCCTTGAATCATTATCTAGGTTGCGACTCAGCTTTTCTGTTGGGCCTCTCCACGGCCTCTAACAGAGAGGACTGTAAATAAAGCAACTCAGTCCTTCCTCCTGCTTTATAGAGCCAGTTCTAAACGTTTGCAGGAAGACTTGAAATATAAGAAAATTCTAAATTTCATTTTATTAAACCCTTTCTAAATCACTGTATTTTCATTGTCACATATTACTTTGAGTGTTAACGAAGATCGATTTTACTAGCATTTAAAAATATCTATTTTAGGCCCCTGCCAAGCAGCTCAGTTGGTTCGAGCAGCAGTCGCCAACCGGCGGGCTGTGAGGTCCGAAAGGTTGGCGACTGCTGGGTTAGAGCATCGTCCCCATAAACCAAGACTGTGAATTCAATCCCTGGTCAGGGCACATAAAAGAATCAACCAATGAATGCATAAATAAGCGGAACGACAAATCAATGTTTCTCTCTTCCTCCCTACCTCCACCCTTCCTCCCTCCCTCCCTCTCTAAAAATCAATAAATTTAATAAGTAAATAAAATACCTATTTTATTTTGCCAGTTGATAGTTTAGATTTTTACTGGCCTGCAGGAATTCTTACAATCTGTACTTCTAAAAGCTCATTACGCCATGATATATATTGGCTCTTATTTTTCAAAGTGGGTGCATTTTTACAATTTGAACAGTGATAAAACAACGAGCAGATATTTCCAATTTGGTCTCTTGGGAAGTATCCAGCTGGTAAGAATGCCTCCTGATGGTCAGTCTTTTCCTCACTGTCTTACCCAGAATAGTCGAGTACAACTCAATAGGTCAACAGTAGGAATGTCAGTTGGTTTTCCTGTTGACTAGTGAAGCTCAAAACACACAGGCTTTCCTCTCCAGAATTTCAAATAGCTCACGCAAAACTGCTCTTACCTGAAGAAACACTCTCTTTGGCTTTGGACTGGCAGGATTGGAGCTGTATGGGAAAAAAGTTCCACTGCAAACAAGGAGGAATGTAATTGTACACACCAGAGCTAAAGTGAGCATGGTTTTCTGTGTGCTTTTGGCAAGGTAGATGAAGTTAATCTAAAACACAAAACACAAAAAAGGAAAAATTACCACTGGCAGAAAGGTGGCTGTAACTATTTTATGACAGGTGCTATACGACAGATCATGAAGAAAATGTATCAGCAGGTGCTAACACACGCTCACACACTCCCAGTAAACTCAGCACTAGTTATAAGGGATTCCCATCGCACGTCAGAACCTGGATGAGGGAGAACGCCCCGCTGCCACGGCGGAGCCTTCCTGACAGACAGCAGTGGGAGAAAGGGGGCAATCCGTGTGTCTGCTCAGTTGGCCCCGAGACGGGAGGACGTAGCTCCATCACCAAACCATGACCTCATTTTATTTCCTGTTCTGTCAACGTGCTGTTAACACAGATGACTTAACTACCAGCCCTTCGTGACATCAGGCCTTTATTAAAGAAACGGAGGTAAGCTTTCAGGCCTATTCCAACAAGACTCACACTTCACTCATCATGCCTGTATAGAATGCCCAGTTGTGGGATCCCTCTGGATGGGCTTTCAAGACTCTGCCTGGCTCCTGCACGTGAGGAAAAACTGCAACACAAAGTAACAGTGTCCCTCCAAACGGCACGGTGTCTCAATCTCAATGCGGCAGCCAAAATCCTAACTAAGCTTATTAACTGTAATGAAATCACTGCATTAAAAGTTATGGGGGACACACATGACTCAGACGCCTTAGGGGTTCTGAAGGAACCCCTTTGAGAAACCATGATCTAATCCCAGCTCCCCCTTTTGTCTTCTCCCCCTTATCACCCACCCTCTAGGGTCAGTAAGTAGAAAAGAACATAAATATGCAAATACTTTTGAGATGAAAATAGAAAATTAAGCAAATATTCATAACCTACCATATACTCTACTACATAAAATTAAAGAACTTTATATCTACAGTGTACCAATATCCCATCCAGTGTAATCTCCAGCAGAACAATACTGGTCTTAGATAAAGGATCTTACGTTTTTACTACTGTGAGCACAGAACTAAGTTCCCCAGGCCTCAAAGCAGTGAGTTAGCAAAACAATCTGCTACCCCATTTAACCCACATAACCATGACAGCTGCAGCACGCCAGAATCCCCGGAGACCTGCTAACTGATCACTTGACAGGAATTCAACTGCTTTCTAGCAAATACATTTAATAAATCCCTAAGGACTGGAAGAAAAGCTCTCCAAAGTATGCTTTCTGCTTCCATTTCCCATTACCAAAGAGAATGGCTCACCCTATTAATAAGCCACTATCCTTAACACTCAACACACAAGGAAATAATGGGAATGACAACCCGCAGCGTCAAAGAGCAGCAGACCTGTTTCACGTAATGAAAATTATATGAGGTTTTAAAGTATTCCGAGAGGCACTTTTTAAAAATATATTCTTATTGATTTCAGAGAGGGGGAGAGAGAGAAACATCAATGAGAGAATCATTATCAGCTGCCTCCTGCACACCCCCTACTGGGGATCGAGCCCGCAACTCAGGCATATCCCTAGACCAGAATCAAACCCGCGACCCTTCAGTCCACAGGCCAACGCTCTATCCACTGAGCCAAACTGGTTAGTGCCAAGAGGCACTTTTAATAAAATCAAAGCTTTCCTAAGAAAATATAATTTAGAAGATAATATACTTTAATCCCCTTTCTTATGGTTTCCAAGATTCCATGCTTTGGGGTCATTTTCAGTTTCCACAGTGAGGTTCTCAGAGTTCACTTTGAACCCTTCCATGTGGAAAAGAACTGAATATCCAGTCACTGACTACGACTTAATACTCTGAGGGATCCAGTTCATAACTCAGCTGACTCTAGATCAGAACTTCTCTACAAGACAATGTTCCACCATCTTTAATCCTCACAACAGCAAACCTATCTAGTAATATGTACAGAGGATTTAAAGGCTTAATATTAAAACCAAAATACGTAAACCCTGAAGGTAACAAGAAACAGTTTAGAATTTTCCATCCATCTCTGCAAATAACAATAAGGACTTGATCATTATATCAAAGGTAAAATGGCTGAAACTGGCTCAGATTTTTTTTAGGACTAGTACAACGACTGCAAACAACACTGTGCATAGGAATCTACAGGACTGTGTATGCTGTTGCATATACAGCTACTTACTGGCTACTTAAGCGACTTGCGTGGATAATGCTGGTCAGGCATGTGGCATGCTGGCCTGCTGTGGCTAGATCCTAACATCCTCCACACAGAAGCCCTTTACTGAATCAAATATGAAAAAGTTCACTATCATCTCCACAGAGGAAAGAACACAGTAAAGCCACAATCACTTTTTCTATTTGGTCCCCTAGCCCCACATTTCAGAGTGTGCCCACGGGTATTCAGTAAGTACTTCTTGTTCTTAGGAACTCCGACGAGAAGTGCCACACACAGAGACCTGCCTCCTCTAGCGGGGCCAGGCCAGCGTCCGGAGTCCTGGACGGTGTCTGCACCTCACAGAGCAGAACTCGGCATGGAGCCTGTTCTAACCAACGGGGTCCAGCCATCAACTCTGCTCATGTCCTTTCTTCCCGCTGGAGAGTCCCGGGGAAGGGAAACGGGTGGCAAGGGCAGGACTCTCACCGAGGGCAGAATACTGACCAAGCAAAATGACAAGCCTGTGATACTTTTTCATCACTGCTAAGTAAAGGCACTGTGGGTGTCCTAGGTGTACATCCCTCGAGGAGACAAGACTCAACTGTAAGCCGAATGGTCACGGAAAAAGCCTCATCAGAATTAGTCTTCCTTTACTCGCTCTAACAAGCACCAATAAAACTGCTATGTATTATCACTAGCCTCCAATGAGTAAGTTCAAAGCACACTATTAGGAATCATTCTAAAATTCACCACTAAGCCATCCCTACCAGTCCTCACTTGGTACGCATTCTGCAAATTCACATTCAGGCAGTTTGAAAAGTTATTTGAAAAGTGATATAATCAGATGAGGGGCAAAAATAACAACAAAAACCCATTCTGCATTTTCTTACCACACCAAACCCACAATATGCACAGCCATTCACTATTTCTTTTGCTTAAGAATTTCTCAATAAATTATCAGCAACACTATTTTACAGAATGGCATGGCTAAACTCATCACATGTCTATATTTTTTTTTTAAAAAAGAAAAATTTTCTTACAAAATAAGAGGAGAGAATCATTGTACAACCAGCCAAAATGGAAGCCAGCACAACATCCGGTGGGATTTCCGAACCACTCCTCCCCAGGATGGGGGTAAACATCTCAAACACCGCCCAGATGAGGTATAACGCATAGAGATAAGGAATAAACATCCCCAGGAGGTAAAAGGCAATGAATTTTCCTCGGGCACCTAGGGAAAAAGAGAAAGAAATGACAGATCTCCAAAACGCGGTGGTGCGATAAGGATTTTTACACTGCTGGTGTACCTCGGCACCTATCAGAAACTGGGCTAGATGTGACTACATGCCCTTTTGGTTCATGTTATCCAGTGAGATAAAGCACTGTCACTCAGAGAGGCTAAAGTACAATTAAGAAACAAAATACAGCCCTAACCGGTTTGGCTCAGTGGACAGAGCATCAGCCTGCGGACTGAAGGGTCCCAGGTTCGATTCTGGTCAAGGGCATGTACCTTGGTTGCTGGCACATCCCCAGTGGGGGTCGTGCAGGAGGCAGCTGATCGATGTTTCTCTCTCATCGATGTTTCTAACTCTCTATCCCTCTCCCTTCCTCTGTGTAAAAAAATCAATAAAATATATTTTAAAAAAATACATAATATATTAGCATGTGTTCGTAAACGTGAAAATGGGATAGGGTATGAGGTATGAGAGAAAAATCTGCGTGATGTGAAAATTAAAAAAACAACAATTTCAAAAACCTTCCCAAAGAGATCAAAGAAAGAAACAGTCCCAGAAAGCCTTATCTTATGTATTTAAAGGTATTTTCCCATTTGTACCCAAACCAAAAACACCGTACCGTGCTGCTTGAAGTCCTTGTGCACGCAAAACTTTGTGAGCAATGGAAACGCCACCCAGACAGCACTGATAAATGCCGAGCAAAATCCTCCATAAATGAGAGCTATAAGGGAACCACAATTCACAAACAGCGCGATGTCAAAAAACACTTCTCCCAGATACTGGTCACTGGCGTTCTGAAAGAAAGAAAAACACTCAAGAGTCGTATTCATGGGCCACTCATAAAGATCCTCTATTGTAACACAGTTCCCACTGCTCAGAGAAGCTACACATTTTAAGTGGGGATCTAGCCTTTATAAACAAAGCTACCTCCTATCATGAAGCAATAAATTCAAGTTGCTGCACAGGAAAGGGGAGTTTAACAAGATGGGGTAAAAAAACATCATTACTTGTATATAATCTCTGCTTTTCCTCCACCAGGCTATAAGTAAACTTTGAAAATGTTTTCAAATAGAAAAAGGAGTCTCCTAAAAACATTCACCTCTGGAAGCTTTCCTATTTACACAACTTCCAAAGAATTTCAGGCAAACTAGAGAAATGACCTGTGAAGGACGGTACAGTCAACCCTCCGTATCTTCGGGTACTGCATTAAGTGGATTCAACCAACAACGGATTGAAAAATTCCTTTAAATATTACATTGTTGCTGAAGTGTACTGAGCATGCCGCTGACTTTTTTCTTTGTCACTTTTCCCTAAACAATACAGCAACTGCTGACATAACATTTACATTGTATTAGGCATTATAAGTAAAGTTAGAGATGATTTAAAGCAGCGGTCGCCAACCAGTGGTGGTCCGTGAGGTCCGAAAGGTTGGCGACCACTGATTTAAAGTATCAAGCAGAATGTGCTTAGTTGGTTTATGTGAAATACTTCACCATTTTATATAAGGGACTTGAGTATCTGAGGATTTTTATATCCCAGGGGGTGCCCCCCAGAAGCCAATCCCCCAGGGACACTGAGGGATGACTATATAGGATGCTGCAGTGCCCCCAACAGCACACCAGGGAAACTGTCAGAATCTACATCAACAACATACAGGTTAAAAAAAGTGAAGGAAACCAAGGAGAAAACTTTAAGTGCAGCTGTAAGTGCATTATTCTTGCAGGCAGCAAACACTGTGTTAGTGCTGTGTCAGACCCTGCCTCAGCCCAGGGGATAATGAACAAAACAATCCCTGCCCTCACGGAGCCTACAGCCCAGTGGAGAACAGAGTTATTCAAACACTAGAGGCCCAGTGCACGAAATTCGTGCACGGGAGAGAGGGTCCCTCAGCCCAACCTGCACCCTCTCCAATCCAGTACCTCTCGGGGGATGTCCGACTGCTGGCACTAAGACATGCCTCTCGCAATCTGGGACCGCTGGCTCCTAATCTGGGACTGTTCGCCTGCCTCCTGCCTAATCTCCCCTAACTACCTCTGCCTGCCTGATCACCCCTAACCCCCTCTGCCTGCCTGCCTGATCACCCCCTAACTGCTCCACTACCGGCCTGATCGCCCCTAACTGCCTCTGCCTCAGCCCCGCACCTGGGACCCAGGATTCCCTCCTCTGGCCAGCTGCAGGCACCCGGGACCCGGACTTCCCTCCTTCTGGCCAGCCACAGGCACCCGGGACCCGGGCCAGCTTCACCCTGGCTGGCTGCAGCTGCAGGTGACCGTGGGTGGGTGGCTTCGCCCAGGCCGTAGCCTAAGGTGCCCAGGACCGTGAGGCGTGTGACTTCACCTGGGGCTGACTTTATCAGGAAGGACGTCCAGATGGTCATCCAGAAGACATCTGGTCTAATTAGTATATTACCCTTTTATTAGTATAGATAAGCAATTAGGTGAGCCCAGGGAGGGCTGGCAGATCCAAGAACACGGTCACAAAAACCGAGGCAGATGCAGCAGTGCTAACTATCACCCCTAACACCACTTACAGCTTTGTCACCTCATTTGGAGTCTGCAAGAAAACCCTCAGAATATGAAGCCTTTCAGAAATTTAACACAGCTCTGGGAGCCAGTTTTCTATGGCCATGCCATACAGTTTTTGATAGCTCGAAAGGCCAAATCGGCCGTGTGTATACTCTGTGCTCTTCCTCCACCGGGGAAAAGCCACATGAGGAAGTCAAGGACAGACCACATTATGATGGTAGCTCCGTCGCATTATAATGGAGCTGAGAATTCCCTGTCGCCTAGTGACATCGCAATGCACCGCCCAGCATTCGTGGTAACGCTGCACAGCCACTCTGTGAGCGCACAGCACATGCAGTTACAGCAGCAGCCATGCCATCTAGGTTTGTGTACGTGCACTGGGTGAGGTTTACACAATGATCAAATCGCCTAATGACCTTTTCTAGAATGCATCCCATGGCTAAGTGGCACCTGACTGTACAATGAATCCCACTGAGTTTGTCTTCAATCCTTGAAGGCAGCAAAAAGAAATCAATAAATGCGCTTAACACTCACCACATAGTAAAATCTTTTTGCAAGGGTATGTATGAATATTATCTTGGCTGCAGCAGCAGTTCCATAAAGACAAACGGAGACATAGAAGTGGTTGTACCATGAGAGAGACTGTCCAATCAGAGAGATGAACACGGCTATAATGAGGACGGTCACCAGGCTAGTGAACCAGCCTATCAGAGTGATGCCAAATCCACAGAAGAAGTCCTTCGTGTAGTTAGCTGCTAATGAAGAGAAACACAGTGTGGAGACTACCATCTTTATCAAACGATTTCATAACCAATCAGTAGAGTTAAAGGGGCAAACGTTAAATCAGAAAATTTGCCATGTAACTGAAAAGTATTGAAACGACCCAGGGATAAGATTTGTTAAACACTAGAACAGGGAAGGTAGAAAAGAATAATATTCAAGTAACATTGACGGAGAGTTTTGTGGGTATTAAAGACTCAGAGATAAGTCTTTCAGGACTACTTCAGATTCATTCCTAACTGGGAAAATGGGTCGTCTTACTCTTCATCCGTTTGGGTTGCTTTGTGTGTCGAACTATCAACAAGAATGGAAAACAAAGTTCCACCTAAAACTTTGCTAAAAGAAGCTATCAGCCGAAACCGGTTTGGCTCAGTAGATAGAGCGTCGGCTTGCGGACTAAAAGGTCCCAGGTTCAATTCCAGTCAAGGGCATGTGCCTGGGTTGCGGGCACATCCCCAGGAGGTGTGCAGGAGGCAGCTGATCGATGTTCCTCTCTCATCGATGTTTCTAACTCTCTATCTCTCTCCCTTCCTCTCTGTAAAAAAATCAATAAAATATATTTTTTAAAAAAATAAATAAATAAAAAATAAAAGAAGCTATCACAGGAAAAGAAGCAGCACAGAACATAACTGGTGGTTAAGGATTATTTAAATTAGCTGCTGAATATTTTATCTCATAACAGCAGATACCAGCTTAGACTGTAAACCATTTCAAGCGGAAGGGGACCAATTTAACTGGCAGCAGTTCATTCATACGTCAGAACACTGTGCTAGTGGTCCGCAGTGCAGACCAGATGTTTCAGTGGGACTTTTCAGTAAAAGTCAATCTGTACAAACCATTTTTTAAGAGCTCCAATGTCGGACTTCTAAGGAGGGCATTAGTACATAAAAACTGTCTGCTTCACCAAGACTAAAAATATAATGCACACATTAATCTGATATTAAGAAATTTCTTACATTACAAATCAAATATTATTTTTCTTAGGATTTTTAATGTCTTGGAAAGATATAAGCAAACTGACTAAAAAACTTCAGGCAAATTCTACGCCCATGCCAGGATTGTAGTTTTAGGGGGAAATACTCACTGTTATGTTTGGGCTGCAACAACTTTTTGCCCAGGTACAGAACAGCAGCCATTACCACCATGCAGTTAATTATGGAGCCAACACGAGAGGGGTAGGCAATGACAAACAGGCCGAGCACATCAAAGAAGACCATGTTCCCATGCCGGTACTTAGAAGAAGAAACCAACACATCAGATGTAGCTAGATATTTAAGAACTGCTAAAATGTTGTCACCTATTAGTAAAGAAAAGAAAGACAAAGTTGAATAAACCATCCAGTATCCGAGTAGAGAAACACCTAGCAAGAATGTGATAAGAAATAGCTTTCTACCACCTTATTGCTCGACCCCACTTTCTTATTAAATTTTTCAAATAAGCTACAAGCTCATACTCCATTTCCTCTCCACCTACAAACTCAGCCAAATGGCCTTCATCCTTTCCCATCTATTAGAACTGTATTTACTGCGATCAGCTGTACCCTTGCTGTTGACAAACTCAATAGCTGTTTCTTAGTGCCTATTCATTTACTCTATATGTAATGCAGCAAACGCTGCCCTAGACACCACAATTCAGTGGTGAGCCAAGAGACAAAACCTCTCGTGAAGCTCACGGACACCAAACCACAAGTGAGTGTACAAGTTATTAAGAATTAATAAGCAATGTCCATTGTATCTGAATAAAAATAATTAATAAGGAGAGGTATTAGAGGTCCCTAGAAACATATCATGGGAGACTAATGGAGTCTGAGAGGTCAGAGAAGCAGCCCTGAGGAAGTGGTATTTATAGCTCGCACAGTGGGGAGACTGTCCAGGCTGGGAACTGTGAAGATGCAGGCCCTGAGGAGGGCGAGTTCCAAACACAGAAACAGGAGTCCTGGATGAGGAGAGAGACTGCTCAGCGATGACGGGAGAGTCATGATCACGCAGAACCCGGCACATCAGAGGTAGCGAATGTTTGTTATGTCGATGAAAAGATGAATGAGTTTGAGCTTTAACACGGGAGTAATAAAAAGCCTGAGTGATTGGCATTTCTTCCGCTTGCCCATCCCACCCTTAACTTTCTCTTCTTTTCACTTAAGACTCCACACTGTCGTACCACAGTGTTTCTTACACTGGCTCTCCTGGCTCCCTAAAAATGTGCTAATGGGACTTTAAAAGCTCAAGTGTAGAATTCTACCTTCGCTTTGCTCTTCCAAAATAACATTTCCATTCTCCATACTTTTTCTGGTATTTTCTACGCCTTTCACACCCAAACCCATATACCAAGTTCCTCCCAGATCTCTAAACTGTACCTGTATTTTCATCTGGTCGGTTCACAGACGCCCCCCACCCCCCTTCCTGTGGGTCTCACAGGTTCATGGTGTCCTTCCCTTCTCTGTTCCTGCCCTGGATGAGGCTCACCTTCCCACATCCCTATTACAGTCCGTGGCATCATCTTTGCTGCCGTCCATCTGATTCATCCCTTCTATCTAACTTGTCAAGTCTTGCTGAATTTACATTAAAAATGAATCTACTTTTCTACCCCTCCCCTTTCCTTTCTATCTTTTGTCAGCACCACAGTCTAGATCTTCATGATTCCACACTTAAGTTATTGTCTCCTAGCCTAAATTACCTCATTCATGGCTCTCCCCACTCTCCACCGTCCACTCCAGAGAGCATCATGAGACTAACAGCATTTAAAGCCATCGTTCATTCATGTACTCGGGCCTTTCATCACCCCTTATTTCTACAGCATCTTCTGGATGATCTGTAAAGCTTTCTGCAATTTTCTCTACCCTCACACTTCTACCTCGTTTCCCTTTATTGCTGAAAGTACAGCTTCCCTTAGACCAGTGGTCGGCAAACTGTGGCTCACGAGCCACGTGTGGCTCTTTGGCCCCTTCAGTGTGGCTCTTCCACAAAATACCACGTGCGGGCATGCACGTACAGTGCGAGTGAAACCTCATGGTCCATGCGCAGAAGTCGGTATTTTGTGGAAGAGCCACACTCCAGAGGCCAAAGAGCTGCATGTGGTTCGAGAGCCACAGTTTGCCGGCCACTGCCTTAGACTGTAATCTGACAATCTACTCACCAACAACCCCACACACAAGCACATCCTACCCCATGCTGTGCTCTTACCTGGAATGTAATCCCCACTAGGCCAAATCCCAACAACTCTTTAAGGCCCAGTATCAGACTTACCTGCCCTCACTACCCCACATCTCTCGGGGGAGCACTTGAACTCCCTTGTCCTGGTTCTCCTGACACGTGTCCTATAACCCTCTCACCTGCCCTCACCACCCAACCTTGAATCAATGTAACTTTTTTGCACCTGGGCAAGCTGCCCAAATGTGTTGGTGCCGCCTCCAATGCACAGCTTCCATTCTGGCTAGACTCTCATCACTCAGCAGCCCTACCATAACCCTGGGTCAACCCCTTTCCAATTCCCCACAATGAAGAATCTTATGCTCTTAATTGCTAAACTAGCCTTCAAGGCTAAATTTAAGTCCTCAGATCTCTAACTCCAAAGCCCCAGTTCAGTCACACCATACACTGCCTCCCTAATGCTCAGGCCACAAAATATTTATAGATTTATAGGTCATCCCTAATATTCCATCTTAACACGTATAAAAAGTCTAAATTAGAATACCAACCTGCTCTCTGGATGGAATCTGTTAGAATTCTGTCCGCTGTGTCATACTTGGTGTGATAAATGTATCCGTTCTCAATAAAAGCCAAGTCTATTCCTAAAACATACACAAAAAGGGTCATTTTGCTGTAAAGATCCACTTGTTTTAGGCTATTTGTTTAATGTATTAAATTCCTAAAAGACAAAATGTCAAAGCAGCAGCATGATTGCTTGGTCACATTTACGGATGACATTCCCTTCCAAATGCTTACAGAATCTATAGCTGTGGTACGTAATCAATACACAAGTGAGGAGGCACACGACTGCACATTACAAGTCCCACAGCAAGGAGCAGGAATACTGAGCTTGGGACATCCTCGAAACTTTGCCATCTATAGCCTTGCCAGGCCAGAGCCAAATTTAACGTCAAATAAGCTATACAGTCCACCAATGCTGCTGGCAAAGCAAAACAGCAATGAAAGTCAAAAGTCCCCGAAAAATCTATCACCATCTTTTGGGAATGAACCGCTGAACAGTTCTCCTCGGTCCTTCTGTCACACTGTGGGGCAAGGTGACATGACATGTTCTAAAAAAGGCAAGCATTTTAATTGGAGCAGAATTTAAAAGAAAAGGAAAATATCAGGAGCTGAGTCAGAATACACAGCTCTCAGAGAATGTGCTCCCAGAAAATGCCGTTTACTCACAGGCTTCCAAAATGTAAAACTTGCGATTAATTAAGCATCGTCACACTGCGGCCCACAACTGACAAAATACCTGGAATGTTCCCAAAGTCCCTGTAGATGCGGAAGTCAGTATCGGAAGGAATGATGCCACTCTGAAAAACCTCCTGAGCCACCACAGACGCAAAAGGATGTTTGGCTTCGGAAACGTAAGCTTGGACCAACCAAGGATTTTCAGGACCTGAAATGAAACATGACAACATAAAATTTCAGAAAATAAAATTATTTTTAATTATAAAATAACACTAAAAAGTTTTTTTAAAATGTATTTTATTGATTTTTTACAGAGAGGAATAGAGAGTTAGAAACATCAATGAGAGAGAAACATCGATCAGCTGCCTCCTGCACACCCCCTAGTGGGTATGTACCCGCAACCAAGGTACATGCCCTTGACTGGAATCGAACACCTGGGACCCTTCAGTCCGCAGGCCGACGCTCTATCCACTGAGCCAAACTGATTATGGCTATAAAAAGTTTTGTCTAAAAATTAAAAATCACTCAAAAGTCCATCATCCTAAGATAACTTATTTTCATATCTTCAATTTTTAAAAAATATTTTTTTGATGTCAGAGAGGAAGGGAGAGGGAGAGAGAGATAGAAACATCAGGATGAGTGAGAATCACTGATCAGTTGCCTTCTGCATGCCCCCTACCAGGAGTCAAGCCCACAACCCAGGCATGTGCCCTTGACTGGAATCGAACCTAGGACCCTTCACTCCGCAGGCCGATGTTCTATCCACTGAGCCAAACCGGCAAGGGTCATATCTTCAATTTTTAAAAAAAATGTATGATTGTGTGTATGTAGTTATACTCACAGGGTACATATAATTGTAAATTGCTCTTTCACTAAACATCATGTTCAATGCTTTTCCTGTGTTGCTAGATATTACAGTGGTCATTTCAATAACTGCAAAACACTGAATATACCACAAAGTTCCTTATTACTATTTATAATTTTTATCATTATTAATAATTCTGCACTCATATCTTCATGCATATACAACCTTTTTTCCAATGTGGCAGTTTTCTCTTTAGGATCGTGAGAGAAAATGTATTTTTGTTCCCAGTTACTCAGGCCTCCCTCCCATGTAACTTGTAATGCCTCCCTGTGGAAGCAGCACATACATTTCTTCACCCTATTAATTGCAGGCTCAGCCACATGAATTGCTGTGGCAAATTAATCTTGAATGGGAGAGACATTAAATTTAACCGAGAGACATCACATGGTCCATCCCTTTGGCCACGAGATCAATTCATCCCTGAATGGGGCGTCTCCTTCAGCCTGGATCTCAGAATGAATAAGCCACATGGGACATCATAACCATGAAACGTAACTTCACTTATCCAGGAACCAAAATGTAACATGAGGAAGAAATAAGCCTTTGCTATTTATTGTAACCCACTGAGATTCAGGGTTGTTTGTTACAATAAAATTTAGCAAAAAGCTGACTAATGTTGACAGATAAAGTAATTGTATGCCAGATCTAGATTTGCTTGTTGAATGTGCTCGCTCTCCCCCATCAGAGAAACTTGTTTTACCACCACTCATTGACCTTTTATTTTCTTTCTTTCTTATGTGTTTCTTTGCTCCATGGCATGAGTCAGTTTTTTATTTTTTTATTTGTATTTTTTATTTTGGGGATTCTGGGGGGTATTTGGTTTTTGTTTTGTTTTTTAAGATGCATTTAATTTTATTTAGAGGCATACAATTCCATATTACAAGTTCAACAAAGTGATAATCACATGGTTTTTGCTTTTATCATTTTCTTTTTTCTGTTTTTAGCCTTCATTTTTTCATGGTGTTTTGAGGATTAAGTGGCATATATATATATATATATATATCTCCTATATAATAAAGAGCTAATATGCTAATTAGACCGGACAGAACGTCCTTCCGGAACAACCAGTGGGCAGGGGCGGGGGCAGCGAGCCTGTGCCACTAGGCCAGCCATGTCCCGGTGCGCCCCCTTTCACAGAGGTGGCAGGAGAGGTGGCAGCATGGGCCCGGTCCCGGTTCTGGCACGCCACCCCTTCTGCAAAGGCAGTGGGAGAGGGGGCAGCATGGTCCCCGTGCCTCCACATAGGCGGGCCGGGACGTGACTGTGGCGCTTCAACCTCCCTTGGCCACTCCCCCAGCCAGCCCGGTCCCCAATCGCGCCTCTCCCCACCCCCCACCCCCCCACACCAGTGGGCAGGGTGTGGGGCCAGCTCTAAGTAGCAGTGAGCCCAGCTTCTGGTTGAGCGGTGCTCCCCGCTGCTCAGCCAGAAGCCGGGCTCACAGCTGGTGAGAGCAGGGGCAATAGTGGGAGCCTCTCCCGCCTCCACAGCAGGCGGGCAGTAAGGAGCAAGGGGTCCTGGACTGAGTGAGCCCCGGAATGCGAGAGGGATGTCTGAGTGCCAGGTTAGGCCTGATCCCCAGGGGAATCGGGCCTAAGCCCACAGGCAGACATCCCCCAAGGGGTCCTGGACTGCGAGAGGGTACAGGCCAGGCTGAGGGGGACTCCCCTCCCCCAGTGCATGCATTTCATGCACTGGGCCTCTAAAATATATATATATATATATATATATATATATATATATGAAGTACTTTGAACATTTGGCATATAATAAGCACTATATAAGCATTAGGTGCTATTAATATTTGGTTAAGAATTTTAACAAAGACAAGCTAAACCTATCTTATGCTTTAAAAAGAATGTTCATTTCATTAGAGAAATAACTTATTTTCACACACTTTCCATTTTTATAAAAACAAGAATTACATTAAAGTATACAATGCAACTGCATTCAAATATAAAATACAGGGTGTGGCAAATGTAGATTTACAGTTGTTCATATGGGAAATAATACAATAATTAATAAGTAATAATACAAGAATACAGTCTGTGTTTCATGTACTCACAACTGTAAACCTACTTTGTCCCACCCTGTATAGTCTCACATACCTGTTTGGAATACAAGTTCTTTCCCTCCTACACCTGCTGCCTCCAGGTTAATAAATGCACGAATTGAGTTGGCCCAGGAGTGCTGAGTAATGAAACCATGACTGGCCTGAATGAGAAAGAAAGAAAACAAATATACGTTAAACAATTTGAGATTACCAAAGTCTCTATTTTAGTTATCTTAAAGACAGAACGTCTATGCCGACAAGGGGAAGAACAGGAAAATAATCATTTTTTTCAAAGGCAATATATCTAAAGACACACATCTGTTTCTCTCTCAATGCATAATGGCTGTGTGCAGTTTGCTGAGTGGAAAGTCACCACCACAGAGAACATCCTGGTTTCCGCGAGTGGCGCCAAACAACATCCTCAGTAAGTGTGAGGCTTCGCAAAGGAAAGAACAAAAAACAAACAAATGTGAGAAGGGACGATCCCCATGGCTGGGTACTCATGCTGCGTGCCTGCCTCAAAACACCTCTGAAACTCCAGTCAAAGAAAACCTGAGGTGATAATTATGCCATCACACTGACATGAACCAAACTCTGACAAGATGACCTGTTCTAAGTTGAGTTTTCAAATGCTGAACATCCTATATAATAAAAGCATAGTATGCAAATTGTCCCCTTGCCCGGGAGTTCGACCAGGGGGCGGGGCTGGCTGGGGGAAGGGAGGGAGGCCCTGGCCGGCGGCAGCAGGTGACCAGGGAAGGGAGGGAATGCTCAGCCGGTGCCAGCAGCCAGCAGCCACTAGGGACCCTTCCAGTGCATCAATTTCGTGCACTGGGCCTCTCGTGTGTGTGTGTATATATAAGTGACTAGAATTTTTATAGTACTTCCAGGTACAATATTTCTTCTGTATATGATTTTATGATAAATGCATAAGTTTATTATTATTACTATCATTATTATCCAAGCCTAGTACTTACAACAGTAAAATCTCACCTGCAAAACATTTTCCTCAGCACCATTAAAGAGAAATATGACAGCATGATGCAAGGCTTCTGAAGACGTTGACAAGACATGGAGGACTTCCAGCATCACCGAACAGCTAACAGCATCATCACTGGCACCTTTAAATAAAAAAAGCAAACTTGCTCCTCAGATTTTAAAATCTTTACGGTATGAAGCAGCAGGGCAAGGAATGGGGTTTTCTCATCAGGGAGCATCACACAGCTACAAGGCCAGAAGCACAGCTCCGCCTGTCACCATCAGGTGACAAGCATACCCACCAGCAGTAAATGCCACGAGAACAGGGATCTTTGTCTGGTTTGCTGGCTGACTTAATCTCAATGTCTAGACCTATACCTAGGCCAGAATATTAATGTCTGTTGAATAACCAACCAGATTGGACCTAAATTAATACTAAAATCTGGCATTCTCTGCTCTAGCTGTTGTGGTTCAGTTGGTTGTAGCATCATCCTATACAAAGAAAGGTCAAAGGTTCGATTCCCCGTCAGGGCACAACCCAGGTTTCTGTTCTATCCTGGTCGGGGCGCCTGCAGAAAGCAACCAATCAATGCTCACTTGCACACAGATGTTCCTCTCTTTCTCCATCTCCCTTCCTCTCTCTCTAAAATCAATAAAAGCATGTCCTCGGATGAAGATTAAAATAAAATAAAATCTGCCCTAACCGGTTTGGCTCAGTGGATAGAGCGTCAGTCTGCGGACTAAAGGGTCCCAGGTTCGATTCCGGCCAAGGGCATGTGCTGTGGTTGCAGGCACATCCCCAGTAGGGAGTGTGCAGGAGGCAGCTGATCCATGTTTCTCTCTCATCGATGTTTCTAACTCTCTATCCCTCTCCTTCTCCCTTCCTCTCTGTAAAAAATCAATAAAATATATTTTAAAAAAAATAAAATCTGATATTCTCATCAACCTCAAGTACTTTATTCCCTTCTGTATCCTTATTCCACATCCTCTATAATATTCTCACTTCTAGTGCTCACAGCTTCCTAGATCATCTCCCCCTGCCACCCACTCCTTTCCTGCCTGTTTTCCTGCCAAAATCATAAAATCTTCAGATCACTCGCATTTACAGAGGGGTCAGTTGGAATGGTGTAGCATTTTTTAAGATTTCCTCAAGGAGATGTGATAAAAAAAAAAAAAAAAAGTACAAAGAAGACACCAAATCTAATAAGACAGGAAAGGAGACTAATGAATTGAGTAGTATCCCTAGTCCCAACACTGATAAAGCAGAGGACTTCATCAAATTACTTCACTACTTGATTCAGAAGCTTTACGTATGAATTAAAGGTGACTATAAAGATGGCTTTAGTGCCTTGTTTTTTTTAAAGCACTATAAGAGGTAAAGTAACTGATTAGACACTTGATGATATTAAGGAATTATTATTTTTTTTAATGAGGTAATTCATAGTATTATGAGCATGTCAAAAAAGAATCCTTATCTTTCAGTGATTTAGACTGAAATACAGAGAAACCGATACAGCCGAGATCTGCTTCAAAATAATTAAGAATGGCAGGGGTGGAGGTAAAGAAACAAGATCAGACTGTTGAAGCTGGGTGACATTAAACAGGTTCATTAAACAATTCTGTTTTTATACATATTTGAAATTTTCCATAATAATAAGTTTAAAGCGTAATCGAAGTAAATATGCACAGTAATAAGCCAGACAATAGCATCTTCAGGTTCACCCACTGGGAGACAGAGCACTACAGAGTTTAGCATGGGTTTTGTTCTGTTTTTCAATTCTTACCAAAGGGTCATGCTTGGAGGGAGAAAGGGAGGGAAACACAGCTGTGTGAGAGAAACAGCGATCCGGTGCCTTCCATACGTTGCCTTCCCTACATGTGCACAGGACGATGCTCAACCGAGCTACCCTGGCTGGGCAATTTAGTATGGGTGTTAAAGTAAGAAAGACTTGGAAATAAATTCTAGCTCTGTCGTTTACCCTACAACTTCTTGGTCTAGAGAGCAGGCTAATGATATCTACCTCGCAGCTGTGTTGTGAGGATTACAAAATACTGTGGCCTGCATTCAGTGTTGGGCTTTCCTTCTCTTTGCAAACTTAAGGCAGGCTCTGCAGCTAGCTAGCACGCTAGTTGTGGGGTCATTAAATTCCAGACTCCACTCCTACTCAAGAAGAAACTACTTATTACCTACTATTACTTGTCTTGGCAGTGAATACTGAATTGCATTTTAAATCCAAGTGAAACTAAGTAATGACTACCTAACTGCTATCAAACCAGAAGTCTATGTAGCAGTCAGTAAAAAGTGCCACCTTCCAGGACCCAAATGAAATTAATGGTTTTTACACTCTGAGACTGTGAGTTACTTTAAAATAAAAATCAAGCCATAAAAATGTTCTTTATTCAAAGAGAAAGGGAAACTGAAAGAGACATATCTATACAGGGTTGATTTAAAAGTTAAACTGTCCATTTATCTTCCTTCATTTTAATAGTTCTGTTGTCTGAGAACAGAACCAGAGAGGGTCAAATATCTTTAAGAAAGTGAAGGCAAGTTAGAGAGCAGTATCTATAATGGCTGAGTGGATCACCAACATCTCTTTCTATTTAGAATTAACCCAGAAATTGAAGCCACTCCTAAAATAACTCAATGTCTCTTCTACCAACAACCTGGAACCACACAGCAAACCCAAGAAGACATTTAAGTCCTTTCTGTGGGTAACATTACTTCTAATTGGTAATGATCCCGAAGGTCCAGATATGTTGCTGAGAACAACTTAAAAGAATGCCCATGTTTCAAACAGTTCACCCACTGAAAGGATGTAGGTGATCATCTATTTTGTGAGTGTGTTTTTTAAAGCTATTTTTAACAATCTATTATTGACAGAAATGTCCTTGGGACTGTTGGTATAGATGATCTTATAAAATTTTAATTTAAAATGAGTTCCAATGACTCACAAAAATGCCATCCTTTCATTATTAGACTCCATATATATAATTTATAACATTTGGCACTATGTTTCTGATACTTGTATGCACATCTTTTTTTATATAATGCTCTTAAATAACCTTGATGTTAATTTGTCCCTTCCTAGAATTTAAGCATAATAGTGGGGACAAGGTGACACTTATTACTGCTTTGAAACAGGCATAAAAGACCACTGGTTTCTATGGCACACACAAAGATATTTCTGACTTTATAAAAACAAATGGGTATATACTGACTTTTTTAACATTTGAAAAAATACTTGATAGAAACAAGACAATTCCATAATAAGCATGTCATTGGGACACTGTGCCAATATGGAAGTGAGGGATGATGTCCATTTCTTTTCGTACTACAAATGCATGTGAATCTCTCCTACCCTAAGCAATTCACATTGGTCCTGCTGACCTCTCTATTGACAGCCAATAATTCACCTTTTTTCACCAGATCATTCTGTACTCAATGTGCTCAACTGTTTTGTTGAAAACTCAAAAAATTTTTTTTGCAAATCTAGTTGCTTTTATCATGTAAACTTCTTGGAAATATTTTTTAAAAAGTATGTTACAACCTGGCTAGTATGGCTCAGTGGTTGAGCATGACCCATGAACCAAGAGGTCACCAGTTCAATTCCTGGTCAGAGCACATGCCCAGGTTGCTGGCTTAATCCCCAATTGGGCGGGGGAGGGGAGTGGGGGGGGGCAGGGGGGTGCAGGAGGCAGCCAATCGATATTCATTGATGTTTCTATTTCTCTATCCCTCTTCCTTCCATTCTCTCTCTAAAAAAAAAAAATCAATAAAAACATTAAATTAAAAAAGCATGCTACATTCTAAATGCAATTGACAGGCTTCCTGATTAAAAGTGTCCTAGGATGAATCAAGCAAATAAATGTTTTTTTATATTTTGTGTAGTTCTAGATTATCCTATTGGGCCTGCTGTAGGTTCAAGCAACCCAGAAATGTCAATATTAAATAACAATTAATAGTGGGGGAAATGCTAATAGAAAAGCACTATTATCTCCACTTCACAGATCAGAAACTGAGGAGAGAAGAGGTTAAGTAGATTGCCAAAGGGAGCATTACCTCTCCTTCCTTTCAAATGTAGATGAAAGGACTGGCCAGGAAACCCAGCAACTGGTCCTACCTCTGTCTCTGATCAGTGTTGATCAGTTGTTTATTCCTGTGTCAAATGAAGGGTGGAGGGAGGCAGAGTTTGTACCAGATGCCATCTCAGGTCTTGTCTACCTCTAACCTGCTATGATTCCATTGTAAAACGCTACAATTTTCTATTCCTCCCTGTTTACAATCTCTTTCATAATCACTAAAAACATTTTTCTCGTGAATCTTACATTTTTAAATGAAAGTTCAATTTAGGGGATTCTCATTCATTCAAAATACTGTGTCAGGCACTGTCGTAAAATCAAGTATCCTATTTTGACAAAGTATTTCCAGAGGAAGACTTATGGATTAATGAGGTATTCTAACAGAATGGCATCCCCAGTGGGCTGTCACTTTACAGGTTGACAGAAACTACTAGGAAAGATGTCCTCCAAACCCTGTGTCTGTGAAGGCAAGGACTGCCCCTTTATCCCATGTCCCCAAAGCTTAGTACAATACCTAGGTGAGTAAACACTTGAAGAGGCAGAACCTAACTCCAGGACTCAGGGACACATACTGGTAACACTGATAAAGCTGCTTTCATCTACCACCAACATGCCATGTCCTGTCCTTGGGCTGCTGGCACTAATCTCTACATATAAAAGCCTAAGCGACCATTCGACCGGTAGCTATGATGCGCACTGACCACCAGGGGGCAGATGCTCAACACAACAGGCATGGAAACATGGAACAGACTGATGATTCTCAGGAGGAAGTGGGGAAGGGGGAGGGTGGGAAGAGATTAACCAAAGGTCTTTTATGCATACTAGAGGCCAGCCTGGCCTGCAGGGATGGGGCCGAAACCGGCCCAGTGCCCAGATTCATGCATCCGTGGGGTCCCTCTGCCTGGCCTGTGGGAATTGGGCCGAATCCACGCACCTGGCCTTTGACATCCCCCGAGGGATCCTGGACTGAGAGAGGGCACAGGCCAGGCTGAGGGACCCCACCAGTGCACAAATCCATGCACTGGGCCTCTAGTGTTTAATAATAATAACAATAAAGCACTTGAGAGAATAGTGAGGGGTTAGATTTTAAACTAAACGACACTATTCTAATTACCCTACCTGCCAAAACTAAAAAGGTTTGTCCAAAAAAATGATATTCCAGAACTGCCAAGCAGCTTGGCATTCATAAGCTTTCTGGGCTGGGATGACTTCAAGTAGACTGAAAAACAGGTCCATACCTGGTGAGTTTGCCACAGAGTCAAAATGACAATTAGCCAGAACAGCATGCTGGGCTCCATCTCTGGGTTCCAGCTTTACCACAACGTTGGTGATGTTGTCGTAGTAGCTTGTAAAACCTCCCAGAAAGTCAATGCTAAAGGAGCCTGTGGGCCGTTGTACATCGACGGAAATCTTGTGAAGGCTGCTGCTTTGAACTTCAATCAGTTTAATCTGTTCCAAAAGGTAATGCACAGTCAGAATTTCATTTTCTGGACTTCCTGTAGTCCTGGGGCCAATGGATGTTATGTGTTCAAGATGATCCCTGGAAGTCACCAAAAGAATGATGATTAACACTTAGCACAGAACAACTTCTCCTCTACAATTCCCCTCACCCCGCAAAACACATTCTTTCACTTCTCACATAAAAAAGGGGTACCTTTCTGGGGGAAACACTTGAAGTAGATGATGTCTAATCACTCTGCTGTATAACCAAAACTAATACAAAAGAATATTGAATGTCGGCAATTGGAAAAAATAAATTTAATTTTAAAATAAAACATAATTTTTATTAAAAAGGTTGCCTTTTATTATTTCAGGAACGTTCCATCGTTTCATCTCCCACGAATGCATCCCTTCAGAGTTTTCTCTACCCACCCACGCCCAAATCCTCTCAATCCTCATACAAAGGCTAGAGATTCTATTCAAAATGTGGAAATGCTGAAGACGATACAGCACAGAGTGCAACTTCATTGTGCCACACTCTGGAGGGCTACTGATTCTGGGCTGGGGAAACCAGTGAGCAAAGACAATTAAGTCAAGAGGTTAAATAAACAAACAAACAAAACTTTTTTTATTGTAAGGAATGGACTCAGCCCTCCGATTGTGCACACAAGGCCTAATACCTTCAATTCAGGCCAAAACTAACTCTACTCCTAAAACACACAAACAAAAAAATGTTTTGTCTTTTCGCTGCATTCCAAGTGGGGAGAAAGGAGGAGGGGGAGGAGGGTGTTCCGGAAAGTCCTTAATAAGCTTCCAGCACATTGTATTCAAAAAAAAAAAAAAAGTTTTTAAAATCACAGTGGTTGTTGAAAACTCAGCTAGCTGAAGATTCTGAGCTTACACTTATGCTACAATACATGTGACTTAATCACCTTTCTAGCACACTTAATGGTGTCTCTTATTTTATTTTTTAAAATATATTTTATTGATTTTTTACAGAGAGGAAGGGAGAGGGATAGAGAGTTAGAAACATCAGTGAAAGAGAAACATCGATCAGCTGCCTCCTGCACACCCCCAACTGGGGATGTGCCCGCAACCAAGGTACATGCCCTTGGCCGGAATCGAACCTGGGACCCTTTAGTCCGCAGGCCGATGCTCTATCCACTGAGCCAAACCGGTCAGGGCCTTAATGGTGTCTTTTAATTTAAAAAAAAAAAAAAAAAAAAGTTAAACCTTACACACCAGGGACCCAAGGATAACCGCCGGGAATCTGAGAACTTCTGAAATTGTCAAAGTTTGAAGTGCAGTCTTCCAGGCTGCGCCTCCATGGCTTTCAGACGTGAGGACTGTGACCCTCAAAAAGTTGGACCACTGACTGCATGGTCCCCTTCCGACACCTCCCCGGGAACCGAATTTACAAAACCGGCAAGGTACACACATTTCACGCTCCTGCATCTCGTTTGGAAAGCAGAGGGGTTCATAAGAAGTGAAAGCTGCTCCAGAAGATGAGGGACGGCTAACCAGCAAACCGGCTGCAGGTGGGGCACACAGCGAGCGGCGTGACGGCGCGGCCCCTCGGCCACCCCACCTGCACCACCAGCTTCTCAGGGGCGATGCAAGCCGGCCGCGCGTCCTGGAAACGGGGTCTCCAGGAGAGGGACGCGCGAGGGCACCCCACCCCACACCCCACCCCATGCGGAGTCAGGAGGCGCCGGCGAGCCCGGGCGGTCCCGCAGGGTTGGGTGCACCAGGTGAGGTGCCCGGGCTCCGGCGAGGGGACGCGAGGGGACGCAAGGGGACGCGCGGGCGGGACGGCGGCCAGTACCTGGCTTGGCGCGCGTTGAACTCCCGGGGGTGGCCCGGGGCCCCGTGCAGCACGAGCTGCTGCAGCGACAACTGCACGAGCGTCCTCAGCGCGAGCAAGTAGAGCGCCAGCCCCAGCGCGGCGCGCGCCTCGGACAGCCCGGTCCGCGCAGCCCCGCTCGCGCCGCCGCTGCCCGCCCCGCTCCGCTTCCGCGTCCTCGCGCTGCCGCTGCCGCTGCCGCTGCCGCCGCGCGCGTCCACCAGGGTCTCCAGCGCCCGGGCCTCCCGCTCCGGTGGCGGCGCGGCGGCCGGGCCGTCCCGGCGCTCGCCTCCGACGCGGTGCCGCCTCACAGCCGCCGACTCCGAAACCCACTCCATGGCCACGAGCCTCAGCCGCCAGCCCCACAGCCCCAGCCCGCGACAGCCCGGGAGCAGCCGGGGCCGCCGCAGCGCCGCCTAGTGAGCGGACGGAAACTGCAGAGGGCCAAACTTCTTCTGATTGGCCCGTCCCGCCGCGCGGAGACCCGGGCTCTGCGGGCAGGACCTCGGTGGGCGCCGCGGCAGGGCGGGCCCGGGCTGGGCGTGGTGGGTGTGCCTTTCTCCTGCTGGGCTTCCCTGCCGGGTGTGGGATGGAGATTTCCAAATGGAAAGATACCCATCCACCTACAAAGGTGAGGAAAGCGAGAGGTGGCTTTTAAAAGAATGCACATGGTGCACCAGGCAGATGAAGAAGACAATGGCCCAGCTCTCCTAAGGAGCATCAGAACCGGCTCTGGCCATTGTAGGCTCTTAAAGTGAAAAAAAAAAAAAAAAATAGGACCGCGCAAAGGAGGCCTAGCCTCATGCCTCCACATATCTTAACCGTGGGAGGAAACCAGCACTATCACTGCCTCCATGAGCAGCTGAAGAAAAAGAATAGCTATTATCTGTGGATCACCTGCCATGAGCCACGCACTGTGCTAAATAATTTAATAGATTAACTCAGTCGAGTCTCATTAAGAACCATGAAAGGGAAATACTTTTATTCCCACAATAGCTGAGAAACTTACAAGTAACCGCTGAAGAACTTTAAATCACTGGGCTCTCCGACAGCACTCTATCCCGGTACTGAAGGGGGCACTGACAAGCGACCACCTAGTCTTTCTGCCGCCCATGCAGCCGCCTCTCTGCTTCAAAGTTCCGTGTCTCCAGCATGGACTCGCAGGAGCACCATGACCATGAACTAGAGACCAACTGGGAAGGTGCACTACCCTACCTGCCTGCCCTACCTACTGCTCAGGCCCACCTGACAGCAGGGCGCTCCTTATTCTCAGCTCTCCAGCTGGCCTCTTTCAAAATCCTTCCTGCTCACCCATCTCTCCTTCTCCACCAGGATCTTCTCAGATGCTGTTCGAGCTGCCTGGAATGTTCTTCCCTCCCCTCATTGCCGAGTTAACTCCTAGTTAACCTTCATGTCAGCTTAAGTGGTACTTCCTCAAGCAAGAATCTCCTCACCTAAGGAAGCCGGTCTCCCCTATTGGTAGGATCTCACAGCACCATGTATGCTATGGAATTATTTAATGTTTTCCTCATTAAACGGTAAGCTCCATGAAGGCAAGAATCATGTCTGGCTTTGCTCATCATTTTATTCCCTCCTCTTAACACAAAGCATGACATGCAGCATGTAATCCATAAACAGCTGTTGATTAAATAAATGAAAGCGTAACAATGTTACGGAAGCAGCATAAGTTTAGCTCCGTAAGATCCTTTTTAGCCGGTAAGATAAATAAGACCAAACACATTGTCTATCTTATTTATTCATCACTATGTCTCCAGTTCCTAGCCCTGTGCCTAGCAAATGAATATATATTGTCTTTTATAGGAACCAGCTGTCTTGCTATTCTTTTTTTTTTAATATATTTTATTGATTTTTTACAGAGAGGAAGGGAGAGGGAGAGTTAGAAACATTGATCAGCTGCCTCCTGCACACTCCCTACTGGGGATGTGCTCGCAACCAAGGTACATGCCCTTGACCGGACTCGAACCTGGGACCTTTCAGTCCGCAGGCTGATGCTCTATCCACTGAGCCAAACTAGTGCTGTCTGCCTTGCTATTCTTTCCAAAAACTCTATCGCCTGCACCATCTTTGGAAAATAGCAGCTCAGAAACAACTCTGTCCACCAGAGCAAAACAAGGTATAGGGGTCTGTAGTTCCTAGGCAACGGGCACAAGTGTCTCATGGGTTTTTTTAAGTTTTACTTATTTTATGCTGTCACTTGCTGGGCCGGGTGGATGTCAGAAAACCTAGAGACCAGGTGCACCTACCAGGAGCTCAGTTATTGGTTAAATCATTGAGCTCTCTTTCTGGATGGATAATGTAAGTTAAGGATCTCTGACAATATTCCGGCAGTGTACCTCTCACGGAATACTATCAGCAGTAGAATGAAAGCCCAGCTGCTGGAGTCAGCTAGTCTGAGTCCCTGACTCAGGAACCTTCAGCACACATGGCATTATGCAAGTGAGTCCCAGAGTTGCAGTGCCCTTATCTGTGATAGTGGAGATAATGCCTGCCTTACAGGGCTTCCATGAGGGTTCATCTGCTGGTATTTATGAAATGTCTTCACATGGAAGGCTCATTAAATACTATTTTCCAGAAATTCTTTCCTTATACAATCATTTGCTGATGGGAATAAAAGCCATTTTCCTATCATGATGATCATAGAGCCCAAGGTGGGAGAAAATGAGTTATTATAATTGGAGTCTTGGAAGGCAGATTTTCTCTAGGTTTGTGTAAACTATGGTAGTCACATTTGGATATTTTTAAGCTGCCAGTTGTTGAACATCTACTCTGTGTCAGATACTGATCAAGGAGGGAAAACACACAGAAGAACAAATCAGTGTTTCTGCCTTCACAGACCTTACATTCTAGCTGGGAGACAATAAACGTGTGTGTGTGTGTATTTGCAGGTGAATAAAATGTCACATAAAGTGCTACAAAGAAAAATAAAGCAAGGAATTGAGAATGACCAAGGCTGCTGTTTTAAGTAGGCAAATCAAAGAAGCGCTCTCTGAGGAGACGACATTTGAAGTGACCTGAATGAAGTGAGGGATGGGGCCTGGAAACCTGAGGCAAGACTGTCCCGGGCAGAGAGAAATGAAATGGGGTGTTCAGGGCACGTGGCTGAAGCAGACTGAGCAAGGGGGCAGTGACCGAGGTGCGGACAGAGAGGCAGGCAGGGGCCAGGGCAGGAGGCCCTCCTGGGTCACCTCAAGGACACCAGGGCTGTTTTAAACAGTAAAAGCTCACTCTCAAGTTTTGTTTTATGATATAGCTCAGAGTCTTGCTATCAGGCAGAGCAGCACAATGACCACACCTAGATCGTAGAGGCTAATAAAAGGCGTGGCTAATATCTGGCCTTTGAAGTGTTGGAGGCGGTTGAGCTGTAATTTTATTTATGTGGGAACTACAGCACAGTGAGTTGAAACACGTACTCTAGTTCCCACGTATCAAAGTGCCGATGAGGATAGAACAAGATGGGAAAGGCTTCGGCTGCCCCAACTGGTGAGCTACTGATCACTGATCAATTCATCCGACCTGGCAAGGAATTGTGTTTTCCTTGTGTGTCCATCCCTTTAGGACAAAGTGAAAGCCAGGCCTACCTTCCGGGCATAGAGATGTCCACGTCTCCTCTGTTTTGCCGTCTCTCTGGTATTTCCTAGTGAACTGGCTAAGGTGAGTGGAAGGGCCTGTGAGGTGTCAGGATTCGGGTGAACTGTTAGTCTCTGTCTTCCACAGAGGTCACCCCCACGCCTAAGTGCACCTTTCCTCAGAAGCGGGGGCTCCTATGGCGCTTGGTGAAAGTTCTCTGTGGCGGAGGCCGGCAGCATGCCTTTTATCTGATGTTACAGTGACATTAAGATCAAGGGAGATGCCGCCCCAAGAGGTAACAAGGGAATTCAAATCAGTTGTAGAAAACAGAAGCAGATGTCCAGAACTGACGGGCAGGGCGAGCCGAAGATTGAAAAATTAAGAACAAAGATTCAAAAGGACAAATAAATCTTGGATAAATATTGTAGACAGGTACTGTCGCCTACAGCTCCGTTTTATGTGCTTATTGAGGTGGCCAGCTGTGTTTAAAGGGCCAGCAACGAAGGCTCACGACCATGTTTTGGGATCAGCCTTAGGTTCGTTTTTTGTTGTTGTTTTGGGGGTGTTTTTGTTGCTGTTCTTGAGATCCCTGCGGGCTGAAGCTGGGGTTTCCTAACTACAGAGGTCTGCAATGGAATATTCAGGAGCTAGAGACCACGGTCAGCTACAGGGAGCACCTCCCATAAGCCAGGCAGCCTGGCAGAAAGGGGCATCTAAAAGGTACTCAGGCCACATCTGTAAATCCCCTTTTCCTGCAGAGCCTGGGAGAGCATGATGGCACCCCACTGTCACCTCCCTTTCAATTTCAGGTCCTACCTCCTGCTCCCTAGCTCCCTGTAGCTGGTGGCCCCATAGGAGTTAGGAAACCAGCCCAGCTGCATTACTAATTGAAACCACATGTCAGATTACCCTTCTCCATGGCCAGTTAGAAAGGAGATCCTCTCAGTTTTTGAGTAACCTGTTTCTAGCTAAAGAGCCCTTTTGGAAACAAATAGAGTGAAGAAAATTAGCTCTTTGGGGGAAAGAAAATCAAATTTGAACCTCCATATTTGTAGAGAGCGCCAGGGAAGGCACATGAGCTGATAGTCAGCTGAGTCCAATGGTGTCGACAGAGCCATCCTGGAAACATACCATGCCAGAAGCAGTTATGTTGTCAGCCTGACCCTTAGCTCAAGTGCCACGGGGTGGGTTTCATTATCTATGTTCAGCCAGGTGCAAGGAACGGACGCAATTATCTGGGCTCAGCCAGGAGTGACAATTACAAAGAAGCTACGAGAATGAAGAATTGCAGCTTGATCTTTAACCATGATTTCACATAATTTCCTTTGTCTTAAACTCTAGTAAAACTTCCTGGAATCATACTGTATAAAATAAACGTGCTGCACCGGCTTTGGGTCACTGTCTCTCCATCAGAGGGCAGCTGTCCCACCGGGTCCCAGCTTTCCCTACTGCCTCTGTCTGTCTGTCTCTTCCTTTTTCTCAATCCCCCGTTGCTGCTACTCAGGACTCGTCATCCGCTCTCTAGCTGTGCTGGTCGCAGTCCAAAAGAGAGAAATACATATTCCCCTCCCTCCCAAATCAAATAGAATTCAGAATTAAACAACTTTTTTTAACCCATAAGAAATAAGGTAAATATAATTAATTATAATAATTAAGACACAAAATGGACAAGGACTCTATGGAAGAGAGTCCTAAATCATAAAGGGAAAATCACATGTTGACTAAACAAAATTAAAAAATTCTATTTGCCAAAAAAAATGAAAAGTCTAATGACAAACTTGGAACATTCTTTTCAACAAATTTTAAAAACAAGGGAATAATAATTTATACTCTCTCTGCCACTGCCCCCCCCTCTCTCTCCCTACATATAGGTTTAATTTATATATTATATAATCCTATATAATAAAAGTCTAATATGCAAATTGTCCCCTCAACCGGGAGTCCCCCAGCCCTGATCAGGGTGGGCCAACTGGACCCCACCAGTGTCTGAATTCGTGCACTGGGCCTCTAGTTTATTATAATGTAATAGATATATTTAATTTAATATACATTAAAACTCAATAAGAAAAATACCAGTGCTTCAATAGAAAAATATGTGATACATTTACCCTTTGTGTTAAAGGAACCACGTGAAAATGTGGACTTTTAACTCATCACATTGAAAAAGTTTTTTGTTTTAAGTTATCTATGCCCTGCTGACAATTTTATTTAATAGGCACTTTGATATGATGCAGGTGGGGTACATTTTGAAAGGACCCTTCTGGAAAGCAAATTGACAAGATCTACCAGGAGCCTTTAAGAACATTTACATTTTTTTAACATAGTATTCTCACATATAGTAATCTATTGAAGATGTGATAAGACAAAAAATGCAAAAGAATGTTCATCTATAAAAATCAAATGTGTGGAAACTGCATCAACATGTAAATATAAAGGTCAAAAAAATTATAGTACATCCAGAGTATGAAACATCATGTAAGTTAAATACAACATTACCAACGTCTATTCAATAAGTTGGGGAAAATGCTCATGTTATAATAGAAAGAAAAAAATAAAGATACAAGATTGAATAAAGAATATATTGTATGAATAGTAAATAGATGGAAGGAAGTACACTGAGGCAACGACAGCTGTTCTCTATGAGTGATTTTTTTTCTTCCTTATTCATTTCTCTATTTTCCAACTTTTCTACCATGAGCTGTGTTCCCTTTAAGAGCCTCAGGCTCCTCAGCCCTGTGCCCGGGAAGACACTTAAAATCTACTGCATTTTGATCCTGAGGAAGGTAGTTTATAAACTGATTCCAACATGGATGTAATCCAACAAGGGAACACAATGTCAAAAAGCTCATTCCTGGCCTGTGCTCCCCAAGCACATTTCTAGACTAAAAAGTTTAGAGTGAAGGTTCAATTGCTAAAGCAATAAAATTTTTCTGAGAAAATGCTCACATAATTATTCTTTAAATTCAGCCCGTGGTGCAGAAGAACTGATACTTTTAATTGGTTTTTTTGAATTTTCTTTTCCCTCCTTCATAGCACATTCCTTGGATTAAAGGGGGAAAACCCAGGAAGCCAAAAGTCTCTAGGGATTTATTTGAGGATCACTTACCCAGGGCTTTGCATTTCTCCCTGGGCTGCAGGGCAGGTGAGCCAAGGCAGAGGGGGTGACTCAGCAGTTTAGAGGCTGGGGGAGGCTGACTCCATGCTGAAGCCCGGTTGTTTGCATCTACTGAAAAACCAGTGTGTGCGTGTGCACTGGCAGGGCTTGGGGCATTTAGAAGCACATGTCCAGAGACCCCCCATCTCTCTGCCCGAGCCCCACGCTGAGGATCTATCTCCTCCTGCAGCCCCCAAACAACTCTTGCAGGCTCTGTCCTGGACCTGTTTCACATGGCCTGTGAGCCAGTGACCTTCATCGGGTCCTTACGGGCTGAAAATAGCTTCTGCAACTGCTGCTTTTCCAAGATGCTCAAAGGAGAATAGGGACAACAATGGATCTTGGATGAGAATGACAAATCTCTCTCAGCATCATTCTGAGGACGGGGTAGCATGGGCATCACCTGGAGACCTTCCAAACTCATCTTTCTGTTCCCTACCCACCCACTGCCTCCTGACTCTGGAGGCAGTGAGACCAGTGTACTTCACTCGTTATGAATAGCTGGAAAGGAGCAAAGGGGAGGCCAGATGATACAGGCTTGCCATTTGTGCCAGGATGCTGCAGCTTAACACTCTCCGAGCCTGTTCCCAAAGAACCTGGAGGAAGGGACTGGACAAAGGAAGAATAAACGCATGCTCCCGATTACTCTGTGGTTCTAATTGCTCTTAACACAAGGAGCCACCCAAACATCCTAGCCAGAGGTAGGGCTAATGTTTCAGGGTCTCCTGCGAGGCTGGGAGCAGGAGAGACTCGGGGATTAAAACCCAGATGAAGAACAGACCTTCCTGACTCACAGGTGCCATTGTGACAGCAAGATGGCTGTGACTTACAGGAGTGACGGAGCAGAGCGTTTACAAACCACTTCCTGACATGGGAGGAGAAGGTAATAATCAAACAGACCAGATCAGGATTGTAGGGACTGGGGTAACCTGCAACCCTGTGCCCCACCCCCAGGAGGAATTTGGGACTCAGCATAGCCAGATCTTCTAATTTTTTCAAAAAATGGCAGAAGTTCAGATGCTACCTTTATCTCTGTTAATGCTCGAAACTGATTTTACAAAGAGGAGACAGTAGCATGTGCCAAACAAAACAGGTCTGGAAACTGGATTCCTCCCACCTGCTGCCAGTTAGGAGCCTCTGAGCCCTCACCTTTAAGCCCTCAAGGACACACTTGCTACAGATAAAGTATTTCCCTGACAATCAGGCTGCAGATGGAATTCTTCCCCCTCGATTCAGGGGAAAGTGCACTGGGCTAGAGTGGATCGGATCTAGCTAGCCAGGCCTCTGTCTTCTGTCTCTCTCAGAGAAAAGGTGAGTCTTGTCGAAAGCTTCCCTCCCTGACCCCGTTCTAGCCACTGCTCTGTTTATTTGGCACTAACCGAGGAAGAAGTAGGAGAACCCTTTCCGAAACTTTTGCCGATGCAGATCGGAAGGCTCTGAACTGGATTATTCCCTCTCACTCCCATCCTGTAACACAGTACAATTTTCAAATGTACTGAAGCATGAAACTGAACTGTGTAGTTAAACCCCTGTTCCACCCTCCTGGGTTTTGGACCAACCCTGGGGCTACGCAGCTGTATTTACTCTTCCTGTGTGTCCTATGGGGAGCAAGCCGGGAGTGAGTGGGCCTACAGTAAACTCAGGGCGATGGAAAACAACAAGCATTCCTCCACACAGCGGCCAGTGCCAGCAGCACAGATTTTCTTTTTCTTTTTTAAAATATATTTTCATTGATTTCAGGGAGGAAGGATATAGAAACATCAATGATGAGAGAGAATCATTGATCAGCTGCCTCCTGCACGCCCCACACTGGGGATAGAGCCCGCAAACCCAGGTATGTGCCCTGACCTAGAATCAAACCGTGACATCCTGGTTCATAGGTCGATGATCAACCCCAGAGTCCGGCTTAGATTTTTAATTTAAAGTGTAATCTTCTGTTAACTGTGACGGCGTTCCCAGGAGTTGAGACTGAGTCAAACCTACGCGTTGGTTCTGATATTAAGGAAGATGCCTTGTTCTGAAAATTAGATACCGTGTCTTGGCAAACCCTGGCATCCTAAATCCTGAGCCTCCCTCCCTGCAGCCTTCGAGCTCTTTCTACCCAGGCTCAGACACAGTGGCCAAGTAGCTGCAGGGAGCCAGTAGGAGAGATTAAATTTGTTTTTTTGTGAAAACTGAAGAGAAGCCTCTACAGTCCACCTTGCTGAGACCTGACAAGGAGCCCCTGGGGTCAGACTAAAAGGAGCTGCCCTGAAAGAATCCTGGGCGTGCTACCTGCATCCCTGCCCACCCCCATTGTTTACATAGGGGCAGATTTTTTCCCCTCTTTATCAGCCTTTTAAGAAACCATACATAGATTCCCAGTTGACATTCATACTCTCTGGTTATGTCAACCCCAGTTCTTCTTTCCAGAGACGCCATCCTGGCTGTAGAGATAAAGATCAACAAATACCACATTCTTTCCAACCAGTCCACCATAAATTATGGCTACATGGAGCATGTCGGCCTTCTGGTTTTCTCCAGAATACAGGTATGTCCTGGCCTCACAGGTGATTGAGCTGGGTTTCCTGCTGACACAAACAGGAAAATGTGCCCCTCTATGTTGTCCGGCCCCTTCCTGGGGACAGTGTTGGGCCTTTGAAGCTTAACACTCACACTTGCTGAGCCTAAAGCCTGTGTTGTGGAGTTTTACATGTTTCTGTTTTCACCGGGCAAGCTTCAGTGTCCTTTTTGTGTTGGCTTTTAAAAAAAGAAATTATTGTTTATTTTTAAACTGTAATGCCCCTGGCCCGTGACCCTGAGAGGATTTGACAATTATTTGTGCTCTTAAAAAAAGTTTCTTAAAGCTTGGGGAAGAAGGGAGGAAAGCGAGGAACCATGAGAACGAAAGAATAACTTTGTTCAAGTCATTTATCTTCTGTCTTCTCTCTCACAAAACTAACTCCCAATTAATTGATTATTTGGACGCCGCCTGCCTGTGGGTTAATCATACCCCTCCTCATCTCTCTCTCCTCTCTTTGCTGCCAAGTTTTTGTTGTTGTTGTTATCTCTGCCACAGGGGAGGGAAGGAAAAAAAACCCCTCAAATTAGTTCTCTTTTATTGTACCAGGGAGGGTAGTGGGTCCAATTCTTATCTCATCCTTCCTGGAACAAACAACGGGCTCAGTGCTCTCCTCCCGGAGAGCACACCTTGCGGAGAGCGCGTGGGGTGCTTCTGTGAGGACACTTCCTTGAGCGAACTGCTTGCCAGAGTGAGCCAGGACTCCAAGGTCGCTGGGCTCAGTGGGCCGCACAAGTTCTTTTGAGGCCATCAAGCCATTGCCTGTATGGGGGGAAGTTCCAGAGGGAGAGGGGAAGTGAGTGCAACTCCACTGTTTGGGGCCGGGAGAAGGGAAGAGAAGCCGTTATGAGTGCCAGGCAGGCCTGGGTGGGCAGATGTGGGGGGGCAGGGCTTCCTGAACTTGACCGCATATAGGAGCTTCCCGGATCTGGGTCTGAAGGCCTGGGGTAGGAGAGATCCTGCATTTGTGACAGGTTCCCTAATAATGCTGGGGCTGCCTTGACCATGCTGGTGAACCACACTTTGTGAGGCAAAATGGTAGAGTATTTTGTACGCTAGAGACAGCAGGCGAGGCGAGGGGCTGAAGAGAGCCGCAAAGCAGTCTGCACTCCCCACGAAGGCAACAGATGGATCGTCTTACAGGAAGGCAGCCAAGAGTAGAATCAGACAACCCCCACCCCCGCACCCTCCCTCCCCTGGGGTGGATGGATCTGGGTTCAAATCCAGACTCTGTCACTAATTTACTGTGTGACTTAAGGAACTTATTTCAACCCTCTGAGCCCGTAGTTTCTTCATCTGTAAAAACAGGAGTGTTAAAACCCCCTTGGGCCACTTCACGGGCTTACTCTAAGGATTAGATGAAATAAATATGAGAAAGCTTTTTTAGATGCCAAAGCACTTTGCAAATGTGATCTATGATTATGTCCTAACATTGCAAAGTTTCACCCGTATATGAGTAATAGCCACATCTAACCACATTTCTCAGAGGACTGGGTGAGGTGCAGAGGAGCAGCTCCTGTCTGTCTTATCGCCTCTCTGCTTCTCTCTCTCTCTCTCTCTCTCTCTCTCTCTCTCTCTCTCTCTCTCTCTCTCACACACACACACACACACACACACACACACACACACACCCCCTAGTCCTTGCCCCATGTCTTTCCCATCTCTCTGGCTCAAGATCAATCATTTTTCTTGTTTAATGGACGATCATTCCTTTTTAAAAGAATGCAGAACCCGTTTGTGTTGATGGAAACTCTTTTCTATTTTGGACTATCTCACATTTCACCTACACTCAGGCAGAATTGTTGATTTTCCTGTTTGACATGGAACCAGAGGCCCTTTCTTTAGGGAACGCCGATGGGTAGGCTGCAAAGACTGTTGCAGATGCCTTCCCCTGAAAAGAGGGCTCATTTCCCCTCAAGTTTGACAGAGAGCCTGATAGCGTCCCTCCCACTAGGCTCAGCACGTTCCCTACTGTGTCTCCATGACCTTGATCATCCAGGGGAGTGAGGGCGGTGGGGGAGGGAATCCTGGCAAATGAAAATTTCTGTCTAACTCACTGTTATTTCTAGAGAATATGCAACTTCCCCCATTCTTGTAATTAAAAATCTCTCTAAGCAGCTCTCTGATTTACTACCCAAACAATGAAAGCTTTTTGAAGATTAGGATTTTGTAACATCTGAGTCATCATCCTGAATATCATCACTGATTGTACAGTGATGCTGAGATGTAGATGGCTGTAGACAGGTTGGTTTTTCACCTAAAGCCCAACTTTTTCTCCTCTATGTGTAACACATACCAGGCAAGCAGTATGACACATGCTTAACAAGCATTACCTTATTTAATCCTCAAAACACCGACCAATCACAACAAAAGAAAAAACCTTTGAGGTTGATTTGTTATTAACCCACTTTTACTCGTATACTTTATGGATAGATTAGCTTTATATAGAACTAGAGGCCCAGCACGCGAAATCGCACACAGTAGCCTGCCTCGCTCGCAGCCCCGCCCACCAGCCCACCGCTGCTCGCTCGCCATGCTCGCTACCCTGCCCGCCTTGCTGTGATTGGAGCCTGTGGGCCATGGGGGAGGGACCAAGAGGTGCTCAATGCACCTCATGGTGACCGGTCATTTGGTCGTCCTGGTCGTCACAGACACTGGCTTTATATATATATAGATTGTTAGGCTTTAAATAATTTTCTTCCAACATCTTTTAAAATCCTCACCTGAGGATATGTTCATTGATTTTAGATAGAGAGGAGGAAAGGAGGGAAGGAGAAAGAGAGAGACACATCCATGTGAGAGAGAAACATCAATCAGTTGTCTCCTACACACGCCCTGACTGGGGATCCAACCCACAACCTTTTGGTGTAAGGGATGGAGCTCCAGCCAACTGAACCACCCAGCCAGGGACCTACTTTTATTGAAGAGGAAACTGAAGCTCAAAGAAACGACATAATTTACCAAAGGCCACGCCCACAATAAATGGCCGTGGTAGGATTTGAAGGTCAGTCTGCGTGCTAAGCAAAATAATAGCCCCCTAAGGATGTCCACACTTTCAACCCAGAACCTGTGACTATTTGACATATATGACAAAAGGGCTTTGCAGATGTGCTTAAATGAAGGACCTGGAGATGGGGCGATTATGCTGGGTTATCTGGATGGGCTCAATATAAACACAAGGGTCCTTATAAGAAAAAGTGGGAGACGGGAGAATCAGAAAAGTGATGATGGAAGCACAGGTCAGCGGGTGTGGGGCCACAAGCCAAGGAAACAGACAGCCCCTTGGAGCGGGAAAGGCAAGGAAGCGGAGTCCCCCAGGACCTCCAGAAGGAACACGGCCCAGCCAGGCCACCTTGGACTTCTGACCTCCATTACTGTAAGTTATAAATGTGGGTTGACTTATGTCACTAAAGTTGTGATGATTTCTTACAGCAGAAATAGGAAACGAATACACCTACTGATGTGAGAACTAATGGGGAGGGGGGAGGGAAGAGTCTGGTTTTGTCTATGAGTCATATATATGTTGCTGTTAGACATTTCCATATAGATTTAGGGAATCATAAACATTTTTTAATGCTCAGAGCCTGAACTCTTAACGACTGAGCTGATGGCCTTTCCCCACCTGTGTTCCCCAAAGCCCCTTGTTGTTTGAAGGTTGTTTGTAGCTAGAATTCTGGTTTAATAGGGATTGCTACATAGAGGTCTACAAAGTTTATTTGTACAGTGGGGCCTTGACTACAAGTGTCCCGACTAATGAGTTTTTCGAGATACGAGCCGTCTCTCGGCCGATTTTTTGCTTTGAGTTGCGAGCTAAAATTCGGATTACCAGCCAGCTTCAGATACCCCACCACTAGTTGGCACAGCGAACATCACAGTGAACGCCACAACATCAGCCCAGCATCACGTGTCATTGTAATGGTGAAAATTGATTTGACATAAGAGTAATTTGAGTTACGAGCTCCGTCATGGAATGAATTAAACTCGTAAGTCAAGGCCCCACTGTATTGGAAATTATTGGTGAGACTACTTAGAATATCACCTTTCCAAGAGTGAATAGTGTAGATGGGTTTACAGGGGTATCCATTTGAGTGCAGGTGGTGCCAGAAAGAGAAGCTGGGACCCATGTGACTAACCATGGTCAGAAGAGGCCATTCTGACCTCGCAGAGAAAATGAATGGAGAAGCCTTTCTGAGCTTCAGTCTTGCAATCAGGTGGCCATAGCCTGTGGGGAGCAGAAGGGACTCCCGAGATGATTCAGCCCCTTCATTTTTCAGATGAGGAACGTGGTCTAAGACACACAGTGAGTCCTGGGCCAGAACCAGGACCCAGATTGGGACTCTGATCCCTGTTTCCCTGCTCCACCTGCTTCCCTCCTCTTGGCACTTGGTGTGTTTTGTGTTCACTAATTGGGCATTTCACATAAACAAGGTCATGGTTTTGGTCTGGTCACTGAAGGTGATATTTGTTGACACTCTCTCAGACCACCAAGAAATGCTGGGAGCCAGTCCATCCTTGCTGTTTCAAGGGACCTGGCATATATGGCATACTGTTCTTAATATGTTTGCTCACCTTCTTGGCACTATGTGTTTTAACCAAGGTCTCTGAGAAAGGTTGTTTCCCCAGGTAGGGATTTTCCCCTGAAGTAAGGGAGGGAATAAAACCCCTCAACTAAGTGCCAGGCGGGTAATCAATCACTTTAACTACGAACAATCATGCTTAAGCTACATAATCTTTACTCCCTGGAATGGAGATAAGAAACGCCCTAACCTTTGTAATAGAGATTGATAGGATTGGAATCAACTGGTATAAATACAGATGTAACAAGACAGAACTTAGAAGAAGACAGAACCAGGAGGCACAGAACCTACACAGAACGTTCTCTAGAGACAGAAGAACTTCGCTGGAGAGAACATGGCAAAAGATCCTGGACAGAAACTGGCCTCAGAACCTAGAGACAGAACCTAGCGAGAGAACATGGCAAAAGATCCTGGACTGAACCTGACTACAGAAATTGCCAAGAGAACCTGACTAGAACCTGGTGACTGAACCTGGCTGGAGAACCTGGACAGAACCTGGCTGGAGAACCTAGCGAGGGAACATGGCTACTGAACCTGCCTGGAGAACATAGCAAGAGAACATGGACACAGAACCTGGCTGGAGAACCTGGAGAACCTGGCTGGAGAACCTAGCAAGACAACTGGACACAGAACCTGGCTGGAGATCCTGAACCAGAACTTCGCTGGAGATCCTGATCAGAACTTGGCTAGAGATCCTGGTTAGGCTGCTGATCAACTGAACACTGTCTCCGTGTCATTCCTTCTTCGCTGACTCCGACCACACCTTTGGGGACCCCTGGACCCGCTGGGGTTGGACCCTGGCATATGGCGCCCGAACAGGGACCCCTAGGTAAGCCCCACTCTCAGGATGGATAGGACTCCACCGTAGGAAGAGGGTGGATAGTCTTTGCCGACTCCGTCCACACCTTTGAGAACCCCTGGAACAGGATTCCCCTAGGTAAGCCCTCCCCATTGAGAACCCCACACTCGGGACGGATAGGACTCCACCAGGGTACTGCAGACCCCCCCATAGAGGATAAGTAGGGTAAGAAGGTGGATAGTACAGAACTTAGATTGAGAAGATGTGCCATACTGAGTCCAAAGAAAGAAGACTCTGTATTGATCTTTAGATTAAGAAGATGTGCCATACTGAGTCTAAAGAAATAAGACTCTGTATTGATCTTTTAACACATATGCTTGCTAGCAGAGGAATTAAGGTTACTCCCAGTCAGACAGAACGTTTTATACAAGAAGTATGTCCATGCTTTTCTGAGGAAGGAAAGGTATGGGAGGAGGTAGGCCCAAGGAGCCTTATCCTTAACCCCACTGCAGCCTTTCCACCCCGGGAAAGTGCAGGATTGGCAAGCTCTCCCTGGGGTGATAGATCAGGACTCAGGTAATAGCGGAAACCGCCAATCCTACTCTTAAAATGGATACAAGAGAGCATTTCGGGTTTTTCTTTTTAATGCCTGCTTTTAAAAAATAAAAAAAGGGGGAATTTGCCGGGAGCCGGTCCATGCTTGCTGTTTCAAGGGACCTGGCATATATGGCATACTGTTCTTAATATGTTTGCTCACCTTCTTGGCACTATGTGTTTTAACCAAGGTCTCTGAGAAAGGTTGTTTCCCCAGGTAGGGATTTTCCCCTGGAGAACCGAACCAGAACTTGGCTGGAGATCCTGGCTAGAGATCCTGGCTAGGCTGCTGATCAACTGAACGCTGTCTCCGTGTCATTCCTTCTTCACCGACTCCGTCCACACCTTTGGGAACCCCTGGACCTGCTGGGGTTGGACCCCAGCAAAGAAATGTTCACACTTGGCCAAGAAAGCCTCTGCTGCTATAACAAGTTTATTCAGAGCCACAAGCTTATTCAGAACCACCCCCAAGTGCTATAACATAAATCATTCTGTTGTAGCTCATCTTTGGCATGTCAGTGGCAAACTTAATCATCTGCCTGTTGGGACATATATAAATTCACCCACATTTTGACACAAGATAAACGAAACTAGGCCAAACTAGGTCAGTCCTTTACCCAAGCCTCCAAACGTACACACAAAGGCTTGGAATGAATGAACCCAGAGACCCAGGATATCCATCTGGGCTTGTGGATTCCCAGCCCCCTACACACACACATACACACTGCGTACCTGGTGACCACAGATATACTTAATTCTTTCTAATCTGCTTTCCAAAATATGAGTTCATTTTTAATTTACTTGAGTGCTTACTATGTGCCAGGCATTGATCTAGGTACTAGGAATACATAATGAATAGATCGCAGTTCCTGGCTGGGTGGAGGAACTCCCACTCTAGTTGGGAGCCCTTGGAAATTTGACCAATGAGTGAACAGAGCCAGGGTGCTTAAGTAGTAGGCCCAAGGAGACACAGCCTGCTATTTGTTCTCTGAGCAGACTACAGCCCAGGTCTCTTCCCCTTCAAGCTTTGTGGACTAGTGGAATCTGTGGATGGGCTGCATCAGAATTTCCTAGGGTTCTTGTTTAAAATATGGAATTTTCTGGCCTTCGGAGAGGCAGGTTAGGGTATTGGGAGGAAGAGTATGGCTGGAGAATCTGAACGTTTAATGAGCTCCTCTGGTAACTGATATACACTGTAAACCTCTGAGTAGATCCAGTTGTCAATGGGTCTCCACCCATTTGTATGTAAAAATTAGCTGAAGCATTAAAAAAAACCACATCATTTCCTGGGCCTGATCCCAGAGATATATGCATTCAATTAATCTGGGTGGTGCCCAGGCAATTATGTAATTTTGGGAAGTTGCCCACATGATTCTAATGTGCAGAGTTGGAAACCCACAATCCTGTGAACAGTGGTAATACTAGATCCCAAAGTCAGAGTAACCGCCCCCAAGTAAATCAACCTATTTTTCTGGCTGTACCCTAGCTTGCAGGCTCCCAGGAGGAAGTAGAGAGCGTAGGGGAGAACGGAGAAGAAACGAGGAGCAAGGTTGGGTCCCCTGATAACCCAGGGCTTTGGATCAGCAACCTCATCCACAAATCAGTGAGAAAGAAACTGCCCAAACCCTGGCATCCTCCCCAAATGACTTATACCAAAGACTCCTTGGGGCCCCTCAGGAGACGCCTCACCGTGCAGGTATCAGGCAAAGCCTCGGGAGTGGCTCCATGTTATGACAGAGCTGACAACCCTGACCTATGACCTATTTAAAACCACAGACCTTTAACTTAAGCCACAGTAAATTTCCACCACTCACCCCACCCAGCTCGAAGTCTGTTCTAGATATGGCCACATCCTGGCCTGAGAACAGAGCATGCTGTCCATCTGGACCCTGCTGATGCCAGCTCCATCCCAGAGCCCCCACCGTAACCTGCTTTATCAGCCCAGCCAGAGGCAGCAGCACATCATCCCTTGTTATTCGTAGCCTTGCAGGAGATACCTTGGAGATCTGCCCATTTCACAATTCATTCATTCATTCATTCATTCATTCATTCATTCATTCCCTCTCCCATTCATTCACCAAGCATTTCTTGGGCACTTAGCACTAGACTATACACTATGATGTGTAGTAGAGGGTTACAAAGTTAGAAGCTATAGTCCCCATGGAGATATCTAAGCCCCTGCTACTGATGTTTTGGGTGCCCAGGAAAAGTCAAGACCCAAAGAAATGTCCCTGCCCTGACAGAACGCACAGACCAGAGCAGAAAAAGACGAGTGAGTGAAGGACCTTGCCCTCGGATGGCAAATGGGGCTCGCCAGGGGAACAATGAGGGGGCCCACATCTAATCAGGGCTGGGAGGGTGACCATGGGGTTATCAGGGAGGGCTATCTAGTGGTTTGAAGGACTCTGAGTCAGTGTCTGGAACCCAGGAAAGGGGAAGTAAAAATGGCAAGGGATGACGCCATGTTTGTGCACTAATGTGATTATGTCATGTGTTCAAATGCTGAGAAGTGCCAATGAGAGGAACAGATAGAACACGGTAGGAGCTCCCAGGAGGGTAAGGCCACCTGGAACTGGCCCTAAGGATGAAAAGGACTCAGGCATGTAGAGAAGGACCAGACAAGGTATTTCAGGGCTCCAGGAGCACCTGAAAGAGGACTCACTCCACCGCTCCCCATCCTCTGTGCTTGCCCCACGGGGTGCCACTCTTTCTTCTAATCTACTGGGGCTTCCCACTGCCTGAGCACATGCTTATAGCCTACAGCTGCCTTCGATTGACCACCCTCCGGTCGTGAGCTCAAGATTCTGAGTTGAAAGCAAAGTTCCCTAAAGAGAAACTCAAAAGTTTAAAAAGGGTAAAATTGTGGGACAATAGGAATACTGGGGAGCTGTTCAAATCATGTCATGCAAAGTGACCCTCTTCACCCTCACTGTGGCCTTGAGATCAGAGAAATCATGGTACAGGCTTTCCCAGCTCAACATCAAGTGGACACACACAGTAGAATTGGGAAGGGAAGAGGAGGGGGGAGGAGGGGGAAGAGGGGAAGGGAGGGGAGGGGAGGGGGAGGGGCAGGGGGCATGAGAAGGGGAGGGGGAATGGGAAGAGAAGGGAAGGAGAGGGAAGGGACATAGCAAACCTACATTCACTTCACTGTGTGAGACTGGGCTGGCTTCAAGCTGTGGTTTCCTCTACACACCGAGGCTGGGAGTACACCATGTCCCTACTGTGTGCCAGACTCGGCCCTAGACCCTCTCACAGACATGAAATCATTTCACATTTCCAATAACATAACCCTGAGAGGTGGACATTCCACCGAATGGGTGAGGAGCATGAGGCCCAGAGAAGCTTAGTGACCAATTTCTACGGCATGTCTGGCCAGAGGCAGATCTGAGGTTGAATCTAAGCCTCTGCCTCCAACTTGTGTCTTCTCTCTTCCTTTGCTTCTTTTTCATTTTGCTTCCTCTTTTCTTTTCCTTTTTCATTATTCAGAAGGAAATCCTCTGGAAACAGTATCTTCTCTGTTCTGAACAGGCCTTCGTGGACCTGGGTCATCTGGCAAAGATGCCGGTTTGTTTTTGTGAATTCTGGGAGCTCCTGCTACCCTCTTGGGAGTGCCTTGCTCTTTTCATCTTTCAAGCATTTCCCACCCCTCATACCATTTAAAACTCCCAAGGGTTGTATGGGAATAGTTAGGGGAAGTTATGATCTCCATTTTACAGATAAGCAAAAACATGCTCAGAGGAATTTAGTGACTTATCTCAAAGTCATGCACCCTTGACCTTGAGAGAAAATAAGAAAGGACTGTTTGACTCCCAGTTTCTTTCCCCTGGCTTAGGAATGGCAAACGGGATATAGAACTTTCACTGAGAGAAGGATTATGAAGCTGAGTTCAGGCTCAATGGAAGAGACCTGCAGTCGATTAGCAATGTCTGCCATGGGTAGGGAAAGAGTTAAAGGGAGACACTATCGTGACTTGTAATAACTATTTCAAAGCCTTATGTTGTGTCTTACCTTAATGAAGAACTTTGTTAATTCCATTAGCCTGGCACATAGTCGATGCTCAGTACAGAGAGCTACAATCATCTATGGAGTGACTACTATTCCTCAGGCCCTGGGCCAGGTGACAGAGCCACATTTACAGCCATTCAACTTGATCACAGATATACATCCAGATTCAGCTAAATTTAAACTTGGTGAGCTGTTTACACTCCCAATTCTTCTAACCAAATCGGTGGTGTTTTCCCCAACACCCACAGACACTGTAGCTCTCTGGACGCCATCTGGGTGCCCAAAAATTCCATTCCATTCTGACACTAACTACCCAGAGTTAGCGGAGACCCCAAAGGTTAAGGGCTCAGTCCTATAACACTGCCTCCACATAAGACACCAGCCGCAAGTCCCAGGTTGCCACTGGCACTTCTGACGGACTGGCTATAGTTTGGGGTCCCATGACCCCCTCCTCTGGTTTGATCATTTACCAGAATAGCTCACAGAAGTCAGAAAAACACTTAACTCACATTTACTAGTTTTTAAAATAAAGGATATGTAGACGAAAGGGGCCACATGCTGACCTGACAAGCTCAGGAGAGGCCTGCATGGCAGTTTTGCAGACTCGGAGACCTATAGTAACCACAAAGGATGGTCTGAAATTAAACCTTAACTAAAAGCAGTTATGGTGGGCAGCTATGTCTTAAGCCGATATCTTCACTGATAAGGTCAACCTTTACTGTAACTGAGCCTATCTGTCTTTTTGCATCTATGATAACATGTCCTTGAAATGTCTGGGTAACTTGTGACTTCCCGGTATCTGGAGCCCCTGGGGCACAGCCAGGTGTGCTGGGCCCAGGACAGACGCCGCAGATTCTTTCACTTGTCATGTTAATTGTTCCTGCACCCACCTAAGTATGTGTCCATCATTTTACTTTTTATCCTATCACAGAGGTCTCCCCCCCACCCCCCCACCCCACCCCCACCCCGCTTCGCTTAATCCCACCTCCTTAAATCTGTCACCAATGAATTTCATGTATAAATACGGATGTAACCCTGCCATTCTCCGGGGAGCACTATCTCAATTCGTTGAGGTTCTGCTTCCGGCATATGTCGACAGTTTGGCTCAAATAAACTCACAAAAATTCTTTACAGGTTTCAATGTTTTTTTTACGTTAACAGATACAACTCCAGAATAGCCAAGCAGAAGAGATGCCTAGGGTAAGGTGTGTGTGTTGGGGGGAGGGCGGGGTGCGGGACGGGGTGGGGGCGGGAAGAGCCAGGGGCCTGCATGGAGCTGCCAGGCCCTCCTAGGAGTGCTGTCTTCTCTGGGCGTGTCACTCTCCCAGCACCAACCCCAAGGCCCTTGAAACCCAGCATTTATCGTTTTTTTATGGAGGTGTGTTAAGAGGCAAGATGGATTAAGTTACCACCCACTGCTGATGATCTCATCTCCAGACCCTCCCCGCTCCCTGGTGGTTGGGGGTGGGGTAGTGAAAGTTCCACTTCCTAGCCAAGCCTTGGTCGTTCTGGAGATGACACCCATGCTGTGCCTTCTAGGGGCCCTCGGCCCCCGCAGGCATCTCATTAGCATATAAAAGACTCTCACCCCTCTGGTGACCCCAAGGGTTTTAGGAGCTGTGTGCCATGAACCAGGGGAAAAGACCAAAGGTCTCTTTGTCACACAGGGCCTTAGATATAGCTTAGAAAAACACGACTCTTCTATACAGATTCCAAAGTCAGGATGAAAAGAACCCTAATAAAGCTTCCCCAGGCACCTAACGGGCTTAGACGAAGTGTGTACAGACAGCACTTAGATACGGCCAGCATTCCGGGTGTGGACGTTACCGCCAGGGAGCAAGGGTGCTGGAGCTGTGTTCTGTTCATGTCATGTCTCCAATGTCTGGGCTACCTTGGGCGTCCGAGAGAATGCATGAAGCTGAGAGCCATTTGCTGACCATTTAACCAGTGACACGTCACATCTCCTCCCTCTAGTGGCCGTGAAAGTTGCCAGGACAATTCCTACTCTCTGCCTGCATTTTCTCTTAAATGTTTTTTCCCCCCAATACATTTTTATTGATTTCAGAGAGGAAGGGAGAGAGAGATAGAAACATCAATGGGGAGAAAGAATCATTGATCAGCTGCCTCCTGCACACTGGGATGGAACCCACAACCCGGGCATGACTGGGAATTGAACCCACAACCCGGGCATGACTGGGAATTGAACCATGCGTGACTTCCTGGTTTATAGGTCAATGCTCAACCACGGAGCCACGCTGGCTGGGCTCTTAAATGCTCTTCATATGAACACTCTGGACCTCTCAGATCACTGGCGATCACTTCCTGTGTGTATGTGGACATGTGCAAATGCGGTGGCGAATACCAAGGACCAAGTCAGGGTGACCTTCCAGCACTGGGACCCCTGAGTTGCCTAGGGGACAACAGGCTCTGCCCTGGGGGAGGGGGAGAAAGTGCGGGGTCTACGTCTGTTTCGGGTGTGGGCAAGCGAGGAGCATCCTGCCTGAGAGACAGATTCCAAAGCGTGAGTCTCGCTTGGCGAGAGCAACAGGAAGAGGAACATCCCAACTCTGTTCATGGGAAGTCTGGGCGGCGGGAGCCTGTTCTTCATCCCAATACCACCTGCTTCTCAGCCTCTGCTCGTGACCCTGGGACGACCTGCTCAGGGGGGAGAAGAGAGAGCGTGGGGCCTGGCGTTCAGGCCCAGACGCGGGAAGCCAGAGACGTCACCTGCTCTAGTCTTCAGTTTCTCAATTTAATTCCTTGTCAAGGGCCCAATTCCCTGAGCACTGGAGACAGATCTCACTCCAGTGGCTCGACTGGCCAATGCTCGTTGTCTCTGCCAATCCCTGCTGAGATGTCTGGGTTCTGACTTCCTGGCACCTTCAGCTGGGGATGTTTCTGCCCCCAGGCTGCCAGCTGGGCACCCGGGAGTCATTCCTCTTTCTCGTGCCCCTAGGACACCCTCGAAGGCCTGCCAGCCTGAGCCCCCTGGGCTGGTCCCCCCACGGAGGTCTGGCCAGGGGAGCAGAGCGCAGGGCCCCACCAACTTTATCCTTCGCTTCTGTTGTTTGCATTTTAAGTCAGGGAATCTCTTGCAGTCCAGGGGATGGTGAGGGGCTTGGTAAGAAGCTGTGATCTCCGTTTGGTCTTTCTGCATTCCTGAGAGACAGTAAACACAGGATAGCCTGTGTGTGTGTGTGTGTGTGTGTGTGTGTGTGTGTGTGTGTGGTGAAATCCAAGGAAAAATTAACTATCAGGGCGGGGAAAAAATCAGTTAATAACTCAAAGTACTATCCCCAGATGTCCTCATAGGCTGTGCTGGGTTTGAGTAAAATGGGACATCTAGGGAGGGTGTATGACTGAGTCTTTACAATTGCACTTCCTGATTTTTTACTTTTTTTAAAATTTTTTTATTGAGGCACATAGGAGGAGGAAGCAGGAGCCATGTGAGCCAGTCTTGATTAAAGACCTACTAAAAGCAGGTTCATTTCCTTCTAAAGGGGTGGACAGTTAACTGGAAACTCAGACCCAAAGTCCAAGGATTTCAGTATGTCCAACAGCGGAACCCAGTTTATTTTGTTTGCCCAGGCAACCCTGGGGAGATGGCTCCTCGCCCCCCTCTTTTTTTAAAAAAAAAAAATATTTTTATTGATTTCAGAGAAGAAGGGAGAGGGATAGAGAGATAGAAACATCAATGATGAGAGAGAATCATTGATGGGCTGCCTCCTGCATGCCCCCTACTGGGGATCAAGCCTGCAACCCAGGTATGTGCCCTTGATCAGAATCGAACCTGGGACCCTTCAGTCTGCAGGCCGATGTTCTATCCAGTGAGCCAAACCGGCTAGGGCGCCCCCTTCTCTTTTTAAGGGGCCAATTAGATGAAGTTACCCAAAGTGGCCAGATGTTCAGGGGTTGCCTACCTAGACCCAAGCCAATAACCAATCCTTTAAAAACATAGACCTAGAAGACAACCACACCTTTCATTTCACATATAGCATTGGTGCCTAAAATGAAACTCCTACCTTAAAATCAAGGGTCATCGGCCAGCATCATCATCTTTAAGGCCAACGGCTGTCACTCTTTCAGGGTACAGGCCAATCACCAAAGCAAGATCTCATCACAGAGGGGTATTTACTTGGGACCCTGGGACGGATCTCAGGCTCCATAAAGGGACTTGCCCCAGGGACCCGAACCAAAACAGTGTGTAACAACCCAGTGAAATACAATAGGAAAGCCGGAATCCATGTTTCCCTTAAATGTGGCAGGTTGATGGAGCAAGAGTTTGTGTACAAGAGGAAGAGACTCAAACAAGAGGAAGAGGTTGAAACATTGTTTCTGGTAGTACAGCGATTCAGCGAAAAATGCTTTTGAGAGAATTTCTGCTTTGAGTTTGGAAACAGCTCCTGGAGCAATGGCAATTCTCACTCCCTTAGTTACGGTTCAGTGCTCACGGGAGGACCAGGACCCTGCTTCCGTAGGCTCAGGCCGGGTGAAAGGCCCCCTGAGACACACAGTGGTAGTCATGCCGCGCTTCTGCGTCGCATTTGCACTTTATTGCAGCTGCAGCAGAGTGTAAAGGCTGGAGCCTCTGCAAATGTTGCCACCCGACGACTTAAAGATACACGGTGTTTCAACAATAAAGATTAAAAGGCGGGGGTGGGGGGTGGGGGGTGGGGGTGGGGAGTACACTGTGTTATAATCAGAGTCAGCAAATTCCAAGAATTGCTTTTCCATCTCCACCACATTTAAAATTTTTATTTTTTGATTACAGTTTGCATTCAACACTACTCTGTATTAGTCTCAGGTGTGCAGCGCGGGGAGGGGCAGGCAGATCGGTTCCCGAGTGCTCCCGTCTGCACCGTACATGGTTATTACACTGTCCCTGACTGTGTCTCCTACATCCCTCTGCCTGTTTTGTAACTACCAGCTAGCACTGCGTAATCCCATCTCATTTCACCCCGCCTCCTCCCTCACCACCAAGGATGACCAAATCAATTTTCCATTTTTACTCCTTGCAAGTTCCCTTCAAGACTGCGGTTGTTTTTCCTGGGGTGAGAAAGTGAAAGCGATAAGAACCGTGGTGATAATGAACCCGGCAGGGATAATGAACCCAGCAGGGATAATGCGAGGTTGAGGGTGTGCTGAGCTGTGCCAAGGGCAGCGTGCCCAGATGACCTTCTCCATGACCTTCTCCGGGCTGATACAGGTCCCCCTCCCAAGTCTCCTTGTTGACACATTGTGTAAGGCCCCGGAGAAAATCAAGGGCATACCTGCCCTTTGAAAGTCAAGCAGAGATGTTCGGAAGCTTCAAAAAATAATTTCAAGCACAATTTCCTTATCTCAGAAGCCAGACCTATTCATTATCAAAATTTAGCAAATTATTTATAGCTTTCCAGACATATATGTGCGCTCTCTCTCTCTCTCTCTCTCTCTCTCTCTCTCTCTCTCTCTCTTTACAGAAATGGGATCATTCTATAACTTGTACCTTTCACCTAACAATGCAGTATGGGCACTTTTTTTGTATCAACAAATATTTACCTACATCATTTTTTGTGACTGAGTAATAGTCTAGTAATGTAGATCTATTATACTTCACCTGAAATCTTTTATCAAGTAATTCGAACATTCCAATTTTTCACTTTTACAAAGAACAGCCTTGCAAAATGCATTTCTGTTGTCTACACCCATTAAAAAAATTTATGCTAGGCCTGGCCAGGGGGCTCAGTTGTTTGGAGCATCATCCCATACACCAACAGGTTGCAGGTTCGATTCCCAGTCAGGGCACATACCTAGGTTATGGATTGGATCCCCAGTCTGGGTGCGTATGGGAGGCAACCGATCGATGTCTCTCTCTCATATCGATGTTTCTTCCTCTCTCTCTCCCTTCCACTCTCTCTAAAATCAATAAAAACTATATCCTCTGGGTGAGGATTAAAAAAATGAAAAGACAATTTATGATAGATATTACCTAGTTGACTTCCAGAATATATACTTCTAGTACCGTACATTTTTACTAGTAGTAAAGTATCATGTCTCCTCATAAATTTGTCCTCTGAGGCCATTTCAAAAGGGAGCAGAACCTCTGAGAGTTGTTCCATTCATCTAGCCTCTGCTGACACTCAGTATCACTCAGGCAGGAAAGGGGCTAACTGGGGACACTGTAGAGCAGACACATCTTCACTAAGAGACAAAACATCCTCCCACCTCAGGTTCCACGGCCCCCTTCCTCGCCTACTGTCAAAAACACACACCTGAGAGCTGCTTTATAGATGAGACTGACAGTTCTGCTGAGCCACCTGCCCAGGCATATTCAACCTAACAACCTTAAGCTGTTGGTGGGAAGAAGCTATTCTTTCCAGACTCAAGAATCTTAGCCCCCTTTTTACCAGGAGGCGATCTGACCTGCTAGGAGAGGATGGTGTTGGACGGAAGGCGGTGTTTCCGTATTAACCCCTGTTCCCTCAGAGCCTCCATTCTGAGCATCTGCCTAATGTGTGTGTGGATGCCGAGGTCCAGTGCAATAACATGCTATTAAAATGAATAAGCTGCCTAACTGGTTTGGCTCAGCGTCGGCCTGGGGACTGAAGGGTCCCAGGTTCGATTCCAGTCAAGGTCATGTACCTTGGTTGCGGGCACATCCCCGGGGGGGGGGGGGGGGGAGGAGGGGTGCAGGAGGCAGCTGATCGATGTTTCTCTCTCATTGATGTTTCTAACTCTCTATTCCTCTCCCTTCCTCTCTGTAAAAAATCAATAAAATATATTTTTAAAAAATAAAATAAAATGAATAAGCTGAAAGATGTCACGCTGCTTCATATATAACATGGGCTCAAATCTTCGACTTAACATCTCTCCTGGGAGTTGTTTCAAGGGAAAACATTACTGTGGGGAAAATAATCTATATTCATGAAGATGTTTATGGGAACACACTGGCCAACCACTTGGAAATGGGATAGTGCATTATGGTACAACTGCTGGATTAAAAGTTAGGCAATCACTGTGATTACACACACACGAATATGATTCAGCCATAAAAAGGAGGAAATCTGCCTTTAAAGACAACATAGATAGACCCGGAGGACAGCATGCCGCATGCGATAAGTCAGAGAAAAACAAATGCTGCACCGTCTCACTTACGAGGGGACTCTAAAAAAGTCAAACTCGTAGAAATAGAGAGTAGAATGGGGGTTGCCAAGGGCCAGAGGGTGGGAGAAATGGGGAGATGTTGGTCAAAGGGTACAAATTTCCACTTATAAGATAAATGAGATGTGGGGATCTAATGCACAGTGAGGTGACTATAACCATCAATACTACATTAAATACCCTGAAAAATTTTAAGAGAGTAGGTCTTAAACCTTATCACCACATGCACACATACAAATCATAATTATGCAAAGGGGTAGAAATGTTAACTAACTTAATTGTCCTAATCATTTTACAATAATATATACATATATATTACCATTACACTATAACTTACATATATGTCAATAAAATTTCAATGAAGCTGGGGGAAAGTTATGCAACTATTAAAAATGACCATCACGGACTATTCCTTTATATAAAACTAAATGAAAAAATATATATATATAATGGCTAATATATATATATATATATATATATATATATATATATATATATATAGTATGATGGCCAATTATCCTTTAAAGTATATATACAAATGGAAGAGCCTAGAAAGTAATAAAACAAAGATAGCAGGGGTTATATTTGGGTTCTGGAGTTAGTATTGAATTTTCTTCCTTATTCTTTTTGCATCTTTCAAGTTTTTGCCAATAAGAATTGCTTTTAGAATAATGTTTCTTTTTTAAAAAATATAAACATTTAAATTACTATGTGACTGTGTACGTGGTAGAATAGAAATAAAAGCAGCTTTCAAAAACTTAGTCATGCCATTCTACATACGTGTATTCATTACATATGGGAAAGGCTCAAAGGGAGCTCATGGAAAGGAAAGCCCTTTAGTTGGGGTCTGATTTGGGTGAACATTTTTTTACATCCGCTTGTAGTTGTGTTGGGACTGTTACCAGAAAGGGAACCCGGCCTGGAGTGGGTCTGCCTAGCCCTAGGGCCAGCCACTAGTGTGTGGGCTCCTGGCTTTCTGCGGGGAAAGTGTCACAACACGGCCCCAGGTGCATTTTAGAGGACGTTTATTAAAGCTGGGGCCGTGAAAAGGGAAGGGCTGGGGAAAGGAGCCCAGATGGGTCGGCTTTGGCTCGCTAAGAAGTCAGAGAAAAGGGGGCCTTGAGGACAGATTCAGGGGGTCTGTCTGGGACGAACTGCTGCTGCCCATTGCTGCCCTGATTACGAGCCTCATGGGGTTCCTTAGAATTTGGGAGCAGCGTGGCTGTTGGGGAAGGGGGTGGGGCGGCATGCTCCTGGAAGGAGAGCAGGCATGGGCTCTTTGTCTCGAGGCTTTTCTCTCTCTCTTGCAGGCGGGAATCTTAGGGGAGGCCAGGGAGGGGTTTCGGCAGAATACTCAGCAGTGTTCTAGGTGTGCTCCTCCGGGGCCATGGTCTCCACTGATTGGTCAGTGTCAGGGGCTCGTTAGTCATTGCAGCTGGGCCTGCTGTCACCACATGGTTTTGCTGCTTTTCTGAGTCTGGAGCTGAAATACAGCGGAGGCCTAGACGTTATCTCCAGGGAGGCCTCCAGGAGTCTTTCCCGGCTGTAAATCGCTCTGCCAGTTTGTTCAGCTGTGGGTCTCAGTTTCCCTGTTCCACTTGTCCTGGCTTACTGGCCTGTCTCAGGAGTGTGCTATTTGTAGAACGGTTCCCAGGCGCCTTTGCGATTTCTAGGTTGAATAGAACATACCAGGTTGGATGAAATTGGCTCTGCTCTGGGGTTTCACAGAGCTAGCTGCTCCTCCACACGTCCTGGAAACTGTGCCAGATGCTATTAATAACGAAGAAAATGAAATAATAGCCCAGAATCGGTGGATAATTTGATGCTTTTGAAATCATCTGCACATATATTACCTCACCTCTCTCTCCACCACTTCAAAAGACTAATTTGGGAATGGTTGAACTTTTCATTTCGCAGAACTGGAGACATGGAAACATTAAGGCAAACTGCAATCAAATTTGAAAAGAAGGTACTGAAACCCACAATACTTGCTTTGAGTTAATAATGTTATTAAAGGCTCTTTTTCACAAGTTAGACGGTGATGAGAAAATCGGGGGAGATGAGATGACCAGTGTGGGTAGAGAGAGCACGGTGCATGAACTTGCACAGTGTTTCCTGTTCCTTTTCTAGCTGTGGGCCTGCAGGTGAAGTTGCACATGCTCCCTAAGCCTCATTGTCCTCATCTGTAAAATGGGACTAGTAATAAGGATGGGTTGTTTTAGGAAACCAAATGAGTTAATATGCATGAGAGGGCAGGGAGAGATCTGGGCCTCAGGAAACAGGCGCCAGGATGTCCAGGGATATCAGCACCTCCCTTATCAGGTACCTGCTCCTGGACCAACCCACCAAGCCAGGAGGGAAGGTTCTATAAGAACATGAAAATTCCCACATGTGCCTCGTGGAGTTGGGGTGGGGGTGGGGGGTGGATCTCAGAAGAAGGACATGCTATTCCACGGAGAAAGAGAAGGGTAATGGCCTTCGGGGTCTCTTTTTCCAAGAGGTTGAGGTGGCACCGTGGACCTGGGCCAGGCCCTAGAAGTCTGGGAGTTGGGCGTGGGGGTGGAGGGGACTAAGTCCATTTTTGCTCAAGGCCTCAGGGAGAAGCGTCTCTGTTCTTTTGTGTTGTCTTTCCCTGCTTCTTCCTGTTCTCAGGTGGTGAGTCCTCTAGGACCAAGATTAGGGCATGGGCCTTGAGGACAGCGGTGAAGGCCATCAGTAGAGGTGCTAAGCCTTAGATCAAACATAAAATTAGTGCTCAGGGCTCCCATAAGTTCCAGCCCTGGAGGATCCACACGGGGCTTTGAGATCTAAAACGAGTCAACAGTAAGTGTCCCCTGTGTGTATCTTCCTCCGGCACCTACAGTAGCAGAAAGCTGAGGATGTGGGGATTAGGAGCCTGGGCCAAATATCTGTTCATCACTTCATGACTAACAAAAAGGGAAGCAGATCTCTAGGGTTTTTGAGACACTGTCAGATTGCTGTCCTGAAAATTGCACCCATTTACACCCTGTCTGGTAGCAAGGGAAAGAGTCCAGGCCAGGGGTCTCTTGCAAATCCTGGACCCATCTCAATCAGCTACAAATCCCACCCCGGTGTTCTGCGCAAGATAGAGTTTTCCTTAGAACCCATCCATCAAATATGACCATCACAATTATACATGGCACCTAACAAAATATTGTATTGGTTTCTTCAATGCAAAGTTCTTATACCATTTTTCCAGTTTTTAAAAATAAGAAATTGTGAAGGGACTAGAGTATTTTCATATGGTGTAGCATTCAGAAGGGTTTCTTTGGGAGACCTTGTTCTGTGTGCTTTTTTCTCACACAGAAGTCTTCTATGAGCACAGGCATTAGCATTTGGGTTGTAGTTTTTCTGCTTCTTCGGGGGTTGAGATCCATTGTTTGAAGACTGAACAAATGTGAATGACACCTCCTTGCCAAGTGCTGCCTGCCATGACTTCCCTAAGCAAAAATGATATGGTTGGCAGTGGGCTACTGCTCACGCCAGTAAGCATAGGTGTATTAGCTGGGACATCCAGCCCTGTTTGCAGTTTCATGATTGAATGAGGGCGTGATGGAGCTGGAAGACCTGGAGACCATCTATTCTGACCATTTCCACCAGAATCTATGCACCTTACAAATGAGGGAACTGAGATTGTGGGAATGGAAGTGGCTTGCCCATGGTTACAAATGCAGAATAATCAGTCAAGAATAAGGTCTGGGTCTCCTCCTTCCTCCCTAACCAGAGTGGCTCAGTTGGTTGGAGCATCATCCCTTACACCGAAAGGTAGCAGTTTCAGTTCATAGTCCCGGCACGTGCCCAGGTGGCAGGTTCAATCCCCAATCAGGGTGGGTACAGGAGGCAACCAATGTTTCTCTCTCACACTGATGTTTCTCTTGCTCTCTCTCACTTTCTCTCGCTCTAAAAAATCAATTAAGAAACATTTAAAAAGTTGAATATGCATTTAAAAAGGAATTTACGTTTTGTGTTGCTTATGTACAAGGATTTTAACACACACCAAGAATGGTCAGGGTTCTGAATCCAAGACGGCAGTGGAGTAGGTGGAAGTAACACTCACCTCCTCCCAGGTCAAAACTGGAACTAGAGAACAATCAACCTGAATAACCAAATGAAGACTGCCTGAACAGAAGTGGTATAACCAAGGATCACGAAGAAGCCACTTCAAGGCTGGTAGGAAGGGCGTAGATATGATAAGAGCTGGCCCTGCACCCATGGGTGGTGGCTGAGAATTTGAAGGAGTATCTCAGCTTCAAACTTCCTCCCTGGGGAGCATGGGCTCCCCAACCTAGAGCCCCAGAGCCAAAAAGAGAAGCCCACATAACTCTGGCTGTGAAAATCAGCAGGGATTCTGTCTTCCAGGGAGAGATAAGAGTCTGCTAGAAAACCAGGCACTCTCTTAAAAGACTAGCACACAACATCTCATTCATGGCCACTCACCCTGGCTCCAACCGAGAGGGGATGGATGGAGCTGACTGGAGTCATGCGAGGAAGGACTGAGTGGTGTGTTTCCAGGGAAAAAACTGAAGGGACAGCAATCAGGGTCCCTGTGCCGAGTTCGTCTCCCACACCACCACAGACATTATCTTTCCTGGGTGGAGCACTCCGCTCCACGTGGCATCAGCCTGGAGGAAGGGCCCCACCCTCCTGACTCCCTGTCAACCCACCCTGCTGAGCTCACGCCTTGCAAAGGAGTTAGCTGCCTGGGCCCGTGGTGAAGACTTTCTTGGAGGCCTCTTGAGGGAGAACTCAGAAGGTGTCAGAGGCTGAGTTCTGTGGCTCTGGGGCAGAGCCATTTCCAACCCCTAGCTCACCTGGCTCACCAGTGCTGCCACCCAACAGGAGAGCCACTAGCTCCACCCTCCCAACTCCTGGAGGCACCCCTTGTCAAGCTTGAGCCCTGCATAGAAGTCAGCTATTTATGGCCAAATTGAGCCCTCTAGGCAGCCTCTCTTGGAAGGCTCTTAAGGAGGGAGAGAGCCTGGCCAATATTGCTCAGTGGTTGAGCATTGATCTATGAACCAGAGGTCATGGTTTGATTCCTGATCAGGGCACATGCCCGGGTTGCGGGCTCAATCTCCAGTGTGGGGCATGCTGGAGGCAGCCGATCAATGGTTCTCTCTCATCATTGATGTTTCTATCTCTATCTCTCTCTCCCTTCCTCTCTGAAATCAATAAAAATATATTAAAAAAAAAAAAAAAAAAGGAGGGAGAGAATGAGTCGTTCAGCTCTAGGGTGAGGGCCATTTTCCCCCTGCACAATGACTGGTACTTGTGCAGAGCCCTCCCCTCACATGGCCAAATCTTGAACTGTTTGGGCCTGGTAAACTCTGCTGGCCTCACCCTGAAGACTGAGAAACCCCACCCCACCACAAAGGTCTGCAGGTACCCAGCAGGTAGCAGCCGGCCTTGGTGCACCCTGAGACATTTGCTGAGTGGCCTCAGTTCAGGCACTGGCGTGAAGTTTGAGTCTGTACCAATATGGTGAGCACCACTCAGCCCAAACTAGTGATTCACCGAGAACCTACTTCACGCAACTCACATGCTGCCAGAGGCTCTTTCAGTGACTGAGCCTAACAGGAAGCCAGCAAGCGGAGGGCATTCTTGGGGTATCCTGGGCCTTTTCCTGACCTGGCCTGAGGCTTGGCGCTGGTAGAAGCCAGCGTTGGCACTTGGCCAATCCCATGCTCACCCAGCACAGTCTCTCCAATCACCTTCTAGGTCAGCGGTTCTCAACCTGTGCATTGCTTTGTAGCTACAAGTAGGTAGCCAAGGGCTGTTCACAGGCAGCGCCTGACATGGACCTGCACCTGAGTTCCTCCCCAGGGGACACACAATCAACATATTTTGGGGTGAGATTCACACCACATCAGAGCACAACCCAATTAGCTCCACAAGCAGCACACCCCAAAAGAGATCTCAACAGGCACCAGACACTGCTGGGGCAAATCCTGTTTCATGGGGTCAGCCCCACACAGTAGCTTATACACCAGTGATGGCAAAACTTTTGAGCTCAGCGTGTCAGCATTTTGAAAAACCCTAACTTAACTCTGGTGCCGTGTCACATATAGAAATTTTTTGATATTTGCAACCATAGTAAAACAAAGACTTATATTTTTGATATTTATTTTATATATTTAAATGCCATTTAACAAAGAAAAATCAACCAAAAAATGAGTGTCATAAGTTGGCCATCACTGTTACACACTGTGGTCAAAGTTGATCCTCATAGTCAGCCAGCCTGCCAAGGATTAACCCCACCTACACATGGGCAAATAGAAACCAAGATTCAACTATAACAGGAGGGTTCACATGACCCACACAAGAAACATTCCTGGATCACCTAGAACAGTGGTTCTCAACCTTCCTAATGCCACGATCCTTTAATACAGTTCCTCATGTTGTGGTGACCCCCAACCATAAAATTATTTTCGTTGCTACTTCATAACTGTAATGTTGCTACTGTTATGAATCGTAATGTAAATATCTGATATGCAGGATGTATTTTCATTGTTACAAATTGAACATAATTAAAGCATAGTGATTAATCACAAAAACAATATGTAATTATATATGTGTTTTTCCGATGGTCTTAGGCAACCCCTATGAAAGGGTCATTCGACCCCCAAAGGGGTCGCAACCCACAGGTTGAGAACTACTGACCCAGAAGATGATTAGAGAGACTGTGCCAGTCCCATAAGACACCTTCTACAAAAGGCCACCATAGAAAGACTGGGGGGGGGGGGTACAAAGCAGACATACTTAATCCACAGAAACAATTAGAGAAGCAGCCAAAATGGAGAGACAAAGAAGCATGCCCCAAATAAAGGAACAGGAGAAATCTCTAACTAAATGAAATGAAGGTAAGCAACCTATCAGATAGAGTTCAAAACAATGATTATAAGGTACTCAAGGAACTTAGGGGAAGAATGGATGTACTCAGTTAAGACCTTAAACAAAGAGATAGTAAACATAAAAAAAGGGCATAGAAACCATTAAAAAAATCAGTCAGAAAAGAAGAATATATCTGAAATAAAGAATACACAAGAAGGAATACACCTCAGGTTAGATGAAGCACAGGATCAAATCAGAGATTTGGGAGACAAGGTAGCAGAAAACACCCAATCAGAGCAACAAAGAGAGAATTTTAATAAAATAAAAGAATTTTTAATAAAAAGAAAGAATTTTTAAAAATGAAGATAGTTTAAGGGACTTCTGGGACATCAATTTTAACAACATCCTCATCATAGTGGTACCAGAAGGAGGAGAAAGCAAGGGATTGAGGACCTATTTGAAGAAATAATGACTAAAATCTACTCCAAACTTAGTAAAGAAAAAAGATACAAAAGTCCAAGAAGTGCAGAGAGTCCAAAACAAGATGATCCCAATGAGGCTCAAAACAAGACACATCAGCCCTAATCAGTTTGGCTCAGTGGATAGAGTGCCAGCCTGTGGACTGAAGGGTCACAGGTTCAATTCCAGTCAAGGGCATGTACCTTGGTTGTGGAAACATCCCCAGTAGGGGGTGTGCAGGAGGCAGCTGATCGATGTTTCTCTCTCATCGATGTTTCTAACTCTCTATCCCTCTCCCTTCCTCTCTGTAAAAAAAATTAATAAAAATATTAAAAACAAAACAAGATACATCAAAATTACAATGGCAAAAGTTAAAGACAAAGATAGAACCTTAAAAGCAGCAAGAGAAAGACAGTTACCTAAAAGGGAGCTACCATAAAACTGTCGGTTGATTTCTCAACAGGAACATTTCAGGCCACAAGGGATTGGCACAAAATATTAAAGTGATGAAAAGCATGGACCTACAACCAAGACTATTCTACTCAGCAAGGCTATCATTTAAAATTGAATGAGAAATAAAGAGCTTCCCAGACAAATAAAAGCTAAAGGAATTAATTATCACCAAACCAGTATTACAAAAAATGTTAAAGAGACTTCTTTAAGAAGAAGAAAGAAAAGAAAAAGAGGAACATGGTTATAAAGCATAAAGTGGCAAGAAATATATACCTGTCAAAAATCAGTTTGGCTCAGTGGATAAAACATTAGCCTATGGACTGAGGGTCCTGGGTTTGATTCTCATCAAAGGCACATGCCTGGGTTGTGGGCTCAATCCCCAATAGTGGGTGTGCAGGAGGCAGCTGATCAATGATTCTCTCTCATCATTGATGTTTCTAGCTCTCTCTCCCTCTCCCTCTCTAAAATCAAGAATATATATATATATATATCCTATCTAATAAAAGACAAAAAGGGTAATTAACCATACCTCCGCTATGCTTCCCATTGGCTAATCAGTGAGATATGCAAATTAACTGCCAACAAAGATGGCGGCTGGCAGCCATGCAGCTAAAGCGAGCAGCAGGTTTGCTTGCTCCAGTGATGGAGGAAGCCAAGGTTCCCCGCCTGCCGCGGCCCAGCTCTGAGCTCCGAAAGCAACAATGTTTCAATTATAGAAGCTAAATCAACCCCAGATACCTGCTTTCAGCCAGCTGAGGCCTCAGAGCTGGGAGCGCCAATGAAGGTAACAGAGTTTCAATTATAGAAGGTAAATAAATCCCAGAATAAAAAAGAAAGAAAAAAAGGAGAGGCTGGGAGCTTCAGTCACAGGCCTGCCCGAAAACGGCCCTCAGCCCCTCACCCAGACTGGCCAGGCACCCCAGTGGGGACCCCCACCCACCCTGAAGGGGGTGTGACCAGCTGCAAACAGCCATCAGCCCCTCACCCAGGCTGGCCAGGCACCCCAGCGGGACCCCCACCCTGATCTGGGACACCATTCAGGGCAAACCAGCCGGCCCCCACCCGTGCACCAGGCCACTATCCTATATAGTAAAAGGGTAATATGAAAACTGACCCTAACAGCAGAAAGACTGGGAATGACTGGTCACTATGACACACAGTGACCACCAGGGAGCAGACGCTCAATGCAGGAGCTGCCCTCTGGTGGTCAGTGCGCTCCCACACGGGGGAGCTGTGCTCAGCCACAAGCCAGGCTGATCGCTGCCAGTACAGCGGTGGTGGTGGGAGCCTCTCCTGCCTCCTCAGCAGTGCTAAGGATGTCCGACTGCAGCTTAGGCTTGCTCCCCGCTGGCAAATGAACATCCCCTGAGGACTGCTGGGCTGCCAGGGGGATATCTGATTGCCAGCTTAGGCCCAATCCCCTGGGGAGCAGGCCTAAGCCAGCAGGTGGTCATCCCCTGAGGGGTCCCAGACTGCGAGAGGGCACAGGCCGGGTTGAGGGACCTTCCCCCCCGCCCCCTCCCGCCCCCAAGTGCACAAATTTTTGTGCTCCGGGCCTCTAGTATATATATATATTTAAAAATCACTTTAAATGTAAATCAAAAGGCATAGGGTAGCAAGATGGGTAAGAAAATAAGACCCATCTATATATATAAAAGGCTAATATGCTAAATATCCCTCCAACTGTCCAACCAGTCACTATGACATGCACTGACCACCAGGGGAGCAGATGCTCAATGCAGGAGCTGCCATGATGCGCACTGGCCATTTACAAAGAAATGGCATCATGGACCTGGTGCCGACAAAGCAACACTCGGCTTCCCCCAAGTGGAACACAGGCCCTGCCACCACCCCCGAGCGACACCCCACCAAATCACAGCCAACGCTGCCAAGACCCCATGGTGCAAAATGCGGCCCACAGCCCAGCCCAGCCCAGAAACAGTCGCTGTGGGTGCTGGGTAATGACATCACATAGCAACGCCTGGCTTCCTCTCCCTAGCGACTAGCCTCCTTGGAGTTTCTTCAGCCCAGGAACAGGACTTGCTTTATAGCCAAGTGCAAACAGTTTACACTTTAACCAAATGTCTGTGAAGCATTTTCCCATGCCTCATTTCATTTGGTCCTCACAGTAGTCCTGGAGTAGGTAGATAGGAGACTCAGTAGAATCCTATTTTCTTTTCATTAGCTGGAAAACGGAGATTAAGAAAGTTTAGAAACTTGACCCGACTGAAAAGAAATAAGAAATGGTGGACCTTGAAAATGACTTCAGGTTTTCTCACTGCACAGAATATAGTCAAACACTGCTGCAGTTAAATATTTTATCCTTTGGTCTCCCTGCGTGATCTACAATAATGATCTGCTTTGTGTTGATATTTACTGCTGTGTTGCTGACAATTACCTGAAAGAGAAGTTGGGGTGCTTCACTGGACTGCAAAAAGTTTAGCTACATCAGAAAGTAGGTCTAATTAAGCAGGTTTATTCTATATATATAAAAGGCTAAGTGGACTTGCGTATGTGCGATACATATAAAGCTCTCGCTGGCACCAATAGCACGCGTGCGTTTCAATCTGTCATTGTCAATCGTGAATGAAATGTACACTCAGACTGAAAGTAAAAGGATGGAATAAGGTATTTCATGCAAATGGAAAAAAAGGCTGAAGGAGCAATACTTGTATCAGACAAAATAGACTTTAAAACAAAGCTGTAATAAGAGTCAAAGAAGGACATTACCTAATGCTCAAGGAATCAAGCCAACAAGAGGATATAACCCTTGTGAACATTTATGCACCCAACGTAGGAGCACCTAAATATATAAAGCAAATCTTGATGGACATAAAGGCAGGAACTGACAGTAATACAGCCATAGTAGTGAATTTTAACACTCTATTGACATCAATAGATAGATCTTTCAGTCAGAAAATAAAAAACAGCGCCTTCACAGACACATTAGACCAGATGGGTTTAATTGATGTTTTCGGAGCATTTCTCTCCAAAGCAGCCAAATATACATTCTTTTCAAGTGTACAAGGAACGTTTTCTAGGATAAACCAGATGTTGGGCTGCAAAACAAGTCTCAACAAATTTCAGAAGGTTTAAATCATATCAAGCATCGTCTCTAACCACAATGGTACGAAACTAAAAATCAACTGTAAGAGAAAAACTAAAAAACACACAAACACATGGAGGCTAAATAACATGTTACTAAACAGTGACTGGGTTAACAATAATATTAATGAAGAAACCAAAAGACACCTTGAGAAAAAATGAAAATACAAGAATACAAAATCTATGGGACACAGCGGAAGCAGTACTAAGAAGACTGCTTTCATAGCATTGCAGGCCTGCCTAAAAAATCTCAAGTAAACAATCTAACCTACACCTAAAGGAACTAGAAAAAGAACAACAAACAAAGCCCTGAGTAGAAGAAATGAAATAATAAAGAACAGATCAGAAATAAACAAAATAGACCTAAAAAAATAATATAGCATGCCCTGATATAGTGGATAGAGCGTCGGCCTGCGGACTGAAAGGTCCCAGGTTCGATCCCAGCTAAGGGCATGTACCTTGGTTGCGGGCACATCCCCAGTAGGAGGTGTGCAGGAGGCAGCTGATCGATGTTTCTCTCTCATCCTCTCTCATCGATGTTTCTAACTCTCTATCCCTCTATCCCTCTCCTTTCTTCTCTGTGAAAAATCAATAAAATATATTTAAAAAAATAATATAGCCATAGCTGGTTTGGCTCAGTGGATAGAGCATCAGCCTATGGATTGAAGGGTCCTGGGTTCGATTCTGGTCAAGGGCACATGCCCGGGTTCCAGGCTCGATCCCCAGTAGAGGGCGTGCAGGAGGCAGCCGATCAATGATACTCTCTCATCATTGATGTTTCTATCTCTCCTTCTTCCTTCCTCTCTGAAATCAATAAAAATATATTTTTAAAAACAAATAACAATATAAGAGATAATAATAAAACCAAGAACTGGTTCTTTGAAAAGATAAACAAGATGATAAATCTTTAACCTGACTCATCAGGAAGAAAAAGAAAGAGGACTCAAATAAATAAAATCAGATATGAAAGAGGAGAAATAAAACTGACACCACAGAAACACAAAAGATCATAAGAAAATATTAACAACTACATGCCAACAAACTGCACAATCTGGAACAAATAAACATATTCCTAGAAACATATAATCTTCCAAACTGAATCTGAAAAAAGCAGAAAGCCTGAACAGACCCATTACAACTAATAAAATCGAGCAGTAATAAAAAAAAACTTTCAACAAACAAAAGTCCTGGACTCAAGGACTTCACAGGTAAATTTTACCAAATATTCAAAGAAAAATAACACCTGTTATTCTCAAAGGACTCCAAGAAATTAAAAAGGAGAGAAGACTCCCAGGCTCATTTAATGAGGCCAACATTATCCTATTTCCAAAGCCAAGTAAAGACACTACAAAGAAAGAAAATTATCGGTCAATATCCCTGATGAACATAGATGGAAAAATCCTCAGCAAAATATTAGCAAACTGAATTCAGCAGAAATATACCATGATCAATAGGGTTTTTTATCCCTGGGATGCAAGATTAGTATTATATGTGCAAATCAATTAATGCATGGTGCCACATAAACAAAATGAAGGATAAAAATCATATGATTATCTCAACAGATTCAGAAAAGCATTTGATAAAACCCAGGACCCATTTATGATAAAAACTCTCAGCAAAGTGGAAATAGAGGAAACATACCTCAACGTACTAAATGCCATATATGACAAACCCTCAGCCAACATCATACTCAATAAGGAAAAACTAAAAGCATTTTCCTGAAGATTAGAAACAAGAGAGGGAGGTTCACTTTCACCACTCTTATTCAACATAGTACTGGAAGGCCTAGCCACACCAATCAGAGAAGAAGAAATAAAAGGCCTCCAAAATGGAAAGGAAGAAGTAAAACTGTTATTACTTCTAGAAGGTGTAATATTGTATATAGAGAGCCCTAAAGATTCCACTAAAAAACTACTAGAACTGGTAAATGAATTCAGTAAAGTGGCAGGATACAAAATAAGCATTCAGAAATCAGTTGCATTTTCATACAGCAATAATTAAGTATCAGGAAGGGAAACTAAGAAAACAATCCCATTTACAATTGCATCAAAGGTAAAACAAAATAAAATACCTAAAATTAAATTTAACCTGTACTTAAAAAATTATAAGATAGTGAAAAAAAGAATTGAAGAAAATACAGATAAATGGAAGCATATACCGTGCTCATGGATAGAAAGAATTAACATCATTAAAATGTCCATACTACTCAAAGCAATCTATAGACAATGCAATTCCTTTCAAAATGCCTATGAAGTTTTTCACAGGAATAGAATAATAAAAAAATTTGTATGAACTCACAAAAGACTCCAAGTAGCCACAGCAATCTTGAAAAAGAAGAACCACATTGGAAGTATTACACTACTTGATATCAAACTATACTGCAAGGCTATAGTAATAAAAACAGCATGGCACTGGCATAACAACAGATGGATGAAACAGAATAGAGAGCTCAGAAAAAAAGCCCATGCATATATGGTCAATTAATATTTGACAAATGAGGTAAGAACATATAATGAGATAAAACAGTCTATTCAATAAATGGTGTTGGGAAAATTGAACAAATACATACAAAATAACAAAACTTTATGAAAAAGAAATCTTATATCAAATACAAGAATAAACTCAAAATGAATTAAAGACTTAAATTGTAAGACTCAAAAACCATAATACTCCAAGAAGAAAACATAGGCAGTAAAATCTTGGACACTTTCGTAGCAATATTTTTTCTGACATATTGCCTGGGGCAAGGGAAACAAAATAAAAAATAAACAAAGGGGACTATATCAAACTAAAAAATTTTGCACAGCAAAGGAAACCATCTACAAAACGAAAATACAGTGGGGCCTTGACTTATGAGTTTAATTCGTTCTGAGACCGAGATCGTTAAGGAGCTCGTTAACTCAAATTACTCTAAAAAATCGGCGGAGAGACAGCTGGTATCTCAAAAAAACTCATTAGTCGGGACACTCGTAAGTCAAGGCCCCACTGTACAACCTACTGAATGGAAGAGAATATTCGCCAATGATACATCTGATAAAGGGTTAATATCCAAAAGTTATAAAGAACTCATACAATTCAATACCAAAAAAACCAAACAACCCAATTTATAAATGGACAGAAAACCTAAATAGACACTTTTTCTAAAAGGACATACAGATGGCCAATAGACATATAAAAAGATGCTCAATGTCACCAATTATCAGAGAAATGCAAATTAAAGCCACACTGAGATATTACTTTACACCTATCAGAATGGCTATCATCAATAAATCAACAAACAACAGTGCTGGTGAGGATATAAAGAAAAGGAAACCCTTTTGCACCATCGGTGGAAACACAGATTGGTGCAGCAACTATGGAGACAGTATTAAGGGTCCTGAAAAAGTAAAAAATAAAATTGCCTTATGACCCAGTGATTCTACTTCTGGGTAAACATTCAAAGAAACTCAAAACACTAATTCAAAGGAATATATGCACCCCTCTGTTCATTGCAGCATTATTTACCGTAGCCAAGATCTGGAAGCAACTCAAGTGCCCATCAATAGACAAATGGATACAAAAGTGGTGGTACATATATAAAGTGGCATGTTACTTGGCTATAAAAAATGAAATCTTATCATCTGTGTACCTAAAGGGTATTCTGCTAAGTGAAATAAATCAGTCAGAGAAAGACAAATGCCATATGATTTCACTTATATGTGAACTCTAAAGGACAATATAAAGGAACAAATAGACTCTACAGAGAACAGACTATAGTTGCCATAGGGGAGGGGGGACTGGGTGAAAGGTGAAGGGATTAAGAAGTACAAATTGGTACTTACAAAATAGTGACGGGGACATAAAGTACAGCATAGGGAATGTAGTCAATAGTATTGTAATAACTGCATGGTGCCAGGTGGATACTTAAAATATTGGGTGTACCAATTTGTGAAGTAGATGATTGTTTAACCACTGTGCTATATACCTGAAACTAATACAAAATAATATTAAATGTAAACTGTAACTGAAAAAAAATAAAAAGAATGGTCAGTGAGTCAAGCCCAATAGATCTTTGAAAGACCTATATTCAAATATTTTCCAATTCCAGGACTCCAAGACATAGTGAGAAGAAGTGAAGCTACGAAAGCCCAATGGTAACCACACCAGTGCAAACACACGTCTGATTATAGTATTTGTTAATGATCATCCTTCATTAGTGTCTACTGGCGCAAATGCATCCTGTATAAGTCAAGGATGCTAAGTTCAAGGCCACAAGACTGAGTTCAATTCAATGTCTACTTCTCTGGTAATTATGTGACCTTAGATAATGACTTCTCTGAGCCTCATTTTTCTCATCTTTAGTGTGGGAATAACAATGCTTGCCTCAGAGGTAAATAATAATAATAATAATAATAATAATAATAATAATAATAATAATAATAATGAATGTGTACAGTCTTGGGGTAGCTAAACCATTGCTCCCAAAAGATATCCTAGTCCTAGTTCCTGGAACCTATGAATCTTACCATCTGTGTAAAAAGGGTGTCTGTAGATGTGTGAAATAAAAGATTTTGAGATGGATAGCTTATCATGGATTATCTAGGAGGGCCCTAAATGCAATCAGGAATACCCATGTAAGAGGGAGGCGAGGGAGATTAGACTATAGATGGAAGACAGGGCAGCGTGGTCACGGAGGCAGATATGGGAGTGGTGAAGCCACAAGCCAAAGAATGCTGGCAGCCACCAGAGGATGGAAGAGGAAAGGGAGGGAGTGTTCCCTGGAGCCTCCAGTGGGAGGGTGGCCCTGCCAACATTTGGATTTCAACTCAACAAAACTGGTTTTGGACTTTTGGCCTGCAGACCTCTGAGAGAATAAATTTTTGTTGTTTTAAGCCCCCAAGTTTATGGTAATTTGTTACAGCAGCCCTAGGAAACTGATGTAGATCCCATTGAGACAGAAAAGATTGTTTGAAGTACAGGTCTCGTGATGTCTTAGACTTTGCCAATGTCTAACAGTCCCATGAAAGTGAGAAAAGTGTAAATCCCCATGCTCCCTGCTAGCCAGTGTTCAGAGAACAGCAGAGGCGAGATTTAGAAGTCTGGTTCTGCTCCGGGCAGGTGGGTCAAGTTCAGAGCTGAGGTGGCTTACGGAGGTGGGTTGACACAGTTCCTCACAGGAGACAGAGAAGACTGCTCTCAAGTGCCTTTCAGGCAACGCACGTTGTTTCTTTAGCGAGTCTACAAAAAGGAGGGAGTGGGGTTGATGGAGCTACCCTGCTAGAAGAGGGGCAGGATTTTGTTGGTTTTACTGCAAGTGAGGGATCAGGGAGAAGGAAGGGAACAGAATGAGCAAGTCTCCAGAAGGCTGGGTGGCTGTGATCCCTTTCTTCCAACCCCTTCCATTTTCATTCAGGTTACAAACATCATAAGATGCTTGGTGTATGGGACTCCCCCGCCCCCAAATCTGATCGTGAACATTTTCAAATATACAGGGAAGCTGAAAATGTTAAACAGCCAACACTCATATACCCACTACCTCAATGTGCCAATTACACCTTACTAAACGTATTCCACATGTAATCATCTGTGTATTCTTGTATTCATCCATCAACCCATCTTACTTTTGGCACATTTTTTACTAAATGGCAGACATCAGCGTCCTTTGCTCCTAAGCACTGTTAGCATGTGGTGCTCTGACTGGTGAGAACCACGGAAGGTGCTTGTCTTTGCTTCTGAAGCGACATGAGGACGAATTGGGGCAGCGGGTGTGGAGAGCACAGGCAGAAGCATGAAGGTGATGTGGGGAGAGCTAAAACCTGGGGAGGGGCTGATTTCCCAGGAGGCCAGACGCTGGACTTAGAGACAAGTTTAACCATGTCTTTGTTGGGGAATGAGGGTCTCCCCCCCCCCCCAGGTGCCCACTGCATTCTACGGTCGAAGGCCGAGGGGGAGGCTACCTGTGTGAGGGTGGCGGAGGCTGGAATGGTGCTTGTAAGCCTAACAGTCCTTTTCACGTTGGACACACAGTAACTCATCCATCAGTACAGCATTTTAAAGGGGGAAAAGACCTCTTACATTATTCTTAAAAATATCACCAGAAGGGGAAGAAAGAGATAAAGGGAACAGAAAAAGTATTTGAATATAGCAGAATTTCCCCAAATTAACAACAGATCCAAGAAGCTCAGAGAATAACACCAAGCAGGATAAATGCAACAAACAAACAAACAGATAAAAACCTAGTCCAAACCAATCAAACAGAAAGCAACATAAAAAACCCTATACCCAGGCAAATATCATATGCAGACTGCAGAACATAAAAGATTAAGAAAAAATCTTGAAAGAAGCCAGAGGGGGGGAAAAACACCTGACAGATAGAGGGTCAAAGACAGGAATCACATCCATCTTCTCAGAAACCGTAACAGCAAGAAGAGAGTGGAGTGACACATTTAAAGTGTTGAGAACAAAAAAACCAACTTGGAATTCTGTGTCTGTGAAATGATCCTGCAAAGGTGAAGGAGAAATGACTTCCTCAGACAAACAGAAATTGGATGTGTTGCCAGTAGACCTGGCACAGAATGTTAAAAGGGATAAATGAAGGTAAAATTTCGGATTCCTGAAGTAAAACCCACACTCACACTCACACTCACACTCAGTCCCCGTGTCACATGCTTTTACACTAAGCGTTGTGAGGGCACCCAGGCCTGGCACTCCCCGGGGTCGGGAGAGGAGAAGAGGAAGGCCCACACCTGCCCATGAAACAGCATCCTGTCCAGAAGTTGGGTGTGCAGCTCTCAGGGAGGCCGGAGGAAGAAAAAAGCAGGAGAGACCGAGTGAGGGAGTGAGGGAGGCCTTTGATCACAGGAAGCATCAACTCCAAGGCAAGGAGCCAGCAGCCACCAGGGCCCCAGGGCACGGGAGGTGCTGATGTCCCAGACGCCCCGCAGGTGGCGCTGCACCAGAGCCCTGGACCAGATGCTGCAGCCCCGCGACCGCCACCATCTGTCCCTTCCTTTCCTGCTTGAAGCAGCCTGGAAGGGAGGGGGAGGGGGAGGGGGCGGGGAGAGTAGGGGGAAGGACTCATGGCTTTCTTCTTTATGTCTGTGCTCTGTTCGCCATAGACAGGGAGGGAAATTCCAGGCTGGAGATTAGAACTTCAAAGTCCCACGCTCAGGAGAACTGAGATGGAGCCAGAGGACACAGGCTGTCATGGGGGGCGGGATGGGAAAGGGAGCCTGGAGGGCCTGCTGGGTTCACCCTTGGACACACTCTGTCCTCAAAGCTGGGTCCCTCCTGCCACCGATTCTGGTGCCAAAAGACAGCTCCTGTTCAGTCGTTTTCCGTCAAAGATGGTGGCACTGCTTAGTTCAGAACCAACATGTCGGTTACCTGCCTAAGCATGTCAGGGGACCAGCAAATGCACGGCCAGGGTGGGCCTTGCAACACGAGTGGGAAGAACTCTTTGGAGGCGCCAGGCACACTGGGCTCTGGGCTGGGCTTTGCCACAGACCCTTGTGTGGCCCGGGTGGGTCTCTCACATCTGTGTCTCTGCCGCTGCCCTAGGAGGAGAGGACTTATCACCTAAAACTCATGGAGCACAGCCCCGTCGTCCCGCAGAGAGCAGCGGGCAGGGCTGGGTCATGCCTGGTGGAAGGGCGGGCGTGCCCCTGTCCTTAGAGCTACTACCCCCAGATTGTGAGGTCGGGCATGTTCCCACCAAGACACGGTCTAGCAGACCACACCTGGCCCAACGCGGAGGGGTCAACACGCCGGGTGGACTGGCCCGAGGCCAGGGAGGGGCAGCTGAAGGGACACCCTGGCTCTATGGAATGGGAGGTCCAGGCCTGGGCTGCTCGGACGGCTTTCCTGGGAAGCTGAGGGTGGCTCCAGAGCTGGGAGGGGTTTTCCCAGGGCTTTTCCTCATCAGCCTCACTTCTGCCCGGGCCAGATAACTGAATAAAACCAATGGTTCTCCAAAGTTCACTTGTGTGAGCATCACCCGGAGGACTTGTTAAAGCAGATGGGGGCCTCCTGTCCTGAGTTTCTGATTCAGCAGGTCTGGACCGGGGCTGGGGGGGGGGGGGGGTGGCCCTGGACAGTGTTGAGGCTGCTTGTTGAGACTGCACTGTGAGGACCACTGAACTATGGGAAAACCACTTTATTTCCTGCGACATCATGGTAGACACTGTATGTATATCACCTCGTGTAACACTCACTACATCCCCACTGGGCAGCCTGTGAGACTCTGTTCTGTATGGAATTGTATCGCCCAAACACACATGAAATCCTAACCCCCAGCACCTTGGAACGTGACCTTAGTTGGAAACAGGATCATGGCAGACGTAGTTAAGATGAGGTCCTGTTGGAGTGGGGTGAGTCTTTAATCTGATGTGACTGGTGTCCTGATAAGGAGACACAGACACACGGACAGAGGTCAACACCATGTGAAGACGGACACAGAGTAGACAGACGTGGGACAACCGAGGCAGAGACTGGAGCGATGCATCTGCAAGTTGAGGGAGGCAGGGACTCCCAGCCAACACCAGACGCTGGAGAAGCCGGGAAGGGTTCTCCCAGGGCTGAGGGAGCTTGGGTGGCACCTTGCTTTCAGAGGCGTAGCTCCCAGACTGCGGGACAATAAACTCCTGGAGTTTAAGCCACCCAGCGGGTGCTACATTGCCCGACGGGCGTGTCCCATTCGGGATGGGACAAACCAGCCCAATGAGGCCGTTAACCGTGAGACAGGAAGTCTCAGAAGGAGCAGAGGTGCCCTTTGCTGACTCGTCGCTACAGCGGCCACCATCTCCTTAATGAAGACGGGCTTGCCCCGGGCCTCCACGAAGCAGCGACAAGCTCAGCCTAGAAAATGTCCTGTTCTTCCTGCGAATACCTTTCTCTGCCTCATCTGAAGCCACGTTGGGTCTCTCTTTGCAACCTGGAAGAAACTAAGCAAATAAGGATAATCCTAAACTTAAAAAATCATTATCCCCATTTTACAGTCGAGCCAACTGAGGCTCAGAAAGGTTAGGTAACTTGTCCAAGGTCACATAGCACAAAACCAAAACCTGCAAGGATAGGACTTGAACCCTGGCTTCTAGTTTACCCCTGTATTCAGCCCTGCTTTTAGTTTACCCCTGTATCTCTCATGGGAAAGGCCCAAGTAGAGACGCTTGGGGTAGGTGGGTTCTGCTGTTGGCCTCCTGCACTTCGGCCAGTGCTCCCTAGGCGCACCTGGCAGCCTTGCACAGGCTCCTGCAGGATTTCCTCTCTCAGAATGCAGCAAAGACCAGGGAGAAGCTCAGGGAGAGAGCCGAGCCTGAGCCCCATGTAACTCGTCGGCCACCCTTTGCCAAACACTGTAGAGGACAGCCCTGTCTCTGTCTCTCTCGCATCCCTTCCTTCTTATTCCCTCTGGAAATTTCCCCTTCCCTGTTTCATCATCCTGGAGGGAGTGTTAAATAGCACACTCCCTGCACCCCTGCTTCAGACCATTCCCTGCCCGGGCACGGATTTGGCACGAGACCCCAGCCACCCAAACAAGATCCTCCAAGGAATCTCATTACTGTGCGCAGACAAACAAGGATGAACGTGGTTAGCACTGATTACCTCCTAATGGCAACAACTGGAAAGATCACCCATTAATTCCTTCTACCTGTGTCCACAGGGCTGCTCAGTTCCATTCCTTCTTCAGACCTGCTTTGCTCAGACTTTTTGTTAGTTCTGTGGGACACCTTCACAGCCTCCCTTATATCCTTAAGCAGCCTGAGTTGAGCTTCTGTTGCTAGCAACCAAACAACCCTGACACAAGAGCTTACTCCCTGCCAGACGCATGAACCCTCACCCCACAGCCTCCCTGAGAAGCAGCTAATGTGTTCCCATTCTGCAGATGAAGAAACTGAGGCTGAGTGTCTTGGGTAATTTAGGACCCACAACCAGTCCTTGCTGTAGCCAGCATTTGAACCAGAATCCAAAGCCCGGGCTTTCTCCCATCCGCCGCTCCATGCCACCAGCCCAACACCCTGCGTTTGAGCACAAGCTGCTGTCCTAGAGTGCCTGTCAGCATGGTGTTCCGTTTACAAAATGTGTTCACACACAACAACACGTGTAAGCCTCGCAGCCACCTGGGAGGAAGATATTTTCATGACCCCAAGTCTGGTCAGCCCCATTTTTTCCCCTTGCTAAAAACCTTTCTGTGACCCAACACAGCCTGCAGAGTAAGTCCGTCAGCCTCAGCATGGGCTCCCGGAGCCTTGAGATTCAGGCCCCAGGCCTCGGGGCAGCACTTTCTTTCTCGTACTTTGAGCTCCAGCCAGGATAGAGCTATTGGCCGTTCCCCCAAACCTGCCAGGCTGTTCGGAGCCTCTGAGCCGCCCGCCCCCCAACCTGGATGTCACCTTCCCCTGGCACCCTGAGTTCTGACTAGACTGACCCCCTCCCACCTCACACTTGTGAACCCTGCTTACCTTTCCAGACTCCAACGAAGCTCTTCTTCCTCCGGGAACCCTCTCCTGTGCCTCCTGCCCCGAGAAGAGCCAATACTCCCGCTGTGTCCTGGGCAGGAATCTGGGGTGACATCGCAGTGGACACTGAGGTTGACCCCTCACTATTTTCCACCTCAAAAGTCATTCCAATTCAGCCCTGCAAGCCCACCCTTCTTCAGGGACACTGGTCAGAGCGGCCAGGGGTGTTTAAGTCCCGTCTCTGATTCACTGGGCTCTTCTCTGCCACAGGAGCGTGGGGACCCAGGCCACGGTGCTCACCCCGCCCCAGCGTCTGTGCCTGTGTGGGGGACCATGCTAGTTCTCCTGGGACGACTTCCCTACTGGGGTGGAAAGTGACGGAGTCCCCCCAGCTCCTTTCCGGGAATCCAGCCTGAGGCAGCAGCGGCCGCTCCTGCTCTTGTGTCTCAGGGAAGAGGGGCTCCGGTTGTCCTCCAGGTGCCCCCAGGCTGCTGGGCTTTCCTGGTGGGCGCCCATGTGCACAGACTTCATTCTGTCTGTCTCCGTCTCACCACGGCCTCCACCTTCGGAGCTGCTCGGCCCCACGCCCTGGGCTCCGCAGGCAGTAACTCAGCTGATGAGCAGCAGCCGCGCTCAGGCCACAGCTGACCGGGAGTTGAGGGGATGAGCCGCTATCCCTCCCTCGCAAGGCTGTTGGCACGTTTGCAGGAGAGTCCCAGTGGCATCCGCTTTTCTCAAACGTCAGCAACTTGCCACGCTCTGTGCTGGATGCTTTTCTCATTTAATTTTTACAGCTATTTTGTAATTTTTATTTATTGCCATTTTGTAGATGAGATTGCTGACGCTCAGAGAGGTTAAGTAACTTGCCCAGGATCACACAGGTGTAACAGGAGCTGGGGCTGAAGGCCGTTTGGCCGGCCCGGGACCCTGCAGCCGCCGCAGGTGTGCCTGCCTGTCCTCGCGGCCTCCTACACAGCCAGTTCTGTTTGTTCCACGTCACCTACGAAAGGGAAGCAGCATCAAACCCACTCACAGCGATGTCCTTCAGTGATCGCAGTCTAGAATTTTCTGTTGGGGTGTGTGTGAGGGAGCAAGAACCCACTGTTAGGTCTGATCAAATAGTTGAATCGATACCCCCACCCTGGGAACGGACCTCTAGGCCACCTCTCAATGGACATTCCCTTTCGCTTCGGTCACAGTCCACTTGCTAAGACCATTCTCCTTCCTCTCCCGACCTTCCCAGGATTCCCGGGACCCTGACCGCCCAGAGAACTCTCCGCCTGCCCGGAAAAGCCCGCCTAGAGACTTTAAAATCCCTGACTCCCCATCGCTGGGTGCAGGCGTCATTTGGGGGCTCAGCCCACCTGGTCTCCAGATGACATAATACATTTATAATCCCTTAGCACTGTTGGCCTCTGAGTTCCTCCCAGGAGACCCTAACACTCACGCCCCAAAGTCACACAGGTTGAAAAGATGAACTGCAGGCATTTTGGACTGCAGAGCCCCTGCTGGGGGAAATGGGGGGCTGAGGGGGGGATGGAGGAAGGGGAGTGGGGATGGAGAAGAGGAAGTCCCTGGAAGTGGACAGAGTGAGGGCAGTAGGGCCTGGCCTGGCTTCTTGGGGGCGTAGCCTGAGGCTATGGCGATCTAAGAACAGTGACCAGCACTGAAGAAGGTTCTAAGTCCCAAGGAAGATGAGTACAGTGGGTCCTGGCCCTGAGCACTGTGAGCAGAAGGTTTTGAAAAGATCAAAGAGGCATTTCTGCAATCAGTGCCCCCCCTCAGCGCGGCTTCATCGGGTGGGCTTGTGGTGCAAGGCCAGGCCCACCAGGTGGCAGCAGAATGCCAGTCAGTGGCCAGCAAGGTGTGACTTGGCACAAGCTCTAACCAGGAGCTGGGACGGGGAGGTGGCGGCCACTTCTAAACTCAAGGCAGGTTGAGCTGGGCCAACGGGGTAATGGGTCAGGTCAGGCAGCCTCCTGGTACGGTTCACACGATGTTGCTAAACTTATTCTGTACCGGCCACTGTGTCAACACGTGGTGAGCATGATCTCTTTGAACTCACACCGCTAACCCTTGGGGCTCCAAGGGATTTATGATTTGCCCAAAGTGACAGAGTGAAGAGATGATGGGGTGTGGAGGGGGTGAGGGGTGCGCAATGCTGTCACAAGTCACTAGGAAGTGTGGAGGGTGAGGGCAGGCAGGGCCTGGCCTGGTCCTAGAATAGAGCCTGAGTCCTAGGCCAGTCCAAGGACAGTGCCTAGGAGCCTAGTCAAAGGGAACTTGGGGGGCACTTCCAGGAAACAGGATGTGGTGGGATTTTCAGGCCGAGGTTCCTTGGGAACCCTATTCGAAGAAGCCCCACCAGCCAATCCTGGGCACCTAACCCTGACAGGACTGGGTACCTCAGAAGCTGCAAACCACTCAAAGTCCCAAAGAGAAGTCCTTGTACAGTCTGAGCCGGACTTACTTGCTGAACTCCGAAGAGCAGAGGCACTGGAAAGCATGCCCCAGACAGGTCACAGTGTCCCCAGTGTGCTGGGTCTGGCCCTGTAGCGCCTTCTGGGGGAGGGGAAGATGCCAGCGGTTCTGCAGTCTCCAGGCTGGAACAATGCCCCGAACGCAAGGCCCCTGAATGACCACTCGGTACCCGGGGACTGGAGTGAGACTGGAAGCTTCCCCTTCCCCTGAGGTCCAGGTCAGTCCCTCCCTCCTCACTGGTCTTGCTGCCAATCATCCAGGGGCCTAGCTGTCCAGCCCCGGTTCACACAGACCTGTGGCCCCTTGGCTCGGAGCAGTACCTGCCACAGGCCTTTGTGAGAGTTACTGGGCATTGCCCCAAGTTTCAGCTTGAAACTGCTTTCCCCAAATCCGTGGACACCGAGAGCTTGTATCCTTCCGGACTTTTGAGCAAAATCTCCTGAATCAGCCTCAGTCCTGGGAACCCAGACCAAGTCATGTTCTATTATCCTGCCTCAGGGCCTTTGCACTGCTTCTTCTCTCCGTCTGCAGTCTCTTCCTCCTTCTTCCTATGGCTGACTCCTTCTCATGTAGGTCTCAATTTACGTTTTCTCTCCTTTCTAGAAAGGCTTTCCCTGTCTCACCTAATGGGATGAACACCCCTCTTTCTGTTCTGTCTCTCCCTGGCCATTTCCAGTGATGCCTTGGTTCAGTATGTCCTCACACAGGACAATCTCACATGGTCACTGGAAACCCACAGGATTTGGCAGGAGTGGACCCCTCATATGTTATGAGGAAGGAGAACTTAGTGGCCATTTAGTCTACGAGCTCAGGGTTGAGAAGGCTCAGATTGCCTGATTCTGGTGGTGTTTTGTCTGGTTTGTTCACGATAGTTACGGAGAGCTGGTGAGCAGAGGTAGCTGTCTGTCCCACGGAAACGCTTCTGGCATCTACACGTTTGATAATCAGGTTCAATCAGCCCTGTTTTCCATTAGATTCTACCTTCAAAGAGAAAATCTTATCTGCCTCTCCCCGGGGGACAGTTATCTCTGAGAACATCACAACGAAATCAGGGAGCTCAGCTTCGGAAGTCTTAGGGGTGTTCTATTTCCTCTTCTTGACCGGAAGGGGGTGGGCCTCGATGGGCTCTAGCTCTAAGCCTGGAGGCTCTTCAACCCTTGGAGGCTGCATGAGGGCGGCTGTGAGGGGCCCAGTTCCATCGAAATGTTAGATAAACAAATATAATCTCTTCAGTAAAAATAGGTCTCATGCAGTAAAAGGGACATATTTATTCTAATAAATGAGCCACAGTTCATCACTTTTAAAGTATTAAAATTATTGTTCTTCTGAAATTCAAACGCAACTAGCATCCTGTATTTTAAGCAGCGACCCTACAGAGGAGGGACCAGCGTTGAAAATAAATGGCTTCCCCAGGATGAAGGAAAACAGAAGCCATAGTGAGCCATGACTTTTTGAGGGGAGGAATGAAGTTGGTTCCATTCACGCCAATTAAGCAATCACAGATGACCCCCTCAGAAATCCAAACTCATGACTAACATGGGACTCAAGACCAGGGGGAAAAGAAAGATTAAGAGAGGAGAAGCAGTCTTCACACACAGGGCAGCTGCAGTCGGAGGACGACCCCATCCAGAGGTAAGAGCATTGCCTTCTCATGCACAGGGAGGCCTGTTCCTTCAGGGCCAGGGTCCCAGTGCACAGGGAGGCCTGTTCCTTCAGGGCCAGGGTCCCAGTGCACAGGGAGGCCTGTTCCTTCAGGGCCAGGGTCCCAGTGCACAGGGAGGCCTGTTCCTTCAGGGCCAGGGTCCCAGTGCACAGGGAGGCCTGTTCCTTCAGGGCAGGGCCAGGGTCCCAGTGCACAGGGAGGCCTGTTCCTTCAGGGCCAGGGTCCCAGTGCACAGGGAGGCCTGTTCCTTCAGAGCCAGGGTCCCAGTGCACAGGGAGGCCTGTTCCTTCAGGGCCAGGGTCCCAGTGCACAGGGAGGCCTGTTCCTTCAGGGCAGGGCCGGGTCCCAGTGCACAGGGAGGCCTGTTCCTTCAGAGCCAGGGTCCCAGGGCACAGGGAGGCCTGTTCCTTCAGGGCAGGGCCAGGGTCCCAGTGCACAGGGAGGCCTGTTCCTTCAGGGCCAGGGTCCCAGTGCACAGGGAGGCCTGTTCCTTCAGGGCAGGGCCGGGTCCCAGTGCACAGGGAGGCCTGTTCCTTCAGGGCAGGGCCAGGGTCCCAGTGCACAGGGAGGCCTGTTCCTTCAGGGCAGGGCCAGGGTCCCAGTGCACAGGGAGGCCTGTTCCTTCAGGGCCGGGTCCCAGTGCACAGGGAGGCCTGTTCCTTCAGGGCCAGGGTCCCAGTGCACAGGGAGGCCTGTTCCTTCAGGGCAGGGCCAGGGTCCCAGTGCACAGGGAGGCCTGTTCCTTCAGGGCCAGGGTCCCAGGGCACAGGGAGGCCTGTTCCTTCAGGGCAGGGCCAGGGTCCCAGTGCACAGGGAGGCCTGTTCCTTCAGGGCAGGGCCAGGGTCCCAGTGCACAGGGAGGCCTGTTCCTTCAGGGCCGGGTCCCAGGGCACAGGGAGGCCTGTTCCTTCAGGGCAGGGCCAGGGTCCCAGTGCACAGGGAGGCCTGTTCCTTCAGGGCAGGGCCAGGGTCCCAGTGCACAGGGAGGCCTGTTCCTTAAGGGCAGGGCCAGGGTCCCAGTGCACAGGGAGGCCTGTTCCTTCAGGGCAGGGCCGGGTCCCAGTGCACAGGGAGGCCTGTTCCTTCAGGGCAGGGCCGGGTCCCAGTGCACAGGGAGGCCTGTTCCTTCAGGGCCGGGTCCCAGGGCACAGGGAGGCCTGTTCCTTCAGGGCAGGGCCAGGGTCCCAGTGCACAGGGAGGCCTGTTCCTTCAGGGCAGGGCCGGGTCCCAGTGCACAGGGAGGCCTGTTCCTTCAGGGCCGGGTCCCAGGGCACAGGGAGGCCTGTTCCTTCAGGGCAGGGCCGGGTCCCAGTGCACAGGGAGGCCTGTTCCTTCAGGGCAGGGCCGGGTCCCAGTGCACAGGGAGGCCTGTTCCTTCAGGGCCAGGGTCCCAGGGCACAGGGAGGCCTGTTCCTTCAGGGCAGGGCCGGGTCCCAGTGCACAGGGAGGCCTGTTCCTTCAGGGCCAGGGTCCCAGGGCACAGGGAGGCCTGTTCCTTCAGGGCCAGGGTCCCAGTGCACAGGGAGGCCTGTTCCTTCAGGGCCAGGGTCCCAGGGCACAGGGAGGCCTGTTCCTTCAGGGCAGGGCCGGGTCCCAGTGCACAGGGAGGCCTGTTCCTTCAGGGCCAGGGTCCCAGGGCACAGGGAGGCCTGTTCCTTCAGGGCCAGGGTCCCAGGGCACAGGGAGGCCTGTTCCTTCAGGGCCAGGGTCCCAGTGCACAGGGAGGCCTGTTCCTTCAGGGCCAGGGTCCCAGTGCACAGGGAGGCCTGTTCCTTCAGGGCAGGGCAGGGGGCCTGGTGACCCCCCACCCTCCCTCATCACCTCCCTGATGCTTGGCCATCACAGAACTCCTCCGTGTTTGTCATTCTCCAACTTCTGAAGGTTCATAAAGTCTCCTCGATGCTCTCTGGAGGCTGCCAAGCAGCAGAGCAGAGGCCAAGGGAGAGCCCACTGTGAGCAGCAGCGTCTGTCGCTGGAAGGACTGCTTCTCCTGGGAGGGGCCTTGCTGTCCCTCCCCCCTTCCCCACGGCTCTGAACTGGAGGCAGAGCTTCACCACAACAAGTTAACCCAGAATGAATGGAGTGCCATGTCTGTCATTTTGAACATGGGGCTCACCCCGACATTATTCCCCTGAGCTGATCAGTGAGCTCAGCTGTAATGTCTTTTTTACCCCTGGGAAGGGCTAATTATACAGGGACTGCCCTGTGGAAGGGGTCATGTGGTGAATTCTCCACTCTGCCTCCCACTTCTCTCCCGCTGTTCCAAACAGGCTCATTAATATAATTCTGTGGGGACCAGACCTTTAAAATGCATGAGAACAATAAGAGGAAAGAAAAATACATAATAGCAAGGGGAGAAGAGAAACCGCTGTTGGGTTTTAACAAGCACACTTTAATCACGCCCACTGCCGTTCATGAGCTTTTTGTCTATTTGTATTATAGATTAAATTTTTGATTAAATTATAGATTAAATTTCACACACACACACACACACACACACACACACACACACACTTTAAATCCCAGTCATGAGACTTGAACAAGGGAGAAGCAGCAATTGATTTCAGCGGGAGGGACAAGAAATTTTTATGAAAGTCAAGCTATGGGCTTCTTCAGCCCATTTTGGGGGGTGAATGTGGATTAGACCAGGCACCTGTAGGGGGTGGTTTTCTTTGTTGAAAAGTGGGCTGGGAGGGTGCTGTGCATGGCCACACACAGTAGGTCACCATAGCCTCCTATTTGTCCAAGGATTGATATCAAATAATACCGTTAGAGAGAAATAACTCCTGTTATTAACCACAGTCTTGGGCCAAGGAAAGGAAGGAATAATAAAAATACATTTTGCTTGTTTCTCTAGCAGCGGTTCTCAACCTGTGGGTCGCGAACAATGAAAATACATCCTGCATATCAGATATTTACATTACGATTCATAACAGTAGCAAAATTACAGTTATGAAGTAGCAACGAAAATAATTTTATGGTTGGGAGTCACCACAACATGAGGAACTGTATTAAAGGGTCGCAGCATTAGGAAGGTTGAGAACCACTGCATAGAGTCAAATTGAAGGCAAATAAAGAACATCTCCACCCCCCCCCCCCCCCCCCCCGCCAAATAATAACTTAATTTGAAAGCATTTTGCTTTTGTTTCTTCTTTGAACTTAATTTTCAGTTGGTGGAATGGGTTAGAAACCTGAGCCATTTCCACTTGGTAGCAAGGACGGAAGCAGGTACACATCCTCTCACAAAGAGAGACCAGGTCCCAGCTGTCGTTCCTTCTCCCCTAGTGGGAGTGTCTGTGGGGTCTTTATGGGATGAGGAGGAGGATGCTCTGGATGCATTACATGATGCCCGTGTGCCTCTGCTGTTAGGTGTCCTGTGGTCCCTGGTGAAGATGCCCAGTGAAGAGGCCCAGCTCGCCTATGGGGACCCCAGGAGAGGGCACGGCCACTCCTACATCACAGCTAAAGAGTAAGTTCAAAGCTTTTGCTCACACAGCTTCTGAATTCCACTGCACACGCCTGTCCATGAATCTCTCCAGTGTTTATTTCTCCAGAGAGCGAAACAGTGGCAATGAAGCGAGGAGACCTGTGGTCCCACAAGGGGCTCACACCAGCTTCTCTGAGCTGAACAGGCAAGGGGACAGGAATGGTAAAGAGTTGGATGTGGCCATTTTGGTCTGCATTCTTGGCTCTTCAGCCTTTGCTGTGGGCTCCCAAGCCAAAAAACATGTCTGGAAGCAAGTTGCCTCTTTCCTCAGGCTCCAGAAGGTGGTCTGCAGACAGAACAAAGGTGAGTTGCCAAAGAGCAAGTGAGGATGAAGGGCAGGCTTGTGATTCCACCTTTGCTTCATGACTATCCTCTGGAAAGGCGTTTGGTATTTTGAATCCACGAAGCGTTTCTAAGAGCTAAGCACTGTATAACCTGCCCAAGATGCTATGCTTCCCTTGAAAAAAGTCTTATGATCTTGTGGGAGAGTTAGGCACGAGGACGATTTCACAAGAGCAAGTGCTGTCATGGGAACACTGGCTGCAGGGACGCTGGGTGGGTCTGGGTGTGGTGGCAGGAGGGGAGCCCGCCCTCTGAGTGGGGGTTCCAACAAGACAGACAAGGAACCCTCTCTTCAGCTCCTGCCAGCCGGCTCGCCCTTGGGAAAGAGCTGTTGACAAATCCTTCCTAGAGTGAACTAGCAGGGCCAGCAAGTGTCAGACCCAGCCAGACACCAAGGGAGCATCTCCCCAAGGCGCCGTGGGTTTCCTAACGTCACGCATGGTCATCGGGGTGGGTGGGCAGATGTTCTGAAAAATTGTCCAAGAGCTAAAGGATACTCTTTGGGGGCTACATTGCACATGGTATTAAGTAGGATGCTGTTTTGGCTTCTGCATGATGACTCAACAGGCTCCGTAGCAGCAGGCGTGAGGGCACAGGTCACATGAGCTTGAAGAGATGCGGTTTCCTAGGCACTGCCACACGACCGGAGAGGCTGATTCGGTTGGACAGGGGGTGGGAGGCGGGGGCGGTGGGGGGCATTTGGGTGGGGTGCAGGTTCTGCACTTTCGCACATCTCAGGCGACTCCTCTGCAGAGGTATTGGGGTGACACTCTGAGGCCCAGCCCAGCTGGGGGTGGGTTTTCCTGGTGTGCGGCATAGGCTGGTGATTTCCGCTCTCAGTCAGTCCCTGGGGGTGTGAGTGCAACGTGACTGTGTGTGAAGAGCGGGCACAGAGCGAGTGGAACGAGCGCAGCCGCTGGGAATGGAGTCAGCTGCCTCCGTCACGGGGCCCACGGCTCGCTCCATGGGGCAGTTCCATTCCCGGAAGGGTGATCGGCAAAGCACCGGCCCAGGCGACGGGGCTGGGTCTGCCCACATTCTAGACGTGCGCGCTGGGTCCATGGGGCCAGTCGCTGTGGAAGCTGGTTCTGCCACTGACCTGTGCGCAACCTGAGGCACTGTACCAGCCTGAAGTCTTGGGGTGTCAGCTGCGGAACGAACATCCCATCTACCTCAGAGGTTGGCACGAAGATGGAATAAAAGCCCGTATGTGGGGGGCTTGGCGCAGACTGGTGCTCAGGGAGTAGCCCCGAAGGTGGTGGAGATGCTGATGAGTTGTGGTGGTTTTGGCTGCATGTGGGGGACTGGCCTGCAGCATCAGGTCAGAGCTGTATCCTGCCCTGCCATCCCCCTGGGAGGTGGGCTCTGGCCCCTCGGTGGACATGAGATGGTGATGGTGCAGCAGGTGGCGCTGGGCAAAGGTCTCTCAGTCAGATCCTGTTTCTCCTGCAGCTGCTCCGTCTCATCACTACCCAGCTCTGTGGAGTCTTTCTCTAACAGTGGTTCTCAACCTGTGGGTCGCTACCCCTTTGGGGGTCGAACGATCCCTTCACTGGGGTCGCCTAAATACAGTGGGGCCTTGACTTACGAGTTTAATTCGTTCCAAGACCGAGCTCGTTAAGGAGCTCGTTAACTCAAATCACTCTATCAACTCAATGCAAAAAATCGGCGGAGAGACAGCTGGTATCTCAAAAAACTCGTTAGTCGGGACATTCATAAGTCAAGGCCCCACTGTACATCCTGCATATCAGATATTTACATTACGATTCATAACAGTAGCAACATTACAGTTATGAAGCAGCAACGAAAATAATTGTATGGTTGGGGTCACCACAACATGAGGAACTGTATTAAAGGGTCGCGGCATTAGGAAGGTTGAGAACCACTGCTAGTGGGTCACAGGTAAAGGACTCTGCACTCTCCAGTTTGTTGCCGTTGCTCATGCTGTGAAGTGGAAAGGCAGGCAGGTGCCGTGAGCTGGCCATGTTACGCAGAGGAAGCAGAGCCCCGGGGCCTGGAAAAGGTCACTGGACACAGGGCCCAGGAGGCGGGCGTGGCTCCTGCCCCTTCTCAGCGAGGCTGCAGCTTTGCTCCAGGTGCAGCCGGACGCTCCTCCCAGGGCTGGGCTCAGGGCGGGGCTCAGGGCGGTGTTGTTTAGTGATCCCTGCCCTGCCGGCCAGCTGGGAGGCGCTTACCAAGTACCCACAGAGCACCTGGCTCCAGGGGTCATCTGGCCTCTCTGACTTGGCAGCCAGGTTGGCTGAGAGGTCAGACCTCTCATCTCAGCTGCTCCAGGGGCCTCCCGCCAGCTCTATTCTCAGATGCCCCTTCTAGTCCCTCAGGGGGGACCAGAGGAAGCAGCAAGCACCTGCCCTGGATTCCTGGAGCAAGTGGAGGCCCGACAGCAGCTTGCCTCGCCGAGCACACACAGGACACGTGTCCTGGCTGGGCTGGGCCCTGGCATCCCTGTGACACTTATAGTCTCCTGGGCCTTTCAGTCCTACAACAGAATGCCCCAGTTCTAAGCCCTCCGGGCCTGGTTTCTGAGCTCTCTCTGTCTCTTTATTAACTCTCTCCATCCCAAAGCCAAACCTGCTCTGTGGTATGTTGCTGATCCCTGTATTCTCACTAGAGTGCCAATGACTCACAAGAGGTTAAAGTCACATTTTGTCACAAATCCACATAGTTTTAGATAATTATTTTAAGAAGACATTAAATTGTTCATTCATTTTTCAGAGAGAGTGGTGTTATGGATTTGAGTTTGTTATGGATTATGGGTTTTGTAATGGATTATGAATTTGTAATCAGCCATAATGCATTTGTTCATTTTTTAAATTAATTTGTTTGGCCATCCATTCATCCATCCACCCAACTTCAAGAAATATTTCTTGAAACACCTATGTGTCTGACTCGTTCTGGACATTGAAGACACACACACACACACATACACACACACACATACACACACGCGTGCACACACACACACACACACAAAACGCCTCTGGGAGCTCTTGCCATGTCTAGAAGACACAGGGGAGCACACAGTGATCACCCACAGGGAGGCCTGTGAGAGAAGGCAGCATGGGCTGCCATCACACTGGGAGGAATGATGCTGAGTCTAGGAGAATGTGTTAGTCAAGGCAGGAAGGGAGAGAGGACATGGGTAAGGAGCAAGGTGTGGGGGACGGATAGGGCTGAGAGGGCACAAGGGAGTCAAGTTCAAATCCCATGCTATCTTTGTGGGACCATCAGCAAGGCACTTAACCTCTGCGTGTATTTCCTCATCTGTGAAATGGGGACAATAAGCGGTGCCTGCCCTCCAGGGCTGTTGTGAGAATTAAATAAGCTAATGTATCTAGAACAGTGGTTGCCAGACTTTTGGACCTCACGGACCACCAGCGGCCCACGGACCACCGGTTGGCGACCGCTGAAATGTTTAGCATGGCACCTGGCTAATAGTGGATGGTCAGTCAATGCTAATTTCCATTTCCTTTCTGTGGGCTGATACTTGGGGGAAATGATTTAACCAGCCCCAATGAAAAGATAATTCAGCCTCAAAAAATATATTGTCCACATGAGGGTCAGTTGCTACTGCACCTCCTGCACCAGGAACTTGGGTGCTCGTGCCCATGCCGGGTAGCAGGGCTCCTGTTGGCACATACCTGAGAGGCTCCTAGAGGAGGCGCTGCCCCTGGATGCAAGTGCTGGAGGCCTGGTGGCTGCCCGGTGTGCCATGTGGCGGGAAATTACTTGGGGACTGGGTGGTGCTGTGCTGGGCTGGCAAGTCCCTGTGAAGAGAGGAACAGGTGGTCACAGTGTGGAGGAAGTACCAAGCTGGATCTGTCTGTCTCTTGGGCCAGGATCGCAGGGATTGGTGTCCTGACGGTGATCCTGGGACTTGTGCTGTTCCTTGGCTGCTGGTATTGTAGAAGACGAAACGGATACGGGAGCCTGAAGGTTGGTAAAGCTCCCACTGCTGGGACCCATCCAGGGCCGGGGCCCTGCTTCCCCTTCTTCCTCTGAACTTCTGGGCGATGGGGTAACATTCTCATGATCACGTCTAGCTCTGGTTCCCGGCCCTTTCTCTACATTGTATTTCTTACAACTCTTCCATGGCCTCTGCCCACATCAACCCCAACCAGGAACTTGGCCGCTCTTTGGTTCCACTCAGAACAAACGCGTGCTGGCCGTGTGTGTGCTGAGCACTGATAGTTTGGGGGGCACAGGGCAGGTTTGTGGTCCTCTTTTTAAAAAAATATATTTTATTGATTTTTTACAGAGAGGAAGGGAGAGGGATAGAGAGTTAGAAACATCCATCAGCTGCCTCCTGCACACCCCCTACTGAGGATGTGCCCACAACCAAGGTACATGCCCTTCAGTCCGCAGACTGACGCTCTATCCACTGAGCCAAACCGGTTAGGGCTTGTGGTCCTCTTACACAGCAAACAGCAGCAAGGAGACACTCCAGGTCCTACCAATCCACCTGGGGATCCTCACTGTGTCTGCTGCTCCACTTAGGGGCCGCCCCTCTCTCCTTGTCTTCACCCCTTTCCTCTCCGGTTGCCTGGGAATTCTAACTCCGCTCTACCAAGCAACCCAGTATACCCAGGACCCACCTAGCCATCAGTGCAGTGAGGTAGCCATTCCCTCCTCAGCAGCACAAAGGCCCACGAGGTGCTTAACAGGCTCCATCTTCCTTTGATGGCCGATGTGGTGCCAGTAGGATTTTTCCTTCTTTACCTTTATGATCAGGAAGCTAGCAAGTGGCACAGTTCAGTCTTGGGGCCGCAAGATATTCCACAAATGAAAACCATCAATTGAGTCTTGAAACTATAAAAACTACAGGTTTCAGAAAGCTGGCTTCAAAGCCAGGGAGCACCCTAGCACCGAAGCATCCAAAGGCATTATCCGCAGTGAGCAAGGGAATAGGAGAGCTGCATTTTCTCCTTTCTTCCCTTCTCTTCCCTTCTCCCCTCTTGTCTTCTCTTCTCTCGCTCCCTCTCCTGTCTCTTTCTTGTTATTACAGATTCGAAGGCTTCTGAGGCTGATACGTAATGGAAAACATTTATCTTTATAAAAGATGTTGGGAAGTCGGATTCCTCACTCCGAGGAAAAGGTTCTGTGATTGATAGAGGGGAGGAGTGGGGTGGGTGGCAGGCCGTGGCTTGGCAAACATAGGTGCAGAGGGGAAGGTGAGGGCTGTAGCTTTGAATTCTCCTCCTTGCCAGGAAGCTTGGGCAGTTCCATGTACCCCTTTTCTTAATATGCATCTTGCCAGAGTGTCCCAAATACAACATGAAGCCAGGGGAGCTTGGGGGCTGACACATCCATTGAGCAGCAGCCCTTCAGTGTGTTGACATTTCAGGGGAAGGAGGAGAAGTTGCTGAGTTTGAATAAGACTCCAAAACCAAGTACCCTAGGAAAGCCTTGGGCAGGTTAGGGATGACACCTCTCTGCGGCCGACCACAACAGGTTAGTTAAGGGGAGCGAGGGGGCCTTTGCTTTCTGCCACAGAGCTCCATGGTGCCTCTAGCACAGGGTTATGACATTGCCTTGCAACTGGCTATTTACTTTTTGCCCCTCCCATCCCTTCTCTTTCTCTCATGTATGAACTGGAATGGAGAATATTTCTTTCTTTTTTAGTATGTTCTTATTGATTTTTTATTTTATTTTTTTTAGAGAGAGAGGGAGGGAGAAGAGGAAGGGAGAGAGAGACATCTATTGGCTGCCTCCTGCATGCCCCCTACTGGAGATTGAGCCTGAGATCTGGGCATGTGCCCTGACCTGAATTGAATCAGGGACCCCTTGGTGCATGGGTTGTCCAACCACTGAACTACACAGGCTGGGAGAGAAAATTTTTTTATTCATCTTTGTACCTTGTGACCAGCACAGTGCCTGACACGCAGCAATCACCCAATTGTGTGGCATTGGGTTTGGCCTCATTATCTGCCATTGACTTGCGAGGTGACCTTAGCTTTGAACTCCTCTAAACCTCATGTGATCTGTTCTATACCTAGACACATGATATAAGATGACCTATATCTGTTTTTATTTTATTTACCTTTATTGTTGAAAGTATTATAGATGTCCCCTTCCCCCACCCCATTCCTTCCCCCTCTGTTTTTATTTAATATACTAAAGGCCCGGTGCACAAAAATTTATGCACGGTGGGGGGAAGGTCCCTCAGCAGGGCCTGTGCCCTCTCACAGTCTGGGACCCCTCGGGGGATGACCATCTGCTGGTTTAGGCCTGCTACCCAGGGGATTGGGCCTAAGATGGCAATCAGACATCCCTCTGGCAGCCTGGCAGCCCTCAGGGGATGTCCACTTGCCAGCGGGGAGCAGACCTAAGCTGCAGTCGGACATCCTTAGTGCTGTTGAGGAGGCAGGAGAGGCTCCCACAACCACCGCTGTATTGGCAGCCATCAGCTGGACTTGTGGCTGAGCAGAGCTCCTCCATGTGGGAGCTCACTGACCACCAGAGGGGAGCTCCTGCATTGAGCGTCTGCCCCCTGGTGGTCAGTGTGTATCATAGTGACCAGTCATTCCCAGTCTTTCTGCTGTTAGGGTCAGTTTGCATATTGCCCTTTAACTATATAAGATAGAGGCCTGGTGCACGGGTGGGGGCCGGCTGGTTTGCCCTGAATGGTGTCCCAGATGAGGGTGGGGGTCCCGCTTGGGTGCCTGGCCAGCCTGGGTGAGGGGCTGATGGCTGTTTTCAGGTGGGCCAAGCCTGCAACTGAAGCTCCCAGTCTCTCCTTTTTTTCTTTTTCTTTTTAATTCTGAGATTTATTTACCTTCTGTAATTGAAACTTTGTTGCAGCTCCAGCTCTGAGGCCGGCTGGCTGAACGCAGGTATCTGGGATTTGTTTAGTTTCTATAAGTGAAACATTGTTGCTTCTGGAGCTCAGAGCCGGGCTGCAGCAGGCCAGGAACCTTGGCTTCCTCCATCACTGGAATAAGCAAACCTCATGTTCGCTTCAGCTGCGTGGCTGCCGGCCGCCATCTTGGTTGGCAGTTAATTTGCATATCACCCTGATTAGCCAATGGGAAGCGTAGCGGAGGTATGGTTAATTACCATGTTTGTCTATTATTAGATAGGATATCTTTTCTATATAGTTTTTATTCATTTTGTTTGTACATTAAAAATCACAATGGTTTAGTTTTTCAAGGAGTAAAAGTTCTACAAACTCAGTATGTTGGTATTCATTTCTTAACTGTCCACAGTTGCTAGCTAGATGATTCTGGGCAAAAAGACAATATTTTTTCTTTTTAATTTTTTTTTATTTCCTTTCTGCTTCAACACTCTCATCTTGAACTCATTCACCTTAAGGGTAAGAGAGTCTTAACATTGTGGGCTCAGACACTGGGCATTTTGCTTGGTGAGGTTCAAGTCCAGCCGGCCATGCCTCCATTACTCTAGGCCTTCTTCAGTGATGTGAGGTTTCTGGAATTTTTATGTGTTTATATTCTCTGCTTCCCAACTGTCTAAAAATGCTCCCTGTCATATATTTTTTAAAATTAATATTAAAATATTGTTTTGAGACTTTTATAACTCCTGAAATGCTAGGTTGGGAACCAGCAGTCTAAGAAATGTAGGCAAAATGATGTAAAATAGGGCATTAGGTAATGCATTTAATTACATAATCACCTCCCTGTCTCTCTTTGGTGATTCCATTTTCATTTTAAAACAGAAGTACATACATGACAATAAATGCAAACTGTGGGTGTCTGAGTGACTCCACCTTTAGCAACCTTCATTGAGCTTGGGAATGTCCACTTTCCCTGAACACAGAATGGTAGCAAGGTTAGTTGGAATTAAGATCTAAAATTTCTCCCTTGGCTAAACAATTCCCCTTAGACATGGAACACATCCTTTGAAAGTAAAGACTGCTTTTTGCAGCAATGTGTTTCTTCCGGAAAATGATTTTAAGGCGCTGGAACTTGGCTTTTGTATTTACCAATTTTACTCTTTCACCTGGAAGTTTCGTGCACAATCCTTGAGATCCTTGGAGAGCATTTTGAGGCCCCTGCTGACAGCGGAGTTTGCGCCCATGTCTTGTGGTGTCTGTTTCTCTGTGCATGGCCGGGGGCTCCTGCACGCCCACCACTGGGGGTTTCTTGCTGAAATTCAGATTCTGGGGCCAGCTCTGGTGGCGAGACCCAGAAACCCTCATTTTAACATGCACACCATGGCAGGTGAGAGATCTGAAAAGCAAAGAAAAAGAAGAAAAGCAATTATTGAGTAAAGGGAGAGATACATTAAATATTACTTTGCTTTTCTGAGGTGTAGCTCTGGGGTCTGGGCTGACAGGGGTGGGGGTTGGGGGAGCAGAACCTCCCTGTGTGGTCATGTCATTAGGGCCCTTGGGGTGATTGCTTTAAGCCACTGAATTTAGGGACGTTTGCTGTGTAATGATAGACAGCTGACATAGGATATTTGCCTTAATTTGCTTATGTTTTCTTTAGGATTTCTGCACACACTTTCAGAAGGAAGATTAGATTATATTTTCTCATCTTTTCCACTGTCCTTGTCTGCTTTTCATATCAACATTATACAACCCTTTAAAAAAGGAGCTGGGTGTGTTCCTTTTTTTCCTAGTTTCTGAAAGCATCGGGGTAAGTTTGACATTATTTTTTCTTTAACATTTGATTAAAAAGAGCCTGGCAGGCATGGTAAGGTGTTAGAGTGTCAGCCCGCACACCGGAGGGGCATGGGTTCCATTCTTGGCCACCGGCACACGTACCTGGGTTGCAGGTTCGATCCCTCCCCTCAGGTCGGGGCTCTTTGAGGAGGCAATCGGTGTGTTTCTCTCACATCGATGTTTCTCCTCTTCTCTCCCTCCCCCTTCCTTCCACTCTCTAAAAATCAATGGGGAAAAAATACCCTCATTCCTTAGGCGAGGATTAAAAAAAGAGAGAGAGACAAAATAATACATATGAAAAAGATTAGGGTTCTGGCCTCGTCCAATTTGATGCTCCTAACACTCCTCCCTGGGAAACCTGCCTGGATGCCTTTCTCATGCAACCTGGCAGACAGACCCCCCCCCCCCCCCGGGGTCTTCCTTGGCCCACAGAGGAGCCGAGGAGCCTCAGATCCCCTGCACACCTCCCCGTCCCAGCCTCCCTCAGCCACAGAGCACGCTGCTCTCACCCCGCTGGCTGGATTTGGCCCGCAGATAGGTTTGGGCCTGTCTTTTTAAAAATTGAAGTAACATTTTACATAAAAATCTTGATTTCCAGTTTCTTTAAAAAAAAATCAAAAGATCTGGGAAAAACTGGCAGTGGCTATCCCTTCAGATGGGACAGACACTCCCTCCTTTCCTATGGCCTCACCTGACCCCCTTCATCACCTGCCTGGTCCCTCTGAGTATAGCTGAGTTGCATGAGGCACAGGCAATAAGAAGGTGCATTGTCTGTGGAGCAGAGGTTCTTGGTGTGGTCCTGGCCCAGCAATATCTCCTGGGAACTTATTAGAAATGCAAATTCGTGGGCCTCACCCCAGGCTGACTGAGTCAGAAATTCTGGGTGTGGCCCAGCAATGTGTTTAGCGGGGCCTCCAGGGAATGCTGATGCACGCTCACGTTTGAGAACCATTGTTGTAGAGACTTTAACAATAATAAAAGCAACTAAAAGTTAGTCTGTTTTTTATTATCACAAAATGCCAGCAATTTTTAACATTATCAGTGATTAAAGACTCTACCTCACCAGGGTGGACCACTCCTGCAGTCTCTACTTTAGTTTGTCTCTCTCTGTCTTGTACAAACTGTTGTCATTCTATTCTAGGGGTGAAGAGCATCACCCTCTAACCCTATGCAAAGCACTAAGCTTTTAGCCCCCCCCCCCCCCCCCGCCCCCCAAACCTCAGGGTGCATCGCTTAGCCATAGACTGACTTGTCATCATTGTTGCAACTTGACTTGAAAGCCCAGGGCCACAGCCTCAGCATTTCTATCACAGTACATGCGTTCGGAGTGTTTAAGATATTTTGCTGTCATTATGCAAAAGGCAGACACAGAGTGTGTCTCTGCTGGCATGTGGTCAGATGTGTGTCCTCACTGTCATACCAGTCCCTGCCTCACTAGTTCTGATCTACTCCACTTGCATTCATTCTAAAGTTCATTTTTTTAGATTCACTCTTTTTCCCTTCCCTTTAAAAATAGTCATTGAGCCTGGCCTGTGTGGCCCAGTGGTTGAGCGTCGACCTATGAACCAGGAGGTCACGGTTTGATTCCCGGTCAGGGCACATGCCTGGGTTGGGGGCTTGATCCCCAGTGGGGGGCATGTAGGAGGCAGCTGATCAATGATTCTCTATCATCATTGATATTCCTATCTCTCCTTCTCCCTTCCTCTCTGAAATAAAGAAAAAATATTTTTACAAAAGCCATTGACAACTGGGAACCAGGCACTGCACTGGGTGCTCTACCTTTAGTTAACTCCTGCAACAGCTGTGAGAGGTGGATGATGTTATTTTCATATTACAGATGCAAAAACTGGAGTTCTGAGGGGATACACAGTATGTGGCACAACCAGGACTAAAAGCCAATCTTAAAACGTCACCTTCTTTCTCATTTCTTTAATGGGCTCCATCTTTCCTTCTCACCCACTGATCTTCATGAATTCACATTTCAGGGCAAAAGCCGTTACGTTGGTACTCAAGGTACCTTTACAGGAAGATGCCTACGTGAGGGACTTGGTCACCAGGACAGCAAGCTGCCTTTTCTAGAGAACAATTATGAACCTGTGGTAAGTTGAGATCCTGCATGTTGGTGTTTTCGTGTATGGCTGCTTTTAACTCAAATGAATAAAATTATTCCTATTTTAAAAGCCAGGACAAGGTGAATGTATTTAATACTACTGAACAGTACACCTAAAAAGTTAAAATAGTGAATTTTGTCTATTTTACCATAATGAAAAATAAGAAAGGTAAAAAACAAGGGAAGCACAGAAATGTTCTTAGACTGTGTTCGCTCATACCGATTTTCCAGGATCAACAATGACAGCTTTACATGTAGGATCCAAAGGAAGAACTTGGTTCTGGATACAATATCCTTTTGTCTTATGTTTTTAGTATACTTGTCTATGTCCTGAACATAGATATATTTTAGGGAGAAAATAAAAGACCTGTTATTATTTTTATAGAGCTGTGCTACACAGTAGGGTAGCCACTAGCCACATGTAGCTATTGAGCACTTAAAACACAGCAGTTTGAATTAAGATGCACTTTACTACATATCAGATTTCAAAGACTTAGTATGAGGAAAGAACATAGATAATTCATCAATCATTTTTATATCAGTTACATGTTGAAATAATATTTTGATATGTGGGTTTAAATGAAATATATTAAGATTAATTTTACCTGCAGTAAAAATGCAATGTATTTAGTACCTGCAAACAGGGTTCAATAATTCATTAGTTAGGGCTTGGGACTTCTACTGACAAGGATATTCTAGGTATATAGGGTGTCCCCCAAAAACTATACACACACTTTGAATGATTATAAAGGCAGTGTTTATTAAAATACATTTTCAAAATTGAGCCATCAGCTACTAAAGTGTGCATACATTTTGGGGAGATGCCCTGTATATAAGTTTTTGAGGTTTTGGAAAGCCCTTAGCCCTATTTTTCTCTACTCTTGCCCCAACAATGTTTCAACATGCACACTTGTGAAATTTAACTATGATTACCTTGTTGGATGGAAATTAGATGTGGACACGTAAAGGTTCAGTCCAGAGAAAAAGTAGAGTTATGTTACTTAATGGCTGTCCCAGAAACATGCACTGTGGCCAACGCCCTATTCTCCCTTTCTCGTCCTCCCAGGTTCCCAATGCCCCACCTGCCTACGAGAAACTCTCCGCTCAGCAGTCCCCACCACCTTACTCTCCGTGAGAGCCAGCAAGGCCCCTGAGAGATGCTGAAATGATTCGCCTCACACTTTGGATTACATTGAATGTGGACATTTAACGTCCTGCTTCGGGATGCGGTAGAAACAGTGTACATCATCACTAACAATAAGCTTAGTGCTAAATTCTTAGTAGGGAAACTAGCAATACTAATGGAGGAAATGATGAAAAATATTAAAATGGAAAAATGTTGTCAATAAACATTTTGAGGCATGATACTATCTGTGCCAGTAGTAATGCTAATACATCTATGGTGTTATTTCTGGAGGGACAGAATTTAAATGTGTGTTCTGGGACCATTCAATTTCTTTTCAGTTGAAATTTGGCTAATAACTAACCAAGTACTATTCTGATTTTTCAAGAAGCAACCTCTTGAACTGAACTCTAGCAGGTGAGTTTGTGTTATGGAGTGCTCGCAAAGGATACCTTTACAGGTTTAAGACCAAGAGCTGGTTGACCTTCCAGATGACACAGGCAGCCTCATCTGATCAGGAAGGTGTCAGCAATGTCTCTGCTGAGATTCCAAGATGCTGCAGCAATGCAGTGCGGAGGTCCTCTTTCCTAAGTAACACATAAACACAGTCCTAATCTCATTTCATTTCAGCGCTCAATGTTATAATAATTAATGACAAGAATTTCCTGTTATTCTAGAAGGTGGTGTCAGAATTTAAATAAGTAAAAGCCACTGTAGTTTGGCTGACATCTTACCTCCTTAAATGTCCCAATGGCAATTCAGTTCCTTTGGGCTCCCAAATTCCTCTTAAAGGAGCATATAGAAGAAATCACAAAGACTCAGAGGTTCTGGAATAGTGTCGTTATTTACTGGCAACACTACAATTTTTTTGTTGTTGACATCTACATATCATGTATACTATTATTTATCTAATATTTTTTTCAGCCAGCTCATTAAAATGATTGGCTCAAATTTCCACCCTAAGTGGAAAATAGTATCTTTTTTCATAAGTAGAGGATAACTATAAACATGAAGATAATGAAAGCAAATTATTCTTATTAAAACCCAGGAAGATACTAATGGTTGCAGAAGGTTGTCAACCCGAGACCTGCTCTCTTTATTAATGAGGGAGATTAGCAAGAGCTGGAGAAAAGCTTTTAACATAATGAAAAGGCTTGCAGGAGAAAGAAATGACTTTCTCACTATGTGACTCAGTGTTACCTAGTGCTGAGTCACCAAAACACCTAAAATCGTCTTGTGTCATTGGAAACACCAGTGCAGCCGAACTGCATCATTTCCTACAAAAAACCGAATTGTACGGAAGAGAAAAAAACACAGAATAAAGAGACTTATTACACACATTGAAAAAAAGTCATTCACCCGGCCAGTGTGGCTCAGTGGTTGAGCGTTGACCTATGAACCAGGAGGTCACAGTTTGATCCTCAGTCAGGGCACTTGCCTGAGTTGTGGGCTGGATCCCCAGTGTGGGGTCTGCAGGAGGCAGCAGATCAATGATTCTCACGCATCATTGATGTTTTTCTCTCTCCCTCTCCCTTCCTCTCTGAAATCAATACAAATATATCTTTTTAAAATTCACTTTATATCTATATCTACATCTACATCTATATCTATGTCATTCAACAAAATACTAAAATACTTCCCTGCCCTTTCTGACTGTCCAGTCTTACCACTTAAAATAAGCCCTGTCCCCATCCCTGTCGTCCCCGCCCCCGACACCCTTTTACAACAACAACAACAAAAGAGTTCTAAACAAAGTAAATTCCATCAGGCATTTGGGCAGCTCCTTTCCTCATTGAAAGGCCTAGTTTGAGCCCTAACCTGCACATTCATAGAATAGCCTATGGCTTGCTCCCTGGACCCCTCCAAGATCTCCAGCTCATCTACCATCCGCTGAGCATTCTCTCCTTTCCCTGTGGAAAAATGGCTCTTTTCCCAGAGTCCCTCAGTGTCCCAGGCAATGGGCAAGGGGGTTGAGCTGTCTGCCAGAGAGAAACTAGAAGAGTGAGATTTTGTTTCAAGGAATAGATATGGGGTGCCAGGCTCAGCCAAAAGGACCTGCCCCCTACACAGAGGCAGCCACACTTTTGAAAACGACTCCCTGGATTGAGGGCCAATTGTGGGACAATTTTGGGAGCCAGGAGCTGGAGATTGCAGGGTCACATGATGGGAGGAGCCTGGGTCACAGACACCAGTGAAGAGTCTCCCTCACCTAGGAACGCTTGGATTGAATGAGGACAAATTGGCTCCACAGAAAATCCGTGAACTGTTAAGGCTTTGCCAAATCTGACATTGAAATCCAGGGATGGTAGTAATACCTTTGTTGAGGCCCTTCACTGCTCTGCCCCTGCACACCTGGATGGAACACACACAAATGAGGGCTAGACGGGTGCCTCCCGGGGAGCTAGGTCCCTGTGACCTCTGCAGGCAGGATCAGGCTTCCCTGCTGCCCAAGGAAACTTGAACACAAGAGCATAAGCCTCATCCAGGGTCCTGTGCACAGGTGTCCTCTACTGCAGCGTGCTCCCCCCCACCCCTCGCCCAACTACCTTGTGGGCCTAGTGGGTAATGGCATGGCATGACTTTAATCTCCTAGGTTTCCTGCAGGAACAGGTCAGGACTAGAGCAGCCAGAGATCATGGATGATCTCCTCTGGGTGCAAGCCTTGTTTTCTGTGTCCAAATGTGCTGGATAAATAATATCACTTCCCCTTTGTGTAGTGAGTCTGTTTTATAGAACCTGGTCTTCCCTCCTTCTCCTGGCCCCCCTTCAGCCCCCAGGTGTTGTCTGATGTTTGATTCAAGGCCCAAGTCTCTATGGTTTCCCTAGGAGATTCTGATATGGATTCTCTGATTGTAAAGAGAGTAAAGAGCAGGCGAACTTGAGGGAAAAAGAACTAGCCAAAGTATTCTCCGCCTGGGTTCAAGTTCGTGAGGAGCTGGCAAACCAATGGAGCCCCAAGTCACCTCTAGTGGAGACCGGTCCTCTGCAGCTACAAGTACTGAGTTTGGTAGCACTTATAAATCTGGGTAGCTCCGGTCATCACTTGAGAATGTTACAGCACTTTTCCAAAAAAGGACAGAAAACAGGAAGCCCCCTACACTTTCTTTCTTTCTTTTTAAAAACATATTTTATTGATTTTTTGCAGAGAGGAAGGGAGAGAAATAGTTAGAAACATCAATGAGAGAGAAACATCGATCAGCTGCCTCCTGCACATCTCCCACTGGGGATGTGCCTGCAACCAAGGTACATGCCCTTGACCGGAATCAAACCTGGGACCTTTCAGTCCACAGGCCGACGCTCTATCCACTGAACCAAACCGGTTTTGGCTACACTTTCATTTCAAGGCTTTAAGGACTGACAGTGTCACCTGAAAATGCATAGAAATTCCTCTATCTCAGGTGACTGATGACGAAACATCATAAAATCATCTCTGAGGAATGCCGAGCAAGTTCGGAGGGAAGTCACGGATGGCTTGGATAAAAACACTCATTTTGAAGAATGCCCAAAACTGCTATCCCAAGAAGCTGTAAGATGAAAGAAAGTGTGGGAAATGAAGAAACAGGAAAAAAAAAAAAAAGAAAAAAAAGCTGACAACTTGAAAACACCAATGAGAGAGGTGTTAAATGATAAAGAGAGCCCATTAAAATCTCTGAAAAGGTGATAAAGATAAGTCTGCCTGCTTTCTTCAGAAATGATTACCTGGTTGATGGCTATCTGAAATCAGACAGAGAAAATTAAACAAATGAGAACCCCTCATTGACTGTCAATGAGACGTCAATTTGAAGGGATATACCAATCCTGTTAAGTGTTCCTTTAAAAAGACTTGAAGGAAAAAGATTAAGGACTATTTAAAAAGTTAAGAAATTTAAATTAACAAATACTTACAGTTCAAATGAACAGTGTCCAAACAAACATCTTTGCAGTCTGAAAATAGTTTGCAAGAGAGACTCAAAAACTTCAAATATTGCTGGACTAGTCAACAACATGTGCAATGCAGATTTGCAAAAAATCAATTGAGGAAAGAATTTACTGCTTAGCAATCTGGAAGAAAGTTCCCGAAGTATATGAAAATACATATACATTAGAAGCACGGCTCCTACAAGAAGATGGCTTTGACAGTTGGAAAGAAGCACTTCCTTGAAGATCAGCTGGATTGCCTCCTATGAGAAAAAAGCTCAAGTAAGGTGGATGGCAGCCTGGCGGAGAGAAAGCTCACTGAGACAAGAAAAGAAAAGGATCACAACAGACAAAATATTGGCTGAAGAAGTTTGAATTCCAGCTTTTCCAGCAGAGGCCAGGAAGCATCAGGTGACTCCCTAAATCATCAGGTCCCCAGAGGAGAGGTCAAGCTGTGAGGACTCAGGTATCTGAGCCATCTGCAGGTTTGATTCAGGTTTACAGCAGCCAACTCAATTTCTAAAGGACGTGTTTTCTCTTTAAAAATAATTTTTAGATAATAATTCTTCCAGTTTGATTTTACTTACTTGATGCTACATTTGCTCAAATTGAAGTTTAATGGAATCATTATTAAGATAGCGTTTTGAGGATCTAGATCAGCCGTGGGCAAACTACGGCCCGCGGGCCGGAGAAATGAATAAAACTAAAAAAAAAAAAAAAGACCATACCCTTTTATGTAATGATGTTTACTTTGAATTTATATTAGTTCACACAAACACTCCATCCATACTTTTGTTCCGGCCCTCCAGTCCAGTTTAAGAACCCATTGTGGCCCTCGAGTCAAAAAGTTTGCCCACCCCCTGCTCTAGATGGTTTTATTAAAATTCTAGACCATTTCATTAATGTTCTAGAATTAGATCCATATAAACATTGTATTTAATCCTCACCCGAGGATATTTTCCCATTTTTAGAGAGAGTGGGAGAGGGAAAGACAGAGAGAAATATTGATGTGAGAAACACATCAATTGGTTACCTCTTGCATGAGCCCTGACCAGGGCCTGGGCCAGGGAGGAGCCTGCAGCCGAGGTACGTGCCTTTGACCGGAATCAAACCCGGGACGTTTTGGTCTGAAGGCCGATGCTCTATCCACTGAGCCAAACCAGCTAGGGCTGGCATTACATAAGTGCATACAAGTGCTTTTATTACAGTTGTGAAGGAGTGATCTGTCCTTCTCAATCTATGACCTCAATCTGTAACTGCAATATGATGCTGGCTCGGGTATGGTAAGGAGAGGAAGTTATGTAATAGTAGTCCTACGAATGAGTAGCTCGCTGCTGCCCTCCTGTAGCTCCGCCCCCGCCCCCCCCCCCCCATAGCTTGCTGCCCTGCTCCCCCTCCTGTAGCTGTCCAATGCCTGCCCGCTTGTAGTTCGCTGCCCCACCCTCCTGCTGATCTGTGATCCAGTCCTTACAGGGTCGGTCCCTTCACAGCCTAATGACCATGTGCATATTACATCTTTATTATATAGGATGTGATGAGAACCTATAATGGAACATTAAGTCAAAGAAAACATCTGGGAAGACCTTGAGGTGTCTCAAACTTTCTAGGACCAAAAACTAAACCAACCAAACAAAAAAACTAGAGCACACTGAGCAAGAGTAGGTTGAAATGAAGCTGGAGAGGTAAGCAGAAACTTAAAAGACAGGAGAGTCTTTCCAGCCCTGAGGAGGAGGAGGGGAGCACTTCACTCTGAAAGGTTCAACAGATCACACAGAGCTTCGAAGGTCATTATCAGAATTTTGAATTTAGGAGTTAGAAAAGAATTAGTGGTTAATAAATTATTTAGGTCCCTCACTGAGATTAAAATGGGACCAATAGGTAATTCAGTTATTTCTGGAAGTGGCTTAAATAATTATTTTCAACAAAAGACAAACAGTTTTGGGTGGTTTTACTTTAAAAGTTAAGCACATGGCCCTGGCCGGGTGGCTCATTTGGTTGAGCGTTGTCCCAAGCACTGAAAGGTTGCTGGTTCCAATCCCAGTCAGGACACACACCCAGGTTGTGGGTTCAGTTCCCAGACAGGAGGCAACTGATTGACGTTTCTCTTCACATCTGTATTTCTCTCCCTCTCTCAAATTAATTTAAAAAAAAAACCACATATTTAATATAGTTAAATACATACATTCATTTACTGAGGACCGCCTATGTACAATGTAATGCATTTCAAAATCACCCACTTCCCCCTGAAATCCATGGTCTTTCTAAACTGACAGGGAAAGGGAAGGTGACTACAGAGTTGAACATAGACATGATTGGTAAAAGTGCTCTTAGAACACAAATACAGGTTTCTGAGAACCTTTAGCAACTTCCCAGGAATATCCACCCTCACTGCCCACTTTGATAACTAATAAGTTTCAATGTAGTTTCAAAAGAAGTCTGTAGGCCTATTCTTCCCTACCATTTCAACCACAGGTTAACAATATTATAATAAATGGAATGTGGATGAATATACAATGTCCCAAATAAGATAATGGATATAAAGATCCAATAAGTATAAAATCTTTTATTTAAAATGAGGCATATCCTAAGCCTAACCGGTTTGGCTCAGTGGTAAAATGAGGCATATCCTGAAATACCACAATGTAGAACCCTGAGAATGAAATGACCAATAAAAATTGCTTTATAATGGAATTTAAGTAACTGCTCTGTAGTTGACAAAAACAAATAAAAAGCAAAGAGTACTTACAAGTAATTGAAGTGTCCACATTTGTTATTCTAAACTAAAAAATCATGTTTTAAAAAATTGGAAAATTAGTCACTATGAACCAACACCTCAATATAAAAATAAACCTATCGGGGGGGGGGGGGGACTTGTTAAAGGATTCAAGGGACCTCTCTCTGTGCTATCATTGTAACTTTCTGTGAATCTAAAGTTATTTAAAAATAAAAAGCTTATAAAAACTTATCTGGAGTGTATAAACAGACAGCAAATACATTGGTCTGAAAGATTACTTATTTTGATTAATGTAGAATTTGGTGGTGGACTTACAGAAAAAAGTTAAAACAATGAAATCTAGAGTAAAATTTTATAACAGAAATAGTGTAAAATCATGGAAAAAGAATGTAAAGCATCACGTTCAAAACCTGACTCTACCACCTACTAGCTGGGTGACTTTGGACACATCACTTAACCTTCTCAAGAATACCGTGAAAATCAAATGAGATGTGGAAGTACAGTTTGTAAACTGTAAAGTCTATACAAATGCTAGCTATTAGTTCAAATTTCCCAGCCTCAATTCTTTTTTGTAAAGGACTATCTCCATTTTATATCATATATTCTCCCAATGGAACAAGAACGCAATTTAAAAAAATGGTATTCAAACAAACAAATACAGCAACTCAGTTTATTACATGCAGATTCTTCTGCATTGTTGCTAACAGTTCACTGGTCCAAAATTACTAAAATACTTAAAAAACTATACATTATGTAAACAAAACATAAATAAGACAGCATAGTTCTTTGTACATATAGTTTAGTACAGGTTGTTAGGAATTTAGGAATATGTACAATTTTACACCATGGACTGCATTTTCACAATGCATAAATATATATATATATTTTTTTACAGAAACAAAAATAAGATTTCACTAATGACACAAAATACCATATTGTAGATACACGCTGCAATAGTCCAAATTCAAGAAGAAACATGTCAATGCAAGTGCGCAAAAGGCTAGCTTAATCCAAACTAGTCAAACTTGACTTTGTTCAATTTGTTATACAGACAGGTAAAGCCTGTCTACTTTAAACAACCAACCTCAGAGAACATATACCAATGAGTGAAATGGAACAGGTATTTCCCTCCCCAAGAAAACAAAGCCTGTTGCAAGCTAATGAAAAGATACATTCACACACACACACACACACACACACACACACACACACACACACAAAGTATAGTATGTTTTCAACAGTATAATAAACAGTTAAAATTTATATGGGAATCAAAACAATGCCCCATTATTTAAAAACTGGCTCGTTTAGTCTAAATTCAAGATGCAGGTGTGTCAGGCTTCTCTAAGCCAGATGACTGAAACGCAGGGAAGACAGAGGCAGGCTTTCGACTGGCAGATACAACAATTTGAGAGAGAGATGAAGAGAGTGAAGAAACCTTAGATGCTGGAGTACTTATGGTATTCAAAATGGCTCCTTCTGGGCTAACCAACAATTTTTTGACTGATGTGTCCAAATGAAATACTGAAGTACTACTTGGCAGTGGAGAATTACTAGAGCAAATGGCAGAAACCAAAGATGTCTTGGCTAAAAGAGTACTTGGAGGAGACTTAATTACTGAAGTCAATGACACCGTTGGTACAGGAGGTGGAACAGAAACTTGAGCAGTTGTGTTTATGATTTGTGGTTGTGTATGCACTGTGGGTAGAGAACTTGCATTCCCAAGAGAGTTTACAATTTTTGTAGAGGTTCTTAGAGATTGTTTTACCGGTTGCCCACTTAAATTATTAGATGTTAGTGTGGTCTTTTGGACAGGATTATCTACTGGTATAGGCTGAATGCTTTGGCCACTGTTAAGCACTAAGGGAGGTCCATATTTTGGATTAGTAGATATAAGGAGAACATGGCTGCCAGCTCCAAGACCTTGTGGTGGAACAATAAACCGGGTTCCATTAATCATGATCTGAGTACCAGGTGCCAAAGGCGTACTGGTGTTGATGACTATTTTTTGCTGAATACAAGGTTCACTGAACTGACTTTCTACCACACTAGTTACATGTGATGGTGCTGTAGCAGTGTGAATGGCAGAGCCACCTGGAGTAGAACTGCAACTGGAGGATGACTTTACTAAAGCAGGGGATATTGGCTGGTTTGGCAGAGAAGCAACATTGGAAATATTAACTATTTTACTTGGACTTGGTGAAAGGGATGGCAATTCAGTTTGAGGTTTATTTGTGTTCATATTTGTTGGCACTGTAGCTGAAATCCCTGGTGATTGAAACTGGACAGAAGTCTGAGATTGTCTTTTAGAAAGAGATACAGAACGTGTGGCTCCTGATACTGTTGCCACTTGTGGGACTGTGTTGATTTTAGGGGATATAGTCACAGGTGTAGGCAAGGCAACATTAACAGGGATTTGCAAAGCTGATGTCAAACATTTAGGAGACACTGTTGGTTGTGTAGTTGAAATCAGAACAGATGATGCAAGATGTCCTGTTTTCACAGTTGATATCGCCACAGTGTTTCCGAGATTTGATGTGCAAAGTCTATTTGACAAAACAGGCATAATTCTTGAAGAGGTATCATTTCCACTGACTAAAACAGGAGGTCGTGTCCCAGCTGAAGCAGAGGTTGAGGTCACTGAAAGAGAACCTAAAGATACATTTGCTCCTGTTACTGAAAACATGTTTACTGCTCTTGCTGCAGAAACCACTGATTCATTAACAGGAGTAATATTTTGACTCACAAAATTTGAGCTTACTGGAATTGAATTACCACTTGTTGACAATGGCAAAACATAGCCCTTGGTACTTTTTTCTTCTCCTTTTGGGGTTACATTTTGCAGTATGTTAATTGATGGTATAGCCGGCACACTCCCTGAAGTATTTACAATTGCTTGACCTATGTTTAGACCAATTTTCACATCTTTTATCTGAGACACAGTTGTTGATGAATTTATTTTCATTGGTGCTCCCACTGTAGATGGAATTAGTACTATCTGAGGCTGCTCTGGAGTCTTAACATATGTTTTATTCAAGGGGGGAGGTTGTTTTAATGGTTCTGCCACAATAGTAGAAGTGCCACTGGATATTGGAGCATTAATAAAAACTAATTTCTGGGCAGACACACCTGTAGGTGTTGGTGCAGGTGTCACATTAATTGGAGTTCCACTGCCAGAAGAAAGAACAGATGGAGCTGATACCAACATAACTTTTTGAACTGTAGTCCCACTGATCACATCTCCATTTGTTGCCACTGTTGCTTCTGATCTTGTAACAGGGTAACTTTTGGTGATATAATCTGCTTGTTGTTGTTTAGTTGGAGTATGAATAGCATTTGCGTTGGTTTGTCCAAAATTTCCTGGTGGAAGGCTAATTACACTTACTGAACTATTTGCTGTTGATGATAGCGGAGTACTAGAAGAAATAGAGGACTTTAAGGGAGAAGAGGGCATTTGTGAAGTCTTCTCTACTATGTGGCCCAAATTATCACTTACAAGAGGTTGTCCTAATGTAAGTTTGAGATTTTTCCCCATGGATGGATTAGAGCCAGCTGGAATGGAAGCAGAAGTTGGTGTTTGGCCAAAAGGTGGAAGACTAGATGTAGTAGTCATTCCAGCTACTGGTGAAAAAGCAGAGGAGGATGAAGTTGTTGATTTTGGCACCAGAAATGCCTGAAGCTGAGGAGCAAAAGTGAAAACTGAACTCGAAGATAAACTGTTGGGTGAATTTTGATCTGTATTTGTTTGTACTTTCACAACTCCAGTGTTCCCACCTCGTGTCCTTACAAGAATTGACTGTGAATCTCTGATACACACAGTTTTCAATTCTTGCTTTGCTTCAGAAGAATCAGAAGTTTGTTGTGCAAAACTGTTGAGGGAGCTACCAGGATTTGTAGATCCACTTAGTGTTGTTGCTGATAATAGAGGCTGAACTATGGAAGAAATGGTGGGTGAAGCAATGGGATGGGGGAATGTGGTTGCTGAAACTGCATTTTTGACTTTTCCTACCTCACTCTGGCTATTCTTAACCGATGGTGTTAATAAATTACTTATGGAGGTTACAGGTGACAAAGGCTGTGGTCTAGCACTATTCACATTTGACAAAGGTGTAATTGTCTTGTTCAAAACTGCATTAGGTAGATGGGTAGAAGAAACAGCTCCTGCTGACTTGACAAGAACTGTTGCTGAAGAAGAGTTTACATTTGCTGTCTGCTGGAAAGATAAACCATGTTGTTCTGTACCTTTTTGTTGAAGTGGTGGTATTTCTTTTGCAACTGCTTTTCCTTCCTTATGCTGAATCACAAAATTCTTAGGCAGAATGAGGACCTGCTGCATGATTTTTTCTCCTGTCTTAGGATCCAGCATAGGTTGCATTTGAATCTTTACCGAGCTATTATGAAGATCTATGGGCAACCACTGGCCACAGGGCATTTTGTACACCATCTGTAAAGGACCTTTTGTACTGGTGTGGCAGGTCAACGCTGGCTTTATGGGGCTTGCTTCTGGAGGAGATATAACTGGCTTTTCCACAACAGAAGCACTTTTACCTGTGGAAGGGGGCAGTTGATTTGTTAAGGTCACTTTGTTCCCAATATTCGTTGCAAGCAAGGCCTGAATAGGTTTGGTCCCTTTCTGGAGAGTAGACACTGGTGTTGAATCCACTGAGGCAAATGACTCTGGAAACAGTGGCTCTGTAGGCTTTGATTCATCCAAATAGTCCATCTGCATATCATCTTCTGCATTCTCAACTGTTGTCTCATTTGTGCTTAACTTTGCTTTCTTCCTTGGAGAAAGTTCTTTTGTGCTATCATCCAGATGACTAGTTTGTTTGGACTGTCGCTTAAGTGTTTTAGGCAGTGTCTTCAGTATATCTTTAGAAGGCAATTCCTTTTTCAACAACTTGCTTCTGGCCATAGGAAACTCTATTTCTGACAATTTCATATCATCTGAAAATTATAAAACAAGCATTTTGTTAATATAAATTGCAAGTGAATAGTAATAAGACCAATTTTTAAAAAGTCAATCTTTGAATTGACAATTTATTAAGAAATTTATAAGGTGATTCAAGTCAGCACCACTGATGGGAATTAAGGTAAGATGACCTTTGACATAGTAATCTTGATATAATAAACATTTTCAAGAACATCCTATTATTAACAAGAAAATTATTTTTGGTTAACTTCTCTAATTCTGCTGACCATGTAAGTGCAAAAGGAAATTTTACATCTTTTAAAGAGATTAAGCCAGCAATTAAAGGCTAAGAATTTAGATTTGGAAAGGAATCTAGTCTAGTTCTCTTCTTCACAGGAAAATCTTGATGTCAAAGAGAGATGGTTCTCCATACTAATCTATTTTTAGAGACTCTAAAGGATGAAAAGTGTCCAGCTTTTACTGGTGTTTAATTACCCCTACAGTAAAAAATTTATGTTCATGTCTGGTCAAACTGGGTTGATAAGAAGTTACTCTTTTTCAATTTACTAAAGACATAAAATACAACAGGTTAATTCATTTCTAACCACAAATTTTCATACTAATCCTCATATAACTAAAGAAAGTAATTTAATTAGATTTATATAATAATATAATCTGATGAATTGAAATGAATTACAGATAATCTAATCCAGCCTTTAATATAAGAATAGTGTGTCCACTCAGTTATCATTAGGCCATCAATCTTGGTCATTCCTTATTAACAAATAATCTTCACAGTATTAGGGACTTTTTCCAAGTTCTCATTTAAAGTAAACATTAGAAATAGTGCTTCAAACACAGTGATAAGAAGAGGCTGAACCTATTTCAAAGGAAGTGCAGATCAAGAATGTGTGGTCTGTAATGAGCGGTGACACACATATAGTTTGGAGTCAAGCATTGGCTCCAGAAACTCCCAGAAATGTAATAAATTCAAAGAACCTTTTATTAAGGACACAGTACACCTTCAAAACATCAGATTTCCCCAATCAATACATGTCATTAACTAGATGATATTTTATCTCCATATAATATACTAAAACTTCTCAGAGCTTTTAGTGTTGATTTAAAAGAAAAAGTGTTTTTTATTAAACTTTTATTAAATTTATGACTTCTTTGATTAGTACTGAAGTAATAGTCTTTGATTTATTATAATTCCATGATAATAATTAAATAGCCATATTCTGAAAGTAACAATGGGGACTGAATTACAGATGTGTAATGCATAGTTGATGTTTTTTCAATGCATACCTGAATCAAAGTGATCTTTCTCCAGGATATCTAGAGGTTCTGTTGAGTCTACAGACTTACTGATTTCAACTTTAGGAGATTCCTTTCCAGGGTCTCCTTCACCTTCTTCAGTAGTCCATAGTTCTCTAGTAAATTTATCATGATCAGGCTGTCTTCTGAAATCATCATAGTCTTTCTTTAGGCGGCTCCTGAAATAGAATGCCCAAGATAACAAACAAACAAACAAACAAAATACCCATGTTTAGTTCAGTCTTTCCAATGATTATTATTTAAGAAGACAAAACCCAGGGTATAGCATAAGGAATTGAAAAGATTATATCTGCAACTTCAAAATAAAGTGTTTGAACATTCCACCCATTTGTCTTTCTAAATGCTAATGGTAGAGAAAAAGGTAATTCTAAGAATATTGATTTTAGATAGTCTTAAAATGACTAATTATAATATTTTAAAAGTTCATTAAAAAGTTAATCAAGAAATTCTAAGAAACAGTACCTATCTACAGAGATTAACAAACAAAATAAATATCCATCATTTAATCCTGAGAGTAAATTTTTCTAAACTTTTGGGTCTACTAGAAAGAAATCTTTATTAAGCATAAGAAAACAAAGCAGAAAGGTGATCTTCCAGAGATCCTTTTCACATTAAAATGTAACAGCTATGTTTTAATGAAACTATGGAGAAATGGAAACATTTCCAAATGATTACATTGTATTTATTATCATTTTTGCTTTCAACTGAGTTTCTATGTTCTACCCCCTAACCTTTACCCTTTATTTTTTTTGTTTTTAAAAAGAATCTGAACATACATTCTCTAATGTATTTTTGCTACAAGTTCTTATATTTGCATATTGAAGTTTAGGTCTCACTTCTGTCATTTAACAGCTATAAGACTTTGGGCAAGACTTCCTAAGCATCAGTTTACGTCTTTGTACAATAAGAATAATAACTACTTACCTCATAGTATGTGTGGCACATAAATATTCAATAAATGTTAGTTAATAATAACTCTCAATTTATCAGTTTTAAATTAATACTTAAGGTTTTATGAAGTAGGTAAGGGTTGTAAGATACTAGAATGGGTTACCAAAGGGTAACGGTAAAATTAATTTCATTTTAGAAATATCTACATGGGATTTATAATTTCCTTCCTTCTCAATCTTAGCTAGTGACTTTGCTTCTTATTTCAGGGAAAATAGAAATAATCAGACAAGAACCTTCATATGTTCATACCTCATCTGCAACTGCAGACATTCATTTGTACTCATATTTTCTGTCTTCGTATCTAAGCTGACTCCTCTACTTAAGCATCCTGTCTCACCTCTTCAAGAATATCATTCTACCATTCTACCTTCCTTTGCCTGAGTCCATTTTTATCTCTGTATCAGATAATTTCAACCAGTATACAACCATGTTATTTCTCTCATTAAAATAAAAACAAAACACAAAGCATTACTTCGCTTGACTCCAATTGTCCTTCTAGGTACTGCCCTATTTCTCTGCTTTACTTTATAGCAAAACTCTAATTCTTCTACTCTAATTCTCTTGAACAGACTCCTAACTTTTACCCACTTCTCTACTAACACAGCTCATCAAGGTCATCAATGATCTCATGCTGTCAAAATTAAATAATAAATCCTTAGTCCTCATATTCCTCAATGCATCATGAGTAGGCCTCATGGACATTTTCTTCCCTGGTTTCCGAGACACTACTCTCTCTTGGGTTTCCTCCTATCTTACTAAACACTCACCTTCTCAGTCTCTTCTGCTGAGTACTCATCTCCACCATCTCTGAATGCCACAGGGTTCAGTATCTCTTCTTATCTATGTTCACATACAAGGTAATTTCTACCAGTTTCACAGCCTAAATATAATCTATATCCAGACAACTTCCAAACTTAAATCTGGCTTACTTCCTTAGACTGGGAACTTATACTAAACTGCCTACTCAATAACTCCAATTAGATGTCTAAAAAGCATATCAAACTTCACATGTTGAAATCCAAACTCTGAATCTCTTTCTTCCTCTGCCCCAAACTTGTTATTCCTTCAGTTCCCATTAACTCAGCTAACAGCAATTCCATTATTCCAGTTGTTTAGACCCAAAACACTGAGGATCATCTTTTTATTCTCATTTTTTTCTGTCACTTCATATTCAAATCCCTAAGCAAATTCTACCAATCCTGCCCTGGCTGGTGTGGCTCAGCTGGTTGGAATTGTTGTCCTCTGTACCGAAGGGTCACAAGTTTGATTCCCAGTCAGGGCACATATAGGAGGCAACTGATTGACGTTTCTCTCTCTTCCTCTCTTTCTCTGTAAAAAATCAATAGAAACATATCCTCAGGTGAGAATTAAAAAAAAAAAAAAAAAATCCTACCTTCAAGATATATCCAGAATCCATCCACTCCTTGTGATTAGCACTGCTACTATCCTGATCTAAGCCACTATCATCTTTTGCTTGGATTACTGCTAGACTGTAGCTGATTTCCCTACTTTCATCGTTGTCCCTCTACATACTAAACTCAACACAACAGGCAGAGTGAGTTTAAACATTAAGTTTTACAGCACATGTCCTGCCTCTGCTTTAAACCCTCCAAAGGCTTCTCATCTCAGTCAGAGTGAAAACCAAAGTCCTTAAAGACCTACATGATCTTTACTCTCTCACTCTTGATTCTTACCACTTTCCTCCTCACTCACTCACTCACTCACTCTGGCTACACTTGCTCCTTTGCATCTCCTCTAAATGCCAAACATGCTTCCAACCTTAGAGTTTCTGCATCTTCTTTTTCTTCAGATATCTACATGGCTCTCTCCCTCATTTCCTTTTTTTAATTTTTATTTTTAAAAATATATTTTATTGATTTTTTACAGAGAGGAAGGGAGAGGGATAGAGAGTTAGAAACATCGATGAGAGAGAAACATCGATCAGCTGCCTCCTGCACACCCCCTACTGGGGATGTGCTCGCAACCCAGGTACATGCCCTTGACCAGAATCGAACCTGGGACTCTTCAGTCCACAGGCCGATGCTCTAGCCCAGGGGTGGGCAAACTTTTTTCTTTTTTGACTCGAGGGCCACAATGGGTTCTTAAACTGGACCAGAGGGCCGGAACAAAAGCACGGATGGAGTGTTTGTGTGAACTAATATAAATTCAAAGTAAACATCATTACATAAAAGGGTACGGTCTTTTATTTCAATAGTTTTATTCATTTCAAACGGGCCGGATCCGGCCCACGGGCCGTAGTTTGCCCACGGCTGCTCTAGCCACTGAGCCAAACTGGTCAGGGCCCTCATTTCCTTAGGTCTCTATCCAAACATGACCTTATCAGGGAATTTCTCCAACACCCTGGTAAAAGAGCAATCATCATTCAAACCAGGCATTTCCTATCCCCCTTTACCCTGCTCTATTTTCTTTACAGCACTTATCACCATCTAACATTTGACTTGGTCCCTTTCTTTCATTAGAATATAAGCCACAGATGAAGCTAGAAATCAATAAAAGGAAAACTGGAAAATTTACAATTTTGTGAAAATTAAACAACACTGTTAAATAACCAAGGGATAAAAGAAGAAATCATAAGGGAAGTTGGAAAATACAAATGAATGAAAATAAAAACACAACATATCAAAAGTATGGAACAATGAAAGCAGTGCTAAGGGGAAAATTTAAAGCTACAAACGCTTACATTAAAAAACAAGAAAGATCTCAAATCAACCACCTAACTTTATAACATAAGAACCTAGAAAAAAAAGAACAAAGAAACCCAAAGCTAGCAGTACAGAAATAATAAAGATTAAATAAAATAGAGAATAGAAATGCAGAGAAAAATCAAGTTAGTTCTTTGAAGGATCAACAAAACTGACAGACCTTTAGCTAGACTTAGGAAAAAAAAAGAGAAGACTCAAATTACTAAAATCAGAAATGAAAGTGGGGCAATTAGTACCAATTCTAAAAGGATTATTCAGAGTACTATGAATAATTGTATGCCAATAAATTGAGTAACTAGATGAAACGAACAAATTCCTAAAAACATAAAACTTACCAAAGCTAAATCATGAATAGAAAATCTGACTAAATCTATAACTAGTAAGGAGATCACATCACTAACAAAAAAAATCTCTTGACAAAGAAAAGCCCCAGACCTGACTACTTCACTAGTGAAGTTTACTAAACATCTAAGAAGAACTAAAACCAATCCTTTCCAAACTTTTCCAAAAAATCTCAAAAGGATAAAACATTTCTTAACTCTTTCTTTGAAGCCAGCATTATCTTGATGCCAAATCCTGGTAAAGACACTACAGGAAAAGAAAACTACAGACTGCTATCTCTTATAAACATTAATGCAAAAATTCTCAACAAAATACAAGCAAATGAAATCCAGCAGCATATGGAAAGAATTACACACCACGGCCAAATGGGATTTATTCCTGAAATGCCATGATGATTCAACATACAAAAACTGGTTAATGTAATACACCACATTAACAGAATGAAGAAAAGAAACTGCATGATCATCTCAATTATTGCAGAAAAAGCATTTGACAAAAGTCAACATCCTTTCATAATAAAAACACTCAACACATGAGAAACAGAAGGAAACTACTTCAACATTAAAAAAACACACACTATACATGAAAAACCCGCAGCCAACATCATACTCAATGGTAAAAGACTGAAAGATTTTCCTCTAAGCACAGGAACAAGGATGCTTGCTTTTGCTACTTCTATTCAACATAGTACTAGATATTCTAGCCAGAGCAATTAGGCAAGAAAAAGAAACAAAGGCATTCAAGTTAGAAAGGAAGAAGTAAAATGATCTCTGTTCACAGATATATGTAAAAAAACACTAAGAACTAAAAAAATTGCTAGAATAAATTGAGCAAAGTAGGAAGATATTAAGTCAATACACAAGAATCAGTTGTATTTTTATAGACTGACAATGATCAAAGTGAAAAGAAAATTAAAATACTTAGGAATTAATCAAGAATGTGAAAGACCTGTACAATGAAAACTAAAAAAGAAAAATTGAAGAAGGAAATTAAAAGAAGACATAGGTAAATAGAAACACACCATATTAACGTATTGGAAGATGATATACATTGAGTGGCCAGATTATTATGACCACCCCATCAGTACTTCATTGGGCCACCTTTTGCCTTCAATACTGCGGCGATTCTTCTTGGCATTGACTCCACGAGATGTTGAAAGGTGATGCGAGGAATCTGACACCATGCCTGATGAATAGCACTGTCCAGTTCTGTGAGATTTGACGGTTGGGGAAGCAGCTGCCCGATGGCTCTTTTAACTTCGTCCCACAAATGCTCAATTGGATTGAGACCTGGTGATTGTGGGGGCCACCTAAGCAAAGTCAAGTCTAAAGTCTCCCTCATGTTCTTAAAACCACTCCTGCACAATACGAGCACCGTGGCATGGCGCATTGTCTTGTTGGAAGAAGCCATCTCCATTGGGATACACCATCAACATGATAGGATGAACTTGATCAGAATTGATACTTAGGTATGTTGTGCTATTCAAACTTTGTTCCACATGAATTAAAGGGCCCAAGTCATGCCAGGAAAACATGCCCCAAACCATAACACTGCCCCCAACAGCTTGAAGGGTTGTACTCATGCATGTGGGGTGCATGCTTTCATGCTGTTTCCGCCAAATTCTCACTCTGCCATCTGCATGATGCAAATGGAAACGTGATTCATCGGACCACATGACTTTTTTCCAATGCTCGACTGTCCAATCCTTGTGTTTCTGTGCGAATTGGAGACGTTTTATCTTGGTAATTGCCGACAGCAAAGGTGTTTGAACAGGCCTTCAGCTTCCATATCCCATACGATGCAGTGTATGGCGAACAGTGCGTCATTTGAGAGGATCCCTGATTAAGATCTGCAATAATTTGATGCACTGTTGCCCTTCTGTTGTCTTGTACCAGTGTTGCCACTCTCCGTTCTGCCCTAACATTGACTATTCACTGACGGCCACAATTGGCACGTTCAGACCCAGATTTTCAGCTGACAGTCCAGTCTTTAAACACTTTAGCAACAGCTGCTCTTGAACATTTAATGAATTCAGCTGTCTTGCTGATACTTGCTCCATGGCTCCGAGCACCAACAATCACCCCACATTCAAAGGCTGTTAAACCGCATTGTTTACCCATATCTTCAGAAAAAAATCACTTCTACTGTTGTGGTAAACAACCTGCTTCCCTATTTATAATGGTCTGGCTCTCTAGCAACTTCAGCGCGAGACAATAGCTAATTTGCCTACAAATGTCAGGTGGTCATAATAATCTGGCCACTCAGTGTATTTTTTCAATTACAGTTTACATTCGATATTATTTTGTACAGTATTAGTTTCAGCTATCTCTCTATATAAAAGCCTAAAGATCATTACGACCAGATGATGGGCTGGTAGCTATGACGTGCACTGACCACCAGGGGGCAGATCCTCAATGCAGGAGCTGCTCCCTGGTGGTCAGTGCGATCCCACAGCCAACCTCCCGCAGCTGGCCAACCTCCTGCAGTCCCCCCCCCCCCCCCCCCGCCAGCCTGCCCCAATTAGCCCCAATCGCCAGCCAGGCTGAGGGACTCCAACCATGCACAAATTCGTGCACCAGGCCTCTAGTACAGTAATAATGGTTATACAATCATACTTTACAAAGTGGTCCTCCCAATATTTTAAGTACTCATCTGGCACCATACATAGTTACTACAATATTATTGACTATACTAGAGGCCCGGTGCAGGCATTCGTGCACTGGTGGGTCCCTCAGCCTGACCTGCACCCTCTCACAATCTGGGACCACTTGGGGGATATAGCAGTGCATGAAGTGGCAAGCAGCCAAGGAGGAGCCTGAGCCAGGGCTGGCGCCTCGCCACTCCTGCTCATCCCAGCCCTGCTGTACCTGCTGCTTGGTAGCGCTGCCATGGAGGTGGGAGAACCTCCCACCGCTGCAGCTGCACTCACCAGCTGTGAGCCCGGCTTCTGGCTGAGAGGTGCTCCTGCTGTGGGAAGCACACTGACCACCAGGGAGCAGCTCCCGCGTTGAGCATCTTCCCCCTGGTGGTCAGTGCATGTCATAGCGACCAGTCATAACGATCACTTCGGCTTTTATATACATAGATATATACATAGAGTCCCTATGCTGTACTTTACATTCCCATGACTATTTTGTGATTACCAATTTGTACTTCTTAGACCCTTCACCTTTTTCACCCAGGCCCCCAAACACCCTCCTCTCTGCTGACCATCAATTTGATCTCTATCTATGAGTCTATTTCTATTTATTTTTTTCTTTAGATTCCACAAATAAGTGAAATCATATGATATTTGTCCTTCTCTGACTTATTTCACTTAGCATAGTACCTCCTAGGTACGTCCATACTATTGCAATTGGTACTTTAATAATTACTTTTTTAATACTCACCCGAGGATATTTTTTATTGGTTTTAGAGAGATAGGAAGGGAGGGAGGGACAGAGAGAAAGAAACATCGCTGTGAAGAGAGAAACACTGATTGGTTGCCTCCTGAATGCAATGTGATCAGGAGGTATGCACCTGGAACCTAGGTACGTTCCCTGACCAGGAATGGAACCTGCAACCTTTTGGTGTATGGGACGATGCTCTAACCAATTGAGCCACCCAGCCAGGGCCCTCTTTGCCCATTTTTAATATATTTTTAAAAAATCTTCACCTGAGGATATTTTTTTCCATTGATTTTCAGAAAGAATGAAAAGGAGGGGGGAAGAAGTGGGAGGGAGGAGGGAGAGAAAAACATCAATGTGAGCCGAAACCGGTTTGGCTCAGTGGATAGAGCGTCGGCCTGCGGACTGAAAGGTCCCAGGTTCGATTCCGGTCGGGGGCATGTACCTGGGTTGTGGGCACATCCCCAGTAGATGTGCAGGAGGCAGCTGATCGATGTTTCTCTCTCATCAATGTTTCTAACTCTCTATCCCTCTCCCTTCCTCTCTGTAAAAAATCAATAAAATATATTAAAAAAAAAAAAATCAATGTGAGAGAGACACATCGAATGGTTGCCTCCTGCATGTGCCCTGACCGGAACGAGGATGGAACCTGCAACCTAGGTACATGTGTCCTTGACCAAAATTGAACCCGTGACCCTTCCGTATACAGGCCGACACTAACCACTGCATCATATTGGCCAGGGCTGCCCATTTATAAATTGGATTGTTTTATTTTGTCTGTGTGTGTGTGTTGGATTGTATGAGTGCTTTATAAATTTTAAATATTGACCCCTTATTGGATGTATACTGGTGAATATCTTCCATTTAGTAGGTTGTCTTTTTGTTTTGTTGATGGTTTCCTTTGCTGTGCAAAACATGTACAGTGGGGCCTTGACTTACGAGTGTCCCGACTAACGAGTTTTTCGAGATATGAGCTGTCTCTCGGCCGATTTTTTGCTTTGAGTTGCGGGCTAAAATTCGGGTTACGAGCCAGCTTCAGATACCACACTGCTAGTTGGCACAGCCAACGTCACAGTGAACGCCACAACATCAGCCCAGCATCACGTGTCTCACTCGTTCCCTTTAATGATTTGACATGTACGAGTAATCTGAGTTACGAGCTCGGTCACAGAACAAATCAAGGCCCCACTGTAGTTTCATTTGTTTATTTTTCTTTTGTTTCCCTTGCATGAGAAGATTTATCAGAAAAAAATATTGCCAAGAGAAATGTCAGAGATTTTACTGCCTATGTTTTCTTCTAGGAGTTTTATGGTTTCGAGTCTTATATTTAAGTCTTTAATCCATCCTGAGTTTATTTTTATATATGGTGTAAAAGGTGGTCTAGTTTCATTTTTTTTTGCATCTATTTGTCCAATTTTACCAACACCCTTTATTGAATAGACTGTCTTTATCCCATTGTATGTTCTTGTCTCCTCTGTCAAATACAGGGTGTCCCCCCAAAATGTATAACACACTTTAACAGCTGATAGCTCAATTTTGGAAATGAAATGTATTTTAATAAACATTGCCTTTGTAATTTTTCAAAATGTGTGTATACATTTTTGAGAACCCTATATTTACTAACCATAATAGGCATGGGTTTATTTCTGTTCCATTGATCTATATGTCTGTTTATATACCAATACCATGCTGTTTTGATTATTATAGCTTTGTAGTATAGTTTTATATCAGGTAGCATAATAACATCCAACTTTATTCTTATTTCTTAAGATTGCTGTGGCTATTCAGGGTCTTTTGTGATTCCATATAAATTTTGGGATTACTCTCATTGTTCTTGGTACCAGATGATGCCAGCAAGTAAAAGTCGCTAAGTATTGCTTTTAGAGAGAAAATAAAATGCACATTAGGTCTCAGCATGATTTAAGCAAAGTGCTGAGTTCAGTATTTTTAAAATAGACTCACCATAGGGACAGGAGGGGAAAAGTATCAGAATCATCTGTGAATCTACATGTTTTCTAATTATGATGTTGACTATAGTTTTCATCTGCTGGTTTTGCTAAACCTCCAGACACTAAAAAAGAATGTGCCGATTAGCAGGTATGACCCCCCGCTCCCTGCCAGCTGTCTCCATCACTGGCAGTGGGGGACTGAAGAGTGCGGACTTGTTTAAGACATTTTTTAAGGTTTTCCTCAACTGTCCACACTGTACATTGATTTTCTGTCATAGCTCTATGCCTGGGGGGCTGCATCTCTTCATTGATTCACAGAGAGCATTCTTAGTGCATCAAAGAGATGCAGGAGGTGAGACTCAGAGGGAAAGATGGAAACAACACTTTTAGGGCTGGACACGGCTCAGCAGTGTAAAAGTCACACACACACACACACACACACACACACACACACACACAAAATAAAAATAAATAAATTTTTGGATTACTTCTTTTAATTCTGTGAAATACGCTATTAAGTATTATGATAGAAAATGCAATGAATCTACAGATTACTTTGAGTAGTATTTTACATTTTAATGATGTTATTCTTCCCATCCATGAGCACAGTATATACTTCCATTTATTTGTATCTTCTTTCAATTTTGTGCTCCACTGTCTTATAATTTTCTGAGTATAGGTCTTTTACCTCCTTGATTAAAAATTTCCTACATATTTTTAATGCAATTATAAATGGGATTGTTTTCTTAGTTTCCCTTTCTGCTAGTTCATTATTGGTGTATTAAAATGTAATTGATTTCTGAATATTTATTTTGTATTCTACTACTTCACTGAATTCATTTATCAGTTCTAGTAGTTTTTTAGTGGAAACTTTGGGGTTCTTTATATACAGTATGATGCCATCTGACTATAACAACAGTTTTTCTTCTTCCTTTTCAATTTGGATGCCTTTTATTTCTTCTTCTTGTCTGACTGCTGTAGCTAGAACTTCCAGTAATGTTGAATAAGAGTAGTGAAAGTGGACAGCCCTGTCTTGTTCCTGATTTTAAGGAAAACACTTTTAGTTTTCCCATTAAGTATGATGTTGGCTGTAGGTTTGTCATTTATTCATACATGGCCTGTATTATGTTGAGGTATGTTCCCTCTATTCCCACTGTGCCGAGAGAGTTTATCATAAACTACAGGCCTGGTGCATGAATTCGTGCACAGGTGGAGTCTGGCCAGCCCCACCCCCGATCAGTGTGTGTGGGGGTCGATCAGGGGTGGGGCCAGCTGGGGGCAGGGACCCCAGCAGTCGGTGGGCCGCCCCCACACCCTGGTCAAACTCTGGTTGAAGGGACAATTTGCATATTACCCTTTTATTACAGAGGGTGAGTATTGGATCTTCTAAAACGCTTTTCCAGCATCTATTGATATGATCATATAATTTTTTTTAATGGGGATTGTACCATCTTACAGACCATGCTGTCATTTTTTTTGGTTTGTTTTTTGTTTTTAATATATTTTTATTGATTTCAGAGAGGAAGGGAGAGGGAGAGATAGAAACACCAATGATGAGAAAGAATCATTGATTGGCTGCTTCTTGCACACCCACGACTGGGGATCCAACCAGCAACCCGAGAATGTGCCCTGACCAGGAATCAAACCGTGACCTCCTGTTTCATAGGTCAATGCTCAATCACTGAGCCACGTTGGCTGGGCTAAACATATAGTTTTTATCCTTCATTTTGTTTATTTGGTATAACACGTTAATTGATTTGTGAATATTGTATCAACCTTGCATCCCAGGAAGAAATCCCACTTGATCATAGTGTATGTTCTTTTTAATGTATTACTGAATTCAGATTGCTAATATTCAATTCAGATTGAAAAAATGCTAAATATTGAGCATTTTTTCATCTATGTCCATCAGGGATATTGGCCTCTAATTTTCTTTGTAGTGGGAAGACTTAATATTTAAAGATGTCAAGCCCTAGCTGGTTTGGCTCAGTGGATAGAGCATCGGCCTGTGGACTGAAGGGTCCCAGGTTCGATTCCGGTCAAGGGCACATGCCCAGGTTGCAAGCTCGATCCCCAGTAGGGGGCGTGTAGGAGGCAACCAATCAATGAGTCTCTCTCATCATTGATGTTTCTATCTCCCTCCCCCCTCCCTTCCTCTCTGAAATCAATAAAAATATTTTTAAAAAATAAATAAAAAGATATTCAATAGCACTAATCATTAGAAAAATGCAAATCAAAACTACAATATACCACCCACTTCATACTCATTAAGACAGCTACTATAAAAAAATAGAAAATAGCAGATGTTGGTGATAAAATGGAACCATTATACACAGTTTGTAGGGAATGTAAAATTGTATAGTCATTGTGGAAAACAATATGGTGATTCCTCAAAATATTGAAAGTAGAATTACCATATGATCTGGCAATCCCATCTCGGGGTATATAAAAGAAGAATTAAAAGCAGATATTTGTACACCTATGTGCATAACAATTTATTCATAATAGCTAACATGAAAATTGTTACCTAAGGAAATGCGATAAATGCAAACAATGGAGTATTATTCAGCCTTCAAAAGGAGGAAAATTCTGACATATGCTGCAACATGAATGAACCTTGAGAACATTATTCTATAAGCAAGTCACAAAAAGACAAATATTGTATATTATATAAGGACTTATAGTAGTCAAAATTATAGAGACAAAATATAGAATGGTGGTTACCAGGGGCTAGGGAGCAGGGAAAATGCAGAGTTAATAGGTATAGAGTTTCAGTTCTTGAGATGGATGGATAATAGTAACAAAACATTATTAATGTATTTAAATCACTGAACTGCACACTTAAACCTGGTTAAGATGGTAAATTCTGTGCATTTTACCACAATAAAGAAAAAGAATGTAAGGCACAGAGAAAGGGTTTTGTTAACATTATTTTTTCAGGGCTTGGGAAGTCTCTTGTATATAGGAGACACTCAAAATAGCTGCTAAATTATAAATCAATAAAAACTACTAAATATTCCAGGACATCTTCTCATAAGTCCTAAATTAAGAGCCCTAAAGTAAATAAAACAAATTATAAAGCTTGAGTTACCTGTTTCTTTGAAAAGCTTTCATTAATTTTGGTTCCCATGGCAGCAGTTCATTTAAAAGACGTATCAATGTACTATGCAATTCTTTTACAGCTTGCCTCCGATGATACCATTTACCCTAAAAACACAATTTTAAAAGTAAATCCCTTAGATTTAATCTAAAAATGAATGTCAACCCTTATTTTCTGAGTAAAAACCAAAATACCAATATCCATGAAATAAGTATCTCTTCTAGAAGATTGCAGAAAGGGGGATGTACCCTGTAATAAACCTTATTTGATATATTGTCATCATTTTCAATACTGCAATGCTACACTGAGTTAATAATTAATGACACCCCTCCATTTGCTAATAAGCATTACTCAAAAGCATTTCATTCATATATGGGGGGGGGATGGGAAGAAGGGACAGATGGAGTGAGTATGACAGCGCATATGCACTCTAGCTGTATGAAAACCCTTCTGAGGTATGTGCACTTTAGTCTCACTAAACAAATAATAAATGTTTTTAAGGTCCTATAAGGTGAACTCACATCAGCCTGATGCTGAAGTTCAAGTTCTTAAAATTACATCACTATCTCTTAAAAACTGTATCATATAAATTCAATCTGACATAGGTTATAAAAACCTCTAATAAAGATATGTTTTAATAGTACCCATAGAATTATTCAAGTTATATCTCTAGGTAGCTTATACCCTATTCTCCATAATGTTAGTATACATCTATCAACATCACCACCGCCATCATCATCATTTACTGTTATATAAAAGACTGTTATTTTCGCCCTAACCGGTTTGGCTCAGTGGATAGAGCATTGGCCTGCGGACTGAAAGGTCCCAGGTTCGATTTTGGTCAAGGGCATGTACCTTGGTTGTGGGCACATCCCCATTAGGGGGTGTGCAGGAGGCAGCTGATAGATGTTTCTCTCTCATCGATGTTTCTAACTCTCTATCCCTCTCCCTTCCTCTCTGTAAAAAATCAATAAAATATATTTTTTAAAAAAGACTATTTTCTTTTCTTTTTTTGGGGGAGGGGGGTGGGGCGCGGAGGGTAACAGCTTTGAGATATAATTCACATACCATATAGCCCATTTGTTTTATTTTTTAAATAACAAAATACACACTACTATATATGTTATGGATCATATTTAGCATGTAAAGAATTAGATTTCATCCCATAGCAACCGTTGAGCCAATTGCACATTTGTAGAACATTAAGGCAGAAAAATTACCACTCCCTAAAGCAAAATGTATTCTAAATCTGTGCATAAATTTCCCAATTGTGTATGTATCTAAAACCTTCAAGATTTCAGTCATGGAAATTTTAGTCGCACATAAACCTAAGAGATTAAGTGCACAGTTCCTATTCTTAAAAATTTTTGTATTTTAAACCAACAGAATGTCTATGTACATAAAAATATTAAATAACTACAGTACATTTTTACCACTGAGGTTTTTTTAATCTTAAAAAATTAATCTTCCTGTTTATTAAAAATAGGAAGATGTTAGATTTTATGTGCACGTGCACATAAACAGGCTCACTCATTCTTGTGTCTTCTTAGTGGCATGAAAAATCATAGCATTATGAAAAAAATTCAAAAAAATTACTTTATTTCATAATATGCTAATGTAGATATATCTTCCCTCTTGTCAAATACTTTCAAGTTAACAATAATTAATACCTCAAAAGTTCCCCTCAAAAGGAATGTTATGAAATAGTATGAAGTGCTTATTCTAACTCATGAAAACAAACTATATATATAAAAAGCCAGTGACCATAATGGCCATAACAACCATAAGGACCGGTTGCTATGACAACCACTGTGGCCAGCAAACCTGGCCAGATCAAGGGGTGGGGCTGGCCGGCCAACCTCGCAGCCCCTCCCCACTGCCGGCCTGCCCCTGATCGGACTCTCCCACCTGATCAAGAGTGGGCCTCCAACCAAACGCCCCTTCCCTTCCCCACCCACCCCCCCGGGCCAGCCCCACCCCCAATCAGCTTGCCCCTGATCGGCCCCAATTGGGGCAGGTCGGCCAGCCAACCTCCCATCATATTCTCCTCCCAACAGGCCCAGCCCCCATCTGCCCTGAATGGGGCCGGGCGGGCCAGACCCCGCCCATGCATGAATTCGTGCACTAGGCCTCTAGTTAAATTATAAACAATAAAACTGACCAGAAGAAACTTTCATCTAGGGAAAGCTAACTGCGGAAGGTAAAAAGGCAAATGACAGCTGCCATAAATCCTTTGAGGAATGAGATAGGTTTTTATTTCAATAAAAAAAATAGAAAATTAAAAAAAAAGAAAATACGAAAGGTGGAGACTTTTCCCTTTAACAGGGCATGTCAACAATGTTATTTTTCTACTTAACTGTCATTTGGCTTAAAAATAAAATGGTGAGAGTAGAAGTAAACTTTTCCTAAGTTAAAGACAGCAGAGAGAAAACAGAAATGAGGAATGAAGGTGGAAAGAATATACTCTTTGGGTATAATTAATTGAAAAACTGTGAAAAGGCCAGGGAACACCAAGCATGCTGAATTCCTTTTAACTGGGGGGTCAGATGGGGCAGAATGGCAGATCAGAATTAACTTGGGTTGTATGGCTGCTGTCTGGATTAGTGTGATGGGATGGGATGGGGAATGCAGAAAGACTACTAGTATTATGGGACCTTAGAACTAGGTAAGTGAGGCACAAGAAGGGAAGACTGCGTAACTGGATGTCATTATTGCAAGACATTTGCCATCTGTGTTTGTGTCTTTACTAAACTGCAACATTAATTTTTGTATAGGAGAATTTTTAAAATATTATGAAGATTTTTATCTTTTAGTTTTATTTTGGTTTATTAAATTTTAATTAATCCAATGCCCAGAAATAAACTTCTGAACTAGCTGATGGACACAGGAAGGAGTCAGTAAATATTAATCAGAGAATAGATTTCTAACTTCAATATAATTCTGTCTTACCCACTGACCTGTTTGGGAATGTCTATGGCCTTCTAACTTTATATACATATTTTTGCCTTCTTTCCTTTCTTTATATTGCATATTCCCAAATTGAGATAGTGATGGAATATTTCATTTACATTTGAAAATGCATATTTAACCATTCTGTATTTGGGAAGCAAACAAAAAGTTTATTACATACATAACACAAATTATAGAAAGACTGATAAAATGTTTTGACTATAAGATACATATAAAGAATACAATATGACCTTGACAAAAGGCATTCCTATACCCTGCCATGGGGTATGGGTGTCCATAGTTTTTAGGTTGATTAAAAGGGGACACAGGTTTTAACAAGTTCAGAATCACTGCTCTGGGATTGGTATTTGAGGCAAGGTATTTTAACTACTTGGTAGTAAAAGAGAAACTCACACTGCTTGTTTCATTTATCATCTTTGGTCAATAAAACCAAATGGAATTAAAATAATATGTCCCTTTCTAATAAGAGATGATCTCAGAGTGTCACAGTATACAATGGGACTAATGTAAGGAGAAGAAAAGTTACAAAATTTTAAAAGTTAGTCAGAGATGGTAACAATTTACCTTAACTTCGGTCTAATATTAAAATCAAACAAATATTGCCAGAACTTTAAGTCAGGTCATTAAATAAACATAGGCAATAGCTTTGCTGACTGATCAACTTGATTTACAAATGCTTATGCTATTTTTCTTGGCCTATACAAAGGCAATTCCTAAAGAAGAAAGAGACTATCTTGTTGTAAGCACCTGTATATACAGGTAGGTATCTCTGTAATGCAAAATTAAAATCTCATATGTATTGTTTAATTACAACAGTACTTAAAATTATAGTGAACTAAAGTTTAAAAGTGAATTAAAAAATAAGGAAAACAGCAAGTTCCCCTATTTTCAAACATGTAAGACAGAATATGGATGTAATAAAAATTAGAAGGCTCTTACAATCTTTGTCAGCACTGATCAATATAGAATCAAAGATAAAGATGGTAGGTAGAAGGACTAATAAAAGATCATTTGTGGAACAGAGCTATAACTGTTTCTCTAATAAAATATATTTAATAAGCTTTATGTATATAAATTTAGCCCTTACTTTTCTTTATAAACAGGTATATAAATAAGGATAAATAAATTGTTCTCAAAATTAGAATTCTCACTATTTTCAGGGATAAAAAATATTTTCTAAGATAATCCCAATGTGTTTGTGAATTTAATAATTCAAACATTTACTGAAAATCACTTTAAAAAAGAGGAAGTAATTTTTAAATGAATGTATTATAAAGTTTAACACAGAATACAGTATGAATTTCAAGCATACACCATGGAACCAAAGGCATACAATATGGATTAAATTTGAAGTTTACCTTTCAATACTTTCTCATCCAATGTCCACAGCAGCTGCAGATTGCCAGCTCCCTTTCCATAAGATGTCCCAAATGTCAAACAGTGGACGTTTTCTAACCTCATAGGAATTACTATAAAAAAGGAGTTGTTCTATGCTCACAAGGCAAGTCCTTTATTATATTATGCAGTTTTGTAAGTTTTTGAATGTGACACATTAATAACCTAAGGAACCATATGGAAAAAGAAACTTTAAAAAATTCACAAAACTGCACAATACTGTAAAATGAAAAGCTGAGTCTGTGTGTGTGAAATGAGTGGGAAGGGAAACTTACCTTACAACTAAAGAACAACTCCATTCTGCTGCAATAATCTGAAATGGGCATGACAGCACCAGCATAATGCTGGCTGGGGTGTTGCAAAGAGAGGGAGTTGGCAATCTACTGATGTTGGGGACATTAGACACCTAAAAGGAAGAAAAAGAGGAAAACAAATTCCAGATTTATCAACTGTCTCACCACTACGGACATATTTTGCACATTTTAATAAATTTAGATGGTTTGAATGTTAAATTTAGGTGAAAGTAATTTGTTTAAATAATAATATATCATACTTTACAAATAAAATGCAAACAACTTTCAGAAAAGGCAAATGGATTCATACACAAAGATGTCTCATTTAAAATCACTAGCAATATCCAAAGGAAGGTTGCAAATATTTTAAATTCAGATGTGTAATAACAGCACAAATCAAATCATCTATAAGTATTTTAATAAACTAATCACTTGGTATTCTCCTAGTCCAAGTAATATTTCATGAAAAGGTAGTAAGTGTTTACTTATTTTCATATTGCCTACCTAAAGAAAATACCACCATATTCAAATATTCCTGCATATTCACAGTATTGGGGGTAAAACATCACATTTATCTTGATAAAGACCCCTGAAACAGTGCTAGTTTGGCGGTATAGTGAAATGTCTGCATATAATATGGAAAAAGTTAAAAAGTACTTTAACATTGCCAGAAGTTCTAATATGAGCTATCACATGCTAGTATTTTCTCTTGAGGTACTCTTACACATTTTCACCTATGACTAATTTAATAGAGAAGGAAAACATTTGTACTTTATTTTAAAGAAATCCCATATTGAACAACATATGCGCAATTTCCATTACATTTCTAAATTAACATTTAACTAGAAAGCAGGAAGATAACTACATCAACAATAAAACTGCAAGTTTTGGTGTCATTTGGATTTGTAGAATAAAAACTGGATGACATATTACATTCTTAGTGAGAGAGTTATTATTGGAAAAGGGAATCTAATACTACCAGATTGATGAAGCTCATAGTTTTGGCCGTAAGCACCTCCAGGATTGATTGATTGATTTTAAGTTAATTAATTTATAAGCACCTCCAGGATTTAAATTCAATTGTTCAGAACTCTGGACATAGAAAGGTGGCAAAATCACTACTAAATAGAAGATAATATAAATTTACTTGGGGCTTTGAAAAAATATGATATTTAAAATGTTATTCATATTTGAATAAGCATGTGAGATATGTAATTCAAAAGGTTAAGGCATATTATACAAGCCACACTATGAAGCTCTAACTATAGAAAGATATATTACCCAGTTTAACCCTTGCTTTAAGCTCACTCCATTCTGGAAATATAGAGCATTAATTCTTTGCCTAATTTAAAAATACCAAACAGCCCTTTCCCCTTGTAATTAGAACTTTCTTTGGAAGAAAAGAGGGTTTCAATATTGTTTTTATGAAAGTTTCCCTGATGGGATTCAAACTACGCCAAATTGCAGTAAGGAGAAAGAGTGAACACTCTTAATAAGGGTTCAAATCCTTCTTAGTTGAGCAGAGTAGACTTACCATAGATAAATGAAAATGCATTCTCAGACAATTCAATGACTATAGTCTTACCAGTCATGTATTGTTCTGGTTCACATTTCCTGTCATCTAGCTTTATTTTCTTACTATTATTTTGAACATGTCAGATAACATATAAACATGCAATTAATGAAAGTGAGCCAAGTGCATGGTGACTTCTGAATAAACACAGCTTGACAATAAAAGATTAAATCTTTTATTTAAAAATACTGGAGCTAGTCCAACCCTTGATTAAAGTTAATAACTTATTCCCAGGGCTTGGGGATAGAATCTTAAGCTCTATAAGTAATTTCCATGAGAACAAGAACTTAATTTCAATCTCTAGATCCCTACCAAGTTCCTGGTAGTATGCATAGGACACAAAAGATGTTGAGAAAATCCTATATAATAAAAGGCTAATATGCAAATTGTCCCCAAGGGCAGGAGTTTGACCAACCGGGAGTTGGATGTGCGCTGACCACCAGGGGGCGGAACGGAATGAAGGGAGGCCCTGGCCGGCAGCCAGCAGCCAGCAGATGCTAGGGACCCTACCCGTGCACGAATTCCGTGCACTGGGCCTCTAGTATTTTCCTAATTAATTAATAAGACTGGAATCTGTAAATTAGTAAAGGAACTTATCTGTTGTCCAAGTTTTTCAAAAGGTCACTTTAATTTTTTAAAAAGCTTTAAATATAACTATTTAAAGATAAAGTAATCCCCCAACAGTTGAGATAGTTTTCAGTTTTGTTAACCATTAAATAGTTTACCAGAAGATCTAGAATAAAAAAACAATACAGATAATGACTCAATTGTCAAAACTTAATACTAATCTTAAGGACAATTTAGAGATTACTGCAACCATATCTACAACTAAAGTCATTAAATAAAATTAGGGCATATTCAGAACTCTGAATATACCTAAAGTTCATTACACACTCTAATAAAATAGATTTGTACTCTAAACATATAACTATAAAGATAATTTTGATTTGATGCCTCCCTCACTGGGAGCAAATGGGATATGAAATGGAAAGGAGGAGGAAAAAGTCCCATAACCTTTCATTATAATAGAGTAAAATTTGTTATAGGTCTTAGAAAATAAGGTGAATGTATAATAACTGCTTTGCCTTATATTAAACTTTTCCCATATGTTTTTTGGGTCCAAATAAATTCATATAAGTGAAATTTTATGCATAATTTGACTTTATTTTTCCATTTACCTGTGCTTCTCATTCCTTACTGTATCTTCACTTTTAAAAATATATTACATCATATTTCTAAAAATGAATAAAGAAAATATACAAGCATGTTATCTGTAACTTCTTCATTTCCTAAGGAAGGTAAAAGGTAAATGGTGAACAAACTTAAGGGAGGCCATAAATCATAATGAAGATAGCTGAGATGGATCTGAAGCTAAACATTTAGCAATATATAAATGTATCAAATCAACACACTGCACACCTCAAATTTAGTTTTAATGTCAATTATATCTTTTTTTAATTTTTTCAATTATATCTTAATAAAAACATTTTTAAGTGGAAAAAAAGAATATTTTAAAATTATCTGATGGAATCATAAAGGGTAAATGTTAACATTGATAGTCACAAGTTCTATCAAATACGGGCCTGAATTAGGAGTAAATGATGCAATAAAATATTCTCAATTATGGTATATGATATATGATTTTATTGACTTTTACCTAATTTTCAAAATATCACCATAATAAATTGGCAGCAGCAGACAAAATTAGAGGTTAGAGCCCTTAACAAATATGGGTTTACCGCCAGGGTTTTGCAATGGCCACACAACTAACATTTGAGACCAGATAATTCTTTGTTATGGGGGGAGGGCTATCCTGTGCATTATAGGATCATTAAAATGTAGCATATTTTTAGCAGTATCACTGGCCTCTATCCATTAAGTGCCAGTACCACATCTTCAACTATGACAACCAAAAAGTCTCGGGGGTTGGGTGTGCATAATTATCCCTGATTTGATAACCACTGGCTTATAAAGAACTCTGTGACCCCAAAACATTGTCTAGCTAAAGTATAGACTTTGATTAGGCAGGAGAAGTATTATTGTATTATGAATTTAAATGATCGTAAGAACATATAAAAATTTCATTCATTACTTGAAATTCCTAATTCCTTTTAACATATCTTTTTATATATTGTAACCATTACGCACATATTATTTTTTATGTTTTAAAAAATTTAACATTTCACAAATACTTCTATGTACTAACAATGATCTACAGATATTTTATTTTACTAGCTATGATATACCATTGTGTTAGTATTACTGTTTGGTTAGTTGCCGGGAGCCGGTCCATCCTTGCTGTTTCAAGGGACCTGGCATATATGGCATACTGTTCTTGATATGTTTGCTCACCTTCTTGGCACTGTGTGTTTTAGCCAAGGTCTCCTCTCTGAGAAAGGTTGTTTCCCCAGGTAGGGATTTTCCCCTGAAGTTAGGGAGGGAATAAAACCTCTTAACTAAGTGCCAGGCGGGTAATTAATCACTTTAACTATGAACAATCATGCTTAAGCTACATAATCTTTACTCCCTGGAATGGAGATAAGAAACGCCCTAACCTTTGTAATAGAGATTGATAGGATTGAATCAACTGGTATAAATACAGATGTAATAAGACAGCAAGACACAGAACTTAGAATACAGAACCAAGAGAGACAGAACCTAGGCACAGAACCTACACAGAACGTTCTCTAGAGACAGAAGAACTTCGCTGGAGAGAACATGGCAAAAGATCCTGGACAGAAACTGGCCTCAGAACCTAGAGACAGAACCTAGCGAGAGAACATGGCAAAAGATCCTGGACTGAACCTGACTACAGAAATTGACAAAAGAACCTGACTAGAACCTGGTGACTGAACCTGGCTGGAGAACCTGGACAGAACCTGGCTGGAGAACCTAGCGAGGGAACATGGCTACAGAGCCTGGCTGGAGAACCTGGAGAACCTAGCAAGAGAACATGGACACAGACCCTGGCAGGAGATCCTAAGCAGAACTTCACTGGAGATCCAGACCAGAACTTGGCTGGAGATCCTGGCTAGAGATCCTGGCTAGGCTGCTGATCAACTGAACTCCGTCTCCGTGTCATTCCTTCTTCGCCGACTCCATCCACACCTTTGGGGACCCCTGGACCTGCTGGGGTTGGACCCCGGCAGTTAGTCATCTCCCTACTGTTGGACATACGAGCTTTTTCCAAATTTCCAATATTAGAGGTAGTCTGTGAAACACACCATAGTGTAAACTACTTTTTTGGGGGGTGGGTAAGGGTGAAATGGGTATAAATGTTAAATCCCAAATAGGACTATAGGATTGAAGAGCATAGACAATTTTATAGCTTTTTTATATACTGATTATGATATTTAGAAGTATTAAATCCTGCTCAGTGCAGAAGTGCTTAATTGCTAAAAGGTGTATTAGAAAAGATGTGCTCTTATATTTTAATTTTAGTTTATCTATTTGATAAGACTAGCATTCCATCATTTGTCATAATATAATCCAGACAAGGTTTCTTTTCTTATAAGATTTCTTTTTTTGCCAAATGTTAATTTTCCCTTATACCCAATCTTTTTTTTATATATCCTTTTTTAAAAAATTCTGTTTTATTGCTTCAAGTATTACAAAGAGTATTACATATGTCTCCTTTTTTTTTTCCCTCTTGACATTCCCCCGGCCTCCCCTACCCGCTTATACCCAATCTTTACACAGATCTTTGCTTATTAAAAAAGATGGAAACCTCTTTAAAAATATAAATTATTACATAAAACATAAGGAAATAAAGCCAATGCCCTAGCCAGTTTGGCTCAGTGAATAGAGCAGACCCAAGGATCCCGGGTTTGATTCCGGTCAAGGGCACATGTCTGGGTTGCGGCTAGGTCCAATGTGCAGGAGGCAGCCAATCAATGATTCCCTCTCATTACTGATGTTTCTCTCTCTCTCTTCCTCTTCCTTCCTCTCTGAAATCAATATATTTTTCTAAAAAAGGAAATAAAGCCAATATGAAAAAAAAGGGTCACATGAAACACCCAGAAATATAACCATTTCTGTATAAGCCTGGCAAAATCTTCCTAATTTTGATTTAGAAAGCAATAATGTTGAATAAATTTAAAATACAATAGGATCAGACAAATTCATTAATACCTTTATTCTATCTTTCTGGAAAACTAATAAACTTCCTAGATAGAAAAATGGTATTTTCCATATAATTAAGCAAAATGCAAACTATATCTCAACTAAAACTATAAAAATAATAATAAAATGTTATGATTTTTCCTTTAGCTCACTAAAGAATCCTATGATCTAGATAATGAGAAAGAAAAAATTAGAGGACTTTGACTACATACCTCTACCTCAACCAGTTGTTTGACTTTAAACGAATCTCTGGTAATTAGGTATAGCATCTCTCTAGGATGTTAAGCCTTTTTTTGAAAAAGCTACTAAATGAAGTATGGGATCAAGTGAACTAGAGCAAACTCAAGAAATTTAAAGCATTTTTCTCTCCTCACATTATTAACCATAAATAGAACTAGTTGTCTTGCAAGAACGAGTAGCTCAATCTAGATTTTAAAAGACTGTACATCTTCCAATACGAGGAGTACCTCAATAGCAAATAGCAAAGCCTCTAAGTGGTTAAGATATATATATAAATATATATATATATATATATATATATAAATATAAATAAATTTCATTGCCCTGGCCAAGTGGATCAGTTGGTTGGAGTGTTGTCCCGCACACCAAAAGGTTGCAGGTTTGATCTTCGGTCAGGTTATATACAGGATGCAAGTGATCAATGTTTCCCTCTCACATCAATGATCCTCTCTCTCTCTCAAAACCCTTGGGTGAGGATTTTTAAAAATTATTTTTAAAATAATTTTAGAAGGGGGAGGGGAAAGAGAGAGAGAAATATCCATTTGTTGTTGCACTTATTTATGCATTCATTGTTTGATTGTTTTATGAGCCCTGTCCAGGATGAAACCCACAACCTTGGATATTGGGATGATGCTCTAATCAACTGCTACGCAGCCAAGGAAAAAAGTTTTTTTTAATGGAATGTTGAGCTAGGGCGAGGAAATGGGATAATTCTTCCTTATTGCTTTGGTAAAAAAAGTGTCTAGAAAGGCCCTGCAGAGAAGCTCCCTAAAGAAGCCAAGTGTTTTTATGAATCCATTTTAAATCCTCTCTCACATATATAATTTCTACCTTTAGTAATGGCATTTATGACAACTGAATGTTTATATAGAATATACCCTCTTTGTGCCAAAACCGGTTTGGCTCAGTGGATAGAGTGTCGGCCTGCGGACTGAAAGGTCCCAGGTTCGATTCCGGTCAAGGGCATGTACCTAGGTTGCGGGCACATCCCCAGTAGGAGATGTGCAGGAGGTGGCTGATCGATGTTTCTCTCTCATTGATGTTTCTAACTCTCTATCTCTCTCCCTTCCTCTCTGTAAAAAATCAATAAAATATATTAAAAAAAAAAAAAAAAGAATATACCCTCTTTGTTATTGGAGCCATTATTGTAAATAGGAAAGTTTATGATAATAAGCTGTTTTGACTCTAAATATTATTTTAGTTTTGGCAGTGATATCCTCTTATGAAGACCAATATTAATACTTTATTCATCTGCCAATAGTGAAGGAAGCTCTCGAGGCAAAGAATCAGTCAAAATGGTTATTACCATCACCAAGTTCAGGCATTTCATTATTAAGAAAGTCCCTCAGGTCCTTACCATGAACCCACTTCCAATAAATGTGGTTACTTGCTTTGTAATCCACAGTATATATCAGGCAGGGCAAGTACATGGACACACACAAGAAATGACAGACTGACAATGAAGAGACAGAACAAAAGCAAAAATACAAACAAACAAAAACCTTCATAATACATAGCATTAAGGCCTTTTGGTATATGTTTAGTTATTGATATTAACAGATTTTTAGGGTATTAGTACAACTATGGGTATTCATAATGATACTTGAATAATCAAGAAAGGGTTAAATTGTGTTCAACACAGTACAAGGAGGTAGGAAATTTTCCATTGAATGATGAATTTCAGTTATGTAGAAAATTCAGTTATGTGGAATACTGTATTCCAAATGATACCAGACAAATAAACTGGTATTCAATATTAACATAAACATTCAATAAAGTTAATTCCTGCAACTAATATTTATCACACTCAGTATTAGCTTTTCCAAAAAAAAAAAAAAAAGAAAAGAAAAAGAAATGATACTGAGATGCCAACTTTTAACTGTATATTTCCTTTAGAACGCTATGTGGCCATTTAAGTGGTTGGGATAAGCTGTTCATGAAAACCTTTTAGGCAGCCTATACGTTGGTAATCTCAATAAGATTATCCCTACTAAGTACAATTCCAAGAACTTCTATTTCTTGAAGAACAGAAATCATATTTTAAAACTGATATGCAAATACCAGGAGTCATGGACAAGCTAAAAATTTAGAGACATGAAATCTAATCAATTAAAACCTACATGTCCCCAAGGACTAGAGTGCTAAGTATTTGTAATTTATAGTTTTTTTTCACTCTTCTACTTGTTCCTGTGAAGGTAGGCAATATGCTTATACCTCATAATACCACATGGAAGTGAGGTAGATGGCTTCATAGAAAAACTCTAGGATGTGTGCAGAAGTCTTTTTCTCTTACAATACATGATATAAATAAGTACATAAATCAATTACGCTTAAAAACAAAACCCTAATTTATAATATGGGAACAAATTAAGATATATTATGTTTTACTAAAGCATAAAAACCAATTAGCAAATTAACTTAACAAAATTCTGTTTGGAGTCATAAAGTATAGAAAATAATAAACACTAAAATAAACAGCTTCTGCAAAAAAACTGTAACACCCTGATTAAAATATTATTTCTTCTTATTATAGAACATCAGTCCTTTATGAGCATATAACATCAAATATATTTTTGAAAACTTTGGCTGAGGAGAAAATAGTCTAATATAAATGTTGTTTGTGAAATATATCACAGAAGTAAATTTTAAAGCAACATTTGGTGTTCCAAATCAAGAGAATGTCCATATACCAAAAGTGTATGTGTGTATATATGAAAATAAAAGATTCTAATAAGGGTATAAATAATTTTTAATGAAATACTTTTATAATATATATTTTTTGCATTCTCAGATTATACATTGAACATAATATTTTCTTGTTAATTGATGACTATCATTATGAACATTATTCTGTTAGATGATAGCGATATTCTCAGGGGTATCACATGAGGGACTTCGGATATGCTTAAAGCTGTTTCACTTCTGTATTAAAATAATCTTGGAAGGTTGTAATTTTATGATACTTCAGTCTCCTCCCTTCAGAATGCTACCAATATGTCTTTTCTAAACAGCATGTAAAATGACTACTATAAATCTGTTGATATAAAGCTTGCTATATCACTAACTTTATTTTATACATAATTCTAGATTAACAGGTTCTGAGCAAAGACCTAAAAAGGGCTTCATGACATTCCTAAGGGATAAAACAAAGCGATTTTTAAAAATGATGACTGATTTTTAAATTTGTGAAATTACCGAACTATGAATGCCAGTTAAATAGGTAGTACTGATTAAACAAATGAGTGTTTTACCAAGTATTGAGTGAATAAATATAATGCCCCTATACTCTATTCTCAAGAACAATACGAAATAAGGATTAATTTAGAATTTAGAATATATAGTGAAAGTTAAAAGAAGACCTTTAGCTGGCAAAGATTCTTAAGACATTTTTAGGCATGTATCAAAAACATCTGGGGCAAGATTAAACAATTTACATCTGTTATTTATGCCACAGCTAATTAAAATTTTATGTTACTAAGCAATAAACTTCCATAGAAAGCACATAATTATTAAGAATATTTCCAAGGTAAGCATTACCCAAAAAACAACCAGTCAGACAACGACCAACCAGTATATTGGGAAATATCTAAAATTATACCTGATATAAACCAGGCAAACAAAATTAATTTACTTGCTCCGGCACAATTTTTATCTATTAAAAATAAAAGGCAGACCACACAGGAGAAATAAAAGAAACAATGTTTCTATTGTTCATTGCAAATTTTTATGTCATCCAGGAGAACAAGATAAAAAAGGCTTTAGAAAAAAGGAATAAATTTTTATGCTGACAATAATAGATAGAACTTTTGGATCAACACCTACCGATTTTTTTCTACTGTTTTCCAGATCTTTGAGTTCATTCTCGATTTTTGTGATTAAGTCCCTGAGTTCATCAAGATTAGTGCAAATAAGCTAAAATAAAAAACAAAAACACAGCTTGATAACACATAATATAAAACACCCAAAATGTGGTAACAGAAGTTGTTTCAACACACACTGAATTCACAATTATTTGTAATAGCTAAAACCAAAGAAAGCTCTGCAGTTTATACTTTAAAATATATTTTTATGATGTATGAACTTCAGGCTTAGTATAAAAATAGCTGAAATTTCAACATCAGTGGTTTCACCCCTCTTCCCTATCCCTCAGTTTGCTTTAAAATACAGGTAACTTTAACATTCTTAACTTTCAGCCCAGAATGACAAAGATCTGGAAACTCACCCTAGATTTCACGGGTTACTGAATCACCTTTTAAGAAATACTTCACCAGGCAGTCTCCTAGTAGGTGAATAAATGCACCCCTGGAGAACTGTCATACCTTTGCTTTGGTTTGCTAACTACACAATTAAACAAGCGGTATTATTGGTGTTGGGATTGCTAATAAAGGACTTCAACTACATGTGATATATTCAAAGATAAAAATGAAATTAAGTACACATTCTTAATATGATCTTAGTAGTCCTTTAGTAAGACCATCTCCACACATTTCCTTTCATAATTGTGTGGCTCATTTTATTTCACTTGGTAATATTAAAAAATGGCGAAAATAATTGGTTTTTAATTATTAATAATCAAACTAGTTTGACTTAATTACTAAAGTTTTAAACTGTAAAGTGTCAGCAACAAAATATTAGTAACTACATTTTAGTTCTTGTAAAATTATACTGAGTTTTTCCAATTCGTTTAATATACTTAACATTTTTCCTAAAATAATTTAAGCTCATATTTTAAAACAAAACTACAACCACCTACAGAGGAAAAGTTTTAGATTAATGAAAGTCTCGCTGTAATGTTTATAACGTGTGATAATTTTAAAAATATACTATACTTATAAAGCTATTAATTCACTGATTTTTCAGCCCTTGTTTATTCATTAATTTATGTGTAAGAATATTGTTTTCCTAAAAGGCATACTTTCTTTTAAAAGAAACAAATAAACAAAAATGACAAAAGGAAACAGTGTTACAATAAGATTATTCCTAGTGACTAATGAATAACTAAAATGGGAGACTAGGAGCCCCTTAAACTTCTTTTATTATTAGGCTGAATTATATGAAATTGCTGAAATGCCTTTGATCTACAAAAATGGCAATATGGCTCAACCTAATAGACTAAGGAAAATTTATCACAGATATAAATTATAATTAGTATTAAAATACCATTATTAGAAATAGCTATATAATTTCAAACTCACAGAACTGACAAAGCAGGTAAGATTATACAATTAAGTAACTCAAAACAATTCCAGAGTAGAAAACAGTACATAATATATTAGCAAAACAGTACAACTAATATTTATTACAAACTACACATTCCCATTTGCCAGTCTAGAGTTATGGAAGAAATGTTGATAGTCAAGCAATGGAGTGGTTAACCATGTAAGTGCCTCAAGAACAAAATTGTCTTCAATTTCTATTAAAGCCTAAGAACAATGTTGGCCCTACACCAGATTTTTAGTGAGAATTCAGTGGAAACTAAACTTCCCACTATATAATCTGCTATTATGACTCTCATGTAAAATTTGGCCCACAGCTTACAGATGGTTGGTTACACCCCTTTTCACTGAACTTGGTATACTAGTTCATATCATAGCAAAGATTCCTAATTTGCACAGATAGCAAAGCTCAGAAGAATTTTCACTTGCATCTTAGCTGTCTTATTTTACAAAAAAAAAATAATAGCATATTTTGCATATAGTTTTTAGAAACTTATAATTACAATGAAAACATATATTCCTACAACTAAACATTCCCTAAAAAAAGTAAAGATCTTTTAATTAACAATTAGCCATGAGGTCAACAAATATTTATATTCAATTTAAAGGAATAAATAACAGTTCTGAAGTCAAACCATGAATGATTTTCACAGTCTACGAGCTATATAAAATAACACTTTCAAGTGGCTTACCCAGTTATTTCGTTGTACTAAATCAGTGCTCCTCAAACTTTAATGTGCATAAGAATCACCCGGGAATCTTACTAAAATGTGGTTTTTGATGAGGTCTGAGGTGGGACCTAGGATTCTGCATTTCTAACAAGTTCCCAGGTATGGTCTTCAGATCACACTTTTGAGCAGGAAGATATTTAATGATTATGAATTACAAAACTGCATAGCCACTGAAACCTATGGTACTAAGGAGCTAATGACTATGGACATTCATAAAGATAAATTTCCAAACAGGGGATGGAATACTGAATTACATGCACAATGAGAAGACAACTGTTTCTTAAAATAACTGACATGACTTTTAAACATAAATTTTGTTGAATTTGAGAGTCAAAAGTTTTAGTAATATTTACTTTTATATTATCTTAAAATGACTTAATATCTCCATAACAATTTATACCCTTTATCTATAATAATAAAAGCGTAATATGCTCACTAGAGTGGACGTCCTTCTGGATGACCTTCTGGATGAAGCCGCAGTGGCAGGGGGCAGAGGCAGAGGTAGCCACCATGGCAGCGGGGGCCGAGGAAGAGGTGGTTGCTGCGGCGTGCACCGGGCCTCTAGTATATTAATACATACCTCTCTCTACATAAATTTGTATTACATACGTAACATACCAAAAATAGGGTAAAATTAAACTATTACAAATTCTTGTATAGGAATATAATTCTAATTGTTACTAATATTGAAAAAAAAATCTGATTTATGCAACTGTTATAGTTCTTCTGATTTATAAAGTAAGGCATATGTGTAGCCTTTAAACTCAACTCAACTTCAAATGATGCTTTTAAAAATACAACCAATCCAATAACTAAAGTTCGCCTTAATGAGGAAAACAGATGCATTTCTTGAATGAAGCAAAACACCTTATTAAAACCTCTTTCTCATTACCTTGAATTTAAAAAACATATCTGAGGCTCAGGGCCTCGGAGGGGCTGGGGAAAAGCTCCACAGCAGCTCAGATATACAGTTGGACTGCATTGCCAAGATTCATGACAGTTTTCAGTCACACTGCAGGGGTTACAAGAAGAGTTTTATCCCCCAGGAAGAACCTCTTTAAGGCAGTCCCAATCTCCCCTCAAGTTAACCTTTCACTTGATGCAATCCATGACACAACCACAAGCTAAACGGACCAAAAATATGTAATTTGGTCCAAACCTTGGCCTAGGCTAAAAAGGTGTATACATGCTAGTTAAAACTAATAGTTACTAACCTAAGATAACACACTGGTAGGGAAAACCACAGAACCTGGGATTCATCCTTCTTCTATTATACCATGTTCTTTAAAGGGTCTTTCTAAACAGAACAAAACAAAACAAAACAAAACAAAATCTAACAACTGGAAGTGTATTATAGTTTTAGGATTTAATTTACTATATCTAACCTTTTACTTCTATTAAATGGCAAATATTAAAAGGCCCGCTCTTCAACTCAAGCAGCAGAAATGTGTGTGCGTAGTAGAGGAGAAGTCCCGTAGAGATCAAAAGAACCCCATTACTCCATCTCAGAAAAATTACAAAATAATTCATTCCTTACTTTATTACTACTTCAAGTTAGAAATTTTGCCCTTTGGGTTATAAACTCAGTAGGTTTGAGAGATATGTATTTTATATATCCAAAAGGAGTAAGGTAGCATACAAAAATAAAAGAATATAGTAAATTATATTAAAAAACAAAGGGATACAAGGCAGAAAAGTCAAAATGAACAGGTCCAAATGAAATGGATCATGTTCACTACCATTCTAATAAAATATTCTTATATAACTTATGAAAATTGTGAGCAAAACACTACATGCATGGTGTAAATTAAAATTTATACTGTACTTAAGCTAAAATTATATTAATATCTGTTAAAACTGACAGGAAAATTCCTTCTCACTTCTTATGATCACCATACCAGCAATAATGAGTTCTTTAAAACTTGCAAATAAGAATATCTTGTGTGACGTAAAAAATAAATCTGATTAACAAGTTAAAATATTTTTTACTACTATATGATTAAAAACAGATGTTTCTCTCAATGTACTATATATATTTAAAAATTAAAAGAATTTTAAGGTATAAGTAAAAACCCATGCTGTTAAAAGTGAAACAAAAAGCTGAAGTTAGAAATACTTATCTTAAGAGGTAGCAATTCAAAATAATAATGTAATCAAAAGATCCTTAACATAGTGAAGCACTTAAAACTCTAATTTTAATTTTGGTCCCAATTTGTTACATTAGGGCAGTACTTTATTTCATATTCTTTAGTTTCTTCATTGGTTAAATGGAGAAACATAGTTGTTGTTTTTTTAGAGGTATTAAGGTTCAGTGAGTTTATGCTTACATTTTAAAACAATACTTTTACTTAAAGTCTTAGCTGGATTTTGAATTTCCTCTGCAAAGCAGCCTTTAGGATAAATGACATACAGAACAGGAGCAAGTGTGCATTATATGAAAGATTTTGATTACCAATAAAAAGCGGAGTCATGGTAACTAAGGCTTTTAAGCTATTTTAAAAACTTGTTTTAAAATAAGTTTAAACTTATTTTGGCTTGACACACTAAGGTTTTAAAATACTTTCTAAAAAATAAAATACTTTCTATGACTTTGTTATAATTATGTACAAAATGAGAATTCATATATAAGATTTCTTTCTCAATTAAACAAATTAAAGTAAAAGGCTTTTGGTAAAAATTTTATTAAAATAAAGGTATTTCCTAATTTTTTGCAACCATTTGACTAAAAAAAATTTGACAAGTTCCCCTATATGCCAAATGTATAACTCAACACTAGAGTAGGGCTAAACATAAGTTTTTTCTTCTGGTTAAATATAATGATGCAAATAATATTACTTGGTTCTTTTCACTTTTCAAATTCTTATAAGCTTAATCATGAGATTTCATGACTTATGAAACATGACCAAATCTAAGATTTCTTTCAAGAACTTAAGCAGCTGGAGAAAGTGGTAAAGGTCTAATAATTAATACATGCTCTTGAGCCAATTCCTAATTGATTTTCCTACTCATAACACAGTATTTTTTTTTATCTAAAGCATATGGCATGTTTATTTGAAAAAAAAAAAAATAATACCAAGAGAGAAAATAGTAAGCTCTATCATTTAATCCTCACAACAACCCTTTGAGGTAGGTACTATTATTATCCATTGTACAGATGAGGAATTGAAATTACAAAGAGGTTCAGTAACTTACCTAAGTTTCAGAGTTAATGGTAAAGTTGGCATTCAAACCCAAACAGCCTGGTTCCAGAATCCACATAATTAACCACTATGCAGATTACTGGTAAACTCACTGAATCAAGGATGAAACCAGGAACTTTCATTTTTAATAAAGGCATCAGATTATTTTTATACTATCTAAAGTTTGAGAACCACTGACATCACTTAGGAAAAAGTGGCATAGATATGGTTAGTCCTTTTACAGTACACACAAAAGAATAAATCCAATCCACCATTTGAATATCTACAGTGTAAACTTTAAACAGGGATGGGATAATTATTTTCTTAAACTGAGATATAGATATTAAGTAGGTATATAAATAAACCTGGATTCTTCTGGACACAAATAGGCAGACAAGTTTGATTTCTAGTTTAGTTGACGCCAAAATAGGATTCACTTTAATTCATTAGGACTTATAAGAAGGCATTTTAGAATAAATACCATGAAGCAAATCTTCCAGCTAACCATTTCTATATAGTATTTTTATGTTTAATATTAGAAATGTGATACTTCAAACAACTTGGATAAAATAATTTGCAGAATCTGAGGTGTTAAGTGTCACAATGCTAGAACTTCTGTGAAGGAAATAAATTCACTTCTTTAGTAAATAATGATCAGTCTTCTTACATGTGGGGAACTTCCAAATAATTAAAAAAACAAACTTTACATAAAATTATTTTGAGGCAAAACTCTAACGAAGTTTACTACTGACTAATACTATCTACTATTCTTTGCTTATTTGAAGCAAATGACCTATTTCCTGGGAGACAGGTGTCAATTTCCTTTATGAATAATAAATACCATGGTATTCAAATGTAAACTAGGCATAAGAACCACTATTGTCATAGTCTATTTCCCATCTTTAGCCCCCCCCCTTCCCCTTTCTCTCTCCTCTCCCTCCCTTTCTTCCTTCACTCATTTATTTAAAATAGCACAATCTAGCAAAACATGTACTTTTGACCTTAACTTTCTGAGAGTGGTAAGTACATAGTTAGTAACTGACTAAAAGCCTAACTTAAGACAGTGTTTTTAAAACTCTTTTGCTTACAACCCATGGTAAAAAATACATTGCATGTCAGTGTCACACACACACACACACACACACACACGATTAAAATCAAAGTTTCATGAAACCATATTACCCTTATTATATTGAACACACTCTTCTAATTTCTTTCTATTTTAACTTTGTTAGCTTATAAAAGAAATGCTGGTCATGCAATCCACTGGTTTCATGGTTTCCTAATGAATACCACCTGCTTATTTTAAAACTCGGTCTATGTCAGTCATTACATATAAAAGTCCATCCACTAAGATAGGAATGGAGACAAATACCAACATTGGGCCAGAATACTTTGAAGGATTAAGGGAAAAATGAGTAACAGAAATAGCAAAGGCTAGTATGACAACAATGGAAAAATGATAATATACTATTATAGCATTTAAAAACATGTACAAACAATGACAGAAAGGCCTCTAAATAAAAAGTAAATACACATTTTACTGAATAGGCTAGAACCAAGTTACTTTATGTTTTAAAAAAACATTTTAAGACTCTATTTTAAAATACCAAGAGAAAAACATGTTTCTTTCTTTGTTCATTTAAAAATATTAATTTAATGGAACTATATATAAAAGTAAATGTATAAATGAAAGTCTCCCAAGAACAATTAGTAACTTTAGCAAATAATAACTTCCAAAGAAATACTCCCCAAAACAGAACTTTTACTGAAAAGTAGATGTATACATTTTTGGATATATGTAACTGTTAAACTCACTTTACATACTATCAATATTTTCAAAATTACACCTTTATTTTTTTCTTTACTTAAATTGACTCATAGAAACTCATTTTAACATCATTTTTATTTGTGGCAATGAAGTATTAGGTTATAGAACTTTTGGAAATGAACTGGACACACCAATACAAAGAAATTTTTAAAGAAAGAATCATTTGTTGAAGAAAACATCTTTTATAAAACAGAAAATAAAAATATTTAATTAGGGTGAGATTCTGCTTATTCTAGTATCAGCTTCAAACAAAAAAACTCTTCATATAGTCACATGGTAGTCATATAATTATTTTTCTTCTTGCAGAAATGTTTAAAGACAACTGAATTAACCTTTACTTAATATTCTTTCTAAAGTTTATAAATAACTAAGAGTTAAAAGATTTGTTTTTCATATTAACAATTCAACCATTTCTACAGTGCCAAAATAAATAAAAATGGATTACCTTGGCAATATTTCCATGCACATATATGGCTTGTTCTTGGAATACTTTCATTTACACGTTTACTTTTATATATAGTTCTATTAAACTACTTCTACAAAACAGTATAGTATATAAAAAAGAAATTTCTATCAGAAAAAAGTAAGATAAAAATTTGTTTGAAATACTAGCAGATTAACTCATAAGTACCAGCTATGTCTGTACTTGTAGGGAAAAAAGTCACAGTTGGAAACATTTCTTTGAAAGTATGTGTGTGCTACGTGGAATTTAGCTAATTTCTTTACAAACAATACAAACACTGAAACAAAACTTTAAAAAAAAATGTTGAGAGAAAACTAAAACACTTACCTGAAATTCTGGTACAGTAGGTAACTTTGTGACAGTTTTCCTCTTCTTTGTGATTGCTTTTTTAGATATGGATTTTTTTCCTTTCAAGATTAAAAGAGAAAAACTTCATAATGCTGTTAATATTACCCTTCATTAACAAAAATATTACATAGAACCTTGAACGTTAAACTATAACAGATGGATTCCAGTGAGTCAAATAAAAATGATGAATCAAAACAAGTCCTAGTAACAGCAAACATTCAACTATAACTACCTATAATAGACACATAAACAAATGCCATAATTCTTTATATAAGAACCAAATTATTTCAATCTCCAATGTGCTGCACAGTATCAGAATTTACTGTAATAAGATTTATCAAAAGAGTCACATTACTACAACTCAGTTAAAATTTAATTCACAACTTAAAATGAGGTCACATAAGGAAAAAAAAATCTTACCTTTAACAATAACTTACATAGTCAGGAACCTGCATAGAATTATACTCTGAAGACTATGGTCTATTTAGCCAACCCAATGTAAAAATCCTCTCAATAGCTCAGAAAACAAAGTTTTTCTATCCCTTTAGCTCTTCACTCATCTAATCTTTCCTCAAATGCTGACTTTGGCAGTATTCAATGACCAGTTGTAAAGCAAAGTAAACATCTCTCTTTAAAGTGCACCTACCTAATCATTTGTGTAATCAAAAATCACCGGGAAATATAAATTTATATTCCTAAATAAAATTCATAGCATAGATTGAAGTATATCTGTGTATCTAACCTGACAAGAGACATAGTTCAGATCATGTTAAAAGTAAGTATGTTTTGTGCTCACTTCAGCAGCACATATACTAACATTGGAATGATAGAGATTAGCGTGGCCCTTGCACAAGGATGACATGCAAATTCATGAAGCGTTCCATATTTTTTAAAAAAGAAGAAAAAAGTAAATATGTTTTCTCCCCACTTGTAATTAACAAAATCAACTAATAATAAGTTGATTGTTAATTATCCAACAAGAGATATAGGGCACTATACAATTTATGGGAATAACAAAGAATTATAAAATGGAAACTGTCCTTCAGGAGCTTACAATCTATGTAATGGGATAAAAATTAATTGTAAATACTTAAAAGTTAATTTAATTCTCAATCATTTGTAGGGGAAAATTAAAAGTTACTGTTTTTTTCAAAAGGAAAAATGAGTTTAAGTAAATAAAGTAACTTTGCTCTACATACACCCTATTGCTTCTTTTTAAACATTATCCTATGCAGGTAAGATCTTGCATGAAAACAATTTAAAAAAATAAATTTATAGGGGTGACATTAATAGGATCATATAGATTTCAAGTGTACATTTTTACAATACATGACCTGTATATTGCATTGTGTGCCCATCAACCAAAGTCAAATCATCTTCCATCATCATATATTTAGCCCCCTTTACTACCTGCCCCCATCCCCTCTTAACACTGGTAACAACCACAATGTTGTCTGTGCCTATGAGTTTCAGTTTTATATCCCACATGGGAGTGAAATCATATGGTTCTTAGCTTTTTCTGACTGATTCACTTCACTTAGCATAATATTCTCAAGGTCCATCCATGTTGTTGCAAATGAACAGTATTCCATAGTATATATGTACATCTTCTTTATCCAATCCTCTATCAAAGGACACTATGGTTATCTCCATATCTTGGCCTCCATGAATAATGCTGCCATAAACATAGGAGTATATATATCTTTGCAAATGAAATGTTTGAGTTTTTCAAGTAGATACCCAGAGGAGAGATTGCTGGGTCATACAGTAACCCTATTCTTAATTTTTTGAGGAACCACCATACTGTTTTCCATAGTGGCTGTACCAGTTTATATTCCAACCAGCAATGAATAGGGTTCCTTTTTCTCCACAACCTTTCCAACTCTTATTACCTGTCTTGTTGATAAGAACCATTCTAACAGGTGTGAGGTGGTATCTCATTGTGGTTTTGATTTTCATTTCCCCAATAGCTAGTGAAGTTGAACATTTTTTCATATCTGATGGCCATTTGTATGTCTTCTTGGAAGAGGTGGCTGTTCAGGTTCTCTGCCCATTTTTCAATTGAATTGTTTGTCTGGTGTTGAGTTGTATGAGTTCTTTATATATATTTTGGATATTAAAAATCCTTGTCTGAGCTGTTGTTTGTACATATCATCTCCCATTCAGTTGATTGCCTTTTTGTTTTACTGGTTTCCTTTGCTGTGCAGAAGCTTTTTAGTTTGATATAGTCCCACTCATTTATTTTTGCCTTTACTCCCCTTGCCTTTGGGGTCAAATTCATAAAATCTTCTCTAAGACCAAGGTCCGTAAGTTTAGTACCTATGTTTTCTTCTATGTAATTTATTGTTCCAGATCTTATATTTAGGCCTTTGATCCATTTTGAATTACTTTTTGTACATGGGGACAAACTGCTTCTGGTTTCATTCTTTTGCATGTGGCTTTCCAATTTTCCTAGTGCCATTTTTTAAAAGGCTTTCTCTTCTCCATTGTGTATGTTTGGGTTATCAAAAATTATTTGCCATATACATGTGGTTTTATTTCTGGGCTCTCAATCCTATTCCATTCTTCTATGTGTCTGTTTTTCTGCCAATACCATGGTGTTATGATTATCATAGCTCTATAGTATAATTTGCAAGTCAGGTAGTGTGATATTTCTGGCTTCGTTCTTTTTTCTCAGGATTGCTTTGGCTATTTAGGGTCTTTTTGGTTCCGTACAAATCTGATGATTTTTTTTGTTCTTTTTTTTTTTTAATGGCATTGGGATTTTGATGGGGAATTGCATTAAATCTTTGGGTAATACAGCCATTTAAACTACGTTGATTTTTCCAATCCATGAACACAGAATATCTTTTCATTTCATTGTGCCTTTTTTAATCTTTAATAGTTTTTTAGTTTTTGGTATATAGGTCCTTCACATCCTTTAAGTTTATTCCTAGGTATTTTATTCTTTTGGTTGCAATTGCAAATGAATTGGTATTTTTCCCCCCATTTATTTTTCTGAAGTTTCATTGCTAGTATATAGTAAAACAGTGGATTTTTGTACATTGATTTTGTATCCTGCAACTTTACTATACTTGTTTATTGTTTCAAATATTTTTGGTGGTCTTTAGGGTCTTCTATATACAGAATCATGTCATCTGCATCTACTTCTATTTATTTCACTTGCCTGACTGCTCTGGCTAGGACTTCTAGAATTATGCTGAATAATAGTGGTGAGAATGGACATCCTTTTCTTGTTCCTGACTTTAGAGAAAAAGCTTTCAGTTTTTCACCATTGAATATGATATTGGCTGAGGAAAACATTGACAATGACTTTAAATAAATAACGCAATTTACCATAGAGCTTCACAGCGTGACCTAGGAGTGGTAATAAGCAAACATGATGATTTATATAAATTATCTCGTTAATTCTTAACAAAAACAAAAACACAAACACACACAAAAAAACCCTCCAAGGTAGGCAATTCCTCATTTTAATGTGAGCTAACTGAAGAGAAAAAAAGATTACTTACTCAAGTGTTACACTGTAAGTAAGCACCGCAGCTAGGGATTCTACCGCCTAAGTCCAAGGTCCATTATGCAATGCTAACCTCTCAAAAATCATAGTTACCATTTATTGATTCTTACAATCTGCCAAGCACCATGTTAGGTACTGTGCTTTGCTATTCAAATTAATCTGTGTAATGCTACAGCAAGGTAGGTATTACCTCATTTTTTAAAACATAAACAAACTAGCTATAAACAGGCAAATAAATGGATGGAGGACTTATAGCTAACGTGAACTGGAGCATGTATCTGTATTAGACTTGTCTCACATCAAAGCTGTGCTCTTTCCTTTTTTAAAGCACATTATTTTATTTACTTCTGAGAGAGAGGGAGGGAGGGAGGGAGAGAGAGAGAAAGAGAGAGATATTGATTTGTTGTTCCACTTATTTATGCCTTCATGGGTTGATTCTTGTATGTGCCCTAACTGGGGATTGAACCTGCAACCTTTGGATATTGGGACGATGCTCTAACCAACTGAGCACCCAGCCAGGGTTAAAGCTGTGCTCTTTTTAATGATAAAATACTGTGTTCTTCCTAACTTTCTCAGCAATATAATATGCTTTTGACATATTTCTGAGCATTCCTTTACACTAGGGGAAGATTCACATATTCACTATTACATAATACTCATAAAAACAATCTAAACAAAAAATTTCCTGTATCTTTAATAAAAATTAGTTCTTCCTTTTAATTAAATACTTACTTTTAAAATAGAGCATTGTGTACTATAAAACCTCACAGTCTTTACTTACTAATCTGTTTTTGTTTCAGGGCATGATATATACAGGGCAAGTTACATATTGCCTCTCAGTGGGCTTCCACTGCCCTAAGTCACCTGTTACCAAAAAATAGAATGTAATTCTCAGATCTAGGACTGTGCTGAAGCCAGGAACAGTTAAAACACACACAAAAATGCCCTAGCCGAGTTCTCAGTGGTTAGAGCATCAGCCTGCGTACTGAAGAGTCCTGGATTCGATTCCAGTCAAGGGCACATGCCTGGGTTGCAGGCTCCATCCCCAATGGGGGGCATGCAGGAGGCAGCGGATCAATGATTCTCTCTCATCATTGATGTTTCTATCTCTCCCTCTTCCTTCCACTCTGAAATCAGTAAAAATATATTAAGAAAAAATAAAAATAAAGAAGCATTTAAACACACACACACACACACACACACACACACACGGAATTTCAACTTTAATTCTTGGGCTTAAAACATAGACATGGGAAAAAAGTTGAATCTCAAATTGTACCAAGAAAATGAATAAAAACCTTAATATAGTCTAGTAATTAATGTTACAAATGCAGCCTAATGAAGCTTTTTAAAACTATGCTTAGAACAGCTCAAGAAAAGAAAGCCCAGCATGAGAGGAAAAATGTAACTAAAAATATATTTTACACTATAAATACAGGCACAAAACTCTAGTCTTCTAGAATATGCAGATACACTTACCAGAAAAATGAAGATGATTATCATCCCTACTCCAACTCCTCTTTCCTCAGTCTCTCATTACTCATCTTTATCCCTCTCATTCACTTGGCTGCCCTGCCTGTCTTTACCCCTTGGCCTTCCACTTTCACTCCAATGCCCTCCTAGATTTGGCCTTCCCATGTATAAGAATTCTCCCAACATATTCACTACTCTCTTAGTGTTTTCATTTTAGGAACCTTAAGTGAATGGACAATAAGGCATTAATCACTGTTAAAAGGGCATTTTTATTATTAAATACCAAATCTGGGAAGTACTTAGAATGTGAGGCCACAACTGGATTCTAAACTTGACCTTTATTTACTAAAAGTGCATGTTTTGAATGAATATATTTTACAGAAATTTCTGGAATGTTCTCTAAGTAAGCAATTTGGCCTTAACAAAACAGCTGATTTCCTCCTATTCTCTTTAGCAAATTTTTCATCATACGGGTCATTTTTTAACCCTATCATATAATTCAATAACCGCTGAACGCCTATTTCTTTTTTTCTCCTTTAATTTAGAATACTGAGTCAGTTGTCAAATTCTCCTTTTTATTGCAATATATTTCTCAAAATGTTTTTTCTTTCCTGCCAATGTGATAGAAAAGTCATGTAATAATTCTTATCTGGATTTAGAATTTCCTCTTTCTGAAATTACCTCCTTCATCTAAATCTTGTCAGTTTCTTTTTATAGCTATTTAATGATGTCCTAATTACCTTGCAAGATCCTTTCTCCTAATCCTGCCACTTACTAGCTGTGTTACCTTGGACACAGAATAAACTTCTCTGTGCTTCAGTTTTTTTAATCTATAAAATCTATATAATAGGAAATAACAATAGTATCTACTTCATGGAGTTTTTATGAAGGTTCAATGAGACAATTTGTATAAAGGCTTAGAACAGCGCCTGGCATTCATTAAACAACAGACGAGTGTTCACTTTTGTGGGGGGTGGGATAGGGTGGGAGAGTAGAAGGCAATAAAATAAAAGGATATGGAGTACAGTTTATCCTTTTACTCTCTTTGACCGTGGCATCTTGAGTTGGTCCTCTAAAAGTTTTCCCCATAAAGACACACATAGGTAAGTGCTATAATAGTGCTATCAACACAGAACTATACCACCTTTTTCACAAATATTGTAGATTACATTACTTTCTCTGTTATTCCCTATAAACCAGTATACTGTTTTTTACACATTTGATAGATCTTATTTAGTGCTCATTTCCTTGTACTGGGATCCTGATTCAATTATTTAAAATAGCACAACAGTATGAAAAAAGATACAGTAACTATGAAAAAAGAACAGTCTGAGATAAAGAATGACATAACACAAATAAATAACACATTGGAAGGAATACACAGCTGATTAGGGGAAGCTGAGGATTGAATCAGTGAATTAGAAGACAGTCGGAAATATCACTCAACTAGAGAACCAAAAAGAAAAAAACAATGAAAAAACAGGAAGATAGCTTAAGGGAACTGTGGGACAATATGAAACGTAACAATCCTCTATAATAAAAGCTTAATATGCTAAGTGTCCAGTCTTCCAGTCATCCATTCAACCAATCAAAGTGTAATATGCTAATGATATGCTAAGGCTGCTAAACCTGCACTGACCACCAGGGGGCAGACGCTCCAACTGGTACAGTGGTCGGCAAACTCATTAGTCAACAGAGCCAAATATCAACAGTACAACGACTGAAATTTCTTTTAAGAGCCAAATTTTTTAAACTTAAACTATATAGGTAGGTACATTGTTATTAACTTAATTAGGGTACTCCTAAAGCTTAGGAAGAGCCACACTCAAGGGGCCAAAGAGCCGCATGTGGCTCGCGAGCCATAGTTTGCCGACCACGGAACTGGTAGATTAGCTTGCTGCTGAGGTCCAGCCGATCAGGACTGAGTGAAACAGGCTGGACACACCCTGGAGCCTTCCCACAGTCCCTCCCCGGCCCCGATCATGCACTGGTGGGGTTCCTCGGCCTGGCCTGCACCCTCTCGCAATCCGGGACCCCTCAGGGGATGTTGGAGCTGGTTTTGGCCAGATCCCACAGACCAGGCAGAGGGACCACACTGGTGCACAAATTCATGCACCAGGCCTCTAGTATTAGAATAGTAGGTGTGCCAGAAGAGGCAGAAAGGGAGAAAGGAATAGAGAAGGTGTTTGAAGAAATAATCGTAGAAAACTTCCCTAACCTGGTAAAGGGAAAAGTCACACAAGTTCACGAGGCACAGAGAACACCAAATAAGAACTTAAACAGACCCACACATCATAATTAAAATGCCAAAAATTAAAGACAAAGAATCTTAAAGGCAGCAAGAGAAAAAAAAACTGTTACCTACAAAGGAGTTCCCATAAAGCTGACACCTGATTTCTCATCAGAAACTCTACAGGCCAGAAGGGAATGGCATGAAGTAATCAAGGTAATGGAAAGCAAGGATCTGAGACCAAGATTACTTTATCTAGCAAGGCTATCATTCAAAATAGATAGTCAAATAAAGAGCTTCTCAGACAAAAAAAAAAAAAGAAAAAGGCTAAAGGAGTTCATCACCACCCAACCAGCATTATAAGAAACTAGAGGCCCGGTGCACAAAAATTTGTGCACTCAGGGGGGATGGGGAGGTTCCTCAGCCCGGCCTGTGCCCTCTCGCAGTCTGGGACCCCTTGGGAGATAACGCCCTGCTGGCTTAGGCCTGCTCCCGGGTGGCAGAGGGCAGGCCCAATCCCTAGGTGCAGCCCCTGGTCGGGCTCAGAGCAGGGCCGATTGGGGAGTTGGGGTGCTGCCCCCTGTCATGCACAGAGCAGGGCGGATTGGGAGGTTGCGATGCCACCCTCAGTCACGCTCAGGGTAGGGCCGATTGGGGGGTTGGGGCTCCGTACCCTGTCACGCACAGAGCAGGGCCGATCAGGGAGTTGAGGAGCTCCCTGCTGTCACTCACAGAGTAGGGCCGATAGGGGAGTTGGGGCACCGCCCCCTGTCACACACAGAGCTGGGCGGATCAGGGGGTTGGGGAGCTCCCTGCTGTCACTCACAGAGTAGGGCCGATAGGGGAGTTGGGGCACCGCCCCCTGTCACACACAGAGCTGGGCGGATCAGGGGGTTGGGGAGCTCCCTGCTGTCACAAACAGAGCAGGGCCGATCAGGGGGTTGGGGCGCCGCCACTCTCACACTCAGGGCAGGGCCGATGGGGAGGTTATGGCTCTACCCCGTCACACACAGAGCAGGGCTTGTGGCGGGGGGTTAGGGACACCACCCTCTATCATCCACAGAGCAGGGCCAATCAGGGGGTTGGGGCGCCGCCATTCTCACACTCAGGGCAGGGCCAATGGGGAGGTTATGGCTCTACCCTGTCACAAACAGAGCAGGGACTGTGGGGGTGGTGGGGGGGTTGGGGCACCACACCCTGTCACACACAGAGCCGCAGGGCGATCAGGGGGTTGGGGAGCTCCCCCCTATCAGGCACAGAGCAGGGCAGATAGGGAGGTTGTGGCCCTGCCCCGTCACACACAGAGCCACAGGGCGATCAGGGGGTTTGGGCGCTGTCCCCTGTCACGCTGATCCCAGTGCTGGGAGGCATATTACCCTTTTACTATATAGGGTAGAGGCCTGGTGCATGGGTGGGGGCCGGCTAGTTTGCCCTGAAGGGTGTCCTGGATCAGGGTGGGGGTCCCCACTGGGGTGCCTGGCCAGCCTGGATGAGGGGATGATGGCTGTTTGCAGCTGGTCACACACCCTTCAGGATGGGGGTCCCCACTGGGGTGCCTGGCCAGTCTGGGAGAGGGGCTGAGGGCTGTTTTCAGGCTGGCGGGTGACTGAAGCTCCCAACTGCTCCTTTTTTTCTTTTTTATTCTGGGCCAGCTTTAGCTCTGGCTCCAGCTCTTAGGCCTCCCTGCTGAAAGCAGGTGTCTGGTTTGTTTGTGTTCTACAATCGAAACACAGTATGAACTCCAGCTCTGAGATCCGGGCAGGCTGAAAGCTGGTTCCTGGGGTTTTGTTTAGCTTCTATATTTGTTACAATTTTTCAAACTGCAAGCTCAGAGGCTGGCAAGGCTGGCGGGGAACGTTGGAGTCCTCCGTCACTGAAGCAAGCAAGCCTCATGTTAGCTTCCAGCTGCCTGGCTGCCGGCCACCATCTTGGCTGGCAGTTAATTTGCATATCGCCCTGATTAGCCAATGGGAAGGGTAGTGGTCATACGCTAATTACCATGTTTCTCTTTTATTAGATAGGATGCTAAAGGGATTGCTTTATGGGATTGTTGAGAAGAAACAGAGTGAGAAACTTAGCCATACAGATTTAAAATGGCTATAAATAAGTACTTCTCAATAATAACCCTAAATGTAAATGGATTAAATGTTCCAATCAAAAGGTGTAGGGTAGCTGAATGGAAACAAAAACATAACTTAACTATATGCTGTCCACAAGAGACCCACGTCAAAGCAAAAGACACACTCAGGATGAAAGTGAAGGGATGGAAAAAAATTTTCCATGCAAATGGAAAAGTAAAAAAAAGCAGGAGTAGCAATACTCATATCCAACAAAATAGACTTTAAAAGCATCATGCTAAGTGAAATAACCCAGTCAGACAAAGATAAATATATGATCTCACTCATTAGTGGAATATAATGAACAACATAAACTGATGAACAAAAATAGAGCCAAGGGGGCGGGGGGATATACTAGAATATAATAAAAGTAATCCTGTTATTTGCAGATTTTTAATATTTCCTACAACTTTTGTGGTATTATATTGTTAGTACAGGTTTTGGTAATATTACTATACTTAAAATCCTTTTGATTCTTGAAATATTAATGTTTATTGCTTGAAATATTATTATATATAAGATCATTTTTTTTCAATAATTGGGATTTATTGCATGTAATATTATTATATTTAAAATCGTTTTTCTTGAAATAAAAAAAAAGGTCATAAACAAAGAATCAATAATCCCAAGGCTGGCAATAAACCTAACCTCCAGTGGCAAATACAGTTTACAACTTAAGTGATTAAACTCTGCTCTCTATAATAAATACTCTAACAAATAAATGTAGTGCATTCTAACACAAACTAATGGTCTCAAAGTTACTTGTCAATGGTCTTTCCAAGGTTTACATTAAATAAACTTTTAACTTTTATAGGAAACTCTGGCTTTTCAGAAAATGGACTTAGCCTTAAAATCAACTCAATGATGACAAGATACATTAAAAATAAGTTACAAAAAAAAAAGTTTGACCTCATTTTTTTGACTGGTATATAAATATTTTTTAATCTTCCTAATCTATGTAAAGCAATGCTTGCCTTCTCAAAAGCACTTTCACTGACAACTTACGATTCTTTTCAGATTTACTGCTATGGAAATTATTAAACTTCCTGATAGTTTAATCATTTTAATCCTTAATTTTAATCAAGGCTAAAAAAGAATGTTATAGAACAGAGTGTAGATAATAACCAAAATAACTTAGAAAAAATATAACTGTTATGAACAGATTTAATAAAATAAGTATTCTGAAAGAGAAGTATCTGATGCTATAATTATGCACATTAAGGAAAATTCCAATGTTTTTCTATTCTATAATGTTTCCAAGAGTAAGGAACAGGCTTAAATTAACTAAAAATGAATTCAAAATTTTAAAAGGCAGAAAGAACACTCCCATTCTGAAAAATAGATAAAAATGCTTAACGTTACAAAATTCTCTTATAATGCACTAAAATTATCAAATCATTTTAAACCAATCTGCCTTTGTGCCTTCTATTAAAAACCATCTCCCCTCACAATAGGAAGGTTTACTAAATTTGTAGATGGAACCAAAAATTAAAACATAAAAGGAACCAGTTTAACCACATGTAGAATTTAGTCTACCCTAAATTAAGGTTAATAATCAGTCATGGATGACACAGCTTATCCCAAAGCATATTCTACACAATACTATTATTTGGAAAAAGGAAAAAAAGCCCTGTGTTCAAATAAACTTGAAAATTACTAAGTTAAAGAAACAAAACCATTTTATTTTCTTCAAGACCTTGCAGCGGCCTTAATATACAGGCACAGAATCAATTATTCACAATTCTAAAGTCTAAAAGATTCTGAAAAATAAAGTTTATTAAAAAAATAATTTATATGGTAGCAAAATTTGACCTGAACTGTTAAGAGGTTCTTTATAGTCTTCATCTCATTTAGCCTGATTATTCATACATTTTTCTTTTCTGTAGAAATTATATATTTGATTACAGGGCTGCTCCAAACTCTACTGAGGATGTTCCTTTGAAAATACTATATACATCATTAACACCCTTCTAAAATCTGAAGATTTCTGAATCCCCAAACATAAATGGTACAAGAGATTCATAAAATGCATTGTGGACCTGTACTAATGCATAATGTGACTCTATACGAGGAACAGCTCCCAAACTTGGGACCATGGAGCTCACTCTTAAAAAGACAAAGGAAATACTGGATTAGAGTATGCCCAAAACTAACGATAAAAGGCCACATAATAGCTCATACCTATTAAAGAAGCCCAGGGCAAAATGATGTAAAATAAATTTCTGTTGTTAGTAAAACATTTTATGTAACAATGTAAAACAGTAAGAAGCTTAGTGACTGATGATGAAAGAGAGCTGGTCTATGCTTACCCAGTGCTAACAACAGAACGGTATTTGCCAAATCCAAGTATTATTGTTACTGAAGACTTGACTCTCTAAAATTTGCTCGAAACATAAAAACCAAAAAAGTATATAGGCAAGTGCATTATTTTCTCCTATTTCATGCCTGAAAGACTTCTCTCCTTAATTAAAAAGGCACACAGAAGATACACAAGTACTAGCTGAATTTGCTTCTGACTTTTTTTCATTCACTTGTCTAGAACTGGACATGAAGTTTTCAAATGTTCTCTCTGATCTACATTCTGAACTTATATTTCAAAAATGGAACACTTCATTTGCTTACAATACAAATTCATTTTATACTAATCCTCATCAACTAATATTTTTATTCTGCTACATTAATAACTATGTTATTTTCTAAACCACTTTAATTCATAATTAACTTTGAATACATGAATAGTAGGGCATAAATAAAAACTTAATAAAAGGTTTTAGGAAATAATGGTATTAATAAAACAGTATTACATATTTTAGAACTGGAAACATTTTCAAATTTAAAAATATTTAATATTTCAGAGGCCAAGATTTCAGAGAACTCAAGTCAAACTTAATTTATATAGCCTAATGGATTGCTTGTAAAATTTAAAAGGTTTATTGCTGAAAGTTACTTTAAAATATTGTAGCTTTTCATTGCTTGGCTCAATGTGGACCACTTTGCAATTTTCAGTTCAACAAATTAAACCTGTTCTTGATAGTAAATGTTATACTACTTCTTTATCAATGATACATTACATATACATTTAAAAATACATTTAATTGTATTTAATGATTTAAATAACTATGGTATAACACCTACTATAGCAGTTAAACTAAATTCATTCCCTCATTTGCCAATTCATTATCAAATTATCGCCAAATCTTAATTATCTTTGTAACTGAGGGAATGAAAAAAACTGAAATCCACAAATAAAGACAATAAACCACAATTTATTTTAGTAAACAATTCAAGGTTTTCCCAATCAGGCAACTTTTTATTAGGATTAATAAATGAAGTTAATCATCTGCTTTTATCTCACCTATCCTCTCAATAAATGAGACATTTAAGCTGATTAAATGGCAAAGATTAGGAAAAGCAAAAGCAATTAAAAAACAGAGCAGTCAACCACTGAATACTATAAGGTATGCATACACACTTTAACAGCTAATAACACACTTAGTTTTCACTTCTTTTTAGGTTTAACTGATTTGAAATGGGTGAAGCCAGACTAAGCTTTGAACAAAGAAAATTTATCCTAAAGTGCCACTAGACTTTTTGTTTTGGGGATACATAAAAAATAAAGTTTACAGTATAAAAATGTCAATGAATTGAATGCACACAAATACCAAAGAAAGGATTCTTGATGTTTGAGATTCCACGGCTTTGTGTTATCACCAGTGCCTGGACCAGAACTGTCATCAGTTCGAAAACAGGCAATTACAAAAAAAAATTATTCACTTCTGTAGACTCTTTTAAATTTTGAAAATGAACTATATGTTAATAAACACCGACTTTATAATCATTCAAAGTGCATACACATTTTGGGGGAACACCCTGTATATTTATCGGATTTTTTTGCTTTAATTTTTAAATAGGCTTGTGACAAATACATTATTTACATTAGGTATAAGACAAACTTACAAATTCTGTTATAAAAATGATTCCTGTCTTATTAGTTGATATAGCTCTTTCCTTATATTTCACAACATTTTTCTGGATATGCAAATACAAACTGAAAAGAGTGCTGAAAAATATATGATGTGGGGAAAAACTGAGACCCAGAAAGATAATCTGGCCTGCCTTGGTTTAAGAAGCTAGTTGCTATGAACTTTAGTCCTGGGAATGCAATCCCCTGATATCAGTGCTTTTTCCACTGCATTGTAACTGCCCTTACCCAGGGAAAATAAACACTTCTCATTAGTGATGGAAAGTGTCACTTATGGAGAAACTGGTCCAAAGAAATGTAAACACATAATGTCCAAAGACTGTCAGATGAAAATGAAATTCAAATGTATTGTACTAGTATTTTGTTGTTATTGTTGTTAATAATAAAACCTCTTCTGTTCTGGGTTTTAATCATGGGGAATAATATAAAACTTGACCCTTACATATGCATGCAAACACGCATACATACGTGTTCATTTCATTGTTATGATGCCTAATTGAAAGAACTTGAAGTATGCATAAATGTAATTCTCACTGATTTGTGTTAGCTTACCAGATTTGTGCTTCTTGTGTTTTGCCTTCTTTTTGATGATCAATAACTTATTCTGGATCTCAGGTTTGTAAGACTTGAATGCAAGAGAATGAAGACCTTCACGCTTTCTCTGTAAGTTTTCATTCAAAGCATCTTTTAATTTCTTTTTTTTCTTTTTCTTCTTTTTTGCCCTCAATTTAGTTAGCTTGAGTTTCTTGTGGCTCTGCAATGACTGCTCTAATAAAATATCCCTTACAACTTTGGGGCAGCTAATTTCTGCGTGATCATTGTGACTTCCATTTACATGTATTTGGCAAGATTTCAGAGCATTTTCTTTTAATGGACTGGGTTCAGGCTTTACTCTAGAAGCTTCACCATATCTTTCGTGATTTTCTATAAACCTTATTTCACCTGGACTAAGAGGCTCTCCAAAGCCAGTAACTTCACCTGGACTTCCTGGTTTCTCTAAATTTTCTTTACAGCAATCAGTTTTCTTAATTTCGCAGGGTCTGCGAATTCTAATTTCACAGTTCGATTTCACTTCCATTTCAACAGAGATGTCATGATTATCCAAGTTCATTTTAGCATGGCAGCAAGTTGGATCCAAATTAATTTCTTTCTCTTTTTTGAAGGCAGAGGGCAGGCCTTCTCTACCACATCTACCACACCTATGTTCTCCATTACTTGTACTAAAATAGTCACACTTCAATTTCTCCAGTTTAATCCGAGGTACTCTTTGTATTTTAATGGGTGGAATTGGAAATTCTGGGGCCTGAAAAGGTCTCTGCTTGTAAATACGTACATCTGCACCACAGAACTGTGGGAAATGTACATATGCATTCTCCAAATAATCATAACCAAGTATAACTTCCCTGCATTCATGAATAGGCTGTCCAAGTACAGCATCTTGAACTTCTTTTTGTGTTTCATACACAAAGTCACAAAGACCCTTAAGTAACCACACTTTTTGGTGGAAAGGTAGTTCATGAAAAGGTTTTTCTTCCAATGGATTAACTTCTCCAAGAACTTTAAAAAACTGAGGACACAACCCAAGTTTCTCAGCACAGTTATTGGGATTTTCAGTCTGCCCTACAGCAATGTACCACTGGTGTACTTTCTGTCTCAGTGCTGCCTCCCAGGTCCTATAAGGCAAAGTAGGTCTTCGATGTAAGGTAGGTCTGCGATGAGGAGGACTTAATAGAGAAGTCATTATTTTAGATAAAAAAGCATTACACTGAGGCATCAGAAGACAACGTTCCAATTCGTAGAAGACTATTTCGGGCAAGTTTAGAATTTGCTGGGCTAAGCAAAGGAAATGCCCAATAGCTGGAATTTCCCACATGGTCTCCATACAAGTTGGAGCTGCTTGAGCTAGAAGTCTTCTTTCCCATTCTTCTATTTCCTTTTGACTAGCTTCTTCTGCTTCTTTTCTCTCCTGCTCCCGAAGCCTAAAGGAAATTTAACAAAATATACTATTATTGCTTAAAGTAGAAGATGCCATAAAATAACAAATTTTGTCATATTTATCTTCAGTCAACAAGGCAACTGGCTGGTCCAGTTTGAAGTATCAGTACAAAGTGTTCCATTGCCTATATCATTTTTTTTTTTCAGATGAAGAAATACACATTTAACTTCATCATGAGTTTTCTTGATAGAGGATTATCACTGACAATATTGCCACTCAAAGTAAAACTCTTATAATGTACATCAACTTTAAAATATATGAAAAAAAAATTAAAGCATGTCTTCTAAACAAAAGAATTTTAGTGCTTTCTAGAAGTAATGCGACATCATATAGGAGCTGTAAAGATGTTTACATCCTTTGAGCCTATAATTCCATTTCTAAAAAGTTATATGAAGAAAATAATTCAGTACAAGCAAAAAGTTATGTGTCTGTGTTAATCAGTTTTATCATATAATAAATATATCATAAATATATATCATATAATATAAAGAAGTTGCATTACACAACTAGAAAATAAACTGGCTATATTATGTAGCCTTAAAATTAGAATTATGACTATGACATATAAACACAAAAGTATCAGAACACAACATAGTACTTAACAAACAATAGCAATAATAAAAATATGCAAAAAATAAAAATATGCATACATTGGACAAGGGCATTATAGCATTTCAAAAATAAATGACTCCTAGATTGATTATGGGTGTTTTTCCCCCTTAAAAACATCTCTTTACTGATACTGCTACAAAATTTTATTTAAAAATTTTAAATTATGTGAAAAGACAGATGTAAATCTTTTTTGATATTGTATTAGGCAGTGTGTTCTTAGACATAACACCAAAAGCAAAAGCAATAAAAGAAAAAATAAAGGGGACATCATCAAAACTAAAAGCTTCTGTACTGTGAAAAGACAACCCACAGGCGAAAATTTTTGTAAACCATTTATCTAATAAGAGATTTGTATTTAGAAAATATAAGGAACACTTACAACTCAATAATAAAAAGATAAATAACTGGATTAAAAAAAAGACAAAGGATCTCAACAGACATTTCTCCAAAGAAGGTATACAAAAGAACAATAAGCACATGAAAAGATGCTCAACATTGTTATCCATTAGAGAAATATATATCAAAACCACAATAAGATACCAATTCATACCCACCAAGATGACTATAAGAAGAGAGATAAGTATTGGTAAAAAGGTAGAGAAATTGGAAACTTTATACAATGTAAAGGGTTCAGCTGCTTTGGAAAACAGTGTAAACTTCCTCAGAAGTTTAAGATTACCATGTGATCCAGCAATTCTATTCCTAGGTTTATACCCAAAAGAAATGAAAAGTTATGTCCATATAAAAACCTGTATGTAAATGTTCATAGTAGCATTATTCATAATAGCCAGAGTGGAAACACGCCAAATGTCTGTCAACTCCTGAGTGGATAAATAAAATGTGGCATATCCACACAATGAAATATTATTTGGCAATAAAGCAAACGAAGTGCTGATACATACTACTGAACATAGATAACCTTGAAAACATGATACTAAGTGAAAGAAGACATCCACAAAGACCACATATTGTGTAACTACATTTATATGCAATGTCCAGAAGTCTATAGAGACAGAAAGTAGATTAGTAGTTTCCTAGGATTAGGGAAGTCAGGGATAATGGAGAGTGACAGTTAACAATCTTTTTAGAGTAATGAAATGTTTTAAAACTGATTGAAGTGATGACTGCACAACTTTGTGAATATACTAAGAACTGATTTTTACACTTTAAATAGGTAAATTGAATGGTGTATAAATTTTATTTCAAGAAAGCTGTATAAGATAAATTAAATCATATGAAGTTTTGGGGGGGATTAGGATACAACAACAAATGAGGGAAAATATAATAATTTATCTTATTCTTGATTTTGAAAAGCGAGAATGCTTCCTCTAGAAATGATGTATAAAAACACTGACATGTGACTAATTCTTGGGCTTTATATGAAAACCTAGGTATAATGTCTGACGCTGGCTATTTTCTATACTATCATATTGTAATTTGTTAAAACAAATACACAGGAAGACACTATTTTAGCATTATCAGGGTGTTTTCTTTCACTGAACATGCCTACATTTACCTTTTTGGCTGAGAGGTCACATTACAACTACATTGCTATAATAGATACAACAAATTATTTGATCAAATGGTCCTAGTTCATTAAAAATATTAACTGTCACTTGTGATTTGACATTTACATATATGATGACATCTGAACACCCAAACAATGCTACATTTAATAAAATTTAATTTTCTTCAAATGTACTTATAATTTTGAAGAGTTTTAATTTCTCATTGAAGGGGAGTTAGTTAAGGTGGGCCGGCAGAATCAAGCTTCCTGATACAAAGCTGGGACTCAAAAGCCCACATAATCAGTAGAAAAGTATACTAGAAACATTAGTCTCTTCCCCTGTCCCCAATTAGGGAACTGCAAGGAAAATTGTTTTCAAATAGAAGTGGTAAATGGAAGGGAAAAAAATCTCAAGAATTTACGCCTGGCCAGCATGGCTCAGTGGTTGAGTGTCGACTTATGAATCAGAAGCTCACAGTTCTGTTCCAGTCAGGACATATGCTTGGGTTGCAGGCTCAATCACCAGTGTAGGAGGCAGCCAATCAATGATTCTCTCACATCATTGATGTTTCTCTCTGTTTCTCTTTCTCTCTCTCTCTCTCTCTCTTTTCCTCCCTCCCCCCCTTCCTCTCCTTTCCTTTCTAAAATCAATAAAAATATATTTTTAAAAAAGAATTTATAGCTATAAGTTTACTCTTATGTGGAATTTTTGCCCACATTCACATTTTCAGGGTGCTCAGAAAAACATCACGCTAAAAAATGAGTTTAATGTGGTCTTATTCCAAAACTGTTGTCAGCTATTTGACCAGAAAAAAAAAAAAATTAAATCTCTTAAGGAAATGCACCTTAGTTCTAGATCTTCAGAAACTCCTACTGATACATTCACAAGAAACAAGTTCATAGTCAAAGATACATAATACTCCCTCTGTCCCATAATAATAGTAGCAAGTGAATATTTAAACGGGAATTATTGGCAAATGCAGCTGTAAGTTATGTTGTAGTGCAAAATTGCGAAGCCTTCTATCAAAATCAATGTTGCATGACATCTGTCATTTGTTTTGACATATCTTTCAAATATTAGGTTAATCTAATTATTACGAATTATAACTATTTTTCTAATTTCATCCGCTGATGGAAATGAATTGTTTTATTTTAGTTGAATATCAACCCATTGTAAAAGTAAGATGAAAAAAAGAGAGTTTTCAAGCAAAGATTGAGTTGCGATTGTCCAGTTCTTGATGCATCAAAAGGAAAAGGAAAAGTTGCAGAAAGGTGCAATTACATTAGCTGCAAACAATTTAAGTGCAACAGAATGACCATATCAAGAATTTGGAAACGTGCTTCCGAAAATAATTGTCAAGGAGAATCTTATGCTAATGTTGATTCTTTGAAAAAACAAAACTGTGGATGTAAATGCAAAGATTATGGAGAAAAACTTAGACATATTCCTCTTTGCAGAAGAGGCACCATATTAGCCTTTGATAGTATTTCTCCCGAAATACTGGATAATACGTTTCTGTCACTTCAACAACTTATGCTGGAAGCAATGAAGAATGATGGCTCCAATAATTTTAAGCTCACGCATATAGGGAAAGCAAAGCTTCGCGGCAAAGGGATCCTACCTACAAGTTTAAAATGCAGTAATGAAATTATTGAAAAATCCAGAAACTATCTGAACACTCAAATAAAAATCAGGAGTACTATTTTTAATTTATTGTTTAATTTAATCTAGTTTTTTGATAATAAATGTTGCACTCTATATTTATTTTCTTTTGCTACTATTATTATGGGACAAATTACATTCATCAACTGCTACTATTATTATGGGACAGAGGGAGTAGCAAAGGAAATAAGGTACTATGAGGACAGGAAAAAATATGTATATATGGCCCACCAAAAACTTTAGATATAGAAATTACAGGACATGGAAAATAAAATGTTTAGTACAAAGAAATTTAAAACATGGGTAAAGTGGAAGAGATTATTAAAAACAACAAAGCAGTTTGAAATAGAACTAAAGAGAACATGTAGATATAAAAAATATAAAAATTAGGTCTGGCCAGGTGGCTCAGTTTGGTCCTGTGCACCAAAAGGTTGTGGGCTCAATTTCCAGTTGGGTGCATGGGGGAGGCAACTGATAGATTTTCTCTCTCTCTTTCTCACTCTCTCTCACTCTCTCTCACTCTCTCTCTCTCGCTCTCACTCTCCCTCTCTCTTAAAAGAGAAAAGAAAAAATCAATTAAAAAATATCCTTGGGGGAGAATTTTTAAAATATACAAAAATTAAAAGAAAAAGATTTACAGTTATCTCCTCAAAAGCAATAATGAAAGCCAGCACAGACAATGGAATATCTTCAGTGAACTTAAAAAATAACTACTGCCCTGCCAGTGTGGCTCACTGGTTGAGCATTGATTGACTTACAAACCAGGAGGTCACGGTTAGATTCCCAGCACATACCTGGGTTTCGGGCTCAAACCCAAGTAGGGGATGTGCAGGAGGCAGCTAATCAATGAATCTCTCTCACCATTGATATTTCTCTCTCTCCCTCTCCGAAATCAATAGAAATATTAAAAAATAATAAAATAAAAAGTTAAAAAAAATAACTATCAATGTAAATTTTCACTGAGAACAAAAACATCTTCCAAAAATGAAGACCAAAAAGTATATACTTTCCAGACAAAAACTCAACATCTGTGATAAGAGGAACCCCAGCTGAAGGAAATTCTAAAGGACATACATCAGATAGAAGGACAGTAATCCTTTTCTGAAGATCAGAGATGTGAAAAGAGCAAAAAACTGGTAACAAGGTTAGTAATAGGCTGATCTATATAGACATGGCATAAATAATGATAAAAATGTTTTGTGGAGTTTAAAAAAAGACAAGAAAAAAATAAAATCTACACTAATAAAAGAGAAACATGCAAATTGACCATCCCTCCGCTATGCCCACCAGCCAATCAGAGTGATATGCAAATTAACCCAACAAAGATGGCAGTTAATTTGCATCAACAGGCCGGAGCGAAGATTGAAGACAGCGTAGAAGGAATCCAAGCGCTGCAGAAGGGAGTGAAGCAGCAAAGAAGGGAACCGAGCAGAGGCAGCGGAGACGGGAGCAGAGCTGAGGCAGAGGACACAGGAGGGAGCGAGGCAGCAGAGAGGGAAGGGAGGCAGGCAGAGAAGGGAGGGAGCAAAGTGGCGGAGATGGTAGGGAGCAAGACAGCGGAGATGGGAGAGAGCAAGGCAGCAGAGACGGGAGGGAGTGAGGCAGCGGAGATGGGAGGGAGCAAGGCAGCAGAGACGGGAGCTGCCTCTGCTTCGCTCCAGCTTCAGGAAGCCCTATTCTTGCAGGAATAGGCCCGAGAAAGCCCTATTCTTGCAGGAATCTTCCTGCAATGGGCCTCTAGTACATTATAATAATAGCAAATAAGCTGGGGGGAAAAATTATTAGAGTTAAGTGTTCCAAGATCCTTGTACTAATCAGGAAGAAGGTAAAAATACTAATTTTAGGCTTTGATAAGTTAATAATGAATGTAAAAATTTCTAAGGTAGCTACTAAAATAAGAGACTTTATAGCATTAAAGTTAGTAGAGATGGAAATATGGAAGAAAAAAGTAATAATCAAAAGTGGTAGGATGCATCCAAAGTATTGTTGAGGAAAATTTGTAGATTAAAATGTATATTTAGTTAAGAGGAAAAGTTGAAAATCAAATATATGTGACTTTTAAAAGGAAAAAAAATAACTAGAAGAAGAACAGCAAATCAAATCCCCAAAGCTGGAAAGATGAAAATAAAAAGCAGAAATCAATGAGCTAGAAAACAAACATATGACAGAAAACAATCAAATCCAAAAGTTGGTTTTTAAGAACATTAATAAAAACAATAGACCTGCGGCAATATTGCTCAAAACACACACACACACACACACACACACATAACCAATAACAAAAATGAAAATATGCATGTCCTATAAATCCTATAGGTATAAATGATATAAGATATTATAAGCAACTTCTGCCAAGAAATAATTTAAATGAAATACACAACTTTTATAGAAAACAAAATTAACAAAACTGACACACAAAAAATGAAAATAAAATTAATTCTGTATTTATTAAAGAAACAATATAACTTTAAAACTTTCCCCCATAGAAAAATTGGGGTCTTAAAGCTTAACTTCACTACAAGAATTCACCTCAAAATGTTCCGTTAATTAAATTATTAGGAACAAAATATAAAGGATATGTTAAAGAAGTAAAAGAGGGAATTAAAATATAAAATAACAAGAAATGATCAGAAAACTTCAAAGAATATTTGGATTTGAATTTGGCATTGGCAGATTTGAAAAAGAAAAACAAGGAATTTCTAGATGTTAAAAAACAACAAACACAAAAATAAAATACTCAATGTATAGGTTACATAGCTGATTGTGCACAGGAAAAGAATGTAGGGGCAAAGGAATTTCAAAGAATTCAGTTTCAAGAAGCAAAGTTATCCTATCTAATAAAAGAGAAACATGGTAACTAGCGTACGACTGCTACCCTTCCCATTGGCTAATCAGGGCGATATGCAAATTAACTGCCAGCCAAGATGGTGGCCAGCAGCCAGGCAGCTGGAAGCTAACATGAGGCTTGCTTGCTTCAGTGACAGAGGACTCCAACGTTCCCCGCCTGCCTTGCCGGCCTCTGAGCTTGCAGTTTGAAACATTGTAACAAATATAGAAGCTAAACAAAACCCCAGAACCTGCTTTCAGCCAGCCGGGATCTCAGAGCTGGAGTTATACAGTGTTTCGATTATAGAACCCAAACAAACCAGTGTTGGAGCCAGAGCTAAAGCAGGCCCAGAATAAAAAAAAAAAAAAAAAAAGAAAAAAAGGAGCAGTTGTGGGAGCTTCAGTCACCCGCCAGCCTAAAAACAGCCCTCAGCCCCTCACCAAGACTGGCCAGACACCCCAGTGGAAACCCCCACCCTGAAGGGTGTGTGACCAGCTGCAAACAGTCATCATCCCCTCACCCAGGCTGGCCAGGCACCCCAGTGGGGACCCCCACCCTGATCCAGGACACCCTTCAAGGCAAACCAGCCAGCCCCACCCATGCACCAGGTCTCTATCCTATATAGTAAAAGTGTAATATGCCTCCCAGCACCGGGATCAGCGTGACAAGGGGCAGCGCCCAAACCCCCTGATCGCCCTGCGGCTCTGTGTGTGACAGGGGGCGGGGCCACAACCTCCCTATCCACCCTGCTCTGTTTGTGACAGGGGAAGGCGCCCCAACCTCCTGATCAGCACTGCTCTGTGCCTGATACGGGGAGCTCCCCAACCCTCTGATCGCCCTGCGGCTCTGTGTGTGACAGGGTGCGGCGCCCCAACCCCCTGATCGGCCCTGCTGTGTGTGTGAGACAGGGTAGAGCCATAACCTCCCCATCAGCCCTGCCCCGAGTATGAGAGTGGCGGCGCCCTAACCCCCTGATTGGCCCTGCTCTGTGTGTGATGGGGTATAGCCATAACCTCCCCATAGGCCCAGCCCTGAGTGTGACAGTGGCGGTGCCCCAACCCCCTGATCCGCCCTGCTGTGTGTGTGACAGGGGGCAGTGCCCCAACTCCCCTATCGGCCCTACTCTGTGAATGACAGGGGGGAGCTTCTCAACCCCCTGATCGACCCTGCTCTGTGCGTGACAGGGTACAGAGCTCCAACCCCCCTGATGGGCCCTGCTCTGTGCGTGACAGGGGGCAGCGCCCCAACCCCCTGATGGGCCCTGCTCTGTGAGTGACAGGGGGTGGCGCCGCAACCTCCCCATCAACCCTGCCTTGAGTGTGACAGGGGGCAGTGCCCCAACCCCCCAATCGGCCCTACCCTGAGCGTGACTGGGGGTGGCATCGCAACCTCCCAATCTACCCTGCTCTGTGCATGAGAGGGGGTGGCGCCCCAACTCCCCAATTGGCCCTGCTCTGAGCCCGACCAGGGGCTGCACCTAGGGATTGGGCCTGCCCTCTGCCACCCGGGAGCAGGCCTAAGCCAGCAGGGCGTTATCTCCCGAGGGGTCCCAGACTGCGAGAGGGCACAGGCCGGGCTGAGGGACCCCTCTTCCCCCCCGTGCACCGGGCCTCTAGTAGAATATAAAAAGATATATAAAGACAGAAGGACAAATTAAATCCAACAAGCAAGCAATTGGAGCTCCAGAAAATAAGAATACATAAGAAGAGTTGACAAAGGACTTGTATGCATGCATATTAGCGTAACCAATGGACACATACACTGGGACAGTAGGGGCTTGCCCAGGGTGGGAATGGCTGGGGTGGGGGCAATTGGGAAAAAAGGAGACATATGTAAAACTTTAGACAAAAAAAGAAGAAGAAGGAGGGTTGAAGAGGGGTGATGATATCAATATTTGAAGAGATAATAGATGAGAATTTTCCAAAATTGGTGAAGGACACAAATTCTCAATTCAGGAAGCCCAAGAAAATAAACTGAAAAAACTATATTTAGGCACATTACAATATTACAATCCTATATAATAAAAGGCTAATATGCAAATCGACTGAATGATGGGATGACATCCCCCGAGGGCTCCCAGACTGCTAGAGGGCGCAGGCCGGGCACAATTTTTGTGCACCAGGCATCTAGTAAAACAATAAAATATCAAAGATTAAAAAAAACTCTTACTGATAGAGGGGAAAAAATTACATATACAGAAATGACAAAAAGGTAGAGAAATTTTTCAGTAGCAACAAAGTAAACCAGAAGCAATAACTAGCATTCATAGATGAGGACATTTTCAATCAAACAAAAAACAGAACTGATTCTAACTAAAGTAACAACTTCTTCTAAAGTGTCTTCTGTTACCCAAGATGAAATAACCAGGAATCAGATTTACTTTACCATCTGAACCAACAACAACAAAAACACCCTGAAAAAATAGATAAAACAATGGTTTTCAAAAAACTAAACATCAAGCAAAGGATAGTGATTCTCTGAGAGAAACAGATAGGTGAGACTAACAACTGCTGCAGCTGATTGAGAGAACTTCGAGGCCGTGACATAGGGAGGGAAAATCCAGATGAGCCCACCAGACTTCTTGAGTTGAGAAGGAGCCAACAGTCCATATCTACACCAAGGCAGCTAGGGTCTGCAGAACACAGTACCAAACAACAGGAGAGCTGCATAAAGTGAGAACACCAAAGATGTACAGATGGTCCCTCTTGAATATTCAGCATATTGATTAGTGCACGCATGTAAAGAAACAACACAAGGCTAAGTGGGGGGAAGGGGGAGAGACACCCAAAATATTAGAAAACATAGTGTTTATTCCCACCAGCCATACTAGAAAAACCTCATAATGCATAGGACACTGGGTAAAATAGGAAAGTCATGCCTTGATAGCAAAGAATAACTTAGTCCTAGACTGAACAGAGCATTCTCTGGACCAGTGGTTCTCAACCTTCCTAATGCCGCGACCCTTTAATACAGTTCCTCATGTCGTGGTGACTCCCAACCATAAAATTATTTGTGTTGCTACTTCATAACTGTAATTTTGCTACTGTTATGAATCGTAATGTAAATATCTGATATGCAGGATGTATTTTCATTGTTACAAATTGAACATAATTAAAGCATAGTGATTAATCACAAAAACAATATGTAATTATATATGTGTTTTCCGATGGCCTTAGGCGACCCCTGTGAAAGGGTCGTTCGACCCCCAAAGGGGTCGTGACCCACAGGCTGAGAACCACTGCTCTGGACCTAAGTAACAAATCATAAAAGATACAAAATGATCCAACTGTTTATAAGTAACAACTACATTTCAGAAAAAAGCTCAAAAAAGTTTATAGGAATATAAAAATACCTGGCACCCATCAATATAACACTCACAACATTTGGCATCCACACCAAAACTACCAGGCATACAATGAAGCAGAAACTCATGACCTATAATGAGGAGAAAAATCAATCCATGAAAACTGACCCAGAAAGGAAACAAATGCTAGATTAGCAAATAAAGTATTCATTGAAAGTAATCCATATGGTCAAAAAGTTAAGTAGAGACTTGTAAGATATAAAATAGACCCAAATCAAACTTTTAGATATGAAAACTAAAATGAAAATATACTGAATGGGACTACTGGCAAATTAGGTGTGGCAGAGAAAAAGGTTAGTGAACTTGAAGATAGTAATAGAAACTATCCAAATTTCTATAGTATACTAGAGGCCCGGTGCACAAAAATTTGTGCACTCAGGGGGGAGATGGGGTCCCTCAGCCCGGCCTGTGCCCTCTCGCAGTCTGGGACCCCTCGGGAGATAACGCCCTGCTGGCTTAGGCCTGCTCCCGGGTGGCAGAGGGCAGGCCCAATCCCTAGGTGCAACCCCTGGTCGGGCTCAGAGCAGGGCCAATTGGGGAGTTGGGGCGCTGCCCCCGTCATGCACAGAGCAGGTGGATTGGGAGGTTTTTATGCCACCCTCAGTCACGCTCAGGGTAGGGCCGATTGGGGGGTTGGGGCACCGCCCACTGTCACACTCAAGGCAGGGTTGATGGGGAGGTTGCGGCGCCACCCCCTGTCACTCACAGAGCAGGGCCCATCAGGGGGTTGGGGCGCTGCCCCCTGTCATGCACAGAGCAGGGCCCATCAGGGGGTTGGGGCACTGCCCCCTGTCACGCACAGAGCCGCAGGGCGATCAGGGGGTTTGGGCGCTGCCCCCGTCACGCTGACCCCGGTGCTGGGAGGCATATTACCCTTTTACTATATAGAATAGAGGCCTGATGCATGGGTGGGGCTGGCCGGTTTGCCTTGAAGGGTGTCCTGGATCAGGGTGGGGGTCCCCACTGGGGTGCCTGGCCAGTCTGGCTGAGGGGCTGAGGGCCGTTTTCAGGCTGACAGGTGACTGAAGCTCTCAACCGCTCCTTTTTTTCTTTTTTTTATTTTTTTTATTCTGGGCCAGCTTTAGCTCTGAGGCCTCGGCTGCTGAAAACAGGTTTCTGGCCTTTGTTTACCGTCTGTATTTGATACAATGTTGCGGTCCGGATGGCTGAAGCCCAACTGAGTAAAGCAGGTTTCTGGGGGTTTTTTAGCTTCTATATTTGCAACATAGTTGCTTAGAGTTGCAGCTCAGTGGCCAGCAAGTCAGGCAGGGAACATTGGAGTCCTCTGTCGCTGAAGCAAGCAAGCCTCCCTGTTCGCATCAGCTGCCTGGCTGCCGGCTGCCATCTTGGCTGGGAGTTAATTTGCATATCTCCCTGATTAGCCAATGGGAAGGGTAGCGGTCGTACGCCAATTACCATCTTTCTCTTTTATTAGATAGGATACTTCAGGAAAAAAAAATCACAGGAAGAAGTTCTAAAATTCAAAAAGGATTGGAGAACAAATCAATTCTTAATCGTGTGGATAAAAAAAACATTATAAAAAGACAGCAATAATTGCCTAGTTTGGAGGTAAAAATGAGACAGAGCCAAATTATTAATCAACAATAATATGTAAGATAGATGAGGAAGAAGAGATCATAATTAAGAACAGAAACTGAGCATGTAAGTTCCAAATTTAAAGAGAATTCAATCTTCATCTTCTACAGATGAATGTCATAGATAATGGCAAATTGAAAAAATGAAGAAACAGCAATATAAGCATGCACTGTATTTAGAAATGTGGAAATAAGAAGAAATGGCTAAAAGTTAAAAGTAGATATTTCTAAGTCATAGACTTGCAGGTGAGTTGAAGTGAGGCTACCGCCTTTCATTAGAGTCCTTTGAGGATACAAAATGGTGAAAGCATGCACACCACTCTTTAAGAGTTTACAAAATATACATAGGAGCTTTAATCCAAAGTAATCCATTAATTTAGGAACTAATGCAATGTATGCATATTAATGGCATGAAAAGGGAAAGCAATACATGTATTTTCATTTTCTAAAATGAGTAATATATAATACTGTATTTTAGAAAAACCAACCATTCAGATTAAATGTTCAGTCAAGCTTCTTTCGTAGGTGTCAACAAAAGAATCTTGTCTGGTTCATTAGAGCAAAAAAGGAATTTATTTAAAGATTAGCAGAGAGCTTACTAAGCTGTTAAGGATCAGAGAGCCAAATTTATAGAAGATACGAATATGTAAATCCCAAACACTCTTTGGAAGCTTCTCCAGGAAATACTAGACTTCCACCACTACTTGGCACCTCTGATACTAGAAACCTAGAACAATCAAAAGTTCCCACCACCACCTGTGCCAAAAATTAAACTCCCCTGCCCAAGATTGCCACCTGATGTTGCTCCTGTGCAATATCAAGTGTGAAGTATATGACTGGACACATTCCTTTACCTTAGTTGTGAGTATAAGAATACAAATTTTCTGGCTTCTTTGGGAAGTTAGGACTTGTAATATGGGATATTACCAAAATGTAGGGAAGATGTTCAAAAATGCTGGGTGGTCTACAAATAATGAATGTTTACTTTATTAAGTCAGTGTTATTTAATGTTACAGAGGATTTGAAAATAAATCAATCACAAGTCATCGTTTTATTTCACAAAAAAATTTTGTTTTAAATCGTGATTTCTAAATCAATAAAATACCAATTAAGTTTATACAAATATATGAAACAAGAGTATTAAAAACACACACACTATTTCACCTGGTAAACCAAATAATTTTGCGAAAAAGAATGGTGAACAGATCCACTATTTTCAATACAGCTAAAGTAGACTTTACTGATCAAAACTGCTACCTAGTAATGTTATATTCCACATTAAAAGAAATTTACTTCATGAGAGCTAACTTTTGATTATAACCAAATTTTTTAAAACTAAAGTATTATATACTTTCCTGCTTATTAAACAAGGCATATAAAATGTAATTTAATTTTCTGTAATGGCTCAAGGTCACCATTATAAACAGAATGCAGTGTTGTCATAAGTCGCTTAATGACTATTTCAGCAACTATAAATTAACTACCCTTTCAGTTCATTTCCCCAGAACTCTGACTAGTAGTGTTGCTGTCTCCTAATTCAATAGTGCCTCTCTATACCAATCAGCCTCAAAAATGCCTGGTGTCCTATATGCATTTACTTGAACATGGCAAGACTAACAAGCCATATTCAGTACTTATTCCTCTTTGTTCAACACAAACCATCTGCCATCTCCAATGTTGTCCAAATAAAGACAGCAATGAAGGAATGCCAGGATTTTTGAAATCTGATATTTTTAAAAAATTACTGCAGTGGAGCGTCAGCCCAAGCATAGAAGGGTTGCAGATTCGATTCCAGGTAAGGGCATGTAGCTGGTTTGCAGGTTCATTCCTGCAAACCAGGGGCTGGGTGTGTGTGGGAGGCAACCAATTGATGTGTCTCTCTCATATACATGTTTCTCTCTCTCTTTCTTCCCCTCCCTCCCTTCCACTCTCTCTAGAAATCAATGGGGGGAACGGGGGAAGTGTCCTCGGATGAGGATTAAGAAAAACAAAACAAAACAAAAAAAACAACCACATTATTTTATGGCATATATTGTACAAAAAAGGGAAAATACTGTATAAAAATTAAAATACAGAGTGGAGATTCCCTTCCTTTACCTGGAACAGATCACAAATCAGAGACCTAATTTCTGGACTTAAAATATCTTAAAAAAAAAAAAAAATTTACTTTTTGTATCTACCCAGGTGATCAGCTAAAAATAATCAAATGTTGCTCTTGCTGGTTTGGCTCACTGGATAGAGCGTCAGCCTGGAGACTGAAGGGTCCCAGGTTCGATTCCGGTCAAGGGCATGTACCTTGGTTGCAGGCACATCCCCAGTAGGGGGTGTGCGGGAGGCAGCTGATCGATGCTTCTCTCTCATCGATGTTTCTAACTCTCTATCCCTCTCCCTTCCTCTCTGTAAAAAAGCAATAAAATATATTTTAAAAAAAATAATAATCAAATGCCCATCACACAACTAAAGTATTACCACATTAAAATATGTATTACAATTATTCAGCTTGCTGCCAACTTGAATATAAAAGTTGTTTTAACCTAACTAGGATGGAAATTTTATCTTCACACATCTTATATCAAAGATTTTAATTTTCTTTTTTAAAGCCTATGCCCAAGGCTAAAGCACAACTACAGTAATCAAATAATCTTTGCAACCTTTTCCAGTATGACCCTTCCTTATAATGATTTCAAAGTCCCTTTCTAGACCTAATTTTACACTATCAATAATCTCTTCTAGTCTGCCTCTTGGAAGGGTATTAGATTGACAGAATTGATATGATAGAATTTCAGATATCATTATAGATGGTAAGGAAATTTGTACAAAGGGAGGCTTTGTTTAGCAGTCCCATGTATTATACCACATGTTGCTGTCTAAATGTCACATTTTCCTTCTGAGGACTACAAAGAAATCTTAGGATAGGTTCAAAAGACATTTCAAAAATTCTGCCTGTCACACTATCTATGGGGCACACTACAAATTTTAATACTTCTTATATAAATATTTATTTATTATCTTATATAAATACTTCTTATTTTAATACTTCTCAATTATAAAAGAAAAGCGTCCTTATTTTAGGAAATTTAGAAAACACAGGTTAAAAGAAAAGTCTCACCATTCTTCATACATTTTACATGGGTTTTTATGTGAACTCTGAATTTGGATGCACATAAAGTTAGCAATCTCTTGGCACTGAAGAGAGGGAAAAACGGCCACTATAGCTAGGATATCAAAAATGAGGAAAAGAAATGGATGAAGTTAGAGAGATAAGCTGAGGCCCAAAAGTGAAAGGTCTTATATATTCAGCCATTAAACTTTTTGTGTGCGCAGATGACCCATGAACAACAAGGTTTGCATGGGTGCACTTGCAAGCAAATTTTTTTTCAATACATATATTGGAATATTTTCTGGAGATTTTCTTACCACTATGAAGTGATCATATAAATTATACAAAGGAACCATAAAAAATCATATTGCTGCTTCTTTACTATCAATATATGAATCATACTATATAATAAAGGTGTAATATGCAAATGGTCGTTACGCCGTAAAATGTAACGACTGAGCGAGTAACGACCGGATCAGCAGGAGGGTGGGGCATCGAGCTACAAGGGGGCAGCTACAAGCGGGCAGGGCAGCGCAGCGGAGAGCTACAGGAGGGGGCAGGACAGGAAGCTATGAGGGGGGCGGGGGGAGCTACAGGAGGGTGGGGCAGCGGGTTGAGAGCTACTAGAGGGAGGCAGTGAGCTACTGGCGAGCTATTGGCGCACGGCTTTGTGTGCAGGGCTACCAGTAATACCTATAAATAAATATGAATTTCTTTTTCATACTCTTCATTTTGATGTCTAGTGTTAGGCATACATATAACACCTACAGTGTTTTGTATCATATAAGACAATACTGATGTAGGTACTGAAAGATAATTTACCTTATGAACAGACTGTAAACTTATATCGATAAATACAGTAATAGTATTGTAAATGTATTTTCCCTTCCTTATGATTTTTTCTCTAGCTTACTATATCACAAGAATACAGTATATATTACATATAACATACAGTATATATTACATATAACATATTACATATAAGAATACAGTATATATTACATGTAAAATATGTGTTAACTGACTATGTTATTAGTAAGGCTTCTGGACAACAGTAGACTATTCGTTGTTAAGCTCTGAGGGAGTCAAAAGCTGTACTTGGGCCCTGACTGGTTTGGCTCAATGGACAGAGCGTCAGCCTGCAGACTCAAGGGTCCCAGGTTCGATTCCAGTCAAGGGCATGTACCTTGGTTGCGGGCACATCCCCAGTGGAGAGTGTGCAGGAGGCAGCTGAATCAATGTTTCTCTCTCATCGATGTTTCTAACTCTCTATCCCTCTCCCTTCCTCTCTGTAAAAAAAAAAAAAATCAATAAAAAAAAATAAAAGCTGTACTTGGATTTTTGACTGTGTAGGGGGGTCAGCGCCCATAACCCCCATGTTGCTCAAGGGTCAACTGTACTTGTTTTGTTCTGGGGAGATAGTAGGCAATGGAATAGGTAAGTGGCATGATCAAACTTGCATTTGGAAAAGTTTATTCTATCTTTTATGTGAAAAATAGACTGGAAAGAGGTAAGCAGAACCACTTAAATCAATTAAGAGAAAAAAATAGCAGTCTAAGGGAGAGATGAAGGTTCTGGATTGAGGCAGAGAAGATAGAGGGAAGTGGGCAGATTCAAGAGAGACTTAGAAAATAAAATTGTCAAGATTTGGGGATGACTTCGATTTCTATATGAAGGAAAAGAAAGTGTCATGTGTGAATCCCAAGTTCCTAACTTGCATATTATAAAAGAAAATCAATGGTGCCACTCTCCAAGATAGTGAGCATTACAGACTAAATTTTAGAAGAAAAAAAATCATGTTTTCATAGTTAATTTTAGATGTAATTAATTTGAAGATATTTATACCAAGTATCTTGTTTGCATTCAGATTTATGCTCTACCCATCACTGTATAGTTTATCTGTATCATCCATCAATAGGCAACCTCATCAGAGGAGTATTTATTTCGATGGCTCCCTCTCTGTGAGGTTGCCTTGAGCAGTGCCCTTCAAAAGAAGGTATCATCTCAATACAGTCTCTTCTTTGTAACTCTCTCCTGAGTACCAATTACACTAATCAAGATAATCAATACATGCACACATAAACTCAAAGGCACATTTACAATTAAACTGCTGAAAACTAGTAATAAAGATAAAATCTTAAAATCAATCAGAGAAATAAAATACATTATGTATAGAGGAACAAGATAAGAGAACAGGCTTCCCTTCGAAAACTATGTATGGTAGCCCGACTGGCAAGGCTCAGTGGTTGAATGTCAACCTATGAACCAGGAGATCATGGTTCAATTCCAGTTCAGGGCACATGCCTGGGTTGCAGGCTCCATCCCCAATGTGGGGCGTGCAGGAGGCAGCCTATCAATGATTCTCTCTCATCATTGATGTTTCTATCTCTCTCTCCCCCTCTCTATTCCTCTTTGAAATCAATAAAAATATATTTTTAAAAACTAGTATGGTAAATAAAACATGCCATGCTTAACGTGCTGATAGGAAAAAAATACAACCAAAAATATACCCTTCTCCCCCCACAGAAAACCTGTCAACACAAAATAAAAGCTCAGAATTCATCACTAAGAGACTTATAAGAAATGTGAAAGGAAATTCTTTAGGCAGTAGAAAAATGACACCAGAGAGTATCATGGGAAGGCTAAATGTATGGATAAATATAAAATACTTTTTTCTTAAATTTCTTCAAAAGATTAACTATTTAAAGCATACACAATAACAATGTATTGGGGCTTATAACACATGTAGAAGTAAAATGTATGACAACAATAGCATAAAGGATGGGAAGAGGTAAAAAGTAGTATACTGTGAAATGGTACATAACATTCGAACTTAACTGTGTAAGTTAGGCACATTTTATAAACCCTAGAGAAGCCACTAAAAATAATTTTCAAACAATGATGTATACCTAATAAGCCAATAGTGGAGATAACATCAAATATTTTAAAATGTGAGAAATATTATCAGGGATTAAAAAGGGACACTCATAAGAAAAAAGCCAATCCATCAAAAAAATATAAGAATCATAACTATGTATGTATCCAATACCAGAGTTTTCAAATTACATGAAGTAAAATCTTTCAAAGTCAAAGGAGAAATAGACAAAAAGTATTTTGATTTTCACTATACTAAACTCATTTGTATTTCTATATATTGGCAACAAAAATTATAAATTGAAATTTAAAAGTAATTTACAATTACATCAAAAATATGAAATATGTAGGGATAAAGTTAACCAAGTATGTGGAAAAAATGAAAAAAAAAATGTGGAAAATGTGTACAACACTGAAAACTACAAAATACTTCTAAGAGAAATTAAAATTAAACAATTATCCAGAAACTGATCGATAACATCCAATCTCAATCAATATTCCCTTAGGCTTTTGTTTTTATGTAAGAATTAACAATATGATTCTAAAATCACACAGAAAAGCAAGAACCTAGTATAGTCTAACAATTTTGAAAAAAAAAAATCAGAAAATAAAACACAAAGTTGGAAGACTCATTTACTAAATTTCAAGGCTTACTATATAAAACATAGTAATCAAGTCATTAGTACTGACTAATAGATAAATGGAAAGAACAGAAAGTCTAGAAAGATTCACAAGTATTTATGTTCAACTGATTTTCAACAAAGATGAAAAAGTAATACAGTGATGAAAGAATAGTTTTTTTCAACAAATGATACTGGAACAACTGTTTATCTGGAAGAAAAATAAACTTTTAACCTTACCTCAAATCACCCACAAAAATTAATTTCAAATGGTTCATAGGCCTAACCATAAAAAATAAAACTTGAAATTTCTGGGGAGAAAAAGAAAATCTTCATAATCTTGGGTAAGCTAAGATTTCTTAGGTCATCAAAAGCACAAAATTTTTAAAAAACTGGACTCAAAGTTAATATTTTCTCTTCCTCAAAAAAACACTGAAAATGAAAAGGCAGGCCACAGACTGGGAGAAAATATTTGCAATGCATATATATATCTGACAAAGTATATAAAAGAATAGTTAAAATTCAATAATAAAATTCATGGGAATCAGGATAATGGTTTATTCTGGCAACACAGAAAAAATATTGGAGAGCTTGATTATACCTATGCTTAATTTCTTTAAAAACTGCTGGGAAGTGAGTATATGGGCCTTTATTATAATTTTATTTTATTTCTTACTCCACGCATAAAATACATATAATTAAAAGAAAAAGTAAACACTATACCCAAAGAGAGAGCTTAATTCATATTATTCCATTAAATTATCATAGTTACTAAGACACTTAAAGAGGGATTTCCCCCCAGGTCTTATTCACCAATGACACACACAAATATATATATAAAACTGAAGAAAAGAAAAAGATTCAGTCATATTTCTAGTTTCCTACTAATCATTCCTACTTGAATGCTTAAATGTTTCCAACACTTCAAACTTATTAAAACAATTGAAGATTGCTGATCTTTCCCCACACCATAGATTCAAGCTCTTCTTTGTTCTTTGCTGGTTCCACTACTTTACAAGTTACAAGGATAGCATACTGCTTAAGAGCATAAGCTCTAGAGCCAAATTGCCTATGGTTGTATGTTGTCCATAGCTCAAGCATTGCCTGACTTTGGATAAATTACTTAATCTCTTCGTGCCTCAGAATAAATGTTGAATATGTAAGGCTCTTAGGGCTAAACCTGCCAAATAGTCATTCTCAATATGTGTTAATCACTCTTTTTAAAATCTTATTGCTAATGTCTTTATTGCAATTATGTCTTGATTCATCTTTGTTTCTTCCTTGGTCCCCCTATGTCAAGAAAGGTACTAAGCCCTGTTGACTGTTCCTAGAACAATCTGACCTCTCCCTATTTCTGGACATCAGTAGTGAAGGTCTAAAATACTATAGTCTCCTCCCTACAAGTCTTGCTTTTCTTTAATTTCTTGCCATTCCAATCTACTCACACTATTGGGTTCAAAATTAATCACTAATATAAAAGTATGGTGGTAGAAAGCTTCAAGGTTAAGTGTTAATCCTACAAATATCAAAGCAAGCTACATTTATTACTATGAGAGGAGTAACAACATATTATAAATTGGCCCGGCTGGCATGGCTCAGTGGTTGAGCACTGACCTATGAACCAGGAGATCACGGTTCGATCCCTGGTCAGGGCACATGCCCAGGTTGTGGGCTCGATTGCCCGTAGGAGGCATGCAGGAGGCAGCCGATCAATGATTCTCTCTCATCATTGATGTTTCTATCTCCCCCTCTCTCTCCCACCCTCTCTGAAATCAATAAAAATATTTTTTAAAAATATTATCAATTGCCTTTGAGTAGAATTAGCAGTTCCCTATTATATCAGCAATCACTCCTAACAGAGTTCGAGACTTGATTTAGTATAAAAGTCACCAGTCTTTTTGAATACTCACTTACCTGTTTGGGCCCTACTCTCTTTTATTATAAGTAAAACGTTTATAAATGCCATCGGTCTATGCTCCCAGATCCTAGAAGATAACACTGATTGAGCACAACATTCTTTCCTGATGAGCCCAGAATAATCACAGTTATCAAGGAAATTAATACCAATGGAGGAACGGCAGAGGTGAAATCTGTGTGTCATTTTGAACTACATCATCCCTGGAGTTTCTCCTAATTTTAAAGGTCTATGAGTCTATTCTAAGCTATACAAATCTACATGAAATTCCCCTAATTTAAAATTAATAATTAATTTGAAATAAAATCTAGAAATGTAAAAAGCATTCTGAAATCTTTTATAAAAACTTTATTTGGCCCGCTGGCATGGCTCAATGGTTGAGCGTCGGACACCTATGAACCAGGAGGTCACTGTTCCGATTCCCAGTCTGGGCATATGCCTGGGTTGTGGGCTCCATCCCCAGTGTGGGGCACACAGGAAGCAGCCAATCAATGAGTCTCTCTCATCATAGATATTTCTATCTCTCTCTCTCCCTCTCCTTTCTCTGAAATCAATAAAAATACCTTTAAAAAAAATTATTTTTGTATTGCTTCAAAATAATTTGGTCTAAAACTAAAATTGTCTTTTAAAACAAATGTCATTATGATATTTCACTATAAATTCATACTTTGGTGGCAATGCATTTTGGAATACTATTAAAATGAGCCCAGAAATTTGATATGGGCACACAGAAGTTACACAACTACTCTTCGAAAGTAGTTCCTGGAAATTTGAACAACATGAATTTAATTTTTTTTAACATTTACCTTTTTTCTTCTTTTGCTCTCAGCTGTTCTTCCTGTCTCAAAACTTGAACCATTATAGATTCAAAAACTCCACTTGTCAAGCCCGCCAAACTTCGCGGTGTTGACCGACGCCTTGTTGAAGTACATGCAGTTCCCTTCTCATCCTCCAATCCATAATAGCCTCTAGATGTAACTGCTATCGTTGTCTTTTCTCTCAAGTGCCTTGGAGAAGAATAAGTCAATTCACAAGGTCAAAACTCCTGAGTAAGCAATAAGCCCCCTTAACCAGCATCTTAAGAATTCCTTTTGCTAGCTACATAAAAAGTATTTAGCAAACTTAACTATGCTCCAGATCATTTTATCCTCCCTATATAATTTTAAATTTTCCTTACTCAGCTCATGAAATCACTGATAGCTCCTTCCCTTTGTTAAAAAAAATACACATAACTGAAGTATTAAAATTAGTTATTAAAGCACTACCTCTTTAAAGAAAGTTTACTGTGAGCAAACTTAAAATGTACCTTATCTTTATATCTCTTCATATATTTCATTCTACCTATCATTGGTGTGGAAAAATGTACAACAGAAAAAGACTCTAGGAGAGAAAATTTATGATATATAAATACTTTGAGGAAATTATTAAAAAATGAATCATTAAAATATATAATTTTAAGTTGTATTACAATCTAATTATAAATTTGGAAATCTTCTGACTAAACTATAAGAATATAACAATTCCTCTTCAATCTCACCACAAATGTTTCCCTGGTCTATAATATTTTATTAATACACTAAGATACTGACCTAATTTTTAAAGATATTGATGTGTAAAAGTTTCTCAGCAATTTGCTTAATTGTCCATAAATTCCCTTAATGAATTTTAAATAACTGATTAAAACCATTCACACTGGAAAAAGAAACATTACATTAAACGAAGTTTTAAGTCTAGACTAAAAATATTTCTGAATTTGTATCTATATGTGTAACTGTAAAAAGCATCAGAGGGAAAAAAATCTGCTCTTCTACCTTTGTATACAATGCCAGAGCCTCTGAAGGTTTTGTATATGCTGTTGTTTCTACAATGGCAAAATCAAGTCACTACTCAAAGTAAGCATTCAATATCCTAGAGAAGAATTTATATACATTCAAAGTTGATCCTGTAGTCATATTTCCCTGCTTTCCTATAGGCTTCAATATAAAACAGGCTAAAAGTTCACCAAAACATAAGCCTTTATGGAATGTAATACAATTAAACTCCTGTCCATCTTGGACTATATTTACAGTGTTTTGTTACTCTAAGTTAGAAAAACTTAACAATCTTACTTTTAGGCCACCTAGGTCCCACAAATGGTATAGCTGCAAGGTTCTACTGAACTATGGCACTATTATGTGTTTTCTCTGTTATAAGAAGATAATATTTTAACTAATTCAGCTTTAGGTAGGGAATGAACTTTTAAACTAGCTTTCGAGTAATTCTGAAGAATTTAGGCTAAACTATCCATACTTTTAAGGTTATGATTCTTTTATGTACAATAACATTACATCTGTATGCTGAATTAATATACTTGGGTTCATTTTAGTATAGAATTTTTACTGGGGAACTAACTACATCTGTAATTTTAATCACTTCCTCATCAATACTAATAGAAGAGAACATGAATAAACAATATTAACTGAAACACAGTAACTTCTCAGAGGTCACAGTGTATGTAGAACACTGGAGATAAGTTGAGTTGAGGGAAATAGTATGTCACATGGGAAATTTGTTGTGTAAAAAAGTCAGAAATTCAATTGTATCCTTTAACTTCAGTCTTATAAGATGAAATTAATAAATTACTTTTTTAACAATATATTCTCAGAACAAAGACCAAAAAGAAATTAATATCCTTTATTATTTATCAAAAATAAAAACTTATTTTTATAAGTTTTATAAGCGGGGGGTGGGAAACAAAAAGAAAAGAAAAAGATCCAAATACAATAGAAATTTAATGTACTATAAAAATGGTAAATAATGATTCCTGTCCTCATTAAGCTTACATGCTAGTAAAAAAATATATAAAAAGTAAGCAAGCAAATACGTACATAAGTTCTAATTAAAAATTAGATATTATAAATTCTGTGAGGTAGCCAAGAATAATTTCTCTGAGGTAGTGATAGGAGGAGGAGCCACCATAACAAAAACAAATGAATGAACAAACAAAAAACCTTTGGAGATAGTGTTCTAGATAAAAGAAAGAACAAGTATAAAGGCCCTCAGTTGAGAAATGGCTTGGTAGGTATGTAAAAGAACAGCAAGCCAAACTCCTTTCTATGCTCATAAATGCCACTGAAGTGCTTTAAGCAGAGTGCTGATTTCTCTTAATGTACATATTTCAAAGTTCACTCTGGCCGCTGGTTAAAAAACAGACTATAGGAGAAAAAAGCAGAAGCAGGAAAACAAGACAGGAAACTACAGCAGTATTCCAGGCAAGAGAAAATGATTCCGTACTTCAGTGATGATGGAAAAAATAGACAAGATTTAAAATACAGTTTAGAGGAAGAAAACTCTGAACTGGTTCATATGCTTAATATGGGAAGTGAAAAGGTCTCAGCTAGTTTTTCTGCCTAGAGCAACTTGGTAGACAGTGGGGTCATTTACTCAGAAGGTAAGAATAGGCTTAGTAAAGGAAAACAAAACAACAATGCCAGGAGCCGGTCCATCCTTACTGCTTGACACAGTCGCTGCAGGGAAGAAACATCTGCACAGCATATGTTTCAAGGGACCTGGCGTATATGGCATACTGTTCTTAATATGTTTGCTCACCTTCTTGGCGCTATGTGTTTTAACCAAGGTCACCTCTCCGAGAAAGGTTGTTTCCCCAAGTAGGGATTTTCCCCTGAAGTTAGGGAGGGAATAAAACCCCTTAACTAAGTGCCAGGTGGGTAGTTAATCACTTTAACTACGAACAATCACGCTTAAGCTACATAATCTTTACTCCCTGGAATGGAGATAAGAAACGCCCTAACCTTTGGAATAGAGGTTGATGGATTGCAATCAACTGGTATAAATACAGATGTAACAAGACAACAGGACACAGAACCTAGAGACAGAACCTAGCAAGAGAACATGGCAAAAGATCCTGGACAGAACCTGGATAGAACATGGCAAGAGAACCTGACTAGAACCTGGTGACTGAACCTGGCTGGAGAACCTAGCGAGGGAACATGGCTACAGAACCTGGAGAACCTAGCAAGAGAACATGGACACAGAACCTGACTGGAGATCCTAACCAGAACTTCGCTGGAGATCCTGACCAGAACTTGGTTAGAGATCCTGGCTAGGCTGCTGATCAACTGAACGCTGTCTCTGTGTCCTTCCTTCTTCGCCGACTCTGTCCACACCTTTGGGGACCCCTGGACTGCTGGGGTTGGACCCCAGCACAACAAAAGTTCAGTTTTGAATACGTTTAAAATGTGAGATGGCTATTAGATACCCAATTGAATAAAAGAAAATAGTAACCACAATAGTCTCTTGATAGTAGGAGACCAAGGGGCTGGTGAGAAGGGGAGACATTTTTATTGCATTACCTCTTGAACTATTTAATTTTTGCCACTAGATATACATATTTTTTCAATTAATAAACAATTACTAAAATAAACACTAAGCCCTATATTGCTAAAAAAAAGTCCATGTATAATACAGTTACACTTCAATTATACCATTTAGATTTTCACAATAGTTGTATTTTATATGCATAATAATTTTAATAATTTGTATTACAAATACGAGAGGCCCAGTGCACAAAAATTTGTGCACTTGGGGGGGTCCCTCAGCCCGGCCTATGCCCTCTTACAGTCCGGGACCCCTCGGAGGATGTCCACCTGATGGCTTAGGCCCGCTCCCTGGGGAAGTGGGCCCCAGCTGGCAGTCAGACATCACTCTGGCAGCCTGGCAGCCCTCAGGGGATGTCCACTTGCCAGCAAGGAGCAGGCCTAAGCTGCAGTCGGACATCCTTAGTGCTGCTGAGGAGGCAGGAGAGGCTCCCATCACCACTGCTGTACTGGCAGCCATCAGCCTGGCTTGTGGCTGAGCAGAGCTCCCCCATGTGGGAGCGCAAGGAGGCAACCAATTGACATGTCCCTCTCACATCAATGTTTCTCTCCCTCTGTCTCTCCCCCTCCTTCTACTCTCTCTGAAAACCAACAGAAAAATATCCTCGGGTGAGGATTAACCAAAAAAAAAAGCTAACAACTGATGATTACTTCTGTCTGGTTATTTTAAACTAGAGGTCCGGTGCACTAATTTGTGCACGGATAGGGTCCGGCAAGCCCACCCCAATGGGGGGAGGGCGCGGGGGCCCATCTGGTCAAACTCCCAGTTGAGGGGACAATTTGCATATTACCCTTTTATTATATAACATATTTGACCGTTTTCTATTATTTTCCAAATCTTCTTCAAAGAGCATGTAGATTGCTTAGTATTTAGTATATGGAAAGGAATGAATGAATGTTAACTATTAGAAAAAAGATTTAAACTGCTAATAAAAAAATAGGTCTGTTATTCTATAACTTAACGCAGTCTTGCCATGAAAGTGTTTTAAAAATAAGACTTGCACCCTGGCTGGTGTGGTTCAGTTGGTTGAGTGTTGTCCCATGCACCTCTGGGTTTTGGACTCCATCCCCAGTAGGGGATGTGCAGGAGACAGCCAATTGAAGTTTCTCTCTCATTGATGTTTCTCTCTCCCTCTCCCTTTCTTCCTCTCTCTCTCTCTCTCTGTCTCAAGTCAATAAAAACATATTTTTTTAAAAAATAAGTAACACTTGAGTATAACTAAGAACTTTTGAATTAAATTTTAACAAATTCCCTATAATGGAATTAATAAGTAGAAGAAATTACTAATGTATTGGCAATTGCACAGTAACAAAGACTTAGATAAACTGGAGTATCTGTGGTTTTCATCCTTATTCAGTAGTCTGTGGATCACCACAAACTACCATTATATTTAGTCATTTCTAGAAACTTTTATTTAGGACGTTATGCTATTAATTTTAAGGCTATGTTCTGGTAATTATATTTCTGTAACAAACTTGGGTCTATAAAAACCAAGCTGTTAAATTAAGCATTAAGCAACTGATGTCAATATGTGTTTGCAATTTCTTAATTATGTTTGTCATATTCCATTGTTTTAGTTATTGGCAAACAAAGTTGTTGAAAATAACTTGGTAGACAAAAACTTAAATGGGTAAAGTTCTGTATATAACATATTTTTCCTGAGAACTGGAAGAAGACAGAAATTATTCAATTAGAAAAACAAAACAACTAAGTCCAACCTAAGTTATGCATATATTTAAATCTAGCATATTATCTAAATATCTGGCAAAAGAAAGTATTGTCTTTCTCTTCTTTCCAGCATTACTTTAGAATTCTGCTTAATGTAAAACAATAATTTTCCAGATATATTTTGATATAATCCTTCATTAAATCCATTACCCAAGAGAAACAAAGTCAAGTGCAAATTAAAATTGAGAGAAGCTGAAAATTAAGGGATGGAAAAGGTTAAATTGACATTAGTTTTCTCCTCTAATTCATCTCAGATATGTGTCCCTTTTAACTTTCTAGCTTAAAAACTTTTAATATAGTAACTCACTAAAATGGACTATCAAACTATCAGCACAGCATATTGGGCCCTGTATGATCTAGCTCCATAATTTGGCCTTCCCAGTCACACTTTGTCACTACTTTTCTATATATAACTACTAGCGGCCTGGTGCACAAATTCATGAACGGGTGGGGTCTGGCCGCCCGACCCGATTAGGGTTGTTTGGGCCAAGCCGGCCAGAGGGAGGGGCCGAGAGAGGTTGGCCGGCCGGCCCCACCCCCTGGTCAAATTCCCAGTTGAACTCCCGGTCGAAGGAACAATTTGCATATTAGCCTTTTATTATATAGGATACTCTAGCCAAATTAAACTATTGGTATTCCTTAACTATGTACAGTGGCTTTTTTGCCTTTGTATTTTGAACATGCTATTCTTGTTGCCTGGAATGACCTGTATATCAACTTAGTTTATCAACTCCTATCTTTCCATATTCACCTTTGAATCCCTCCATAGTGCCGGGGTCCAACCCCAGCAGGTCCAGGGGTCCCCAAAGGTGTGGACGGAGTCAGCGAAGAAGGAAGGACACGGAGACAGTCTTCAGTTGATCAGCAGCCTAGCCAGGATCTCCAGCCAGGATCTCCAACCAAGTTCTGGTCTGGATCTCCAGAGAGGTTCTGCTTAGGATCTCCAGCCAGGTTCTGTATCCATGTTGTCTTGCTAGGTTCTCCAGCCAGGTTCTCCAGGTTCTCCAGCCAGGTTCTGTAGCCAAGTTCCCTCGCTAGGTTCTCCAGCCAGGTTCTGTCCAGGTTCTCCAGCCAGGTTCAGTTACCAGGTTCTAGTCAGGTTCTCTTGCCAATTTCTGTAGTCAGGTTCAGTCCAGGATCTTTTGCCATGTTCTCTCGCTAAGTTCTGTCTCTAGGTTCTGAGGCCAGTTTCTGTCCAGGAACTTTTGCCATGTTCTCTCCAGCGAAGTTCTTCTGTCTCTAGAGAACGTTCTGTGTAGGTTCTGTCTCTCCTCGTTCTGTCTTCTTACATCTGTATTTATACCAGTTGATTCCAATCCTATCAATCTCTATTTCAAAGGTTAGGGCGTTTCTTATCTCCATTCCAGGGAGTAAAGATTATGTAGCTTAAGCATGATTGTTCGTAGTTAAAGTGATTAATTACCCACCTGGCATTTAGTTAAGAGGTTTTATTCCCTCCCTAACTTCAGGGGAAAATCCCTACTTGGGGAAACAACCTTTCTCAGAGACCTCAGTTAAAACACATAGTGCCAAGAAGGTGAGCAAACATATTAAGAACAGTATGCCATATATGCCAGGTCCCTTGAAACAGCAAGCATGGACCGGCTCCCGGCACCATAGTACCTATCAAATAATAAGCATTATAAATACACTACAGGCCTGGTGCATGGATTCCTGCACCGGTGGGTTCCCTCGGCCTGGCACCAGGCCTCTGGTATGCATATAAGATCTTCGGTTAATCTCTTCCCACCCTCCCCCCTTCCCTCTGAGATTCATCAGTCTGTTCCATGTTTCCATGCCTGTGCATTGAGCATCTGTCCCCTGGTGGTCAATGTGCACCATAGCTACCGATCGGATGGTCGTTTAGGCTTTTATATATATAGATGTTGAATAAAATGAACTATACCTGTCTTACTACATTAATCATACATATTTAATATAAATACTATATTCACCCCTGAAGGGAGGATATGATTCAATTCAATACCTATTAAGCTTCTCTGCACTTGAAGAGATACAAAAATGCAAATTCAATCTTAAAATTTAGTGAGGCAAATAGATATGCAAACAGTTAACTCCAATATCAAGGTATTCAAAAACTTCAGTATAAATAATATGACCGCCAAAGGTGGGTTCTGTAAGAACAGAGGAATATATGGAACCCATGCTGAAAAGAAGAGGGAGAAAGAGATGTGCAAAGTTTTCCTGTGGAGATGACAACTCTGCTGAGTTTTTTAAAGAAGAGGAATTTTTACTTGATCTAATTAAATATATCATTTGATCTTTTTTCATATGCTCATTTATTTCATTAATTCAAGAATTACCAAACAACTATTATGTATGCCCAAGACCCTGGAGATACAGTAGTGGAGAAGACATATCCTCTGCCCTAATAGAGACACAGTACAGAGAGGGAGACAGATATATTCCTAACATAATTTTTTCTAAAAAGCTATAAACATATGCAAAACAAAGACTCATGGATTACAAGGAAAAAAGCAATTAATTCTACATCAGGTTTCATAAAGGAGATGTCATCTGAGCTGAGCCTTAAGTAATATTAGAATTTCACTAGACATAGAAAGAGACTTCTAAGTAGATAGAGAAGGCACTCAAGATGTTTTAAAATTGTTCTGAATTTGATAAAATTAAAGGCCAATGACTGAAAATGGAATTCTGGAGAAAGCTCATGTCTAATTCAACACAATGTCACTGGCAAAACCAGAATTAAACTCACTTTACTCTCAAAGGTATGACATCTTCAGTATAGTAAGTCACATATTAAGACTTTCAATGTACTAAATACCAAGAAAGCTATTTCCAAGACATTCTTCCTCTAACTTAATGCAGAACAAAACCATTACTTAAAGGTCAGAGTTAAAAAAGTCTCTTTAAAAACCTAATAGTATAAACATTTGCATAATACAAGAGGTACTATTTAGATTCTCTGTTGTTATGGCTGTTAAAGGCCTAATTTTTTCTTCATTTAGTTAATTGGAGTTTTCTCCACTTTAACCAAACATCATTATAACTTACTGGATACTAGTTAATTCTGTGGTTTAAACATATGGTTCTTAACCTTTTTTGGGATCTATGTCTCTCTACTGACCTAATAAAGTTTTGCACCCTCTTCCTACAAAAACAAATTCATATTCCCTCTCTCTCTCACTCTCTCTCTTTCACACACATACTTTTGAATACTGTGGGGGGTGGGGGAAGGCTGTTTAGAGCTCCAGTTAAAAGCTCTAAACTTTATAAAGGCTTGGAACTCATGCAGAACTATAAAAGAGAATCACAAATTAAAATACCCATCAAAAGGCTATTAGGTCAATTAATATAATACTTTACCTGACATAATTCAGAGCAATGCTCTGAGAGCTAACCTTGGATCTCTTTTCATTGCTCCCCAAAATCAAATGAGAAACACAAGTAGCTGATAAGTAATGTAAGATCATACAAACAAGTTTAAATAGGTACAAGCGGATGGGAATAGGACCTAAGGTACTTAACTTCAGGCTTTTGATTTCGACCAAACTGCTAGAACCAACCACAAATTTATATGAAATACAAAGGACAAAACATGAAATGCTATCAACAAAATCCAAGACTGTGGGAGACTAGACAAACAACCTTGTTTCTTCCAACAAAATCACTGCAAGAAAGAAGGGGACAGGGGTATGGATAAAGAGAGAGAAGGAGAAAGGAAAGAAAGGGAAATCTATACTTGCTATTAAGAATTCTTTTTTGTTTGATTCGGCATTATAGTTACATTTTAAACAAGAGTCCTCATCTCTGAGTTACAATCTGAAGCATTTATAGAATAATCTGCTGTCAATGATCTGTTCAAAAGATATAGAAGTTAGGTATATAGAAGACATGGATGAGGCAGAACCAGCCATAAATAAATATTGTTTGGGACTGGGTAACATGCACGAGGGTTCGAACCTTCTATTTTGCTTATTCCCCTTTCCCTTAATATATTTGTCTAGATCTCAGAAAGGAAAGGGAGAGTGAAAGAGAGAAAGAAACATCAATAATGAGAATCATCTATCAGCTGCCTCCGAACGCCCCCACGGGGGATGGAGCCCACAACCCCGTATGTGCCCTGGCATGTGCCCTGACCAGATATTGAAAGGCGACCCCCTGGTTCATAGGTTGATGCTCAACCACTGAACTACATTAGCCAGGCCCGTTTTGCTTTTTTATGTGTTAGAAATTCTCTGATTAAAAGTTTTAAAACAATGTAAAACTAATCTAAAAATAGTTTGCTTTGTGTAATATTCTATGACAAATTCATGACTTTCAATGTCCCACCATTATTTTTTCTTTTTTTAAAAATATATTTTATTGATTTTTTACAGAGAGGAAGGGAGAGGGATAGAGAGCTAGAAACATCGATGAGAGAGAAAAATCAATTAGCTGCCTCCTGCACACCCCCCACTGGGGATGTGCCCGCAACCAAGGTACATGCCCTTGACCAGAATCAAACCTGGGACCCTTCAGTCCGCAGGCCAACACTCTATCCACTGAGCCAAACCAGTTAGGGCCCACCATTCTTTTTTTTTTTATTGATTTCAGAGAGAGAGAGAGGAAGGAGGGAGAAACATCAATATGAGAGAGAAACATCAATGTGAGAGAGAAACATCGATCGGTTGCCTCCCATACACCCCAACTAGGGACTGAACCTGCAACTTGGGCATGTGCCTTGATCTGACAACCTTTCAGTGTAGAGGGCAATGCTCAACCAATAGAGCCACACCAGCCAGGGCTCCATTCTTTTTCAGAGGAATAATTCAAACACCTGGTATCATGTCTCCTTACTCTCCTCTCCCCACAACACTTTCATTTTTTACCAGTTACTTCTTCAAGGTGTATTCCATGTAGACATGAGCATATGAGTCTGCTTCTCTTTTCTCCTGTCTTCCCTTCATTCCAACTCTAACCCAAAATACAATGCTACTAAGGGTTGACAAGTGTAAAAGCAGTGCAAAATAAAAATACTTGAATGTAAGGAAAATTCTAAATTGTGAGGTGAAAATCAAACATGAAACAATGTAACTATATCCTGAAACATCAGTCCTCAAACCTTATTGTGCATAAAAATCAATTCAGGAGAGCAGTAAGATGGCTGCATAAGTAAATGCCGGTACTCATTGTTTCCCACACCCACATCAAAATTACAATTAAAATACAGGACAACCATCAAAATTCAGAACCATCTGAAAGTTGGCTGAATGGAAGTCCTATAACTAGAGAAGAAGAAAGCACACTAAGACTGGTAGAAGGTGTGGAGGCTTGGAATGGGCTGGTCCGACACCCATGTGTGGTGTTTTTTTAATCAGGAGGGATATCTCCAAGGCCTCCTGTGAGGAGCTAGGGGTCTCAGCCCCAAACCAGACCCTCAGCCCAGGGTTCCAGAGCTGGGAAGAGAAGTCCCTGTAACTTTGAGCTGTAAAACCAGTGAAGATTGTGGCTACGGGACTAGGAAGCTCCTGAAAACCCAGGAGTTTCTCTTAAAGGGCCAGAGCACGAACTTATTTGGAGTCAATCCCTCTGATCTCCAGTGCCAGGCAGCTTTGGGGGACCCAAGGACATACGGGAAGGAACTGGATTGTCTGGCAGTGGGGTAGGAACTTGGAGGCCACTTTCTTCCACAGGGGGTGCTCACAGGAGTCACTGTTCCTGTGCTGGGACCTCCCTGGTCACAGAACTGACTGGCAGCCATGTCTGACTTTCCATCAGCCTGGCTCACACTGTTCATTCCACCCTGGTGATTCCCTGAGACCCCAACCCAACTAATTTGCAGCCCCACCCAAGCTGTTTGCACCAGCTTTTACATATGAATGGCTTGTCCTGGTTCAGGCTACAGACTTTGCTAAAATCTCTCAAACATGCAGCAGCTGGTGTCAGCATGCTCCAAACCTACCAATAAAAGGCCCAAGACCTGGCCAAAACCGGTTTGGCTCAGTAGATAGAGCGTCGGCTGCCGAGTCCTGCCCCAGCGGGTCCAGGGGTCCCCAAAGGTGTGGACGGAGTCGGCAAAGAAGGAATGACATGGAGGCAGCGTTCAGTTGATCAGCAGCCTAGCCAGGATCTCCAGCCAGGATCTCCAGCCAAGTTCTGGTCTGGATCTCCAGAGCGGTTCTGCTTCAGATCTCCAGCCAGGTTCTGTGTCCAAGTTCTCTTGCTAGGTTCTCCAGCCAGGTTCAGTCACCAGGTTCTAGTCAGGTTCTCTTGCCCATTTCTGTAGTCAGGTTCAGTCCAGGATCTTTTGCCATGTTCTCTCCAGCGAAGTTCTTCTGTCTCTAGTTCTGTGTAGGTTCTGTCTTGTTACATCTGTATTTATACCAGTTGATTCCAATCCTATCAATCTCTATTTCAAAGGTTAGGGCGTTTCTTATCTCGATTCCAGGGAGTAAGATTATGTAGCTTAAGCATGATTGTTCGTAGTTAAAGTGATTAATTACCCACCTGGCATTTAGTTAAGAGGTTTTATTCCCTCCCTAACTTCAGGGGAAAATCCCTACCTGGGGAAACAACCTTTCTCAGAGACCTTGGTTAAAACACATAGTGCCAAGAAGGTGAGCAAACATATTAAGAACAGTATGCCATATATGCCAGGTCCCTTGAAACAGCAAGCATGGACCGGCTCCCAGCAGTCGGCTTGCGGACTGAGGGGTCCCAGGTTCAATTCCGGTCAAGGGCATGTACCTGGGTTGCGGGCACATCCCCAGTGGGAGATGCGCAGGAGGCAGCTGATCGATGTTTCTCTCTCATCAATGTTTCTAACTCTCTATCTCTCTCCCTTCCTCTCTGTAAAAAATCAATAGAATATATTTAAAAAAAAAAAAAAAAAAGGCCCAAGACCTGGCACTAGCGTCAGCCTGCCTTGCTTCACAGCTGGGCCTTGCCTGGGCACTTCACAAGCCCAATACAAGTAGCAGCTATCTGCAGACCTCTCTGTAGCTCCCGCCAGGTGGTCCCAGGCAGTGGCTGACTTTGCACCTTCCAGGAGGCCCCCAGAACCGTGCATCCAGTGAACAGCTTCATACCATACCATATTATAACTCTACACATCCACAAGTGACACATTCAAGAGGCAGACTCAGAGAGCACCAAAGCTGCACTGAAGCAAGTCCTGCTCCATGGGGGGTGGGGGGTGGGGGGTGGGGCGGGGGGGGGGGCTGCATAGCAGCTCTTCCACTGTAGTAGCAGCTGGTCCTGAAAGCCAATTGGCCTGGAGGTCAATTCCTCCCAGTGACACTAACAGCAATCAAGGCTCAACTACAAGACTGTGTACACAGCCTACACAGGGGCATACCTAGAGTGCCCAGCTTAGGTGACTGGGGAGGCTGAGCCACTGGGCCCTACAGGACACCTACTACACAGGTCACCCTGCCAATTCCAGGAGACATGGCAGCGCTACTTAATACATAGAAACAAACACAGGAAAACAGACAAAAGACAGAGACAAAGAAATATGTCACAAATGAAAGAAATGGAACCAAGCAAACTACTGGATACAGAGTTCAAAACTATGGTTATAAGGTTACGCAAGGATCTTCATGAGAACTTCAAGGAACTTAGTGTGTCTTTCAAGGATCTCAGTGAGAATTTCAAAGACATGAAAAAGGTCAAGTCAGAAATTAAATACACACTAACTGAAATAAAGAATAATTTACAGGGATTCAACAGTAGAGTAGAGGATTCCGAGAATCAAATCAACGATTTGGAATATGAGGAAGCAAAAAACACCCAACCAGAAGAGCAAAAAGGAAAAAGAATAAAAGAATATGAAGATAGTATAAGGAGCCTCTTGGACAACTTCAAGCATATCAACATTCACATCAAGGGGATGCCAGAAGGAGAAGAGAGAGCAAGATACTGAAAACCTATTTGAAGAAATAATGACAGAAAACTTCCCCTACCTGGTGAAAGAAATAGACTTGAAAGTCCATGAAGCACAGAGAATCCCAAACTAGAGGAACCCAAAGAGGCCCCACAAGACACATCACAATTAAAATGCTAAGGCTTAAAGACAAAGAGAAAATCGTAAAAGCAGCAAGAGAAGAGCAATTAGTTACCTACAAGGGAGCACCCATATGACTGTTAGCTGAATTCTCAACAGAAACATTGCAAGCTAGAAGGGAGTGGCAAGAAATATTCAAAATGATGAATAGCAAGGATTTACAACAAAGCTATCATTTAGAATTGAAGGTCAGATAAAGAGCTTCACAGACAAGAAAAAGCTAAAGGAGTTCATCACTACCAAACCAGTATTACATTAAATGTTGAAGGGTATTCTTTAAGAAGAAGAAGAGAAAGAAAAACAAACAATAAAATGACTACATATCTATCGACAATCTACACTAATAAAAGAGAAACATGCAAATTGGTGTCACTCCGCTACACCCACCAGCCAATCAGGTGAGTATGCAAATTAACCCAACAAAGATGGTGGTTAATTTGCATATGCAGGCGGGGAGCAAAGATTGAAGACAACTAGGATGGGAGGGAAGCCAGCAGGGTGGCAGAGGCGGGAGGGAAGCCCGCCTCAGTGGTTTCGCTCCCTTCTCCGCTTCACTCAGGCCACAGGAAGCCCTATTCTTGCAGGAATCTTCCTGCAGTAGGCCTCTAGTTGAATCTATAAGTCAAAATAAATGAACAAGAAATCTAATGAACAAAACAAACCAGTGAATAAAATAGAATCAGAGGCATGGAAACATGGAACAGGCTGACAAATCTCAGAAGGAAGGAGGGAAGGAGGGGGTGGAAAGAGATTAACCAAAGATCTTACATGCATATATGCATTACCTATGGCCACAGACAATAGGGAGGTGAAGGTCTGGAGCGGGACGTAAGCCAGGTGAAGGGGGATAATTGGGGGGAGGGGGAAGAGGGGGACACCTGTAATCCTCTCAACAATAAAGACTTTAAAAAAAAATCATTCAGGAGTTTATTAAAAATGTAGATTCCTAATCCCTGCTCTAAGATTCTGAATTAACAGATTTAAATATGTTATTCTGGGGCCAAGGAATGTGCTTTTGAACACCATTCTAATGCTGGCAATCTGGGAAACATCCTTTGAGAGACATGAACCTCCAAACCTTTGAAAATGACCTTAGAACATATAGAATGTAAAACTGTTCACTTACTGCTTAACTTCAAGTCAACATTTAAAGAAGTCAAACAACAAACCAACCAGAAAAAGCCCCAGCCCTCATAGATTTTACATTCTAGTGAGAAAGGAGAAAGAGATATGTGTAATTAAATCATACTATAAGTTAGAATGCAATAAATGAAGGAAAACAAAGGAAGTTTAAAAAGATAGATAATGTCTAGGGAGAAGGATATTACTTTAATAGTGTGCTCAGAAAAGGCTTACCAATAAGGTAGCACCAAATCAGAAAGTGAGGAAGCTAGGAAATTAGTTTATCTGTACAAAGAGAATTAATTTTAAACCTGTTTTTCCTCAAGCACAAGTATTCAAGAAGAATATAAAATGTCTTCAATTTTATTTAATGATTATACTCTAATATATTTATCTTCCAATTTTAGTAATTCAGATGTTAAAACTGAGCTATGGATTAGCACAGAAACAATTTAAATTTACACTTCGATTTGAAAACATTTATATGTAATAAGTTTTTCAGATGGTCTGTTTCTCTCCTTCCGTGCAAATGAAGTGGACTCTGTTCTTATTTTTAAAACAAACTTGAGAAAAAACCCTGAATTCACCAGGAATTGTGTATTTAGCAGAACACTGGTGTCCCTTTATTTATCTATTTGTTAGGCAGCCCACCACTAAAGTTGAAGAGCAGTTTAAAACATAAAATATGAATGGACATATTCCTAGAAAAACACAATCTTCCAAAACTCAATCCGGAAGAATCTAAAAATCTCAACAGGCCAATAACTATGGAAGAAATTGAAGCAGTAATCAAAAAGCTCCCAGCAAACAAAAGCCCGGGGCCCGACGGCTTCACAGGGGAGCTTTACCAAACATTCAAGGAAGAACTAAAACCTATCCTCCTCAGACTATTCCAAAAAATTCAAGAGGAAGGAACACTTCCAAGCTCATTCTATGAAGCCAGCATCACCCTAATACCAAACAGACAGAGACAACACAATGAAAGAGAATTATAGGCCAATATCCTCATGAACATAGATGCCAAAATACTCAACAAAATTCTAGCAAATCGGATCCAGCAGTACATCAGAAAGATCAAACACCACGACCAAGTAGGATTTATCCCGGGGATGCAAGGATGGTACAATATCCACAAATCAATAAACGTGATACATCACATAAACAAATTGAGAGATAAAAATCACATCGTCATATCAATTGATGCAGAAAAAGCATTTGACAAAATTCAACACCCATTTTTGATAAAAACTCTCAGCAAGGTGGGAATAGAAGGATCATACCTCAACATAATAAAACCATATATGACAAACCCACAGCCAACATCATACTCAATGGGCAAAAACTAAAACCATTTCCCCTAAAAACAGGAACAACACAGGGATGCCCCCTCTCACCACTCCTGTTCAACATAGTACTGGAAGTACTAGCCATTGCGATCAGACAAGAAGAAGAAATAAAAGGCATCCAAATTGGAAAAGAAGTAAAACTGTCCTTATTTGCAGATGACATGATACTGTACATAGAAAACCCTAAAGACTCCATCAAAAAATTATTAGACTTAATAAATGAATTCGGCAATATAGCAGGATACAAAATTAATGCCAAGAAATCTAAGGCATTTCTTTACATCAATAGTGAACTTACAGAAAGGGAGACTAAAAAAGCAATCCCATTTCCCATTTTTTGGTAAATCCCATTTACCAAAAAAATTAAGATATCTAGGAATAAACTTAACTAAGCAGGTAAAAGACTTATATGCGAAAAACTACAGGACACTGAAAAAGGAGACAGAGGAAGACATAAACAGATCGAAGAACATACCATGTTCATGGATTGGTAGAAGCAACATCATCAAAATGTCCATACTACCCAAAGCAATCTATAGATTCAATGCAATCCCCATTAAATTACCAACGGCATATTTCACAGATCTAGAACGAGCGTTTCAAAAATTCATCTGGAATAAAAAAAGACCTCGAATAGCTGCAGCAATCCTGAGAAAGAAGAACAAAGTAGGTGGGATCTCAATATCAGATATAAAGTTGTATTACAAAGCCACTGTTCTTAAAACAGCTTGGTACTGGCACAAGAACAGACATATAGATCAATGGAATAGAATAGAGACCCCAGAAATCGACCCAAACTACTATGCCCAATTAATATTCAACAAAGGAGGCAAGAGCATACAATCGAGTCAAGACAGTCTCTTCAATAAATGGTGTTGGGAAAATTGGACAGATACATGCAAAAAGATGAAACTAGACCACCAACTCACATTATACACAAAAATAAACTCAAAATGGATAAAGGACTTAAACATAAGACAGGAAACCATAAAAATACTAGAGGAATCCACAGGCAATGAAATTGCAAACATATGCTGAAAGAATTTCTTCTCTGATACTGCTCCTAGGGCAATGGAAACTAAAGAGAAAATAAACAAATGGGACTACATCAAAATAAAAAGCTTTTGCACAGCAAAGGAAACTATCAACAAAACAACAAGAAAGCACACTGCATGGGGGAACATATTTGCCAATCATATCACCGATAAGGGTTTGATCTCCAACATTTACAGGGAACTTATGCAACTTAACAAAAGGAAGATAAACAATCCAATCAAAAAATGGGCAACAGACCTAAATAGACACTTCTCAAAAGAGGACATACAGAAGGCCGAAAGACATATGAAAACATGCTCAAAGTCACTAATTATATGAGAAATGCAAATCAAAACGACAATGCGGTACCATCTCACACCTGTCAGAATGGCTATCATCAACAAATCAACAAACAAGTGTTGGCGAGGATGTGGAGAAAAAGGAACTCTTCTGCACTGCTGGTGGGAATGCAGACTGGTGTAGCCACTGTGGAGAGCAGTTAAGGAGTTTCCTCGAAAAACTAAAAATGGAACTCCCATTTGACCCAGTGATTCCACTACTAGGAATATATCCCAAGAAGCCAGAAACACCAATCAGAAAGGATATATGCACTCCTATGTTTGTAGCAACACAATTCACCATAGCTAAGATTTGGAAACAGCCTAAGTGACCATCAGCAGATGAGTGGATTAGAAAACTGTGGTACATATACACAATGGAATACTACGCTGCGGTAAAAAATAAGGAATTATTGCCATTTGCAACAGCATGGATAGAACTGGAGAGCATTATGCTAAGTGAAATAAGCCAGTCAGAGAAAGATAAATACCACATGATCTCACTCATTTGTGGAATATAGAGTACAACATAGACTGATGATCAGGGACAGATCCAAAGACAGAGAAACAGCGATCAGACTGTCAATCCCCAGAGGGAAAGTAGGGGAGGGAGGAAGTAAGGGGAAGAGATCAACCAAAGGACTTGTATGCATGCATATAAGCCAAAGCAATGGACACGGACAACAGGGGGATGAGAGCATGAGTGGGGGGATGGGGGAGGGGGCGGGGAGGTTGGGGATTAGTGGGAAATAAGGACACATTTGTAATACCTTATCCAATAAAGAAATTTTTTAAAAAGGGAAAAAAAATAAAAATAAAAAAATAAAGATAAACTGTGTTCCTTGAGAAACACATGATGCTAATAAAATAAACAAAACATAAAATATGAGATGCCATAGGGAAAATAATCCCAATATTCTAATCATGGTACGCATTTCTGTGGGTGAGATTTTCTTTCTGATATCAATCTCATACAACTGAAAATGTTACACCAATACCATAAATGACAATGTACTGGGGTAGTTCTAAATTGTAAGATTTAAGTAAAACGGTTTACCTTTAAAGTTTCTGCAAACCCAAATGTCATTATAAATTGAGATTTGAAAGAAAACTTAAGTCTAGCAAATGAGATGTATCTGAGAGAGGGTTGGGGATATCCTTTGGAAAGAGAAAGAGAAGATCCCCCAAATACTTCATGTGTTAAATAACAAACCAAACGCTTTCTGCATTATATCTTGGCAGTGTTTTTTCACTAATTCTAATTTAGAAGGTTTAAACTCTCACAAAAGAGAAATATTAGTAAAGTATTTACAAAATATAGCAAGAGGGCCCTAACTGGTTTGGCTCAGTGGATAGAGCGTTGGCCTGCGGACTAAAAGGTCCCAGGTTCGATTCCGGTCAAGGGCACGTACGTTGGTGGCTGGCACGTCCCCAGTAGGAGGTGTGCAAGAGGCAGCTGATCGATGTTTCTCTCTCTCATCGATGTTTTTAACTCTCTATCCCTCTCCCTTCCTCTCTGTAAAAAATCAATAAAATATATTAAAAACAAAAAATATAGCAAGAGATTTAATCAAGCAGTTTTACCTTAAACTGGTTATTACAATCTGTATTCTCTTTTTTTATCTTGTAGTGGGATAGAAATGAATTTCCAGACATACATTTAAAGAAATATGCCCTAGCTGGTTTGGCTCAGTGGATAGAGCAGTGGTTCTCAACCTTCCTAATGCCGCGACCCTTTAATACAGTTCCTCATGTTGTGGTGACCCCCAACCATAAAATTATTTTCGTTGCTACTTCATAACTGTAATGTTGCTACTGTTATGAATCGTAATGTAAATATCTGATATGCAGGATGTATTTAGGCGACCCCTGTGAAAGGGTCGTTCGACCTCCAAAGGGGTCACGACCCTCAAGTTGAGAACCGCTGGGATAGAGCATTAGTCTGTGGACTGAAGGGTCCTGGGTTCAATTCTGCTCAAGGGCACGTGCCCAGGTTGTGGGCTCAATCCCCAGTAAGGGGCGTACAGGAGGCAGCCAATCAATGATTCCCTCTCATCATTGATGTTTCTCTCTCCCTCTCCCTTCCTCTCTGAAATCAACAAAAATATATTTTAAAAAAAGAAATATAAAATCTGTCAGAAGAGTTATTTTTTTCTGAAGGTACTTTCAAATAGCTGTACTCAAATGCCTTAAATATGAAAGTTTTGTGTGAGTTCTTAGCACTCACTATTTCAAGTTCTTAAAACTGTACTTACAAAATCTGTAGATTTTATATTTTGAACATTAAAATAAAACTGTAGAAAAAATTATCAAGTGAAAGCGAAAATTTAAAATCACCTACAGTTCCACTACTCAGTTACAACATTTAATATGAATGTATACTATCTTACAACTTCGGTGATACATATGGTTAACCCTATTTTACCAATACATAATTTAATCAAATTTGTAAATAGTAATTTCCTTTAAGTAAAATCTTTTAACCATAAAATATGCTTATTGTAGAAAATCTAGGACATATAGAAAAGTTAAAAGAAGAAAATGAAAAATAGCCATGATCTTTCTACTTAGCAATAGCCATTATTAACACTTTTTTGGTTTGCCCAAGTATTTTTTCAGTGTATATACTTAATATCCTGGCTTTTAAGCATGATTAATTCTGGAATATTCACAGGTCCGAGGTGGGAGATAATATACAAAGGGCTAGGTGATAAATAATACTACCACTGGGGTTTATTATTCATTCCCAATTTTTAAAAAAAGCACCTCAATTAACTTAATATGTATTTTAAAGATTTATATCACTATGCAAGTTCCTTAGAAATGAAAACTGCTATTATTTGTTCTTGAAAATGAAAACTGCTATGATTTATTCCGGGCACCTCTAAGTTCAGGGACATAGCCTACAGATGACTTGAAAGCTAAAACACAACTACTGAAAGGGATCCAATCTTCTCTCCAAAAACATGATTTTCTTTCCCCCTGCTCCAGTTTTTCTTAGAAATAAAAATGTAGTTATAAATTGATTAAGAAAGGCACAAATACAATGAGAAACAGACAAGAAGGCAGAACACATTAGAATCTATTGGTGCATTTTTACTGTATTAAATCTAAATCAGTCTTAAATTAATATTTTCAAATGGAACAAAATTTCCTAAAATAATAAAGTCTATAAGTGTACTATATAAAATAACTTTTACTTATTCCAGAATAAATTCTTTTCATCTTCATTAACTGCCTCTTCTTAATTAACCATTTCAGCTTTTAATATGTATCATACACAGTTTAATCATCTTCTTCTAAACTTTCATCTTTCCAGTAAATGTACTCAATACTTATATAAAGTTCTGCCTTTAGGTCCCCTTTGTATTTTAACTAGCGTACCTGGGAAATCTCATTCACTCCCGTTTCTTCAACCATCACCTTTCTGCAGGTTAAATCCTGATCAAATATTCTCGAATCTTGCCCTACTCACTCAGCTGAGCTACATATGCAGCCTTCCCATAATTATCAGCTGAGTATCTTCAAATAAATGCCTCCTCTCATATTCCCTCAGAAGCATCACCACCATCACCTAGGCTTGAATTCATTTTGGACATCATCCTTTCCTTCACATCCCACATCCAATAGCTTGCCATTTTACCTGCTGAATATACCTTTCATATCCTCATCCACTTTTTTTTCCTACTACCTATTATCTTTTCATGGAATTAACTCAATAGCCTTTTAACTGGTTTCTTTTCTTCATTCTCTGTTCTTCCATGTCAGCTTTCAAACTCACAATACTAGTAAAATCATGTCGCCCCTTTGCTAAAACCTATGATAGATCTATACTGCCTACATTCTAACTTCCTTAGCAAGCAATTAAGACTCTCTATAGCTCCAATCTACCTTTCTACACATATCTGCCACTACAGCCCTTCATTATCCTATACTCTAATGATTAAGTGATTAAGTTAATCACTGGGTATAAACTATTCCTCTGGGATACTCTGCACTCCTTTGACTCCATACCTTCGATTGTTTGTTTATCTACCACCTTGAAATAAGAAATAATGTCGTATTTATCACTGTATCTACAGGGCTTTACTTAACATATAATAGTTCAAGTAATTGTTAAATGAACTCCTCAACTTCATCTATCAATATTCTATCCACCCTCCAAAACTTTAACCTCTAGAATAAAATCTAATGAAGTATTTTTCAATTCCAGCTCCTTCCTCCTTCCTTGCAGTTACAACTCCTTTGCACTCCCTTAATACTTTATAATAAAGCTCACCACAGTAGTCTTCAAGGTATGCACCCTTGTAATATAGTTATTTCATGAGCTGAATGAACCAAGATCTACCATCCTGATTATGTTCTCTCATTTGTAAGGGAGGAAAAACTAAGGTACTAAATACAACTTCTTCAATCAAGGGTTTCCTCCTGTAATTTTACAAAGCCTTTTGGGCTCCCCAGCAAAAAAAAAAAAAAATCATATGATACCACCAAATATATCAATATTTCATGATAGCCTGCAAATAGTTGCATGATTGCCAGGTGTTCTGACAATGGAATAAATCTGAGAATGAACCACAGTATTAAGATATACTCAATAAATGTCTTAATTAAAATCCCTCACCCTTTCATCACTGCACTCAATACTTAGGTTTAGCTCTGTTGGGATCACTGATGATGCCTCTTCTTTAACCACAACCTTTTAAAACTAGAAAAAGCAATCTTCTGACTATATAGCAATATTCTTAAAGCTTTCAAAAACATCATGGTTTAAAATTTGCCAGAGTCAAAAATTCTTATTACTATTTGACAGTTTCTAAAGCTTTGTGCATAATTTCCTAACTGTTAAGTATTCACTATTCCTTTCCACTTATTTTCTCCCCATTTTTAATGATAATTGATATTTCTTTCAGTTGCTTCAAATGAATGAGATCCCTTCTAAAACTATAACCTTCCTGAGAATAGATATGTTGTTTCTTGGTTCTAGTTATATTACAAATATGCATAACATGTTGGTATATATTACCAACATATATTAACATATTATTATACTTATAAACTACAGACATAGTGCTATTAAAAACACTACAAAAAGCAAGCCAAGCCCTGGCAGGTTTTGCCTCGTGGTTAAAGTGTGGAACCCAGCACCAAAAGGTTGCTGGTTGAAGGGCAATGTACCTGGGTTGCAGGTTCCATCCCTGGACCAATAGGGGCTTGTGCTGGAGGCAACCAATCAATATGTCTCTCTCTCCCCCCTCCCACTCTATCTGAAAGCAATGAAAAAATATCCCTGGGTGAGGATTAAATAAATAAAATAAAATCTCTCTATATAAAGGGCTAATATGCGAAGTGTTCCCTCAGGAGTTCGACCAGGAGACTGGGAGTTTAATTGCTCGCGATGACGTGCACTGACCACCAAGGGGTGGCACGAACAAAGGAAGGCCCCGGCTGGCAGCCGGAAGGCCCCGATTGGCCCTGATCACTGGCCAGGCCTAGGGATCCTACCTGTGCACAAATTTCATGCTCCGGGCCCTTAGTTTGAATACACTGACCTTGTAATATTTTCTTTCCTCACCCCAATCAATCACCCTGCATATCTCCTGGGTTGTAGACACTATCTGGAGACCATACTGTAGCCATATAGACTATAGTTCCCAGAAACATTATATTATTTCATACCTTGCATTCACTGAAGTTCAGCATTCTGGAATGCTCATTTCAAACCCTCCAAAAAAAATCCCAGCAGCAATATTCAACTTAGAAAGTCAGTTCAAGTGTATACTTCTATATGATGTCTTGTAAGTACTGTAGTCTCTTTCCCCTTTCTCCTTCTTCCTCTCAATTGTCCCTTCCCTTCAGATTTATGTCTCCTTCTTAAATTTCTCTGTACCTTGTTTATACATCCATTACAGAATCATTATCTTTTTAAAGTCTCCGTTTCCCTACTCAACTATAAACCATTTAAAAGCAGAGAACTTAACTTTTGATTTCAGGGACTTGAATGTCTTGCTCTGACAGATACCCTCATATACAATCAACAAATCTAGCCTAGCACTCTCATAGCACAGATGAAGGAATCCAGATTCAAGTTATATAATGAGTCCGAAGTACTAATTCCATTGGGCTGTTCTATATTAACTAGGGGCCCAGTAAGTGAAATTCATGCACAGGTAGGGTCCCTAGGCCTGGCTGGTGATCAGGGCCGAACAGGGCCTTCCTTCCCCCAGCTGCTGGCCAGGGCCTTCCTTTGTTCTGCGCCACCCCCTGGTGGTCAGCACACATCACAGTGAGCGGTCAAACTCCCAGTCAGTTGAACTCCCAAGGGGACAATTTGCACATTAGCCTTTTATTATATAGGATATAGCATCCTTTTAACCTAATCTAACTTGTCTTGTGCTCACTAAAGGACTCACTAGTATATAAAGCAGATGTAAAGTTCTTACTGTACATTTGAAAATAAGAGCTAATTCAATATCTAACAGAAGACAGGACAAAACTTAAATGAACCCTGGCTGCATAGCTCAGTTGGTTAGAGTGTTGTCCCGATATGCCAAAGTTGAGGGTTCAATCCACAGTCAAGAAACATATAACAATCAACCAATGAATGCATAAATAACTGGAACAACAAATTGATGTTTCTCTCCTTGCCTCTCTCTCTAAAATCAATAAATAAAAATGTAAATAAAACACACAACATACTTTAAGTGATAATATCTAAATGATTTTTTTTTTTATAGTACTAAGATACCATGTACCACTTATTTACATATAAGGTATCTGGGTCATCTATTTGCTGAAAATCTTATTTATATGGACAGTCTACAGAACATTGCTCTGGAACATCTATATATCCTAAATGCATACTGAAGAGTTGCAACCTATGCTTTTTTCTCAAAGTTGTGCCCACTCAAAGCATTTATTGAGTAGGCTAGTACATAACAAGAAATGACTTCCCATTATCAACCAGTGTGGTCTGGCAAACCCATTATTTATAAAACTTTTATCTGTTTAAGACCATCATATTACTTTTTGCTACTAAAATGCAAGAATTTTATCTCTCTTAAAATAATGTCACATATATATTATGTTTACAAACAACAGACTTTATAAGTTTAAATTCTAAGTATGGACGCTATTAAATCATGTCAGAATGAGCATAAGCCCCTGGGATTGATTCTAAGCATTTAGAAATTTACCTTTATATACCTTTATGTGAAAGAGAAATAGTCTCCCTTGCTCTTTTGTGGGACTCGAAAATTATTTACTATACACACAATGCTTCTGAAAATACCTGTAATTCATTCAAACCCATATGCTGCTTCTTAGCGCTTTCATACAGCCATTCTCTTGCCTCATCCTAAATCCTATTTCTACATCTATAAAACTGGATACTTGGATTAGATTAAATCTATGAGTCCTTCCACAATCTAAAATCTTGTGACATCAACTTGAGTTTATGTCGGTCATAACTACAAAACACTGTGGAGTCAAGGGTAACAAATACACTACATACAAGGATAATGTCACTAAAAGAGTATATAGAGTAATCTACAAAGCAAATTTGTGAATAATTGTTACCAAATAATTCTACTTTATAAAAGGATTCAAGAAGAATCCTACTGTTTTCAATGAAAGAAGTCACTGATGGTAGTGAAAACAGCATAAAGAAGCCAGTTGACAAATTAGATCACTTTAAAATTACAATTATAAATCAAGGACCAAAAAATTAACAACTACTCCAGAAAAACACTAGTAGAATGCCCCATTTCAGATATGAGAAAAATATTCATTTTATTCAACTACTACTACTATAAAGATTAACATTTATATTTGGCTCACTATGGGACCAGCACTGTTGACTTTACATGTAACTCATTTAATCCTACAGCAATCCCATGAGGTAGGTACTATTATTATCCCCATTTTACAGATGATGAAACTAAAGCCAAAAAAGTAAAGTGACTTGTTCAAGTTCACTTCAGCTAGTAAAGAGTCAGACTACCATTCAACTATTTTCAGCAACAATTATTTTTCTATTCCTAAAAAATTGCCACTTGAGAAATTAATTTGGCGTGTATAAATTACGTAATTATTAGAAATTTATACGTTTTAGTAGCCTCCATTATTTCCTCTTACTAAATTAGATATATGGGTGGAGTACACCAGCAGCACGGTGCCACCTGAAGAGCCAATGATTTGTGGTAGAATACACACAAATATCTAAACGTATTAACAATTTTGCGTTGATGCACCCACTATAATTGCAAAAGTTCAGTCTCCTGAGATGAAGCTGAGAGAAAAGATCAGGAGTACACCAGAGTAATCATTAACCATTTAATAACTCCACAAATCTCCGATGGCCGATAATGGGGTAGAAAAACGATACTATTTTTTAATGGTATGAAACTACCACCTTTTTACACGAGCTAAAATTAATTTTCCTAACGCCATTTCATCCTAAACATTTTTTTTTAAACTGTCACGCTAAAAACTCTCTAAAAGCTACGGATCCAACTTCCCTCCCACTGAAACTTGTCCTCCGCCTACCCCTGTCCTTCTCCCTACGGGCACCATTTTACTTGACATCTACAAGCTTGGCCCGCTCTTTGGTTCGGGCCTGGGCTCCCTTCTCCGCTTCTTCCCACCTGGGTGCGGGGTTCGCCCTCCCACACCCGCCCCGCCACACCCCTGCGGGCCCCCGCCCCGAGCGGCCGCTCCTCCCAGGGCTCCCCAGCCCCGACTCCGCGCCTATCAGCGGCGCCCCCCGGCCCCTGGCCCAGCCCCTCCTCGGACACGTGTGAGGGTGTGTTTTTGTCCGCCCGCCAGTCCCACCTGGGCCGGCGTCCACTCACCGGGAGAGCAGCGCCAACTTCTGCTCCAGCATCATCTCCAGCTTCTGGCCCTGCCTGGAGACCCAGTGGTCCACTCCGTGCAGGCGGTAGCACGTTTCCAGCATCGACCTGAAGTCCGCCACGAACTCGGTGATGCCCCCGTACTGGCCGCTGCTGAACTTCTCCTCCATCTTCAGCAGACACAGGCCCTGCCCGGGAGGCTGCGGGACAGAGCGACTGCCCCGGCCCCCGCCGCGCGGCCCCTCCGCCGCCGCCGCCTCCTCCTCTCCGGCGGCAACGCCCCCCAAAGGCTGCAGGAAGGGGGCGGTGAGGCCGCGGTGCTTCTCCTGCAGGAACTCGCCCAGGATGCGGTAGCCCTGCTGCAGCTCGTAGCTCAACTCCTGCTCCTTGCAGCCACTGCCCCCGACCACCATCGCCGCCGCCGCCGCCGCCTCCTCTGCCTCCTCCTCCGGGCCGTCCGCGTCTTCCCGCGAGGAGGCACCCCTCCGTCGGACCGGCCCTGAGGCCGGGGCCGCCGCTGCCACCTCCTCTTCGTCCTCCTCCTCGACTGCGGGCGGCGGCCTCTCCTCCTCCCCGGCCGGCTCCATCTCCCGCGGCGTCTTGGGCGCGCTCACGCCCCCGGCAGGACCAGGTTGGGCGATGCGGGGCGGCCGCTCGAGGCGCCGGGGGACGCGTGAGCGCGGGCCACCTCCTCAGGGCGCCGCCGCACCGCGCAGCCCCAGCCGCATCGGGCCTCGCTCTCCTCCGCAGCCGGCTCGGCTCCGTGCGCGCGGGGGTCTCGAGCTCGCCGCCAGCGGGGCGGGGTTACATGGCGCGCGGGGGATGGGGGAGAGAAGAGGAGAGCCTAGGTGCCCTCCTCTCCCCTCCCCCCGGCGGCGGCGGCGCGCGCGGCCCTCGCCGGCCTCACCCCTCCGCGCCCCGCCCGCGCTTCACCCGCCGGGCCCGGCCGGGCCGCCGCGGCCTCGGCGCCCCACCCCCTCCCGGGCCGGCGAGGGGACGGGGAGGGGGCGAGGACGAAGTGCGGGTCCTCTCGCCTCCCCGGAGGGGGCCGAAGCGCTGGGCCGCGGCGGCTCGGGCTCCTCCTCCTCCTCTCCCTCACACCCCTCCCGCCCCTCTCTACCTGCGGGGAACCCGGGCAAGGAGGAGGCGGCGCGCCGACCGAGCTGGACGACAACTGTCAGTTAGAAGCCCCGCTGGGCGGGTTGGCGCTGGGGGGGTGGTGAGGAGGGAAGGGGAGGGGCAGAGAGAAGAGGGAGGCACTCAGGTCCCCACTCCACCCCCCCACTGGGGCAAAGAAAGAGTCGCCGTCGCCATCCCCGATGCGCATGCGCATTGAGACAGCCCCACCCCCTCGTGTCCCGCCCCGCTACGCGACAGCAGGGACTCCGGCGTAGCTACAGGTCCCGAGATCTGGTAGGTTGCGCGCACCAATGATGTCATCAGCTTGCAGACGATTTTAAGGGCGGAGTGGCGAGGGAAGCCAGGCGCCTGCGCAGAGGCCGAAGGGCTTCGGAGAGCAAGAACTGCGGGAGGATTGTTTCTTTGCGATAGCCCCTTACTAGCCCTAAAAACTAAAATTATTCCCGAAGGAGCTTGCTAGATAACTTTTGTTAATAGCAGATGAAAAGTAAGAAGACACAAAATGTAAATCCTATCCTACTATAAAATTTACCTTTTCTTTGCACACAGTTTCTTTCCCATTGTGACTGCCGGGTTTTAAATATAAATTAGAATTTTGAAAAGTGTAAAAAGGAGGTTTAATAACTAGACTAACTGAAACATATGTGCACATGCAAGAGACAAGATGATTTGCAGAACTCGGATTTCTGAAACTCCAGTTCTTAACATCAATTCCTATTTTGGAAACCTCATGTTTTTCATTAAAATGAAAAAACATATTTCCACATTTTTGATTCTTGATATTTGCTAAGAATAAAAGAGGGGAATGGAACCTCATTAAAAAAATATATCCTCGGGACTAAAAAGTTTTCAGATATTTCAAGTCTAATCTGTATAGCATTAGTTAGCTATTAAGTAGTCATTAGCATGGCCTTGTAATCTCACTACACATTATATAATTACTGTTTAGATATCTTAAAAGTGGACTCATCCTTCACACTAATTTTCACATTTCTTAAAAATAAGTGGGTAGAAAGGAATTAATGGTTCCATAAAGCAGACATTACTGTTTTCCCATGTTCTATTTGAAAGATGCACATAATACTTTCTATTTAGAATGAGAAATATACCTTTTTTAAAGTAACAGCTATTTAACTAAATGGTCAGATATTCTGACTCTTGAGATTGTTTCTCATTAATATGGACCTTTAAAGACATTTGCAATTTATTAGGCACTTACAGCATTCTCTCCTCAAAACCTATAGATGTACTTCAGCTCACAGGTACAAAGGCAGGAAACTATTTCAGCAACTGGCGACCAAAAAAGTGTCTGACTGGACATCCCTCATTTCCTTTGACAAATCCCAAAAATCTGGACCCACCCTACACCAGCAAATAACCCCCTTCCTCTTTAACCACCAACCCTATTTCAGGACTCTCCAATATATTAGCTTGCATTTGTTGAACCCTGTACTAAACACTTTATATTCATTATCTCCTTTAATTCTCACAACAATCCTATCAGCTAGGTATTGTGTCTATTTAACAGATAAAGAATCTGATGCTTAGGTTGCCAAATTTCAAATCTAGGTCTGTCATATTTCAAAACTCTCCAGGGGCCTAATTACTAGTCACCTGGCAGAATTTCCAATTGTGCATGCACAAGAGTGTAGGAAATTGCAAGAAATGTTGATCAAGGGCTTCTTAATTAAGGAATATTAAGATAAAGAAGTATGGCTGAGTTGAAGGAACCTAAGCCATAGGTCATGGAGAAGCCAAGATGATTGTGATTAGGTCCTTGAACCTAAAATATGTATATATAAGAAATATGTTGATTGTAGGTAAGTTTCAAGAAAAAAATTGTCATTTAATCCCATTACCCAGAGAAAAACTCTATTAATATTTTGTGGTGGGATTTTTCTATTTATTTGTATATTTTTTAATTTATCTTAAATAAACTTAAAATTGTGACTATACTGTAATTAGTGTCTTTTGCTTTCCCCCCTTAATTAAATAATTGTACGGAATGGACAGGAATTGCATACCTACAATTTCACCTTCATATTTCTGACCACAATGGCCTAGATGGCCTGTTTATCTGAACTGGTAGGTGGAAAATCAGGGATATTTTAATGTAAAGGCATTCTAAACCATTAAAAAACAGAAGTACAAACAACAGCAATAATAGCTACCATTTATTAAGCACTTACCAGTACTTGCTAAATAGTTTACATATACAGTACTCACAATAGTACCAGGAAATCATGATAGATGTATTTATTTTTAAATTTTGGATCAATGATTTGTTGAGTAGAAAGCTTTTTTCTACCCTACAAAAGCTCAACATTAAAGACTGACATTCCAAATAATATAATTAACCCTACATTTCTAGTACTGTTTTCTTATAATGCACATCTAATGCTAAATGATTGGTCTCAAAGCTGTTTACATTTTCATGTCTAAAGATAATATTAATTTTGCTTTCCTTTCATTTTCACAATAGAATACTCTTTAGTGCTACTATAGCATCTATTAAGAACTTCTTCAAAACAGAAATCTATTTAAACTCCACTTTAAATTAGGTCTTCTCCTCTTGTTGAGCTGCTTTGGAGGGGAAAAATAGCATACATACACAATACAATATTCTGCTCAAATACATAACATTTAATGACTCCCACAAATATTACTTTCCATTTGTCAAACTGTGTTATTACAGTATGTTACATGCTACCAATATTAGATGTCAGGATACCCTTTTCAGTAAACACGGTTCTTAAGAGTCCTAGATAACTTAACAGAGACCAGTCTGACTAAGAAAATTCTAAAGTTCTCATAACTCTCAGCTGGAAGTAGAATGTGGATGTTTCACCCAGTTCTGAGGAAGGCATTGTAAAAAAGTTCATACATAATATAGAGAAAATTCCCCACATCCACTGCAATAGTTCAAAACTCTCTCCCAATTTCAGCATTTTCCTATTACCATGAAAACCAGGACTATTAATCAAGGAGGACTAAGCCTGCCACTATATTCTTCACCCATAATTACAAAGATGTTTGTCCTGGAAGTTCTCCTGTCCGAACTCTGTGAGCTCTTAGCATCTTGTGATAGGCAGTATGACATCCTGACACCAAGTATAATGCTTGCTCAGCATCAATAATTCAGACAAATAGCAACAATTTATATACTTCACATCAACTAGGGGAAAGAGAAAAAACATTCTAAGACAGTGGAAGCACAGGTCATCACCAAGATCTATGATTACAAGATAAAACATGCAAGGTGAACAGAAGGTTATAACACTGGCTAATCCTGGAGAAACATGGGGAAGGAATACAAACTGCTTAGCAGGGAAAAAACAGTTCTCTCAATTACAATGGAATCCATTCACAAAACTTATTTGGAGTTGCTTTTATGGTAGATGATATTCAAGTGGTATTAAAGTGCTTCAAGCAAAATTCAGCAACTCCTGTAAGGCTTCCTGATGCTCATCATCAAGTTGGGATATACATTCCAACCACAATTCTTCAGAAGTCTGTACCTGGCGCACAACATTAGCTAGGCGTTTGGCACACGGATCTTCATAGCTAATAGTCTCATTAATTTTTCCTTCTGCAATTATATTGATTATTTTGGGAAGATTGGAATTATTTGGACCAAGTATAGCTGGGTGGTTACTTTCAATTAAGTCACAGAGAAAACTCAAAGTCTGAATAGCTTCCTCTTTATCCTCATGCAGTGGAAGCCATGACAACCAGTGTGGAAGAACTTCATCTACATTTACACAGTTAGGCTTAAACCTCAAAATCTTGCCTACTGCTGAGATACAGTTCTCTGTAGCAATGACATTTTTTTTGGTTTTAGAATTTGCACACTTAATAATTTTTACCAGCAGTGGAACAGCTTCTGAACATAAAGAATGATAATCATCTCCACCAAACTGTGCCATAACACCCAGGCCATAAGCAGCAGCTTGTCTGACTTCAGGGTTATTATCTCGCATATTTAGTAGCATTGGCCACCGAAAATATTCTACATATTTAAATGAGGTTGGGCTACAGTGCTCTATAATATCATCAAATATGCACAATCCCCACTGTCTATCTGGCCATGGCCTACTAGAACAAATTAGATTTACAATTAATGGAAGCAGCTGTTCAAACCATGGCAAAATCTTTTCTTTGTAAGTACTAAATAATGAGTGCAAAATATCTGACACTTTGGTCAAAATGTAAACATCACATTCATCCTCATCTTGCAAGGACATTTCAACCTGTTGGTCATAGTTTTCTTCCTGTCTTTTAACCTGTCTCAATTCTTGGTTTTTAAAGTGCCCTTCAAGTTTTGCTTTCAATATTTCTCCCAGTTCTTCTAAGTGTTCATCATTAAGGCAGCCATCTCCCATTACTTCAATGGACTTGGCAAAAGAACTCATTATTTCTGAGAGTACATCTGTATCAGGTTCAGTCCCAATAGCCTTGATTAAGGGATCACATATGAATTGCCACATCTGTGCAAGATACTCTGGGCCACGAATTCTTGCACATTCCAGGAGAAATGGCATGGACTCAGCTGCTGCCACTCGAACATTGTCATGGAAATAAAATTTCAGTAAAGGAACCATCAGCTTTACAATTTGTTCTGTATATTCCACAAGTCCTTCTCTTAATTCCTTAGCATAGTAAACCAACATCTGGCAAGCAGTTGCTTTTGCTTCAAGTCCTGAGGTTTTAATTCCAAAACTTTGCTGATCTCCAAGATTTACAAATTGCCAGCCATCGTCATCACTCATATTCTCCACATCTTGTGTATCTAAGAGAGCAACATCAGGTTTAGCTGAAGCAGTCTTAATAAGAGGCTCAATAACCAGTGGAAGGTACTGTTGAAAATCACTTCCAAGAATTTTACACATTCTAGCCCATGCTGAAACCATATAAGAGGTCTGAGGGTCATCATCTTCCATATTATTTAAATCTGATTGTGTCTTCAGTAATAGCTGCATCACATTTGATGCATCTTGCATAAATTTTTCTTTCCCAACAGCAAGACCAACATGGCTAATGCATTCAATAGTTTTTCCTTTCAGAAGCTTGAGTTCCTTTTGAACAGCAAGCTCAACAATGTGCTTTAGTGATGGCATAAATATATCATAATACGGAACAAACTTTTCTTCTATTGTATCTGCAACTGAGGCAATAGTTGTCACAAGCTGTTCCAAGGCCAACTTAGTTCCATTCCGAATCAACTCTTGAAGTTTAATCACCAAGATGGAATGTAGATTTCTCACCATACTATCCAAATATAAAACTAGCAAGGATTTGGGGCAGTCTTCAATAAAAATAACGAGCGCAGAAGCTGCATGTGATTGCACACGCTGATTACCTTGATTTTCCATGGTACGCAACAGAGCTGCAATCACTGTTTCGTGGAATTTCTTTTGGAAATTAGGTGCAAAATCTGTAGCCATCTGTCCAAGCGTAATACAGGCGGCAGCCCTTACCCTTGGATGAGGATCCTGAAGAAAAAGCAAAACAGAGTTAACCATTTCATCTAGAATTGGTTCCATTTGTTGGTGGCATCCTTCTCCAATGGCAGATAAGGCCATTAATCCAGCATGTCGGTATTTCCAGTCAGGGCTCTGAAGCATCTGCATGATATGCTCCTTAGTGATTGGTAAGACAAGTTTTCCACCCAGCCCACAGGCCAGTCTGTCTAGTGCACTCTCAGCAGCAACTGCATTGCTGTCAAAGTCATCTTCTTCCATTTCGTCGGCATTTACCCAGTCCTCATCATCCTGTAGATCAACCATCATTCCTAATATATGAGGAATTGCCTGTGCAATAATATTTGTATATTTCTTCAACATTGGGGTTGCAGTTTCAGACAAGGTCACTATTACTTCAAGGGCCAGCTGGCGTTGCAGATTACTAAGCCGAGAGTCTCCACATAACTTTAGACTCAACTGCAGAGTATCTTCTAAATAAGGACCCAGGTATTTAGGCACAGTATCTGCAATCTCGACAAGGGATTCTAGCACGGAGTCGTCATCCTGGTAGCAAGAGTCATTCACAGCCTGTAAGATTCCAGGAAGCAAGTCTGCAAAGTCTTTGAAAAGGGCGAAGTTATTCTCATTGGCAAGCACAAACGTAGCCGCAGCTCTGGCGGATAATGTCCTGATGGCCGGATGCTCTTGATCTTGGATACACTGGTCCAACAACCGTTTGATGATATCCAAATCATGCCGCTCTTGGTTCCCAAAAATTCCGGGAAAGTGCCAGAAAACGTGAAGCGCCACCTCCCACAGAACCACATTTTTAGAGTATATCGAATCGATCAGGAACTTCAGACCTTCCGGCCAGTGGTTCGTGCCCTCCTCGTCGATCAGATTCCTCGCCAGCACGGCAAAAATATCACAGAGCTTTTTCCGCATACTGGCATGCGTCTCCAACTTCACGGCCAGGATCAGCTCGATCTTGACGTCCCTCTGCACGTCGGCGGGCAAGTTGGGATAGACTTCTTCAAACCCCGAGGACAAAAGCCGCCGGAGCAGCGCGGCAGCCATTTGTCTCACCTCGTAACCTGCTCTCCGGTTCCGGACGGCATCCAGGAGGCACGTCGTCTTGCACAGCCCCGGGATGTTCTCGTAGACCTCCTCGGCCTGCCTCCGCACCATGCAGCTGGGGTTGATGAGGTTCTTCAGGAGCTGGTAGAACTCGGGCTTCCCCGACACGGTCGCCGGGACCCCTGCCGCCGCGGCCGCCGCCATCGCGCTCTGTCAAAGCCGCCGCGACCCGGCGGGGAGGAGGGGGTCTGCGGCGCCCGCCGTGACGCAAGCGGGGCGCCGGCGGGGAGGGGCGGGGCCGCTCCGCCCTCGGCAGCGGTTGCCCAGCTGAGCTGAGCGAGGTGCGGGGAGCTGGCGGCGGGGAGGGGCATCCTTCCTACTCTTCCAGTCCGATCCAAGCGCACCTGCAGAGGAGGGAAAAAGGAAAGAAAAGCATGTCATTGATTGTAGTAGAACGGGATTGTGGGTGATCCCACCCCACCCCCTTTATTTCTAAACTGTCTCTACAAGTTACCCTATAATTCAGCGGTTCTCAACCTGTGGGTCGCGACCCCTTTGGCGGTCGAACGACCCTTTCACAGGGGTCGCCTAAGACCATCCTGCATATCAGATATTTACATTACGATTCATAACAGCAGCAACATCACAGTTATGAAGTAGCAATGAAAATAATTTTATGGTTGGGTCACAACATGAAGAACTGTATTAACGGGCCAGAAGGTTGAGAACCACTGCATAATTTTAAAACAATAAACACACCTTGAAAACCGGCTAAGTGAAAGACGATCCCCAAAGGCCGCATATTGTGTGGTGTCGTTTATAGGAGGGGTCTTGAATAGGCAGGGCTTACAGATTAGTGATGGCCAGAGGCTGCGAGGAGGGGAGAAGGGAGGATGACGGCTGTCAGGTATGGGGTTTCTTTTCGGGTGATGAAGACGGAAATTGATTGTGGTGATGATTGCACGCCTCTGTGATTACACTAAATCATTGAACTGTACAGTTTAGATTGGTGAATTGTGTGGTATGTGAATACTAGCAATACCTCAATAAAGTTGTTTATCAAGTAAGTGCAATAAAAGGTAAAAAGAATTCCCACCACCACACCTAATGCAGCAGAGCAGTGGTGCTCAAACTCGGCTACGTGTCAGAATCATTTGGCCTATGGACTATAATAAAGAATGAGAAAGACAACTAAGTATGGTGTGGAAAGTGACCTGGAGTATATCGAATCGATCAGGAACTTCAGAAGACTTGAATCCTGGTCTTATCGCTAAATTAATTTTGTATCCTTTGTCATGTCACTCAAGGTTTTCCTTGCAATGTTGTTTAAACTGTAAAATGCTCTTAAAGTTTTCCTTTTAATAGGAAGTTGCTAGGAGTATTCCAAAAAACAAATGCCTCTGAGGCTAAATATTATTTATTTAATTGAGGCAAGTGTGTCACTCAAAAACAATTATTCCTCTAAAATGACTGGATCTTATTTTTGTATTATTATTACTTTGTCATTCTGTCATTTTGACCTTAGTTTGCAAGGTTGGTAGGATAAGTATAATAAAATATAATTTTAGGTGAGAAATGGAAACTCAGGGAGGTTAAGGGATTTGTCAAAGATGACACAGCTGAGTGTCAAATTCACTTCTTCAGAAAGCAACACTAATGCTCTTTCTCCATATCACTTGCCCATGATTATCCTTGGTTTTGCATCATGATCAGAGGTCTTCACCTATTGCAAAGTAGGTCTTAAACTTCTCCTAGTGGGCTTAATTTTAATATTGTAAAATGCTATTGTACATAGCCACAAAGTTAGAAAATCGCAAAGTAGCCAGTCTCATAATTTGCACTGTGATATGTAACAATGTTGGAACCATAATCTGTAAACAGTGTTTCTCATTCGGTCGACTGAAAAACCAACTACGTCAGAATAACTTGAGATCATTACTTTTAAATATAGATATTATGTCCCAAGCTCTGAACTACTGAATCAGAATTTCTGGGTCATAGATAAAGAATAGGCAGACAGTACTGGTGATTAGGGTCGGGATGGGGGAGTGGAGGGGTTGACCAAAATATAAAAAAAAAAAGTTAAAAAGAATTCATAGAGAGAACAACATTGTGGTGATTGTAATGGGGCTGGGGTGGTAGAAGAGGGTATAGGGGGATAAATGGTGATGGGAAAAAATAAAATAAAGAAAAAAACATTAAAAAAGAATTTCCGGGGAATGCAACCCCAGAGTATTCAATTTTAACAAACAAAGTGGATTTTCATATAAATACCAAAATTTGAGAACCATTGGCAGCTTTGGTTCTGATTCCAAGATCTTAACTACAGTTCTGCATTTTTCTCCAGACTCACTGCTTTTCTTACTGTTCCCTGAAAAAGTCTAACTGCAGGGCCTTTGCAGTTGCTGATTCAGGAAATGTTAATAAGTATACTAATATGTAAAGGGAAAGGCTTCTCTTAACACTACATCTATTAGCACATTAAAGATATTAAAAACTGGCCCTAGTTGGTTTAGCTCAGTGAATAGAGCCTTCACCTGCAGACTGCAAGGTCTTGGGTTTGATTTCGATCAAGGGCACATGCCTGGGTTGGGGGGAGGGGGTGGTTGACCCCCAGTAGGGGGCATGCAGGAGGCAACCAATCAATGATTCTCTCATTGATGTTTCTATCTCTCCCTCTCCCTTCCTCTCTGAAATCAATAAAAATATATTGAAAAAAGATATTAAAAACTATAAAGAGATGCCACCACAGACCCAGCACAGTGTTTTACATTTTACTTATTATTTCTTTATTTATTTTAACCTGAGAACATGCTTCATTGATTTAAGGAGGGGGAGAGTGCTGGGAACAAGAGGGAGAGAGAGAGAGATCGGTTGCCTGCAATATTGTCCTGACCCGGAATGAACCCTGGACCCTTCTGGTGCCCGCGATGACGCTCCAACCAACTGACCACACCGGCCAGGGCGATCAAAGTGTGACATATCAAGGGTTAATGAGGAAGTGTTACAAGAGAGAACTCAGTTATATTTTTGGTGGTGGTACAAATAAAGTGGTATAAACAGTTTGAAAAAAATGTTTGGAAAATGCTCGGTTCAGATTATTCAATAACTAATCTGTTCTCTCAGCAAACATTCATTGAGGGTATAGTAAAGGATGGTGTTGCTTGCTGGGGTAAAGATGAAATGCATGAGAATGTTCATGAGAGACAGTCAATGTCACATAGCACAGTGATCACTGTGGTGATGGTAAGTCTGCCCTAAAACCACATGGGGTTGTGGAGGGAGTTAATCTACTTTGGGTGTGAAGGAAATCAAGTAAAAGGAGGTGATATCAGGGCTGACTTTTGAAGAATGAATCTTCATTAACTATTTGAAGGAAGAGAAGAAGGTTGTTCTAAATAGAAGAAACATCTTTGCTCAAATACAGCCAGCTCTGCCCATTTTTAGTACTGCTAGAGCATTGGGTACGGGACTTGAGAGGGCCTGAGGATGACAGGAGGCAGGAAGGAGACAGATGGTTAAACAGAGGGAAGGTCATGAAGGGCCTTTTATTCCATGTTAAGAAATTTTTTCTAAAGGTAACAAGGAGCTTTTTAAGGATTTTAATCAAGGGCTGTGAAATAATCAATTTTTAGAAAGATTACTTTGATAATATCATGAAGACTAGAGGTGTTGAGGAGGATAAAAGTTAGTTAAGCTAAAAGTCTAAATTATAGGAGTAGTGGAGGGAAAAAGAGGGCAAGGATTGGAGAGGTTTTAAGAAGTCACATCAATAGCACTCAGAGGGGAAGGAGAAGCTTAAGAAATCACCCCAAGTTTCAGACTGGGCATCTGGCTGGAGGTGTTGTAATTTATCAATTTATTTACCTATATATGAACGAAGTGTTAATGCAGACGAAAGACTGGTAACTCTTTCTGGAGGAAAAAGAGGCTTCCTTAAGAAGGTGAGTCCCAGAATCCATGTCTAGCTGCTCCCACATGCTATACTTGCAGTCATTGTTTCAACAGTAAGAGCTAAACTGAATCCTAAATTAGGAAAATTATTTGGATATTTTACTTTAGAAAAACATACACTGATTTAAATCTTAAGGTATTTCCTTTTAGATTGCATAATCCTGTTATATTTACTTTTTGCACTGGCATTTCCTTTCTTTCTTCTCCCCTAAGGGGGGAAATAATGCCCAAGATTTCAAGACTGGACTTGCAGATTTGGTTAGAGGTAAACAACTTTGTTACATTTTGTAATTAAAATTGGCTTTTAAAATTGTTTGAACTGTCGAGAGGCCATTTAAGATTGTAAGGTGGCTCAATACCAGACAATGCAACTGTTTATTAGCAACTTACTAAAGGGGGAAAGAACAAAATAAATTGCAAATTTCTTCCAAGATGTGAGAGATTTAGAGTCAAATGAGAGGGATAGAATTAAATTGGACATACTTGACATTTTTACAAGAATAATCCAGAATAAATAAAAAATAAAGAAAAAAATACCATGAATGCTCCTACTTGCCTAAAATGAGACAATCTGAATATCAAAAAGAATAATGCCTGCCATGGATTAAAAAAACATCAAAGATATAAACAAAAGTGATGAGTTTCTAATATTAAAAAAACCTCCAAAATAATCATCTTCGGAGGTTATCAGGTCACAAACTCTATAAATTGATGAAGAGATATAATCAAGGTTTTTCTAGTACAAACTGTATTTCAGGTTAACTAGTTGATGAGAGTACATCCTTCTTTATAGAATTCCACCTAATAGATTCACAAAGAATGCTAAAATCAGAAAATTGCTGTGTCATAACCCCAAATGGAAGAATTTATCTATGTAACACTAAGCAATGGATGTTAAAAATCATTAAATGAAACATTGGTTGGGAATTTAATAATAGAGGGATTAGGCTGAAACCACCTGAAATTACAGATTAATCTTAATATTATTAAAAGTAGGATAAATGAGAGGTGTCATTTACTTGTCGTCTTTCAGCTCCATATCCATACCTCCTGTAATTTGTTCTCTGATGCTGAGATTAGACTCTGGAAACAAAATTTCTCTTTTCACAGCTGGGTGCCTGGTAGTTTCCGCCAACAGAGACACTAGAGATTGGAGGATAGAAAAGGGACAGAAAAAGAATGAATCCCTTCTGTTTTTCCTTTTCTTGTCTAGATTGCCCCAGCAGTAACCCTTCCTCCTGGTGGCAGCAGTTTCCTCTCTTTTACAACCCTCAAAAAACCCATTCTCTTCCATCTTTGCAGAAACACCAGCAGTAACCAGGGGCACTCCTTCCTCAGAGGTTTCTTCACCCACAGCTCTGAGAGGTCCTTTCTCTGAGCTTACAGATACCAGTTCCATTTTGTTCCCTCAGCTTTAGGGGCTGTAATAGTTCCTCTAGTTATAGATTTTGGTTATCTCAGTGCTATTTATTTATTCTTTCAGGTCTTTCACACCTGTCTAACCAATCCCTTAAATTAAATCTCTTAAAGTATAAAGTGGTTTATTTTCTCATCTATCAGGCCAGAAGTGATGCATTCATAGCTCCTAAGAAGTCTTTTTAAGTGAGATTTATTGTGGTATAATTTACATGAAATAAAATTCACCAGTTATAAGTGTATAGTTTTGACAGCCAAGCAACCATGACCACAATCATATATAGAACATGTGCATTACTCCTAAAAGTTCCATTGTGTCCCTCAGTAGACAATCTTGTTTCCCCACTCTTGGCTTCTAGCAACCACTGATCTGGTTTTTGTTTCTATAGCTTTATCTCTTCTAGAATTTCATGTAAATGGAATTATTCAGCATGTGCTCTTTGTGTCTGGCTGCCTTTGCTTAGCACAATGCTTCTGACATTCACCCATTCTGTTGTTTGTTCTTTTTCATTCCATCATATGAACATAGTAGTATTACATCATATGCATACTCCACAATTTGTTCATGCATCCACCAAATGGTAAATTATAGTAGCTGTGATTTTAAGAAAATAGACAAAGTAGAGATATTAAACTATCTTATAAAGATAAAATACTTTAAAAAGTGTCACTTGTATTATTACTACTATTATTAATACTAATATTAGGATTACAAAATTCAATATATCTGATTAATTACCAATAATATTTTAAACAGCTTCTTAGGTAATAGACAAAATATAAATAAGACCTGTTGAACTAGGTAATATATTGGGTGAGATCAGCTTGGACAGTGCTAAAACATTTTTATCTGCATCTGACTTTCTAGGTAAGTTGAGGAAATTGTACCACCAGGAAGAAGTAACAACAATGAGATGTGCAGAAATGTGAGAGACCATGAGTATCAGTATGTGCTGGTTTCTAGCTCCCATGCTTTGCTATGTTTTTTAAATCTTGGCTGCATCTATGTAAATAATCCTTTCAGTGCATTCTCTTTTTTAAATTAAATTTATTGGGGTGACCCCAGTTGGTGTGGCTCAATGGTTGAGCATTGACCTATGAACCAGGAGGTCATGGTTTGATTTCAGGTCAGAGCATATGCCCAGATTTTAGGCTTGATCCCCAGTAGGGGGCTTGTGGGAGGCAGTTGACCAATGATTCTCATGATTCTCTCTCATCATTGATGTTTCTTTGTGTCTCCATCTCCGTTCCTCTCCCTGAAATAAATAAAAATATGTTTTAAAAATTTATTGGGGTGACATTGGTTAATACGATTATGGAGGTCTCAAGTGTACATTTCTAAGATATAAAATCTGTATATTGCATTGTGTGCCCATCACCCAAAGTCAAATCATCTTCTGTCACCATATATTTGCTCCCCTTTACCCTTTACTACTCCCCCACCCCCTTTCCTCTGGTAACCACCATTCTGTTGTCTATGCATTTCAGTTTTATATCCCACATATGAGTGAAATCATATGGTTCTTAGCTTTTTCTGACTGATTTATTTCACTTAGCATAATATTCTCAAGATCCATCCACATTGTCCAAATGGCAGTATTTCATCTTCCTTTTCTTATAGCTGAATAGTATTCCATTGTATATATGTACCACTTCTTCTTTATCCAATCATCTATAGAAAGGCCCTTTGGTTGTTTCCATGTCTTGGCCACCAGGAATAATGCTGCAATAGGCATAGCGGTGCATATATCTTTGTGAATACAGGCTGACAGAGTAGCTACCATCTTGAATATTATCCTTCTCTATGTCAGTGGGAAAGAAAATTCTGGGCAGTCTTATATTGACAATTAAACCAGAAGAGAAACATGTCACTCCCACTGACAAATCATTGGCCTGCACCTATTATATGACTCCATTCACTACAAGGAGCTGGAAAGTGCAACCCTGCCATATATGCCCAGGAGAACCTGAAATATTTGGTAAGTCTTCTTTTTTTTATTAATTAAATTTTTATTGTTCAGATTATTACATTTGTTACTCTTTTTTCCCCCCATAACACCCTCCTCCCTCACTCCCCACCCACTGTCCTCATCCATAGGTGCACAATTTTGTCAAGTCTCTTCCTGCATCCCCCTCACCCCTTTCCCCCCCCAAGAATAGTCAGTCCACTCCCTTTCTATGCCCCTGATTCTATTATAATCATCAGCTCATTCTGTTAATCAGATTACTCACTTGATTTTCAGATTCGCTTGTTGATAGATGTGTATTTGTTGTTCATAATTTGTATCTTTACCTTTTTCTTCTATTTCCTCTTCTTAAAGGATACCTTTCAGCATTTCATATAACACTGGTTTGGTGGTAATGAACTCCTTTAGCTTTTTCTTATCTGTGAAGCTCTTTATATGACCTTCAATTCTGAATGATAGCTTTGCTGGATAAAGTAATCTTGGTTGTAGATTCTTGGCATTCATCACTTTGAATATTTCTTGCCACTCCCTTCTGGCCTGAAAAGTTTCTGTTGAGAAGTCAGCTGACAGTCGTATGGGTATTCCCTTGTAGGCAACTGACTTTCTTTCTCGTGCTGCTTTTAAGATTCTCTCTTTGTCTTTTGCTCTTGGCATTTTAATTATGATGTGTCTTGGTGTGGTCCTCTTTGGATTCCTTTTGTTTGGGGTTCTCTGCGTTTCCTGGACTTATAAGTCTATTTCTTTCACCAGGTAGGGGAAGTTTTCTGTCATTATTTCTTCAAATAGGTTTTCAATATCTTGCTGTCTCTCTTCTTCTGGCACCCCTATAATTCGGATGTTGGTACGCTTGACGCTGTCCCAGAGGCTCCTTACACTATCTTCCTATTTTCGGATTGTTTTTTCATTTTGCTTTTCCGGTTGGGTGTTTTTTACTTCTTCGTATTTCAAATCTTTGACTTGATTCTTGCGATCCTCTAGTCTGCTGTTGGGAGTCTGTATAATATTCTTTATTTCAGTCAGTGTATGCTTAATTTCTAGTTGGTCCTTTATCACAACCTCGAGGGTCTCATTAGATTTCTTATAGGTCTCATTAAGTTTATCGGCAGTTTCTAGAAAATTCTTGAAAAACCTTAAAAGTGTGGTTTTGAACTCTATATCCAGTCGTTTGCTTTCCTCCATTTCTGTCATTTGTGTCCTTTTTCTTTGTCTCCGCATTTTTTATGCTTCCCTGTGTTAATAGAGTGGCTTTCTGTGCTAGGTGTCCTCTAGGGCCCAGTGGCTCAGCCTCCCTAATTACCTCAGGAGGACACTCTTGGTGCACCCCCTTGTGGTCTTTGTGCATAGTCTTGTTGTAGTTAAGCCTTGATTGTTGTAGGTATCACTGGGAGGAATTGACCTCCAGGCCAATTGGCTGTGAGAATCAGCTGTGTCTGCAGTGGGAGAACTTCTGTGCTGGAGACACCCCTCCGGGGCAAGACTTGCTTCAATGGGGCTTTGGTGCTCACTGAGTCTGCTCCCTGAGTGTGTCCTTTATGGTTCCATGGAGCTGCAAACTGGATGGTCCCACTCTGACCTCTCGGTACACTGGCTCCTGGATCTCTATGGAGGTGCTAATCTAGCCTCTGCCTGAGGCTAACCAGCAAAAGCCTCTCTGCAGGGCTTGGGCGGGGCGGGTCCCACGGGATCAACAGGGCGGGGCTAGCAGTTATGGCTGCTCTCAGAGGCCCAGCTTCTCAGTGTCTCGGCAATCGCTGCAAGCCCCTCCAAGAGAAAGCTGCCCTCAAGTTCCGACCGATGCCAGACAGTCCTGCTTCTCCCACATGAGTCTGGGTCCCCAGAGACTCACCTGGAACTGGAGCTCAGAGCCTGAGACTCCCTCCCGATTGAAAATGACAACCGCGCCCTCAGCCGCAAGCCCACTCCGTGTGCGCCTCTGTACCTTAGTATTTTACTTCTGCACCACACCTCCTCTGAGTCTCGGTATGCTTTTCTCTTTCCTTCTAGTTGTAGAATTTCCATCAGCCAGCCTTCCTGTGGTTCTGGATGATGTCCGTTCTGTCTTTTAGTTGTATTTTTGAAGTGGTTGTTCGAGGCAGCAAACTCCGGTGTTTACCTATGCCGCCATCTTGGTTTTCCTCTGGTAAGTCTTTATTATTGCTAAAATCTGCAGTGCTAATTGTCGTTCTTCCCACACCCCCAGTCTCTTCCTCGACCCCCCCATTTCAGAGAGCTGTAGTCCAATAGCCACTGCTCACCTAACTAGCAACAGGGTCCTCAAGGTGCCCTGCAGTGGTACCTGGAGCTACTTCTTTTTAAAGATTTTAAATATATTTTTATTAATTTAAGAGAAATAGGGAGAGGGCAAGAGAGATAGAAATATCAATGATGAGAGAGAATCATTGATCGGCTGCCTCCTACACCCCCCACACTGGGGATTGAGCCTGCAACCCGGGCATGTGTCCTGACTGGGAATCGAACCAGAGCCCTCCTGGTTCAATGGTCCATACTCAACCACTGAGCCATGCCAGTTGGGCTGGAGCCACTTCTTTGGCCCTCTGAGGGAACTTAACTCTGGGCATTTCGTAGCTGAATTTACCCATCAGAGCTGTATAATAGCATTAATTGTCCACCTTGGCCCACTGTGGGCCCCGTAAAAGCTCACAGAGTAAGCCCTTATGGTGAAGATGACACTTTCAGGAGTACTGTGAAATCAATTCTTTCTTCTTGCCAAGAGTATCCAAATTTCAAGTATTTAAAGGACCTGGATACAAAAACCTAACATTTTTCCACTGTTCAGGCTGTTTTTATTCCGAAAAACTCCTCTTCAGTCTCCAATACCTTCTTAAAATATATATCATGTAGACAAATATTAATAGACATTAAGCCAAACCCATTATGTAATTTCTGAAGGAATATCTGAAAACTCAATTATAATAAAGATCCTTAATTAGAAGAATAATAGAGAGGAGTTGCTTTTGAAGGAACCATAATTTTATGTTCCTAGTCTCTTATTATAGCTTCTTAACTGGAGTCCGTGAACACCTGGCTACAACATGTTTTTATATAATTGGTTTCTTTTGTAATTCTTGGTATTGTATTTTCTTCATTTAAAAACATTAATCTGAGAAGACATCCAAAACTTCACCAGACTGCTAAAGAGTTACTTGGCATGTTAAGAACAGTTCTAAAAAGTTCTAGTGTGAGTAAACATTTCCATATTTCCACAGGGTGGTGCTATTGTTTTAAGAGTAAGGACGAGTAAGTCAAGCTCTTTGAACAAGAGTACAAATTACCTTAGAGAAGTTTGAGGAACAAAGGGGTGATGTGGCTACAAATAGTTATAGTAATCTTAATTTTAAGAGAAAGTTTTCATTTCTAACAGGTAAAATGCAAATCCATTATTATCTAGTACATAAAATGTGTATTGTAATGGGTTTTTACTATTTTAAAGTAGTATCTAACACAAAAATGCAAGCTTTTGAGGACCTGTTAGCCAACCAATTCCCTAAACATTTATTCTACACAATATTACATATTTTCTTCAACATACAGAGCTCTCACTGTGGTATCATTTTTCTTGCCCATGTTTTCAGGGTTTTATTTTCCCTGTTAGCTCTATTCTGGATTTATGTATGTAGACATCATTCTTTATATGCATGGAATTCCAGCTAGATTCAATCATTTATCAGATGCACATGGCAAGTTCAAAAGTAGAAATCCAACTCCTGAACAGAAACTGGAAATCATATGATGGATATTGCACGACGACCTCGAAGAAACAGAGCTAGTTATGTTAGCAAAAACAATATATACAGGTATGCTCAACTTTTTGCAAGTTCAAGTTACATCACTTCGCTTTTATGAAAGACCTACATTACTACTGGTTTTCACTAACTGAAACAAATCTGAAAAGGATTTTTGATTTTACCAAAAAAAAAAAAAAAAGGCGAAAATAGCGTTCAGCATTTGATTTGCAATTAGCCATTATAGAGGCAGCAGCAAGAGTGGCCTTCCAAGTTCCTTCCCATCACGATGCCACTATAGCTTCGAGCTGTGTCTGTGAGCTTCTGTGCTGTATCTCAATTTATTTTGTGCATTCCTGCTTTAACTACATGTTAGTATTATTTTAGGTTTTATGTGTTATTTGATGTGATTTGGTAGGTTATGTTTTTGGGAATGCTAAAAAATATTTCCATATAAATTAATAAGTTTCTTTGCTTTACACCATTTTGACTTACAAAAGATTTCACAGGAGCCCTAGTTGGGTATCTCAGTTGGTTAGTGTTGTCAGGATATGTCAAGGTTGCGGATTTGATTTCTGGTTAGGGCACATACTAGAAACAACCAATGAATGCATAAGTAAGTGCAACAACAAATAGCTCTCTCTCTCTCTCTCTCTCTCTCTCTCTCTCTCTCTCTCTCTCTCTCCCTTACTCCTCCCTTTTCCTCCCTTCCTTTCTCTCCTTTAAATCAAGAAATAAAAAAAATTTTTTAAAAGTTTTCATAGGAACACTGTACTTGGTGGGGGAAACCTATATTTGAAACCAATTGCTTCAAAAGAATCTGAGGAGGAAGGTGGTGGTGAGAAGTGGGTGGTGGCATAGAAGAAATAAGATGACTATGTGATAATTGTTAAAGCAAAGTGATCTTTTTATTTTTGTATATGTTTGAAATTTTTTGTAAAAAAGAAAATGATCACATACATAAAATAATAAAATGCTGACAGGCTACATAAGTGAATATTTGGTTATCAGAGCCTTATTTGTGAGAATACACACCAAGCCACAGAATTAGCATAAGAGAGGGATGCGTGCTGATGTGGAGGATGTTGTAAGGCACAGGAAATGAATAAACTGGAAGAACGTGTGATGCTGAGTTTGTATTACTCAATCCTCATTTAGATTAAACTGTTTTGGTGAGGAAAAGATTTTACAACACTTTTCTATCAGATCTAAAAATATATTTTTATGAGACTTAGACTCTTCTGGCCTTTTATTTGGAGTTAAGGGATTGGTGAAAGGGTCAGCAAAGAACTAAGTTAGGAAACACAAGAGATTTACTTTCCTTCAGCATTTTTAGTCGAAGGGGCTGAAAGAAAGTTTGTCCTCTTCTCAATTAGCTTTTTAGATCTTTCAAATAAGAAGATTTATTTATTTTTATTATCTACTAAAGGCCGGTGCATGAAAATTCGTGCACTCAGGGGGATTCCTCAGCCCCGCCTGTGCCCTCTCACAGTCTGGGAGCCTGCAGGGGGTGTCCAATGGCTTAGGGAGCAGGCCTAAGCCACAGTCTGGCCTCCCTCTGCGGGAGGTGACAGGTGGGAGAGGGGACGGGGGGGGGGGGGGGGGGGGGCTGATTAGGGAATGCCCTTCCCCCTGCATCACAGTCTCCTTCCTCTGCCCGCTGGCATACTCCTTGGCTGGCCTGGCGCCACCTGCTCACCTGCCCTGCCCCCGCCCCCCCACCGACTGGTCATTCCACCGTTCAGTTGATTTGCATATTATACTTTTATTAAATAGGATAATCCACTTGAAGATAATTGTTTTGAGAAGTCTGTTTTATCTCCACTTATAAAAGAAAATCTTCCTGGTTGTTACAAATATATATCTATGGGATTTAATATTTTTTAAAGGTTAAATGAAAATCCCTTTTTTATGCATAAATACTTCCATTTCTGCTCTAACCACAGGGGGGAGGGAACATTTCTTAGCACTCAGAAATTCCCCTTTTTTTACATTTTTTCATAAGAAAAAATAACAGAAGACATTTCTATTTTTAGTTTTACAAGAATAAGGTGGAGTCAGAACATACTTTCTGTCAAAATAAGAGTAGCACTCCATCCTCTTGAATAAAAGAAACAATTAACAGTAATACACTGCATTTTTATTTAAACCAAAAGTAATTGATAACCCAATGATTAATACATTCAGTTCACGTGTTGGGGGGCGGGGGCGAGGGGTAGGGAAGTAACATTTTGGATTACCTCTGATTTAAATTGTCTCATTGGTAAACTGATTTTTCCCTCCTACATCATGTAGACCATTAAGGTTCAGTCATGAGATTGGAATCTGGAAGAAGGATATGACTTAGAGAAGGTGAAAAGTTTGAATGTTGTCCCTTCTGGCCTGTTTTAGTCAGGGTTTTTTAGAGAAACAAAATAAGTAGGTTTTGTATAGATATGTATAAAAGGAGATTTATTATAGGAATTGGTTCACACAGTTAGGGAGGCTGAAAAGTCCCACAAGGAGAGACCAGAAAATTCAGGGGTGTAATTCAGTTCAAGTCCAAGCTGATGGTCTAAGCTCCAGCCCAAAGGCCCAAGTACTAGGAGCAGCAATGTCTGATGTTCGAGGGCAAAAGAAAATGGATGTCACAGTCCAACCAAAAAGAGTAAATTTGCCCTTTCCTCCCTCTTTTTGTCCGGTTCAGGCTAGTAATGGATTAGATGATGCCCTCCCACATCCAGTGAGGGCGATTTTCTTTACAGCCTACCAATTGAAATGCGAATCCATTCCAAAAACATTTTTACTCACACACTTAGAAACAATGTTTTACCAGCTACCTTGGCATCCTTTAGCCCAGTCATGTTGATACATACAATAACCATGGTATGGTCCTAGGGAATTGTGAGGGAAAAGAAGGGAGATAGGTTGAGGAGAGATATGGGGTGAGGATCAAATGGCCTAGTTTCCCCTCTCTGAGCTTTGGACTGGGTGAGACCATCCCTGGCAGAAAGCTTTGCCTCATTCCACATTCGGGGCTCCATAGGGAGCTCTTGCACCAACCTGCAGACAGCCACAGCAAAGACCTCTGTGGCACAGATGGACTGCACAGGGCTGGGTCTGAGTTTAGCTTTTCTGAACTGCCTTTGGTTCCCAGTGGCCTGCATGGAAACTTCCTGCATACCCCTGAAAGGGCACGCAGAAGATGGGCCTGCCACAGAGTCTGTTGTAGGAAAAGGCATAAGCTTAGGCAAGCACCACAGGTCAGCGCTGAACAGGGGAAAGGCCGGCTTTTCAAGAAATCTTCAGCATCAGTTGGGTGAACCATCTAGGGAGTCCCACCAGGTTCTGATCAAGGTGAGAGATACCACCATGTGCAGCAGCAGGAGAATGCACAGAACTAGGACCGTGATCCTTCAGGACTCACCAGGGAGCATTCCTGAACAGCCATTCGGTGGCAGGCAAGCAGTGATCCAGAAGCCACCACAAGAGTTTGAGACATTTATCTCACCTCTGCTGTCATATAATGCCGGTGTGTGTTTCTCAGCATCTAGAAGGGTTTAGGAATCTGGAGAAGGGCCTGCGGTAAATTATTAAAGAGTCTAGAGGCGAAACATAATTTTGGAAGGCATTTTGGGGAGCCAGAGGAGACTTAGCTAGAGAAACCAAGTCCTCCTTGTCTCAGGACCCCTTGCTTTTTATTAACACAAACTGTCCTAAGGCAAAGTAGATATACATATCAAAGGCAAGGTTTAGTATACAGAATCCATTGTCAGATTGGGAGAATTGCCTATGGCTGTTCAGGTGTTTGGCCAGTAGGAGGCAATAACATGTAGATTTAAAATGCCCTCAGCTGTGTGACAGCAAGTAATCATTTATACATCCTTTTCAGGTTTGGGAAAATGCCCTTCCAACAGGCAATAATATGTATTTTCCAGCCCTTGCTGAAGGCTCAAGGTCCACCAACCTTTTGATGAACTGCTTGCATTTATGACCTGCTGGAATTAGCTTCCGGCAGTCATACAAACATCTGGCTACTTCCCTTGTTCTTCAACCTATCACTGGAGCATATAAAGATTAATTATACACCAAAAAAGAAATTATGTGTTTTCTACACATCAGAGTACAGTATGAATCCCTTCGAATCCTTATTTGTACAACTATAAATAAATATGAACAATTTCTTTACAGAATCTATGCCTTTAAAAAAAAAATCAGAACAGAGTGTAATGGAAAAAGTAGTGAAAACTTTCTTGAGTAGCCTATTTGTTAAGTTTATAATTTATACTATCTCTACTTCACAAAGGAGTTGAAATAGCATAAAATAAAACAATGAAAGCTAATATTTACTGAATGATTCCCCCTGCTGCCAGGGACTGTTTTAGATGTTCAAAAGTAGCCCAGTTGGTGTGGACCCGGGAACCAAGGGTCACTGGTTCAATTCCTGGTCAGAGCACAGCCCGGGTTGAGGGGTCCATGCCCAGTAGGGGGCATGCAGGAGGCAGGCGATTGATGATGTTTCTCTCTCATCAATGTTTCTATCCCTCTCCCTTTTTCTCTCTCTGAAAAAAAAATTGAAAATCAATGAATGTTCTAAAGTATATAATTGAATCTACAAAGTAAGTGATTTAGATTATATTCATTGACAGATGAGAGAAATGAGGCTCAAAGATGGAGAGCAATTGGCCCAAGTTTTTCCAGGTAGGAAGGGGAAGAGCTGGGCTACAAACCTACTTAGTTAGTTTCCAGAGCCTGTGGTTTTTTTTTTTTTTGTTTTTTTTTATTAAAATAAAAAACAAATACCTTAAGAAGAGAGCTAATTCTATCTAAAGATGGCTAACATAGTCTTCATTAAATTTAGTTTGCTGTACTCCAGGCCAATTAAAATAGATCTTTGTTTATCAGGAACTGAACATTTATGAAATGCTTGATAATGTTTATAAGAATTTTGCAAAAAAAAAACCAAAAGAAAACGAAGATAAAAAGAATAGCCGCTAAATAAGATAAAAATAGCTCGGACTTATTGCAATGTGTCAGGCATTATGTCAAATGCTCCACATGAATTATCTTCTTTAATGTTCTTAGTAAACACTCTGTAGGTGGGACTTTATTATTATTATCTTATAGACTGGGGCATTGAGGCCTAGGGAAAGCTTCTTGAGGCTCCATAAAGAGTAGGGTTGGAATTTGAACGTATATGCTTGACTATATAGCATGATAGCTATTGCCTCCTGCAACTACAGTACACCGTCCTGTTCATTTCATGGTCACTGCCAGGACTTAGATGCTGATACAGCCACACAGATTTCCTATGATTGGCATCCATGCGAACTGGTCAGTGCCCATGCTATTACTTGTTTGTTTGTTTTTTAAATTTATCTTTATTGTTGAAAGTATTACAGATGTCCCTCTTTTCCCCCCATTGATCCCCTTCACCCCGCCCCCACCCCCAGGCCTTCACCACACTATTGTCTGTTTCCATGGGCTACATATATATGCATGTAAGTTCTTTAGTTAGTCTCTTCCCATCCCCCCTATTCCCTTCCCTCTGAGGTTCATCAGTCTGTTCCATGCTACTATGTCTCTGGACCTTTTTTTTTTAATATAATATATTTTTATTGACTTCAGAGATGAAGGGAGAGATAGAAACATCAATGATGAGAGAGAATAATAGATTGGCTGCCTCCTGCACACCCCACACTGGGGATTGAGCCCACAACCTGGGCATGTGCCCTGACCGGAATCGAACCCTGACCTCCTGGTTCATAGGTTGTCGCTCAACCACTGTGCTGGGCTGGACCTATTTTGTTCCTCAGTTTATTTTGTTCATTAGATTCCACATATGAGTGAGATCATGTGATACCTGTCTTCCTCTGACTGGCTTAATTTCTTACCAGGAAACCCCCAGGTGGGCTCAGGCTGCCTGTCGCAATGTCCAATAACTAAGGCAGGGTTGAATCATATAAGGCATTTATTGAGAAGGCCAGCCAACCAAGGAGACAGGGAACTTACAAGCATCTAAAACTTGTTTTGCCCGTAAGGTGAAGGGGACAGGATTATATAGGAAAAATGGGCTGGGGTAAGGTTGGGAACAGAATGCAATTGCATGCAGCCCTGGACGTCGACAGATGCAACCATTGTTCTTGGTTGTCAGGCAATGAGATGACGCCTTGGCTCCTGGTGGGGTCAGCCTGGTCTTGCTTAACAGTTCTGCTGTGTGTTGGGTACAGTATACATTGTCCGCAGTTGAATCACCTCCTCCGTCACGTTGTTTAGGATCAAAGGGAGTACGCAGGTGCACTGGCCTGAGAAACGACACTTAGAAAAGAAAAAAACTTAACCCTCTGTTCCCACATGTATATGTATTTCAGAATTTCAAACTAATACGATTATCTTTTAGATTAACTCAGGTGCTCTATTAGATAATGAGTCCCCCCTATCAATTTGGTTTAGCATAATACTCTCCGGGTCCCTCCATGCTATCTCAAGCGTAAGAGATCTTTCCTTTTTACAACTGCATAGTATTCCATTCTTACTTGTTATACATTTCTAATATTATCTCCATCAACTTCTGGTGAAAGAGTAGGGAATAATAATAGATATTGAAGATAAGGCAGTACTGGTAAACAAGACAGACATATTCTGGGCCTAAGTCCTTAATCAAATATGTATTGTACATATACTCTCCCATTCTATAGATTGCCTTTTCTTAATGGTGTGTCTTGAAGAGTTAAATGTTTTAATGTTGATGAAGTCAAGTGAATCATTTTTTTCTTTTATAGTTCTGTTTTTGTGTTATATAAGAAATGTTCTATAAGAAATCTTTGTCTGTCAAAAGATTGCAGATTTTCTCCTAGGTTTTCTTTTAGGAGCTTTATAGCTACTTGAATTTTAGGGCTTGTGGGAATAATTTATCACCTAGTTTGTTGTAAATGCTAACAGTTTTTAGTTTACTATTTAGTTTCTCTGTTTTAAGGCGGGAATTTAAAAATTATGTCACTGCTACTGCTGTATCTCCAGATGTCCCTACAACATTTTATGGCTTGTAGAACTGTTATATTCCTTTAGTAAAAATTATCTTCATTTTTATTTGCTTAGTGTTCAGTACCTTTCACTAATTAATTCCAAATTTTCACACAGCTGCATATCTGTTTTCAGCATTGACAAACAGATTGAATAATCAGGTTCATTTGTGTCTGGAATTGTTTCTCATTCCACATTAATTTTATCATTAGACTTTTCTTCACTGACGTCAATATGTAAAATCTTCAATTTTCTCCTTGATAGATTGCTTGATTCCTGGGTCCCATATCTCCTACTTCTCTGGGGTATTTTTTGGTGAAGAGATGGACAGTTACCTGTCTAGCTGCCTGATATTCATTATTCCTTATATCTAAGGAGAATTCTGGTTTATTTGTAAGTGGCAGTGGGTCCAATCCAAACTCATATTTCTCAGCCCAAATTACAGATATATTGGGCATGTGCCACAGTACTAGTTGACGCTATAAGCTCTTTAAAAGGTAGGGGTATTGGCAGTCTCAGCTAACACCCACATTGTGCCCTTTGCCTTTCCCTTTTCTTCCTTCAAGGAATGAAGATATGCCTGGCTGGTGTGACTCAGTGGTTGAGCATCAACCTATAAACCAGGAGTCACGGCTTGATTCCTGTCAGGCCACATGCCTGGGTAGCTGGCTCAATCCCCAGTGTGGGGTGTGCAGAAGGCAGCCCGTCAATGATTGTCTCTCATCATTGATATCTCTCTCTCTCTCTCTCTCTCTCTCTCTCTCTCCTTCTCTCTGAAATCAAATATATGTATATATATATGTATATATACACACATACATATATATGTATATATACATATATATATGTGTATATATATACATATATATATATATATATATATATATATATATAATTTAAAGAAGTCATAAACAGCATTTATTACCTTGGTATATCACACTGGTCTTGTTGCTGTTTCTTCACATTAACTGGTTTTCCATCTTCCCTCCCTCTTCCCACAGTCTGGCTACACAGTGCATCCTTGATCTGTTAGCTCACAGCAGCAATACACTTATTCCACATCTGTAACACTCTTCATTCTCAGGGTTAAAGTTCTGGTCCACAAAACCTTCCGAGCAGGAAGTTCAATGCTTGCGAAAGAATCTGTAATAAACCAGGCCTCCCAGGATGGCTAACTCCAGTAAGATGACAATGGAAAGTAGCAGCTTGTTGGTTGTCACTTTTCCGGAGAATCTTCCGACTTTTGCTCAAGTTTACATTTGTGTTTACCAGTCTATTTTTGGTACGTTCCAACTGGTCACGTTGCTCCCTCCCCCAGCTCTTCTATAATTTCCGAGCAAATCTGGTCAGTTTCTGTGGCAATCCGATGAGAGTGCTCAATACTGTGGGTGGCCCGCGTCAGGCTGTCAGTGCCTTGCAAAAGCAATACCCTCTGAGGCTGTAGCTGATTCACATGCTCATTCTCTACAGTGTGTATGCCATATTTGATGTCTCCTCGGCCGCCGGGTGTGGCTGTCAAAGGCGTGCTTCCCACTTCCAGAGGGAGTATGGCAAGGTCCTTCCGGTAATTTCGAAGCTTAGACATCATAGGGTTACGAAAAGACAGGGGTGCATAACGTAGTTCCTCTTCCACCTCTGCCAGCGTTTCATTTGCTTCTTGTTGCTTTTCATTAAAATCTCTGATCAATTTCTTCTTCTATTCTGTGCTCCCGGCCCCCAGGAGCCGCTCTGGCACACGCAGAGGTCTTCATGGAGGCCGCGGAAGGTCTCAGATCTCGTGCAGCTTCTCCAAATGCTCCAAAGAGGAGGCGGCGGAGGTGGCCATAGCGCAGGCCACGCCCAGGAAGAGGCGCTTCTGGGGCCGCCAAAAAATATATTTTAAAAAAAGGAATAAAGATGTAAGTCGTCCCATTGGGAGAGAATATATAAGTCACATGGACTTACTAATTTAGGTGTCTGTAATTTAAAATTTCTCATTGTAAATTGATAACTTGCCATTCTGGTTCATAAATTGGAGTTTGCCTTGAGAGATAAACTCACTTTTGGCATATTTTCGAATTAGTTTTCTTGGACTGCAAAATTGAGGGAGCGACTGAGAAATTCATTACTCTGTGAGTTTCTTAGGCGCTAGACACAACCAGCAACTCCCCCTCCCCCAACATCTTAACACATCAAGCTTTTCCTTTGAACTGCTATGGATTGGGTATCCTCTGGGTTTATACTGATAATACATAAATCCTCCACTTAACAAGGAATGGAATTTGACTCAGAGGCAACCCAGGAGGAAGCATAAAGCACTTTCTTCTTCGCAAGGGTGCTCTATATTGGCTGATTTATTCAACCGATCATATTCTCTCTTTGAATATGAGAGTATGAGATATAATACAGAAGCAGACAGTAATGTAGAGAAAACTGTAAAAATAAAAGCCATGAAGTAGTGAAATCACAAATAAGGAAAAAGAATGAGCAAGATGTAATAATATCAGACTGAATGAATTGTGTCATGTCCTGATAATGATCAATTTCTCTACAAAACCTTCTGAGATTACTTATTTTATCTGTCTTTGCAATCTATCACTTGAATCATCTGAGTGGGCCTACGTGCCTTGCAATGTGAAAAACTAACTAGTCTAATTACTAGTATTTCTCAAATCTGTTTCCTCATTTCCTTGTCCATTGCCCCATTTAGATTAAGCTTTCATTCTTACTCACAGAGATGACTAGAATAATGGTCATTTACAGTTTCCCAGCTTTCACTCTTCCCTCACCTACCCTTTCTAAAATACAGATCGATGTCACTCTCTCTGTGTTCATGAATGATATGTGTCAGTATTGGCATGTCATATGACAGTGCATCACGGAATTGGCTCTAGAATGATTTCACTCTGTGCATATGATCTGGAGATTGAGACTTAGAGGTGATTATCATACTCTTTAAGGAGGGAACAGTAGCCCATAAAGACCAGAGGTAATTCCATTTAGTCTTTTGGCTTCCAGCATCAAGTCTATGTTCCACTTTCCCTGACCTTAAAACACATGTAATAAAAAATGCAAAGTGCTGTTCCTGAGTTATATAACCTTTTTACTAAACTAGTGATATATCTTGTTTCTCTGAGTTCTGTGAGCCTCTCCAGCCATTGATGAAATCAAGGAGGGCATTTTGAGAAGTTCTGCTTTGTAGCCAGTTGCTTAGAAGTTCAGGTGATAACAAATGACAAGTGCTGGCGAGAATGTGGAAAAAGGGGGACCCTAGTACACTGCTGGTGGGAATGCAAACTGGTGCAGCCATTGTGAAAAACAGTATGGAGATTCCTCAAAAAATTAAATATGGAACTGCCATTTGACCCAGCAGTCCCACTTCTAGGACTATATCCTAGAAACCCAAAACACCAATCAGAAAGAATATATGCTCCCCTATGTTCATAGCAGCACAATTTACAATAGCTAAAATCTGGAAATAGCCCAAGTGCCCATCCGTAGACAAATGGATTTTAAAAAAAAGCTATGGTACATTTACACCATGGAATACTATGCAGCAGTAAAAAAAGAAGGATCTCTTACTCTTTGAGATAGCATGGAGAGACCTGGAGAGTATTATGCTAAGTGAAGTAAGCCAGTCAGAGAAAGACAAGTATCACATGATCTCACTCATATGTGGAATCTAATGAACAAAATAAACTGATGAACAAAATAGCTCCAGAGACATAAAAGCATAAAACAAAATGTGGAATCTCAGAGGAAAGGCAGGGGAGGGTGGGTGGGAAGAGATCAACCAAAGAACTTGTATGCATACATGCATAACCCATGGACACAGACAATAGGGTGGTGAAGGCCTGGGGCTGGGGGCGGGGCAGGCTAGAAGGGATCAATGCCGGGGAGTAAGGGGGAAGAGGGGCACATATATAATACTTCCAACAACAAAGATTGGAGGGGGGGGGGAAAGAAGTACAGGTGAAAGCCTAGGATTGAGACTGGCCTCTGAAGTGGGAGTGGGGTGGATGTGCAGTCTCTGAGGACTGAGCCATCAACCTGCTGTGCCTGGTGCCATCACTGGGTGGATAATGTAAGAACTGAGTTGAATTCCTGGACAAGCAGTTGGTTTTCTGAGGATTGCTTGGTGGAAGTGTGGGGAACCCCCACCCCTCCTGAAAGCAATTTACATCTAATGTAAAAAAAAATTTTTCAATACATACTTTGTAAAACTTTTTAACCTGCTTAATCTCTGAAACATCTGTAATTTTGTTCATTTTTCATGTTTTATTTGCTCAAGATCTACTGCTTTTGAATAAAATTGTCATTAGTTTAAGGATATATTTTTAGCTTTTAAAACCCATTTTTTAAACCACTTTAATTGAAATATAATTTAAACTTCACCTGTTTAAAGTATAAAATTCAATTACATTTAGTATATTTACAGAATTATATCACTATCCTCATAGGAAATTTTATCATCCCCAAAAGAAAAGTTATATGAGCTGGCAGTTATTCTGCATTCCAGTACCGTCCTTTCCATGTAGCAGACATTTTATTAGTTGACTTTCTATGGATTGGCTTTACTGTACATTTCATGTAAATGATATAACACTATGTCTTTGTGAAGACTGGTAATGTCCTCCAGATTTATTGGTTTTGCACCATAAATTGGCACTTTATTTATATTATTTCCAAAGAATATTCCATTGCATGAATACTCCATATTTTGTGTACCTGAGTCACTTGATTTACTTTAGAATTGTTTCCACGCTGCTGTGACTATCTATCTGCTCATTAGTTTTTGTGTTGATAGTTGTTTTCACTTCTCTTCGGTATGTAGACACTTAGGAGTGGAATTGCTGTTATGTGGGAACTATGTTCATCATTTTAAGGAACTGCCAGATTGTCTTCCCACTTTAATTCCCATCAGCCATGTGTGAGGGCTCTGACTTCCTCACATCCTCCCCACCACTTGTCTATCTTCACAGCCATCCTAGTGGTGCGATCAGCTGTCTGCTTTAGTTTTGATTTGCAATTACCTGATGATTAATATCTAGCATCTTTCATGTGCTTATTGGTCATTTGAATTTCTTCTTTGGGGAAATATCTGCTCATATTCTTTGCCCATTATTTAATTGTATTAGTTGTCTTTATATTGTTGTCTTTTATTTTTATTGCTGTCATATGAGCTTTTCCAAATATATTTAGAATGTAAGTGTCTTCTCACGTATGTGACTAGCAACCCCAGTTGCAAGCCTGGTTGAAGTGCTGTTTTTGTTGTAGCTAATGTAATTGGGATTTTTTATTTCTGGAGATTTTAAGAAAAATTCTTTTGGTTGTCTAAAAAAAATCTATTTTTTCATAATAGCTTGCTCTATATTCCTTGGGTACCATGTCATCCATATTGCTCTAAAGATATTGAGTGTATGTATGTGTGTGTGTGTGTGTGTGTGTGTATATATATATGTATTTTTTCTCTCTCTCTCTGACAGTTGCCTTTGGCTCTATCACCATCAGATCCTTCAGCAATTCTTTGTAGGGCCATTTTCTTGAATTCTGGGCACTTGGTTATTGATTTGGGAGGCCCTGTTAGATTCTTGATAAATTCTTTAGGAAACATGCACTCCTCTTTGCTAATAGGTGTACCAGGCCCAGTCCCTGGCTTAGGTCTATGCCCACCGTGTTTACTTATCCTGGAGGGGCGTGCCTCTTCCTCTGTGGGATATGAGGTGACTAGACCTATATAATTTCCTTATTTTTTTCCTAATTGTTGTTTATGCCCCTTTCCCCCCTGCTAGAATGTAAGCTCCATGAAGGTAGGGATCTTTATCTGTTTTGTTCACTATTGATATAAAACTTAGAGGAGAGAGCTGGGACATAGTAGGCACTCAATAAAGATATGTTGAATAAATTAAGCTTCTTCCTCTAGAAATAGGATGTAGTAATGTTTTTCCTATAAACTTTGTTGAAGAATGATTTACATATAGCAAAAGGTATATATTCTAAGTATATAGTTCCATGAGTGTTTTTAAAATATATTTTTATTGATTTCAGAGAGGAAGGGAGAGGGAGAGAGAGACAGAAACATCAATGATGAAAGGGAATCATTGATTGGCTGCCTCCTGCATGCCCCACCGGGAATCGAACTGTGTGACCTCCTGATTCATAGGTTGATGCTCAACCACTGAGCTATGCCAGCTGGGCTAAGTTCCATGAGTTTTGACAAATGACAGAACCACCATGACACTCAAGATATAGAACAATTACAACACTTCAAAATTTCCCTTGTACTTCTTGTCAGTCAATAAACTCAGGTCCCTGAAAGAAATGATGAACTATCAGTATAGATTAGGTTTGCTTGTTCTAGAGTTTCATATAAATGGGATCATGCTATATATACTCTTTTTGAGTCTGGCTTCTTATTCTCTGCATAAACTTTTAGAGATAATGATAAGTTTCTTGTTTTATGTAAGTTTGTTATTTCCATATCATGATGTGATTTGATATGTAAATGATATAACATATTAGGCCTGCATTGGATGTTCCTGTGCCCTGTGTTACTATAGGAACTGGGTGGCAGCACCGCCCACTGCACAGAACTTGCAGAGTTCGGGGCCCATTCTTCCAGTAGGTTGGTAGCGTAGCTGAGGGAGATGTGGACTATGTTTCTTTTTCATAAATGTTCACTCTGACAATGTTATTCCTTGGCAAGTTTTCTTTATTCTTATAATTATCTTTTAAGAGAAGACATTTGACAGCTTTATATTTAGGAATTTTCTAGAAATATATAAATTTCCATGAGAATACTTTGTTGAGGACTGATAGAATAGAAGCTAGCTGTATGGGTCCTGTAGCCAGACTGTAGGGTCGAAATCCTGGCTGTGCCACTAATTAGCTGTGTGACCCTTGGCAAGTTAATTAGTCTGTAAAATCAAGATGCTTTCAAGAGTCCTTATGAGGATTAAATGTGTTAAATTATGCTAAGCACTTAGAATAGTGCCTGGCGTGTGGTAACCTCTCAGTAAGTTTTTATTGATGCTCTTGTTTACATTGTTGCAGGAATGTTTTACCAGCTTTTGCAATATATATCTATCCCCAAAGACTTGAGTATGTACCCAGCAGCCCTCAGTACTCTCTGGCAGAGTCATTTCCTTTTTAAACTTCATTTTGATATGTTCTGAGTGCTGTGATTTATCAATTTTTGAGAAATCTACTTATGTATGTATGTATGTATGTTAATCCTCACCTGAGGATATTTTTTTTATTGCTTTTCAGAGAGAGTAGAAAAGAGGGATGGAAGGAGTGGGAAAAAGAAGGAGAAAGAGAAAAGAGAGAGAGAGAGAGAGAGAGAGAGAGATAACTGGTTGCTTCCCATATGCACCCCAACACGGGGTGGGGAGCGAACCTCCAACCAAGGTACGAGGTACATGCCCTTGACCAGGAAAAAAACCCGAAGACCCTTCAATAAGCAACACCAGCCAGGGTGAGAAATCTACACATTTTTATTACACAATTCAAATTCTGATCATGCCCATCTGGGGAAAAATGTGTCTCCCAAATCTTATAATGAAGTAGCAACTCCCTAGATATATTTACTTTCTTTAAGAGAATAATAGCTCATAATAAATGGATATATTTTGTTTCAATAAATGAGGATTTAATTTCTATGTGGAACAATGATGACTAATAAAGTGAATGTTATATCAGTCAGAGGTAACTTTTTAAAAATATCATTTTAAGTTTTAAATCACTTATTTGAAAGCAAAGAAGATTTCTAAAAAAACAAAAGTAGAAAACACTAAAATCTAAGATATGTGTTGGTTATTAAGCTACTGTCCCTTAGCTTCAAACACATCCTTCTCTGTTCGCCTTTATGATGCTGAGGCCAGGTTCTGCAAAGCCCACTACTCTTTTGCCAGCTAGATCCCTGCTAGGCCCTCTCAATAGGTGGTACTGAACAGAGCCTGAAAGTTTAGAGGAAGCAGAAAGGCCTGGCTCCTCCTTACCTGTTTCCCACTCCTCTCCCATCACCCTAGCAAATGATCTTTACCTTGAGTACAGTGCCATCCATTAGCCAAGTTGATTCTAATTTGCAATTTTCCCCAACACTCCTAGAACCAGCTCCATTGCACCTCTCCAGAGACACCAGCCCCTGCTAACTCACGTCCCTTCCTCAGAGGTCTCAGTCCAGATCTGTGGCCCCTCGTCCAAACACCTCTAGCCCGACTAACTGCTGAGCAGACTTCCTCAGAAGTCTCTGAGTCCCAGCCCTTAAAGACTTCTCCTTCAAGCTTGTAAGAGTTAATATCCAAACTCCTCTCTATTTTTCCCACCCCTAGCAGTCACAGCTGCTTTCTTCCATTTCCACGGTATCTTTAGTGTTCCCAGTTGGCCTGGTCGGTTTTCCAATACTGTCAACAATTCTGTATATTAAATATGTGATGATTCCTGGCTTGTTTGGCTCAGTGGGTAGAATGTCGGCTCACGGACTGGAGGGTCCTGGGTTCAATTCCCATCAAGGGCACATACCTCAGTTGCAGGATCGATCCCTGGCTCTGGTTGGGGCACATGCGGGAGGCAATCGATAGATGTGTTTCTCTCACATCGATGTTTCTCTCTGTCTCTCCCGACCCCTTCCACTTTCTCTAAAAGTCAATGGGAAAATATCCTTGGGTGAGGATTAACCACCACCACAACAACAAAAATGTGACGAGATGTCATTTAAGTCATCATCAGCAAACTTCCCAGACCATTTGTGTATTTATCCATTATCCATTTCTGCTTATCTATTTATCCTTGTACTTAGCTAGTCAGTACATTTTTATCAAGAATTTTGCATGTTTTGTGGAGACTGCTTGACTTGGTGTAATTCTCTTCATGGTCTGCTCTGAAATATACCTTCTGGCCCTAGCATAGCTCCCTCATGAGCCTGTTGCCTACTAAAATTTCCACCATCAGGGGAATCATCTTTTTAGGATGAGTTTTTCATTTCTGGAGATCCTCTTAAAATGCAGGTACTCCTCAGATGTAGAGTAAGGTACATTTATATAATGTAGTAAGGTATCATTTACATAATTCCGCATAGGTTAGTGGACCCTACTGGAACACAGGGCACTGTAGGTCTCCATAACTAGCCTATGAGCCCTTGTCCTCCACATCCTACTGTATCCTCAGGACCTTCTCGGTGACATGCGTACATTATGCCCCAATGAATATGTGTTAAATGTATGGAGCAGCTGAGGTGGGGAAGACTTAGTGTGGGACAGAAGGCCCTGTTTGAGTGTGTGTGCAGTCCTAATGGCCACGAGGCACTGAGTGGAACGGCTATCTGACGGGGGAAAGGAGAAAAATGGCAGGAAAAAAGGGCAGGAAAAGCGTGTCGAAAGTAAACTTTGATTACTTCCAAAGTCTTGCTCAGGCTGGCCCCTGAGGTAGAGATTGTGCTGAAGAGAAATAATCTTCCTGGGAATTGCCTTAAGAAATTTTTGCTTACACCATAATATTAACACCCCTCTTTCTCTACTCTATCTCATCTCTATTAGTGCAAAATTAGTCATGAGAACAGGCTTACCGAAAATCACTGATCCAGGCAAAGTCAAGATGAAAAACAAGTCACGGATTAAGAAATTGTGTTCCCTCTGCAATCCTTTTTCTCCCTCAGGGGAGACCAGTTTTCCTTAAGCAGCTGTGGGGGTTGGCAAGTGACAAAGACTTGCTTGCTCACTTAGCCCTGTTGTCTCCGTCTTGACTTCATTCTCATTTGCAAGGTTTCTAGCATGGACGCCTCTTTTTTCCTCTTCTCTGAAAATTGCCAGAGAAATGTTTAGCTATATTAACATCCATGTCAAAAATCTATATTTATATTTTCTCAGAGCTCTCCTCACAAAGGGCTTCTGTTTTATGCTAAGCAGCAATGTAGAAAAGTCAGAAAACCAAATGAAAAGATGGCTCAAAAAAAATGACATCAGCATCCTGCTGGAATAAAGCATCCCTTTTGTCACCCACCCTCACCACAATAATAATTTATCATTTATCCACAGACAAAAGTGCCTTTGTGTGAGCTGTGGGACCCAATATACCAAGAGACCCAGGTTCGCACCCACTCATGCGTTGGGTAACAGGCATACAAAGCTTCGTTCTAGCTGTGGCCTCTGCAGTGGCCTGTAAACCAGCTTTAGCCCCTCCTCTTAGCTGCAGTCTGGAAACCCCTGGAAAACAGCCTCTTAGACAATTACTCACGGATGAGAGAGCCTTTGTGAGTCCAGGTTTCTAGCAGAGAAGTTCCAGCACACTGCTGGAGCAAAACCAAGTAAGAATTTAGACTCGCTGGAGTGAACAGCTTGACTTTAACCACATCTTCTCTCCCCCAGATGGCACAGTTCAGGGCCAAGAAAGATCTTCCTCAGCCTGTGATTTATGCTGTGGAAGAAACAGCAATATACATAGTTATGAAAGTCACATAATATTAAATAGTTTGAAATAAAACTTAGCTGTCCCCATCTGATCTCTCCCCACCCTTGATTCCTGCTCTACAATGGCAACCACTTTTAATTGTTTTAGTGCAATTTTTATTTCCATGTAGAATATACGTTTTCTTCTTGATATGTAAAATTCTGGCATTATTCGTAGACTTGCTTTTATGGTACTGGATTGAACTGTGTCCCCCAAAATTCATGTCCACTTCAAATTTCAGAATGTGACTTCATTTGAAAGTAGGGTCTTTGGCCCTAACCGGCTTGGCTCAGTGGTTACAAGGGTCCCAGGTTTGATTCCGGTCAAGGGCATGTACCTTGGTTGCGGGCACATCCCCAGTGGGGAGTGTGCAAGAGGCAGCTGGTCAATGTTTCGCTCTCATCAATGTTTCTAACTCTCTATCCCTCTCCCTTCCTCTCTGTAAAAAATCAATAAAATATATTTAAAAAAAGAAAAAAAGAAAGTAGGGTCTTTGCAGATGTAATTAGTTAATGATCTTGAAATCACCCTGGATTTAAGGGGATCCTCACATCCAATGATTGGTGTCCTTATAGAGGCATGCAGAGAAGAAGGTCATGTGAAAATGGAGGCATAGATTGGAGTTCTGCTAACCACAGGCCAAGGAATTCCTGGGGCCAACAGAGGCCAGAAAGAATCTTTGCTAGAGGCTTCAGAGGGAGCTTGGCTCTGTGGACACCTTGATTTCAGATTTCTAGCTTCCAGAATTGTGAGAAAATCAATTACTGTTGTTTTAAGCCACCTAGTTTGTGGTAATTTGATACAGCAACCCTTAGAAACTAATATCCTGAGAGAGGATTTGGCTTATCTATGCACCCCCATCATCTCAGCTCATTTCCTTCATTCCTACTCCTACTCTTCTAATCCTAGAATTGTTATTAATATTTTTGGTTGAATCAGTATTTACATTATTATATAGTTTCCTGCTAATCCAAGTATGGTATGATTTTATTTCCTTTGTTGATAATACCCTCTCCGTAGTTAATTTGCTTAATTTTCTATGTGTCTATTATAATTCTTCCACACTCTACAACAGTGGTTCTCAACCTTCCTAATGACATGACCCTTTAATACAGTGCCTTATGTTGTGGTGACCCCCAACCATAAAATTATTTTCGTTGCTACTTCATAACTAATTTTGCTACTGTTATTAATCGTAATGTAAATATCTGATATGCAGGATGTATTTTCAATGTTATAAATTGAACATAAAGCATAGTGATTAATCACAAAAACAATATGTAATTATATGTGTTTTCCGATGGTCTTAGGCGATCCCTGTGAAAGGGTCGTTCGACCCCCAAAGGGGTCGCGACCCACAGGTTGAGAACTGCTGCTCTACAACAAGCTCTCAACACACACCACTTTACCAGTGTGTGTGTGTGTGTGTGTGTGTGTGTGTGTGTGTGTGTGTGTGTGTTTGGTTTGCTTATGTTTTCTTGAAATCCTCTGGCTCTGATCTGGACTGGCGCTGTCTAAGACAGCTACACAGCTACACCCAGATCTTGCTTTGTCATCATCCTAGGTATTCCCATTGTCTCCCTGTTGTGTTGGAGTCCAGTTTCTTGGATCCTGTGTCTTCTACTAGTACTTTTTGGTTATACTTTGATTTGGTGAAGCACATTCTCCATGGCTTCCTTAGAAAGGGTATTTGGAGGTGAATTTATCACTACCATGTTCATCTAAAAATGTCTTGATTATACTTGTTAGTTTGGCTAGGATGAATTTTTTTCCATAGAATTTTGAGGCATTTCCCAATGCATTCTATGTATAGTAATACTTTTGGGGCATTTTAATTTCTTTTCCATTGCGTGTGACCTTTATCTACCCCATTTCCCCAATGCATTTAGAGTTTTCTATTTGTCTGAAGAGAAATATAATTACAATGTACCTTTGTGTGGTTATTTATTGTCTTTTATTTGTGTTGAACGCTAGACAAGAAGCCCTTTCAGTCTAAAAACTCACATTCCTCACTTCTGGAAAAGATTATCATTCTTTAATAATTTCTCTGTTTTCTTCTGAGTTTGTGACATTCCCACTTGTTGAATATTGGACTTCCTGGGTTAGTGCTTTATTTTCCTTTACTTTTATCCTCCAATTTATAAAATAACCTTTTTATTTTAGAATAGTTCTGCACTATATCCAGAAAAGTTGTGAATACAGTCCACATCCAGCTTTCTCAATTATTAACATCTTAGATGTGTATAGTACATTGGTTACAATGAACCAGTATTGATCCATTAGTATTAAGTAAAGTCCATAGTGTATTCAGATTTCCTTAGTTTTTACCTAATGTACTTTTTCTGTTCCATGATCGCTTCCAGCATACCACATTACATTTAATCATCATATTTCCTTAGGCTCTTCTTGGCCTGACAGTTTCTCAGATTTTCCTTGTTTTAGATGCCTTAGACATCAAAGATGGGTACTTGTTTAGTATTTTGTAGAATGTTTGTCAGTTGAGATTTGTCTTATTTTTCCCCTCATGATCAGGCTGGGGTTATGGGTTTTGAGAAGGAAGACCACGTAAGAAAGTGTAATTCTCATCACATCACAGTCAAGGGTACATGCCATCAACATAATTTACCACTGTTGATATCAACTTTGATCATCTGGCTGAGGTAGTGTTTGTAAAGTTACTCTTTTCCTCTTTCCATAATGTACACTTTGAAAGGAAGTCACTGTGCACAGCCCACACCTAAGGGGTGGGGAGTTATGTTCTATCTCCTGAGTGTAGTGTCTGTGGAATTATATATAATTCTTCTGCAAGAGAGATTTGTCTATTCATATTTATTTATTTATATCAGTATGGATTCACTGATAATATTTATTTTATAGTTTCCTTATAATTCAATACTTTTTTGTTGTTGTTAAAATTGTGCTAATTATGGCCATCAGGAGTTCTTCAGTTGGCTCCTGTGTCCCTTTAATGTACCCCCATTATTTTTTTTTTGTTTTCTTTTGTTTTAGCACTTTCTTACTTTCTGGCACTACAAGATGCTCCAGGCTCATCTTGTGTATTTCCTGCCCCAGTTCTAAAACTAGCCATTTCTCCAAGGAGTTCTCATTCCTTTTATTGGAGACACCAAAATTAGAACCAAAATCTGGTTGTTAGATGTGTTCACTGTCACTGGCTTCTAAGCCCTCTCAGCTGACAGAGCAAGGAAATACTAACCCATGTATATAAACATATTTCTAAATATCTCTATACCTAACCACTTATATCTATATGAAGCTAAACATTGGTTCACACAAATGTCTAAAACTAATCCATTATCACATAGGTAATTTTAGCCTCCTCCCTGTGCTTATCTATAAATTCCTACTCCAACAGTGAGAAACCTGGCTCTCACCATCTGTTCACCCATTTACTTAATTATTCAAATCAGAATTCGTATATAGAAGCATCATAACTGTTCATCTATATCCTATGGCAGTGGTCGGCAAACTGCAGCTGGCGAGCCACATGCGGCTCTTTGGCCCCTTGAATGTGGCTCTCCCACAAAATACCACGTGCGGGCTCACATGTACAGTGCGATTGAAACTTCGTGGCCCATGCGCAGAAGTCGGTTTTTTGTGGAAGAGCCACACTCAAGGGGCCAAAGAGCTGCATGTGGCTCGCCAGCCGCAGTTTGCCGACCACTGTCCTATGGGAAACAATTTATCAACCAGAGTACAGTGCTTATGTATATATTTTTTCTGCCTGTAGTTTTATAGACTCCACTTATTTCCAACGTTATGTAGAGTAGCACCTTTTCGCTCATGCCCTTCAGTGAGGATGTTTCATATACTTCTAATAGAGCTAGATTCTTTGGTCACAGCATAAATGTCTTGCTGAGATCCACCAACCCCGATTAAGTTTTAAAAATTTGCATACATTAGGGTTTTCTCTTTGTCCTTCAAGATTCTATGGGTTTTGACAATTGTGAACATACATTTTCAGATCAGCTTGGGTGAATATCAAGGAGCATGATTGCTTGATGTATTGTAAGAATATGTCTAGCGTTGTAAGAAATGGCCAAATTATCTTCCAAAGTGGCTGTATCATTTTGCATGCCCACCAGCAACAAAGGAGTTCCTGTTGCTCTACATCCCCACTAGTATTTGATGTTATCAGTGTGTTGGCTATTAGCTATTCTAATAGATGTGTAGTGGCATCCCTCTATATCTCTTCATCGATGGGGTGTGTTTATTCAGATCTTTTGTATTTTTAAATTGGGTTGTTTGTTTGCTTATAGTGAGTTTTAAGAGTTCTTTGTACATTTTGAATACAAGTCCTTTATCACATTTATGGTTTACAAGTATTTTCTCCCAGATTATGGTTTGTCTTTTTGTTCACTTAACAGTGCATTTAGCAGAGCAGAAGTTTTAATTTTGTTGTTGTTGTTAATCCTCACACGAGGATATTTTCCCATTGAGTTTTAGAGAGAGTGGAAGGGAGGGGGAGAGACACAGAGAGAAACATTGATGTGAGAGAGACCAGGGTCGGGAACCAAGCCTGTGACCAAAGTACATGCTCTTAACTGGAATCAAATCCAAGACCCTTCAGTCTGCGGGCCGATGCTCTATGCACTGAACCAGACCAGCTGGGACAGAAGTTTTTAATTTTAATAAATTTTAGGTAATTTTTTCTTTTATGGATTATACTTTTGCTATTGTGTCCAAAGACTCATCAGAAAACCTAAGGTCACATAAATGTTCTCCTATGTTTTCTTCTAGGAGTTTTATAGTATTGCTTGCATTTAGATCTCTGATCCATTTTGAGTTTATTTTTGTGTAAGGTATGAGGTCTGTGTCTGTGTTCATTTTTCTGTAAATAGATGCCCAGTTGGTCCAGCATCATTTAGACTAGCTTATCTCCATTGAATGCTTTGGCACTTTTGTAAAAACTAATTTGACTGTATTTGTGTGTATTACTTCTGGACTATTTGTCCCAGTGATTTATGTGTCTATTCTTTTGTCAATACCATGCTCTCACTACAGCTTTATAATAAGACTTGATATTAGGTAGTATGAATCATCCAACCTGTTTCTTCTTTATTAATATTGTATTGGCTATTCTAGGACTTTTGACTTTCTATGTAAACTTAAGAATCTGTTATACAAAACTGCTTTCTGGAATTTTGATGGAATTATGTTGAATCTACAGATTAAGTTGGGAAGTATTGACATCTTAACACTATTGAGTCTTCCTATCCATGAACATAGAATATCTCTCCATTTATTTATATACTACAGGCTGGTGCACAGATTCACGCACAGATTCATGCACCGGTGGGGTCCCTCAACCTGGCCTGCGCCCTCTCACAATCCGGGATCCCTTGGGGGATGTCAGAGGCCCAGTGCATGGATTAGGCCCAATCCCCGAAGGCCAGGCTGAGGGACCCCATGGTGCACGAATCTGTGCACGGGGCCTCAAAAATGCATATAAGATCTTTGATTAATCTCTCCCCATCCTCCCTTCTCCCCCCTTCCCTCTGAAATTCATCAGTCTGTTCCATGTTTCCATGCCTTTGCGTTGAGTGCCTGCCCCTTGGTGATCAGCACACATCATAGCTACCAGTCAAACAGTCGAATGGATACTTAGCATATTAGCCTTTTATATATATAGATTCTTTCATTTATTTCTTCAGTGTTTTGTGATTTTCTATAGATACTTACATATTTTGGTTTTTTTTTAAACTAAAGTATTTTTTTCTTGCTATTGTAAATGATACTGTTTTTTAAATTTAAATTCTAATTTTTATTGGTATTTGGAAAGCAATTAACTTTCATATAATTGGCCCTGTTCTTTGTGACCTTGCTTTGTAGTTCCAGAAGTTTGTTTGCTTTTTTGTGTTGTGTGTGGGTTTTTTTGGTAAAGATTCTTTTAGGTTTTCTAATAGATAACCCTGTCATATATGCACCAAGGAGTTTTAGATCTTCCTCTACAATGTGTATACTTTAAAAATCCTTTACTTTTCTTATTTCACTACACAAGACTCCAGTATGATGATGAATAAGAGTGGTAATAGGGGACATCTTTGCCCAAATACTAAGGTGAAAGCATCTATTTATTCTCTCATCATTAAGTATAACAGTTTCTTTTTATAGGTGTTTTTAACTAAGTTGAGGAAGTACCCCACAATTTCTAGTTTCCTTAAGACCTTTTTATCACAAATAGATGTTGAATTTTGTTAAATACTTTTTTGCATCAATTGATATGATCATACATTTTTCTTCTTTAGTCTGTTAATATGGTAGACTATATTGACTAATTTTTAAAATATTGCACCATCTTTTCTACATGACATGAATTCCACTTAGTGTTGGTGTATAATTCTTTCTATGAATTGTTGGATTGATGTGTTAATATTTTGTTGAATAATTTTTGCATTTACATTCATGAGAGATATTGGTTCATAGTTTTTATTTATTGTAATGTCTACATCTGATTTTGCTGTTAAGGCAAAGATCATTAAAGACTAAAAATGGCAAGAAGTTGTTATTACACCCCCATATCAAGTTGGAAAACTGTAAAGGCAAAGAGGGGAGTGCACTGAGCCCTGTACACAAAATAGATGAAAAACAATTTAGAGATGTGGACAGCCACAAGGTACTGCTGCATTCACAGGCCAACCACAGAAGGAGGCTGCCCTGTCTTCCTGAGTCCACATACCTGGAGGACTCTTCCAGCATCTAGCCAAGGAGGCGATGGGGGTGGTTTCAGCAAAGGCAGGCAGGGAGAGGAAAGGGATCCTATATTTCCTGTTGGCTCTTGTTAACAAGGGGTCAGTCCGAATTTCCAAATCTTAGACTAAACAAACAAAAAAAATCAACAAAAAAACCAACCACAAGAGAATAGTTTATAAGTTGAATCATGACTTGACTAATAGACTTCCATCCACTGTGTCCTTTTCAAAGTCCGCTACCGGAATAGTCACCTTGCTAAATTTAGTTTGGAAAATTTCTTTTTGGCTTCGACCCTTTCACCTCTGACTTTCCTTTCCTAGTCTGTCCCTGCCACTCTATTTCTAAAAGTGGCTAGCCTTGCCTTCTGAATGATTGAAAGAAACTTTTACATCTTTTCTTCCACAATAAAAGTAACAGGCTGACTGCGATATTCAAGTTCAGACTAGAAAAGCAGACAGAAGTCTCACTTTAAATGTTTTTGAATTAGTTTTATTTTTCTTAACTTTAAGTACACATACGAAAATACATATTTAAATGCTCTCTAAATATTTTCTGCTTCTTCCAGGTCTCTTTTTACTAGATCATGGCCACTCTTCCCACCTCATCCCTCTGAAAATAAAAATGTATTGCCCTCCCCACCATCCATAGCTAGACAACTAACGTGACTTAGTTCACAACAAGAATCTTTGGCAGCACTTTGTAGAGCCAGTGTGTGCAGATGAGAGTTGACTCTGAGGGTTCCTGAGGTTTTTAGTCTTTATGTGTGTACTGGTCTCACATTTGGCTAAAACCTCAGGGTTCTCCCTCTGCCTTTTGTCTTACTCTTGATGGTACTGGAAGAACCTCCTCACCACTCTCCTGACTCACAGATGGGAGAGCCAGCTGCCTTTTCTCCTGTGTCCTCTGCAGAACTATTTACATGGCACATCTCAGCTCCTCCTTCTGGGATGATAGTCTTTCATCAGAAACCTGGAGCCCACTTATCCAGACCTCTCTCTAAGTGTGTATCCACAGTCAGTAACCCAGTGATAAGCTTGGGTTACCTATAGTTTATCTTTTGCCAACCTCCTATTCTTATGCCGTTCCTACTCCCTTTAAATTTTACAAGCTTATGACAGTTTGTATATGCTCAGCTGATGGACAGAAAATCTGGAAAGAATTCTGGACTTTAGCCCACCTGTTTGTCTGATTTGAATAATCTGTGAGAGCTAACATTGGCACCCATTGCCCCATGCCTTCAGTGGGACAGAGTATATCACCATCTGAATATCAGGCACTGAGTGGGATATGGTGGTGCTCACGTGACTTATTAGAGCTTTGGGGGTGGAGTGGAGGTTAACTACTATTTTTTTGTTTGAGCCATGATCTCTTTCCTCTTCCTTTTTTTTTTTTTTAAAAAAAAATAAAATAAATGTAGTAAAATTAAATAATTCAAGCCCTACCTTCAAAATAAAAAATGTTCAAGTATTATTTAACAAATTTTTCTTAATTGAAAAACACAAACAAGAATTGATCCATTTCATATAAATTGTCAAATTTGTAGGCATTATGGAGGATAGCATTCATTTATTAATCTTATAATGTGTTATAAGTAGTGATGACCCCTTATTCTTTCCTGATATTGGTAATTTGCATGCTTTCTCATTTTTTCTTGGCTAGACTGACTAGAAATTTGTCAATTTCATCCATGTTTTTAAAGAATTAGCTTTTGGTTTCATGGATTTTCTTCATTAAAAACCTTTTTTTGCAATTTCAATAATTTCTGCTCTATTTTTTTATGATTTATTTTCTTCTGTTTGCTTTAGGCTTAAGTTGTGCTATTTTTAGTTTTCTAAGATGGAAACTAAGTCATTGATTTTAGATTTTCCTTCTCTTAATATATGAATTGAATGCTTTAAATTCCCTTCTAATTTCTGCATCTCACAAAAATTTTTAATATGTCTTTATTGATTTTCAGAGAAAGGAAAGAAGGAGAGAAATGGAAACATCAATGATGAGAGAGACTCATTGATTGGCTGTCTCCTGCATGCCCCCCACTGGGATCCAACCCAAAACCCTGGGCATGTGCCCTGACTGGGAATGGAACTGTGACCTCCTGGTTGATAGGTCATAGCTCAACCATTGAGACACACCAGCTGGGCTGCATTTTACACATTTTACAGCGTGTTGTTGTAAGAGTGCTCTCATATGGGCAAAAGCAGGGAAGTAGTCTCCTGGGGAAGGGGAACTGTCCTCTGGGGTTTGGAGGACAAAAGGCCGCCCATACATGATCTGGAAGGGGCTTAGAAGTGGTGGTTGTCGTGGCATGGACCTCAGTCTCATTAGTGCCGGGGGAGTAGTTCAGTCCAAGGCATATGGAGCTCTAAGGATAGCTTGGTTAGATGTGTTTTTAAGAGATGATTGGCCTTTTCTACTTTACCCGAAGACAGAGAGTGGTAGGGGATGTGGAGGTTTCATTTGATGTTAAAGTTTGAGAGACCAGCTGCGTAATCTGAGACAAAAGCGAGGCCACTATCAGATTGAAGAGACACTGGAAAGCCAAAGTGGGGGATGATTTTGTGGGTGAGAGATAGACAAGAGTACAGGTTCCTGTCCAGCTGGTAGGGAGACTGATGTATGTGTTTTTCCCACAGAGGAAAAAAAATCCCTGATCATGGAGACAAGCTGAAAGGTGTAAGGAAGTGGACTAAAGAGTATGAGATTCCCTTTTCCAGTTCCACGCTCCAAGCTGAGAGGGTAGTCACCATGGCGCTACCAACAAGGGGTGACAGATGAGTGATTGAGATTGTATTACAGTGAAAGTGGGAGGGAATGTTAGATGAGTGATTGAGATGAGTAATGAGTGATTGAGATTGCATTGCAGTGAAAGTGGGAGGGAATGTTAGAATGGGCTGTTATCCAAGGGAAAAGACAAAGGGAAGGAAAAGAGCAGTGGAAGCCAGAGACCTGGATGGTTGGATAAGAAGTCAGACACTGTGCTGGCTTAACTTCTTATTTTTACTGAACCTTAATCCTTGCTGTTTTTCTGAATATTCTGGTTTAGCTTAAGAAGTATCCAGCAACCTTATCCTGCCAGGCTTGGAGACTGAAACCTCACTTTCTTGCTCAGAGTAAAATGGCCCTTTTACAATTCTTGTAAATAGTTAATTTAGAACTTCTTTCTTTCTTTCAACATTTCTCTTTTTCTTCTCATCATATATACAACCTTCACAAATTTCACACTTTCAAATTAGCCTTCAAACCTTCTTTTTATTCCTTCAAAAATGCATAACCATGCCTCACACCTTCCATTAAGTATTTCTACTCTAATATTCTTTCTTTATTCTTTAAAATATATTAGAATTCGTCACTCTTAGAAACCTTAATTTTTCAATGATAAAAAATAAACAGCCAACATTTCTTAGATTGACATTTTTCAGAGCATTAAAGGGGGTGAGAATGTTGGCCTTGGGATCTAAAGGCTCAGTGAGGGGGTCCCTTCGCCATGTCACATCATAGAGAAGCTTTGCAAGAAGACTACAGTTGTGAACCTGGAGGCAAGAGAACCCAGTGCGCCTGAGAAAGGAGAAAATTTCTTGTTCAGAGGAGGGGACAGTCATAGAGGAGATAAGGAGATAAGGCATTTACAGTCCAAGGAATGGCTTGGCCTTGTGGGGTGAGAGAGTGAAACGGAGGTAGGTGACTGTGGTTTTGGACAATTGGGCTTTATGAGGGGATACATGGTAGCCCTGGCCGGGCACCAAGGCAGAATGAGAAAAGAGTGAATGGGGGAATTTAGTAAGATGCAATGTAGAAGTGAGGTGGCTAATGGCTGTGAGAGTCTAATCCATCAACCCCCATAATAGAGACTGAGGAGTGGACAAGGGTCCCAGCGAATTCGGAGAGGGCAGAATAAGTGGCCCCAGTGTCAATTAAAAAGGAGATCGGCTTACCTTCCACCACAGTCGTTACCCGAGGCTCTGTCCTGGCAATGTAAGTCTGTGGGGCCCTGTTAGGGCCTGGGAAGCTTCTTTGGTGGCCAGTCCCAGGAGGTCTAGGAGCTCCAAACTGGATCCAGAGGGCGGCTGTGCTTCACTGGCTGAGGCCCAATCCGGAGGGGCCAGACTACAGTCTGATTTCCAGTGGCTTTCCCTTCCACACATTGGGCAGGGCCCAGGCGGGGGTCTTGAGTTTGAGCAGTACTTGGCTCAGTGTCTTTCCTTGCTGCATTTGAAGCATGGGCCTGGAGGAGGCTTAGCCCCTGACTTACCTGCAGTTGGAGGATCGGAACTTCGTTTGGGGTTCATGAGAGTGGTGGCTAGGAGCTGGAATGCCTCTTTCTGGGCCTCAGCCTTGGCCTGATCTTGCCTTTGATTTTGGATTTGCATCTCCTCATCTCTATTATTAAAAAACCGTAAAGTTTGAGTTAACAAGGTCTTTTTGAGGGACTTGTGGACCTGTATCTATTTTTTTTTCTGTTCTTCAGATTATTTATTCACTTGATTTTTAGATTCACTTGTTGATAGATGTGTATTTGTTGTTCATAATTTGTATCTTTACCTTTTTCTTCTTCTTCCTCTTCTTAAAGGATACCTTTCAGCATTTCATATAATACTGGTTTAGTGGTGATGAACTCCTTTAGCTTTTTCTTATCTGTGAAGCTCTTTATTTGACCTTCAATTCTGAATGATAGCTTTGCTGGATAAAGTAATCTTGGTGGTAGGTTCTTGGTATTCATCACTTTGAATATTTCTTGCCACTCCCTTCTGGCCTGCAAAGTTTCTGTTGGGAAATCAGCTGACAGTCGTATGGGTACTCCCTTGTAGGTAACTGACTTTCTTTCTCTTGCTGCTTTTAAGATTCTCTCTTTGTCTTTTGCTCTTGGCATTTTAATTATGATGTGTCTTGGTGTGGTCCTCTTTGGATTCCTTTTGTTTGGGGTTCTCTGTGCTTCCTGGACTTGTAAGTTTATTTCTTTCACCAGGTAGGGTAAGTTTTCTGTCATTATTTCTTCAAATAGGTTTTCAATATCTTGCTGTCTCTCTTCTTCTGGCACCCCTATAATTCGGATATTGGTATGCTTGAAGCTGTCCCAGAGGCTCCTTACACTATCTTTGTATTTTTGGATTCTTTTTTCATTTTGCTTTTCCGGTTGGGTGTTTTTTACTTCTTCGTATTTCAAATCTTTGACTTGATTCTTGCGATCCTCTGGTCTGCTGTTGGGAGTCTGTATAATATTCTTTATTTCAGTCAGTGTATGCTTAATTTCTAGTTGGTCCTTTATCATAACCTTGAGGGTCTCACTAGATTTCTTGAGGGTCTCATTAAGTTTATCAGTGGTTTCTAGAAAAGTCTTGAAAAACCTTAAAAGTGTGGTTTTGAACTCTATATCCAGTAGTTTGCTTTCCTCCATTTCTGTCATTTGTGTCCTATTTCTTTGTCTCCGCATTTTTTTATGCTTCGCTGTGTCGATAGAGTGGTGTGGGAAGAGCTCAGGAGATTTATCTCAGTGCAGTGGCAGATGCAATGGCGTGAGCACACTCCGCCTATACAAGCTTCCTCGGCACACCAGGAAGTGGCAGCGCCCACCTGAGTAAGCCCCCTAGAGCCCCTACATAGTACCGTGATCTTTCCTACCATTGGTTGCCCTAAGGATGGTGTAAACTTCTGACTGGTCTGGAATGTTATGTATGTTGCTGCACTTACACAATAAACTCAGATCTGCGTCATTGAACCTGGTCTCCGGAGTCGGGCATGCTTCGTTAGGACTCCGTCGGCCTCACCCCCGTTGGACCCCCTGCCTCATTCTGGCGCTCTGAGCAGGGACCCCGGCAAGAAAGCGTTGCATTGAATCGGGTGAGTGCCCCTCTGTAACTATGGGAAACCTTCCCCCCTCAGCCTGAGCCCCTCAGGCTCAGGCACTCCATGCGTTGTTACAGAGCAGGCGAGTAAAGGTAACAGAAAGGGAGCTACAAAAGCTCTGGGATAGCCTAATAGTATTTAACCCCTGGCTCTCTGCCACCAGTGGTGCAGGCGGGGGAACAGAAGACCCTTTACCTCCCTATTCCCCTCCAGAGCCCTCTGCCCCTGCAGATTCCTGGGCTGTTTTCGACAAGCCAAAAGTAGTTTCTCAAAGCTCAAGGAAGGCTGAAACTGAGACAGAAAAAACCTCAAGCGAGGTGAAAGCAGGGGAGTTTCACCGGGAGGCTTCCTGCCGGAGTCACTCCCTCGCTCCCCTTGCAGAGCGAACAAAACGTTTAACTGCCCAGCGGCCCCCAAGTAATCCTTTCGTGGGAGACACGGATGATAATCCATGGACGGGGATATATCAATCCTTGTGTAGCCAGAGGGATAGAGCAAAGAAGTCCTTAGGGCTAGAGACCCCTGGACTCTTTCCTGTGAATGTTAACCCCACAGCTTCAGCAAATGTCACAGGATCTGCAACAATATTCCCGATATCCAAATGGTTAATGCAGAGAAAGAAAGAAAGAAAAAAAAAGAGGCCATTGCCATGGAGAGCAGGGAGAGAGAGTTCTTTGTTGGTTTTTGCTTATCTAAGGTATGCGAGTCTCAAGGAGGCACTCCCCCCTCCCCCAGCAAGTAAAACAAACTTATCTCTGTCCAGTTTTCTTCTCTTTAACCCTTCCAATACTAAAATAGACTAATATAATATACTTAAGATTACACAGGAAAGAAAGCACCTACTCTTATTAATCTAAAGAAATCCTGAATATTTAACTTGCCAGCTAAGAGTTTAAAGTTCTAGTTAAATTGAATTGGGAAAAATTATAATTGTGGTAACTAAATGCCTAAAGTATAAAAAGAAAATCTTGTCAGTTTTAATTTAATTGATATCTCTTAATAATTATAAAAAATACTATAACCAAGGAATGACTGAGATATTTCATGGGCCCTGAAATGTTTTCAAAAGTTTATTCTCTCTTCTTAAAGGATTTTTTAATAAAGCCAATTTAATGTGCTTGAATCACATGGAAAGCTTTATCAAATAAAAATTAATAAATATATATCTTGAGTTTTTGCCTCTAAGAAAGGGAAAAACAAGTTATTTTATATAATATTTCTTCAAATACAGCAGTATAATTTTAAGATATAATTTAAAATAACAAAAGCTCATTAATAATTTTTAATATTTTACAACAGCATATTATACATTTATTCCAAACAAGCATACAAACTAATTCTTTGGCAGCAATTTAATAAAAACATGAAAGGATTTAATCCCTTCCACTGTGTGGAAGGCCCCTGGGAAGGAACTTAAGCATTCTATATTGACCTCTCTTGCCCTTTTTGCCAAGGGGGTCCCTCTTCCAATTGCCCAAAGCTGTTGCCTGAGCTCTCTGTTCATGCTGAGGTTGAAGCCTCATAGTGGCTAACTAGTACCATAAATCTCCCAGATAACAGAGACTTGGCTAACAGCAGCTTCCCTATATCTAAATCCAGCCTAACACCAGGAATGCTCAGGGCCTTCTCAAAGGATGCAAAATAATCCTTTCCATTAATATTTACAGTGTAAACTAAAATTGTTGTTAGAGTATTAAATTTGACAGTAAAATAGTAGTCAAGTTTTCAGATTAATTAAAATTGGCTCAAGAAGTATTAACAAAAATTTTCATTTCATGGAAAAATTGCTTAACATACTATAAACCTAAAGCAGCCATATTTTTATACAAAAAATTAAAATTTAAAGTTATCTAGATTGCATTATAAATTTTCCAAAAAAATCTTCCTAATAATTAAATCAAAAAAGGGAGGATAGTGGAAAAATACCATGTAAGGAAAAATATCCTGTAACTAATTTACATCTAGAAAAATTTTTCATTTATAATGCTAACAGCAAGACACCCACGAAAAACCTACGTGGTGTCAAAATAAGCCAAAGGAAATTCATTTAAGCAAAAATAAATAGAACCCCAAGTAAAGTTTCCTTTATTAACCTTTGGTCGAGAATACATTTGTATATTTTCAGAAAACAACTCCAAGACCATGTGGATTCCTGCAACAGAGAGGAATTATCAGGAAGGCTCCAGCCATGAAGACAAGAGGAAAAACAATCCAGAGATAGAGGCAGCTAGCTTGCACAAGCTATTTCATCATTTAACCCTCTCTAGCTGCAAGCATCTCATATGGGCATGCAAAACCTGTGGCCCCCTATTGCCTTTAGGCCCCCTATAGCCACAAGGGGTCAACCTCCGGGTGCTCCAACTCAATGCCTTATGGCAAGCAGATGTGACCCATATTCCGAGCTTTGATAGATTCAAACATGTACATGTAATCATTGACACTTGCTCTGGGGCCACGTATGCACAGGCTCACACAGGTAAAAAGACTCGCCACGCAATAGCAACCCTCAACGGGGCATTTTTAACATTAGGCTTCCCCTGGAAAATTAAAACAGATAATAGCCCCTACTACACTAGCGAGGCTTTTCAGCAATTCCTCACAAAACATAACATCAAGCACATTACTGGCATACCATACAACCCACAGGGACAAGCCATAGTAGAACGACAAAACAAAGAACTAAAAACCCAGATTCAAAAAGAAAAAGAAGGGGGAAATACAGGCACGCCCAACAACTATTACAACAGACTTTATTAATTCTCAATTATTTTCATTTTGCCCCCGAAGGTCTTCCTCCCATTTTCAAACATTGGGGAGGTCTCAGAGACATACCAACACCTCTCCCCTTGGTCCGGTGGAGAGATCCACTAACTGGGGCTTGGAAGGGCCCCGACCCACTCTTAACCTAAGGGAGAGGGTTTGCTTGTGTTTTTCCAGAAGGTGAGAAAAATCCCGCATGAAAATTCCTGCCCGTAACATCAAACCCTGCACCACCAGCGGTGAGCCATAGACCAACATCACCATCACCCCCGGTAGAGGAAATGGAGGACCTGACCATAGAGGACAACCAGCCCCAACAGCGGAGGCAACCAAGACATCGACGAGCCCACAACATTACCTGGGGAGACATCAAGAACCTGCAGGACCAAGCTGCACACATGGCACCAGAAGGCAATCCGTCAGAAGGGACATTATTCCTATTAATGTATGCCATCATAACAGTGAACTCTCAGATGCGAGCACAACATGTATGGATGGCCATACCTCATCCAGGGGTGCTCATGCCTGTCAGCGCCGACAGTCTACAATTCCCCGCTGTCCAAGTGTCTGACTGCTCTGTGGGCTTACCCTGTGGCGGAGCGGAACAGGTCTCATTGCCATAGAACGGGATGGTATGGGCTGAGAGCAGTACCCCTAACCTCCTAAGTGGACTCTAGATAATGGGACTGCCCCAGGACAAGGGTGGATATACCTAGCACCTCATGCAATAATACCCAAGTGAAACCCGTTGAGTTTAGTTTCTTAAGTGATGCCCTCAGCCATCTAACTTCCTGGTTAAACCCAGCCAACCTCCTCATTTGGGGAGTCATGATAGTAGGATTCTTCGTAGGAATAGTATTATTTCGCTGTTTATACAACATGTTCAATAAGCTAAGTGCCCAGCAAGCCATGATCATACACGTCCAGCAGGCGCTAATAAGAAAAGAAGGGGGAGATGTGGGAAGAGCTCAGGAGATTTATCTCAGTGCAGTGGCAGATGCAATGGCGTGAGCACACTCCACCTATACAAGCTTCCTTGGCACACCAGGAAGTGGCAGCGCCCACCTGAGTAAGCCCCCTAGAGCCCCTACATAGTACCGTGATCTTTCCTACCATTGGTTGCCCTAAGGATGGTGTAAACTTCTGACTGGTCTGGAATGTTATATATGTTGCTGCACTTACACAATAAACTCAGATCTGCGTCACTGAACCTGGTCTCCGGAGTTGGGCATGCTTCGTTAGGACTCCGTCGGCCTCACCCCCGCAAGACCCCCTGCCTCAGAGTGGCTTTTTGTGCTAGGTGTCCTATAGGGCCCAGTGGCTCAGCCTCCCCAATTACCTGAGGTAGACATTCGGTGCACCCCTTGTGGGCTTTGTGCACAGTCTTGTTGTAGTTAAGCCTTGATTGTTGTAGGTATCACTGGGAGGAATTGACCTCCAGGCCAATTGGCTGTGAGAATCAGCTGTGTCTGCAGTGGGAGAACTTCTGTGCTGGAGACACCCTTCCGGGGCAAGACTTGCTTCAATGGGGCTTTGGTGCTCACTGAGTCTGCCCCCTGAGTGTGTCCTTTATGGATCTGAGGAGCTGCAATCTGGATGGTCCCACTCTGACCACCGGTCACACTGGCTCCTGGATCTCTAATGAGGTCCTAATCTAGTCTCTGCCAGAGGTTATCCAGCAGGAGCCAGCTATGACGCAATGCAAGTTGCCCTGGGGCCTTGGGCCAGCTGCAGTTTGTTAGGTGATTATCAGATTGCAAAGAGCCAGGCCTTTCATATGCAAAAGCCTCCATGCAGGGCTTGGGCAGGGCAGGGTCCCAGGGGATCAACAGGGCAGAGCAAGCAGCTATGGCTGCTCTCAGTCCTGCCCTCAGAGGCCCTGCTTCTCAGTGTCCCGGTAATCACTGCAGTCACCTCCAAGAGAAAGCTGCGCTCGAGTTCCGACCGATGCCAGACAGTCCAGTTTCTCCCGTATGAGTCTGGGTCCTCAGAGACTTGCCCGGAGCTGGAGCTCAGAGCTTGAGACTCCCTCTCGATTGAAAATGACAACCGTGTCCTCAGCTGCCAGCCCACTCCGCATGCGCCTCTGTACCTCTATACTTCCGCACCGCACCTCCTCTGAGTCTCGGTATGCTTTTCTCTTTCCTTCTAGGTGTAGAATTTCCACTCAGCCAGCCTTCTGTGGTTCTGGATGATGTCCGTTCTGTCTTTTAGTTGTATTTTTGGAGTGGTTGTGCGAGGCAGCAATCTCCGGTGTTTACTTATGCTGCCATCTTGGTTTCTCTGCATCTATTTTTTGAAGTTTGTGGCATATGTCGGGGGCTGATTGGGATATAAAATGGGTGTTTAGAAGAAGGGTTCCCTCTGGGGTGATGGGGTCTAAGGTGGTAAATTTCTATAGAGGAGGACAGGGGGACATAGATGTCATGCCAAGTCAAGACATAGGACTGGGTCAGGCTCCTTAGTAAAGGTGGTTAAGTCTGTATAAAAAAACACCTGAGATGCCTCTCAATCTGTGTGAGGCTGGACATAGAGAATGGGACATGGACTCTGATTATGCCCTCAGTTCCTGCTGCCTCCCTTAGGGGTAGAATGGATGCGGGAATAGAAGAGGCTGTTGAAGAAGGCAGTCTTAGGGTGGCCTGAGAATGAGTGTTAGATGGGAAAGGCTGTTTTGGAGCTCATGTTCTCAGGATTCGGGCTCTCAGGGACTGGGTAGAAGGTGATTTCTGGTTAAGAGGGTCTGGGTTTTGGGAATCTACTTCAGGTGAGGGAGAAGATGTATAAGCGGGTGGAGGTTGTGGGAGATGTTGAGAGGGTGGAGAGGAATGATCAACTGGGTCGAAAGTGTCAGAAGACAGAGAAAGGGGCTGAGGACCAGTTTGAGGGGGCGATGGGGACTTTGCGAGGAGGATCTGAAGGGTGCAATGTGAGGAGCAAAGCATGGGGTGGGAGCGGAGGAAAAAGAAAGCCTGTACGTAAGGGATCTCTGAGGCCTTCCCTGTACGGTGGCAGAAATTATCTAGGTTCCTGAGAATGTTGCAATTGAAAGTGCCATTCTCGGGCCACTGAGAGCCATTATGGAGTTTATATTGTGGCCAGGCAGTGTTACAGAAAAAAAAAAATGAGCTTCTTTGGTTTGATGTAGCGAGAAAGACCAAGGGTTGAGAGATTGGTGAGGAAATACTCTAAGGGTGTGTTTAGAGGGGGTTTGGATTGAGAGGTCCCCATGAATGGAGAGAAGGGCTATGGAGGTTGGGGAAGGAACAAGGAGAATCCTCCTGTTCACTCACCCAAAGCATAGACAGAGAGAGAGAGAGAGAGAGAGAGAGAGAGAGAGAGAGAGAGAGAGAGCGCTGGAGGGAAGGTTCCAGAGGTGACGACTTCGTCACCTCTAGAACAATGTCCCCACATAGAAGAGTATTCCCAGCCAGGCGCCTGGGCTTTCAAGTATGAGAAACCGAGTAGACGGGAAACCCTGAGGCTTTAATGCCCTTCCAGGTCACAGGGAGTGAGGACAAAAGGTGTGTGTGTGGGGGGGGGGGGGGTAAGTTGGGTCTGAAGGCCTACTGGAGGGCAGGAGGTGAAGAGATCCCCATGGGTCCTGGTCTGGCAGGATTCAAGAGAGGGTCTGGCGCAGGCCAATCAACTCAGAACCGTACCACCAAGCAGTCAAACAGTAAACCCAGAAGAGCTTCCGCTGCCCACTGTTTCCCTGGCAAGGTCTGAGGATTGTCCGAGCTTCCATGCACCCCTCCCAGGTTTTGGCACCAAAAATGAAAGATCAGTCGGAGGCCAAAAACCAGGTGACACAGGCTTTATTAGAGGAAAGACCTGCAGGGCTCGTCTCACAAAGGGAGAGCAGCTGCCCATGCAGCAGTTAGAACTCTTTTTTAAGGAGAATGAGGAAGGAACGAGGGCTTGGGTTACTTGGTGAGAGCTGGTTGGTTAGTCAATGTATATGTCCATACAAGGTGTTCCTTCTGAGTTGGGGCAATATCACATTTTCAGTAAGTTACCACCATTCCAGGGACAGGTGGGTTTAGTAATCACATTCCAGGGAAAGGTCAGTAAGTCATTGCCATTTCAGAGATGGGTAGGTTTAGTAATCATATTCCAGGGAAAGGTGAGTCCCCAGGAGTTTCTCACTTTCACACTACTTCATTGGTCCACACAATCCCTAGCAATCCATCAAAATTACCACTTAAGCATTATACCAGTTTATGGTTCTAGCAGCTTCTGCTTCAGTTAAACAGATCTTAGCTTTGTTTTTCTGAATATGCCTTTCTCTCTAGATTTCAGAGAGGTGGTTTTTCCTGTCACCTCAGTCAGTTCTCTGATGAATCCATGAATGTTGTTGATTTTCAGTTTATCCAGACTTCTCTTTTTGTAAGAGTAAGAATAATAACTTCCAAGATCTTTGCATGTCAAAGCTGAAACTGAAAGTCATTTCCTTCTGTTTTGCTTTAAAAGTATTACCACCCTTTATTGAACTTTTAAAATTTTGGCTTTTATATTTTTCATTTTCAAGTGCCTTTTCTGATTTTCTAAGGTTTTTAAAACAGCATCCTGTTCTTGTTTTATGAGTGCCACATCTGCTTTTATCTTTTTAAGGACATTATTTTTTTCATTGGAATTCTAAAGACTGTATGTGGGGAGCAGCTATAGGGTTAAGCCTCGGACTGACCTGTTGGCAAAGTCACAAACAAGTCCCAGCTTACAGGGCACAGTCCTCTTAAGCATAATTAGGCTTGACCTTATGACGCTCCCTAGATCTTATCTGGGAAGCTATTGGGCTGAGGGAAGTGCAGCAAGAACAAGAACAAAAACAAGTGAAACTCACAAGAACAGTGTAACTATGGAAACCACTACCTTGCTTACCTCTGACTATAAAATAAAGGCTCAGTTTGCCTCGGGATCTTTCTCTGTGGCCTCAGCCAGGCACAGGAAGATCCACCGAGACTAAAGAGAGCTAGAGAGCTATGAACGCTGTCTCCGTGTAAATCATTCTTTGCCGACTCCGTCCACACCTTTGGGAACCCCAGCAACTGTACAGATAAGATTTCCTTGGGTTTCAAAAATTTTACTTTCACAATTTAGAATTTAATTTTTTTCTCGCACTCTCTTTGAGAATAGGCTTGCTTCATTAGAAACATTATTATATTGCAAACCACTATTTTTATTAATTAATTAATTTATTTATTTATTTTATTTTTTATTATTAGTTAAGGTATTACAAATGTGTCCTCATCCCCCCCATTAACCCCCAACCTCCCCCCCCACCCCACCCTGCACACTCATGCTCCCATCCCCCTGTTGTCCGTGTCCATTGGTTTGGCTTATATACATGTATACAAGTCCTTCGGTTGATCTTAATTTTATTTTTTAATTACAGTTTATATTCAACATTATTTTGTATTAGTTTCAGGTGTACAATTTTATATTTTAAAATACCTAGTTATGTCTTAGCAGATGTAACATCTAGTAGAGACCGAAAACCTCAGTTAAGTTTAAAATTTTTTCTGGTCTGCACTAACTAATCAAAATAACTAATTTCTGCAACTTGTTTACAGCTGTCTTGAAATCTTTGTAGGATATAATACTTAAAACATCTGGCCAAGGAGAATTATTAAACTGCCCTTGAAGTGGAGAAAATTAACATTGCTGCCAGAGAAACAATTCTTTCAAGTTCGTACAGCTGAGAATTGAAATCCTTCAATTGTTTTATTATTTTTACAAATCTATACTAATAAAAGGGTAATATGCAAATTAGACTGGGCATCTTTCGGACATCCATCCAGATGTCCTTCCACAAAAAGCCACGGTGGCAGGGGCTGAGGCAGCAGCAGTTAGGGGCAACCAGGCCAGCAGGGAAGGGCAGTTAGGGGCAATCAGGCCAGCAGGCAGGTGAGCAGTTAGGAGCCAGCGGTCCTGGATTGCGAGAGCGATGTCCGACTGCTGGTTTAGACCCAATCCCTGGCAGTCAAACATCCCTCAAGGGGTCCTGAATTGGAGAGGGTGCAGGCTGGGCTGAAGGACCTCCCCCTCCCCTGCACATGAATTTCATGCAGCAGGCCTCTAGTAACATTACAAAATGCCAATGAACCTGGCTAGAGATAAATAATGCTGCTATTTCTTCAAAAAACTTCTTTTGTACTATGAATTTTGGGGGGAAATCTTAAAACATCTTTTAAATAATTCATTATTATGTAGACACTAGAGGCCCGGTGCATGAAATTCATGCATGGGGGGAGGGAGGGGGGCGGGGAGGGTATGACCCTCAGCCCAGCCTGCACTCTCTCCAATCTGGGACCTCTCGAGGGATGTCTGACTGCCAAGTATGGGATCTGGCCTAAATGGGAAGTCAGACATCCCTCTCACAATTCAGGACTGCTGGCTCCCAACCGCCCACCTGCCTGCCTGCCTGATTGCCCCTAACCACTTCTGCCTGCCAGCCTGATCAGCCCCTAACCACTCCCCTGCCAGCCTGATCGATACCTAACTGCTCCCCTGCTGGCCTGGTCCCCCCAGCTGACCTCCCCTACTGGCCTGGTCCCCCCCAACTGCCCTCCCATGCTGGCCTGGTCCCCCCAGCTGACCTCCCCTACTGGCCTGGTCCCCCCCAACTGCCCTCCCATGCTGGCTTGGTCCCCCCCAACTCCCCTCCCCTGCTGTCCTGGTTGCCTCCAACTGCCCTCCCCTGCTGGCCTGGTCCCCCAAACTCCCCTCCCCTGCTGTTCTGGTTGCCCCAAACTGCCCTCCCCTGCTGGCCTGGTCCCCCCAACTGCTCTCCCCTGCTGGCCATCTTTTGGTGGCCATCTTTGTTTTTTTAAAAATATATTTTATTGATTTTGTACAGAGAGGAGGGGAGAGGGATAGTTAGAAACATCGATGAGAGAGAAACACAAATCATCTGTCTCCTGCACACCTCCACATTAGGCTTGACCTTATGACCAATTCACATTCCACTGGGGATGTGCCCGCAACCAAGGTACATACCCTTGACCGGAATCAAACCCGGGACCCTTCAGTCCGCAGGCCAATGCTCTATCCACTGAGCCAAACAAGTCAGGGCATGGTGGCCATCTTTGACCACATAGGGGCAGCCATCTTGTGTTGGAGTGATGGTCAATTTGCATATTACTCTTTTATTAGATAGGATAATGAAGAAGTCCAAGCTAGACATCTGATTGTCTTATAGTCTAAAACATAGAATTGTTTACCTATACATTCAAAAGTTTCTGTCAATATTAATACTGTTAATTCAAAACTAGAAAAACATTTATTGCTGCTATTGCCACCTGCCATTTGTTGAGTTCTATTAAATGCCAGATACTAGTCTAATCTTGAAAGATAATTAGTATTATACTCAAATCACAGAAAAGGAAACTGAGGAATAAAGAGGCTAATGACTTGGTTAAAGTCATAGAACTAGATCAGCTGAGAGCCAGAATTCTGATCCATGTCTTTCTGAGCTTTTGTCAACTCACTGTATCTCCTCTGTTTTCAGATTTGTGGCCACTTTTAGGGGTCTATTAACATTGTGAATGGTTTTGTGTAATGATCACTTTTTTCATTCAGCCAAAAAATTACTGCTTTAATATTTCTTCAACTAAAGTTTATATAAGTATTTTTGATAGCTGTATAAAGTCTTACTCTATTTAAATTGTCTTTTCCTGTATAAGATTTCATAGGATAAGATTTTCATGGAGGTAAAGAAGATAGTCACCAATGCAAGGACCAGGAACACATTTATTATGAGATCCTCCATAAGTCTTTACTTACCAAGGACTCTGTGAGACTGGACTTTGAGACCGTCCTTGAAGTGGAGGAAGAGCCAGGTAACGCCTCAGTTTGGGAACCACGGTAACAGGTTAATCACTGTGACCACTAGAAGCATGAGTCAGAACTACTAAAGATGACTGAAGCTTATCCAAACAATGACCTGAAATAAAGCAAACAAGTCATCTCATAGGAAATAATCACTAGCTTTCCTGATAGTGTAGTCACTAGCCCCACCATAGATTAGAAGAAGGCAGTGGATAAAGAAGCCTTCCTGGAGATATGAAAGCACAAGTGGTCATTGGTCCACTGTGAAGAAAGTAGAAAATAATCAGGTAATCTATTATCATAAGAATCTGCATATATCATAGAAAAACTGAAGTGTATCTAAAATATATTTAAAAACTTAGGGAAGGCCAAACTTCCTCTGAAAAAAGATAAAGAAATGGCAATTCCATGCGAATATAGTAAATACATAGAAATATAGTAAATACTATATTTACTCATGCATAAAATCTAAATAAGTTGACATATTTTATTAGAGCCAGTAAATATTTAAATAGTTTGTGGTATTAACTATTATTTATTTATTTATTAACCCTCACTCAAGGACATGCTTATTGACTTTAGAGAGAAGGAAAGGGAGAGAGAAACACCTATGTGAGAGAAACATCAATTAGTTGACTTCCGGCACATCCTGGACTAGGGATTGAACCAACATCCTAGGTATATACTCTGACTGGGAATCAAACCAGCAACATTTTGGTGTACAGGAGGACACTCCAACCAACTAAGCCACACTGGCTAGTGCTATAATTGTATTGTTTTTATCTCAAACATTGCTCCTTAAATTTGAACTAATTTATTGATATCTCATCATTTCAGCTCCAGGGAAATGTAATGCTATGCCCATCTGAATGAGGACAAGCTAGTTCTCTACAGGGAGATGCAAATTAGCTTAGAAGTCACAAATTATTCATTAACTGTGACATGGTGGGGAGGTGTCTTGTAGAAAGAAGGATTAGGACATTGTGAAGACTATATGTCTAACTTTTTAAAACCAACAGAGTCCTTTTGGAGATGATACCTCAATTTAAAATAAACTTTTTATCTACCCTTGGCATCTGAATAATCATTTTTCTCTTGTTTTGAATAACATCTTTATTGAGGTATAATTCATATATCCTCAAATTTACGCCCCCCCCCCTCCTTTTTTCAATCCTCACTTAAGGAGTGAGGTTATTTTTTTCCATTGACTTTTTTCAGAGAGAGTGGAAGGGGGGAGGAGGGAGAGGGGCAGAAAGAGAGAGAGAGAGAGAGAGAGAGAGAGAGAGAGAGAGAGACATTGATTGGTTGCCTCCTACACATGCCCCAACTGAGGATGGGGATTGAACCTGCAACCCAGGTACATGTCCTTGACTGAGAATGAAATCTATGACCCTCCAATGTGCAGGCCAATGCTCCAACCACTGAACCATGCTAGCCAGGGTTCAAATTTACCCTTTTAAAGTATACAATTCATTGTTGCTTACTATATATTCTGTAGTATATTCACAGAGTTATGCAACTTTCACTATCCAATTCTAGGATATTTAAATCACACCATAAATAAACCTCATACTCACTAATAATCATTCCCTATTCTCCATTCCCCTTTGACCTCTTTGGATTTGCATATTCTAGACATTTCCTATAAATGTAATCATGTAATAATGAGAAGGCTAAAAAGGCTAATTCCAGTGTAACCCTGATGTTTGGAGGGCTAGTGATCTGAATCTGCGTCAGCAAGCCCAGTGTACATTCTTGATAACCTATAATTAAGTCACTGTCTTTTTACCAGAAGCTGGTCTTGCAGAACCTGTTACCTAAATGCTCACATTTCACAGAGGCCATAAACTATAAACAGTGCACAGCCCCGGAGGGGGGTGTTATTAATGCTGGTGCCAGCCAGGCCATTAGGTATGGCTTGGAGACCCCCAACACCTGGGGCCTTTTTGCAAAGCTTGAGAAAAGGACCGGGAGCATAATCCATACTTGAGGAACAAAGACACCAGAAAGATATAAAAGAGAAGATCCCTGAACGTTACTTTGCTCAAACTTGGGAAGTTATTATGCTGAGTTCGCCAGCATAATAAACAGTGTAACTCCTTTTCTTTAAAGTGTTGCTTGGTTTTCCTCTGGTCTTCTGTAACAATACATTGAGTGGCCAAATAATTATGACCACCTGACGTTTGTAGGCAAATTAGCTATAATTTCTCGCTGAAGTTGGACCATTATAAATAGGGAAGCAGGTTGTTTACCACGACAGAAGTGATTTTTTTCTGAAGATATGGGTAAACATATATATTATTATGAGTGGCAAAATTATTATGACCACCCCATCAGTACTTTGTTGGGCCACCTTTTGCCTTAAATACTGCGGCGATTCTTCTTGGCATTGACTCCACGAGATGTTGAAAGGTGATGCGAGGAATCTGACACCATGCCTGATGAATAGCACTGTCCAGTTCTGTGAGATTTGACGGTTGGGGAAGCAGCTGCCTGATGGCTCTTTTAACTTCGTCCCACAAATGCTCAATTGGATTGAGAGCTGGTGATTGTGGGGCCCACCTAAGCAAGGTTAAGTCTCCCTCATGTTCTTGAAACCACTCCTGCACAAGAAGAGCACCGTGGCATGGCGCATTGTCTTGTTGGAAGAAGCCAGCTCCACTGGGATACACCATCAACATGATAGGATGAACCTGATCAGCAATGATACTTAGGTATGTTGTGCTATTCAGACGTTGTTCCACACGAATTAAAGGGCCCAAATCATGCCAGGAAAACATGCCCCAAACCATAACACTGCCCCCAACAGCTTGAAGAGTTGTACTCATGCATGTGGGGTGCATGCTTTCATGCTGTTTCCGCCAAATTCTCACTCTGCCATCTGCATGATGCAACTGGAAATGTGATTCATCGGACCACATGACTTTTTTCCAATGCTTGATTGTCCAATCCTTGTGTTCCTGTGTGAACTGGAGACATTTTATCTTGGTAGTTGCAGACAGCAAAGGTGTTTGAACAGGCCTTTGGCTTCCATATCCCATATGATGCAGTGTACGGCTAATTTGCCTACAAATGTCAGGGGGTCATAATAATCTGGCCACTCAGTATAAATATATATATATCCCACGTTCAAAGGCTGTTAAATTGCGTTGTTTACCCATATATTCAGAAAAAAATAACTTCTACTGTCATAGTAAACAACCTGTTTCCCTATTCATAATGGTCTGGCCCTCTAGCAACTTCAGCGCGAAATTATAGCTAATTTGCCTACAAACATCAGGTGGTCATAATAATCTGGCCACTGAGTGTATATGGCTTTTGAATCTGGCTTCTTTCATTTTGTATAATGTTTTCAAGGAAGCATTTCTCTCTGGCATTCATCTTCTGAGCAGAATTTTACAATATTGTCCTGCCTTGCTCTGCACGGGGTAGGCTCTCTATTCAAGTGTAAATTTCTTTGACCTGTGCTTGAGTGGTTCCACTCAATTCTGATTACATCTTGGACCCAACTCAACCTACCTAACTTTACAGAGAAAAATCCCAGTCAGATCCCACGCCCTCCAAGTGGAAATTTATTGATCTGCTACTTCCTGTGGTTTTCCAAGAAATACAGGGTGTCCCCCCCCCCCAATATGTATATACAATGTAACAGCTGATAGCTCAATTTTGAAAATGAAATGTATTTTTAATAAATACTGCCTTTATAATTATTCAAAGTGTGTGATACATTTTGAGGGACACTCTATAGTAAATATATAAAAATGTAGTTGGAATTGTAACTGACAAAGAAGCTCTTTGTAGCAGATGTTGTTAGCTTACAGTTATTTTCCAAACAGATTCTTATAGTTTGAATAATGAATATGACACATGTATCAGAGATACAATACATAACCCTGCTTTGCCAAATGATTAAAACACTTCATATGGTTTATTAAACATATCAGATAACTGATTAACTATAAAGTAAGTAAAATAAATATAAAAATCAGTTGGTAATCATCTATCCAATTGCTTTGTAGTTAACCATTCTCATCTTTAGAAATAAGGATGACTTTTATTTCCCACTATTTATATTATCCTTTTCTTCATGTACATTGAGTGTGTTTTAAGGATCATGTGTTCTTTTTTTAAGCCAACAAAATAATTTTTATTTTGTTTCTATTTTAAAATCATGTGAATTAAAGCAAATTTTAAAATGAAAATATCCATCAACAATCCTGACACCCCTCGTAAAATTGTTGCTGTTTTCCTACTCCTTTTTCGCTTTTTACCTCAGGCAATATATTTTTTGATTACTTCCCTGAAATATCTTTATAATACAGCTGTTGTTGTTTGTTTTTATAGAAAAATTTTGGGATCCACCCATCAAGTTTCTTTCATATATCAACAATAAAATATTTATTTGATGTTTGTAGGTTTCTTTTAGATTTGTACCTACTGTGGACGAAAGGGGCCACACGCTGACCTGACAAGCTCAGGGAAGGCCTGCGTGGCAGCCTAGCAGACTCAGAGACCTAAAATAACCACAAAGGATGGTCTGAAATTAAACCTTAACTAAAAACAGTTATGGTGGGCAGTTACGTCCTAAGCTGATTATCTTCACTGATAAGGTCAACCTTTACTATAACTGAGCCTATCTGTCTTTTTGCATCTATGATAACATATCCTTGAAATGTTTGGGTAACTTGTGATTTCCCTGTATCTGGAGCCCCTAGGGCACAACCAGGTGTGCTGAGCCCAGGACAGATGCCGCAGATTCTTTCATTTGTCATGTTAATTGTTCCTGCACCCACCTAAGTATATGTCCATCATTTTATTTTTTATCCTATCACAGAGGTTTCCCCCACTTCGCTTAATCCCACCTTCTTAAATGTGTCACCAATGAATTTCATGTATAAATACGGATGTACCCCCGCCATTCTCCGGAGCACTATCTCAATTCGTTGAGCTTCTGCTTCCCGGCATATGTCGACAGTTTGGCTCAAATAAACTCACAAAAATTCTTTACAGGTTTCAATGGTTTTTTTACGTTAACACTACAAACACAAGAATCTGATAAATTATATTTCACATGATTACTATAACAAAAGTTCCTTTTCACATGGCCGAAAAGTTCCTTTCCTATTTCACATTATTGTAACAGAAGTTCCTTTCCATAAAGCTCCTCACAACTGTCAGCTAGCTTCTTCAGAGAACGAAAGCAAGAGAGAACACTAGCAAGAGAATGTGCTCCTTTTTTACTTTTTAACATATACATAGCTATAACACAGCTTGCATATACTTTTATGTCCTCTTTTTATTTAACCCAGTTAATTTTACTTATCCCATGTACAATATGATTACTTTTAAAGCCTCATAATAGATTGTTCTATCTATACTAATAAAAGCCCAGGTGGCCCTCGGGCCCTCGTGTGACACCCTCACGTCATCACAAGATGGCCGCCACAAGATGGCCGGCAGGGGAGGGCAGTTGGGGGCAACCAGGCTGGCAGGGAAGGGCAGTTGGGGGCAACCAGGCTGGCAGAGGAGCAGTTAGGCATTGATCAGGCTGGCAGAGGAGTGGTTAGGGGTGATCAGGCTGGCAGGCAGAAGCAGTTAGGGGCAATCAGGCAGTCAGGCAGGCGAGTGGTTGGGAGCCAACAGTCCCAGATTGTGAGAGGGTTCCCAGATTGGAGAAGGTTTGGGCTGGGCTGAGGGACACTCCCCCACAAGTGCACGAATTTTGTGCACCGGACCTCTAATATAAAGCCTTTGAGATCCATATCTGTAGCATTCCTCTTTTGGCAAAAAAATCTTGGGCCTTGTGAGGCACACTCCAAGGATGCTTCTAAAAGAAGGATCCTACCAGGTGCCTTAGCACCGACTAAAACCAAAGAAAGGATTCTCGCACACATGGTAAGCTAACCTAAACCTGGCTGAGAAAAAAACTAATTATCCAGTTCTTGGATATATATATGGAAATTTGTAGACATTTTATGAAACATGACTTACATTGACGTGAGACTCACTGATAAATCAGTCTGACAATCAAACCTTTCGTACCGGGAAATAGAATATGGTCATGAGTAAGGACAGCCTGAGTGAAAAATACCTCTGCATGAGTGTATAAAATGAGCAAACAATAGTAACAGACAAGAATAGAGTGGTTCCCATGGTGGGGATGAAGCTGCACAAAGGAGATCTGCAGGAAAGGAAGGACCACAGGCTGTTGTAGAACCTGTGCCCTAAGCCAGATTTCAGACCCTTGACTGCATCTTCTCACCCCTCATATCTTGTCATCCTCACTTCTAGGAAAAGTCCTGCTTGGATCTATCCCCTTGCCTCTCTCTTCCCTTTAGAACATGCTCTTAACTGGATATGAACAAACACAGGATGTTCTCTTGACAAGTGGTCATTTATATATAGAAGTTTTATGTGAGATTATATTTGAGAACAGGTTTCTGTCAGTGAAAAATAATTTTAAAGCTACTAAACTAAATTAAGCCTGTCAAATGCATGGAGAGTAGAATTTCTTCCAGGCAGAGAGTAATCTGAGCTGTCAGATCCAACTAAATAAGAGATGGGGCTTGTGACTCCTAGTTCCTGTTACCTCTGAATTAGTAACTGAGGTAGTTACCAGCAGAAGCTGAAGTCAAAGGATCCAGAGTGTAGCCATAAAATGCGGAAAGTTCGGGCCTCAAGGTGGAATAGAAACATGAGGGGTCATGGCCAGCCAAATAGCCACATGAGCCAGTCTTGTTTCATCCCTTTTCTACCCATTCACCTACCACCACACTATTGGATTGTTTGAAGCAAATCGCAGACAAAATCTCAATATATCTGTCTGTATTTTATTATGTTTCTCTAAAAGATAAGGACTGTTTTCGCCCCCTAGCTTTATTGAGATATAATTGACATATAATGCTGTGTAAGTTTAAGATACACAACATGAATATTTGATACATGTATATATTGTGTAATGATTACCATAATAAAATTAACATACCCATCACCTCACATAATTGCAACCGTGTGTGTGTGTGTGTGTGTGTGTGTGTGTGTGTGTGGTGAGAACATTTAAGATGCACTCCCTTGGCAACTTTCAAATATATAATTAAGTATTGTTAACTATAGTCACCATGCTATTCATTTGATCCCCAGAGAGTATTCATCTTATAACTGGAAGTTTGTATCTATTGATCAATGCCCCATTTTCCCCACCCTGGCAAACACCATTCTATTCTGTTTCTATGAGTTTGGCTTTTTTTGGATTCCACAATATAAGTGAGATTATACAGTATTTGTCTTTCTCTAAAGGACTTTATTTTTTTTTTCATTTTAAAAATTTATTTTATTTATTTTCCAATATAGGGGTCTTTTTGGATTTTCAGCTTAATACTGAATTATTTTTATCAAAATAACTCTAATATATATACTATTTTTAAAGTTTCCCCTTTTCTATCATTTTAATGACAAAAATTAGTTGAAGTATATCTGAGCACTTTAATAAGACTTTCTTTTTAAAACATACAACATCATTCTATTATCACACCTAAAAAATAACATTATCTTTAACATTATAAAAGATCCAGTCAAAATTCAGATTTTCTTTTCTCATACTTTTTAAACCTTTTGTTTGTTTACATCCGGATCCAAACAAGACTTTCCTCTTGCATTTGTTATTATGTCTCTTAATTTTCTTTGGTTATCTATAGGTTCATCTTCTCTTTTTTTCTCTTGTATGTTTGTAAAAAAACAAAACACCATTATTTTTAAAATATTAAAGTTTGAACACAGCAAAAGAGAAGTTCTGTTCATTTGAATTACTGTCTTTAGTCAGAAATAAAACAAAAGTTGTTAGTTGTGGACATGATGTGAAAACTTAAAAGTTTGATGAAACTCTATATGCCAGATACAAGCAATCTGAAGTAAACTATGAATGGTCAGAATTATTTTATTTGAATCTTAATTTAAATGGAAGACTCTAGTAATAAATATATTCATAAATATCTATAGTTTTTCAAAACCTACATACAGAAAAATCTTTAATAAGTGTCAGTCCACTTATTTAATAATTCCTTCAGCCACTTGACAATTTTCTGTCATGGATGAGGTTCTGTATTTACTAAAATTTTTCTATGTCCTTCTGGAAATATTTGGTCAGAATCATCAAGACCTTTTATTTTTATTTATTTTTAATTCTCCAATGAGGATATGTTTGAGAGAGAGACATCAATGAGAGAGAGAAACATCAATTGGTTGCCTCCTGTACACTCCCTAACCTGCAACATTTTTTGGTGCACCAGATGATGCTCCAAGCACCTGAGCCACTTGGCTAGGCCATCAAAACCTTTTTTAATTGACTGGGTTTGAGAAGCTGAGGAAGAGGACAGTATCCAGGTATGACATCTGGGTAACAGGGTGGATGGTGGGACCTGCCCTAAATTAGGGAGCCCAGGAAGAAGAGCTAAACTCAGGCATAGTCAGAGAAGAAATGATAAGTTGTCTTTAGTAGATAACAGTGGCAGTCCCTGGCTCTGCTCCTGCCCCACTTCTGCCAATGCTGCTGAAGCCAACCATTTTTCTGAGAGCCATGGTGCTTCTCCCCAAATGGAAAGATCTTGCTCCCTGCAGATGGGCCAGCTCTTCCATCAGCCCTCTAAAAGAGTGACCTCTACATGACTTTGCCATTAAGCAGCCACCTGGCCAACCCAATTTGTTGCTGCTCTTAGGAAAAAAATCAACAGGAAATTCTTTGGAAAGTGGATGGCGGAGGGAATGGAATCTTAAGAACACTCTTTTCTAATTCTATCCCAAATACCTCAAATCCTTCTGACATCAGCAGAAGATCCTGGCCTTCCCTTGTACCTCCTATCCTACTACTCCCAGGCCTTAAACCTAGGGCAGTCTTAAATCTCCCTTTATTTAAAGGAGAATCTTAAACTTGATGTAGGCCCAGGCAAAGTCCCCTTCATTTCTTCTCCCAGGTTGTCTCAACATGTCCCTTACCCAAATTATACTTTCGACAAATTTGAAACCACTATATTACCCTCAAATTGGAAAAATTGTAAGTAAAATACTAGAGGCCCCATGCATGAAATTTGTGCACTGGGGGGGGGGGGGGTAATGTCCTTCAGTCCAGCCTGCACCCTCTCTAATCTGGGACCCCTCAGACATCCCTCTCACAATCTGGGAGTGCTGGCTCCTACCCACTCACCTGCCTGCCTGCCTGATTGCCCCTAACCACTTCTGCCTGCCAGCCTGATTGATGCCTAACTGCTCCCCTGCCGGCCCAATTGCCCCCATTTGCCCTCCCCTGTTGTCTGATTACCCACAACTGCCCTCCCCTGACGGCCATCTTGTGGTGGCTATCTTGTGACCACATGGGGGTGGCCATCTTGTGTGAAGCATGATGGTCAATTTGCATATTACCTTTTTATTATATAGGATTATATCAATACACATCTCTTTCCTAATTTTAACATATATTTATCAGCTGACAAATTTGGCTCTAGTATCTGGTGAGGTAAAAAAAGTAGGGACTCATTATTATTTTTAGTTGTCTTATAGTTGTGATTACTTTTCAAAAACTTTATTTTTAAAAATGTTTTAGATTTACAGAAAAGTGTTATTGTTTGAGCCTACATATAATCCTTGTGCTAATGGCACAGGAGACCATAATTATCTTCTTAGACTCAACCACTCAATCCTGCCCCTTTTCCACCAATATCTCAATTTGTAAGCACACTGGCCTAATCACTTTGGACCTTCTGGAAAATCCCACTCACCAGGAGTCCAATACTCAATACCAGAACCAAGGGAAGAGAAGGGAGAGAGGGGATACCAGACATGGTCCATTGGAAATACTCTTAGCACCATTAACAGAAGGTTATTGGTACCAGCCAAAGGGGACAGTTACTGTATAACAGAAAGTTAGGTAGGAAGGAGACCAATTGCAAACTAGCAGAGGGAGTGAAAGCAAAGTCAGCAGCCCAAGTTGTTAGACTAACATAGCTGGAGCAGAGGAAAGCAAAAAACCTTCAGGAGGGGTTACCACAGAGCAAATAGGGCTGGTATGAGGCTTGGCACTCAAAGGCCCAGCCTGATACTCTTCAGAGATGCCAGGTCCAATTACCACATGCCTTTCACATGTGGTTTTGTTGCTCTGAAGTGTCTGGGGACTCAGATGTTCCACAGAGAGCCTGCCCTGCCACACTAGTGCCCTTAGCCCTCCCATCCCACATTTCCCAGAAGACTATCTGTCAGGGTCATTCTCCAGAACAGTAGGCTGAACACTGGACTCACCTGGGGGCTTTTGAACTTGACCAGTGTCCAGACCTATGGCTGTGAACCACCACTCTCTGAGACCCAGCTTTTTCTTATGTTCCCAGGGTGAAGCCAGAGAGAAGGGAAAGAAACAGGGACCATGGAAAGCACTTGCAGGGAGGTGGTAATTTTCTGCCCCCAGGCCCCTTCTCTGTACATCTACCACCTCCCACCAGGGAGGGCCCTACAGATCATGGCTAATCAGCCAGCAGGAAAGGGTCAGAACTCCAATCTAATTCCAGAAAGGGATCAATGTCAAAGAGGCCCCAAATCAGGGTGTGGACTTGAGTGCAACTCTGTTAAGTAGAGGACTATCAGTTAAATAAGAGGACATATCCAGGAAACAAATGAAATGAAGTTCTGACCCAGGGCAGGCACCAGAACTGCCAGAAACAAGGCAAAAGGGTCAGACAGCAGCCTTGCTGACTCTACTGTGGCTGCCAGACAGACAGATTCCTTTCTGGCTTGGGATTCCGTTTCTGCGGTCCCCCAGCCCCACGCCTCTCCTGCGCCCTGATCTACCTGCGAAGAGTAGCTCCATCTGTTCAGTCTCTAACTCGGTAACAAGGCTCTATCAGACAGATCCTAACAGGAAAACCATGGAACCCCAAACAGGGAAACTGAGCAGGGTTAACAAAAAAACCAGTTACAAAAGTTGGGAAGGGTGAAAGGAAACCAAGGATGGTGCTGCTTCCTGTGTTGGAAGAGTCAAGGGGAAGAAGCAGAACTGGGCCCAGAGAGCACATAGCTCTAGGAAGCGACTGTCAGGTGGCAGCTAAGGGTTCAATACAGGGAATCTGCAACCTGCAGAGACTTGGTGAGGAGGGAGCCCAGGAAAAAAAAAGCTGCTCTCACTCTGTTCTCTATGCCCCAAGAGTGACTGATCCTTCAGCAAGGGTCCTTGAATGAGAACCGACCTGCATGCCCACACACCCAACTGAGCCACTGAGCCATATATGTCCCACCCACCCTCAGCCCTTGTGTAACACAAGACAGAGATAGAAATTTGCTGTAATAACCAGGGGTTGGTTACTCAGCTCACTGGATCCCACCAAAAGGTTCTCGAGTGGGGAAGCTTATAAAGTCAGCCCCTGTGGTCAGAGAGCAGGGTTGTGGCAGTGAGGAGTGGGCCTGGAGGGGCACTCAGAGGTATCCAGCCCAAAGTCCAGGGGTCCTCATGTCTAGGCATCTGCCCTGAGCAGTCAGCTCAGTTAAAGGCCCAAGAGATTAGCTTGAGACAGAGCTGGCAGCATGGTTCCAGGGTCACTGGGTGTCTTCCCAGACACTTGCTCCTGTGCATAGAGCCAGGTATTTCTGTCACATCAGTTTCAGAAGATCGATCATATTACACAGGGCCCTCTGGATAACCTCTTAAAAATTAGTTTGAATGCTTTATCCCCATTGTCTAAATGTTTGTTAAGATCCTAGCCAGGTAACTCAATTAGTTAGAATCTTCTCCAATTATCCAAGTTCAATCTCCAGTCAAGGCACATACAAGAATCAACCAATAAATGCATAAATAAGTGGAACAACAAATCTCTCTCTCTCTCTCTCTCTCTCTCTCTCTCTCTCCCCCCCTGCCTCCTCTTTAAAATCAATAAAAATAATTTTTTTAAAAAAAGAATGTTTGTTGAGCAGAGTGTGATATTGTTACAGGATCCAGGGCAGGAGGAATAGGAAAGCTGAGACAGGAAAGTTTAAAAAAAGGCCAGACAATGTGGGCAATTTGCGCCAGCTTGTAAATAACAAGCCCTTATCTTTCCCAGCCAAGGACAGGAAAGCAAATATATAAAAACCTCCTGAATGAAGCAATGCATAAAGGGAGGGAGAAGGGGAAAGGAAAAGAGGGCAGTTTTGCTCCCTAAGCAGAGAAGTCAGCAGATCCAAGGCTTGGCAGGATAAAGTTGCCAGGTGCTTCTCATGAATTCTGGGAAAACCACAACAAAGTAAAAAGGGGCCTTGAGAATTAATCTGTACCAAAATATTCAGCAAAGGAATTTTAAAACCTATAGACAGGAGGTTATATAACACCTTGGACCCTCAGCCAACCTGCTCATTAGATTAGCTGAGAGTCCGTCATACGCCAGAATGTATAGGTTTGCTTGCTTTGCTTTTTAATTGTTTTTAATAAATTGGCTTTTCACAATGCAGTCAAGGTCATTTGTATAAATTTACTTATATGAGAAGACAAGGATCAAGGTTGGGGCTGTCCAGTAACACCTCTCTGGTGTTGGTGAAAGGTGCCTCTAGTAGTATGACTTGGACAACGTGTGACTCAGTTACTGTATGCGTTCTACCTTGAGTCTGAAGGCGTTAGCTCTTATTCTCCTTCAATTTCACATAAACCAGAATTGTTGAAAGGTTGGTCTTGTATGTAGTAAACAACAGAACCCAAAGTTTTGGGGTCAGCCAGGATAGAAAAATCTAGTTTAATTCTGAAACGAGGTATCCGGTATAGCTAATTCTCTCCTCCAGTTTTCTCTTGATTTAAAGCTCTTGTTGGGTAATCTGGCCCTGCATAGATGCTGAAAGATTGGCAAAACGCAGGGACTCACAGGTGTGTCCCCAAAAGACACTTTAGTAAATTAGATTTGTGTCTGAAATTTTCTGTGGTCATTATAGTTGGCCATTTCTAGCTCACATCAAATCACTTTGCACTTCAAAGTGTAGCAGTCTCAGATTCATCCAAGTGCCTTCCATGAGGAGTTTAACCATAACCCCTTCAAGTTTGTACTTGTATTCAAAGTGAAAATATTTATTTCAATAAGTAATTTCTAGGTACATGAATGGGTGGATAATTTTCTGAAGTCTTTTAATAAGACTTTTGGTTCCATGTCCCGTTGCATACTTTGAGCAATTCATCAAACTAAATACCTTACATGTACTATCTCCTTAATCTCACAATAACCCCCTGAGGTAGATGTAGAAGTTATTTACATGTTAATGAGTTATAGCTAATGTTCAGAGATCTTAAGTGACTTGCCTGAGTCAACTTTCATAATATGTCCAGAATTTAATAATTTGTCACCTCTCGAGTGACCATTATGGTGTATTTTGTCCACTGTCACTATGAACCACATCCTGTCTCTTCTGCTGTGCTAGTCTGCTTCCACTGGTCTCAGCATTCCAGAACTTTCCACCTCATGTGGTGTGAAAGAGTTATAGATATGTGAATATACAATCCTCTCAGGCTCTTTGGAAGCCAGAACCCCCAGGGCAATCTGGATTTGAGTTGCTTCTTCTGCTTACTCCAGGCAGCTGTGTAAATTTTATTTTCTATGAGTGCTAAGTGAAAAAGTTTAGCAGGAACTGCTTTATGCAATTATGTAGATAATTTATCTTCTCAGGTGTCTTTTAATTTTTAACTTCTTAGAAGGGTACACAAAAGAGAAGTTAAAAATTCCAATCAAGGGCACACGCTTGGGTTACAGGCTCAATCCCCAGTAGGGGGTGTGCAGGAGGCAGCCAATCATTGATTCTCTCTCATCATTGATGTTTCTATCTCTCTCCCTCCCCCTTCTTCTCTGAAATCAATAAAAAAATAATATTTTTTTAAAGTCTCAGATAGTTACTAGTAAATCTTAGGTATGAAATGGAATAAAATTTAATTATATACATTGCAAAAAACAAACAAATATATAATAATTAAATAATTGGCACAAACATAGACAAATAGATAAGACTAGTTTTGTTGGTTTTTTAAAATATATTTTTATTGATTTCAGAGAGGCAGGGAGAGGGAGAGAGATAGAAACATCAATGATGAGAATCATTGATTGGCTGATTGCTGCATGCCCCCTATTGGGGATGGAGCCTACAACCTGGGCATGTACCCTGATGGGTAATCAAACCATGACCTCCTGGTTCATAGGTCAACACTCAACTACGGAGCCACACCAGCCAGGCTGATCAGATTAGTTTTTACTTTCTATTTTTTGAGGTAAATTTTAAGTTTACAATACATTATTTAACTGTAGTCACCATGCTGTTCATTAGATTCCCATAACTTATTCATTTTACAACTGAAAGTTTATGCATTTTGACCAGCATCCCCTCCCCCTGAGACCCCATTTTCCCATCCCCATCCCTTGACAACCATCATTCTACTCTTTGTTTCTATGAATTTGAGTATTTTAGGTTCCACATGTAGGTGAGATCATGCAGCATTTGTTTTTCTGTATTCAGCTTATTTCACTTAGCATACTGTCCTCTAAGTTCATCTATGTGTTGCATATGGCAGGATTTCTTCTTTTTAATGGCTAATATTTGTGTGTGTGTGTGTGTCTGTTGTTTCCTTTGCAGAAAGTTTTAACTTTAATTTTATTTTATTTCACAGAAACTGTTTTGTTTTTTCTCTTTCCCTCTCCCTTCCTCTCTCTAAAATCAATAAAAACATATTTAAAATTATCTCATTAAAAAAAAGAGAGGTCTAGCAGTTCAGAATGATTTTACTAAGCTAGGAGCCCATGCTCAGTCAGCAGATTCTAAAAGCACAAAAACTGATATCAGACTTAGCTAGGTGAATCATGGGTCCTGTTATAACCCAGTAACTACTCAAACTTCATTTGATCAACAGTTCAGAGCTAAATCTGATAAACTGAGCATTAGTAAGGACAATAAGTTCAGCAGATTGAAACATACTGAATATGTTTAAAACTATGCATTCATGATCATGCAAAGAAATCTTATTTGCTTACCTTTGAATGATGCTAGAGAACCAACTGATTATTTTGAAAATTGGGAAAGAGCAAGAGTCAAGCATTTATCCTGCCTTTATAACATAGACTCTGCTACTGGGTAACTAAAGAGCAAATGAGGGAAAGTTTCTCTTGATATAATGTAACAACAAGTAAATGAAAAAGAAACTACAGAATTGGAGAACAGCATTTTGCATATGTAATGAATTAAGGATCTAAACATCAAGCATCAATGGCTGCTAACAATTCAAAGTATGTGCTACTTGGTGCACGATACCATCTGTGAAGCAGACTTCACTCTAAAAAATCAAACTTGATTTCTATTATCCTTTAGACCCAACTACCAATTATAGGAAATATAGAGGACAGAGATGCATGTCGACTCTGCAGCCAGACTTACTGGGTTTCAGTACCAGTTCTATCATTTATTTACCAGCCTGTGTGACCTTGTGCAAATCATGTAACTTCTATGTCTTTTGACATGGTGAGCAAGTACACCATCCTATCTCTCATACTTTTGTGGCCCTCTCTAGCAGGTCAGCTCTTCCTGCTGTTTCCCTGGTAAACTTGGAGTCTCAAGAATCTTTCTGCTACCTCTTTCTCTGTTCCCTTGTTCCAGGTGTGCCCTGTTGGCTGGCCAGGTGCCCTGTTGGCTGCCCTTCATCTCTTTTTCACTCCCTTCTCTTTTATTCCTCTTGTTCCTGAGGCAGCTGTTCTAGTCTCCAGGGGGAAGTCCCTCCCTCTAACAATTTTGCTGTTTTCCCTAAACACTGATTTGTTTTTAGACTTTGAGTTTTTAGGAACCAAATCAAGAAATATATGCTTTAAAGTGTGTGGAGTGATTTGGGGATGGAGTAAGAAGAGAAGGGAAATAGCAAACAAAAGACAGAATCTAAATAAAAAATTTAAAATATGATGCCAGTGTATTCTGGTTAAAGTTAGTGAATTAACCATCATGTTTGTCTTTCTATTTGAGTACTCCTAATTTTTTCAGGATGCCTCAATGATATTTTTGTGTGTCCTCAGCCAACAAGTAGCAATGCTTCGTTCTCCTCCCTGGAGTCATTGGATGTATGTTTTTTGGTATGTGTGACTCAGTGTAACCTTATCACTGTTGTTAGTGTGGTTTTAGTCATGCTTTCTTTTTGTCACAGCAATCAGTACAACAGGAAAAGGGCACTGCTTTGTAAAAATCTGGGAGGCTGGTGTGATAAAAATATTATAAAATATTTTCTTTCCCTGTACTTATGCTCTTTACAATATGACTTTACAATCACTCTTATAAAGAAGTGGGATCTATTTCTCCACCCCTAGACTGGACTGGCCTATGGCCTGTCTAAACTTCAGAAGTGTCTGTACTGGTTCTAAGTCTCAGCCTCAGAAGCCATACACATTTCTTCTCTCTCTCTCTCTCTCTCTCTCTCTCTCTCTCTCTCTCTCTCTCTCTCTCTCTCCTCTGCCTTCACCATGGAAGCATGCTCGAACTAGCCGGTTAGAGGATGAGAAACATGAATCAGAGCCATTATTCCCAGCCAAGGCTATCCTAGATCAGGCAAAGGCCAGTCAACCACTCATTAGGTGAGTCCCAGCTATGACAGAAGCACTGCCAAGATCAGCAGAACCATCCTCCCTACCCCAGACTTGAAATAAATGTGTGTGTTTTTAATATATTTTATTGATTTTTTACAGAGAGGAAGGGAGAGGGATAGAAAGTCAGAAACATCGATGAGAGAGAAACATCAATCAGCCGCCTCTGCACCCCCGCCCCCCCGCCCTCCGCCAAGGGATGTGCCTGCAACCTAGGTACATGCCCCCGACTGGAATCGAACCCAGGACCCTTCGGTCCGCAGGCCGACGCTCTATCCACTGAGCCAAACCGGTTAGGCCTAAATGGTTGTTTTGAGCCACTGAGTTTGGGGATGGTTTGTTATATAGCATTGTTGTGTGCCGGGAGCCGGTCCATGCTTGCTGTTTCAAGGGACCTGGCATATATGGCATACTGTTCTTAATATGTTTGCTCACCTTCTTGGCACTATGTGTTTTAACCAAGGTCTCTGAGAAAGGTTGTTTCCCCAGGTAGGGATTTTCCCCTGAAGTTAGGGAGGGAATAAAACCTCTTAACTAAGTGCCAGGCGGGTAATTAATCACTTTAACTACGAACAATCACGCTTAAGCTACATAATCTTTACTCCCTGGAATGGAGATAAGAAACGCCCTAACCTTTGGAATAGAGATTGATAGGATTGGAATCAACTGGTATAAATACAGATGTAACAAGACAGCAAGACACAGAACTTAGAAGACAGAACTTAGAAGACAGAACCTACACAGAACCTAGAGACAGAAGAACTTCACTGGAGAGAACATGGCAAAAGATCCTGGACTGAACCTGACTACAGAAATTGGCAAGAGAACCTGACTAGAACCTGGTGATTGAGCCTGGCTGGAGAACCTGGCTGGAGAACCTAGCGAGGGAATATGGCTACAGAACCTGGCTGGAGAACCTAGCAAGAGAACATGGACACAGAACCTGGCTGGAGAACCGAACCAGAACTTGGCTGGAGATCCTAACCAGAACTTCGCTGGAGATCCAGACCAGAACTTGGCTGGAGATCCTGGCTAGAGATCCTGGCTAGGCTGCTGATCAACTGAACGCTGTCTCCGTGTCATTCCTTCTTCACCGACTCCGTCCACACCTTTGGAGACCCCTGGACCTGCTGGGGTTGGACCCCAGCAGTTGTGATAATAGATAAGTGCTCCACCTGGGTGTTCTGAGTATTTACAAGGTTCCTAGTTTGGGACATTATCTGTTTTTAAAGCTCACCTACACCAGTACCTTGTTTCAAATTCCTGAGCTGAGAGATTAGAGCACTCCACCTCAGGGCAGGAGTATAGGAGCCAGTGCCCTGAGATTCCCTTTGGTGTTGGGAGTTGGGAGGATCTTATCCATTTGAAATATGGCAAAACACTGTAAGTCTTTCCTTAAAGTGCCCAAAGTTTAATAATTCACCCCTATTCTTTTCTCTTTGGTCTGAGATAAGTAAAGTGGGATTGCTTACTTCTAGCAGAAACACCAAAGTAGATGCTGGAATCACAGACCCTAGTTTGAAATCACTTTATAATCATCTATTGTTTTTCTTTTTCCTACTGGTTTAGGTGCTCTTAAAGAGCGAAGACCATTCTTCTGTGTCCCCAGAACCCAGAACAATGCCTGGCATAGAGAAGATATTTAGTAAATGTTAAAAGGATTAATGAATCAATGAATTTAGAGTATCAAGACATTCAGATCCATCTAAGAAAAGGTGTATAGAGTGAAAAAGGAGAGTTTGGTATCAGAGATGGTGGATATTAGAACTAGCTGATAAAGAGTACAAAGACTATATGGTCTTTGATCTTATTAGTAATGAAATTTTGAGGTATAATGATTTATTATACGTATAATAAACCCAACAGTGAGACCCACTAAAGCACCGGGCTTTAAGAAACTGGTGTGAATGATTCAGAAAGAGAGTAATAATAGTTAATATTTGTTGAATGGTTAGGGTCTGTCAGGCATTATTTTAAATGTTTTATAAATATTAACTAATTTTAGTGCTTTGTAAGCATTAACTCAGTTGATTCCTTATAAGGTGTGTATGTATTATGTGCTGTTGAGTCAGCTTTGCCTCCTGGGGACTCTGTGAATGAGTGGTGCTCACAATGTCCTGTTCTCAACAGCCCTGCTCAGCTGTAGATGCTTGTCTATGGCTTCTTCTATGGAGTCAAACCACCTAATATTTTGTCTTCCCCGTATTTTTCATAGCATTATCGTCTTTTCCAAAGAATCCTGCCTTCTCGAGATATGTCCATACTAGAGGCCCACTGCATGAAATTAATGCACTGGGGGTGGAAGGGTGTCTCTCAGCCTGGCCTGCACCCTCTCCAATCTGGGACCCCTCAGGGGATGTCCGACTGCCGGTTTAAGTTGGCAGTCAGACATCCCTCTCGCAATCCAGTACCACTGGCTCCTAACTGCTCGCCTGTCTGCCTGCCTGACTGCCCCTAACTGCCTCTGCCTGCTGGCCTCATCGCCCCCTAACTGCTCTCCCCTGCCAGCCTGATCACCCCTAACTGCTCTCCTCTGCCAGCCTGATCGCCCCTAACCGCCTCTGCCTTGGCCCATGACACTGGCTTTGTCAGGAAGGATGTCTGGTCTAATTAGCATAATACAATACCCTTTTGTTAGTATAGATTAGGACAGCTTCAGTTTTTTTATTTTGCCTTCAGTGATGTTTCAGGCTTAATTTGCTCTAGGACCCACTTGTTTATCTTTCTGATTGGTAGTCCAGGATATCCGTAGAGCTCTCTTCTAACACCACATTTCAAATGAGTACATTTTTATCCTATGAAGTAAGTAATTGTTATTATACCCATTTTCTAAATAGATCAACTGAGGCATGTAGAGGTTAGTAACTTGCTCAATTATCTTCCACCAGTAAGTCACAGAGAACCTGCTTTTTCTTGAATAAGTCTCATACCGCACTTTGCTTATTTTCTATTTAAACTGGATTTTGGTTTCTGGATGCTATAGCTTATTCACTTTTAACTCCCCAGTATTAGCACAATTTCCGGTAAAATAAATAAATAAGTAAATAAGTAAATAAATAAATAAATAAAATACATACATAAATAAATAAATACATAAATACATAAATAAATAAGGGAATAGGTGCAATGATGGTAGAGGTTTAAACTACCCTAAAATTTTCTTCACATTTGGTGAATTTCCATTTAAAACCACAGGATCTAGGAAATTAAATCAAAGAACTGAATGAAGTCCCTAGTCAAAGGCTTCCCTCCTCTCACAGTCTGGGCTATGATCATAGCGAGAACTTGGCAAACCCTCAACTCAGCTGCTTAGAGAACACAACATAAGCTGAAGGTTTGAGTTGCCCCGTATGCCTTAAAAAGGCCATTTTACCCACTGAAGTCCTATGATCCTTTCAATTTGACTACACCATTGCTGCCATAAATCTGTTGCCCCAATATCCCCTTAATTAGGAATGCTCCCAAGACTAAAAACTTCTTCCAAATGGTCAGTTCTTCCAGCAAATGGAGTTATCTGTTTACTACAGTGCTGTCTAGTAGGCTTGAGAGAGGGTGTGGAAAGGGGAATAGAAACAGTGACACCTGAGGCCTGTCCTGTGCATGCCAAAAATAGCCTCCATGACTTCAGGGATCAAGAGTCTCAGGTTGCTGCTCTTTGCTATAAAGTAAGTAGGGTATTTCCTGCTTTCTAAATTTCTACTATCTTTGGAGAATGACCCATTGGTAAATGATTCAGAAAAAAATAAAAACTTTTAATGCTTTTAATAATTTAGTTTAAGCCTTTTGCACTGTTGGTCATACTTAGTAAGGCATGAGAAAGCCTTCATTCCACCTTCATCATTCATTTCTCCACTCTGTCTAAAGTATGTTCCTTGAGAAACCAAGATGGCGGCATAGGTAAACACAGGAGATTGCTGCCTCGCACAACCACTTCAAAAATACAACTAAAAGACGGAACGGACATCACCCAGAACCACAGGAAGGCTGGCTGAGGGGAAATTCTACAACTAGAAGGAAAGAGAAAAGCATACTGAGACTCAGAGGAGGTATGGTGCGGATGTAAAATACAAAGGTGCGGAGGTGTGTGTGGAGCGGGCTGGCAGCTGAGGGCGCGGTTGTCTGTTTCAATCCGGAGGGAGTCTCAGGCTCTGGGCTCCAGTTCCGGGCGAGTCTCTGGGGGCCCAGACTCAAATGGGAGAAGCAGGACTATCTGGCATCGGTCGGAACTCGAGGGCAGCTTTCTCTCTGAGGTACTTGCAGTGGTTGCTGGGACACTGAGAGGCAGAGCCTCTGGGGTTGGGACTGAGAGCAGCCATAACTGCTCACTCCACCCATCCTATTGATCCCCTGGGACCCGCCCTGCCCAAGCCCTGCACAGAGGCATTTGCTGGATAGCCTCAGGCAGGGCTAGATTAGCACCTCCCTAGAGGACAGAAGTTCTCCCACTGCAGACACAGCTGATTCTCACAGCCAGTTGGCCTGGAGGTCAAATCCCCCCCAAGTGTTACCTACAACAATCAAGGCTTAACTACAACAAGACTGCGCACAAAGACCACTAGGGGGTGCACCAAGAAAGCATAAAAAATGCGGAGACAAAGAAAAAGGACACAAATGATAGAAATGGAGGAAAGCAAAATGCTGGATATAGAGTTCAAAACCACACTTTTAAGGTCTCTCAAGAACTGTCTAGAAGCCGCCGATAAATTTAGTAAGGCCCTCGAAAAGACTGGTGAGACCGCCGATAAATATAGTGAGATCCTCAAGAAATCTAATGAGACCCTCAATGTTGTGATAAAGGACCAACTAGAAATTAAGCATACACGAACTGAAATAAAGAATATTATACAGACTCCCAACAGCAGACCAGAGGAGCACAAGAATCAAGTCAAAGATTTGGAATACGAAGAAGCAAAAAACACCCAACCGGAAAAGCAAAATGAAAAAACAATCCGAAAATAGGAAGATAGTGTAAGGAGCCTCTGGGACAGCTTCAAGCGTACCAACATCCAAATTATAGGGGTGCCAGAAGAAGAGAGAGAGCAAGATATTGAAAACCTATTTGAAGAAATAATGACAGAAAACTTCCCCTACCTGGTGAAAGAAATAGGCTTACAAGTCCAGGAAGCGCAGAGAACCCCAAACAAAAGGAATCCAAAGAGGACCACACCAAGACACATCATAATTAAAATGCCAAGAGCATGCCGAAACCGGTTTGGCTCAGTGGATAGAGCGTCGGCCTGTGGACTGGGGGGTCCCAGGTTCGATTCCGGTCAAGGGCATATACCTGGGTTGCAGGCACATCCCCAGTGGGAGGTGTGCAGGAGGCAGCTGATCGATGTTTCTCTCTTATTGATGTTTCTAGCTCTCTATCTCTCTCCCTTCCTCTCTGTAAAAAATCAATAAAATATATTAAAAAAAAAATGCCAAGAGCAAAAGACAAAGAGAGAATCTTAAAAGCAGCAAGAGAAAGACAGTCAGTTACCTACAAGGGAATACCCATACGACTGTCAGCTGATTTCTCAACAGAAACTTTGCAGGCCAGAAGGGAGTGGCAAGAAATATTCAAAGTGATGAATACCAAGAACCTACAACCAAGATTACTTTATCCAGCAAAGCTATCATTCAGAATTGAAGGTCAGATAAAGAGCTTCACAGATAAGGAAAAGCTAAAGGAGTTCATCACCACCAAACCAGGATTATATGAAATGCTGAAAGGTATCCTTTAAGAAGAGGAAGAAGAAGAAAAAGGTAAAGATACAAATTATGAACAACAAATACACATCTATCAACAAGTGAATCTAAGAATCAAGTGAATAAATAATCTGATGAACAGAATAAACTGGTGATTATAATAGAATCAGGGACATAGAAAGGGAATGGACTGACTATTCTTGTGGGGGGGAGGGGTGTGGGGGATGCAGGAAGAGACTGGACAAAAATCGTGCACCTATGGATGAGGACAGTGGGTGGGGAGTGAGGGCGGAGGGTGAGGTGGGAACTGGGAGGAGGGGAGTTATGGGGGGAAAAAAGAGGAACAAATGTAATAATCTGAACAATAAAGATTTAATTAAAAAAAATAAAAAATAAAATATAAAAAAAAATAAAATAAAACAAAGCTTCGGCTTACAGGCTGTGTCACTGTTTCCTCATCCAGACACAGTGATCCTACCTGGCCCCAACTGTAAAAAAAAAAAAAAAAAAAAAAAAAAAAAAAAGTATGTTCCTTATAGCAGGAAATGATTTCATAATTTGTGACTATACTCGGCAATTATTAAATCAACTAGTGGCCTGGTGCACGAAATTCATGCACAAAGAGGGGTGGTGTCCCTCAGCCCAGCTTGCACCCTCTCCAATCTGGAAGACCTCAGGGGACATCCCTCTCACAATCCGGGACCACTGGCTCCTAACTGCTCACCTGCCTGCCGGCCTTCTCACCCCCAACTGACCCCTCTGCTGGCCTGCTTGCCCCAAACTGCCCCCCCACTGGCATGATCACCCTCAAATGCCCCCCACTGCCAGCCTTCTCATCCCCAACTGCCCCCACCCCCGCTGGCCTGATCACCCCCAACTGCCCTCCCTTCCTGGCCTGATCACCCCTAATCGCCTCTGCCTCGGCCCTGCCACCATGGCTTTGTCCGAAACATCTCCCAGAAGGTCTCCGGGTCTAATTAGTATATTACCCTTTTATTAGTGTAGATATGTCATTCAGGAACAAATTTCAACTGTCATCCCTTTTATAGATAAAGGTAAGTCTTTTCATATTGAACTCAAGAATGTTGATTGTGTTAAAGCCATGTTAATCTATGACCTTAGAAGAAAATTAACTTTCATAATTTATTGTATTGATTTCCACCCCCACCCCCACCTGGCAAGTACTCACTCATGGGCAAGGATAGAGAGAAACAGATACAGGTCCAGAATCTTCTTATGACTTTTCAAGTCTCTTTATTTTTTCACTCATTTATTTGTTCATTTAACAGATATTAACCACTTTCTATGTGCTATATTTATCTGGGCCAGCTGGATCTGATTCAAGCTCCACATTGGTTCAGTAGCCTCCCAGCACATGTTTTTTCTTATGATGATGACAGAAGTGCAAAAGAGCAAGCCCAGTTGCACAAGTATATTTCTAGTCTCTGCCTGTGTCAAGTCTACTAACATCTCATTAGCCAAAGCGAATCATATAGCTAAGCTCAAGATCAAAAGACAGGTAGGTACACTCTGTCTTTAGTGGGAGAGAAACTATAAAGTCACCTGGCAAAATGTATAAATACATGAAGGAATAAATAATTGCTCACCATTATACAATTAATCACGCTGACAGAAGACATCATGATATAGTTTTAATTATTATTATGTTATGGTATGGGAAACAGATCAGGAGATGATTGCCAGTGAAGATAACTGTTACTCACAGTTCCCAAGAGAATGGGGCATGCCACACCATGTAGAGTTACATGGGGAAACATCAGGGCCAGTCAGGAGGCAGAAAGTATGAGGGGAAAATGTGAGCAAGAGTTTCTGTGGGAAGGAATGAGCAAGGCAGTGAGGTTTTTGTGGGAAGGAATGAGTAGGTTAGGATTAGCTATTTTGAATAATTTCAGTGGGTTCTAGGGTGTTGGAATGGTCTCCACCTGTCTAGTACATGGGGTGATTAGGGCAAGAAGATAGTGACTTGGTATTACGACAGCCCTGAACAAATAAACCAATGGAACAGAAACAAGAATCCAGACATAAATCCACACATATATGATGACTACCTGAATAATGATAAAGGTGGTCTGGCAAAGCAGTGGGTAAGTATGATCTTTTCAATAAAGGTTGCTGGGACAACTGGATACCCTAATGGAAAAAAGAAAAAGAAACATAACCCTTACCTCACACTACATATAAAAATAAATTTTGGATGCTGTATAAATCTAAATATGAAAGATCACAATAAAGCTTCTGGAAGAAATTATATGGTAATGCTTTTGTAAAGTTGGAGTAGAAAAAAAATTAAAGCAAGATATAAAAAGTACCAACTACAAGGGAATATTGAAAAATATTCAAATATTCCATCAAAATAAAGTTGAAGTATAAGCAATAAGTTGGGAGAAGATATATGCAATGTGTATTACCAAAAACTTGTACTTAGAATATAATATACTAGAGGCTCGGTGCATGAAATTTGTGCACGGGGGGGAAGGGAGGAGGGGTGTCCCTCAGCCCTGCCTGCACCCTCTCTTATCAGGGACATCCCTCTCATAATCCAGGACTGCTGGCTCCCAACAGCTGGCCTGCCTGCCTGGATGATTGGCTCCACTGCTTCTGCCTGCCAGCCTGATCAACCCCTAACCACTCCCCTGCCAGCCTGATCGACACCTAACTGCTCCCCTGCCAGCCCGATTGCCCCTAACTGCCCTCCACTGCTGGCATGGTTGCCCCTAACTGCCCTCCCCTGCTGGCCTGGTTGCCCCTAACTGCCCTCCCCTGCAGGCCTGGTCGCCACTAACTGCCCTCCCCTGCCAGCCTGGTCACCCCTAACTGCCCTCCCCTGCAGGTCTGGTCACCCCCAACTGCCCTCCGCTGGAGGCCTTGTCCCTCCCAACTATCCTCCTCTGCAGGCCTGGTCACCCCTAACTGCCCTCCACTGCCAGCCTGGTCACCCCTAACTGCCCTCCCCGGCCAGCCATCTTGTGGCGGTCATCTTTGACCACATGGTGGTGGCCATCTTATGAGAGGGTGTGCCGGTCAATTTGCATATTACCTCTTTATTATATAGTATCCTTTTACAATTTATACATCTATCAAATAAGTACATTGTATACCTTAAATGTATATAATGTTATATGTTATTATGTTAATAAAACTGAAATAATAAAAAGAAAAATTGTATATATGTATATACTAGAGCAAACAGGCAAGAAAAAGAAATAAAAGGCATCCAAAATGTGATTTTTCAGGCCCAACCACAGGCAATTACAAAGGCTTTACCAGGCAGAACTCACGGGGAAAAGCTGCCCTCCCATAACAGATTTGGTGCACAGCCAGCACACTGCGGTTTTTAAAGAGAGTTGCAGTCAAGGACTCAAGCAAGCTCCCCTTCTAGCCATGCTCTTACATACATCTGCATCCCTATTCCGGCATCTCCATTTGGAGATCTCCTTATCAGGGAACCTGGAAGACACTTTTCTTCATCTACCACAGTATTCGGTATTTTCCCACTCCTAACCCTTCTTCTTTTCTCTATTTTTTGGCCCTACAGACTATAACTCTGTAGGAACCTTTTGTATTCGGTGATCCCTCAACAGTGAGTCAACCTTACTCTCACACTATTCCATGGTGGAAATTGAAACGGAGGGAGTTGACACTTTCTCTGGTTTTAGCCTCTTCCTTGTACTATTGTAGTAACTGATTAAAGACTTGACTGTTATTTTCATTTTGGCTCATTTTTAATCAGCTACTCCAACAGATGAAAGCTCAGTTAGTTCTCTCCAGTTCAGTGGAGATCCTAACAGAGAGAAGCATGTGGATTCCAAGATATTTAAAAAATAGAGTTGATGGTTCGGCTATTGATTTGAGTCAGGGTGGGATGGGTAGAGGACAGTTAGGGAAGATAAAATGACAAGGAAGCTGCCTAGGTTTCTTTTTTGTTCAACTGAGTGGATGATATTTCCATTCACTAGAACACAAAACAAGGAACAGGAGCAGAGCAGTAGGGAGATACTTCCAGTAGGGTCTGTGACCATTCACCTCAGTTGTTCTGTAAATAGTTGGGTATGTAAAAAGATATTTAGGGGAGAGATCTAGATTGTAATATAGATTTAAGAGCCATTGATTTATAAAAAGTAATTGTAGCTATGGACATGGATAAAATGGCCCTGGGAGTATATATAGAACGAGAAAAAAAAGATGGGCTGGGACTAAAGCTCACCATGACTTCTTCTTACAGCTAACCTCTTGGGGTTTTATAGGTAGTTCTCTAATGATGTGTTTTTATATGACTATCAAAACCCTTCTTAAACTTACTAAGTAAAGTAGATATAGCAGGTTATAATGGAGAGCCAACATTTAGAGTCAGACCCATCAACCCTCTTCTCTGGCCTCCACATTCCCCCACCCCTACACCTCCACAAGCTGGAGGATGATGGACTCAACTAAGCACCTTACTCAGGGAGGAGGCATCGTGCCTCTGAAAAACTGCAGAGTAATTTCTTGACTCTTTTAAATTTTCTCTTTTTAATTTTTTTATTGGCAAACCGAACTGGGCAGAAGGCTAAATTCCTAAGTATCCAGAACCATGGGGAAGGGAGTGTTGCTGTGTTTAACTTCAACCAGCAATGTTTATATTAAAGCATTCTGATATAAAGATGGGGATTTCCTCATTATTTAGTTTGTTTATATTGTTACACCCCTTTTTTTGTTTGTTTAAAATGTGCTTTTGAACAATTACCTGGCAAGAAGCCTGAGTAGACTTTCTAATAATTAGGCAGACTTGGGCTCAAATGTGAGCTGCACTAACCAGATATGTGACCTCGGATCAACCACTTAACTTCAGTGAGCATTAATTTTCTACCTGTGCATTGAGAATTTCATTAGAGTTCTGATATCAATTAAATAAAATAATGCGAATAAAGCCCGAAGTACATAATAGGTGCACAATAAATGGCAGCCAGGATGATGTTAGAATATTATTTAGCAATATAAAAAAATGAAATACTGATACATGCTATAACATGGATGAACCTTGAAAACAATATGCTAAGTGAAAGAAACAAGACACAAAGGACCAAGTATGAGTGATCTTTTGTGTGAATCCATCTATATGAAAGGTCCAGATTAGAAAACTCCATAGGCTCTAGAGACAAAAAGGCATAGAGACAAAAAGTAAATTAATGGTTGCTAGGGTCTGGGATAGGATTGAGAAAGAAGTGAGTAGTGACTGCTAATGGATACAGGCTTTCATTTAGGGTCATAAAAATGTTCTAAAATTGTGTGGTGATAGTCCTACAACTCTGTAAATACATTATAAACCATTGATTTGTATATGTGTAAATGGGTGAATTATATGTATTTGAATTATATTTCAATAAAGTTGTTATCTTATTTTATTTCTAAATATATTTTTATTGATTTCAGAGAGGAAAGGAGATGGAGACAGAAACATCAATGATGAGAATCATTGATTGGCTGCCTCCTGCACGCCCCCTGGTGGGGAAAGAACCCACAACCAGGGCATGTGCCCTTGTCTGGAATTGAACCCAGGATCCTTCAGTCTGCAGGCTGACACTCTGAGCCAAACCAGCTAGGGCTAACGTTGTTATTTTAAACATAATACAGCAACAGCAAGCACTCAAATGTCTTTATTTCTTAAATTACTGTCATTGCTACATCTCTTCTTTTATTCTTCTTGGCCTAGATCCTGTGGTGATGATTTCTCAGCATCACTTGTCATCACATTCAAAGAATAGTGGGAGCTAAATTTCCTTTCTGGCTATCTTTTCATCTCTCAGATTGTCAAGCTTACTCTTCAAGCTCTACAGAAGTACTAATTCCATGATAATCCTTAGTAAATTAGTATAAGATTAAAATATTCACTTTAAATCTTTCTGCTGTGCCTACATATTTTCTTTGTTAATATCCACCATGACATAGTAAATCACAGGAAATGTGAATTTTCTATACAGATAAGTAAAATATAATTGATTCCATCTTCCACATGAGATTATGAAAATATCCACAGTGGAATTAGTGGACAAATTTTCTCTTCCAGATTGATATCTAATTCCCGTGTTTACATAGGAGCATCATTTTCTGTGTATGAACCTATATATATGCTTTGAATTAAGTTGTTATAAAGTGTGGACTTTAATTTTTTGGGGTGGGGGGAGGCATCATATTTCTCTTCTAAAAAGCATACTTTATGGAAGTCCCATTTATAACTTCCTGTCAGTAACTACTTAATTTTCACTGCATATCTTGCTTCTTATTATAGTCCATGTCTATTTTACCCTAAGTAATATCCTCCTCCTCCTCCTCCTCCTCTTCCTCCTCCTTCTTCTTCCAAGCTCTTTAACATTTCTTATACTACTGGCTTAGTAGTATATTAAACAAACTCCTTTAACTTTTTCTTCTCTGAGAAGTTCTTTATTTCTCCTTCAATTTTAAAGGATAGCCTGTCTGGGCCTTGGTTGTGGGTCCTTGTTTTTTTTGTTTTTTTTTTGTTTTATCACTTTGAATCTTTCATGCCAATCACTTCTGGCCTCAAATGTTTCTGATGAGAAATCAGCTAACAGTATATGGGAGCTCCCTTGTCCATAACTGACTGCCTTTCTCTTGCTGCTTTTAAGATTCTCTCTTTGTCTTTAACTTTTGGCATTTTAATTATGTCTTGATGAGGATGGATAATACCAACCTCATTGAGTTATTGTGGGATTAAATGAAATAATACATGTAAGGTGCTTAGCATAGTGCATGACTCAGAGTAAGCAATCAGTACACTGAGAATTAGTCTTACTATTATAATCTTGGGAAATAATTCATTCAGAAAATACTTATTGAGCTCTTCTATGTGCCAGGGCCTAATATGGGCACAAAAGATACATATTTGAATATGATGAGGTTCATTAAGGAGCTCACACCTTATAGGTGCAATGGAGACCAAACATTGCACTTCACTGAAGTACCAATGGGAGCAGGAATGCCCATCAGTGATAACAATGGGACATAAAAGCCACCACACTCAGTCAAAGAAAGGCAAATATCATATTATTTCACTTATATGTGGAATCTAATGAACAAAATAAACAAATAGAATAGAAACATATTCATAGATACAGAAAATAGATTGACAGCTATCAGAGGAGAGGAAGCTTGTGTGTGTGTGTGGGGGGGGGGGGGGGGAAAAAGATGAAGGGATTAAGCAAAAACCAAACAAACAAACTCTTAGACATGGACAACAGTATGGTGATTACAAGAGGGAAAGGAGAGTGAGGAGGAGGTAGAAAAGGTAAATGCGTTGCCCTAGCCGGTTTGGCTCACTGGATGGAGCGTCGGCCTGGGGACTGAAGAGTCCCAGGTTCGATTCCAGTCAAGGGCATGTACCTTGGTTGCAGGCACATCCCCAGTAGGAGATGTGCAGGAGGCAGCTGATGGATGCTTCTCTCTTATCGATGTTTCTAACTCTCTATCCCTCTCCCTTCCTTTCTGTAAAAAAATCAATAAAATATGTATTTTTTTAAAAAAAGGTAAAGGCGGGATAAATGGTGACAGAAAAAGATTTTATGTTAGATGGTGAACACACAATACAAGATACAGGTGCTGTATTACAGAATTGCACACTTGAAATCTATATAATTTTATTAACCATCGCCATCCTCATAAGTTTAACAAAACTTTTTTTTAAATGAAGAAAAAAAAAGCCACCACATTCATTTGTCAATATGTCTTTCAAGAGGACACAGCTATGATTCTCATCATTTTACAACTCCCATAATTTTATCTTTGAGTCCCTATGCAGAGTCAAATCATCTAGTAATAGCTTTAAGTCAAGCAAAAATTGGCAGAAAACAATGTGATAACCTGACACTAGGTTTCAGGGTTGAACTTAGTTTTTTTTTTTTTTATCTTGAATGAACTCAGGGCTTCTATTGTTTTTAACTAAAGGAAGACTGACCTTTAAGCAATGCTGGTTTCTGTGGAATTAAAGGAGAATAGGAACTCGAAGAGCTGGAAACTCAAGATGGAACATTTACAATAGATAGTTGAGAAGCACATTGTTAAATCATACCACATTCTGGCCAGTAAATATCTTGACAATGAGGAAAAGAGCCTTTTCAAAGTAAATTTTCAAAGATATTAATTCCAAAGGATCTTATATGGGTTAGAAGAGAAAAGGGGAAATTATATAATATAATCCTGTAAAATTAGTGGGTTGGAAGTGTTTCTATGGGTCAACACCTACATCTTTATTACACCTTTCATGAGCAAGTGCTGGGCCCAGAGAAAACAAAGAAAATTGAGGCACTTCCAGAGGTTTCCTCCAGGAGGTCATGTCTGTCTGGGAGGACTACCCAGTGACCCAGGGATCATGCCACCAGCTCTGACTCAGGCTAGATTCCTAGCTTTCAGAGAGACATGACCTCTGAAAGCAAAAGCCTAAAGAAGGAGACCCCCCTGACCTTTGAGCTCTATGCCCTCTGAGTGCCCCTCCAGGCCCACTCTCTACTACCTACAACCCTGCTTTGTAACCACAAAGGCTGACATTATAGGCTTCCCCACTTGTTTCCATTGCTTTGGAGCTTCTGGTGCGCTTTCACTAAGTGATGCTGCATAGCCAACAACCTCAGATTATGACAAGTATCTGTTCCTGTCTCATGTTACATAAGGACTGATTTTAAAGCCTGCTGCCAAATATAAGATCATAAAGATTTGCCCCTATATATCCTTCTAATATTTTAATACTTTCAGTCCTTAAATTTAGGTTTTTTTATCCTTTTTTAATGTATTTTATACATTGTGTGGTAGGGGTCCAATTTTATTCTTTTAATTGTGTATATCCATTGTCCCAGCATAATCTGTGAAAAAGATTATTCCCTTCTCCACTGAATAGCCTTAGCACCCATGTCAAAAATCATCTCATCATATATGTGAGGAATTATTTATGAGCTATCTATTCTTTTCATTGGTCTATAAGTCTGTCTTTATGCCGGTATAACATTATGATTACTGTGCTTTGTAATAAGTTTTGACATTTGGAAGTGTGTGTCATTCAATTTTGTTCTTTTTAAAGATTATTTTTGCTATCCTGGGTCCTTTGCAATTATGCATAAATTTTAGAATCAGTTTGTCCATTTCTAAAAAGAGGTTAGCTGGAATTCTTGTAGGGATTGTGTGCATCTGTATATCAATTTGGGGAGTTATGCCAACTTAACACTATTAAGCCCTTTAATTCATGAACATTGAATGTCTTTCCATTCATTTAGGTTTTCTTTAATTTCTTTCAACATTTTGTAGTTTTCAGTGTATAATTCTTACACTTCTTGTAATCAAATTTATTCCTAAGTATTTTATTTATTTATTTATTTTAGAGAAAGAGTGGAAGAGAGGAGAGACACAGAAACATTGGTGTGAGAGAGACACATCGACTGGTTGCCTCCCATGCAGACCCGACCAGGGCCAGGGATTGAGCCTGCAACCGAGGTACGTGTCCTTGACTATAATCAAACCCAGAACGCTTCAGTCCACAGGCCAACGTTCTATCCACTGTACCAAACCAGCTAGGGTTGTATTTTATTCTTTATGACATTACTAGTGGCCTGGTACACGAAATTCGTGCACAGGGGAGGGGGGGTGTCCCTCAGCCCGGCCTGCACCCTCTCCAATCTGGGATCCCTTGAAGGATGTCCTACTGCTGGTTTACAGGGATCGGATCTAAATTGGCAGTCGGACATCCCTCTCACAATCCAGGACTGCTGGCTCCTAACCACTCACCTGCCTGCCTGCCTGCCTGATTGCCCCTAACCACTCTGCCTGCCGACCTGCTCGCCTCCAACTGCCCCCCACCACCGGCCTGCTTGCCCCAAATGCCTCCCACCAGCCTGATCACCCCCAACTGCCCCCCTGCTGGCCTGCTCGCCCCACCTCCCCTCCCCACTGGCCTGCTCACCCGCAAATGCCCCCCCACACTGTCCTGATCACCTCCAACAGACCCCCACTGATGGCCTATTCACCCCCAACTGACCCCTTGCTGGTCTGCTTACCCCCGACGGCCCCGCCCCCCATCAGCCTGATCATCCACAACTGCTCTCCCCTCTTGGCCTCTAACCACCTCTACCTCATCCCCGCCACCATGGCTTTGTCCAGAAGAACGTCTGGCAGGTCTCCTGGAAGGTCTCCCAGTCTAATTAGCATATTACCCTTTTATTAGTATAGATAGAGGCCTGGTGCAAGGGTGTCCCAGATCAGGGTGGGGGTCCTGCTGGGGTGCCTAGCCAGCCTGGGTGAGGGGCTGAGGGCTGTTTTCAGGCTGGCCACACCCCCTTCAGGCTGCAGGTCCCCACTGGGGTGCCTGGCCAGCCTGGGTGAGGGGCTGATGGCCGTTTTCAGGCTGACCACGCCCCCCAGGGACCCAAGCTCCCAGCCTCTACTTTTTTTCTTTTATTTTTTTCAGTGCCTTCTTGAGTGGAGGCCAGAGCGGGCTGGAAGGAGGTATCTGGGATTTATTTATCTTCTATAATTGAAACTTTGTAGCCTTGAGCGGAGCCCAGGGCCAGCCAGGGCAGGTGGGAAGCTTGGCTTCCTCCATCGCCAGGGGCAACCCAAGCCTCCTGCTCGCTCCAGCTCTGTGGCCACTGCCATCTTAGTTGGGTTAATTTGCATACTCGCTCCTGATTGGCTGGTGGGTGGTGGCAAAGTGGTGGAGTGATGGTTACTTTGCATGTTTCTCTTTTATTAGTGTAGATTGTAAATACAATTGTTTTCTTGATTTTATTTTTTTATTTATTGCTGTAGTGTAGAAATACAACTGATTTTTATGTGCTGATTCTATAACCTATAACTTTGCTAAGTTTATATATTAACTCTAATAGTTTTTTTGTGAAGTCTTTGAAATTTTCTACATATAAGATCATGTATCTGCAAATAGAGATTTTACTTCTTTTCCAATTTAGATGTCTTTTATTTCTTTTCCTTGCCTGGTTGTACTGAATAGAACTTCCAGTACAGTGTTGAATGGGAGTGGTGAAAGCAAGCATCCCTGTCTTATTCCTGATATTAGGGGTAAAGCTTTCAGTCTTTCACCATTGAGTATAATGCTAACTGTGAATGTTTCACAAATGCCCTCAGTTTTGTTAGAAAGTTTCCTTCTATTCCAATTCTGTTTTTTTTATAATTAAACTAGAGGCCCAGTGCACGAATTCGTGCACCAGTGGGGTCCCTTGGCCTGGCCTGTAGGATTGGCCCAAACCAGCTTTCCAACATCCCCTGAGGGTTCCTGGATTGTGAGAGGGTGCAGGCCAGGCTGAGGGACCCCACCAATGCATGATCAGGGCCCAGGAGGGACGCGGGAGGTTGGCCAGCTGGGGAGGGACCGCAGGAGGGCTCCAAGGCGTGTCCAGCCCATCTTGCTCAGTCCTGATTGGCCAGACCCCAGCAGCGAGCTGACCTATCAGTCAGAGCGTCTGCGCCCTGGTGGTCAGTGCACGTCACAGCAAGCGGTTGAGTGGCTTTAGCATATCATTAGCATATTAAGCTTTGATTGGTTGAACCAGCCAACTGGTCAACCAGACATTTAGCATATTAGGCTTTTATTATATAGGATGGTAATGGGTTTTGTCAAAAGTGGTTTGGTCGGTGTCTTCTTTTTTACATAAATCAAAATAATCATGTGATTTGTTTGTTTTTTCCTTCTTTCTATGAGTTTGAATCATTCTTGCATTCCTGGTATAAATGCCACATAGTCATAATGTAGAATCTTAATATGTTGCTAACTGTGTTTGGCTAGCATTTTGTTAAGAATATTTGCATCTATATCCATGAGGGTATACCTAAAGTTTTCCATTCTTGTGATTTTTTTTATATGACATTGACAGAGTATTTCTGGGCTCATAGAGTGATTTAGAGTTTCCCACCTCTTCTATATTTTGGAAAAGTTTAAGAAAGATTGGTGTCAATTCTTCTTTGAATGATTAGTGAATTCCACCAGTGAAGCCATTTTATCTTGGATTTTTCTTTGTTATAGGTATGTTCAGATTTTCTATTACTCCCTCAGGCAGTTTTAGTAATTTCTGTGTTTATAGAAATTTGTCCATATCATCTAGGTTACTTAATTTTTTCCCTTCTATTTGTAGTTTATTAACAGTTCTTTCTCCTTCCCTTCTTCCTCCCTTTCTTTTTCCCTCTAATTTTTTATTTAATTTATTGGGGTGACGTTGGTAATAAAATTATGTAGCTTTCAAGTATACAATTTTATGATACATCATCTGTGTCTTGTACTGTTTGTTCGTTGATATATTCTTGTTCATGGTATTCTCTTGTAATCCTTTCTACTTCTATAAGGTCTACAGCAATATACCCACTTTTATTTAGGGTTTTAATAATTTGAGTGTTTTCTCTCTCTCTCTCTTTTTTTTTCCCCTTGGCCAGTCAAGCTACAGTTTTATCACGTTTGTTGATTTTTTCAAATAATCAACTTTTGGTTCCAATGATTCTCTATGTTCTTCTTCTCTATTTTATTGATCTCAGTTCTTAACTTCATTATTTCCTTTCTTCAACTAGTTTTGGATTGAGATTGCTCTTTTTTTTCTAGTTTCTTAAGGTTTAAAGTTAAATTATTGGTTTGGGGTCTTTTCTTGCATAGGCATTTACAAAATGTATTTCATAATTTTTGTCTTGTTACACTTTTTAAAATATATTTTGTTGATTTTTTACAGAGAGGAAGAGAGAGGGCTAGAAAGTTAGAAACATTAATCAGCTGCCTCTTACACCCCCCCCCCCCCACTGGTGATGTGCCCGCAACCAAGATACATGCCCTTGGCCGGAATTGAACCCGGGACCCTTCAGTCTGTAGGCCGACACTCTATCCACTGAGCCAAACCGGCCAGGGCTTGTTACACTTTTATTTTCATTTATTTCAAATTATTTTCTAATTTCACTTGTAATTTCTTTTTTGAATATTAGTTGTGTTAATTTCCTCATATTTGTAAATTTTTCCATTTTCCTTCTGTTAATTAATTCCTAGTTTTATTCTATCGTGCTTAGAGAAGAAACTTTGGGTGATTTTAAACTTTTAAATTCATTAAGATTTGTTTTGTGGCCTAACATTCTCCTGGAGAATGCTCAATGTACACTTGAGAAATAAAATATGTATTCTGCTGTTGTTGGGTGAAGGGTTCTAAAGATGTCTGTTAAGTCTAGTTGCTTTATAGTGTTATCCAAGCTCTATATTTCTTTCTCAAACTGTCTTGTTGTTTTACTCATTATTGAAAGTGGGTGTCGAAGTCTTTAACTATAACTGTTGAATTGTCTGCTTTTCCCTTTAATTCTGTCAGTTTTTGCTTCACATATTTTTGAGCTCTGTTATTTGGTGTATTTCTTTATAATTGTTAATTTTCTCGATGAATTGATTGACCCTTTAATCAATATATAATACCCTTACTCTCTTGTTACAATTTTTGCTTTAAAGTCTACTTTGTCTGATATTAGCACAGTCACACCAGATCTCTGTTGGTTACTATTTGCATGGAATACTTTTTACTATCCTTTTGCTTTCAACTGTGTCTTTGGATCTAAAGCAAGTTGTTTTTATTTTTTTTTAATTATTTTTATTTTTTTTAAATTCTCATCAGAAATATTTTTTCCATTGATTTTCATAGAGAATGGAAAGGACGGGAGAGGGGGAGAAGGAGAAGAGAGAGAAAGAGAAAAAAATATATATGAGAGACACATCAATTGATTGCCTTCCACACTCACCCTGACCAGCACCAGGAATTAAACCTGCTTCCCAGATATGTGCCCTTGACTGGAATTGAACCTGCAACCTTTCAGTGCACAGGCCGATGCTCTAACCACTGGACCACACCAGCCATGGCATATTCAGAACTTTTTCATCATGCCAAACAAAAGCTTTGTACCCATTAAATAATGATTTCCTTAAACAACTACAGCCAAAATTAGAAAAGAAAAAGAAAAAAATTACTGTCCCACCCTGGTTGGTGTGTTCAGTTGGTTGGAGCATTGTCCCATACACTGAAAGGTCATGGGTTCGATTCCAGGTCAGGACACATATCCAGGTATCAGGTTCAATCCCTGGTTTGGGCAAGTTCAGGAGACAACCAATTAATGTTTCATTCTCACAACAATGTTTCTCTCTCTCTCCCTCTTTCTTCCTCTCTCTCTAAAAATCAATAAAGGCATGTCCTTGAATGAGGATTTTTTTTAAAAAATTACTGTCCCAATTTTTGCAGAGTGGTTCTGTATTGGGCATGCCTTCAAAGCTTAGCTATATCTTTTTTAACTATACAATAGCCTTAATTTCATGTTAGTATAGAGCAGTGATGACAAACCTATGACACAGTGATGGCGAACCTATGACACGCGTATCAGAGGTGACATGCGAATTCATTTTTTTGGTTGATTTTTCTTTGTTAAATGGCATTTAAATATATAAAATAAGTATCAAAAATATAAGTCTTTGTTTTACTATGGTTGCAAATATCAAAAAATTTATATATGTGACACAGCACCAGAGTTAAGTTAGGGTTTTCAAAATGCTGACACGCCAAGCTCAAAAGGTTCGCCATCACTGGTATAGAGCCTGAAGGTCAGCCAGAGGTGAAAGTGTAGGGTTTTCTCAGGCCTGCTCTGAAAATGTGTTCAGCCTTAGCTATGAGCATAGTTTTTGAATTCCCCAGTATACATGGGAACAAAAGTCCTTACTCTCCCACGTATCTCCTTTCTCAACTTCTTCCTTCCTAGGATTTAAAAATATTTGTTTGTTGCTTATTCTGATTGTTTTATCTCTTGCCCAGACTGCTGCAGCAAATACTCTTCTTGCCTCTAAATGCTTTTGGCAAACACTGCCTGGGAAGCCACTCCAGCCCTGGGAACACTTCAAATCAGATAAAACAAAGGCTAGCCTTTGCGCCAGTCCTTTCAGGTACCCCCAGACAGGTAAAAAACACACAACCACAGTTATCTGAGTATAACGTTCATCTTGCTCCCTCTGGCACTAGCACCTGCATCAGGTGTGTAGGCTGCCATCTTCATGGCTGCAACTAATTTGGGAGATAGGGGATGACAAGTTGGCAATTTAAAATATCACAGCACTATCCCACTGCAATGCATCAGCTTCTTTCTTTACTAAGCTTTCTGTGATTGTTAAGTCTTCACTAGAATGCAGGGCTATGAGAAATTTATTCCAACAGTTTTTACCAGTTTATTACTTGCCTTTGTGGAGGGATTCCCTACTCTGATATACTCAGTGACATAAATTGAAATAGTTTTACAATTCACTTTATGAACAAGAATATGTTTGATTTTATGAATGTTCTTTGTGTGCTTGAAGAGTATGTAAACTCCACTCTTAGGTGAAGTATAATTTACATATCCATATGATGCAATTTATTGATGGTATCATCCAAAATTTCTATATTCTTACTAATATTTTCTCTGCTTAACAATAATTGTTAAAATATATGTATTTTATTTCTCACTAGAATGATAGATATGTGCATTTCCCCCTGTAATTCTGTTCATTCTTGTTTTATACACTTTGGACTGTGTTAATACGGCGTTTGTTAGTTTAGATATATTTCTTCCCAGTGAATTGAATGTTTTCTCATTATTCAGTACACTTCTTTATCTTTAACATTCTTTAATCTTAAAGCATAACACGAATGGAGCAACATCAGCTTTCTATTGATTAGGATTTGCCAGCATATATTTTTTGTCTTTTAATTTATAGATTTGTATATGTCTCTTAAAAACAGGATATAGATGGGCCTTTTCTTTGCCAGTCTAATGTAAGTTCTTTGATCAGAGCATTTAATTCATGTAATACAATTAAAGATATATTGGGTTAAATCAATCATATTTTGTATTTTCTCTTTGTTTTGCCTTTCCTATGTTTTATTCTCTCTCCTTCCTTGATTTCTATTTTATAGATTATCTTTTCCTCATTGTATTTTTCCTTCCAATAGCCTGGAAATTAGCTATGTGCTCAATCTGTATTATTTTGAAAAAATTCTCCTAGAAAATGTAATAGGCATGCTTAATGCATCAGAGCCTAAAATGCAGTAATATTTTTATTCCTTTCCTGACCAACACATAATCTTTGGGAATGCTCATTCTTATCATCACCTCTCCAGATGTATGGGTTACTTTCATCATGTATTTATTTTAGCTATTTTTCTTAATATTACAAAGTATTATTAGCATTATTTAAAGTTAATATTTGTTTAGCATTACCTTCATATTTATCATAGTCTTTGCTCTTCAATTCCACCTGGAATCTCAGACTTACCACCTAGGGTTATATTCCTCTCTTAGAAATATGTCCTTTATAATTTCATGTTTTAAAGTTTGTTGGTAGCAAACTCTGTGTTAGCTTTTTTTCTTTTGGAACAAAACAGCATCACCAGATGTATCCATGGGTCAGCCAACTTTCAAATATCACCTGTTACCTTTAATCTTAGTATTTGAGAAGGAACCAGTAGTAGAGAAAGAACTACATAAAAATCATAAAACATGACTAAAGTGACCATATCTCAGTGTTCATCCATTTTGGGGGGGACCTAATTATTAAAAACATCCCTCATTTCAAAAGTTTTATGGTTTGGATAATAAATTCCATGGTCACTTGAATCAAGTCCAAATGACATGTAGTCCTGGCTTCTGGAGCCATGCTTTCATTTCTATTTAACTCAAATTGCTAGGGACTTTCACTTCTGATGAAATGGAGAAGTCTGTGGCAGTCCAATGTTTTAACTTGAGAAGAAGTAGAATGAGCAGACAAAATACAAAAAAAAAAAAAAAATTACAGTCAGGAGAAAGCTCCTAAAACACTGAGGGTGAGAAACCAAGATTACAAGGGAAGAGGAGCTGGTCAGTTACAGCTGCTTCTTCTCCAGAGGCATTTGCTAATTCTGTGTGTATGCAGCATGAGGCAGGGAATCTTAATTTTGTCTAGGAAGAAGGCTGCTGCTAGGGGACAGAAATAAGCAAAACCTTTGGTTGTTTTATGGGGGTTAATAGACAAAACTGAAGGCTTAATGCGCCAAGCATTCAGTGGAAAGGGAGGGCTGGAGATTGAGCCTGACATACAAAGAGTTTTCTCCTTAAAAATTTGCCAAATTATATAATTGCATGAGGCAGATTCAAACAATAAAATCGGGGGGGGGGGGGGAGATGGCTGCTGATGGGAAGGCAGACTGCAAGATAGAGCGTGAGTGAGAGAATGAAGGGAGAGTGTGTGGTCGCACGAGGAGTGTTTGCTTGTGAGTTGAGGGACAGCTATACTCCAGGGGACTGTTGGGGACTGCCCGACGGGGTTCCCTTGACCCAGCAGCCTCCACTGCTGCTGGAATCCCTCCTGGAGTGACCAGCTCTGACCCGGAGACCGCGCCATCTTGAAGGGGAGAGTGGATATTGTCAGAAGCCTGAAAATCCCAAGAATCTACAACAGCAGCACCCAGGGAACAGCTGCGAACCTGGGAACACCAGTCCCCAAGCAAGGTGAGCAGGCGGATTCAGAGGAGCTCGGTGCCTCTTCACGAAAGGTCAGATTTCACCTGGGATAAGGTGAGGTCTGTGGTCGTGACTGGAGGACGGTGCAGGGTGAGAGCTGGAGGATCGGGAAAGTCTCCGCCCAGAAAAGTCTGGGGCCTTTGGGGCTGGTGTGATCCGGGAATGTGAAACACCCATTTTTGATAAAAACTCTCAGCAAGGTAGGAATAGAAGGATCATACCTCAACATAATAAAAGCCCACCAACATGATACTCAATGGGCTAAAACTAAAACCATTTCCCCTAAGAACAGGAACAAGACAGGGATGCCCACTCTCACCACTCCTGTTTGGCATAGTACAGTGGGGCCTTGACTTATGAGTTTAATTCATTCCGTGATGGAGCTCGTAACTCAATTTACTCGTATGTCAAATCATAAAGTGAATGAGTGAGACACGTGATGCTGGGCTGATGTTGTGGCATTCACTGTGACGTTCGCTGCACCAACTAGCGGTGGGGTATCTGAAGCTGGCTCGTAACCCGAATTTTAGCTCGCAACTCAAAGCAAAAAATCGGCTGAGAGATGGCTCGTATCTCGAAAAACTCGTTAGTCGGGACACTCGTAAGTCAAGGCCCCACTGTACTGTAAGTATTGCCATTGCGATTAGACAAGAAGAAATAAAAGGCATCCAAATTGGAAAAAAAGAAGTAAAACCGTCCTTATTCGCAGATGACATGATATTATACATAAAAAAACCCTAAAGACTCCATCAAAAGATTATTAGACTTAATAAATGAATTCAGCAATGTAGCAGGATACAAAATTAACACCAAGAAATCTATGGTATTTCTATACACCAACAGTGAACTTACAGAAAGAGAGACTAAAAAAGCAATCCCATTTACCATCACACCAAAAAAATTAAGATACCCAGGAATAAACTTAACTAAGGAGATAAAAGACCTATACAGTGGGGCCTTGACTTACGAGTGTCCCGACTAACGAGTTTTTCGAGATACAAGCTGTCTCTCGGCTGATTTTTTGCTTTGAGTTGTGAGCTAAAATTCGGGTTACGAGCCAGCTTCAGATACCCCACCGCTAGTTGGCGCAGCGAACGTCACAGTGAACACCACAACATCAGCCCAGCATCACGTGTCTCACTCATTCACTTTAAGATTTGACATACGAGTAATTTGAGTTACGAGCTCCGTCACGGAACAAATTAAACTCGTAAGTCAAGGCCCCACTGTATGCAGAAAACTACAGGACACTGAAAAAGAGATAGAGGAAGACATAAACAGATGGAAGAACATACCATGTTCATGGATTGGTAGAATCAAAATCATTAAAATGTCCATACTACTCAAAGCAATCTATAGATTCAATGCACTCCCCATTAAAATACCAACAGCATACTTCACAGACCTAGAAAGAACTCTCCAAAAATTCATCTGGAATAAAAAAAAAGACCCTGAATAGCCAGAGCAATCCTGAGAAAGAAGAACAAAGTAGGTGGGATCTCAATACCAGATTTCAAGCTGTATTACAAAGCTACTGTTCTCAAAACAGCCTCGTACTGGCACAAGAACAGACATATAGACCAATGGAATAGAATAGAGAACCCAGACATCGACCCAAACCACTATGCTCAATTAATATTTGACAAAGGAGGCATGAACATACAATGGAGTCAAGACAGTCTCTTCAATAATGGTGTTGGGAAAATTGGACAGATACATGCAAGAAAATGAAACTAGACCACCAACTTACACCATACACAAAAATAAACTCAAAATGGGTAAAGGACTTAAACATAAGACACGAAACCATAAAAAGGAATCCACAGGCAGCAAAATCTCAGACATATGCTGAAGCAATTTCTTCACCAATACCACTCCTAGGGCAATGGAAACTAAAGAGAAAATAAACAAACGGGACTACATCAAAATAAAAATCTTTTGCACAGCAAAAGAAACCATCAACAAAACAACAAGAAAGCCCACTGTATAGGAGAACATATTTGCAAATGTTATCACTGATAAAGGTTTAATCTCCAACATTTACAGGGAACTCATACAATGTAATAAAAGGAAGATAAATGATCCAATAAAAAAGTGGGCAACGGACCTAAATAGATACTTTTCGAAAGAAGACAGAAGGAAGGCCAAGAGACATACGAAAACATGCTCAAAGCCACTACTTATCCGAGAGATGCAAATCAAAATGACAATGTGGTACCATCTCACACCTGTCAGAATGGCAATCATCAACAAATCAACAAACGACAAGTGCTGGTGAGGATGCAGAGAAAAAGGAACCCTCGTGCACTGCTGGTGGGAATGCAGATTGGTGCAGCCACTATGGAGAACAGTATGGAATTTCCTCAAAAAACTAAAAATGGAACTCCCATTTGACCCAGTAATCCCACGTCTAGGAATATATCCCAAGAAACTAGAAACACCAATCAGAAAGAATATATGCACCCCTATGTTTATAGCAGCACAATTCACCATAGCTAAGATTTGGAAATGGCCTAAATGCCCATCAGCAGATGAGTGGATTAGAAAACTGTGGTACATCTACACGATGGAATACTACACTGCTATAAAAAAGAAGGAAGTCTTACCATTTGCAGCAGCATGGATGGAACTGGAGAGCATTATGTTAAGTGAAATAAGCCAGGCAATGAAAGAAAAATACCACATGATCTCACTCATTTATGGAAAATAAAGAACATTATAACTTGATGAACAAAATGGTAGATACAGAGGCAGTTAAGCATTGAACAGACTGTCAAATTACAGCAGGGAGGCTGGGGAGTGTTAGGGAGGGGAGAAAAGAGATCAACTGAAGGACTTGTATGCATGCATATAAGCACAACCAATGGACATAAGACACTGGGGGGTGGGGTGGGATGAGGGCATGTGACAAGGAGTAGGGGAGACTGGGGGAAGGTCAGTGGGGACAAAAAGGAGATATATGTACTACTATGTGTAATACTTTAAACAATAAAATAAAAATTAAAAAAATATATAAATAAATAAAATAAAATCATAAAGCCTTTAAAAAGCAGGGTTAAAGTTTGTTTTCCAGTGTTACTCTACTGAGGAGACAGTGATTATAGTGCATGACTGCCAGGGGAAGAGTTCATAGTTTTTAAAACTAATTAATCCAAAAGATGCAAAAAAAAAAAAAAAAGGCTAGAAAATGAGGCATAAGCCAGGGGGACAAAATAGAAAAGGGAGGAGCAAGATAGTAAAAATAAATCCAAATATCTCCATAATTACAATAAATGTAAATAGACTTTTGCAGTTCAAAGATACATGATACTCAAACTGTGTTTTTTAAAAAACAACAACAACCATATATTGATTATAAGAGACACTTCTTAAGTAAATAAAAAAGGATATATGGCTAGGCAACCAGCTGACCAGCCGACTGGCCAGTAGGTATAATGCGCACTGACCCTCAGGGCGAAGACGCTCAGCACAGGAGCTGCTGAGTGACAGCAACTTTGCAGAGTGCCCACTTGCAGTCCGGAACCCCTCAGGGGGTGTCGGAGAGCCAGTTTCAGCTGATCCCCGCAGGCCAGGCTGAGGGACCCTACCTGCCGGAGGGACCCCGCTCACTCCACAGACACCTTTGAGCCCCGGCGCACCCCAGGTGCAGCCGGCCAGGGAAGAGACCGCAGGAGGTTGGCTCCAGGGCGTGTCTGGCCCATTTCACCCAGCCCCACCCCACTGGCCACCTTCTAATTAATTTCCTTTCAATGTGCATGAATCCATGCACCAGGCCTCAAGTATTTTATAATAATGTAGAGTTCAGCATACATGAAAAAGTCACACTATCCCTTGTAACCTCAGTATTTGTAAGAATTCCCATGAAAAAGTCACACTATCCTTTGTAACCTCAGTATTTGTAAGAATTCCCATAATAGAGTATGCTGACATTCCCTTGGCTGTATTTGGAACCTCTCCCTCCCATTTACCTCACACAGTTCAATTTTCTATCAGCACTAGTCATTCTTGGCTTCCTTCTTGTTTGCCTTCCGTCTTCACTGCTTTATCTCAAGAGTGGACACAGCCCTCTTCCTTCATTCCTGACAAACACACCATTATGGCTTGTAGCAGATAATTGCTCAGAAGGAATTTACTACACAAAACAGTAAATTCTTTTAAAATAGATAAGATTTCTTTGTTCCTCATTTTCTGGTTGTTTTTGCCAAAGGAAGCCTATCACAGTACTAAGTTTCCCAATTCCTGACCAGCTATCTATTGCTATCTCATCTCCACTTTCCCCTGGATATCAGAATCCTAAAGTTCTATTTTTTCAGTATGCCAAAAGTAAAACTAAAAGGTTCCTGTTATTTAATTTTACAGAACATTTTTTCTGCCCCTTTGTTTCAAGCTCACACTTCTAAACTTGTGGGCAGGATGGTTGTGGGGCTTGCTAAGCCTGCACGGATTTAACAAACAGCCACAGCACAGTTTCCTTCTAAGAACAACAGCAGTCTTTCTTCTGATGTGTGATCTTAGAATGCAGAAACAGTCCACGTTTTAAAAAGCATCTCTCAGCCCCTTGTTTCCTGCTATTGTTATATTACAGATGCCAAAAGAGAGGGAGAGGGGACATGTAACAGCAAAATTTCTCATGAGGTAAGAAGAGCTGGGATCTGTAGTTCAGTATTTGTTTTTGCAAGAAAAAGCAATATATTCTCTGTGATTTTTGGGATAAATGAAAATGGGGAGCAGAGAGGCAGGTCAGGTATGTTAAGATGCATGAAGTATCTGAGAACTTTCATTTGCAGATGAGCAGCATATTACTGATATGCAAGTGAGTGTGACTATGCATCAAGGAGTTTAGAAGAATAAGCTGACCACTTAGTGAAGGTTGCAAGTGAAGAAGCCAATTGCCAAAAATGCAAATATAAATCACAAAGCGTTTCAAAATAACAGCACTGAAGGTGAAGTTGTGAAGTTGAACTCTGAAGGAGCCAAGTTGAAATTTGTAGAGGGCAGAGGAAGGTGGTGAGCTGGACATGGGATGAGGGTTGCATGTGAAATGATTCTGATGTGAGTTGTAAGTAAAAAAAACACACACACAACCAAACAAAATAAAAATGCAGAACATAAAATCTGTAATTGTTGTATTAATTTTAAGATGAATATGGGAAGAAAGCAGTGAATCTTAGATGTTGACAGGACTGATCCCTCTATTGGCTTTTTACATGCAATTCAAAACCTAAAATCTCACCCACTCAGATCTCCCCTCTGCAGCAGTTTGGTTCTCTGCCAAGTGTTGGGTAATAAATAGAGTCTGCAAGTTCTCGGGAACACAGAGCTGCAGCTTCTCAGGGAGAATTCAAAACGAAATCACAAGGTAAGAATGAAACCACTATTTTGATAGATTTTCGTCACATTTTGCAAAATAAGATCTTGGAAACCATGAAGAACTGTTTTATATTTATATAGAATATATGAGGCTAACTTGCTATTATTATTGCAAATAGCAGTATAAATTGATGATGACAGTTGCTACCAACTTATAATACCACTTTGATTTTTCTTTGGGTGACTTGGAAAATCAACTAATTGCTAAAATAGATTGTAATAGACTTTATAGTAAATGTTCTCTTCCCTCACCACAAAACTTAAGAAAGAAAGTTAATGATTCTCCTTCATACTCCTAATGCTTATCCAAGACAAACTTACAATTGTTTAGGTGCCATCTCTTCAAAATCATTTGTTAAAAAACAAACAATTTGTGAAAAAAAAAAAATAAGGCATTGACATCCGAACAGGGTAAATACAAAAGCTCATTAGTTTTGCTACTTTTCTTCATTTAAATTTTCCTTTAAAGTTTGTTTTGCTCTCTTTATTTCTTTCTGTCCATTTCATGGCATTTTTTTTCTCCTTGTCTATTTTTCTGCCTTATCTTTCCATGCATGAACATATGCCTCCAGACTATTTTAATAATGAAGGTAAAGTAAGTCAGAAGCAGTCACTAAAGGAAACTATTGTTACTCACTGAACATGTACTAAATGTGAGATATGTTTCCCACATTATCCCGTTTGCTCCTTACAGTACCTCTGTGACATAAATATTGTCTTTTCCATTTATTAAATTAAACAAGTGAGATTTGGAAAGATTGTACTGTTGTGCCCAGATTTCATGATTCCCAAGAACCCACAGGGAGCCAGCGAGTCCGATGCAAAAGCAAAGAGTCATTCATTTCAAACCTAGGTTTGGCTCCCCTGCCACACTCACCGATGCAACGGTAAGCTCCAGTGGCCGAGAGAGAGAGAACTCTGTGTGGAGAGAGGTTTTATAGGGGTTTGGGGTAAGGGGAGGAGAAAGGACTGTGGGCCCTGCTGATTGGCCAGGCGCGAGTACACAGGATGTGGTCATAGTGATGGCGTGCACTTCCCTTGACTATCTTGCGGGAAGAAGCTTGCTGAGCACATGGCCAAGTTAAGATGAAGGGCATAGCCCTTACCTTGGGGCAAGGTGGAGGGCGTAGCTCTTACCCTGGGGTAAGGTGGAGGGCGTAGCCCTTACCCTGGGGCAAGGTGGAGGGCGTACTCCTTGCCCTTTCATTCCCCCCTTGTCTTGGAACTTCCGGCTCAATCATGAGACGGACTGCATTTCTATTCCACCATTGCTAGAGGCCCATACTGGGCACACAGAACTATCAACTGAACTATCCCTATAAGCTTAACAAATGGCCCGGTGGAAGGGAAAGAAACCATTTTAGATTTAACAACTTCTATTGAAACAGGATTTTTCTTCTTAAAATTCCTCCATGGCTATCAAAAAGCCAAATCAAGATTAATTTATCTACTGTCCTGATGTTTGCATACACACAACAAGAATGGTAACTGACTACCTTTGCTGGAATTTCATGGTTGAATCTTAATGTGCCCCGTAGGGCCAGGAAGCCAAGCCATCCAGCTGCCATCAAGCCTGCCTGCAGTATCTGCTGAGTTAGGTGAATCCCTCACCTGTAGCAACTCCACCTGAGCCCACGCTCCAGGCTTTAAGGCCCATCTCAGTAGCCCTCCTACTTGTTGCGGCCCAGAGTGTGTGGGGTTCTGCAGGGATGCAGAGGCATCTTTACTGCTCCCCTTCTACTCTTACCAACCGCCAGTGATGGTAGGGCATCAGCCTGACGCTCCAGCGCCAGCCATCTTCAGGGCTCCCAAGCAGGATACCAGGCTTTCTTCGTGGCATTTTTACTGGCTTCAAGTCTTTAGAGCTCAGATAGGGCTCTTCGAAACATGATACTCCAGTCAAAGTTTTCCGTTAATAAAACCACTATTAGGAACCAGTCTTACTGAATCTATGCAAAGAAACGTACTTATTTAGCATTGCCAGATTTCGGAGGAATTACATAAGGAGAAAAACATACTGATCTACTCTAAGATTTTCTGACTTTCCTTGCTAATTCCTTTTCATGGATTTAAAACAAAACAGTAACTGTTGGCATAAAACCTTCTTTCTATGCATAACCATGCCTCAGACCTTCTATTCTAAACAGGCTTTTTCCAGCTTTACTACCCCTGACATGGCATGGTGACTCAGGCCTGCAAGACAGTATTACAGGCTGCCAACTGTTAGCTGTCTCTCAAAAGAGACCAAAACCTGATGGGCACCCTTCCCTGCCCAGTTGGGCCCCTGCCCTCTTGGCAGCTAGGCACCCTTTACTTTTGGGGGTCACCCCACACAGCTCCCTTCCAGGACAGCCAACATACATTCAAACCTGCAAAAGAATCAAAGGTTAATATAACATATCAATACAATGAAACATAATATTGGCATCATGGCCGCTTCAGGCAGCCAAATCTTCTGCTACTAAACATGTGATCCTATAAATTGTCCTTGTCTCTTTGGATCCATGTCCATGAAGATGCAGGCATTATTACACAGTATTGTGGGGGCTCCTGGTGACAGGAGTGATCCCAAGTCATGTTACCGGCATCAGGCAGGTCGAGCACGCCGTAGCTTGAGCTTGAGCGGGTTGCGTTGATCTCGATCGATGCTCCATTTGGTGATGAAGTCTTTCCGGATGGACCCAGGTCGCGACGCCGTCTACCTTGAGAGCGGTGGAGGTCGTCAGCACCACAATGTAGGGATCCTTCCAACGTGGCCCTAGGGTCTCCCGGCGGTGCCTTCTGACGTAGACCCAATCTCCTGGTCTGTGCTGATGAGGAGTTGGGGTTGGGCTGGTCTCATAGATGGTGCGGAGGCGCGGCCAAATGTCCTCGTGCGCCCTCTGGAGCCCTCTCAAGGAAAGAGATTGTTAAAGAAAAGCCACCCAGTCCTCGCCAGTCTCCGAGTCAGACAGATTCCTCCTCTCTTGGAGAACTTCTAAGTCCTGATGGCTTCTAGGTAACCCTGTTTATCAGTTACAGCAGCAACAGGTACCAAACCCTTTCAGTACATTGGACCAGCTTCATTCCCGCTCACCTTTACAGATTCTAAGGCCCATTGTCTTCCTTTAACCAGCAAGCCAAATGACACTGGCCTGTATTATTTAATTCAGCACAGGCAGGGGGAAGGGCCCATGAAATCTCTGCCCTGAGGAACTGTGAGCCCCACCCTTAAATGTCCCAATCAGACTAGAAAAGCCACAAATACCTTTTAAATCTACCCCAGAATTCCAAAATCCCAACCCAGCACTGAATATCACATAGCAAATCAAAGTTCCCAGCAAACAAACAGACAGAGATGTTTACTAGTTAGGCGGGCCTAATCCACCTCTGACAGAGAGCAAGCGCTCTTGGGGCAAGCGTGTGCCTTTTTTTCCCACAGACTTCCACACTTACATGAACAAATAATTATACCCAAGTAGACATACAAACATACACCCTTTCAGTGAACAAGTACCTTTACAGTCTTGGGATCTTGAGCAGATAACAGGAACACCACCCAAGTCCCCTGATGGGGGCCTGACAGGAACAGATGTGGAGGCCTCCCTTTCCCACATCCCAGGACAGGATTCTTGACCTATGTCTCATCCAGATAGAAACGGTACTCATATTGAACAAGGAAATCAAGACTAAATAGGCACGATAACTAGATACATTCCCCATTAAGAACTTCGAGGTACATGCCACATTTATACCACAAAATACCAACAAATCAGTTTCAGTTGTGTCGAGATACAGAACAAGTCCCTAAACAGAGGCAGTAGAAAACTGCTTAGGAATGCTTCTTTTCTACCTTTTTAAAAGATAGGCCAGATTCGAACCCTTAGCCAGTCCGAGCTTTGACTTCCCTCCGGAAGTCCCAGAGACGGTGAATACCATCTAGAAGCCATTCCTCCAGATACAGGACAAGTACCTTAGAGATTCTTGATAATCTACATCAGTAATCCATTCACACAATCCCCCAAAAGTTAAAGAGGAAGGAAAGAACCATTCAATGTCCTTCAAGAGGATTTCGGCGAAACAACAAAATCGACAGATTTAACACATTGGAAAACCAAGGCCAGAAGTACCCTCAGACGTTTCAGGGGTACCAAGGAAGGAGAAGTTAGGCCACGTCCAGCCCTTTTCATAATCCACCATCAGTGACCAGTCCCAGCTCACTGGTCTACCATCCATTTAACATTTCTTTTTCCTCCCATCATACCAAGGCCATGCTTTCCAGGTAGCTAGAACTTTTAAACCACAGTTTCTACCTGAAATAATTGTACTTTACTTTAGAAATTGGGTTACTGCTATCCTGGCATAGCTGCTAAATTTCAAAATGGTCACAATTTTCCTGCTGGGGAATTCAAGAAGCAAACCCATAACTATTAAGGCCAAAACAGTCTTGGGTTTTTATTCTGTACACAGCAAAAGGTCAAGTTCAGCTCAAAACTATGCGCACTCGTTTTTAAACTGGCCTTCTCCTTTACATGTGCACAGAAATCCTGGATGCATTTATGAATTTGTAAAAGCTTTTCAATTCTCTATCTACAAGCCCTTTAAGAAATACAAGCTCTATTGTCGGCCCTTATAAAGCCAACTGCTCAAAACATTGGTCTATCATACCACTAAAATTATATTAAGACCGTGATTGCTAATTTAGTATTAAATAAATCTGGGAGGCAGGCACACTTTCTGCCCCATCTGCATTTCCTTAGTAAAACTCCACCTTAAAATTCCACCCCTGAAATCCCATCCTGCCTCAGTGAGCAGACATTCCTTTTGTGATTGACTAAGTCAGAGGGAGGGGCCTGCTGTTCCAAGATGGTGGCCCCCAGGGGCACGGCATGCCATGCGGCCAACATGGCGGCTGCCAAGTCAGGCAGCTCAACATTGTGGCGGTCTAAACTGTTCTCTGACAGAAAAGATGATTTCCTCATTCTCACAATAAACAAAGGAAGAGCAAACCAAAACCCCTAAAAGATAGATGGCCAACATTATATTGCAGAACTTTTTAAAATCTTAGGTAGCAAATTAAATACACTAGCCCAAAACCCTATCCAAAAACGGACGGTGCGCACATTAGTTTTAAGCCAGCTTTTCTCCTAACACGTGCACAGAAGTCCCAGACGCATTTACTTGGGGAGGGGGTGACCTGTTTCCACAGACCCTCACTCAGGGGGCCACCCGACCACCACACAAAGGAGGGGGGAGGGCAATTCCCCTCCCTCCACACTCCCACACTTTCACCAGACATTCATTCAGACTTTAAACAATCCATTCAATTCCTAACAACTTCCCAACTCCTGAGGGAGCTCTAAAGCCTCCCCCAATCTCCTTGAAATGATCAATCACAATACCCAAAGGAGCAGTCTGAGTCCATCCCATAACATCCATCCAGTACAAACACAGAACACTAAACAGGGCCCGAAAATACAGGCTTCCAACTCCATGGAAGCAACTAGACCTTGGCCTTACGCCAAACCAGCAGGAGCGACCTGCCTCGTCTCAAATCTGCAAGGGGCATATCCATCCCTCGTGAGGGGCATATCCATCCCTCCTGGGGTGAGGGGCATATCCATCCCTCCTGGGGTGAGGGGCATATCCATCCCTCCTGGGGAGCGGAACGTCTTCCAACTCTCCCCTGCCTGTGGTCGTTCACGGCGCGTCCGCCTAGACCCCTCAGGCAATTACAAATTCCAGAAACGAGCTCACACTGAACAGAACATACAAAGACACACACATACCGCGGTCAGTCAGACTCTTCGGATCGGGGGTCCCTCGATGGTCTTGGGAATCCGGACGAGCCCCCAAATGTTGTGCCCAGATTTCATGATTCCCAAGAACCCACAGGGAGCCAGCGAGTCCGATGCAAAAGCAAAGAGTCATTCATTTCAAACCTAGGTTTGGCTCCCCTGCCACACTCACCGATGCAACGGTAAGCTCCAGTGGCCGAGAGAGAGAGAACTCTGTGTGGAGAGAGGTTTTATAGGGGTTTGGGGTAAGGGGAGGAGAAAGGACTGTGGGCCCTGCTGATTGGCCAGGCGCGAGTACACAGGATGTGGTCATAGTGATGGCGTGCACTTCCCTTGACTATCTTGCGGGAAGAAGCTTGCTGAGCACATGGCCAAGTTAAGATGAAGGGCATAGCCCTTACCTTGGGGCAAGGTGGAGGGCGTAGCTCTTACCCTGGGGTAAGGTGGAGGGCGTAGCCCTTACCCTGGGGCAAGGTGGAGGGCGTACTCCTTGCCCTTTCAGTACTAAGCCAGGATGACATAATCAGTAAATTTTAGACCAGAGATTTAAACCCAGATGCAAGTCCCATGAAGGAAAAAGAACCATGAAGGAAGCTGAATTCCAAATGACATCATTTAGTGCATTTCTAATCCTCTTTGAGAAGCCATCATCTATTCAAAGTTTCCATCATTATCAAACATAAAATATGTTAGTGAGATGATATTCAAACCTGACACCTATTTTCTTTAGGGCTACATTCATAGCCATGTTAAAGAAAGAATACCCTGCCAGTCACCATTTTTGTATGTAACTTTCATTTGCCATTCCATTGGTATTGCTTGAACCAAGGGGAGTCCACCCATAAAATTGGCTTGGTGCTTCACTTTTATTCAGCACACTAGTCTACATCTAATTCCCCTTCACTTTATAAATTGGATGATCATCACAATTTTTCCTAGTGCATCTGAGACATTTTGTACAAATGTTTTGCTCATTATGACTCTTGGATTTCCTAGCCAAAGATTCAATTTTTTTTTATCCTCACCCAAGGAGAGAGAGAGAGAGAGAGAGAGAGAGAGAGAGAGAGAGAGAGAGAGAGAGAAACATGATTGGTTGCCGTCCCCATGTGCCCTGACCAGGGATTGAACCTGCAACCTAGGGATGTGCCTTGACCGGAAAGTGAACCTGCAACCTTTCAGTGTACCAGACGATGCTCAACCAACAGCCACTCTGGCCAGGCTCAATATTTTCTTAAAGTGTTTGACAGAACTTCATTGTTCTTCATGTCTGCTGGGTTCAACTCTAAACTACTCAAACATCTTAACCTGTTGGCTCTATCAATGGCAGTTATTTAAGAAATGCGACTTAAGCAGTTCTATTTTCTTTATAAAGAGGAGATTATATGCCTTTTCCCATCTATACATGAATGCCCAAACCTGTAAATAATTTTTTATTTATTTTAGAGAGAGAGGAAGAAAGCCAGGAAGAGAGAGAGTGAGAGAGAGATTTGTTTTTCCACCTATTTATGTATTCATTGGTTGATTCTTGTATGTGCCCTGACCACTGAAAATAGTTTTTATAAGAATTTATTTGAGCCAAAATGACAACAATGCTGGGAAGCAAGATCTCAAATGCTCCAAAGAATGAGTTTTGCAATTTCCTTTATACCTTTGGAATGAAGGAGGGAACATAAGGAAGATTACATGAAGGTGGAAGAAAGCAGGTGGAGATTGAATTACAGGATAGTTAACAAGATTATGTGCTCTCCAGAGGGTAGTTACACCTTGAGAGGGGTATACTTCCGGCATTTCAAAGGTGTGTTAACCTAGATGCACAAGAACAATGGACAGGACTAGTTTAAAACCTTTCGCTAAAGACGTTATAGGCCTGAGGTGAGATCTGCTCAGTGAGGAATTTATAATCACATCACCCTGTGAAGTTACTTTTGGTTCCATTTATTATAGCTTTTTTTTTTTTGTCCACAACCCTTTATTCTTTCATTTGGGGGCTTATTACATCCAAACATGAATTTTTCTCTAACTTGAATTTATTAGTTCTAAAGTTTTCCCTCCTAAGGTTTTACTTTTTCCATTATCATGTATACATTTTTATGTATTATCTGTCCACAGTCTTTAACAATCCTGTTTAAACAATACTTCATCAGTAGTCAACATGATTGGTTCATAGCAGTAAATTAGTAGTAGTAGTAGTAGTAGTAAGTTTCCTTGAGTAAGATTTCTTTTTAATCTTTTTTAAAACTTTCAGTCACAAACATAGATGCCAACATTCATTCTAATATAATTTGGTGGCTATCTTCAGCTTCCTCTTTTTTTCTTTTTATTTATTTCAGAGTGGAAAGGAGAGGGAGAGAGAGATAGAAACATCAATGATGTGAGAGAATCATCGATCGATCGGCTGCCTCCAGCACGCCCCACACTGAGGATTAAGCCCACAACCCAGGCATATGCCTTGACTGGGAATCGAACTGTGTCCTCCTGGTTTATAGGTCAATGACACTCAACCACTGAGCCACGCTGGCTGGGCTTCAGCTTCCTCTTTTAAGAAAAATGTAATATATATATATATGTATATATATGCCTAATATGCAAATTGTCCCCCTGGGAGTTCGACCCGGAGACCAGGAGTTCCACTATGAACTGACCACCAGGGGATGGCGTGGAATGAAGGGCGGCTCTGGCCTGCACCCGGAAGAAAGGCCCCAGCCAGCACCTGGAAGGCACCAATTGGCCCTGATCGCCGGACGGGCCTAGGGACCCTACTCATGCATGAATTTCATGCTCTGGGCCTGTAGTGACTTGTATAAGATCCATATTACCTGAATGTATATGTAGCATTATTTATCAAAGAGGGTGACTATTTTTCATTCCCTGACTTACTTAAGAGCCATATGGTTTGTGAAACCATACTGTAATTGTCACTATGTGGTGGTTGTTAGAATAAAGTAGATGTCATTAACTCAAAGGAGCATAAGCTGTTTTACTAAGAAATTTTGGAGGGTTCCATGCCTAAGACATGAAATGTAATGCTTACACCTGACTATCCAATTATTATTACCATTTATTATGTCATGTGGAAAGATTTCTCTTCGGTACTATGAAGTCGATGAAATTAGACTCAGCATTAGAAACATTAAAGTCATTTGCATTGTGAGTGCCAGTGTGTATGTGGGGAGATACTGTTTATAAATCCTTATATCTTTTAATTCATTATAGTATAAAAATTAGATAGAAGTCCATTTTTTAAGTACCATCCGATTTTTTTTTTCCTGATTGTTTGTGGCAAATGCTCCTAAAAGAATATCTGGGTTTAGACTCAGAGAGTCTCCCTACTATCTAGGCAGAATCATGCAGTGACTACTATAACTCTACGGTTGTGGTTCATTGTTAGCTCCAGATAACTTTTATGCCTATAATATGTAAGACGTCTTCTTGGAAAAGGAAGAGACACAATTACATTCTTTTGCATTGGGTTGTTGAGTATAATCAAGAAGAGGTCTTATCTGTTCAGAGGAAAATGAGTAAGTCTTATCTTGGAGAAAAATAAGACATAGAAGACTGTGTTTAGCACAGTTTTTCCACTTAAATAGTTTTTACCTCAAACCCAGCTACCAGCTTACCAAGGCTGAATCCCATGTAAAAATGATTAAATCAGCTGGAGAGGTCCATGAAGTAGGCAAGGTGGGAGACAAAGGCTTGTCATACCATGGTGGACAAGTTTCTAGACCTCTGAGCTGTATTTTTTGTTCACTCACAGGGAAGCTCTGTTTAATTTTTTTATTAAGTATCCAGAGTGTGGATTGTGACTTAGTTCACTCTGGTCAATGGCCAGGAACTCTCACATCTGTGAGTGGAAAACTTCCATACTCTTAATTTTTAAATGTCTTCAAAAATCAAATTCAATATTTATCTAATGCACTATGTGGTGGTTGTTTCATAGAATAAAGAAGATGCACTTTGCCCTGACTGGTTTGGCTCAGTGGATAGAGCGTTGCCCTGTGGACAGGGGGGTCCCAGGTTCGATTCCAGTCAGGGGCATGTACCTTGGTTGCGGGCACATCCCCAGTAGGGGGTGTGCAGGAAACAGCTGATCGATGTTTGTCTCTCATCCATGTTTCTCTCTATTCCTCTCCCTTCCTCTCTGTAAAAAAAAATCATAAAATATATTTTTTAAAAAAAAGAAGATGCAGTTTATTACTGAGTGGTGATCATATTTTTAATTGTGAAAAAAAATCTCATGGCTCATCCAGGGGTAATGTTCAAATGGTTAATAGCTGGTATATATGAGCATACATAAATGAGAGAGGAACCAGTCACATGGAGCATGTGTCCATTTCCTGTCTGATTATTTTCTAGTCAGCTCAATTCATTCTTTCTTTTAAAATATTTTTTAATTTTTCAATTATAGTTGGTATGCAATATTATATTAGTTTCAGATGCACAACTCAACAATTAGACAATTTATATGTTAAAAGTGATGACCCTGAAAAATATAGTACCTGTCTGACACCATACTTAGTTATTACAATATTATTGACTATATTCCTTATGCTATTTTTTATATCCCCATGATTATTCTGTAACCACCAATTTTTACTTCTTAATCCCTTCACCTTTTTCACCACTCCCCCAAACCTCTCCCATCTGGCAATGGTCAAAATGTTCTCTGTATCTATGAGTCTGTTTTTGTTCTCCTTGTTTGTGTAGTTTTTTTGAATCCACATATAAGTGAAATAGGACTTTTGTCTTTCTCTATACAACTTATTTCACTCAGCACAATACCCTCTAGGTCCACCTATGTTATTGGAAATGGCAAGATTGCATTTTTTTAATGGGTGAGTCATATTTTATTACATATATGCACCACTTCTTCATCCATTCATCTAGTGGTGGACACTTAGATTGCTTCCATATCTTGCCTATTATAAATAATGCTGCAATAAACATATATATGGATGCACATGTCTTTTCAACTTAGTGTTTGGGTTTCCTAAGATAAATATCCAGAAGTGGAATTGTTGGGTCCTTATTTGTCACTTGTTATAACCTTTGTCTGGTGTTAATATTGCTACCCCAGCCTTTTTGTTATTGTTTTCATTTTCATTAAATATCTTTTTCCATCTCTTGCAACTTCTGTGTCTTTCAATATGAAGTAAGTCTCTTGTAGATTGTATATGTTATGAATCTTGTTTTCTTATCCATTCAGCCATCCTTTAGATTGGAGTATTTAATCCATTTTTATTTAAAGTAATTGTTGATAGATATATATTTATTGTCATTTTATTATTCATATGTTATATTTTATGTCTTCTTCTTCTTCTTAAGACCCTTCAACATTTCTTGTAATACTACTGGTTTGGTGTTGAGGAATTGAAGGCCACTTAGTAGAGTGGCCTTATGCAATAGGTGTCCTGTAAGGCCCAGTGTCCTTTAGCTTTTTCTTGTCTGAGAAGCCCTTTATCTATCCTTCAATTCTAAATGATAACTTTCCTGGGTAATCTTGGCCGTAGGTCCTTGCTTTTCATCACTTTGAATATTTCTTGCCACTCCTTTCTGGTCTGCAAAGTTTCTGTTGAGAAATCAGCTGACAGTTTTATGGGAGCTCCCTGGTAGGTAATTAACTGCCTTTCTCTTGCTCCTTTTAAGATTCTTTCTTTGTCTTTAACCTTTGGCATTTTAATTATGATGTGTTTTGGTGTGGGCCTCTTTGAGTTCACCTTGTTTGGGATTCTCTGTGCTTCCTGGACCCGTGTAACTATTTCCTTCATCAAGTTAGGGACTTTTTCTATTATTATTTTTTTCAAATAGGTTTTCAATTCCTTGCTCTCTCTTTTTCTTCCAGCACCTCCATGATGCAAACTTTGATATGCTTGATGTTGTCCCAGAAGCCCCTTAAACTAGCCTCATTTTTTTTTGGCAGGGGGGTTCTTTTTGCTTTTCTCACTGGGTTGCTGATTTAATCCTTTACTTTATCTAAACTACTATTGATTCCCTCTAATGCATTTTTCATTTCAGTTATTATTCATTTCTGACTTGTTCTTTTTTATGTTTTTTACCTCCATTTTTATGTTTCCTATTTCTTTGTTGAAGTTCTGAGTTCATCTACTCTTTCCCTAAGTTCATTAAGCAACCTTATAATCAGTATTTTGAATTCTGCATTTGGTATATTGCTTATTTCCATTTTATTTAATTCATTTTCTGGAGTTTTGTCCTGCTCTTTCATTTGGGACATGTTTCTTTGTCTCCTCATTTTGGCTGCCTCCCTGTGTTTGTTTCTATGTATTAGGTAGAGCTGCTATATCTCCCAGTCTTAGTAGAGTGGCCTTATGCAATAAGTGTCCTGTAAGGCCCAGTGGTGCGGCTTTCCCAGTCACCCGAGCTGGGCACTGCAGGTGCAATCCCCTGCAAGGGGCTATATACATGCTCCTGTTGTTGTTGAGCCTTGATTGCTATTGGCATGTCAATGGGAGGGATTGACTCCCTGGGCTGATCAGCTGTGAGGACCAACCATGACGACAGCAGAGAAGTTGCTGTGCAGGGACCAAACCCATGGAGCAAGACTCACTTCAGCAGGGCTCTGGTTCCCAATGAGTCCACCTCTGAGTGTGTCACTCGTGGAAGTGGTTGGGTGGCACTCCAGTGTGTTCTAAAGCTGTCCACCTAGTGTTCTGGTTTTGGGTCTTCCTAAGAGGTGCAGGCCAACATCAGCCACCACCTGTGCCCTGCCTAGGGCCACCTGGCATGAGCTACAAAGTGATCTGAAGATGGCTGCTACTTGTGTTGAGTTTGAAGGAGCCTGGAAGAGGCAAAACTGTAAAGTGAGGCCGGCTGCTGCTAGTGCCAGGCCTGGGACCACTTAGCAAGAGGTATGGGGCACATGGAGGCCAGATGCAGCCTGTATGGAGTTTACGAACCTTTGAGAGAGTTTAGGAAAGTGCAGCATGGGTTATTGCAGATCATTTGTATGAAAAAGCTACTGAAAGAAATTTGGATGAGCCCATATTTTGGGGGGTTGGGCATCTCAGAGAATCATCAGGGCAGGTGATCAGTGTTAGCCAGGCTGTTGGAGACTCAGATTCGTGACCAACTGCAGGAGGAGGTCTCAGAAAAGGAACAATGGCTTCTGTCAGCACTTCTATCTGGAAGAAAGCCACCCCTCTAGCCCTCATCCCAAAACCAGACAATTCAGTTCCTCCTGTGTGTCCCTCGTGCCTTCCAAGCTGCTTCCCAAGCACTGGAGCTCAGAATGAGTGAGTCCAAGTAAATCTGTGTGCCAGTTCTTCAAGAGGCCCTTTCTAGGACCCCAGCAGCTTTCCAAATCCCTCAGGCACAATCTCCACTGGTTTTCACAGCCATAAGTTATGGGGACTTCTGTTTCTGGCACTGGAACTCTGGGCTGAAGGTCCTTCTGTGGGGCTGGAACCCCCTTACCCCTCAGTGGGGGAACCTCCACAGCTGAAATATCCCTCCTGTTCCGCATCTCCACCCCTTGTGGTTTCTTCTGTATATCTTTAGTTAGAGGACTTCTGTTCAGCTAGATTTCCGGTGGTTCTGAATGTTGGTTGTTCTGTAATTTTGATGTGGTTGTGGGAGGATGTGAGTACCTCATTTACCTACTTTGCAATCTTGAACAAAAATCTCAATTCATTCTTTTTTTTTTAAATTGATTTTTAGAAAGAGGAAGGGGGAGAGAGAGAAACACACATCCTGACTGAGGATCGAACCTGCAACCTGCATATGTACCCTGATGAAATCAAACCCACGATGCTTCAACCAACTAAGCCACAGCAGCAACGGTTCAATTCTTTCTTAAACACAGACATTGATGCTTCCTTAATTGTTTTAACCACAAAATAGAGTACTTACTTAATTCTGTCAATGAGTCTCCTTCACCACCACACTTGAAACTGTGGACTTCATTTTATTTATTTATTTATTTATTTATTTATTTAATCCTCATCTGAAGATATTTTTTCCATTGATTTTTTTTAGAGAGAATGGAAGGTAGAGGAAGAGATATAGAGAGATAAACATCGATATGACAGAGACACATCGACTAGTTGCCTCCCAACGGGAGCCACGGGTAGAGCCTGCAACAATGGCACCTCCCTTTGACTAGAATTGAACCTGTGCCACTCTGCAATACGTAGGCTGACCCTCCAACCACTGAGCCAGGGCTCAACTCCATATATTTTAGAATTGACTGACAGTCTCTCTTCCCTTTAACTTGTTTAATTTAATTAACATATAAATATAACATACACATAGAAAATTGCACAAGTCATGGCTGCACAACTTAAGGACTTTTCACAAAGTAAACAAACCTAAGTAATTATATAAAGAAATAAAAGAATACAGAATTTCAGAAGCCTCTTCATGCTACTCTCTACCTTGGGAATAGCCATTATTATACTGTACATTCTAATATCATATATTTAATTTGCTGGTGTGGTTTCGGAACTATTTATAAATGAATTCATACATTTTAATTCATACATGTTTTGTGTCTGGCCTCTTTCATTCAACATTAGGTTTCTGAGTTTCATCTGTATTGTTGCACATAGAAGTAGCTTGTTTACTTTCATTACTGTTTAGAATTCCTCTAAATAAATGTGCCATAATGTATTTGTCATACTGTAGATTGACATTTGTGTTGTTTACTATAGCTTAGAGTTATATGAATAAGATGCTATAAACATTCCCTTATCTGTATTTTGGAGACATTTTTATGTCTTTCTATTGGGTATATACCATTAAGTAGAATTGTTGGGTCAAAGGCATGCATATGTTCGGCTTTAGTGGATACTACCAAATTATTTTCAAAAGTGGTTGTAGCAATTTATACTCTCATCAGCCATGTACACAAATTCCAGTTGCCCTGAATCCTTGCAAACACCTAGTATTTTCTGTCTTCCTCATTTTAGCCATTTTGATAGGTGGGCATTGTGGTCCTCTTCAATTTTAAAGCATACATTTATTTCACCTTTCCTAGGAATATATTATGTCACACTCGGACAACTAGTATTAATTCCCTAGACTTGAGTTACACAACAAACACACTTTAGAAGAAAAAATCTTTTCTGGGATTATAATTTTGGAGCTGAGGCACTCCTCTGTTGTGTCCTGTCCCAGTTGCAAGGCAACATTAAGTAGAGAAGAAAACACGCCATCATATTGCATTTGGATTTCAAAAAAAAAATAGCCAGGAATCACATTTTTAAGAACATTGTACTATAGTAGAATAAAAGGGGATAATCTTTTAAACCCCTGGTTGGAAATTGAGTTTTTTTTAGACTTTGACTACAACATACATTAAAAATTTAGTCAAGTTATTGTTGAATCATTATGAGCTAAAAATAATCCACCCTTGTTCATTTTCTTAATTAAAACATTGTTCAAATAACATATAATTTAACAAAGTATTTGCTTTGTGTGATGTATCACAAGCATTTGATAAACCTCATCATCTAGAGGTTCTACATGTGACATCAAAGTACTAAATGCTGATTGGAAAAAAAAATAAATGCTGATTGGTTGACAGGTTTTTGTTCATTTTTAGCACAAAGATAGTTGTTATCATTTAGTTGGGTGTCAGAAGTTTTAAATAGAAAATTCAGACAAAGCAAAAGTGCATTTTTGAAACTTATCTTTAGTCTTCATAGTATAACTAGCAAGCAATTTACAAACCAGTAGTTCACTCCTATCCTTAAGGAGAAAACTTTTTTTAAATGTTTTTATTTTAAAAGCTGATATCTTAATCTTCCACCAGTACAAAGTTTTACTAACTCATTTAGTACTTTGGGCTCCCTTTTCTTGATCCTAGATTTTAGAGATTAGAGTCCTTCATTCCCCATTTCCATAAACATCTGGCTCATTCTTTTAGAAACTCCTCTTGTTATTCCTTTGTTTTCCAAATCTGCCTTCAAATGAAACCTACTAGTTCCCAGGATCAATTCCAGAAGTATCTAGTGGCATTCCTATGCACTGGGAATGGAAATTGGGTATACTTTCACTGACTGTAAACATACATGTGTGGAATCTGAAATAAATTTCTTCTTATCAATGTTTTATGTGGTTGAAAAATATACCCAAATCAGCCTTCTTCTTTACAAATGAGCCAATTTAAAGTTATATATCACTCTACCTTGAAGATTATCTTTAAAATAATAAAGGCCTGTCTAAAAATCTTGTTTCTCTTAAAAAACAAACAACAAATTACGAGATAGAATTTAAGGTAGGTAATGCTCAAAGAACCATGTATTTATTAGGATTTGGAATTGTGCATATTAAACCACTTTAGGTTTTGGAATCTGGGCACTATTCCCAGAGTAAAAGCTGACATTAATGGGCAAGTTCTGATTCTCAACTAAGCAGTCTGTTTTGATTGTATTGTTGCCAATTCCATATGACCTCACCCTTGTTGGCCTATATTTGCAGAAAATTAGGAGAGATCCAGAAATAATTCTTTCTTACTTACATACATTTATTTATTCATACACACACACACACACACACACACACACACACACACACAGATGCAATTACTATCTTTTCATGAATAAACAGAGATGATACATTTTGATATATCAGCATTGTCTACCCTTGCAAGTTGTCTTCTTTTGTGGATCCAGGTGTAAACATTTAGAGAACAAAACAAGCCATGTCTAAAGCAGTAAACTGAATTAAAATAGATTAGATTTTATCTCCAGTGTTGAGTGGTGATTTATGACCTATGACTCAGATATACACACAGGCTGTGGCACCTGCTTTTTCCTTGTCTATCTCTCAGCAAAGCCTTTGTCCAGGCGGAGATTTTGCCCCCACCCGTTGTTCCTTTGCCACCTTCTTCTGTGGCAGAATGCTGTGCCAGAACTATTTGCTGTGACTCAGTTTTAATCACATCTTCTAAAACCTTTCCCTACCCGCTTGTTGTCTTATAAGCTAGAAGGAAACAAATCAAGGCAACCACTCCTAACCCATCCAAAAAAGTGAGCAGTTTCATTGGTTCCCAGAGATGGCACACTGCATTGTGTAAGAATGTTTTCAAACAGTTATTAAATTCCACATATGAGACATAAGGACAATACCAAAAATTTTCATGATTAACTGAAACTGTTCCCTGTACTTCTTCACATTTTGTTTCTCTTTGCTGTTAATTAGTATTTTAAAGAAACAGTAACCGCCCCCCAGCTGGTTTGGCTCAGTGGATAGAGCGTCAGCCTGTAGACTGAAGGGTCCTGGGTTCGATTCTGGTCAGGGGCATGTACCCAGGTTGTGGGCTCCATCCCCAGTGGGAGTGGGGGCGGGGGGGGGGGGACGCCTGCAGGAGGCAGCTGATCAATGATTCTCTCTCATCATTGATGTTTCTCTCTCTCCCTCTCCCTTCTCTGAAATCAATAAAAATATATTTAAAAAGAAGAAACAGTAGCAAGATACAGAAGAAAAAGCAGTCACAGCTACCACTCTGAGTTGGGAAACCTGAGTTCTGGTCTTGGCTCCACCCTGTACCCACTCAATAACTGTGCAACTTTGAGTAAGATCTGCTCTGAATGTCACTTCCCTCATCTGTAAAATAAGGAGTTTTAAGTCAGCTATGCAGATTTTTTTAATGTTTGTTTGTTTTTTAATCCTCACCCTAGGATATGTTTATTGATTTTAGAGAGATAGATGTGAGAGAGAGAGATGTGAGAGAGAAACATCAACTGATTGCCTCCCACACATGCCCCAAGCGGGAACTGAACCCACAACCTAGGTATGTGTCCTAAAAGGGAATCAAGCATGCCACCTGTAGAGGACAATGCTCCAACCAACTGTGCCACACCAGCCAAACATATTAAAATCAGTTTATTTATATGTCATTTCTTTTTTTAAAAATATATTTTTATTTATTTCAGAGAGAAAAGGAGAGGGAGAGAGAGATAGAAACATCAATGATGAGAGAGAATCATTGATCAGCTGCTTCCTGTGCGCCTCCACTGGGGATGGAGCCCACAACCCAGGTATGGTGCCTTTGACCAGAATCGAACCTGGGACCCTTCAGTCCACAGGCTGACATTTTACCCACTTAGCCAAACCGGCTAGGGCAGTGGTCGGCAAACTGCGGCTTGCGAGCCACATGCGGCTCTTTGGCCCCTTGAGTGTGGCTCTTCCACAAAATACCACGTGTGGGCGCGCACATACAGTGCGATTGAAACTTCGTGGCCCATGCACAGAAGTTGGTTTTTTGTGGAAGAGCCACACTCAAGGGGCCAAAGAGCCACGTGTGGCTCAAGAGCCGCAGTTTGCCGACCACTGGGCTAGGGGTATATGTCATTTCTGATTGTTCTAATACATGAAGCTTTTGCAGATTGGTTTCTGCTGTCTATTTCTGCTGTGGGCTCTTGCCATGGTGCTTAGTACTTTTGTTTGCTTTGTAAACTTTGACTAAAAACTACTCATTTGGCCTGGAAGTTTTTATTGGAGGAGAATAAAACAACACATTGAAATGAATAATTAAAATGTTTTAATTTAAAATGTTTAGTCACACTAAAACTACAGGGCCATAGGTCAAACAGAAAGTCAGCTTCTTTAAATGTTTTAGAAAGAACATTGACCCAAGAATGAGAAGACCTGGGTTCTATAGGTAACTAAGTTGTTTCCAAATTGCTAGCTGTCCAGCAGAGGAAGTAGAGAAACAAACACAGTTGGATATGATAAGCAACTAAGAAAGGAAGCAATAAATTCTGCCTGAGTTTTGGTGGTTAAGGAGACAAAGGTATTTGAATTGGGCTCCAGGGGTTAGCTAGCAGCTTTTTAGGCAAAGAGGATGAGGTATCTATACCAAGAGGAACAGCTTGAACAAAGTTGTAAACATGTGACAGTGTGTGATGAATTGAGGAATAGGGAGCAGTCCAGTGGTTCTAAAATGTACAGAGTGTGGAGGGAGGGGCTGTGTGAGGCTAGAAAGACTGAAGGGGCAGGTAGTATCAGTGCATAAAAATGATTAGATAAGACTGCAGCCAGAAAAACTGTGGAAAAGCATAGAAGTGCTTTATAAATGCTAAGTGTTTTTCACCTTGGAGATGTTAAAGCAATTTTCCCTAAAAATTCATACTATCCCTCCTTTCCTCTCACATGGGATTGGCTTGAGTCATAGATTGATTCACCAGATTTCTTTATCCAGCGTTTCCTCTCTCTAGAATATCTTCTCTTAGGTCCAGGTAAGTGACACATAGAACTTTCAGAGTGGTGAAGAGTAGGGGGTCAGGAAATGATTCAGATTGGGTAAGGAGAGTGCTGTCTCACTTCCCCAAACTTCAGTCTCCCCTTCTTCCACATCACTTATTCTGATTTGTCCAAGAAATAAGTGAAGCCACTACACCAAAAAAGCAGAGAATCAGTGTGAGCACCTTCCTTTCTTGCCCTCTCCCTTCTGCTCCCATGCAAAATCTCCCAGAATGAAGTCATATAGTATGGCCAAGCTTAGTCATGCACCCCATTTCCTCTCCCTCCTACCAGCCAGGATCAAACAGGCAAACTTGACAAGGTGGCGAATGGATTTTAAGGCCCAGGAATTCAATCCCACCTCATTCTTTCAATGGCTGTCATGGAGTAAGAGAAAGAACCAGATGGTCTTGATTTCAGAGGCTGGCTTTGCTATTTATTAGCTATGTGGCCTTTTGCAAAACACTTAATCTCACCTCTAAAAGGAAGACAATCAGCCTTGGCCAGTGTGGCTCAGTTGGTTGGAGTGTCGTCTGGTACACTGAAAGGTGGTGGATTCAGTTTCTGGTTAGGGCACATACTCAGGTTGTGGGTTCAACCACTCAACCTTTTTTAGGCAAATAGGAAGAGTTATCTATAGCAAGAGGAACAGCTAGAACAAAGCTGTGAAGATGTGAAAGTATGTGATCGAACCCAGGAACCAAGAGGCTAACAGTTGGATACCAGTCAGAGCTCATGCTCAGGTTACAGGCCAGTTGATGATGGGGGCAGGGGGTGCAGAGGCAGCCAATTAATGATGTTTCTCTTTCATTGATGTTTCTATCTCTCTATTCCTCTCCCTTCCTCTCTCTCTAAAAAATCAATAGAACAGTTTTTGTTGTGTTGTTGTTGTTAATCCTCACCAGAGGATATTTTTCCATTGATTTTTTTAGAGAGAATGTAAGGGAGGGGGAAAGACAGGGAGAGAGAAACATTGATGTGAGAGAAACACATTTGGTAGCTTCCTGCATGCACCCTGACCAGGGCCTGCGATCTAGCCTGCAAACGAGGTATGTGCCCTTGACCAGAATTGAACCTAGCACCCTTCAGGACAGAGGTAGATGGTCTATTCACTGAGCCAAACTGACTAGACCAGATAGGATGGTTTTATAAAAAAGAAAATGGAGACAATCATACTCAAATATCAGGGTCATGCTGACCATTACAGATCAGGTATATAAAGCATCTGGCCTGTAGAAGAGACACAAGACACTGTAATTGTATCACCATTATCATCATCACCAACAACGCCATTATTTAGAACTTGAATTAATGCAGACTCCTTGATGGTTTCATTTCTTCCTGGTTACTATCCTTATGTAGCAGCCAGAGCACTCTTAAAAACCTCCCGTATTACTTAAAACCCTTCTTTGGCTTCCCATGGCACTTTGAATAAAATCAAGCTCCTTCTCCTCATCTCCAGGATGCAGCCTTCCCCCCTTTCCCTTTTATTTGCACCTACATTACATTATACTCTCCCCATTGCTCACCTGCTCCAGCCACACTGGCCCTCTCAGTTCCCTAAACATTTCAAGTTCTGTCAGGTCCTTTGCACCTGAGATTTTCTCTGCCCAGAGAGTACCCTCTGTCCCCTTCTTCCCATATGTTCTCACACCCTTTGGGTACAGCTTAATGCCACCTTCTGTGGCCACTCCACTCCTTTATCTTTTTTACCAGCCTAATTCTTATTTATCACTGTTCATAAATGATTTGTTTTGTGATTATTTATTCAATATCTACCTCCCCCAAAGGAAGTAAGCTCTAGGAGGGCAGGAAAGAGTAAGCTATGTAACCCCAGCACCTAGCCCAGCATGAGACAAGTGTTTGAGTTATTTTTGTTGTTATAACAAGGCAGCACTCAATGCTATAGTACAAACAAATACCAATCCAGCCTCCTTTGTGACCTCAGGACCTCAGGGAGATTAGGATTTCCTAACAATGATTACTAGTCATGTTTCCTTTCAAAGCACTTAACTACTTACTAGGGCAGTGATTTTCAACCTTTTTCATATCATGGCACACATAAACTAATTACTAAAATTCTGGAGCACACCAAGAAAATATATTTTTTGTTGATCTGACAAAAAACATTAGGTATAATTTTTATTTATTCACTCTGGATGGCTATTGTTGTGTTGACTGTTGTCATTTTTTCTTTTTTTAAAATCCTCACCCGAGTTGTTTCCATTGATTTTAGAGAGAGAGGAAGGGAAAAAGAGAGAAAAAAACATCAATATGAGAGAGAAACATTAATTGGTTGCCTTCTGTATGAACCACAACAAGGGATCAAACCCTGCTACCCAGGTATGTGCCCTGACGGGAATTGAATCCCCAACCTTTTTTGGTGCATGGGACAGAGCTTCAACCAACTGAGTCACCTGACTAGGGCTAATGTCATTTTTTTTTTATTTGACAATTTAATGGAAAAGAGATCAGTGTCCCTGACTAAAAAGTTAGACATTACATGTTATAAAAATTCTTGCAGCATACATATGGAAAATCACTGTACTACAACATCAAAGGTTGAACTTTCAATTTTCTATACTATTCAAATTTTCCATAAGAACATGTATTTTTTTAAGAACATGTATTTTTAATAAAAATATCTTATAAACCCTGTATTTAACAACGAGGTGCCTCACAGGGAAAAATATGATTAAATGCATTTGTTTTTAAAAGTAAAATTCACAGTAAGATAAGAAAGACCAACCATGGCCTTGCCAGTGTGGCTCAGTGGTTGAGCGACATCAACCTATCAACCAGGAGGTCAAGGTTCAATTCCGAGTCAGGGCATATGCCTGGTTGGGGGCTTGATCCCCAGTGTAGGGTGTGCAGAAGGCAGTCGATCAATGATTTTCTCTCATCATTGATGTTTCTCTCTCTCTCCTCCTCTCCCTTTCTCTCTGAAATCAATAAAAATATATTTAAAAAATGACTGGACTTATTAAAAGGAGAGAAATTGCTAAACAAAGGGTATTGTCTGACATGTAAGAGAAGGTTAGTGATTCAATAAATGATTTTCCAGTTGGTCAAATGTAGATAATATGACAAAGTGAAATGAAAATTTTTACAGTATCCCTTGGGTTAAGACTGATGGAATACATAGTCCCTGGCAAATAATTAGCACTTAATATTTGTTGAATTTAAGTTTCTGTAAGCCTTTTTCAGTCAAAGAGGTAACCATACATATTGTAACTTTAGAAAGGACTATATCCCCATATATTTTTCTTGTTGCTCAGGGGTGCATTACCAATTACAATTTCTATTTACAATTACATTTCTATTTAATGTTGATAAATTAAAATCTTCTTTCAGGTTTTAAAAAATAATAATTTAAAAGTATGTCATCTCCTCTGTAATATTCCCCTCCCACATAAATGCATACTCCTTACCCACTCCTTCCTCTTTTCTTAAAAAGCTCCTATTTCCTGTTATTACCTTAAATATGGCATTCCCCTGGTGATACCATTATTCTCAAAACCCACTCTCTTTCCTTGTGTGCTCATCTCCCAGGGCCAATAGAGGAAGTTGCCCTTGCTAACCCCAGCCCTGGGCCCAAGGACTTAAGTTCATTTCTTTCTATTCTGGTCATCAGGGACCCTGATGTTCTTTTCTATTCCATGTTGCTTCTACTGTCATCACCCTTGATAAATTGAGTGCCTGTCTTGATGACTCTTTAATACTTTTCCATAGCTCACCCACAAAAGCTCATCCTGACTACCATTATCATCAGAACATCTCTATCTCCAGGATAGGGAACATTGGAATTTCCTGTTTAACCATTTTTACGTGTACAGTGCAGTAACATAAGTACTTTCACATTGCTAAGCAACCATCTCCAAAACTTTTTTCATCTAACTAAACTAAAATTCAATATCCATGAACAGTAGTTCCCCATTCCTTAGTTAATTTTTGTATATATTCTCCAAGAAACTGTTTCAGATTTTTCCCACTTAGCCTCAAAAATTCAAACTCATGTGTATTTCTATTAATCTCTACAATTCTTCTCACAATCTATTTTATGAAGAAGATTCAAACCATTTACAAGATTTCAAGGTCATGTTCCTAGTCCTTAAAATCTCTCTCATTCTCTCACTTTTCCTCCTCTCCTATAAAAAAAGAAGTATCCCTTCTCCTTTTCAAAGCTTACTCTTCCAGTAGAGTTATTTCCCTCTCTCTTCTCTGTCTCCACTAGGGCTTTATTATATCAAGTTTTCTACTTTTCATTGGTTCCTTTCTTTATGAATTAAAACATTCTCAAGAGTCCCACATCACAGTAAAATACTGTTAGGGTTGCTGAAGGAGGAATGCATGAGGCCAAAAGTGGTAAGGGATTATAAATTTTTTAGGTCATCTGATACCAAATGGGCTGAGCCCCAAAATGTCACCATCACCCAGAGACAGGAAGTCAGAGATTTTAAAGGACTCTAGGCCAGTGGCCGGCAAACTCATTAGTCAACAGAGCCAAATATCAACAGTACTTCTTCAAAATAGATTCGCCCAGGCCAAAAACCGACTTCTGCACATGGGCCACGAAGTTTCAATCGCAATGTACGCGCGCCTGCACGTGGTTAAAGAGCCACACTCAAGGGGCCAAAGAGCCACACGTGGCTTGTGAGCCGCAGTTTGCCGACCACGGCTCTAGGCAGGTTTTTTCTGGGCAGAGAATTCTCTGGGTAGATCCGGATCCTAGGAAGTTCCAGAGGAAAAGTATAATAGTCTCAGCAGGGGAAGTATAATAGTAAGTAAAATGGAATGTCAGTTGTGAAGTGATCTAGTAGAGGGGGTGTTGATTCAATTATTTGATCAGACCTAACATTCCAGCTTTTTTGTTTTATGGAATAGGGGCGAAGGTCATATCTTCTGTAGTTGCTTCCTGCTAGGGGGGGGGGGGGGGAGGGGTGTTGAAATCAGAGGGAATGGACTTTGATTAAGGTCGTTGGCTGGAACATTGTGTAGATTTCTCATGGCTGGAGTGAGGTGCTGCAGCAGCATGATTTCCCCAAGAGCCTGGCTGGTGAAGGCTCCAAAGCAGTCCTGTTGAGCGACTTGGGAGGTAAAAGCTGGTCCTGAGGCTGCCACAGTGTCGCTTGTCTGGTTTTGCTACTTTTATGGGCCTGGAGCTAAAATACAAATCAGGCCTAGATGTTATCTTTAGGAAGGAAAATATCAGGGCTCTAAGCTGCCTGCCTAGTGATATGAAAGGGGAATATAGGTTACCCGGGGGGTGAGGTTCTTGTTTTCCCTGTTTTGCCCTTGCTAGTAGCTTTCAGGCCCAGTGAGTTTCTATACCTATACCTGGCCCATCATCCTTGCTCTGGAGATCTCAGGGTCTACATCTTCTCCTCCTGAATTCTTTCAAGGAAAAAGGTGTTCAGGGTCTCTTAGCTGCTTCCTGCTGAAAGGGGATGAGATTTTCCTTTAAAGCCAAAATCCTTGCTCTCTGTCAGAGAGATAATGAAGTCTGAGCAAAAGAGGTTGTGATGGTGTCTAGGGGTGGTATATCCTGAGTACAATCAGGGCTTGTAACATGGTGGAGACAAAGTGCTTTCTAAATTTTAGTGTTATTGAGGCAACTACTAGAACAGCAAGAATTATAACAAACTAGTGGCTCGGTGCATGAAATTCATGCACATTAAAAGGGGATTAATTAGAGGAAATATTTTAATATTGCTATTTGCCCTTTCTCTATAATAGAAGTGTCAGAGATGAAAGAAAATTAGTAAAAATATATATGAAAATCTTCCTCCTATAAGAGTCTGGGGCACATCATGAGACCCAGAGTCAAGTCCCTGCCCACCCATGTGTGCCTCAAAATCACACGAGACCCAGACCCAGCTGCTCCCCGGCCACATTGGGCTAGATCCAGACCCAGCCGGTCCCACCCTTGTCAAGCCCGCTGGGCAGGGGGGCACAGCCTCAGGTCCCCTGGCCTGGCACTGGGGCAGGGGGTGCACCTTGAGGTCCCCTGTCAATCCCCGCTGGGTGGGGGGCATGGCCTGAGGTCCCCTGTCAAGCTCCACCAGACAGGCGGTGCGGCCTCAGGTCTCCCAATCCAGTGCCGGGGCAGGGGGCACGGCCTGAGGTCCCAGTCAAGCTCTGCTGGGCAGGGGGCGCAGACTGAGGTCCCCTGGCCTGGCGCCAAGGCGGGATGCACGGCCTGAGGTCCCCTGTCAAGCCCCATGGTGGGGGGTGGGCGCACAGCCTCAGGTCCCTGCTGATTGCTCATTAAGACTTGTTACAGGAACTCAGCCTCCACTGTGGACGCAGACCATCTTGTGTTACAGAAACCCCCGCCTCTGCTGCAGGCAGCCATCTTTGTGGCAGAGTGACAGTCAATTTGCATATTCCCTCTTTATTATATAGGATGGTCTGGCGAAAGGAAAGAGACATTAGTTTGGAGGGTTGTAGTCTAATATAAAAAAATGAGGTTTATTCTCTTAGCTTCATTTGTCTTTGGGTGTGGTTGGCAAATCTCACTAATTGGATTTCTGTTATGTGTCTCCCTGAGTAGGTTGATTTAAGCTACTTATCCTCTGGCTGGGGAGGAATAGTGCAAATCATTACTTTTAAGTGTCCTTGGTTTATGGAAGATAGGATTTACTAGATGGCTACAAACTGCTTAGAATCTAGGTTTTTCTAGATGGCTGCAAACTGCTGTTTAACCATCTCGGTTTCCCTATTCTGCTTGTCCTGGCTTACTGGCCTGTGTCATTTATATAACTTCCTTTTAGTATTTCTCCCTACAAACCTATAACTTTCACAAACCTTCTTACAACTTTAATTCACTTTCTTTTTCCTTCATAATGCATATCCATGCCTTATGCTTCTATTACCAAAACCATACAATTTCTTTCTAATTTAATTAGAATTCTTAACTCTTAGAAACCTTAATTTTCCAATGATAACTAAAAAATAAACAACCAGCATTTCTTAGATTGACATTTATGAACACTCTCCCTTTCAAGAAACATACCTTCAACAAAGAACAAGACATTACATTAAGTTAACAAATCTACTTTATAGATTTTCTGTAAGAAAAGCTAAAGTCAGTTGAACTTAAAAATTAGAAAATTATGTATAGGCATATGAGGCTAGAGAAAAGGTAGAGGAAAGGAGGAAGCAGGCACCAAATGTTAGCATCACTGAAGAAGGAATGAACGAGGGCAAAAGTAGTAAGGGATTATAAATTTACTAGATCGTTTGGATATCAGATTGGCTGAGCCCCAAAAAGGCACCAGCACCCAGGGACAAGGAGTCAGAGATTTTAAGGATTCTAGACAGGCTTTTTCTGGGCAGAGAATTCTCTAGGCAGGTCCAGATCCTAGGAAGGTCCAGAGGGGAAGAATAATGGTCTTAGCAATTGGAATGTGGTCTCAGAAAAAGGGAATGTTGGTTGTGAAGTGGTCTAAAGGTCGGTTCCTATTGGAGGGGGTGTTGATTCAAGTATTTAATCAGACCTAACAAATAACCTCAATACTAACAATCATGATACAACATGGATTAAGTTCTTGCTATGTGCCAGGTACTGTGCTAAATGCTTAAAATATACCTTCTCATATAATTCTCACAAATCCAATGACTTCAAATGATGAGGATAAACCATTATTATGAAGAAACTGAGGCTTTAGAGACTAATTTTCCCAAGATCACCTAACTGGTGAGCAGCACTTGCTCTTCTACATGTATTCTGTCAAAATACCATTCTCTCTTTCTTTGTTTCCCTTTCACTATTGTACTTCTTGAAAAAGTCTCACTCCTTCTTCAAACTGTGCAGTCCACTGACGTTTCTTAGAGAGCCCACCATGCTTAAAGGACTCTCTCCAAGGTCTCTAATCTCCAGCCGGGTCTCTAGTGCTCATCACCAAATGTTCATTTTTGAGATCTTCTCTCTTAGCCTTCATAATATGACCTCTTCTCTTTTTTCTGCTTTTTTTTTTTGGTCATTTTTATTTATTTTATTTTTTTATTAATCCTTACCTGAAGATATTTTTTATTGATTTTTAGAGAGAGTAGAAAGGAGAGGGAGAGACAGAAAGAGAGAAACATCAATGTGAGACACTTCAATTGGTTGCCTCCCACATGTGCCCCAACCAGGGCTGGGGATCAATCCTGCAAACAAGGTATGTGCCCTGACCAGAATCAAACCCCACCCTTCAGTCCACAGGCTGACGCCCTATCCACTGAGACAAACTGGATAGGGTTGGTCTTCTTTTCTAATTCTTTTCTTACCTCTTAAATGTAATATTCCCTATAGTTCCATCTAGAACAAGCATGTCAAACTAAAAGGCTAACACGGGCCAAATAAACAAGGTTCAAGTTTATGTGGGCCGCAAAAAAACAAAAGCTTCAGTTTTCATAGAAACGTAGGTTTATTTTGATAGAGACATGCTGAATACAAAGAGCTAAAATAAATGAGTAACCATTAACATAAATAGAACATTTTAATAAAAATTAATATTTTTCTTGAGCATTAACTTACCAGACACTGAATAACTGCACAAATTAGTAAGTGTAAAGCAAATAAACCTATTTTTTTTTGTTCTCCGGAAGCGAAATATTTCCTGTTGCACACACCAAACAAGTCAGTACAAGACTAATGGTGTGGTAATCGGCTGCTAAAATATTCACTGCTAGTATTAGTGGAGAGAAATGGTGCGCCTGCATGTAAAGCATGTAAGGGAAATGAATGCAATAGTAATCTGTCATTAGTGAATGTTGTAGTTTGTTATTAATAATTATGTATAACAGGATATTATAAAAGTTAAGTTATGAAATTTTATTAAAACATTTCTTGTATACCGTTATATTGGCTGGGCCACAAAAATATTTGTTGCGGGCTGCATGCGGACCGCGGGCCACAAGTTTGACATGCTTGATCTAGAAAGACCATGCTGTCTCTTCCTGCTCCACACTCAGGTCATACAATCTCATTTATTCCTATACCAGCTTCAACTCCTATGCTTTCACAAATGAAGAACAAATCCACATAGCTAATTCTGGCCTCCTGTTCCCATGACTTAGTTTCAGCTCCCTGCCAAAATGTTCATATAATTGTTCTTCAAGAATCTCAAATGTCATCTGTCCCACATCATACTCATTACCTGTCCCTGCCAATGAACTCCACACCTGAGTTTCCTACCCTGAACCACTGGCACCACTTTAACTTCCCTTCATCTCCTGTCTCCCCAGTCCAGAGCTGATACAACCACATCCAAAAAGGGCTGTGGAGGCTCTGTGGCAGACACAACCCAGAATTGGGAGTGGAACTTAGATTGTAACCTAACCTTACCTAGCCACTAGGGATTGTGTGACTTGGTGGAGCTGGAACAGAGATCTCTGGGACCCTTTCTAGTGAGACAGGCTAGTAAACCAGGACAAGTGGAATAGGGAAACTGAGACAGATAGTTAAACAGCCAAGCAGTTTACAGCCATTCTAGTAAATTGCAAAATCCTAACTCCTCTACCCAAGGACACTTAAGAGTAAATAACTACCATCAACAAACCAACAAATGACAAGTGCTGGGTAGGATGTGGAGAAAAGGAAACCTTGTACACTGCTGGTGGGAAAGCAGACTGGTGCAGCCATTATGGAAAACAGTATGAAGTTTCCTCAAAAAATTAAATATGGAACTGCCATTATACCCAGTGATCCCACTTCTAGGAATATATCCTAAGAAACCCAAAACACTAATCAGAAAGAATGTATGCATCCCTATGTTCAATTGATAATAGCTAAGATCTGGAAACAGCCCAAGCAGCCATCAGTAGATGAGTGGATAAAAAAGCTGTGGTACATTTACACCATGGAATACTTTGCAGCAGTAAAAAAGAAGGATCTCTTACCCTTTGAGACAGTATGGAGGGAACTGGAGAGTATTATGCTAAGTGAAATAAGCCAGTCAGAACAAGACAAGTATCATATGATCTCACTCATATGTGAAATCTAATGAACAAAATAAACTGATGAACAAAATAGATCCAGAGACATAGAAGCACAGAACAGATTGTGGAATCTCAGAAAGAAGGCAAGGGAGGGGCAGGCTAAAAGGAGTCAATGCGGGGGGAGGGCGGGAAGGGGACATATGTAATACTTCCAACAATAAAGATTTAATTTTAAGAAAAAGAGTAGAGATCAAGCAAAGGACTTGTATGCATGCATATAAGCATAACCAATGGACACAGACACCAGGGGGTGTGGGCATGAGCAGGAGGTGGCGGGGGGGGGGGGCAATGAGGGGATAAGGACACATATGTAATACCTTAATCAATAAAAAAAAAAAAAGGAAAAAATTGTGTAACAAAAAAGAAAAAGAGTAAAAGGTTTATACTTCTCCTCAACCAGAGGGTAAATAGCTTAAATCACCCTACTCAAGGGAGATAGACAGCAAAAATCCAATTAGTGCCATTTGCCAACCACACCCAAGGACCGATATAATTAAGGGAATACATTTCATTTTGGTGTATCAACATAAAGCTGATGAATATTCTATTGAGATCCTCCTCTAAGACGTTTGCCTAAACTCTCAGCCTTTAAAACCCTCAAGACCCAGGACCCAGAGCATGCAGAGCATCCTTTTCCTCCCAGGAGCATGCTCATGCCTTTCCGTTCTCCTTCTTCTTTCCTCACAAACTCTCTTAAACTCTAAGGGACCTCATGAAACTTGCAATCGGGGGAGCCATGGGCAGTGGCAGTTTGTCCCAGGCTAACCCCCAAACCTGTTTCCATGGCCCCCCTTTCTCTGACTTTCCAGTAAGCTGACAGATGCCCCACAGAGACACACTTCTTTCACTATGACTTTTATTTCTCAAGTGAACCAAAGCAGCCCCGCCTAAGATCTCTCCTGTTTCTTCTTCTGTCCTACACCCTTCCTTATTTCACTGTCCCCACTTTAATAAACATACTCTCAAAATCACCTGGATTTGTGCTGTGAAATCTTTCCTGCACAAATCAAAAACCACACACTACTGCCCGGCTCTGGGCCTGTTTCATGTCCGGTAACACTAGGACTGTATAAAATGCCTGTAGCACTCATCACCTTCATTCTCTCCTTACCAGTCTCACTAACATTGCCCTGGCTCTGTCCTCACTACTTTTTGTCAGGCTATTTTAGTGCCTTCCTAACTGGCCTAAAATTACATTCACAAAACACATTTTTTATTATATTTCACTTGCTTTAAAAACCTTTAAAAGATTCCAGTTGGCTACAGGATAAAATTCAAAGTTCATATTGTTGCTCTCACAGCCTTCTACTTTCTGGTCCCTACATAACATGAAACTTAGCTTTGTCTAAATTGGATTACATATGTGGTTGGGATAAGCACTTAGGGCGTAAAAAAAAATCTAACCATTTTTAAAATGTTATTTTTATTGATTTCAGGAAGGAAGGGAGAAGGAGGGAGGGAGGGAGGGAGGAAGGGAAGCAGAGAGAGAGAGAAAGAGAGAGAGAGAGAGGGAGAGAGAGAGAGAGAGAGAGAGAGGAAGAACCATCAATGATGAGAGAGAATCATTGATGGGCTGCCTCCTGGATGCCTCACACTGGGGATTGAGCCCGAAGCCCAGGCATGTGCCCTGACCAGGAATTGAACCATGACCTCTTGGTTCATAGGTTGATGCTCAACCACTGAGCCATGCCAGCCAGGCCTAACCTATTCTTTACACTAAATGTAATAGTGAATCAAAATTTTAGGTTTTAAATAGTAAGTTATAAGAGTTTTAGAAAATGTCATAATTTATTTATAATCTTTGAAGAGAGGAGGGAATCCTGTAGAAGCCAAGCACAAAATCCAGAATTTCTAAAAGAAAACATTGATTAAATTTTACCTCAGAATATTTGAAAACTTATGTGTGAAGAAAAAATACCATTAACAAAGTCTAAAGACAAATTATAGTGGGAAAAAATTTTTAACACATATCACAGACAAGGATTTAATTTCTTAATTTACAAAGAGTTCATATAAATTAATAATTTATTTAAATTGACAACAGATGTGTTTTTAAAAAATGCTCAATCTCACTAAATAATAAAAAAATTGAAAGTATGAAGTATTGTCCTCTCTATAGAAAGACAAACATTTTAAAGGTGATGACACTCATTGCTGCTAAGGCAGTAAAGAAAAAGGCATGAACCTGGATTGTTGAAACAATTATAAATCAATACAAACTACAGGAAGTTAATTGGGTAATATCTATTAAAATAGAAGATGCATGTACCCTTTGGTACAGCAATTCTACTGCTAGGAAGTTATGCTACCAATGAACTTACAAAGATTTACTAAGAATCAGAACACACACACACACACACACACAGCTGTCAGTTGCAACACTGGTGATATTAGGGGAAAAAAAAAAGAGGGGGTGAAGGGGACAGGAAGTGATTAACCAAAGAACTATATGCATATATGTATAATCCATGGGGCCTGAGGTGGGGCAGAAGCTGGGTAGAGGGGTCAAAGGTGGGTAAAATGGAAGACAACTGTAATACTGTCAACAATAACTTTTTTTTATCTTTTTATTTTTTATTTTTTAAAAATATTTTATTGATTTTTTACAGAGGAAGGGAGAGAGATCGAGAGTTAGAAACATCAATGAGAGAGAAACATTGATCAGCTGCCTCCTGCACACCACCTACTGAGGATGTGCCCACAACCAAGGTACATGCCCTTGACCGGAATCAAACCTGGGACCTTTCAGTCCGCAGGGCAATGCTCTATCAACTGAGCCAAACTGGTTAGGGCAATAATTTTTTTTTTTAGAGAAAAGAAAGGAAAAACTAGAAACAGCCAAAGTGTTAATCAAAAAACGATTAGTTTTGGCATACTTATATGATTGAATACTATTTATAATGCTTCTTGTAAAATAATATTCCTGACATCTCAAGTATTCATGGTGTAGTGTTAATTAGAAAATGAGAAAAATCAACTTAAAAAATATTCGTAGTGTGATTCTACTTTTTTATAAAAAATAGATATGCACAGTATTTCTACATTGAAAGAAAAAGTCAGAATCTATAGCATATATGCTTTCCTGTCAATTACACATTTTCTAAGTGCATATACATCATTTTTATAAACAAAAAAAATACTTCACAAGTTTTAAACTTTGTAGAAAAGAGAAAGGCAATTAAATAATCTGTTCCCTTAAATTCTGTATACTGAGTAATAAACACTAACTAGAGTCCATGTCATAGAGGTTTGATAAAAATTAATGATTAACTGAGAAAACTCATTGAAAGTACTACAGCTAAAATAATGTAAACGCTCTGTTTAGGATTATGCTATGGGAACAAAACATGTTCTTATTCATTCTAACCTACTCAACTGGCTCTATTTGCATTGCCTCATTCATCAAATGCTGTCACTCGATATTGCTTAATCCAAGTGTGTGTATATAAGCAGAGTTAGAATATAACTGCCTCAACTACTACCAAATGACGACAGGAAACCTCATCATTGGAAACCAGCACTTCATTGTTTATAACTTAGGTGAGTATCATAACCAGTGTGCAAAAATATTTGCCTTAAGTTATTGGAAAAGCAGCACAAAAAATTAATGTTTATATTGTGATATAGTCTGAAATATTTTTATTTAAAAGTAGGAGAGTAAAGAGTAAACTTTAAGTCTGAAAAAATAGTGAAAGGAGTTATGGTATTTTTTTTTTTAGTAAGAGATTTGTAGGTTGTTTAAAGAGAATGCTTTGTTTTTTAGGATAGGATTTTCTGATTCTTGGTAAATCTTTGTAAGTTCATTGGTAGCATAAATTCCTAGCAGTAGAATTGCAGTAGAATATTTCCTGACTATGCTTTTGACTTATCATGTGATTCTTAAAAAACAGCCAGCTTTCTCTGTGTCAGTGACTCCATCATAAATGTGGTATTTCAGTTTCTAATCTACCTTGCTTAACTCTGCAAGCTAAGGGTTTAGAGCAGAGTTCCTCCAAGTGTGCTCTCTCAAACTAGTCCATAGGGGTATTAACAGAGGGAGTGATTATTTACAAAATTAAATAATTACTGAAAATAATTAAACAAAGATACCCATGATTCTTCAGTGAAGGACTGGCATCACCTTTACTATGCTAATGTAAGTTCTGACTTCCCAAGAAATGGAATATAGATTGAACATTTCCTAGATTTATTTGAAAATGTAACATTTTATGTTTGTTTGCTTTTTAATGTGTATCCAGGGGAATTTTTTTTCTAGGGCATAATCATCCATGGATAAGAGAAAACAATAAAAAACCCAGCAATGCAATTTTCATGTTATCAGTAAAGTAGTATACCTGAATGCCTACTATGTGCAGATTACTGTTTGACTTATTTTCTGTACAATTTTCTGTACAATTTAAAGTTTAACTACAATAAGGTTACTGACCTGCACTATCCCATGTTATGATTAACAATTAACTACCATATTAAAAAATGTATTATTTCAAAGAAGTTGGAAAACCAGCATTTGAAGTTAAATTCCCAGTTCTGATTCTTTTATTCCTACATTTGGATGGGGAAGAAAAGGAGACAGGGTAGGGAAGCTCTGGAATAACAGATTCTGGTCCTAGTTCAGCTTATGTGATCCTGAGCAAGGCACTTAATTTTTCAGTTTTACTTGGCCCACTCATCTATAAAGTTAGGAGCTCAGTAAAAGAATGTCCAAGACTCTTTACTTCTAAGTGTTCTTGACAGTAAAGGTGAGAAAATCAGAGAAAGAAGATAAGGATTTATGTGAGGCCCTCAAGCTCTGTGAATAATATTCATTCTCAGAGGCAGAAGAGGGAGTCCTCAACTGCCCTATCATTGAAGGATTTTGCTCATTAAACTGTCTGAACATAGTATGGCTGCATGGAAGATTCTACTTCCATCTAGACAAGAAAATTTTAGCCTATTTGGGGTTGGCCAGGGACAAAATTAAAGGGGCATGAAATTTATCTTCCAATGAGTCCTTTGAACCAGGAACTCAATGCTGCTTCCTTACCCTGCTAGAAAAGCTGAGCAATATGAAGAGATTTCAATGGTAGCCAATCCAATAATTTGGATTTTATTTTGTTTAACCTAGAAAATAAAAGGCAATGCTTAATAAAGGAAGCAATAACTATTGTAGAATTCAGCAATGTCAGAGAGATTTTTTTTAAAGTTTTATTGCTTAAAGTATTACAAAGGGTATTACATATGTGTCCTTTTTTTCCCTCCGCCCTTGACAATCCCTCGTCCTCCCCTACCCCCCAGTGTCTTATGTCCATTGGTTATGTTTATATGCATGCATACAAGTCCTTCGGTTGATCTCTTACCCCACTCCCTCCTGCCCCCCAACCCTTTCCGGCCTTCCCGCTGCAGTTTGACAATCTGTTTGAGGCAGCTCTGCCTCTGTATCTATTATTGTTCCTAAGTTTATAATGGTCTTTATTATCCATGAATGAGTGAGGTCATGTGATATTTTTCCTTCATTGACTGGCTTATTTCACTTAGCATAATGCTCTCCAGGTCCATCCATGCTGTTGCAAATGGTAAGAGTTCCTTCCTAGATAGCATAGTTTATTCCTAGGTAGCATAGTATTCCATCGTGTAGATGTACCACAGTTTTCTATTCCATTCATCTACTGATGGGCACTTAGGCTGTTTCCAGATCTTAGCTATGGTGAATTGTGCTGCAATGAACATATGGGTGCATATATCCTTTCTGATTGGTGTTTCTGGTTTCTTGGGATATATTCCTAGAAGAGGGATCACAGGGTCAAATGGGAGTTCCATTTTTAGTTTTTTGAGGAAACTCCATACTGTCTTCCATAGTGGCTGCACCAGTCTGCATTCCCACCAGCAGTGCACGAGTGTTCCTTTTTCTCCACATCCTCTCCAGCACTTGTCGTTTGTTGATGTGTTGATGATAGCCAGTCTGACAGGTGTGAGATGGTACCTCATTGTTGTTTTGATTTGCATCTCTCAGATGATTAGTGACTTGGAGCATGTATTCATATGTCTCTTGGCTTTCTGAATGTCCTCTTTTGAAAGGTGTCTATTTAGGTCCTTTGCCCATTTTTTGATTGGATTGTTTATCTTCCTTTTGTTAAGTTGTATGAGTTCCCTATAAATTTTGGAGATTAGGCCCTTATCAGATATTACATTGGCAAATATGTTTTCCCACGCAGTGGGTTTTCTTGTTGTTTTGTTGATGGTTTCTTTTGCTGTGCAGAAGCTTTTTATTTTGATGTAGTCCCATTTGTTCATTTTCTCTTTAGTTTCAAGTGCCCTAGGAGCTGTATCAGTGAAGAAATTGCTTCGGCATATGTCTGAGATTTTATTGCCTTTGGGTTCTTCTAGAATTTTTATGGTTTCCCATCGTACATTTAAGTCCTTTATTCATTTTGAGTTTATTTTTGTGTATGGTGTAAGTTGGTGGTCTAGTTTCATTTTCTTGCATATATCTGTCCAATTTTCCCAACACCATTTATTGAAGAGACTATCTTGACTCCATTGTATGTTCTTGCCTCCTTTGTCAAATATTAATTGAGCATATTGGTTCGGGCCGATTTCTGGGCTCTCTATTCTATTCCATTGATCTATATGTCTGTTCTTGTGCCAGTACCAGGCAGTTTTGAGAACAGTGGCTTTGTAATACAGTTTGATATCTGGTATTGAGATCCCACCTACTTTGTTCTTTCTCAGGATCGCTGCAGCTATTCGGGGTCTTTTTTTATTCCAGATGAATTTTTGGAGAGTTCGTTCTAGATCTGTGAAGTATGCCGTTGGTATTTTAATGGGAAGTGCGTTGAATTTATAGATTGCTTTGGGTAGTATGGACATTTTAATGATGTTGATTCTACCGATCCATGAACACGGTATGTTCTTCCATCTGTTTATGTCTTCCTCTATCTCTTTTTTCAACGTCCTGTAGTTTTCTGAGTAGAGGTCTTTTACCTCTTTAGTTAAGTTTATTCCTAGGTAGCTTAATTTTTTTGGTGCGATGGTAAATGGGATTGTTTTTTAGGTTCTCTTTCCGAAAGTTCACTATTGGTGTATAGAAATGCCTCAGATTTCTTGGGGTTAATTTTCTAAGCAATGTCAGAGAGATTTTAAGACTAGAGAAGAAGTACCATTTTCCCCACGAACCACAGTATCACTGCCTGACCTTGATGATGAAGCCAGATTGCAGAACCCTACTGAAAGAATATGGAGCGTTCTGCAATTTATGACAGAGAACTCCAGGGTCTTTCAGTAGAGTACTGCAGTCCAGCGATGATCAAGTATTAATTGGGGACTGGAGGATGGTGATTTTTCTAATTTTATCATTCTTCTGTAATAAATAAATTCCTCATTCATTCTTTCTTGATAAATGCTATGGACTTGTGAGTTTGGGGTTTTTTTTCATCAAATGCATTATAGTCAATTACCATCATTATTCCTTTTGATGTCAAATTGTCCCAAATTTGGCCAGCAGAAGAACCTTCATGTATCCTTTTGATACAGCCTCACTGGTTTTTGAATGACACTGCTTTCTGGCACAACAACATATTCCATGTCCACTTCTACTTTCCCAGCCCACATCTAGAGTTCCAGTTCCCTTTAATGAAAAAAGTACTTGGAAACTAAGATATAGGTATACCAATATTACTGACTCAAATTTAACATCATAGGAATTTCTTCTTGGATTCTTTTATTTTATATCTGTCCTTTCTCCTACAGTGAAAATCCTAAGACAAACATCTACTTAGTTGCTGTATTGTATAGTATAGCAAATGGTCTCAGAATTCCAATACCAATGTTACCATCAACAACAAAACCATTAAGTGAAGTTTAAGATTTCTTTGTAGCTCTTTTTGTCCTATATTCCAGCATAGACACATATTCAGAATACTATGTTCAAATTTTACTAAAATAATTATTTTCTCTTGGTTGTATATTGACTTAACCACAATTGTTTCTGTTTGTTTTCAGGTTGAGACAATTGAACTAATACTATATTTAATCCAACAGACGCCTGAAAAATAAGGCCTGAAATGAAGTATTCAACCACCAAAATTCCCCCAGCAAATATGAACAACTCAGCAGGAAAAGCCTCGGCAAAATCTCCCAGGTTGAGAAGTAAGGACTTAAGCACTTCTGATTACTTTACACACTATTTTTGTCTGTTATCAAATCTTTATTATCCAATGTTCATACATACTATCATACAAAAGTTACTTAGAATACAAGAGCTGAAATTGAATGGGATGTCTCATAAGTGTGCAGTACAGCAGCATTTGGTTTTAAACAGACTATAGCCAACTTTTACTTATTTGATGCATCACAGGACAAAAATGGCTCAGATAATTTAAACCTGCTAATAGTGATAAACATATTTATAGCCCTTCATATCAATCCCTTCTTTCCACCCACACCCCCTACCACCAAGTCCCAAAAACTTTTCCCCAATTAACAAAATATAAACTGATCCACTTTCATTCAGCAAACATTTATTAAGTCCTTTGGTGTATCAAGCTTGTGGTCTTAACTTGCAACTTTTGATAAAAGAGAGAATACAAGTGAAGATATTTGAATAATCCAGGCCCCCCAGAAAGCAGATTTGACCAAATGATGTTCAAGTCTATCCAGTTACAAACTCAAAGGGTTTGTAATAAATTGAAGGGTAAAAAGAACCAAGTAGAAGCCATAGCTTTAGAATAAAAGGGCTATATACTTCTTTGATCCTTATATTACCTATCCTAGGCAATAATTATACAAATTTATACTTATGTTCTTCATAAGGAGCAGTTATACAAAGAAGTTAAGAGAGCCCTGGTGTGCTAGAGCAAAAACAGAGGATGGGGAATGATGATGGAGACTGCATATCCTTGTTCTTTGGGCTCCTCTCCATTTCCCTGAACATCTTTAAGGCTAGAAGAGAAAGCAGTGTTAAAGTACATCATTTCTGTCCTCCCTAAGGCTCTGGCTCACCCACAGTGCTCTTTGGTAGTCAGGGAAAACACTAATTTGACTGTGATTTCTAAATGGCCAGGAAATCATAGTTGTTAGTTTTTTTTTTTTATCTGAGTCTGAGTCAAACTGCTCTATGTAGAAACAGTGACTCAGTGGAAGTGACTCTGCATCCCAAATTCCCTCTTAATAAAGAATGTATTGTCTTTGTACTTCAGGAGATTTGGACTCTTTAAGATACTAGAATAAGGGAGCAGGCTGGAGTTTACAGCAGAGTTAATGGCATTGATGCAAAAATTAAAATGTAACTTCCCCTTTAAGGTTGCAGTGGCTTATTTACACCATTTAAAAAAAAACAGTAATAAAGATATCCCCCAAATCACTTATATTAATATTACATTACAGTGGGGCCTTGACTTACGAGTTTAATTTGTTCCGTGACTGAGTTCGTAACTCAAATTACTCGTATGTCAAATCACTGTGACGTTTGCTGCGCCAACTAGCGGTGGGGTATCTGAAGCTGGCTCGTAACCCGAATTTTAGCTCACAACTCAACTCAAAGCAAAAAATCGGCCAAGAGATGGCTCATATCTCGAAAAACTCGTTAGTCGGGACACTCATAAGTCAAGGCCCCACTGTATTTTAATTGTCCCTTAGCAGATCTTCCTTTCCAATAATATTGGCTCAGTTTAACACTAAAATTGTCATTATTTACTAGTAAACACTCCTGGCCCCAAACCTGACAGCTGTGAGGTGTGTGACAGGTATGAACCACTTCTCAAAACCCAGGGTGCAAAAATGTCACATTTTTCCAAAGAAAATGCTCTGAGCCCTCAAGCAAAAAAAACAAAACAAAAAAGTTCATTTTAATTACTTTTCCTTCCTTGGGCTAACATTATCTGACACAATCCACAGGTCACAACACCACAAAACTCAATATCCAACCACTACAGGTATCCACACAGTCAGGTCCCCTATGAGTTCTGGTCACCACCATGCCATTTCATTTTAGTGCCAAGGAGGTACAGGAGCACTTCATGAGCTGGAGGGTAGCCCCTCCTAAAAATCATCCCATTCCAAGTTTCCAGGAGGCTACTCCCCAGGGTTAGTCCATTCTCCTCTGCTACTTCCTCTTCTCCATCAGTTCCTTCCCTTCCCTGACAATCCAGCTTTTGTATGCATACAGCCAGAGGTCACAATATAGGGAGCCTTGAGAGATTCATCCAGCAGAAGTATTTTATTTGGCCTGAACACTATTATTGAAGTATTTTATTTGGCCTGAACACTATTATTGATGGTGTTTCTCAATTGAGGCAACATTTAAAGATTAGGAGATTTTGCATAAAAATCTGAATGTGTGGTTTTGTCAAAAAATCTGAAGATCTAGTAACACTGGCTCATATTCCTACATGATAGAGCTGGGTAGAGATCCCACACTTTAGTTTGTGTCTTCCCATGGAAAATCTTCTGTTACAGTGAAGGAGTTTGTGGACAGTAGAGAATCATTGGAAATGTTTAATCGGTGGGAATTACAACATATTTTTATTTTACAAAAGTCACACTGGTGGTGGTGTGAAGAGAGATTGAGGGGACAAGTGTAGAAACTAAGACTTCTCAGAAATCTACTACATTCGTATAGGGCTGTGGTCATCAAACTGCAGCTCACGAGCCACATACGGATCTTTGGCCCCTTGAGTGTGGCTCTTCCTAAGCCGTAGGAGTACCCTAATTAAGTTAATAACAATGTACCTACCTATATAGTTTAAGTTTAAAAAAAATTGGCTCTCAAAAGAAATTTAAATCATTGTACTGTTGATATTTGGCTCTGTTGACTAATGAGTTTACCAACCACTGAGCTAGGGGACTAATAATGAGGGCCTGACCTAAGACAGCAGAAAGGAAAGGAAAGACTAAATTTCACACACTGTCAGAAGGTGAAATCATGAAGATTTAGTGACATATAAAATAAATTGAAAGATAAAGAAGGAAAAATGGATGTTTCTCAACTTTCTGATTTAAGAATTGGGCAGACCATGGTATAATAGTGGTACTGTTTTTCAAGATAGAGAATTCAGGAAGAATATATTGGGGGTAGGGAAGGGTAAAAAAAATTATTATTGTGAGTATAATTTGAATTTGAAGGAGGTAGAGGTGTCCAGAGTTAATGAGGCTTTACATAGATAGAAATAGAGATGCTTTATGGTAGCTGAAGTCAAAATGCCCTGTGGAGAAAGAGCAATAGATATAAAACTCAGGAGAGAGAATAAAGATAGAGTTACAGTTTAAGGAGTCATCTTACCTAATAATAGATGAACATGTAAATTAACCATCCCTCCGCTATGCTCACCAGCCAATCAGGGCAGTATGCAAATTAACCCAACAAAGATGGCGGTTAATTTGCATATGTAGGGGCCAAGCAGCGGAGCGAAGACTGAAGGATCCGTCCAGAGCAGCATGACTGAAGGCTCCATCCGGAGCGAAGGCCTGGGTCCCGTGTGCCGGAGGAAAACCGGTGCCGGCAGCCAGGGGAAGGGAAGGCCTATTGCACGAATCTCTTCGTGCAACGGGCCTCTAGTCAGTATATAAAAAAATGATTGAAGTCATTGGAGTAAGCAATATTACTCAGAAATAAAGTCTAGAATAAAGAGCAAAAGGCAAAGGGCAAAATCTTGAGGAACACCAACATTTAGGAGCAGGTAAAGAAGAAAGAACTAACAGAAAGGCCAAGATGGACTGATCACAGAGAAACAAGAAGAATCTAAGGAAACTGGTGACCTGACAATAAGGAAAGAAGGGATCAAAGAAGGATGTGGTCCCTAAAGTCAAATGCCACAGACAGGTAAAAGGTAGTAAGCAGTGAGAAAACACCATGGTGAAAAAGTGTTTGGGGAAGAAATGAAAGATGAAGTGATTTGCTGCTGTAGTTCCTGTCAGTCATAGTCTGGGTCTCCAAGTGGCAAAATTACAGGCAGATTTCCAGGCCCCTCCCCATTTACTCACCAGAAATGCCTGAGAATTTCAACATGCTGATGCTATGGCGAAATTAGTTATTTTCTTAAAAGCTATAGTAAGACACTGCCCTCAGACAGCAAACATGATGGAGATTGAGAAAGTGGCAACAGCCCTTACATGAGCTTGACCTGGGCCTCTGACCCCAGTGGAGCACTCTCTCCTACACTGCTCCCATGGCCATGTCAGCTTTGTGTTTCCTCCTGAGAACACAACCCTCACACCACATTTTCAGCTGCCCTGAACACCAAAGTATACCTTCTTTCAAATACTCCCCATATAAAGCATCTTTAATATTTCAACTATAATCACCCCCAATGAATTACAGCCAGTGTCTGTCCCACTAGATCAGTAGTTCTCAACCTTCCTAATGCCACGACCCTTTAATACAGTTCCTCATGTTGTGGTGACCACCAACCATAAAATTATTTTCATTGCTACTTCATAACATAAATATGACATAAAAGTAATTTTGCTACTGTTATGAATTGTAATGTAAATATCTGATATGCAGGATGTATTTTCATTGTTACAAATTGAACATAATCAAAGCATAGTGATTAATCACAAAAACAATATGTAATTATATATTCAATATGTGTTTTCCGATGGTCTTAGGCAACCCCTGTGAAAGGGTCGTTCGACCTCCAAAGCGGTTGCAACCCACAGGTTGAGATCCGCTGCACTAGCCTGTACATCCATATCTTTAGTCTGTCTCTTCTTGATCATCCACAATACTTTAATATCTTGACCCTCACTTCACACTACCCAAGACCCATATCCCATTCCCCACAGAGTCCACTCTGAATATAAGACATGCCTGTCATGTCACTATGAGATACTGATAAGCATATAAGGAATGAGAATGCTTACTGTATCATCTTATACCTTTTAGCTCTGAAGAGGAAATTGATACAGTAAGTAAATATTGTATTAAATTAATTATCAAGAGACCAAGTTCAATGCTGGCTCTGGCACAGCTTTGTAAATTATCTTTGTAACTCTAAAAACATTATATTAATGTGCAATACCATAGTTGATATTTCTGAATTTGAAGCAATGTTAAGGAATTCCAGGGTGGGTGTGAGTATAATTAAGTAATCTTGCCCTGTTCAGACAGTTGAAGATTCTTTTTTTTTTCTTTTTTTTTTTTCTTTTTTTCTTTTTTATTATTAGTTAAGGAAGTTGAAGATTCTTAAAGGTAGATGCCCATCTAAATTGGAGGCAAAATATAGATAATTCAAAATGGTAGCTAACAAATGTTTATTCTACTTGACTTTTAAAAGTATACTAGTAAGGCAAATCTTAGAGAATAAAATAAAGATCATAGAATGAATCCCAAAGTCACAAGTAATTATTTTCATTTTCTGAAATTGCTTGATAACTCATTTACTTACTATAATGTTGAAAGTTGAGTTCCTTTGACTCAGGTGTTACAACTTTCTTTTCTACTTAACTCTGAAAGTCTTTTTATGATTTCCAAGTAGCAAATTATTTTTACTTTAGACTTTAATTTTTCTTTGGCTAATTAAATTAAATTCTAATGAAATTAGAATTACTGGATAATTAATATTTTTTAATTCAAATGATTTAAGTTTATATTTTATTAGTCCCTAAAATTGCACTGTAATATTTTCTTAGAGGTAAATGAAAAAAATATCTTTTAAAAAAAGATATGTTTTATTGACTTCAGGGAGGAAAGAAGAGAGAGAAAGAGATAAAAACATTAGTGATGAGAATCATTGATCGGCTGCCTCCTGTATGCCCCCTATTGGGGATCAAGCCTGCAACCTGGGCATGTGCCCTGACCAGGAATTGAACCGTGACCTCTTGATTCATAAGTCGATGCTCAACCACTGAGCTACCAGCTGGGCGTAAAGAGTATCTTTAATATTAGATACACTTGAGTCACAACTTCTCACCAGACCTGTAACTTTGGGTGTCATGACTTCTAGATCATCATCTGTAGAATGAGAAGAATAATACCTGCCTTGCTTGCTATATTATTATGAAGGATTAAATGACATAGTATGTAAAATTATTAGTACAGTGGTTGGTTCACTGCAGACACTTAGTAAATGACAGCTATTTTTAAAATCAATAACCTTTACAGACTACAGGCATGCCTCCAAAATTATTAAAAGTATATTCTAGACAAGTAGAAAAGATTACAGACTTCATATGACCATAAGAGTCTCTCCTCAGTGAGGCAAAGATTGATATATGTTGGATGTAGGTCCACATTTCATTATATGGAATTCTGAAAAAGAAAATTTTTTCTAAAGACCTGAAGTTTTTTTATAACTCATTTGACAGGAAAATATGACCTAAATTCACTTAACCGTTAAAGCCAGAGCTGAATCACTATGAGGTCTTTATTCCACCTTATATATACAATTTTCTATATTTCACTACAATATTATTAATTTTTGAATTTGGGTTACTGCCCTAGTCCCTGCTGGGAGTGCTAAATATATACCATATATGTTCTACATGACAATTCTAAAATCTAAAAAACTTTGAATCTTGAAACAGAACTTGCCCAAAAGTTTCTGAAAAAATACCATGGATCTGCAGTTTCTTTCTTGGTCTGCTACACTCAGCATTTGTAAAAGGATGAAAATGGATGAATGCCCAGCCGATGTAGCTCAGTGGTTGAGTGTCGACCAATGAACCAGGAGGTCACACTTCGATTTCTAGTCAGGGTACATGCCCGGATTGTGGGCTTGATCCCCAGTGTGGGGCATGTAGAAGGCATTTAATCAATGATTCTCTCTCATCATTGATGTTCTTCTCTCTCTCTCCCCCTCTCCCTCTCCCTTCCTCTCTAAAATCAATAAAAATATATTTTAGAAAAAAAAAGAAAATGGATGGAATGAAACAGTATCACATTTTTTTCATTTGTTTAGAATCCCAACAGAAGGGCAAAGAAATTTGCCAGGTGTACTTTATGCAGCTACGCTCTGGCCTTATCATAGAAAAAAAGAGCTGTTACTTTAGGAAAGAAACCACTGAAAGGCATTCACCAAACTCAGGTAAGGGAAAAACTACAATTACTGGTAATTCTTTAATATAGTGATGAGCATTTATTTGCCTTCAATTTCTACATCTAGGTATATAATTTTTACCCCTCACTCAAATTTCCCTTCTGGGAAAGAGTAAAGATAATAAACTCTTTTAAAGCCATTTTTTAAAAGGTTTATAAAGAGTTTTTAATGTAATGGGAGAAATGGTTATGTTATAATGGTAAGTGAAAATAGAGGATATAAAATTATATATATAGGTATACCTCGAGAATATGCATATTTAGTTCCAGACCACCACAATCAAGTGAGTTGTAATCTTTCACTGGTAGAGGGACTTCCCTTCAATTTGTAAGAAATGCAACATCTGTAAAACACAATAAAGCAAAGTGCAATAAAGTGGGGTATGCCTATATATTAACAATATCTCTTAGGTGATTTTTTTTTATTTAAAGGAAGTACTACTATAAACTAAAATGTTCATAGTGGTTGCCTTTTGAGACATGGGTAACTAGTTTTTTTTCCACCTGGACTCCAATGGGTGTGCCCTTCTGGAGTGTAAGTGCCAGGAGATACTGAGCCCTTCCAACCATGGGGTGGCCAAAGTCCTGGGGTCAGTCACCATTGTCAGCAAGCAGCCTTGACTGTGACTCTTCAAGTGGGGGTAGAGGGAGTGGGGAGGGGATCTGGGCAGTGAGCACTGATAGTCCACTTCTAACCCCACCTGTCTTGCAGCTGAAGATTACAAAGAGCCAAATCTGCTATTCGCTACCTGTCGGAATCGCCTGCAACACTTTGAACGATCAGCGGGGGCCTCTGCCTTTAATAAATCTATGGTCCAGGAAAATACTAGAAGAATTGATGATTCAAGAATCCTAGGTGTGACTGGTTACAGGGGTGGTGTAGGTAAGAGGAGGGTGGTAAGAAACAGGACTCTGGCAAGTGCTGCTCTAGGAAGCAGGCCCAAGTCTATGCCTTCAAGTATATTAGAAACTTTTGTCCATTTTCTGCTGATGTGCCCATTAGGTGGTATCTAAAACAGGTGCAGGAAAACTGCTCTAACAATGCATGCACATTCTATAGTTAGCACTCCATTATTATTTTGAAGTGTTTGCTATGGATTGGAATCCCATATACATTATTCCTGGGGGGAAATAAATTATCCTTGGTGAGCGGAAAAAAACCAATACATTATTCCCCCAAATTTCAAAATTTTGTCAATAAAAAAGGAGGGGCTATTAAGTATTTTAAGTATAATTTTGACTAAATATTTTAAATAATTTGTTAAAATGGTTTTAAGTTGCATCACCAACTGTGCCAAATGAAGTCCAAGTTGATGGTGACTATCAAGAAGTGAAGAGATCATTGAGAAACTTGACTGGGAATTGCAGTTGCCAGTTCAAGTATTATTCCTGACATAAATGTCTTAAATTCCCAGAAAAATACTGAAATTTCTCACTAAATATTTTTAAATCATTTTACTTTAGAAGTTTACATACAAATTCAACATTAAACATACTCATTAATATTTTGTATACTTTCTTAGCATAATCCTATAATGTAAAGAAAATATAATATTTTTTTCTCCAGGGCCCATATAGATAGTTCCTAAATCTACTTCAGTTTACACCATTGAAATATCCTTTTCCATGTGTTGGAACATTTTAAAAACTTGGGAATACTGCTCTCAGTGTCTCTGTCATTTAGCCAGAGGTCAGAAGGGGCTCACAACTGTATCCTCCAGGACTATTGGAAGTCTCAGAATAACTCCACACCTTACAGATGGGTATTTATTTATCCATGTCTATTTAAATTCTGTCCCTTCTTGCCTACAATTCCCTAGTCCATGGGGAGCCAGGAAGCAGAGGTTTCCTCAGGCAATGTCTGTCACTTTTCCAGCTTCTTTCTCCCCACCAAAACCTCCCATAACATACTAGCATGGCCTCCCATGGCCTTCACGCAATAAATTAGCACCTTTAATCCCATTCAGGTGATAGAGTTCAGCTTTGAGCTATGTTAAACTTGCACCAAAGGTTTTCATCCATCCAACAGCAATGGACAAAGTACAGCTCAAATAATAATAATAATAACAATAAGCCTTTGGGGAGGCATTTTTTAAAAATGCTAAACGATTGTTTATGAGAACAAGTTTTTGCATTCTTAATGACAAGATTTTCTCTTGTTATAGAATATCGTTCTGTTTCCCTGAGCACATACGACAATCAAACCATTACTTTTGTTGTTGGTGATGAAGGTTATGACATCAATGTTGACGATTTGGGGACAGAAGATGAGAAAGGTAGAATATTTCCTTTTGTCTATAATGATATAATGATTACTAATAAGTAAAAAATAAATTTACCAAACCATTAACAATGGATTAACTCAGATATGACAAACAGATCTTACGTTGTGTGCAAACTGTGATGCGTTGGCAATAGATGCTTGAAAATCACTGTGCTGAGGAGGATTAAAAAGCTTAGTAAGCATTCATCAGGAGGAAAGAACGCTGATATTGAGAAGTGGTATATGTTGTGAAAGATGGAAGGAGGACCATATATATTTCATATTGCTAAATTACTTACTAGATATTTCTAATCTTATCAATGTCACCAAAGTAAATCCTCAAATGAGAGTATACCTGCCTTAGCTGGGTGGCTCAGCTGTTTAGAGCATCGTTCTGTACACCAAAAGGTTGTGGACGTGGGAGAAGGGGGAAAGAAGGGTGGAGGGGGAGGGTTTCCTGATTAAGATACATACCTAGGTTGCAGATTCTATCTCAGTTGGGGTGAGTATGGAAGGCAACTGATTGATAGTTCTCTCTCACATCAATGTTTCTTCTCTCTCTCTCTCTCTCTCTCTCTCTCTCTCTCTCTCTCTCTCATCAATAAACATATCCTTGGGTGAGGATTTTTAAGAAAAGAATATACAAATGCTATGAAAAATATTTTAAGTATTTTATGGGGAATTCATCAGAGTATACCATCATTTTGAGACTTTTCTCAAAACCACAAAAGTTTTGCTTTTGTAGATATACAATAAAAAAGGAGGATATTTTCTGATATTATGTATATTTTGGAACTGAACCTATTGATAAATCATCAAAAGAGTTTTATGCATTCTTTTTCAGACAAAGTGTTATTCCATTTCTATGACTCACAGCCACCTGCAAGTGAAACAGGTAATTTGGATAGCTGTAATGTTTGAATTCTTAAATTTGACTAAAAATAAATCCAAACATGCTCCACGTAGAAAGGCAGGCTGTCTCTGAAGGTTCTCTCCAGCCCAAGCTCATAGTGAAATCTTAGATTCTTAGAGGATTTACTCCATTCCAACCATTTTTCAGTTTAATAGGATAAATGTTTGGCTACATTTAACGGAGACCCAGAATAATGGGTGCTAAGCTACACAAAACTTTATTTCTGTCTTAGCCAGGGCTGGAATGGGAACTCTATTGAATAGGTTGTCCAGGAACCTAGTTCCTTCTCTCTTTGTGGCTCTGCTAACACCTACATCGGAGTGGGGAACCTTTTTCTGCCCAGGGCCATTTGGGTATTTAAAACATCATTCGAGGGCCATACAAAATTATCAACCTAAATATTACTCTGCTATGTTTGGTCAAACATTTAATTAACTCACCCCTAATGCCTTGGCAGGGCCAGACCAAATGATTTCTCGGGCCTTATACTGCCTGTGGACTGGACGTTCCCCAACCCTGATCTACATGTTTTAAGGTTACTTTAGCCCTGGCCAGTTTTGCTTAGCGGTTACAATGTCAGCCTGCAGACTAAAGGGTTTGGGCTCAATTCATGTCAAGGGCACATACCTTGATTGCAAGCTCAATCCCGCCCTAGTCAGGGAGTGTGCAGGAAACAACCAATCGATGTGTCTCTCTCACATCATTGCTTCTGTCTCCTTGTCTCTCCCCCTCCCTTCCACTCTTTCTAAAAATCAATGGAAAAAATATTCTCAAGTAAGTATTAACAACAACAAAAAATTATTTGCCACCATGACAATATCCAATTAGCTGGACAGAGAAAGATGGGTATGTGAATTCTCTTTCCCTTTAAGGACATAATCTGTAAGTTGCACCTGACATTCCACTCAACTCACATTGGTCAGAACTTAGTCACATTGCTACACTTAGCTACAAAAATATGTTCTATTATAACATAAGAAGAGGAGTTGAATGTTGGGGGACAACTATGTGTGACTTTACATGCAGACAGATAAACACTCGGAGAAATACTCATTAGAGTTCCAATTCTACAACTAGAAAGCATGTAAGAAAACTAACCTCTCTTCTTCAAGGGGCTTGGAATTATCCCCTACTTATACAATGACTCCTTAGTTCAGCCATGGGCAAACGACGGCCGGCGGGCCGAATCCGGCCCGTTTGAAATGAATAAAACTAAAAAAAAAAGACCGTACCCTTTATGTAATGATGTTTACTTTGAATTTATATTAGTTCACACAAACACTCCATCCATGCTTTTGTTCCGGCCCTCCGGTCCAGTTTAAGAATCCACTGTGGCCCTCGAGTCAAAAAGTTTGCCCACCCCTGCCTTAGTTTCATCTAGGTACAAATTTCTAAGAGACATGTTGCTGAATGAAGCAGTTATTTTACATGACATTATAAACTTGTTTCCTGGGTGTTAAATTCGTTTAAATTAAAATGAGTTACAATCTTTAACTTTATAATTTACATTTTTTAATTGCAAGGTGATGATGTTGATGGTCACAAAGTAATGGTAAGGATGAGTCCTGCAAATAACAAAGACTTTTTGCTGCATGCCGAGGAGCACTCTGTGAAGGTAACAGAAATATGCATTTAACTGTCATGATTAATATCACTAGTTTGTATGGATTTGGATGTTTGGATATTTTGAAGAAGGATTTTTGTTTGTGCTATTGTACATAAAACACAATGAGTTACCACCAATATCTTGCTCTTGGAGCTACTTAAAGTCTGGTCTCTGCCAGCAGTACAGCAACACCTGGGAGCATGTTAGAAATGTGAAATTTCATTGTCAAGGAGAAAGACAGAGGCTGTAGTAGGAAAAACATCACTTTCATACTCAAAACAGAAATACTTTGCATGCCACATATGGTCGACTGCCGTTTAGCATCCATGTTTGACACCTCCTAGAGTCTATAGGATCTGGAAAAGGAACACTATATTTCTCAGATGCTCTTGTACGTAGGATTTTTGTTGTATATAAAGAACTGGTATATGTATGCATTCACAGAGATGTAAAATGTGACAATAAAACAGAAGTTTTTTTGCAAAAAAAAGAAATGTGGAATTTCAGGCTCCCTCACAACTGAAGCAGAATCAGCATTTTAACAAATCTCCAGGAGATTCATATGCACATTAAAGTTGGAGAAGCATTACTATATAGAATGATCTCAAATCCTTCCTATTTGGCTTTAGGAAGTATTGTGTTCTTCTAGGAAGTGTTTCTTTGTAAAATATAGTTTTCTTAGGCAAATGTATAAATAACTTTATACTCTAAGCCTGCTAAAGGGAAGGTCATAAACATTTTCATATGCCAAGATTTATAGATAGCATAACAATCTACATTCTATTCATAGGATTCACTGCATAGTCTTCTTCAGTTAGTAAACGGCAGTATTATATTGGTCATGATGAAGAATTATAAACAGCCCAGCCGGCATGGCTCAGTGGTTGAGCATCGACCTATGAACCAGGAAGTCACAGTTCAATTCCTGGTCAGGGCACATACCCGGGTTGCGGGCTCAATCCCCAGTGGGGGGAGGGAGAGGCATGCAAGAGGCAGCCAATCAATGATTTTCTCTCATCATTGATGTTTCTTTCTTTTCTTTTTATTAAAATACATTTTATTGATTTTTTACAGAGAGGAAGGGAGAGGGATAGAGAGTTAGAAACATCGATCAGCTGCCTCCTGCACACCCCCCCCCCCCACCAGGGATGTGCCCGCAACCAAGGTACATGCCCTTGACTGGAATTGAACCTGGGACCCTTGAGTCCACAGGCTGACGCTCTATCCACTGAGCCAAACCGGCCAGGGCAATCTTTCTCTCTCTCTCTCTCTCTCTCTCTCTCTCTCTCTCTCTCTCCCTCTCAGAAATCAATGAAAATTATATATTTTTTAAAGAATTATAAACATACTAGAGACCTGATGCACAAAATTCATGCAAGAGTAGGCCTTCCTTCCCCTGGCTGCCAGCACCGGCTTCCCTCTGGCACCTGGGACTCAGGCTTCCCTTGCAGCCCGCCTTTGTCTGGAAGGTCGTCCGATCTAATTACCATATTATGCTTTTATTATTGTAGATTAAGTAACCAAGAAGCCAAAGGTGGAGACAAGTAAGAAAACATGAAAGTCTAATATAGAAGATAAATTATATAAATACACAAAATTATAAAGCTAACTCATACAGCCATGTAAAGTATTAACATAAACACTGATGGTAACTAACATCTCCCTTAACAAAAACATTCTTAAGTATATATAACAGTGTTTGGCATATATAAGTACTCAGTAATAAGAGCTGATCCATACTGAGCTCTATTATATACCAAGTACTATGCAAAATGTTATATAAGTACTATCTCATTTAATTCACACAGTAACTCTATAATAGTAGAGTTATTGTATTGGTCAGGTATTGCTGTGTAACAAATCGTCCTCAACACTTAGTGGCTTAAAATAATAATCATTTTTATCACTCACATGTTTGTGGGTAAATTAGGGGTCGACTGATCTAGAAAACTGGTTATATAAAAAAAAAAATTAAAAAAAAATTGAGGCCTGAGAAGTAAAGCAATGTGTCAGGTCTCAGAGATAATACATGGCAAATCAGGGATACAAATCCAGAACTGTTGCATCTAGATCTAATCATTCTAAGCCATATGTCTCTCAAAGTATACTATTAGTGAATCAAATCAAATCCTCCCACTTTGACCCTCTAGTTCCACCCCTTCCGTCCCCTACTCATTAAGCAGCTTTGCTAAAAATACCAAGTTTTAAGTAATTATTCCCCTTTTAGTTTCTAATACAAAGGTGTGGAGTTGACTCTGGACTTCCTACTCACATATTGGTTGCTTTCTCTCTTGTTTCCTCAGGTACAAAAGTACGAAAATTCGTTGCCAGACCAGACCTTATTTCTTCTTCATAAAGAGCTCGGGCCCTCAAAATGCGTTTCCTTTGAATGTAACAGCAAACCTGGAGTGTATCTAGGAGTAGAGGGTAACCATCTTGCTCTAATTGAATCAAATGACCAAACTGCACATTTAAGAAGAGAGAATATCATATTTAAGCTCTCTGAAATGTAAGATGTTGGAAAGTTGTGAATCCTGGGTTGAGTAGCCCAAAGAGCTACCATTGAAGAAATTGTCAAAAAAAAAAAAAAAGAGAGACAGATAACATTTAAGGGAAATGGAGAGTACTTAACATGCTGTGGAATATTTTACGCATTATGTTAAAATTATATATATTTTTTTAATCCTCAGTTCTGTTTTTTATTTCTCTCTGTATCACTGCATATTCAATACAAGTATTGGTATATTAAATAGGTTATTGGTAAAGCAGCCCGCCAATATTCTAAAGACATACAGACCTTTACTTTTTCTACTTTCAGTCCAGAGAGAACTTTACATTTAGAGCTGAGAACTCTGGGGAGAAACAAGCCTTAGCCCAAGTCTCATTTTAGACAGAGATCCATTTTAAAGAGCTACATACTTTCCCCTGGTTCCAAACAATGGGCTCAAACACAAGAGCTGCTAGTAAAAACCAGATGCTGCATAGAGTGACTATTTCACAAATACCAAGTTAGTAGATGCCCAAAACTTCAGGTGCCTACATGGCTAGGCAGGTTATATCTATCTATCTATCTATCTATCTATCTATCTATCTATATATTAAAAAGGTAAAGATAATTTCAAAATTAAGAAAAATAAATCCAGTACAGATTTGTGAAGTGAGTGATTTCACCTCTAATTTTTCATTTTAAAAATTCTGATTTTTATAGACCAAGTTAACTATAAATAAAGCAAGACATTCTTGCATTAGAAAGTGAAATAAATTTTAGTTCAGACATAGAATTAGAATGATTAGAAATAAACTAAAACATTTTTTTTGAAAAAGCACTAAGCCACAACGTAGGTTAAGGCATCCGAGTACCATGGTGGAGCCAGAAGTCCAAGATGGAAGACAAAATTAATATTACAATTTCAATAACTGGCCAGCCCTCATGTTGGTGGCATACCATGTCCCTCTGACCCAAACTTCCAGAAGTCAATGACTTTTAATATACTTGTCCCCTTGGATAAAATTTCTTCTAACCCTTTGTTGTCCAACTTACCAATGACCCTACTTACAATGAATTATGTATTTGATTTCTATTTTACCTTCATTTCTTTTGACCAACTGTATTCTTGATATACCTTTGGCATCCCAAGCTTCATTTCCAAATTACCTGACATATGAATGCCAGAACCTTTATTCTGCTTTGTCTACCTGATATAAAACTTTACATAAACTTATTGATGGCAATATTTTTATTAAACATCTTTGTGTTTTACTGTTACTAAGGTAGTAAAATAATTTATATTCAACCATAATAACATTTCAACTACTAATGGAATAGTTTCTGCTTATCTTAAGGCCTTAACAATTTCTACTACAATTTTCCATAGGCTTAACACTGATAATAAATGATAAACATAATAATGGAATACATATGAAATATGACTTTTTCTTAAACTGTAGGCACTTTGATTTCTAATTTGTTGAAATCTACTGGATATAATTGCTGGTGGAACATAAGATAAAAATGGTTGAGAATTGCAATATAGGGGCAAACAAGTGTAGAACAATATAACTTTGTTACATTACTTTGCCAGTAATTTTACTACTATAGAGACAAAAAAAAGCAAAATCTATTTCATCTCCTCTGAAAAACACTAAATATTGACTATGTGCATTTTGTATAACATACTTAAAATAATTATATTATTAAGTAGCCAAATATATCCATTACATTATTTATATTCTTAAATAAACTATATTTTTCAAAAGTATGTAAAGCCATAGTGATTTTTTTCATAAAACAGTTCAGTATTCTAAAATTCTTATGTGAACATAAGCATATCACAATACACCTATATTGGTATCTGGAGTAGGTCATTTGTCCAATACTTTTGGTGATTCAAAACTAAGTAAGATTTTCCAGAGTAGGAATTGTATCTTTCTTTACCTTTGTACTCCAAGTGCCCATCATGGTGATCAACACATGGCAGGTATTCAGTGACTTTAACCCAAGATCAATTAGCCAACACGTACCTGCATTAGAACTTTAACCTGAGACTTCTGACTCCTTATTTAGATACCTTTCAACCTGGCTATCTTTTTTTAAAAATATTTTCCATCACCACTTTAGTCGGTGTTTTTTATTAAAATATCCAAATGTGTAGTGGCCTTTTGTCACTCACTTGAATGTGTTTTGATGGTCCACAACACATATTACTGAAATGAGCCTGTCCATTTTATTATATCAGAAATGACAATTATGTCAAAACTTATTTTCCCTTATTTTATGTATATCCTTTGGATTTTTTTTATGTATTTATTGAATACCTTGAAATACTGTCAAGAAAGTTTTATTTGAATGAGTAAAGTTACTTGAAAATGGAAAAGAAAACAGAGTTGAAATTTGGGGAATTGGATAGAAAATTGATAATTTAATTAGATGCAGCAGCTTAAAGTCTTAAAATATTGATTCATAACCTCTACATCTGTAGCACAAAATAAGCCAAAAATAATAATAATTTCAACTTGTACAATATATAGTAAAACTCCAATTCTGCAGTACACAGTTACACAAAGGTGAAAGAGATCAGTGTGGGTTTGTCCTTAGGGAAAGAAATCAGACTGAATTCTCTATCCCCATACCCTAGTGCCTATCCCTGTTCTATTCATATATGTATTCTCAAGGTCATGTTAAACAGGTTCCTTCTTCAGGGCTCAGGCAGAAGGGAGTAAATTCAGTTGTTCCAAATCTTAATAGCCAGTGTTGGGGCTAGGGGGCTAAGAAATGCGAGGAATGAATGAATGCAAGAGATAGAAGTGAAAGCCAATTGGTAGAGATAGAATCTATGAGCTATTTCCTGTTGAGGTGCCAAGATGATGAAACACTTGTCTGAGTCCAATTATCGTCCCAGCTCAGAAGACACTCCCATAAAAAGAATGCATGAATCACTAACTAGCATATTAATAACATAGGCTTGGTTTACTACTTAATAGTCTGTACAACTTCAGCAAATTATGTAAGCTCTCTCCATCGCTGTTTATCCTCTGTAAAATGAGGAGGTACCAAATGTTGTGGTAGCTTACCTAATATCCATTATCACCAATCCTACTTCCTTACCAACAGAACCTCATTTTGTACTGGGAAGCAATATGGCCAACTAGAAAAACACTCCTTCCCAGACTCCCATGCAGTTGATGTGGTAACCATTTGACATTGTTCTGGACAATAAAATATAGATAAGATAATGGTCTAAGAAAAACTTTTTTAAAGAAGACATATTCAACTGGCATGTCCTTTTTCACCCTTGGCACCATCAGCAGGTGGGAGCAGAGGCTGCCAGCCCCAATCACCCCTCAGGGCTTCTCCACCTACCCCTGATCCTGAGGGGAGACTGGGGCCACCGGCAGCCGCCTCTCACACCCACTGCCAGCAACGGCCCTGCTCGCACCCGCTGCTGGTGCTAGAACCACTGCTCACACCCACTGCCAGCATCAGCTCCGCTTGCACTCACAGCTGGCGCCAAAGCCGCTGCTCGCACCTGCTGCCGGTGCCAGGTGTGGGTCCCGGTCACTTGGTGCCATTAGAGGGTGCAAGCGGCGGCTGCTGGCCCGATTACCCCTAATGACTTCTCCACCTCCCCTTGCTCCTGAGGGGCAATCGGGGCAGCAACTGCCACTTGTACCCACTAACGGGTACAAGTTAGTACCCGCACCCGCTGATGGTGCCGGCCCCAATCACTCTGTGGCATCAGCGGGTGCGAGGGGGACCAGCACTGTCAGTGCGTGGGGGCGGCGGTGGCAGGAGCAGGGCTGCCAGCAGACAGGGGACTGGGAGCCGTGGCAGGAGGGACCAGGTGGGGGTGCAGAGGATGGGCTAAGACCCACCCTTGTGCCTACCCCAGCCTCGCTGCCCACAGTTCCTTTCAAGGTGCACAAATTCATTCACTGGGCCCCTAGTATAGTCAATAATATTGTAATAACTATGTGTGGTACCAGATGGGTACTTGACATTGGGGTGATCACTTTGTAAGGTACATAAATGTCTAATCACTATGTTGTATGCCTGAAGCTAATATAATATGGTATATTAACTGTAATTGAAAAATAAATTTAAAAATTTTTTTTTAAATCATTGGATAAAAGTACGGATGTTTCAGGATACAGAAATGGGATAGATAAAAAATTATGTAATTATTTATTATTATTAATAGGTCAGAAAAACAATAGAGAAATCAATGAAACCAAAAGCTGAGTATCAAAGAAAACTCAATAAAATTGATAAACCATTAGCAGACTGATCAGGGAAAAAAAGAGGTAATACAAATTAACAATCCTATCTAATAAAAGACAAAAAGGGTAATTAACCATACCTCTGCTATGCTTCCCATTGGCTAATCAGGGCGGTATGCAAATTAACTGCCAACAAAGATGGCGGCCGGCAGCCACGCAGCTGAAGCGAACATGAAGCTTGCTTGCTCCAGTGATGGAGGAAGCCAAGGTTCCCCGCCTGCCGCGGGCCCAGCTCTGAGCCCGAAAGCAACAATGTTTCAATTATAGAAGGTAAATAAATCCCAGAATAAAAAAAAAAAGAAAAAAAGGAGAGGCTGGGAGCTTCAGTCGCTGGCCAGCCTGAAAACGCCCCTCAGCCCCTCACCCAGACTGGCCAGGCACCCCAGTGGGGACCCCCACCCTGAAGGGGGTGTTGCCAGCCTGAAAACAGCCATCAGCCCCTCATCCAGGCTGGCCAGGCACCCCAGCGGGACCCCCACCCTGATCCGGGACACCCTTTAGGGCAAACCAGCTGGCCCCCACCCATGCACCAGGCCTCTATCCTATATAGTAAAAGGGTAATATGAAAACTGACCCTAACAGCACAAAGACTGGGAATGACTGGTCACTATGACACACACTGACCACCAGGGGCAGATGCTCAATGCAGGAGCTGCCCTCTGGTGGTCAGTGTGCTCCCACATGGGGGAGCTCTGCTCAGCCACAAGCCAGGCTGATGGCTGCCAGTACAGCGGTGGTGGTAGGAGCCTCTCCCGCCTCCTCAGCAGCACTAAGGATGTCCTACTGCAGCTTAGGCCTGCTCCCCGCTGGCAAGTGGACATCCCCTGAGGGCTGCCAGGCTGCCAGAGGGATGTCTGATTGCCATCTTAGGCCCAATCCCCTGGGGAGCAGGCCTAAGCCAGCAGGTGGTCATCCCCCGAGGGGTCCCAGACTGCGAGAAGGCACAGGCCAGGCTGAGGGACTCCCCACCCCCGAGTGCACAAATTTTTGTGCACCAGGCCTCTAGTATTAATAATAAGAGAGTTAGCACCCTAGAACCTTTCAGTCTGCAGGTCGACGCTCTATCCACTGAGCCAAACTGGTTAGGGCAATATTTTGGCAATTTTAATGAAATGAGACAAATTCCTTGAAAGGTACAAACTATCAAGAACTCATTCAAAAATAAACAGACAATATAAATAGACCCATATGCATTTTTTAAAATGTAAATTTGTAATTTCAAATCTTCTCATAAAAAAAACCCTCCAGTATTTATTGGTGAATTCTTCCAAACATTTAAGGAAAAAATAATATCAATGCTAAACACACTCTATCAAAACATTAAAGACGACTGAATTCGCCCTAACTGGTTTGGCTCAGTGGATGGAAGGTCGGCCTGCAGACTGAAAGGTCCCAGGTTTGATTCCGGTCAAGGGCATGTATCTTGGTTGCGGGCACATTCCCAGTAGGAGGTGTGCAGGAGTCAGCTGATAGATGTTTCTCTCTCATTGATGTTTCTAACTCTCTATCCCTCTCCCTTCCTCTCTGTAAAAAATCAATAAAATATTTATTAAAAAAAAATGAGTGAATTCTATTGAACTCATTGTATAAAGCAATCATTACACTGACATCAAAACCAAAGACATTACAAGAAAACTACAGACCAATATTTTTCATGAACATAGACACAAGAATTCTAAAAATTTTAGCAAATGAAACCCAACAATATAGAAAAAGAATATATGATATGTTTTTTATATATTCATTTATATATTCATTTATTGATATGTATATTAAAAGAATATAAAAGTACTTCAGGACTTTCATAGTGGAGTTTATACCAGAAATACAAGGTTGATTTACTATTCAAAAAACCAATTAATGTAATTTGTCATTTTGACAACATTATTCTCTCAATAGGTGCAGAAAAAGTAGTTAACAAAATCTAACATCTATTCCTGATAAAAATACTCAATAAACTAGGAATAGGAGGAAACTTTCTCAATCTGATAAAGGGCAAAGACTAACACAAATTTATAGCTATTTTCTAATTAATAGTGAAAGACTAACTAGCAAAAGACCGAATAAGATCAAGAACAGTAAAAGAATGTCTACTCTCACCACTTCTATCTAGTATTTTACTAGAGATTCTAGTGATTGCTATAAGGCAAGACAAAGAGGTAAATTATCCAGATTGAAAAATAAGAAGTAAAACTTCTTTTATTTCAAAACAACATGAACATCTATGTAGAAAATTTGATGGAATCTATAAAGAAGCTGATAGAACTAATAAATGAGTTTAGCAAGAATACAGGATGCTACAAAATTAATGCACAGAAATCAATTATATTTCTATATAATAACAAAAGGCAATTGGAAGTTAAAATTTTTAAATACCTTTATAGTTCAATTACAATTTTTAAAATATTTAGCAACATCTGACAAAAATGTGCAAGACTTAAACACTGAAAACTACCAAACATAACTTTCAGAAATTAAAGGAGAACCAAATAAATAGAGAGACATAACCTGTTCATGGACCAGAAGACCCAATATGATTAAGATATCCATATCCCTCAAGTTTGTATATAGGTTTGGTGCAATCCCAATTAAAATTCTAAGCTGATTTTAAAACTTATATGGAAATTAAAAAGGTCTAGAATAGCCAAGACAATTTTTAAAAGAACAACACTAGATGTCTCTACTACTTGCTTTCAAAATTTACTATAAAGCTACATTTATGTAGACAGTATGGGATTTCCATAAAGATAGACAAATACATGAGTGGCACAACCTAGAGCAGGGGTGGGCAAACTTTTTGACTCGAGGGCCACAATGGGTTCTTAAACTGGACTGGAGGGCCGGAACAAAAGCATGGATGGAGTGTTTGTGTGAACTAATATAAATTCAAAGTAAACATCATTACATAAAAGGGTACGGTCTTTTTTTTTTTTTAGTTTTATTCATTTCAAACGGGCCGGATCCGGCCCACGGGCCATAGTTTGCCCATGGCTGACTTAGAGAGTTTAGAAATAGACTCAATGATATATAACAACTGATTATTTACAAAGGTGAAAAGGCAATTCAATTTTTAAAAAAAATAGTCTTTTCATCAAAGGAAGATGAAACAATTGTATATCTGCATTAAAAAAGCAACAAAGCAGAGAAACTAAGATGGCGGCATAGGTAAACACCGGGAAATTGTCGCCTCACACAACAATTGAAAATTACCGCAAAGGACTGAGCAAACATCATCCAGAACAACAGAAAGGCTGGCTGAGTGTAAATTCTACAACTAGAAGGAAAGAAAAGCACGCTGAGAGCCAGAGGCGCTGCGGAGGTGAAGTGCAGAGGTACGGCGGCTCGTGCACGCGAGTGAAGGGGGTGGCACCTGAGGACGCGGCTGTCTTTTTGAATCACAAGCTCCCGACTGCTCTGAACTCCGGTTCCGGGAAGTCTCTGGGGACCCAGGACTCATACGGGGAGAAGCTGGTCTGTCCGGCAGCGGGCGAACTTGAAGGCAGCTTTCCCTCAGAGGTGCTTGCAGCAATTAGCGGGTCACTGAGACCCGCGACTCCGGGCGGAGAATCAGCCATAGCTCCTTGATCCGCCCTTGGATTCCCTGAGACCCCGCCCCACCCAGGCTGCAGCAGAGGCTTTTGCATGTGAATGTACCTAACTGCAGCCGAGCCAGGCAGACCCGGAACTTCCAAGAGAAGGCCCAAGGCCCCGCAGCGGCTTGCATTGCTTCACAGCTGAGCCTCTTCGTGGCTCCTGCTGTGTGGCCTCAGGCAGAGGCTGAATTAGCACCTCCTTAGATCCAGGAGCCACTGTACCCAGTGGTCAGAGGGGGACCATCCAGACTGCAACTCCTCAGATCCATAAGGGACACACTCAGGGAGCAGACTCAGTGAGCACCAAAGCCCCACTGAAGCAAGTCTTGCCCCAGAAGGGTGTCTTCAGCACAGAAGTTCTCCCACTTTAGACACAGCTGATTCTCACAGCCAATTGGCCTGGAGGTCAATTCCTCCCAGTGATTCTACAACAACCAAGGCACCAAGAGTGCACCAAGAGTGTCCACCCCAGGTAACTGGGGAGGCTGAGCTACTGGGCCCTACAGGACACCTGGCGCGCAGGGCCACTCTATCAACACAGGGAAGCTGCCAAAATGCGGAGACAAAGAAACAGGTCACAAATGGCAGAAATGGAGGAAAGCAAACGATTGGATATAGAGTTCAAGGCCACGTTTATAAGGTTTTTCAAGAATTTTATGGAAACCGCCGATAAATTTAATGAATCCCTCAATAAGTATAGTGAGACCATGGAGGACATGAAAAAGGACCAACTAGAAATTAAGCATACACTGACTGAAATAAAGAATAATTTACAGAGATCCAGCAGCAGACAAGAGGATCCCAAGAATCAAGTCAAAGATTTGAAATACAAAGAAACAAAAAATACCCAACCGAAAAAGAAAAAAGAAAAGAGATTCCAAAAATATGAAGATAGTGTAAGGAATCTCTGGGACAACTTCAAGCGTACCAACATCAGAATTATAGGGGTACCAGAAGGAGAGAGAGGGCAAGATATTGAAAACCTTTTTGAAGAAATAATGACAGAAAACTTCCCCTACCTGGTGAAAGAAATGGACTTACAAGTCCAGGAAGTGCAGAGAACCCCAAACAAAAGGAATCCAAAGGGGACCACACCAAGACACATCATAATTAAAATGCCAAGAGCAAAAGATAAAGAGAGAATCTTAAAAGCAGCAAGAGAAAGACAGTCAGTTACCTACAAGGGAGTACCCATACGACTGTCAGCTGATTTCTCAACAGAAACCATGCAGGCCAGAAGAGAGTGGCAAGAAATATTCAAAGTGATGAATAGCAAGAACCTGCAACCAAGATTACTTTATCCAGCAAAGCTATCATTCAGAATAGAAGGTCAGATAAAGAGCTTCACGGATAAGAAAAAGCTAAAGGAGTTCATCACCACCAAACCAGCATTATATGAAATGCTTAAAGGTATTCTTTAAGAAGAGGAAGAAGAAAAAGGAACTCTGACCATTTGCCACAGCATGGATGGAACTGGAGAGCGGATAAATACCACATGATCTCACTCATTTGTGGAATATAATGAACAACATAAGCTGATGAACAAGGACTGATCCAGAGACGGAGAGGCATTGATTGGACTGTCGGGACTTGGAGGGAAGGTAGGGGAGGGTGGGGGTAAGGGGGATAGATCAACCAAAGGACTTATATGCAAGCATATAGGCCTAATCAATGGACATGGACAATGGGGGGGTGAGGGCATGAGCGGGGGGGGTGTGGGGGGGTAGAGGGTAATGTGGGGACAAGGACACATATGTAATATCTTAATCAATAAAAAAATATATTAAAAAAAAAGCAACAAAGCAAACAAAACAAAAATCTGAACTTCAATTCATACCTTGCTCCCTATATAAAAATTAACTCAAGATGGATCACAGACTTGAAAGGAAAACCTAAAACCATAAATCTTCTAGATAAAAACATGAGAAAAATCTTTGTAATATTTGGTTGGGAAAATATTTTTATATATGATATCAAAAATATAATCCATAAAAAAATAAATTGGAATTCATCAAAATTAAAAACTTCTGCTTTTATACAGACACTGTTAAAAAAGTAAAAAAGACAAGCCACAGACTGTAAGAAAATACAGGGGTGGACAAAAGTAGAATTATAGTTGTTCATAAGGAAAATAATACAATCTATATTTACTAGAGGACCATTGTACAAAGATTCGTGCAATAGGCCTTCCTTCCCCTGACTGCCAGCACTGGTTTTCCTCTGGTACCTGGGATCCAGGCCTTTGGTCTGGCCACAGCGAGGCTTGGCTTCTCCACTGCAGCCGCAGCGAGGTTTGGCTTCGGCTGCAGCAGAGAAGCCAAGCCTCTTCAGTCTTCAGTCTTCATTCTTCAGTCTTCACTCCGTGCCTGTGTATGCAAATTAACCACCATCTTTCTTGGGTTAATTTGCATTGTCCCTCTGATTGGCTGGTGGGTGTAGCAGAGTAACACCAATTTGCATGTTTCTCTTTTATTAGTGTAGATATGGAGGAATAAGCAAATTTGCTCTCACGGTAACGATGCTGGAGCATAACGACCAGCTGCAGCGGGTGGGTGTGGCTGCATGCCCCAGGAGGCCGGGGATGTGAGGCTGCGTCAAATAAAATAAAATGCGTTCACATGCCCTAAAGCACAAACATCCCAGCAGATAACTCAATGCAGGTTATTGTGTGATCACACTGATTACACAATATTGATTACACAATAAACTTTTCACCAAAAAAAATAATAACATTTTCACTTAAAGATGCCCCAGTAAGGCTGCGGAGGTTTTCATCTGTCCCTTTCTACACTGAAGACAACAGGGTTCAAGGAGGAAGGGCTCTAGTTTCATTTTCTCAGCACCCAGCTAGGAGGCTTCCCTGGGGTGGCTCTCCCCTCTGAGCCCTGCACAGAACAGGCACTCCTCTCCTGCCCAGGAGCCCCGAAGGGAGGCGGAGCAAAGTACTTTCCCTCGGGACCCTGCTCTCCCTGGGAGTCCTGTGCAGAGGGCACTCTCCCTGGGAACCTGGAAATCCGCCTCCAGGGGCTACTGCACAGCAGCAGGGCCTGGAGAGCCCCAGAGAAGACAACCTACCCATGCGGATGTGTATGCTGGCGGAGGCCAAGCAGCTGCCATAGTTGAAGTCACCCTTGATGGAGGAGCAGGGGCAGTGGGGATCAGAGTTGGCCATGTTGGCAATGGAACCCCAGCTCCCCGACGAAATGACTAGAGCACATGGACCTCAACGGTCCTCAGTCACTTCCTGAGCAGCAGTCAGTGCCGACCAGGAATCAAACCCAAAACCTAAGTAGGTTCCCTGACAGAATGAAACCCAAAACTTTGCTGTGGCAGAGGAGCTCCAACACACAGCTGGGGCCAGGGCACGCCAGAGGGGTTTTGTTGAGGGGCCCTGACAGGCAGCCCGCAGCGCAGTGGGTTAGAACCTCCTCCTGATACAGCAAGTTTGTGGGTTGGATCCCTGGTCAGGGCATAGACAAGAAGCAATTAAAGAGAGCATAATAAGTGGAACAACACACTGGTGTTTCTCTCACTCCCTCTCTCTAAAATAATCGATCAATAAAAATTAAAATAAAAAATAAACCCTCTGGTTTGCAGAGTTGCTAAAACAGTTAGAAAGCAAAGCCCCACCCCTTCCCATTCATTCAACAAATACTTCATATGCTCCTTCAATAATCACACTGGGGATGGGTGTTTGTTTGTTTTGGTTAATCCTCACCTGAGGACATTTTTGCATTGATTTTTGATTTTTTTTTTTTTTTACAGAGAGTAGAAGGGAGGGAGAAAGACAGAAACTAATGTGAGAGACATCAATTGGTTGCCTCTTGCTGAATCCTCAACCAGGGCCCGGGATTGAGCCTGCAACCCAAGTATGTGCCCTTGATCAGAATCCAACCTGGTACCTTCAGTCCACCTGCAGAAGCACTATCCACTGAACAAAACCAGCATTTTTGTTTTTTTCTTTTTAAGTCTTCCTCTAAGGATATGTTTTTTTCATTGATTCTAGAGAGACAGGAAGGGAGAGGGAAAGAGAAAGAGAAACATCAATCAGTTGCCCAAGCAATCCAACAGGGATGGAACCCACAACCTGTGCATGTGCCCTCACCTGGAATCGAACCCATGACCCTTTGGTGTGTGGGAGGACACTCTAACTACTCATCCACACCAACCAGGGCCTGGAAATACATTTAAAAAAAATTTTCAGATCTGCCTTGGCCAGGTGGCTCAATTGGTTAGAGTCTCAACCTGTACACCAAAGGATTTCCTGTTGGATTCTAGGTTAGGGCACATACTTATGTCTAGGTTAGATCCCAGTGGGTCAGCAGGTGCAGAGGCAGCCTACTGGTATTTCTCTGTCACATGGATGTTTCTCTCTCTAAAAATCAATTTTAAAAACATTCTCAGGTGAGAATTAAATATATATATTCATATATATATATATATATATATATATATATAAATTTTTTCAGCTCTAACATTTTATTTGGTTCTTTTTTAAATTTTATTTTTCATTTACAGTTCACATTCAATATCCAATCTTATATAATAAAACCCTAATATGCAAATCGACCAACTGGTGGAATGACTGGTCGCTATGAACTGACCACTAGGGGGCAGATGCTCAACATAGGAGCTGCCCCCTGGTGGTCAGTGCTCCCACAGGGGGAGTGCCACTCAGCCAGAAGCTGGGCTCATAGCTGATGAGTGCAGTGGCGGTGGTGGGAGCCTTCACGGCAGCACTAAGGAGCAGTGAGCTGAGCGGTAGGGAGCAGCAAGCAGGCAGGCGGTAAGGAGTGAGGGTTCCTGGACTGCGAGAGGGCACAGGCCAGGCTGAGGGCCCCACCCCACAGTGCACAAATTCTGTGCACCAGGCCTCTAGTAATTAATAAAAAATACAAGAATAAACTCATGTACTCATAATTGTAAACCTACTTTTGCCTACCCCTGTATTTTCAAAACATAACTGATGAAAGACTTGTATGTATCAAGAAAGACTATGTATCCAGAATACATGAAGAACTCTCAAAACTCAATAATAAAAAAACAGCCCAACATTTTAAATAGAACAAAATATTTTCATAGACACCTCATCAAAGAAGATATGTGAATGACAACCTCGTGAAAAGATGCTCATCATCCTAAGTATTAAGAAATGTAAGTTAAAACCTCAATGAGAAACTACTTCACACCTAATGTCTCTAATCAAAAGACAATAACAAGTGTTGATAAGGATACAGAGGAACTGAAACTCATACATTGCTGGTGGGAATGTAAACTTGTACAACTACTTTAGAAAATAGTTTGACAGTCTCTTTAAAAAATTCCCTAAGTCCAGCCAGTGTGGCTCAGTGGTTGAGCATTGACCTATCAACCAGGAAGTCACGGTATGATTCCCAGATAGGGCACATGCTCAGGCTGCAGGTTCCATTTTTAATTTTTCCCATTTTTAATTAAATCTTTATCGTTGAAAGTATTACATATGTTCCCTTTTTCCCCTCATGCCCTGCCCCAGGCCTTCATACCCTGTTGTCTGTGTCCATGGGTTATGCTTATATGCATACAAGTTCTTTGGTTGATCTCTTCCCACCCACCCACCCATCTCCACCTTCCTTCTGAGATTTGGCAGTCTGTTCCATGTTTTTATGTCTCTGGATCTATTTTGTTCATCAGTTTATTTTGTTCATTAGATTCTACATATGAGTGAGATCATGTGTTATTTGTCTTCCTCCAACTGGCTTATTTCACTTAGCATTATACTCTCCAGGTCCCTCCATGCTGTCTCAAAGGGTAAGAGATTCTCCTTTTTTTTTAACTTCTGCACAGTATTCCATGGTGTAAATGTACCACAGCTTTTTTTATCCACTCATCCATTGATGGCTAGGTAGGCTGTTTTCAGATCTTAGCTATTGTAAATTATGCTGCAATTAACATAGGAGAGCATATATTCTCTCTGGTGTTTCGGGTTTCTTAGGATATATTCCTAGAAGTAGGATCACTGGGTCAAATGGCAGTTCCATATTTAATTTTTTGAGGAAACTTCATACTGTTTTCCATAATGGCTGCACCACTCTGCAGTGTACAAGGATTCTCTTTTCTCCACATCCTCTCCAGCACTTGTTATTTGTTCATTTGTTGACAGTAGCCATTCTGACAGGTGTGATGTGATACCTTATTGTCATTTTTAATTTGCATCTCTCTGATGATCCGTGCCTTTGAGCATTTTTTCATATGTCTCTTGGCCATCTGTATGTCCCCTTTGGAGAAGTGTCTATTTAGGTCCTTTGCCCGTTTTTTAATTGCAGTTTTTCTTCCTTTTATCAAGTTGTGTGAGTTCCTTATATATTTTGGATATTAACCTTTTATCAGATGTATCATTGCCAAATAAGTTTTCCCATACAGTGGGCTCCCTTTTCATTTTGTTGATGGTTTCTTTTGCTGTGCAGAAGATTTTTTATTTTGATGTAGTCCCATTTGTTTATTTTCTCCTTAGTTTCCTTTGCCCTAGGACAGTGGTCAGCAAACTCATTAGTCAACAGAGCCAAATATCAACAGTACAACAACTGAAATTTCTTCTGAGAGCCAAATTTTTTAAACTTAAACTATATAGGTAGGTACACTGTTATTAACTTAATTAGGGTACTCCTAAGCTGGCCTTTGCTAAAAACATCCTCAATCTGATTGAGGTACGTTCACTGAGGTTGACCCCTTCCAACTCTCCCATCCACACTTGTCTTATATACTTGTTTCGTCTATCTCCTTTCATTCATCCTCTCTATATGTCCAAACCATCTCAACATACCTTTCTCAATCCTTGACACTACATCTTTAACTCCACAACATTCCCTAAAATTAACTTAATAAACTTTACTTAAAGTTTTAAGTCTTAGTTAAACTATAGGTACGTTGAATAAAACTTGATATCATACTTAATAATGATACTATTTATTGATAAAATTAAATTCCTTACAATTTACCTTACAATATCCATAAAATTAAATCATGACAATGACTGACAAACACTAATGTGAACAATGGCCTTGCATCTCCTTGGGAAGTTTGGGTTAAGTCAGGTTTGTATGTTGTTGTTTTTAATTTTAGGCACGATTCCAGGTTCTCATCAATAAGATGACTTCTCAATTTACTCTTGATAAGGTTCATGGTTGAAAATGATTGTTCGCATAAATATGTAGACCCAAATAAGGAAAGAACAGCAAACGCTAGTTTTTTCAGTTGATTATATGAGTCAGGAATACTATTCCAGGTGTTAAAAATCAACATATCTTCCTTCTCCGGGTCTTTCAAAGCAGACCACTTGTGCTGTGAACTAAGTTCACATTTGTTTTTCTCCAATATGTCTATATCAGCACAAAGACGTTCAAATTTCGAGCTCCACAATTCTGTTTTTTAAATCCAGCAATTGCATTTCAAAGTTGTCAATGTCAATATTAAAGGGAGAAAAATGTAATTGTTACAGTAGCATTGAGAGGTTTTTTAACAAAGGCTAACATCACTTTGCTGTTTCTGAATTCCTGAAACCTATTGAGAAAAGCTTCCCTCATATTTAAAATTCCGCACGTGGTATTTTGTGGAAGAGCCACACTCTAAGCTCCACTCAAGGCAACAAAGTTTCAATTATAGAAGTTAAATAAACCCCAGATACCTGCTTTCAGCCAGCCGTGGCCACGGAGCTGGAGTGAGCAGAAGGCTTGGGTTGCCCCTGGCGATGAAGGAAACCAAGCTTCCTGCCTGGCTGGCTCTGAGCTCCACTCAAGGCTACAAAGTTTCAATTATAGAAGGTAAATAAATCCAAAAATAAAGAAAAAAAGGAGAGGCTGGGAGCTTCCATCTCTGGGGGGCTTGGCCAGCCTGAAAATGGCCCTCAGCCCCTCACCCAGACTGGCCAGGCACCCAGTGGGGACCCCCCACCCTAAAGGGGGTATGGCCAGCCTGCAAACAGCCATCAGCCCCTCACCCAGGCTGGCCAGGCACCCCAGTGGGGACTCCCACCCTGAAGGGGGTGTGACCAGCCTGCAAACACCCATCAGCCCCTCACCCAGGCTGGCCAGGCACCCCAGAGGGACCCCCCACCCTGATCCGGGACACCCTTCAAGGCAAACCAGCCGGCCCCCCATTTATGCACCAGGCCTCTATCCTATATAATAAAAGGGCAATATGCAAATTGACCCTAACAGCAGAAAGACTGGGAATGACTGGTCACTATGACACACACTGACCACCAGGGGGCAGATGCTCAATGCAGGAGCTTTCCCCTGGTGGTCAGTGTGCTCCCACAGGGGGAGCTCTGCTCAGTCACAAGCCAGGCTGATGGCTGCCAGCACAGCAGTGGTGGTGGGAGCCTCTCCTGCCTCCTTAGCAGCACTAAGGATATCCAACTGCAGCTTAGGTCTTCTCCCTGCTGGTAAGTGAACACCCACTGAGGGCTGCCGGGCTGCCAGAGGGATGTCTGACTGCCAGCTTGGGCCCGATCACCCAGGGAGTAGGCCTAAGCCAACAGGTGGACATCCTCCGAGGGGTCCCAGACTGCAAAAGGGCATAGGCCGGGCTGAGGGACCTCCCCGAGTGGACAAATTTGTGTGCACTGGGCCTCTAGTGTATTTATAAAAACTATAGTACTGTGCAACACAAAGAGTGAACTCTAATGTCAACTATGGATTTATGTTTCAATATTCATTTATCAATTATAACAAATGTAACATATCAATACAAAATGCTAATAAGAGAGGAAGCTGTGTGAAACTGGGTGCAGTATATGGGAACTCTGTACTTTCCACTCAATATTTCTATGAATCTAAAACTTCTCTAATAACTAAAGTATATTAATTTAGTTTTTTTAGAAAGAAAGAAAACATTAATGACAGGTGCAGACTACCTTATTTCAAATCCTGGCTCTGTCCCTTAAACAGCTGTGTGAATTAACCTAATGATTTATTCTCTGCTTTCTTGTCTACACACTGTGGAGACTGTAATAACTATATGATAAGCTTATTGTAATCCTATCTAATAATAGACAAACATGGTAACTGACCATACCTTCGCTACCCCTCCCATTGGCTAATCAGCATGATATGCAAATTAACCGCCAACAAAGATGGCAGCTAATTTGCATACTGCAGGCAGGGCAGGACAGCGCAGCTGCCAGTGCGAGAGCCACCATCCAGGCCCCTGTGTGCGACCCCAGAAGCCTCCTGCCTGCCGCTAGTGATTGGATCCCATCCCGGCAGCAGGCCAGCCCCAGAAGCCCCAGAAGCTACCCAGAAGCTGCCCAGAAGCCACAAAGAAGCCAGTGATCGGGGGTACATGGGGGTCCCCTGCCCAGGCCTGACACCTCTGGTGGAGGTGTCAGGCCTGGGCAAGGTACCGATCTGGCGATCAGAGGGTGATGGAGGTCAACGCCTCTGGCCGAGGCATCAGGCCTGGGTGGGGGGCAGAGTCAGCAATGGGAGGGGTTTGGGGGTCCCCTCTGGCGGAGGCGTCAGGCCTGGGTGAGGGCAGAGCTGGTGATCAGGGGGAGATGGGGGTCCCCTGACCAGGCCTGAAGGGGTGGGGGGGCCAAGCTGGCGATTGGTGTGAACTTCAGAGGAAACACCTTTTCTGACTGCTCATTGGCTAAGCTCCCTGTATGCCACTGGTAATATTCTTAGTAACTTGGGTAATAAGAATCCAAAAAGGTGATCTAGGGTTTTTCACCACACTCCTGGCGAAAAAAATGAAGGTCCGCTGCTAAATGGATAAGAAATGTCATATCCTGCCCTAGCCGGTTTGGCTCAGTGGATAATGCCTTTGCCTGCCGATGGCAGGGTCTGGGTTCAATTCTGACCAAGGGCATGTACCTAGGTTGCAGGCTCCTCCCTGGCCAGGGCCCAGGTCAGGGCTCATGCAGGAGGCAACCAATAAAAGTGTTCCTCTCACTTTGATGTTTCTCTCTCTCTTTCCCTTTCTCTTCCACATTCTCTAAAAATCAATGGAAACATATCCTCAGGTGAGGATTAAAAAAAATAATAAAAGAAATGATTATGAAAGACACATCTTGAAAATGCCTAAAGAAAGTTGTCATTTTTTCATGGTGAAGGGACTGGAGTCCATGTTGATGAAAAACCTTGCTGGCTGTGGTGACTGGAAGTGGCTGCAGCAGCGGGGTGATGGGGCTGGTGCCTTCCCCTGATCAGCCTGGTCACCTCCCACAAAGGGAGGCCATACTGCGGCTTAGGCCCGCTCCCCAAGGGGAGCAGGGAGCGGGCCTAATCCATCACTAGGACATCCCCTGAGGGCTCCCAGTATGTGAGAGGGGGCACGCTGGGCTGAGGGACAACCCTCCCCTCAGTGCACAAATTTCATGCACCGGGCCCCTAGTAACTATATGATAAGGATAAAGTAAGTTAATATACATAATTCCCTTAGAAACCTGCTACTCAAAGTATGGCTCTTAGACCAGCAGTATCCACATTCACCTAGGAGCAAATTAGAAACAGAATTTCATACCTCATCTATAGAATCTGATCTGCATTTTAATAAGATTCCCTGATTACTTATACATGTGTTAATGCACTGTTTTATGTGAATGGTTCTCTCTATGGTCATGCAACATAGGGCCTCTGAGGAAACCTTAATAAAATTAGGGCTTCATTCTACTCTCCCAGAGATCTTTAAACTCTACTTCCCCCAGGAAACTTTTGTTTGTGGACTCAAAAAATAAGGCAAAAGGCAAACCAGAAAAAGCATCTACCCATCTTACCCCTTATTCTGCTCTCCATCATGCATCTTTTTTGCTCTCCACCCCGATCAAGACCTTAGTTAACAGCTACTTTACCCAAAGGTCAAACTATCCAGTGAAGTTGCTGAACACAATCATTAAAAAAAGAAAGAAAGAAAGAAAGAAAGAAAGAATGCTCTCTCTCTATCTCCCCCTGGCCAGATGGGGTTGGTTAGAGCATTGTCCTGTACACCAAAAGGTTGCAGGTTCGATTGGGATTTGATCCCAGTTGGGAAATGTAGGAGAGGCAACTGATCAGATGTTGATCTCTCACATTGAAGTTCCTCTCTCTCTCTCTCTCTCTCTCTCTCTCTCTCTCTCTCTCTCTCTCTCTCTCTTTCTTCCTCCTCCCTCCCTCTCTTTTCTGCCCTCTTTCTCTCTCTCCCCCTTCCTCTCTCTAAAAATTATCAATAAACATATCCTAAGGTGAGGAATAAAAATATGTCGTTCTGGTTTTTTTGCAAAAAATGAGCAGATTCCAAAATTTTATGAAAAGGTCCCTATTATATCAATCCAATATTTTCATGTTTGGTTATAAAAACTTCTAAGAAAAGAGAGTTGTTTAAATAAACATTGTTTTATTAGATAGTCCCCCAAAAAAGGAATGTCTGGTTAAAGAAAGGTCACTACACTCTTCACTGACAGTGAACTGGCTGAGTAGTTTCCCAGAACAAGTTTTCATAACATGAACATTTATCAAAAAACTGACTAAGAATCTTTGTAATGTTCATTTCTTTCCAGAAAGAGGCTGTGAATTATATCATGTAGATAGGTTCTGTTCCAGATTGGGAACAATTCTAATTCTTTTTAATTAATAGATTTTATTTTTTAGAACAGTTTTAGATTTACAAAAAAACTGAGAAGATAGTGCATAGAGATTTTAATAACCCAGACCCAGTTTCTTCAGTATTTATGTCTTACATTAGTATGATATATTTGTTACAGTTTATGAATCAATGTTGACAAATCATTATTAACTAAGTCCATAACTTATTCACATTTCCTTAGTTTTTTATTTTTTTAATCCTCACCCGAGGATATGTTTTTATTGACTTCAGAGAGAGAGGAAGGGAGAGAAAAACATCCATGTGAGAGAGAAACATCAATCTGCTTGCCTCCCATACACACCCCAATCATGGATTGAACCCACAACCTAGGTATGTGCCCTGACTGGGGATCAAAACTGCAACCTTTTGGCCAGGCCTATGTGGCTCAGTGGTTGAACACTGACCCATAAACCAGGAGGTCATGGTTCAGTTCCTGGTCAGGGCACATGCCTAGGTTGCAGGCTTGATCCCCAGCAGGAGGCAGTCAATCAATAATTCTCTCTCATCATTGATGTTTCTATCCCACTCTCCCTCTCCCTTCCTCTCTCTGAAATCAATAAAAAAAAAATATTACTTTTTTAAAAAATAAACTGCAACCTTTTGGTGTATGGAACAATGCTCCAACCAAATGAGCCCCCCGGGGAGGGCAGATTTCCTTAGTTTTTTTTACCTAATGTTATTTTTATGTTCCAGGACTTCTTCTAAGATACCACATTACATTTGGTTGTCGTGTCTCAGGCTCCTCTTGGCTGTAATAGTTTCTCAGACTTTCCTTGTTTGTTATAACCTTGATGGTTTTGAGGAGTACTATTCAAGTATATTGTAGGATGTCCCTCTTTTGGAATTTGATGTTTTTCTTATAAATAAACTAGACTTATTGTTCTCTGAGAAAAAAAACACAGAAGTTAAGTTTCATTTTCCTAATTTCATATTACACTATCAACATGAGGTATGACTTTGATCACTTGGCTGAGATAGTGTTTGTCAGGTTTTCCACTGTGAAGTCACTCTTTATTTTCCACCTTTTCTGTACTGTACTCTTTGAAAGGAAGTCATTGTGTGCAGGCCACATTTAAGGAGTGGGAATTATGCTCCACCTTTTTTAGTGTGGAATATCTACATAATTTATTTGGAATACTTCTACATAAGAGAATTTATCTATTTTCCCCATTAGGTAAGTCACTTAACTCATTCATTCAACATCTACACTAATAAAAGAGAAACATGGTAATTGGCGTACGACCGCTACCCTTCCCATTGGCTAATCAGTGAGATATGTAAATTAACTGACATCCAAGATGGCAGCCGGCAGCCAGGCAGCTTGAAACTAACATGAGGCTTGCTTGCTTCAGTGACGGAGGACTCCAATGTTCCCCGCCTGCCCCTGTAGGCCTCTGAGCCGGCAGTTTGAAACATAGTAACAAAAATAGAAGCTAAACAAAATGCCAGAAACCAGCTTTCAGCTAGCCGGGATCTCAGACCTGGAGTTGATACAGAGTTTCGATTGTAGAACACAAACAAACCAGATACCTGCTTTCAGGAGCGGAGGCCTAAGAGCTGGCGCCTCAGAGCTAAAGCTGGCTCAGAATAAAAAAAAAAGAAAAGAAAAAAAGGAGTAGTTGGGAGCTTCAGTCCCAGCCTGAAAACATCCCTCAGCCCCTCACCCAGACTGGCCAGGCACCCCAGTGGGGACCCCCACCCTGAAGGGTGTGTGACCAGCTGCAAACAGCCATCATCCCCTCACCCAGGCTGGCCAGGCACCCCAGTGGGGACCCCCACCCTGATCCAGGACACCCTTCAGGGCAAACCAGCCAGCCCCCACCCATGTACCAGGCCTCTATCCTATATAGTAAAAGGGTAATATGCCTCCCAGCACCGGGATCAGTGGCGCCGCGAGGCCTCCCGGCACCAGGATCAGCGTGACAGGGGGCAGCGCCCAAACCCCCTGATCGCCTTGCGACTCTGTGTGTGACAGGGGGCGGGGCCACAACCTCCCTATCGGCCCTGCTCTGTTCCTGACAGGGGAAGGCGCCCCAACCCCCTGATCAGCCCTGCTCTTTGCCTGATAAGGGGGAGTTCCCCAACCCCCTGATCGCCCTGCGGCTCTGTGTGTGACAGGGTGCGGCACCCCAACCCCCCCACCCCATGGGCCCTGCTCTGTGTGTGATGGGGTAGAGCCATAACCTCCCTATCAGTCCTGCCCTGAGTGTGACAGTGGCGGCGCCCCAACCCCCTGATGGGCCCTGCTCTGTGGATGATAGAGGGCAGTGCCCCAACCCCCCCCCCTGCCCCCCCACGGGCCCTGTTCTGTGTGTGATGGGGTAGAGCCATAACCTCCCCATCGGCCCTGCCCTGAGTGTGACAGTGGCAGCGCCCCAACTCCCCTATCGGCCCTACTCTGTGAGTGACGGGGAAGCTCCTCAACCCCTGATCGTCCCTGCTCTGTGCATGACAGGGTACGGAGCCCCAACCCCCCTGATGGGCCCTGCTCTGTGCGTGACAGGGGGAGCTCCCCAACCCCCCTGATGGGCCCTGCTCTGTGCGTGACAGGGGGTGGCGCCGCAACCTCCCCATCGACCCTGCCTTGAGTGTGACAGGGGACGGTGCCCCAACCCCCCAATCAGCCCTACCCGGAGCGTGACTGGGGGTGGCATCGCAACCTCCCGATCCGCCCTGCTCTGTGCATGACAGGGGGTGGTGCCCCAACTCCCCAATCGGCCCTGCTCTGAGCCCAACCAGGGGCTGCACCTAGGGATTAGGCCTGCCCTCTGCCACCCAGGAGCAGGCCTAAGCCAGCAGGTCGTTATGTCCCAAGGTGTCCCAGACTGCGAGAGGGCACAGGCTGGGCTGAGGGACCTCCCACCCCCCCCCGAGTGCACAAATTTTTGTGCACTGGGCCTCTAGTATAATTAATAAGCATCAACGATATGTTAGATATCAGGATAATTTCCTCATCTGCAAAACAAAGGAATTAAACTGGAGAATTCCAAAAATTCTATGATCCAAATTAAGTCCATAATCTGTAGATACTGTGGTCTGATGGCAACTTCACAACTCTTACTCTTGGCACAAAAATTGTATTTGTTCTCAGGATTGTGGGCGGGGGGGGGGGGGGGGGGAGGGCGGGAAGATGAACTAAACTTTATGAATTGCCATTCTGTCCTACCATTTTAGATTTAAAACAAATATTTATATTCTGGAATATGACCCAACAAACCTTGATGGTTTTATTGAACAGATCAAAGCTTAACAAAATTTTTGCCTCGACCAATAAAAACTTTCAGGGGAAAGGCACATGTATTGCTCTGCACCCTGAAGGCTAGCACAAGATTGAGGAAGTTGGAGGCATTCCATTGTAGGTAGTTTCACCTAAAGTACAAAGGAATACTTACAATAATGGTTATTATCCAAAAGCCCTCCTTCTCCACTTCCACCGTTGGACTTCTCCGTCAGATTAAAGATATAAAAATGAATTATTGAAGAGATGTTTTGCCCTGTCTGGTGTTCCCAATGGTTAGAGCATCAGCCCACACACCAAAGGGTCTCGGGTTTGATTCCCAGTCACGGGCATGTACCTGAGTTGCAGGTTCCCTCACTGTTCCTGGTCAGGGTGTGTGCAGAAGGCAACCAATTGATGTTTCTCCACCACTTTGATGTGTCTCTGTCTTTTTCTCTTTTCTCTCTCTCTCTTTCTCTTTCCCCTCCTCCCGCCCTCTCTTCCACTCTCTCTCTAAAAAGCAATGGCCAAAACCGGTTTGGCTTGGTGGATAGAGCGTCGGCCTGCGGACTGGAGGGTCCCGGGTTCGATTCCGGTCAAGGGCGTGTACCTTGGTTGCGGGCACATGCCCAGTGGGAGGTGTGCAGTAGGCGGCTGGTCGATGTTTCTCTCTCATTGATGTTTCTGGCTCTCTGTCCCTCTCCCTTCCTCTCTGTGAAAAATCAATAAAAATATATTTTTAAAAAATAAATAAATAAAATAAAAAGCAATGGAAAAATTATCCTCGGGTGAGGATTAACAACAACAAAAGATGTTTTTAGGAAAGCTGTTGCCAGGATGTGAATATCCACCCACTTTGACATACCACACATCCTTATCTAATGAGTTTTTCTGACTGTGTTCTCTGAAGTAGTGAAACAAAGGCAAGAATCCAACTGATAGGAGAACCAAGATGGCGGCATAGGTTAACGCCGGAGATTGCTACCTTGAACAACCAAATCAAAACACACCTAAGAGACGGAACGGACATCATCCAGAACCACAGGAAGGTTGGCTGAGTGGAAATTCTACAACTAGGAGGAAAGAGAATATCATACCCAGACTCAGAGGAGGCGCAGTGCTGAAGTGAAATACTCAGGTACGGAGTGCGCGCGGAGCGGGCTGGCGGCGGAGGGCGCGGTTGGTGCTTTCAATCGGGAGGGAGTCTCAGATTCTGAGCTCCAGATCCGGGCGAGTCTCTAGGGACCCAGACTCAAAAGGGAGAAGTGGGACTGTCTGGCTTCAGTCAGAACTCGAAGGCAGCTTTCTCTCCGAGGTTTGCAGCGGTTGCTGGGACTCTGTGAGGCAGAGCCCCTAGGGACGGAACTGAGAGCTGCCATAACTGCTCTCTCTGGCCCACTCTGTTGATCCCGAGCCCAAGCAACCCACCCGCCCCGCCCAAGCCCTTCACAGAGCCATTTGCCAGATAGTCTCAGGCAAAGGCTAGATTAGCACCTCCCTAGAGGACAGAAGTTTTCCAACTGCAGACACAGCTGATTCTCACAGCCAGCTGGCCTGGAGGTCAAATCCCCCTAGTATTAACTACAACAATCAAGGCTTAACTACAGGAGGACTGCACACAAAGACCACGAGGGGGTGCACCAAGAAAGCATAAAAAATGCGGAGACAAAGAAATAGGACAAAACTGTCAGTGGAGGATATTCAGTTCAGAACCACACTTTTAAGGTCTCTCAAGAACTGTCTAGAAGCCGCTGATAAACTTAATGAGATCCTCAACAAATCTAATGAGACCCTCGATGTTATGATAAAGAACCAACTAGAAATTAAACATACACGGACTGAAATAACGAATATTATACAGACTCCCAACAGCAGACCAGAGGACCGCAAGAATCAAGGCAAAGATTTGAAATGCGAAGAAGCTAAAAACACCCAACTGGAAAAGGAAAATGAAAAAAGAATCTGAAAATACGAAGATAGTGTAAGGAGCCTCTGGGACAGCTTCAAGCGTACCAATATCCGAATTATAGGGGTGCCAGAAGATGAGAGAGAACAAGATATTGAAAACCTATTTGAAGAAATAATGACAGAAAACTTACCCTACCTGGTGAAAGAAATAGACTTACAAGTCCAGGAAGCACAGAGAATCCCAAACAAAAGGAATCCAAAGAGGACCACACCAAGACACATCACAATTAAAATGCCAAGAGCAAAAGACAAAGAGAGAATCTTAAAAGCAGCAAGAGAAAGAAACTCAGTTACCTACAAGGGAATACCCATACGACTGTCAGCTGATTTCTCAACAGAAACTTTGCAGGCCAGAAGGGAATGGCAAGAAATATTCAAAGTGATGAATACCAAGAACCTACAACCAAGATTACTTAATCCAGCAAAGCTATCATTCAGAACTGAAGGTCAGATGAAGAGCTTCACAGATAAGGAAAAGCTAAAGGAGTTCATCACCACCAAACCAAGATTATATGAAATGCTGAAAGGTATCCTTTAAGAAGAGGAAGAAGAAGAAAAAGGTAAAGATACAAATTATGAACAACAAACATGCATCTATCAACAAGTGAATCTAAGAATCAAGTGAATAAATAATCTGGTGATCATAATAGAATCAGGGACATAGAAAGGGAATGGACTGACTATTCTTGGGGGGGAAAGGGGTGTGGGAGATGCGGGAAGAGACTGGACAAAAATCATGCACCTATGGATGAGGACAGTGGGTGGGGAGTGAGGGCGGATGGTGGGGCGGGAACTGGGAGGAGGGGAGTTATGGGGGGAAAAAAGAGGAACAAATGTAATAATCTGAACAATAAAGATTTAATTAAGAAAAAAATTACTTTGATCTAAATTTAAAAAAAAAAAAAAAAAGAATCCAACTGATAGCTGACAAAGTTTAAATGGAGTGTGAACTGGGGTCTGACTCCTGCCTGGGAAATCTAGAGGGTGAGAAATGGGCTGACTAAATGCTTTGGCAGCAGGGTCATGAGAACATGGCTGCGTAAAGATGGGCCTGCATTCTCAAAAACTGTCTAAGCAAGATGTAAGTTATTCCTGAGGTTCAAATGTAGAAAACAGAGAGACAGCTTGGGATATTTTTGACCCCCATTGGTTAAGGACACTTTACATTAGAGAGGAGCAAAAAGTATCTGGAATAGCCCTGGCCAGTGTGCTCAGCTGGTTTGAGCGTCATCCCATGCACAGAAGAGTCACTGGTTTGATTCCCAGTCAGGGCACATATCCAGGTTGTGGGTTTGACCATCAGGGAGCATGCAGGAGGCAGCCCATCAATGTGTTTCTTTCACATCAATGTTTCTCTCTCCTTCTCCTTCTCCCTTCCTTTCTCTCTAGAATCAGTGAAAAACATATCCTTGGGGGAGGATTTTTTTTTAAGTGCCTGGAATATATTACCAGATATCGAAGGCCTGAGGATGGAGTTGCAAGAGTTTACTTAGAGTAATAGAGATGCATCTCTCCAGGACAAGGGGATATAGGACACAGATGCAGGGAACCTCTGAAAAACATATAAAAACACTTATTTGAGAGATTCACTTTTCACCATCTTCTAAGCCCAGAGGTCACCATGTGCTAAAAAAGAACTGTGCTTACCTCTCCTTCACTTTCAACCATGACTTTGGGTGACAAGAGCTTTTGAATGGGAGGAACTGTGACAGAGAAAGAGATGAAAGAAGGGCCAAGTCTCCATTTTCCATGACGTCAGGTTTAGAGTTTGAATATTCTACTTAGTGAATTAAGACCTTTTTTCTGACTAAACATTTATTCCCTAAAAACGAACTGGAAAGCCATGAGAGTAGCCTGGGTTTTTGTCCCAGGAAAAAGGAAGGGGTAATCCCACTGAGTGAAGTTTAAAGAGATGGTGGGAGACAAAAATAAATGAACTTGATCATAATCCACAAGTCTTATTTGTTCAATACATTATATAGGGCTCTAACAAACAACATCAGTCTCAGTAGGAAGCTGTAATATGAACACTCTGGATACCACTGCCTACCCAAACCCACTTTCATCAGCATGGAATGGTGTTTCTATTTAAGTAAACAGTAACTGGACTCCTCCACCAAGCAGTCCCTCCTTCTTTTCTCCTAAAGTCTTACACAGAAAAATCAAACTTACTCTTAAGTATTGGAATCAGTTTTCCCTTTAGAATGGAGGGTTTACTACTGGGAAGTGAGAAGCATCTTTTGCAATCTTTGAATCCACCAACACTAGTCCCCTCCTTTATGTTTTTGGTCATATAGAAAGTCAATTGTGATATCATTACATTAAAAAATAATAAATATTTTGGTATATTTTTCCAGGCATTCATTTATATTTTTCTATAAAACACAAGCAAAATATAAACTAAAATGTACAAACTTTACATGTATATAGCAAATGTATTTAAATGTGTAACAAATTATACACACATATGATGAACAGAAATGTTAGTTTATATTCATATGTATTTTCACACAAAAATTATATCACATAGACTATTATTTTATAAAACTTTTACATGTTTACAGTATATTACTAATATTTTTCTTTATTAAGTGTTCTGCTACTATAGAACTTTATCTACATTGTGAAATATAATAAAGTGCACAAAGTATAAATGTAGAGCTTAATGAACTGTCATAAAAAGAACACAAATGTGACCCCTCCCCTTCTAATTCAAGAACATAAGCAGCACTGTAATACACATACATGCGCGTGCACACACTCACATATATACATTCCTTCCTGATCACAACCTGATGTCCCCTCAGCAGGAACCATGATCCTGACTTTGATAGAACTAACTTTCTTGTTTTTCTACCAAAATGATATACTTTAATTTTACTGGTTTTGAATATATAATGTTCAAACTACTATAATACTGAGTATTTTGCTGTTTGATTTGTTTTATTGAAAATTATGTCTTAAAATTCATCTATTTTCTTTTATGTATCTGTGGTTCATTCAGTGTTATATATAGATTATTAATTATAAATTATTCAATGGAATGAATTTTCATCCATTCTATTTTTAGTGAATATTTAACCTCACTGTAAACAATTCTGCTACGAACCTCCTTGTACATGTGATTCTTTTACATGTGTCCTGGTGAACATAACATGTATTTTTCTGGGATTTCTAGTACCAGAATTGTGAGATAGATTTAATTTCAGCTTTATTAGATTCTGTTGAACTTATTTTTCAAAACAATGATTCCAATTTATGCTCTTCTCCACACAGAAGTAGCTTACAGTTCCCACTGCTCTATGGCTTCACCATTCTTTGTATGGTCAGATTTTAGCTTTTGCCAATCTGGTGAATGAGTATCTTTATCTTATCATTTTAATTTGTATTTCTTCGATTGCTAATGAAGTTGGGCTCCTTTTCATATATTTACTGGACATTTGGGTTTCATTTTTCAGAAATGTTTTCTTAGGTCTTTCCAATTTTCCTAACAAGTTATCATTTTCTTATTGGGTGGGTGAATGATACAGAGAGATTTTAGGTACTCTCTTTGCAACTCTTATGTGAGTCTAAAATGTTTTCAAAATGAATAATTTGAAGAGTAAAAAACTCTGCTACGATACAAATATGTATCTATTATTATTGCTAAGTTTCTGAAAATTTTACCCTTGGTTTAAAATTTCTATTCTAAACTAAGCTGTTTTTCCAGTTGTTTGACAGATAATTAATTATAAAAGAACAAGACTCAGCCTTAATTTGCCCCCATCCTTAAGAAATTTACTAAGGCCTCTCATTTCCTATGTGTGCTTTGTACAGATCTGGGAAGGAAGAATTTGGGCTTCAGGAAGCTTTAAATATTTACCAAGGTTAATGGATGATAAATCCAGCCCTTAAGACAAAGTTTATCTTGTGGTTCTGCATAATCTATAATTTGTTATTCAAATTATACCTTCTACTTCAGGAGAAAATAAGCATGAAATCTTACCCAAACCATAAATAGTAAAACTCAACTTTGAGAAACAGATCAGTCACTGATTTAAAAGTGTGTGTGTGTGTGTGTGTGTGTGTGTGTGTGTGTGTGAGAGAGAGAGAGAGAGAGAGAGAGAGAGAGAGAGAGAGAGAGAAAGAGAGAGACAGAGACAGAGACAGAGAGAGAGAGAGAACTTCTCTAAGGGAAGTCATCAAAAAAAACAAAGCAGCCCTAACCGGTTTGGCTCAGTGGATAGCATCAGCCTATGGACTCAAGGGTCCCAGGCTCGATTCTGGTCAAGGGCAATGTAGCTTGATTGTGGGCACATCCCCAGTGGGGAGTGTGCAGCAGGCAACTGATCGATGTTTCTCTCTCATCGATGTTTCTAACTCTCTATCCCTCTCCCTTCCTCTCTGTAAAAAAATCAATAAAATATATTATTAAAAAATAAAAAGCAAAGCATTTTGACTATCTTCACCACCTCTACAGTCTAGGTTTAGTACTCCTCTCATGTACTGCCATGGTACTATTCTTCCTTCATTCTTATTATATGGTATTATAATTGTCTGTTTACTTTTTTGTGTGAACAAGCATCATGCCATTTGCCGGGGTCCAACCCCAGCAGGTCCAGGGGTTCCCAAAGGTGTGGACGGAGTCGGCGAAGAAGGAAGGACACGGAGACAGTGTTGAGTTGATCAGCAGCCTAGCCAGGATCTCTAGCCAGGATCTCCAGCCAAGTTCTGGTCTGGATCTCCAGTGAAGTTCTGGTTAGGATCTCCTGCCAGGGTCTGTGTCCAAGTTCTCTTGCTTGGTTCCCCAGCCAGGTTCTGTCCAGGTTCTGTCCAGGTTCTCCAGCCAGGTTCAGTTACCAGGTTCTAGTCAGGTTCTCTTGCCAATTTCTGTAGTCAGGATCTTTTACCATGTTCTCTCCAGCGAAGTTCTTCTGTCTCTAGAGAACGTTCTGTGTAGGTTCTGTGCCTCCTGGTTCTGTCTTCTGAGTTGTGTTCTAAGCTCTGTATTCTAAGTTCTGTCTCTTGCTGTCTTTTTACATCTGTATTTATACCAGTTGATTCAATCCTATCAATCTCTATTACAAAGGTTAGGGTGTTTCTTATCTCCATTCTGGGGAGTAAAGATTATGTAGCTTAAGCATGATTGTTTGTAGTGATTAACTACCTGCCTGGCACTTAGTTAAGGAGTTTCATCCCCTCCCTGACTTCAGGGAAAAATTCCTACCTGGGGAAACAACCTTTCTCGGAGAGGTGACCTTGGTTAAAACACACAGCGCTAAGGGGAGCAAACATATTAAGAACAGTATGCCATATATGCCAGGTCCCTTGAAACAGCAAGCATGGACCGGCTCCCGGCAGCCATTCTTACTTACCATTTTATCACTAGCAGCCAGCAGAATGTGATAATAGGACAGATACTCAACAATATTTTTTGGCAGGCTCATGGGATACAGGAGGACCTCAACACCAAAGTGAAGAAGATATGGACATCCAGGTACAGGAAGCTCAAGAGTCCCCAAGCAAGATCAATCCAAAGAAGATTACTCTGAGACACATTAAATAAAAATGTTAAAAATCAAAGATAAGCCCTGACAGGTTTGGCTCAGTGGATAGAGCGTTGGTCTGCAGACTGAAGGGTCCTGGGTTCGATTCCAGTCAAGAGCATGTACTAGTAACTTGGTTGCGGGCACATCCCCAGTGGGGGGTATGCAGGAGGCAGCTGATTGATGTTTCTCTCTCATCAATGTTTCTAGCTCTCTATCCCTCTTCCTTCCTCTCTGTAAAAAATCAATAAAATATATTTTTTTAAAAATCAAAGACAAGGAGAAAAGTAGCAATTTCATTTCTGTGTTAATAACAAAATATCTGAAAGATACTAAAGATAGCATCAAAAATAATAACATATTTAGGAATAAATTAACCAAAGAAGTGAAAGATACATATATTGAAAACTGTTAAGATATTGATGAAAAAAGTTGAAGAAGACACAATGGAAAGATATTCTGAGTTCACAGATCAGAAAAATTAACATTATTGAAATGGTCATACTACCCAAAGCCATCTAAGAGTCAATACAATCCCTATCAAAAATCCAATGGCATTTCTCACAGAAACAGAAAAAGCAATGCTAAAATCTGTGTGGACCTATAAAAGATGTGGAATAGCCAAAATAATATTGAGAAAAACAAAGGTGAGGGCATCATATTTCTTGGTTTCAAACTATATTACAAAGCTAGAGTAATCAAAACAGTATGGCATTGGCATAAAAATAGACACATAGACCAAGGGAATAAAATCAAGAGCCCAGAAATAAACCCATGCATAAATGGTCAATTAATACTTGACAAGAGAGCCCAGAATACTCAATGGGGAAAGGCCAGTCTTTTCTTTTTTAAAAATAATTCTTTATTGTTGAAAATATTACATATGTTCCCCTTTTTTCCCCATTGACTCCCTCCAGGCCCTCCTCCCGCCCCAGGCCTTCAGCACCCTACAGTCTTTTCAATTAATTTTGTTGGGAAAACTGGACATTTATATACAAAAGAATAAAATTAGATGTCTATCTTGCACCACTCACAAAAATTAATTTTAAATGGATTAAGGAATTAAGTGTAAGACCTGAAATTGTACAACTCTTAGAAAAAAAAAAACACAGAAAAATGCTCTTTGACATTAGTCATGGCAATGATTTTTTTTTTCAGCATATGGTATTTTAACATCCTAAATCACTTGCTTCATGATTTCTCCTATACAGTAAGTCCTCAGGTTACATCGGAGATCTGTTCCTATGGCGTGACGTAACGCTATTTTCGCTGTAAGTCTGAACCCAACTATATAAGCACCTACATCACTCACATGGAGCACATACAGAGCAGTAAAGAAGTGAAACAGTAAAAAAAATTTAAAAGAAAGATAACAATTCCTGACCTTTACTTGTGGTAAATAAATAATAAAAAACATAAACACATATGTATATATGTTGAAATGACGGAACAGATTTAAGGCTTCTGTCCTACAAGATCGCCCCCATTTCAGATGCCATTCACAAGTCCCAATTTGTTAATGGTATTTTTGACTGACTAGCTATAGTTTTGGAGGTTCCCACACCCCTCCTCATGTTCAAGAATTCATTGGAACAACTCACAGAACTCAGGTAAACACTTTACTTTCTATTTTCAGTTAATTATAAAGGATACAACTCAGAAACAGCCAAATGGAAGAGATGTATACAGACAAGGCATGGAGGAAGCGGCACGGAGCTTCAATGTCCTATAAACCATCTTCCCAAAACCTCTATTTTCACCAACCTGGAAATTCTTCAAACTCCATCATTTAGGAATTTTAATGGAGGTTTCATTATGTAGGCATGATTGAGTAAGTCAGTGTCCATTGGCAATTAACTCAATTACCATCCACAGAGGTAAAGGATGAGGAGTAGGGGTGGGACTAAAAGTTCTAATCCTCTAATACAGTGGGGCCTTGACTTACAAGTTTAATTCGTTCGGAGACTGAGCTCGTTAAGGAGCTCGTTAACTCAAATTACTCTATCAACTCAATGCAAAAAATCAGCCGAGAGACAGCTGGTATCTCAAAAAACTCGTTAGGATGCTCGTAAGTCAAGGCCCTACTGTACTGCCTTTCATAGTCTTTCTGTCTATCCAAAGCTCTCTATGGGGTCGCCAACCACCAGTCATTTCATTAGCATACCAAAGACACTCTTAGCACTCCAGTGATTCCAAGGCTTTAGAAGCTATGCGCCAGGAACTGCTAATAAAGACCAAATATGATTTTATATCACAGCATATTAACTCCTACCTCAGTCATGCCATCTATGCAAACTCTTAGCCTCAGGGGCTGATCTAATGATCAGAGTAGATAAATTTCAGAAATTCATTATTAAAATTTGAAAAATACGTATCAAGACATTATTGAGAGGTCAGTAGCAGCATTTTATTTCCAAAAAGTACGAGAACAGTATAAAATCAGTCTTAGTTGTATAAAAAAACAAGGTTCACTCATAGACCTTCTAAGTCCCAGGAATAAATCATTAACCATTCTGAGCTTTGTTCTTCTCACCTGGTTTGTAAAATGAGAGATAACCCATTATACTTTATAACTTTTTTTGTTATGTCTCAAATAAGAAAATATATGTTGTTAACCCAATAATAAAACCATAGCCCTTGCTGGGTGTCTCAGTTGGTTGGTGCATTGTCTGGTATACCCAAAAAGGTTGTGGGTTCAATTCCAGTCAGGGCACATACCTAGGTTTCAGGTTTCATCCGGAATCAGGCACATATGGGAGCAACCAATGATGTTTCTCTCTCCCAGTAATATTTCTCTCTCTCTCTTTCTCCCTCCCTCTCTCTCTCTCCACCCTTTCCTCTCTCTAAAATCAATTAACATATTCTAGGGTGAGGATTAAAAATACATAAATAAATACATAGCCACTGGGGGTGAGGGGAAGGGAAGCCACAATGAAAGGCAACAAGCTTTTGTTTGAGATCAAAGGATTGTAATTCAGGAAGCACTGACTCAGGCAGAAACCCAAATAGCACCCCTATTTCATGGTGTAGGCAAGGAGTTTTTATGAGATAAGAAAGGGAAATAATTACATAATTTAAAAAAGGAATTTCTATTAGTGTTACAAGCTAAATTACTCTAGCTACATGGCTGATTATTGATTCTACAGCAATCCATAATCATCTGTTCTTGTGTGGTCAGGATGTCTGCTTTCCTGTTAGTTTTTTTGTAAGACAATGTTGATTTGGTCCAATCTAAAAGTTATTCTGCCCCGTTCAAACATTCCTGACATTCAAGGAGTAAGATGTGCAAGACAATTCCTCTGAAATGGCTATTCTAGTTCTATTTTAAAGTGGCTCCACTTATGTCAACTTTTCCCAATGTGAAGATGCTTGGCTAATTGTATAAAGTGTTTTATAAAAATATTACACAAAGGACAGGATTTCATATTTGGTTTCCAGAAAATTGTTCAATTTAAACAAACAATTCTATTAGAAAAGAAGCTCTTTCAATGCATTTCCTGCTATTTATACCACTTTGATATTGCCATTTGAAATTGCACCTTTAGCATATTTATCGCACCTTAGCTTTGAAAATTAGTCATTAGCCAGCTCTATCTAGCTATAAATGCTTTCCAAAACCATGTGCTTTGAAATGCTGAGAAACACTCATAACCTATTAAAAACCGTTTTAATCCTTACCAAAGGATATGTTTTTATTGATTTTTAGAGAGAATGGAAGGGAGAAAGACATCAATGTGAGAGAGAAACATTGATGGGTTGCCTCCCGAATGAGCTCTAACCTAGGTATGTGCCCTGACCAGAAATAGAATCAGCAACTTTTTGGTGTAGGGAGGATGTTCCAACCAAATGAGCCACCTAGCCAGGGCCTATTAAAATTTTTTAAAATATGATTTTATTGCAGAGTGGTTAAAATATGAATGGGAGCCAAAACCGATTTGGCTCAGTGGATAGAGCGTCGGCCTGCGGACTGAAAGGTCCCAGGCTCAATTCCGGTCAAGGGCATGTACCTTGGTTGCGGGCACATCCCCAGTAGGAGATGTGCAGGAGGCAGCTGATTGATGTTTCTTTCTCATCGATGTTTCTAACTCTCTATCTCTCTCCCTTCTTCTCTGTAAAAAATCAATAAAATATATTTAAAAAACACACAAATATATTACTTTAAAAAATATATGAATGGGACCTATAAATAGAAAATTTTAATATATCTACACTAATAAAAGAGAAACATGGTAATTGGCGTACGACCGCTACCCTTCCCATTGGCTAATCAGCGAGATACGCAAATTAACTGTCAGCCAAGATGGCGGCCGGCAGCCAGGCAGCTTAAACTGAACACGAGGTTTGCTTGCTTCAGTGACGGCGGACTCCAACATTCCCCGCCTGCCACTGCAGGCCTCTGAGCCTGCAGTTTGAAACATAGTAACATATAGAAGCTAAAAAAAACTCCAGAAACCTGCTTTCAGCGAGCCGGGATCTCAGAGCTGGAGTTGATACAGAGTTTCGATTGTAGAACACAAACAAGTCTGGGCCCGAGGGTTTCCGCTTTCCCAGCAGCAGAGGCTGTAGAGCTGGAGCCACAGCTAAAGCTGGCCCAGAATAAAAAAAAAAGAAAAAGAAAAAAAGGAGTGGTTGGGAGCTTCAGTCCTCCGCCAGCCTGAAAACAGCCCTCAGCCCCTCACCCAGGCTGGCCAGGCACCCCAGTGGGGACCCCCACCCTGATCCAGGACACCCTTCAGGGCAAACCAGCCGGCCCCCACCCATGCACCAGGCTATGGTGCATGCTATATAGTAAAAGGGTAATATGCCTCCTGGCACTAGGATCAGCGGAGCCGCGAGGCCTCCCGGCACTGGGATCAGCGTGGCAGTGGTGGCGCCCCAACCCCCTGATCGGCCCTGCTCTGTGGGTGATAGAGGGCGGCGCCCCAACCCCTCCCCCACCCCCCCACGGGCCCTGATCTATGTGTGACGGGGTAGAGCCATAACCTCCCCATCAGCCCTGCCCTGAGTGTGACAGTGGCGGCGCCCCAACCCCCTGATTGGCCCTGCTCTGTGGGTGATAGAGGGCGGTGCCCCAACCCGCTGATCCGCCCTGCTCTGTGTGTGACAGGGGACGGTGCCACAACTCCCCTATTGGCCCTACTCTGTGAGTAACAGGGGGGAGCTCCTCAACCCTCTGATGGGCCCTACTCTGTGTGTGACAGGAGGGAGCTCCCCAACGCCCTGATGGGTCCTGCTCTGTGCGAGACAGGGGGCAGTGCCCCAACCCCCTGATTGGCCCTGTTTTGTGCGTGACAGGGGTGGCGCCGCAACCTCCCCATCGACCCTGCCTTGAGTGTGACAGGGGGCGGTGCCCCAACCCCCCAATCAGCCCTACCCTGAGCATGACTGAGGGTGGCATCGCAACCTCCCGATCCACCCTGCTCTGTGCATGACAGGGGGCGGTGCCCCAATTCCCCAATCGGCCCTGCTCTGAGCCCGACCAAGGGCTGCACCTAGGGATTGGGCCTGCCCTCTGCCACCCAGGAGCAGGCCTAAGCCAGCAGGTCGTTATCTCCCGAGGGGTCCCAGACTTCGACAGGGCACAGGCTGGGCTGAGGGACCCTCCCTCCCCCCCCCCGAGTGCACAAATTTTTGTGCACTGGGCCTCTATTTATAAAATACTATGAAATATTTTTATATTTTATATAAAACTTTATATATTTGTATGAAAATATATATTATATTATACTAAAGGCCTGGTGTACAAAAATTTGTGCACTCAGGTGGGTCCCTCAGCCCGGCCTATGTCCTCTCGTACTCTGGGACCCCTCGGGGGACAACCACCTGCTGGCTTAGGCCCACTTCCCAGGGGATTGGGCCTAAGCTGGCAGTCAGACAACCCTCTGGCAGCCCGGGAGACCTCAGGAGATGTCCACTTGCCAGCAGGGAGCAGGCTTAAGCTGCAGTCAGACATCCTTAGCGCTGCTGAGGAGGTGGGAGAGGCTTCCACCACCACTGCTGTACTGGCAGCCGTCAGCCTGGTTTGTGGCTGAGCAGAGCTCCCCCTATGGGAGCGCACTGACCACCAGGAGGCAGCTCCTGCATTGAGCGTCTGCCCCCTGGTGGTTAGTGTGTGTCATAGTGACCAGTCATTCCCAGTCGTTCTGCTGCTAGGGTCAATTTGCATATTACCCTTTTATTATATAGGATAGAGGCCTGGTGCACGGGTGGGGGCCAGCTGGTTTGCCCTGAAGGGTGTCCTGGATCAGGGTGGGGGTCCCGCTGGGGTGCCTGGCCAGCCTGGATGAGGGGCTGATGGCTGTTTGCAGGCTGGCCACAGCCCCCAGCCACCCAAGCTCCCAGGGGAGGCTGGCTGGAAGCAGGTATCTGGGATTTATTTATCTTCTATAATTGAAACTTTGTTGCCTTGAGCGGAGGCCACAGCCAGCCAGGGCAGGTGGGAAGCTTGGATGCCTCCATCACCGGGGCAGCCAAGCCTCCTGCTTGCTCCAGCTCTGTGGCTGCTGGCCGCCATCTTGGTTGGGTTAATTTGCATATAGTCACTCTAATTGGCTGGTGGGCATGGCTTGGGGTGTGGCGAAGGTGTAGTCAATTTGCATATTTCTCTTTTATTAGATTAGATATTATTTATTTAATATATTCACATATATTATATAATAAATTTTTATTATATTAATATAAAAATATCATGGGAGATCTGGCTGACCTTTGTCCCTAGTTTCTGGGAGGCACCCTTCAAATCCTTGGAAATTTCCTGAGTGGTAAGAATCTTTTTTATGCATGGTATAATAAACCTTAAACCACATTTGATAGTTTATGCTAATAAGATGACTCATTGTGAGCCCCTATAATTTATGATAAGGGAATGACTCAGAATGGGACATGGCTACATCAGAAAGACATACCATGCAATTAGAGGGTTGGGCCTTTGAGCCATATCATACAAGCATGACCTCAAGAAAGGAGTAAACGAGAGATTGAGTTCAACCTTCCGGCCAATGATTCAATCAATCATGCCTAAATAATGAAACCCCAATAAATTTTGGACACCAAAGCTCAGGTAAATAACCCTGGTTAACAGTTTGGGAGGGTGGGGTGTGGGAGAGGGGAATATATTCCCAGACCCCCAATGGATGTCTGAAATGAAGGATAGTGCTGAATCCTATATATACTATGTTTTTTCCTATACATACATACCTATGGATAAAGTTTAATTTATAAATTAGGCATAGTAGGAGATTAACAATAATCCTATCTAATAAAAGAGAAACATGGTAATTAGCATACAACCACTACCCTTCCCATTGGCTAATCAGGGCAATATGCAAATTAACTGCCAGCCAAGATGGCGGCCAGCAGCCAGGCAGCTTGAAACTAACATGAGGCTTGCTTGCTTCAGTGACAGAGGACTCCAACGTTCCCCGCCTGCCACTGCAGGCCTCTGAGCTGAAACTCCAAGCAACTATGTTACAAATGTAGAAGCTAAACAAAACCCCAGAAACCTGCTTTAGTCCGCCGGGCTTCAGCCAGCAGGATCACAACATTGTTTCAAATACAGAAGGTAAACAAAGGCCAGAAACCTGCTTTCAGAAGCGGAGGCCTAAGAGCTGGAGCCAAGCCTCAAAGCTAAAGCTGGTCCAGAATAAAAAAGAAAAAAAGGAGCGGTTGGGAGCTTCAGTCACCCGCCAGCCTGAAAACAGCCCTCAGCCCCTCACCCAGACTGGCCAGGCATCCCAGTGGGGACCCCCACCCTGAAGGGTGTGTGACCAGCTGCAAACAGCCATCATCCCCTCACCCTGGCTGGCCAGGCACCCCAGTGGGGACCCCCATCCTGATCCAGGACACCCTTCAGGGCAAACCAGCCAGTCCCCACCCGTGCACCAAGCCTCTATCCTATATAGTAAAAGGGTAATATGCCTCCCAGCACCGGGATCAGCGTGACAGGGGGCAGCGCCCAAACCCCCTGATCGCCCTGCGGCTCTGTGTATGACAGGGGACGGGGCCACAACCTCCCTATCTGCCCTGCTCTGTTCGTGACAGGGGAAGGCGCCCCAACCCCCTGATCAGCCCTGCCCTGGGCCTGATACGGGGGGGAGCTCCCCAACCCCCTGATTGCCCTGCGGCTCTGTGTGTGACAGGGTGTGGCGCCCCAACCCCCTGATCGGCCCTGCTCTGTGTGTGACGGGACAGCGCCCCAACCCCCTGATCGGCCCTGCTCTGTGTGTGACGGGGTAGAGCCATAACCTCCCCATGGACCCTGCCCTGTGTGTGAGAGTGGCGGCGCCCCAACCCCCTGATCGGCCCTGCTCTGTGGGTGATAGAGGGCCATGCCCCAACCCCCACCCTATGGGCCCTGCTGTGTGTGTGATGGGGTATAGCCATAACCTCCCCATAGGCCCTGCCCTGAGTGTGACAGTGGTGGTGCCCCAACCCCCTGATCCTCCCTGCTCTATGTGTGACAGGGGGCGGTGCCCCAACTCCCCTATCGGACCTACTCTGTGAGTGACAGGGGGGAGCTCCTCAACCCTGATTCCCCTGCTCTGTGCATGACAGGGGGAAGCTCCCGAATCCCCTGATGGGCCCTGCTCTGTGTGTGACAGGGTACGGAGCCCCAACCCCCCTGATGGGCCCTGCTCTGTGCGTGATAGGGGGCAGCGCCCCAACCCCCTGATTGGCCCTGCTCTGTGTGTGACAGGTGGTGGCGCGGCAATGTCCCCATTGACCCTGCCTTGAGTGTGACAGGGGGCGGTGCCCCAACCCCCCAATCAGCCCTACCCTGAGCATGACTGAGGGTGGCATCGCAACCTCCCAATCCGCCCTGCTCTGTGCATGACAGGGGGCGGTGCCCCAACTCCCCAATCGGCCCTGCTCTGAGCCCGACCAGGGGCTGCACCTAGGGATTGGGCCTGCCCTCTGTCACCCGGGAGCAGGCCTAAGCCAGCAGGTCGTTATCTCCCGAGGGGTCCTGACTGCAAGAGGGTACAGGCCAGGCTGAGGGACCCCCCCTTCCCCCCGAGTGCACAAATTTTTGTGCACCGGGCCTCTAGTAACTAATAATAAAATAGAACAATTATAACAAAATGTAATAAAAGCTGTGAATGTGGACTCTTTCTCTCTCAAAATCTCTGATAACAGATGTGATCATCGAGAGTGCTGCTAATAGGCATGAAGGGTATACAGGTGGACAAAGGAATGACTCATGTCCTAAACAGCATGAAGGGGGACACTGAGAGATTTCATCACACTACTCAGAACAGTGCACAATTGAAAATGTCTTTATTGTTTATTTCTAAAATTTTATTTTAATATTTTCAAACAGCTGTTGACCATGGGTAACTGAAACTGCAGAAAACTACACCACAGATAAGAGGGGACTACTGTACTCTGGGAATTATTACACATCAATAAGCTGACTATTGGGAAGAGGACATGAAAACTTTGCATTTGAGACCTTCCCAGACTTTTCCCTATGGTCTTATTTTTTGGGGTGTCCTAATTTGTGTCTTGTTTTTCGCTTTTTGCTATAATAAAATTGTTATGGTAAATATAGCACTTACCTGAGTTTTTTGAGTTGTTCTGGAGAATTATCAAAACTGAGGGGATAGCCCAACTGGCGTGTCTCAGTGGTTGAGTGTCAACCTATGAACCAGGAGGTCTCGGTTCGATTCCTGGCCAGGGCATGTACTCAGGTTGTGGACTTGATCCCCAGTGTGGGATGCGCAGAAGGCAGTCAATCAGTGATTCTCTCTCATCACTGATGTTTCTATCTTTCTCTCCCTTCCTCTCTAAAATCAATAAAAAAATATTTTTTAAAAACTGAGGGGATAGTGGAAACCCCCAAATTTGTAGCCAATGAGTCAGAAGTGCAGGTGTCCTGGAAGCCCTGGAGCTTGTGGCTGATATCTGAAGTGAGGACAGACTGTGTCCTTAATTTTGAAGTTGACCTAACTCAAGATAGTATCAGAATTACGTTGCAGGGCCCTACCTATCCTACCTGCCTAACCAATCCTCTTTCCTTTTTTATTTCCAGAATAAAAAATGATGGAATCATTTGAAATTTATATCATTTGAAATGATAGAATCTTTGAAGCAAGATTGTCTATTCCTACCTCCACAACTTATCAGGAAGCAGTATAAGACGATGGTAGTAAACATATTGGGCTCTAAAATCAGAATGCATGAGTTCAAAATCTACCTCTGCTATTTCCCTGGTTATATGAGCTTGAGCAAGTTATTTAACTTCTCAAAGTTTTACTTTCTTCACCTGCAATATGAAATAATAAAAGTAGCAATCTCTTTGCACTAATTAAATGAAGTGATGCTTAGTGCTGTATCTAAAATATATTAAGAATTCAGTGAATGTTAGCTGTTTCTTTGTCATTATTATGAAACATAGGAAACAAACCAAAGAAGCTAAGAATCTTGTTTACAGGCATACAGCTGGCTAGAAGTAGAGATGTACCTGGAGCACAGGTCTCCTTACTTTGATACTTCTATTTCATTATTCTGTCTTTATATCATGATGCCTCTTTCCTGTAGCTTCCTCATTGTTCCTCTATCTAAAACATTAATTCCTACCAGTCTACTTTTTTCACACACTTAAAATATCCTCTTGCTTCTTTTCCATCAATGTCATTACTATGCTTCCTTCAAAATCCAGCTGACTTCATCTTTTTACCGGTAAGCCTCTACAGATTACTATAGTCAATTGTGGTAAAAAGGTTGATTATATTCTGCTTAGTATTGTATGTATGCATGATTTATCTACCTATAATTTACTACACAAAGTTGTATATACTCCCAAGGACATGTGTTCTACTTGTTAGGTTTTTGTGGTTTTGCTTTTTTTTTTTTTTTTTTTTTTATCTTCCTGCTGGGACACAGAGTAATCTATAATTAGGACAAGTTAAACATTCTTTTTTAAAAAAAAAAATATTTTATTGATTTCTTACAGAGAGGAAGGGAGAGGGACAGAGAGCTAGAAACATCGATGAGAGAAACATCGATCAGCTGCCTCCTACACACCCCCTACTGGGGATGTGCCTGCAACCAAGGTACATGCCCTTGACCGGAATCGAACCTGGAACCCTTCAGTCCGCAGGCCGACGCTCTATTCACTGAGCCAAACCGGTTAGGGCAAACATTCTGTTCTTATTTGTAGATTCATCCCAGGATTACAGCAAATTGTTGTCAAAACGCATCTTTCGGAGAATATGCCAAATCTCAACATTCCTTGTCCTACATCACTATACTCCTAAATAGCTATTAATGGCATCATTAATGCTTGAGATATGGGTCTTTTCAAGCATTCCATATTACTGATGCTAACTTCTCACACTAGGCAAGTTGAGTTCCCATTTTAAACTAATGGAGAGTATAAGGGAGAGAATAGTGATAATAAGGCTGAAAAGCTAGGCAGGGGACATACCATTTAGAGCTTTATAAGTAATATTAATATTTTGGATTTATCCTGTGTGCAAAGGAAATCCACTAAGCTGTGGAGCAGGAAGATGAATCCAACAAATTGGAAGGGGAATGAATAGACTAGTTGGAGAGCTATTGCAGTAATCCAGGTTTTTTAAAAAGGATAATTTGGATTAGAGTGATGGTGACAGAGACGGACTGAATATATTACAGTAGGTAGCTAGTTAGATATTAATTAAAGAGAAGGAAACGAGACATCTAATTAAGCTGGATTAACTAGGAAACTACAGCTTCACAGACAATATAGGGGACAGTTGCATCCTCTACCAAAGGGATGTTAATTGCCAAGCAGGCAGTAAACACTGGCTTTCCAATCTCCCTGGTGAATAACCAGCCCATTCACCCGGATTGGGGCTGAGGGAAGAGATAAACAATAAAGGAGAAATTTCTTTACTGGGCACATTTGCAAGATGGCACAAGAGGAAGTCCTTCTACTAAGTGCATGTGCAATAGAAGCCAGATGATGAAGCAGAACTTCGAAGTCTGCATAGTAGGAGCCAAAATGGCAACCATAAAGGAAGACAGTTTAGCCTGAGAAAAGCGTTGGATACGATGAGGGGATGGAACCCCATGATTCAGGAAAAGGATTGAATAGGAGAAGGCTAGTACAACCCCTGAAGAATTAGGAAGGCGATTGGTTAATTTGAAAGGAAGCTTACCCCTTCCCAAACGCAAAGATATAATCAAAGTTTAACAAAGGCCCCAGGTGCATTCTCTCTCTGTAGCAGCCCCATTGGCCTGGACGTGGCAGCTGCAAGGTTGTTGTTTTGCATAACATGACAACCTAAAATATCAGCAATATTTTCTTTCCCTAGAATATGAAATACAAATCCCCTTCTTTCTTTCTCTTAGAAAAAATAAATAAATAAAAACCAGAAAAGTAGTTCCTGAGTGATGGATGAGAAAAGCTGGGTAACATTAAAATAGTCCAATGATAATGGTAAAAGTAGGCTTTTAAAAGGTACTATTGAATACTAGAGGCCCAGTGCATGAAATTTGTGCACTGGTGGGGGATGGTGTCCCTCAGCCCAGCCCACACCCTCTCCAATCTGGGAACCCTCTCACAATCCGGGACTATTGGCTCCCAACCACTCGTCTGCCTGCCTGATTACCCCTAACCACTTCTGCCTGCCAGCCTGATCACCCCTAACCACTCTCCTGCCAGCCTGATCGATGCCTAACTTCTTTCCGGCCAGCCCGATCACCCCAACTGCCCTCCCCTGCCGGCCTGTTTGCCCCTAACTGCCATCCCCTGCTGTCCTGGTCCCCGCTAACTGCCCTCCCTCCCCTGCAGGCCCGGTCACCCCCAACTGTCCTCCCCTGCAGACCTGGTCATCCCCAACTGCCCTCCCCTGCCAGCCATCTTGTGGTGGCCATCTTTTGATACATGGGGGTGGTCATCTTGTGTGAGGGCATGACAGTCTTTATTATATAGGATGCTCAGAACTGTGAGCCACACAGAGAAAACATTCACTCTGGCACTGCTGCCTTCACCAGAAAACCATTATAATTTGATGAATGAGGGAATGAACAGCTCCTACAGCAGCAGTTGTATTCATTAGTTACTCCTGTAGGCTTAGCTATGAGGAAAAGGTGGTCTATTCAGACAATTAGCCTATTACTATTACAAAAACAACTGACCACACCCTCTGCATGACTCTCGTGATCTCATTTTATTACAGTGTATGTCAGCTTCATAATTCATATAAAGTAGGTGTGCAACTTAGAGATTGCCAAATTGACTTCAAAGTTGGCCTTGAAATTGTGTTGTTTTTTTTTTTATCTATTCCTGCATACACCCACTCTAGATTTTCCAGAATGCAGAAGTTCAAGTTAGCAAATTATTCCTCTCTTTAGCCAATTGTTGACACTATACTCTTTATCCCTAAAGAATTGTGAATTATTTTTAAAGTGAAAGGGGGGAAAATGAATGTAATGGGCCATGTTACTGTTTCTTGGGTTTAAGAAATAATTTGAGGTGGGGGGCGTTGGGAGGGAGTAGAGATTGAGAAAAGAAGAGGAAAAACAGTGTGTTGATTGCAGGGAGGCAGTGGAGGAGAGAATAAGGGGAGGATAAATGGTGATAGAGATTTGATTTGGGGTGGTGAACGCAATACAGTATAGAGATGATGTGTGCACCTGAAAGCTGTATAATTTTGCTGTGTCACCCCAATAAATTGAATAAAAAGGAGAAAAAAAGAAATAATTTGAATTATTTTGAATCTTCCTTTTAGACGGTATGCGGACACTGTTCATTAACTATTCAACACTTGCGACAGTAATAAATACCATCCTTCTTCCCTATTCATGAACAGTGTGGACGAAAGGGGCCACATGCTTACCTGACAAGCTCAGGGACGACCTGCATGGTAGTCTTGCAAACTCAGAGATGCAAAGTAACCACAAAGGATGGTCTAAAATTGAACTTTAACTAAAATCAGTTATGGTGGGTAGTTAGGTCCTAGGCTGGTATCTTCACTGACAAGGTCAACATTTACCTTAACTGAGCCTATCTATCTTTTTGCATAGGATGACATATCCTTGAAATGTCTGGGTAACTTGTAACTTCCCTTTTTCCAGACCCCTTGGGGTCTTTCATTGTTATTGTTACCATGTTAATTGTTGACTGTTGACTATTCTGCACCCACCTAAGTATGTGTCTATCATTTTATTTTTTTTTCCTGTATTGATTAAGGTATTACATATGTGTCCTTATCCCCCAATTGTCGCCCCACCGCCCACTGGTGCCCTCATCATCCCTAGTGTCTTGTGTCCATTGGTTATGCTTATATGCATGTATATAAGTCCTTTGGTTGATCTCTCACCTTTCTCCCACCCTCTCCTGCCTTCCCTCTGAGGTTTGACAGTCTGATCAATGCTTTTCTGTCTCTGGATCTGTTTTTGTTCATCATTTTATGTTGTTCATTATATTCCACATATCAGTGAAATCATACTATATTTATCTTTCTCTGACTGGCTTATTTTGCTTAGCATAATGCTCTCCAGGTCCATCCATACTGTTGCAAATGGTAGGAGTTCTTTCCTTTTTACAGCAGTGTAATATTCCATTGTGTAGATGTAACACAGTTTTTGTTTTTGTAAATATATTTTATTGATTTTTTTACAGAGAGGAAGGGAGAGAGATAGAGAGTTAGAAACACCAATGAGAGAGAAACATCGATCAGCTGCCTACTGCACACCCCCCACTGGGGTTGTGCCCACAACCAAGGTACATGCCCTTGACTGGAATCAAACCCGGGACCCTTCAGTCCGCAGGCCGACGCTCTATCCACTGAGCCAAACCAGTTAGGACAATACCACAGTTTTTAATCCACTCATCTGCTGATGGGCATCTTAGGCTGTTTCCAAATCTTAGCTATTGTAAATTGTGCTGCTATGAACTTAGGGGTGCATATATCCTTTCTAGTTGGTGTTTCTAGTTTCTTGGGATATATTCCTAGAAGTGGAATCACTGGGTCAAATGGGAGTTCCATTTTTAGTTTTTTGAGGAAACTCCATACTGTTCTCCACAGTGGCTGCACCAGTCTGCATTCCCACCAGCAGTGCACAAAGATTCCTTTTTCTCCACATCCTCTCCAGCACTTGTCATTTGTTGATTTGTTGATGACAGCCATTCTGACAAGTGTAAGATGGTATCTCATTGTCATTTTGATTTACATCTCTTGAATGATTAGTGACTTTGTTTTCATATGTCTCTTGGCCTTCTGTATGTCCTCTTTTGAAAAGTATCTATTTAGGTATGTTGCCCATTTTTTGATTGGGTTGTTTATTTTCCTTTTGTAAGTTGTATGAGTTCCCTGTAAATATTGGAGATTAAACCCTTATCAGAGATAACATTAGCAAATATGTCCTCCCATGCAGTGGGCTTTCTTGTTGTTTTGTTGATGGTTTCTTTTGCTGTGCAGAAGCTTTTTATTTTGATGTAGTCCCACTTGTTCATTTTCTCCTTAGTTTCCATTGCCCTAGGAGCTGTATTGGTGAAGATATTGCTTCAGCATATGTCTGAGATTTTGCTGCCTGTAGATTCTGCTAAGATTTTTATGGTTTCCTGTCTTACATTTAAGTCCTTTATCCATTTTGAGTTTATTTTTGTGTACGGTGTAAGTTGGTGGTCTAATTTCTTTTTTTTTTTTTTTTTTTGCATGTATCTGTCCAATTTTCCCAGCACCATTTATTGAAGAGACTGTCTTGACTCCATTGTATGCTCTTGCCTCCTCTGACAAATATTAATTGAGCATAGTGGTTTGGGTCAATTTCTGGGTCCTCTATTCTATTTCATTTGGTCTATGTGTCTGATCTTGAGCCAGTACCAGGCTGTTTTGAAAACAGTGGCTTGGTAATACACTTTGATATCTGGTATTGTGATCTCTCCTACTTTGTTCTTCTTTCTCACGATCGCTGCAGCTATTCGGGGTCTTTTTTTAGTCCAGATGAATTTTTGGAGAGTTCGTTCTATGTCTGTAAAATATGCCATTGGTATTTTAATGGGGAGTGCACTGAATCTATAGATTGCTTTGGGTAGTATGGACATTTTAATGATGTTGATTATTCCAATCCATGAACATGGTATGTTCTTCCATCTGTTTATGTCTTCCTCTATCTCTTTTTTCAGTGTCCTGTAGTTTTCCAAGTATAGGACTTTTACCTCCTTAGTTAAGTTTATTCCCAGGTATCTTAATTTTCTTTTGGTGCAATGGTAAATGGGATTGTTTTTTAAATCTCTCTTTCTGTAAATTCACTATTGGTGTATAAAAATGCCGTAGATTTTGGGGCATTAACTTTGTATCCTGCTACATTGCCGAAAAGTCTAATAATTTTTTGAGGGAGTCTTTAGGGTTTTCTATGAACAGTATCATATCACCTGCAAATAATGACAGTTTTACTTCTTTTCCAACTTGGATACCTTTTATTTCTTCTTCTTGTCTAATTGCTATGGCTAGCACTTCCAGTACTATGTCAAACAGGAGTGGTCAAAGTGGGCATCCCTGCCTTGTTCCTGTTCTTAGGTGAAATGGTTTTAGTTTTTGCCCATTGAGTATGATGTTGGCTGTAGGTTTGTTATATAAGGCTTTTATTATGTTGAGGTATGATCCCTCTATTCCCACTTTGCTGAGGGTTTTTATCAAGAAAGGGTGTTGGATTTTGTCAAATGCTTTTCCTGCATTAATTGATATGACTATGTGATTTTTATCTCTCAATTTGTTTATGTGATGTATCATGTTTATTGATTTGCGGGTATTGTACCATCCTTGCATCCCCAGGATAAATCCTACTTGGTCATGGTGTATGATCTTTCTGATGTTATGATGGATCCGATTTGCTAGCATTTTGTTGAGGATTTTGGCATCTATGTTCATGAGGGATATTGGCCTTTAATTCTCTTTGTGTTGTCTTTATCAAATGATATGATGATGAAAATATCATTTTACTTTTTATCCAATCCCAGGGGTTCACCACCCCCTTTGCTTTCTCCCACCTCTCTAATCTATCTCCAATAGATTTCATGTAACCCACCTACATCCCTCCTTTGATTGCAATGTATAAAAATAGATGAAAACCTGCCATTCTCTGGAGAATTATCTCAATCCATTGAGGTTCTGCTTCCCAGCAGTTGCCGACAGTTTGCCTCAGATAAACTCACAAGAATTATTTACAGGTTTCAATGTTTTTACATTAACAACAGTAAAGCTTATAGTTGTCAATGGACATTTGAGTCATTTTCTGTTTTTTGCTATTACAAACTGCACTGCTATGAACATACCTATACTTCCTTCACATGTCTCCCAATATAAATATGCAAGAATTTCTCTAGGAGTGAGGCTGATGAATCATGGGGTATTTTTATTATTTTCTTTACAAAGTGGTTATACCAAGTTATCTTCCCATCCACAGTATATGTATTCCTCCTGCTTTATATGACCACCAACACTATTTATTGTTAGAGTTTTTTATTTTTGCCAGTCTCATGGATAAGGTTATGATTTTTTGTTTTGTTTTGTTTTATTTTATTAATCCTCATCAGAGAATATTTTTCCCATTAATTTTTAGAGATGGAGGGAGAGAGAGGGGGGGAGGGAGAAACGTTGATGTGAGAGAGACACATCTATTAGTTGCCTCCCACAGGAGCCTCAACTGGGCCAGGGATCAAACATGCAACCCAGGTGTGTGCCCTTGACTGGAAATCAAATCCAAGACCCTTTGATGCATGGGTCGATGCTCTAACCACTGGGAACACTGGCCAGGGATATGTTTATGGTTTTAATTTGCATTTCCTAAATTACTAATGAAGTAGAACATTTTTAATCACTTAATTGGCTCTTCAGCTTTGTTTTTCTGTGAAATACCAACTCAAATTTTTGTCCCTTTTTCTATTGAATTTTTTTCTAACTGATGTGTACAAGTAATATATATCCTGGATAATGACCTTTTGTCAGTTTTATCAGTTGCAAATGGCTTCTCCAATTTGTGCCTTGTATCCTCATTCTTTGTCTTTGAGTAAACAGAAATTTTAATATAGTTGAATTTATAAATCTTTTCCTTCACGGTTTTTTTCTTTTTGTATCTTATTGAAGAAATCCTTCCATATGCCAAGTCATTAAAATATTTTTCTATATTGCTTCTAACAATGTCACAAATTTGCTTTTTATGTTTTAAAATTTATTTTTATCACATGAATAATCCATTTTCCCAGCATCACACATTCATTCTTTCCCTCACTGATTTGCTTTAGGTTTCCATATACCATATAAAGATCTACTTCTTATCTCTCTATTCTGTTCCATTTTTGTCTGTCTTTGAACTATCAAGTTTATAAATCTTGATACCTAATATTCTGGTAAAGTAAGTCCCCCAATCTTATACTTCTTCAGGATTTGCTTATCTCTTCCTAGTCTTTTGCATTTCCACCTGAATTTTAGAATGGGCTCATTAGGTTTAAATATACAATTGGAATTTTTATTGGAATTGTATTGAATCTTTAGATCCCTTGGGAAAAGTAAATTATTTACAATAATATGTCTTCTAACCCATATTATTGAATGGGTTAGAAGAAATAGAGAGAAATATACTATATTTCTCTATTTAGATATTTTCTAAAGATTTCAATAAAGTTTCATAATTTCTGCCATAAAGTACTTGAACACTTCCTGTTAGGTTTCTTCCTAGAACTTATTATTTCTTAATGCTATTGTAAATTTTATTAAATCAGACCAACTGCTGCTATTGTATAGAAATGTAATGACTTTTTAGTATATATTGTGCCCAAAAGGCATGCTAAACTTTTTTATTAATTCAAATAAGTTACCTATTAACTAATTTTTTATCTTGGTACATTTTATTCTTTTTTTCTTGCCATATCACAGTGGCTAGAACCTCAATACAATGTTGAAAGAAAGCAAATAATATACTATCTCCTCTTGTTCCTGATCTTAAAGTGAGTGCTTTTAACATTTCAAAATTGAGTTTGCCAATATTTAAGTTGAAGAAACTGTGCTGCTGAGAAATAAAGCAGTGGCTCAGGATCATAAGGCCTCTAAGTGATAAACCCAGGATTCAACACTGATCCAACACCTATGTTCTTTTTTTTTCAACATTAAAATATTTTTATTAGCATTACATTGAGCCAAAATCAAACTGCTGAAAGGCACACAATACATATCATTATGTGAAGTTAGGAACGTGAAACAGTAGTGAAACACATACATAGACTGAGAAGGTAGAAAGACATGCATGGAAATGAGCAACAACAAATTCAGAAGAGTGGGGCTGGAGGGGAAACCATCGAGGTCAATGAGGAAATTACACAGGGAAGTTCTGCTTGATGTTTATTTTATTATTTTTTTAATTTAAGTTCTTTATTGTTTAAAGTATTACACATGTCTTTTTTCCCCATTGACCTCTCCCTGACTGTCCCCACCCCCCAGTCCCCACCCCCCAGCACATGCCCTCACCCTCACCCCTGTCTTTGTCCATTGGCTATGCTATTATGCATGCATACAAGTCCTTTGGTTGATCTCTTACCCCCTCACCTCCCACCTTCCCTCATAGGTTGGACAGTCTGTTCAATGCTTCTATGATTCTGGTTCTATTTTTGTTCACCAGTTTATGTTGTTCATTACATTCCACAAATGAGTGAGATTATGTGATATTTATCTTTCTCCAACTGGCTTATTTCGCTTAGCATAATGCTCTGCAGTTCCATCCATGCTGTTGTAAATGGTAAGAATTCCTACTCTTTTACAGCAGCGTAGTATTCCATTGTGTAGATGTACCACAGTTTTCTAATCTACTCATCTGCTAATGGGCACTTAAGCTGTTTCCAAATCTTAGCTATCGTGAATTGTGCTGCTATGAACATATGGATATGTTGGGATATATTCCTAGAAGTGGTATTACTGGAAGACCCATGTTCTTTTAATCAATTTGTCAGTGGAGAAAAAAAGTTAACTAGTGAGGCTTAAAATAGGCAGAGGCAAGACAGTATGTTTGGATTTAAGAAGATCTAAACCACAATAAAAAAAACAAAACTTTGAGCTTTGCTAAGGCTTCAGAAAATCCTGGGACTCTTTCAGAGGGGCAAGCATGGATATGATCCTTCCGTAAAATTGTCAGATGGCTCTCACTGCTCACAAGGATAAAGTCCCAAAACCCAGCAGGCTACCTTTCTAGATTTATTTCTAGCAATCCTATCCCCAAATACTTTCATCCCTGCACAATTCATCATTCCCCAAACTTGTTATATATTTTCAGTAGAGACCCGGTGCATGAAATTCATGCACAGGTAGGGTCCCTAGGCAACCAGCAGAGTGATGAGGGCCCCCCCGCTCACACCTGCCATAGCTGGCCTGTTGCCACCCGCTCACTGGCCCCACCCCCCGCCGCCGTCACCGGTTGGGACCTGTGGGCTGGGGCAGCTCCTGTGTTGAATATCTGCCCCCTGGTGGTCAATGCATGTCATAGCAACCAGTCGTTCCACTGGTCCCTTGGCCAGTCGATTGCATATATATAGATAGATGCTACTGTGACAGAGTATTCAGTTCTTCCCCCTGTTGCACAATTAAGACTCCTCTAACCATTCATTTAGTCAACCAACAAATAATTAAGCACTAAGGATATAATGGTACAGAAAACAGAATTAGTCTATTCATTTGTCAGGGGTTCAGAGAAGAGGAAGTTGTGGGAGAGAAACAGAGGGAAGAATAGCAATGTTATAACTGTCTTTCCATTTTTTTAAATTGAGTTTTTAATTTGTAAGCTGTGAAGTTCCCTATCTTATCCCTTTGCTTCTTTTATTAGTCACAATTCTCCAGAGAAACAGAACCGAAATCCCAACAAACGTTTCATGCTGACCTCCCTTATAAGTTCCTAATGCTGACCAGCGGGATGGCTTTGTTTCTCTCTTACAGTAACTTGAAGACTCTAGCCTGGCCAACCTTGCTGCAGCTAAGGAGGGGTAAAAAAATTTTATGGAGCAGAGTATTGATTTTCTTTCTTAAGAGATGGTAAATATTAAGCTGTCTGGGGGTTTTGTTCATTTACTTCAAGCCCAAGAGGGCTTACATAGACTTTGCACACTAAAAGAAATTTAATTTTCAATTTGGATTAATAGAAATAACAGAAAATGATTATTTAAAGTCCTATAAAATAAAAATATGGACAAAATCATTTTGAATGCAACACAAGAGGGCCCTTTTGGGGATGCTGGAGACATATGTGTGCGTTTTTCTAAATCTCCCTTCCACATTGATGAAAAAAAAAACAAAAAACAAATAACAAAATATATCCTGCTTATAAAATCATGTAAGACATTTTCTTTAGGATGGGCATAAAGCTCAGTTTATCCACAGAGTCTATGAAGCAGCATAAGATAAGGGTGCAAATATACAAATCTGAATACGCCTTGGTTCAGTTTAATAGTCCACTATCAGAAGAGTTTACACTACCATCTAGTGGTTCTTTTAGGGAAAAAAAAATTTGTTTCCTTCAAAATGCTTCATCTAGATAGGCAATCTGGTTTATAGAAATAGGTCATTTTGTTCTGAGGGAAAATAGGCTAAGAGCAATAAAACAAACACCTATGTACACAGTAGACCATGGTGGACAGATCATTAGATTAAAAGTCTGAGATCTGATTTTCTATTCTTCATAGCTTTGTGATTTTGGACAAGTCTTACCTCTCCAAGATTGTTTTTCTCATTTGTAAAATAAAGTGACTGCACTAGATTGGTGTTTCTCAAGTGGCAAGTTATAACACAGTAGTTATACAATAGATTTAATAAGTCATGATCAGAATTTTAAAAAATTTAAATATAACAAAAAACTATATCAGAGGTTATTTGATGAAGTAAATAAATGTACACATATGTGTTGCATGAGTATGTCTCTGCATATATGTATGTTTCCAGGAGCACAATATAAAATGTATCTGTTACTATGGGCCACAGACAAAAAAATGTTAGAAAGTCTCTAAGATTGCTTTAAGCTCTAAATTCCATGTGTCTATGAATTGTGGCCATGAGTCCTGACTCCAAATACTGATAAGGGTTTGAACCTGCTTAATTTATATCTGATATCCGATAGACTAGTCTGCTGACCAGCGGGATGGCTTTGTTTCTCTCTTACAGTAACTTAAAGACTGGCCAACGTGGCTCAGTGATTGAGCATCAACCTATGAACCAGGAGGTCATGGTTCAATTCCCGGTCAGGGCACATGCCCACGTTGTTGGCTTAATCCCCAGTGTGGGGCATGCAGGAGGCAGGCAGTCAATGATTCTCTCTCATCATTGATGTTTCTATCTCTCTCTCCCTCTCCCTTCCTCTCTGAAATCAATAAAAAAATTTTTAAGATTCTGACTGAAATAGATAAAAATATTTGCCTAGTTTTATTATGTGTTCTGTTTTATTTTCTTTCTCCAGAGACTACTACCAATCTTTCTAATACAATATTTCTCAAAATAATGATCCAGGAATCAAATGCCTTAGGAATGTTTGTTTAAAAATAAAAAAATTTGCTTCCTTATCCCACTGTTAGACCTACTGAATCAGAACCTTGAGGCAAGGAGTCCAGTAATTTGCACTACCCTCAAGTAAACGTAGGTGATTCCTATGTGCCTTAAAGTTTGAGAAATACTAGTTTAATTTTCAATGACATTTCCAAGGAGAAAGTTCTTAGCAAGTAATTTTGTTGATCCCTATCCATCCTAACATTCTTTGTGCTATCTCGTCCTTTTCTCCATTTACCTCTTCCAAAAAGAGATAATCCTTGCTTATTTCCATCTCAAGAGAACAGATCTCTAATATCTACAGAGAATTAGGCCAATGGAAGCTCCAGCAATTTCCAGACATAAAATCTATAATATCTAACATATGACCTGAGACCAATTTGATTTTTAATATATTAGACTATACTGAACAGATACTAGACAAAATTGCTCATATGCACATAGTCATGCTTGATACTTTTAAACAAAGGCCATATCCTTTTTCTTCCAAATTTCCAAATAAATACTTATGAATATTAGTGGTTACATACATCCTTACTACTCAAAGTGCAGTCCCTATACCATCAACATCAGCATTGTCTAGGAGATTGTTAGAAAGAGACTCTCAAAGCCTACCCTAGAATCTGAATTATCTGCATTTTAACAAAATTCCCCCAAGTAAACCGTATGGACACTATAGTTTAAGAAGTGCTACACTATAAATAGTTGGACCTGAGATAATCAATCAGTAAGTACACAGTGATTGTAGCCAGGTTTTTTTTAAAATATATTTTTATTGATTGCAAAGAGGAAGGGAAAAGAAAGAGAGATAGAAACATCAATGAGAGAGAATCATTGATTGGCTGCCTCCTGCATGCTCAACACTGAGGACCAAGCCCACAACCTGGGCATGTGCCCCGACCAGGAAATGAATCCTGATCTCCTGGTTCATAGCTCGATGCTCAACCCCTGAGCCACACTGGCTGGGCTAGCCAGGATTTTTGATGCAGTTCACAGGGGCATGGGGGAAATATATGGCTTCCATGCATTGTTATGGACTGAATGTTTCCTCTCCAAATTCATATATTGAAGCCCAAACCCCCATTATGATGGTAATTGAAGGTTGGGGGCCTTTGGGAGGTAATTCGGTTTAGATGAAGTCAAGAGGGTGAGGCCCCATCATAGGATTAAAATCCTACCTAATAATAGACAAAGATGGTAACTGAGACTCCCATTGGATAATCAGCACAATATGCAAATTAGCCACCAACAAATATGGTAGCTAATTTGCATACTGCAGGCAGGTCGGGACAGTGCAAGCCGCCATCCCGCCCCTGTGTGCAGCCCTAGCCTGTCCCCCGTGTGCCGTCTACTAAGCCCCGCCCCCAGCCGGGACACCATGGTGATTAGAGAGCAGGAAAGTGCTGCCCACAGGGAGCACCAAGCAGGGCCTATTATTAGATAGGGTTTTAATCCTATGATGGGGCCTCACTCTCTTGACTTCATCTAAACTGAATTACCTCCCAAAGGCCCCCAACCTTCAATTACCATCATAATGGGGGTTTGGGCTTCAATATATGAATTTGGAGAGGAAACATTCAGTCCATAACAATGCATGGAAGCCATATATTTCCCCCATCCCCCTGTGAACTCCATCAAAAATCCTGGCTAGCCTGGCCAGTGTGGCTCAGGGGTTGAGCATCAAGCTATGAACCAGGAGATCAGGATTCATTTCCTGGTCAGAGCACATGCCCAGGTTGTGGGCTTGGTCCTCAGTGTGGAGCATGCAGGAGGCCCTGTGTGCAGCCCTAGCCGGGTCCCCCGTGTGCCACCTAAGCCCTGCACCGCCTAAGCCCTACCCCTAGCCGGACCCCAAGTGCCACTTAATACCCACGCTGCCTAAGCCCCACCCTCAGCCGGAACACCATGGCGATTAGAGAGCAGGAAAGTGCCGCCCACAGGGAGCACCAAGCAGGGCCTGACCCCAGGTGCCCTGGCAATCCAGTGATTGGTGAGCAAGAAAGTGCGGCCTGTAGGCAGCACCCAGCAAGGCCTGCTCCTGGGTCGCCATGGCGATCCCAAAGCAGGAAAGGGCAGCCTGCAGGCAGCCCTGTGTGTGCCTTCTCCTGGGTCACCATGGCGATCCATGAACAGGAAAGCGCAGCCTGCAGGCAGCACCCCACCCTGGCCACAGCTCAAGGGAGAGTACAATACGCAGTGGAGGCCAGGAACCTGAGAAATCAACAGAGAGGGGTGCCTGCTCCAAGCCTCCACGGTGTGGCTGGGGGCAGGCCCCCAGTAGACACACACACACACACACACACACACACACACACACACACACACGGGACGCCTGCTCCAAGCAGACTGTGGCCGTCAGTAAGACATCCACTGAGGGCTCCCGGACTGAGGGGCAGACTGGGCTGAGGGAACCCCACCCCCCAGGGCACAAATTTCATGTACCGGGCCTCAAGTCTATAATAATAAAAGCCTAATATGCTAATTAGACCAGACAGCCAAACGACCTTCCAGACGTCATTCCGGATGTCCTTCCTGACCAAGCCGTGGCAATGGGGGCCAAGGCAGAAGTAAGCTCACAGTGGGTAAATTTTAATAATTTTAAAACTTTTCTTTCTTCTCCCTACATTGTCTCTGTTTTCTCTAAGTTATTTTTGTGTGTGTGTGACTGCATGCTTCGGTACATTTCTATCCTCAAGTGTCTGATAATTGTTGATTATCTTCTCATAGTTAAAAAGCTAATTGGAAGCTGTGAGTACCTGGGAGGCACTTGAGCTTCATCCTTAGATATTTTGGATGGCCTGTTTAGTTGGGAACTTCTAATGCCAGTATGCAATATGGTAAGCCACACAAAGAGTACACTTATACTTGGCTGTGGGTTGGGCAAGCATCATTACAAAAGGAGTGCAGTCCAGAGGCAGAGAGCAGAACAGAGGTGTCAGGTATGATCAAAGCTACATAGGTAGCTATATCATGATTCCAGGCTATACACATCAATTTGCAGCAAGACTACAGAAAGTGACTAGGGAGAGGGAGAACTCAAAGGAAGTAGAATGGACCAAAAGGTATCATGTACCAAGTATACTGGGGAGGGAAACTGAGGCAAGAGTCCATCTTATGAATAAAGCCAAGATTAGGGGATGAAATGGGAAGCTACAGCTCAGAGATTACCTAGACAGCCAGAGCTCTTGTTGGAATGCAAGCACTAGGTTGCTGATGTTAATAATTAGACTTCCACTACCTTCAAGACTGGCTCAGGAACTAGTGAGGACCTGGTCTAATAAATGGGATCCATTATTTATAGAAAGCTGGGAAAGATACTGAGTAAAAGAAATAAGGCAGTGACTGACAACATAGGTAAAAACATAGTTTAAATTAACATCTAAAGCATACCAAAGAGGATAAATTATTCACATAATGGCAACATGGTTGGAACAAAAGGGAACAACTCTGGGCTAACAATTAGTTAAATGTACCACTGTGGCCATACCTACCATAAAATATGAAAATACTTCCATACTAGTTGGCAAATAGCAGCTACACTGAGTCCTTAAAGTGTCCCCCTCCTTCTCCCTTCTCTCTCCTAAACCTCCCCAGTGGCATAGATCACCTCTTGATCCAGCATACAAATGACCCAGCAGAAGGCCTCCTGGACTCTATTCCAGCCACTGTCCATTCTGATTATCAGTGCTCATGCAGCATCAGTTATTAAATATTTTGCTATGTTCCTGAGAGGCTTAACCTAAATTGTGAATATAATAAATGTGCATGCAAATGAACAAGTTCACAAATATTTTTACATGAGCAACCCATATTTAATATCTTTATGAATGTGAGTGCAGAGGTATTCTAAGAGGTCATGTAAAGAATTTTCATCAATAGAGGAACCTTCCTCATACTGGTGTGAAATAACTTCAAGGCTCTCTATTCTAAACAGCTATCTCTTCTGAGTCTATGAGTCATCTGTAGTATTTACCAACCTAACAAGGCCCAGTAAAATACTTTCAACTTTAAGATAAAAATCCAACTTGGGACTTCCTGTTCAAACTCCATGTTCTCCAATAAAAAAAACTCACTAAAACGACAGTAGAGGAAATTTTTAAGGCATAATACATAAGGGCAAAGAAATCAGGAGAAGAAATAACCACCACAAAAATGAGAAAGATGGAAAGCAGAGGGAAGAGTGATAACTTGAGAAATTCGAATCCTAGTTGGCTGTGGAAAAATTCCAGAATCGAAGCAAATTACACTGCATAACCACTAAAAGGCTCAGTAACTGGCAGCACCAGATGTCTCCTGAAGTAGGAAGAGAAGGGTGGTAGTGTGAAAATAGTACTAAATACATGAAGATTGGTTAAAAAACCATTTAGGGCATTAGGCACCTCTATAACTCTCCCCCAACTCTAGTCAAGTAATTGTGGCAAAGATCATCACAAAATATTGAAGGTTTAATCTTTGGGGGATAAAACAGAGGAGCTATGATTGAAGGGCAGTAGGCACAAATGAGAGCAAGGATTTGTACTAAAACAGGGATAAGATTTAACAAAGCCGAAGATGGCCAATGAAGATATTTTATGTTCAACTAGTACTAATCAAAGAAATATAAACTAAAAGAACATGATGTAATATTTCCCTATTAAATTGGCAAAGACTAATGATAATACCTAGTGTTAAGGAGAATACAGGAAAACAAACAATCTGCCGCTGGTGGGTAAATAGTTTAAATTTTTCCAGAAGTCAAATATATACCAAAAATCTTAAAAGTGGGGTCCAGCCACTCTGCTTCTAAGAATGTACCTTATCTGCCCTAGCTGGTTTGGCTCAGTGGATAGAGCGTCAGCCTGCAGACTGAAGGGTCCCAAGTTTGATTCCAGTCAGACTGAAGGGTCCCAAGTTTGATTCCAGTCAAGGGTGTGTGTGTGTGTGTGTGTGTATGGTACCTTATGGAAATAGGTATGCAGAGATTTAAATAAAGAATGTTTATAAAAGCAAAGAGAAAATATGGGAGCAAACTAACTTCTCAACAAGAGATGTTAGATTAAACAATTACATATATTTGTACAATATCATTGAGATAGATATTTCGTTTGCCTCTGTAGCTTTAATCTCCACCCTTCTCTACTCTTTTCCTCCCTATTTTGTTCCCTGAAAGGTTAATCTTTATAGAGTGCATCAAACAGGTTCCCTTACCTCCTGGCTTCAAGTTATGTGTGGAAGGAAAGAGGTCAGGGTACTTATTCCTCCTGTTCCCTCCCTGTAGGGCCATAGTTGGCAGGAGGTCTTAAGGGGTTTCTGCAACCATTCCCTCCTATTCCCATTTAGGCTTTGGAATAGTAACTGCTTCCCTGTTGCTACCCTTGACTGCTGCACTATCTCTCAACCCATTGTGAACGTTCTTTAATTATTCATTTTAAGTAAATCATCTATTTCCAACTAAGAGTCTGACTCTACTTCCACTGAAAATCATGTGTCACTCCTATAAGACATTCTATGGGTTTGCCACAATTCATTCAACCAACACCCTGAAGAACATTTAAATTGTTTCTAATCTTAGTGAGGAGTCTGACTCCTGGCAGAAAACCTATGTGTGATCTCTCAGGCCAGACCATAAGCAATTACAAAGACTTTACCTGATAGGTTCCTTGGGAAAAGCTGCCCTCCAACATCAAACTTGGGGCCCAGCCAGTGCACTGCAGTCTCAGAAGGAGTTGTAGTCAAAGACTCAGGCCTCCCAGCCAACCACGCTCTTACACATATCTGTATTCCTAGCCCAGACACCTCCATTTGGAAGCCTGTCAGGGACTTTCCCAAATATCTCTGCTGAGACCTCCTTAGGAGAGGGAGGAAGAGGAACTTTGAAGACATATTTCTCCACTCTGACTCTGGACTCAGTGAGTACTATTTTTCCATTCCTACCTCTTTCCTCAATCCCTCCTCCCAGCTCCTGGGTCCATAAAATGGCAGGAGCCTTTTGTTTGGAGCTCTCATGGTAGTGAGAAAATCCTCACACCTGATCCTCACCGGGGAAGATCCATGGGGACAAATGAAACAGTAGGGGAGCCTGGCTTTCTTTTGGTTAGTCTCTTGCTTTATACTAGAGCAGTAAGTAATGAAAGCCTGACTGTTACTTTTATTTTCGCAGCTCAGCTCTCTCCAGCTCAGCTCTTTACAATTTACTATAAACATTGCTCAAAAAACTAAGCTTACATGTGTATAATTTCTCACATGTGGGAATATATGATAAATTTCTAGAAGTACAATTATGATCAAAGAGTAATACATAACTTTGATAGCTATTGCCTAATTTATCTTCATAGAGATTATATCAGTTTATGCTCCTCCCCCCGCATTGTATAAGAGTGCTCTGAGTAAGTTATTTAAATTTTTGTGCATCAGTTTTCTCTTCTATAAAAGGGGTGTAAAAATAGAACCTAGTTCACAGAATTGCTGTGAGGATTAAATGATTTATTACAAATTAGTGCTTTACTATTATTATTTCCTATACCCTTGATAATAAAGAATACCATTTTATTTTTGCCAATCAGAAGAAAAATGGTCTCTCAGTGTAACTGTATTTCACTTGATATGAGCAAAGTAAGCATTTTATCATATCTTAAAGGACAAAGAAGTTCTTGATACAGTTATAGAAATGCTGATGTGAAATAATCTCCAAGAAACCTTATTAAGTAAAGGAAGCAAGGGGCAAAGAGTGCACAAAAGAGTTGTGCATAAGAAGGGTTAAAAAATAACATGTTTACGTATTTTTTTCTATGTGCACAGAATAACTCCAGAAGACTATACTGGAAACTGGTAACACTGAATTCTGGTGTGGGGAATGGAAGAGCAAGGTGGAGAAACTAGGGTAAGGATAGGAGAGATATTTTTTTTTTTTTAATTAAATCTTTATTGTTCAGATTATTACATTTGTTCCTCTTTTTTTTTCCCCCCATAACTCCCCTCCTCCCAGTTCCCGCCCCACCCTCCGCCCTCACTCCCCACCCACTGTCCTCATCCATAGGTGCACGATTTTTGTCCAGTCTCTTCCCGCATCTCCCACACCCCTTTCCCCCCCAGGAATAGTCAGTCCATTCCCTTTCTATGTCCCTGATTCTATTATAATCAACAGTTCATTCTGTTCATCAGATTATTTATTCACTTGATTCTTAGATTCACTTGTTGATAGATGCATATTTGTTGTTCATAATTTGTATCTTTACCTTTTTCTTCCTCTTCCCCTTCTTAAAGGATACCTTTCAGCATTTCATATAATCCTGGTTTGGTGGTGATGAACTCCTTTAGCTTTTCCTTATCTGTGAAGCTCTTTATCTGACCTTCAATTCTGAATGATAGCTTTGCTGGATAAAGTAATCTTGGTTGTAGGTTCTTGGTATTCATCACTTTGAATATTTCTTGCCACTCCCTTCTGGCCTGCAAAGTTTCTGTTGAGAAATCAGCTGACAGTCGTATGGGTATTCCCTTGTAGGTAACTGAGTTTCTTTCTCTTGCTGTTTTTAAGATTCTCTCTTTATCTTTTGCTCTTGGCATTTTAATTATGATGTGTCTTGGTGTGGTCCTCTTTGGATTCCTTTTGTTTGGGGTTCTCCGCGCTTCTTGGATCTGTAAGTCCATTTCTTTCACCAGGTGGGGGAAGTTTTCTGTCATTATTTCTTCAAATAGGTTTTCAATATCTTGCTCTCTCTCATCTTCTGGCACCCCTATAATTCTGATGTTGGTACGCTTGAAGCTGTCCCAGAGGCTCCTTACACTATCCTCGCATTTTTGGATTCTTTTTTCATTTTGCTTTTCCGGTTGGGTGTTTTTTGCTTCCTCGCATTTCAAATCATTGACTTGATTCTTGCGCTCCTCTGGTCTGCTGTCGGGAGTCTGTATAATATTCGTTATTTCAGTCCGTGTATGCTTAATTTCTAGTTGGTTCCCCAATATAAGATCGAGGGTCTTATTAGTTTTCTTGTAGATCTCATTAAGTTTATCGACGGCTTCTAAACAGTTCTTGAGAGACCTTAAAAGTGTGGTTCTGAACTCTATATCTTCCATTGACAATTTTGTCCTGTTTCTTTGTCTCCGCATTTTGTTATGCTTCCTTGGTGCACCCCCTAGTGGTCTTTGTTCACAGTCTTATAGTTAAATCTTGATTGTTGTAGCTAATTCCAGGGAGGGTTTGACCTCCAGGCCAAGTGGCTATGAGAATCAGCTGTGTCAGCAGTGAGAGAACTTCTGTCCTCTAGGGAGGTGCTAATCTAGCCTTTGCCTGAGGCTATCCGGCAAATGCCTGTGTGCAGGGCTTGGGCGGGGCGGGTCGCACAGGATCAACAGGGTGGGCCGGAGAGAGCAGTTATGGCGGCTCTCAGTCCTGTCCCCAGGGGCTCTGCCTCTCTGAGTCCCAGCACCCGCTGCAAAGCTCAGAGAGAAAGCTGCACTCGCTCTGACCGAAGCCAGACAGTCCCGCTTCTCCCGTTTGAGTCTGGGTCCCTAAAGACTCGCCCGGATCTGGAGCTCAGAGTCTGCGACTCCCTCCCGATTGAAAACGCCAACCGCGCCCTCCGCCGCCAGCCCGCTCGCGCACTCTGCACCTCAGAATTTGACTTCAGCACTGTGCCTCCTCTGAGTGTCCGTATGCGTTTCTCTTTCCTCCTAGTTGTAGGACTTCCACTCAGGCAGCGTTCCTGTGGTTCTGGGTGATGTCCCTTCCGTTTTTTGGTTTCACTTTTGAAGTAGTTGTTCAAAGCAGCAAACTCCAGCGTTAACCTATGCCGCCATCTTGGTTCTCCCGAGATATTTTTTTATTACACACATTTTTTCACCTTTTGAGTTTTGTCTTGTGAATGCTTCACATACTCCCTCATTGCCAAAAAAAAAACCCCAACAACAACCAAAAAACATTTTTTAAAAAATTGGTTTAAACTTTTTAAAATCATTGTAAAAAATGTTTTTTTAATATATCTTTATTGATTTTCAGAGAGGGAGAGGGAGAGAGAACTAGAAACATCAATAATGAGAGAGAATCATTGATCAGCTGCCTCCTGCACACACCCTATTGGGGATCATGTCCACAAACCAGGGATGTGCCCTGATCAGGAATTGAACTGTGACCTCCTGGTTCATAGGTTGATGCTCAACCACTAAGCCACGCCAGCCTGGCAACAAATGTATTTTTAATAACATGGAAAATGTTCATGATAAACTGTTAAGAGAAAATATTAGGTTATAAAGCAGAAATGTATATATAATCCAAACCTAGTAATCATATATGCATAGAAAAAAATCTGGCAGGGTAAAATCAAAAGCATTAACTATAATTAACACTGGAGAGTGGAGTTACCAGTCATTTTTCTTTTCCTTTCTATGCTTTTCCGTATTTTCCAAATTCTCTGCTTTGAAAATGTATTACTTTTATAACTAGAAGGAAATGTTAGCTTTAAAAGGACATACATAGCAATAAAAATATATAACAAAATAAACACATAACAACATAAATGAATCTCAGACATGATTTTAAATAACCCACCCACAATCCAGCTGGTGTGGCTCAGTGGTTGAGCACTGACCCATGAACCAAGAGGTCACTGGTTTGAATCCCAGTCAGGGCATATGCCCAGGGTTGCAGGCTCAATCCCCAGTAGAGGGTGTGCAGGAGATAGCCTATCAATGATGTTTCTCTCTCATTGGTATTTCTCTCTCTCTCTCTCACTTCCTCTCTCTCTCTGAAAGTCAATAAAAATATATTTTCTTTTAAAAAGAAGCCACACACACACACACACAAAAGAGTGCTTATTATATGATTCCATTTACAGACTATTCAAAAACAGGCAAAACTTACATTTATAGAGGCCAGACCAGCAGCTACCTGTGTGGGGGGGATAAGAGGAGAAATGGCTGTGATTGGAAAGGGGCATGAGATAGTCTTCTGGAGTGTCAGAAATACTCTGTGTCTTGATCTGGTGGGGGTGTTACACGAGTGGGTACATATGTACAAGTACCCTGAGTTATATATGCAAGATTTGGCCACTTTATGTATGTTATATCTCTATTTGTAAAATTAAGTCTAGAGGGATATTATTTCTACAATATACACACAAAGATATTATGAGAGTTATATATGCCATATCTTAAGAGAAAAACGAATAAGGGGGATGTTCCAAAGAGCATGCAATGGTAAAGATGGAGCCAAGTAGACCTAGACCTAGGTTTGAATTCCAGCCCTGCCACTATCAGGGAAACAGCCAAAATGCAGAGACAAAGAAAGAAGTCCTAAATGAAAGAACAGGAGAAATCCCCAGAAAAATAATGAAATGAAATAGAGGCAAGCAAACTACTAGATACAGAATTGAAAACAATGGTGATAAGAATGCTCAAGGAACTTAGTGAGAACTTCAACAGCATTAAAAAGGAGACAGAGCCTGGCAGGATGTGGTACAATGGTTAGCCTCAACCTATGACCAGGAGGTTGAACCAGGAGGTCATTCGATGCCTGGGTTGTGGGCTTGATCCCCAGTGGGGGGTGTGCAAGAGGCAGCCAATCAATGATTCTCTCTTATCACTGACATTTCTATCTCTCTCCTCTCTTCTTCTCTGAAATCAATGAAAAAAAAACACACATTTTTTAAAAAGGAAGGGAAAAAAGGTTTAAAATGGCAATAGATATTTATCAGCGATTGAATTTAAATAATGAACAAATAAGCAGTACAGAAACAGACAAATAGGTATAGAAAACATTTTGACAGTTGCCAGATGGGAGGGGAGTTGGAGGGATGGGTGAAAAAGGTGATGGGATTAAGAAGTACAAATTGGTTGTTAAAGAATAATCATAGGAATGTAAAGTACAGCATAGGGAATATAGTCAATAATATTCTAATAACTATGTATGGTATCAGATGGGCACAAGATTTATTGGGATGATCATTTAGTAAGTTACATACTAGTAATGTCCAATCAGGTTGTACACTGAAATTACTATAATAATGGAAGTCAATTGTAATTGAAAAATAAATAATTATTTTATTTAATTAATTTAGTTAGTCAGTTAGAAAAGCAAGCAAGAATTTACTGACCACAACAAAAACACAATTAGGACAGTGAAACAAGGAAGGGCATAGAAGAAGCAACAGGAGAGTCTAGGCTGGGCTGTTTTGACTTTCTGAGAAGTCAGAAAAAAAGAGTGCCTCGGAGACAGATTCAGGGGATTATCCTGGGATGAGCTGCCACTGCCCATTGGTCCCCTGGTTGCAAGTCTTGTGGGGTCCCTTGGAGTTTAGGAGATACGGGCCTGTAGGGGAAGTAGAGGGGAAAGGGAATATAATGGGCATGCTATGCTTCCTGGATTTTAAATATAAAATACAAAATATAATAAGATACTTAACCATTTGTACACCATAGGTGTCTATAGACACATGGGGCGGATCTTTTATAATTAAATTCAAAATATCATGGCAGGTAACTGGTTAAAATCAAAAGGTTTTGGTTTTTTTTAAGTATGTAACAAAGGTCCTGGCCGGACAGCTCAGTTGGTTGGAGCATCGTCCCATACACCAAAAGGTTGTGGGTTCAGTTCCTGGTTAGGGCACATACCTAGGATGTGAATTTGATCCCCAGTAGGGGGTGTGTATGAGAGGTAACCAATTGATGTTTCTCTTTCTATCTTCCTCCCTCTGTAAAAATCAATAAACCTATTCTCCGGTAAGGATTTTTTTTTATAAAGTATGTAACAAAGTAATTTGATATTTACTTCCCTTCACCACCCATCCCTTGAGGTATTTATTGGTGAGATGTTGAACAAAATAGCAGCTGATGTCAGAAAAACACAAAGAGGAAACCAAACAAGAGGTTTTCTTTCCCATGCCAGAGGACTTATGGTACTCCAGGCAAAGAGGATGGATTTTATCTTGTTGATCTTGGGCAAAGTCTTCTGGAATCTAGCCAAAAGTCCTGAAGGCAACTGAAAATAATATGAATTTATCCATCTCTTTCTTTATCAACAAGGATGTGATTTGTGCTCTACCCTCACCTTAAGGACATTTTAAAAGTTCGGTACTGATTATTCTAAGCGGCATTTCCATATTTCCTGTTCATTACAGTTACTACTATACAAAAGAGACCTTTTATACAGTCTTTCCAGGCTGGAAAGTGCAACATGGAATTTTATTCAGTAATATATTAGATTTTGAAAAAACAACTCTGACTAAATCCTGAAATAATAGGAGGGGACCCCCTTTGTTAGCTCAAGAAGAAGCCCCAGCCCAGCCAGCATGGCTTAGTGATTGAGCTTCAACCTATGAACCAGGAGGTCACGGTTCAATTCCCAATCAGGGCACATGCCCAAGTTGTGGGCTCGATCCCCAGTGGGGGACATGCAGGAGGCAGCCAATCAATGATTCTCTCTCATCATTGATGTTTCTATCTTTCTCTCCCTTCTTCTGTGAAATCAATAAAAATATATTTTTTAAAATGGTTGCCGAAACCGGTTTGGCTCAGTGGATAGAGCGTCGGCCTGTGGACTGAGAGGTCCCAGGTTCGATTCCGGTCAAGGGCATGTGCCTGGGTTGCGGGCATATCCCCAGTGGGAGATGTGCGGGAGGCAGCTGATCGATGATTCTCTCTCATCGATGTTTCTGACTCTCTATCTCTCTCCCTTCCTCTCTGTAAAAAATCAATAAAATACATATTTAAAAAAAAATGGTGACAGATATTAACTAGACTTATTATGGCGATCATTTCATAATATATACAAATATATTGAATCATTTCACCTGAAATTAACATGTTATATGTCAATTATACCTAAGTTAAAATATATAAATAAGTCCCAAAACAGGCAAAACTAAATAATGCATTATTTATAGATACATACATAGGTGTTAAAAACTTACAAAGAAGAGAAGAAATGACTTCCCCAAAATTTGGAGTAGAGGCTAACTGGGGAGATAGAAAGAGAAGGACATGCAGTAAATTTCAAAAATATTGGAAACATATTATTTCTAACTTGAGTGGTGAGTTCCTAGTTATTTACATTTATAATTTTTAAAGGTACATATATACTTTTGTTCATATGCTTTATTTCAGTTTTAAGAAAGAGCTAAACATGAACTTTATAAAAAACAACCAAAGATGGCGGCATAGGTTAGCGCCGGAGATTGCTGCCTTGAACAACCAATCAAAAATACAACTAAAAGACGGAACGGACATCATCCAGAACCACAGGAAGGCTGGCTGAGTGGAAATTCTACAACTAGGAGGAAAGAGAATATCATACCCAGACTCAGAGGAGGCGCAGTGCTGAAGTGAAATACTAAGTTGCGGAGTGCGCGCGGAGCGGGCTGGCGGCGGAGGGTGCGGTTGTTGTTTTCAATTGGGAGGGAGTTTCAGACTCTGAGCTCCAGATCTGGGCGAGTCTCTAGGGACCCAGACTCAAACAGGAGAAGTGGGACTGTCTGGCTTCAGTCGGAACTCAAAGGCAGCTTTCTCTCCGAGGTTTGCAGCGGTTGCTGGCACTCTGAGAGGCAGAGCCCCTAGGGACGGAACTGAGAGCCGCCATAACTGCTCTCTCTGGCCCACCCTGTTGATCCCCCAGGGACCCGCCCCGCCCAAGCCCTGCGAAGAGCCATTTGCCGGATAGCCTCAGGCAAACACTAGATTAGCACAGCCCTAGAGATCCAGCACAGAAGCTCTCCCACTGCAGACACAGCTGACTCTCATAGCCAGTTAGCCTGGAGGTCAAATCACCCCCGGTATTGCCGACAACAATCAAGGCTTAACTACAACAAGACTGCGCTCAAAGACCACTCGGGGGTGCACCAAGAAAAGATAAAAAAAAATGTGGAGACAAAGAAACAGGACGCAAATCTCAGAAATGGAAGATATAGAGCTCAAAATCACACTTTTAAGGTCTCTCAAGAACTGTCTAGAAGCTGCCGATAAACTTAGAAAGGCCCTCGAAAAGACTGGTGAGACCACCGATAAATGTAGTGAGATCCTCAAGAAATCTAATGAGATCCTCGATGTTGTGATAAAGAACCCACTAGAAATTAAGCATACACTGACTGAAATAAAGAATACTATACAGACACCCAACAGCAGACCAGAGGAGCGCAAGAATCAAGTCAAAGATTTGAAATGCAAAGAAGCAAAAAACACCCAACTAGAAAAGCAAAATGAAAAAAGAATCCGACAATACGAAGATAGTGTAAGGAGCCTCTGGGACAGCTTCAAGCGTACCAACATCCGAATTATAGGGGTGCCAGAAGATGAGAGAGAACAAGATATTGAAAACCTATTTGAAGAAATAATGACAGAAAACTTACCCTACCTGGTGAAAGAAATAGACTTACAAGTCCAGGAGGCAAAGAGAACCCCAAACAAAAGGAATCCAAAGAGGACCACACCAAGACACATCATAATTAAAATGCCAAGAGCAAAAGACAAAGAGAGAATCTTAAAAGCAGCAAGAGAAAGAAACTCAGTTACCTACAAGGGAATACCCATATGACTGTCAGCTGATTTCTCAACAGAAACTTTGCAGGCCAGAAGTGAGTGGCAAGAAATATTCAAAGTGATGAATACCAAGAACCTACAACCAAGATTACTTTATCCAGCAAAGCTATCATTCAGAACTGAAGGTCAGATGAAGAGCTTCACAGATAAGGAAAAGCTAAAGGAGTTCATCACCACCAAACCAATATTATATGAAATGCTGAAAGGTATCCTTTAAGAAGAGGAAGAAGAAGAAAAGGTAAAGATACAAATTATGAACAAAAAACATGCATCTATCAACAAGTGAATCTAAGAATCAAGTGAATAAATAATCTGGTGATCATAATAGAATCAGGGACATAGAAAGGGAATAGACTGACTATTCTTGGGGGGGAAAGGGGTGTGGGAGATGCGGGAAGAGACTGGACAAAAATCGTGCACCTATGGATGAGGACAGTGGGTAGGGAGTGAGGGCGGAGAGTGGGGCGGGAACTGGGAGGAGGGGAGTTATGGGGGGAAAAAAGAGGAACAAATGTAATAATCTTAACAATAAAGATTTAATTAATTAAAATAAATAAATAAATAAATAAATAATTTAGAAATTTAAAAAATAAACAACCTAAGTAGCCCTGAGTTTATAGATTAATCTCCTAAGTTTCTTACTTAACAACTATGTGACCTCAGACAAGTTATTCTCTATGCATCTTGGTTTCCTAATCTTCAAAAATGGGGAAATTGAGTCTCACAGAGGGTAACAGTATTTCTAATACCTACCTTTCAGGAATATCATGAGGATTAAATAAAATAAAATGTGAAAACACCTAGAACAATTCGTGGCACATGATAAGCAGTCAATAAACATTAGACATTTCCATTGTTTTTATTATAGAAGATACATAATAAATGCTAATTTCCTTCTGTCTTTTCATTCAGAAAGGAAAGAGGAAACTCTACAGTCCATTCTGAATTCCAGTAGAAGAATCAAGCAGTCATTACTGTTTGTAGTTGCTGCATTACTACAGTGTTTCTTCAATTCTAAAATGCTTATTATTATGTGAAATTTTAATGCTTGTAAAATTAGGATTACATCTTAAAATCAATGTACAATTTGGTATAGGTATTCCTCCTAGAAACCTTTTACTTAAAAGATGTCTTACAATTGATTGCGTCTCACAATTAAGGAAATAAAATAATTATGCTGTCGCTATAGCAGGCATGACAGTTTTAATCAAGAATAGCTATGCAGGGTTCCTTTCGGAGCGGAGACGGCAAATGGCGGACTTCGATACCTACGACGACCGGGCCTACAGCAGCTTCGGCGGCGGCAGAGGGTCTCGCGGCACTGCTGGTGGCCATGGTTCCCGCACCCAGAAGGAGCTGCCCACAGAGCCCCCCTACACAGCATATGTCGGAAATCTACCTTTTAATACGGTTCAAGGCGACATAGATGCTATCTTTAAGGATCTCAGCATAAGGAGCGTACGACTAGTCAGAGACAAAGACACAGACAAATTCAAAGGATTCTGCTATGTAGAATTTGACGAGGTGGATTCCCTTAAGGAAGCCTTGACATACGATGGCGCACTGTTGGGTGATCGGTCACTTCGTGTGGACATTGCAGAAGGCAGAAAACAAGATAAAGGTGGCTTTGGATTCAGGAAAGGTGGACCAGATGACAGAGGAATGGGTGGCCCTCGAGAATCTAGAGGTGCATGGGAGTCCCAGGATGACTTCAATTCCGGCTTCAGGGACGACTTCTTAGGAGGCAGGGGCGGGAGTCGCCCCGGTGATCGGCGAACAGGCCCCCCAATGGGGAGTCGTTTCAGAGATGGCCCTCCCCTCCGAGGGCCCAATATGGATTTCAGAGAACCAACAGAAGAGGAAAGAGCACAGAGACCACGGCTCCAGCTTAAACCTCGAACAGTTGCAACACCCCTCAACCAAGTAGCCAATCCCAACTCTGCTATCTTCGGGGGAGCCCGGCCCAGAGAGGAAGTTGTTCACAAGGAGCAAGAATGAGCTGGCGGTTGGGAGGGAATGGGGTATGGGGGCAGTTAGAGCAAGACCGAAGCCTGGCAGCCCCCTGGACCGGCAGTCCTGCAGTTACCATTCCTGCGCCTGACCTTTGTCCTCCTTTCTTACAAAGGAAACACAGAGCTTGTGAGTGCATGTCAGCAGTTAACAAGTGGTTTTTAGTACATTCTTGGCTTTGCTGTATCTAGTGCCTGTTTCGTGCTTTTTTTTTTTTCTTTTCTGCCACTCCTTTCCCCATTTCCTTCTGTCCTTTTTCCTTCTTGTTCCTTGTTTCCTTCCAGCACATGAGTTTCTCGAAAGGGACAAAAGGCAGCCACCATGTGGGGAGCTCTTCGAATTGAGGTGCTGCTTCATTTTTCTCCTTCGCTTTCTCTTTTTACTTTAAACACTGGCCAGACTCCAGTCACTTCCTTTGATTTTTTTTTTTTTTTAGTGCTTCTCTTCCGACCTGCATGTTGAGTTCTGTATTTCTGTGGCTTTCACATACACATACACATACACATACACATACACATACACATACACATACACATACACATACACATACACATACACAAAATGAAAATAAATAAGTAACAGAAAAGAAGTCACAAATTGGATAGCATCTTGTTATTATTCAGCTTTGATCAACATACAGATTTTGAAACACCTTGTTTTCAAAACAAGGATAAAATGTCTGTTGATTCTTGCAGATTTCCTCCCATCCTGTTTATAGGTAGTCCTGTCTCTATGGCCCCCTCCCCAGATGGATTATTTGAATAGGTTCCAATTTTGAACAGTGAAACCTAAAGGGTAGTGTGAGATGTTAGTAGGGAGTTTACACGAGAGGATCCGTTGAATGCACTACTGTGTTCACATGTTTTACTGCTTTTTCAACACTGTCCAAACTGGTTCCCTCCTTCACCAGCTGTACGAGAGGCTCCTCTGTCTGGCTGAATGTACCGAACTGCCTGCTGCTGGTTTCCTTTCTACTGGGCACAGGTGCTTTGGGGGACTAAAGGGTAGGGGTGGGAGGGGGTGGTAGAGCTGTGCTGGGCTCACTTTATAGTGTGAACATTGCTTTTTCCAAATCCCTGTTATCTGTGTATTCTGCATCTCTCCCTTGCATTTATCTGTTTCCTAGTTTAACAATGAGATACTGTGCTTCCCACCATCCTTTACTTTTATAATGAAAATTAAAATGGGCCTAGAATCTGGCACTTTACTCTGTTTCACTTGATGAATTGAGAATTTTACTATATATAGCTATCAAGAACCTTAAAATAATTGGTAGGTGGCTGTAAGTTACTAGGTCTCATCTTTGGGACAAAGTTCATTGTTCCCACATACAGTGTTCAGCATTTACCCAGGACTAGGGGTCTAGGCAATAGCTTTTGAGCTTGAACACCCATGTGTGGACAAATCAAATTCATCAGCACCTGAGTCCCACTCGTTTTATTGGGAGAAATTCAGGGTCAGCCAGCAGCTAGAGCGGTAGAGAAAAAAGGCCCTCACCAGCGTGCTGGAGGGCTGAGGGGAGTCCTGGCCTCCGCAGCGCAGTGTGCTCAGATAGTAGGTAGTCCCTCGCTGGTGTCCTTGGTGTCTACTCTGTCTTTGTTACAAGGTCTCAGCCGTTTGCAGAACTCTCCCTTCTTTCCTTCCACCTGTCATCTTTGCTTCTGAAATAAGAACCATTTGTGTAACACCAATACTTAACTTAAGAAAGACATGCATTATGTGGTTGTAACCAAACCTGATGCTTTCAGATGACCTACTTATATCTTCAATGTGGAAAAGATTAAGAACAAAACAAATTCATCTACACTTCTGGGCAATCCAGTTGACTTTTATTTTTATTTTTTATTTTTTTTAAATATATTTTATTGATTTTTCACAGAGAGGAAGGGAGAGAGATAGAGAGTCAGAAACATCGATGAGAGAGGAACATCGATCAGCTGCCTCCTGCACATCTCCCACTGGGGGATGTGCCCGCAACCCAGGTACATGCCCTTGACCGGAATCGAACCTGGGACCCTTCAGTCCGCAAGCCGACGCTCTATCCACTGAGCCAAACCGGTCTCGGCCAGTTGACTTTTAAATGTAAGAATGGAATTCCAAACACTTAACACATTCAACTATATGACAGAAAGTAAATCTATGGATATGGTATTTTGTGAATGATCTTTTAAATAAAAGAAAACCTTACGTAATAAAAAATAAAAAAATAAAAAAAAAAAAAAGATAGCTATGCAACCAGAGAGTAGAGTTCAGGCCTCAGGTTTTTTGTGTTACAGCAAAATACCACAATGGTCATAACCTTGAAAAAAACATGAATTTTCTATTAGTAGTCTGATTTTCCCCAGACCTCGCAGAGTTAAATTGCTTTGGCCCCACATTTTGCTGGTTCTAAACCTTCAGTGTCAAGCTTCAGGATTTAACACTCCACCTACAAGTCTCCCTAGTTACTTCTGGGAGTCCTCAATGATCAGTCCCTTCCATGTGCTTCTGCTCTACACTCTCTGTAGACATCTCCACTTTATGCCCAGTCACTTGAGAGAAGGTGTATCTACCACTACTCAAAATCTAAACATTCTCCAGATAAATTTTCCTGCTAAATTTTTCTGCTGGGTTAAACGTCAAGTAATCTGGGTCCCCTGCAGACATGTTAGCAGCAGTCTAATCTTTGTTGAAACTGCATGTAATTCAGGAAGTGTCAAAGAGGAGCTTGATAATGAGAAGCAAGTTTCAATCTTGTCTTTTTGCAATCCCCTGCTCCCTTTTAAGGCACCCTCTGAATTTCTAGATCCTGACTAGAGAAACAAGTCAAGCCCTCGGTTCCTTGACAGAATACAGACCATCTACATCCATCAGTATATAACTGACCATGTCTTTTCTGGCTCATGTACCAGCTTTGTCTACTTTCTTCTCTTAGGTGATTCCCCACTATTGCCACTAGAACTTATCTTCCAACATGCTATCCTCCAAAATGTAAAAAGATCAAAACTTCTAGGAAGTTCTCCCCCACTTTCCTCATCCAAATTAAAAAAAAAAAAAAAGGAATAAGAACAACTTCCATTGTGAAATTTCCCCTAAAGTTTGTCCATATTGTCCTAAATAGAGCCGAAGGGCTTTAATATGTACTTCATGGGTTTCCTTGTACTTCATTTTCAGTATTAAGAGCTGTTTCTGGTTCAGTCTGGAACCACTAGCTTTTCTGCAAGCATCAAAAGAAAAGTCCATTCTTCTAGAACAAAACACAGTGTTTAAGGAGCCCTTACAACCCTTTGCAGACATTTATATATACAGCCCATCATGTTTCCAACAAGAAGAATCTTCATTTTTAATATAGGGAAGTCCTACATCTTTTGATAATTTTCCTTTCCTTCCTCTCCATGTCTTCATCTCCCTGTCATTCCTCTTCTACCTCTGAGGATCTGTACACACAAAACTACAAACCCCTTCATCCGTACATATCAACTCATGTAAATGAATACTTGGGAGCAGGGGTTCACTAGTTCTTCAGATTCAACCAGATTCCTCTGAGGACTCCTATCACAATTATATACACCACCAAAGAGAATGAATAACAGTATTAAGCTCCAATTTAATATCCTGATAGTATGTTTGGGGTTCAGAGAGAAAAATCCTATTCTATAATATACCTAATCATTTAAAAAAAACACACACACACTAAAAAACGCTAATTGGTCCATGTAGGAGGAATGCTGCAAGAAAATGTCATCCTGGTCCTAAACAAAGATCAACTTAATTACTGAAATATGAGGATTGCTAGCATTAACACTTGCAAACCTACCATAATGGTCATAGTCTTCAAAAAATACTTGAATTTTCTAATAGTAGCTGTAAGCTGCTACAAATATTCCAGTTCATGCTGAAGGATATCTATGGGAGAGTGACTCACTGCATATATTCTTGGTGGAGCTGGGCTATGATATGAGATTATAGTGAAAATAAAAACCAAATAAAATATTCTCACTTTCTACAAGAAAAGCCTAACTACCAATTTTCTCCTCCTACTCTTAAAACATTCTGACTGGATTAGAGTTTCAACTATATGGCTTGTTTTCAGGCTCAATTAAATATTTAAACATTTTTCCTAGTATTCAGCTAAAATGAACAAAATGTTTATGGTAATAGTTCTGTAATAACAGAGTTAAAGCTCTAGAGAACCCACTGTAGTTAAATCTAGCAGTGCAAATGACTGGACTGCAGGGTAAATTGTCAATTTTTTTTAACTCATTTTAGAGAGAGAAGGAATGGGGAGAGGGAGAAGGGGAAGGGAGAGAGGAAGAGGGAGAGGGAGAGGGAGAGGGAGAGGGAGAGGGAGAGGGAGAGGGAGAGGGAGAGGGAGAGAGAGAGAGAGAGAGAGAGAGAGAGAGAGAGAGAGAGAGAAAGGAAAAGAGAGGGGGAAAAAACCATGAATTTGTTTTCCATTCATTGGTTAATTCTTGAATGTGCCCTGATTGGGGATCAAGCCCACAACCTTGGCATATCAGGATAAAACTCTAACCAAGTGAGCTACCTGGCCAGGTCTGTCAGTTCTTTAGGAGCAGCTGGAACCACAAATGTGGATTATTTTATAAATTGATATAATCAGGAAGCACCATATTGATCTTTAATAACAAAAGATGTCAAATGTTTAAACCTGTTGGCAGTGGTACAAATACCTATTCATTCCTAGATCTAATAGCAATTACTACAATCTCACTTCTTTCTTCCCCAAACAACCCAGACCTGATGAAGGGTATGGCTTTATTTTTTAAATTCAAGTTTCAATAACTTATCTATAAAACATATCATACAGGCTTATAAAAATTAAGATTGAAAAATCATTTTGTTGTACTTTTACCTTTATGTTTGAAAAGGATTGGTATGGCTCCATCAACCTTACTAGAGAAATAATTCACTTTTTACTAAAAATGGCTCAATAATATTTTCCTTGGAAACAAAAGATAGAAAACCATTGTAGAATTAAAGACAATTCTCAAGCTCTTTCTTCATAGGTTGCTGAATCAATTTTCTTGGCTGTTTTAGTGCCAAAATAGCAGCAAAAAGCTTTCCGTTTCAGATGACTAATTTTATGAGCCTTTCTATGAAATATAGATTATTTCATTGTCAAACCTAGAGATGTGAAATTCTAAAACCATGGGGCAATGGCTTGATAGTTTACTATTTAATAAACTAAAAAAGTAGTTTATTCATCCTCTCTCCCATTTTTGGGGGGTAGGGGGTGAGGCAACCTAATTTTCGGTGGCCTTGTTTCGACAAGGATTAAAAAAATAGTTTATTCAAGTAATTGGTTAAAATCACGATAAATTAAATGAAATTTCACTTGATAAGTTTATGTTTTAAAAATATAACTGGCCGTAACCGGTTTGGCTCAGTGGATAGAGCATCGGCCTGGGGACTGAAAGATCCCCAGGTTCAATTCCGGTCAAGGGCATGTACCTTGGTTGCAGGCTCATCCCCAGTAGGGGGTGTGCAGGAGGCAGCTGACCGATGTTTCTCTCTCATTGATGTTTCTGACTCTCTATCCCTCTCTCTTCCTCTCTGTAAAAAAAATCAATAAAATATATTTTAAAAAAATAAAAATAACTGTTCTTTTTATGTGGTTATATATAAGCCTAATAAAATGGATTGCTCCATTGTGTTACTTACTGGTCCAGGTCTACTCAGGAGGTCAGAACATTGCTAGATGGGAAACCCCCTTCCAGAGGCTATGTTTTGATTTGGCATCTGGAAGCAAAGTTGCTGAGAGAGGTCAGGTTAATTTTGCTACAAGGGAAATCATTACATAAAGGAATCGAACTTTAACAAAAGATTTCATATTTTGAATTGAAAGATGAGGAAGCATAGAAACAAGAAATTAGACAGTGAGGTGGATGGCTAAAATAATTCAGAAAAGGATAGTCAAGTGCAAGTTCAAATCTGGTGATTTAGAATCTCAACTTTGAATAGACAATGTGTGTTCATGTAATTTAGCTTAATCTAGGAGGTTCTTTACCCTTAATCCTCATGAAAGAGGAGTTCTAGTTCAGAAGTCAGAGCATTCCTGAAACCACTCATGTTTCTGCAGGCAATGGAGGAAGAGTCTACTCTCTGGAACAAAATAGTTTTTAGGCAGTCCTGGCTGCCCTTTTCAGGCCTCTATTCAGTCAAATCCCTTCATGTTTCCAATTCCAATGTTTTCATTGTTCCAAGAACAATTCTCATTTTTTAATCTAGGGAGGTACACTCAGGACAAGACAATAAACACTATTCAATTATGTAAAAGAATTGTTAAATATACACCCAAAGGAGGGCTGAAGTTGGTTAGATGCTTTATTATAGCTACATAGGCATGACTATGGCTAATTGCTGCAATTTGCTGAGAATCATACCATGTTCCACAAGATAATGTTTGCAAGAACTACCATAGTATCCAACAAAATCACTAGAATCTAAGACTTGCTCAAAGCCACTCCTTGGGAATCAATAGCCAGCTATGGGATACTTGACCCCCTGCCCTCACTGGACTGAAGTCCTGATTTTTCCTCTGTATAAATTAGAAGCTCTGAAATTAGAAATAGGGGAATATGGTGGGTTGACATCCTGACAGACCTTATCCAACTATTTCTACTTTACTGTGCAGACCACCTTCCTTAACTGATAACCATGTCTGTGGGCAGACTTGCTTTGAGAAATGTGAGAGAACGCTTCAAAGAGAAAGATGCAACTGCAGTATTAAAAACCCATGCACTATCCATTTGCATATGTCTTATTCCTTCTCTCCTAAGTTCTCACTGTACAATAGTATGTGGTTATTTATTTATTAAGCTTAAGTTTGACTCAACTATTATAGATTTACTCCTTCTCCCCACCAAAACAACAGACAATTGTGAGTGGTCAGACTCACTTTCTGAATCCTGCTATCCCAAGCCTCTGACACTGTTGATACTTCATGCCATGGGAGTATGTTAGTCACTACCGGGCTCAAGCATTCTGAGGAGACTTCAGATCCGCTTTGAGTGATGCTAGGAGTTTCTCGGGGTCACTTGGGGAACATGGGAGAGGAAAATAGGTAGGGTATGAGGCCAGGAGTGACTCCCTGCCCCATTTGGGGGCAGTTTTTATTTATGTATTGGGCTTTTTCATACATTTCTATCAGTACAAAGAGTTCAATTGATTTTCAAAGGTTTGAAAATGGCCGGTGTGGTACATAGAGATCATAAGGGGACTCAGACTTGGTTAGAAGGCCAGAACCTGCCACTTACTATAGCAGGAGGGAAAGCACCACTGCTCTTCAATAATAATCTCCGCACTGCCTACCTCACAAGCTCGCCGTTATGTCGAAATACCACTACGAGTGTGGGAGGCGTAAGAGCTGAGCCTGGGTTCCACTGCAGTTTTCTCCAGCCGGAAGTCCCGTCTCCACGACCCTCCTCACCCCAGCCCCCATCCCTCACCCCTTACCCGGAAGTGGACCCCGCAGGTCTGGCCGTCCACTCTGCGCTCTAGGTCTTCCATCCACTGGTGGTGGCGTCCATTCCACCCACCAAAATATGGATCCCTCAGGCCTAGAGTCCCACCCAGCCCCCCAAGAGTCTGACCGCACAGACCTAGATTTCTCCTCTCCTGGCCAAGATTATTTCTCCACTAGCTATGAGTTTGACTCTCTCTACCTAGAATTGGACTTGGACTCTCTTAACGAAGACCTTTCTCAGCCCATGACAGGCGCCATGACAGGGACCTCTGCAGGCGCGTATGAACCCCATCCACCTACCAAACCAGAGGATCTCACAGAGGCAGAGCAGAAAAAGCTCAGGTCCGAGCTCACTAAATTGGAAGCTGAAATTGTAACCCTACGCCATGCGCTAGCAGCCAAAGAAAGACACTGCGTGGAGCTCAAGAGGAAGCTGGGCCTCACGGCCTTGGTGGAGCTGAAGCAGAATCTGTCCAAGAGCTGGTACGAGGTTCAGGTCTCCAACGCCTACATGAAACAAAAGACGTCAGCTGCACTGTCCACCATGGGCTCGGCCATCTGCAAGAAGCTTGGAGACATGAAGAAATCAGCCACGTTCAGATCCTTTGAAGGTCTGGTGGGGACAATCAAGTCCAGAGTTGCAGGTGGCAGAGAGCTTGACAATGACTCCCTTCCTTCTTCAGCGGGGTGTGGGGATGATTGGCCCCCAGTTTCGGGGAATAGAGATGATTCACCCCCAATTACAGGGAGTGAGAATGATCCAGTTGCAGGGAGTGGAGATGACCTGGTTATGGGAACTGGGGATGACCTGCTTCCCTTTCTGGAGCAGGAATGAGCTCCTTATAACTTGCCTGGCCACCTAACCAATGCAAGAGCTCCCTTCCCTCATCACAATTACAACTCTGCCCATCAAAAACAAGCAACCTAACCACAATGGTAAAGTTAATTCGGGAAATGGACAGAGTCCAATTTTGAGAAAAGTAATGTCCATTTTACACAGGTATTTGCTGCTGTTGAGATAGAAAATCTAACGTTTTGTACCTGGTTATTTTACACTAAAGTGTGTAGATCAAATGCATCACCATACTAGCCTTCCTGGGGTTGCATTTAAATGGACAAGACAATGGCTCCAGAGGGGTCTAAGGCCAAAGTCCAAACTCTTTTTTTGAAAACTAGTCTCATCAGAAGGCAAAGTAGGTTTCTGTTTAAAACTGGGAAAATGTATAAAGTAGGTTATAAATCTATCTACTCCCCATCTCCTTCCTTCACTAAATCTCAGAAAAAAATTTGAAAGCTTCAAATAGTCTATGATTTTTATTTTAAAAAGATGTTCAAGAAAACATTTTTAAAAAAGAAAACATGTTTTTTCTCCAAGACCCTCAGAAAGGGAAAAAATATTAGTAGACTAATTGTTACATAATACTATAACTTTTATAAAACTTGACTTTTTAAAAGCTCCTAATTAAGCAAAGTAACTTTAGCTTCAGTTTAGTTAACTACTTTGGATTCAAGCCAAAATTGCAACTTTACTTTGCCTTAAGCTGTGTTCTTTTTATATAGCAAAATGAGGATTTTAAAGTTTAAACTTGTGGCAGCATGTCTCTGCTATAGCAGCATGCCACATAAAAGGGAGAAAGTTGATCCTCAGTTCTGCAGCAATTCCTAGTTACCACCTCCAGCTGAGGGTCTGGAGGGAAAACAGCATAGCCACATTCCAGAAAAACCCCTCTCTTAAGCAACATTTAAAACAGAATGCCTATCCCCTGTAATGCTGTCTGTTATCCTGTTGAATGGGATAACTAACTGATTATACATCACTGGTCACCTTGACTCCAGGTCTGTCCTTTTTTATAGCTAACCCCAACTGAAAGGAAACAGAATCCTGTGAGTTTGTTTGAACTTTCTCATATCTGATTTTTACAGGAGTTATGATGTTTTTTATTTTTATTTTCCTTTCCCAATTTCAAAATGCCTGGACCTGGCAGCTTCTTTCATTCCTCCAGTTCACACTGCCTGAGGTAAAAGTTTATGTCTTAATGGCTTTCAGTAGGGGGACTAGGACACTTATTTGCAGCAGGTATACATTGATAATATCTCATTGCCTAAAGGTAGCCCCTCCAGCCTAAGAAGATGATCCCGTCCAAAGACAGAGAAACAGCGATGAGACTATCAATCCCCAGAGGGAAAGTAGGGGAGGGTGGGGGTAAGGGGGAAAGATCAACCAAAGGACTTGTATGCATGCATATAAGGCAAACCAATGGACACGGACAAGGGGGGGGGGGGTAGGGGGAGGGGGGGTTAATGGGGGGATGAGGACACATCTGTAATACCTTAACCAATAAAGAAATTTTAAAAAAAATAAAAAAAGATGATCCTGTTTTATTGATTCTTGAATGCTCCCCCTATATCCCTATAAGCAAAACCAAATAACCACTATAAATGCAAAAGTACTTGGTAAGCTGTAAAGTCAGTAATGTATCCCAACCCTCCACAGATTTCTGAAGATAAAGTTTTGCTTGGATTAAAGTAATATATTCAACTATTTTTTAATCTGTTGTGTTTATCAACTAAAATGATTTTCTATGCTAAAGAACTGGAGACAAACTTGCAGCATGCATAAAGCCAAAATACTCCAACAGGCAAAGGCTTTGACCCCATATTGCAGAAAGCCTTGTGTTTGAGAAAAATCTCAGACTGAACGTCACGAGCCAAACCAAAATATGTTCTATTTAATTTAATAATTCAAATACATGTAGTAACAGTTTCTCCAAATAAATCCTCAACTCACTGAGAGCATTAAGAACATATCTATCTTTGTTCATCATTGTATTTCCATGCCTGGATAGACATTCAATAAATACCTTGCTGAATTAATGAATTAGTATCACATACTTCAGACATCAAATCTTTGACCCAAGAGATTATCAACAACATGAACTGGTTGACAAGTTCCCTATTCAAAGACAATTTAAGACTCTACTTACATGTCAAGCTCTGAAAGAACATAAATTAATTAGACATGGTGAATGCTCTCTAGAAATAAATTTTCTAATTGTTATAATTCACTTCAGTGGGTGCTAAAATAGAGGAAGTCTGTGAAGAAAGAGTATTCACCTCTGCCTTGACAGGTCAGAAAAATTCAGATAGACAGAAAGTCTTAAAGGACATAGTAGGAATTTGCCAGACATATAAAAGTAGAACATTCCAGACAACAGCCAGAGGAACTAAATCAGAAAGGAATGTAATAGAATGTCATGTTTCAAATAACCAACTGAAATTTGAACTTGCACTTGACTATCCTTTTCTGAATTATTTTAGCCATCCACCTCACTGTCTAATTTCTTGTTTCTATGCTTCCTCATCTTTCAATTCAAAATATGAAATCTTTTGTTAAAGTTCGATTCCTTTATGTAATGATTTCCCTTGTAGCAAAATTAACCTGACCTCTCTCAGCAACTTTGCTTCCAGATGCCAAATCAAAACATAGCCTCTGGAAGGGGGTTTTCCATCTAGCAATGTTCTGACCTCCTGAGTAGACCTGGACCAATAAGCTATTGTGGCTGGAGAGAAAGGATAAGTGGTGAGAGATAAACAGGGGCAAGATCATAGTCATATATGCTAAATCAGACATTAGTATTAATCCTGTAGGAAATGGGGAGGAAAGTACTTAAATGTGTGTTTCTGATAGATCACTCTGGTCATCATAGAAATAGATTCAGATGTACTTAAGAGGCAGAATCTCCAAGACTTAGGAAACAACTGAATGGGCAAGAAGGATGGATAGATTTGTGAGTTGATAAGGATGTAGAATTTAAAAGACTTGATACTAACAATGCTGGAGCTGCACATTCATTTTGCTTTGGTTCTTTTATTGGATTCCAGCATATCTCCACCAATAGCCATGGACACCAAATACATGCCTCCATGAGCATATGGACTCTTAATTAAAGGTTTCCTCCAGATCTCCTTTCTTCTAATTGCTTCTGCCTTTCCTATGTATTGCTTACCCTCATTTTCTAGCTGATCTACCGTAATAATTTGATAACCTTTGCTCATCTAGCCCTATTTGCATGTTGGAGCCTAGCTTCAATCTATTTAACTGTAACTGGCCACTTCCAATAGGATACAATTTCCAACAGTTCTTAGAATATGTGAATCTCCAAAGATGCTCCATATCTGGATCTGGCTCTCCCCCAGTCAACCACTAGTTGAGAGGAATATTAGAACAAAATTCCCTGAGGCTCCTGATTTTCTTTGTCTTCCATCACCCAGATGAGTGGAGTAGGAGTGGAAAAGTAGAGACAGGGTTGAAAGTTCTAATTCCCTCCAGATGACACTCCCCATGCAGCTGGCAAGAGAGGGAACAGAGTACCAAGCCCTTGTTTATTAGCATCATAGCATACCCTGGCATACTGCTATCATCACCCCCAAAGAAATTCACCAGAAACTTCTGGAGACTACTTTACTTTTTAGCTCCAGATTTTAGAGAAACTATATTACATACCTTCCTTCAGGGACTGAAAAGAGGTAAGCAACCATCAGTGATCCAGAACTATGTAGCTCTTCTCACAGTGGTAAGGTACTTGATAGCCCTACCCACCAAGAGAACAATGATGCCATTTGTTGATACTGTTAGGGGATAAGGTCAGTTGCATCTGAGCCATGGAATTTAAGTTTTTGCCCATTAACTCCACTGTAAGAAAAAAGGATGAGTGTCACTGTATCAAAATTACTGGGGCCTTGCCCAGCCAGTGTGCCTCAGTGGTTGAGTGTCAATCCATGCACCAACAGGTCACCTGTTTGATTCCTAGTCAGGACAAATGCCTGGGTTGCATGCCTGATCCCTAGTGGGGTTGTACAGAAGGCAACCGATCAATGATTCTCTCTCATCATTGATGTTTCTATCTCTCTTCCTCTCCCTTCCTCTCTCTCTAAAAATGAATAAAAACACGTTAGCCCTAGCTGTTTGGCTCAATGGATAGAGCATTGGCCCACAGACTGAAGGGTCCAGGGTTCAATTCCAGACAAAAGCATGTACCTCAGTTGCAGCCTTGATCCCCAGCCAAGTCAGGACATGTGTGGGAGGCAACCAACCGATGTGTCTCTCTCACATTGATGTTTCTCTCTCTCCGCCTCACCCCCTCCCTTCCACTCTCTCTCAAAAAAATCAATGGAAAGATATCCTTGGGTGAGGATTAACAATAACAACAAATTTTATATATATATATATAAATATATCTCCTATCTAATAAAAGAGAAACATGGTAATTAGCCGTACATCCGCTACCCTTCCCATTGGCTAATCAGGGCGATATACAAATGAACTGCCAGCCAAGATGGCGCCAGCAGCCAGGCAGCTTGAAGTGAACATGAGGCTTGCTTGCTTCAGTGATGGAGGACTCCAACGTTCCTCCCCTGACGCTGCCGGCCTCTGAGCTTGCAGTCTGAAACACTGTTACAAATACAGAAGCTGGAGAACCAAGATGGCGGCATAGGTTAACGCCGGAGTTTGCTGCTTTGAACAACTACTTCAAAAGTGAAACTAAAAGACAGAAGGGACATCACCCAGAACCACAGGAACGCTGGCTGAGTGGAAGTCCTACAACTAGGAGGAAAAAGAAACGCACACGGACACTCAGAGGAGGCGCAGTGCTGAAGTCAAATTCTGAGGTGCGGAGTGCGAGAGCGGGCTGGTGGCGGAGGGCGCGGTTGGCGTTTTCAATCGGGAGGGAGTCGCAGACTCTGAGCTCCAGATCCGGGCGGGTCTCTAGGGACCCAGACTCAAACGGGAGAAGCGGGACTGTCTGGCTTCAGTCAGAGCGAGTGCAGCTTTCTCTCTGAGCTTTGTAGCGGGTGCTGGGACTCAGAGAGGCAGAGCCCCTGGGGACAGGACTGAGAGCCGCCATAACTGCTCTCTCCAGCCCACCCTGTTGATCCTGTGCGACCCGCCCCGCCCAAGCCCTGCACAGAGGCTTTTGCCGGATAGCCTCAGGCAAAGGCTAGATTAGCACCTCCCTAGAGGACAGAAGTTCTCTCACTGCTGACACAGCTGATTCGCATAGCCACTTGGCCTGGAGGTCAAACCCTCCCTGGAATTAGCTACAACAATCAAGATTTAACTATAAGACTTCGAACAAAGACCACTAGGGGGTGCACCAAGGAAGCATAACAAAATGCGGAGACAAAGAAACAGGACAAAATTGTCAATGGAAGATATAGAGTTCAGAACCACACTTTTAAGGTCTCTTCAGAACTGTTTAGAAGCCGCCGATAAACTTAATGAGATCTACAAGAAAACTAATGAGACCCTCGATCTTATATTGGGGAACCAACTAGAAATTAAGCATACCCGGACTGAAATAACGAATATTATACAGACTCCCGACAGCAGACCAGAGGAGCGCAAGAATCAAGTCAATGATTTGAAATGCGAGGAAGCAAAAAACACCCAACCGGAAAAGCAAAATGAAAAAAAAAAGAATCCAAAAATGCGAGGATAGTGTAAGGAGCCTCTGGGACAGCTTCAAGCGTACCAACATCAGAATTATAGGGGTGCCAGAAGATGAGAGAGAACAAGATATTGAAAACCTATTTGAAGAAATAATTACAGAAAACTTCCCCCACCTGGTGAAAGAAATGGACTTACAGGTCCAAGAAGCGAGGAGAACCCCAAACAAAAGGAATCCAAAGAGGACCACACCAAGACACATCATAATTAAAATGCCAAGAGCAAAAGATAAAGAGAGAATCTTAAAAACAGCAAGAGAAAGAAACTCAGTTACCTACAAGGGAATACCCATACGACTGTCAGCTGATTTCTCAACAGAAACTTTGCAGGCCAGAAGGGAGTGGCAAGAAATATTCAAAGTGATGAATACCAAGAACCTACAACCAAGATTACTTTATCCAGCAAAGCTATCATTCAGAATTGAAGGTCAGATAAAGAGCTTCACAGATAAGGAAAAGCTAAAGGAGTTCATCACCACCAAACCAAGATTATATGAAATGCTGAAAGGTGTCCTTTAAGAAGAGGAAGAGGAAGAAAAAGGTAAAGATACAAATTATGAACAACAAATATGCATCTATCAACAAGTGAATCTAATAATCAAGTGAATAAATAATCTGATGAACAGAATGAACTGTTGATTATAATAGAATCAGGGACATAGAAAGGGAATGGACTGACTATTCCTGGGGGGGAAAGGGGTGTGGGAGATGCGGGAAGAGACTGGACAAAAATCGTGCACCTATGGATGAGGACAGTGGGTGGGGAGTGAGGGCGGAGGGTGGGGCGGGAACTGGGAGGAGGGGAGTTATGGGGGGGAAAAAAAGAGGAACAAATGTAATAATTTGAACAATAAAGATTTAATTTAAAAAAACAAAAAAAACAAATACAGAAGCTAAACAAACCCCCAGAAACCTGCTTTCAGCCAGCCAGGATCTCAGAGCTGGAGTTGAAACAGTGTTTCGATTATAGAAACCAAACAAACCAGATACCTGCTTTCAGCAGCGGAGGCCTAAGAGCTGGAGCCAAGCCTCAGAGCTAAAGCTGGCCCAGAATTAAAAAAAAAAAAAAAGAAAAAAAGGAGCGGTTGGGAGCTTCAGTCACCTGCCAGCCTGAAAACAGCCCTCAGCCCCTCACTCAGACTGACTAGGCAGCCCAGTGGGGACCCCCACGCTAAAGGGTGTGTGACCAGCTGCAAACAGCCATCATCCCCTCATACAGGCTGGCCAGGCACCCAGTGGGGACCCCAACCCTGATCCAGGACACCCTTCAGAGCAAACCAGCTGGCACCCACCTGTGCACCAGGCCTCTATCCTATATAGTAAAAGGGTAATATGCCTCCCAGCACCGGGATCAGCGGAGCCGAGAGGCCTCCTGGCACCGGGATTAGCATGACGGGGGCAGCGCCTAAACCCCCTGATTGCCCTGTGGCTCTGTGTGTGACAGGGGGCGGGGCCACACCTCCCTATCCGCCCTGCTCTGTTCATGACAGGGGAAGGCACCCCAACCCCCTGATCAGCCCTGCTCTGTGCCTGATAGGGGGGAGCTCCCCAACCCCCTGATTGCCCTGCGGCTCTGTGTGTGACAGGGTGCGGCGCCCCAACCCCCTGATCGGCCCTGCTCTGTGTGTGACAGGGTGCGGCGCCCCAACCCCCTGATCGGCTCTGCTCTGTGGGTGACAGGGTGCGGCGCCCCAACCGCCCCCCCCCCCCCACGGGCCCTGCTCTGTGTGTGACGGGTTAGAACCATAACCTCCCCATCGGCCCTGTCCTGAGTGTGACAGGGTGCGGCGCCCCAACCCCCTGATCCACCCTGCTCTGTGTGTGACAGGGGGCGGTGCCCCAACTCCCCTATCGGACCTACTCTGTGAGTGACAGGGGGGAGCTCCTCAATCCCCTGATGGGCCCTGCTCTGTGCATGACAGGGGGGAGCTCCCCAACCCCCTGATCGAACCTGCTCTGTGCGTGACAGGGTACGGAGCCCCAACCCCCCTGATGGGCCCTGCTCTGTGAGTGACAGGGGACAGCGCCCCAACTCCCTGATTGGCCCTGCTCTGTGCGTGACAGGGGGTGGCGCCGCAACCTCCCCTTCGACCCTGCCTTGAGTGTGACAGGGGGCGGTGCCCCAACCCCCCAATCGGCCCTACCCTGAGCATGACTGAGGGTGGCATCGCAACCTCCCGATCCGCCCTGCTCTGTGCATGACAGGGGGCGGCGCCCCGACTCCCCAGTCAGCTCTGCTCTGAGCCCAACCAGGGGCTGCACCTAGGGATTGGGCCTGCCCTCTGCCACCCGGGAGCAGACCTAAGCCAGCAGGTCGTTATCTCCCGAGGGGTCCCAGACTGCGAGAGGGCACAGGCCGGGCTGAGGGACCCCACTCTCCTCCCCAAGTGCACAAATTTTTGTGCACCGGGCATCTAGTATATATATATATATATATATATATATATATATATATATATATATGTATATGACATACTACTGAGGCCTTAATGCAATCATCATTTGAGACCATGTCCCATTCCTATTGATGGGAGGATCAATGATGCCACAACTTCCAGTGCCTAGCATTGTTCACATAAGGAAAGTGACAAGTGAAAGAATGCCTTCTAAGTGATGCACCTTGGACAGGTAGTATGAACACATTATCATGTCACTTGGTCATCTGTTGGAAATTACTAAGCAGGTCCCTAAGTTAAAAATGTCTGACAATTCCTGAAAGTTCATCAGGTAGTTTTAACATTCATTTTTGGTTTATCTGTACTACCACTCAAATAACTGACCACCTCAAGAAGGGAAGTAGGTTCTTCTGGAAGATGAAGGTTTTGGTCACTTCAACCCCAGTCATGGCTACCTGGCTTCATACCATAGCATCAAAACTGATGCATCCAACATGGTGCCACATCTCCAGGAAGACTTTCCTTGCAGAACCTGGTCCATCTAGACCAATGGTTCTCAACCTTCTGGCCCTTTAAATACATTTCCTCATGTTGTGACCCAACCATAAAATTATTTTCATTGCTACTTCATAACTGTAATGTTGCTACTGTTATGAATTGTAATGTAAATATCTGATATGTAGGATGGTTTTAGGCGACCCCTGTGAAAGGGTCATTTGACCGCCAAAGGGGTCGCGACCCACAGGTTGAGAACCACTGATCTAGACTTTATCCACCTTCATGTCTTATCTCCCATACCCAAAAAGCTGGGCTCGGAAGCCAGAGCACATAGAACTATTAAACACCTGCTGATTGATGCCTTGGCTGCCTTTATGCTTAACTAGAGGCCTGGTGCATGAAATTTGTGCACGGAGGGGTTTTCCTTCTACCTGGCCTGCACCCTTTCCAATCTGGGACCCCTCGGAGGATGGGGCCTAAACAAGCAGTTGGATATCCCTCTCACAATCTGGACCGCTGGCTCCTAACTGCTCGCCTGCCTGCCTGCCTGATTGCCCCTAACCTCTTCTGCCTGTCAGCCTGATCGCCCCCTAACCACTCCCTTGCCAGCCTGATCGCCCCCAACTGCCCTCTCCTACTGGCCTGATCGCCCCCAACTGCCCTCCCCTGCCACAACCTGCCTCCTCCACCAGGACCCGCCTCCTCCATGCGAGGTGGCAGAGACGCTGGGACTGGCCTCCTCCGCTGCGGGACCCCCAGGCCTCAATGCGCGGAGCGGCTGCCGAGCTCTGCCGCAGGGCCCCTTACAAGGGCATCTCAGGAGGGTGTGACACCACCTACGCTTTTATTATATAGGATACTGTGAAGAAGTTATGAAGCCAGGAAAATGGTGGTGGGAACCAGCCTCCCACTAGCCTGTCTGACTCCAAACCTTTGGCTCTCTATAGCCCAAATTTTGAATCTATATCTGGCCTTATGGATCTGGTATTCAAACCAACTGGTCCCATCAAATAACACTTGTCTTTTCATAATGCACTTTTAAAAATTTAGTTTGGGAGAGAGACAAGATAGCGGCAGAATAGGCAGATGCGTCCCAGGTCTTGGGTGAGCAGCTGAAACTAATAACACCCACCCCAAATTGGCGAAGTATACTCAGCTGGTGAGATAGTTTGCAGCCAGAAAGGGCAGAGTTCCCCTGGAAAGGTAAAAACCAGGGATCTGGGCAGGGAAGTTTGCCAGACCTCTGAGCTCAGAGGGTCAGAGGGAGACCACGTGGCACACAGCCGCCGCGTCTCTTGGGACAGGCACAGCCCCTGACTGTGGAAAGGAAATCCGAGGGACTGTTGGCGCTGGGGGATTTGAGATCTGGGTTCCATAATTACGGAGGACTGAGCCTAAAAGGGGCAGCCTGAAGCGCTGACCAGACCATGCAGTACCAGTAAAAGAGGAGCTTACAGAGACTCGGCCTTCCCCGTTTCTGCAGCCAGTGTTTGTTTGTTTGTTTTCACTGAACCCTGTTCATAGGACATTTTGGATAAAGACACTCACCCGTGCTGAAGAGTGGGAGAAGGTGCGGACAAGTGGAATCTGGGGAGAGAAGGGGGGCCAGGAGAGGTGGCAGCAAATTGAGTGCTGAGTCACCCCTAAGCCCAGAACTTGGGCAGCCATTTTTTCTCCTGAGGCTATAATTCCTCCCTCCAGGCCCCAAGCAAGGAATACAGCCACACCCAGATTCCACCCACCCTGAATGAGATGAAGGATTAAAATAATCTGATTAATCCCTGGGAGTTAACAGGGTATGGCCTATAGAGGGCCTCTTAGTCCCAGCAACAACAACAACAGAATCACAGATATTCCAGAAAACTGGGATCTTAAGCCAGCCAAAGGAATGACATTTCAATTTTTCAATTTTATTTTTTTATTATTTTGTTAGCTTTTTTTTTGCTTTTTTCTTTGTTTTCCCTTTTTTTGTTTGTTTGTTGCTTTTTTTCCTTTCTTCTTTCTTTGTTCTCCTTTTTTTTTATTCCTTTATTTCCTACTTCTGTTCACATTATTTTTTCAACCACGTGAGCAACAGACATGTGAGTGGTGCACCCTTGTCTAGGGAGCATCAGCCCTGTGAGCAGCCTACCTCGAGCCTAAGAGCAGCAGCCTCATGTGGCCTGCCCCTGTCCAAGGAGCAGCATCTGTGTGACCAGCCCGCTTCCCCATCCAAAGAGCAGCAACCACACGAGCAGTCCAACCTGTCCGAGGAGCAGCAGCCGCACAAGCAGTCTTCCTACATCTGAGGAGAGGCAGCCCTGCGCAGCCTGCCCCCATCCGAGGAGCAGCAGCTGCGCACAGCCTGCACCCTGCACTAGTCCAAGGAGCAGCAGCTGCACAAGCATCTTGCCCTTGCCCAAGCAGCACCAGCCACATGAGCAGCCTGCCCAATCCGAGGAACAGCAGCTGTGTGAGCAGCCCGCCCCCATCCGAGGAGCAGCAGTTCTGTGAGCGGCCTGGCCCCATTCAAGGAGCAGCGGCAGCCCACCCCGGTCCGAGGAACAGCAACCACATGAGCAGACCGCCCACATCCGAGGAGTGGCAGCACTATGCAGCACGCACCAGTCCGAGGAGCAGAGCCACAACAGCCTGCACCTGTCCAACAAGCAGCAGCCGGTCCTAGAAGCAGTAGCCCCAAAAGCAGCCCACCATATCAGAGGAACAACAGCAGTGGGCAGCCAGCCCCCATTCAAGGATCAGCAGCCACATGAGCAGTCCACCCCAGTTCAAGGGGTAGCAGCTGCGTATATAGCCCACCCCATCCAAGGAACAGCAGCCTCGTGATCAGCACATCCTCTGTCTGAGGAACAGCAGCTGTGTGTGAAGCCTCCCCCCACCAGCCAGAGGAGCCACCACAGCGGTGAACAGCACCCACCACAGGAGCTCCTGCCAACTGAGGAGCAGCTGCTACAACAACTGCCAGAGGAGCAACCACAGCCCAAGGAGACACTGCTACCCAAGGAGCAGCCCCTGAACAACTCAACATCTAGATATGTCGGTGAGATCAAACATGGGTAGACAAAGAAACTCCCAAAGGAAAGAAAAGGAGGACTCGCCAGAAAAGCAGCTAAGTGAAACTGAGACATGCAGCATGACAGAAAAAGAATTCAGATTAAGGGTCCTAGATTGCATAAACTGGATGGAGGAAAAAATCAACAACTTATGCAAGAAGCAAGAAGAAACAGATGAAAAAAAATCAATAAATTATGTAAGAACCAATAAGAAATGAAAAGTGATATAGGTGCAATAAAAAACACCATTGAAAGTTTCAACAGTAGACTAGGAGAAGCGGAGGACCGAATTAGTGAATTAGAAGACAGGGAAACAAAACACACCCAAACTGAACTGAAATTGGAGAAAAAATTAAAAGACAGGAGGAGAGCCTAAGGGAGCTATGGGACAACATGAAATGAAACAACATACGAATAATAGGGGTGCCAGAACAACAGAAAGAGGAAGAGCCCCAAACAAGGTGAACCCGAAAATACCCACACCAAGACACATCATAATTACCATGGCAAATGTTCAGGACAAAGAGAGAATCTTAAAGGGTGCAAGAGAGAGAGGGAAAGTTACATACAAGGGATCTCCCATTAGATTATCAAATGATTTCTCAACAGAAACACATTAGGCCAGAAAAGAATGGATGGAAATTTACAAAGTGATGCAAAGTAAAGGAATGAATCCAAGAATACTCTATCCAGCAAGCCTATCATTCAAAATTGAAGGGGAAATAAGAAGCCTCACAGACAAAAAAAAGGCTAAGGGAGTTGATCACCACCAAGCCAGCAATGCAAGAAATGCTAAAGGGACTGGTGTAAAAAGAAGAAATAAAAATCTAAGAAAGAAGCCGAAACCGGTTTGGCTCAGTGGATAGAGCGTCGGCCTGCGGACTGAAAGGTCCCAGGTTCGATTCCGGTCAAGGGCATGTGCCTGGGTTGCGGGCATGTCCCCAGTTGGAGATGTGCAGGAGGCAGCTGATCGATGTTTCTCTCTCATCGATGTTTCTAGCTCTCTATCTCTCTCCCTTCCTCTCTGTAAAAAATCAATAAAATATATTTAAAAAAAAAAATCTAAGAAAGAAAACAGGCACAAAAAATAGAAATGGCTACAAACAAGTACCTTTCAATAATAACTTTAAACGTAAATGGACTAAATGCTCCAATCAAAAGACATCAAGTGGCTGAATGGATAAAAAAATATGACCCATACATTTGCTGTCTACAAGAGACCCACCTCAGAAGAAGGGACTCAGACAGACTGAAAGTGAAGGGCTGGAAAAATATCTTTCAGACAAATGGAAAGGAAAAAAAAGCTGGAGTAGCAATACTTACATCGGACAAAATAGACCTCAAAGTGAAGGCCATAACAACAGATAAGGAAGGCCACTTCATAATACTAAAGGGATCAATACAACAAGAGGATATAACCCTTATAAACATATATGCACCCAATGCAGGAGCACCCAAATACATAAAAAAAAACTCCTGGAAGATATCAAGGGAGAGATCGACAACAATACAATCATAATAGGGGACTTTAATACACCACTGACATCAATGGATAAATCCTCTAAACAAAAAATCGGCAAAGAAAGAGCAATACTAAATGACTCACTAGATCAGATGGACCTAATTGACATCTTCAGAACATTTCACCCCAAAGCTACGAAATATATGTTCTTCTCAAGTGCTCACGGGACATATTCAAAAATAGACCATATATTGGGTCACAAACAAAGTCTCCCCAAATTCAAGAAGATTGAAATCATACCAAGCATCTTCTCAGACCACAAGGGCATAATATTAGAAATAAACTACAATAAAAACAACTCAAAATACTCAAACACTTGGAAGCTGAATAGCATGTTATTAAATATTGATTGGGTTACCAATGAGATCAAAGAAGAAATTAAAAACATCCTGGAAACTAATGACAATGAAAACACAACAATCCAAAACCTATGGGACACAATGAAAGCAGTCCTGAGAGGGAAATTTATAGATCTATAGGCCTACCTCAAAAAACAAGAAAAAATGGTAGTAAATCATCTAAATCTACATCTCAAAGAATTAGAAAGAGAGCAACAAGAAAACCCCAGAGTGAGCAGAAGGAAGGAGATAATAAAGATTAGAGCAGAAATAAATGACATAGAGACCAAAAAAACAATACATAAAATCAATGAAACCAAGAGCTGGTTCTTTGAAAGGATAAACAAGATTAATGAACCTCTAGCCAGGCTCACCAAGAAGCAAAGAGAAAGGACTCAACTAAACAAAATCAGAAATGATAGAGGCGAAATAACAACAGACCCCACAGAAATACAAATGATTGTTAAAAAATACTATAAACAACTCTACTCCAACAAACTAGACAACCTGGAGGAAATGGACATATTCCTAGAAAAATACAACATTCCAAAACTCAATCAGGAAGAATCTAAAAATCTCAACAGGCCAATAACTATGGAAGAAATTGAAGCAGTCATCAAAAAGCTCCCAGCAAACAAAAGCCCAGGACTAGATGGCTTCACAGGGGAGTTTTACCAAGCATTCAAGGAAGAACTAAAACCTATCCTCCTCAGACTACTACAAAAATTCAAGAGGAAGAAACACTTCCAAGCTCATTCTATGAAGCCAGCATCACGCTAATACCAAAACTGGGTAAAGACAACACAATGAAAGAGAATTACAGGCCAATATCCCTCATGAACATAGATGCCAAAATCCTCAACAAAATCTTAGCAAATCAGATCCAGCAGTACATCAGAAAGATCACACACCATGACCAAGTAGGATTTATCCCAGAGATGCAAGGATGGTACAAGATCCGCAAATCAATAAACATGATACATCACATAAACAAATTGAAAGAAAAAAAACACAGTCATATCAATTGATGCAGAAAAAGCATTTGACAAAATTCAACACCCATTTTTGATAAAAACTCTCAGCAAGGTGGGAATAGAAGGATCATACCTCAACATAATAAAAGACATATATGACAAACCCACAGCCAACATCATACTCAATGGACAAAAACTAACACCATTTCCCCTAAGAACAGGAACAAGACAGGGATGCCCACTCTCACCACTCCTGTTCAACATAGTACTGGAAGTATTAGCCATTGCAATTAGACAAGAAGAAGAAATAAAAGGCATCCAAATTGGAAAAGAAGAAGCAAAACTGTCCTTATTTGCAGATGACATGATATTACACATAAAAAACCCTAAAGACAACATCAAAAAACTATTAGACTTAATAAATGAATTCAGCAATGTAGCAGGATACAAAATTAATGCCAAGAAATCTATGGCATTTCTATATGCCAATAGTGAACTTACAGAAAGAGAGACTAAAAAAACAATCCCATTTACCATCGCACCAAAAAAATTAAGCTACATAGGAATAAACTTAACTAAAGAGGTAAAAGACCTCTACTCAAAAAACTAGATAGAGGAAGACATAAACAAATGGAAGAACATACCATGTTCATGGATTGGTAGAATCAACATCATTAAAATGTCCATACTACCCAAAGCAATCTATAAATTCAATGCACTTCCCATTAAAATACCAACAGCATATTTCACAGACCTAGAACGAACTCTCCAAAAATTCATCTGGAATAAAAAAAAGACCCCGAATAGCTGCAGCGATCCTGAGAAAGAACAAAGTAGGTGGGATCTCAATACCAGATATCAAGCTGTATTACAAAGCCACTGTTCTCAAAACTGCCTGGTATTGCCACAAGAACAGACATATAGATCAATGGAATAGAATAGAGAGCCCAGAAATCGACCTGAACCAATATGCTCAATTAATATTTGACAAAGGAGGCAAGAACATACAATGGAGTCAAGGTAGTCTCTTCAATAAATGGTGTTGGGAAAATTGGACAGATACATGCAAGAAAATGAAACTAGACCACCAACTTACACCATACACAAAAATAAACTCAAAATGGATAAAGGACTTAAATGTACGACGGGAGACCATAAAAATACTAGAAGAATCCCAAAGGCAACAAAATCTAAGACATATGCTGAAGCAATTTCTTCACTGATACAGCTCCTAGGGCATTGGAAATTAAAGAGAAAATAAACAAATGGGACTACATCAAAATAAAAAGCTTCTGCACAGCAAAAGAAACCATCAATAAAACAACAAGAAAGCCCACTGCATGGGAGAACATATTTGCCAATGTTATCACCGATAAGGGTTTAATCTCCAACATTCATGGGGAACTCATACAACTTAACAAAAGGAAGATAAACAATCCAATCAAAAAATGGGCAAAGGACCTAAATAGACACCTTTCAAAAGAGGACATTCAGAAAGCCAAGAGTCATATGAAAACATGCTCAAAGTCACTAATCATCTGAGAGATGCAAATCAAAACAACAATGAGGTACTATCTCACACCTGTCAGAATGGCTATCATCAACAAATCAACAAATGACAAGTGCTGGAGAGGATGTGGAGAAAAAGGAACACTCGTGCACTGCTGGTGGGAATGCAGACTGGTGCAGCCACTATGGAAGACAGTATGGCGTTCCCATTTGACCCTGTGATCTCACTTCTAGGAATATATCCCAAGAAACCAGAAACACCAATCAGAAAGGATATATACGCCCCTATGTTCATAGCAGCACAATTCACCATAGCTAAGATCTGGAAACAGCCTAAGTGCCCTACAGTAGATGAATGGATTAGAAAACCATGGTACATCTACACAATGGAATACTATGCTGCTGTAAAAAAGAAGGAACTCTTACCATTTGCAACAGCATGGATGGAACTGGAGAGCATTATGCTAAGTGAAATAAGCCAGTCAATGAAGGAAAAATACCACGTGATCTCACTCATTTATGGATAATAAAGACCATTATAAACTTATGAACAAAAATAGATACAGGGGCAGAGCTGCCTCGAACAAACTGTCAAACTACAGCAGGAAGGCTGGGGAGGGTTGGGGGCCAGGAGGGCGGGGGGTAAGAGATCAACCGAAGGACTTGTATGCATGCATATAAGCATAAACCAATGGACATAAGACACTGAGGGGTAGGGGAGGACAGGGGATTGTCAAGGGAAGGGGAAAAAAGGAGACATATGTAATACTCTTTGTAATACTTTAAGCAATAAAACAATAAAAAAAATTAAATAGATTAAGAAAAATTTAGTTTGGCCCTAGCCAGTTTGGCTCAGTGGATAGAGCATCAGCCTGCGGACTGAAAGGTCCCAGGGCATGTACCTTGGTTGCGGGCACATCCCCAATAGGAGGTGTGCAGGAGGCAGCTGATCGATGTTTCCCTCTCATCGATGTTTCTAACTCTTTTTTTTTTTGTCATAGATGTACATTTTTATTTTTTTTAATATATTTTTTATTGATTAAGATATTACATATGTGTCATTACCCTCTAGCCCCCCACCCCCCGCTCATGCCCTCACCCCCCCACCCCACCCCCTGTTGTCCGTGTCCATTGGTTAGGCCTATATGCTTGCATATAAGTCCTTTGGTTGATCTTTCCCCCTTACCCCCACCCTCCCCTACCTTCCCTCCAAGGCCCGACAGTCCAATCAATGCCTCTCCCTCTCTGGATCAGTCCTTGTTCATCAGTTTATGTTGTTCATTATATTCCACAAATGAGTGAGATCATGTGGTATTTATCCGCTCTCCAGTTCCATCCATGCTGTGGCAAATGGTAAGAGTTCCTTTTTCTTCTTCCTCTTCTTAAAGAATACCTTTCAGCATTTCATATAATGCTGGTTTGGTAGTGATGAACTCCTTTAGCGTTTTCTTATCTGTGAAGCTCTTTATCTGACCTTCTATTTTGAATGATAGTTCTGCTGGATAAAGTAATCTTGGTTGTAGGATGTTTCTAACTCTTTATCCTTCTCCCTTTCTCTCTGTAAAAGATCAATAAACTATATTTTTTAAAAAATTTAGTTTACCTTTTGATCTCTAACTCTGTGATGCTACCTATGAAAGCTTGACAAACCCATATGAACCTTATAAGAGAGGAGATGGGCACCCTCCACATTTAGAGTCACCAAAGATTGCCTAGTTTACAATGTGTATAGTTGCAAAAAGGCAAACATCTCTATATATAAAAGGCTAATATGCTAAGTGTCTGTCCAGGTAATGATGTCACGTAGCAACAAGTAGCCTCCCTGCAGTTTCTTCAGCCCAGGAACACAACTTGCTTTATAGCCAGGTGCAAACACTTCACACTTTAACCATATGTCTGTGAAGCATTTTCCTGTACCTCATCTCATTTGATCCTCACAGAAGTCCTGGAGTAGCTAGATAGAAGACTCAGTGGAATCCTATTTTCTTTTCATTAGCCAGAAAATGGAGATTTGGAAAGTTTAGAAACTTGACCTGACTGAAAAGAAGAAATAGTGGACCTTGAAAATGACTTCAGGTTTTCTCACTGTGCAGAATATAGTCAAACACTGCTGCAGTTAAATTTTTTACCCTTTGTTCTCCCTGCATGATCTATAATAATAATCTGCTTCATGTTGATATTTACTGCTGTGTTGCAGACAATTACCTGAAAGAGAAGTTAGGGTGCTTCACTGGGCTGGAAAGTTTAGCTACATCAGAAAGCAGGTCTAATTAAGCAAGTTTATTCTATATATAAAAGGCTAAGTTGACTCACACATGGATGATACCCATAAAGCTCTCACTGGCATCAATCACATGCATGTGTTTCCATCTGTCACTGTCGATCATGAATTTGTTTGACACTATTATAGAGAAAGGGTGAATAGCAATATTAAAATATTTCTTCTAATTAATTTCCTTTCAATGTGCACAAATTCATGCACTGGGCCACTAGTTTGTAATAATAAGAGCTAACATTAGATTTCACTTACTATGGACTAGAAACTAGTCTAATGCATTTTATGTTTTAACTCATTTAATCCTCACTATAGCTCTTCAATGTCAGTTCTTTATTATTCCAGTTTTACAGATTAGGAAACCAAGATTCAAAGAGGTAATGTAATTTTCCCCAAAATACACAACTAGTAAGTGTCAGACCCATTTACAAGCTAGGAAGAGCAGTCTCACCAGAAACTAACCCTACCAGCACCTTGATCTTGAATTCCAGCCTCTAGAACTGTGAGAAAATAAATGTCTGCTATTTGAGCCACTCAGTCTGTGATATCTTTTTATGATAGTCCTACTAGAATAATAAAATTTCCTTCAAATTTTAACTCAGAAGTCACCCATACAATTTTAACCACCATATCCAAATTTTTGGTTTTAGCACATATGTCATGGGTTATATTTTACTATAATTTCATCTATCTTATTGACTCTTCATCTAGAAATGTAGTTGAAGAGGCAGAGTTTTTTATTGTCAGTTTTGTTCACTATTATATCTCCAGCTTCTAATGCAGTGTCTGGCATATAGTAAGTGTTCAATAAATAAATGACTTGAGGGAGGAAATCCAGGAGCTGACTGGGTCTTCCTCATATTTTGTCAAACTCCACAGGACAGGAGGGAGGCAGAGCTGGGCCAGTAAGTAAATCTGATTTGTACTTAAAATGGGTCAGCATGATGACAAATATCAACTTCAACAAAAGATCGGAATAGCCAGAGCCAGAAAGGCAAACTAGGTCCAAACCAAGTAGGCATCTTAAGTCACTAAAAAATTAAGGGCAGTTAGGCAGCCAACAACTAATTCTGCCACATACCTTGTTGGTAAGCCTTGTGGCTTTTACTTCTGCTTGGTTCACCTGCTTAGATATCTGTCTCCAGAAGGCTTTGAAGACTTCTCACTCCTATTTTGGCACTCTTGTCCTTAGCCCAGGCAGGATTGGTGATCTTAGGAATCATATGCAAGTCTACTCCATGCCTTCCAAAGTTTCCTTCCCTCCCTAGAGCTTGAGAGTCCTAAAAAAGAAAATGGTGATAGCACTCCACCAGGTAGCACCTAGTGGACTCTCTAGGCTCCCCCCTGGGAATCTCTTGCTTTGGTTCCCATTGTCTGCCACTTGGATTTCATCTCTCTCCCTGAATCCTTTTGATGGCATCATAATTGTGATTTAATTACTGGATGCTGTCTCTTTAATTACCTTCAGCACTTTACTCAAAAGTCTCTGAGCAGCTGAACCCAATATCTGGGGATTCTACTCCTACAGGAGTGGTTTGGAGCAAAGGAATAGAGAGAAACTAAAACATAATGTTTCTCACAGCCATCTCCCCCCACTCACAACTTCTCCTCAACACTAGGGGGTGCTACTTACACAGTCATTTTATCCTGTTTTGTGCCACACAAACCCCACTGCTTTGCTCTTCACCCCTAAACCTCCATCAGCCACATCTCTTGATGAAATGTTTATCATTAAAGCCTAAACCTATGATTCCTCCTGAAATATGGGTAAATCTTACACCAGTTCCTTAAGTAGAAAAAGACCATTAACTAGGATTTTGACTTTAACCTATAGAACGCACTTGAAATGCTGAGAAGGAAGTCAGGGGATTTGTTGTTGTTGTTAACTTCATTGAGTATCTAACAAAGTCCATATATTTCCTTCAGGACCAGGCAAATAGAGTGAACTTCTTGTTCTGATTGAAATGAGGAAAGAAAAATCCTTCTCTGAAGGAAGAGATTATTTGTGGCATTCCCATTATTAAAGAAGGAAAAAGGTAAATTATTTGGGTCAGTGGATGAAAAGAAAGGAAATGTACCAGGAGCTGCTCTGAAGCTGAGCAAGAAAAAATTCTCAAGTTCTCACAACACACCATCCCGTAGGCGCCAAATTCTGAAAGCCTCCAGCTCCACACCTCATTACCCTCTTCCTAATCACCTCATAAGGGAATTCCCTGCCCTAATCTGACAGATGCTTACAAGTAGGTGATAGTGGAAAAGGGAAGAGTCCCCCATTCCTGGCATCATTAGTTGAACCCCTGACCACACCTCCCTGCAAAAATACTGTTTATCGAGTGGCCAAGTACAGTAGTTCTGTTGGAACTCTACTTTAGAGCATTGTGGGTTAAACAGCTAATCACCATGCAAAAAATGGTTTCTATGGAGAATGCATTCTAATTTCCACATAACTCACTTCTACAAATGAACCACTGGAATTCTGCCATTCTGATATAGGGACTGCCTGTGCAACTCTCAAATGAGAGGAAGATGTATTGATGTCTTTCAGGACTGACAGGTTTATAGGATAAGGAAAGATTGTGTGTTCTTTATGCTTGAGAGCTTTCTTACATTGTCTTTTGATCATTCTAGAGATAAAGAAATATGTTCTCTTCCTTTTTTGCTAGGTCTCAAAGGAATCTGAGGTACTGACCAAAATATCCATTGTTTCCTGTAGAGTCAAAAGCAAAGGTGTTGTGTCTCACTTGCTTAAAAATGTAAGAGAGCAAGTAAAAGTCAGAAGGAAGTCTAATTTTAGCTTCTTTTGGGCACTTTCATCATGAAAACTATTAAAGCATATCTGATAAAAGTGCACTTCTTTACCAAAGCTCAGAGATTTTTGAGTTTATCTAAATTCAGATTATTAAACTGTACTTTAGCCACTTTAGTATATTTGTATATGTGTTTGGGGGATGGGGTTGACTCATGCAGTCTTCTAGGTGAAGCTGAAGTCTAGTTAACTCTGAAAAGATGCCATTACTAAGTGAGCTGTAGCTTCATTATTTATATGCAAGCTGGCCAACAAATCATATTTATCCTTTCTAGGGACACTTATCAAAACAATGCAACTAACTTCTAATACATGGATATGTTTCTACGCTGCAAGTTTTTTCTGAGGAGAAAAAAGACATGATTTGAAAACAGCAAGAGATGGACGAAACACACTTTTTCATATGAGGCATTGGTAATTAACATTTTTACATACAAAAAATGTCCTGCAAGTATTTAAAGAACATTCAAATAACTCTCTTTTGAGGCTATGGCTAAATTGTGTAAGGACAGTGACAAAGTTCAGTAAACCTTGATATCATGCATTTGAGCACATGCTATGTGCTAAGACATTACATCTATTATTTTCTATAATCCTCACTAAAGTCTTTTGGGAAAGAAATTAACACTCACATTTTATAAATGAGGAAATTAAGGCAGAAAGATTAAGGAATTTGCCCAAGTCTTTGCAGCTTGCAAATAGCAGAGTGGACATTTGAATCCAGGTGTGTTTGACTCAGAGCCAGGCACTCAGCTAAACTGTTACCTCCAAAATGGCAAAAGTCCTGCTGCCACTATTAAACATTAGCCACTAAGGCCAAGCATTATCCAGGGGCATCTTTGTAGTGCAAGCATCACATGTAAAATCCTCCCAAAGGTTTTCTCTGTAGGAAAGAGGGCACTTGCAAGAGAAAGGTGATCTTGAATATTATTGTCAATATCAAGTCTTTAAAGTTAATCTATGTTTTTGTGCAATAGATGGTCTTTAAGCAAGTATCGTTTAGAAGTAGAATATGAATAATGCAATCTGCATAAAAATAGGCATAATGGCTTGTAGGGGATATAGGTGCCCTGCTTGGGGGAACTGGTAGACATAGGGGAACAAGCATGCACACATAGATATGTGTGCACACACATGCACGCACCTTGTGGAGTGGCCTTGCTACAACACAAAAGAGAGAGGCAAGGCATGTGTGCTAGTCCCATCTTTAGTCTTATTCAGAGGCTTGTTAATATTGGGAGGCTCAAGCCTGGTGACCTGAGCTAGCTCTCTTGAGGCTATGGCTAAACTGTGGTGGAAGTTTGGATCACTTACTCTCATTCACCCCAGGATAGCCCATAAAGCTATAGAGGTATAAATTCTTCCTCCTGGAAGATGAGCAATGTCTATCCGTTCTTGTGGGTAGACCTTTGTTGATCTCCCTTTGGACATGGCTGTTGAGCAACAGGAGCAGAGCTATAACCCTCCATATCTCCTAAAATTCAGTATGTTAGAAATGCAATCAGTTTGTACCCAACAGAACCTCCTCCATCCCAATTTCCAACCAAAGCTCTGAATATTTATGAATCATTATGACTGTTTAATTTCAAAGAGGACTGCTGATTTGCCTCTAAATTTCTCTGGATGGGTGAATAGGGGTGGGTTTAGCTGCCCGCAGCAACTGCTAGTCCCACAATCTGTGAAAGCAGGGTTTGTATCTGCATCCCATCTTCCACTGACTGGGTGGGCCCAGCAGGAACTTGTTCTCAGGGCTCTGAATTTTCCTTCTGTCGTGTCATATTCCCCAGGCCCAAGGACTAAAGAAAAGCAAAGCCATTGCCTTGTTGCTAGGGCAACCAAGCAGGTGCTCTGAATCCAGTGGTTCATAACAAAACACTCAATTTCTCCTTGCTGGGAGGCAAAGGTTGTTCTAGCTAGGGTAGAAGTTACATTCCAAGTGGTCAGAACTGGAACCGTGTTTGCCATGTGGCATCAGAAGGTCAGATGAGCCAGCTAAATCAGCTTACATTGAGCTGGCAAGACAAAGAGTTAATATGTAACCCAAAGGCCGAGGTTGGGATTGTAGAACTAGGACTTGAGAATCGGGCAGACTGGGGTTCGTTCAGTTTACAAAAAGGTAAGGAACAAAGAAAGGTGTCCAAGAGCACTGCTGTAAGGAACCTCAGAGTGTTCATAAGTGAAACCAAGACACCATGAAATATAAAAGGATACATGGGTAGATTTGTTAGCTTCAGAGCAAAGTATGCAGCCTTCTCCCTCCTGCCAGTTTGGGGGTGAGTTGGAATAGGTCCTGTCTCCATCTAGTTCCAAGCCCAGGGGTATATATCAGTGATTCATATTATATAAAAGCTCCTTTGTCAGAGCTGTGATATCACCTTGGCTCCAGTCTAGTGACTTTTGTCTACTTTTACCCCTGCTTGACCACAGATTAGGTGAAATCTCAAGCCCCCTTTTTAGGTCTCCTGTCCCAAAGCTTTCAGGTAAGGTCCCAATCAGCTACCATTTAAGGCTCTGCAGGCCTAAGTACAGTCTGACTGGCAAAAAAGCATACCAAAAGAACAACAATCCAATGCCTTGTCAGGGTCTTCAAGACTTAACCTCATCAATTTCATCTTGTTACCACAGCGTCCCATGTTTACCTCATTCCAGCTTCACCAATCTTTTTGATCCTTAACTATGCCAAACTCCCATACCACCCCTAGACCCAGGCTCTGCTCTGAGTCCTGCATTTTATGTCCCATCTAGCTTTCCTTCATCCATGCCCCTCCCTATAAGGTGAGGTCGACAGTCCATAGGACAAACACCCAGTACCTCCCACCCTTCTAGATCACAGTTGGAATTCCTGGGACCACAAAGGGCTCTGTGCACACAGCCTCAAACCTGATCCTAGAGCCTGCAGGACCTCTTCTCTCAGGTCCATCCTCCTGAAAGGACCATTCCCACTGACTGGTATGTACATCTCTAGACCCTGTGTTGCATATCATATAACTCAGTGACATATATTCTATAGTGACTTTCCAGGTTTTTCCTCAAGGGGTCCTGGTCTCCCTTTTAGTCAATTAACTCTGGGTCTATATCCCACTTTAATTCTAGAAACTGGGTGATTTTTTTCATTGCAGTACTTATGTCAGCTTTCCAGCTCTCAATTTTTTATTATACAAATGAAACAATGCCCTGGTCAGATCTCCATCTATTTTGTCCCTAAAATCACCATAGATCCATGTAGGCCAAGGCACTTTAATTGCTACTCTGATTTTGATGCCATGTGCAATAATTATGTCCAACTTGTCTCTGAGAATTAAGACCTGCCATGGCCTCTCATTCTGAAATCCCATCGTCCTCATTGATGTCAGGCAGCCTAATTTCCATATCACATCTGCAGGCATGGCCTGTAGATAACAGGCATCACTGAGCTTTCTAAATAAACTGATGGACTTAGTATATTTTCTATTGCCTCAGAAATGGGAGTGAGCACTGGGTCTTTCCAGGGAACACAATTGGTGACAGGTTCTCAGCTTGTACTTAGGAAATCCACTCTAACATTCCTGCTTCCCTGATCTATATGGTCTCTTTTGCTCAATATAATGCCAAATGACTGCTAACTTCACCTCACATCTTCTAGGTCATTGTCATGAATTAAGTTTCAAGGACCCAACCTGACAGTGTGTTTAGATCAGCCCTAGGTCCTAAAACATTGAATCCTGAGTCATGGGAGAATACCCCATACCAGTAAATTTTTCCAGCCTTATATTCCCCGATCTGATAGCTTCAAAATCCGCTCCTACACATATTCTGTTACCTGCTAGTATATAATAGCCAGATTCTGCGATTTGTGTGATAAGTAGTCTACTTCCTCCCTAAGCAGGGACTATTTCTTTCCTCTCAGAGTGTGCTGGAATATGATCTTGGTTACTGGCTTGGAGGTATGGTGGAGGCAATTTTTGGAGAATAAACATCATCTTGTTAGACAACTGCTTCAGGTGAGGCCATTGCAAAGCCTCTAGGAAAAAGGAGGCTGGTTTCTTTTGGCAAAGGAAACAGGTAAATTCTACTGGCCCAGGAACATTCCAGGGAATTTTTCAAATCAGAGTTCTTAGGTTGATCTACTAACGTATCTGCATCATAAGTGTCTGTGCCCTCTTCCCATCTGGGTTCTGGCTTTAATATAGTATATTTATGAAAGCCACACATTGCATTTCCTTTACATTTCTACTATCCTTATAATTAGAACCTAGATCTGATTTTCAATTCATCCTATTCTGAGGCCAGGCTGCCATCAACACCTCCAGTTTCCAGAGAATCCCTTAAATTAGCAATTAGCTGCCCTGAAACAATCATTTTCTTTTTGTAAGACTTCTGCTGCCAGACTCAGTGAGCACCAAAGCCCCACTGAAACAAGTCTTGCCCCATAAGGGTGTCTCCAGCACAGAAGTTCTCCCACCGTAGACACAGCTGAATCTCACAGCCAATTGGCCTGGAGGTCAATTCCTCCCAGTGATACCAACTACAATCAAGGCTTAACTACAACAAGACTGTGCACACAGCCCACAAAGGGGTGCACCAAGGGTGTCCACCTCAGGTAATTGGGAAGGCTGAGCCACTGGGCCCTAGAGGACACCTAGCACAGAAAACCACTCTATCAACACATGAAAGCAGCCAAAATGCAGAGACAAAGAAACAGGTCACAAATGACAGAAATGGAGGAAAGCAAATGACTGGATATAGAGTTCAAAACCACGTTTATAAGGTTTTTCAAGAATTTTCTAGAAACCGCCGATAAATTTACTAAGACCCTCAATAAGTCTAGTGAGACCCTCGAGGACATGAAAAAGGACCAACTAAAAATTAAGCATACATTGACTGAAATAAAGAATATTATACAGAGGTCCAACAGCAGACTACAGGATCCCAAGAATCAAATCAAAGATTTGAAGTACGAAGAAGTAAAAAACACCCAACCAGAAAAGCAAAATGAAAAAAGAATCCAAAAAATATGAAGATAGTGTAAGGAGCCTCTGGGACAACTTCAAGCGTACCAACATCCGAATTATGGGGGTGCCAGAAGAAAAGAGAGAGCAAGATATTGAAAACCTATTTGAAGAAATAATGACAGAAAACTTACCCTACCTGGTGAAAGAAATAGACTTACAAGTCCAGGAGGCAAAGAGAACCCCAAACAAAAGGAATCCAAAGAGGACCACACCAAGACACATCATAATTAAAATGCCAAGAGCAAAAGACAAAGAGAAAATCTTAAAAGCAGCAAGAGAAAGAAACTCAGTTACCTACAAGGGAGTACCCATACGATTGTCAGCTGATTTCTCAACAGAAACTATGCAGGCCAGAAGTGAGTGGCAAGAAATATTCAAAGTGATGAATAGCAAGAACCTACAACCAAGATTAGTCTACCCAGCAAAGCTATCATTCAGAATTGAAGGTCAGATAAAGAGCTTCAGAGATAAGAAAAAGTTAAAGGAGTTCATCACCACCAAACCAGTATTATATGAAATGCTGAAAGGTATTCTTTAAGAAGAGGAAGAAGAAGAAAAGGGTAAAGATAAAAATTATGAATAACAAATACATATCTATCAACAAGTGAATCTAAAAATCAAGTGAATAAAAAATCTGATGAGCAGAATAAACTGGTGAATATAAGAGAATCAGGGGCATAGATAGGGAGTGGACTGACAATTCTCGGGGGAAAGGGGTATGCGGGTGTGGGAAGAGACTGAACAAAAATCGTATACCTAGGGATGAGGACAGTGGGGGTGGGGGGTAAGCGCAAAGGGTAGGGTGGGAACCCGGGGGAAGGTGAGCTATGGGGGGGAAAAAAGAAGAACAGCTGTAATAATCCAAACAATAAAGATAAAAAAAAAAGACTTCTGCTGCCAACAAAAGCAGCAACAAATCTTGTAATTTATCATTTTCCACATAATGCTTTGTAACTCCTCCCACCTAACCACAGGCAAGACTTCATTAATATGACCCTACTCTTAAGGGTTATTATTGTTCCACTTACCACCAGCAATGTGGTCTCTATTGCCTATAGTCAAGGAGACAACCCAACTCCAAAATTCTACCTTGAGAATTTGCTTTTTAGGGCTAATCCTGGAATCCATTTTCATAGCCTCAGTTCCCTAGAAAAGACAGAGCCTGAGGTAAAGCTTTTGTGCTAATATTTTAATGGAAACTACAATCCCAAGGAAGCAAGAATGAGGGGAAAAGAGAAGTCAGTCAGGAAAGGAGAGAAGGCAAATACTAAGCTGACCATAGCTTTATAAGGCACATAATGAATTAATTGCCCAATGTCATGGGAACTCTCTAGAAAGGCCATATGGGGATACTGTGTCTTGAAATCATCTGCTAGGGAGAAAAAGGATGGACAATTTATCTGCTGACTCCTTCTTGTTTCCCATTTCTCTTTGTTTAAGTTTGCTTCATACAGCATCAATGTCCCTGTACTTTCACATTCCCTCTGGACATCCACTGGTTCCGGATGGAATAGGCAAGGCCCTAGAGATACTGTGACAAATGGCCAAGAACCATGGAACCTGTGGGGTTGAATGGATTGGAAAAAGCACAAAAGCTAGGTCTGGTATAGCCATAGCACAAATGGGGTGGGGTTGGGGTTAGTGATATCTCACAATTAGAGCCATGCAAACTTAGTATGAAAAGTGTCAAAGAGAACTTTGACACCAGTTAAAATTCTAGCCAGACACTAAAGGCAGTAAAAACAGATTTACTCACTAACTACTGCAGCAGGAAAGAGAGTCCAGTGTAAACCAAGCTCAACTTTGATTCATGTAGAGGTGATGGGTGTCCTAAAGGAAGAATAAGGGATTAGAAAGAGAGAATAAGTAGGAGTTTAACAGAATTAAGGAAGTAAAAATTACAAAAAGCACATAGGGAGTTTGGTCAATGTGATTAGGCCATTTGAGTTTTCCTACTGGTATTTATCAAAGTTAGGCTCATGCCCTCGCATAGACACTGGGAGACAGGTGTTAACTGAAACAAATAGTAGATTATTTTGGCAGATTTGAGATTTCCCAGGAGGGAAGTTAATGGGTGCTTGATCATCCCAAATATATGGGCCTGAGCTGTTAGAAATCATGCTAGAGCTTATTCAAGTCTTTTGGGGTGGGCAGGGGTTGGAGGGGGGGAGCAGGAGTGTAATAAAATTGTTTGTGCTGAGAATCTGCAATCTCTATAGGTCAAGGTTGAGGCCTAGTCAAATAGAGGGCTCAAAGGAGCCTGCATTTGATCAAGAAAATAGTCTTTGTGAGTACATCTATGAACTAAGGACTCTGGTATCTAATACATATCTCTGACATTGCAAATCTGGATATTCCCTTTCTGACATCCATTAACTCCAGCAAGCTAGCCCTTGCTCTCTAGGCTAACTCAATATCCCAGGGTCCTAAGTTGGCAAGGGAGTTCACAAACATTCACCCGTGTAAGAAATCATCTTCCTTTGCAGCTGGGTACCATTCCCTCAACCCTGACAAAACAGCAAGAAAACCTGATAAATATCCCCTCACCCCAACTCTACTTTGCAAGACACTGGGTAGCTATACTACAATTTAGTAAAGATTAATTAAGTCCTTAAACCTTTAAAGGTGTTAATAAATTAACTCTGATTTTCTATTATGCAAAAAAAAAAAAAATGAATACAGCTTATGTTGCTGCCGTTCTTTAGGAAATATGGGCATTACCTCCTACTTATTAAAAATTCAGGTTTTAGTACCATTGACTTACTAGAAACATGATCTTTAAAGAATAAATTCCTCCATTTACCTGTCTGTGAGTTTATTTTAATTCAACTTTATGGCAAAGTGACTTGCATAAAAACTAAGGAGAGCTTGCCCCTCTGAAAGTGTTTAATATATAGTCAAGAACCTGAGTTACCTCCAAATCCTATCCAACTCTGTGCTACTTGGTGTGCTTCAGAGGATCTGCCACCTACTGCTAAGATGTATTCAAACTTTTCAAACATCTAGCTTCAATTTATTAAAGAAATCTGATTATTAGATTGTCAAAATCTCTATTGTAGAAAAGCAGTACTAAGAGAATTCTTTTTGAGAGAGAGAATTCTTTTCCTAAGAGTCATTTTTCTAAAAATAATAGGTTGAATCAAAGAGGGAAAATGACCTGTATGGGTTATTCTGTTATCTTAAACAAATTTTGTTAGAAGATTGTGGACAAATGAGAATCATAGAATCTCATCCTTGAGTTAAATATTTTTACTGAGCCCTGCATAAGAAATGTTTGGTTAATACTTTGCAGATTCTTACAACATGTCACAGATCAGAACCTATTAGAATGGTGTATCAAGAATCTGCATTTTTTGCCCTGGCCGGTTTGGCTCAGTGGATAGAGCGTCAGCCTGTGGACTGAAGGGTCCCAGGTTTGATTCCGGCCAAGGGCACATGCCTGGGTTGTGGGCTCAATCCCCAGTAGGGGTGTGCAGGAGGCAGCCAATCAATGATTCTCTCTTATCATTGATGTTTCTATCTCTCTCTCCCTCTCACTTCCTCTCTGAAATCAATAAAGATATATATATATAAAAAAGAATCTACATTTTTAACAAGCTCTCCAAGTGATTCCTATGGCCACTGAAGTTTAAAAACTAGGGTGGAAGGAGATGAGGACTCTCATACACTACTGATAAGAGGAAAAGTTGATAGTACTTTATTGGAAGGCAGTTTAGTAGAAACTCTCTCAACCAAACCTGAATTAAATAAGTTAATAGGTAAACTGATAATACTCCTTCTAAAAATAGTCCTCCAGGCCAGGACCCATCGAGTCCTTGATACCAGTAGGTTAGTCTTTGCTCAGCTCTTGCCATTTTGAAATATCTGCAAGCACACACACACACACTTTTATGGCCTGGAGGTCAATCCTTCCTGTTGACTTGCCAATAGCAATCAGGGCTCAACTACAACAGGAGGGTGCACACAGCCCATATAGGTGTGGGGGGGGGGCGGGCGGGGGGGAACACCTGGAGCACCCCAGTCAGGTAACTGGGGAGGATGTGCCATTAGGCCCCATAGGACACCCACTACATAAGGTCAAGATCAGGAGGCATAAAAACCCTACTTAATACAAAGAAACAAACACAGAGAGGCAGCCAAAATGAACAAAGAAACATGTCCCAAATGGAAGAACAAGACAAAATTCCAGGAAAAGAACTAAATAAAATGAAGATAAGCAGTCAATCAGATGCAGAGTTCAAAACACTTATTTATAGGGATACTCAACAAACTTAGGGAAAGAATAAATCAACTCAATGAGAACTTTAACAAAGAGATATAAAACATAAAAATGGAGATAGAAAAGAAAAAATAGTCAGAAATGAAGAATACTGCTGGAAGCTAATACCAGCATGTCATAAATGCAAGAAGTTTCATCAAAAGGTTGATGGAACCTTAAGGATTGCCTGCTGGAAATGGCTATGGGCATTTCCCCACACCTAAAGATTTGCATAAATGATTGCTTGCTGCCAGACAGCTGAGAGCATTTCAATCTACATGTTATTGCCTCCTGATGGCCAAACACCTGAACAGCGAAGGCAGTTCCCCCAATCCAACAATGCCTACTGTATACCAAACTTACATTTGACATGTATATATACTTTGCCTTAAGACAAATTGTGTTAATAAAGAGCAAGGGGTCCGGAGATTCAGGTTTCTTTAGCTAAGTCTCCTCTGGCTCCCCAAAATGCCTTCCAAAATTATGTTTCGTCTCTAGAATCTTTAATAATTTACCACAGCCCCTTCTCCAGATTCCTGAACTCCTTCTAGATGCTGAGAAATACACACCAGCATTAGAATACAATAACTGAAATTAGGAATACATAAGAGGGAAACAACAGCTGATTAGATGAAGGAGAGGAGCAAATCAGCAATTTGGAATCTAAGGTAGCAGAAAACCTATCAGAAAAGCAAAAAGAAAGAAGAATACAATAAAAAGGATAGTTTAAGGGGCCTCTGGGACAACATCAAGCATAACTACATTTGCATTATGGGGGTGCCAGAAGGAGAAAAGAAAGAGCAAGGAATTGAAAATCTATTTGAAAAAATAATGACAAAAAACTCCCCTAACTTGGTGGAGAAAGCAGACACACGAGTCCAAGAAGCACAGAGAGTCACAAACAAGGTGAACTCAAAGAGGCCAACACCAAGACACATCATAATTAAAATACCAATACTTAAAGACAAAAAGAGAATCTTAAAAGCAGCAAAAGAAAGTCAGTTAATTACCTACAAGGGAGCTCCCATAAGACTGTCAGAAAATCTCTCAACAGAAACTTTTTAGGACAGAAGGAACTGGCACAAATATTCAGTGATGAAAACCAAGGATCTACAACCAAGATTACTCTATCTAGCAAAACTATCATTTAGAATAGAAAAACATATAAAGAGCTTCCCTGATAAGAAAAACCTTAAAAAGTCCATCACCACCAAACCAGTATTACCAGAAAAAGGGTCTTCTTCAAGAAGAAAAAGAAAAAAAATGAATAAAATAGCAATAAATACATATCTAAATGCAAATGAATCAAATGCCCCAATCAAAAGACACAGGGTGACTGAATGGAAAAGCAAACAAAACCCATACATATACTGTCTAACAGAGACTCACTTCAGATCAAAAGACACACACAGACGGGAAGTAAAGAGATGGAAAAAGATATTTCATGAAAATGAAAAAAAGCTGGGGTAGCAATACTCTACTGAACAAAACAGACTTAAAACAAAGGCCATAGCCTGGCAGCGTCACTCAGTGGTTGAGTGTAAACCTATGAACTGGGAAGTCATGGTTTGATTCAGGGCACATGTCCAGGTTGTAGGCTTGATCTCCAGTAAGGGGCATACAGGAGACAGCCAATCAATGATTCTCTCAATAAAAATATGTTTTTTAAAAAAAAAAACAAAGGGCCTTTGCCAATTTGGCTCAGTGGATAGAGTGTCAGCCTACAGACTGGAAGGTCCCAGGTTCAATTCCAGTCAAGGGCATGTACCTTGGTTGCGGGCACATCCCGAATAGGAGGTGTGCAGGAGGCAGCTGATGGATGTTTCTCTCCTATCGATGTTTCTAACTCTCTCCCTCTCCCTTCCTCTCTGTAAAAAATCAACAAAATATATATATATTTTTTTAAAAAGCGAGAACTCAACCAACATTGGAGTTGTGATAGCCAGAAGGGGAAAGTCCCATGCCCTACCACTCATTGTGGGCTGTCCCAAACATAAAGAGAGGTTCCTTGCATTTCCAACAAGAAGATTGTTTTCGACTCTGCTACCCTACCAGTAGGGAGATTTTTTTCCTCCCCTGGACCATGGCCCAGCCAGTGAAAAGCCACTACACTTCAAACTCCCAGTTTATCTAATGAACTCTTTGTCTATAACAGCTCCTCCCTTTCCTCTATAAAAGAATGTACCTCTCTTTGCCATAGCTTACATGTCCCAAATTGCAGTTCTCTGCCATTCCTGAATAAAGTGTTTAGTTTTTCAGATCAACAAGTCCTAACCTGCAATGGGACTGTATTTGGGACTTTTAAATAAGTAATTAAGGTTAAAAGGGCATATGGTTGAGACCCTAATCCAATATGACTGATATCCTTATAAGAAAGAGACACCAGAGATGCACACATATAGACAGAAAAAAATCATGTGAGGACAGAGCAAGGAGGCAGACATCTGCAAGCCAAGGAGACAGGCATCAGGAGGAACCAAACTTGCCAACACATTTTTTAAAATTCTCACCCACTGATTTTTGGAGACAGTGAAAGGAAGAGAGAAAGAGAAAGAAACATCCATGTGAGAGAGACCCATCAACTCATTGCTTCCCATATGCACCCCGATTAGGCTGGAGATCAAACCTGCAACCCAGGTACATGCCTTTGGCCAGAATTGAATCCGAGAACCTTTGGTGTGAGGGCCAGTGCTCTAACCACTGATCCATACCACCCAGGACTAACACCTTAATCTTAGATTTCCAGCCTCCAAACAATGAGAAAATAAATTTTTTCTTGTTTAAGTCACCCAGTTTATGGTATTTTTAATGGCAACCCTAGCACACTAATAATACATCATCCAGTATTTAAATGACCAAGTATTTTTTTTTTTTTTTAATATATTTTATTGATTTTTTACAGAGAGGAAGAGAGAGAGATAGAGAGTTAGAAACATCGATGAGAGAGAAACATCGATCAGCTGCCTCCTGCACATCTCCCACTGGGGATATGCCCGCAACCAAGGTACATGCCCTTGACCGGAATCGAACCCGGGACCCTTCAGTCCACAGGCCGACGCTCTATCCACTGAGCCAAACCGGTTTCGGCTGACCAAGTATTTTTAACCCACAGATAAATGCCTACCAATAAGAATAGAAAATAATCACTTTAGGAATCTTGCAAATAATTTACTAGAAAATGATAAACTGATTCTATACATAGTAGCAAATAGAATGACCACGTGGATCCAGATACTTTAATGACTACACCATGGTTGAATTGACTGCTCCCAAACTGGGACACATTCAGAGTTATCATGCTAATCACTATATATGGATTGGGACTAAGCCCAGAAGAGATCCAGGGAAATCATACTTCCTCTGTGTACCACACTACCTCTAGCATTGGTCCGATTGGACTTTCTGCTTCAAAAGAGACATTCAGGGGCATCTATTCTATTTCTACTTAAACTGCAAGACTATAATAATAAAAGAGTAATATGCTAATTAGACAGGGCATCCTTCCAGATGACCTTCCGGATGAAGCCGGGGCTGCGAGGGAAGCCCGGATCCTGGGTGCCTGCCAGCAGCCGGAGATAAGCCCAGGTCCTGGGTGCCAGAGGGAAGCCGGTGCCAGCAGCAGGGGGAAGGAAGGCCTACTCTTGCAAGAATTTTGTGCATCAGGCCTTTAGTGGGACATATAAAAATCTTCTAGCAATATTGTGAGAGTTGCTTTACTGAAGTTACTGAATACAAAATCTTAACAAGGGCATGTCCCTGACTCAAATGCATTCACTCTCCTTGAGTTCCTTTTGACCTTTTGACAATTAAAATTCATTTAGCATATTTGCTGACTTTGGATAAAGTTGCTGAAGATATGCGCCAATTTTAATCACATTCATTTCTAATCCATGATTCCCCCCTACACACACACACACACACACACACACACACACACACTGATCTATGAATAATTCAGAATAGCTGAAATCCTCAAGGAATATCTTTTTTTCCATGTCATCATGTCATTCATTTATTTATATATATATATATATGGCTTTATTGTTGAAAGTATTACATAGGTCCTCCTCCCCCCCCCCCCCATTAACCTCTCCTAGCCTGCTCCCATCATCCCCCCGACCCCAGGCCCTCACCACCCCATTGTCTGTGTCCACGGGTAATATCTTTTGAGTATAACCTCACTTTTAAAATTTGTATCTTCCTCAATTTGTCCGCATAATTTCATTATATCAGGAAGCTAAATGCAAATGCATTTTAGCTCTTTATTTTGACTGTTTAAAATATACACAAGGTATATTTCAACAAATGAAAAAAAATCGAATAGGTCTCATTCTTTCCTATCATCTCATTCACATGTCATTCCAGTCTCTTTATTAAAGATATTAAAACACTGTGAGCCTTTGTTGGCTCACTCCACGCCCCCTCACCTGCCTCACCTCAGGGATTGGTATCCCATCCCCTCCTGCATTTGTCCATGCTACAACATCTTATCTGTTGTCACGTAACTCCACAACCACCCCTACAATAGTGGGGTTTGGTTCACTTCACTCTTGATGGCCTTGAGAATTCTAGGATTATCATCCTCCCCTTTACTAAAACCCTGTGGTTCTAGTTACATTGGCCTCAGGAAGAAGCGAGGTGATAAAGTTGCTCTTCCATTTACTGCCTTTTCTCTTGATTCCCTGCCCACTGATCCCACAACACCACTAATATAAGGCTACAGAATGGCTACTAGGCTTTTCTAGAGAATTGTGAGAGACATAAAGTGAATTACAATGTAAGAAAAGACATAGAAATGGATGTTAAAGGTCCAAAGGAACAGAAATAAGGGCCCCCTTGGGAGAGCACCACAGTTCCTAGACTTGTTTCTACCATCCTCCTTCAAAGTTTACTTTGCCCCAGAGAGCCCTTCCTTTTTTATTCACAGTGAAATGCTAATCCTGCTTTAGAAATATCCTACTCCCTAACATAGGAGGTAATGTACTAGTCTTAGGCTTTGTGTTCCACCCAGAGCAATTAATCTGAAACTGAACATTTCCCCGTATCTGCATTTATATCTATAATAATAACACTCAGGATCTTCAGCAGAATTTTGAGACTCAAAGCAGTACACCCTTTCATGAAACCTTTGCTATTTTAGAGGAAAGCTATGCCTCCTCACTCCTCCTAGGGAAATCTAGCAGAAAATGCACATGTATATACACATTCACCACATGTGCTCACAGAGCATATGCACACACATGGTCACACATATGCATACATATTCACACACATGCATACACACACTACCATAACTTTTAAAATAAAACACAACTACCAACTTCTCATCAATATCTTTAATGACAGAACCTGCAGAAGCTTTTAAATTTAGCTTTTCCTTACTTTTGACCAGATCAAATTCTTATTGGGCTTTCTCCCTAATTAATCTCTGAAAGAGGAGGAGGAAGAACAGAAAGCTTTTTATTTCTCTATACAGATCAACCCTGAGGCCAAGGGTAGGATTTATGTTTTCATTAATACAATTAATAGATATTAAAAATTACTTTTTCTAAGAAGGGCATCTATATAATTATGTGAGTATAGACATATACTAGTACAAACATTTATTATACACACAGTAAAATGTACTATCTACATAAGTGTATAGTTCACTATTTTTACATATATAAACTCTCCTGTGGTCACCATTCAAATCATAATATAGAATGCTAGAGGCCCGGTGCACGAAATTCATGCACTGGGGGGCGGGGAGTCCCTCAGCCCAGCCTGCGCCCTCTCACAGTCCGGGACATCCCTCTCGCAGTCTAGGGCTCTTGCAGTCCAGGACCCCTCGCTCCTTACCGCCCGCCTGCAGCAGAGTCAGGAGAGACTACTGCCACCGCCACTGCGCTCACCAGCCATGAGCCCAGCTTCAGGCTGAGCAGTGCTCCCCCTGTGGGAGCGCACTGACCACCAGGGGGCAGCTCCTGTGTTGATCATCTGCCCCCTGGTGGTCAGTGTGCATCATAACAACCGGTTGTTCTGCCTTTTGTTCTATTTGCATATTAGGGTTTTATTATATAGGATCACTATCACCCAAAATTTCCTTTTTTTGCTTTCCCTAGTCAGCACCACCAATTTCCCCACTCCCCAAAGTTTTGACTTCTAACACTATGGATTAAATTTGCATCTTCTTGAATTTTACATAAAGGGAATCATACTGTATGTAGTTTTTGTGCCTGGTTTCATTTACTCAGCATAATTTTTTTGGGATTCACTCATGTGGCATTATTAGTAATTCATTCTTTTTTATCACTGTGTAGTATTCCATGGTATGAATATACTGCAAACTGCTCATCCATTTTCCTATTTATAGACATCTTAGTGGTTTCCAATTTGGAGCTATTATAACTGAAGCCAATATGAACATTCTTGTACATACTTCATTGGATATATGCACTAATTTATATTGCATATATATATATATATATATATATATATATATATATATATATATAATTGCTCCTAGGGTAGTAGGTATGTAAAAACTGCCCAGGTTTCCAATTTGGTTGAATCAATTTGCACTCCCACCAGCGATATATGAAAGTCCCACTTGCTCTATATTCTTGTTAACACATGATATTGTCAGTCTTTTTATCTTTATTAATTCTACTGTAATTTGTGATAAGTTTTAAGAAACTAAATATTATTGTGATAGTCCTAAAAGTAATTTTTATTGCTATGGATTTAAAACAAACAAAACAATCATTCCTACTGTCTTTCAGATGGTACCATGATATATTCTGAGGGGGTCACTCAAGAAAGTATATAGTTTTGGCTTAGCTTGGATTAGATAAAATGATTCTGGGTCACAAATTTGAGGTAAATCAAAGTTTACTGGCATCAACTGGTCATGTGACAAAAAAATCCAGTCTGAACCAGCAAATATTTGAAGCACACTTACAGAAATAACGTGGTAGGACGAAGAGATTAGAAGATCAAGAGAAATACAATAATAAGATTACTAATGCCTTAAAAATTTACCATTGGGCAACCTATTACAACTAGGGTTAGTAGGAGATTGTGTTTTAAATTAATTACAAAAATGGCCATAATTATTTCCCTGCCTACCTCTTTGCAATGAGTCTTTGTAGCTCCTCCTGTTAAGAAGGGGAACTCGTTTTCTCTTTCCTTAAATTTGGGCTAGCCTTGAAACTTTCTTTAGTCAATAAACTCTGGTGCCAATTCCGAGCCTAGGCCACTGGCTCTCTTAGAACCCTGCATATCCACCATGTGAACAAGTCCAAGCTAGACCCATATGGAACAGAGACAAATCATCTAAGGCAGTGGTTCTCAACCTTCTGGCCCTTTAAATACAGTTCCTCATGTTGTGACCCAACCATAAAATTATTTTCATTGCTACTTCATAACTGTAATGTTGCTACTGTTCTTAATTGTAATGTAAATATCTGATATGCAGGATGGTCTTAGGCGACACCTGTGAAAGGGTCGCTCAACCGCCAAAGGGGTTGCGACCCACAGGTTGAGAACCGCTGATCTAAGGTGCGACTATTCTAGACCATCCAATAATCACTTGAGACCTGCAGAACTGCTCAGTGGAGCCCAGCCCAAACTGCTGATATATAAAATAATGAGTTAAATAAATGGTTGTTGTTTTAACCCTCTAAGTTTTGAGGTGGCTTATTATGCAGCAAAAACTAACAAATGCAAGAAGTATATCACAAGTACTTGATGGAGAAGGAATTTTTAATTATCATTATGAATAGCATATATCAATTGCTTCTGAGTCCTGCCAACAGCTGCTGCTGATAATGGCAGTCAACATTCACTAATGATATGATAAGTAATTACATATGATAGCTCATTAATTCTTACAACAAAGCTATTAGGTACCTAATAGATTACAATTGAGGAAACTGAGGTTTGCTTCACACAGTTAACTTTAAAGCTAACTCGAAAGCTTAAGCTCTGAACCATTGCATCACTAGCTAAGAGCTAGTGATTTACTCTAATCCAATACAGGCCTTCCTCATTTAATTGCACCTTGCTTTATTGTGCTTTGCTGTATTATGCTTCACAGATGTTGCATTTATTTATTTATTTATTACAAATTGAAGGCAAGATCTTCCACCAGCAAAAAGATTACAACTCCTTCAATAAATGGTGTTGGGAAAATTGGACAGAGACATGCAAAAAAAAAAAAAAAAAAAAGAAAGAAAGAAAGAGAAAAAGAAACCAGACCACCAACTTACACCATACACAAGAATAAGCTCAAAATGGATAAAAGACTTAAATGTAAGTCAGGAAACCAAAACAATCCTAGAAGAAATCATCGGCAGCAAAACCTCAGACATCTCTTGTAGCAGTATGTTTATGAATACATCTCCTAGGGCAGTAATGGTGAACCTATAACACGCTTGTCAGAGGTGACACGCGAACTCATTTTTTTGGTTGATTTTTCTTTGTTAAATGGCATTTAAATACATAAAATAAATATCAAAAATATAAATCTTTGTTTTACTATGGTTGCAAATATCAAAGAATTTCTATATGTGACACGGCACCAGAGTTAAGTTAGGGTTTTTCAAAATGCTGACACACCGAGCTCAAAAGGTTCGCCATCACTGTCCCAGGGCAAAGGAAACTAAGGGCAACATAAACAAATAGGACTACATCAAAGTAAAAAGCTTCTGCACAGCAAAAGAAACCATTAACAAAATGAAAAGGGAGCCCACTATATGGGAGAACATATTTGGCAATGACTCATCGAAAAAGGGTTAATATCCAAAATATATAAGGAACTCATACAACTTAACAAAAAGAGACAAACAATCCCAATTACAAAATGGGCAACGGACCTAAATAGACACTTCTCCAAAGTGGACATATAGATGGCTCAGAGACATGAAAAAATGCTCGAAGTCACTAATCATCTGAGAGATGCTATTTAAAATGACAATGAGGTATCACCTCACACCTGTCAGAATGGCCATCATCAACAAATCAGCAAATGACAAGTGCTGGCAAGGATGTGGAGAAAAGGGAACCCTCATACACTGCTGGTGGGAATGCAGACTGGTGCAGCCATTATGGAAAACAGTGTGGAGTTTCCTCAAAAAATTAAATATGGAACTGCATTTGACCCAGTGATCCCACTTCCAGGAATATATCCTAAGAACCAGAAACACCAATCAGAAAGAATGTATGCACCCCTATGTTTATAGCAGCACAATTTACAATAGCTAAGATCTGGAAACAGCCCAAGTGCCCATCAGCAGATGAGTGGATAAAAAAAGCTGTGGTACATTTACACCATGGATTACTATGCAGCAGTAAAAAAGAAGAATCTCTTACCCTTTGAGACAGTATGGAGGGACCTGGAGAGTATCATGCTAAGTGAAATAAGTCAGTCAGATAAAGACAAGAACCACATTATCTCACTCATATGTGGAATCTAAGTAACAAAATAAACTGATGGAGTGGATCCAGAGATATGGAAGCATGGAGCACAGTGCGGAATCTCAGAGGGAGGGGAGGGGAGGGTGAGTGGGTAGGAGTTAATGAACCAAAGACCTTGTATGCATATATGCATAATCCATGGACACAGACAATAGGGTGGTGAAGGCATGGGGTGGGGGCAGGGGTGGGCTGGAGGGGATCAATGGGGAAAAAAGAGGGCATATATAATACTTTAACAATAAAAAATTATTAAAATAAAAATTTTTAAAATATATTACAACCCACTTTATTGCTACAATCACTTTACTGCAGTAATCTAGAATTAAACTAGTAATATCTCTGAGGTATACCTGTCCTACCTTTCCTACTCATCTCAATTTACAGATAGACAGTTGATAACCAAGAAAAGTTATAATTTTGCCCAGAGCAGTCCCTCATAATTCCCAGTGTAACATAGTCTTTTGCTAAAATTTTTCATAATATGTAAATCACATTAGTGCTCATCATAAAAATCTCCATGGCATTTTATAAAAGAAAATATTTAGGCTAGATATCCTATAAAATTATCTTTCAACAACCTAGAAAATACAACAAAATTTTCTCACTGTATGGAAACCTTACAAAACGCAATTTTAACATATAGTTGGAAGGAATGCATTAGATGTACATATTTGGTTTACTTGCATTGTGTAAATATCATCTCAGGTACCAGGGAGAAAATGAGACTGTTATGTTGTTATAAGTATTTTTTGCATTGTATTGTGATTTTGGGGGCCTTACAAAGTTCTTTTAGGTCTTAAATCTGGAGTCTGGGAGTGGCAGAGAGAAGACAATGGATCTTTTTGAGTTTTGAAAATCCTCTGAGATTTCATAAGAGAATAGAAAGCTGCTTCAAGTACCTTAAAACATTATGATTCACCTGTTGAATTAACAAAACACCAAAATAATTTAGATATGTAAACTTGCCCTCGCGGGTTTGGCTCAGTGGATACAGCGTTGACCTGTGGACCGAAGGGTCCCAGATTCGATTCCAGTCAAGGGCACATGCCTCGGTTGCAGGCTCCTCCTGGCCTAGGCCCTGGTCAGGGCCTTGTAGTAGGCAACCAATCGATGTGTTTCTCTCACATTGATGTTTCTCTATGTCTTTCCCTCTCTCTTCCACTCTCTCTAAAAATCAATGGGAAAATATCTTCAAGTGAGGGTTAAAAATAATGGTAATAAGATATGTAAATTTGCCAAGCAAAAGTTAGCACTTTATAATTTATGTCCATCTTGAGCTGACTGGACAATATAGAAAAGAGTTTTCTCAAACTAATAAACCCAAAGCTCTAATATGCTTATAAAAATTTTTTTTAAATATGCTTTTATTGGTTTCAGAGACAGAAGGGAGAGGAAGAGACAAAGAGAAACATCAATGATGAGAGAGAATCATTGATTGGCTGCCTCCTGCAATACACCCTACTGGGGATCGAGCCCAAAACCCAGGCATGTACCCTAACCAGAAATTGAACTGTGACCTCCTGGTTCATAGAACCAAACCGGTCAGGCTAATATAGTTTTTTAAATGACAATGCTTCCCATTTCAAATTTTTTATTGTCTCAAATCACCAACAGAAAATTAAAATAAATTCTATTGATTGAATGCACTAAGATATTGTAACAAAAATGGAGGAAATTAAGCATTATTGAGTGCCTATACAATGAGACTTTGTCTCATTAGGTTCTTAAGGCACTTTGAGATGTATTATACCCATTTCAGATACAGAAATCAAGGCTCAGAGAAATTAAATACATTGCTCAATTTCATAATGCTGGTAATGCGCAGATCCGACTTAAATTCAGGCCTATCACGCTATCCATCTTCATCAAATCTTCATTAAACAAATGAATTACTAAACAGATACAGATTAAGTTATATAGGATTCTCGCTCATGCAAATCAACAAAATAATGTCAACATGTGTTTTCAACTGGAAAACCAGGGGAAAATACCTTCCAATAGAAATCATTTTAATATCAATAACCTTTCCTCTTCACAGGCAATAATCTTAGTAGCAAACTAAGTATTGTATTAGTGAGACTGGGAGATTAATAAACAGAAATCTCACTTAAATTGGGGTTGGGAGGGCCTGTCACTCATTGTCAATCACTCTAAACAGGAAGAGAGACTTTTCCAGCTTCAATAGGAAGATGTTTTTCTACTCTACTACTCCAACAGGCAGAATGAGTATCTTCTCTTTGCCTGCAACTACTTTCAACCAATAAAGACTGTTAAAACTCAGCCAATGAAAAGCCACTACACTTCGAACTCTGTTTCCTCCAATGGACTCTGATTACAACAGCGTCTGAACTTTCCTTTTCCTCTATAAAAGAATGCTCCTCTCCTTTGTTCTTTGGATGTGTGTATGGTTCCCCATTAGACTACATGGCCTGACTACGATTCTTTATTGTTCCCAAATAAACCCATTTTGTTGGAGAACTATCTGGCTATTTGCTTAAAGTCAACAGATTGAAATATTGCATTTTTCCCTCTAAAGAAATCTAGAAAAATATCTATTTTTAATTATCTCAGTTTTCTTATCTTTCTTCATAAATAGGGATAGTTTTGAATGTGTTCAACCTCTTAGAACCTAGAGATTCAGATTATAAGAAAATGTATAGTAAAGTGTTTACTATGCAAAAATTATGGTTATCTGTATAAAGGAAGACATGATTTATCTACCTACCTGAAAAGAAGAAGTGGGAGGGCATGAAGAAATGCTCTAAGGTAAAAATGATGAACAGTCATCTCTGCCTTTAGAGGCCTGCAGATTATGCACATTTATGGAACTGTGACCTCCCTCCCTCTCTTCATCCTTCAACAACCACTAATTAAATATATCTAGGTACCAAGTTCTAAGCTTTGTGTTGGAAACAAAGATAAATAGAATATGTCCCTATCCTCTAGGGAATAAAATGTAATGGGTGGTGAATACACAATACAGTGAACAGATATGTGTTCACTGAATTGTACACCTGAAACCTGTATAATTTTGTTAACCAGTGTCATCCCAATAAATTCAATAAAAAGGTAGGGGGGAATGTAATGGGGAAGGCAGTCATACAAACAATAATTACAGCTCTAAGTTAAGTGTTAGAGTAGAGATATGGACTAAGGGAAATAAAAAGGAAGCATTTCCTTCACCTGGGAGGTATCAGAAAAAACATCCTGCAGGAAGTGACATTTGAGGGAGATCTTGACATTTGAGTTTAAGTTTTCTAGGCTGAGAAGGCATGGTAAGAAAGAGACAGGCCAAGTTCAAAAGATGATGGCTAGAGGGGTCTAAAGGCAGGAGTTTACTGACCCTTACCCTCAAGATAAAAACTGGAATGAAATGAAGTGTTCCACAAATCAAAGTCCAGCAAATCTGTCAATTTTTCTCCTAGATCAGTGTTTCTCAAAATTTCTTCTTAAGGCAGAGGATCATGATAAGGATGGGGTTAGGGATGGATTGTAACCTAAAGTAACTTTCAGAGAACACAGTATATCTGAAGTGTCATAAATTGTACTAGAGGCCCAGTGCACTATTTTTTAAAATATATTTTATTGATTTTTTTACAGAGAAGAAGGGAGAGGGACAGAGAGCTAGAAACATCGATGAGAGAGAAACATCGATCAGCTGCTTCCAGCACACTCCCCACTGGGATGTGCCCGCAACCAAGGTACATGCCCTTGACCGGCATTGAACCTGGGACCCTTGAGTCCACAGGCCGATGCTCTATCCACTGAGCCAAACCGGTAAGGGCCCAGTGCACTATTAAATCGTGAGGGTGTAGGGTCCCCTAGGCCTAGCCTGCCATCAGGGCCATGTCCACCACTTTGTGACACCTCTCACACTCTGCAGATGCTGCTGGTGTCTTGTGATGCTCTGGGGACACTGACTGCGCCCCATGATGCCCTAAGGGAGTGGGGGGTGGAGGCGGGGGTCGGGGGAGGGCGGAACCCCAGACTCCACCACCACAGGCCTTTCGAGCTCATTTGTGCCTGGCTGGTCCTCATTCCTCTCTCCCCAGTGTTGAGTGTCTGACCATTGGCTGCTCCAAACCGTTTGGGTCTTTCCCTTAGTAACAGCTTTTACCTTCTGCCTCAATCCCTCTCCCAGCTCAGCCCTTCCCTGTGTGCTGCCTACCCCGCCCCCCACCTGCCGCGTGCGCCCTGCCCCTCCCCTGGCGGCAGGAGCACATCCGTTCACCACCTGGGGACCCAAGCTGGGCTTCCCGCCCCCGCCCACAAAGCACCCATCCCCCGTGCCCTCTTCGCCATGTGGCCCTGCCCATCTTGCTGTGATCTGAGCCTGTGGGCCACGGGACCAAGAGGTGCCCCATGCACCTCCTGGTGGCTGGTCTTTGGTCATTACAGCATCACGGCATTACGGTCACAGGCCTTTTATTATATACTAGAGGCCCGGTGCACAAAAACTTGTGCCCTCGGGGGGGGGGGGGTGGTCCCTCAGCCCAGCCTGTGCCCTCTCACAGTCTAGGACACCTCGGGAGATAACGACCTGCTGGCTTAGGCCTGCTCCCTGGTGGCAGAGGGCAGGCCTAATCCCTAGGTGCAGCCCCTGGTCGGGCTCAGAGCAGGGCCGATTGGGGAGTTGGGGCGCCGCCCCCTGTCATGCACAGAGCAGGGCGGATCGGGAGGTTGTGATGCCACCCTCAGTGTAGGACCGATTGGGGGGTTGGGGCACCGTCCCGTCACACTCAAGGCAGGGTCGATGGGGAGGTTGCGGCGCCACTCCCTGTCACACACAGAGCAGGGCCGATCAGGGGGTTGGGGAGCTGCCCCCTGTCATGCACAGAGCAGGGCCCATCAGGGGGGGCTGGGGCTCCGTACCCTGTCACGCACAGAGCAGGGACGATCAGGGAGTTGAGGAGCTCTCCCGTCACTCACAGAGTAGGGCCGATAGGGGAGTTGGGGCACTGCCCCCAGTCACACACACAGCAGGGCCGATCAGGGGGTTGGGGCGCTGCCCTCTATCATCCACAGAGCAGGGCCCATCAGGGGGTTGGGGCACCACCACTGTCACACTCAGGGCAGGGCTGATGGGGAGGTTATGGCTCTACTCCATCACACACAGAGCAGGGCCCGTGGGATGGGGGGCTTGGGGCGCCGTACCGTCACACACAGAGCCGCAGGGCAATCAGGGGGTTGGGGAACTCCCCCCTATCAGGCACAGAGCAGGGCTGATCAGGGGGTTGGGGCGCCTTCCCCTGTCAGGAACAGTGCAGGGCCGATAGGGAGGTTGTGGCCCCGCTCCCTGTCACACACACAGCCACAGGGCGATCAGGGAGTTTGGGCGCTGCCCCCTGTCACGCTGATCCTGGTGCCGGGAGGCCTCGCGGCTCCACTGATCCCAGTCCAGGGAGGCATATTACCCTTTTACTTTATAGATTAGAGGCCTGGTGCATGGGTGGGGGCTGGCTGGTTTGCCCTGAAGGGTGTCCTGGATCAGGGTGGGGGTCCCCACTGGGCTGCCGGGCCAGTCTGGGTGAGGGGCTGAGGGCTGTTTTCAGGCTGGGACTGAAGCTCCCAACTGCTCCTTTTTTTCTTTTTCTTTTTTTTTTATTCTGAGCCAGCTTTAGCTCTGAGGCTCCAGCTCTTAGGCCTTCGCTCCTGAAAGCAGGTATCTGGTTTGTTTCGGTTCTACAATCGAAAATCTGTATCAACTCCAGGTCTGAGATCCCGGCTAGCTGAAAGCTGGTTTCTGGCATTTTGTTTAGCTTCTATTTTTGTAACTATGTTTCAAACTGCCAGCTCAGAGGCCTGCAGCTACAGGCAGGGAACGTTGGAGTCCTCCGTCACTGAAGCAAGCAAGTCTCATGTTATTTTCAAGCTGCCTGGCTGCCGGCCGCCATCTTGGCTGTCAGTTAATTTGCATATCTCACTGATTAGCCAATGGGAAGGGTAGCGGTTGTACGCCAATTACCATGTTTCTCTTTTATTAGTGTAGATGTGGACTAGAGGTCCACAGCATGAAGATTCGTGCAAGAATGGGCCTTCCTTCCCCTGGCTGCCAGCACCACCCTTGCTCTGGCCCGGAGCTGCCTTTCCTCCTTCCCACACTGCCCAGAGGCCTGGAGCAGCTGGGACTGTATGGAACACCTGCATCGTCACCATGCGTCCCGCCCCACCCCGGGCGCTCTGCACCGGTGTATGCAAATTAACCCACCATCTTTGTTGGGTTGATTTGCATACTCACTCCTGATTGGCTGGTGGGCATCGCGAAGGTATGGTCAATTTGCATCTTTCTCTTTTAGTAATATAGACTAGTGGCCCGGTGCACAAAAATTTGTGCACTCGGGGTGTGGGGGGGGGTTCCTCAGCCTGGCCTGTGCCCTCTCACAATCTGGGATCCCTCGGGGGATGACCACCTGCTGGCTTAGGCCTGCTCCCTGAGGGATTGGGCCTAAGATGGCAATCAGACATCCTTCTGGCAGCCCGGCAGCCCTCGGGGGATGTCCACTTGCCAGCGGGGAGCAGACCTAAGCTGCAGTCAGACATCCTTAGCGCTGCTGAGGCGGCAGGAGAGGCTCCCACAACCACCGCTGTACTGGCAGCCATCAGCCTGGCTTGTGGCTGAGCAGTGTTCCCCCATGTGGAAGCGCACTGACCACCAGGGGGCAGCTCCTGCATTGAGCATCTGCCCCCTGCTGGTCAGTGTGTGTCATAGTGACCAGTCATTCCCAGTCTTTCTGCTGTTAGGGTCAGTTTGCATATTACACTTTTATTATATAGGATAGAGGCCTGGTGCATGGGTGGGGGCCACTGGATTGCCCTGAAGGGTGACCCGAATCAGGGTGGGGGTCCCACTTGGGTGCCTGGCCAGCCTGGGTGAGGGGCTGATGGGTGTTTGCAGCTGGTCACACCCCCTTCAGGGTGGGGGTCCCCACTGGGGTGCCTGGCCAGTCTGGGTGAGGGGCTGAGGGCTGTTTTCAGGCTGGCCGGCAACTGAAGCTCCCAGCCTCTCCTTTTTTTCTTTTTTCTTTTTTTTCTGGGATTTATTTACCTTCTATAATTGAAACTTTGTTGCCGTAACTGGCGCTCCCAGCTCTGAGGCCGCGGCTGGCTGAAAGCAGGTATCTGAAGTTTATTTGGCTTCTATAATTGAAACTTTGTTGTTTTCGGAGCTGTTGCTTTCGGCGCTTAGAGCAGGCTGTGGCAGGCGGGGAACCTTGGCTTCCTCCATCACTAGAGCAAGCAAGCCTCCTGCTTGTTTCAGGTGCGTGGCTGCCAGCCGCCATCTTTGTTGGCAGTTAATTTGCATATCTCGCTGATTAGCAAATGGGAAGTGTAGCGGAGGTACGGTTAATTACTTTTCTTGTCTTTTATTAGATAGGATACTTAAGCTTGGATCAGTAAACTATGTCCACAGGACAAATTCTATACTCTGCCACCTACATTTGTGAATAAAGTTTTATCAGAACACAGGCACATTCATTCATTTACGTATGGAATAGAGCTACTTTTGTACTTCAATTGCAAAATGAGTAGTTATAACAGAGATTGTCTGCCCATAAAACTTAACGTATTTACCATTTGAGCCTTTACATAAGTTTAGAACTAAATATCAACATGAATAAATCTCAGAAAAATAGCACTGAGTTTAAAAAATGTTTCAATGTTACAAAGAATCATGTTAAATAAAGATTTAAAAGACCCCAATTTACTATTGTTTAGAGATACATGTACACTATTAAAAGTAAAAAGACAGATATACCAATAATAAAACCCAATTAAGGGCAATGTTTATCTCTTTGGAAAAAGGAGAGAAAGAGGAATGTACACAAAGTGGGGTTTTAACTATTTGAAATGTTTTGTTTCTAAAGCAAGGTGGTAAATAAAAAAGTGTTCATTATATTATTGTCTCTATATTTTTTGTATGACTGATGTATTTCATAATTTAAAAACTTTTTGGTCATACAAAAAATTACATAGAAAAAATTAGATGGAGGAGTTGTGGGGCAGATTCTATTTCTCAAAAATGGTTACAATATCTTCCATCCCACATGCTCTTCTTACAATCTGGCTGACACCCCTACTATTGAGAGGTGAGGGTCTCTGGTCCACCCCCTGAAATTGATTGTGTTTTGTTCAAAAGAATATGGTAGAAGTGACACTATGTGACTTTCAAACTAGGCCATAAATAGTAATAAAGCTTATGCTTTGCTCACTGGAAGTCTCATCTTTGAAGTCTTCAACCACTGTGTAAACAGCCTTACTGCTCTAAGGCAGGCAGGCTGTGAGGAAGCCCAAACTAGCCCAGAGAGAGACCATGTAGAGCAGTGTTTCTCAACCTGTGGGTCGCGACCCCTTTGGGGATCAAACGACCCTTTCACAGGGGTCGCCTAAGACCATCGGAAAACACATATAATTACATACTGTTTTTGTGATTAATCACTATGTTTTATGTTCATTTTATAACAATGAAAATACATCCTGCATATCAGATATTTCCATTACAATTCATAACAGTAGCAAAATTACAGTTATGAAGTAGCAACGAAAATAATTTTATGGTTGGGGGTCACCACAACATGAGGAACTGTATTAAAGGGTCATGGCATTAGGAAGATTGAGAACCACTGATGTAGAGAATCTAGCCCTGAGATTTTCATGGGAGAGATTCCTAACTCGTTCTCAACTGCCCTGGTCCTGATTCTTCCAGTTTTAGTTGTATCTGACTGCAATGGATTGACAGATTCTGAGCTAAACCCAGGCTTTCCAACGGAATTATTTCAGAATTCCTGTCCCACTGTGAGCAATAGGAAAGTGATGGTTGTTATTTTAAACCTCTAAAATTTGTTTTACAGAGCAAGTTGTAACTGGAAGTTGAACCCTAAATTGACCCCATTATCAGAAGTTGAATCCTAAATGCCTTCCAGGAAATATAAACTGAATTGATCCAAAGATTCTCAGAAAGGTTCAGCAATAGGAAGGACCAATCTCAGAAGGCAGAAGAAGGCATGTGATTGAAAACAGGATTAAATTGTAAGTCTTTAATGAGAATCCCAAGTTCCCAATCCTATCTGAGCCATCAAATATTCCAAAGAACCAGGGGCACTCACAAGGAGGATTATTCTCAGAACCAGGTGAAGGGGGAACCCTCCAGAGAAACAAAAGAGGGGCAACTGAAGGGTAAAAAACACTGGCTAGAGAGGAAGGACACTGAGGATTTAAGCTCTTAACACTGTCACTCATTGATTGCATGCCTTTGTCCAATCATTTTCTCATTTAAAGAGGTCAGACCAGAATGATCTCTAAAGTAGATGTCCACAGTAAAAATCAGTGATTCTATTAAAGAGGACACACTTTAAAATAAAATATGACTAGGTTAAGTAATGAGCCACAATATGAAGTGCTTTTTAATCTATGGAAATTCTAATCTGCTTCTTATAACATGTAGTTCTTTTAAAAATAGCATTAGAGATTGTAACAGAAAACTTCCAGTTAAGGTACTTTAATGTTTCTCCTTCCCTCTCCCAAGGGACCAGTTCTAAGGGTATGAGCTAAAAAGTTATAGGAAACGAATGGAATATGCATGAACCTAAGACTATAAAGCTGTTACACCTAGATCCAAAGCAACAAGAGGAGAGAGAGGTTTCCAGAACATGAAAGAGTGAGTCATGTGGAGCAGGCCACTTTAAGAGGCGTGAGTAGTGCTTTCCCAAAAAGGCAACAGACAACTGGAGGTAACCTTTCAGAAAGAAAGCCAGGGAAATAAATATACTGACCTCATTCTCTTCTCATCCTGCGTTTCCTGTCTGTGCTTCCTCCCACTAGCCAAGCTCAGAAGCCTGAAAGCACTGACCCCATTGATGTACTTCTTGTCCTTGGACCCCAGGACAGAGAGCAGGTTGAGAGTGGCCCTGGAGGAGCAAAAAAGAAGACAATCAGCACAGAGGTGCCATTGAAAAGGTAGTAACCATAGCTTCAGAGAGCATATTCAAATTCACTATTTCGATATATATACTAGTAAAAGTTCTTTGGGAACTTGAACTAAGAAAAGGAGATATTCTAAGCTGTGATAAGATTCTAGAATAATTAGTCCTACAGTCAATCTTTTACTCTTCTGTTTTGCCTATTTAGACGTGAACACACATTGGATCAGTACTGGTGGCATAAACTTTAGTGTTAGGTCGGAGAGAGCCCAGGATCGGATACATGCAGACATGACAAGATAATGGACTTCCCCTGGAATTTCTCACAGATCAAGGTGCCAGACACAGATACCAGCTTCTTCTCCCTGAATTCACATACCCCCACACAGATAAGAACTTCGTCCTGAATATTCCGCCCATTCCCTGCAGCAGAGAATTCCTCAGCTCATGTCCCCGCCCCTCACCCAACCGCAGTATAAAAAAGCGCCCCCCTCCCTGTTGGCGTGAATCCACGTGCCCTGTCCTTGGGGTACGTGGGTCTCCCGGGGACGCAGAATAAACCTTTTCCTTTCCTTTCTTTTCTGATTCACTGGACTCTATTTCTTGCGCCGCCTCCTGAGCCACCTAACCTAACATTTAGTATTTGCTCTGCATCCATATAAATAATTTATTTTTTATTTTACTGTTCACATCTAAGTTGGTTCAGCTATGCATCGAGTAAGAAGGCATGATATGTTTAAACTGTCTGCTATTATGGTTTTTGACAGAGAACTTCTATCTTGTTTTTACAACTGGGAAGCTTTGAACGAAGCAGGCAACAACACTATCATAGGGCAGGAGAGAAAGCCTTCATTACAATATGTACTGTGTGGAGAAACAGCAGGCTGTATTTTGCTACATATAGAATCACTTATTTATTATTTATATCTTAAGTAACTTACTATACATATTGTTTCCAGATGTAATTAATTTGATCTGCACAGGACAAATAATGTCTTTTCTGTCTCTCATACCTCTAAGCCAGCCGTTCTCAACCTGTGGGTCGCGACCCCTTTGGGGGTCGAACGACCCTTTCACAGGGGTCGTCTAAGACCATCGGAAAACACATATATAATTACATATTGTTTGTGTGATTAATCACTATGCTTTAATTATGGTCAATTGGTAACAATGAAATTGGGGGTCACCACAACATGAAGAACTGTCTTAAAGGGAACTGCATTAGGAAGGTTGAGAACCACTTCTCTAAGCTCTGACCTGCCAATCCTTTGAGATCTATCTTGATTAGAATAACAGAGATCCTACAGTCCTGGTAGATACCCAATTTTGACAGTAGTCCCCCCCTCTCCCCACCCAAAGGCTTTCTCATGAATAAGTCCCACCCCATTGGGAAGGAGAAATCACCACTGGAAGTGAATACAGGAGACCTTGACTAGTTCTTCTTTCAGAACTTTTCTACTGCCTTTCAAAACTTTGGATTTATAGTTCCATCTGTTGTAAGATAGCTCCATCTCAGGCGCAACACAGGTCAAACAGAAATCACCGCATTTTTCCAACTTGCTTTCTCTTCTCGTTCAGAGTATCACCATTTACCCAAGCCATTAAGTCTCCCAAATTAGAAACTTGGGGATTATTCTCGGCATCCTGTTTTCCTCATCCCTCTTCTCCACACACTCTGCAAGTCTGATAGGCTTGATTTCCGACAATTCTCTGAAACCTATCCTTTCTTTTACCTACTGCCACAGATTTCACCCAAACTGACACGACTGCTTCTTCTCTAAGCTTCCTGACAACAACCCCCCTGCTTCTCATCCCTTAGTTTTCCCCTAAGGCATCCTTCCACGTTCCTCTGCTGTCTTTCCAAATGCATATTTAACCACATCAGTGGACTCCTTAAGAACCTTAGTTTCTCCCTGGGGCTCACAAAATAGACTGCTTTGAATGCTAATTTTCACACTCTGCCTTTTTCTATTTAGTCAACCTTTCTTGGATACGAAACCTCTTCCCACCTGTAAAAAATGCATACCTTCTGTCTTTGCTTAAGCACCCTTTCCTCTTTGAGTATGCTTTAGATTCTAAATCCTTTCCATAATAATAGCATGAAAATAATTTGTGTGCTACCAAGGGACAGGCACTACGCTGAACACTTGACGTTCGTTATACATTATAAGCACCCTTTTACGCTGAGAACATTGAAGCAAATAATTTGTCCAAGATCATGCTTTAAACAGCAAAACTGGAATTACAATCCAGGTCCATCTCAATCCAGGAACTGAACATGTACATGCTTCCCTTCTCAGTTCCAGTTGTGCCGTTATCCTTAAAACTCCCAGATCATTCCTGTCCCCTTTCTCTCACTTCTAATTGCTGCTTTAACCTGAACAAATATTGGATCATAACTGGTGGCATACACTTTAGTATTTGCTCCGCACCTATATAGTTTTTTTATTTTACTGTTCACCTCCAAGTTCACATCAAAGCGTGCTGTATAGTACCAAATTATTCTTTAATATCATCTTTCTAAAGCTTACAATTGTAAATTCATTGTGAACAGGGAATTAAATTCTTAATATACCTCCACAAGGGCATAGCATATTTTTTAATAGCAAATAACTATCTCCTATTGGGGCAGGTGATAAGTGTGCTTTACATATCTCCATTATCGTTATTTACACATGTAATGAAGACTCAATATTTACTTAAATCAGGAGCAGACAAGATGAATTATATTTAGAGGATATAGATGAAGGTAAACTTTTCGGCAAGGACAGAGATTCTCTCTCTCTCTATATATATATATAGTCTATTAAAAGGAATATATATATATATATTTTCCCTGCCCTTCCTGTGTCAGGCTTTTTTTTTTTTTTGTAGTTAATAGGTTATTACAAAAATGTTGCTCTGCCTTTATGGTAATAATTAGCACCGGTCTCAACATTCAAGCCACGTAAAGTCCCAGTTATAGATATATTTTTTCTACTTTCATATGCTCTCTTCCTTCTGAAGACATTTTCACTTTTAAAAAGGCCTACTGTTAGGTAACGCGGCGCTGGGCCTATTTCTGAAGAGAATTTATTCCTAGTAAGATCTTGGAGCTCTTTCTTCCGAGGCGTGTCGTTCCGCAGCCTTTGTTTTCCATGGCCCTGCAGCCCGTAGGCCAGAAGCGCACTAAACGGAAGGTGCACGCACGGAGCCGTCCGGTTCGGAGGAGGGGCCCTTCGGCTGGCGGCCCCCGCACCCCTGTGGCGAGAGGTCCGGGGTGAGCCCCGCGGGCCAGGCAGGGCGACCCCAGCAGCACCAAGGCCTGTGGGCCTGGGGCCGCCGCCTCGGCCCAGCGGCGGGAAACCGCCGGAAGTGGCTTCCGAGCTGAGGTAGCTTTCGGGCCTGGCGGCGGCAAACGACTTGGCGAAGCAGCAGGGTCCCCAGAGCGGCCAACCCCGCCAGGCCGCGTGGCCGGCGGCGCCCCAGTGAGCGCCACTGAACGGGCTCATTTCCCTACGTGCTTCCTCAGAAACGCAGGCCGCGGCCGCCCGCTGATTTACAAGTGCACGCCAGGGTCTTATGTTTGGCGTTTTTTTTAAAACCACAGAACCGTACCCGCTACAACTGAGGAGTCGCTCGCCCCCAGTGTCCCGTAACAAGGACCAAAACTGCAACCACCGTGGACGGCCTCGTAACCGCTCAAAATCCGAAGGCTAGAGGGCGTGCCCAGAACCCAGGTGCCAGCGAAGGAGCAAGTTAACGGCTCTGGGCAACCCCGCCCCTCCGCCCCGCCTTCCAGCCCATGTAGTTCCCTCGCCACTTCCCCGGGCGCTTCCTTTTTAAGGCGGAGCCCGGTGTGGATCTCGCGAGATCCGGGTTGGCGCCGTGACCTCCATGTGGGAGCTAAAGCTCTATAAGTAAACACTCCGCGCGGCGCAGGCGAGGTTCCTTCCTATTTGTGAGGCGGCGGCTCTAGCAGCGGCACCGCGGTCTGGTTCCGGTTTCCTTTCGTTCCGATCTCCGCTGGGTGGGTACGCGATCTAGGATCGCGGCCGCCTATCGGGCCCGGCGTCTGGTCGGTGTTCCTCGCTCGTGCGCGCGCTCGCCCGCGGAGAGCCGGAGCCACCGGGAAGCGGCGCAAGCCAGGCGGGGCGCGGCGCCCTAAGCGCAGGGGGAGACAAAGCGGAGCCAGCCCCCTTTCCCGGCGCCAAGATGTGGATCCAGGTCCGCACGATCGACGGCTCCCAGACGCGCACCATCGAGGACGTGTCTCGCAAAGCCACAATTGAGGAGCTGCGCGAGCGGGTTTGGGCGCTGTTCGACGTGCGGCCCGAGTGCCAGCGCCTCTTCTACCGGGGCAAGCAGGTGAGGCGCGCCCACCGCAGCCCTCGAGAAGCCCGCGGCGAGGGCAGCGGGGCGCCTCCAGGATGCGTGGACCGGGCGGGCCGAAGGGCTGGGTGCCCCGCGCGCGCGGAGCACACCTGGCCCCACTTGGAGTGGGCAGCCCGCGAGCCTCAAAGCGCGGGGCCTGGGCCCGCTGAGGGTGCGCAGCCGGGGCCCCGCCAGCCCCGAGTGCAGGTGCGCCCGGCGAGGTCCGAAGCGAGGGCGCCTAGAGCCCTGAGCCCCCGCTGCCCTTTCCAGTGGGGGCGGCAGCCGCCCAGAGCGCGTGGGTTCCTGCGCTTCCCGCGCTCAGCGGGGTCAGGGGCCCCTGGAGGGCGGGGAGAACAGCGGGCCGTGGCGGCCATGCCACAGTGCAGGTGGGGAGGGCCGGCGGCTCGGGCTCCCGGCGGCGCTGAGCCGGCTAACGGCTCTTTTCGCGCTCCGGCTCCCGAATAAGAGGGGGGGAAACTTAACCTACCGGGCACCAGAACCCTAGCTCTGCCTCGTCGGTGTGGAAGGGATTTGTAAACACTGAAGATTTGCAAGGTTTCCAGAACTTTGGGTCCCCGTCCCTCGCCGCCTCCTCGAGTTGCAATCTGTCTCTCTCGGGGAAGATTAGAGACCTGGGCTGAGGGAGCTGTTGATGGAACCCGGACCGGGGTTCCGCTGCCCAGTATAGGCCCCAAAGGTTATTCCCAGACAGGAAGGGAACGTGAGAGACTGTTGTGCTCTTCTTGTCGCCAATCTGAATAGTCTCCTCACCTGTTTTTAACAGGGCAGCTGGAGCACAGAGCGAAAGGCTGGAAGTGTTTTTGGCGGTGCACGAATCTAGGGGCGTCTCTGGTCGCTTGCATGGTATGGCCGTGCACGGGCCCATTGGAGGTTTTTCCTATCCCACAAGTCTCTCTCGGTCTGTACCGGAGACTCAGACACATCCTATTTTTCTTTTTTTTCTTTTTTATGTTGACCCACTGAAAAAGTTGGCATTCAACCGTTGATAGACCACAGTTTGGCTCTGATCCTGCGGTTTGAAATAAATGTAGCTCTCTTGGATTTGGTGGTAGCCGTTTTCCTACAGCCACAAAGGATTTGAAAGGAATATTTTCCTACCCTTGATATGCTTCTAAATCTGCCCAGAAATTTCAGAGTAACAAGATTACTTTCTAAGAGTGAGCCGTGAGGTTATTTTAATTTGTTTTTAAATAAACGTTGTCGCTTTACTCTGTTCTTGCAGCCAGTTTATATTGATCCTTTAGTGTTTGACTTGTAATAAAAACGGGTGTTCAATTTAGTTATAAACTTCGCTTTTGAAATAATTGTATAAAACACTATGTAGATTTATATTGCTGTGCTGCCGGTGGCTGGTACCTTTTAGTATTTTGGTCAAAGGTGAAAAGCATGAAATCAAGTCTTGTGAATTGTAATAGGGACAATAGTACATGAATGCCTGGGATGCTTTGGTGATTTCAGCACCAGTGATGGAAATGAAGCATGAGAAATGTATTCCTGGTCACAACCCTCATGTCAGACATGCTAAAAGAGTATGCACCTGGTTGCCTTGAGGAAAAGGTAGGGGTTGGGTTAAATTCAGTATAACACAATAAATTTCCAGTAAACCAGGTACCTGGTTCCAGGTTCGGGGAAGTGTTTGGGATAAAACCTTTTGTGCTTTTTTTCCCCAGGACAGTTGATAAAGTACTTTTAATTTATTTATTTTTTTCAGCTCAGTGATAAACCAATAGGGATAAGGAATGGGCCTTTGATGCTCATTGAGTAGGAGACTGAGAAGGAAGGACACTGCTCCAGCTGTGTTTGCTTCCTTATGAGATTGATTACAAGTTGTCATGGCAGTGATTATTATCTCCATCTTCCTTCTTTGGAGTTCACAGTGCATAGATAGGGTAGTATGTCTGTAGCGGGCAACTACTGGATTGGTGTCACAGGACTGCCCTTATCTTGTAAAATGCCTTCATACTTATTAGGAAGAGGCACCCCTTCTTCAAGAGGCTTTACTGCCATAGTGAAAAATGTTAAAAACAAGTTTACACTGTCCATGATGTAAATGGTACCCTTTCCCCTTTGTTATACCAGCTGCTTTTACCATTTGGTGCAGTGGTTCTCAACCTTGGCTGCACATTAGAATCACCTGGGAATCTTTTTAAAATCCTGATTTCTGGGCCTCATACACTGCTTTGGTGTGTATCAGACTCACTTGTGGATATTTTATTATAGATGTTCAGCTCACCCCAGAATTGCAAGTAGTTAAATTTAACAAGATCCCACAGGAGAGTCTGATGAACACCAGAGTTTGAAAATGAAAGTTGAATGATAGTCAATCTCCTATTAGTTTCTTACTATTCAAAATATGGTCCCTGGGTCAGCAGAGCCAGCAGCATTAACTTCACCTTGGGAGCCTCACACAGAAGTAGAATCTGTCTTTTAACAAGGACCCCAGGTGATCTGTATGCAAATTAAAATTGAGAAGCTATTTAATTGACTCCACTTTTGAGGGTCAAAGTGGAGAATTAGCAATTCAAGGTTAAGTTCTGGTTAAAGTAGGGTAACCTCATTTGGGTATTCTCTTATGAGGGGTGGGGGTTGAGTGTGAAGCACCTTGGGGATTGGTGGGTTTTTTTGTTTGTTTGTTTTGTGTTTTTTTTTTTAAGAAGTTACGCCCTAGCTGGTTTTGCTCAGTTGGTAGTGTTGGACTGCAGACTGCAAGGTCAGTGGTTCAATTCCAGTCAAGGGCACATGCTTGGGTTGCAGGCTCCATCCCCAGTAGGAGCATGTAGGAGACAGCCGAGCAATAATACTCTCTCATCATTGATGTTTCTATCTCTCTCTCCCTCTTCCCCTCTGAAATCAATAAAAATATATATATTTTAAAAAGAAGTTGCATTGGTGCATCTCTAAATCTAGTGAGAATCCAGAGCTTTTCCTACTTTGAAAAAATCCTCTTTTCATTCTTTCCCCTGTACCACTTAGAGATAACCATAGAGTAGATGGTAGATAAGAGCTATGAACCAAAACTGAAGAAAAACTGAGTAGTAGTTGATTTTTTACAGAGAGAAAGGGAGGGAGATAGTTAGAAATATCGATGAGAGAGAAACATCGATTAGCTGCCTCCTGCACATCCCCTACTGGGGATGTGCCCGCAACCCAGGTACATGCCCTTGACCGGAATCGAACCCAGGACCTTTCAGTCCACAGGCCGACGCTCTATCCACTGAGCCAAACTGGTTTCGGCTGCCTGTGGACTTTTTACACAGACTACAAAGTAAAAAATGTTTGTCTATTTAAAGGTTGTGTTTGTGTGTTATCTGTTGTATATATTATAAGTGAAAGGTACATGATGTTTCATTGATGTTTCTATCTCTCTATCCCTCTTCCTCTCTGAAATCAATAAAAAATACCTTTTTTTTTTTTTTTTAAAGAGTGCAGTCTGGCAAAACAAAATTCTAGGACCATTCCTGCCTCTCTAGCATTATAAATGTTGGGCCTCCGTCTTCTAGGCAGGCAGTTCTCAAACATTTTCTGCTATGAGACATTGATGGACTTAGAGTTACGTGCCTGAAATTCATAGGTGTTTGTAATTTCTAAGTGACCCAACCCCCTTCCCACTCAGAGTATAGTTTAAGTGACAGGTAACTTTTAGTCTGCACTGTTAAATTTAGGAGAACTTCAGTACTTTTCCAGTAACAAATCATTCCCACATTTTTTTTACAACTCTTAACAGTGGCTTAGCTATGTGGAACTTGATGTGAAATAGATAATAACTTTTAGGAAAACTGGAAAGATAGCTATGAATTAGGGAAGGGAGTGGATAATATGGGTCAAAGTGGCTCTCATAGTAAGCATACATAATTGGAAAGATGGTTACATGTTAATGTGAGCTTAACTTCTGTTATAGGGCCTCATGCCTTGAATATGCTTAGTGCTTCACTCTGACATTCACTCAGGCATTACTTTTCCTTTCAAACCAAGAACCCTTTGAAGCAGCTTGTATTTACTGAGTTGGTAGAAACTAGTGAGAGGGGTTGAGTAGATAAGAATACCCTCAATGTCCCTCTGACTCTTGTGCCTCAAATTTCAGTGGAAAAAAATGTTTATGGAAACACGTTGGATTTCCACGTATTATACCACCATAACAGCTCATCATTTTAGTGAATGCTCTACCAGTTAACTTGCACATTCTGTGCTATTGGAGAGGTGTTTTTGTTTTCTATTTTAAACACTTCCATTTTTTAAAATAATTATCATAATATGCAACAGTTGTATGTTCAATTAAATTGTGTTTTTTTCAGCTGTTCCAGAATTACTGTGTTCTGTTTTGGGGGGGGGGGGGGGGGGGAGACCTTGGAGAAGTGTCAAAATGAAGGTGTGAATGTATGGTTTTTTCCTACCTTTCGTTTTTAACCCAGAAGTTCAGGATTAGAGGGAGTTCTTGTTTGTCTTTTAATAAGGTAAACAATATTAACTTTGCCATCCCTATAAGGGAATATCTGCTTACTGGCTTTTGGAAGACTCCTTTCACTTATTTGGAATAAGTATATTAAGTAACCCGTGAGATAGTGTCTTAATTTAATTTCCCCACTGGGAATTTTATGAATTTCTTGATCCCTTGTTCTACTTAAGAATTGTGAACACCTGTAATGTGCAGGATTGTGTTTCTGGACCACTTGAATTACAATTTCTTAATCTAATACATTACTAAGTTTATCATTCAAGGGCAGACTTTTGTTCTCCAGTTGACTTCTTAAACATGGTCTTACGGTGATAGAGTTGTAGATGGTGATAGGTAATTGCGTAAAAGAAGGGGAAATGAACAATTAAATGATTGATGTGCCTAGGGAAATGATAGTTCTAATCTTGAAGGAGTTTAGTTTTATTGTATCATAGTGAAATGGCCAGCGAATTTTACAAAGAAACAAATGGAGACTTAGTTTCCTAGGGCTTCTGTAACATAGTACCAAAACCTAAAACCACAGAAATCTTTGTGTCAGGGTTCTGGAGGCTATCCTTTTGAAATCAAGATGTCCCATCAGCAGGACCCTTTACTCTCTGATAGCTCTAGGGAAGAATCTTCCTTGCTTCCTTTAGCTATTAGTGGTTGCTAGCAATCTTTGATGTTCTTTGGCTTGGAGTAACACTCCAGTCATATGGTTGTTTCCTCCCTGTGTGCCTTTGCACCTTCCCTCTGTGTGTCTTTCTATCCAAGTTTCAACTTTGTATCTACTTTTTTAAATCCTCACCAAGAGGATATGTTTTTATTGATTTGAGGGAGAGGAAGACAGAGATACTCATCAATGTGAGAAAGAAACATTGATCGGTTGCCCTCCAAACATGCCTCGACCCGTGATCAAATTGAAACTTGGGTATATGTCCTGACCAGGAATGGAACCCACCACCTTTTGATGTATGGGACGACGCTCCAACCAACTGAGCCACACCAGCCAGGACCAAATTTCAACTTTTTGTAAGAATACCAATCACAATGGATTGGGACCCACCTTTATGACCTAGTTTTAACTTGATTACTTCTGTAAAGACCGTGTTGCCAAGTGTCACATTCTGATATAGATGGTATTAGGATATCAAATATTTGGATTGACACAATTCAGTGTATTATAGAGACCTTGCCAAAATATGGGTAAGTTGCAGGATAATTTATTCAACCTGAAAGATTTTTCATGTTGTAACTTACAAGCTTGAGAAATGGATGGGCCCTGGCCAGTGTGGTTTAGTTGATTGGAGTGTCATCCCTTGCAAGTTTCCATTCCCTGACAGGATATACACCCAAGTGGTGGTGGTCCATTTGGGTGCATGTGGAACATAACCAATCAGTTTTTCTCTCAAAAAAAAAAAAAGAAATGGATGGAATTAGAGAATTTTAGGCAAGTGGAATAGCATGAGCAAGAACTGTAATCCTGCTTGAAGTGTTTTTTCCTGCTTGATTTAAAAAAAATTTAATAATCTTCAGAAAGATGAAATGGTTACTTTAATGTCTTTATGAACACAAGGTCATAAAAAAGTCACTTTCATAAAACTTTTTTCTTTCAGTGGATTCAGGCACTGTTCATTGAAATAAAATTTGGTGAGAAATCTAGATTTTTTTTCTTCTTAGGTGATGGGGTCACAACAGCAATGATGTGTTGTTGTTTTTTATTTCAGTGGCTATCAGTGTACCCTATAGCTAATATGAAATAATTTCTTAATTTATTGAAGTCTTGAGAAGATATTGACATCAGAGGCCATCCAGTAATAGTTTCAGGATCACTAGATTACAATGCTGTGCATTTTATTTTAATAATTTGGCTAGGACCTTTGGGTACCTAAAGATAAAGAAAAATCAAGTTTTGAGAGAAGCATTTTAATCTTTTCTATCTTTTGTTTCTAGTTGGAAGATGGATATACTTTATTTGACTATGATGTTGGACTGAATGATATAATTCAGCTACTAGCTCGCCCAGATTCTGATCTTCCTAGCACATCTAAACAGAGTGATGTTAAGGCCAAACCCTGTTCTGATAATCCACCTAAAGTGAAGAAAGCACCAAGAGTGAGATCTTCCAGTCAGCCACCTACATCAGCTCGTGATTTTCTTATTGATCCTGGCATTGGACTTTATAAGGTATGTTGTATTCAGAATTCTTGTTAGTTGTACCCTGGCTATTGTGACTCAGAGGTTGCCCGTTTGATTCCAGGTCAGGGCACATGCCTAGATTTCAGGCTCAATTCCTGGTGCAGGGGGGCGGGGGCGTGCTGGAGGCACCAGATCGAAGTTTTACTCTCACATTGATGTTTCTCTAAAAATCAATGTTAAAAACTGTTTAGCCTGACCAGCATGGCTCAGTGGTTGAGTGTTGACCTACGAATCAGGAGGTCATGGTTCGATTCCTGGTCAGGGCACATGCCAGGGTTGCTGGCTCAATCCCCAGTGTGGGGCATGCAGGAGGCAGCCGATCAATGATTCTCTCTTATCATAGATGTTTCTGTCTCTTTCTCCCTCTCCCTTCTTCCCTGAAATCAATAAAAAGTGTGGGGTTTTGAAAAAAGTTTTTTAGTAAAATAAAATAAGATAAAAATTGTTGTTGTTATTTTTTTTAATTAAATCTTTATTGTTCAGATTATTACATTTGTTCCTCTTTTTTCCCCCCATAACTCCCCTCCTCCCAGTTCCCGCCCCACCCTCCGCCCTCACTCCCCACCCACTGTCCTCATCCATAGGTGCACGATTTTTGTCCAGTCTCTTCCCGCATCTCCCACACCCCTTTCCCCCCCAAGAATAGTCAGTCCATTCCCTTTCTATGTCCCTGATTCTATTATAATCAACAGTTCATTCTGTTCATCAGATTATTTATTCACTTGATTATTAGATTCACTTGTTGATAGATGCATATTTGTTGTTCATAATTTGTATCTTTACCTTTTTCTTCCTCTTCCTCTTCCTCTTCTTAAAGGATACCTTTCAGCATGTCATATAATCCTGGTTTGGTGGTGATGAACTCCTTTAGCTTTTCCTTATCTGTGAAGCTCTTTATCTGACCTTCAATTCTGAATGATAGCTTTGCTGGATAAAGTAATCTTGGTTGTAGGTTCTTGGTATTCATCACTTTGAATATTTCTTGCCACTCCCTTCTGGCCTGCAAAGTTTCTGTTGAGAAATCAGCTGACAGTCGTATGGGTACTCCCTTGTAGGTAACTGAGTTTCTTTCTCTTGCTGTTTTTAAGATTCTCTCTTTATCTTTTGCTCTTGGCATTTTAATGATGATGTGTCTTGGTGTGGTCCTCTTTGGATTCCTTTTGTTTGGGGTTCTCCGCGCTTCTTGGACCTGTAAGTCCATTTCTTTCACCAGGTGGGGGAAGTTTTCTGTCATTATTTCTTCAAATAGGTTTTCAATATCTTGCTCTCTCTCATCTTCTGGCACCCCTATAATTCTGATGTTGGTTCGCTTGAAGCTGTCCCAGAGGCTCCTTACACTATCCTCGCATTTTTGGATTCTTTTTTCATTTTGCTTTTCCGGTTGGGTGTTTTTTGCTTCCTCGCATTTCAAATCATTGACTTGATTCTTGCGCTCCTCTGGTCTGCTGTCGGGAGTCTGTATAATATTCGTTATTTCAGTCCGGGTATGCTTAATTTCTAGTTGGTTCCCCAATATAACATCGAGGGTCTCATTAGTTTTCTTGTAGATCTCATTAAGTTTATCGGCGGCTTCTAAACAGTTCTTGAGAGACCTTAAAAGTGTGGTTCTGAACTCTATATCTTCCATTGACAATTTTGACCTGTTTCTTTGTCTCCCCATTTTGTTATGCTTCCTTGGTGCACCCCCTAGTGGTCTTTGTGCGCAGTCTTATAGTTAAATCTTGATTGTTGTAGCTAATTCCAGGGAGGGTTTGACCTCCAGGCCAAGTGGCTATGAGAATCAGCTGTGTCAGCAGTGAGAGAACTTCTGTCCTCTAGGGAGGTGCTAATCTGGCGTTTGCCTGAGGCTATCCAGCAAATGCCTCTGTGCAGGGCTTGGGCAGGGCGGGTCGCACAGGATCAACAGGGTGGGCTGGAGAGAGCAGTTATGGCGACTCTCAGTCCTGTCCCCAGGGGCTCTGCCTCTCTGAGTCCCAGCACCCGCTGCAAACCTCGGAGAGAAAGCTGCACTCGCTCTGACCGAAGCCAGACAGTCCCGCTTCTCCAGTTTGAGTCTGGGTCCCTAAAGACTCGCCTGTATCTGGAGCTCAGAGTCTGCGACTCCCAATTGAAAACGCCAACCGCGCCCTCCGCCGCCAGCCCGCTCCGCGCACTCTGCACCTCAGAATTTGACTTCAGCACTGCGCCTCCTCTGAGTGTCCGTATGCGTTTCTCTTTCCTCCTAGTTGTAGGACTTCCACTCAGCCAGCGTTCCTCAAAATAAGATAAAAATTGTTTTAAAAATTCTTGTTAGTCTATTCTCTTCAGGATGTTGTGAATATGTACATTGATTACCATTTGAAAGTAAAGATTGGGCTGTTAATACTTTTTACAGTCTTTTAAAAATGTAAAATATATAGGTAGAATTTAAAGCATAATAAAGCAAATACCTGTGTAATTCCACCAAGGCTAAGAAGTAGAATGATGCCAATTCCTTTTTAAAGCCTCTTATATGCCCTTACCAATAACACATTTCCCTCTCAGAACAAGGTAAACTACTTATTTTGACTTTTATGATCATTTTCTTGTTTTTCTATAGTGTTGTTAATGTATATATCTCTAAACAATGTTTTCTTTTGCCAGTATTCGGATTTTATATAATGGAATTCTACTTTTTCTCAACTTTGAGAGATTCTGCATAAAGCTTTATTTACTTATTTAAATATTTTTATTGATTTCAGAGAGGAAGGGAGAGATAGAAACATCAGTGATGAGAGAGAATCACTGATCTGCTGCCTCCCGCACGCCCCTGCCTCCCCCCCCCCCCCCCCCCGCCCCAATCGAGCCCGCAACCCAGGCATGTGCCCTTGACTAGAAATGAAACTGGGATCCTTCAGTCTGCAGTCTGACACTATCCACTGAGCCAAACCAGCTAGGGCTAAAGCTTTATTTTTCACTTCTTTATTATTTCATTTTATTAACATGTCACAATATATGTGTCTACCTGTGATTATTAGCCATTTGAACTGTTTCCACTTTTAGTTGTTTTAAACAGTTCTGCTGTAAACCTATTTGTATTTTGGTGTGAGTGCTCAAGAATTTCTCTAGGAAGTTTTATCTAGAAATAGAAGTGCTGGTTGTTCACTCACAGGATACTGCCAAACTGCTCTGTACTGTATTCCATTGGTCTGTTTGCCTATCTATCCCCTGTGCCCACAGTGTTTTAAGTACTATAATGTTGTTTTGATATCTCCCTTTTCTCCATCTCCAAATTTAATTCCTTTTCAAAGGTGTCTTGGTTTTTGGCTTTAACACTTGCATGTAAAATTTTAGAATTAGCTTGTCAAAACTACAGAAAAATAATAATGGAGGGATTTTTTTTTTAAATATATTTTATTGATTTTTTTACAGAGAGGAAGTGAGAGGGATAGAGAGTTAGAAACATCGATCAGCTGTCTCCTGCACGCCCCCTACTGGGGATGTGCTTGCAACCAAGGTACATGCCCTTGACTGGAATCGAACCTGGGACCCTTGAGTCCGCAGGCCGACGCTCTATCCACTGAGCCAAACCGGTCAGGGCAATAATGGAGGGATTTTGATGGGGATTGTATATAGATCAGCTTGGAATTGACATCTTTTCAATAGTCCTTCTTTCATGAACTTGATAGATGTCTCCATTAATCTAGGTCGTTGACATCTTAATTAGTTTTCTCTTTACATATCTTGTTTTGATTTCTAGTAGCTTCTTGATGCTATTATAAACGGTTATCTTTTAAAATTGTGATTTATTTGTTGATATATAGAAATGCAATTTATTTATTGACCTTTGCAATTAGCGACTTTTTCAAATTCTGTTCTAATTGGATGACAGTTTTGTTTCATCCTATCCTTATAGCTCCTTTCTTAATTCTTATCAGTTGAGATAAATTGGGACTGAGACTCATTTATTTATTTTCAGAGCATTTTCAAGGTTAAACATTAAAAATTGGGCCCTGGCTGGTTTGGCTCAGTGGATTGAGCATCGACCTTTGGACTGAAGGGTCCCGGGTTCGATTCCAGGTGAGGGCACATGCCCGGGTTTCCAGTTTGATCCCCAGTAGGGGCATCCAGGAGTCAGGCAGTCAATGATTCTCTCTCATCATTGATGTTTCTCTCTCCCTCTTCCTTCCTCTTTGAGATCAATAAAAATATATATTTTTTTAAAAATTTAAATTAAAAATTGGTAGATGAAGTGAAATATCTAAAAGTACCTGGCCAGGGTGGCTACATCGATGAATTGCTTTAAGCCTATAAAGAATAGATACCTATAATATTACCTAAATTGACCCACAACATAAAGAAATGGGAGGCTTTTTTTATATATATATATATAGATATATATCTATATATATATAGATATATATCTATATATATATATATATATAGATATATATATATAGATAGATAGATATATAATAACTTTTTTTAAATCCTCACCTGAGGATATTTTTTCCTTTTTTTTGTTTTGTTTTGTTTTTGTTTTTAAGAGAGAGTGGAGGGTATGGAGGAGGATGGGTGGCAGAGAGAGAGAAAGAGAAACATCAACGTGAGAAAGACACATCTATTGGTTGCCTCACACATGAGCCCTGGTCAGGGCCCGGGGCTCAAACCTGCAACCTTACAACTGAGATATTGAACCAATGACCCTTTGGTCTCAGGGCTGAAGCTCTAACCACAGAAGCATACCAGCCAAGGCAAAACATGAAAAAAAGCATACCAATATTATTAACATATTCATATAAAGCTTAAGCTATATTTAGCAAATAAAACTGTGACTATATATGCCGGAAGCTGGTCCATCCTTGCTGCTTGACACAGTCGCTGCAGGGAAGAAACATCTGCACAGCATATGTTTCAAGGGACCTGGCGTTTATGGCATACTCTTCCTAATGTTTGCTCACCTTCTTGGTGCTATGTGTTTTAACCAAGGTCACCTCTCTGAGAAAGGTTGTTTCCCCAGGTAGGGATTTTTCCATGAAGTTAGGGAGGGAATAAAACCCCTTAACTAAGTGCCAGGTGGGTAGTTAATCACTTTAACTACGAACAATCACCCTTAAGCTACATAATCTTTACTCCCTGGAATGGAGATAAGAAACACCCTGACCTTTGGAATAGAAATTGATAGGATTAAAATCAACTGGTATAAATACAGATGTAACAAGACAATAAAAGACAGAACCTGGCGACAGAACCTGGCTGGAGAACCTAGACAGAACTTGACTGGAGATCCTGGCTAGAGATCCTGGCTAGGCTGCTGATCAACTGAACGGTGTTTCCGTGTCATTCCTTCCTCGCCGACTCCGTCCACACCTTGGGGAACCCCTGGACCTGCTGGGGCTGGACCCCAACATATATATTAAAAGAATATAGTACCTTGGTCATGTATTCTTTGTCATGAAACGGAATAGTTTATTATTAGAAAGTGTTTGGGGTTTTTTAAAATATATTTTTATTGATTTCTGAGAGGAAGGGAGAGGGAGAGAGAGATAGATACATTAATTCTTCCAGTGGTATTAGTCTCTCTGTGTTGTCATTTACCTCCATTAAAATTAAAGTCCATCGGTACACTTGAGACACTGTTCCCAACCCCCACATATTTCTCTTTGTCATCTTGTCTGCTTTTTCATTGCTCTCTTCTGGCTATAATTACTTTTTAGTTTTTAGGTTTTTTATAGGCTTTACATTTTATTTTTACATTTTTATTTTAGAGATAGAAAGGGAAGGGAAGAAAAACATCAATATGTTGTTTCACTTATTTCGTTTTCATGGATTGATTCTTATGTATGCCCTGACCATTTATCAAACCCATAAGCTTGGTGCATAGGGATGACGTTCTAACCAACGCAGCTATCCGGCCAGGGCAATAGACTTAACACTTTAGAACAATTCTAGGTTCACAGCAAAATTTAGTGGGAAATACAGAGATTTCTCATATACCCCCTGCCAAAACACATGAATAGCCTTCCTCATTATCAAATCCCCTACCTGAGTGGTACATTTGCTAGAATTGATGTACCTACGTTGATATACCATCACCCTCAGTCCATAGTTTACATTAGGGTTGACTTCTTGGTGGTGTACATGCAGTGGCTTTGGACTTTTTCAGTTCTTGATTTCAACTGGATTACTAAGGAAGTTATGATTAACATGAAAACAGAGGATACTGCCAAGGAAACAAGTATTCTCTTCTGAACCGTCTTCAAAACACAGATTTTACAAAAGAGTTTTAACCTTTTTCTTATAGGCATTTTGACCCATTCAAATTTTGCCTAAGAATGTCTATGTAATGTTCAGAAACTTCTGAATTTAAAAGCATTTTTTCCATACAGTTTATATGCATATCATGAGTGGGTAATTATACTTTATAGGAGAATTTGTAGTTCTTGTTTCTAGTTATAAATCTAGGGTTACTCAAAGAATGCCTTACTTTTAAGTGTGATGTTTAAGCAATGACAGTATTTTTAGATTGACATAGATTTCTGTTAACTCTAATTGTATTTCCAAATACTACGTTATCCAGACACTAGATCTGCATGCTAGTTTCTTATTTTTCATATGCAAATTAAGTATTCCATTTGTACCTCATACTCTTCCATAGTAAGGTTTATATTGCTAAGTGTATTTTTGCTGTGACTGTTTTTGTATCAACTATATGCTCCATTCTCTTCTAGAATAATAATTGTGTAGTGTGATATGAAACCCTTACATTTTGATTTGCTCTGAAAGAGTAGTAGCTTCAGTTTATTCTCTCAAGTATTATAGACGTTAACATTATTTTTTGTTTTATCTATTTTTTGTTTTGCCTGTAAGAAATTAAATTCTACCAAGCCAGTTTGGCTCAGTGGATAGAGCCTTGGCCCTTGGACTGAAGGATCTTGGTTTTGATTCCGGTCAAGGGCTCGTACCTTGAGATCCCCTGTGTGCGGGAGGAACCAATTGATGTGTGTTTCTCTGTTTCTCCCCCTCCCTTCCACTCTCTAACAAATCAATGGAAAAATATCCTCAGGTAAAGATTAAAAAAAGAAAAAAAAGAAAGAAAGAAATTAAATTCTTTACACTTGTCAGTGGCTATTATGGAAGAAAAAGACCCTGTGTCCATTTAATGCATGAGTTAATTTATGCAGTGTATACCATGCTCCATCTCTGATCTTTGTTATATCTAGCCTGGTTGGCCCTTAGATCTTTTCCTTTTCTCCTAAACGCTTCATTCTTATGATACATTGAACCTTATGTTTTTCAAGATGTTTCATTGCTGCCATGTTACTACATACAGTGTGTTTGGTCAAATGTGGTACTTCTTCTGGTAGTGATAGTTAATTTTTTGTTTTGTCTGTATTCTCTCTACCTTCTATATTAGCTGGGTGGTTTGAAACCTTTTTATATTTTTAATATCTTATTTCTTAGTTCATCAATTAACCTTTAAAGTTGTTTACCCATCTTGTCATTTCATGGCAAAAACATAAGCTTCAAGGTCAAGATGTCTTCAAATCATAGCTTTATATTTCATTAGCTTTCAGTGGAGCAAGTTAACTTTGTTTCCTTATCTTGTAAAATCGGAAGTCTTAGTTGTTAGAATTGGACAAGCCTAAATAAAGGAGCCTTGCATAATATCTGGCATGTGGGTATTTAACTTTTAGCATATACTACCCTCTTACTCCTGCCCCAAATGTCAGAATTCTTTTGGATACCGTAAGTGGTCAGGTTAAAGGGATGTCTTTTGGTTTTTTTCTGCTGAAAGGGCCTTGACCTTTAGACCAATTTCCTCAGATTTTTTAGGAGAGTTTGTTTGTTTGTTTGTTTTTATAACCAGCTTCATATTGTAACAACTTCTGGTATACTGTTTTTCCTTTTATTACATTGCACAGTTAATTCTGGATCATCCACTAGACTTGACTATATCTGTCTTGCATCATATAGCTCTGTTCATTTTATCTCTGGTTTTTGAGGTAATAATGCATTTGCTAGTGAGTTACTAACTGGTAGAACTTACCTATTTTGTATAAATGGGTTCGCTAAATTCTTCCCTTTGTATATGTGCACAATTTCTTCATTTTTGAGTTTTATTTTCAGTTTAATACTTTACTGTTTTCTGGTTGGACTGACTGTGTAAGTTATCTTTAGGATTCTGAAGAAATTAATGGAACAAATTAATAACACAATCATAACACTTTAAACTCTTGGCTTTTTGTTAGTAACATTCGTTTTTTTAAAAAAAAATTTTTTTTAATCCTCACCCAGGGATATACTTATTGATTTAGAGGGGGAAGGAGAGGGAGGGGGAGGGGGAGGTGGAGGGGGAGAGACAGACAGACAGACAGACAGACAGACACATCAATCGGTTGCATCCCAACTGGGGATTGAACCCTCAACCATTTTGGTGTACAGGTTGCTCCATCTAACTGAGCCACCCAGCTGGGGCTCATTAGTGACATTCTTATTGAATGACTTTCCAGAATACCCTTGAGTACTTTCATATTTTTAAAAGTCAAGTGTAGACATCAGAGAAGTCAAAGAAAACACCCATTTCAGCACACATTTCATTGAAGGAAATTTGGAGGAAAGTTAATTTTCATCCGTTTCAAATAACGGATTTGAACAAAATAAACTGTTGAACAAAATAGATCCAGAGTCATAGAAGCATGGAACAGACTAGAATCTCAGAGGGAAGTCAGGGGTGGGTGAGTAGGTGGGAAGAGATCAACCAAAGAACTTGTATGTATATAGGCATAACCCATGGATATAGATAAAAGGGGGAGTGAAGGCTGTGGCAGGGGTGTGGACAGGCTATAAGGGGTCAATGGAGGAAAAAGGGGACATATGTAATACTTTCAACAATAAAATTTTTTAAAAAGGAAAGTTAATTTTTATACTAGTAAATAATGGATTTTTAGAGTATATAAAAAGAATAGTTTTGATCTAATCTTTGAAATTACTTTAAGCATGAGTAGCTACAAATATTCATAACTGTGATAACTATGAAAATAACCTAAGTTATACTAAGGTTTTTAAAGCAGTAGATGAAATTACACTTCATTAATTAATTTTAAACTTTTTTAGGTAAATGAATTGGTGGATGTCAGAGATGTCAACTTGGGTTCCTGGTTTGAAGCACGTATACATAGTATTACTAGAGCTTCTGATGAACATTCTCGTGGCAAAACTCCCCTGAAGAATGGCAGTTCTTGTAAAAGGACTAATGGAAATGTAAATCATAATTCCAAAGAAAGCACAAATAAATTGGACAATGTACCCTCTACGTCTAATTCAGACTCTATTGCTGCTGATGAAGATGTTATTTATCGTATCGAGTATGATGAGTAAGTGCTCATGCTATTGAGGACTTCATTAATGTTTTGTTTATAGAAGCAAAGCCTTCCATTTCAAGATTGTTTTCAAATAATAGTCTTTTTGAAGAAATCATTGAGGGGTCTATTCAGTCTATTACTGTTTGTTTGTTTGTTTAATATTTATAATAAGGGCTCCTTAATGCTCAGTTATCTCTGGCTCCTAAGTGGTTTGTTGTTTTTGGTAGCCTAATACCTGGCTTAATTTAGTATGTTTATTCCTCTATAAGGCTTTTTTATATATATTTTAATATTTTAGATATATATAAAACATAATGTAATAGCTATTAGAATGAGGTTGAAATATATTTTTTTAAAAATATATTTTTATTGATTTCAGAGAGGAAAGGAGAGGGAGAGAGAGATAGAAACACCAATGATGAGAGAGAATCATCGATCGGCTGTCTCCTGCATGCCCCCACTGGGGATCGAGCCTGCGACCCGGACATATGCCCTTGACCAGAATCGAACCCAGGACCCTTCAATCTGCAGGCCAACGCTCTGTCTACTGAGCCAAACCAGCTAGGACTTGATTTTTTTTTTTTTTTTTAAACAGCTTGCTATTGAGATAGTTCACATACAATTTATCCGTTTAAAGAATGCAATTTGTTGGTTTTAAGTGTATTCACAGGATTGTGCATTGCCACAAACTAATTTTGGAACATTTTTATCGCCTCCACCTCTCCAAACCTCATACCCAGCAGTAACTCCCCAATAAAATGTTTATATGAAGATAGTATTAAGAACTTAACTTTTCTAACACTAAATTATTCTTGTTATTTTCAAAATCCTACTATAAAAGTTACTGTTCTGAAGGATTTAGTATTTATTCAACACACTAAATGAACTTACATTCTCATTCAAGTGATACTTAACATGTGTGCCTATATTATGCTACCAAATCCTTATTGAGTGTAAGTGTTCAAGATCCTAACGTGGTTGTGATTTTTCCTACCACAAAAATGTCTTAAAAGACTTAGGTGTTAACACAGATTTTCAGGATGGGTGAGAAGGTGTTAAAAGGGATCCCTTTAATCTTTACTTTCCTAATACTTCTGACATGGTTGTGGCTAACTTGAAAACATAGCTTATTTCAAATGAGCTATCATCCTGCTCTCTACCATAGTAGGTGGTAATAGAACCAACAACCAGAATAATATTAAGATCTGAGATTGGCCAAGACTGACAATATTGGTAAATTGAGGCTGGAATAATTTGTGTTCTTAGTACTCAGTCCCTGGATTCCTGAATGCCATAGCAAAGAGGCAAGAAACTACAGGGGTGGGGCCTTTAGCTATCTGTGTATCTGCTGTCAACAAGTAGAGTTCTTGATTTGCTTTGAATTTTATTTCTTGAGGTATAAAAGAAATAACTAGGAAAACAACTATCTGGGACCTGATTCTGGTCAATAAAGAAATTATTGTTTGGCATAAAGTATTGTACAGATGGCACAGTGTAGAAATAGAGTAAGAAGCTTTAAACATTGCATGAACCAAGGGTTATCAAATTTTTAGTTTCAGGGGCTCTTAACTATGGAGTAAGACATTCCAAGGTGTAGGCCTGAGTTTGGTATAATACTAGCTCAAATCACAGTACCTTAGTATTTATTTGGCTTTTTTTATTTTTTACTTTATTTTATGTTATTTTTTTGTAATGAAAGAAATTTGTCTTGATTGGAATGAATGTTCGGCCCATTTTTATCAAGCATTTTCTACTAAAGAGCAATATGGGGGAAAGGGATTGATAGTGACAGTTTAAATATAGTAAATATGTTTTATTAAAGGCTGAAGATGATATGTAACACCTGGCAACTGTGAGTGTTCATCCTTATTTTCGTACATGTCTAGTTGTCTTGTTGATTTTTCCATTTTGTTTCCATTTAGAGAAAAATATTAGAATTAAGTCTATTTCTAAAAGAAATTATATTTCATTCAAGCTAAATGATGTGTGTGACTTTAAATGAGGGACCATTTCTCAATGTCTTTATCTATACTAACTTTGCATAGAAAGCTATGTCCATAATGTGTTTATGGGGAATTTATGTATTATGGAATGTTGGTATATTCTCAGTTGGGGCCGGGGGGGATACTTCATAATAGATGCATATTTGTTCTGAGCTTAGTCCTGGTTTTCCTGTTAAATTAGGCTCTTAAATATAGCAGTCATTCTAGGATAAGCTTTCTGAATTTGACATATTGTTGAACAAGATCTCAAAATCTTCTCTGATACTTTCTTGCTTTTAAGGATTCAAGATGTAGCTTTATTTGGTCTTACAGTCCAGTCCAGTTAAAAAAGGTGAATTTGAGAAAACTACTCTTGTTAGTGATTTGCCTTAATTGCTTTATTGAATTTAGAGATCTTGATGTATAAATTTTAGCTCATTTCTGTGAAGAGGAGTAAACTAGAAAACATCTAATAGTCTGATAAGGAAGTATGTATTTAAAGAAGAAAAATGCTTGTGAAAGTTTTACTTATATCTTAAGTATGAATAATTATTGTCTGTAGCTAAGCAGAGCTGACATCTTTAAACATCAGAACAAGAGCCCCCCAAAATTCTGAGCAATGTCAAAATAATTTCTAGGTTTTGGTGGGGGAAAAATCAAGACCAAGCCAAAGTGTCTTGATCTCCAGTATGAGGACCTAGAAGGAGAGCTTTAGTTCCAGAACCCTGCTGCAATGACCAGTCTGCCCCATTGCTTCTTGGTTGCTACTAACATATTTACCCAAAACTGAGAATATTCCTCTAACTTTCTGTGACTTGCAGAATTCTGAAAGGATGATAATCAAAAGGAGGACGGAAGAAGTTAGACAGGTCTGTGACCTTAACCATTGCTCTTCTGTTGTGTTATAAAGATCACATAGTGCTTAGAAAAATGACTTTACAGATACAAGTTGATTTTTACCTTTTCAAATATATACATTATCCCTTTACATTGGTCTTTCTCAAAAAGATGGCCATCAACACTGCAGATTCACCCAGGTAAGGTATATAAAATGCAGATTGCTGAGGGACACCAGACATCCCTACTCCCTGCATTGGTTGGGTCTGAGGTAGGTTCCTGGAACCTGCTTTTCAAACAGGTACCTCAGGGGCCTGTTAAATACACAGAGCAGTGGTTCTCTTACAGGCTCTATATAGTTCAGGCATTTGAATTTGGTTTGAGTTCTAGGTCTTTGGTTTATTGGTAATTTTTTTGTTTAGGTTGAGTTCTTTCAGCTTTAATTTTCTCATCTGTAAATATGTGACTTAGGTTTGTTATTTCCTAATAACCTTGAAAAGTACCCAGTAATAATAGTTTTTGTTTGTTTATTTCTTTCTTTGATTTTCACTTATTTATTAATAAAGCCAGGATATTGGTAAGTATTTTTAAATAATATGGATTTATCTTTGGCATGGGTATCTTTTAACCTAAGTATGTTGTTTCCATTATACTTAATATAGTCATCCAACATTGTTAGTGTTCTACAAATAAGATTTATTTTTATGTAATATATAAAGTGCTACTGTAAGCAGTTTTAAGTAAGTTACTCTTAATTGTCTGTGAGTAAGTTTTACATTTAAGGCATGAAACTTAGTAATGCTATCTATTAGAATAAGAAATGCTTTCTTTTGCATGTGGTATGACATTAAAGATTTGCTAAACTAGAACATGCCTCCAGATGAATGGTGTCCTTATTATAGCATATTAACATCAGGAAACCATGTTTTAGGAGGAAATTTCCGTTCTACTACTTTGCTTAGTACACTTTGAGTTTTCTAAAAGTATTTGTTGCTTTAAAGTCACCTAAGGAAATGTAGTTTTACCATTTTATAATAAACCTATTTTTTAAATTGTGTGTAATCAGTTGCCCTAAAACATCATCCCCAGACTTCACTCAATGATTATTTTGTTTATCAATTTATTTTATAACTATATTAGAATAATGCCTTGACTTCAGATTCTGAGAACACGAGGTCATGTACGAGAGAATGAAGAACCCTACTTCTATAGGTACAGGGTTCGCCCTCAGCTCAGTGTAGGTAAAGTTGGCCTTGATACATTCCTACCTCTCTGTGTTTCAGGCCTTTGGGATATCTTGAGCCCTGTTTTAGAAGTTGTTCAAGCTTTCAACATTTCCCAGAATATTTCATACAGTCTCTTGTACAGTTATTCTCAGTGCAAATGCTGGAAGAAATCAGTTGCATGAACTAATTTGTACTGGTTATCTTCAACCACACGTTAGAACTTGTGGGGGTGATGGTAATGCTGTGTTGGGAACTGCCTATACTACTTAAAAAAGAAAAAAGACTTGCTTACAACTATAAAAAGCAGTTGAGCTGATTACAGGTTTTTCATTTTTAAGAGTACCACAACATAATATTTAAAAAGTCTTTTTGTTACTAGCTCTGCATAGAATTCTGTGTTCCCATAGATGTGGAACTGTCTAGATTAGTGGTCGGCAAACTCATTAGTCAACAGAGCCAAATATCAACAGTACAACGATTGAAATTTCTTTTGAGAGCCGAATTTTTTAAACTTAAACTATATAGGTAAGTACATTGTTATTAACTTAATTAGGGTACTCCTAAGGCTTAGGAAGAGCCACACTCAAGGGGTCAAAGAGCCGCATGTGGTTCGCGAGCCGCAGTTTGCCGACCACTGGTCTAGATCAAGACTTCTCAAAGGAAGAATAGGAGACACAGCATAATCAAGGAGATCTTTTTGAAATACGGTAGTCATAGTTTATTACAGTGATGGCGAACCTTTTGAGCTCGGCGTGTCCGCATTTTGAAAAACCCTAACTTAACTCTGGTGCCGTGTCACATATAGAAATTTTTTGATATTTGCAACCATAGTAAAACAAAGACTTTTATTTTTGATATTTTATATATTTAAATGCCACTTAATAAAGAAAAATCAACCAAAAAAATGAGTTCGCGTGTCACCTCTGACATGCGTATCATAGGTTTGCCATCACTAGTTTATTATATTCGATTAAGAGCTTTAGTTATATAAAAGCAGACTTTTCTGTTTATGAGTTGTGTGTTTTCAAATATTTGTAGGCCTTGGTATACTGCAAATGCTAAAGTTTGAGCACACCTCCTTAATGAAAACTTGCTGTTTTACAGTATACTGTGATAGAAATATGTACACCCAGCATTTAGAGTACCCAGAGCTCAGAATACAGGTAGAAGAGATAACTTCTGTATTCCTGAAGAATATGATACCAAAGATAGAGAAGTAGGAAATAATGGGGTTACCTAAGGGTGATTAGTATGACTGGAGAGTAGGAGGTATACGGTGAGTAGTAAATGAAACTCAAGATGAATAAGAACTTCCAGTTATTAGTAAACTTGACAGATTAAGATGCATGTTTGTCTCCACTCCTTAAACTGTCCTAGAAGATAGTAAAAGAATAGATGGGTAAATCCCCAAGGACAATAAATAGGATAGAAATAAAAGACACAGAAGAGAAAACAGCAACATTTTGGAAGGTAAGCTAATGGATAAATGATACCTAACTTAGCAGGTCAAGAGAAAGCTGAAACCTAAGGATGTGAAGCCAACAACAAGCAAGTAAATTGGCATTGGAGAATCTTTGGGAGGCTCAGGCCTTGGACTCACCAGGTACTTTGGAGGTAGGCATACAAAATAAAGCTGAGAACAAGAGGATTGGTTAATTTATATGAAAGAGCATTTTAACCACTCTTCACCCCACTCAAGTTGAGGGGAAAAAACAAAAGGAAGATGTATTCAGGAAGTAGGATTCAATACAGGAAATGTTGAAAGGAGGTCCTACCATGACATCTGTGGTCTAGTCCTACAGCAAGCTTCCAGATTATGATAGGACAGAGGTCTTTAAAATGTTTTGAAGCCCAAAAGATTAGTAGAGTATCAGAAATGTCTGAATGTAGAGGAGTTTTAAAACTGGCAGAATGGAAAAAAATTAATGATGGGTACACAAGAAAACGGCAAGTTGCAACTAAAAAGAACAGTTAAGCATCAACAGAAAACAAATCAGTGGAAGAAAGGACATGTAAAGCACATTTCATTATTTAGTTGTGAGTAATATTTAGTCAACATGTAAAAACTTTTATTAAAAATAATGATTTTTATCAATATTATACAAACCAACTTAGTTTGTATAATGTTAAGAGCAAGAAAAAGTTTGTCAGTGTAGGAGTATGTGTCTAGAGCCAAATGATCAGAATTTTGAATCATCTCTCTTCTTCCTAAACAACTTATTTCACTTCTGTACCTCATGTGTAAAATAGGGATAGAATAGCACCTACCTCTATCCTAAGAATTGTTAACATATATGAACACTTGGAGCAGGGTCTTGTGTTAGTAACTATGAGAAAAGAAGATGGAGGCAAGTGAACTGTACATGAGGGATGGGTAGAATAACAGTTGAAAGTTAAAAAGTATAAGTGTGTTACTTAAAAATATAGAGGTAAATAAAAGAGCTTAAGAATTAAAAATGGTTGCATCTGGAGAACAGGAATCGAGTGTATGGGCTGGGACAGAAGGCTGCCTGTCTTATTCTAAGCCTTGAGTGTTAACTCTTTAAATGTTATATACATATAGGGGAAAACTGCAAAAAGTAGAAAGTGCCTTTTGTTTGGATTTTAACTTGAGCCTCAAAGCATTTTGTTTTTATTGTAGAATTCTTTAAACTTATGTAGAGGTTGAGAGAACAGTATAATGAACCCATCACTCAGCTTCAACCATTGTGAACTCCTGGCCATCTATATACTAGCATTTCCAAGCACCACTGGATTACTTTGAAGCAAGTCCTAAACCAGTGATGGCGAACCTATGACACGTGTGTCAGAGGTGACACGCAAACTCATTTTTTTGGTTGACTTTTCTTTGTTAAATGGCATTTAAATATATAAAATAAATATCAAAAATAGAAATCTTTGGTTTTTTTGTTTTTTTTTTAAATATATTTTATTGATTTTTTACAGAGAGGAAGGGAGAGAGATAGAGAGTTAGAAACATGGATGAGAGAGAAACATCGATCAGCTGCCTCCTGCACATCTCCCACTGGGGATGTGCCCGCAACCCAGGCACATGCCCTTGACCGGAATCGAACCTGAGACCTTTCAGTCCGCGGGCCGACGCTCTATCCACTGAGCCAAACCGGTTTCGGCGAAATCTTTGTTTTACTATGGTTGCAATATCAAAATTTTTGTATATGTGACACGGCACCAGAGTTAAGTTAGGGTTTTTCAAAATGCTGACACTCCGAGCTCAAAAGGTTCGCCATCACTGTCTCGAACCTTACATCATTTCAACCAGACATGGCCTTATCTATGGCTTTAGTACCTATAGTGGGCGCACTGCTCAAAACTCCATAGAAAGAACTTGCTGACCAGCTACAAGGAATGAATGCAGTCAGTTTATAACTTTTAGCCACAGTGATCAAGGCCACACTCTTCCGGACATCCTCTAGCCAGTGACTAAGCATGGCAGCAGTTCTAGGGCGTGGCAGTTTCTACCCAATGTGGAATTGTTTGGTCAGTCTCTGGACCAAAGTTAACCATTGGGCCGGCCAAGCATTTGTCAGGCATTCATGCTTTTCAAAGCCCAACCTCTTTCTTTCCTTTCAAACTGACAGACCATCATGATAAGGACTTTTGCTACCGAGTCCTGTTCTTGCTAATTTTCGTAGGTTCATTTTTATTTTGACATCTTAGAGCAGCCGCGGGCAAACTACGGCCCGCGGGCCGGATCCGGCCTGTTTGAAATGAATAAAACTAAAAAAAAAAAAAAAAAAAAAAGACCGTACCCTTTTATGTAATGATGTTTACTTTGAATTTATATTAGTTCACACAAACACTCCATCCAGGCTTTTGTTCCGGCCCTCCGGTCCAGTTTAAGAACCCATTGTGGCCCTCGAGTCAAAAAGTTTGCCCACCCCTATCTTAGAGCATTCAACTGACAAAATAGCTAAAAGCATTCTTTTTAAAGTATGTAGAAAAGAGCTAACATATTAGACTTGAGACTCCTATTTTTTTAAAAGGCCTGTGTGCGGTTGACCTTTGGTGTTTGGGAACTTTACTGTTTGTGTGAACAATATGGTTTATGCCAAACATCTGCTTCTGGGAGTCTGGAATTTTGGTATGTGCTGGGCCTACATGACTAGCCCCTTAAAAATATTGGGAATTCTTTTTGTTTTGTTTTTTTAATATTTTTAAATTGATTTTGGGGGGGGGGGGATGGAGAGAGAGAGAGAGAGAGAAACATCAATGATAGAGAATCATTGATTGGCTGCCTCCTACACCCCCCTACTAGGGACCGAGCCCGCAACCCAAGCATGTGCCCTTGACCAGAATTGAACCTGGGAGGGACCCTTCAACCCGCAGGCCAACCTCTATCCACTTAGCCAAACCAGCTAGGGTGGGAATTTTTTACTGTACATCCCTGGTAGATAGTATTTCATGTGGGTTATCACTTGTTGCTGGACAAATTAAGCACGTTAGTGTGACTCCACTGGGAGAGAAGTCTTTGAGTTTGTGCCTGGTTTCCTCTGTACAACACCCCATGTGCCTTTTTCCTTTGCTGATTTTGCTTTTTATCCTGTCTCTGTAGTAAATCATAGACCTGGGAACAGACAATCTGCTATCTTGTGAGAATGAATCCTGTGAGTTCCCTTAGCAAAGTGGTTGGCACACTGCAGCTCGCAAGCCACATGCGGCTCTTGGGCCCCTTGAGTGTGGCCACGAAGTTTCAATCGGACTGTATGTGCGCACCTGCACGTGGTATTTTGTGGAAGAGCCACACTCAAGGGGCCGCAGTTTGCCGACCACTGCCCTAGCAAATCAGTGAGCCTGAGGATGGACTTGGGGACCCTAACACATTAAAAGAAATCTTACAAGAAATTTATGAATCCTTAATATCAAATAAACAGTCAACGTTCAGACTTACTTAATTGTATTTTTAAAAAATATACTTACACTAGGGGCCTAGTGCACGAATTCGCGCATGGGTAATCCCTCAGCCTGGCCAGCAATTAAGGCCTATTGGGGGGCCGGTTGGCAGGGGGAGGGGCCACAGGAGGTATGCTGTGGGAGTGCACTGACTATCAGGGGGCAGCTCCTGAATTGAGCGTCTGCCCCCTGGTGGTCAGTGCATGTCATAACAACTGGTTGAATGGTCATTCGGTCTTAATGGTTGCTTAAGCATATATATATGTATGTATATATGTATGTATGTATTGTTAAAGATCAAAATAAGATCTGCCCATTTCATTTAATTGAGTGGTTAAGTCTCAACCTATAGATTACCCCCCTTTTATTCAGTTTTCTCATTGCCTGGACTTCGCTGATTATATTATTTTTGTAATGGTGTTTAACATGTTCCTCTATTAATGTTAGTTTCCTGAAAGCTTATACTTAATTCTAGAGGTTTGATGGGTTTAAATTATTTTATTTGATAAGGTTAGTTGAGAGATGGTGTTCACTTATTGTATGCCATTGGGAGGCACATAATACCTGCTTTTCTTCTCTTTTGTGGTAAGATTTTGGGTGGTGTCAGCCTGATCCATAATGGCTTTAGCAGTCATAAATCTTTACCTAAATCCATTGTTTCCTTAAGTGTTGCAAAAATGGTGATACCTTCTATCTTTCCTTCATTTATTAGCTGTTATTCTTTCATAAAGAACTTACCTCAACCAGTTGGTTCATATAGGAAAGTAGGATAAATGAATGATTCTTTAACTTTTTCAGTGTTCAGAATGAGTAAGTTTCCTAGCACTCTCCAGAGATTGGCCAGTGAGATTTTTACTTCTAAGTTTCATGAACTAATGGATTTGTTTTAATCTAACTCAGTTTTGTGTGTGTGTGTGCCCAAATTGTCCCATCTCCAGGTTATGAGAGCTCCTTCATGTTGAACCTGACATAATAGTTTATTTAGAAAATGTTTTTATTGACTTGAGAGAGAGAGGAGAAAGGGGAAGAGAAAGAGAAACATCATTGCAAGAGAGAAACATCTTAATCCCTTCACCATTTTCACCCCATTCCACAACCCACCTCTCCTATGACATTGTCAGTCTGTTCTCTATCTACAAGTCTGTTTCTATTTTGTTAGTTTATTGTTCATTAGGTTCCACAAGAATGAAGTTGTAAGGTACTTGTCTTTCTCTGACTGGCTTATTTCATTTAGCATAATGTTCTCCAGGCCCATCCATGCTGTCACAATGGGTAAGATTTTCTTCTTTTTTATGTCTGAGTAGTATTCCATTGTGAAAATTTACCACAGCTTTTTTATCCACTCATGTACTATTGATGGACACTGGGCTTGTTTCATTTTGCTTTTGATTTTTAGGGATTTCTCACATTTTGTTGATTATTTTATAATTATGTGAAACATTACATGGTTCTATAAGTAAATCTCTAAAACAAAATAAATACATTAGGAGAAACTGTGTCCCTCCTGGTTCCTCCTATAATTATATATATATATATTTTTTCACATATATATTCACATTTATTTGTATTTCCCCTCACATTTATTAGGGGGAAAGTAGCACATATAAACACTGTTTGCATCTTGCTTTCTTTGAGTTAATATAGCTCTCCATATATATCATTCCATAGCAGGTATTCTTTTTTATAGGAGCATAATACTCCATTATATAATTGTATCTGTTATTTTAAGTGGTTTTTCTGTTGTGGACATTAGAGTGTTTCTAGTTCCATTATAGACAGTACAGCTATAAATAGCCTTGTATATGTTTCTTTTCATAAGGATTTCTGTTTATATTTGGGATGGATTCCTAAAAGTGGAATTCCTGGGTTAAGAGGTAAATATATAGACAGTTTTTCTGGCTTTGCCCAAATTCCCCTCTATAATGGGACAGTACCACTTTGTATTCCCAGCAGTAATGTATGAGAATACCTGTTTTTCCATAGCCTATGAACATATATTGTTATCAAACTTCATAAAATATTTTAAGTGGATCTATGTTTTAGAATCTTTGGCAAAAGTGTGGTATGGACTATAAGGTGTGATCCTAATAATGGAGCTATGTTGAGCCTTAAGAGATTTAGAGAAATGCAGGTCTTCACTAAGTGGGTATAGTTTCATTAAAGAAGTGTTGAAGGTATTTCACAAGGAGGACCTCGTAACTAAATGGAAACATTATGAGAAACTGGGGATAACTCCTAAGTTTCTGGGAGTATGAAAGATTTCCTCTAGAGAAGACTGAGTATTGGCAGATTATGGGATATGGGAATTCTATCTTGGATAACTTTGATTTCAGGTGCTTCTGAGATGTGTGTTAGAAATGTAGTTGGATATATGAATCTGAAGAGGAAATTTTGGGATAGACTAGAGCTTTTGAGTCATCCCTTTATATAAGTAAGATATGTGTAGATGAAGATACCCAGGAAAAGAATAATAGTAATATTTGAGCACTTGGATGTTGTCTTAAGAGTAGTTTATATTCCCCTTCCATGTTTATTTTTTACATAGCAATTGACATAACATCTCTTTTACTAGAATTATAAAAATACACTTCATTTTTATGACATTATCCACAGGCTTACTATATACCTAGAGCGTATATATACATATACTGTACAATATAATTCTGTTGAAATAGTAATTGAGTTCCAGGGAAAATGTAGCTTACATTCTTTAAAATATGAAATGATTTATTTTACCTTATCTTCTATAAACATTTTGTATACAATTTTAAAACTTTGTTCAAGTTCTCTACTTTGTTCAAAATATTTCTGTTCCTGGTGTCCAATTTTGGCAAACTTAGACAAATAAATGGAGGGGTTTTTTTTTGCCATTAAAGTATGCTTTTTTACTGTATTAAACATCAGTAATACATGATAATATGCCAATATAATTTTCATGTTACAGCTGAAAAAAGAGTCTGATCTAAAAAAGGAGTTTTCTACCTTATATGGCCTTAAAAATATTAAGGCAGGAACCAAGTTCACAGCCATATGAGTACAGTTATTATCATTAGGTACATTTTACATATGAGATTGAGCCACAGAGATGTTTTAGTAACTGTCCCAAGGCTATAGAGCAGCAAGAAGCTAAAGTGGGAATTTAAACTCAGACAGGCTGAAAGTAAAACATTTTGAGTGATGATAATGGTTTCAAAACCTTGCCATATAAGTTGAAGTAAATTCATTTAAAATGTTTTTATTTAAGAGAGAAGATTGAGGGCAGCAGGTACATTTGACAGGTATTAGGTTTGTCATGGAGAGAGTATATAAATTTCATGGTGTAACTTAGGCATACAATGCATGTGTTCCAAAGCTTATCTTTGGTTCAGTATCAAGCATCTTCTCTTTTTAGGGTTAAAACTGACACCTCATCACTTACTGTCTGAGCAAAGGTTGCATGGTTATTTGGAAGGCTTGTGGTGGAGGCAATTATGGCACTGAGGGTAAAATGGGCCCCTTGCAAACCCTGAGATTTTTTCCCCAATTAACTAAAATGTGAAATGACTGGCTAATTAGCTAAAGAGTCCACCCAGGCTTAGTATTAATTTATTCTAAATGAATTAGATATATTGTGAGAGTTCTAGGCCTGCATAGTACTTGTTGATTCCGAGCAACCAAACCTCGGTGCTAGAGCTGCTTCTAAATTCAAACCCACTTATATTTTGAACTTGATGCCCAGTGCATGAAATTCTTGCACTTGTTGGGGATCCCTCAGCCAGGATGTCCGACTGCCATGGAAATGAACTGGATTCATGTTCTTATTATATCCAAAACAAATGGCAGAACTGGAACTGGTTCCAAATTCAGGAGGAGGTCAGCATCTACTGTTAAAGTAATTCTTAAACTTGGGTTAAGAAAAGGTGGAGAAAGAAGAACTTGTGTGTTGTTGTTGTTTTAACTACCCCCAAGTTAGCAAAGAATGTCTCACTAAGATTTTAGCAAGAATTATTTATTCTGGTAGTTAATATAATGAATAAATATCATTTACTTTAAGTACCATTAAGAATAATATGATTAGGTTTTTCTATAGGTTGCATATAATTTTCGTCTTCTTTGGCAGTTATCATAAGCACTGCTCTGTGATTCTTCTCTTCCTCTCTTCTCAGATATCCGGAAAGTGGTATTGTAAAAGTAAATCTGAAGGATCTTCGACCACGCGCTAGAACCATTTTGAAATGGAATGAACTGAATATCGGTGATGTGGTAATGGTTAATTACAATGCAGAAATTCCTAGTAATAGAGGACATTGGTTTGATGCAGAAATTACTGAATTGAAGACAATTTCAAGGACCAAAAAAGAACTTCATGCAACTGTTTTTTTGGGGTAAGACTCTCTTCACTGTTCTAGCATTGCTGCCTTTGGTTCCACAATGGTTTCTGTAAAATTAAGACCTGCCTCCTTTATGTATTGCTTATGCTTAATATCTAAAAATTAGGAATGTAATTTTTAGATATTAAGCACAAGTTCCTTTTTTTTTAAATGGGGGCATCTATGAAAGATGGACATTTACTTACTAAAGGATACTTTTAAAAATAAGTTCTTGAAAATTTTTTATTAAGAATGACCCTTAAGTCTCTATAGCTACTTTATGGTTGGAGATATTATTTTAAAGCATCTTAGAAATAACTGAGTGTTTTATTAGGGAAATCCTTGCACATCTCACAGATTTTTTTTAATAGATTAAATCAAATAATATACAAGAGCATTTCAATAGCCGTGGTCGCCATTAGGATCTATGTTGATATAATAGTTGTGACTGTCTACCTAATCAGCTGTCTGCTGTACTTGTAAAACTATCTGAAATTTTTCTTTATGTAGTAATTTCTTCAACTTACAGAATCTGACAAGCTTAACAAAGATAATTCAAAATGTAAAAATGTCACCAAAACACCAAATCACTCCAAGGTATTTTCATCATAAATTCTTGAAGAAATACTTCTTATTTTTTAATATATTTTATTGATTTTTTACAGAGAGGAAGGGAGAGGGAGAGAGAATTAGAAACATCGACGAGAGAGAAACATCAATCAGCTGCCTCCTGCACACCTCCCACTGGGGATATGCCCGCAACCAAGGTACATGCCCTTAACCAGAATCAAACCCGGGACCCTTCGGTCCGTAGGCCGACGCTCCATCCACTGAGCCAAACCGGTCAGGGCTTGAAGAAATACTTTTAGATGTTCCCCTCAAGTGATACAGTACCCTGCATTGTTTCACAGCTACCTTTTCACACTTCAGGAAAATATTATCACCATCTTTCTTAGTCCATGTCTTCTGAATAGAGTTTATTGGATGGATGGTTACTAATTTACTTTAAAAAAAAGTTTGCTAAACTGTTTTCAATTCTTTATTATAAATAATGTTTAAGTAAACAAACTTGTAAATGCATATTTATGCATTTCTTTATTTAGAATGAGTACTTAGAAGTACATTTGCTGTATTAGGCACTAGAGATTTTAGGATAACCCTGACAGTTTTCTTTTAAATAAGGGAACCAGCTAAACCAGTGGTCGCCAACTGGTGTTCCACAGACCACGGTGGTCCGTGAAGTCTGAAAGGTTGGCAACCACTGAGCTAAACTATTCTTATCAAGTTCTGGTAAATGGATTATTATAATATACTAGAGGCCCAGTGCACAAAAATTTGTGCACTAGCAGGGGAGGGGGGGTGGGGGGTGTCCCTCAGCCCCACTTGTGCCCTCTCACATTCTGGGACCCCTTGGGAGATAACCACCTGCCGGCTTAGGCCCGCTCCCTGGATGGCAGATGGCAGGCCCAATCCCTTGGTGCCTGCCCCGCTGCCCTGGGTCGCGCACACTGCAGGGCCAATCAGGAGGCTGGGGTGCTGCCCCGGGTCGGGTCACACACGGATACCCACCGCCCCAGGGTCACAGATAGCAGGCGCGGATGGTGGCAGAGCAGGCGGGATGGCGCTGTCCCGCCCCACTGACCCGGGTCACAAATAGCAGGCCCAGATGGCAGCAGGGCAGGCGGGATGGCGCTGTCCCACCCTGTCTGCAGTGTGCAAATTAGCTGCCATCTTTGTTGGTTAATTTGCATATCGTGCTGATTAGCCAATCAGGCGTAGCGAAGGTACGCTCAATTATGTTTGTCTATTATTAGATAGTATACTAGAGGCCTGGTGCCCAAAAATTTGTGCACTCGGGGGGGGTGTCCCCTCAGCCTTGCCTGTGCCCTCTCACAATCTGGGACCCCTCGGGGGATGACCACCTGCTGGCTTAGGCCCGCTCCCCGGGGGATTGGGCCTAAGTTAGCAGTCAGACATCCCTCTGGCAGCCCAGGAGCTGTTGGGGGATGTCCACTTGCCAGTGGGGAGCAGACCTAAGCTGCAGTCAGACATCCTTAGTGCTGCTGAGGAGACGGGAGAGGCTCCCACGACCACCATTGTACTGACAGCTGTCAGTCTGGCTTGTGGCTGAGCAGAGCTCCCCCTGTGGGAGTGCACTGACCACCAGGGGGCAGCTCCTGCATTGAGCGTCTGCCCCCTGGTGGTCAGTGTGTGTCATAGTGACCAGTCATTCTCAGTCGTTCTGCTGTTAGGGTCAATTTGCATATTACCCTTTTATTATATAGGATAGAGGCTTGGTGCACAGGTGGGGGTGGCTGGTTTGCTCTGAAGGGTGTCCCGGATCAGGGTGGGGGTCCCGCTGGGGTGCCTGGCCAGCCTGGATGAGGGGCTGATGGGTGTTTGCAGGCTGGTCACACCCCCTTCAGGGTCGGGGTCCCCACTGGGGTGCCTGGCCAGTCTGGGTGAGGGGCTGAGGGCTGTTTTCAGGCTGGCCAAGACCCCTGGCGACAGAAGCTCCCATCCTCTCCTTTTTTTCTTTTTCTTTTTTAATTCTGGGATTTATTTACCTTATATAATTGAAACTTTGTAGCCTTGAGAGGAGCTCAGAGCTGGCCAGGGCGGGCGGGAGGGAAGCTTGGCTTCCTCCATCATTGGGGAAACCAAGCCTCCTGCTTGCTCCAGCTCCGTGACTGCCGGCCGCCATCTTGGTCGGGTTAATTTGCATATAGTTGCTCTGATTGGCTGGTGGGCGTGGCTTAAGGCATAGCGAAGGTGCAGTCAATTTGCATGTTTGTCTTTTATTAGTGTAGATTACATATAATGGATATATCTATGATAACATTGAGGTAACAAATCTGGGATCAAGCATCTGCTTATGGTTAATAATAAAGCAGCAGTCTATAAACTACAGCCCACTGACTGCCTGTTGTTATGAAAAGTTAATTGAATCACAGCAATGCCCATTCATTTATGTATTCTCTATGGCTGTTTTTGTACTCAACAGAATTGTTGGGTCGTTGCAACTGAGACTATCTGGCTTGTAAAACCTAAACTACTTACTCTATTACCCTTGATGGGAAAATGTTTGCTGAGTCCTAAGATAAAGAAAAAGAATGTTGTGTGATGTGCTGAAAATAGTTTATATTTTAGAAAACAGTTGCAGAACTTTATCCAAACACAAGCATGATTTTATTGCCAGAATTAGGATGTGACTCAATTATAGACTTCCAAGCCACTTGAAATTTTGATATGGATACAAATCATGAAGAAAAGGAGAAAGCACCTATATAAATTGGTTATATAGGAGGTCTTATAAGGTACTTGAGTGCAGGAAGTACAAAAAAGTATGTATACACAATAGGAGAGGATAACAGTACATCACATTGAGCTAAAAAAACAAAAAAAACTTCCCCTAGTGATTCTGAGGTACAGAATCACTTACGGTTAATAAGTGATTTGGGGGACTACAAGTAAGATTGAGTAGAAATTATAGATGGGCAGATATTAGCTCACTAGAGAGGAAAATTATGTGATAGTTATCCTAACAGTACAACACTCTGTCATATAAAGCATTATGTTCTTTGTCGTTTAATTTTTTACTAGACATGTTAAGGACACAAAGTCAAAAAGGATCCAGTGTGACTTGTGGATTGGAATTTGTTTTTTCATGGTTAGAAATCTTTTCCCCTCACTGGAAATAGTGGGTAAATAATTGGAGCGAATGTATTCTGCTGTTGATAGACACACAGTGCTGCCATGACATTATATGTGTCCCAGTACTTACGTTGCATTAATTTTTGTAGTGCACATCTTGCGCAGAGGTAGAATTGCTGGGTTGTAAAAACTGCATCTTCAACTTTAATAGATAGAACCAAATATTTAAGTAGTTGTACTGGATTATATATACTTCCGTAACAATATGGAAATTCCCCTTTTATTTCCCTGATGACTAATGAAATTAAGAACCTTATGCTTACTGGCAATTTGGATATCTTTTGTGAGGACCCTATTCCAAACATTGGTGTCTTATTGTTAATTGGGGAGTCTGTCTTACTGAGTTCTAATTGTGGAAACTTGACCATTTCAGTTATATGTGGAGAAAATATCTTCCCCAATCCTATGGCTTATCTTTTCTCTTTAATGCTTGCATAGTGTTCTTAATTTTAAATAGTTGAGTTTATCAAACATTTTTTCTTAAGCTTATACTTTCTATAAGAAACCTTCTTGGCCGAACCGGTTTGGCTCAGTGGATAGAGCGTCGGCCTGCGGACTAAAGGGGTCCCAGGTTCGATTCCGGTCAAGGGCATGTACCTTGGTTGCGGGCACATCCCTACTGGGGGGCGTGCAGGAGGCAGCTGATCGATGTTTCTAACTCTCTATCCCTCTCTCTTCTTCTCTGTAAAAAAATCAATAAAATATATTTTTTAAAAAAAGAAACCTTCTTGCTTAAGAAACTTTCTAGGGTTGAGGGGTTATGGATGGGGGATGAAACGAGTGAAGATATTCAAAAGGTACAAACTTCCAGTTATAAGATGTATAAGTTCTAGGAATGTAGTGAATACCATGGTGACTATAGTTAACATTAGTATATTGTGTATTTGAAAGTTGCTAAGATAGTAGATCTTAAAAATTCTCATCAAGAGAAAAAAAAATCATAACTACATGAGGTCATGGATGTTAACAAAACCTTTTGTGGTAATCATTTGTCAGTGTATATATATGTTAGATTATTATGTCATATACTTTAACTTATACAATGCTATGTCAATTATATCTCAATAAAATATAGAAGGGGGAGGGAGAAACTTTTCCCTACCCAGAAAGCATAAAGACATTCCACTGTTACCTTTAAAAACTTGTGGTTGTGCCTTTCTCTAGGTCTTTCATTCACTTGAAGTAGGTTTTTGTGTACAGTGTGAGGGTTTAACTTACCTTGATTTTTTAAGTGTATGTGCTGCTGAAGCGAACACTAACTTACCATGATATATATGGATAATAACTTACCATTAATCGAGAAGCCCCCTTTTTCCTCATTGATCTTCAGTATCTTTATATTTGATACAGCCTTCAGGCCACTATTTTGTAACATTCCCAGCCATCCCTCTTGTGCCTCCTCACTTCCTACCAGTCTCTATGTGGTCTCTCTTTTCCATGCTTAGTTATCTGGGTTCTCTCCAGCTAGTCTTTAGTTGATTATTCAGGATGGTTTTTCGGTATTTTAGTTGTAATTCCACTTTGGTCCTGGGAGCATGTCAGTGTAGCTTCTACTTCCTCCGCCACCATTTTTGAATTCTCTTGAAGTTTTTCTTTATGGAATTACTAGAGGCCTGGTGCACAAAATTCATGCATGGGTGCAGTTCCTGAGATGTGGTGAGCGGGGTCGGATGCTGCGGGCTGGGGCATAGCGTGGGCCTCTGGGCCACCCAGCAGTGCCGCATGGAAGCTGGGTGGGCAGCATGCTCTCTCCCAGCCGGCCTCGCAGACCAGCTCCTGCACGAACCCACGGGGAGCCCAGCCGACCCTTGTGGTCCTGGTGGCTGCAACCTGGCTCACTTGAAAGAGGCCACACGGGTGCGTGGCAGGGTGGGTGCCCAGCACCTGAGCGCGGGGGCTTCCCTGGCATCCCAGAGAGGGTAGCAGGGGGAGTGAGAGCGAGCTTGGCGGACACTCCACATTCTCACCACACCTCCATCCCTATCACCTCCACCCCAGGTAGCCAGCGAGAGGTCGCAGTGCATCACCGGCACCTGCCATGTTCCACATTGCCCTCTGGTAGTCAGTGCACATCATAGTGAGCGGTCGAACTCCTGGTCGAAAGACCACCTGAAGGGACAATTTGCATATTAGGCTTTTATTATATAGGATTCCAGCAAATAAATGAACAGGGAATGATAGAATTGGAATATCACCATTTTCTAACCCCCAATGAATTAATCTAGGCATTGAGCATCTGTCACTGCTGTCATAGGTAAAGACAACTAAATAATTAGATGCTTTCTGGTGGAAATAGACCTAATAAATAGTTTTACCCCAAAAAAATGAACATGGATTTGTTTAAATATTTTGTAAAGGTCCAGATAGTAAATAGTTTAACCTTTGGTGGCCAGATGGTTTCTGTCAAAACTACTCAAATCTGCCATTGTGTCAGGAAACCAGCCATTGGGAATACCTAAATGAGTAGGTGTAACTCTGTTTCAGTAAAACTTTACTTAAAAAAACAGGCAATGGACCAAGTTTTTTTTCCACTGCTCTGCATCTAACTACCAATTTACTGGAAATATAAACAACAGAAAAAAACTAAACTACACTGTGGGAATGCAAATATCTAAATCAGGACTGTGGGAAACTATAGGACAAATGATGGGAGTTCTTCAACAGGTTGCAAGGAAGAAAGAGATGGTGTGGGAATTTATAGTCTTTAAAACTCTAGCAAAAACTATACATTTGTCTATGCAGTTTTCCTGCATTTGTTTATATTTGACATTAATAGTTTTAAAAGGGTGAAAGGATGGAAAATATCATTTAGCAAATGCTAACTAAACACACACACACACGTACACTTTTGGTACCAAAAGTACGAGTAGAGACACGACATTTCATAAGAAGCTTTAAGAATTCTAAATCTGTATATACCCAGTGACATAGCTTCAAAAATATAAAGCAAAACTTGACAGATTAAAAGGAGAAATATATTCAGTCATAACAGGAAACTTTGAAGAAGTATATGCAAACAGGCATAGATTGTTTCCATGAAAAATGTCTTAGTATTTGAAAGACTTTTAAAAATCTCCACCCAACATGCTTACACATGATTGATTTTTAGAAGGTAAGGGAGAGAGAGAAAGAGAAACATCAGTTGGTTGCCTTCTGTATGTGTCCCTACCAAGGATCAAACCCACAACCTAGGTATGTGCCCTGACCGGGAATGAAAGCCACAACCTTTTGGTGTACAGGACGATGTTCCAACCAATTGAGCCACACTTGGCAAAGGGCTGAAAGCCTTTTTAATTATGTCATATCTTTACCTAGAAACTGACTGTATTTATTGGAAATATGTTTCAATCTTTCATTTTAATTGAGAGTATCATTTATCTAGTCTTTAAATTAAATTTGTGAGATAGCTATCTTCGTACCAGATAATCTAAGGGAAGTCTCTAAATTTTTTCCTAATATTATATTAAAGTTACACTTAACTTTGAATATTAACTGATTACTATTGGACTTTTTTTTCTATTGGAAACAATAACTCAGAGTAATTGGAATAACTATAATCCCAGTGAGCAAATAGACAAAGTTCAGTGAATTTTTACACCTGACTTAATTATCGTTTGCATATGAGTAGATTTTGCTGGCAGAAGTTAACCTTTCTTCCTTTTTCAAACAGGGGTTCCGAAGGAAAATTAAATGACTGCCAGATAAAATTTGTAAATGAAATCTACAAGATCGAGAAACCTGGAGCCCATCCTCTATCATTGGCAGATGGAAAGTTTTTAAGTATGAACTTTTTTCTGGGCTTAGACTACATGTATTGTACGTGATTGGCATTTTAATTGGCCAGGGAATAACTTTTAAGGAAGTATAAAACTTTGCCCATACAATTTTATTTTCACGATAGCAGTTTTAAGATCCATGGATTTCTTTCATGATAAAATTTGTTTTCAGAGAAATATTTTCTCTTCTTGGCATTTTATTGCCATTTTGTCTACTATAGGTTCTGTTCAAATAAAAATATAGGTTCTGTTCAAATAAAAATTCTATTTCAGTAATTTTATGGCCATCCAAGATTAATTTACTAATGAGACCTATTTTTATACCAGTATAGTCTAAGAATAGTAGTGCTGACTGATCCTTGAGTTTCTAGAAGGTAATAAATGAGATTTATATAATCATTAAGATGTATTCCTACCTCTTCATTCTACATATTTTACTGCTTAATATCATGCATCTAGTTTGTAACAGAGGTATGACTAGATTCTAGGTCTTATCATTTATGATTCAATTGCTGTCTTTCCAAATAGATTACAGTGTCTCACACTCTCTTAATTCTGGATTTTTTTGTGGAGAGCAATCCATTGATTTTATGCCACATGTCAGTGTCTAATATATTCTGGAAAAGAACTGTTCAAGACGAAAGAGATCCTGTCTAACCTCTTTTTACCCCAATTGTGCAAGATTGTAAGACAAAAACTTTAACAGATCAATAAATAGACTTTCATGTTACCTATCTAAGCCCTTCCAATTTTTTTTGTTGTTATTCCTCATCCAAGGATATTATTTTTCCATTGATTTTTAGAGAGAGTAGAAAGGAGGGGGAGAGAGGGAGAGAGAAACATCGATGTGAAAGAGACACATCAGTTGGTTGCCTCCTGCGTGCGGCCTGACCAGGGCCGAGGATTGAGCTTGCAACCAATGTATGTGCCCTTGACTGGAATCAAACCTGGGACCCTCCTCAGTCTGTGGGCCAGTGCTCTATCCATTGAGCAAAACTGACTAGGGCAGCCCTTCTAATTTTTTAAGGCTGCAGTGCTAATAATATGTCTAGATTTGAGTTAAGAACCTTAAAGCAACAATTGCCAACCTTTCGGACCTCATGGACCATCAGTGGTCCACGGACCACCGGTTGGTGACTGCTGCTCCGAAGGTTTCCTTAAACCAGCAGTTGCCAACCTTTTGGACCTCGGACCACCAGTGGTCCACAGACCACCGGTTGGCAACCGCTGCCTTAAAGCATACTCTGTATGACTATTTGTATGGTTATATCTTAAGAAAAAAGGTAACTTGATGAGTAAACCTACTTAATGTGACTTAGTTTTTCTCATTAAAACACAATGGAAAACCAAGATTGTCTAGGTTTTTCTCATGTCTGTTTTCTCCCACTCAGTATGTCTGTATATATATATTTTTTGTTCTCTGTCTAATACTAATCACTTTATAGCTACAACTTTGCACTTGTGTGTAAAGAAACCATTTCAGAGCCACATCCAGACTTCCATTGTTCAGATCACTCACTCCCCAACCAAAACTCTAACCATGCCTTTTAGGTTTTTTGTATTTCATTACTTATGTGTTAAGCTACCTTAGTGGAAGTGAAACAAAAGTATTTTTATTGATAAGAACAGGCAGCTGTCAGTCAAAAAGTTAGCACTAAAATCAGTAGCCTTTCCTCTTTTTTTCTTCTTTTATCCCCTTTCTCAAGTACTTTTCCCCATTTTCCTTATATTGTTAGATTAGTTCTGATATGGTAAATTTCCTTACAGATGTATATACTATATAAATTCAAGTAATATAGAACTCCCAGGAGGCAATCATGCTAACAGCGTATGTCATTTCTAGACATCTTCCTCTATATAATTTATCTTTGTATATTTAAATAATTTTGTGTTATTTAAAAATTATTTCCTTTTTGAAATGTGGCTTCCTCTATATTAATAGTTCTTGTAAATTGACATAAAATCTATCCAACTGTTCCTCTTTTGATTGACATTTAATATTAACTTTTGGTATTATGAACATTACTGTAAGACTTTTTGGGTGTACCTATGTATATTTTAAATTTTTAAGGGAACACTTTGTCAAAAGGTGTTTGGATTTAGATAGGGAAGGGACAATAAATGGTACTTCTTAGCTTGCCAGAGTTTTGAACCAATTGATAAGTTGGATAAAATCAACTGAGTTAGAAATGCCACTTATTCAACAAAGTATTGTATTTCCCTTGAAATTATAAGATATGGTGTCCTAGTGAGTTCACTGCATTGGTGCACATTTGGGAAACCATGAGTCTAGTCAATATAAATTTTTAAGACAGAAGTGCATTATCCTCATGATGGAGTCTAGTTAGATTTATTACTGACACATGCCTGAGCCCCGTCCCTGAAAATTTGATTTATAAATCTAAAATGAGATTCATGCACTTATTATTAAAGTCCCATACTCTGATTAATTCTTATGGTTCCTTTCTCGTCATTAAAAAAGCTGTGTGGTATTTTTATGGGTTTTTCTTCAGAAGATTCATAGATATAAAAATGATTTTAAGACTAGGCTTGCTGTATTGTGTTCTTATTAGGGAGAAATGAACCTGAATGTAACTTTTGTCGCGGAGACCCAGATAAAAACTGCCATAATTGCTCCTGTCGTGAATGTGGTGAAAAACAGGACCCAAGCATGCAGCTTCTTTGTGATGAATGTAACCTGGCCTATCATATTTACTGCCTGAACCCACCTTTGGATAAGGTCCCTGAAGAGGAATGGTATGATTATCAGGGGTTTTTTTTGTTGTTACCACATTTAAAATTGAATGTGAAATAGATATTTGAACTGCCAAACATAGATTTCCAAAGATGCATAATGTTGCATTAAAGTATTTAATGTATTATGGCCTTAATACTTTTATTATTCAGTTATTACAACAGCTTCTGAACTGGTCTCTAGCTCCATATTTAATGCCTTCAGTCTCTGCTCCAATACAGAATCTATATTCTAAAGACACATGGCATTTCTAATCACTCTTAGCACACATATAATACTGATGTATTTCCTTTTTAGCACTTAGCACTTTTCTGAAATTGATTCATTGTATGGACTAGTTTTCCTTAACTACTATATATAGACACTTGGATCACAAACATTGCTCTTACTCATCAAAATAGTGCCTGGCATTAGGTTCTGAACAAACCTGATGAAGGAATGGATTCCAGGGGTGACTTTAGGATCATATAATTAGAAAATTGTCTTAGATTACACTATGGAATATATCCACATTGATATTGAGATCCTTCACTTCACCTGGACCTCCTTAACCTTACATCTTTTCTACTTCTCTAAATCACATTTGGATATTTAATCTCTGAACTTATTTTCTCATCAGACAGATAATACCTACTTTAACCATAAGATCTTTGATAAAATTATCATTATAAAGGTTAGCACAACAGGTAATATACATTCTTAACAAATTGATTTTTGGAAGCTTTCTTGATTTCCTAATTAGGAGGGATTTCACTTAATAGTATTTATTGCCTTATTATACATAATTTTGCCTTGAATTTGTGTCTGTATCTCACAGCCTAACTTTGCTCTATAGATAATTATGAAATGGAAAGTATAGACAAATTTAAAATTAATGGGAATGGCCAGATGATCTTTATTAAGATACTAACGGCTCTGTACATGACATTCATGCATTGGGGCGGGGGGTCCCTCAACCCTGCCTGGGCCCTCTCACAGTCCGGGACCCCTTGCTCCTTACTACCCACCTGCAGCACAGGTGGGAGAGGCTCCCGCAGCATTCCCATTTGAGAGCTCACTGACCTCCAGGGGGGCAGCTCATGAGTTGAGTGTCTGCCCCCTGGTGGTCAGTGCGCATCATAATGACCAGTCACTCTGCCATTTGTTCGATTTGCATATTGGCTTTTTATTATATAGGATTCCATTCCTTGGTGACACAGAATAGCCCATTTCATGCTATAGACATACTTTGCTTTTTAGAAATGATTTAAGATGGATTATAATGATATGTAGGCATATAGTAGGTCCTCAGGTTATGTCGGAGATCCGTTCCTACGGCATGATGTAACACGATTTTTGCCGTAAGTCGGAACCCACCTACATAGCACCTACGTCACTCACATGGAGCACATATACAGCAATAATGAAGTGAAACAGTGAAAAAAATTTAAAAGAAAGTTAACAGATCCTGACCTTCACTTGTGGTAAATAATAAAAAACATAAAGCACATATGTACATACATCAAAATGACGGAATTTTTTTTATAAATAAATGGGAGATGGTAACATAACCACAAAATGACGTATGTCGAGTTCGATGTAACCCTGTACTTTATTTTGTTGTGCTTCACAGATGTCTTTTACACATTGAAGGCAAGACACTGCCAGAAAACATTATAACTTGATTTATTGCAATACTCACTTTATTGCAGTGGTCTGCCTGTACAGGTTACAGCAGCGTGACCAACTACAAATAAGCTAAAGGACAAACAAGTACAAAGAATTAAAATTGAACTAGGGCTAAAGCTAATATAAACATCCTTAAGTACTTGTTATAATAGACTATACATTTTTTGCTTGAGAATTCTAATAACCAATTTAGATGGGAGATGTATGGGTTGCATACATAGTTCAATGTTCAGTGTAGAATCATCTATTATGTGAATAATTTCCGTTCTCAGGGTTAGTGATAAGATGATTCCATTTGAATTGGACAGCTGTGTCTGGCTTTTGAATTAAATTTGAGAATTTATGATATTAAAATATTTTATATTCTTTAAGAGAGTGACAACTTTTGTTGTTGTTTTGACCAGCCTAAACCATGTAAATATTTTGAAAACTTTAATATTTAAGTGCCAGCTGAAGCTCTATAGTATACACTGATTATAATATCTTAAAACTCATTCTACCCTACAAAGGCCATTATTTTGTTAATAGAGGCCTGCTGCATGGATTCGTGCATGGGTGGGGTCCCTCAGCCTGGGCTGCGCCCTCTCGCAGTCCAGGGATTGGGCCAAAACCCAGCAGTCCAACATCCTCCCGAGGGATGTAGCAGTGCCAAAGTGGCAGATGGCCGGGGATGACCCCAGCCAGGGCCGGGCGCAGCTCCGCTGCCACTCATTCCAGCCCTGCTGCACCTGCTGCCGCTGCCGCCTGGTAGCACTACCACGGAGATGGGAGAGGCTCCCACTGCCACAGCTGCGCTCACCAGCCATGAGCCCAACTTCTGGCTGAGCAGTGCACCCACTGTGGGAGCACACTGACCACCAGGGGGCAGCTCCTGCATTGAGCATCTGCCCCCTGGTGGTCAGTGTGCATTATAGTGACCAGTCATTTGGTCATAATGGCCACTTAGGCTTTTATATATATAGATTGGCTTTAATACGGTATTCCCAGAATTCTCTCTCTCTCTCTCTCTCTCTTTTTTTTTTTTTTTTTTTTTAAGGTATTGTCCTTCCTGTAAAACTGATTCCAGTGAAGTTGTAAAGGCTGGTGAAAAACTTAAGATGAGTAAAAAGAAAGCAAAGATGCCATCAGCTAGTACCGGAAGCCGGAGAGACTGGGGCAGGGTAAAGACAAAAGTCTCCCTTTTTTTTCCTAGTTATAATATTTATAATAACTATAATGCAAGTTATAATAACAGTAGTAGTAATGGTATAAATGGTACTCTATCAGAAATATTAACAAATATGTTGTTTAATGATATTAATTGTTAATTTATAAATTATTACTAGGGGCCCCGTGCACAATCAGGGCCGGGAGGGACCGCGGGAGGGCTCCGGGGTGTGTCTGGCCCATCTCACCCAGTCCCCAGCAGCAAGCTGTACCCCAGCAGCAAGCTAACCTACCGGTTGGAGTATCTGCCCCCCCGGTGGTCAGTGCGTGTCATAGCGACTGGTTGAACGAACAGTCGGACACTTAGCATATTAGGCTTTTATTATATAGGACTAGAGGCCCAGTGCACAAAAATTTGTGCACTCGGGGGGTGGGTGTCCCTCAGCCTGGCCTTTGCCCTCTCGCAGTTTGGGACCCCTCGAGGGATGACCACCTGCTGGCTTAGGCCTCTCCCGGGGGGGGGGGGGGGGATTGGACCTAAGCTGCCAATCAGACATCCCTCTGGCAGCCCGGCAGCCCTTGGGGGATGTCCACTTGCCAGCGGGGAGCAGACCTAAGCTGCAGTCGGACATCCTTAGCGCTGCTGAGGAGGCAGGAGAGGCTCCCACCTCCACCACTGTACTGGCAGCCATCAGCCTGGCTTGTGGCTGAGCAGAGCTCCCACCTGTGAGAGCACACTGACCACCAGAGGGCAGCTCCTGCATTGAGCGTCTGCCCCCTGGTGGTCAGTGTGTGTCATAGTGACCAGTCATTCCCAGTCTTTCTGCTGTTAGGGTCAGTTTGCATATTACCCTTTTATTATATAGGATAGAGGCCTGGTGCACGGGTGGGGGCCGGCTGGTTTGCCCTGAAGGGTGTCCCGGATCAGGGTGGGGGTCCCGCTGGGGTGCCTGGCCAGCCTGGGTGAGGGGCTGATGGGTGTTTGCAGGCTGGTCACACCCCCTTCAGGGTCGGAGTCCCCACTGAGGTGCCTGGCCAGCCTTGATGAGGGGCTGATGGCTGTTTTCAGGCTGGTCACACCCCCTTCAGGGTCGGAGTCCCCACTGGAGTGCCTGGCCAGCCTTGATGAGGGGCTAATGGCTGTTTTCAGGCTGCCTGCACCCCCCTTAGGGTGGGGGTACCTGGCTAGCCTGGATGAGGGACTGATGGCTGTTTTCAGGCTGCCTGTACCCCCTTCAAGGTGGGGGTCCCCACTGGGGTGCCTGGTCAGTCTGGATGAGGGGCTAAGGGTTTTCAGGCTGGCCAAGCCCGCTGGCGACTGAAGCTCCCAGCCTCTCCTTTTATTCTTTTTTTTTTATTCTGGGATTTATTTACCTTCTATAATTGAAACTTTGTTGCTGCTCCAGCTCTGAGGCCACGGCCTGCTGAAAGCAGGTATCTGGGGTTTGTTTAGCTTCTATAATTGCAACTTTGTAGCTTAGAGTGGAGTTCAGAGCAGGGCCGCAGTAGGGAGGAATCTTGGCTTCCGCCATCACTGGAGCAAGCAAGCCTCCTGCTCGCTTCAGCTGCGTGGCTGCCGGCCACCATCTTTGTTGGGGGTTAATTTGCATATCTTGCTGATTAGCCAATGGGAAGCTTAGCAGAGGTACGGTTAATTTCAATCTTTGTCTATTATTAGGTAGAATAATTGTCCATTGAACTTAATATGAATTGTTTTATATTGTTAATCATATAGTTGGGTTTATATTCACAGGTATGGGATTTAAGGGCTTTAAGATTTAACATAACTGATTTCTCAAATGGCTGTTCTGTGACTTGTAGGGAATGGCCTGTGTTGGTCGCACTAAAGAATGTACCATTGTTCCTTCTAATCATTATGGACCTATTCCTGGGATTCCAGTTGGATCGACTTGGAGATTTAGAGTTCAGGTATTTTTAAAATTGGCTTAGTGGAAAGGGTAAAATTGGATATAGTTCAAATTGTGAAAACTATCATTGCCTGTTGATTATAAATAGACTAACCTATGTGGTAACACATGGTATTCAGTTGTTAGAATGCAAGATTTTCTGTTATAATGGGTAGGCTCTTCCCCATAGTTTAACAGCCAGAGAAACATGCATCATGAAATTAGCCTAATTTTATCATCTCAGCCTAACTTCAGCCTTTTCATCATTTAATTTTACTCTTCTGTTATGTGATGTTAGTTAGCATTATTGGTAAGCTTTCTAAAGAAATTTTCTTGCCAAGAGTTTAATATTTGAAATGTTAACTTTTTTTCTTTAAGTCATGTATGTGGTAAGTTCTCATCTAATGTCATTGAACTTCAAAGGCTCACTTCAGGTGTTTTCTTTGAGACTTATCCTCTTGAATGATTGTTAAGGTATTGGTCAGAGGAACTGCCATAAAATCAGGATAAAATTACTTACCTTTTCCCCTTGAAGAAGGCTCTGTTGAATTTATTACTGATTTATTATTTAGAAATTTAATTTTATCATTACAGAAAATTTAAGTTTCCAGTTAGAGGATATTAAACTTTAAATAAGAGTAGAGTGGTTTTGTGTGTGTGTGTGTATTGATTTGAGAGAGAGATTTGAGATTTGTTGTTATACATTCATTGGTTGAATTTTATTTGTACCCTGAGTGGGGGTTGAACCCACAACTTTGGCGTATTGAGAAGGTGCTCTAGCCAACTGAGGGTCCCAGCCAGGATCTACATGGTAACATTTTAAAATTAAAATAGTGTGATACATATACATAGCTTGAAAAGTTACATGCTAGTACATGGCATATTTTAAAAACCCACCCTTTGTTTGTTCCCATTTCCTATTTGTCAGAGGCAACCACTTTAACATTTTAGTTGTTTTCTTCTGGATTTACCACCTTATTTCTAAATAATGTGTTTAAACTGCTTTTGTCTAGATATATTATTAGTTTTATTAACTTCTATAGAAAATGAATAAACACACTTTATCCTCCCATCCTTGCAGTGGTTTAAATAATTTTGGTTAAATCAGTATTCAAGGTTTATATTATTATGACTTTGGATATGTAAATACAGTAAAAATATTATAAATAAATACAGTATCATAAAATATAAATACAATAAAAACACTGTATTTTTTTTTTTTTTACAGAGAGGAAGGGAGAGGGATAGAGAGTTAGAAACATCAATGAGAAACAGTGATCAGCTGCCTCCTGCACACCCCCTACTGGGGATGTGCCTGCAACCAAGGCACATGCCCTTGACTGGAATCGAACCCGGGACCCTTGCCGACGCTCTATCCACTGAGCCAAATCGGTTAGGGCTATTTTAATTTTTTTTAAATATATTGCAATTGATTTCAGAGAGGAAGGGAGAGGAAGAGAGAGATAGAAACATCAATGATGAGAGAGAATCTTTGATTGGCTGCCTCCTGCACACTCTCTACTGGGGATCGAGCCGCAACCTGGGCATGTGCCCTTGACCGGAATCGAATCCAGAACCCTTGAGTCCACAGGCCAATGCTCTATCCACTGAGCCAAACTGGCCAGGGCTGTATTTTTAATTGTCTTTTATTTTGCTTTGATTTTGTGTGTGTGTGTACCTGTCACTAATTCATTTCTGAATTCTAAAAGCCCCATTAATAAGGTCTAAGACAGGAGTGGGCAAACTTTTTGACTTGAGGGCCACAATGGGTTCTTAAACTGTACCGGAGGGCCGGAACAAAAGCATGGATGGAGTGTTTGTGTGAACTAATATAAATTCAAAGTAAACATCATTACATTAAAGGATACGGCCTTTTTTTTTTTTTTTTTTAGTTTTATCCATTTCAAATGGGCCGGATCGCGGGCCATAGTTTGCCCACGGCTGGTCTAAGATGATTTTGAGGTTGTTGGTCTGAGCAACTAAAAGGATGAATTTGCCATTTAGGAAATTGGGGAAGATTCAGAATAGATGTATTTTCTTCAGGGTTGGTGAGGTTGGGAATCAGGTGGTCCTATCTTCTGAAGTACCTGGTATTTCCAAGGACTAAATCCAAGTTCTGTTGCCCATACCAGCTTCTCATGGCTGGTATGTGCCTCTTTCCCTAGCCCAGTATTCAGGCATGGATTTTAGCTCCTTTTCCTCTGCTAAGAACAATTGTATGTTAAGCAGATGAATTATAGTGCTTCTCTGAGGGAGTTTGAAATACACAAAGACGTGACTCGGTTTAGTGAGACAGATGTGAATGTAAATGGAAAAAATAGTAGGCTTTTGAAGAAGTAGAATAGCATGAGTAAACTAAGAAAATGGGTAGCATGTTTGAATAACATTGAGTAGTTTTGGTTCAAACACAGAGGCTCCATGAAGGAGAAGCTGGAGATAAGGAGATAGGAGTCAGATTGAGAGAGGACAATGTGTAATGCTTAACTTGGGCTCTATAGACTATCAGACCATTTAATATATTTTAAGCAGCTGAAAATTAAAAGCAGGTTTCTTCTTAAAAGGATCATTCTGTTTGTGGTGGGTAGAATGGGTTTGAAGGAACAAAACTGGAGGCCGTGAAACAGGGTCTAGTTTAAGCATTAACGACTCAAACTAATATAACTATGAAAGGAGAAAAAGATTTGGGAGATCAAGTCAGCAGTATTTGTGACCAAATAAATGGGTTTGAACAATAATGGAGAAGATTGCCGAAACCAGTTTGGCTCAGTGGATAGAGCATCGGCCTGCGGACTGAAAGGTCCCAGGTTCAGTTCCGGTCAAGGGCATGTACCTGGGTTGCGGGCATGTCCCCAGTGGGAGATGTGCAGGAAGCAGCTGATCGATGTTTCTCTCTCATCGATGTTTCTGACTCTCTATCTCTCTCCCTTCCTCTCTGTGGAAAATCAATAAAATATATTAAAAAAAAAAAATGGAGAAGATTGAGGCTAAAATGATCTCTGTCTTTCTGACATGGCTAGGGAACAGTGGCATAATCAAAAATGAAAAATAAGGGAAGAGATCTGTAGCACTGATAGAAAATTCTTGTTTACCCGAGTTGAGCTATTATTAGCAATAGACAAAAAAAGATTACCTAATGATTATTTTGAAACTCAGAATTCTAAGCTTGAGCACTTTTAGGAATCATTGAGCAAAAAGTAGAACTCTAGGTGACAATGCAGTTCTTAATTGGAGGCTTTTTGGATCAAAAGGTATATGTGAAAGCATTTTGTAAATGTAACAGTTAATTAACTGTTCAAAGGTATTTTGAGACTCTGTTTATTTTATAGGTGAGTGAAGCAGGTGTACATAGGCCCCATGTTGGTGGAATTCATGGTCGAAGTAATGATGGAGCTTATTCTCTTGTCCTGGCTGGTGGATTTGCAGATGAAGTAGTAAGTCATGATACAACCTTGTACTTTATTTAGAATCTGTTTTGATCATTCAGTAAAATACAGAAGTTATGTCTAGAGTATATCAAATCCTACCTCTTTTTAATGTAATATTTATGTTGAAGTTTTATACAGGTTACAAGGTAAATTAATTTACACTGTTTAATCTTTGTATTGTTTTGATATATAATCAGTTACCATATATAGTTAACTGGTTATTACAGTGAAAATACATTCCTTGTAGATCTCATTTTTTAAATTAAACTTGTGATTTTGGGATAACTGTAGATTGACATGTAGCATTAGAAATAGTATAAATATCTTTGTGCTCTTTACCCATTTTCCCTCAATGGCACATTTTACAAAATTATAAAACAATGTCACAGCCAGGATATTGGCATGATACATTCAGAATACAACATTATTTTCCTTACCACAAGTATCCTTCTTGTTGCCCTTTTATAGACACACATACTAGATCTGTTCCCCCAAACCCTGATATCCACTAATCTGTTCTTCATTTCTAAAATTTTTTCACTTCAAAATCTTTATAAGTGGAATCATGTAGTACGTAACCTTTGGAAATGGCTTTTTTTTTGCTCAGCATAATTCTCAAACTATGGCATGTATCAATAGTTCTTTCTTTTTATTGCTGAGTAGTAGTCCATGATACAGGTGTGCCACAGTTTGTTTAAACCATTCACCTCTAGAAAAACATCTGGGTCATTTATAATGAATAAAACTCTAACATTTGTGTACGGTTTTTGTTGTTGTTTTGCTGATTAAGTCTCCAGTTCTCTGGGATAAATGCTCAGAAGTACAGTTGCTGGGTTGTATGGTAGTTGACATGCATATTTTGAAGTTATATCTTTAAGTATTTTTTAGAAATATAAAGAACGTTATATAGCTTATTAAAATCAGCACTTAAGTTTTTTGTGTTTTTTTTTAAGACTCTGTAAGAAAACAAACCAACTAAAGTGGAATCTCTTCAACATATGTTTTTAGCAATTAGTAAGTTTTTTTGATCTGGGCTCTGACCTTTGTGTGTGAGACCTTGGCCAAATTATTTAACTCCACTAAACTTCAGTTTCTCCAGGTGTAAAATAGAAAAAATAATAGCATAATTTTATGTCAGAAAGTATTGATTTTTGAATGAAGTAATTTATGTAGTCCTGGGCATATAATAAGGATGCAGACAGTTCTGTGATTTGGATCAGAGCTTATCTTAAATATATGAAACATATAAACCTGTAATTGTAAAACTAAAAATGAGTACCCAGTTAAAGTTAGATGGATGTTATCACTTCCTGTTTTCCCATGTTTTGAATATATTTACTAGTTAAACATTAAACATTTGTGGAGAAAAAGTGCTAAAGAAGTGTCTTATGCCATTGATTCTAAGTTTATTAAATAATGCAAAGAATAATTTATTTAGGCTTAGAGATTGCCAACTAAGATGTCTCTGGAGATGTTATATTTTGTAAGCATTTCCAATCTTTTGATCTTTTATTGTAGGCAAATCATATCTACAGAAGTAATAAATACATAAATATCCTCCTTCTATATAATAAAGGGCTAATATGCAAATCGACTGAACAGCAGAACAGCCAGTCTCAATGACATGCACTGACCACCAGGGTGCAGATGCTCAATGCAGGAGCTGCCCCCTGGTGGTCAGTGCGCTCCCACAGGGGGAGCACCGCTCACGGCTGGTGAGCACAGTGGCAGTGGCAGGAGCCTCTCCCACCTCTGCAGCAGCCCTAAGGATGTCTGACTGACGGCTTAGGCCCGTGGGTAGTGGGCCTAAGCCAGCAGTCGGACATCCTCCAAGGGCTCCTGGACTGTGAGGGGGCGCAGGCCAGGCTGGGACACACACACACACACACACACACACACTGCACAAATTGCATGCACTGGGCCTCTAGTATAATAAATAATAAATACGTAATAAATGTGTTGTGGAGAATTTTTAAAATGGTACTCCAAGCTAATATTGATAAGTTTATTTTAACAACACTAAGTTAAATGAAATAATATTCCCAACCAATAAGAGCTAATTTTGTAACATTCTATAGATTATTTGATTATATATATATATATATATATATATATATATATATATATATATATTATGAGAATCGCCCTGTTTGGAGATGTGTAACTTTAAAAAGAGATTTTTAGATTAAGTATATACTTAAAAGTATGCTATACATAAGATTGCATTTGAATTGGGGCTTATTTTGGTAGATACCTTGGGAGACCATGTCAATTTACAACATCCTAACCAGTGTTCTGACTTTGAAATGAGAATTGATGAAATTATACTTGGGTTTAGGTGTCTTAATGATGAAGTAATCTTCTTCTACAGGACCGAGGTGATGAATTCACATACACTGGGAGTGGTGGTAAAAACCTGGCTGGTAATAAAAGAATTGGTTCACCATCGGCTGATCAGACATTAACAAACATGAACAGGTACTCTTTAGAGTTTGTAAAGACTGTTTAGAATATGGGCTTTGTATAAATGTTTGATTATAGTACTATAATTTATAACTTAGACTATAGTGGAGAATCGTACATTGAAAGTTAAAGATCTAAAATTAAAATCCCATTACCTAATTATATACTTGTTCTCAAATCCTAACTTATTTCTTCAAATTATTATTTTTAAAATGACATATTTTCTAATTTTAATAGCTGTACTTTGCATTTGAAAACATGTTGAATCCTTTGAAAGAAAGAAGCCTATATAACTTAAGTAAAATCGAGGACAAGGTGGCTTATCTACTACCCCACAGGTCAGAGTTGTTTTCTACTGAACACAGATTTATCTTTCTTTTTTTTTAAGCTTTTTAAGTTAATTTTTAGAGAGGGAGAGACAGAAACATCGATGCTGTCTGCATGCCCCCTACCTGGGATCAAGCCCGCAGCCCTTTGGTGCATGAGTCCACACCCAACCAACTGAGCCACACTGGCCAGGGCCACAGATTTTTTTCTTTTAAATATATTTTATTGATTTTTTTACAGAGAGGAAGGGTGAGGGATAGAGAGTTAGAAACATTGATGAGAGAGAAACATCGATCAGCTGCCTCCTGCACACTCCCTGCTAGGGATGTGCCCGCAACCCAGGTACATGCCCTTGACCGGAATCAAACCTGGGACCCTTCAGTCGCAGGCCAACGCTCTATCCACTGAGCCAAACCGGGTAGGGCAAGGGCCACAGATTTATCTTGCGCTTTCCCCCCCCACACACACACATTTAAAGTGACTAAGTTCTTTTTAGAAGAGACACTAATGTGGGACAGAGAGCCACACTTATGCACTTAAGTAACACATCATATAGCTTAATCAGAATTACACTCAGGGTGTTTTTAGGATTTATAATAAGATTCTTTAAATATTAGGAGAATGTTTATTTAGTGACAAAAGTGATCTTTTTAATCTAAATGCTTGTAAGGTATTACAAAAAAGCCACCTTATGTTGTCCTTGATTTTATAGAAATACTAATGACATTCTAGCTTCCATGGGAACAGAAAATGTATAACTTCAAAATGTTTTCTTTCATAAGTGCATGCTAATATGAGTAATAATAAATTTAGTAACCCAAACCATGATACAGCAACAGCTACATTATAACTTGTCATGCTGATAATTTGTCATCATAAAGTTTAAATTTTTCATATTATATTAATAAGGGTATTTTGTGGGTTGTTAAGTAAAAGTGAGTATTTTTCACTTTCTTGAGTCTAAATCACTTGGTTTTATATAGTATACCCATAATTTCTGATTACTGTGTGCAGTAAAGAATATACCAGTATGATTTCAAGACTTTGTTGCATACCAGGTTATATAGATTCTATTTTCATGTCTTCCTTCTATATTATTTCTGGCAGTAGGATTATTTTACTGAACCAGCAGAGGAGACAGATCAGATTTGCTGGTGAAACATTCCTGATGCAGGAATCCAGTCCCTAGCTAGTCTTCTAGCAATATAGCAGCTCTTTAGGGGGAGTGATCTTAAAAGTAGTTAGATTTGATGTGTTTTTGTCAATGAAAATGTATCTCAGATTTGAAAAAGGCTATTCCAGGTTGTCAGATCTGAAAATTATATTTTTCCCTGTAATGATAGATTATTTTGTTTGAATGAGATTTCTTTCATAACTACCTGCACTTGAAATGTATGTACACAGTAGATTCTTTTAAGCTTTTGAAGAATCTAATAAGTATACCCTCTTTACCATGTTTATAATCTTGTTACCAAATGATTGACAAGTAGTAAAAATGTTTTAAAAGGAAGATAGTGAAAATGAAATATGAGCTCAAAACACTTTAGGATTGATATATCATAGAAACTCTACTATCCATTCAGTTAATTTATACATTAAGCTCTGAATACGCCTTGTGATTCATTGTAAAGACCTCTTAGGCAAAGGTACCTGTATGTTTTGTGAGCATGAAAACTAGGTAAAAGGCCCTTAGCTCTGACCTACAGTATACTCTTCCCTGACTAGTATATAGTCCAATTCATTTTTGTTTCTCTGCTAAGAGGTAGTTTGATACCTGCTTTTCAGAAGTTTGTTCCTATTTCTTCTAAACTCTTGCTCTTTATGAAACTGAAAGGATAGGGATAGCAAGGTAACCAGGCCATCCTTTGCCAGGTTAGTTAGAGACAACCAATTGAGCTGTGGATAGAGTAATGGAAGAGCCTTGTTTTAGCTAGTTTCATCGTCTTGGATTCTTTTCAATAACTTGAACAGCCTGGCACTTAAGTGAAGCTAGAAGTGAATTAATGCCAGCTAGTGGTGGCAGTCATGATGACTCAAGGAACCTGTGAGCACCAAAGCATTGCACTCATTAACATGAAGATAGTAGTTATCTTTATGTTAGCTCTTTAAGAAGATGAAGTATGTATTGAGGTAGATAGTCCATAAAGATGTAATACTATACCTAGAGTTGTTGCCTGTGTTTTTTCCTCTACCTCCCAGAGGAAATGTATCTCCCTTTAAGATAAAAAAGATAATAAGCTTTAACTCTGGCCATATCTATAAAAGTGGTTTTTGTTTGTTTAAGAAACACTTTCTTAAGTTCATTTACTTTAACAGTATAACTATGATCAAGATACTGTTTTAGTTTTTTTATTCAAGATATATTTTAGTAGAAAAAAACAAAGAGGACATCTGTAATACTTTCAACAATGAAGATACATTTTTTTTAAAATGCTATTTTAGTAGATTGTCATTTAGTCTTCAGACCTATTTTTTGAGCCTGCATAAAGAGAACTGTACGCTGAACATGTATTTTGTACCACCAGATTGTATGTGTATGTATTTTTTTAATACAGTGGGGCCTTGACTTAGGAGTGTCCCGACTAACGAGTTTTTCGAGATACGAGCCGTCTCTCGGCCGATTTTTTGCGAGCTAAAATTCGGGTTACGAGCCAGCTTCAGATACCCCACCTCTAGTTGGCGCAGCGAACGCCACAACATCAGCCCAGAACACGTGTCTCACTTGTTCACTTTTTGATTTGACATACGAGTAATTTGAGTTATGAGCTTTGTCACGGAATGAATTAAACTCGTAAGTCAAGGCCCCACTGTATATAAAAATATGTATATATTTATATATGTATATTTATACATATATATTTAGCATATTGATTTCAGAGAGGAATGGGGAAGGAGAGAGATATAGAAACATTAATGATGAGAGAGAACCCACAGCCTGGGCCTGGGCCTCACCTGGGAATTGAACCATGTGTGACCTGGTTTATAAGTTGACTCTCTACCACTGAGCCACGCCAGTCAGGCTATGTGTATGTATTTTTGACCTGATGTGTTCTCAGTGGTTTCTTTTCACCTAAGTTAGAAAGTAGGTGCCTTAGAGAGAGAAAATACTAATTTTATGTAGATTCTAGTTTGGTCTTTTTTTGGCAGGACTAAGTTCTCCCAAGAAAGATTAACATTTAGTAACCTTACTGATTAATTATTACGGAGTACGCATACTTAGGAAGCTTAAGCTAAATCAGGTGCTGCTTCCAGCTTAGTGTTCCTGCTTGTTCATTTGTCATCAGTAAAATGCACTGATCTTGAGCAGCCAGACGTCTTTATTATCATGAGTTAGCACAGACATTTGAATGCTTCAGTTTTATTTAAACGTATCTTTTTACTGGAGGTTTTTAAAGGATATTTCGTATTGAACTTGTTCTTAATATTTTCTAAACTTTAAGGAATCTCTGTTGTCTGGAAAGTGGAGCTAGAGAGGTCATTTGTACCTTGCTGACAAATGTATTTTTCTGGGTTTCTTTCTACATTATTTCAGCGATTTACTTCACTCCCATATCAAAAATAACTATTACAACAATCACTTGCTTTAGTTTTCCAACTTTTCCCTTCCCTCAACAAACGTTATTTAAAGAAAATTCCATGTATTTCTAGTTGTTTTCTATTATACGTGGCACAGATGTTATTACTTTCAGAAGAACCCTACAGGCTATCTGAGAACCAATCCCCTGGCTTGGGGATGACATCAGAAAACTGATTTGTCTTCTCTGCTGGTGGGGGAAAGCATAATCCTATTATCTGGAATAATATGGAAAGAATCATAGAATCTTAACCATCAGGTAAGGCATAATTCACCTTTTAATTGAGCTACTGATGTGATTATATACTTGGAGAAAGATTACTTGGTATAAAGACTTTGCTTTATTTTTTAGGGCATTGGCCCTAAACTGTGATGCTCCATTGGATGATAAAGTTGGAGCAGAATCTCGGAATTGGAGAGCTGGTAAGCCAGTCAGAGTGATACGCAGTTTTAAAGGGAGGAAGATCAGCAAATATGCTCCTGAAGAAGGCAACAGATATGATGGCATTTATAAGGTGCTCTATCTGGCATGACCTCTTGTTAGTCATTCTTCCTGGGCTTTTAGGACAGTTACCACAGGGAACTACTCTGCTGTGGGTGGGCTGGAGGAAACAGTAGACTATCTTAGTTGGTATTTCTACTTTTTCTGGATATATAGCAGATACACAAAGTGACGTTAATTTTGATACTTTTCTTTTAAGACTAATTTCAAGACCATAAGGGCAGAGTTATATTTGGGGTTAAGCTTTTTATAAGTATATTCTCTATGATAAAACCATTTAAATAACTTGGCCGTTGTAGATCTTGATTCTTATGTAGCTCTCAGAATGAGTTTAATTGTAATCGATTTTCAAGCAGCACAGTATAATTTTTAAATAGGTTGTATTCTTTATTTAAACAATAGAGGCATTTACTGTCACCATTTCTATTTACCATTATGCAAAATTCTATTAATGAGCATAATCTTGTTAGTATTTCAAATTTATAGCAATCTATACTTATATAGGAACTAAATAAGGTCAAAATAATAATTTGAATATTTATTTGCTACTACAGCAAAAGAAGTACCTTTTGAAGTTGCATTTAGTTTTGGCTAGTTTAAATCACTAATAGGATGACAATATGAATAAGTTTACACTTTAAATCTCAAACTAGTACTGAAATATTATGATTTAGGTGGTGAAATACTGGCCAGAGAAATCAACAAGCCATGGATTCTTGGTTTGGCGTTATCTTTTAAGAAGAGATGATGATGAACCTGCTCCTTGGACCTCAGAAGGAATAGAACGGTCAAGGAGATTATGCCTACGTTTACAGGTTAGGTTACATTTGTCTAGGCTACTTGTATAGTCATAAAAATGGACACCTCTACTATAGACATACCTTAACACTGGATATAACCCACAGCAGTTGATCAGTGGATGGTAAGATGTAAGAATGAGATCATGCAAGTATACAGAAGGAAAAGCAGTAAAAGGTAGCATCCTAGATTCAAACTGCCCTCAGACCAAGAACTGTGCTTGGGAAAAGTTGGGCTGGTCAGTGAAAAGTAAAATATTTCCAATTCAAAATGGAATTGACTTGAAGTATGAGGGAAAGGGATACATAAACTTTAAGTATAGGAAGCCTTGAGAAGGGATGTGTATCCTAGATGGCACAGGGGTGTGTCTGGTAAGGGAAAGGGGGAGGTGGCTTGTTAGAGTGGTCTGCTTCCTACCCTTCTCACTTTTCCTCACCCCTTTTCTCTCTTCCCCCTCAAAGCTGCTTCCCTGCCCTGTCACGACCTTTAGTGTTATGTCTTTTTTTTCCCTTTTGCCCATGTCAGCTGTTAACTCATATAAGACTTCGTTGGTTTTGTGTGCATAGTGGATGATATGGCTACATTCCCCCTGCACTGCCTAGACTTTGTCCCTGACACTGACTTCAGAGCATGGTTTGAGTTCATCCGCCATCATTCCCCATTGTTGTGCTTTCCGTAAAGACATTTTCCCTGGCTCTGCCCACACTGCATGTGTAGGGGCTGAACTATGGGCAAGTGTCTGACCACCCAGGCAGGTGAGTGTGTGTCTTTTAGTGCAAGTCTATCTGTTTTTGTTTTTAAAATCATAGAATTGATTATTTAAGTGAGACTCATCAGCTGCTAAAATAATTGCCAATATACAGTTGACCCTTGAACAATATAAGGGTTAGGGGCATCAACCCCTGCTCAGTCAAAAAGCCATGTATAACATTTGATTCCACAAAAACTTAAGTACTAATAACCTACTGTTGACCAGAAGCCTTACTGGAATTGACTTGAAGTATGAGGGAATTGACTTGAAGCCTTACCGATAACATAGGCCAGTGATCGGCAAACCGTGGCTTGCGAGCCACATGCAGCTCTTTGGCCCCTTGAGTGTGGCTCTTCGACAAAATACCATGTGCGGGCACGCACGTACAGGGAACGTTGTGGAGTGAAAGAAGATGTAGTGTCGAGGATTGAGAAAGGTATGTTGAGATGGTTTGGACACATAGAGACGATGAATGAATGGAGATAGATGAAATAAGTATACAAGACGAGTGTGGATGGGAGAGTTGGAAAGAGTCGACCTCAGCGAACGTACCTCAGTCAGATAGAGGACGTTTTTAGCAAAGACCAGCTTAGGAGTACCCTAATTAAGTTAATAACAATGTGCCTACCTATATAGTTTAAGTTTAAAAAATTTGGCTCTCAAAAGAAATTTCAATCGTTGTACTGTTGATATTTGGCTCTGTTGACTTATGAGTTTGCCGACCACTGACTTAGACTATTAGCACATATTTTATTTGTTATATGTATTATCTATAATAATAAAAGCATAATATGCTAATTAGACTGGACAGCCAAACAGCCGAACGACCATCCAGGTGATCTTCTGGACAAAGCCAGGGCTGCAAGGGCCAAGCCCCTTGCATGACTTTCGTGCATCGGGACTCTAGTATACTATATTAAACTAGAAAAAAGAAAATGTTAAGAAAAATCTGAAGAAGAGAAAATACATTTACAATACTGTATTTAATGTTACTATAGATTTACATCATCTGTTTATAAGATGAATTATCTGTCAGTACCTACAACAGTATTGTCTTATATCAGTGGTTCTCAACCTCTGTGTCACGACCCCTTTGGGGGTTGAATGACCCTTTCACAGGGGTCTCCTAAATACATCCTGCATATCAGATATTTACATTACGGCTCATAACAGTAGCAAAATTACAGTTATGAAGTAACAACGAAAACAATTTTATGGTTGGGGGTCACAACATGAGGAACTGTATTAAAGGGTCACAGCATTAGGAAGGTTGAGAACCACTGTCTTACATGATACAAGATAATATGTGTTACTAACAGTAGAGATGAAACATAAAAAGATAATGTGAAAAGGAAATTTATATCTATTTAGAGATAAAACAATTTGTGTAATAAAATCTCCAAAAATTTTCCAGTATATTTATTGAAAAGAATTTACATATAATTGAGCCCCCACACAAACCAAACTTGGGCTGTTCAAGGGTCAACTCTAATTCTTTTTGTAACTGATATTTAAAAAAATCTTTTGTATTTTTAAAAGACTTTCTCAGATCCATTGTTCATCAAAGAATGTTTTAAATAGTTTAGACATGAAACTGTGAGTGGAAGCATATAAGCCTATCTACTATGATGAGTTAATGTATCATTGATGAGGCTTGAAACATATTGAGCTTTAAACATGAGTGTTATCACAAAGCATGTCCCAAACAAACAAAAAACAGCCAGTAAAATACAAGCATAATAGGTAGAATTTATTTCTTAAAGTTTGATCTTTGGCTGATAAAGAATTCAATGATTTAGTGGTATGAAGTCTTCTAAAGGCTTTTATTCCCTCTTCCCTAATTTTGAGAGAAGAAATTTGGCCCTTAATGTTTTGGTGGATTTTTGTTTTGTTTTTTAGATTGGCCCCACAATTTAGTGTAATCCCATCTATGTGAGTACCATCTATTGTGCTCTGCGGTTGATCTTCACATATCTTCATATCAAGATTCCACTTTTCTTTCTTCCTCAAAATTTTCAAGCCACCTAGTCACAGCTCCTATAAACTTATCTCTCCTATTTTGGATCTGAAACTAAGATCACTGTATTATCAAATGGAATTTCTTAACAATCAAAACTACATGGTTTTACACTGAATTGGGGATTTTAATGTCTTCTGTCCTTTAATTTTGTTTCTTTTAAATGTCTGTTTCCTTTATATAAAGTTGTTCAGTTAGGGAAAGTATAGACTCCTCCTCTCTCCCTTTTTAAATTTCTCACCAGGACCTAGAATTCCCCTTCTCTGTGAAGCTTAAGTCTACATTGTACTTTTTCCCCCCATCAGTATCCAGTAGGTTACCCTTCGGATAAGGAAGGGAAGAAGACTAAAGGACAGTCAAAGAAGGCAGGGGAAACCTCAAAAAGGCCAGCTCCAGATGATGGTAGGTAATGATTACAGAAAATAGATCCTAATACAGTTTCTAATAAAGAGAAACATTAAGAGACTAAATTGAGAAACTTGTAAGAAATTAAAAGCAAAGTGAAGAGGGGTGGTGGCAGAGCAGTGGGGGGTACTTTTATTATATTTTGGTAGTGTCACAACCAAAACAGCAGCAAATACAGTATCCTACACTCCAGGGGAAGTTAGAAGCTGCTTTATGCAGGTTATCTTTGTGCTAAACTTTACTGGTGCCAGTTAACTAATGTTTCATAGTTCTGCTTAGAACCACTTAGAAGTCTACTGATATATTTCTAAATTAATCTAGATGCTTGTGAAAGTACCTCCAAGGTGTTCAAAGCAGATTCAGCAGAAGCAGTTGAGGCTTTCCAACTAACCCCTGAACAACAGCATCTAATCAGAGAAGATCATCAAAACCAGAAGCTATGGGATGAAGTGCTTGCATATCTTGTGGAAGGACCAGTATGTAAAGATTTTTTAAAAATTATAATTACATGCCTTTAATTTATTTTTCAACTTTATTTTTAAGTATAGTTGACATACAATATTATATTAGTGTCAGGTGTACAACATAGTGATTAGACATTTATATACTTTACAAGAGGTCTGGTGCACAAAATTCGTGCATGGCAGGGGAGGGGGATGTTAGCCCGGCCTGCACCCTCTCCAATCTGGGACCCCTGTGGGATCGGGCCTAAACTGGCAGTCAGATATCCCTCTCGCAATCCAGGACCACTGGCTTCTAACCATTCTGCCTTCTTGTGGTAGGATTTTACTTGCTTGGGTCAGATGATTGCGATGTAGCTTCTAGTGATTACTTTGGACATTTATGTACTGTTATTGATTGATTGCCCTGGGCAGGTTGCATGCCCATTTTCTTCCGATAATCCAGAAACACATTTATTAAGCTGGAAAAATCAGGTGTTGGCCATGGTGACTTTTTTTTTTTTTTATATATTTTATTGATTTTTTTTTTTATTTTTTTTTTTTATTTTTTTACAGAGAGGAAGGGAGAGGGATAGAGAGTTAGAAACATCGATGAGAGAGAAACATCAATCAGCTGCCTCCTGCACACCTCTTACTGGGGATGTGCCCGCAACCAAGGTACATGCCCTTGGCCAGAATCGAACCCGGGACCCTTCAGTCCGCAGGCTGATGCTCTATCCACTGAGCCAAACCAGCCAGGACTATTTTATTGATTTTTTTACAGAGAAGAAGGGAGAGGGATAGAGAGTTAGAAACATCGATGAGAGAGATCGATCAGCTGCCTCCTGCTCGCCCCCCACTGGGGATGTGCTCGCAACCAAGGTACATGCCCTTGACCAGAATCGAACCCGGGACCCCTCAGTCCACAGGCCAACGCTCTATCCACTGAGCCAAACCGGTTAGGGCGCCATGGTGACTTTTAAATAAATGTACATATAATATATACATTTATATCCAAACACCTTCCCAAGGTCCTACATGACCTGTCATCTCTACCTACTTCTGCAGTCTCCTCTTGCTACTCTCTCAGGCCCAACTTGCTTTGGCTACACTGATGTCTGTCATTTAACACACCCAGCCCATTCTGGCTACTAGACCTTTACATGCTGAAATTCTCTCCTCTACATCTTCCTGTGGCTCCTTCATATTCTGTCTCTGCAATAGTATTACACTCCTCAGAGATGTCTTTGCTGACTACACTTTCTAAAGTAGCCACCCTTTACTCTGTTGCTTTAATTTGCTTTGTTTCCTCGGTTATTACTATCTGAAATTTCATTTATTTATTTTTTTATTTTGCTCTCCTAAAAGAATATAAAGTTTTGTGAGCATAGAGAATTGACCTTTTTATCACTGCCATGTAAATGAGTGCCTAGCACGTTGTATCAATTCAAAATACCTCTAGTACATATTATAGGCACCCTGGAGGTACCAGGGAAATATCAGTCTTTAAAAAAAGGCATTTGTCAGGGAAAGGGTACCTGGTACTAAATTTATAGTTTTTTCCACAGCTCCCCGAACTGGTATATTCTTTTAATGTATTCCATAATACTTTGTGGGTAATTCACTTGACGTTCATAATCCATGTTCATAAGTAAGTTAGTATTAAGACATAACTTTGAAATTGCATCTGATTTTTTTGAGGCATAATTGACATAAAACATTTTATTAGTTTCATTGTATATAACAATGACTTGGTATTTGTATGTATTGCAAAGTAATCACCACAGTAAGTCTAGTTAACAACTGTCTCCATACATAGTTACAAAAGTTTTTTTTCTTGTGATGAGAACTTCTAAGATTTATTTTTTTAGTAACTTTGAACTATGCAATATAGTATTATTAACTTATAGTCACTATGCTGCATATCACATCACCAGGAGTTATTTATTTTATACCTAGAAGTTTGTACCTTTTGACTCTCTTCACCCATTTGGCTTACCCCCAACCTCACCCCTGGCAGCCACTAATTTGTCCTCTATATTTATGAGGTTAGGTTTGTTTGTTTAGATTCCACATGTAAGTGAGATCATATGGTATTTGTCTTACACTTTGGGATCTTTGATTTTTTATTTTTACTTGAAATTCTTGTAAATATTACTTTTCTATTACAATAACATAAAATATACTCCCTGTCTACTAAAATTAACTGAATGGAGAATTATCCTTGTGACTATTCAACAAACTGCTTATCCTAGTTTAAAAGAAAAAAAAAGTTTGAGTAGAATGGAACAAGTAATGGTTTGAAGAGTATAGAACACCCATTGGATGTTTATAATTTAGTCCCAATTTGAGTAAACATTAGCATGAGGGAAATATGGGATTTGGGGGTTGAGGCAAAACATTACAGAAGATAGTCCCAGGAAAATATGTTGATTCTTTGGGGTCTTAGATATTATAGAGTATTATTACTCACTGCTTTTGTTTTTAAGCTTAAATATTCAAGTTTTGTAGCAAAAGATTGAATAAATAATGCATTTTTATATACTGGAATACCATATAGCTTTTTGAAAAATGTATATAATGATCTTGAGACAAGCTGTGATTTTTTTTTCTTTATTTTGTTGTGTTGTTTATTTACATTGCCACTTATCCCCCATATACCCTCTTCCACCTCCACCACCCCCAGCCTCCCATCCCTGCAGTCACCACACTGTTCTCTGTGTCCATGAGCCATAATATTTTTTAACAGTGAAAAATAATATTCTCTGGAACATGAGGTTTGGGTGGGCGGCATTTATATTTTAATGTTATATATTTGACTTTGCAACCTTTCCAACCCAATCCTGAGATTTAAAACTAATGTGTATTGTCTTACGAAATGGGTTTTTTCCTGTTTCTGTGGCATGTTTGCTAATCATTGCAATCACTACTTGATTTTTTTCTTAACTATAAAACCATTAAATGTAACCAAGACACTTTAAAAAAATCATTTTGAATTTTATTAATATGTTATGAAATGCTAACCTATTTGTTCTTCCCTTTGGGTACCATCTAGAATTTCCTGAAAAAATTGGAACAATCCTTTATGTGTGTCTGCTGCCAGGAGCTAGTTTACCAGCCTGTAACAACAGATTGCCTCCACAATGTCTGTAAAGTAAGTAGAATTCCTTTCCCGTTTCCCCTTATTAGGCCAGAAGGCACACTAACCTCCAAAACTGCTTTTACCATGTGAAGAAGCATTTTTCCATAAAACAAAATAATCATAGAACCTTGCCAATTCAGAAGCACTTAATTACATCTTAGTGGTAAGTGCGCGTTTTAATTAGATAGTAATAGTAAATCAAATATATGTAGTCGAGGTATTCTATCATGTTTGGCATTGTTAGGAAGGGGTTGAAATGGAGAAGAGAAATAGGTATCATTGCCTTTTTTTCTTTTTCTTTTTTTTTTTTAAATATATTTTATTGATTTTTTACAGAGAGGAAGGGAGAGAGATAGAGAGTTAGAAACATGGATGAGAGAGAAACATCGATCAGCTGCCTCCTGCACATCTCCTACTGGGGATATGCCCGCAACCCAGGTACATGCCCTTGACCGGAATCGAACCTGGGACCTTTCAGTCCGCAGGCCGACGCTCTATCCACTGAGCCAAACCGGTTTCAGCATTGCCTTTTTTTCTTACACCTTTTATGTTTTGTATAGTTTAGTGAAAACTGAAATAGTTGCATGTACGTAAGGAGATCTAAAACAGATTCTATCTGGCAGCATACCCAGAGGAGTTGAATGTTGTGTTGTGAAAGGGAGATTTGAGCTATAGTAAAAACAAGGTTGGAATCTTGCTCTACTGCTTGGTGGTTGTGTGCCCAGACCTAAGTTCCAAACTTGAATTTCTTTTGTAAAATGGAAATAAACCTTCCACATATAAGTTTGTCCCTGACCTTGAGCTGGCTAACTGTATAATATAGTTCTTTTTAAAATCTTTTTGGAACACTCATTACATTATAAGTTAAGTGATTAGTTCTAAGCCGGGGAATCCTGAGGTGTTTTTTCTTTAGTGCTCTATCAGAAAAGAACAGGATTAAAATCCATCCTATAAGATGAGGCTAGTGAGAACCATAATCTTTAACACCCTCATTTTACTGGATGAGGAAATTAGAGCATACAAAAGTTGAATCATTTACCTTAACTCACAGTATGTGCTAGAACAGTGATTTTCAATTGGTGTGCTGCAAGAATTTTTAAAAAGTGCAATACCTGACTATTTGGTTGGGGCACTGACCTCTTTTTCCTTAGATTGTCAAATAAAATAAATGACAACAACCAAAATAAAAAAAAAATGCCAATAGCCAATACAACAATAGCCAATACAACAATAGCCATCCAGTGTGAATGCTCTGTCTCCAACCATAAATAATATAGGTTATATAATAGAGTTTGCATATTATTGGTCACATGCATAATAAGGTTGCGTCAGATTGGTTAATTCTTGGTACCAGAATTCCTTAGACAAGTATAGGCACCTTATTTTTTAAAAAGTCTCTTTGGAGCAATAAGGATAGGTACTTAACTATTACCTCTTCCCTCTCTCCCCCCTATAAATAAAATTTAAAAAATGTCTTTTTTTGTTGTTGTCATATTGGCAAAAAGTAGATTTTTTTGGTATGCTGCAGAATTTTAGTAATTAGTTTATGTGTGCCGTGAGATGAAAAAGGAAGTTGAAATTGCTGTGCTAGAGGTAGAGCTAAAGCCATGTCTTTAGACTAGTGTTCATAGTATAGATTCAGGCCTTTATTGGTATTCATCTTTATGTTTTTCTTGTTGCTAAACAGTAAGTTTCTAGTTCTTATTTAAAAGCATAAATTGTTGAGTCCTTTTCTACATGCTTTACCAGATGAAATTGGGTGAATTTTTTGGGTTTTTGTTTTGTTGTGTCTTACCTTAGGATTGTTTACAGCGTTCCTTTAAGGCTCAAGTTTTCTCTTGCCCTGCTTGCCGGCATGATCTTGGCCAGAATTACATCATGATTCCCAATGAGATCCTGCAGACTCTACTTGACCTTTTCTTCCCTGGCTACAGCAAAGGACGATGATCTGTCTACTTCCACTGTGTTGCTCCTGGTGATTTTTTTGGACAATAAAGAATCTAAAGTGGTTGGGGGTGGGTAGGGATGGAAGCAATGGTGGACCATATCTCTCATGTTCTGAAGCAGCTAATCCTCTTTTCCTACATAGCCATCATCTTGTGTGTGTAGTAAGAGGCCCATTTCTCAACTGTCTTTTAAATATCAAAAGGTAGTTCCTGTCAGTGACAACTAGTTGTAATGAGTAGAAGTTAAAGCCTCAGCTCTAGTTGATATCCAAGTTATGATTTATTTTGCAACTACCTCAGGACAGAAAAGATTTATGGGAATTTTTAAATCATTGAATAATTAGTTAAATGAAATTTTAGCTACACACTGCCTCCCAGATATTAGTTGTGCCTGGTTCATGTAATTTGATTTTACAGAAAAGGAAATGACACTTGAGATCATTGGAATGAATGCAGCTTCTGTAGTGTGCAAAATACATTTTTAATATCTTCCATTACAATGTGTGTTTTACAAGAACAGGTTCATTTTTTAGCCCATTTTGTGAGCTCCATTGTGCTTTTTTCTGGTGTTTTATGCAAGTTGACTACTAATGACTAATGAGAACAATATGAATGCATCGTTGCTGCATTGTAATGTGTGGTTTTGCACTTAAAAGAAGAAGTATTCTGATGCTCTACTTATAACTGTTTATGAAAAGCATCTTCTGTACTAGTCAGACTGCTTTCATTGAGTCTCACCAGTGGTTTTACATCTGTAGAGCATTGAGGACTGGGCTGACTTTTGAGAGGGCTGAAATTGCTTCATATTGTGATCCTAAATTTTATATTCACTGCCCCCTAAATATACCATAATAAATATTTTATGACCAGCAAAATAGCTCATCTTCACTGTTTTACATTTGTCTGGCTTATCGGTATGTGTGTTTAAGAATCAGTCATTTCCAGATTATTTCATTGTACGTTTTTATTGATACAGGTATTTTTTTAAAAGAGATTTTATTTTTTGTAGTAGTTTTAGGTTCACAGAAAAATTGAGAGGAAGGTACAGAAGTTTTTTATATATCCCTTGCTCCCTCCGCAACCTCCCCTATTATCTTTATCGTCCACCAGAGCAGTCATTTGTTACAGTTGATGAACCTATATTGACAACGTCATTATTACCCAAAGTCCGCAGTTTACATTAGGGTTCATTCTTGGTATTATACATTCTATGGGTTTGGACGAATGTATGAGGGCATGTATTCAATACCCAAGATTACACAGTCTTTTAAAAATTTAAGTCATTTTTCAGTTACAGTTGACATACAATATTATATTAGTTTCAGGCGTATACCCAGTGATTAGACATTATACAACTTACTAGTGATCACGCTGATAAATCTACTGACCTGATACTATACATAGTTATTAGAATATTATTGCATAAACATGCACGTGAACATTCAGCCAGATTTCAGATGGTTCTCAGTGATGTTCTTTTTTAGTTGTATTGCTGCAGATATTTTTTCACAATTTTTCGCTCTTGATTTTTGGTAACAAGAACTAATACAAAATCTTAAGCACTGCCCAGCCTGTGTGGCCAAGTGGTTGAGCGTCAGCCTATAAACTAGGAGATCATGGTTCGATTCCTGGTCAGGGAACATGCCCAGATTGCTGGTTCGATCCCCCGAGGGCATGTAGAAGGCAGCCGATCGATGATTCTCATCATTGATATTTCTCTCTCTTCCTCTCCCTTCCTCTCTGAAATCAATAAAAATATGTTTTTTAAAAAACTTTAAAAAAATCAATGGAAAAATATTCTCAGGTAAGGATTAACAAAAACATTTTTTAAAAACAGACATCAGTGATGAGAAAGAATCATCCATTGGCTGCCTCCTGCACACACCCCACTGGGGATCAAGCCCACAAGCCAGGCATGTGCTCTGACTGGGAATCGAACTGTGACTTCCTGGTTCATAGGTCGAACCACAGACACCCCCGCCCCCTGCCCCCTGCTTAGTTTTGTTGCTATTTTTTAATGGGGGAAAGAGGGATGTTTCACCATCATATCCATGTCTTTGAATCAGGGATGGCAATATTTCACACACCTGTCCACAAAGAAAGAAATGCTACCAGTATCTTTCCATTCATTATTTCACTTAGTACTCACAACCTGTGAAGTAAATGGTATTATCTCCATTTTACAGATAAGGTAGTGGTTTCAGAGTTAGTTACTCACCCTAAGTCACAGGCAGTCAGCAGCAGACTTAGAATTTAATCTCAATGCTGTGTGTTATTTTCCACTACTTTTTCTGCTTCGCTGTGTTATTTATTTTTTAGTTATATTACATCCTTTTGCCCTTTGAAAACCAGATTTGGGCACTTTCAAAGAGAACTAATGTGCAATCCGACTGAGTTTCATCTATAAAAAACCTGTATGGTTGTTGTATGGCACGTTATTTCTTTCAGAGACTCTTCTCATTTTTATAATTATAACAACCAGGAGCTGCATTCTTTTTTTTTTTTTTAATATATTTATTGATTTTTTACAGAGAGGAAGGGAGAGGGATAGAGAATTAGAAACATTGATGAGAGAAAAACATCAATCAGCTGCCTCCTGCACACCCCCTACTGGGGATGTGCCCACAACCAAGGTACATGCCCTTGACCGGAATCGAACCTGGGAGGGACCCTTCAGTCTGCAGGCCGATGCTCTATCCACTGAGCCAAACCAGTTAGGGCAAGGGGCTGCATTCTTAAATGAAACTGATTTCTGGGAAATAATGAAATTGTTTAAGGACTGTATTGAGCCTGCTTAACTGTGCCAACTCCTCCAGAACTGCCTCATGCTCCCTGGCATTAGGCTTCAGATTAACAGCATTTCTGAGTGGCAGACACTGTCCCAGATGAAAGGCTCTTTTTTTTTTTTTTTTTAATATATTTTATTGATTTTTCACAGAGAGGAAGGGAGAGAGATAGAGAGTTAGAAACATGGATGAGAGAGAAACATCGATCAGCTGCCTCCTGCACATCTCCTACTGGGGATATGCCCACAACCCAGGTACATGCCCTTGACCGGAATCGAACCTGGGACCTTTCAGTCTGCAGGCCGATGCTCTATCCACTGAGCCAAACCAGTTTCGGCAAGGCTCTTTTTTGACAAAACACAGAAGTAGTGCTAACTCACCACACTCCTCCCCGTACTTCCCCACATGGCTGGCATCACATCTGACACTCACTCCTTCGCTATTTGCAAGTTTATTTAACAGCCTACCCAACTGTCTCCTTCCACGGAAAGTATTTTCTTCATTGTCTTTTGGAATGCATTTGAAGCAGCTTCTTTTAACCAATAAAAGCATTTAGTTCTTCTATTTTGAGGAACTCATATTCCTGTGTAGTTAACTTTGGATAAAAAGTATTAAATGGAAGTGAGTTATTTTTTTTTTCCATTCCTTATGCTAGTCTTTTAAAAAGTATCTGTTTGCATATAATTCTACCTTGGCTGCTCCTACTGCAGAGAGGAACACTTTTGGATCAAGTTCCCAGTGGCAGCACTGTTGGGGCGGGAAGCCTGCATTTTTTTAGGATGCCTGACATCACTCCTGGTGCCCTGGGGTTCCACCCTGTTTGGGGAGTTTGGCTGTTATTTAAAGTACTTAAATCTCACCAAGGCTTTGTTTTTTTCTGATGATCTTCAGAAGTGCTTTTGTAGGAAATTTAAAATGTCACACTCGAACCATACAAACATATTTACTGATAAGGTTAAAGCACAATGCACAATCAGATCAAAAGCACACTAAAATTTCTCTTTCTCTTGCATCAGTTTTGAAAACCCTAACCTCTTAAGAGAGGTCTAGACACCCAAAAAGTCCTGTCGGCACATTAAAAAAATAGCTTAGAGTTGATTTCTTCTACCATCCATCAATTCTTTTGAATTCAGGAGAATTGCAGGCCATCTCCAACTTACGTCATTGAAGTTAATTTGTAAAATAATGACATCCATGACCTGTGACTTGATGGAGGTTAAAAATGAAATGATCTTGTTTGTACAAATATTTCCTATAGGAAATGATATGGAGGAAATGGCTAGATTCCCAGATTAGCTTACAAAGCCAATTAAGCCATAATCAATTAAGCCATAATCTATCAATCAGCACTCTTGTATGGAAAAGGCACCCAATAACCCTGCCACTTCCATGCACCAGAGACCTCCATCTCCAAATTAACTACATTTCCAAACAAACTTTGGGGTGGGTGATCTGACAGCCAGAATTGTAACTTTCATATTGGGAATTTATGGCCATTCCCAGGGAGCTGTATGTATGAAAGGTGTGGAGGAGACTAGGGAGAAGCTCCAGGGATGAAGGTTGGGAAGTTAGAGCCTGGCCAGGCTGGGAGGAATAGAGGAGTTGGGGTGGGAGGTGAAACCAAGAACTCAGTGAAGCCAGCACTGGAATTACACATGAACAGAAGGAAGGAAAAGCACATTAACCACGCGTCAGGAGCCTGCCTACACACATCGCAGTAACGCACAGTGGGTCCTCCAGCCCCTCGGCCGCTGTGGTCTTGGGAAGTGTCCACCAGCCCTGTCCTCAGGCTTGCTGCTGTGCGGACTCAATTTTCAACGTCCAAGACATTCTAACCCCTGGCATTGGCATTCCCTCCCACTTGGTCCCCTCAGTTCAAGCATTCTGCCTGGTTGGTTTCCAAAAAAGGCTCCCTGGCGCTTTCTCTCAGGACCCTACCCTCCCATGCCTTTCCCTCCTGTGCATGGGGTCCTCCCTCGGCCCCTTTACTAACGGGCCAACCCTCTCCCTGGCCTTTGCTCTATTGTCTGGTGCTCCCTGTTCTCTTTCTCATTCAAGGACTTGGACCCCAGGTCTGTTTCTTCCTTGCCTGCCCTCCTCTCAAACTTGAGACTTCTTCCTGCCCTCTACCCCTTTCCTTTGCCATCTTAAGCTGACTTTTTAATCATCTCCCTTCCCATTCTTGTGATCTCTCTCGTCCTGATTTGAGGGAGACTTCTCCTGGGCTTGTTGCTCATGCTCTTGACCCCTTTCTCATCCCATCCTGAACAGCCTTTTCCCACCATCTCTGGCTTTGTCCCCTCCCCCTTCCTGACTTCTTTCATCTGCCATCATTTTTCTTCCACTTTCACATCTTAATTCTTTCTCATTCCCACCATAGGCCCTTATCTCCTCCTCTCCCATTTTTTCCTGTTCATAACCTGCATCTTCTCCCACTTCCATTCCTACTCCCTCCTTTACAAATGCTTCCTCCCTTCCTGACTCAAGGACCACCACCCCCCCCCCCCCAAACACACACACACCTTTTCCCCTTTTTCCTCAAAGCCTTCCACCTGAGTCAGGGGCCCCTTCTTCTCTGGACCCTAATTTTATTCTCGATGATCTTGACTCTAGGCTCAAACACCCCCTCCCCATTTTGACTCCCAGCAAGATTTGCACACCTTGCCTCAAACCCAGCTTTCATCCCTCATCTTCCTACCCTTCCTATTTCTCAGGGATTCTTAAAACCCTTTACATATGAGATTAAAAATAAATGTTAAAATGCAGATATTAAGCCAAACCGGTTTGGCTCAGTGGATAGAGCGTTGGCCTGCGGACTGAGGGGTCCCGGGTTTGATTCTGGTCAAGGGCATGTACCTTGGTTTCGGGCACATCCCCAGTAGGGGGCATGCAGGAGGCAGGTGATCGATCTCTCTCATCCTTGTTTCTAACTCTCTATCCCTCTCCCTTCTTCTCTGTAAAAAATCAATAAAATATATTTTAAAAAAAGAAACTGGCTCTTTAAAAAAAAATGCAGATATTAAAATTTTCAAACATGCTTCTCTTTCTAAATAACTCCCCTCCCCCACACCTAGTTATGGCTGGCTTCTTTTTGTTCAGATTTTCTCCTAAAAGGCAACTTTCTGAGAATCCTTCCCTGCCCACCCCATATAAAGGGGTCCCAACCCTGACACAGGTACCACAGTAGTTTCTGTGTTACAAAGAGCATTTCACATTGTGAGATCTTAATTTATGTGTTGTCTGTTGACCCATCTGGGATTGATGCTCCGTGAAAGGCCTCATCTTTCTTGTTTACCTGGTAGGTACATAGTGGCTCAGTCAGTATTTGCTGAATAAGGTCGTGATTCCTGGTGCCAGACACTGTGATAAGTACTCTGTGTTATGTCATTTAATCCTTATAACAAGCCTGACTGAGGTAAGTTCTTTCATTATTGCTATTTTATACCTTAAGAAACAAGTGCAGAAAGGATAAGAGCATTTTGTCTATTGTCTCAAAACAGGCCCTACCTGAGAATCTCATCCATATCTGTGTGAAGTCACAGCCCATGTTCCTTTCACTTCATCTGGCAATGCAGAGGGAAGGGACCTTTAGGAATGGAAAACAAAGGAAGGGAAGATGGTCTGAATGCGAGGTACATCGGGTCAGGGTCGGCTCCGGCCCTGGGGCAAGGAGTGCAGGGAGGTGCAGTATAGAACACAAGGACCTAAGTGAGGGTGAGAATAGTAAGAGCTAACATTTACTCACTTTGTGCCAAGCACTGCTCAAAGCAATATATTGAATACTCACCTGGGAGTTGTAGGTGGTATCATTTCACAGATGAGGAGTCTTGGCTCAGAGATGTTAATTATCTTCTCCAGGATCAGACAGTTAGGATATAGGGGAGCTGGGATATGACCAAAAGCAGTCTGACGACAGAGCAAGTATTCTCATTGAGACCCTGCACTCTCCCCAGCAAGAAAATAACCGGATTTACAGGACTAGTGTGCTCCACGCTGGGCACCAACTCCTGCTTCCTGGATTCCTATTTCCTTTGTGGAATGGCCTCAGCCAATGTCACATGCCTGCCTCTGCCTGCTCTCCATAAAGAAGGTGGCTGATGGCTTCCGCTCATCCATGCTACTGCACCAGCACCAGGAAACCTGGGGTTGGCAGGGCAGCGATCCTGGGTCAGTGTAGTCACAGACAGACTCCCTGGGGTGGGAATCCCAGGCTTAGACTGTAAAGCATCAAGGGCAAAATGGAGAGCAAGCCGTCTGGCTAGAGACCTTAAAAAAAACAGTCTCCAATCAGCTTTATTCCCCCCAAAAAGCTGACATTTTGATCTAAAGAAAAAATAAAAGGCTTCCTTGATTCAGTGCTGGCAGGAATGAGGGTAGCAGATCAGAGAGCGAGGCTGGAGCACAGTGGCACCGGCTCACACAGTCTCCTCCAGCCCTAGGAGCATTAGCCAAAGCCAGCAAAGAGGGATTTCCTCTCAAAATAGTAAGATTTGCATAAAAAATACAAGGGTGGCCCTATCTGGTTTGGCTCAGTGGATAGAGCGTCAGCCTGTGGACTGAAGGGTCCCGGGTTCAATTCCGGTCAGGGCACATGCCTGGGTTGTGGGCTCGGTCCCCATTATGGAGCATGCAGGAGGCAGCCAACCAATGATTCTCATCATTGATGTTTCTCTCTTCCTTCCTCTCTGAAGTCAATAAAAAATATATATATTAAAAAAATACAAGGATGACTAAGTTCAGCATCTTTCCCACCCTCATCGTCCTTTAAAGGCTTAAGAGTTCTGGAAATTTCCTTGAAATGTGAACAAAGGAAGCTGAGAGGCAATACCTGGAACTTGTTAGAAATGGAAACTGGCCCTGCCCCAGACCTACTGAATCACGATTTGGTGCCTAGGCCCAGCATTCTGCATCAACAAGCCCCACGCCCCCACCCCCGCCCCCCAGGTGATCTAGACACACAGAGGTTTGAAAAATCACTGCCCTGGGAAACATCTCTGAGCCTGTCCAATGTCTGAGCCAAGACGTCTGTCTGAGAGCCCTGGGAACCGCTAAAAGCACTAGCATCTCAGCTTCTAAACTACATGCCCCAGAGGGCTTCTTGCGCCCAACAGTGGCACTTGCATCCTTTATTTGGATGAAAGGCACCAGTGTCATTGGAAAACATGGCCCCTGTAAGTATCGAGCTTTCACGGGGTTTTGGACGGGCGGTGCCTTCTGCCAAGGATTGCTCTGAGAGTGCCCTGCGGCCTCTCCCAGGGTGTGAAGAGGCAGAGGGGGTGACCGAGGCAGAGGAGGAGAGTGTGTCTACCTCAAACCCCTCGTCTTCCAAACTGTTCAAAACGCACATCCTGCACATTGTTAAAGTCCTAGATGCCACTAAGCCGCAGAAACAAGGGTAATACAATGGCAACTGTTATGTATATTTTACCACAATAAAAAAAAGAGGGGGTTGCATCCTACACTGTCCAGAGACACTGTTTCAGGGCCCAACGTTTTGTACTTTGCTTGAACAGGATTCACAGAAGGCACTGGGAATACTGGTCTTGGTGACAGCGTCCCTGTATTCATTCAATTCATATTTCTTTGTGTTTGTTGAACACACACTGCAGGTAGCATGGGGAATCCACTGATGTATGAGATATGGTCCATGCTCTCAGGGAACTTGGTCTAATGAGGCACACAGAAGCCAGGGAAACAGAATAAGTACAAGTTATGCTAAAAGTACAGGAAAACAAACTGAGTGCCAAGATAGAAAATAGCAGGGCCCATTTCACGGAGGTGCATGGAAGAACTCTTTGAGAGACACTGAAAGATGAACAAACGGGAGCCCGCAAAGCAAAGGGGGCCAGGAGTGGTCCAGGAGAAGGATATCACACAGGAAAGACACAGGGGGCAACGTCGGGCTCGTGTCAGGTAAACACATGAGCGACTTAACAGTGAAGGACAAATAGTCCACCTTGAGCCCTGGCCGGTTTGGATAGAGCGTTGGTCTGCGAACCAAAGGGTCCTGGGTTCGATTCCGGTTAAGGGCACATACCTTGGTTGCAGGCTCCTACTCAGCCCGGGCCCTGGTCGGGGCTTGTGCAAGAGGCAACCAATTGATGTGTTTCTCTCACATGTAGCAATGTTTCTCTCTCTCTCTTTCCCTCTCCCTTCCACTTTCTCTAAAAATCAATGGAAAAATATCCTCAGGTGAGGATTAACAACAAAAAAATAGTTCACCTTGACTCTTAGCCACCTGCATTTGCCTCTGATATATTTTGGGGGCAAGCAATGTTTGAGCTGTTAGGGAAGCAACTTTTTCATTCAACCACTACCACTTTACAGCCTGGCGAAGAAATTAGAAAACTGCTGTTCACTTCCACAATCTGTTTTCCTATGCTTGTCCTTCCTCAGAGGGGCCACCCAGCCCTGGACAGCCTGTGTGGAGAGCTTGGTTTTCAGCACAGGAAGGGCAGTCTCCGGTTGGCAGTCACCAGGTAGTGGGGCAGCCTGCTTTCCTCGGTGGGCACTGGAGCTGTTCAGCCTGGGTTCAAGTTCTGGCTCTCCCTCTCCCCAGCTGTGTGACTTTACGCATCTCTCCATACCACTCCCCTCATGTGTAAAAGTGGAATGTTTGAGGTTCCAATGAGATAATATGTTTTAAACACTTAGAACAGAACCTGACTCCTAGAAGTACTCCATAGACAGCAATCACTTAAGTATTTTGTTAGTCCTGGCCAGGTAGCTCGGTTGGTTGGAGTGCTGTCCTAATGTACCAAGGTTGTGGGTTCAATCCAAGGTCAGGGCACATACAAGAATCAACCAGCCGAAACCGGTTTGGCTCAGTGGATAGAGCGTCGGCCTGCGGACTGAAGGGTACCAGGTTCGATTCCGGTCAAGGGCATGTACCTGGGTTGCGGGCACATCCCCAGTAGGAGATGTGCAGGAGGCAGCTGATCGATGTTTCTCTCTCATCGATGTTTCTGACTCTATCTCTCTCCCTTCCTCTCTGTAAAAAATCAGTAAAATATGTTTAAAAAAAAAAAAAAGAATCAACCAATGAATGCATAAATAAGTGGAACAACCAGTCCATGTTTCTCTCTCCCCTCTCTCTAAAAGCAATCAACAAATAAAAACGTATGCTATAAAGGAGCCATGGGTCCCATCACTTCTCTACTGCTTAGGCTGGAATAAATTGTTTTACAAACTTTTTTTAAAAGTGTGAGAGTAAGTTGGCCACTTGTAGAGCATTCAATAGAGGGCTCAGACCTTTGTCCAGATCACTATCATAACAGCTGCCACATGAGGAACCAAGTAGCCAGGCTAGAGCACATGCTTAATAACTATCAGGGAAGAACATCTGAAGTGTTTGCTATTTCTAGGAGAAACTTATTTGTGGCAGGCATGCTACTTGCCTACCTGAAACCCATCCTTCCCCTTTTCTTCCGTTAACAAACCCCTGGTTTTCTTTGGGGCAGTAACATGCCCAGCTAAAAGTCCTCCCCAAAGCCCTTGCAGCTAGGAGTGGCAATTTGAACCAGTTGTGGCCAGTTAAAAGTCAGCAGAAGTTACTGAGTGAAACCTCTTGGAAAGCATTTCAGAAGAAGCCAAGTTGGATGGCATCTGCCTTTTGTCTCTCGTTTTCTCCCCCTTTTCCTATCTGGAATGGCAGTGATGCCTGGATATGCAGCAGCCATCCAGGACTATGAGGAGGAAGACTATACACCAAATAAGGCAGAACAGAAAGACCGAAGGAGCACTAGCCCTTGGCTCATTACCTCTGGACTTGCTGTTAAACAAGAAAAAATAAACTATTTGATTAAACTTCTGTAGTTGGGTTTCAGTTACACGCAACCTAACACGATTCTAACAAAAAGGGCCAAAGTGCTAACCAAGGCATACACACTGTTTCTTTAGCCAGCCAGAGACAAAGCTGGTGACGGAACAGTGGCTAGTGGGTTAGGTATTCTCCTTACCCTCCAGAACCCTCTGAACCTGGACATGGACGTTAAGAATGAAAACTGCATCAAGAAGGCATTCTTCAAATTGAAATGCTTTTATTAGAACACTAATAATTGCAGATAAAAAAAAAAACACGTGAAAAAAGAGAAAACACTCAAATGCTATTATTGATTAGGCAAATTAGTTGGAAGATTTCTGCAGTGTATACAAAATGTAAACATTTGCCCTGGGATTTCCCACAGTTGGCACAGTCCATAAGGACTTATTTGGAACAAAAATATGTCTATCAGTATAGCCTCTACAATGTCTGTGAACTTGCTCCATTGAAAGTTAAAGTTCCGAGCACACCCCAAATTTTCTATGCAAAAAACTAAAAATGGCCACCAATCAAGGCAAATTGAACATCAACTGCTACATGTGGAGGCAGAGGCATGGAAGCAAATCAGTCTTCCGACAGTGAGCTCCCACTCCCTACACTAACTGTATTTACATTTACCTTGACAGATTACAAAAATATACACAGTATATAAAACCCCTGCTTCAGTCTGGGGTAGGTGATGAAATATTTCTTGCTTATCAAATGCTCCAGAGAGAGGCATCAAATCAGTCACTTGGACTCAGGGGGAGACTAAGAAGAGGCCCTCTTCTGTTCAGAAAATGGAGACTCATAAACTTCCATGGGTGGGCAGGTGCAGACCAGGTGCTGATCGCCATAGATGTCATCAATCCGGGCAATGGTTGGCCAGAATTTGTTCTCTGGTTTCACAAAGGGCTGTAAGAACAAAGGATGAAAAAAATATTCTGCCATATTTTGAGAGGTTTATCTTGTGAGAAGATATTACCATGATACTCCCACAGCCTAGTATACCACTAGCCCAACAAGTACTCAAAAAGCACAAGAAGCTAGCCCTAGCTGGTTTGGCTCAGTGGATAGAGTGTCGGCCCGCAGATTGAAGGGTCCCATGTTTGATTCCAGTCAAGGGCATGTACTTGGTTGCAGGTTCAATCCCTGGCTCTGGTTGAGGCACATACAGGAGGCAACCAATCGATGTGTCTCTCTACATAGATCTCTGTCTCTCCCCCTCCCTTCCACTCTCTCTAAAAATCAATGGAAAAATATCCTTGGGTGAGGATTAACAAAACAAACAAAAAAAGTATAAGAAACTAAAAGCTTGTTCTCGTCCCATCAAACAAACTATACAGCATCTTCTCCTTCATATAAGAACCATAAAAGAAAAGGAAATAGCCCTAGCCGGTTTGGCTCAGTGGATAGAGCGTCAGCCTGCAATCTGAAAGATCCCAGGTTCAATTCCGGTCAAGGGCACATGCCCAGGTTGTGGGCTCAATCCTCAGAGGGGGGCTGGCAGGAGGCAGCCGATCAATGATTCTCTCTCATCAATGACGTTTCTAACTCTCCCTCTTCCTTCCTCTCTGAAATCAATAAATACGTATATTTTTTAAAATGTGACATAATACATTTTTTTAAAAAAGAAAAAGAAATAGTTGCATTTGGAGCCATCTCACTATTGGGTGGTGGTAGAAAACATCTACTTGACAAGGTTTCCTATTGGGACTTCCTGCACTGTGTGCCCTGGCAGATTCTCAGACTCTGACTTCAGAGACGTCTACGCTCTGAGGACTTCCCTTGTCAGGGCCCACATTTCACAATGTGTCCCACAGACAGTTACTATGAGACTGTAAGAGTGGGAGCCCCTCCGAGTAGGCGATGGCCCCTCGCAGGCACGTGGACACTCTCACAGCTGGCACAGTCGGCTTCTGAGGAGAACTTACGAGTGGGAAGGCTGCCACCTCTCTGGAATACGGCCGATCCCAGTGCGAGGATGTGACGCAGGTCAGGGAGTGTGGAGACATCTGGGACAGACATGGATGGGAGAGGGATCAGAGCAGAACACTGCCTTCTCCCCCGTCAGGGAGCTTCTAACGGAAGCCCGTGGACAGAGGAGGCTGTTGTTTTGTTTCACTTTGGGGGGAAGGAGATCTTGGTAGAAAATTTTTTATTGTGAAATATTTCAAATATCAGAAAGTTATGGTGATATAATAAGCACATCTACTAACCAACATCAATCCACATTTTGTCATATTTGCTTAACCTTTTAAAATAAAAAACACTGGAGGCAGTTGAAGCTGCCTGGATTTCCCCTCTCCGCCTCATTGTTTGCCCTTCTCCCCAGGGATGACTACTATCTTGAATTTGGTGTTCACCAGTCCTATCATGTTTTTATATTATTATTGCATATAAATAGCATATAGCATAGTTTTTAAACCATGTATCCTATGAGTATTATTCTCCACTTGCTTTTGTAACACAGTATTATGTCCTTTAGACATCTATTGCCATTTTAAAAACAGCCTAAATCCTGAGAGAATCAGCAGTAACCAGAGTAAAAAAAAAAAAAGTACAAATGATCATATTGTCTTCCTTCATTACTTTGTCAAACTCACACTAAGTAAGGTACCTGCTTCCTCCTGCCACCCATTGGCCCCCGCACTCCACGTTCTGCTGCGCAGTTTTAAAAGTTGCTCAGCATCTCAGATGTGTTGTCCGGCTTGGAGCCATAGCAACACAACCACAGCCTTCATGGTGTTCTCAATTCATGCTACCCCGGCTTAATATCTGGACCCAATGAGAAACTTAGAGCTCTCACTAGATATGAAATAAACATATTGTAGAAGAGGCAGGATAATGCCTAACAAATTGTTCTCCAACATAAGCCACAAACATTATAAAACATTCAAGGAACAATCCAGTTGTTCTAAGAGGTAACTGTCTTTAATGTAAGAACTTACCTTTACCCTGAGTTTGTGAGGTAAATAATCTCACTGGATTGCACCAAACAGAGACACAGAATAAGACTTCCTCAACTAAATGGAGCCCGTAGGCCTCTGCTCCCTCTGTGGCAACCAGTTGGGTGCATGTGGTGTGTAGCTGCCACAACCCCCAAAACAATGACATAAACAACATTAAGACATAGAAAATATCTACATTACACTTGAGTAACAGTCATGTTCAAGATTTAAACTTCCAAGTAATGAATGCATCATCTCAGAAGAATGGCCTTGATTCTAGGCAAGAATATCATCTTCTGATGAGGGAGCTCAGGGCTTGCTGACACACTGGCCCAACCATTTTATCCTCTATGGGACATTTTGAATAAAGTCAGTGCCTACAGACCTTCAGTGGATTGACCTGGGGGTCGATGCGGCCCTCCTCAATGTCGGCGATTTCCTGCCGAATGCTTATCATGGCATCACAGAACCTATCCAGCTCTGCCTTGTCTTCCGACTCAGTGGGCTCAATCATGAGAGTCCCTGCCACTGGCCAGGACATGGTAGGGGCATGAAATCCTGCAAGGGAGACCGGAGAACATGTGACATTAATTTTGACCTTCCCAATTTGGAAGAGACACTCTCACATCGATGTTTCTCTCTCTCCGTCTCTCCCCCTCCCTTCCACTCTAAAAATCAATGGAAAAATATCCTTGGGTGAGGACTAACAAAAAAAGAAAGGAAGGAAGGAAGAAGGGAGGGAAGGAGGGAGGGAGGGAGGGAAGGTTGGAGGGAGGGAGAGAGAGGGAAGAGAGGAGGGTGGGAGAATACTATCAAGGCTGGAGATAGTAAAGGACTTGAAAGTTTGGAAGTACTAGATGGTAACTTCAATTACCACCTCCCTCCTGGCCCCTTCTCTCTCTCCCTCCAAATGCTGCTGCAGTCAGAAGTGAGATGCCAGGAGTCTGAGTCAGGTTATTGGAAGAGTCAAGAGGAGATTTTGATGAGGCAGTTGCTAATTGCATTAATGAAACCACTCTCTGGCTTTCCCATTTATTATCAGTATAACTTTGCATAATAAGATCATTCGAGAGAGAATGAGACACACACACACACACACACACACACACACACACGTGGGACGCCCATTAAGATGCAGTAGTAAACCTACTAAATTATTAAAGTTTTCATTTTGTTTATTAAAAGAAGTCATTCAAAATCATCATTAAAATTAAGATGGGACTCCACATCCATTGAAAGGCAAAGTTCTCTTCAACTTAGCCTTTCTGAGAATTGAAGGGTCTTTGATATTATTAATAATGTCACTAAGAAAATGTATTTTAATAAGGGCTGTGCTGAGCAAACATCCACTAATATACAAAGGGCCTGCGTCTCTTAAAATCCTTCAAAGAAAATTGTGTCACCGCTGTGAAAACATATGCCTATTCCTCGTCTCTAGAAGCAGCAGAAACAGCTGTGCCATGCCTGAAATGGTTGTAAGTATGAGTATAAAATGCCACTTGTCTCTAGCCCTTCTACAGGTAACCTGCTCCGCTTCTCCCGCATGGTACCACCGTGCCTCTTCAAGGACCCCTCTGTTTACCAAGAGTGGGAAATAAGTAAGAATTTACCAGAAGCATGGGTAGAGAACAGCAATCATTTTCTTTGGGATTTTTAATTTTGTTAACTATACAGACATCTTGGCTGCCTGGAGTCAAGATGCATGACTTATCTTTCAAAGGGCAGTACAAATGCAGGCATAAGGAGGAGTTTTTTCTCTATCGCTTCAGAGGTTGCCTAGAACCCTGGGCTCCCCACTTAGCCTACGGATCAGTTTCCTGTGGTGACTGCACATTCGGTTTGTGCCTCCAGGAAGCGGTCCACAGCCAGCTCCAGCATCTGTGTGGATGTCAAAAGCCCCAGTCCGTGTCCCCCTACCCCCTCCCCTACCCGCCCCCCACCCCCCCAGCACCACCACCTACCAGGGGTCGCTCCCAGGAGGCCACTCACCATAATCCTGAAGCCTCTTGGCCACATCCACAGCCTCAATATTTGCAGACTTTTTGAAGGGTCTTGTATCCAAAATAAATTCATGAGCCACATAACCTGTTAGGGAAAATTGTTTTATCTCGAGATTAGCATCAGTTTGTTGTTTTACACAAGCAAATGGGCAAATAAATCAGCCTTATAATGCATGTTGAAAAGCATGGGCACTTGATAAGTTTATAGGTGGAAACAAAGACTTCCTCGTTCTTACTGCAAATAAAAATGTTTAACATGCCAGGGCAATGTATCCGATCCTTAGCGCATAACACACCCTTGAGCCAAGAAACTAATGGGAGGTGGGACTTCGGTGCTAAGGCTCCGCTGAAACATTCAACAGAGATTTCTGGGGATGAGATTACTTCTAACCTAAAATCTAGTTGCAACAGTCATCGCAGGCCTGATCCTATATACAAAATATTTCTAAAGCTAAAGATCCATTGACACCCTTTTCAGGAACTTTTCCCCCAACATCCAGTAACTGTTTCTTCTGTCTGTGTGCAAATATACTAAACATAGATCCATAAGACACAGAATTTTATGTGGTTCTTCAAACGGGCTTTTGAAGTTTCGGTTTCAGACTGAGAATTAGAAATAAGAGTTGTCAAAGCTCACACCACAAGTGGCAAGGAGTTGATAAGGCCAAAATCTCTGAGGGGTCTGTTCACTTTGTTCTAGTATGGAAACGGATTGCCTCGCTATTCCCAGGCTGCTGTCTCCCCAGCATAAGCTGTTGATCACCCATCCATCATCAAAAACCACCAAAGTTAAGTCAGCATTTTCATAAATAGAACAACATTCCCGGGAGCTTCCCAAATTCCATGCCCACACAACAGATGAATTTCCTTCAAGGAAAGCATCTATACATGAGATAATAATGTACTCTTTCTTAACCTGCTTTGCTGATTTTCAGCAAACAATGAATTACTTAACAGGTCCTTGGAGCAGACAAGTCCTCAGCCTAGAGAATAGCTCCAGTCCTTAGCAGCCCCTGAACATAGTCTGTGAACAGTTCTGCTTTTTATGTAGTGAACACATATGGATAAATTGGTTTTGTTTGAAATAAAAGTATGAGATCCTGAGGCTTTGAAAAGACTGTTACTGCATGCTTACTTTTAATGCCTGCTTTGTAACAATGATGGCAATTACACTTGTGAGGAGTGTGATTCCAAAGCAGGAAGTTGTATTCATAGGTGTGGGGGGCGGAAAGTGCCAGTTGAAATGATCAGGGGGAAAATCATGAGATTCAAGTCCTCATCAACTATTAATTCCAAGAATCCTAAATGCCCTATTACGCTACTCCATTTGGGGAGCCCAACCCTTGACCTTTCTTCGCTGAGCCTCTGGCAGCCAACCCAGCATTGTGACAATGACTTAAGGAAGGAGACTAATGTTCTGAAGCAGCAATTGCCAACCTTTCGGACCTCAGGGACCACAGGTTGGCGACCGCTGCTCTGAAGGACGCTCAGGGGCAGTGGAGGAGGAGGAGAGAGACACATGGGGGGGGAGAGGAGTTGCTCTTGCTGGTGGGCAGGGAGCAGAATCTTCCAGAGGTTCAGTAATCGCTGAAAGGCCCCATCCAGCCCAGCCCTGCCCAGCCCAGCCGAGCGCAGCTAACACCAAGGCTTCTCCGCAGAGGCCCCCACCACAGCCTAGTGGTTTGGGAAGAGCTCCATTTTCAAAATGAGGTTCAGATGTTATTTTCTAAATCCATCGTCTATGCATTCAGATGGAAACGATAGTGGAATTTCAGCATCTTTCTCTCTCTCCCCCGCTACTGAGCCCGGCAAACGGTGAAATTTAAACTTCGTGGCTTTTGGAGGCCAGATCCCAAGATGTTCATCTTTGTTTGCAGCTTTTAAGAAGGAAAGATATACAAACCTTCTATGGTACAGGGTGAGTCGGGGCAATCTGAAGTAGAAATTGTATAAACTGATCAGCACAAGTTTTCACTGAGTAGGTGTTTCTGCTGGGCCTGACCATGACTATAACTGAGAGTCTGACTAGACAGCAAGTCAAAGGAGCAAGGAGGGGAGGGGGTGGGATGATGGAAAAGCAAAATAGAAATGGCTTGGCTCCAAGCTTGGAACATGCCCCTTCCCAACCCCCGGAAGTTAATTATCTTCCAAGGCTACAGAACGTGCTCCAGAAAAAAAGGACTTTTCAAAACCCCTCTTGAGCTTGGCCAGTGTTGCTCAGTGGTCGACTTCTGAACCAGGAGGTCACAGCTTGATTCTCAGTCAGGGCACATGCCCGGGTTGCGGGTTTGATCCCCAGTGGGGGCCATGCAGGAGGCAGCAGATCCATGATTCTCTCTCATCATTGGGTCTCAGGAGGTGTTTCTCCCAGCCAGGGATCTGAGGGCCCAGCGCCTGAGGCTCATGTCCACCCATAAAGGCCACAGGGAAACCTATTCAGGGGCAGGAATTTCCAAGCAGCATTAGGTTTGTCCAAGGACAAAACAGGACAGGCATTTAAGAATTTAAAACATAGCCCTGACTGGTTTGGCTTAGTGGATAGAGCGTTGGCCTGTGGACTGAAAGGTCCCAGGTTCGATTCCGGTCAAGGGCGTGTACCTTGGTTGCGGGCACATCCCCAGTAGGGGGTGTGCAGGAGGCAGCTGATTGATGTTTCTCTCTTATCGATGCTTCTAACTCTCTATTCCTCTCCCTTCCTCTCTGTAAAAAATCAATAAAATAGCCCTGGCTGGTTTGGCTCAGTGGATAGAGCATCGGCCTGCGGACTGAAAGGTCCCAGGTTCGATTCCGGGCAAGGGCATGTACTTCGGTTTCGGGCACATCCCCAGTCAGGGGTGTGCAGGAGGCAACTGATAGATGTTTTTCTCTCATCGATGTTTCTGGCTCTCTATCCCTCTTCCTTCCTCTCTGTAAAAAAATTAATAAAATATATATATTTTTTAAATCAATAAAATATATTTTTAAAAAATTTTTAAAGAAGAATTTAAAACAATGGGATATGAACAAAATTGTCTACTCCACTGACAGGAACACCATTTAGATTAAAAAGTGACCCTAGCCTCGCACAAGAGTAGAGACTTGTGACTTTTTTAAATTTCTCCTTTAAAAAAGTATCATTTTACCTGAGGTAATTCCTTTCTTTCCATATCCTATAACAGAATAAATACTGCTGCTGCTCTCCATCCCAATTCTTGCCTGCCACTTCTTTGCTTCACAAAACTATAACCCTCAACCGTTTAGCTGGTATTTTCAAACTCTCAAAGAAATGGTTCATAAAGGGAAGCCTGGAGTTCATTAAAATTGTTGCCTCATAGTCATGGGTAATTCTGAAGTCTTTTTAGAGCTAGTAAATAGGAATAAAATGAATAACGGTCTTCGGATATTGCCATTAGACATTTTGGAATACAATATGTTTAAAAACATTTTCTATTTTGGGCCCTTGGGAGATAAACTGATAATTCTTTTCTAGGCCTTAAAATACAAAGCCTCAAATTGTATAATGAATGTGTTTACCAAACCAAACATGAGACAATTTTTGGTTTCATGAACTTTGGGATTGGGTAATAAAGTCTGTATTCACCAGTCCTTTTCTGCTTGGGATGATAAATAGGATTCATTATTCAATTCTGGGGTAAAATGTCAAAACAAACGGAAAATGTTATCTGTCTTTTTATGCTGCAAATCCCTAGGACTGGGACCATCTATGCCCATAGAAAGCACTTAACTGCTAAGCACATGGTGGGCGCCTGAGAAATGCTTGCTCACTCTCCTCTGTCCTGGAGAGCCGCCCATCCCCCACAGTCCAGGTGACAAGCATTCCTCCTGTAAACAACTACTGGTAAACCGGGCATCACATTACTCTGCGCACTTACTAACAATCACCGAGTTGTACATTTTAAGTGGGCGAGTTGCGTGGTACGTGAATTCTATCTCAATGAAGTTGTCAAATAAAGTTAATCATAAGGGAAAATGTCAATATAAAAAAATTAAAAATAGAAAAAAAACAAATATTGATAAATTATAACACAAATATGGTGTTTTACTCATCAAGTTGGCAAAGATACTTTGGTTTAGGTTTGCATTGCTTTTTCGTGCTCACTAGGCCCTGGTGCCATGGTCATTCTCACCTACTGAGAAAATTCAGTACAAAGTCTCTGGGAGGACAACTAGGCCCTCTGTATCAAGAGCTTCAGTGAGTTGATAGCCTCTGAGATAATAATTTCTCTTCGGTGACTAACCTAAGGAAACAATCAGAGATTTTTTTTTTAATCTAAGAAATTCAAACAACTCAGGGAAAAACCTATAGAATTGCTGAAATTGTGGTATACTCACACAACAGATTTGATGCAGTCACTCTCGAAGAACATGTAATGGCATGGGGAAATAATCACAATATAAAATAAAGTTAAAAAAACAAACAGGACACAAGCCCTAGATGGTTGGGCTCAGTGGATAGAACATTGCCCTGCAGACAGAAAGGTCCCGGGTTTGATTCCGGTCAAAGGCACGTACCTCGGTTGCAGGCTCCTCCCCAGGCCCTGGTCCAGGCCCATGCAGGAGGCAACCAATCAATGTGTTTCTCTCACATTGCTATTTTTTTAAAAATATATTTTACTGATTTTTTACAAAGAGGAAGGGAGAGGGATAGAGAGTTAGAAACATCGATGAGAGACAAACATCAATTCAGCTGCCTCCTGCACACTCCCTACTGGGGATGTGCCCGCAACCAAGGTACATGCCCTTGACTGGAATCGAACCTGGGACCCTTCAGTCCACAGGCTGAGGCTCTATCCACTGAGCCAAACCAGTTAGGGCTCACATTGATATTTCTTTCTGTCTTCCCCTAACTCTTCTACTCTCTCTAAAAATCAATAGAAAAATATCCTCAGATGAGGATTAAAAACAAAACAAGAAACAAACAAACAAAAACAGGACACAAACTGTGCTTATAATATGATCTCAACTGTCTAAAACTAAGATGAGAAGGAATACAGCAACATATTAATCGCAATTGTGTCTGCTAGATTGAACCATGGATCATTTATATTTTCTTCCTTATACTTCTTTATTTTCCAAACTTTTCATGTTGGGCACCTATATATTATTATATAACCAGACAAAACAAATACTAAAGCTATTCCTGAAGGCCAACACATAAGCGGGATGCATTTCACAGCGCAAGAACTGTATCTGAATTAATTAGTAGCTCTAGTCGCTTCTTTAATATGCACTTCAGAAGCACTTCATTGTGTTGCTTAGAGACACATTGCCCACACCTTTCTTTCATCCTCTCTGGGGAGCATTTCTACCCGAGCTTCTGGTTACTTAGCTCTTTTCTAAACTCTAGAACCACCCCTTGGGTACATTTTTTAAAAAAATATATATTTTATTGATTTTTTACAGAGAGGAAGGGAGAGGAATAGAGAGTTAGAAACATCGATGAGAGAGAAACATCGATCAGCTGCCTCCTGCACACCCCCTACTGGGGATGTGCCTGCCACCAAGGTACATGCCCTTGACCAGAATCGAACCTGTGACCCTTCAGTCCTCAAGCCGACGCTCTATATCCACTGAGCCAAACTGGTTAGGGCTTGGGTACATATTTAAAGGCAAGACCAGCCTTTAAATGAAAAATCACAGATGTTGATGTACACTCTTCTGTGCAGGAAACCCAAAGCCAAAGAGTGGCCTCCTTCCTGTGGCCCAAAGTCTGGCTGCTCTTACTGACTGGTCTCTGCTCTAAGTCCCCTCTGTTCCTTCTCCGATTCTGAGCCCACGCACTGTGTGCCTACCTGGCACCATCCCCTCCCATCACCTCCAGGGTGACTTTGTTTCCCCGTCTGTTATTCTCTCCATTGAAGCTTCGCTCTCCCCTCTTCACTGCTTTTTCCATGGAAACAAAACAAAACTACATCCTATGCAGCAGCTCCTACCACCCCTTCACCTCCAAACTCCCCCAAACCACGAGAGCTTCCCACATCTCTTCCCCAACCTCAGCCCACTTGTCAGCCCATTCCCACCTGGCATCTGCCTCACCGTCTTGCTCTGCTTTCAAAGGTGACTGAAGGCTTCCTAGCTGTTAAAGGCAAAGGTGCCTTTGAGGACACCTATCAGATACAACCAGCACTCTGCGCGCTGCACTCTGCATTTGTCTGTTGATGGCTCGCGCTGTGCCAGGCATGACACCAGGCATGGGAGCTCCAGAACTGCAGCAGGCAGGCACCGCCCTGCAGGAGTTTGGAGTCAATGGCAGAGCCAGAGGATAAACTAAGTGGGAGAAATCCTCTGTGCTGAGGGAGCCAAGAGGAGGAAGTAGTTCTCTTCATCCAGAAAGGGAGGCTCCAGGGAGGAGGTGAAGCCAGAATAGTGGCAGGAAGGACAAGCAGAGGGTTTCTGGGGAGAGGGGCTGTGAAGACTGGTGGTAGAGGGTGCTCAAAGCCACCCCAGGAATGGAGTCCCTGCTCACGGTAGGGGGGCTTCTGCACTCCTCTTTTTTTTTTTTCCAATGAATATTTACTTGTTTCTGTTAGTTTAATATATAGGTAATATAATATAGGTATTTTTTTAATTCTCACCCAGGGATATTTTTCCATTGATTTTTACAGGGAGTGGAAGAGAGAGGGAAAGACAGAGAGAAATATTGATGTGAGAGAAACACATCAATTGGTTGCCTTCTACACAGGCCCTGACCAGAGCCCGGGCCAGGGGGGATTCTGCAAAATAGGTATGTGCCCTTGACTGAAATCGAACCCAGGACCCTTTGGTCCATAGGCCGATGCTCTATCTACTGAGCCACACCGGCTAGGGCCCCTCTTAATGTAGCCATCTACTTGAGGGGTTTTGCTCTGGTCTTTCGAAACTCTTTCTTGGGTCTCCCCACTTCCAAGAGTCTGCTCTCAGAGGTTGTGTCCTCTGCATGTCTACCTGACTCCATCCCCTCCCATCACGTCTGAGGTGACTGTTCCTCCGTCTATTATTGCCTCTATTACAACCCTAAGAGGCGTACCTAAAATGTATCTTCACACTCAACTTATCAGTAACTAAGACTCACTGATTCTACTTTTAATAGCATGTTCATGCCATGCCACCATCTTAAAGATTTCAACATTCTCTTCATCTTGTCATTCCTCTCCTCAAAACCTTTCTGGCTCAGAGGTCAAGTCTGGGGCCTTCCAAGACTTTCAAGGCCCCGTGCTACCTCTCCAGCTTCATCCTCATCGGATCCTTCTCCTCCTATCTCGTCCTTCAACCCACCCAACACTCCCACCACCTGGACCACTCCTTTGTCCCTGGCTTCTCCTGGGTCTCTTGTTTACTTGGACTCTGTATACTTCCTTCCAGGCTCATCTCAACGGGCTCCTCCCAGAAGCTGCCCCAAAAATGCCATCCTGCCTCTGCCCAATCCGAATTTCTCCCCTCTTTGGGGGCATTCCCATATCGCTTTGTAAGGTAAGGAGCTCGTGGAATTTACGGATATAGCTCTCCGTGGCGTGGGCTTCGTGTTGGCCTGAACTAACTTCATTGCAGAGCCTTGCAAATGCGGATACCCCTGATCTGTTAGCTAAATTACAAGCATTTCCAATAACTGTACACTTTTCTCTGGTGTACACTAAGAAACACAAGTTTTCCACCCACTTCAGAAAACCAGATCTACTAGGACAAACTTGGTTTGACCAAGAAAAAACCAAAGTGACTAAAGTTAATACTTGCCTCTTGCACCCCGGAAAAGGACTCTGTAGTGTTTTTCTAATCTCTTGGCCATGTAGTTGGCATTCAATATAGCAACTTCCGTGGCTTGTTTAAGGCCCTTGCCTCCCATCATCTGTAAGAGAGGGAAAAAGAGCCATCAACTATGGAACAAGTAAACCCAATGGGCACAAACCAAAGACACCTCCTGAGAAATCCCCCTACAAAGAAAGTCAGCCCACCATCACTGTAAATTGCACGTGAGTGGAAACCCTAACAAGGACATCTGTCAGTCCTCTCTAATCCTGAAACAATTTTTGGTTTTCTCCTTTGAACGGTAATTTTATATTGCTTATTACAGTAACAAAGCCTACAGGGTAAAATTGACTGCTGACTATTGTGTTATCTAAAAAAGGAAAAGAATTATTTTAGGTTATACTCATTTAGGGGAGTTTTTGTTTGTTTACTGTGAATTTGAGATGCCTTGATGATTGCCAAGAACCCCATGGGATCTTGGCCAAAATCCCCACTGAATAAATTTTGTGTGGTTTGTCTTCCAACTGTCCACAGTCACGGCCATTTATGTTTAACAACTGCTGGGTTCAATTATACCTTTTTCTGGTGGTTCATAAGTCTCTGTGATTATATGGGGTAAAGGGCTTAAAGTCAAGAGTTGCACAATTTTTATTGCGTACTTTCTTCCCAGAATACATCACGTATGATGGAGGCTTGATATGTATTAAATACATAACTAATGTAAAGCGCATGAGAAAGCATCAAATAAAACAACAGAGGCACCAAAGTCCAAAGTAAGGAGAAGACACATTTTGCCAGGCTGGTCACAGGTCCCTGGGAAGAGTTAGAACTTGAGTGGAAATTTTAAAATGGGTAGAATTTAGATAGACCAGAAAGGGGAAGACACTCCCGGTGAGAAGAATGGCAAAAACAAAGGCGTAGAAGGGAAAGCACACGGCTGCAGTCTGGGAGTTCCTGTAGAGCAGTGGTTCTCAACCTGTGGGTCCCGACCCCTTTGGGGGTCAAACGACCCTTTCACAGGGGTCGCCTAAGACCATCAGAAAACACATATATAATTACATACTGTTTTTGTGATTCATCACTATGCTTTAATTATGTTCGATTTGTAAGAATGAAATTGGGGGTCACCACAACATGAGGAACTGTATTAAAGGATCGGGGCATTAGGAAGGTTGAGAACCACTGCTGTAGAGCCTGGTGCATTGTGACTACCTCTTGCAAGCCTCAAACTTTTGCGAGGGAGGACTTGGACTTGGTTCAGCGACTAGCTTTCTGACTTGCATATCAGTTACTGAGCAGCTCGATGGCTCAAGCCTGCCCCTACATACGCTGCATTTGATTCTCTCTGGGGCCTAGGCATGTGCATTTCTGAAGAATCCCCTAAGAGTTCTATGTAGGCTAGTGAGACCCAGCGGTGATTGCAAAGGGAAGCAAGGAGTAGGTTTGGGGGCCTTCAGGGAGAATGTCCAAGATGGACTGAAACAGGGAGAGAAAAGGTGGTTCTAGAGTCCAGGTGAAGTAAAGACAGGGCCCAAAGTCAAAGGGTCGCTTAACCCCTATTTTATTTACTTCACTCTTACACTGAGGCTCTGCCTGGTGTTCCTGGCACCCAGCCAAATCAGCCCGGGGCATTTATTTTCTATCTGTGGGAAACCATCTCCAGTCCAAACAGGTCCATAGCAAATAGCCGAGGTTTACAGGACCTCTGGACCGAAAGGAAGCTGGGAATTAGATTCCGTTTGCAAAGAAGCAGGCCTTTATTATGATGGTCTTTGTTGTCTCCTAATTGCAAAACAACTCGAGGGTCATTTAAAACAGAAGGTTTTCGTCTCTGAGGTACGGTAATAGCATTGTTGTTCCAGCTTCCCAGAAAGTTTTCCTTAAGAATCATAAACGCCACACTGTTCAAGAAGAACAGCCAGCCCCGGAGAGCCATCCGGCATGATCTGCATGGCTGAGTTTGAGGTTTTGTTTCACCAGAGGCCACCCTTCCTTTAAAGGGAGGAGCCAATGGGGGAAGGCGGCTCTGATCAGCGACTGAAGGAAGGTTCCTCTCCAACACACAGTCTGGTCAGCCCGGGAGGCGGGCAGGCCAGTTCGAACGAGAGCTGCATGAACTCTGGCGCTAGTGTTTTTCTGGAGAAACACAAAGGAAGGAAGCCTGTTTTCTGACAAAGTCTAATTGCCCCCGAGAGTGCAGTTCCACAGGCCGTAAAGGGCAAAGAGCTTCGGGAAACCACCACATCAGCAAATGTCTGCTACTTTTCATCTGCTCCTCCAGGCTTCCGAGAAATACAAAGTGAAGTAAGATGTATTCCTAGAATTTATCCCAGGATCTCAACCAAGGGTAAGACTTAGTATGCACACTGTTTTTCACTTGCAAAAAGCGGTCATACAAATCCTACAGGAAACCAGATGACGTGGCCAGAATAGCCACATGACTCAGAGAACTTAAACTCTGTCTGGAAAAATAGATCTGGTGTGTTAATTTCTCTGACGTTAAACCCCCTGTGAGAACCCAAAGGAAATAGCATAATGAAGACGAGATGAAATGCTTTTTAGCTGATCTCTGTAGGAAGGTTTCTTCCACCCAAAGACATCGGCAATCTTCACTAATCACATTTCAGATTGTGGGGGTTTTTCATTCTCAAGGTAAGAAGGAAGTCTGCGATCTCAATTCCCCACTCACTCATCACATCCTCCCACCCACCTAACACACATTCACAGGCCTCACCTTAATGTAAGCCCATGAAATGGGCAGGATGGAACTGGAGCCCCACGGGCCTGCGCTGACGGTACCCACGGGCCGGGCATTCTCATCAGACGTTAACGAAATGACAGGATGACTGGGTAGGAAAGGGGCAAGATGCTTCTTCCTGTAGTTTTAAGTACAAATTCAGAAGATGTAAAAAGATCCACTACAACCAGCCAGGTACAGGCTGGGCCCTCTCAGGAAGCTGTTCCCAATAGAGCAGCGGTTCTCAACCTGTGGGTCGCGACCCCTTTGGGGGCCGAACGACCCTTTCACAGGGGTCGCCTAAGACCATCCGAAAACACATATATAATTACATATTGTTTTTGTGATTAATCACTATGCTTTAATTATGTTTCAATTTGTAACAATGAAATTGGGGGTCACCACAACATGAGGAACTGTATTAAAGGGTCGCAGCATTAGGAAGGTTGAGAACCACTGCAATAGAGGAACTCCGAGTGTGGAAGGGACCTGACAGCACTAAGGCAGACGTTCAGGAAGTGTCCCTGCCTTCCTCCTCCACTGGAAGCACGGCTCGCCAGACACGGGTGTCCCAGGGGCTCCCCCAGGAACTGGTGGAGGATTTGTCTGAGGCAGGCTCATCGGGATGTGCGGACATCCCAGCCCCATACCCTCTCCCTCCCAGCCCCACACTCTGTCCTGAGGCACCTGAGGGACATAGAAGGATGCTGCTTGGAAGAAGCCCATGGGGCTACACATCAGAGGCCTGCGTGTGAACCATTCACCCCACCCTCCCCACAGCTGAGGCACTGGGCCTCTTCCACTTACAATAAATAATAACCATCAAAAAGGAAAGCAGAAGGGCTATCTATTATAATCTCAAAAATAAAGGTTTTAAAAAATTAAAATAATAATAAGAATAAAAAGGAAAGCAGAAAAAAGGGGGCAGAATCCAAGCCCTGAAGACTGGCCCCCTTGGCACATTTTTGAAAGACTGAAGCTCAGGACATGGCTACCTAGCCTCATTTTCATAAGATAACTTGATTTCACAGTGTAAAAAGATATATAACATCGACAAGACACTCCTTTGGTCTTATTTTGACTTCATCCAATTATTTCTAATAATAAGGTTTATTTTTTCCTTACTTATCTCAGATATAGTAAGAATCCAAAGCCACTTTCTGCTAGGAGTTCTTTTGCTGTTATTGTTGTTGGATAATTCGCTTTCAATGCAACCATCAGCTGATTTTAAAGAGAAAGAAGTCTAAGTCTGAAAAGCACTTCCAGGTGCTAATATTCCAGTTCTGATCCATAATCCTCCAGCAAAGCTCCCTCTTCACTACTCTTAGTAAACGTGCCCTGTCTGTGCATGAATGGGAGCTCAGTGTGGCCAAACGTTATGGTTAATAAAATCTAATTATGGTCTTCTTTGGACATACCCTAAAGGCATCTATTTCACTGCTCCTGTCCCAGGCCCTATGGGCACATTACATAGGCGGGTAACCTCACCACCTGAAGACCTCAATGGGAATAATAGCAGGTTTGGGGCTGCTCTTTCATTCTCAGTGTCCAAAGCCATGCTGAGCCCAGCAGCCCAGAACTCACACTCCGATGGGCCCCATGCCAGGGCCGCCTCCTCCATGGGGAATGCAGAAGGTCTTGTGAAGGTTTAGGTGTGAGACATCAGACCCAAAGTCTCCAGGACGACAGATTCCCACCTACCACAATGGGAAAGAGCCGAAAGTCAAAGTCAAGAACTGGAAAGGATGCTCTGGAGAGGCAGCCAAGCTGTGTGCTGTGGCCCCTCCCCGTGGAGGAAAGGCAGGCGGAGCTGCTCACAGGCTCACCCTCAGTCCTGGCTGAGGCCTGCCTGGCATTCCATAGGCAGCATGCCTTGTGGCTTCTGTGGAAACAGCAGCTGACCATTTAGCCTAATTTAGATTCTAAAATACAGAGTTGAATATATAGTCAATTCCTAATTATCCAACCCCTGAGCAGAGAAAGAAAATGCCGCAGCACAAGAATGGTTGTACTCCTTGCAACTGACACGGGCACCTCTCAACCCAGCAGTTTAGTTCCCCCTGAACTTTCCCCGAAAGGCCCCTTTGGGCACCCTGATGGGAGGGGCTGGAGGGCTGCCCAAGAGGATGCTGATGAGCCCAGGGAGAAGAAGGGAGGCAGGCAGTTTTCCTGAGGCCATCCCGATGCCAAGGACAACATTCAACAACGACAACAATCAACGGGCGTCCCTGCCACTTTGGCATTAGGGCTGGTTTTGAATGCGGGCAGAGATAAAGAATGCATTTCTGCTAGTGAAGCAACAGACAATCCCTGGACGACACTTACAAAGGAAATCAGAAGCAAAGAGAAGCAGAAAGAGTCTGAAATAGTAAAACAAATAAGCAATGAGAAATAAGTTAGGAAGTCTCTGAGAGAGATAATGACACTCCTTGCACCCCACACAAGCCTTCTCCTTTCCCCCTCCCCCCACACTGGTCAGGACCTGCCTTCAGGGAAAGAACTATTCAGCTGTTTCACACTAACGAAGCTGGAAGCTGAAGCCAGTTTAATGCTTGTCCAAGGTCATGGCAGATCAACATCCACGGATGGCCAGAACTTGGGTCTGAATTCTCTCAGAAAGGCAGTCAGGTGAGCCTCTTGTCTCTCCCACCCCCAGAGGGATCACACCCGTGACAAGCTAAAGGCTTTCAACTCATTCCCTCCTTCCTTTCAACCGTTTCACCTCCTCCTCAGTGTCCCCCATCACCTATTTAGGATCTGTAATCTCAGTGACATTCGGGGGCTTTGTTTGAAACTGTCATCCTTGGTTCTGAATACAGTGTCATGTTTAAGACAACCCTCAAAAGGTCAGAGAAAAAAATTTTTTTCACTTAACAGTTTTCTCAGGAATCCCATCTCGTGTTGCCCACCTGAGCGTTCATATTTGCCCCGTCTAGGTAGACCTGGCCTCCGTGCTGGTGAATCAGGTCACACACGTCGCTGATGTTCTCTTCAAACACTCCATTGGTGGATGGGTACGTAATCATGATTGCTGCCAGGTTCTCCTTGTGTTTATCCACCTGTGGGTCAGAAAAGGGCAGAAGGAGACAAAGGAGGAAACCTTTCTTTCTTGGTCCAACAAACCCTTGCTTTTTATTTTAAAGGGTTAAGAAAGATGAATTCTTGGTCTTTTCATTTCTGAAGTTTTCTTAAAGTATGATGCCAACAATAAAAGATCCACAGCCATGATTCCCTTCATTAGTCATTCCAAAGAAATAACAAGATCCCTTCAGGCTAGGTCTCCATGGTCAACACCAAAAACACTGCTCAAAATTTTTGGACAGATTGGGCTCAAGTCTCTAAAGTGGTTTTCCTTTGAAGTCATCTCAGTAATGATTTCAGATCTTTTTAGTTCCAAACATGTATATTTTCACAGTTAATCTCTCTCTGCTCATCTTGCCATATCCACCATTATTCCCTTTCCCTCCCATTCTATGGAAATTAGAATTCCCACAAGGAGTGCTCCTGCTCTGGGGGGGGGGGGGGAGGGGGGGCGGGGGGGAGCTCCCTCAGTTTTCCTCCTGACAGAAGGCAAGCATATATAAAAGGAAAGCATGTGAAAAAGTTCCCGTTTTTCTGGCCAGCAAGTCATTGCAGGCTTGTATGAAAATGAAAACAAAATTTTAATGTCAGTAACCTATACTGGCCCAAAATAGTTGTTGGTAAAAACTTTGTGGACTGATGGAAGAGGGGAGGTGAATGAGAGAGGTGAGCACTGTTGTGTATGTTCAGCTTCCCTTTTGAAATCAGTTACTTGAAGTTCCCAGACTCCATGCCTAATAACCCTGACAAAATCACATTGCTATTCAACTGATTTCCTTCCCTCTTAAGATGCAGCCTCCAGTCCACCAGTGGAAAGCAGATACGGTTGCTAGGCAACCTCTTCCTGGAGGTTGGGAGGTTGGGAGTGGGGGATGGTGTTTTAGAAAGGAGGGTGGAATGCTGCCTGATATTCAGCAGGTAATGGCTGGGATGGCCACAGGCACTTGCAAAATCTGCATTTATGTTTTAATTCCCAACACAAAGATTGAGAAAAACCGGGGCTGCCAGTTTGATTATTAATGGAGGAAAGAGGGGTAGGTTGGGCAGGAGTAGGCAGGTCCTCCAAGGAGTACCCTTACTACCACCATGAATAATTCATTCGGTTTCTTACTCATGCATAAATTAGAGAATAGGATTTCAATTTAAAGAACCTGCTCCCTGTTGGTGAAAGAAGAGGAAGGCCAGACTGTGGTCCGCTTAATTCTGGAGCAAAACTGTGACTGTTGCCTTTTATTGTTCTTACAGAAACGGTTAGGTTTCCTGACTTTACGCCATTATTCCCAGACCCATTCAGAGGAGGAATTGCAGTCTTTTAATTAGAATGCAAAAGAAGCTAATGCTGATATAAACCATCCAGCCCCTGACCCCCACCACCCCTTCCCAACCCAAACCGCTCCGATCTGTTAAGTGGAAGATGGGTACCATGGCCTTGAGGTGAGCTGTGTCGATATTTCCATATTTATCCACCTCCACAGGCTGAATCTTCATGCCTGCCATGTGGGCACTTGCGGGATTGGTCCCATGAGCTGATTTTGGAATGAGGCAAACCTTAGGAATGAAATGAAAGGAAGGAAGGAGGATAAATAATCACCAGGCTATTCATAATGACAGAAAAGCCCTACAACAAGCACATCAAACCCACAGGCTCACGCGGGCCACATAAACAAGGTGTAAGTTCATGTGGCCGCAATAAAACAAAAGCTTCAATTTTCATAGAAACGTAGGTGTATTTCGATAGAGACATGCTGAATACAAAGGGCTGAAATAAATGAGTCATCATTAACATAAAAGAATAGAACATTTTAATAAAAATTAATATTTTTTCTTGAACATTAACTTACCAGACACTAAATAACTGCACAAATTAATAAGCATAATGCAAATAAACCTATTTTTCTTGTTCTCCGAAAGCGAAATATTTCCTGTTGTACACACCAAACAAGTCAGTCCAAGACTAATGACGTGGCAATCGGCTGCTAAAATATTCGCTGCTAGTATTAGTGGAGAGAAATGGTGCGCCTGCGCGTAAGGCGCGTAAGGGAGACGAATGCAACACGATTATAGTTACCAGTCACTAGTGAACGTTGTAGTTTGTTATTAATAATTATGCATAACAGGATATTATAAAAATTAAGTTATGAAATTTTTATGAAAACATTTCTCATATATCGTTATATTGGCTGGGCTGCAAAAATATTCATTGTGTGCCGCATGCGGCTCGCAGGCCACAAGTTTGACATGCTTGCCCTACACCATGCTTGGAGCAAAAGTTAAATAGGCACCACTTCCTTTATTTAAACTGACCACTAATGCCTTAAAATCTGCTGCAATTTCATTGTTACCGTATTGCAAAACATTGTCCAAAAGAGAAGTTTCTGTTTGGATGCCCAAATAATGTTCCCTCAGTACTTTGCTCCTTTATCTCAGCACACCAAAAATACACCTGGCCTTATTCTGACCTGATCTCAGTTAGAATGCGCACTCACCACCTTACAAAAACATAAGATCAGAAGCGCAACTCCGGGACTCAAATGCCCACATCACAGTGTCTGTGCCCTGCTCGGCTCTTCTTCGATCCAACAGACATGACAAGGGCAGACAGAATCCCAAAGCCTCCCAGTGTCATTGTTTATTCTGTGCAATGAATTGTCAGTTCCCATGAGAATCATAAACTAAGCACTAAGTCTGGTCACCCTCTGCCCTGTGCTCACACGACTTGTTCACTGACAACACTGCCACATGTATAAGTAAAGGCCTACAGGTTCGGACAGGTGCAGGGGCGGGAGGGACTTGGAATAAGGGGAGGGGGGCCACTTCAGGTTAAAGAGATCAAGAGAAAGTGTGTCAAGACCTACAGCTTACAGATCTATCGAATTCTAATGGAAAGTGGGTGATGGGTGCAATGCTAGAACTCCCAGATTTAAATCACTTTCATTTCCTCCCCCAAAATCACTTGAGCACAGGCAAAAACACATGCTCAAGTAGATCGGACGACGCCCCAGTATAGGAAAATGCATTACAGACTTTTCCTAAAACAACAAAAAGAAGCAACAAGCACCCTGAAAATAATCCTTTTTTTTTAAAAGAATTATTTTATGCTGCTCTAAAAAGGAAGGAACTCTTACCATTTGCAACGTCATGGATGGAACTGGAGAGCATTATGCTAAGTGAAATAAGCCAGTCAATGAAGGAAAAATACCACATGATCTCACTCATTCATGGATAATAGAGACCATTATAAACTTTTGAACAATAATAGATACAGAGGCAGAGCTGCCTCAAACAGATTGTCAAACTGCAGCAGGAAGGCCGGGGAGGGTTGCGGGGCAGGAGGTAGGGGGGTAAGAGATCAACTAAAGGACTTGTATGCATGCATAGAAGCATAACCAGTGGACATAAGACATTGGGGGATAGGGGAGGCTAGGGGACTGTCTAGGGCGGGGGGATAAAATGGACACATATGTAATACCCTTTGTAATACTTTAAGCAATAAAAAAAAAAAAAAAATTTCCAACATGGTTATGTCATTATGTCATTCTTCTAACCTTACAACTTTGAATCTCAATGTAATTATCATTTAGAGTGGAATAAAATCTAGTTCCTTGCCTGGCATTCAAAAAAAAAATAAAAAAATAAAAATAAAATAAAAAGAATTATTTTTACTGATTTCAGAGAGGAAGGGAGAGGGAGAGATAGGAACATCAACGATGAGAGAGAATCATTGATCAGCTGCCTCCTGCATGCCCTCATTGGGGACCGAGCCAGCAACTCAGGAATGTGCCCTGCCCGGGAATGAACCGTGACCTGGTTCATAGGTTGATGCTCAACCACTGAGTCATGCCAGCCAGGCTCCTTTTTTTTTTTTTTTTTTTTTTAAATACCAGAACCAATATTGCAATCCCTTGAAGAGAAATGGATGCACATTATAAAATGGGCTTACAAAAGGAAAGCTTAGCTTACAGCTGTTTCCTCAAAAACAGCAAAGTCATCTACTTAATAAAAATACACGTGCACAAAGAGAACTGTAACCAGAGGCACACATGAAAGTACTCTGTCACTCTTCTGCTGACAGCAAGTTTGTGCCTCTTTTGAATGGCTCCTCATCTCATGCTGGTTATGCTCTGTTCTCCTCAAATCCGTTTTCTTGTTTAAATGCCTCCCGTTTGTATTGAATGTGTTTTAATTTCTCAGGACCAAAGCGAGAGTCACTTGTCCTTTCTCACAAGGTATTTTTATTCCACCAAAGGATCTTGGTATAAAAGGATCCCTAGGGGCAGAACATTGATCAAGGAAGGGAAAGGCAAATGTTTTAAAAATGAATATAAACTATTTGTTAAAGGCCTAAGTGGAGAATTTATATCAGGGAAGTTCTGCTGAAACAAAAACATTCAAGCTAAGCCCTAGCCAGTTTGGCTCGGTGGATAGGATGCCGGCCTGTGGCCTGAAGGGTCATGGCTTTGATTCCAATCAAAGGCACATACCTTGGTTGCAGGCTTGATCCCAGGCCCGGGTTGGGGTGCGTGTGAGAGGACACCAATCGATGTGTCTCTATCACACAGATGTCTCTTTCTCTGTGTCTCTCCCTCTCCCTTCCACGCTCTTTAAAAATCAATGGAAAAATATCCTCGGGTGAGGATTAACAAAAAGAAAAAGGAAACATTCAAGCTAAAAATGTCAACCACCCCATGGTACACTGAATAAGGGGCCTCCAACGATGCCCACATCCTATCCCCAAAATGGCAAAGGGACTTGGCTGATGTGATTAAGTTAAGGGTCTTGAGATGAGAGATTAAGGACCTTAAGACAGGATGAGGATGAAGCTACATGGAGATGGTGAAAGAACATAATGATGGGGAGCTTTAGGGGCTACCTCAGTGCAAGGAGGAAAAACAGAAGAGGGAACGTTTGATGTCAGTCATCGGTCAGTCACTGGACAACTGGAACCTTAACATTCCTCTTGAAATCTGAATTATAGGTTGGGCTCCAAATGTATTCGCAAGTGTTCTCATCAGAAGGAGGCAGAGGGAGACCTGATTACAAAGGAAGTAGGAGATGTGATGACTGAACAGAGGCTGGCGTGATGGTAGGAAGGGGCCATGAGCCAAGGAATGAAGGAGGCCTCCAGAAATGGGGAAAGAAAGGCAAAGAAACATTCTGAATCCTTCAGAAGGAACCAGCCCTGCCAAAATCTTGACTTTAGCCAAGTGAAACCAATTTCAGACTCTTGGCCTGCACATACTGTAAGAAAATAAATGTGTATTATTTTAACCCACTAATTTTATAGTAATTTGTTACAGCAGCCACTGAAAATTAATATACATTCTGATATAAAGAGTAGTGGGGGGGGGGGACTCTGAGTGGTTTTGTCAATGATTCTTTTACAAGTTGCTGTTGGACATTTCTGGTTTTCTATATGGATCTAGGAAACTTTATTTTTTAATGTTAATTTTTCCACACTTTATTTATTTACATATTTATTTTTTAGGTAAGTTTTTCACACTTTAGAATTGTGGTGTTATGAGGGACATAGCAACAACAGGACCCAGATTTGATGTTTTACTTTATCCAAAACATCAAATCTATTAATATCCATTTAGAGATGCTGTGTTTTCCTCAGTCCCCAATATGTCTGGTGTAGAACCAACATAGCTGATCTTTGAAGGATTCAGGGTAATGCTCCTTTGCAAGAGAAGTCAATTTCTCACTCATGGTAAAAACTGAACAACCAAAGGCCATTACTTTGCCTCAGGCAATCAGGAAGAGAAAAATACATAAAAGTTTTTGGAAGGTGTTTCTTTGTTGTTGGTTCTTGTTGTTGGTTTTGGTCAATGTTTTCCCTTTGTATAGGAAACACAGTCTTTGACTAGCAAACCTGACTAGCAAATTGAGTTATTTCAAAGTGTTTAGGAGAGTGCGTGGCACATGGTGATTGCGATATAAGAATCTGATAAATAGCCCTGACTGGTTTGGCTCAGTGGATAGAATGTCGGCCTGCAGACTGAAGGGTCCCAGGGTCAATTCCGGTCAAAGGCATGTACCTTGGTTGTGGGCACATCCCTAGTAGGGAGTGTGCAGGAAGCAGCTGAATTAATGTTTCTCTCTCATTGATGTTTCTAACTCTCTATTCCTCTCCTTCTCCCTTCCTCTCTGTAAAAAATCAATAAAATATCTTAAAAAAAATAAAGAATCTAATAAATAAATATGCATTCTCCCAAATTAAACTGGAGAATCAAGAAGTTGGCTGTTGCCTTTTAAGAATGCCTGAAATTTAACTTAAGAGCAAAGTGAAACTAACTTCCCAAACCAGCTTGACACAAGAGAGCCATCAGGACCCTGGGTGGTTCCATAGCACGTGACTTCCCCACACTTCCTATCTGAATGGATTCCATCAGAGCCTATTGTGCAGGAGCAGCTGTCTCAGACTTCTCTAATGTAAACAAGCCATTTTCCCCTTCTCTAACTAAAAAAGTCAGCTTTAGTTAAAATCTTTCATCTAAAAAGGATGCCAACATTTCCAAACTCATGAGTTCTGTATTTCTACAAACTCAGTGACTGGGTGGCCTCCCCTGCCTCTTCCTCCCCTTCCTACAATGAGGCGCCAGCTCCTCTCCACCCTTCAGGAAGGAAGAGCCCCTTGTGACATCTCAATGACAGCAATGCGGACCATGGCACCAGAAAAAACATCACACACGAGGGGACGGAGAGAGAAGGGAGGACTAGAAAACACAAGGTGGGGATGGGAGGAGCCGAAAAGGAGTCTCTGGGTAAAGGACTCCTCTCAGGCCCAATCCAAAGGTCTCTCATCCTTTCTCCTTGACCTTTCCAGTTGGTCCCCCAACTCCTGACCATTCACATCTACTTCTGGGTGTCAAACTGGAGGACTGGGAAACAATGAGGGTGGGAAGCATCACAGAGGGTGGAACCTGAATTTTCGCTGGTCCTTGGTCATTAGCTCTTCGCTAGCCTTCCATGAACGAGAGGGGGGTCAGGGAGGGGACAACATGGAGATGGCCACACAGATCCCTTCCCAAGATCCCCAGACACCTCCTGATTAAAGAGCATAATGATGGGCGCTCCAGGGGCTACCTCAGTGCATAGAGGCCAAGGAGGAAAAATAGAAGAGGGAACTCTTAATATCAGTCATCTGTTACCCTTTCACTGGACAACTGGAGCCTCAACATTCCTTTCTGAACTGATGACAGTGCTGAGGCTCTGTGGTCCAAAAACAATGCTGTAGCTCTAAACTAACCCTTCCTTAGAAAGCTAAAGAACTCAAAACCATGAGAAAACTCAAGTGGGAAAAAAAACAACACAAGTTAGAATGCCTGGGGCTGTGTCTCTGGACTGGCACACCAAGTGCCTTGCATGTAGCCAGTAGTCAATAATTTATTCAATTAGTGAATGTCCTGGTTTTCAAAGGTCTTTGAAAATCAATTCTATTCCCCAGCCAGGTCAAAGGCCTGGGAAAACACATGTGGAATCCGAATGAATTAGTAAGGGAATGAGAGAGAAAATGTTCTCTCCCCTCTCCTCTTATTTTGAAAGGGAAGTGAAACAGTTTTTAGATTCTCTCATTGCAAAATCTAGGCAACTAGCCATAAGCAATCCCAGTTTTAATAAAACCAGAAATGGACTAAGATCAGGCCACCACCTATCATATCCCACTTACTGAGCCAGCCAGTACCACCCGAGCACCCTTTTCTCTAACTCTCCTAGATGGGCAGACACGTTTGTCCTGCTGTTGACTCCTATCCACTGCTCCTTCTAAGAACTCCACCTATGAACTTTGTGGACGTTCTAGCTAAGCCATGGTCATCACCAAAATGAAGACCACTCCTTCAGCCACAATTTTTTAAATATATTTTATTGATTTTTTACAGAGAGGAAGGGAGAGGGATAGAGAGTTAGAAACATTGATGAGAGAGAAACATCGATCAGCTGCCTCCTGTACACACCCTACTGGGGATGTGCCCGCAGCCAAGTACATGCCCTTGACCGGAATCGAACCTTGGACCCTTGCATCCACAGGCCGACGCTCTATCCACTGAGCCAAACCGGTCAGGGCCTTCAGCCACAATTTGAAGTCTGTATCAGATCAATTGCTAAAGCCACTGCCTCTGAAGATGAGGGTAGGTCCTGTCGAGCCCATTTGTACCTGCTGGTCCCCACAAGAACAGTTTGGACCCTGGAGACTAGACTCTCATACCCAAAGCTAACAATAAAGCAGAACCATGAACTCTGTTCCACGTCTTCCTTCGTTGCTTAGAGCTGACATCATTTAATTGAGCATTTCTTGACTCGATATTTTTTGAGCACACATATGACTAGAACTGTGGTTGGGCACAGTAGGAGTTACAGAAGAATTATAGCTCAGCCTCTGTCCTTTTCCAGGCCTGGGGCCAGGGCTGAGCCAAGGACAGGAGGTTTGGAATGGCAACATTCCTGCCCCTTACTCCCTCAGGAAATCAGTTTCACAGCCAACTGGCGGACTTTTACAGACGGGGTTTGAGCAAAAGCCTTTTATCTCTGAATGTTTTCCCTCAAAATGGTCCAGTGAAGTGTCTTGGAGGCAACAATCATAATGGCCAGTCCACAGAAATTTGTTTCTTGATTATATGTTCTCGCAGCTGCTTCTAAGAAAGCTTGGGGGGAGTGTCCCACAGAGTGAAAGGGACCCTGGGAGCTAGACCCGATGCCACCCGGTGGGGGGCAAGCACCACTTGCCCATACTCACCGTTCTGTGTCTCTCTCCTTTCTCTTCTAAGTAAGCTCGGATAGTGGCCAGCCCAGCATATTCCCCCTGGGCTCCACTGCAAAGGCAAGAAGAGAAGGATTAGGATTTGGGCCTTTTTGCTTTCATTGATCCATTCAATATTCGTTGGGGCCGGGCCGTGTGCTCGCCAACAAGTGACACAAAGTCACTCCCGGACACCATGAAAAGCTCACGGCAGATCTCTGCATGAGCCCACAGGACTTGAACAGCCAGGTCTGTGCCCTAAAGCTCACCCACTCCCACTCAGAGATGGGCCTTTCCACCCTCACTCAGAACCATGAGCCTAAAAAATATTTTTTATTATGGAAAATTTCAAAATTTTATAAAAATAAAGTAAAGAATATAAGGAACTGCCATGTGCCTATCACCCAGCTTTAACAGTTATTGGATTACTAGAGGCCCAGTGCACGAAATTTGTGCAGGGGGGGGGGCGGGGGAGGGAGTGTCCCTCAGGCCAGCCTGCACCCTCTCGCAGTCCGCAGTCCGGGAGCCCTCAGGAGATGTCCGACTGATGGCTTAGGCCCGCTCCCCGCTCCTGAGTTGAGCGTCTGCCCCCTAGTGGTCAGTGCGCGTCATAGCTACTAGTTGTTCCTCCATTCGGACAATTTGCATATTATGCTTTTATTATTATAGATGGTCGATCTTGTTTCCAACTATATCCCTCACTAACTCTCCTCACTCTGAACTAGATTATTTTGAAACAAAACTCAATCATGTCACTCATCAATTCAAATTTCAATATGTATCTTTCAAAGACAAGAATTATTTTTTTTAAATGTAACTACAACTATCACACCTAAAACTACAATGATTTCTTATATCACCAAATACTTAGTCAATGACCAAATTGCCCCAAGAAACTATGCACTTTGAAAGTGGCACCATTTTTGTCTGTCTCAGGGTCGGCTTTCCCAGGCCCCACATGCACACAGCTGCTAGCGGCCGGCCATACCCAACAAAACAGTCCTGAAAGGCACCACTTTTAGAGCGCACTTAACGACTAACACCCCAGTGAGCGATGCTGAGTCAATCTTAAACTGTTACTTAATGTTTTCAGTACACTCTGCAGGAAGGAAAGGGAAGTGACTAATAGGTCTTTTTAATCCCATTCAAAATACATATTCCTTCATTTTGCAAAATTACACCATCATTTGACTTGGTGGAAGACCCAGTGGTTTGGCATTCATCCCTCTAGTCACCCAGTAATTTTGAGATCATACTCTAAAAGCACAAGGCTTAAGAATAAATTAGATAAGCTTTCTTTTATTTCTTAGCTAAAAGCTAAGCATTGGAATTTTTTAAAGTTTATTTTTCAATTACAGTTTACATTCAATATTATTTTGAATTAGTTTCAGGTGTACAGCATAGTGGTTAAACAAGAAAAAAATTATACGTATATATTTTTAAATATATTTTTATTAATTTCAGAGAGGAAGGGAGAAGGAGAGAGATAGATAGAAACATCAATGATGAGAGAGAATCATCTATTGGCTGCCTCCTGCACGCCCCCCACAGGGGATCGAGCCTGAAACCTGGGCATGTGCCCTGACCGGGAATTGAACCGTGAACTCCTGGTTCATAGGTCAAAGCTCAACCACTGAGCTAGGTCGGCCAGGCAAAAATTATATATATATATTTTAAAAACTCTGGCAGCTGGCCCTGGCTGGTTTGGCTTAGTGGATGGAGCGTCGGCCTGCGGACTGAAGGGTCCCAGGTTTGATTCCGGTCAGGGGCATGTACTTTGGTTGCGGGCACATCCCCGGGGGGGGGGGGGGGGGTGGGAGGCAGCTGATCGATGTTTCTCACTCATTGATGTTTCTAATTCTATCCCTCTCCCTTCCTCTCTGTAAAAAATCAATAAAATATATTTTAAAAAAAACACACAAAACTCTGGCAGCTGGCGTGGCTCAGTAAAAACATATTTATATATAAAAAAAGAGAAAGTCAACATGCTAAAGATTTTATCAGAAATGCTGTTTCGATATTTCCATATTTTTGCCTGAGATGCTCTTAAAATCAGCTATGTTTCTACTCAAAAATGTGGAAGATAAGTTCTAAATGCCACACATGGCTTACTACTAGTCCACTATTAAAGAAAGGGGGTTATAGTGCCACCTGTTGGTGAGAAAGTATTATGACAAGTAAGTGCTTATTTTCATAACCCAGATTAAGAGATCATCAGAAAACCATTTGGTGTGGAGGGGCAGCTAGGATAGTGAATTTCTCCTCTTTCTTCTTTTTTTTTTAAAAAATATATTTGTATTGCTTTCAGAAAGGAAGAGAGAGGGAGAGAGAGAAATAGAAACATCAATGAAGAGAGAGAATCATTGATCGGCTGCCTCCTGCACGCCCTCTACTGGGATGAGCCGGCAACCCAGGCATGTGCCCTGACTGGGAATTGAACCCTGACTCCTAGTTCATAGGTAGATGCCCAACCACTGAGCCGTGCCAGCCGGGCAGGATAGTGAATTTCTGGCATCTCTTTAAAATGAAGCAGTTAGTGGCCTGGACCTGCAGAGCCAGCCACAGAAAGGAGGACTCTCGTGGATGGGGAGCCTCAGACCCACAGAAGTGCCCAGGGAGCACAAGATTAAACTGTTTTAGAAAAACAAGTCCCGCGAGTCCTGGCATTTACTCAGGCTGCTAAAGGAATGGTTATGGCTACGTGTGATACTGATTAACATAGAATGAGTAAAAACTAACTGACAACCTCTCCCAAAACCCAGACTCATTCTACAAAGAATCCAGAGAAATCCAGTAGACTAGAAAAAGCTAGAACACATATAACAAGCACAATGACTCCCAAGGTGATAATAAACTGGAGTTGATAGGATTCAACAGTTTTGTGATTATGTAAACCTAGACCAGTGATGGCGAACCTATGACACGCTTGTCAGAGGTGACACGGGAACTCATTTTTTTGGTTGATTTTTCTTTGTTAAATGGCATTTAAATATATAAAATAAATATCAAAAGTATAAGTCTTTGTTTTACTATGGTTGCAAATATCAAAAAATTTCTATACGTGACACGGCACCAGAGTTAAGTTAGGGTTTTTCAAAATGCTGACACGCCGAGCTCAAAAGGTTCGCCATCACTGACCTAGATCCTATTAGTAACAGTGTATCATCATAAGTGTGGAAATTCGGGGCAGCTACTCAATGTAAATTTAGAAAGAGAGAGAAAAAGAAAAGAGGGTGAGGGTAGTGGTGGAATTTGAAGATCCCATGATAGGGCTAGGGTCATAGTTCAGCTCTTTTGCCAAGATTGAAACAAGAGTTTAAGGACACAGTAAATTTCAAAGATATTTATCATTTGAACCTGGGCAAAAAGGTTGAGATTAAGAAATATTGCAATTTAGTTCCAAGGAGTACGTTTTTAGATGTTTGGAAAAAATGTTTATTGGACCATCACACAAGCTCAACCCCAAGGGATACTTGTAACCTTCTGCTAGATTTTAGAAATAAGATTGCAGATGATATGTCTATCTGAGAGGGAACGTAGCCTGCTCTTCTGGATGATTTTGCAGAATATGCATGGCCAGGAGTCACAGGCGGAAAGCATAGCACTCCTTAAGCATAAAACTTCAGATGGATTAAGATGATAAATGAATTGCAGCCTGGCCGGTGTGGCTCAGTGGTTGAACATCAACCTATGAACCAGGAGGTCACGGTTCAATTCTCAGTCAGGGCACATGCCCAGGTTTCGGGCTCGATCCCCAGTAGGGGTTGTGCAGGAGGCAGCCGATAGATGATTCTCTCTCGTCATTAATGTTTCTATCTCTTTCTCTCTCCCCTTTCCTCTCTCTGAAAACAATAAAAACCTACATTTTAAAAAATTAATTGCAGCCTATAAAGAAGGCATTTTGGTTAGTAACTGTGTACATTTGTCACTGATGTACACACAGCAGAAGACATCGTTGGCCAGCCATGAAGGAATTTCTTTATGCTGTCTAAGGAATATAGTTGCTGAGTTTATAGACACTATAAGAAATTTCTCAGAAGTTAGCTACATTGGAATATTTGGAGATTATTATAGCTGCTGTTGTTAATTTAAAAAGTAACAGAAGCCATTTTGCCAGATTGCAAAATATGCTATAATTCATGATTTAGAGTGAGTCCCAGCAGTCACCAAAACAACTGCTGAACTTCATTTGAACTGTGCTGAGAAAACAGCATTTGAGGTCTCAAATAGGGTGTTGTATTCACACACATCAGAGAGTGTTAAAAATGTGTCCTAGAGAAAATTATCATGTTATGGATCCTTAACGTTTTTAAATTTGGGGGCCAGTAATTTAAAATTTGTACATTTTTTAAAAATATAAACTATCTAGATTTGCCAGATCTATTCTTGTTTTACTTTTCCCTAGTAGTCTACTGAAAATCATTTTATAGTTTTTAACACACCATAGTGTGCACACTGATGGCCACAGTTAGTATGCGATTTCAGAGAAGTGTATGTGTTTTTTTCAGCTGCTTACAGGTCAGGGTGACAGACAATTTACCAGTACAGACACCTTGGAAGCAACAGTATTTTAACCAAACTGTTGCATACATTAAGAACCCCAAATGCTACCTGGGTCTCTACTTCTATAAGCTTAAAATAAAACCCTCTCAGCATGTCATTCTGGAATGTGTTTACCTATCAGTATCTAACTTGACAGAAGCTAAGTTCTATATTTAACCTTTGAATTCTGGTCAAGAAACATCTGGAGCCCTGATTGGTTTGGCTCAGTGGATAGAGTGTCAACCTGCGGACTGAAGGGTCCCGGGTTCGATTCCAGTCAAGGGCATGTACCTTGGTTGTGGGCACATCCCCAGTCGGGAGTGTGCAGGAAGCAGGTGATTGATGTTTCTCTCTCATCAATGTTTCTAACTCTCTATCCCTCTCCCTTCCTCTCTGTAAAAATATCAATAAAATATATTCAAAAAAAGAAAAAAGAAACATCTGGATAATTCCAGCAGCTCTAACCTTTCAGATACCTGGATACTACCTCAAAGCGGTGGTTCTCAAACTGGAGATTCCCAAACAATAGCATCAGCATCACCTGGAAACGTGTTAGAAATGCAAATTCCTGGCTCCTGCCCAGCCTAGTCACACTAAATCAGAAATTCTGGGGATGCAGACAAGTGTGAGAACCACTGCTTCAGAGCCTTACAAACATCAAAATTATACTTCTGAGAGTTAAGGAAATTAGGGGAGGCCAGACCCTTCTGCCCATTGCTTTATATTTCCCAAAAAAAGGCTCTTCATCCTTCATCCTTTTCTTCCTGGCATTGAGCATGCTATTTTTTGTGTGTTTCTTGGGAAAATCAGTCCCTACTCAGAGGTCCCCCATATTCGTTCTCCCGGAGCTCTGCAAGGGAGGATTCTGAAGCTGCGCTAGACTCAGAAAGCATATCAGAGATGATCACTGATAACCGTGAGCCCAGGAAAGGAGACGGATGTGGCAATTACCAGGTGTTTGACGCTCTGCTATAAACTATGCACATGACTGGTCGTGCTCACAAAGGCAAGCTTCAAATCTCACTCCTCTATGGCGTTCCTCCAGGTCCATACAATCTCCAACCCACTGGCGCATGAAAATCACCTGGGGAGCTGGGACCCCTGGGCTCCACCACTAGAGGAGATTCTGTGGGGTGGGGAGGGCATCAGTATTCTTCAACGCTCCCCAAGTAGTTCTAATACACAGCCTGGGCTGGGAACCTCTGCAACACCGGTGGTTTTCACAGCATGGTGGTCAGATCAGCACATCAGCATCACCTGGGAATTTGTCAGAAATGCAAATTCCCCGGCCCCACCCCAGACTGAATCAGAAACTCTGGAGGAGGGGCTTAGTAATATAACAAGCCCCCAGGGGACTCTCATGCGCAGTGAAGTTAGAGAGCCATTGATTATGCCTGTTCCCACCTTCCTTTAAGACAGTGGTTCTCAACCTTCCTAATGCTGCGACCCTTTAATACAGTTCCTCATGTTGTGGTGACCCCCAATTTCATTGTCACAAATTGAACATAATTAAAGCATAGTGATTAATCACAAAAACAATATGTAATTATATATGTGTTTTCCGATGGTCTCAGGCGACCCCTGTGAAAGGGTCGTTCGACCCCCAAAGGGTCGAGACCCACAGGTTGAGAACCGCTGCTTTAAGATCTTTCCTTGGGAGGAGATTCTGGGGAAGCCACTGCCAGTCTATCTACAATCAAGATTAATCCTGCAGTTTTTAAAGATAAAAACAACTTCCTCGCTCTTATAAGCCAAGTGAGCTAATAATAATTTTAGATTGTCTTCCCTTTTAGAGTAACATCTTTGAAAGGTGTTAATTACTGTTTCTGTCTGCCTTAAACATTGCATTATATATCATTCTAACCCAGCAGTTCCTGGAGTGTGTCTGTGAGATGCTGAATGAATTTAAGAGTGTCACCGTGTTATGAGAAACAAGCCAAAGCAACCATGCTAGGTGAAATAGGAAATGGAAAGGTAATTAAATATTTTTGGCTATGTTCTCCATCAAGCTGGAAAAGCCCTCCAGGTTCCTGACATTTTTTTTTTTTTTTTTTTTTTGATGAATCTTATTACAACCTCTTGTACATGTTTTGTATCTAACAGAGACATCAGAAAGGCTATGGTTTATGGGTAAATATGACAACATAAGTAAGGGTTACAATCTTCCTTCCAGTTCCTGACATTTTTGTTTCAAGTTCTTAAAAACCTTTGGGATCGCCCTAGCTGGTTTGGCTCAGTGGATATAGCATAGGTCTGCAGACTGAAGGGTTCTGAGCTCGATTCCAGTCAAGGGCACATGCCTGGGTTGCAGGCTTGATCCCCGGTAGGGGGGCGTGCAGGAGGCAGCCGATCAATGGTTCTCTCTCATCATTGATGTTTCAATCTCTCTCTCCCTCTCCCGTCCTCTCTGAAAACAATAAAAATATATTTAAAAACAAACAAAAACCTTTGGGATCTAACTATCGACCAAGTGAAGACTTGGCTATGTGAACCAAGGTTTTCATGTCACTCCCTCCCTCCTGTTTTTCCCCATTGAGATTGTGATTGCATCTGGGATTGTGATCTGGACATCAGAATTTGTATATTCTCACCCTAGGAATCTAATTTCCAGAAAGGGTTGGGAACCATTGCTTTCAGGGAGGGCAAGCTTCCTCATCCTTAGGTCAGCCTCTGGGGACTCTGGCTGGGACCTTAATTTACTGCAAGAGCTAATGACTTAAGAGTTAGTCTTGAAACATTGCTCTCCAATATGACACTAAAGATGCAATCCTATTCTATCACTAGAGGGCAAAATTTCTTCATTTTCAACATTTAATAAAGCATTATTGCCTAAGGTTAAGAATTCAATCAGGTTCCTCTCATACTTTTAAAAAAAAAAAAAAGCTGAATGATAGCATTTTAATGAGCGTGTACTGGAGCCTGACTTTCATGAGCGTCAGTTCCTTCCTATCTGTGCAGTGCGGATTTGAAAGGCAATTGTTAAAAGAGCTCCGTGGCCTTTCATGTGCCACCTACCCTCTTCCTAAAGGAGTCGTGCTTGATAGGGTATATTGTTTTTCAAAATGCATGGCTCTGCCCGACCGGTGTGGCTCCGTGGTTGAGCATCAACCTATGAACCAGGAGGTCATGGTTTGATTCCTGGTCAGGGCACAGGCCAGGGTTGTAGGCTTGATCCCCAGTGGGGGGCGTGCAGGAGGCAACCAATCCGTGATGTTTCTATCTCTCATCATTGATGTTTCTCTCTCTCTTTCCCTTCCTCTCTGAAATCAATAAAAATATGTTAAAAAGAAAAAAAGTGCATGGCTTTGCTAGGTAGCCTATGTTACCACACAGGAGGTTAAGCTTGATTATATCTGATTAAAACTTGGTTACTTTCTCTTTCAGAAAGTGAGACAATAATTGTCTCCGTTTTTAAATCATTTGATTTTTGAATTTTAAAATCGAAATTCTGTATTTCTAGCAAAGTCCTAGGTGATGCCAATGCTGAGACTGCTGGGCAAGAATTACACCTTGGGTCGTAGGAGGTAGAGAACCCAGGAGCAGAGACTGACTCCTCTTCGAAGCTATCCTAAGACCTTAACTCCACACCGATAACAGGTCTGTCTGCACTCCCAGGAAGACAGAGAGATCACAAATGCAGTGGATTCCAAACTGGCTGTATATCAGAATCATTTTGTTGCTTCTTAAAAATAAAGATTTTTCGTCTCAACTCCTGAAGATTATGATCAGTAGGTCTGGATTGGGGCCCAGGAATTTATATATTTTTTAATGTTTTTATTGATTTCAGAGAGAGGGAGAGAGAGATAGCAACATCAATGATGAGAGAGAATCATCTATCAGCTGCCTCCTGCATGCTTCCAACTGGGAATCAAGCCCCCAACACAGGCATATACCCTGACCGGGAATCGAACCCCCATCTCCTGGTTCCTAGGTCGACGCTCAACCACCAAGCAACACCGGTGGGGCTGGAATTTGTATTTTTTAAAGGTACCCAGGAGATATTGCCAAAACATCCTCTGTTTTTACAAATCACTATTCTTCAAAGTTTTTTACTTTGCAGATAAAAAGACCAAGGCCAGAAGAGGGGAAGGAACTTTCAAAGTCAGTGATAGAAGAAACCAGGATCCAGGTTCTTCTGGCCCTGTTACATTGAGACATTGCTGCTTCGTAGGAGCTAACATGTGTGCTTGACTTTCCTTCTTTTACTATGTTATTGATAGGTATAGTAACTAGTTTCCAAAGATTGCCCACAACGAACCATGACTCTCAGCATTCACACCCCTGTTGTGTCCCTTCCCACATGAAATCTGGGCTGGCCATGTAGCCTGCTGTAGCAAACAGAATGCTCTGGAAGGGAGGCTGGGTGACTTCAGAGGCTGAGCCTTAAGAGGTTTGCAGCTTCCACATCCTTCCACCTCGGAGCACTGTGCTTTGAACCCTGGTATCATTCCGTGAGGAAGTTCAAGCAATCACATGGAGAGGTCCACACAGAGAAGAGCCAAGATCCATAGCCACGGCCTGAACTAAGTTCTCCCAGCCAACAGCCACCACTAACTTCTCAGCAATGAAGGAGGCCACTTTGGACCTTCTAGTCATCACCCTAGTGGAGGGGAACTGTCCACTCAACTCAGAAGGATACAAAATATTTGTTGCTTCAAACCTCTAAGTGTTAAGATGGGTGTTGTGTTATACCCCAAGCAATAACTAAAATGACAGGAAATGAAATCCCCTTACCTGTTAGGCTGTAAACAGACTCGGTCGTAGCCTGTGATCTCACACAAATCCTTCTCAAGCTCTCGGAAAAGCTGCTGGTACCCTTGAGCTTGGTCCAAAGGCACAAAGGGGTGGATGTTTGCAAATTCACTCCATGTGATTGGCTGAAGAGCAAGAAAGGAGAAAACATATGCATATATACATATTGTAACAGCAGTAACAATATTAACTTTGATGATGATGATGTGATGATGATGAAAGTATGATCGGACATGCAGTGCTTACTATGTGCCAGGCACTGCTTTCAGCACTTTATTTATTTATTTTTAAAATATTTTTCTTTATTGATTTCAGAGAGGAAGGAAGGAGAGAGAGATAGAAACATCAATGATGAGAGAGAATCATTGATTGGCTGCCTCCTTCACAGCCCCTACTGGGGATCGAGCCTGCAACCCAGGCATGTGCCCTTGGCCGGAATCGAACCTGGGATCCTTCAGTCCACAGGCTGACACTCTATCCACTGAGCCAAGCCGGCTAGGGCTGCTTTCAGCACTTTAATATATTCCTTCATTTAACTCTCACCACAATCTTACAAGGTAAGTTCTACTACTGTCTTCATTTTAGAAGTGAGTCCCAGAAAGTGAACTTGTGCAAAAATATAACCTCTTTCTATCTTATTTAGGGACAAAAAGGCCCGAAAATAGATTTATATCCATGAAACCCAATGAGTTGCTTCAAGTACAGTTTATTCAAACTCTTACATAGCATGTACATTACTGTCTCTTCATTAAGCAGAGCAAAGCAACAGAAAAGCAAATGGGGGAAATCTTCCTGTCACAATATAAAATTATTTCCTTGGCCTGATGTGATTTGTCACATCTGAATACTCCGGTGGAAAAAAAGGAACAAGCTAACTTTGTTGAAATGGATCCTAGCCTAGGAAACATGCTTACCAACACAACAGCAGGTTACACAAATCTTCTGTTAACACAGGAAAGAAATTAAAACCTCAAATCTCTACCCTTTGGCACTATGAATGGATTTCTAGAAAGAAGGCTTAAGGTTCTTCTGAGCTTAACAACCACAAATTGATCAAAATAAAAGCTTTTCATGTGGCAGGTTTAACAAAAGATGGTGGGAGGGTAGGAAGGTATCAATACTATATATTTAATTATTTCAATATTTCAAAATAATCTGACTCATAAATTTAAATGATCAGGTTGTGGTAAAATTGGGGTTTCTGCCAAGATTGCTGAATAACAAGGAAAAGGATTATTAAAGTAGTTATTAATTCACCGTCCCAGTAGCAATTTTCTCTAGTTATGTACAGCCAGAACAAGTTCCTTCTTAGAAGTGACCTACTTACTGCAAGTTCAGATGAACTGTTGAGCTTCATGGTACAGGATCCCTTTAAGAAGCACAACCAAAATAAATTGCATTGGTTATTTCTTATGATCCGTATGATCAGCCCTTCTATCTCCCCACATGGCCACCCATTCACCCCTCCTGCAGCATATTACATGTGACCCAAAGAGGGGCGGGGATAAAAGTAATAATTACCAGTGGAATCATGCTGTGAACGAGGGAAATGTCTTTGTTTTCTAATTTCTTCATATATCGAACAATATTTGTTTCTGAGTGATAGCTGTGAACACAAAACGCGTGATTGGGGCCAATCTAGTTAGGTAAGAGTCCATACGTATCCTCCTGAAAGATCAGACACACTGAGATCTACCTTCAACATACAGATCACGTTGGGCCATGCCAACAAAGCATCAGAGGGAAGGGCATGGCACCCCACAAACCTCAGTGGATGGCCCAGGACAAGAAGCATCCTGTGGGCATAAGAGGAAGGTTGGGAAGAAGAGGATGTTGACTTCCTGGGTATGCTCTTCAGCCTGGCAACTAGGCATCTAAACTCTCCCCCGTCTGATGAGTAGAATTAGGGGTTACAGTGCCAAGGGGTCAGGGCCAACAGGAAATAATGTGTACTTTGCCCAAATCAGCAATGGGATCTTATGGCGATGATTTATTATTAAGGGAATATCACGTCCAAGTCAGAAGCCACTCTCTACTGCGCTCCCAAGCCACGGCACACAGTGCAAAAGTCGAAATGGCCACACAAACCTGTTGAACACTTGATTTGTAAGGAACGGGCTGGTTCTCTTGAAGGCAGTGGCTAGAATACCTCTCCGTTCCTCGCCCATGCTTTCAGCAACCAGCTCCTGCATGGAGAGACCACAGAAACTAAAGGGCAGGAATTGTGCCTAGAACCACGTGTGGACGCCCAGGCCTCAGGTCAGCAAGTATTCTCACAGAGCATCAGAAGTCCCCGAGCAGCCCCGCCCGCCCACTCACCGCCTCCCCAGGCATCTGGCATGGTGTGCTGACAGGTGTCAGGAGTTATGAATTGTGAAAATCTCCAGAGCTCTGTTTTTAAGTTCTACTGACCTCAGCCACAGAAAATAAGGAAAACTGTACAATTTTTACTGCAAAAAAAGGTGACATCTCCTGTATTTCCTTGAATAGTAAGTGAGTTCTGGTAAGTTATTTTAAAAGGCTATCAAAAAAGTTACCATGATAACACTCAGGTAGTGTGTCACTTGACACTGATCTTTTATCTTTGAGAACAACTCTAATGAAATTCAAATTCCAAGATCGTGTAATGGGGAAAGGACAATGTCTTCAACAGACAGAGCTGAGAAAACTGGATTTACACATGCAAAAGAATGAAGTTGGATCCAGATCTTACATAATATACAAAAAAAGTAACTTGAAATGGATTAATTAAGGACCTACCTTTAAAGGGTAACACTATAAAACTCATAGAAGAAAACAGGGGGACATCTGCATGACCTTGGGTTTGGCTATGGTTTCTTAAGCATGAGCAACAAAAAACAGACTCATTAAAATTAAAAATTTTTGCATATCAAAGGACACTGTCAAGAGAGTCACGTGATAACCCACAGGAGGGGAAACTATTTGCAAATCATATATCTATTAAGAGTTTAATATAGAAAATATATAATTAAATAGATCGCTTGCTCCTCATTCTGCCCCAGGCTTCAGTGACTGTTCATTCCATAAACATGCCTCAAACATGTGGAATGAATAATTGTGATTAAAAGCAGTGCAGCCAAACTGGTTTGGCTCAGTGGATAGAGCGTCGGCCTGCGGACTGAAAGGTCCCAGGTTCGATTCCGGTCAGGGGCATGTACCTGGGTTGCGGGCACATCCCCAGTAGGAGGTGTGCAGGAGGCAGCTGGTCAATGTTTTTCTCTCATCGATGTTTCTAACTCTCTATCCCTCTCCCTTCCTCTCTGTAAAAAATCAATAAAATATATTAAAAAAAAATAAAAGTAGTGCAAAGTTCTAGAGCAGCGGTTTTCAACCTGTGGGTCGCGACCCCTTTGGCAGTCAAACGACCCTTTCACAGGGGTCTCCTAAGACCATCCTGCATATCAGATATTTACATTACGATTCATAACAGTGGCAACATTACAGTTATGAAGTAGCAACAAAAATAATTTTATGGTTGGGTCACAACATGAGGAACTGTATTTAAGGGGCCAGAAGGTTGAGAACCACTGTTAGAGGGAAGATGCTTATTCAGTCCTGTTTATTAATTAAAGTTTAATATGATACTTCTTTGATGATTTCCATTTGTTATCCTGAAGTCCTCTCTCAAAGAGGACACAGACAACCAGGACAGCAACATTCAACACTCTAAAACCTATTTCAACTTCTTTAGTAAATGTTTTCTTCCATTGATTTATTCATCAAATATTTATTGAGGGCTTCCTATGCACCAGGCCGTGTAAAGCTGTGATTAACACCTGGCCACAGGTCTAGGTAGTCACTGACACCTCTCTCTTTCATTCTCATTCCATGGAATGTAACCTTTATCCTCACATGTCCCTGCTATTTCAATGTTTTAGAAACCAACACAACTGCTTCTAGTTCTCAGGAATCTCTCTCCTCCAGCCTTTGTGGCTGTTTTTCCCAGTGTTTGGAACACTTCTGGCCCCATCCTCCTCTTCAATAGTGCCATCTTAGACTATATAACTCCTACTCATCTTTCAGATCTCAGCTTAGGATAATTTCTTCCAAATCCTGGTAAGAAGACTCTCCTCTGTGCTCAAAGAGCATCTTCAGACATCACCCATTATAACACATCTCTTGGATTGCAATCTTGTGCTTGTTTGAATCCTCATTAGACTATAAGCTCCGTGAGTGCAGGAATCATGTCTAATTCACCACGATCCTCAGGACCCAGCATGCTACCTGGCACATATTAGGTCTTTAATAAATATATTTTGCGTGAGTGGGTATCATAATTTTCTCAGAATCGACATAACCAAGATGCCAATGTCATGAATCTCTATATTAAGGACAATCCTTCCAAATAGCCTGGGTGCATGGTCCTGGGTAGGGCACACAGCAGTAACCTCTATCAGCAGTCACTGCTGCCAGGGACAGTCAGTGCCATAATTTTAACAGCAAGCCACCAATGTCACACCTCCTCCCCCCTCCCATACATACTCAGGACCACAAGAAGCAAACCCATCTTTGACACCACCTCAAATAGTCGTTATAAGAAATGCATGCTTTTATTTCACTTACTGCAGATGACTCACAGCCAAAGATCCACAACAAGTCATCCAGATCTTTTTCACTGACTGTTTCATCAAGAGAAATACCAAGCTACAGAAATAAAAACAAAAGAGAAAAAAAACATCAGCTCTAGACCCAAGAGAGGTCAAAGGTGAGAAGATGCTGGACAAAACTCCCAGTCCTTTTAAAATATCAGGGTGCCAGTTGGTTACCAAATTGGCCCTTAGGCAAAAGGGACTAAGACCAGCCCCAGACGTCACAGGATTTAGTTTTATAAGCCACTTCTGGACTCTAACACTGTGATGGTTGCAGGGTACTTCTATTGGTACTGGATATCCTCATCTTTTTCTTCCCTTAACTTGCTTTATTATATCATTTATCAGGGCCTTTACCTTGAAAAGTCGTATTGTGAAGAGAGAAGTAAGAAAATATGTGCCTAAAAGTCTCCTTTATGAAAACACAGTCTTAAGGAAAGATGAGAATCAAATATCCTTTGAAGGATTACAATGTTCCTAAACTAGAAATGAAAATGGTTTATTAAAAAAAATAGATTGGGGGCCGGGGGTGGGCTAGAAGGGGTCATTGTAGAAAAAAGGGGATATAAGAATATTTTCAACAGTAAAGAATATTTCTTTAAAAAATAGATTGTGCCCAAAATTCCAATATTGATTTTTTTTAACACATTAGCACCAAGCCTGTTTTGTCTTCCTTTCCGGAAAGTATAGTGTCAGTCACTGGTGATTGACATGGTGCTTAACATGTTAAATAAAGAGGAAAACTTTTAATGACAAAGGTCATGAAAATTTATGCAATTAAAAAAAGTCATGAAAACCTAGAGACTGTGTTAAAAAGAAAACAACAAACACCTGAAAGTTTGACTTACTGTGCCATCCTCAAAAAGTCGAAAATTGATTTGCCTCTGAGCAGCTCTGCTCAAGACCTCCTTCACTGAGCAGCCACACTGAATCTTCAAAGTGTCAAAGAACAGGTCATGCTGGAGTTGATGCCCCGCTCGTTTGAGACCTAAACAAGAAAGGAGGATCAACCAGATTCCCCCACAGAAACCTGCTCCTCCGTCACTGACATTTTCCAGAAAAATAAAGATTAAAATCCTACTAAAAGAGTCTGTTTCTGCCCTACCCAATGTTTTGTGGCTGCTTAAAAAATTAAATGCTTATTACTATACTACAGAAAATTGTAAAATCTATATATATAAAAGCCTAACATGCAAATTGTCCCCATGGGAGTTTAACCGGGAGACCGGGAGTTTGATGGCTCACTATGATGTGTGCTGACCACCAGGGGGCAGTGTGGAACAAAGGAAGGCCCTGGCCGGCAGCCAGAAGGTCCCGATCGGCCCCAATCACCAGCCAGGCCTAGGGACCCTACCTGTTCATGAATTTTGTGCACTGGGCCTCTAGTCCCATATAATAAAAGCCTAATATGCTAAGTGTCTGGTCATCCAATCAGCCATTTAACCAATCAAAGCATAATATGCTGCCCTAGCCGGTTTGGCTCAGTGGATAGAGCGTCGGTCTGCGGACTGAAGGGTCCCGGGTTCGATTCTGGTCAAGGGCATGTGCCTTGGTTGCGGGCACATCCCCAGTGGGGGGTGTGCAGGAGGCAGCTGATTGATGTTTCTCTCTCATCGATGTTTCTGGCTCTCTATCCCTCTCCCTTTCTCTCTGTAAAAAATCAATAAAATATATGTTTAAAAAAAAAAGCATAATATGCTAATGATATGCTAAGACCACTCAACCGCTTCCTATGACATGCACTGACCACCAGGGGGTAGACACTCCGGCTGGTAGGTTAGCTTGCTGCTGGGGTCCAGCTGATCAGGATTGAGCGAGATGGACCAGACACGCCCTGGAGCCCTCCTGTCGTCCCTCCCCAGCTGGTCATTCTCCCGCATCCCTCCCCGGCCCTAATTGTGCATCAGTGGGGTCCCTCAGCCTGGCCTGTGCCTTCTCGCAATCTGGGGCCCCTCGGGGGATGTCGGAAAGTCGGTTTCAGCCCAACGGCAGAACAACTGGTCACTATGACATGCACTGACCACCAGGGGACAGACACTCAATGCAGGAGTTGCCCCTGGTGGTCAGTGCACTCCCAAAAAGGGAGCACCGCTCAGCCAGAAGCCGGGCTCACGACTGACGAGCACAGTGGTGGTGGCAGGAGCCTCTCCCACCTCTGAAGCAGCACTAAGGATGTCTGAGGGCTCTCAGACTGCAAGAGGGCGCAGGCGGGCTAAGGGACCCTCCAGGTGCATGAATTTCACGCACTGGGCCTCTAGTATAAATACCAAAAAAAGAAAGAAAAGTCACCATAATCACCATCCAGAAATAACTAGTGGTTATATTCTGGTATATATTCCTCTAGAAGTTGTGTGTGTATGTGTGTGTGTGTACACGTGCATGTGTGATAGGTCACATACATATATTTCTTTAACTTTAAAAATAATTGTAATATATCATCGACATTTTGCTTTTCTCAAAATCAAAACCCATATCATTGTTTTTAATGGCTGTATATGGTCAAACTTACAGATGTACCATAATGTAACTACATTTTATTGGACATTTAGGCTATTTCCAAGATTGTGCTATTGTCAACAGTGTTTCAATGGAAACCCTTTACTTTCCTATTTTATTATTTCCTTTGAATTTATACATAGAAGTAGAATTTCTGCATCAAATTATAGACATATTTTAAAGACTTTTGACATATATAGTTTAAGTGTTCTTAAAAAAAGAAGTCAGCCTAACCGGTTTGGCTCAGTGGATAGAACGTCGACCTGTGGACTGAAGGGTCCCAGGTTCGATTACGGTCAAGGGCATGTACCTTGGTTTCCGGCACTCCCCAGTAGGGGGTGTGCAGGAGGCATCTGATCGATGTTTCTCTCTCATCGATGTTTCTAGCTCTCTATCCCTCTCCCTTCATCTCTGTAAAAAAATCAATAAAATATGTGTTTAAAAAAAAAAAGCATAATATGCTAATGATATGCTAAGACCACTCAACCGCTTGCTATGACATGCACTGACCACCAGGGGGTAGACACTCCGGCTGGTAGGTTAGCTTGCTGCTGGGGTCCAGCTGATCAGGATTGAGCTGATTTTTTACTCCCCAGTAAAAAATCAATAAAATATATTTTTTTAAAAAATAGAAGTCATATCAATATCAGCATTCTTTTTCATCTTTGCCAGTGTGATGGGAGAAAAACTATTTTGTTGTTTCAATTTACATTTCTTTGAGTAATAATGAGGTTGAAATTATATATGTTCATTGACTATGTGACTTTTAATTCTGTATAAAGAATTGAACATACAGTGAGTTCTCAATTTCACTTACTCATGTTTATCAGTTTTGTTATACCCACAACTTTTTAAAAAAGATATGTGACTCACCTTCAGACAAAATCAAAGTGGCATTGTGTACCCTCCTAGCAATATGCTCCAGCCCTCGGGAACCATGGTAGATTGCAAACATGGCAGCCATATTCGCCAAGAGAGCCTAAAATGACAAAGAGCATTTAAGGAATTATGTTCAACAATGTGATGGAAGACAATTAATAGAAGGGACTATTCTTTTGACTTGAGATGCCAAATTGAAAACAGAGACAAAACAAAATGATCAGATTTCCTGCATTCTCTATGATACCTGGGGACCATTTATAACACGGCTGAACACCTGAGGGAAAGACACAGCATCCAAGATACTGTGGACTCACTATGCTAAACCTTCAAATATGACCATTAGGAAGGGGTCCCATACATGCAATATAATCATGCCATCCATAAAGGGGAAGATCAGGCTGTCACAGACATCGAGATACAAAATTTAATGTTGGAATACAGAGGAGCCATAAAGACCTCAGTGGGGAAAAGTGACATCTAAGAATTTTATACTCGAACAGTTCTTCAAGGATAGAAAGAACAAAAGTTTTCAAAAACAGAGGAACTCGGGGAATACAATGTTCCTGAGGCCTTCAATACATCAGTAGAAGGTGAATTTCAATAACCAAGAGATAAATGGAGAATCTGTGGCAAAGATGACAGTGCAGTTGTTACAGGTAGAAATCTGGAGTCAAAGACCCAGAGTGTTCAAGGAACAGCTCAAAATGTATCAGTCATCTTTTAACAAAGAGAATAATTTCACGCTTACAAAGAGAATGACACTGGAGTGGTCACTTGTTTAATGAAATCAATCTTGAAAAGGAAATACATGAAATGAAACAGACAACAGCGAGTTAAAAGGTCTCCAGAATGAGAAGGTGAAACTCAGAGAAGACAGAGTATAGCTATCTTCAGGGTAAACATCACTTTAATAATTGCAGAAAAAGAGATCTTTCATAATCCAGTTAAATAATGAAATATCAGCTATACATAAATGGGAAGAAATAAAAAATAATTAACAGCCCCGGCCAGCATGGCTCAGTGGTTGAGCATTGACCTATGAACCAGGAGGTCACAGTTTGATTCCTGGTCAAGGCACATGCCTGGGTTGTGGGCTCGATCCTCATGGGGGGCGTACAGGAGGCAGCTGATCAATGATTCTCTCTCACCATTGATGTTTCAATCTCTCTTCCTCTCCCTTCCTCTCCGAAATTAATAAAAATATGTAATATATTTTTTAAAAGAACTTGTTCATTGTAGACAGCCCAAATTTACCTGGAGAATTAGAAAACTCTAATGCACTTATGATCAGACAGATGCCTTCTGGGAGAAAATGGGAAGAAAGGATAAGACAGGGGCAGTCAGCTGCAGAGGAAGGGAAAATATGTAAGCAGAGAATTCAACAAATGGAGTGTAAACTATAGATAGTAAAGGCATCATGTAAAGATCCATTAGATGTCAACAGAGGAAAAGCCTGTGACAACTGATTCCTTCCTGTGACTCTAGAAGAGCTCTTACCTTCCTGAGGCAAAAAATAATATAAGAAAACCAACTAAAGAAACATCTCCAGCTCTGGCCGGTTTGGCTCAGGGGATAGAGCTTCGGTCTGCAGACTAAAGGGTCTCAGGTTTGATTCCGGTCAAGGGCACATGCCTGGGTTGCAGGCTCGATCCCCACTAGGGGGCGTGCAGGAGGCAGCGGATCCAGGATTCTCTCTCATTATTGATGTTTCTATCTCTGTCCCTCTCCCTTCCTCTATGAAATCAATAAAAATATTTTTTTTTTTTAAAAAAAGAGAGTAACGTCTTCAAAGACTGAACTAAATATAAGAAGACCTTATCATCTGCTCCCTAAAGAGGCTTTCTAAACCCTGGTGGTGCTTTGAGCCAATGCCCTGAGAGGGAAGAGACTGGACTGCCCATTGAGGTATCTGTGAGATCTCTCTCCTTCTCTGACCCTGACTGAAAGAGGTAGACTCAGAATAGACCACGTGCTCAGAGAGGCCCTCCACCTGACCCTAGAAGTTGGCTGGATATCAGAAAATACTGCTCCCCCTGGCCTGCGCCCTTGGGCAACTTCCTGGTAACTCCTCGTCTTTTATCCCACCCACTTTGGGAATGCCTCTCATAGCTCCCAGTGACAGTACCCTGTGACCACCACCAGCTTGCCAGTGGGACCATCCCCTCAAGTATAGTCACCTAAAGCACACTCGCTTTGCCCTCCTCACCCCATCCTGGAGGGCCTCCACCTGAGCCTGAAGAGAAGGGGCCCAGTCACCACCCATAATAAACCTGCGCTATAGACAAGAATGCTAGAGACTCTAAAGTGTGAAGCATGTGCATACACAGAGCACCAGTAAAATACACGGTATTTTGTTTCTGACAAGGCCACAAGGCTTCTCTACCAGTAAGATCTTAACATTCCCGGCGGAGCATACATTAATGAACAATGAAGTGAATGAATGAGTAGCTCATGTCTGTAAAATAGACTATAAGGCATTCAGGGGACAGGCCCGGTCTGTGACCTACCTGAGCAGTACAGATGTTGCTGGTAGCCTTGTCTCTCCGGATGTGTTGCTCCCTCGTTTGAAGAGCAAGACGATACACTTCTTTCCCGGTGGCATCTCTGGGCCAAGAATAAAACATCCAATTAGCACAGGTAATCGCAGCACCAGGAATTGTCATAAATGGACCTGCTTTTTTCCTTCCCAGCTTGCAGTGAATTTAGCAAATTTACTTGGGTACAAGGCCATAAAGAAACAACTTCCAAATCATCCCTTCTAACTAGAACTACTAATTTTTAAGTTGTACTGTGGGGATTTGAGGAACCCAGATAGAGACATTAAGGCTGGGAAACTTGCAAGGAAATTTTCCAGGAATTACCCAGCCAAATATAATGATGGTGATTGAGGATTAATTATCACTCTGAGCTTCTTGGCAGACTCAGGAAAAAGAAATATTTGACAAAGAAACCAGCTACTCTGTACTAGAAGTCTGAAATGACTATATAGCTATAAATTAAAATTATGTTAATCAGCTTACCACTTGTCTCTAATCAACATTTTCCCCTCCTAATACAATTAAAAATTTGGATAAGCACAAATATTTAGCAGTCTCATCCTTTCTTTCAATACACTTTGGGGTCCATTTTTCAGAAAGGTAAGAAGTTCAATATAAAAATCAGCAGACAGCCTTGGCTGAATAGCTCCATTGGTTAAAGCATCATCCCAATATGCTAAGGTTGCAGGTTCAATTCCTGGCCAGGGCACATACAGGAATCAACCAATGAGTGCATAAGTAAGTGGAAAAATAAAAATCAGCAAACAATAATTAATATATTACATTTTTTAAATTGTAACACCCTGTGCCTCATCTTGTCTGGTGAAGACATCACTGAGAAAAAAGCTAATGTGAGAATACTTGAAGAAACTTATTTTTACACTAAAAAACAAGGCGCCTTTTGCTACCCTGTGGCAAACTGAGAGTACTTTTAAACTTCCCATCACCATCATTCACTACTCCAAACTATTCACTTACCTCAGTATGTCAGTTTTTATGAAGGGTCAAAAAGATCATGCTAAATTTCCCAATAATGGCAAGGCATTCATGCTGGCCGGTGTGGCTCAGTTGGTTGGAGCACTGTCCCATGCACTGAAGGGTCTCAGGTTTTTTGGGGGTTTTTTTTGTTTTGTTTTTTTAATATATTTTATTGATTTTTTACAGACAGGAAGGGAGAGAGATAGAGAGTTAGAAACATCGATGAGAGAGAAACATCGATCAGCCGCCTCCTGCACATCCCCTACTGGGGATGTGCCCGCGACCCAGGTACATGCCCTTGACCGGAATCGAACCTGGGACCTTTCAGTCCGCAGGCCGACGCTCTGTCCACTGAGCCAAACTGGTTTCGGCAGGGGTCTCAGGTTTGATTCCCAGTCAGGGCACATACCAGGTTTCAAGTTCGTCCCCCAGGGGTGAATATGGGAGGCAACCGATCAATGTTTTCCTCTCAGATCGATGTTTCTCTCTCTCCCTTTATCTCTAAAATCGATAGAAAACATGTCCTCAGGGGAGGATAAAAAAATAAGAAAGAATAATCATGGCATTCATCTAAAATCTTTTATGGGTTTAAGAGAGGAAGGGAGAGGGAGAGAGAAAAAGAAGCATCAATGATGAGAATCATTAATTGGCTGCCTCCTGCACACCCTTTACTGGGGATCAAGCCTGCACCCTGGGCATGTGTCCTGACCAGGAATTGAACCATGGTTCATAGGTCAACGCTCAACCACTGACCCACACCAGCTGGGCTAAATTATTAATCTGGGGAGCTACTTCAATGAGAAGCACTCAAGAAAGTACTTGTGGAAATTGGTCCAATGGCCGAGTGGCGGGCCTCTAGGAAATAATGTGGATCTCACTCAATAAGTGCATGATAATCTCTCATTGCACTTATCATTACATAACTGTGCAGCATAATACTTTTGAGAAAGAAAATGATTAGATATAAAACACATCTAAAATATTCAGTCTCTCGGCCGGTGCTGGGCTCCCTCCGCAGACCCGCCGGCACGGGGCTCCGCTGGCCTTTAGAGGAGGCCGCGCCCGCAGGCCCATGGCTGCTGGAGGTCACGCTGCCAGCCAGGCCGTGGTGGAGGAGCTCCTGAGCGAGATGGCCGCAGCGGTGTGGGAGAGCGCGCGTTCCTGATGAGCATCTATTATTGCTGAAGTTTATCTTTGGCTCATCAGCCCTCCAGGCCCTGGACCTCTTTGATCGACAGTCCATCACTTTAATCTCATCGCCTAGTGGGAGGCATGTTTACCAGGTGCTTGGAAGTTCTGGTAAAACATACACATGTTTGGCTTCTTGTCATTACTGTTCATGTCCTGCGTTTGCCTTCTCTGTGCTCCGGAAGAGCGACAGCCTGCTGTGCAAGCATCTCTTAGCAGTTTATCTTAGTCAGGTTATGGGGACCTGTCAGCAGTTAAGTGTTTCGGATAAGCAATTGACGGACATATTATTGATGAAGAAGAAACAAGAAGCATAAAAGGGATATTGCAGAAGCAGCTGACGTGGTGAACAAACAGATGAAAAAATCTTACAGCCTAGGAAACCTCAACCCTGTGTCCCCAAAGCGTGAGGTGCTAGTGAGTGAATGCTGTGTGAGAAGGCCACGATATTGCAGTGTTCTGTGGTGGGCAGAGCCTTTTGTTACGATGAGATGTGGCAAATAAACTATGAAGATTTTTCTGCTACTTGGGGAAAAAAATATTCAGTCTCTCAAAGCACTCTTCAACTTTAGTAAATTTACATATGTAACCTCAGAACAACTATGGCGTGGATTACACACACACTTTTTCAAACATGTACAGACTCATGGCATTTGAGAAGAGGTACTAACTAGTTCACACCCCAAATAGATTCTCCCTTCTGAATCTATGTTGTACACATCTTTAATCAACCCCAAGTGACCCAGTTAGATTTAAAGAGCAATCAACAACTTTTGTGATCAAGAGAAGGAACAGGGGCCCGGCCAGTGTGGCTCAGCAGTTTAGCATCAACCTATGAACCAGGAGGTCACAGTTCGATTCCCAATCAGGGCTCATGCCCAGGTTTTGGGCTCGATCCCCAGAGTGGGGTATGCAGGAGGCAGCCAATCAATGATTCTCCCTCATCATTGATGTTTCTATCTGTCTCTCCCTCTCCCTTCCTCTCTCTGAAATCAATAAAAAATTATATTATTTTTAAAAAGAGAGGAACAGGGAAAATCATGGCCACGATAAAAAAGGAGAAACATGAGTTGCTTTACCTTGTAACTCCCACCATTCTTCCAGGCATCATCCTCACCAAGCTTTCTCTGACGGCAAAAAAGGCTGCATGCGGTCCACCATAGCCGAGTGGCACCCCAAATCTCTGTGAGCTGCCAAGGGCGATGTCTACCCCAAATTCTCCAGGAGGCCTCAAGATACACAGAGCTAAAAGGTCAGTAGCACAGCAAGCCAAGCTCTAGAAAGGAAACGAGAACGTCGACAAGGTTGTTACCTTCCCTGAGTGTAGTGATAGAGCAGCCAATCACCTCCACCATAAGCAGACTGGCAGAGTTGGTTCCTATTACATGTACTTCACTTATTCAGCCACTTAAAATATTCACTGAGTGCTTTTTATGTGCCAGGGATCAATAAACAAAACAAACTTGAAGACAGAAAGAAGGAAAGACAGCTTTACCATTCCAAGTGATAAAAGTATGTAAATTAAGGCACACCAGAACCAATCATTCAAAGTTGAGACACACCTCCATGGACCCCACAAGGAGAGGTTTGCTTACCCCAGTCTGATGGGCTCTCTCCACGAGTTCAGTAAAGTCTTCCACCTTCCCCTCAGTGTCTGGGTACTGGAACAGCACTCCACTGACATCTTTCCCACTGAAGTCCATTTCGTGGAATAACTTCAACTCAATGAGGACTCCAGCATATCTGGAAAGAGAGAAGACAAAGAACATGTTTTTGGTTTGTAAGGAAAAACCGAATAGCCTACAGTTTCTTTTCCATAATATAGCATTCATAATCTGTGTCCTTTCTCAATGCCCACCCACCACCACATCCCAACACACACACACACACACACACACACACACCCCTCATACCCAGACCTTCAGTGGTAACAGTGTTTCAAACCAACTCAATTGCATCCAACAGCTCAGCTTCTGTTTTTCTCATCCACAGGCACTACTCCCCTTTCCTGCCAGAACCAGCTCCTGAGATAAGACCAGAAACATTGCCTCGTAGGGCTAAAGAACCAATATCTGTAACAGCAGCGCCATTGCCACTTTCACTTTGGATAAGTCTTAGGTCAGCGGTTCTTAACCTTCCTAATGCCGCGACCCTTTAATACAGTTCCTCATGTTGTGGTGACCCCCAACCATAAAATTATTTTCGTTGCTATTTCATAACTGTAATTTTGCTACTGTTATGAATCGTAATGTAAATATCTGATATGCAGGATGTATTTTCATTGTTACAAATTGAACATAATTAAAGCATAGTGATTAATCACAAAAACAATATGTAATTATATATGTGTTTTTCCGATGGTCTTAGGCGACCTCTGTGAAAGGGTCGTTTGACCCCCAAAGGGGTCGCGACCCACAGGTTGAGAACCACTGTCTTAGGTGAATAGAAAATCATCAGTAAGACAAGAAGGAGACAGACCTTCCTTTAGGTTCCTAAAACCATCTAATTCCAACATCTGTGAAAAACCCCTTCGGAAGGGATGGTGGCATGGGTAGCAGGAAGATTACCCAGCTTTTATAAGGAGAAAGATAATAAATACACCAACAAGTGGTGGTTGTGGGATATTTATGTGATCTCATTGCAACACCTACTAGTCAATACAATACGCTTTCTTCTACATCATTCCACACTTACAACAGACCACAACTATGAACACACACAAAATCTTAACAGTTGTGTGAGAATTCCATTCCCCCCCTCTGTTTTTCAAAGTTTCTGCAACATTGTTGAAATTTTTAAAATTTTCTTTTTACAAAAACAAACAAACAACAAACCCACATGATAATAGAAAGCAAAGGCAATTAAAAGCACTGTGCATTTTCTCCTCAATTCTGACACCGTTTACTTACCAGCAAGATCCTGAGAAGAGAGTGGGAGGGAAAGTAAAACTCAACAACCCCAATTTAAACCAGGTTCACCTCCAATCAGCTTGGAAGTAAGGAAGAGACCCAGTCAAGATGAGCATGATGGTGTCCCTAGTTCAAAATGTGATTAAAAGCAATTACTTGGCTCGCGTCTGGATGACAGCTATTGTCTGTGGGTGGCAACGAGGGTCAACAAAAAACTTCCTCCTCTTGGTGTGTCTGTTGAAAAGGAAAATCACATTCAAGCATGGACATTAAAGAAATCAGAGTACTTCTAAGAATGCAAAGCAAACATGGTACTTAGGGGAATTCCGAGCATAGCATTGTGGACCCCCCAAAAAAAGGACTGCTATGGAAAGTAATCTCACAGGGTGATCTGATCATTAATTCCCAACTGGGAAGGCCACAGTGGGTAGTTATACTCCAGGCATATAATTTCTTTAGAAAAAAGGTTTACCTTTGCCTTAAGCAAGCCCTGTCCACTGTTTCTGTGTCTCTAGATTAAAACACCTTTGAAATAAGCCCTAATGTGAAAAAAGCACATAATCTTAACTATCCTGTAAGCCCATCCCCATCTCGCTCTCTCCCATCTCCATGTAATCTTCCTTACATTCCCTCCTTAATTTCAAATGCATAAAAGGAGCTGCAAACCTGTTATTCTCCCGAGCATTTGAGAGATCTTGCTTCCTGGCATCATTTGGACTCAAATACACTCTTATGAAAATTCTTCACAGGGTTAGACATTTCTTATGTCGACAGTATCAAAAACACTGGGGCAATAATGACCAATGAGCTTTACTGAATAGATTTCCACTGAAATCCAATTCCTATCCTATTTAGCAAAATCGGTGGTGGTAGATGGGAGAACACATGGATGAGGAAGAGAAATGATGACCATAAATGAAAAGCTAGGAAGAATAACCAGAGGGGTGAGTGGGCAGCATTCCTTTGTAGCTGTTTATCCATCACAGGAGGAAGAGCCCCCAAGGCAACCTGGAAAGCGGAAGGGCTTCTAGCTGCAATTTAGAGGTCTCCATACCTGTGTTGAGCGAGTTTGGGTTGAGTGAGTTTGGGGCTCACCACCTTTCTAATTTGTGGAAGCCAAGAGACTTACATGGGCATTCAGGACCAGAAGCACAAAACCTCAGACAAATACACCATGAGTGTGGGCAGATTTCCCAACCAGACAACCATCTACATGAGAACTCTCCAGGTAGCTAGAGCAAATGTGCTCACAAGGCAAAGAAAGAAAAAAGGTGAGGAACTGGAGAGCAATGAACTAACTATACACCATGACCCAGACATTCCACCTCTAGGCACACATCCTCAGGAAATAATCAGAGCTTTTGACAAAGAGGAGAGAGTCTGGAAGATGCCCCTTACCCTGACAGTCTCACCCTGGGCCTCTTACCTGTGGCACAGCTGCATCGCCTCTGCAGCTGCGGTCGCCTCATCCAGCAGGGATGCGTTGGCCATGTCCATGCCTGTGATGTCACACACCATGGTCTGGTAATTCAGTAAACTCTCCAGTCTCCCCTGGGACACCTCTGGCTGGTACGGAGTATACTGGGTGATCCTGTGAGGGGAAATAAAGGACATGTCCATACTGTGGCTCCACTGCTCAGAAAAGGTTACCAAATGTCTTCATTTTAGAAATCACGATCTGAAAATTAAGTTTACCACTCTTGAGAATTGTATATAATGCATCAGTAAGCTTCCCTTTTCGCCTCTATAAGGAAGCTCAGAATTAAATTATAATAATATTATTCTTTGTTTGGAGATAATCAGTACTTATTTTTCTATTCCTCTAAGTGATTTTTAAAATTTTATGTTTCCATTTTATTATTTTCTCTATAAATTTTATTTATTGATTTTAGAGGGGGAGAGAGAGAGAAACATCAATTTGTTGTTACACTTATTTATGCATTCATTGGTTATTTCTTGTATGTGCCCTGACCAGGGATCAACCCCACAACCTTGGCACGGCAGATGATGCCCTAAGCAACTGATTTACCCAGCCAGGGCTACAGTTCTAGTTTAATGGTCTTTGGTATGCGTTTTATTGTAAGCTGGCTCTTACAATCCACTTGAGTCTACCTATGATATTATAAACAGAAATTTCACTTCCTATTATCTTTCTTCTATCTAAAAAGCTCACCCCATTTACAGTTCACAATAGGAATATATTCAAGAATTTTATACCTAATACTCAAACTTGTTTATTGAGCAGAGAATATTTGTTTTACACTATCCAGAAGTTCTATATGCTCCTAAGAAATTAATAGAGGCTCATTTTAAAATTTTCACTATCCAATTATTAAGAGTCTATGGACGTTAACTCCATAACTATCAATAGCAAGGATAAAAATGGTTAGAAGGCAGCATAAATATGAATTCTAATCTTATGAATTAATCTTTGGTTAATCTCCTCCAGTTATTAAACAAATATGTATCTTTAAGTGTGTAAGGTAACCCATTCAGTACCTTTATCTTTTTTTTTTCATTCCTTCATTCATTCACTTACCCTACAAATATTTATCTCATGCTTATAAAGAGAAATATGATAGCTTCTGGTGACATCTAATAAGCACAATGGATAACAGTAATGGGGAAAAGGAGACAATAAATGAAATAAATTATTTCAGAGTGATGAGTATTTTAAAGAAAATAAAGTAATGCCCAGCTGTGGTGGCTCAATGGATTGAGCATCGTCCCATGGACCAAGAGGTCCCCGGTTCAATTTCCAGTAAGGGCACATGCCCAGGTTATGGGCTTGATCCCCAGTAGGGAGCGTGCAGGAGGCAGCCAATCAGTGATTCTCTCTCATTATTAATATTTCTATCTCTCTCCCCCTCTCCCTTCCTCTCTGAAATCAATATATTATTTATATATTTAAAAAAAATTTTTTTTTTTAAGAGGAAAGGTGATAGAATAGAGGGTGACTGAGAACTTATGACAGAGCTGCTATTTCTTCACCAAGAATCCATTCCACCTAAGTGGGTTAGACTGGGACCCTGGCTCTTGCATGTGACTGACATTGCTTCATATCTGTATTGTTTTTGTCTTTCCAAGCCAGAAGAGTATAAGGCAAAAATGTTAGGTGTTTCGTTTTGTTTTTATTTGATTTTTTCAAGCCCTTCTCCTTTCTCCCTGTTCTAATCATCATGTTCAAGATATTTCCACCCATCTTTTAGTCTTCTTTTTTGAAAGCTTTGAAATCAATGTCTTCTTACCTTTGATGGGGAGTGGGGTAGGGAAGCTTGCCATACCAAGCAGTACAATGTCAACTGAAATTATTTTCCTGCAACTTTTATCGGGGTGTGTGTGTGCGCGCGCACAGCAGAGTAAATTTCTGCTTCAGTTAACTCCTTGAACAGCCTGGCTTAGGAAGTATAAGTCCATTTGCCAAATTCTAAGTGGGTGGTGAACTGGAATGAATAAGGCACGCCATACATGATGCAGACAAAGTAGAAAGGGAATCTGAGCAGAAATGGAGTCACACAAAAGGCACAGACAAGGGGCAATTGTGACCTCAGATCAGATAATACTCACACACAGCAGGGCCAGCCACCAGGAAGACATACGTTTAGATTGCCTGGCTAGCATTAAACTTTCATTTTACTCAGAATCACTGATTGACAAATAGATGCACAAACTTGCACACACGTGCACACATACACACATGTGCACGTACCAGCTAGTCCATCTAATAAATGGGAAAGATTCATTATATCCATAAAGATAAATATAGACTATACAATAGGGAGAGGGAGAGAGACAGACAGACAGACAGACACGCTCCAAAGAATTCATCACAGCACTGAGTATAATATTGAAAAATAAGCAGCCGTTGCTGGTGTGACTCAGTTAGTTGGAGGGTTCGATTCCCAGTCAGGGTACATACATAGGTTGTGAGTTCGATCCCTGGTTGGGGCACATACAGGAGGCAATCAACCAATGTTTCTCTCTCACATCGATGTTTTTCTCTCTCTTTCTCCCTCTACCTTCCTCCTGGTTCATGGGTTGGTGCTCAATCACTGAGCCACACTGGACAAGTGGTCTCTTTTCTTCTTGGTCTGTGACTTTTCTTTATACAGTTTTCCTTCAGCTTTACTGAGGAATAATTAATAAATAAAATTATATATATATATATATATATATAAAGTGTGAAGATTTGATATATGTATATTTTGTGAAGTGATTACACAATCAGATTAATTGATTTCAGTGTCTTTTCCACATCATAGTCACATTTATATTTAAAGTAAGATTACACTCTATGAAAAGTTTAGTATCTTGTTTCTGCCCTCCTTCCCCCCATTAATGTTATTCCATGGGCCATGGGCAGTTTCTGATAAGATTAAATATTGTTCAACAACATAATTTTCATTATGTGGAATTAAATCATTTTTATCATAACTTATTTAACAAGGTCCCTAAAAGTTGAATACTACTTTTTGAAAAATATTTATTCATTAAATTAATTGGGGTGATTACTTTTGATTTAAATAATAGAAATAGCATAACACCTCATCTTTGTCTTATTTTCTTAGGATGAATTTCTAGAAGTGTAATTTTGAATCATGAGATCATTAACTTTAAGGCTGTCAGTACATACTGCCATGTTCTCCTTAGAAAGATCATACCCAATGGTACTGCCTTAACTAGTGGAGTGCTTCCCAGGTTTCCCTGCATGTTCACAACCCTAAGAAGCCCTGGGTTTCAACTTTAATTCTTTAACTTGCTACGTATGAACTGGGACAAGTAACTAAAACACTACTAAATTCTCCTGGTGATCAATAGAGTTAACATCACTAATATTGTATTTTCTTAGTACTCAAATAAGATTAATGTACTCTATGGTGCATTTGAAAATGGCAAAATTCTGCCCAAATGTTGGTTGTTTTAAAAAGTTGTTTTGGGCCTGGCTGGCGTGGCTCAGTGGTTGAGTGTTGACCTATGATCGAGGAGGTCACAGTTTGATTCCTGGTCAGGCACATGCCCGGTTGCCGGCTTCATCCCCAGTGTGGGGCGTGCAGGAGGCAGCCGATCAATGATTCTCTCTCATCACTGAGGTTTCTGTCTCTCTCTCCCTTTCCCTTCCTCTCTGGAATCAACAAAATTGTATTCTTTTTTAGATGTTTTTGGCCCTGGCTGGGTAGCTCAGTTGGTGAGAGGGTCATCCCAAGACACCAAGATTGTGGGTTAGATCCCCAGTCAGGGCACATACAAGAATCAACCAATGAATGTATAAATAAGTGGAACAACAAAACAATGTTTCTCTCTCCATCTCTATCTCAAATAAAAAAAATAAATTTTAAAGAGTTATTTTCCCCCTCTATTTTGGCCCTTAAATAAATTTAAAAAGTCAACATAGACTTTTCCAAAAAAAATTCACTCATAGTTCTATTCAAATACTATTACTAGATAGTTCAACTTGGGATCTATTTTTTTCCTGGACATTCATTATATCCCATGTCAACTTTACATTCCCTGTTCTTCATCCAACTAGATCCCCAAATAAATGAGTTACTCTTCTTGGATATTCTATTCCTTGAAAGGTAGCACTCTCCTGCCAATTCTTAAAGAAACTCTAGATCTTTTTCAGTCCCAAATAATAACCAATTGCCATTAGTCTTCCTTCTGAAATCTTATATCCACCGCTTTCTCCTTTGTTGCCATACAGCCAGCACAGTACTTAAATAGGAAATCATTGAAGATTTGTGGCTCAAGTGTATGTATTTGACTCTCCTGCCCAAATGGGACAGCTCCCCATTACCTGCAGGAGGAAACCCCAAAGCTTTCAAGCATAGTCCTCCATGCCTGAGACTGTTACTCCTTCCATCACAGCCTTTGGGGTTTACTATTCCTCCTCCCCCACCCCTCCCCCCACCCCCCATGCTTTGCTCAGCATTTCTCCTCTGCTCAACCTTTATAGAAGTTCAAGCTTAGGCTGATGCTCATTAGAGAGCTTTAAAATTGTTTTCTTGCAAAGATGACAAATATATGGACCCCCTTCTTATACTTATAAACTTCTTCTATAATCTACAGGTTTTTACACTACTAAAATAAAACAGGCATGAAAGCCTTTCACAATCATCTGTTAAAGGACTCTTATATCAAGCTAGGAGATAACAAATAAACCCTCATGTGAGGATAAAACTGCTGCGCAGGGCCTGCCATCTTGCATACACAGGTTTAGTTGCCTCAACCGTTAGGCAAAACATGGTGATTAAGAAAATGTGTCGCCCTAACCAGTTTGGCTCAGTGGATAGAGCGTCGGCCTGCGGACTCAAGGGTCCCAGGTTCGATTCCGGTCAAGGGCATGTACCTTGGTTGCGGGCACATCCCCAGGAGGGAGTGTGCAGGAGGCAGCTGATCGATGTTTCTCTCTCATCGATGTTTCTAACTCTCTATCCCTCTCCTTCTCCCTTCTTCTCTGTAAAAACATCAATAAAATATATTTAAAAAAAAGAAAATGTGTCTGTGATCCACAATGTCTGTGTCCCAACTGACAGTTTAACTCAATTGGTTTGTGTTTCTAGATGTATTTTAATGTAAAAAAAAAAGTACTTACATATTCAAGAAGGAATTTTTTTTCCTATTTAAATAGGATTCCTGATGTATTCAACATGCATTAATACTATTCCAAAATAATCAGTATTCTCTATGATTTTGGCTGTGGCTTTCTTTTGGAATTGAGAAAGAGGGAGATGGGGAGGGGGCGGTTTGCAGTAGAATAAACATTCATGAGATTCTCTCATTTTAATCCTGGTGCCAAAGTTACACAAAACAGAAATAACCACAAAGAAAATGTAGACTTGTTTTTATATTAGCTACTGATATTATCAGCAGTCAAAAATTTGGAATAGTGGATCCCATAAAGTAAATTCTAGACCTGATGTAAATTTTCTTGCAAGAGCCCAAATGTTTGTGTTCTTTCAAGGCTATGCTCTCCATTTACTTTCACCTCACGTCACCGGAATTTGTTGGTTCCATCTCTATGGAAACCATTCAGAGGGATGGTGAAGTCCACCACCCTCATGTGCACAGCTCTCCCTATCAGTGCTGGCGAGGTGAGCAGCACCCTCTGGCTCAGATCTGCTTTCGGAGAACAGAAAGGAACACTATTTAAAATGCACCCAAAAAACAGGACTGAAAAGCAAAGAACACTGCCTCCCTCTCACACTGCTGGCGGCTCCTAAAGTAAATTAACACATCAGCTCACAGCCAGGAACCAATATGGTGAATGCTCTGTATGGCCACCAAGAGCGAAGGCCGCTGGCCAGTGTTCAGACAACCGAATGCTACAGCCCGTCTGTGTACTTATTTGTAAAGGGGAAGAAAGACTGGCCACTTGCTTTTGAAATCAAACTTGGAGTTTACCATTCAAACTTTCACCAGTACCACAGTGGAAAGATGCCCTCTGCAATGAAAATACTTTCACACACACAACAAAAGCTGAAAGACTAGAGTTTTGTCATTTCTTTCCTGTCTTGTTATTAATAAAGAAATGGAGTGTGTTGTAACTAAGAGCTCTGGATGGGGATGGCAAGGCAGGAGTGATTATGCCAACAGATCTGGCTCCTTTAATGATGGGATACAAGTAACTGCATCCAGGACAAAGCACTCTCACCAACCAGGACTACCTGTGCATTTTTGCAAAAGCAGACAAAAGATGCAAAGGTGCTATGCTGCCCACCTATGCCATGAGCTAAATAAATGGCTTGGTCCTCAAAACTACAAGTCTGGATTTGAGGCAGCAGATGAGGGCTGGCTGTACTGATGGCCAGACACCCTCTCTCATTACACAGAAATGAGAATACTGCTCACTCACAATTCAATTTAATTCTGACAAAATTTTATTAAATATATTTTTAAAAGTTGCAAAGTGTTCAGCAAACATTTAAGGTTTATTGCTGGAGAGTGTGCACCTGATATTTCAATAACTCATATGGAGATAAATTTCATGATTTCCCATAGGGAAGCCTACCTTCCCTTTACTAAAGTTGATTCGTTTTTAATATATGCTAACCTAAAAGACAATCTCTGAGCCCTGGCCGGGTAGCTCAGTTGATGAGAGCATCATCTCCAGACACCAAGGTTGTGGGTTTGATCCCCAGACAGGACACATACAAGAATTAACCAATGAATATATAAATAGTGGAACAACAAATCAATGCCTCTCTCTGTCTCTCTCTCTCTCTCATCCCCTCTCTATCTCAAAATCAATCAATAATTTAAAAAAAACACCAATCTCTGCATCTTACTATGAATGCCTTTCAATTGCAGAGGCCATCACTTATTCTATCCTCACATAATAACGGTCCTACTGGGTATTAAAATTACCTCATATACTAACTAAAAATAAAATCAGAAATTATAATTGCCTCCCCACACTTTCTTTTTTTTAAAAAAAGTAAACTTTGTTTAGCCTGGCCAGTGTTGCTCAATGGTTAAAAGTCAACCCATGCACCAAGAGGTTGCCGGTTCAATTCCCAGTCAGGGCACATGCCTAGGTTTCAGGCTTGATCTCCAGTGGGGGGTGTGCAGGAGGCAGCCGATTGATGTTTCTCTCTCATCGATGTTTCTATCTCTCTTTCTTTTCCTCTCTCTCTAAAATCAATAACATATTTTAAAAATAAATAAATAAAATAAAATAAACTTTGTTTATTGAATGGAGAGAGAGAGAAATGTCGATTTGTTGTTCCACTTATTTTTGCATTCATTGGTTGATTCTTGCATGTGCCCTGACCAGGGACTGAACCCCCAACCTTGGCGCATCAGGACAACGCTCTAACTAACCAACTGAATACCTGGCCAGGGCTTGGTTTGTTTCTATGCTAGGAATAACTGCACCCAGGCCTTTGGAGACTAAGTCATCGGTGGAAATAAAGTTTCAATTCAAAGATACTGGTATATGCAATGACACTGATCCAAAAACAAGGGAAAGAAAGGCCCGGGAGTCCCCACCTTTCCCCCTCCACAGTCTGGCAGTATTTCCCAATGGGCAGAGGAAGAGGGGCCCAAATCTGCTCCCAGGCACTTTTGGAGCCATGGTCTCTACCTGTCAAAAATATCCAAGGTCAACAGGGGGATGGGAGCATGAGTGTGCGGGGCGGGGGGCGGGGGGGGGGAGGTTGGGGTTAATGGGGGGGATGAGGACACATTTGTAATACCTTAACTAATAATAAAATAAATAAATAAATAAATAAATAAATAAATAAATAAATATCAAAGGTGTTTTCTTACTTAGTATTGGAAAGGGAACCTGTTTCATTCTTTACATCACATAACAAGCAACAATGGAAAATAACAAAATACTATGGAAGTGGACATGGGAGGTTTACCTTAGGTGTGGAGGAGACACTTTTAGTATTGTGCAAGCAGTAGCCGCGAGAAAATGCAAGAACAAAGACAGACAGACATCACTCACACACACACACACACACACACACGCACGCACGCACGCACGCACGCACGCAGGCACACACCCTGAGGACTAGGAATGAGTGAGGGGAGAACAGAACGAGCAGCTGAGCATGCACAGCTCAGCTCCTTCTTTTATGGTTTCCACTGGAGCCTGTTCACAGGCCTCACATGTTCTCTTTCTCTACAGAGTACTAAGTAATAAAGCTAATATTTTGATCTCCCTTTACCTGACATTGCCTTTTTTTTTTTTTTCACTTGGTTGTGAATCTAGAATAGGAGTCAGGGAGAGACAGTGGAGCCTCCTAAAATCCTGACGAAAGACAATGGACCAAGATTCTGGCTCACTGATTCCAACCTCTAAGACTGTCTATAACCCAAAACCCCAGTGTTTCCAAAGAGTAAAGCCCTGAATCTGCCTCCTGCAGGTGTGACATCTTGCTCAGATGTCCTTACAAAGACAGAATAGGCATTAGGTCAGAGAAAGAAAGAGATTACCAGCATTCACAATTTAGAGCTCTAGGATGTTTTATGGGAATAAAAGCAGGAAGAGGCTTCTAGTTCCTCCACCAATTTGAGTAAGGAAATTTCCCGAGCCAGAGGAAGCCAGGTAAGTTCCTGGAGGTTAGAGACAGCTCGAGTGCAGGGGTCAGTGGATAAGTTCTGAGGCCCCCAGGGGTAGGGGGTGTGGGAAAGTGGGGAGAACCATACAGATAAAATCACAATACTTCTGTTTTTCATCAAGTAACACATTACCATCCTGAGTTCTCCAGTAAGTTCCGCAAAATAGTCTGTGGCACTGAGCAGTTATAGTAGCCCATGCCAATATACGACCTCCAGACCTGGTTTCGGCTGGAAATTGCACGCAGAGTTGCAAGGATTTCATTTTCGCCTGATTGGAAGAAAGAGAAAAATGTTACAGAGAGAAAGTGTCTCAAAAGAGAGCTCTTGTTATAGTTTTAAACCCTCTTTTTGTTTGGATAGTTATATAAAGAGAACAGCTGTATGAAAAATATAAGAACTGTCTCTCCCACCCCAAACACTAAGCACTACATGCAGAAATCTGAAAAACCCCAAACAGCACTCAATTACTCCTCAAGGTTCCTCAGAATTTGGGGGCAGGGAACTTTTGGTTTTGTCAGAATTGCCCAGTTTTAACACTTGTCTCATTCTAGGTTTCTTCTGTCCCCTTTCAATAAAAATTCTACTTTCTCTTAGTAAAATATTGTTTTCCCTTTTAAATTGACTTATAACAATAGTTGATATAAGTCTTAACACGTGGCCTACATTTTTCTCTAAAATTGCTCTACCTCGAACACCTTTACCTTTGTGTCACTGAAAGAGTTACTTATAAAGAGCCCTTCACCCCACCATGTAAAATATTAGTTATAATAAAAGACCCATGTGTAGTTTTAACCAGCATTCCCACTAGGTTGCTTAGGTAATTAGGTAGAATTTCATAAAGTTCTTGGATGCAGGTGAAACCTGCTTTGGGGTCATTCATATAATGACAACAAAATAATAATATTTTGACATCTGACATTTTTAGTACTTACCTTTTGCCAGGTATTGTAACAAATGTTTTTCATGCAGCTAGGAAACTAAGGCTTGAAGAGGATCAATCACCTATGGCTACACTACTTTTGTTGTTGTTGTTGTTGTTGTTAATTCTCACCCAAGGATGTTTTTCCCTTGATTTTTAGAGAGAGTGGAAGGGAGGGGGAGAGACAAGAGAGAGAGAGAGCCACTGATGTGCCGGGAATTGAGATACATGCCCTTGACCACAATGAAACCCGGAACCCTTCAGTCTGAAGGCTGGTGCTCTAGCCACTGAGCCAAACCAGCTAGGTCTACGCTGCTTTAAATGAAAGGATAACAACCCAATCAGTCTAATTCCAGCTTCCACATGTTTCCCACTGGGCCAAGTTCGGACTGATAAAGGTAGCCCTTATACTGAAAGATGCTTTCTAGATACAAGTGACCTTACATGGCTCTTTCTCTGCCTCTCTGCACCTAGGGAGACCACACTACTGCAATTTAACTGAGATTTAACTACTTAGGCAAATGTCTGGCTCCTTTAAGATCTTCTTAGGGATTCAGTAAATTAAATGGTGGAATTGATTGATTTTATTGTTACAGTATCAGAAAAAAAGTCTAGGTACAGTAATCTCTAAGATGGCCAACTGGCTAAGAAGATGCTTCACATTGATTCTATCCTGCTGAACTCTATATGAATATTATTCTCATTAATCCTTCTTTATCCTCCATGAAAACACTTTCACCCTCCATCCCACCCCTCCCACTCCACATGCTTTCACGGGAAATAAGTTCACAACATATGTGCCATTTTGACAGACTGGGTTAAGGAAAGAGAGGACAGTTTTGTAAGTATCAGTTTCATGAGTAAATATAACCCAACTACCATATGATGGGCAATCTTGCCTTCCTCCACTGAAAGTTTAGGAAACAAAAGTGAAAGCATAATAAAACAGGATCTGATGAGATATGCAAGCACAGCATCCTTAGGAACAATTCTGCAAGAAATCCAACCGCTTCCCAAGGACTTCTCAGGGCTGAGTGAGTGAGAAGCCCAGTAGGAGGGGAGATTAATGAGCAATTCCTGGCAGGCGCATGACTCAGCAAGGCCAGCTTCAATTAAGATCCTGTGCAAGATATTCCTGTTTCATAGTATGCCATGAAGACAAAAGGGCCAGCTCTCAAATGAGAACAGTCTATAAAGGGCTTGTCAAATCACAAGTTTAACCTTTGGGAGCCACAGAGTATAGAATGATATGATTTCCCCCTACATTACAGAAAGATAATTCTATTGGTAGTATAGACAGGTCAGAGGGGAGGCCCTAGAAACAGGGAGAAATGGTAAGATACCAGCACACTAGTCCAGGAGGGAGATGGGCAAGGGAGTGTTGTGGTTGAACTGTGTCCCCCAAAATGGTACGTCGAAGCCCTAACCACAGGAACCTGTGAATGGGATCTCATTTGGAAATAGGGTTGCACTGATATAATCCAGTTGAGATGAAATTGTGCTGTGTTAGAGTCGGTCCTAATTCAATGACCAGTGTCCTTACCAGAAATGGGGAATTTGGACGCAGAGCACACATACAAGGAGAACACCATGTGATGGCAGAACGCTATCGGATCAGCAAGCCTTGCTTCTCAAGCTTGACTTTTCCTGTTATACCTCTTGAGTGATTAAAAGTTTTTTGTTTTTGTTATAAAATAAATAAGCCACAGGCATGTAATGTACAGCACAGAGAAAATAGTCACCAATATCGTAATAGGCCGGCTGGAGTGGCTCAGTTAGTTGAGGGTTGTCCTGTGCATCCCTGGTCAGGGCACATACCTGGATTGTGGGTTCGATCCCAGTCAGGGAATATACAGAAGGCAACCAATCGATGTTTCTCTCTCATCTCTCTCTCTCTCTCTCTCCCCTCCCCGCCCCCCAAGCATATCCTTTGGTGAGGAGTTAAAAAATAATAACATCATAATAACCTTGCAAGGTGACAGGTAGTTACTAGACTTATTGTGATCACTTTATAAGGTACATAAATGTTGAATATGTCATACACCTGAAACTCATGTAATATTGTACATCAACTATATTTTAATAAAATTAAAATTTTTTAAAGTTTTTTTTAACTCCTTAAAAGGTTGGATTGTAGCAAGTGAGTTAATGGAAACTGAGTAAAATAAATGAATCCCCAGAGGCACCAGGAGTTGGCTGCCCTGGACTCAGTACAGCCCCTCTGCGCCTAAGATCTTCCCCCTGGAACTCTCTCAGCTGGAAATATTTGTGTCTGTATTGATCATTTTTAGGTTTCCATGTATTATCTATCATTATTTTGTTCTTCATTTATGCCAATTGGCCTTTTAAAATTTTCAAGTATTTCATTCAAGTGCATAAAACATCAGCGGCTTCTGTGAGGGGAATGCTGATATGCATCTGGACACTAGTAAACTCTCAACTAGAATGAAGGAGGAATCTGATGTTTCCTTTTGCAAGAAAATGCATTCTCTCATCTCTCCCAGTGGGGCTGTCCAGGCAGAACCCCAGTGAGAGCCTCTGCTACAGCCCAGTTCCTTCCTCTTTCCTTCAGCAGCCTCCTGCCACCCAGGCCCTGGTCCTGTCCTGCCATATACCTTCAACAGTCAGGAAGAGAAGACCTCCAACCAGACCAGCCAGGAGCCCACTGGCACCTTCCCCATCAGCTCAGATGCATACCAGCATCCCTTAAAGCTGCCACTATGCCTTACACAGGAATGAAACTCTTGAACGAATTTAAAAGCTAATTAGCATAGATGAAGAGTAAAACAGTTGATTACAGCTAAGACCCAGAAGCACAAATACTATATGGTCCAACTTGAGACACAAAAGTCCCTAATCCTGTAACACATATACTCTAGTTCCTACCGGACCAACCTCCCCAATACTAGAGAGCTCTGCCTTCCCCTAGCTTGGGGCTATTCTGAATATTCCCTACTGGCCCCAATTAAGCCTGGTCTTTTTTTTTTCCCCCCACATGCTGATAATATGGCTTTATTTGGCTTAGCTTGGTCTTTACAACCAATTTTACCTTCTGCTGGGAACAAAGTGAGTTAATGGAATGAGCAGTCCTCTGTACACCAAGCTAATGGACACTCCTGAGCGTAGGGTAGGTACTTGGTCACGCTTCTGAAAGTGAGAATGGTGTGAGAAGCCCTTCCCATCCACTCATCCATTGCTCATGACCAAACGTTCTAGCAGAGAGTTAAGCTGCTTCTTACAGTGATAAAATCAAGACCTCGGGCTTTACCTATCACACATCAGGAAAACATTTCCCAAACACACAGCGTAGTATCTGCATTGTTTGATCACTGGAGGCCGTTTCTCATGTCCACTAATGAAAACTCTCTTTTGGCTCATTGGGCAGAAGAGCAAACCCGGTGTATTTAGGAGCCCAGAGTTTGAATTCCTATGTTAAATGATGCCAACAGACATGGAGAAAGGAAGAAGAGGGAAAAGTCCACATCAGAGATCTACCTGCTGAACCAATCTGAAATGGAACACAGCAGGACCCGTCTCTCAGAGCAAGTTTATGGGTATAATTCGTCTAAATAGAAGCCCCAGTCTTAGCCAGGCAATACCCTCCACTGCACTTCACAGTACATGTAGATTCCTTTCTCCCTTGGAGAACAATTCTTTTCTAGAGAAAAAAGTGTGGGATCTGGATCCAAAGTGGTAACCTTTTCCCCTACATAGTAAGAGAAGCATTATAAAAAGGCAATTGTGTCATCTCAAGCCCAGGCAGCCCAAGAAAATTTGTGTGGACAAAGAGGAGAAAGGAAAGACTTCATATTTCCCCCAGAGCAAACCCCATAGCACATTCCTCACACTTTTCCTTCCCCCTTAACAGCTTCTTCCTGTAAACAGGCCCAATTCCTGTAACTCTCTCTTCCTTGTGGATGTCAGTGAAACTGAGGTGGGGGAGGGGGTGAAACAGAATGAGAAAGGGAGTATCCTTTAAAAAAAAATCATAAATACAGCGGGGTTGGTGTGGCTCAGTGGTTGAGCATCGACCTCAACCTATGAACCAGGAGGTCACAGTTCAATTCCCAGTCAGGGCAGATGCCTGGGTTGTGGGCTCAATCCCCAGTGTGGGGCATGCAGGAGGTCTCTCTCATCATTAATGTTTCTATTTCTTTCCCTCTCCTTTCCTCTCTGAAATAAGCACAAATATTTTTTAAAAATACAAACTCAAATACAGAGATAAAATTGATGGTTCCCAGAGGGGAGGGGGGTTGAGGGACTAGGTAAAAAAGGTGAAGGGGTTAAGAAATACACATTGGTAGTTACAAAATAATCAGGGGAATATAATATACAGCATAACGAATATAACAAATGATATTGTTAGAACTATGTATGGTGCCAGGTGGGTACTGGAAATATGGACGGGCACTCTGTAAAGTGTATGATTGCATAACCACTATGTACATCTGAAACAAAAGCAAAATAAAACTGAATGTACGCTGCAATTTAAAAATAAAAATTTTTAAATGTATAAAGATACTGTCGCCGAAACCGGTTTGGCTCAGTGGATAGAGCATCGGCCTGCGGACTGAAAGGTCCCAGGTTCGATTCCGGTCAGGGGCATGTACCTGGGTTGCAGGCACATCCCCAGTGGGGGATGCGCAGGAGGCGGCTGATCGATGTTTCTCTCTCATCGATGTTTCTGACTCTCTATCTTTCTCCCTTCCTCTCTGTAAAAAATCAATAAAATATATTTAAAAAAAAAAAAAAAAAGATACTGTCATTCCCCAGATGCCTGCCTGGCAAGCCTGGCAGGGCAGCCAGACCAGATGCTGAATATTATCGTGCACTCCACGCCATGAAAACCCTCAAGCTACCCATCAGGAATCTCAGCAGTAAGTGCTTTTCTGGTGGAAAAATAAAACGCCTGCTTCTGATCCCTCGGAACATTGCATAATGCCCTCGCCCTAATGTACCAAGAACAGAGTGCATTGCCCTCGGCACCACTCCAGAAAAATCCAAAGGTGGGTCTCACACTATCCCTACTTCTTAGAATTCAGAAGAAATGCTTCCTCCTTATATAATTCCACATAAGAGCCTATTCAATCGTGACTCCTTCATCACTTTCACCTAAAATATCAAGGAGAACCTTGTACCAACTGCTCTACCACATGAATACTTTCTAACAGGAATAAGCCGACTTAACTGTTAAATACTCAATACACTCATGGGGCTAGGTTCTAATTTCCCATATAAGTGAATTTTGACAAGAACTAGAAAAATATCATCAGAATGGACAGGCAGGCTGGGTCAAGATACCTGCTATACCTAAACACACATGTCTACACACTGTTCCCCACCCTTAACCCATTTCCCTAAACACATTATGATTATTTTTGCCCTAATCCTGTCAGGCTCTTCCCCATCTTCTTGCTCAGCCAATTAATACCCCACCTCTCCCAGCCCCAAATGATCCACAGGAATTAGACTCCTTGGCCAGGTACCTCATGGTAAAAGGAGCTGAAGAATTGCCAAACTGTTTCTGATGACTCCTTGGTCCCTCCTCTCCAAAGAAGTGCACAGTCCCTGCAGCTATTCCTGCTCTCTCAAAAGACACACCGAATCTATATATTTGAACCAGCTGTAGGAAAACCAAGACAGCACCCCACAGTGGGGAAGCTGGAATGAGGGGCACCATGTTGGTTATTAACTCTTTGAACTTGGGTCACGCTGCTTTCTGTGGGAGGCCTCCTCCATTGCCTCTCTTTATTCAAGCTATGAAAAAAGTTTCAAGAAACATTACAATTCATAATATTTATCTGGAACACTAGTTGACCTACATAACTGGTCAAAAGATCAGTTTGAAATGAGGATCAGGGTGGAAGTCCTGGAGTATTTGTTTTTCTTCTTTGCTGCCCTGTGGGTACATTTTTATGGCCAGCAGAGCAAGAACAAAAAGGGAAGACTATGTTCTAACAGTCCAACTCAAGCAATCTAACACACTTCCAGAAAAAAGATATTATTTTATAGATCAAAGAATAAGCCTATGGAGAAATCTGTAGTCCATCCTAGAATCTCAACTACTAAATTATAATCTCTGTGTGGGCAGAGGCATAGTGGGTTGCTATGCACATAGTAGGTCCTTAGGAAATACACGTGAGTCAAGGTGTTGTAATGAAAATGCACTTAAACTCCCACATACAGCTAGCTCAATATTCATAATAACTCACCCATCACAGAATCCATGATGGCAAATCAATGCACAAATTGTTCTCATGTCCCTAAAAGCATGAGTGTCAGGGAAACATTTATAAATGGAAACTTGCAGCTATTAAGCAAGTTCTGTGAAATAATGCGGTGCCTACATTATGGATTTTCCAAAATTGTTTCCCTATCATCTAATCAATTAGTATGTTGATAATATACTAGTAGACATTGAGAATCCTTATTAAAATTCCCAGTTTGCATTTTTATAGAAATACTTTGGGTTTCATAAGTAAAACAAACCTAAGAAGTCAAAATGTGATGAGCTGCCCTAACCGGTTTGGCTCACTGGATAGAGCATTGGCCTGCGGACTGAAGGGTCCCAGGTTCAATTCCGGTCAAGGGCATGTACCTTGGTTGCGGGCAGATCCCCAGTAGGGGGTGTGCAGGAGGCAGCTAATTGATGTTTCTCTCTCATCAATGTTTCTAACTCTCTATCCCTCTCCTTTCCTCTCTGTAAAAAAATCAATAAAATATATTAAAAAAAAATATGATGAGCTATTCACACATCACATGATGGAGACTTATTAAATCAAGGTCCAGTGCTATTTGGTGGGGTGGAAAGAGTACACAAAGAGTAGAAGTCAAAACACTGACCTGCCCGAAAGCAGCTCGCAACCTTTGTAGGCTAACACCTGACCCAAAGCTCCTGAATTCACTCAGAGATGGGGGTCACTGAGCTTCCATCTTGGTGGACTGTCCTTATGTCTTCAAAACCCTAAGAAAGGTCCAGAATATGGCACTAGGACCCACAACCCCCTGCCTAAACATTTATCATCCAGCCTCTTGCATTACTCCATCTCAGACTGCTCTGTCTCCCTCCTTTTATATGCTTCATTCCCCAACATCCTGGCTTCCACTTTCTTTGCCATACTCCATCTGTAGGAAATCTCACCCATGCCCATGAATTCATTCACAAGACTCACTGCACCTGCAACTCCACCTCTTATCTCTCTCTTGAGCTCTAGACTCATATTTCCAACTATTGCTTCAACTTTTCCAGATCATGTTCCATGAGCACCTCCAACTCAATTCTGCTCAAATTCTTGATCTTGCCTTCCTCCAGGACCGTCTTCTCCCTAGTCCTTCTCCATTAATGATATCACCATCACCCCAACACACTCAGCTGAGAAAGTGACTGACAGCCCCACCTGCTGCTCCTCTGGATCAAGCACCTTATTTGTACAGAAACCATACTTCCCACAGGCTGCTCCCAGCCAATTACTAAGCCCAGCAGGAGAACTAATGCTGATCCATTACTGCAAGCCGTGACTCCCATTCGGACTCACCAAACTTTCTTATATCTGTGCTGCAGTCTAAAATTTTTCCTACATAATCCTCCTTCCATCTGTCTCCCCTCCTTCCACCAAGGTCAGAACTACATCACAATCTAAAGGCTCCCCTGCCTTCTCCTGCTCCCACCCCCCCCAATAAATTTCTTATATAGCTAATGCTGTCTTGATGACTGCTTCATGGTAGATCTGAACTAATTCACATTTAACATCTCACCTATAAATTCTCCAGCAATCTCTGTTTGCCTCCTTGTCTCCAACCTCAGAGGCACTCTGCAAAACACAGAACTATTGTGTTGAATTGTGTCATTTCTCTCTGTAATAATTGTTAATGTTTCCCCATTATGTAGAAGACAAATCTCTTCTTAGATTGAAGACAAATCTCTTATCAGGTTCTGAGCCCTCCATACCTTACTTTCCATGCCTCTTTGTAGCCTACTGTTCTATACACAATCTGTCAAATAACCATGTATGTCCAATTCCATGCCTCTGCTCATGTCATACCCTCAGCCAAACCATTCCTCTTATTTGCAGAACTATCTATCTCCCTATCACTTGTAACCTACACTTACTCAGGGATCATATCTTTACTATCCTTTACCTCTCAGTAAATGAAGAATAAAAGTAGATAGAGGAAGCTGTGAAAATAGATTTGGTAATAGCTTGTAACTCACGGTGATGAAGGTGAGTAGGCTAGAACATTTAGTATATGGGTAAATGCTTCTTCTATGCACCTTAATACTAGTAGTCCTCAAGAGTAACACTGTATTTACAATACAGTATAATTGACTTCATTTTGAGAGCAAACGTATTTTTTAAAGTTAGATCAAACATTGTAATTTAACATAGGAAGTGTGCTAATTTAGATGAATGTGGTAGTTTTTTTAAAAATGTCTTCAAAGGATTTTTAGGGCAGTGAAACTATTCTGGATGATGCTATACTGGCCATACATGTCATTATATGTTTGTCCAAACCCATAGATTGTACAACACCAAGAGTGAACCCTAATGTAAACTATGGACTTTAGGTGATAATGTGCCAATGTAGGCCCATCAGTTGTAATAAATGTACCACATGATTAGAGGGTTGGAACTTTCAGCCCCTCCCACAGACCTCTGGGAAGGGGAAGAAGGGAAAGGTTCAGATGAAGCTCTAGAACAAAAAATTTGATGAGTTTCTGGGATGGTTGCTGGGAGGGTGGCCCACCTCCAGAGGGACAGAAGCTCCTGTGCTCAAGATCCTTCTGGATCTCACCCTATGTGCCTCACCATTTGGGTGTCCACAGGTATCCTGTATAATATCATTTATAATAAACTGGTAAACTTCAGATGTTTATCTGAGTTCTGCGAGCCACTCCAGCAAATTAATCAAACCCAAGGAGTGAGTCATGAAAACCTTCAATTTATAGCTTATTGGTCAGAAGCATGGCTAACAACCTGGACTTGCTATTGACATCTGAAGTAGGGGAAGTCTTGGGAACTGAGTCTTTAATCTATGAGATCTGATGCTATCTCCAGATAGATAATGTCAGAATTGAGTTCAATTGTAGGACACCAGTTGAGTGTCCATAAGAATTGCTTGGTGGTACTGGAAAACACTCCAGAAACCCCAAATGATTATAACATAATTATTCTGATAAGATTAAATCAAAGATGGGACAACAATACTCATGCTCCCATAATTATACTTTTTGCACATTGCATTTTGCCATTTTCTTTTTCAGAGCAAAGGTACTACCTTTATTTCTTTGAGTCTTTTTCTTCTTATAATACATGCACACACAAAATCATCAATGTAAAGATATTGTCCTTGCTTCTTACAGAAAAAAGTTATATTTCAATTCTTTACATTGTTTCAGAAATCCCAGTTGTTTCTATTCAATTTCACATAATTTCTGAACACTCACAGCATTTTATCCATAGTTCTCATGGACTTGAGACTTTTTAACTTTCTGACTTAATTTATTACAAAGGTAAGATGTAAGCTCCTTGAGGATAGTGATTTTATATATATGTATCTCACAGTACCTTGCACAAAGCAAATGGCCAATAAACATTTAACAATTAGGCAACAGATTGACTAAAGTTATCAGTCAGATCTTCAGGGATCTGCCTACCAGGAATTAATGACAAAAATATAAGGACTCTATTGTGAGAGAATGAATTACACAGACGGTGGCCAGACCATATATAACCAGAACGTATATCCTGCAGCAACCTACCTTACCTACAATAAAGAAGCCAACCCCCTTACCTACAATAAACCACCCCAGAAGCCAGCCTGCTATAAGTTAGGCTTGCAGAATGACAATCCAGGAAACTGCACAATAACTTCTGTAATAATCGGCCCCAAATTGCTAGGATTAATAACTGACAGCTTCCTTAATTGTGATCCCTGCTTCCAATTTAGGACCAACCAGACAAAGTGAAATATGCAACCCTAACCAAGCGCATAGGAAGCCCTGCTTCTAATTAGCCTACCTGTAGCTTCTCCATGCCAACAGCCTCCAAAAAGGTAACACCTTAAGCCTTTCCTTTACTCCACAAGGTGGCTTACCCACTCCTCCGCCAAAACAAAAGGCTAACTCCTACAGCAGGTTCAGAATAAATAATGTTTGCTTTCACTATTTGGTTGATCTTTGCTTATTTCCACAATTGTGGAAATTCATATTCAACTAGGATGATTCCAATTGGAATTGAAGATGAAATATTAATTTAAGCTGGAACTGAAGGAGCAAGGAATGCCCAAGGGAGAGCTTTGTCATAGACTGAGGAGCCTATAGGCAGGGCCTGATAACAGACATCATTTGGTTGGAAGACAACTGTCAGCCACAGCCTGGAGAACAGCTGTCCCAGCTATCTAGGTGTCCTTGGGGTCAGTCCAGGTGAGTGCCCAACCCCACTGGGGTGACAGAGTAACCACCTCAGCTGCATTACACAACACCCCCTCTCTCTGCTCACTGCCCTCCATTAAAAATTACTCTAAGTGCCCTGGCTGGGTAGCTCAGTTGGTTAGAGTATCATCCTGACATGCCAAGGTTCAGGCCCCAGTTAGGGCACATACAAGAAGCAACCAATGAATGCATAAATAAGTGAAACAACAAACCAATGTGTTTCTCTCTCCCTTCCTCTCTCAAATAATTTAAAAAAAAAAAATCACTCTAAGACTTAGAGTCTAAGTGATGTAATGTAGAACATTAAGTTTCCACAAGTCTCAGAGGCTCGGTTCTGGTTGACCAACTTGAACATTTAGTTTCTTCTCTCTTCCTAAGGATACGCATGCCCACAATAAGCAAAGTGCAATTTTGTGTAAACTTTAAACCCTGCAGCATCTGTGAAATCACGGGCCAGTTCAGTAATTTCAGTTCCGAGATGATCTCCCTGAAAGTACTACACGGTAAGGCATACCATACCCGAAAGTCATTGGCTTCAACTTTAAAGTACTTCTAAATTTTGTATTAATTACAAAATAAAACATTGTTATTGTAGGAAATCTAGAAAAAGCAGAGTAACAAAAAGAAAGCTAAAATCATCCATAATGACTATCAAGAGAAACAAATGTTCCGTCTTTTTTCCCCCCCTTATGTATGTGGATGAGGGAGGGGGGATTCACTAAATAGGATGAAACTGATAGGGCTTTGAACTGAGTAGCTTTTCGTATTTCTCTAAATATGACTTACTGAGAAGCCAATTGATAATCAAAGTTTTCTTTCAAGGCACTTCCTGAAGTGCCCAAGGGTAGAGAAAAGATCCTACATGACAGGTGAACCATCTGTACTTCCCTGATTCTGTCAGGACACTCTGTCCTGTACATGCTGGTCCCTCTGCCTGCAGCAGCCTCTCCCAGCCTTGACCAGCAGAGCATCACTGCCCATCCTTCAAGACCTAGCCCCAGTCCTGCACCCTGGCAGCAGGAGGTATCCCATACCTGTGCTCTCAGCACGCCACTGTATTTCCATAGGGCAGTTGGCAAATGGCAGTGATTTCAGTGTGACTGGATTTGTGCACATCCATAAACTGGATACTTCAGAGAGTCAGGACAGAAATTTTCTAGTTTATACACCCACCCGCTTGCAGAGGACACATGAAGACAGGATAGACTGGTGGTTGGAGTGTGGACAGTGGAGCTAGTCTGCCTGGGTTAGGTTGAATTTTGTCTTCACCGCTTATCAGCTTTGACCTTGGGCAAGCTACATGTCCTTTGTATTCCATGCTTTCTTCTTTAAAACAGAGGTGAAAATGGTATTTGCCTCACAGGACTATAAGGATTAAATTAACACATGAAAGTACTTTACAAGGTACCCAGTACAGGGTAAGCACTACATAAACTCTTGAGATTATTAAGTTAGTCATAAGAGCTAACCCACATATCTCCATGCTGCTTATAGTTCTCACAATCATTTTACTCAGTTATGAGGGCACTGAGGACTCATGACTAGCTCTTACTAGTTTTCTCTGTACATGGCGAACAAATATGTGGTCCAGATTCCTCTCTGACTACAATAGAACACAGGCATTCATGTGGAACCAAGTTTGGATAACGCTGCCTCACTATTACATAGAAATGCTACTATTGGACCAATTTGCTCACCCTATGTGGAGAATATTCATTACCCAAGAAGCAAGTTCTGCTGCAGAGCTAGTCTGCTTCAGGACAAGGGAAGACTCCGGACTATGCAATTATTTTCTGAGTCAGCTCAGACCAACCAGATGGAACTAGGCTCAAATCTCATAGAAGCTGCTGAGTTTAAAGTTTACACATAAGTCTCCAATTACTTATCAAAAGTGTACTTCCGCCCTGACTGGTTTGGCTCAGTGGATAGAGCGTTGGCCTGCGGACTGAAGGGTCCCGGGTTCGATTCTGGTCAAGGGCATATGCCCGGGTTGTGGGCTCCATCTCCAGTAGGGGGCATGCAGGAAGCAGCCAATCAATGATTGTTTCTCATCACTGATGTTTCTATCTCCTCCTCTCCCTTCCTCTCTGAAATCAATAAAAACATATTTTTTAAAAAGTGTGCTTCAAATCCTGGCCAGTGTGACTTAGTTGGTTGAAGCATTGTCCTGTACATCAAAAGGTGGCAGGTTCAATTCCTGGTCAGGGCACATACCCAGGTTGCATGTTTGGTCCCTGGCCAGGATGAGTACCGATCAATGTTTCGCTCTCTCTCTCCTTCTCTCTCAAATCAATAAAAACATTTTTTTTTAAAAAAAAATTCATTTCCAAGTGGGGAGAGACACAGAGAAATAGGGAGAGGGCAGAGGGGGAGGGAGAGGGACAGGGAGAAGAAATGGAAGCCCCCGATGTTCAAATTATTCTGCTAGAAACAAGCTGAACTAAAAAAGGACAGACAACTCTGACACATTTCCTAGGTTTTAATACTCCTAAAGAACATCCTATTTTAGATTATATTGTAAGAAGTGCTGACCTAAATATTCTAACTTTGAAAGTCCCAGAAAGGCATTTACTTGTTCATATATTTACTTAAAGCTTGCTTTAAAAATATGCAACTCTTCATTCTTTAAACATCCAATGAATCGGGATTAAGATTTCCTCAAACGGAAATAGATAAGGCTTCCAGCTATGCCTAGGTCTGAATCACTTCAACAGAACAAAACGTGCAGATTTTCTTCTATGAGCAAAGGTACAGCCATCTGTCGCGCCGGTCATCCTCTGTTCAGGGAAACTGGTTCAGATTTGAAACCAACAAGCAGTCTCAGCACAGCCTGACTTACATTAGCCAGCCGCAGATGGACTGGCTTCATACTCCAACTTATCTACCTTAATACAAAATAAAGCTTGCCTTCCATATATCCTCTCTGTCCTAAAACCTAAAACAAAACAACCCGATTGACAAGAGCTCTTCAGTTCTGCCTGTCCCTTTGACTGGTGGATTCATGCCTAAGTCCTGGAAAACCTCTGGAAGGCAATCTTCAGACTATTGAAAACATTTAAATAGAAAATAAAATTCTAAGAAAGTCTGTGAGTAAATTAAGCTCTCTGAACAAAACATTTAATCTTATTTGTGTGCTTCTCTATAAAAATTGTTCACACTTAAAAAAAGTACTGCTGCCTTTCCGTAGGTATAAATAATAAAATATAAGTGTGAGATAAGAGAACAATTAAAAGCTATTCTGGTATAAAGAACCATGGGCTTGGAGGCCAGGTGTCTAGGGTCTCCCCCATTTGTGTGTGACTCCCCTGGATGCATGGCTATAGGCAATTCCTTTGTCCCTTCTGAGTCTCTATCCTGATCTGCAGACGTGATGAAACTTCTCAACCCAAAGGATGAGAGAATCGTCCCAGTCGGTGCCTGAGAACCGAGACGTCCGCCCACGTGTCGGTGCACTGCCTTCCCTGGGAAGTTTGCAGGGACCTCGAGAGCCCTGCGATGAAGACCTAGAAAGGCGCTGCATCAGCTCCATCCGCGGGTACAAAACTGACTGCTTATGGGACTAAATGTTCCACTCTCTCCCTCACCTTGACGCATCCGCCGCTGTTCTGTTTAAATAAACATACTCATTCCCGGTCTTGAGCAATCCTAACCTAGAGCTGGACTTTCAGAGACCACAGAAGACAACCGGCCAGAGCCAGCGGCGACTAAGGAGCCCTCCCGGCCACTTACAAACGGGGTCTTCCATTTTCAAGGGCCTTTTCAAACGGATGCTCGCGGGGACCGTCTTCTCCATCAATTCATCAATGCTCTAGAATTAAAACGAGAGACGGTGAACACGAACACGGGAGGAAAATGCTTCGGAATTAAAAGAGTCACCTCTGAGTGTTGCATCTGCAAAGACTTGTGGGAACCTCACTTAAGTCGCCTAATTATGGTTCCTTTTTAAAAAAGGAAAGAACAACTTTGAAAAAAACAACTAGAAATCGCTTGGAGCAAAGAAAATGATGAAGTGGGGTAGTGATGGGGCCACTACGGTTGGATTGCAGCCGGCAACGGGAGATAATCGGATAAACTAGGAGTTCCTCCTCTCTCAAAGTTAGGACTCATCAGTTAGGGGCGACTTGGGCTGAAAAAAACAAACGGTTTTGAAGCGCGAAGAGAAAATACGCGGGCGGGAGAAGGCTGGGGTACGGAGGACCGAGCGCGCGGACTCGCTTCCCCTCCAGGGCCCGGCACCCGGACGCGGGTCCCACGCGGAGCAAGACAGAGCGCGGGCGGGGGGTCGGGAGGCCGCGCCGGCAGAACCCGGGCGGGGCGAGGCGAGGTCCCCAGGGCCGGAGGGGGGTCCTTACCGCCAGCCCCAGGGCCTGTAGCATCTCCCTCTGGTCTTTGTCCCCAGGTCCGATGTGCCTCCGGGCGAAGTCGTCGTGTCTGGGGAGGAGGCGCTCGAGAAGGCGCGAGGCCCCAGCCCCGCCGCGGTCCCCACCGCCGCTCCTGTTGTCACGGCTCTGCTGCACGCAACGCCGCCCCGCGCCTCCCGCCAGGCGGCGGCCGCCGGGGACCCCGCAGCCCAGACGCAGCCCCCAGGCCCTGGCGCACGTCTGCATGGTCGCAGCCACCGTCTCCAGCCCCCGACCGCAAGAGTCAGCGGCGCTCTCGGCCCGTCTTCTGGTCGCGGTCCCTCTGGTGGCGGCTGCCTCCGGTCTGGAGTCCCTTCCCAGAGGATGACCGGCGCGGCAGGAGGTGCGGACGCTCCCGGGCGATGAATGGGCGGCGCGCACAGCCCGGACACGCGCGCAAAGTTGTTGCTCCACTCCAGGCACCTGCTCCGCACACTTTAAGCGTCGCCCTGGGGGCGGGCGGTGGGAATGGGGCCGGCGAACGCTCGGCCAATGGGAGTGAACGGAGGGTAGGGGGCGGAGGCGGACCCCACCCCGCCCCTTCTCCCTGCCCCCTTTTCGGGCGCTGGCTCCCGGCATCCTCAGTCATTCCTGCTCCATCTCTGGGTGATGGCAGATGCTGAGGCACACAGCAAGTGGGGACGCCAGTCTGGGATCTCGCTCATGCGGGATCCGGGTGGACGGCCGCGGGCGAAGTGCCTAAGGGACTCAGCGGAGATGGAAGGTGATTCTGACCCGGAGGCCAGACACTTTGAGTTGGTTAGTTTCCATGCATGAATGTTGGAGTTCCTTGCCCTCTGTATCTCATGGAAACCAATGTGGGCAGATGAGAGTTCTCTTATAGTGTAGGATGGTGGGCCAGTTACTCAACCTCCACCTCTGAGCTTCAATTTTGTCATCTCACAGAGTTGAATGGAATTTAAAAATAGATTATACACATATATGTATATTCTGTGTATATATATTGTGCATGGGAAAATACAATATATATTAAGATGTACATTTTGCACTATCATCTTAGTTGGAAAAATATTTATACCTAGGTATTTTGTAAATCTAAGCTATCTCTTGAGGTTTTTATTAAAAGACAACTTTCAAACTTCCAATTGTCCTTCTAATATGAGGAAGAGAGTGGGACCAAAATCATCAGAACATTACTCGTACTTAGACTAGGGCAAAAGAGAACCTGACCTCTTGCTCCTCCTCTTCTCTAAGCTTACTCCTTTAATCATGCTCCGCATACTCTAGGTTCTGGAGCTGACTGGCACAGAGGCTAGGGGAGAGGCAGAAAAGTATAAAAGCTAGAACACTTGGCAATGTGTGTGTGAGGCAGGGTAGATGTTATTAATCTTCTGATAAAAAGATACACTTGTGTGAGCACTGGAAAATGGGATAAAAGCAGAAACCATTGTTTTTGTTTCTCTGGCAACAGCACACAGACGCATGGGTGGTAGCAGACAAGAAGTACTTCTTTACCAATCACTCACAATGGAAGAGCAGGGCCGCTGTTCTCACAATGGAAATCACCTATGGTTTTCCAGCCTAGGCGGCAGCAAGAATATTTTGCTGTCCTGGACTACAGACAGCTTCAGTGATTGACCTGAAAATAGGTCTGTCTACCCTGTATTGCTCTTCCAATCCTTTCAATGGCTTTATATGCACCTATTACTGGCATTTTAATCCTCCTGTGCTTGAAATACTTATGAGTGTTTTTATTTGTTTGTTTCCTAAATAATTTTTAACAGAGACCGTAACTAAGGCCAAAGGTGGCTTTAGAAAACTGACCCCCTTGCCGAAACCGGTTTGGCTCAGTGGATAGAGCATCGGCCTGCAGACTGAAAGGTCCCAGGTTCGATTCCGGTCAAGGGCATGTACCTGGGTTGCGGGCACATCCCCAGTAGGAGATGTGCAGGAGGCAGCTGATCGATGTTTCTCTCTCATCGATGTTTCTAACTCTCTATCTCTCTCCCTTCTTCTCTGTAAAAAATCAATAAAATATATTTTAAAAAAAAAAAGAAAAGAAAACTGACCCTCAAAGATAGGAATCTAGGACTAGCTATCTGGCTTGGTTCTGTTTTAAGTCAATGATAATATTATCACTAGTCGAAAATGAGATCATGATAGTCGTGGGCATGAAATGGAAGCAATCACTTAAATTATCAGTGGAGAATAAAGTGCCTATTGAAGACATGTCTCTGCTAGCTTAGACTCTCTGGTAGAAATGGTTTCTAGAAGGACCACTGAGAGAGCTAGTAGCTTCTGAACGCCCTGGAGAGTTTACAGAATAAAATGACAGCTCAGAGAACTAGAGAGCTTCAATACTCTAAAAGAATTTCTTAACTTCTGTAGCTACAGAAAGTATTTACATATTAGACTCAATGTTTGATCCTGCAGATTGCCAAATTATCACAGGAGTTGAATTCACAGTCTTCTTCGGTCTTATATGTGAAAGTTTGGGATTAATTTAAAACCCAAAGACTTGGAATAGGGACATTTTGGTAGTTTTCATTGAATTTGATTATCTTGAACCCCCAAATCCCAGAGTCCTCCTTGCTTGCTGAAGCAGTCTCTCTGCCCCTCTCTGAGATACTAGCCATCCCTTGCTTGAAGATCCTATAATGGCTTCACTAAAGCATCAATCTTGCAAAGGTGTGCCAGTGATTCTTTACCTCTATGTCCACAACCAGAATCAGATCTCCCTATACCCTAGGAAGTTGGATAAGACATCTGACACCAGAGGAGAAGTGTATATAGGGAAAGAATTACAAGATACTGCTCATGTATATTGACACTAGAGGGTTTCTGTGTAGGACTGGGTTCTAGAACAAGGAAGAAGGAATATAATATTGAGATTATTGATATATTATAGCACCAGAGATTCTAAATTCAGTGTATTAGCTCAATCAGCCAGGAGTGGCCCTAAGGATTTTCTCAGTTGATTGACTAAAACCAGACTCAACAATGGCCTTCATTAAATTAGATATTAGTTTAAGATACTAGAAATTTCTTGATATAATAGAGAAGAAAGGATCCAAAGGTTTTGTGAGATAGAGATGTTGGAATGGATTGATCACGTGCAACATACTCTTCAACCCTCTCAGTTTATCTCTCAGAAGGGCAGAGAGGACAGTCACTTCACCCAAACATCGAGAAATCTCTTGGTAAGAGGAGCAGCAGTGTTCCTGTACTTCTATGCTGGCACCTGTGAGATGATGGTGGAAGATGCCACTTGTTGAAATGGGCTCCCTCATTTCAATGTGGTAGAGGCCAGTGGCAGCACTTTAACACAGAGAAAAGTGGACAAGCTTGCTGTAATGGACAGCAGAGTCAGAGAGGTAATAATCAGGCTTGATCCACAGGGATCTTTGGTACTCACTAATTAATGAGCAGCCTATGATAATTTTAGTTAATCTGGTGAACCAAAATTTGATGTCACCCAAATGGAGAGAGACCCAATCTCTCAAGCAGTTATCTTACCTTACCTGGTTCATAGACCCAGAGCCTCTCAGATAAAGGGAACCTGAAGAAGGAATCCTTGAGCCCTGGCCAGGTGGCTCAGTTAGTTGGAGCATTGTCAGGTACACCAAAGGGTTCCTGGGTCACTTCCAGGTCAGGGAACATGCCTAGGTTCAATCCCTGGTCGGGGTGCATACAGGAGACAGAAGGCAACAGATTGATGTTTCTCTCTCTCTCAAAAAAATAAAATAAATGAAATAAAATAAAAACATATCCTTGGGTGGGGATTAAAAAAAAAACCCTTGAGAAAAGATCTTATGATCCTGCTATAAATATACATACATATAAGATATCTATGCCATTACCAAGTATGATGGTTAATTTTGTGTATCAATTTGGATGGGCCATAGCATCCAGATATGTGGTCAACCATTCTGGATGTTTCTATGAGAATGTTTTGGTTGAGATTAACATTGAAATCAGGGAACTTTAAGTAAAGTAGATTGCTCTCCATAAAGTGGATGGGCCTCATCCAATCAGTTGAAGACCTGAATTGAACAAAAGACTGATCTCCCCTGAGTAAGAAGGAATTTTTTATTGTTGTTAATACTCACCTAAGAATATTTTTTCCATTGATTTTCCCCCCATTGATATTTAGAGAGAGTGGACGGGAGGGGGAGAGACAGAGAGAGAGAAACATTGATGTGAAAGAGACACATCGATTGGTTGCCTCAGGATCGAGCTTGCAACCAAGGTATGAGCCCTTGACTGGAATCTAACCCAGGACTCTTCAGTCCATGGGCTGACACTCTATCCACTGAGCCAAACTGGCTAAGGCAAGAGGGAATTCTGTAGCAGACAGCCTTTGGACTCAAACTGCAACACTGGCTCTTCTCTAGGTCTCCAGTTTGCTACCTGCTAGTGCAGATTTCAGACTTTCCAGCCCCTATACATTAGCCAATTCTTTAAAATCTATAGATAAATGATAGATAAAATCTTATATATAATCGATACATATAAATATCAATATTTATATACTAGTATATTGATTCTATTTATCTAGAGAACCCTCACTAATACACCAAGCAAATGAAAATACCCAGACTTTTTCTATTAAATCTCCTAGAAAAAGTAGACAATATGTAAGAAGAGATGGCCAATGAAAACAGAGATGGTCCTGGTTGAGTAGCTCAGTTGGTTTTCGTGTAGAAATAAAAAGGAATACACTGCTGAGGTTTGATGGGCTAAGAGAGAAGCACCTGAAAAAATGCCTTGAAGTATTTCTTGCCTTCTCCTCCACTGAATTATACTTTGTTATCAAATCCACAGGAATACAAAACAAAATAAATGCAGAGCACCATTTTTGACATGCCCAGCACAGAGCTTAGCACACAATCAACGCTGAGTAAAAATTCTTCAAACACTATGGAAGCTTAGACCTACAAATATTATGTTTGGATCCATGTTCAGGATTTGCTCTTACAACTAAATGACACCCAGATTTAACTTCTAATATCTTGTTTCATAGGAAACCAGCAGGGACTATTTGTATTCCTTTAAGGACTCACTGCCTTCTTAAGATAGAATTAAGAAGCCCTAGCTAATTGGCTCAGTGGATAGAGCATCGGCCACAGACTGAAGAGTCCTGGGTTTGATTCTGGTCAAGGGCATGTACCTCAGTTGCAGGCTCGATCCCCAATCCTGGTCGAGGCATATTCGGGAGGCAACCCATCAATGTGTCTCTCTCACATCGGTGTTTCTCTCTCTCTGTCCCTCTCCTTCCCTTCCATTCTCTCTAAGAATCAATGGAAAAATACCCTAGGGTGAGGGCTAACAACAACAAAAAGATAGGATTAAGTAATTTATGGATCCTAGATTCTCAGTAAGAGAACCAAGCAATCCTGGCTCTCAGGAAATGCTCTGTTTTCTGAGAGAAGTGGAATTGTCTAGGGACTTAGATGCAAGCTTGGTACCTGAATTTTCTTTCTGATTTTTGTGTGTGTTTTTTTTTAAATTCAGAGAGGAAAGGAGAGGGAGAGAGAAATAGAAACATCAATGATGAGAATCATTGATTGGCTGCCTCTTGCACGCCCCCTACTGGGGATCGAGCCCACAACTGGGCATGTGCCCTCGACTGGAATAGAACCTGGGACCCTTCAGTCCACAGGCTGATGCTCTATCCACTGAGCCAAACCAGCTAGGGCTTTCTGGACTTTTGAAGGGTGAGGAAATAGACAATCCACTTACCTCTCAGCTGGGGCCCTGCAAGTGTCTGGTTAGAGTCCCTGGATTTACCAAAGAGCAAATTTATGAAGTAGATGCATGTTTCCATTGATTACAATTGAAGAAGGAAGGAGGATTCAGAAAAATGGTTTGTGGCAGTGGATGGTAGAGAAAACACATTGGAAGAGGTTCATCCTTCTAGTCTTTCTCATTGACCAGCACAGCAGTGTGAAAGGACAGACGGCAAAAGACTGACTGATACAAAGCCCAGAAGATCAATAATTCACTGTTAAGAACAGGCAATGTGCACACAGCATTGGCTTCTAGACCTGGGCTGTTCGTGTACATGTAATGATATTTCAATGCAGAGATGGCCACCTACTCACTGTAACCTCTTGGCTCTGAATGACCTTGTTCAGATTGTAAATAAAAAATAGAGGGGCCCTAGCCGGTTTGGCTCAGTGGATAGAGCATCGGCCTGCGGACTGAGGGGTCCCAGGTTCGATTCCGGTCAAGGGCATGTACCTTGGTTGCGGGCACATCCCCAGTAGGGAATGTGCAGGAGGCAGCTGATCGATGTTTCTCTCTCATCAGTGTTTCTAAATCTATATCCCTCTCCCTTCCTCTCTGTTAAAAATCAATAAAATATATATTTAAAAAAAAATAGAGGGGTTTTTTGTTCTTGTTGTTCTGTTTCTTCTTTTTGACATTAATTTTTGTAAATAAAACTTTTTTTAAAAAATGCAATGTGCCGAAACCGGTTTGGCTCAGTGGATAGAGCGTCGGCCTGCGGACTGAAGGGTCCCAGGTTCGATTCCGGTCAAGGGCATGTACCTGGGTTGCGGGCACATCCCCAGTGGGGGATGTGCAGGAGGCGGCTGATCGATGTTTCTCTCTCATCGATGTTTCTGACTCTCTCTCTCTCTCCCTTCCTCTCTGTAAAAAATCAATAAAATATATTTTTTAAAAAATGCAATGTGTTTTATAATGGAAACAAAATCACATAGAAGACACCAGTGCTCTGGACAAGCAAAGGAGCCAGCTCAAGCAAATAATCATTTGCTGTGAGAGGGGATCAGCAACTCAGCTCTCTGACCACAACCCCGGTGACTGATTCCTGGCTCTGCCATTTACTGAAATTGTATGTTGTAGCAGATCCTAAGCTTGCTCCAACTCTATTCCTCAGTAAAATACAATCATTGTGAGTTATGAATAAATGAAAGGTTCATTTCCCTTCTTTTCCTCTTCTTGAACTGCCCAAGTATTCATCTTTACAAACCTAAATATTTACAGAGATTGCTATTTTTATTGTTTGCACCACAATTTCCTAACTTTGGTAAATCAACATGATGCAATAGGAACAAGACGTGTTTGGTCATATACTGGGCAGAAATCTTGTCATACATGCCCACAGGATCAGAAATGGCAAAAGCCATATCTTTCAAAAGACCTGAGAATATGATAAATTCAGAGTAATGTCAGGTACAGGATAATGGATGTCAAGGAGGCATTGGTAGGATATTTGGGTACTTTAGTCACCCTGTCCCAAGCCCTAATACATGTCTTCATTATTAAATGCCATGAATGGGCACCCTCGGAACTGATTTGATGCTGAGTCTCTTAAAGAACTATACAAGATATGAAGTCTCCCCAAACTACTCCTGCAAGATCCAGATGGGGAAGGCCGCTTAAGCCATGGCCTGAGCACCAATCCCAGGGGACTGAACCACCAGGAATGAGCCAGCACCAGCGCACCCTTTCATAAGGAGGAAACCCACTGGTTTCACCCCTGAATGGAAAGTTAAAAGAACTCCGGCCCTAGTAGTTTGGCTCAGTGGGTAGAGCATCAGCCCTCCAGACTGAAGGGTCTTGGGTTTGATTCCGGTCAAGGGCACCTACTTCAGTTGCAGGCTTGATCCCAGGCCGTTGGGGCGCATGGGGGAGGCAACCAATCCGTGTGTCTCTCTCACATCAATGTTTCTCTGTCTCTCCCTCTCCCTTCCACTCTCTCTGAAAATCGAACCTGGGACCTTTCAGTTCGCAGACCGACGCTCTATCCACTGAGCTGAACCGGCTAGGGCCAGAGAGTGGTCTTAATGGTGTGAATAAAAAGAAAGCAGGAAGGCAGTGATTTTTTTCTGGATGAATTGTGACACCCCTCTTAGAATTACACAAGCCAGAACATTATTTGGGAACATGATCTTTAAGAATAAGAATGCAGACAATAGTGTGGTGATGGCCTGGGGCAGGGGGAGGGTGTGGGCTAGAAGAGACCTATGGGGAAAAAAGGGGGACATCTGTAATACTTTAATAAAGTTTTTTTAAAGAATAAGAAGCCCTAACTAGTTTGGCTCAGTGGATAGAGCGTCGGCCTGCGGACTGAAGGGTCCCAGGTTTGATTCTGGTCAAGAGCATGTACCTTGGTTGTCGGCACATCCCCAATAGGGGGTGTGCAGGAGGCAGCTGATCGATGTTTCTCTCTCATCGATGTTTCTAACTCTCTATTCCTCTCCCATCCTCTCTGTAAAAAAATCAATAAAATATATATTTTTAAAAAAGAATAAGAAAAGGCCTGGCTAGTGTTGCTCAGTGGTTAAGCGTTGACCTATGAACAAGGAGGTCATGGTTGATTCCAGATTAGGCCACACGCCCAGGTTGTGGACTTGATCCTCAGTAGGAGGCATGCAGCCTATCGATGAAGCTTCTCTCTCATGGATGTTTCTTTTCTTTTTTAAAAATATTTTTTTATTGATTTCAGAGAGGAAAGGGAGAGGGGAGAGACAGATAGAAACATCAATGATGAAGGAGAATCATTGATTGGCTGCCTCCTGCACACCCCTTACTGGGGATCGAAGCCTGAGAACCATTTATTTCCAGGGGGAAGCAGCTCTCTGGGAAGGGATTTAACCAAACAGATCTGTCCACACGTTGAGAGTCACCCTTATTTGAGGAGAAAAAGCAAAGTCCCTAAAGGAAGCAAGTAAGTCTTAAGAAAGAGGGAGGAGCACAGGATGGCCTAGAGTCCTGGCAACTGAAGGCTGAGACTCTGAGAGAGGAAGAGATGTCAGGCACGGCTGTGGGCACTATACCCAGATTCTCCAAAGAGGTCAGGGGAAAGGGAAACAGGAAAAATTCATTGAAGTTTGCACTGAGGAGACCCCTATGACCTGTGAGAGAGCAATTGCCCCAGGTCTAAAGCCTGTCAGGTAGTGCTGGAGCTGAGAAAGTGAGCAGGTTCTAGTCCTCTGCTTGAGATGCCTGGGGATGAAATGAGGGAAGAAAATCCTGTGGTGATTGAGAGAACAACGACAGATAGTTTTCAAAACGGGCAGACCCTGACCCTCATGGCATTGGGTGGTTCATTCATGTGGTTCACCTCTTCTGAGGTCCTGTCATGTGGTGTCCTGGATGGTGTTGGCCACGGTGTTGTAATCCGGCACTCCCTGGTCAGAGTTTTACACCAACAGGTATCAGAGTCAATTCCAAAGTTCACTTGGTGGCTAGCTTGTGCAAAGAGCAAACAGACCATGGGTGTTTGTCCGCCCCCCCACCCCCGCCCCTGCCCCCTAAATCCCATTATCTCTAAAAAAAATGACCTCTGGAAGAACACCTCCTCTACCATTTTGGAAAAGAAGTATATTAGAGACACTGCCTCAGAGAATGCACAGCTCTTCCTTATGTCTGGGGAAGTTGGAGTCCAGACAAATACAGTCCTTGCAAAAAAGAAGACAACAACAGTAAAACAAAAAGGAAAAAGGCTGAGTAGAGTGGAGATGAAAGCACGACACACAAGATGAAAACAGCCAACTTTGTCAGACTGGCCCTGACTGGTGGTGGTGGTGTCTCTGAGGAGGGGATCACAGAGCCTGTGAGAGGGGAAGGATCATGAGGCTAATTCACAGTTCAGGGGGTGGCATAAGGGTGGGATCTGGGGGTGTGGGGTTCAGCTGTTAGCAACAGCCACTGTGGGGTGGGTAGAAGATCTTTCCCCACCAGAAGCCAGAGCTTGGCTTCAGGCAGTTTTGTGGGTTGTTGTTTTTTTTAAGTTGTAGTAGGCAGAGGTTCCAGCAAGCAATAACTCCAAAGAAAGGTCTAGTCACTTGAATTGGAGGATAAATTCCAAAACTATAAGAACCTAGAGACACTGAGGTAAGAGAACATCCACTTAGAACTTAAAATAACTTGGTGGCAGAGTCAATAAATGATACAGGATGCCCATTACTAAAAATCCAGGCAAAATCTCAGTTATTGGAACCAGGAATAGGATCCAAGTGGTCACCACCCACACCTACCCCAGGCTAAGCAGGAAAACTAAGCTCCTAAATATTTACCCTGCTTAAATACCAGATTAGTGGATTACTCTTAGAGTCTGAGATAAATTAAGGTCTGCAGCAAGGGAGGAAGTGAAAGGGATTTGGGGCCAGAACCAGGTCAGTCATTGCCAAAACTATGTGTACAGCTCAGCCTTGGGCACTGACTGCTGAAGTGTTTTCCAACACCACCAAGTGATTGTAGGAGTTCAGAACGAGTCACCCTAAGACAGCGGTTCTCAACCTGTGGGTCGCGACCCCTTTGGGGATTGAACAACCCTTTCACGGGGATCGCCTAAGACCATCGGAAAACACATATATAATTACATATTGTTTTTGTGATTAGTCACTATGCTTTAATTATGTTCAATTTGTAACAATGAAATTGGTGGTCACTACAACATGAGGAACTGTATTAAAGGGTTGCAGCATTAGGAAGATTGAGAACCACTGGCCTAGATGCTCTTCTACCTCCATGTGACCTATCAAAACTCTGCCATCCTATAATGTACATCTATTACTTGATATTCTGAAAATACATCTGTATTCTCTTTTTTAAGTTGAAACAAAGAGCAGCAATTGTTACCCATCCACAGTGCCTTATTCTACCCCTTCCTATCTGTGTACCTGTGGGCAGGTTACTTACTCTCTTTAAGACTGAATATCTTCACCTGAAAATGAGATTTTTAATAACCACTTAACATAAATTAAAAATAAATAACAATACATTTTAATAAGTGACATACTGTATGTAAAACACCTTGCGGGGGTCCTAGCATATAGTAAGCTTTGTTTTTTTCTTTTTTAAAATATGGAATGCTTGCCCTGGCTGGTGTGCTCATTGGTTAGACTGTTGCAGGGTCAACCCCCAGCCCCAGTCAGGCACAACCAATCTATGTGTCTCTCTCACATCAATGTTTCTCTCCCTTCTACTCTCTCTAAAAATCAATGGGGAAAAAATATCCTTGGGTGAGGATTAACAATACATACATACATACATACATACATACATACATATATACAGAATGCTTCACAAATTTGTGTGCCATCTTTGCACAGGGATCATGCTAATTTCTGTATCGGTCCAATTTTAGTATACTAGTATGTGCTGCCAAAGCGAGCACTAGTAAGCTTTCAATAAATGTTAATCTCTTTTCTCTCTGTGTGTGTTCATCCCAATATAAAATAATTTATACCTCCTTTGCTGTCCAGTAAAACTTTTGTGAAAACAAAATGTGCACATCATACATCCCACTTTGTCCTATAGTGTTGTTGTTGTTAATCCTCACCCGAGGATACTTTTTCCATTGATTTTTAGAGAGAGAGGGAGGGAGGGAGGGAGAGAGAGAGAGAGAGAGAAACACTGATGTGGGAAGAGACATATCAATTGGTTGCCCCCTGAGAACTCAGGAATGAACCTGCCACCCAGATACCTGCCCTTGATCAGTAATGGAACCTGAAACCTTTCGGTACTTGGGCCAACACTCTACCAGGGCAATGTCCTATAGCATTAACATGCATGTCCTCTTTGTTCTTCATTTGTAGTGCCCTTAGGGATTTGAGGCTTAACTTTATAGGAATTATTTCACCTTCCCATTGTTCCCAAACTGAGACTCTTAGTATCTTGAACATTGCATACACTTAATACTTGTTTTGTTGAAAGCGTGAATGAAAATAGCCCTAGCCGGTTTGGCTGAGTGAATAGAGCATCGGCCTATGCACTGAAGGGTCCTGGGTTCGATTCCAGTCAACGGCACATGCCTGGGTTGTAGGCTCGATCCCCAGTAGGGGGCATGCAGGAGACAGCCAATCAATGATTCCCACTCATCATTGATGTTTCTATCTCTCCCTCTCCCTTCCTCTATGAAATTACTAAAAATTATATTTTTAAAAAATAATAAAAGAGGAAAGTGTTAGACCTATAGGGCAATATGATCCTTAACAGTCATTTGTAAGCTTCCTGCCATAGGAGAACAAAGGCCAAGAAGACTTTCTAGACATCAGGAATCAGACCATATAAGGAATTGAAACTGTTCTAAAAGACACCTGATCGCACACCTGCATTCCATCCACACTCCAAGCCCACCTCCTCAGCCCCCAAACCCACTGATGACAACAGTTTCCCGCCAGTGATTGTATATAAGGATGGAATTCCAGCTCCTGGGTGCTGCCATCATCGACCCAATGTCCCCTTGGCTTGGTGCTGTGCAGCCCTTCCCTTTGGATATCCCATCCCCTAGCCCCTTTTCTTAAATAAATTCCATTTTCTTTAATCACCGTCTTGAGATGGCTATTTAGCCTGCTTGCATGCACCAACCATGTTAGCCTTTCAGAAAGGAAGGGAAAAAAGGAAGACATTGAAAAATAATCTACCTGCCCATTCACTACAATAAATATGAAATAATTTCTTGTTCATTTTTTCTAATGTTATATATATATATGGCTTGTGGGCTAAGATTTTGCTCATTAATTTATTTACTCTTTGTTTTACCATATGTAAAATTATTAGAATAGGGCCTGCCAAATGTAAATATTATACAGTATAAGCTTTTACTGTTATTCCCCTCCCCTATCAAGTATACTTTTAGTTTAATCCCTAGCAAATACTGCCAAATATTGTCCCTCACTTGCTGTTCCAATTGAGACAAGCAGGACGATCTCTGGACTTCTGTTCTATTTTGGGGGAGAAGGGTTGCGGGTGAAGGGAGAAACCCAGGTTTGATAACAGAAAATCCCGCCTGAATGCTGCCATCTAGTGTTTACTTCATAAAACTAGAAGCACCCATGCTTCCTCTCAGCAAGGACCATTTTAAAACTGTTTTGTTATTGGATCCCAGGTTTTGAAAAATTTTGATAATCAAAAGTAAAAGAGAACTTTTGGCAGTATTGAGGTGTAAATGAGGAACTAGAGAGTTAATGCTGCTATCCCCATTTTAAAGATAAGAAAATAGAGGACTAGCCCTAACTGGTTTGCCTCAGTGGATAGAGTGTCGGCCTGTGGACTGAAAGGTCCCAGGTTCGATTCCGGTTAAGGGCATGTACCTTGGTTGTGGGCACATCCCCAATAGGGGGTGTGCAGGAGGCAGCTGATCGATGTTTCTCTCTCATCGATGTTTCTAACTCTCTATTCCTCTCCCATCCTCTCTGTAAAAAAATCAATAAAATATATATTTTAAAAAAAGAATAAGAAAAGGCCTGGCTAGTGTTGCTCAGTGGTTAAGCGTTGACCTATGAACAAGGAGGTCATGGTTGATTCCAGATTAGGCCACATGCCCAGGTTGTGGACTTGATCCTCAGTAGGAGGCATGCAGCCTATCGATGAAGCTTCTCTCTCATGGATGTTTCTTTTCTTTTTTAAAAATACATCAACATCTGTGATTTTTCATTTAAAGGCTGGTCTTGCCTTTAAATATGTACCCAAGCCCTAACCAGTTTGGCTCAGTGGATATAGAGCGTCGGCTTGAGGACTGAAAGGTCCCAGGTTCGATTCCGGTTAAGGGCATGTACCTTGGTTGCAGGCACATCCCCAGTAGGAGGTGTGCAGGAGGCAGCTGATCGATGTTTCTCTCTCATCGATGTTTCTGACTCTTTGTCCCTCTCCCTTCCTCTCTGTAAAAAAATCAATAAAATATATATTTTAAAAAAAGAAAGAAAGAAAATAGAGGCCTAGACAGTTTAATTTGCCTTCTTTTTTGAAGCTAGTTGAGAAAAGAATCAGAATATATATGGCGTGGCTCAGTGGTTGAACATCGAGCTATGAATTAGGAGGTCATGGTTTGATTCCTAGTCGGGACACAAGCCCGGGTTGAGGGCTTAATCCCCAGTGTGGGGTGTGTAAGAGGCAGCCAATCAATGATTCTCTCTCATCATTAATGTTTATATCTCTCTTTCCCTCTCCCTTCCTTACTTGCTGAAATCAATAAAAATATATTTTTGAGAAAAGAATATATCCTGTCAAACTATGCATTTTCATCCCTACCCCAGATATAGCCCTCAAATCCTGGTTAATATCCTCATAAATTTCTACAGTATCCTTGCTTGAGAACCACAGCACTGAAGAAACACAAAACCCTCTGCATATTAATGTTCTTGAAATAAATTGTACCATTGAGACCTAAACCAACTTTCAAATATCTACGTTAGAAACAACAAGTGCTAACTACAAATCAATTTGAGTCAACTTTGTAAGAACTGAACTATGTGATTTAAAGGAAAAATGAGCAATAAATAATAAAATACTTCCCAAAAGTACCCTGCATCCTTATCTTCATGAGCATTAAAACCAAATGATAGGCTGCATTGTTGTAAAAATAATGGAGATGTTATTTTTAATGACTTCTAAATTAAAAAATAAGCTTGTAATCAATGTTTAAATTTATTTCATTTTTGTGGTGGTGGGATGAACATTATTTTATTTTTTAAAAGTTATCTTGCCCTAGCTCAGTGGTCGGCAAACTCATTTAGTCAACAGAGCCAAATATCAACAGTACAACAATTGAAATTTCTTTTGAGAGCCAAACTTTTTAAACTTAAACTATATAGGTAGGTACATTGTTATTAACTTAATTAGGGTACTTAAAGCTTAGGAAGAGCCATACTCAAGGGGCCAAAGAGCCGAATGTGGCTCGCAAGCCGCAGTTTGCTGAACACAGCCCTAGCTGGTTTGGCTCAGTAGATAGTGTTTGCCTGAGGGCTGAAAGGTCCCGAGTTCAATTCCAGTCAAGGGCACACTCCTGGGTTATGGGCTCCATCCCCAATGGGGGATGTGCAGGAGGCAGCCAAACAATGATTCTCTCTCATCATTGATGTTTCTATCTCTCCCTCTCCCTTCCTCTCTGCAATCAATAAAAATATTTTTTAAAAATTATCTTTATCGTTGAAAGTTTTATAGATGTCCTCTTTGTTTTTTTCCCCATTGACCCTCTCCACCCCACTGAAAATTATTTTAAAGGAGAAAAGTAATCAATTAAAAACTAACAATTATCTCTAAAACCCACTTAATCTTTCTTAATATTTTGATGTATCTAAAGTTTTAAATGTACATTTGAATGTGTGTGTAATTTTTAAAGTAGCAACATGCTAAATGTGCAGTTTATCTTTTTTTTAAAACAGATATATTGGTGCCATGGCTGGGTAGCTCAGTTGGTCAGAGCATCAAGCAGATACACCCATGTTGCAGGTTCGATCGCTGGTCAGGGTATATACAGAATCAAACAATGAGCCTTACCTGGTGTGGCTCAGTTGGTTGACCGTAGTCCCATGCACCAGAAGGTTGCCGGTTGAATTCCCAGTCAGGACACATACCCAGGTTACAAGTTAGATTCCCAGTTGGGGTGCACAGGGAGGCAATTGATCAATGTTTCTCTCTCATATGGACTTTTTTCTCTCTCTCCCCACTTCCTCTCTCAAAAAAAATTTTTTAAAAAAAGGATGTAAAGAAAAAGCTTTCAAAGTTTTACCATTAAGTAATGTGTTGTAGGATTTTTTTGCAGATACCCTTTATTAGATTAATTTTCCTTCTACTCCTGTTATTGCAAAAACCCAAGTTAGGTTGCTCGCTGCTCTAAAGCCAATACTCCAGAAACAAGTGTTGGGTGAAAAGGAATTTTTGCTTTATTCAGGAAGACGGCAGGCTAATGTCCAAAGACCATCTCCAAAGTTCCATACCAAGCAGAAGAGTTTTAAAGGAGAGAAAGAAAGAGGGGGAGTTTCAGGAAACTGAGAGAGAAGTCTGTGTTTCTTCAGCCACAAATAACACTTTTTCACATCAGATTTCTGGGCATCAGAAGCTGGTCTCAGCTACCTTGGAAGACATTATTTCCTTCTGCAGCATAAGCTCATAAATACTCATGGCCACCCTGAAAGTATCTCCTGTTTGACAAAGAGACAGGACATCAGCAATTTATAACTACATTCCTGAGAACAAAAGGAGTTGAGCAGGAAAAGCTATTAACATGTGAACAAAGGCCAGAATAAGAATTAAATTATTTAATTCTAGCAGCCCAAAATACCAGGGGCATTAAAATCAAAAGGGGCTCACCTGGCTAGCATGGCTCAGTGGTTGAGTGTGGACCTATGAACCAGGAGGTCACGGTTCAATTGCCAGTCAGGGCACATGCCCAAGTTGCCGGCTGGATTCCCAGTGTGGGGCATGCAGGAGGCAGCCGATCAATGATTCTCTCTCATCATTGATGTTTCTCTCTCTCTCTCCCCCCACTCTCTGCAATCAATTTGTTTTTTGTGTTTTTTTTAAAAAAATATATATTTTATTGATTTTTTTACAGAGAGGAAGGGAGAGGGATAGAGAGTTAGAAACATCGATGAGAGAGAAACATCGATCAGCTGCCTCCTGCACACTCCCCACTGGGGATGTGCCCGCAACCAAGGTATATGCCCTTGACCGGAATCGAACCTGGGACCCTTGAGTCTGCAGGTCGACACTCTATCCACTGAGCCAAACCAGTCAGGGCTCTCTGAAATCAATTTTTAAGAAAAAATTTCACAAGAGGCTTGGTTATAGTCCTGGTTTTCCATGAGCACCACGGTGTACACGTTTTTAATTTAATAATTTCTTGACATTTGAGATGATTATATTTTCTCCATTAATCAATAACCTTTTTTGTTGTTGTTAATCCTCACCTGAGAATATTTTTCCATTGCATTTTAGAGAGTGGAAGGGAGAGGGAGACACAGAGAAAAGCATCTTTTTGAGACAAATGGACTGGTTGCCTCCCACATGCACCTGGACCAGGACTGGGGCAGGCCAAAGCTCTATCCACTGAGCCAAACGGGTTAGAGCAATCAATTACCTACCATTCTTATGCTAAAACAACCTAACTGGCTCATATTGTATTATTCTATTTATATAATACTAGATTTGGTTAACTCCTTGCTTATGAGTTTCTAGATCTACATTTATGAGCAAAACTGGCATATGATTTTCCTTCCATTTGCTGTTTCTGTCAGGTTTTCCTATCAGGGTTACTAGTATACTAGGCTTCATAAAAAGTTGAAGTGTTCACCGTTTTTTGTGTTTGTTTTTTTTAAAAGATATTTTTATTGCCAAAGCCGGTTTGGCTCAGCGGATAGAGCGTCGGCCTGCGGACTGGAGGGTCCCAGGTTCGATTCCGGTCAAGGGCATGTACCTGGGTTGCAGACTCTTCCCCGGTGGGGGATGTGCAGGAGGCAGCTGATCGATGTTTCTCTCTCATCGATGTTTCTAACTCTCTATCTCTCTCCCTTCCTCTCTGTAAAAAATCAATAAAATATATATATTTTTTAAAAAGTAAAAAGCCCTTTAAAAAAAAAAAAGAAAAGAAATTTTTATTGATTTTAGAGAGGGAGAGAGAGAATCATGGATTTTCTGCCTCCTGCACGCCCCCCACTGGGGATCAAGCCCACAACCCGGGCATGGGCCCTTGACTGGAATCCAACCTGGACCATTTCGTCCGCAGGCGGCCGCTCTATCCACTGAGCCAAACCGGCCAGGGCTGTTCACTGTTTTCGTCGCCCGTTCCCCATATACTTGGAAGTATTTGATTAAGATGGAAATTCTGTTTTCCTTACGTTTGGCTGGACTTGCCAAAGAGCCAGGGCTGCCTGGAGTCTGCTTTGTGGGGAGATTTTGGACGACTGTTTTAAGATTTTTAGTCGTTTTGCACATGGGCAAAGTACCTCCCTGGACCTCTCCATTCCCGAAAGCTCCGCAGGGACCTCGACCACAGAACTGGGGAAACGCGGCCACGAGGCGGCCACGGCCCGCCAGGGAGGAAACCGCAAGATCACTCGGGATGCAGCCGGCCCGCAACGCCCGTTTCCCCGGAAACCGTATTCTGACGTCACCACGCGGCAGCGTCCCCCTAGGACCGCAACGGAACCTATTGCATCTGTGACACGCGTGGGTACCCGCCGGTCCTACGTCTGCAGCGGGGCGTGCTTCCGCGTGGTGCCCGGACACCTGCTTCTCCTTCCGGCCCAACTTCCCCTTCTAGCAAGAAGGGGGCGTCCCCATTTCCGAGGAGCAAGCAGATTCAAGGAAATGGCGCCAGTCTCGGAGCCGCAGAAGATACTGAAGCCTTCACCGGGGCGCACGGGACTCGCTATGAGATCGTAACCTACCTCAGACCCCGCCCCGAGGGCCACGTGATGACTCTGGCTCTGCTATCACGTGACTTTCGGTGGCTCGTGACAGCTCTTTGTAGTAGTAGTTTCGGGCGCCAGTGCCTTTCCGGCCGCTTTGCTTCCCCACCCGCCTTGGTCCCCGTCCCTAGGCGCATGCACAGCACAGGGCTTTCTCCAGCATTGTCGCCCAGACCCCACTTCCCTTGCTCCCTCCGGGGTGCAGAGACGCGCGCCCAAGCCGTCCGCCCCTCTGGGCTCTGGAGGAGAAGGTAATCTCGGAACTGGCGGCTAGGGGAGCCGGGAACAGGAAGTTTTCGCTGGCGTCTGCTGAGACTATCGCCGTCGCCACCCAGAGGCCAGCTGGCGCTCCGGTACTGGGTGTGTCTGGTGCTCCTAGTGATGGAGGTGGAGTAGGACTCGCGTGCAGCGTGTCGCCGTCACCTCTCTCTCCCCCTTGGGCTCTTTTGGGAGACCCACGAGTGTATTCCCACCCGTAGGCAAAGCACAGCCGCTTCCTCCGCTGAGGCATTTCAGGGCGTTACACCACTTTCTGAATTTCTGCCTCGCAGCCTCTGCATTTTAACTCCCCGCTCCGGCTTAACTCAAACCTGCCCCCATGGTCCATGTGGGCATATCAAATATAAATTGCCCCGGTTTTTTAGGTTTTTAGCTATCCAGTTCCAGGAATACCTTCCTCCTTGTCCTCGATTTCCATCCCCACCCCATGGTAGTAGGACTGATCCACCGCTACTAGAGGCTTATTACTGTATCTGGTATTCCCCGTCCGCCCCTCTCAGGATATTTGGCATAATTTCCCCTGGTTACTCTGGTTGAAACACATTCTTCAAAAATATTTTCCTCCACTTATTAGGTTTGCTTGGGTTTTTTGTTTCTTGCTTTTGTTTGTTTTTTTCTTAGAGAAATATCCATGTAAGATGGAAACATCCATTGGCTGCCTCTTGCACGCCCCCTCACCGGATCCAGTGTTAGAGTGTGGACTGAAGGGTCCCAGGTTCGATTCGGATCAGGGGCACATGCCAGGGCTGTGGGCTCAATCCCCAGTGGGGGGCTGCAGGAGGCAACCAGTCAATGATTCTTTCTCATCACTGATGTTTCTATTTCTTTCTATCCCTCTCCCTTCCTCTCTGAAATCAATAAAAATATAAAAAGAAAAAAAAGTGTTGTTAATATTGGGAAAAAAAAATCTATAAACAGTGTGGTGCTAGGGGTGGGAACGGCTGGGGAGAGGTCAACGGGGAAAAAGGAAACATATACAATACTTAATGTGGATGAGAACTAACTGCTGATCATCGAATAAAGTTATAAAACTATAAACAAAAAATGAAAAATAAAGTCTTTATGGATATATCATCAATATTTATCATATTGGATTTTAAAACAAAAAATTTTAGCCCACTAATACAGAAGCACACATTCCATTAGCTTTCAGAGTAACTAGTGGTAAAATCAACCCTGTTTCCTTAGAAAACTCCACTGTGAATGCGAATGAATAAGAGAGAAATGGGCAAATAAAGTCTTAGTGTTATTATGAAAATAGTTTTAACCTTGCCAATTTTTGTAAAAAGCTTTGAGAACCACTGCTCAAAAAAATAAAAATCACAGTTTAGAAACAGGGCCTTTCACTTCCTTGAACAATTTAGATAGGAGCCCTGTGGAACCTTGATCAGGATCTAGGCTGCTGGTGCAATATAGACAGTAACCCGTGGAATTTACAAGGTGTGCTCTGGAATGTTGTCCTAAACTCCTCACTGGTATTTGTCCTATAGTCTGGAGAAGATTCGTGTGTAAAAAATAACAGGTCATACCAAAGTAATTAAATATCAATTGCTGAGAAGGATAAACTTCAATTTAATGGGAAAAACCCCAGTTCCTGAAAAGGTATCAGAATTTCAACAGAAATTTCACAAGCTAAGAACTTGCTTGAAGAGAGCAACCATTAAAATAGGAAAGCATCTCTTTGATGAAGTGGAAAAAATTACTTGTTTTGCTATAAACTAAGAAGAAAATGTAAAGAGATCTATAGAAATGTTTAAGTTCATATGAAAAAAATGCATAAGAATTCCATGAACCTTTTGGAGAAAAGATAGCTCTTAATGAAATAAAGCTGCTTGAGAAAGTTAAGTGAAGGCTTCCTATCAGTAACAGAGAGGAAGTTGGAATGAGCAAAACAAAGTTCAGGAAAGTCTGACAGTACACCAGAGGTCTTCAAAAGAGAGGAAATAATCTCCTGATTGTAAGAGTGATGATGCTAAAGTTTTAAATAACTGTCTTGTGCAGATCATTTCTGAAACTGAGGAAAAAGTAATAGGAAAGTGCCGGAAGCCGTTCCAGCTGGACCCTGGCAGGAAAGTAATTGTATTTTCTGAATTAGACAAGAGAGAGCCAGGACTTATAAGTTGAGAAAGTGAGAGAAGACAGTTTTATCAGTTATCTGTTGCTGTGTAATAAACCACCACAAAACTTGGTGGCTTGCAGCAGTAGTGATTTCTTTCTATCTTTCATGATTATCTGGGATGGGTAACAGTTTATCTGCTGGTTTTGCCTTAGGCTCACTCTTGCAGCTGCATTCAGTCCTGAGGTGGTTGGGCTGGAATGTCAAGGTGGTCTCACTCACATGTCTGGCAGGTGGTGCTGGCTGTCCACTGTGAGCCTTGGTTCTTGTACATTTGACCTCCTGTTCTCTGGGCAGCATCCTAAGATAAGAGGGTGAAAGCAGAAGCTGCAGGTCTCTGGCTTTGGAATCATATAACATCTCTTCTGCCATATTCCATTGATAAAAGCAAGTCACAAGGTCAGCCTAGATTCAAAAGGTGGGGAAACAGATAACCTCTTGATGGGAGGAAGTGCAAAGTCATATTGCATAGGATCCTGGGAGGAGTTTATGGCCATATTTTGCAATTTATCACAGCAGGAAATGACATGGATGTGACAAAGATCCGAGCTACATTAACATTAGTTCAAGAAGAGAAAGCAACCTGGCTGGAGTGGCTTAGTTGGTTGAGCTTCATCTGATTGCTAGTTCGATTCCCGGTCAGGACACATAACCGGGTTGCACATTTGATCCCTGGTTGTGGCACATACAGAATGCAACTGATCAATGTTTCTCTTTCCTTCCCTCTCACTCTGTCTGGAAATCAATGGAAAAAATATCCTAGGGTGAGGAGTAACAAACAAAAACAAAAAAAAAGTGTTTACAACTAAAGAAAGAAAGGGAAAAAAAAGCATTTACAACTTTTAGCTGAGTGCTAGAATGTCAATTATACATGATTGGAAGAGAACCCAAAGTACTTGTTCACTGTAGTCACTGCAAGGCCTCTAGAAAGTGTATTATAAAGTTTCAAGCTAAAAATTGAACTCATTGATCAGACAGAATACCATACTGGAAGAATTTCAGCAGAAAAAACATTAGAAGCAGTCAGCAAAGAAAGGGGAATATTAAAATCAGTGAACTCAATAAAATGGAGATAAACTATAGAATACGAAAATATAAGGCAACATTTTCTTCTGCACAAGAATGCCCATGACAATCCTTCCTCGTGAAATGAAAGAGCAGTTGTGGGAGAGATGAACCAAGCCAACTTTCTGAGACAGAAATTAATAGAAGAACAAATAAAAAAAGTTGCTAGTACTCTGAAAACCGGGAATTGTTAAAGCAACTCCAAGAAGACATTTTGTAGTCTCTTTCCAAACAATACATCAATTTCATTTCTAAGATGCCAAATGCTTTGTTTCCTATCGTAATTAGAGTCTTTATAAAAATAGTAATGCAATATCTAATGGCTCCCTCAATGAAGGATCTTTTAAATTCATGCCTGAGGGTGGATAAGTACAGTACTCCTCAGTAATGAAGAATGGTCTGTGAAATTACAGATACTCTGACCATTAATGGAAGAGATGTGCTTAGACTGGAACCCTGATGCTACTACTAATCAGTATCAACCTCAAATTCCCCCCTTTACCATCTTGGATGGCTTGGTTCACTCTGGTACAAATCCCAACCCTCCTTTGCACTGTCTATCACAAGCTCACCACCAGCAGGACTTCTACCTCCTTCTGGTCAGTTTGGACCACCTTGCTCTCCACTTCATGGGCATCAAACTTTTCTTCCATACCTTGTTCCTGGAAGGACTCCACCTTAGGCCTAAGAGAAAGCACGCCTGGCCTCTACCTGATACAATGGCCTTGTTCCATGACTGTTATATCTGTAAACATAGATAGATCTCCACCTTTTATCTTTAGTAATACGATTTTGATAATTATAAGTAATGATGCTCTTAATATGTACTTTGATGCACATATACATGCATTTCTGTTGGGTAAATACCTCGGAGAGAAGTTGTTGGGTCACAGGGTATGCATATATTCAACTTTAGCAGATAGTATCAGTTTTCCAAAGAGGTAGTACATAGCTAAAAGATTATATGTATACATATACATATATAAGCATATATATACACACACACATATAAAAGCAGCCTTGACTGGCCAGTATTGCTCAGTGGTTTAAAAAATATATATTTTATTGATTTTTTACAGAGAGGAAGGGAGAGGGATAGAGAGCCAGAAACATCGATCAGCTGCCTCCCACACACCCCCTACTGGGGATGTACCCGCAATCAAGGTACATGCCCTTGACCAGAATCGAACCCGGGACCCTTGAGTCTGCAGGGCGATGCTCTATCCACTGAGCCAAACCAGTTAGGGCTGGCTCAGTGGTTTAATGTCCACCTATGAACCAGGAGGTCATGGCTCGATTCTTGGTCAGGGCACATGCCTGGGTTGTGGGCTCAGTGTGGGGTGTACAGAAGGCAGCCAATCATTGATGTTTCTCTCTCTCCCTCTCCCTTCCTATTAAAAAAATAAATAAATAAAAGCAGCCTCTTTGTCTTTCATTTAAGATTAACTTATTGAAGACCCCAAAGCAATTTTGTATGGAAAATAAGAGTTAACCTATGAAACACAGATATAGTGTGTGTGTGCATCAAAACACCAGTAGAATTTTGTTTTGCTTCTGATTGGGACAAGGGTCACAATAATTTCTCCACCAAATAGACCATTTCTTTTCTACAGGGTGGGGCAAAAGTAGGTTAACAGTTATAACTATTCTTATACTGTTATTTCTTATTGTATTATTTTCCATATGGACAACTGTAAACCTACTTTCGTAATTCACTCCCTGTGTAATTCAGAACCCTATTTCCTACCATATTTCAATGAAAGTTGAATGAGTGAATTAATAGGTATTCTCTATAGATTGTTTAACCACACACACTTCAATAAAGAGGCAGCCAATCAATGATTCTCTCTCATCATTGATGTTTCTATTTCTCTCTCCCTCTCCCTTCCTCTCTCTGAAATCAATTAAAAACATATTTAAAAAAATACATTTTATTTTAAAAATTGAGCTATTAGCTGGTAAAGTGTGTATACATTTTTGGGGGACACCCTGTGAATTAAAAAATTTACAATTATTTTCTCTGAGGTGATCTAAATGGTTCACATAGCGAGCTTTAGGGGGAGTCTATGTATCCATTATGCAGCTTTCACCTTATTGCATTTGGAGCTTTTAGTTGGGACTAAATATATGGCTAATTTTTAATTTTCATTATAATTGATAATATAGAGATATATTTTTTTTAAAATATATTTTATTGATTTTTTACAGAGAAGAAGGGAGAGGGACAGAAAGTCAGAAACATCGATGAGAGAGATCGATCAGCTGCCTCCTGCACGCCCCCCAGTGGGGACGTGCCCGCAACCACGGTACATGCCCTTGACCGGAATCGAACACGGGACCCCTGAGTCCGCAGGCCGACGCTCTATCCACTGAGCCAAACCGGTTCGGCAATATAGAGATATTTTGATATATTAGGCACACAGCACTGTTCTCTGTGCCATGAATCTAGTTGATTTTCTAGTGGGCTCACTTCAGTTTCCAAAACTATGAAGTACTTCATAGATTCACACAGTGCTTTTCAGCATTTGAAGTGTTTGACATTTTACATTATCTTCTTTGATGCTCAGAAGTGCTTGGAGAAGTCAGCAAGGCTGGTATGTGTGTCTCATTTTTTTGGTTAAAAAAAGAGAGTCTTGCCTAGCTGGTTTGGCTCAGTGGATAGAGCGTTGGCTTGTGGACTGAAAGGTCTCGGGTTTGATTCTGGTCAAGAGCACATGTCTGGGTTGCGGGCTCAATCCCCAGTAGGGAGCAGGAAGCAGCCAATCAATGATTCTCTCTCATCATTGATGTTTCTATCTCTCCCTCTCCCTTCCTCTCTGAAATAAATTAAAATATATATTTTTTAAAAAGAGAGGCTTTCTCTACTGTGTTCATCAAATGTTGTTTGTGCAACATCATGCATCTACAAATGGACTGGAATTCAGGTTTCCAGACTTTTTACTCTGATGTACCAAGGACCCTGGTTTTCAGTAGCTGTTTGGCATATTTCTTTTTTTTTTAATCTTTAATTTCTTTATTGGTTAAGGTATTACAAGTGTGTTCTCATCCCCCCATTAACCCCCAACCTCCTTCCCCCCAACTCATGCTCTCATCCCCCTGTTGACTGTATCCATTGGTTTGGCTTATATGCATGCATACAAGTCCTTTAGTTGATCTCTTTGACATATTTCTTAATCTCTGTACTTCAGTTTTCATGTCTGTAACAAGGAGATAATAGCTATTCATTGAACGAGCACAATTCAATGAATACAATTCAATTAATTTAATTGAATTTAATTTAATTAACATACGCAAAGCTCTTTAAACAGTATCAAGCTCACAATAAGTGTTAAATAAATGTTAAATTATATGTTTATTGTTTTAGCATATCCAATTTACTTGTAAGGAGGGTTGGGATCATCCCAGTATACACATTTGGAAAATTCCCAGTTGAGTGTACATGTTAGAGGCAAGTTTCTGACGTGTCTGTGGGTAGTACAGCTTAAATCTTGTTTATAATTTAACCACTACAAAAATGTAGTGGTCCAATAATCCCACTAGTCTCACTTAACCACATTGAATTTGTCCTTGAAATGGTCCTCCCAGCGAGAAAAGACTTTAAGGGCGTGGCAAGTGGTATTTGAGGTATTAAAAAAAGCAGAAATCAATGAACTGTAATAGAAAAATCCAGCATATTAGAGAGCCCAAGTGTGCTCGGTAGTGTAACGACCTACCCAATCTTTCTTAGCAGAGAAGATGTTACGGGAAACTCCACATCAGACGCAGCTGGGAACTCTGTCGAAGTTAAAAAAAAAAAAAAGAATAAAGTTTCAGTTTTGTGAAACATCTGGTGCTCAGCCATCTGTTTTTGCCTGCACAAACAAATGCTTAAGGTCGGTGCGGTTTCCTCAGGACACCTTGCAGGGCGGAGTGACAGCGCGGGAGCAACAAGTTGCGGCGAGCAGCTAATTTAAGCACGTTCTCGGGGTCGGAGGCACCTGCACTTCCTGTTACTACAGTTCGGGCCACACTGCTGCCATCCCTAGCTTTTTGGAGACACCCCCAGCCCATATTCCTACTGGGGCCACCCTCTGGTGTCTCCAGCTCAAGTGCAGGGCTTGACCTCCGCCAGCAGTTGCCCCCAAATACGGGAGTTTCGCTCCCCCAGGCCAATAACACGGCCTCTAGCTTGAATTATTTGTTAAAAGGTGAGCAGGTAGACGCCCTTCAGGCACTCGGGATCTCCCATTGTGGTTGAGAGCTAGATGCCCTGGACACACGACGCCGGCTAAACTCCACCGGGCATTGAGGCCCCACCCATGGCAACGCCACTCCCACGTCCGCGCGGCGGGGGCCGCCATAGGCCCGCGGCGGAGCCCAGGACGACGTGTGGCGCGTGGTCCCCCAGGACCACCCGTGCGGAAACACCGTCCGCGCTGCCGGGCAAGGTTCTGTGCACCTGTTCCTTCCTTCTGCTCCAGCGTCTCTCCCTCCGGGAAAAAAAAGTGCACAGGAGAACAAGAGACGTGACAGCGAACACAGATGAAAAACAGGGCGGAAGATTAAGCCCAAAGTAAGAAGAAGCCGGGCACCTTTAAGCTTTCTGGCAGTTCACGTGACTCAGGGCCCCGGGAGTCACGTGACGGCGCGCGCGCCCACGCGCAGGGGCAGCGGGCGAGCGCCGTGCGCGCGCCTCCCCGCTGCCTCCGTCTCCTCCTCGGGAGGGAGAGGAGCCGCGGGGTGGGATCGGCGGCCGGAGCCGGGTGCGCGTGCGCAGCGAGCAGCTGTCACCCAGTGCGGAACAAGTCTCCCGAATTTCCTAAATCTCTTTGGGCCGGAGGCCACCGTCTTCCTTCTCCTGTTCCTCCCCCGGGCCGTGTCCTCACCCCGCCCGCGCGCCAGGTAACCGCTTTTCCGGAGTCCCGGGGATGGGGGCGGCAGGGGAGGGCCCGGGCGACCTTCCCGGCACTGCCCCCCTCCGCGCGGGGCAGCAGGGATTGCCGGCGTCCGGGCGAGTGGAGACGCCGGACCTGGGGCGCTCGGTCCGCGGCCGCCGGGACTGTCAAGCAGGGGCGAGAGCGTTCGGCCGTGGTCGCAGGGGAGGGAGGCGGGAGCCGGTGACAGCCCGCTCTGGCCCTCTCGGGGGTTCGGGGCGGCGCTGGGTGTTCTGCCGGGGGCCGGAGTCGTGGTCGCGCTCCTTGGGGCGGAGGAGCGCGCGGGTGGTCCAGAGATGCCAACTCCTTTCGGTTCCCCCGCCAGCGGCGTCCTGGGCGGACGCGGGGAAGCAGGGCCTGCTGCGCCTCGCGGGGCCATCTCTTCACGGGGACTGTCACCGCCGCGGGGTGAGGATGGGGTTCCTCCCCGGAGCGCCCGGTCGCAGGCACCTCGCCTGGCTCTGGGGCACCTCCTCAGCCCCCGCGGTTGTCCTTTCGGTTTTTCCGGCACGGGGCCATTTCTGCAGTGCCCGAAACCACGGTGCGGTTGCTTACTACATAGGAGTTGGATCGGGTCGCGTGGAATGCCAGGCACGGGACGGGGCTTGGGGTGGAGGAGGGAGCCAGGACAGGCAGGCTGGGGGCTCTGAGCTCGAGTTTGGGTTTTTGCTCGGGGCTCCGCCGATGAAACCCGCGGGGCTCGATTCGGATGCTTTCCGGGTGAGCTCGGAGGCAGTCTGCCCCCGAGCTGCACCGTGCTCGTCTGCACCGGCTGCGTTCCTTGTGTGCGATAGCTGGGAGGGGTTTGTCTGGTTCCTCCTCCGGAAGAAGGGAGGGCAAACTTTTTTTAGCACTTGGTAAATGACCACGCGAGGTGGTGTTTGAAGCACTGCTTGGGAAATGTAGGTTGGAAGTTGCGGTTGGCCCACCTTTATCTCGGCGAGAAAGTTTCTGGTAGGCTCTCTTCACCTAGGTTCGGACCAAACTTTGCCCTATTTCACCCACTTGAATTTGCAGTATTTTTTTTTTTTTTTTTAAATCTCGGGAAACTCTGCTTCACTGTTTCTATGGCAACGATTACTAATTTAATTTGGAAGGGTAGTGCTTGGAAATTAGTGGCTGTAATTTTTAAAGGTTCATTATTACTTTATAGCACTCGGTTCTCTCTCTCTCTTTCTCTCTCTCTCTCTCTCAAATATATCTTGATTGATTTCAGAGAGGAAGGGAGAAGGGAGAGAGCGATAGAAACATCAATGATAAGAGAGAATCATTGATTGGCTGCCTCCTGCAGGTCCCCTACTGGATCAAGCCCACAACCTGGGCATGTGCCCTTGACCGGAATTGAACCTGAGACCCTTCAGTCCACAGGTTGATGCTCTACCCATTGAGCCAAACCAGCTAGGGCTCTGTTCCCTTTTAAGATCATTATTCTAGTTCTTCCTCCTTGCCAGTCCCCTTCCATCCTCATCCCCCCACTTTGTGTAGGAATGTATTACATGGGGTTCAGAGTTTTTAGGCTCTCTCTTTCCCAATTTAAGGTGCTATGTAAAGTTTGCACATAATCTTTACAGCACCCCACGAACTTGGTAATTGTATGCAGTTTACTTTTTTATTTTTCTCCCTTTTTATTGAATTTATTGGGGTGACACTGATAAACAAAAGTAAAATTGTATAGGTTTCAGGTGCACAATTTCACAACACATCTGTACACTGTATTGTGTGTTCACCACCCCAAGTCAAGTCTATGTCCGTCGTCATCTGTCCCCCCTATGAATGCAATTTAAATTGGATGTTTGTTTCACATTAACAGACTTTAATCCATTGCTTTTCTAAAGTTAAAAATATACCTTTTAGTCTAGTTGTAGTGGTGTTGGGGTCCAACCCCAGCAGGTCCAGGGGTTCCTAAAAGTGTGGACTGAGTCGGCGAAGAAGGAATGACATAGAGACAGTGTTCAGTTGATCAGCAGCCTAGCCAGGATCTACAGCCAAGTTCTGTGTTTTGTTGTCTTGTTACATCTGTATTTATACCAGTTGATTTTAATCCTATCAATTCTATTCCAGCCCTGACTGGTTTGGCTCAATGGATAGAGTGCCGGCCTGCGGACTGAAGGGTTCCAGGTTCGATTCCAGTCAAGGGCATGTACCTTGGTTGCAGGCACATCCCCAGTAGGGGACGTGCAGGAGGCAGCTGATTGATGTTTCTCTCTCATCAATGTTTCTGACTCTCTATCCCTTTCCTTTCCTCTCTGTAAAAAATCAATAAAATATTTAAAAAAAAAATTCTATTCCAAAGGTTAGGGCATTTCTTATCTCCATTCCAGGGAGTAAAGATTATGTAGCTTAAGCGTGATTGTTCGTAGTTAAAGTGATTAACTACCTGCCTGGCACCTAGTTGCGGGGTTTTATTCCCTCCCTAACTTCAAGGGAAAATCCCCACCTGGGGAAACAACCTTTCTCGGAGAGGTGACCTTGGTTAAAACACATAGCGCCAAGAAGGGGGGGCAAACATATTAAGAACAGTATGCCATATACGCCAGGTCCCTTGAAACATATGCTGTGCAGATGTTTCTTTCCTGCAGTGACTGTGTCAAACAGGAAGGATGGACGGGCTTCCGGCATAGTGGTTCAGTGGTTGAGCATCAACCCATGAACCAGGAGGTCACTGGTTCAATTTCCGGTCAGGGCACATGCCCACATGTCCAGGTTGCAGGCTCAGTCCCTGGTAGGAGGTGTGCAGGAGGCAGCTGATAGATGTTTCTCTCTCATTGATGTTTTTCTCTCTCTCTCTCTCTCTCTCTCTCTCTCTCTCTCTCTCTCTCTCCTTTCTTCTCTCTGAAATCAACAAAAACATATTAAAATCCCCTAATGAAAAAACAAAAGAAAATCTGGAAACAGGAGAATTTATAGGAAAAAGAGAAATCAGCAGTAATTGACATTTTCATTTTTTGAAAATTTCTAACCTGTTTTGTTTTAATAAACTAGATAAGATTTTACTATAGCTTTAATGTAAAGCTTTTATTAAATTTTGACTCTTTGTAGATATAGGGACTACTTGGGAACGGTGAGGATACTTACCATTGGTTACCTAGGGATGGAATTTCTGGTCTTGAAATTGAGCTGATTCTTAAGGAACAGAATCTTTCATCTGATACTATTAAGGTTTGAGAACTAAGTATGTGCTAAATAACTCATTTCCCTTTCCTCCCCTGAGAAACATCCTTACTAGTATATTTGTATGTTTTATAGTACTACAGAGTTTTTCCTTGCACAGTTGTTTGCTATATGTGCTGTTTGTCTTATTCTTGCTGGGTGGTTTATTCTGCCTAGTAGTGGATACATTTCCTTAAATTTTAGATGTAGAACATATAGCAGTGAACATAGTAGAGAAGTGATTCCCTACCATTTCATGAAAGAGGAGTATATTGAATGTGAATGCTCAGTTACACTGTAGCTCTATATTTTCAGATACTCAGTGGTTTTAGTTACTATGGTATTTATGAACTGCTGCTCCATAGAATCTTTAAAATTTATTCTAGATTCTGATAGGTTTGCATGATACTTTACTGTGGCAAGTATTTAAGGAGCAGAATAATGTGTCATCAAACCATTTTGGTGTTGACTTCCTTTTTTTAATTTTTTTTTTTATTTTTTATATCTCCATTCAGTTCCAGTTACTAATTTGGCATCTCTACATGTTAACTCTTAACAAGTTGAACCCCAGCCCAGCCTGAGTGGCTCAGTGGTTAAGCGTTGACCTATGAACCAGGAGGTCAAGGCACATGCCTGGGTTGTGGGCTTGATCTCCAGTGTGAGGCATGCAGGAGGCAGCCAATCAATGATTCTCTCGTATCATTGGTGTTTCCATCTCTCTCTCCCTTTCCCTTCCTCTCTGAAATCAATAAAAACATATTTAAAAAATTATGTACAAAACCCCACAAAAAACCCCAAAACAAGTTGAACATCTTTCATCTCAGCTCTGCTTCTCTGGGGTTTCTCAAGCATCTCATCCCATTTCATTGCTCACTAGGGTAACCAGGAGTTATCCCAGAAACCTCATGGTTCCTCAGCCTTCTCACCCAAACTATCACCAAATTTTGTCATGCTTGCTTCCTAAATATATATATCAGATCAGTTCTGCTAGTCTCCACCTGGCAACATCTCAGTACCTTCTGCAGTCTCCTTCCTTTCTCAGTTCTATTCAGCGAGCTTTTAGAATGCAAATCAGATCTTTCTCATTGTCCTGAGGACATTTGAAATTCCTGTTATTGCCTCCTATCTCATGCTCCCGGAAAGCCTTTTCTAGATGGTCTACTTTTCCTCTCTGCCCACTGGCTTTTCTTTTCTTGTACAGGCCTTGGCTATTTGCTGCCAGGCAGACTTTCCTTCCCACTTAATTCCTTTTCTTACATCATTCTGGTCTCTGCTTGAAAGCACTTCCTCAGAGAATCCTGATCTGTCACCCCATCTCTTCCCTGATCTAAGTCAGCTTCCCTAGTGAATATCTTAATTTCCTGAGCTTTTCCTTCCATAACACTTAGCAGTTTATAATCTTATTTATGTGATTATTCTATTGTTTACTCCTAAAGGTAAGAATTCTATAAGGGTAGGGGTCAAGTATTTTTATTTACTTATATCACACCAACACACCACTGTCTCACCAGCACTAGCTGTAGGTACTCAAAAAGCACTTGTACAAATTAATGATTTTTACATATATGAAAAAATTAAGGAAATTAAAATCAGCGCAAACTGTAGGAAATATATTTTACCCATTCTGATCCAACACATATATACACATATAAAATTGAAGCAAAACTTTCACAAAACAATACTTTGCCAGCTGTGTTGTACTCTTATATTTTCTATTTTGTTCTGTATTAAATATAAAAATGTAGATATAACCCACTAAGTTGGGTAGGACTGCAGACTGAGTTTGCACCGCATAGCTCTAAGACAATATAAGGAAAATGCCTCATTTCTACTAGCCCCTCCTCCTTCTTTGAAACACAATGGCTATATCTCAGTCTTTTCTGATGGAAAGTACAAGGATAATACCACTCCCTTCCCTATTAAAAGAAAGTTCCTCCTGCTGATACGTTCCAGCCTGTTCTCAAAGGAGGGTTAGAAAAATCTAAACCTGGCTTTCACTTAGGTCTTCTAGGCTTCTTTGGGCCACCAATAGCCAGTACTCTTTCACCCTACTTGGCTGAGCTCATTACAGGTGTGTGGTCAGTCAATGAATTTTAAGGCTGGCCACTCATTAATTTTGTTTTCTCAATTTGTTACAAACCAAAGGACATTCCTAAAACAAGAGGATCAAGGCAAATCAGTAAGTATTTGTGAATGTGTGAATTAAGGAGCCTGGCTGGGTAAGGGTGGCACAGTTCATGATCACTGGAGCTGATCCCTAGAGCTGTGGTTTTCATTTGTTCACTTACCAGAAGGCGTGGTGCTGTTTGGTCCCATCTTGAAATATTGATCTTTTATCATCTATTTTGGTAGCTATATATTGGAAGAACTCAAGTATGTATTTTAACTGAACACTATGCTGTGATATTCATAACTAACAAAAATATTTAAAAGCATTAGATAAGTCCAAACCTTCTATGTTTGATGAAAGCAAAGCAGTATACAAAATTGTATACAATGTATTCTCCCAATTGTGTTTAAACGTGTTTATAAATGTGCATGTTTAGAAAATATACACTGGAATCTCAACTTGGTGGTGGGATTAATAGTAATTTAAATATGCCTTTATTAAAATTCTTTTGAGAATAAACATTGCATTTATAATAGGAAAGGCTCAGTTGAAAATACAAATTTCCTATACATTAATATGTATTTGCAAATAGGCAAAATAACACTGTTATTAAAATGTTGGCTAAAGCCCAGGTTTCTATTGGCTGAGTTTAGAGACCCCTGTCCAGTTGGGATGTACATTCCACGTTCATGATATGCAATATCTTGTACTGTACAGTGATCCATCTTTTTCTCCTAGCCTGATTTTTTCCCTTTCCTGTCTAAGTTATAAAAGCTTACCAAGCCTTGTTTTTCATCTTTTTTGCTGAGGATTTCCTTACTCTCTGCCCTGCTCAAGATTGTTGATAATGAATGTTCACTTATGTGGCCCATTGCTTGATAATTTGGAAAGTTTTAATATTCCTTATTAAGGTCATCCATATGGCATGAGTTGAAGGGATGGAGAAGGTTTTGGATGAATTAGGCGATATCTTTCTGTTAAGTTTGGAAGATATCTAGTTATAGTGGGATTTATTATGCGTTCATTGTTAGCAGTCCTCACCCTTCTGGATTTTTACTTTCTAATAAAGGGGAAGGAATTCCTGGCCAGTTGTCCCATCTTTACTACTGCTTTGTTTTTCTTCTGATTTTGAACAAGTTAGGCAGTTATTCTGGGACGAATGATTTATTTTTTACTTTTGACTTCTGTACCTGGGGCCAGATGGAAGCAGATTTCAAGCATCTAAGCCTCCCTTTCCATCTACCTGCCTCTTTAGTTCTCTACAGCAAAAACCCAGTTAACACCTATGCTTATCTTTTCAATGCTGTGTGACCTTGAGTGAGTTTGATATTAGGTGCTTAAATGTTAGCTGCCTCTGCTGTTAGTAATGCAAAGATTCTTCTGCTTCTGTTTGAACACTTTAGGGATTGATGGGTAGAATCTTAGGATGATTTCATAGTCTATTTCCCTTATCATTTCCTTAGAGGGTGTGACTCTCAGTTGCCATTATCTGTGTTTTGCACTTTTGAGATAGTTCTCTTATCTTTACCAATCAAAGAAAAAAAAGTTGTATTTTCTTTCTTATTGCTTCCTTGTCCATGCAAAAAAAATTTTAAAATATTGTATTGATTTTTTTTTTTACAGAGAGGAAGGGAGAGGGATAGAGAGTTAGGAACATTGATGAGAGAGAAACATCGATCAGCTGCCTCCTGCACACCCGCTCCTGGAGATGTGCCCGAAACCAAGGTACAGCCCTTGTCGGAATAGAATCTGGGACCCTTCAGTTCGCAGGTCGGCGATGCTCTATCCACTGAGCCAAACCAGTTAGGGCCATGCAAATTTTTTGATTAATCTTTGTATTTAGCTGTAGAGATAGAGAGTTGTCACTTGAATGTGTGGAAGATTTAGGGGAGATAGGAAAGTCTGAAAACCTATATGCTTTGGAGGGAAATGATGGGACTAGTTATCTTATTTTTCAAGCTGAAGAATTTGAAGTTAAAGTGGTTTGCAAGTGGAAGCCATTTTTACTGGGAGAATGGTTTGTTAAGAATGTTACATTTGTAAGATTCCTGATTAGGTGGAGGTTGGGGTTTTGTAGAGTTAAAAGCTTGGAATCCAAAAAGGTATTGGTTGAATAAGTACTTGAACTTGAGTAAGTTACTTAATTTTCATTAATGTAAATAATTAGTGCCTTCCATCCCTCCACCCTCTCTTCCTTCTTCTCTCATATGTAACATTGGAGCAATGAAAGATCTCAGAGATCATTTAGTTCCCTGGTTTCCAGACTTCCCAATTTGAGAAAATAAATTGGACTGACATAGGCTTGTCAACTTTAATTTTCTAAAATAGCCCTAGCTGGTTTGGCTCATTTGATAAAGCGTCAGCCTGTGGACTGAAAGTTCCCTGGTTTGATTCCGGTCAAGGGCACATGTCCGGGTTGCAGGCTTGATCCCTGGTGGGGGACATACAGGAGGCAGCCGATCAATGATTCTCTCTCATCATTGATGTTTCTCTCTTCTTCTCCTTTCCTCTTTCTGAAATCAATACAAATATATTTAAAAATTTTTAAATAAAAATTATCAAAGAAAACTTATTATCTAATGCTTTATAAAAAAGACAACACACCCACAAAGCAGAAAGAGCAGTCTCTAAGAATAAAAGATGAACGTTTAAAAAAAAAATCAGCATGTTCATTACTGTTTTTCTGTTGGAAAATGTGCTATAAAGGATATTATTGGCTTACTTAAAAAATTGGAATACAGAAATTAGATATAAGCATTGGACCTATATTAAACTTACTAGAGTTGAAAACTCTACTGTCTCTGTGTAAAGGAAGGTCCCTGTTTTAGGAAATGCATACTAGTAAACTTTAGGGGTAAAGGGCCATGAAGTATGCAACTTACTCTCAAATGGTTCAGAAAAAAATTGTATATACATATATATACAAGGAGTATTCTATCTTGTATACTATATCATGTGTGTGTGCTATCGATTTAAGAAATGTCCAAAAATGTATGAGTTTATTTGAGCCAAAACTGATGAGAGTTGCAGGAAGCAAGATCTCAAATGAGAATAACAGTTTTGCAGTTTCTTTTATGCATTTGAAATTAAGGAGGGAAGGTGAAGAAGCTTACAGGTAGGCAAGGTGGAGATTGGATTACAGGTTAGCTAAGATTATGTGCTCTCTTGAGAGTGGTTACACCTGGTATTACAAAGGTGTGTTAACCTAGATGCACAAGAACAATGGCCAGGGCTGGCCTGGGGTGTCACTACCCATTATGACCTGCCCAGTTAGAGATTTATGATTTATTACAGAATCCCCCAACATTTTTTTTGTTGTTGTCTAGTGTAGAGACAGAGAAAGTACAAATGAATAAAGTAGGTCTGGTACCATATTAATAGATGAATCTGGATAAAGTGTATATAGGTTCTTTTCTTCCTATTCCTGCAATGTTTCTGTGTTTGAAATTATTTTAAAAGAAAAAGTTAAAAAGTACTATTTATTATAGCAAGTATAAAAATAAACCCGTAGAGCTTTGTGTTTTCTTTAACTCAAGTTAAACTCCCTGATAGATTTGACTTTTTCCTGAGACAGTATGGAAGAGATAAGGGAAACAGAATAGTTATGTTTAGACATGAGGAAAGACTGCGGCAATTTTTGACCTTAACATTATTATTTATTTATTTACTTATTTATTTATTTTTAAAATATATATTTTTATTGATTTTTTACAGAGAGAAAGGGAGAGGGATAGAGAGTTAGAAACATCCATGAGAGAGAAACATCGATCAGCTGCCTCCTGCACACCTCCTACTGGGGATGTGCCCACAACCAGGGTACATACCCTTGATTGGAATCGAACCTGGGACCTTTCAGTCCGCAGGCCGACGCTCCATCCACTGAGCCAAACCGGTTAGGGCTACAATGAAATTCTTGATATCTAAGGACAGTATTGTTATTTAGTTGCTGTATCTTAAATTGCTTGCTCATTTTTTTAAAATTTAATACCAATATTACTGCTAACAATCTGTCAACTAAATGAAATTTGACATATTTAAAGGTAGTTCTGTATCCCAGAATATATCTTTTTAGGATTTACTGCCTAAACACTGTGACTCAAAGTTACTTAAGCAATTCTTTTCTTTGTTTGTTTATGCCACTGACTTACTATATAGTTAGATGAGTTGTTTCTCAGTTTTTAAGGCCTTTTAAAATTTGTTTTTTTGTGTGATATAAATCATTTATATGATTCCAGAGTTAAAACTATATGTAGATCTACATTCATAGAAGCTTTACTTCCTTTCCTGTCTCTTCTTTTCCCCATAGGTAACCATTTTTGTTGGTTTTGTTTTCTATACACAAAGTAGAATTATAAACTCTGTTCTACACTGTGCTTTCTTAATTTAATGGTATAATTTGGAAATCACTCTAGTTCTGTTTTTGGAGATCTTCCTCATTCCTTTTATGTTGCTTGTCCTGTGTTGGAAGTGGCCTGTGTTGATTCAACCAGGCCTCTATTGTTGGACACTTAATAATATAAGGTAGTATAATAGATAGAGAAAGGAAAAGCTAGGAAATGACAGATATTATTAAAATTTGACCTAGTGCGTTTGAAAAGTTGATGCAAGGCTTACTTGGACACAGATCACTCGCAGGCCATACAAAATTATCAACTTTTAAAGATTATCCTGCTATATTTGGTCAAACATTTAATTAACTAACTCCTAATGCTTTGGCAGAGCCAGACCAAATGATTTTGCGGGTCTTATGTGGCCTGCAGGCCGGACGTTACCCACCCTTGGACTAGGGCAGTGATGGCGAACCTTTTGAGCTCGGCGTGTCAGCTTTTTGAAAAACCCTAACTTAACTCTGGTGCCATGTCACATATAGAAATTTTTTGATATTTGCAACCATAGTAAAACAAAGACTTATATTTTTGATATTTATTTTATATATTTAAATGCCATTTAACAAAGAAAAATCAACCAAAAAAATGAGTTCGCGTGTCAGAGGTTCGCCATCACTGGACTAGGGTTTACCCTAATCTAGTATGAACTCATCTTTACTTGATTATATCTGCAAAGTCCCTGTTTCCAAATAGGGTCACTTTCATAGGCATTGAGGATTAGGTTTCAACATATCTTTTGGGGGACATAGTTCAACCCATAACAATGCCTGACTGAAGCAGTCTGCAAAGCCAATGCAGACTCACTGTGAGATCAAACTGGATGAGCTGCAGTTTGAAACTGAAAGGCCAGGCTTCCAGCTACCTTCTGCCTCCATTGAACCTGCTTGGCCTGAGCCTTAGTGCTCTGTTCCTTTTAAAAATTTCACTAGGAAAGGAGGGGTGAGTGAGGACAGGAGAGGATGGCCTGGCCCCTAGGGTTTGGGTGAGTCCTCATGAGAAGCCATGGGGGAGGCTGGAATAGCATTCTCTTCTGATGCTAGCACAGCTAGTAGTTGTGCCTTGGTTCATTTTCTTTCTAACCTAATGCATCGTCTGCTTACCTGGCGAGCGCTGCATCTCTCAGGGGGCTGCACTCTGTAGCAGATCCTGAAATGTTCTCTTCAAAGGCAGTTAGCAGTGCAGACAGTTCTTAGGTAGGCCTTGACTAAGAAACTAACACTCCCACGATGAGAGCCATCAGTTTCACTCTTCTTACAGAAATTGTGTAAATAATAGAACACAGGTCAGAAATCCAGCTGTACACAGGAAAGCACTGTAGGATATTGATTTACATTTAGCAGGGAACAGCATCAGCCAAATAAAGTCATATAAAGAATAAGGATAAAAGATATTTTTCCTTCGTGATAAGGTAATATTTGCAGGTAAGAAGTGTGGGAGAGCTATATAAGTCAAAGATGAGAGAATCATGCCTCACACTGGGGATCGAGCCCACAACCTGGGCATGTGCCCTGAATTGGAATTGAACTGTGATCTCCTGGTTCATAGGTTAACGCCCAACCACTGAGCCATGCTGGCTGGGCAGCATTACATTTTTAATTGCTTTAACATATTTAAAAAATTTTAACATTTTAAACTTTATGATTGTACAACCTTTATTGATTTAATCTAAACTTTATATATTGAAAAGTTGTAAAATATAAGCTAACTAAGATCTTCAGTATATGTATCTGATTTGCAGGTAGAACAGTTTTGTGTAATCAAGGAAGTAGTGAGACTAGGATGAGGCAAAGCATATTTCACAGACCAGTTAGCAAACTAGGTCAAGTGCTGAGGTTTAATGACTACTAATTTGCTACATATCTTAGTGTCATTGCTCCCATTTCTTGTCAGACAGAGCCAGTGTTCTGTTTTTGAGACCTATATCTTGATTCTTGTTTCTCTCACTTCTGTCAGGAAATTTTGATTAGAATATATCTTCAATCTGACTACTTTTCCCCCCATTTATTTTTCTTTATTGATTAAGGTATTACATATGTGTCCTTTTTGCCCCATTGTCCCCCCTCACCCTCCCATAATCTGACTACTTCTTACTGCTCAACACCAGTCCATATCACCATTTTTAAAAAAATATATATTTTATTGATTTTTTTACAGAGAGGAAGAGAGAGGGAGAGTTAGAAACATTGATGAGAGAGAAACATCGATCAGCTGCCTCCTGCACACCTTCTACTGGGGATGTGCCCGCAACCAAGGTACATGCCCTTGACTGGAATCAAACCTGGGACCCTTCAGTCCGCAGACTGACGCTCCATCCACTGAGCCAAACTGGTTACAGCCCATGTCACCATTTTATCTTGCTGGGGTTGGTGTAAATTTCCTCTGTGCTTCCAAACTTGTCTTTATTTGCTACAACAGTTAGAGTGATTACCCTGCTCATTTCTCTGCTTAAAATATTCCAGAACAGTTTCCTTAGAAAGCAGTGTCATCTATTGAATAGAAACATATATTAGAGTATCAAGAGTGGGAATGTACAAGAAAGGGAAAGACGTCAAGATTACTCTCAGAGTAAAGACTGAACTCTTTTTTCTCCCCATCTCCTCTCCCATCCTCATCTCCTTTACTTTACCTCATCTCCTCTCTTACCATTCTCTCCTTTGCTGTAGCTTGTTCTAGCTCCAGCTACACTCACTTCATTACTATTCCCCGAAGAGCCCAAGAGGGTCCTTGCTGTAGCCTTGGCCTATACTGCTTTTAATCTAGATATCCTCATGCTTTATTTCTTCCTTTAGGCCTCTCAAATGCCTTCCCTGTATAAAACAGGCCCCCTCCTCTTGGTGCTCTCTCCCCTTACCCTGGTTTCTCCTTCAGAGTCCATATTTATTGTCTGTTTCACCCCATTATTGTTAGGGTGTTATCTCATTCTTTCCTGAGGTCCTACCCAGCAGTTTGGCATTCAGTAACCACTTATTGAATGATTGGCTGGATTTGCAATTTCTTCTTCAGTGGCTCCTTCCTCTGCCTAGAGAAATATGCAGGCCACTCCAATTTTTGGGCCATGGGAGAAGTAGGGCTGCCTTCCCTGTAACAAATGTTTCTACAAAGGTAATCTGGGGGCTTCTTCCCCTTTCTCACTGCTCAGATATTTATATTCTGTTATTCTTTACCAGTCAAGCAAATGAACCTGTTTTCTAAGTGACTTTCCTGTGTTTGGGACCAATGCTTTCCTTTTCCTGCATTTGGTATGATTTTATATAAGTAATAACATTTTGGCATTTCTTCCTTTATTCAGTGAGCAAATAGTATTGTAGCAGATATTATGGGCCAGGCTGGATCCCAGACTGAATATCAGGGTTTAAAGAGATGGAGAGCCTGCCTTTTCCTTAAGGAGCTTAGAGTTCATTGTATGGTTGGAAGTGTCAGACATTGGGACAGGTAACCACTATAAGAGGAATGCAGAGGGAGGTCGAAATACACAGATGGTTTGCATAGGCCTGCTCCAGGAATCTTGACAGTGGGCAGGAGTTTGCCAGGTAAAGAAACAGGTAAAAGATGCTTCAATGCGAGGAAATAATTTGGGCAAAGGCAGAGAGAGCCATACTTGTTTTTTTTTTTAATATATATATTTTATTGATTTTTTACAGAGAGGAAGGGAGAGGGATAGAGAGTTAGAAACATCGTTGAGAGAGAAAAATTGATCAGCTGCCTCCTGCCCACCCCCTACTGGGGATGTGCCTGCAAGCAAGGTACATGCCCTTGACTGGAATCGAACCTGGGACCCTTGAGTCCGTAGGCCAACACTCTATCCACTGAGCCAAACCAGTTAGGGCCATACTTGTTTAGAGTAGCACAAATCCATGAGTTCTGTTGGAGCATAAAATATAATGCAGGCTGTGGTGATGGACAAGGGCATGATAGTTATGCAAGAGACTGATCTTGACACTTCTAAATGATTATGTGTATTCTGTACAGGGATGAGACTTTCATCCTGCAGCTCATGCATTTGGGCATGTGTACCTGTATAAGTGTGAAGGGAGGTGGGCAGGAAAAGTAAGGGAAGGATGAGAGGCAGTTTTTTGTTTCCCCCACAGCAGTCTAGAGAGAGATGAGAGAACAATAGGATGGTAGAAGGAATTGGTAAGTAACTAAAAGACATGCTGCTGGGAGCTTACATGCCATTTGGGAGAAATGGTCACCAACCTTAACCATGTAATAATTCATTGCTGATGACCGTGTCCTCTTCTCTGCAGAGGCCATCCCAGCCATCATGGAGGTGGCTGAGTTGGAGAGTCGGCTGAATCCCGGCTGTAAGATCATGACCTTCAGACCTTCCATGGAGGAGTTCCGGGAGTTCAACAAATACCTCGCATACATGGAATCTAAGGGAGCCCACCGAGCTGGTCTTGCAAAGGTGATTCTCCTCAGATCCTTTAAACCAGAATGATCACTTGGCCTTTCAGTTATGCTCTTAGTCTTCATGATGTGGGAAATGGTTTCTTCCAAAGGAAGATATTTGTAAAATCTTTGTTCTTGTTAATCTTATGGAGCATTTATTTTTTTCAAAGAATATATTTTTTAACTCTTTTTTTTTTTTAATATATTTTATTGATTTTTTACAGAGAGGAAGGGAGAGAGATAGAGAGTCAGAAACATCGATCAGCCGCCTCCTGCACACCCCCTACTGGGGATGTGCCCGCAACCCAGGTACATGCCCTTGACCGGAATCGAACCTGGGACCCTTCAGTCTGCAGGCCGACGCTCTATCCACTGAGCCAAACCGGTTTCGGCTATTTTTTAACTCTTTATAGTAGATTGTGTTCTGGGTTTTTTTGTTGTTGCTTATTTTAAACCAAAAGCAGTTCATGGAAATCACGGAGATTGATATATGAGTTTTAGAGGTGTTATTCATCAGTTTCCCATAGAGGACAGTTATTAACTCCCCTCCCCCCTTCTCCTATTCTTCCCTCTCTCCCTTTTCTTTTTTCTTTCTGTCTTTCTTTTATTTTTATTTTATTTTTTAAAATATATTTTATTGATTTTTTTACAGAGAGGAAGGGAGAGGGATAGAGAGTTAGAAACATCGATGAGAGAGAGACATCGATCAGCTGCCTCCTACACACTCCCTACTGGGGATGTGCCCGCAACCAAGGTACATGCCCTTGACTGGAATTGAACCTGGGACCCTTGAGTCCACAGGCCAACACTCTATCCACTGAGCCAAATCGGTTAGGCTCTGTCTTCCTTTTATAAAAAAAAAAATTTAACATGCCCTAGCCAGCTTGGCTCAGTGGATAGAGTGTCGACCTGTGGTCTGAAGGGTCGTGGGTTTGATTCTGGTCAAGGGCATATGCCTGGGTTGTAGGCTCGATCCCAAGTAGGGGGTGTGCAGGAGGCAGCCGATCAATGATTCCTTCTCATCGTTGATGTTTCTGTCTCTCCCTCTCCTTTCCTCTCTGAAATCAATAAAAATATATTTAAAAAAAAAGAATATCCTACTCCTAAAATTTTTTTAACAGATCTATTGAGTTATAATTGACACACTATATAATTCACTCATTTAAAGTATGTAATTCAATGGTATTTTGTATATTCATAGAACATCATTAGTCATTCCCATATATAATTCCAATTAGCAGTCACTCTCTAGTCTCTGCTATGCACCCAGCCCTAGGCACTAATCTACTTTCTTTCTCTTATAGATTTGCCTATTTTATTTTGTTTTCAGTTATTTGTTCACCAAGGATGGAGATTGCATACTAGGTACCAGGCACTATACCATATGTGGGAGGAAGTGGGGGACAGAGCAGACCAACCAAGTTCCTACCTTCATGGAGCTTATATTCTGGTGGTAGCATCTCAAGATGGTGAGATAATAACATTTGAGCAGAGACCTAAAGGCTATAAAGAAACCGACATTTCATGATGTGGGACAGAAGGAATAGAAGCCCAGAGGCCTGGGGGTTGACTTGAGCTTCATGTATGGAATGAATAGGAAGAGGGTGTGTGGAAAGGAAGAGAGTGGAAAAAGGTGAGAGCCCTGGAAGGGGCCAAATGGTATTAGGCTTGACTGGCCATAGTAACTACAGCAGGAAGCATTGATGACTTAGAGCAGAGGAGAGGAGGACATGATGACTGTTTATTTGATGATTTGTTATTTTGTGATATTGGTTTGAAAAGATCCCAATGGCTCTTATGGGAAGAATGACTTTGTTGGGGGAATCAGAGCTGCAGCAGAGAGTACTCTCAAGGGTAATTGTGATTTGCTCAGGGTCAGAATAGTGGTCATGGAGGCGCTGAGGACTGCATTGCAGGTTTAACCTATAGACCCAAAGTTAGAGCTTTGAAAGAGAGAGACTGTTCTTTGATTTCGACTTGAGATGGATTTTGTGTCTCTTCCATACTGGAAATCTATTTCAATTTAAACATTTTTCTCAGAAGAACATATTTTATTGCAGTTATTTCATTATTTTTCTAAAGGTTAAGTTCATAATCTGGGTTTCTGTGGACTTGTCAGCATCACTACCTTAATTCCTGAGCTCTGGCAGAGCCCTCTCGACTGTGAATGGGTTTCGGGTTCTCCTTGGAATCCCCATCTCTTCAGGAAGGTCCAGGAGCATCGAGAACAGACAGTAGCTGAAGAGAGAGCTTTAGGACTGCAGGGGTCAGTGTTCTAGTCCTACTGTGCGTGGATTCTGATGCTTATAACACAGTTCATGGCTGTTGTGGCATCCATCCCCTGAAGTCTCTAATTCTGTTTTGTAATGTTCAAGGCCCTCCTAGGACAGATTTAAAATTTGAGGAAATTAAGTTGAGGGAAGATTTATTAGGGGTGGGTGAGAGATAAAAAAGGGAAGATAAACCCTAGCTGGTTTGGCTCAGTGGATAGAGCATCGGCCTGCGGACTGAAGGGTCCTGGGTTTGATTCTGGTCAAGGGCACATGCCCGGGTTGTGGGCTCGATCCCCAGTAGGGGGTGTGCAGGAGCAGCCGATCAATGATTCCCTCTCATCATTGATGTTTCTATCTCTCTCTCCCTTCTCCCTTCCTCTCTGAAATAAATAAAAATATGTTAAAAAGCAGGAAAATAAAACAAAGAGAAAGTAAAGGTTTATGATGAATTTCTCAGATGAGTGATCTTTAGTTTAACCACTTTATTGGGTTAACTCTTTTAAAGAACCCATTTTTGAAACCTCAATACTTCCAGATTATTTGGGGGAGAATAGTCATTCTCAGTTTAAGAGAATGTTACCATTTTAGAATCGTTTGACAGACACAATTTACCATAAACTCGCAGTGAGTTGGCAAGAACTTGGGCTTTGTTGGGGTAAAGGGGAGTTGAGGGTGACTGTCCTCTTCTCTGGGCTCTGAGTGCAGCCCTTTGTCCTGTTCTCCCCCTTTTGTTTCTTGAAAACATACATAGTCTTGTGTTCCATAGAGATTAGTGATTGTCCTGTGGTGGGGTGGCAGGCACGTTTAGTAACATGAGAAGAGGAAGCAGCAACTGTCCTCACGAGGGACTGTCAGGCACGGAGTGCACCTGCGCTGCCTTTGGCACTATGGATCAGAATGAAGTTAATGAGAACTACAGTTAGCTTTCTGAATGTTGAACAAAACACACCTGGGTCCAGACTTTTTTGAAAAGTGAGACTCATTGAGCAAGTTGGAGATACTCATTTATTCAGCTTGTGAAAATTTCCTTTTACTTAATTAGGAATACAGTGAACTGTTTGTTTTTAGTCATCTTTGCCATCTCTATCAAGTCACAAATTCAGTTTTACCTATTTTTCCTCTTTTTTCTGGAATTTGCAGCAAATAACTGTATAAAATTGCATCTAATCAAATTAGATTGCAAAAATCAAAGCTATTAATGTTGCTAGTTTGCTTTGAGGGCTAGCCCTGGGGAACAGAGCCACCCATGAGCGTCTTCGTTAATGCACCATTAATGAATTGGTCTTGATTTATGATTTGAGGAAGATGGTTGAGTAGTTCCTCAGTTTCTCAAGAAGTGACTTTGGTCTCAGATTACAGTCTGTCTTAGTTTTTATTTTAGCAACATCTTTTGTATTTTATTTTTAATTTATCTTTATTGTTGAAAGTATTACAGATGTCCCCCTTTCCCCTCATTGACGCCCCCTTCCCTTCTTCCCTTCTTCCCCTAGGCCTTCACCACACTATTGACTGTGTCCATGGGTTATGCATATGTGCATAAAACTTCTTTGGTTAATCTCTTCCTGTCCCCCTCCTTCCCTCTGAGATTTATATTTTAGATTTAACTTTTATTTCCAGAGTGAGAGATTTGGCACCCTAACAAAGTTGGTGGTTGAGTTGGGAAAGTGTAGAGCAGTGGTTCTCAACCTGTGTGTCGCGACCCCCAACGACCCTTTCACAGGGGTTGCCTAAAACCATCCTGCATATCAGATATTTACATTACGATTCATAACAGTAGCAACATTACAGTTATGAAGTAGCAACGAAAATAATTTTATGGTTGGGTCACAACATGAGGAACTGTATTTAAAGGGCCAGAATGTTGAGAACCGCTGGTGTAGAGTGATAGCCTCCTTAAATGTAAAGCTTGTATTGTTTTTGTGGAGGAAGGGTATGATGAACCATTATTATATCTAAAACTAGAGGCCTGATGCATGAAATTCATGCAATTGGGAGGGGGTCCCCCTCAGCCCAGCCTGCACCCTCTCCAATCTGGGACCCCTTGGGGGATGTCCAAATGCCGGTTTAGGCCCGATCCCGGGGATTGGGCCTAAACCGTCAGTCAGACATCCCTCTCACAATCCTGACCGCTGGCTCCTAATCGCTCACCTGCCTGCCTGGTCACCCGTAACTGCCCCCCCCCGCCCCCCCACCAGCCTGATCACCCCTCACTGCCTCTGCATGCCAGTCTGATCACCCCTAATAGCCCCCACTGCCGGCCAGGTTGCTCCCAACTGCCCCCTCCCTGCTGGCCTGGTTGCTCCTAACTGCCCCCTCGCTGGCCTGGTCACCCCTTACTGTCCCCCCTGCTGGCCTGGTCACTCCCAACTGCCCCCCTGCCGGCCTAGTTGCCCCTCACTGCCCCCCCTGCTGGCCTAATTGCCCCCAACTGCATCCCCCCCCCCCCACCGGCCTGGTGTCCCCTAACTGTCCCCCACCCCCACCCCCCAGCCCCCATCAGCCTGGTTGCCTCTTACTGCTGGCCTGCCCTCACCAACCCCCCTGCAGGCCTGGTTGTAGGCAGTCTTCTTGTGAGGGTCAATTTGCATATTACCTCTTTATTATATAGGATGGGTGGCCCAGCAGTGTGGCTCAGTGGTTTAGTGTGGACCTATGAACCAGGAGGTCACGGTTCGATTCTAGATCAGGGCACATGCCCAGTTATGGGTTTGATCTCCAATAGGGGACGTACAGGAGGCAGCCAATCAGTGATTCTCATCATTGCTGTTTGTTTCTTTTTCATTTTTTAAAATATATTTTTATTGATTTCAGAGAGAGGAAGGGATTTTATTGAGAATCATTGATCGGCTGCCTCCTGCAAGCCCCTATTGGGGATCGAGCCCATAACCCGGGCATGTGCCCTTGACTGGAACTGAACCTCGGACCCTTCAATCCGCAGCTGATGCTCTATCCATTGAGCCAAACAAGCTAGGGCCATCATTGCTGTTTCTATCTTCCCCCCTCCCCTCTGAAATCAATAAAAGTATATTAAAAAACAATGGGTGAACTTCTTTCATACAGTAATCTGGACATAGACTCTCCTGAGCCATAGGTTATGCACCTTATGTAGTTTCAGGAATAGCCTAGGAAGTACAGATAGCGATGCCCTCAAGGTGAAGAAAGATTGTAAGAACACTACTCTTCTTCCTGCTCTTAGGCAGATGGTAGTAATAGCAACTTATTTGAAGATAAGTAGTACAGCCGAGCCAGTGTAGGTCAGTGGTTGGGTGTCAACCCATGTACCAAGAGGATGCTGGTTCAATTCCTGGACAGGCCACATACCTGGGTTGTGGCTCGATCCCCAGTAGGGGGCATGCCGGGAGCAACCAACCAATTTGTCATTCTTATTTTTTATCTTTACCTTTTTCTTCTTCTTCCTCTTAAAGAATACCCTTCAGCATTTCATATAATACTGGTTTGGTGGTGAACTCCTTTAGCTTTTTCTTGTCTGTGAAGCTCTTTATCTGACCTTCAATTCTAAATGATAGTTTGGCTGGGTAGAGAAATCTTGGTTGTAGTTTCTTGCTATTCATCACTTTGAATATTTCTTGCCACTCCCTTCTGGCCTGCATAGTTTCTGTTGACAAATCAGCTAATAGTCGGATGGACGCTCCCTTGTAGGTAACTAACTGTTTCTCCCTTTTTTAAATATATTTTTATTGATTTCAGAGAGGAAGAGAGAGAGAGAGGAACATTAATGATGAGAGAGAATCATTGATCCGTTGCCTCCTGCATGCCCTCCACAGGGGATCAAGCCCGCAACCCAGGCATGTGCCCTTGACCGGAATCAAACTTGGGACCCTTCAGTCTGCAGGCTGACACTCTATCCACTGAGCCAAACCAGTGAGGGCTAACTGTTTTTCTCTTGCTGCTTTTAAGATTCTCTCTTTGTCTTTTGTCCTTGATATTTTAATTATGATGTCTTGGTGTGGACCTCTTTGGATTCCTCTTGTTTGGGATTCTCTGTGCTTCCTGGACTTGTAAGTCTATTTCTTTCACCAGGTAGGGGAAGTTTTCTGTCATTATTTCTTCAAAAAGGTTTTCAATATCTTGCTCTCTCTCTTTTTCGGGCACTCCCATAATTCGGATGTTGGTACGCTTGAAGTTGTCCCAGAGGCTTCTTACTCTATCTTCATATTTTTAGATTCTTTTTCTTTTTGCTCTTCTGGTTGGGTGTTTTTTGCTTCCTTGTATTTCAAATAATTGATTTTATTTTCAGGATCCTCTAGTCTACTATTGAATCCCTGTATATTATTCTTTATTTCAGTCAGTGTATGCTTAATTTCTGACTGGTCCTTTTCCATTTTTTTGGCATTCTCACTGAGATCCTTGAAAGTCTCACTAAGTTCCTTGGAGGTTTCTAGAAGATTCTTGGGTTACCTTATAACTCTGGTTTTGAATTCTATATCTGGTAGTTTGCTTTCTTCCATTTCTTTCATTTGTGACATGCTTCTTTGTCTCTGCATTTTGGCTATTTTCCTGTGTTTGTTTCTATGTATTGGGTAGCTGGTAAGTCTTGTGGCCTTGTGTAGTAGGTGTCTTATAGGGCCCAGTGGCTTAGCCTGCCCAATCACCTGAGGTGGACACTCTTGGTGCACCCCTTTGTGGGCTGTGTGCATAGTTTTGTTGAAGTTGAGCCTTGATTGCTGTTGGTGTCACTGGGAGGAATTGACCTCCAGGCCAATTGGCTGTGAGGACCAGCTGCGACTACAGTGGGAGAGCTTTTGTGAGGGAGACAACCTTACGGAGCAGGACTTGCTTCAGTGGGGCTTTGGTGCTCACTGAGTCTGCCCCTTGAGTGCGTTGCTTATGGATGTGAAGAGTTGTAATCTGGTATGATTTCACACTGACCACTGGGTACACTGGCTCTTGGGTCTCCAGGGAGGTGCAAAGTCAGCCACTGCCTGGGGTCACCAGCAGGAGCTACAGAGAGATCTGAAGATTCCTCCTCTTTGTTTGGGGTTTGGAAGTGTCCAGATGAGGCCCAACTGTGAAGCAAGGTGGCTGGTGCTGGGCAGAAAGCTGCCCCCCCCCCCCCAAGTTCCTGCCCTGATGCCAGACAGTCCAGTTTCTCCCCGTATGTGTCTGGATCCCTCAGAGCCTCGCCTGGCACTGGAGCTCAGAGAAACTGGGAGGTTGTAAATTCAGTTCATGGTGCCAGCATTTTAAGAGGAGCAGCTGGGTCTCCAGCAGCCTGTGTGTCACTCAGCCCCAATCCACACTGGTTTTTACAGTCCATTGTTCTTAGTGCCCATAGGGACTTCTTTCCCCAGCTCTGGAACCCTGGGCTGGGGGTCTGGTGTGGGGCTGGGACCTTGCTCCTCCAGGCAGCCTCCGCAGAGGCGATCTCCCTCCTGATTAAAACAACTCACCCGGGTGCCCGACCAGCCCGTTCCGCGCCTCTGCATCTCCTACCAGTCTCAGTGTGCTTTTTTCTTTACTTCTCTAGTTGTAGGACTTCCATCAGCCAGCTTTCTGGCGGTTCTGGATGATAGTTGTTCTGTATTTAATTGTAATTTTGATGTGGTTGTGGGAGGCAGCAAGTACAGGTGTTTACCTATGCTGCCATCTTGGTTCTCTTCCTCAATAAAAACATCCTCTATAATAAAAAGCTAATATGCAAATAGACCAAGTGGCAGAATGACCAGTCACTTTGATGCACACTGACCACCAGGGGGCAGACGCTCAAAGCAGGAGGTGCCCCCTAGTGGTCAGTGCAGTTCCACAGGGGGAGCGCCGCTCAACCAGAAGCCCAGCTCACAGCTGGCGAGCGCAGCGGCAATGGCGGGAGTTTCAGTGAGCCGAGCGGTAAGGAGTGAGGGGTCCTGGACTGTGAGAGGGATGTCTTACTGCCAGCTTAGGCCCGATCCCTGTGGGGAGCAGGCCTAAGCCAGCAGGTGGACTTCTCCTGAGGACTCCCAGACTGCGAAAGGGTGCAGGCTGGGCTGAGGAATCCCTCCCCCCCGAGTGTACGAATTTCATGCACCAAGCCTCTAGTCTACACTAATACAAGACAAACATGCAAATTGACTGTACTTTTGCTATGCCTTAAGCCACACCAACCAGCCAATCAGAGCGGCTATATGCAAATTAGCCCATTCAAGATGGAGGTTAATTTGCATATACCGGCTGGGAGCGAAGACTGAAGACAATGTGGAAGTGAAGCACTACAGAAGGGAACAAAGTAGAGGCAGCGGAGACAGGAACAGAGCCAAGGCTGCGGAGGTGGGAGGCGGGAGAGGAAACCCAGTTGGGCGGCTGGGAGCGGCAGGGGAAACCCAGCTGTGGCGGCTCGGAGTGGGAGCGAAGCCCGCCTCAGCGGGTTTTGCTCCCTACTCTGCTTTGATCCAGCCTCAGGAAGCCCTGTTCTTGCAGGAATCTTCCTGCAACGGGCCTCTAGTCCTATGTAATAAAAGGGCAATATGCAAATTAACCATCACTCCATCATAAAGATGGTGGTGCCCATAGCCACAAGATGGTGGCGCCCAGTCCTCTCAGCCCCGCCGGAGTCCCCCCATTCCCGGGGTGGGGGGGCAACCGCTGAGAGCGGGCAGTGTGTGTGGCCTGGTGGAAAGCTTGCCTTGTTGCCACGGCGACAAGGCAAGTGTTCCACCCCGGCAACAGAGGGCCTCTGGGCAGTGGGCACAGAGTGGTGGGGGGCAGCGGGGAATGCTTGCGTCATCTCCCTGGTGACGAGGCAAGCATTCTACTCCTGGCCGCAGATGGGCCTCTGGACTGTGGAGAGCCTCTGGGTAGTGGAAACGGAGCAGCCAGGCCCTGCAGAGAGCTACTGGCACACAGATTCGTGTGCAGGGCTACTAGTATTAAATAAAAAGATCAGTAGTGCAAATATAGATTTTGGTTGAAAAATTTCAAATGGGGCTCTAGCTGGTTTGGCTCAGTGGATAGAGTGTGAGCCTGTGGACTAAAGGGTCCCAAACTCGATTCCAGTCAAGGGCACATGCCTGGGTTGCGGACTTGATCTCTGGGGCATGCAGGAGGCAGCCAATCAATGATTCTCATCATTGATGTTTCTATCTCTCCCTCTCTCTCTGGAATCAATAAAAATATATTAAAAAAAGAAAAATTTTAAATGGGGTGTTGGGCATAGGCTGGGGTTGGGAAAATCGTGATATAAAATATATTTTTTAAATTTGATATAATCAGGAAGGTAAACATTAGGAGGAATGGGTTTCCTTCATTTAGATCAGTGGTTCTCAACCTTGGCTGCACATTAGAGTCACCTGGGAATCTTTTTAAAATCCTGATTTCTGGGCCTCATCCTCTGGAAATTCTGTTTCTTTGTTACTCATGTTGTGGCCCCCCTCCTTTCCGGAGGATGAGGCCCAGAAATCAGGATTTTTAAAAGATTCCCAGGTGATTCTAATGTGCAGCCAAGGTTGAGAGCCACTGATTTAGATTAATTAAATGTAAAGGTTTACCATTACAGTATTTTACAATCCTCTGTGAGTTGTGCTTCCATTTCCTGTATAAGAACATCTGATGTGTTAAGGTTTTAAATTACAGTCCGTAGAAGCACAAATGGTAGTTACAAAATAGTCATGGGTAAGTTAATAAGGCATAGGATATATAGTCAATAATATTATGATAACTATGGTGCCAGTTGGGGTGCTGGAAATAATCAAGGACCACGATGTAAAGTATATGATTGTCTCACCACTAAGCTCTTCACCTGAAACCAATACAAAATAAAATTGAAAGAAAAATAAAATAAAATTACAGTCTCAAAATAAGATTTTTGCTATAGGCCTGAATTTATGAATTTTTAAAGTTCTGTCTGAACACTTAAAAGTAAATTAATACCTGCACTTAATATTTACAATAGTTAGATTTTGGTAAATTTATTGTATTTCTTGCTCGTATAACTTTTGAAAAGAAAAATTACTATAATTAAAAAAAATCATCACTTAAGGATATTTTTTTAATTGATTTTAGAGAGAGAGAAAAGAAGAGAGAGAGAGAGAGAGACAGAGAGAGAGAGAGAGAGGATGAAAAACAGCGATCAATTGCCTCCTGTATGCAGCCCAATTGGAGATCAAACCCACAATATTTTTGGTATGTGGACTGAGTCACTTTTAGACATATTTATTTTCTTTTTTTTTTCTTTTTAAAAGTATATTTTATTGATTTTCTTCAGAGAGGAAGGGAGAGGAATAGAGAGTTAGGAACATCAATGAGAGAGAAACATTGATCAGCTGCCTCCTGCACACTCACCACGGGGATGTGCCCGCAACCACGGTACATGCCCTTGATTGGAATCGAACCTGGGACCCTTCAGTTCGCAGGCCAGCGCTCTATCCACTGAGCCAAACCGGCTAGGGCTTGTTGATCTTTTGTATTGTTTTTTTTTTTTTTTTTTGGTCTATATGTCATTTATCTCCACTCTGATCTTTATTATTTCCTTCCTTCTGCTTACACTGCGCTTTTCTTGTTGCTCTCTTTCTAACTCTTTGAGTTGTAGGGTTAGGTAATTTATTTTCATTGTTTCTTGTTTTTTGCAGTAGGCTCGTAGAGCTATGAACTTCCCTCTCAAGACTGCTTTCACTGTGTCCCGTAGGTTTTGGATTGTTATGTTTTCATTGTCATTTGTTGCCATGATATTTTTTATTTCTTCTTTGATCTCTCTGGTTACCCAGTCATTGTTTAATAGCATGGTATTTAGTCTCCATGTGTTTGATTTTTTTCGATTGTTTATATTGTAGTTGACTTCCAGTTTTATGCCATTGTGATCTGAGAAGATGCTTGATATGATTTCAATTTTCTTGAATTTGAAGAGACTTTGTGACCCAATATATGGTCTATCTTTGAAAATGACCCATGTGCACTTGAGAAGAATGTATATTCTGTGGCTTTGGGGTGAAATATTCTGAAGATGTCAATTAATTCCATCTGTTCTAGTGAGTCATTTAGGATTGATGTTTCTTTGCTGATTTTTTGTTTAGAGGATTTGTCCAATGGTGATAGTGGGGTGTTAAAGTCCCCTACTATGATTGTATTGCTGTCAATCTCTCCCTTGATCTCTTCCAGAAGTTTTCTTATGTATTTGGGTGCTCCTATATTGGGTGCGTATATGTTTAACAGAGTTATTTTTTCTTGTTGGATTGCTCCCTTTAGTAATATGAAGTGGCCTTCCTTATCTCTTTTCATGTCTTTCACTTTGAGATCTAATTTGTCAGATATAAGTATTGCTACCCCAGCTTTATTTTTCATTTCCATTCGCCTGAAAAACCTTTTTCTTTCCCTTCACCATCAGCCTGTGTGTGTCTTTTTTTCTAAGGTGGGTTTCCTGTTGACAGCAGATATATGGGTCATGTTTCCTTATCCACTCAGTTACCCTATGTCTTTTGATTGGGGCATTTAATCCATTTACATTTAAAGTTATTATTGATAGATACTTGTTTGTCGCCATTTTTATTCTTTACCCCTGTGTTCCTTCCTTGTTTCTTATTTATTTATTTATTTATTTATTTATTTATTTATTTTTTAAAGCAGACCCTTTAACATTTCTTGCATTGCTGGTTTGGTGGTAATAAACTCCTGTAGTCCTTTTTTGTCTGTGAAGCTCTTGATTTCACCCTCAATTTTGATTGATAGCCTTGCTGGCTACAGTATTCTTGGATTCAGACCCTTCCTTTGCATGAATTTGTATATTTCATTGTATTCCCTTCTTGCCTGATGTGTTTCTGTTGAGAAATCCGTCGCTAGCATGATGGGGGATCCTTTGTAAGTAACTTTCTGTCTGTCTCTGGCCGCTTTTAAGATTCTTGCTTTGTCATTGGTGTTTGCCAATTTAATTATAATGTGCCTTGGCTTTGGTGTTTTGGGGTTCATTTTGTTTGGGACTCTGTGAGCTTCTTGGGTTTGTGTGAGTTTTTTCTTCCCTTTATCAGGGAAGTTTTCTGTCATTATTTTTTCAAACAGGTTTTCCATTCCTTGCTCAGTTTCCTCTTCTTCTGGCACCACTATTATGCAGATGTTGTTTCGTTTCGTGTTGTCCCAGAGTTCTCTTAGGCTCTCCTGCTTTTTTTTTTTTTTTTTTAAATCTTTTTTATTGATTTTTTACAGAGAGGAAGGGAGAGGGATAGAGAGTTAGAAACATCGATGAGAGAGAAACATCGATCAGCTGCCTCCTGCACACTCCCTACTGGGGATGTGCCCACAACCAAGGTACATGCCCTTAACTGGAGTAGAACCTGGGACCCTTGAGTCCGCAGGCTGACGCTCTATCCACTGAGCCAAACCAGTTAGGGCTCTCCTCCTGCTTTTAATTTTTTTTTTTCTAGATGCTGCTCTGCTTGGGTATTTTTCCTACCTTGTCTTCTGCTCACTGATGCGGTCCTCTCCTTCTTCTAGTCTACTGTTGATGCTTTCTATTGAGTTCTTTATAGCAGTGATGTCATTTTTCATTTCTTCTTGGTTCTTCATTTCCTCTTGGTTCTTACACATATTGTTGAATTTGTCTTCCATTCTTTTCATCCACCTTATGACCATTTCTCTGAATTCTTTCTCTGACAGGTTGTTTGTCTCCATTGCCTCTATTTCGTTTACTTCCTTTTCTGGTGATGGCTGTTTTTCTTTCATATGCGGGTTGTTTCTTTCTCTCCATGATCTCTCTTCTCCAGGTGTTTGGTTATGTAGTTCTCTCTCTGCTGTGTTGATTTAAAGGCACAAAATACAACACAACAAGGCACAACGCACAAGGCACTGAACACAAATGTATTCACAATACTAATAACCTCAAATAAACGTGACCACCAGATCAAAGAGAATTAGGGGATAAAGAAGAAAGAAGAAAAAAAGAAAAATGAGGAGAAAAAAAAGAAGTGCAAAAATGAAATTGGGAAAAGGAAAAAAAAAGTAAGAGAGAAAAGAAAGAGAATTGTCCCTTCTAATTTTTAATTATATGAATATGTATTTGTGGTCTTAGTGCTTACTCATCTTTCCATTATTTGTAATGATGTGCTTGAATACTATGGGAAAACAGTGGTGAGCTGAGCCACCTGCTACAGTCACAGAGGAGAATTGATAGTTCATATCTTTTTCCTACTCCAATGAGATCATGTTGGTAATCTCAGAGTGGCCATGGTTGGAGTGGTTACCATCGAAATAGGCAAAAGCTATAAGTCAAGGTTTCCCCCACTTTCCCAGTAAGCTGGTTGTTAAACATTTACAAGTATACCACTGCTTTTTGTCATATTGCATGAGAGGTATTTTCTCATTAGTACCTAAATAGTACTAAACTTTAGAAGTTATTTTAGTTCTGTCTCTTAATTTTAAAATTGAGCCCAGCTGGCGTGGTTCAGTGGTTGAGCTTCAACCTATGAACCGAGAGGTCAGGGTTTGATTCCAGGTCTGGGCACATGTCCTGGCTGCAGGCTCAATATCCAGTAGGGGGTGTGCAAGAGGCAGTTGATTAGTGATTCTTTCTCATTATTAATGTTTCTCTCTCTTCCTCTCCCTTCCTCTCTGAAATTAATAAAAATATATTAAAAAATAAAATAAAATTGAGAGGTTAATAGTATCAACTAAGAAATGAAGTTAATGCAAGCATAGTATTTGGTATAGTGAGTACTCAATAAGTTTTGCTGTGTAAAATAATCGTTATCAATAAGGCGAATACTTGGGAGAATGTGAGCATTTCCCTTAATAAGAATCTTCACGCCCTAACTGGTTTGGCTCAGTGGATAGAGCGTCGGCCTGCGGACTCAAGGGTCCCAGGTTCGATTCTGGTCAAGGGCATGTACCTTGGTTGCGGGCACATCCCCAGTAAGGGGTGTGCAGGAGGCAGCTGATCGATGTTTCTCTCCCATCGATGTTTCTAACTCTCTATCCCTCTCCCTTCCACTCTGTAAAAAAAGAATAAAATATATTTAAAATAAAAAAAAAGAAAAAAGAATCTTCACGATTCTTTTACACATTTGTCAGAAATGCTGACAAACTCTTCACTTGTATTCTGTTGAAATATTCAAGCTAAATAGCTACTTGGGATATTTTCAAGGTAATATTTTATTTTATTTTATTTTTAGGTGATTCCTCCTAAGGAGTGGAAGCCACGGCAGTGCTATGATGACATTGATAATTTGCTCATCCCAGCACCAATTCAGCAGATGGTCACAGGGCAGTCGGGACTGTTCACTCAATATAATATCCAGAAAAAAGCCATGACAGTGAAGGAGTTCAGGCAGCTGGCCAACAGTGGCAAGTGAGTGGGTTTAATTTGCTGCTCTTGTTTCTTTCAAAGACATACTTGGACATGGTCAGAAACCAGTAGATGGAGCTTGTAATGAAAAAAAAATCTGCATAATCTTTTTCAGTCCTAATTTACCTACTTCTGTGCTTCACATGATTGCCTACTTGCATTTAGTTTGTTGCTAAGAAAATTGTTCCTCATTTTACCATCTCATTCATAATATCTGTAAATGGGTTTTTCTTTTAGTTGTCATGAGTTTTTGATTGTACTCATGATTCATCTTTGTAAGGCAAATTTTCTTCTTTGTGTGACAATGTTTAAGTCTTAAATGATAAATTATACATATTAGAAGATGTAATTATAAATATTTTACATAGAAGAAAATTCTTTTTTTTTTTTTCTCTCTCATATTTCTTTGTCTCCACATTTTTGCCGCTTCCCTGTGTTTGTTTTTATGTATTGGGTAGCTGCTAAGTCTCCTAGAGTTGATAGAGTGGCCTTGTGTAGTAAGTGTCCTATAGGAACCAGTGGCTCAGCCTCCCCACTCACCTGAGATGGACACTCTTGGTACACCCCTTTGTGGGCTGTGTGCACAGTTTTGTTGTAGTTGAGCTTGATTGCTGTTGGTGTCTCTGGGAGGAATTTACCTCCAGGCCAATTGGTTGTGGAGACCAGCTGCAACTACAGTGGCAGAGCTGCTGTGCAGGAGACACCCTTATGGAGCAGGACTTGCTTCAGTGGTGCTTTGGTGCTCACTGAGTCTGCCCCTTGAGTGTGTCGCTTATGGATGTGATTAGTTGTAATCTGGTATGGTCTCACACTGACCATTGGGTACACTGGCTCTTGGGTCTCCAGGGAGGTGCAAAGTCAGCCATTGCCTGGGGCCATCCAGCAAGAGCTACAGAGAGATCTACAGATTCCTCCTCTTTGTATTGGGTTTGGCAGTGACCAGAGGAGGCCCAGATGTGAAGCAAGGCAGGCTGGTGCTGGTGCCGGGTCTTGGGCCTTTTATTGATAGGTTTGAGGCTCCCCGACCCAGCTGCAGCTTGTTTGACTGGTTTTTAGCCTGAGAAAGGAAAGACCATTCATATGCAAAAGCCGCTGTGCACAGCTTGGGTGGGGTTGTAAATTGGACGAGGCAGGGTCTTGGGTAAATCAACAGGGAGGAGCAAACAGATATGGCTACCAGTGAGTCCTGCACCAGAGAGGTCCCAGCATGGGAACAGTGACCGCTGGGAGCACCTTCGTCCGGAAGAAAGCCACCCCCAAGTTCCTGCCCTGATGCCAGACAGTACAGTTTCTCCCCATATGTATCTGGGTCCCGAAGAAAATTCTTGAATGACTTCAATGGCCACCATTATTGTGTTAGTTGCCAACTGCAGATTGATTAAAAAAAAAGTTATGTTGTTGCTGATATCTATTGTGTAGTTAGGTACCAGATGGTTGTGGCTGTATGAAATATGTACAGATTTTTTTTCTTGTCATTGTTTTCTAAACAATGCAGTATAATAACTATTTACATAGCATTTTTATTGTATTAGGTATTATAAGTAATCTCGAGATTAGTTAAAATATATGGGAGGATGTGGGTAGCTTTTATACAAATACAATGCCATTTTATATGAGGGACTTGAGCATTCAAGGATTTGGTATCCATGGGGGGATTCTGGAACCAATTCCTCATGAATACTGAGGGATGACTGTATAGTATAATTGGTTCAAGATTTTTTTCTTTTTTTAATATATTTTATTGATTTTTTACAGAGAGGAAGGGAGAGAGATAGAGAGCTAGAAACATCGATGAGAGAGAAACATCGATCAGCTGCCTCCTGCACATCTCCTACCGGGGATGTGCCTGCAACCCAGGTACATGCCCTTGACCGGAATCGAATCTGGGACCTTTCAGTCCGCCGGCCGACGCTCTATCCACTGAGCCAAACCGGTTTCGGCAATTGGTTCAAGATTTAAGGAAGTATTTCAAAAGCTAAAATAATGAATTTTTGACTAATTATCTGCTTCTACTGTTGTTACTGTCAGGAAAATATTTTCCTTACTAGTCAAAAATGCGAAGTTTTCATAGTGTTATTTAGGAATTTTAAGAGTATTCAGGCCGCGGCTAGGTGCCCCTGGTTAGTGAAGCAGCAGAAGTGGTGTGGGGTGTGAGCTGGGCAATCTTGACTTTTTCACACTGATCTGGGATGCCCTCGTTTCCAAAGGCTGACACTCGGGTTTGGAACCTAACCAGAGCCTAGTGGACATAACTTTGCCTCCACGTGTAATTCCTGTCCCAGAGGAGCTGTGAGCGCTTTTTCTTGCCAAGCTTTTCCAACATGACACTCCCAGCAGTTGAGTATTGGGAACCAGAACAGTTGCCAAGTGCCTGTTGCCACCATCCTGTGGATAGGCTGATCACAGGCAAGAATCCATGTCGTCTGGGATGTTTATTGATGTTTATTAATATTTCCCTGTCCCAGATGGGGGGAGGGGAGAGTGCCCAAGGCTGAACAGCATCACAGCCCCTGACCTTGTCCCAGCACTGTAGCCAGCTGCCCATGCTGCCCCCCGACCTGACACGGAGAATGCAGAGCTGGGACACAGGTCAGGACCCTGTGGCCTCTGGGAGCTCACACCGGAGTTGCATTGAAGGAACAGTTTGTTTGGGTGGCAGAGTCACTGGCAGTTTCATGGGAATTGAGTGTAAAAAGTAGAATTTTGAAAATGGGAACATTGAAGGAAAGGTGTACATTGTATGAGAAATATTTGTGTTTTTTCTGTTTCCCTAAAATTCTTGGAATTTCCTGATAGGAGTATCTTTTGTGCTACATGATTCCCTTGCAGTCCCACCTGAGTTTATGCTAACAAGATGGCTCACAGTGGGACTGCTAGATGTTCTCAGAATGGGGCAGGTCCCCGAAAGGCCAAAGTGATGAGTGGGGACTTTTGGCCCCATCCCCTGGCCTCCTAGGAGGAGAGGAAAGGCTGGAGATTGAACTCCACAACTTTGATTCAGATTCTAGGAGCTGCTGGGTTGGTGAACGCATCAAAATGCTGGGAGGGTCTGCATTTTCCAACATAAACCCTCTCCCCATACCTTCTCTATTCATTTCTTCCATTGAGCCGTTTCTGAGTTATATCCTTTATTAAAAATCGGTAAACACGTAAAAAAAAAAAAAAAAAAAAAAAAGTATTCAGATATCTATGATAAATACATATGCATATTTACTTCTTAGATTTGATATCATGAATAGCTAAGTATTTTCATTTTGATAGAATTTTATTTAGAAAGTGATATAGTGCTCCCTTCGATAGCTCAGCTGGTAGAGTGGAGGACTAGAAAGTGATATAAATCAAATGGGTGGGGAAAATTTTAAAATTATCTTACTAATTTGTACTTTTTTCATGGACTTTTTTCCAGATATTGTACTCCAAGATACTTGGATTATGAAGATTTGGAGCGCAAGTACTGGAAGAACTTAACTTTTGTGGCACCTATCTATGGTGCAGACATTAATGGGAGCATATATGATGAGGTATAGTTATATTACTAGTGGCCCAGTGCATGAAATTTGTGCACATTAAGACGGAATTAGAGTAAATATTTTAATATTGCTATTTGCCCTTTCTCTATAATAGAAGTGTCAGAGATGAAAGAAAATTAGTAAAATGTGTATGAAAATCTTTCTCCTCTCAGAGTCTGGGGCACGCTGCGGGACCCAGAGTCAAGTCCCCGCCCACCCACGTGCACCTCGAAATCACGCGAGACCCAGACCTGGCTGCCCCACCCCTGTCAAGCCTCGCCAAGCCTCGCCTGGCGCAGCCTCAGGTCCCCCGTTAAGCCCCACCGGGTCGGGGGGGGCGCCGCCTCAGGTTCCCTGTCAAGCCCTACTGGGTGGAGTGTGCAGTCTCAGGTCCCCTGTCAAGCCCCGCTGGTCAGGGGGCACGGCCTGAGGTCCCCTGGTCCCCTGTCGAGCCCCACCAGGCGGGGGGCACAGCCTCAGGTCCCCCACCCCAGTCTGGCGCCATGCAGCCTCAGGTCCCTGCTGATCACTCATTATGGCTCGTTACGGGAACTCCGCCTCCGCTGTGGGCGCAGCCATCTTGTGATGGCGTGAGGGTCAATTTGCAGATTACCTTTATTACTTCTCTATTTTATAGGACTAGTGACCCGTTGTGCGAAATTGCGCGACACCCGGAAACCCCCCCCCCCCCCCCCCCCCGTGCCATGGGACCACCCTGAGTTCTGGAGTCCCGCCCTGTGTGGCTGGTGTGCCGTGGGATGGCCCTGAGTCCTGTAGTGCTGCCCCGATGCTCTGTCTCTGGGGCCTATGGAGCAGCCGCCAGGCCCCGCCCCCACGGGGCTGCAGGAACCCCGGCGGAAGCTGTGTGGAGTGGCTGCCAGCCCTGCCCCTGCTGTGCGCACCGCCATCTTGTGATGATGTTATGGCACGAGGGTCAATTTACATATTACCTCTTTATTATATAGGATAATAGGCTTTGTAAAGGGTCATGTCACGTTGCTACTTCTGTGTCCACTTTAGGTGGTTGAGTAGTCATTTGTTGTGCTTTGTGTGATTCATAATTCCTAACAGGACAAGCGGAAGTAGACACATCAACAGGGTTTCTATAGCTGGTGTTTTCAAATTGAAGCCAGCTAATTGAACAAATACATGGTTATTCAACAATAATATAGTATGTGACTATCTGGTTAATCTTTAAATTGCGTCAAATTAAAAAAAAATAAACCTCATAAAATATTTGGAAAACAGGAAATATTCATAATACCACATTAAGGCAAAAAGCAGTATTTTAATATGTATTCATTTTTCCAGAAGTTTTCCCTTAATAATTTTTCCTCAAATTGTAAGAATTTTTTAAAAAGTGCCTATTATTACGGTCTTTCTAGTTATTTTCCAGGAACACATAATCCACTATAATAATCCAATCCTTTTTTCCTCCAACTGAAGTTTGTAACTTCTGTTTTTAAGAATTCTTTCTTTTTTTTGTAACCTTTTGTCCCTCTTCCATTGACAAACTTCTCGCCTAGCAAAAAGTTGAGTAATGCTGTGAACACCTGAAACCCTTTACCTAGATTATTCTGTACCTCTTCAAGTACTGTTTGAAATTATTTAGTAGGAAATAAGATAGGATCAGAATCATTCTTTAAAAAGTGTGATCAGCCCTGGCTGGTGTGGCTCAGTTGGTTGAGCGTCATTCTGTGCACTGAATAGTTGCTGCTCAGGGTGCATGTGGGAAGCAGCTGATTGATGTGTGTGTCTCTCTCTCCCCCCTCTCCTTTCCTCCCTATCTGAAAATCAATAAAAACATTATTAAAAAGTGTGTTCAGATAATGGTCTGCAAGATGGCCTGGTCATAGCAAGAGGCTTGGAAAGTGCTTTGAGGAGGAAGAAGAGGGAGGAATTAGAGTGATCTTTTGGTTGGTGTTTTTCTCAATGCCAGTATTCTGAGACCATGGCTCTCAAACTTTTCTTTTTTTAATTTAATTTTTTTATTGTTTATTGTATTACATACGTCTCCTTTTTCCTTCATTGACCTCTCCCCGGCCACCCACAACCCTCAACACATGCCTGCCTTCCCCCGTCTGTCCATTGGTTAAGCTCATATGCATGCATACAAGTCCTTTGTTTGTTCTCTTACCCCTTCACCCTCCTGCCTTCCCTCATAGGTTGTACAGTCTGTTGGATGTTTCTATAACTCTGGTTCTATTTTTGTTCATCAGTTTATGTTCATTATATTCCACAAATGAGTGAGATCATGTGATATTTGTATTTCTCTGACTGGCTTATTTCTTTCTTTTTTTTAAAATTTTTTTTTTTTTATTTATTGCTTAAAGTATTACAAAGGGTATTACATATGTGTACATTTTATCCCCCCACCCTAGACAGTCCCCTAGCCTCCCCTATCACCCAGTGTCTTATGTCCATTGGTTATGCTTATATGCATGCATACAAGTCCTTTAGTTGATCTCTTACCCCCCTACCTCCTGCCCCCCAACCCTCCCCGGCCTTCCCGCTGCAGTTTGACAATCTGTTTGAGCTAGCTCTGCCTCTGTATCTATTATTGTTCAAAAGTTTATAATGGTCTCTATTATCCATGAATGAGTGAGATCATGTGGTATTTTTCCTTCATTGACTGGCTTATTTCACTTAGCATAATGCTCTCCAGTTCCATCCATGCTGTTGCAAATGGTAAGAATTCCTTCTTTTTTTACAGCAGCATAGTATTCCATTGTGTAGATGTACCACAGTTTTCTAATCCACTCATCCACTGATGTTTACTTAGCTGTAAAATATTTATAATTACATCTTCTAATATGTATAATTACACAATGTTTCCAAATCTTAGCTATTGTAAATTGTGCTGCTATGAACGTAGGGGTGCATATATCCTTTCTGATTGGTGTTTCTGTTTTCTTAGGATATATTCCTAGAAGTGGGATCACTGGGTCAAATGGGAGTTCCATTTTTAGTTGTTTTTTTTTTTTATTTTTTATATTTTATTGATTTTTTACAGAGAGGAAGGGAGAAGGATAGAGAGTTAGAAACATCGATGAGAGAGAAACATCGATCAGCTGCCTCCTGCACACTCCCTACTGGGGATGTGCCCACCACCAAGGTACATGCCCTTGACCGGAATCGAACCTGGGACCTTTCAGTCCACAGGCTGACGCTCTATCCACTGAGCCAAACCGGTTTCGGCTGTTTACTGTTTTAGAAATTAAAACTGAGAATGTTTAAAAAAGTATTCATATTAATTCATTAAAAGTAATCCATTATATAATAACATATACATTTTTATACAAAATGACTATATTTTCCTAAAGAAAAAAAAATTTAGTGAGAGGAATGGCATTATTTAACATTAAAAAAAATCTCTACTGTGTAGTTTAATAGAAGACCTCTGGATTCTTGTATCTACTTCTGGATTTACTCTGTTGTGATGTCATGTAGGCTCTGGAAAACTCCACCTCACACGCCTGTAAATTAAGAGTGAAAAAGGAAAATACTGTTTTGGTATAATTATGAAAACAGTTTTGATGCCACAGACCCTTTGATGGAATCTGGGTGTCTCCCAGTGGGCTCCAGACAACACTTTGAAAAATGCTACCTTAAGATATTCAGCAAAAGATTCATTCTCTGAGCTCAGTCTGTATAGATGATGGAAGGATCTTGAGGCAAGGCAACAGTGTTCGATTCTTGTTTACTGACCTTCAGGTAACTGCATCTTTGATATGTACCTCAAAGACCTAATTCATTAGGAGACAGGGTTTTAAACTGTCAGCCAGGTAATTCTTTGGGGAGCATCATGGCATATATTCTGATATATAACTCAGGCAAAATTTTATAAGCAGAAAATGGGCTTAGGATATGAAGCCCCTGTCTCTGAAAATATACAAAATAATTTAAATTATATTTCCAAGATTTCCCTTTAATATAGTTTGCTAGTCTATTTCTCTTGTCATCCAGGTATTTATTAATAGATAATTGATAGAAAATTCAAAACAATTTGAAAAATACTCTGGCAAACATTAAGACAAAAGTATAGCCGAAGCTGGTTTGGCTCAGTGGATAGGGCGTCGGCCTGCGGACTGAAAGGTCCCAGGTTCGATTCCGGTCAAGGGCATGTACCTGGGTTGCGGGCACATCCCCAGTGGGAGATGTGCAGGAGGCAGCTGATTGATGTTTCTCTCTCATCGATGTTTCTGACTCTCTCTCTCTCTCTCTTCTTCTCTGTAAAAAATCAATAAAATATATTAAAAAAAAAAGACAAAAGTATAGTATACTTTGAAAAAATTTTTCTTTGTATGCATGTATTGCATGGTTGGTTGGGTGTGTGTATGGGGTTCTATATCCAATTTCCATTTGTAGTCTGTGATTATAAATTTTTAAAGTAAAAAATGACCTTTTTGTTAATATAAATGTTAAATATTAAAATATTGGTATTATGTAAGAGAAAACTTAAATCACTCATAATCCTGGCCTTCAGAGACAACAGTTGTCAAAAAAATTTAATATATTTTTCCCCCAATATTTTTTCTTGATTTAATGCTTGATAATTTAATTTTTTAAAACAGAAGTGGTATCCTAGTGAACATAGTCTGGTCTTGTCTTTCCCCTCTCCCATTTTAACATATCGTGAATGCTTTCCCAGAATGATAGATGTTCTTCAATGGGTGATTTAACATTTATTTTATATGTCTTACTTTTATTGGTAGGATGGTTTTCTTGGGCAGGAGAAAGCAGATAAATCTAATGTGAAGAGGGATGTAGGCGGATTGTGGAGGCAGGGACAGTATGACCGTTCCTCATCTTGCATGGGTCAGTGTGGGGGTGGCCCACACAATGGGCTGCTAGGTCATTGCTTCCCTGAGTATGGCACTTTGCCACAGACAGTGACTGCCTAATTTCCTGCCTTTCCTCTACAGCGTCTTGAAATAGAAGCCTATAGCAAACAGCACAGAATATTTGACCCATTTACTTATATAATCAATGCCCGTTATCCCTAGCCGAGACTTTTGGGGGGGCTCTGTCTTTGCCTTTAGAATCTTCATCTTTAAAGAGAAGGGATTGAATTAATAGCTGTCTGAGGTTCTTCTCAGTTTAAAAATATTTGCTTTACGATTAAGCAACATTTCTTCAAGAATGTGAACTGAATTCTTTGATAATGAGTTTTTATGAGTCCTAGATTTCTTTTGTATTAGAATTTTGTCAAGATCCCATTCATAAGAAATCTGTTGACTGAAGCATGGGAATCTTCATACTAAGATTTTAGCCTTAATAGCATTTAGTCTTACAGATGACATTTTTTCATTTCCCCCCACAATGGGGTAGCTTAAATACTTTCATCCACCAGATGGTGCTATTGGACAACAAATTTATCTGAGGCTGTGGGTTTCCAAAGGAGGTAAAAACAGTTTTAACTGTTTGAGTCACCAGTAGAGATTTTTTCCATTTTGTATTTTTTATCATGTGAGGATAATCATTAATCCTGAAATAAATAATTTGAAGCTAGGATAGTACCTGTATGTGTAATTTTCACATCCAAGGTACAGTGTCATTATTCTAGACATGTTTTGGTGCAGAGAGGGTTGTGGCCCTGTAAGAAGATGGCTTTCAGATTTTAGTTCTGTGAAATAAAGCTTCCAGTTAATCAAAACACATTATCTGCCAGCATGTTATGGCTGGTCTTTAATGAATGAAGTCTTAGCCTGCCTGATCCCAAATTATGCCCTCCAAGCAAGGGAGGTGATGGCAATTCTCTTCACCTTGCATCAAGAATGTCCCATCAGCCCTAACTGGTTTGGCTCAGTGGATAGAGCATCAGCCTGCAGACTGAAAGGTCCCAGATTTGATTCTGGTCAAGGGCATGTACCTTGGTTGTGGGCACATCCCCAGTAGGGGTTGTGCAGGAGGCGGCTGATTGATGTTTCTTTCTCATCGATGTTTCTGACTCTCTATCCCTCTCCATTCCTCTCTGTAAAAAAAATCAAATATATTTTTAAAAAATGTCCCATCAGTCTGGAAGCTGTGTTTCCTAGCGGGTATTGTCTAGGAATTGCTGATGGGAGAGAGGTAAAGTTCAGCCTCATGTTGACCTTAGAGTACATGGCTACTGCCCTCAAGTGTCTTGCCTGTGAGAGGATTAGGTGTATAGAATCAATATTGTCTCTGGAAAACTTTCCAAAGAAGAACAGCTGCCCCAGAACAGATTGGGCTGCTCTCAGTGAAAGGAGCTACTGACCTTGGAATGTTCATGGGGAAATAATTCTGTGAGAAATGATATAAAAGAAATTGGGTTGGGTAGATTTTGATAGAATTGATAATTTCTATGTTAACTCTTCTCTTTACCACTCAACTGTTAAAGTTCACCAAAGTATACTTAGATATTCAATTAAGTGCTAAATTGGTAACCTGACAAATATATGTAGAGTCCCATGCTGGGTTGTTTATGGGGATGTGAGAAGAGTTAGGGACATCAGGTGTTTGCTGGTGCAGGGTGCTTACTAGGTAGCTGGAGAGTCATGGTTTCCCTAAAGAATAAATAACACTTACAAGGTAGATTATGTACCCCATGGGTGGTAGGAATACTATGCACCATACGAGTGTAAAGAGGTTAAGCTTCTGGGGCCTGGCAGAATCCCTGAGAATTCAGGACATGTTAACCACAGTGAAGAATGAGGATGCTCAAATGTTCTAGGGCAGTGGTCGGCAAACCGTGGCTTGCGAGCCACATGCGGCCCTTTGGCCCCTTGAGTGTGGCTCTTCCACAAAATACCACGTGCGGGCGCGCATGTACAGTGTGATTGAAACTTCATGGCCCATGCGCAGAAGTCGATTTTCGGCCTTGCTGAGTCTATTTTGAAGAAGTGGCGTTTGAAGAAGTGGGGGGTGTCGGTCGTGGGGCGATGGGAGACTCGGCGCAGGCGGGCCGCGGGATACGCAGTGCGGGGGAGGTACATTGTTTTGAGATACGTTCGCTGAGGTCGACCCCTTCCAATTCTCCCATCCATACTCGTCTATCTGAAACAAGTATACAAGACGAGTGTGGATGGGAGAGTTGGAAGGGGTCGACCTCAGCGAACGTATCTCAATCAGATTGAGGACGTTTTTAGCAAAGGCCAGCTTAGGAGTACCCTAATTAAGTTAATAACAATGTACCTACCTATATAGTTTAAGTTTAAAAAATTTGGCTCTCAAAAGAAATTTCAGTTGTTGTACTGTTGATATTTGGCTCTGTTGACTAATGAGTTTGCTGACCACTATTCTAGGGTTTTGGATGGTCAGTATGCTAGGAAGGTCGGAGTTCTGTGGAAAAGTGTTAGGGAAACAGCAGTGGGATTTTTTGTCTCCTTTTTTAAAAAAAATATATTTTATTGATTTTTTACAGAGAGGAAGGGAGAGGGATAGAGAATTAGAAACATCGATGAGAGAGAAACATCGATCAGCTGCCTCCTGCACACTCCCCACTGGGGATGTGCCCACAAGCAAGGTACATGCCCTTGACTGGAATTGAACCCGGGACCCTTGAGTCTGCAGGCCGATGCTCTATCCACTGAGCCAAACCAGTTAGGGCTTTTGTCTCCTTTTTAAATCTTCACTATTGAAAGTATTACAGATGTCCCCCTTTTCTCCCCTGTTGACTCCCTCTACCTCACTTCCCCCCTCCCCAGGCCTTCCCTGCACTATTGTTTGTCCATGGGTTATGCATCTATGCATATAAGTTCTTTGGTTAATCTCTTCCCATCCCCCCAACCCCTATCCCTTCACCCTCCAGGCAGTGGGAATTATTGAAGGGGAAAAAATATGAAATCCAGGAGTGAAAAAAACCAGAGTTTTAGTGCTGAATTTTTTGGTGATCATAAAATCTTCGATGATTTGGAAGGAGTCTTGGAGATCATCTGAGGTAGCCACCATATTTATAGATGAGGAATCTCAGACTGAAATATGAGGATCTGTCAAAGATGACAATCTACTTAGTGGCAGAGATGGGTGACCTCACTTCCCCTTCTCTTTCTACAGTTTTAGACTGTCTCCAGGAAGGATTATGGAAATTCTGAACCATATCATGTATGCTGGACCTGTTCTTCTGCATTATTATCTGCCAAGGTCTTTACTGGGTATTCAGTGTCTTACTTCCCATTGCAGCCTTGGACTTGCCTGCAGGTTATAAAAGGCCTTTGATAAGGCATGTATATTTGAAGCCCAGTTACTACTTTGGCCCCATCCTTCACCTTTAAAAAGAAAAAAAAAAAGGAAGATGAAGATAATTTAGATTTCATCTTTATTATGATTTTTTAAAAAACATAGAGGCTGATGATTTTTTAAAGAGGGAATTTATAAACAGAGTAGAAAGATTCATATAACTATTATAAAAAAGCAACTATTGACCCACACTTTCTGGTTCTAGAATCTGTTTTAGAAATGATCAGATATATGGATCAATGTTTTCACACCAAGATTATCTTCCATTTGTTTTAACTTACAGCAAAGAATGTAAAACAGCATATATATCTTCCTATCTAATAATAGAGAAACATGGTAATTAGCTGTAACTTTGCTACCCTTCCCATTGGCTAATCAGCGAGATATGCAAATTAACTGCCAACCAAGATGGCGGCCAGCAGACACGCAGCTGAAGTGAACATGAGCTTGCTTGCTCCAGTGACGGAGGAAGCCAAGGTTCCCCGCCTGCCGCAGCCCAGCTCTGAGCTCCAGATGCAACAATGTTTCAATTATAGAAGCTAAACAAACCCAGAAACCTGCTTTCAGCTGCCAGCGGGCTCAGAGCTTAGAGTGCCAGTGATGGCAACAGAGTTTCAATTATAGAAGCTAAACAAACCCAGCCAGATACCTGCTTTCAGCCGGCAACAGCCTCAGAGCTGGAGCCGGCTCTCATCTCCAGTGACAGCTATAGAAGGTAAATAAATCTCAGAATAAAAAAAAGAAAAAAAAAGAGGCTGGGAGCTTCAGTCGCCCGCCAGCCTGAAAACGGCCCTCAGCCCCTCACTCAGACTGGCCAGGCACCCCAGTGGGGACCCCCACCCTGAAGGGGGTGCGGGCAGCCTGAAAACAGCCATCAGCCCGTCATCCACGCTGGCCAGGCACCCCAGTGGGGACCCCCACCCTGAAGGGGGTGAGAGCAGCCTGAAAACAGCCATCAACCCTTCACCCAGGCTGGCCAGGCACCCAAGCGGGACTCCCACCCTGATCCGGGTCACCCTTCAGGGCAAACCAGCCGGCCCCCACCCGTGCACCAGGCCTCTGTCCTATATAGTAAAAGGGTAATATGCAAACTGACCCTAACAACAGAAAGACTGGGAATGATTGGTCACTATGACACACACTGACCACCAGGGGCCAGACGCTCAATGCAGGAGCTGCCCTCTGGTGGTCAGTCGCTCTCACAGCGGGTAGCTCTGCTCAGCTACAAGCTAGACTGATGGCTGCCAATACAGCGGTGGTGGTGGGAGGCTCTCCTGCCTCCTCAGGAGCGCTAAGGATGTCCGGCTGCAGCTTAGGTCTGCTCCCTGCTGGCAAGTGGGCATCCCCCGAGGGCTGCCGGGCTGCCAGATCCCCTGGGGAGCAGGCCTCAGCCAGCAGGTGGTCATCTCCTGAGGAGTCCCAGACTGCGAGAGGGCACAGGCTGGGCTGAGGGACCCCCCCTCCACCCCAAGTGCACAAATTTTTGTGCACCGGGCCTCTAGTATATATATATGTCACAAAGGAAAATAGTGATGCAAATTATTAGGGACATGAAGTGATATATACAATAAAGTAAAAGTTAGAAAAATGTTCACAATTCAGTGGGGGGTGGGGTGGTGAATACACCAAGACAACTGTGTATAGATATATTGCCAAGACCTTGAACTGCCCATGTTGCATTGTACAGAGGTATTGTATTATATAGATGTATTATATGCAAGTATTGTACACAGTTTCCCTCATAAATCCTCCATTTGGCCATGGGAAGAGAGTGGCAGGTCTGGCTGAGATGGAGAGGTTGGGCACTTGCTTCCACACACAGCTTCTTAGCATGGGTTCCTCAAAATAAGTCCCCACTTGTCAGTGGGCTTTTGGGGTCATTGGAACAGAGTTAGAGTCATGAATCCCAGAAGTCTGATTCTAATTATGTTCTAATTAAAAAATGGCTTCAGAGAAAGATACCACTAAAATGATAAAATAAAATTACTTTTTTTATTTGCAAGTTTATAAGGAAGTTTGATTATTTAAAAAAACAACAACAACAACAAAAAATAAGAACTTACGTTCTAGATGTTCTACAAAGAGAAAATCTAGTTTAATATTTAGGAAAATTATTGTTTTCTCTTTTTTACTGAAGGAATGATGTTGAGCCTATGTATATGATCCAAAATTTTACACTGTGAAGAATGAAAACAAAACCATTAGAAATTCCTTTGTTCGTTCATTCAATCATTCACTCATTCAATGAAGAATGAAAGAAAAACTTAACACTACCAGGCCTCTGCCAAGTGTTATGAGTATGTTAAATCTGAAAGTGCCTTAAGTGAGAAATAGAAGTGAGAGATAAAGGAAGCAAGGTGGAAAAACAAACAACTGGGAGAAACAAAAGATAACGTAGATAGAATTCTGTAGAGGAATTGGGAGAAATAGGTATATTCTTTTATCTAAATTGGGATTTTCCTGGAATTAGTTGTTATAAAAAGGCTCAAGTCTAGTCCATACTTTGGTGTCAAAGTTGAAGTGGCTCCCACAGTGGTTCTCAACCTTGGCTGCACATTAGAATCACCTGGGAATCTTTTTAAAATCCTGATTTCTGGGCCTCATCCTCCGGAAATTCTGTTTCTTTGTTACTAATGTTGTGGCCCCACCCCATAACAAAGAAACAGAATTTCTGGAGGATGAGGCCCAGAGATTAGAATTTTAAAAAGATTCCCAGGTGATTCTAATGTGCAGCCAAGGTTGAGAACCACTGCTCTAGTAGGATCACGGTGGTGTCACACATATTGATATATTACTCTATTACTATAATCCACTAGAGCAGTGGTTCTCAACCTGTGGGTCCCGACCCTTTGGGGGTAGAACGACCCTTTCAGAGGAGTCGCCTAAGACCATCGGAAAACCCATATATAATTACGTATTGTTTTCGTGATTTATCACTATGCTTTAATTATGTTCAATTTGTAACAATGAAAATACATCCTGCATATCAGATATTTACATTACGATTCATAACAGTAGCAAAATTACAGTTATGAAGTAGTAACGAAAATAATTTTATGGTTGGGGGTCACCACAACATGAGGAACTGTATTAAAGGGTCCCGGCATTAGGAAGGTTGAGAACCGCTGCAATAGAGAATGGGGGAGGTGCAGACCTATGGATTTGGTTACTAAGGAAGAAATGTATCAGTCAGGTATTATTTTGCAGTCAGTAATAGGGACCTCAGAATCAGTGGCTGAAACAAATTAGCTTTTTACTTTTCATGTAAAAATTTGAGGCAGGCAGTTCAGGGCCAGTGTGTTGGTTCCATGATGCCATTATAGACTCATGCTCCTAGCAATTTCTTCTGCCATTTTCATGAGGAGGTCCTTACCCTTGTGCTCTGGTGGCTGCTCGAGCTCTACTAATCACATGTGATATCTGGTGGAGGGAAGCAGATGGAAGGGCAAAGGGCACCAAGACCTGTGCTTGCTGAGGCAGCCCTTTTAAAACTTTCTCCTGGAAGCCCTGCCCAGTGTTGACCAGTTACATTTTGTTGGCCAGAACCATGTACCATGACTAGCTTTAGCTGCAAGGGAAGTGGAAATGCAGGTTTTACCCAGCTTCATTGTTCTTTGAATTAAATGGGGTTCTATTAATAAAGAAGGTGAAAATAGGTACTAAGTACTTAGGCAATCTGTCATAAAAGGTTATAAGAGTGATTTTGATCATGATTTTTTAACTTTATGTATTGATTTGAGGGAGAGGGAGAAAGAAACATCAATTTATTGTTCCACTTAATTATGCATTTATTGGTTGTTTCTTGTATGTGCCCTGACCAGGGATTGAACCCGCAAGCTTGGTGTATGGGGATGAAGCTCTAACCAATTGAGCTACCCAGACAGGGCCAAGACAGTGATTTTGAAATATTGTGTTATGCTGTAGTATATATAATTTAGTGTAACGAGTTGAATGAGACAAGGGACTTATTCGACTCTAGAAAATATGAATACACTAGTAAAGATCATTGTGATTTTAATTTTCTATATGTAAAAATAATTTGTCAGGGTCTGAGTATGGGGTTTTACTGTGTTATTGAATGTTGCGATAATTGATCCTATTTAAAGAAGAACAGGGCTTCCCATGGTTCAGGTTTCCTTTAGGATATTCTCCAAGGGCTACATGTTGGTAGATTTGTAAAAGTTAACAATTGTGTTTATTATGTCTGTGAAAATTTTTAAATAAAATGCATGTTAGTGAGAGGATCCACGGGTCCTGCTATTGGGCTCAGCCATTATTTCCAAGTTATCTTCTTGGCAGGTAGTACTTTAACAAAACTGAAAGTGAAAAGCAAAATCACTAAGTTAGAGATGGTCCCTGACTTAAAATGTTTTGATTGATGAATTTTTGACTTTATGATGGTGTAAAAGTGATATATATTCAGTAGAAATAGTATTTCAGATTTTGAATTTTGATCTTTTCCTGTACTAGTGATATGTGTATGATGTCCTGCTGTGATTCTGGGCAGTGGCAGTCAGCTGCAGCTACCAGTCAGCCAGGCGATCATGAGATCAAACAACTGATACTCTACAGCGTATTTGGTATGTTAGAAGCCTTTGCACAGCTGCAGGCTAATGTAAGTGTTCGGAGCACATCGAAGATAGGCTGGGATAAGCTATGATGTTTGATAGGTCAGGTGCATTTAATGCATTTTCAACAACGATATTTTCAGTTTATGGTATTTTCAGCTGACGATGGGGTTATAACCCCATTATAAATGGAGGATCGTATACTAACTTTTCATTCCAGTTATTGGTGATTGGAAGGAAGTTGTCCCTCCATGATTATGTAAAAAGCATGTAGTGCAGAGTTGACTTTTTGGTTCATTGTTTGGCCATGTGACTCTAGGCACAAGAGAGTCAGTTTGAGTCAGGAGCTTTCCATTCTTGCCCTTGAATCCCAGCTCCACAATTATGAGCTGTGAGATATGGAGCAAGTTACCTGATTTCTCTTTGCTGCAGTTTTCCAATCTTTAAAATGGCACAGATAATAGATGATAACAGTGTCAACCTCATAGACTAAAATGAGAGGACATAAAACCCTTAGTTCAGGGTCTGTTCCATAGTATGAAGTGAATAAAATGTTATTACTACCAGTGGCAATATTAAATCAAAACAAGACAAAAATCCGGAGGCTGCAGTGTTGATTCTGACTCAGAATTGTGAGGAATTCTGTTCTGCAGTTGCCATTTATGTATAAGTTCAACCTGCAGCCCAGCAATTTATATTTTATACAGTCTGTCAAATCCATGAAGATGTTTGTTTAGGGGTTACTGCTTAGGAAATGCCCCTGCTGTTTTCAAGAAATAGACCACCATCTTCTTCTCAGTAAGATAAGGTGCCAGGACAGGAGTGGTACCATGGGGTGTGATACAGGAGATATTCTTTTCTTAATGATTTTTTTCTTTATCATTTTTTGGAATGTGGTATCTGATTATCTACATGCAACATATTTAAGTCTTAAAACGATTCACTGAATACCTCAAATCCTCAATGAAGTCCAATAGCTAGAATGTTAACAGTGCTTCCCATGGGTCCCTTTTTCTATAGTCCTTCCCTGTTCTCTACCCCATCACCCTGGGGTGGCCTGAATGCAGGTATACCCCAGAGGTATTGTGACTTTTGTTCCTGACCACCGCAATTAAATGAATATCATAATAAAGTGAATCACATTAACTTTTTGGTTTTTCAGTGCATATAAAAGATGTGTGTACTCTATACTGTAGTCTGTATTAAGTGTGAATATCATTATGTCTAAAAACAATGTACATACCTTAATTAATAATACTTTATTGCTAGAAATTTCTAATGGTCATCTGATTCTTCTGTAACCTTGTTGTAATCTTTTTTCTGGTGGAGAGTCTTGCTTCGATGTTGATGGCTATTGACTGATCAAGGTGGTGGTTGCTGAAGGTTGGGGGTGACTGGCACTTTCTTAAAATAAGACAATGAAGTTAGCTGCATCGATTGACTCATGATTTATCTGTGATGCAGGTGATGCTGTTTGATAGCATTTAATCAGAACTTCTTTCAAAATTGGAGTCAGTTCTCTTAAATTCTGCACTGCTTTATTAACTAAGGTTATGTAATATGCTATATCATTTGTTGTCATTTCAATAATCATCACCAGGAGTAGACTCCATCTTAAGAAATCACTTTCTTTGCTAATTCATAAGAAGCAACTCCTCATTCATTAAAGTTTTGTCGTGAGATTGCAGCAGTTCAGTCAGATCTTCAGGTTCTAGTTCTAATTCTAGTTTTTTTTTGCTATTTCTGTCACATCTGTAGTACTTCCTCCACTGAGGTCTTAAAACTCCCCCACCCCTAAGTCATCCACAAGAGTTGGAATCAACTTCTTCCAAACTCTTGCTAATATTGTTTGTTTTGACCTCTTCGCATGAATTACAAAATGTTCTGGATGGCGTATATAATGGTGAATGCTTTCCAGAAGGGTTTTAATTTGCTCTGCACAGGGTTGCCAGAAACCGTTACTTTGTAAACAAATCATTCTCTGTGAAGTGCAATAAAGCAAATCACACTAAAATTAGGTATGTATCTATTGTGTTTGATTTCTTGCCATTTGAAAAATAGTTTTTTCACATACACATATTTTTAAACTATCTATTTGATTTGGCTTATTTTTAACCTTATTAAAAATAGTATCCCTTTATGTAGTCTTCTGGGACTTTGATTTTTTTCTTTTCTAAAATTTTTAAATTGAATTTATTTGGGTGGCATTGGTTAATGAAATTATATAGGTTTTAGGTGTACAATTCTATAATATCATCTGTATCTTGTATTGTGTGTTCACCACCCCAAGAAAAGTCTCCTTCCATCACCATTTATCTACCCTATAGACTGATTTTTTTCACTGAAAAATAGGTTTCTCATGTTTATCCATATTATTTTGTGAGCTATTGTGCAATTATTTTAATTGCTGTATAATATTTCATTTTGTGATGTTACATTTTATTTCTTATTTTCCTGCCAGGAGACATTTTTTATCTTTAAAAATTTTTTTATTGATTGATTTTTTTTAATTAAATCTTTATTGTTCAGATTATTACATTTGTTCCTCTTTTTTCCCCTCCTCCCAGTTCCCGCCCCACCCTCCCCCCTCACTCCCCACCCACTGTCCTCATCCATAGGTGCACAATTTTTGTCCAGTCTCTTCCCGCATCTCCCACATCCCTTTCCCCCACAAGAATAGTCAGTCCATTCCCTTTCCATGTCCCTGATTCTATTATGATCACCAGATTATTTATTCACTTGATTCTTAGATTCACTTGTTGATAGATGCATGTTTGTTGTTCATAATTTGTATCTTTACCTTTTCTTCTTCTTCCTCTTCTTAAAGGATACCTTTCAGCATTTCATATAATACTGGTTTGGTGGTGATGAACTCCTTTAGCTTTTCCTTATCTGTGAAGCTCTTTATCTGACCTTCAGTTCTGAATGATAGCTTTGCTGGATAAAGTAATCTTGGTTGTATTGTATTCATCACTTTGAATATTTCTTGCCATTCCCTTCTGGCCTGCAAAGTTTCTGTTGAGAAATCAGCTGACAGTCGCATGGGTGCTCCCTTGTAGGTAACTGAGTTTCTTTCTCTTGCTGCTTTTAAGATTCTCTCTTTGTCTTTTGCTCTTGGCATTTTAATTATGATGTGTCTTGGTGTGGTCCTCTTTGGATTCCTTTTGTTTGGGGTTCTCTGCGCTTCCTGGACCTGTAAGTCTATTTCTTTCACCAGGTGGGGGAAGTTTTCTGTCATGATTTCTTCAAATAGGTTTTCAATATCTTGCTCTCTCTCATCTTCTGGCACCCCTATAATTCTGATGTTGGTACGCTTGAAGCTGTCCCAGAGGCTCCTTACACTATCTTCGTATTTTTGGATTCTTTTTTCATTTTGCTTTTCCGGTTGGGTGTTTTTTGCTTCTTCGCATTTCAAATCTTTGCCTTGATTCTTGCGCTCCTCTGGTCTGCTGTTGGGAGTCTGTATAGTATTCGTTATTTCAGTCTGTGTATGTTTAATTTCTAGTTGGTTCTTTATCATAACATCGAGGGTCTCATTAGATTTCTTGAGGATCTCACTACATTTATCGGCGGCTTCTAGACAGTTCTTAAGAGACCTTAAAAGTGTGGTTCTGAACTCAATATCCTCCATTGACAGTTTTGTCCTGTTTCTTTGTCTCCACATTTTTTATGCTTTCTTGGTGCACCCCCTAGTGGTCTTTGTGCGCAGTCTTGTTGTAGTTAAGCCTTGATTGTTGTCGGCAATACCGGGGGTGATTTGACCTCCAGGCTAACTGGCTATGAGAGTCAGCTGTATCTGCAGTGGGAGAGCTTCTGTGCTAGATCTCTAGGGCGGTGCTAATCTAGCGTTTGCCTGAGGCTATCCGGCAAATGGCTCTGCGCAGGGCTTGGGCGGGGCGGGTCCCCGGGGATCTACTGGGCAGGCGAAGCGAGCAGTTATGGCTGCTCTCAGTTCCGTCCCTAGGGGCTCTGCCTCTCAGAGTCCCAGCAACCGCTGCAAACCTCGGAGAGAAAGCTGCCTTCGTTTCCGACCGAAGCCAGACAGTCCCGCTTCTCCCGTTTGAGTCTGGGTCCCTAGAGACTCGCCCGGATCTGGAGCTCAGAGTCTGAAACTCCCTCCCGATTGAAAACAACAACCACACCCTCCGCCTCCAGCCCACTCCGCGTGCACTCCGCACCTTAGTATTTCACTTCAGCACTGCACCTCCTCTGAGTCTAGGTATGATATTCTCTTTCCTCCTAGTTGTAGAATTTCCACTCAGCCAGCCTTCCTGTGGTTCTGGATGATGTCCGTTCCGTCTTTTAGTTGTTTTTTGAAGTGGTTGTTCCAGGCAGCAATCTCCCGTCGTTAACCTATGCCGCCATCTTGGTTTCCGTCTATTGATTGATTTTTGAGAGAGAGGAAGGAAGAGCGAGAAGAGAGAGAGAGAGGAAGTGGAAAGAGAGAAAGTAACATTGATTTGTTGTTCTAATTATTTTTGCTTTCATCGGTGGATTATTGTATGTGCCCTGACTAGAGATAGAACCAACAACGGTGGCAAATCAGGATGACATATAAAAGTAAATATTGCTACTATGAACATACTCCTCTACATGGTTCCTGAACATGTATAAAAGTTTCTCTAAAGCATTTACCTGGGAATGGAAATGCTTGCTGCCTTACAGAGTGCAAAAAAGAAAAGTGATTTGTTTTAAAAGTAAGCAGTTTAAATAATATGAGATATTTTTTTTGGATAGGAAGAAGCAAAAAGAGCTATCATGTCACATATTGTAATTGACTTTAAAGCAAAATGAATTTCACAGGGGTCTAATTTTATTTTTATTGTGTAAAGATCCTAAGGGCCAAAACCGGTTTGGCTCAGTGGATAGAGCGTCAGCTTGTGGACTGAAAGGTCCCAGGTTCGATCCTGGTCAAGGGCATGTACCTGGGTTGCGGGCACAAACCCAGTGGGAGATGTGCAGGAGGCAGCTGATCGATGTTTCTCTCTCATCAATGTTTCTAACTATCTTTCTCCCTTCCTCTCTGTAAAAAATCAATAAAATATATTTAAAAAAAGAAAAGAAAAGAAAGAACTCTTAAAAAAAAAAAAATAAAGATCCTAAGGAAATATCAGTCTAGTTTAAAATGTCAACCAGAGCTTTCATTTTAGTTAGTGAAAGGTACAATTTTCACATATTACTATCTGAAATGAATTGAATTTTGAAGTCTTGAAAGAACCAATCAAGTTGTATTTTTCTTTCTCCATGTGCATTATCTTTGAAACTTTGAGGGCTTGTTACAGCAATATGAATTAGGGGCAGTCATGTACTGTAACCTAATCTTAACTTACCATCAAGTTAGTGGCGATTGGGTGGATGGTCTTTTGTTTGGATCACAGCACTCTAGGTGTTGAGCGGGCTGTGATAAGGGTTTTAGAAAGAGATCGTAAGAGTCAAATGAGGAAAAGCAGAATCTTTAAAAACCCTCACCAAAAGTTAAAAATTAGTATTTTTATTTAATTAGTTTAAGCAAAAATGCCTACAAAATACTATACAGTAATGAGAAACACCAGATCATATGCTCTGTTATAAAAAGGGGACCCATGTCAGTATTTATGAAGGGATTGATTACAAAAATTGTGGTTTGCTAAACTGACAACACATTTACTACCGAGGAGACTGGCTGCTCTGTTATCAGTTTCAAACAAGGAGGGCTGGTGAGTTACTGAGCATCTCACTTCCATCTGTAAAATGAGGGTGTTTTGCTCTTGTTTTCCCAGCTTGGGGGTTATCCCAGTGCTTTTGAGATCCCTGTGCTAATGAAATAATTACCGAGTACCTACAGAGTTTTAAGGCTTAGTTCTAGTTTTCTGGGTGGTTGGCAGATATAAAGAAAATGTTACTTTACTTTTAAAAAAAATTTTAAAATGTATTTTTGCATGCATTGCCTTGTTCCTTCCTCCTTCATCCCTTTAAAATTATTGCAATAAGTGTGAACTTCTTAATATCTGCTACCTTTCTGCAAATGTGGCCTCAGATGTTTTTTGTTTGATCCACAGTTTTAAAAGTTTGTTCATTTGGATTTTGAGCTTCACTTAAAAGTTCAGAACATCTAGCAGCGTTCCCAGTGATAGCAATAGACAGGAGCTAAGTAAGGGCTCTTCTGGACAGGATAGTAGATGGTCTCCAAATGGTCTTCCCTACACTCCTTTTGATTTGCATCTGGTTGCGTCACTCGCGATGTTACTTGCTGGCTCTTTGGGCACCTCACTGTAGCTTCTGCTTTATCACTCAGCTCTTCACTTGCTGATGTGCCTTTGGAACATGCTCCTGACAACCCTCTTTGAGGTAGGGTAGGCCCTGAGCCCCAGGGAATACAACACAAATAAGCTCTGGTCCTCCCACCTTTTAAAAAGAAAAATGTAGTTAGAAAGAAATTCTTTCAAAATATTTTCATATGTACTTTGCAATCTTGTCTTTACAACTGTCCCTTGAGGTAGGCAAGTCTGGAATTATGTGCTGTTAGGAAGCCTTGGTCTCCACTTCTGATGCCATGGGCATATTTATTTTAAAGTAGTTCCACTGAGGGATTAGACCTTTTCTGTGGACATCTCAAGGTGGCCACAATTCTTGTCATGTTCTCATTGGCAGACTTGAACCCTGGTCACTGGTCTGCCATGAATGTTCATTGAGAAACCGTCAGCTCCTTTAACTAGTGAGTGGCAGAGCCAGTATTTGGTTAGAGAGCTTTCAATTCCTGTACAGCATGCTACTTTTCTGATATTGTGTCATTCTCTGAGAAAAAAATTCATTTTGCTTTTTGCGGGGTGAGGACAGAAGAGAGTGTGTGTTAACCATGATTTTTATGAGTTTATTAATTTGTCTTTTATCTCAGAAGAACCTTTTTATAGTCTTTGATGGGTGTGCCCTCATTTTTATGTTCTTAAAAAGAAAAAAAAGCCCATTCTCAGCTTGCTAGCACATTTGGTAGGATTAAAAGTTTGTTTAAGTCTTCCCTCTTTTCTTCCTACTTTTAATCTTTTAGTCCATCTTCATTTATTTATCAATACCTTTTGGGATGTTTTTAATTTATACCACCTGTGTATTTGTAGGTGACACAATCAAATTACATATGTGTGTCATAAAAACAACAGATGTGACCATATTCCAGCTGGAATATGGGTTCTTAAATGCCCTCTCCTTGTGGTTGGAGTTATTTTCTGTTTACTGAGATACATTTCAGCTGAGGCACAGAGGGAACAGTGTACTAGAATGCCTCTCCTGGTGTGATGTCCCACATGGTACTATTTTACAGAAGGTAATGGAGTATGTAAACAAGGTTTTGTGGTCAAATAATATTTGGGAAACACGGAGTTAAGCAAAATTAAATAGGTTTCTATGGTAGGGCCTCTCAGAGCCTCGGAATACCTGTCAGCACCATGACTAAGAGGAGGAGAAAAGGAAGCCAAGTGTTTCTGACCACAGCCTCTGGTAGGGCTAACGTTCCATTAGAAATAGTTTGGGAAAAATTGGTTTACTATGATATTGCATCATTTCTCTGTATTAGGTGGGAATGATGCATTATTAGTGAAGTTTCTTATGTGTCTTATTGCTGCCGTGTCATCCTTCACTTTCCCAGTGACTGAACGCAGTCATTATAGAGTGGGTGCTGGATGCTCACAGTGCTGAGAAGAGGGTGCTCATTGGCGTGGAAGTGGCCCAGAGGGTAAGGGCTGTGGCCTCAATTTCGGTACCGTTTCTGTGGATGGTTATGGGTGCATCGTTCATGCTCTGATGCCAGTAACTCCCTTAAATAGCTCCCGATTCTAGTTATGCTATTGAAGACTGAAGAGTTCTTTTAAACTGCCATCTTATTCCCGATAGGTGGAAGGCAAAGGAAAGATCCTTGATAAAATTCTCAGTTACACATATGTGCACAGATCATGATCCAGTGATGAATTATTTCAAAAAACCAGACAAACAAAGGGTAAATAGACAGAGTAGGACAGGCCTAGAAAGTTGGCTGGGTAATTGGGGTGAAGATAGGGGAGAATCAGGAGGAAATATTGGTCCAGTGGAGGTCAGGAGAGTGACAAATACCCCCAAGCACCTGCTGAACATGTAGAAGAGCTAATTTGATGGGCAGAATCTGGAAGAGGCATTTGTCTATGAACTTGGGCTGGTGTGTAGACTTTCTGCTGAGATTCTATAGCTTTAAGCATTGAACAGTTTGGCAAATTTTGACTTGTCATTGTGGTGCTTGTTTGTAGCTGAGGTCTTTTGGAGACCTTTACATTACACCAGTTTTATCACCAACCCCCAAGTAAAGCAGCTTCTATTATAAGCTTTGCCAGTGTTTGTGCAGAACAGTGTTTGTGTAGGACAGTTGTACCCCTGGGTGGGGAGAACGTGGCAGCTTTATGTCTTTGCCTGCCCTAAATTTTAGCTCTTTGGATCTTTGTTGACAATTGTTGCTGAGAGAGGAGGATGATATGTTGTATTTTAAAATGATCAGAACTGGAAGCATAGCGCTTACAAGTGAAGGCTCAGGAGTCAGGTAGATTTAGGTTTATCTTTGCCACCGACTACTGGCGAGGAGTATTAGGTTTCCCCATTTGTTCATTTAGGTTTAACATTATCCATGTTACCAGGTGTGGTATATAGGTATGTGTAGTATAATGAGGTACAGCGTGGTTAACACTTCACCTAAATGATAGACTAGGCATACTCTGTCTGAGTTTGTTTAGGAGACTGATGCGCGTTGGTGCTTGCATAGAGCCTGTCCTTGTAGGCAGTTAGCCAGTTCAGTTAATAGTAGAGAACGGAAACTGGAGAAGAAATTTTGAAGTGGTAAAATTTGTCTACAGCCTCTTTACACCTGCTATTCTTAGTATTTCAACCACTCCTTAAATTGAAATTATATGAAATTCCAATAATTTCTTGAAAAGAAGTTACAGTTTTAGCCTCATGCCAACTTTGGCCTTGCCCATTACTTGGTCTTGCAAAAAACATGTTATTTGCCTATTAATGGGGATAATGTCAGTAATAAATGTTATAGGACTTTATTATCTCTTTACGCATGTTTGACTGTGATTTTGGGGGGAGGCTTTCCAGTAAGATTTACTAGAGAATAGTGGAGATATTTATTCTCTCTGTTCTAAGAAATTTTCTAAACATTTTGTGACCTTTAGCATGCTCAGTGTTCCATGAATCTCTGGGAAGGTGCTAGTCCTCATGTTTTCGTGAAGAAAGACTGGAAGCTTAGAAAATCTCTTTTTTGCCCTGGCCAGTGGCAGAGCTGGGGTTATAATCTGGGTCTTCTGCCAGCATTCTTACTTCTCTGCCCTTATCCCCTTAGACTGCAGGTCTGAGGATGTCAAACAAGTCAGCCTTAGTTATTTAAAAAAAAAAATCCGTCAGTAATAAAGTTAAGATCTCTGTAAATGTAGGAGTTTCAGAGTAATGCTTTGTTCCTAAATTTGCAAGTTCATTCAGTTTAAAAATGATTCCTATAATATAGCTCTCATATTCATTATTCATATTCATATTCATTGCCTCCGTAATGACTTTTAAATAGGACTCTATTATTAGAATGACTGGACTGAAGTCTGATTGGACTAGGGTTAAGAGATTGCATCACTATAAATAGAGATAAAATATTTTATATAATTTGATCTACTTTTTATGAAGTTTCATAAGTTGGAACTTAGGATCTTCTCTAAAACACTTACTTTGACCAATTTCCAAATAGCAAACTTCCCACTGTGGGGTTAAAGATAGAATGAGTACTTAGGAGAATTTGGGGATTAAATTATTTCTGTTGGCACTTTCAATTATGTTAAGTGAGGCAGAGCTTCATTAACTGCTCCATCAACTATTTTTCTAACCCAAAAGCTTGAGGAGGTAAGATTACTACATTGATTAGAGAATAATCTATAGACCAGAATGAAAACAGAAAACCCCGTACATTTTCAGTGTGTAAGAGAAATATTAGATGTGATTGTCTGTGAGACCATTGGCATAGTTATTGGAGAGGGCCTTTTGGGTATACATCAATTAATTTAATGTCCCCCTTTTAAAAAAAATGTTTTTATTGACTTAAAAAATATATTTTTTTAAATTTTAAATATATTTTTATTGCCCTGGCCGGTTTGGCTCAGTGGATAGAGCGTCGGCCTGCAGACTGAAGAGTCCCAGGTTCGATTCCGGTTAAGGGCATGTACCTTGGTTGCGGGCACATCCCCAGTGTAGGGGTGTGCAGCAGGCAGCTGATCGATGTTTCTCACTCATCAATGTTTCTAACTCTCTATCCCTCTCCCTTCCTCTCTGTAAAAAATCAATAAAATATATATTTAAAAAAAATATTTTTATTGATTTCAGAGAGGAAAGGAGAGCGAGAGAGATATAGAAACATCAGCGATAAGAGAGAATCATTGATCAGCTGCCTCCTGCACTCCCCCTACTGGGGATTGAGCCCGCAAGCTGGGCATGTGCCCTTGACTGGGAATCGAACCCAGGACCCTGCAGTCTGCAGGCTGACGCTCTATCCACTGAGCCAAACCAGCTAAGGCAACTTTTTTTTTTTTTTTTTTTTTTTTGAGAAAGAGACAGAGAGGGAGGAAGGGTGAGGGAGAGGAATATCAATGTGAGAGAGAAACATTGATTGGTTGCCTCCCATATGCACCCCATCCAGGAATCAAACCCACAACCAGGGTATGTGCCTTGACCGGGAATCAAGCCAGTGAAGTTTTGGTGCAGGGGATGATGCTCAACCAACTGAACCACACCAGCTAGGGCAATGTCAGTCTTTAATAGCACCTTGAATAGGTTGAGAAGGGTTTAAAGGCATTGCAGTTCCTTCATGATTGCATTGGAATGTCACATTCTCTGATATTTATATTTTATTATGAGAAAGGCATATGGGAAAATACATATTCTGTATACATTTTAAGTAATTGTGAATACTATAGTGAACTAATTGATTGGTAAGGTCTAATAAAATCAGAATCTTTTCCAAAAACCTAACTCTGTTTTAAAATTGATTTTTAGAGAGATAGGAAGGGAGAGTGATAGAGAGAAACATCGATGAGAGAGAAACATCATCAACTGGCTGCCTCCTGCACACCCCCTACTGGGGATCCAGCCCTGAACTGAGGCATGTGCCCTGACTGGGAATCGAACTGGTGACCTCTTGGTTCATGGGCTGACACTCAACCATTGAGCACTGACCAGGCATAACCTTAACTCTTATACCAGCAATTCTAACCTTTTCTCTCTATCATCGCCCTTCATGTTGGGCTATTGTTAGAAAACTGTATCATTCCTGCAATTCTACCAAAGTTTGGAGAAGAGGTGTTTTTTTTTTTTAACAGCTATTCTGTGTTTAAAATTCATAATCAACATAGAGTTTAATATTTACTTGAAGAAGCAATAAAAGCACAATGTACTGTGGCTTAGGCTAGTGCTAAGAGTTTTTCCAATAGAGGTAAATTTTTCGGAAATGATGTATCATGCTAAAATTGAATTGGATGGGGATGAGAGAACATGTATTTTGCTAGTGGTATCTTGAAATATTACCTGATGTTGAATATGACTTCTAAACTAATATACAAATAAACAAACGAAGTGGAAATAACTCAAAACTAAAAGGTGTGCCAAAAATAGAAAACACTCCAGATCATGTGTTTTGGAGAAATGATTGTTTTACTAATAGCAAGTGGGGACTTACCTTACATTTATGTTGGGAATCAGGAAGTCATTTGGTTTTGTTTTATACTAATATTTATATAGAACCACATTATGCTCATAATAACCTTGCAGAATTAATAATGGGGTATATATATGCTTCTTGAATAATAATTGCTTTATTTTTCATTTCTAAGTGAATTAAAATATAGAGTGTAATAATTTTGGCAGATGATGGTTTGATTAGTAAATGTTATGTTTACTAGTGTAATAATGTTTGATTTTTTTTCTCTCTCTCTCCTGGTTCCAGGGTGTGGATGAATGGAACATAGCTCGCCTAAATACTATCTTGGATGTGGTTGAGGAAGAGTGCGGTATTTCTATTGAGGGTGTAAATACCCCTTATCTCTATTTTGGCATGTGGAAAACCACATTCGCGTGGCACACCGAGGATATGGACCTCTACAGCATTAATTATCTCCACTTTGGAGAGCCCAAGTCTTGGCAAGTTACATGTTTAATATTCATTCACTTTGGAATTTTGAAGTTTGGGCAAGGCACTATAATCTATTGAAGAGGATGTTTTTCCCTTGGTGGAATCAGATTTAATATGAGCTATAAGAAAGTTTTCTACTGTAATAATGAATTGTCTTCCACTTTGCCCAGGGTTTTGCTCAAAGTCATGAAGCCAGTGGTGACTTGTCTATCTAAAGTTGCCTACAGACCGTTATGTGTATATGTGTGTGATGTGTTGATAGATATTTTAGTCTTGAATAATTTGTTAGGCATCTTTACTTATCTGACCATTTGTTGGAAGGTGTAGGGGAAAATTGACTTCCTGGATGTAAAGTATCAAATAATCTTAATAATCTTCCAGTCCAGCCTCCTCTAAATAAATGACCATTTCTATATAGTATGTGATGGCTGGAGGGAGAGGAGAGATGAATCAGGAGGTCTGTTATCGCTCTTTGAATAATAGGCATGGGTCAGAGAGCAAGTGAATGTTGATATGTGTTCTTAACTTGCAGTTTCCTCTGTTTCTGAACTTCATTTTTCTTAAGATTTACTGCTCTGTAAAATGCATTAGATAGTACATTCATTGCGCATTTGTAATTATTAGCCTGCTAACCCTGGTATCCTTTGTGGTCAGGCATTTTCATGTTTAAACTTGTTTTAATGAGTTAACTCTTTTCTATAATATCAGTCTACTTTCTTTAATACATGTACATCAGGATAACACACAGGCAGGAGCATATGAAGCATAATCTGGACAACAGGAAATTGGATGTTCTGAGGAACATTTAGGATATTCTTTAGGTATTGTGCCAGCCCAGCAGCTTTCTTGGTTCCTATTTAAAGAGAATGGTCTCTTTCAAGTTCTGCTGATCATGGGTTGAGATACAGTGTATAAGTTCTAGTCCAATCTTGCCATTGAGGTTTTATCCTTTGGTGAAGTGAGGAATGGTAAGCTTTCTCCAAAAAATTCAAATATAGGAAAACTTCCTAATGATTGAAAATGACATCTAATTGGAAGGAAAGTATTAGGTGGAAGGGCAAAGTTCTTAGGATATACAAGAGAAATCCAGGCAGTTCTTAGCTTGCTATGGAGTTATTTTCATCTAAAAATACTTAGTGGGAAGCTGTTTCCACTGAGCCAAACTGAGCAGGGCTGTTTAACTTATTTTAAAGGTAAGCACATTTAATTTGATTAATTCTTAGCATTCTGCTCTTTTAATGGAATAAATCAAACTTAAACATTTTGAATACATGGTGTAGGATGTTGAGAGGTTTTATGACTGTGTGATGGGATTATTCATTTCACAGTTATTTATAGGTGGCTCAGTTGTGAGCACACACTCTAGGCCCTGTGGGTCTCTATTTGTAATCTTTCAACAACTTTCTAAACATCTGTCATCCTTTAGTACTTTTGGGGACTTAGCTCTTGGAGGCTTTGGGAAATATTAAGAAGTAGTGCGCAGGCTCCTGGATAGTGATCTCCATGCTTTCTGACACCCCCTTTCAGAGTGGATAAAATTAAATGGAGTGGATAAATCAATGTGCTGATAAAATCTAGTAGTATTTAGGTAACTAGGTACTATATTTCCCTTAAGAAAAATGAAACATTAGTAGCAAAACTTTCCTGGAGGTTTGTTAGATATTAATTAATGAGAATGCCTGGGACATTAATTTGAGTTTTTAGTGTTAGAGGAGTTTAGATGAGGTTCCTGCTTTCTTACAGAGAAAGATTATTTCCTCTTGTCTTGAGAAAGTATTATGTTGTCTCCTAAAAATGACTTAGGGGAGAATATTCTGGTCAGGGAAAAGACTGATTCTAGAATCTTGTGTCTTTGGGAAGGAGCACTACAGTTTGTGAGAATAATTATGCTAGTGTCCAAAGTATTTCTTTCTTCCAGTATATATATTTTCAGCATTTAATTACTCTATTAGTTATTAAGCATATAATTGCCATTATATGCATTAAGGGTAGATTTATAATAACACTATTATCTTTAACCTTGACCATTATTTATAATGGTAAAGTAATAAAACACAGCAGTGAATATGACAGCTAATCTACATTCCATTTTCTAAGATAACTACTGTAGGAAATGAGTGATATAAGTGACTGTAAGTGTATTTCCCAGTAGATTTAAAAAAGATTATATTAGCTCAGTGTTAAATACTTTGAGGTAAACTCAATCATCATTAAAATTCATTCTAGTAATCATCATAATATATTTAAAGTGAGCTTTGAAAGTTGGTAGAAGCAGTACAAATTCATATAAATATTGGAAGGCAGGCAGTGTGTGTGTGGCAAAGCTAAGACACAAGGGACCAGCAATCAGGTCTCTAGTCCTTATTCTGCTACTAACATCTGGCTTTGGACAAACACCTGTACTTCTGTGGACTCTAGTTTTCTCACCCACAAAATGACAAGGTTAACCAGCATGATCTCCAACCATAGGAATATTTTCACTTACTCTACAAAGTGAGAGGATGACAAAGTGATGTAGGTGTGTGTGTGCACATGTGCACACACTGGTTTCCTTTCCTGCTTGTTGAGTTGGATCTGAAACAGTTGCCTTTACGCTTCTCCAGGGGTGACCTCTCCTGAGCTTGACATCTCTTTCCTGGCTGTGTCTTCCTCCTTCTCTCTGGCCTTACAGGCTGGCGATGAACTTCTGCTTCTTCTTCATCTTCAGTTCTTCATACCAAGTTTTTGATATAATTATTGCAAAGACTGCTGCCTAGAATCCCCTCTCTACTTCCATGTCTACACTGCTCTCCTCTGCCCCTGTATCCCTTAGATTTTTGCCTGAAGGCTTTTTAGATCAATCTGTTTAAGGGCAGAGAAGGAAAAAAAACACACATGTTGTAAAGATTCTTGTCTAAAATGTAACTGTTAAGACACCAAGTTTCCTGAGATTTCTGAGTAGCTGCAGAATATGCACAGCCCCAGGTGGGAGCCCCGAGACATACTTTTATGGGCACTATATATGGCAGATTTTGCTTAGTAAGTTTTCATGAATACAGGGATGTACTGAGGAGACTTTCAGAGGGGCTGGCGATTTATTTAAACATTTCTGGCATAAAGGTTTAAGGGCAAAAGAATGCTTAAAGTAAGCAGATAGAAAACTGCTGTGGCAGTCAGTGGTATTTATTTCTTTGTGGAATTAATATTGACTTTGGAGCAAGAAGACCTGTTTTAAAATCCCAATCTGTCACTTACCAGCTGAATGACTTAGGGCAAAACACTGTACGACTTTAATCATAAATTTCTTTAAATGCCAAATGGAGGCATGATTTATTCACTGTCTACTTATAGGATTGCTAGAAGGGTCCAGGGATATACTCTGTGTGAAAGTGCTTTGTAATCTGTAAAGTACTATCCAAATATTTATAATTACCATTATTTTAATAACCTTATGAAAATGAATCCCTTTCTTTCTTTGGTAATAGTAATTACTTTAAGTCTAAACTTGGCATATAATAGATTGGAAATTTCAAGGGTACGATATAATTCTCCCAAGCATCCTGTGCTTATGGTAGTGGTTAACTGCTGGGGGATATAGAATTAGATGATGTCTTGAATCCTCCTTTCCAAGTCCATGTCCAAACACAATGAGTAAGAGATTTTCAGATTTACTCTGTAGAGAATGAGAGAGGTGAGGTTGAAGAAGACATGTCTTAAGCTGTGGAAAGGTCTAAAATCAAGAGAGAAGGTTTTTCTGAATGTTATGGATTTGGTTAAATTTTATTCAACCAACTGAGATTTTGTTAAAATGCTATGCAGCAATCAGTGATGTCAGATGATTCAGAATAAATATAAAATTAGTTTGAGGCTTTTTTATTGAATCATTTTTTAAAAAATATGTTTTTATTGGTTTCAGAGAGAGGAAGGGAGAGGGAGAGAGAGAGAGAACATAGATGAGAGAGAAACATTGATTGGCTGCCTCTGCATGCCCCCTTTTGGGGATTGAGCCCACAGCTCAGGCATGTGTTCTGATTGGAATCAAACAGTGATCTCCAGGTTCATGGGTCTATGCTCAACCACTGAGCCATGCTGGCTGGGTTTTTTAGTGTGCTGTTATATTTGAGAGTATCAGCTGTTTGTTATTTTTAATTTATCTTTTATTGGTGAAAGTGTTACAGATGTCCCTCTTACTCGCCCCCCCCAGTACTCCCCCTCCCTTTACTGCGCTATTGTCTTTGTCCATGGGTTATGCATATCTATCTATCTATCTATCTATCTATCTATCTATCTATCCATCTATCTATCTATCTATCTAATAAAAGCCTAAGTGACCTTCACAGTGAAATGACCAGAAAAACTGGTTGCTATGATATGCACTGATCACCAGCAGGTAGACGCTCAAAGCAGGAGCTGCACCCTGGTGGTCAGTGTGGCTGGAGCCTCTCCCGTGGACACTCCCCCTGCATGCCCCTCCCCCATTCAGACCATAACCAGGATGGCGACTGGTATTGAGACTGACTGGGCGCTAGCCTGCAGCTGCTTCTTAGTCATGGGTGCACCGGTATCGTCCTAGGACAGGGGCAGAGACTGCAGTGGAGCGGTAGCGAGCCTACTGAGTGGCGGCAGGTGCAGTGGGGCCAGGATGAGCCGGCCAGGGCCTGGGCTGACCCCCCTGCCCCCACCCCCCCCCCCCACAGCTGCCTACCGCTTCGTGCTCTACCACATCCCTCAGGGGATGTTGGACTGCCCATTTCAGCTTGATCCCCTGAAGGCCATGCGGAGGGACCCCACAGGTGCATGAATCCGTGCACCGTGCCTCTAGTTTGCATATAAGTTCTTTGGTTAATGTCCCCACTCCCCCCCCCCCCCCCCCCCGATTCCTCAGTCTGTTCCATGGTTCCATGTGTTTGGAACAAAATAGACCCAGAGGAAAAAAAGAGCACCAGCTCTTTAAAAAATTAATTCTTTATTGTTGAAAGTATTACGTATGTCTCTTTTCCCCTCCAGCTGGCCCGCCTCCCACTCCAGGCCTTTAACAGCCTATTAACTGTGTCCATGGATTATGCACACAAGGTCTTTGGTTGATTAACCCTCCCCATGCCCACCCTGCCTTCCCTCTGAGATTCCTCACTCTGTTCCATCTTCCATGTCTCTTGATTCATTCTGTTCATGTTACTTAGATTCCACTTAGGAGGAGCGTATCAGTTTTTGTACCAGCGTGTTGTGTTTTGAGTTCTGGCATTAGTTTTTAGTGAGGTGAGACCTTGAGCAATTGTTAGATAGCCCCAATTTCCTCTTGTTAGACACTCATATGGTTCTGATGCCCATTTTGTAACGTAGTTGTGTGGAATAATTAAAATAACTATGTACATAGCATATACCACAGCTCCTGATATATCATAAGTGCTCAGTAGATGTTAACATATTTCATACAGTTACCAGATACATAGTGCATGTCATATAGAAGTTCATGTATGAGGTTATATATAAGACTTCATTGATTTTATATTAATAAGAATTCTTGATTCTAAAAGGCAGAACCCCAACTTAAGCAAAAAGGCTGTTTTCCATTGTAAGTAGTTGGGATAAGCTAGAAGCATGGCTCAATCCAGGAGATCAGATGCTCCTACTGGGTGTCTGTCTCATCCTCTCCCTTCATTTTTCCTGCCCTCCATTCACTCCTTCTCATCTCACCTCTACCCCTTCTTTTTTTAAACCCTCACCTGAGGATATTTTTCCATTGATTTTTAGAAAGAGTGGAAGGGAGAAGGAAAGACAGAGAGAAAAATATTGCTATGAAAGAAACACATCGATTGGTTGCCTCCTGCACAAGCCCCAACCAGGCCCGGGCTGGTACATGCAACCAAGGTACAAGCCCTTCACCGGAATTGAATCTGGGACCCTTTGGTCCAGAGGGTGAAACTCTATCCACTGAGCTAACCCGGCTAGGGTACCCTACCCTTTCTTTTTTCTTCCTGGGATAGAGGAGAAGCTGTTTACAAATAACTATATATTTGATTATTGTTGCATTTTAGAATTCAAGTCTTACTTTAACAAACAAACAAATGAATAAGTTATATGGTGTCATAGTGACCTAAGCATCCTTTCCATCAAAATGTGAGCTCCTGCCCTAGCCGGTTTGGCTCAGTGGATAGAATGTTGGCCTGCAAACCAAAGGGTCCCAGGTTCGATTCTGGTCAAGGGCATGTACCTTGGTTGCCAGCTCCTCCCTGGTCCGGGCCCTAGTTAGGGCTCATGCAGGTGGCAACGAATCGATGTGTTTCTCTCATAGTGATGTTTCTCTCTGTCTTTCCCTCTGTCTCTTCCACTCTCCCTAAAAACCAACGGAAAAAATATCCTCGGGTGAGGATTAACAACAAAAACAAAACCAAAAAACCAAAATCAAACAAACAAAAAAAAGTGAGATCCTGGGTTGGGGAGAGCCTAATTGTCTTGTTCACTGGCACATCTCCTGTGCCTGACACATAGAAGGTACTCAGTAAATTTTTCTTAAATGGACAGTTTCCTGCCCTAGCTGGTTTGGCTCAATGGATAGAGCGTCGGCCTTCGGACTGAAGGGTCCCGGGTTCGATTCCAGTCAAGGGCACATGCCTGGGTTGTGTGCTTGATCTCCAGTGGGGGGCATGCAGGGGGCAGCCAATCAATGATTCTCTCTCATCATTGATGTTTCTATCTCTCTCTCCCGCTCCCTTCCTCTCTGAAATCAATAAAAATAATTTTTTAAAAAATGGACAGTTTCCTTCTTGATTTTCTTTTTTTTCCTTTAAACACCTACAGTAGAACATTACTTTAGGGATTGGACAGCTTGGTAATATTTAATGATACATTCAATTAGTAACCCATGCTACTAACCCCTACTTTTAACTTACATTTTGGTAAATTTAGTCTCATTAATATGTTCTCATTGCAAATGTTAGACCTGTGGTCGGCAAACTGCGGCTCGTGAGCCACATGCGGCTCTTTGGCCCCTTGAGTGTGGCTCTTCCTAAGCCTTAGGAGTACCCTAATTAAGTTAATAACAATGTACCTACCTATATAGTTTAAGTTTAAAAAATTTGACTCTCAAAAGAAATTTCAATTGTACTGTTGATATTTGGCTCTGTTGACTAATGAGTTTGTCGACCACTGTGGGTAATGGTAAAAGCTGTATCCTTTTGATGGTTTGTATAGAAAAAATACTCTTCAAAGTAATGGTGACTTGTTTCTGGTTTTATTTACTCAGAGAAAATTGCTTTATAAATAAAAACAAGACTTTATTTTTAAATTTTTTATATATTGATTTTAGGGAGATAGAGGGAGATAGAGTGCAAGAGAAACATTGACTTGTTGTTCCACTTACTTATGTGTTCATTGATTGATTCTTGTATGTACCCTGACCAGGGATTGAACCCACAACCTGGAGTATGGGGATGATGCTGTAACCAATTGAAATACCTGGTCAGGGTTCCCAAAATATTTAATTAATACTTTTAAAAATTGATTTTAGAGAGAGAAGGAGAGGGAGAGGGAAAGGAAGATGAAGGAAGGGGGATAGAGAAAGAAGGAGAGAGAGTGAGAGAGAGAGAGAGAAAAACATCGATTTGTTCTTCTACTTATTTATGCACTAAGTGGTTGTATATTGTATGTGTCCTGCCAGGGGATAGAACATGCAACCTTAGTGTATCAGAACGATGCTTTAACCTACTGAGCTACCTGGCCAAGGCCTTTAATTAATACTTTTAAATCAAAGTATTACATAACATTAACTGGATATGTTATCTGATTATTTGTAGGCATATTATGTATATACTGTTAGAAAATATTTTTAAAAAAGATTTAAAAAAATTGGAAATATGCCCCAAAAAGTATGGTATTAGTTTTGTGCTCATGCACTAGCTATTTTTATAGAGAAAAGAGGGTACAATGATAAATGATAGGAAAAATTTTTATTGATCAAATTTTACTTAGACCAGAGCCTGACTTGGAGATAAACACAACCACATCCACATGCCTATAGTCCAGACCCTTGCTCAGCATAGAAGTTCCCCAAAGCAGCGGTCACCAACCAGTGGTCCGGACCACTGGTGGTCTGTGAGGTCTGAAAGGTTGGCGACTGCTGCCCTAAAGGAATTCATGAGGTCTAGTGTTTGTGATTTTGAAAGTAAATCTCACTCTTTTCCCTGAAATGCTGAGATGTAACGCCTTTTCACTAACTGATGGGTAATTGTGGGTGATTAATGTAAACTTACATTAATTAAATACTTTTGATGCCCCTGATAAGCGTAGTAGGGACTTGTAAATTCCTTCAGGATACCTCATATTGCCTTGTTATTGCTCTTTCACTTAAAGCAAACACTACCACCTACATGAACCAGAGAAACCTCTTCAAATGAAAAAAAAATTGCTGAATCAAATCCATAACTCTTAGGGAAAAATCAGGTTAATGTAATGCCATGTAGTTAATGGAAAACAAGCATTAGTGCTATTAGCTTTGCAAATTACTGTGGCAGTTCACAATTTTTTTTTTTTTTTGCCTAGCTTATCTTTCCTCCCCATATTTCCCATCTTCCTTTTCAGACTGTTTAATCTTCCTCTTTAGGTAGTAGTACTTTGTAGAAGATACATATTATATGATATTTGTTTTTCAAAAATATTGTTTTGAATTGAGGATATAGGAAAGTACTTTCTCTCTCTCTCTCTCTCTCTCTCTCTCTCTCTCTCTCTCTCTCTCTCTCTGTCTCTCTCTCTCTCTTGCTCAAGTTTGTATTTATATTGGCTGCTTGAGAGGGATGAAGTGGGAGGAGTGGGTGGCTCCAATGCCAGGCCGGTGGTGCTTCACCCGCTTGTAGGTGATGGAGAACTCACCCAGGTAGTGGCCAATCATCTCAGGCGTGACTTCCACCTGGGGGAAGGTCTTGCCATTGTATCCACCACCTTGGTGCCCACCATCTCCAACTGGATGATCCTCAACACCTCAGGCTTCTCCATAGGCAGCTCCTCTTCCTTGGCCTTGCACAGGCGCTTCAGCAGCGATGCTGGTTCAGCCGCCGCCTCTGCGGGGCGCTGTTGGGCTGCCTCCGTTTCCACACGCCGCCCAGTGGCGGTGGAGGTCCATGCCCACCCGCTGGCGGGTGAACTTGAGCAAGGTCCCTGCTTCTGCTCCACCTCCGCTATCTTGTCGGTGCTGCGAAAGGACCGCCCACCGCCACTTCTCTTGGTGTGTGGCCTTTATTTTTCCTCCTGGCTCGTCCATCCCTGGCTGTATCGCCAAGAGGAGAGGTGCCCTGCCTGGGGAGGACCCCGGGTTTTCCCTGCGTGGACCCTGCGCCAGTCTCTGGTGTGAGTCACTGAGGCCGAGGTTGGAGGCGTCATTGTTGCCCGGGCCAGGGTCACAGGCTGCCCCGCGGTGGCGCCTCCTTCCTTGTTAATATTACAAAATGAACCTGTAAAATAATAGTCATGACTCTTGTCTGAGGCCATGAAGAGGATTAGCCTAATGCATAGGACATTTTAGAAGTTATAAAAACGGTTCGTTAGAAAGTTTTAGTCACTCCACTGTATTTTGTGATTGTCAGTGATAACAGATTTGATAGCTTGCCTGAGCGAAATCCACAGACAATACACTTCAAATCTGATATAGCCAGTTGTTGTGAGTCCATCTCTTCTCTTATCCTCCAAATGACTACTTATTTGAGAGGGCTCCATACACGGTTTATTTATTTGAGGACTAATGCATAAAGCTGCTGGAATTTTCTTTTGCAACATAAAAGAGGACATAGCATCCATTGCATGATCTCAGAAATCATTTTCTGATCAGAGACAAAAAAGCCCATTAACAATCATTGAAGTGTAAAAAAAGAAAAAAGTGAATGTTTTTTTGGGATGACATGAATCAAAGAGGATTTGAATTAGAGGGGCAGTCTTCCTTGTCTTCAGCTCATATAAGTTATTTCTCTGTCTACCTAATGAAGAAAATGAACTCTACTAAAGAATGTCAAGTGTTGGTAGAAACAGGTGACTGTTGACTTTTATTTTTTATTTTTTTTAAAGGCTTTGTAACTTGTTTTGCTGGCTGCTTGAGTTATCTTTGGGTAGCTTGGTTGCTTTGTGCAGCCGTGGGCAAACTACAGCCCGCGGGCCGGATCCGGCCCATTTGAAATGAATAAAACTAAAAAAAAAAAAAAAGACTGTACCCTTTTATGTAATGATGTTTACTTTGAATTTATATTAGTTCACACAAACACTCCATCCATGCTTTTGTTCCGGCCCTCCGGTCCAGTTTAAGAACCCATTGTGGCCCTCGAGTCAAAAAGTTTGCCCACCCCTGGCTTTGTGTCATGCACACTTCTGAAAGCTTCTCAATTCTCAGAGGTTTCTGACTTAAGGAAGCTGAGTAGAGCCCAGAGCCCTGGCTGGTGTGTTCAGTGGTTGGAGCATCAGCCTATGAACCAAAGGGTCGAGGGTTTGATTCCTGATCAAGGGCACATACCTGGGTTGCAGGTTCAATTCCTCAGATAGTTGGGGTGGGTTTTGGAGGCTATCAACCAATGTGTCTTTCTTATATCAATGTTTCTTTCTCTTTCCTCTTCCCTTCTCTCTGAAAAATCAATGGAAAAAAATATCCTCTAGTGAGGATTACCCCAAAACACACACAAAAAACTGAGTAGATAGTTTTCCCTTGAAAATTAAACTTTAATTACTGGAAATCTCCTTCAAAATGTTTCAATAGTTTGTTGGAGTTAATTGTGGTAAAACTCTGTAAGCCAATTGTAGTAGAACCCTTTAAGTCACTTTATCTTATTCATGGATGGTATATTATCATATCAATAAACAATCATTTGGAAATAATACTATTTTTGAAGATTTCCATATAAGGTAAGATTGCTTTTTTGGGGGAAAATATTGACTCTGGAAAATTTTTGTTATAGGCATATAGCTCCTATGAGCATTTATTTTATCACCAATTTTTTGAAGTTGTTATCTTAGTTTCTTCCTGGCATTTTTTAATATTTGATTTATTTATGTAATTTAAAAAATATATTTTTATTAATTTCAGAGAGGAAGGGAGAGGGAGAGAGAGATAGAAACATCAATGATGAAAGAGAATCACTGATCTGCTGCCTTCTGCACACCCCACACTGGAATCAAAATCGGACCACCTGGTTCATAGGTCAACACTCAATCACTGAGCCACACTGGCTGGGCTTTTTCTGTTTTATTAATGCTTGATTCTGTTATAAAACATTGCATCTTTGTTCAGTGATTTTTGGTTTTATTTGTTTCTTTTCTTTTAACCCTTACCAAGGATATTTTTTCCATTGATCTTTAGAGAGAATAGAGGGAGGCGGAGAGACAGAGAGAGAGAGAGAGAGAGAGAGAGAGAAACATCGATGTGAAAGAGACACATCGATTGGTTGCCTCCTGCATGTCCCGTTCAGGGCTGGGGATTGAGCCTGCAACTGACCAGAATCGAACCTGAGACCCTTAATTTTTAAATTGTGTTTTAAAGGTGAGTAAAGGTAAGGATAGCTGGGAGAAGTGTTGTTCTGTATGGATAGTGGAAGTTCTGTCTGCTAGCAGGCATAAAACATTTTCTTCCAAAAGTTGGATCACCATCCAGAGATTATTGTAAATGGTAAGACTTCTGTTACTTCTTTGCTGTTGGCATCTTCGTGGTGATTGATGAGTGAACAGAATGAAATATGGGGCCGGAGAGCACAACTTGGACTTTGGTGTAAGATAGGCCTGGGATTGGGTGTCACCTCTGTTACCACTTTGTGTTAGTAAATTAATTTCTCTAAGCCTTAGTTTCCCTGTCGATAAAACAGAGGTGTTAGTACTGGATCTTAGCACAAGGTCTGACATATTTTAAAGGCTCAATAAATGGTAGCTGTGATGAGCTCTAATCATGTTAATTATAATTATGGTAGCTTTCAACCCTTTAGTAACTGAACTTTCAACCTTTTAGTAACTATAGAAAGCAAAGTCAGAAGCATAAGCTTATGCCAGTAAAAAAGAAGAGGGTTAGTTTAGAGTTGTCACCTGTCAGAAAACTGTCCCTGGGTACTTGAGCCCCATTATTTAGGGGAGATGACTGTGAGCAAAACAGCAGGAGGAAGAGGAAATAAACTAAGGAGGAAAGGGCTACTTCACACTCAGCCTCAGGCAGGGAGAGGGAATAGAGGACAACACTGTTTTAGTACTAAACTACCTGAGCATGGCACGGGCCTGGGACCTGGAAGGGTTATTCGCTCTGTGCCCTGGGCTTGATAAGACTGCCCTGGATGTCAGACAGCACAGTGGCAAAGGTATAGGTAGGGGATGGAGCTGAGAACATTGGTGTCTGAATATATTAGTGACTAGTGGCCCGGCGCACGAAATTCGTGCATGGGGGGGTGTCCCTCATCCCGGCCTGCACCCTCTCCAATCTGGGACCCTCGAAGGATGTCCTACTGCCAGTTTACAGGGATTGGGCCTAAACCGGCCATTGGATATCCCTCTCACAATCTGGGACTGCTGGCTCCTAAGCACTCACCTGCCTGCCTGCCTGATTGCCCCTAACCACTCTGCCTGCCGTCCTGCTCATCCCCAACTGCCCCCTGCCACCGGCCTGCTTGCCCCCAAATTCCCCCCTGCCAGCTTGATCACCCCCAACTGCCCCTCATGCCAGTGTGCTCACCCCCAACTGCCCCCCTGCCGTCCTGCTTGCCCCAACTGCCCCCCCTGCTGGCCTGCTTGCTCCCACCTTCCCTCCCCACTGGCCTGCTCGCCCCCAACTGGCCCCCCTGCGGGTCTGCTTACCCCCAAAGGCCCCGCCCCACATCAGCCTGATCACCCACAACTGCCCTCACCTCTTGGCCTCTAACTGCGTCTACCTCGGCCCCGCCACCATGGCTTTGTCCAGAAGAACATCTGGAAGGTCTCCTGGATGGTCTCCCAATCTAATTAGCATATTACCCTTTTATTAGTATAGATAGAGGCCTGGTGCACTGGTGGGGACCGGCTGGTTTGCCCTGAAGGGCGTCCCAGATCAGGGTGGAGGGTCCCCACTGGGGTGCCTGGCCAGCCTGGGTGAGGGGCTGATGGCTGTTTGCAGGCTGGCCAAACCCCCCAGAGGGGACCCTCACCCCATGGGGGTATGGCCAGCTTGGGTGAGGGGCTGAGGACCATTTTCAGGCTGCCCACAGTCCCTTCAGGGTTTGGGGGTCCTGCTGGGGTGCTTGGCCAGCCTGGGTGAGGGGCTGATGGCCGTTTTCAGGCTGGCCACGCACCCCGGCTACGCAAGCTCCCAGCCTCTCCTTTTTTTCTTTTCCTAGTGCCTCCTTGAGCAGAGGCCAGGGCCAGCAGGAAGCAGGTATCTTGGATTTATTTTTCTATAATTGAAACTTTGTAGCCTCGAGTGGAGGCCAGGGCCAGCCAGGGCGGGCGGGAAGCTTGGCTTCCTCCATCGCCAGGGGCAACCCAAGCCTCCTGCTCACTCTAGCTCTGTGGTTGCTGCCATCTTTGTTGGGTTAATTTGCATACTTGCTCCTGATTGGCTGGTGGGTGTAGCGGAGTGATGGTTAATTTGCATGTTTCTCTTTTATAGTGTAGATAGCTCCAGGGGTCCCAAATGAAATTAGGGAGACTTCGAGGAAGTGATCTGAGAAATAGTAGTTACCCTTTGAGAAGTGCTGGTAATCACTTCTAGTGGACTGATGGACTGAGCATATTTTGAAAAGAAAAATACAGAGACCGGTTCATAGAGAAAAAACCTAAATCATAGAAATGGATCTAATACAGTTTTACCTACTGACAATTTGAAATGTTAGTCTTATTCTTCAGTCCAAGATAGTGTTTATATTACAGCCACCAGGATAACATCATTTTAGGTCTATTTTTTGAGCAGACCACCACCCAAAAATATGCTTAGCGGGATTATCCTGTTTTCTTTGGCCTTCATATAGATTTTTTTTTTAATTCTTAAAAGTCTCTGGTTTTAAATAAAATATTACATTATAAATAATTAGTGATAGATCCTTAGTGATTCATAGTTTCTTAATGTTACAGCATAACTGTTTGCAATATCATTTTATATGAAAGAAAAACACTCCTAAAGTTTAAATGAACAATTAATATTTTCAACAAACTGGTATGTACTTAGGGTACACAATGGTAGACATCTTATTTGGTGGTTTTCAAAGTACACAAAAAGGTACGAGATCTATATCTTCAAACAATAAAGTTAGCTCCTTAACTGAGCAATTGTGGCACTTAACGGAGTGCCTGGCTGTGAACTAGGCAGTTATGTACCAGGTGGGTTAGAAAGGATAATTCATGTGAACATTTCTGGGTTGCAGTAGGTATTCTCTCCTTCATAGAGCTCAGTGCTTAGATAAAAGTAATTTATGCACACAAAACAGCAGCTAGTTATGGAAAGTAGTAGATGATAAATACTACATGAAAAATGTAACAACAGGATCTGGTAAAAGGAAGGGGGGCGAGGTTGCTGAGGTTTATGGTGGTCAAAGAAAGCTTCTGGAGGAGGGGGAATATGCACAGGTCTTGGGAGGTTGGGATTTGAAGCAAAATGGAAGGGGCTGTTTGAGGTGAGGAATGAGGTCAAAGCACGAGTGATTGATAGGGTAAGTCATAGTCTAGCCTATTGAGAATGGACTCTTGATATTTAAGGCTAGGGCTAAATTGGGGAGGGGTAGGATCTTGAAAGCCAGGCAGTAAGGAATAAAGGTTTTTCTTTTTAATTAAATCTTTATTGTTCAGATTATTACAGTTGTTCCTCTTCCCTCCCCCCACCCCACTATAGCTCCCCTCCACCCGGTTCCCGCCCCACCCTCCGCCTTCACCCCCCCACCACTATCCTCATCCATAGGTGCACGCTTTTTGTCCAGTCTCTTCCCACATCCCCACACCCCTTTCCCCCCCAGAATAGTCAGTCCACTCCCTTTCTATGCCCCTGATTCTGCTATAATCACCAGTTTATTCTGATCATCAGATTATTTATTCACTTGATTTTTAGATTCACTTGTCGATGGATGTGTATTTGTTGTTCATAATTTGTATCTTTACCTTTTTCTTCTTCTTCCTCTTCTTCAAGGATACCTTTCAGCATTCCATATAATACTGGTTTGGTGGTGATGAACCCCTTTAACTTTTCCTTATCTGTGAAGCTCTTTATCTGACCTTCAATTCTGAATGATAGCTTTGCTGGATAAAGTAATCTTGGTTGTAGGTTCTTGGCATTCATCACTTTGAATATTTCTTGCCACTACCTTCTGGCCCGCAAAGTTTCTGTTGAGAAATCAGCTGACAGTCGCATGGGTGCTCCCTTGTAGGTAATTGACTGTCTTTCTCTTGCTGCTTTTAAGATTCTCTCTTTGTCTTTTGCTCTTGGCATTTTAATTATGATGTGTCTTGGTGTGGTCCTCTTTGGATTCCTTTTGTTTGGGGTTCTCTGCACTTCCTGGACTTGTAAGTCTATTTCTTTCACCAGGTAGGGGAAGTTTTCTGTCATGATTTCTTCAAATAGGTTTTCAATATCTTGCTCTCTCTCATCTTCTGGCACCCCTATAATTCTGATGTTGGTACGCTTGAAGCTGTCCCAGAGGCTCCTTACACTATCTTCGTATTTTCGGATTCTTTTTTCATTTTGCTTTTCCGGTTGGGTGTTTTTTGCTTCTTCGCATTTCAAATCTTTGACTTGATTCTTGCGCTCCTCTGGTCTGCTGTTGGGAGTCTGTATAATATTCTTTATTTCAGTCAGTGTATGCTTAATTCCTAGTTGGTCCTTTATCATAACATCGAGGGTCTCACTAGATTTCTTGAGGGTCTCATTAAATTTATCAGCGGTTTCTAGAAAATTCTTGAAAAACCTCAAAAGTGTGGTTTTGAACTCTATATCCAGTAGTTTGCTTTCTTCTGTCATTTGTGTCCTGTTTCTTTGTCTTGGCATTTTTTATGCTTCGCTGTGTCGATAGAATGGCTTTCTGTGATAAGTGTCCTTTAGGGCCCAGTGGCTCAGCCTCCCCAGTTACCTGAGGTGGACACTCTTGGTGCACCCCCTTGTGCACTTTGTGCACAGTTTTGTTGTAGTTAAGCCTTGATTTTTGTAGGTATCACTGGGAAGAATTGACCTCCAGGCCAATTGGCTGTGAGAATCAGCTGTGTCTGCAGTGGGAGAACTGTGCTGGAGACACCCTTATGGGGCAAGACTTGCTTCAGTGGGGCTTTGGTGCTCACTGAGTCTGCCCCCTGAGTGTGTCCTTTATGGATCTGAGGAGCTGCAGTCTGGATGGTCCCACTCTGACCACTGGTCACACTGGCTCCTGGATCTCTAAGGAGATGCTAATCTAGCCTTTGCCTGAGGCTACCCAACAGGAGCTCAGCTGTGAAGCAGTGCAAGTTGCCCTGGGGCCTTGGGCCAGCTGCAAGTTTGTTAGGTAATTTTCAGATTGCCAAGGGCCAGACCTTTCATATGCAAAAGCCTCCCTGCACAGCTTGGGCGGGAGGGGGTCCCAGGGGATCAACAGTGCGGGCGGAGTGAGCGGCTGCTCTCAGTCCTGCCCTCAGAGGCCCCAGCAATTGCTGTGAGGGCCTCCGAGAGAAAGCTGCCCTCAAGTTCCAACTGATGCCAGACAGTCCAGTTTCTCCCCGTATGAGTCTGGGTCCCCAGAGACTCACCCAGAACTGGAGCTCAGAGCTTGAGACTCCCTCCCAATTGAAAAAGACAACTGTGTCCTCAGCCGCCAGCCCTCTCCGCATGCACCTCCTCAGCTTTGTATTTTACTTCTGAACCGCACCTCCTCTGAGTCTCGGTATGCTTTTCTCTTTCCTTCTAGTTGTAGAATTTCCACTCAGCCAGCCTTCCTGTGGTTCTGGATGATGTCTGTTCCGTCTTTTAGTTGTATTTTTGAAGTGGTTGTGTGAGGCAGCAATCTCCGGTGTTTACCTATGACGTCATCTTGGGTTCCAGGAATAAAGGTTTTTATGCTCCGATAGTTACATGAGGCTATAGCTGTTCAGGAGATACAGGCAGGGAGTTCAGTTATGATTGTAATCCAGTGTGGGCAGATTAAGGTTGAAATTGAGGTGCTGCTGCTGGGAGATGAATGCGAGGCTTTGAGGATATAGAGTGGATAAGACTTGTGGTTGAGAAATCAAGAAGAGGTAACTCACATAGTTCTAGTTTGGAAGCCCAGGGGAAGATGTGAAGTGAAATGGGAAAGCTAGGAGAGATACCAGCTTAAAGGAGGTAATAAGAATTTGATCTTGTGTACGTTGAAACTTTTGAAGTGATGGGATACTTACATAGAAACATCTAGGAGGTGGTTAGGGCCATAGAAGTAGGACTTCTCTGACTGAGGTCACTAATGTTTGTAGTGAATGCCTCTGCTTACAGGCCCTCCAATCTGTTGCCTCTACTTTGTCACCAATGCTTTGTGCAGGACCAATTTTAAATAGGGTAGCAAATTGACAGGATCTGATTGGGCTCCATGGGCTAGTGAGGGCAAAGCTTGAGGCAGGATTGACTAGCTAACAGGCTGCAAAAGTAATGTATGTGACAGAGAATGGTCACCTGGACCAGGGTGGTCTCAGTGGGGATAGAAAAATGTAGGCAGATTCACAAAACTGCTCTTGAAGAAGTAAAAGGTAGATCATGTAAAACTTGGGGATGGGTTAAATAAGGGGAATGCAACCACAGCTTCCACATTTCTGGGCAGTTGATTGGATGGGGAACTCTGGAGGAGAAGCAGGAAGATGATGGAAGACAAATTGTTTGAGTGCTGCCAAATGGATTTGTTCAATTGCTGGTCGTTTTAGAGGTTCAGAGCTCAGGAGACATGCGTGGAATGGAGCATATGGATCTTGAAGCCTTGAGTGAAGGTGGTTTTCTCGGAACAATGTGGAAGCACTGAAACATGGAGCTGTAGGGAGCATCAGTGTTAGGTGTGGCACAAGCAGACGGTAGAAAACCACTGGAGATGAGTGGGATCATGAAACTGAAGGGAAATGAGTGTTAGATAAAGACTAAAACACGTGGCAACCTTTGTCTAGGCAGCTGTATTGAGAGTGATGAAAGATCCAGATTACACTGGACTCCAGCGTGAATGGGAGGAAAAAACGTGGCAGCCATTGGAAGTAGTGTGTGTAAAGTGAAGAAAAGAAAGCGGATGGATGGTAGCGGGATGTAAGACTCAGAAAAGTTATTTATTTCTTATTATTTTTACTGGGTGGGCAAAAGCAGGTTTACAGTTGTTTGTATGGGAACCGATACAGTAATCTATGTATATAATAGGCTAAGTATCCATCTAACTGGTAGCTATGATGTGCACTTACTACCAAGGGGCAGATGCTCAATGCAGGAGCTGCCATGATGCATGCTGGCCATCCTATCTAATAAAGAGGGAATATGCTAATTGACCCTCACACCATCACAAAGATGGTGGCATCCACAGCCAATAATGAGGGAATATGCTAATTGACTGCACCACCCTCAAAGCTGTGGCGCCCACAGCCAATAAGGAGGGAATATGCTAATTGATTGCCCTGCCCTCAAAGATGGCGGTGCCCACAGCCAATAAGGAGGGAATATGCTCTCTGGAGACCCCCAGTCTCCTCAGCCCCCCAGCCACCCAGGGCCAGCCCGAGATGCAGGCAAGTGTTGGATGGCGGCTGCCCAGCTGCCCAGGGCCGCCAGAGGCTCAGGTAACCAGGGCCAGCTGAGGCTTGCGCTTCCAGCGGTGGCAGCAACAGAGGTGTGATTGGGGTGTTGCCTTCGCCTGATCGCAGGGTCACCTCCCGCCCCTGAGGGCTCCCGGACTGTGAGAGGGGGCAGGCTGGGCTGAGGGAACCCCCCTCCAGTGCACTAATTTTCATGCACCAGGCCTCTAGTTTAAAAATAATCAGCACCATGGACCTGGCGCTCTCAAATCAACACTTGGCTTCCCCCAAGTGGGACACAGGCCCCACTACCACCCTGGAGCGACATCCTGCCAAATCACAGCCAACACTGTTAAGACCCCCATGGCACAAAATGCGGTCCACAGCCCAGCCCAGCTCAGCCCAGCCCAGCTCGGAAACGGTCGCTGTGGGTGCTTGGTAATGACCACGTAGCAATGCCCGGCTTCTCTCCCTACCTACTAGTCTCCTTGGAGTTTCTTCAGCCCAGGAACACGACTTGCTTTATAGCCAGGTGCAAACATTTTATAGTTTAACCAAATGTCTATGAAGCGTTTTCCCATGCCTCATGTCTTTTGATCATCACAGAAGTCCTGGAGTAGGTGGATAGGAGACTCGATGGAATCCTATATTTTTTCATTAGCCGGAAAATGGAGATTTAGAAAGTTTAGAAACTTGACTCGACTGAAAACAAATAAGAAATGGTGGAACTTGCCCTAGCTGGTTTGCCTCAGTGGGTAGAGTGTTGGCCTGCAAACTGAAAGGTCCCAGGTTAGATTCCAGTCAAGGGCACATGCTCGGGTTGTGGGCTCGATCCCCAGTGGGGGACTTTCAGGAGATTCTCTCTCATCATGGATGTTTCTATCTCTCTCCCTCTTCCTTCCTTTCTGAAATCAATAAAAATATATTAAAGAAAAACTTAAACAAAAATGGTGGAACTTGAAAATGACTTCAGGTTTTCTCACTGTGAAGAACATAGTCAAACACCACTGCAGTTAAATATTTTATCCTTTGTTCTCCCTGCGTGATCTGCAATAATGATCTGCTTCGTGTTGATATTTACTGCTGTGTTGCTGACAATTACCTGAAAGAGAAGTTGGGGTGCTTCACTGGGCTGGAAAATGTTTAGCTACATCAGAAAACCGGTCTAATTAAGCAAGTTTATTCTATATATATAAAAGGCTAAGTTGACTCACACATGTACGATACATATAAAGCTCTTGCTGGTGCCAATCGCATGCGTGTGTTTCGATCTGTCATTGTTGATGGTGAATTTGGTTGTTACTTCTATTATAAAGAAAGGGTGAATAATGATATTAAAATATTTCTTCTAATTAATTTCCTTTCATTGTGCATGAATCTGTGCACCGGGACTCTAGTTGTTGGGGTCCAACACCAACAGGTCCAGGTGTTCCCAAAGGTGTGGACGGAGTCAGTCAAGAAGGAATGTCACGGAGACAGTGTTCAGTTGATCAGCATAGCGAGGTTCTTCTTTTATTCTCCTGTTACATCTGTATTTATACAAGTTGATTTTAATCCTATCCATTCTATTCCAAAGGTTAGTGCAGGGGTCCTCAAATGACAGCCCGCGGGCCACATGCGGCCCGCCGAAAACATTTATCCGGCCCGCCGGGTGTTTTTGCCGCCGCTGTGTGCATAGGAATTTGTTCATAGTTTTTTTTTTAAACTATAGTCTGGCCCTCCAGTGGTCTGAAGGACAGTGAACTGGCCCCCTGTTTAAAAAGTTTGAGGACTCCTGGGTTAGGGTGTTTGTTATCTCCATTCCAAGGTTGTTCGTAGTTAAAGTGATTAACCACCCGCCTGGCACTTAGTTAAGGGGTTTTTCTGATTCCCTTCCTTAGTCCTATTAATCCCTAACTCCAGGGAAAAATCCCCACCTGGGGAAACAACCTTTCCCGGAGAGGTGACCTTGCTTAAAACACATAGCGCTCAGAAGGGGAGCAAACATATTGTGAACAGTATGCCATATACCCCAGGTCCCTTGAAACATATGCTGTACAGATGTTTCTTCCCTGCAGCGACTGTGTCAAGCAGCAAGGATGGACCGGCTTCTGGAAAATTCCCCCTTTTTTATTTTTTAAATGATAGCGCTTGTACATCAGTGGCCACCTCTCGGATTTTGTTAAGACTCGGAAGACCTGTTTGTGCCTTTGCCAACAGGTCAGTCCGAGGCTTAACCCTATATCGGCTCCCCACAACTAGTTAATAAATAATAGTACAAGAGCGAGCTCTGTTTCACATACAATTATAAACCCACTTTTGCTCCACCCTGTATTTAGGCAGAAGAGCTAATCATGTTCAAATGCTGGTGGCGAAGTGTCACAGGGGTGGGTAGGCAGGCAGTATTTTTATGCTATAATTAAAAAAATTATTGAGAATTGTTTAGTGTTTCCACAAAGAAATGAACAACACTTTGGATGTTATCAGAGCAGCAGGATTTCAAACTTTTTGAAAGCATACTAGTAATTCAGGGTTTTTAAAGGGCTTTTCTGCCCTTAATTCAGAGCATTCTGTTCAAATGTAGTCTGATAATGATTTTTAAAATTATTTTCATGAAAAATATTTACATATTCTTATGAAATTGGAACCTTTTTCTGGTTGACTTTTATTTATTACTCATTTTTTAAATTAAATAATTAGATGATAATTTTTAGTGCTGGCTGCAACAATCATTGGAATTAAATTATTAGGGCAGTTATATTGGGAAATTAGATCCCCCCACCCCATGCCATTTAAGTGGAAATTAAGCACCCCAAGCCTGTGGATTGTATGCATTACAGCCCTGGGTACTATATAGGAGGAATGAAGAGAAGGCAGGGCAAAATGGGGAGACCATGCTAAAAAATGTGGAGTCCTGTGAGATGCTTAAATCTTGGGAGAGAGAAAGTTTTGATTGAAATAGACATTGAACTGATCAGGAAGTTGAGGCAGTGTATGAGTGTGTGTATGTATGTTATGGGGGAGGTGACCCTCCTGTCTGGGGCACATACACTAAGTAGTCAGATTATAATGACCACCTGATGTTTGTAGGCAAATTAGCTATAATTTTGCCCTGAAGTCGCTAGAGGTCCAGACCATTATAAATAGGGAAGCAGGTTGTTTACCACGACAGTAGAAGTGATTTTTTTCCTGAAGATATGGGTAAATAACACGATTTAACAGCCTTTGAACATGGGTGATTTTATATAAATATATATACATATATATAAAATATTATATTATATTATATTATATTTATTATATGTGTTTTTTTTTTCTGGATATATATAGTGATATAAACCAGGGATTAAAAAGTAATAAGAAGTGACTGTAAATATACACTGATTGTCATTTCGTTATGCTGAAATTTTATCTTCCCAATTCAGTTGGAATAATTTCATTAGTGGTGCCTTTAGGAACAGGATATATGGTTGAATTTTCTTTCAGAGAATTGCCTAGTTGCATCGGATCCAATTAACTTTTGCATATGTTATCAGTAGCTTTAAATGCAACCAAGTGTGGTGTTCAGTAAAATTAGAAAAGTTATTTTAGTAAAAAGTAACTTGAACTTAAAAGTAAGTTGGGCTAGTAAACAGCAAATGTAGGCCTTGGGAATAACATATTTTTATTTAAAACATGAAATGATCATTTAACTTTATTTTTAATATCCTTAATTTTCCTCATTAGACTGCCTATAAAATTTAGTATTTGTGTAGTATATTGTGAGATCATTGTTTTAAAATTTATTAAGTTTACAGAAAATAAATTCAGGTACTTCACTTTTGAGAACACCAGGAAATAGAAATGAATATTTCTGTTCTTCAAGGATGAAAAATTATTTTTCTATAATCAAGATTTTAGAAGTCACATAATCATGACATAAATAATAGCTGCCTTTTTATGGCTGATGATTTTTAAAAAAATTTAAAGTCTACTCAAAAGTACAATAGAAAGGTTTGGTAAAAATCCAAATGTTGCTGTAATAATTTTGTGTTCTTTGCTGCTTGTCAATAAAAACATTTTAAAAGCAATGAAAGGACTTGTATGCTTGCATATAATCCTAACCAATGGACACAGACAACAGGGGGGTGAGGGCATAAGTGGGGGGTTTGGGGGAGGGGGTAATGGGGGGATAAGGACACATATCTTAATCAATAAAGAAATTACATACAACCAAAAAAAGCCCTGGATTTCTGGGTTGCTATGAGTGTTGGGAGAGAGGTCTAGTCTCCATGCAGTGGCTAGCTGCCTCCTGACTAAGCAGTTTGGGCCTTTGTTCCCTTTGTTCAAATGTGGTTGGGATGGTGAGCCTAGCATTGAAATCAGTGACTTAAGAGTTTATTTTTCCTCTGTCCTTTGTCTAAGGGATATGACTCTGTGATTGTTTTTCTGATCTCTACTCAGTTCATCTAAGTAGATTTTGTTATTGAATTTTTTTTATGTGACATTATTTAGGAGTAGATATCTTAGGAAGTAGCTGAACAGTTATAAACCTAAAATCTTCATTTATGTTTAAAATTTTAGGTATGCAATACCCCCGGAGCATGGGAAACGACTTGAACGACTAGCTCAAGGTAAACTTGCTTTCTGTGCTTCTCATCCAGATAGGTTCATAGTTTTTGAGGGTTTTTTACAGTATAGAATGTCAATAAGTTAATTTTATTCTTTTTAAGTTATTGGCTTTTAAATGCTTCTCATTGAATAATTTTAAACTTTTTTCACATTATTGTATGCATAGTTTTCTTGGTTGCATAATATTCATGGTTATTTTAGTTGGCTGCTTAGTATTTCATCAAGTGACTGCATATAACTATCTTGGTTATTTCCAATATTTTTCTCTTTTATATAATGTATTAACATCATTGTGTCGATAATATTTTTCCTTCTTTTAAGTTACATCCTTGAGATAAATTCCAAAGTGTACCGATGCCACATCTAAGGGTGTTTTATGAATACTTTTTATGAATACTTTTTATGTTGCCAGATCATTTCACCAAAGGGGACTTCTGACTCCCAGTTCTCATTTGGCACCCTTGGCCTGGGACTGCCCTTATGGAAATATGAAGATGAATGGTCCCAGGTTACTGGATGAGTGTGAGAATGTATGTCTTCTTAGACTGGCAAATTTAAACATTCTTTACTTGAAGTTGAATTATTATCTTATCATTATCTTTTGGCTTTATCCATAGTTATTTCTAGGAAGCTTATTGATGGTTTTACTTTGTGTTCACTTGTGTTTGCAGATAGCACCTTCCCTTTTTTCTTCTCTGTCTTAAAGATATACCAGGCAACCTTGCCCTCATCTGTTTATACAAGGGAGAAGAATCAGATTCACCTCCTGCCAGCCTCATCATCTGTTCTGCTAGTCACCCTTACCAAGGCTGAGAGTGAATTATTTCCAGGGGAAAGTGAAGTTTTATTGAGTGACAACTAAACATAAGATGTTCGGTCTTTATTCAGGATTAAATCCTCAGTGAATATTGCCCTTTAGTCGGGTACTAATCTAAGTTTCATTGGAATGTTAGGTTTGCCTTCTAGTATGAAAGGAATTTCGTCCCTGCTGTATGTAGCTTTCTTTTAATAAGGAAATGGGCTTACTGAGAAACTGCATTCTTTGACTGGACAGTTCTGAAGAGAAATTGTTAATAACATCTGAAAATTACTTTCCTCCAAATTATAAGAGAATTAGAAAGAACAGTTACATGTCACATTTGTAAGAAACATTATTATAATTTTGGCAAGTAATAACTACAAAGCCTTAGTGTTTTTATAACGTAATACATTATAGTAATGATAGCAACGTAATTGTAACCTTGAACTTTGTTGAGGACTATTTTCATGAATGCTAAGGTAGATGAATTCTAGTTCTGGATAACAGATTATGTAGAACACAGCTTAGAAAATGATTCCTGTAATCCTTAAATACATAGGCAGGGAACTTTGTGCTAAATCTGCATGCGGAACTATCCTCTTCTCTGTAGTAATTATCCCACTATTTTCTACTTGCACCCTGAGAATTTTAAAGTGGAGCTGGTGTAAACTTTACAGTATAGAGTCATTCTGAAATTTTGGCTAGAATCTGTCACCACTTTGACATAATCTATCTGAAAATGACATTCCAGGAAAATAGGTGCCATTTCTTTAATCAGTAAGAGGTTAGTAAACTTGAAGGATGCACAAGAATTTTATACTCAGCTGCATGTTTATTCAAACCTGTTTTGCAGCATTATTTTTAGAAATGACACAGGGAAAAGACCCTGTAAGATAGTGAAGGATTCCCATCTTCTGACTACATGCCAGCCAAATTAATTGAATTCTGCTAAGTAATTAAAATGATAAAGTAACAGTAAATGTGATGGCGCATTGCAGGATGTCTGGGTCAAGGCAGCACTTGATACACAAAGTGAAAAGTGGCCTCGGATGCTTTCCATTATCTTGTCTCCATATCATAATTATCACACTTGCCTTTTATGCATGAATGCTTTCATCTTCGGTTCCTGTTGAAATCTTGATTGACTGTGGCACCTATAAATATTTTATCTGAAAGACATTAGGCCTGCACCTAATAAAGCCAGGAGTTTGATTTTGCTCTTTAGCCGCTTTCTCATTTATACAGGTTTTTTTTCAATATTATGTAGACATAAATGTAATAAAAAATCTCCAGTGAATTTTTGCAATTTTTATACTTGCTATGTTCGCCTGTAGTGCTATTGCATTCTTTCTAATTTTGGTTTGATACAATTGAATGGAAAGTATAAAGTAGAATAGAGGTATAATGTTAAATCATAAGTGACAGTTTTGAAGATTTCCAGTTTTTAGAATGTCTAAATCTCATCCATTTTAGAAAGGAGAGAATATCTTTGCTCTTCTATTAAGTTAAGCAAAATATGGATTAAAGACAATTGGGAATGGCTAAAATCTTTTGTGCAGGACTGAATTCCATTGATTTCTTATTGTGAATAACATGCCTATATTTAAGAAAAATTAAAGATGACTTACTTTGGTCCAAATTTTGGTTACTGGGGAAAGAATATATGAGTTAGGATTTTGTGCAGCTGATTTTAGAAGTGTGAATGATCAGTAGAAATCTTGTTTTAAATGACAGGATGTTAGAACTGAATAAATTATTTTAGGTCCTTATGTGTACTTGCAACAGGTGTTTTAGTTTTGACTTTATTAAAAGAACAATATTCAGCAAAACGGAACAGAAGAATCATTATTAGGAAGGATTAATTTAGTTCATGGTTTTTTAAAATAGTTACCTTTGGGGTGTGTGTGTTTATGTGTTTAAATGACTAGGAATCTTGACTGTAAGCCTGTGGAGCAGATTCTTAGTCTTATGTGCTGGGATCCTTATCCCAGGAGGTAGACCAGCATCTGTGGTAGGATGTAGGCAGTCTGTGGATTCTCTCAAATTATATTCAAAATTGGGCATATTTGTGCATTTCTGGGATGCAGTTGTCAAATCCCTTAAAAAAAGGTTTGTTCCAAAAGAGATGCTATCGAGATTAGAAGAGCAGCAATAATGAAGTCATTTTTAATTCTGTGAACATATTTGAAATTGACCTGTTCTCATACCTCTGTGTTGGAATTAGGAAAATGTACTTTTGCAAGTTCTCAAATTGGTAAATACATTATTTTCTAAGCTTGATTTAGATGATAGTCTGAAAATATTATATTAAAATTTCTGGTTTTAAAAGGTTAATAAATAAAATACCTCTGATTATAAACAATCAATTTTAAGGTTCCCCTTAAGCCATAAAAAATGAAGAAGTCCAATGATATATCATCTACCTTTCTGCCTATTTCATGCCTCAACAATATGTGGTGTGTCATGGTGTTTGTTTTCATCTCATTGTCAGTTGAGCTGCATTAAGAGTGGTGAGACAATCCCTAAAGTTAATTTCCTCATCATTTGATATTAGATGTCATTGTCTGTGTTTAGATTTCTGAATATTTTTAGTCAGCTATGTTTCTGTCTTAGTAGAATTTTAGACATCGGATGGTAATATATAACGTACACCAAGCTAGTAGAATTTGAATGTGGGATGAAATACAGTTCTGAGAAGTGGCAGTAGGGAATGGGGAGGAAGAACTCAGGAAGGGAATGCCAGCTCGCAGGGAGGAATTACCTTGGGAGGAAACAGAATTCTTTGATTCTGCAGGGTGAAGCTGGCCTAGGGAAATCCTGGTTAGTTTGACTGTGACCTGTTTGAGCCCCAAGTGCATAGCCTGGGGAGTCCTGGTGACCTGTGTATGTGTGGTCCATCTGTCCATTCAAGCGGGCGGGGTGGGGGGAAGCGGGAACTGAAGCAAAGTGACCTCAGGATGCAGTAAAAACCATATGTAATGGACCCACATACCTGTTACATTGGTCAGAACCACCGTCCTTCTCGATACCAAGACAAATAGTGACTCCTCCTGGCCGTCCTCCTGCAGAACTCAATGGGGCTGTATCTCCACCAGTAGAGATGTTGATGGATTATGGACACTTGGAGCTGAGTGAAGCCTGCAGTGTGGTAATTTTCTACCAGGCCTGAATAACTACTTGTTCCATAAACGGGAGGAAGCATGGAGAGGCCAACTATAGCTTCAACACCTAATGTTGACCTCTTATGCAGGAATGTGGATAAAAATGACCAGGCTTCTTCCCACGTAATGTAGCTCATTGGCTTATTCCATTAATAAGCTTTCAGGTATAGATGCTATCTAAAAAGTATTTCTCACAGAAGCAATCCTTCCATAGCCTTTTTCTGTATTCCCCCCCTTATTATTTGTTTCTCCATATTTCCTCCCTCCTGTTTCTTTTCTCTTCTTCCTTTTTTTCCTAAGTGATTAATAACTAATTTCAGCTTCTCCAAACTATTGTTAATATACCCATAGAAACTGATACTAAACTTTAATTTTTGAATCTTTTCCCAATCTTTTTAATTTTTGAAACTTTGGTGATTTAATAGCCTCAGCATGTGTTTGTGTTTGTCATATGGGGTTGGGATTTTAAAAGAATTTTTTTTAGTAATAGCTAACATATTAGAAAGTGTAAACCAGCTGACAATTTGGAAAAATTTTTCTCTGATAGAAAGAACGCACTATTTTTAGAACAAATCTGTTCTATTTCTAACACAATTTAAAAATGTAATGATTTTTGGGGGGATCAGATTGATTGAGGTAAAATGCACTTACAGTACAAGCCATCCCCTTTGAATATACTGTTTATTGAGTTTTGACAATATATGCAATAGTGTAGTAACTACCACCATTACTGAGATATATAATAGTATCCTGATAAAGTTATCTTATGTCCTTTTCACGAATCCCTCCCCCAAGCCACTGGCAGCCACTAATCTGATTTCTGTCCCTAGAATGTCATAAAAGTGAATTATATAATATGTAGACTTTTCTATCTCGTTTCTGTCACTTAGAATAGTGCTTCTTACATATGAGCAGTTTTACACTAAATACAGGGCAATCTTGGATATGTCCCGGTCCTTGGGAGGGCTTACGTGATTCTATACTTCCCCGTGCTGCACAACTCCTAGCAGTACCATGGCAGTCTCACCAAAGGTGGTTGTGGGGTGCTTTTAGGGTTTCAGGGCTCTATTGGGATCTCTGGAGTATATATTCCTTAGTATGCCAGCCTTCATCTCTCTAAAATGCTTGGATTGAAAGACCACCTTTGCTTGCTTACCACTGTATAATATCTTAAAAAAAAGAAAAAAACACATATTGACTTTATTTTGTTAGGGAATTGACAGCAGTGTCCCATCTTTGAAGATGATATAAACAAGCTATAGACTCAAAAAAGCAACTTTCTGAGTAGTCTATTGTAACTTGATGTTATTGCTCTTCCCTTTCTCTTGGGTGCTCTCCTCACAAGAGTTGATTCTTCTTGGAATAAATGTTTAAACTATTTTGTTCCATGAATTCTATGCAATATTTCAGTTGTTCTAATTTTTGAATGTTTATTTAAAATGGAAAGTATGTGTTCTTACTATTTAATAGTTTAGTAGAAATGCAGTTTTATTTCCAAACACTTCTTTCAGATTTTTTCACCCCCAAATTAGATATCATTTTATTGAGAACTCATTGGTCTACTGTCATAGAAACCAATGTGTTACTTGTAGAGAGGAGTTGGTATGGGGGGAATAAGACTAGTCTCCATAGCTTGGAATGTGAAATAACTGATTATCTTCTCAGTTTGATCTTTTTAGGATTTTTACATTGAAACCCATTTGTGAGTAATTCGGAATTCAGGCTAAAATTTCATATTTAATTTCAAAACAGCAGAGTTAGAGAAAATATGGAAGAACCTATAGGTGAATTCAAAGTAAAACATGAATCAACATAGTTTAACCCTAGCTGTACTTGATTTTTAGAACTCTTTTATGGGGGAGAAGTTTGTTACTTGTGAACAGCACTGCTTGATTTGGGTAACAAGGCCTAAGGGAATGAGATGATTTTTAAGGTTTAGTAACCATTGACTACTTCTCCTCCTCCCCCTCCTCCTCCTCCTCCTCCTCCTCCCCCGCCTTCTCCTTTTCCTCCTCTTCCTTCTCCTCCTCCTGTTCCTCACGGGGATATTTTTCCATTGATTTTTAGAGAGAGGGAAAGACAGAAATATTGATGTGAGAGAAACACATCGATTGGTTGCCTCTTGCATGCGCCCTGACCAGGGCCCGGGCTGGGGAGGAGCCTGCAATTGAGGTACGTGCCCTTGACTGGAATCGAACCCAGGACCCTTCAGTCCGCAGGCCGATGCTTTATCCACTGGGCCAAACCGGCTAGGGCCCATTGACTTCTTTTAAAAAAAAAAATCCTCACCTGAGGATGTTTTCATTGATGAGAGGGAGAGAAGAGAGAGACAGAGACATCGATGTGAGTGAGAAACATTGATCAGTTTGCTTACCATACACACCACCCTGACTAAGGATCGAACCCACAACCTAGCTGGCCAGAGCAGTAACCAGTGATTTTTTTTTTTTTAAATAATCCTCACCCAAGGACATGCCTAGAGAGAGGGAGAGGCAGAGGTGGAGGTGGTGAGGGAGAAGGAGAGGGAGATGCAGAGGATGAGAGAGAGAAAGAGAGAAAGAGAGAAAGAGAGAGAAGAGAAGAGAAGAGAAGAGAAGAGAAGAGAAGAGAAGAGAAGAGAAGAGAAGAGAAGAAGAGAAGAAGAGAGAGAGGAGAGCCACCTCAGCTGGGCTACTTTGGAGTTTTAAAATATATTATCACATTATGTTTAATAATATTCTGGTTGTATTGGCTTGTGTATATGTTGAATAAAATAATTTTCATGGACTGTGGAGTGAGGGTGGGTATGATCCATGTATTCCTGCAGGTGTTTTGAGGTAAAATTCATTTTGACATACATGCTTTGTATATAATTTGTACTGTTCATGAATTTTTCCAGGGTGATATAAAATATAATTCTGATAGCCTGTTGTAAATATAAATTCTGAAACATTGTGAAGTTCTTAATATACTGCAAATTACCTTCCTTCAATGATTTTCCAATTTAAATTCACTTATGACCAGTCACCACATTGTTCAGGTCCTGATTACAAATCCATAGCAAAGGAAAATTAAATAGACTCCCCTTTCTGCATTGATTTTAATTTAAAATGTAATTCATTTAGAGCTACACAAAGCTACAGATTTGAAAAGTTTGATAGATCCATTTAAATCATATTATTAAAGTGTTTCCATGGGTTTAGCACGTGGGGACCTCCCTGCTGTCCTTTACGCTGTGATGTAGGCCTCAGGACATTGTGTTGTGTACATGTGACCATTCCATCCATGTGGTACTTTCTCTCCATTCACTGAGGTTTGCATTCTTTCGAAGGTTGCTTATTTGCCATATACTTTATCTTCCATTTATGTATTATGAATGTTAACCATAAATAGAGGACTGCATCAAGTGACCGTATGAAACAAAATCATTCCTTTTATTCCCATTGGCATTGTAGAAAATGACAGTATTTCTGATGTTTTTGTTGGCATGTATTTTTTTTTATATATTTCTATTTTTCTTTTTAAAAATCCAGGTGCAGATGCTTAAGCAGATTGTACTGCTTTTTGCAGGTGGTTCCTTATACCCGAATGGCTCTTTCCTGGCTGTTTGATTTGTTTCCTTTTGATGATCTGTGGCCTCACACACTCAATGGTGGCATCAATTAAGGCTTATTTACATTAAAAATATTCCTGTAGAACCCCACTATTCTAAGAGATTAAAATGGTACATGATTAGTTAATGAGTTCTGATCATTCTTTTGTCAAAGTGGTCACATTTTTTACCTGTTTGCACATAGTGAGCCACAGAGTTAGATAAGTAACATTTTCAGTGGTTTTATCTTCATTTTGGCGGTAAGGGAGTTAAGATCATGAACCACTTTACTTGTAAACATTGCACATGTTTTCCTGATGAGTTCTGTTTTCCTCTGGGTTCTTTCTCTGTGATTCTTCTGTCTTTTCCATGTTTCTCTTCTCTTTCCCTTCTTGCTTGCCCACTCTACTCAGAAGGTAGTTTTCCCTCTGAGTAAAGAAGGGAAAGAGCAGGGCACCAAGCATATTCATTTTCTCCTAGCTACGTAACTGAGTTAATGAGAGTCTGCCTCAGACAGAACTGCAGGGTTGAAGTCAGCAATGAGAAAAACAACTGTGGTTTGATTTGTAAGACACTGTAGAAAAAAGGGTTGCTGCATGTTTAGCTTTCTCATGTGAAGGCCTCTTCAAAGCTCTACTCCCATAAGGTTGGAGAGGTGGGTTTCCAAGTATTTGACTGATGCTGGACAGTAAGTTGATCAGGAAATTAGTAGCAGTTAAACTGTTTAAAATTGATCAGAAAGAAACAAAGAAAGGTGGGAAACTGCTCTGTGTTTACTGTATGCTGTGCATTGGGACAAGTGCTTCTTGAATGATCAACTTCCAAGAGTCTAAAATGAGAGATTCCTCTATTAAAACACATTTACCTTTGCTAACCTCCCTTAATATTTTGTTTATTAGATATTAGGCAGGTTGAATTTAAATATGTTACAAATTGAAAAATTTTCAGGCTTAGTAATTTTATATGTTATGAAAACACCTCTTGGTAGATCTTTTTGTGAGGTTAACCTTTGGTGATATAAGTATGTATGTATTAATTTTTAAGAATTCTGACTAATTTTTAGTATGAGCTGTTTTTTGTGTTTTTTTTGGTTTTTTTTTTGTAGAGTGGTCTATATTTGCATAACGCTGTCATTTTGTAAGAAGTACAAAACTTAAAAAAACTATCTGAAATTTTATCTTAATTGATACATTGCTGAATGCTTATATTATTTCCATTTAGGTTTTTTCCCAAGCAGTTTTCAAGGGTGTGATGCATTTCTTCGCCACAAGATGACGTTGATATCTCCCTCAGTGTTGAAGAAGTATGGTATTCCCTTTGATAAGGTATATTAATATCATTCTTTAACAAATTCAACTTTTGTGTGTAGTATTTGTATTTGAGTCAAATTTAACATAAATAATATAGCTTTGACCTCAGGTAGGATTTTTAGGATGTGGGGAGAAAAATTCAGATTCATGTTTTATAACAATTATCTAAATAGTAATTTGAAGTTACTTTTATTTCAGGATACATTTACTAGAGACCTCATGCTATTATAGTTTACTTATAACTACTGATAATAAGATGTGACATATTTGACAAAATAAGATGTAGCACTTTTACATTGAAGTCTTTTATATGAGCAATATAATTTGTCTCTTTAAAAAAAAAGAAAAAAAGAATTCAGAGCAGTTATTATTAGCAGTTTGGTTGGTTAGAATCAGTGATTATGGTACCAGTATGTTGCTTCTAGACACATTTGGAAATAGTACAATTGAGATTTCATTAAGGATAAAATTGCCTGATGATTTAATAATCAGATATTGCTTCTTGGAAGTATTGCTAAAGATTAAGTTCTGTAAGACTCTGTGCCTGCTAGAGCTCTCTTTCTTTGTGTCCATGGGTAGTTTTTGGGTCAGAATTATTACAGAACATGAGCATTTTTATGTGAAGAAGATGACATGAAAATAGCTTTTGACCAGATAAATAAAAGCTCTCTCTCAGTTGGAGGAGGATTAAGTCCTTAGCTACTTGAAGAAACATTAAAAAATAGTTCCACTCTCGTCTTCATTTTTTGTTTGAATTTCTTCCCATAATCCTTGCTATTTTCTACCTTAGAAGCTTTTCACTTGTGACTAAATCTTTACTTCTTTTTAATCTCAGGCCCTTAAAATCCCCTCCGTCCCCCGTCCCCCGTCCCCTGCCCTGCTTTGCTTTGTTTGAAGTAGAATTTTTGCAAATTCCAAGAATCTTTCTGTGATTTGAAGTGGCCCCACTTCCCACAAACTGTCTTTGCGGCAGTCACCATGACGCATACTTGTCTGTGATGAGGATGCTCTCACCTCTGGTTTACTGACATACTTCTGCCCATGACAAAAAGCAGGGCTCCGAGATGTGCACGGTGAGAACGCCCATGGTGTGGAGAGGGGCTAGTGGTGGGGTACAGCACTGTTGCATCATAGAGGTCAGAGGCTGTGTCCCAGGGGGCCCATTGTTACTTTGGGGCATTGTCTTTCTTGCAGACACCTCTGGGCACTGGGTTTTTTCAGTCTCAGACACACTAGTGTTTCCTTTAGGTGGTTGGAATAAGCTTGATTGGGTACTTTTATTTACGTTGGAATATTAGAAGACTGAGGAGGAGTGGACTAGAGTCCCCCAAGACACATAAACCTCTCTTGGGTTTAGGGCTGGTGATAGGAATTGATTGAGCTGTTCTTTGGAGAGGGGTTATGTAAAGTAGCAGGACTGAGGGATTGGTTCATTTTCCCAGGATGGAGGGCTTTGGGGCTTGTAGGTCCTTTCCAATCTCTGGGGTAGGTGGTAGGCAACCTGCACCCCTTTCTAGGCTCTGGCTTCCTACATACTACTTGGTACATTACTAGTTGTGTCAGGCCCTTATCTGGTCTTTTGAGGATGGGGCATTTTCTCACTTCTGCGGGAAGTGACAGGATGATTGTTCTCAGATGGTGAGACACCATGGCAAGAGGGCTGATTGACAATTGTTTTTCCTATGAAATACTGCCACTCCCCCTTTTCACCTTGATGAATGGTGTGATGCATGACTCTGTGCTCCTCAAGGAACTTATTCTCTGATGATGATAATGTAACATGGGCCAGAGTTTCCAAGTTCATTCCTGATTCTGTCACTTGGGTAAATTACATAGTTTTTCTGAGCCTCATTTTCTTTATTGAGAAAATGGGATAATAATAGTACTACTTAATAGGACCATTATGAGGATGAAAAAAGATCATCTATATCAGCATTTTTCAACCTTTTTTTTTAATCTTATGGCACACATAAACTAATTATTAAAATTCTGTGGCACACCAAAAAATGTTTTATTTTTTGCCAGTCTGACCAAAAAAAAAAAAAAAAAAAAGCTATAATTTTGATTCATTCACACTGGATGGCTATTGTTGTATTGGCTCTTGTCAATTTTTCATTTGATAGTCTAAGGCAGTGGTCGGCAAACTCATTAGTCAACAGAGCCAAATATCAGCAGTACAACAATTGAAATTTCTTTTGAGAGCCAAAATTTTTAAACTTAAACTATATAGGTAGGTACATTGTTATTAACTTAATTAGGGTACTCCTAAGGCTTAGGAAGAGCCACACTCAAGGGGCCAAAGAGCCGCATGTGGCTCGCGAACCAGTTTGCTGACCACGGGTCTAAGGGAAAAGAGGTCAGTGCCCCTGACTAAATAGTCAGGTGATGCATGTTTTAAAAATTCTTGCGGCACACTGCTTGAAAATGGCTGATCTGCATATGAAGGACTTTGCATAGTATATATTACATAGTAAAGTACTCTTCCTCCTCAATTCAGCCCTCTTTCTTAGACTATCATTTCACAGTTGGAGTAATATTTTTCCCCTTCTTTCAATGTATTTATACATATATATGAAAAAGCATATTGAAAAAATAGCTAATGTCTACTTTTAGATTATGTGTATTACCCTTATTGACTTTTTTCATGATATGGAATTACAGTGGTTGTTTAATCTATACTAATAAAGAGCTAATATGCTAATGTCAATATGCTGTAAGGGGTAATGACCAGGTCATTAGCATATTACTTGGGGGTTGCTCCCCAGAGGGGTGGAAGCAGGGAGGCGCCCAGAGGAGGCGGGACCATCCCGTGCCAAGGAGGGCAGGGGTGACAGCGCATAGCGCCCCCCTCACCAGTCCTTCCCACCCACCGCTCACACTCAGTGCCCCGCGGCCCACCTGCCAGGGGAAGGAGCACAGAGCAGCAGGCAGGAGGCTTCCATGCTCTCCTCTGGTGCCATGATGGGGCGGAGCCGCCGCCTTGCTCTGGAGACAGGTGGATGCTGGGAAGCGCCCAGAGAAGATGGGACCAGCCAGAGGCTACTGGAGGGACTGAGGGCGGGGCTTGAAGCAGCCAGAGAAGGCCAGAGGGTGTGGGGGCTGGGCCAGGCGCGCTGGAGCTCTGCGTGGAGAGGTTTGGGTGTCAAGGCAGGGCCCTGTGATTTCAAATCGCGCGGCTGGGCTCCTAGCCTTATAATGAAAGGGACTCATTCTTTTTTTCCCTGTACGTTTAAAAATTATTATCAGTTTATTACAGAGAGGCAGTAAATTGGCCTTATATGTTGGTTGTGACTGCCATTTTTCTAGAAATTTTACAGAGGCATCTTTATAGGGTTAGAAATAGTTGGGCAGGGTGAATTTTCTTTTATCACATAGTTACAAGGAAGTGCCTAGTTTCCAAGCACAATTATAATTAATGAGATTCAGTGAGATCGGGAAAGGAGAGAATCAGGCTTTGTTCTTATGTGGCTCAGAATGATGGGACTGGAGCCATGCTGAACATTGATAAGCCATTATCTCTCTCCCTGCGAGGTGGCAGCTGAGTTGCTGCTCACTGCAATAGGACACCTGCTGGGCTATCAGGGGTAGGGGATGATGAACTAAATTTCAGAATTGTTGGGAAAGAACATCTCCCACACACAACATTTTAGCATTCCTAAACTGGCAAGTCAATTGTAGTGTGAGCACCTTTATTTATGCAATGTGTCTCTTGTATATTTACACACATGTACATACCCATATATTCATTTCTCAACCTTAAGGACTGAAATGAACCATGGAGACTGAGTGAACTAGAGAGCAGTAAACTTGACAATATAATCTAGAGTAGGCCAATTAAAAAAAAACAAAGAACTTTGACCCTGGCCAATTTGACTCAATGAATAGAGCTTCAGCTCACGGACTGAAGGATTGCGGGTTCTATTCTGGGCAAGGGCACGTGCCTTGGTTGCAGGCTCGATTCCTGGCTCCGGGGTGCTAGCAGGAGACAACCAGTCGATGTGTCTCTAAGTATTATAAAAGAACTAGAGGCCCGGTACACAAAAATTTGTGCACTGGGGGGGGTGGGGAAGGGGTCCCTCAGCCCGGCCTGTGCCCTCTCGCAGTCTGGGACCCCTCTGGAGATAACGACCTGCTGGCTTAGGCCTGCTCACAGGTGGCAGAGGGCAGGCCCAATCCCTAGGTGCAGCCCCTGGTCGGGTACAGAGCAGGGCCGATTCGGGAGTTGGGGCGCCGCCCCCTGTCATGCACAGAGCAGGGCAGATTGGGAGGTTGCGATGCCACCCTCAGTCACGCTCAGGGTAGGGCCGATTGGGGGGTTGGGGCACCGTCCCCTGTCATACTCAAGGCAGGGTCGATGGGGAGGTTGCGGCGCCACCCCTGTCACACACAGAGCAGGGCTCATCAGGGGGTTGGGGAGCTCCCCCCTGTCACTCACAGAGTAGGGCCGATAGGGGAGTTGGGGCACAGCCCCCTGTCACAGAGCAGGGTGGATCAGGGGGTTGGGGTGCTGCACCCTATCACACTCAGGGCAGGGCTGATGGGGAGGTTATGGCTCTACCCCGTCACACACACAGCAGGGCCCGTGGGGGGGTGGTTGGGGCGCCGCCCTCTATCACCCACAGAGCAGGGCCCATCAGGGGGTTGGGGAGCTCCCCCCTATCAGGCACAGAGCAGGGCTGATCAGGGGGTTGGGGCGCCTTCCCGTCATGAACAGAGCAGGGCAGATAGGAAGGTTGTGGTCCCGCCCCCTGTCACACACAGAGCCGCAGGGCGATCAGGGGGTTTGGGCGCTGCCCCCGTCACGCTGATCCCGGTGCCGGGAGGCCTCGCGGCTCCGCTGATCCCGGTGCTGGGAGGCATATTACCCTTTTACTATATAGGATAGAGGCCTGGTGCATGGGTGGGGACTGGCTGGTTTGCCCTGAAGGGTGTCCTGGATCAGGGTGGGGGTCCCCACTGGGGTGCCTGGCCAGCCTGGGTGAGGGGATGATGGCTGTTTGCAGCTGGTCATACACCCTTCAGGGGGGGGTCCCCACTGGGGTGTCTGGCCAATCTGGGTGAGGGGCTGAGGGCTGTTTTCAGGTTGGCAGGTGACTGAAGCTCCCAACCGCTCCTTTTTTTCTTTTCTTTTTTTAATTCTGGGCCAGCTTTAGCTCTGAGGCTTGTCTCCAACTCTGAGGCCTCAGCTGCTGAAAGCAGGTATCTGGTTTGTTTGGGTTCTATAATCGAAACACTGTTTCAACTCCAGCTCTGAGATCCCGGCTGACTGAAAGCAGGTTTCTGGGGTTTTGTTTAGCTTCTATATTTGTAATAATGTTTCAAACTGCAAGCTCAGAGGCCGGCAGTGGCAGGCGGGGAACGTTGGAGTCCTCCGTCACTGAAGCAAGCAAGCCTCATGTTTGCTTCAAGCTGCCTAGCTGCCGGCCGCCATCTTGGCTGGCAGTTAATTTGCATATCGCCCTGATTAGCCAATGGGAAGGGTAGCGGATGTACGGCTAATTACCATGTTTCTCTTTTATTAGATAGGATAATTTGGTGAATACCACCTACTCTTTAGCAATAGGAATTTATAATGAAGCCTGCTCAACATCCACTATCAAAATTTTTGTAGCTCTAACTTGAAAAATGTCAGTTATGATATGTTCTAATATAACTCCAACAATGCAAAATTTAAAAAATAATAAAATACACCCTAGCTGGTTTGATTCAGTGAATAGAGCGTTGGCCTGCGGACTGAAGGGCCCTGGGTTTGATTCTGGTCAAGGGCATATCCCTGGATTGTGGGCTCAATCCCTATTGGGGTGTGTGCAGGAGGCAGCCGATCAATGATTCTCACTCATCATGATGTTTCTATCTCTCCCTTCCTCTCTGAAATAAAAAAAAAAATTATCCTATATAATTAAAAGATAATATGCAAATTGACCCTAACAGTGGAACGACCAGGACGACTGCTTGACCAGTCACTATGAGATGCACTGACCACCTCTTGGTCCTTTTCCCTGGCCAGCAGGCTCTGAACAGGGAACTGGGGATGGGTGGTGGGGGATGTGGGTGGTCCAGACTGAGGCCTCCGCCCCACCAGTCTCCCCACACACAGAAGGCAACCAGTGGCGGGGGGGTAGGGGTGGGGCCGGTGAGTGTGCAGAAAGGCTTACCTCTCAGTTCCTCCCCCTAGCCTGCAGGCTCCGATCTCCCGATGGCAAATGGGGAATAGGGTGGGTGGCAGTTGGTGGCGGGGCTGGCTGCAGGCAGCCAGGGAAGATGGCCCTGATCACAGGCTAGGCCTAGGAATTTCATGCGCCAGGCCTCTATATATACATATGTATAAATAATAAAATATACACACTGCTTGATTATATGAACAAATTTATTAGAATAACAGATGTTTTCATATAAAATAGATATCTTTGATTATGGATTGAATGATTGAACTAAACCCAGTTTAGAAAAGTCTTTGGAAAGTTTTCTGAAGAACTACTAAAGAATTAAGTAAAGGGTTTGCAGGGACTTTTTAAATACTGGTACACAGCTCTGATTTCATGGCATTTTTTCCTGTATTTTTTCTAGGAAATATATTTTACTAGTATTCACAATTTGGGAAGTCTTATAATTGGAAAATATTATATGTTTTCTACCCTGCAGATCACCCAGGAGGCTGGAGAATTTATGATCACGTTCCCATATGGCTACCATGCTGGTTTTAATCATGGTTTCAACTGTGCAGAATCTACAAATTTTGCTACTGTCAGATGGATTGACTATGGGAAAGTCGCTAAATTGGTAAGTTATGCCTCAGAAATAAAGCATAAATTAAATGTGTATTCTGGTTAGTGTAGCGAGAAAGCTAAGATCACTTGTTTGTAGCAGTTGTGTTTGACCTCTCACCATGATAATTTATTTCAGACTAAATATATTTATTTTACACAGGCTGTATTACCATTTGTAGCTATATTTGTCTCTTTTGAAATTAATGTGAAATAATTTACCTTGAGAGGTAATTTTATGCAACTGATGTTTGCTTCTCTCTTAAGGCCACCAATTGTTTTTTTGTGAGATTTTTCCAGTGGCTCCCTGTGTGGCTCTATGACTGAACGCCATGCTAAAGTTTAGTCCATGGCTTAAAAAACAACTATTCACAGAAGAAAAGTGTCTGGTAAAATTGTAACAAGTTGAGGAAGAATGATAAGAAGGAATGATTAAAACTTACCTTAGTGCCGAAATGAATTCTTAAAAGTAATAATGTAGAATAAGAAATATATCTTCATGTTAAATTTGGAATAAAATTTTGCATCTTCCGCCCAGCATATTTAGTTTAGTTTTACATACTGTATATTTTCATTCATAAGCAACAACTTCTATAGAATTTAATTAATTTCCCTCAGTGGCATTAAATAGAGGACACCTTCAAAGTGATGGTGGCTTCTATTAGGTTGCTGTCTTTCCTGTGGCTTTTAAAGCAAAGGTGCAGGCTGGCAGAGGGCAGCTTGTTAATGAAATTGTGTTTTATAGAGTATGTAAAATCAACATAGATTTAATGGAAAATGATACACACAGCTTACATGTCCTTACCATGGCCACTGCATGGCACAAGTGAGTATTATTCATTGTACATTGATAAAACTTGGATGCAAATATATGCAGGACAGATGACTCCAGGTTTAATTTATATGTGTATTTAGAAATTGCATAATATATTTAAATAAAGTATAGCCCTTTGGCAGCTCAGGAAGCATTTGAATGAATTCATGACATAAAAGAAAGCTCCTGCTATTAGAAGACTTTTTCTGTTCTGAGTAATTTCTATTTATGAGGGGTAATTTAGAAAGGAACAGAACTGAACTATTTCTTCCCATTACCCATCCTGCCTATTACAGTAAACCTAATAAAAAATAGAAAACTCAGTGCGTATGTACCATGGCTAGCTACTGCAGTCTTGTTTTGCATAAATGTAATGCTAGTATCTGCATTGAAACAGTGTCATAGCCTCGAGGTTAAAACAAGGCTTGCTATTTTATAGTTTGCATCTTTAATCATTGTGGTAGTAAGTCAGCTATCACAGCTGTTCAGAGTTGCCAGAAAAAATTAGTTGGTATTTGTTTACTATGTTTCAGATCTAGTTGAAGGTATTAACCAAAATAGCTTCTCCCCAAGGCTGAAATGTGTCCACATTTTCGTGAGGATGTGGAGTGGAGTGTGACCAAGTCAGAGAGGTCAATAGGGATCCTTTCTGAAATCTCAGCTTTTGGAACCTAGAATTGTGGGGTTAAGAAGCAGTAGACTGTGGTGGAGGAGACAGGGATCTGAGGCCCAACTTTTCTTCTTCTACCTACCCATGTAACATCAGGAAAGTAATTTATTCTTTTTGTTTCTTCCTATGTAAAGTACAAATACCTCTCTACCCCATAGATTTGTTGTGAGGGAAAAAAACCTCAGGTATGTTTATATGCACCCACGCTGTGTTGATTTATAGCTTTCAGTTTAGTCAAACATATGACTATCTTGGTTCTGGGTATTTTACTAGGTATGCAATATTCAATGGTTATAATGCATTTTGGGCAGTTAATTTAAAACTGTTGTAATTGTATATGTTTTTAGGTGTTGTCTCAACTTGTCCCTTATTTTTGGTGAGGTGCTGCTACTCTGAGAACATAGTCTTTTTCTATTGCTGCTGTAGCAAATTACCATAAAATTAGTGATTTAAAACAATGCCCATGTGCTGTCTCATCGTTCTGTAGGTTAGAGGTCACCAAGCGGAAAGTTAAGGTGCTTGTGGGCCTGTGTTCCTTACTGGAGGCTGGTGAGGAACCCACTTCCTTGTTGTCAGGTTGTTGGCGGAATCAGCTCCTGCAGTGTGGGACTGAGTTCCCTTTTCCTTCTTGTCTGTCAGCTGGGTCTTTGCTGCTAGAGGCCTCTTTCAGCATCTTGCCTGTGGTTCTCTACATTTCAGAGCAAGCAATCTACAAAGTCCCTTTCGTCATGTAAAATGATAGCTACAGATTTCAGCATTTCGGACATGGGGATCTAGGCATTCTGCTTACCACAGAGAGTTCCAATGAATACCTGACATGGTGATATAATAAGAACCTACTTTGAATCATGTAAATAATTTTAGTTATTTTGCTTAAAAACAGGAAACTAAACTTGTAAGAGATACAATTTTAAAATTCTCACTGAAACACCCTTATACATTCTTAAATTATATTCCTCAATGATAATGTTTTCTTGACTATTCTCAGTTAATAAGTTCTCTTCCATTAAAGTGTGCTGTGATGGAGTGTTTTGTGCAGATTTTGGTGTCTTTTATATAATTTATTTGATATATATTTTTATTGATTTCCAGGTCTGTTTCTTTAGGCAGCCTTATGAAATTACTGTGTGCATGTGTGTGCGTGTGCATGTGTGCAAGCATGTGTGTGTAGACACACATGTAGTTTTTAATCTTTGAAAATTAGTGACTTGGTATTAGTTTTTGTGTTTGCTGGGGAATTATGGATTGCGCTTAAAGGGCAGTTAGCTTTGAAGATGACCAAATTTGTCTTAATTCTTTGCCTTCTTCAATTTATCCTAAATGATAACTATTAAAAAAACAGTTATTTGTCATAAGTGATGGTGAATTGTGCATTTGGGAGGGATAATTTGAAAAGCAATGGCATACTTTTTCATGGTTTAAGCACTGGGGGATGACATCTGCTTCCCCTGTCGCGTATTTGATTTGAGTATATAAAAGCATCTCATATAGTATCTGTGGTGCAGCAAAAATTAATTAATGTGGGGTCTCCACTTATTATATTTAATATATTACAAACCAGCATCTCTGATTTCATGACTTGGAAAAGAACTGCTACAGAAGACTAATTTTTATTTAAAAAATCTACTAGGTTTTGAAAAGATAATCCCCAGGTTCACTGATATATTGATGGTCTCTGTTCAAGGGCCTGCAGACTTGGGTTAATAGGACCTTTTCAGCACATTCAGGTGGCTGCTATTGAAGGAAGCTCTATTTATTCTGAGAGTGCTTGTCTGCTGTGTGTGGGCGCCATGCATGTTTCTGTGAATTTATCACTTGGAGGATGAGAGCAAAGTGAGAGTAGAGGTGGCGCTGGCAAGGGATCAAGGACCGCTTCCTTTGTTGTTGGCTTCTCTGGAGTAGGATGGGGGGGTGGGGATTTCTGTGGGTTTCTTTTGACTCTATTACTGACCTATTGGTATGTGATATTTGTTCAAGAAATGGCTAACATTGACTGGAACTCCCATTCCGTTATTTGTGCTAAGCCCAAATAGCTGTTTTCCAAATTTCAGCAAATTCCTGGATGTTTTCTATTCTCAACTAGATAACAGCAACAACAACAAAAACAATAATTATGTGACTATTTCACTGCCTTTTGGTGTATTCATATCTACCCACAGAAGGCTTGTTTTATGCCGTGGTTGTGGAGAAGACTCTCAGAAAACGGGCAGAGGTGGGCATGAGGAGACATTGACCTCATAGCCTTGAAACCAACTTAATTTGACTATCCCTGTTTCTGAAAATCTCTGCTAATGCCCCAGGCTCTTATTCTTCCTCTTGCTCCTCTTCCTCTCCTACGTGAGGATCATTCAGCACTCTCCTTGACCTACAAAATATAGCATAGCAAATCCTGCATGATATCACAGAACATAGCAAATCCTGCATGATACTGCAGATCAGAAGTTCTGTCTTAAGGGGACACACTTACTTAACAAGGCAGCTATGTAATTTCCCCCATTTTGTTAATCAGAGGTAAGATTTTCACTGAAAACTTTGAGGGGGATGTTCAGGATCGCCACATGCCCATTTGCCTGCTGGCTCAGGCCGAGCTGGGCTTGGAGAGTCCTCAGCGAGTTCCTCCTCTGCCCAGAAACTGTGCCGCATGCATGTGTACGAAGGAGAAAGATGTGTAGTCTTTGTCTCAAGGAGACTTCATAAAGAGTAGAGGGTTGCCCTGACCGGTTTGGGTCAGTGGATAGAGCGTCAGCCTGTGGATTCAAGGGTCCCAGGTTCGATTCCGGTCAAGGGCATGTACCTGGGTTGCAGGCACATTCCCAGGAGGGAGTGTGCAGGAGGCAGCTGATCGATGTTTCTTGCTCATTGATGTTTCTAATTCTCTAACCCTCTCCCTTCCTCTCTGTAAAAAATCAATAAAATGTTTAAAAAAAAAAAAAAGAGTAGAGGGCTTTTACAAACCTCCATTTGTAAAGTTGTGTTCTGAGTGGAACATGCTATCCTGTTACTTATTTTAGGCATTTTAATAGTAATCTAGAGTGAAGTGCTATATATATATTTTTTTTTTCTAGTAGAGATTTAAAAATATGTAACATAGCTTAACAATTGAAATGAGGTATTGGTGCATAGTCGAGGTGAATGTTTTCCGTTTGTGTGGAGTAGTATTTCCTTCTGTGCTGAGATGGAGTCCATGATTATGTGGTGGCACACAGGGCTGCTTCCTGCCTGGGTTGGATCAAAGAGCTGGCCTGCGGGTTGTATTTCATTGTTCCGTTTGGTGGGATGAAGTGCAGTTGTTTTGATGTTAGGTTTGATGGATTTGTTTGCCACTGCATTCATTAGCTTCACATCAAAAAACTGACAGGCTGTTAAATGAAACTTTGGCTTAGATTTTCAGCTTGACTGTTTGGAGACATTTGTGAAGATATTTTGTTGTTGTGTTGCAGCAGCCTCAAGCGCTGTGCTTGTCTCAAAGGGAAGAAAAGTTATTTACTGTACGATTTTCTTGAGTAAAAAAGAATCATTGTCTTGGGGACAGTCATGTCTAGCCTACACTATCAGAAGTTAGTGTATTTATGACAGTGTGTGCCGTGTGAGAGACTTATCTACAGCATGATAAGTAATGCTATCTTCTTGGAAGGAGAGGTAATAGTTGGTGACTCCAACATGCTCTCTCTCTTATTTTGCATTAATTTTACCTTAAGTGATACTCTATTAATATTATATGCCAAAAAGTTGAAAAATTACACTCCAGGAGCGTTACCTCACAATCTAATTTTAAAGCATTCTGATATTCGAGTCCTCAAACATTTCAACAAGTTTAAAAAGAGATGATAGAATTTTGAAATTGATTTCCCTTTCATCTGGAAGGGATTTCAACTATTAGATTGTCTCGCTTACAAAAACCATGATATGGGCTCATTCTATTTTGTATTTCAATCCTTCTGTAAAATTAAATTTGCTTCTTTTTTTTAAAAATCAGGTAGCATCCTTCCCAAAAAACCTTTAATCTTGGGCAGTATTTATTAAAACCATCAGGAATCATTTTAATGGTGAGTCACTAGGTTATACTTTAATATGCTTTACATCACAAAACACTAGTAGAGTGGTATTTCTTTATTCTTGTGGCTTGTGAAGGAAAGAAAATATAGACTATTTTGCACATTGCTCATTTACCAGTTCTTGGCATTCTAATTTAAGTGTGTGATAATACATGTATAATATAAACTTTGTGAGCCATGGAGATTTTATATTCTTCATTTTCTCTTTTTACCTCTACTTTGTTTCTGTTTCCTGGGCCCTGGTGGTACTGTACAACAGTGCTATCCAGTGCTCTTTGTTGTCCTTTCTACAGAGCTTCAAAGGAAGAATAGACGATATTATGTAGAAAAAAGGTAGCATAAGAATTCATGTTCTTAGGAGCTGTACTCCAGCTAGGGAGTTAGTATTTAGATAGAAAATATTCACATTTGTCCCTATTTTGCTCCGATTAAGTGTAGAATTGTGGTATTCAGAAAATCAGAGACTTCCTGTAGTAGACTAGAACGATCATTGATTGGCATATATTGTGTCTGCAGGAGAGATATCAGGGGGCTCAGAGCAAGGGAGCCGGATTTCATTTATTGCTAACTTAAATTTGGCTGGATTATAGGATTTAAATGTAAGTGGGTATATGGTTTGTGACACTGACATTTAGTTGCTAACCTGAAATCGTGGTAATATGTTTTTGAGGCTTTCATTTATGTTATTACCTTAAGAAAGTAAATTGGCTTTTTTAGTAACTTACATGCCCTTGAAAAAGATTAATTTGTCTTTAAGCCATTTTACCTTCATATAGTTTGAGAGTAATAGTACTTGCCATTGGTTGTTCACGACGTGCCAGGCCTTGTCCAGGGCACTTCATACATGTAACTGATGGTGCTGATTCAGAGACAATTGGATGGATGCCTTCTTTGCTCTACTAGTCCCCATCTCGAACTTGGGGAATTGGGGTAATGCACAAAATGAGGATGGTGAGGCTGGGTTTGGAGGCAGATGGTTGGGTCCCAGTGCCCTGTATTTCCTGAAATCATCTTCCTGGATGAGTTGGATTAAATAGTATGTAATTTGTGGGATCACTTTCAAGATTCCTGAAGATTCAAAATTATCCTGTCCTAGGTAAGTTGAAGTTGACACCAGGTGGCCCCATGTTCTTTCTGGCATTTGTTTCCATTTGGTTTGTTAAAGCCAATGGACACTTATTTTGTCAGCTATTGCCCTGTCGTCAAACCTACATATGAATGCTTTTTCAGCCCCTAAAGCAACCATCATTACCTCTCAGGCTTTGACCTTGCTCCTTGATTAAGTGAGAAAACCCCCCACAAAGGTTCTCTACTCCATCCGTCATTTTGAGGAGTGAGGGGGATTCTGAAGCTTCAGTCTGGACAAAAAGATGTGTGTGTGTGTGTGTGTGTGTGTGTGTGTGTATAGAATCAAAACAAAGTTGAGGATGCTCCTACCTTGACATACAGGGTGGGGCAAAAGTAGAGTTACAGTTTTTCATATGGAAAATAATACCTAATAATATAAGAATATGCTCAATAAATAATAATCTAAGAATAAACTCCATGCTTTGCGTATTCAGAAGCATAAACTTACTTTTGCCCTACCCTGTATGTTTTTATGATTACCAGGGACCAAATTTTATTGCAGCAGTTTTGAAGCTATAAGTTCTTTTTTACTATTTTTTCTGCCTTTTCTAGTATTTATAATAGTAAACACATAGTAAAAATTTACATGAAAGGCTCTGTCCTAGATTTGGAGAGGAGGGGAGAAATTTGGAGAGTGTGTTCTGGCCAGTGGTAATCCAGAATTCTGTGGGGTAGTGGAAAGAACACCTGGTGATGTTTGAGGGAAGCAGGTTGGCCAGCCCTGGAGGGACTGATGGGAGAACCTTTTGGGCTCTGGGCACCCAGAGTTTATATAACAGCCAGAATCCCTGGTTTCTTGCTGAGGCTATAATTTTTAAATAGTGATCCTAGCCTGGCTGATGTGGGTCAGTGGTCGACCTATGAACCAGGAGGTCATGATTTGATTCCCAGTCAGGGGCACATGCCCAATTGACAGGCTGTATCCCCAGAAGGGGGTGTGCAGCCAATCAGTGGTTATCTCTCATCATTGATGTTTCTATCTCTCTTTCTCCCTCTCTGAAATTAATAAAAATATATTAGAAAAAAGTAGGGGTCCTGTTTCTAATTTGATTCAAAGCCATGGTTGAAAATGTACAGATGTGGCTTAGGAGGCAGCAAGGCAGTAGTAAAGAGCAGTTTGTGGCCACTGGGGCTGCATTTGTGTGAAGACACCCCTGTTGCTGGCCATGGTTCCTTTTGCTAGCATTTTAATTCACTTGAAAACTTTATGATCTAATTGCTAATTGTTAGCTCTTAACAATTATTTCTCTCAAGAGATATATATTTAAAGAAAAAGCTAGTTAACGGAGACTTGGGAAACTCCCTTAAGTAGGCTCTGAACCCCTGGCCCAGCTACACAGTAGTTTTTCATTCTCCATGGAAGAGCTAAGTGTGAAATAGTACTTCTCAGGTAAGGCATGCTGGCCAAGGTCACTGGTTCCCTTTTTGTTCTCTGCTGATGGAACAGTAGCAACATGTGCACATGCCCAATTTGAAGCCTCAGTGCAGAATTTTTTGCTTACTTAATTATTTGACACTAGAGGCCCAGTGCACGAAATTCATGCACGGGGCGGGGGCTGTCCCTCAGCTTGGCTGTACCATCTCCAATCCGGGACCCATCGAGGGATGTCCGACTGACGGACATCACTCTTGCAATTTGGGACCGCTGGCTCCTAACCGCTTGCCTGCCTGCCTGATTGCCCCCTAACTACTCTACCTGCTGGCCTGGTCGCCCCCTAACTGCTCCCCTGCCGACCTGCCTGATCGCCCCCTAACTGCCCTCCCCTGCTGGCCTGATCACCCTTCACCGCCTCTGCCTCGGTCCTCGCCACCGTGGCTTTGTCCAGAAGGAAGTCGGACGTTGTGAAGATGTCTGGTCTACCTGGTCTAATTAGCATATTACCCTTTTATTAGTATAGATAACCTCTGAATGAAAAGAAAGTTTTAATGGGATTTCACTGAGATCAGTGGCTATAATTAGACTTTAATCTGTGGATCCATGATCTGTCCTCCCTCTGCTCTGAGCAAGGTGACAGAAAGTATGGGCACTCCTCCTTCAGAAACTGCTGGGTAGAACTGTAGTCTGGCAATTTCCCCAGAGGGGCTGTGGCCACTGAGCACTCTTTGTGCCAGTGCCAGGGCCCCTTCTCAGAAAGAAGACTGAAAATGATGGAGGTAATAGTGGAATAGGTTTTGATATTTAAATATCAGGGGGAATAAAGAATGGGTGAAGAAACCCATGATTAATCTCCCTTATTGTTTTAACAGTCTGTACCTTTGCAATGAGAAGAATCAGTGTTAGTCAAGTCAAAGAAGAAAGGTGTCCCCAGTTAGGGAGACCCTAAAATTTAGGGCCTAAATAAAGCTGATGTAATAGAGAAGCCCAATGCTTAGTTCTCTTCCTCCTTTAGCATGCCTATTATTTATTTATTTTTTGTTATTCCTCACTTGAGGATATTTTTCCATTGATTTTTAGAGAGAGTAGAAGGGGAGAGACAGAGGAACATCCATGTGAGAGAGACTCATCGATTGGTTTTCTCTCATAACTATGTGCCCTTTACTGGAGACAGGAATCAAACTCAGGATCCTTCAGTCTGAGGGCCGATGCTCTAACCACTGAGCAAAAGCGACTAGAGAGCCTATTATTTTTAATTTACTAGACTTTTATCCCCAGAAAACTGTGGCCAGTAATATATTTTGCCTCTTTGTAACACAAGGGAGGCAAAACAAATTGTCTTCTGGACACTTGGACACTCTGAAGGGATGATTTCCAACACAATAACTTAGAGCACTGATTAATTCTTTGCAACACTATTTACAAAATTTAATGCTTACAGCTAATTCTGCCAGGCATTGTTTTTGTCTTTCATTTGTATTGAAGAGATACTTTTATGCCTTGTTGCTTATAGTGCTGAGTGTAATTTTTCTTTTTTTTTTTTTTTTAAATATATTTTATTGATTTTTTACAGAGAGGAAGGGAGAGAGATAGAGAGCTAGAAACATCGATGAGAGAGAAACATCGATCAGCTGCCTCCTGCACATCCCCCACTGGGGAAGTGCCCGCAACCCAGGTACATGCCCTTGGCCGGAATCGAACCCGGGACCCTTCAGTCCGCAGGCCGACGCTCTATCCGCTGAGCCAAACCGGCTTTGGCAATTTTTCTTATTTTACATCTCTTACTGTTATTGTTTGATACTTAGATTTTTATCATGCTTAAGTATGACTAATGAATAAATAAGTAAGGGAATTTTCAACCTAGAATTACAATGTTATTAAAAATGTGAAGAAAATGAAATCTTAGTATTTGGAAATTATCTATTTTATAGTTATATCAGTATTTGGGGGCAGGGGATGAGGATTGTACACATAGATACATATAGTTCACTATTATTGCTGTTACTTTATAATCTTTTAGGAAAGGCTAGAAACCATTATAGAAGAAAAATTTTAGCCTGCCTATGTTCCATGTGTAATCTCAAAGTTTTATAAAATTAATTATATTTTGCCTCTCCCTTCACAATGCTTAGTTAGAAATATAGTCAAGTAGTTGTTCAGGTTCCCTGATCTCCGTAAGAATCCTGTCAGAGCACTCAAGGGAGACAACTCAGGGTGGTGGAGGCGGCAGACTCTTGGAGAGCTATATTCTTTGTCTTGAATTTCTCTCAGGCTGCATGTAATCCTGATGGACGTCATTTCCTCGTGTGTAAGGGAAACATTATTTTGTAGTGTTGAAAGGGGTACAAGTTCAAGGGTTAGCCAAACTCTGATTCATTGGAGCAATTACTTAACTAACCTGTCTAAATTGCTCTTTTCCCATATGTAAAATGGATATTGTAGCTTCTTTATAGTTGTTATGAAAAATAAATGAAATTAAATATATAAGGAGCCTTGAAGAGTTGTGGTGGAGACTGGGGAGAAAGGTGGTAGGTTAGGATTGTGTTTTCCCTGCATTTTTCTTCCAGAATTCCAGTTTGGGGAATTGACCTTGGCTCAGTGATTGGCCTGTCTGGCATGAGGGAACTCCTGCTTCCTGTTCCAGTGATGATGGATCAGTTCAGTGGGTCAATCCTAGTGAAATAGAAGGAAGAGTAGGATTGGTGGAGAAATAGAAGAAAATGCCAGCTTGCCCTAGGAGAGTAGTGGGATGGGCATCTCATGAGGGCAAGGAAGCACTGAAATCTGCAGCCTACAATCATAAGGGGATCAGACCTAACAAAGTCCATGCTTTGGATACCAGACCAGAGACATGAAAAGGTCTGTTTAAAAATCATAGCCCGGAGAAAGCATGCCAGTGTTTTATTTTCCAAAACTCTGTCAGTAATACCAGTGGTCATTGCTATAAGTCCAGAGTTCTTCCTTCCTAAATAAAAGTGTTGTTTATTTGTTTTTTTTATGCCCATGTTTTTGTACCCCAAAGTTAATAAAAGTGTTTTGATGGCTAATATGAGTACAGGTTTAAAAAAACACACACCTCAAAACAAAAAAAAAACACCCAACCCAACATATCCCATGTTAGAATTCTGGTTCTGTGTCGGGTATTTGTGTCACCTGCCTCTGTGAGCTGCAGTTTCCATACTTGCAGAAAGAGCTTTAACTGGTGCCCCACCAGCTGTAGTGAGGGTGGGGGGCGGTAGCTGGAGCAGTCACCTTAGCACCATCCTGTAGCACTGAATGCATTTTAAAAAGTGATTCATTGTGGGTCATTTCTAAACCTAGGAACTCCATGATATTAACTTGGGGAAGCCAGCGGAGTTCAGGCTTGAGGTGCTGAGAAGCAGTGGCCGTGGGGACAGTATTTGCAGGATACGTGCTAACAGCAGGCTGGACAGATGGATTGCTTTATATATTTCTACTGATTTCTCACATCCATTCACTTTTACTTTCCACCATAATGAGGGCAGCATGGAAAGAAATGACATCAACTAACAGTGCCTGGGGTTCTGTGTGCCAGATTGCTGAGGGGAGGAATTTGAAGGAGCTGTTGCTTTTGTCTTCAAAAACATATTCTAGCTCTTGGGCCTTCATGTTGAGTTTGAAAGACCATGTGTCGTAAATTCCTGGAAAGAAAATCATCAAGGGTGTTAGAGATTCCTGTTAAGTTTGAGTCTAGTCCACACATGGCTTTTACATGCTCCAGGTTTTTATTTGAAAAAAGTAGGTAGTTTCCAGCAACTTCTTAATTTTCATAAAGGACATTGTAAAAGATCTACTGATAATTTTCACCGATTCTTGGTAGAGTATTCCCAGTTCTCAGGAATGTATATTTTGTACTGTTCTTTAATTTTAAGTATTACATTTTTTAAAAAAAATTGGATTGTTATGATGATTATTGAAGTGTATGAAAACATGTTTCTTTGCTGGTAAATACAATTGAAAAATTGTTCAAACTTCAGTGTTATTAAAAGTAATAGTGAAGGATTTCTTTTTTGTATTGTACTAGTAAACATAAAAGGGAAGTCCATTGGACATGAGAATGTAATTGGTAGACTTGGGCACTCTGCCCTTCTGTTGGTTTTAGGGTGCCAACATAAGCATCCTAAAAAGCAGGTAGGTAGTATGTATTAGTACTCTCAACATCTCCATGCCCTTTCACCCATTTCTTAACATTCCTAGGAAGTACTAGTAATCAGAAATAAAGACAAAAGTTCATTTACAGAGGTGATTGTTGTGTTGCTGGTTTTATCAGCAAAAATTGAATTATAACTAAAATGCCAAATGATATAGGAATCATTGTTCTAGAGTACTTTTAATTTTACAGAAAATTATTTGAAAGGAAATCACTATGTTTTTTATATTACTACCCAAACACCAGTTGTTCAAATGCATAAAAATAAAATAAATAATATATGCCCATGATTTAAAAAAATTAGAGTACAGAAAAATATTTAATGACACCTCTTCTAATCCCTTTCTCAAAGGTAAAACCTGTTGACAACTCCTTGTATATCCCTTCAAAAATATCTACATGGCTATATCTTTTTTAAAAATCAACACGAAGATGATCAGTATTGAACACATTGTTTTCCAATGTCTTTCCTTTTAACCTCATTTATTTTAACATATCTTGTATTTATGGCAAGTAAAACATTTTTAGAGTATAGATATTTTATTAGAAAAATCTTCTCACTTATCCCAATAGAGTATGACAGATGGTTTGCAGTGGATTTTTTTCTGAGGGGCATCATAGAATCACAGCAGTGCATAAAAGTTCATTGCACAGATCTTGTTAACAAATCAGGACTTTGAAAATGAATGCCTTAGTTTATTGCTCTCTTTTCATTCCCTTCATGCAAAGCAGATGGCTATGTAGACCTGGTGCACTTACACGTTTTCAGTTCTGTCTTTATTGACGGGCCCTGCCTGCACCTGCCATCTCAGCTTATTCTACCACAGTTAATACTGGAAGATAGTTAATGCCATCATAGTTCTCTGTTTTACTGAGTGACAGCATTTGGAGCTCCGTCCTCGTATTTGAAGAATCGGATTGGTCAAATACATTTTAATAAGTTCTAATTTCATTTCTTGGCCTCATAAAGGATTATCCCAGTGAATTTGGAAGACATGACAGGAAAAAGTAACGAAATGACTTTCTCAACAGTTCTGTGATAATGGGAAATTGAAATAGGAATGGCACAAAGTGGAGATAAAACCCAGCCTGGTTTCTAAATATATACATAGGCAAGGAGGGCTACATAAAGTAATAAAATACGAACTGCAATAATCATAAAGGGTACTCTAGATTTAAAGCACGTACATGAAGTAAAACAATCAGGAAATTATTGCCCATTGTTGTAAGGGAACAGATGGTGTTTAAAATACCTTTTAATTTTATGTCATTCTTAAAATCAAACAACCAAAGAAAATATACCATCTATATTTAAAAAGTTAAATGCATATTTTTCTATTTTGGGGAGAATGCTAGAGTAGAGTTAAAGAACAAATGCAACATGAATCTGTCAGTAAAGACACATGTTGGAGGCTGTTTTGCAGGGGATGAAGTGCAGATGAAGGAAAAGATTACCGAGAAAGTGTTCCAAACCTGCTTAGCTCCTATGTGAGACTTCTCTATTACATATTTCTCCCCTAAATGGTCTAGTGAGTGACTTGATATTGAACGTTTAAATTCTGAAATGTCTAGGTTATGCCTCTAAAACTGCATCCATTTCAGTACATGGCCATAATTTTTAGAAAATGTGATTTAATGCTTTAGTATTTCACATTTGATTAGAGAGAATGTTAGGTTTTTCTGAATTTTGTGCTGTGTAAACTGGCCTTCAGAATTAATGCTGAATCCTAATCCCTAAAATGTTTAGTTTGAGTAAGCCTGACCAAGACTTCTTAATAGATAAACTTTTGTTCTCAGATTTGTACATAGGTTTATGCTGCAGCAGTAGATCTTAAAGGTGTTTCTGTTGTGTAGGCTCCTTATCAAGTCATGGAGCTTTTCCCGCCTAATCAGTATATAGATGTGTGCTGGTGTTACTGAGAGGGAAGGAGTCTGCGGCAGAGCTTCAGCAGTCTGATTGATTCAGCCATTCAGGACTGAGTTTAAAATGTTGGTGCTGAGCACAAATTCCTGTTCAGTTCCTATTGCCACATTGCTTTTTGTGTTCACATTGGTGATCCTGCCAGTCAGAGCAGCCTGTGTGACAATGAAGAGAAAGAACTGGAGGTTCAGATCCGTATTTCAGAGTATCTACTCTTTGAGTTGTGCAATGGAGATCTGAAGACCATATTTCAGATCTGGTATGATGCAATTATCAAGGAAATTGGGATGATGTAATTCGCTGTGTTTTCAAAGAAACATTTCCAGGTGGGGAAATTTACAGGCCTAGAATTTCAATGGTTGTATGTAGAGTTTTGCTTTATTGGATTGATATAATGATATAATTAGTTTGTGTTGATTTCATTTTAAGAGAGCCTCCCCCCCCCCCCCCAATTTATCTTCTTCATTTACTATCTGGAACGAATTGACATGATAGCAGATTGAATCACATGTATTTTCTTGGTCTTTATAATTATTAAACTTTGAAGGAAATGTATGGAAAACGCCATAGGATAAAGGAAAACAGACACCACTATGAAAGAAATTGTCTTCAGTGGATGTCTTGTGTCCTGCTCCCACCTTTCTGTTTCCTCAATCACTTAGTAAATCTGCCCCTCAGTGGGTAGATTAGTGGTTCTCGACCTTTGTCTTCAGTGAGTTCATCTCTGAAGCAGGAGGCCAGGATCTACTAATCAGTGCTTACCAAATTTTCCGACTATCTTTTAGTTTAATTCAACTTCTATTAATTGCCCGCTGTCCAGTGGCCTGTGATTAGGCTTTGGGTGAGGCCCTTGTCTTGTGTTCTAGTTATTCCAAATACTGTGGGACCATAGAGAGCCTATTTGATGAGATCTTAGACCCACTTTCCTAAGTCAGGCTTTCTGTCATACTTATTTTTTAAAAATTGGAATATTATCAAACATATAGTCAGGCTTACTCAAACTAAACATTTTAGGGCTTAGGATTCAGCATTAATTCTTATTATATGTTATTATTTTTGAATATTTTCTTATGCCACTTCACAGCCCTCAAAAACACTATTTGAAATTGCTGAATATTTCATCCTAAGAATGAATCCCAATTTAACTAATCTATTGTTATGAAGGTTGTTTACAAATTTCAGTATTATCAATTACACTACAGTAAAGAGCTTTATGCATAAATTACTGTCCAACTTTCTTTTTTTTTTAAGGGATCATATGTTAGAAGGCTAATTATTGAGTCAAATAGTATTTGGAGACAAGTCAGATTGTTTCCAGTATTTCTACTCACGTAAGTAACATGAAAATGATGTCTGATAACATTGAGACTGTTATGAAAAGAATTCTTTATTAAATAAAAAGGTTTAATCTTGTTTTTTAAATCGCTAGGATATTTGAACAATTATAATAGCCTATATTTTTCTATTCATATTTTAGTATTTTAAAATATTTTATTATGAATTAAGGATATGGACTTCGGCTCTATTTTCCACAAATATCATTCCCAGTTTGTTTGCTTTTCCATTGTATTGGAGGTTTTTTTGTTTGTTTGTTTGTTTGTGGTTGTTTTTTCACACAGAAATCAGTGTTTGCTTATGGCCCTAGGATTGAGCCCCTCTTTCTCTTTCTTTTTAGATGCCACTTGTTTACCCACCTGGGCTTTCTTTCCTCTGTGCATGACTGTGGAACATGCATAGCCTTCCCAGTTCCCACTCTGTTCCTGCAGCAAGTTACAGATGTCCTGTTTGTCTTAAGACTTATACTGCTAGAAACTGCAGGGAAGTGGGATTGAGAGTCATCTTTTGTGGGAGGTGCAGAGGTTCCAGGCGGGAGTATGTCCTGTCTGTTTCATAATGTCACAGGTCATCTTTCTCCTGGTTCCTTTGTTCATGCAGTTGGGTAAGGAGGTCTTTGCTATTTCCAGGCTCTCAACCTACAGTTTCAGCCCACTTCTTATCCTTTCATGCTTTTGCTTGGCTGGACTGCTCTCTGTTCCCTGACGGGTGCGATTCAGTGGTTGGAGCATTGGTCTTGGGTTTGATTCCTGGTCAAGGGCATATACCTGGGTTGCAAGTTTGATTCCTTGACCCGATTGGGGTCCATGTGGGAGGCAACCAATTGATGTGTTTCTCTCACATCAATGTTTCTCTCTCTCCCCCTCCCCCAGCTCCCTTCCTCCCTTTTCACTCTCTCTAAAAAATCAATGGAAAAAATATCCTTTGTTGAGGATTAACAAAAAACAGTCTGATAAAGCTTGTAGAAAATATATCTACTCGTATGTATTCCATGAAACCTTTCTTGGAGCTGGGTATCTTACTTGGGAAGCTATAATCTATTAATTGTGTCTGCCGTCTCTGTCCTCTGGGCCTGCCTCTTTTTTGTTTTGTTAATCCTCACCCAAGGATATTTTTCCATTGATTTTTTCTATTAAAAAAATATATATTATATTTGAAGATTTTTTTTAAAAAAATTATTTTATGTACAAAGAGATAGCATTCTGTCATAAGGTAGATGTCTTGAACTACCCATTTATGGAAGTTCACTTAGTCCAACTTAATGAAACCTTTTGTGCTTCGTGTACTGACGGAAATACTGGCGGCACATGTTGAGGCCGTACTTCCAGGTCAGATCGTGGCGGTTTGAGCAGACATGGCAAGAACGAGAACCCTGGCCGAATTTCCTTGGATGGCTCCAGTAGAGTTGCTGGTGACCCATCTTGCTCACTCTGTAGCAATGAGGCCCCCCAAAAAGAGGCTAAATATATATATATATATATATATATATTTTTTTTTTATTAATGTCAGAGAGAAAGGGTGGGGGGAGATATCAATTATGAGAGAGAATCATTCATCGGCTGCTTCCTGCCCTGACCGGGAATCCAACCACAACCTCCTGGTTTATAGGTCAATCCTCAATCACTGAGCCATACCAGGCTGGGCTTTCCATTGGTTTTTTAGAGAGAGTGGAAGGGAGGGGGAGAGACAGAGATAGAGAGAGAGCCATTGATGTGAGACACATTGATTGGTTGCCTCCTATAGGAGCCCCTCAGCTTGCAACTGCAGTAGGTGCCTTTGACCAGAATTGAACCTGGAACTCCTCAGTCCATGGGCTGATGCTCTATCCACTGAGCCAAACAAGCTAGGGCTGGACCTGTCTCTTTTGAAAGGATGATTTCTTTGTACTCATTTTCACAGAGCAAGACAAGCCATCATGATAACCCAAGGGATCACGAGAAAGTGTTTCTTTGCCTGCCATTCCTGGAGGCTGTGACCGTGAAACCAAGTGTCTTGAGTTGAACTGAACTGGGAAGGCAAAGAATGAGGCAACTACAGTCTTGGGGAAAATAGAAGGGCACAGAGGGAAATGGGTATTCAATAGAAGGTCAAGACACAACTATAGGCTAAATATTCATTCACTCATAAGCCATACATTTAACAGAGGATGATGGATTCTTTGGGACTGGCAGTTTGCAAGGTGGGGAAACTTATTAAAGATCACTTCCAATCTTTGGATCTGTGGCTTTACAAATCATGTGTGTGGAGATGTGCAGACAGTAGAGTGCATGCTTCAGTAAATTTAGCAGCAAGTAGCCTGATGACAGCTTGAGTGTTTGTGACTATGCTGCTCATTAATAAACCTTCAGAGGAAATTTATAGCTCAGTGAAAGGAGGACAAAGCCAGCCCATTTTATGCCATTTGTATGATATGGTTTAAGCCTACAGCAGAACTGATCACTGGAGTTGTATGGATTACTGAACAAAGATGAGCAAGGTTGAACTTCAAGGAAATGTGCTGTTTATAGAGTTGTTTGTATTTTCAGTTGGGGATTTTAACTGTATAAAATAAAAGAGTCATATAATGTGGAAAGATCAATGGGATGCTAAGTGGTGAGAGTGTCATTCTGAGGGTTACTAGCTATTTTTATGAGCATTGGATAGTTCTTTAATGTAAGGTAAATTTATTTATTTATTTATTTTTTAAAATATATTTTATTAATTTTTTACAGAGAGGAAGGGAGAGGGATAGAGAGTTAGAAACATCGATGAGAGAGAAACATCAATCAGCTGCCTCCTGCACATTCCCTACTGGGGATGTGCCCGCAACCAAGGCACATGCCCTTGACCAGAATCGAACCTGGGACCCTTGAGTCCATAGGCCGACGCTCTATCCACTGAGCCAAACCAGTCAGGGCGGTAAATTTTTTTAAATAGTTAAAAACATATGAATACTCAGATAATGTTTTTCATGAATATATGATGCGCATCTTCTCTCTGTATAGATCCAGCTTTTGGTTTTTAAAGATTGCTTTTTTAGTCACTAAAAAGAATTGAGTCCACAACTGGAGATTTAAGTTTAAAAATCACATTGCTTCTAAATGTTAGTGTGACAAAAATAAAACTGTACTGCACAGTATTTGTTTATTTACACTTATATATTTTATGGAAACATGTCAATTTATGATATAGATCAATAATTCTAGAAATTATTCTTGTGGGCAATTTCAAGCAAGGATATTTATAACATCCCTTCCCTTGTTTCAGATGTGAACATATGGTTACCAGCAGTAGAGGATTGATGGGATAAAATTGTAGAACATCTCTACTGTACAGCTGTTAAAAACAATGGGGTCAATCCATATGAACTGATGTGACAACATCTCTAAAATAAATGAAGTAAAAATAAAAAAAAGCTAATTAAGGAATGCCATGTACAGTGTGAAGCTGTGATTAAAAAAATCTTAAAAAATATGTAAACAGAAAAAGAAATGAAAGGATACCTACTTAATTATGGTGGCCTGTGGTCAGTGGAATGAATTTGAGGCGTAAAAAGCTGGGACCCTCATCTTGTATATATTTTACTTCTGTGTTGTTGGAATTCTTTTTTACAAGATTGTTTTCTTATATTGTGCTATTTGAAAAATATTCAATGAAATTATTTTTATAGTTCTTAAAAGTATATTTATATAGAGAGCTCTAAACTAATGTTTAAGTGTGTCTTATAAGCACATGGTAGAGATATCTGTAATCCGTGTACCTCCAGATATTTAGCTTATAACCAGAATTTCACTGTGGGTGAGGAGGATAGTAAATGTGTCTGTACATGCTCATAGTACTTTTAAAGCATTTAAACTTTATTCGAGACTTACTAATTGATCTTTAAGTAAGGTAACATTTCTCAAAAAGCATCATTGACTCATATTATTTAAATAATTGTTGAAAAAAAGTTTGCTTAGAAACTATTTTCAGATAGAATATAATGTTCTGTATGTATTGTAGTAAAAAAAGTCTGAAATTGCATATTAGCTTTTGCTAAAACATGTAGTATATATGTGTGTATCATTCCCACATAATCAAAAGTCACTAAATTGTATTGCAGACTATGGTGCTTAAATATTAATGTATTTCATTACTTTTGTTCTCAAATTAAATATTTATGGACAATGTGTATTTTTCACCAGCAGAGGGCGGTGGCTCCTTACATTTTTTTCAAAGTCCTTTAGGAGTGGGTTTTCCTTATAGCATTTGACCTAATTTGACATTTGAGTCGGAGATATTTGCTGACTCTAAATTTGTAATTGATATTTTTATATAGAAGAAAATATGATAAAACGAGTGTAACTGAATGCAATAAGAAATATTTATACTATTGTTTATATTCCTTCTAGGTTGATTAAAATAAGTGCTCATTTTATGTATAGGAAGTATGTGCATTTAGCCTAAAATGTAATCAAATTCAAGTGTTTCTTTTCTTTTGTGAAATGAGGTTATAATTTGCCCAAACCTATTGCCAACTGTGTGTGGTCTCTGCATGTTGTATAGTATAGTGTATAGTGTATAGTGTAGTTGCTGTGCAAAGGGGAAGCATTTAATGCACATACAAACACACAGCACAAATATAAAATAAATTTTTTTGTGAAAACTTACAAGCTGACAAGTAGCAATATCTTTGGTAATTAATGTAGATTAGTTGAATGGCATGCAATAAATTTGCCTCTTCTTTCTCTCATGAGGTGCTGACATTTATTAAACTTTGAAAAGCAATTTGGGGTCCACATTTTCTCAAACTGTGCCATGGCAGTGACCTACAGTGCAGTGCATTCCTGCGTTTATCTTGCTTCCCAGATCTGTCCCAGGAACTAGTTAAAAACCAACTTAATTATGCTCCTTGTTCTGTGGTTACACCTTTGGGAGGTGCAGATCCAGTACCCTGTCAAACGGCAGCTATCATTTAAACACATGCAACCATGCCATGTTACCTGTCCTTCAGAATAAACTGTGGAGGTACCCACGGTGGGGATGCATTCTTATCATCTGGGTTCTGAGGGGTGTCAAGTAGGTGAAAATACTTATCCTTTGGAATTCATTGGAGCTGTGTCCAGAAGATCCTAAAGGACTGTAGTTCTGAGATAAATTTTTTCCCCAAGTCTTTAGAGACAGAAACTGTACTTCTGGGAGAAAGGTTCAAGCCATGAGAACCCTTTTCTAAAGTATCCCTTAGTTTTTGTGTACTGAGCCCTTTTTAAAAATATATATATTTCTATTGATTTCAGAAAGGAAGGGAGAGAGAGACAGAAACATCAGTGATGAAAGAGAATCATTGATCAACTGTCTCCTGCACACCCCACACTGGGGACCAAGCCTGCAACACGGGCATGTGACCTTAACCGGAATTGAACCTGGGACCCTCTAGTCCGCAGGCCAACGCTGTATCCACTGAGCCAAATCAGCTAGGGCTGAGCCCTTTCTTTTTAAAATAAAGCAAGAACATGAAACATTTTGAAAATGCAGAATCCTACTTGAGAGTATTTGTAAGTAAAAGATTGTAATTCTTTAAGTTGCTGGATATGTACATGCACAGTAGAAGTATTTGATCTTAGTCCAGTTCTAACTCTGTGATTGTGGAAGGATGTCCTTGATTTTGTGGCTGTGGCTAAGAGAGCTGTACAGGTGCATACATATGCAGGTGGATTGGGGCAGAGAGCTGTAAAGATCATCACTTGCCCTCTCTAATATGGGCCCAAGAGGCTGGAGAATGCAACATGTTCCTTTACTCCTACAGATCATTAATCTGGATGTGTTATGACGGACTGATTTAGCACTTCAGTGGCATTGGTGTGTATTGAGGATAGAAATTTAATTTTATAACTCAACCTCTTTAGCAGTGGCTGTGAAAAATCACCAGAGATGTAGATAGATCTTTGCTATTGTCTGATGTTTCAAAGATACCTTCTATTTTTTAAAAAAAATATTTATTTATATTTTATATATTGATTTTTTAAAAAAATATATTGATTTTTTACAGAGAGGAAGGGAGAGAGATAGAGAGTCAGAAACATCGATGAGAGAGAAACATCGATCAGCTGCCTCCTGCACACTCCCTACTGGGGATGTGCCCGCAACCCAGGTACATGCCCTTGACCGGAATCGAACCTGGGACCTTTCAGTCCGCAAGCCGACGCTCTATCCACTGAGCCAAACCGGTTTCAGCTATATATTGATTTTTGAGAGAGAGAGAGAGGATAGAGAGAGAGATTTGTTGTATCCCTTATTTATTCATTTATTGGTTGATTCCTGTATGTACCCTGACCGGGGATTGAACCTACAATCTTGGCATATTGGGATGATGTGCTAACCAACTGGCCTATCGGGCCAGGGCAAAGATTTCTTCTATTCCTGTTTCTAAAGTGATAGAATCCTTTTTATTAAAAAACAACAATAGTCGGGTAGCTCAGTTGGTTAGAGCGTTGATCAGTGTTGCTAATTCCATGTAAACCTAGAGGATGTTCAGGCCACCAGCCTTAGAAATAAGAGCGCCCTATGACTCTGCATTCTGCCGCTGGGAGTTTGTTCTGTGGAAAAAAATGAGAAAGTCACACCAGATATGTTTATTTGGATAATCTGCAGAGTTGATTATGAAACTGAAAAACTGGTAGCAAGTAAATGTCCAACATTGAGGGAAGGTTGTGTAAATTATGGTACATATACCCATCCACAATATGCTAATGAGCATGATAAATTAATGGGTGTGTATTTATTGATTCAAACAGACATTTATAATACACTGTCAAGGATTAAAACCAGATTACAAAAACAGGATATTTTCCTTTTTATGTTTGAAAGTACATATGTATTGTAAATTATAGAAAGGTATTCATTAATTTGAAACATTGTCATGGTCAAGGCTGTAATTTTCTTTATTATATTTCTACAGCAACCAATTATTACATATGCAATTAAAAATATTGAAAGCTTGTTTTTATAAAGAATGGTCTCAGTGTGTTTTGCAGGTAAATATAAATTTCAAAGTATTGAATTTACTTAAAATTCAGTGTATGTCTATTGGTGAATGCATTTTAAATGGAGGTAAAAAGACAAGAGTAGTAGCTTAGGAAAATATCCAAGATGAGAAAACTGATAGATTAGGGTTTATTAGTACATACTTTGCTAGATTTGAGGCTTTAAATAAGTTACTTGCTTTTAGCTTCCAACAGGAGTGTAAATACCAATAATCCCAGAGTGTGTATAACCATTTATAGTGATGATTGTGAGCTATTAAGCTAGTTAATGATTTTGATGTATTGCATAACATGATTAAGAAAGTAAGCAAGTATATTAGGGAATGTTAGAATTAACAGCATCAAATAGCTACAATTCATGCCCACCGTTCTCATGATACATTGCATTTCTTACATTAGATAAATCATGCCTGTTTAATAATGTTAGATATTGTATAAAAATATTCTTACTTCAAACAAAAGGGGGCATTTGACTAATCTCCTGGATCACTAAAATAATTTACTTTATCTGGAATCTTAATTTAAATTTCTTGGTTGTGGAGACTTCTTTGAGGTATTTGAAAGGTGTATTTATGAATCTGTGTGATAGAGCTGGCTGCCTCAGGTCCTGTGTAGGATCCTGAGGGAGGCAGGTGGGAGGGGCTGGACACTATTTCCTAAGAGGGGGGGGACCCTCTGTGACATGAGTAAGGTAGGAACCTGGTCCTAAAATTCCTTGCTCGCCAATTCCTGTCTCAATGTTTCTCTCAGGTGGTTGGGACAGAATGGTCAGGTGGAAGGTGACCTCTGGGAATAGGTTTCCCAAGGTGCAGGCAGAGCCAGGGAGGGGCCCACACAGTGTTCTCCTATGACCTCTCAGCCTCATTCCTTCTCCCACCCTCTCTATCCCAACTCTTCCCTCCCTGCTCCCCTGCACTTCCTTACAGCCCTCTTCTGGCAATTGTGCTGCTCCTTCCCAGTCTATTGAACCCTGTGTGCTTCAGGTCTCACCTGTGCTATTGCTTCTTGCCGGCAGAATTCCTGACCCCAGGTTAATAGACCATATCTGCCTTCCTGGGTTAGTCTGCAGATTCCATGTATAGGAAGTGCTTGCCTTCCTCACAGTGCCCCTGCGAACTGCTGTTCTTTGAGGCAGAGTCATAGGTGCCTACACAGTCCTGGAGTTCACTGTTGAAGGAACACACGTACTTTGGCCAAACACAGTGGATCAAAACAGAAATATACTTTAATGTATGTGCATGGAGTAGGTGAAGGTACAGAAAACCCACGGATACAGCTGGTTACTTTTCTGTCTGAAGGGTAACCTTTTCCATAGTGTGGTGAGAGAGAATGTATATATGCACAGCTTTGTGTGTTAACTAATTTTTGTTTTGCTGTGGTCCATAGGAATTGCTGCTTAGACAAGGAGGTGTTTCTTTTCCTAGGACTGGATTCTAAGCAAGCAGATGGCATGTGTAAGAGTCCTCTGAACGCAGGTGGCTCTCAGAGATAGGTGTGTGTACTCCCTTGTGAGTTATGGTAGGATTTCCCCCCCCTTTCTTTTTGTACTAACTTCAATGTAGAAATAAGAATGAAAGGATGCATTTCCTCATCATCAACATTTCTAGTATTGATGTTTCAATAATTGTGGTATTCTATTCTTGGAGGGTTTTTTTTTTTTTTCATTTGGTAACTTTTCTATATTGTTGCAAATCAGTGGATATTTTCAACATGTTGAGAAATTTAACAAAACAAAAAAAGTGAACAAAATAGTGTCTGTTTCAGTCCTGAAAAGAAATGAAGTATAACCTTATTTCAGTAATGACAGTTCACTTCTGTAGTTTCAAATAAACAAGTAAACAAAATACCAACATGTATACTAGGAAAAGTAAATGATCAGATTTCTTTCGGGTAATATAACTCTTTCAAAATTAGTCACCCAGGGATGTGAATTGAAAAATAAAAATTCTTGCACAAAAATGTTTCCCTAGTATTAAAATTTAAATTGATTTAAAACTTAGAGAAATATTTAGGTATTGTGAAGCATGTGGTGAAACAAACATATTTCTTATATTGCAGTGCAACACTCGTGGAATCTATTGCACTGTCTTGGGCTAAAGTTTGCAAAATGGATTTTTACTAGTATGAAGTATATCCTTCTTTACTCCATGCCAGTGCCAGCTGGGGAAGAGTACATGTCACATACAGAGTGCTTCTTCAGTGGGATTGGTGAGAGGCAGGTAAAGGAATGTTACTTGGCCCCTCTTGGAGGTGTGGATGGGTAGACATCACTTTCTCCACATGCCCTGTGGGTGGGTTTGGGCAGAGGTCCCTTGTTAGGGGGTGCTGTCTTAGTTCCACAGGATTCCCTGCCTGGGTGCCTTCCTTCCTTCCTTCCTTCCTCCCTCCCTCCCTCCCTCCCTCCCTCCCTCCCTCCCTCCCTCCCTCCCTTCATTCCTTCTCTTACTTTATTCTCTTCCTGTTTTTTGTTGTTGTTGTTGTTAATACTCATCCGAGGATATTTTCCCATCATTGATTTTTAGAGAGAGTGGAAGGGAGGGGGAGAGACACACAGAGAAACATTGATGTGAGAGCCACATTGATTGGTTTCTTCTCGCATGCAATCTGACTGGGGCCGGGGATCAACTGCAACCAAGGTACATGCCTTTGACCAGGAATCGAACCTGGGACCCTTCAGTCCATAGACTGATGCTCTATCCACTGAGCAAAATCAGCCAGGGCTATCCCTTTCCTTTTTATCAGTGAAATTAGCACTTGGGGAAAATAGGACAGCTTTAACTTAATTCTGATAATACATATAAGCAAAATTGAAAATTCTCAGATGAAAATTCGTGTAGTTGCTATTAAAATCAAACAGCTGTATTTGACATTCCCTGAGGCCAGCTTATATCAGAGTTTCTGATATTTTATGCAATTTTAATTGGAACATAGTGCTGTCAATGTCGAAGAAAAAGATAGCATGATAGACGTATACAGGTAGTAAATCAAGGGTCAGGATGCTAAGAATTCTTTTAGGAACAGCCACACTTTCTGCTTTTCCATTTGAATTTTGTTCCATTGTCCTTGTTTGCAGTTTGATTCCAGTTCTGATCTTTTCTACAGCAATTCTTATTTTTCCATTCTAAATGGAATTGTCAAAGACAGTGAAGAGTACATTACTTCCTGGCCAGTTGTAAACATTCTGAATGCACCTAGAATGATAGAATTTTTTTATTAGATGCTTTTTTGTTTAGGAAATTCATAAACTTTCTTTACTGCTTCTAAGATACGTCATCTTATTAATTTGGTAGGAGGCATGATACCTTATTTTTTCTCCTAGTAGAAACATGCAAGAAGTACATTATCTGTTCCTGCTATTTAGATTATGCAAAATGACTGTTCTCTCCTCTGCCTAAGAGCCTTTGTCTTAGGGTCACATTTCCCTGAGGGGTTAAGCTGTTGCATGGAAAAAGGGATAGGAAACAAGAGAAATTGACCTTCCCCTGAAGCAATCATGTTCCAAATATTCTCTTCTAACTACCACCTTGATGAAGAATTGGAACTGCCACTTTGAGGTTAAATTCCCTTTCAATTTCAGAAGACAGAAAATGATTGTTACACCTAGTCATTAAGAGGACATTGTCCTCATTGTGCTTAACACTTTTTAGGCAATTCCATTGTTAAGATTTGATTGTTTTTAACCCGTTAGAAAGAGAACAATAGTATGGGAAAAAATTTCCTCTGTCTCAGGATTAAGGAGATTTCTTGGTTTTGTTTTTCTTCCTGGAACCTTACTGTAGCTTATATCTTGATAGGTATGCACTGTGTCGAAGATATAGCTCTTGAAGAACAAGGAAAGGTCCAGTTACACATGATCAGTTTCCATTGTAGGCTATCTGTTTAACAGAGTTAACATTAACAGCTTGTGGTAAAGGAAGGACCTATTCTGGATGTGAGAAATTCACAAAGATTATTTGGTAGCACTTGAACATAAGCAGCCTGGACTTTTATCACTGATTAATGCTGGGTTTAATGTACAAGGTAATATGGGAATACAGGATGGGGCGAGTTTAATGCCAACATGGCAGGGATCTGAAACATATTTTGAGAGAGCTGATATTTGGGCTAAGATGGATGGGATTTTGCAAGTCTTGGTGATTAGGAAGTATGTATCTGAAAGAGAATCAGCAGCTTGAGTAAAGTAATGTTGGCAGAATTTGGTAGGATGTTTTTGACAATTGACTCTGTGTAGTTTGATATACAGTACAGTTAGAATGGTGGGGATAGCCAAGCTATGAAATACCTTGAGTGTTGTATGAAGGAATTTGGACCATTTTTTTTCTGTGTGATGGGGAGTTACTGAACATTTTTAAAGAAGAGGTCCAATATAAACTCTTTATAAAACATAGTGTTGAAAATAAATAATAGGCAAGTTTATACTTTAATAGCATATTTCATTCACATTTAATTACTACTATAAATAATTTCCCCCAGTTTCAACCTGAACTTCTTTGTAGTAAAAAGATACCTTTACTAATTATTGTATGGCCATAGATGTGCCATTTTATGTATTTATTACTTAAAATTCTTTATAGCATTTATTGAGGTGACATTAGTTATTTAAATTATAGGTTTAAAGTGTACAATTCTATAATATAGCATCTGTATATTGTAATGTGTGTTCACATTCAAAGTTAAGTCTCTTTCCATCACCATTTATCCCCCCTTTACCCTCTTTTACCTCCACCCTATCCCCCTTTTCCCTCTTGTAATCACCACACTGTGTCTGTGACTATGAGGGTTTTTCTTTCTTTCTTTTTTTTTTTTTTCTTAATCCCTTCACCTTCTCCCTCCCGCACCAGGCCCTCTGACAACTGTCAGTCTGTTTTCTGTATCTATGAGTCTATTTCTTTTTAAAAAAATTTTGTTCATTACATCCCAAATATAAGTATTGAATGCTGCATGACTATTAAGAGGATCGTATCTTCTAGAATAAGCCTCACTTTAAATATTCTTACCCAGGTGCACAAATGCTACATGATCACTGTTCAGCCAGTGCCCACCATCTCCAGACACAGATACTTCTCCCACTCTGACTTCTTCTACCACCCCTTTCTGCTGCTTGCCCACTGAGCTCCAAAACTCAGCCCCTGGCTTCAGCCCCAAGGCCCCTGGACTCCCCTGTCACTCTGCTGGAAATGGTCCCTCCTCCCCATCTGTATGGCTTCTTCTTCCCTGAAGTATTTGCTTAGATATTATCTTTTCACCTTTTATTCATTTAAATTGGAGCCTTCTCCATAATTCCTATTCTCCCAGTGTTTATTTCTTCATAACACCTATTATTTGACATGCTCTTTTGCTTATTTATTTATTTATTTTTTATTTATTTTTTTTTCTGTTCATCAGATTATTTATTCACTTGATTCTTAGATTCACTTGTTGATAGATGCATATTTGTTGTTCATAATTTGTATCTTTACCTTTTTCTTCCTCTTCCTCTTCTTAAAGGATACCTTTCAGCATTTCATATAATCCTGGTTTGGTGGTGATGAACTCCTTTAGCTTTTCCTTATCTGTGAAGCTCTTTATCTGACCTTCAATTCTGAATGATAGCTTTGCTGGATAAAGTAATCTTGGTTGTAGGTTCTTGGTATTCATCACTTTGAATATTTCTTGCCACTCCCTTCTGGCCTGCAAAGTTTCTGTTGAGAAATCAGCTGATAGTCGTATGGGTATTCCCTTGTAGGTAACTGAGTTTCTTTCTCTTGCTGTTTTTAAGATTCTCTCTTTATCTTTTGCTCTTGGCATTTTAATGATGATGTGTCTTGGTGTGGCCCTCTTTGGATTCCTTTTGTTTGGGGTTCTCCGCGCTTCTTGGACCTGTAAGTCCATTTCTTTCACCAGGTGGGGGAAGTTTTCTGTCATGATTTCTTCAAATAGGTTTTCAATATCTTGCTCTCTCTCATCTTCTGGCACCCCTATAATTCTGATGTTGGTACGCTTGAAGCTGTCCCAGAGGCTCCTTACACTATCCTCGCATTTTTGGATTCTTTTTTCATTTTGCTTTTCCGGTTGGGTGTTTTTTGCTTCCTCGCATTTCAAATCATTGACTTGATTCTTGCGCTCCTCTGGTCTGCTGTCGGGAGTCTGTATAATATTCGTTATTTCAGTCCGTGTATGCTTAATTTCTAGTTGGTTCCCCAATATAAGATTGAGGGTCACATTAGTTTTCTTGTAGATCTCATTAAGTTTATCGGCGGCTTCTAAACAGTTCTTGAGAGACCTTAAAAGTGTGGTTCTGAACTCTATATCTTCCATTGACAATTTCGTCCTGTTTCTTTGTCTCCGCATTTTGTTATGCTTCCTTGGTGCACCCCCTAGTGGTCTTTGTTCGCAGTCTTATAGTTAAATCTTGATTGTTGTAGCTAATTCCAGGGAGGATTTGACCTCCAGGCCAAGTGGCTATGAGAATCAGCTGTGTCAGCAGTGAGAGCACTTCTGTCCTCTAGGGAGGTTCTAATCTGGCATTTGCCTGAGGCTATCCGGCAAATGCCTGTGTGCAGGGCTTGGGCGGGGCGGGTTGCACAGGATCAACAGGGTGGGCCGGAAAGAGCAGTTATGGCGGCTCTCAGTCCTGTCCCCAGGGGCTCTGCCTCTCTGAGTCCCAGCACCCGCTGCAAAGCTCAGAGAGAAAGCTGCACTCGCTCTGACCAAAGCCAGACAGTCCCGTTTCTCCCGTTTGAGTCTGGGTCCCTAAAGACTTGCCCGGATCTGGAGCTCAGAGTCTGCGACTCCCTCCCGATTGAAAACGCCAACCGCGCCCTCCGCCGCCAGCGTGCTCCGCGCACTCCGCACCTCAGAATTTGACTTCAGCACTGTGCCTCCTCTGAGTGTCCGTATGCGTTTCTCTTTCCTCCTAGTTGTAGGACTTCCACTCAGCCAGCGTTCCTGTGGTTCTGGGTGATGTCCCTTCCGTTTTTTGGTTTCACTTTTGAAGTAGTTGTTCAAAGCAGCAAACTCCGGCGTTAACCTATGCCGCCATCTTGGTTCTCCTATTTATTTTTATCTCTTTTCCCCAACTTGAATATAAGCTCTCTGAAAGTAGAAATTTTTGTCTAATTCACACCTGTATGCCCCAGTATCTCACACTGTAACTTGTAAATAGTGGGTACTTAATAGTTACCGAATGACTACAGTGACAAAATGAAGGATGTACACTTTAATCTGCCACAGTTTAGCCCAGTTTCAGCTGATGCTGGTAAATTTTGGGGAAATTTCTAACCAATCTCCACTTGCACTTTTTGTTTTATAACCAACACTGAGCATTTCTTATTTCTTTTGCCTTCAAAGAGTGCTGTTTGTCAGTGTCCAGGGCATGTGGTAGTTACAATGGTAGGTAAAATGACCCCTATACAATTTTCTACAAAATTTCTTATCAAAGCCAAGCTCTCAATTTTCATAATAAAAAGAAGTAGAATTCTTGGAATATTCAGCAAACATCTTCAACATAAAAGCTTCAAACATTTCCAGAAGTGAAATTAAAAATGTTGATCAGACCCTTTCACCGACAGTAGTCAATGAACTCCAGCCTCAAAGCAGAGGTGGGATGCTTGTCGCTCCTCTCTGGTTTTAGCCCCTTGAACTGTGCATTAGCTACAGAAATGGATAGCATATTAGATTTATTTCCAAAATAATATTTTCCTACTAACTTAAAAGCCAATGTTGTAGGGAGATGTCTCAGGAAATCTCCTCACTTCTTATTTTGTAATATGCTTTAGGTTCTCAGGTGTGAAAGTTCTCTCTGTAAATCATTCCATTTTGTTTGGTAAAGCCTGTGTTTCTCAAAGTTTAGAGGCAGTAGTTCTGTGATCATCTTGAACACTATTTCAGTATCCTGGAACATGGTTGGTTGCCTCACCCACCTGTGTCCCCTTTTTTTCCAATAATTGTACTACCTCTCTATGGCAGATAAAACCTGGGGTCTTCTGCTGTGTGCTGCTGTCTCCTCCATTATTTATCTCCTGTCATCAGTTACTTTGCAAACTTCATCGTTACCCAGCTGTTTCTTTTTTTTTTTTTAATATATTTTATTGATTTTTTACAGAAAGGAAGGGAGAAAGATAGAGAGTTAGAAACATCGACGAGAGAGAAACATCGATCAGCTGCCTCCTGCACATCTCCCACCGGGGATGTGCCCGCAACCCAGGCACATGCCCTTGACCGGAATCAAATCTGGGACCTTTCAGTCCACAGGCCAACGCTCTATCCACTGAGCCAAACCGGTTTCGGCACCAAGCTGTTTCTTTTCAAACCTTCACCATTTAACCACTTTGGAGGTTGATGGTTAACCCTTTGCTCTCTAACCCCACCTCTTTAAAAAAAATTTTTTTTTATTGACTTCAGAGAGGAAGGGAGATGGAGGGAGAGATAGAAACATCAGTGATGAAAGAGAATCATTGATCCGTTGCCTCCTACATGCCCCCTACTGGGGATCAAGCCTGCAACCTGGGCATATGCCCTTGACCAGAATCGAACCTTGGACCCTTCAGTCTGCAGGCCAACACTCTATCCACTGAGCCAAACCAGCTAGGGCTAACTCCACCACTTAAAATCTGTCAGATTACTCTGAGAATGTAAAACTGTGAAATTCCTTCATGAAAGGATTTTGAGCAAGGAATCCCAGCTGCCAGCATTCTCCGTCCCTGCTTCCTTGGACACATACTCAGTGTCCTCTACAGTTTGTCTGTAGGCTGTGTTCCAGTCTGTTGGCCCAGTACTACCTGCACTCTGATTTGGCAAAACTGAGTTACCTTATACCCCGCACCTGTGCCTCTTCATCTCCTTGCTTTGCCACCTGTGTACAGTTTGGATTAGGATCCTTATCCAAACTGTACACATACTTCAAGGCCATTTCAACTGCTTCCTCTTTTGTGAAGATTTATCTGCTCACCCTAAGCTTGCAGTAATCTCTCTCTACTGCTTGCCCACTTCTCTACGGTGAAGTCCCTAGTTATCTTTACCTTAATTACAGACTTTTCTCTCTTGTGTTTGCTTATGTCTAATCTCTCTTGTCGGTCAGGGAAAACAATGCTTAGCTCTTGCCTTTTGTTCAATAAATATTAAAGGAATAAAAGAGACTTGAACTCATTTAAAGAAATGAAGTGACCTTTAACTATTTACTTACCTATTCTGTGTGTCAGTTCTCTTTTAATTGTGTTTATTCTTCCATTTCTAAGTTAATAACAGCTAACATGTGAGTGTAATGCTTCACTTCTCATACAGCAGTGTACATTTATCCTATTTGATGCTCCCCAATCATTTAGGAAGGAGACACTGTGTGTGAATTATGAAATAAGACAGAGATTGAGGTGCGGAGGCTGTTTCTTCAGTTAGTCTGCTCTGCCCCAGTCACTGGTCCAAGATCTTTATCCGTCCTGTTAAGTTGACTCTTCTTAACAGCCCTGTTTTATAGAGGAAGAAATTGAAGCCCACGAGTTACCCACCTGAGGTTACACAGTTGCTACCTCAGTCAGGTTTGCAACCCAGATATAGTCTTTTTGGATGTGTCCGAAGGAGGGATATTTTATGGGTCCCCAAAAAGAATATTTGAGAAAAGTTTGTCTTTCCTATTTTGAAGGAATTGTAGAGATTCTAATGTTTTCTTTAGTTTTTTTAAGGATTAAAATAGACTTGATTTCTGCAACCCTCTGCCACTTCTTTTATGGCTCATGAGAGTCTCATTTTGGAAATGTCATTAATCTTATTGGCTCCTAAAGGAGTTACTCACTCCTGGTGAGTCCTGAGGCTCTTGGGGATATTAGTCGTATTTTAACTCTTCCTGGTGCAATTGGATCCATGTAATGCTTTTGACTTATTTGGTTTCAGTTTGTCAGAGGAGAAATGTGTTCTCCTTGGTGCTGGGCTAAAGTGTCTCTATCTCCCAAGACTTCTTACAGAAATGATGTTATCCAGGCAGCAGTTCTTGGGATCTCCTAGGGGTGAAATTCTCCAGGGCAGTCCCAGGTAGGTTTTGGGGGGTTTGTGGTAAATTTGCACATCCTTGAAATAACTGCTGCCCCATTCTGTCAATATTAACAGAATTGACAACATTAGTTGTGTCTATAAATTCCTCTCTAGTATTTTTATGTAAATTTATTCATTTTTAATTGAACACCTAATATAGAGAATGCCTAGAAAATAAAGCAGCTGTTGAATTTAGTGGCATTTACTTAAAATATATTTTGAAAGGATATGCAGAGCATAAATCTTTCCTACTTCTTAAACAGTCAGCATTCCTGTGTTAGAAGAGGATGATTCTCTCTAATCCAGTAGTTCTTTCAAATTAATTAATTGGCATAAGAAACCTGGAGAGCCCTGGCCAGGTGGCTTGTTTGGAGCATTGTCCCATACACCAAGGGATCACTGGTTCAATTGCCAGTCAGGGCACACACCTAGTTTGCAGGTTCAGTCCCACTTGGGGCATGTACTAGAGGCAACTGATCAATGTTTCTCACATCGTTTCTCTCTCTCTCTCTCTCTCTCTCTCTCTCTCTCTCTCTCTCTCTCTCTCTCGTCAATAAACATATCTTGGGTGAGGATCAAAGGAAAAGTAGAAGCTGGGTCCCACTCCCTTACACCTGTGTTTTGATTCAGGCAGCACAGAGTTTTCTGAGGCCCGTGATCCTCTGAGTACATGTTGAGATACACTACTGCAGTCTTTTTCTCCTTCACCTGTCACTACTGCCTTTTTTTGCCAGGATCCTTCAGGACAACACTGGCATTTACACAGAATTGCTTAAATCCTTGACTTGTGGATGTTTGGAGTACTCTGTCTCCCCCAACCACGCACACCATGGGCCTTAATCCCCTCTAATGAGTACAGCAGGCATTGCTGGATATTCCATTTGTTCATCCTCCTCTCCTCCCCTCATGAAAGTACCATCACCTGACTACAGTAGTTTTAGAGTTGCTCAAAGGGGTGTATGTAGTAAAAATGTTTACTATGGAGCTGTATAATCAGCCTATAAGAAAATTACAATTAATTATACAGAGGTAGCTGCCCAATTAAAAAATAAATCTTAAGTAATAATGTGGCCAGGGTCCTGGATGGGCCCTGCAGGCTAGATTGAGATGAGGGTAGAAAAGGTTTACAGGAAAATGAATTCTATGGGCTCTTGCCTTCACTGAATCACTTGTGCCCTGGAGAGCACAGGTACTATGAGAGAGGCTCCACCATAATGTTTGTGGGGTGAGTAAGAGAGAAGAGTTAGATGCCATCAGGAAAATCTTCATGGAAGATGCTGGGTTCTAATTATTTGTGTAGGAATACATGTGGTGGGGTTATGCTACCCATTAGACAAGAGCCACAGCCAGAATGCAGGGGGAAAAGTATATGATGTGTTCAGTGTCCAAGTAGATAATCCTGGTTCTCTGGTGTTTACTAGTAGACTATGAGTAGGAAACAGGAGTTGGGATCATATCCTTATGATCCACAATACTGGACTTATAGGAGGAATCTCTAAATAAGCCATAAGTCTAGTGATGCCCTCTTCCCCACTTTTTAAATCGCCGAGTTTTGGGCCTTCACTGATTTTGTTGTTGTTGAAAAGAGTACACAATTGTGGTATAGGGAGTCTGAAATAGAGAAAGATGCTACAAAGTATATCCTATATAATAAAGAGGTAATATGCAAATTGACTGTCATGCTCTCGCATAAGATGGCCGCCTCCATGTGGCCACAAGATGGCTGGCAGGGGAGAGCAGTTAAGGGCAACCAGGCCAGCAGGGGAGGGCAGTTAGGGGTGACCACGCCTGCAGTTGGGGGTGACTGGGCCGGCAGGGGAGGGCAGTTGGGCAATCGGGCCGGCTGGGGAGCAGTTAGGCGTTGATCAGGCTGGCAGGGGAGTGGTTAGGGGGCAGTCAGGCTGGCAGGCAGAAGCATTTAGGGGCAGTCAGACAGGCAGGAGAGTGGTTGGGAGCCAGCAGTCCCAAATTGTGAGATGGATGTCTGATTGCTGGTTTAGGCCCGATCCCTGTGGGATCGGGCCTAAACCAGCAGTTGGACATCCCCCAAGGGGCCCCAGATTGGAGAGGGTTCAGGCTGGGCCGAAGGACACCCCTCCGTTCATGAATTTTGTGCACCGGGCCTCTAGTCTATATAATAAAGAGGTAATATGCTAATTGGTCCTAATAGTGTCACAGTCACAACCATTTAATAGGCTGTGCACACACAGGAGCTGTTGGGCAGGGACGGGGACGGGGACGGGGACTTACGCCACTGGAACAGGAGGCTGCCGCAGGGGGCGGCCCTCCTGGCAGAGGTGCTCGCAGGCCCGCGGCACTGCCCGACCCAGAGGGGGGCATCAAGATAGGGGCGGGGCTTCAGTGGAGAGCTCTCAGCCCTTCTGCGCTGGGGTCTGAACATGTGGAGAGGAAGGGAGAGCACATAGGCAGTTAGGGGGATCAGGCCAGGAGGGGAGAGCAGATAGGCAGTTAGGGGGATCAGCCCATGAGGGGAGAGCAGTTAGGGGGATCAGACAAAGAGGGGAGAGCAGTTAGGGGGATCAGGCCAGGGAGGAGAGCAGTTACGGCCATCAGGCCGGCAGGGGAGCAGTTAGGGGCATCAGGCAGACAGACAGGTGAACGCTTAGGAGCCAGTGGTTCTGAATTGTGAGAGGGATCCCAGATTGGAGAGGGTGCAGGCCAGGCTGAGGGGCCCACCCCCACCCCGTGCATGAATTTTGTGCACCGGGCCACTAGTAATTAAAATAATCGTAGCAGTAGAACTAGCCATCATTCAATTCTTTTAATATTTAATACATACAACTAACTTGAGGTCGAAGAAACTGAGACAGGGAGGAGAAATTCCCATCCTGGTGCACACTCACAGGAGCAGAGCTAAATAAACCCAGCCTCTCTGTGGCCATTTCCACTAACTCATTAGTTCTGAACCCTGAGATGATGGTGTCCCTAGAGGACACTGGACAATGTCTAGGACGTTTTTGATGGTCATGAATGGGCATGGGTGCTGCTAAACATTATGCCATGCATAGCACAGCTCCCTACATCAAAGAATAGTCCTGGAATGTCAGTGGTACTAGCTGTACGACCTGTACTACCACTACTGCGCCTTGTAACCACCTTCGTGCAGACCTATTAAGGTTTTCTCTTAGCTGTAGAGCTAATTTAAGAAAACACAGTTTATCTTTTTCTTAATGTTGTGATTGTACAGGAGGTCTAGTGAGTTGATTTATGTATCTGAAGTAGTAAAATCTTAAAGTATTTTAATTAGATAAGAAGTGTATATCTCATGTACCAAGTAATACTATATTTAAATGGCATAAAAGAGGCTATCAGCATAAATTGAATTAACTTCTCTAAAGCACATTATGGAATTTTCTTGTTGGAACAGTGGGTATCAGGATATTAACTTTAGAAAGGCTGCAGTAGATTCTGACAGGTAATTATGCCAACGGGTTCCAAATCCCTTGGTTTCTTTAATTCTGTAAGTGGTGCCGTTCGCCTAACTTGCAGTGGTCTGCAAACTGCGGCTCGCAAGCCACACGTGGCACTTTGGCCCCTTGAGTGTGGCTCTTCCACAAAATACCGGCTCTTCCACAAAATACCGACTTCTGGGCATGGGCCATGAAGTTTCAATCGCACTGTATGTGCGCACCCGCACGTGGTATTTTCTGGAAGAGCCACACTCAAGGGGCCAAAGAGCCGCATGTGGCTCGCGAGCCGTGTTTGCCGACCACAGGCTAAGGGAACGATAAATATCAGCATTACCTGCCTATCTGAAGCAGATCCTAGTTATCTGCGGCATGTACCATTGCATGAGGGGCTGAAATGGAGTGGATTCAGGAAAGGAATGGTTTGTTTCACATTCAGGGGCCACTTTCCTTATGGAAAAAAGTCATTCTAATGAATAATGTTCTTCCCTTGGGAACCTGGCTCTTCAAATATTGTTAGGCTAAAATTTTATGACCAGTTTTAAAAAGAATCCTATGTTAATAGTAAGCCTTTTTTTGTTTGTTAATCCTCACCCAAGGATATTTTTTTCCCATTGATTTTTAGAGAGAGTGGAAAGGAAGGGAGAGACAGAGAGAGGGAAAAATTGATGTGGGAGAGACACATCAATTAGTTGCCTCCTGCACAAGTCCTGACCTGGGCTGGGGATATAGCCTGCAACTGAGGTATGTGCCCAAGCCAGCAACCCTTCAGTCCAAGGGCTGATGCTCCAACCACTGAGCCAAATTGGCGAGGGCGATAGTAAACTCTGAAAGGACAATTATAAAAGCCTTTTCAGTACAATTGACCTTGGTGGTAATTTGATTAATATTTACTTATGCATAATTTTAATGTACACATAAGACAGTGTATAAATCTCAAAAAGAATAAACATTTCAGTCAAGAATATAGGCTTGGCAGTGACAAACATAATGTGATGGTAAGGATTTTGGCATGTTTATTTCTGGAGTGAATGGTTCTTCGATTTGCCATTTTCCAGTCTTATGTATTGTAAAAATCAGAGTTGGATAATGGTTTCTAAAATTAAAATTTAAAACCAGCCTATAGCCTCCTCTAATTTTTATTGGGAACTTTAATTGTATATGAGGTGACCCTTTTTTAAAACTTTAGTTCTTATAACCAAGACGAGGATAAATTGTTAATATTCAGGATTTAAAAAAATAATGTTTCTAATGTTTAAAGTGTGTTTGTACCCAATTGTTAATATTCAGGATTTTAAAAATAATGTTTCTAATGTTTAAAGTGTGTCTGTATTCCCACTTTTCTAATTTTTAATAGCCAGTGGTTTTATTATGAAAATCATCTAGGACTTCATTTTTATTAGAAAGTATGAGTATAAAATGAGATTATAAAGAGGCCATTAGATGTATTTCTGTACTATATCTGTTTGTAGTTTGTGTTGTTTGTATTTCTGTTGTCACTTGAAACAGCATTAAGTTCCTGCAGGGAATTACTTGCTGGATAGAAAAGTCCCCACAAGGAACATATATTCCAGATTTAAGGCTTGAATTTTTAAAAGACGTCATGAAAAGTAGATGAACAAGTAGTAAACAGTAATAATTTTAAAATGTCAGCTTCCTGTTTAATGAAACCTATTAAACTACATTGGCAGACAAGTATACTTATGTTTAAGATTTAACATATTTTGTTTGGATTTAAAAAATAATTATTTTGGCTTTCAGACGAAACCTAGAATTACTTAGAGCCAGAAGGTAGCTCCAACACATGGAATTTATTCAAATCTTAGTGAGAAGGGAAACAAACCCTAAACTAACAGCATAAAAAAAAATACCTTGTGATTTCAAGATATCCAGATGTTTGTGTTTTCTTTTTAAACTCCATTACTTGCTAAATTGGTGTTTTTACTTAAGTTGGAAAGATTTCCTCCCACATAATTATGTAACTTCATATCTATTTTTAAAACTACATATGCTATAAAAATTGGTGATTTGTGGGTATGTGTATGCATCTATGTATATAAAAAGCCAGCGACCGGAACGCTGTAACGATTGGAACAACCTGTTGCTATGATGCGCACTGCAGCCAGTGAACTGGCCTGATCATGGGTGGGGCCAGTGGCCAACCTCTTGCAGCTCCTTGCCTCGGCTGGCCCCACCCCTGATCGCCCCCAACCCCAATAGGGGGTGGGGCCAGCTGGCCAACATTCTGCAGCCCCTCCCCCACCGGGCCCCACCACAGATCGGCCTCCCCCTACCCCGATTAGGGGCAAGGCCGGTGGCCAACCACATGTGGCCTCTCCCCCTGGCTGGCCCTGCCCCTGATCCCCACCACCTGATTGGCCCGCAGCACCTCCCCCTGGCCGACCCCACCCTCAATTGCCCCCTTTACCCCAAAAGGGGCTCTGGCCAGCCGACTGACCTCCTGCAGCCCCTCCTCTGACCTGGCCCCACCCCAGATTGGCCCCCCCCACCTGGATCGGCTTGCAGTCCCTCCCCCAGCCAGCTCCACCTACATTCGGTTCCCCCTACTCCTATCAGGGGCAGGGTGCCGGCCAATCGCCCATGGCCCCTCCTCACTGGCCGGCCCGGCCCTGATTGTGCCCAGTTTGGGGCTGGCCAGCAGGCCATCCTCCGGCTGTCTCCTCTCGACAGACCCGGCCAGGGTCTGCCCTGATTTGGGCCGGGCCGGCTGGACCTCACCTGTGCATGAATTCGTGCACTGGGCCTCTAGTATGTATATAAGCAGTATTACTTAACTGGACTTGATTTGCTAAGAAACCAGTGCATAGATACATTTATCTATAGATGAGAGGGTGTGAGAAAAAGACATTGCCATTGGCTTTTTAACATTTTCACTTCTTATTTCAATGAAGTCATCATCTCCTTATATAGTCCACAATTAGATAGTACCCTCTTAAGATAAATTGAAGGTTTTTCAACTTAACTCATTTAGCTGATTCTCTAAATTGAGTTCTTTAAATAAATTTTTAAAATATATTTTTATTGATTTCAGAGAGGAAGGGAGAGGGAGAAACATTAATGATGATAGAGGATTATTGACTGGCTGCCTCCTGCATGCCTCCTAGTGGGGTTCCAGCCTGCAACCTGGGCATGTGCCCCAACTGGGAATCAAACCATGACCTCCTGGTTCATAAGTTGACACTCAACCACTGAGCCACACTTGTGAGCTCTCATGAGTTGTTTTTTGGTTGCTCCGGGTGTTTTAGTTAACTAGTTTAGGTTGACCACTCACTGCAGCATTCCGGTGAATGAGAAAGGCCCTTTCCTTAATTAGTTAGACAATGGCAGTGTCCATTCTCTGGGATCCAGTCTGTAGAAGGGCTATATCGGGGAACAGTATTTTGGGAGGTAGAGTGTAGTGGTTACCAGCAAAGGCTTTGGAGTAACAGAGATCAGCCTTTAACTCCCATTTCTGCCACGTAATAACTCTGTTCCCTTATTCAAAGTACTTACCATCTCTGTGCTTGACTTTTCTCATCTGAGATAATACCTACCTCATAAAGTTATTGTGAGAGACACCTTATGTAAGAACTTCAGCACAGTGCCCAGCACTTAGCACTGAAGACATGACTAAATGTCTGGTATTATGGACCTGGTTTCAGGAACAGGATCAGACCTAGATTCCCATAGATACTTAAACCTTTTGGCCATTTTATGATGTAGACTGTGTGATCATAGCCACTTTTATCAGAGAAATAGAAACAGCAAAAAACTACAATTAATTTAATGTTGTTGTCAATAAATACTAGAATTAAAAGTTTATTGATAGTTTTCTTGTTTATTATATTTCAAGACTTGATGGTCTTTTAACTATAGAGTGCTCTAGGTTTTAAAAAAGAAACTATATAGCTCTCCAGGTTTTTACAAAATACAATACAGGTTTTGAAAAAAAAATTCATTATCATCATCATAAAAAATTAAAGTTATTCCTGCAAAAGCAGTAGCATCTGAAAGGAAGGCTCTTGTAAGCCGAACAGTTCAATGTATCTTTAGGGAGACAATCTTCCTAGCTCACATTGTAAACTCCTTTTCTTTTTAAGGTTTAAACATTAACCAGTAATAGATTTTAAGTGGAAGACTGTAACCCTGATTTTGTGTTTCTAGTGTTAAAATGTATTTGTTTGGCTTAGAAATCTATGTTACCAATCAGATATCAGGTAGTGTGTGTGTGTGTGTGTGTGTGTGTGTGTGTGTGTGTTTGTGTATGCATTTTGTTTTTGTTTTGGATCTCAAAATTGGAGTTCAAATTTACACTGCTGTCATGGAGGAGGAATAGATGACCCTGAGATTTTTATGGGAGGTGAGGATGAAAGACTCCCTAAAAGCAGCAAAAAGAATGATTTCAGGATGTATAGTTTTGTAACGAGTTAGAATTGGCAATCTATACATAGCTTTTCTTATTTCCTCTCATTGTTTTTCTTGCAAAATTGAGCTTCAGAGTTAAAAGTTTGATAATCTGAAAATGCAAATCAGATTTAAAAAGATGGCCAGTTGGTGAGTGGAAAGGCAGATAGTTGAAGGTGCATCAGATTCTCTTGTGCATATTACACAGCAGTGTACCCCCGAAGGAGGGCATTTTTACCTTGCAGTGTGGCTGTGCACTTGGGTTTTGTTTGGGCGTAATCTTAGTTGTAACATAATAGGGTTATTCTTGTGACTAAAAGCAATCTTTCTATAATTCTATGTATGATTGAGTATTGACCACTCTTGTAGCAGAGCAAGCAGTTCTACCTGTTGTGCCCATGTTGAGAGTCCTCTCCATTAAACTAGCTACGGAACAGTAGTGTCCCTTGATCCCTCCCCCTTCCTGTCTCTGTTGTAGAGTAAATTTTTAAATTTATCATATTAGTCAATTGCTTTCAACACTTACAAATTGAAGGCCATATCTAAACAGGACAGAGCAGAGTAATTTATTCTAATTACATACACAAGGTGTTCTCCAGATCTCCTCCATCCCCTTCCTCAGCCAAAGGCTTTCCTGTTTGCATGAATGATATGTATACATGTGTGTATGCATATGCAATTTAATATATGTCAATGTATATGTATATATAATTTAACATATCAACAGAATATATACTTATAATTTACATTCTGAAGATATATCATATTTATATATTTGATATATAATATATATTTAAGAAATATATTTGTTTTGTTTCCTCACTCCCATGACTTAACACCTGTTTTCATGAGAGTTGCTTGTGGTCCTTTAGAGAATATAACAGCTGGATGGTGATGATTTTACTAAATGAGTAAAACTCGGGTCTAAAACTTTTTCAGGAGGACAAAAAGAAACAGTAAGTCTTTTGTTCCCTTTCAAAGGAAATTAATGTTTTCTTTGCTCTGCCTGTCTAAAGGCTGAAAAGGTAGCTTAACAGTGCCGAAGACAGGGAAAATTGAAACCAACCACATAAAGCTGTTTTTGGAAGATACTTTAAATGAGACAATCTTCCAAAACTCAGCTGGCTTTTAGTCGGCTAAACCATCTGTATAGTTTTTCAGCTGGCACTGTCTTCAGTCTCCCTGATTTTTATAGCTTTCCCTTGCGAGACCACAAGATTCCAAATCATCACAGCATGGCAGAGCCTTTTGAAGAGCTGTATGTGGCTTTGAGGTTCATTTGTCAGTTTTCTATTGTATAATTCAAAATTGTTTTTACTTTTATGGAATTTCTGGTTTTATAAATTCTGAAAGAGGGAGAATCAGAGAAAAGAAGAACGATGGTCAAAATTCTTTTTCTTACCTAAGCATGTATTTTCCAGATATGCCAGTAATAAAATGGTAGCTCTGTCATTGAGGTGAACTTACTTATGTTTCATTTACTGGAAATGCAGAAATCCATTACTCAAAGCAGATGGCATTATATTTTTCAGTTCTGCCATTAGTTTATTTCATTCTTATCTCAGATTTGGTGATGTTACAGTTTTATTGTAAACACTCCTTAGAGCAGCGGTTCTTAACCTGTGGGTCGCGACCCCTTTGGCAGTCGAACGACCCTTTCACAGGGGTCGCCTAAGACCATCCTGCATATCAGATATTTACATTATGATTCGTAACAGTAGCAACCATTACAGTTATGAAGTAGCAATGAAAATAATTTTATGGTTGGGTCACAGCATGAGGAACTGTATTTAAAGGGCCAGAAGGTTGAGAACCACTGCCTTAAAGGATATTGATGTTAGACTTATTTAAACCTTATTGCACTGATTATAGTTTCTTAGAATTATAGAATGGATATTTTGAAATTAATGTATAGACATCAGCATGTTTCTAATAAGTGAGTGTTCCTTGATGTTTTAAAAGTTAATCTTACTTGTAACAATGCACTTGAATCTTATTATATGAAGGTCAACAAATGACTCCCACCATCTCCTGGCATCATGTGAAATTCTTGGCAGAGAAAATACTTGACCAAGAGATTTAGGCTTTATCCTGTGGGTAGAAACAACATTTCTTGTTCCATTCACATGTGCTATAAACCTAGAGAATAACAATTCTCAACCCGAGTATCATTTGAGCTTCAAAATGAGAACAATTGTTACCTATTACTGTCACTATTCTAGAGACCAAGTTGTGTACAACAAGTGTTAAAAAGTCTTTGTGGTCCCTGGCCAGTGTGGCTCAGTTGGTTGGAGCGTCATCTTGCACACCAAAGGGTCACAGTTCAAATCTCCATCCGGGAGCATATGGCAGGCAACTTGATCGATGTTTCTCTCTCACATTGATGTTTCTCTCTCTTTCTCTCTCCCCATTCCTCTATCTTAAAAATAAAAAAAGGCTCTGTGGGAATTGTGACCATTTCAGTTCCACCCCCACATGACAAACTTACAGCCAGCATATACTCAAAGGGCAAATTTCCTTCCCCAGAAATTGATAACTTCATTGTCATTTTACTTTCTCTTTGGCTGTCTTCATTGAGTGACCTTTATATAATATTTATTCTTTTAGTTGATTTTGGAACATTAAAATATCCTATTCAAACTGATTCCTCATTCAACCTTCTCCTCATTGGAGAGCAGAAGGTACCTCTCTTCCTTTCCAAACTGAGTCACGTGTCCTCATCGTCTTTCCCTACCCAGCTTCCTGGGGCTTCACCTCTGTGGCTGCTTACTGTCAGTCCACAAGTACGGCTAGCCCTGCCTCCGCATGGTCTTCAGCTCTAGAACTGTCCCTGTGCACCGCATTAGCACTGGGCTCCCAGGTTTCTCTCCTCACAGAAACTAGATTGCTGCCTCATATGTATTTGCTGCTCAGTATGTGACTTAAAAATTTAATCTCATATTAAAACTTTTTTCCACATTGAGTTAGTTTAATATAAACTCTCTTGATGTAGAGAGGATGTAAGTGCTTTTCCATTCTCTGTTGAGGAACAGTGCTCAGTAACTTGTAAGAATTGATGAAAAGAATAAATCTAGTGAAGATATAAATATTGATTTTATTGTTTTTTCTCTGATGAATAGTGTCTGAAATAAGAGAATGCCTTCATTGCTATTATAGATGAGGCTAGTTACTCTATTTCTGTGAATTTTATCCTAAAATACATAGAGGTTCAGTAAATAATTTCCTCTTCTGTGGACAGATTCCTAAAGAAGGATCTTTATTTTTTTGTTATTTTAAATCAAGATGTGTAAAATTTTACTGCTTTGGTTCAGCCTGGGATACTGGATGCATTTTAGTTATTCCATTTACAATTTTGCTATTTGAAATAGATTTTTGTTGTGTTTTGTGTTAGTTGATTTTGCCTTGGCTTCTGTTTATAAGAATATCTTTGCTTTCTCTGCTTCTTATGACTTAAAATTATATTTAAAGACTTATTATATTTTTAAAGTATTTATTTTTTTTGAAGCAAATGTACAATAGCTCAAATTATACAAAACAAATTAATTATGAGATTATTAATGAGACATAGTCATGGAGCAATGAAACATAAAAACTAAAAAAACCTATTATATGTTTCATGGGCCAATAATTTCATTTTATTTTCACTTGGGTTTTATAAGGAGAGCAGAGTGTGCTTATAGCCAAGAGAAGGAAGAGAGAGAAATGGAGTTGGCTTGCTTTTTATCAGTTGTGTCATTAATACCCTGAGGTTTGTCCTCAGGGCAAAAGAGCAAGAAATGGATGTCCACTTTTGCCAAAGCTATTCTCAGCCTGTAAGCACAGTAGTTTAACCTGGAATCCCAGGAGTCTAGCGGTCTGCAGGCCACCACCAGCCTACAAGTTCAGCCTATTGAGCACACAGTGGTGGCTCAGTGTTTCAGAAATGGTTGAATTACATTCATTGGCAATGTTCAAATATCAGGAGATTTTACACAAAACTTTGGAGTTACAGGTTCTTTTGAAAACTGGGATGATTTGAAAACTCTGCCTAACATATTCTCCTGGGCATCATTGGGCTGGATCCTGGCAGAGGCTGGCCGGCTGCTTCAGACCATGCAGCTCTCTCCAGTCTCTTAGTTCTCAGCTTGCCCGTCACCTGGCCCACTGCGTTAATATCATCTGCCTGGGTCTGGAGCTTTTTGAGTTTGCTCCTCGCTCCCTTCCAATTTTAGCGCTCCTTCAGTCAACTAGACTGTTAAATATATTATTTTGGCTGTGTTATTTTAATCTAATTTCTTGAAATTATATTGAAAATTGTCTATGTTTGGGGTATGTGATAGTAGTCAATTAGGATTAAGTTTTAAAAAGCCTCTACTGAACACCTGTTTGCATAAGATATCTGATTAATAAAGTTGCTCTTACCACATTCTAAGGAAATGACACAGTGATGAAAATTCTAAAAATTATTTTTCATTAGAATTTCTGGAAGGAGAGCTCATTATGAAAGAATCTTCTACATCACAGGCTGTAAAGTCGAACGTTTGTGTGTATACACAAGAGCTTGTTCTCTTTGACTCATTGCTGGGGGTGGATTTGCCTTCCTGATTCCTACACTGAACTCTTCCTTAGCTCTCTTTCTTGGCATGAGCTTGGCAATGTGGTACAATGCAGCTCTAAATGTGCACGACTTCTGCTCTTTTATAGCCCAAAGTCCAGGTGATAAGGAGCTCCCACCGCCCTTTTTATATTTAGAGATAGAGGAAGGAAGAGGGAGAGAGAAAGAAACACCATGCCCTCCATTGGGAATCTAGCCCACAGCCTTGGTATGTGCCCTGATCTAGAACCTAAACAGCAACCTTTTGGTGTATTGGATGATGACCAATTGAGTTACACTGGTTGGAGCAGACAAGGAGCCCATTTTAAAGGGATTGTGGGTATTAATTGGCAGAGTAGTTATTTTGAATATATGCTATTATGTTCTTTAGGGTAGGTTTGACCATATTATGTTTGGATGAAAATGTATCACCTATGAGTTTCAGAAAGTAGTAGGTTAATTCTTAAACTAAGATGAAATTGGTTTATCTTCACCTATCAGACTTGTTTGGTTTCCTTTCCTATATTTAGTTTCTTTCCCTTTTTTTTAATATGTCTGTTTAGCCAAATCTTTTTTTTATTTCTAGTTCTCAGTTTTATTTTTTCTCTATATATAATTACCCACAAATCTAGGAGCTACTAAAACTTTTGTAATCTAGGTGGTTTGGTGCTGAATCTTATGGTTACTTCTCTCTCTTACTTACATAGACAGCACCTATTTACATTTTATGTGTCCTGAACTTCATAGCATATCACTCCTTCTGTTACTGTTCTGGTACCAAGAAGACATGAGCTTATCATAAACTGTGTCACGTGTGCTTTCCCTGTTATGATAATTCTTTTGCTACGGTTTGTGAACTGATTGCTAATTTTTATGTTGTTTTAAGCCTGCGGGTTTTATTATTAGTCTTATTGTGTACTTTTGTAAATTAAGGCAATCATCTAGTGGCCATCTAACTTTCTTTTGACAATTTTACCTTCATCTATATAATAAAGAGCCAGGGTTGTAATGACCGTTAGGACTGAAGGCTCAACCAGACCGGAAGTCAGTGCTGGGTTGCCTGGCGACCCAGCACTGACTGGGGCCACTGCAGGCGCCTGGATCCAGCACTGACTGCCCAGGAGGCTCGGATCAGGCCCAGAGAGAGGCAGGGTCTGATCCATATCCTCTGTGGCAGCCTTGATCAGAACTTGCCTTTCTTTCTCTCCCAGCCTGGCTAACAGCTGTGCCTCCATTTCTCTCCAGGTCTCCACTTGGGCTGCTGATAAGCTCCGCCTTTCTGATCAGGCCCTGTTGATAGGCCCAGAGATGCTGACTGGCATAGAAACTGACCAATCAGAACCAAATCTGGGTCAACTGTGAGGAGCCAATGGCTGCCTAGGAGAGGGAGCTTTTGACACTGATTGGCATAGAAACTGACCAATCAGAACCAAATCTGGGTCAACTGTGAGGAGCCAATGGCTGCCTATGAGGCAGAGCTTTTGATGTTGACTGGCATAGAAACTGACCAATCAGGACCAAATTGGCGGCAGAAGAGGGCAGTTGGGAGCGAGATCAGGCCGGCAGGGGAGGGCAGTTAGGAGTGATCAGGCAGGCAGAGGCAGTTAGGGGTGATCAGGCCGGCAGGGGAGGGCAGTTGGGGGTGAGATCAGACCGGCAGGGGAGGACAGTTAGGGGTGATCAGGCAGGCAGAGGCAGTTGGGGGCTTGGTCAGGCTGGCAGGGAGGACCGTTAGGGGCAATCAGGCACAGGCAGTTAGGGGCAATCAGGCAGGCAGGCAGGCTGAGAGGTTAGGGGCGATCTGGCAGGCAGGCAGGCAGGTGAGTGGTTAGGAGCCAGTGGTCCCAGATTGTGAGAGGGGTGTCTGACTGCCAGTTTACCCCTGTGGGATCGGGCCTGAACCGGTGGTTAGACATCCCCCGAGAGGTCCCCGATTGGAGTGGGTGCAGGCTGGGCTTAGGGAACACCCCCTCCATGCACGAATTTCATGCACCGGGCCTCTAGTGTTTTATGTAATGAACCAAAGCTCAAGATGGGAACATAGAAGCATAGAAAACAAAAAATATTTTACAGTGCTAAGCAGTGGTTACCTCAGTGATAGGATTTCAGGATATATTTAATTTTATGCTTATCATTATTGTCTAAATTGGAAACAATTGAACATCATATCCCTTAACCAGAATAATATTATAGACATTTTTAGAGTATCAGTATCAAGAGAAGTAAATTAGTTTTCTTTAGAAAGTTATAAACATTTTATAGTCATCATCATTATTCAAAATTTATTAAACAATTTTGTGTTCCTTCCTTGACAAAGCAGAGGACACCATTAAAAAATTGCACAAATAATGGTCTGCCCAGTGGAAACACTTTGGTCTGCCTCTACAGGGTATTTCAGCACACTGTGCACAAGTATGGCCTTCGGTGTCCGAACGAGCTGAAATATTTGTTAAAAAGACAGATTTCAGGGCCTCATTTCAGGGCTCACTGTACCAGAATCTTGAGAATATTTGAGAAAAATCTGTGCTTTCTGTTAACTCCCCAGGTGTTTCTCATGCTTGCCAAAGTTTGAGATCCACTCCCCTGTGTTTGGCTGCCAGGAGAGCAGTGCCAAAGTTCAGACTTGATTTTTACCTAGATTCTTGTTAAATTTCAATCATTGTTGGCTTTAGTGTAAAATGTTATGATGTATTCTTTCTAGTTAGCTTAAATTTATATATAAGCTAAAACTGTTATATATCAGCACAGTTTTAAAGATTGCTTTTGTGGAATTATGATGTTTTAAGAAATATTTAAATGAAATGAAATTATCTACAAGTAGAGGGTGCTGTTGAATTGGCTCTATATTCTGAATTTATTATTGATTGAATGAACATCCTTACATGTGAATTTATGCCAGATTTTGGAGGCCCAGGTGGTGCCAGGAAGTAGTTAATATTGCAGTGATAGTTAAGCCTGTAAGTGCCTGGAAGCTAGGGTGTTAAACTCCCATCTGCAAATTGATTTTCATTTGCAGGATTTCATGCACATCGGTGATGGGAGAGCAGTGTTTTTTAATAGTTTGAAATCATGGTTCAATAGATATGCAGTATGTCTTTTGGTTACTCTAGAGTTTGGCTCACGCCATTTTTGCTTTATTTTTTTAAAGCCTAAATTGGTTACAATGAAATATATGGAAGCTCTCACAGGATTTTGGCACTCATTTTTATTGTGAAAATTCTGTTCATCCCCCTCCCCCCCCAAAAAAACAAAAACAAAAACACATGGATTACTTTGGGATAAAAAATTAACTTGATTATCCTTTCTGTAGATGCCCTCTAACCAAACCACCAGGAACACACTTTTCAAACACTGTAAAGTAGAATTTTTTGCCTCTTTTTTTGAACAAAGGAAACAGCACAGCATGGGAAATGTTGTGTGTGAAGAGGGGCTTGTTGTTGGATTTGGGCTTGGTTAATGGATTTGGGGGGGAGATTTAAGGGAAGAATGTTTTGGTTTGGATTGGATGCTGGCAGAAAGCAGAAACAATTGTATGATCTGTTATCTTAATTTTATCTCTAGGGCAACAGGATACAATAGGCTAAAGCTGTAGTTGGTGAAGAAGTAGCTGTTACTCATATTAGCAGGAACTGGGGATGTTAGATTATTGTTGTGGTTTTATAGTGTTCTTATTTTTATCTGTGCTCCAACACAACTATGTAGTGTTGTTTTTGTCTTGTTCTATCCTGATCAGAATGGCCTTTTCTGATCACTCTCATTCTTGCTTTGTGTACACACACACACATACACACACAGAGACACACACACATGCACAAGCACGCAGAGAAGCTTTCTCTTTTGTTTTAGTCAGCTCCTTTAAGTGAGCAATAAAAAAAATGAATATAAGTTATCTTTTATTGTTAGAATCAGTCCAGCCTTCCTTTGGAAAATACTGTAGACTGTTTTTGCTTGAGTCTGGTCGTAAACATTATTTTGGGCAACCAAACTTTAAAGTGTTTGAGGGATTATAAACCATGTAAAAGTAGCATTCTTATATTTTATTCTGATATTCATTTGCCTTAGTGTTTGTTTCTTGAACTTATGATTAAGGAGAAAATGATATAAGGTTAAATTAATCAATTTGATTTTAATAAAATCACCTTCTAAGTAGGACTTACTAGGTAATATTAATGATGTGCCTATTAATTTTTTTCTGAGGATTAATCTGAAGTTAAATGGATTTTAATACTTATTGGAAATAATAATACATGTAAGTTTAATTATCTTTTCAGACCTTAAAGATGGCTTAAACCAAATATTGTTTTATTAAATATAGTTTGACTTTTAATCTAAGGTGCATGCTAATATTTTTTGAAGATAGTGGAAATAATTCTTGACATGTTAAGGTTGTGAATCTCAGGCAAAGCGTGTTCTTATACTTGCTCTCGGAGATGTTAAAGGTAAAGGAGCTCTTCTGGTCGTATAAGGGACTACATAAATGTTCTTAATTTCATGTAAGTCAGAAGCAGCCCAACTGGTGCCCACAGATTTTAAGATATTTTGTTCGATACAGATGTCTTTTCTGTAGTTACTTATGAAAAAATTTACACCATGCAAATGAAAATTCAGTTGTGATAAATAAACATAATTTAAAAATAATTTCTTGCTATAAACAAATTATGTCCACTTATTAGTAATTGGATGCTCATCATCTTATGGTGTTGCTCCTATGACCAGAGTTGCTAGTGATTCCTACTTATTGGAGAATGTGAGGTGGTTTAATTGATACTACAGATGAAAGAATTCTAACAATTTATATTTAAAGAAATTCTACTTCCTGTATTTTTAAAATTAAAACAATAGGACAATAGGTTATGCAAAGTGGAATTCTGGTAATGGTATATCAGTACTACACTTTCATTTTATATTTTAATTTTATTTCTTATGAAATATTTAGAGGTATACATGACACCCGTTCATAACATTTCTTCTTACTCGTTTTGGCTGCCTATCATTGATTTCCACTTCACATCCTGGCAAATTTAGAATATTTTCTAGAGTATAGCAAGGTGATTCATTTTTTACTTTAGCAGCATTAAAAAAAATTTTATTGCTAATTTTTTATTACTATTTAGTTTTTAAAAATTTATTTTATTGTCACAACTCGTTATTTGTAATGCCATGCAGATTTTTAGGATTAATGTCCAGATTTGGGATAAACTTCTGTCAAGTTTCTTCATATGTAGCTGTAATATTTTCAGGCCTTTATAGGGGCTTGTTTATGTGAGTATGTATGTGCATATGTACATAGAAAATAAGTAAATATTGAATATATTCTTTGAATTGAAGGTACTAATTAACTAGTATGTTAGTGATGTTCTTTTGTAGTAGCTTATGAATTTTACATTATTTTTTGTCACTACTTAATGCCCCACAGCAGAAAACTTGTCTTTTTCGCTCTTCCTCATTAACTTGATCAGCAAGTTATCCTAAAGTTTTAAAAAATTATTTATACTTCAAATTTTACCTTTAACTTTAAATGCATTCCAATCTAGCTGCTTCTTGGCCAGATCACAAATATTCCAGCAGCACTCTAATGCCACCTGACTTAAGGTGAAGTAGGGGGAAGGAAATTTAAATGGGAGAGGTCAGTGCTTTTAACAGAATCAAATACAAATCTTGTACTTTTGTAAATTAACAAACAAACAACCACGTGAATGCATTTTAGGTTCTTTCCAAGACAGTCTCTGGAAGGTGCTTATACTTACCAATTTGTGCCAGGTTTCCACAAGAATTTCAGTTTATAGTTTCTCCAACTATAGTTCTCTCTACCCTTAATAGTTCTGGATATGAACACTTTTTTCTAATTTTATTTGAAAATCTCCACAATGAACCTATCTTTTGGATTCAGAACCCAATATCAGTTTCTTTAAGCCAGGATCTGGTAATATTCAGTTGGTCATAGGGAGATTAATACATCCCATGAAATATGGGTACCATTGGTTGTATCTTGTTTGTTATTGGGAGTTGATTTTCTGTGAAATTGAGGAATGTCTTGGAAACTGGATCAAGAATATATATATGGTGGTGGCTGTTTAAATATTTCTTATAACCAGAATTGACCACGTTAGCTGAGTGTTAAGCTCTTTGCAACCCACAAATTATTATAATATGTCAGTGGTACCAACATATGCAATTTAGAAATAATGTTGAAAAAGTACTTGTTACATTGAGAATTTGACTATCATTCACCTATTTTTTAAATTTAAGTGTAAAATAAGCACACAGCATAGACGTTCACTTACAAATAAAAATAAAACTCATGTGATTTCTTCAGTTTAGTATTTTGTATATAAATTGGGAACAAAATTGTAAAAGCAGTAACTAGCAATATTATTTAAGTGACTTGTATTATTATTATTATTTTTTCATCATTTTTTATTTTTTCAATTACTGTTGGCATACAATATTATATTAGTTTCAGGTGTACTCCCCAGTAATTAGACATCATAAAACTTAAGTAATCGTCCTGAAAAATCTCATTTCCACCTGACACCATACATAGTTATTAGAATATTGTTGACTATATTCTCTGTGCTATACTTCATACTTCAATGACTACACTATAACTATTGACTTGTACTTCTAAATCCCTTCACTTTTTTCATCCATCCCCCCTCCCATCTAGCAACCATCAAAATATTCTCTGTATCTGTTCTGCTTGTTCATTTATTTTGATTTTTAGATTCAATTGTTGATCGATATGTATTTATTGCCATTTTATTATTCATATTTTTGATCTCTTCTTTTTCTCCTTCTTAAAGAAGACTCTTTAACATTTCATGTAATATTGGTTTGGTGGTGATCAACTCCTTTAGCTTTTCCTTGTCTGGGAAGCTCTTTATCTGACCTTCAATTATAAATGATACCTTTTCTGGGTAGAGTGATCTTGGTTGTAGGTCTTTGGTTTTTATAATTTTGAATATTTCTTGCCACTCCATTCTGGCCTGCAAAGTTTCTGTTGAGAAATTCCCTCATTGTAGGACTTCTATTCAGCTAGTTTTCAGATGGTTCTGAATAATGGTTGTTCTGTATCTAGTTGTAAATTTTGATGTGGTTATGGGAGGCAGTGAGTACCATGTTTACTATACTGCCATCTTGACTGGACACTTCTTTATTATTTTTTTAATCATCACCTGAGGATATGTGGGTTTTTTTAGAAGTGAAAATTTATTTTTTCAAGAAAAATGATTTTAAATATAAAAATCTTACATGCAATAAACATTAATATTTCAAGAAAAACAATCTTAAATATACTGTTACATGCAACAAACATTAATATCTCAAGTAAAATGATTTTAAATATAATAATGTTACATGCAATAAACATTAATATTTCAAGAAGAAAAGGATTTGAAGTATAATAATATTATCAAAACTGTACTCACATAGTATGATATCACAAAAGTTATAGGAAATATTAAAAATCTACAAATAACAGGATTACTTGTATTATATTCTAAAATATTATCCCCCTCCCTGTGCTCTGTTTTTGTTCATCAGTTTATGTTGTTCATTATATTCCACAAATGAGTGAGATCATGTGGTATTTATCTTTCTCCAACTGGCTTATTTGCTTAGCATGATACTTTCCAGGTCCATCCATGCTGTTGCAAATGGTAGGAGCGCTTTCTTTTTTTACAGCAGCATAGTATTCCATTGTGTAGATGTACCACAGTTTTCTAATTCACTCATCTGCTGATGGCTGCTTAGTTATTGCAAATTTTGCTGCTATGAACATAAGGGGTGCATATATCCTTTCTGATTGGTGTTTCTGTTTTCTTGGGATATATTCCTAAAAGTGGGATCACTGAGTCAAATGGGAGTTCCATTTTTAATTTTTTGAGGAACACTCCATACTGTTCTCCACAGTGGTTGCACCAGGCTGCATTCCCACCAACAGTGGAGGAGGGTTCCTTTTTTCTCCACATCCTTCCCAGCACTTTGTTGTTTGTTGATTTGTTGATGATAGCCATTCTGACAGGTGTGAGATGGAACCTCATTGTCGTTTTGATTTGCATCTCTTGGATGATTAGTGACTTTGAGCATGTTTTCATATAACTCTTGGCCTTCTTTATTTCCTCTTTTGAAAAGTGTCTATCTAGGTACTTTGCCCATTTTTTGATTGGATTGTTTATCTTCCTTTGGTTAAGTAGTATGAGTTGAGGATATGTTTTTTGTTTTAAATTGATTTTTAGACAGAGCGGGAAGCAGTGTGGGAAGCGGGGGGGAGGGATGGAAATAGAGATGGAGATGGAGATAGAGATGGAGATGGAGATGGAGATGGAGGGAGAGAGGGAGGGAGGGAGGGAGGGAGAGAGAGAGAGAGAGAGAGAGAGAGAGAGAGAGAGAGAAAAGCGTGGATGTGGGATGGAAACATTGGTTGCATCCCATATGCACCCTTACCAGGAATAGAATCCTCAGCCCTTTGGTGTACAGGACGACCCTCCATCCAATGGAACCACCCAGCCAGGGCGTGACTTGTGTTATTAATATACAATTTATGGATATGGACATGTTTTGTCATTTTAAGTGTATTTAGATGTTCCCTCCTCTTTATTCTTTTAATATCATGAGTAGGATAATAATGATTTTTGTTTAATATATATATTTTATTGATTTTTTACAGAGAGGAGGGGAGAGGTATAGAGAGTTAGAAACATCGATGAAAGAGAAACATCAATCAGCTACCTCCTGCACACTCCCCACTGGGTATGTGCCTGCAACCAAGGCACATGCCCTTGACCGGAATTGAACCTGGGACCCTTGAGTCCACAGGCCGACGCTCTATTCGCTGAGCCAAACCGGTTAGGGCGGATAATAATGATTTTTAAAAATTGTTTTTTCTATTATTTGGTTCATAATCTAAGAAATATGATAACTAGAGTTCATAAGAATGAACTTAAATTGGCTTAAAACATATGTTGTTGGCGACATTGTAAATTAGTTTTATCTTTAAGAAAGGAAATTAGAGTTCTAGCTGGTTTGGCTCAGTGAATAGAGCCTCGACCTGCGGACTGAAGGGTCCCAGGTTTGATTCTGGTCAAGAGCACATGCCCAGGTTGCAGGCTTGATCCCCTGTAGGGGAATTTTAGGAGGCAGCTGATCAATGATTCTCTCATCATTGATGTTTCTATCTCTCTCTCCCTCTCCCTTCCTTCCTGAAATCAATAAAAATATATTATAAAAAAAAGAAAGAAAATTAGGGAAAATGTGAAAAATGTTAAAAATGTGCATATCTTATCTGGCATTTTTTTCTAAGATTTGATCTAAAGAGATAGATATGAAGAAATAGTCATAGGTATATGCAATATTTTATTTGTAAAGATGCTCAATATAACATTATTTAAAAGAGTAAAACAAAACACCCCCGCTGGCAGCACCACTGTGTGTGACAGTAGAGGGTTAGTGACATTACTCAGGGTGCAGGTACACAGGAGAATACTGTGCAACCATTCTACAGTGTTGTTAGGCAAATGCTTAGTCCATGGGACAGTGTTCACAGTGTGTTTTAATAGAAACATCACATGTAATATTGCTCCAGTGATGTAAGTGCACCTAGAAAGGTGACTGCAAGAACCCTACATTAAATGCTGTTTCTCTCTAGGTGGTTATTATTTGTCAACACTAGAGGCTGGGTGCATGAAATTTGTTCACAGGGGAGGGTCCCCTCAGCCCAGCCTGCACCCTCTCTAATCCGGGATCCCTTGGGGGATGTCCGACTGCTGGTTTAGGCCTGATCCTGAGGATTGGGCCTAAACCGACTTTTGGACATCACTCTCACAATCTGGGACCACTGGCTCCTAACCACTCACCTGTCTGCCTGCCTGATCGCCCCTACTGGCCCCCCTGCCAGCCTGATCACCCCTAACCACCTCTGCCTGCTGACCTGTTTGCCCTCAGCTGCCCCCCCCCACCCCCCGCCAACCTGGTAACCCCCAACTGCCGCACTACCCCCCCCCCCCCCCCGCTGGCCTGGTTGCCCCTAACTCCCCCCCTGCCCCCGCCAGCATGGTCACCCTTTACTGCCCCCCCTGCCAGCCTGGTCGCCCCTAACAGCTCCTCTCTGCCAGCCTAATCGCCGCTACCTGCTCCCCTGCCAGCCTGGTCATCCCTTACTGCCCCCCTGCCAGCCTGGTTGCCCCCTCTGTTGGCCTGGTCACCCTTAACTGCACCCCCCTGCCGACCTGGTCGCCTCCAACTGCCCCCTCTGTCCCAGCCGACCTGGTCGCCCCCCACCTGCCCCCCCTGCTGGCCTGGTCACCCCCAACTGCCCCCCCTGCTGGCCTGGTTGCCCTTCACTGACCCTTCTGCTGGCCTGGTCACCCCAACTGCCCCCCTCTGCTGGCCTGGTTGTCCCTTAACTGCTCTCCCTGCTGACCTGGTCGCCCCACACAGCCTGCTGGTCGGTCGTTTGGTCGCCCCTCACTGCCCCCCCCTGCCGGCCTGGTCGCTCCACACAGCCTGCTGGTTGGTCGTTTGGTCGCCCCTCACTGCCCCCCCTGCCGGCCTTGTCGCCCCACTCAGCCTGTTCGGTTGTCCGTTTGGTTGCGATGGCCCCTGGCTCTTTATATATATAGATTACTCTAATGGGCAGGTTTAACTATGCAGTGGGGAAGTGGTGGGGGGTGGCACCTACACATATTTTGAGTCCTGAGATGACTAGTACTTGGATTTCTATGTGTTGAATTTGGGTTTCTATGTGATGAATTTTTATAAATGGTTTCAGACACCAGGTCGAATATGATAATATGTAACAAAATGTAACACATTATCTAAGCCATTTTCATGATTAATTGATACTTTTCTATTTTAGGTGTTAGAAAATTCCTTGCCAACTTTTTCTGTGAAATGGCTGGAATTGGCAATAGATCTTTTTTGTTCATTTCAGCACATTTTATGAATGAATATTTATTATGAAAAGCATCAAGCATCTTCCTTTCAAGAGTGTTCTCTATTGAGCTGATGGCATTTAATAGTCTATTTATTTAATCACTTTTGCTTCCTCAGCAATTCTGTTCTATGATGAAGTAAAGGCTCTCCTTGCCTTCAGTTTTTGAATAAAATTGAGAGATTTAAACATGATTTATTCTGCTTAGATCTATGGTTTGAATTAACTTTGTCTGCGTTCATCTTTAAGAGAAGCATGTAATCCTTGCAAAGTAATAATCTAATCAATCCCTTTGTTTTCCAATTGCTCTAGAGACTATGCTAAGCTGACTATAGAGCTTTCTTTATTATTAGAGTATGAAATATAAAATTGCTTTTGATAGCTCATTTTAAAACAATATGTATTTAAGAGAGTAACATTTTGTTTCATATAAAAGTCTCAGTGTATGATGTTATACAAACATTTCCCCAATTCATGATGACCTTTTCATATCCTTCCAATATGATTACTGAGCTTCAAGATTTTTTTTTAAGTGCCATTATCAAATTTAATTCTGGGTGATAGTAAATACAGTGATTTTCCTAGGACACCACCACCTCATCTCTTTTCTTCTACCAAATTTCTGGAATGTGTACCATATACTTTCAGGGGTAGCTGTTGGGGAGTCAACACAGTGCTCCTCTCAGAGGTCATCCATGGTCTTTTCCTTTCATTCTGTTCTTGAATACTATACCTCATTCTATGTTCACAGTGAACTGACCAGGCAGGACCCTTCTACCTAAACTGTTCTCCCTGTGTCTTCTATTCCTTCATTTTCTGTTGGTTATGATCCTGTGTATTTTTCAACGTCTACTTCAAATAGCATGAGCCCTCTTCCCCACGCAGTGGGACTTTCTCCTGGGACTCCATTTGAATCTCTGTTTAGTACTTGGTCATGTAGATAGATGCCTTCATGGTACATTAGTTTTTATGTTCCTAGGAGAATGTGGCTGTGCTTTTATCTCTGTGCCTTCTTAGAACCCTGCAGAATTCATGCACATTTGTTATATTGAATAAAATTAAAGATTTTGGTAGCCACACTTGTCAGGTAAGATAGAGAAATCTTATTTGGACACAATATTTTATTATTCCTTGCAGGAGTACTTATCCTGGGGTCCAAGGAGAGGCCTTAGTGAGTCCGATGAAATTGCATGAAAATTCTTCTATATGTTCATATGTGCATTTTTCTGGAGTTTAGGTCCACTGCTTTTTATCAGATTGTAAAAGCAACTTTTACATGATTAAGAACTTCTACTTAAAATGATTTAGCATTTTAAGAAATTTCTTAAAAGTACATAAGCCCAACAAAAGAGAATGAAAGCCAATAACTTTTCTCAGGTAGTTTGTTCAGAATCTGAGTGGTCAGAATTCATGCACCCTCTCCCTATTTCATGGGTTTTAGATCTTGAGGAAATTGGAAAATTTTTGTTTAGTTCAATTTTGGGTTAATTAAATTGACCAGGGGCAGAGGATGGCAACTTGAGAACTGAAGGCTGGATTCTGGCCATAATTACTTTGCATCCTTCTCCCGCATCAGGGCAGTTTGGTTTGAAGAGGGGTACTCTTAGTTTGCCAGTGTGAACAGTCATATTCTCATGAAAGTTCAGTGCTAGATCACAGGACCTCCCCTTTGGAAACAGGTGAGTGCACTGGGGGTTTGAAGAGCCCAGTGCTGATGACTGGATAGTGGAAGCCTCTGAACTTGCAGTGTAGAGCTTATATCTGGATGCCTCCCTGTGTGTTAGCGGAAATTCTGCTTCTCTGGGATGGGAGGAGTGGACACAGAGTTTAAGAGGATAATTTTTTTGTCAGTGATATGAGACAAAAATAACCAGTTATTTAGGTGTGAGAAAGCCCAGAAGATGAAAGGCTCCACCACAGCTCCATATGGCGGTGGGTTTTAGTTTTCATGTCTGAGTGGAGACAGAGCCGCCTGCCATGTTGTTCCTTGCCCTTGGTTCACTCTTTCTTTTTCATGGAGGGCAGTGGACCATGACCCAGGCTCCGAAGAACTGAGTGTAGAGGATCTGTCTCCAAGAGAGGAGTAGGGATGTCTTTGATCTGGATTCACCTAATTATTCAGCCCTCCCATTGTGTTGCTGGCAGGTTTGCAGGGAATTTGTGCTGTACTCTTATTAAGCATGTCTCCCGGAAGGGGAAGCATGACCGACTTCTAATTAATGGCATGATGGCTTTTAAAATTTGGCACTTGAAAATTTTTTAGCTTCCTCTTTCTTGTTTTGTTAAATAGTTATAATCTTTCAGCTTTTTTCCACATTTGCCTTATCAGCAGTACCAAATCAGTTAATTCAGTTTGTGGATAAATGCTCTGTTTGTATCACAGTATCTCATAATTTGATGTATTAACTTTAATTTTCATGGCAAATCATTAACCTATCATGGAATACAGCATCATTTTTGTCTAATACAAAATTATTCTCAATCTTTGTAATGCGAGTAAAAGAGCACATTACAGCCGGCTGTCTTTCACTTGGGTTGGAACTATATCAGAGCTGCGCCACCGCTGAACAGGCCTCATTTCCAGAGCCTCCTCAAATCCTTTCAGAAATGGTGAAGTGGGTGCTGGTAACTCTGGTGTTTAAATACTGTGCTTGACGTCTATTCAAAGAGTCAAATGCCACCTCATCTGTTTTTCTAAAACTCCATTCTTTCTAAGTCAGGGGTTGGCAATTATGATCCCCTCCATTTTTGTGAATAAAGTTGTATTGGAACACAGCCACGCTCACTTGTGTATTACCAGTGGCTGCCCTTGTACCATAATGGCAGATCCCAGTAGTTGTGACAGAGATCAAAACCTTTACTCTCTGGATTTTTTCAGTAAAAGGCTACTGACCCCGTTCTCTGTGCCATCTGACTGGGCCCGGGGGCCTGGCATATTCAGGTGTGGTTTGCACAGCTTAGGTGAAGAACCTGCTGGTCTGCAGCCATTAATAAGCTTTATGCTTATTGGTAGCAGAGAGATGTTTCTTCCTTTCCTCAAAGCATGGTTAGTGGTAGCTCTTTCTTTGGCCTAAGATCGCATCCGGAGCTCTATAATGCGTGTGTCCTTGTGCGTCATTATTCCTGGTTCCTAGTGCTCCAGCCTTTCCCAGCATCCCCTCGCTGGGCTGGGCTTTGGGATGGTGTCTTAGGGTCAGCGTGGTTGAGCTGTGTTCCTCCCGATGCGAGCTCGTGCTGCACTCTCACAGTGCGTTCAGGTGGACCAGGGGTCCGCTGGCTTTGCTGACTTGTTTTGTAGTGGGGCTGATTAGCATAAAGCATAACTTCCTGCTTGTGATATTTTTCAGGCAGCAGCATAGAGGTAGAAAGTAATGACTTTGGCATAAGCTCTCTTTTTTTTTTTTGTAATACCCTTCGAATACATGTGCAAATTCTCCCTGGCACACAACTGCTTAGGAAGATTATACTCTGTAAAATTCCACCTGTTATCACTTTTGATATTTATTGCTATTAAAAAACCTTTTACTATGTTTTATTATAAATATTGAAAACTAAATCTACCACTTATTTTCTTTATGAAATGAGGATTGCAAGACTGAAATCTATGTCCTAGCTTTCATGGAAGTTTGTGGCCTTTGCCATGACATTCTTTATCACAAACTTTCTGATGGGACCCTATTCCTTTCAGGCAAAAGAAGGCTGCATTTTGGCCAATTTAGAGCTTGTCAGAACCATAGGAAAATTAGAGAAATTTTTTTTCTCTGTGGTAACAGCTCTAGTAGCAGTGGTGGCAGCTATGTCATCAAAGAATGTTTGTTGATCATGATCCCACCACCATAGTAAGATCTGAAACATGGAGACTACTGTTTCTTAGAAGGCCAGGCCATTCTATTCTTCTATGCACAGACCATGATGCCTTCCCAGAAGTGTCTCGTGCTGCCGATGATGTCTGCCGTGCATGCCTCTGTGAACAAGGATTCTTTTTTTTCCTTAAATTTTGTTTTATTGCTTAAAGTATTACATATGTCTCCTTCCCCCGCCCCCCCCCCCCCTTGACCCCTAGTGTCTTGTTTCCATTGGTTATGCTTATATGCATGCATACAAGTCCTTCGGTTGATCTCTTAACCTCCCTCACCCCTGCAACCCTCCCTGGCCTTCCCACTGTAGTTTGACAGTCTGTTTGATGCTGCTCTGCCTCTGTATCTATTTTTGTTCATCAGTTTATAATGGTTTTTATTATCCATAAATGAGTGAGATCATGTGGTAGTTTTCTTTCATTAACTGGCTTATTTCACTTAGCATCATAATGCTCTCTAGTTCCGTCCATGCTGTGGCAAATGGTAAGAATTCCTTCTTTTTTACGGCAGCATAATATTCCAATAAGGATTCTTATCACAAACTTGGTGCCGAGGTGTGATGGATCTTCTCTAACAGAGACATAACTTCATGGTCTGTCAAAGGGACCCAGGAATGGTTCTGGGGTCCATGCTACAGTGGAGTCATGTACAGGGAGTTGGGGTAATGACAGGGTGGTATGTGTTCAGGTTTGGAGTCAAAGAGCTGGACCTCCATGACAGTTCTGCTTGCGCAAACTGCCTGGCCCTCTTACCCTCACATCCCTCTATAGTGAGATGCACACAGTTAGAGTACATATGTTTATGGTGGTCATAATAAAAAGTGTTATCACTGGAAACCTACAGAATTCATGTTTATGGCCAGAGAGATGTTGGGTGTTGGGATGAGATGACCTCCAAGTACATAACTCATTTAAGGGAAAGAGAACAGTTGTAGATATGAAAGCATTAGTCGTATTCAGCTAATCCTGATTTTTCAAGGCAACATTTGGGGCTTTGCTATAGCAAAATTGCCTCAAAAAATTGCTCAGAGATTCTTTTCATTGTAGGGCAATGAAAAGTTTTATCCAACTAGGTGTTTTCGAAACTGATTCATAATGCCGTCTTTTCCTTGTCAGCTTCACAATCTTGCTCACGAATAAATAGTACCACACTTACAAAAAATGACTAAAAGTGTTTTCAATAGAAATCACTTAATAATTGAGACCCAGGAACCCTAAAACCAAACAACTTAGTTTGATATAGCTCTATCCTAAATATTTCTCTAAAAGAAAGAGGCAAGAAGAGGACAACCGGAGAGCCCCAAGCTTTCTTCATGGTTTATAGTCCTTTGAAAACCTATAGATGATCCTGCCCTGACGTCTTAGACCGTTCCTCCCCATGTGGCCACAGACAGAGGAGAGGGTGTCAATTGCTTCTTCTCTCTTTAAACTGTTGGTCTGTTTTTTTACATCATTGTCCTTTTCTTTTGAATTTTAGATGTCATCAGGGGCTCTTGGAGAATATATGTTGTATTATTATTGCTGAAGCTTTAGCTGCCTAGTACATTCTAAGCATCCTGGTTATATGTTGCTTGTGGTTATAAGCAAGTGCCACCCAATGCACAGTCGTCACACGTTTACTGGGAACAACCGATGAAACTATTGATTGGGTTTTTACACTGGTCAGATTTACTGAGGCAGTGCACAGCTACTGTCATACTCTAGATTCATTTCAATTTATGAGTTCCTATTATAGTTCATAAGACGACTTCAAGAAGTGCAAGTAATTTGTAGCCATAGTATGTTAATTGTGTGAAATTGTAGTCTAGTTAGGCTGTACGAATTATGACTGCAGTTATGAGTTGTTTACACCAAACAGCATGAGATATACATATGTCTTCTATTGAATCATTATAAAAGGAAATGCCTGTCAGTTTATCACCAGACATATTCGTATTTAAAGCCCTTTATAGTGAAATGAAAGCTTGACCTAAAGATTATGGTTCATGCAGACTTGGCAGCGGCTGTGACCAAGGTAAAATACTGGAGGGTGCTTGACTGCTGTAGTGAAAACTGGGGAGCGCATAGGAAAGACTTTTACATGAGTGAATGTTCTCAGACATAAAAACAATTGAAGTAATCATTCCAATCAGAGATCTGAGAGGTCAGCTGCTTAAAGTCCCAGAGAGGTCCCTGTGAAGTTAATGATTTTCCCCTGTCACGTGTTGGAACTGAAACATTGGCCAGTGTGCCTTTCCTGTTACCTCTCTGTGCCAGGGCAGAGTTGCACCCCTAACCTTTATCAAAGATTTGTGCACTGTGTCATGCCACAGTGTCTGTGAGCAGCAGAATGAAGAAAAAAGGAAGCTCTTTAAAGAATGTCATATGGAGAACGATGTGTTAAAAATTCACACTGACAAAAATTTTTGTGTGCACATGCATCCATTTGTCCTGTATCTGAGTGCCCATCATGCCCCTGGCTGTAGGGTGAGCAGAGTGCTGCAGGCGGTGGATACACCATGTCCTCTGGTAGCTTACACTGATGCAGTATTTCTTAACCTCAGCATTATTTTCATTTTTAGCAGCTTCCTGGCCCCTACCCACTGGAGTTGTAGCAGCTCCCAGTTGAAACAAACAGAAATGTCCCCAGGCGTTCTCAGGTATAACCTGGAGCGACAGGGGCTGGGAGCAAATGGCCTACAGCTGAGAACCACTGAACTTGTGCACACTACTGCTATGAGAAACAGGCAAGCACACAGGAAAATAAGTAGTAAGTACACACTGTGGGTGGACTACACACGAGCCATATGAAGTGCTGTGAGAGACAGCAGGGAGAGGTGGTTTCCAGAGCGCTTTCCAATTCATTGTCTTCCTCCCAGGGTGACACTTACCTGCCGGGAGCCGGTCCATCCTTGCTGTTTCAAGGGACCTGGCATATATGGCATACTGTTCTTAATATGTTTGCTGACCTTCTTGGCACTATGTGTTTTAACCAAGGTCTCCTCTCTGAGAAAGGTTGTTTCCCCAGGTAGGGATTTTCCCCTGAAGTTAGGGAGGGAATAAAACCTCTTAACTAAGTGCCAGGCGGGTAATTAATCACTTTAACTACGAACAATCGTGCTTAAGCTACATAATCTTTACTCCCTGGAATGAAGATAAGAAACGCCCTAACCTTTGTAATAGAGATTGATAGGATTGAATCAACTGGTATAAATACAGATGTAATAAGACAGCAAGAGACAGAACTTAGAACACAGAACTTAGAATACAGAACCAAGAGAGACAGAACATAGGCACAGAACCTACACAGAACGTTCTCTAGAGACAGAAGAACTTCGCTGGAGAGAACATGGCAAAAGATCCTGGACAGAAACTGGCCTCAGAACCTAGAGACAGAACCTAGCGAGAGAACATGGCAAAAGATCTGGACTGAACCTGACTACAGAAATTGGCAAGAGAACCTGACTAGAACCTGGTGACTGAACCTGGCTGGAGAACCTGGACAGAACCTGGCTGGAGAACCTAGCGAGTGAACATGGTTACAGAACCTGGCTGGAGAACCTGGACAGAACCTGGCTGGAGAACCTAGCGAGGGAACATGGTTACAGAACCTGGCTGGAGAACCTGGACAGAACCTGGCTGAAGAACCTAGCGAGGGAACATGGCTACAGAACCTGGCTGGAGAACCTGGAGAACCTAGCAAGAGAACATGGACACAGAACCTGGCTGGAGATCCAAAACAGAACTTCGCTGGAGATCCAGACCAGAACTTGGCTGGAGATCCTGGCTAGAGATCCTGGCTAGGCTGCTGATCAACTGAACGCTGTCTCTGTGTCATTCCTTCTTCGCCAACTCCATCCACACCTTTGGGGACCCCTGGACCCGCTGGGGCTGGACCCCAGCACTTACCCACATGGCAACTAAACAAGTTTCCATTATATCAAAATTGTTGCTTTTCAAACATTTAAAGCATTTTGTTTACTAAAGGAAGTATCTACGTTTTTTCTTTTATTAAAATTAAATACTACTAGTGCTAAATAGCCATGAAATATGAAAGGATGGTTTTATAATTATGTAGTGGCAATTACATAATACAGTCCTGCCATCATGCTGCTACATATGAGCAGCACCAAACAGGCGCTGATGAATTGAAGATTCTGTACAATCATAGAAGAATCAGTTGGTTTGTGTACAAGTTTAGCACATTGTGTTTATTGTTACTGACTGATTATACCTGTGAAAGTTATGCATCTACTTTCTATCTGAGATAGAAGTGATTGTACAAACTGTCAAAAAAAGTTTTTGTTTGTGTAGTCACATTTTAATTATTTCTCAGTGGAAAAATATAGCACATATAGATAGCATCATTGGTAATTCATAAATTGTCTTTCCTATCCTATCTAATAATAGACAAAGATTGAAATTAACCATACTTCCACTACGCCTCTCATTGGCTAATCAGCGAGATATGCAAATTAATCGCCAACAAAGATGGGGGCCGGCAGCCACGCAGCTGAAGCGAGCAGGAGGCTTGCTTGCTCCAGTGATGGAGAAAGCCAAGGTTCCCCGCCTGCCGTGACCTGGCTCTGAGCTCCAAAAGCAACAATGTTTCAATTATAGAAGGTAAACAAATCCCAGAAACCTGCTTTCAGTGGGCTGTGGCCTGGGAGCTGGAGTGGCAACAAAGTTTCAATTATATAAGGTAAATAAATCCCAGAATAAAAAAATAAAGAAAAAAAGGAGAGGCTGGGATCTTCAGTCGCCCATGGGCTTGGCCAGCCAGAAAACCCTCAGCCCCTCATTCAGGCTGGCCAGGCGCCCCAGTGGGAACCCCCACCCCGAAGGGGGTGTGACCAGCCTGCAAACACCCATCAGCCCCTCACCCAGGCTGGCCAGGCACCCAAGCGGGACCCCCACCCTGATCCGGGAAACCCTTCAGGGCTAACCAGCCGGCCCCCACACGTGCACCAGGCCTCTATCCTATATAGTAAAAGGGTAATATGCAAACTGACCCTAACAGCAGAATGACTGGGAATGACTGGTCACTATGACACACACTGACCACCAGGGGGCAGACGCTCAATGCAGGAGCTGTCCTCCGGTGGTCAGTGCGCTCCCACATGGGGGAGCTCTGCTCAGCCACAAGCTAGGCTGATGGCTTTCAGTACAGCGGTGGTGGTGGGCAGCGCTAAGGATGTCTGACTGCAGCTTAGGCCTGCTCCCCGCTGGCAAGTGGACATCCCCCGAGGGCTGCCGGGCTGCCAGAGGGATGTCTGACTGCCAGCTTAGGCCCAATTACCCAGGGAGTGGGCCTAAACCAGCAGGTGGTCATCCCCCGAGGGGTCCCAGACTGTGAGAGGGCACAGGCCGGGCTAAGGGACCCTCCCACCCCCGAGTGCACAAATTTTTGTGCACTGGGCCTCTAGTCTATATATATAAAAGCCTAAGAAACTGTTCAACTGGTAGCTATGATGTGCACTGACCACTAGGGGGCAGATGCTCCAACTGGTAGGTTACCATGCTGCTGAGTTCCGGCCGATTGGGACTGGGCGAGATGGGTCGGACACGCCCTGGAGCCCTCCCGCGGTCCCTCCCTGGCCCCCATCATGCACCTGTGGGGTCCCTCAGCCTGGCCTGCACCTTCTCACAATCAGGGACCCCTCGGGGGGATGTCAGAGAGCTGCAGGCCAGGCCGAGGGACCCCACCGGTGCACGAATCCGGGCCTCTAGTCTTCTTATATCTTAAAGTGTGACTTAAGTTCAAAATCATTTATCGAAAGAGTGTAACCTGCAGAAGTAAAGGAATGTACCCCTCGCAAACAAAAACAAAAATAAAAACCTTCTAACCTCTTTAATAATATTTAATGCTGTTACTTTTTTTTATTGATTAAGGTATTACATGTGTGTTCTTATCCCCCCATTTCTTCCCACCCCACTCCCATTCATGCCCTCACCCCCCTGGTGTCCATGTCCATTGGTTAGGCTTATATGCATTTATACAAGTCCTTTGGTTGACCTGTCCCCCTAACTCCCACCCTCCCCTACCTTCCCTCTGAGGTTTGAGCATCTGATCGATGCTTCTCTGTCTCTGGATCTGTTTTTGTTCATCAGTTTATGTTGTTCATTATAATCTGCAAATGAGTGAGATCATGTGATATTTATCTTTCTGATATCTGTTCACTGCAACTGTTATTTTGGACCATTACTTTTCCTTGCCATTGCTTCTGCTATAAAAAAATCGCCATCATTTTACGCCCCTTTGCTTACTAGTCCATGGTGTTTGAAGGGTGTTGTAGATGCAGTTTCTGTGCACGAACAAGTGTGTGCATTAATCAAATATTGTGAGATGCCTGTGGCACACTCAGGTTCATTTTTAAGTGAGCTGTTGGCTAGGTTATGTTTGTCAATATTCACTCTATTACATTTCATGTCAGAGTGTCAGGGAACCATGGAGTCATGGCAGGATACCTGATGAGCACAGGTGACTTCCTGGGTATGATTTTGAGGAAAATGAAATAAATGGATTGACAAAAGCAAGAATAGGACTGAAGGTGATTAGGCATATGTTTTAATGTCCTTTACCCAGGAAATACTCAATTAATCTGCATTAACACCCTGAAGTAGAGTCCTTACATCATAGCATATGCTTCCTTCCAACAGCAGTGTGTTATCTGTTTAGTAGTAATGTGAGAAAATTCGGTTCAATGCATTTGAAGACCAGATGTACACAACCCTTCCAGTTCTCTAGTGTTTAGAAGTGTAAACTTTGACCTTTGGACTCTGAATCTCTTAATTTTCAGATGAGTTAAGATAATTGAGATTTTCAACTTCTGGTAATCACACAATTAAGGACAAATGAAGGCAATACTTTGTGGTTTCATTTTTTAAAAACTTTATTTTTATTGTTGACATTATTAAAGATGTTCCCATTTCCCCTACCTTTGCCCACCTCCACCCAGGCCCATCCCCTCCACCCCTTCCCTCTGGCCATTACATCACTGTCTTCTCTATCTATGGGTTATACATGTATGTTCTTTGGCTAATCCCTTCACTTTCTTTTATCTAGTCTCCCCCCACCCCCCCTCTGGTTGGTTGTCCTTCAAGCTGACTGGCTGTGAAGACTGGCCACAACCATAGTGTACAAGTTGCTGTGTAGGTGCTGGCTGACTTCACAAAGTGGAATATACCCCGGCAGGGTCTGGTACCTGCCAAGACCTCCTTTTTTGTGTGCCACTTGTGGATCTAATTAGGTGGTGCTCAGTTGTGGTCTGAAACCAGCCACCAGATGTGTTGGTTGAGAGCCTCTTGGGAGGGACTAGAGTGCAGGCAATGTCAGAGCCTCTTGTGACTGGCTTGGGGCTTCCTGTTAGGAGTTACAAAGTGATCTACAGTTGATAGCTGCCTGTGCTGGGCCTAGGTGTGTATGGAAGGGACCAACATAAGAAATGAGGCCAGCTGCCACCAGTAATGGGGTTGGGGTAGTTCTGCAAAAGGCCCAAGGTACCCTGAGACCCTCTGCTGCCTGCCCATTAGCCTCAGCCGCTGAAAGAGCCTTGGGTGGTCATGGCTTGTGTGAGGCAGATTCTCAAGGAGTCACCAGGTGCAGGAGAGTTGTGTTCAACATGTTAATACAGATTCAAACTTGGCACCAGTGCTGGGTCTGAGGCCACTCAGCAAATGTCTTGGGACACTGCTGCCCACCTGGGACCTGCAGACCTTTGTGGTGGAACTGGGTCTTAGGGAGTGGTCAGGGTGGAGCTAGTAGAGTTTATCAGGCTAAAGCAGATTAGGATTTGATCCAGTGGGGGGATTTCGCCACAGGGGAAATGTGGTACCTGTTGGTTATGTGAGAAGTTGGCCCTTGCCCTAAAGGCATAAAACGCAGTTTCTCCCTGAGTTTTGGGCAATATTGAGCTTGACTGTAATTGCTTGAGAGTTTTTTAAAAATGTATTTTTATTGATTTCAGAGAGGAAGGTAGATGGGGAAAGAGAGATAGAAACATCAATGATGAGAGAGAATCACTGATCAGCTGCTTCCTGCAGGTCCCCGCCCCGGGGGATTGAGTCTGCAACCCGGGTTTGTGCCCTGATAGAATCGAACCATGACCTCCTGGTTCATAGATTGACATCCAACCACTTAGCCACACGAGCTGGGCAGAAAATTATTAATTAATGTATTAGCTTATATTTAAGAATGTTCATCTCAGTAGTATTTATCAAAGACCTAAAAAATGAAAAAAACATTTTCTAGAATTACAGGGTATTAAAAATGGTATAATTTATGGAAGAACACTTAATGATAGAAAAGCATTACCATTAGTTAGAAACAATGAAAAGGAAATGGGGGGTAGGAGGGCTTGCAGCTTAGTTCAGTATCTGGTTAAAACTATAGTCTTACTTCCCCACTCTGACTGACTTGGGCGGAGCTACAGAGCATGCCCCAAAGGCCCTGCCAATACTGACTTGGGCAGATCCGCCAAAGGAGGAGATATATAGGTCAGAGCCTCCCCACAAGTTCAGTTCGGACTTTGGATCCAGAATTCCCCTGGATCTGCAAAATAAAGGTTAAACTTTCCTCCCTCAGAATGCTGGCTGATCGTTCTCCCATGCATTCTGTCACAACATTAGCATGTTATATAATGATCATATATGTAATATATATGTATGTCTACCTATGATAAGCATACATATGTGAGAGACTGATCCACTTTCCTTAAACCTGATTTGGGGGAAGCAGTGAGGGAACAGAGGTGGTGGGTATAACTAGAAGTGGGCATGGCAAGAGGAGGCTGCTTAGACTAAAGCCCCACACCTGGAGTGGGAATATCTATACATTGATGGATCTCTTCCTGAAGTGCTTCACTCTTAATCTTACTATTTTTTTTTCAAACCAAAAGTATTTAATTTCCTAGTACCTTATGCTCACTAAAAGCAATTTGCAATCACATGTTTCTGTGTTTGTTTAGTTAATATCTGTTTCCCACTCTAGAAACTATGCTCTGTAAGGAGAGGGTTCAAGTCTGTTTTATCACTAATATCCCCATCACCAACACATTACATGCTCCATAAATATTAGTTGAATGGTAGCCAAAACACTCTAGTAATGCCAGTAACATAACAAGCAAGACAAAAATGAAAACTAAACTCTAATGTTGATCTTATTATATTTGTATTATTTAATGGTTTGGCTCATTTCTATTTACATACCTGATTATTATGTTGTAGAACCTTTGATTAGAACACCTCAAGATTATTTCATTAGTAAATATGGCAATCCTACCTTACTTAATAGAAACATGGTATAAATGTTAAGGCAGCGATGGCGAACCTATGACACGCATGTCAGAGGTGACAAGCAAACTCATTTTTTTGGTTGATTTTTCTTTGTTAAATGGCATTTAAATATATAAAATAAATATCAAAAATATAAGTCTTTGTTTTACTATGGTTGCAAATATCAAAAAATTTCTATATGTGACACGGCACCAGAGTTAAGTTAGGGTTTTTCAAAATGCTGACACGCCGAGCTCAAAAGGTTCGCCATCACTGTGTTAAGGAGTACCTTTTTTTGTCCAGCAAATGACATGCAGCTACAGACCACAACTCGAATTTCTCACTCTATGTCTATTCTCTAAGAAATTGGTTAATTCAAATAAAATGTAGAGCTGTCACTATTCCAGTGAATCATTAACAAGCTCTGGACAAAAGCAGCCCTTCACTACCCCAGGGACAGTGGGTCTACTGATAAAATCTAGAAAGTGGTTTGGTGGTATGTGCTCTATTTTTACTCTACAGAAACTCATTAATTAGCCAAATATAAAAATGGCTATATAATAAATGAACTTTTAATGATCTGAATTTCCTCATTCACATGTACTTTTAATATCTTGAAATCCAAGCTGGACTGAGTCCATAAAGTCATCATGAATACAGATGATAGCAGCCTCATGATTTGCCAAGCAGTAAAGTCCCCTTTAAACAATTCCAGAGAGACTCTTCAAGGTGGCAGAATAGGTGAAAACGGCACTCACCTCCTTCCAAGCCCACATTGAATGGGAAATGGAAAAATCCCAGAGAGGTTGGCAGATAGGAAACTGAATCTTGTATCTCTTGAACCTTTTCCCTCTCAATTCACTCACTATCCTATGACATCCAACAAGTCACTGAGCATTTTTGTGCCTTAGTTTCTCATCTGTGAACATAAAGATTAAAGTGGGTGCAGTATTAACTCCTCATTGTGTCCACTTAGTCATTTAAAAAGTATTATATGAATGACTCTCAAAAGTCAATATAACTGAGCATCATAGAAGGATTACATGTTGTATGCTTCCATGCTATTTCTGACAGCTCTCATACCTGATCTTATATACTCTTATGAGCTAATATTTATATCCATAAACCACTTAGATTCCTCAGAATCTGCGGAACCTTGTTTTATCTGATCTTGCCCAATTTGTCATCCATATAACGTGACATGCAAGCATGAATTCAGAAAAAATAACTTCATCTGTCTCTCGATACTAGAAAGTTCAATTTCATGCTGTGTTTTGCATGGCACAGCAGGAGTGGATTGTTTAATATCTGTAACTCTGAACTTCCACCACCTCTCTATCAGATATGCCAGTAAGTGTTGAGAAGCAGGCATTCTAAAAATAATTTCTACAGAATTTTTAGGGGACCCTCGGAGCAAGCTATTTGAATCTACTTCCCTTCTTTTGCATGGTTTTTCTTTGTCTATTTGAGCTATGTCCCATGGGTCAGAAAGATAGAGTTTCTAGTCCCATACCTTAAATTGCTTTATAATTGCTTTACTTTATAAGGGAGCCATATCCTGGCATGGTGAAGCCTGAAAATATTCAAAAGAAATTAACCTGAACCTGTTAGAAGTAGGGGGAGTGGAGGAAACATATTTTGGAAAATTGTTAGCTAGACTGGATAAACTATCAACACAGCATGATATCATGCATAAAAAAAATAATGAGATCCAGACATTTGTTCTCAACAACATTTTAGTTTGGCTAAGGGTCATAGAAAAAGAAGTTTGAGATGGAAAAATATGGCTTACATTTAAATGTAAAACCATTTAAAATGTATTGAATATGGTTCGGTTTTGGAATTTCCTCAGTGGAATACATAAGAGTATGGGAGTTGTTCTAGATTTGAATGTGAGCTGTGTCACCCTGGGCAAATTGACTTAGAATCTTTGCGTGTCTGTTTCCTCATATATTTTTATTTTATTTTATTTTCTAAAATATATTTTTATTGATTTTTTTACAGAGAGGAAGGGAGAGGGATAGAGAGTTTGAAACATCGATGAGAGAGAAACATCGATCAGCTGCCTCCTGCACACTCCCTACTGGGGATGTGCCCGCAACCAAGGTACATGCCCTTGACCGGAATCGAACTTTGGGAGCCTTGAGTCCACAGGCCAATGCTCTATCCACTGAGCCAAACCAGTTAGGGCTCCTCATATATTTTTTAAAAAGGCTTTGCAGAAAATATTTTGAAGGGCCTCTTAATCTCTAGAGACTGTCTAGAATGCACTTCTCAGTAAAATAGACTATTTTTATGGTTTAAAATAGAATGGAAGGGGAAGATCAGATAGGGCAAAAGTATCTGAAACAACTCACAACAGTGATTTATTAAAATTAGGATAAGATATTTGGTTCTGGTGTCATACTTTTTGCTATGACTGTGATATACCTTTTGCTTTTAGGGAACTTTAAAAGCTATTCTCTATGAAAACAAACATTCTGAATTGTTTTCTGAGTGTGTATTTTGGGTCTCCTGGAACCTTCAAATGCGTTGTGTACCTTGACAAATCAGGGTTCTGTGAGCTCTGCAGACCATGGGGGTGTGGGGGGGGGGGGCACGCAAGGGATCTTTAAGCCTCCTGCAGATCTTGCCTTCTTAACCCTTTGTACGCCATAAGCGTCTACAGACGCAAGCAAGATGAAAGTGTCTTTGGACACGTGGCAGTTAACTGGTTAATGGACACAAGGACAAAGGAAATGGCCTTGGCACTTCTTATATGCCAACTTCATTATTTAATATTGATCGTAGAATTATATTTCTATTTTCCCTCTGCTCTGTCAGTGTAAATACAATCATATAGTTTACTTTTCATGTACACTGCTGAAACAGCCTATCATTTGTCTTTGACTGGTACTATATGAAATGTAACCCAGAAAATCAAAGTGCTGTTTAAATATTATTTTTCAACTTAATTAGATCTAAATATTTAAAAACTCAATTTCCTGCATTAAAATTATTCTTATACATTGTCAAAGTAATTATAATAATTTTCTCCCCAAATTATTTGTGTAAGAGGTCACATGTACACATGAACAATGATTGAATAGGTATGTAGATGAAATAAATCAGCATTATAGTTGACAATTACATAATAAGGTGGGTGAACAGTGGTGGGTGCCCAGTATGTTCCATAGATAGAAATTGGCAGGAAACAGCATTTTCTATTTTATTATTGCATTAATTTCTTGTAAAATTTTTAAGCTTTGATTCGTTATCAGAAGGATCACACATCTTTACCATCTCTGAAAAAACATTCTGTAAAATATAAGTATTTGAGTAAAAACTGAAAATTTAAAAAATTTCTTTGGTTTACAACAGCATTTTGAGTTTACTTCAGTTTTTGTGGAGTCCAGTATGTTTACACACTTTGATTTTGAGCCCCTGTGACAGAGCTAGGAAAGCATTTTTATATGGAGAAGATGATTCATTGTGTCCCCAATTTTAAGTAATTAATAACCAGAAGAGCTAAAGGAGCTAAACTCAGACCAGGATTCATCAAGCAGAAAGAGAAAGTGGCTACTGCTTATTAATCATATTAAACATAGTCATATTCATTAATTTGTTGGAATAACCATCATTGTGGACTTTAAAAAACTCTGGCTTTTTTAGTTCAGCATAATGCATGCTAGATTCATCTACATTTATTACACTGATTCTGAATTCCCCTTTTTGAATGTAATTTTTTAGAATAAAATTTCTAATTTCTTAAGCCAGCTAAGAAATACTAGTCTGTTGGGAGTACTCCAAAGAGGGTGAAATTCAGTTCGAGTTTGTAACTGGTAATGAAAATTTTATGATAAAAGAATGAATGGGCTACAGAAGTAGAATATTTTACTAGTACTCACCTTTTGGAATTTATTTAGAGGAATTCCAAAATAAATTGAACCCTTTGTATTTTTTGTAGTTAATTCACATATTAAATACTTTTTATTGTTGTCTGGTGAACATGCAAAGAAAAAATTTATCAATTTGTGTAGTATCTCATTAGGTTAGGTATTTCTATAAATAGATTAATATCAATAGATGCTGGATTTACTAACTGTATAATTATCTATTTTCTAAATTTGTTTTATTTAACAACTCTAAATTAGGCCATGTTTCTCATAAAATAATTGATTAAACTCTTTTTTTTTTTTTAATTAAATCTTTATTGTTCAGATTATTACATTTGTTGCTCTTTTTTCCCCCCCATAACTCCCCTCCTCCCAGTTCCCGCCCCACCCTCCGCCCTCACTCCCCACCCACTGTCCTCATCCATAGGTGCACGATTTTTGTCCAGTCTCTTCCCGCATCTCCCACACCCCTTTCCCCCCCAGGAATAGTCAGTCCATTCCCTTTCTATGTCCCTGATTCTATTATAATCAACAGTTCATTCTGTTCATCAGATTATTTATTCACTTGATTCTTAGATTCACTTGTTGATAGACGCATATTTGTTGTTCATAATTTGTATCTTTACCTTTTTCTTCCTCTTCCTCTTCTTAAAGGATACCTTTCAGCATTTCATATAATCCTGGTTTGGTGGTGATGAACTCCTTTAGCTTTTCCTTATCTGTGAAGCTCTTTATCTGACCTTCAATTCTGAATGATAGCTTTGCTGGATAAAGTAATCTTGGTTGTAGGTTCTTGGTATTCATCACTTTGAATATTTCTTGCCACTCCCTTCTGGCCTGCAAAGTTTCTGTTGAGAAATCAGCTGACAGTCGTATGGGTATTCCCTTGTAGGTAACTGAGTTTCTTCCTCTTGCTGTTTTTAAGATTCTCTCTTTATCTTTTGCTCTTGGCATTTTAATGATGATGTGTCTTGGTGTGGTCCTCTTTGGATTCCTTTTGTTTGGGGTTCTCCGCGCTTCTTGGACCTGTAAGTCCATTTCTTTCACCAGGTGGGGGAAGTTTTCTGTCATTATTTCTTCAAATAGGTTTTCAATATCTTGGTCTCTCTCATCTTCTGGCACCCCTATAATTCTGATGTTGGTACGCTTGAAGCTGTCCCAGAGGCTCCTTACACTATCCTCGCATTTTTGGATTCTTTTTTCATTTTGCTTTTCCGGTTGGGTGTTTTTTGCTTCCTCGCATTTCAAATCATTGACTTGATTCTTGCGCTCCTCTGGTCTGCTGTCGGGAGTCTGTATAATATTCGTTATTTCAGTCCGTGTATGCTTAATTTCTAGTTGGTTCCCCAATATAAGATCGAGGGTCTCATTAGATTTCTTGAGGATCTCACTACATTTATCGGCGGCTTCTAGACAGTTCTTAAGAGACCTTAAAAGTGTGGTTCTGAACTCTATATCTTCCATTGACAATTTTGTCCTGTTTCTTTGTCTCCGCATTTTGTTATGCTTCCTTGGGGCACCTCCTAGTGGTCTTTGTTTGCAGTCTTATAGTTAAATCTTGATTGTTGTAGCTAATTCCAGGGAGGGTTTGACCTCTAGGCCAAGTGGCTATGAGAATCAGCTGTGTCAGTAGTGAGAGAACTTCTGTCCTCTAGGGAGGTGCTAATCTAGCCTTTGCCTGAGGCTATCCGGCAAATGCCTCTGTGCAGGGCTTGGGCGGGGCGGGTAGAACAGGATCAACAGGGTGGGCCGGAGAGAGCAGTTATGGCGGCTCTCAGTCCTGTCCCCAGGGGCTCTGCCTCTCTGAGTCCCAGCACCGGCTGCAAAGCTCAGAGAGAAAGCTGCACTCGCTCTGACCAAAGCCAGACAGTCCCGCTTCTCCCGTTTGAGTCTGGGTCCCTAAAGACTCGCCCGGATCTGGAGCTCAGAGTCTGCGACTCCCTCCCGATTGAAAACGCCAACCGCGCCCTCCGCCGCCAGCCCGCTCCGCGCACTCCGCACCTCAGAATTTGACTTCAGCACTGCGCCTCCTCTGAGTGTCCGTATGCGTTTCTCTTTCCTCCTAGTTGTAGGACTTCCACTCAGCCAGCGTTCCTGTGGTTCTGGGTGATGTCCCTTCCGTTTTTTGGTTTCACTTTTGAAGTAGTTGTTCAAAGCAGCAAACTCCGGCGTTAACCTATGCCGCCATCTTGGTTCTCCTGATTAAACTCTTTAAAAGTTGAGTGGCTTCTTCATTGGAACATAATGCTAGAAAATACTGATCAGAAAGACTAGTTTATAGAGTGCATATTGCAAAATATCGTCTCTCAATTATATTTGGAACCAGAAATAACTATGCTTAATATAGCAGAGTAAGTTTTCAGATTCCTGGACATCTGTAAATTTAGTGTGAGTTTCCCAAAGAGCTGGGCCTTTCTCTTCTATATGTTTGGTATGATGTAGTACAAACCTACTCCATCTTCATATCACATCTTCTTTATTCATTTACCTATCAGTGTACACCTAGGTTGCTTCCATATTTTGGCTATTGAAAATAATGTTGCATTGAACATAGGTATGCACATATCTTTTCAAAGTAATATATATATATATAAAATAAATATCCAGAAGTTGAATTGCTGGGTCATATGGAAGCTCTGTTTTTAATTATTTGAGTAATCTCTGTACTGTTTTCCATAGTGGCTGCATCAGTTGTCAATCCCACAAGGGTTCCCTTTTCCCCACATCCTCACCAACACTTGTAGTTTGTTGGATTTGTTGATGATGGCCATTCTGATTAGTGTTGCTATTCCCCTTTGTGGTTTTAATTTGCATTTCCCTCATGACTAGTGATGTTGAGCAGCTCCTCATATGTCTGTTGGCTATCTCTATGTGCTCTTTAAAGCCTGATGAGAGCCTGAGGCTCAGTCTTCTTCATTGTGGCTTTGCCATTAGAGTCATTTTCCTTCATTTCATGCTTCCTCTGTCCCTTTGAGTCCAGGCTGGCAGCATTTCTTAAAAAATTTTAAAAACTGTTTTGGTCTGTTGTATAACTCATGGGTGCCCACGCCATCAGATAAGAGGATCCTCCACACATCTTTCTTGGGTAACTGCATCTTCATACACCAATGCGACCATAAGTAATTACTTCGGTCATAATCCTATTTCCAAATAAGGTCACATTCTGATAGACTGGAGGGTTCTCATTTTAAATACCTTTGCAGGGGGACACAATTGAACTCATAACACCCATTTAACAACCATTTAACAACCTTAACAGGTACATCAAGAGGCTTACTTTGTTGTTTTTTAAGGTATTTTTTTCCTGTGTTCTTTCCTAATTATCATTTTAATTGTAAATATACTGAAAAGCAGAGTAATTTGCATACCTTGGAAGCCTTCCTTACCAGAAATTTGTACATAAAAGCAATTAAAAAATTAGTCATGCTGCATGTCACAAAAACATATAGTAAAGTAATACTTTAGGTGTTTGTTAAGTATTACCTTCTTATTTTTTAATCTTATATTTTGGTTATATGAAATTTCTAATTCTATAATTCAAATTCTAACTTACTATTTTTTGTCTTAGAAAGTTGCTTATTTTAAAAAATATTTTATATTTAAATTAGATGATTGGTTTTCAGTATAAATAATGGAGACCATGAATTGGACTTCCTGGAGACAGGAACAAAATAATCATGATTCTGTATAATAAATCTTAGTGTAGTGAACATAGAAGAATTCAATGTATACAGATTCCTGATAATTCTTTTTTTTTTCTTTCTGATAATTCTCTTTATATTTGAACTTAACATTTACAATTAATATGTATGTTCTTAAAAGGAAAAGCAACAAAAGCCATTTATATTAGTATTTTGACTTCATTTCAAAAATAGTTTGCTTGAAAAGTTTTACCTGTTTCTCGTTATTGCTGTTTGTACCAATATGTAGTCACTAAGTTTCTTTATTTCTAAATGAGACTGTTAATATCTTCATTTCTTACTATGCATTCTCTTAGATAATCTCATTCAATCTTCATAGGGGTTTAGATGAATGTTATTATCTTCCGGTATTAGCAAGAATAGATTTTCACTGTGCTGCTGAAGCTTATTGTTTTTGGCTCTGACATTGTTACTTTCATTATTTTGAGTATTTTTTACTTTATTTCTGAATGTTTAAAATTAAAGATAATATTTATTTATTGTATTTACAGTGAGTCAAGCAGTCAGCAGAGTGGTAGATCTTGTATATTTATAAAATTCAAGATTTCTGGGAGAGGGTCATGGGAAATTGAAATATGTGAGACAGAATTCTCCTTGCCAAAGAAACTTACGGTACCTATATTGTCCACTCAATTTTATTTTTCATGAAGCAAGTATTAGTAACACTATAAGACTATAAGAAAGTTTCTACTGATGAGTCTAAACTTACATTTTTTTCTTTAGTGGAAATATTACATCTTAAACCAAATATATTAAAATTTCTCAGGATCCTCATTTTCCATATTTCTAAGCCAAGATGAGTACAACAAAATGACTTAGAACTTTCTCTGTATGTAACAATAGAAAGCAGTGATGTAGATTAATAGTACCACATGCAGACATTCAATACAATTTCCTTCCAGTGTTTATTATGAATTTTCTTTGGATAGCAGAATGGTGAGCAGGAGGGTTTTGTGGTAGGAGCAGTAGTGCTGAGGTAGGAAGCATTTGTGGCACTTGGGCTCCCGTGACTATACTTGGGTTGAAGAGGAATATTCATGTTTACTGGCAATGGGAGAGAAACCTGGAAATTTTACTGGTGGAATTAAATGTTGGAGCCCTTGAATGCCCAGCTCAGGAACTGAGACTTAATTCTAAAGGGTGATTACACTCTATTGAACTCAGATACAAAAGATTACAAGACATTTGGGGGAGATTAAAGTGACAGCTGTAAAGATGAATTGGTGCTAGCAGAGACTGGTATAAGGAATTCGTACAGGAGACATTTCAGAGGAAGAATTCGGTAGTTGATGACAGACTGGATTTCTAAGGGTAGAGGGGAAAGATGGATTAGGAAATGTTGGGTATGAATGTAGATGATTGGAAATATTGTCATATCATTGATAACAGCATGTTTGTTTGCAGAAGAAGTTAGAGCATGTTAATTGTTCTCTGAACTTTTAAATCATTTGAATTCTATGGAAGGAGTTTTAGACTAGACATTATTAAAACTAATTAATTTGCATGGAGATGATAATTATATCAACAAAATATTGAGTTTCAAAGCTGTTGTTGAGTCAACCAGTCTGTTGCCCAGTGTGTTAGAGTTTGCCAAGGTATAATAGTTACACCTTTGAGACAATTTTGCACCACTATTTTATTAATGTCTGTCCTGTTGGATGAAGTTTGGGCTGGATGCAATTTAACCTGTGTGAAGTCTTTATAGGAAATATGCTTTATAAGATATGACTGCTAGGTGCTAGGTAAGTATATATCCATGAAAACAAAATCTTAGTGGATTCAAAATAATCATTTATTTGAACTGACTTTAATACTATTCCTTTTTTCCTAGTGGATATGTTTGTAGTAGTGTTTTGCAGTGGGTGCGTTTTATGTGATATGATGTAGAAGAGACTCTTCTTTTGTTCCTAATTGTTGGCCACTTTTTGAGAGTATGTTTGTTAATAAACATAATGTGATTAAAATTTATCTTGAAGAAAATTTACCTCTTCCCATTGGTTTAATTATTCTAATCACATTCATTAGCTACTTCTGTTTGTGAACCCAGGTTTTCAGCTTCACAGACCTTTCAGCATTCAGCTCACTTATACAGCCTTTTGAAGGGAGAGTGGTTAATCCTTCTGTTGCAGGCATGCTTTTGAATGAGTGCACTTTCCTTTTAGTTGTTCCTGGTACACAGTTCCCTATCAACTCTACCATGCCTTTGAGCATATTATTTTACCATGTATAAGTGTGAATATGCAGGTTCTCTCCTTCCTTTAGAACAGTGGTTCTCAACCTTCTTAATGCCACGACCCTTTAATACAGTTCCTCAACCATAAAATTATTTTCGTTGCTACTTCATAACTGTAATGTTGCTGCTGTTATGAATCATAATGTAAATATCTGATATGCAGGATGTATTTTCATTGTTACAAATTGAACATAATTAAAGCATAGTGATTAATCACAAAAATAATATGTAATTATATATGTGTTTTCCGATGGTCTTAGGCAACCCCTGTGAAAGGGTCGTTCGACCCCCAAAGAGGTCGCGAACCACAGGTTGAGAACCGCTGCTTTAGAAGAAATTGAATTTACCCCTCACTGAATGTTTGAAACTGTAAAACATCCTCATTTATGTGGTGACTAAATATTCTTGTGCGTCGTCACATTTAAAGTAGGACTCAGTGTGACTTCATGTAGCTATGAAATGTTTAAAGCATAACATCCCCTCTGTGTTTCAGTGCACCTGCAGGAATGACATGGTGAAAATTTCAATGGATATTTTTGTGAAGAAATTTCAGCCAGACAGATACCAGCTTTGGAAACAAGGAAAGGATATATACACCATTGATCACACAAAGCCTACTCCGGAAACCACCCCTGAAGTGAAAGCATGGCTGCAAAGAAGGAGGAAAATAAGAGCATCCAGGAGGTAACGGTCCCGGCCTCCCCCATCACACTTGTACTTATGCAGTTAAAATGGGTTATGATGTGATATTCTCAAAGACTTTTTGCTTTGCTGAAAATTTATTCCTCATAAGTTTACATAATATCTTACTGAAAATTTGAGACAAAATATTTTAATTCTTGAGAAATGTAATAAATAAATAGAAGTAGAAAGAATTGTATTTTGTGTTTGAGAATATTCCTGAAGTTGTTACATATGGCAAGTAAAACAATACTAGAACCTCTTGGATCTCTTACACTAACATATTTTAAAGTTGTATTGGTGGTGTTCTTTATTCATCTCCATATTTTATTAACTTCAGTAGCTTGATTTCCAGCCTTTTCATTTTGCTACTGATTTTCTTTCTGACTTCAGTAGTTTTCTTCTTCATTTGATATTAATTTTCTCATCGGGATGCCTATTTTTTGCCCCATTTTATACACTTGGTTTTATTCTTTTATGAGATAGAAAGCCAAGCATGTGGCGTTTCTGTAACATGGTTGTCCCCGTGAACTTTATTCTACATTCCATTTTCCTGGCCAGGGCCATTTCAGAAGCTTTTACACCTGCACAGGCATCTAGCTAGTTTAAAACCCATTGAATAGGGTATGTGTTATGTTGCTCAGGTCCTCAGGCAACATTTTTAGGCTCTTGATGTTTTCCAGGGTTATATTACATTTTTACTCTCCAATATTACTCATTGTTTTTCTTTCAGATTGTAAAGGTAATATTTGTGCATTGGAGAAAATTTGTAAAATAAGGAAAAGAATAATGAAGGAATCCCAAATCACTCATAACCTCACAATCCAGAGATAACCAGTGTTAACATTTTGTATATATCCTTTACATATATATTGATTCTATATCATATAGTATTATATGCCTTTCTAAAATTGGGGCGATGCTCTATTAACAATTTGATGACCAGTTTTGTGAGTGTTTTAATGTAATCAAATGATTTGCTACAACGTGATTTTTAATGACTGCATGTATTTAACTAATCCCCTGTGTTTGGACCTGTAGCTTGTTTCCAGTTTTTTTGCTATTAACTAAAATAACACTGTAATTTTAAATCTTTGCCCACACTTTTGATGCTCATTTTCTGATTCTCTTTTATTTTTCCTGACATTTATTTTCTGCTATTTTAGAATGGTAGTGAGTGGAGGAACCTTAAGAACATGGAGTCAAACTTCCGCATTTTATGAGAGAAATCCCTGAGGCACAGAATTAGTAGCAGGACTCAAACTGAGGTGTTCTATTTCACCCTATAGTGTATAGCAGTGATTTTCAAACTGTTAGTTTTCGGAGCAATTTAGTAGGTTAGAAACAACATTTTTAAATTAGGAAGTAAAATAGAATAAAAAGTATCATAGTCCTTCCTGTGTGGGAAGGGTAAGTATTAACTCATGACATGTGTGAGTATGTGTGTATGTGTGTGTTGTGTCACCATCTAGAATGTATAACTTACTACGGGTTGCATTAAAAAAAAGTTTGGGAAGCACAGATTTAGAGAGTCAATGCCTTTGATAAACATGTTAATCCACATTACGAAAGACACTAGCTGTGGGAGGGGGCAGTAGTTAATCTTGAGTTCAGAAGAAACACCAGTAGATCTTGTTGAAAATTGCTCTTTAATGGTCAGAAAAAATATAATACTTTAATTAGATGTATGATCTGGTCTCCTAGTTACTAACCACAGTGGCCCTTTTGGGTTGACATAGATTCATGACATGGAACAGATTTGAAATGCCTTCATCAGGTTAAAATAATCAGTGGACTTTACTCACTTAGTTTGAAAAGCTAATGTTAAGGGGCTTGTTTGTTATGCTCAGCTTTGCGGCTTGATCATAGTTCTCTGACTCCCTTAAGTAAAGCCCTATCTAGGGAAATTTGATGAAGGGAATGATTCATTGAAATCTCGAAGAGATGTCAATCATCTGACTTTACGTGTACTATCCATTTAGTAATGTGAAGATTTTCTACATAGGCCAGTGCATGGGTTCTCAGTACACATGATAATGGTGATGCTGGTACTAGTACTGCCACTACCAGCAACAGCCAAAGCCAATTTACATAGGTTGTTCAAGTCTACTCCTTTATCTCAGACCTCTGCCTTTCCTGTCTTCTTTTGTGCTGTTTGTGTGTCTATGTGTATGTATTTGGGGGCACTGAAATACATATTGCTTTTATTTGAATTGCAATTTTTTCTAAATAAGTGTTAGAAATGTTGTGCCATATATAAAAGGTATCTATGACAAAGCTATCAAGTGACTTGCTGTAAAATACTGAAAGAGGAAAAAATTAAAAATGGTGTCCACTCTGAAAATAATAAGTTGATATAAACATCAAATATATGCAGTTGACCGTCCTTCTTCTTATTTCCTTTAGCTAATGATGATTTGGCATTTATTTTTAATGATTTTAATGAAATCTTAAGAATTACACAAAATTCAGGGAAATGTGGTCACCTGTTCACCTTGGAATGCAAACCTACACAGATTTTAACAGTGGCTTTATGGGCTCTCCTCATTTTCTTCTTTGTTTCTCATTACCTAAATAATACTTGATTTATTGATTAGATTTCCCCCATGTCATCATTTTTCACTTTCTTTTTTATTTTTAGATTTCTTTCAATATTGTTATAAACTTTTAACAAAGACTTCCCTCAACAGTATTTAATAATCAATTATTTACCATTGTTTTAATTTCAAAAAATTATATATTTTTATTGATTTCAGAGAGGAAGGGAGAGGGAGAGAAAGAAACTTCCATGATGAGAGAGAATCATTGATTGGCTGCCTTCTGCATGCCCCTACTGGGGATCGAGCCTGCAACCCAGGCATGTGCTGTTGATCGGAATAGAACCCAGACCCTTCAGTCTGCAGGCTGATGCTCTAGCCACTGAGCAAAACTGGCTAGAGCTTAATTTTAATTTTCAGTGAATTGTTGTTAAAACTTAAGATTTCAACATTAAAATTAATCTTTTAATTGTGAAGGTAATCTCCGCACAATAATTGAAAAAACTATCAATTTTTTTTCTTCTTTCAGTAAGTGAAAATAACATTTGCATTGGTATGTTTTATCCTGTTCTTTGCAAACATTGCTCTGACCACAGCTTCTCTTGTTAATAGCTTCCAGTGCACTAGTTCTCACTCTAAGCGGCCTAAGAATGAGGAGGATGAGGAAGTGTCAGCTGCAGTCGATGGGGCACAGGGCCCTACCCCTGACCCAGACCCAGATGACCTCAAAGTCAGTGAACAGCCAGAAGCAGCAGTGAAGCTGGAGAACATAGAAGCACCTTCAGAGGGAGTGGCCTTGGCTAGGAGGATGCAGCTGGACCAGAATCTATCAAATAATATCGGGCTCTCAGGTGAGAAGCTGGCTGATTTTTTCACATATAACTAGTAGATGGTTGATGATCTTGTGCCTTTGATCTATGTTCACTGGGACAGATATGTCACTTTTCCACATAGCTTAACCAAGAAGCCTTCTAGAGTAATGGGGCAATTCAGTCAGGAAGCTAAGGGAGTGCTGCAAAGGTCATGAGCACCCGTGCTACATGGAGTGGAACTGTGAGACATACAGCCAGCAGGGCCTGTGTGGTTTAATAAAAAAGGTTCTAAAATGGCCTACCTAGTTTGGCTCAGTGAATAGAGCCTTGACCTGCGGTCTAAGGGGTCCCAGGTTCCATTCCAGTCAAGAGCATATGCCTGGGTTGCAGGCATGATCACCAGTAGGGGGTGTGCAGGAGGCAGCTGATCAGTGATTCTCTCTCTCTCTTTTTTTTTTTATCTTTTCTACATCACTGTTTTATTTATTTATTTATTTTAATTAAATCTTTATTGTTCAGAGTATCACATTTGTTCCTCTTTTTTCCCCCCCATAACTCCCCTCCTCCCAGTTCCCGCCCCACCCTCCGCCCTCACTCCCCACCCACTGTCCTCATCCATAGGTGCACGATTTTTGTCCAGTCTCTTCCCGCATCTCCCACACCCCTTTCCCCCCCAAGAATAGTCCATTCCCTTTCTATGTCCCTGATTCTATTATAATCAACAGTTCATTCTGTTCATCAGATTATTTATTCACTTGATTCTTAGATTCACTTGTTGATAGATGCATATTTGTTGTTCATAATTTGTATCTTTACCTTTTTCTTCCTCTTCCTCTTCTTAAAGGATACCTTTCAGCATTTCATATAATCCTGGTTTGGTGGTGATGAACTCCTTTAGCTTTTCATTATCTGTGAAGCTCTTTATCTGACCTTCAATTCTGAATGATAGCTTTGCTGGATAAAGTAATCTTGGTTGTAGGTTCTTGGTATTCATCACTTTGAATATTTCTTGCCATTCCCTTCTGGCCTGCAAAGTTTCTGTTGAGAAATCAGCTGACAGTCATATGGGTATTCCCTTGTAGGTAACTGAGTTTCTTTCTCTTGCTGCTTTTAAGATTCTCTCTTTGTCTTTTGCTCTTGGCATTTTAATTATGATGTGTCTTGGTGTGGTCCTCTTTGGATTCCTTTTGTTTGGGGTTCTCCACCCTTCCTGGACCTGTAAGTCCATTTCTTTCACCAGGTAGGGGAAGTTTTCTGTCATTATTTCTTCAAATAGGTTTTCAATATCTTGCTCTCTCTCATCTTCTGGCACCCCTATAATTCTGATGTTGGTATGCTTGAAGCTGTCCCAGAGGCTCCTTACACTATCCTCGCATTTTTGGATTCTTTTTTCATTTTGCTTTTCCGGTTGGGTGTTTTTTGCTTCCTCGCATTTCAAATCATTGACTTGATTCTTGCGCTCCTCTGGTCTGCTGTCGGGAGTCTGTATAATATTCGTTATTTCAGTCCGTGTATGCTTAATTTCTAGTTGGTTCCCCAATATAACATTGAGGGTCTCATTAGTTTTCTTGTAGATCTCATTAAGTTTATCGGCGGCTTCTAAACAGTTCTTGAGAGACCTTAAAAGTGTGGTTCTGAACTCTATATCTTCCATTGACAATTTTGTCCTGTTTCTTTGTCTCCGCATTTTGTTATGCTTTCTTGGTGCACCCCCTAGTGGTCTTTGTGCGCAGTCTTGTAGTTAAGCTTTGATTGTTGTAGCTAATACCATGGAGGGTTTGACCTCCAGGCCAAGTGGCTGTGAGAGTCAGCTGTGTCTGCAGTGAGAGAACTTCTGTCCTCTTGGGAGGTGTTAATCTAGCCTTTGCCTGAGGCTGTCTGGCAAATGCCTCTGTGCAGGGCTTGGGCGGGGCGGGTCGCACAGGATCAACATGGTGGGCCAGAGAGAGCAGTTATGGCGGCTCTCAGTCCTGTCCCCAGGGGCTCTGCCTCTCTGAGTCCCAGCAACCGCTGCAAACCTCGGAGAGAAAGCTGCACTCGCTCTGACCGAAGCCAGACAGTCCCGTTTCTCCCGTTTGAGTCTGGGTCCCTAAAGACTCGCCCGTATCTGGAGCTCAGAGTCTGCGACTCCCTCCCAATTGAAAACGCCAACCGCGCCCTCTGCCGCCAGCGTGCTCCGCGCACTCCGCACCTCAGAATTTGACTTCAGCACTGCGCCTCCTCTGAGTGTCCGTATGCGTTTCTCTTTCCTCCTAGTTGTAGGACTTCCACTTAGCCAGCGTTCCTGTGGTTCTGGGTGATGTCCGTTCCGTCTTTTAGTTTCACTTTTGAAGTAGTTGTTCAAGGCAGCAAACTCCGGCATTAACCTATGCCGCCATCTTGGTTCTCCCCCCAGTGATTCTCTCTTATCATGGGTGTTTATCTCTCTCTCCCTCTCCCTTCCTCTCCGAAATCAATAAAAAATATATTTAAAAAAAGATTCTAAAATGAAAAAAAATACTTTTTGTGCAACTCAATTTACAATATACGCTACATTTTTAGAAAGCTTCTCTTGAGCTCATATGGAATAGAGAAAACCAAACATAGGTAATTCTTAGTTTTGACTTAATTTTAAGACAAAAAATAAAGAATAAGGTTTTAAAAAAGAACAACAGTTTATGTTGTTCATTATATTCTACAAATGAGTGAGATCATATGTTATTTATCTTTCTTTTTTTTTTTTTTTTTATCTTTCTTGATCTGGCTTATTTCACTTATAAACTGATGAACAAAAATAGATTCAGAGACATAGAAGCACCAGACAGACTGTCAAACCTTAGAGCAGTGGTTCTCAACCTGGGCTGCACATTAGAATCACCTGGGAATCTTTTTAAAATCCTGATTTTGGGGCCTCATCCTCCGGAAATTGTGTTTCTTTGTTATGGGGTGGGGCCACAACATTAGTAACAAAGAAACAGAATTTCTGGAGGATGAGGCCAAGAAATCAGGATTTTAAAAAGATTCCCAGGTGATTCTAATGTGCAGCCAAGGTTGAGAACCACTACCTTAGAGGGAAGACAGGGGTGGGTAGAGGGGTGGGGTGTGGGAGGTAAGAGAGCAACCAAAGGACTTGTATGCTTGCATATAAGCATAACCAATGGACACAGACAGTGTGGGATGAGGGCGTGTGCTGGGGCGGAGTAGTCAGGGAGAGGTCAATGGGGGAAAAAGGAGACATATGTAATACGTTCAACAATAAAGAATTAAAAAAAAATAAAAAAGAACAACAAATGTTACTTAGTCTTGGGAAATGGTATGTGTAGTCCCTTAGCTGTTTCTCTATCCTAAAGCCATCATTTGCAAGTCTCAACTACTTTACTTTTTCCCCTGAAACTGCATATATCTCTGAAACTGCTTTAACACTTTGGCGCTTTAATATGTGTTGAGGCATTTGTCCTTTTACTAATCGAGCTTATTGGTAATTCCTATCTTCTTCTTGTACCGCTCCACCAGTCTGTCTTTCAATTGTAGACTCTTCGAATCCAGCCATTTCCTTCCCCCGCCCCGCCCTGCTTTCTCCTCCTTTAAGACACCATTATCTCTTGCCTGGGTTATTGTAGAAATTGCTTCCTTCCTGTTTTGCCAGTGTCCACTCTAGAAACCTCTGCTAATCAGTTCTCTATATGGCAGTGATCTTTGAAAACTACTAGCTTGCTTGCTTATGTATTCATTTATTTATTTATTTCTATGTGGGAACATTCATTAAAGCTGGGGACAGTAGAATGAGAAAGGGCTTAGCATAGAAGAAGCAATGGAGAGCCTAGGCTGGGCTGCCCTAGCTCTCTGGGCAATTAGAGAAAAGGGGGCTTTGGGATCAGGTTCAGGGGTTAGTGTGGTACAAGGGGCCACTGCCCATTGCTCCCCTGGTTGCAAGCCTCATAGGGTCCTTTAGGGTTTAGGAGGTGCATATCTGTGGGGAAGGAGAGGGGAAAGGAACTGGTGGGGCTACTCCCCAGAAGGTGAGCATGCGCTGCTGGCTCCTTTGTCTTGTGTAGCTTAGGTCTTATCCCCACTTCTTTCTTTTTTATTCATATTTCACTTACAGTGTAAAAAAAGTCCTTATCATAGTCCTAATTCATCTGACCTTCAGCTGCTGCTCCATGCTCATTACCTTTTGCTCTTGAAATGTCTTTATTAATAGAGTTTAAATCATAGACCTTTCTTTAGTGAGTTTATACTTTAGTGGAGAGCCAGCGTGGTAAGTGCCATGTTAGAGATTGCATAGAATGTTGCTGGTATAACAGGGAAACACCCTGAAGAGACAGGAGGCTGGACAGGCAGTGTTTCTTGCAGTAGGTGGTATTGAATTGACTTCAGATAAATTGATAGGAGGTAGGAAGGTGGAGCAGGCAGAGAAGGAAACAGCACAAGCAGTGCAGAGGAGACGGTTATGCAAAACATATGGCTATTTGTTTATAGTCTGTTACCATAGTTTAATTACTGGGTCATTTAGGCCAAGGGCACACAGTTTTATTACACATTTTCTTGCATTTTAACCTCAGGTTTAGATACCTGGCAGAGCACTTAAATAGAAGATGTGTCTAGGTTCAGCACCACAGCTAGTATGTGACAGGTGAAATAATGCATGTGTGTGTGTAAGGGAGGGAGGAGGGTGAATAGAGATGGCAGTGGAGCAGTGCTTATGATCATTGCATGATACAGCATTAGTGTAGGAAATAACTTTTACTGTATCTACTTAGCCTTACATGTGCTCTTTACATATATCCTCTGACCTGGAATGTTTCCTCAGTAGCACCTGTTAGCATCATATATTAGAATATAATTCTTATTTTTAGAAATATTAAAATTGATATTGCTTTGGATAATTATTGTTGTTCTCCTGGCTTTTGTCTGTAGTAGAACCTCTTTCTAATCCCTTATTTTGTCGATAAGTATATTCTTTTGCCAAACTCCAAGGTCTCACCTTAACAACTATGAAGGCTGCATGATGCTACCATGACCTTTTCTACCTTTGTCTGTGGAAATTTACTAGTACAGGGGAAGTTGGAAGATAGAAAGTTAGTTGAGAATAGTTTAACAATTGTACTCACTAATAACACAATGCAAGATTTATGAAGTCTTTTGTTTTACTCCTCAGGAAACAGCTGCTTAAGTACATCTGTGAAGGAGGAAATAAAAACTAAGGATGACCAAGCCTGTGCCATAATTCCATCTTCGAACACCAGAGAAACTGCTGATTCTATATCTGTTGGCCATTTGACCCCCAAGGAATCAGACCCACCCAAACATCCATGGTCAAAGTTACCAGAGTTGTGCTCCTCAGTGCCTGAGAGTAACAGTTGGTTGACAGAAGGAGAGGGCAGTAATGTGGAAAGCCGTGTGAGTGGCCTTGAACCTGGGGAAGTCCCAGCGGTCCCCAGTGGAGAGAGGAATGGTTTCAGAGTCCCCAGTGTATGTGGCAATGTCTGTTTTTACTGTATTTATTGTGTGATTAGAGGACTTTCTGAAAGCTGTGCTGTGCATCTGAATCTTGCTATAGGCCAGAAATAACATTTCACAATGTATGGGTCTTCATCATATTTTCTTCCATGATTGGGAGGTAAGCCTTCTGTGAGCTCTGGCTCCCATGGTGATAATTCAGAAAGCATAGAACTTTTTGCCACTTTTTTTTGGAGCTTAATTTTATTTTTAAATTATTATAAAATTAAACTCTTTATTTTGAGATAATTATACATTCATATCTATAATAATAAAAGCATAATATGCTAATTAGATCAGACATCCTTCCGGACGACCATCTGGACGAAGCTGGGCTGCGAGAGAAGTCCAGGTCCTGGTTGCCTACTGGCGGCCAGAGGGAAGCCCGGGTCCTGGCTGCCAGAGGGAAGCCCAGGTCCTGGGTGCCAGAGGGAATCCGTGCCGGCAGTTGGGGGAAGGAAGGCCTACTCTTGCACGAATTTCATCCATTAAGCCTCTAGTGTACTTATAAGAAATAGTACAGAAAGCTCCTGTGTAGCCAGTTTCCCCCAATAGTGACTTCTTGAAAAACTATACGAAGATATCACAGTATATTGACATTGATACAGTCAAGATACAGAGTCGTTCTATTACCTGCAATGTTAACCAGACTGGAGATGAGTTACCTTCAGGGCTTTGATCTCCTCCTGCCAACAGTTAATTCCTTTAAGTCCCATAGCTTCTACTTTAACAGTAGACTCCCCTGGTCATGCCTCCCCCTGATATGTTCCTCATGGACTCTGATTCCAGGGCGAGGCTGACCTTTCTGGCCTTGCCCACTACCAGAAACAGGCCATTTACCTCTTGGAAAACTCAAGACCCCTCTCCATTCTATCTGTTTGCATAGGACCGCCCTGTTTTTCATATGTTCTCATATGATGTTAATGTCATATGGTTTCAGCATAAACTGTTGCTGTGACAATAAGGTTGTGAGTGGATCAGGCAATCACACACTCTATGTATAGTGATTATCAGAATTCATTAACCTCTTTGACCTGTATAACTTGATGAAGGAATTCAAGTGGATGAGTAAGAAGAGCCTCAATTGTGGGAGCTGATAGAGTGGGCCCCTGAACAGACCCACTTCTTCATTCCTCCTTTTCATTTCAATCACCACAGTCCTTTTCGTCTCTTTGAGTAGCAAGGGAGATTAGATAAGGAAATCCACTTGGAATATTTTACTTATAAGTAGTTTAAAAATGTTAAATAATATATAAATCAATTTTCTGATTTGATGTAAGAACCTTTATCATTTTATTTGTGATTATATATTCCTTTTTAAAAAATGTTTTTATTGACGAGAGAGAGAGAGAGAGAGAGAGAGAGAGAGAGAGAGACATGTATTTGAGAGACAAACAAGGATAGGTTGCTTCCTGTACACACCCCAACCAGGGATTGAACCTGCAAACCGGGTATCTGCCTCGACTGGGAATCGAACTGGCAACCCCTCCATAGGTGACACTCAACCAACTGAGCCACACCAGCCAGAGCAGGATTAGTACTCTTTTCTTACACCATGGTGTCAGACAGCCCCTCTAAGTAATACACATCCATCTCATGTTTGTGTGGTTTTGAGCAGTGTTTCTTCCTATCCAGTGTAGTACTATGTGTATGCTGGTAGCAATCAGCTGTAGTAAATCTTCTCAAGAAATATTAGGTTAATTTTTTTTTCAATATATATTTTATTGATTTTTCACAGAGAGGAAGGGAGAGGGATAGAGAGTTGGAAACATCAATGAGAGAGAAACATCGATCAACTGCCTCCTGCACACTCCTTACTGGGGATGTGCCTGCAACCAAGGCACATGCCCTTGACCGGAATCGAACCTGGGACCCTTCAGTCTGCAGGCTGACGCTCTATCCACTGAGCCAAACTGCTTAGGGCTAGGTTAATTTTTGAACATTGTCACTCTGTCTATAATTGGGCTCCATGGAATATGCCAAATATGTTACCACTTTACCTGTTATTCCTGCTGACCAACATACTCCTTCCTCAGAGACCTGAGTGCATTGTTTCTTCACTGCACTCAAGGGTTCACTCCATTGTCTCCTCACCTGAAAGGCCTTCTCCGTTGACCTGTAGGAAATAGCCCCGCCCTATCTCCTTCCATTTCTTTGTCCTATTTTATTTTTTCTTTACTGCATATTTGCTTATTAGTACCTGATAGAGATTTACTTTTTACTTGCTTATTGTCTGGGCTCCTCCCTTCTATAGAGCACACTCCTTGAAAGCAGGGGCTAGTGTACTTTTTCTTGTTGTATAGTAAGGGTTTAATAAATATTTTGTTGTTGACTAAGTTATAATTTCCCAAACCACAGATCCTGTTTCACTTTTCCTTTTTCTAGCTTCAATTAGAATGTGTTCACATGTTTTTTCAGCAAATCCTATTTTGCTGTCAGATGTCAGTGTAGTTTCTGCATTTCTGGCCATTGCTGTTTTAGCTAACAGGAAAATTTCTGTGAGTCCTTTTCCCCCAGTGAACTGTTGATATAAACCTAGTAATTTCAAACTCTCTATGGGAGTCTCCCTACCTTTTTCTTTTTTTGGATTGAATGGGCAAGAAAGCTTGTAAGTGGGTTCTGTCTGGAAGATGTCAGGGTATGCATAGCCTTTTTTCTCTACCCTTGAAAAGAAAATGTAGTTTACAGAACCCAGGACAAAAGATTTTCTATAAAATTTAAGTGATTTCAGCCCTGGCCTGTGTTTCTCAGTAGTTAGAGCATCAGCCCAAGCAAAACAGGGTCGAGGGTTCGATTCATGGTCAAGAACATGTACTGGGTTGCAGGTTTGTTCCCTGGCCCCTGTCGGGGTGCTCGGAAGGCGACCCATCGATGTGTCTCTCTCACATCGATGTTTCTCTCCTCCACGTCCCCCTCTCTTTTATTCTCTCTAAAAACCAATGGAAAAAAAAAATCCTCGGGTGAGGATTAACAACAAAGAAAAAGGTAAGTGATTTCAAGATGACTGTAATTTATCATATTGGAAAAAACCACTTTTGATTTCGTGTTTAATCCTCAGAGAAGTGATGATTCATGTCTGAATAAAAGGAAGTGTATGGGCTCAATTTGGCAGTGTGGTTTTCTGTGTGGATAGAAAGCAAAATAATATGCTATATATTCTCATTTGACCAGCATGGATGTGACCATGTGCCACAGTCCTATATTATTATGAATATATAACCCTAAATTTAAGTTAGTTTTAAAGAACGTTTGAAAACTTGCTAATTGCTAAATTTATTGCTGGATTGATAAGCCTACCCTGAACTACATACAGATAGTATTTTAATATGAAGTGGAAGGATAGTTAATGGAATTTTGGTAAAATAGCTAATAGAATGGATTCCTATTTTTTTAAAGTTTTACATTTTTTTTTTTTAAACAAAAGGGCTAACCTACGAGGTAAAAAAAAAGTACAAGAGTTCTTCATAATTAAATTGTTATAAATCATTGTTTTGTTTAAAACAAGTTTTTAACTGCTTGTGTTTCTCCCCCATTTTTTGTTTTGTAATCAGAGAATAGAGGGAGAAACCAAAACAGCTAAAAGTTGGCGCCATCCACTGAGCAAGCCTCCAGCAAGATCCCCAATGACTCTGGTGAAGCAGCAGGCAACTAGTGATGAAGGTAGGCTTGTGACATTTTCAGGATTTTAAACTTGAATCTTTTAAATTTATGAACACCATCTTGAGTAAGAAACTACATGGAGTATTTCCATATCCTTTTATACCTGGTATGTGGCCAAGCACAGGAGGAGGGTGATTGATAGCTGAGGTCTCAAGCAATGAGGGAACTCCAGAGGGGATTCTGAGAGAAATGACATCCAGATTGGAAGGGGAGAGCTAATGCTGGGTTCTTTGGGGGAAATACGCCAGGACTAGAGTGGATGTAGGGAAATTAGAGCTAAGACCACATAAGTCCCTCAGACACACAAAGCTGGACTCTTACAAGCTTGTATCCTTACTTAAGGATGTACTAGAGAAAAAACCAAACCACAGCTGTCTTGGCATAGGCAGAGGACAATTGGCCTTGATGCCTGGGTTTGGGCTTGTGTGAGGATAGGTGATAGGATAAGACGAGAAAGTTACCCTAGTAGTTCTTAATCATAGGACTACTATCACATTTATACTTTCTCATTCCAAGTCAGAAATTTAAAGTAAAAGTGAGTACTGCCTGTTGAAGCCTCCAGGGCATCTAGCAGAAGCAATTGCCAAATCTATTTGAACCCACTTTGAAGAGGAATCTGGTTGACTCATGGACAGTAAACTCTCTGACTGGAGTCCTGGCTTTGTCCCTTATAAGTTTTTTGCCTTTGGACAAGTCCTCTCTCTGGCTTCAGTTTCCTTTTGTGTAAAATATGAGGACTGGTCATTAATTATTAGGGTTCCTAATCTTCAGGTTCATGAGTAGATTTTTGGCACTTCAACTATCCTGAAATAACTTGTGGTAATATGCTGAGCTCATCACCATTGGACTAAATTTCTGTTTGTTACTCTTCAACTATAATTTTATGATTTTTAGAATAATTATTCAGAAAGACTGAAAGATGGTGGTACCCATCCATACTGCATTCACCCAAGTGCAGAGGTGACCCACCTACAAGTTTGAAAATTGACAAGTTCAGATTAAAACCTTGGTTATGGTTCTGATTTTCTGTAATCTGAGCGCTGTCTGGATAACTTTTTATAACTCATCAATTCAGCAAGTGCAACACTGTAATGAGTTGTTAAGCATCTCTTTGAAATTAAAGACAGCTTAGACCCTGATCCCTATCTCTGTAATGTTTGCATGCCTTGAGAGTTTGATTAGGAGGTTATTTCAGGCTTTGTAACAGCAATTTAGTTTTTGGACAGTCTGTCTTTATTAATATTATAATTCATTTAGTAATGGATTAAATATTTGAATACAAAGATGGAAGAGATGGAAATTGATGCTTTAATTAGAGATTATATTGGTGTTTAACCATTATTTAACCCATTTAATCTAGGTTTTCAGTTATTTTAAAGAATAAAATGTATACATTTAAGTGCAGTTAAGTAAGGAAAATCTCAGGAACTCAAGTCTGACACAGTTTGATTACTTTCCCAATGGTTTTCTCTGTTTCACACTCCTTTTATTAAAGCTCTCATGTTTATGACGAAGTTGAATACTAAACCAGTGTATATTCCAAAAACTAGAACTACCCACTGATTTCACTTTGTTGGAGATTTTTGTTTTCTTCTGGGATTGCCTGATATTCCCTGTGTCAATAGTCACTGTAAGTGCTATTTCTGGTGCACAAGCAGACTCTTGGGCACTTTCCACTTACTCCTCACACAAGGTACATTGTCTAGAATTGGCTGTTTCACTTTACCTTTGGTAGATAGATATTTTGGGGAGAATTATGCCCTCCTGCCCCTGGCATGCTATAGCTCCTTCCTTTCTGAGAGTATTGGTATAGATTTGTTGGTCTTCATTTTATTTATTTTACTTCAAGGTTTTATTAAGGATATATTGACCAAATGTAATAATGAAGTCATTTATTGATTCAGACTTTATAAATGTTATTTTAAATATTAAATGAAATGAAATTTCCATTTTAAATATTAAAAGCACCATTTATTTGTTTTGCTGGATAGTGATGGGCACTTGACTCTGTTTTATGGTAGGGAACCTAGGACCTGCTGCCTTCTAGCCTCTCCTTGGCTGTTAATGGCTTCTCCTTTGAGAGCTAAATCATGGAATCTCTAAGGCTCATCAGATGTTTACTCTTCTGTATGGTGAAATGGTTGGATTATTAGTGATCCCAAAGTTTCATTCAAACTCTAAAGGTCTTTGATTCTTTGAAATTATATTAGGAGAGGATACTATATAGTCCTCATGCGCCGTGCTAGCCTTCATTGAAAAGCAAAATAGTGAAGTATAGGAACATCCCTAATCAATAAGTGTTTCCCTTCCGTAAAACTTCTGTTCTCTGCCAATTTTGAAAACAAATGCTGTTTTATGACTGTTGCATGTCATGCTCCAAATGTTATTAATTTTTATAAAATGATTTCTTTTTGTATCAATTCTTATTAACTTGAGGTAATATCATACTTTCAGAATGAGAACAGTTACATTTTCTGTTTGTTTAAGCACAGTTATATTTTCTGTTAGTTTAAAACAGCAACTTCAGCAGAGTACTTAGTAGATTGGCTTGGAATGTTTGTTGATAGATCACAGCAAATGTTTTCCTGCATTATGTGTACAATAAAACATTAGATGTTTTTGGCATTTAGATGTTATGGATATTTTATCTAGCACTCAGCTGTGTAGTAATAGTCAAGAATTCTCAGTTTAGCTTGGTTTTTTGCCCATAAATTATATTAGGAGCCCCATTGGCATTGACTTTTACTGTAATATAGGGGATAAAAATTAAAAACACCTTTCTTTTATTATGCTAGTGGCTTCACAAGGGTTTGATTGAATTAGAGGGAAAATGTTAGGTTTTTAACTTATATGGTTGCTTTCTATACTTTTCAGAATCACTCTTGAAACTTTTCTAAATGTGGTTGACATAAAGTCTTAGGTCTGAATGTGCTGAGAGCGTTGGGATTGTAAAATGATAGGTAAGACTCAGACTCTTAAATTCACATGTGCATTGTTGCTCTTAAAGTCTTGAAGGAAATAACAGGAACAGGAACAATTTTTGATACTGCAAGTGTGTGGTCATTCTATTCTTGAGATCTTGAAAAAAATAAATTACTACATTGGTTGAAAAGGATGAAATTGGTAATGTTTGATTTTTTTTTCCTACAAAACTGTAATTTTGTACAACTTAACTCAAATGTATTGCTTTACATTTTCTCAAACTTGTACACAACTCCCTTTCCTAGGAGACAAAGATGTCTTAACCATGCAGGGCATTGAATTATCTTTTATTTTGTACCAAATTTTCTCCATTTCTATTTCCACCTTTTGTTTGGTCATGGAACTAACAGTGAAGATCAAAAATAAGCATGCAAAGTTTGCTAAGTTTTTGTAGATTTTAAAATTTACTTTATGATTTCTTTATGATCTTCATTTTCCATATTTTGCCTCTGACTATTGAAAACTTAGTCCTGGGCTAGTAATGTTCTGTAGGCTGACATTTGGGGACCATTGTCATGGATTTTAGAAAGGGACTTTTCACTTCGTGGGAGGTAGGTGTTTGGGTTAAGTGCCATTTATAGGCTCCCAGAGAGTGAGTGGCTCACTTTATCATCATTTTAATTGTATAAAGTGTTGTTTTATTCTTTTTCTGTTTTTTGGGTCTTAGGTTCCTAGTTTTTGGGAAATGATGACATGACTTCATTTTATATATATCAAATGGACTTCTAAATTCTACACTGATGTCTGTTTTACTGCTGATGTTTTGTTTTGGGGAACCATTTTCAAGATCAAAATGTGTAGGAATTTTTGTTGTGCTAATCAAAGAGAGTAGAAACTTAACGAGAAAAGTTTTGCAATAATGGTACTAGTATGTGAACAGTTTTGAATATTATTAAAATATTTCCATAGTTGCCAAGGTCTTTTCTTGAGGAAATATACTTTACTAGAGGTCTGGTGCATGAAAATTCATGCACTTGGGAGACGGTCCCTCAGCCCGGCCTGCACCCTCTTGCAGTCTCAGACCCCTCGGGGGATGTCCACCTGCCGGCTTAGGCCCGTTCTCCGGGGGAAGGGGCCTAAGCTAGCAGTCAGACATCTGTCTGGCAGCCTGGGAGCCCTCGGGGGACATCCTTAGCACTGCCGAGGAGGCAGGAGAGGCTCCCGCCACTGCTGCTGCACTTGCAGCTGTCAGCCCGGCTTGTACCTGAGCAGAGCTCCCCCTGTGGGAATGTACTGACCACTGTGGGGAAGCTCCTGCATTGAGCGTCTGCACCCTGGTGGTCAGTGTGCATCATAGTGACCAGTCGTTCCCGGTTGTTCCACCATTAGGGCCAATTTGCATATTAGCCTTTTATTATCCTACTAGAGACCCGGTGCATGAAATTCGTGCAGTTGGGTGGGGGGGGGGGCCCTCAGCCCGGCCTGTGCTTTCTCACAGTCTGGGACCCCTTGGGGGATGTCCACCTGTGGCTTAGGCCTGCTCCCCCTGGGGATCAAGCCTAAGTCAGCAGTCAGACATCCCTCTCACAGTCCAGGGCTCTCGCTCCTTACTGCCTGCCTGCAGTGGAGGTGGGAGAGGCTCCTGCCACTGCTTCTGCACTTGCCATCCATGAGCCCAGCTTCTGGCTGAGCAGTGCTCCCGCTGTGGGAGCGCACTGACCACCAGGGGGCAGCTCCTGTATTGAGCATATGCCCTCTGGTGGTCAGTGCACGTCATAGAGACCCGTTGTTCTGCCGTTCAATTTGCATATTAGGGTTTTATTATATAGGATATAATAAAAGGCTAATATGCAAATAGATTGAATAGCAGAACAACCAAACAACCAGTCACTATGACGTGTGCTGACCACCAGGGGGCATGTGTAGAACATGGTGGGTGTTGGTCATGGCGGGATGGTGGAGCATGTGAGTGGGGGCACCAGACCAAGGCGGGGCACCGGTCACTGTCATTGGGGCAAGCCTCTGGTGGTTACTGAAAATTCTTTGCTCCTGTGTGCTGCAGTCCCACCTGTTGCTCACACCTGCTGCCGGTGCTGGCACTGCTTATACCCGCAGCTGGCACCAGAGCCGCCACTTGCACCCGCTGCCAGTGCCCGGCACAGCTCCCTATCACTCGGCATCATCAGCGGGTGCGAGCGGCGGCTGCCAGCCCTGATTGCCCCTGAGAGCTTCTCCATCTCCCCCTGCTCCTGGAGGGGTGATCGGGGCAGCAGCCATTGCTTGCACCATCTGACCTGATGGCCAGCATCAGCACTGCTAGCACCTGCTTCTGGCCCCGGCCCCAATAACTCTGCGCTGTCAGCAGGTGCGAGTGGGGCTGATGCATTCAGCGCATGGGAGTGGCAGCAGCAGGAGCAGGACTGCTGGGAGACAGGGCCATGGTGGGAGAGGCTGGGTGGGGGCTCAGAGAATGGGCTGAGACCCGCCCCTGTGCCTACAGCAGCCTCGCGGTCCACAGTTCCTTTTAAGGTGCACGAATTCGTGCACTGGGCCCCTAGTATAGGCTAATGCCTTTAAGTGAGTTATCTGTGAATCTGGGGGTAAGAATTTCTGTGGGAGAGGACAGTGAGTACAGAGGCCCCAAAGAGCAAGTAAGTGTGGCATGTTTGAAGAACAGCAAGAGGTATAGCTGATGGACCACCAGATGGTTTTGGATGTAGAATGACAAAATGGATATTTGCCGCCTTTCCTTTTCTTCTTTCTGTACATTCTCTCTATAGGCTAGTCCTTACCCTTGTTTCTCCAGTAGTTGGCATCTTGGCTGCCCTGCTTGGTAGCTGTTTTGTGTGATCTACCAGATGATGCCTCTTTTAGTTTTTGGGCCAGTATGTCTAAGGGTCCTGTTGTCCTTTACCTAGATGACCAGAACTCACTTTTAGGTAAGGGGAGCTTTTTCTTTTTTCAGGTAATTGCAACATGCTTATAGATCTTATTCTGCCATTTTTTTTACTTTGTATTATAGATGCTATTAATCGTTTAAGAAACTGGAGGTTTCTCCCATGGGAAATTTTGAACTCATTGAAGGCAGGAGACTATTTATTTCCAGGATCTGTCATATTGCCTAACACAATGTGAGTTGTATATGCTCACTCTTTCTTCACTTACCTTTGATTTGATGATTAGAATAAGTTCCTTTTGAAGCCATGTTGTCATCAAGTTTTCTAAAGATATGTCAACTTTCTGTTAGAAGTTTTCTTTTCCCTATCCGCACCAAGATATGGAAATTCACCATGCTGCTTTCTTCCTACTGTACATATTATTAGCAATTGCAATTTACAGTTTCTAAAGATAGATGGTGTTATCACTTTTACTGTTGAGGAAACTGAAGCTCAGAGACATTAATTCACTTGGTCAAGGTCACAAGGCTGGCAATTGGTAGATAACAGGCTTTAAATTATGTCTCATTCCTAGGTTTACACTCTTTCTACTTTATCACACTAGGAACCCTAATAATGGCTCAGTACTGATAAAAGAAGCTGAAGTGAGCACATATAAATGTCTGATAAGAACCAGCCATCTCTGTTGCGATAGTAGATCATCTGCAGTATTCCTTGTTGTTGTCCATGTGTATTGTAAGAATACACACATAGGTGAAATATGAGTGAATATTCTTTAAGAAATTTAAGCAGCATTGATAATGCCAAAGTTCTCAGTGAAACCCCCCAACCCTCAGAGGTATCATAAGTATCAGGGCATTGTTTTTAATAGGAAATTAGAAGGGGTGTGCTGTAATGTCACCACTTCTTAGTAAAATCATACGTAAAAAGCCTTGTAATTTTTTTTTTGTACTTGATATATTTTTTCTCTTTTGTACTTTGAACATACCTTTACAAACTTTAAATTCAGGGTTTTAAAAAAATCATTGAAATACAGCTTGACGACAGATTGTGTAATAGTTTGTATGAGAACAATAAAGTTTCCAAATTTGAATTTCTTTGTGTGTTTTTTTTGAGTAACTCATTCTTTCCCTCTTCCCCCCACCCCCAATTTCCTTTAGGACATTTGAAATTATATATATATAATGCCTCCCAGGGCTGAGATTTTGTTCAAGTACCTGAAAGATAAAAGATGCTGCTGTGTTTTTCATAGCAGAGAATAGTGCTATACCAGCCAAAACACATCACTGGAACCTAACCGCAGCAGCAAAATCATTGTGGTGACTGGCAAAGGGAAATTGTACTGTAACAGAGTTGATGGCTTTTCCCATCTGTCAGGCTCTACCAGCAAGTCCTGGCAGCAGCCCTTCCACAGTCACCCAAATGTTTTTCTATTGAGAAATCTACTTACATTGAGTAAGTAAAATTTATTAAAAAATCTTGTACTGAGAAGTGAATAAATCTGAATAGGACCTACCTCATATTATTCTGACCACATTTTTTTATACTTTAAAGATTATATCCTATATAATAAAACCCTAAAATGCAAATCGACCGAAGGGTGGAATGACCGGTTGCTATGATGTACACTGACCACCAGGGGGCAGATGCTCAATGAGGAGCTTCCCCCTGGCGGTCATTGCGCTCCCACAGGGGAAGTGCTGCTCAGCCAGAAGCCGGGCTTGTGGCTGGTGGGCGCAGCGGCAGTGGCAGGAGCCTCTCCTGCCTCCGTGGTGGCACTGGGGAGTACCAAGTCCAGCTTCTGCTCACGGCTGGTGAGTGCAGTGGCACTGCAGGAAGGCAGTAAGGAGCAAGGGGTCCTGGACTGCAAGAGGGGTATCTGTCTGCCAGCTTAGGCCTGATCCCCCTGGGGGGATCGGATGGGGCCTGGGCCAGCAGGAAGATATCCCCCAAGTGGTCCTGGACTGTGAGAGGATGCAGACCGGGCTGAGGGACCCTTCGCGCCCTCCGCGCGCGCCCCTCCCCTTCCCCCCGTGCATGAATGTCATGCACTGGGCCTCTAGTATTTTCATAATTATAAAAACTTACAAAACCCCTATCCTTTATTCCATACTTTTAAATATATTTTTTATAGCATTGACATCATTCTCTAGATAAGTCTTATGTCCTGATTTTTCCTCTAAGTTAATATTTATTTTTACTTAATATTATATGTTACCTAAAACGTGTTTATGTTATACTTCATTAATATTCTTCAAAAGTGCCCTTTCTAATGCTGGTATAATATGGCCATGCCATAATTATATATTTTTAAGTGGGTAGTTTTTTGGGGGATAGTTTTACAGAGGACATTGATCAAATTAACGTGCAGATTGACAGAAAAATAAGCAAAGTTGATATGTATGTACACATGGAGGATCCATAAGAATATGAGACCCAAGGACAAATCAGGCAGTTGAGGGATTTATATGCCATTTTGAGCTCAGGAGAAAGGATTGTGGTTCGAGACTTCAGAGTGCAGGAAGGTAATTCACATGGAGATGGAAAGTCAAAACTGTCCCCCATCCATACACACACACACACACACACACACACACTCACATACTCTCTCCCTCCATGCTTCCCTCCCTCTCTCCTTCCCTCTCTCCCAGACACACACACACGTGCACGCACACATACACTACAAGGTAGTCGAATATATATATATAATGACTCCATTGGTGCCACTGCCTTGATTCAAGTGAACGCATAGTTTTCCCCTCCATTGCTTTATATCACACATTACAAATGTTGACAGGGTGACAGACAAATAACAGCTTCATATTATCATAAAAGTATTTTTGACCATACAGAACCTGTGAAATTATGTGTGTTTGTCTCCTGGAGTCCATAAACTCCTTATCTTTGGAACTGCTCTTATACTATTAATTCTTATTTTGTTTTTGTTGGGAAAGAAGGGAATTTTATGCTGGTAATGTTTTCATGGGTCTCTCAGACTTTCATCACTTGTTTGTTGATATACTGATGATAGCCATTCTGACAAGTGTGAGGTGGTGGTAGCTCATGGTGGTTTTAATTTGCATTTTTCTAATGAAAAGTGACCTTGAGCATCATTTTTTATATGTCTACTAGAGGCCTGGTGCATGAAATTCGTGCACGGGGTAGGGTCCCTAGGCCTGGCCGGTGATCAGGGCTGATCTGTGGGGCAACTGGCGGGGTGATAGGAGGGCCCCCGCTGGCACCAGCCTTGGCCAGCCTGGTGCCACCTGCTTGCCGGCCCTGCCACCTGCCGCTGCTGGTCTCCTCCCTCTGTGGGGCAACGAGTGGGGTGATTGGGTGGCCCCCGCTAGCACCCACCTTGGCTGGCCTGTGGGCTGGGGGCAGCTCCTTCTGCCTCCTGGTGGTCAGTGTGCGTCATAGTGACCAATCGTTCTGCTGGTTGTTCCATGGTTTGGTTGATTTGCATATTGGGCTTTTAGGATTTGCATATTGGGCATATAGGATTTGCCATCTGTATGTCCTCTTTGGAGAAGTGTCTGTTCAGGTCCTCTGACCATTTCTTAATTGCATTTTTTGTTTTGTTTTGAGTTGTCTGAGTTCTTTATAAATTTTGGAATCTCTTATTGGATCTATCATTGGCAAATATCTTCTTCCATTCAGTAGATTGTCTTTTAGTTTTGATGCAAAAGCCTGATGATATATATATCAGAAAAACAGTACTAAGAAAAATGTTTTCTTCTAGGAGTTTTATGGTTTTAGGTATAATGTTTAAGTCTTTAATTCATTTTAAGTTTAATCTCTTTTTAGAAAATGTGTTTTTATTGATTTTTAGAGAGAGAGAGAGGGAAGGGGAGGGATAGAGAGAAATATCAATTAGAAAGAAACATCATCAACTGGCTGCCTCCTGCATTCCCCCTACTGGAGATTGAGCCTGCAACCCAGGCACATGACCTGACCAGGAATTGAACCAATGACCTTTTGATTGCTGGGTTGACGCTCAACCACTGAGCAACACTGGCTGGACTATTTTGAGTTTATTCTAGTATTTGGTATAAGAAGGTGTTCTAGTTTCTTTCATTTCTTTTTTGGGGGGCATTTATCTGTCCAATTTTCTCAAAGGGCTTAAAATTTAAATTCAGGTCTCTGGACTGACAGTTCCCTGTACTTGTTGCTGCCATGCTATTTTTAATGTATGGTATTACAAACTTAGTGTTCAGTGCATACTCTGGCTTGGGGAGCATCCAAACAGAAGACAGATGCTCTTGGGCCAGAGTACAGCCTCATCTTTGGAGGACAGCTATAGACCCGTGTCCTCTACCAGGTCAGTGTTGAGAGGGTTTGAGGACAAGCTCAATTTGCATAGGCTATCGTAGGTCAGGTCTTGCTGTAGCCCTTGCTCTGTGTCCATTGTCAGGAATTGTCCTTTTTCACCACTTCTTTTTCATTGTTGCTAGGCTTTTAGGAATTAAATACTATTTCTTCCATCCCTAAAAATATTTTGACGACTCTTCACATTAACTTATGACCAACTAAAGGAATAAGGGCGTCATCTGTAGCTTGTGTTTTAATCTTTTAAATAAAGTAAATGATATAATTAATTTATTGTATGTCAGTGGTAGCAACAGCTACTCAGATTTGGATTTCTTTTTTGTTAGATCCATTTTTAGTACATATGTGGGAGATATTGACCTATAGGTTAAAGATTTAATATTATTTCAAATTCCTGGTTAACTTTTCACTCCCATCTTTTATTTTTCAAATCTTAGTTTTTGTAGTAAGTATTCTGATATTACTTACTATAGGGAAACTGAGGTGGAAGCAGTTTATGTTTAGAGTAAGATTACCGCATTGCAAATTCAGATAGGCAAAGGTTGTTACCTTTTGTTGTGTTTTCAAACCATGGCCCCTGCCTGATTACTAAGCATTTTCCATGGTAACCAATTAACAATAATAATACCACCACCACCACCACCACCATGGAAGTAGGTGTGCTCCTTTTTGCTTTTGTTAGCTTCTTTAGAGTTATTTTCAGCCTCATTCAGCTCTTCTTGTTTTTTCATCTGAGCAAACCTCTTTTGATTTTTTCTAAAATAGGTAAGTCAACACTTCCAGGGCTGGTGCACATTAGTTCACAGGAACATCCATGCTTGGGAGTCAAGGACATTGTCCACAATATTTATTCTTAAGTCTGTGTCGGCTACTGGTGAGGAATTTTACAGTGTGCCACAGCTTGAGACACTTAATACTGGGCAGAGCTGTGGCTGCTGCCACCTGCTCTGATACACTGTCCTCTGCTATTGGCATGAAGAATTCTTTTCTCTTAACCTGTTAGGTCTTTCTGTATTTTTCTCCCTTGTAGAAAATGTTCCTAAAATGGTATTCTCATGGAGTGCATTTCTGTCCCTTTTATGTTAACAGATGCACATACTTAAGAAATTTGACCCTCTGGGGACATCATACTGAACAAATAAGTTTTGACATAGGAATTGTCTTTTATATCCATGTAATGACAGTATATTGCTTGGCATATGATAGATGCTCTGCAGATGTTATTTGTCATGAATTATTGAGCCCAAAAGTTAATTAAATGAAGTCCTCTAATTAATAAATTTATATAGAACCATGCACTACGTTAGGTGAGGAAACTATTGGTAAGCCAGCTATTGGGTTAGCAGATGCCTGTGCTGCCTGGAGATTGTCTCACACATATAAACTATTTTACCGTGGGAGGTGTTATGGTAGCAGTCGAATTATGGAAGTAGTGTAGTCAAAAGGAGGGAACAGGTTAGTTATTCCTGGCAGGGAAGGGGATGGTGTTTAAAGGAGGGTGGTTGTCTGGCCATCGGATCTGACCTAATCTTTGAAGATGAAGAGGATGAAAAGGAAACTTTTGTTACTCTTCTCTCCGAATCTACTTGAAAGATAAAATAGGTTTCCTGTCTGACTTTAATATCACAGACACTTTGGAATGTTTGCTTCTTTCATAACCAGGGTTGTTTTACCCTGGGTCTCATACTCACTGTGTTTTCATGCCCTGTCTCTTAAGAATTACTTGAGATTCCATTAATTGAGGAGGAAGTGGAAGAAACGGAGTCTTGGGCAAAGCCTCTGGTCCACCTTTGGCAGACAAAGGCTCCAAACTTTGTGGCTGAGCAGGAGTATAATGCAGCCATGGGCAGAATGGAACCACACTGTGCCATCTGTGCTCTCCTCATGCCATACTACAAGGTAATGAGGCTGGAGGGGTCATTGTCAAGGTTCCTATCACTGATGCACTCTTTCTGTGACTGTGAAAGCACAGTGAATCATTCTAAGGTAAGTATGAACATGCAAAGGAAGACATTCATATTTATGTAGCTAATGGCCATAGAGCCCAACCAGAATGTCTAAGTGCTACTTGAGAGACATTTCCCTGCCAGTGAATTACCACTTTTGAATAAATGATTGGCTTACTTATTGGCCTTGATTTATTTCAGTCAGGGGGAAGTGCCAACCTTTCTTTCCACCCCTTTCACCAAGAAACATAGAACTTAAAGCTTAACAAGAGAGATCGAGTCTCTGTTTTATGTTTGAAAATATCACTCTCAATAATATAAATGTTAGCTCTGGGACCACATTTAAGTGTCTCTTTATCTTCCCATGCAAAAGACACCACAGGATTAAATTCAAACTGAATTGTCCAGCATACACTCATCAGCCAGCTGTGCATGATGCCAGCTATGCATGATGTATTCAATATCATTCCATATCCATTATACTGATGGCATTTAGCTCCCCGAGGGCCACATTCTCCAGCTCCAACACAGACAAAATGATCTCTAGGAATCTAGTAAGGATGATGTAACTACATGATCTATTTTAAGGTGCAATAAAGTGTATTGATGTTATCATTGTGTTCCGGGTTATATTTTCACTAATTGAATCAGAAATATTCTCCTCAAGATCCATGTAAAGTAAATGCTTTTCTGTTCAGATGTTCAGAGCATGAAAATATGTGAAATCTCACATTTTCAGACCTTTGTAAATAGGAAGTAGGTTACTTGCTCATCTTTTAATGTGGCCCTGGTGAGTGACAAACACTTTTGTTTTCCTTTTAAGTCATTAAATTTCTGTTTTCTTGGAAAAACAACCTTTTATTGATTCTTATTTCTATATTGTAATCTGCCTATATATTTCCCCAATAATTAAAACATTCTCACAGAAATTATAAGATTTAGTGAAATTAATATCAGATCTGTGGAGATAATATGATAGTTATTAGAATTTCAAATAAACAGTAAACATTTTTCCATATATTTTGATAAGAGGTGACAATTTTGTTTTGCACATTATATTTTTTATTTAATGACAGTTGCCAGATCTTTCTGTCTTGATGTTTTCAAACTGTGTCCAGAAGCAGAAGCCTTCAAAAACTCTCTCAATACTTTTGCGCAGACATAAGCTTAGGTCTTTATAACACTCCTATTAGGTGTAACTGGGTAAGATTCTTCAATAAATGAAACCAGTTCTGTTAACCAAGTGCAAATAAAGAAGTGAAAAAAAATTCATCAGAAAAACTGATGCTTTCCATGAACTATTTATGTAAGAACATAGTTTTAGTAGCTCAGTACTTTCTTGTACAAGCAGATGCACAGAATATCTTCTTGTTCCTATAGCTTAGCACCTGATGGGAGCCTGAGGCAGAGCATTAGGAAAAAGCTAGTAGTTGGGTCAAGGAGAACAAAAAGAAGAACAGAAGCTGAAAGTTAGTGGATGGAACAGCTGTTAGTAGATTTGAGTGGCATAACAAATGAGTTCATTTCCATGTTTTTCACTCACGTGGAAATACTGTGTTTTTCAGCCAGAGAGCAGCAATGAAGAAAATGATTCTAGATGGGAGACAAAATTAGATGACATGGTTGCTTCGGGAGGAAAGACTAAGCCCCTCATTCCAGAGATGTGTTTTATTTATAGCGAAGAAAATATAGAATATTCGCCACCTAATGCCTTCCTGGAAGAGGATGGAACAAGCCTTCTGATTTCCTGTGCAAAGTGCTGTGTACGGGTTCATGCAAGTAAATGAATCTCTCATTCATCAATCATTGGCTTTTTAGTGCTTCACAGTCTTTATTTCTTACACCTATGTAACCTGCCAGGTCTTTGGCATTGAACTATTGGTATATTAGGTCATTTTTTCTCACATTTTAAAAAATGAAACTATGAGTAGGTATAATCATTCTTTTTTCTCCAGTTTTATACAATACCGAATCACAGGGTTTCTCTTTGTTAGTGTAGTATGAATGGTTTATAATATAATATATACTGTATTTACCCCAGTGTAATACCAATCTTACATTATGTTTGAGATAGTCTTACTGTCTGTCATGTATTTATTAATCAGCTACTATTAGCTTCCCTCAATATTTGAACATAATCTTCTTGAAATATAACTATAGCAACCTTCTTATTGTATTTATATCAATTCATAACATGTATTCACACATACACTCACCCTACATTATTATATGTATGTCAGAGGCAAAGCATCATTTCACAAAAAAGCTAGGATTTTAATCTTGACTTCTGAATATACTAGCCATGCAGTTTAACCATAATATTTCATGTGCTTGAACTAAACATTTTATGATTTTGCTTAACTATGATAGGCTTTTCTCTTTGGGTAATTACACTTCTGTTATTTTCTCTTCCTATCTCAAATTTTATAGAAATGTGATATTAAAAATTACTCATTTAAATCTTTGAAAACCTTATTTCAAGAAGTCAGATTAACACATTTGTTGGTTCTGCATAATTGCTATTTGTGTTGGCATCATCAGCTACCTTCTTACATAGTTCTTTTGAGTCAAGCATGTACAGAATAGACAAGTGGAATTGAACACATCCCTTTATCACTAAATATGAATTGTGTATCCTCTGTCCCTATCACTGAAATTAAAGCTAGTTAAACATAATATTTGAAATCTAATTTTAAATTACATTAATTTCAAATATTGTCAAAGTTTGTTTTATTTTAAAACTTCTCCAAACTTTGTTTCCTGAATTGCAACTTATTTTGAAATATGTTTTGCATGAGTAAAGAGGTAGACAAGAAAGTTTGAAGTTTTATTATTGCCCATTCAGGAATTATCAGTATTCTCTACAATAACTATTGTGAGCATTAGTTACTGTTAATACCCACACTCTCATATTTTCTGGAACTGATATCCATGAGAACCAAAAGTATCTTTGTTTTGTTCTAAGAATCAAAAACTGTAGGGTAGGTAGTGTCTTTTATTTAATCAGTGCTAACATGTGGAATATTGTCACAATGCAAAATACCTAATTCTTTAATCCATATTAATATTTTGTAGGTTGTTATGGTATCCCTTCTCATGAAATCTCTGATGGATGGTTATGTGTCCGGTGCAAGAGAAATGCATGGACAGCAGTAAGTAGCTTGTGTTAATATCTCTTAGCTCTTCTCACTTCCTCCACTGTGGATACATTTCAATCTAGTGGTAAGGTAAGATTATACACATGCTTTTGTGTACAATTCTACACTTACTATATTTCTAGTCTTCTCTTTTATGTCATCCTATGTGTTGCTTATAGTCATTGTAGAAATATTAAGTAAAGTTTTAGGTGTCACTTCTTATCTCTGGAACCCACAGAGATTGCCAGTTTGTCAGAGCAGGTCCAAAATATTGTCCTATTCTGCAATTCTTGAAAATAAGTATTCAAGGTGGGGATCTTCTCTGGGGAAACCATACTCATACATAACTCTTCAACTAGCCCGTGGACTTCCCCATTTATTTATTCTTATATGCATACTTTGAGTTCTACTCTTTTTGAGTTCTACTCTTGGTCCAGGCATTTGCTGTGACCTTGAGACAGAATCTTCAACAACAAATCCCTCTTCATTGAAATTGTTTTCCTGGAAACCCTGTTGAAACTTTAGCTTATATCCTAGCATTGAGTCCTATTTCATTAATCCAGTATGGCACTCATTTTGCCATTTAATTATGTGCTACCCGAATTTTTCATAAAATCGTTTCTTTCAAGAGGTACAAGAACATTCTTGAAAGGGAGAGTCTGTCAGGTCTCAGCACCATATCCCTCACTCTCGATCCTAGAGCATATGCTCAGCTTGATGGGGTTGATGATAACAGTAGCAATTGCTCTCCTCCTCAGTGAATAATGACAATGAATGAAACGTCCTTGTAACCAGAGTTAAAAACCTGAAGGACAGTATAAGGAAAATGCCCTGCAAATTTATGTCACGATTATGTATGTTTAGCTCTCATTGTTGAAATAGACATATGGTAACTAAATTAAAGGTGTCTATGGGGATGTTGTTTGAATACTTTTTTTGCTGGCATTCACCTTGGCTAGTGAGGGGGAAATGGGTGAAAATGTTCCAGTAATCTGATACATTTGATGTTAGAGCAGCGGTTCTCAACCTGTGGGTCGCGACCCCTTTGGCAGTGGAACGACCCTTTCACAGGGGTCGCCTAAGACCATCCTACATATCAGATATTTACATTACGATTCATAACAGTAGCAACATTACAGTTATGAAGTAGCAATGAAAATAATTTTATGGTTGGGTCACAACATGAGGAACTGTATTTAAAGGGCCAGAAGTTTGAGAACCATTGTGTTAGAGGTTATATCTTCAACTTAAGAGGTCTTTTCATTAGTGGGTTCAGAAAACATGTTGGTATTTCCTTTAGTGTGATCATTATGTTAACAAAAACTATGTAGCCCTGGATGATTTGTCTCAGTGGTTAGAGCACTGGCACTTGGTCATAGTTTGATTCCTGGTTAAGGGCATGTACCTCAGTTGTAGGCTTGATCCCTGGATTGGTTGCATGCAGGAAGCAACCAGTCATTATGTTTCTCTCACATAGATGTTTCTCTCTCTCTGTCTCCTCCCTCCTCTCTCCCCTCTACTCTTGCTTAGAAAATGAATCAATGGAAAAACTATCCCCAGATAAGAATTCAAACAAACAAATAAACAAAAAACTATGTAAATATAGAGCATCTATAAATCAGCCAGGAAGTCCTATAATAAATGCATTCGACTCTTATTCCCATTGTAGGCACCAAAGCAAAGCCTTGTAAAATCTGTTTGACCATGGATATCTTCTTCTTTACCCTCAAGTATAGATTTAGAGATGTGCTAATCCAGGTCACCAGGCCGAGAAGAGTTCTCTGTTGGATCCTTGGTTATTGCTTGGCACCTGTGCTCTCACATTGAGCAGTCCTATATTTATTCAAGGTACCAGTGTTCTCTGCATGGCAGAGCAGGGCCAGAGCTAGGCCACTCGCCCTGATTCCAAGGCTGCTTCTGATTAATCGTATTGTTTTCCTTAAACATGTCTTAAGAAGGAAATTGATTTAAAACACCTTTCTATTAATCTTCACCCCTCAACACCCTCAGAATATACAGTAAGCCTTTTGTAATTTAATATTGATATCATGTAAGTATTTCAATTTGCAATGGAAATGGAACTCTTGAATAGAACTTTACAATGATCATCTAGACCCACATATTTTCTTATTTCTAACTGGAAATAATTCAGACTCACAGTGAACCAATTGTTTGTTTTGATTTATCAATTTTGAGTGTACTTTGTCTATGAAGCTTTATTTTGAAATTTTTTCTCCTGAGAAATAGTTGAATTGAGTTTAAGCACTACAGAGAAGTAACTGTTAATATTGATATTTTTGGTTTTAAGACCCTTATTTAGTGTGGTAATATGTGTTGCAATATTAATTTTTGCTAAACACAAGTATGATTCTTTGGATTTTGTGGCTGGAATGAGTGCATTTAAAGTATCCTAATCCTGACTTCTTCTTTTTTTAAAAAGGTATCTTTATTGTTGAAAGTATTACAGATGTCCCTTTTTTCCCCCATTGCCCCCCTTCCATCCTGCCCCCTGCGCTTCCCCTCACCCCCGCCTGGGCCTTTACCACATTATTGTCTGTGTCAATGGGTTATGCATATATGCATATAAATTATTTGGTTAATCTCTTTCCATCCCCTGGCCTCTCCTTCTCTCTGAGATTCATGAGTCAGTTGCATGTTTCTATGTCTCTGGATCTATTCTGTTCATCAGTTTATTTTGTTCATTAGATTCCACATATAAGGGAAATGATGTGAAACTTGTCTTTATCTGAATGGCTTATTTTGCTTAGCATAATACTCTCCAGGTCCCTCCATGTTGCCTCAAAGAGTAAGAGATCCTTCTTTTTAACAGCTGTATAGTATTCCATTATGTAAATGTACCTCAGCTTTCTTATCCACTCATCTTCTGATTGGCATCAATAATTTAAATTTTGGAAGCAAAGGCATCATGGGGATTATTTCATCTAACCCCAGACAATTAATAAGTGAAGTCATATTAGATTTGTCATCGTCCTCCTGGGCAAGTAGCTGAGGATGTATATAAGGCTGGAATCAATGCTCACAGACCAGTTGTCTTTTTACTTACCAATTCTAAAGAGTGGGCATCACTCTGTACCCTAGTGCTCTGCTTGGAGGTAAGAACTTAGTCTCATTTCTGAACTGGTAGAGCATAAACTAGGAAGGTTGTGATCATAATGATGTGGGCCAGGCCTTTATCTGTGACCTTGATTGCTTTCACCATTTCCAAAGTTTTGTTTTAGTGCTCTCTGTTTCACTTTGCTACCATTTCTTTACTTTATCCATTCATGTCAATTAAGATAATAAAGGAGAAGCTGTATTGCAACTTCATGTGTTGGACAAAAAGAATAGTTACAAATTTTGGGTTACACCCTAACTTGAATTCTAGGATCCTGGCTTTATGCCCCAGTTCAAGTGAAATGAAATGAAACAGTCCAAGACATCCCTGCTTCCCTCACCAATACCTTTCTATCATGAGATTCAGGTTGTATATTCATCATCCTAACTAAAATCATTTCTTTGGGTCTATTTATCCTATTTTATTTTATTATTTTTAATTTTTTTAAGTCTACAGCACCCGGTATTCCCAGGTGGTCTCCCATCCAAGTACTAACCAGGCCCGACCCTGCTTAGCTTCCAAGATCAGACGAGATCGGGTGCGTTTAGGGTGGTATGGCCGTAGACTATTTGTCCTATTTTAGTACTGCTCAGATAAATAGACACAACTATATGAATGCTATGCTTGCATTTATGGTTTATTAAAACCCAGCTTTAGTAGATTATTTTATTTTCAGCTATTTGTGGCTATATAATTCATAGTGGAGCAGTTTTTACTCCATCATTATAGTATCACTTCTGAGCACATTCCAAACATTACCTAGTTCTGTTTTTAGGTGTTGAATGTCAGTATTCTGATTCTGTGTTTCTTGTTAATTCTTAATGTGGATCAAATCACTTTTGACCTAAATTACTGTTGTTTATGTCTAATTTGTTAATTGAATTCCATGGTGTAATGACTATAAGTTACTACTGATTAAAAACATAGTGCTAATATTTTCACTGTAAAACTGCAGAATTTGTATTATTTTCTTTGAGGTTTGTCCCCACCATTTTCTTTTTTATCCCTACATTAAAAATGTTTGTTTAAGTCTGGGTATTTCTGTAAAATACAGAATACTATTTTAGGGCTATACTTCTAATTATGAAGAAAGATGTTAGTTAAATGTCTAAATACTTCTAAAAATTAATAACCCATATGCTTAATACTATGTAGAACAGCGGTTCTCAACCTTGTGGCCCTTTAAACACAGTTCCTCATGTTGTGACCCAACCATAAAATTATTTTCGTTGCTACTTCATAACTGCAATGTTGCTACTGCTATGAATCATAATGTAAATATCTGATATGCAGATGGTCTTAGGCGACCCCTGTGAAAGGGTCATTCCACCGCCAAAGGGCTCGCGATCCACAGGTTGAGAACCGCTGATGTAGAGTATTAAGAGGTAGAATGCTATTTAAAAACAAGAGGATTTTCTATAATATCTTCTGAAGAACTTATAGTATAGAATTCTAGAGAATAAATAAATATAAACAGATTTAAGAGGTTAAGGAATATTGATAAAAATTTTATTTTTAAAAATTTTGGGGATAATGTAGCTCTTTGGTGTTAGTTTCTTTCCAGATAATTTAATTCTTTCTTTAGGGATCTTTTGGGGTGGGGGTCTGTGAGAATTTGGGTTATTGCCATAGATGGGAGTGAAAACTGAATGTATAGATTGGACACGTATCATGGGAAGTCACATCATACGCAGATTTATGACTGTGACAAATCATGAGCTGCCAGTCTTCTGTACGTGGCAGCATTAAGCCTGTGCTGTAGTTTTTCATTGTCAGTGTGTGAATTCCAAATAAAGTTACCATTTGTTCTGTGTCTTACTAGGGAGCTCTTTTATTACCTTAAATAATTCTTTGGGGGTGGGCAAGGCAGATGCAGTAGCTCACATACCTATAATCTAAACAGAATCTAAATTAAAGGAAGATTTAAAAGTAATTTAATGTGAAGGTTTGACTAGAGATATATATCTAAGGTCTGTTCTGGTCCTAAAATGCTTTGATTATGTGTTGCTTTGTATTTCCATTTTTCTTTAGTTTTCCTTAAGAATTGGGGACCTTCAAGGAAACTATACTTATTTCTGTGCTTTTTAACCTAGTTATAGATGATGAATAACAGAAATATAGGAATAGAAGTGATGCTGGTAATTATTGGTAAAATCAATGTAATTTTTATGAGGTAAAGGAAACTTAATGGTTTTTGAAAAAACAATGACCTCAGAGCCTTACTATAATTTTATCTACCTGCTGTTTGGGAATGCATATCAATAGGCACTATCCTTGAAATTCCTTTTTATTTAAATATATCCTATTCCACTTACTTCATGGGAATTTGAATATTTTCATTTGAAAGTAATACCATATATAAAAATATGGAACTATATATTATATTCTTGGATGCATATTGCCATGCTATGACAAAGTAAATTTTGTAATGAAAAATTTAAAAAAACATTTTTTAGGCTAAAATTTTTATTCTGTATAATGAAATGCATAAATTAGGTAAAGGCACACATATCTATTGAAGAACATTTATTGTACTTTGTAGAACAATAAAGGTGTATTGTATATATACAACAAACATAACATTCTAGTTTCCCCCCAAAAAATGGTTTTAAGAAAGCAAAGCCCAGGCATGAAATTGGTTTTCACCTTGGCTGTACATACATTTATTCACTGTGCCCTTTATTTTGCTTATTTATTTTTCAAAATAGAGTAACAATTAGATATAAGCAAACTATAATTTGATGATCATTTGGCATTAGCATTTTCTTTTCTCTTAGAGTTGAATATGTAACTGTGATGATTAAAAACAAACATTTTGGTGTCTATTTGTTTTTATTGCTTCATTGTAAATCAGTGGCTTCTACAGATTGGGTAATGGTTGCCATTCATGCCCTCCAAGGCTGTACGTACAAAACTATTTCATTTGGCTTTGGAAAGAAAGTGAAGTATTTTCTTTGCATAAATCATAGTCACAAAATTTCAAGGTACCAGAGGTATAGTGGTCTTTATAAAATCCACTCCCACAATGCTGATCAAGCTTGTGGGCTAAGTCATTTGTTAGAACATATTTATTTGACCTTCTGATGTTTGGAGTGTATCTTAGTTTTAACACTCAATTTTTTCTTTTTCTTTTTTATTACAGTTTACATTCAGTATTATGTTGTATTAGTTTCAGGTGTAGAGCACAGTGATCAAACAATCATATACTTCATTAATACTTGATCCTTAAGTCTCAGGTAAATGTGCTCAACTTCTTGGAAAACTGATAAACTCTTGACATCTTCGGAAACTAGGAAGCCCCAACAACCCCTGGTGTTAGGCAGAGTCTTTGACTCCCACATTACGTTGAGCCTGGGTTTTATAGAGGTTCATCTGATGTGGAGCAACCCTCAACACTGTTGAATCTGAAGATACTGCTTTCTCTCCTCTCTCCAAAGTAGGAGTTCTCTTAGGGTGTAAATTACTAAAGAAAATTTGTGTGGTTGAGGATTATGTTACCCTTATCCTTTGTAGCTCCTCTCCAACTTAAATAAAAATAGTGGTAATGATAATAGATGTTAAAAATAGCCAATCACTTGGCTCTTGAAAGTCTTGTTTTAAAAAAAGTAAAGTTTCACTTGTTAACCTTTGACCTACAAATTCAGAATAATTGTTGATTTAAATATAAACTAATATATGTAGCAGGGTTAGAATTTTTCTAGTTTCCATAAAATTTAATACTGACAAAGACTAAAGAATTCTTTGTTTCAGAAATCTCATTTTGCAGATAATGAACCAGGAGTTTGAAAGAGTAAGTCTTGCTCAGGATCACCCCACTTATGGTAAGGGAGCCCCATTCAGGGCAATACCCAGCCTCCAGATCCCCAGGCCCTGGCTCTTTTCCCCCTCCAGTTATTGATGTTTAGAGTGAGAAGAAGGCTGAACAGCTGGCCTAATTCTGACCCACATTTTTTAATGATTTTGGTTAGTTTACATTGAAAATAAAGTCAGTACTAATTTCTAGTGTAATTGGTTACCTGCTTCCTGTGGAATAATCAGTGTTACCGGGTGGCTGCGGGGGCAGCTTCTGTCTGGAGGACCTGCCCCAGAACTGGGTAATCTCCTGAATTCAATTTCCCAGCCGACAACAGCCCTGACATCGTTCTTTTGCAAAGAGCTCTGAAGCAGCTTTGTAGATCAGAGCCATTGATTTTCAGATCAGGTTGGCTTATGGCCTTGAGAGGTCACTGTGACACTGCACTCTTTGTGATGCGTTTTATGCTATATGTTTTTTATTCCATGGGATACTGTCAAGACCTGGTGATGAGAGGCTGTCAGCCCGAAAGGCTGACTTTGATCCTCATATACAGTAAAACTAGTAGAAAAAAAATGCTCTATTCTATTTTTTAAAACTTTATTGTTGAAAGTATTACAAATATCCCCCCCCCTTTCTTTCCCTCATTGACCCTCTGAAAGGCTCTGTTCTCTCTCTTTTTTTTTAAAATAATATATTTTTATTGACTTCAGAGAGGAAGGGAGAGGGAGAGAGAAATAGAAACATCAGTGATGAGAGAGAATCATTGATCAGTTGCCTCCTGCACGCCCCACACTGGGAATCGAGCCTGCAACCTGGGCATGTGCCCAGACTAGGAATCGAACTGTGACCTCCTGGTTCATGGGCTGATGCTCAACCACTGAACCATGCTGGCCGGGCTGAAAGGATCTATTCTTTGTAAGGTTGGGCAGTCATAGGTGGCAGTGGCCATTTGTAGCCATGTGGTTGATGACACCATTGAGGTATCTTGTAAGCCTGTAGCCAGGACCACATGCTCCCACTTGAGGTAATGCATTTGGATTCAAAATTACCTCTTGCCTCCTGAGGAGGCACGTAATTTTGATTAGGTGTACCCTGTCTCATAAAGGCCGGGGCAGTAATAACTATTTGACTTTAACCAAACAGAACAGCACATTTACGGGATATCAATTATCCTGAGAGCATAGCTGTGATGTGGAGGCCTTCCGTTAGGAAACTGCTCACAGACTATAAAGTCACAAATCATTTTTTTCTATTCTCCCTTTTGCTCAAGAAAAATCATCCCTCCCCCCTACCCCCTTGCCCTTTTGGTAATGGTGAGAAAGAAAGAAAAGTCTACAAAGCTTATTGTAAGTGGAACTATATTCATAAATAGCTTCTTGATTGAGAACAAATGCCTCATTAATCTTAAGTGCTTCAACCAGAGAGCACAAGTAAAGTCAGGAAGAATAATGATGACATTATGGGGAGCATAACATACTGTACTCTACACCAGGATGTGCATGCCCGGAGGTCACTGGCTATAAGGCACAGCTCCTTAGAAACGCAGTGCAGGCGTTTCTCACGAATGGCAAAAGTTGGTCCTGTGGCAGGGTGAAGAAATAATGTACTTTGCTATTTGTTATCGAAGGTCATGCTGGGAGGAAAGAATAAACCAGCCGAGCTTTTATTTGAAAGCCGAATGTTGTACATTTTTAACAAAGTAAGATGTTCAACTTGAAGTACTTTGCTCAGGATCCTGGAAATACTATTATCTAAATGCAGTAAGTCCCATGTAGATTACTTCTGACCACTCTTCAATTATAAAGGTGCTTCTCCTTGCCACCAAGTATGTGTCTGGCTTGCTACCAAACAGGTGCCCTGCAAACCTCAAATTAATTTTTATCCAGTGGTCGGCAAACCGCGGCTCGCGCGCCACATGCTGCTCTTTGGCCCCTTGAGTGTGGCTCTTCCACAAAATACCACGTGCGGGTGCACACATACAATGCGATTGAAACTTTGTGGCCCATGCGCAGAAGTCGGTATTTTGTGGAAGAGCCACACTCAAGGAGCCAAAGAGCTGCATGTGACTCGCGAGCCGCAGTTTGCCAACCCTGGTCTAAGCAATGGCATTAGAAAGACAAATCTAAGAAAAAAATGTAATTTGAAACAAACACAAAGTGTAGGTTTCTATTCTGTTATCTTCTTTTCATACAAATGGTTAATGATATTTAAGTAGTTAAAATGTAGCAAGCAAACCCACCCTCCTCAAGCTGTTCACATTCTAATCCCTGGAACTTGAGGGTCTGTCCTGTTGCACAAAAAGGGGAATTATGGTGGCAGATAGTCTTCCAATTGGAAGATTATTTTGGTTACTTGGGTGCAGTCACAAGCGTTCACTCCCCACAGTTCAAAATGTGGGCCTCTTCTCTACACTAACAGCATATAGTCATTGATACCTTTCTCTGTCCAACTCAGCCTCTCCATTGAGCTGCAGATTCATGTGGCCAACTTCCTGAGCAGCATATCTAGTGAGTAGCTCAAATTCACTGTGTTTCAAACTGAATTCCAGATCTTCTCCTGTGGGCTTCCTAATTTCCAGACCTTCCAGCTGCTAAGGCCTAAAACTTTAGAGTCAAATATGCTTTTCTTTTTCTCATACCCCATGTCTGTCTGACCTGTCTTGTCTGCTTTTAAATGATCTAGAATCCTGGATACCTTTTCTTTTTAATTTATCTTTATTGTTGAAAGTGGTACAGATGTCCCCTCCCCCTCCCCCGTGACTCCCTTCAACCCGTTCCTGCCCCCTCCTCAGGCCTTCACTGCACTATTGCTATGAACATAGGGCTGCATATATTCTGTCTGATTGGTGTTTCTGGTTTCTTAGAATATATTCCTAGAAGTGGGATCAACTGGGTCAAATGGGAGTTCCATTTTTATTAAATTTTTGAGGAAACTCCATACTGTTTTCCACAGTGGCTGCACCAATCTGCATTCCCACCAGCAGTGTACTAGGGTTCCCTTTTCTCCACATTTTCACCAACACTTGTCTTTTGTGTACCACAACTTTTTTATCCACTCATCTACCGCTGGCCACTTCTTAATTACCTATGCTTATATTACCCATGCTTATATTACCCAGACCAATCTACTGATTACCTCGTTCTTGGATTAACACAGTAACCTGCTAACTTCTCTTCTCACATGTACCCTTGAATCTCTATCCTCTGCTATCAACATAGCAGTTGGAATGATCTAATATATATATATATATATATATATATATATATATATATATATATATATATATATATATATATATATATGAAAGCCTAAGCAACCAGAATGCCAGAAGAATCAGAGCGACCAGACTGACTGGTCGCTATGACACACACTGACCACCGGGGGCAGGTGCTCAACATAGAAGCTGCCCCCTGGTGGTCAGTGCGCTCCCATAGCCAACCTTCCGGGGCCAGCCAACCTCCCCTGGTCCCTCCCTGTGGCTGGCCAAACTCCCATGGTCCCTCCCCCAGTCCAGGAAGTCCCCGGCCGGCAGCCGGCAGGAAGGTCCTGGCTGGCAGCTGGCAGCCAGAAGGCCCCAATCAGCCCTTACCAGCCAGGCCTAAGTACCCCACCCTTGCAGAATTTTGTGCACCTGGCCTCTAGTTAACATATAAGTCAGATCATCTTCTTGCTGTGCTCAAGCTTTACCATGGCTTTCCATTTCTCTCATGGTAAAGTTATCACCTGTTTTTCATGACCTATGAAGCCTTATCAGATATTCTCCCACTTTCTTTTTTTTTTCTTTTTGTTTTGTTAATCTTCACCTGAGGATATTTTTCCTTTGATCTTTTAGAGAGAGTGAAAGAGAGAGGGAAAGACTGAGAGAAACATCGATGAGAGAGAAACACATCGATTGGTTGCGTCTCCTTGCACTTGGCTCGACCAGGGCCTGGGCCAGGGAGGAGCCTGCAACCAAGGTATGTGCCCTTTGACGAATTGAATCCGGGACCCTTTGGTCCCTGACTGATGCATTATTCACTGAGCCAAATCAGCTAGGGCTCCCACTTACTTTATGACTAGCAGGATCTGCTGGCATCATCTTTCTCTACGTAATTCCATGGCCCATTCCCATAGTACTTAACATCCTCTATCATCTAAATAATCTGATTTAGTTTGCTGCTGTCCCAACCAGAACATCAGTTCACTGAGGACAGGGTCTTTGTCATTCACTGCTGTTGTCCAGTGTGTAGAACATGGTGATTAATCAATATTTGTTGAAGGTATGTTTTCATTTTTTAAAAAATACGTTTTTATTGATTTTAGAGAGAGAGGAAGGGAGGGAGATAAAGAGATAGAAACATCAATGAGAGAGAAACATCAATCAGCTGTCTCCTGCATGCTCCCCCTGGGGATTGAGCCCACAACCCAGGGATGTGCCCTGATGGGTTATTGAACTGGTGACCTCTTGGTTCATGGGTCAGTGCTTAACCACTGGGCAACACAAACTAGGTGGTTTTAGTTTTTAATACAAGTTAGATGTGGGTTCTAAATGGCAGAACTCACTTGCTAGTATAAAATTCATTGGAGCCTGTTGAATTTCCATTCAGAAGATGCATGAAACCTGTCATTCACTTTCCCAGTCACTCAGAATTCATGCCAGCCCTGTCCAATGTGAGATCCTGACCTCTCGCCAACCCTGATAAATGAGCCACATCTTCAGAAATGGTTCTTCCATGTTTTGTTGATCAGCACTTTGTAAGCTAGCTTTCTGTTAATGTGATTAATTACTTTTTATTTTCCCAGCTCAGACAGCCTTATTTTACGGTTTTGCATTTCTGTTATGAACGTGTCAGATAAATAAGAGTGTGGGGAGGTACTTCAGTCTCATAATTTTTCTATAGCTCTGAAAATTGGCTTTAGTGGCACTTACGGATATGTCAGCTAAAATGAGAGCCTCTTACGAGGCAACTTGAGAATGTTGGTATTGGCATTTCTTTAACTGATGTTTTATAGAAGAGGCATTGGAACATGAATTCCTTCTACTACAAATAATGAACAACTGTGATAGCCGCATCATAACAATGTCCTTCTCACATTGTTAATGTTGTGTCAGCATTTTGATTATAAACACTCTTTTTCATGGTTTAATAACTGAGCCATAACGAAATCATTCCATGTTGTAAATTGGTGTACTAGCTGTTCATCTCAGGGGTGATTTTTTATGAAACCAAAGTTTTTAAAATACTTGATATTGCTAAAAGGTGATTTTGTGCCTAGTATTAGGTGAGGGAAAGGGCCATAAGTGGGAAAGGTACAATGTTCAGAATATATCATCTGAATTTATATTTTTTCATTCAGCTTTCAGCTGCCCAGGGGTAGTGGGTGGGGGACCCAATAGAATGGATCTTTTAATGCTGCACTTGAAAGTCAGGATTAGTCAAAGTCGCTAATCATCCGAGAGATGCAAATCAAAGCAACAATGAGGTACCATCTCACACCTGTCAGACTGGCTATCATCAACAGATCAACAAACGATAAGTGCTGGAGAGGATGTGGAGAAAAAGGAACACTTGTGCACTGCTGGTGGGAATGCAGACTGGTGCAGCCACTGTGGAAGACAGTGTGGAGTTTCCTTAGAGAACTGAAGATGGAACTCCCATTTGACCCTGTGATCCCACTTCTAGGAATATATCCCAAGAAACCGGAAACACCAATCAGAAAGGATATGTGCACCCCCATGTTCATAGCAGCACAATTCACCATAGCTGAGATCTGGAAACAGCCTAAGTGCCCATCAGTAGATGAATGGATTAGAAAACTGTGGTACATCTACACGATGGAATACTATGCTGCTCTAAAAAGGAAGGAACTCTTACCATTTGCAACATCATGGATGGAACTGGAGAACATTATGCTAAGTGAAATAAGCCAGTCGATGAAGGAAAAATACCACATGATCTCACTCATTCATGGATAATGGAGACCATTATAAACTTTTGAACAATAATAGATACAGAGGCAGAGCTGCCTCAAACAGATTGTCAAACTGCAGCAGGAAGGCCGGGGAGGGTTGGGGGGCAGGAGGTAGGGGGGTAGGAGATCAACTAAAGGACTTGTATGCATGCATATGGGCATAACCAGTGGACATAGGACATTGGGGGATAGGGGAGGCTAGGGGACTGTCTAGGGCGGGGGGATAAAATGGACACATATGTAATACCCTTTGTAATACTTTAAGCAATAAAAAAAAATAAAATAAAAAAAAAGAAAATAAAAAAAAAAAAAAAAAAAAAAGAAAGTCAGGATTAGCAGCAGCCTTATAGAGTAATCATGTCGTAAATGGCATTTCAGTATTTTGTCTTTTTTTGTTTTAGGAAACATTGGTTGACTAGCAGTATATTTAAATTTTTATAATAGAGAGTCATTTTATATTGGGTGTTATTGTTCCTGGAAAAGCGTGCTCATTACACATAAGATAAAACAAGATGACAGTGAACTCTGGCTGTGTAATTTTACTTATTTTCTTCTGTAAGGCTGCACAGTTTTGGTATCTCCATAGGTTAGATTGGAGAGAAGTTTTAGTACACTGAAAAGCTCTGGAAGAAATCATAGGTGTCCTATTTAAAATTTAAATTTAAGTGGAAACCCTCCCTGGTATTAGCTACAATAACCAAGGTTTAACTATAAGACTGCGCAAAAGACCACTAGGGGGTGCACCAAGGAAGCATAACAAAATGCGGAGACAAAGAAACAGGACAAAATTGTCAATGGAAGATATAGAGTTCAGAACCACACTTTTAAGGTCTCTCAAGAACTGTTTAGAAGCCGCCGATAAACTTAATGAGATCTACAAGAAAACTAATGAGACCCTGGATGATATATTGGGGAACCAACTAGAAATTAAGCATACACGGACTGAAATAACAAATATTATACAGACTCCCGACAGCAGACCAGAGGAGCGCAAGAATCAAGTCAATGATTTGAAATGCGAGGAAGCAAAAAACACCCAACCGGAAAAGCAAAATGAAAAAAGAATCCAAAAATGTGAGGATAGTGTAAGGAGCCTCTGGGACAGCTTCAAGCATACCAACATCAGAATTATAGGGGTGCCAGAAGATGAGAGAGACCAAGATATTGAAAACCTATTTGAAGAAATAATGACAGAAAACTTCCCCCACCTGGTGAAAGAAATGGACTTACAGGTCCAAGAAGGGTGGAGAACCCCAAACAAAAGGAATCCAAAGAGGACCACACCAAGACACATCATCATTAAAATGCCAAGAGCAAAAGATAAAGAGAGAATCTTAAAAACAGCAAGAGAAAGACAGTCAGTTACCTACAAGGGAATACCCATACGACTGTCAGCTGATTTCTCAACAGAAACTTTGCAGGCCAGAAGGGAGTGGCAAGAAATATTCAAAGTGATGAATACCAAGAACCTACAACCAAGATTACTTTATCCAGCAAAGCTATCATTCAGAATTGAAGGTCAGATAAAGAGCTTCACAGATAAGGAAAAGCTAAAGGAGTTCATCACCACCAAACCAGGATTATATGAAATGCTGAAAGGTATCCTTTAAAAAGAGGAAGAAGAAGAAAAAGGTAAAGATACAAATTATGAACAACAAATATGCATCTATCAACAAGTGAATCTAAGAATCAAGTGAATAAATAATCTGATGAACAGAATGAACTGGTGATTATAATAGAATCAGGGACATAGAAAGGGAATGGACTGACCATTCTTGGGGGGGAAAGGGGTGTGGGAGATGCAGGAAGAGACTGGACAAAAATCGTGCACCTATGGATGAGGACAGTGGGTGGGGAGTGAGGGCGGAGGGTGGGGCGGGAACTGGGAGGAGGGGAGTTATGGGGTGAGAAAAAAGAGGAACAAATGTAATAATCTGAACAATAAAGATTTAATTTTTTTAAAAAAATTAAAATTTAAATTTAAGTGAAAAAAGGAAAAATAGGATAAACCTCCACAGTTATATTAAATTAAATTATTTAATAGAAAAAGGTTTAATTTCTTCATATGTCTGTATATTGTTAGAGGAGTCTCCTATATCCAACACTGTTAGATTCTCAAATCTCATTTTCTTTTTATTATTATTATTGTTGTTTATATTATTGGTTAAAGTATTACAAATATTAGTACATATGTCTCCCTTTCCCCCCATTGATCTCTTCCCAGCCTCCCCCTTCCCATGGCACATGCCCTCACCCCCCCAGCGTCTGTGTCCATTAGTTATGCTCATATGCATGCATACAAGTCCTTTGGTTGATCTCTTACCCTTCCCCTCAACCCTCCCCTGCCTTCCTGCTAAAGTTTGACAGTCTGTTTGATGCTTCTTTGTCTCTGAATTTTTGTTCATCAGTTTATGTTGTTCATTATATTCCACAAATGAGTGAGATCATGTGATACTTATCTTTCTCTAACTGGTTTATTTCACTTAGCATAATGCTCTCCATTCCATCCATGCTGTTACAAATGGTTAGAATTCCTTATTTTTTACAGCAGTGTAGTATTCCATTGTGTAGATGTACCAATTTTCTAATCCACTCATCTGCTGATGGGCACTTAGGCTGTTTCCATATTTTAGCTATTGTTAATTGTGTTGCTATGAACATAGAGGTGCATATGTCCTTTCTGATTGGTGTTTCTATTTTCTTGGGATATATTCCTAGAAGTGGGATTACTGGGTCAAATGGTATTTCCATTTTTAATTTTTTGAGGAAATGCCATACTGTTTTCCACAGTGGTTGCACCAGTCTGCATTCCCACAAGCAGTTCAAGAGGGTTCCTTTTTCTCCGCATCCTCTCCAGCACTTGTTTATTGATTTGTTGATAATAGCCATTCTGACAGATGTGAGGTGGTACCTCATTGTTGTTTTGATTTGCATCTCTTGGATGATTAGTGACTTTGAGCTTGTTTTCATATGTTTCTTGGCCTTCTGTATGTTCTCTTTCGAAAAATGTCTGTTTAGGTCTTTTGCCCATAATTTGGTTGGATTGTTTGTCTTCCTTTTGTTAAGTTGTATGAGTTCCCTGTAAATTTTGGAGAATAAACCCTTATTGGAGATAACATTGGCAAATATGTTTTCCCTTGAAGTGGGCTTTCTTGTTTTTTTTTGGTGGTTTCTTTTGCTGTGCAGAAGCTTTTTATTTTGATGTAGTCCAATTTGTGTATTTTCTCCTTAGTTTCCATTGCCCTAGGAGCTGTTTCGGTAAAGATATTGCTACGACAAATGTCTGCTATTTTGCTGCCTATGGCTTCTTCTAAGATTTTTATGGTTTCCCGTCTTAAATTTAAGTCCTTTATCCATTTTGAGTTTATTTTTGTGTATGGTATAAGTTGGTGGTCTAGTTTCATTTTTTTGCATGTATCTATCCAGTTTCCCCAACACCATTTATTAAAGAGATTGTCTTGACTCCATTGTATGCTCTTGCCTCCTTTGTCAAATCTCAAATCTCATTTTCTACAGAAAACTACTGCTACTTTTTTGTCAATTGACCTTTCACAGCATGTGAGGGAGGCAACCAATTGTTGTGTCTCTCTCACATCAATGTCTCTCTTCTCCTCTCTAGCGCTCTCTCTCTGTTCCTTGCCCCCTCCTTCACCCTAGAGCCACAAAACTCAGTCTCTTTCTGTCTTTCTCTGCCACCCCCAAGTCTGGGTGTGCTGGGTATGTGGACCGGGGGCTGGCACAGGACTAGGGCTGGCACAGAGGTCACTGCTGGAGGACCTTTGTGGCTTAGGTGCTGTAGCCTCTTGCAAAGCCTTGAGCATGATGCTCTGACCTTCTGGCACCTTCTGTGAGGCCCCTTTATTGTGTGCTGGACATTTTGTCTATAGCAAATGAAATCAATATTACTATTTCTAGTAAAGGCCTGCTTCTTCATCTATGATCTAGAGCAGGGGTCCTCAAACTACGCCCCGCGGGCCACATGCAAATACAAATATTGTATTTGTTCTTGTTTTGTTTTTTTACTTCAAAATAAGATATGTGCAGTGTGCATAGGAATTTGTTCATAGTTTTTTTTTAAACTATAGTCCGGCCCTCCAACGGTCTGAAGGACAGTGAACTGGCCCCCTGTTTAAAAAGTTTGAGGACCCCTGATCTAGAGTAAGAGTGAAGTCATTCTGATTTGTATTTGATTGGTGTCTGAGCTTTGTTGCAGGTTTAGTTTGATTTTGTCTACTCTGGTTTCAGATGTTTTGAGGGTGGTATCAGGGCCTTGCATTTAGCAGTGTTTGTTCTCTGAGCACTGTGGAGATTCCTGCGCCTATCTGCTTTGCACGGCTGAGTTCGCAGCTTTTCGAGTCGTGGAAGACCTCTCCTTGCTTTAGAGCCTAGCTGCCAGATTTTGGGTTCCTGGGGAGTTTTCTTTTCTCCCCAGTTCTGCATCTTATTTTTTGCACCTCAAGAGCATTATTAGTGACAGATCCATATTTTGTTCCTTGTGTTAACCAAAGAGGTTCTGGCTGTAATAAAGAACCAAAAAGGTTCCAACCGGGGAAGGACAGATTCAAGTAGCAACCTATGCTCCAAAGAGAACAAAGGAAGGCATAATTTTATAGAAGTGAAATTTACAAGTGTGGTTCCTATTTTGGTCCTTCATGCAAATGAAAGATCTGTCCAAGTTAGCAGGTATTGGTTAGTCCAGTACGGTTAAATATTCACAGGTCTTCTCCCATTCTCAATTGTGAGCTTCCTAGGGCAGGCATAGTCTCTTATTGATTTTGGCGCTCTACTTTGATATCCTGTGCCTTGCCTTGTACCTGGAGGCAAACGATGGTGGGGACAAAGAGCTTGGACATGTGGTCAGGCAGACCTGAGCTTGAATTCCAATTGTTACCTTTGCTGATTGGTTAGGGGTTGGAAAACTATGGGTCATAGAAACCACAGGGGAAAACTGTTTCAGACATGATCAATATGTTGAATGCTGTTAAGATGTCAGGCAAACCAAGGACTTGGAATGATCTGTTAGATTTTGTGACATGGGGGTCACTGGTGATTGCAGAAAGAGCGAGTTTCACAGTCTAGTAAGTGGGAGTCTCCTCAACTCCACTGAAAATCTTAAGTCTACCTGTTATTGTACTTTAGGGGACTTTTCCTCCTGTTATAGTAGCGCTCTGCAACATGTGTACCTGCTAATGATCCTAAATCAGCTTAAATCAGCTTCCATGCTGCTTTGCTGTATTTAACTCTGCTAACTTGTCCCTTTAGGCATCTCCTCAGTACTAGTTTCATTAATCAGACATCTAATTCTCTGAGTGTCTGAGCTTCTTGCAGTCCACAGCTCTCCTTTGCTGCATTCCCACTTTGATACTATCTTTTTATGTTATTTTGACCTCGTGTTTTGTTTTAATTTTCATTCTCCCCCCCCAACCTGTGGAAAGCATCTTAAATTAATGGCAAAAAAATAAAGTTAGTCATGGTATATGAAATTATTATGGAATAATTTGTATATTTTAAATAATTTGAATTACTACAATTCTCCTTTTTAATATTTGGATTTTGAAATATTTCTTTCATTGTGGGCTGCATCAAAACAAGTTCTTTCAAAGGCTTTGTGATGTGAATAGAGAAATTTTCCGTTGAATTATCTCCTTGAGCTGGGTTTATTATGGATTCAAATGTATGTACACAGAGCAGTTTTTGTTACTCAGAACTATTGATAATCACCTAGGAAATTTCAAATAGATGTGCAGAGATGTTCCAGACACATAAAACCATTGAATGTCTCTGGTTGTTTGCCTTTTTTTGCTGCCTATTAAGAGTTATACAGATATGTTATTCTCGTCAGTTGTTTGTTATTGTTCTCCTCAGAAAAATAAAAGCAATGGAGTCTGACACTCCGTTATTAATAGTTGTTATGTTAGAGTTCTTTTAAAGCTAGGCAGATCTGTTAAAATTACTTACAGATCACCTTGGAGAACAGATAAAGAAATTTCATACATACAGATTAGAGAAAAAAGAACAAAATAGCCTGTAACTATTTTTAATTGAATTTATTGGGGTGACATTGGTTAATATAACCATACAGGTTTCCAGTTGTACACCTCAGTAAAACATCTGCATGCTGCATTGTTTGCTCATCTACCAAAGCCTATAACTAGTTTTAAAAACTCTATTAATGCAGTAAATTGGGAGGACAAGCTTGAAGTTGAAAATAAAAAGAGTTAAGTATTTAATAACAAGTTCTAGGTCAACAAAAGGCATTGCATTGCTTTCTGGCCCTACTTACACATGGATTTTTTCCCTAAGATTATAATAAGAAATGATGACTGTAGTGTATGTTTATAGTAAAGGGAGTCATCTTGGAGTGAAAATGTCCATGTCAATCTAAGACACATAAAAATGTCAAAAATATAAACTTATGTGGGCAAAGGAAAACATTTTTATGGCCCTGTCTTCTGGGGTAGGAAGCCTGGGTTTATCAGAACAATCTTTCCAATACCATTTGCTCACAAAAAGACCAAAATGATAATTTTATGATCTCTAGTTGATTCTCAGCTTCCTTTAACAGGCATCTCTTTCGTGCTTCTTCAACACTGCAGTTTCTGTAATAGGCCCTTTTCACTCCTCTAGCCACATCTTTTACAAAGTGCTTCCTGCTTCTCCTTATCTTGGAATGAAGTGTGCCAGTTCTGTTTTTTAGCCATCTGGTTCACAGATTACGAGAACCGGTCATGGTCTCTTCTAGAATTGTAGTTCGTACCTCTCCAGGTACTAAGTTCTCTGTGCCACTGCTTTCCTGCACAGGTGGCAGCTGAACATGGTACCAGCATAATGATGGTTTCTTCTAGATATGTATATGAGGACATTTTGGGTTACATCCTCAGTTTCCCACCTCTCTGTTGCTTTTCCCTTTTCAAACTGCTCAGAGATAGGCCTTAATAAAATTCCTAATGATTCTAATTTTAAAATAAAAAATGAGAATTTATGGGAACATTTAGTTAACTAGTAATTTATTATATAGGTCTGATAATTGTGTGGCATTTTTTTTCTCCTCTAGGAGTGCTGTCTCTGCAATTTGAGAGGGGGTGCTCTTAAGCAAACTAAGGACAATAAGTAAGTAATACGTTCCATGTGTTGAATTTCATTGTTTTCTTCTCCTCTCTGGAATTGGTTGAGCCTCTGGGTGGCAGTTTGCTTTACCTGTCATTATTGGACACACTGTTCCAAGGCTTGTGCTTTCCAGATCTGAGGTTGGGACTTTGTGCAGAGACCTTTACTGATACCACATTCACCTCTGCTGACAAAGGTGTTCCAACTCTTGTTTTTGTTCTGTCTTTAACACCATGAAGAATAACCCCTTTGTAGTAACAGAGTCTTTTAAATGAAGGCAGCCCATATCATTCTAGGTGCTGTTGGAATCGTAGCATTTAATATGATGAATCCTATTTGTTCAATAAAAACAGTATGGCAGAAAACAGTGAAAACTGTTATCTTCACATAAATAAAATCAATCATAGTCATAACATTAAAGTGAAACCATTTCTTTTTAACACCAGCAAATTAACAAGAAAGTATATGTACTACAATAGAAATACAGAGAGAAACATTGATTTTAACACTTAGAGGGGACAGTTGGAGAATATGAAGAGTCTTATGTGAACATAAACGAAAGGTAATCTGGATTTTATGGCGATTCTTGAAATATATTTTTGTGTGAATTTTATTTTCATGACCTGAATTTACTATTTAAAATGGGGAAAAGTATTTATAGAATTCTTTAGAAATAGAAATATGTAGACATGGTTTAGGCAGAGGTTTTAAGCTGGCACTCGAGGGCCAGATTCAGCCCCAAGATATATTTTAGTTGACTGATACACATTTTATGCATTTGATCCAAAATTTAAAAGTTGAGAGACTTTTATAATAAAATATAGGTTTTCGTCTTTACTTGAAAAAATGATTGTGCCTCTCTATATGACCATAACAAGTTGGGATGAGAACCTAGTCTAAATGGGCATGCGTTCCCCAAGTTCCCATGATTTAACCTGTACACTGTTTACGTCCTGCAAGGTCCCACTGGCACTGGACTTGGGGACCTGGGTGTAATGTAATGATGGAGTTTGCATAATTGTGTGCATGTGCACGTGTTTCTGATTGCTTATAAATATGAGCAAAAAGAATAAAGATGAGTCTATGAAACTATTTTCGCTTAATTTGGGATCTTCATCTTTCACAGTTAATGTGATAGGCACTTTGCTAAAAAGTAATGACTAGTTCTAGGATGTTGTACAAGTCATACACACTGTGAGATGATTTAGGTGTCTCCTGTGTAAAGACAGAGATGATAAGAACTTCTTTTCCTATTCTTGGGCTAGGACAAAAAGAAATAGTGTTTGCTGTGGAACTATAGTATTTATCTAGACATGGAAGAGTGTACCCTGATGGGGTTGACACTTGTCTTCTCCTCCTGTGGTTTTTAAAGGCAGCATGGAATCTTGTGTTGTTTGAGTGAAATAAATATGGTTTGATTTACAAATAGGTTGATGAATTGATAATTCTTTCAAGAACTTTTTAAAGCTCAAGAGGCTTTTTGTGTGGGACATAATATTGATGAAAAACTTAATGGTGTTATTGGGATATTATCATTTTCTGGAGTAATTCAGAATTTGAAAGGAGATGCTATATTTTAAGTAGGAAACAAGGGAACAAGCTAATTTCATTTCTTCTTGTCTCTAATAGGTTCCTTTGATTATAGTGGGGTTGCAATGAGAGAAAGTTTAATTAAATATTTAGTATTAGTTCTTTTAGAAAACTTGTGGTTTATTTTGGTTTGCTTTATGGCTTTTGTATTATGTAAAAAGATTATGTACTATACCCGGTTCATAACTTTTATTATTTGAATTAATCTTTTGCCATATATTAATTAGCTAAAATATATTAAACACCTGTATTGCAGTATCAAATGAAACAGCAAACCTACATTTCAGTATTTTGCAGGTCATGCATAGAAAACCATACATATATTGATAGGATTGAATCTTTGGTCTTTACCTAGTTTTTCAAGTCACAGTAGTGGGCAGGTATGCTTCTGAATCCATCCAGGTATTGTCTAATAGATTTAAAATTCAAGGAGTAGTCTGTTTGTGATGGATTCAGGCTCTTGGCTTTCTTTCTTATCTGTGTGTTTCCCCTCTGTGAGAATTGCATTGCCTGGTTGAAGTATGAGGTATGTAAGCTTAGGGAACTTGTGTTTATGTTTAATGTCTCCTTTTCTGTAGGTGGGCCCACGTCATGTGTGCCGTCGCGGTCCCAGAAGTTCGATTCACTAATGTCCCAGAAAGGACACAGATAGATGTAGGCAGAATACCTTTACAGAGGTTAAAATTGGTGAGTGGCAAAGCTTCTTTTTTACCTCATAAATTAGAATTAATTTCAAGTTCTGAATATTTTTATTAATACACACATTTCCAAGGTGATTTTTCTGTTAGCTTCATTTTATTGTTCTACCCTTTCTTTCCTTTAGGCTAAATTTACTTATCTGTACATATACTTTTCCTGTTATATTGTAAGTATGCTTATAACCTTCTTCAAATTCTGTTTGAAATAAGGCAAAGGAATACATTTCCTGGGTTAATGTGAATTTTCAGACTACAGGCGATCTGGTGAGGTTTGTTTGTAACAGACTTTGAACTACTGTTTCTGTGTACGTTGTTTAGAGTTTCTGTTCTCTCTTGCCTCTCTTTGGTTGGTCTTGACTTAGCAAAAAGCATCTAACCTGATTTCATCATCTCTTCACCAAGAGACTTGTCGAGAAATACAAATTATTATTATTACCCAGGGATTTCCTCACTTACTAATAAGACACAAGTCATTTAATGTGCCAAACTCCCAGGCTGATTTTCTTTTGACCTGTTTAGAAACTCTCATAAAAATCTTTCCAGTGGTTCTCTTTGTTCAGAGTATGTTTTATTGAAAAGATAGGCCGTTAATGTCCTTAACATTGAAGTAACCTTGGAGTTCTATTCAGTTGGTAGCCAGAAGATCATTAGGTTAGGTCCTTATAATTCGTATTTAATGAGAATTTTCCCTAAAGTTAAATTGCATGACCTTAAAATGTGGGAGCGTATCTTACACATGGATTTAAATCCCTAGAACAGTGGTTCTCAACCTTCTGGCCCTTTAAATACAGTTCCTCATGTTGTGACCCAACCATAAAATTATTTTCGTTGCTACTTCATAACTGTAATGTTGCTACTGTTATGAATCATAATGTAAATATCTGATATGCAGGATGGTCTTAGGCGACCCCTGTGAAAGGGTCGTAGCCCCACCAAAGGGGTCGCGACCCACAGGTTGAGAACTGCTGCCCTAGAACGTCTTCAGTTCTTGTTATTTTTGAGGCACTTCCACTTGAGACTGTCTCGGGCACTATAGCTGTAGCGCTCATTCTGCCTGACTGTTACTTGTTTTGTTCATTACCATTCTTTCCCCAACAGGGACCAGGGTGTACTGTCTCTATCTTAGGTACTTGGAATCTAATCTGTTGTCACCGCCCCACGGAAGGAAAAGTGAACACTTACTGTTCGTTATAGCTCTATCTAGGATTTCACATTGCTAGGAAACAGAGGCCCTTTGTAGAACTGGTGAGCAGATGTGAGCGGTGGGAATAGGATGCTCAGGGTTATAAATGAGATGGAAATGAATAGGTCATTTAAAAGGCCCTTTAAAATTCAATTCTTTGGCTCCTGGACTTCCATAGGAAAGCTTGAAATCTTACATCTTGGTCACCAATTTAAAAAATCACCAATAAGAAAGAAAAAAAGAGATCTGCTTTCAGGCAGGTTATTAAAAAAATGTTGAATTCATATGTCAAAAATTTTTTAATATTTAATGTAACAAACACAAATATCTTACATTTTACTTTTTTATGATTTACAAGTAATATGTATTTTCAAAAATTTAAACACTTCATTGAAAGATGACTTCTGTTCCCCAGGTTAATGCCCCTTGGAATGATTAGTCACAATTCATTGAAGCTGGACCTTCATTTTGCTTCTGTTGTCCATGAGTGTTTTTGTTTGTTTGTTTTTTTAAAATATATGTGTCTTTATTGATTTCAGAGAGGGAGAGAGAGATAGAAACATCAATGATGAGAGAGAGTCATTGATTGGCTGCCTCCTGCACGTCCCCTAATGGAGATTAAACCCGCAACCCAGGCACGTGCCCTTGACTGGAATCAAACCCGGGACCCTTCAGTCCGCAGGCTGACGCTCTACCCACTGAGCCAAACCAGTTAGGGCCATGAGTGTTTTCTTAATGGTGTATTGTTTTTTTTTTGTTTGTTTTTGTTTTTTTAAAATATATATTTTATTGATTTTTTACAGAGAAGAAGGGAGAGGGACAGAGAGTTAGAAACATCGATGAGAGAGATCGATCAGCTGCCTCCTGCACGCCCCCCACTGGGGATGTGCCCGCAACCAGGGTACATGCCCTTGACCGGAATCGAACCCGGGACCCTTGAGTCCGCAGGCCGACGCTCTATCCACTGAGCCAAACCGGTTCGGCTAATGGTGTATTGTTATCCATACCAGTCCCACATGGGTTTTAAGGAAACAGCAAGAGGGACAGCACGACCATTTCAATGCCATTGAGGAAGCTGTGTCTAGAAGACTGGAATCTGATGATTGCATGGGAAGGTGGCAAAGCTTACTGTTTTCTTCACAATGCCGTGCCTAACTTTGATTGTGTATATCACATACTCCTTATACTTTATATCCTTAAACAATTGGTACCTTTACAACAGTATGTCTTGAGTGAATTTAAGATTTAAAATCACCTAATGTCTGTTATCGAGCTGCTTATTGACATACAGATGTCCATGAAACAATTTGGGTGAAAATAGCAGGCGATATATCAGATTTCCCCCCATTTTTTAATGTATTTTTATATGCATAGAGAGTGTCTTCATATATTTATTGATATGCTCACACTGGTTACCTTAAATGGGAAACTTCAAGGAGAAACTTCATTTTGTGGAGGAGCAGGGGTGGGAATCACTCAAAAGTGCTGTAATTGTTTGCAAGGGGGAAATGGTCAGAAGTCTGGCTAACTTTTTCACCAAGAACCCTCATCACAGAACCATCACCTGCGACCCTCCTATAGTGCTGTCTGTGCCCTGGTCTTACCCAGTGTCTGGGGTTTTTGGACCCTGACAGGCTAGCCTTGAACAACAAAATTACAAATGATCATGTGTGTGGGGTGGAGTGCACCTTCCCAGAGAATAGGATACTCTGCTCTATTACAGTCAAGGATGTGCTTTCCGACATTAGCATTCTTTTGAACATTAATTTAGTGAGTGCATCACCAATCCGAAGTCAGAGCAGTAGTTATGTGTGGTATTTCACACAGGCCACTGTCCATATAGGCAAATTATTTCACTATGTCTAGTTAGTGAACGCGTGTGTGTCTGCTGGTGTCAGTTTCAGTCTTTTTCTGGGGCTACAGCCAACCCTTTTCTGGATGCTAGACTGCCCACCCACCTTCCTATTCACACGGGTGGGGGATATTAAGAATGAGTTAGATGTCAGTGTCAACTTATTTCACCAAATAGTTACCTTATCTTACCAAATACTTAGTGTATATCCTATCTAATAAAACAGAAACATGGTAATTGGCGTACGACCGCAACCCTTCCCATTGGCTAATCAGCGAGATATGCAAATTAACTGACAGCCAAGATGGCGGTAACCGCCAACAAAGATGGCGGTTAATTTGCATACTCGCAATGATGAGAGGCGAAAGGGGAAGGACTGAAGAATGGTGATCGGCAACCCAGGCGGAAGGCAAGAGTTGGGGGGTGGGCAACGACTGCCTCCCCCCCCCCCCCCCCCAGCGGGTGATCGCCATGGGAAAGCTGGGGTTGCCAGCTAGCCTGCGGCCCTGATCGCCATGGCAATTGGAGGGCAGGAGGGCCGGAGCCCAAGCCAGGTGGCAACTGCGGGCCCCTGCCATGGCAATCGGAGGGCGGGAGGGCTGGGCGCAGGCCCGGCAGCAACCCCGGACCCCCGCCATGGTGATCGGAGGGCGGGAGGGCCATGTTGCAGGCCAGGCAGCAACCACGAACCCCCACCATGGCAATTGAAGGGCGGGAGGGCCTGCGTCCCTCAATCGCCATGGCGATCGGAGGGCGGGAGGGCAGGGCACAGGCCAGGTAGCAACCCGGGACCCCTGCCATAGCAATTGAAGGGCGGGAGGGCGGGGCACAGGCCAGGCAGCAACCCCGGACCCCTGGCCATGGCGTTCAGAGAGCGGGAGGGCCGAGTTGCAGGCCAGGAAATAACCATGGACCCCCACCATGGCAATTGAAGGGCGGGAGGGCCTGCGCCCCTCGATTGCCATGGCGATTGGAGGGCAGGAGGGCGGGGCGCAGTCCAGGCCGCAACCCGGACTCCCGGAACCTCTCTTAAAGGTTCTCTTAAGGCAGTTGGCGAGGGACCTCGGAGAGCCCCAGGGGGCCCTGGTGCCAGCAAAACTGAGACCTGGGGCGGCTCTCCCCAGAAGGTCCAGAGAACAGCCACTGCAGCCCGCCCCCACCCCAGCGCAAGGCATGACACGCTGGGCCCGAGGCCCCACCCCCTCCCAGAGGCCCCTGGCTTGCTCATGCAGCCCTGGTCACATCACCGGAGCAGCTATAAGGCACAGAAAGCACCATGGACAGCCGCTTGCTCCCACTTGCATTTGCTAAGACAAGGCCCGAGGGTGTGAGGGCCGGCTCACATCTCCTTCTCCCTCCTTTTGCTCCTCCTCTGGCTGCTTAGCTCGCCCAGCTTCTTAGCCAGGCTCCTCTGCAGCTGGGCCCACTTGGCGGGGTCCAGGGACCGGTCCTTGGCCCCACTGCCAGCGTACAGCACTCCCACCCAGCTGATTCTCTACGGGGCATGGGCACGGGCCCTCTCCCCACAGCCATGGATCTTGGGCAGGCAGTGGCTGAGGCAGTAGCGGTGGACGCCCGCTACAGTGTGGGCAGAGCAGTCCCGGATTACGAGAGGGATGTCCGACTACTGGTTTAGGCCCAATCCCTGTAAACTGGCAGGACATTTTTCGAGGGGTCCCAAATTGGAGAGGGTGCAGGCCAGGCTGAGGAACACACCCTCCCCCGTGCACGAATTTCGTTTACTGGGCCACTGGTTTTTTAATAAGACATTGCTCTTGTCTGCTAGCATCTTATAGTGTAGATTGGGCTTTCTCAGCTGGCTCTGTTGACCTTTTAGAAAAGATACTTCTTTGCTGTGGGTGACTGTCATGTGCATGGTAGACGGCAGCATCCTTGAACAGGCAGACAGTGCCACATATCCCCCTGGGAGGCACATATCCCCATCTGAGAATCCACTGGTCTTCAGAGAAGACATAAACATACAGAGAAAATTTTCATTTTTAGACACGGACTATCTTGATTGAAAGAAGTAAGTTGGAGACTGAGAGAACAGAAATTCTTAATTGCTTTTAAAAACATCCTAGAGATCTTTTTTTGCCAATTATTCAGATTTCTTATTTGTCAATAAATTAATAGAATTTGACAACATGAGTATACTTACTACTGTATTAGTTATATAATCTGATTTAGTTTTTTAACATCTGTTTTTATAGAAATTGAACAACTTTGAAAAATAATCAAGTTTTCATAAATATTAAAATTCTGTGAGGTTTGTGTGCACACACCCATGCAAATGGCAGTTACTAAGTGAATATTTATGGAATAAATAAAAGGGAGAAAATGGTTATTTATTATTTGTGCTTCTGGCTTAACATATACGGCTGGACGGTTTGATCAGACAGTACCAAATAGTTTGTGCCTTTTTATGGTTTCCACTGAGAAAGCTGTGGTGGTAAACTCATGCACAGCTCTGTGCTCACTGCTCTAAGCCAAGGTATTGCTTTCCATGCTGGCATCGCAGGGTACATGTGATTAGGTTATAGAGCATCACAGTATTTCGGAGAGCCTGTGGAGCATCTATGCAGCACTTGCCCTGTTGTCTGTGAGTCCTGATCTTGGAACCTCTCTGATGATCTGGGGGATTGAAAACAAGTGACCTGATGAAGGTAGAACAAATTGCTCATCCATGAAGCAGCAAGGGGGCTCTGAGCCTCTCTCCACTGCCCACTAGGTGGTGCTGGTGTACCATACCATCCCCTTGCCCTTAAATCACCTCTCCTAGCAAGTTGCCTGCACTTGCAGAGGTGTGTGTGTCTAACCCAAGGGATAGCAGCAAGGTAGGGAAGGTGCAGCTTGCTGTGCATTCAAAGTGATGAATTCCAGAGGGCAAGTTTTTAGTTCACTTTTTCATTTAGTCATCTGAAAAGAGCTGCTTTCCCTTGGGGTAAGTTAGTGTTTTCTATATAAATACTAAGCAACACTAGTAAAAGCCAGTAACTGCAAGAGGCCAACATGAGTTTAAAATGTCTTCTGACATATGAAAGCTACATATTTAAAATAAATGCTCATTATTATTAGCAATCTTTCTAGATTGTGGAATACTGGTATTTCCACAGAAGTATTTGAATATTTTGGTAATACTGTTGTTAGCCTTTTATTTATTCACTAGAGGGCCGGTGCACAAAAATTTGTGCACTCAGTGGGGGGCGTCCCTCAGCCCGGCCTGTGCCCTCTCGCAGTATGGAACCCCTCGGAGGATGACCACCTGGTGGCTTAGGCCTGCTCCCTGGGTGGATCGGGCCCAAGCTGGCAATCAGACATCCCTCTGGCAGCCCGGCAGCCCTCGGGGGATGTCCACTTACCAGCGGGGAGCAGGCCTAAACTGCAGTCGGATATCCTTAGCGCTGCTGAGGAGGCGGGAGAGGCTCCCACCATCACCACTGTACTGGCAGCCATCAGTCTGGCTTGTGGCTGAGCAGAGCTCCCCCTGTGGGAGCGCACTGACCACCAAGAGGCAGCTCCTGCATTGAGCGTCTGCCCCCTGGTGGTCAGTGTGTGTCATAGTGACCAGTCATTCCCAGTCATTCTGCTGTTAGGGTCAGTTTGCATATTATCCTTTTATTATATAGAATAGAGGCCTGGTGTATGGGTGGGGGCCGGCTGGTTTGCCCTGAAAGGTGTCCTGGACCAGGGTGGGGGCCCGCTGGGGTGCCTGGCCAGCCTGGGTGAGGGGCTGATGGCTGTTTGCAGGCTGCCCAAACCCTCTTCACGGTGGGGGTCCCCCCTGGGGTGCCTGGCCAGCCTGGGAAGGGGCTGATGGCTGTTTTCAGACTGACCAAGCCCCTTGGCTACTGAAGCTCCCAGCCTTTCCTTTTTTTTTAATTCACTCCAGCTCCGTGGCAATGGCGACTGCAAGCAGGTATCTGGGGTTTATTTACCTTCTATATCCTTCCATTGCAGGGGCACGCAAGCCTCCTTGCTCGCTCCAGCTCCATGGCCACAGCCTGCTGAAAGCAGGTATCTGGGGTTTATTTACCTTCTATAATTGAAACTTTGTTGCTTTGAGTGTAGTTCAGAGCTGGGCTGTGGCAGCCAGGGAACCTTGGCTTCCTCCATCATTGGAGCAAGCAAACCTCCTGCTCGCTCCAGCTCCGTGGCTGACGGCCGCCATCTTTGTTGGCAGTTAATTTGCATATAGTCGCTCTAATTGGCTGGTGAGCATGGTGATTAGCCAATGGGAGGCATAGTGAAGGTATGGTCAATTTGCATGTTTGTCTTTTATTAGGTAAGATAAGGTCAACATGTAGCTTTTGAAATAACCCTCTGTACCATTATTTGTGTAGGAAGATTTTTGTTGAGGGTGTAAGAAAGGATTTGTTAGCTTTAGCAGATTTTTGCTCTTGCTTAATAAAGACCATTAGGAAAGAAGAGACAGGAAATGCAAAACAAGAGTTCCAGTGCTCTTCAGTGGGTTATATTGACCCTAAAATAGTGTGTGCTTGAAGTAGAACCTTTATCTCAGATGGCCACCTTGTTTGGTAATATCACAGCTGTAGCCTCTACTCATCAGGTAATTAAATGGACAGCAATGATGAGACTAGACTTATTTTCAAGTCACTGTATTTTATTTTATTTACATTGATGATCACTTGAAATACTTTGATAAAATTTATTATTTTTAAAAACCAACAAAATTTTAGTGCAAAGATATATTTGGCTATAGTGGTCTTTAATTAGTTGTTCTTTCCTTTTTATCTTTGAAAATATTTGGCTTTTACGAAGAATAATTATCTCAGGGATTATTAAAGTAATTGCTGCCTCATCTGAAAAATGCTACAGGTTGCTATCTAAAAGCATCAAGTTATTAAGCAGAGCCTTCCTTTTATAGGAAAGAAATGGCTGAAAGTTATCTGAATAGGCTATATCCAAAGTCATATTTGAAAGGGAAAACCATTTTCTCTGTCAGCTTAATTAATGCAGATTCTAGATTACTTAGTATTTTTCTTACTTACTCACTTAGCATGAATTCCTTTGCTTCTAACTGACTTTTCAACGTAGGAAAAGTTATCCATGTGACAAGTCTTGTCCTTCCCCGCCCCTTCCCATGTGCTTCAGTACTGTCTCCGCATATACAGAGAGCATCAGGGCCTGGGCCCTTGGCAGGATGGTGAGGACACCTCCCACTCTGCATTTGATGGTGTGTGTGCTCAGGGATCGCCAGGGAGGGTTTGTGAGGAGTCACAGAAGCTTGGTGTGCCTGAGGACAAAAAGAAAGCAATTGCCCCCACATGATGTAGATTTTAGAATTTATGCAATCATTTCCTTTTCTTGTGTCCTTCTGTCTTGGTTGTCCATGGTCATAACTGAATCTCTGGAACAGGAACACAATTGTGCAAAGATGAGAACACACACACAAAAGTAGAGAGATGTAAAACACCCAGGAAGTTAGAATGTATCTTTTTGATTTTCACAGAAGATAGCAGTATCAGCTGTTGGAAAGGTCTCCAGTATCATATGGTCGTTTAGAAGCAGGTCACCAAAAAATCTTTCGATTTGATTATAAAATTTAAGGGAAGAACATAAAAAAAAAATCAACGAGAGGTGTAAAACAGCATAAAGTTTTGGTATTTGTTACATACTTACCATGAATATCTATTACATACATTGATTGTTTTATGAACATTAAATTAAAGACCTGTGGAATTTATATATGTAGAACAGTAAGACAAGTTTGTGGATTCTAAGAAGTCTTAGAAAATTACAGCAGCCCTAAAGGCAGCCATTAGTTTTAAACATTCTTCCTGTTTAGAGGGAAAATTCTCAAATAGAAGTGTTGTAGGAACATTTAAATATTAAATTGCATGTATCAAAGCAAATGATGTCTATCTCTATTGTGGACATTGCATGCAAAACTTGGTGGTGTTCATTGACCACACATCCCCTCAGTGGCATAGCACCGTGCCTTGGTTTCTATGTCTGTAGACATTCCTAGGATTTTTACATTTGAAATCCTATTTCTGCAGCCAAATAGAGGGAGAAATGAATTTTGGAGTAGCTGAAGTTGCCCTCAGGCATTCGATGACCTCCATCCGATTTGTATTTGACAAGTGAATCAGGCACAAGTGTTCTCTGAGTGAAGAACATTATTTTGAAAAGGAATTTACACTGCAATAATGGCTGAGCTACAAGCCTTTTAGTATCTGGCTGAGACCAACTATTCTGCTTAGAAGCCTCTATACACTTTAAAATTTGTACCTGAAGCCAAATAATAGTGAACTTGAAAGCCAAAGATTATAGTTTTGAAAGGTACATCAATTCTGAAAATAGAGTGGTTTCACTGTGGTATTCCATCGGAAGAGTTGAATTGAGGTGGGGAATGCATTCATGCTTCCCATTTCTTAGAAGAAGGAAGGCACTTGTTCTCTTGCTAACTGGCTTATGTTATCAGATGTATTGAATACTAAAAACGGAGTTACTGAGAGCGAGATGCCTCTCGTGCTGTAAGATCACTCCTATCTAGTTAACATTACTGCAGTGTTAGAGAGCAGCTTTGTTCTCTTTTAGAGGAATCACAGTTGTATTTGACAGAGCCTCTGTTAATGCATTTTGGGAAATGTAAAGACATATTGATGATCTTTCATCACTTTAAGAGAAAAAAAAGTAGCATTGTAAAGGCAATAAAAAAGGTCGTTATGTTCCGCATTAACTCATGTGCAGATTTATTCACGTCTTCAGTGATTTTTCAAGAAAAAGAGGAATTCTAAGAGAATAATAAACATTGACAATGATGAGCAAGCTTATTGTTTAAATGAAGTTGAGGAAAAATGTGCTTTTAATAGTGAACTATTTTACTGAAGGAGGAGTGATACTAGAAATGGCATAATTGTGGGGTGGTGTGTAGGGTCCTATTATTTAACAAGTCCAGCATAAAATGTACAGTATCATTAGGAACATTCTTCAGGACTTAAGCATACACATGTCCCCAAATTTGTAAGATTTTTAAATAAGTGTAGTGTAAAAAAAAAAACAAGTACATTAGTAGCTGTATAGTTCTTAACTGTCAGAATGATTTGCTACAGGGAGTAGATCCTATTGCAAGCTGTCAAATTTGTATATTGCTGTAATACCAAACCATAAAATCTTTTGAGTAAAATGGAAAATGTCAGATGGGCATGACTACAAATAATATACTTTCTGAATCCTGTAGATATCTATAGGAGAAAATGTGTAAGTGTATGAAATGTTATCTTGTTACTATGGATTTTTCTTTTATCTGCTGAAAGAAGACTGGGAGGCAAAAGGAAATTGATTGGAACCTTTACATTTTTAGTTTTGAACTCATTCTCCCCCCCCCCCCCCGGAGGACTAATTTTAAAAACATTATTAGACAGATAAGTAGAACTTCAGATAATTTATTATTAGAGTATTGTGAGCGAGTAATCTTATTTTTAGCTTGCACTGCTGAATGGTCTATTTTTTCTGATCTTGTCTGTGTGAGGAGTGATTACTGATGGATTTTTTAATTGAATGAGTGAGTTGGGGTCAGGGTTTCAGAGATGGGGTCACCCCTTTCACTCCAGCATTGACTGGGTCAGTGCCAACAAGCACATGCCAAACCAAGGCAGCTGCCAGACAGCTCTAAACAGGCACCAGGGTTTTGCTTGATCAACAGTGATTGACAGCAGAGAGATTATGGTTTTTCAAAGGAGCAGTCATTACTGTAGAACAGTAGATTCATTATTATTTATTTTTATAATATTTTTAGATAAGTTAGGCTATGTATTCCCTCAGAATGTTGTTTTAAAAATCAATAAAAAAGTTATAAAATGCTTTTTGTATAAAGCGAGAATCTTTCCATACTTTAATTAATTTAATATGTTATTGTGATATATTTTAGGCATAGACCTATAAGGGAGTGATGTCGTTTTCTCACATGAGCTCATATATGCAGGTACCAGCACTGCTCTAGGCAGCCACGGCTGGGATTCATTGATTTAAAATTGAAGGCTCTCTGCATTCACCCCGATTACTCTTTGGATCTTACAGTTCTAAGCCACTGAGGTTGAGTGTGCAGGCTCAGGATGGAGACTGTTTGAGTCCTGCGTCTTCCACGTAGGCAAACCTGGCCTTGCAGATTAACCTCTCTGTGCCTCATCTGTAAAGTGGGTGGTGTGAAGATGAATGAACAAGTGAAAGGCCTGGCATGTAGTTTCATTCAAGGTTCCTCATTGCTTTCTGCTAATGATGCAACCCCTGCTGCATAAATCTCTGTAAGCTGCCTTCTGGCCAGAAGGACCAGCGCAGATAAATATTTCTAAGGGGGTAGTAGGCTCTTTTTTCTCTCATGTATTCATTCATTCATTTGTTCAACAGATATTTAGGCATTGCTTTGTGGTTAGGTGATAGATGTACTGTATTTTCACTTTGATAGATACTGCAGAATAATGGAAGCTATTGAAAATGAGACACACAATTGCAAAGCACTATGAAAAGATCTATTACAATAAAAATCCAGAATACCCTAGCCGGTTTTGCTCAGTGGATAGAGCATCAGCCTGCAAACTGAAGAGTCCCAGGTTCAATTCTGGCCAAGGGCACATGCCTGGGTTGCAGGCTCGATACCCAGTATGGGGCATGCAGGAGGCAGCTGAAAGATGATTCTCTCTCATCATTGATGTTTCTATCTCTCTTTTCCTCTCTGAAATCAAATATATATATATAAATCCAGAACGTATTGAAGGACCTAAGTAGATCTGGGATACAAGGCTGGCAGTGGAGGGGTGTGGAAAAGCTTCTTGCAAGAAGCAGTGGCTAATCGTGCCCAAGTTGAGACCTGAAGGATGAGAAGAGCTTGCGGAGGGGTCAGGAGCAGGAGCTGTATGCTCAGTAGCCTGGAGGTGGGAGGGAATGGGCTGTCTGGGAAATGGAATTCCAGTGGAGCTGGAACAGGAAGGGAAGAGGGAGAGGTAAGTGTGGAGAAGAGAAAGCCTCCTAACCACTGGCCTCTTGGGGCTGTGGAGCCCTTGTTAGTGTTACTGAAGAATTGAACGTTGTTTTATTTAATTTAAAATAAGCTAAATTTTAAAACTGAAGCAGCATAAACACATGAAACACAGCTATAGTTTTAGTAGCCTATATTTCACATTTCTTTTTTTTTTTTTAATATATTTTTTATTGATTAAGATATTACATATGTGTCCTTGGTGCACTCTTGGTGCCTTGGTTGTTGTAGAATCACTGGGAGGAATTGACCTCCAGGCCAATTGGCTGTGAGAATCAGCTGTGTCTAAAGTGGGAGAACTTCCGTGCTGAAGACACCCTTCTGGGGCAAGACTTGCTTCAGTGGGGCTTTGGTGCTCACTGAGTCTGCTCCCTGAGTGTGTCCCTTATGGATCTGAGGAGTTGCAGTCTGGATGGTCCTCCTCTGACCACTGGGTACAGTGGCTCCTGGATCTAAGGAGGTGCTAATTCAGCCTCTGCCTGAGGCCACACAGCAGGAGCCACGAAGAGGCTCAGCTGTGAAGCAATGCAAGCCGCTGCGGGGCCTTGGGCCTTCTCTTGGAAGTTCCGGGTCTGCCTGGTTCGGCTGCAGTTAGGTACATTCACATGCAAAAGCCTCTGCCGCAGCCTGGGTGGGGCGGGGTCTCAGGGAGTCAAAGGGCGGAGAAAGCAGCTATGGCTGATTCTCCGCCCAGAGTCGCGCGTCTCAGTGTCCCGGTAACGGCTGCAAGCACCTCTGAGGGAAAGCCGCACTCAAGTTCGCCCGCTGCCGGACAGACCAGCCTCTCCCCGTATGAGTCCTGGGTCCCCAGAGACTTCCCGGAACCGGAGTTCAGAGCAGTCGGGAGCTTGTGATTCAAAAAGACAGCCGCGTCCTCAGGCGCCACCCCCTTTCCTCGCGCGCGCGAGCCGCTGTACCTCTACACTTCACCTCCGCAGCGCCTCTGGCTCTCAGCGTGCTTTTCTTTCCTTCTAGTTGTAGAATTTACACTCAGCCAGCCTTCCTGTTGTTCTGGATGATGTTTGCTCAGTCCTTTGTGGTAATTTTCAATTGTTGTGTGAGGCGACAATTTCCCGGTGTTTACCTATGCTACCATCTTAGTTGTTTTCCATTTCACATTTCTAACACCCTTGAAAATTGAAATGTACTGTTAGTGTAAATATACTACACATTTCAAAAGCTTAGTATGAAAAAGAGTGTAAATAGTTCAGTAATAAGTTTTTATGTTAGTTATATGTCAAAATGATAATAGTTTGGATTTGTAGAGTTAAATAGGATATATTTTAAAAATTAATTTTACCCTGGGGACTCTTCCCCTCCCCACGGGGGAGTCTGTACTTGTTCTTCAATAAATCTCCACCTTTGCTAAAATAAAAATAAAAATAAATAAAAAAATTAATTTTACCCTTTTTTACTGTGGTAAAATATTATTTAAACATTTTCATTCCATTCATTTTTAGGTGTATAGTTCAGTGGCACTAAGTACATTCACAGCTTTCTCCATGGCTCGTCTGAGCCACCTGCCTCTGATCAGTTCAATTCTCTCTATCCCTGGATTCACACACAAATCACTTCCACATGATTATTGAAACTGCCCTCTTTTCCTCCAGTCCTGCTCTCTTGAATCTCCAGAAAATCTGTCTCCAGAACCTTCTCATGTTTCTAAACTGAAAGTCTGTATTTCCCCATTCTCTCCTCTCTCACTTGTTTTTAATGTGGCTCCTAAAAATTTAAAAATTGTACATGTGGCTTGCATTGTATTTTCTGTAGAGTGCTAGTTTATAGGATTTGTACTTACCCCAAACACACCAGAGAACCTTTAATGCCTATGAGGAAGTGGACTAGGACGATGAGAGGGTGGCTCAGACTAGTGGTGTGGAAGAAGCCCAGGCTGGCACAGGCGGCTGGGGGAGTGGTCATGCTATGCACAGGGAAGCACATTTTGGACACACTTAACTTGAGGTCTTTGTAGTTCATCTGGGTGGCTCAGGAGAAAGATGTACAAGAACATTACTCTCGTGGGAGTACAGCTATTTCATAGCTTGATCCTAGGTTGTTAGGTCTGGAGGCCTGTGATGGTCAGTAATTCAGGGCAGGGAACAATTGCGCTTTGCCTGGATGTGAATTTGGTTTGTGAAAATATTTTATCTGCTGCTTCGTGCTCTTTTTTAAGTGTAATGATCAGGTAGAACAGTGTCAGCTCTGCGAGTTTCATTTATGCTTTCTCTTAGAGCCAAGAAATGAAATACATTGATAATGAAAACAAAACCTATAGAAATGAAATACATTAATTTGCAAAAAGTTTAGCAAGAAGGAAAAGTTCAGTGTTCTCATGAAAGATAAATGTGTCCCAGATACCAATAAAAACATAGCCTACAGCGGGATAGCATTGCCAAGGTGTGTGGCCACATAGCAAAGGGGATTTGCAGTAAGAGTCACACAGGATTGTACAAACCTATGAAAAAGTATTCACTTCAAATTGCTTTTAGTTTTAATTTCACTTTTAAAAAATTAGCTTTAAATAATAGTTTGGAACTCAAACTGCCTGTAGGATAACATTTTAAGTTGCGGATTCTTTTTCTGTTTGGAATATAAAATTCCATCTTTCTTTAGAAACCAAATATTTTAATTTAAATAAGTGGAAAAAGTAGTCAAATAAATTGACCACTTTTTATTACGGGAATAGTGTATAAGGTTAATTAAAACTTCAAAAATTTTTTCCTAGCGCCATCTGTTACTCTCTATTGATTTAAAAATCCATCAATTTTAAACACTTATTTTCTCTGTATAAAGCAAAAAAATAGTATGAAATCTTTTCAGTAAATAGCAGATATTTTTCAGTAAAAAGAATCATGATATCCTGGCAAAAGGTATAATTTTAATAGACTAATGAGCTCTCTGACCAGAGTTGACTGAGCCTCATCTGCTTTTTACAATGATAAATTGACTGTGTCAAAATTTGCAATTTAGTCTGGTGAAATATTTTACTATGAAAGTTTAATTCTCATTTTTTATTTATGAGAGCAGTGGTAGCGTCACAGCAGCTTATAATGTGCTGGCCATTTGGTATGATTTATTTTAATGAATGTCACTTATTGATGTGTTTAGTCATTGTTGACCCACATTTAATCCTAAAAACTCTAAGTGGTATGAAACGTAGTAAGTCAATCACCCAGTATAGTTAAACAAATAAAAAAAATGATCCACAGATCCATTCAGTTGCCTTTTCCCAGTTTTAATGATGTCACAGGTGTAGATTTGACAGCTGCTGGTTTTGGAGCAATGGAAGAATGACAGCTTTCTTTAGTAATTGTAGGGATCTCCTCAGAATAACTTCTACCACAAAGCATGTATTTGAAATGTAATATAGTCATCTTTCATTGCATAATTTGAGGATTCCAGCTTGTCATTTTAAAGGTTTAGAGGAAAATTGTGGAATAAAAGCATTTCTCTCATGCATTTATCAATTTTTTATTCAGCAAATGTTTATGGAACTGATCACAGTGTTTGGTGCTTGGTGACAAGGGCCATTCCTCTCATGGAGTTTAGATGCTGGAAGGATTTAGATGTAGAAATTCTAAGGGTGCCATTTATTCTTTTGGTAGTTTTTGGAAGGCAAAAGGGAAGGCCTAGATGAAAGCATTCTAAGGCATTTCTTTCTTTAAAAAATGTTTTTATTGTATTGATTTCAGAGAGAGGAAGGCAGAGGGGGAGAGAGAGAGAAACATCAATGATGAGAGAGAATCATTGATTGGCTGCCTTCCTCATGCCCCGTATGTGGGTGGAGCCCTCAACCCAGGCATGTGCCCTGATGGGGAAACAAAGCGTGACTTCCTGGTTCCTAGGTCAGTGTTTAACCACTGAACCACACTGGCCAGGCCTAAGGGATTTCTTTACAGAGAGATGCAATAAGCATTTCTGTTTCCCAATGTCAGGATATTTATCTAGTGTAGATATTTTTGAACATGTAGATAAAAATATCAGAAGTGTATGTTTTTCAGATATGATGAAATTGGTTTGAAATCATTTTAGAAATAATAATGAACATCTTAAAAGAAACAAAAGTTTTCAAATGGTCTTATATTGTTAACATAAAGTTTCAAATTATAGTTCACAACAAAAAGAAATATCTTATAAATAATTAAACATTTGAAGTAATGAAATATTCATAATATGTAGTTTTCGAGGATCACAATATCTTGAAGTTTTTTATCATAAAGAACTGCGGGGTTGTGTTGTCACTTCTTTTATAATACACAATAAAAAGCATAAACTCACTACTGCTGCAGAAATGTGCTTTGAAATGTCTCTAGGAAGAAGCCATCTAGAGGTAATTATCCTTTGGTATCATCCCTTTCTTAGGTTTCTCAAAGCTATTTATAAATACAGGGCAGGGCAAAAGTAGGTTTATAGTTGTTTGTGTAGAAAGTAATACAATAATTAATAAATAATAATACAAGAATAAACTCTGTGTTTCACACCCTTACAACAGTAAACCTACTTTACCCAGCTCTGTGGTTTTCAAATTAGGTGACCATTACAGAACATTCCAGTTGGCAGGCGGACTTCGAACTTAGAGGGAGATCAGTGGCCCAAATTTTTTTAGAAACAACAAAATTTAAAAACTTCTCTCAGGTACCATTTCTTTAAGAATCCTTTTTTAATAATTAGAAAATGAAGAAGCCAGCAAAATGAAAATTTTTAGGATTCCCAATTTGACAGGGGGCAATCACCGTTAAATTTCCAAATTCTATCTATGTTAGTGAGGGCTTAGATTAGAACTAGTGAGTCCATGACAGCCTTACTGTGTCTGTGCTCTTTGCCACATTTTGGTTTGGGCATCTGACCCCACAGCTGTGGCACATAACACCACCTCAGTGTACATTCTGCATAGATGAGGCACGACAGCCTTTTAACCTCCATTTGCACACAGGGGATGACAGCCCACCTGCCCTGGGGAAGGCACACAAGCTAGGGTGACGTGTTCCTTCTTAATCACATCCTCTTTCTCCCAGAGATGTTCCAGGAATATGACAGGCCAGGCTCAGTGCGGGTCATCAGCCTCTGACCTGCAGGGCCCAGGGCATCTCCACCCTGAGACGGCTAAATCGTACCTTCGAACTTTGACTTATTTATTGTTAGCATTTTAACATATAGATCACATAGGACTCTTGGTTCTTATTTTTAAATTGTATTTTAAAGTTTTATTTACTTACTGTTTTAAAAATTATTTTTTTAAAGCCAAAGTGTTCCAAATACAAAATGCGAGTCATTTCTACCTCTATGCCACTCCATCCAGGTGATCATGTTTAACATATGGGAGTAATATTTTTGACTTCTTTGTGGAGAAAACAGCTTGGAAGGATGCAGCATTGTACCATACAATGTTATAATTAAGTATGTTTCAATAGCATACTATATCTGTGTGATACTCAGACACATATGTGAATCTGTTTTATAAAAATATCACCTTCTCTTAAAGGTAATTGTGTTTTCATTTCCTTTGGTCCTGTCATGAAACTATCAGCATTCATAACATTTCACTCACCTTTACTTATCTAACTCAGAAGTTTTTCAGGCTTCATTTTAAAAGTTTTTTAAAAAATAGAATTTAATTACCTGAATTTCACTAAAGGTAGTGCTGACTAATCCTCAGCGATGCCATTTGCTGCAAGTGTAAAAGCATTTGAATATAATAAAAAAGCATATGAGCTGTGGGGCCTGGCGCCTGGACTCCCATCTCAGCTCTGCCACATGCCAATATTTTAGAATATGGCATCCTCCTTCAAAATCTGTCCTTGGTGTTTATAACAGCGGATTGGTGTCCCTCTCTCCCATTGGCCACTTGATTTTCAGGTTTCTCCCTGTCTTCCTCTGGAATGTTTATGTTCTACCAGTTTCTGTATAAGTACCGCGCGTTAACCGATTGCGCCACTGGAGCTCCATATGTTCTTCCAGTTTCTGTCCGAAGCTCTTTCTTTTTCTTTCCACTCTTTACATTCTCAGTAAGGATTTTGTAAAATCGTAATCACAATAATAGTACCTTCTAACATTGTTGTGAATATCAAGTAAGGTAAGGCATGTGGAGCCTTTCACCCAGACCTGGCCTCAGTAAGTTCTCAAAAAATGTTTCTTCTTATTGTTGTTATTATGATTATATTATGTTAGTAATTTTGTTATAATAACAAAATGATACTAAAATAACTGTGTAGATAGTCTGCAATTTATAAATAAATGATATTAGGTTTGTTTTTAAGTTTACTTTTATCACTTGGGATACATTTTCTCATACATAAAATATTACAAATAATTAAGTACCAGTAAATTCGCAAATGTTTATTTAAATTAAAAAACCTGTTGTATTTTAAATAATTTCATATTCACAGGATGTTGTGAAGGTGGTGTAGAGATTCTTGTGTGCCCCTTTGATTATACCTTATATAAATATAGTCTAATATCAAAACCAGGAAATCAACATTGGTATGCTACATGTGCTAGTTCTATGTAATTTTATTGCAAGGAAATTTAGTTCTACAGAAATGATTAAAAGGAAGGTAAAGCAAAAATAGTAGTAATGTATTATGGTTTATAGCATAGAACTCTTGGCACACAATATAAAACAATCTTTAAAAATTGTGCAAAAATGCGATCTTACATTTCACCAGAAGATAAATACAGATAGCATGTATGCACATGATAAGATGCTTAATGCTATTATCCATTAGGTAAAAGCAAGTAAGAACCACAATGTGAAGCTGCTACATAACTATGGAATAGTTGAAATCAGTCTGACTGACAATACCCAGGGGTGGCGCCACCGTGTAGCAATAGGAGCTCTCCTGCGTTGCCGGTGGGAATGCACAATGCTACGGCCACGTTGGAAGCACTGGCAGTTTCTCATTAAGTTAAACATAGAGTGTACCATGCCTTCCAGTACTCCCACTCCTAGGAATTTACCTAAGAACAATAATACTTTTGTTCACACAAAAACCTATAAGTAATATTTATGGTAGCTTTATTTATAATGACCAAGATCTGGAAATTGTTTGTCAGCTGGTGAATTAACCAACCATGGTACAGCCACACAATATAATACTACTACTTAGCACGAAGAAGGAACAAACCACTGATACCACCAGTGTGGGTGAATCTTAAATGGTCATGCTAAGTGATGGCTCCATATTGTTTAATTCCATGAATATTACAATCTGGAAAAAACACAAAACCTGTGAGGACAGAAACCAGACTAGTGCTGGGCAACTGTGTCTGGGTGGAGCAGTTGACTACAGAGGAACGCAAGGGAATTTTTTGTGCCAGTGAACTGTTGTATATCTTGATTGAGGTGAAGGTTGCATGACTGCAAAATTTATTAAAGTAAAACATTAAAGGATGAATTTTACTACATGACAGTTATATTATCTGTTAAAAATTAAATGTAAAACAAGATTGTTAAGGTCGCTAGACTGTGGAAATGGCTAATACAACTAATGATAACCCTGTGGCATAGGAAGAGGAAATGTGAAGAGAAGTAGAAGGAGAAGAAATGGAAGGAAAGAATGTAGATGGCAGTACAAAGGGAAATGTTTTGGGAAGTAGAGTTTTTGACCACCCACATCCCACCCCACACTCAACTGTGTACACTCCTTCTAGACAACACTGGACTTGTGGATGGAATCTTCCCCTCAGAAGGCTTTTCATGGATCTCCCTCCATTCCGAAAGTTCTGATCTGAGGTAGCTATTTCCATAGCTAAAATCCTATTGCCAAAATCATTCCTAAGAAGGATTAATTTTAGTTTCTACTGCTGCATCATTATAATTATTATCTCATTGGGGATTAAATGAGATATATTTTTTTAATTAAATCTTTATTGTTCAGATTATTACATTTGTTCCTCCTTTTTCCCCCCATAACTCCCCTCCACCCAGTTCCCAACCCACCCTCCGCCCTCACTCCCTACCCACTGTCCTCATCCATAGGTGCACGATTTTTGTCCAGTCTCTTCCCGCATCCCCCAAACCCCTTTCTCCCCCAAGAATAGTCAGTCCATTCCCTTCCTATGCCCCTGATTCTATTATAATCACCAGTTTATTCTATTCATCAGGTTATTTATTCACTTGATTTTTAGATTGACTTGTTGATAGATGTGTATTTGTTGTTCATAATTTGTATCTTTACCTTTCTCTTCTTCTTCCTCTTCTTAAAGGATACCTTTCAGCATTTCATATAATACTGGTTTGGTGGTGATGAAGTCCTTTAGCTTTTCCTTATCTGTGAAGCTCTTTATCTGACCTTCAGTTCTGAATGATAGCTTTGCTGGATAAAGTAATCTTGGTTGTAGGTTCTTGGTATTCATCACTTTGAATATTTCTTGCCATTCCCTTCTGGCCTGCAAAGTTTCTGTTGAGAAATCAGCTGACAGTCATATGGGTATTCCCTTGTAGGTAACTGAGTTTCTTTCTCTTGCTGCTTTTAAGATTCTCTCTTTGTCTTTTGCTCTTGGCATTTTAATTATGATGTGTCTTGGTGTGGTCCTCTTTGGATTCCTTTTGTTTGGGGTTCTCTGCGCTTCCTGGACTTGTAAGTCTATTTCTTTCACCAGGTAGGGGAAGTTTTCTGTCATGATTTCTTCAAATAGGTTTTCAATATCTTGCTCTCTCTCATCTTCTGGCACCCCTATAATTCTGATGTTGGTACGCTTGAAGCTGTCCCAGAGGCTCCTTACACTATCTTCGTATTTTCGGATTCTTTTTTCATTCTGCCTTTCCGGTTGGGTGTTTTTTGCTTCTTCACATTTCAATTCTTTGACTTGATTCTTGCACTCCTCTGGTCTGCTGTTGGGAGTCTGTATAATATTCTTTATTTCAGTCAGTGTATGCTTAATTTCTAGTTGGTCCTTTATCACAACATCGAGGGTCTCATTAGATTTCTTGAGGATATCACTATATTTATCGGCAGTCTCACCAGTCTTTTGAGGGCCTTACTAAATTTATCGGCGGCTTCTAGACAGTTCTTGAGAGACCTTAAAAGTGTGGTTTTGAGCTCTATATGCAGCATTTTGCCTTCCTCCATTTCTGTCCTGTTTCTTTGTCTCCGCATTTTTTATGCTTTCTTGGTGCACCCCCTAGTGGTCTTTGTGCGCAGTCTTGTTGTAGTTAAGCCTTGATTGTTGTAGGTAACACTGGGGGTGGGGGGGTGGGATATGACCTCCAGGCCAACTGGCTGTGAGAATCAGCTGTGTCTGCAGTGGGAGAACTTCTGTCTAAATGAGATATTTGTTACATTAGCAAAATGGTGGTACTGAATAATGAAGTGATGATATCAACTCTTATTTAATAGATGAGAAATTAGAAGTCTAATATGGTTATGTTATATAGCTAATAACTGAACAGCTGCATCAAATCTGGCATCCTGGCCCCAATCCCATGCTCTTTGCTAGTAGGCTACCCTCACTGTTGATTTAGGTAGCTTCTTGATCTTCGCAAAGGCTGAAAACAAACACTAATGTATAGAAGTTAATTGTTTCCAGTATTTGCCATGAAAACAATTACTTCAGTTAAGATATGCTACCTGTTTTTGTTTTGTTTTTCATTTTGGAGGACTTTAAACGACTGCTGTACTTAAAATGATGTCTGCACTATGTCCTTGGGAGAAGTAGTTTGCAAGAGAATGGGGGAAGTGTTCTTAAATTAAGTTTTAAAATATTCTCACACAGCATCATTAGCCTTGCAGGGCCCGTCAAACTCTAGTTCACTCTTGCTTGGTGTCAAATCTGTTGGGAAACTTTGACAATGAGTTGGTATGTCAGAGACAGCTAAAGCCTCAGAGAGGTGTATTGAGACACATAAATCTATCACCTAAATAAACTCCACCAGTGGCAGGTGTCTGAGAACTCTAACTCACGGTGATGTGGGCACAGGGGTTTTGTTAACCAGAAACAGCATTTTACCACTGACAGCTTTTAAAAAGACAGTTCTAGACAGGAACTTGCTGTCGGAAGCACTGCAAATCCAACCTTGCCTTCAGATGAAAAGACTGTAGTGCCACTCACCTTACAGAGGAGAGGAAGATGTCATCAGATTTGTTTCTTAACGTCTGGATCTTCTATGTATATGAGTACCTGTTTAGTCGGGTTGGCCTTACTTATCAGAAAGGATAAGCTAGCTGGTAGAGAAGAGAGAGAGAGAGAGATCTCTTCTCATGGACATTTTATGTAGTCATTTTGAAAGATTTTGATTTGAGAGAGAGTTGAAATCTTGGTTGCAATGATTTGTCTTGTTATTATTCTTGAAACAAGCCAACCCTCACTTGTCCCACTCATGGAGCTAACATTTATCGTGTGTGCCCTGCACTGGGTGCTGCCCACTGTGCTGCCACGTTCGTCACCATGTGGTCCCCAGCAGTTCTTGAGGTGCTGCAATTTCAGTTCCCTCCTTGTCAGGCCCCTTTGTAAGCACCCTCCTATAATGAAACAGCAGTAAAAACACCAATGTCCCCCTCCCCATGTTCTTGCTCTCATGAGATTTTATGCTGGGCATTATTTCAACCCATTTTTACTGGAAACTCGGATGATTTTAAGGCAATTAAGATAAATGAAATTCATTTAAGGTATACATATGGGAAGTGGCTGGCCTGGGATTAAATTGACCTGTATCACAGCTAAAACAATTGCTGTTTGCACAAAAACTCATTAATGTCTGGCATTTGGACTGTTGTAACTTTTCATACATTGTGCATTTCAGACTTGGAATTCAGACACAGAACAACAACAATAATGAACTGTGATAACCGCAGTTCAGTAAGAATTGGAAAATTGCATTGACGCTTCCTCTCCTGACACCCTCTTCCCTTCCGACCCCCACCCCAATCTTGTTTCTCATCCTAGATGTGAATAGTCAGCAGCATCTCTAGGATGAGGCACAGTTGTTAGAATGGACCTGTTGATGAAACTCCTATTGTCACACATGCTGTAGGAAGACAGGTCGTTAGTATTCAGAATGGAGCACCTACAGTCTGGTGACTTAAAGATGCTGTTTGCATGTCTCTTGGATGAGTCTTTGTAGTTTGATTGCATTGCTCTGGAGGTAATTAAAAGTTGTCCCCACCTCCACCCGACCTGTGCTAAAAAAGCAAATATGAAGTAGGATAGTTTATTCTATTTTAGTGGTTAGTAAGATGTACTAATGTCTTTGTGTTCAGTATTCTTTTTCATTCTGGTTGCTCTGTACTAGGCATTGTCTAGGTAATCTTACAACAACTCTTTGAGGTTGATAACATTATCCCCATTTTATATTTGATAAAACTGACACTAAGAAGAATTCAGTAATTTTTGCTCATATAGCCTGTAAGAGGGACCTCTTCCCTCTAGCTCAGTTTTCACCTCTGTAAAATGCACCTTACTCTCACCCACTGTGCTGCCTGTACTGTTTGTATTTTTTAAGATTATTTTTTATTTTTCAATTATAATTGACATACAATATTATATTAGTTTTAAGTGTACACCCTGGTGATTAGAAATTCTTAACTTTATAAGTGATCATCCCAATAAGTCCTGTACAAATCTGACCCCATACATAGTTATTAGAATATTACTGACTATATTCCATGTGCTGTACTTCACACCCCCAAGACTATTCTGTGACAACCAACTTGTCCTTCTTAATGTCTTCACCCTTTTCACTCATCTTCCCAACCCTCCTCCTGTCTGGCAACTGTCAAAATGTTCCCTGTATTGATTAGTCTGTTTCTGTTCTGTTTGTTTGTTTGTTTATTTTGGTATTTAGATTCTGCTGTTGATAGATATATATTTATCGCCATTTTATTGTTCATATTTTTTTATATTTCTTCTTCTTCTTAAAGAAGACCCTTTCACATTTCATGTAATACTGGTTTGGTGATGCTGAACTCCTTTAGCTTCTTCTTGTCTGACCTTTAATTTTAAATGATAGCTTTGCTGGGTAGAGTAATATTGGTTGTAGGTTCTTATTTTTCATCACTTTGACTATTTCTTGCTACTATCTCCTGGCCTGCAAAGTTTCTGTTGAGAAATCAACTGACAGTTGTATGAGCGCTCCCTTGGAAGAGGGTCAGAGAGTGTCTCTGGGTTTCCTCCCTTTGTTTTCAGCACAAACACCCTGAGTCATTTTTTGTTTTATTTGTTATTTCTTTCAATTATAGACAATTTTTTTTCTTGTAATGTTCACAATTCCATATTTACTTTCTCTTTAATGGTTCCTTTCAGTATGGAAGTTTCCCTTCTGATGTCTTGGTAGTCATATTAAGTTTTGCTTGCTAGCTGTAACCAAGCTCTGTATTTTTAAAATCGTTTTTACTATCTGTCATTTTAAAAGTGTGTAGATTATTTAAATTGAATATAAATTGCCTTTACCCTTTTCTAGAGGTTCCATATTAAAAAGTAACTTTAATTCAAAATGTACTGAAATTTCAAACTTTACTATATTCTTGAAACCCTACATTTTATCTATTCTTGTCTGTCAAACATAGTTTTTATGTGTGTTGGGGCCTCCAGACCACCCCAGATTTGAGGCTTGTCTAGGAGGACACACAGGGCTCAGCATATAGTTGTGCTCACAGCCATGATTTCAGTGAAAGAATACACAGCAAAATCAGTGAAGGGAAAAAGCACCTGGGGATGAAGCCTGAGGAAGCCAGGCGCAAGTTTCCAGACCCTCTCCCAGTGGTGTCACACAGGTCTCCTTAATCCCCCCGGAACAGGTTGTGACAACACAGTGGGAATGTTGCCAATCAGAGAAGCTTGTTAGAGAATGAGTGTGCAGAGCTTTCATTCAGGACTGATCACGTAGGCACCCTCTACTTGGCATGTACCAAAATTCTAGATTCACAATGTAGATTCCCACACACCTGCCAAGCCAATCTTGTAAGCAGGACTTTCGAGGGATAGCAGTGCCAGGCCTTTCTAGACATTGTGCAACAAAAACTAGAAATAGCCATTTTCACCAAAGGCAGAAATGAGTTTGCTAGAGTAAAGGATAGCCCCACTGTGTTCATTAACTTCTACAGGTGACTTTGGACCTCTGCCCTCTAGCTCAGTTCTCACCTTTGTAAAATGCACTAGTAATTTGCACTTCATTTTAAAAACAATTTTAATTTATTTTTCTGAGAGAGACATTGATTTGTTATTCCACCTATTCGTATATTCATTGGTTGATTCCTGTGTGTGCCCTAACCCAGGATCAAACTACAACCTTGACATGTTGGGACAATACTCTAACGAACTGAGCTACCTGGCCAGGGTATACTTTGCACTTTGTTATTTATTATTATTTTAAAAGAATAGTTTATTGATTTTTAGAGAGAGGAAGGGAGAGGGAGAGAGAGAGAAAAACATCAATGTGACAGTGTAACATCGATCGACTGCCTCCTACACACCCCTGTATCGGGGATCGAGCCTGCAACCCATAATTGAGAATCGAACCGTTGACCTCCTGGTGCACAGGACAAGGCCCAACCAACTGGGCCACATGGGCCAGGGCTACACTTTAGAATTCTGTGATTCTGTATGTTCTCTAATACTTTATGTCAGTGATTCTCAAACTGGGGTCCAAGTACCCAAGGTTTATGGGAAGACTGTCTTACAGGACAGAACCTCAACTTTCATACATACTCTCCTCATATTCGTCTGGATGAGAATGAACCTGGAAGGGGCTGCTGGTTTTCCTTTCTCTTTACACAATAAGTACATTACTCTCAGGTAGATAAATAAAGGGAAAGATTCTGAGGGCATGTTTGGAGAGAGCAAAGCAAAGATAGATTAAGTAACAAATACTGGACAACAGCAGGTTATTTTACCTAGGCCATACATTTACTGCAAAGGTGGTGACCTTACCTACCAGCTGCTCACTGAAAGCAGTGGGCCTCTTTTCCCTGGTCCACATCATCCAGCCTCCGTTGCAGATTGGAAGGAGCTCCGCCAGAGGTATCAGAGCAAAAGGTGACAGATAGCACTCCCAGCTCGGCTCCTAAATACCCTCTTGTGCCCTCCTCCTTGCTCTTTTCAGGAATGGAGTTGGCCTAGAGAGTGACCTCAGTACCTGAATGACTGGAGCAGTGCTAACCCACTGAACTATTTGCCATCCCAATGCTGTTATGTAAGGCAGGCATGAATTTCTATTGTGTTTAAGCCATTACATAGCTGGGGGCTTGTATTTTATCCTAAATATACACTTGATTATCTCTTAGATTTAACATTCAGAAATGAGATGCTTTTTATATTAATATGTTTATTTTATTCATATTAATATGTTTAAAAATAATTTAGACTCTTTTTTTGAAAAATAAATCTGTTTTGGCAGGTTGTCTATATGGCAGACATTTGACAAAAATTGGGCTTGATTTGCAGTCTCAAAGTTTGACCACAAAATATATAAAGCACACCTATAATTATATCTTGGATTTCTATGCGGGAAAAGAATATCGTTTACTTTTTTTTAATCCTAAAATTGAAAAATTTATAAGGGCCAACTTTAACATATTTAAGGAGAGATGTCATTTTGCAAAAATCTTTTGGGAACTATTAAGCAAGAGCATTTGAAGAACAATCGTATAGAAAAGAGGGCTGCTAGTAAGTAGTTTGCATGCGTCTTGGTTGACCTGATTAATAACCATGCAGTTCATTATTCACTTGTGTAAATGAGCTAAATGTTTGGGGCAAACCTAAAACAAACAACACAGACTAATGCTACAGAACAACTTCTGCTGTTGTAAGTCTTCCAAATTACCCTCTTAAAATATATGTAGATCTCATCAGGCAGGTGAATGGAAAGGTTGAATAAGTGATCTTCCTGTAAGAAAAGTGTATGCATAGGGGGATTACTTCACTTAGTGCTGCCAGTAAACCTGAAATTTTATTGCTCCTTCTCCTTTCCTGCATCTCTTTTATGTGCCGAGGAGACACATAGATATGGGATGGACCGCGGGATCTGGGCCAAATGTTTGTGGGAAAGATATTGAAGAATAACTAGGTGACTAAAGTGCTCAGGGAAGGACTTAGTCTAACAGAATGCAATTTCCTAAATTTATGATTTGGCAAGCCTGGTGCCCATAGGGTTTTAAATAACTTAAGGGAACATTCCTACCTATGCCCCATACAGCATAGCAAACTCACTGCAGCAAGGAATGGCGGGAAACCTGAGCATCTGTCCTCCGTGTGGCTGTGTGAAAGGTTGGAGGACACCAGCAGAGCTCACAGTTGGTACTCCCTCTCTCCCCCCATTGACTGAGTGTCTCCAGGAGTATGTCCCTGGCATTCATCCACTTTGACGATGCTGGCAATCATAAATGCCAGAATCACACCTGGCATTTCTGTTGAAAAACATTGAACTCCTAATAGGCCCAGAACCTGCAGGGGTCATGGGGGAAATCTGGGAAGTAGAACAACTGCCTTGCATGAATAAGTAGGAAGACAGACCTCTTCATGTTTTTTTTTTTGTTTTTTTTTTTCCATTCCATGAGTGCACAGTTTAATACAGCATCAGGCTAGCTAAATTTATGTTCCCAGCTGTAATTCATCAGTCCATTACATGTAGGGTTTGCAGGGTCACATGGCTATGGAGGGAACATGGGTGAGTACAAGAGAACAACAAGAACCAAGAGCACCCAGAGAGCTAGCTCCTTGGTTTGGGGGATTAGCTATTCCCAAATTTTTTTAGGCTTGCTTTGACCCTGCCTACTCTGCCAATGATCTCTGTTCCTGCTTTTTTGTGTTTTTTTTGTTTTTAATTTTTTAATTAAATCTTTATTGTTCAGATTATTACATTTGTTCCTCTTTTTTCCCCCCATAACTCCCCTCCTCCCAGTTCCCACCCAACCCTCCGCCCTCACTCCCCACCCACTGTCCTCATCCATAGGTGCACGATTTTTGTCCAGTCTCTCCCCGCATCTCCCACACCCCTTTCCCCCCCAAGAATAGTCAGTCCATTCCCTATCTATGTCCCTGATTCTATTATGATCACCAGATTATTTATTCACTTGATTCTTAGATTCACTTGTTGATAGATGCATGTTTGTTGTTCATAATTTGTATCTTTACCTTTTTCTTCTTCTTCCTCTTCTTAAAGGATACCTTTCAGCATTTCATATAATACTGGTTTGGTGGTGATGAACTCCTTTAGCTTTTCCTTATCTGTGAAGCTCTTTATCTGACCTTCAGTTCTGAATGATAGCTTTGCTGGATAAAGTAATCTTGGTTGTAGGTTCTTGGTATTCATCGCTTTGAATATTTCTTGCCATTCCCTTCTGGCCTGCAAAGTTTCTGTTGAGAAATCAGCTGACAGTCGTATGGGTATTCCCTTGTAGGTAACTGAGTTTCTTTCTCTTGCTGCTTTTAAGATTCTCTCTTTGTCTTTTGCTCTTGGCATTTTAATTATGATGTGTCTTGGTGTGGTCCTCTTTGGATTCCTTTTGTTTGGGGTTCTCTGCGCTTCCTGGACTTGTAAGTCTATTTCTTTCACCAGGTAGGGGAAGTTTTCTGTCATGATTTCTTCAAATAGGTTTTCAATATCTTGCTCTCTCTCATCTTCTGGCACCCCTATAATTCTGATGTTGGTACGCTTGAAGCTGTCCCAGAGGCTCCTTACACTATCTTCGTATTTTCGGATTCTTTTTTCATTTTGCTTTTCCAGTTGGGTGTTTTTTGCTTCTTCGCATTTTGAATCTTTGACTTGATTCTTGCGCTCCTCTGGTCTGCTGTTGGGTGTCTGTATAATATTCTTTATTTCAGTCAGTGTATGCTTAATTTCTAGTTGGTCCTTTATCACAACATCGAGGGCCTCATTAGATTTCTTGAGGCTCTCACTACATTTATCAGCGGCTTCTAGACAGTTCTTGAGAGACCTTAAGAGTGTGGTTTTGAGCTCTATATCTTCCATTTCTGACATTTGCGTCCTGTTTCTTTGTCTCCGCATTTTTTTATCTTTTCTTGGTGCAACCCCTAGTGGTCTTTGTGCGCAGTCTTGTAGTTAAGCCTTTATTGTTGTCGGCAATACCGGGGGTGATTTGACCTCCAGGCTAACTGGCTATGAGAGTCAGCTGTGTCTGCAGTGGGAGAGCTTCTGTGCTGGATCTCTAGGGCTGTGCTAATCTAGTGTTTGCCTGAGGCTATCCGGCAAATGGCTCTTCGCAGGGCTTGGGCGGGGCGGGTCCCTGGGGGATCAACAGGGTGGGCCAGAGAGAGCAGTTATGGCGGCTCTCAGTTCCGTCCCTAGGGGCTCTGCCTCTCAGAGTGCCAGCAACCGCTGCAAACCTCGGAGAGAAAGCTGCCTTTGAGTTCCGACTGAAGCCAGACAGTCCCACTTCTCCTGTTTGAGTCTGGGTCCCTAGAGACTCGCCCGGATCTGGAGCTCAGAGTCTGAAACTCCCTCCCGATTGAAAACAACAACCGCGCCCTCCGCCTCCAGCCCACTCCGCGTGCACTCCGCACCTTAGTATTTCACTTCAGCACTGCGCCTCCTCTGAGTCTGGGTATGATATTCTCTTTCCCCCTAGTTTTAGAATTTCCACTCAGCCAGCCTTCCTGTGGTTCTGGATGATGTCCGTTCTGTCTTTTAGTTGTTTTTTGAAGTGGTTGTTCGAGGCAGCAATCTCCAGCGTTAACCTATGCTGCCATCTTGGTTTTCCTGTTCCTGGGTTTGACTCCTCTTCATGTTGATGGAAGGAATCCTTTAGGTTTCCAGAGTCTACAAAATAAGTTGTCTGAAGCCCTGAAGATGAGTTGAGAGGGGCAATCGTAGAAGACAGGTGAGGTGCAGTAAGGAAAGCACACGTTACCGCAGAAACTCAAGTGGCAGGATGTACTTCCTGACTCTCTGGCACTGCTATAGAAATTGCATGACAATAGGATCCCAGAGAGCTAATAGCTGGCTACAGGGACTTTTCAGGAAGATGTTTGGATGGGTGCTTTTGGACATCAAGTGCCTTCCATTCTGTGTCCTGTGCATGGCATGGTAGTGACTCTGAGAATGGAGTCATCAAAGAAATACTCCCGAGGCCTCCTTCCCTGGAGATTCTGTCATTTCTCCAGGGCCGAGACTGACCTGTTCATCTCTGTATCACTAACCTCATGTGGAGCCTCAGTCCTTACTCAGGAGAGGTTTAAATGATGAATGAATGGACCAGTTACAGGTTTCCCTCCAATCTCACCCACTGGGAGGCACAGAGGAACTCAGACTAACGTTCCATTAGGAATACTATGTGCTCATCCAAGTTTTATGTCAGAATCCTTAGCAGATGAGATTCAGGACAAGTTAGAAGGAGAACCAAGTCAGTGTTGTCACTGAGACTGTGATCAGGATAAGACACCAAGGGCAAAGGCATCCCATTTAGAGTGCTCTTCCAGTGCCTTGCAATTTCATGCTCTCTGAGGGTGACGATGGAAGGGATGGTGCTTCTCCTGTAGCCATGTGCAAAAGCGGAGCTCTGAGGCTTCCTGCCTGTGAATCTCTGGGTGCCTCCGAGGGCTGCAGGCAGTCCTTTTCCTGCGAGCCTGCTGTGCTCCTGCAGCCAGCATTGTCTGCTGACTTGACACTTCATCTGGATCTCACGCTGCTTTAGAATTGCTTGCTTGAGGGCAGGAAGATCTACAGGGAATAAAAAATGAAACGAGCAGTTTTGTCAAGCATTTGCAGTAGCACAACAGAGAGTTGACAATAGGAACGTATGTGTATGGTTCGAAAGAATGAATGATCAAGTTGTATGCAATCAAAGGAAATCATCAGATTTAATAGAAATGATAAATATAGCACCAAACATTAAAGACTTGTTCTTTATTTAATATTTATGATCCTAGACATTGTTCGAATTCAGTCCCAAGCAAAGATGAGACCCGCAGTTCTCTACTGTCTTATTTTCACAGTATTTAATTATTTACCAATAAGTAGAGTTCACCAACTTGCATGCATTCAATATTTCGGGAACATTTCCTCCCATTCTGAGTCAGTGTTTAGTGCATGTGTTTGTGTGTGTGCATTTATATAAAACACACATATGAAATATGTGTTAGTGTGTGTGGATGTATGCATTGGTGTATGTTAGGGAAGAAGGCTGATGATACTGACTTTTGGCCATGTCCTAACTTGAGCTCAAGATCATCAGAAAGTCTAGGTTAGCATTTCTATGCAAAGGGCAGACCACTAGGAGGGATCTTGTCCCAGTTTTGCTGCTGGCTATGAAACTTTAGGCAAGGAATTTAGTCTCTAGTTATCTAAATTATTGCTACCTGTAAAGTGAGGCATAGGAATCATGAATTATTACGGGTAAAGTGCCTGAGGCAAGTGAAGTTACATTCTTTATGAGACAAGGTGGTATAATTTAAACAGTAAAGTTGTTGGACAGATTATGTTCCCTCCGTATCATCCCATCTCTCAAAGAAAAAATTGGAGAGGCCTTTTCACTGTACCAGAATGTGGGTCCAAGTCCTCAAGGGTGTTTTTGGTTGGAAGAAGATGGAATGAGTAAAAGCATTATGTAAAGACAGGACTAAAAGCCATGGAGAATTATAGGAAAAATTCAACTGGTAGTTGATGGTATACAGGGCAAGGAGTTACTCAAATGATCACCTTTACATCACTGTCATCAAGTGCTTAGAGAAGACAAGGCTCTGTGTGACCAAGTATTTACTGCCATAGAGAACATTTTAGTGAAAATAGGGCATTTAATGGAGTTAGTTGGTTGCTTCTAAAGCACTGGGGACCTTTTCGAAAGAAAATAATGAGCCGGGGCTTTTAATTTAACGCGAACGGTAATGGCCTGTGCTGCTACTAAAAGAAAGCTTTAGGAGCCACTGCGTGGTGCCACCACCTCTGTTTTCCCATCTGTGAGAATGGCCTGGTTCAGATAGGGCTACTCGCTCAGCCTGCGCCAGACCAAAGAACACCTAGAACAAAGTCTCAGCCAACATTCAAAACGAGCAAGAAATGAACATTTATTTAGCCATTGAAGGTTTGGAGATTGTTAGTACTGAAGCATGAAAGATGATTAACATACATCTGCTATCATATGCTTTGGAAAATGTCATATAGCGTCCTGTAATAGGACCCACTCTGTTTGTGGACGTATTCTTTAGTAATTGTTCCACACATTGTGTCCTCTTGCAGGCCTCCATGGTCATTGATAAACCACTACCATAAATGATGCCTAGTGCCACTTTATGTGTATGTTAAACACTTTCATTTATTAGCTGTGTGATCTTGGTGAAGTTTCTGAACTGCTCTGTGCCTCAGTTTCTCCATCGATAAAATGGGAATATTACTATTGCCTTGTCTCATGGAGTTTAGAGGATTAAATTTACAGTAGATGAAACACCCTAAAGCAGTATCTGACATGTAAATATTATTAAATTTATCAATAAAAATTTAATGAGTATACATCATGTTCCAGGTCCTGAGCAGTTCTTTTAAGGGCTTATCAGGATGAACTCTTAAGAACATACTGGTTCCAGTGCTCTTGGAGTTCTAGGTCTAGGAAGAGAGAGATGTTAGAAAATGATTAATTATGAAGAGGTGTAGTGCCATGAGAATGGCCAGCAGGGGGACTAACCTAATTTGGCCAGTCATGAATGGATGGCCTTGAAGGCATGGCATTTAAGAACTGAAAGGTGAGCCCTGGCTGGTTTGGCTCACTGGATAGAGCGTCGGCTTGGGGACTGAAGGGTCCCAGGTTTGATTCCAGTAAAGGGCATGTACCTTGGTTGCAGGCACATCCCCAGTAGGGTGTGTGCAGGAGGCAGCTGATGGATGCTTCTCTCATCAATGTTTCTAACTCTATCCCTCTCCCTTCCTCTCTGTAAAAATCAATAAAATATATTAAAACAAAAAACAAAAAACTGAAAGATGAGTAGGTGTAGCCAAGATGAAAGTAGAGTTTGGAGGGGGTGACGGGAGATAAGTGATCCAGGTAGAGGGAGTGGTGTATTCAAGGACCCTGAGGCAGGAAGGAGCTAGGCACATCAGAGAACTGGAAGAAGCCAGTGAGGGCAGGAGCAGCAGAGGGGCCAGGGACTGACAGTGGAGGAAGGAGCCCGGAGCAGTGTGGCTTCCGGGGAGCGTCTCGGCCATGGTTGTGTGACCATGGGCAGACACCTTCTTCAGACCTCAGTTTCTCATTTCTAACATGAATGATCCTTTCCATTCCAAATTTCCTGTTCTAGGATTTTTCTTGCTCTTTCTGTCCCTTAATTCAGAGCCAATGAAATTGTGCCAGAAGTGATTTCTTATAAACTCCAACTTGTTTAGAGAGAACTAAGAGGAACCGCCAAAAGGAGGGTAAAAATAGGCTTTTTCTGGTCTGGTGCTTAACCTGACTTTTGCACTGTGAAATAGGGGTCATGATGGCTGACCCTTGGCAGCACTAGGTCCTCAGATGGCATTTAGTTTTGCTTGAGGATGGCACCCTGGTGGTAGCTCCGCAAGATGCAGAAAGGCAGGAGTTAGGGTTGTGGTCCTGCACCCCTTCTCTGCTCATAGGAGTGAGGGCTTTTAAAGCTTTTTCTGTTGTGGTGTTTTCATCTCAGACTGCATGGTGAGATAATTTCAGCATTTATAGAAAGCAGTGCTCCCCACCGGGTTTAGACGTTAACCCCTCCTGAAGTGAATGGAGCATGCAGAAGAAGAGCTGGGTTTTCCCTCTCTCTTATTATTTTCCATTTAAAAAAGCTATTCATCTCCAGCACATTTGAATCCCAGAGCAAGCAGGAAAGTTTAAAAATATTGGTAGATATTTCTGTAGTTTAAAACTCCACTGGCCTTACTTTGTGAATTTTGAGTTGGTCCACACAGGATTCCTGTTGTGCGTCCTCTTAGGTACTTTGCTGAAACACGGTGTCAGAATAGTCATTACTCTGTTGAGTAAATATGCCTTCAGTCACATGGGGGAATAACTATCCACATTTTGTGCTGTGTTTCTCAATGGAATCTTTATAGGAAAGTGAGGCTGCTGGGTGGGGGAGACTTGGGAGAGTCCACTTTGGAGCTGGTCTAAGAGAGATGCCCACCCACCTTCTCAGTTCCATTCCTTCCCCGCCTCCCCCGCCACACTGCCCTGGGGTAGAAGTTGCTGTGCTGGGCACTGCCCTGGTCAGCCCTCTCTCCTATCTGAGCTACTGTCCAACAGAGTGCTTTTCACCTTGGACAGTTCTGTAGCTGCCACCAGAGGCCCTCCGGGATCGTGGACTGCACGGTCATCTGGCAGCACCTTGGAACTGGTGTGCCCCCTCATACCCCCTCACGCTTCCTGAGGACAAGGGCAAAGATAATGCATACTTCTCCCTAAAGTTGACCTGCCTGAGGACAGGCCTGTAGTCCACAAGGGTTCTTGTCCTCCACCCGCTCACAGTCCCACCCAACTCTCATTCCTCTCTGCCCGTACAGTGGCACCTGCTCTGTGTTGGAGGACCTCTGGCACGCTGAACAGGAATCATGCAAAATGTTGGTCTTAGTAAAGTTGGAAACAGGAATGAATGTAATGAACCGGTAACAGGTGTTTATTTGCAACCCAGGTGGCTCTTTTTCTTTACTTTTGACACAAATAAAGGAGTCTCCAAAAGAGGTCAGCTGATTGTGATGGATGGTGGTTGCTGTGTGTTTTAGGCATATAACTTGGGAAGAGTTAGAAAATGAGAGGCATTGCTGCAAGAAAACTCCAATTTTATCCACTTATTAATGTGAGTGCTTTACATATAAATATAATTAAAATGACACTGAAACCTGTCTATTCTAGCAGTATGATGTATACCCATATTTGCATAAATTTAAAAATTCTTTATCTGTTTGACGAATACATTTCCAATGAAAATTACTTTTTTACTTTAATATTTACAAGTTACAAACTGAAGATAAGTGTAATTATTATTCAAATGAGTTTTTTAAACATAGAGCTTTGTTATAGGAAATTTTAAAAAATGGAACTTGAATCTAATATGCATATTTTTGTTATACACAGGATTATGTTAGAGTAGTCAAGAAAAGAGTTTTAAGCATAAAAATACCTTATCTTCAGATAAAATTTTGTGAAGAAAATGGAATAGAGGTAGTATAAGTTTAAGAGAATAAGGAATTCTATAAAAACTGTTAAAGAAGACGTTACTCTTTTATTTTTTTAAGTGGATAATGGAGGTATCAAATCACCATGGTACTTAGAGACTCACGTCTTATTTCTAAATGCCAGTATTTAATACATAAGAATTATAACTTTCCCAATTATTTAAAATTAAGATGTGAAATTTATGTGTTTCCATAAAATTATGCATGGGAGTACATAGATTTTAAAAATTCTCTCTGCTTCTTGCTCTGAAGGAGACTGATTTGGGATGCCACGGTGATTTCCAAGTCTGGCTTGGGAGTGCCTTTTAAAAATGCAGCTTTCAACTCTTTGTAATACTTTAAGCAATAAAACAAAATAAAAAAAAATGCAGCGTTCTGGCTTCCATTGAGACCCCTGAATCAGAAATCATACTTGGAGGGAATGGGACCTTATTTTTAACAAGATTCCCTGATTCCCAGTGACACTGGTGCAGCCAATCCCAGTGTGTCTGCTTGCTTCTCCTCCCAGGCCTGAAGCCCTGCTTTGTCCTCTTGGGCAGGGCTCAGGAGGTGGGAGGTGACGGAGGCTGTGGAAGGGGTGCAGTGGCAGACACGCAGGAGGGAAGGAACCACGAAACAAAAAATTCCTGGCCATCGTGGGATGGTGACCTAGGACAAAGACCGTTTCGTCCATTCACTTTTAAGGGAGGTTCACATCCTCTCCTTAAGTGATCTTTGCCCAGCTCATCCTAAAATGTGGCACTTTTGAGCTCTCCTTTAAGAACTTTCAGTTCTTCACTGCAATTTTCTAGATTCAATAACCAGGATTAACATTGGCCCAAGATATACCTGGGATCAATCAAAAATCATGCATTTGAAAACAAATCGGATTCCAAAACTCGAGTCCATCAGAGAATCAGGAGCAGTCAGTGATTCCTGGTCATGCTTCTGGATCTTCGGGTTATGCAACATCCCCTCAGGATATGACATGGGGCTTTCATTAAGCGGTTTTGAAACAGTCTGAAGGGTTTGACTTAATGGACTAAATGTGCTACACATTGCTAGGGGTGTGTTGTCTTTCTCTTCTTTCTTTCATGTGAGACATTTGTTGCTGTTTCCTGTGTCTCAACAAGATAAATGAACTAATTTAAAATATTTTCCACGCCTCATCTGTCCACTCCACAGCTGTCAGTGGGCTTGTGTTGGGAGCTTGCATGCCAGCAGCCCTCAGCCTGTACTGTTATTGTGAAAAAAGAATGTCGTTTCCATAGCAGCTTGGAACGCCTTTGCAAATATGCTTTACATTCTTGCAGGATTGGGTAAGAAAGTCGATATTTGGTCGAGCTTTCTAAAGCACACTTGGTTGATTTAAATGAAGTCATTAATTTTTTTTTTAATTGAAGAGGTGGGAGAACATTTTCAAGAATCGATGAAGGGAAAGATATTTGACATAAGTTAAAAACCAACATAGAAAGAGAAAAATATTGGAGTTATTAAAATTTAGAATTATAAACATTAAAATTGGAAAAAATTTTTTCTTTAAAATAATGGTTCTATTTTTACTGTGTTTTGTGAGTTGAGTAATTTAAAAAAAATCATGGAGTCTTTGCAGGTTTATTATTTTTTTACTGTCACTTGAATTTGTTATATATTTCTCCGTGGTACGTTTAAAGGAAAAATCATATACAGCACATGATAGTGGCATACAACTTTAAGGCATTTCATCCTTCTTTGTATCAGGATTGAGTTCCTCACAGCATTTACTTGCTGTATTTGTAGAGAGGCAGAGCAAAAGAAGTGATAAGTTGGAAAGAGTTTTTACTGTGTCTGAGATAGTACAGACGGTTTCCTTTTGGAATTTCTGAACTTTTTTCTACTTAATAATACTTTTTAATGAGTCTTTGGGGGAAGTCATAACTTTACTACACTGCTTATCGCTGCCGCCTGCTCACATGACACAATACTCCTGTGAGGTATAATATTAAAATCATTTCTGGCTAAAAGTGGATTTTGGCTTTTAGCCCAACATTGAGCAAATAACCTTTCCAGGTCAAGTTAAATGTTCCCATAAGCTCCTTAAAACCAAATTTTCCTAGTTAAAAAAAGTTACTGAATATAATTCCCAAAGGGTAAGGTATGGAAGCTATTTAAATCAGACTTAAAAAAAAATCATTCCCGTGATTTGCTGGCCTGGCCTTTCTTTTGCTATTGGACGGAGAGCACTTTGTGAGGTTTGGAGTGAGAGGTCAGCATCCTCTCTAGGAGTTCGATGGTCCATCAGATGGGTTCACATCCTTAGCTTGAACTGTGGCTTAAGGCAGAACTCCGCTGCCTGCCGCCCCTTGCCAGCGTGCCTTCCCTGGGGAATCCTCGCAGGATCTCTCTCAAGCCCCGTCTTTGTTCTTGATTGTGACCCAGTTATTGTCCAGAACTTTAACACCCACCACCCCCTTACACAGGCCAGGCTTTCTATGGTGTCCCCCATAGATCAGCCCCAAGGCAGATGAAAATTTGATAGATGCACTTATGACTTCTTCGGAGCTTTCTGTAGGAACTTGACAAGTAGATTCTTCCTCCTAAATATTTTAACACAGACTTTAAAGTGATATTTACTTCTTCTAGGACTGTGTGTTTGATAGTGGCATATAGTATTTTATTTTATTTGAAAACATCATTTTGGGTTTTATAGAGAAAAATAAAATATTTATCTCCACAGCTTGTTATCAGCAGGGAAGATAGGCATTCTTGGGTGGATGGAAAGTTTATTGGTGGAAAGATTTGGGAAACTATTTTGTGATAAAGGATTTCTTTGCATTTTTGCCTCTAGTCAAGTAGATTGCTTGTGGGTTCTTGCTAAGGAAAATAATCCCTCTGGTGCTGCTTTTAATTCGACCAGGTTTAAAATGTTTTCAGGAGAGTTAAGCTTCCTTTAGCATTAGTGTCTGGTGTGATCAAATAAAGAAATGACTTTGGAATGGGCTAGATTTTTTTTTTTTTTTTTATGATGTGCCATTTGACCTTCCCACAGAAGGTTCAGTACCATTTTCAATTGACTTTGTGACATGTGTTGTACCCCCTTACCCCCGACAGATACACCTTCCTAAGCTTATTTTTCTTTGATGTTGTAAGAGTTTATGTTTTCTATGATACATATCCTTATGTGCCCAACTGTTTCTTTCAAAAAATAGGCACATACCACAATATCAACCCATTGTCACGATTTCTCATATGGCTACTGATAACTACATTACCTGCAAAGGGAAGATTTCATTTATATCTTGTTCTTGTTCATTAGGTGAAAGTTTGTCAGATAAAATATAATCCTGGTGGGACATGGGCATTTTATGAGCAGGTGGGCCAAGCTGTGAAAAGACCACCGTAAAGCCTTCTTTCTGTTTCCTCATTTTGCATTAAAACCTGGGCAAAATCCTCTGCTGTTGGGGCTGTGTTTCAATCGGCTCCTCTGCCGAGTGCAGGAATATGCCAAATGAACCAGGCAGGGGACTGTCCTCCCTGGGGCTCCCACAGTTTTCAGGGGAAACTTAGTGTGTCACTTTCACAAGAACGCCTTTAACCAACTCAAGTCCAAAACAAGGTCTGAATTTATTTGTGAGAAACAGGAAAATCCTGTACGACATTTTGTCCAGCTTCACACAAGTCTAGTAACAGAACAGAATATAATCCCACTATATAGATGTTGTTTTTTTAAAAACTAAAAAACTTTACTGAAAATCATTTAAAGAAAGAATTTTTCCCTCTAGAAGAAAGAAATATATGCTCCCTATACTTCAAGAAGGGCCTGTGAGCCCAGGTATCCTCGTGTCTTGTATTTTGACGACTGCTAGGTAGGTACATGATTTTGGTATCTCATTTTAAAAATAGTTTACTAAACATGGTTAGTGTAGAAAAAATGACGACGCTACTTCAAAGTCCTGGATGGAAACCCCCAATCTGGTAAGATATGTCCCCCTCCCATCATAAAATACCTGAAAAACATACACGGGTGATAAAGAGTTCAGCTGCGGCCCCCACACTCGCCACTGAAGCAAGAAGCGGGGATTGAAGGATGAGCATACAGGCTAGTTGTCAGAAAACACCACATGGCGCTGAGCAAGGCAGAATGAGGGAACTTGTCTTGACGCAGGGCTCCAGCCACAGGCTCCTCAGTGCTGCCACTGCTTTGTGAGGATTTAACAGTCACATTCTTGTCCCTTGATGGTGCACTCCCAACAGCCAGTGTGATCTGCTTTTCTGCCCCACTTCATTGTATGCCCAAGCTCTTGTGCCTTTTGCTTTGGCAATCTGAAAGGAACTGATGTATTATCACATTCTGGTGTTTTTTTTTCTTTTTTCCTTCTTTTAAAGAACATAGTAACAATGGCCATGTTTGTAAAGCCTTTTATGTTTAGAGAGCACTTCTGCATCCATTAGCCCATTAATTTCCATGGTGATCTTGCCAAGTACAGCTGTGGAAACTGAGGTTCAGAGGCACATGGGAAGTCGCCCAGGCACCCTGCTCCCTGCTCTTCAGTGGGGGAGCTGGAACCCACACCACAGCCCCCATCAGTGCTTCTACCCTGGCGGGTGGGGGACAGGGGTTAGTGTTGTAACGTTATAATTTTACCTTTATAACAAAAGCACTAAAGGACTTGAACTCTTCTTTCTGTTTCCTCATTTTGCATTAATCTGACCAAGGCCATTTGAAGAAGATTCCAAAGAATAATGTTTTCTCTTGATAATTTACCATTGAAAAGTACCACTTTGAACTCAGTGTTGTAGCACTAAAGTATATGTATTTGTACATACACTTAGGCAAAAGCAGTGTGTAGTTTACCCCCTAAAGCTTGCCGGGCTCCTCTTGCACGGAGCAGCAAAGGGCTTTCCTTGTACCTAAGCACACACACGAGAGAAATGGAAGTGTGTGATTTCAGGATGAACCGGATTATCTTCATCTTTTAAAATCGTATGTGGGTGATAGAAGACCACACTTTAGTTTTATGATTGCCAGTGAGCCATAATATAAGCAGTAAATGTCTCTCAGAGTATGAACACGTTCTTTCACACATCTGCTTGGGTAATTCACTGTTCAGTTTGAAAGGATCTCACAGAAATGGAATTTTTAAGTATTGAGAAAATTCCAGTAAGATATAGAGGGAGAATGAAAGGCTCATTAGAAAAAGCCATGCCAAGAATAAATCAGATGTGACCTACCCTGTGAAAAATATTTACTTGTAATAGAGAGGAGCTTTTAAAAGAAGTTAATGTTCTTACCATTGAAGGTGGTCAGCCAGTTTTTCATGACATTGTAGATAAAGTATTGTTATTTCCATGAAGAAAATCTGCATGTTTGGAATTACCTGTTGCAGCTACACTTTTTTCATGACCTGTGCATGGCTAGTTCCAAAGACAGGGAAGCTGAGGGTGGTACATTGTGTCTTTGATTCATTGTGGGAGCAAACCTGCGATAGGAGAGGAAAATAAATGGCTCTAAGTGTGTCAGTAGCTCTAATCTTTTATTATTGCAAAAACAATACAACAACCTTAAGAAAAAGAAAAACCTAGGATTCCACTAATCTGAAATGACGTTTTTAATTTTTTCTTGTTCCTTGAAATCTCTGTTCATATGTGTACATGGTTGTCCTCTCTCTGTTCATAGTGATTGTAGGCATTTTAATCTGCATCCAGGTCCTCAACTCTTTTGTTTCATGGACTCCTTTGGCAGTTTTTGGTAAAGACTATGGGTATCTTTTTAGAAAAATGTTTTTAAATAAAATACATAGGATTACAAAGGAAACAATAATATTGAAATGCACTGATTAAAATATTTTTTAAAATTGTGCTATGGTAACGCGCTTTTCTATCAGCACACTAAATAACAACATTGGGAAATTCATAGTCACATAATTTCTGAGTAATTATGAGCATGAATATGTTGAAACCACCTGTGTATCTGAGTGTGGAATGGAGGAGGACCAGGGTGGTTGATGAATTTCATTCCTGATGGTCCCTATTATCTGAGTGAAAGAAGAGGTTCAGTTGTCTTAGGGTGTGAGGAGTTGGGCTGGGGTTGGAGAGTGATAAGATTTGGGGATATAGGCGGTGTCATTGCTTAGCTTTTGCTGTGTCTCAGTTACTGTGCAAAGCCTCTTGCATACATTATTTCTTTTGCTGTTGTCATCTTTACCTGACCAGTGAGGCAACTAATCTTGGAGAAATTACTCCCAAATAGTTCATTGGAAAAATGTTTTCCATGTACTAGCCCTCAAAGGAAGCCTGCCTAAGTAATCCAGAACAATGTCCTGATTCGCGATGCAGTGTGAGGCCACAGTGGGGACAGTGTTCGGATTCAGTCCCAAACCTTTGACCAGAGCCTGTTTTACCATCTTCGTCCACTCCCTAAATTGGGTAAGATAAAAAGAATTTCTAAATGACCCTAAGGGCCACTTGAGAATAGAAACTCCAAATTTGTCTTATCTAGAAGACAAATTTCCAAACTCACTGTGGGGTGATTTTTCTCCTGAAACAACCATCGTAGCATTTGAACCAAGCAAGGTGGTGGTTAGGGGCTGCCAGAGAAGGGATGGGCTCTGGCTGGACAGTCTGTGTTTGCACAGGGGCGCTACCCTGAACCAGCCTTTCTCGGGGCCACAGTTACTCTGCAAGAGAGATCCTTCCTCTCTCTAAAGGTCACCCGGACACACCCGCTCTGCGTTTGTCATCACTGCTTCCTCAGTCTTATATGGGGACCTGATGCCAGCGACTTTTAATTTAAGCGTTAACCTCAATGTGGCCTGCTGCTGGCATAATTGAAAGACAAGAGGCAAAGAGGCTGGGGCAGGCCACAGGCAGAACGATCTGTGGGTGACAGTTTCTAATAAGGGTCAGGTGTATTCAGAGGCCTGGGGACAGCGTCTGGTGTTCACGTCCCAGAGTAGCAGTTTGTGTCATTATCAAAGAAAAGTGCAGGATCTCTTTATTTTTCCTCTTATCAATGGTTTAAGTCAATACCATTCACAAAGATAAGCATACGCAGCAGGAATGTGTATAAATGTTCATTTAAATGGTTCAGAAATGCCTGTGGGAAGTTGGATAAAAGAGAGGTGCTTAAAGCCTGACTTGTGGGATCCAATTCCTTCCTTGCAGACTAGCAAATGGGAAGCACATTTACTGTTTAGTCCCCGACCTCACCAGTGCATGCAGTTTCAGTAAATATTCTGAAAACAGGGATTTGAGAAACATACACACCTTTCTAAAAAAACACATTGAACAAAACAGCACCTTTCATGGGGTTGGATGTTTGCACTGTCTCAAAACAAATACTGCGAAGGATTATTAGTCTTTGTCTTTGATTTACTTTGTGCTTTTGGTCAGATATCTTTAGGCCTTCAGGCTCAAGGCCAGAAATAAATAGAAATGTGTCCTAATCCATGATTTGATAATGCTAATAGCAAATCATATCTAATATTTATAATAAAGATTTCCTTTTTTTGCCTGTCCTTGGAACAGCAGAAAGCCTGTTAGCCAGCCTTCCTACATTGTGTCAAACAGGAAAATTGTTTTTCTTCTTAAATTTAACACTGAGAATTAAATGATCGAAATATTATCATTTCCAACATTAATTCAGGGATATCTAAAAAAAGAAAAAAAATAGAGTTAAGAAATCCTCCTAAGTTATAAGTAACTTCACAAAGCTGAGTAGGTTTTTATTGGGTAAAGAGCCCACACATTAGTTACTTTAACAGGGCCTAGTTGTACCAAAAAGGAAAGAGTGCCTTTTAAAAAAAAGTAAATAATTCAGTAATTCTGACTTCTATTAAATGCCTTATTCAGGGAGAGTAAGAATTTCTGTTTGATTTCTTATAAACAACTAGAGGCCTGGTGCACGAATTCATGCACGGGTGGGGTACCTCTAGGTGGCCTGCAGGGATCGGGCCGAAACCCACAGTCCAACACCGCCTGCAGTTCATACCTGCCGCTCCCACTCATCCCAGCCCCACTGTGCCTACTGCAGACCCGCACCCAATCAGTCCCTATTGGGAGAGGCTCGCGCTGCCGTAGCAGCGCTCACCAGCCATGAGCCCTGCGTCTGGCACCCTTCCAAGGGGAGTGGCCTGGGGGATCAGGCTAAATTTAGCTCTCCGACATCCCCCGAGGGGTCCCAGATTGCGAGAGGGCGCTGGCCAGGCTGAGGGACCCCACCAGTGCATGATAGGGAAAGGGAGGGACTATGGGAAGGCTCCAAGGCGTGTCCGGCCCATCTCACTCAGTCCCAATTGACCAGACCCCAGCAGCAAGCTAACCTACCGGTCAGAGCATCTGTCCCCTGGTGGTCAGTGCACATCATAGCAACTGGTTGACCAATTGACTGTCTGCCCCCTGGTGGTCAGTGCACATCATAGCAAGCGGTTGAGCAGCTTTAGCATATCATTAACATATTATGCTTTGATTGGTTGTTTAGTTGTTCTATCGTTTGGTCTGTTTGCATATTACCCTTTTATTATACAGGACTAGAGGCCCAGTGCATGAAATTCATGCACGGTGTGTGTGTGTGGGGGGCGGTCTTTAAGCCCGCCTGTACCCTCTCGCAATCTGGGACCGCTGGCTCCTAATGGCTCACCTGCCAGCCTGGTCCCCCCAACTGCCCTCCCCTGCTGGCCTGATCGCTCCTAACTGCTCTCCCCTGTCGGCCTGATTGCTCCTAACTGCCTGTGCCTTGGCCTGCCATCATGGCTATGTCCGGAAGATGTCCAGCCTAATTAGCATATTACCCTTTTATTAGTATATACTAGGGGCCCGGTGCACGAAATTCGTGCACTGGGTGTGTGTGTGTGTGTGTGTGTGTGTGTGTGTGTGTGTGTGGAGTGTCCCTCAGCCCAGCCTGCCCCCTCTCACATACTGGGAGCCCTCAGGCGTTGACCCCCATCACCCTCCAATTGCAGGATCGGCCCCTTGCCCAGGCCTGACGCCTCTGACAGGTGTCAGGCCTGGGCAGGGGACCCTCATTTCCCCCCATCACTGGTTCTGCCCCCAGCCCAGGCCTGATGCCTCTGGCCCAGGCATCAGGCCTGGGCAGGGGACCCCCAGACCCCTCCGATTGCTGGCTCTGCCCCTTGCCCAGGCCTGATGCCCTGGCCAGAGGCGTAGACCCCCATCACCCTCTGATCACCTGATCGGCCCCTTGCCCAGGCCTGACGCCTCCGCCAGAGGTGTCAGGCTTGGACAGGGGACCCCCATCTCCCCCCGATCACTGGCTCTGGCCCCCGCCCAGGCCTGAGGCCTCTGGCCCAGGAATCATGCCTGGGCAGGGGACCCCCATCTCCCTCTGATCGCTTGCTCCACCCCCCACCCAAGCCTGGCGCCTCTGACCCAGGCTTCAGGCCTGGGCAAGGGGACCATCATATCCCCCCAATCCCCGGCTCCGCCCCCCGCCCAGGCCTGATGCCTCGGCCAGAGGAGTTGACCCTCATCACCCTCCGATCACCAATCACCGGATCGGCCCCTTGACCAGGCCTGAGGCCTCCGGCAGAGGTGTCAGGCCTGGGCAGGGGACCCCCAGCTCCCCGCGGTTGCAGGCTCCGCCCCTGCCCAGGCCTAACGCCTCTGGCCGAGGCGTCCGGCCCGGACAGCGGGGACCCGCAGCTGCAGTGGCCCCGCGATCGTGGGCTTCGCTTTAGGCCCAGGCAAGGGACCCCTAGCTCCCGGGACTGCCAGCTTCGACCGTGCCCAGCTCCCATCGCTGGCTCCACCCCTACTTCCTGCTATCACTGGCCAGGGCGGCAAAGGCACCTGATTCTCCGATCATGGCTGGGGGCAGGGCAAAGGCGGCCCCAGGGCCGCCTTTGCCCTGCCCCCCAGCTCTTAGCTCCCCCCTGGGTTTCTGATCACTGTCAGTGGCAGGGGGCTTCTTCCTGCTTTCCCTTTCGCCTCCCTGCATTGTGCCTACATATGCAAATTAACCACCATCTTGTTGGCAGTTAACTGCCAATCTTAGTTGGCAGTTAACTGCCAATCTTAGTTGGCAGTTAATTTGCATATAGCCCTGATTAGCCAATGAAAAGGGTAACGTCGTACGCCAATTACCATTTTTCTCTTTTATTAGTGTAGATAATTTCATAGAATGAAATATCCTCAAGGAAACAGGTGCTCTTTAATATGTATAATAATAGAAGTGTAATATGCTAATTAGACTGGACATCCTTCTGGACGAAGCCTGCGGCCGGAGGGAAGCCCAGTTCCTGGGTGCTAGAGGGAAGCCAGTGCCGGCAGCCGGGGGAAGGAAGGCCTACTCTTGCATGAATTTCGTGCATCGGGCCTCTAGTTAAGAAATGAAAGTGCAGAAGTACTTAGAGATGTTTATTTTGTGGTTTAGGAGACTTACTCTCCCTGCCTGTCAGCTGAAAGATGTTTAGTGACCATAAGTACCCAAGAAGATTTGTTCTAGTGCTCTTTATATGCTGTAATTGTATACCCCTGTTGTCCTTTATATTGGAAATAAACCTGCAATAAAGGATGGAACCCAAATAGGAGGTTAGAGAAGTAGAAACGATAAGTGATTGATTTTTCTCAGCATAGATAACATTACCTATTTTGTGATTCAGCAAATGCTGCTCTATACTATTAGAGAAATGCCCCTTTCATGAGATTGTGATCTTGCCTTTAATAGTTAATTTATTTACGAATGCTGCTTATATGTCTGACAGTCCAGGTCGTAAGTGCAGAGGGAAAGCTGAGGGGGCGTGTAGGAAGGAAAGGTAGGAAGCGTTCAGAGCCTGTTTCCCCACAACCTCTTTTCTTCTTCACTTCTGTTTGCTCTTGCCATGTTATTTTTGCTATTCATGTGACTTGCCCGTGTACCTGTGCTGAGCTGGAATTGAGACTCAGATTGACTTCCCAGTTCATGCTTGTAACTACTATGAAATACTGTCCCCATAGGGAAGATAGGAGGACTGTGGTTATTTGGTCAAGGTACTCCCCAGAAACTTAGTTTGTACACTGCACCAGGTGCCTTTGATAACAAGATGAGTAGAATTTGTCCAGTCCAAAGGAGCAAACGGTGATCAAGCAAAGAGACGTGCCTGACCAAAAGGCATTCTTAGCCAAAGGTCATTCTGATTTTCTGTGTGGGCTGCTCTAGAGAGTTGCTTGGTTGCCTGAAGTTTAAAACTAAGCCACTCAGAAAATTGTAATAAAATAGTAGTCCTATTTTTTATCTAAAAATTAGCTGCCACTACTAAGCCACCATCATTCTTTCACCTTGGCACTGGAAAGTGAGATCTGTGTCAGGCTGCTACTGTCCATGATCTGCTGAGCTCTCTCCTTTCCAGCCTGCCATCCTTTAGTTGTGCTCACACTTCTTAGCTTAATTTAGCCTCATGGTTTGCACCTCTGAGCTCTGTTGCATCCATCTAGAACAGCGGTTCTCAACCTGTGGGTCGCGACCCCTTTGAGGGTCGAACAATCGCCTAAAACCATCGGAGAACACATATATAATTACATATTGTTTTTGTGATTAATCACTATGCTTTCATTATGTTCAATTTGTAACAATGAAATTGGGGGTCACCACAGCATTAGAAACTGTATTAAAGGGTCGCGGCATTAGGAAGGTTGAGAACCACTGATCTAGAATGTCCTTCCTCTGTCCTCGTTCCATCGCATGTTCATTGTCTGAAGCCTGCTAGCTCTTCAAGAGGAGCTCACAGTCCACCTGCTCTTGCTGATTTCCCCAGTTCTCCACAGCCTGCTGGGTGGCTTCTCCAAGCCGTGTGGCAGACCTTGTGCCAGTGTGCAGCATGTCCCCGACTCTCTCCAAGGCAGTGCGTGGCCTGGGGCAGAAGCACTACACGTGGCCTCTGAACTCCAAGAAGTTAATTACAGGAAACTTCTGACTTTGGAGAAACCCCATTTTACTTTATTCCGAGTTCTCAGGAGCCAGACCAATAAATTTAACCCAGTAGTGCCTAGACTTGGTGACTCGTGGCTCTCAGTTCTGAGTGGCTCACAGGTCGCCTGCCTGAGCTCTCTTGCCACGTGACCTGAGCCGTTCAGGCAGAATCACATCCGCTTCCTTGTCCTGTACCTTAAGTGGCTGCCATGAAGTTCCTCCTCCTCTAGATTTCAGTAGAGAAGTGGTGGGCATGCTGGGGTGAGGCAGGTAACTAGCCAAGACACACATGCTGGCCTCACCTAGTCCACCCCTCTCTCCTTCCAAGTCCAGTAGCACTTTAACTTGTTTATCATAATTACCACTGCGAAGCTTTGGTTACAGCTATTTTGTATGCCCCATAAAGCTCCTTGAATACACAGATTGTTTTTTATTTTTGCATCTCCTTTCACATTTTGTATAATGCCTTTTATGTAGAAGATACTTAAGTATTAAAATGGCTGAAAGAATAAATTAACACACTATATAAGGAAACAATCATTCATTTAGTCAGTGGATATTTATTGAGCACCGACTATGTGCAGTACTGTTCTGGTGCTGGGATTAAAAGATTTCTCCAGAAAGATTCCTCTTTGGTGATCTTCCCTATGGAGTATCTGCTGATCCAAAGTGAAAGGAAGTGTGATTGGGCTGTTCACATAGTGTATTTCAAGAGTCATCTGTTAATTTGTCGGTGTGTGTCTGAACTGTGAAGGCCTTTCCAGTGCTGGCGGTCTTTTGTGATTCTTAGCAGTTCTCGGGGCTGATAATGACGCTCTAGCCTTGTTTGGAGTGAGTGCAGCCTTCTCCCTGACCCCTGCCACCTCTGCCCGTTCCTCTAGCTCTGCCCATGGCCTGGCTGAGCTCATTCCTCCGCCCTTTCCTCTTCAGCCTGCTACTTGACTTCTTAGCTTCTCACCTTTTGCAGGGTGAATCTCACCAAACAAAAAGCAATGAGATAAATGGCTTCTGATACATCTCATAAATAAGGATTTAATTCAACACACTTGACATCATGAGCCATTTATTTTAATGCTCTGAACTTGAAGTGTAGAAATAACTTTTCTCAGGGATGGCTGTGTGGAGAGACAGAGGACTTACCGTGTTATGAGCTGATGCATGCATGCTCAAAATTGAGTTTTACTGTAGCATTCCATGGTGTCTGCTGTTAGATGGCTGAGACAGGAACAATTCCATGTGACATGAGACTACATATCAATTGCTGCCTCTCACAAAAGCAGCCCAAACCCTGCAGGCTACATCCACCTGGGACGTGGGTTTTCAATATTCCCCTTTCTGTCCCTTCCCAATCGCTCTTTAGCTCTGTGGGTAAGCTGATTGGTGTCAGTCTTCTCCTCTGTCTGCTCCTTCTGAACCTTGTTCTCCTAACAGCTGTTGCATCCTGCTTGCCTTCAGCTAAGTTGTCTGTTTCCTCCCCTAGTCTGTGAGCTGTTGCTGTAGAACTCAGAACAGCGTCCTCCCAGTTTTGGCCAGAATTGGCATATGAGTGATTCACTTAATGATACTGATGAGCAGAACGTAAATTTTGTGAGTTAAAAAAAAAATTCTGCTTCAAAACCTGTATTAAAAACCTGGAGCAGAATTAAACTTTTGACCCCAATCCTCTGACTTGCCTACAACAATAGTGGCATTCATTGAGTCCAGCATTATTCCCTGTTTTGAATTGGGAATGTTAGCTTGCTGTGTAGTGCTTGGGGGGGGGGGGGGCGGGGAGTGATTTTGGAGCGCTAAGGGAAAAAGGAATTCGCTAATATATCATTATCATTAGCTTGTTATTTGTCTGAGAGGGAAGCACTAATTAAAATAAAAAGCATTTGTGCCTATTTTGGAATTACCTGCCTATTTATGGGAGAAAAAAGAATCATACAACTGGCGAAACAACAACAGAATTATAATACACATCGTATTAACATAAAAATAAAAAAGGAAAGGGATGTGCTTTGAACCTCCAGCTCCTTCACAGCTCATCATTTCTTGATACCCTTTGCCAGGCTGTATGCTCAAGGAATCTAATGATACACAAAGTCTCATTGCCAGATACTTCATTAATTCCTCAATCCATTAGGAGCCTTAATGGCCTATGCCATTGGAATGAGTATGGAAATCCTGTCCTCCAAGAAAGTACAGTGCTCTATAAATCATACTCGCCTGAGTATTCTCTCAGCCCTTGACACAGAGAGTAGATGAAAAACATTGTACTTCCTGAATTCCCTATTCTGTATTATAGAGGCTCTCAATAATTGACACCCTTTAACCCTTTCATCCTCCAACCCAGTAGTTTTCAAAGTGTGATCCCTGGATCAATATGGTCAGCATCCCTGGGAAATTGTTAAAAATACAAATTAAATGCCCCCGCCCCCAACTCTGGGGGTGGGGCCAGCAAGCTGTGCTTTACGAAGGCCTCCCAGTCATTCTGAAGTGCTCTAAAGCCACTGTGGCATCCTATCTAATAAAAGAGAAACATGGTAATTGGCGTACGACCGCTACCCTTCCCATTGGCTAATCAGGGCGATATGCAAATTAACTGCAAGCCAAGATGGTGGCTGGCAGCCAGGCAGCTTAAACTGAACATGAGGCTTGCTTGCTTCAGTGACGGAGGACTGCAATGTTCCCCGCCTGCCTTGCTGGCCTCTGAGCCTGCAGTTTAAAAAACATTGTAACAAATACAGAAGCTTAACAAAACCCCAGAAACCAGCTTTCAGAGAGCTGGGATCTCAGAGCTGGAGTTGATACAGAGTTTCTATTATAGAACCGAAACAAACCAGATACCTGTTTTCAGCAGCTGAGGCCTCAGAGCTAGAGCCAAGCCTCAGAGGTAAAGCTGGCCCAGAATAAAAAAAAGAAAAGAAAAAAAGGAGCAGTTGGGAGCTTCAGTCCCAGCCTGAAAACAGCCCTCAGCCCCTAACCCAGACTGGCCAGGCACCCCAGTGGGGACCCCCACCCTGAAGGGTGTGTGACCAGCTGCAAACAGCCATCATCCCCTCATCCAGGCTGGCCAGGCACCCAAAGGGGACCCCCACCCTGATCCAGGACACCCTTCAGGGCAAACTAGCTGGCCCCCACCCATGCACCAGGCCTCTATTCTATATAGGAAAAGGGTAATATGCCTCCCAGCACCGGGATCAGCGGAGCTGAGAGGCCTCCCGGCACCGGGATCAGCATGACAGGGGGCAGCGCCCAAACCCCCTGATCACCCTGCAGCTCTGTGTGTGACAGGAGCGGGGCCACAACCTCCCTATCGGCCTTGCTCTGTTCGTGACAGGGGAAGGCGCCCCAACCCTCTGATCGGCCCTGCTCTGTGCCTGATAGGGGGGAGCTCCCCAACCCCCTGATCACCCTGCGGCTCTGTGTGTAACAGGGTGCAGCGCCCCAACCCCCCCACCCCACGGGCCCTGCTGTGTGTGTGATGGGGTAGAGCCATAACCTCCCCATCGGCCCTGCCCTGAGTGTGAGAGTGGCGGCGCCCCAACTCCCTGATTGGCCCTGCTCTGTGCATGACAGGGGGGAGCTCCCCAACCCCATGATCGGCCCTGCTCTGTGCGTGACAGGGGGGAGCTCCCCAACCCCCTGAATGACCCTGCTCTGTGTGTGTCAGGGGGCAGCGCCCCAACCCCCTGATTGGCCGTGCTCTGTGCGTGACAGGGGTGGCGCCGCAACCTCCCCATCGACCCTGCCTTGAGTGTGACAGGGGGCGGTGCCCCAATCCCCCAATTGGCCCTACCCTGAGCGTGACTGAGGGTGGCATCACAACCTCCCGATCCGCCCTGCTCTGTGCATGACAGGGGGCGGCGCCCCAACTCCTCAATCGGCCCTGCTCTGAGCCCGACCAGGGGCTGCACCTAGGGATTGGGCCTGCCCTCTGCCACCCGGGAGCAGGCCTAAGCCAGCAGGTTGTTATCTCCTGAGGGGTCCCAGACTGTGAGAGGGCACAGGCCGGGCTGAGGTACCCCCCCCCCCCCCCCGAGTGCACAAATTTTTGTGCATCGGGCCTCTATTCCTATATAATAAAAACCGAATATGCTAAGTGTCTGGTCGTCCGGGCATCCATTCAACCAATCAGAGTGTAAGATGCTAATGATATGCTAATGCCACTCAACTGTTTGCTATGACGTGCACTGACCATCAGGGGGCAGATAGTTGACTGGTCGACCAGTCGTTATGATGTGCACTGACCACCAGGGGGCAATGCTCTGACTGGTAGGTTAGCTTGCTACTGGGGTCTGGCTGATCAGTACTGAGATGGGCTGGACACACTCTGGAGTCCTTCTGCGGTCCCTTCCTGGCTGGCCAACCTCCCACATCCCTCCCTGGCCTTGATCGTGCACCAGTGGGGTACCTCAGCCTGACCTGTGACTCTTGCAATCCGGGACCCCTCAGGGGATGTTGGAGAGCCAGTTTTGGCTCAATCTCGCAGGCCAGGCTGAGGGACCTCACTGGTGCACGAATTCGTGCACCAGGCCTCTAGTAGTTATATAATGAGGCGTCTTTTTTCACCGTTGAGGGCATAGATGAGAGGGCCAGACCTTGACAAAAGTCTTGCTTGGATTCAGTTTAATTCAGCAAACATTACTGAGCAGCTGTTATGTCTCAGGCATCCTTACTAGGAAACCATAAAGGTAAAGGACACTTTAAAGTCACTCTGTGTCAGCATTTTTCCTGGTATGCCATGTTTGTCAGTCTCCCTGGACATCAGCCCCTCCTTGACTTTGTGCTACAGCACCCAGAATGATGGTTCTCTAAGCTGCCCCATTTGACTTCTCAAACCTCCTTTATTAATTGCCATCCCGAAATTGGCTTCTATTCCCTTTCACTGGCACCCCAGTGACCTGGAGGAAGAATGGCCCTGTCTTTCTGAACCTTCCCTACTTTTAAATGCCCGGTAATCTTACTGTTCACCAGCTCCCCTCCATCCCTATCCCTCTAGAAACTGGCGTCGCCTCCACACTCATCCATTTTTAGACGTAGGCAGCTGCTAGAGAGGTTCTTTCCCACAGAAGACAGACTGTCCAACGCTGACCTTGAGCTAAATAGAGTAGTTCTATTTAGAGGAAGATATAGAGTCTCTGTCAACAAGTAACGAGTAAAAAACACTCAAAATTTACCTTCCTCCTAATAGCCACTTCCCTAGCCCGAGTACTCACCATCCTTTGTCTCTGAATTTCCTTGGCTTCTGTCAACATAAGAAACATCCAAACCTATGGAGAATTTTTAAGTTTATTTGAGCCAAACTGACAATTGCCAGGAGTAAAATCTCAACGGATTGAGAAAATGCTCTGGAGAATGGCAGTTTATTTTATATACGTGACTGTCACATGATTAGTTAAATGGTACTTTTACTCTTTCCCAAACAATTCAAGAATGTTTAAACATTTAAAACTTCACTTTTACCACTTCCTTCTTATATGCTACTATTTTCATTTATTTAAATTCTCTCATATTAAAAATCCAGAAGATATTACTATTATTGCTTGCAAAGTCAATATTCATATAGATTTACCTACATGTTTAGAATTTTGGTTGCCTTTTCACTTCTTCTTGAATGTTCAAAGGAAAAGGAAAAAACCTTTATGTTTGCCCTCACATTTGAATGATAATTAAGCTGGATGTAGGCCTGCTTTAATTATCCTTTAGAAGCTGGAAGACATTGTTTTGTTGTCTTTAAGCGTTCACTGTTGCAGATTACAGATTTGATGGTAATATGATTTTTTCTCTTCTGGAAGATTTTGGGATTTTCTCTTTTTATTTGGAGGTCTAAGATGTGTCTAGGATATGGTTAGGAGATTTTTTTAAAAATCAGTCTTACATCTTAGACCTTTTTCAGGTCTGGGAATTTTCTGTTCTTTTCTCTTTTTCTTTTCTTGTGGAATGCCTTTTAAGAGATAGAACATCTGGCTTGCTTCTGCGTACGGTTTAGCATTTGTGTTCCATTTTTCTTCTTTTTGATAATCCTTTTGTGTACAATCTCTAGGCTCCATCTTCCAGTTGCTAATTTGATCTCCAGTGGGATCCATTCCACTATTCAGCACATCTTGAATTTTTTATAATAATATTTTTTAAATTATTTTTTTTAAAAAATATATATTTCGTTATTGATTTCAGAGAGGAAGGGAGAAGGAGAGAGAGATAGAAACATCAATGATGACAGAGAATCATTGATTGGCTGCCTCCTGCACACCCCCTACTGGGGATCGAGCCCGAAACCCAGGCATGTGCCCTTGGTCTGAATCGAACCTGGGACCCTTCAGTCTGCAGGCCGACGCTCTATCCGCTGAGCCAAGCCGGCTAGGGCATATTTTTTAAATTCGTAGAGGTAGCTGTAGAGTTGTTTTTTTAAATTGATGGGATATATTTTAGAATCTCTATCATAATCTGTACCTCTTTTAAACTCTTGTTCCCCTAAACTGGCTCCTGAAGTCAGATATTCTTCTGCTTATTAATTATGGCACCTCTCTTTTATGACATCGGTTTTCCCCCAAAGTTTGTGATTTTTGAAGTATCTATTAGTATTTTAGTTGCATATCTTGGGTGTGCTTGTTCTTTCTGCAGCCCAATGAGAGCCCACTTGCCTTGTTGAATGTCGGGTTGGACACAGGACTTGGATTCAGATCAAATCAGGTTGTCTCACGTGCTGCTGATGATTGGGGATAGGGTGGTACATGGGGCTGGGCCCGACAGGCAGTTTGTCTTCTAGGTATTGGCTCCCACTCTTGGCATTGGTTTTACAAGAACTGCCTCCTTAGAGATAACTACTAATAGCTTTTTGGTGGGGGTCTGCTTCTTGGAGTTAGATACACCCTTTCTTGTTCTGTGTTCATTCCTTTTCCTATATCTTTATTTAGGCTTTGGGGCTGGAGGGATGGTAGCAGCGGCTGACTGAGCCAGTCAGTCACTGTGTTTCTTTAAAGCCTTCTTCCCAATGTTGCCCCTAAGCATAACGCATTGCAGCAGCCATTCTAGTTCCACAGAGTGTCTTGTCCTTAATTCTTTCACAGCGCTTATTCCACTGTAACCTTCTTAAAAAGTGTCTTATTTTCTTACTCTTTGCCTTATTGAATTAAACTGTGCAGCCCAGACATGTGTAGCTGTCAGATTGCACAGATCTTCAACTGGGGCAGAGAGCTGGTTCAGTAAGTGATCATGGGGCTTGGAATACAGCAAGTCCTCAAATAAGATGTCATTCCATTTAAAGTTGTTTCTTTGAGAAACAACTGAGATGGCAGCCTCTCTCCTTTATTATGCTTGGCTCTTCTTGCTCCAGGAATCTTTGCTGTAAGAACTTAACTCTTAACCAAGGAACCAGAAACACCAATCAGAAAGGATATACGCAACCCTATGTTCATAGCAACATAATTTACAGTAGCTAAGATTTGGAAACAGCCTAAGTGCCCATTAGCTGATGAGTGGATTAAAAAAAACTGTAATACATCTATCTACACAATGGAATACTATGCCTCTATAAAAAAGAAGGAACTTTTACCATTTGCAACAGCATGGATGGAACTGGAGAGCATTATGTATGCTAAGCAAAATAAGCCAGAGAAAGATAAATATCACATGATCTCTCTCATATATGGGATATAATGATCAAAATAAACTGATGAACAAAAATCCAGAGACAAATGGCAGGGGATGGGGGAGAGAGGGAGGAATTAGAGATCAATCAAAGGACTTGTATGCATGCATATTAGCATAACCAATGGACACAGAGGTGGGGGCTTGCCTCGGGGGTAGGAGTGGTGGGGAGGTCGGCAGTGGTGGTGGGGTGGGGAAGAAACATATGTAATACTGTAAACAATTAAAAAAAAAGAACTCTTGTTTACATCTGTTAGCCTATGGCAGGGGTGGGCAAACTTTTTGACTCGAGGGCCACAATGGGTTCTTAAACTGGACTGGAACAAAAGCATGGATGGAGTGTTTGTGTGAACTAATATAAATTCAAAGTAAACATCATTACATAAAAGGGTACGGTCTTTTTTTTTTTTTTTTTTTTTTAGTTTTATTCATTTCAAACGGGCCGGATCTGGCCCGCGGGCTGTAGTTTGCCCACGGCTGGCCTATGGTAAAATCGGTTTCATTATACATCCTTTTGCTTAAAGTCCCAGAACCTATCAACAGCATTAATTGGGGACTTACTGTATGTACCACAGAAACTATCCTGCAGGGCACAGAATAGCTTCCCCTGGATTTTGTGTAGTTCTCTATCTCAGCAGGAACCTATTTGATGTTTAAGTCAAACTTCTCAACCCTCTGAATAAACATCTTCCAAAGTATTGAGTTATGTAGTTATAGCAGCAATTTTCAACCTTTTTCATCTCGTGCACACATAAACTAATTACTAAAATTCAGCACACCAAAAAAGTGTATTTTTTGCCAATCTGACAAAAATATAGTTAGAATTTTGATTCATTCACACCGGATGGCTTTTTGTTGTGTTGGCTATTGTCATTTTTTTATTTGACAGTCTAAGGCAGTGGTTCTCAACCTGTGGGTCGTGACCCCTTTGGGTTTTACAGTATGGTTTTACCTCAATAATTACAGCAGGAATTGAGAAACCGCAATGTGTTATTTGTTGTGAAGTTCTATCAGCCGAATCTATGGAGCCAAACAAACTAAAACGACCCTTTCACAGGGGTTGCCTAAGACCATCGAAAACACATATTTTCGATGGTCTTAGGAACCGAGACACCGCTCCTCTGTCCGTCTCCAGGCAGGTCCGCCCACGTGCAGATACGCCCACATATGAGTACCCGGCGTGATGACATCATCGTGCCAACCCCATCACATACACTCCGCACAAATACAGGTGTATGTGACAGGGTTGGCACCATAATGTACTTATTCGGGCCAGTCACACATGTGTAGAGAGCAGCTACTGTGTAGAGAGCAGCTGCTGTGTAGAAAGCAGCAGTATTGGAGGTAAAACGACACTTCATGAATTATAATTACTGGGTAAATGTAAAATCATGTACTGTAAAATCATCAACTGCTGCAAAAAAAAAAAAATATCTGTACCATGGGAACTTAATCTGGATGCTGATCGGTCTTTTTATATTCAGCTGTGGTTGATGTGAATACTGCCCCCTTGTGATAGTAACAGGTATATAAAAAAAACAACACAGAATGGTAAATCATAGGAAACTTTAATGAACTGTATTGACTGAACTATTCCATGTATCTTCTTTTGTATTATTAAAGCTATTATTAAAGTTATATATTATTTTTATTAGCAAACCATCCCATGACAATGGATTGTGTAGAGAAGAACGTTAAGAAAAGAAAATATAGTGAGGGTTTTTTACAGTATGGTTTTACCTCAATAATTACAGTAGGAATTGAGAAACCACAATGTGTTATTTGTTGTGAAGTTCTATCAGCCGAATCTATGGAGCCGAACAAACTAAAACGCCATTTTGATAGCAAGCATCCGAGCTTTGCTGGCAAGGAAACCAACTATTTTAGAAGCAAACCTGATGGACTCAAGAAAGCCAGACTTGACACTGGTGACAAGTACCACAAACAAAACGTAGCAGCCGTTGAAGCTTCATATTTGGTGGCACTCAGAATCGCCAGAGCTATGAAACCTGAAACCATTGCTGAGGATTTACTGTTGCCAGTGGCCAAAGACATTGTTCGAGTTATGATTGGAGACGAATTTGTTACGAAATTGAATGCAATTTCCTTCTCTAACGACACTGTCCGCTGAAGAATAGATGACATGTCTGCTGATATTCTTAATCAGGTTATCCAGGAAATTAAATCTGCTCCACTTCCAATATTTAGTATCAGCTTGATGAATCTACAAACATTGCAAACTGTTCACAGTTACTGGTTTACGTGAGGTATATTAATGATGGCGACTTTAAAGATGAGTTTCTTTTTTGCAAACCTCTTGAAACGACAACTACTGCACGTGATGTATTTGACACAGTTGGTTCATTTCTGAAAGAGCATAAGATCTCTTGGGAAAAGGTTTGTGGTGTTTGCACAGATGGTGCTCCAGTTATGATAGCATGTCGATCTGGATTTCAACGTTTGGTACTGAATGAGTGACTAAAAGTCATCGGAACTCACTGTATGATTCATCGGCAAATATTAGCAATGAAGACACTGCCATAAGAGTTACAAGAAGTAATGAAAAGCGTCATAAGTTGTGTCAATTTTGTAAAGGCTAGCACTTTAAACAGTCGACTGTTTTTGCAACTGTGCAATGAGTTGGATGCGCCGAACAGTGCTGTGCTATTTCACATTGAAGTGAGATGGTTGTCGAGAGGAAAATTTTTAAAACATGTTTTTGAGCTTCCTGATGAATTCAAAACGTTTTTTAATCAGCAAGCAAGACCACAGTTCGAAGCACTTTTTGGCAATAAAAGTGAACTCCAGAAAGTAGCTTACTTGGTTGACATCTTTGCCATCTTGAATGAGTTAAATTTATCACTGCAAGGACCAAATGCAACATGCCTCTATTTGTCTGAAAAGATCCGATCATTCTAAATGAAACTTCAGCTTTGGCAAAAAAAAATTGGATGAAAATAAAATTTACATGTTGCCTGCCTTATCTGCTTTCTTTGAGGAACATGACATTGAACCAGACAAAAGGATTACAATGATAATTTCTGTGAAAGAACACTTGCACATGCTTGCAGATGAAATTTCATCGTACTTTCCAAATCTACCTGACACCCCATTTGCACTTGCCAGAAGCCCATTCACAGTCAAAGTTGAAGATGTCTCTGAGACAGCACAAGAGTTGTTCATTGAACTTATTAACAACAATGCAGTGAGAACTGATTTCTCTACAATGCCAGTTACAAAATTCTGGATCAAGTGTTTGCAGTCATATCCTGTTCTGTATGAGACTGTGTGCGCCTTCTTCTTCCATTTCCAACAACATATCTTTGTGAAACAGGGTTTTCCAGCTTGTTGGTTATGAAGTCTAAATACAGAAGTAGACTTGTAATTAGAAATAAATATTTCACAATATATAATTACATATTGTCTTTGTGATTAATCTCTATGCTTCAATTATGCTCAATTTGTAACAATGAAAATACATCCTGCATATCAGATTCATAACAGTAGCAAAATTACAGTTATGAAGTATCAACGAAAATAATTTTATGGTTGGGGGTCACCACAACATGAGGAACTGTATTAAAGGGTTGTGGCATTAGGAAGGTTGAGAGCCACTGGTCTAAGGGAAAAGAAGTCAGTGCCCCGGACTAAAGGGTCAGGTATTTCATGTTTTTAAAATTCTTGTGGCACATCGGTTGAAAAATTGCTAGTCTATAGTTAGGTCAACTTTCTAAGGATCCAGGTTTTATCCTCAGAAATGACCACCTCTGGTCTTCCTAGGAAAGGAGGCACTTCCCTTACTAGATTCCAAGCATTGGATCCTCCTGGGCTTAAGTGTATTCTTTCTGTCTCCACCCTTTCTGGAAGGCCTCTGTTTAATAAGGAGGTGATGGTGGAGGAGGCTGAGAGTTACTAATTCATTAATTAGTTAAGTCATAATACTCTTTCCCACTCCTAAGTCCTGTTTAATTAAGAAAATAGGAAACAAGTTCTCATTTTATACATCTGTTACTACCTGAACTTATCAAATGCTGACCTCTGTGATTAGGCTCTTAAAGATTGTCTGATTATGCCTGGGGCTCCAGGTATGAGTTTTGCTAATATATCTGTCATCACATTTCAAATGATTAGTATTGTCCAAAAGATACCAGCATACCAAGAATTACTAATAATGTATTGAAACTGATATAAAAAATATATTAAGATACTAAATAATGCTTTTATTCATATTATAATGGGTCTTGTTTAGTTCTGTGGTGTGTTCTCTCTCTATTTCTGTAATTTCTTAATTAGCTAAGCCACATACTTACCCCTCTTACCACTTAGATTTTTTTAAATTGTACATTAAATCCAGATGTATAGGAGGATCCGATAAATGCCCGGGATGCAGGACTCTTATGCGGACAATTGAGAGAGAATACTGCTCAGACAGACCATGAAGGTCCTTTTATAAGCTTTCCTCTTCCATCTCATACTGTTCCTTTTTTTCTAGAATGTCTTGGAGATAAGGAGATGCCATTGAAGAACATTACACTGGGGGTGACATAGGATTTATGTTGTAAAGACATCACTCTGACAGGCCTGGAGAAGATGAATTGAAATGGAATGAAATAGAAGAGGGAGAGACCAGTTAGGAGGCCATTACTATGCTGGGCAAGACACCATGGGCAGAGGCAGAGGCAGTGGCAGTTGGTATAGATGGGCAGAGAGAGATCAAAGCAAGATTAAGGTACAGAATCTATAAGACTGAAGTGGCTGATTAGATGTGAAGGCAAAGAAGAGTTAGAAGTTAAGTGCACATTGATTCTTGCAGCTCTGTGATAAAATATTACAGTCCCCAAAAGGCATTGAGTTTAAGTACCTTTTTTTTTTTTTTTTTGTCCCAGGAAGGAAAATGTACCTATAAAAGAAGAACAGTTACTCTAGCATTTGATCAGATTGCAGGCCTTTTTTATCCTTAGGAATGAAAAGTTGAGCGTTTTGATCATTCTGTTTCTTTTTTTGAACCTAACCTATGTTGTTCTACGATCAGTATTTTTTCCTAACCCAAGTATTGGTTCACAGATCTTACATTTAGTGAAGCTGTTTTATTTTTCCCATCTCTCATAAGAATTGTACTGATGATGTTTAGTGCTAATTGTATGCAATTTAATTTTCAGATTGTAGTAATCATTATTGCTGTTTTTATTTTCATTCTTCCCCAGGCTTAGTCAGTTATAGATATTCAACAAAATTATGCCCTTTGGGATGATTTTCAATTTTCTCACTTTGGGAGGTATTTTTTTGTCAGTCATGAAGGGTTAGGATTTGGATTATTAAACACTTGAACCCAAAGTTTCCACATTGGACCATTTAACACACTTACATTTTCTTGCAAATGGAAAACTTAGTTCATCTGTGTGCTATTTGGGCACTTTTGAAGACCTCATCTAATTCAGGCGAGTGTGTGCCTGTCCTCCAAACCTACATTCTATCTCTTGATGTACAAAAAGGTCTGCCATGCAGGAAATACAGGAGAAGTAGCTTCAGCTTTCATGGGCGCACTCTTGGGCCTTCCCTCAGCTCTGCTCCTGGAGAACCATGTACAGAAGGGTTTGGCTTTTCCTAACCACAAGAAGTATTTCAACATGTTTGGGAGTATGTGACCAAAGCAGTATGTTTTCTTGAAAGTGTTGCTGTCACTACTTGGGCCCCTGGAGGGTCAGGGCTTGTTGATGTAATGAGTTTTCTTCATCTCTAATAGCTATTATTCTGTGAAGTGTAGAAATTGGCTGTTAACAGAGTGAAGTGATGCTCTTCTTTGTTTTAACTCTCCAGAAATGCATCTTCTGCAGATACCGGGTTAAGAAGGTCTCTGGAGCCTGCATCCAGTGTTCCTACGGCCGCTGCCCGGTCTCCTTCCATGTCACATGTGCTCATGCCGCAGGGGTGCTGATGGAGCCTGATGATTGGCCATATGTGGTGAACATCACGTGCTTTCGACATAAGGCCAACCCAAATATGGTAAGGCCTGCTCTCCCTTCCCAGGTGCCAAGACTGTGTATGAATTCCCTCCTAGGCCAGCATGTTCTACCTTGTAATGTTATTCATTGTTGACATGTCTAGACTTGAGGTGTGGGTTTCTGGAGGGCAGGGATTGTACAATATTATTTACTCGTATTTGCCCAGGACCAGTCAGTGTCTGGTGCATGTTACACACATACATGTTTATTGAGTTGAATGAGTGAATGAATGAATGAATGAACAGGTGAAACTCACTATGCCTGTTCTGGTTTTGGATTTGTGTTCAGGGCTGCTGAATGTTATGCAGGTTGTGCACTGCAGTATTCAGGGTGAGGGTGAGACCATTTCTGGGACGGAGTGATGTGAGAGCCCTTACTCCACCTTAGATTATGTAGTGCTTAATCTACACAACTATACACTCTGGCCTTCGGGGTTTATTTCATCTCTTCTAGAAGAAACAAAGAGAGCAACACAGTACAGCGAGAGGGGTGGTCATGCACATTGGAGGCCTCGCTGCCTGAGATGGGATAAACTAAGCGAAGCATGAGGCCCTGGGAGGGGTGATGGCAGTCTCAGTAAAGCGGAAATGTTGAAGAGAAGTTTAAAGATCAATTTCTTCTGCCTTGACCATCTCACTCAGGACAGTACCTATTTCTGGGGAAAGAGTGTTTACAACCAATAGCGTGTGAATTTAACTATAGTTGTTTACCTGTCCTGAGTGAGTGGAGTCTTTCCTCTGTTTTAAATGCTTAGAAATGTTACGACAATGTAGAGAGAGTTGCTGTGTTCCTCTTATCTTTCCAGTTCACCGTAATTGTTTTCAGTTGCCAGTGAGGAGGCTAAAGCGTTGTATCCAAGCTCAGCTTCACTAACTTGCTGCCTGTTGTTATTCCTGGGAGGCTTGGCCACAGACTAGTTGCAGCCTAACGTGCTTGTCCTATGTCTCTAGTAACCTCCTGTGAGCAGCCTGCCAAGTCATCATCATGGGCTTGGGGATCCGTGACCCACACAAGTCTCCCAATTTTTTTTTTTTTTTTTAACAATTCCAGCAACTTCCATGGGTGTCTTGAGAGATTCTTAATGTCTGTGGGTTGGGACTTACTCTATGGGTTGTTCCAGTGTTACCATGTTGCATCACTCTGGTGCTTTGCTATTTACAATGTCCAGTTAGTAGCATTACCTCATTAGATGTCACGGGGGGATGCATCTTGAGATGTAAATGAGGTCATGACCTCTGGAGTCAGAGCAGTTGATGTTCACACCTTGATTCTGCCAATGGGAACACACGTGCACCTTATGCAGGTTTCTGTCTGTGCCACAGCTTCCTGCCATACAAACAATGGCTGCGTACCTCCCCATGTGCTTTTAGACCACAGCACAGAGTAAGCTCTCAGACAATGGAAGTGGTATCACTGCTTTCCCTTTTTACGACGACCACTACTACTGCTGGTTTCGGTGCTATAATCCTGTGGGAACTGGGATAAGAAACCTAAATTCAGAGAAGCTCAGTTCCTTGCCCAAATAGATTCAGTTAATGAGTGGCAGGTGCTGGTATGTGAATGCATTCCAAACCTCAAACCTCGAATGGTGGGATCATACATTGCCATTTTAATATTCTAAAGTTCTGTGGTTACTGATGATTATATTGCCATTGCTATTAAAGAGATCCAGGTGTTTAATCAGGACCTTGTTCCTCTGAAGAAGCATGATGTGTGTGGTGGTTCAGTCAGTTTATGTTACTAATGTTCCATAAATGATGATGAAAAAGAAAATATTTAATGTTGAGGTGATTTAGAAACTACTCTCTATTCTTCCCTTTGAGCATGGTATGCTTTGTAAGGGCAGGGAAAACATCACATAATTTGTAACATCACATGTGGCAATTTTTTCTTATGAGGGAAGAATTTTAATGTTTGTAAATTGCCTCTGCAAAGTTCTCTAGTGGGAAGCACGATGAGCACAGGATTTCTGAAAATATATTCCCGCTAGCTCTTATTTACTCAGTATTCTTCAGTTAGACTCCAAGCATGGAGTCCTCCCCTAAATGTGTGACAGCAGCTCCAGGGAGGAGCATTGTGATTGCCTCTGTTGCATTCAACGTTCTTTCCTTTTCAAGCATAAAGAAGTCCAAATTTACTCACGTATTTCTCCTTGTGTAAACTTGAATGCTAGGGCATATGCTCCCGAGAGTCAGAACTATGGTTTGCCTACATCCTCAGCCATTGCTCTTTGGGAGTAATGAGCAATTGCTGAATCATAGCAGTGAGTACTATTAACACCAAGCTGACTTGGCACCCTAACCCTGTCTTTTTCCAGAATAGAGGATGCTTGTACAATTTGGGTGAAATGAAGTATAAAGCTATAGTTACTTCAATAGGACCTCCATTTTTACTCATTTTTTACCCCACCTTCCTTTTTTTTTGTTTCTTGCAGTTATTTGCATTTTGCATCAAAAAGACCATTTTAAGGCAAATTCTAGTTTTCCTTTAATACCATAAATTATTTTATTTTTAATATATTTTTAATGGACTTCAGAGAAGAAGGGACAGGGAGAGAGAGATAAAAACATCAATGATGAGAGAAAATCATTGATTGGCTGCCTCCTGCACGCCCCCTACTGGGGATCGAGCCCACAACCCAGGCATGTGCCCTTGACCGGAATCAAACCTGGGACCCTTCAGTCTGCAGGCCGACGCTGTATCCACTGAGCAAATCCAGCTAGGGCACAAATTATTTTAAATATACTGGCTTATTCAATGTTACTGAGCTTTGGGTGTAAAATATAATGGTGCACAATGTTATAAAAAATTCATGTACTCTTTCATTAAACAGTAAGCACATTCTGTAATTTAAAAAAAATACTATTTGAAAAAATAGGTAGCTTTCATATTCTTAAAGGTAGAAAGAAGTATGTAACGAAAGTTCACAGATAATCATTTTCATTTTAATCATCACAGGTCCACCATAGGGGTGTGCACATGTGCAGGAGAGTGGTAGGTCTCTCTTGACACAGAGCAGAAGAGATGAGAAGAAGCAGGAAAGCTAGTGGGGAGGTGATGCCCTGTTGCAGGTGATAGGAGAAGGGGAACTGGATTTCCAAGTGGCCATGTCAGGGGTGAGGAGAAGCACCTTGGTTCTAGAGCCCTGTTGGAGGTAGACTCACAGGCCTTAGTAACTAATCAGGTGTGGGAGGGGGAAGGGAAGTCTCCAAGAGACAACCAGATAATGAGAACTAATCACATGTGAGAGTTTTATCTGCTTTCAGTGTGGCCTTCTAATGCCAGTGAGCTTGCCGTGGCTTCAGAGGGTTGACCCATCCAGTGCAGCTATGCGATGATTCCATCCTTTCTTTCCCTTTTTATTTTACCTCCTTTAGTTTGGAGCTCAATCCCATGGCTTGAATATGTCCCCTTTTAGTTTCTCTTCCATACTTTTTAGAAAGAGAACCATAATTTAGCTCGCACTCATCTAACAATGATAAGAATGGTGCCATTTCCACAAACTCTCTTCCCGTCTCCAGATCTCGGCTTCTTTGTGTTTAGCCGGCAGTGGAATTGTTTTGGTGGTGGTTACTTTTCCTATAATGATTTAGATTTTGCTAACTTCCATTCTGTTTAGTAAAACTGATATGACCAACTATTCTCTGATCAGACTTGTGTATATTGATCTGCTATTTGTATGTGGGTTGTTTCTTCCACATAAGTTATTTTCCAGATACCCTGCTGAATTTGTACTGATATTGAAAAACAGAGAGAATTCTGATTAAAGCAAAGTCTGGGGTAAAAAATTCTTAGCAAGGATTAAGAAAAAAATATTATAGTGACTCAGGCATGAATCTGATCAATCTTTTTAAATTAAACATACATTTTAAAAAGAGAAGAAATCCTTCACCTTGTTATCAATAGAAGTGGTTTGTTGAGATCTCAATCCATTTGTGCCAGATAATGAAAGTTAAGGCCTGCCTTGCCTGGGAGGAAAATTTTTAGCACAGGCATTTTTGAATATTTACATCTGGAACCAGTCTTTTCCTTGCTTACTTTATCAGGTAAAGAATCAGGTAAAATTAGTGAAGATAGTGTTTTTCTAAATTTTATTGAGATAATTAAGTGCATCCCATTTTAAACTTCTGCACTCTATTTAATATGCCTTGTTTTCCTTTTTTACTTCCCCTCCTGTAGTGTTTTCCACAGGCGGGCTGGGTCAGGGACCCTAGAGCCTTTCTCCCCATGCTTCCTGTCAGTAGAACAGGCTTGAGTGGATCCGCAGCACATCCCCGTGCACTGGGCTCAGTTCCCGTTGGGGCCCATTGTTCTTGCCCTTTTAGTCAGTGTAGTTAGAGAGAGCCAGAGAGTCTCACTGTGGGCTGTCCTGCCTTCTGTGGGGTCTTGGCTGTTCCGTCACAGGCCTGGCTGTGGGGGACGCAGGAGAAGGTCCAGGACACTGTCCCCAGAAGGTTCTCACAGTAACCTCACAGCCCGGGCCAGAGGCTCTTCGACCTCCTTTGAGCCATCTTCAGCCACGCCTTCCACCCTTCCCTCTTTTCCCGATTCCTTTCAAAGCCTGGTGTCTTGGTATGGGTTTTTGTGCCAGTCCCCATCTGGGCACCAGCTGCAGCGGTCCAGGCCCATTTCTGATGCTACAGTGTTTCAAGGGGTATTGAATTTGTGGCAAGAGAAAACAGATGCCTCCATTGCAGATTCCAATGTTAATCAGCCAAGGATACAGAAACTGATCAGAATGTGGAGACCCCGCAGGCAGAGCAGAGGCGGAGTGCCCTGGGTGGCCCGGGGTTGGCTGCTACGGGATCTGAGTGGAAGCTGTGCTTTGCTACCATACTCTTGCTCTATATTAGGGGTTTACACCTTCATTCTGGAAAAATTTACTCTTAACCATCTAGGCCTTACCATTTAAGGAAAGTTTTGCAAGTAGTTGGCTCTTGCATCAGGCACAGGCCAAGGCCACATACCTATTTGGGAGCAGAAAGCAGTCAGTTCCCAGGTGACTCAGAATATTATCTTTGTCTTTAAATACAGCATTTCACCAGACTCTGATTTCTTATCCTTTAATCTGTTTGGAGAAAAAAATAATGTATTTCAAGTGTGTACTGTATTATAGTGTAACTAGAGGCCCGGTGTATGAATTTGTGCATGGGTGGGGTCCCCCGGTGTGGCCTACGGGGATTGGGCCGAAACTGGCAGTCCAATGCTTCCTGCCACTCCTGCCTATCCCAGCCCCACTGCACTTGCTGCGGGCTCCCACCCAGTCAGTCCTGATCAGGAGAGGCTCACACTGCGTCTGGTGCCTGATCCGAGGTGGGTCGGGGTGGGGGGAACTGGGATGCGATCGGCCTTCCGGGCCGGCGGTAGAACACCCTTGCCCACCTGGGATCCAGATCCGGATCCATCCTGCTGACGTTTACACTGGTTGTTGGGAGCCATCTGGCAGCCGCTTTTATATTGTTTCTTCCTTGCGGAGCGTCTAGGGAGGGGAAGTGGCCGCAGTGCCCAAGGCCTGCTTCCAGGAGGCCAGGGGCGCTGTCAGGATCATGCTGGCGGCACCAGTTCGTCAGTGCCTGACCCGTTCTCCGGAGATTAGACCTGCAGGACTACCGAGGGAGTGAGTGGCTGCTGCTGGGATGGTGGGCCACCTGGACGGGTCGTTTAGCCAAGCGGCACTCCCACTGTGGGAGCGCACTGATCACCAGGGGGCAGCTCCTGCATTGAGTGTCTGCCCCCTGATGGTCAGTGCGCTTCATAATGATCAGTTGATCGGTTGTTTGATCTCTTAAGCTTTTATATATATAGATATAAATGTAATAGACTAGAGGCCCAGTGCGCAAATTTGTGCACCAGTGGGGTCCCTCTGCCTGGCCTGTGGGATTGGGCCGAAACTGGCTCCCTGACATCCCCTGAGGGGTTCCAAATTATGAGAGGGAGCAGGCCAAGCCAAGAGACCCCACTGGTGCACAATCGGGGCTGGGGAGGGACGTGGGAGGTTGGACAACTGGGGAGAGGTTGAGGGAGGGCTCCAGGGCGTTCCTGGCCTGTCTCACTCAGTCCCAATTGGCCGGACCCCAGCAGCAAGCTGACCTACTGGTCAGAGTGTCTGCCCCCTGGTGGTCAGTGCATGTCATAGCAACTGGTTGACTAGTTGATTGTCTGCTCCCTGGTGGGCAGTGCACATCATACCGAGTAGTTGAGTGGCCTTAGCATATCATTATCATATTACACTTTGATTGGTTGAATGGATGACCGGACACTTAGCCTATTAGGCTGTTATTATATAGGGTATAATAATATAATATAAATGTGTAATATATTGTACAAAATGTAGACTGTCTTACTTTAACTTTTTATTCTGGCCTTGTAAAACTACAAATTCTGATTTTTAAACAAATATTTCAAGAAAAATCTGTGACTTGAGGCAGGTATTTGGCTTTATCACAAGAGACCCTCATCAGAATCAGGAGCCTCGGCAGAGCTGTACTTCCCACTGGGCTCTGTTATTCCCCTACAAAGGGATGTGGAGCCAGCAGACCTGGGGCTCCACTGTGAGGGCCACCTGCCTGAGGAATATTTACAAGGCACACTTGATACTCAGCAAGTTCAAGGACCACACATACGGAGGGAAATCTAGTCTTCCATTCCAAGCACAACTTACTTGGTTGCTTCTTCCTTCCCTCCCTCCCTCCCTCCCTCCCTCTTTTCTCTCTCTCTCTCTCTCTCTCTCTCTCTCTCTCTCTCTCCCTCCCTCGTAGAGAATGTGTGTTTCACTTTTTCATAGCATTACTATTTCTCAGTTCCCAGGACATTTTAAGATTTTCAGCAAATTATACTTCTTTTTTTAAAAAAATAATTAAGGCATGCATTATTGTCTGATAGCTTGTTAAGAAAACTAAGTGGTGACACTAATCCCATATTTTAACATTGGTGTTAGAGTCAAACACCATGAATACAGGGAGAAATATAAATGGAATGTATCAACAGACATACGACAGCAAAGGATATTTGACATCCCAACATCTTGTAAAGCATAAGAAACAGGATTTCCAATTCCTTCAGGTAGAAAACAGTAATTAGATGCTATAGTCATAGTGAAATCCATAGATACTGACAAAATGTAATAAAAGTATAACTTATTAAGATTGTTAACTGCAAGCAATAGAAAAGGCAATTAAGTAAGTTCCAACTTTTCTATCTGAAAGACCATTCTCTATGTCGACATTTTATGCCCATGCTCTATAAAGCTAATGTATAAAAGTCTAGATTAACTAGAAAGGCCTCCAGAGGCCTGTTGGCAGGCAGCCAGGCAGCCTGGGATACCCCAATTTCTTTGTCCTGCCCTCTCACATTTCTCACATGCAGATCAATCCTTCTTTTCTTTTCTGGTAAAATGGGCAGTTTCTTGATCACTCCTTATCTGAAGTTGGCTTCTTTTCATCCTGAGATATTATGCATCCTCTCGTCTTCTTGTCCCACACTAGGTGTAGCGGGACAGTGAATTTATAGAGTGGAATCCAAAGAAACACAAGAAATTCCTCTTTCTACATTCTTCAAAGAAAAATTCTCTTAATTTTTCTTTCAGCCATTTCTGGGTTGACCTAGCACCCAGCTTTTGCCTGAGCAGGAGGCAGGGAGAAGTGATCGCTCTTTGTGGGCCTCGGATACCCTCCTGAGTTATTTTCCCCATTTTGTGTTTCTCTCCTTGAGTACTAGGTAGACCTTCTAGTCAAGTTTGTCTGCCTTTTCCCATTCATCTGAGGAATTAGAAGAAAACAGAGAATTTGAAAACTCTTGTATTCAGTAACTTTTAGTTATACCTTAAAATTTGTTAACATATTCCTTTATCACATATTTGGAGTAAAACACAGCATCCTTACTAGAGACTGAGAAGTGGCTTTTGCTGAGGCTGTAGGGACCCAGAAATGAACCTTGGTGAAATGAGAGAACAGGGGGCTGCAGGCATGAAACCGGGAAAGAGGGGTGACAACTACAGAGTCTCAGTTCTTTCCTTTCCTCTCCTGCCTCTACAGGAACCCCACACACTTCTCTCCATCACAGCTCTAGGCCCATACATGCATTTAATTAACATTAGATAGACTGAAAGATGGCCATTACCTTCTTGGTCAGTAATGAACTGTAAAGACTGTGTTTTTTTCTCTTTGGGTTAACATGATGAGCTAGCTGGGCAGAATCTGCCCTCCTGCTGCTGCCATTGTGATGGTCAGGAGAAAGCTTTTGGCTGACTTTTCTTCCACTATTCCTTTGGTTATTTCTCCTGAAATTTTGAAAGAAACCAGGAAGCTTATGCTTGATCAATCTCTCTCTCTCTCTCACCTACATAAGTAGTGTGTCTGTATAGAACAGCCGTGGGCAAACTACGGCCCGCGGGCCGAATCTGGCCCATTTGAAATGAATAAAACTAAAAAAAAAAAAAAAAAAAAAAGACCGTACCCTTTTATGTAATGATGTTTACTTTGAATTTATATTAGTTCACACAAACACTCCATCCATGCTTTTGTTCCGGCCCTCTGGTCCAGTTTAAGAACCCATTGTGGCCCTCGAGTCAAAAAGTTTGCCCACCCCTGGTATAGAACCACTAAAGACCTGTTCCACCCTATTTTTCTTTCCTGTTCAAGGTGACCATTTCCTTTGTTGGTAGCAGTGTATCAATGTCGATAAAGTAAATGCAAGTAATAACATGTATAGTGCCTTTATAGTTTCTGTGCATTTTCATACATAATACATTATCTCATTTGGGCCTCACAGTAAGTAACCTTGTGTGGAGGTATTATGATTGTATTTATTTTTTATAGATGATGAAATGGAACTTCAAAGGGTTCAACAGTCATTAGAAGTTACAGAACTTCCAGGTCATTAGAGCCAGAGCACATAGCATTTAGACTGTGCTATTTTGGCATTTTTTCCAACTGGAGACTATGGCTTGGATTATCTTACATGGTTCATTATTTACCTGGGCTTCCTTCTTGGTGGCATAGAAAAACTGTTAAACCATTTAATTAGTCTGTTTTGCTTTGGGTTGACTTCCTTACAAAAATTTTGCATCTATTTTAGCTATTTTTATTCCATTCACAAACTTTAATTGAGATTCAAAAAACATTGTTGGCAAGAGTACCATATAGTAATACCCTATGCCCCTTGCTTCTCCTATTGAAAATGTCTCATTCAAGATAGTGAAACAAAATTGTTGTATTATCTTATAATTGAACAAATGCTTTCCCTCCTCATCTCCCCCAAATTGTAATTTCTTCAACATTTTTTCAAGATGGTTTGGAGTATTTTAGATGCTTTGCATTTTCAGATAAATTTTAGAATCAGTTTGTTAATTTCTACACATACACATAGAATTATTTAAATTATTGAGATTTTATGAAGTTATAGTTCTTCCCTAATTTCACTCTTGCTACACCAGAAGCTCGAGGGCTCCTGAAATATAAATACCAAGGCAGAGCTTCTTGGAGCAGGCATCCAGGGAAGACTCACCTGTTCTCCAGCAACTAAGGAGAGTGAATGTGTCTTAGGAACACACATCTGGTTCCGTCTTAGTAGTGGGATGCTGCCACAGCCCTCCAGCTCCACTAGTCTACCTGCTGTGAGCTTCCTCTCTGCTCTTTATGAAGCAAGTTTCTTATTCTTCAGAATAGAAAGTAGGAGGTGTTTACCTAGTGAGAGTTTTCCTACATTAACACAGGGAAGCACAGTTCTCCCATTCTAGTTCTCTTCACTTACCTCCCAAACAAGACCATGAGGTGAGCTCATGACTCAGATGGAAAAGAATTAGTTCCCCCCCCCCCCACTTTCTTGTGCAGTCTGTTATACTTCTACACATGTTAAAGTGAATAAGACCTAAGTCTGCTGGGAAACTGCTTACCACTATTTCCCACTTATTATATGTTTGCACGTAAAAACCCATGAGAAATAAAAGTACACGTGAACAAGCAGACATGTAGAAAATTAAATACTTGTGACATTTTTATGAGTGTGCATGTGCATTTGTCTGTAGGAGCAATTATTTCTTCACGAAGCCCCAGGGCTTTAGGTTTTTCTGGGTAGGAGATTTTTACCAGGCTCTTGTAATTTTATGAAGAAAGCTGTCATTATTACAGGACAGGTTTAGAGGAGTGACTCTGCTGCATTCATTTGGTAAAAGAACAGTTTGTATTAATGCATTTACTCAGATCCCTCTAGAAATTTTTATAAGATGGATACTTGAAAAGGTACAATAATACCTCAAAGGTTGTTAATTTGTAGAAGTAAGGGAGAAATAATGAAGTGGAGAAAGTGGAAGGGTCCTTGGCTACATGGAAATGTGCTTTTTTGTCTGTTCATGGGATAAGTTAACTTGGCTTTGTTTCTTCAGCTCCCGTGCTTTGTTGGCTCTGTGAGCCTCTGAGTAGACTGTTTTATTTGGATTTACGCCCTTCAGTAACATTATATAGATGGTTAACCCAGCCACGGATTTTCTCAAGATGACATCTCTGCCCATGGCACATCTTAGCAGATATTGGGTGACCCTCATTTACGGTGTAAACACAGATCAGTCTTGCAAAATCTTGGATAAGACTTTAGAAATCTTAGAGCATAGGATAAGAGCATAGGAATCTTCCTTCCTTCTACCACACAGGATCTTTCCCTCTAAACCCTCTCTATAGAGGTCATATTGAACTAACTGCTCTCTGTCAGAAATTCATTGGGATAAATTATATTTGAGAATATAGTACATATTCCAATCTCAGAACTTGTTAGATTCCTGTGTCAGTTACCCATTTCAGCTTCTATAAATTAACCTGTCACAGAGGTGTCTTCTTTGAGTTTCATTTCACCACCGTATCCTTTTATGGACAGTGTATACAAGCACCATTATCTAGATGATTGCTGTTAACAGATTGACTGCTGTACGTCTAAATATTTCAGATGATAATATATTTATAATTTAGTATCAAGAAATATTTGTGTTAGGGGATGAGAAAAAATTACAATTTCTTTCACTAAATTTCAGCTAGAATTGCACAATCCTGTCAGTTTTGAGTATGGGCAGCAATGGCACTAGCAGTTTCTGTGACCTGTTCGCAGTAGTAATCATGTCATCATTGTCACTAGGCATTAGTATTTAATACATTATTATAGAAGCATAGGTATTAAACCACAAATTTGGTGGGGTTTTTTTCAATATAATCTGTTTCTTTTGTAATCTTGTGTGCTTAATTTTATGCAGTTACAAACATCAGTCTGAGCCGGGGTTCACAGGCCCGCAGGTGACCACTCTGCTTGCAAATGGCCTTCCTGCTGCTGTGCATGTGGGCTTCCTGGCTCTTTCAGACCTGGCTCCGGTGTTCCCAGGGGTGAAGCCTTCTCTGGAAGACTCCTTCCTCCCCCTTCCTGGGCGCTCTTAATACCTACACTGAGGTCAGCCATGTCTGTCTGCCTTTCTGCCCATGAGCTTTTGAGAGACTGGACCCTCTCCCTCCTTTATTTTAAGCCTTTGCACCTAGCAGTGTGCCTCGCTTGTAATAAGCACCAGGAACTGCTTATTTAAATGCCATGTTCCCACTCCATGCCCATCCATGCATTGCTTTTCCTCTTTGCATTGTGTGCCTGCCAGTTCTTTCTTGGCTCTGGCTCAGAGTTTATTGCTGTAAAGTTCTTGTCAGGTAAGGAATGGTGATTTTTCCATCCTGTTTTGCCAGCACTGCTATAAATGTTCTGGAGTCAGCCTGTTGGATGTTGGCATGCCTTTGATGAGCCAGTATTAGGGACATATTTTTCTCCCTACTCAGGTTGTGATCATTGATGATTTGCCATCTTTTCTCTTAAGTGTGGAAATATATGTCAACATTGGTTAGAATCTTAGGAAAGTTAGAGAGCTTTGTAATAAGGGCCCATTTAATTTTTAAGCCCACCCTGATTGAAGGCAACATGGTATCAGTGGAGAGAAAACTCTTTTACATCTAAACAATTAGCTTTTATTATTGGTGTTGCCCTGTAGAGGTGGCTTAGTTTGATGGGAAGGACAGGTATAGCAATGAGTTTCAAAAAGACAATGAGGCTTTTTGTATGCGTGCGTGTTATTTTAAATGAGTATAGCCCCAAACCGGAGCATAAAATACCCATATTGTGGATTTGACCCCCAGCATACAGGAGGCAACTGATCGGTGTTTCTCTCTCACAATGATCTCTCTCTCTCTCTCTCTCTCTCTCTCTCTCTCTCTCTCTCTCTCTCTTTCTTTCTTTCTTTCTTTCTCCCACCTCACCTCTCTAAAATCAATAGAAAAATAATCTATTCATTTTATTATAACAACATTCATTTCTTAGGAATTAGTAATGATTATTAAGAACAAAATAAAAGTGCCTTTTTTGTTACATCCCATTTGGCCTCAATGTGAGATATAAGTCAGATGAAATTTTAAAATTAAATTTGTGCATCATTCCACTTTACAAAATGTTCATTTCCTCAAGTCCTTATATCATATTTACTGAACTGGAAGATACATATTGAAGATGGTCTTACTAAGTAATTTGGCTTCAGCTTTTTTTTTTTTTTTTTTAGCATCTCAGTTAAGTAGATCTAACTGTGGATTGGTTGCTATTTGAAGAATTAGAAACTTGCAAGGACTCTTGTATTTTATTAATTTTAGTGTTTTCAAGAATTATTAAAGAAATACATAATGACAGTACAGACAAGTACATAAAGAAACAAATGAGTACAATTCTATTACCTGGAGTTATACAGTTTAGTATATTTTTTCATAGTATTTATTTTATATATTATCTGTGTGTGTTACAAGCCATTACAATACTTAATGGCTTAAAGCAATGACAACTCTTTGGCTGGTGATTCTGTATGTCATAGTTTAGGCTGGGATCAGCGGGTGGTTCTTCTGTTCCAGGCTGGTTGCCTCATTCATCTATGGTCAGCTGCAGAACAGTTCTTTTCTTGGATGGATTCTCTCACATGTCTAGGGTCTTAGCTCTGGTCAATGTGATCTCTCATATGCCAGCAGAGTAACTTGAGTTTGTTCACATCACAGAATCTAGGACCCCCTTCGAGACAGCAGAAATGTACAAGGATTCTTGAGCAAAAGGCTTTGAGTTGGCATACTATTGCTTCTACTGTCTTCTATTGGCCAAAGCAGGCTAAGCTACAAGGCTACCCCAGATCAAAGGGTGGGGAAATAGACTTCAGCTCTTGATAGGTGGAGCTGCAAAGTCACATTGCAAGGATGTGGGAAAAGGGAAGCGTGAAGATTGGTGGGCATTTTTGCAACTTAACTGCAGTGTGTGTGTGTGCATGTCATGTGTATGCATATGTGGAAACCGAGAGCATATGCAATTATTTCTGCATTTTTCATCACGAGATAGGCTTCAAATCCTAGTGGCTATTTCAATACTGTGAGATACTTGGGACATGAAATGAATTTAAAAAATCTTTTTAAATATTTTTATTTATATATTTATATAAAGGGAGGGAGGGAGAGAGAGAGAAACATCAATGATGAGAGAAAGAATCATTGATCGGTTGCCTCCTGTATGCCCCCCACTTGGTATCCAGCCTGCAACCCAGGCATGTGCCCTGACCGGGAATGGAACCATGACCTCCTGGTTCATAGGCTGACACTCAGTCACTGAGCTACATTGGTCGGGCTTAAATGAATTTTTATATGAGAAGTTCCTTAGAATGTATGTAGAACAGAGGAGGTAGATACTCAATAAATCATAGTTTAAAAAGTAAGAAAAAGAAAATAAAAGTTCTTTAAGAAACTGCTTAAATACCATCAGTCTAATTTCTGGGTTGGTTTTATTTCTCCTCTGATTTCTTTCCACATTTACTCTCCTGGTTGATGATATTTGAGGCACTGGTAATGGGAGAGAACTTGTTTCTGGGCCCCATTTCAGCCTGTCACCAACTGGGAGACCTTGGAAAAGTCACTTGACTTTATATCTCAGTTACTTCATCTATTTAGTGAAAATAACTATTTCACAGAGTTGTTGGGGGAGAATTTAATTCTCATGTATATTGACATGTGTTGGAAACTCTAGATGTGTTATTATTTTTTAGGAGCTCTTTGAACATTTGTTTTGTAGAATTTCTAGAACACTTTTTTACTTAATATTTTTTTCATATCCCCAGCATCTGAAACTGACTGATTTTAGCTTTTCTTTGAAAGAAGTTGTGTTAAAAACAAATAAAAACAACAACAGGTATTTCTGCTTAGTGCATATTAAAGAAAATTTGACTTTCACAGTCTTAGCCTGCATACAGATCTTCGAAATACCATGGACATTTCTTTAATCTGATGGAGGCCCCTTGCATAAATCTGTCTTCCCTGATCAGAAATGACATTCTTAACATCAATAGACTCATGGGTTTTTCTGACAGGAAATACTTGTGAGGATGTATGATCAGTTATGGGGTGTGCCTATCAATAAATTTTTCTTACAAAAACAAATCAGAAATCCTATCAAAATATCACTATGAAAAAATCTATTTTCCTTAGTACTTCCCATAAAACGGTCATGCTTGAAGCTTATGAATATTTTTATTTAGATGAAGGCTCTATATTTAATACGTGTGCTGGCCATCTTTCCAACCAGTCAATTTGCATAAATTTCACGTCCTAAGTAGGAAGAAAATGGTTGTGGTCTGGAGTCAACCTTTTCTTTGTCAAGTCTATATCACTTTTCTTTCCCTTGACTGGCTGCTTCCACTTACCACACGCTGTGGATTTCACCGTAAACCTCCTTCATTCCCTCCCACTGCTGACATACATCCTTCCTTACCCCCAGAAAGAGAGCGTCTTCCTGAAACTCGCTTTTACTTTGCCAGTTTCTAAACAGTGAATGAATCGAATTCTCCCTTATTTTGAAAATGTGTTTGCACCCATCTTTATAGTTCATTCATTCATTTTTGTTCATTGATTGAATGATTCATTCATTATTCAGCAACAGCGTTGTACACATCCTGCTGAATGCCATGGATAAAAAGACAGATAGGTCCTAGTGCTGTCCTGTGGATGTGCCCTGTCATAGGAGGGACAGTACATGAAAGTGACATTTGGCCAGGACTTTAAGTGAGAGAGAAACAAGGCTCTGGGAGCCTGGGCAGTGTGGGGAGAAGACCACACTATGCCTTCCTTCCTAAGGACCATAGCTGTGTGCTATGACAAGAGTTAGAGTCAGGAGTGGATGCAGTGAAGAGCAGGACAGCGATGATTTGGAGCTGGATTAAGCTTTGTCATGTGAAATCAGAGTGCTGCACAGGCATACACACTGATTGCTGAGTAAGGAGGGAGGAGTTTTACTGACCGGGTCTCTGGTATGTTCTTCATTTCCCCAAATGAAGCCATTTCACATTTGCTGAGAACAAATTGCCTATGAGTCTAGGTATTTTATGTACTTCATCCTATTTTATAGCAGACCTTCCACATAAATATCCCCATTTTGTAGATAAGCAAACTGAGGCTGAGGAAGGCTAAGTAACATCTCCAAGATCATGTAGCTAAAGAAGCAGAGCTTATGATTCAGAGCCAAACCACTGTCTCTGTAAGATGGTAAACCCAGTGTTAAAATAACAGTCACAAAGGAACAGATATCATAGTGAAATGCAGTATTTGCAGTTCTCACCTTCCTCATAGTAAAGCTGGATCAGGCAAGGCTCATCCATGATGTTAAATCCAAGCATAAGTGTGCAGGATATATGTGTGGTGCTAAAGTTCTCCCACAGATTGCTTATTAGTAATAGAAGAAAAGGGTGATTATGAAGTAGAGAAATTGGACCATACTTTTGACCATGATAAAAATTCGCATCCCCATGGAGAGGCAGACAAGCAGCATGTGCCTCTAGATGTGACATCCTGAGTGGAACACAGCATCACCTGTGTGGGGTTCTGGCCCGGAACATACAACCTGGATCTGATCACGAGGAAACATCAGACAAGTGCTCTATTCACAAAGCAGGGGGAGGGAGGAGTGTATCCTTCAAAAGTATCACTATCATAAAGGACAGAGGAAGGTTGGGAAAATGTTCCAGATTAAGGGAGGCTCAGGAGCTGTGACGACTAATACAGTGTTTGACCTTTGACTCTGTCCTGCACTGGAGTGTGGGGACCAGGGGCTCGGGGGCCCTGAGTCTCGGCTCAGTTGACAAAATTGGAATATGCATTGTAGAGGATCGGACATGTTGATGTTAAAAATACTAACATTAGTAACTGTAACTGTTATGTAACTGTGGTTATGTAAAGGAGAACACCTCTTCTTAGAAAACACACACTGATGTATTTATGAATAAAAGCCCAGTAAAGCTCAAATGGTTGGTGGTGAGGGGATAGTATGCAGGCGTGTGCGCGCACACACACACACACACACACACACAATTTGTATATAATACTTAAATATACACATATATAAAATAGAAGTATAATATGCAAATAAAGAAAATGGTAAAATGCTAATAGGAATAGATAAAGGGTCAAAGAATATATGGGTGCTCTTGTACCATTCATATCCTTACAACTTTTAAGTCTGAGAATATTCCCCAATAAAAAGTTAAAAAATAAAAAATGATATTACTAAGCCAATTACTGTTTTTTTTTAAAAAAAATATTTCTTTTATTTTCTGTCCTTTTCTCTTTTTCCTCTTTCTTTTCTCTTTTCTGCCTCCACCCCTCATTAGAAGTTGAAGGCTGGCGAGAGGGGCATCTCTGTGGGGCAGACTGTCATCACAAAGCACCGGAACACCCGGTACTATAGCTGCAGAGTGATCGCTGTGACATCGCAGACCTTCTACGAGGTCATGTTTGACGATGGCTCCTTCAGCAGAGACACGTTCCCTGAGGATATTGTGGTAAGTAAGTTCTGGGGTGCATGTCCCCAGTTTACTTTTTGGTGTAACTAAAGCAGCTGAACCTTTCAGGAATCTTTCTTCTGACTTTGGTAATGGCTCTTTCGTTTATTATTTCATTCAGATGTGCTGTTTTCCCACCACAAATAAATATTGTTTTCTAGGATGTTCCTTAGCCTTCATCATCCTAAATAGTAGCCAGGTAAGTGTAGACTCATCTCCTCAAATTCTTTTAATTAAATGAGAAATATATGGGGCCAGGGAACACAAAATGCAAATTCACCTATTCTTTCCTGTTACAGTTAGCACATTTGAATACCTTTATTACTTCTTTTTCTTTGTGCTTAACTAAAGAACATGGCTTTTACTAACCTGACTTGACAGTGGCATCTGTGATCTGGCAGATGTTTCATACAGCAGTGCCAAAAGTCACTCAGAAAAAGGGCTGTGACTTATACTGAGTTTCTTAACTGTGGTCTGGAATGAACACACATGCGCATCCATCTACCTGTCTCTGTCCTGTTTCCTCGGTCCCCTCAATGAACTCTTGGGAATTACTCAGAGGATCAGGTGAATATGTCTCAGGAGCCTGTTTCTAGCAGGATGTTTCTAAAGAAGAACAATTTTCGTGGAAGGGTTTTTGAAACGGAGATCAACCAGATAACGGGTCAGGGTTAGTCTAGTGGTCATTTTGTTACCCTTATGTGCTTAAGGGAATTATCGTTTGGGGGAGCCAGGCCTCAATATTGTATTTGTAACTTCTGCCTTGTTCTTGGTCTGCTGATGCTTTGCTCTTTGTACTTAGAAGGTCGTTTTTTAATGACTTGATAGCAATAACTATGTGTTATGTGCAGTTGATAATTACAGGTGACCATATGAGATTGCTCATAGATATTTCTAGATCTCCAGTCTCTTGGGGCCAAAGGAACATTGACTTAGTCAGCTTTTAATGCTTACTTCTCTATGCTGTTAAGAGACACACGTTTGTAAACACAAGTGACCATATTTGGAAGGTTTTAAAGCAAATGAAGGTAGACAAATTAACAATCCCAGGACTTGATCCCACACCAGAGGGTGAATTGTGCTTCTTTGCAAAATGCTAACTGGAGCTTCACTTTGCTGCATTGCCATCGCCACACATAAACTGCAGTCCTTAGGTAACATGCTTAACTGGTCAGAGTAGGTCCCTTTGGGCACTCAATGCACAGTCACTGGGTACCTGTGTGCCAAGCATCACACTGGGAGCTGGCAAAATAACCAGAAAGAAGGTGCGATTCCTGCTCAGTTGGGGGGAGGAAGCAGGCTAGTAAATGGGTGCTTTCCATAAGTGTGATCAATACCATGAATAAACCGGGTGCCACTTATCACCCGTTGGGTCCAGAAGAATGAGTAGGAGACTCCCCAGGGTTAGTCAGGCTGACACTGACTGACATGTCCAAGGCCAGGACTGCTTCAGAAACCTAATGTGTGTGGACTCATTTCCTCCTCACAACCTTACGTGTTAGGCACTACTATTTTCCACATTTTGTTTCTGAAAAAACTGAGGCACAAAGAGATAAATAACTAGCAAGTGTCAGAAAGAGTATTTAGTCCCAGCGCCTGGCTTTAGAACATGTGTTTTTAACCCCTGGGAAGAAAGGCAATTTGAAGCAGGAGGAGAGGGGTTTGCAAGGTCATGAAAGGCCTGACCATATACAGGAGACCAAGGCCCATGGCTGTGGCCAGCCTTGCCTAGGCAAAATACTCACTTCAGAATCAGCCTTCTTTTGTGCAAACTGTGAATCCTGAGCCAGCAAAAGAGAGAAAACTTGGGTGGGGAGCATTGTGGGGTGATAAAAGACCTCTGAGCACTAATCCCCAAAGCTGAGCAAATAGTTAGGTCTCTGTCCGTGGTAGGACATACTGAGTCCTAACTTCCCTTTCACTTCACAAGCCCTCGTACACCCAGCCAGTTTTTGGTTTGTTTTTTCCTTTTTGTTGAATTTATTGGGTGACACTGGTTAACAAAATATACAGGTTTCAGGTGCCCAATCTACAGCACATCATCTGTACACACAGCCGGCCAGGTGTAAGCTTCTCTGGAACGTCTTTAACTTGTACATTGGAAAAGAGTGTCTGTGATCCTGGAAGTTTCTGAAATTCCATAAAATTTTCCTTTGACACTGTCTGCTCCGATTCTCTGTGAAACTTTAAGTTTGCTTCTAAGTACATACGGGTGTTGTGAGAACACTGGCTCCAAAATGTGTAAGATTGTTCAGAAGCACCATGGCACTGAAATCAACAGGAATGGAAAAGCAAAATTTTGTACAGCTTAGTTAGCATTACTTAGTATATTCAGCTAAGGTTTGGGGGGTTTATGTAGGCACATGTGTGTGGTCAGAGCCCTACCCTTGAAGGGAGGGACAGCATGTGCAGTGATGAGGGGCATAGATTGGAGGGGGACCTACCTGAATATGTGTGATTGTTAATTTCTTCAGGAGAAAAATATGATAGTCATCTGCAAGCAGGTCTTCTCTCTTTCATCCAATCCTTCCTCCCTGTATATTTCTCCCCACCCCATCCCATGTCTGACATTTTTGGTTACTTGTTTCAGGCCTCTTACACCAAGTAGGAAGGTTTCAATCATGTTGTGTTTTCAAATTTCACCTACTTTCTAGTAATCCCGCCCTTTGTTGGCTTCCTGCTCTTTGTTATCTTGGTGCTAAGTGAGGCATTCCCAGGACATCTTGGATGGCTCTATAGGGAGATGTTTTTCCCTTAAAATATTGTATCCATCAGAGTTCTCTAGAGAAACAAACCAATCAGTGTGTTTGTATTTATTAATACAATAAATATATTAAAAGTGTGTAAGAGTGTGATTTATTGGCTCATGTGGTTATGGAGGCTGAGAAGTCTCAAGGTCTGCTGTTGGCGAGCCAATGGTGCAGTTCCATCTGAGTCTGCAAGCTGAGAACCAGGAGATAGGTGTGCAGGTGTGGTGTGAGGCCACAGGCTTCAGACCCAGGAAGAGCCCTTTTCATTTAGAGTCTAAAGGCAGGAAAAAGCCGAGCCCCAGTTCAAGGCAGGCGACAGGAGGAATTCTCTTTCTGGAGGAGGCTGAGGCCACCCTTTTTGTTCTGTTCAGGCCTTCAGTTCATTGGCTGAGGCCCACTCACACTGGGGATGGCACTCTTTACTCAGTCAACCAACGCAAATATTAAACTCATCCAAACGCCCTCACACACTCACCCAGAGTAATGTTTGACTAAATATCCAGGTGCTCCGCAGCCCAATCAGGTTGACACATAAATTAATCATCACAAATGTCTGATCCTGATGCACTTTAGAAGACTCTTTACCTTGTGGGGCCGGGCAGACTCTGTGGCAGAGGATTATTTCCTTTTTGATGAAACAGTGGCCACGTTGTTTCAGCCGGTTTGTAGCACTCTGTCGATCCAGTCCATTAGCCATGCACTTGGTCTTGGTCATTGTCCAGGCTCCACAAGGTGAACTCACGGGGTTTAAGGCAAGCTTTTAAAGGGTTATGCAAGGGTGGTTGGGGTCTGTGCTTCTCACTGAAATTAATGAAAGCTGTACAATTAAATGCCATTATAGTATGTCACCTAGACTTCAGTTTGAGATCGGGGAATTTGGTGTTTAACTTTAAGGCATATTGGATGACTGTAATTAAGTACATGTAAATTATATTGATTCCCCTATATGATATAATGTAAGTATGTTTACACCATCATTGTTAGGCCATGTGGTTTAATTGCTGTGATTGTCCCACTTCTACTTTTGATATTCATCTACACTAATTTACCCAATGTGCTTATCAGGTGTGAGTGCTGCTGGGAAGGTTCTTTTCCCAAATTCAGTGTGACATCAGTGTTACTGGCTACTGAAGAAGGAACTTCTCTAAGCTGTGGTGCTTGCTAGCTAGAACTGCTGTACGGGTATAGCACAATTTCAGTTGTCTAACTGTGAAAATCGGATTTAGAATATCAAGTTTAATCATCCCAACGATTTATGTATGTCATGAATATCTTCCCTTTTGAAGCCTGATGCTTTAGTAAGGAAATTCACATTCCCTATATATAGAATCGCTGATTACAAATCATTTTCTAAACCCAGAGAAGAGAACCTTTCATGCAGGCCGGCCTGTCGTGTTTTAAAATAAGTTTACCAAGCATTAAAATGCCCATGTTAGGCTTACGAGACTAGAGAGAGTATTTGAAGCTGTAGAGAGAAACATTCTTTGGACTACCAGGAAATTTATTTCCATACCTTTATCTGTGATAGCTAGAAAAATGTCCAAAAATTCTCCTTTCCACGGTGCACCTGCAGAAGGTGTGTATCAGCCCAGTTACACTCAGCATGCAATCTGTAGCTGTCAGGGGCAGTAATAAAAGATGTATTGCCATGAGCCTCCACCTGTCGATCTATGAAATTGCGACACACTTCCTGATGAATTTTTTGTCTCTTACAATTTTGATGGGAATGGAAGTTGCCCACCCGAGAGAACTCAAGGAGCATAGAGATTCCAGGCCCCCTTTTAAGCTCTGGCAGCCCATGCTGACCCCAGAGTGATGACAGGTTCCTTTCTAAGTCTGAACTTAGAGCTCATTTCCAGAAAGGAGGCTGGTGCATCGGGATCTAGATAGTTCTAGGATGACCACTTCACATTCACCAGTGGGCATGCGAAGAGAAACAGGACCATTTAGAGACTCGACAGCAAGAGTCCATCACTGCAATTTCCACGAGGACTCGCTGCATTTTTCGGCCTCGGCTGATGTGTGGAAGAAGCATGAGAACTATATTCTTCAGGGTTGTAGGGATGTATTGTCAAGGCCTTTAGTTTGTGGGCTGTATGGTACAAACTGAAGTTCTTAGAGCTGATTTTTTCTTTCAGGTGTTTTTAAAACACATTGCTTAAACTTGTGAGCCTCCATTATTTTCCCCTCATTTTCTTCACCGTCTAGTAGTTTATGCTGTCTTTTCTGGTCTTAATGTTACAGTGGTTCTCAACCTTCCTAATGCTGTGACCCTTTAATACAGTTCCTCATGTTGTGGTAACCCCCAACCATAAAATTATTTTCGTTGCTACTTCATAACTGTAATTTTGCTACTGTTATGAATCGTAATGTAAATATCTAATATGCAGGATGTATTTTCATTGTTCGCGACCCACAGGTTGAGAACCGCTGCAGAAGATGTGTTCTCAGAACTTGGTTCCTGCTTGTTCAATTAAACAGTGCCTGTGTGAGATTTCACACAAACAGCTTCCTGTTCCCACTCTGCGAGTAGGGGAAGGAGACAAAGGAAAACATCTGAGGGGCAGGGTTGAGAAACTAAGAAAAGAGTTGTTCCCAGCAGCAATCTCTACCCTGGGACCCCAGGAAGCACTTTCAGATCCCTCCTGGCATATCAGGGTTGAGGTGCCCCGATTTTCAAGTCAGGTGGAAGTTGTACCTCATCCCAGACCATCTGTTCTGTTTCCTCCAGACTGATGCCCCTAACTACCTTCCTTCCTCCCAGCCCCTACCATGGCTTTTCTAGAATCAATGGAAATTTGCCAGGGAAGGCTCTGAAAACTTTGTTGGTTGGGGGTTCTTCAGGAATGGCGCACATGACATCTGACTGCTCAGGAGTGGTGCCCTAGCGGCACTTTCCTGACTGAGGACCTGAGACCCTCTACCCAACCAGGATATAGCATATACATTGATAACACATCCCTGAAGATATTGGGCTCATAAATTAACAGAGTGTATGTTCCTATTTGACCATAGGGTTTAAATTACTTTGGTAATAGAGTGAACTTAGGTTATTATTTGACAAATATATCCAGGAGAAGTCAATATTGTCTATTTAGTGATGAACTGACACTGCCCTCATTTTATTATTTCCTTTTCACATCTTATTTGAAAGAATTTAGCTGATTTTATCAGGTGACACAGAACCAGTATTAAATCTAGCCTTTTGTTTTACTAAACAGATTATATTTTGAGATCAGAGTATGTGGGTAAAGGGAGGACAATGATATAAGGAAACGTGGAAAGAGATTGGGTTGGGTACATTTTTTTTCTTTCACATTTTAATCTTTTCCACAGTCAGAAAATGCTCTCTGCTAAGAAGTGGGTGAAAACTTGGAAGCTATGACCTGCTCTAACCTTTGCTGGCTGTGTGTTTTTCTGTAAATCAACTGCTTTGCACCATCTGATTTCTTGGTTTCTATAAAATGGAGGATATTGACGTTTTTAAGTCTTCTATGATTTAGATATCTTATCTAGGGCCATTAAACATAAAGAATGTTTAACTCCTCTAAATGTTATAATAGTACAGTGTGTTATATAATGATTTATACATGGTTTTTCAGGTCTGAGTAGGATTTTCCATTAATAAATAATGCTTATGTGATCTGTGCTTGAAAAAGATGACTTTTGCAAATTAATGACAAATACTTTGTCAAAAGGGAAGGGGGTTTTAAATTATGTATATTTCCAGCATTATAGTTCTCAGGATATATGTATAGGTAACTGTTTTTAAAACATGCTTGATATTTACCCTTTTTAGCCTTTAATTAAGAATAATGTGACCCAATAATTCCTTTATATGTGATATTCTCTTTTGGGGGTGGGGAAAATACGGATAAAATCAAGTTTTCTAAAGCAGTTTATCTGATTTATACCATAAAAATAGTGATTAGCACATAACAAATCAGGCTTTAGTGATTGCATGCTAAGTAACCAATATCTGAAGCACTGTTGAAATAAGAACTTCAAGAGAACTGTGAATGAATGTGAGTGCCATTAACAATAGGTGACATTCTATAGTGAGATAAGGTAAAATTGTTATTGGTGGGGAGAGGTACTTGTTCCCATCTGTGGCTTATCAAAGTGGGCTTCTTATGATATCTGGAGAAAAGGAATTTTCTGAGACTTGCATAGGAGAAATGAGGTATTGTAAAAAGTTTTTCTTGTGGAATTACAATCCTGAGTTTCTAGGGTCCCATTTCCCTTTTCCTGCGAAGGAAGAAGTCCCATTTTGCTTTTAACAGGCTAAAATCAGTGCCAGTGATGAGTTTTTGCTCCATTTTGGAGAAGGTGTCCAGTCCAGCATCAGGCTAGCTTAGTTTGTATTCCCAGCTGCAGTCCATAAGTCCATTGTATGTGGGGTCCTCCTGGCTGTGGGAGAGCCACGAGCCAAAAGAGTGAGCTCCTTTGTTGAGGGGATTATGTATCCAAAATATTTCTGGGCTTGCAGTGACCCTGCCCATTCTAGTCAGTGATCTCTGTTCTCAGGTTTGACTGAAAGGTAACTTCCCATGTCACTCCAGCTTCACTGCATTTATTGCATTTAGGGCCATTTCAAGACCCCTAGTTTCCAAAGCTTAGGTTTGGCGTTTTGTTTTATTTTTTGTCTCAGAGTTGAAAGGGGCTGAGTGGAAAGCCCATGCCCCACCGTGTGAGAATAGACATCCTATATTTCAAAAATAGTATGGCCCTTCATTTTCATCTCTAAATGGATATATTGTAACACACACGCACACTCACACATAATTACCTCACTCTCACCCATTTGATAAAACAGTGAATATTTGCCCAAGTAATTCTTCAACATGACAATATGGCCACCAAAATTGATGAGTCATATTTAACTCTTTATGGGGCTTTCATCTTGACACATAAACATTTAAATTGAGGTAACCACACATACGTACACTTGGCCTCCCTGTGGAGCTCATCGGAACTCCCTTCGTCCATAGCTCTCTTGAGCACTCGTGTATTGAGATGGCCCAACCCTGTTTTCTGCGCATGCAGTCTTTGCTCCTCCCCTGGGACTTTTACTTCCCCTTCGCCTTCAGTGTCTGTGCGCCCCCACCCCAGGGCTCCCACATCTTGAACCACATAAGGATGATGCATCTGCTGTGGGCCCTAGGAAGAGCTCATTTTCTTTTTTTTTCTTTCTTTAATTTTTAAAAATATATTTTTATTGAGATCAGAGAAGAAGAGAGAGGGAAAGAAAGATAGAAACATCAGTGATAGAGAGAATCATTGATCAGCTGCCTCCTGCACATCCCATACTGGGAATAGAGCCTGCAACCTGGGCATGTGACCTGACCGGGAATCGAACCTTGACCTTCTGGTTCATAGGCCGACATTCAACCACTGAGCCACACCGGCCGGGCTAATTTTTTTAAATTAATTTGAGAGAGAGAGAGAGAGAGAAAAAACACACACATTGATTTGTTTATGCATTTATTGGTTGATTCTTGTATGTGCCCTGATGGGGGATTGAACCTGCAACGTTGGCATATCAGGACGATGCTCTCACCAATTGAGCTACCTGGCCAGGACAGAGCTCTCGTTTTCTGAAGGAGATGGCATACCCTTCCAGAGTCCTGCACACCCCTTATTTTTTAGATTCATATCCTTGTTTAAAGGGAGGGGTCACTGACATGTTGGTAGACAAATGTGTGTGGTTAGGAGTAATAACAAGAATTAGCAGCTAATATTTAACAATTGCATATGTATCGTGTTGTGCATAACACCCATGGCTGCTGAAGTTCAAGAAATACAGCCCTAGCCGGTTTGGCTCAGTGGATAGAGCGTTGGCCTGCGGACTTGAAGGGTCCCTGGTTCAATTCAAGTCAAGGATACATGCCTGGGTTGCAGGCTCGATCCCCAGTGGGGGCATGCAGGAGGTACCCGATCAATGGTTCTCTCTCATCATTGATGTTTCTATCTCTCTCTCCCTCTCCCTTCCTCTTAGAAATCAATAAAGATATATTTAAAAAAGAAATACTGAAGGGTTTGAGATGAAAATACAAGTAGTCCTGTAGTACCCCACATCTGGGTGCAGTCCCACCTGCTGCTTGTATATCGCAAGGTGTTCAAATGCATACGTAAACTACATATGTGTGCGTGCGTGCACACGCGTGCAGATCTTTGTTGGTTTGAATGCACCTGGCATCATGTTGACTTGCTAAAAGCAAAAAATCTAGGAATCACATTCTGGATACTATTAATGTTACTGCTAATTAGTTGTTAGTGATAGATGTTTTAGACTGTTAGTTGGCAAAGCTGTCACCTTTTATGTTCCTGTACTTCCATGTTTATTTTTCACAGTATCATCCCTGGGGGCTTGTTCTCCACCTCTTATTTTTACCTACAAAAGCCAGGCTCAGCTGTTCTGGCTCCATCAACACCTCCAGCGATCCCCTGTTTCATATACCCATATATCCTGCACTCCCTCCCCCCATTTGACATATTTTTGGCTTACAGTTGCCAGTATATGCAAATCTGTATCAATTTAATACTATGGGTATTTGTTTCAAGGAAAGTAACAGGAAGCTAACAAAATCTCACAGAGGTTTTTTTTGGGGGGGGGGGCGGGAGGGAGGGGAGAGGGAGATTGAAAAAAATATCATAAATGAAATATTAATTAACTGACTACTCAGTGTTCATTAAGCAAATCAGATTATAGCAAGAATCGGGCTTTAAAGAAAGATTAATATCTGGCATAAAAAAGAACAGAGTAGTCAGTATTTCAAAGGTTCGATATTTATCAGGGAAAGGGCATAAAATAATCCTCAATGTAATGCTGAAGCAGGCATTTATTCCAAGCTAGAGTGTGATCAGTAAAGCCAAATTCACTGCCTTCCTCTAATGTATTCTTAAGCTTTTGAATTAAAAGCTCATGTTTGGATAAATCTGACAGTGGTGTGTTATCTACGTACTATTTTCATTCTTGTCTGGAAACCTACAAACGGCAATATTCTCCTTAATTTCACATTAAGATTATTTCGATTTGACAGTCTTTTGACAACACAAGAATCATTTGGGGAGTTTCGGAAATTTCTGCTTTCCCTGTAGGGGTAATAATGTTGAGTAAATAGATTGATGCATTATCCTCTCCTCAACCATCTTATTTATCTGTCTCCCATTTAGCCTGTGAGGAAAGAGGCTGGTAGTAATTACATCCTGTTCTTCACGAGACAGTCTGTTATGAACGTGCTTGTTTAAGTTTATGCATTTGCATTAAACCTGAAAGGAAGGACATGTTAAATGAACAGAGATAGAAGCAGTAGCTTACATGGAAAGTGTTTATAGCAGCGGTTCTCAACCTGTGGGTCGTGACCCCTTTGGTGGTCGAACGACCCTTTCACAGGGGTCGCCTAAGACCATCCTGCATATCAGATATTTACATTACGATTCATAACAGTAGCAACATTACAGTCATGAAGTAGCAACGAAAATAATTTTATGCTTGGGTCACAACATGAGGAACTGTATTTAAAGTGCCAGAAGGTTGAGAACCACTCGTTTATAGCGTACAACTGCTCCCATTGTATTGCGATGCTCAGGCACATTTGCAACTTTGAGGCCAGTCCGGATTACTTCATTTGTACACATATACTTCAGGATTCTCTGCTTCTGAATTTAACGTAATGTGAGCTGACATTTTTTGACAAATCATGTTCTCCCAAATCCTTTTGTTTTCCTTCACCCCTTTCTGGTACTCCTTTTTAATCCTCTCATTAAAATCCTCTCCAGATGTTACTCATTTGCTTAAAACTTTGCACTGCTGGCTGTGAAATGCAAAGTTAAATTGTATCCATCTCTTGCTGAGGTGTGACTCTGTACAAGTCATTTCATTTTTTGGTCCTTCTCTTTAAAATGGGGGCATTTGACCTAGGAGCTCTCATAGACTTCCTCTGATTCTGGCGAGGAGAAATGCAGTTTTCCGTAATCAGCTCTGACTATAAGCATGGGTATGTGCCTCGGCCAGCTGTCCACTCTTCTGCACACACACGCTCTCCTTTTACGATTCCAGGCTTTAAAGACTACCTGTGTGGGCAGTGTGAGGCCAGAAGCTGGGAAATAGCTGTTTACATAACTCCACACTACATGGTAGTCTGTCATTTCTGTATGGCAGTATCATTTGGAGACCAAGCTATTCTTAGGTTTCAGCCCAGTCGTAATTAATCCTACACTTTTTGCTTCACCCATTTGGGTTAAGTTAAAGCAGATCTTCTGTGTGCTCACCAGAAAGTAAGGTAGTGCTGCATGAGTAGGTCTCCTCTTTGGGGTGTTGATCCAGAAAGATGCTCCCTTTCTTTGACCACAGCAGAAGCTGGTATAAAGAGCGAAGGGAGTATAGCCAGAGAGTGACTGAGACTGGATTAAGGGAAATAATAACCGTCCTCTGTGTCTGATCTTTCTCCCATTCTTTTGCATACTCCATTCCCACCACTTCAGTGAAAAAGAGAGCACTTAGACAAGGGCTTAGGACATTTCAGAACCATAATCCTAGCGCTGCCTGTCATTTCCAGTGGGCAGGTCTTTCCATGAGAGAATCTTAGCCAAGATGTCTCTTGTCTAGAAGTTCTGAGTAGCCATGGCTCAATTCAGGGCTGCTGTATGAATAAGACTGGCTAAGGGGTAAGTTGCAGTCCCCTCCCACCCCATTCCCTCCCCCTCCTCCTCGGTGACCCTCAAACTCCCACCCACTCTAGGCAGTTTCCTCTGCCATCCCCTGGTGAGTGGTTCTCAGGCCCTTTGTTGAACACTGCAAGCGAAAGGTAGCTCACTACCAATTTATTGCTGTAATTATTAGGAAGCATTGACTTCTTTGTGTGGATTCTAAACAGTGCCTCTGAAGCATGGAACAGAGTGTGGAATCTCAGAGTGAAGGGGGGGTGGTAATCAACCAAAGACTTTGTATGCATATATGCATAACCCATGGGCACAGACAATAGGGTGCTGAAGTACTGGGGCAGGAGCGTCAGTGGGGGGAAAAAGGGCACATATGTAATACTTTCAACAATAAAGAATTATTTAAAAATAAACACTGCTTCTGAAATACGAGCCAGTCTTGCTTTGTGACCTCTAGAGCACAACTGACCCGCCCCCTTGCAAAAAAATACCACCAAAAAATATTCTCTCCCCACTCACAGCTTGTAGAGAGCTATTAGCTTTCTCCTGGGTCTTCTCGATCCAAACTAAACCATCCTCCTGCCTGAATCACTTAGTACATATTTGTCGTGACAAGGAATGAATGATTTAATGAAAAAGTGGTTTTCAGAGTGCTTTTCCTCCGGGAAACTCAGGATGGGATTTTTTGGACAATGTCCTACTCAAAATGTTGCTCTGAGGTGTGAGAACACAGTGCCAGACCCTGACCACACAGGCAGGCGTGGCAGCTCTGCTCCTTTGATCTGGCCACCGGACACTCTCCCTGCAGCCAGGAAAAGGGCCCCATGAATATTCACGCAGCTATTAATCATGTTTTCACAGGGTATTTAATGGCCTCATATGTACATGGAAAAAATCAGGCTCAAAATTGGACATACAGTATGATCCCAATTACATATAAAATATAAATATGCAAAGGGAAAAATCCTCAAAGGAAATGCACCAGAATGTTGCTGATGATCTCTGGAGAGTGTAATCATAGGTGATTATGATTTTCAACTTTACCACCTTCTTACAGTTTCCATATGAGCATGTTTTATTTTTATGATCAGGAAAAAAAGTTATTTTTTTAAAAGACCTTTCTGAGAATTCTTTAAATTGTGACTCATTTTCCTAATCTGGATTCTTTCACATTCTTGTGTCAAATTTTCATGTTAGTTCTCCCATGTCTTGAGGTATCTTGAAGCCCTCTGAGACACAGTAACCACATACTATGCTAATAATCTTTCTGTTAAAAGTTTCTGCTTTACACTCTAGTTCCATACATAGCAATTCTTACACTTATCTTTCTGTTTTATTATTTAAATTTTTTATTGAATTTGTTGGGGTGACATCCTATATAATAAAAAGATAATATGCAAATTAACCCTCACGCCCTCACAAGATGACTGCCTATGACCAGGCCGGCAGTGGGGTTAGTGAGGGATGACCAAACGACTGAACAGCAGGCTGCATGGGATGACCAGGCCAGCGGGGGGCTGTGAGGGGCGACCAGGCTGGCGGGGGGGGGGGGGGCAGTAAGAGGCGACCAGGCTGGTGGGGCAGGGGCGGGGGCAGTTAGGGGTGACCAGGCAGGCAGGCAGGTCAGCGATTAGGAGCCAGCGGACCAGGATTGTGATAGGGATGTCCGAGTGCTGGTTTAGGCCCGATCACCGAGATCAGGCCTAAACCGGCAGTCGGACATCCCCCAAGGGGTCCCGGATTGGAGAGGGTGCAGGGGACCCCCCCTCCCCCCCCCCCCCCATGCATGAATTTCGTGTACCGGGCCTCTAGTTGGTTAATAAAATCATATAGGTTTCAGGTATACAGTTCTATAATACATCATCTGTATATTGTACTAGTGGCCCAGTGCATGAAATTCATGCATGGGAGGAGGGGGGTTTGTCCCTCAGTCTGGCCTGCACCCTCTCCAATCTGGGACCCCTTGTGGGATGTCCAAATGCCAGCCTGCTCACCCCCAATTGCGCCCTCCTGCCAGCCTACTCGTCCCCAACTGCTCTCCCCTGCCAGCCTGATCGCCTCTAACTGCCTCTGCCTGGGCCCCTCCACCATGGCTTTGTCCAGAAAGATGTCCGGAAGACCTCCTGGAAGGTCTCCCAGTCTAATTAGCATATTACCCTTTTATTAGTATAGTTTTATCATTGTGTTCACCACACCAAGTTTTGTTATTTATTTTAATGCCTGCATTTTCCACCAGAGTTGCACAAAGTAAAAAACCACATCTGTTTTTCTCACCACTGATTCTAGAGCCCAAGAGGTGTTTGAACATGAGGTGTTGAGTGAATGCCTGCCCCGCTGTCCACTTTGTAGCTGTGTGACCCAGGGCACGTCATGCACTTCTGTACTGTGTGGGGGTTGACACCTGCCTTCCTACCTGAATGAGTTATTTTGGATTTCAACTAGGTTAACATTTTCTGATCTTCTATAGTAGTTATTGGCTTCTCATTGCATTCTCTCTTCACAATTTTAAATCCCAAGCATCACCTTCTACCAAGGTTTTTTGTCCTTCCTATCATCCTCCAGATGCTCCCTGTTGATATAAAATTATATTCAGTCACAGTTCATGTCAAATTTTCCAGTTGCCAGTCACTATGCTTTGCTTTTCTATTCTCTTTTAAATTATAGGGTGTCTCAAAAAATGTATACACACTTAATTCCAATGGGTTAAATCTGTAAAGAAAGAAACATCAATGGAGCTATATCAGCTGTTAGGCATGTATACATTTTTTGGATAGCCTGTATATTAGCTATAATTCTACCAACAACCTGGTAAGGTTGTATTATCATCTCCATTTGACTGATGAGGAAGCCAAGACATAGACAGGTAAAATACTAGTAGCTTTTGACCCCAGGCAGTGTGACTTGGGACACTGGAAGCACTTGCCTATGCTGCTTCAACTGTCCTGTGTGAGCCCAGTGTGTGCTCTAGGGGTGAAACATACACTGCACAGAATGGGAACTTGCAGAGAGAGGGCCAGTGCTGGCTGGTGCTGTGCTCTGATCTCAAAGCATTTCTCCCCCCCTCCTCCCCTCTCCCCCCCACTGGGTGGCATGTGAGCACAGGGCAGTCATCTTTCCCCACAAGACTTACCTTTACCTTTATCCTGTCATCTTTCTTTTTTCAGATTTTGGAACTGACCTTTATTTAAAGAAACCACTACAGATACTCACCTCAAGCCTGTCTTTCTCCATTTTGCAATATAACTTTTTATTGACACAATAAATATTTATATTTCCCTCGTGCATTTAGCCCAGGGGTGGGCAAACTTTTTGACTCAAGGGCCACAATGGGTTCTTAAACTGGACCGGAGGGCCGGAACAAAAGCGTGGATGGAGTGTTTGTGTGAACTAATATAAATTCAAAGTAAACATCATTACATAAAAGGGTACGGTCTTTTTTTTTTTTTACTTTTATTCATTTCAAACAGGCCGGATTCGGCCCGCGGGCCGTAGTTTGCCCACGGCTGATTTAGCCTCTTCCAACAGCTATAAGTAGGGGAAAGATCTGAAATCTTTCCCCCTTATTTGGGTGTGTGGAGTGTTCATCCTAGGGTCCTTATGCATTAGTGTGTGCAGGATAAATGGGAGGAGGATGCAGCCACCCAGGGCAGTCCTTAAATGTGGCCTTGCTGTCTTTCCACGCTGGGAAGAGTTGGATGTGTAGCAGACAACCATACAACCCCGGGCATGGGAGTTGACACCAGTTATCTTATCCATAAATTTGAGGTAAATGCTGGGATTATTATTGGAATTGTTGAAATACGATGTATATAGCAGTTAGGATGGTGCCCAGCACATAATAAACACACAGGTGGTGTTTGTGACTGTGGTTATTTTTATTGGTGGTGGTGGCCAGAAACTTGTAGTCAGTGCCTTGGTCAGAGGGACTAGTCCAGGGGTGGGCAAACTTTTTGACTCGAGGGCCACAATGGGTTCTTAAATTGGACCGGAGGGCCGGAACAAAAGCATGGATGGAGTGTTTGTGTGAACTAATATAAATTCAAAGTAAACATCATTACATAAAAGGGTACGGTCTTTTTTTTTTTAGTTTTATTCATTTCAAACGGGCCGGATCCGGCCCGTGGGCCGTAGTTTGCCCACGGCTGGACTAGTCCCTGAGCACAAGACTCCTAGTAACACTTGGAAATTATACATCTTCTATGCCTTTACCAAAGGAGAGGTTATTAAAAGACCATCTAAAAGAAGTATCAGAAAGCTTTAAATATATAAACCTCCTCTTCAAGTAGTTTGTATATCAAGGGCTTTTAGGAATTGAAGTTGAAAGACTGTGTTTTGGCCCCTGGTGTGATGGGGCATCAGGACTGTTGGTGGGATCATCCAGAACTCTCTTGAGAGGCTGAGACAGGGGTTGGGCTACAGCAATGGCCCCGTGGCTTGGCCACACCACTCAATACAGTCAGTGCGATAGCCTGACCAATAACATGGAATCGCTGATGCCAGAGGCTCCAACTAGTGATCCTGCAAAATGTTGCTGGAGCTGCCAGCTCGCTGCTCCCTGAGGCACCTGTCTTTAAGCACTGCCTTCCTGCTTGCACCACCGCTTACCTAGCCAGGTGAGTGCAGGCGAGTTTTAAATGGGGACTCTGTGATTAATTCAGTTTACATGGAGGGTGATATAGTGCCTCGTATTGTAGATATTCATGTGTACGTTTGAGTCTCCTGCTGGACTCTGAAGTCCTTGGTAGAAAGGACCTCAAAAGGACCATTTTTGTCTCTGTTTTCCCAATGCTGAGCTCAGTGCTAGACACAGAGGAGGCACTCAGTATATGCCAGAGTGAGGGAGGAAAGAGGGAGAGAGGAAAGGAGGGGCAAGAGCCTCAGTTGGTGAATAAATGATGCTTTTTGTTCTGTTCATACTCTCCAATTCCTAGGATGCAGAGAACCCTTTGTTGGCTTTTAGAGCCTCCTGCCTTGTCCTGTTTGCCCACACATGCTGACTGCCGCCCTGCATCCCTGCCTCACATGCCCTTTTGTTTAGATCAGCTCCCCAATGTCACCCCTGACTCTGGTTATTGACTTTTCCATGCTTCCTCACTTCAAAGAACCAGAAAGTTAATTTCCAAAGAAACTGCCTAACTTTATACTTTCTATGCCTTTTAAAGCTTTTGCATGCCAGAATCTCACCTGTTTCTAATAGCATAAGGAATTAACTTCTGTTAGAAATATTCCTTCTGAGGCTTGATGTAGTAACTTTCAGAAAACAACCCCCATCTTGACCTCAGTGCCTTTATCAGGCATGTGTTCACTCGCAGCTTATGGCAGAGGGAAAGAATATACTAACAAACCAGTGATCCTCAGGAATCCACCAAATGTCAGTGCTGTTCTTTCTGCGAAGACACTGTCTTCCAGAAGACAGGTGTGTCAGATGCTGGCAAAGTGGGACTGGTGGAAAAGAATTAGCTGACCAGCTTAACAGAGACAACTGGAGTATCTCAGAGTAGAGAAAGGGTGTGTGTGTTTCCATTAAAAAAAAAAAGAAGAAGAAGGGGAAGGGGAAGGGGATAATTAAAAAGGACATTAGACTTGGAATTTCCCAGAATTATGAGGATCAGTGTGGAAGTGGATTGGCTTGAATCCTTTATCATGCAGGCTGAAGTGACTGTTTCATACCTAGCACAGAACCCAGTTAGATAAGACACCTCAGTGCAGAAGCATTCCAAATTTTCTTTCAGGTTGTTAAAAGGCTCACACTAAAGAGAAGCGATAGAGGAAGCAGCATAGAATTAGTTTTTTCTTTATATGTAGAATATAAAGTGTATATTCTGGGAGATGGCCTCACAGTGATTCTCCATCTGGCTGAGTGTCAGTTTGCTTGGGAGGGCATCTAGCCTGGAACCCCACCTTGGACCGACTGAATCAGAATTTTCTCTGTTGGTAAAGAAATAAGAAAAATCTCAAATAATCTATGTTTACACTAAAAGAACTAGAAAAAAAGAACAACAAATGAAGTCCAGAGTGAGTGAAAGAATGGAAATAATAAAGATCAGACAGAAATAAATGAAATAGAGTCTTAAAAAAGCCCAATATAAAAGATCAATGAAACCAAGAACTCATTCTTTGAGAAACAACAAGGTTTACAAACTGTTACAAATTCATCAAGAAAAAAAAGAGAGAGGACACAAATAAATAAAGTGAGAAATGAAAGAGGAGAAGTAACGGACACCAAAAGGATTCTAAGAAAATATTATGAACAACTACATGTCAATAAATTGGACAAACTGGACAAAATGGATCAATCCATAGAAACATACAGTCTTCTAAAACCAGTCCAGGAAGCACATGGCCACAGAACCAGAAAGGACATGGTCACAGAACCAGCCCAGAAAGGACACGGCCACAGAACCAGTCCAGGATGGGCACGGCCACAGAACCAGTCCAGGATGGGCACGGCCACAGAACCAGTCCAGGATGGGCACGGCCACAGAACCAGTCCCGGATGGGCACGGCCACAGAACCAGTCCTGGATGGGCACATCCACAGAACCAGTCCCGGATGGGCATGGCCACAGAACCAGTCCAGGAAGGACACGGCCACAGAACCAGTCCCAGATGGGCACAGCCACAGAACCAGTCCAGGAAGGACATGGCCACAGAACCAGTTCAGGATGGGCACGGCCACCTGCCCCTGTGTGGTCAGCCTGAACCTGGACTCTGCCCTTGGCTGCTACTGCTGCCTTCTGAGAGTGTCCTCTCCTCTTCTGTTTCTCTGCATCCCTGGTCAAAAGTTGGACATCCTGGGCAGGGGAGCCAACTGGCCAGGCCCCTGTCAGTGTTTGCTGCCAGGGAAGCAAGGCAAAGGAGTATCTGGTGTTTTCCAGCATCAGTAATGCCAGGCCAGCTCTGCTCCCACTTAGACTCTGAAGGGGAGAAAGGGATTCAGGTGCTGGGCAGCCAAACAAATGACAGATAGCCAGTCTGATTGGTACCTGGCTGTCAGTCAGTCTTGTTCACCCTGCCAGAGCCCAGTAATGAGCAGGCGATTATCCCTCAAAATGCCAGCAGCTGCCGGCACCAGTTTGCTCCTGGTCACTTAGGCATTTTTCCTAAGTGTGTGTGTGGGGGGGATCACAGGCTCCAAACTATATGTGGATTAACTGCTAGGAATTCACACACCATGTCTTCACTTGGTACAGCTGCACTGATAGGGCTGCGTGCTTCTTGGTTCATACTTGATAGGAGGAGAGGTGGGTATGGGTGGGGAGGAGGGTGTAAGACAGGTAACCGTCAAGGACAGCAGCTTGTAGAAGTTTGTGACCATTAATAGTTCCAAGAACACAACTTCAGAATTGAGATAATCAGACTGGCAGTTGGCTTTTCTCTGTAGTAGGTGGAGCAATATAGGAGTTTGGCTTGACATTGGCAGGAATATATGAACAGTCCTTTTGCCTGAATCAGTGACCCATCTCAGTCCTTTAATCATAGTCCTTTAATCAAAGCCAAACGTCTACCCTTGACTGTGATTATTATTTTCACATCATCTATTTAGTATTCTAGATACTGGCTTAGTGGCAGCTCTAGACACCTGTGTCCCCGTGGACAGGACTCTGGCAGATTTTTAGGGATGTTTATCTCTGGAGGCAACACTGCAAATGGTAAACAGCTATTTTTGTCAGGTGAGGGCAAACTGCTTCTGAGGGTCTAGACAGCAACTGAGAAAAATGCATTAGTCGATGTTTTTAATGCATGTAATTTTCCAGCAGAGGTGTGTACTTGTTCCAGCAGCACATTACCAGCTGCATTAGGAAAGACCTTGTTAGCATGTACATCCTATAATATAACATCTCAGATTCCAGAATCCTTTTAAAAACTCACCCAGGTCACTTAGGACTGTTGGAGAGGGGGCTGGAGTCTCAATTTTCATGTGTGTTCCAGAGGTTGGGACCACGCTTTAAGAAGCTTGCGCTTGTCTGATTCCTCGGGCACAGCCAGGGACATGGGAGCCAGCGGGAAGACCTTTAAAACAGGGTCAAGCTGTGGTTTTCCACAAACTAAATCCTCTCATGTTTAGACATTTTATTTTTCATACCTTTTATTTTTAACAAATTTTTTTCCTCCCACATGAAAACTTACTCAGAAACTCCATCTATAAATCAAAAGTTGTGTTCTGGTTGAAGTAATCATGGGGGCCAAAGCTGACGTGCTCCCTGCCTATTTCAGCCTCTCAGGGCCCCTGAGACCCACCCCACAGAGCTGTGGAGCTCAGTGTGTCAGGCCTCGGCGTGCAGACAGGATGCTCCCCGTCTATCTGTGGGTTGGGGAGCTGGACACTGTTGATCCCTCTAGTGGCTCACACGGTCAGTCAGTGGTCAGTAAATAGATATTAGATTAGTGATTGTGACAGTAGCTTCTGCTTTGGAGGGATCAGGAAAACCTAAATATCAAACCTTTCAACTCCTCATCAGCTCAAATGTTCCTGGTTCCATTTCTGTTTAAATGCTTTTTACTCCATGTAGTCATAGAAAGTCTCTGGCGAACTCAAACTTTGAGACACCTGATGAAGCCATTTCTCTGTGGAGGAAACTAGATGTTACAGAAATAACTCTTTGTGTATTACTATGAGTGCCTTAAATCTATTTGGGAAGTAGCTGGGATTTAAATACTGAATAATACTCACTAAACAAATGCATTTGCAAATCAAATATATCTACTTCCAGCTAAAGGGCCTGGCAAAAGGTGAGAAGTGGCCCTCATGACATTGAATAGTGCCTCCTGGTGGTGCAGAAAAATTTTATATTATATTGTTGGTTTGTGTTTCTTTTCCTTTATTTTTCTACTAGGAATAAAGAAAAACAGAGTTCTAAAAGCTAGAAGATTGAGGAAGCAAGCTGAAGTCTCTTCCCTAGATTTTGATATGGAAGAGTATGAATTGAACTTGATCTTTGTGGCTGATACAGAGCAAAGCTAAGCTGTGACTGAGTCAGAAGGTCTTAAAGGCCAGGCGCTTTTCAGGGTCCAAATTAGGGTTTGTTCTGATTAAAGGGCTGATTGACAGATAGTAAGAAAGATATCAAACTGTATCTCACACATTTAGCTGTCAAACACCTTATTAAAAAATAACTGTTTCTCACTTGATAATGTTGCATATATTTCATTCGTTAATAAAGCTATGGTTTTATGATAAATACTTCAAGTAAACTTTATACTTTGCTTAGCCCATATTTCTGTGGCCATTGCCACACCATGGTGACATGGTTCCTAAAATTGCAGGTCAGGGTTTGTTTGGGAGAGTTATTTTAAAGGCTAAAACACTTCTGTTGAAGGTTAAAACTATAAAACTAAGGTCCTAACTCTTTTGCTTGGTGGTGGTTTTTGGTGGATGAGTAAACGGGGAGTGTAGCCCCCATAATTCCCTGAGGCCTTGACTTAATTTCTGTTGGGAGTGAAGAAGGCTCCAATAAATAGAACTTATCCTCCTCGAGGAAAAGCAATATACAGAGACAAGTCAGGATTTGGAGATTTAAGAAATCTTTATTAAAAATAAAGCAGATATTGTAGAGTGTGGCTTATATCTGTAGGCAAAGAGGTTTCCTAATATTGGACCTATGATTAGACAGAGCTCCTAGGGACACCACCAGCTCCTCTTGGGAGAAGGAGCAGAGCATAATGAGTTCTCTGAACACAGGGTGGCTCCAAAGAGAAAGGGAAAGTGAGTGGTTAAGACGGAGTTACCTAAGTGTCCTGGCTCACAGCCCGCAGATATTTTGGCACATTGGGGGGAAAAGTTTTTATTTGATTTTTTTAGCGAGAGGAAGAGAAAGGGAGAGAGAAATATCAACATCAATAAGCTACCTCCTGCAGGCCCCATACTGGGTATCAAACCCACAACCCAGGTATGTGCTCTGACTGGGAATCGAAATGGTGACCTCTTGGTGCATGGTTCAACACTCAACCATTGAACCACACCGGCCAGGCACTCTCAGCACATTTTTTACAGTACCCCCCAGACCAAAAGAAATACCAAAAGGTTCAATTGATTAAGTTCCATCTCAACAAGTTAACAGTAGTAAGTGTTGCTATGCTTCTGAATATATCCCACAGAGCCCCTGTGAGTTTGCTGTGGCAGCCAAGGCACCATGGAGCATAGCTGGAAAATACACTCTCCTTCAGAACTCAACATAAAATTAAGTCACTCTTTATTCTCTTAGAAGAGTAAATGAATGAGGGAGTAGAAAAAAAGGCCAGGAGCATTACCCTAGTGGAGCTCCCTGCACATGGAAGGAAATTTGAGGAGAGGGAAGAAACATATTCTTGTTCCAAAGCATCACCACAGCATCCAGGTTTCAGCTCAGAGTTAGCCCAGAACTGATGTGGCTCCCTAACCCAGGAGACTGGACAGCATGTATTTAGAAGTTACACCTTCTAGTGTTCTTCGTACCACATACATGTTTGGAAGGGAAATGGAAAGCGAGGTGATAAACCCAGGGACGTAGATGGGATACATTTCTACAACCTGCCCTTTCAATTCTGCATGCCCGAAGTCAAATATTATGAAGGCCAAGAATAAACTTACTTTTATTGGCCTAAGTTCGATACAGATGGTCAATTCTGCCGAGCCTCTAAGCAGTCGTTTTCTTTGTCCATAACTCTAAATGGAAGCATAGCGTATGGAGGGAAAAATGAATAGCTGAGTTTTTCATGTATACTCCGACCCCAACAATAAAATGGCCACTCCATTATAATGTAGAATTTCTATTAATAATGAAAAGTAACACATGGTGGATTTCTTATCATAAACAACTAAATATTTCCTGTGTGTGCCTCTCATTGTACCACAGAATCATGCCCCACCTGCATTTATAGCTTGATTGGTCAAGTGTGCATTTCAATCAGTCGGATTTGCCTCATGAGTGAAACACCAGTATTAGCAAAACATGAATTGCTCAATGTGCAAAAAACTTATCAAAGTAGTCAAGTATTTAATTCCTTTGTATTAAAACTGTATTGTGCTATACTGAACACATAAATTTAAGAGTTTGCAACTATGTCTATGAAAGCATTTTGTTGTTTTATCTGTACACCTCCCCCGTCCCCAAAAGAAGCATTTTCCAGGATGAATTCAGTTTACTCTGAGGAGGAGGCAGTGTTGAATAGAATACCTAAAGTGAGAAGACGGGTATGGTTGTCACCATGATTACCTGTGGAAAGAAATGGGCTAGTCACTTATTGGGAGATGCCGGTAGAAGAATACCTATTGGGGGAGGTCCTGGGTCTTCACAGGAGGTGTGCCCCCAGCCTCACCTGCTGTGTTGCAATCTCTCCCTGTGTTCCTTTTCCTTGCTTCTTCCTCAAGGCCTCCTAGTTGGCATCTCATTCTACTCCTATTTTTCTTCTCTCCCCCCTCCCCTTTTTTACCTGGGTGTCCTCAGCTCTTGTTCTGTCAGCTCCACTCCTCCCTAACAGAGCTTCCTCAGAAGCTCCGGTTCCTTGTCAGTAAAATGGGGTAATTAATAACCTCTGCCTACTTCATGGAGCAATCATGAGAATGGAATGAGATGTATGTTAAAGCATTTTGTTAACTGCAAAATGCTACATAAATGTCAGGTGTTATAAATCATTAGCTGGTCTTTTCCTCAGTTAAAGCATTTTTATGTATATTTTACTCACCCTCTGAACAATTCTTTGTCAAATAACAAATGTAAATGCTGCTGTTTTTTCCTGCTTGGATTATGGTGGTTCCTTTGCAACTTTATGATGTAGGCTGAATCTTTAACTACTCCTTTGGCTCATATCTCTTCCCCCGAACACCCATGCAGGATCATAATCCATAAAACACAGAAGCAATAACTCCTTTTAATTGCCAGGAGTTCATCATTTGCTGAGGTCTAACTGCAGTCACTTAGACACTGTCTTGAAAAGCCTGTCTCTGTTTACTCTGCAGAGCCGGGACTGTGTGAAGCTGGGCCCTCCTGCCGAGGGAGAAGTTGTTGAAGTCAAGTGGCCTGATGGCAAACTCTATGGGGCGAAATATCTCGGATTGAATGTGGCCCACATGTACCAGGTGAGTGCTGAGCAGTGTTTGATGCTTGCTGAGATGGACAGGAGAAGCCAGAAGGCAGATGGTATATCCATTGTGCTGTGATCAGTAAACCATATCAATATGGGGTACCTCTTATTTTGTAAAGGAGGCAAAGACTTGATATCTGGTGACCCTGGCACTAGAGTTTTATTACCGTATTTGCCACTGGGAAACCCTAATAACATTTGGTGAATGGTAAGGAACATTGTTAAGCTGGAAGGGTGGGCTGCTGGATGCTCGGCGGCTTTCCTGTGTTTTCATGATATGGGGAGAGCCTAATTGGCTGGTTTATCTCACCAGAGCCAACACAGTGATGGCTGTTCGCCACCAGCAGCCCCTGAATTTGTGTCTTTTGCCTAAGATGCCCATTGCGCACCTCAGCAAACAAACCAATGGTGCGTTGACACAGATGTGGCCAGTTGTACACCCAACCTTAAAGGAGTGCTGTCTAATGCAGAGTACAGCTATCAGTTGGATATTTTGCTCACAAGGGCACGCTAAATTGTATTAGAGTATGTATACAATTAGAAAATGAATGTTATCCCTATCACAAATGAGAATGAGTTAAGCCCTACCAAGGAAAATAACACGGATAGCACACATGCCTTTATATTCCTTCAGAAAGATGTTAAAAGGGAGTAAATTTATTAAAACCAATACACTGCAGTTCTTTCAGTAACATGGAGGTGTAATCAACATTCCCAGGCTAAGCAGTAGAGTGAAAACAGGAAGATTGAAGTAAAAGGAGAAAAAGCAAGAAGGATCAGGCCTGTTAAGTTGGGTGGAAAGAGATCTAGCAAAGATGCATTTAATTATAACCTGTGGACACAGACAATAGGGTGGGGCAGGGGTGGGCCAGGAGGGGTCAATGAGGAAAAAAGGGGGGCATATGTTATACTTTAAATAATAAAGATTTAATTAAAATAACAGTTTGAGAATGCTAAGACTGCCAATTTCAGCAGAGAAGTTGTTCAGAGATCAATAAGGGGCTTAAATGGAAGAGTACATGGCAATATAGTGTACCAGGGACGAGCCCAGGGTCATTAAAAGTATTCAGAAAAGTTTGGAAAACTTAGGGAAGAACATTTTTTGAAGTCTAGAAAAGTGCAAGGGGAGTGGGGAGGAGAGGACATGTACATAGTGTGTGTGTGGGGGGGGAGGGGGGGGCTATTTTCCCCTTTGCTTTGGTGGCAATGTTAACTTACGGGTTCAGGTCATCCTATATAATTAAAGCCTAATATGCTAAGTGTCCGGTCTGCCATTCAAAGCGTAATATGCTAATGATATGCTAAGGCAGCTCAACTGCTCGCTATGACCACCAGGGGGCAGTCAACCAAATGCTATGACGCGCACTGACCACCGGGGGCCGCTCCTACCAGTAGGTTAGCTTGCTGCTGGGGTCCGGCTGATCAGGACTGAGCAAGACTGGCTGGGCACACAAACCCTGGAGCCCTCCCGTGGCCCCTCCCTGGCTGGCCAACCTCTTACATCCCTCTCCAGCCCCAATGGTGTACTGGTGGGGTCCCTCGGCCTGGCCTGTTCTCTCTTGCAATCTGGGACCCCTCGGGGGATGTTGAAGAGCTGGTTTCGGCTTGATCCTGCAGGCCAGGCTGAGGGACCCCTCTGGTGCACGAATTTGGGCCTCTAGTTTATAATAGGGTAAGTGCTGGAGCATCTTTGCATCAGGATGTTCAAAATTGGACAAAAAAGATAGGCTGATAATACTGGTGATTCCTCAAAACGAGGCATCATTGAATATTACATCATTCAAAAGAAAATAATTACATTTAATTAGACAATAAATGCGAAAGCAAAGCATCTCACATGTAGCAAAGCTATTTGCTCCATGAAAAGTATAATGAGGACATGTTGAAATTCAGGCTAATTAGTAATCAGTGTGTGAACTTCAGGTGAATTTATGATGGCCTATCAACAGAACTGTGGGCACATTCATAGACTTAATGAAAAAGTTAAGACTATTATTAAAATTAGCTCTCAAGTACAAGCAGTTTAAAATTCCTCATTAAACCAAGTGGCCTTTTGAGATCAGTTTGTGTTTTGTGTCTATTCAACCTCACCATTGAGTAAGCGAAGACATGTGTAAAAATAGACAAAACTAAAATACCTACTGCACAATGATAAATATTCTAAGTATATGCATTTTTGGACTCTTACAGTAGCCCTATAAGGTAGGTGTTTTTGACTCTTATTTTATAAATGAGGCCAAAAGGGATCATTGAATTTAATAATTTGTCTAAGAGCACACATCTGGTCAAGGGAAGGGCCAGAATCTGCTCTCAGCTCTGTCCCAATCATGGTTCACAACCACCCCAGAGTGCAGGGGCAGCCCCTCATTTTAGCCCTGAGAGTCCTGCACCCCGGGAGACCCCTCAGTCCCTGGCAGCCAGGATAATCAGTCACCATAGCACACTCCCCTTTTGTTTTATAATTGCCTTTTCCCCTTGTAACAATTTTCAAATTATCTAAAACAGAAGCAAGGTAGGCACAGGTGGTTCTAGCTATGCTATCAGATTGTGTAAATGAGATGACACCTTGGCCTAATTAAATATTAAAGAAACCATTGTGCTAAAACAAGGCCTGGAAGAGGAGCCTCCTGTCTCAGCCTTCCTGGAGTCAGCAGAGCTCTCCTGCGAGGGAGGCCTAATTCCCTCCCCCCACCCCCCCTCAGCTTAGTCAGATGTGAGCAGGACATGGTAACAGGGTTAATTGTGTAATTTATTATAATGTTTTCTTAAACTCCAGCATATATTTTATAAACATAGCTCAGCTCCATGGTTTAACTTACCTTTAACTGGAAGTGCAAGCATTTTTTATTTCTTAAGAGTAAAACATTCAGACAAACAGACAAGTTAGGGACTTCAAAAATATCCTGAGTGCTTCAGAGTTAGAACACATTAGGTATTCCACCCTGTTTGCATCTTTTTTGTTGTTTTCCCCTAAAAGAGTGAATTTGGGATTAAACATGAACCAAGAACAATCCCTGCAAATAGGGCATCTGATGAACTTCCCCCAGATGCCCTAGGTTTCTGTAAACCCGTGTCACTTATGCCCTTTTCTCTAACAAACTCTGCTGAAATGCTGGGGGGAAAAAACTGGTTTTGAAATTATTGCTCCCAAATGATTAACTTGAAAAAAGTTTTCAAACATTTTCATTTTAGGTAACAATGTTTTTACACATTAGTGCGGTTTAATTGTTTTGAGGGTGAGAACCTGGGGTTTTTCTGGCTGTTTGGTTGAATTTGACAAAAGTGAGTTCAGAACATAAAAGCTTTGTAAGAACTTGAGAAATTATTTTATCTGGGAGGATTATTATATCATCATTTCTTTCTCATGGAGAAACAGCCCTCCCTCTTATATTGTCAGAACCTCTTAAAGAATCAAATGGTCCTGACAGGCCCAACCCGTCCTAAATTGGCTACAGTCTCAGTTTCTGAGCAATTACTTGAGCGGCAACTACTGCTCTTTGTTTTTGCTGTGGTGGATAAAGTTTTTGGAATCACATATTCCAAAACAGTCATTTTCAGGAATTTTTAGCTTGTTTGATTCTTAGTTTGGTAAGGGAAACTTATCAAACTTCCTTGCTTGGCTGTTGGCTAGTTTCCTTTATCTGCTTTATCCTTTTTTTCTTTTTAGCTTGTTCAATGGAACCCTGAAAAAAGTGGTCAGTGCTTATTTGTTTTTTAATATATATCATGATGTCTTACTTTTCATTAGGTTGAATTTGAAGATGGATCCCAGATAGCAATGAAGAGAGAGGACATCTACACTCTAGACGAAGAGTTACCCAAGAGAGTGAAAGCTCGTTTTGTAAGTCCTGCAAGTGGCACTCAGGGATCTGCCCTGTAGTTCCCTTATCCTCTCCAGCAGGAAACATGCTTGGGTCTCACAGAATATCTTCCATAGAGTCTCCCTCCTCTCCCCTCTCCACCCTCCCTTCTCCTCCCCTTTCCTTTGTTTTTAAATTAAACACACACACACACAATTTTTTTTGACCGCCTAGAGATTTTGAGGATGGGAAATGGAGTGAGTAGCCCTCTGGAAGTCTCTCAGGTCTTTGACTCTCTAATCCATGTGTGGTTAAGCATTCTATGCGCCTGGTCTTACAGATTTCACATACTGTTTCTTATTCTAGTAAAAGAAATCCGTCTGCTTTCTTCTCTGACCACAATCTCTTTGTTCCACAGTAGATTTGGCTCTAGTACCAGGATACCCTCTCATGTGCTTCTATTTGAACTCAGCTCCTGAGTTTTCTAAGGTCCATTTCTCTGAACAATTAGAACAAATTCAGACTTTTTCTTTTTTAAATTATCAGCGGAAAAAATGTTAAGAAACGGCGGTGAAAAATATATGTCACATATATAATCTGAACGTATCCTGTTATGTCACACAGTTGAGCCTTGTGCAAATATCTTCAGAAACAAAGGCTCAGGGTCCAGCTTGCTTCCAGTGCTTTTATTGAGTCAAAGGCTTAGGCCTCCTGTTGGAGGAATGGCTTTTCCCTCAGGTTGATATGCAGCCCTCTTGCCCTCGGGCAGTTTGTCTATGACTGCTATTTTTTTTCCAGTTGGTGAAACAAATCTAATTGGAAAAATCATTGAAGGAAGATATTTATGACTAGAGAAACCTCTTTTGTGTGTTTTAAGGAAGGGTGGGTTAGCAGCCCTCCCTGGGTGGCCTCCATGTTTTAATGAATTGTGCTCACCCAGACACATGCTGATTTGGAAAGAAATTTTTCAAAAGAGTCAGCAGTCCACCTCGGTGATGGTGCTGGGTTCTTTCCCACTAACTTCAGAAACAGCCCCATTACCTTTTATTGTCTCACAGAATAACCATAGCAACAGTGCATAATTAACTAGAGCTACTGGTAAATCGGTTTTATTATTGTGTTTGAGAGGCTGAGTTTTGCTGTTCTCACACAGTGGCAACACTATTGATGTTTTATTTTCTCCTTTGATAACTTGGGCATTTATAAAAGGGAAAGATTACTCAGGGGAAGTACTGTCCCCAGAAAGAATGAAGCAAAAATGTTTTCTCCCAATGGCAGAGGTTGTCCCACCAACCACCAGGCTTCCTGGGTGAAACAAGGTAGTGTCTGGGGACCGTTGGAAGCAGCCTGTTGCCTTGGGTAACCGTCTCAGCTGGCAGGGAGCATGCCCATTTGGGCACTTGAGCCATTTTTTAGTTTTCACGCTTCATTGTAACTATTCCATTGTTTGTCTCTTCTTCACAATTGACTATGTTTTCAAGCCCTAAAAGCCGGACTGTGCCTCTGTTACCAACCTGGGAAGGAGGCCTCAGTGACATAGTAAGATGCTCTAGTCTACACGTTGGTTATTCTGTGTGATCCAACTCAGTGAAAACCATCTGGGAATGATTTTAGGAGGCAAAATAGTAGGGAGTTAGGAAACAAAAACAGTGCTTTCTAATGTAGAATTTACCTGATCCTAACAGAAAAGCCCACATTCATTCCCCCAGCTAACACTTACTGAGCAGTGGCCTAGAGCTGGGCATGTTGCTTGGTATTGAGAAAATGTGTAAAATCAATACTCAGTCCTTAATATCCTCACCCTTAAGGGTTTGGGGAAACCCCTGATGGGGAGAAACACACCTGTCCCTGTCCTTGCCACTGCCCCCATTCCACTGCACTGCCGTGGGAAGTGTTACAGGGACCCTAAAGGAGGGCTTCAGATTTGCCTGTGGCAGAGAAGGTGGAGTCTGTTCCATGCAAGGGAAACAGTGCGTCTAAAGACAGGCTTGCCCAAAGAGCCAGTAGTGTGGCCGGGATGTGAAACAAGTCAGTCTGACTGGAACTTGGGATAGGATTCTGCCAGGTTATATAGGTACAGCCTAGGGCAGTGGTTGGCAAACTGCAGCTCGGCAAACCGTGGCTCGCGAGCCACATGCGGCTCTTCCACAAAATACCACGTGCGGGTGCGCACATACAATGCGATTGAAACTTCGTGGCCCATGTGCAGAAGTCAGTATTTTGTGGAAGAGCCGGTATTTTGTGGAAGAGCCACACTCAAGGGGCCAAAGAGCCGCATGTGGCTCGCGAGCCGCGGTTTGCCGACCACGGGCCTAGAGCATTGGGATGTTGTCTTTATTGAAAGATTATAAGCACGAGTGTCACTTAGTCTGAAAGTTTTTAAAGAACTTGCATCTACTGGTTCTGTAGAAGATAGCCTGAAGTGTTGCATTTGTCGCAATGCTTCAGAAAAGGATGTGTGAGGCCTGCACCATGGGGTCAGTGGTGTTAAAGAATAAAGGATGGAGGGCTTTGTGTAGGAGGGGTGCTGGACAGTCTGGGAGCAGGGGGAGTTTGCAATTTTTTTTAGGTTTCTGATCATTGTTGCTAGATGAGCGGGATAGTTGTGCCATTTGTGAAATATTAGAGGTCCAGTGCACGGATCCATGCACTGGTGGGGTCCCTCGGCCTGGCTGCGGGGATCAGGCCAAAACCGGCTCTCCTCTGTCGCCCGAGGAGTCCTGGATTGCAAGAGGGCGTAGTCAGGCTGAGGGACTCCACCAGTGCATAAATCCGTGCATTGGACCTCTAGTATACATATAAGATCTTCGGTTAATCTCTTCCTATCCTCCCCTGTACCCCTTCCCTCTGAGATTCATCAGTCTGTTCCATGTTCCCATGCCTGTGGTTTCCCCTCCTGCGCTGAGCATCTGTCCCCTGGTGACCAGTGCGCATCATAGCTTCCGGTTGGCCAGTCAGCCAGTCGGCCGGTCACTTAGGCTTTCATATATAGAGATAGGCAGGACAGGGATGGAGAAGGAAGAATTTGAGTTTTATTCAGGAAAGGTTGATTTCGAAGTGCCTGTGGGGTAAACACTCTGAGATGCCTGCTGGGCAGTTGGACACGCAGGCCTGAGCACAGGAGGAGGTCTGGATGGATGAGAAATGTCAGCATCATGGAAATAGATGCAGGAATTGAGGCCATGAATGTGGGTGTGAAGACCTGGGGAACATACGGGGAGAGAAGACAGCCAAATGTAAAATCCCAGGGGCATCAGAGTTGAGCAAATAGTTAAGAAAGGGGAACCCCTGTGCCATCAACAGTGAGTACCCAGAGGAGGAGGGGAGTCAGGAGGAGGGGCTTATAAAATGACAGAGAAGAGAACTTTGAGCAGTAGGTGACAGAAGAGTTAAATAAATTTAGGATAGAAAAGTGTCATAGGAACTAGGACTTGAGCAAGGACAATTTCAGGGAGGTTGTGGGGGCAGAGACCTCGAGTGGAATAGGGGTGAATTAGAGGTGACTATTGACCAATTTCTCAGAAATCTGGTTGGGCAGGAACCAGTGGGAAAATGGAGAGTGAGGGAGATTTAAATGAGACTTTAATCCTGCTGGTGCTGGGGCAAGTCCCTGGGGTTGGAAACCCTGAAGAAAGAGGGTTGAGGTGGAGAGAGGAGGGTAGGAAGGTTCCAGGGCCACCTGTGTGGGGCCCTTCACCCTGGGCTGGTGACCTGTCCCTGGCACCCCTGGATCAATCTTTGTACACTCTTGCCATGGTCAAATGCTGTGCCCTTCTGCAACGTAACACCAGCTAATTTTAGTCCACAGCCTCTGATATGCGATTTGAAGACACATTTTATGGAGCAGACATAATCCAAGGGGAGAAAAAGAGACAAAGAGTGCTGAGCTCCAGGTTTAAGAACGAATATGTGGACGACCCCGTGTACCGCACGTTTTTGAGGAGCTCTTTCCAGAAGAAGTGCCAGAAGAGGCAGTAGTCTGCGTGTACTGCTGCAGCACCAGCACAGCGTGGGCAGGACGAGGAAAGGCAGGGGCAGCTGTGGGCTGTGCCACGCGTTCCACTGCGGTAGGTGACGGCTGTGTCTCTAACGGTGGAAAACTAGGCTTCCCAGAGCGTGGTAACCCAAACCGCAGAAAACACATATTGTTAATTGGATACAACCTGGAGCCACCCCCTAGTCTTGCTTTCACATGTACACAATTGTCTTTTATGATCCCAAAGGATTTTTCTGAGTGGAAGGAAATAATAGTGAGTCACCCACCAAAAAAGCCGCTGCCAGAGGCTGTGGGTCCCCAGGTGTGGCTTAGGCCTCGAGGCAGGAAACACAGGGAAACTCCCCTTCCCAGGCAGGTGGGAGCCTCCCAGCCAGAGGGCGGAGTGGTCATTTCTATATTTTCCACAGTCAGGGAAGGATTCTCACTTAAGTTGTTTTAAATGGCAGTTTTTATAAAATATTTTTAAACCACAAATGGCATGGATGGTGATGAAATGTACCCATGTGCTACCTGTATTTCCCTTGTACAGAACTTTTACATTTTTTTATATCCCTATCACTTTTGATTGTGTCTACTGAGAACTGAGTTGTTGGCCTTTGTGAAATTTTTGGCTCTTGAGAAAGAATTTTTATGAATTGTATGGAAATTTTATGAATTGTATGGAAATTTTATATATTTAAAGAGGGAGACCTGGGACTGTTATTTTTAAACACTTTTTTTCATAATACTTATTCTAAGTAGTTATTTATAAGAGGTTTCTTTCATTATGTATTTGTAAAATTAGAGTTTAAATAAATATGCTTCTATGCATAGTTTTGAATTAATATGATTTTCCCTTTTTAAAAAACCTGAAAATGTACTAGTGTTTAAAAATAAAGATTTCCATCTTCTCCAGTTCTGTCTCCTGACTTGCTTATTCACCTAGGTTTCAACCAATAGGGAAACTGGTTTGTTTGGGAGTTGGCTATCATGGACACGGTGCCGGCATCAGGGGCAGTCACTGGGGACAAGGCTTTTCCGCCTGCCCACAGGCCAGCTGGGGTTTCCTCACTCCTTCCTCCAGGCCTGGAAGAGATCCAAGCACATGGAGTCTCGGCTCTTTCCATCCCGGTTTTCTTGGTCCCCAGTTGCTGTTAGAAGAGGCTGTAGGGATCATCTAGCCCAGTGGTTCTCAACCTTCCTAACGCCTCGACCCTTTAATACAGTTCCTCATGTTGTGGTGACCCCCAATTTCATTGTTACAAATTGAACATAATTAAAGCATAGTGATTAATCACAAAAACAGTATGTAATTATATATGTGTTTTCTGATGGTCTTAGGCGACCCCTGTGAAAAGGTCGTTCGACCCCTGGAGGGGTCGTGACCCACAGGTTGAGAACCGCTGCTCTCCCCTCTCCCTTGCTTCATAGAGGACGAGTCGGGATGGGCAGCGGGAAAGGGATTGCCCAAGGTCACACTGTCCCCAGTGATGCTCCATAACAGCTGCCAGCTCTCAGTGGCCTCTGGGAGAAGCACTTCTTTTGCATATGAGTCTGTAGGTTGGCTGTGCCAGGCTGGGCTTGGCTGGCAGCTGTGTTGACAGGGCTTGGGCTGGCTCTCATATCTGCTCCACGTGTCTCCTGTCAGCCCACTGGACCTCGTGGGTAACCCAGGTAAGGTTTTCTCAGGTCAATGGCAGAGGTAGAAAGCAAGCGAGCCCAGCTGAGTAAGCGCATTGCAGCCCTGTCTGGGATGTTGGTTAACATCTGTGGGCCAAATCCCACAGCCAGGGATTGGAGGGCATTTCAGAGTTTCATGGCAAGGAATGTGGATGTATAGGGTTACAGGGTAGAGTTAAGAGCAGAATTTCCAGTGCCTCATGGCTGAACTCTGAGCTGGGGAAGAGCCCGCCAGCTTTATTTTTCCCAGACTGAGCACTTTACATTCTCTGCCATTATAGTCAGATATTTTATCCGGTAATCAAGCTTGCATTTTATATTTCTTGGTTTTGAATGACACTGACCTGCTGTGTCTACGATATGCCAGGAAAGTAGGCCTGTGTAAGGCATTAAGAGGAATTAATCTAAACAGGATCATTCGTTTTGTACATGTTTGCCTGTCAGCAAGATTGCTCATTGGTTGCCACAGGGAGAGAATATACAGAGTCTTGTGTGATGTCCAATACAGCTGCTTTTTGTAGTCTTACCTAACTAGTGGTTGTATAACCAAGTACAGCTGTCTACAGCCTTAGCAAAACAGTGCCAAGCACAGATGTACGTGGCTCTGGAGAGAGACACTTGGTGTCACTGCATCCGACAGTCCTTACTAGTTCTATGACCAGAAAGGCTGTTAAAGCTTTTCCACTTACTGCAGGGCACCTCAGTTGTAATGTTCATTGCTTTGCGTTACACTAACTGCTTTTTTAGTGTGTGTGTGTGTGTGTGTGTGTGTGTGTGTGTGTGTGTAGCATGAAATCAGTTGAAGTCCTTCTAGTATTTAAAAAAAAAATGTTGCTAGCTGTTATATTTCTAATGTAATTCTAAATGCACACCTTTTCTCTGGAGGTTAGAGGATTAGTAACAACCGCCTGGCATATTTCACAACCTTTTAGTTCTTTTATGTATGTTTGAAATGAGAACAATGTGATCCTTGTCAGTTTGCTTTTATTAAGGTACTTTTGTTTAGTTCTTCTAGAGAGAAATTGAGAAGAAGCATCAACACTAAAATATCCCATGGGTTCTCAGAATACATTATAAATTGCCATTGGGTAATTATATATGAAAACATGAGGACTCAGAATACAAAAATATGCAGGAGTAAATGTCTGTCTGCCACTTCTCCCTGCACCCATCCGATGGGAAACAAGGCCGAAATGCCTACGTGACCGTGAGTGGCCTGGAGGTCCAGGAGTAATCATATTAGAGTAGGATATGCTGCAAGATAACACTATGCTTTATTTTTGCCTTTAATTAAAAGGTATAGGGAATGAAACGATCTTTATTTTACATAGTAATCAGCCCCCTAAACTTGAAGCTAACTAGAGATCCTGAGACATTCTCTTTATATGAAGTAATTGGTTGGTTGCAAGACTCAATTGTACTACAAACTCTGGGAATTCAGATGGCAGTCGTCAGAGGGGTTACGCCTTCTCTCACCCAGTACAGTGTAGAGACAAACAGCACTGTGGTGGGGAGAATGGTTCCTGGTGTTGAGACCTGAGATCTGCATCAGTGGGCTGACACTGTAAAAACCCCATGCTCCAGCCTCAGAAGGTGAAGATCTCCTTAGAAATGGAACTTCATCAAGAGAAGCTGACACTAATGATGTACGGAGCATCTGTCATGTATACTCAGCCTGGTAGGCTCCTTAGTGGCGTTTATCTTACTTAGCCTCCCCAAGAACTTAGCAAAGTAAGTATCATTTCCCTCTTTCATGGATATAAACTAAGTCTCAGAGAGGTTAAGTAAATTTGAATTACTCAAAGTTCTCGTTGCATGAGGGACAAAGAGAATTCTAAACCTGACCCAAATAAAAGACACTGGATGGATGAGTCTGAAGCTCAAACGACAGGTTAGCACTGGAGTCGTAAACAAAGAAGGCATCATCTTTATTAAAAATACATGAGGTTTACCTTTTGGCAAAGGCAAAACTATAGGGACAGAGAAGGGATCAGTGCTGCCAAGGACTGGAGGTAAGGAAGGATTGAGAACAAAGGGGTTTGATGAAACTTCTTTGGCGTGATGGAGTGACCTTGAGGAAAGCATTTCAAGTGATTTCAGATGAGAAATCTGTTAACATTGAAATTTGTGTTCCTATTGGACATGCACCCTCTCTTCTCTTTTTAAACATTTTCTTCTTTCTCTTTAGTTTTCAGAAGTGTGATGATAATGCGCCCTGGCTTTGATTTTTTTGTGTTTTTTGTTTTTGTTTGGAGTTTGTTCAACTTCCTGGCCTTTCACCAAATTTGGGGAAAATTTCAACCATTATTTCTTGGGGTATTTTTTTAACCTCACACTCTTTCTTTCTGGGACTACAGTGACAGAAATGTTGGGTCTTTGGGTACTCAGATGATCTTTTAAGTCTATTTTCTCTGTTCAGATTGGCTAAATTCCATTGATTTGCCCTCACATTCACTGATTCTGTGCTCTGTCATCTCCAAACTATTATTGAGTCCTTGAGTGAGTTTTTTATTTTGGTTATTGTAAGTCTAAATTCTATAAGCCCCATTCAGTTCTCTTTTATATCTTCTATTTCTTTGTTGAAATGTTCTGTTGTTTTCATTTGTTTCAAGAGTTTTCATGATTGTTCACTGAAGCCTTTTTCTGGTGGCTGCTTTAAAATCTTTTTCAGATTATTCCAGGGTCTAACTCATTTTGGTATTGGTGTCTGTTGATTGTCTTATTTAAGTTGTGATTTTCCTGGTTCTGGCCTGACCAGTGATTCATCTGTAACCTGGACATTTTTGGTGTTATGTTTAGAAGAGTGGCTTCTACTTAAATCTTTCCCTTTAGTGGGAAATCCGCGTGTTTTGGTTTAGTGCTCAGGCCCTAGCCTACTTTTATGGGATGTGGTTCCAATGACCATGTAATTTTCAGTGCTCTTACTGTTCTCCTCTGCTCTGCTTTGTTTGTGTGCTGCCCAGACGCCACCCTGCAAACGTAGGTACTATTCCACATTTTGGCTCAGTTCTCAAACTTGTTGGTGAGTTAATGTAGGTCAGTTTCACATGTGAGCTGCTCAGTGAGTTCCTATGCAGGTTTAAAGAATTCACATTTTGAGCTCTCCACTCTCCAAGATCCTCCTTCCATTCTCTACTTAGGAAGGTGGGGATGCTGCCTCCCACTGGAAACATCACTTAGTCTCCACTGACAGCATGCTGGCAGGGGGAGAGGTGTCCTCAGGCCCTCCAGCTGATGCCAAGTCAGGGGCTGGGGTGGAAGTCCAGACTCACCACTCAGTCTCCACCTACACAACACTGGGGTGGGGGCGGAAATGCAGACTCCCCGCATGGTATCTACTGAGATTGTACAGGCAGGGGCCATTCATAATGTTTGATTGGGGGTAGTACTAGTATATTGTCCGAAAGGATTTTGACATGGTATGGTGCTCCTTTCTGGGTTCTCTGACTAGAGAGAGCAGGCTTTTCCTATAGCTTTAGAATTCGTTTTCTGTTCCTGTAGTTGTGGTTCCAGTTTGCAGGCTGCTCTAGTTCCAAGTTCAGGGTACACGAGACATAAAAAGCAAACCCAGACTATTCACTCCTGTGTAGTTCCTATATCCTGAAGTCCCTCGTTAATCTGCCTGCCTCTTTCAATGTTTCATAGTCCTCCTATGTTTGTTTGTTGTATTACACCCATGGTTTTGAGTTATACTTAGCCCGGAGGAGCCCGGAGAACAACGTCGTCTCTATCTTGTCTAGGACAAGAAGTCCTCACTTTTTATTATAGATGGGAGAAAATAATTCATTGCTAAGAGCATGGAGCAAGAGACTTGTTTAAAGTCAGATATTGAAGATTTAAAGGAAATAATTGATAGAGGGATTCTGAAGGGAGGAAAGGGGATTGAGAGCAGAGGTAAAATGGTTGGCCTGACATAGGAAGAGGGAGAGTTCATCCATAAAGACTGAACTCCCAATTTTAAGAGCAGAGATGGCAGGTGACAGATTGTTTCAGGAAGGAGCTTTCCCGGTGTTTGGTGTATGGAAAAGGGTGTGAGAGAGTTGAAGATGCTAGAGAGTATTTCTGTCCATTAGTCTGGGTATGAATAAAGGAAGGTAGCTGGTGTCTAGAGGGAATTTCTTGGGAAAATACAGAGGGATCTAGGAAGTGGATGGCTGTAAAAGACCGATCAGGCCTCCCCCTGCCCCCTAGCCCGAGAGATGCCCATAGCCTAATCACCAGAATCTGTGTCACCTTAAATGACAAAAGGGACTTTGTCTTTGCTATTAAATTAAGGATCTTGAGACAGGAAGGTGATCCTGGATGACCAGGAGGAGCCCAACGTAATCACTAGAGTTGTCATAAGAGGGAGGCAGGAGGGTCAGAGGCAGCGGCAAGAAGCCAAGGAATGCAGGTGGCTGCTAGAAGATGGAAAAGGCAAGGAAACAGATTCTCCCCTAAAGCCTCTATGAGGGACCACCCTGCTGACACCTTGACTTGAGCCCTGTGAGACTGGCTTCTGGCATCTGGCCTCCAGAAAGGTAAGAAAATACATTTCTGGCATTTTAAGCCAGTAAACTTGTGGTAATGTGCTATAGTATCCGTGGGAAACTAAGACAACTGCTAAACAGATATAGCAGGAGGAGGGGAGAGAAGGATTTCAAGTCAGAAGCATGTTCAGAAGAGGGGCAGTAGGTAAGGTCTCTACTGTTGGGTTTCCAGTGATGACAAGGCTTAGGGTATGGTTGTGGGAATGGAGTGGAGCTTCAAGTCATTGCACTGAATTAACTCGTTTCTTTTAACTATTTAGTTTTTTTTAAATTGATAACCCATGTGGCATAAAATTCACCCTTTTAAAATGTACAATTTAATGGTTTTTAGTGTATTCACAAAGTCGTGCGGCTGTGACCAGTACAGTTACTTTTGACTGAACAGTGTTCATGGTCTTCATCCATTACAACATTTAAAAAATACTCCATTTGTTTTTGCTGCAGCTCCTGGAGGTTGAGATCTAAGGAGAGTATTGTAATGAGAATATATCTTGAGTATGAGAAATTCTTCTGAACATATTTAATATACTCACCCATTTGAAAAGACTATACACTGGGCCAAATAGAGACTCGCCTCCTGTTGATCTGGCCAGGTTTGTGATTGTGGTGGTGGCCATGGTCGGTCTTTTCCGTGGCAGACAGAGCGCAGGGGGAAGGCACTCCCTGACCACAGAGCTGCCCTTGAAGGTCGGGTTGGGAGCCTGTGGTGGAGTGTGGCCACCGGGAACACTGGAGCTTGGGCCTTTTGCAGCCGCTCTTTGGGGAAAGATGATTCCTGGCCCACACTGAGTGCTGGGCCTCTCACACCCTACCTGCAGGAGGCCCACGAGGGCCAGGAGAGGTCAGTTCCATCAGGGCACTGCACTGTGGTTTCTTCCAGGAATGTTACAAATGACCGAGTCCTCTTCCCTTTCTCTCTCAGGGGTCCTCCTCCCCTGAGTGGGTGCTCTGTTGCTCCCAGAGATTTTCCGTGACTCATAAATCATTGAGAGGCAAATTTGACGTGACCCGGACTGTTTATAGTTTTTACCTCACTTAGTATAAATATTCTAACATGTCACTATAGAATATTCAGGTAGGGTGTTAGATAATGTAAATTAGGGATGAAATTACTTCCTAAAATTCTAAAAATTCTGAACTCACACAAAGTACATCTATCCCCACGGATTCCAGATAAGAGAATGTGGCCTTTTATTTTACACCCACTTCTCACCCCTGCAACATGGGCCTTTCCTCATCTGCATAGTCCCTGTGATCATCACAGACCCTCCCTGAGCCTGTCACTCAGCTCTGTTCTCTCCTGGGACGGGGACTGAGGGCATTTGTCTTAGCTCCGGGAACTAAATTAACATCACCAGGCTTAAGAGCTGCTGTACTGCTGACCAGGGGCAGGCACTCTGCCAGCTGAGGTTAACTGTGAATACAGCAGGGCCCTGCGGCGGGATATGATGGCACTGGGCCATCCTGGTGGCTGCCCCTGGAAAGAGCCAGTGTCGCCCAAGGATGGAGGGGCTCATTCACAGGCAGGCTCACGTTGCAGGCTGCTGCTTGCTGCCCTGACTCCAGAAAGCAAGCAGGTTCTTCCTTGAGGCTATGAAAGGAATAGGGTAGGCCACCTGGATAGGGATAAACATTTCTTGTTTTGCCCTGAAGCAGAGATTTGGACTCTCGGTGAGGCCTTTTTGAGGCCTATAAGGCTGGAAATAAAAATGGCTGCTTAGCCGTAACCGGTTTGGCTCAGTGGATAGAGCGTCGGCCTGCAGACTGAAAGGTCCCAGGTTCGATTCCGGTCAAGGGCATGTACCTTGGTTGCAGGCACATCTCTAGTGGGAGTTGTGCAGGAGGCAGCTGATCGATGTTTCTCTCTCATCAATGTTTCTAGCTCTCTTTCTCCCTTCCTCTCTGTAAAAAATCAATAAAATATATATTAAAAAAAAATGGCTGCTTAGTCTATAGCAGTGATGGCGAACCTCTGACACGCGAACTCATTTTTTTGGTTGATTTTTCTTTGTTAAATGGCAGTTAAATATATAAAATAAATATCAAAAATATAAGTCTTTGTTTTACTATGGTTGCAAATATCAAAAAATTTCTATATGTGACACGGCACCAGAGTTAAGTTAGGGTTTTTCAAAATGCTGACACGCCGAGCTCAAAAGGTTCGCCATCACTGGTCTATAGAGTGCCCAGCATCAAGGCTTGGAGGCCATCCCCTGTGGGCTCTCAATGTGTGACTTCACTGTGATATGATTATGAAGCTACTTGCTTCATTTTCCCCTCAAAATAAAAGCCATAATGAGAAAAGGGGCCCCATAGTCATTTCTGCATATTTTGGTAACAAAGAAAATGGCTGTTGATAATGATAATAAAAACTGCTGTTCACAAATGTGTCCCCTTTGTTGCCATTTATAATAGAGATCTTGTACAGCGAGCTCATTAGTAGCTGAACTTTATTTTGTCAAAGGAAATGGAGTCAAGAGAGATTATGTTTCATCTTTAATATGGCTAGTCAACAACAATGCCATTATCCTGAGTTTCAGACTAATTTAATTGAACTTTAATGAACAAAATTAGTTGTTTTATGCAATTAGAATCCCATTTAAACGGGTTAGAAAATGAATAGAGTGGGAAATGTAGTTGACTTTATTTTCCTCAAGACTGACTCTTTAGGCTACTTTTCATCCCTATGTTTCCTCCCCCACTGAATAAGAGGCTAAGACTTTTGGAGTTTAATAAGATTTTTGACTTGCCGAGTTTTTTCCCCTCAAGCAATAGAAAACTCCTAAAACCTACAAGGAGGTGAGAGGCAAGGGAGCCAGTGAATGGGAACCAGTTACAGAGAACCACGGTAGAAACACTCTTCCAGCTCAGCGTGGCCCAGCTTGGCCCAGCCTTGCACAGCTGAACTCCCTTCACTTCTGAGGTGAGAACGTGGTATTGAGCAGCATCTAACAAGCGGGAAGGAGGGATGACTGGGGTGCAAAGCTTTCCTCTGCCATTTGGTGACTTGGTGACTTAGCATGTGACTCTCAGCATTTGACCTCAGTACAGTGGGAATAATACCTACTTCTTAAGAGTGATGGTAAGCATTCAGTGAGAAAATGTATATAAAGTATTTGGCATATTGTCCAGTTTAAAAAGTGGGAGCCACTACTGTTATTAGGATTACTGCTCTTCTTTATCATCTTCATCTTCAATTTTTTTTTAAATATATTGATTTTTTTAATTTATTGATTTTTTACAGAGAGGAAGGAAGAGGGATAAAGAGCTAGAAACACCGATCAGCTGCCTCCTGCACACCCTCTACTGGGGATATACCTGCCACCAAGGAACATGCCCTTGACTGAAACTGATCCTGGGACCCTTCAGTCTGCAGGCCAACGCTCTATTCACTGAGCCAAACCGGTTAGGGCTTCATCTTTAATCTTACAACACCATTCAGCTCAGCTAACTTAGTTTGGTGATTCTGGTCAACAATAAGCTTTCCCAAGTATTTCCCTACTCAACGGGAGGGAAGAGGTGAGATGATAAGGTCAGTGTGCTTAGGGGGCTGGGAGGGTTGGTACTCTTCAAGCTGATAAGGCTTGGTATGGGGAAAGGGCAAGGTAACATGAACTTCCTGCAGAGCGCCACAGAAAATTCTCATTTGTTCTCCCATCTGTGATGTGAGGAAATTAGGCCATCCCTATGGACCTTTCCAGCTTTGAGGCACTTACAATACTGCAGCTACCCCCAGCTCTTCTGCCTAATGGACCACATTCCAATGAGCCAGCCCTCGCCAAGAAATCCTTCCGACTTGCATCAGAATCGCTGAAGCTTCCTGCTGAGTGTTCCCCACCAGCATGAGTGTTGACTCAATGCTAGGATGTGGCTTCCTGAGACTCAGTAGAGGTGAGAATGAGGACCAGTGGGATTTGGCACAGCCTTAGTAAACATAGCCTCTCCTGTGCAGAAGAGCTGAGACTTGGGTGAGACAAAGGGAAATCAAAGAAAAGACTTGTTCATGACCTCCTTGCTTTCATCAGACTGAAGGTTTAAATGGGTTCTCAGTGAGAAATTTAAAAAAACAGGATTACTTTCATTTTAACTTACACGATGCTGTTGCAATATTCCAGTCTTCTATCACATGCTCCCCAATTATTTCTGACAGTTCCCAAGAGATATTGTAGATGTGCTCATAAATGAAAATAAATCCTCTTGGTTTCCACATGGTGGCTACCATTTCGCTCTGTTCCTTCTCCATGACAACCTCGGGAGTGTCAGCTTCCTCAGGTGTCACTCCCCTCCAGATTGAGGGGGAGAGAGGACCTTTCCTCTATATCCTGTTGATAAAATTGAAGCTATTCCACATCATGCTCAAAAACTAATGTGGATGATGCCCTGTTGTAATGCCTAAGGTACAGTGACATTGTCCTGCTGGCCTCACTGTTGCTAAACCTGGGAATTGCAGGCCTAGACCTGTCACCACATTCTTTTTTTATATATATAATTTTTATTTTTATTTTTTTATTTCAAAGAGGAAGGGAGAGAGAGATAGAAACATCAACGATGAGAGAGAATCATTGATTGGCTGCCTCTTGCACGCCCCCCGCTGGGGATTGAGCCTGAAACCCGGGCATGTACCCTTGACCGGAATCAAACCTGGGACCCTTCAGTCCACAGGCCGACGCTCTATCCACTGAGCCAAACCAGCTAGGGCATGTCATCACATTCTTAAATGAGATTGACTCCCATTAACCTTGCCCTGCACCAACCCTACACTTCTCTGAAGCAGAACGAACCGCCATCCCCTTCTGTGCCTATGCTTATCCCAAAGTAGTGCAACTTCCTACTCTTAACCTCTCAAGGAGACTGTGTTTTGTGTTTATTTCTTGCAGTTCTTGCTTTCAGGCAGGATTAGGGCTCCATAGGGCTGAATGTTGGGGGCTGTTAAGTTTGTGAAGAACAAAAATTCCCTTAGATGACTTCAGTACCCCTGGACCTACTGTAGGGAAAAAAGGCTGCACACTCAGCCACGAAGCTGAGCCTCATGAAAATGAAAATGACAGGCATCATGCTCTTGGGATCTGTTAGTCCTGCTGGGCTCTCACCTTCAGGCCACCAGCCTTTAACTTCTGTATATGTAACCACCTCCCTCACACTTCCTTCGAAGGCCTCTGCTGCCAGCCTTCACCCTTAGATTTTTTTCAGCTTCTGTGCCAAGTACCACTAACTCTCTCCCCAGACATCCAGACCAAATCATTAGTAGAAAATAAGTTTGCTGAGGACATGGATTTTGGTCTCTTTTGTTTATTAATATATCCCTAGAACTTAAAAGACTGGTCTTAACACTTAATATATAGTAGCGTTGGGGTAGGTTTCGTAGGCTCTCTACTCACTATTTATTTGTTTATTTTATCTTCAAAATGGGGATGGTAATAGCTAAATTAATAGGGTTGTTATGAAAATAAATTAATATTTGAAAAGTACTTATATTAGTGTCTGACACAGAGTATTTTCTGTAAAACTATTTGTTAAATAAAATTAAAAGATAAAGTATCTACACATAGTTGGTGCTCAACAAATATTTGTTGAATCCATTAAATACATATCTTAAAGATTCAGATAGACTTAATTGCCCTTTTTCTATTGGATAACTTTTGTTCCGGGCAATCTCACATTTCCCCTTTAGCCTCTACTAACCACCCTTGGGTTGAGTTCTCACTTCAGGCCATTTATTGGGCCAGGAGTTTAGGGTTCTGTGTTATCAGCAAAATGACTTATGTAAAAGGAACCCCTTAAAAGAGGGACCTGGAAGTGATGGGCACTCCGAGGCATGCCTGTCTGGTCTGTGAAGACCTCAAACCATATTCAATACCATCCCTTTCTTCCAATGGCTGAATTACTGTTGACAAATTTATGCACCAACTCCTTCTTCAGGGCAATTCTTACCCAGATGAGTTCTCTGTTCTTCCTGCTAAGGTGGGCGTAATGGTCTCTCCCGTTCACTCACCAAATAGGCTCAGTCTTCTTCCTCTCAGTGGTAAATAAAATGCCAAGACTCTTGTTATATAGCTCCTTTCTCTTTGTCCATGTCATCCTTTGACCTTCTTTAGCTCAGGGACGTTTAGATTCCAGAAAAGAAGCCTCTTCGCCTGAGCGCTACGGTGCATTTGTATGCACATACCTGCATTTTGATGCCAAGATGCTCCCTCTTGGACTTAAAGGTATTTGGATTTTATATTTTCCAGCTAAAAGGCCACTTGAGAGCCAGTGATAACATTTCTGGGGCCGCCAATCAGACAACTAGCAGAGCTCTTTATTATTCGTTTCCTCTGGCTCCTATGAGAGCCAAGTTCCACAAGAGATCCTAAGTTATCAGGAAGGAAGTTTTTCAATTTAATTTTTTCAGGAAGTTGAGTCCCTTAAGTTCCACAAGCTGAGATGGAGCAGTGGAGGGAGCTGACAAGGGAGTCTCTGTTATGTGAGTTGGCAGACCAGGTAATGAGGGCAGAAGTGAGGTCTGCCAAGGGCCATGAGGAGGAGAGGAAAGGATGAAGCTTTTAGCTTAGGCTGTGGCAGGCTCGGATGCCTGCTATCTGGATGGCTAAATTATTACATTCTGGGAACTGGCATTTGATTATCTTCACCTTGAAGCCTGAGAGAACCCTCCAGATCATGTTCATGCCCTTTAGGGCAGTGGTTGTCAATCAAGCTACATGCTAGTATCATCTAGGGAGCTATTTAAAAAATACAGATTCTGCCGAAACCGGTTTGGCTCAGTGGATAGAGCGTCGGCCTGCGGACTGAAGGGTCCCAGGCTCGATTCCGGTCAAGGGCATGTACCTGGGTTGGGGGCACATCCCCAGTGGGGAGTGTGCAGGAGGCAGCTGATCGATGTTTCTCTCTCATCGATGTTTCTAACTATCTCTCTCCCTTCCTCTCTGTAAAAAATCAATAAAATATATTTTTTAAAAAATAAAATAGCCGAAACCGGTTTGGCTCAGTGGATAGAGCGTCGGCCTGCGGACTGGGGGGTCCCAGGTTCGATTCCGGTCAAGGGCATGTGCCTGGGTTGCGGGCATATCCCCGGTGGGAGATGTGCGGGAGGCAGCTGATCGATGTTTCTCTCTCATCGATGTTTCTAACTCTCTATCTCTCTCCCTTCCTCTCTGTAAAAAAATCAATAAAATATATTTAAAAAAATAATAATAATAAAATAAAATAAAATAAAATAAAAATAAAAATACAGACTCTTAGGCCACACTCCAGACCTTATAAATCAGAATCTCTTAGAGTCCAGAAATCTTAGGAACCTTCAATTCTACAAGGATGGTCCCGGTGTGGACCATCATGGGCCAATCTGGACAATATGTTGGAAATGTATCCAATCCCATTGGGTTGAATGTTATCCTGAGTGAGTTACAAAAGCAGAAATATTGATGCCAGGTGGGTACTAGAATTATCAGAGGGATCATTTTGTAATTTATATGTGTCTAAACACTGTGCTGTACACCTGAAACTAATATAAAATAATGTTGAATGTCAACTGTAATTGAAAAATAAAATTAAATAAAAAATAAAAATAAATCATAGAAAAAAATAAAGCACAATATTCCAAACTTTTTAAAAAGTAGGAATATTACCACTTGGAGAAAGAATGGACCAAAGGAAAAGCATTAACCTTGGCATTTTAAGACCTGGATTGTAATCTTGGCTCTTGCACTAAGTTGGACAAGTCATTACAGATAAGTCATTTAACCTCTGTGAATTTCAGGTTCCTCATTTGTAAAAAGAGGATAGTAGCACTTGTCCTGTCTGCTTTATAGGGAGGTTTCTCTAGGGACCGAAGGAGATAAATACATGGAAGTGCTCTAAGATCTGGAAAATAGCATTCAGATATATGGTATAAAGCTCTATGCAGTGGTTCTCAACTTTCCTAATGCCGTGACCCTTTAGTACAGTTCCTCATGTTGTGGTGACCCCCAACCATAAAATTATTTTCGTTGCGACTTCATAACTGTAATTTTGCTACTGTTATGAATCGTAATGTAAATATCTGATATGCTATATGTGTTTTCCGATGGTCGCGACCCACAGGTTGAGAACCACTGCTCTATGGAGAGTAATACTATTTGTGTTCTGTTGATGAATTTGTAATGAATCCCATTAAACAAATAAATGTTGTGAAAGCCTCCTCTGATTCTGCTCCCTGTACAAAAGATATATAAGCACTTCTATGTACTATATTACCTGGGTTTCCTTGCTGGCTGATTTACAATTGGGTTTGACCAGTAGAGATGCTGGCACATGATCAGCAGGAAGGAACTGAGGTGTTAATATTTGTTGCCCATGCTTTCTCCTTGCTGGGCCTCACTTGGGCAGAGGCTGTATTCTACAGAAGACCATGACTCCCATTGGGTGATCCTTCTGCCATGGCTACAGCTCTTACCACTTTCAGATAACAGTTTCTCCCCGTTGCTATTATTGCTTTCTACTGCTGGTCAAAAAGATGAAAACAATAGAATCCTTAATGTGCTTGAAGGTATTGAGGGGAGAGATACACAACTGGAGGGTAGATTTGGGTTGAGTTAGTGTCAAGAGCATTAAAAGCAAGCAAATGAAAAAAAAATAAACAATATAAATATTAAATTCAGGAAAACTAAAAGGTTGTGTTGGAAAGGAAAAGTAATTATAGTGTACTATATAGCTCAGCTACAGCACTTAGAGAGTCATAATGATGTAACTGAAACTGATCCAATCAAATTACCATATGACTTAAAAGAGAGGAACAGAGGGAGACAAGAACTGGTGTGTTGGCTGGTGAGAGGTGGTGATTGTGGTGGTGACAAATGAGATTTATATCCTCATCTTCCTCAGTGAGAAATTAGTAAGTAATACCTAAAAACAAAACCCAAAGAAACAGCAGAATATAAGTAGCAGAAATAATCTATAAGGAGATTATTTTTTTTCAAAAACTAGTTGAATCTAATCATTTATTAAGCATGACCATTTCTATAGTCAAGTATTCGGGAATGGCATTTATCCACTAGTTTTTTATAGTATTTATTGAGGTGACATTGATTAATAAAATTATACAGGTTTCAGGTGTACAATTCTATACTACATCATCTGTATATTATATTGTGTGTTTGCCACCCCAAGTCAAGGCTCCTTCCATCTCTCCTTTACCCTTTCCTTCTTATATCCCCTTACACCTCCCCCCACACACACACACATCACCATACTATTGTCTGTGAGTTTTCTTTTCCTTTTTTGCTTAATCCCTTCACCTTTTTCACCCAACCCCCCAACCCTCCTCCCCTCTCACAGCTGTCAGTCTGTTTTCTGTATGTATGAGTCTCTGTTTTGTTAGTTTATTTTGTTCATTAGATTCCACATATAAATGACTTCGTATGGTTTTTGTCTTTTTCCGATTGACCTATTTCACTTAGTATAATATTCTCCAGGCAGTCTATAGACAGATTATTTAGGGTAATAACCAAAAGAATCAATGGAAAGAGGTGAAAAGAATTGCCTTTGGGGGAAGGGGTAGTGAGGTAGAGAATTGCTGGTTTTGTTTTTTAAACAAGACATGTAGAATTATTGTGTCTAAACTATGTTCAGGTGTACATTTGATAAAAACAAAACTGATTTTTCTTTAAAAAAGGGGAAAGCAACTAATTTCTCAGTTCTCTCTTTTTATTCCCATCTCAAATAGTATAACTCCCTAAACTCCCATGCTGCCTTCCAGAAGAGCAGAACTCAAGACTAAAGGTTGAGGAGCAAGGAGGCAGAGAGATGGGGAGAGCTTGTGTGGGGTACCATCCTGTTGGGGTACAGAGACAGAGAGGCAGCCGATGGAACCTGCACCCAAGAAAGCTCCACTTGGAAATTGTCAAAGGGCACAAGCAGAACAGACTGGCTGTTCTAGACATCAAGGGGCAACCTTAGAGGAAGGAGTCCTGAAATGGTACAGAAAGCCAAGTTCCTTTAGCAGGGCCTCAAATCTGTTGCCAAGCTCGTGGCAGCCAGAAACCGAAACTGGGGCATGAACTGTTACATAATCCTGATGATCAGAGAGAATTATGGAAAGTTCCTCTGGGCAGACGGAAAAACTTTTCTTAGCAGTAAATTCTCAAAGAAGGATCTCATGTGGGGCTTTTATAGGAGACATTCAGGGATGTAGGTGACAAGGCCCTTAGTAATGCCGCCACAGGAAGTGTAGGGATGCGTTGCCCGCGTTTCCTTTGATTAAAGCCCAAGGCAGAGAGCTCTGCAAGGGCTAAGGATGTGGTACTGGATCAGAGGAGTGCCCAAGGCTGGCTGGCTGTGGAGCTAAGTATCAAAGACAGAAGAATATGTTTACAAAATCTGAGAAACAGAGACTGCTGTGACCAGCAGGTGGAACATATTGGGAGCAGTTCCACAGCCAGAAAGGTGCCGCAGGGGAGTGAGCATAGCCAGGGTGTCTCAGGCTGCCAGGGAGGAATTGATGTACGCTTAGAACCAGCTCTGCTTCCCCAGGGGCCGGGAACGGCCAAGGAGAGCTGGTACCTTGGCACTAGCTCCTGAAGGCTGAGCTTTCTGCCTTGTGAATGAAGCACGGGCCCAGGGCGCCTGAACCATGTGCTGCGTCCCTTCTCAGGGTCTGATTATACTCAGAGAAAAGTTGTCATGCCTGTGATGTGCTTGCACTTCAAAGGGAGACTTGAGAAAACAGAGAGCCTCCTGGATTTACTAACCTTAACAGTGCTGTGGAAACTAAGAGGAGGATGAGTTTTATTCCAGCTGGGGGTTGGAGAGGCTTCCTGGAGGAGGTGGCATTTGGATTTAAGGCTTAAATGATGCAAGAGATGTTGACACTGGTAAAGACATAGATGGCCAAGCCCTCAGGGATAGGAAAGGTAACCGTCAGCTATGGGCAGAGTGGCAGCGGTTTGAAGGAAGTTAAGAGAAATGAAGATTGAAAGCAAGACTAGGACATGCTTTGGAGGGTCCTGAAGGTCAGGCAGAAGAGCACCAGGCATCCCGTGGCTGGTGCTAGCTCTCATGGACAATGGCAGGACTCTAGATCCAACAGTGGGGTGGGAGTGCGGTCTATGCGTGTTAGGTGTTACTTCTCTCCCCTTCTGTCCATTACCTAAATGCCATTTCTAATCCTGGGCAGCCAGTCTGTAATTTCCTTAACAACTATTAGCATTACTTGAACTCATCCTATGAATTGAGGCACTATTCTGGGTGCTTACATCTCCAGTCAATGAAGTTGGTACTGTTTTATTGTAAAACTTTAGCAAGTGAAAGGTGCTGGAAGTTGGGCATTTGCCCAAGGTCACACAGCTGGTAATGATGGAACTGGATCAGAACCTAGCCCTGTGCTTTTTGTTTATTTGCACTAAATGCCCTCTTTCAAGTCAAGACCAGCCCTTCTTTTATGGACTCTTAAACCCAAAGATGAGTGCAGAGCCAGAGTTTGAAAGATTCCTCTGGGGCCCCTGACTCTCAGAGTAGGATGCTGGGAAGACCAGCCTGGGTCAGGCAACAGGGTCAACTTCACCGGAGTCAGGCTGGGGCTCAGTCCCTTCCCGAGCTCAGGAATCCCAACTAGGACCCTCTGACGTCCTACTGCTGGGGACAGAGCCCAGAAAGGCAGATGGTGGCTGCGTGTCTCCTGCTGGGTTTGTGGGGAGGGCCCCTAGCTCTGCTCTTGGCTTCGAGATATCTAGCTAATGCTTTTTAACTCATAAGGGGACTGCTCTCGGGGGCTGTGGCCTCTGCAGCTCTAAGTGGATACTGGCTGAGGTTTCTGGCGTGGCCAAGGGTGCCTCTCAGCAGAGACAGTGGCCCTGAGATGTTCTCCCCTCAGTTCCTGCGTCAGGCTGTGGGTGGAATGCAGGGATGCAAATTCCTCATGGTAGTTCCTGTTCCCTCACAGGAAACCTGGCCACACAGGCTTACGAGTCAGGGGATAAGTAGGTAATTAGACAGGGTTTCTCCCCACCTCCTACCGTCGTGTCTAAAATTTCATTACTAGAAACCTATATAATTTCTGCCTTTTGGAATGTCCTATTAAAATGCATATCCCCCTGGCAAAGACTATATTTTAAGTGCCTATTACCTGACTTCTCAGCTAGGAATATTTGAGTGAGGAAATTATGGAAAACCTACAGTAAGAAATTTAGGGGGATAGGATGGAGGTGGGTTGGAGGAACTGGGTGACTAGTAGCAACAGGAGTGGAAGGGGGACATTGGGGAATTTCAGGGCACTTAGGGACAGCTTGGGACAGGTTCCAGAGTTTAAATAAAACAAAACACAGTCCTCAAAAAAGTTACCAAGGCAGGGTATTTGTTTATCCATTCCTTCATCCATTTATCCATCCATCCTTCAACCCTATGTAATAGGTTGTGCCTGGTACTAATCCCTTCCCTCTAGAAGTTTCCCATCTGGTGGGATAAGATATATGTAAAAATGACCTCCACATAAGGTAGTAAGTATTAATGCTCACAAGACAGGGACAGATAAAGGCTGTAGGAGCTCTGAGGTGGGCAAGCCCAAGGACACTGGGTAGAGCTTCCTGGAGGAGGTGGCCTCTGAGCTGGATCTTGAAGAGTGGGTAGGACTCCAGCACATGGAGGCAGTGAAGGACATCTGGACATAGGAAGGGCATTGGAAAGGGAAGGAGGCAGGAAATCGCAGGTATGTTGCGGGATAGGAAGGGGCCTGTTTGGCTTCACAGAGCTTGTGAAGAAAAGATTGGAGATAAAGGTGGAAAGGCCTTGGCCTTGACTCCACGGAGCCCTGAGTCTTGGACTCAGAGTGGACGTTGTTCCCAGAAGAGCTGTGGCTTCGCTCTTAAGCCCAGGGAAGCTTGGGCAGGGCTGGTGATGGTGGCAGGGCAGTGCGAGTCAGAGAGTGCACTGGACAGGGCCGAGGCGAGGGCTTAGAGTTAGGCAGACTCGAGTCCCATTCCCAGCTTGTCCTTTTGCTTTGCTGGGAAATTTAGAGCAAACTATTTGGCTTCCTGTGTCTTCAATTTTTTTTAACCTGTTTTTTTAAGAAAAACACTTAACATAAAACTAGGCCAAAATGTTTTTAAAATTTTCCAGGACTGGAGGCTACACCCATGGCACTCTCCAATTTTTTTAGCGCTTGAGTTCCAGAAACAGCAGATACAGTATCCATAGCTGTAGGTGGATGCATGCTGGCCCATATTATAGCATAAATCTATTCGCTTATCTGTTTATTTCCTGATTCTGTAAGCTCCTCCAGGGTGGGGACTTGGAATACTCCAATATGTAGAACAGGACCTACAACATAGCAGATGCTAAAAACTCATTTGATATATGAACTAGTACGTGCTTGGTGTATGCATGCGTCTGTGTGGATGCTTAGGGGGGAAGGTCTACAAAGAAATGTACCAGATGTTGATAGTGATTATATCCCAGCAATGGAATTATGTGTGGTTTCTCACTGTCTTCTTTATCCTTTCCTCAGGGCATAGATATTTTAATAATATATTATTTTTTAAAAAATGGAAGTATTTTGAAATCAGATAAAGCTTAGACTGAATTTTAGCTCTACTCTTTACTTGCTTTGTAGCCCTGGGCAAACTTATTAGCATCTCTGTGTCCCTTTAAAATGGAGATAGTATCTATTTCATCGAGCTGTGGTGAAGATTAAATAAAATGTGTATGTTGAAGCTTGGTGCAGCACCTGCCTGAGAGTAAGTCTTTAGTACATGGTACTGCCTCTCTTCCTCTTCATTATTACTGTTTTTATTATTCTTTTTTGGGGGGGAAGGGAGATCACTAGGATATAAATAAAGGTCCCCAAGCCTCAGGGACAAAGGGGTCTATGTTTAATCTCAAATGTCCTTTCCTGATGGTGGGCAGGAGGGAGTCACTAGGCTCCCAAGACAGTGCAATGTGGTGAGTTCATGAAGGACAAGCCAACCAGTGCCATTCACATCTCAATAAAGGCCCATCATTAATATGATATTAAATCTTTTAAGACTTCTAGACCCTTATCTGTTTTATTATGGATTTTAGCAGTAAGATAGACTGGGTGGGCAGGAAGATGAGGGAGGGATCCTGTCCTCTATACTTCTCTGGCTGGGATGAGTAGAAACCCAGGCAAAAGAATGACTGAAGGCCTGGGAGCCAACAGTGTGAGCTCCAGGGTCTGCTGGAGGGAAGAAGGCTTCCGGGGAGCTGGTCAGAAGCTGTGTGTCCATCCTCAGCCAAGGCCGGAATCAGAAGAACTACTTTACTTTGGCCCAGAGACTCGGGGGCATGAGCTCCAATCTCAGCATGCCATCTTTTAGTTCAAAAGGCAGAGGGCAGATTTCCTAGTCATAGATTTGTGGTATTTATCTTGGTCAAAACTCACGTTCTTGTCCATCACAATGATGAACTTCACTGCTCACCTGCTCACTTTCCAGAAAGCCCACCAGAGAATGTCTCAGGCAATGACTCAGTTGTTAACTATGGTAACTTCTGGCCTGAATCCTGCTACCTCCCACTATGGGAGGTTTGCTTAAATTAATTTAGAGTGAAACCTGAAGGTCCTGCTTTTTTTCTCTCCTTTAAAACTGAAACAAGCTCTAAGACAGGCAGCTCCCGCCCCCATCCTCTGGCCGATCCTCATTCCTATAGGATTTTCAGAGCCATTCTAAGCAGAAAATGCCTAAGACCTCAAACATAAGAGTAGCAACAAATTTTGTCATTGACTAAAATTTCTGATTAACCAAGTGTTTTAAGATCCCCAAAGAGATCTCTTCCCAAGTCTTGAACCCCAAATGTTTCTCCGTAGTCCTAATCAAAAGCAGATAAAGCCTTTGTTTCTGGTTCCCAGTGATCTCTCAGCCTTTTGAATGCTCTTCTTGATGAAAAGGAGAGAAGGCAAGGAAATGAGTTTTTCCTCCTAGGCCAGTGATGGCGAACCTATGACACCCATGTCAGAGGTGACACACGAACTCATTTTTTTGGTTGATTTTTCTTTGTTAAATGGCAGTTAAATATATAAAATGAATATCAAAAATATAAGTCTTTGTTTTACTATGGTTGCAAATATCAAAAAATTTCTATATGTGACACGGCACCAGAGTTAAGTTAGGGTTTTTCAAAATGCTGACACGCCGAGCTCAAAAGGTTCGCCATCACTGTGACCTAGGCTTTTAGGCCAGGTGTCCAGGAATATCTCTCATATCCATACCTTAGTACCATGTCTAATGCTGCTACCCCAGCTATACCTGATTGCATCAGGAGTGGGGACCTGACCCAAGAGCAAGTAAACATTTGCTGGCCAGTGGCCCACGAGGTGCTAGAGACTCTGTCCTAATAGGAAAGAGCAGAGCAGGAGTTTGAAATGAAGATGATATAAGGCTGAAAGTATGCATCTCACAAGCCAAGAGGAGTCATTAATCAGCTGAAGTTGGGATAAGTTAAATTTATGAGAGAGCAAAAAACATAATATACTGAGGCAGTTGCTGGGTCATTAGAAGAGGAGTGGATATAAATGGACATAAACATTGTCACTGGGACTCAGTTGTCCTTAGTGGAACTGATTGTGGGCTTGTGAGTTTCATAGTCATAACTCTGAGTAACACCATAAATTGATGTGTAGTGGAGAGACTGAAGCTAGTTTTGCCAGCTTATTTTTCAGTAATCCTTAGAACAGGTGGTGCCAGTGTCCCCTGTGGCCTCAGTCTTCCAGCGAACATCACTAGCACATTCTTAGAGTCCAAAATCAGTCTTGGCAGCCTGGCTCTCCTCTGACCTCTTTGGCCATCTGTAAAGCTACTTTCCATTGAGCCTTCCCCTCACCTTGAGGCTCACATGAGGCTGACATTAGAGGTAGCCTCCGTTTTCCCTGTTTGGCGTGAGCATGTCTGGTCTATATTGAGTCACAGCCCCACAATTAAACAAGCACATTCTCCTCTCTTCATGTGCTCCCATCTTCCTCCAGGGGGAAGCCCCAGTAGATTCACAGCCCAGCCAAGCACATTTTATTTATTTACTAGAGGCCTGGTGCATGAAATTTGTGCATGGGGTGGGGGGAGGGTCCCCTCAGCCCAGCCTACACCCTTTCCAATCCAGGACCCCTCAGGGGACCTCTCAGAATCCTGGACTGCTGGCTCCTAACCACTCACCTGCCTGCCTGCCTGATCGCCCCTAACTGCCCCCCCTGCCAGCCTCATCACCCCTAACTGCCTCTGCCTGCTGGCCTGATTGCCCCCTACTGCCTCCCCTGCCAGCCTGATCACCCCTCACTGCCTCCCCTGCTGGCCTGGTCGCCCCTAACTGCCCCCCTGCCAGCCTGATCACCACCAACTGCACCCTTGCTGCTGGCCTGGCTGCCCCATGAAGCCTGTTGCTCAGTCGTTTGGTCGCCCCTGACTAATTCCCTTGCCGGCCTGGTCACCCCATGCAGCCTGTTCAGTCGTCCGTTCAGTTGTGATGGTCACTTAGGCTTTTATATATAGATAGATTTATTGATTTATTTGTTTGTTTATTCATACATTCATTTTTTTTTTAAATATATTTTATTGATTATTTTACAGAGAAGAAGGGAGAGGGAAGGGAGAGGGATAGAGAGTCAGAAACATCGATCAGCTGCCCCCTGCACACTCCCCACTGGGGATGTGCCCGCAACCAAGGCACATGCCCTTGACCGGAATCGAACCCGGGACCCTTCAGTCCGCAGGCCGACGCTCTATCCACTGAGCCAAACAGGTTAGGGCCATTCATTTTTTTTTAATATGGAGTGCTTCACAAATTTGTGTGTCATCCTTGCTCAGAGACAATGCTAATCTCTGTATCGTTCCAATTTTAGTATATGTACTGCCGAAGCGAGCACAGCACGTTTTACATTTGGTAACAGAACCCCCTGAAATTATGTGTGAAAGGAAGTAGCAGAGATCAAATCTCCTCAGAAACTTTGCTTTATATTGAACCTTGGTTTTTCCTTTGGCTTCTCTAGTTTTTGTCTTTGATTATGTCCATAGACTAATCCTAGAAGTTGTGGCCAAGAAGGATTTCAAGAGGGTAACTGGAAGTTATTTTATTTCCTAAAAGAAACATTGTCCTAATTGGGAGATGATGAAATGATTATAGGATTTCCTCTGGTTCAAAGATTTTTAGGGGTACACATAAAAACGATCTAAATCTTTTAAAAGCCAAAGAAATGCAAAATTCAAACAGTATAGCACTGTGGATAGATGTGGCAAATTTGCCTGAAGGGATGAGAGAATTGAGAAATGGTCTCTCTCATAAACACATGGGAATCCATGTGTCCCATCAGTGCTGTGGCAAAAACTCAGTCATCGTCCCACGAGGAACCTCTTCTGTAGTTAATAAGTCACAGCAAGAAAGGACACAGCAACCCCCAAAACATTTGGGGAGACAATCCCAAAACTGTTCGGGATTATATAGTCTGTATCTTTTAGCCTCAGATATATAATTCTGAGTAGAATTTTAAAAGCAAGCTAAAAACACATTATTAATATTTTTTGCATTAAGGAATCTGTGAATATTTTATCATTTCCAAAGGTTAAAAATAATTTAGCCTGTTAGAATAAAGGCATGTCTGGTAATTCTAATTTCATAGGTATACTTCAGTTTATTTAAATTTGTGATATTAAATTGAAGTTTCTTTATAAATAGTATTGGAACATGTAAAAATTAAGATTCACTGAACTTATAAGTTTAACTGATAGCTTTACAGGGGTTAAGTGCTTGGTTTTATAAGCTAAATCAGACAATTGGTATGCTTCAGAGGGCTAAAATATGGTAATAAAGGTAGATTTAACATCCACCTCACTTCCCTCTCTCTTGAAACCTCAGAAAAACTATAAAAAAAGGGATTTTTTTTTTTTAAAGACAGAAGCCCATAACGATGGAGAGAAAAGGCAAGGAGACAAAGGCAATAAATTCTGGAAGCTGAAAAGCAGATGGATGACTGTTAATTTACTTAGCAGATGCAAGAAAACTTAAGCTGGAATGTTAAGCCTGAAATGGAGAAGGCCAAGAATATCCTGATCTAAACCATAGCACCCTCAAAAGACTCAGAGCAGAAACTGGGGAAGAAGGTGGAGGTAGTGGTCAAAAAAGGATCACTGGTTAAAAGTAGTTTGAGCTCTAGATCACATCCCCCATTGCAAACCTCCAGCTGAATGCCTCTCTCCATCCTTGGCAGAATAAACATGGACGTTTCTTCTCTAAGCAGAATCAAACAGAGGGATTCTGGACTGGAGGGTACGAAGGCACAGGTGACAGTGTGAGCACTGTGCCAAAGTAGAATAAATAAATGAATGTATGCACATGGCATGCTGAGCGCTGAGACCTCCACAGAACCCCGGTCCCACCTTCACCAAGTCATTATTCCCATTCAGTTCCAACAACCACTGAGAGCTAAGCTTCTGTCAAACAGGGTTTGCTAGACATCTGAAAAAAAGCTCTACTACGGATGACAGAGACCAAGACAAACAAACCAGTGAGTGGGAGGAAGCAGAGACCACATAGGGGAAGGAAACATAAATAATGTGATTCTTACATCAAGCAAAAATAAGCACAGATATTACAGCCATGAAACCAGAACAAGGCGGGATAAAAGGAAGATTTAGGAAATAAAAAAAAAGGTCCTTGGAAATGAAAAACAGGATAGCACAAGTGAAAGGAAAAAAAAAGAAGAAATGAAGGTGAGGAATTCCTCCAGATAATCTGCAAAATAATAGAGACAAAACAAAACAAAACAAAACAAAAACTTAGGACAACCAACATCCAAATACCAGGAGTTCTGGAAAGAAACAGAAAAAAAGAAAAGAAAAAGAAAATAGCTGAATTAATCATCAAAGAAATGATTAAGAACATTTCCTAGAGTTGTAGAACAGGAATTTCTGGATTTAAAGAGCTCATCACATTCCCAGATGACGGATGATAATAGTCCATATTGAGCACAGGATATAGTATCATCATTGTGGGGTTACATAGCTGCTAAAAAGAAATATAAAAAGGCTCAAAAATTAATAGGTGAACTGGGTGAAACTTTGCAACAGCCATAATAGAAAATAGAAGACAACTGAACAATAACTTTAAAATTTGGAGGAAAAACAGTTTTCAATTTAGAATTTTCTACCCAGACAAATGGTAATTAAATGTGAGGATAGAAGAAGGTATTTCCAGACACAGAAATATCAAAAGATTTAGCTACTATGCATACATTCTTGGGAAGTAAGTGGGGGATGTACATCACCAAAACAGGAAATGAACAGTCCATTCTATAAGGAAACACTGAAAATGTTGAGTTTCTATATCCTGATTTTCTTTTAGGGTGAGAAAGTGGGCCATTTGGCTCTGTGTTAGATAGAATGTTGGACATTTGAGAATGGTTAGGATTTAAATAGGAGATAAGTCTGAAGTATTCTATTATATAAATTATACAGGGCTAAGAAAACTGGAGTGTACATAAGGCACAGGTGCAGGGAATCTCCGGGACTGTGGTGAAGGAGGTATCGGGTGCCCAGCAGTGAGACTCAAGAGATGGACCGATTATCATCACCATATTGGCCATCATCCCCCACCTTCTAAATCAGCTAAACGATGGGAGGTTGTGCTCCCACAAAATAGGAGAGTAAACCAAGAAGGAGAGTGACATGAAATCCAGGAAACAGGGATCTTACTCATCAGAAGACAAGGGGAATTCTTGGAACGACAGCACAGAGAATCACGGTGACAGTCTGCAGCAGGCCTAGACCAGCCCCGGAGCCAGAGAATGGGATTCTCCAGGAGGGAGGCCTCCAAGAGGGAAAATGCTGTGTTAGATCCTGACATTATAACATTTATGAAATGTTGTACTGAGTTTTGTGGAAACTCTCGGAAGAAAGAGCAAAATGTACAAACAAACAAAAACTTCCAAGCAAATTTTTAAAAAGCAAGCAATTGTTAACTTCAGGGAAAACAAAAAATAAGAAATAAAACAGAATCATGGTATCTTACGATGCACAGCTGAGAATAACGTTTACCTCATAGACACAGAATGTGACCACTGAGAATTGCCTCAACCAAAGATCTTGATATAATTGTAGTGAGACAATGATCTGGAGAAGCAGAGAGGAAGGTGGCATGAGAGCAAAATCCTTTTCTGTTATTATAGGTCAGGAGAAATAACTCAAATTGAGCGACCAAAAGTTAGCAGTATATGCATATTATTTAGAAATGTGGAGGAGTGTATATTTCAAAAGAAATGTCTGGAAAAACAGAGAGCAGGTACTGTGAGCGGTGAGGCAAGGAAATTACATTTTTTGAAATTGATTTTAGAGAAGGAAGAAGGGAGAGGGGAGGGAGGAAGAGAGAGAGACAGAGAGAGCAAGGAGAGGGAGAGAGAAACATCGATGTGGGAGAGATACATCGACCAGTTGCCTTCTGTACACACCCCTATCGGGAATCAAACCCACAACCTAAGTATGTGCCCTGACCAGGAATCAAACCCACAGCCTTCTGTGCATGGGAGGATGCTCCAACCAACTGAGCCACCTGGTAAGGGCAGGAAACTACAATTTTTTTGTTATAAGGCTTTTGTACTATTTGGCTATGAATAATGTGCATGAGTTACTTTAACAAAAAAAAAAATAATTTAACAAGATAAACTAGAATATATTAAATTTATAAATACAATTTTAAATGTTTAATGCTTAATTAATTTTGTAAATGGGACCGGTTTTAACCAAAGGCCCCTAAAAGTGATAGTCAGATTTACTAGAATAATATATAAAATAATAAAGTTGAATGCAAAAGCTTAAGGAAGAATTAGGTTTAATTTACTTGAATAAATTTAATATTATTCTTAACAAACCAAAGTAACTTCTGAATATCTTTTTCTGTACATAAAAGCCCATTTAGAAAAAATGAAATTCCCTCATCTTATCAGATTGTAAAGCCTGTGGTAAGTGCTGGAGGAGGGGAGACGGCTGGGGGTGCATGGCTGACTCAGCTTTGGGGGAGAAAAGTCTTCCCCTGTGGGTGGTTCATGAGTGCCCACCATCCATACCCTGGGGAGATGGCCTGCTGGGGGCACCGCTCTCTCCTCACCCAGACCCCGCTTCCGCCCCGGGTTCTGTATCAGGCCACCAGATGGGCTATTTGATCTGGAGCTGGGTGTGGTCATTCCTAAGTCACACCTTGTGCGGAGCAGCCTTCTCCTCAGCTCTGGGCAGTTCCGGTGGGGTAGATAGTAAGGTGACAAACTGCTTTCTCGGTCCCGTTGGTGACCTTCACGCCAGGACCTTGGGCTGCGGGGGAAGGAGCAGTGGCCGCTAATTAGGAACAGACTGGGGTGCGGGCGGGCCGGCTGCAGCGGGTGTGGGGGCTCCAGGGACACAGAACAGAGACTTTTGTCTAAAGAAGTCCAACCTGAAAGGAGGACAACTGTTGAATTAGCCCACACTAATGGGGACTCATTTTCTTTTTTAGGTATATTTTTTATTGATTTCAGAGAGGGAAAGAGAGGGAGAGAAACATCAATGATGAGAATCACTGACCAGCTGCCTCCTGCACGACCCCCCACTGGGGATCAAGCCCACAGCGGGGCATGTGCCCTTGACCGGAATTGAACATGGACCCTTCAGGCCACAGGGCGACGCTCTATCCACTGAGCCAGAACAGCTAGGGCCGGGCGCTCCTTTTCAAAGATGGTTCCACAGTTACCCTCAGGAACCGATTTTTGTCCACGTTTTCCAGGCCTCTGCTCTCCAGAACGCGGGGCTGAACTTAAACAGGACAATTCTGTGGTACAGTAGTTCCCCCTCTGTATTTTGCTTCCCATAGTTTCGGTTGCCCATGGTCAACTGTGGCCTGAAACTATGAAATGGAAAATTCCCAAAGTCCACAATAAGTTTGAGATGGCGCTGTTCCGAGCAGCGTGATGAAATCTCGCGAGACTTCCTGGTTCCCGCTCGGGGCGTGAACCATGCCCTCTCTGGCGCCCCACGCTGCTCACGCTGCTCACGCACCTGTTAGCTGCGCCGCGTGGCCGCACTTGTGCGTGTCACCCTGATCTTACTAAGTAAGGACCGGAGGCCTGAGAGCAGCTTGGTGGCGATTCCAGAACCAGAGACAAGCCATGAAGTGCCTTCTCAAAGGGGAACGTGAACATCCTCGATGGATAAGGAAGGAAAAGGATCATATCCTGAGGTCGCCACGATCTACGGGAAGAACGGACCTTCTACCTGTGAAACTGAAGAAGGAAAAAGAAACCCTCGCTGGTTTTGTGGGTGCAAGCTGCAAAAAGTATGGCCCCGCGGTGTGACAGCGCTTAGTGGAGACGGGAAGCCGTGGAAACTGTGGGTGGGAGACACGAATGGACATCGTGTTCCAATGGACGCAGTGTGTTGCTGCAGGAAGCCTGAGCCTATAGGAAGACTTCAGGAGGGGCCTCCTGAGACAAGTGAGTACACCCACATAACGTTTATTCTAGTACATTGTTGTAATTGTTCTATTTTGTTCGTAGTTATTGCTAATCTCTGTGCATAAATTATATTTATTATAGGTATACAAGTATAGGGAAAAACATAGCATATATAGGGGTTGGTAATATCCACAGTTTCAGACTTCACTGGGGGTTTTGTACTTCTTTACTGTATTGAACAGAACCTCAGAAGACCTTAGACTCGGGCCTGCAAAGTTTTTCTGTAAAGGGCCAGACAGTACGTATTTGCCTGCCATATGCTCTCTGTCACCACTGCTAAACTACCATTTTAGCAGCCATAGGCAGTATGTAAATGAATGAGTGTGGCTGTGTTCCAGTAAAACCTTATTTGCAAAAGTAGATGGTGGACCAGGTTTGGCCCAGAGAGAGTAGTTTGCTGACCCCTGACTTAGAAGGAAGTGGGAAGAGGTTAGAAATGCTAAGAAATGAGTCTCGAATGGTGAAATATCAGGTCCTTTGACAAGGGGTGGTTATCGGTCGGTACCTTACCTGTTGCAGCTATTGGGAGACCATCCAAACTTGCTTACCCAAATGGAAGTCCAGTTTGATCAGATCAGCATTAAGTTAGTAATCTGGCATAAAAATTACTGCATGGTTAATTTTTATTATTAAATGTCATAAAACAATAAATATTGTTATTAAGAATTTATGCCAAGCAAAATAAGTCAGTTGGAAAAAGCTGAGAACCATATGATTTCATTCATATGTGGGATATAAAACTGAAACTCCTAGGCACAGACAACAGTATGGTTGTTACCAGAGGGAAGGGATTGGGGGGCTAGTAAAAGGTAAAAGGGGCCAAATATATGGTGACAGAAGATAATTTGACTTCTGATGGTAGGCACACAACACAATATACAGATCATGTAGCATAGAAAGGTACACTTGAAACCTATTAAAACAAAGTCACCCAATGCATTTAATTTAAAAGATAATCAGTATCATTTACATAATGAAAAGAAGCTTGCTTACTCAAAAGGGATTTTTTTTGTTTTTTTGTTTAAGTAACTGGAAATCTAGAAGTGGACTGGCTTTAGGAGTGGTTCTAGTTCTAAATGCCCCCTCTTCTTTCTCATCCTTGGACTCACATTCTCCTCTGTTGAGGGCATTCTCAGTCAGCTTCTCTTCTCAGTCACAAAATAAATGGCTGCCGCCAGCTGCGAAGGCCAGCTCCTTCTAGATTTATGTTCTGTAGCAAGAGCATGGGGTTTCTGGTAGATGGTCTGAGGTGCACTCACATTATACTAGCATTAACCCAGCTATCTATGACCAGGACAAGCTCTCTTTGACTGTTTTTTTTTTTCTTCAGAAAGGTTTTGATTACTCTGGGGCTTTATTTGTCATATAAACATTACAATCAGCTTATCAAGTTCCATGAAAAACCTTGCCAGGCTTTTGGCTGGAACTGTATTAAATCTATAGACCACTCTGGGAAGAATCAACATCTTGATGATATTAAGTCTTCATATTCATGAATGTGGTATAGAACTCTCCATTCATTTAGGTTTTCTTTAGCATCTCTTGTCATTTTCCCTGCATAGTTCTTAGGTAGGTTTTGTTAGATTGATTCCGAGATTCTTGATATTTTTTTGATGTAACCATAAATGTTGTCTTTATTAGTTATCTACTGCTTCATGCTTCTCCAAACCGAGTGACTTAAAACAGCTGTAAACATTTGTTATCTGTACATTGTGTGGGTCAGGAATTTGGGAGTACCTTAGTTCTGACTTGTATCTCTCATGAAGGACGGCCCTCATCAGAGGGTATGACTGGAGCTAGAGGATCACTTGCAGTGTGACCACACACGTGGATAGCAGGTTGGGGCTGGTGGTTGGTGGGAGGCCTCAGTTTCCCCAATGGGGGCCTCTCCATAGACCTCACAGTATGGCAGCTGGCTTTCCTCAGGATGAGTGATTCAAGGGAGAGACCCAGGAGGAAGCAATTTTTTTTCTGCTCTAACCTCAGAAGTCCCATAGCACCATTTTGTATTTGTTAGAAGTGAGACACTAGCCTGGCTCATTTTTTAGAGGTAGGAATATGAGGTGCCACATTTTGAATCTCAGGAGGCAATAAAAAAGCACACTCCCCCATGTGAGGTGTTTTCTTTTGCAAAGATACCTTTATGCCTATATAGAACGAACGTTTGCTTTTCCTGCTTTTACAATGTGCTTCCACTGGATTCTTGGGTAAATCCCATAGAAGCAGGAGGTATTGTTTTCTCAACACTGTTCTCAGCAGGGCCCCTGTTGGTCTCTGAATCCCAGTCCTGCTGTCATTGCTTCGCATGTGCTTGTCTCTGCCTGGAACACATTTCACCTGGCTTACTCCCACGTAAGCCTTCCCTGACCTGAGTCTTGGTAGGATCCCCCCTTTATAAGCTCCCACTGCACCCTTTGCTTTCATGTTCACACACTAATCATGCTACATATATGCAGTGGTTCTCAAGGTCTGGTCCTTGGGTAGCATCAGCGTTACCTGGACATTTGTTAGAAACACAGATTTTCAGGCCCCAATCACAAGCCCTGAATCGGAAACTTGGAGGTGGGGCCCCCAAATCTGTGCCGTGTAGCCCTTCAGATGGTTGTGGTGCTCACTCCGTCTGAAAACCGCGGCTCACTCTAATGTAATTGCCTGTCCGCTGTATGGCACTTACCCACACCAGAGGTACGTTCCGCTGGGCAGGGCTGCAGCTGTCTTACACACCTCTGTGTCTGCCAGACCCACGGTAGGTGAATTCTTCTGGGTAGAATCGAAAGATAAAGGTAAAAAAAGAGTCGGGGACCTGGTCAGAGAGAACTGTCAAGCATCTGACTTCCGCCTTCCTGCTTCCACTCACTTCCAAAGTCAGCCATACTAGGTGCTCCAGACTTTTTGTTTGTTTGCTTCTTTGCATTGCCTGGGGATTCATTACCTTCCAAATAAAATTGCCTCTCAAGAAGCCAACTGTCTGGGGGTCCTGGGCAGGCACCATTAGCTTGAAGGAGTGCGCTGGGACAGCACCAGCAGCTGGGCTGGGGGTGAGTTAGCAGGGGGATTAGGCTGAGCGCCAGCAAGTCCATGTCCCTCTCTGGGGGCTTCTGGCAGCCTGTGATGGGGCAGGTGCCTTGCCTTCTCCACGGGAACTCATAACACAGCATAGGAAGTGTAATGAGACAGGGCAGAAGCCAGATGACTCTGAGAGCACCAAGGGGACCATATAGGGGAACATGAGGGTAACGGCCCAGTGACAGCCACTGCAGCAGCAAAAGGAATTTTAACTGTGCCGCGCCAAGTTCTTTCCCTCCTCCCCTCCACACCTTACCCACCTCTCGCTGCTTCTTGTATTCTCCATGTCTTGATCTGGTGGCACCCATCACATGTGGTCATTTCCAGGTAGGACAGTGGATCCAAGTAGAAACATTTTTTTCTTTAAATAAAGCACGACATTCACTGTACAGTTTGGGGTGGTGATTTATGAGGAGCAAGCGTCCCCTGCCTGTGTATGGAAGGGGAACTTTTGCCCCTTCAAGTCCAAACTGGCATTTGTAATGACATTCTTGTCTGTCTCCCGCTGAATGTGAAGGTTGCTGTCTGTGTTCTCCCAGCTGTCCTGTGGTAGCCGGCAGATGAGAGGGCTTCCCCTCTGCAGTTTCTCCTGAAGAAAGTGGAGATTACTGATGTCAATCACTGTAATCAGATGGTGGTGAGGGTGGCAGGCGTTAAAGATGAAGCCTGCCACAGGGAGAAAGGTGGGGACTCCAGCGCAATGGGAGTAAATTAGATCCCAAAGGCTCAGTTATTTAGTTCAGGGGTTGGGAAACTATGGCCCCTGGGCCAAATCCAGCCTGTTTTTATAAATAAAGTTTTATTGGAACACAGTCAGGTCCATTCATTTACATATTATCTATGGCTGCTTACCACTACAATGGCAGAGCTAAGTATTTGCTATCTGGCCTTCTACAAAGTTTGCAAACTCCTGCTCTGGTAGAAGGTTTATCTCTCCTTTATGACCCCAGCCCCTGGCCTTAGCCTGGTCATATTTAAAGGCTTCAGCCTGGTTTCATTTATGCCAGTGGTCTTAAAATATTCACCTTAAACTCTTTTAGCTTAGATATAATTTAAAATTTACAGAAAAGTTGCAAGAATAAGACTAATACAAAGATATTACACAAACTTCACCAGATTCAACTCTTGTTAACATTTTACACTATTTATTTTATGTGCTCACTCTCTCTATATATTTAATGTTTCATATTTATTATATATAATATTTTTAATCATTTGAGGCTTAGCTACATACATCAAAGCTCTATTCATGTACATGTGCAGGCTTCCTAAAACTAGGAATTGTCTCTTTTTATAACAAAGTACACTTTTCATCTTTAGTAAGGTTAATACTGATATAATACTTTTATCTACTCCACCAGCCATATTTCAGTGAATGTTCTTTGTAGTATTTTTTCCCCTCCAGTATAACATTCAGGGTCAAGAATTTCATTTACTTGCTATGAACCTTAGGCTTTTGAGGTTTGATTCTAGTAAGGAATAATGCACTTCCTGTATAGTTCATCTCCCCAGAAAACTGTGAGGGAAAGACAACATTTCCTCTGGTCCTTTGGAGCTTTTACCTGGGGAGCACCTAGAACAGTCTGGGGATGTTTCCAGTAACAGGGTAAATGTCCATGGAGCACGGCTTCTAGAAAGGCAGGTTCTTACAGCTGCCTGGCCACCCCCTGCATGCAGCCAGGAGGTGCATTTCCAGCGGAACCTATTTACCCTCTGGCTGCAGTGACCCTGGAGAGGGATGAACACCAGCTCTAAAGGGGAAATGCAAGTTAGCCCTTCCAACATCCTGACAACTTGGAAATGTGGGCTTGAACAAGGACCTTAGGACCCAATATACAGATTTGGAGGCTGCAGATCTGGGGAAGATCTGAGCCTGGTCACTTGATACAGATAAACTTCATGATAAATTAAAATTATATCAATTAAAACTACCATTTAAAGCATCATTAGTGTTCCTTTTAAAATAAAAAAGTATTTTTATTGGCATAAATGGGTTAAATAAAAATTTATACTAGATGCAATAAAATTCAGTTGTGGTATATGTGTAACCTATATCTGTAATCTTGCAGAAGCGTGCATATATATAACATACCATTCATTTAATCATTTATTCCCTTTTAAATCAATGATTTATTAAGGGTCTATTGTGTGCTAAGTGCTGGGGATGGAGAATGAGTCACACAATACCGAGTGTGCTGGGAGGGACCATTTTGCTGCATTAAAGAATTGGGATTTATCTTTCAGACAGTATTATTCTCACTGGCCCTTGCCTGGGCCAAGAGAATGCAGGTTTGAAATTTTGAGCACTTGGGGGGTGGTTTGGAAAAACGTGATGTCTGGCTGGATGCTAGTCTTGTGGCTGGACTGAAAATAATAGTAAAGGGTTTAAGACTAACGATTCTTCCAGAACAACCAGCCTGACAATGAGTAATACGCAGTTTGATGTGAAAATTAGAAAACTGGCAGACGAACCTGCAAGAGGGAAATTGGATTTCCAGAGAGACGAATGGGAGGCCATGTGTCTGAATGGAGTTCATAAGATGCAAAGGCATGCAGGGGAGTTGCCATCCTCCCCTCATCCCAGCATGTAAAACAGATCTCTGTTATTTATTTGTTTGTGGGTGAAAAGCAAGAGTTCCGTGGTTCTGGTGTTTATTATGAAAATGGATGGATTCAATATTGAGCAATGATGTGTTCGAAATGAAAGTCACATCATTAACTGTCATGGGCATTTATTATCAGTTTCCTCCTTATTTGAATAAAACAGGCATTATCCCCACCATGTCCCACATGACTCCCTTGCTTTTTGGGTCTGGTTTTGGCAGAGTCTCAGTTTCTGGGAGGCAGTGGCATCAAGAACAAATCTGGGAGAAGCAGAGATGTCCAGGGGAATGTGATGAGGAATGGGAAATGCCTGCCAGTAACTTTGACAAGGAGGACTCCATCTCCTGAAAGTGCAAGTGTGGTCTGTTAACTCCCTGCTCTCTCTCTTTTTCTCTTTAGCTCCCCCATCATCTGTCCACTAGCTCAGCCACTTGCTTCACATCCCTTTCCCACTCTCTCTCATTCCTCTCACTGCATGCTGTTGATATCAAGAAGGAGCTTCATCCTTGTGTACTAGGCTTCTAGCCTGGACACAACATTTGGTGGGGAGGAGGTTACCTACATCTCAGGATCCTTTGAACTGCTCCATGCCCAGAGCAACTCCTTGCTACAAAGACTACATAGTTTTGAATGTCCATGCTCCAATCAAAAGAAAACGACTTGGGGAAAATGATATAGATCCATTATTACTGTTTGGAAACATCTTTCTGCTCCAGGCAGAGAAGATAAATTACCAGCCAAGTGATATAAAGTTAGTTTGAATATTTCATAGGAGCAAATACATCACAATGTCTGGAAATCTCTCCTCTTTTAAGTTGGAATTAAAGAATGGTTATCAGACCAATAATAGACACTATCATTTGCATACATTTCATCTCAAGAGATTTCAGAAGTTATGCAATACTCCAGTGGTGAATTGTTCTTCACATTCCTTTCAAACCGAATTACAGCTCAGATTAGGGAAGACCCATTGGTGATTGAGCTGATTGGCTGGAGCACATGAGGAGGGCATCTTTGAGGACTGAAAGAGGGTATGGCCAGTCAGGGCACTGTGGGGCTTTTTAATGTGTTCCTGTGAGGGAGGCAAACTTTACAAGTTTATTTAAAGAGCTTTTCTTCATGTTCTGCCCAGCTGGCCTGGCTCAGTGGTTGAGCGTTGACCTATGTAAGCTTGATGCCCAGTAGGGGGCATGCAGGAGGCAGCCAATCAATGATTCTCTCTCACCACAAATGTTTCTATTTCTCTTCCTCTCCCTTCCTCTCTGAAATCAATAAAAATATATTTAAAAATAAATCAAGGAGGAGAACCAAGATGGCGGCATAGGTAAACACCGGAGAATGCTGCCTCGCACAACCACTTCAAAAATACAACTAAAAGACGGAACGGACATCACCCAGAACCACAGGAAAGCTGGCTGAGGGGAAATTCTTCAACTAGAAGGAAAGAGAACAGCATACCGAGACTCAGAGGAGGCGCAGTGCGGAAAATACAAAGGTGCGGAGGTGCGCGGGGAGCTGGTGGCTGAGGGCGTGGTTGTCGTATTCGATCGGGAGGGAGGCTCAGACTCTGAGCTCCAGTTCTGGGCGAGTCTCTAGGGACCCAGACTCAAACGGGAGAAGCGGGACTGTCTGGCATTGGTCGGAACGCGAGGGCAGCTTTCTCTCTGAGGTTTGCAGCGGTTGCTGGTACTCTGAGAGGCAGAGCCTCTGGGGACGGGACTGAGAGCAGCCATAACTGCTCGATCCGCCCACCCTGTTTTATCCAGTGCGACCCGCCCCGCCCAAGCCCTGCACAGAGCCATTTGCCGGATAGCTTCAGACAAAGGCTAGATTAGCACCTCCCCAGAGGACAGAAGTTTTCCCACTGCAGACACAGCTGACTCTCACAGCCAGTTGGCCTGGAGGTCAAATCCCCCCAGTATTACCTAAAACAATCAAGGCTTAACTAAAACAAGACTGCGCACAAAGACCACTAGGGGGTGCACCAAGAAAGCATTAAAAAAATGCCGAGACAAAGAAACAGGACAAAATTGTCAATAGAAGATATAGAGTTCAGAACCACACTTTTAAGGTCTCTCAAGAACTGTCTAGAAGCCGCCGATAAACTTAATGAGATCTACAAGAAATCTAATGAGACCCTCGATGTTATGATAAAGAACCAACTAGAAAGTAAGCATACACTGACTGAAATAAAGAATATTATACAGACTCCCAACAGCAGACCAGAGGAACGCAAGAATCAAGTCAAAGATTTGAAATGCGAAGAAGCAAAAAACACCCAACCGGAAAAGCAAAATGAAAACAGAATCCGAAAATACGAAGATAGTGTAAGGAGCCTCTGGGACAGCTTCAAGCATACCAACATCAGAATTATAGGGGTGCCAGAAGATGAGAGAGAGCAAGATATTGAAAACCTATTTGAAGAAATCATGACAGAAAACTTCCCCTACCTGGTGAAAGAAATAGACTTACAAGTCCAGGAAGTGCAGAGAACCCCAAACAAAAGGAATCCAAAGAGGACCACACCAAGACACATCATAATTAAAATGCCAAGAGCAAAAGACAAAGAGAGAATCTTAAAAGCAGCAAGAGAAAGAAACTCGGTTACCTACAAGGGAGTACCCATACGACTGTCAGCTGATTTCTCAACAGAAACTTTGCAGGCCAGAAGGGAGTGGCAAGAAATATTCAAAGTGATGAATGCCAAGAACCTACAACCAAGATTACTTTATCCAGCAAAGCTATCATTGAGAATTGAAGGTCAGATAAAGAGCTTCACAGATAAGGAAAAGCTTAAGGAGTTCATCACCACCAAACCAGTATTATATGAAATGCTGAAAGGTATCCTTTAAGAAGAGGAAGAAGAAGAAAAAGGTAAAGATACAAATTATGAACAACAAATATGCATCTATCAACAAGTGAATCTAAGAATCAAGTGAATAAATAATCTGATGAACAGAACGAACTGGTGATTATAATAGAATCAGGGGCATAGAAAGGGAATGGACTGACTATTCTTGGGGGGGAAAGGGGTGTGGGAGATGCGGGAAGAGACTGGACAAAAATCGTTCACCTATGGATGAGGACAGTGGGTGGGGAGTGAGGGCGGAGGGTGGGGTGGGAACTGGAAGGAGGGGAGTTATGGGGGGAAAAAAAGAGGAACAAATGTAATAATCTGAACAATAAAGATTTAATTAAAAAAAAATCAAATAAATAAATAGCTTTTCTTCACGTTTTATGATTCCAAACCACTAGGCATTCAATGATGACAAAAATGCCAGTGTTATTTCCTCTTTTATTGTCCCTTTTTACATTAAAGACTTAATTCTTGAAATAGCTTTTAAAGGTGCCATTAATTCCATTTTTCCTCAGAAATCTTCTTGCACAGTTACTGACAGTAATTTTAACAAGGAGAACTCCATCGTCTGAAAGTACAAGTGTGGTCTGTTAGCAGTTGTGCTGTGAATGGAATTAATTTTCAGTGTTTACTTAGAATATGTAACATCAGCAGGATGATATTTGACAGTTCTTCCTGATTCCTGTAAAAACCCCTCGAGACCTTTGAGGAGTAGTAGACCCATTTTATTTACTCTGGGCCTCCCGAGCCCAGCACAGAGTCTGGCGTGGAAATGACATGCCTTTCTTGTTGAGTAGAGAAAGGTGGTGACATTCTTCTTATACTTCCCAATATTATCTGCACAGCCGTAGGCTATCTTGTAGCTATACAGGTGCTGAGCTGACATCATCGCTAGCCTGGTTAGGCATTTTTACATTCAACTGAGAGGTAGTTCAGACTACCATTTGTAAAGTGGACTCCCGGCCAGGATACAAAGGTATGTGAGGTAATGATACCGTTAATAACCTGGCTATTATTAACAGGGAAGGAGTAAAGGGAGACTACATAATACAAGCACACCATTTATACAGCTTTGCCAGGAAGCTGCAGTGTAACATTCTCCATGTCGATTCCCCACAGATCGATGGGGGAAGGGACTGGACAATAGACACATGCCCAGTAAGGTCTGGGTGGTATGGAAGATGCTTACCTGTCAGTCACCAGAATAGTCAGTCACTGGGAACAAGTCAGTGGCCAGAATAGGGATGGCCACTGCAAACTTGGGAAGATTTGATATTTAAACTTCTGCATAAAAGGAGTTCCCTCTCTTGCCCTCTTGTGCTCTTGGCCCCCTTGCCCTCTTGGGACCCCTGTTGCAGGGGGCATGCTCCCCCGCATTTGCCTGCATGGCTCATGGCCATGTGGGACCCACACAATGGACTGATGGACTGAGTCTGGCCTGATGCTACATCGGACCCAGCTCCACATGGAACGGAAGCTCTGGACACTGGCCCTGCTTTTGACTCTGTTGGAACCCCAGCTGCATATATTTTAGCATTGGTTTAAGGACAAGGGACTTTACAACCAGAGGGATAGAACTCTGTGCAAATGAAAAACATTCCATTCTCCCATGCAAGTCTTAGAAATTTCCTTTTCTGAAGATATCACAAGAGCCACCCCACTCACACTAGTGATGGAGGAATCCCACCAAATCTAATCCTCCGGCAGCAGTAGCATTAGAGGTCATCTTTGTCATGCGGTCATGTCTGTGGCATAGACAGTGTCACCAAACTTTCTATGTGTAACCCTGAACTTTCAAGCCTCCCTTAGATTAGCACCACATGACTGTGTGTGGCCAATGGACTGTGAGAAAAAGTGGCATGTGTCATTTCCTAGCATAGGCAGTTGAGACCCAGTGTCCACAACTCCTATCTTTTCTGTCTCTTTCATGGTGACTCTGGAGACCACAGTGTAGATTGTTCCATTCTAACATAATGAAGAATTCATCAGCCTGAGTTCCTGGGTGAGTGTGGAATAGTTCCACCTCCTGCCCCTTACATATAATTACAGTTACAGTGAGAGAGAGAAAAAAATCTTCCTTGCATTAAGTCACCAAGGCAGATTTAATTTGTTATTGTAGCATAGAGAATTATGACCAAATCCAGCAGATTTCCCCTTCCATCTAATTGGCCAAACCGAAGTTATATGATCACTCATAGCTGCATGGAAGGCTGGGAAAATGGGAAGACGATTGCTGATTTGCCTTAAATGAACCATACTCTACCCCTTGGGGCTGTTTTACCCTAGAAAAATCTGGGGTTTTGTTACAGGGAAGACACTGGGTAGGCACTCTCAGTGTCTACCAATCACAAGACACTATTCATGCTAAACAAGGAAAAAAACAAAGCCAGAAAGGCAGGGGTGGATACTGAGGTATTTTTGCAATTCCGTACCTCAGACTAAGTGTCCCAGGAATGGTGCTGTTGTCAGGCGGCTCCTTCTCTGAACTGTCAAGGTATCTGGTTAAGTGGCTGTTAAACAGCTTCAGCTTCCTGCCTCTGGCCTCCCACCACCCAAAATGCTTCCCTTGAGGTTGGGAAGGAAGTGATCCCTGCTATCCTTTTGCCAAATCTCTGGGAGAGGTTGTGAGGCTGAACAGATTTGTGTTTGGAAAGGGCTCTGAGGCTCTGGCATGAAAAGCGCCACAGAAGTGCAAATGCCTGCAATTCATCGCCTGCTGAAGGAAACAGGAACTGAATTGCTTTAAACTGGAATTTCAGGGCTGGTGGCTGGTGGCTGGTGTCTGGGATTCACAATGGTTTTTTTGAAAGCACCCTCTTTTGTGTAGACTGCTATTTGTTCCCTCAGTTTCTTACCCAACTTAACCCTCAGTGGTCTCCTCATCCAGCGTGTCTGGTGAAAAGTGTGGCTTTGAGAATTTTATCACTTCTTTCCCTGAGTTTTTTTAGTACTCACTCCTTCTACCCTTTATCCGTCCCCCTCTCCTCAGGCCCTTCCTGTGGGGAGAATTGAATCCCGATCCGCTTAGACTCTAGTGGCTAGACCCAGGGATTGGCCCCATGGTGGGTGGGGTTCTAAGGATTAAGCTCTGACCCTCTTCTACAAGTTATCCGGAGGGTTGTCCAAAGTGCATATTCGCAGCCCCAGCCCAGAGCCACTGATGTGGGGTCTGTGTTTTTCCAAGCACATTAGTATTTGCCAGAGAGAAAGCTCAATAAAGACTCCTCAAATGATGATTGAATTGTGAAACACCCATACCGCGAGGTCCTGTGTTAAGTGTTTTCCGTATAAATTCTCCTTTTATCTTCCCCAAACCCTAGGAGGTAGCTATAATTCGCAGCATTCCTCCATTTTCCAGATGAGGAATCTTGGCCAAGGAACTCAGCCAGGATTGGGACCAGCACCTTAGCTAAGGTTCGATACCAGCACCTTAGCATGATTGAGTCGTCTGTTTCTTTTCCCTGAGGACCAACATTTTAAAAAGGATTTCAGGGCAGGAACCCGGTGGAATGGATCTCCAGTGGTGATATTTCTGGCAGCAAAGCTTGTGGGAGGCTATTACCCAATGCCGACGTGTCAGGAAGAGTTAAATCTCTTTGACAATTCAATAGCCCCCTTGGGTTTGCCCAAATGGCACCTGTTGTTGAAGTCAGTAGAGCTTACAATTTAATTTCATCTGCCTGCAAACAATCTCTCTCATTAGGGGGTGGAATGATGATGGGATTCTCCCAGCCATGCAGTTTCACTTTCTACAGGGGCGATGCATACAGTCACTGTTTTCTGCTGAGAGGGAGAGTAACTCCTCCTCCTGCCCCAGGCAGCTTATAATGAGGAAGCCAGTGTCTGGGTTAGGAAAAATGGGGGAGGCAACTACTGGGGGTGAAAAGGGGTTAAGCTCCACACAGGGTTCCTAAGAGATAGTTCTGTCTTCCCCCTCTGGGAGCTGTCATCGCCACTCGCAGGCTGACCATTATGTCCAACAGAATCTGAATGTTTCCATTATCTGAATTACAAGGAAGTGGTTTTTCCATCTATTAGAGATGAACTCTCAGCATGGGCGTGAGGGACTCTCTGTTTTTGACTCTGAGCTAATAGGACAGCTTAGGTTCAATAATAAAGGTGATGGTGGTAGTAACCAGTACTAACAGCAGCAGTAGTAGTAGTTACAGTTGTACAGTCATGAGCAGAGCAAAGATGATGAGCCAGGTACAGAAGCCCACCAGGACAGAAAGCCCTAGATGCGTAGCAAGGGGCAAATCTGAGAAAACAAGAGCCTCACCTCCAGAGTAACCTATCCTCCCCTGGTCAGGCGGTTTAGACCCCTGGGCCTTTTCCTCCCTAAAAATAACATCTAGTCCTCAGTTGTATTTCAGCTCCAGGCCCAGAAAAGCAGCAAAACTAGACAAGTGACGCCCTGGCTGCCTCAGGACCAGCTACATTGACTAATGACCCCCTGCCCTGACTCCGACCAATCAGTGATGAGCAGGACCCTGAAAGAGCACACCTGGAAGACTGATGAATATTCTATTAAAACTCTCCCCTGAGAGCTCCCCTCAGATTTCCACCTGCAAAAGAGAGAAATATGTCCAGGACACAAGACCCAGTACACACTCTCCCTCCAAGGAGAATACCCATGCCATCCCCCAACAGGCACATATGCACCAACCTCTTAAGGGATCCCATGACACTTACAACCAGGGGAGCAATAGGCACTGGCAACTTGTCCCAGGCTAACCCTCCAAACCTGTCTCAAAGGCCCCCTTTCCTCTGACTTCTCAGTGAGCCAAAGCAGCCCAGCTTAGGCCTTCCTGTTGTTGCTTCTATGCCCTTCCTTGTTTCACTGTCCTAAGTATATTTTTGCTGCCATCATTGACCCAATACCCCTTGGTTCGGTGCTATGTAGTCCTTCCCTTTGGATATCCCCATTCCTTTTTCCTTAAAAAAAATCAAGTTTTCTTTAATCACCATCTGAGATGGTTATTTAGCCTGCCCACACACCACTGACTTTAACCTTTCAGTTACCGTTTGCTTGCTACTATATGAGATGTATTGCATATATTTCTTTAATTCTCACAAAAACTCTGTGAGGTAGGAATTTCATGCCCATTTTACTGAGGCAGAAACTGAGACCGAGGTAGAATAAGTCATTGTCTAATGTCACAAGGCTGGTAAAAGAAAGAGCCAGGACTGGAATCCAAGTTTGTCTGACTTCAAATGTATATCTTTTCTATTGCCTCATTGCCCATCCTCCAACTGTGTGTCCTAATTACTTTCTGTTGATAAGGAGGCTGACCGTGACAACCAAAAATCTCTGTACATTGCATCCAGAATGTTGAGGGCATTGAGATACTCCTTCCCCCGTTCCACAGGGAATTCCTTGGAGGAACTGGTGGGGAGGATGCTGTTGGATATTTCATTTTATGAGTTATTGGCGGTAGAATATTCATGTGTGTTTGCATCTTCTGGCAATACTGGTGTCTGACATGTGACCATTTCTTTTTTTATTAAAATTAAAGTTATAGCTTTTGAGGGGAGTTGGGGTTATTACTGGTGTTTTGAGTGGGTAGGTGTCAAAGTTGGATTCACTCTGGTGAGTGGAAGGTAATTTGAAGATATGTGCCCAGTAGACATACTAGTATATGCTAATAGGAAAAATGCTTTTTTTCTTCTCTTCAGGCAAAGTTCTGAAAGATTATATTAGCTTTGTGGATTGCAAATGAAAATAAAAGAACAGACATAGGCCTGGGAGGCAGCCTTGGGAGGGAAAGAGAAAAAGGAAGAGAGAGTAATGTCACTGAGGCAGAATGACAAAGGGAGGGTAGTGCCGCTCCCAACAGCACTGTGGAGTACATGTGGTATGGTCAACTAGCGAATGCCTGTATAATTTATCAAATGAATGAATTGTGGCATTTAATTCAACAGGTTCTTAGAGCCAAAAATTAGAACTATGGAAAACTCAAGTATATGTGTGTGTGTGTGTGTGTGTGTGTGTGTGTGTGTGTGTGTGTATAAACTTTCTTTCTTTAAATTCATGTTGAACAAGAACCTTCTGATGGTACTAGATGAGCTTGTCTTCAGGTCAAGCTGTGCAGTGGGTATTTGTCATAATCATGCCGCCCTACATTTCTTGGACTCCCATCTTCAATTTTGGTGATTTTTTATCATTGAGATTTGCACCTTCCAACACTACAGGCAAGAAAACTTCCAAGCCATCCTTGAGGCTAGCAAAGGGCAGACAGGTGAGCCAGGTTCCACTGGGGAAACGGGCCACAGAAGGAGGAAGGTCACATTCAGAATCTGCCTTTTCATAGAGCATGGCAAGCCACGATTGGGCTTTCAGGAGGAGGAGTAGCAGCAAAGCTCCTAACAGTAAAATCCTGGGTCGGCATAATTGACTCAGTGACCTATGGTCCGTGTCTTGCAGGTCTTTTGTGGTCCTGCATACATAGTGCCAGTAAGACTAGCCTATGAATGGTCTGTGTTGGCATTTGGATTTTCTTCTTGGCTGTAGAGTCTCTGAGCTTGATTCACTGGCTCTGAGTTTCTGAAAATTCTGTGAGTTTCACATTAGCTGTAATGATCTTCCTTTTAGCTAGAGTTGGTTCTGTTATGTGCAATGGAAAATCCTGATCTACTTCAGGATTGGATGGCACTGCTTACATTGGTGAGGGTGATCTTCATTTAGCCTACCAATTCAAATGTGAATTTCTTTGAGAAATACTCTTACAAACACACCCAGAAATAATGTGTTACCAGCTATTTGGGCATCCCCTAGCCCGGTCACATTGACACATAAAATTTACCATCATACAACCTCATCATACAGTTGCTAGAGTTAAAAGGACCATACTATTGTGTTGATTATATTGGTCTCGTTTCTATCTTCCTGGCTTTTACACTGCTCTCATAGCTTTATCACCTTCTTCAAGAACCCTTAACAACTTTCTTCCATCTATGGAAGAAATTCTAGACTGTAGACTCTGGCATTCAAGGCTTTCCACTTTCCAGCTGTATTTCCAGTACTCTATTACCACTACCAATTGCAATGTTCCTTTCCTTTTGATTTTTTTTTAAAACTCTGGCCACTGATTTTGCTATTCTGTTTGCAGGAGGCTTTCCTACATCTCTATCTACCAGAATGTTACCCATCACTCAAGACTCCATTCAGATTCCATTTCTTTAATTAAGACTTTTCTAGTAACTCCCGGCAGCAATATTGGCTTCGTCATCTGAAATCTTCTCTTCTGTTGAGAGAGGGTTTATTCTATCATGACTTGTATAAGAATTTGTTTATTTAGACATCTTCCTGACTATATTGTGAACTTCTTGAGGACAGGACCATGTCCTAATCATTTTGTTTTTTCTTATATTAATGAATATTGAGCCTTGGATATGGTAAATGCCAACAGATTCAATTAATTAATTAGTGAATTGCTCACAGTAGATACACTATCTGTCAAACCAAAAATCACGATGGGTGTGTCTTTGTGGACCATCCATAGGATCATAGCTCTATAGTGATGCAACTTATAAACCTTGAGACAGTTGCATTTATAGTGTTGGAGGAATATTATGTGCAAGCCTCACTTCAATGCTAAATTGTGGGTAAGAGAAAAGGTTTATCCTTCTTTAACATGTTCCTTCACATGTAGACTCAGAAGTGGGTGGGAGAGTTGGAAGAACAGAAGTCTTAAGATTCCAAAGTCCTGGTTTCTGTAGTATTGATTTTGCTGTAAATAGAATGACAAGTTGTAACCCTGGGCAAGTAATTCATCTTCTCTGGGCCTTGGGTCCTCATCTAAAAATTGGTTCATGATAATGTTTCTGCCTCTTTTGATTGCTAAAAGGAAAATAAGGTATAAATACCTTGGAAGTAAAGGAGGGAAAGTTGGGGATACAGATCAGTGGGACAGAGTGAGAGTAATAAGAAGGGGTGAGTAAATGTGGTGGGATAGAGAATGGTCTATAGAACTGGAAACTGGCCTAGAGACACTATAGATGGAGAACACCAGGGGTCTTTCTGAAAGAGTCTCTTAGGGCTGTAGCAGAGATTGCTATTTGCTTACCAAGATTTTGTTCCCCACTTTTCTTCATGATCAGACCCCTGTATTGTTAGGGGGAACCACCGTGGAAAGGGCAAATGGTATTTTTTCATGTGCTGCTTTCCTCTCTAGCCTGGGTCTGGGGCCTAGGAAAGCACTTGCATATTGTCTGCATTCTGCATGCCTTGGGGAATCAGTACTGTTGAAAGAAAAATTATAAACTTTCTCATTAAAAAAAATCACAATTTGGAACAGAGCCTAAATAAATAACATGAGACTGGGGCCTCTTTAATGGCTTAAAAACATCTCTCTTTCCCTGTTAATCTCTTGGGGAAAGCCTCCCCTCCTTCCTTCCCTCCCTCCCTCCCTCCCTCCCTCCCTCCCTCCCTCCCTCCCTCCCTCCCTCCCTCCCTCCTACAATCATATAGCTGATATTATTGAGCAGTGGAGAGCAATGCTAGGATTTTCTGAAAGACTTATCATAACAAGAATCTGAGTTTATCTGGTGAGTCCAGGCCAGCACATTTTTGCCTACACTTCTACCTTTGCTCATTGCTGCTGCAGCCTCCTCTTCTTTATTATGATGACGAATTTTCATCATGCTGCTTCCCAAATGAGAAAAGATTTTAAAACAGCCAGGTACAGCCTCATCTCTGTGGTCCTGCTTTATACCAGGCAGACCCAGAACAGGGCAGAACATTTTCTCCTCATTATCACCTCATCACTCAGTTCCCCTTGTCTGAGTGGGGTCAGTGAGGTGGGGCACTGCGCCCCGTGCAGGAACTCAAGTGCTAATGAAGAGAAAGTGTTCAAGCATGGATCCTGCCCTCTCACTCAGGCCCCACTGAAAATGCTAACATCATGAGACCATCTTTCTTCTGATTGCTAAGTTTAAATGAATTTTAATGCTGCTGTTTTCTGGATGTAGATGGCTTTAGTTCTAAGCAATAAACTGTCCATCCCACAGAGAGGGAAATTAACAAATATTAGGTTGATGCAGAAGATTCTTACCTCTTTACAGAGAAAAAGACAATTTGTGTCCAGGGAAATGTTTTAGAGGTGTAGCAATCAATCTGGGATATACACCAAGTTTCTGATTAACAAACAAAATTGGAGAACCTGCTCTGTGTTAAGCATTGGGCTAGGTGGTAAGAATACAAATAAATACTTAACATTAATTAAGTGTTTCCTTTAAGATAGGGACCATGAATTCAAAGCCTCTGTGATGTTTGTATACTTTGTTGACTTAGCAAAACCAGAACTATAGTTCCCAGATTACCTTCCTGGCATGTTTGTGAGTAAAGGTTAACTACAAGAGAAATTTGCATGAGATCTGAAAGGCAGAATTGAAGCAGTCACAATATGTACTCCCGAGGGCGAGGCAGGGGTCTGTGTGCTGTTACAGCTCATGCACTTGGGCCCTCTCTTCCCAACATTATTGCAGTGGTCTTCCAACTGGTCTCTTTGCTTCTGCCCTTGACCCCCTTTGGTCTATGTGCAACACGTGAATGTTTCCTGTCACTCCTCTGTTTAAACCCTGCAAAGGCTCCTATCAAAGTCCACTCCAAGGCTTGCTTACAAAGCATGACCTGCTGCTCACCTTGCTGGCAGGGGTGGGGTGGCAGCTGAGCCTTCAGATCTTCCAGCACCTGCAACTCTGGTCCTTCAGCATCCTGAACCAGATGTACCTGCATCTTTGTGGCGAGGTCGCTGCATCTTTAAAGTACATGTGATGAAAGACACAAGTGGGTTTGGTATGTCCTGTAAGTTCAGGCTTCACTTATGGGTTCAAATTTACCCCCTCTCTCTCCACTTCATGTACAGCTTTTCTTATTTCTGGCCCTGCTGACCTACAGCAACTCCAGCCCTACCTCCAGATATAGAGCCAATAGCCCTGCACAGACTTCTTTGGTGGCTTCCTCTTGCAGTTTCTGTTAGGAACTTCTCGCTGATCCTCTAGTTATCCCTTTCTGGACTTGTACTCCACTCGTTTCTCCCACAGTGGATCAGGTCTAATCTGTCCAGTCAATCCCTTATTACTCATGTGACATTGGTTTTGACATTGGCAGAGATTTGAAGGATCTCAAGGAAACTAGTAATGAAGGTTTGAAGGGTTGTCAGGAAGTTAATATGGGAGGACAAAGAAATGGCAACTCATGCGTAGTGGTGAAAAGTTTGGCAGCACTGTGGTCCGCAGTAATTGGAAAATAGAAAATACACTTAATGAATTGGTAGATTTGGTTAAGGGGATCCTGGATGAATACCGAAAGTGCCAGCTAGTTTCCTTCAGCAATGTGTGATAAGGTAGAGATAGAGATGAGATTTAAAGGGGACTGTTATGGTTTTCAGCAGAATTTAGAAGAAATATAGAGGAATGAAGCAAAAGCCAGCAAAAGGACCTCCAAGTGATAAAGGCTCTAGGGCAGTGGTTCTCAACCTTCTGGCCCTTTAAATACAGTTCCTCATGTTGTGACCCAACCATAAAATTATTTTCGTTGCTACTTCATAACTGTATTGTTGCTACTGTTATGAATCGTCATGTAAATATCTGATATGTAGGATGGTCTTAGGTGACCCCTGTGAAAGGGTTGTTCGACCGCCAAAGGGGTCGCGACCCACAGGTTGAGAACCGCTGCTCTAGGGGAATGAAACAAACTCAGGGCTGTAAAACATTGTCTTGAAGTAAAAATAAAGTCAAGGGTATGACTGTATACCTGATGTTAAAAACTCAGAAGTACTTAAGGGTGTGTCTGTAGACCTTAGGTAGATAATAGGACGTCTGAGAATCTTAATGATGTGCCTCTTAAATGTTCTTGGCTTGACAGCAGAGCTTCTAAGACTCGTAAGAGCTTTGCTCCACAGCAGCCTGGCACACAGCAGAAGAGGGCCTATCACAGGAAGAGATCTGGATTCATTGAACATCCACTGAGTGTCCTGGCCTGTGCCGATGCCGGGAGGGAATCAGAGGATATAGCCATGACCTCCCGTGAATGCATAGTCTGACTAGTGAGAGAGAGTCAAGCAAGCAAAACAAGCAAGTGGCCCAAAGAGAGAGATGCCATGGGACCCAGGGAGGAGGACGTGACTGAAGAGAGCAGCAAGGTTTAAATTTTTCCAGTCTGAAAGGAGAGGGGATCCACTGGAACATACTTCCCCACAATAGGAAAACCAAGAATAATATGCATGAATCTAAACAACTCTCTAGAAAAATCACAGGGAAGTATAAAATAGAGCCCAAGCCTGATGCATATTTGTTCCATCGAGGAATTGAAATGGAAATGAATCCCATGTCAATGACAGAGCAGGTTTTTCATGCCCAGGCCAGCCATTTTAAATTTCCCGCACCTCATCTGTTCTCTGTTCCCCAAGATAACTCCTGCATTGGCATGTGATAAATATCTCCAGGGGCCGGTGATGGAAAGGGATACTAGTGTTGGGGATGCTGTATGGCTTAGAAAGGAGAATTACTATTTTTTATGTATCTTTTATTCCTGTTTCTCATCACCAATCCTCCCAACTGGAGCATGTGAACATACACAACAAACTAATGCACACTCTCTCTTTCCTCCCCAACACCCTGTAATTCCGTCAGCAACACAGAGCTCTGGCCACGAGTGCACAGAGAGCAATGTTTTGAATTCCTTCCTGATGTTATGGATCACTTTATAGGAAAGCACGGAAAGGCAGATTTCCCCTATGGGGCATGTTTGCTAATCCAGTGTTAGCAGGAAACCTCTGGGGTTTGTAATCTGTGTGCTTATTTTACTCACCGCCTGGATGTATGGCTGTATCAGTGCTAACATTCCTCACTGGGTTGTCTCGGAGCCTCCCCCACTCACTCCTGTTCACATCCGAACATCCGGCTCCCCAGTGCTGTGGAGGCTATTAAATTAGCTTAGACAGCAGGTGGCCACTAAAGAAATTGGAAAACAACAGCTGATCTAAGTCATGGTGCACTGTGGACTCTTGTGAGGGGGATGTGAGATATAGACTCTGTCACGACGAGACAGACCATCTCCCCCTCCATGGCCCCAGAAACACAGCTCTACACAGTCACTTATGAGAGAAGAAAGGGGAGTGCTAGGTTCTCTTAGCAGCCCCATGTAGCATCATGTCTGCATGGAGTCATCCAGCCTCTCAAAGCTATCTTGGGCAGTGTGTGTGTGTGTGTGTGTGTGTTTGTGGGTGTGGGTGTTTGGTGGGGGAGAGTATATTGGGTGATGATCCTGCCTCATATTGGCCAAAATCTAAGAGCTTCCATGCTACACGAATGTAGACAGGACTAAGAGGAGACGGGAGGAAGGAAATACTAAAAACTGTCAACATCTGTTAGGTACCCACCTATGTGCCAGGCACTATGCTTTACCTGCATTGTTTGCATTTCATTTCCCTAACAACCCTATGGTTCAGGCACTATAATTTATATGCATTTTACAGAGGAGGAGACTTAGGCACAGAGAAGAAGCAACACAATTAGCATTTGAACTTCGGCAGCCTCACTGCAGAACGTGTACTCCTCACTACTCTGTGGGCAGGCAACAAACACAGATGGGGGGAAGCAGCAAATAGAGAGTGCCTATAGTGGGCAACTGCTAATGGGCAGGAGTAAACCATGCCTTAGTCCCTGGGAAAATACTAAAGCAGGACCTAGAAAGCTCAGAGGAACTGAGCGAAGAGAACTACTACTGCTTTTGGGTCTTTGAGTCGCTAGGGAGCATGATGTAGATAAGGGCTAGCTGGCTCTGCAGAAATGATTCCACCCCTAAGCTCTCTGCTTACTGCAGATAGATTCCTTGGATTAGCTGGGTGGGGAGAGGAGATAATTTTCCCAGAGTCTTCAGAATGGCTGGACTATAATAAGATGAACCTGAACCAGCAGCTGCGGCAGCACGGGGGCAGTGATGGGGCCACAGAGAGCCCGGTCCAATTACTGTTCTTGTTATCACTGACACTTTCCTATGGGTGTCAACTCCTGATAACAAATACATACTGTAATAGTACTAAAGCTACTATGCACACGTGCTTTATTCGATGCTGGGCGCTGTTCTAAGTACTTCCCCATACTCATCCCTTAATCCTGACAGTAACCCTATGAAGGTAGGTACTGATAGCATTTCAGTTGCATAGGTGAGGAAACTGAGTCACAGGGATATGAAGTGATTTGCCCAAAGTCACTGACCTAGAGAGGGGCAGAGCTAGGTTTTGACTTAAGTGACCTGGTACTGGAGTCCAAGCCTTCAACACCTCAAGCTACCTTTTGGGGCTTGCCCTCTGAGAGATGTCATGGAAGTTAATGAATGTAAAGAAGTCCTTGCACCCAGCTAAAGAGCTATGCACATGAGCAGAGGAGAGGAAACATTCTGCATTTAAGTCGAGGAGAATAACATTGCTGAGCAGGGCATGACACATGAAAGGGAGGCTGTGGCTGGAATGTTCTGTGGTCCCTGGGGAATGCACACATGTGAGTAGTCTCTGCTTTCTGGAACAGTTCGGTTCCTTTCTTTCAAGATTCTGCTCCGGCTTCTGTGAGAGGAAGTGACTCCCTTTGGGCCAAAGGGGCAGCAGATGTTGCCAGTTTGGAGAAGTGACATGATCAAGGTGTAAAAACACCACCTTGCCACCCAGCTCTGAGCCCACAACCTCTGCTCTCTATCCTGGTAGAGAATTTATTAGTAGAAGCCTGGGAGGGAAGTAAAGGATCTCCTTGTGGGCGAGAAAGAGGGGCAGGTTAACCCACGTGGAGCTTAGGGCAACCTCACTCCAGGTAGAAAGATACCATTAAGTCAATATCCATGGAAAAGAAGGGAACTAATGCTTATCAAACAGCCCTTGTTTGCCAAGAATCGCACAGGTATGGTTTCATCCAATCTTCTCAGCTTCTGAGTGAGGATGGTGCTATTTTATTCTTCTCATTTTACATATAGGGAAAGTGGAGTTCAGAGAGGTTAAGAATCCTACTCAAGGATGTCCAGCTAGTTAAGGGCAGAGCTGGGATTTGAGACCAGCTGGAATTAGGCCTTAAAGCCCACGATGACTGTGATGCTAAGCCAGTAGACCCCACTGTTCTGTGTAGGTAAAACAGTGCACCTGTTAATCTCTCCAAGTAAACCAGGGTACCCTACTGCTCCGAGGAGCACACTCCACTGATTTCTGCAGGTAACCTGAGAGTTACAGGCATGGTGTTCTAACCAATAGATGAGATTTTACAGGACAGCATATAGCAGAGAGGAGCCAAATGCTCACTTTGTAAAGTGAACATTTGGGGAAAGTTGAAAGCACCCTGCAGGGATTTAGTTCAGGATAGAGAGGCCTAGAGAGCTGCCTCCATGCAGCTTTAAGGATTTGAAAATTTCCTTGGTAGCACTTTAAAGATGCATTTGTCCCGAGAATAGGAGATGTGGGACATCCCAAGCGTATTTAGGTCAGAGTCTAAAGGGAATTTTTTTTTTTTTTCACTGAAAAGGAAATTACACTCTGGAGATTGCATAATCTCATTCCCTGAGTCCTTTAAGTAAAAGGAAAATGCCTATTAGGGAAGGGGGGGTGTATACTAAAGGTTGTCAAATCCAGCTGGGCTCCCCAGCCCCAGCCTGTGAGCTGTGTAAAATACAGACTTCCGGGCTCCATGTGAGACTTAACAAGTCAGATCTGGAGGTGGGCCCAGGCATCTGGCTAATGAGCTCCAAGGTAATTTTGACTCACTGGAGATTGACATCATTGTTGGGAGTTTCAAACTCTCTCTGAAGCTGTACTTTCCAAGTAAATGTAGAGTTCTTCAAAGCCACATCCAGCCAACCACTTAGGCATTCTGCTAAATTAGGTTTTCTTAATCTGAAGTTCATTGCTGAATTCAAGGGCCCCAAGAATCCTGTAAAATTTGAGGTAAAATTCTGTGTGTTTTGTGGAAAGGGGTCTTTTGTATCCATCAGATTCACAGAGAGATTCATGATTACAACAGTTTAAAAGGCTCAGCAGTGTATGTTTTGGCAACTGCTCTGAGCCCATTTAAGATCCTTACAAGAAAAGGAGGCTCACTGATTAGAGATACATTTTGGGTTGTATATGTACACGTGTGTGTGTATGTGTGTGTGTGTGTGTGTGTGTGTGTGTTGGTATGTTTGGTGGAGTACCAAGTGATACTACTCAGAGAAATCACTCAAGGTGTTCATAACACTTTGCTGAAATTATTTAATAAAAAGTTACATGTAGTTAAAAAAAACCCCAACCATTTAGAAAATGAGCAAAAGACATGAACAGACATTTCACCAAACACAGACAGATGGCAATAAGCACATGAAAAGATCTTCAAGATCATTAGCTATTAAGGAAATGCAAACTAACACCACAGTGAGATATCACTGCACACCTTGTCCTCATGGCTAACATTAAAAGTAGTGAGTGGTGAGGAGTCAGAGAAACTGGATCGCTAATACATTGCTGGTGGGGATGTAAAATAGTACGGCCATTTTGGGAAACTCCTTGGCAGTTTTTAATGCAACTAAACATATAACTACCATGTTCCCTATCAATCTCACTCTTGTGCATTTATCCCAGAAAAATTATAACTTAGAGATGTTTGCATAAAAATCTGTACATGAATGTTAGTGGTAGCTTTATTCATAAGAACTAATAACAAGATGTCCTTCAATAGGTTAATGGTTAACAAACTGTGGTGCATCCTTTTAATGGAATATTACCCAGCAATAAAAAGAGAGAACTATTGATACATGCAGAAACTTGGATAAATCTCCAGGGAATTTTGTTGAGTGAAAAAAGCCAACTTAAAGGTTACATACCATATGTTCCCATGTATATAACATTCTTGAAATGACAAATTTATAGAAATGGATAACAGGTTAGGGGTTAAAGAGGGGTTGGGGGTGAGAGAGAGGTGAGATGGGTGTGGCTATAAAAGAGCACTATGAGAAATCCTTGTGGTGATGGAAATGTTTCGTATCTTCACTGTATCAAGGCCAATACTGTACTCTGGTTGGGATATTCTACTATGATTTTGTAAGATGAGACCATTGAAGGGAAACTGGGTAGTGTAGTCAGGGTATCTGTGCATTATTTCTTATAACTGCATGTGAATCTACAATTATCCCCAAATAAAAAATTTTAAAAAGGATCATATCCACCAAAAGGGGTAAAGTTTTACCACCCCTGACAGTATTCCAAAGAATGTACTCTATTCTATGAAGGTGATTCTGAAAGAAGAATTACATAAGTGCATGGGGTAAGGGTGGCAATACCGGGATCATGTGCAGCCTGCCAGGGACTCTGGGGGAGGGCCATCAATCATCTCTGGTCTGCCAGTTAACCATGGCACTGTGTAAGAGAGAAGATGCAGTTCTGTGGGACCTCATGTGCGGTTTTGCTTAGATACTATCCCAGGATGGGCATGCTCTGCTTTGAATGAACCAGTTTGGGTCACATGGTTAATGAAACTGAAGGAACTTACTGAGTGCGTGTGAGTTTTGTGTACATGTATGTGAACCTGTGTGCGCATGAAGATCACAACTGCAGTGTGCCAGCAATGTGCTGGTTAGGTGCCTTCATGAGCATTCTTCCACTGAATCCTTATGACAATCCTATGAGTCGTGCCTCATTAGTCCCATTTTACAGATGAGGAATGGAGGGTTGGAAAGGTAAAGTGACTTGCCTTAGGCCACTAACTAGAGAGTAGCATAGTTAGTATTGAAACTAGGGTTTTCTGACTTTACAGTCCATGGTGCCTCCAGCTCATTATGTGCAGGTCTTCACAAAGGTTCACCTGCAAAGGGGATCCTGCAGGAAGCAAGATAGGGAAGGAAACCTATCTGAGCCTAAGCTTTAAGCTGGCGGTTTGAATGACGGTGGAATTAAAGAAAAGCTGTGTCAGGGACTCTTCCTGCACAAGAGTAAAACGGAATGATTTTTTCAGAATCTTTGTGAAGCCAAAGGCATCCTGATTCCTCTGGCCTTTATCGGGACTTTCCTTTGGTTCCCCCAGTGCAGACATCTGCCTGGCACTAGCTTCCATGTGCTGAGGAGAGTGTGTGTGGCTGTGCTGTGAGTTGGCACTGCTGGCCTGTCACATCTGTGCCCAGTTGGCTTCTCCTCTGGGCCCACACCAGGAGACCGCAGGCAGTTTGGGGCACATGGGACAGGGGTGGTGTCCTGGGAACAGTGGCCTCCAGAGTCCCTCTACCCACCTTTTCCCTTTTCCCAGAGGAAATAGAACTTAGTAGAACAATTGAGGAAGACCAAAGGTAACAACACAGCAGCTGTTGAAAAACAAAATGGTAACAGCACAGCAATTATACAACAAAAGCGTGAACAAAAGTGACACCTCATAGTAATAATGTCACTGCAGTAATGATTGACACAAGTAGCTGTGACTGAAAAGGTCATAGATTTACAATTTCATTTATTGAGCATTATCATTAGTCACTGTGTTGAGCATTTTAAATTGGTTGTGTAAGTTCACCCAGCAACCCATGAGGTGGGTACTATTATTATTCCTACATGAGGAAATGAAGACGGAAGTTAAGTCGCTTCTCAAGGTCACACAGTTAGTTAGTATAGGAGGAACCTGATTTCAAATCCTGGTAAGATGTCCCTAGAGCAGGGGTGGGAAACCCCTGGCATGCATGCCAAACATGGCACGCCAGTAACTTTTGCTGGCATGCAAAACCCTCTCTTATAATCTTCCATTTACAATTTTTTCCTTAATATCGACTTTTTTTATTTTTCAGATAAATTCAGTGTAGGTGCATCTTAGATAAATAATTTTACATAACAAGTTATCTTAAAGACCCTAGACATGGCTGACTTTGAAATGCAGTTGATTGAATTTCAGAGTAGCTCAGTTTGGAAGCAGAAATTTATTGACCTTAGAGTTGACTTGGAAAACATTGAAAAAAAGCGATTAGAGACAGGAGTATCAGAGAGAAGTGTCGAAAATGAACTATTGAGGACTTGGAATGCCATTCCAGAAAATTTTTTCTGTTTAAAAAACTTTGCAACAGCATTACTCTCCATGTTTTCATCCACATACGCTTGTGAATCTTTGTTCTCAGTGATGAATTTTGTTAAGTCTCATAATAGGAGTAGCCTGACGGATGAAAGTAGTAGCTCGTGCATATCTCTGAAGGTCACGAAATATAAACCTGATGTAAAATTTCTGTCATCAGTGATGCAGCAGCAAAAGTCCCACTGATAATATCAAACGGAGTCATAACGTTTTCTGTCGGACTATCAGTGTACATGTATACATTAAAAAATAAATGTATTTTTCATCATCATATACTGTGTTTTTGTCACTCGAATGAATTTTATTATTTCTTCAAGGTTCTTCACACACATACACCTTAAGAGATATCAAGTAGGCGTAACATGTTCTCAAAAAATTAGGGTTGGCACGCAGAAGAATTTTGAGTCAGAGATTTTGCTGGTTTTGGCACGCATTCACAAAAAGGTTGCCCACCCCTGCCCTAGAGCCTTCTCTTAACCGCACTTTGCTACCAACTCAAAGCAATATTGATGGTGCTTGTTACCGGAACATCCTTCTTGCTGATTAAGCAGAAGATTTGTGACTTTTCCAAGTGTGGCGTGGTTGCCAGATTTCTCAGAATGCTGAATTAGCGCTTCGTAAATTCTAGTGATCTGCTCATTTAAATTTGGATATACCAAACTTTAGTCACCCTCAGCAAGTCACTCAGTGGATTAAGGAGCCCTCTGATGCAGGCAAATATTGAAAGTTTCTTGAACTGAGCAGCATTCCGAGATTTAAACAAATGACATTTTTATGTATGTTTGTAGCCACCAGGGAGTCCTAGGAGCTCCAGGTCTTACTTTGAGAAATATTGACATACAGGACCAGTCAGGACTGTCAGAAGGATCATTTCCCTAGGACCCTCTCTGGTGAGGTCCCTAGGGACCAGGTAGAAAAAACTCTCCAGAAGTTTTACTTTCAGCGATGAGTCTGGAATTTGCTTAACTTACAAAAACATGGCAGTGCAATTGTGTTGCTGACTGTAGTAGTCACAGGGTCCCACCAGTCTCCACAGAGACTGTAATTCAGGACTGAGTCTCATGGGATAGTTTGGCTTATTCCTGAATTTGAATGTCTGGACAAGAATTAGGATGTTGCATTGGGAAAATTGGACAGATACATGCAAAAAAAAAAAAAAAAATGAAACTAGACCACCAACTTACACCATACACAAAAATAAACTCAAAATGGATAAAGGACTTAAACGTAAGACAGGAAACTATAAAAATCTTAGAAGAAGCCATAGGCAGAAAAATAGCAGACATTTGTCGTAGCAATATCTTTACCGATACAGCTCCTAGGGCAATGGAAACTAAGGAGAAAATACACAAATGGGACTACATCAAAATAAAAACCTTCTGCACAGCAAAAGAAAACATCAACAAAACAACAAGAAAGCCCACTGCAAGGGAGAACATATTTGCCAATATTATCTCTGATAAGGGTTTAATCTCCAAAATTTATAGGGAACTCATACAACCCAACAAAAGGAAAATAAACAATCCAATCAAAAAATGGGCACAGGACCTAAATAGACACTTTTTGAAAGAGGACATACAGAAGGCCAAGAGACATAGGAAAACATGCTCAAAGTCACTAATCATCCGAGAGATGCAAATCAAAACAACAATGAGGTACCCTCTCATACCTGTCAAAATGGCTATCATCAACAAATCAACAAACGACAAAGTGCTAGCAAGGATGGGGAGAAAAAGGAGTCCTCTTTCACGGCTGGTGAGAATGCAGGCTGGTACAGCCACTCTGGAAAACAGTATGGTATTTCCTCTAAAAATTAAAAATGGAACTGCCATTTGACCCAGTAATACCACTTCCAGGAATATATCTCAAGAAAACAGAAACACCAATCAGAAAGGATATATGCACCCCTATGTTTATAGCAGCACAATTTATAATAGCTAAGATATGGAAATAGCCTAAGTGCCCGTCAGCAGATGAGTGGATTAGAAAACTGTGGTACATCTACACAATGGAGTACTATGCTGCTATAAAAAAGGAATTCTTACCATTTGCAACAGCATGGATGGAACTGGAGAACATTATGCTAAATGAAATAAGCCAGTCAGAGAAATATAAATATCACATGACCTCACTCATTTGTGGAATATAATGGACAACAAACTAATGAACAAAAATAGAACCAGCGACATAGAAGCATCGAACAGACTGTCCAACCGATGAGGGAAGACGGTGGATGAGAGGGTAAGAGATCAACCAAAGGACTTGTATGTATGCATATGAGCATAACCAATGGACACAGACGGGGGGTGGGGGCAGCCGGGGAGAAGTCAGTGGGGGAAAAAGGAGACTTATATAATGCTTTAAACAATAAAGAACTTAAAAAAAAAAGAATTGGGATGTTGCCTCACCAATAACTTAATTATATTTTCTCTGATGCCCGGAGAAACCTTTATACCATTCAACACTTAAATATAGATAATATCAGGCTCTTGGTAGGAGGGCATTTTATTGATTCAACATTTTCCATTTGTAATTATCCTCTTGAAGTCCCTTAATTATTTTAAAAAAATCTTCTGTGTTAGCATATTTAATTAAATTATTTAATTGGATGATGGTTTGCTCAAATTAGAGATGAATAAGTTTCCTGTGTAACCCCCAGAAAAGATTGTTTTGTGCTTTGATACATTGATGGAGAGAACACCAACAAGCAAGGGAGAAAGGCAGGATTGTGCAGCCATCGCCAGGTAATGGTGCAAATTCCATTTACATGCTTTAAGCCCCTCCAGCTTTATGTCACGGACAAACATCCAACTGGCCAACTTGCACTTGACAGTTGCCCTGAGCTAGGTGGTTCATTAATTCCTTGAGTACCTACACTGTGCTAGATGCTAGGAGCTGGGCATGGTAGAATGAAAAGAGCAAGCATCACAATCTTCATGAGCTTACAGTTTTGGGGAAAAACAGGTATTCATCAAGTAATCACAAGTGAGTTTTACTTTCCAACTCTCCATGCAGACATGGAGCTCATGCTGCTTGCTGTGTAGTGACTAATAATGTCCTTTGTTTTAAATCCATAAATCTCGTGTCTTAATAGGGTGCTGAAGGCCTGGGGCTGGCCAGGGGGGCGGGGAAGCTGGGGCGGGCTGGAGGGGTCAATGAGGAAAGAAAGGTGACATATGTAATACTTTCAACAATAAGGAATTATTATTATTATTTTTTTTAAATCTTGTGTCTTCCGCTAGCAACCATGAAACTGTGGCAGGCTAACTGAAGTTGCAAGTAGGGTAAACTCTCAGATCTTCCCCAATCTTTGGCACAAATGGTGGGAGGATTAGCGTCCATAAAATTCTGCTTGCAGGCTCATTGGTATTGTGGTTGAAAGCGAAGAGAGGTCACTGGTGAATGCTTGTCTTTGGGGGCACCACCTCCACACCCACAGAGCTGGAAGTCCAGCATTTCCTACTGCTGGGAGAAGGGTAGAGAAGGACCAGGTGCTGGGCTGTTACTCATTTTCATTAATATTAATATTAAGCTAAGAGATGGGGAGCAGGCACCACCTCCCCAGACTTCATCAGGAAAAAATCAGGTTCTTGGGGACCAATGACAGCTTTCCCCATTAAGAGATTCAGGGTCTGAGGTCTGAGACTGCTTCCTCATTCTGAACTCGGGGGTTAGCCACCCTCTAACTTCTAGTTTCTATTTTTTATGGAATGTGAAGCTCTTTGTCTCTTTCCCTTCCTGCAGGCTGGTTGGGACCATGTCATGCCACCCCTCCCCCACAGCTGTATAAAGTCTAAAGCAGGGAATGAGGGAAAGCATAGGGGACTGGCTGAGGCAGGTGCCTGGGCTGGGTCTTGGTTTCTTACTTTGACCAGCCTCTGAATGCCTTTACAAATAGTAGTTTATCTTACCATTTTTTTTCAGTGACAGGTTTATAAAAAAAATTTATGTATTTCAAAAATAGGTCTTTTATTAGGAAAAAGTGAAGGAATTGGGGATGGTGCTGCATATGCAAAGCCTCTTTCAGCTTCCCTCCATGTGCCCGAGTCTTCTAAGTTATGTCTGACTACTGAAGCAAAAATTATAATACTGCCAAGGATGGTTCTAAGTGTATGTGGAGGAAATATTTGAAATTTTGTCATACAGGTGGAGGGTAATGTTTCTGCACTTCATGGTGTAGAAATTGGTAAAACGGACACCAGTACACCCAGAGAACTGAGGAGGATGAGGTGCAGTGTTTACACTCCTTGGATAGTCCAAAAATTATATTTTATTAATAATAAAAATGAGGAAAAAACAATCTTAAGGTCACAAGCTGACTCTGTTTTTCCTAACCTCAGTCTACGTATTAAGCCATTTGATCCCAGGCAGACATCAACAGAAACCTCAGAACTTTCCCTCAGGTGGCATTTAGCAATTGCTGAATTTCTTTTGCCCTTAAGGAATACTCGTACTATTCTTGGGGGGGAAATAAAATCCCTTAGAAGGGCTGGTGTGGGAGGTAGGTACTAGTCCCCTTCAAGAGCACCCTGTCTCAGAAGCCTTGAAAGCAGTACAAGAAACGTAGGCCAACTGCTTTGGGGTGCATTTCATTCCAAGTGCAGTATTATTTCTTTCAGGTCACCTCCACCTTGATCTTCCCTCACAAATAGCTTTGAGTATGTCAAAGGCCATACCCCTTTCCTACCCTAATTCTTCATCCTCCTCCTACTCTTCTTCCTCTTTCTTTTTTCCTTCTTCCTCTCTCCTCCTCCTCCTTCTCCCTCTCTCTTTTCTTCTCTTTCTTTTTAACATAGACATCTCCAGCAGATATTTGTTTGAAAGGAACAAATTTTAAGAAAAGGGAAACATGGGATCTGGGAGAAGTATATAATAGAAAGTAAATACAAATCCAAACTGTTTGGTAATTGTTTTACACACACCCACCACCACCACCACCACCACCACCAAACACAGAGACTGCCCTGTACAAAATAACACAGTAAAGGTTTAAACACGGAGGTATTCCCTTAGCAAAGCTGGAGATTTCAGTGTCTGGTATTTGGACTTCGGGCTGCAGCCCTTGTTTTGAACGTATCACTGGGTATGTGGCATCCAGTTTGCTGTTGCTGTGGCTTTTATGGAGAATGAATGGAAGGTCGGCAGGGCCCTGTCAACAGGATAGTCACATGCTCTAGTGATGACATCTCTTTTCTTCCTTCTGAGAAGACTGCTCAGCACTCCCATTTTCTGATCTACATGGAGGAGGTCTGCCCTGACTTAATCACAGAACTTCATAGGCATGACACCTGTTCACAGCTTCCCGCCTTTGGTACAGTTTATCGTTTTTCCCTCACAGGGTCCGACAGACAGTTGTGTGCTGGGAAGTACCTGAGTATGGTGGTAAGACCCGTCTTGCCACTGAGAGGGAACCTGGGGCACGGCGAGAGAGGGGAACTAACTTGAAACTGATCCATGATGCTCTGTAGCTAAAAGCTACCTCTAGGACCTTTTAGTCAAGTCCTTCTAATGTAGAAAGCACTGGGCAGCCAGGGCCTGGGTTTGAGTCACTGACAGGATGTGACACTTCGGGAAAATCGCTGAGACTCAGTTTCCAACTTTATGAAGTGGCATTGGAGCAGATTTAATGAGCTGAAATACATGATAATAGAGATCCAGTGCTAGGCAGCCCCAAGTTGTTATGGCAACAGTGCTGTCCTCAGGGACTTTGGCTCCCTACCTTTTGGCTCTATTTTACTAGCATGTGGTTGCCATTTCCAGTGTCATCTCATGGTCTAAGACAGTCACTGAAACTCTAGTCCTCCCCCTTCACTTTCAAGAGGTTAGGAAAGAGGGGAGGAGTCAGAAGGTCATAACCCCACCACAGCTCCCTTTAAGCATGTTAGCTCCAAGGGTGTCTGGGAAATGTAGTCTTTTAGTTTGACCACAGACTTTCTGTTAATGAGGAAGGGCAGCATGGTGGGAAGGGATGGATACTGGCCGGAGTACCAGCAATTTATGCCACAGGCAACAATCTGGCCCAGGTGGGTGTAGGGAATAGTGGTCAGGGGTCAGAGTGGGGGAATGTTGTCCAAGCAATGGTGGGCATTTTTCCTATAGCATTTAAAAAATTTTTATTCTGACAGTCAGGTGGGCATGAACATATTTTTCCCTGCAGAAGGGACTTTTTCAAAGCTCTGTTTAGTCCAGTGTAGGAGATAGAAGGTTTATATGGAAAACAACAACCCGCTGGCACTTGGGGCACACATGATAAATTACTGCTAGGCTGTGGGTAACAGCAAGGAGCTCTGAGCAGTGATGCTCATCTCTCCTCCTCTTCTATGGACACAAGGCCACACAAAGTCCTTCACTGTGACAGTGGTTTTAGCACCAGGGTTCAGAGTGGCTGCCTTCTGTAGAATTTCAGAGTAGAATGTTGTTTACCATTTTTCTTATCTGGAAGATGCAACTTGGGACAAGATAGTGACATTCTGGTGGGAAATTTTAGCTATAAGGGCTCAAAATCTTTCCCACTTCCTTCTCTTTTATCCTTCATGCCCAATCAATCAATAACATTGGTGATCCCCCCATCCCCAGCCCCTCTTCAGCCCTGCAAATATCTCCTCTCTGATTACATAGCTAATGGGTCTGGATTACTGCCCCACATACCTCCTAACTAATATCCCACTCATCTTAGCTAACCCACCCACCCTCCAGAGCAGATAGCTCTTCATTAAATATGGCGTTTATTTCGGTTCTCACCTGTTCAAAACCCTTCTACTATTTCCTCTTTCTTCATGAAATTATCTGTTTAATTATTTTTTACATGGAATTATCTATTTAGTTATAGGTTTAACAATGAAAATGGTTAGTGGATGAAGGTACAGAATATTCAGATGAATTATAGATTACTCAGCAGTGTTAGATACCTCTGTAAAATGGCATGCCTAGGCTTTATTTTCTATATTGATGAAAAAATTGTCAATTTTTAACACTTGCCCCCAAAGAAATACAATAATGGCCTGTGTTGTCTTTTATGTGTACTACTTCATGTGTTGTGTATAACTCTATCAATATTCTGATGTATGAGAGAGCACACATGTGCATGCGTGAGTGGATGTGTGTGCGCACGTGTGTGCATGTATGTATTGTATGTGTGTGTTGTGGGCAGTTGGATAGGCATGTGCTTCTTTCCCGCCCCCCTCATGCTCATTCTTTTATTCAGTCACTTATTAATTATTCTAACAAGCATTTTTCCTAGAATTTTCTATTCACCTGACACTGTGATATCCCTAGATTTGCTGAATGTGGGAAGTCCAGGGGAGCCCATATGCCCAGAGTGGCTGCAGACACATTGAGTGGCTCAGGTTTTGAGTTTTTATCACCAGTAAATATTTAAATATTTTAAACAATGGTGCTGCTATACTTTGGAATCCGCTGTTAACCCTGAGGATAGTAATTGGACTTCACAGGGCTCTTGTCAGGGCCACCAGTTACTGGTGTGCAAGGGGGGCTCTGCTCAACTCCAGAGGCATCATTTTCTTGGAGCCATTGTAGGTGTGTGAAGTAATAAAGGCAATTTCCTGGCAGACAGCAGCCTAGTGTCTCAGAGAAAAAATACCCAATTCTAATTTGCAATAAGTTGCCATTTGGATTAGTGTTGGGGCTGGTTGCTGTGAAGATGAAATGAGATAACCCATCCCACGTACTTAGAACAGTGAAGGTTTATAGAAAAACTGCAATGTAAGTTGGTTATTACTCTCTATAAATGAAGTGCTACTGACACACTGACAACATGCAAAGACGTAATTGTTTATCACGCAATTTTAAACTCGTACCACATGCTCGTACCACAGAATGTGAATGCACATTAAAAATAAATTTGTCTTTATATATTTTCCCCAACATTGAAAAATTTCAAACATTCAGAAAAGTTGAAAGAACATCCATGTACATTGAACATCCATGTACCCACAGTCTGGATTTAAAAATGAACATTTTGCTGTATTTGCTTTGTCACATATTTATCTACCCACCCCTCTATCTAACATTTCATTTAAAAATGCATTTCAAAGTAAGTTAATGTACTTCAGTGTACTTCATTCTTAAACTTCATGCATGTTATTAGAATTCAATATTTAAGTTTTTTAAGGTAAAGTTACATAGAGTAAAGTATACAAAGTTTAAGTGAACCACTTGGAAAGTTTTTTTAAAAAAATGTTTTTCTTGATTTTAGAGAGAAGAAGGGAGTGAGAGAGAGGGGGATAGAGACATCAATGACGAGAGAGAATCACTGATCAACTGCCTCCTGCATGCCCCCTACTGGGATGGAGCCCTCAACCCAGGCATGTGCCCTGATGGGGAATTGAACTGTGACCTTCTGGTTCATAGGTTCATGCTCAACCACTGAGCAACACCAGCCGGGCCGTTAGGTAAGTTTTGACAAATTGTTGGAGGAGACCATTGAGAGGACATAACCACAGATTGACCCTGACAATAGGAGACTCCTTACCCCCTCCCCCATCTGCTCACCATTTCTAAAACCAGACCATTTTCAAGGACACAGCCCTCTGGATGATAGTGACCAAACACAGTTAAAGCCTCTGTATAAACTGTTAAGATTCGGGACGGTGGGTGCAGAGATCTACTCAAGACAAGCCTCCTGAGTTCCCTTGCTTGTTAAACCTGACACTGACCAATTGTCTCTTTCTTTGGTCTCTCCCTGCCCTCTTTGTGTGTATGTGCTTGAGGCCAGGGGTGAGCAGGAGGTGGTGGACAGTTTGTGAACCAGCACAAGTCATACACCAGTGTAACCCAAAACATTGTCATTACTCTGAAAATTCATCATGTCCCTTCCCAATCAATTACCATTGCCACAACCCCCAGAGGTAATCAGCTATAGTGATTTCTTTTTCACTGTAGCTTAGTTTTGCCTACTTTAAAATTTCATATAAATGAATTGCTATGGTATTTATTCTTTCATATAGGATTTCTTTTACTCAGCATACTGTTTTTGAGATTCATCCATGATGTTGAATGTATTAATAGGTCTGTTCCTTTTAATTTATGAGTAGTATTACATTATTTGTATGAATATAACAGTTTGCTTAGCTATTCTCCTGTTCTCCATGGACTCCTGGAATGTTTTCAGTTTGGGGCTATCACAAATAAAACTGCTGTGAACATTGTAGTACACATCTTTTTGTGGACCCAAGTTTCATTTTGGGTGATAAATGTGTAGGATTAAGATTCCTGGGTGATAGGGTAGGTATATATTTAGTTTTTGAAAACTGCAGTCATGACCCTAAAGTGGACATGCCATTTTATGTTCCCACCAACATGTGTAAGTGTTTACAGTTGCTCTGCATCCTTGCCACCATTTGGTGTTATCAGTCTTTTTCAGTTTAGCTCTTCTATGATTGTGAACTGGAATTGTGGTTTTAATTTACATTTTTCTAATGACTAATTGCTTGACTACTTTTTCATGTGCTATCAGTCATTCATATATTTTTTATGAAGTGTCTGTCCAAATTCTTTACCCATTAGAAAAAAACTATTTTGAACTAATTTTAGACTTATAGAAAAGTGGCAAAAATAGTATAGTTTCTCTATATGCCTTATTTAGCTTCTCTAATGCGAGCACCACGTATAACTGTAGTATTGTTATCAAAATGAGGAAATTAACTTTGGTTAACTAAACTATAGATTTTATTCAGATACACCAATTTCCCTACTAATGTAATTTTTTTTTTAAATGGGTAGCCCAAGCTAGTTTGGCTCTGTGGATATAGCATTGGCCTATGGACCGAAGGGTCCCAGGTTAGATTTCAGTCAAGGGCATGTACCTCGGTTGCAGGCTTGATCCCGATGTGTCTCTCTCACATCAGTGTTTCTCTGTCTCTCCACCTCCATTCCATTTTCTCTAAAAATCAATGGAAAAATATCCCTAGGTGAGGATTAACGACAACAACAACAAAAAATGGGTAAAGAATTTGGACAGACATTTCATGTGGATACCCACTTGTTCCAGGACTATTTGTAAAAAGACATCTTTTCCCCATTGATTATTTTGGCCCTTTGGTTGAATATCAAATTATTTCATAAGTGTCTATCATTGATCTGTTTTTCTATCTGTATGCCAGTACTACACTGCCTTGATTGCAGTAGCTTTAGAGTAAATCTTGAACTTGGTTAGTGTAAATCCTCTAAAGCTGTTACTTTTTTTAAAGATTGCCTTGGCTATTCTAGGTACTTTGCATTTTCATATAAATTTTATAGTAAGCTTGTTAATTTCTACAAAAAAAGGCTACAGCATTTTTATTGGGACTTGGGAAAAAATGGTGTCATAAAAATGCAGTCTTCCAATTCATGAACATGACAAATTTTTCAAAGCATTATTTCTAAATATTTCCAAAATTTCCTTATTATTAAAGTCTTCCTCTTTACTTTTAGCAGTATTTTGTAGTTTCTATGTCTTGTCCATCTTTTCATTTACTTTCACTCTTATCTTTATTATTTTCTTTTACTTACTTTGGATGTATTTTGCTTTTCTTTTGCAACCTCTGATGGTGGACCCTTAGGTCATTGATTTTTTTTGTGAGGTCTCATTTTTCAAAATAGTCATAAAAATATCTTTCATCCCACTTGCTCTTCTAGAACTTTATCACACCCTGTCAAGAGTGAAGTCTAATTTCCCTCCCCTTGGATGTTGGGGGCTTGTGATTGACTTGTAACTAATATAGTGCAGTTGAAGAGATGCTGTGTAACTTTTGAGTTAGGCTGTGAAAAAGCTATGTATGTTCTGCCTTATATGCTATAAGTTTTATGCTTGAAACTGAAGCCTTCTTATAAGAAGGCCAATTACTCTGAGGTCTCAATGCTGTGAGAAAGCCAAGCTATGTATAGAGGTCATGTGCAGGTGTTTGAACAGTTCTAGCTTTTGAGTCCTCTCAGCCCAGGAGCCCAACAAATGAATGAGAATTTAGATTATTTTAGATCCAGCCATCATGTCTTCCTCAGCCTTCAGGTCTTCCCACTTGATGCCTGTTCACTTTTCAGATGTTGCAGTAGCCGAAGATTCAGCCCCCCAAGTGTTGCTTACTTAGGTCTGCCCACCAGCAAAAGACTAAATAAATGACCAACTCACCCAGGGCCAGTCCATTCTTCCAGTGTCAAATGCTTCTCTAATCTCTGCCTGCTTCTGGTGACGCTCATGAAGAGGGGCTTATAGAAGCTCCTCTTCCATTCATTACTAGGAGTAGCAACTGAGCATCTATATTTAAAATCCATGAAATTGCATTATCTGCTCTATTAGTAGAGGGTTGATCTGTTTAATGCAAATATTTAGTATTTGTCACAATTTTAGTAAACTTATTTAAGAATATTTTCAATTTTTAACATATTACAAACCTCCCATCTGGAAGGTTCATGGTCCCTCTAAGCCTGGTCTCCATCTGCTCCCAGAGAGTAGCACGAGGAGAACATGAACTCAACGTCAGCTGTTCTAACGCTTGAGTTCACAGTGGGGGTCTGCATGTCCTGTCCTGGATAACTGTCCTTGGGAACCTTAGCAGAGTTACTTTGGTCCCTGGGTAGGTTTTTCAAAGAGTAGATACAGCTCAACAGGCCCAACAAACAAACAAGGAAGACACAGAGAAAAGTGAGGACTTCTTTAGGGAAAGGTTGTCCTCTAGCGAGAGAGCCTTAAAGCAACCAGCTGGCGGTGCTCGGGGCAGTCAGAGAAGACCTCACTTCTACACCAAGAGAGCATTCACCTCTGCATTCCAGTCCCCCTCCAGGCCGCACTGAGCTTATTTCCGCAGCGCTAAATGCCATCTGGTTTTCTGTGTCGTCTTGTTTTTGCTTGAGTTCGTTTTGGCTAGGGTAGAAGGTGTGTCCCTCTCCTCCGGGAGGTGGGAACAGAGATGGCTTTGTGGGAAACAAAACCTGAGGCTTTTCCTCAAAGTCAGTTGGAGCCTATTGTTGTAATTTATTAAAGTGCAATTCTGTTCAGAACATGAAATGGGGATAATGGCCTAAAAGACACATCGATGAGTGTCAAATCATGCACAGCCGGAAATGGACCCAAGATAAAAGAGGAGAAGGCGTAATGCTGCAGAGAGAGGACCAAAGTTTCAAGTTAATGCCACACCTATTTAACTGTATAGGTTATCAGTAAGTATTTGAGAAATGATCCTCACATAGGGAGGTCTGCAGTGTTAAGTGTGTGTGTGTTTAGGTGGAGGAGTAGGTGTGAAAGCTGTGTGATAAGAAAGAACAGGCTAACGACAGAAACTGGGAATAAAACGAGGAGTCTTCCCATTCTTTTTCTTTCCAGTCTCTACATGTTTTCTTTCTTTCTTTTTTAAAGTTAAAGCACAGATCTAACTTATAGTATATTGCATATACTCAAGTTTTAGATTCAAGTACCTCATCACTTTCTATCTGTGTGACTTGAATAATGGGAAAATTATAAGCAAAACTGAAGGATTATTGTGACAGCTGATTGAGATAAGCTATCCAAAAGCAACTAATATAGCCCCTGGCAATCGCAGCTGTAAGGCTGGCTTAGTCTACAGCCTCTCTCACCTTTTCCCCCCTCACCAATTAATACTTGCATAATTCAAGTATTAATTGGGTGTATTGTTCCAGTTCTAGAATCTGTGTTGCACAGAATTACAGATTCATATAATCCTTGATGTGGAAGGGATCATAGAGTTTAAGGGACTTACCTAACATCTTTCCATTTGTTCAGTCAACAAGTATTTATTTAACACCTTTTATGTGCCAGTCACTGTGGTATACAACAGTGAACAATATCGACTCAGTCCTTGCCATTTGTGGAACTTGAAACATAGTAGGGGAAAGAGGCTTTCTTCAAGCAAAATATTACACAGGTAACTAATCAATCAGAACTGTGTGATGTGAGAAGAAGTGAAGAGCTCTGTGAGTATCATGGGGAACCTGGTGTAGACTGACATGTCAGGGAAGGCAGACCCAGAGACGTGGCTTCCAACTGAGACCTGGAGGATGAGCTGGAGTTAGCTTGGTAGAGTGGGAGGGGATGAAGAGAGAAGCATCTGAGACACTGAAAAGCGTCAGTATAGCTGACCAGAGGTGGGGAGGGGTTGAGGGAGTTGGGTGAATTGTGTGGTTGGAAGCTGCTGAGAGAGGAAGCTCAAGAGATGCTGTAGAGGTGAGCTAGGCAGGGGCTAGATCAGCTGTGGAGGCATGTCCAGGGAATTGACAGCACAAAACAACAAAAAGCATTGGTTTCCTTAGGTCTTCTGAATGATACTTATCAGCTCTTCATGGCAATTCAGGGCTGTGGGATCCTGTGTAACATAAACAAAGAGCTGATTGAGGACTTAAAGCTAACATTTTAAAGGAGTTAAGATCGAGGAGTCCTTTCCTTCCAAGTGAGTTAATGAAATGCCAAACAATGAATCCAAGTGTTCTTGAAATGTTTTTTTCTGGTTATGAACTGGCCAGAGTGGAATGTTGACAGCAAATTTTGTAGGTTTTTATTTTGCTTAAAAATGTGTACTTAGCTTGCTTTTGAGAACGGTATCAAAGAATGCTTCTTTTAGTTTTTTATCAGAAAAAAAAAAATTTTAAAACCATTTGTAGGCGATAAGTATAGATGCAGGTGGTGGACCTTTTTTAATTAAATTCAAAATATCGTGGCAGTTAATTGGTTAATTGAATTAATTGAGGTGACATCCTATCTAATAATAGACAAACATGGTAATTAACTGTAGCTCTGACACGCTTTCCATTGGCTAATCAGGACAATATGCAAATTAACTGCCAACCAAGATGGCCGTTAACCACCAACAAAGATGGCGGTTAATTTGCATATGTAGGCACAATGCTGAGAGGTGAAAGGGGAAGAAGCCGCCTGCCACTCAGTGATCGGAAACCCAAGTGGCAGCTAAGCACTGGGTGGCAGGGCAAAAGTGGCCCTGGGGCTCAAAGGGAAGTAGGCGATGGTGGGGCCCCGCCCCCTGTGTGGCCAGGCCATTGGCGTGGAGCTCAGGCAGAAAGCAGCGAAGGCGGGGTCCCTGCCCCCTGTGCAGCCTGCTCCACGTGCGGCCAGACCCATCGGCTCGGACCTCAGGCAGAACAAGGGGATGGCAGGGGTCCCCGCCCCGTGTGCAGCCTGCTCCATGTGCGGCCAGGCCATCAGCACGGAGCTCAGGCTGAAAGCAGCAAAGGCGGGGTCCCCGCCCCGTGTGCAGCCCGCTCCGTGTGCGACCAGGCCATCCGCGTGGGGCTCAGAGGGAACATGGCATGGCGGCAGCCCCACCCCGTGTGCGCCCAGGCTATGGGCGTTGGGCTCAGGAGGCTCGACCAGCAAAGCAGGACTGGGGATTGGCGAATGGGCGCAAGGCAGTCCTCCTGGTCCTTCCCCTCAGCCGGCAGGCTCCTATCAATCTTCAGTTTCTACTGAAAGGAATGTGGCGCCTCCACTGCGCAGCCTCCCAGGATTCGCAGGCTCCGGAGTGGAGACTTCAACAAGGACTTCAGCGCCTGCTCAGAGGAAAAGCCGCCACCTCCCTACTCCACAGCTGCTTCTGTGTCTGCAAGAAGTGCGCATGCTCCTCCCTGTGACATGGGCGGGGCCAGAGCCTGAGTGAGGGGTTCCACCATAGCATAGCAGCTGGACCAGTGCAGGGATGGAGGGAGGGAGGGCGGGGAAGGAGCAAGGGGGAAGCCCTGGTTCCCTGCTCCTCTTCCCACAGGCATGGCCCCTGCTGTTATGATAAAAGGAGTTGTATTTTTCTAACTCTGTCTGGGTAAAGGAAACAAGTGTCTGTTGACTTCTGATCTTACTCTCCGAGCTGCCAGTTAATCCCTCTGGATGCATCATATCCAACCTCCAAAGGATCCGAGGGGCAGGATCAACCTTCGTTCCATAGTTGAGGAAATTGACCAATAAACACATGTATCTCATGCCTCAGTGTTAACTGCTGCAGAAATCTCCGGGTAATGACTCAGATTCTATATCTAAGGGTATATTTTCTTCTGTTTTCATGTTTAATTCAGCCCCAGGAATCAAATAATACAATAAAGAATAAAATGAGTTCAGGGGGCTCAGCATTGTATTCCCAGGGCCTTTGGTCCCACACAAACCGCAGAGCTCAGTTATCCTGAGATGAAAGGAAAGGAAAGAGAAACATGAAAGGTTTCCCAGCTCAGTCACAGAGATATCTCATAACCACATGTTAAGGACACGGCATTAACTTAGGGGTGGAAAGGACACAAATGGAATAGAATATGGAGCAACTTGGAGTGAGCAGGCCAGCAGGGGGGCAGTTGGGGGCAAGCAGGCCAGCAGGGGGTGGGGGCAGTTAGGGGCAAGCAGGCCGGCAGGGGGGGTAGTTGGGGTGAGCACACTGGTACGGGGGCAGTTGGGGCTGATCAGGCTGGCGGGGGGGGGGCATTTGGGGGCGAATAGGCCAGCGGTGGGGGTTAAATTGGGGGCAAGCAGACAGGCAAGCAGAGTGGTTAGGGGCAATCTGGCAGGCAGGCAGGTGAGTGGTTAGGAGCCAGCAGTCCCAGATTGTGAGAGGGATGTCTGACTGCCAGTTTAGGCCCAATCCTTGTAAACCAGCAGTAGGACATCCTTCCAGGGGTCCCAGATTGGAGAGGGTGCAGGCCAGGCTGAGGGACACTCTCCCCAGCCCCTGAGTGCACAAATTTTTGTGCACCGGGCCACTAGTTTGTTAATAAGATTATACAGGTTTCAGGTGTACAATTCTATAATATAACATCTGTATATTTTATTGGGTGTTCAGGTCTCCTTCCATGACCATTTATCCCCCCTTTACCCTCTTCTACCTCCCACCACACCCCTTTCCCTCTGGTAATCCCCATACTGTTGTCTGTGTCTATGAGTTGTTTTTGTTTTTTTTTGTTTAGTCTCTTCACTTTTTTTTCATTCAGCCTCCCAACTCCTCTTCCTCTAATAGCTGTCAGTCTGTTCTCTGTATCTATGTGTCTCTTTTTATTTTGTTTGTTAGCTTATCTTGTTTATTAGATTACAGATAGTTTATTCAATAAATGGTATTGGAAAAATTGGACAGATATGTGCAAAAAAATGAAATTAGACCACCTTCTTACACAAGAATAAACTCAAAATGTATTAAAGACTTAAATATAAGACCCAAGACCATAAAAATCCTAGGAGAAAACATAGGCAGCAAAATCTCAGACGTTTCTTGTAGCAGTATTTTGCTGATATATCTCCTCAGGCAAAGGAAACACAAGAAAATGTAAACAAATGGGACTAAATGAAACTAAAACATTTTTTCACAGCAAAGGAAATGATCAACAAAATAAAAAGACAATGCACTGAGTGGAAGAACATATTCACCAATGATAAAAACTGATAAGGGGTTAATATCCAAAATTTAGAAAGAACTTATACAACGCTACACAAAACAACAACAATAAACCAATTAAAAAATGGGCAAAGAACTTGAATAGACATTTCTTCAAAGAATGTTTCTTTAGAATCCTTCTAGCCAACTCACTGTTCACTGCAGGGAATTCCTCACAGAAACTTGTAAATAAGCAATTCTGGGATTAAATTAGCTACCAGCTATCTTAAGCAAATAACCTATAAGAGAAATTATTATTTAACTGGCCAGCTGATTCTTGGCTCTTTTCAGGTTCAAGGAAGAATTTAAATGGGATCCCTGTGTGTTTTTCTCATTTCAAATCCTCTAGAGCAGATAAACATTATCATGAAACTGGTCAAGGATGAAATTTAAATAAGTAGTGATTGGAAAGGATGACAGTAAGAGTTTCCAACTCACAAAAACAGACAAATTAGTTTAATTAACTGCAAAATTTGGAGGACAGAGATATAAGGAGAATTATTTATCTTGATGTATAATGTATGCTTAATGTTTTTGTAAGCAAACCTATTAGGGGAAAGGCACCCCTCCAATATAACGATCCCTCAGAAATGCACCACTAGAGCACGGTTTGGAGCCAAGACCTGTATTTATCCTTATAAGTTAGTGGCCCTTTATAAGGCAGTGTAGATGACAGCCCTCCCCTCACCAAAACAGGTCTTTGTTGTGCCACTGCCAGTCTACCTGTGGTTCAACCGTCCTGTGTATTTGTGTGGGGATCATGATGGCTCTTCATGTGGTTGAGTCATTCTCTGAATAGAGAAAATAGAGGCTGCCTTTATGCTAAAAGCAGCGATTTCTTCCTGGTGATTGGGATGGTGGGAAGAACTTTGAATAGACAGCAGACCATATCACAGAGTGGTGGAAGGCCATTGCCTTGGCCTAATTGTTAGCAAGAGATGCCTTCAAAACAAGGTGGATGGCTAAATTCTACTCTTCCTCCAACCCCAACATAAAGCCACATATACATGTATAGACTTACACTCGCTCTTTTGTTACTCTGGTTGTGTAGGTAAGGATCCATGTTGACATAGTAAAGCAGAGATCAGTGTGATTTAAATCTGGAGAACTAGGAAAACATTCTGGCAAGGTACAGTGTAGTTTGTCTGTTTCTGTAGGGAACATCTGTTGATTTTTTCTATCTAGGAATTCTGTATATTTTTTGTGAAAACTCTTTCCTCTTCCTTCTTCATCCCTTGTTCCTCTCTTCCCCTCCCTGTTCCTCTTGTACCACCCACTTACCATTCATTGTGGATCTATCAATCATGGCAGGTGGAGCTGTCAATCTTGGTACAGTATACTCTCACTATGGATTGTATCTTGGGCTCTGGACAATCATAATTCCTTATTTCTCTGTATGCAGTAATTGGTCTATAGTTAAGTCCATGATCCAAGCAGGGCCCATCAGAATTCTTTCCTGGGAGCAGTATACAGACATTGAGAGAGGAAATATCTTTCTGCTGGAGAAGATAAGCTGGGAGTAAGTATCTCTAGAGCTGCTGCTACCATCCTTTTTGCAATCTGGAAGATACACTAAGCTAGTAAGAATAAGACAAGTAATTTTGATATACTATAACCTCTCATTTCAGTCCCCGAGGCTCTGGTTCTTATAGCCCTTCCTCCCTCCCTCCCTCCCTCCCTCTCCCTTTCCTCCCTCTCTTCCTTTCCCCCTTCCTTTCTTCCATTCATCCATCCATCCATCCATCCATCCATTCATTCATTCATTCATTCATTTATTCAACAATTGTTATTGAGAATTTATGATGTTTCAGATACTTTTCTAAGGGTGGTGGGAATTATGGTGAACAAGACAAACAAGGTCCTTGTTCTCTTGGTCCTTACATACTAAGTAGAGAAAATAGATAACAGATGAGTAAGCAAATAAATAATTGCAGTAACTACAAATAGTGAAATGGGCTATGAAGGAAATAAAATAGGATGTGATTGAGTCAGAAGAAAGCCTGACTCATGGTGGGAAAGATAACTAATTTCACTTGAATGTTCAAGGAAAATGTCATTGAGTAGGTGATGCTTGAGCTGATGCCTGAAGTACAAGAATTAAGCATGAGGAGATCTGGAGAGCAAGTCCAACAGAGGAAACAGCCAAAACAAAACCCCTAATGAGGAAAAGATTAGGGTGTTCAAAGAAGAAAAATAAGTGAAGAAAAAGGGAAGTATGAAGGAGAAGGTAGAGTAAGATGAGATTGGAGACAACGTAAGGCTTACAGTCTTTGGCTAGGAGATGAGATTTTATTCCTGGAGCTGAGGAAAGACTGGAAAGTTTTTAAAAAATATATATTTTTATTGATTTCAGAGAGGAAAGGAGAGAGAGAGAGAGAGAGAGAGAGAGAGAGAGAGAGAGAGAGAGAGAGAGACACATTAATGATGAGAGCGAATCATTAATTGGCTGCCTCTTGCATGTCCCCTCCTGGGGATCGAGCCCACACCCTGGGCATGTGCCCTTGACTGGAATTGAACCCGGAACCCTTCAGTCCGCAGGCTGATGTTCTATCCACTGAGCCAAACCAGCTAGAGCAGACATTGGAAAGTTTTAAGCAAGAGGATGACATCATTAAATTTGAATTTAAAAGGAACTACTTTGGTTACTATACAGAGAATAATTATAGGGAGGAAAGAGTAAAAGCCAGGAAGCCAGTTCAGTGTTTTGCTCTTTATTAATTAGGATGATTATAATAACAAAGCTAGTACAAATTATTATATTAATATTAATATACACAGAGTTCCAGAATGATTCTCCAGTCTCACAAATATCATTCAGGACACAGGCTCTTTCCATTGTTTAAGCAGGTTATGCTCAGCATAGTAACTTGGTTTTAGGGCTCTATTTTCTTGTTTACTGAATGTCTGCCCCAGTTCATGCATCTTATGTAGACACACAATGTCTGGATGATGAAGAAATTGTCCTCTATTTATTTTCTTTTTATGAGCACCGAAACCCTTTCTAAAGCCCCTTTCCACCCCAGAGACCAGGGTTGGATCACATATGAAGGGGAATAGGATAGAATCACCAAGGTTTATTAAACCTATTATGGTTCAGTCCTTTCCATGAGTACACAGAAGGGTGAGCATTTGAACAAAACCAGGAATTGCCAGCAAGGGAGGCTACTAAGTATTTGCCATGATTGCTTTGAGTCCTCCTCTGAATAATCCAGATAACTTTTTAAAAAACCGTAACCGCCCCGCCACCACCACCTTTGGTCTTTGTCCATGTTAAACTCTCTTTTTGATAGAAAGGGACACCTTGTGCAATGACACTATTCTAAATATCTTCATCACAGGTTGGGTTGAACTTTGACATCCACTAGAGGAACTATAATTCATAGTGGGTCGTCCTGAATTTGTCATTTAACAACTTTTCTTGGCCAACGAACTTTCTTTTTTTGTAGTTGGGTCTAATGGGGCCAAAGATGGTGATTGGCAAGTCCAGGTGACATTGTTACTGTTTGTGGGTTCCTCCTTTTGAGATCAATTCAAATCCTCACTCTCCTGGTCCATTCCCTCATCCTCTTTGTCATTTTTATCTTGCTCATTAATGTGCCCATCCTCATTTTTATATGTTGGTGACCTGACAGTTCCTCTTTTCTTGAAATCAGATAGCATTATTTTCTTCTGATTGTACTTGCTCTGGATTACTTTGGTCAAAGTTCTGGCCCAGCAACTTCATTACGAGGTATTGTGCTTCTCCTGTTGTCTTCATTGCTGCTGCCAGTCCTTCTCTACCACATTGTTCATCCTCCACTTAGCTGGAAGAAGGTTATTTCTCAGGGAGCCCCTAGAGAACAATTCTGGATTTCTTTCCAAAGCCAGATTGCTACTGCTATTGCATGGGGGTATCTTATCGTCCTCTTAAAAGAGCCAATATAGTCATTTGTTACTGAAGTTACTCTGAGTTTGATTTTTGTCACTTGTTATCAGTGTTACTGACTAAATATACTTGCTGTGTATAGATTGCATTTTCGATGGGAAGATAAGTATAGGTAAGTATGGCTTAAAAAGGAAGGCTGCCTTGTCCTATTTAATCAGCTGAATCAATGATAGTGCTGGGCAGAATTTTCTTGGCTGTCAGTTTAGTGGTCTTTCTACTCTCTTGAAGCCTGTGAAGTCTCTTTCCCTATCCAGCCTCACTCATTATTTAAAATCATTTAGAAGCAGGCAATGGTAACGTCCACTCTTGTCCATGGCTCCGGCAACTCCAGTGTCCAGAAGTGCCTTTTAGCTGGACAATGGTCTGACTTTATGTACTAATTAGGTAAGTAGCTACCCAGTTGGAAAGAGTCAAGAAAATATTATAAGACCCTCTTACTTTCCATCTCTGCATAAGCAGCAGAAGTTACAATATCCCTAAAGGAAGCAATATCTGATTGCCATCTAGGAGGACAGAGAAAGGATGTGTAGCAGCTCATTATCATATTAACTTCAATTTGTTTATCACATAAGCTGATAAGCGGAGTCACTCAAAGTGGTAAGGATGCTTTGATTGAGTGAAATGCAGTCCAGGATAAGATCACACAACAGGTCGTCTTTGGTGTCTGGCTTCTGTTTTCCTCAAGCTCAGAGTAATGAGGGGACCAAGGAGAGCTCAGGGGAAAGGATGGTGGGAGGTGCCCTTAGAGAAGGGCAGAAACAAACATTTTTACCTCCCTCGGTAGCCCCAGACCCTGCTCTTACACCTGGCAGTCAATGTCCAGCCATGTAGCTGCAGGCCGCAGGGCCTGGCATGGCATCTGTGCCAGTCATCAGAATGATGAGTATGTGACCAGGGGCACTGCCAGCCAAGGTCGGTTTGGGAAGCAATCTTTCAAGCTGGCCGAGTCCAGCTGGATGTCATGTGCTGTTTATGCTTGTATGGCACAACGGAGCCTCATTATGGGAACAGCTCTCCGCCAAACATCACAGGAAAGGCAAACCAGACTGGCCTGGCCGTGGCCTTTGGAAAGCCACAAAGTCCGCTCGTGTGTGCAGCCAGCGAGCTGCATGGGCAATTAAATCACTCCCAAGGAAAATCTTGTTTGAGCACTAAAGGTCACGGCTATGATTTGTCTGTGATTCTTTGTCAATACGCTTTTCTAACCAAGTACCACATAAAGGGTCCATTATATGGGCTTCGGTGCTGCCTGCTTGCCCAGGGATGGGAACGGAAAAATCTGTGGGCAGGCTCTGTTATACGCACCATTTAATGCTGTGCAATTGCTCTCCATCCTCGTCTGCCTTTTGTTTATTCAGGTCTTAATTCATGTGTGTGTGTGGGAAATTAGTGTAACTAGAAGTTTAGGGTCTCATAAAAGGCTTTAACTAGTTTCACAAAGATATTCACAGATGGCTGCACAGTAAACATTGTAGAGGCATAGAGCCGGGTGAGAAGTTTGAAGACTAAAGTCCTGAGCTGTGTTTGTGTTTTGCTTCATGGTTCTAGGTTGGTTACAGTAAATCACTGGGATAAGCAGTGTAACTGCTTCCCCCTGGGTCCCTTCCTGTCCTTTCTCACAGACAGGACCTTGAGAAACCCCTGCATTAAACTCTGGCATAAGGCTTAAGAGTTGTGGGCATTTCACAGGCTCTTTTAGGAGCTGGTGTTGGATAATAGCTCAAGCAATTGGCTCTGTCTGAGGGACCAGAGTACCCCTGAATCACACAGCCTTGACTGTGGCTACCCAACTCCACAGAAAAAAAGGGGAGTTCCCAGTTGCAGCCTATGTGGTCAAGCATCTCTTCCTATGGAAACTTCAGCTCAAGCCCCACTTTCTCATGAAGCCCTAAATAATTTAGAAGCTTCATTTTTCTCCCGAAGAAAGTAAGACCAGGACAGGTATGGCAGCTTCATGACAATCTCAGACCTAGGCCCTTTTGATCTTTCTGGACCCTTAATATGTGGTCCCTGTTATAGCTGGAGCTATGTTTGTTGTATTTAATATGAAAAATGAAAATATGTTCTTTTGCCTGGCTGGCGTGGCTCAGTGGTTGAACATCGAGGAGGTCACGGTTTCATTCCCTGTCAGGGCACATGCCCAGGTTGCGGGCTCGATCCTCAGTAGGAGATGTGCAGGAGGCAGCCAATCAATGATTCTCTCTCATCATTGATGTTTCTCTCTCCCTCTCCCTCTCCCTTTCCCTTCCTCTCTGAAATCAATAAAAATATTTAAAAAAAAAAAAGAAAAAAAAGAAAGAAAGACCCCAGAGTTTGGAGGCCAGGGAGATGAGGGTGTCAGCCAGCAGTTGAGATCAAGTTAAGATGAAGTGGTAATTTTATGGATTTCTTCTAAAATGCACGTAGAAGAATGAGCCCATCATGATTTAGAGCCAGGATGCTGGTTTCACATCTTGCTGAGTGATTAATGTGGTCTTTGGCCTCAGTTTCCTCATTTATGCAACAAATGAGTTAGATTTTTTTAGAAACCAGACCATGAGGTTGGGCTCACTTGGCTCAAGAATGTGGGGGTTTCAGGATCAACCAAAATGGTTTTACTGGTAGAGTAGGAATCCCTTGAGAGGATGGGTCCAGAAGGAAAATGCTGGGTAGAATCCAGGAATTGGAGCAGAAAAGCTGAGAGCCAGCAAGGTAGGACAAAGAGCATATGGGGCTGGAGAAAGTAGACTGCAGAGGAAATGGGAGAATTGAGTTTGGAATTGATGTAGCCAGAAATCAAAGTACCCAGGGGTAACATGAGCTGTGTAAGAGCTAATTCAATGCAGGTGGCCCATCTGCCCAACATCCCTTTTATGTCTGAGCTTTTTGGGTTTGGAAGAAATCTATGAAGTGGGTGAAACCTCTCAGGATAGAGATATATGGGGCTAACGTCTCTGATGGCCCTAAAATGGCTGTAATTCCAAGTTGAATGAAAATTCTGAGAAAACTTAAGCTGACCTGGGAGCTGCTGCTTCTAATCTCTCTGTCCTTCCTGACCTTGGGTTGGGCCACAGGCTTCACTTACTCTGGGAGAGGAATGGGCAATATTAGATTCAGGTATTCAAAGAAAAAAAATTCTCTGTCAGATGGAGATAAATGGGTTAGTCCAAACCAAAAGACTGGAGACTTTCTGAGAGTAATTGTGCTCATCTGGCTTTTAAGAGGATGGGCTTTGTGTGGTGTTTCTTTCTGGTTTGGGAAAAAGGAATGAACAAAGTCAAAGAAACCTTCCAGAAAAACTTAAGTATTGATTTTAAAATTTGTGCAGATAAATATCCTTTGTTGGAAAAGACAGAACACTTTTTAAAAAATATGTCCTGAGGATACCAAGAATTTTCCAGGTGCTCTCAAGAAAGCAAGCAGAGTCAGGTGGGTGTTTCCAAATAGTTTCTTCAGCTGTTTACAGGCTAGGGTTTTAAAATTCCAGAAATCACTGTGCTCTTTACCCAAATTCTCAGTAACTACTCGGCCTGTAATATTAACTGGTTCTTGATATTCTTGATTTTATTTGATGGCATGTGAAACAGAGAGACAGGAGCAGGAGGATAAAACTGAAGGTTGTGTTTTCTGCAAGGACCGAGCCCCAGCTGCTGGGACATTTATCCCATCCTGGGGGAAGATGGGAAGAGAGGCTTCTGAAGGGAACTATGTCAATGCACCCTGCTGAGCTGAACTGCAGTCAGCTGGGCTGGAGGGAATTTTCTGGTATGATGAGAAAAACTGAGGGTAGTGTTGTGTTTCAGACAAAATGAAAGAGCCTTTTTGTTTGCTTCTCTCTTGTATGTCTTGTGACTCTATCAAAAAATAGAATCAGGACGTGCTTTGTCAGTTAGACATTTCTATATTTCCAGGTGGACTCAAATAATTTGTTAGAATTTATTTATAACAAATAGAGTCCCATTTTTTATATTGTTAGGAAAAACTACCTTGTTGACAAGATAAATAGCAAATGAGTCAAAGGACCCTGAAAAATAATATTTTGAAGGTTTGCAATAATATCTTGAAGGTTAAATTATTAAATGCTCATGATTGAAGATATATTATTTGACCTAAATTATAGTTTAAAATATGTAGGGAAGAAAAAAAGCTTAATCAGCAAGCCTTAAAAAATAGTTTGAGAAAAACATAGCTATCTATACTTTTGGCAACATTTTCTTGGATGGAGAAAAGCCAAAAATTAGGTTGAGGGATATCTTCCATGGCACATTTTCAGGTATTACAGTGCATATTGGTTGCAAGGAAGAAAAATGAATAAATGAATGAATCAAAGGTGATCTCTGTTTTCAAGAAGACAAGATACAGACAGAAAAATAGACCATTTGGCTGCCCAAGATAAGTACTCAGTGAGAAGAAGCCTTGATTCTGTTTAGAGTTTCACCATCAGCCTGATGACACAGGGACAGAAATTTGGGGTCATCTTTAACTTCCCCCTTTCCTTTGTCTCTTTACCTGTGTTCATGCTGAATCTTCCCCCTGTTATTCCCTCCACTCCATCCTTCTCATCCTTCAAGACCAAGGTCAAATGCCAACTCCTACCTGGAGACTTACTTCCCTGATGTCCTCAGTACAAAGTAACTTCTGAGACTTAAATCTACTGGCAAAATTCTAGTGATCCAGGGTAGACCACATGGAGACTCTCTTCTGTCTTGGGCTAGAGAAACCGTAAAGGTTTTACTTTTCCCCTATAAATTCCAGACCCAAACTGACTCAACTGACCCTACACCTTATGAATTTTCAGGCCCGTTATCCATACCTTTCTATCTCACCTGCTTGGTAGCAAAAAATAAGAAGTGGTGGTCATGTGTCCCTTTGGAAGAGTATTGGGCTTCAGGACCACATTAGGAGAAGGCTGGTTGGGGAGGAGGAGAGGGGGGACAGAGATAAGCAGACACAGACTGAGATGGGCCCTCTCTTGGGAGGGAGGAGGCCCAAACCATTCAAACTCCCCCACTTCTCCAGCTTTATGGCAGCAACAAATGTGGCAGGATAATGTAGAATTGGCCATATCAACTGCTGTGTTTCTCATTTAGTTAATTCCTGTGACCTTTGGTTCTTTCCCATTCAGTCAGTGGCTGACCTTGCTTTAGAACTGCCACAGATAAGAATCTCAAGAACTAAGAAGTGGTACTTGGCTCTTTGAAATCTAGGACAGAAATAAGAATCACAAGAAGTAGAGTTGGGGCAAAGCTTAGATTGTGTGTGAGACAGAAACAATGGCTGGGAGATGAGGCAGCTTTATCCACCTGTCTAGACTGGAGAAAACTACTGGGCACAAAGCTGCAGAGTTATAGGGAGCTGGACAGTTGTATTCTCAGAGGGGCTGAGACCCCATACTTCAGTGGGGGTCCTAGGATAGAGTGATCTGCGCCTTGCTTCTTAGTGATCTGTGTCTTGCTTCTCAGTGGCTGAGACCCCATACTTCAGTGGGGGTCCTAGGATAGAGTGATCTGTGTCTTGCTTCTCAGGGGAAGCCCAGGGAGAGGGTAGGCCTCTCAGTTCTCTTGTCCCATCCAGGTTGGCATATTGCATGTATCTCAGCAAAGAGAACCTGAGATAGAGGCCCTGCTGACTTTCCCACAACCCAGGGTGGCTTGGGAGAACATCTCTTCCCCAGCCCCAATCACCACCAGTCTAGAGAAGGCCTCTCACATATCTAAGAGAGGACCAGTGGACCAGAAGAGGACTTGAAAATCTCTGGACAAAGCCATGGAAAGAAAATCTTGGTTGACCTGAGCTTACCATGTCTAAGATGAAGCTTCTGTTACCAAGAGGAAGAGGGGTTTGAGATATAAACATAAAAATATAGAAAGATAGCCGAAACCGGTTTGGCTCAGTGGACAGAGCGTCGGCCTGCGGACTGAGAGGTCCCAGGTTCGATTCCGGTCAAGGGCATGTACCTGGGTTGCGGGCATGTCCCCAGTGGGAGATGTGCAGGAGGCGGCTGATCGGTGATTCTCTCTCATCGATGTTTCTGACTCTCTATCTCTCTCCCTTCCTCTCTGTAAAAAATCAATAAAATATATTAAAAAAAATATATATATAGAAAGATAGATTTATTTTCTTATCTCAGTTTTTGGCCTAAAAAATTCCTAACTTCTATACAAAGTATAGTAAGAGGTACCACCATATCCGTGAGTGTTATGAGTGTCTCCTGCTTTATTGGCAGAGTAAAGAGCCCCACCTATTAGTACAATTGCTAATAAAATGCTCTGAAACCTGACCAGCTATTCATTCTCTTTGGAAGTGAGCTGAGCTGGGGCGGGGGGCCGGCGGGGAATGAAGTGGGGGAAAAGACTTAAGCCTCCACTGGGGGCCACCAGGTACCACAAAGCTGCAGACACCACTGTCAAAGTCAGCATCAGCCACTTCTGTAGAGTTCCTGCAAGCCACCTAGCAGAAATATGTACCCTATTGAGTCCTAGTCTAAACTTGCAACCTATCCTATATTTGCACTGAAACTTCTGATGTGGGAATAGAAGGGTCTTTGCTTAGAGGGGTTTGGTGAAAGATTCTCCTCGAAAGGAGGGGATGCTTTATTGCTGAGAACTGTTTTTACAAATGGTTCTTTTCTTACAGAGAAGCTGATACTTTAACAATCACTTGGCACAGTCTCTGGTTTCCTTGGAGATATGAGATGGCTGGGTTCTTGGTAGAAACTCAGCAGCAGTGTCTTTTTCATTGGACGTCTGATTGATTGCATTGAACTCTTGTCAGTTACCATGAGAAGTTCCCAGATTAGGAACAGCTGGGAAAATGCTTTACCTTTGCCTGTTTCAGGGACATGTAAGCACTTTAAAAGCCATTTTTTCAGCACTTGGGAACCTAATCAGTTGGATATCTCAATTTTGCCTTTTAGATATGGCTCTGAGTCTTTGGTGTTAGATACAATAAAAGTGATGAGCAGCTTGGAAGTGCTCTCCTGTCCTGCTTGTAGTGAGCCATCAGCATCCTTTTTGTGGCAAACTCAGGCTGGCCACCCTTCTCAACATTCATTTAATCTTAAAGTCAGATTAAAATCCTTAGGTTCCCCAGGGGTCCTAATTCCTTAGCGTGGAGGGCTTTCTTGGCCTAACTTTTACCTTGATGTCAGCTCTCACTTTGCATCTCTTTGTAGCCTGATACTCCAGCTACAGAAAAATATTTGTAGTTCACTAAATAGACCACCTTTGTGCCCTCATTCATACTGGTACCCAGAATATCCTTCCCCTTTGTCCATCTGGTTAAAACTCGTTTGTATTTCAATACTCACTGCGTTCGTGAATCCTTTTCTGAATTTCCAAGAAATCCCAGCTCATGCACCTTGTTTGATAGCCTCTTTAGCACTTTATGGGAGTGATTTAATCACACAATTGTCACCCCTTCTAGACTGTAGGGACATTGAAGGCAAAAATGATGTCCTACCTAACTCTGTGTTTCTAATGTCTGGTGTCTAATAGGCTCTCAGGAAATGTTTATTGAGTAAATGAAATCTGCTTTGATTTCTTATAAAATCTTGTGTACTGCTAGTTTAACAATGGTGCCAGGAAGTGCATTTCCCATGAGCTGGATGTGCTTGTGTTGAGGAGAAATATTCCAGCGCAGGACTGGGAAGATCATGGTGCCCCTCAATCCTGACGTCAGGTCAGAGGGACCACTGAATCACAAAGGTATTTCTTAAAGCCAAGAATCCATCAACGCCAAAGCTGGGAAAAGGACTTTATTGCAATTCATCATGTATGGTCCCTTTTAAGAGAGTTTACTGCCATTAGGGATTCAGCCAACCATGACCACTCTCTCATCTGAAAAGGTCCAAAGAAGCTCTTGAAGTTAACTCCTGGGAAGCCTGACTTGAAGGGCAGGTTCCAAACTGTGACATAGAGAACTTTTGTCTTTACCCAGCAATTACCCCTCCTCTCTGGTCTCCCTCTGATCGCTCAGATTATAAGATTGTAACTAAACGGCTCACAGTGCTCCTTTCAGCTCCCTTAAAAGGCTACCAACTTCTGAACAAGTCTCATTATTAACACCCTTCTCAGTGTATTACAATCACGTTTGTGCGGTTATAGCCCCTATGAGACCTTGGGCTTCTGAAAGTCAGGAAGTATATTCTGTTTGTTTTTATACTAGTGACCCGGCACACAGATTCATGCACATTGAAAGGAAATTAATTAGAAGGTGGCCAGCGGGGCGGGTTTGGGCAGACACACCCCGGAGCCAACCTCCCGTGGTCCCTCCCCAGCCGGCTGCACCTGGGTGGCTCAAAGGGCATCTGTGGACTGAGCGGGGTCCCTCCGACAGTGCCCCAGCAACAACATAACCCATGGCCGAAGGTGGAATTGCGTGGCCCTGCGAGGAATCAGGCTTCCTCCTCTCTGGTTTTGGGGTGCGTCACCCGAGATCTGCTGCTGCCAAGTCACTGCAGCTCAGCAGCTCCTGCGTTAAGCGTCTGCCCCCTGGTAGTTAGTGTGCATCATAGCGACTGGTCAGACGGTGGGAGGGACACTTAGTATATTATTCTTTTATATACAGTAGGTCCTCGGGTTATGTCGGACATCCGTTCCTAGGGCGCGATATAACACGATTTTCACCATAAGTCTGAACCCACCTACATAAGCACCTACGTCACTCACATGGAGCACATACACAGCAGTAATGAAGTGAAACAGTAAAAAAAAATTAAAAGAAAGATAACAATTCCTGACCTTTACTTGTGGTAAATGAAAAATAAAACACATAAAGCACATATGTACATACGTCTAAATGACAGAACTTTTTTTTATATAAATAAATGGGAGATGGCGACGTAACCACGAGACAACGTATGTCGAGTCTGACGTAACCTGAGGACTGTCCGTATATGTAGATTTTTGGGCTCTGCAGTGTTAACAATAGTCAGCACTTGAGAAATGTTAGTTGAATGAATGCATAAATAAAAAGTACACGGATTTCCTACTTCCTACCATGTTTTTGACATTTCCTTTAACAGAGGAGCATAAGTTTTCCTGGCAAAGAATATGCTCCTAAGTAGAAGCATACAAAATTTGTCACACATCTCAAGATGGTCTTGATTCAGTAGTGGAACTGGAAGAGTTTATACTCTTCATCTGCAGCGTACTTTATAGTTTAAAATGCATCGCCACCACCTTTTCCCTTATTTGATGTTTCTAATGATGATCTTGTGAGATGAATATTACTCTTAACATTTTACCAATGAGAAAAAACTGGTGTTCAGGGAGGTTAGTGACACCTCAGAAGTTGCACAGCTTGCAGTTTCCTGAGTCAGAGCTAGATCTTCAGTCTTTTGAAGGTAACTCAATATTATTTTTATTATAATACACAGCATTTGCAGCTCAGTCACCTTTGGACCTGGTGAGGTTTATGATGGTAATGCAATGCCAATTTTGAATGCAAACTTAATTGCAATGTTTTAAAACATGAAACTAATGTTAGTGGTTTCCATTGTTCTAAGAATTATGCAGTAAATCATTGAAAAATATATGCTTGTATTTTAGACCTTATGCTAATAGCATACATATTGCAAAACGGAATCACTAAAATACTCATCTCTTTGCTGGTACAGTGTATGCAAAATATGTTGTACACTCTGAACTTTTCACTTAAACCCGACATAAGAGCAATGGAAAAAAGTCAGTAAGTGAAGATATCTGCAGCCTCTTCAATTTGTGTGTTTGCTGTATCTACAGTAGTAGGCAAATATGAAACTTTGTCACATCTATGCAGAGTTTAACAATGAAATGCTTGGGAAAATAGTAAACCAAATGAATGTTGCACAGCAAATTTGAAAATTTGACTTTTTATAGCCTTAGGCATTGTCAGATTCTCTACAATGTGTCTAAATCCTCCTGCTTTATGGTTTTCATATATCTGAAAAGATAAGTACTCTACTATATGTAAAATTGGATATTTTCCAGGTAATATGTCTTTCATTTGTAGTTCCTGAAGAGCTCAGCTATATGCAGTAATATATTTATGTTTTAGAACGCTGACTATGGGATAAAGTACTTCACTTAAATATACAATACCTCTACCAACATTTCCTAAAATGTTTAGATAAATGTGGTTATGACTTCTATATAATTTATTGTGTTTTGTCAAATCATCCTCATAACTCCTACTTCGTATTTTAGAAATTTGAAAACATATCTTATTTCTACCCCTAGAATATGGATTCCTTGCGGGCAGCATCTGTAACACATAGGATTGTATTTAGCTACCAGTAGCCAGAAACTTTACTAAGGGGCTAAAACAAATAGGGGTTGATTTATTTCATAGAATAAGAAGTCCAGAGGCAGCTGCTGGGTCTGGTTTGGTAGCTTAATGATACCAGCCCAGATTTTTTTTTTTTTCAGTTCTCTTGCTCTTTTCCTCACACGTGTTGCCTCATGGTTGCAAGAGGGCCGCTGTCTCTCCAGTTATCAAGTCAAGAGTAAGGGCAGGAAAAATAGAGGAAGGGCAATGGCAGCTATTTCTATTCCTTTTGTTTCTCAAAAACCTGCTTGTAGACTTTCAACTCACTGTCTCCTTGGCCAGAGCCCTGACTTGGCCACTCTCAATTGCAACAAAACCTGCTAAAGTGGGTATTTAGCTCTTCTAACTTTTATGGCAGATGGTGGTAAGATGCAAGGTGGTTGGGAGTGGTCATTGGGTCAGCCAGCCTGCAGTGTTTGCCACAGAGTCCTTTTTCATTTCTCTGAATCTTCTGTAGTCCTAATACAGTGTCTTGAATAGCATAGTTATTTTCAAATGGATGAAACCCATTCAGTATAATCTGATTCAGAAATTATTACATTGACCTTGTTGATATAGGTTTTCAAAGAAAAGGAGCTAATGTGAGTGCCTGTGATGTAAAAGTAGACATTCCACATACTTTGAGTCACTTCATCCTCAGAATAATCCCCATTTTACAGATGGGGAAACCAGCTCGTGTGGATTAAGAAGCTTGAATTGAAAAGACCTTTTTAAAATATAGATCTGTCTGATGCCAAAACCCATACTGTTTCTACTTTACCACCCTGACTAATGAATAATTAAAATCACTTTGATATGCAGGTCATTCTAGTTGACCTGCACATTCTTGATATTCCTTGTAATTGTGAAGTGGAAAGTCTGACACAATATTGTCAGTGACCTCTGAGATAACATTTTTTTCTTTGTCCTAGGCTGCAACATCTTTAGTTAGATGCTCTAAACTGTGATTGCTTTTGAAAAAGCAGAGGTTAAGTGGAGATGCCTGGGGTGGGGCTGCGTGAGAGATAAGGTTTATACCAGCCTCTGCTACATCTAGTGGTAGAGACAGCCTATCCCTTGGATCTGACTTTCTTTGTTCAGGGAAGAGTCATTTGCATGAATTTCTTAGCTATGCAAACTGAAGGTTAGTAAATGCTCCCTGCCCAAGGAGGGCATCAGGACCTTTCATGCCTTCATTAGCACTGTCAAGTATGCAGAGATGATTTATTGGGAAGTATTTGCATGGCTCCAGAGCCTTTGGGACAGGAGGGGCTATGACCTCAACCCCTGCTTCCTGAGATTCACATTAAGAACATTTATTGGTTGGTCCATTGGCAGAAACATGAAGAGATCAAAGAGAAGCCCTCCAAGGGTAACCTTAACCAGTGAGCAGAGCTCACACAGCATGTGGCAGACTCAGGAGGTCTTTGTAACAAAAGGGTTCTAATCTGGGAACAGGAGTGGATAAGTGGGTATAGAAGAAGAACAGTAATACCAGACATGACATCACCATAGCATGCAAAACACTGATTGGACTAGCAGGACCGGTTCTGCTCTGTGATACCTGTGGCTGTGGGAGGCAACAGCAGAAGTGAACTGATCAAACTCTCCAGTTCTCTGCTTGCCTGGAATTTGGTAGACTGAGCCCCGGAGCCTTGGGGTGGGCCATTGGAATCCATTAGAATCCTCCCAATTTGCAGCTCCAGAAGGGCTAATATAGGGGTCTGAAGTCATGTCCAGGAGAAGGAAGCAACTGTATTTTATAGTGAGTACACAGGCTATGCATGAAGGTCAATGACTTAAAGATACAACTAAGCTGAGGCTCTGCTGAAGAATTGATATATTTCTGCTCCTTCAGGTGGAGGCGGCTAAAGGCACTGAATTATGGGGTCTAGAACCTAGAGGCACAGAATGTTAATGAAGACATCTCTTAATGAAAAGTGATTCCTGTTGCAGATTGACAAGACAGAAATGAAGGTTACAGAACAACGTGGGGATCATGTCATAATGTGTGTACACACATAGAGAATTGAGTGACTAAATTGACGGAAAACAAGGGATGGGAGAGCTGAGAGCAGAGACTAGTGGGGCTAACTATGTAATTTATTTGTTTTTGAATAGGTATGTTCACATGGTGAAAATTCAAAGGTTCGAAAGCATATAATCAAAATGTCTCCATTCCTGTCCCCATCTATTCGATTCCCTAGCTTAGAGGCAATCAAAGTTATGGGCCCTTTACATACTTCTTGAGAGATATTTTATGCATATGTAAGTGTGTGTGTGTGTGTGTATGCCTTTTATACAACTGGGATTATAGCATTTATACCCATCTGCATCTTAAAAAAAAACACTTGGCAATATGACTTGGAAATCATTTCATATTAGTATAGAGAGAACTTTGCCATTTGTTTTTCTTCTTTTACAGATGCTCATACACCATTGCTATGGATGGACTATACTTTATTTAACCGGTCTTCTCTTTATGGAAATTTTAAGTTGTTTCTAGTATTTTGCTATTGCAATGTGTAACAATGATTAATATTGTCTGTACATGGTGTGTGTGTGTGTGTGTGTGTGTGTGTGTGTGTGTGTGAGAGAGAGAGAGAGAGAGAGAGAGTGTTTTATGCTAGAATGAATACATTCCTAGTCAACCATGTATTCTGATATGTGAAAACTTACTTATAATGGCCCTGACTATTTGTGTTTTGCAGCTACTAAACAGACCAAGAGAGCTCCAGCTTTGGTTATGAGGTTCAGTTGAATCCAACAAGTTCTGCTGTGATGGTTAATAAGTTCTGTAAAGCTGTAATGTTTTCCATCTTGCCCCTATGAGACTCTTAATTTTCCCTCACAGTTTTGGGAATAGATGACATTATTTCAGGCATCAGCATAAGGAGACACCTCTAGATCCTCTAAGATTGATGCCTCTCACCCTTTCATAGTCTCTGCAAGTAAAGGGGATATTTGATTTTGAACGTTCCTACTCCAGAGATGCCCTTTTCGTCCAGGTGTAAGAAAGTGTAGCGAGAGGCAAAGTAGAGATTTTGGTGACAGACTGGGTGGGTAGGGCTGGCAGAGCAGATATTCAGGCTAATGAGGAGCTAAAATTAAGATCTTTTTATGGTGGATCTACTTGTAGATATTTGAGAGTTGGCTGTAATTGAATTTTTATTGTTTAGTCGAACTGCAAGACATCCACTGGCCCTTTAAATTTTTAGTTGAGGAGACATATTTAAAGTTTTAAATTACTAGATCTATTTTCCTTTGATTGGTTACTATATAAAACCAGACAGAGTCTATCTATAGTGGCACCTAATAGTTCTGCACTATCAATCAAAGTGTGTTTCTCCATTTTATTTCTTACATCTACTATTAACTTGTCACTACTAACCTGCTTTTATTCTTTCACGTGGTGTGTGATGAATTAAACTAGTTAGCTGGCCAGATAGATTTTACAGGGTACATTAACACTTAGTGTTTTTGATGGAGCACTGTGCAAAACAAAGCCATTCCTTAGGAAGACAATTAAGCCTGCTGCTTGCCTCGTTTTGGACTTTGTGACTCCCTTTTTCTCTGAGTGGGCAGATAATAGCCATGTAATCATTTCAGTGCAGACACGTTTAATTAGTTTCTTTCTTAAGAGATTTTATTGTTGCATAAGGGTCAGTCCTCTGAGTAGCCAGTATCCCCGCCTCAGGCTTTCCTTTACCCTGCTCCTGGTCTATTTTTGGGAAACGACTGAGAAACTTTTGAAGCAAACTAACTCCACAGGGTTTGTTTCTGAGAAATGGGCCTTTGGGTTTCCAAGCAGCTGAAGAGGTTTTCTCCAACTTTCTGTGTTTAGCCTGATCCAACTTCCTGATATTTTATTTTCTGCTCTTCAGAGGCAGGGTAGAATCAGCCAGGTGCTACTCAGATACCTGGACACCCACATGTCCCATCCGGGGCCTGGCTTGTCTCTGCCTCACCAAGTGAGACAGGTGGCCCGTGGTTGGCCCCCAGCCCTTGCTGCTCAGGGCTCAGGCCAGTGCACACCTGATGCTGTTGCCTGCTTGCTCTTAATGAATTTGAACTTCTGATCTCCATGGAAATGCCATCGGCGTTCTCTCAGCACTTCCATGGCTAGGACAGAGAATACCTTTCTTTGACATTCAGTCCCCTGCAGACGAGTTACTGCTCTGGAGAAACTCTCACACCTTTGGTCACCTTGGCCCACATCGTTGGCAATGTTTGGTGTCCAGGCAAAGGCTTGGTGTGTTTTATGGTTTCCTCACTTTCATGTTCATTCTTAACTTCTGGGGCAGCTGGTGGGGCCTGGTGGCTCTGAAACCAAACACAATGGGTCTGAGGCTGCCTGTCACTACTTGAGCCAAATTAAGCAGAGACAGGGTTGAATCATACATGAGCATTTATTCCAATAATGCCAGAAGTATGGGGAGAGGAGTCGGTCACCCTAGAAATTCTACTCTGACCCCCCCTTGCCAATTGGCTGATTATATACACATGAGGAAGAAGATAGTAAAATGCAGCTGCGAGCTACACATGTAACGGGGAAAGGGTAGGGTAGGGTTTTCAGTCTGTCCTTCAGGAGCTCAAAGTCTGATAAGGTGGCTAATCTTCTATGATGTTACAAACAGCTCAGTCTGTTCCTGGGACTGGAGATGGTCAGTGTTCCTGAGGCAAACTCCCAGACAGGGTAAGAGTCTGGGCACAGCATCCAAATCAAAGCGTCTCCTGTTCTCAAAATGTATTTCTTTTTTGAGTAATGGACCCATCGAGGCATCTTTTTACAGCCTTGTTTCATCCCCTAGTTTCCCAGGGTCTGTAAGAAAACATCTTATCTATAGTATCTAAGGTGAATAATTATTAGACAACTGTGGCTCTATTCTTATGACATGCCCTTCCCCACTGTCAGCTCCTGTGGGTCTAGGAACAATGGGGAAGATGCTGAGGGAAAGGCTAGTCTGCTTCCTCATGCTGTCAACGTCCTGCTGACTGTCTCATCGAGGGAGAGTGGTAATCACACCCATGAAAGCTGCTCTCCAGCCAGCTACCTCGGAGGCTGGCCTGGTTCCCACTGGCACTTGAGGTAGGGGTAAGGGTAGGGGAAGGGGTATTGGGATTGAGCAGTGAGGCCCAGGGCTTTTCCTCCTTGCTTGCACCTTCAGGTAGAGACTGGATCATGTCTATCTCTACTCCCCCACAGAATAGGAACACTTGGCCTACACAGCTGCTCAGCCATCATGCCATATGACCGATACTTCTTGTAACCCTCATGAAGGTAATAGTAATCACAAATGATGTTTTCTCTGGGAACTGAAATGGGGCCTTTTGTCAGGATTTTTGAAAACTCCAGCTTCCCCAATCCCCCATCCCTGACATCATTCATCACCTCTCTGAGAGGTGAAATGATCAGATCTCACATTATTGATATTCTATCACATGCCATGCTTTACACACATCATTGCTGGTCATCTCAGTGTTAAGGGCCTGCCTTTATTAGTCATTATATCCTAGATGCTGTTTTAGCTTATACATATCAGTTGGTCCTCACAATAACCCTGTATTATAGGGACTCTTATCTTCCCAAGATAGCATGTTCAAACAGTCTTTTTGGATCAGATGTCTGATAAAGTAACAGAAGCAGCAGCAGCTGCTACTAACATTTGTGGAGTACTTACTATGTACAAGGCACTGTTCAAGACCTTTGCATATATTACTTTATTTTAATTGTCACAAAAACCTTGCGAGCTGTGAGGTATGTATTATTATCTATCCTAATTTTACAGATGAGTGAACCAAGGCACAAAGAGATTGAATAATTTCCCTAAACTGATAAAGCTTTCTAGCAATGCTGCAAGATAGGTATCCTTATTCCCATTTTAAATGTTAATGAAAAAAATCAATGACATTTTTAGAACTGCTTATTTGACCCAAGAGGAAGGCAGAATTAGTTCCTCTTTCAGACACAGAATTAATCTTTTGTTTATGGAAAATGCCTTCGTAAGCCTGTTTGTTATTGAAAGCAAGGTATCTGGACATCCCTGGAACTGAAGACGTTTAGACAAGATGAAATTGCTGGTCTGTATAGTAAAATAACAGAATGTTTGGAGTTGTTCTCTGGCACCTTGACACGGTAGAGAGAGTGCTAGAGCAAGAGAGAGAGAGAGAGAAAGAGAGAATACTCAGTAACACAGTGGGAGGTTAGGATCCTTGAAGGAGTGACCAATTTCCTGTGGAGGGGACCACTAATGAAATTCTTGGAACAGGGATAGCTGACATTCAGTGTGAAGTTGTTTCTTCATGTATTTTTTGTAACTGCTCTTTGTTAAACCCAAACCTTCAGTAAAAGTCTTCTACTCACACACCTAGTGCTACTGCTTTGGAAGAGTAAAGGGAGAGGACATGGACCAGGTTTCTAGGCAGTGGCCAACAGTAAAAGGACTTAGATACTTGGGCCTGAGTTGGGAGTGAGTCAAAGTCAGGTGGCAGCAGAGAGACAAGCTGAAGTTAGATTCACTTGGAAGTGGGTAGGTAGAGAGCCCCTCTACTCCCTTTCTCAAATGTACTCAAGGAAAAAAGAACTCAAGGAAAAATAAGGGCATAGGGGGAGGAGGGAACAATTGGTGTCTTGTATAATAATCAATTATTTTCTACACTAAAGGCTTGGTGCATGAAATTTGTGCATGGGTAGGGTCCCTAGGCCTGGCCGGCAATCAGGGCCGATTGGGGCCTTCCTTCCCCTGGCTGCCGATTGCTGGCTGCCAGCTGCCGGCCAGGGCCTTCCTTTGTTCCGTGCCACCCTCTGGTCGTCAGTGCAAGGTATAGTGAGGGTCAAACTCCCAGTCGGTCGAACTCCCAAGGGTACAATTTGCATATTATCCTTTTATTACATAGGATTGGAAGATGTATATCCTTTAGGGACTTAGCCTCAAGTAACAACAAGCATCATCTTAAATGGAACTAGACAGCAAGGAAATTTATTATCTTACACATCAGGAGGTCCAGAGGTGGGGTGACTCTCAGGTTGGTTGATTAATCAGCTCAACCATGACATCAAGGATGTAATTCCTCTCGATCTTCTCTGCTATCTTCAGGGTTGGGGTCATTGCTGGGTTGGAAGCAAGAGATAGCTGCAAAAGCCACCTCCCAGCTTTGGAACTTGGATTTCTATGGAATTGAGTTCTGCTGGATGTGACCTATTTAGGTGTCAGATCTACCTACCTGTCATCACTAAATGGCTCCAACTGGAATTTGATGTCTCCTCTTTGTAACACTTCTTTGCTTCTTTGCTTATTTCCTGGTGGAATAGGAGAAATGGGAGGTGGGGAGGGGTAAAAACATAGCCTTTTCTAGAAAAGCAACAACACACAAGCAAACCAAAAACCCACAGTTTGTGGAGAAATGGAATTCCATGTTTGGGAGAAAAAAATGTATAAGGTGAATGAGGAACATTTTGTCATATCAGGGAGCAAGGAAACTATCAAAGACTTGGCTTGGCAATTGTGTTAAGAAGATTCAAAAGCCAACTTGAAGGACTCTCGCTGGCCAAAGATAAACCAATTTGAGAATCAAAAAGACTAACTGTGAATAGATTAAAATACATAAGAGAGATTAATATGCATGATTCATAATGGCATAAAAAATGGTCACTTTTGTAGGATGTTAGGGAACTAATCCATTATTCTGAAAATAGGCAAATATGAGCAAAGAGCTCAATCTTTAACTTGTTTTTCCTCTTTGATCTGTACCTCAGAGCAACAAAATATTTGATGAGAGAAAGTTTTGCTTTAGAAAAAAATTCCAGGTAATGAATGGAGAATGATAGATTCAAAATATCAAAATATTCAATCCTTAATTAGATAATTGACCTGAGCAATTAATATCAATGCCTGCTATGGCCATTAGATGAAAAGCTGATAGGGAACATCATAATGGACTAGAGGCCTGGTGCACGAATTTATGCACCAGTGGGGTCCCTCGGCTTGGCCTATGGGATCGGGCTGAAACCGGCTCTCCGACATTCCCCGAGGGGTCCCGGATTGCGAGAGGGCACAGGCCAGGCCAAGGGACCCCACTGGTGCACGATCAGGGCTGTGGGGTTATGTGGGAGGTTGGCTAGCCAGGGAGGGACTGTGGGAGGGCATCAGGGCGTGTCCGGCCCATCTCGCTCAGTCCTGATTGGCCAGACCCCAGCAGCAAGCTGTCCTACCAGTTGGAGCATCTGCATGTCATAGAGACTGGTCGACCAGTCGATTGCCCCCTGGTGGTTAGTACACATCATAGCGAGTGGTTAAGCGGCCTTAGCATATTATTATCATATTATACTTTTATTGGTTGAATGGACAACCAGATGACTGGACACTTAGCATATTAGGTTTTTATTATATAGGATTATATAGGATGAATGAGGCTGACAACACCTAAACTTGTTGATCAATATTAACATCAGGCGTTATGTGATGCAACAGGAAGTACACAGCACCACCTATGAATTCTTCTTGCCAAAAAAAGAAAATAGAAAAAGAAAAAAAAATTGAACCTAAATATAATTAAGCCTTCCAGCTTACAGGAAATACTGGGATATAAGAACAAAATATAACATATGGACCTGTTTTTGATTTTGATTTAAACAACCCAACTACTAAGAATTATATGAGACAAGAGGAGAAATGTGAACACTAACTGATTATTTGATAATATTAAGGGATTATTAACTTTTCAAATGTGATAATGTATTATGGTTATATTTTTAAAGCCTTACTTTATATAGATACATAATGAAATATTTACATTTGAATTAATATAAAATCTGGGACTTGTTTCAAAATAATCCAATGTATGTGTGGGGGAAAGTAAGTGGGGATATAGATTGGCAAACCTGGCCATATATTGATAACTAAAGCTGGGTGATGGGGACATGGTGTTCACTCTAGTATTCCATTGGCATATGTGTGACTTTTTCCATAATAAAATGTTGAAAAGAATCAGCTATGGTTAACCACCTTTGAATCACTGTAATTCTGGTTGCTGCTACTTTGGCTGTAGGCAGGGGCCTATGCAAAGGTCTCTGGCAAAGACAAGTGATGGCTGTGTAGAGGATGCTTCAGGAATGAGGATGACATTCCCAGGACCTCTTTAAATATATGGAACCATTGTTTTTCAGGTCTCAGCCACATTGGTGTATTGATCTCACTTTTCTTGTTCTCCACTTTCCCTCCTCTCACTTCTACTGGATTGTGGACTGATGGCAGGATCCAGTGGAACAAATTGGGTAAGATAAACTGGGAAGAATATGTTCCTAGGATTTGTGGCATTGGCTCTTAATCAGCATACCTCTCCTTGCTTACGCTGTGCTGCTGGGAGGTTACCACAGACCACAAGTCAGAAAACCCATCCTTTCCTACTAGTGGCTAAGATTTGACATCACTTCTGTACCACTAAACATAAAGTCTTGGATTCTGTTGAAAGGTAAAGCCCATAAAAAGTGGATGATTCTGAAACCTATTAGTTTTCAAGTTAAGGTTCCAAGAAAACACTCATCCTCAGAGGGTTCTGCTACTCATCTGGGTATGGCCATTTTCATCAACTCTAATAAAAATGTTAAATTAAAGGATGGGAATAATCAATTGTAAATTTTTCTCCATCTAACTCTTCATATTCTTGGTGTGTACTATGTTTTATGAATCTAAGATGATTTCCAATTTAATATAGAATTGTATAATTGATTTTAATTTATATATGGTAATTGTTCAGAATATTTCCAGAAGAACACTGATTTTCAGGGACTCTGTTACTGACCAAATTTGAGAACAGAGCTCTGAGGTATAATTATTTACATTTTATTGTGAGTGAAGGATCTAGGGGTGAATTTGATGGGATGCAGAATAGCTTCATTCTGGGTGAGAGCTGAGAATAGAAAACCCCAACCCAACCCTGTCTGTTTTAAGAATGTGTTTCCTTGACAGCATCATTTAAATAAAATGACTTAAGTAAAGATTGAACTCTCTTATGAGCATCGCCCAAGGCTGGAGAGAAGATGTTTCAGTGTAGATCTAAGCTCCAAGTTTCCTGGGCGTTAGTGACTGGACCTACCAGTCATAAGCTGTAAGATTTATTTCTTGCTTTAAAGGATATATACAGTTAGTTGTAATGACACAAAACTGGAAGTTAATCAGAAAATTTTCCTTCTGATTTATGTTTAAGTAGTTCAAGATCTCAGCCAAGAGATGGTAAGAGACAATTGTTGGTAAGAAAGGAAGCTTTCAGCCTGGGGTTGGACCTTGAATAAGTCTGAGTGGAAAGGGACACATTTAATTTAATTCACATTTTTTAATCTGGCAAATTGGAAGGAAGGGCAGGAAGCATTTAGGCCGTCAACTAAGCAACTCTTATTGTCTCAGGCCTCTCTCACAGCACAAGGTGGCCAGGTGTTGCTGAGGGCCATCAGGTTAAAATGGAGTAATTAGAACCCTGAAGGCTGTGATTCTTAAGAGTATTTGGTGTCTGTTGATGGCCTATAATTATGTTCTATAGTTAGAATTTGTCATTTATTGCTACAAGGATTATAAAAAAATTACCAAAAAATACTTTAAATCTATGAGATTCATCCTATTCTAGTTGGATCCAATCTTTGTATTATCTCATCTCTCTCTCTCTCTCTCTCAAATCAGCTTTCTTGGTACCTCACTTCTCTAATAATATACATACACCATAACTGTGTTGTTCAATAGCCACATGTGGCTATTGAGCACTTGGTGTGTGGCTAGTACAAATTTAGATATAAGTATTCAGTAAACACCAATTTGGAAGTGTACATATGGAGAAAATAATATAAAGTATCGCATCAATAACTTTTTAAAATGTTGATTGCATATAGAATTAAAAACATTTTGGATGTATTGAGTTAAATAAAACATAACTCTTCTCTTGCCTGGAATCACAGACTCTGTTGAAAGGAGGTGTAGGCACCAGCCTTCCCAATTCCATCTTTCCTACCATATCCTCATTAATACTTGCATTCAACTTCACACCTTTATGCCCCCTTGAGCATTTGAGGGTAGATCTACATACAGTGTTCTACATAATAGATTACATTTACTAAATAATTGTTTAAATCATGAAAAAGGGAGAAAATGACTTATCCAGGAAGTACAGATTTGGGGGCTGTAACAAGTTTATCTTTGGAAACATGTTGAGACCCTATGAGATCATCATGCTATGTTTTTGGTTTCTCATGGCAACCTATAGGATTATCAGATTGACTATTGATTGTTGCATTTAGGCAATATACAGCAAGAATTCCCTTCCATAAGGAAAGCCATGCTATTTTTTTAAATAAAGAGAATGTGTAATATCTGAAAATCTTTGTTAATCATCATTTATTGTTCCAAAATTATGCTTGTCTGCTTGCTTTTCTGTATCTGTTAAAAGTAAAAGGTCATGCCCTAACTGGTTTGGCTCAGTGGATAGAGAGTTGGCCTGCGGACTGAAGGGTCCCGGATTTGATTCATTCCCGCATTGCAGGCTCCATCCCCAGTGTGGGGCATGCAGGAGGCAACTGATCAATGATTCCCTCTCATCATTGATGCTTCTATCTTTCTCTCTCTCTCCCTTCATTTCTGAAATCAATAAAAGTATATTCAAAAAAAGTAAAAGGTCAAATGAACCCCTCACAGTTCACTTGATGGGCCAGGCCCATCTGGATAAATGAAGAGCACAGACTTCCGGTGGAGGACAAGCAGAGCAGGGGCTGTCCGGTGAGTTGGCCCTGCATTTCTAGGGAATAAAAGAGCAGTAAACAACCGTGGCCCGCGTCTATATGGCACCCATCTCACTGAGATCAAATGAGTGAGTGTTGGCCCAGACTGGGGTAGCTTCCGTGATTTATCAGCTTTTAAAACCGGCCACTCTAACATTCTACAGAAAGTTGTTCATCCAGTATTGTAGGCACAAGAAAACTATCCTCAGTCATTTTACCTAGATGTAACTTACACATATCCCACCTGAATGGGGTATTTGGTGGAACACAAGAATAGTCCCAGCCCCAACTCAGAGAAATCTCACTTTAAGGCATACTCAGAAACAAATCCTATATAATAAAAGCCTAATATGCTAAGAGTCTGGTTGACTGGTCGACCGTTCAACCAATCAAAGCATAATATGCTAATGATATGATAAGGCCGCTCAACCGCTAGCTATGATGTGCACTGACCACTAGGGGGAAGACAGTCAACCGGTCGACCAGTCACTATGACATGAACTGACCACCAGGGAGCAGACACTCTGACCGGTATGATAGCTTGCTGCTGGGGTCTGATTGATTGGGACTGAGCAAGACGGGCCGGACACATCCTGGAGCCCTCCCGCTGTCCCTCCCCAGCTGGCCAACTTCCCACATCCCTCCTTGACCAGCTGGCCCCAATTGGCCCTGATTGGGACTGGGCGAGTCGGGGCAGGACATGCTCTGGAGCCCTCCTGCAGTCCCTCCCCGGCCCTGATTGTGCACTGGTGGGATCCCTTGACTTGGCCTGTGCCCTCTTGCAATCCAGGACCCCTCGGGGGATGTTGGAGAGCCGGTTTCGGCTGATCCTGCAGGCCAGGCTGAGGGACCCCACTGGTTCATAAATTCGTGCACCGGGCCTCTAGTGTACAGATAAAACCCAAGTTTTAAGTAAGAGATTTCATTTATTCGTGGTGTCTCTACTATATAGGAATTCTACTTCTTAAATTATGGGACTAATAAAAATACTTCATTCCTTTTGACAAAATGCAGAGAACAAAAAATTTTACACAAACCTCAGGAAGCCACTGCACAAAGGAACAGGTGTCCAGAAGGCATTGGCTTCTGGCAATTTCATCAGACCATTTATAAAACAAGTAACAGTCAACTCAACATCACAGGCTTTGGGTTGTTTCATTTGCTCTGTAACTGGCCTTTTGCCTAAAGTCCTCTTTGGACTTATACTATTCTGTGTCTCTATCTTCCTCTTCTGGGTGAAGAGCAGCCATTTATTGTTCAGATAAAAAGTGCTCTGTGAGAAGGAAACTGAATGCTTCAATGGCTTTCAGAGGCTTCCTGGTTCTCATCCTATCAATTTCACACTCCTTTGTCAAGCTTTCAGGACCTTCCACTATTGTCAAACACATATCCTTTTCCCCATGAGTGCATCTGTGCCTTTATTCTTTTTGTTGGTTGCATCTAAAATTGCTTTTCCCCTCTTCATGTTCTGGCTCTTTAAGGCTTCATTTTAAGTTCTACCTCCTCAGCGAAAATTTCATTGTTCCTTGTAGCTTTTCTGGGTACATTTAATCAGTACCCATGCCAGAACACACCCTGCATTGTTCACTATTGCTTCAGGTGTGTAAGTCGTATCTCCCAGCTAGCAGTTGCCAAGCACTTGACATTTTACCTTTTACCCCCCAAACCTATCTAATGATAAGGTTACTTGGCTTTTATTACAAGGGATACGTTCTGACCATTAGAGCTGTACCACATGGAATGAGATCCCTCAGGTCAGAGTGGATTTCTTGTAACTGGAGGATATTCACTACAGACCATTTCAAAGGGCCTCTGAGTGCATAGGTCTTAGTCATTGTTTTATACGGATTTGATGAATGAGTGAATGTGGGGTGTTGGAAAAGAGATTCAAACAGAGTTGGGAGGGTCTGATAAAATTCTTTAACTCTGAGCTTCTATTATTCTACAGGGTGTCCCCAAAAATGTTATACACATTTTTTTTTTCTGATAGCTTAATTGATGTTTCTTTCTTTTCCAATTTAACCCATTGGAATTAATAATTATTCAAAGTGTGTATACATTTTGTGGGACACCCTGTATATAAAACAGTTGCTCACAGCCCTAGCTGATTTGGCTCAGTGGATAGAGTGTTGGCCCACAGACTGAAGGGTCCCAGGTTCAATTCCGGTCAAGGGCACTAAATAAATAAATAAATGAATAAATGAACAAACAAATAAACAAATAAATAAAACAGTTCCTCGCTAAAACAAACATTTGTTGCATTCATGTATGTCTTTACTCCTTTGAAAACAGTTTCATAGTCATTTCCTCATTTGATTTTAGCAAATTTGTGAGGTGTGAACCTTCTCCATTATCTAAGTGTTACACCTGACGAAAATGATGGAAACATAAATTCATGAGAAGAGAGGGACCCAAATCACCAGAACACACTGATCCTCATGCTCTGTGGTCTTAGGCCATTTGGTGGAGGGCTTGGGAGAGAGCTTAGGGCAAATAAGCCATAGTTGGCCTTACTTCTCTGGTATGGGTCTAACCCAGCCGTGGGCAAACTACGGCCCGCGGGCCGGATCCGGCCCGTTTGAAATGAATAAAACTAAAAAAAAAAAAAAGACTGTACCCTTTTATGTAATGATGTTTACTTTGAATTTATATTAGTTCACACAAACACTCCATCCATGCTTTTGTTCCGGCCCTCCAGTCCAGTTTAAGAACCCATTGTGGCCCTCGAGTCAAAAAGTTTGCCCACCCCTGGTCTAACCTCATTTGACATGGTTTATTGAACTTTCTATTAAATCAGAAGCCCATGCAAAAGCTGCTGATATCGCTCTTGAACAGAGAAGTTAGGATTGCAATGTGGATGAACATTTTTAGCTGAGTCATAGTTACTATTTTTTACTCAGTGATAAAGTATAAAAAGCACTCCAAAAATTTGAAAATCCAAACATGGTCCTTGAGAGAATATATATGAAATTTATTTCCTGATTTGAAAATGGTATTTTTGATAGTATGGCATATAGTAAGTTGTCATATAACAAGGAATTCTTGTTTTAAGAGTAAAATGTATTAAAGAGCTGAGGTAAACCATAGCAGTTTTTGCTTGTACTGTCTTGCAAACCATGACAGTATAATATCAATTCAGCAACAAAGTTATCAATCATATATTATGTGCAAATCATTTTTTGAGCACCTGTCAACGCTTTGGTTGTGCTTCCTTTTGAAGAGGACACCATGAAAAGACTTGGGAAGCATTGTAAGAATGAAGAGGAGAATCAGAAATTGATTAGTGTGTATGATATGTAGTTATCTTTGTTTTCTATTGATGCATATTGAATTATCACAAACTTAGCAGGTTAAAAGGACATATTATTATATCACAGTTTCTGTGGGTCAGGAGTTCAGGCACATCTTAGCTGGGTCCTTTGTTTAGGATCTAGCAAGGCTGAAATTAAATGATTGGTTGGGTGATTCCACTTCTGGGCATATATTTGAAGAAGCCCAAAACACTAATTCAAAAGAATATATGCACCCCTATGTACACTGCAGCTGAGATATGGAAACAGCCTAAATGCCCATCAATAGACAAGTGAATAAAAAAGATGTAGTACATATACACAATGGAATATTACTTGGCCATAAGAAAGAATAAAATTTTAGCACTTGCCACAGCATGAATGGACCTAGAAGTTATTATGCTAAGAAAAATAAGTCAGTCAGAGAAAGACAAATACCATATGATTTTACTTTTATGTGGAATCTAAAGAACAAAATAAATGAACAAACAAAACTGAAACAGGCTCATAGATACAGAGAACAGACTGATAGCTGTCAGTGTGTGTGTGTGTGTGTGCGTGTGTCAGGGAGTATGTGTGAAAAAGGTGAAAAGATTAACAAGTACAAATTGGTAGTTACAAAATAGTTCCAGGGATATGAAGTACAGCATAGGCAATATAGTCAATAATATTGTAATAGCTATGTATCGTGCCAGGGGGGTACTGGAAATATTGGGGGAACACTTTGTAAAGTATACGATTGTCCAACCACTATGTTGTACACCTGAAACCTAATATAAAATAATATTGAATGTAAAAAAAATTATTGGCTGAGTTGCACTGCTTTCTAGAACTCAGGGCCTTCTTTCAAGCTTTCTCAGGTTGCTGACAGAATTCAGCTCCTTATGGTGTGGGACTAGAGTAACCATTCTGTAGCTGGCTTTCATGTGGGGTCTGCTTTCAGCCCCCAGAGGCCACCCAGTTCTTGCCAAGTGGTCCTCTCACAGGCCCTCACACTGACTTTCTCTGATTTATAGTCTCTCTTTGAAACGGCTTACCTTTTTTAGGTCAGCCCTGCCAGTATAATCTCCCTTTTGATAAACTAAAAGTCAACTAATTAGGGACTTTAATGTCACAAAAAGTGATTCACTGTTGCCATTAACACAACTTAATCACAGCAAGTATAATCCTGTCATATTCACATATTCTACCTATGCCAAGGGGAGGTGAATTATATAGGGCAAGCACACCAAAGTTGGGAATATTGGGATCATCTTAGAATGTTGCCTACGACACTGACCATTCAGAAGGCAAAAACACCATTCTGTTTGCTAGAGGTTGGAATGGGGTCATGACAGGGTGTTTTTTTCCAGTACCAATTCTCCCATACCAACTGGGTGTCCTACAATTCAAATTAGTCCTGGAGTTAGCATAAGATCTCACTGCTTAGGGGCTGAGTCTGACAGATTACCCTCACTTAAAAAGAAAAATTGAGGTACCATTGCCATAAAATTTTATTAGTTTCAGGTGTATAACATAATGATTAGTTATTTGTATGACTACAAAATGATCACCACAATAAATAAAGTTAATGTTTGTTACCATACATAGTTACAAATATTTTTTTCTAGTGATGGGAACTTTCGAGATATACTCTCCTAGCTACTTTTGAATATGTAACACAGTATTATTGACTATAGTCGCCATGCTGTGCATTACATTTCCATGACATCCATTTGTAACTGGACATTTGCACCTTTTGACCCCCTTCACCCATTACCCCTCCTCCCCTGCCTCATACAAGCACCAATCTGTTCTCTATATCCATTAGCTTTTTCATTTGCTTTGTTTTTCTTAAATTTCATATGTAAGTAAAATCATATGATTGATTAAATTATTGGCCTCATGATTGAACTCAATTTCCAGCTCCTGTCCCCTTCTGGGGACTTATTTCCTGGAGTGGGCTGAAAGTTTCAACTATGTAATCAGGTGATGGTTTCTTCAGTGAACATCCCCCCCCCCCCCATCCAGAGGCTATTTAGGCCCCTCCTCCATGAGTCATCTCATTAGCATAAATTCAGGTTTGCTCAAAAAGGCTCCTTATGAATAACAAAATGCACTCCTATCAGGAAATCCCAAGGGTTTTAGGAGTTCTGTGCCAAGAACCTAGGATAAAGACCAATATATTCCTTATTATACCCAGAAGATTTTACCACCTTTGTGTACAAGAATCTCAACAGAAAGTGTCAATTTGGCCCAATCAATTCAGGCACTTAGTCATACCTAAAAAGTTATATAAACATATAAACCGAGAGAGAGAGAGAGAGAGAGAGAGGGAGAGAGAGATAACACTAAGCTACTATATATAGTATATGTATTTAATATGTGTATGTGTATGTGTATATGTATGTGTATATATACACACATATGGAATGTTTGTGTGGTTTTTGAGCATCAGGACTAATAAAGGATCTCTGGAGAATTGTCAGCTTCCCTGGATGCATTTGCACTATGTCTAAGCTTTGTGGAGGGGTTTTCATTAGCTGGGTGTATCCAGGTATAATTTTCCCTGTTTATGTTTATAATTGTTTTTCTTTCCACTCTGAAACTCAAGCATGTTGGCCCTCAGATGTTGTCTAATACTCAAGATCTGCTTTTTTCCTTACAATTATTTTTAGTGGGGTTTTACAATCTACTTTTGCTCTGGGGACAAGAAGAGTAATCTTCATGCAGAGAAATGCTTCCAAAGTTTTCACCATTTTTCTTCAAATATGTCCCATATTGTACTCTCAAATATACCCCTTAAGTGCAACTGTGTGTCACCATTTCATTTCCATGCATGCTCATGCTAAATATGTAAACTGCTTTAACACAACTCCGTGACTTAACACAGCTTTGAACTGACACTGTGTGCAGAATGACGTGTCCTCTTTATCACTGAGTGTCACCAGTCAATAAGCAATACCTGTCAAAGGGTGTCAGATACAGGTCGAGGTAATTGTCAGGAGTAAAAAAGGAGAGGAAGAAGGCAGAGGTAAAGACATTGGAAGGGAAAAGTGGAAAAAGATATAGAGTAAAAGGAGAGAAAAAGGAACTAGTCCACCTGGTAGCAGAGGACGACCCCCCTCAAAAAGAACAACGCAAAACCCTAAGCCCAAATAATCTCAAAGCTACTGCAGGTAACAATCACCAATGAAACCTATTGAAAACATAGTTTTAAAAGTAATTTAGGTTTTTGAGGTGTTCTTTTACAGAAATAGTCTGAACCAGGCCCCAAATAAGCAAACTAAAGGCCAGGAACCTAGATATGGGACCAAATCGGGCAGAGAAACTAGGAGGATGAGGAGGTGGAAGGTGGATGAACCTGAAATAAATTCTAAGGTGGAGTGGGAGACAATCATGGCATTGTTTATGGGGCAACTTGTCTCAGGTCTCAGAGTCAGGGGTGACAGGGTAGGGTCTGGAGGAGGACCTCCTGACCCCATTGTGAAGCTCAGTGATCTCTGAGGCCCAGACCATGCAGGAGGTCGGCACATCTGATTATGTGACTCTGACGAAATGTCAGAGAAATGAAAATAAATGACTGAGAACTCCCTGGAGGGATAAAGAGTTCAGTTATTAAGCTCCCCAACCAGAAACATTGCGATTTAGTCATCTAGGATGATTTTATTCCATCTTCTATTATGGGCTGCACCACATAAATCTGTGTTTTATTGCTGGAGTGAGATGCTGGAGAATTTCAAGATGACTTTTGGCACTGACTGAGTTGGCTCACTGCTGTGCTGACAAGTGCTTGTGGAAAATTAGCAGTGATGATATTAATCACCTTCTTTGGGGCTCTTTCCCCTCAATCTGCTAGAACTTATTTTTGTCCTTTTAAAAACAAAGCCCAAAAAAACGTATAACTCTTCAAGTGAAATTAGAGAATGGGGTGGTGGGGAAGGCGAGGTGGTAGTCATGGCCTGGGACCCTTGTGTGGGAGGTCAGCTGTGTGACACTGTTATTGTGTTACATATCTCATGCCTGAAATCTCTGGGCTGTGGCTACTGGGAAGGGGAAGGAAAAGAAGTGTCGAGGAATATGGAAGTATGGCCACTTTTCTTCTTTGGTCAGCACATTCAACTAGTGTAATATAAGAATGTAAAGAAAGGTAAAAAAGAGGAGGTGGATGGTGAGGGATTTGAACACACACACACACACACACACACACACACACACACACGTTTGTACACATACATACACTCATGGGGTGATAAAAAAAAAGGACATTTATTTTGGGGCCAGCACTCCTTGACAACTGATGCTCTCATTCTCTGTCCCTATAATGTCAAATCTCTTCTATCAACAGCTGATTTCATTTCTTCCCCTCTAGTCTCCTTTGTATAGTCCAACTTTATTCCCTTTCCCCCCCTGAAATTATCTTCCCAAGGTTTGCCCTTGCTCTTCCTGCCTCTGCTTTGGGGCAGCCACATCTATTCACTTGGTTTCCAATGACATCTCTTTGTTGATGCCTTCCAAAAATATATCTCAAGCTCTGCTCTTTCTCAAGCAGGAATAGATATTGCTATTCAGCCCTGGGTGAGATCAAAGGAGATAAGATAAAGCATAGCGTGTGCTTGCAGTTGCATATCTGGATCTATGGAAGAGGGTGGGGGGAGGGGGGCCCACAAGGTGTTTAAGGAAGAGGCTGGAGTTTTGTCTATGCGCTAATGTCCTCTGTACCCTGTATATACTCCATTTGGTCTGACCCAGTTAAGTAAGGTAGGGCCTGGTAAGGACTTTCAATGAGGAATTCTGTGCTTAGGAAACAATGAGTTCCTGTGAACCTGGGAGTCAGATTGCTTAGATTCAGATCCTGACTCCACCAGGTCCTCACTGTATGTTCCCCCACAAGCTTGGAGTAACCCTCCTCTGGTTTTTTATATGCAACAAAGGATAATAATTGGTTCTCTCCCCTAGGGTCGTCATGAGGATTAAGTGAGATGATGCATGTAAAATGCTGAGCCCTGCACATAGTAAGGACTCACTAAATTTTAACTATCTCAAGCCATTTGGCTTGTTTCTCTCCCCAAAGAGAGAAGAATGTCTTTTCCAAGAAGCCTATGACAGAAAGCAAAAGGTATTAATGTGGAAAGCTCTTTTGTGAAATAAAATGCTGCACCCAGGTCTGGGGCTTTGTGATGGATTCATTTATAACTTATTATGAACAGGTTGATGAGAAGTAGGTGGGTTAAAGACGTGTGAAAAGCTTGATGATGGAGTTTATCCTGTTTTCTGGGCCCAGCTCTCGGAAAGCTGATTAAATGAGACTGGGACTGTGCAGGGCTGCCCTACTTAAGGCTTTTGTCAGCACTTCCTTTGTAGATTCTAATTTGCAGGACATAGAAATGTCTGTGTTGAAAATATTCTCTGAGGGCTTGAGCTTGGTGTGGAAGATCTTTATCTGGCACCAAATAATCTTGTCAAGTTTTAAAGAGAGAAAGAAAGGGGGAAAAAATGCTGGGAAGGGAAAATAAAAGAGGAAGATAGCAAAAGAGAGAAGGGTAGAGTGGAGAAGTGGAAAGGTGAGGGAGAAGGAAAGGGAAAAAATAATTCTTTTTAGAGTTTCTTAAACATGCACTTTAAAATAGCAACTCTGTCAGACATTTCTCCCACATCCTTGTCCAGGCCCTGTGCTGTTATAATTAACTAGAGGCCCGGTGCATGAATTTTTTGTGCAAATTGAAAGGAAATTAATTAGAAGAAATATTTTAATATCACTAGTCACCCTTTCTCTATAATAGAAGTGTTAACCAAATTCATGATTGACAATGACAGAAGGAAACACATGCATGTGATTGGCACCAGTGAGAGCTTCTATATATAGATAAACTTGCTTAATTAGACCTGCTTTCTGATTTAGCTAAACTTTTTCCAGCCCAGTGAAGCACCCCAACTTCTCTTTCAGGTAATTGTCAGCAACACAGCAGTAAATATCAATAGGAAGCAGATTATTATTGTAGATCACGCAGGGAGAACAAAGGGTGAAATATTTAACTGCAGTAGTGTTTGACTATATTCTGTGCAGTGAGAAAACCTGAAATCATTTTCAAGGTCCACCTTACTTCTTTTCAGTCTGTTCAAGTTTCTAAACTTTCTAGATCTCTGTTTTCCGGCTAATGAAAAGAAAATAGGATTCTACCAAGTCTCCTATCTGCCTACTCCAGGACTTCCATGAGGATCAAATGAGATGAGGGACGGGAAAGCACTTCACAGACATTTGGTTAAAGTGTAAAATGTTTGCACCTGGCTATAAAGCAAGTTGTGTTCCTGGGCTGAAGAAACTCCTAGGAGGCTAGCCACTAGGGAGAGGAAACTGGGCATTGCTACATGATGTCATTACCTGGCGCCCACAGCAACAGTTTCTGGGCTGGGTTGGGCTGTGGGCCGCATTTTGTGCCATGGGGTCTCAGCAGCATTGGCTGCGATTTGGTGGGGTGTCATTCCAGGGTGGTGGCAGGGCCTGTGTCCCACTTGGGGGAAGCCAAGTGTTGGTTTGTGGGTGCCAGGTCCGCAGAGCTGTTTCTTTGTAAATGGCCAGTGTGCATCATGGCAGCTCCTGTGTTGAGCGTCTGCCCCCTGGTGGTCAGTGCGTGTCATAGTGACCGGTTGGATGGTCGGAGGGACACTTAGCATATTAGCCTTTTATATATATAGATTGGAAAGAGCTACACCACAGAGCTTCCTCCTGTCTGTGTTTCCCTAAGGTGTGTTCCCTTTTCCTACAAGCTGAACACACTGCCCTTCATTCCTACCAACATGGAGTTCACCATACCCTTTTCCATTCAAGAGCTATACATACCTGATCTGTGGCATCTTTCAAACTTTGGTTTTCTATAGATATTCTCTTCCTGGATGGTACCAAGTGGACTTAGGCAAGGAATGAGTAAGGACCTACAAAGGAAAATAAGGCCATAATTAGGTACTCACCACAAGATTTCTGGAATGTTAGGCACCCTGTGGCAGAATCTATGTCAGCCGTGGGCAAACTATGGCCCGCGGGCCGAATCCGGCCCGTTTGAAATGAATAAAACTAAAAAAAAAAAAAAGACCGTACCCTTTTATGTAATGATGTTTACTTTGAATTTATATTAGTTCACACAAACACTCCATCCCTGCTTTTGTTCCGGCCCTCCGGTCCAGTTTAAGAACCCATTGTGGCCCTCGAGTCAAAAAGTTTGCCCACCCCTGGTCTATGTGGTGGTTTGAGAGGGTTTAGGGTGGCTTGCTATGTTAGGGTAGGCATGCACAAAAGAGGTGTGAGTGACAGTGCCTCCACCCTGTAAGAAAGTGGAAAAGACTAAAGGAGACTCACTGGGGATATGCTCTCCTGCTCTGTAGATTCTGAAAATTAGTAATATACAGAGGGGAGCCACACTCTGGAGCTACCTATTCCCTTCAATATTTGGTCTAGTTCTGTCAACACTGGAAGAGGTAGCTATGAAAGAGAAGCCTGAAAGGCTGACTGCTTGTGACTCACTGTCCTTTTCCTTCCAAGACCAATGAAAACAATTGGAGAGGAATAAGATAGGAATAAGATAGATATAAACCTACATGTACCAAGAGCATAACAAAGGAGACAACTTAAGAAGAAAACTCCATATATTTTAGGAAGCTGTAATATGGAGAGACTTGCAGCTGACTAAACAAAGTGGAGGCAGTAGCAGTTTAGTGTCCTTAGGTTGGGGAAAAGATAATCAGTATACAGAACTTCAGAAAGTCCCAGGATCTGGAGAGAGGGGTGAGGAAAAAGCTGACATCAAGGGCATTAGCTCCAAGTGAGTACAGAGTGGTCTGACTCCAAGGAACCATCTTTTCCTCACACAGCCAGGCAATCACTGCTCTGAGTCCGGGTACAGAGGGGTAAAGAGGTAGTGATGAAACAGAGTTGAAAATGGGAAGGATTTAATTAAAATGCAAAAATGGAATTGTAGGACGCTCTCATATCCACCCTTCCCCACAGAGTTTCCAGAAATCCTATGACCAGTATAGATAGTAGGCAGGGGATTAGATAAACCTTTCCTGCAAAAATTTTTGTCGCACCAAATAAAAGAGCCAGTTTATGAGATGTTCACATGTGGTCAGAGTCATAAATTGACAAGTTCATGCATGTTTATCGTATTTCCAATCAGCTTTTAGTAATTTACTTCTGATTCTCAATGGCCAAGCGTAAGACAAGATATTTGAGGAACTCTTCTAATCTGTAATAAAGAAACTAAAACACAGAACATAGAATTCCCTCTCTCCACAAGAAAAAGAGACAATACTGAGAGCAAAATAAAATATACATAATTAAATTCTAAGAGAGATAAGATAAATATTATTGGCTGGTGCTCAGCCTTGAAAGCTTATATTAAAGGCTTCATCAGCAATGTCAAGTGACCACAATCTTGAGGGAGGAGGAGTGATGAGTACCTGCATCTTACCTCTAGCCTTTGACCCTAGGGCTTAGATAGGTCCTAGAAAACTGACCAAGAAGCCAGATCAGAGCTTTAGTAATGAGGGCTCCTTGGTTTCCAAAGGCCAGGGTAGAGCCAAGCCAGAGAATGCAGAGAGGACCTAAGGCCAAGGTGGAAGTACCTCTGCTGGAGCCTGAACAGTGCCTCCTACCTGTGTGGGAGCTGGCTCTGCTCAACAGGCTCTGACAGCTCTGGACAATCGCTGTAGGAAGGACCACCCCTCACAGAGCCCACTGCTGGCACACTGGAGAGCTACAGGGAGTGGAGGAAGGCAGTCGGGGTATCACAGGTACTTACCACTCCTGGGAAACCAGGAGGAGTGCTGGCACTTCTTATACATGCAGGAGGCCATGTAAGCAAGGTGGTGGAGATGGTTTTCCATTTTTGTTTCTTTTCCGCACCAGTGTGTGACTTGATGGACTGGTCTCAGCAGTGGGCAAATAACCTCACCTATGAGTACATGTGGGTGAAGGGAGGAGAGAGAACCATAGAGTCTGGTCAAATATTACTCTCTCCCATAGAGAGGGGCATAGAAATTACATCCTATGGGGACCTAGAGATGATGGAATAAAAGTCTCCCTGGCAAGGATTGTGGGGTATTTTTGCTCTCCCTTTGACAGGCAATTACATGTAAAGGGAACACTATGACCAGTCCTTGGTAGAAGAGAGCTGGGAAGAGGAGCCTGTGGGGATTTTGACCCAAACAATCTGGGTGAGAAGACCAACCCCTTGGTCTCTTAATACCAGATAACGTCAACCAGGATTAAACAGAATAAAGCACCAATATCAAGAAAAAGCAGGGTTTCTAAAGAGCCTTTGCTTCAAAAGGGTCAGTAAAGCCTGTTCCCATTTCAGTTCTTCCAAACTTAAATAGTTTTGTGAATATGACAAAGCCTATAGCTCCTATGAGCCTCAGTTTCCCCATTTGTGAATTGTTACTTGGAACTGTTTCAAGCATTAAATGGGAATTCATTCTCATCCTTTCATTTGACAAGTCTTATTCAAGCTTTGGAATTTTTGGCACCTATCATGTGTCAGGTGCTATGCTAAGGATGTAATTAAAGAACTTGGCACTGCTTAGAAGTTAAGAGATGCTGGTTTCTCATCTCAGACTACTTTACCTCTTTGGGTATTCAGTAGTCCCAGTAGGGCCTCATGAATTCTGAGCTTTTTTTGTAAGGGAGTAGAGTTGGCTATTTGGAAAGCAGGAGGAAGTCATTGTAGATCATCATTCATGCTCTGGCTAGGCTTGCATTAAGAATGTTCTGGCACTTTTTTCATCCATCAGAGCTGTCTGCATTGGTTTAACTGTTCTGAACTCTGACGCCTCTGTCAAGCAACAGCCATTTCCTCCTGGCCTGCCCAGCCCCGGCACCTCTAAGCCGGGCTCAGCTCCATCTTGGGGACACTTATGGTAGCAAGAGGTCCTTCAGTGTCTGTGGCCTTTGCACTGTTGACAGTTGTAGCTGAGGTCACCTCCTTTCCTCAGAGGAGAAAGTGGTTTGATGGAGGGTCCTGGGTCATGGGGTATGCCTCTGTCTGCTTAGAGCTTGACAGAAAGCAGCCGAATACTGATGACTAGCCACTTAATGGATGTTAATTACTGCTTGTAGCTTCCCTGTAGGTCAGAGGACAAGAGGATCCTGGTGTCAGGGTTGGCTTGCTGTGGCTGGCGGCAGGCTGGCGCTTACATTTAATTAGGGTTGTGGCTAGTTTAGTACAGCCAGAGGGACCCAGATGGCAAGTCCGAGATTTACCTAACTTGCAGAGGGACAGTTCACAGTTACTTTTTTCTTCAATGAAATTTTCACAGTGAGCTTCGGCCCTAATTTCCTCTATCTCACACCTGAATTCCCCACATGGATTTAAATCAGAACCCCTGAGGTACAATCTGGTTTTGAGGTTTACTTTCCTTGATGGAATTAGAACCAATGATTCTAGAGAGTGCGGGGTTATCCCAAACCCTCATTTGCTGAATCCCTGCATTTCGGCTTTGCAGTGCTTCTGTTAAAGTGTAGAGGCAGATTAAAAAACAGAAGAGTAATTAATAGTATTACAAATGGAGAAGCAAATGGCAGTCCTGTTAATGTTGACCTCTGGTCCATGCAATAAAGCAGAGATTTGTGTAGACTCCCATGCAGTGTGTCATTTTAAAACATCATTTTCTCCAGTGGTTCTCAACCTTCTGGCCCTTTAAATACAGTTCCTCATGTTGTGACCCAACCATAAAATTATTTTCGTTGCTACTTCATAACTGTAATGTTGCTACTGTTATGAATCGTAATGTAAATATCTGATATGCAGGATGGTCTTAGGCGACCCCTGTGAAAGGGTCGTTCGACCGTGAAAGGGGTCGCGACCCTCAGGTTGAGAACCGCTGTAAGTGTTCCTTAGTTCTGTTTTAGCCCACGTGGCATATGGAAGGTGTCAATTGTGAATACTTATTAGGACTGAAATGGACTCTTAAGAGGTGAATGTGGAGGGGAAGCATCTTGTGATATTAATAGAGCCCATATATGCCATCCAGAGGATGACTGATGGGCTGGCCCTTCACCTCCCCAGGGGCTGGGGAAAGGTTCTTTCTGGGAGTAATGCGGAATAATGCAGGTTGCAAGAACCTGGTATCATCTCCAACTGTTTGTGCTACAGATACATGAATTCAAGTGCAGGTTTGGGAAAGGTACCCAGCAGAGAAAATAAGAGGCAGATTTTCCCCGTCCCTTAAGTGAGGAGTTTAACATCACAAAGAGAGCCTTCAGTTTAGGCAGTGCCCATGGGGGCCTGCTTGGCCTCTCTCCATTTATGTGGTAAATTTATCTAGACAAAAAGGGCTCTGGTCTCAGAAAGGGGGGTCTGGAGGTGAACACAGTGGACCCAAAGGAGGAGCTTTCACTTCTGATCACAAATGCACTGAAGCCATCTAAGACACTCAAGGTACCTTGGGTTTGCTGTGAAGTTGAAAAACATTTTTTAGTGAGATTCTCTAATGTGGACATTAGTGCAGTTAAATAGGAGTTCATGTATTATACACTGTATTTGTTGGTAAATGTGTATTTTTTTCAACTTTTTACTGAAGGTATTATTTCCATAAAATAAAATTCACCCTTTTTTTAGTGGACAGTTCTGTGAGTTTTGACTAATACATAAAGTTATTTAATCAACACTCAACCCAAATATACAATATTCCATCACCTCTCAAAATTTCTGTGCGCTCCTTTGTAGTCAATCCCTCAAGAATTTTTAAAATATGCAATACCTGACTATTTAGTCAGGGACACTGACCTCTTTTCCCTTAGATTGTCAAATAAAAAAAATGACAACAGCCAACACAATCGCTACCCGGTGTGAATGAATCAAAACTATACTTTTTTTTTGTCCAGTCAGTAAAAAAAAATAAAAAAAAAATAAAAATTAAGTATTTTTTTTGTGTGTGTCACAGAAGTTTAGTAATTAGTTTATGTGTGCCATGAGATGAAAAAGGTTGAAACTCACTGCTTAAGCCCATGAAAACCACTGGTCTATTTTCTTTCTGTGGTTTGCCTTTTCCATGAATGTCATATACATGGAATTATATAGGATGTAGCCTTTTCAGTCTGGCTCCTTTCACTTAATATTGAAACATTATTTTACTCATTGCATTTGAGATTCATCCATGTTATTTGTGTATCAGTAATTTGTTCCTCTGTTGTTGAATTTTATTCTAGGGGTGTATCAATTTGTTTATCCATTTCCTAGAGAGGGGATGCTTGGATTGTTTCTAGTTTTTGACAATTATGCATAAAGTTCCCTGTGTACAGGTTTTGAAGTAAATATATATTTTTATTTCACTTGGGTCAATACCTAGCTGTGGGTGGCTGTACTGCATGGTAAGCCCATGTTTCACTTTATAAGAAACTGCCAAACAGTTTTCCCAAGGGGGTGTACATTTTATATTTATACCAAAAAAGAACAAGATTTCTGGTGCTCCACAACCTTGACAGCACCTAATATCAATTTTTTAAAACCTAACCATTGTAATAGGTGTTTAGTGGTATCTCATTATGGTTTTAATTTGCATTTCTCTAATGACTAATGATGCTGAACATCTTTTTATATTTTTATTTGCTATATTCAGTGGTGGGCAAAAGTAGGCTTACAGTTGTAATACAAATAAATAATAATACAAGAATAAACTATTTTGTGATGAACTTTGTGTACTTACAACTGTAAATCTATTTTTGTCCACCCCCTATATTCTTTGATGGAGTGTCCTTTTTTAAAAAAATGTATTTTTATTGATTTCAGAGAGGAAGGGAGAGGGAGAGAGAGAGATATAAACATCAATGATAAGGGAGAATTATTAATCGGCTGCTTCCTGCATGCCCCCTACCTGGGATTGAACCTGGAACCCAGGCATGTGCCCTTGACTGGAATCAAAACCCAGACCCTTCAGTCTGCAGGCTGACGCTCTATCCACTGAGCCAAACCAGCTAGGGCTGATGGAATGTCTTTTTATCTTATATACATTTGAAAGCAAATTGTTAATTTGATTTAAAAAATATGGTATTTTGTATTATTATTATTGTTACTATTGGTTAGGCTGAAATTTTCAACTTTCTGTTAGCCTATCTATCTAAACTGCCCCCCTTCTCCCTGTTTTTGGCTGTAGGAAAGACATTGAGATCAACATTTAGTATAGTCACATTTCTTTAAATCAGACAGCAGAAAACTGAACTAGATGGAACATCTTCCTGGATGGCTTTGGAAATAAAAAATAACTGCTTCTATTCTCTCTGGAAAAGCCTATCCCATCCAGTGAAATGGGGTCACTAAGCCAAATTCCCCTTACAGGAGAAGAAACAACCATAGATGGTTCTTTTAAGAGGGTGACTTGTTTTTCCTAGAGCTATAAGACACCAGAGGATTATAGGATTCTGGTTTTTAAAATAGCCTTAAGATTTCCTCAGGCCAAATATTGATTATTTGTGACTTGAAGTCTTAAATGAAGAAAGACACCATGCTTCAGATACCACAAATAAGAAGTTGATGTGTTTGTAAGATTGACAGAATTCTTTTAGATATAAAATGCAAATAGAAGTAACAACAACCTGTGCTACTTACCTGGAAGGAAAAAATAAATAAGACCTTGCAATGTTTTCTTGTTTTGGTAGAATATACTTGTGATGGACTTCTTTTAGGACTTTTTCCAGCCCCCAGTGCTTTCTTCCTTGAGAACCACTTTCCTTCTCATATCATTTCTCATTTTCCATAGTCCTGGGTCCTCAGGGGCCATGTTTCTAGTGCCTAACCCTACCCTCCTCCTTGGCCAGAATTGAAGTGATCAGAGGTAGTTAACTGACTCAGTTGGGGCCAAACAGATCTTCTCTACTGTTGCTGAATCTGACATGTTGTCTATATGGTGGTATGACATTTCTTGCCATGTGGATATGAAGTTAGAGAAACCCATTCTGCAAATAAAATAAAAATGAAGCTGATTCTTAGAATGACCAAGATTCAAGGCAGAGAAAGGAACTACCTACATTTTTGATGGTCCAGCTCTTTTCCTAAGCCTCTCCCTAGGTTTTCAACACTACACTTGAAAACCACAAGACATTCATTTCTTCTTAGATTATGCTTCCATTCATTTCTTCTTAGATTATGTTTCCACTTATTTCTTCTTAGATTAAGAGTAGCTTGAGTTGGCTTTTAATATTGAAATCAAGAGAACCTCAACTGAAGTAGCATTGGATGGTCTTGGCTAGATAACCCTTCTATCTGAGTTGGCATCCTGTAAAAAATTGAGTCGTAATTCACACACATACTGAGCTTAATAATGTCAGATGAATAACTGACATTGAGAGTAAACACAGTCCATTTGAAGATAGGTCTCAATGAAGAAATGGAATCACTTCTTTATTTCAAAATTTAGTAAGATTCTTAGGATCTTAGTGGATATATAGTCTGTTCATATTGTCCAACGTTTCACACAGAGCAGATTTCTGTCTTGAATTAGGCAGATGACCACCTGACCTCTTATTATATCAGTTGGTTCAACTCAAGGTCTACACAGACCTCGAAAGATAAATCTTATTTTCTGTTTCATAATTTACATTTCTTCCTCCAGACCCTATTCCAAATATTTTAAGATGGTATTGTTCATAATATTCTCTTGGGATTCCTCTTCTCATTCACTCCTAAGGCTATCAATAGATAACGAAGAACTTTTGCCAGCAGGCATTCCAATTTCAATTCAGAAACACTGATCAAACTTACTTTTTGCTTTCTGGTTGTATGTTGGTGACTCAGGCACTCAATGCCTTAGCTTGTGTCTTTTCTAATACATTGTAGTCCACTCTTAGAAAACTCTGTCTGCTTAGAGCAAGGACATTTTTGACAATATGAAATTCAGACCTTGCTTATGTCAAAAGAATCAGGCCCACTATTTGGGGGCTTACACAGACAAATGGTGGGAAGAATAAAAATGAGGCACCCGTGATAGTGCCTGTATGTAGTTGATGATCTACCTTTTTGGTGGGCTGAGCAAATTATTGATGACTAAGTCTGTTCCATGTAGAGAGAATTTGTTTACATTCTTTCCCCCAAACTGGAAAGAAAGTGGCCTTGAAGCTTGTGATTAGATTTCTCTCCCCTCACTTAAGAACAAACAGCTAGCGAAGGGTCTATAAGAATAACACCCTTTTGTAGCTGGTTTTAAAGTGTCACAGACCAGCTGGGTTTGGAAGTTCCTGCAACTCCAGAGTTGGGCTGTGTCAGACTGATGAATTATGTAAAACCTGTTTTTCCTGAGTATTATTAATCATCCTCAAGCAAACGAAGACATGCTAATTAATTTGTGGTGGTTTTTACCTGCAAATGCCAAAGGAACTAAACCAAATTAAATCTTCCATTCTCCTCAAGACCAGCACTCTGTTAAACACCCTCTGATTTACCCAATTCAATTTGAAAGATGTGGTTCTTTGGAAACTTAGTTTGCCTGTGGTTTCAGAATCCTAAAGGCTCTTTCCTGAAAGTGTAGCCTGAAGTTTTCCACATAATGACTTGGAAAATGTATGAATGGGATTCATTCCTGTGATTTACAGAGGACCCAGCATACCCCAGACTCTGTATTAGATAGTTTACTTATGTTATCTCATGGGTAGGTATTATAAAAGCCTAGAAGTTGTTGTTTTTTTGTTTGTTTTTTTTTTAAGAGGTTGGTATTATCATCTAATTGTACAAATGAAGAAACAGACTCAAAAACTTGATGTAAGTGTCCCATGTCATACAACTTAGTAGTATTGAGCTAGAATGAAACCCAGGTGTGCCTGACTCCAGAGCCCATGCTTTCCCCACAATAAGACATTCCACTGAATATGTGAATTTTCACCAGCCAGATAGCTATGTGCTGTGCATTGTATACTTTACAGTGTATTTGAAGAGTTAGGGTTTTACATTTTATTTTCCTTATTGGAAAAAAATTTTAGAGAAAAGGGTTTTCTAATGATTTTCTTTAGAACAGCATCATGCGTAATACTATTCCATTCTCACTCTCAACTACTTGTGTACTGATGTTTCTGAGCAAGGTCATTTCTCTTGGTAACAATTAAAATATTGTTGCTCAGGTAAGAGCTGCTTTTCCATCCACGGCCATGAGTTTGCCACTTAATGGGCCTCTGAAAGCAAGTAGTTTCTGAACATCCCAGCAGATCACTGGGAAGACTGAAAGTAGCAGACTCTGACCACAGATGGTTTGCAAGGGATGGTTCTCTGCACCTGATGTCCTTGTCTAGTTCACTGTTCCTGGTTATCTTTCCCAACACCACCTAAGTGACTGACAAAATTAAATTGAAGGCTCATTTGGGGGATGTTGACTGCCATTACTAGTGTTTCCATTGCAATTGCCTGGCATGCCCACAGAGGTAAGAACGCTGGCTAATGCTCCATAGATGGTTTAGGTGTCAACATGGAGTCCCCTAAAATATCTCCTGACAGCAAACCCTATTGAGGATTTTTCCTACCTTAGAGGGCTGTTATGAATGAAAATTAAATGTGAATGAAATTAGCAGAGTCTGGCATATGGAGGACATGCTGGATCAGCAGTGACCCTAGAGCTGGTCATGCTCCAGACAAGAATCCAAGACGCAAGGTCCTGGCCACGATGCTTGGGGTTTCCTTTCCTTCATGGTTGGTTACCAGCCCTCTTTCAAGGACTCAAAGCACTGGAACTGCTGTTAGAGGAGAAGCCTATGAAACACTTTACCCAAGACAAAGAAATTCTGTGAACTGATGTGCACCCTGCTGCTGCTTTGGATGACATGTTAATTATCTTCACTGTTAGTTATTTCACTTATTTTGTCCCACCCATATTGTAGAAATACTGGTGATTGTAGATATAAAAATCCCACACTCGGGCATCTCTCCTTTTCACCATCTTAAGCAACAGCTATTCCTATTTTGTCAGTGAGTTAGTGAGATGCACAAGAGCATATATTCTCGAATCTCCATCTGACACTAACTGTGTCATGTAAGGCAAGTCACATTCTCTCTGAGCCACACGTGTGTGTTTTTTTTTTTTTGTTACCTGTGAAATGGGATGATTATTTCTATTTTAAAGGGCTGCTCTGAATGAAGATTAAATGTGAATGAAATTAGCAGAGTCTGGCATGTAGAGAGTGCTCAAAAAATGCATGTTTTCTTTTGCTAAAATGAAGAGAATTGCTTTATATTTCTAAAGGTCCCTATAGAAGAGGGTCAGTGGGGTGGGGGGTGGAGGGGGTGGGTGGGGGTTAAGGGGGCAGCGGTAATACTTTCAAAAATAATGATAAATTAAAAATGTAGAGGTCCCTAGAACCCTCCCTTGTCATCTCTACATACTAAACATACATATACACACCACTTCTCTGTGTGTCTTCCAGGCAAACATTTCCATGTTACATGGTAGTGCTTGCAAGTTTCAGTCAGTATTAATAAGTTAAAAAATTTCCTAATATTTCTTCTCTTACCCTGTCCTCCTCCACAGTGTGGAACAAGATAAATATGAATTAGAATTGCATTGTATAGTGCTTAATCACTTCCTGACTCCTAATTAGAACCTCCTTGCATGCACACATGCACACGTACATTCCCCCTCTTTGCATTTTATGCTCCTCTGTCTTCCTTTTCAGATGCCCTCACTGCACACAATTTTATTGTTGGATGTGTTTCTGCTGGAATTAGAAATAGTGAAAGTGTCCACTTGAAAGTGACACAGTAATGCATGTGTTGGGTGGCATTGTCAAACCCTCATTTAAAAGATGAGGAAAATGCCCCCACTCTCTCCTGGGCTAGTCAAATGGGGACCTGGTGAGTGTTGGGAGAGGAGTGACAAAGGAAAAAAAGATATTGTTGCGGTTTCTAGGAAGGAAGAAAGGAGCAAGGGAGCAACTGAAGAATTTTTTTTCCTAGAGACTAAACTGAGTATGTAACTGGATCAGAAAGAAAATGAAAATAAGTCCCGTGGAGTTCCACTGCCCTTCAAAGGGAAGGAGCATTGTTTCTCTTTTTGCTGAAATAATCTCTTCTGGAGCCAGTTCTAAAATTTAAGACTTTGTTCTCCCCCCCCCCCCCCCCGCCTCCCCCAGCCATTCTCCCATCAGGTCTAGCTTCGTTGGCTCAAAACCTGTTGCTATTGTCAGCCAGATTTCCTGTGTGTGAGTGAGATGTTCACCTGACAGCAGCCTCCAGGTGCCCTAATGATCCCTGCCTGGTGATGTGCACAGCCCTGTGCAATCCCTTCCATATGGTGCCGCACTTGAGCTGTGTAGCCAGCGTAATATGGCAGAAGTGACAGTATGCCACATTTGACACTAGATTATAAAAGACCCTGCAGCTTCCATTTTGGCCACATTTGTTCTCTGTTGGGTCACTTGCTCTAGGGGAAAGCTACCTGCCATGTTTTGAGGACACTCCCAAAACTCCGTGGAGAGGCCGCTGTGGTGAGGAACTCATGCCTCCAGTCAATAGTCATCTAAATTAGCCTTCCTGACATTGTATTTTTCAGCCCCAATCAAGCCTTCAGATTATTGCAGCCCCAGCTGATAGCTCCACAGCAATCTCAAGAGACCCTTAGCCAGAATCACCCAGGTAAGCCGATCGCAGATTCCCGACTCTCAGAAACTGTGAGAAAATGTGTTTGTTGTAAAAAACTGAGACGGATCTGAGATGTTACCCTACTTGTAAGCTAACAAATTAGCCTTCCACAGTTTATGAAAACCAGTAGAAGTCACAGGACTCCTGAGTCAGAGACAAAGACTTACATTATTCACAGCTCAGCTCACATTTGCATCTATTCCTCTTGTCCCCAAGACCTGTGGGGGTGATGCAAGGATACACACAGGTGGATGCTGCATACACAGTGGGTTTGCCTCACAGCTGAGGAACCCCAGCTGAGAAATTCCAGCTTTCATAAGAGGGTTTCAAGAAAATCTGCTCAAACTTTACCCTGGAGGGAGACATTACTTTTATTGTCCTGGATGGCAAACAATTCTGGCCTTTGCCCCAGAGGATATACTGTCTCCATCTTCCAAGGTTGTTTGCTATACAAATATCCTAAAAAAAAGATTATCTGGATCCAAAGCAGTGAGTGCCTCTGCTCACAGAAACACAAAGGGCCCAATGGAGACCTGCCTGCAATAGCCACTGAGCTTTGGAATAATTTCCTGTGCAGCAATAGATAGCTAGTGCAGTGGGGACACCTGTGTCTGTGCCTCACCTGTCAGAACCACTGCACTGATGGCATGTGTGGCAAGGGTGTGTCCACTTACAGAGAATGAGTGCAGGGTCTTTGAATTTAGTAACAGGCGAAGGTACAAGAAGTCCCCTGGTTTTGGGGCGTGATAAAAAGGGAGAAGAGGAAAAAGAAATATAGGGGATGGACTGGATTTGACATGCTTAGCTTCCTCCAGAAACAAAGGTTTTACCTAGAGAATAGTTAGATTTGTAAAAGAAGAGGATTTATTAATTGGCACTTTGCTGTGTTAAAAAAAAATCTCCTTTCATCTTTCCTGATAAGCTGCTTTTTTTTTGCAAAGTGTCTGGGTGTTGCTAGTGGTTATTTTCATAGTTTTTCCCCCAGTAAAGGAAAATGAGGTGCTATTAATTTTGAACCAATCCATGCAGAACCAAATTTAGAGAATTCTCTTTGAAAGGTCCATGAGAGAAAGTACTTAAAAGATTCTTTTTGTTTGTTTTATTCTGTGAAGATAAGGAATCAATTAAAAGACATTTTGGTTTTCTGCCATTAGGCAGTATCTTCCATTCTCCTCATGAAATCAACTGAAGGGACAAAGAGTTGACAGTGATTTTAATTTGAAATCATATTTTGTTTTAGGTTTCATTCAGTTTTAAGAATAAAAATTTTAGAAATATTAAATGGTGCTCTTCGTGGAGTCATTTTTAGAAACACAGGACAGAATCCAGAAATGTGAACTTCCATTGGCCTACAGGATTGGAGGACCTAAGATGCTCAGTAGAGGACATTTCTCCAGGCTTCCTCCAGCTGGGGTTCATCGATTGGACAGGGCATAGGGGTGCTTTATTAGTTCTATAATATGTATTTCATAGCTGCTTATCCAGATTTTCAGTAGGATCTCCCTATAAAGACTCCCAGGGCAAGTTATAGCCTTGATTATAGTTTGGGGGATGTAAGACTATGGGTTAAATACAAGTTCTTTATTTTAATTTGTCGAAGTTTCTTCATCTCTTAAATGGGAACTGTAATACTTATCTCTCTTAGTTGTTGTGACGTTTAAATATGCTAAAGTAGATAAAAAGTTTAGCGTTGTTCTTGGCTTATAATAAATACTCAGTAAATTAAGGCCAGTATTGTCAATCCTCAGTGATATAGTAGTGACCCTTCATGGGTTATATTATGTCATTTCAAATGCAGTACAGTCCTGTTAGACGACATCTGGCTCTGTTATGTCCTGTCTTTACATTACAAGTCATTTCATACTACTTATTTATATAGAAGTCTCATTCATATGGCTTTAGGTATGTACCTCTCTTTCCTGACACATGGTAAAGTCTCTCAATAAATGATGGCTCTTGATCTTGTCATTTTGATACTAGAAGTAAAAAATTCCACTCAGTTACTAAACTTTGAAAAGCCTGGCTATTCTCAAAGCATATTGATTTTAACTTTTTCTTAAATAGGATGGCTGCTTATGGAAAATTTCCCTAGAGGCTGGAATCCCTAATGGGTTCAACCTGTTTTGTGTCTAAAAACCACAAACTTGTTCCAAGTAGAGGCCAGGATGGTGAGTTTTCCTGCAGGTGTGAGTAGGAATGTAGTGCCCAGAGTCTTTGCCCCGTTGGGAAGACCTTTTCAGGAGTGAAAACCAGAGGTCCAGGCAGCATGCATCACAATGCTCAGTATTCCCTAGGCTTGTCACGATATGGAGAAAATCATCTTGCAGCTCTGGCAGTCAAAGGAGGCCTGCTACATCCCAAGGACCTCACAGTGTGTTGGAGAAGAGACTGAGGTTGTGCCACATAACGGTTGGTGCCTCAGCCACATTCCCACCATTTCTGCACACGCCTCTCCTATGGCTTCGCTGCAGGGACCTGTGAGTCTTTGCTTAGGGCTTTCTCTGGCCATAGGAGACCTCTCAGCCCAAGTCTGGAGCAAGTTGGAAGTGCAAGGGAGTTAGCCCTTAGAACTGAAGCACTTGAAGACTAAATGCCAATCTCCTTTGCCCTTCATGTGGGGAAACTCCATGGTGTCTTCTACAGTGTCTTCCAGAGTTCCCCAGGGTCATTGAGTCCCCGCTTTCCCAGGTTGGTGCCATGCTTGATACTATTCCCTTTATCTGCTTTCTTCCCTTTCCTTTCTCACTACTCTGCTCTGTGAACAATACTTCCTAGGATGATCTTCCAGCTAAACTCATATCCTTATCTCAGAGCCAGCTTTGGAGGAACTCAACCTAAAACAAAGGACCCACTCATTGCTTCCTTTTCTCAATTAGTAATTATAATGTGTCCTGTGGAAGTTTATGCCCCAGAACCCCCTTTCTCTACATATCAGGAAGGAGGAAAAGAAAGAGGGGACTGATATTCTAACTATCTCCAATATGGGTGAGTTCAAATCCTTCATCTCATTTATATCTTATTCTGTATTAGGATGTAGTATCTCCATTTTATAGATAAGGAAACAGAGGCCAGAGATTAAGTATCTTGATTGAAGCAATGCAGCTTCTAGTAGATATAGGACTGGATTCCAGGTTTTCTGGCTGTGCTCTAAAATGTTCTTATCTCCAGTTCATTTCTGAAGTTGTGAATAGATTGGGGAGGAATAATGTGCGTCCCTGCATTCTGTTAGACATTTTAAAATGAAGCATAAATCACATCACTCCAAAGGTTTCATGTAACAAATAGAATAAGATCCATCTCCATCCTATGGCCTGCATGGTCCTACATGATCTGGCTTCTAATTATTTCTCTAATTTCAACTTGTACCACTCGCCCCCACCCCCACACTCTTCTAGTCAAACTGACCTTCCCTGTGTTCTGTGCACACACCCAGCTCATCTACACTGTGGCCTGTGCCCTCGCTGTTTCCTCAGCCTGAATGCTCCTCAGATCTTTGCAGGGCTACCTCCTCAAGAGCATTCCCGTCTTTGTGGAAATATGGCTTCCTCAGAGAAGTCCTGCTCCTCTCTTAGCTAAAGCTAAGCTCGAGTACCTGTTCCCTGTTCCTCTCTCCTTACTTGACCCAGGCATTCTCTCTCCAGTTTTTTTTTTTTAATTATTATTATTTTCAGTGCACTTATTTATTTCTTGCTTGTTTCCTAACCCTACTAGCTGTAAGCTGGTCGAGGACAGGGACCTCGCTTGCCTTGTTCATTACTGTTTTCCCAGGGCCTAGAATAGTTTGGCAAACAGCTGTCAAATGAATACATCAATAAAGGTGAGGCAGTAGAGGAGGAAAATTCTAAGTAGGATTATGAGGGGACCTTAAAATATATTTTGTGTATAACTAAGATTTATTTACCCAGCTCTTTGTAATCAGCAGAATTAATATAACTTGAAAGCAAATGCATCTTGCTGACATTTTGGAACCTGTGTGCATGCATTAATACCCATCAACTTAAGTGTGTGTTTCACAGCATGCCATGGAGATGAGAAATGCGGGAAGGGGAGAAGGTGGACAGCTTCTTAGCTTCTTTTTTTTCTGGCACATTTAACATCATTCCAGTAAGCTGGGTTCTGGTTTAATTAAAGATTGTTTGGGGTATGGGTAAGGGATGTGGAGAAAGTCTTAACAGTCCTTAACATCTTGGACTTCATTTAAAAAACAAAAAAGATATTGTGGTTAAAAGGCTTACGTTTAAGCCCTCTGAAATCTAGTTTTTGGGCTTTCTTATCTTTTTTATTTTAACATTTTTATTTTTGACCAGTGATTTTTTTGGGGGGGAGTGAATGGGGCAGGGCGGGAATGAGAAGTAGAAAATGATTCTCCTGTGCTCATATATTTGTCTTGATAACATTCCTCGCTTTTCTTAATTATGATGAAATTAACCATATCCATTTGAAAATTTAGGAAGTAAAGGAAATGTAAAGAAGAAAGTAGAAATTATCTATAAGTCTATCCCTTAACAATGACTGCTAACATATTGATGTGTTTCATTCTAGTTGTTTTTCTAGGATTATGAATATCTATGTGTACTGTGGTTCTCAATTCTAAGATACTATCTGTTATAAAATGGAATATCATTTTAGTTACTATATTTCAAGAAAAACAAGTTAAAGCTACTTTTTTTTTGCTAAAAAATTGACAATTTTCTTCTCATAAAATGGAAGACTTATGTTTCCTTCTCATTCCCAATCTAAAGTTAATTCAGTATCACTTTTGGCCAAGCATAGCTATATAGATCATCTCTATTATGTGCTGTTTCCTATCACATGTACTTCAAATTTTGACCCCAATGGCATCTTTATCTGTAGTCTAATGTCAAAACATATTAAAAAGTAATGGGCTTTATCTGCATTTCCTATTTGGTTCACCTCATAATTTTTCTGTATTGACTTGAAATTCAGCCAGAAGCTTTTACTTATGTATTTTTAGTGCCCAAATAACAGTCCTTCATAAATACTTGAATCAGTCATACCAAACTCTCCCAGCTTTAAAGATTTCATGATATATTTGGAGAGACTGGGCACTGTTCCCATATGTATTGCAAGAAATGACAAGTATGTCACAATTTACTCTATTTGGCAGCTTATAAGTTCTTTTTGATATACATTATTAAATGCATCTCAATTTAAAAATATACCAAGCTGTGAAAAAATATGCATCATAGAATCAAAGATACCTGATATATGTGTAACAATGTGGATGCCTTTATTTCAGCATAGTGTTTTTCAAGTCTGCTGTACATTAGAATCATCTGGATATTAAAAATAAATCTATGTGCCTAGCAGGAATGGCTCAGTGGTTGAGCATCAACCTATGAACAGGAGGTCAAGGTTCAATTCCTGGTCAGAGCACATGCCTGGGTTGTGGGCTCGATCCCCAGTGTAGGGTGTGCACGAGGCAGCCGATCAATGATTCTCTCTCATCATTGATATTTCTATCTCTCTATCCCTTCCTTTCTGAAATAAAAAACATATATATAAATCTGTGCCATAATTATACCCTCACATCTTTCAGAGAGGCTCGGGAGTAATATTTATTTAAAAAACACAAAAATAACACTTATCAGATATTTCAGTGAGTAACCAAGATTGAGAACAATGATTTTTATAGCTAATATCCAGGACTACTCTGAGGGTAGGCACTGTCTTTATTTGGGAAATACCTTGGTAACAGTCTGGGATAGGAAGCAGGACCCAGTGAGGACTATTGTCCCGGACCTCCGCTGTAAGAGTCATGTGGCTTGCATGGAAAAATAAGAGAATTTATGTTATTGCTCTTAAAGATGGAGAGGTAGAGAGAAAAGGCAGGATGAAGAAAGAGGTGTCCATGACATGTGAGTAATCAAACAGGCACGTGGCCAGTGGAAATTTTCCTGTGGTGGGTAACTAAAAGTAATTTTAAAAAATGGCAATATTTAATATTCAGTTTGAAATAGTTTGCATCGTGTTAAATGAACTTCTCCTCCATCCCCCTTCCAAATTCTTGATTCTGTTATGCTCTTGCATGCTTTGTGTGGTTTTCCCCTTGGTGAAAATTGAGGAAGTTGCTGAGCTAAAAGACTAAACTCTGGGTGATACAGGAGGGAAGAGAAGAGGACCCCGGAGTTGAGCTTACTGTGCATATATCACCCTTCAGGAAATCTTAGAAAGGACTTAGCTTTTTCATAAGGTATGCAATTAGTGGGTTAAGCCAATGTAGTTCAACATGTAAATCCAGGGACTCTTTACTTGTCATGTAAGTCAACACATACAAACAGGCCCTCTATCTCTGTGCTCATGTTTTAAAATAAATTGGGATCATCCTGTATACCCAGTTTTGTATCCTGATTTCTTCACTTAGTATAATGTCATAAACATTTTTCCATACCATTAATTATTCTGAGCGAGCTTGAATTTTAATTGATAGTCTATCTTATAATCGTGCTGTGATTTATTTAAACATTATCTTAAGGGACATAGTGTAGGATAATGTAAGTTCTAAGGCTCTGCAGCCAGATGCTCTGCCTTCACTATGCCAGCTGTGTTGCTTGGGCAGGCATCCCCACATCGCTACCTCTGCGGTGACACAGTCTCATCCTTTACAAAACGATTTGCAGTTTTTATGGCTAAAATCTGGGTGTAATTGTTTTAAATTTGTTTCTTTGATAATTAGTGAGTTTGAATCCCACGTTGCCTGTTATTAGTATTTTACCAATTTACTCTTCTCAGATCAATTTTTCAGGATTGACATTTTAATTTATTTAAATGAATATGTGTCGCTGTTGCTCTGTTGAAAAAGCAAAGTTATGAACCCTTATAGAGAAAGCAGATCTACCTCAAAGAAGTGATATTGGCTCATCTGAATGAGGAAATAAATCACATACCTGGTTCTTTGAGAGCAAATAATCCAAAGTTACCCACCAAGGGGCATCAAATCCATCTGAAGATGTCCAGATGAAAAATCTAACCCAGAACAAGGTAGAGGAATACATATGAAAAGAAAAGCAGAAAACCAGTGAGCTGCCAATTGCCAGGAGGTTCATATTAGGATCTTATTAGGGAATGATTTAGAATAACTGAGCATCATCAGCTTCATAATTGTGATGAGCGTAGCACCGGAGGTGCTGGGTACCCAACCTGCCAGGCAATCTGGTCAAGTTTACTGGGCTGTGCATGGAGACCATGGAAAATAGCTTATACTCAGTCCTGATGGCCACTTCTCAGCAGATCATTTCATTAACGAAGTCAGCATAACAATTATAACTGATGTATTTTTTGAGCGGGAGGAGGAAAGAGTTTATTGAAAAGAGAAGTTTATGCTCCTTGCTTTCACCCTTTAAAAGAAAAGCAAGATGATAGTTCCTGAGTGCTTTGAAATGAGCTTCCTGGAAAAGGTCGGCCGGTCAGTGTATTACGCCAGCTCAAGCTAACTGTGCATGCCAGGCTGCAGACTGTCTGTGTGGCCCCTTTCTGTCCCCTCATCTGTAAGAGTCACCTGCTTACCTGCACCATGTCTGCAGAGAGGCCCTGATGTAAAGGGTCACATTTGGTGCATCTGTGACCCTAAGCATGTGAGAATGTGAGAGGAAGGGAGAGGAAGTCAGAGCTAAATCTTAGGTGAGTGGGAGCAACGGATGAGGGCAGTTTAAGGATGGGGAATTTCTGAGATGCTATAAGGAAACCTCCTCCCTGACTCAGTGTCTGAGCTAGAGGAGGAGAAGCTGGTGAATCAACTTCCAATCCAAAACGGAGGGCTGAGGGCTGAGTGGGAAACAGAGGAGGTGGATGGTCTCAGAGAGACCTAGTCACCATTTAACTTGTTAAAGATACTTGGAGAATACAGAATAGACTTAAAAGTAGCAAAGCTGTACAGGCCAGGCTTCCGCTCAGGGGAGACGAAAGAGAAGGGCCATGGCAAAGATCAACAGCCTTGGAAACAAATGCTTTCCAAGCAGCCAAAAGGTATGACCAGAGAATAATAAAGGATGCAAAGGGTGGGACTTCTGAAAGGGACAAACGGGAGGAAAATGGGGCTGGGTTAGCAAAGCCACACATCCAGTGAGAAGTCTGCAGATGGGGGTTGTAGCTGTGCACTATTGGGCTTTAACAAAAACAATTTCTATTTATTTCAAAATCTTTCAAATGCACAGGAAAGACCCAAAATCCATCTTCTTTTAGCATATACACTCCATTTTGACATAGTATCCAAAAGAAGATTTCCGTGATTACAAGTTACCCCTAAATACATTAGCATGTACCTCCTAAGAACAGGACAAGATTTTATGCAACAACAGCCCGATTATTACATATAAGGAAAAAAACATTAATTCAATAACATTAAAACAGAGTCAAAGCTCAAGTTTCCCTAGTCATCCCTGAAATGTTTTTGTAGCTGTCTACCCTTTGCCCCACAACCCAGGCTCCAATCAAGGCTTATGAGTAGCATTTGGAAAGATGTCATTTTAGTCTTATCCAGTCTAGGAAAGTTCCATTACTTTCCTTTCCCTCCCTCCCTCCCTCCCTCCCTCCCTCCCTCCCTCCCTCCCTCCCTCCCTCCCTCCCTTCCTTCCTTCCTTCCTTCTCTCTCTCTCATTTGTTTTTTTAAAATCTGACTTGAATAACTATAAACATATTTTTAAAAATTTGCTCCTTTTAATATGTAGTTATATGAGCTTTGACAAGCATACAGTTGTGTTATTACCATCACTGTCTAGGTGTAGCATAGTTTGATCACCCTCCAAAATTCCTTCATGTTTCTTTGCTGACTACTCTTCTCTACCCCCAGTCCCTGACACCCATCGATCTATTTTATTTTTGTCCCTGTAATTTTGCCTTTTCCGGAATATCATACAAATGGAATCATACAGAATTAAGTTTTTTGAGTCTGGTTTCTTTTGCTTAGCATAACTCATTTGAGATTCATCCACCGTGTGGCATGGGTTAATCACTTGTTCCCTTTAATTACTGGGTGTTATTCCACTGCGTGGATGTACTATAATTTGTTTATCCTTTAACCAGTTGAGAGAAATTTGGGTTGTTTTCACTTCTAGATGATTAAGAATAAAGCCACCATAAACATCCAGGATAAATTTCATAGGTGCAAATTTTTTCATGTCTCTCTGGGAAACCCCTAGGGGTAGGATGGCTGCATGGATGGTAAGTATGAATTTATCTTTATAAGAAACTGCTAAACTTCTCCAAAGTAGTTGCACAATTTTGCATTTCTATAACCAATGTTTGGGCTCCAGTTGCTCTGCTTCCTCTGTTTCTAATGACATTGATTCCTTGTGTAGAGTCCTGGTCATGGTCCTGCAGGGGACCCACAGTTCTGCTTTCCTTAGGTTAGTTCCTTGTAATTAGGCTCAGGTCAGTATTTCTGGCAGCAGCACCATGTAGGCCATGCTGTGTAGCTCCCCTGCGTTGCATTGGGAGGCCTGCAATGTCAAGCTGTGTTCCACTTTTGGAGATGCTAAACTTGTCCTCCTCATTAAAATTAAGTGTCTCCATAGTAAACATTCATTTTTCCCTTCATAACCTGTTGATAAGAGGTTGCTTTGAGACTATGTGAATATTTCATTCTTCAATCGCCTTCTTTCCATTTGCTTTAGCATGTTTTGATGATTTTGTCTGAATCAACTCTTTTATGTGTTTCAGAGTGGTGATTTTGCATTCTATCATTCCTTCTACATGTTTCAACTCACATTCTTCTGTAGAGAGGAATTTTTCTCCCATCTTGCTCTTCTTTGTTTTGAATATCATGATGGACTTATGTATTTTCCATGTGCTTTAATTCATTGCCATCATTGTTCTCTTTGATGATCAAATATGACCAGTGGCTGTCCCCTTGGGCCAGCTTCTGGGTTCATTAATTTTTAAGTACTTGGTTGCTTTTGGTACAGATGTTCCATTATCATCATCATCTTGTACTTTCCCTGTCTCAGACCTGGACTCAGCCATTTCTCCTAGGAGACCTGGTGACTTCTATTAGGGAACAGTATAAGAAGTATGTACTAACTGTGTCTCATTGCTGTTGAGATTAATTTCTTCTAGATTTTTTTCAGAGTACAGTTAGGAAAATTTTTGTTGTTGATACCTCAAAGTCAAAATGACTTTTGCCAGCCTTCATTTTGTATTTGCTACCCTCTTCCTTCCTTCTAATAAATATCCTGGTTCCCAACAACAGCAATGCTTTATAATTCTCTCTCCTACAGTACACAAAATGGTATATATATATGTGTGTGTGTGTGTGTGTATGTATATATATATGTATATATGTGTGTGTGTATATATATATATATATATATATATATATATATATATGTTTAATATACTGTAGTAGAGGCCCGATGCATGAAATTCATGCACTGGTAGGGTACCTAGGCCTGGCTGGTGATCAGGGCTGATTGGGGCCTAACGGCTTCTGACTGGGGCCTTCCTTCGTTCCCCCTGGTGGTCAGCGCGCATGTCATAGCAAGTGATCAAATTCTCAGTCTCCCGGTCGAACTCCTGAGGGGACACTTTGCATATTAGGCTTATATATATATATTTCTGTTTTTATTTCATTTTAAAATTAAATTTATTGGGCTGACATTGGTTAATAAAATTATATAGGTTTCAAATTATATAGGTACAATTCTATGATACATCATCTGTGTTCTGCATTGTGTGCCCACCACCCAAAGTGAAATCTTCTTCCTTCACCATATATTTGACTGGCTTTCCCTTTTCCTACCCCCTACACCCTCCTTTCCTTCTGGTAACTACCATGATGTTGTCTATGTCTATGAGTTTTTGTTTTTCTTGTTTGTTAATTTGTTGCTTTCAGTTTTATATTTCACATATGGCTGAAATCACATGGTTCTTGACTTTTTCTGACTTACTTCGCTTAGCATGATATTCTCAAGATCCATCCATATTGTCACAAATGACAGTTATTTCATCTTATGACTGAGTAGAATTCCATTGTAAATATGTACCACATCTTCTTTATCTAAGCATCTATCAAAAGACATTTTGCTTGTTTCCATGTCTTTTAAGCAAAGGTATTTTAATTAAAAAAAGTAAAAAAAAAAAAACAATTTAAAGAAATCCATGGTTCAGTGGTAGAAAAACAGGGCTTTTCCTTTCTTTCTTTCTTTTTTTTAATCTTTATTGTTGAAAGTATTACATAGGCCCTCCTTTTTCCCCCATTAACCTCTTTCAGCATGCTTCCATCCACTCACCCCCCCACCCCACCCCCCAGGCCCTCACCACCCCATTGTCTGTTTCTGTGTCTTGACCACTGTAAATAATGCTGTAATGAGCATAAATGTGCCTATATCTTTGAAAATAAATGTTTTCATATTTAAGAGGGGTTACTGAGTCATATGGTAACTCTAGTCTTAATTTTTTGAGGAACCTCCATATTGTTTTCTATAGTGGCTGTACCAGCAACGAATGAGGGTTCCTTTTCTCCACAACCTCTCTACTTTTTATTACTTGTCTTGTTGATAATAGCCATTCTAACAGGTGTGAGGTGGTATCTCATTGTAGTTTTGATTTGCATTTCCCTAATAGCACGCATTACCTGTAAACTGCCCTTTTGCCTACTTCTTTGTGTAATCTTTGTCCTTCTACCCAATATAAGCAGCTGGCTTATGGTGGGTGGCAGAGCAGATTTTTGTGGATGACCTGCTGCTCTACCATCCTGCTGGCATTATTGGAATACACGTTCATGTGTGATTCAAACCTGCCTCGGCTTAATTGGCTCAGATAGTAACAGGCAGCCCTGGCCCACTGATGTTCCTGGTACACTTAGGCAGAATTCATATTCACTATTTGTGGTTTCCTCCTGTCCATTTTCTAGTTCCTTATTTTTCTGAGATTTCCCTTCACTTTCTGATGGCTGTCGTGCCCCAGCTTCAGTCTTCTGGTTCTTCAGTGCAGGAGGGTGGGAAGTTTCCTCTTGGAGTTTGATTCTATACCTGCCATCCTGCAAGTTGCCATCAGTATAAAACTGAAAGTGGAAAATTTATCCTGTCCTAGTCTCTTCTTCCAAGTTTTGACTCATCTGTAAAATCTTCCTGCTTTTGTTCACTTTGCAGAAACTTTAAGAGGTATTTTCTGAGGGTTGAGCTATCAGTTTACTTTATCATGTCAGAAGGGGAACTCTGCCTTATCTCACTTAATAGAATTATACTGCCCTGAAAAGCAAGTCTAAAAAGATAGTGCTACTGATATTTTAAAATCTCAGAGTTAGAGATTTTTGAAGGGACCCAGTGTAACTTTCTTGTTACTAATGAAGAAATGGAGATCCTTTGAGGTTAAATTCATCTATTTCTTCACTCAACAAACACTTTTGAGCACTTACCATGTGTCATACACTGTGCTGGGGTGATAGAGACAAGTTCCCCAAGGGCACTTATCCCTTGGCAGAACTGGGTCTAGGGCTTCATGTTTTCTACTTTCTAGTTCATTGCTTTTTCTGCTACATTTGGGAAGAATGAGAGAGGAAGATAAGAAGAAGCTTCTAGGGCAGTGGTTCTCAACCTTCCTAATGCTGCGACCCTTTAATACAGTTAGTTCCTCATGTTGTGGTGACCCCCGATTTCATTGTTACAAATTGGACATAATTAAAGCATAGTGATTAATCACAAAAACAATATGTAATTATATATGTGTTTTCCGATGGTCTTAGGCAACCCCTGTGAAAGGGTCGTTCGACCCCCAAAGGGGTCGCGACACACAGGTTGAGAACCGCTGCTCTAGGGCCTAGGCTTTGGCCACCAAAATGACCAAACTATGGTATCTTCAATCAGATACTGAACTACATCAGCCTTAACTTCTTACAAACTTCTTCTGTCAGAATCTTGGGGATTTAAGCCATACAGATAAAAAACCTTTCTATATATCCTATATATTCATTGTTGGTAGCGTGAACATATGAGATACATCCCTAAACTACAAGTGCATCTTTCATTTAGCATAATATCCTCCAGGTTCATCCATGTTGTTGCATATGGCAGAGTTTCCTTTTTTTTTAAGCTGATAATATTCCATTGCATGTGTATATCACCTTTTCTTTTTCCCTTTATCCATTGATGTGAAATAAGTCAGCAATCGAAGGACAATTAGTGCCTGATTCCACCTGTCCTAAAATAGTTAACCACATAGAAACAGAGAATTGAATGGTGGGTGCCACAGGCTGGGGGGAAGGGGAAATTGGGGAGTTGCTTTTCAATAGATGTAAGTTTCAGTTATGCAAGATGAATAAATCCTAGAGATGTACTCTTCAATATTGTGCCTATAGTTAACAGTATGTACTGTGCACTTATCAGTTTGTTAAGAGGGTAGATCTCAATCTTAAGAGTGTTTACCACAATCATGTATGGCACAAATAAGAGCAACAACAAAAGCGATACCTTAAATGTCACCGTAAAGAAAGCTGTCCGTTGTCTCTTGGAGAATAAAGGTTTGAAGGTAATGCAGTTATTGTCATTTGCAACAGAAAAACTGCCTTGCTTTTACACACTTAGGTCTTCAGCCCTGGATCTTGGCGAAGGAGTGACTGCCAGGCTCCCATCCTGTTAGGCGCGTGGATTACTTCTTCCTGAGCACCTGCGGCCTTGTGGCTGGCTGTGGCTCCCCTCTGCAGGCAGTACATACACCCTCCTGGTTGCGGGGGTGACTGACTTAAATGGGTTTGATTTCTTTCCATGTGATGAGTCAGGAACTGACTCTGTAAAAAATGCAGAGAAAGAGGGGGGCAGGCACAGGGGAGTTTAAAGCTTTTTGTCGGACCTTTTCAATTATCCATGAAAAATCGATATACTCTGTTATCAGCTTTCAGCAAAGCAACTTTGTTGTTTGTATTGATCATGCAATTTATTATCTTTATTTAAACTCTTGAGGCAATAAATAAATAAAAAGTAGTTGGAAGGAAAGAAGCTTCTTAGAGAAAGCAATCTCCCAGGCAAGTAGTTTAATCCTTTTAAAATTAGTCTTATAAACTTAAAGATAGCATTTGATTATTCTATTTGATCCCTCTTAAAAAGGGCACTGGTCTTGGTTTTTTGGTTTTAGCTGAAATTTTCCAGTTTTCACTTCTCTCCCCACCAAAATCTCTTCATTGTGCTCATAAATTAATCTACAAAGAAAAAAAAAAGTAAAATATATTGCAACTTGAAATAAGAAAGCTTCCGTTTGAGTAACAGTCTCATTTCTCTATCACTTCCTGGTAAAAATAGTCTACTTAATCTCTTTAAGCCTTATTTCTATCATTGGCAACATTGGAACACTAACATTTGCCCTTTCTACTTCATGGTCAGGTGAAAATTACACAAGATAACAATGATAATGAAGGAAGTTTTGTATAGTAATTCACTGCTTATTAAATTATTTAACATTTTTTTAAAATATATCTTTATTGATTTTTTACAGAGAGGAAGGGAGAGGGATAGAGAGTTAGAAACATCAATGAGAGAGAAACATCGACCAGCTGCCTCCTGCACACCTCGTACTGGGGATGTGCCCGCAACCAAGGTACATGCCCTTGACCGGAATTGAACCTGGGACCCTTCAGCCAAACCGGTTTTGGCAAATTATTTAACATTTTTGTTTTCTCTAGGTCTTCTGATGTCAAATCTAATGTTTTTGATTTTTGTTTTTTATAATATAGCATGTGTAATATTATAAAATTAGAGGATTAAATGATATAATATCAAAGTTCTTTTTCTGATTTAAAATTATGTGATGTTGTTGTAGCTCTTTATATAGAATTCCTTTCAAGCCAGAGACTCTCAGTAATTTCTGTTGTGATTTCCCCCTATATCCTGGGAAAAGCTGTCATTGGTAGAGTCCACTTCTTGGGCAAGTGACATTTTATCATCTTCACATATTCTTGTCCTCCCTCGGCAGGTGTCTTCCCTCTATCACTAGGTTCCTTTCCTCATTTGACTCAGAGTGCACAGACATTTCTGTGCTAGGTTTTACATTAGTGTGTTTCACCTGGAGCCATGTTGATGTTCTTGTTCATGTCATCTGTGCCTCCTAGCCTCACTATCTAGGGCTGTGCTATTGTGGAGTTTCTTAGATTTACTTCTTCCTTCACTCTTGCTGTGTGTCTCCTAGTTATCTTCATCAGTGAGAAAAATCTATTTTCTGAATTGAATCCTTTTTATTTCAAAACAAAACATGCCCCTTTCTTAGGATAAACATTGAGTTACTCCCATATAGTGATTTACAAGAACTTCAATGGTTTCTGCACAAGCATGAAAAAAGTCAACAAGTAAAAATCTAGTTCTTTTTTGGGGTGTGTGTATAATTATAGTTATGTTTCTTACCCTCAGGAATACAACATAACATCTCTTAACACATGTTTAGTATCCTCCAGAAAACCTTTGCTTATTATTCTGAGGTAACACGGGTTTTTGAACTTAAATGCACTTAACCCCAAATCCTTTGGGGATTAGTTATAGGTGATATTGAAAGGAATTTTAGGGATAAAATAGGCAGGTTTAGGGAGTCTTAGAAATAAAGAGGGTTCATGGGGGAGGAATGCATAGGTGAGAGCTTGGAGCCACCAGAAGGCATACATTCCCAGAGAATAAAGAAAAGTCCCAGAGTATGGGGAGAAAGGAAACATACTTTCACAGAGAATAAAGAAATGTCTTGAGAACCAAGATGGCGGCATAGGTTAACGCCGGAGTTTGCTGCTTTGAACAACTACTTCAAAAGTGAAACCAAAAAACGGAAGGGACATCACCCAGAACCACAGGAACGCTGGCTGAGTGGAAGTCCTACAACTAGGAGGAAAGAGAAACGCATACGGACACTCAGAGGAGGCGCAGTGCTGAAGTCAAATTCTGAGGTGCGGAGTGCGCGGAGCGGGCTGGCGGCGGAGGGCGCGGTTGGCGTTTTCAATCGGGAGGGAGTCGCAGACTCTGAGCTCCAGATCCGGGCGAGTCTCTAGGGACCCTGACTCATACGGGAGAAGCGGGACTGTCTGGCTTCGGTCAAGCGAGTGCAGCTTTCTCTCTGAGCTTTGCAGCGGGTGCTGGGACTCAGAGAGGCAGAGCCCCTGGGGACAGGACTGAGAGCCGCCATAACTGCTCTCTCCAGCCCACCCTGTTGATCCTGTGCGACCCGCCCTGCCCAAGCCCTGCACACAGGCATTTGCCGGATAGCCTCAGGCAAAGGCTAGATTAGCATCCCCCTAGAGGACAGAAGTTCTCTCACTGCTGACACAGCTGATTCTCATAGCCACTTGGCCTGGAGGTCAAACCCTCCCTGGTATTAGCTACAACAAGGTTTAACTATAAGACTGCGAACAAAGACCACGAGGGGGTGCACCAAGGAAGCATAACAAAATGCAGAGACAAAGAAACAGGACAAAATTGTCAATGGAAGATATAGAGTTCAGAACCACACTTTTAAGGTCTCTCAAGAACTGTTTAGAAGCCGCCGATAAACTTAATGAGATCTACAAGAAAACTAATGAGACCCTCGATCTTATATTGGGGAACCAACTAGAAATTAAGCATACACGGACTGAAATAACGAATATTATACAGACTCCTGACAGCAGACCAGAGGAGCGCAAGAATCAAGTCAATGATTTGAAATGCGAGGAAGCAAAAAACACCCAACCGGAAAAGCAAAATGAAAAAAGAATCCAAAAATGCGAGGATAGTGTAAGGAGCCTCTGGGACAGCTTCAAGCGTACCAACATCAGAATTATAGGGGTGCCAGAAGATGAGAGAGAGCAAGATATTGAAAACCTATTTGAAGAAATAATGACAGAAAACTTCCCCCACCTGGTGAAAGAAATGGACTTGCAGGTCCAGGAAGCGCAGAGAACCCCAAACAAGAGGAATCCAAAGAGGACCACACCAAGACACATCATAATTAAAATGCCAAGAGCAAAAGATAAAGAGAGAATCTTAAAAACAGCAAGAGAAAGAAACTCAGTTACCTACAAGGGAATACCCATACGACTGTCAGCTGATTTCTCAACAGAAACTTTGCAGGCCAGAAGGGAGTGGCAAGAAATATTCAAAGTGATGAATACCAAGAACCTACAACCAAGATTACTTTATCCAGCAAAGCTATCATTCAGAATTGAAGGTCAGATAAAGAGCTTCACAGATAAGGAAAAGCTAAAGGAGTTCATCACCACCAAACCAGGATTATATGAAATGCTGAAAGGTATCCTTTAAGAAGAGGAAGAGGAAGAAAAAGGTAAAGATACAAATTATGAACAACAAATATGCATCTATCAACAAGTGAATCTAAGAATCAAGTGAATAAATAATCTGATGAACAGAATGAACTGGTGATTATAATAGAATCAGGGACATAGAAAGGGAATGGACTGACTATTCCTGGGGGGTAAAGGGGTGTGGGAGATTCGGGAAGTGACTGGACAAAAATCGTGCACCTATGGATGAGGACAGTGGGTGGGGAGTGAGGGCGGAGGGTGGGGCGGGAACTGGGATGAGGGGAGTTATGGGGGGAAAAAAAAAGAGGAACAAATGTAATAATCTGAACAATAAAGATTTAAAAAAAAATGTCTTTAATGCTGGAAAAAGGGAAACGTATGTTCACAGGAGATAGAGGAATGTTACACGATAAGGGGAAGAGAAAGGGGGGGCACCACGTGGGTTTTGGGCTTTGAAGCTGATATTCTACAAAGGAGTGAACAATTAGAAAAGCACAGGGTCATAAAGTGGGGAAGGGGTCCAATTGGAAGGGAGCATGAAGAGACAAAGAACTACAGCCTTTATAAACCTTAAAAAAAGAAAAAGAGCTTAGTGGATTACCCCCTTAGGAGCCCCTCCCTGTGTGGGAGTCTGTATTTGCTTCCAATAAATTTCTACCATTATACTAATAAGTTCTTTTAGTCCATGAATTTTATTCTTCAAACTTCGTGAGGCAAGAACCCGCACGAGGGAGATCTGCTCCCAAAACCCCATGTTTCAATACTACTGAACTATAAAGAAGCATTGCCACCGTTTCATGAAAACCAGCATGGTGCAGGTGAACGATCATAGATATTGGAGTCGGACAGACTGAGGCTTGCATCCTGGCTCTGCAACTTACTAGCTTTATGAGCTTAGAAAAGCTGTTTAGCCTCTCTGTGCTTTAATTTCCTTATCTCTCAAACTGGGTGATAATAAGAACCTCCTTGGTTTGTTGTGATGGCCAAAGAGACTTTACCAATGAGTGAGTAATCCCTTTTAAACTGATTTATGGAGCCCTACCGGGTTTGGCTCAGTGGATAGAGCGGCAGCCTGTGGACTGAAGGGTCCTGGGTACGATTCCAGTCAAGGGCAGATGCCCGGGTTGCAGACTCTATCCCCAGTGGGGAAAGTGCAGGAGGCAACCGATCAATGATTCTCTCTCATCATTCATGTTTCTATCTCTTTCTCCCTCTCCCTTCCTCTCTGAAATCAATATAAACAAACAAACAAACAAACCAACAAACTGATTCATGGAGAAGGAGAATTAATTGCCGTTGGATCAATTACAACTGACTGAGTAGATAGTGAACAAGGGGAAAGAGAGGACAGGGGTGGGGAGATGAATTACAGAGAAAAGCAGTAAAGAAATCACCACGCCTTACCAAATTTAGCAAAGAAAGAAAAACAGTAGTAATAGTTTAAGAAGAATAGGTCATGGTAGCTTTATTCCCTGAGCCCAGAGCCAGCTTGTGGGAAGGGAACTTTGAGAGAGAGGAAAGATAAAGCCAAGTTGAAAGACTGGGTCAAAATGAAGGAAAGGAAGGACGAAATGAAAAGAAAAAAGGGAAAGAACAATGAAATCAGGTGAACCAAGAGGAAAGAGTAGCTAAGAAATGTTCTGTGGCCTTTTAGGTTCAAAAGGAGACCTGGACGCTTTTGTTGAAACAAAGGGGAGGTTTTTGTTGAAACGAAAGGGAGTTTTACAGATTTTCAGGAAGAGGCTGTGGTGGACCCAAAGAATATAAGTGCATGAATCAGTATTGAAAAGGTCAGGAGTTTGTGGTGAGTTTCAGTTTAGGAGAGAAACAGCTACATTTTTGAATATCTCATGAAAAGAACTGACTGTTGAGGGAATATTATGAGTATGTTACGTGGGCTAATGACCAAAACAACCTATATGCTCTTTTTTAGGAAAAGTCTGAACACCAGGTTTGTTCTTTCTAAGAATGGAAGTTAGATGCAGGAAATGATATAACTTGATTAATGTTCTAATAAATGTAGTGTACAAATGGCATTTCTTCTAAGATGTGTGAAAGAGGATTTTAGTAAGGGAAGGGTGAGGTCGGTCATTTACTAAGTGTCTTATATTTATAAATAGCACAGAGTTTTAACCAGTACAAGGGACAGTCAAAAACATTTCACCCATATGGATTGTGTGATTTCCTACATGTGGTGTGTAGCCTGAGGCAATTCTTCTGTAAAGTGAGCTAGAATGGTTGCTTAGGGTCTCTGATGGATAAGGGTCTCAAATGCTCACTATGACTATACTTTTGGCCTAAAGTAAGATTCTAAAATACTCAATCATTGTATGTACATATGTATTTTCCCTCAGTCACAAAGAAAAATTAGAGTAAAAAATAAGGTCATTTTAAAATCAATATGTTTAGTTGTATTAGATATTCTATGAATTCCAACTCTTGGAAGAATTATTTTCTGGAGACTTGAATCTCCTGTAATCTGGAACGGATTGTCTCCTGACATCTATCTTCATTTATCATACTGTAAATTTCATATTCCTCTTGGTTGACCTCAGATTTTGTAATGACATTTCTTTTTCTTTTTAAATTTATGTTTTCTACTTGCTGGCACACATGCTATGGTAGTATAATTAGAAGGAAAAAACTTTTGAATGCATTGTTCTACTGTTACTTGGCTGCCAATGTTGCTGTTGGGTAAACTGAAAGCAGCCAACTATATCCCTGTGGCCTAATTCTGTATGGCCTATGAGCTAAGAACAGGCTTTACAATTATAAAGCGTTATATACACCAGCCAACCAGCCAGCCAAACAACCAACCAGCTAGCCATCTTTGGGGATAGTCAGATTCTTCAGAGAAAAGTATTTCCTTGTCTGGAGAATAGTAGACTTATTACCATTGTTCTATGAACCAAGTGACTGTGGGTTTCAGATTCAACTTACAGAAATTCTCTTAGCCCTGTTTTCAATGTGATCGATCCTATGCTGTATGTGTCCTAGTGGATGGGCCCTCAGTTTTCCCTTCTTATAGTTCTCAAGTGAGGTGAGAAGCACAGTCACCAAGATGCTCAGAGAGGGACAGGAATTTGAGGATGTAACTGCCTTTGAAACAGACTTTCAACCCATCGTTCTATTTTTGCTCCACTTTCACCTGCACTTTCAGTGTTTGTTTTGCCAGTTTCTGAACTTTTCAGGGGCCTGCAGAGAAAATCGAGTTGTTTTTCTGCTTCCCCACTGTCAGCATAGGGTTCCCTTTGCTCAGTTTTTTGAAATAAAAAAATTGTTTCTCTTTTCTCCTTTCCCATTTTCTTTTTCCTTTTAGATTTATGCCTTAAAAATACATTTATTATCAGGAAGGATTATTCATAAATGCTATTTCTAGTGCATGAAAGAATGACAAATAGAATATTTATAGAGCCTCAAATTATCTTCCCACAAGATAATTATTAATTACAAATAAAAGTAAGATTTTAGTTAGAAAACCTGGCAGATAGCATCTTAAGCAAGAGATGAATATCAATATCACTATTAAAGAATTATGTAATCCTGGTATGATGCACGGAGGAAATAATAATATTGCTTTTTTGGTGTTCTTACCTAAAATTTAAAAGCTTTAATATCAACACAAAAAATATCAGACAAACCCAAATTGAAGGACATGCTACAAAATAATGGGTCCATATGCTTAGAGACTATAAGGTCCTAAAAGACTGCAGGACTCTCTCAGATTGGAAGAGATTAATATTAATGCAGTGTGGAAGACCAGAAAAAGGACACCAGGTTGTTGAAGTGTAAACAAAATCTTTAAGGTATTTAAAAATTTCTTATCGATATTAACTTCCTCACTTTAAAATCTTAAAAGGCTTATGAAATATGTTAACATTTGGGTGAAACACACACAGGAACTCTGTGTACAAATTTCCAAACTATTTTTATAGTAAAAAATTATTTCAAAACCAAAAGGTTAAAACAAATTTAAAAATCTATGTATTATCCATATGCAGCTCTCCTTTTATATACCTCACCTCTGCTTTTATAATTTTAAGATATTTTTGATAAATGTTAACTTAAGTTTTTCTAACTACTTGAAGCCAAATTGTATAAATTTGATTTATTATTGGTACATGAGAATGTTCTTTTCTAATGTGTGAATTTGAGTTTACTTAAAATGTCAAGTACTGTAAATAGATATAGCCAAATTACTCCGTAAGTAAGTAGCTAGTCTTTACACCAGATTAAATTTTATAAAATAATGCTTTATAAATTAGATATAATAGAAATAGGGGATTTCCACTTTAGATACTTATTTTCTAATCAAATGTAGTGGAGTAAGAAAGCTCCCATTTTACCATCCACCCTATATTTTGGCCTCATTTTATTTCTAGGTAAAACTCAGAAGTATTGATTGCTCCTTAATTTTCAACTATAATATGAAGTAATTTAGAGGAAAAGACAAGTCTATAATCAGTTTAAAATCTCTAAAGTATTTTCCTGTATCTTTAATTTAAGTGGGCTTTGTGTTCAGGTTCTAAACAATAATAGCTTAGTTTTCCTCAATACAGTGTGACATTCAAAGTTTGTGTTTACTTGCAACAGTAGAACAAACAAACAAACAAGCAAGCAAATAAAATTATGTAGTGATGGCTTACTATGTGCCAGGCTGTGTGGTAAACACATTGCATATAGTATCCCCTTATTACTTGTATTACTTGATAGAGCCCATTAATTAATTTGTTTTCCAAATTTGGCTTGCAAAAGATTACATATATGTATATATATATGTTTTAATATCCTATATAATAAAAGGGTAATATGCAAATTGACTCTAATGGTGGAACAACCGGTTGCTATGATGTGCACTGACAACCAGAGAGCAGACGCTCAATGCAGGAGCTGCCCCCTGGTGGTCAGTGCGCTCCCACAGGGGGAGCTCCACTCAGCCACAAGCTGGGCTGACGGCTGCAAGTGCAGCGGCGGTGGAGGGAGCCTCTCCTGCCTCCTCAGCAGCGCTACTAAGGATGCCCAACTGACGGCTTTAGGCCCACTCCCCCCTGGGCCTAAGCCGACAGTTGGACATCCCCTGAGGGCTCCCAGGCTGCCAGAGGGATGTCTGACTGCCAGCTTAGGCCCGATCCCCTGGGGAGCGGGCCTAAACTGGCAGGTGGACATCCCCCGAGGGGTCCCGGACTGTGAGAGGGTACAGGCTGGGCTGAGAAACCCCCCCACCCCCACCAAGTGGCCTCTAGTATTTTATATGTTTATTTATGTGTATATGCACACATACATATATACATATGTAAATATATATATATATATATGATGTTTTAAAATTTCAAAAGTAAAATAATAACATATCTAATGAAAACAGGCAAGATATTTTAACAGATGTTTACACTAAAAATATTCAGGTGGTAAATAAGCGCGTGAAAATGGCTCAACATCTTTAATTATAAGAAAAATGGAAACAGAAACCATAAGGAGATACCACTATATAGCCACTATACAGTCTAAAAATAAAAAAGACTGACCGTTGGTGAGGGTGTAGAGAAATTAGAACTCTTATACACTGTTGATGGGAATATAAGATGGTACAACAACCTTGGAAAACAATATAATTTTTTTTTTTTTTAGAAATTGGAGGTCCTACCATAGATCTAGCCATTTCATTCCTAACTATCCAACATATGTTCAAACAAAAATTCATACATTAGTGTGCATAATAGCTATATTTATAGTAGTCCAAAGTAATTTTTTTTTTTTTCGAGGACATATGTAATACTTTCAACAATAGAGAATTATTTTTATTTTTCTTTTTTTTTTCTTTTTTTTTTTAATTAAATCTTTATTGTTCAGATTATTACATTTGTTCCTCTTTTTTTCCCCCCATAACTCCCCTCCTTCCAGTTCCCACCCCACCCTCCGCCCTCACTCCCCACCCACTGTCCTCATCCATAGGTGAACGATTTTTGTCCAGTCTCTTCCCGCATCTCCCACACCCCTTTACCCCCCAAGAATAGTCAGTCCATTCCCTTTCTATGTCCCTGATTCTATTATAATCACCAGTTCATTCTGTTCATCAGATTATTTATTCACTTGATTCTTAGATTCACTTGTTGATAGATGCATATTTGTTGTTCATAATTTGTATCTTTACCTTTTTCTTCCTCTTCCTCTTCTTAAAGGATACCTTTCAGCATTTCATATAATCCTGGTTTGGTGGTGATGAACTCCTTTAGCTTTTCCTTATCTGTGAAGCTCTTTATCTGACCTTCAATTCTGAATGATAGCTTTGCTGGATAAAGTAATCTTGGTTGTAGGTTCTTGGTATTCATCACTTTGAATATTTCTTGCCACTCCCTTCTGGCCTGCAAAGTTTCTGTTGAGAAATCAGCTGACAGTCGTATGGGTATTCCCTTGTAGGTAACTGAGTTTCTTTCTCTTGCTGTTTTTAAGATTCTCTCTTTATCTTTTGCTCTTGGCATTTTAATTATGATGTGTCTTGGTGTGGTCCTCTTTGGATTCCTTTTGTTTGGGGTTCTCCGCGCTTCTTGGACCTGCAAGTCCATTTCTTTCACCAGGTGGGGGAAGTTTTCTGTCATTATTTCTTCAAATAGGTTTTCAATATCTTGCTCTCTCTCATCTTCTGGCACCCCTATAATTCTGATGTTGGTACGCTTGAAGCTGTCCCAGAGGCTCCTTACACTATCCTCGCATTTTTGGATTCTTTTTTCATTTTGCTTTTCCGGTTGGGTGTTTTTTGCTTCCTCGCATTTCAAATCATTGACTTGATTCTTGCGCTCCTCTGGTCTGCTGTCGGGAGTCTGTATAATATTCGTTATTTCAGTCCGTGTATGCTTAATTTCTAGTTGGTTCCCCAATATAAGATCGAGGGTCTCATTAGTTTTCTTGTAGATCTCATTAAGTTTATCGGCGGCTTCTAAACAGTTCTTGAGAGACCTTAAAAGTGTGGTTCTGAACTCTATATCTTCCATTGACAATTTTGTCCTGTTTCTTTGTCTCTGCATTTTGTTATGCTTCCTTGGTGCACCCCCTCGTGGTCTTTGTTCGCAGTCTTATAGTTAAATCTTGATTGTTGTAGCTAATTCCAGGGAGGGTTTGACCTCCAGGCCAAGTGGCTATGAGAATCAGCTGTGTCAGCAGTGAGAGAACTTCTGTCCTCTAGGGGGATGCTAATCTGGCCTTTGCCTGAGGCTATCCGGCAAATGCCTGTGTGCAGGGCTTGGGCGGGGCGGGTCGCACAGGATCAACAGGGTGGGCTGGAGAGAGCAGTTATGGCGGCTCTCAGTCCTGTCCCCAGGGGCTCTGCCTCTCTGAGTCCCAGCACCCGCTGCAAAGCTCAGAGAGAAAGCTGCACTCGCTTGACCGAAGCCAGACAGTCCCGCTTCTCCCTTTTGAGTCTGGGTCCCTAAAGACTCGCCCGGATCTGGAGCTCAGAGTCTGCGACTCCCTCCCGATTGAAAACGCCAACCAGCGTTCCTGTGGTTCTGGGTGATGTCCCTTCCGTTTTTTGGTTTCACTTTTGAAGTAGTTGTTCAAAGCAGCAAACTCCGGCGTTAACCTATGCCGCCATCTTGGTTCCCAAAGTAATTTTTTAAAAAATATATTTTATTGATTTTTTTTATGGAGAGGAAGGGAGAGGGATAGAGAGTTAGAAACATCGATCAGCTGCCTTCTGCCCACCTCCCACTGAGGATGTGCCTGCAACCAAAGTACATGCCCTTGACCGGAATCGAAGCCGGGACCCTTCAGTCTGCAGGCTGACGCTCTATCCACTGAGCCAAACCGGTTAGGGCAGTCCAAAGTAATTTTTAAAATTTAATAACAATTGAGTAGAAAAATAAATTATGGAATTTGAATTACAAAATAATTACTCTGAATTTTAGAAGCCAAACAAAAAAATTACATACTGTGTGATCTCTTCTTTAGAAAATTCTACAAAATGCAAACTAATCTCTGCTGATCAGTAGTGAAGCAGATCAGTGGTTGCCTGGGGCAGGGGCAGGATGGGGGTTGATGGAAGACTCTAAGGCAGTGGTTCTCAACCTTGGCTGCACATTAGAATCACCTGGGAATCTTTTTAAAATCCTGATTTCTGGGCCTCACCCTCCGGAAATTCTGTTTCTTTTTTATGGGGTGGGGCCACAACATTAGTAACAAAGAAACAATTTCCAGAGGATGAAGCCCAGAAATCAGGATTTTAAAAATATTCCCAGGTGATTCTAATGTGCAGCCAAGGTTGAGAACCACTGCTCTAAGGAGTATAAGGAAACTTTTGTGAGTGATGGACATGTAGATTATCCTGTGTGATAATGGTTTCATCATGTATATATGTGATTTCATGATGTATATAAACATCAAATTATGCACTTCAAAATTTCAGTTTATTCATGCTATTTATACCTTAATAAAGCTGTTTTAAAAGGGAAGTAAAAAATACATGTATTATTATTTTAGTGGACTTTGGGAGGGAACAAAAGTAAATGTGCATTTTCAATCCACCATCACACGTTTTAAACAAATATTAATGTTTTGCCATCTTTGCATGAGATATTTCTTTCTGAAGAAATAAAACATCACACAGTCAGTGAAAGGGCCTTTGACCCTTCTCCAGGATCATTTCTTTCCCTGCCCCACCATCAGGATAACCATCTTGAGGTCAGCTTATAATATTTTCTTCCATAGTTATCTACCATCATTACACATGAATGTATCCATTAAAATGCATACTGTTGTTCCATATGTCTTAAACTTTAGATAAGTGATGTTAGATTATATGTAGCTGTATTCAGTTTTCTTTCTTCACTCAATATTCAGTATCTGAGATATATACATGGTGATAGATTGAGCTCTAGTTCATTCATTCTTTATTGCCTAAGGATATTTTATTGGATAAATACTGTCAAACTGCTCTCCTGTGTTTCTACTCATTTATATCCCCACTAGCTGTATAAAAGAGCTCCTATGTCTCCACATCTTCTTCTATACCTGGTATTGTAACAAGTTCCTCAAATGTTCGATGGTGATAACATGGGTTGTGTTACCTGTGCACTAAGTGACACAAAACATAACATGAGAACTGTGTCTTTTCAAGAATCCCACAGACTACAGCAGAAGGTAATATGGAGTCTGCGGACACCTGAGTTCTTTTGTTCTGACTTCTCTGTACCTTAACTTTCTCGAATTCTCTTGGATCATGACTGCTACTATTCATGATGATACAGTGCTTTTGCTTAAATGAGCAAAGTTTGAGATGTGGGAATTTTGGGATTTGGGTACATCATGTAGGGGAAGGGTGATAGTAGTCTTCAGACAGATGGTGAGGCTGTTCTAGGAGTTCTCTCTCTCATTATCTTTCAACTTTCAGATTCTGATGCCAAGGTACTCATTAATCAGGAAGACATGGCTAAGTGACTAGCTCTTAAGAAGAGGCTCACTGTTTGACTTGTGCTTCCTGGTGTGAGCACATCTTTAGAGAGACAGTGCAATCTGGCTACTGTGATAGCAAAGTCTGTGTATAACCTTTATTAACACAATCAGCTCTTCGTTGCTAAGGGGGAAATATCTTCCCTCACCAAGATTTTCCTTCACTTTCCTCATCTTAGGCAGGTCTCTAATAACGGAATGCAATAGGAAGTTTTAACATTGCTCACCCATACTTCAGCCCTTTCCTTGCCAATAGAAATGGAGTTTCAAGGCCTGTGGGTATTTTGCTAATTTGGTGGGGTTTTTTTTGTGTTTTTTATTCCCAGTGAAGACTGAAACATATCTTTCAAATTTAATGTATACCTGAAAATGTGCAAGGAAGTGAAATATATGAAAGTTGAACAACAAACACACCTTACAGGAGAAACTCAGTCATAAAGAGCAAAACCTATTTTTTATTTTCTAATTACATCTTTCTTTTTGTATATAATCTTTAATATTACATTTCCAATATCATTTAGATGTTCTTTCTTTTTATTTTTCTTTGTATCTGAATGCATAATAAGTTGGCTTATGCCCAGCAAGAATTTAATTCAGATTAATGATTTTCTGCTATTGGCACGCCTGATAAGTTCCCTCTTTGTCTCAACTGAATAAGTGTATGAGACCTATGCATTTTATTGCTAGTCAGCTATTTAATGTTTTTTACCCTTATTTATACAATAATAGGGAAAAGTTTAAAAAATGCAATAATTGCATAAATAATGCTGTGTACACAAATACAGTGAGGCTGCTGAAATGAAACATTGGCTGAGAGGTGACTTGGAGAAGAAGTCATTTGTCACCTGAGATATGAATGTCCAAGTTTGGCATGGAAATTTATTAGGATTACATATATCTGTGTCTATCTATATCTATATTATCTATCCGTCATCTATCTATCTATCTATCGATCTATCTATCTATCTATCTATCTATCTATCTATCTATCTATCTCACTAGCTGTCTAGGTATCTATCCACCCATCCATCCAAATATGTGAGTGGTTTGAAAACGGAATGCATGAATATTGAGACTGTCTGGATTGCTGCTCTCTTATCCTTTTATATACTTTTAAAGCTCTATGTCTTTCCCTTTCCAATTATTGGTCTATCATTCTCATCCATACATTTCCATTACAGAATTTATTCACATCTCTACTATGGCAGGTGCCTTTTATATAAAAGCCCATTTGATCATTCTATGTTGGGGCCAATCCACCAACCCCTTGTGAATTTCAGGAAAAAACTGAAGGATCCACAAATACGCATGTAAGATCATCAGAGTGTAGTATATCTCAAAGGCTTGGGATGCACTGGTGATGTTAATTTTCTTTGACTCTTGGCTGCAGAGCATCAAGCATAAGGAGCCTAAAAGGTGAAACATCAAGTGCCTTAAATGCTCAATGTAGCACAAATGGATAGCACTTTAAGTTCCTGTAGCTATAGTATCTTTCGAGAATCTGACAACAAAAGAAATAAGATTGCTATCTGAGAGTTAAATATTTAAAACAAACAAAATGAATTTTCTCTATAAGAAGGAGACTGTCTTGCTTGTCCATAAGATCAGAAAGAAAACTTACTGAAACTATTAACATATGAAAGAAAGTCTATGTCAAGGTATGAATATGACTAAAGGTATTTAAGAGAGAGAGAGAGTGCTCAAGAATTTTTTAAAAATATGTTTTTCTTGATTTTTAGAAAGAGAGAGGAAGGGAGAGGGATAGAGAGATAGAAACATTGATGAGAGAGGAACATCATTGATTGGCTGCCTCCTGCACTCCTGCACTCCTGCACACCCCCAGTGGGGATTGAGCCACAACCCGGGCATGTGCCCTGACCCAGAATTAATTGGTGACCTCTTGGGTCAATATTCAACTGCTGAGCCACACTGGCGGGGCCCTTCCCAAGAATTTTATATATATGGTCTAATGACCTTCCTATTGTAGAGATTAATATATTATGTAAGTTTAGCCTAATGCTATTAAACATCCACCTCATTAACTCTCCTAGTTTTGATTCTATGTTCACCAAGTTACTTTGTTATTACAGCTTGGTTACCTGCATAGTTAAAGCACCTATTGAAAGAGAATGCCTGGACCAGTGGGTGTATGGGCCTTTTGGCATTTCATTTAACTGTAAATAAATAAGTTAGTAATCTGGTTTCAGATATTAGACTTAGAGTTCAGTTAATATAAGTTCAGCTCTGAGCAATGGATCTTAAAAACATTTACTAAAGTAATACTCTGGGAGGCCACTCTTGACACACTCCCTTCAGTTGGTGTTATGAGCTGAGCAAGTGTACCTGTTGGACACAAGACCTTCAATCATAAAGGAGGAAAATACAGGAAGGTACAAACTGTCCTTGGGGTATTATACAAATCTGGCTTTAGCTCATATTTCACAGGACCAAGAGGTGCTATATACATGTACAGACCTCCATTGTTCATTCTTCTTCCATGTTTTTCCTGCTTCCATTTTGGTTATTTTAGTAACAGACTATTTCCATATTATAGGCTCTCTTCATTCTGTCTTCTTGTACTTCCCCAAATGCAGTTGTTAATGCAGCCACCAATTTTCATAGAAGGGCCTCTATTCAGAAGGCAAATACCAATATCAGGAATTTTCAGCTTTTCTGTCACAGGAATTAGGATTGCATGCAACTCAAAGAAAGCCCCACATTCCTTTCCTATGGCAGGGCATAAAGGTCCAAGCACAGGGCAATATTCTTCAACCGAGGGAATTTTTTGGAGCAAAAGAGAAGCAAGAGGCAGAAGGCAGCAGCTGCTCCCTTCTAGTCATTGATTTTGGGGAAGACCATTCCTGTGGGGCCAGGTCAGCGAGGAGGGTTCTTTCAAGACAAATGAGTACCTTCTGAGTTCTTCCTAATCTGATTTCAACATCAGTAGTATCCCTACAGATAGTTTTAAAATCCTAAACAAACCAAAACAAAAAAAGAAAAAAAATTTCCAGGATTATAAAATAATCAGACATATCAGAAAACACAACTTTCTACAAGTAATAAAAGAAAAGAAATTACATGTCAAACTATGCCAGGCATTAACTTACATAATTTTCACCCTGACTGTTGTAAAGGGCCCATCTTCATAAGCTCTTTATCTGTCACAGTTTTATTGTTTAGTCTTTATGGGTAAGATCATAAAAGTGAAAAGCCCAAATCCAGGCTCTCATCAGATGGCACAGGTGTCAGACCCAGATGATGGATCTCAACTGCAGGTGCATTGCTGGTTCTGAGGCATGGTGCCCACCACTGGCTTTTGGAGCTGTAATTTCACATTCTCATTATATTCAGATATTCCAGTCTCATTGGCAAAATTTCAGAATCTTTTAGTAAATAAAACCAAAGTTTCTTTGGCTCAGTTTACAAGTAATTGAAACAGCAAAATGGTATGGAGGTTGATCTTATAAATGCCAATGTTCGCCCGAAGGATGATTGATAGGTTATGCAAATTTGATGTCTTAGACTTACTGCCACTTTGAGGAGCTGGCCCTCCTCAGGAGGTCACGTAAACATACATTCATTTGCTGTGTCCCAGGCTGTTCATCTGGGATGTGTGAGCTGCTGGGCAGAGAAAGCAGCCCTGAATTTAGAGGTGGCGGTTTGGGAGATGGGCTGGAGGAACAGGCTTCCCAGTCTTGAGCCTCTCCCCTTCCTGAGGATCATGTTCCTTTTGCCTCATGGGTGGGTTCCTGACACCATATCTTTATATTTGGCTCAAGTTCCCCCCAAGATATAGAGGACATGTGATTCAAGTTACACTGTCAGAATCTCTTTCCTGGGAATGGAGGAATTTGAACCTAGGAAAGTAATGTCTATACAGTTTGGTTAAATATTACCTTGTTCATGAGAAAGAATGAGGCCTGTTTTCAAAGAAAAATAAAAATAAAGAATCTATGCAGAAATGGGGGAGGAGGGAGACAAGAAATGTAGAGAGAATACGTCTTAAGGTTCTCCAATTTTCCAATTACTGCCTTCTGTCTTTTATTAAGAGCTGGTTATGTTTTTGCTTTTGGATTTAATGAGACACCTCAGTATATCCTTATAATAAAATCCTCCTTTGGTTTAATGCTTGAATTAGTTACTTGTAACCCACAGAGTCTTAATTAATAGAAAGGAATAAACAGAAAATGACAGTCTACTTCCTTCTCACATCAGTGTTTCAGCCTTTCTCAGTAAGTGTTATTTGGATTGCATCTAAGAGAGTTATATGTGTTGTTGCCTTTTGTTGTTTTTTTCTGTTTGTTTTTTTACTATTTTCTCTTCAGAAAATTGGGGTCCATCTTAAAAAAACATGTTCATTTGAAATATTGTTACTTTTGTCTTCTCTGAGAAGCTGTTAATAATCCAATGCACATCTGATAATCAGTGCTATCTCAGAATCAAGGAAATGCCGCATTTTAATGCAACAACACATTTTATGTCCCTGTTTATTGTATGAATATTTCTAAATTTCCAGATACTTGGGCTGTAAAGAATAGCTGACCTACTTTGAGGACTCCTGTCAAAATGATTGTGCTTGTGGAGTGGTTGGTTTTATTTCCCTAAGAGATCTTATTTGACCTGGGCAAATTTTTCTTGTTGTATTATTTTCTTCTAACAAAATGAAGGCAATTAAAGTGGAATGAGGCACCCAGTTTGGGAACCTGAACCCAAACTGGAGCCATTGCCACCAGCAGGAGAAAGCTAGTTGTCTTTCTGGACCTCCTGCAGGGTAGGAGGTCCCCTTCTCACATCACAGACCTGCATTTTCATTTTTTTCCTGGCAATTAGATGGTAACAAACACATTGTGACTTTTCAGTGTCATTTTCCTCAAAATTAAAAAAAAATTAGGAAAACTTCAAACTTGATGTTGTTTAACAAGGATGACAATTCTCTGAAATATGAATGCTTTGGTTTTTAAATAGATGCCATTTACCTTCCATTAGTTAGAACTGCTTCTTAGGATAGTTTGCAATTTAAATACATAAAACCACTAGAATGAGTAATAGGAAAATCAATCTTTATTCTTTCAGATGAAATAAACCTGCCTATGGAAAATATCTTACATAAATTTCAAAATACAACTAGAGCTGTTTGTGTATATATGTGTGTGGAGGGGGTCATTATACTACAATGGCTAAATCTTTTAAAGTAAGTGATTTCTTTATGTTTATGGGAAGGCTGATCTCAGGAGTGTGGGTCCAAGTACATACTCTGTTATGGAGAGGGGAGGGAATGGTGGGCTTTGGAAAAAAAGGTTTTTTTTTTTGTTTTGTTGTTTTTTTAATGAATACTTGCTGCTGCACTAACTGGCTGTGTGTTCATATGTGACTCACTTAACCTTTCTGAACCTCAGATGTCTCATCTGTGGAATGGTAGTAATATTACTTATCTTTCAGGATGATCACATAGAACAGGGAAAGTGTGTAAAACAACCAACCCTGACTAGGACCACCACTGACCCTGTCATATGTGCCCCGAGTGGTGGGACCTAACGCACAAGTCCTTTCTCAAACTCAAAGCAAAGGAGAATAGGACATAGAGTTTTTATTTGTTCATTTGTTTGGTTTTTGATTCTATGTTAAGAAGGTGGATTCACAGTATGGAAAATTATCAAAAGATTTTGGAAGCTACCAGTGACAGGTGTCCATTATAATGTCTTAGGTGTGTTAGAGGCATCTTATTCCTATCTCACCAAGCTGTCAGGGCATGAAGGCAATCCTGTAATCAAAGTAATGGCCACTGTCATCAAGATTTCCAGGGTCTATTTTCCCCATCTTTCTTCCCAGATTACCAAGAGACAAATTGAAAATGTAACTCATGTTTCACATGTTTTATGATTTATGAAGGTCTTTTCACAGTATTGAACTTTTTTTTTCTTCTCACAAACCCTGGAAGGTGGTTTTTATTAGTTCCATTTACATATAAGGAAATTGATGATTAATGAAAGTAAATTTTGCCAAAGGTCATTCAGCTAATGATAATTACGTCTAAATGTGCAATGGAGGTTTTATCCAAACTGGTTGTTTCTAACTCAAAATCCACAAATTGTTAAGAAAACAGACTTTTGGGTCTGGTACATGTGGGATTAGATCCTAGCCCTGCCATTTATTAGTTTGCCACTTCGCCTCCTTGAGCTCAAGTTTTGTCATCTGTAATGCAAGAATGATGGTGGTATCTAGCTTGTAAGGTTATTGTGATGATTAAATAATATACCACAACTAAAGCATCTAGCACAGTGTCGCTGTAGGTAGTCAACGAATTGTGTGTGATATCATTTCTGCCATAGGGATAACCATCGTTTGCATTATACCACACCACCTCAAAAGAACTATGCATGCACATCTCTCATACCCTTATAAATGTGTGCTTTAAACAACCCTAGACAGGAAAAAGGCTTATTTACAGAGTACCCAGGAGAATAAAACTTTAGGTCTATTTATTGACTTTTAAAATACATGTCTTTTTAGAATTGTAAATAGTTTTCTTTCTCCAGAAGAGAACATTTATTCATTCTTGGGCAGACTCATTTAGTTATGGGAAGGACCACCAAGTAACCTCTTTAAGGTATTGAGCTCCCTGGCAAACTCCACTCTAGTCTTGTATCTTTGCACAAATTTAGAAGGTGCCCAAGGAGCCTTTGAAGTTCTGATGGATTGGTGTGAAGCCCACCTCAGGCAGAACTCTAGAAAGGTTGGCAGGAGCTGTAAGAAGAAATCACTGGAGGGAAAGGGTATAAATGAATGACCCCAAGGGAGCACCAGGGCCAAGACTATTGGCAGGTGTGTTTGGGATTCCAGGGTGGGTTTGGGTGGGAACATCCATGGTGGAACCTGACGATGGGATTTAAGGAGTCACTACAAGGGATGGCATTGGGGCCATCAGCTTTGGGAACCCCCTTGGTTTGGGTGATGACACAGTGTCCCAGTAACCACAGCAACAGTAGAAACAAATGGGAATTACTACCAAGTCCCAGGTTTTCTTAGTGCCTGTTCCAATGAACAGAGCTTTTGTTTCCCAGTGGCGCCTTCCTGATTTGGTAATAGTGTCAACATTGGCAATGAGCAAGACATTTCTTTGGCTTGCCTAGACCATCGCCTTTACCCTTAAAGCAAGAGAACCCAGACTGAATCTGAGGACCGAATAAGGATACCTGGGGGTTTTGATCATTACAGGGAGAGAGCTTCTTCACGTGATGGTGGAAAGCTTAGACTTTTGCTAATCTGGATGTGTGGGGATTCTGTGGCACTGTAAATTGTTTATGAAGGAAAAATGTAATGTTATGTTGTGAGCCCACTCTGATAAAGTCCGGGTTATGTATATAAATAACTATTGTGAATGTACTTAGAAAACATTAAAGTGCTATTGAAATTGAAGATGGTATTTTATCCCAAACCAAGGAAAGGTTGGAGACTAACACAAAACAGTGAAAGTGGTGATTTTTAGCACACACAGGCTAAGTGCCACTTGAAATTCAGAAAGCGGTTCAAATGTCTTTTTAAGGCTTGGCTGCCAAAAGGAAGACTCACAAGAGGGAAAGATCCCACGGCCCCCTCTTTGCATTCCTAGGGGACTCATAGGGGTCCAGTGGAAAGAGGGTGGACTCTGTAGTCAATTGGAACTGGACTTCATCTAACCTTCCTGAGCCCCACTTAACCTTTCTGAGTCCCGTTTGCAAACATGAGAATAAACATACCTATTTTAAGGGTCTGTTATGGCCCTGTTGTGACCTAACATAGGCAGGGAGTTTAGTATGATATCTAGAGCATGTTTATTTCTTCCATCCCTTTCCCCTCTTCTGTCTTCAGTAAGTGGGGGAAGTGGGACCTGAAGCCAATGAGGGCTTTCTTCATGCCACCAGCAGACTTCCAAAAGACTTTTCTGTTGATGATTGGATAGCTTTTCCCAACTCCTAAAAAAACCTACTTCTTTGGGGGCTTATGATTTGAAAATAGCTAGGAATTTTTATGATTTGGGTTCATTTATTATGTATTACTAGAGGCCCAGTGCATGAAATTCATGCACGGGTAGGGTCCCTAGGCCTGGCTGGTGATCAGGGCTGATCTGGGCCTTCTGGCTGCTGAGTGGGGCCTTCCTTCCCCAGCTGCCAGCTGCTAGCTGCCAGCTCCCAGCTCCCAGCCTGGACCTTCGTTCCATGCTGCCCCCTGGTGGTCAGTGCACGTCATAGAGAGCGATCAAACTCCCAGTCTCCCAGTCTAACTCCTGAGGGGACATTTTGCATATTAACCTTTTATATATATAGATGGTATTGGGCTAATAACGTCATGGTGCCATTTCCACACTGGCAGTTTGCTTCTCATAAAACAAAAATCTGTTTCAGGCTGCTGTCTACCTTCTTCATTGGCGGCTGTGGGTCTTGAGTGAGTTAACTGGTGAGGGCACTGCAGTGAATCTGCTCTAGGTCATGAAATTGCATTCACCTTGAAGGGGAAGTCTGGGTAGGGATGAGGCTGTACAGAGAGGCCAGGCATGGGACAGCCTGCCATTACTAAGGGGCAAATTGAATCACAGCTGGTTCTCCAAATCTGTCCTTAAATGCCCAGTCCAGAGGAGGGATTTTTTTCAGTTCCATTTTATAGAAGAAAAAACTGAAGCTCAGAGTGGTTAAATGCCCTGTTGAAGGAAGTCTGGAGCAGAAATAGACATAATTTTATGGCTTCAAATTCAGACAGAGAGCTTATCCTCCAGGCAAGAAGAGCCCAAGGCCACGCCTTCTTCTTTTCCATTAAGGCAGACTCTTTCACTGCGAAATTTGTCTCGGTTCTTTAGACTTGCACCGAAATTAATAAAGGTCTCCTTTCCTAATTGCACAATCAAAATAAATTATGTCCACAAATTAGAAGGCAAGGAAATTGCATGCACATTTTGGGTGCCCTGATAATGTCCTACAGTAAATTGTTTTCATATAAATTGCACGCTTAATTAATCGTTTTAAAAAATGCCCATGTATTTCCCTGCAAATACATCTCTGCCTATGATTCATAAAACACAAAGACAAATTAAATTGCTGAACCCAATATAAAAGTGTCACCCTTGGTGTGTCCTGGCTGCGTTCAGTCATTCCACCTCCTTTTCAGCAAGCGCAATAAACCTGGTGAGCCTCTTCCTTTCTTAGTTGCCCCTAGGTAACTGATTCAACAGATTTGAGGTCTCTCTTAAATTACAGTCAGAGGAGGCAATAAAGTTAATGTGTGTGCTCCAACTGGTTGCATAGAAAATCTGGCTGGCTCAGGTGACTCCTGAGACCTCTCTCAGACGAAAGACAATGTGAGGCAGTGAGCTTGGGAAGGCTAGCCACACATAAAATAAATAAATAACCCCCCAACATCCAAAATTAAAAGAAAACACTACCCACACACAAAAAAAATGCATGCATTGTTTTCATGAAAATGGAGAAAAGTATAAAAAAAATTGCCTATCATAAATCCCAAGACCCAAATAGTCTCACAAATAATCATGTCTTCTTTGAACAGAAAAATACATGGTAAAAAAATTAAAATAATAATTGGCTGATTTAGATGATTTGTTCAGAAAATTATTTTTAGAGGTGAGTTTGAATTTGGACAATTTACATTAGTTAGAGAATTTTTCTTTGTTTTGAGCTCCCGCATACAGTATGCCTCTCAATAGGCAAAAGTGCATGCTTCGAAACAACCCTGGTGTGGCCTGCCTGCTGCCAATCCTTCTGCTCTGATGTCTAGGAAGGAATTGTGCTAAAAAAAAAAAAAAAAAAAAAAGTGAAGGAAATGTTTTGCTAGATATTAGAATTTATTTGCTAGAAAAGAATTCAAGGCCTGAAAATTTTGTTTTTTAAAAAAATTTCAACAAGTGTTTTTGATATAGAAACCCTCCCTCTGGCTTCTCTTTCAACACAGGGGGGAGAGTTACCAGGTGACTGTTGGCTCAGCCAGTATTATCTGAGTCAGTGAGAGGGGACCCAGCAGAGCTGCTCATCAACCAGCACAGCTGGTCTTCAGCAGATAATTCTTGCAGCTGGAACTGGAGGGCTTGCCTTTTAAAAGCAAAGAAAACACAAGTCAGAGGGTGTTGTGATGGTCCAGTTCGTGGGGTGTCTAAGCTGAGGTGCCTATTTACTCCTGTGGAGACGAGGGTGGACTTCCTGTTAAGCTAAATTTTATTGGAATAGTCAAAATGCTGCTTGAAATTTACTGAAGTGTTATTTCCAATGATAGCCAAAAACAAAAGTCAAAACAGAACTGAATACTCTCCACTGATGAATTTTTGCAGATGTTGTGATTTGCCTTGCTTCTGGTTCCAGTGTTAATTCAGGATGCATGATGGAAAATTTTGCTTTAACAGGGGCCTAGCTCCTCCCTCAAAAAGCAGCATCTGAGCTGTTGTTCAGAGTTAAGAAGCTACTGTTCTCCACACTGTACCATGAATGTATTGAGAATTTCTGGTTGACTCAAGCATCTATAGAGGTAGAGATCCTCTCAGGCTCTACAAGTCTGAAAAAAGTTGTTTTCAAGCAGAGTCTGCTTTGGGTTTTATAAATATACTAGAGGCCTGGTGGATGACATTCGTACACTGAGGGGGGGGGTGGGGAGAGGGGGTCTCCCCTCTCACAGTCCAGGATCCCTCGGGGGATGTCAGACTGCTGGCTTAGGCCTGCTCCCCAGAAATAGATGAGATAATAAGGAATTATTTCATGGAGGACCCTGGTCCTGTAGTATCAAGTAGAATCAAGTGTCTATGACACTTGAGTTGTCATTGTCACTATAACTGTTACAATACTCTTGGATAGATAAGGCCTAGCTGACTTTGGCTTTTAAAAATAAATATTACACTTCTTCCATTACCCCATTAGACAGAAAAATTTAGCACTTGAACCTAAATTCTCTCACATCTGTTTAGAGCAGCCACAACAGGGTAAAATTTTCTCAATTTCAGGCCAGTTGTAAGTATAACAGTGTAGTGTGCCTGGTGCCAATAAAAAATAATATTTTGTACACCATTTTTCTTAGACTTTTAACTCTTACTGTTCTTTAACAGGACAGAGGAATATGATATCACCATGATTCTCTAACTATTGCTTCCAAACCTAGATTTTAAGGGAATCTAGTTCATGGCCATTACCTTTATTTCTCCCACTCCTATTCCCTACTCCCATCCCTTGTTAAAATCTTTAGCTTCTCCACAGATATTATAAGAAACTAAGCTCCACGCATCTGTTTTCTCTCATCTCAGCTGACATTATATTTTCAGAACTCTGGAATTTCAGCCATTGCTTAATCTTATATCCAGGAGCAGAATCTATGAAGCTTGGGCAGGAAGCAAAGTCTGTAAACTCTCTGGGATCCTGTCCTAAATTTTGCCTTTTGGAGGGGTGGGTGGGTGGTGGTGGTGGTTTCGGGGGGGGGGGGGTGAGAAGCAGCTGTCAAGTTTCAATCGATCATCAGCTCCATGGAACTTCCAGCAATACTGGAACAATGATTTCTCAGGCCTCTGAAGGTGGTTAAGAGTGGGGAGCTGGGTAGAACCTACAAAGAAGATGTCTGGCTTTGAATGAGTCCCAGTTTTGGAGCAGGATGTAGAAAATCAGAACCAGACAATAGTAGGAATGCAGGAAGCATGGCACAAGAGTAAAATTTATTGCAAGATCTTAGTTATATAAGTCAGCTTTCTGAGGCCCATAAGTTATTGCTCAGAGAAGATGGAAGAGAAGGCAAATTATTATCAGGCAGGCATATAGCTCTTCAGACACATAATCCATTTAAATAGGATGCTGTTCAACATCATCCAAGAGGGTGTTTCCTATTGGGAGGGAGAGTGGGGATTAGGGCAAAAAGCACAGGGCTTAACACCAGGAGACCCAGGTTTTGTCATGATCATACCAATTCACCGACAAAACTTCAATCCTTCTGTTTCAAGGTCTACAAAATGGGATTGAAAACCATCATATTATATATCTCCCAGAATTGCCATGAGGATCAAATGAATTCTCATGTGAAACAGACATGTAGCAGCAAAATAGCTGACCCACCAGATCTGATCACATTTCACCCACTCTCCCCACTCTCAACTACCTTCAGAAACCTGATAAATCATTGTTTCATTTCCACTGGAAGTCCCATGGAGCCTGGCACATGGCAGGTTGAAACTTGACAGTTGTCCTCCTTCCTTTAAAAAGCAAAATTTAGAACAGGATTCCAGACGTTTCACAGACTTTCTTCCTGACCTTGCCTCATAGATTTTGCTCCTGGATGTAAGAATAAGCAACAGCAAAAAGAGTAAAGTGCAGGTCTGAAGTTGGGTCTGTGATATGTCATACTCATGGATAAAGCCTAAATAGACACCCATGATTCCAGCTGAACTCTTCCTTTTTCAATTGGTCCTGTTGGCAACTTTGCTTCTTTTAGGTCTTGGACCAAATAAAGAACAGTTTTGTGGCATGGCCAAGTTGTTATTGAATAAATTATCCATGAAGTTGCTTAATGTCCAGGTCACTCCACTTCTCAGAGCCTATTTCTTCACCTGTAAAACGGACATAATAATGACCATATTGTAGGTTTCCTCTGAGTGTCCAGTGAGGGAATATCTTGCATATAGTCATGTTTAATAACTGCTAGTTTCAATTTGAATACAGTACATCTCCACTTAACTTTTGTCCTCAACATTAAACTATTGTTTCCTGTGATGCAGGTTATGCTTTATTTTTATTAGTTAATAAGTGTTCTGCAACTCATTATGCCCATAGAGGAGTAGTTCAAAGCTAGATTATAGGTTAGTTCTGATAAATATATTTAGTTTAGGTTTTCTGCTACAGTGATCACTTCTTCTCCACACTCCCTCATTATTCCACATCTCTTGTTCTTTTTACCTTTATCTTAATGGTTCTATTGTATGTGTCAAATGCGTTTGTTTTCCCCTTAGAAGCCAATACAAACCTCTATGGAATCAGGGATATGCAAGTACTACATTTAAAAGGAAGGAAGGAAGGAAGGAAGGAAGGAAGGAAGGAAGGAAGGAAGGAAGGAAGGAAAGAAGGAAGGAAAACAGGGAAGGAGAGATAGATTTCTCTGTCTTTTTGACTCTCTGTGATCTTGAAGTCTTTCTCTAAGAACGTTTATTTGGTGAGTGTTTAAACTTGGACCCTTGATATCCGCCCAAGAATCCGGGTGTAGCTGTTTCCCCAGACAGTGTGTTGGACGGAGGGCTTTCAGGTCTTACCCACTGGCTTTCCTCTTTCCTCCTGCCTAGGGTTCCCTTTATTTCTGCCAGGGTCTGATTCATCAGCTCTTTTGCCTGTTCAGCCTCACAACTCTGAGCTAAGCTTAGCAATCCCCACCTCTCTGTCCATACACAGTTTGTTGGTGGACAAGCTGGTTGATTAGTATAAAATTAGATTTGAAAAAAGTCTTAAGTGCAGATTAACATATGAAATCAGATGTTCACTTCATAAAGGTAAATAAATCCTTTTTTAGCCAAGGGGTATCTCTTCTTTTGTTCTTAAAGTGGGATGACTATCCTTCTTCAGAGGGACAGGAACAACTGCTTGGCCTCATTGTAAGCCCCTGAACTCTGTAGGAGCCTTCTCAAATTCAAGATAAGGTGAGTGTGAAAGGTTAATGACTTTTTCTTTATATGGATACATAATTCATTCTAAAGTTTGTAAGTTTTGTAATCATTTGTTTTTTCATTGTAAAAATTGAATGGATGGACTTTTTCTGGCTGCCAGTATCAGACCTCTCAATGATGGAAAATGGATTTGGGAGAAAGCGTATCAATACACAAATGCTGAGTCCAATATAGAAACTGGAGCAAAATGCCAGAAGGCCCTGGGTTGTGTACTATTGGAACAGATCAGCCAAGCCCTGAGGGGCCTCCTAAGGAAGAGTCAGAAATAGAAGCAGACACACTTGCTGTCGGAAGGCATGGAGTTCTCTGGGGAATGCTGGAAGCAGCAGGGCGCCCTACTTTTTCCATTCTGTTTCCGGTCTTCTGATAATGGTCCTGGAATTCTTGTCCTAAATCCACTTGCTCTTTGATTGTAAGTGGATAGGGGGTGGGGTGGGAGAATGAGTGTGTGTGTGTGGTGTGTGTGTGTGTGTGTGTGTGTGTGTGTGTGTGAGTGTGAGAGAGAGAGAGAGAGAGAGAGAGAGAGAGAGAGAGAGAGATTATTGTGCTCTATACTTCCCTAATGGCTGTTATGTTTCATATTCCTCACCTTGCCTTTAGGATCCTATGTGCTTTTATAGGAAGCCCATAACTAGAAAGGGACCCTCTGAATCAATCTCCCTATGAAATATGACTACCAGAGATAAGGTCTTCAAAATTGGAAGTACATCTAGAAAGCACATAGTTTCTGTAAGGTAAAATGAAGATTGTGAGACATAACAGCCATTAAGGAAATATAGAACACACATCTCAATCTCTTTTACACACACACACACACACACACACACTTACACATTTACCCCCTACACCCACCCCTTACCACTTACAATCAAATGGCAAGTGAATTTAGAACAAGAATTTCGGGACCCTTATCAGAAGATCTGAAAAATATGAAAACAATTATTATATGATATAATTATATGATTTATATAATATATAAGTATATTATATATACATATACACATATATGATATATATATGTAGTAGTTGCTGTTGTTAAAATTACGTCTGTTTCTGTGTGTTGTATCATTGTGGAATAAAAAATTGTGCCTGCATAGTGACTTGAGCTTGAACACAGCATGACCTGCCTATTTTCCTGCCTGGGGTTTCCTCCATGGTTAGCTTCACTGGTAGCCATATTGTGCTCTCAATCAAGGTGGATTCACCAACTGTTCTTTACACATTCCTGCATACGTGTGCACACACACGCATTACCCACTCATTTCCACCTGCTCGTTCATGCCAGAAATTCCCTAATACACAAAACCTGAGGGGTATGCATGAGCTTCTATTTGTCTTGTGTGGATGTGAATAAGAAGTTTTCCTGAGGTCAGTTTCTAATGGGGAGATGGCACTGAGTCTTTGAGTAGTAATAATGCTTCCCATTTGAATAACATTTCAAAATGTACAGAATATGTTCACATCTCTTTCTTATGCTCACCTGCTAAGATTGGGTCTTCTTGGATGTTCTCTCATCTTTCACTGGGTTCATAGAAGTCCTGCAGGAATTGCTGGAGGGTCTTCAGGCCTGAAAGGGGCCTTCGTTGTTTTTATTCCACAAAGCTGCTGCTGTAAAATTTGAGCCCTTGCTCATCTGTTGAGTATGGTTCTTTTTGTTTGATTGTTTGTTTGTTTAAGAATAGGCTACTAGGAAGCCTTCACAGTGACTGTCTTCACTAAAAATTGGTGAACTCTTCCTGCTCTGCCAAGATTTAGAACGCAGATTCAGAGAAGGCTGACCTTTAGGAAGAAGGGGAGGGATTCCTTTCTCATGGTTGGTTTTTTTTTTTTTTTTTCAGGCTTATTAGAGAAGCCAATACAAGATAAAATTATCTTAATATTTTTTTCTGCCACAGCCCTGAAAATGTAGACATGGTCTTTTATGTTCAATCATAGCATCAGAGGATCATGACTAAAGGCTATGGCTCTATATGGATTGACATACAAGAAGCAAAAGTATCCAAATCACTTGTATTATGTGGGATATGGGTCCAGTCAATAACTGTATGCTTTACTGCAGGTCTTTACATACACACCGCCCCAAGAAAGAGTACCAACCAGGTTTCTCAAGATCAAACATCCTTTGGAAATCAAATCATTCATCTCAAGTTGAATGTATTTGCCTCTCAAAATTACTCCCTTCTGCTGCTTTCTCCTGGTTAATGGCATCACAATCTACCCAGACAGCCAACATAGAAACTACAGAATCACCTTTGCTGTTTTCCTTTTCTTCCAAATCTTTCTTCAAAACCCAACTTTAATTTCATCCCTTCATGAAGTTTTCTGCTAGTAAACCAAGACTCTTTTATACCTCTGTTAACAAAGTTGTTAACAAGTCTGCTATGTGGCTCTGAATTTTCCCCTACCTGATTACTGTCTTCCCTCTCCTGAGCTCCTTTGGTACAGTCTTAAAGCCTTCTTTACCATTGTATTCTTCTGCCTCCAAATACCTAATACCGTATATTCTACATACAGTGTGGACTCACTGAATGTTTGGGAAATTGAAGGATTTAGACCAGTGGTCGGCAAACTGCGGCTCATGAGCCACATGTGGCTCTTTGGCCCCATAAGTGTGACTCTTCCACAAAATACCACGTGCGGGTGCGCACGTACAGTGCGATTGAAACTTCATGGCCCATGCGCAGAAGTCGGTATTTTGTGGAAGAGCTGGTATTTTGTGGAAGAGCCACACTCAAGGGGCCAAAGAGCTGCATGTGGCTTGTGAGCCGCAGTTTGCCGACCACTGACTTAGACTAATCATACCTTCCTCTCCATTTCCCCATGATCCTTTGATGTTGATGCCATTTCTTGATCAATGGGTCATGGGGTTTTCTGATGTTTTAACAGCAGGTGTTAAAATAAGAGAAAGAACTTAAACTGTTATCTTGGCAACACTCTCAACTTTGATAGTTCAAATGGAGCTGCTTTCCGTAAAGTTTAGGCTGCAGGATTCCCCCATGACGCCTAGTGCTTCATGTTTATGCTACTCCCTTTTGCGTAGGTTGCCTACTTCCTTTTCAGTGGTCCTGAAGCTTGCAGCAAAGGGAGGAGAGAGGCAGGAAAGGCACGACTTGTTAGCTGTAGCAATTATACTTCAATTCCCTGAAATGCCTTTTGGGGCTTTCTAGTGTCACCTTTTAGGAAGTGACTTCCCCTACATGCTACCCTCTCACCCCCAACCTGTTTGCCCTTTTGTAGACATAAGGTTTAAAGAATCATAGTATAGGTATTTAAGCAAAATGGCCTTCTGGATTCTGAAGATCCTGTTAAATCTGCCACTTTTGATCTCAGCTCAGCTGGGAAATCTTTTCTTTTGTACAAATTTGGGAAAAATCGATATAAATGGGCTCTGAGATACTGAAATTAATCCCCACTCACCCCTGCTGTTGTCTTACATGCCATCTAATTGATCTCAAAATAAAAATGGTCTTTGGTTTCATGGATAATTTTATAATGCTAGCTACAATGGGAATAATTTTTTTCTTGGAGAATAATAAATGGTAATTTTTGAGTCCTTCAGTTAATAAAGGAGGAAACTTTTGTTTCTGAAAGACCTAAGGGTTGTGTGGTTTGGGTAAAAAGGATCCCCTTATGGGTATCCGTGCTGACATCTTTCCACCCTCCCTGGAATGTGAGTGATGTGGGTGAGAGAGTCATGGGCTCCCCACAAAGTAACGAGAATCTCTATGCACTGACCTCTAATACAGCTCATTGAAAATATCCCTTTTCACAGCATGTTTGCACAGTGACTACTTGGCTGTTGAGCAAATACTGTGTTTAATAGGCCCAGAGTGATCTGCTTACATGGAAGCATGTAACAATCAGAGGAAGACCATGCCAGAATATTAAGAAATTAATACGTGGCTTAGACAAGCAATGATCCTTGAAGAGAACAACAGTTTGTGGAAGACAAGACAAACGCCACCTGCCACAGTGACTCCAGGGGAAGATCCAGGGTATGGTCTCCTCTGGAGCAGAAACAGTTTTCCAGTATCTTGCACAGCCAGCTGAGGTGGAACGCTAGAAGAGTGAGTCAACTATTTGGTTGTTCCCTGGGTAGTCATCTCCCACATCACTGGGGATGACGTTGTGCAAGTTATATAGCAGCTGCTGTTTTCATTCTGTGACACCATATAGTTCTATGTGGAACGTCAGAGGGTCTGTGACCATCATATTTGTCACTTATTGTGCACTCACTCTGTGCCAAGCCTAACACGTATGTGCTTTACATACATCATGTCATTTAATCCTAATAAACGTCTGCCTATTTTTAATCTCTATCTATAGATAAGAAAATAGTAGCCCAAAGAAGATAAGTGACTTGTCCAGTCCAAGGGCTTATAGCTTTTACATGGTGGGTATAATACTGAAACGTTGGTTCTTTTTAGTCCAGAGTCACTGAGTGAGAACACTCAGTACACTGTATCAGATGGAGGTCAGAGAGTTGCTGGATAAGCAGCCTTACACAAGTCATGGTGGGAATACCCACATGAGAGTGACTTCAAAAAGTGTCAGCTATTGTGTTTCCAGGGGTGGCCACCTTTATAAGGAGACCTGGATTTCCCTGACCCTGGCCACTACCCCAATGTCTAAGGAGCATCAGGTACTTGAGAGAGCATTTGTGGATTTGCGATGTCTGACTTCTAAACCTATTCTCACATGACACACCTCTCACATAAAACAGGAAGGATTTATTACATACCATGTCACTGCATTCCAAGGCTGGAAATAATTGTGAGGGGTAAAAAAAATAACATAAAATATGGTATGGCACCTTTTTGTTAATTTGCTCTTATCCATAGACACTAGAGGCCTAGAGCACGAAATTCGTGCACAGGTAGGGTCCTTAGGCCTGGCCGGTGATCAGGGCAGACCAGGACCTTCCGGCTGCTGGCTGGGGCCTTCCTTCATTCCGTGCACTGACCACCAGGGGGCAGCTCCTGCATTGAGCATCTGCCCCCTGGTGGTCACTGTGTGTCATAGTGACCAGTCATTCCCAGTTGTTCTGCTGTTAAGGTCAATTTGTATATTACCCTTTTATTATATAAGAGTGCCTGGCCAGCCTGGGTGAGGGGCTGAGGGCCGTTTTCAGGCTGGCTAAGCCCCCCAGCGGGGACCCTCACCTCATGAGGGTGTGGCCATCCTGGGTGAGGGGCTGATGGCTGTTTGCAGGTTGGCCACAGCCCCCAGCCACCCAAGCTCCCAGTGGAGGCTGGCTGGAACCAGGAATCTGGGGTTTATTTAGGTTCTATAATTGAAACTTTGTTGCCATGAGCGGAGGCCACAGCTGGCTCAGGGCGGGCAGGAAGGTTGGCTTCCTCCATCGCCCAGGCAACCAAGCCTCCTGCTGCTCCAGCTCCGTGGCTGCCGGCCGCCATCTTGGTTGGGTTAATTTGCATATAGTCGCTCTGATTGGCTGGTGGGCATGGCTTGGGGCATAGTGAAGGTACAGTCAATTAGCATCTTTGTCTTTTATTAGTGTAGATAGTTTTGTTAATGGGGATAATGGGTGATGGGTTTTCATATAAAGCTTGAAAAGACAGTTTTGGAGCAGGACCGGGAGAAAGTCTGGAGTCAGTGGGACAGAGAGTAGATTTGGAGCAGCTGCGATGATGAATAGATTGTGGGGCCATGAGCAAGAAAGAGAATCCTTTGTCACAATCATCTAAGCTTTTTCAGAACTGATTTTCCTTTGGATGTGGCACTGCTGGGGTTTGCCCATGAGGCATCCAGGATTATGTGGATTATAAAACATGCTATCCTCCCATGTGCACAGCACTGTACAGCTTAGAAAGCATGATCACCCTCATCTATATATATATAAAAGGCTAATTGACTGACCGTACGTCTGTCTGACTGTCCGACTGGCTGGTACATCTGATGCGCACTGGCAGTTTAAAAATAAATGTTGACTCATGCATGCGTGATAGATATAAAGTTCTCACTGGCACCAATTGTATGTATTCAGGGAGATATTAGAATAAGCTTAATCAATTTATCAGTCATTGTTTTTATCAATGTTTTTATATCATGTTTTAGTTTTTATATCATGTTTTTGTTGTTTTTATGTCTTTTTTGTTATGTTGTTATTGTTTATGAATCAATTTGTATATTATTTTCATATACATTTTTACTAATTTTCTTTCATTTCTGACACTTCTATTATAGAGAAAGGGTGAATAGCGATATTAAAATATTTCTTCTAATTAATTTCCTTTCAGTGTGCATGAATATGTGCACCGGGCTACTAGTTTTTCATAATACTGTGATGGAGGGAGGACAGCTATAATCAAGCTCATTTCACAGATGAGTTCATAGAGGTTTTGAGGCTTTTCGGAAATCACACAGCTTTTAAGAAGCCAGGGCAGGGCAACAGCTGGATTTTTTGATGCCTCTTCCCATGGGCTCCTCTGAAGGTTACCTTTCAGACCACAGCCTCAGGGGTTTCTGCTTCCGCTTCGGCTTCCGTAACAGCAGTGGCCTCGCTCTGGTTCCTGCTGCTGGTGGGAGCCCTGTGTTGCCACTCCCTCCGCCCCCTCCGCCATATTGTCTGTGGCTGAGCCCTGTGGCTCCGCCCCCTCCGCCATATTGTCTGTGGCTGAGTCCTGTGGCTCCGCCCCCTTCGCCATATTGTCTGTGGCTGAGCCCTGTGGCTCCGCCCCCTCCGCCATATTGTCTGTGGCTGAGTCCTGTGGCTCCGCCCCCTCCGCCATATTGTCTGTGGCTGAGCCTGTGTTTCTGCCCTGCCGCCGCCATTTTGTCTGTGTGAGGAGAGGGGCGAGCACCGCTACCGCCACCGCTTCCACCGCAGCTGGAAGAAAAGCGGTTTGAAACGAAGTCTACATCCCCCCTCCCCCAGCTGCCTCTGGATGGGAGGCGACTGCCGATCTCCAAACATCGTTTCCCTTCGTTCGCCACCCTGACGCCGGGCCCAGCATGGCTGGAGTTCACAGACGTTCATCCGCGGACCGAGGCCTGGGGTCAGGAGTCCCGCGTGGTGGGATGGGGAAGGCCGGGTGACGGCAAGCCGGTGTGGGAACTAGGCCTGGTAAATGCGTGAGGTAGCGAAAGCCATTAACACCGCAAATAGTGAAAAAGTTGTTGAAACTCTCAAGCCCGGAAAGGAGGAAATCAAGCGTGAAATAAAGATTTCAGAGAACTTGCGAGGTGGTCCCCACGGTGGCACATGGGTGGGCTTCGTAAAAGACCCGGGTCACGAGCCCTCCTCGGTTTTAGAACTTGTGTCAACAGCACGGGTTCGGGCAATGATGCCAGATGCCCACGTGTGTGAGGTTCTGAGGCCCGGATTGTGGTCGCGGCTGGAGGTAATGCACCGAGATGGGCAGCCCCGTAACGCCGTGGTTGATGGCGAGCACAGAAAGCGTTGCTAATGGACGAGGTTTGGCTGAGTTTCACCTCCCTGGCCAAGCATACGCTGTCCGAGGTGCTTCTCCGTCACCTCAGCGGTCCCGCGCCTCTTGTAGACGCTCAGATGCACGATGCACGGTTACAGTCTGCACATGTGGAGCTTGGGTTGTGTGCTGGCGCATACGATTTTCCTGAAGAAGCCGGTTTTCCATGGAGATGCCAGATGATCAGTTGGCGAGCATAGCCGAGGGTCCGGGGACGGAGATGTATTTGACCATATTGACACACGCACCATTGAATTAGATGCATGTCTTGGGTAGACACTCCCGTAAGCAATGGGAACGCTTTGTCCGCAGTGAAAGCCAGCCCCTTGCCAGCCCCGAGGCCTTGGACTTCCTGGACGCGCCGCTGCAATATGACCACCAGTCCCGGCAAGGGAAGCCATGGAGCGGGCACCCCATTTCAACGCGGTTACGAAGGGCCGTGCTCATATGGGCTCATCGAGGAGGCAGGACGCCTGTCAGCAGCCCCGGTATGTCAGGGACTTCTTAAGGGGCAGCCCCTCACCCCTTGGACCTCTGGCAGGCCCACCAGTGATTGCTGCTGCCAACCTCCTCGGGGTGCCCGTCCCGCTGGCGCTCAGCAAGAATGCCCGCTTCTGTCTCCTGAGCCCGAGCAGAGGTGGGGGAGTCCACTCTCCCCTTGATGCAGCTTGCACCTGGCAGGGAGAGGTAAAATAGTTAAGAAGCATCGTTTCTGAACAGTTGCTTGTGGATTCATAGTAGTTCAAGCATTAAAAAAAATATAATAGGCTGATTTCTTTTTTTTTTTTAACTTGAACTTTTCATAACTCAGGGGGTTCCCTGAAAAATTACCTGCGAGCGGAATAATTCATGGACACGTTTTTCCCCCTCCCTTTTCAAATGCAGTTCTTCATTACTAAAGATGAACCAGCCTTAGTTCCAAGTTGCTGCATTTGGGTGCAGATTTCTTCCTATGCCCACCATTGCTCACCCTCCATCCCACACTTTGGGGATTTGTGTCTCATGCTCTTTTCCAGGGATTACAAAAATACAGCTTCTTCAAGGGCGGTGGGAAGGAAGGAGGCAGGACCCAGCCTATTAAAGCAGTGTCCTGCGAGTCATATCGCTTTATTCCATAAGTCCTTCAATGGTGGTGTCCCGGCGAATCTAGTGGAAATATGTCTTTGAGATGCTGAAAAATCTAGCCAAAGTGCAGACAGGTCCTGAAAATTTCTGTTTAGTATGAACCATTTCTTATTGACCTGACCCTAAAACCAACCCACTCATAAGTTTAGTTTCGGTTTAGTTGAAAACTTTAATAACCTTCCCTCCCAGACTCCTTACCTTGGTCCTCTTCCCTTTCATCTCCCAACATGCTCTATAGCTGGTAGGAGGGGGAAGGCAAAATCTTTTTCCATTTTCTTTGACTTGTCCATTTTGAATTCATTTAGTTACTGGGTATAACCTAATGCTTTTTACAAATGAAAAAAAAACATTGCCTATGTAGGTTTCATCCTAACAACACTTTAAGAGCTAAGGAGATGTGGCCACACTGTTTCATTTTAAGCTTTCTACCTCCTTTTCCTCTTACCTTCCCCTTTCCTCACATACCATCCAGTGAGAGGACCATCTAGTGAGAAGGCCTGTCCCTCAGTCTTGTAAATGTATCTGAGAGGTAGGAACAGAGCCCCTGTTTCCAGTGAAAGTGAAATGGTAGACCTGTAATTGTGGGAAAACTATAAACTCTTGTTACAGCCCTACCACTCCTTGCTGTGTGTGTGTGTATATGTAATACTTTGTCCTTCATAGTGAAAGATCCAGTGTTGGAATTCTTTGGTGTAAATACATGTTTGGTTTTATTGCTCAAGGTTAGATGTAAGTTCCCCATGTTAAGGTCTCGCTGGGTGGGTGCCTCAGGTTCACATCTGAGGGGCCTGCAGCCTTGTATCGTGGAGGCTTCCTAAGGCCCCTATTTTTATTCACCCCTTGTTCAACCTGTGGTACTAGACATGGCCAAGAGACCTTAAAAAAGCACCACAAGCCAAGGTGTCTTTGGGGATTAAACATCATTTGGTATAAAACTCATTTTGTGTCTCAGCAGTGCAGGGATTGGGGATGGAAAAAGTTGCCAGTTTTTGTGTGTTCGTTTGTATGTAAAGTGGATTTTCCACTGTAATCCAACCACCTAAATTTATCAGGTGCTTCACTGAGGAAGTCTAGTTTTTTAAGCAAAATAGCTCTGTATTTTCTCCTGTCATCTTATTACAGTAGTTGCTTGTGGGGACTTGGAAAAATTCTTCCAACGTATTTTAAGGCCTAAAGTCTTAGTTCCCCATTCTCCTACCTTTATGGATTCATAAGCCTTTCTCATCTGGGCATCACAGATAAATGTAATTATTTGAGCAGTTGAATTTAATGAACTTATCTAACTTTATAACCCGTCTTGGCTCTAGTAACTTTATGAAGGTGGTGGCTTTAGTGAATATAATGGTGAACTTTAGAGAAAGCTGAAGCCTCCTTTTATAACGCTTCTCAATCACAGGAAAAACATTCTGACTGTGTGGTAGGATGGTTTTCTTTTTGTGGCTACTCAGAGTCATTATTGTTCTTGACCCTTTTATATCCTAGAATGCTATGGGGGTTACCATGTTGAATTTTTCCAGAAGCTAAAAGCACTGGATGTGCCAGAGATGCAATTTGTGATTACGTTTGCACTGGATTGCAATTTGAACTTACGATGAATAAATTCTTTTTCTTTTTTTTTTAGGTGGGAGGAGGGTTGTTATAAATCAAGACTTCACATCCCACCCTTGTAGCTCAGAGAGTCTAGATGTAATAAAAACTGTTGTGGGGAGTTGCAGACAGCTGAACCTCCTAACATGCATCAGACCTTGCAAAAAACTGAACGTGAATGCAAAGGATTTGGAAATGCCACCAGAGAGCCTTCTAAAAGAAATAGGAGTTTTCTGCGAATACTTTGTAATAATCAGGGCAGGCTAAACATTCACTATATTAAGTTCTTTCCCTAGGTCTGGTTTTATAAATGCTGGTGATAAACCAAGTCTGATTTATATGATTAACCTCAGGAAATGACAGCACAGCTAGTACCATAACTTGAAGATAACCTCTGCTAATTTCATGATTACCAGTTATCATTAACTTAATTATAAAATTATTATTGTTTAAAATAAATAAATTATTTTACAATATAGAAGTTTTAAAAAAGCTACTTAAGGAGTCACTGCAGAAGCATGAAAAAAAGACCCAACTGGGGGGAGGGCAAGGGTTTACAGAATAACAACTTCTTTGTTGTTGTAAATTACCTCATCTGTATACCCTGTATTGAGGCACTTTATTTCTCAGCACTACCTGTGTCTGCACTGATCAGATAGCAGGAAATAGAGTGCTGATATAAGACAGTTGTGTTGGCAATTACGCTGAAAGGTTTTGGTAAGTATTTTTTAACTTTGAAGTGGGCTCCCTCCCTTTTTTTAGAGTTTGAAGTCCTCCGCTCTCCTCCTTGATTTATTTGTTGTAATTGTATTGTAATTGGCATAACGAAAACATAACTGTGTTGGGACGAAGTTGTGCCATGAAGGTTTTTAATTTAAAAACACACACAAAACCCATGCATTTAAACATATGGGGGAATAAAAGAATATAAGGGCAATAGATATGCCATATTGGGTTGGTTTACTGGTTCATTCCACTGTGTATTTCATTTGAACAGGCTGGAACCAGGGATGTTTTGTAAAGGAGTGTGGCAGCTTCCTCTGCAACATCAAAAGTCGGGAACACATCCAAACTCCTTGAACCTCTCTTCAACAACCGGTAAGAGCTTGGGCATCTGCAATTTTCCCAAACCCTTCTTGAACCTATTTACATTTCTTGGCTTGTTCAACTCTTGGGGAGTAACAAGTTCCATATGTTTACCACTTGCTGTGTGAAGAAGTACTTCCTTTGGTTATTATTTTAAATGACTGCTTTCCAGGCTTAAGTGCTCCCGTACCCAAATCGCCTTCCCAACTGGTTACAGTCCTCAGGATGCAATGTCTGCCTGGTTCACAGCCCCTAGCATGCACATTGCTGCTGCTGTTGAGGTGCGCCTGGTGGTTATATCCACAGGATCGCAGCACGAAGAAGCATGTGCCCATGGGATTGCTTTTGGGCTGCGAATACTACCTTTGTGCTAGAATGAAAATTGGAATGTGTGGTTTCCCCCCAATGCCCTGCCAACTTGAAAAAGTGAAGCAAAAATTGCCCTTCTGAAACTTTTGCCTTTTCTGTGACTATGCCCTTCTGAAAACCTTCACTGTTCTAAGGATATCCATGCTAGTCCAAATGAAATAACTACAAAATCATACTTGCGTGAATGTGCTATACCAGTTTGAATCCTTTCTAGCGACTGACCTTGCTAATGTGAACATGTTCACATAGTTAAGATTAATGAGTCAATTATTTTTATACAAGCTATCCCTCATGTAGGCTGTTTTCCTTGACTTGACTATGTTAATTAATAAAAAGCATTCAATCCTCCTCTTACAGTTTGTGGTTAATCAGGTACAATTATCAATAAGGCTTTGGTGAATGTCTCTGTGCTCAGGCACATCTAATGAAAATAGGATATATTTGGCTATGAAGAGAAGTACTTAAAGTTCCTCTTCAGTGAGTGCTTCCAGAAGGAAATAAGGCTATGGATCTTGGAAGGCACAAGCTGCCATTATAAATATAGTTGTGCTTTTAATTAAATAAATACTGAAACAAATGTGATTGAATATGAGATAATCCATTCATGTGGATATTATTTTATGTCATGCCTTAAATTAATGCTTCCTAGGGCTTAGCCTGGCTCTTGATAGTTGAATAGTACACAGTGTATCCTCCATAAATACACAAAGGCTTGCATGCTCTCAGTTCACCTGCACTAGGACTCTGAAATGACAACATTTTAGGAAAATCCAAAATAAAATGAGCTCAAAGTTATAGAAGAATTTAAGAAACTAAGACTTGCAAAGCTTAAGGAATTTGCTCAAGGTCATAGAGTTCATAGCACTAGGTCTGTCTGTTTCCCAACCTCACATTTTTTCCACTGCCCCACATTTCATTTCAAGTATGAAGCTATTTGTTACATGTGGATGATGAGTAGAAACAGTAAATACCCTGGGAGTGAAAAATCATCAGGGACTGTGGACATGAAGTAGATGGTCTTTAGGGTTTAAATTAATAGTTTAGGTGATATTGTATTCTCTCTATTTGATTGCTTTGGTGACATTTACTTTAGCACCTTGGCTGATCTGTGATAACCTTTCCCATGGAATCCTAATCTGAAATATAGCTTGACACATATATAATGCAGCAGAAGGCTGAAGAATGAGGATTGGATTCCTTTTCCTATCCCATTCTCAATTCAGTTATCAAGAAAAGATCTTTGAGATCAAAACACTTTATCTCCCCACCCGCAGAAAAGATGTCAGACAAAAATGTTTAGAGATAATTTTGGATGTGTTAAATTTGAATACTGCATCTGAAGACCAAATAGGACAGCTATAGGGTTTAGGGTTATCTATTAGTCAAAAAATGAAATACTAACTTTTGGTACTTCTACAGCTTGCTTCACATTACTTAACTTAGCTCCTCTTGTGATCTCTCAGTGAGATTGTATACCATGTTTCCCCATTCTTCAGACTAGGAAATTAACTCTTACTCCTTAAATGATAACCTGAAGTGACTCACCACTCATGTGTACTGTATCAAAAGTTGTTACAATGGTAGACAAGAATACAGAAGGAAATCTGCAGGGTTGGATTTTGCATGTGAGGGGTTAGGAACTGGATAATAGTTTATATTTAGACTTGCCATATTGTAAACATCTGTAGGGTGTAGGACCATGTGAGTAACTTCCGGATAGCCAGTAGTTAAAGGGGCAGCCATTAGAGCCCCATATATTACCCTGCAGTAATAGAGTTCTTGGTTGGAAACAATGAATTCTGATTAAATTAAGAAAAAGGATTTTCTTGGAAGGTAATTGGGGTAGTTCATGGAATCTAGGAAGGTTGGACAACAAGTTTAGGTAGGAATCAAGGGAGGCAAGACATAGCTGAAGCATGGTGTGGAATGATCCTGCTGGGGACACTTCTGTTTCCTACTTGGGGTGTCTCCACTGCTGCTGGCACCACAATCAGTGAACACTCATCATGATGCTGGATTGTGTCTCCCCTAGACACTTATTTCCCTGCTTCTGGACCCTCTGATCCACCGGTGACCATGAAAAATCTCTGACAGATGCCACAATCTTCTTTTAAAGATATATGGGAGGATAAGGTGGAAGCATCTGATTGGCCATGATAAGTCACATTGCCACACTAGCCTCCTGGGAGGATAGAGGGAGACTGCCTCAGAATTCCCCAACAGGAAGTGAACTGCTGCCAATACTGTGATTCACCTAAATAGGAGTGGAGTTTAGATGCTGGGCAGTCTTACATAAATGGGTAGCTCTACATTTCCTAGTTTTTGCATAGAAATGTGCCTAAAAGAAGCTGAGACAGCCTTGTTTATAAGGAACACTATTCAAATAAGGCAGGCTTTTATACTGATGGCAATGAGTCTAATTGTGACACATTTATTTCTCTAAATCTATGACCATCCTGAATCTATTGTGTCCACAAAGCAAATTTGTCCAAGCTCTGGGTTTGTCTGACTCAAGCAAGAATGCTTGAAAACAGACTGATATCTTTCTCACTGTGTGGCTTTGCAATTCAGAAGATGTAAAGAGGTTTTCCCTGGCTTTCAGCCTCCCTATCTATTTTGATCATAGAGGTTAATAATGCTGAAAAGCACTCAGAGTATATAAGGCCGCTGAGGAAATGAGAGCTCTATGTTTTATGGCTGAGACATGACTGGTAATGTATCTGCTGGGAAAGTTGCCATTCGGAGTGCAGCAATGAATATTGGATTCCATCAATTCTCAGTGACTTCTCCCTTCCCCCACTCCACCCTGCTCCCTTGCCACCCACTGGGGAAGGGAGAATGCAGAGCCCAGATCTGAGCATGCTGGTTGCTTCGTTCTTTGTAGGGTCTGCCAGTGTTGGGCAGTGGCTTACCACTGTGGTTCCACGTTGGAATGACTTGGGAGTTTTCAAAAAGTCTGATCCTCAGGTATTACCCTAACCTCACCATGAACCAGTCTTACTTCAGGAAAAAAACCAGGCAATAAAAATGGAGATACCTCCTACCCCTTCTCCCCCCCCCCCCCCCCAGGATGGAAATGGTCATTCCTGAAACAAGGGCTTGCATTTCAGTTTTCTAGCTGTGTGGTCCTGGGCAGGTTACTTTAGCACTCTGCCTTTCAGTTTTCTCGCCTTTAGTAATTTCTGCCTAATAGTGTTTTTCGGGTGGATTAAATAAACATTTTATTTAAATTTATTAGTGTGGTACCTGGCACATAGTAAGGTTTAAAAATCCTAAGTAGCCTTATTATATTGCACACAGCCCTTAGAGTTTCATTAGATGTTTTGGCACTATTCTTTGCTATAAGCTAGTCTGGAATTTTTTTTTGCCCCCATTTTAGAGATGAAGAAACTGAGATCAGGAAGTGTAGTGAGTTGCTCATATTTACACAAATCACATCATGATAATAGGACTAAGACTTCACTTCAGGTATTAAGGCTCAAACAAGTCTTTTTCATACTACAATGAGTCATAGAGGGGGACAAATGAAGGACGTGGGAATAGCATAGGGATAAGTGAGGTGGAGGTCTATGTTGACTGTAAATGGTGGAAGAAGAGACTCATAGGGAAGTTCCTATGTATTGGATTTAACTTCGATGTGTTGAAGTTATAAATGGAACAATCGTAGAATTTATTTAAGCAGCTCCTTGACTTAACTCATGCTTCACTATCGGTGCATTTATGGAGTTTGGGAATTGAGGAGGGTAATAGAAAGTAGTCATATATCACTTCCAAGAACAGGATAGGGATGAAGGAGAAGCTAAAAAGACCCATATATTATTTTGAGCCTGAATCAGTGATTGTGACTATGTGATTATTATCTGGGGTGTGTGTGTGTGTATGTATACATGCACATATGAGTGTTATAGCCTTACATAAGCTTAAGAATAGAGAAGAATATGTAAAAGGTAGGAAGTCTAAGAGTATTGTCACAGGGTGGCTAAAAGTTCAGTCTTCAGAATCAGAGTTAAGTGACCATATTAGATATACCTCGAACAGTTACTTGTTTGCTTTGACACTTGGTTTCCTCATCTGTAAATTAGGATAGTACAAACACTTAGCTCATAATATTTTATGAAGGATTAAATGAAATAAAAAATGCTAAATACTCAGTTCAGTACATAGTCAACTCTCAACAAATATTAGTTGTAATCAGTCCATCTATCAGCCAGGAGTTGGAGTTCTGAGTCTGGGAACCTGGCTTCTACCAGTCCCTGTTCTTCTCACATAGTTTTGGGACCTTCATGATGTCAAATTAACCTGTATCTCAATCAGTTTCTCCATAATGTGATAGGAAAAATTTACCCTTGTTAAAAATTAATTGCTCTATCTCCTTCTTAAATGTCACTTGAGAAGAAGAAAGTCAGGGTGAAGTCATCCTTGTAGGAGGAAGGAAGATATAAGGAGTTCTGAAATTTATTATTTAACCACAAATCCCATGCTGTAAAATGGCCTGAGACTAGTCATTGTGTTTCATATGGTTGAAAGCTTTCTTTCATTCTGTTCTTCCATCTATTCAGTTAAAAAGCACAGATAGTCTTTTATATGCAATGTTTATGGAGGGATGCAAGGTGAAATTGACATACTGGTCATTTCCTGCTTTCTAGATCTGTTTGCCCTGTTTTAATGTCCCCTGGCCTATTGTTCCACAAAGCTGTACTAGCACTCTATGGGATCAACTTCAAAATGTAATGTCTTTTGCACTAACTTTTATGCCAGAGAGTAACATAAGAGCATCCTGAGAGTGAAAATGAGAGGCTGACAGTGAATTGTGAGCTGCCTCCAGGTGAAGGGCTATTTTCAGGGGGATCTAGGAGTCAAGGTGTGCATAGATAAGGGCGAAGGTCTTGGAGGTAGCTTCCTCTGGTCCTTATGTTCTGGCATTGCACAGGCCATGGAGACTGGACTAAGTTACAGTCTTATATAAAGAACTTATGCAGTATCCTGAGGGTAATAAGAAAGTGAATTCAATGGACTAAGTTACTTCTCCAACCCAAATTTCTTATCTCTAACATGGGAATGATAGTAAAAGCGTATTGCGAGGACTACATGAGGGAATCCTAAAGTGTTTAATAAAGGTCTTGGTATATAGGAAGAATTTTTAAAATTGGATAATTTTTAATACTATGATAAGGTGATAATTTGTTCTTTGATTTCTGGCACAGATCAGAACAAAGGGAGAAATCTAATATTTACTGTCCATCTTTTAGGTTTCAGGAACTTTCCATATTATATCTTCAAATATCCCTCCTCTTACCCCCATAATATCATGCAATGCAAATTCTTAATTCCATTTTACAAGTGAGCAAATTGAGATTCAGACAGGTCAAGCAATTTGTTTAGAGTCAAAGCAGTTAGTAAGCTGTGGACTATAGATTGAAACTTGTTGTATGTGACCCTGAAGCCCATGCTTTTTCTGTGTAATTGGCAGCATGTACTGAGACAAAAGAAAATGCAACCCATCTCCTTACCATTATGTTTATTCAGTTCTAAATTTAAGACTCAAATGATGATTTTATTGACTCAACCAGTTGTAGGGATCATGTAGACCCAGTAATTACTCAACCAAAAAATGCTTTCTTTTACTTGAGATTAAACAGCCTACCCAGAAATGTAGTAGAATCTCCCTCTGCCAGAATTCTCTAAAAACAGGACAGGTAATTTGTCTCTGCCTGTTTCATCACTGGCCTTTGAGGGGGTAATGGAAGAAAAACAGCCTCCTGGAATTCTTCCTTATCTAGTCTGTCTCTGCAATATGTTGCAAAAGGCATTTTTTTCCATCCTAAGCAAAATCTGGGAGAACTTAGTACATAAAACAGTATTGATGAAAGGAATCAATACTAATAACTAACATTTGTATAATAATTTCAGAGCTTCTGGAACTCCTTCACATATATTTTCCCCTGAAACTCATACCAGGTGAAATAAGGGAATAAGGATTTACTTTTCATGTTAGAAAACGGAGGCTTAACACTTAAAGAATTCACCCAGTATCCTGAGGTTAATAAGTAACCAAATTCAAGCTTGAATCTGTTCAACACCATAGCCAGAGCTCTTTACCTAAGACCTCACTACTCAAAGCAGGGTCGTAGGATGAGGAGCTGGCAGCTTGTCACAATGCAGAATCTTTGATCTCACCCCAGACACCTGAATCTATATCTATAGTTTAATAAAATTGCTATGTGGTTCGAATACTCAAATATTCTTCTCTGAGAAGAGTTAATTCTTAGGTAACACCACTTTTTGCATAAGTAAGAATTCAGTAACGTCCGACTGAACACTGCCCTTTCCTCCTTTTAAGTAAATGGGAATTACCTTGCTTTTAAGCACAAAGCAATCTTGTTTTTATTTTTCTCTTACTGGTAACTTTGAGTCATGTTTTGGGGGGCCTAAAATGATTAAGTCAGGATAAGGTGGTAGAAGTCACTCAGAAAGTAGTGCTGAAGCAAGCAGAAAGGAATCCCATGGCCCTGGCCTGTGTATCTCAGTTTGTTGAGCGTTGTCCTGTGCACCAAAAGGTTGCTGGTTCCATTCCCAGTCAGGCACATGCCCAGGTTGTGGGTTTGGTCCCCAGTTGGGGTGTGTGTAGAAGGCAACTGAACGATGTTTTTCTGACACATTGATATTTCTCTCTCTTTCTCCCTCTTCCTTTCTCTCTCAAATCTAATATATATATATATTAAAGAAGGGAATCCCAGGCCACTGGCATGAAACCAGGAAGTCTGAAAAGCACATCCTGAGAGGGTGAAACAATCCATAGCTGGCTTTATCTGAGAACCTTCTCCAGGTTTTAAAGCAGTTATTTCTGGCTTGCTTAGAGACGGGATGTACTGAGGCCAGATGCCCTACATGAGGGACCCTTTTCAAACAGCATCTGGCTAGCATCATTCAATTCCAGCAAAACCCCAGAGGGCCCGAGCAGACTTTTGCTGCCCAATGCCTTAGCTTTCTTTTCTTTAGAGCCAGCTGTGTTTGTAAGAAATGCACGCTCTCCAGGTGGGCTTCCTCAGTTACAGCAGGGTCCCTACTCCTGGAAGGTGTATTCGAGAGGGCCCAGAGGTCTGCTGGCATTGTGGCCCTGGCCAGCATGCTGTCTTCTTACTAGGATGCTTCTCCATTCTCTGCTGGATGATGCTGGTGAGTGAGGAAGAGCATGCTTTAGCACATTTTTGCCCTGCTGTAAAAACAAGGAATTTATGAGCATGCTGGTTTGAAAAGAGGGCCTGGGGAATCATTACTGAAAGCATAAAAGACTAATTTTCCCCATAAAGTGGCAGCAATAAATGTCCTGTAAATATGGGCCTGACTCCTTCAAAAGCATAATTTTACCCCCAGTCCAATGAGTTTATTTCATGGTTAAACAGTGTAAATGACAGACTCAGTGGCTATTCTCACACACCTGGAGTGAGGCAGTATATACTAAAGCCCAGGAGGACACCAGTCAGCTTAGGCTGCCTCCATTCCAGGAGGAAGAGAGGGAAGGAAGGAAGGAAGGGAGGGAGGAAGGGAGGGAAGGAAGGAAGGAAGGAAGCAGATATGAGGAGGAAAAACTGGCAAAGCAGCAGCACAGGAAATCATCAGCGTGTGAAAGTCCACGAAACTAGCAATGGTGAAGTGGAGGCATTGCCCTCCTGAAGCTTCAGTAGTCTGGGAGGATTCTTCTCCTGATTATAAAACATTAGGAACAATTTTCATAATATCTATTTCAGGAAATTAAGGCCAAATTTGGATATAAGTTCTGTATATTTCCCTGTCCCCCAATTTGTGGCTGTAACAAAGCATTTGAAGTTAAAGACTTCTAGAAAATGTGGAAATTTTCACTTACTTTTGCTAGGTCAGCAAATCAACAAGCAGGTGCTGAGTTTGTGGGGTGTCAGCCAGGAGGAGGATCCCTGCTTTTCTGAGATGCTGAGAGACTGTGGCAGCCCAGGCAGCAGGTCCATGGGGAGGAGACATCCCTGGGCGGATCCTGGTGGGGAGTGCAGATGGTGATCAAGGAGAAGAAGGAGCAATGTGTTCTTTCATTGTCATTAAGAGAATCTCTGTCAGCAGTAATGATGATTTAAAAATAAAAAAGAGTTGGCAAGTAGAATGTTCTAGATTATTTATCTATATTATACCAATAAACCTGTAAATATTTCTTTCTTCAGCTTTTGCTTTCTGAGGGTAGGACAATCGGGCTGATTAAGGCGTTCCCAGCTGGGAAGATCCAGGACCCTAGGCTCTGGACGGAAGGTATTGTGGGGGCATATAGAAGCAGATAAACTTCTGCTGCTGTCATCTCTATGTCACCTGGTTAAAAGCCCAGCTTAAAAGGCAGAACGACAGAGGTTTGAAAAGCAAAAGCTAAGACCAAGGACTGTGAAACCAGACATGTTGGGTTCAAATCTGTTCCACCACTTAGCAGCTAGGTAAACTTATGAAAGATTTAATTTGCTTGTGCCTTAGCGTCCTCAGTTGTAAAGTGGGGATAATAATAGCGCTGGTGTGAGAGTTAAAAGAGGTAATATTTGTAAATGACTTACAGTAGTGCCTGGCACAGGGCAACTTCATATGTTCTTGAAGTTGGCTTCATATATGTGTTCACTAAGTTATTATAATTACATGATTATCCCACTTGTCTTTCTATGCCTCATGTACAGGAGAGTATGTCTGTTATGAAAGGGTTGTATTCTTTCCCCACACACACTTTTGAGGCATCATTGACAACAGATTGTGTTTATATATTTAATCAATGAAAAGCACACATTTTTCAGATAAAGTCAATGACTGATTCTGGGAAATTCCCCCCCCCCCCCCCGCCCCCCCCATCATACTCTGTTGCTTTTAAGGTGACTTCATTTGAGATGACTGAAGATTAGGCATGTTCTAGTTGTTGGGTTTCCCGGTGACTGTGCTTAAATTCCTGATGCTTGCCCTGGCCCAGTGGTTCAGTTGAAATTAGAAAGTACACCAAAAGGTTTCGGGTTCAATTCTTGGTCAGGGCATATACGTAGGTTGCAGGTTCGATCCCCGGTCAGGGTGTGTACGGGAGGCAACCAACTGATGTTTTTCTCTCACATCAGTGTTTCTTTCTCTCCCTTCCTTCTCTCTAAAAATTAATAAAAACCTATCCTCAAGAGAGGATTAAAAAAATTCCTGATGCTTGAGTTTTGATCTCTTCTTTTTTCTCATTTTTCACATGTTCAGCTGTGATCTCTCCTCTTCCTGAGGTGCCTTAATTCATGGGCTCTTTTCCATCTGCCTTGTAGGCTGTTACCATCCTGCAAGACTCATGCTTCCTCATTTCACTGTGGGAAGAGGTCTTAGTCTCCTTATTCTCAGTCACCATTATTTGCTTCTTCTTCCTCCATGACATTCCATCTCCCCCCACACTGGAGTCTTGTTCTCCTGTGACTCTCTCAGGAGGAACCTATGAAAGACCTACTTTGACAGTCATAAGATGCTAGGAGGTGAGGGCCACACTGGGGTGGAGCCAGGCATGGTGGCAGGGCAAGTTGGTGGTGGGGAAAGTTACTTCTCTTTCCTGGATGGCTACACTCACTCGTGCTTCTGGGTAAAGGATGGGAGGGTCAAGCCTGCTTCTTCTAAATCCTGGGAAATAGGTTGCTGTGGCGTCCTCAATCACCAATCAGATGTTAGGTTGTCACCAAGTGCCTCAAATTATTCTGTTAGTTATAGGGGGTTTAGACAAAGGGTAGGAGATGTCCTCAGCCATAAGAATGTAAACAATTACAAAATTGTTTTGTTAAGAATAAATACAATTAGGAGAATCATTCTCTAAGTGATAAGAATAGTAGGAGCTTAGAGATGGAGCAAGGCCTGGTAGCTTCCAAAAGAAAGGGAGATTTGAATGAAGAACTCAGGTTAGATAAGGGGCCTTGGACAGGGAGGAGGAAATATTCTAGGTGACAGTGGAATATGGGGTGTGAGGAACTATGTCCATGCTGTCCCAAAGGACTCCAGGTAGGACAAATGAGAATAATAATAGCAAAATCCACTTTGAGAAGCAAAATCTACTTCTCTATTTCTGAAGCAAATTCACATGCAATATCTGATTAGAAATGGAACTGGTTAAGTTGGAGATCACAGACGTTTGCTAAAGTGAGATCACAGACATTGGAAAAATGAAAGTGCTCTGCCTACTCCTAGTGGAGTCATGAGATTGGCTTGTCTGGCTCTTTTACCCTGAATTCATGAATTCTTTACAGAGATGGACCAGTCCTAATTGAACTGGTCTTCAGGTACCTGGAATTCCAGCCTCAATTTAGTGGCTCCGTGCCTCTGTTTTCCTACCATTTCCTTTTGCTTTGTCTGAGATAACTCATTTTGAGTCCCAATGTGAACCCTGTAGAGAATGCCAAAGACCAATACCAATGCTGTCTGTCTTTCACTTGCTCTAAAAGTAGATAGGCCCATCTGTTTAAAGACTATTGGAAATAATTAACATTTTCCTTTAGCTGGGAAGAAGCACATGTTAATATAGGGGTTTTTTTAAAAAAGAAAAATTCATGTATTAGTTTGACTTCATGCTTTATTATTAGCTATCATTTTCAACTTCTCAGAGTGCTGTCACCCACCCCAGAGGACCTTCATTGGGATGATATTGGCACCAATTTAGATTGTATTAGTGTTAATTTGGGTTTTCTACTGCCTGCTGCTTAATAACTATCAGCAGGTTTTGTTCCCATAATATCATTAGCACCTTTTTCCTTCAGGTGCTGACTGGGGGCAGCAAAAAACCCCAAGCTTCCAGCAATTTACACCTACTGACTCTCCCTGGAGCTAATTCATCTTCATGATCTGCCAGATTTTCACTCAACTTCTTAACTCTCTCACTATTCTTATGGAGTTGGCCAGTCCAGCATCAATTGATTTTGAGCCTTCTAATAAGGTTAGGGAGGCGAGGAACTTCGCAGATCATCTTGTGATCCATCTTCTGTTTTCTGGATGATATAAATGAAGGTCAGGGAGATTAAGTAATTTTTCTGAAATTAACAGGAAGGAATAGAGACTCTGCTCATCCTAATTATCTTCATTCCATATTCTTTCAGATTCTCTCATTATAGTTTGGGACCAGGCAGGCACCTCCACAACCCAATCAGCCCTTGGATGTATGATCCCTTGAGATGGAGGCCACAACACTTAGGGACAGTTTCTAGGCTGAACTATCACATTTTAATACAATTAAAACAGCTAAAATCAAGATCGCAGAAAATTTTATAATATAACACATGTAATCCTCAGAAGACTGCACACATTAAATTTCTATAGAGCATATGTATCCTTACCATAATGGGTCAAATGGTCACTCTTTGCTTTCTCTTTTTTTTCCCTCTCTGTATCTGGTCAGTCATCAGTCCAGCTGAGCATTGCCTCTTGAAAGAATTTATCAAATTATTTTCTCAGTTTCTGCTACAAAATCTCCTGTTTCAGATCCAAAGGACTGCAATAGCTTCTTAGCTGGTATCCTTGAGCCCTGCATTCTTGACCCCCATAAATATGTCTGCAACATTCATTCCAGATTCATGGTCGAAAACTGATCCTATCCTTTCTCAGCATACCTTATAGGTGATGATTTCTCACTTAGAAAAGAGTCTTCAAACTGGGCTACACACAAGGGATACACATATACGGGTGGATTTTAAGAACTCATTTGCCTGGTCCTCAATATCCAATGAACCTACAATCACAGGATTCTTCTACCCCATAAAAAACAGAGGTAGGCTTTTTACCAATCCTAAATCTTACTTTGATATATTGTACTAGGACAGCCGTGGGCAAACTACGGCCCGCGGGCCGGATCTGGCCCGTTTGAAATGAATAAAACTAAAAAAAAACCTAAAAAACTAAAAAACTAAAAACTAAAAACTAAAAAACTAAAAAACTAAAAAACTAAAAAAAACTAAAAAAAAATCCTTTTTTTACATCCTTTTATGTAATGATGTTTACTTTGAATTTATATTAGTTCACACAAACACTCCATCCATGCTTTTGTTCCGGCCCTCCGGTCCAGTTTAAGAACCCATTGTGGCCCTTGAGTCAAAAAGTTTGCCCCCCCCTGTACTAGGATGTAAAAACCTCCAAATACCAAATGAAAGGATAAATGGAACTGTTGGTTTTTACAAAAATTTCCTTTAATGGCTAATTACTACACTTTGATTCCTCAACTGACACAGTAAATGATTAATGATGCTGATTCTTTTTAATGTAACTGGATTGAATGGGGCTATTGCATTTTTCAAAAAAACTGAATAAAAATCAAGATAAATATTTCACATGGTTTCTCTCAAATTCAGTGTGCTTTATCAACAGGGTAGTTAAAAAACTCTATCAAATCATAAAATACAATATTTGTTTAATAAACAGTTACTTCTTATTTTATAAAGTATTTAACATTTTTTTTTAAAAAAGTGAGCCTATTGTGGAAAAATTTAAATATGTGTGAGTTTGTTTTCTCCCAAATATTTTGTTTTGAGAAAATTTTAAACATATAGAGGTGGTCAAAGAATTATACAGTGAGCACCCATATATGCACCACTTTTTGTTTTAATATTCATCCGAGGATATGTTTTTATTGATACTTTATTTTAGAGAAAAAGAAACATCAATGTGAGAGAGAAACATAGATTAGTTGCCTCCCATACATGCCCCAGCCAGGGATTGAACCCTAACCTGGGTGTGTGTTCTGACTAGGAATCAAACCCACAAACTTATTGGTTTACAGAATGGCCAAGGCCATATATGCACCACTTTTATAATATACTAGAGGCCAGGCACACGAAATCATGTGAGACCCCAGACCCACCACGCCACCGTGCAACTGCAGGGGTGGGACCCCAGACCCACCGTGCTGCCTCAGGACCCCAACCCACTGTGCTGCAAGACCCATCAATGCACCTCTTGGTGAGTCCGGTTGTTGGTTGTTATGGCATTATGACCACAGGCCTTGTATAATATACTAGAGGCCCGGTGCACAAAAATTAGTGCGCTGGGGGAGGGGGGTGGTTCCCTCAGCCTTGCCTGTGCCCTCTTGCAGTCTGGGACCCTTCGGGGGATGACCACCTGCTGGCTTAGGCCTGCTCCCTGAGGGATTGGGCCTAAGATAGCAATCAGACATCCCTCTGGAAGCCCGGCAGCCCTCGGGGGATGTCCACTTGCCAGCAGGGAGCAGACCTAAGCTGCAGTCAGACATCCTTAGCGCTGCTGAGGAGGCAGGAGACGCTCCCACCACCACCGCTGTACTGGCAGCCATCAGCCTGGCTTGTGGCTGAGCAGAGCTCCCCCTGTGGGAGCGCACTGACCACCAGGGGGCAGCTCCTGCATTGAGCGTCTGCCCCCTGGTGGTCAGTGTGTGTCATAGTGACCAGTCACTCCCAGTCTTTCTGCCGTTAGGGTCAGTTTTCATATTACCCTTTTACTATATAGGATAGAGGCCTGGTGCACGAGTGGGGGCCGGCTGGTTTGCCTTGAAAGGTGTCCTGGATCAGGGTGGGGGTCCCGCTGGGGTGCCTGGCCAGCCTGGGTGAGGGGCTGATGGCTGTTTTCAGGCAGGCCACACCCCCTTTAGGGTGGAGGTCCCCACTGGTGTGCCTGGCCAGTCTGTGTGAGGGGCTGAGGGCCGTTTTCAGGCTGGCCTTGGACTGAAGCTCCCAGCCTCTCCTCTTTTTCTTTTCTTTTTTTTTTTTTTTTTATTCTGGGATTTATTTACCTTCTATAATTGAAACATTGTTGCTGCCACTGGTGCTCCCAGCTCTGAGGCCGCAGCCGGCTGAAAGCAGATATCTGGGGTTTGGTTAGCTTCTATAATTGAAACATTGCTGCTTTCAGAGCTCAGAGCCGGGCCGTGGCAGGCGGGGAACCTTGGCTTCCTCCATCACTGGAGCAAGCAAGCCTCATGTTCGCTTCAGCTGCGTGGCTGCCGGCCGCCATCTTTGTTGGCAGTTCATTTGCATATCGCCCTGATTAGCCAATGGGAAGTGTAGCGGAGGTATGGTTAATTACCCTTTTTGTCTTTTATTAGATAGGATTTGCCTTATCACACATCTATCTATCTATCTATGCATCCATCAATCTATCTTTTTTTTTTCAATGCAATAAAAACTAAGTTGCAAACATTACATACAGAGATTTTTCACTTATTTTAGTAGATGTATGAGCAGAAAAAGTTCGGACTTATAGAAGAGAGCTTGAACTCCTCAGCCTGCTTTCAAAGGCCTCTGTGGAGGGCAGGAGCAAGCCTTTGGCAGATGGTGGTGTTTGTTGTGCTTTTCTTTTGTGGGTTGTCCTTGGCATTTGCTGATTCCAGTGCTCCAGATACACAAAGCCACTTGAAGTTCCCTTGCATCAAGCTGATTAATGCTTCTTTGTCATGGCAGCATAGTCTGTTCACTGGGCCTGGAGTTTCCTCCCTGCTTCTAGTTCTTCTATCTCACTTGTGCTTATCCTTTTAGACTCAAGGGGTATCTCCTATATCAGTGGTCGGCAAACTCATTAGTCAACAGAGCCAAATATCAACAGTACAACGATTGAAATTTCTTTTGAGAGCCAAATTTTTTAAACTTAAACTATATAGGTAGGTACATTGTTATTAACTTTATTAGGGTACTCCTAAGGCTTAGGAAGAGCCCTACTCAAGGGGCCAATAAGCCACATGTAGCTTTCGAGCTGCAGTTTTCCGACCACTGTCCTATATCATAGAGGCTAAAAAAAAGAAGTCTTGTTGCCCTCACCGGTTTGGCTTAGTGTATAGAGTGTCAGCCTGCGGACTCAAGGGTCCCAGGTTTGATTCTGGTCAAGGGCATGTACCTTGGTTGCGGGCACATCCCCAGTGGGGGGTGTGAAGGAGGCAGCTGACCAATGTTTCTCTCTCATCGATGTTTCTAACTCTATCCCTCTCCCTTCCTCTCTGTGAAAAATCAATAAAATATATTTTAAAAAATAAGTCTTGTTGAACTCTACTGAATATGGCATGGTGAAAATTTTTTGGTTTGAAAATCAGAAAAACTGTTTCCTCAAAACTTGCCTCAGAATGTTTTTCTGCACTGCTTATATTTTGTCTTAAAGTATGTATTTTCTCCATTATATTATCCTGTAAAAATGTCCCGAGCTGATTCCTTTGTGATTGTATTTAATTATATATATATTTAAATAATAAAGTTAAATATATTTATAAAATAATATATTTATATTTATAATATAATTATGTGTAGTTAAATATATTTATATTTATATTCCTATGTTCCTGGTCTTTTTAGGGAATGAAACGCAAAGTCCAGGTACCATCAACACCAACTGTCTAGCTTTGCAAGGGTCATTTCATCTTTCTGGATCTTAGTTTGCTTATCTATTAAATGGAGGTAGAAATACCTACTCTACCTTGCTCTCATTTTCTTGAGGATCAAATGTATGTGAAGTAATGATTCCAAGTGTTTTGGAAATAGAAAATGCAGGATAATACAGGTGTTTTTATGCCATATCCAGGGAGGAGGCATTGCTGGCGAAGGTCAGTGGTTTGGGTACCATGGCTATAAGCCTATGTAATAATTCCAGCCATACCCTCTCCCCTCACTTCTTCTAACTTCTCCCACATGTGGGTCCTTCCTATCTAATCTCAGTGCCAGCTGAATCCAGTATGAGAGCCTTCCAGGTCCCTGACCTGGTAGATAAATGATTGCCTACAGAGAGGAGAGGATTCTGATCAGAATAACATTTGGGCCTCAATGGGAAGTTTTATAGAAAGCCTTCACTGCATGTATCTTATGCAAAATCCCATGGCATTGAACCATGTCCTAGAGTCCAGGTCTATGCCTATTTCCCGGCCAGAGTGGAACAAAAATATGGTACCTCCTAGTATGATTCCCTCAGTGCAAGTAATAGAAAAGTAAAGCAGCTGGCAAAAGCAGTAGGGCATTTGTTTTCTCATGTAGCATGAAGTGAAGATACAGGGACTCCAGGATTGATCAGTTCAGTAGTTGGCAAACTCATTAGTCAACAGAGCCAAATATCAACAATACAACGATTGAAATGTCTTTTGAGAGCCAAATTCTTTAAACTTAAACTATATAGATAGGTACATTGTTATTAACTTAATTAGGCTTGGGAAGAGCCACACTCAAGGGGCCAAAGAGCCGCTTGAGCAGCTGTGGGCAAACTACGGCCCGCGGGCCGGATCCGGCCCGTTTGAAATGAATAAAACTAAAAAAAAAAGACCGTACCCTTTTATGTAATGATGTTTACTTTGAATTTATATTAGTTCACACAAACACTCCATCCATGCTTTTGTTCCGGCCCTCCGGTCCAGTTTAAGAACCCATTGTGGCCCTTGAGTCAAAAAGTTTGCCCACCCTGCGCTTGAGTCATCAGGAGTCAGCATCCTGCTTTTTCCAGCAGCCCAGGCTCCACATCCAGACAAGACAATATTAGAGAGAAAAAAAAGAACGACTCTTCTTTAGGTCAAGGAAATCTTACTAAGTTCTGCAGTGTCATTGGTCAGAATTGTTTCCCATGTTTATTCCTGAACAAACCACTGCCGGGGGAGGGCTGAGGCTACCATAAAAAGCTAGACCAGTCAGAATTCACACCTGTGGATCTGGATGAGGTCAGCCTGTTTTAAAGCTCAAGGCTACTTGAATAAAAGAGAAGAAAGAGGATGACTATTGGAGAGGCAAGCAACAGCATCTGCTAACCTCCATTCATCTAATTTAGCAACCTAAGGGAAACGGGGGAGATCTGTATGTACAAAGTAAGGATGACGCAAATAATTAGTGCACGCATGTATTGTTGATTTATTTTCCTTCCTCCTTCTCTTCTTCCCTTTTTCTTCTTCCTTTTTTTCTTTGTGGCTAGCCATTTTGACTAATTATTACTGTTTTAGTTACCAAATTATTAACCTCTGCACTTCCATCAACTTACATTATCTTTTCATTTTATCATTTTAAATTATTCAGGTTGCTCTCTTAGATCTCCTCTCAGAATGAATGTGTCTCCTCTGTATTTCTATAGCCTGGTTTGATAATTCTTAACATAGACTCCTTCTGCGAAGCTATTTCTGTAGGGTTTGTTTTCCCAATAGATAGTGAACAAACAGAGCTTAGGGGTTATCTATCCTCATTTCAGTTTCCTGAGCACCTTGCCAGTGTTTCATATATAGCAGGTGCTTACTACATGAGTGTTCATTTGAAAAAAGGGCTTGTGTCCTTGGCCATGTGCATATGCGGTCAGGAAGTAGTTTCTTTATTCCTTTTGAGTGAACTTAACAACCATGACATTGGTTCCTTTGCTTCTAGATGCTTTTGTCAAAGCTTTTTTCAATTAGCGTGCAACCCTTCTGAGGATTAAAAACCAAAAATTAAAAGGCTCTGTGATTTTCTTTGGTCTAAGGGGAGATTATCTGCATTCAGCCTTTTCTAATGGCGGGTTTCAACCAGATACATTGGCAGCATTCCCATCCTTTACAGTAGTCCCTGCAGTGGCTCGAGCTACCAGTTTCTGAACAAACTTTCCTTTAGGTGAAAACAACTATTTTCTTTAGTTTGGAGGCTGCTTTACGTTTACCTCTTTTATTTTCATTGCAGAGTGGCCTTTAAAACCTTAGCCCCCAAAGCTGAGCTTCTTCAGGAAGATTGTACACTTGGCATTCATCCTGGGATGTGAGCCTGAGAACTTCCTTGCTGGACTCAGGGCTATCTTAACTCCAGAAGGAGATTTCCATTTCTGTTTTAGCTTCTTCACTTCACAACTGCTCATCCAGTGACTTGCAAACACCTGACGCTTGAATTTACAAGCGAAGGTTTGTGATACATTGAAAGAATAATGGATTCATCATGGAGCCCTAGAGATTCAGAAAAGTCCATTGAATTAATATATTATTTTTGTTTTTATCCTAAAAGTCAATCAGTTGGCTTTAAAATGGGAAAGAGAAAGTTATTTATAATGTAGCCTTGTTCTATCCTTGGCCAGCCACTCCCACAGGTCAGATAAGAGAAGAGGAGGAAGGGACAGGGAGAGGGAGATGTGTGTCCTGCTATTCGGATATACAGAGGGGGCAAAAGTAGGTTTATAGTTGTTTGTATGGAAAATAATACAATAATTCATAAATGCTAATACAAGAATAAACTTGTACCTGAAACTTAGAGACCTACATTCAAGGCCTAGCTTCACCATAATACCGTGTGATACTGAGCATATAACTGTGTTCCTATGAGGTTATCATTGATATCCGTGTTTTGAGTACTCACAACTATAAATCTACTTTCGCCCCATTCTGTAATGTGTTCTGTGTGGGAATGATGCTATAAGTTATGGTTAGGTTCACAAGTTAATCCAAGAAATTCTTCTTTATCCATAAAGTACCTGAAGTCCAAAGTACATGCAATAACTGTAGTTATGGTACGCTTTTGTGTATAGTACTTTATTTGACCTTAATAAATATGATATGCTAATATGATATGGGAATATTCCTCATCCATTTTACAGATGAGGAATATTATGGGAATATTCCTCATCCATTTTACAGATGAGGAATATTCCTAGCTCACAGTGTCTACCACATAATAAGTGCTCAGTACATGTTTATTAGATAAGTGAGCAATCAGCAGTGAGGGTAACACTTTTCTCAGTATCACATGGTATTATGGTGAAACTGGGCCTTGAATGCAGGTCTCTTGAGTTTCAGGTACAACTCAGGGCTCTTTCCATCTCATTGCTTTTCAGGCTTTTCTCTGTTCCTCACAGAAAGACCTCAGTATTGGAAGAGAGTCAATGAATCAACTGTTTCGGGACATAGCCTGAATTTTCCCAGTCAGAGATTTATTAAAGAGTTTAAGCTTCATTGATTAAAAAAATGTTTCCCCCAAATAAAAGACATGCGTGTTGGAAAAAGAAACTCAAACAGTGCAAATTTATATAAAGTAAGCACAGGGTTAACTGCCATTTGCAGTTTCTGTGCACATCTGGGTTTTATTTTAAAGGTTCATGTGAATTTAGTCTTCTACTCTATATACTCATCTATATGTTATGTTTGAAATGACTTATCATCAAGTGCAACTGATTCCAGGAAGATACCCATGTGTATACTGTGATTGTGGAGTCCTTGGTACATTTTGGCTTGCTCCTGTGGGTACAGGGAGTATCATATTTAGAGGGCAATGGAGTCCTGTTATGAGGGCTGGCCTCTTGTTAACCATAACAACTCAAACTGTTTCCATGGGGAAATACATGCTCAGTTCTTGAGAAATGAATGTTTCGAACACTAGCTGGAGACTAACTGCATGCCTATGAGGTTATTGATCCCAGAGAGTGTTTTAGTTTTAATCTCAAACTTTTTTGTGAATTCCTTCACTGGCAAGCTATAAAATTTCTCCTTTTCCTTCTTATCTCACATCGACTGCATCTGGAGATAACTGGAGATTGGTAGTGCCTTGTGGTGGTTGCCACAACACCACAGACTCATGACTATGGAAGCAGCATGTCACCATTTCATGCAGTGATGCTCTGATCAAACCTGTTTTAGCATCTTTGAATCAATTTTGGTGTTTCCACCCTCATTTCCTTTAGAGCACAACTGCCCTTAAAAGCTGAAGGTAAAGGTCTTTACAGAGAGCAGTGAGGACTACACTTCGCTGTTTTCTGTCATACAGGTGTGATCAAAACAGTGAGCTTTGGCTTTGAATAAGGAGAGGGTAAAACTGTGCTTCCTCCTTTTATCCTCACCTGGGCTTCACCTGCTTGGTCTGTGTGGATAGAACATAAATTTTCTCACCCTTCCTTTCCTCTCCTATATCATCCTTCAAATCTACACAAGTAAAGATGGATGGTCTGACTTCATTTGGTAGAAAATCATTCTAATTTAGATTTTGAAAGGGGTGAAAGTGTCGGTGGAGGGAGACAAAGAATGAGTTCAGTGAGAAATAAACTGAGGAATGTCTTCTCATTCCTGACTCTGGAAGGTAACTATTGTACATGATGATGGAATTGTGACTAATCCTCCTATTTGATTATGTTCCTGCACATTTCAGGAAATGGCCTGTTTGTGTAGCCATTGCCTCAGTATTGTGTTAGGCCCATCACCCAGGCATGACTTGGATGATTAAAAGCAGCACTTGCTCTAGGTCAACAATAACATAGCTTTTCTAAAAATATACATGTGTCCACTATGGTGTCATTGCATTGGGAGCCAGGAAAATGATCTCTATTCTCAGGAGAAATAAAAGGGAAAAATAATCTAAAGCATCATTATAACTCACTTCTCCCTTAGTCCCTCTTGTGCATTTTAGAGTTTCTGGCAGATATTTTTTCTTCTATTCATTCTCGGTACTTTTCATTAAGAAAATCTGGTACCTGCTGAATTGTGGCCCTATGATTAGAGTAATATGATTTCCTCTCATTTGTTTTTAAAGAATCTGTTTGAAGTGGAGAGAGCTTGGGTTTAAATTAAGATGTAACTGACAAGCATGAGAAAATGTTTAATTAATATAATAACCCTCTGGTAATAAAGGAAAATATGACCTAAGATATGTTGGAAGTGGCTACCTGAAATAAAGTGAAGTCCACTAAACAAGCCTGCTCAGAAACAGTGACTCATCTTATTCCTATTGGAACTGGAAGGAGAATAATCAAGAGAAGAGAATTAACATTTATTGAGCACTTACTATGTGTGAGGCATTGGATTTACTGTAAGGATGTTCTAACATTTAAATCTGTAACTCACCCTGTGAGGGAAGTATTTTTTTCCTCATTTACAGAGTAGGAAACTGAGGCTTAGATCAGTTCAATGATTTGCCTAAAATCACACACCTTGAAAAGGGACAGAGCTGAGTTTTGCATTCAGCCTGACTTCCCATTATACCACACAAAAAGGCAAGTGTTAATTTTAGTATTTGTGATGAAATTAAACATATAGAGGCAAGTTTTACATTGCATAACTTGAGGATTCAGAAGAGGATCCATACTCCAAATTCTACCATTACAGATTTATTCCTCTGGATTACATGATAATTTTTTATAATACCTGGAGAAAACAATACTAAGTCCCTGGTGTTTCAAGATTTGATTCTTAGTGCCCTTCTAAGAAAAGAACAAATCTTGTGTATCCCAAATCTTGAGAAAACTAGTAGCTGCTAGTAGGTAGATATGGGGTGGTGGAGATGGGATCACAATGGGAGGGAACCAGCCACCATGCCACTTTCCTTAACTCCTGGACACCTCAGTAAAATCAGGTTGCTACACAGAGATGGCAGTTCTATAACTACCTATCACAAATTGCAGGATCTCAGAGTCCAGACCTCAAGGAAATGTCTGAAATGCTGGCAGAAAGAGGAAGAGGTGAGAATGAATCCCATTGTGGGTTCAGACTCAGTGTCAGGGTTGGGGGGAGGAGAGGGTTAGGGATTAACTCATCCTCTCCCCGAAAGCCCTCTTCTGAATTCTCCAGTGACTTTTTCTGTCACTAGCATCCTTCAAGTCACATTCAGGCCCAGAATCTCAGTCATTTATTATTTTTCCTGGTCTATAACCCCTCACCACCCCCCCCCCCATCCTCCCTTTCTTTACTGATAACACATCAAGATCTGCCAGGATTTTATTTTTACTTCACTAAATTTTAATCTTCCCAAAGACAGAATGTTATTAACAATAATTAATGTATTTATTAATCAATCATAAATTGATGGTAATAACTAACATTTAGTTTGCTCATACTAATTTCCTAGTTTCTTGGTGGGTTAATTGTAGCTTATTCCTTATTTTTAGGAGAAGAAAGTAGTGGTAACATTTTGTTAATGTTACATAGTAATTAGCTAGGCTGGGATTTGAATCTATCTTTATGTTTCTACAATGTCTGTGGTATTACATGTTAGCATCTTGCACAACTAATTGTGAATGGCTTTCTTCAGATTTTCCAATAAATATTTAGCACTAAAGTATCTGTAGGTGGCACTCTTAGCTCTGATTACACCTCTGCTGGCAGGAATTTAAGCTGGCTATAGAGAAAGTACAGATGGAAGCCGAGTTTGCTAGATTGGCTCTAGGACAAGGAGCCTAGTGTAGGACTCAGTATCTCTTTGGTTACCCATAGGTATTCCTTCAGGCTAACCCCTTTCACTTCATCTCATTCACCAGTACTACAGTCTCTTCACTCCCTATTTTTAATTTAAAAAAAAATTCTTTATTGTTGAAAGTATAACATATGTCCCCCTTTTACCCCCATTGACCTCTTCCAGCCCATCCCCACCCCCTGCCCCAGGCCTTCAGCACCCTATTGTCTGTGTCCATGGTTATGCATATATACATACAAGGTCTTAGGTTAATTACCTCCCACCCATCCTCCTTCCCCCACCTTCCCTCTAAGATTCCACACTCTGTTCTATGCTTCCATGTCTCCGTTCATCAGTTTATTTTGTTACTTAGATTCCACATATGGGTGTGATCATGTGATACTTATCTTTCTCTGACTGACATATTTCATTTAGCATGATACTCTCCAGGTCCCTCCATGCTATCTCAAAGGGTAAGAGATTATTCTTCTTTACTGCTGCATAGTATTCCATGTTATAAATGTACCACAGCTTTTTAACCCACTCATCTATTGATGGGCACTTGGGCTGTTTCCAGATCTTGGCTATTGTAAATTGTGCTGTTATGAACAGAGGGGTGGGTGCGTATATTCTTTCTGGTTGGTGCTTCGGGTTTCTTAGGATATATTCCTGGAAGTGGGATCACTGGGTCAAATGGCAGTTCCATATTTAATTTTTTGAGGAAAATCCATACTGTTTTCCATAATGGTTGCACCGGTCTGCATTCCCACCAGCAATGTACTAGGGTTCCCTTTTCTCCACATCCTTGCCAGCACTTGTCATTTGTTGATTTGTTGATGGTAGCCATTCTGACAGGTGTGAGATGGTACCTCCTTGTCATTTTTATTTGCATCTCTTGGATGATTAGTGACTTTGAGCATTTTTTCATATGTCTCTTGGCCATCTGTATGTCCTCTTTAGATAAGTGTCTATTTAGGTCCTTTGCCTGTTTTTAAATTGGATTGTTTGTCTCCCTTTTGTTAAGTTGTATGAGTTCCTCATATATTTTGGATATTAACCCTTTATCAGATGTATCATTGCCAAATATGTTCTCCCATACAGTGAGCTCTCTTCATTTTGTTGATGGTTTCTTTTGCTGTACAGAAGTTTTTTTATTTTGATATAGTCTCATTTGTTTATTTTCTCCTTAGTTTCCTTTGCTTTAGGAGATGTAGCTGTAAACATATTGCTATGAGAGATGTTTGAGGTTTTGCTACCTATGGTTTCTTCTAGGATTTTTATGGTTTCATTACTTAACATTTAAGTCTTTTATCATTGTGAGTTTATTCTTATGTATGGTATAAGTTGGTGGTCTAGTTTCCTTTTTTGCATATATCTGTCCAGTTTTTCCAACACCATTTATTGAAGAGACTCTCTTGATTCCATTGTATGCTCCTGCCTCCTTTGTCAAATATTAATTGAGTGTAATGGCTTGGGTCGATTTCTGGGTTCTCTGTTCTGTTCCTTTGATCTATATGCCTGTTCTTGTGCCAATACCAGGCTATTTTGATTATGGTGGCTTTGTAGTATAACTTGAAATCTGGTATTGCGATTCCTCCAACTTTGTTTTCCTTTCTCAAAATTGCTGCAGCTATTCACAGTCTATTTTGATTCCATATAAATTTTTGGAGTATTTGTTCTAGCTGTGTGAAATATGCCATTGGTATTTTAATAAGAATTGCATTGAATCTGTAAGATTGCCTTGGGTAGTATGGACGTTTTAATGATTTTGATCCTACCAATCCATGAACATGGTATATTCTTCCACTTGTTTATATCTTCTTCTCTCTCTTTTTTCAAAACTGCATTCCCACCAGCAGTGTACTAGGGTTCCCTTTTATCCACATCCTTTCCAGTCTGTAGTTTTCTGAGTACAGACTGAGTACAGTCTTTTGCCTTCTTGGTTAAGTTTATTCCTAAGTGTCATAATTTTTTTGTTACATTGGTAAATGGGATTGTTTGTTTAGTTTCTCTTTCTGGGAATTCATTATTGGTGTATAAAAAAGCCATCGATTTTGGGGTGTTGATTTTGTATTCTGCTACATTGCCAAATTAATTTATTAAATCTAGTAGTTTTCTGGTGGAGTCTTAGGGTTTTCTATGTGCAATATCATGTCATCTGTGAATAATGAGAGTTTTATTTCCTCCTTTCCTATTTGGATGTCTTTTATTTCTTCTTCTTGTCTGACCGCTGTGGCTAGGACTTCCAGTACTCTGTTGAATAAGAGTGGTGAAAGTGGACATCTCTGTCTTGTTCCTGTTCTTAGGGGAAATGCATTTATTTATTTATTTATTTATTTATTTATTTATTTATTTATTTATTTATATTTTTTAGGGGAAATGCCCATTGAATATGATGTTGGCTGTAGGTTTGTCACATATGGCCTTTATCATGTTGAGATATGCTCCCAGTATTCCCACTTTGCTGAGAATTTTTAATAAAAAATGGGTGTTAGATTTTGTCGAATGCTTTTTCTGTGTTTATGGAAATGATCATGTGATTTTTATCTTTCAATTTGTTTATGTGATGTATCATATTTATTGATTTGCAAATATTGTCTCAGCCTGTATCCCTGGAATAAATCCCACTTGGTCATGGTGTATGATCTTTTTAATATATTGCTGGATGTGATTTGGTAATATTTTGTTGAGGATTTTGGCATCTAAGTTCATCAGAGATATGGGCCTGTAATGCTCTTTCTTTGTAGTGTCTTTATCTTGTTTTGGAATTAGGATAATGCCGGCCTCATAAAAAGAGTTTGTAAGTATTTCTTCCTCTTGTATTTTATGAAATAGTTTGAGGAGTATAGGTGTTAGTTCTTCTTTCAATGTTTGGTAAAACTCCCCTGTGAAGCTGTCTGGACCTGGGCTTTCATTTGCTGGGAGTTTTTTTTATTACTGCTTCTATTTCATCAGTTGTTATTGGCCTACTCAGGTTTTCTAATTCCTCCTGATTCAGTTTGGGAGATTATATTTTTCTAGGAATTTGTCCATTTAATCCACATTGTCCAGTTTGTTGGCATATAGTTGTTCATAGTATTTTCTTACAATCCTTTGTATTTCTGTGGTGTCAATTGTTACTTCTCCACTTTCATTTCTCATTTTATTTATTTGGGTCCTCTCTCTTTATTTGATGAGTCTGGCTAACGGTTTATCAATTTTATTTACCCTTTCAAAGAACTAGCTCTTGGTTTCATTGATTTTTTTTTTTTTTAGACTCTATGTTACTTATTTCTGCTCTAATCTTTTTTTTCTTTTTTTAATTAAATCTTTATTGTTCAGATTATTACATTTGTTCCTCTTTCTTTTCCCCCATAACTCCCCTCCTTCCAGTTCCTACCCCACCCTCCGCCCTCACTCCCCACCCCTGTCCTCATCCATAGGTGCACGATTTTTGTCCAGTCTCTTCCCGCATCTCCCATACCCCTTTCCCCCCCAAGAATAGTCAGTCCACTCCCTTTCTATGTCCCTGGTTCTATTATAATCAACAGTTCATTCTGTTCATCAGATTATTTATTCACTTGATTCTTAGATTCCCTTGTTGATAGATGCATATTTGTTGTTCATAATTTGTATCTTTACCTTTTTCTTCTTCTTCTTAAAGGATACCTTTCAGCATTTCATATAATACTGGTTTGGTGGTGATGAACTCCTTTAGCTTTTCCTTATCTGTGAAGCTCTTTATCTGACCTTCAATTCTGAATGATAGCTTTGCTGGATAAAGTAATCTTGGTTGTAGGTTCTTGGCATTCATCACTTTGAATATTTCTTGCCACTCCCTTCTGGCCTGCAAAGTTTCTGTTGAGAAATCAGCTGACAGTCGTATGGGTACTCCCTTGTAGGTAACTGAGTTTCTTTCTCTTGCTGCTTTTAAGATTCTCTCTGTCTTTTGCTCTTGGCATTTTAATGATGATGTGTCTTGGTGTGGTCCTCTTTGGATTCCTTTTGTTTGGGGTTCTCTGCGCTTCCTGGAGTTGTAAGTCTATTTCTTTCACCAGGTAGGGGAAGTTTTCTGTCATTATTTCTTCAAATAGGTTTTCAATATCTTGCTCTCTCTCATCTTCTGGCACCCCTATAATTCTGATGTTGGTACGCTTGAAGCTGTCCCAGAGGCTCCTTACACTATCTTCGTATTTTCGGATTCTTTTTTCATTTTGCTTTTCCAGTTGGATGTTTTTTGCTTCTTCGCATTTCAAATCTTTGACTTGATTCTTGCGCTCCTCTGGTCTGCTGTTGGGAGTCTGTATAATATTCTTTATTTCAGTCCGTGTATGCTTAATTTCTAGTTGGTTCTTTATCACAACATCGAGGGTCTCATTAGATTTCTTGTAGATCTCAATAAGTTTATCGGCGGCTTCTAGACAGTTCTTGAGAGACCTTAAAAGTGTGGTTCTGAACTCAATATCCTCCATTGACAGTTTTGTCCTGTTTCTTTGTCTCCGCATTTTTTATGCTTTCTTGGTGCACCCCCTAGTGGTCTTTGTGCGCAGTCTTGTTGTAGTTAAGCCTTGATTGTTGTAGTTAATACTAGGGGAATTTGACCTCCAGGCCAACTGGCTGTCATTTCTGCTCTAATCTTTATTGTTTCCTTCATTCTACTTACTCTGGAATTTTTCTGTTGTTCTCTAAGTTGTAGGGTTAAATTGTTTATTGCTGATTTTTCTTGTCTTTTGATGTATGCCTATAGTGCAATGAACTTCCCTCTCAGGACTGCCTTTGTGGTGTCCCAGAGATCTTGGGTTGTTGTGTGTTCATTTTCATTTGTTTCCAGGAAGTTTTTTTAATTTCTTTCTTGATCTTGTTGGTAACCCATTCATTGTTTAATAACATGCTATTTAGCCTCCATGTGTTTGATGTTTTGGGGTGTTTTTACTGTAGTTGATTTCTAATTTCATTCCACTGTGATCTGAGAAAGTGCTTGGTATGATTACAATCTACTTGAACTTGTAAAGACTTGTTTTTTATCCTAACATGTGACTTATCTTTGTGAATGATCCATGTGCACTTGAGAAGAATCTATATTCTTCCGCTTTGGGTTGAAATGTTCTATAAATGTCAATTAAATCCATGTGTCTTTAGAGTCACTGTTTCCTTAAGTTTTTGTCTGGAAGATCTATCCAGTGAAGTCAGCAGGGTGTTAAAGTCCCCTACTATGACTGTATTGTTGTTGATCTCTTCATTAAAGTCCTCTATAAGTTTTTTCATAATTTAGGTGCTCCTATATTGGGTGCATATATGTTTACCAGGGTTATATTCTCTTGTTGGATCAATCCCATTAGAATTATGTAATTATCTTTGTTGTCTCTTGTGGTGGCCTTCATTTTAAAGTCTATTTTGTCGGATATGAGTATTGCTACTCCAGCTTTATTTTTTCTTTTCCATTTGCCTGGAAATTTTTTCCCCATCCCTTCACTCTCATCCTGTGAGTGTCTTTTGTTCTGAGGTGGCTCTCTTGTAGACAGCATATAGTTGGGTCATGTTTTTGTATCCATTCAGCTACTCTATGCCTTTTGATTGGAGCATTTAATCCATTTACATTTAGGGTTATTATTGATAGGTCCTTATTTATTGCCACTTTAATTCTGTATGCCTAGGTTTTTCTCTCTGCTTCTTCCTCTCCTAATAGCAGTCCCTTTACCTTTTTTTTTTTTTTTTTTTTTTTTTGGCGGGGGGAGAGGGGTCTGGGAAGCTCTTTATTTGACTGTCTATTTTGAATGATAGCCTTGCTGGATACAGTAATCTTGATTGCAGATTTTTTCTTTCCATTATCTTGAGTACTTCATGCCATTCCCTTCTGGCCTGTAGTTTCTGATGAGAAATCAGGTGTCAACCTTATGGATGCTCCTTTGTAGGTAACAGTTTGCTTTGATCTTGCTGCCTTTAAGATTCTCTCTTTAATTTTTGGCATTTTAATTATGATGTGTCTCGGCATGGGCCTGTTTGGGTTCTTCTTGCTTGGGGTTCTCTGTACCTCCTGAACTTGTGTGACTTTTCCTTTACCAGGTTAGGGAAGTTTTCTGCCATTATTTCTTCAAACACGTTCTCTATCCTTTTCTCCCTTTCTGCCTCTTCTGGTACACTTGCTATTCTAATATTGTTACATTTCATGTTGTCCCACAGCTCCCTTAAGCTGTCCTCCTGTTTTTAAATGGTTTTTTCCTTTTTGGTTCTCTGAATTTTTTCAACCCTATCTTCTAATTCACTGATTCGATCTTCAGCTTCTCTAATCTGCTGTGTATTCCTTTGAATGTGTTTTTTATTTGTGTTATGTTGTTCTTTATCTCAGACTGTTCTTTTTTCATAGTTACTATATCTTTTTTTCATGCTGTTGAGCATCTTTACCATCATTACTCTGAACTCTGTTTCAGATACATTTCTTATTTCTGCTTCATTTATCTCTTCTTTTGGAGAATTCTCTTGTTCTTTCATTTGGGGGTTGTTTCTTTGTCTCCTCATTTTGGCTGTCTTTTGGGGTTGTGACTATGTATGAAGTACATCCTCTACGCCTATCAATCTCTAGTGCAGAATAGTGTCAAACTATGTTTCTGACTAATTAGGTCAGGCAAAGACTCAAAGCCTCTAAAGACTGCCTCTGCCTACAGACTGATAGGATTCTGACTTGATTTGCCCACAGGCAATCATCCTCAGGTGTGGGAGAGTTTTTTTCAATGGGGTCGGGCAGTTGCTTCTGCCTGGAGGCTAATTGTAATTTTTAGTCTCTTAAGTGGCCTCAGGGCAAGGTTTTTTCCAATAGGGTGGGTTAACTGTCTTCCCCCCCCAGGCAAGGCAAATGTCTGTGTGGGAAAGATGTCCTCCACTGTGTGAGAGAATGAATCAGCACAGGAAACTGGGGGTGTCTGCCTTCTGAGCTCTAACCGCAGAGTCCCCAATCCTGGCTTCTGCTCACACAGCTCTAGTCTACTCTTCCCTCCCTCTGCTGGAGCACAAGATGGGTGGCTCCACAGGGAATTTTGTGCATTGGCCCTTTAAGGGGGTGCCTGAATTTTCAGCTGTCACTCCCTGGCAGATAGCAACCCCGCTGCTTTACACAGCCAGATGTTATGTGGATACTCTTCTCAGTTGTGGTGTTCTCTGCTGGGGATGCCAACTTGGGAATTAGATACCAGAGTTCTCAATGGAAACCCCCAACAGCTGAGATTTCTTTCTGGAACTTCAGTTGCTATCTGTCTGTGAGCACCCGGCCAGTCCTTTTGTGCCTCCGCTCCTCCTACCAGTGTCTATGTGGTCTCCACTTTCAGTCCTTGGGTATTAGGTTTCTCTCCTGCGAGTCTTCCATCGATTATTCAGGAAAATTTTCTGTATTTTAGTTGTAATTCCAGTTTGTTCCTGAGAGCATGTTTGTGCAGCATCCACTTACTCTGCGCCATTTTTTTTTTTACTCCCTATTTTTAAATCATTGTTAGAAGTTGTATGTTATTGTGGTTTCACCTCAGGGCCTATCCTACTAGGCTACCCCTGGTAGAAACCCTAGGTCAGTGGTCAGCAAACTGCAGCTCACGAGCCACATGCTGCTCTTTGGCCTCTTGAGTGTGGCTCTTCCACAAAATACCACGTGCAGGCGCTCATGTACAGTGCGATTGAAACTTTGTGGCCCATGTGCAGAAGTCAGTATTTTGTGGAAGTGCCGCACTCAAGGGGCCAAAGAGCAGCATGTGACTCGAGAGCCGCAGTTTGCCGACCACTGCCCTAGGTGGTCCAGTGCTTTACACTCTGATTTTGGTTTCTCAAGGAAATCCTGTAGCTGGCAAAGTCCCCTGGTACACCTCTGTTCTTCAGAGAAAACGTTGAGTAATCACAATTGCTATGATTCCATACTCCCAACACTACTGATGACTTGGTGGAATCTTTGACCAAACCTTGGGGGAGGCCAGCTTCCTCCCTCCCCTTTTATGTCAAACAGACAAACAAATAAACAAACAATGAAACAAACAGCAGCAAGAAACCCAAAAAAGGAAAACTCCATTTTTTTCAGCTGCATTTGTGGTTCAAATAGAAGCAGGGAATGCTATAAATGTTCTGACAAGGATTTGGAGTATTGTTATGTTGACAGACTCACATATGGGAGCCGCCTGTGGTACCACTTTAGAAGGAAGGTTCTAAATTGCCCAGGTCATTAAAGCCAGGTGTTCTTTCTTGCTTGAGTGTTAGCATCCATTTGGGCTAAGACCGGTGAGAACAGGCTTATGCTGTTTAAATTCAGTTTTTAAAAAAACCTGGTGTTTATTGTGAGCAGATGACATGGATGTGGCTTAGACCCCCAGCTCTGCTTCTGGGGGCCTAGAAGACTTAGAAATGGCTATAACAATTTATATAAACTGCCAGCTTTCCAGAGTCCAGATCTAGAGGAAATGACTGGAATGCTGAGTGAGACAAGGGGTGGTGGAAGGGGAATTGTTTTGAGAGTTCAAGTTCAACATAGAAAAATATGGACTCCTCTTTTTCATACCTTCTACTTTTCTGATTTCTTTCTGTTTATGCTACTAGAATTTCCCCCAATATCTGAACTTCCTGCATCCTTCTTCACTTTCATCTCATATCCATCCAATCAGCAGCCACCTCTTGCCAGTTTTACTTTGTTCTATAAATTTTACTTAAGTCTGTATTTCTTAGATACATACACACATACATGCACACACATACACTTCACATCTCTCCATTCTTTATCATCACCCCTCTAGCTCAGGCCTTTATTAGATAGCTTTCCCCCCTCAAATATCTCTTTCTGCCAGTCCATGGCACTCTCCAGTATGAGACTGCTGGTCTGATCACATTACTCACTTCCTCATAAATTTTTAGTGGTCACTCGCTGGACAATAAAGTTAAGACTTCTTACTTAAGAACTGTATGCCCATTGAGAGAAACCATATTTAATTAATATTTTTTCTTTTAAGAGTGCCTAGTATCTAAAAATATTTACTGATTTGAATTCGCTTGAATGGAATGCAAAGTCTTTGATGTTGCCTCCTAATTTGGTGTTTTAGCTTTAGTCCTTGTATCAGATGCTGCTAGTAGCTCACCTTGTCACCAGCAGCTTCAGTGGACCAGCCCAGGTACACTCAAAGGCTTCTTGCCTCAATATCTTGTGTTAGCTGGAAGTAGAATTAACATCCCTGAGTCAGTAACCTTCAACCATTGATGGGATGGGAGTTGGTGGCCAATTACCTCAGCTTCCTTGTCCTTGAGGAGGACAATTTTGAACTGTGTCCTGATGGGTCTTTCAGTAGGTCTCTAGTGGGAACATGTTCCAATTGTCCACAGTAGGAACCCATTAACTAACCCTTCATTGGCTTTTCCTCCCTGTCTTGGCTGATTTCCGTATTCCCTCTCTTGAGTGTTCTGAATCACTCCAAAATAAACTGTATAAACCCCGATTCTTGACTTAGGTCTGTGTTTAGGGGAACTCAAGTTTCCCTACACAAGTCTAGCTTTACCCACTGGGCTACAAACTATTGTCTGAACAAGTCCTGTGATTTTTCTACCTCTGCTTGAGTTGTTTTCTCTTCCTGGACCACCTTCCTTTTCTTTCTGTGGATGAAAATTCCATTTATCCTTTAAGACCTCACAATTTTATACTTCTAAGATATGAAATATATCCTTGCCTTGTATGATAATCTTTATGTATTTTCTTTATTTCTGCTACTATAATATTAGCTCATTAGAAATATAGTGCCTTTATCTTTGCATTCATCATATGTCTGGCACTAGTAGGTGCTCAGTAAATGTATATTGACTAATACTTAAGTGGATGGTCAGGGATGACGTCTTTCAGTCTCCACATGTCTGGTTCTTTCAGTCTGATTCACTGCAGCTAGGGTATTTCTTTCTTTTTTTTATTTTTTTATTTATTGCTTAAAGTATTACAAAGGGTATTACATATGTGTCCATTTTATCCCCCCACCCTAGACAGTCCCCTAGCCTCCCCTATCCCCCAGTGTCTTATGTCCATTGGTTATGCTTATATGCATGCATACAAGTCCTTTAGTTGATCTCTTACCCCCCTACCTCCTGCCCCGCAACCCTCCCCGGCCTTCCTGCTGCAGTTTGACAATCTGTTTGAGGCAGCTCTGCCTCTGTATCTATTATTGTTCAAAAGTTTATAATGGTCTCTATTATCCATGAATGAGTGAGATCATGTGGTATTTTTCCTTCATTGACTGGCTTATTTCACTTAGCATAATGCTCTCCATTTCCATCCATGACGTTGCAAATGGTAAGAGTTCCTTCCTTTTTAGAGCAGCATAGTATTCCATTGTGTAGATGTACCACTGTTTTCTAATCCATTCATCTACTGATGGGCACTTAGGCTGTTTCCAGATCTTAGCTATGGTGAATTGTGCTGCTATAAACATAGGGGTGCATATAACCTTTCTGATTGGTGTTTCTGGTTTCTTGGGATATATTCCTAGAAGTGGGATCACAGGGTCAAATGGGAGTTCCATTTTCAGTTTTTTAAGGAAACTCCATACTGTCTTCCATAGTGGCTGCACCAGTCTGCATTCCCACCAGCAGTGCACAAGGGTTCCTTTTTCTCCACACCCTCTCCAACACTTGTCGTTTGTTGATTTGTTGATGATAGCCAGTCTGACAGGTGTGAGATGGTACCTCATTGTTGTTTTGATTTGCATCTCTCGGATGATTAGTGACTTTGAGCATGTTTTCATATGTCTCTTGGCTTTCTGAATGTCCTCTTTTGAAAGGCGTCTATTTAGGTCCTTTGCCCATTTTATGATTGGATTGTTTATCTTCCTTTTGTTAAGTTGTATGAGTTCCCTATAAATTTTGGAGATTAGGCCCTTATCAGATATGACATTGGCAAATATGTTTTCCCACACAGTGGGTTTTCTCGTTGTTTTGTTGATGGTTTCTTTTGCTGTGCAGAAGCTTTTTATTTTGATGTAGTCCCATTTGTTCATTTTTTCTTTAGTTTCAAGTGCCCTAGGGGCTGTATCAGTGAAGAAATTGCTTCGGCATATGTCTGAGATTTTGTTGCCTTTGGATTCTTCTAGAATTTTTATGGTTTCCTGTCGTACATTTAAGTCCTTTATCCATTTTGAGTTTATTTTTGTGTATGGTGTAAGTTGGTGGTCTAGTTTCATTTTCTTGCATATATCGGTCCAATTTTCCGAACACCATTTATTGAAGAGACTATCTTGGCTCCATTGTATGTTCTTGCCTCCTTTGTCAAATATTAATTGAGCATATTGGTTCGGGCCGATTTCTGGGCTCTCTATTCTATTCCATTGATCTATATGCCTATTCTTGTGCCAGTACCAGGCAGTTTTGAGAACAGTGACTTTGTAATACAACTTGATATCTGGTATTGAGATCCCACCTACTTTGTTCGATCTCAGGATTGCTGCAGCTATTCGGGGTCTTTTTTTATTCCAGATGAATTTTTGGAGAGTTCGTTCTAGATCTCTGAAGTATGCCGTTGGTATTTTAATGGGAAGTGCGTTGAATTTATAGATTGCTTTGGGTAGTATGGACATTTTAATGATGTTGATTCTACCAATCAATGAACAAGGTATGTTCTTCCATCTGTTTATGTCTTCCTCTATATCTTTTTTCAACGTCCTGTAGTTTTCTGAGTAGAGGTCTTTTACCTCTTTAGTTAAGTTTATTCCTAGGTAGCTTAATTTTTTTGGTGCGATGGTAAACGGGATTGTTTTTATAATCTCTCTTTTTGAAAATTCACTATTGGTGTTTAGAAATGCCTCAGATTTCTTGGGGTTAATTTTGTATCCTGCTACATTGCCAAGTTCATGTATTAAGTCTAGTAGCTTTTTGATGGAGTCTCTAGGGTTTTGTATGTATAATATCATGTCGTCTGCAAATAAGGACAGTTTTACTTCCTCTTTTCCAATTTGGATGCCTTTTATTTCTTCTTCTTGCCGAATTGCAATGGCTAACACTTCCAGTACTATGTTGAACAGGAGTGGTGAGAGGGGGCATCCCTGTCTTGTTCCTGTTCTTAGGGGAAATGGTGTTAGTTTTTGTCCATTGAGTATGATATTGGCTGTGGGCCTGTCATATATGGCTTTTATTATGTTGAGGTATGATCCTTCTACTCCCACCTTGCTGAGAGTTTTTATCAAAAATGGGTGTTGAATTTTGTCAAATGCTTTTTCTGCATCAATTGATATGACCATGTGGTTTTTTTTCTTTCAGTTTGTTTATGTGATGTATCACGTTTATTGATTTGCGGATATTGTACCATCCTTGCATCCCTGGGATAAATCCTACTTGGTCATGGTGTATGATCTTTCTGATGTACTGCTGGATCCGATTTGCTAAGATTTTGTTGAGGATTTTGGCATCTATGTTCATGAGGGATATTGGCCTGTAATAGGGTATTTCTAATTCTCAAGGTTTCAGTGGATCAAGATCTGATTCTCTTTCAGTTGGTTTAAGGGTTCCAAGCATTTACTGAATGCCCCTGCCCTGCAATTCCAAAAGCAGAACACCAGAGTGTGATTATTTTTTCAGGTTTGGAACCAAGTAATTGCTATACGTTTTCTGATGCCTGTAGCCCCCTGTGTAAGAGCCAGAGCTGACCTATAGCAAATGTGTTTTTAGTGATCTTAGAGAACATTGGAACCTCATCTTCCAACTATAATTCTTTCTCACCATCTTGAGTGATCCAGAGTGATTACTAGAGGTATCAAAGAGGGAAAGATAAGTGCAGTTAGAAAAAAAGTGCTAGTGGAATATGTGTGACCTGTGAATGTCCCCAAGGGGTCATTCATCACAGATGTTGTCCTTCCTTTTAAAATCTAGGATCACAGAGATGGCCCAAAATTGCTGGGCTACAACATCTCTTGCTGGGAATAAATGCCTTAGCTAGGTCCCTACCTTGTAGTCTGGGCTACATAAATCACAAATAGTTGATTGGAAGCCATACTTTTAGGGTGAGCAGTCAGAACATAGCAGCTAACTGTTGACAGGATCCCAGATTCCTGAAGTTTGGGTGGGGTGTAAACTTGAACCCTTGACAGCCTGTTCCAGCTTTTGGTGTCTTCCATGTACATGAAGTGAGACTGTGTGTGTGTGTGTACCTGTGTGTATTCAATATGGCATATGACCCTAAAGCATCTTGAGACACAATAGGATTATAGTTCAAAATTTCCTCAAGAGAAGTAAAATGATTTCTATAGTGATTTTTGTCCACGCATCTTCATACCAGAGCCAAGGGGAGGCAAAGTTTTATTTTTATTTGCACTTGATTTTAAAAAATTTTATTTCTACTTTTGCTTATATCTGTATGCTTCTTGGGAAGTGAAACTTTTATTCCCAGCAGGAGTAGGAGTGCTGTTTCTTTCTTCTACATAGACTTGGACCATGTAGCCAAAATGTAGTCTTCATTTCATAACAATGGGTCTGTCCCCTTCTCCTTGAATATCTGTGGTTTAATTTATAAAATCCAGTTACTGCATTGTGATTTATGCAACTTGCATTTTTTCTTCCCAGCTTTATTGACATATAATGGACATATAAAATTCTGTAAGTTTAAGGTGATGATTTGACACATGTATAGAATGCAAAATAGTTACCATAATAAGATTAATAATACACCCATCACCTCACATTGTTACTTTTTTTTTTTTGTGGTGAGAACTTTTAAATTACTCTCTTAGTAACTTTCAAGTATAGATATGGTATTATTAACTACTAGAGGCCCGATGCATGAAATTCATGCAAGAGTAGGCCTTCCTTCCCCTGGCTGCTGGTACCAGCTTCCCTCTGGCACCTGGGACCCGGGCGGGCTTCCCTCCAGCACCGGCTTTGTCTGGAAGGATGTCCAGAATGACTTCCGGAAGGATGTCCCCTCTAATTAGCATATTACCCTTTTATTATTATAGGCTAGAGGTCTGGTGCACAAAATTTGTGCAGGGGGAGGGGGGAGGGCGGGGAGGTGTCCCTCAGCCTGGCCTGCACCCTCTTCAATCTGGGACTCCTTGGAGGATGTCTGACTGCCAGTTTAGGCAGCCAGACATCCCTCTCACAATCCAGGACTGCTGGCTCCTAACCACTCACCTGCCTGCCTGCCTGATCGCCCCTTAACTGCTCCTCTGCTGGCCGGATTGACACCTAACTGCTCTCCTGCCAGCCGATTGCCCCCTACTGCCCTCCCCTGCTGGCCCGATCACCCCCAACTGCCCTGATCACCCCCAACTGCCCTCCCCTGCCAGCCTGGTTGCCCCTAACTGTCCTCCCCTGTAGGCCTGGTCGCACCCAGCTGCCCTCCCCTGCCGGCCTAATCTCCCCCCCAACTGCTGTCCCCTGCTGGCCTGTTCACTCCCAACTGCCCTCCCTTGCCGGCCTGATTGCCCACAACTGCCATCCCCTGCCGGTCATCTTGTGGCGGCCATCTTGTGATGTTGTCGCACGTGATGCCACCTAGGCTTTTATTATATAGGATAATGAGCATGCTGTACCATAGATCCCCAGAACTTACACATTTTATAACTATACTAGAGGCCTGGTGCACAAAATTTGTGCATGGGGCGGGAAGGCCTTCAGCTCAGCCTGCACCCTCTCACAATCCTGGACTGCTGGCTCATAATTGCTCACCTGCCTGCCTGTCTGATTGCCCCTAACCACTCTGCCTGCCTCATCAACCCTAACCACTCACCTGCCTGCCTGATTGCCCCTAACTGCTTGCCTGCCTGCCTGATCACCTCTAACCACTCACCTGCCTGCCTCATCACCCCTAACCACACACCTGCCTGCCCGATCACCCCTAACCACCTCTGCTTCGGCCCCTGCTGCTGCGGCTTCATCCGGAATGACGTTTGGAAGGTCGTTTGGCTCTCTGGTCTAATTAGTATATTATGCTTTTATTATTATAGATTCCCTTGACTAACACCTTTGTACTCTTGACCAAAATCTTCCCATTTTTTCCACCTTCCAGCACCTAGTAACCACCATTCTACTCTTTGTTTCTATGCATTTGACTTTTTAAGATTTCATGTATAGGTGATATACAGTATTTGTCTTTCTCTGATTTATTTACTTAGCATCATGCCTTCAAGGATCATCCATCTTGTTACAAATGGCAGGGTTTCCTTCTTTCTGATAGCTGAGTAATTGTATATATACCACATATTTTTTCTTCATTCATCTAAGGACGAACACTTTAGTTGTTGTCATGTTTTTAATCTTATCTAATAAAGAGGGAGTATTCTAATTGACCCTTATGCCATTGTAAAGATGGTGGTGCCCACAGCCAATATGGAGGAAATATGCTAATTGACTGTCACTCCCTCAAAGATGGCGGCATCCACAGCCACAAGATGGCGGCGCCCAGTCCCCTCAGCACTACTGGGGCAGCAGGCGTGCGGCAAGGACGAGACCACCCCCAGGTGGGCCTGGCCTTGTCGTATGCCTGCCTCCGGAGTCTCCCAGTCTCCTCAGCCCTTCAGCTGCCCAGGGCTGCCCTGAGGTGCAGGCAAGCCTTAGATGGCGGCTGCCCAGCTGCCCAGGGTCACCCAAGGCTCAGGTAACCAGGGCCAGCCGAGGCTTGCACTGCCGGCAGTGGCAGCAGCAGAGGTGTGATGGGGTGTTGCCTGCCACTGACCGCTGGGTCGCCTCCCACCCCTGAGGGCTCCCGGACTGTGAGGGTGGGCAAGCCGGGCTGAGGGACCCCCCCCTCCAGTGCATGAATTTTCATGCACTGGGCCTCTAGTAGTAAATAATGCTCCAGTGAGCATGGGGGTACACATACCTTTTTTTGAGATAGTCATTTCATTTTCTTCTAATATATACCTAGTAGTAAAATTGCTAGATCATATAGTAGTTCTGTTTTTCTTAAATATATTTTTATTGATTTCAGAGAGGAAGGGAGAGAGAGATAGAAACATTAATGATGAGAGAGAATCATTGATCGGCTGCCTCCTGCATGCCTCATGCTGGGGATCGAGCCTGCAACCTGCAACCTGGGCATGTGCCTGACCAGGAATTGAACTGTGACCTCCTGGTTCATAGGTTGATGCTCAACCACTGAGCCATGCTGGCTGGGCTAATTTTCATCTTTTTAAGGACTTCCATACTGTTTTCCACAATGGCTGTACCAATTTACATTCCCATCAAGAATGTATAGGATTCTCTTTTTTCCACTTCCTTGCCAACACTTGATATATCTTTTCTTTTTGATGATAGCCATTCTAACAGGTACTAAGTGATCTCATTGACTTGTGTTTCCCTGGTATTTAGTGATGTTGAGCCCTTTTTCATGTACTTGGGCCATTTAAAAACCTTTGGAAAAAATGTCTATTCAGGTGCTCTGTCTTCATTTTAATTAAATTATTTATGGGTTTGTTTTTCATTTTGTTGTTGAGTTGTATGAATTCTTTTTATAGTTTGAATATTAACCCCTTATCAGGTATATGATTTAAAAATTCTAAACTTCATTTATTAATTTTTTAAAAATCATGAATGGATGCTGAATTTTGTCATGTTTTATTTACTAGTATATATACTGAGGTGATCATAGAATTTTTATCTTTCATTCTATTAATGTGATATATCATCTTTATTAATTTGTGTGTGTTGAACCATCCTTGCATCATAGGAATTCGTCCCACTTATCATGGTATATGATACTTTTAATGTGCTGTTAAATTTGGTTTATTGGTATTTTGTTGAGGTTTTTTTGCACCGATACTTATCAGACATATTTGCCTATGGTTTTCTTTTCTTGGAGTGCCCTTATCTGGCTATGGTAGCAGGGTAATTCTTGCCTCATAAAACAAGTTTGGGAGTCTTCCTTCTTAGATTTTTTGGTAGAGTTTGAGAAAAATTAGCATTATATAAATGTTTGATTGAATTCACCTGTGAAACCATCTTGGGCTTGTCTTTGTTGGGAGACCTTTAATCACTGACTCAATCTCCTTACTTGTTACCAGTCTGTTCATATTTTTTATTTCTTCATGATTCAGTCTTGGTAGGTTGTATTTTTCCAGGAACTTATTTTTTCTAGGTTGTTCAGTTTGTTGACATATGGCTGTTTATAATAGTCTCTTATAATCCTTTGTATTTCTCTATTTAACATTCTATTATCTCCTCTTTAATTTATAATTTTGTTTATTTGCATCCTCTCCCTCTTTTTTTCCCTTTTGTTTAGTCTAGTTAATGGTTTGTCAAATTTGTTTATCTTTTTCAAAGAACCAATTTTTGGTTTGTTAATCTTTTTTATTGTTTTATGGTTCTCTACTTCAAGAATTTCTGCTCTAATTTTTATTATTTCCTTTCTTTTGCTTGGCACTCAGTGAGTGCTAGATCTGTTCTTATTACATCTTGGACGCGGGGAGACAAAACCTTTAGAACACATGTCTATGATCTGAAGTCCTGGAATATTTTGAAAGTCATTTGAGGATTACCCTTTCCTTAAAACCTCAAAAAATAATTCTACAGAGTTAAATAGTATAGACTCCATGTTCTGACCACAAAATGCTATTTTAGGCCTCAAAATTATCAGATTATGGAAATTTGAAATTTATAATGGTTTTTCTGGTTGAGCTGGAGCCCAATATTATTTTTAAATGATGACAAGAAGCAGGAAAAACTGCCGTTCTGAAAGGGTCAGCAATTTTTTATTTTTCTAGAAGTGTAGATTTGAATTCACCTTTGAACACAGATTTCTTTATTGTGTTAGGAAAGCACCAGTAACCAAAATAACAAAATCAGCACTTTTTGGAACTTGTTTGTGCAAAGGTAAATCAAAGATCTTTTTCAGATATGGGGAGGCTCTAAGCCAGAGGTCTCAAATAGGTAGATCACTCCCATAAATATTTTTGATCCGGGAGGAGGAAGATGGCGGCGGTATAGGCAGACGCGTCCCAGGTCGTGTCCCGGAGCAAATGGAGTGAGCAGCTGAAACTAGTAACATCCACCCCGAATTGGCGAGGTTGCTCAGCTGGTGAGACGGTTTGCAGCCGGGAAGAGCAGAACTCCCCTGGAAAGGTAAAAAAAAAACCAGGGATTTGGGCAAGAAAGTTTGCCAGACCTCTGAGCCCAGAGAGTCGGAGGGAGACCGCGTGGCAGACAGCCGCGTCCCTTGGGACAGGCACAGCCCCTAACAGGGGAAAGGAGAACCGCGGGATTCCTGGCGCTGCCGGGGGAATTGAGAGCTCGGTCTGTGATCACAGAGGACTGAGCCTAAAGGGGGCAGCCTGAAGAGCTGACCAGACCATGCAGTCCCGGTAAGAGAAGAAGCTTACAGAAACCAAGCCTTCCCCGTTTCCGCGGCCGGCGTTTGTTTGTTTGTTTTCACTGAACCCTGTTCATGGGACATTTCGGATACAGACACTCACCTGTGCTGAAGAGAGGGAGAGTGTGCGGAGGAGTGGAATCTGGGGAGAGACTGAGGAGAGAAGGGGGGCCGGGAGAGGTGGCAGCGAATTGAGTGCTGAGACACCCCTGAGCCCAGGACTGAGGCAGCCATTCTCTCCGGAGAGTGAGACTCCTCCCCCCAGCCCCCAGGCAAGGAGCACAGCCACACCCAGATTCCACCCTACAGGAGATCAAGGATTAAAATAACCTGATCAGTCCCTGGGAGTTAACAGGGTCTGGCCTATAGAGGGATTTTCAATCCCAGCAACAACACAGCACTGGTAACTCTTACGCAGCCAGCTCTGGGCAGTGAACTTCCACTGGACAGAGAGGCCCTGTAGCCTCAGAGGCCAACCCCAGAACACTGCCACCCAGAGGCTGACCCACAAACTGACTCTTTGCTAAACACAAAATAAGGCAGTCTGGGAAACAAATGCGGCTTGCTTTAAAATAAGGACTGTGGTTTACAACACAGAGGAACAGTGTATCGCAGGGAAACTCAACACTCTCCTGAATACCTGGCAGGTCTAAGGCAAGCCACACTGAAGAATAGAAGAACCGAAGGACCTTCACTACTGCAATATTTTTTTTTTCTTTTTTTCTTTTTCTTCTTTTTTCACCTTTTAACTAAGAAACCAATTTTTTTTCTTTTTTTTTCTTTTCCTCTTCTTCTTTTTTTTTTTCTTCTTTTTTCCATCACCTGATTTTAACCTTTTAACTACTACCTTCTTATTTTTAACCAGTATTATTACTGCTACCATTTTACCATTTTTTTTTTAAAGTGCCATTTTATTTTCTCTTTATTTTATTGTGGGATTAGTGTTCTCCATTCTATTTTCATCGTTATATTATTGGTTGTTTCTAGTTTGCATTCATCTCCAGGGAGCTGTTGCTGGAATTTGTTGGGATTAATGGCTGTTCTATAGGAGTATTCTCCTCATATAAAAAAGTCTCTTCCCCTCTTCCACTTCATTCTCTCTTTTCGCTCTTTTTTTTTCTTTTCCTTTCTTTTCTCACTTTTACTTTCCCCCCTCCTTTTTCCCAATTTCATTTTTGCACTCCTTTTTTGGTCCCTAATTTTCTTTTCTTTTTTCTCTTTTCTCTTTTTCTCTTCCTTCTTCCTTATCCCCTAATTCTCTTAATTCAGGTGGTCACCTTTATTTGGGGTTATTAATGTCGTGAATATATTTGTGTATAGTGCCTGGTACGTGGTGCCTTGTTGTGTTGTATTTTGTGCCTTTAAATCAACACAGCAGATCCAAGCAACAGCAACCTCCTGAGCACCACACCCTCTGCTGAGGAACAGCAGCTGTACGTGAAACCTCGCCCCACCAGCCAGAAGAGCCACGACAGCTGTGAACAGCACCCACCAGAGGAGTTGCTGCCAACTGAAGAGGAGCTGCTACCGCAACCGCCCGAAGAGCAACCGCAGACCAAGGAGTCACTGCCACCAAGGGAGCAGCCACTGAACGACTCAACGTCTAGATATGTCAGTGAGATCAAACATGGGTAGACAAAGAAACCCCCAAAGGAAAGAGAAGGAGGACTCTCCAGAAAAGCAGCTAAGTAATACAGAGGCATGCAACATGACAGAAAAAGAATTCAGAATAAGGGTCCTAGAGTGCATAAACCGGATGGAGGAAAAAATCGACAACCTCAGCAAGAAGCAAGAAGAAACAGATGAAAAAATCGATAACATATGGAAGAAGCTAGAAGAAACAGATGAAAAAATCAACAACTTAAGTAAGACCCAAGAAGAAATGAAGAGTGATATAGCTGCAATGAAAAACTCCATTGAAAGTATCAACAGTAGACTAGGAGAAGCGGAGGACCGAATTAGTGATTTAGAAGACAAGGAAGCAAAACACACCCAAAACGTACTGCAATTGGAGAAAAAAATGAAAAGACAGGAGGAGAGCCTAAGGGAGCTTTGGGACAACATGAAACGAAACAACATACGAATAATAGGGGTACCAGAACAACAGAAGGATGAACAAGGATTAGAAAACCTATTAGAAGAAATAATATCAGAAAACTTCCCTGAGGTGGGGAAGAAAAAAGTCACACAAGCCCAGAGAGTCCCAAACAAGGTGAACCCAAAAAGACCCACACCAAGACACATCATAATTACCATGGCAAATGTTCAGGACAAAGAGAGAATCTTACAGGCTGCAAGAGAGAGACGGAAAGTTACATACAAGGGATCTCCCATTAGATTGTCCAATGATTTCTCAACAGAAACACATCAGGCCAGAAAAGAATGGACGGAAATTTACAAAGTGATGCAAAGCAAAGGACTGAATCCAAGAATACTCTATCCAGCAAGGCTATCATTCAAACTTGAAGGGGAAATAAGAAGCTTCACAGACAAAAAAAGGCTAAGGGAGTTTATCACCACCAAGCCAGCAATGCAAGGAATGCTAAAGGGACTGGTATAAAAATAAGAAATAAAAAGCTCAGAAAGAAAACAGCCACACAAAAACAGAAATGCCTACAAACAAGTACCTTTCAATAATAACTTTAAACGTAAACGGACTAAATGCTCCAAACAAAAGACATCGAGTGGCTGAATGGATAAAAAAACATGACCCATACATCTGCTGTCTACAAGAAACCCACCTCATTAGAAGGGACTCACACAGACTGAAAGTGAAAGGATGGAAAAATATCTTTCAGGCAAATGGAAAGGAAAAGAAAGCTGGGGTAGCAATACTTATATCGGACAAAATAGACCTCAAAGTGAAGGCCATAACAAGAGATAAGGAAGGCCACTTCATAATACTAAAGGGATCAATACAACAAGAAGATATAATCCTGGTAAACATATATGCACCCAATGCAGGAGCACCCAAATTCATAAAAAAACTCCTGGAAGATATCAAAGGAGACATCGACAACAATACAATCATAGTAGGGGACTTTAATACACCACTGACAGCACTGGATAAGTCCTCTAGACAAATAATCAGCAAAGATACAGCAATCCTAAATGACTCACTAGATCAGATGGACTTAATAGACATCTTCAGAACACTTCACCCGAAAGCCAGGGAATATACATTCTACTCAAATGCTCATAGGACATATTCAAAAATAGACCATATATTGGGTCACAAGCAAAGTATCCCCAAATTCAAGAAAATTGAAATCATAAAAAGCGTCTTCGCAGACCACGATGGCATAATATTAGAAATAAACTACAATAAAAACAACCCAAAATACTCAAACACCTGGAAGCTGAATAGCATGCTATTAAATATTGATTGGGTTACCAATGAAATCAAAGAAGAAATTCGAAACATCCTGGAAACTAATGACAATGAAAACACAACAATCCAAAACCTATGGGACACAATGAAAGCAGTCCTGAGAGGGAAGTTTATAGCTCTACAGGCCTATCTCAACAAACAAGAAAAAATGGTAGTAAATCATCTAACTCTACAACTCAAAGAATTAGAAAGAGAGCAACAAGAAAACCCCAGAGTGAGCAGAAGGAAGGAGATAATAAAGATTAGAGCAGAAATAAATGACATAGAGACCAAAAAAACAATACAGAAAATCAATGAAACCAAGAGCTGGTTCTTTGAAAGGATAAACAAGATTGACAAACCTCTAGCCAGACTCAGGAAGAAGCAAAGAGAGAGGACCCAAATAAACAAAATCAGAAACGATAGAGGCGAAATAACAACAGACCCCACAGAAATACAAATGATTGTTAAAAAATACTATGGACAGCTCTACTCCAACAAACTAGACAACCTGGAGGAAATGGACAAATTCCTAGAAAAATACAACATTCCAAAACTCAATCAGGAAGAATCTAAAAATCTCAACAGGCCAATAACTATGGAAGAAATTGAAGCAGTCATCAAAAAGCTTCCAGCAAACAAAAGCCCAGGACCAGACGGCTTAACAGGGGAGTTTTACCAAACATTCAAGGAAGAACTAAAACCTATCCTCCTCAGACTACTACAAAAAATTCAAGAGGAAGGAACACTTCCAAGCTCATTCTATGAAGCCAGCATCACCCTAATACCAAAACCAGGTAAAGACAACACAATGAAAGAGAATTACAGGCCAATATCCCTCATGAACATAGATGCCAAAATCCTCAACAAAATCTTAGCAAATCGGATCCAGCAGTACATCAGAAAGATCATACACCATGACCAAGTAGGATTTATCCCAGGGATGCAAGGATGGTACAATATCCGCAAATCAATAAACGTGATACATCACATAAACAAATTGAAAGAAAAAAACCACATGGTCATATCAATTGATGCAGAAAAAGCATTTGACAAAATTCAACACCCATTTTTGATAAAAGCTCTCAGCAAGGTGGGAGTAGAAGGATCATACCTCAACATAATAAAAGCCATATATGACAGGCCCACAGCCAACATCATACTCAATGGACAAAAACTAACACCATTTCCCCTAAGAACAGGAACAAGACAGGGATGCCCCCTCTCACCACTCCTGTTCAACATAGTACTGGAAGTGTTAGCCATTGCAATTCGGCAAGAAGAAGAAATAAAAGGCATCCAAATTGGAAAAGAGGAAGTAAAACTGTCCTTATTTGCAGACGACATGATATTATACATACAAAACCCTAGAGACTCCATCAAAAAGCTACTGGACTTAATACATGAATTTGGCAATGTAGCAGGATACAAAATTAACCCCAAGAAATCCGAGGCATTTCTATACACCAATAGTGAACTTTTAGAAAGAGAGATTATAAAAACAATCCCGTTTACCATCGCACCAAAAAAATTAAGCTACCTAGGAATAAACTTAACTAAAGAGGTAAAAGACCTCTACTCAGAAAACTACAGGACGTTGAAAAAAGATATAGAGGAAGACATAAACAGATGGAAGAACATACCGTGTTCATGGATTGGTAGAATCAACATCATTAAAATGTCCATACTACCCAAAGCAATCTATAAATTCAACGCACTTCCCATTAAAATACCAACGGCATACTTCAGAGATCTAGAACGAACTCTCCAAAAATTCATCTGGAATAAAAAAAGACCCCGAATAGCTGCAGCAATCCTGAAAAAGACCAAAGTAGGTGGGATCTCAATACCAGATATCAAGATGTATTACAAAGCCACTGTTCTCAAAACTGCCTGGTACTGGCACAAGAATAGGCATATAGATCAATGGAATAGAATAGAGAGCCCAGAAATCGGCCCGAACCAATATGCTCAATTAATATTTGACAAAGGAGGCAAGAACATACAATGGAGCCAAGATAGTCTCTTCAATAAATGGTGCTGGGAAAATTGGACAGATATATGCAAGAAAATGAAACTAGACCACCAACTTACACCATACACAAAAATAAACTCAAAATGGATAAAGGACTTAAATGTACGACAGGAAACCATAAAAATTCTAGAAGAATCCAAAGGCAACAAAATCTCAGACATATGCCGAAGCAATTTCTTCACTGATACAGCTCCTAGGGCACTTGAAACGAAAGAGAAAATGAACAAATGGGACTACATCAAAATAAAAAGCTTCTGCACAGCAAAAGAAACCATCAACAAAACAACGAGAAAACCCACTGTGTGGGAAAACATATTTGCCAATGTCATATCTGATAAGGGCCTAATCTCCAAAATTTATAGGGAACTCATACAACTTAACAAAAGGAAGATAAACAATCCAATCAAAAAATGGGCAAAGGACCTAAATAGACACCTTTCAAAAGAGGACATTCAGAAAGCCAAGAGACATATGAAAACATGCTCAAAGTCACTAATCATCCGAGAGATGCAAATCAAAACAACAATGAGGTACCATCTCACACCTGTCAGACTGGCTATCATCAACAAATCAACAAACGACAAGTGCTGGAGAGGATGTGGAGAAAAAGGAACACTTGTGCACTGCTGGTGGGAATGCAGACTGGTGCAGCCACTATGGAAGACAGTATGGAGTTTCCTTAAAAAACTGAAAATGGAACTCCCATTTGACCCTGTGATCCCACTTCTAGGAATATATCCCAAGAAACCAGAAACACCAATCAGAAAGGATATATGCACCCCTATGTTCATAGCAGCACAATTCACCATAGCTAAGATCTGGAAACAGCCTAAGTGCCCATCAGTAGATGAATGGATTAGAAAACTGTGGTACATCTACACGATGGAATACTATGCTGCTCTAAAAAGGAAGGAACTCTTACCATTTGCAACGTCATGGATGGAACTGGAGAGCATTATGCTAAGTGAAATAAGCCAGTCAATGAAGGAAAAATACCACATGATCTCACTCATTCATGGATAATAGAGACCATTATAAACTTTTGAACAATAATAGATACAGAGGCAGAGCTGCCTCAAACAGATTGTCAAACTGCAGCAGGAAGGCCGGGGAGGGTTGCGGGGCAGGAGGTAGGGGGGTAAGAGATCAACTAAAGGACTTGTATGCATGCATAGAAGCATAACCAGTGGACATAAAACATTGGGGGATAGGGGAGGCCAGGGGACTGTCTAGGGCGGGGGGATAAAATGGACACATATGTCGTACCCTTTGTAATACTTTAAGCAATAAAAAAAAAAAATTTTTGATCCATTAATGATGTTTAAAAACATTATGGTACATATAAAAAGTAGGTGATATCACATAAAGCTCCATACTTTTTAAAAAAAAATCTGAACAATTTTCTCATATATCCCAGTGCTCTCACATGGAAACAGTGACCATTTTCTAGGTGGGGCCGTCCCCATTTGGTTGCTCACTAAGATTGCATACACATTACCATCCTACTTCACTGGTTTGTGTTTTCTATCTTGACTTTATAAAAATGTGAGTTTGGATTCTAGATCTATACAAGAAGTAGCTAAGCTGTTTTGTATAATAATATAAAAGGTTATAGGTTAATTATCCTGAAGCATAGTTCTGATTCCTCTGAAAGCCCTCCAAGTGTCTTCATTGCCTAGCAAACAAGACCCAAACTCTGTCTCACCAGAACTTCAGTGTGCTCCATGATCTGGATACAACTGTTTTCCTTTTTCTTTTTTTCCATTTTCTTTCTACTCTACTATGTCATTATCTATGATCCCTTCTATGCACCTCTACATTTCCCCCACATCCTTGACTTTATTCAGGGCTACCAGCACCCATAGCTACCATTAAAAGTTCTATGCCCATCAAAAGAATTAGGGCATGTCTTAGTCTATTCAGATTGCTGTAACATAATATCAGTCTCCATAGCTTATTAAAACAGAAATTCATTTCTTACAGTTCTGCAGGCTGAATGTTGAACATTTGGTGCCAGAATGGTCGAGTTCACAGACTTTTCTCACTGTATCCTCAATGATGGAAGCTGGTAAGGGAGCTTTCTGGAGACTCTTTCATGAAGGCATTATATAATCACCCCCAAAGGTCTCACCTCTGAATCCTATGTAATAAAAGAGTAATATGCAAATTGACCATCACTCCAACACACAAGATGGCCACCCCCGTGTGGTTAAAGATGGCTGCTACAAGATGCCTGGCAGGGGAGGGCAGTTGTGGGCGATCAGGCCAGCAGGGGAGGGCAGTTGGGGGCAACCAGGTCGGCAGGGTAGGGCAATAGGGGCGACTGGGCTGGCAAGGGAGGGAATTTAGGGGTGACTGGGCCAGCAGGGGAGGGCAGTTAGGCTGGTGGGATCGGGTCTAAACGGGCAGTTGGACCCTCGAGGGGTCCCAGATTGGAGAGGGTGCAGGCTGGGCTGAGGGACACACACACACACACACACACCCTGTGCACAAATTTCATGCACCGGGCCTCTAATATTATTATATTAGTCATTAGGATTTCAACATATAAATTAGGGGGGCATAGACATTCAGACCATAGCAGGGCTATTACTCCCATTTTACATATGATTAAATTAAGATTGAAAGGAGTAAGATAATTTGTTGATGTTGCACATAATAAAGTAGTAACATAGGGATTTGAAGTTTGATATGTCTGATCCCATAGCTCACTCTATTTTCAAGATACTATATTGCCTCCCTCTGCTCTCTGCTATAATACCTTTCCCCTTGCTCACTGCATTCTTGTAATCTATTAGACTTTTTTTTTTTTAAAAAAAAATATGTGTTTTTATTTACTAGTATTTCAGAAAGAGGAAGGGAGGGAGAGAGAAAGAGATAGAAACATCAGTGATGAGAGAGAATCGTTGATCAGCTGCCTCCTGCTGGTGGTCAAGCCAGCAGCCCAGGTATGTGCCCTGATCAGGAATGAAACTGTGACTTCCTGGCTCTTGGGTCAATACTCTACCACTGAGCAACACTGGCTGGGCTAGCCTTTTAATTTAGGTCAAATACCAACTTTTCCACTAAACCGTCTTGATTTCCTTTGCATTTTACTTCCTCTCTCCAGCTACCACACTTCTAAAATAACCTCAGCTAAATAGTCTCTTCTTTTCCTAAATAACCAAAGAACTTGGTATTTTACCTCATGGTAATAATTGCATTTGAACATGTATTTTATTGTGTGTTAAAAAAAAATCTATTCACATGCCCCCAAAATATTTATTACTATTTCATGGGTAGCAAGGTCCAAATATATGTTGAAAAAAAGAAGAATCTAAAAAACTGGTTGTTACTCTCCTCTGTGCCTTAGCTGATTTTTTTCTGGTGGCTTTCCTGATCACTTATAGGCAACTCGGCTTGTTTGCCACAACCCAAAGGAGCCTACTGGAAGTAATAGCCAATTGATGATATACACTACACCCAAAATTGAAGTGACACAGAGTTTACCCTCTTTAAAGGAAGACAGCTCCTTATGGAATAGTCTGAGCTAATAACAATGATTTAGTGTTGCTAGAGCAATTATATCAAACAATTCTCTTTGCATCTCTTATGGAAACATTCCAGTGTCCTTTGCCCTGGGAGTACAGGATGCCTAACCAGCACCTCTCTTTACTTCCAACAAAGCAGGTAGGCAGCCCATTGCTGGCTCTTTGGAGTTTCCAGGCAGTTATTAGGAGAAGGTTTACCATGTCCCCAAGCTGCAGGGTCTCATTCCCTTAAGGTAGGGGCAGGTACTCTTCTACCTCTGGTCTCTGCTTGAGGCAGAGGGTGAGAGTAGTTGAAATTATAGCCATTCAGCCTTTATCTTTAGAAAATTCCTTCTGTGCAATTTTTATGTGAAGACTCTTATAAGGCTAGGATACAACACTCACTTCTCATATAGGGAGAGGATGTGGGCCATGCAGCATTTCTCTCTCCAAAAGGAAAAGTAATTTATCCAAACTAACTCTTATTCACTTAGTTCTCCTTTTTAAATCTTCTATTCCAATCCTTATACCCTAGATGTGATGAGCAATTTGTTTATGTGTAGTATAATCTTTGATTATATGCTGGATATTGTGGGCAAACGAGCAGAACAGACTGAATTAAATAATATTAAGCACCAAAAAAGGCCACATTCTTTTTCTGTCAGATTTATACTGTGGGCAGCTGAATCAATGTACTCTAATTGTGCAGGGCCTAGACTTTATTGTAACTTTAGTTAAATTCAGTTTTCTCTTGACTTCAAATGTTTTGAGGACAGGGTTAGGATTTTCCCATTGTCATATCTTGAGACCTTAGTGTCTGAAAATCTAGAGATTTCTCTTTACTTTAGAAGACAGTCACCAGATTTCTAAACTGTGATTGATTTCTCTGCTTCACTGCCTGTATGTCAGATTTTTGGGTCACTCAAATTTCTCTGCTCTTTAGTCCCATTCCTGGTGTTTTGAACTCTGGGAGAGCTCTCTCTTTCTCCTGCCCTAGCTTTAGGTGGATATACCAGTAGCTTTGGTGTACCAGGAAAAGGCTTGGATTTTCTTCTGGAATATCTTGAAATATTTCTGTCAGCTCTCTCGCCTGTCTCTTAGTAAGCCACTGCCTTGGGGCTTGAGAAATGTCCCATGTGCTTCTTGTAGGATTTCTCTCAGCTATATTTCCCTGACCCCCCCAGTAAACCTATAAGCCTTTGAGAAGGTAGAGACGAGCCTTCACTTTGTTCATTATTATTTTGTTTACTTTTTGCAAAATGGTGGTTTCATTTGGCTCATTCACATTGGTTATTAGGTTAAAATGGATATGAACACCAAAATCCTGTTAAGAGGGTACACATAAGAGTAGGTTAACCTTTCTTAAGATGTGTTTAATGGTCATTTGTAAGGCATTAGAATGAGTCAACCCAGGTAAAAATATCAGAAACGAATTGATGGGTAGGTATGGACTTACTCTGTGACTGGCACTCATCAGGATTTTAGTTTTTATGGTAGTTCACATACAGCTATTAAAGGTTTGTTAAAAATATAGTTTGTGTATCTTCAACCCCATTTAAAATGGCTTTCTCTTTCTCCTGTCTCTCTACCAAAGATGAAAGCAGCTGTATGTCTCTTCTCTTATAAAAAAGGCTGTCACTTTCTGAAATTTAGTTCAGTTAACTTATTTTTTCTATTTTTCAGCTCTTTGACAAGTTTCTAAAAACTATGCTTTTGTAGCTTATCTGTTTTTTCTTCATAGAGTGAGAACTAAACTCATTTAAGTTTTCATACTTTAGTTGGAGTCCAAATGTAAATATTTTTATTGTCCATAACTATACCAATTTATTTAACCATTCCCCAAGAACAGAGTATTTAGAATTGTTCCAATTTTTCACTAGATTAAATAACTTTGTAATAAATATCTCAGTTTATAAGTCACAGTCTCTTTTCCTGAATATTTTCTTAGCATTGATTCCTATAAGTGGTGATTGGAAGGGGAATAAAGGAGACTTCTGAAGTGCTAATAATCTGTTTCGTAATCATTATGTTGGCTACACTGGTGTGTTAATTCTTTCAAAATTCCTTGAACTCCAAGTTTAGGATTTTTTTCTTTTCTGTATGTATGCTAAACTTTAATAAAAACTTACTTAAAATACTATTGGGTTATAATTCTTATATTCAGTTTTGTTCCTTTGAGAATTATCAGTGTTTTATGGGCTGATAATTTAGATCAAATTTAAACTTATTAAACTTTTCTATACTTCACTTTTCTCATCTATAAAATGGGACAATGAACATCCTATACTCATGGGAATGAAATGAGATAAAACAATTGAAAATACTTTAAAGACTTGGGAGTTGTATACAAATGTGGGTAACATTTTTAAAAATATATGTTCTTATTGATTTTTGAGAGGAAGAGAAAGAGAGAAAGAGAAACATCAATCGGCTGCCTCCTGCACGCCCTCTACTGGGGGTGGAGCCACAACCTTGAGCATGTCCCCTGCCTGGGAATCAAACCAGTAACCTCTCTATGCATGGGATGGCGCTCAACCAACTGAGCCACACCAGCCAGGGCAATGTGGGTAACATTTTTCTTATACTTAACTTTGTATCAATTTGAGTCACACAAAAGTCTGGGTAACATGAAACACCTGAGAAAGAATGAGTGCCCCAGAGAGGACAGGAGTGTGTGAACTTTGGGGAAATATAGAACTAAATGCAATAGCATTAACTCTTGGCATAATTTTGCAGTCAGCAAAATTTGCATTTAGTGTCTTTTCTATCCTGGAATCTCCATCAGACTTCAAAGCCAGTGTTCTTTCCATGCCTCCCTGCTCCTTATCTCTAGCAGTTTGGAACAGTGGCTCGGAGATCCAGGCCATTGATGACTCCTGATTGTAACGAGCCTTCACTTTGTTCATTATTATTTCATTTGCTTTTTGCAAAATGGTGGTTTCATTTGGCTCATTCACATTGGTTATTAGGTTAAAATGGATATAAACACCAAAATCTGATAAGGGGGTACACATAAGAGTAGGTTAACCTTTCTTATGATGTGTTTAGCGGTCATTTGTAAGGAATTAGAATGAGTCAACCCAGGTAAAAATATCAAGTATTACGTCTGGCACACCTTAGACCTTCAGTCAATGGAAGGTCAATACCTTTTTCCCTCTCCTTTTCCAGGATTTGTGTCAGTGGAAATATACTACTTATAGCTCTCTTCCTAGCTTCTCTGACCTAAAAAGAATTCCTGCCAGTTAACTAACCATGGAGGAAGGGGAAAGTAGAGGGGGCTGGCAGTACACCCTGCTGGGAAAGGACTGTATTCTACAAACTGGTGAAGTACTTTTGAGCACACTCTTTAGAATGCACAGTGCTGAGTGTAAGGACTCATTACTGTAAATTCTAGCAAAGTATAGCCTAATCATAGTTTACAAAGGAAAGGGGAGGAGAAGGCTGCACTTCACTTTTTAAAAAATTGATGTTTTCCTTGAATGGCACTTTTTTCCTGTCAGGCTTTCCTTTACTATACTACCTTCTCAGGGGCTGACACCAACATTATCAAATATCAGATTCTTGGTTCTAGAAGAATATTTAAAATTACCTTTAGGCCAGTTTATCGAACATCTGTCTATAGTAATGGAGATGATGTTGTCTACATTTGGGGGCTTGACAATACTTACCAACCTCCCGACGGTGAAACTGCTTCTCAGATTCATAAATGAGAAGAGTTAGAACCTTTGAGATGATTTAGTTCAGTGTCCTCATTTTTTAGATGCTGCACCTGAAGTACAGAGAGTTTAAGTTATTGAACCAATGCCTCTGAGTTAGTTGGTGCCAGATATAGAACTCAGGTATAAACATTTCTGATCTGGGGCATTTTCTGGGACTGGTAAAGAAATGCAGTTACTTTATTGATGATTGTATTAGTTGGTTCAGGTTGCGATAACAAATTACCACAGACTGGGTATTTTAAACAACATAATTTTATTTTCTCATAATTCTGGAGGCTAGAAGTTCATGATCAAGGTGCTTCTCTGTGTATCCTCACATGGCCTTTCCTCTGTGTATGTGTGGAGAGAGAATGAGAGAGCTCTCTCATATCTCCTCCTTCTCTTATAAGGACACTAATCCCTTAAGATTGGTGCTACCCCTATGACCTTATTTATTTCTAATTACCTTCCAAAGGCTCCTCTCCAAATACCATCAGATTGAAGGTTAGGGCCTTAATATTTGGATTTTGGCAGACGCAATTCAGGCCATAACAGTGATGAAAGGCCACTATTTTTGTCAAAGTAGAAGATGAATGGCCTGGATTTCTAATCCACAGACTCCAACTATGGAGGGCTAACATGAGGTTGGGTGTTAGAAATATTGGACGGATATGTAGGTGACTCTGAAGAGAGAAATAAAAGTTTTTAAAAAAAACAAAACAGAGAAAAGATGAAAAGACAGATAAATGTACAGCAGGCCTAGCCAATAATGGAAAATGATCCAGGCCAGTTCTGACTTAAATTCTGACACCTCTGGACAGCACTACCTCATTTTCCTTGGCTTCCTTTCAGTCCCCCTCTTACCCACCTTATATGCTTAGAGAACTGAAGCTACCCAGGGGAAACCCCTTTTCTATCTCCATTTTTTTCTATTCTCCTCTGACTGTGCTCCTTCTTGCCAAGATTAACACCTCTACCAAATGCTATTTTTACCCTCACGTGCATTTCCCATTTTCCTCTAAACTAGACCTCTCCTTTTATCTGCTCCATCTAATCAAATATCTGCTCCTTTTGCTTCCCATTTCCCTGCAAGCCTGGAGCACCAGCTGTGAGTTACAGACTGTGAACCCAAAGGTGGACAAGGCATAGTTACAGCTCTTGAGCCATTCAGGGGTGTGAGATATGCATATGAAGACACAGATGAGAATGCTACAGATTGTAACAAGACGCATAAGAAATAGTACCAGACTTTTCTACCCACCGAACTAATTTACCCTTTCATTCTGCCATTTCCCTTCTGTTAAAAATTTCTCTTAAATGTCACCAGATATCTTCAAATCACCTCATAGAATAGGCTTTTCTTACTCTTCATTTTACTTAACCTGTAAGCAGCATACCACATGCTTTACCTCACAGCCTTATCTTGGAATGCTCGCTGATAGTTCCTGCCGGGGTCCAACTCCAGCGGGTCCAGGGGTTCCCAAAGGCGTAGATGGAGTCGGCGAAGAAGGAAGGACACGGAGACAGTGTTCAGTTGATCAGCAGCCTAGCCAGGATCTCCAGCCAGGATCTCCAGCCAAGTTCTGGTCTGGATCTCCAGAGAGGTTCTGCTTAGGATCTCCTGCCAGGGTCTGTGTCCATGTTCTCTTGCTAGGTTCTCCAGCCAGGTTCTGTAGCCATGTTCCCTTGCTAGATTCTCCAGCCAGGTTCTGTCCAGGTTCTCCAGCCAGGTTCAGTCACCAGGTTCTAGTCAGGTTCTCTTGCCAATTTCTGTAGTCAGGTTCAGTGCAGGATCTTTTGCCATGTTCTCTCCCTAGGTTCTGTCTCTAGGTTCTGAGGCCAGTTTCTGTCCAGGATCTTTTGCCATGTTCTCTCGCTAGGTTCTGTCTCTAGGTTCTGAGGCCAGTTTCTGTCCAGGATCTTTTGCCATGTTCTCTCCAGCGAAGTTCTTCTGTCTGTAGGTTCTGTGTAGGTTATGTCTTCTTAGTCCTGTGTTCTAAGTTCTGTCTTCTTACAACTGTATTTATACCAGTTGATTCCAATCCTATCAATCTCTATTACAAAGGTTAGGGCGTTTCTTATCTCCATTCCAGGGAGTAAAGATTATGTAGCTTAAGCATGATTGTTCGTAGTTAAAGTGATTAATTACCCGCCTGGCACTTAGTTAAGAGGTTTTATTCCCTCCCTAACTTCAGGGGAAAATCCCTACCTGGGGAAACAACCTTTCTCAGAGAGGAGACCTTGGTTAAAACACATAGTGCCAAGAAGGTGAGCAAACATATTAAGAACAGTATGCCATATATGCCAGGTCCCTTGAAACAGCAAGGATGGACCGGCTCCCGGCAAGTTCCTGTTAACTTTGGTTATCCTTCTGATTCTCTGACTTCTTGTTCATATAATATACTAGTAGATGCCACCTGAGGTTTTGTATTTGTCCCCTTCTCATCTCCCTCTACTCTCTATCTCCCTGGCAGGCTCCCATTGATTTAATTCTCACCTCTCTCCCAATGATTACACCTGGATTCTAACTGCTTGCTGGAAGTCTCCATATACTGATAAATAACTTAGAATTTTGAAACTGAGCTCATTGTCTTTCTCCTCAACACCTTCCAACCAACTCCTACTCCTGACTTCTCAGGTTCTGAGTTATTTTCAACTTTGCCTTTATTGCCTGCTTATAAGCAATCACTCAAAGTCCCATGGTCTCTACCTCCTCCATGTTTCTATTATTGTTGTTTTTCCCCTCCTAGGACCTCCACAAAATTTAGTGCTTTAATGCATTTAATCTGGTATACTACATTAGTTATCTAACTGATCTCTTTTCATTCCAAACCATTCTTAAAATGGTTTCCAGATATATCTTTCTAAAGTAATTTTCTGATTATTGTTTCTTTTTTTGTTAAAATAAAACACACCACTTTTCAATTATCCCCAGTCAACTAACAAATTAATTTCCTCACCTTGATGCTCAAATCCCTTAATAGTGTGGACCAAACTTATCTTTACTATAGTTACTGCCATTTCCCTTTACATCTCACTGTGCATATTCTAGGCTCCAGGCAGACTCAGATACTCACAGGTTGAGCTTTTCTTCCAGTCTATCTTTATTCTTCCTTTCTCTTCTTTTAGAATTACCCCACCTTCTCCCTTCTTGTGTGAAATCTTATTAAAGAGGTATTGTTGACTCCCCAATATCCATTCACTCTTTAATATAGCAAGGGGAAATGTATATAATAGAGGAGGGATGGATGGATAGTAATTGGTTCAAGGGCCAAGGCTGAAATTGATCAGAGTGGGCACAGTGTGACCCACATTAGCCAAATGAGAAGTAAAAGAAATAATTTTGGCCCATGATTGGGGTAGAAGTACTTATCTTCCATTGTGAATAAGAAAGTATATCACCCCAATTGCACTAAAATCATATTATGGTCATAAGGGGAACAAGACTTAGAAAGAAACTGATAGTGAGGGCTGTGGAATGGCAATATTATTGAACAGAAGATATCATTGAGTAACTGAGCCAACTACGTGAGAATCCTGATTTACTTCTGGATTTTTGTTGATGCACGAATAAATTTACTGATTATTTAAGCCAGTTTGACTAGGGTTTTCTGTTGCTTGCAGTTAAAAATAACTTAAAAATACACCTATCTAATCTTTTAGTCTAAAATGCCTCTTTGTCTATAGAACATCTCTGTATACAACTAAACTGAACTCTTTACTTAAATCCATAGTAATATTTATCTTTTGTGAGATAGCGTGTCTTACTATGCTTTTAATTATAGCCATGTGAGTTTTGATATACTCATGTTCGAGGCCCTGGGAATTAGGGAACGTGTTTTTTTTTTTTTTTATCCTTGTGTCCCCTGTAAACCTATTGTAGTACACTGTTTCAGTGAACAGAGGAGACTGTGGTGCAGCAAAAGGATCCTAGCATTCACAAGCTGGGTAACCCTGGGAAAGTCACCCTAATATTTCTAGTCCCAGTTCCCTTGCATGTGAAATTAAAGAATTATACTAAATGATCTCCAAGGTCCAAGATTTTCTCATTTAATGAAAAATTTTAAGCAAAGGCAAGAAAGAACAAGGTAGTTTATTTCTTCATCTAGACTAAGATATAGCTATATATTTCATAAAAACAATGTCCCCCTAAAACAGTGATGGCGAACCTATGACATGCGTGTCAGAGGTGACACGCGAACTCATTTTTTGGGTTGATTTTTCTTAGTTAAATGGCATTTAAATATATAAAATAAATATCAAAAATATAAGTCTTTGTTTTACTATGGTTGCAAATATCAAAAAATTTCTATATGTGACACGGCACCAGAGTTAAGTTAGGGTTTTTCAAAATGCTGACACGCCAAGCTCAAAAGGTTTGCCATTACTGCCCTAAAAGAACATTGTTTTTCTTCAACAGGAATTCTTCTGTTTTCTAAAAAAACCAGTTCAGCCCTAGCTTGTTTGGCTTAGTGGCTAGAGCATCAACCTGTGGACTGAAGGGTCCCGGGTTCAATTCTGGTCACAGGCACGTATCTTGGTTGTAGGCTCCTCCCTGGCCCAGCCTTGGTTGGGCTCTTCCAGGAGGCAACCAATTGAAGAGCTTCTCTCACATTGGCATTTCTCTCTGTCTTTCCCTGTCTCTTCCACGCTCTCTAAAAATCAATGGAAAAATATCCTTGGGTGGGGATTAAAAATAATACTAATAAAAAAATAGTTCAAGGAACAGCCAGATTTTAAAATAGCATTTTTCCCTAGATAATGTGAGGAGGACCTAATGGCTATAATGTGGACTCAGTATAAGGACTCAATGAGAGAGTACTAGTCCAAGTGAGAGAGCAGGTCACATGGCCATGTAGACTTTGTACTAAACTAATGAAACTCTACCTGGGATTTAAAAAGGATACCACAAGTACCAGTTACTCTTTGTCATGTCTCTATAGTTCTACCATAAATATTGGTAAGTTATTTTGTGTGTATGCAATTCACTAATTATTGATAACTTGCCTTACTTTTCTATAAAATAGAGAATTGCCTTTCTTACAACTATTTTGAGGATTACATGAGGTAATTGATATAGTGTTTATTACAGTGGCTTCATCTAGCAAATACTCAGTAAGTTGTGATCATCTTTTTACTTTTATTGCTTTTATACTTGAAGGAAGGGGACAAATGAAAGGATTGAGATAGGACTAATGAGATTCAGAAAGCAAAGAGCCCATACGATGTCAAGAAGCCACCCAAATAAATAATTCAATCTTAAATATGCCTTAAGGAAAGGAAGAAAAGAGACAGGATATTAGAAAACTCTGGTTTAGGAACCACTGCATGAAATCATGGTGGTCAAAAAGCTTTGTATTTAGAAATGAATGGAAATTCTTGCTGGGTCTGGCAAATGGGTAAGCACAACTTGAAACTAAGAAGCCACTCAACCATCAAACAGCTGATGAAGAACCCAAACTCATCCCTGGAATGGGAAAGAGAAATGTTGGTGAACAAACATGGCTTATTCTATGCTTTGCAAAGCCCTTATTTCATTTTGAGTTTCACTCAGCCTTGTGAGTTAGATAGAGAGGGCATTAATACTGCCCTGTTGCCATGCAGCAAAAGTGGCTATGAGAGGACAAGAACTCAGCAATTTTCATATGCTGATGAAATACTAGTATGTTTGATCACAAAAGTCATGATTTATTGGCAGAAGCTATTGATCACTTCTGGTTTCTAGGACTTGCCTACTTTGAACAAAGAAGGGAGACCCAAATGTTATTCTTTTTCCCCCGTCTGGTGGCTACCTTAAAGTTCTGGTTGAATTTATAATAGCTGTTGGGGGTAGAATGTATGTGTGTGTGTGTGTGTGTGTGTGTGATTTAGAGACAAGATACGCTATTATGTCCCATCGATACTAACCCAATCCATGTGTTTTTCCTTCTTGTTTTATCCTGAACACAGGGTTTCTTTTTTCATGCCATGGTTTTTAATTTTCAAGCAACAGAAAAACTATATTTTCCACTATTTCTCCACTGTTTCTTTCAGGAAATTTCCTTTTTTTTTTAGAACAAAATACTTATTTCCTAACCATAGATTTTTCTTCCATGTGGAAAAATTTCCACTTTTTCTAACCCTATTCACTCTCTCTATCCCCTCACTGACTTCTCACTTGGTCGGGTGGGAAAGGCTGACTTATTCAGCTGATGATTTTAGGAAGAGAAACAGGACATGTATAGCCCAGCCTTTTTTAGCAGTTTGTTTCTTATGTATAAGGAACTCTTTATTAAGAGTCAGATATAAGCTTCTGTACAGCAAAAGAAATCATCAACAAAACAACAAGAAAGCCCACTGCATGGGAGAACATATTTGCCAATGCTATTTTAGATAAGGGTTTAATCTCCAAAATTTACAGAGAACTCATACAATTTAACAGAAGGAAAATAAACAATCCAATCAAAAAATGGGCAAAGGACAAAAGTAGACACTTTTCAAAAGAGGACATATAGAAGGCGGAGAGATATATGAAAACATGCTCAAAGTCACTAATCATCTGAGAGATGCAAATCAAAACAACAATGAGGTACCATCTCACATCTGTCAGAATGGCTACCGTTAACAAATCAACAAATGCCAAGCGCTGGCGATGTGGAGAAAATGGAACCCTCGTGCACTACTGGTGGGAATGCAGACTGGTGCAACCACTGTGGAAGGCAGTATGGAGTTTCCTCAAAAAGTTAAAAATGGAACTCCCATTTGACCCTGTAATCCCACTTCTAGGACTATATCCCATGAAACCAGAAACACCAATCAGAAAGGATATATGCACCCCTATGTTCATAGCAGCACAATTTACAATAGCTAAGATTTGGAAACAGCCTAAGTGCCCATCAGCAGATGAGTGGATTAGAAAACAGTGGTACATCTACACAATGGAATACTACACAGCTATAAAAAAGAAGGAACTTTTACCATTTGCAACAGCATGGATGGAACTGGAGAGTATTATGCTAAGTGAAATAAGCCAGTCGGAGAAAGATAAATATCACATGATCTCACTCATATGTGGGCTATAATGATCAACATAATTTGATGAACAAAAATAGATTGAGACAAATGGCAGGGGAGGTGGGGAGGGGGGAGGTTAAAGAGCAACCAAATGACTTGTATGCATGCATATAAGCATAACCAATGGACATAGCCACTGGGGCAGTGGGGGGCTTGTCCGGGGTGGGAATGGTTGGGGGGGGAGTCAACTGGGGAAAAAGCAGACGTATGTAAAACTTTAGACAATAAAAGAAAAATGGAAGTCATATATATATTTAAAGCCAGTGTGATACAACATTGAAACTCACTGCTCACAAGAAACTGTAGATGTTATATCTCTAGACAGAGCCTCTACCCAGTGCAGTCCTGGGGTGTCAAAATCTGGGGCCTCAAACAGGAAATAGAAATTAGGAGGCTTTAGATATACTATATGGAAAAGAATACTTTCTCAAATAACATCTGTTTTCAAAGAAAACTACATTATTCTCTGAGAGAAAAGACAATGTATTTTTTTTTCCTTAGGATGTGGTTGAATATATAGTGCCAAAATTGACCTCTTAATGAATTTAAAATCCAAATGTGCTTAAGCTCATAGATCATGTATTCTAGACACCTGACATAGACTAACTGGCATCTTGGCAAGACTAAAACCAGTGAAGAGAATAGTGGTAGGAGTACACGCTCTTGGGGCAGCCTGCCTAGGCTTTGCATCCTGATGCTACTCCTGACTAGCTCACTGTATGATGTCTGGCAAATTACTTGAGGGGACTGGCTTGTTTTCTAAATGTGTTGGGTTGAAAGGGAAATGCACAATTAAACTACTTTTAAGAATTCAGGCACAGTAAAGAATTAGCCTTGAACTAAGTTAACTTTGAAGGTCTTGAATAAACTAAATCTATTCCAGTGAGAGACCATTGTACTATTGCTGTTAAAGGACTCCTAATTCCACTCAGGCATTGAGGACTCTTCTGAGACCCAGCTGACCAGAAGAGGAAATTGGGGAGAATGAATTTTGACATTCGTTTCTTAGAATGTTTAACTCACAATTGAAAAGATACTATAGTTTGAAACTTTAATTACTCATGACTTTAACTGCCATAGAAATTTAATTTGGGGGTAGAAACCAAGATAGTAGCATAGGTAAACACCTGAAATTGCTGCCTCACACAACCACTTCAAAAGTACAACTAAAAGACAAAACAGACATCATCCAGAACCACAGGAAGGCTGGCTGAATGGAAATTCTACAACTAGAAGGAAAGAGAAAAGTACACTGAGACTCAGAGGAGGTGTAGAAGTAAAGTGCAGAGGTATGGAGACATGTGCGGAAAGGGCTGGCAACTGAGGACGCGGTTGTCTTTTTCAATCGGGAGGGAGACACGAGCTCCCGATGGCCCTGACTCCAGTTCCGGGTGAGTCTCTGGGGACCCAGACTCATACAGGGAGAAACTGGACTGTTTGGCAGCGGGCAGAACTCGAAGGCGGCTTTCTCTCAGAGGTGCTTGCAGCGATTACCACTGGCCACTGAGACCCGGGACCTCTTAGGGCAGAGTGGAGGATCAGCCATAGCTGTTTGCTCCACCCTGTTGATTCCCTGAGACCCCGCCCCACCCAAGCTGTGCCCAGAGGCTTTTGCATATAAATGACCTGGCCCTTTGCAATATAAAATTACCTAACAAACTGCAGCTGGGTCAGAGAGACACAGATCATTCAAAAGAAGGCCCAAGGCCCCACAGCAGATTGCACTGCTTCACAGCTGGGCCTCATCTGGGCACCTACAAACCCCAAACAAAGAAGAGGAATCTTCAGATCTCTCCGTAGGTCCGCTGGGTAGCCTCAGGGAGAGGCTAAATTAGCACCTCCTTAGAGATTCAAGTGCCAGTGTACCCAGTGGTCAGAGTGGGACCATCCAGATTACAACTCCTCAGATCCATAAGGGCCACACTCAGAGGGCAGACTCAGTGAGCACCAAAGCCCCACTGAAACAAGTCTTGCCCCATAAGGGTGTCTCCAGCATAGAAGTTCTCCCACCATAGACACAGCTGAATCTCACAGCCAGTTGGCCTGGAGGTCAATTCCTCCCAGTGATACCAACTACAATCAAGGCTTAACTACAACAAGAGTGTGCACAAAGCCCACAAAGGGGTGCACCAAGAGTGTCCACCTCAGGTAATTGGGAAGGCTGAGCCACTGGGCCCTATAGGACACCTAGCACAGAAAACCACTCTATCAACACAGGAAAGCAGCCAAAATGCATAGACAAAGAAACAGGTCACAAATGGCAGAAATGGAGGAAAGCAAACTACTGGATATAGAGTTCAAAACCACGGTTTTAAGGTTTTTCAAGAATTTTCTAGAAACCGCCGATAAATTTAGTAAGACCCTCAATAAGTCTAGTGAAACCCTCGAAGATATGAAAAAGGACCAACTAGAAATTAAGCATACACTGACTGAAATAAAGAATATTATACAGAGGTCCAACAGCAGACTAGAGGATTGCAAGAATCAAGTCAAAGATTTGAAGTACGAAGAAGTGAAAAACACCCAACTGGAAAAACAAAAAGAAAAAAGAATCCAAAAATATGAAGATAGTGTAAGGAGCCTCTGGGACAGCTTCAAGCATACCAACATCCGAGTTATGGGGGTGCCAGAAGAAGAGAGAGAGCAAGATATTGAAAACCTATTTGAAGAAATCATGACAGAAAACTTCCCCTACCTGGTGAAAGAAATAGACTTACAAGTCCAGGAAGCATAGAGAACTCCAAACAAAAGGAATCCAAAGAGGACCACACCAAGACACATCATCATTAAAATGCCAAGAGCAAAAGACAAAGAGAGAATCTTAAAAGCAGCAAGAGAAAAAATGTCAGTTACCTACAAGGGAGTACCCATATGACTGTCAGTTGATTTCTCAACAGAAGCAATGCAGGCCAGAAGGGAGTGGCAAGAAATATTCAAAGTGATGAATAGCAAGAACCTACAACCAAGATTAGTCTACCCAGCAAAGCTATCATTCAGAATTGAAGGTCAGATAAAGAGCTTCACAGATAAGAAAAATCTAAAGGAGTTCATCACCACCAAATCAGTATTATATGAAATGCTGAAAGGTATTCTTTAAGAAGAGGAAGAAGAAGAAAAAGGTAAAGATAAAAATTATGAACAACAAATACATATCTATCAACCAGTGAATCTAAAAATCAAGTGAATAAAAACTCTGATGAACAGAATAAACTGGTGAATATAATAGAATCAGGGGCATAGAAGGGAGTGGACTGACAATTCTCGGGGGGAAAGGGGTGTGGGGGTGTGGGAAGAGACTGGACAAAAATCGTACACCTATGGATGAGGACAGTGGGGGAGGGGGTAAGGGCAAAGGGTGGGGTGGGAACCGGGTGGAGGGGAGCTATGGGGGGAAAAATAGGAACAACTGTAATAATCTGAAAAATAAATATTAAAAAAAAGAAATTTAATTTTTGAACTTTAATTACTCCTTAATAATTTGGTAATGGGAGTTTGTATTAAAATTTGGGGCATATTATTGCTGGCATGTTAATATTGTAGTATTTTATTTGTTTTATTTTTGGAGTATCATGCTAATAGGACTTGGGGAGGAGGAAGTGGCAAGTATTCTGGATGCTCTGGTCAGACACATGCATACAGTTGGGTGGGAAATAAACCCTACCCAAATTATTGGCTGTACCTCTTACTTCTAAGAGATAAGCATGAATTTGGTTGGCAGATTTTAGAGACAGCCCAGACTACATTTGGAAATCTTGTTCCAGCTCATTTATTATGTGACTCATACTGGTTTTTAATGGGGTAAAAAGAAAGGTTTTTACAGGAACATGTTTTCAGTACACGTTCAGTATGCCTGATTGGGCCATATGACTCAGCAGATCCCAAATTATTAGAGGTATCTGTGATGGGGTCTCTGTCAAACCCCAATAGGAGATTCACAGCTTGGACCCCTGGAGCAAAGCCCATGCCATCTGCAGCAGAGAAGTATTCATTGTTTGAGAAGTAGTTCCTGGCATGTTCCTCAGCCTCATGCAGGACATTTAGTGATTATGTATTGGAGCTTCTCATGATGAGTTGGATATTGTCAGACCTATTCAGTAATAAAGTTAAAAGGACACAGCAGCAATCCATTGTATGATGGAAATTATATACTCAGCATTAGCCCTGAGCATGTCCCAAGTGCACAGCTGAATGAGCAGGTGGCCCAGATTCCCATGTTATTTTTCCCTGTTGTTTTGACGTCTCTTCTTTTGCTCATGCCTATGGTTTCAGTGGGTTCACAATGACCAACTGATGCAGGAATAAAGTATCCAGGCCTGGATCACAAATGAGTTAGTTTAGTATGGGCTGTTGCTGCATTATAGTCACACTCAGGTGACCCTGGAAAATAGTGGGGAAGGGAAATTCTCTCAGTGGACAGAGCTTTGGGCAGTATACTTAACCCTCAATTGGTGGGCAGGGAAATTGGCCTGAAGTAAAGATATACATAAATTTCTGGAAAATGGTGAGTGAATTTGCAGATTAGTCAGAAGCTAGAAGAAACAAGATTGGAAGACTAGGGGCAATGACAGATAGAAAAGAGGCATGTGGATAATCCTATGTGAGTGGGCAGATCTCTGTGTCTCACATTGATGTCCACCAGAGAGCATCCATGACAGCAGTGGCACTGGACAACCAAATTGAGTAGATGACTTGTCTAGTAGAGGTCACTAACATTTTGTCTTCTTGACCACCAGTATGTGTACAATGGACTAATGACTAAAGTCGCCATGGTAGTGGAGATGGAGGCCCAACAACATGAGCTTCTTCTTTTTTAAAAAAATATATATTTTATTGATATTTTACAGAGAGGAAGGGAGAAGGATGGAGAGTTAGAAACATTGATGAGAGAGAAACATTGATCAGCTGCCTCCTGCACACTCCCTACTGGATATATGCCCACAACCAACATACATGCCCTTGACCAGAATTGAACCTGGGACCCTTGAGTCCTCAGGCCTACACTCTCTCCACTGAGCAAAACTGGTTAGGGGTGAGCTTCTTTTTTAAAAAAATATATTTTTTTTTATTGATTTCAGAGGGAGAGGGAGAGGGAGAGAGAGAGATAGAAACATCAACGATGATAGATTCATTGATCAGCTGCCTCCTGCACACCCCCTACTGGGGGTCAAGCCCACAACCCGTGCATGTGCCCTTGACCGGAATCAAACCCAGGGCCCTTCATTCCACAGGCAGATACTATCCACTGAGCCAAACCGGCTAGGCCAACATGAGCTTCTTTTTACCAAGGCTGATCCAACTGCTACTGAAAATTGTCCAAAATGTCAGCAGTAGAGATCAATGCTGAGCTCTCAGTTTGTTACCATTCTTTGAGGAAATCAATTAGCCACTTGCTAGAATGTTGATTACATCAGACTCTTTCATCTGGAGAGGGCAGAAATTCATTTTTCCTTGAATTGGTATATATTGTAGGTATGAGTGTGCTTGCTGTCTTAAACTATTTAAGCTGCTGTAACAAAATACTACAGATTTGTTATCTTATAATCAAAAGGAATTTATTGCTCACAGTTTTGGAGGCTGGAAGTCTGAGGTCAGGATGCCATCATGGTAGAGTGAGGAACCTCTTTCTGGTTCATAACTGGCACCTTCTTGCCTTGTCCTCACATGGTGGAAGGGGCTAATGAGCTCTGTAGGATCTCTATTATAAAAGTATTAGTGCCTGGTGCACAAATTCGTGCACATTGAAAGGAGATTAATTAGAAGAAATACTTTAATATCACTATTCGCCCTTTCTCTATAATAGAAGTGTCAACCAAATTCACGATCGACAATGACAGATCAAAACACACGCGTGCAATTGGCACCAGCGAGAGCTTTATATGTATCATGCATGTGCGAGTCAACTTAGCCTTTTATGTATATAGAATAAACTTGCTTAATTAGATCTGCTTTCTGATTTAGCTAAACTTTTTCTAGCCCAGTGAAGCACCCCAACTTCTCTTTCAGTTAATTGTAAGCAACACAGCAGTAAATATCAACATGAAGCAGATTATTATTGTAGATCACGCAGGGAGCACAAAAGGTGAAATATTTAACTGCAGCAGTGTTTGACTATATTCTGTGTAGTGAGAAAACCTGAAATCATTTTCAATGTCCACCATTTCTTACTTCTTTTCAGTCTGGTCAAGTTTCTAAGCTTTCTAAATCTCTGTTTTCCTGCTAATGAAAAAAAAGAAAAAGGATTCCAATGAATCTTCTTTCTACCTACTCCAGGACTTATGTGAGGATCAAATGAGATGAGGCATGGGAAAATGCTTCACAGACATTTGGTTAAAGTATAAAATTTTTCCACCTGGCTATAAAGCAAGTTGTGTTCCTGGGTTGAAGAAACTCCAAGGAGGCTAGTCGCTAGGGAGAGGAAGCCAGGCGTTGCTACGTGGTGTCATTTCCTGGCTCCCACAGCAACTGTTTCTGGGCTGTGGGCCGCATTTTGCACTGTGGGGTCTTGGCTGCATCAGTTGCAATTTGGTGGGGTGTCGCTCTGGGGTGGTGGCAGGACCTATGTCCCACTTGGGGGAAGCTGAGTGTTGGTTTGTGGGCATCAGGTCCTTAGTGCCATTTCTCTATAAATGGCCAGTGTGCATCATGGCAACTCTTGCATTGAGCGTTTGCCCCATGGTGGTCAGTGTGCATCATAGCTACCGGTCGGATGGACACTTAGCATATTAGCCTTTTATATGTATAGATTAACCCACCCTAGCTGGTTTGGTTCAGTGGATAGAGCATTGGCCTGTGGACTGAAGAGTCTTGGGTTCAATTCCGGTCAAGGGCACATGCCCTGGTTGTGGTCTTGATTCCCAGTAGCAGGTGTGCAGGAGGCAGCGAATCAATGATTCTCATCATTGCTGTTTCTCTCTCCCTCTCCCTCCCTCTCGGAATTCAATAAAAAAAATATTTTAAAAAAGTATTAATCCTATTTATGAGGGATCAGTCCTCATGACTTAAGTACCTCCCAAAGGCCCCACCTACTAATAAACATCACCTTTGAAATTAGGATTTCAACAAATGAATTTTGGGGGACACAAACATTCAGATCATAGTATCTACCTGCCAATAATGACTTGGTTGGCACGTCCGTCTGAAGCTCCAGAGAGATCATGTGCGTACTGTCTGATTTGATAGTATCCTGCATCACCTTACATTAAGCAACCCATTTTCAGGGAAGAAGATGTTAAAATTAGCACGTGATCATCATGAGATCCATTGGCCTTAAAATATACCACCCCATTCAAGAGATGTTTCCTAGTAGAACTATTGTAATGGCTTCTTAAAACACAACTAAGGTGCTAGCTTAGTGGGGGCCACTCTGCTGGTGTGTCCACAACCTGGAAGTTCCAGAATTAGTTTCTGGAAGCAGCCATCAACCAAACTTGATGTGATGTGATGTGTTGGTCCCTACCTCCCTCATCTCACATGTAGAATAGCTCTGAGATGCCTCTCCCATATCAGCTGCAGCTCTTCTGAAAGTTGAAACTCTATTTACCATAATAGGAAATTTGTATGATGCATCCTGCATTGGCTGCTTCCTGTCTTATCTCTCCCTCTTCAGATTCACAAGCTTTCCTGGGATCATCTCTTAAATAAACCTCTAGCATATGAATCTTTGTCTTGTGATCTGCTTCTGGGTGAACCCAAATTAAGGCATTACTTGAATATATATCTCAAAATCAAATATGAAACAGCTTTCTCCCATTTTATGATTTATTACACTATGATTTGTCTAAGGTAAGAAATATAGAAGTTAACTGTGTTTAGACTCTTGGTAAGAACCTAAACAATGGAGAGATGTCTGTCTGTTTGTCTAGATGAGGGGTTGGCATATCTTTTCTGTAAAGGGCCAGATGGTAAATATTTTAGGCTTTCAGGTCATATACATTGTGTAGCATATAATTCTTAGTGTGTTTTTTAATTTTAAGTGTTTTTTTTACAACCCTCTAAATATATAAAAACTATTCTTAGTTCATAAGCTATACAAAACAGGCCCTGGGTCAGACTTGTCCCACAGCCTGTGGTTGTTGACCCCTGGCCTAGGCAGAAACAAGTAGGAATAAGGAGGTGCTAGTTTCACAACATAACCTTGTCTTAGATGTTAGGATATGAGTTTCAAACAAGTTCTCATTCTTTGCTATTGATTTATATTTATACAGATAGCCAGGGGTCCTGGCTGCAGGTCAAGAAGTTTCTAAAACTTGTAATGATTTGAGTTTAAGTAAGACAAAAAAATGTATGGATTGAATTTTCTTCCAAAACCACATGAAGGGAGAGAGTGCTTGGCACTGCTTTTTCTTGGGGGAGGGAAGGGTTATTATTTTAACCAAAACATTTGTGAAATAGTTCCAGAGACTCAAAAAACCAAAGAGGTGATTGACTTTGCCCTTAGGAGTCATTCTGCACCTTAAGCCTACACCCCAAATACGTTGACATTTCAAAGTAGAATTTTTGCTTTTATAACCTTCACCAATGTGTTCCCAGCACTAAATATATTGAGAGAAGAAAGTCCAAATGGGGTGATTTATTTGAGAAGTTCCCAGATTGGGGGAAGGTGTCTCTTGAAATGGTGGCCTAAGGGAAAGAGTATATTATGATATATTTAGTAAATGATGTTGAGAGAAATTGCAGAGGACTATATAAATTGGGGTTTGGAGAGGGAATAGAAAGAGAGAAAAATATTTTCCCTGGATAAAATTTATGAGCCAAGAAATAGATGGTTTGGGAGAGAAAATTTTTCTTTTTGTTCCCTTAACCCTGATAGACTAACAGCCTTCAGAAAACTGAGGTAGAAAATTATTTTCACTTCTTATGCTTTTGCATTGCTCTTCACAATTTCTCTATAGTGCATTGCATGGCAATATATTTTCCTGTTTTTATTTCTTGCTCACCACACAAACTAATACAAATTTTCAAACTTGTTACTTGCAGACAAGCAAAGTTTGAAATCACATCCATTCCTCTTAGAAAGTGTTTAGCTGTATTGGTCCTCATGGGAATGAGTACAGTTGTCCACTGCCTAAGTAAAAAGTTATGTTTCTGCTTAGGAGTACAGGCTTCTGTGGTAAAGGAAGTATAACTCAGTATCCTTTTACTGACAAAGCAGTTCGAAACATCAGTTCTCTCAGACTTTGAAATGCTTTGCTGACTCAGTTCATCCATAGTAATGGGGACTATGAGAACATGATGGCCAAAATTCTCAGCAAATGCAGAAATTGCTGGTGAGTCTGATACGCCCTCTTTAGCTTTTACCTCAAAGCCATTGGTATGTAGGAAAATGGTTGAGCTGGACATCTGGCTCCTAACTGATTTCCTGGTAGGGATGATATAATCAGAGAACAAGACAAAAAGGAATAAAAGAGGAGGAAGAGAGAACTGCAAAGAATATGAATTTATTTTTATTTGATCATTAACCTTTGAGTGATTAAAGATTAGCTATGTGTGGCTTTGGGAAAGAGATTTCGTGATTTCTAACCATCCTTTCATCCCCATCTAAGAGCCTCATGGTACATGGGAGTGAATCCATCCACAGTTTGGGCTCTGCAGATTGTGATACTTACTACAAGTCACTAGGGAGAACTATTTAATGTTAATATATCTCATATCTGAACCTCAAAATTGGTTAAGAACTAGTTATGGAGAATTTTCTATATGTAGTCTTGGATAAAGTGTACTAAAGGGAAAAAAAGTATATTGACCTGGTGGAGTTTATGGTATTCCTAAGGAAAGACACCTTCATATTTTTGGGTATTTACAAATGCTGTTTCTTTTGCCTGATTCTTCCCAGTGGCCTACATGGGAAATGCTCATTCATTTTTCTTGATCAAACCCTCAAAGTCTCAGAGGGAAAGCATGGGCATATCAAGGCCACTTGGGATGCTCATTTAAAATACTATTTTAAAGTCTTAAATAGTAGAAACATATTTGAAAAATATTCCACATATAACTCTCTTACCTACTTTCTTCTATTATACTTATTAGGCACATGGCTTATCTCCTCTAATAGATAGTAAACCCATATGGGGAAGAATATTGGTTTATTTCATCTCTGTTCTCGAAAGTGTATTGAACATAGCAGATACCTAGTAAATGTTTTTTTGAACGAAAACCGTAAGTACAGTAGAAAAAATCAGGGAAAGGAGACCCTAAATTGGCAGAGGTGATTGTGCATGGCTCCATGGAGTATGGTAGACTTGACCTTTACCAAAACTAACCTTGTGGACAGTTCTAAAGGACCATCCTTTAGAATATATATTAGACTATTTTGGATATATATTCTAATATAATGGTCTGTCTAAAAGGCCAGATTTCCAAAGGGAGTAGTTAAGGTACAGAAAGAATCTAACTTCCTCAAAGAAAAATATTCTATAAAATAATCTTCATATCATAATATATCTGACACCCCCCCCCCCCAAACACACTTTGCATTTTTACTGAAATATCTGTCTTTACTGAAGAAGAAAAAACCAACAAGCATCAGATGTCACCAAGGGGAAAGAATGTACTAGAATGTTTTATATATATTCTTTTTTGTCTGTATTGTTTATGACTTTACGGAGATACAAATAGCTGAAACTTGTTGGGTTAATATACTTCAAACCATATGAGTGTTGCAGTTTCTTTTTAAATGAAGTGTGCCTTGTTTCTATTAAATTCTAATTATTCCTACTGTAAAAGAAAATGAAGTCTCTCTAATTACCACAAGAGGGAGGTATATAAGTAATAGACTAGGCACTTGACTTGCTTCTGTTTGGTACTTCAGCTTGATGACTTCCACATTCTAGAGTCCTCTGAGAAAAGAGAGCAAGAGAGAGGTTTTGTGCCTTATATTATCCCCTTATTATAAGATACCAGCTATCTTTTTTGCTCTGTAATTACTTATTCTGCTCTGATGGTTTCAGCATTCATAACCTGCTTGAAAATTTGTTAGTTTATATGGGTCTACCTCACTTTTTGAGCAAGTCTGAATTACAAGAATTCTACTTTTGCTCAACAGATTCATTCCATCAGTATACATCTGTTGCATATTTTAGACCTTGGGCTAAATAAGGGGATATAAAAGAGAAAGACAATTTTTGGCACTGAGGACCTCTCAGTCTAGTAAGGGTGTACTAACACTAAAATGCAAGATGAATAAATTTAGTGGAAATGATACACAATAAATGGTTAGATGATTCAGAGAGAAGGAAATTAGAGCTGGTGAGTCTGAAAAATGAAAGAAAGTCCATTTCATGGATATTGTAGGAGAAATAAAAGTCATCAGATGGCTGAACTGAAGGATGCATGGAAGGAATAATGTGGAGAATGAAAGAAGACTGAAAAATTATGATGACATTTTTCAGACCTCTGGCGAGTAGATATTTAATTTTAATCTCCCATCTAATGAACCTTTCTCTACTGCAGAGTCTGAAAAACCTAAAAATCTAACTTTCCTGAATCTCTTACATAGATAAACTCTACCAGTCATATGCTTTCCCATGAGATTTGGAAAGCAGAAGTGAGGGAGAGCCCATCTTTCTGCTGCTTTTATGTTTACAAGCATAGTGGTGAAGAATTTGCATTTTCCCCATGTCTAAACTCTAGCTCTTATTGGTATTGAGAGGCTGTTGTGGTGGCAGTGATTTCCTGTCCTGAGATTACTACTATAGAAAAATATCCAGTATAATAAAAGGATAATATGCAAATAGACCAAACGGCAGAACGACCTGTCACTATGATGCACACTGACCACCAGGGGGCGGACGCTCAATGCAGGAACTGCCCCCTGGTGGTCAGTGTGCTCCCACAAGGGGAGCGCTGCTCAGCCAGAGGTCCTGAGCTGGGCTCACAGCTGGCGAGTGCAGGGGCAGTGGCAGGAGCCTCTCCTGCCTCCGTGGCAGCACTAAGGATGCCTGGAGAGGGCCTAAGCCGTGCACTGGGCCTCTAGTATATATATATGTATATATATATTTATTTATATATATCACCCGAGAATTTTTTTCCCATTGATTTTTAGAGAGAGTGGAAGGGAGGGGGAGAGACAGAAAGAGAGAAACATTGATGTAAGAGAGGCTCATAGATTGGTTGCCTCCTGCACATGCCCCGACTGGGGCCGGGGATTGAAGCCTGCAACTGAGGTATGGGCCCTTGACTGGAATTGAACCCACAACCCTTCTCTGAGCAAAACTGGTGAGGGCCAGTAATATATTTTGAAGTCAACAGTTTGCATGGTAGCCTCCTGACTATCTATGTTCTTGTTTATGGCTGAGACAGCAGTACCTTTGGTGGGCAAATTCTGTTGTATTGACTTGGGAACCATTCCCAGAGTCCTTCAAACCTTCAAATTAATATGTAAACCCCTAATTCTATGGATTCAAACTCTTTTTGCTTTAAATAGGCAGTGTGGTTTCCGTTTCCTACGATTCTCTTGGAATTTTATCCTGAGGATAAAGGGAAACCATTGCAAGATTTTTAAGTAGAGTAATGACATGACCAGACTTGTGTGTCAGAACTTTCAGGATATTAGCAGAATAGAGCGTAGATTGAATGGGAGCAAAACTAGATATGGGGTTATTAAGAGGTGGTTGCATATCATGAGGGTAACCAAGGGGATGAAGTAGAATACTGACACAATGATTTGATTCCAGGAGGGCCAGCTTCATGGACTTGTCACTGAGTACTATGTGCACAAAAGGGCCCCGAGTTTGGGGTTTAATACTGTTATCACTGTCATAAAAATCTTGATATTTTTTATCTTTGAATGTATGTTTTATAAGTGAAGTCTGATGAGAAACGGAGCATAAAAACCTCAAAGGTCTCAGAGCCTTAGCTCATGCTGAGTCTCCTTGCTTCCCTGGGCCAGGTCTTTGGCTGCCTGATCTTCCTGCTTGCTAGTGCCCTAGACCTATTCATCTTTTGCTTCCCCATCATTTCCCAGCTGCTGCTGCTATCTCCCATATCCACCTACGCAGGAGCCTGGGCTCAGGGAGGAAGAGATTTTGGCATGTACAGTGCCATGGCTGTATGGCAGGGAACTTAGTGGGGTGAATCTCCTGGATACCCCCTATTCAGGTACTGATGTGTCCTGGCATGCAGGATGCAATCTGTTTCTGCGGGAGGAGGAAATTGGCTTCTTTGTCTATAGCCCAAGGTCAGTCAGTGGCTGGCAGGAGGGGAACCAGTAGATGGTGTTGTGCACTGATTCACAGGACCCTTGGGAATCTGTGAGGGTTTACACACTCCCAGAAGTTATCAGCATGCCTAAGAGATAATTGACAAATAAACCCTGCCATATAAGTCAACAGAAAAACCAACGAAGAAAGCAAAGAGTTTTATACAGGGGTGGGCAAATATGTTCACTGTTGTAATACAAATAAATAACAACAATTAATAAATAATAATACAATAATATACAATTATAAACCTATTTTTTCCCCACCCCTGTATTTTTCTACTTTTAACGGCACTTTCCCTCCTTCCTTTTGAACAAGGTGCCCAAATTTTTATTTTGCACTGGGTTCCATACATTATAAAGCTGGCCCTGCCTCTAGGTCAGTGATGGCGAACCTCTGACACGCGAACTCATTTTTTTGGTTGATTTTTCTTTGATAAATGGCATTTAAATATATACAGTAAATATCAAAAATATAAGTCTTTGTTTTACTATGGTTGCAAATATCAAAAAATTTCTATATGTGACACGGCACCAGAGTTAAGTTAGGGTTTTTCAAAATGCTGACATGCCGAGCTCAAAAGGTTCGCCATCACTGCTCTAGGTAGAGCACATATAACAAAATCAGAACTTTAGCATTGGGAAAAATAATCCTGTGCTTGTAAAGGACCTGTGGCTTATTATGTAAAAAGTATGGTGGTCTCCTCTCCAGACTTAGGTTATCTTATGATAGGAGATGCTTTGTTACTAGAAAAAAATGGGACAAAAGGAAAATAATTTTTTTTCTTATTTTATCTGTAGAGTCTGTATATGGAGAGGTAGGAGTTAGTGGTGGGGAGCAATATAGAGAGAAAGATAGAATGTTAGTAAGAGAGAAAGTGAGAAAGAGGTAGAGGGAGAGAAAATACAGGAGAGAGAAAGGTTCACTTCTAACACAAAGGAGAAAAAAGGGACATTGACCAAGAGCATAGAGGAAAGGTTTGCATCTGGCAAAGACCTGGGGATGCTTCTTCAGAGAAGGAAGTGAAGTAGATGAAAATAAAAATATTTTTAGAGGTGATGGGGGTGTAGATCATCTATTTTTAAATTCTGGTTGCCTGAAAGTGAATAAGGCTAAAAATTAGTGTATAGAAGAAATGTTTAATTATGGAAAGTGGGTGAAGGGACAAGCCTCGAGGCAAATATAAAAGATTGGGAAGTCCCTGGCCGGTATGGCACAGCTGGCTGATTTGTTGTCCTGTACACACCAAAAGGCTGCAAGTTTGATTCACAGTCAGGGCACATACCTAAGTTGTGGGTTTGATCCCTGGTCAGGGGACATACGGGAGGCAACTGATTGATGTTCTCTCTCTGTCTCTGTCTCTCTCTCTCTCTCTCTCTCTCTCTCTCTCTCTCTCTCTCTCTCTCCCCTCAATTAAAAAAAAAAACTGGGAAGGATGATTTGCTATTTGAGATCATTCCTTGATTTAAAAGAAGAAGTCATCCTAGGCTTACTGCGAAGAACCATCCCCTTTTATGTATTAGACATGATTTTGTTTCAACAGATTCCTTGCGACAATATTCATTTGCTGTATCTATTGCTTAAAGCAAGAAATATTTTAATTTTAACTTTCTTGTCTTCAGTGGCTCCCCAGTTTGCATTCCACGGCCTTAGCTTTTTATTCTTTGCTTTATCTTGTGTTTTCCTTGCTTAGATTTTCAGGGAGTGCAGGTCATAGCACCTACCAACAGCTTTCTTTGGCTCATGGGGCCTGCTTGTTAAAAACAAGCTTCAAGGGCAGGTTTTTGAATTAAGTGGGTAGAGCCTCACCCTGGCCTGACCATGCTGGGAAAAATATCCTGAAACTTTCTTATTTGTGAACTCTGTGGCATTGACCCTTCTTACTGAGTGAGGCTCTATTCCTGAGTGGCTCTTACAGATTGTTTCTGCAACAAAATAGCCCTTAGCATGTTCTGCGAGGATCTCTGAACATTGGTCTGGAAGAGGGCAAGCCCTGCCTTTTGTGGCCACTTAGTGCTTCCCTTGGGTCCACAGTTCTATTGTTTTTTGATCTTCAAGAAGTGAAAATCTGTGTTAGGCCAGACATTTGTTTCAATTCCCAGGTGTCAACATAGGACCATTTTTACACTGTTAGGAAATCTATCACCGATGTCTTTAAAAACCAGTATTTTTGTATGATGGTGGAGACTAGTGTAGTTGTTTTTCCTTGGTTTGAAAAGATATCTTCATAGTCTGAGCCTCTGTATAAGTACCATATATTCTTAGAGGGTAGCATGGTGTCTCAGTATTCTTTGTTTGTAAGAAGAAAACTCCTCTATGATGATCTCAGAAGGAAAAAGGGTATTTGTAACAAGGAGACTAGGTAGATGCCAGAATCTAAGCATACCATTTCCCAATAGCTAAGTCAAGGGGGAAGGGGAGATCTGTCATAGCAAAGAGACTGGGTAAATCCCAGAATTTAAAGCTGAATTAAATAATTGGATCTTATCAAGAGCAGGAACCAGGAGAGTTCTCTGAAACTAGGTATGAGGAACTAAAGAACAGACATACTTTTCTTCTAGAATCTAGAAGCTTTAATTAGAAAGACTCACTACTATTTTTCATCTTTTTTTTTAAAAAAAATATATTTTATTGATTTTCCACAGAGAGGAAGGGAGAGAGATAGAGAGTTAGAAACATCGATGAGAGAGAAACATCGATCAGCTGCCTCCTGCACATCCCCTACTGGGGACGCGCCCGCAACCCAGGTACATGCCCTTGACCGGAATCGAACCTGGGACCCTTCAGTCCGCAGGCCGACGCTCTATCCACTGAGCCAAACCGGTTTCGGCTATTTTTCATCTTTAATGACTTATACCTGTTTTAGAATGTCAGGAGAGAGTGTGATTGACCTTGACCTCACATTGCATATGGCCATGGCTTGACTAGGCACCTGGTACAGTTTGGTTGACAGTTCCACCACGATTACACCCAGTAGGAGAGAGAATATTCCCAAATGAGCACCAACTATGTTCCAGGCACATTTACATATGTTACCTCATTTAACCCTCACTACCAGCCCACACCCTATGGGGTGTGTATTATTACCATTACTTTTCAAACAAAGAAGCTAAAATTTTGAGAAATAAGTGAACTTCCCATGATGACAAAAATTAAGAGGACTAGAACCAGGATTCAAACATAAAGGGAATGATTACACATATTGGAAACTTACTATCTCATGTTATTAATCATTAGTTAGTAGAGATGATGATGATGATGATAATGATGGTGATTATGGTTATTTTAGAGCTGTTAAAAATGCTCTCCCCTTCCTTCAGTTTGGTTGATTTATTAATAGAAAGTAGGTACAAGGGTTTACCCTGCCCAAATGTCCCTTCTTCCTCTTAACTGAATGCATCTTCATGAGTCCTTTTTCAAAGGAGAAGCACTCAGAGACTCATTCTGAGTTCCCTTATATTTAACATAATTCTAGAAGAACTGAATTTTAACTTCAGAAACGGACTTACTAGAATCAGCCATATCAAACAGTGATAGGAATGACAATTGGTGGCCTGGCAGAAAAAAAAAAGGACCCAAGTAGATACCAGAACTCAAAAGACAGAGTAAGAGGGAAACATTAAGCCTAGGATGAATTCCACTTGCATCTCAGTAGTCTCAGAGGGCTTCACTGTATTAAATCACAGGACAATCACCATTGTTTTAAAAGGATGTTAAATGATGGTTAGTGACTACCATTTAAGATGCATGCATCTAAAGTACATGAAAGGACAATGCTTATTTCCATCCTGGTGGAGGTGCCACAGCAGCTCCCCGGTGTGCTGCTCTGAGATGAGCTCCCACATGGAACTACTGGCACAGAGCCTTCCCATAAAGATGACCCTTCCATGAGTTATGCCTAAGAGCATTGAAGGCCAAGCCTATGATAATATACTGTGGTTTCTGTGAATACACAGTGGATTTTTAAAAAACATGCATCTTTCTTTAGTGTTAGTACGCATTTATCTTACTTTAGTTGAACTGGAGATGTGGTTTCAAACCTTATTTCCTACTATCTGAACTTCTTTACTCCCTCTCTATCCTTTTTAGTAGCTCCTCCTATCTTTTAGTGAAAGCCCTAAGCACAAACTTTGGCAATCTTTACTGCATTCTTTCTAGCTTATAAAGTTTCTTGTGGGGAGAGATCATATTTTGAGCATCTTTTCCCCCCACTTTTCTCACACATACATCCTTCTCTGACTACTGCTATTATAAGGCTTTTAAATGCTGTCAGAGGGTCTTGGGGAACAATATAAGGGTGCCTTTGTCACACAATTGTCAAATATTCTGTCATATATAAAGCTATCAAGCTAATTATAGTCAGGATGGGATGATGCTTTTGGATGAGATAAAGCTAAGTAGGAGCTAAATGGTAAAAAAGGAGAAAATGATTCAGAAAACACTGGCCTCAAAAAAAGGGAAAGAAAAGAGGCTGGGATTCTGAAAGGAACTGTGACAAAGGCAGAAAAGAAGAAATCCTAATATATAAAGAGCCAGGGTCTGTCACAACCTAAATGTCCAGACGGACAACCGAACACCAGGCTAGGGTCCCACAGCCCCTCCCCCTGCCATGAGTTGGCATTGACTGGCAAGTGGGCTGAACTTCTGACCTCTTGGTCCTTCCCCCTCCTGTGTCCTACCTCGCTTGGGTGGCCGCAGCTTGCTCCCGCCTCCTGCGGTGCAGGCAGCTCCCTCCTGTCTCTTGCTCCTGCCTTCTGTGGGCACTGGCAGTGGCTCCCACTGGCCTCCAGTGAACCGCCGCCCACTGTAGCCAGTGAACCAGCCTGGTCAGGGGGTGGGGCCAGCCAACCTCGCGGCCCTTTTCCGTTCCAGCCTGCCCCTGATTGGACTCTCCCATCCTGATCAAAGTGGGCTGCACGGAGCCTGGACCCTTCCTGGCAGCCCCGAGTCCCTGGGGTTGAGAATTCTAATGACCCTGCCCAGAGAGTAGAGGAGCCTGACGGGCAGGGATAGGGACCACAGGCCTCCAGGGAGCATTGCAGAGTTGGCAAGGAGAGGAGAGGGCCTGAGGAGGGAGGAGGAGGCAAAGCCAGCAGACATCAGCCCAGAATCCAGCCCTTCCCCCTGGAGGCAGGGGACCCTCAACCCAGAACTCCAGCCCGAATCGGAAGAGCCTGAGGGAGGCTTCAGGAAGCTCTACGTAGAGCTGTGTGTTGAGAAGGAGAGACTTTGTGAGGCCCTGACCGAGACCATGCTGCTGGCTGGCTCAGCTCAAGCTGGAGATGGAGTGTGACATGCAGAGGCAGGAGCGCTTTGCAGAGAGGCCGGCCCTCCTGGAGCTGGAGAGATTTGAGTGCAGGGCCCTCAAGCACAAGGCCGCTTAGCTGAAAGAGGAGCTGAAGGGCCTGTCCAATCTCCGGGCTGACAACCAGCGCCTCAAGGACAAGAACGCGGCCCTGACCTACATTATCAGCAAACTGTCCAAGTGACCCCGGAGGACTTGCTTCTGCACCCGCATTTATATAGCTGCTTCTGCCACATGGACCCCTTCTGTTGTGTGAGCACAAGTGATAGGGCTGCCGGGGAGTCTCTGAGAAGCCATAACCTCTCCTTGGGACCTTTAGGCTGGGAGGGGCAGACAGAACCTCCAGGAGCCAAGGGGGCCCTCTGAGGCCAGGATGGAGAGGGCAGGCTGAGCCAGGTAGGGAAACCAGGGCTGCAGGCAGGACCAGGAAGGAACCGAGGACCAGGAAGTGCCAGGACCAGTAGCCAGGACCAGAGTGGCCACCCGGAGGTCCCCTCTCACATGTGCTGCCACTAGTCACCCCTCCTGCCCCTGAGCAGGGATCTGAGAATGTGCCAAGCATCCCGCCGGCCTGGTCCGGGTGGGACTGTATATAGGGTTCGTGTGCAATAGGGAGGGATGTCTTCTATTTTTTGCTGCCCCCTTCCTGATGCTGGGGGAGAAGGTATTTTTGAGCAGTTGGGGGCGATCAGCCTGGCAGGGGAGGGCAGTTGGGGGCAATTGGGCCGGCAGGGGAGGGCAGTTGGGGGCGATCAGGTCAGCAGGGGAGCGGTTAGGTGTCAATCAGACTGGCAGGGGAGTGGTTAGGGGGTGATCAGGCTGGCAGGCAGTAGCGGTTAGGGGAAATCAGGCAGGCAGGCATGTGTGTGGTTAGGAGCCAGCGGTCCTGGATTGTGAGAGGAATATCTGACTGCCGGTTTAGGCCCGATCCCACAGGGCCTAAACCAGCAGTTGGACATTCCCAGAGGGGTTCCAGATTGGAGGGGGTTCAGGCTGTGCTGAGGGATACCCCCCCTCCAGTGCACAAAATTTGTGCACTGGGCCTCTAGTAAAATAAAAGTCTTTCTAGATGAAAACATGCAAAGGGACTAAAGTTTAGTTGGTAAGGGAAGTTCTTAAGCCAACAACAGTGATTATTAGAAGTTATAATGTGTGCAGAGTAGGTCAGATTATTAATGGCTGTAGCAGCTGTGGTAGACTAAACTGCTTAACAAATAGACTCAAATACAAATTGGCCCAAAGTAGAAGCTTATTTTTTGTTTATGTAACAAGTAGGCAAAGAACTTTCCTCCATTTGGCCATTCAGAGACCAAAAACTCCTTCCTACTTGTGGTTCTGCCATCCATCCCGTAGGACTTTGACATTGTCTGCACCTAATTGGTGAAAAGGGAAGGAGAGAACAGAGAGCCACCTGCCAGGAGGGACACACGTGACTTCTGCTCATATCCCACTAGAGACAACTCAGCCATCCAGTCTACATTTGTAAGGGAGTCAGGGAATTGTACTCTAGTCATGGGCTCAGATAAAGTCCAGGTATTTTGAATGAAGCAGAGAACAGGTTTTTGTGGATAGCTTGTGGTTTCTGCCACAGTGGCTCAGGGAGTAAGAGCATAGCCACAGTGTTCAACAGATCTGTTTTAGAATGCTTATCTGGTGAGAGTGGTAATTATTCAGGCTCTCTACAAATCTCAGTGACTTCATCTATAAAATATAACTGAGATAGTAATATTACCTACCTCATAGGATTCTTATGAGGATTAAGTGAGCTAATTAGTATAAAGCATTTAGCCTAGCACATGGCTAACCATAAATACTCAGTAAATGTTTGCTGTTATTCTTACCAGCTATAGCGCAAATAAGGGAAAGCAATAGGCATTAATTCTGTATCTACTTTAGTTCCAAACTGATGATGACAGGCAATTTACATATATTTATTATATAGTTCTTAAAACAGTACCTTGAGTTAAGTATTTTCTGCTTGTTATAGATGAATGGTTTGAAGCTCAGACAGGCAACATTGCTAGGATATAGTAAAACAGGATTTGAACCAAGGTTTATTTAATTCCAAACCTCATGCTATTACACTAAGCATACCTTGAGGGAAGAAACAAATAGGGATTAGGGTGAGGCAGTTGACTATAAGAAACAGCTAAATCTAGGACAAAAGAATGGGCATTGTTTGAACTCAGAACACAGACTTTAGAGAAAAGGGACCCAAACCGTAACTATCAACTTCATGCTTCCCTAATCCAAACCCATAGTTTAGATGAGGGACCTATAAACTGACAGGGGAGGAAGAGTATGTGCTTTAACAAGAGTTAAAACCTGTGCAAAACTAGTACAGAGTTGCATTTGTGGTCATATTCTACCTCTAATAAGTTCAATCAAATCTTTGAGATTCTCCAGATACTGGTCAAGTTTAAGGGTATGCTTGAAATCGTCATGTACTGTTATTATTAGAACAATTTTTTTTTCAGAGAAGAGGCACCAGAGGAAGTTTGGCACCCAGGTGTGTAGCCATTGAAGGGTACTCCTGGAGGTCAATGAATGGGGGTTCCATTTTTATTAGTATTTGTCAAATATATACTTTCCCACTTCATCTTCAGAGGTAGTAATTCACATCAGTTTTCTGGTATTCCTATTCTTATGAGGCCTTATAAAACACCTTTAAATGTTTAAGTGAAACTCAAACTGAACATGTTCTTTATTGCAGTGCTTCTCAGAGACTTTGCTATGCCAATTTGTATTCTAAATATTTGCACTGTGAGGGTATAGTATGCAGTATTTCCCAAATCTATTAGATCATAGACTCTTTTGCCATAGGACTATTTTTTCTAGAGAATACACTTTGGGAAGCACTGTTCTATTGTATTTCATTGACTGATAATCCAGAATGATCTGAGTTTTGAGATCTTTGAAAGGGATTTGCTGTGTTCTTAGAAAAACGCATTTTCCAAGAGCTTTTGAGATTTCTTCAACAATCCTAACAAGGCAAACAAATCCCTTTAAACCACTTTTCAAGCTACCATATATAGAGACACTATTAATTTTCGATGAAGCAGTCATTTCCTCCTCTCTTTCCCTTGATAGGTCGGCAGTATGCCCTCTTTAAGTGGATGAATCATGAAGTGTTTAATCAAGTATGAGCAGTCATCTTTCCTGAGTAAGAGTTGGTCTAAGGGTTAGGCATGTGACTCTGTTTTGGTCAGTAAGGCAAAGAGAAGTAATTCTTCCTGGATTTCTGCAAAAGAATGTTTTTTTAATTAAAAAGACAGACTGATGAGGAGCAAACCCCATTTTTGCCTTTTCCCTTCTTCCTGCTTTGAACATTGTCTTATAAAGATATATCACAGGACATCCTCATAAGGTATCATGGGGAAGGTTATGTTTAGGAGAGTTGCAGAAATTATATCTATAGCTTTGATATGTTTGATCCAGTCCTAGAACCACCCACTTGTTAGATTCCTGTTAAGTAAAATTATATAGGTTTGTATTTCTTAATTCACTTTTATTTGGGTATTCTCTTACAGTAGAAAGAATTCTAGCTGCTACCTAAGACACATGTGGAATGATAAGCTACATATTCCCTGGGTGCAGCTAGGGATGTGGTAGTGCCTAGAGCAGTGATGGCGAACCTTTTGAGCTCGGCGTGTCAGCATTTTGAAAAACCCTAACTTAACTCTGGTGCCGTGTCACATATAGGAATTTTTTGATATTTGCAACCATAGTCAAACAAAGACTTATATTTTTGATATTTATTTTATATATTTAAATGCCATTTAACAAAGAAAAATCAACCAAAAAAATGAGTTCACGTGTCACCTCTGGCACGCATGTCATAGGTTCGCCATCACTGGCCTAGAGTATCTCTTCTCTTCCTTTTAAAAAAAATAATTAAAATGAAACTAAGAGTAACACTAATGCATGAATCACATTGAACTTGCTCTAAATTAGAAAGTAAGAGAGTTATTTGCAAATTTTATTACTTTAAATACTACTTACAGGTAAAAATATATGTGGGACACATATTAAAACTGAGTGATAAATATCAGTGCTCTATAAAGTTGTGTTTGAAACCTCTGATACAGATAGTAATGCCAGAGATTTTGCTTGTCAAATTAGCCTTGTAGATAAGGACCCTAAAGGGTCTACTCCAGAGGCTGGACAGTTTTTTCTGTAAAGAGCTTAATAGTAAATATTTTTGGTTTTGTGGGCTATATGGTTCTCCACTATCACTATTGGACTGTGCCTTTGCAGTGTAAAAGCAGTTGTAGTTTGTCAGCATGGCTGGGTTCCAACACAACATTATTTACAAAAATAATGAAGCTGATTTTGGTCCATTAGCTTGTCTAATCCACCATTTTTTTCTCCCTCACTATTTCCTGGCTGATATATGAAAAAAATACCCATTTTATAGATGAGAAATTTAAAGCTTAGTGAAGTTCAATGACTTGTCCATGGCCAAGTCACAGGCAAGCTGCGATTCAATCCCAGTTCTAGTTCTCATACCTGTGGTCATCCCTAGCACCTGACACTCTTCCATATTTGGGACCTTCTCTGCAGATCCCAAAAGGCCATTTTGGAGCCAGAAGTCCATTTTGGTCATGCAGCAGAGACACTTAAAGGGCTCCTTATGAATAATGAAAGTTTAATCAGAATTGGAAGATCTGGGTTATGATCCTGCTTCCTTGGTCTAGGAATTATACTCTCAACTTATTTCCAGAAATAAGAAGGCTGTTTTTTATCCCCCCTTGGACCTACCTGGCTGGTATCATTTTAAGTTCATCAAATGTTGACATATGCCCTGCCTTTGAGTCTCAGCCCAAGGAAACCTTGCATGCTAAGAAGACAACACTTTTGTTGGGTCATTTGTTCTCCAAACTGGGCTACCTCTGAGCCCATTTCTGTCAAAGATTTTTCCTCCCCACAGGCCAACTCCTTTCCTACAAACTCTGAAAGGACCTCTGAAGCCAACACTGCTTACCAATTTGTCCTTAAAAGTGTCAGAACTGTAAGCAGATGAGGTCAAGCAACAATTTTCACAGCTGTTACAAAACACTGCTAATTGCTCTATGGGCTTAATAGAAAATACAGAGTTGTAGCCTGGAAATGGTAATTATTGCAACTCAGGTTTCCTGGCCTAAATTCCCCAGCTGCATGTTTTCTTCTATCCAAAGGGGGGAAAATTAACAAAAAAAGAAAAAGAAGAGCAAAACACCAAACTTTAATAATAGTTATAGTAATAATAATAATAATACAAAACTGTAAAAAGTATTCCTGACATGCAGAGTTGTTATGATTACTAAAATTGGAATGTTTAAGAAGTCAGTGTATATTCATAGCAGCACAATTTACCATAGCTAAGATCTGGAAACAGCCTAAGTGCCCATCAGCAGATGAATGGATTAGAAAACTGTGGTATATCTACACAATGGAATACTATGCTGCTGTAAAAAAGAAGGAATTCTTACTATTTGCAACGGCATGGATGGAACTGGAGAGCATTATGCTAAGTGAAATAATCCAGTCAATGAAAGAAAAATACCACATGATCTCACTCATTTATGGATAATAAAGACCATTATAAAGTGATGAACAAAAATAGATACAGAGGCAGAGCAGCATTGAACAGACTGTCAAACTACAGCGGGAAGGCTGGGGAGGGTTGGGGTGGAGTAAGAGATCGACTGAAGGACTTGTTTGCATGCATATAAGCATAACCAATGGACACAAGACACTGGGGGGTAGGGGAGGCCGGGGGAAGGTCAAGGGGGGGGGGCGGAGGAGACATATGTAATACTCTTTGTAATACTTTAAGCAATAAAACAAAATTAAAAAAAGAAGTCAGTGTAGATCTCACAAGTTGAAAGAAACTCTGAAGATTTGGATTCTCTACCTCATGTTAAGAAGTATTGATTGCAGCCCACAAGAAGACTTTGACTTAACCACATTTTAAAACGCTTTCATAAATATTGCAATAAAATGAAATTCATTGCTGGTTAAACTCTAACACCAGAATGAGCTTATTTATCATCCAGATGACTGAGCTGCTGGCGAGAGGAAACAGAGGGACAGTGGGGGATTTATATAGCACATCTTGAAATATCTTCTTGCAAGGTAATAAAGGCTGTGCTCCACATTTGAATCTAATGGCCAATAAACAATTTTTAGAAAGAGAAAAATAAAGGTAGTGGAAATAGAGTGCATTGGGAAATTCCATTTATTCTGTAGTCAATTATTGCAGGGTTCAGCTTTATTATAAACTTTTTTTCTCCCATTAAGCATAGCTCGTCAGAAATCCTATACCAAGGGAATAAAATGTCAGGATGGTGTCCAAATCATTATAGCATGTTTCTCATAACAGCTTTTTACTTGGAACCTCTAAATGATTTGTGACAGTGTTCATGGCATTTGAAAGTAAGATTAGTCAAGTGATATGTTTTAATGTAGAATGTTTGATAATGTTTGAGTTAAGCCTGCTGACACATAAACCTGATATTTTTCTGCCATGTTTTCATTCACAAAGTGAAAAGTCCTGTCTAAATCTATGCTTACATGTGCATCTTTGAATATGATACTGCTTTAATAAAGGTTATATCCATATAGTCATCAAAATAAGAAGAGTATGAAAAGGAGAGAGAAATTTATTGTTGAAGAACTAGATGAAATTCTGTTGTCATTTGAAGGGCCCTTAACTTTAAAGGTGAAATGAAATATAGACAGTTGAGGAAATTAGGTTAGAGGGAAAATGAAGATGGAAAAATTTTAAAAAGAGAGAAGTTGATGTACAAAATATACTGTTTATTCTTTTCCTAGAGGCCACAAATTTTACTCTGAACCTCTCGGATTCCCAAACAAAAAAGGTAAGTAGTCATATGATTCTGGGCCCATAAAATAAACATAATATAAAACAATTGTTCAAGATAGACATGTTGTTTTGGTACTGAGACCAAATGGTGATAAATTCTTATAAAGAGGAAACCATGTAAACTAATGAACTATGTCCTCAAAAACATTATGACAGTAAGTGTAGTAAAGTATCTCATAGAGTTTTTTCTCATACTATCTCTCAGTCTAGGTCAGTGGTAAATTGGCAGAGCATAACTCAGCTGAAGCAGCTGTAGTGGCAGAAGGCTCAAACAACGCTGTGTAACTGGAGTGCCTATGGTTTTTCTTTGTTCCTTCCCTCCCTGTTTCTGTCTGCCCTGTTACCTGGTGTTTAATTTTTTATACTTATTTTCTACATTCCTTAAGGCACACACACATATACTGGTACACACACACTACAACAAACAAACAAACAAACAAACAACCTGCACTAGGAAATAAAAGTAGAGAACACATTTCCCTTATAGAGTTATGGACATATGGTCATGTTGGGACCTAATTTGCATATGTATATGAGAGAGAGAGAGAGAGAGAGTGAGAGAGAGAGAGAGAGAGAGAGAGAGAGAGAGAGAGAGAGAGGAGTGAGAGAGGGGGAGAGGGACTGGGAGAGGAAGAGAGAGGGTATGTGTATCTACGTGAGGGTGCATATATGGAACTTTAGGAGGTAAAGGCAAGCAGCTAGGATTCCAATGTAAAAAGGACCAGAAAGTTTGCCCGGTATAGTTCTGGCTTAAGCCTGCCATCCTGGTGTAATTACATTAGTCCCTCCTTTCATCTCAAAAATATCTCAGTTTGGAAGCTAAATACTATGGTCACCTTATCTCTAAACACACTAGAATCAAAGGAGGGAGGCTAATCATGTTGCCAATTAGTTTTTTTCTGGGCCAATAGGGCACTTACTGGGGAACAAGAAAAAATTTCATGGCAGAAGTAGTAGTCAACCTGCAGTATCAAAGTTACCTTTGAATGATCCTAAAGAACTGGAGTCATTGGGCAGCCAAATTATCTGTACCATACCAGAGGGTAAGCCCCTTTCTACTTGCAACAGAAGGAGCTTGGACTTTTATGGAGATATGAGAACTTGGATGCAGCAGCTGATTAGGAACTGCAGCACCATTTATAGCATCATTAACACAAGGGAGCAGGATGGTATTGAGTTGGCTCACATAGAAGCAGTGGAATTTAGTATATGAAAGCAACATCAGAAATGCCATGAGCCATGCGAGATATGATGGGAAAAGGGAGAAAGGAGAAACTCTTCCTTGAAACTATATACATCTTTTATTACTACTTAAGCTGAGAACCATAATTAGTGACCCTGATTTTTCTCTTTCTCTCCCTTTTTCTCTTGCGCTCTCTCTTTCTATCCCCCCTCCCCTTGTTCTAAAATGCTATATTCTAAAAGAAATTTCCCGTTTGGAAGTAGAATTGCATCCTCCAAGTGACAAAGCATGCCCCAAATCCTGAGGAGGATAAATAAAAATCAAGGCAGTGTGGGAAACTAAAGAACATCAAAGAGAAAGATCTTAGAATAAATCAGAGGGGAAAAAAGAATTTTCTCTAATAGAGGCATTACTACAAGATTGGTATACTTCTCAACAGTGACAGTGGATGTCAGAACACAATGAGATGGTATCGTCCAGGTTCCAAGGGACATTCTATACCTCATTTAATAATTTGGGTAAAACAAAGACATTTTCAGAGGAAGAATTAAGGAGTTTACTAATCATAGAATTTTATAAGGAATTATTAAAAGATGCATTTTACTGCCTATTTTCTTCTAGGATTTTTATGGTTTTGAGCCTAACATTTAAGTCTTTAATCCATTTCAAGTTTATTCTTGTGTATGGTGTGAGAGGGTGGTCTAGTTTCATTTTTTGTGTACATATCTATCCAATTTTCTCAACACAATTTATTGAATAGATTGTCTTTACTCCATTGTATGTTCTTGCCTCATTTATCAAATATTAACCATAAAGATGTAAGTTTATTTCTGGGCTCTCTATTCTGTTCAATTGATATGTATGTCTGTCCTTATGCCAATACTGAAAGGTTCCGGGTTGGGCCAGGGTCACACAGAACCGACTCAAGGCTCAGTGTAATCAAAATGATATTTATTCAAGGCATCTGGGTGCAGATGGGCTGAGTTCGAGAAAGAAGTTGGCACTGAATGGGAGGGAGCAGGCTTTTTATGTGCCTAGGGAGAGCTGCAGGCTTCGGCTGACACTTGTATCTGGACCGTGCTGCAGGTGGCTTCTTGTTAATGCATGTATCTGGGCTGGGCTGCAGGCGGCTTCTGCTGAGCACGCATCTGGGTCTCAGAAGTTCCTGTAAGATACTTGCTCAAGGGGAACATGTTTTTACAAGGCTCAGGCTTGCAGAATGAGTTTCCCTTTAACATTTGTTAGATTTTTGTAAGGCTCAAGCTTTGTGTTCTACAGTTAACCCCTTCAAATACCAGATTTTCAGGTGACCAGTCTTTTTTGAAACCAGCTCAGAAATGTGCAGGTCTCCTGGTCTTTGTGTTTTTAAGTTTTGCCTAGATTATTTAGCAGCCTCATCCATTCTGACATTATACCTCCCTCCCACCTCTGTTAACACATTGTATGTGGGAAACATATTTATACGTTTTACGTTGACTGGTAGTAGAGCTTGGGACATGTATTAATACGTTTTTTATAGACTAGCGGTAGAATGCGGGTAACGTATAAATACGTAAACTAAAGTTATCATAATTTTACTGAACGTTGCCATTTGCGCAAAAAATTAGCAAAAATGGCCCACACCACCTGTTAGCGCGCAATAAAAACTACCCGCAAACTACCTGCAAACAATGTGTTAACTATGTTATTTTACTACTGGAAAGTTAACTTTTTATTTTTTCTGATAATTTTATTTTGTTTTTTAAAATTAACCCTTTTCGGCCCAACCTTGAGGCTGACTCGACAGACCAGGCGCTAGGAGCAGGTCCAACATCGAGCAATAAGAACATTAAAAAGTTCAACATTCAATTCCGTGAATTAATTTGGACCAGACTGTTTGAATTCCAAAAATAACATTGGACTGCAAAGGGTTAAAGTATAGTTGACATACAATATTATATTAGTTTTAGGTTAAACCATAGTGACTCTACATTTATATACATTATGATGTGATCACCACAATATATTTAGCAACCATCTGTCACTGTACAAATTTATTGCAATACTAGAGGCCCGTTGCATGAAGATTCATGCAATAGGCCTTCCTTCCCCTGGCTGCCAGCACCGGTTTTCTTCCGGCACCCAGGACCCAGGCCTTTGGTCCAGCCGCAGCTGCAAGGCTTGGCTTCTTCACTGCGGCTGCAGCGAGGCTTGGCCTCTTCTGTCTTCAGTCTTCAGTGTTCACTCCAACAGGAGCCTTCAGTCTTCACTCTGTGCCTGTGTATGCAAATTAACTGCCAACTTTGTTGGGTTAATTTGCATAGTTGCTGTGATTGGCTGGTGGGCATAGCAGAGTGACACCAATTTGCATGTTTCTCTTTTATTAGTGTAGATTATTGACCATATTCTCTGAGCTGTACATTATATCTCTATAACTTATTTTATAACTGGAAGTTTTTACCTCTTATTCCCTTCATCTTTTCACCCACCTCCCTACCCCACTTTGGCAGCAATCAGTTTATTCTTTATCTATGAATTTGTTTATATTTTTTGTTTGTTCATTTGTTTTGTTACTGTTTTTTAGATTTCACATGTAAGTAATATCATATAGTATTTGTCTTTCTTTCTCTGATTTATTTCACTCAGTATAATACCTTCTAGATTCATCCATGATGTTGCTAATGGCAAGATTTCATTTTCTTTATTGCTGAATAACATAACATTTATTTTAATTTTGCTATTTATTTCATTACATTTGTTGTTTTCATTAATATGCTAGTTGCATATGCTTTCTACTAGATGGAGCTTTCAGGAAAGTTTCTGTTTTCCTGATGTAAAGTCACACATTCAATAGGCAAAACTTCTTCCTGTTTGGAACACAAATGCCTATAGGTGGGGCCACCATTTTGCATCTTTGAGAATGAAAGCAGCATTCCAAGAATAATAGAAATGGCACTTAGAAGGAACCAGGTTCTTTTTTAATTCCTCAAGCAATGGAACTAGCCTTGAGCCACTTGCCTCTGGACTTAAAGGGAAAAAAAAATCCTATCTAGTATAAGCCATTCTGGTTGAATTTCTCTTATATTCAGTTGAATATAATTCTAACTAATACAAGCTATATATTCTGAACACTATTAGGCATTAATGAATGACAATAATTTTCATTTTAATAGCACTCAAGGGCTTTTGCTCTCCCCCTATTAAACTTGATCTTCCCTGGAACTCTGTGAAGTGAGTATAAGAGCCGGTGTTATTTTCATTTTCTAAATGAGATCATTGAGGTTTTTGCAGATTAAGTGATTTTTCTCAGGGTCAGATAGCCAGTCTTTGGCAAAGCGGCATATGAGCCCAAACATCCAGATTTCTAGTATAGTTCATTTCCACAACACTAACTTAAAGGATGGTAGGTACATTTATGGTAAGGCAGAAATTTAACCAAATGTTCTCACCAACTCTAAGTTCAAAACCACAGGAAGGTTCAAGGTTCATATGACTGTTGAGATTGACATTTCATAGCTAAATATAAATCATCACTCAGAATAATAGGTTCCATTCTGCCCTCCCATTACCAACAGGGTCTGCCTTTGCTTGGATAGGCTGATTCTAGGGTACAGCCTCACGGTGGTATGTGCACCAAGTGTGTGAATTTAGGTTGGGGCTTCTTCTCTCCCTCCTCGTAGAGCAGTAGTTCTCAACCTTGGCTGCACATTAGAATCACCTGGGAATCTTTTTAAAATCCTGATTTCTGGGCCTCATCCTCCAGAAATTCTGTTTCTTTCTTATGGGGTGGGGCCACAACATTAGTAACAAAGAAACAGAATTGCCGGAGGATGAGGCCCAGAAATCAGGATTTTAAAAAGATTCCCAGGTGATTCTAATGTGCAGCGAAGGTTGAGAACCACTGTCCTAGAGGTTGTGATCTCTAGTCAGGTGGGGATAATGACTCTGCTTAACAGGATATTCTCAGTGTGGTTTTCCAATAAACCAATACCTCCTGTGGAAGGAGAAAAATGAGTCAAGGGGAGGAGATTTTTGTGTTTGCACATGTAAAATGTGCCACTGAGATTTTAAGAAGCAAATATGCAAAGCTTTTTTGGATTTGGAAACATTTTATTTAAGAGAGAAACACACAGTTTAGATCAGGGCTTCTCAAACTTTAGTGTACTTCAGAATCTTCTGGAGGATTTGTTAAGACAGAATGTTGGGTTTTACCCCCAGATTTCCTGATTTAGTAGGTCTGCGATGGCCCAAGCATTTGCATTTCTAAGATCTTCTGCTGCTGCTGCTGCTGCTGCTGCTGCTGCTCCTGCTCCTCCTCCTCCTCCTCCAGGAAGCTCTGATGTCAGAGCTGGAGAAAACATAAACTTTTCTCTAGCTACCTCTTAGATATGTCCGATGATCTACCCAAGGTTCCATGACAAGTTAATAGCACACTTTACTTTAAATTCTAAATTTCCTAATTCCCAGACCAGGATCTTTCCATATTTGTTGCTCTGCTCTTGAATGAACTCATGGATTTGCTTTGCTTGCTTCTAAAGTTTGATAATTATTAATAATAACAAACATATACATATGTATGTATGTTTATAAATTTCTAGCAAGATTTATGATTTGAATTCAATTTGTGGACATTCTGTTAACAAGGCAAACAAATAATACAGTGGCTTAGAATAAGAGTTTCAAATTCTTTTTTGCTTCTAAACTACCTAGTAAGAACAATCTAGTCCTCCACTTTTCTTTATATCCCTCGCTGTACATCTGAACTATGCTTGCCTCTGCTCAGTGCCACTCTGTTCTGATTCAACTCTCTGAAAAGATGAAAAGTATGAATATCTTAGAAGAACTGATGTTCTTACTAAAGACACCTGAGCAGTCCTACTACTTCTTACTAACTTAAACATTGCTGCACTACCAGCAGGTGGAAAGTGGTTGCCTAACCAGGGGTCAGAAAGTGTTTCCTGTAAAGGGCCAGATGGGAATATTTTAGGTGTTGCGGGCGTACTGACTTTATCACAGCTATTCAACTATGCTGTTTCAGAGTGAAAGCAGTTACTGGCTATACATAAATAATAAGCATGGATGTATTCCAATAAAACTTTATGGACACTGAAATTTGTCACAAAATAATTTTATTTTGGTGTTTCTTCAAGCACTGAAAAACGTAAAAAGCATCATTAACTTGTGGGCTATACAACAAAAGGCAGAAGACTGTGTATGGACCTTGGGCTATAGTGAAGACCTAAACCTCATGTTCTTCCTTCCCCATCTCTTCCTTTCCCTAGTAGGAAGGAAGAACTTGACTACTGGTCAAAGTGCATTTCTTTTTGGCCATTATAATTCTACTGCTGGCAGTTTTAACATATAAAAAATATTCAACCTGAAATATAAACTAAAACCACAAGGAGATGTCTCATTGATTTTGCAAGGTATAGGAAAATTATAATCAATGTTAATCAAGGACACTAAAAAGACCTCTCTTATGTGGGAACTGGTAGTTTTTCTTGAAAGAATTTTATTTGTTTGTATGCATCAAAGATGTTCATATTCTATTACCCAGACTATCCCAGAAAAGAGTCCATAAACATGATCAGGGATAAGAACAAGGACACTTGTTTCCTAATGATCAAAGATAGGAAAAATATGTTTATATGTTTATTGAAGTGTTATAATTGATAATGATAAAAATTTTGAAAGAGCCTAAATGTCTAACCATAGAGAAATGGCTAAATAGATTTTAGTTGATCTGTACAATATTAAGAGTGATTATCTCTCTGGGTAACATTAAGAATAAAATTTTTTGTTTATACTTTTCCATTTTCTTCAGGTTTCCCACAATGTGTATATATGACTTTTATAGTCAAGCAAGATTATAATTAATAAATAAATAGAAATTGAAAATTCCATAGAATAATTAGAGTCAATATTTTTGTTGTCTTTAGACTTTTTGGTTTGTGTTATGGCCTGTGTCAATCTGAAGGCCTATAAATTTTCTGAATTTACTTGATCCCTTTGGTGCTTATATGAACCTTCCAAGTCTTTACATTTTCTTTGCCACCGTGATGTCACTTTTCTCATCTTCACAGGTCCACTCTAGTAATTCTTTTTGGTCCAATAGGTACAATTCTACTAGGAACAACATTCTTAGTTTGTTGCAATGCTCCTAGTGTTTTCATGTCTTTTAATTTGGAAAGGTTCCTTTATTTCCTATTTCTTAAGAAATCCAGTTCCCTGATGCTTGTGTCAAGGGAAAATATAAGTGTCCACACAGTGCTACATCCAAATGATCTGCAATCAAACATTCTGCCTCTACAGAACATGGATGCTATACCAATCAAGTTGGAACCTTTCTGGGAGTTAAGTGGCAGCCTTTGCATCTCCTCTTTATATTTCCTCCTATTTTATTCTGTTCGCATATCTGTTTCCCACAAAAGATGTTAGGTTTCCATGAAAATGAGTCCCTCAAAGGAATAATTGAATAAGATAGTTGGAAAAGACTTTAACATTTTTTCCCCACATGATGATAACTGTATAGGATGAAGATAATTTACAACACAATGAGAAGCATGCTTCTGGCTGGTACTGCTTGGCTTTAAGGCTCTTGCTGTTCAGGGCAATGCCCAGTCATCATGGAATACTTGCAATCCTTTGGCATAGTGGTTGAGAAGCTCTATCTTAAAGATCACCTAGTTCATTCCACCCTCACTTCCTCTGCTTTATATATTAAGAAAATGAGATCCATTCCCAGACCTCAGTGATACCATGAGTGAAGCCAAGATTTTGAACCAATGATCTGGGGAAATGGAAGAGTTGGAAACTGGAAGACATTCTGTCTCTGATCTGCACTTATTCATGTAGTCTCCTACTTAGAATTTTCTAATACTTTTTTAAAAGCATTTTTCCCCACAAACAAATACTGTTTCATTATAAGAAGAAACACCAAGCTGCATTCAAAGTATTAAAAAATGGAACTGCCTTTTGACCCAGTGATCCTACTTCTAAGAATATATCCTAAAAATCCTGATCTTTAAGATAGAGCTTAGCATAATACTCTCCAGGCCCTTCAATGCTGTCTCAAAGGGTAAAAGATCATACTTTTTTATAGCTGTAGAGTATTCCATGGTGTAAATGTGTCAGGGCTTTTTACCCACCCATCCACTTATGGGCACTTGGGCTATTAGCAGATCTTAGTTATTGTAAATAGTGCTGCTATGAATATAGGGGTGCATATATTTTTTCTGATTGGTGTTTCAGGATTTTTAGGATATATTCTTAGAAGTGGGATCACTGGGTCAAAAGGCAGTTCTGTAATATTTTCAACAATAAAGATAAATTTAAAAAAGTAAGTTGGGGGAAAGTGGATCTAACTGAAGGCTTGTTAAATCCTATAATGTTCCTCAAGCTGGCATTTTTTATAAAGTAAAGCTGTTGTGATTTTTACTTATAGATTTGGTAGCAGAAACTAAAGATTTGTCTCAGTTATAGTCCTTGGATATTTATACAAAATACAAATTTTATGAAAAATACTGAAATGAATTTCCTATGGAAAGAAAAAGTTAAGCTATCACCCACTTAACATTATAGGCTCAGAGGTTAGTTAAAAGAGGCCAAGTGCCCACTGTCCCTGACCAAAGTACCTGCTTTCAGGGACCTGAACGAAGGTACCCAAAGTAGCTGAGTTAACCCCAATTGTAATTCTCAAATGGCTATTAATTTTTTCCCCTACATGATATGGAGGAGACGGAAAGCAAAGCTCTGAAGATCCAGTCATTGAACCAGGCACTTTGGCTTTTGTGAGCATCAATTGAGTTTTTTGAAGTACATTTGAGATTCCTCACCTTTAAAAATAGACAGATGAGGGGCCAGGGAGGAGGTGTGAGTCTCAGGCTTCAAGTGAATGAGATCATTCTATAGCCATCCTATCCCCCACACTGCAGATGTCACAAGGTGAGAATGAATCCTCAGCTTGTTCTGGTTTCCAAGTTACAATCCTTTTGCCTTTTCCATACTCCCCTTAGGAAATCTGTGGAGTCTGGAAAACCACTTGACAGACAATCATTCTTACAGACAGCAGACACACACATTACCCCACTGAAACTCTCTTACACAAGACTTGAAAGCTCTTGTGTATAACAGGTTTAAGTATAAACATGTGTTTTTGCCATTCATCATTTTTTCCCCTCTTTGAGGAAACCATATGTGATCATATTCTGGGAGGCAACACAATCTACAGCAGGTGGGCTCTATAATTGGCCTTCTTGGGGAGTAGCAGAAGTTGGGTTCAAAAGGTACTGACCTTATGGGTTTGGTTAGTAGGAGTTTGTGAGTAGGGTAGTAAAACCTAAACAGAGAACTGGGCTGCCTCTCAGACCCCATAGAGGAACAATGGAAAGCAATGTGAATATTTCAGGGGAAGTAACAGAGAGAATGTGAAGAGGTTGTGCTGTTGAAGGTCAACACTATTCAGCTGCAAAAATACTCATACTTAACCCCACAACAATCTTATGTATGACTCTCGCTGCAAAAATACTCATATTTATCCCCATGACAATCTTATGTATGGCTGTAGCTGCAACAATACACATATTAATCCTTACAACAATCTTATGTATGGCCCTATGGGCTCACTCTGGACCTTTACAGTTCTTCATTCATCTTTCTTCCTGGAACATATTAGGGCAGGGCTGACAGTGACAGAGTACATTGAGGCTTGGGTGTGTGTGTGTTGGGGGTGGGGTGGGGCGGTGGCGGTGTCTGCTAAGCCACCAAGGTTAATGGAAGATCCAGCACATCCTTGCTCTCATATCCTGACTGTTCCTATTTTGATCAGAAACTAAATCATAAAAAGATAATGTCAGAGCAGTGTCTATACAGCAAAGCAGTGATAAGGTGATAGCTGATACATTTTATCACAAGCAAACTATACAATTCAAGTCCAAATTATCCATTTAGGTAGCATACAACATTAAAATTAGCTGGAAGATGAACAATTTGCTTTGTACTCTTGAGAAATTAGTTTATTTGTTGTGAATGCTTTCAAGATAGGATTTCTAAATTCCACTATTATTTATTGAGTGCCTGCTAGATCCAAGGTACTGGGAACAAATCATTGAAACAAATTCAAGCATTGTGATCAGCAGTTTATTAGAAGAAGAAAAAGATTTGTTAACAGGTCGTCTAAATTCCCTCTGATAGTTGTTACAGAAGCACACAGGAGGGACATCAAAACCAGCTTTGCTTGTGGTCAGTGGTGGGAGAACATTTAGGGAAGGTTTTCTGGAGGAGTAGGTAAGTTGAAGCATGAAGGATGAAAAAAGGTTATTTGGTTGAAGAGGTTGGAGAAAGAATGTTCTAGCTTTAGGAGTTTGTTAAAATGTTTGGGATGGAATAGAGGAGGATGCCTTCCAGGACCTATTGAGAATTCCAATATGTGAGGCAGAAGCAGTAAGGAGCAAAATCATAAGAGATCTGTGTGTCTAGTGTTTAGTTCCATTGTACTTATCATGTATAATAGTCTCTCTTAGACTCCATTTGGGGTTTACTACATTTCATTTCTATTCTATGTTTCTAATGCTCGTTCATTACCTCAGTACAAGGAGTTATGCTTTAATGGTTTGGGAAAAAAGACATCAATTAATCACTTCTCCCAAAAAGGAAAATAATGGTCTGATGAAGACATCAAAAACAAAGATAGAAATGAGAACTTTTGGGTATCCACATTGCACTGAGACAGATGAAATTTCTCAAGATGGAGACACCAGAAAGTTAGCAACCATTTTCATAAGCAACCATTGTTAAGAATTTAGCTCAGCTCCTATTTTATTGTGTTACATTTTTAGATTACATGCTGGTGTCAGTTTCTAGGGAAAATATTATGGATAAATGATAATTTTTCCAGATGACTATAACTGTAATTGGCATGAATTTTATGTAAGCGAACCACATTTTTGCAGGTTTTTTCCTTCTGCCTTTGTTAGTACTTTAGGAACAATAATCATTGTTATTGTTGGCATATTTCCCAGATTCAAACCATGGTTTAACAATAACAACAACAATAATTCTTAACATTAGAAGAACACTAACAGATTATAATACACTTCTGCAGGCCAGCATTCTAACCTCTAACAGGTTTCTATGAAGCCTGTCACCTGCATGTCCATGTGATTGAAAGATAAGGTCCGGCTCTATTTTCTCATAAAATGTCCAGGTCATATTAAAATATTTAAACATGCCTTGGATTTGAAACCAGGTCAATTATTTTTATTTTCTCACCTAAAAGTTTTGTTCCCAATTACAGCCAAGTGTTAGCTTTCTTTGTTATATCTTTGAGAAGTATCATTTTCTGCTATACTATTTTATTTGCAAAACCTCTGATTTACCCAAGAGGAGTGGAAAGAAAAAGAATGTGCAACCATCAAAAGAACAAAAATAAAATGAATTATGCCTTATTATTACTATATATGGACCACTTATCAAACTACATGCTAGGCATGTGAGATTATTTTAATTTTCACAATAAGCCTGCAGGGTAAGGTCTATATTTCCATTTCTAATGAAACACTTTCCGAGAAATTAAATAAATTGCCAAGAGCTATGCTATTGTAATTGACACGTGTGATTTCCAAGCCTGCACTCTTTTCACCATGCCATCCTCAACTGTTTCCCACTCCAAAGTGACTTATTTCAAATCATTCAGAGCATTTGATGTTCTAAACTTATTTGAACCTCTGAACATCAGGTTGGAAGCTGAAGAACTAAAGCAAAGGGAAGTGCAAAATCGCTCTATTAAAATGACAAATATTCCAGATGTAGCTAATTAGTATGATAACCTATGCGTAAAAGAGAATTGTAAAATCAGTGCCATCAGCCTTGCAATGCCAGTAACCATATTATAACTCTTCATATGATCTTTCCCCCCACCATGAAATGGTCTTGCAAATGCCTGATTTCAATTTGCCTTATCATATGGTGCAGCTCACCAGTGCCACATGCTACTATGGATACCGTGGTTTTGACAGTGTTTTTTTTTTTTTTTTTTTTTTTTATCCCTGCAAGTTGGTGAATTAAAATAATTTCACTTAGGGCGATCTTGCACCAAAAATATACTGGCGACTTTGATAGCAATTCTGTATCTTTTTCTGCTCACTTGTTTTTTTTATAATTTTCGTTTCCATTTCTGCTCTGAATCACCTAATCTAGGATATAAAGATCCAGGCAGGTTGAGAGACTGGTCTTGTTTATCCTGGAAGCTTTCTCTAAAACAGTGGTTCTCAACCTTGACTGCACATTAGAATCACCTGGGAATCTTTTTAAAATCCTGATTTCTGGGCCTCATCCTCCAGAAATTCAGTTTCTTTGTTATGGGGTGGGGCCACAATATTAGTAACAAAGAAACAGAACTTCTGGAGGATCAGGCCCAGAAATTAGGATTTTAAAAAGATTCCTAGGTGATTCTAATGTGCAGCCAAGATTGAGAACCACCGCTAAGAGCTAGGCTGCTGGGGAGGAGGAGAGCCTTATTTTCAGACGAGGAAATCAACAAGCAGCAGGTTCAAGTTAAGCCATTACAGTTCTTCTAAGAAGGAGCACTTGTGGGCTAAAGAGTTTGAAAAAACTTGAGAGAATAGACACACAAATTAAATCACAAATTAGACTACACACAGTCAACACATTAATGGTTGCCATGAGTCTAATGAAGCAAGAAGAAGCGAAGTCAGATTTTGTGATTTCAGAGAAAGTGTTTGGGGAAGGTGGGGCCAGTTTGATCAGGTTTGCTTCAGGAAATGACAGCACAACTAATATAAATTCTTATCTCCTTTTCACTGTTCATCTGTCATCTGAACACTCCCTTCCTCCATTTCGTACATTTTTACCTTGAAGCCTTTTATGAGAATTCCCTGTTTTCCAAAAGGATTTCAAAATTTTTTAATTTATATATTTTTAAAAATCCTCACCCAAGGATATTTTTTTTCCATTCATTTTTTTTAAAGAGAGTGCAAGGGAAGAGTAGAAGGGAGGGCGAGGAGGGGGAGAGAAAGAGAAAGAGAAAGAGAAACATGGATGTGAGAGAGACACATCGATCAGTTGCCTCCCACAGGTGCCCTCAACTGGGGCAGGGATTGAACCTGCAACCCAGGTACATGCCCTTGCCCGCAAATCAAACCTGTGACCCTTCAGTACGTGGACTGACGCTCAAACCATTGAGACACCAGCCAGGGATGAAAATTTTTTAAATTTATTTTTATTGTTGACATTATTGCAGATATTCCCCACTCCGCTCTTTTCCCCCACCTACCCCCCAGAAAGTACATGGCGCTGGAGGCAAAAGTTCCAATTAATGAACTTGGGCCTTGTGAAGTGCATATGGGAAGAGGAATTAATTTATATAAAATATATTGTTGACCCTTGATAGCTATGATGTTTGCCATCATGTTACATGCTTTCTGATTTTACTTTGAGTTGAATTTGGTTTGTCCCAATTCAAAAGGACAGAATCTCCAGTGCCAGTTACATAAGGGACTCTCAAAAAAATTAAATAATAAATGAATAGATAAATTGATGCATGCCTGAATGCAATTAAGATATGCTAACACGAGCTGACAAAAGATCTTGTCTTAATCATAAACTAAATACAACATGGTTTTTAGGGGGAAAATATAGGAGGCATTCATTCATTCAGTCATGAACTCATTCAGGTCTAAGCACTATGCTAGATTCTGAATATAGAATAGTAAGTAAAACAGATGGTACTTACCTTCAAGAGTTTATATTCTAGTGGGGTCAAACAATATCAATTTATAAATTCATAAAAGTGAAGGCAATTTTTAGGGTGGGTAATACTTAGATAATGCAGTTATTAAGGAAGGCTTGTTTGAGGAGACCTTCAGGATTGGAACGCCATATCAAGAGCCAGAGGCAGAGTTCTGCAGGAGGGCTAGGTAGTTTAGGCAAATGCTCCATGGCAGGAGGGAGCTTCAGTCCTAGGACTGGAAGAGGAGAGCATGACCAGAGTGGGCTGAGCTAGGGGAGACTGGCCTGAGAGGAGACTGGACAGCAGTATGCACCAAATCATGCAGGGTTGTGTAGGAAGACCCCTTTTAACAACAAATTATATGGTCAAAGGTCTTCCATGAGATCAATGTAGGGAACATGGAAGACATTTACTCATAGAAAAAAGTATCGTCTATGATTCTTAGCTGGGAAACCTGTAAAAATCCACTTAACTTGTAATATCACTACAGCCAAACCACCAAAGATTACCATCCCAGTAGGCAAAGGCATTTTACAGTTTATACAGCGAGGAGACCCTCCCTGTCTTTCTTCTTCCGCAAGCTTCAGCACAGACACCCCGCATGGCGATTTCAAGTGGGGCTGACTTTTTCAGATCAATGTTCATCATGCTGATCATGCTAAAACCTCCCATTCCTATTCTATAAGGGGTGTTTTTTTCCTGTTGTTTTAAATTTAATTTTGTTTTTAATCATCAAGAATACATGTGGAGTTTTACCAAATGTCACTTCTGTAATTATTAAGTTATAATGGTGGAAAACTTTGAAAAGAATAGTGGTGGTTGGTTGTCTTAATAACTATCTGCTAAGTTTCTTGTCCCTGTACCCCTTTTTTCTTCATAGTTGGGGCCCCGATCCCTATCTGTGGTTTACCTTAGGTCTGGGCTCAAGCACTAGGTTTGTCAGATATAGCAAATACAAGATGTCCGATTAATTTGATTTCAGATAAGGAAACAATACTTTGACATATGTCCCATGCAATATTAACAATTGCCAATACTAAAAGAAATTCACGTTTACCTGAACATCCTTAATTTTAATCTGGCAGCTCTAGATAATCATGTCCCCGGTTGAAATGTGTGACCCAGGACACGAGGTTGTTGGCTCAGCTTCACTTTTGTTCCTCCGCTGGCTTTCTTTTCAGGCTCAGTAACTGGACCACTGCCTTGTCCCCTCTTTCCCAAGCGACTCTTGATTCTTTACATAATGTCCTAGTTCTTCCAAAGGCTGGTGTTGGCCTTTTCATACCCAGGCCTCAGGGACTGGAATCTTGTACCCAAATAAAGTCCCCTGGGTGAGTCCCTGCCATTTGCTCCCAGGCCTCCCTGATGCCTTCAGATGCAGAGAACTTTGGTGCCAGTGCAGTGTAGAGGGAAGGCAGAATAGGCTTTGGGGGTAAAGGTAAGCTGAATTCCTCCTGCCTCTCTTCACCTGTGAAAACTTGTGTTTAATGTCTCTGAGCTTCAGTATTTATAATCAGTACAATGGAGTAATAATAACAAACTTAGAGGGTTGTTACATGGGTTTCTCATAGGGGCTGTTCAGTGAATGTGAGAGGTCTTCCATCTGCCATGATTAGACACTGGTTTACTGTGAGTCCCCTCTATACTGTTTTTCTATTAAACCTCTTCCTATTGACAGATGCTGAGGATTCCCCAGCACCCAATTGATTTAGGGCTTTGCGAAGTCTTCTATGGGTCTGACTATATTTCTCAGTACTGACAATAAATATTTGTTAAATCAATGAACAAAAATATCTGTTCTAACTTATCCTGTTCATCTGTGTGGTCTCTGGGTCCTAGCTATCTAATTTATGTCTCCAGATATGGTCTCACTCAACCCCCTAATATTGCAGGCTCTGATGGGGGTCCCATAGTTTCTTTCTTTCTCCACTAGTTCTTAGTGGTCAGTGGGAGAGTTGGTTTGCTTGCTTTCCTGAAATAAGAATGGTTCTTATAGCCCCCCCCCCCCCCCGCTCCCAGTCCCAAGGTTCTCTCCTGATCCAGCACAAGACATCTCAAGACAGCTCTTCCGTCACTGGACTTGTTTACCTCTTAACCTCTGCACCATTTCAACTTCAAGTAAATTTTACTAATATTTGCTAGATCTAAGTGTCCATCTGTCATACCTTTTGCCGCTATAACTGGGTCCTGTGAGCCCCTCCTCACTAAAGTACCATGCTTGACTGAGGAGGTCCAGTGGATACAGGTGTTTGCTTCTGTGTCCATTGTGGATACTATAAGCCTTAGAATACTCTAACACTATACTAACATGAATCTACTAGAATGTGCTTTATGTCCAGCTATACCCAGCCTATTTGGTGTCAGCTCTCTGTGAGCAGCCATGAGCATTTTTAAAGCCTTCATTGTTGGCTCTTAGGTCCTATTTCTTAACTTCAAATTCCCCACTAACTAGCTAGACTGGTGCTGGCTGTCTGTCTGCCACCTTGGTGCTGTGTTCTCAAGCCAGGAGAGACTGGGGAATATGAGAGAGGTCTTATCTCACCTTGAAATTTTTCTTGGCCTCTACCTCTTCCTGGGGAAAAACTCACTACCTGCTCTCTAGCCCTCCCCTCATTCACCTTTAAAGGGGATAGAAGCCAAGTGAAGAAAAAGCATCACATTTTAGCATTGGAGATTGGAGTGTAGAAAAACAAATCCGACAACCTTCTCTACAAAAACAATGACAATGACTTCAAACTATACTTCTTAGTCTTTTACTTTCCAGTCAGAAGTCTCCAACTTTCCAAGTAATGTTTAAAACAGAGTTAAAAGTTCCCCCACCAGGCAACTCTACCCCAGAGAGCTTCTAACTTAGTGAAGCTGGTAATTTGCATGTAAAGACTTCTTTTAATTACTCCCTAGAACCTGAAATTTCTACCTCTAACAAACTGTTACTATATCCTATTGCAAAAGAATTCCTGTGAATCTAATTCTAAGGAAATCAGTGTCCTGATCAAGAAAGAATTTTCCACATAAATATTGACCCACAACTGCCAAATTCCTTTCTTCCTTTCAAGCTCTTCTGAGCCCTTTGGATCACTTTTTCTAGGACCTGGTAAAGGGTTTTACACCTGGGGCAAAACTCACGAACTATTGCTTGAATTGGATGAGGGCCCTCTACTTTTACCCATGTCTAGTTTGATCATAGTTCATTCAGTGTTCCTCAGTTATGGACACTTAGAATCAGATAATTCTTTGTTGTGGGGCATCCCTGACCTCTATCCACTAGAAACTAGTTTCACCCTTCTACCGTGGTGGGACAACCAAATATGTCTCCTGGGGAATAAAGTCACTTCCAGTTGAGAAACAGTGCAGTTGTGTCAAAATTAAGCTGAATAGGAAGAACTGCAGAGAGGAAAGGGGGAGAAAGGCCACCTCTTGATGCTTATGTCCTTTGGAATTTACCTTTTGCTGTCCTCTTTTCTGCTTACATTGAATATCTGTTCATGATATAGCAGAGGTGAGTGCCTGAAATACTAGGACATTTGTTTTTTGACAGACCAGTGAAATTAAATTCAAAGCATATTTCAGGGTGGGAATGACAAAGTCTAGAATAGAAACAGACGATGACTATATCCTTTCAAATATACTCTAATTTACCCACAGCTTCCCCTGGAAGAGAATTATACCCCTGAGCAACTAGTATGAAAGTAATATGTATTAATTAAATGAATATGTACTATAACCAAATTTTCTTGTCACATAGGTCTTATCAGTTAATTTTCTCAATAATAAATATTCAGGTGAGTTCAATATTATTGTGCCCATTTCACAGATGAGAATGAAGACACTCAGAAGGATCAAATTACTTGTGCCAGGTCGCCAGGCAGAGATGGGTTTCAAATGAGGACCTGCAGATTATTAAAAGCAAAAAACAACAACATATTTTCCCCACTTCACTATGTCCTTTATTGTGCTGATTTTGGAACTCTCAAGCCACAGAAAAATATCTTTGCTGTTAGGGAAACTTTGTATAAAATAGTTTTACAATATATCTTATTTTAATATGCCAGGAAATAATATATGCATATCCCTATGCCAGTCCACCCCGACCCCATTTTTGTAAAGTGGGTTTTGAATGGTATTAAAGTTTTGTGGCAATCTGGTTAAGGACTCTTTGGACCTACACGATTCAGCTGTTTTTCCACATTCCAGCATTGTTCACTATTTTCTGCACATTATCACAGCTGCTTTTAGAATAAGTAACACCTAATAATGATAAATCCATAAAATTTGCATAGAGGATATGTGTTTGACTGAGATCATATGTTGGATGAGGTGCTTGTTTACTGTACAAATGTTTAAATAATGATAAAAAAAGAAACTGCTATTATGTTACATTGCTGAAGCTAACGTTTGTAATGCTCATTTCCAATGGGGTATAATACAGCCTTGCAAATAAGAGAAGAGTATTTGCTGGCCATTTTTTCTCTCTGTAGAATTATCATAAAATTATTATTTTCCACTCCTTTCTGGCACACAACTTTGAATAAAATTGTAGAATCATAGAAGTTCAGAACTATAGGAGTAATTAGACTTGGCTTCTGTCTAGATCAAGATGTGCCACTTAACCATGTGAGTGTCAATTTTCTCACCTTAAAGTTGGGATAAAATTACATACCTCATAAATCTTTTAGAATGAATAATGAGTAAATGTATGTGAGAATGATGCGTAAATACTAAAGTAGTATATGGATTTAAATTCAGCAAATATATAATGAGAACCTATTTACACAAATTACTTTGCTACAAGCTCAAAGATGAGTGAGAAGAAACCTTTGACTTCAAGGAATTCTTCCTCTGGTGGAAGAGGGAGACATAGAGACAAATAAGAGTAATGTAAATTGGAGCAACTAAGATGGCGGCATAGGTAAACACCGGGAAATTATTGCCTCACACAACAATTGAAAATTACCCCAAAGGACTGAGCAAACATCATCCAGAACAACAGGAAGGCTGGCTGAGTGTAAATTCCACAACTAGAAGGAAAGAAAAGCACGCTGAGAGCCAGAGGCGCTGCGGAGGTGAAGTGCAGAGGTACGGCGGCTCGCGCGCGCGAGGAAAGGGGGTGGCGCCTGAGGACGCGGCTGTCTTTTTGAATCACAAACTCCCGACGGCTCTGAACTCCGGTTCCGGGAAGTCTCTGGGGACCCAGGTCTCACACGGGGAGAAGCTGGTCTGTCCGGCAGCGAGCGAACTTGAGGGCGGCTTTCCCTCAGAGGTGCTTGCAGCCGTTACCGGGACACTGAGACCCGCGACTCCGGGCGGAGAATCGGCCATGGCCGCTTTCTCCGCCCTCTGACTCCCTGAGACCCCGCCCCACCCAGGCTGCCGCAGAGGCTTTTGCATGTGAATGTACCTAACTGCAGCCGAACCAGGCAGACCTGGAACTTCCAAGAGAAGGCCCAAGGCCCCGCAGCGGCTTGCATTGCTTCACAGCTGAGCCTCTTCGTGGCTCCTGCTGTGTGGCCTCAGGCAGAGGCTGAATTAGCACCTCCTTAGATCCAGGAGCCACTGTACCCAGTGGTCAGAGGGGGTCCATCCAGACTGCAACTCCTCAGATCCATAAGGGACGCACTCAGGGAGCAGACTCAGTGAGCACCAAAGCCCCACTGAAGCAAGTCTTGCCCCAGAAGGGTGTCTTCAGCACAGAAGTTCTCCCACTTTAGACACAGCTGATTCTCACAGCCAATTGGCCTGGAGGTCAATTCCTCCCAGTGATTCTACAACAACCAAGGCACCAAGAGTGCACCAAGAGTGTCCACCCCAGGTAACTGGGGAGGCTGAGCTACTGGGCCCTACAGGACACCTGGCGCACAGGGCCACTCTATCAACACAGGGAAGCTGCCAAAATGCGGAGACAAAGAAACAGGTCACAAATGGCAGAAATGGAGGAAAGCAAACGATTGGATATAGAGTTTAAGGCCACGGTTATAAGGTTTTTCAAGAATTTTATGGAAACCGCCGATAAATTTAATGAATCCCTCAATAAGTATAGGGAGACCATGGAGGACATGAAAAAGGACCAACTAGAAATTAAGCATACACTGACTGAAATAAAGAATAATTTACAGAGATCCAGCAGCAGAAAAGAGGATCCCAAGAATCAAGTCAAAGATTTGAAATACAAAGAAACAAAAAATACCCAACCGAAAAAGAAAAAAGAAAAGAGATTCCAAAAATATGAAGATAGTGTAAGGAACCTCTGGGACAACTTCAAGCGTACCAACATCAGAATTATAGGGGTGCCAGAAGATGAGAGAGAGCAAGATATTGAAAACCTTTTTGAAGAAATAATGACAGAAAACTTCCCCTACCTGGTGAAAGAAATGGACTTACAAGTCCAGGAAGCGCAGAGAACCCCAAACAAAAGGAATCCAAGGAGGACCACACCAAGACACATCATAATTAAAATGCCAAGAGCAAAAGATAAAGAGAGAATCTTAAAAGCAGCAAGAGAAAGACAGTCAGTTACCTACAAGGGAGTACCCATACGACTGTCAGCTGATTTCTCAACAGAAACCATGCAGGCCAGAAGAGACTGGCAAGAAATATTCAAAGTGATGAATAGCAAGAACCTGCAACCAAGATTACTTTATCCAGCAAAGCTATCATTCAGAATAGAAGGTCAGATAAAGAGCTTCACGGATAAGAAAAAGCTAAAGGAGTTCATCACCACCAAACCAGCATTATATGAAATGCTGAAAGGTATTCTTTAAGAAGAGGAAGAAGAAAAAGGAACTCTTACCATTTGCCACAGCATGGATGGAACTTGAGAGCGGATAAATACCACAGGATCTCACTCATTTGTGGAATATAATGAACAACATAAGCTGATGAACAAGGACTGATCCAGAGACGGAGAGGCATTGATTGGACTGTCGGGACTTGGAGGGAAGGTAGGGGAGGGTGGGGGTAAGGGGGAAAGATCAACCAAAGGACTTATATGCAAGCATATAGGCCTAACCAATGGACATGGACAACGGGGGGGTGAGGGCATGAGCGGGGGTGGGGGGGGTGGGGGGTAGAGGGTAACGTGGGGACAAGGACACATATGTAATATCTTAATCAATAAAAAAAATATATTATAAAAAAAAAAAGAAAAAAAAAAAGAGTAATGTAAATTATGCTGCTAGCCTTATGAGAAAGGGCAGTGGAAACAACAGAGGAGAAAGGGACAAAGTCTGAGATTGAAATACATATAAAGAGGAGGCATTTGAACTGGGTCTTGAATGATAGTAATCCAGTTGAAGAAAATGACCAAAGCAAAAGCACAGGATATGGGAATAGATGGCATGTTTCTGTTGAAATTTATTTAGTGTAGTTGGGTCTTAAGATGCAAACTGGAGATGGACAGAAGAGGAGGCTTATATTTAGAAAGATCACTCTAGTTGATAGTGGACACAGTGGGTCTGAGGCCACCGGTCACTACCTGAGCCAAATTAAGCAGAAACAGGATTGAATCATATATGAGCTTATATTCCAATAATGTTGGCAGTATGGAGAGAGCAGTTGGTCACCCTGAAAATTCTGCTTTGATTCCCCTTGCTAGTTGGCTGATTATATACGGTCAAGGATAAAGATAACTACATGCAGCTGTAGCCGTGAGCTGTAAGTGTAACAGGGAAATGGTCGGGGAGGGTCTGCAGTCTAGATTCAGAAGTTCAAAGTCTGATAATAAGGTGGCTAATCTTCTATGATGTTACAAACAGCTCACCCCATTCCTGGGGCCAGAGACTGGTCAGCGTTCCTGAGGCAAACTCCCGGAGGGGGTCAGGGTCTGGGCACAGCAACCAAGTCAGAGCATGTCCTGTCCTTGGTCTGCTTTTAAACTGTACTTTTTTCTTGCAGCACATCCAGTTTCCCAGGGTCTAGAAGAAAACATCTTATTTCTAGTTAGTAAGGTGAGTACACAACTGTGGTTCTGTTCTTATTCCGTGCCCCCCCCCGCCCCCGCCCCCCCCCTCCCCGCCTCCAGCCCACAGTAGTAACATGGTGTGTAGAATAAAATAGGGGAAATTGGCACATGAGTTGACCAGTTGGTTGTCAATTACAAGAATTCTTCTGGAAGAGGGAAACAGTTCCCAGGGGTTGTGTGGGTGAAGAACCTGAGTTCTTTGAAAACATGTTTTGGTTCTGGATTATGTTTCTAGGACCACAAATACACCTGAGATTAGGCAGCGTGTCCCAGATTCACAGGGTTATAGATGATAAGAGTTAAGGAGGTGAAAATGTTAGAAGTTGAATGTGGAGTGTTTAAAGGATATTATAGGAAGAAGGAATCTCATGGGTGGATCCTCTGTTGGTAATAACACAAAATCAACAGGAGAGAACAGGGAATGAGTAGTGAGAAATAAGGCTGGGGATGTCGGCTGGGGCCAGATTATATGTGGCCTTGAATGTCCAAATAGGGGGTTAGTTTTAGAAAGGAGGAGGATCATGCCTTCCTTTGAGACAGGGTTCAAACCTCCAGGTCACCAAATGATGGATATTCTTCAGACTGAAGAACTTTAGTAATAACAAATAAATTGGCCAGTAAAAAATCTTTTATTTCTAAATGTAATTTCAACATCCACTTTCCAGACCATCACATGGTTGTATGGAATAGGTCCAGTGTCCTTTTGTGTGCTCAGGAGAGCATGTCACAGCCATCCTCTAGTTTCCTCTGCCTCCTCCCAACCCAAGGTCTGCTCCCTCTGCAAAATGAAAGTCAGAGAGTTCGAACCTGCTCCAAGCTGTCCCCTCCCTCCCTCCCTTTCTTTGTGCTTTGCTGTTGTTATTTTCAAAGTGGTGTGTGAGGGCAGGACAGAGTGTCAGTCTCCCCTTGGAACACATGCTGAAAATGGAAAATAAGATGCATTGTGACATTTTAGCTAAAGACCTTTCTCTGGCTTTGGGAAAAGCCAGCTGAATGGGCACTCATTGTCACAGCCAGAAGGAAACCGCACAGCCCAAATGTCACCTCAAAGCTTGTTTGCTGTTATACTTTCAGTGTGCATTTGATTATTCTTCCTTTTCAGTTTTGAGGATCAGGGGTCAAAGCCACTCCAGCTTTCCCTTTCTTTTCATAAAAGTCTCCCTTGCTCTTCTCATAAAAGCCACCCACAAGAGAGCAAGACTTATATAGCTTTTTCCTGTTTCAAATTGGCAAGAGTACATTTGCAAATGTGCTTTACCTGAATGGTGTGATTCACTTAAGCTTATTTATTTATTTATTTTTTTTGAGAATTTGACCACAAAATAGATAAAACTATATTTTGGGCATTTCAAGTCCTTTGCTCTAAACATTAACTTCTAGTGCTCCCTTTCCATAATCTTCTTTTACTTCCAATACTTTTTAAAAATATATATATTTTATTGATTTTTTTACAGAGAGGAAGGGAGAGGGATAGAGAGTTAGAAACATCGATGAGAGAGAAACATCGATCAGCTGCCTCCTGCACACCCCCCACTGGGGATGTGCCCACAACTAAGGTACATGTCCTTGACTGGAATCGAACCTGGGACCCTTCAGTCCGCAGGCTGATGTTCTATCCACGGAGCCAAACCAATTAGGGCTACTTCTAATACTTTTTAAGAAGGTAAGATCTTGTAATTGGAAAGAGATAAAACTTAAGAAGCATTCAGATCTGTTTCTCTCTTGCCATCCTCATTACTATCTGCATGACTTAGGTCAACTTCCATTAAATTTCAGTTTCCTCATTTGATAAATGGGGATAATAATAGTACTTACCATATGGAATTATATTGAAAATTAAATAAGATAATATATGCAAAACATCCAGCCTAGTGCCAGTAAATGTTATCCTAAGACCTCCTGACCTAGCTCAAAGTGGTCACATGCAGGCCAGTGCTTCTGACAGAAGATGATTGACCAGGGCTGGGTGGAGAAGAGGGCTCTTTTGTTCTTTGATAACCACTGTGGCCTGAGTAAGTGTCAAAGTTAGAAGAAGAATATGGTTCCCTCTGAGTTCCAGGCAAAAACCTGGGGATACAGTGGGGACCCAGGCTAACAAATTTCCCTTCCCAAAGGCTCGTATTCCTAGAGGCAGTGTGTTTGCTCCAGATACTGGGGAGGGAGAATAGTGCTGAGAGTAAAGGTACCACCTCTCAGTTTTTGAGCCCTGGGTTTAATTCCCAGTTTGTCTTTTAGCAGTTCTATGCTGTGGGCAGTATATTTAACCCCATGTGATCCAGCTACTTCATCTATAAAATGGCCAGCAGATCTGCATAATAGGGGGCAATACCAGTTAACATTTAATAAGAGCTTTTGAGGGCTGATCATGTGCCAGAAACTGTTCTAAGCATTTCACATGCATTAGCTCATTTAACTCAGGACAACCCTTTGAAAAGGGTGCTATTATTATCCTAATTACATAGATGAGGTATGAAATACAAAAGAAACCCAAAGTATATAAAGTTACTCAGGTTGTAGGTAGAAGAGGCAGAATTCAAACAGGCTACTTGGCAACAGAGCTATGCTCTTTAGTGTCTGCTATACAGTGGTTCTCAAAGTGTGGTTCCTGGCCCAACTCTATCAGCATTGCCTGGGAACTTGTTAGAAATGCACATTCTCTGCTGGACCCCAGACCTGCTGAAAGAGAAACTGTTTTAACAAGCCTTTCAGGGAATTCTGATATAGGCTTATGATCGAAGACCATAGACCAAGGGTGGTAAACTACAGTAGCACCTGTTTTTGTCAAAAAGGTTTTATTGGCACTTAGCCTTATTCATTTGTGTATTGTTTATGCTTGCTTTTGTGCTACAATGCCAGAGTTGAGTAGTTGGACCAGAGACCATCTGTCCCCCAAATCCTAAAATATTTACTGTTCGCCTTTTAAGAAAATGTTTGCAAGTTCCTGGTCCAGACAATACAGTGAAAGCCCCTGGCACAGTGCTAGCATGTAGTAAATGCCCAATAAGTGGCTGTTATTAGTAAGTGCTTGGGAAGTAAAACCTGGTGATTCATAGAGGCGCTCCTGTGCCATGGCAAAGGGTGGGCTTGGTCAGTGCAAAACTGGACTACAGTTAATTAATTGTTCCTTAGTTATGATCCCAGTGTAGCTAAGCAATGTGGATATGGTGGTGGTCATTTCTTAACAAGGTAGGGATAGGGAAGGAGGAATTACTCTTCAGGCCATTATCCTGCTATATTTTTCTCCAATTGATTGCCAATGTATTAGTTGACAACTGTACTTTGAGTTAGGCAATATGTTATCAGAAAGGTTTGGAGTGGGACAGGTCACACTTATGACATGAGACCATAATGTATCAAAAGAAGCTTTTATTTCAGGCACCTGGATGCAGATGGGCTGAGTCTGACAAAGGAGTCAGTGGAGACTGAAAGGAGAGAAAGGTTTTTATTAATCCTTGCAGGCTGCAAGCCATTCTGCTGACATAAGGGTTGGTCTGTCCTTGGTTCCTCCCAATGCAAGGTGTTTTCCGGTTATCTAAGCTATGCAGTGCTCAAGGCTGCAGGCTTTCTGCAAGATATCTGGTAAGCACAATAAGTTTTCTCTGCCTCGTTTTATTCTCTTTAACCCTTTCATTATCCAGATGGGGAAGCTGAGGATCAGAGAGGGTGGTGGCTTCTGAAGGACACAGAGATTGAACCTCCATATGCTAAGTCCTGGAGTTAGGCCTCAGTTTGCTACCTTCCATGGTCTTGATTTCAGTTCCTGTCTCAGTAACAAATTGACCTCATAGGAACCATTGTGTCTTTTCCCTGAGTACTCTGTCCTTTTAGGGAAAAGACTTGACTCCTTCTGAGGAAGTCAGTTTTGCTGGACCGACCTCCTCTCTGCATAGGATGATATGTGGGTCAGATTTCTGGCAGGATATGTATGGCACATTTGAATATAATTTTATAAAGAGACCAGGAGAAGCTACATAGTTTAGGGGCCCCAGTACAAAATGAACATGTGGAGTTCTTGTTAAAATATCAGGAATTTCAAGAGTATTATATCAAGTATGGAGTTCTAAGCACAGGCCCTATGACTGCACAAGCTACAGACCTATGAAGCCAGCCCAGAAAGGGACTGTTTGCAAGGTGAGGATGAGGTTTAGGAAAACCAATGAGTGATGCAGAGTTCCGGGGGTAGGAGCAGTGGAAGCCATTGCTCCCTCTGGGGCTGAAGTGAGGGGGGGGGGTGGGGAGAGAAAAAATTACTAGAACCCAGAGAGAGTAGCTGCATAGAAGGAACCACTAACCTTTCCAGGTTTTTCTCCTGCTAGCCCACTATATGGACATCTCTCAAAAATGGCCATCACAGCATCTCTAAGGGAAGGACCTCAGAATTCTCACAGTGTAACCAGTAGTTTCACTTTTTCTCATAAAAATGCATATAAAATTTGTATCACAAGCCATAGAAAACAAGTTTCTTTTGATCAAAACAAAACAAAACAATTCCCCCAGGCCCCCATTTTTCAAGTAAAAGTGGTAACAGAACAAAGTGCCCTTCCTTGTGCCAGGGCTTTGGCAGTACTCTAGAAAACCTTGCGGGAGAGCTGAAGTTTACCTCCCAAGAGTCTTTGTGCCTTCTCTCTGTGGCAGAGTGGAAATAGGTGTTGGAATTGAGCTGATCAGGCTACAGTCCCTTCTTGAGCCAGAATCATTTACTTTGCTGGTCCTCAATTTCCTCATCAGTTGGGATGACACCTACCCTGTGGAATTGCCATTTATTAAAATGATGCTATGTTTTGCACGTGTGTAATCTTCCTCACTCACCATTCAGCTCTGTTGGCCTCTATTCGGCACACACCAGTTGGTTACGGATGTTTCCTGGGTGTTGAGTGTGACTTACTTTTGTATTTTCCCAGCACATTTCACACAGTAGTTCTCAACAATGTTTTTCTGCTTGACTAGTATTCCCAGGGAAGGCTGTGGTTAAATCATGTCCTCCCAAACACTGAGGTTTTTGACTCTTGGTCCCTCACTTAACCCCTTAGTTTTGAGAAGAGGTTACTCACTGAGCTTCAGAGGAAGCCTCAAGACCTTTCTCCAGGCTCAGTGCTGTGGCCTTTTTGATCCCAGGATCTCCCCTAGCTGTCTAGGAATACTAGTTAGCTAAGAGCTTGGCTGTAGATGCTTGGAAGGAGCCATGGGCAGGGACCTGGACACCTGGCAGGTGGGCTTCAGAGAATTCATTGCAGCAGCTGCATGGCCTGATTGCTCCAAGCCCATTATTCATTTTGTATAATTGTTGACCTTTTTGTCTGCACTCTCTGCGGAAAATTTCAAGCCATTTTCCAGAGCACAGATGGATATCTGAAGTGCACAACGGCACAGGAGACTGTCAACATCAGCCTTATATTCCCCCCGTGGTAGGAGAGGCCTACTTATAGGAGAAACTTAGCTCGAATGAGGAGCTGTTGGAGTCGTGCAGTTTCGGGGGACCAGACAAAGAAGGCCCAATCCTGCTGTCACTTATGGATATTGTCTGCATCCTTCTAAAATTCAGGTCTAACCGTGACATCCCCTGGTGGCCAGATGTACAAAGCCTTTCATAATTGGATTCCAGCCTTTCTTTCCAGCCACGTTGCGTTGTGCTAAGCTTGGAAACTCATGTGTAAACCACAACAGACTCGGTGATTCCCCAGAAAAGCTAATGTCTTCATGCCAATTGGCCTTTGGACGTGTGATTTGCTACTCCTAGAATGTCTCTTTCTTGCCTGCTCAACTTTTTTACTGACTCTCTTTGGCTGAATTAGTCTCTTTATTCTCTGTCTTCCCTTAGCACCCTCTACTATCACCTATATTGCCTTGTATTACATATGTTCACTCCTCTTTCTTGTCCTCCTGGAGGGCGAGGGCCTGGGTAAAATTCATTTTTGTATTCCCAGTGCTTGCTACTGAAGACATTGTGGAAATGCTTAAAAAATGAGTGAGAAAATGAATGATTTTTAAAAAATCTTCACCCAAGGATATGTGTTTTTTTTTTTCCAGAGAGAGAGAGAGAGAAACATGGATGTAAAAGTGAAACATTGATCCTGTATGCGCCCCAATAGGGGATGGAACCAGCAAAACCCACAACCTATTTTGTACAGGACAATGCTCCAACCAACTGAGCCACCCAGCCAGGGAGAAAATGAATGAATTTTTTTCTTTGATGCAGACCTACACTGTATTTGTTAGGATTCTTTTATATATATACATACATATATATACATACATATATATACATACATATATATATATATATATACACACACACACACACACACACACACACACACACATACACTAGTGGCCCACTGCACGGACTCATGCACATTGAAAGGAAAATAATTAGAAGAAATATTTTAATATTGCTATTCGCCCTTTCTCTATAATGGAAGTGTCGGAGCCGCCACTGGTCACTGTCTGCGGAGCAATCAGCAGGGCGATTGGGCACCCGCCTGGCTCCCTCAGCGCGTGGGAGCCAGGCAGCGGCCCCACCCCCTGCCACCACTGCCACTGGTTGCCATCTGCGGGTTGATCAGTGGGGTGATCATGCCCCCGCCCGGCTCCCTCAGAGCCTGGGAGCTGGACAGCAGCCCTGCCACCCGCCGCCGCCGCCACTGGTTGCTGTCTGCGCTCACCTGCTCCACTATCCTACCCCGGTCCCGCTCTTGTTGGGGCCAGCAGCACCTCCACTGTCACCTGCTGCCAGCGTCTGGTCACCGACACCCGCCATGTTCCGCACCGCCCTCTGGTGGTCAGTGCATGTTACAGTGAGCAGTCAAACTCCTGGTTGAACTCCCAGTAGAGGGGACAATTAGGCTTTTATTATATAGGATATTATTGATTTCAGAGAGGAAGAGGGAGAGAGAAAGAGAGATAGAAACATCAATGATGAGAGAGAATCATTGATCAGCTGCACTGAGCCCGCAACCCAGGCATGTGCCCTTGATCAGAATCAAACCCTGGGACCCCTCAGTCCCCAGGCTGATGCTCTATCTACTGAGCCAAACCAGCCAGGGCTGTTAGGATTCTTTATGTGAAGAAAGTAGTTTAAACAAAAAATGAATTTCTTGGTTTATGTAACTGGAAAATCTGGGGAAGGCTGGCTTTAGGAGATGCTTGATTCAGGTTTCAAACAATGTGGCTAACATTTGTCAGTTCTGCTTCCAGAAGGTGTTGCCTTCATCCACAGCCTGGTTCTCAGAGTATTGAGGTGGCTGGAGCAGACACTCTCATTCTATAAGGCCAGAGGAAGAGAGAGTGTTTCTTTTCCCCCAAAGTCCTTGCCAAAGTCTCAATGGCTCTAACTAGATTATGTGCTAATCTAGGAACTAATTCTTATGGTCATAGGGCTAGGGCAGGGTGGGCAACCTTTTTGTGAGTGCGTGCCAAAACCAGCAAAATCTCTGACTCAAATTCTTCTGCGTGCCAACCCTAATTTTTTGAGAACATGTTACGCCTACTTGATATCTTGTAAGGTGTACGTATGTGAAGAACCTTGAAGAAATAATAAAATTCAATCGAGCAACAAAAACACATATATGATGATGAAAAATACATTTATTTTTTAATGTATACATGTATACTGATAGTCCGACAGAAAACTTTATGACTTCGTTTGATATTATCAGTGGGACTTTTGCTGCTGCATCACTGATGACAGAGATTTTACATCAGGTTTATATTTCGTGACCTTCAGAGATATGCACGAGCTACTACTTTCATCCGTCAGGCTACTCCTATTACGAGACTTAACAAAATTCATCACTGAGAACAAAGATTCACAAGGGTATGTGGATGAAACCAAAACACTGGTCGGATCTAGGAAGGCAGGCAGAGTTAAGGCAGAGGCATAGAAATTGCTCTTCCCTTTTCTCGTCAATCCATGTCTATCGTCTTTAAGATAACTTGTTATGTAAAATTATTTATTTATCTAAGATGCACCTACACTGAATTTATCTGAAAAATAAAAAAGTCGATATTAAGAAAAAAATTGTAAATGGAAGATTATAAGAGAAGGTTTTGTGTGCCAGCAAAAGTTACTGGCATGCCATGTTTGGCACGTGTGCCAGGGGTTGCCCACCCCTGGGCTAGGGAATGCAAATTGGCTCAGAACAATCAGAGTTTACTTTTGTCAATCCCTTTCAATAGTACAATGTCAGAAAGTGGAAGAAGAGGTGACTTCCCCAAAGGAAATCAAAGTAATATTGCTGCTGGATAGGAATATGGATGCCTGCCAATCGAACGATCAATTTTCACACTATCTATCCAGTCCCACAGGTTTAAGTCAAGAGAAAAAAATAAACAAACAAAAACATTTTTAAAGTTTAGCAGCCAGTTCCAATTTTTTTGAAATTCAAACCCTAAAGCACAATGTATAGTTAAGTCCTGGGCTTTGGAGTTAAAAAGTCCTAGTGAAGCCTCCATTTCATAAGTCACACAAGTTGGGCTTTTTATTATTAAATGTTATTTTTCATTACAGTAGATATCAGATGTGTCATTCTTTCTTTTGGTCTAGGTGTATTTTCTCTTGCAATAGTTTACAATATTATGACTTGGGAAATTGTGGTAAGGTCCATGAGTACAGCATTACAAGTTTCCAGACACAGATCTGTGCACCAAATTGCTGATTTTTGTTTGTACCTTTTTCTTTTTCTACAGCAAGTATCACTAATTGGGAAGGAAAATGAATCAAGGTAATATTAATTTTTTTATCTTTTTAGCAGTGGCATGAAAATTCCTTTCTGGGGAAAGATAAGTAATGCCAAAAAGAAGTGTTAGTGTGCATGCTCTGGGGTTATAGTAGTGTACAGATCCCCAGCACCCAGAAGAAGGAAGGGACTTTCATTTACAGGTAGGAGAGAAAAGAGCAGTCAGGCAAAGTCAGCGAAGGAAGAGGGAGACCCAAGAAAGAGAGAACAATTTCTCTGATGCGGATTTTATTTTTTGCCATGTTTTTTTATTTTGAAAGAATATAGGATTAGTAATGTGATATTCCTTCTCCATATCTCCTAGGAAGTCTTTAGTAGAATCAGTATTGTCCATAACACTTCAATATAAAAAATTTTATGAGGACTTCCAAGAAAGGGTGATGACTTCTTTAAGGTTGATATCAATTTCTTTTATAGGCATATATGATGAAAAAGAAGTTAAGAGTAGTAAGGAGTCAAGAGAGTGCCCAGAGAAAAATTATCTGTAAATGTCACTAAGAATCATTTGTTAGGGGAAAAACTCTTTATCAAAAGTTAAAGGCAAATAGGACCCCCTACCCATATGTGGTGTGCAACATTTTGGACCATTTGTATAGGGTTCATAGCATACCCTGGAGCAAGTCTTCCCAAGGCGGACCACTTCAACTTCAGAATCTTTATTTTATAAGCCCAGTAAAACCATTGTGACCTGCTCACCCAGCAGGATAGGGCATTCAGTGGATGGGGACTCCCTTTTTCATCAATGGTAGTAGCTGGTAGGTTAGCTTGCTACTCGAGTCTGGCCAATTGGGACTGAGTGAGATGGACTGGACATGCCCTGGAGCCCTCCTGCGGTCCCTCCCTTGCTGGCCTACGTCCTGTGTCTCTCCCCGGCACCAATCGTGCACCAGTGGGGCCCCTCAGCCTGGCCTCCGCCCTCTCACAATCCAGGACCCCTTGGGGGATGTCGGAGAGTTGGTTTTGGCCCGGTCCTGGAGGCCGGCTGAGGGACCCCACTGGTGCACAAATTCGGTATATCTGCTTTTGGTCTTTATTGACCCTGGACCAAAACTCTTTGTTAAAAAACAAAAACAAATAAACATCTTTCATAAGAGTTTTGAAATTTAAATTCAACTCAGTGGGTTTTTCCAATCTATTGGAGTATTTTGAAAAATCTCTCCAGATAATTGAACTGTATACATAGCTACATCTTTCCATCCACTTGTAACTTAATTCATCTGCAGGTTTGAGAGGAGTCAGTTTTGAATCCCAAGACTGAAGTCAGACCATATTACCCTGTTCTGAGTCCATTGCTAATAATGGGTTTTCACTTTCCCTGTGGAGGGAAAATACTGCCCAGGAGGCAGAAGTGCATTTGGTTCTTCTTGGATTCACTGTTCATTTGTTTTCTTCATTTTCTTTCAATGCCTTCAAGATGTCCCAGCTTTAGTCAGCTTTGCACAGAGCACTGAGCTTAGAGAGCAGCGTTCCCTTGACTACCCCTCCAGGTGGGGGATAAGCTGCTCCTCCCTCTGGGTTTGGGGCTGAGGTTTTGATCTTCTCATGGGCCAGTTAAAAGTCTCGTTAAGAGAGAACTGATCCAGCAGCCTTATTTGTGTTCACAGCAAAGAGATTTCATTTCATTAAACTCTAGAGTTGACTCTCTCTCAGCAAGGTCGGGAAAATGTTACCTGCAATACTATTCCTCAATTCCACTAAAGCCACCAATGTTTGATTTATGGCAGTTGAGCCTTTGGGAACCTCAGAAGGGACTTGATGAGGAATGCCTGCTTCCTCTGAAATTAAGGGGTGCAGACAAAAAGCTGGATGTGAGTTTGTGAGTGAGAAATGGAAACCTCCATCCATCATTTGGACTGGGACCAGGGAGGCTGCTCTTATAAAAGACCAAGGAAATTTTTATAATTTTAGTCTCTCTCGTGTGTGTGTGTGTGTGTGTGTGTGTGTGTGTGTGTGTGTGTGTGTGAGAGAGAGTGAGAGAGAGAGAGAGAGAGAGAGAGAGAGAGAGAGTGTTTTCACACACATATTACATAGGTGTTAAATCTCAAGCCTGAGGTTGTTTAATTTTTTAATAGACCTTATTTTTTAGAGTAGTTTAGATTCAAAGCAAAATTGAGTCAAAGGAACAGAGATTTCCCATTTATACCCTGACAGCACACATGTATAAAATATATTTTAATAAAATGATCCTGGATTCTAACTCCAATTACCTTCACTAATTGGCCAAGGAAATCATGAGGGCACTTTTGGGATGTGGTGGATGGTTCTGGGGACATTGGACTTCTGATTCCAAGGCTATAATGTGTCTCCAGGAATCTATCATTCAGGTTTCATAGAGCCCAAGCTTTATTTTGACTAAGATCGTGTGTGGACTTAGCATTTCTAAATTCCAGACAGATGTTATTTTTCAGAATTTTGAATGAGAAATCAGAATTTTTAGGCATTTTCAGGTATATATGAAATCATGTTATTCTTAAAATATATATAATATTCCTCATACTATTTGATTGTTATTAATAATATCTAACAATTTTAAAAATAAAAATTTTAGTAGCATTTACCAAAAAATATAGTCTATAATGAATATTCAAACACAGGAAAACAACAGCAATATAACACATACTGTCATAACATGTAGTGAACACATAACTTAGTACTTGTATTTCCTAGCAAAGTAAACAGTGACTTGCCAATTAAGGCCATTTTTCTTCCAAAACTTGTTATTTCTCTGAATACCATTCATAGGATTTGTATAAACTATATTTTTCCATATAAAGTTGTTAATATTTTTATGTAAGCATAATTCACTTTTTGCAGTTAGATAGGGACACATACACACAGGGCAGAGTTTTTGATTGTGCTATTTGATGACTCCACTGCCTTTGCAAGAATACCTTAATGCCCATTGACCAAATCACTTTGAATCCTTTGTCTAGATTTTCCGGGACCAGATCCTCCTGGGAGACCTTAGTCACAGAACACTTGTAAATGGAATGGCCCAAACCAATTGGGAGTTCTGCTGATCCCTCTGTTACTTCAACAGCCTCGTAGTACCTGAGTAGTGGTTGCCACTCTGTCCCCATGATTATGCTTTGTCTATCTGCTACATTTAGACTGGCAGCTTCAAGACTCATGAAATCATCCAAGGTTGAGGTAGACTGAGCTTTTACCATTGTGCTATCTCAATTAAAACTGGAGGGCATCAAGGACATTACATAACCCAGGCTTGGTGGAAACATTGTAGGGTGCTTTGGTGAGTAAACCACACCAAAGAGAATGATAATAATGATAGTGAAGTCTTTCATTTATGTAGGGCATTAGAGATTACAAAATATGTTCACTTTCATGATTGCATTTTATGACTACCAAAACTCTGAAGAGTAGGCAAAAGGGGATGGGGATGCTCAGAGAGGTTAGGTGACTTGCCAAAATATGCACACCTTGAAGAAAGGGATCCAGAGATCTGAGTCACGTCTTCTGATTCCTAGTCCAGGCTTCACTCTATCATTGTATATCATAGTAGAGTATTCAATTATTCCTAAATATCAGGTCAGAGTTATAAACTGAGGATTAAGGCAATTTCTTTCTTTTAATATGTATACTCTAATATTAGTTCAGAGAGCCCTATGGGGTCCCACTTAACTACTTGTAAACTGGCTTATTCTTTCACTTAAAAAAATCTCATTCTTTTTTCTAAGACTCACAGAATTTTGGAAGTATAAGTACTGTAGACATGAAGCTTTATCATCCCATCTTATAGATGGAAAGATTGAGCCTCAAGATATCTAAGCCAGACCGTAAGTGGGAGAAGGCCATCATTATGGTTGAAAATTATCAAGAGAGGGAAAGGGGATATAAAGAAATAAGAATGAATGAAATTGGAGGCAAGAAGTAATGAAAAAGAATGGTATTTATAATAAGGATAAAATAAAGTCAAAAAAGCAAAGAAAAGTTTAAGTAAGGGCATGATATGGCCTAATATATGTTTTTTGAAAAATTACTTTGGCCATTCTGTAAAGATCAGACTGAGGGAGTTAACACCAGAAAAAGGGACACCAATTAGGAGCTTATTGAAGTTGTACAGGTGAGACATATTTAAGGCGGCAAATGGGACGATAGCAGAGGAGGTGAGAAGAATCAGTTTACAGGTGTATTTTTAAGGTAGAACCGACATGCCTTGCTGATAAATTAGATTTGGTAGAGGAGAAAGGAAAGGAGCCAAGGTTGACATCAAGGACTTGAGCCATTAAGAGAAATTACTGGGAGACAAATATGTTATTTAAGGGGGAGGTTATCAAAACTTCTGTTTGGCCATACAAAGTTTGAAGGACTTTTAGAAACACTTCAGGTAATTACTATAATCAAGAACTTCTAAAAGCCTGGGATATTTCTTACCAACTAATGGTTAAATTGGTACCATGACCAAAGAAAAAGGCTTTAAGTTCTTAAGATTGCTTTTACTCGCCCACTTTACTAAGGGTCCCTAGATTGTATGATATTGTAGAAGCATCCATCCATCCCATCAATATTTATTGAGTCATGTACTAAGCTGGTGCCCCTGGAACAATAGTAAACAAAAAGCTTACTCTCTAGTGTAGGAGACAGAAAAAGTCAAATGATCATACAACTGCATAACTACAGTCTGTGGTATGAAGGGAAAATATGGCAGCTTTGGATCTCAAGTGAATTACTGAGAGAGGTGCCCTCAATTGACAGAACTGAATCAAAGTATCCTGTATAATAAAACCCTAATATGCAAATCCACTGAATGGTGCACTGACCACCAGGGGGCACTGACCACCAGGGGACAGATGATCAATGCAGGAGCTGCCCCCTGGTGGTCAGAAGCCGGGCTCATGGCTAGTGAATGCAGCTGCAGTGGTGGGAGCCTCTCCAGCCTCCACTGCAGGCAGGCAGTATGGAGAGAGGGGTCCTGGACGGCGAGAGCCCCGGAATATGAGAACCCCGGACTACGAGAGGGAGTTCCGACTGCTGGCTTAGGCTCGATCCCCAGGGACATCCCCCAAAGGGTCCTGAACTGCAAGAGGGCGCAGGCCTGGCTGAGGCAAAACCCTGCCCCCGCCCCCCACTCCAGTGCATGAATCTTATGCACCAGGCCTCTAGTGAGTATGTTAAAAAGCTAAAGGTAGAGAAGCAGAATAGCTTTGTAATGAGAGGAATAAGTTACTGCATAGGGCTTTTGTAGGCATTGACAAAGACTGATATGGCTGGACCCAAGAGAGAAAGGAAAATGTGGTGGCACATGAGCAGAAGTAGGCAGGGACCAGAGTACACATGGCTACAATAAAAATATTAGACTTTATCCGAAGAGGAGTGGGAAGAAGAAAAAGACAAGGTCAAATATTGCTATTAAAGGAGTATTATGGTTTCTTTGGATATATTGTAAGAAGTGAAATTGCTGAGTCATAAAGAAGTTCCACTTTTAATTTTTTGAGGAGATTCCATACTGTTTTCCACAGGGGCTGCAGCAGTCTGCATTCCCACCAGCAGTGAACTAATGTTCTCTCTTTTCCACATCCTTGCCAGCACTTGTCATTTGTGGATTTATTGATGATAGCCATTCTGACATGTATGAGGTGATATCTCATTGTGGTTTCAATTTGTTAAATTTGCATTTCTCTGATGATTAGTGACATTGAGCATCTTTTCATATGTCTATTGGCCATCTCTATATCTTCTTTGGAGAAGTGCCTATTCAGGTCCTTTGCCTATTTTTTAAATGGATTGTTTGTTTTGGTGTTGAGTTGTTTGAGTTCTTTATAAATTTTGGATATTAATCCCTTATCCAATATATCACTAGTGAATATGTTCTCCCATGCAGTGGGTTGTCTTTTCATTTTATTGATGGTTTCCTTTGCTGTGCAAAAACTTTTAGTTTGATGTAGTCACATTTGTTTATTTTTCCATTTGTCCCCTAGCCCGAGGATATATTTTGCTTTGAGAAATGTCTAAGATCTTACTGCCTATGCTTTCTTCTAGGATTTTTTGTTGTTTCGAGTCTATCTAAGTTCTTTATCCATTTTGAGTTTATGCTTGTGTATGGTGTGAGAATGTAGTCCAGTTTCATTGTTTGCATGTATTTGTCCAATATTCCCAATAGCATTTACTGAATATACAGTCTTTATTTCATTGTATTTTCTTGCATCCTTTGTCAAATATTCATTGACCATAAATACGTGGGTTTATTTCTGGGCTCTCTATCCTGATTTATGGATTTATATGTCTGTTTTTATGCCAGTGCCATGCTGTGTGATTACTATGGTCTTGTAGTGTGATGCCTCCAACTTTGTTCTTCTTTCTCAAGATTGCTGTGGCTATTTGTGGACTTTTGTGGTTCCACATAAATTTCTGGAATATTTGTTCCAGTTCTGTGAAATACACATTGGTATCTTGATAGGAATTGCATTGAATCTATAAATTGCCTTGGGTAGTAGGGACATTTTAATGATGCTAATTCTTCTTATCCATAAACACAGTATATGCTTCTACGTATTTGCATCTTCTTGAGTTTCTTTCCCCAGTGTCTTATAATTTTACCAGTACAGGTGTTTTACATACTTTCATAAATTTACTCTTAAGTATTTTATTTATTTGAAGCAATTGTAAATAATATTCTTTGCTTAGTATCCCTTTCTGATAGTTCACTATTATGTATACAAATGCGACTGATTTCTGTATATTTATTTTGTATCCTGTTATTTACTTTACTGAATTTAGTTCTCAGTTCTACTAGGTTTTTGGTAAAATCTTTAGGGTTCTTTGTATAACATATCATGTCATTTTCATATATGCGTGCCTGCCTGTTGAAATCATATATATGGTGGGATCCTGGATGTAGAGGGTTGGTCCATGTATCTTATGTAAGAGGACCCTGAGGTCTTTATCTCTCAGCATGCAGAGACCCCTGAACCCATTCTAGCAGCTGCTCAGCTTCCCTCATCTATGTGAACCAGGATTGGTGGATCTCATCCACTCTCTATGGACATTAGTGATTCCCCCCCCCAATTTCTAGCTATTTCCTCAATACTGTGTTGGGTAGTCTCCACAGTACATCTTGGAAAAAATATGCAAAAATTTCTGGCACTGCCAGGTGCAGGTGTGCACCTGTGGAGCTTTGGCAGGTCCTGCTCACTGTTCTCCCAGAGGAAGGGCCTTTCCCCCTTCTCCCCAGGGGATCTTTGTTCCTAGGATTAGTCGCCATCATACCAGAAGCCTGCCAGCCTTGATGGTGCTCTCTCCCCAGTGTTGACAGTGCATATGTCCCCATCGGGAGGTTGGTCATCTCTGACTGGTATTGGTGTGTGCACTGTCTCTCATTGGGAGTGCATGTGTTTGCCCTGTGTCCCTTTAGAAAACACTGACTATTGACAGTTTTCAGTACCACAGGATGTTACACCTTTCTCTGGCCTTGGATTGTGAGGAATGATTTCCAGCTTGTGGTTTGTCTTTTCAGATTTCTGCATTTTTCTCTTTTTTATATGGGCACAGGAAGAACCAGCCATAGCCTGATTGGCTTCTGTACCAGGTGAGGTCATACTTAGCACAGAGGTCTCTACCCCAAGATTATGCACCCAGTTACTAAAAGGGCTTCTATTCTTATATCTAATCTTTAATCCACCCGGATTTCCATTTTAAATCACAAAAAAAATGCTGTCTTAGATAAAAACAAATCAAAACATGTCAGCAGACATAAAAAGGCACCTATTTTAAAGTTCCATTTCTAGGAAACATTCAGAATAGGTAAAGAAGCAGAGACAGAAAGCAAACCAGGGGTTGCCAGGGGCAGTAGGCGTGGGAGTGAGTACTTTTGGTGGAGGGTTTCCTTATGGGGTGATAGAATATTCTGCAACTAGATAGTGGTGAGGCTTGCACAGCATCATGTAAGTATTTCATGCTTAGTAATGGCACCATTTAAAATACGAACAATAACTTTATTTCTTAAAATGGATTACACAATGGAAAAATGTAGGCTAAAAACATAAAAAGGAAAATAATAAATTCACCCCCCCAACCCCCAAATAATAAAAATAGAAAGATAAAAAACTAAATCATGCCATGGAGAACATAAAACCATAAAAAAGAAAGAAAATGAAAGGAAAAGGTCAAATAGTGGGGGTGAAACAAGTTTTTCTCATGGGACAGGGTGAGTACATTTAATAAGCAGCCCTTGTTCCTCTGAGGCAGGAGCCAGTGCAGGTTCCAAGGAGGGTTCTTCATCCAGGGGTGGTGGGGCCCCAGTAATGTCTGCAGGTGCTGCCCAGGCTGGTTCTGGCTGCACAGCTGCAGCTGGAGAGACTGCCGGAGGTGGCGTGACCTCTGGAGGTGGACTTGCCTCCAGCTCTGCATCCTGCTCCTCAGGATGAATGTCAGGTGCTACAGGAGAAGCCATATCTGCCTCCTGGGCTGCTGCCGGAGTTGGGAGACAAGAAAAAATCATCCACGTGCCTGCATTTCCATCTGTCACCCAAAGACAGAACACGGCCACAGCCCAGAACCTACCACAGACCTCCTCCCCACTGTGAGTCCAGCAGATGGGTGGTCTGAGGACAGTCTTTGTTCCTGGCCAGCCTCTGGGGGTGCTCCCTGTGTGTCTGGCACACATGTCCCCATTAGTTTGCATGCACCTCGCCCATCTCTCCCACCCCTACCTCCCCTACCTTCTCACCCTTGGACTCTGCCTCAGTGGGGTCCAGGTCATCTGGCTCTGTATTTTTGATATAAACACTGTTCTCTAGTTTGCAGTTGAATATTTTGAGCTGCCTGTCGAGCCTGCTGTTTTGGTGTTGGAGGCCTGTAGAGCTTGGGCAGCATTGGTGGTGGAGGACTCCCTCTGTGGCCATCTATAGGACTTGGTTCCCCAGACCCCCAGGTGGCCACACTCACTTCAGGCCTGCTCTGACCCTTGGTAGTGTGGCTCACCGGCACCTCACTGGTGGAAATGGGGTGGGGGTCTTTGTTGACCAGTTGCTGCTCCTTCATGACCTGGGTTGAGCTCTTCAATGACAGTGATTGGCAGCTGGTCATGAAGCCTCAAGCCCTACCTGGCCCTAGTCGCTACTGCCTGTGTCCACTAGACCAGTGGTCGCCAACTGGTAGTCCATGGACCACTTGTGGTCCATGAGGTCTGAAAGGTTGGCAACCACTGCACTAAACCTTGTGCTCCCAGATCAGGCCTAGTACTGTGTCTACACATATTTCAACCCACGGGAAATGAGATTTACCTCCAGGGCTGGGGATAAACCTCGGGCAGAGAGTACCACCCACACTGCCTGACCACCCAGCCAACCTTGATCTGGGTGTGAACATGACTGGTCTACCCGGCTTCTGATGCCCCCCTCAACCTGTTCCTACTCTCGGCAGGCGCTCTCCATGTGAACCCCTCTTCTACATACACACACACACACCCCGGGAAGGGACATAGGGCTGCTCAGGTGGGATCAGAGTGGTGGCCTGGCCTGAGAAAAACTGCTCTGGGCATCCCTTAGTTATTTCTGGGTCCCGCCTTGAAAAGGGCCACAGGTGTCTCATCTGAGTCCTGACCCAGCTGCAGCCCCGGTGAAACATCCTTTCATCGCTGCCTCTCTTGAGGCCTCACCCTCGGCATCAGGACATGGGCAGACAACATGAAAACATTGTGTGTCCTTCAGTGTCTTTATCTGAGTGAGATGAGAAGGAGCAATTATAGAATGTGGCTGCCTGGTTACCAGGGTTCCACATTCTTTTGGGCTTTGGGCTCTCTTCTCAGGAAGTTATGTCCCTGCTTGGTGTAGTGGGGTCACTGCTCTTGTCAGGAAGTGAAGTCACTGCTCTTGTCTGATGAACATAGATGCTAAAATCCTCAACAAAATATTAGCAAATCAGATCCAGCAATACATTAAAAAGATCATACACCATGATCAAGTGGGAATTATTCTGGGGATGCAAGTTTGGTACAATATTAACAAAACAATAAAGTGATATACCAAAAAACAAATTGAAGGATAAAAATCACATGATCATATTAATAGATTCAGAAATAGCATTTGATAAAATACAGAACCCATTTATGATAAAAACTCTTAGCAAAGTGGGAATAGAGGGAACATACCTCAACTTAATAAAGACCATATATGACAAATCTATGGCCAACATCGAACTCAGTGGGCAGAAACTACAAGCATTTCCCTTAAGATCAGGAACAAGAGAGGGATGTCCATTTTCACCACTCTTATTCATCATAGTACTGGAAGTCATAGCCATAGTAATCAGACAAGAAGAAGAAATAACAAGCATCTAAATTGGAAATGAGGAAGTAAAACTGTCATTATTTGCAAATGACATGATATTGTGCATAGAAAACCCTAAAGACTCCATCAAAAAGTTACTAGATCTCATAAATGAATTTGGCAAAGGGACAGGATACACACAATATCCATAAATCATTTCTGTACACCAATAATGAAGTATCAGAAAGAGAAGCTAAGGAAACTACCCCATTTACTATTGCAACAACAGCAAAAATAAGGTACCTAGAAATAAATTTAACCAAGGAGGTAAAAAGACCTGTACTCAGGAAACTATAGGACACTGAAGGAAAAAACTGAGGAAGATACAAATAAGTGGAAGCATATACTGTGTTCGTGGATTGAAAGAATTAACATCATTAAAATGTTCATAGTATTCAAAGCAATATATAAATTCAGCGCAATTACGGTTAAAATACCAGTGTTTCACAGATCTAGAACAAAAATTCCAAATCTTGAGAAAAAAGAACAAAGTTGGAGGTATCACAATTGATATCAAACTATATTACAAGGCCATTGTAATCAAAGCAGGATGATACTGGCATAAGAACAGGCATACAGATCAATGGAGCAGAGTCTGGAAATCACCCCACACTTATATGGTCAATTAATATTTGACAAAGGCAAGAATATACAAAGAACAGTGTGGTAAGGACAGTCTCTTCAATAAATGTTGGAAAAATTGGACAGTTACATGCCAAAAAATGAAATTAGACCACCAATTTACACCATACACAAGAACAAACTTACTAGTAAAGTAGATGAAAGACTTAAATGTAAGTCACACAACCATACAAATTCTAAAAGAAGACATAGGCAGTAACATCTCAGACATATCTTGGAGTAATATTTTTGCTGATATTTTTCTTAGGGGAAGGGAAACAAATGAGAAGATAAACAAATGGAACTACATTACATTAAAAAGCTTCTGCACAGCAAAAGAAATTATCAACAAAATGAAAAGGGAACACACTATATGGAGAGCCAATGATACATCTGATAAGGGATTAACCTCTGAAATATATGAAGAACATATACAACTTAATACGAGGAAGACAAACAATCCAATTTAAAAATGGACAAAGGACCTGAATAGACAGTTCTCCAAAGAGGACATACAGATGGCCAACAGACATATGGGAAAATTTATCAACGTTACTAATCATCAGAGAGATGCAAATTAAAACTACAGTGAGATATCACCTCACATCTACCAGAATGGCAACCATCAATAAATCAATAAACTGTTGGTGAGGATGTGGAGAGAAGGGAACTTTAGTTCATTGTTGATGGGAATGCAGACTGGTGCACCCACTGTGGAAAACAGTGTGGAGTTTCCTCAAATTTTTAAATTGGAACTGCCTTTTGATCAGTATTCTGACTTCTGGGAATATATCCTAAGAATCCAGAAACTCCAGTTTGAAAGAATATATGCACCTCTATGTTCATAGCAGCTTTATTTACAATAGCCAAGGTCCGGAAATAGTCCAAGTGCCCATCAGTAGATGAGTGGATAAAATAGCTGTGGTACATTTACACAATGGAAGATTACAGCTGTAGAAAATAAGGAAATCTTGCCTTTTGTGAAAATGTATGGACCTGGAGATTATTATCCTAAGTGAAATAAGCCAATCAGAGAAAGACAAATGCTATATGATCTCACTTATATGTGGAATCTAATAAACAATAAATTGACAAACAAAATAGAAACATGGAACAGTTTGACAGCTGTCAGAGAAGAGTAGACTCGATGAAAGGTGAAGGGATTAGCTAAAGAACATACATGCATGGCCATAGATTCAGCCCATAGATACAGAGAACAGTGTGGTGATGGACAAGAGGAATAGGGGGCAGGGGCTGGGTGGTGGGACAAACTGGGGGAGAAAGGTGGGATTGGTAATAGCATCAACAATAAAAAAGTAAAGAAAAAATAAACTAAAAAGACAGGAAAAATAATCTTACAGTTGCAACCTAAGCCAGTCTGTAAGTGGGAGGGCTCATGATTTAATCAATCCTGATCCAGCAATTTCTTGTACTTTAATCTGTCAGGGCATAACAGCCATTGTCACTGATTTTTCCCCTCCCCTATCTCCTCCAATCCATCCACACTGAGACTTAGTGAAGTCTTAAAGGGCCTGAGGCTCCTCAAGACTCTTTTCTGGTTTAGTGCTCTGGACAAGCCTGGCTATTTGGATAAAAGCCAGGCTGGTGGTAAGGCAACATTCCCTTTATGGACTTGCCTTAGCCTTAGCCAGACAGTGAGCACATGCAATTGCATGGCAGATCTGGCCAAGGCCTGGCCTCATACACTGACCCCCAGGTGTTGCTGAGCATGATGACATGTCTGCTTTCGTTCCTATCTTTGTTCCTTTTCTCTAGACTCCCTGCTCATGAATCCTTGACCCACTGCCATAGTCATACTGATTGGTAATAGCAAGTCAGACTCTGGGCCTGTTTCTTCAGATGTAACATGGGTCATGGAGTCCTAAATTCTTTGGAAGCAGAAAATATAAGAGGAAGGAAAAGCATAGAGCGGCCTTGCCATCTTTATTTCTCCTCTTCATGCCCCTCCAATAGATCAGCTCTTAAACTTTTACAAAACTTAGAAATCAGAAGGGAAACAATAACCAGCCCTCCAGGTGCAATACCTGATACCATTCATTGAACCAGTGTGCTGGCTGATTTTCTCATGTTATCTCATTTAGTTCTCTTAGAAACCTCCTCATTTCTCAGGTGAGAAAATTGAACTTCAGAGTGTAAGTGACTTGTTTAAGTTCTCCTTTCTTGTGCGGGTCGGTGTCATGGTTTGAACTGAAGCTCTGCCACTTCAAGTTCAGTATTCTTGCCACTATAACGGGTAGTGCCTGGCAGCACTGAATGCCCGAAGCTGTGGAGGATGCAGCACCTAGGATGAAGGGGATGGAGGTAGATACCTGGAATAAGGCTGGGAAATTGGTGCAGGAGGAAGAGAGAGCTTTAAAGACTGTTGCTCTCCTTCAGTCTGAATTCTCCCCATCAAAGATATTTGGCCTTTTCTTTTAGTCTGTTAGATACATTTTATGCAAGCAAGGGGACTTTCTCAAGCATCTATGGCTCATAGTACTGTAGGTATGGCCCTGACTTTAGTTATAATCAACATGATTAGCTGCCCACTGTTAATACTTTTTAGATTTTCCCAGGAAGGAACCTTAATTTATAATACTTTGATGGTGTCTTTGCAGTTGTCCTTTTCACAGCATCAATTTTCCCCTTGCCAGGAATGTGCTCCTGTCCATCTCTTCTTCTCAGTGATCATGTCCACATTGTGAGCTGAGACAATTGCTCAGCACTCACACTTGCACACCCATTCCTGATGTCATTTTGATTTACTCGATTGTCAAGCAGTAGTGTGCAAAGGTTTCAGCCAAAATACCCCCATCAAGAGACAAAATGACCTGCGCTGGGTGCCCATGCCTCGCAGCAAGAAGCAGGATCTTTGGCAACCTAATTTTCTTAAACAGCAGGGTGAGATGGAATGGCTGCACTTACTGAGTAACTTTGGGCAAGTTCCTTAACCTCTATGAGTCCCAATTAAAATACAAATAATGCTTACCACTAACTTTACAAAGCTGTTAAAAGGACTAAATGAGCCAAGGATGTAATGCTAATACTAGTCAGCCTTCTATATTCTAGGTACGCAATCATTAAAAGTTTGCCTGTGATCTCCTTGCTCTTGATGTCTTAAGGCCCTGACAGACTAGTATTAGGACATTGAGGACGAGTCTTGGGCTGGCTAAGCAGGTGCCGGTTTGTAGGCCATCTTCTTCCTGCTTTCCTCAAGAGGTCTGCTCTCAGAGGGGATCCCATGGGGAGCCCTCAGGGTTCTTTGCACCTGCCCCAGCTTGTGGCTGTTCCCCCAGAAGCATAGACATGCCTGAGGAGGGAAAGCCACCAACAACTCCGCCTGTCTCCTCTTCCCACAGCTGCTTCCCACCCATACTGCCATGTGCGAGGGCAGACATGCTAGGACTTCAGAGATTCACATGAAGTCAGACATGTCTGAGGAAGCTGTCCCTTTGTTCCCAGGGGGAGAAGTGGGACACAGAGTACCCTAGAAGCCTTGTATGACCTGGTGTGAAACAGAATTAGAGGGAAGGAAAAGAGAAAAGGCCTCCAACCTTGTTCCCCAAGAGTGGACCTACAGATTTTGACACCCCTCTCTCCTCCCACCACATACAAACATGCATCTCTACTTAGGTATTCGATCAGTCTCTCAGATCTGCTCCCTCATCACCAATTCCTTTGAAAACACTTCAGACTTTGAGGAAATGGCACTCTCAGGAAGGAAGCAGCAGCTCCACCTAATGCAGGAGGGATTTGGAGCAGTGCTGAGGAGCATTTCAGCATTTTAGCAAACATGTATTGTTCCCAGATGTGCCAGGACGTCTCTCTTACATTTTATTTAATTTTGACAACTTGGTTAGACAGAGCATATTCGGTTATATGAAGGGGTTGTCCAGTGCCATACCATCTGTCAGTTTCAGTGAATGCTGGTAACCAAATTCAGCTCTAACTCTGTCCATTCCTCTGTTGGAACCCCACAGCTGTCACTGAAGAGGTTGCTCTGAAATCTTTAGGAAAGAAAATTTCACCAATGATGTGTCTCATTCAGCTTTATTAAGGTATAAGTAACAAATAACTTTATATAAGTTTATAGTGTACATGGTAATTTGATATACATATCTAGGTCTTTTTTTATTTTGAAATTTTCTCTTTATTTTAGTTTAATTTTTCCATCACCATTTATGCCCCCTGTACCCTCTTCCATCTCTCCCCACTCCCTCCTCCCCCGAAATCACCACTCTGTTGTCCCTGTCCATGAGGGCTTTCTTTTTTTTTCTTTTTTGCTCAGTCTCTCCCCATCAAAGCTGCCTGTCTGCTCTCTATCTATGAGTCTGTCTCTAATTTACTTGTTATTACAATTTGTTCATTAAATTCCCCATATGAGTAAAATCATATGGCACTTATCTTTCTTTGACTGGCTTACTTCACTTAGCATAATGTTCTCCAGGTCCATCAATGCTATTGCAAAGGGTAGAATTTTCTTCCTTCTTATAGCCGAGTAGTATTCCCTTGTGTAAATGTACCATAGCTGTTTTATCCACTCATCTATTGCTGGACACTGGGCTGCTGCCAAATCTTGGCTGTGATATATAATGCTGCAATTAACATAGGGGTGCATACATTCTTTCAAATTAGTGTTTTGGATTTCTTCAGATAAATTTCCAGAAGTAGAATAGCTGGGCCATAAAGTAGTTCCATTTTAAGTTTTTTAAGGTAAAACTCCATACTGTTTTTCGCAGTGGCTCTACCAATCTGCATTTTCACCAACAGTACACAAGGGTTCCCTTAGATCTCTTAGCAAATTTTAAGTATATAACATTGTATTGTTTATTAGTCAGCATGTTGTACATTAGACCCCCAATATTAATTATTCATCTTGTTACTGAAAGTTTGTACCTGTTGACAGTATCTCACCATCTCCTCATGATCCCACCCCCAGCTCCTGCTAACTACAAATCTCCTCTCTGTTTTTGTGAGTTCAACTTTTGTAGATTCAATGTAAGTGAGATGATGCAGTATTTGTCTTTCTCTGTCTGACTTATTCCATTTATCATAATGTCCTCAAGGTTCATCCATATTGTCACAAATGTCAGGATTTTCTTCTTTTTCAATGGTAAATAAAATTCTATTATATATATATAATGGATGCATATATCTATATCCACTTATATGTAGATGGAAACTTAGTCATTTCAATGTCTTGGCTATTGTGAATAATGCTGCAAAGAACATGGGAGTGCAGATATCTTTTAGAGATAGTGATTTAATTTCCTTCAGATATATACCCGAAATCAGATTGTTGGATCATATGATAATTTTATTTTTCATTTGGGAGGAATTTTGATACTTTTGTACATAGTGTCATGCCAATTTATGCTCCCATCAACAGTATAAAGGGCTCCCCTTTCTGCACATTCTCAATAATACTTATATCTCTTGTCTTTTGATAATAGTCATTCTAACAGATGTGAGGTGATTTCTTATTGTGGTTTTGATTTACATTTCCCTGATTATTAATGATTCTGAGCACTTTTTCATGTATTACTGGCCATTTGAATTTCTCCTTTGGAAAAATCTCTACTGGATTTAGGTTCTTTGCCCATTTTTAAATCATATTTTTTTGCTACTAAATTGTATGTGTTCTTTATATATTTTAAATATTAACCCCTTATCAGATATGTGCTTTGCAAACATATTCTCCCATTCCATAGGTTGTGTTTTTATTTTGTTGGTTGTTATTTTTTTTTTTCTGTGCAGAAACATTTTAGTTTTATGTAGACTCACCTGTTTATTTTTGCTTTTGCTGCTTGGGCATAAGTGTCATATAAAAAAATTGTTGTCAAGACAGATATCAAGGATCTTTTTCCTGTTTTACAGTTTCAGGTTTCACATTTAAGTCTTTAATCATTTTGACTTAGTTTTTTTGAGTGGTATAAGGTAGGGTCCCATTCCATTCTTTTGCATGTATCTAGCTTTCCCAGAACTATTTATTGAAGAGACCATCCTATTTTCCTATTGAGTATTCTTGGCCTCCTTGATATATATTAGTTAATTATTTATGTGTGGATTTATTCTGGGTTCTTGATTCTGTTCCATTGGTCTATGTGTCTATTGTTATGCTAGTATCATGCTGTTTTGATTGTTGTAACTTTGTAATAAAGTTGGAAAACAAGAAGTGAAATACCTCCAGCTTTTTTTTTAAAGGTTGCTTTGGCTATTTGGGGACTTATATGGTTTTATACAAATTTTAGGTTTTAAAAAAATTTCTTTGAAAAATGCTTTTGGAATTTTTATATGTATTTTTATAGAATCTATGGATCACATTGAGTAGCATGGACATTTTAACAATATTGATTCTTCTAATTAATGAACATGGAATGTCTTTTCATTTATTAAATTGTCTTCTTCAATTTCTTTCATCAGTGTCTCAGATTTTAGTATACAGATCTTTTACCTCCTTGATTAAATTTATTTCTGAATATTTTATTGATTATTTCTGAGTTTTTGCTGCTATTATAAATGAGATTATTTTCTTTACTTCTTTTTCAGACATTTAATTGTTAGTGTATAGAAATACAACTTATTTTTACATGTTGATTCTGTATTCTATAACTTCACTGAATTCATTTATTAGTTTTTGCTAGTTTTTTGGTCGAATCTTTAGGGTTTTCTATATGTTATATGTCTTCTGCAAACAGAGACAATTTCACTTCTTTCCTTCTGATTTGAGTACCTTTTATTTATTTTTCTTGACTAATTACCCTGTCATCTGCAAATAATGGCAGTTTTCATTCTCTCTTCTAATTTGGATGCCGTAGTTTGAGATAACTTTTATACATACAAGTTGAGCAAATAGTTGTATGTATTTGTCTGTAGTTCAAGGTAGAACTTAGTTCTGGAAGTACAACTTTGGGAGTCATCAATGTGTAGGTGGTATTTAGAGCCACAGGATTGAATGAGATGACCTAGGAAGTGAGTGTAGGTAAGAAGAGTAGAGATTTGATGCCAAAGCCCTGGAGTATTTCAGCCTGTGAAGGTCAATTAGATGAGGAGAAGCTAGCCAATGGATCTGAAACCCAAGAGAAACAGTGCTATACCCAGGGCCAGGCCAAGAAAGTGTTTCAAAAGGAGGGAGTGATTGTGTTAAATGCATTTGGGAGAGCTGTGCCAAGTGGGAGGTGAATGCCTTTGGTGTGTTCATAAAGTGCTCAATGAAAGGAAGTGCTGAGTTTCATGATATTAATGCAATTGAGGGTCAGAAGGCATTCATGATTAGCTTCAGAGCAAGGCTGAGATGAGAGTGCATTGGAGGGAAAGGCGATGGCCCCTGAGAAACAGCTGTCTTGGGTTGCCCAGGTAGTTTAGAAAAGAATAGAATGAAAATAAAAACTTCAAGGAGAGATTTTTCTTCAATGACTTTGCCTGGGGATCACTGTATATATTAGTTGATGCTCAGAAAATGTCTAACTGGATATAGAGAACAAATCCTATGTGTTTCTTAAGATTTGGATTTTAAAAAATCAAACAAACAATAAATAAAAACTATATTTTTATAAATGAAAAAATTAAACTAATAAAACTTTACACCTAAAAAGGATGAATTTTACTTTATATGGTATAATCTATGCCTCAATAATGCTGACCTTAAAAATTCCAGTCAATTCCTCTAAGTGATAAGGTTCTTCCAAATGTTACTCCTCAGATTTGGCCTGAGCTGAGCTATGCATTACATGTGGGCAAAGCTCTGTTCTGAATGAATTGCCCTTCTTATGAAGACGAGTTTATCAATGCAATGACCTTAAAGCAAAACCTGGTTTCTTTCTTTGCTGTATTTTTTCACTCCAATCCATTTGGAGTACATATTTGCATTCTTCCTTCTGTTTCCTTTATACTGAACTGTGCATTTTAAAATGCAAAGATCAAAAACTATACATTTTGAATACCTGTAAGGCATTACCATTGTTATTACTGTAAGAAAGGAGGACAAACTAAGATGGCACTCTACTATTTAGAGGACAGTCTCCCTACGAGGCTATCAGCAAAGTTGTAGATCTAGCTTTTTGGAGATTCCTAGACCAGATCCTGCAATGTTCCTATGGCTGACTGCCTGTAATCTTTCTCCAGAAACCCCTTTAGCCATAGAAGAAAATCCCAGAGAATATAATAATTCATAATTGTCATAACTATTCTGTTATTCTTCAATATATGAGACAATGAATCCTTTATCCCCCCGCCCCCTTTTTACTTGTGCTTATTCTCTTATTCCTTTCCCCTCTTGCCTTTTGTTAGAATTGATGAGGAAAATGTTGGTAAATGTTGATTTTCCTTTCCAACCCTTGGGGCTGCTCATCTAACAGGAGGGAGTCCAAAGACAAAATTCTCACTAAGTGACCTTCTTATGCTATCTGCTATTGTCCTCAACTTCTCACTTTTCCAAATTGTTATAATAGAAAGAGTGCCCATTAAATGATTTCTCTTTTTCAGATGGATTATGTTTTATAATGGAGCCAAGTTCTGTACTTGTTATGAATCTCCAGGCCTGTGCCAACAAAATGTCGGCACATTTCCCCCCACAGCAGCTGAAATAGCAGAGGAAGGTCACTTAATGAAAATTTTGGAGGAAACCAGTGTAGCTTTTAGCCAATGGCCTCCTATCCTTGAATGTTAGTAAGGTATTCTTTTCCAACTCAGGGCCCCTGCTCTTTATGAAGTAGGCGTTTAAAACTATGTTGGTATCAAAGTGTCTCAGAACAACAAACAGCCAACAAATCTCAAGCTGAAGTGATGCTGAATTGACCCACAATGACCTGAAAAATGCCCCACTCTGGGGATCCTGGTGGGTCAAGAACTCCATCACCCTCATTCTGTATTCTCATGCTGTGATTGCACATCTGGGTTGCTGTGGCCAGGTTTCCTAATAAAAAGGAAATGATCCCATCAATTGCCCAGATATTTGGCAGAGGGTAGACTAAACATCTGGTTGATTGACTGAATGGTTTTCTCTCGGCCAGATGTTTGGTATCAACTAAAACCAGTGTGTGAGTAGACCCTTTAAAAGGGCATTCTTCTGAGGCACCCATCACATATAGTTTCTAGGAACTTCTTTGCTTATATTATTACTAGAGGCCTGGTGCACGAATTTGTGCATGGGTGGGGTCCCTCGGGGTGGCCTGTGGAGATCAGGCCCCAGCTTGTCCCCCCAGCCCCGCAGCCCTTCCTGGCACCCTGCCTTTGCCTGGCGCCACCCCCTCACCTGCTCCACCATCCCACCTGTGGGGCAATTGATCAGGGCTGGCCCCCTCTCCCCCCAGCTCCCTCAGCACTTAGGAGCCCGGCGGCAGCCCTGCCCCCCTGCCGCTGCCGCTGGTCATCGTCTGTGGGGCGATAGGCAGGGCATTTGGGACCCCCGCTCGCACCTACCTTGGCCTGGCACCATCCGCTCACCTGCTCCACTATCCTGCCGCATTCCCGCTCTCGTCGGGGCCCATCAGGGCCAGCAGTGCCTCCACTGCTACCGCTGCCAGCACCACAGCCTGCCATGTTCTGCACCACCCCTGGTGATCAGCGGAAGTCATAGCGAGCGGGGGAACTTCCGGTTGAATGACCACCTGAGGGGGCAATTTTCATATTAGGCTCTTATTATATAGGATAGTTTTGATTCTGACATGGGATCCTGCTTTCTGTGCTTACTATGTAATGTACTAGTATTTGAATTTTTACCAACTACCCATGAACAACTTTCCAAATCTATTTAATTGCCTTTACTACAAAGGCATTCTTGGCAGAGATGCTAGTGGTGGTTGTAGCAATGCAAAAACGTATTAGCATGAGCATAATGTTTAGGTATATTTGCATTTCATAGAATATTTCAAAAATTATTGCTGCACTGAGTTTTCTTTGGAACACTATCCAGGTATATATCCCACTTAATAGTTAGACATTTTGGATTCTAGATGTAGTAGAGTAGATTTTGTGTTAGCATGATAGTGTCTTTCTTACCATCTTCTGTTTACCTGGAAAACTCTCCTACATTATAGAGAAAGTCTCTTAACTTTGCGTCTGAAACAATATAGAGTTGGTAGTGTGCCCTGATGAAAAGAGCACTGGATTAGGAGTCAGGATTTGAGCAGTAGGGATACTTCATTTGTTAACTCTCTAAGTGAGACCTGGGCAACAGTTCAATTCTCTAACCTAAAAAAATGATGTACTACAATTAAGGCTTGTAAATCTCTAACAATCTGTGATTTGCTGAAACCTGGGGTGATGGATGAGGTATAATCAATGTCATGACACTGAGTTCGGATTGCTGCTTGAGGAAAAAATTCCATACAGGTAAGAAAAGACTTTGTACTATGAAGCACTGTCATAGTGGGGGTTGAAGGGCTGGTGACTGACACTGAGTAGGAAGAGGTAAAAAGGGCAGAAAGAGGACCTGGAAAGAGAATGGAAGGGCCCAGAGGACTGACTTTACCAGTTCTATCTTAAATTCTGATGGGTCATAGTATCTCAGGATCAGAAGAATCAAGACCTGGGCTTACTTAGGTATCGATATAGCTTAAGTCAGCCATTGCTTCATCTGCTGAAACTGATGGAGATTGTGTATGTTCCTGAGTCAATAAAATGGATATTCTAAAAAGACATATGTCTAAGAGTAGGGGCTTTAGAGAAAATAAGTAAGTCTATAGGTACTGATTTGTGATGTTTTCAGGTTAAATTACTGTACTTCCTACTTATTGTTAAGCATTTTGAAATCATTATTATATATTTGTCAAATGCTTAATTTTAGAACATAGTTTGTTATTATCAGCATTGGTTCACTCTTAAACAGACAGAACTATAAAAACAACAACAGCAACTAAACTAAGCTGTCTGTTGGTCTCAAAAAATCAGTTTTCAAAGTTTAACTCTATGGCATTAACATATACTTAATGAAAATCATACCATGAGCAGTCGCCATGTTTTGTTATTCAAGTCTGTTTCCTTGTCTCTTTCTTGGAGGATCTGAAGTTTTGTTGTTGTTTTTTCTTTGTAGGTCTGGAGTATTCTACTTAATTTTCTACTCATATTTTTCCCTAATTCTTATCTCTTTCAGAAATGGTATGGGTCATGGAAGAGTGAACATTGAATGATACTCCCCCTCCTTGATTCAAATACTTTTAGAAATAATACCTCATCAAAAGGCCCACACCTTCAAAGAGAGCTTTCAAAAGTGCATTTCATCAGGGCAGCCAATAACTGGGAAAGGATTGGGGTGGGAGATGTTGGTGTTCTTCTCCATACCATATCCTTTATATGCAAATTGAAGTCTCATCTGCCTCTGCTGGATTAGGGGCAGTTCTGCCTGGAGTACTGGGGCCAAGGTGACTTCTCAGAGGTCCCTCTGGTCCTCTGGTTCCACAGCAGTACACAAGAACTATTCAAACATATGTAGCATAAAAGTCCATATGGTTTCAATTTTCTTTACTGCATTACTGCTTTTGCTTTGTTTGTGCACAAACCTGCCTGACTCAGAATTCCTGCTCTGCTGGGCCCCTTCTGCCACAGAATTAGGGGTGGGATGAGGTTAAAAAAACACCGAAATGGAAGAGAGCTCAACCAGCTCATTCTGTATAATAAAATCCATTCCACAGAGGTCCTAATTTCATCAAGTAATACAAGTCAACATCGAACATTAATGAGAGGTTTCCAATTAGATACAGTCTGACACTGGCCCTGCTTCTCAGTCACCTTCAATTGTCAGCAATAAAAAAGGACAGTTCAATATGATATGGATCATTCACTCCAAATCTCCACAACTCATTTATGACAAACACAACTAACAGAGCATGAGGAACTGCAGAATTGTTTTTCATTATCTTGGCACATTGGCTTCTGACTGAAGCTGTAATGATCTTCAGTAGTTTTCCATACAGCACATTGTTAATGATGGTCTAAGATGTGATGGCAACCAGAATTCTGACAGAAAATCTCAGTATTCCTTTAGTTTTGGGAAGAACAAATGGGTCTCCAGAAGAAGAAAAGGAGAACAAATGATTTAAAAAGAAAAAGTGTTTTCTTTTCATAAGTGACATGGGTTCTTGTGGGAGAGGGCAGATCCCAACGGTATTTATGGAGGAAGAAGAAGTTGAAGGGACCAGGGACCAGAAATGAAGCATTAACGCACAGAGAATCTTGGAGATAACCACATACCCAAATCACATTGTCTAAAGTAATGGGATAAGCTAGGGTTCATGAAGGCTAGTGTCAGAGTCTGTATAATTCCAACATTGTAAGTAGGGCCTGACCACTAGGATATCTGGGAAATAATTCTATTTAAAGACAGTTGTGTGTCAGTACCCCAAGTGGTCAGTCGGATACCTCTAGTGCGTGGGCAAACAAGGCCAGGAAACAGATTCCCAAGATCTGGGATACAAAGACTGCGATGGTTGAGCTTTAGCCAATCAAGCAGTCTGGGGTTCATTCATTCATTTATTCAGTTAATATTTATTGAACACTCCATGCCACATATGGTGCTTCATAGGTTCAGACACTGTCCTGGGGAAGGGAACGGTAAGCAGGCAATCAGAGTCAGAGATAGACTCAACTATTCTTTCTCTTCACTTAGCAGGCATACTGCTCAGTCTCAGTTCTGTTAATTTGTATCACAATTATAATTACATCAGCTACATTTATATCAAACCACATGTGTACTAGGGGCCAGGGCAGCTGACCATACAATCAGGATCCAGGAGGGCATAGGTGTTGAGAACAAGGTAAGTCCACTCCAGGCAGGCATCTCATGCTAGTGGGCATGGCAAAGCTATGCCCAACAATCTAGGCAACACATTTAAAATACTAACAAGAAGGAGACAATGATAGTTAGTGATACAACCTTTGACTCAGCCAGGGTGCTTCTTATATGCACTGTTCTGGTACAAGAGTGGGTCCTACTCAGTTTCTTGTTGTTGTGAAATTTATTTCATTTCATTTTATTATCTTTATTATTGAAAGTATTACAGATGCTCCCTATTTTATCCCCATTGACTCTCTACCCTGTTCCTGCCCCCTCCCCAAGCCTTTCATGTGGGATGAGGCAGGTGGGTAGAGTTGAGGGAAAATGGGCCATACCCATCTATTTTCTCATGAAACTGCTACATGTAATTTTCTCATTTATTTGGGAAGCAGTTTCATAAAGTCAATTCTGATCTCTTCCTATTTGGCTGAGTTAGCAAACCCATCTCTAGGGCCCTGCACTGGACCTAGGAGTTATAAACACCCAGAGTCAACTACTCTTACTACTCATAGCCTCAGCTTTCAAAATAAATGAAAATCAAAACAGCATTGCATGGTTCCAGGATTACAAAAATGAGAGATGAAAAAGACCTGTAAGGGCTTGTGCTCTAGCTCCAATGTATTTGTGGATCATGGTTTCCTGTGTCTTTGACTTAGGTATTTTGGTCCAATTAGATTTTAAATGTCCCAAATGACAAACTCCACCTCTCATCTTGAAGACAAATCTAGAAAATAATAAATTTCATTTTTAAGTATTTCCTTATGTTCAATTTTTACTTTTTCCTTTAGTTACTGGGTCCTATTAATCTCAGTGGTATTGGTTTTTCCCTCCTTGCTTTTAAAAGATTCCTCCAAAGCATTTGTACCCTTCACATATTTATAGACTTCCTTGTTTTTCCTCAGTCATTAGGCAAGTCATGCATATTTAGCATTTTTAAACTTACAGACTTTGTTCATGAATCAGTGCCCACATTGTTGGTGTCATTTTCACCCCTCTACTTATTTGAACTATATCTACTGGATTAATTCCTTCCATTGCAAATGCCAATATTATTGCATATATCTTAGTGAACATCTCTTTCTCATCTAACATTAAAGGCCACCCTGCACTCTTCCTGCAAAATTTCATGACCAACCTGGACCTATTTAATCATCCTTTCCTTTCAAGACCATCTACGAGGCAACAGAAATTTGGGTTCAAGTGCTTGTTTTGCAATAATCAACTGTATTCTCCAGGAGGAAGTCACTTTTCCTTTCTAAGACCCAGTTTCTCATATGCAAAAGAGGGGATTAGACTATATGTTTTTGAGTTCTGAAATTCTATGATGATCTTAATTCATGAATTAAATAAATAACCTTGTTGAAATCACTTCCTCACTTTAACTTCTAATTTTCTCTCCTAAAATGGGAATTATAATTTTCCTCTTGTTTACCTCACTGAGTTATTTTGAGAAATAATTGAAACCATATATATGAAAGTGCTTTTAAAATAGTGAAGTGCTAATCAACAGGCTTTCTTATTATTATTGTTATATTTTTTTAAATTTTATTTTATTGTTTAAAGTACATATAGTACATATAGTACATATGTCTCCTTTTTCCTCATTGACCTTCCCCCAGCCTCCCCTACCCCGTGGCACATGCCCTCACCCCACCCCACCCCCAGTGTTATTGTTGTTACTGGAGGCTCAGTGCACAAAAATGTGTGCACTCAGGAGGGTCCCTCAGCCCGGCCTGTGCCCTCTTGCAGTCTGGGACCCCTTTAGGGATGACCACCTGCTGGCTTAGGCCCATTCCCCAGGGGATTTGGCCTAAGCTAGCAATCAGACATCCCTCTGGCAGCCTGGGAGCCCTCGGGGGATGTCCACTTGCAGGGGGGAGCAGGCCGAAGCTGCAGTCGGACATCCTTAGCGCTGATGAGGAGGCGGGAGAGGCTCCCATCACCACCGCTGTACTAGCAGCCATCAGCCTAGCTTGTGGCTGAGCAGAGCTTCCCCTGTGGGAGCACACTGACCACCAGGGGGCAGCTCCTGCACTGAGTGTCTGCTTCCTGGTGGTCAGTGTGTGTCATAGTGACCAGTGATTCCCAGTCATTCTGTTAGGGTCAGTTTGCATATTACCCTTTTATTATACAGGATAGAGGCCTGGTGCACGGGTGGGGGCTGGCTGGTTTGCCCTGAAGGGTGTCCCGGATCAGGGTGGGTGTCCTGCTGGGGTGCCTGGCCAGCCTGGGTGAGGGGCGGAGGGCTGTTTTCAGACTGGCCACACCCCCTTCAGGGTGGGGGTCCCCACTGGGGTGCCTGGCTAGCCTGGGTGAGGTGCTGAGGGCCATTTTCAGGCTGGCCACAGCCCCTTGAGGGTGGGGGTCATCCTGGGGTGCCTGGCCAGTCTGGGTGAGATGCTGATGGCTGTTTGCAGGCTGGCCAAGGCCCCCAGTGGGGACCCTCACTCCATGAGGGTGTGGCCATCCTGTGTGAGGGGCTGATGGCTGTTTGCAGGCTGGCCACAGCTCCTTCAGGGTGGAGGTCCCTGCTGGGGCGCCTGGCCAGCCTGGGTAAGGGGTTGATGGCTGTTTGCAGGTTGGCCACAACCCCTTCAGGGTGGGGGTCCCCCCTGGAGTGGCTGGCCAGCCTGGGTGAGGGGTTGATGGCTGTTTGCAGGCTGGCCACAGCCCCTTCAGGGTGGGGGTCCCCACTGGGGTGCCTGGCCAGCCCGGGTGAGGGGCTGATGGCTGTTTGCAAGCTGGCCACAGCCCCTTAAGGGTGGGGGTCCCCACTGGGGTCCCTGGCCAGCCTGGGTGAGGGGCTGATGGCTGTTTGCAAGCTGGCCAAGCCCCCAGCAGGGACCCTTACTCCAGGAGGGTGTGGCCATCCTGTGTGAGGGGCTGATGGCTGTTTGCAGGCTGGCCAAGCCCCCCAGCGGGGACTCTCACCCCATGAGGGTGTGGCCATCCTGGGTGAGGGGTTGATGGCTGTTTGCAGGCTGGCCACAGCCCCCACCCACCTAAGCTCCCAGTGGAGGCTGGCTGGAAGCAGATACCTGGGATTTATTTAGTTTCTGTAATTGAAACTTTGTTGCCTTTTGCGGAGGCCACAGCCAGCCAGAGCAGGCAGGAAGCTTGGCTTCCTCCATCGCCGGAGCAACTAAGCCTCCTGCTTGTTCAAGCTCCGTGGCCCTGGCTGGCCGAAAGCAGGTATATGGGGTTTATTTACCTTCTATAATTGAAATTTTGTTGGTTTGAGTGGAGCTCAGAGCCGCTGCGGCAGGCAGGAAGCTTGGCTTCCTCCATCATTGAGACAACCAAGTCTCCTGCTTGCTCCAGCTCCGTGGCTGCCGGCTGCCATCTTGGTTGGGTTAATTTGCATATAGTCGCTCTGATTGGCTGGTGGGCGTGGCTTGGGCCTAGCGAAGGTATGATCGATTAGCATCTTTGTCTTTTATTAGTGTAGATTATTATTATCATTATCACTTGTCTCTTAGGCTGAAAGTCACTCTTCCTGTTTCTAGTGGCTTTATTGAGGCCTCTGATTTTTGGGGTAACATTATATGATATTCAACTCTTCCAGGCATAGGATAGTTTTGTAGCTTCTTTAGTTATTGGTGATAGCAAATATGCTTTCATTTTCCTAGACCGTGTGTCTTGGTTTTATGACCAAATTTATTTTGCTTCATCTGACACTGTTATTTTATATTATCAATTCCTAGGGAAATATCTTGCATTTCATTTCTAAATTAGACCTCAATATATTTTTGCCAGTCTGTATTATTTATTTGTTTTCAGTGATATTTCTACCACCTCCAAAAGAAAAAAACAGCTGAAAATTTCATCAATGTGCTATTGATTCCTTTTTTAAGATCACTAATGAAATTGATTAAAGGGGTAGGAAAAAATAAGAACTCTGAAGGTTAAAAGATCTAGGGTGATAAAATACTAAGTAGGAACTTTAAAAAAAATAGTGCATTAAGCTGAGAAGCAGCATACTGGAGTGGAAAAATTAAGTAGTATTAAAACTGATATCGTCTAATTTTAAATTCCGCAGCCTCTCGTTGTTGCCATGTCTCCTTCTTAATTATAGTTTCAGTTTGCCTACTTTTGTGGCATTGGTCTATACTTGTCTTTGGTAGCTTTTAAAAAGTAGACTCTTCAGGGATTTTTGCATCTGAAAACTAAATTTCCAAAAGGAACAAAGGCAGATGCTCTAGCGTAGCAGTTGGGACCAGAGAGGAGCTCTCTGTGTTAGACTTTCCCCAGTTCCACATATAATGTTCACCAGACAGTTTTCGTTATATCTACACATGCATAAGGCTGGCCCTGACAGTGGTGCCTGTTAAATGAGAGCTTTCTCAGAGATATGTATCAATGAAATTATTTCAAACAATCATAAGAGTATTACATACATTTTTAAACATTTTTCTGCTTTACTCTCATGTTTGATGTATTTTGTAGGAAAAAGTCTTATCCCCTTTAATATATAAATCTCTAGTGAGAACCAGGTTTTAGAAAGAAGATATAAAAAGCATTATCTTAGGAAGGGACTTGAGCTTTGACAATTTTACTCAGTGTAAACCTTGGATCTTAGAACTGGATTTAGAAGTTCTGGGTTTCCTCTTGTCCCCTAGTTACTTACTGTGTTAACTTGGACAAACCATTTAACTACCCTGAACTTCAGTTCTTTGTGTGTAAAATGGAATAGTGATTCTTGCCTGGACTGCATCATAGCATTATGAACATTAGTTGAAATCATTGTAAAATGTTAAGCCAATGAAAGGACTATTATCATTATTTCCACTTAAGAGAGTAACTTAATATGCTGTCAATTAAACATGAAAAGAAACTAAACAAAAACATATCTAATATGTGCTTTTGAACAATAAAGATAGGTTGAAGTTTAATTTGAATCATTAAGAACTCAGCATTGAGGAGAGCTGCTTCAAGGACTTATAGGAAAGTGAAGAACCCCAAAAATAACACTAAGGGCAGCAACTAGATTTACGATATTTGATACAGCTAAGTCTATCAATGATGAGTATATTCTATGCTTCTATATTAGGTCTGAGTAAAAAGAGTGCTTTAAATGGTGCTTAGTAATAGTGGCACTCTAGCCAAAGTAGCAATTATCTGTCTATAAGTATTGCAGCTTCAAATTTTGCTCAAATAGTATATCTGTTATTAGTATCCACATATTCTATTAAAGTAATAGAGAAATACTTAATAGTTTGATCACTTTATGCGCTCTGTGATAAGTGCTCTGCTATAATAAATTATTTAATCCATACAGTAACCCTATGATCCATCCTCTATTATAACCCAATTTTCAAAAGAGAAAATGGAGGTACAGAGAAGTTAAGTAACACAATCAAGATCACACAGCTATTCAATGGTGGAGCCAGGATTTATATCCAGGCAGACCAACTGTAGAGCTACTAAACAGTGATGGATCTGGGTTTGTGAATCCCAAAGCTTATACAATAGGAGGACCCTCTTTAAGAAAAAGAATACAAAAATGGTCAGTACAGAATTGCTAGGGCTTCTCCCAGGGCCTTGGAGACTTAAGTTTCATTAGATTCACAGTCTTCCTTGCCTCTTTTGTGTGTACCATTTTGACTGAGTTAAATTTTTAGAGAAATAACAATATTGACATCATTTGCTTTACTGATCCACAAACATTTTCCCTTCTGGAGAATTAATAACTTGAGCTTCCCTGTAATGACAGTTAATATCTGAGACATCATGTCATAATTTAGAAATCTATTAATATCTAATTAGTGGCAACTACCAGAAATTACAGCTTGGTCCTAGAAGGAACTTTTAAAGTGTGTTTTTTTTTTAGATCATGAAAGGTTTAGGTAGGAAGAAACCTTAGAGAATGAGTAGGGAAATTCCCTCAACTTTGGGATAAAAAAGAGAGGCTTAAAGAGAAGACAGTGTGGGGAACTGATTAAGAATACGGATCTCAGAATCTAACAATCTGGATTATGGAATCACAGAGCCAAAGGTCTTCCACTATTTGTATGACTTTGTGCAAGTTATTTGACTCTCTCCAACTCGCAGTTTTCTTATCTGTAAAGTGGTGATGATAAATGCTAACTTTAGAGGAAGTAAGGATTACATAAGGCAATAAGTGAAGAATTATTACCATAGCATCTAGCAAATAAAAAGAGGAGCAGAAATAGAAGTTAATAATTGTTGTTGCAGTAAACTTACTTGTTCAAGGCCATGCAGATGTTATTGGTAGAACTGAGGCTAGAGTAAAGATCTCTTGATTTCTGATCAAATGACCTTTCTAATCCTCTAAACTTTCTTTCCCCAAATGAAAGCAGTGATGGATATGCCACAATCATAATTTCAGGAAATCTAGGCATTTCTAGGAGACAGGGGTGGTAAATGGGAACAAACTGTCTACTCTTTGGGTTCCCCAAGTGAATAGTTAAACATTCTAAGAATGGGCCTATACAACTTAATGAAGTGTTATCATTACCTAGCAAGGCTGTTGGTAGAAATTTCATTCCCAGCACTTCTTGGGAACTGGAACTTACTGGTCCCAAAGGGAGAAACATCTTCTGTGGGAAATTTTATATTTAGGGCTATGGACCTCCCTCTTTTTTTTTTTTCCTTTTCTTTTCTTTTTCTTTCTTTCTTTCTTTTTTTTTTTCAATCTCACTACTGAATCACATGTTCTGTAAAGCCTGGCTAGAAAGGTACAAGCTAATTTCTTCGGGTGTTTAGCTAGACTGCCCTTGCAAATCTGAAATTAAGCTGGAACATAAATATCATTTGTGTTATTTTGATAGATATCATCTCTGAAAAGACAGAAATACATAATCTGTTAGTCATTTTTCTCACTGACCCAAATGAGTTACATTTTAAGGAGGAACTTTGATATTTAATTCTTTGAGCCTAATTTTCTTCATCTTAAATGGAGAAATGATTCTTACTTTATAGGGTGGTATTATCATTTAACCAGATAGCGTGGTATTTGACACATGAGAGCTTTCAATCAATGCTAATTCTTATTTTTATTACTTTGTCCTCTTATACAGCATTTTGAAGTTAATAGATAATATCTAAATAGATAAAATATAAACTTAGTGACTAAATAAGTTTGAGTGATGTTTGTTTGAATGAAGTAAAAACAGATTTCTTTACTATAGCATTTCCCAGAATCTTTGTGCTAATATGCATTATGAACCTTAAAGAAGGAAGGAAGCATAGCATGCTGGATTTCCCAAACTCAATTGCTAAGGACAATTTCCATATGAAACAGTGTTTTGCAGAACACATTTTGGGAAATTCTGTATATCCAGAATAATCCAGAATAATCTTTAATAAGAGAGGATGACCTCTGAACTCTCACATCAAAATTCTGACTCTTAATGGAGATTCTCAGAAGATAAGCAGCAATTGTAGCAGGAGAGTGCTTTGTGTAGAAACTAGAGGCCCAATGCACAAAATTCCTGCAAGGGGCTCGGCCCTCTCAGCCCCTTGCAGCCTTGTCCGGCCCTTGCAGCCCTGGCTTCATCTGGAAGGTTGTCTGGATGGTCATTTTGCTGTTTGGCCTAATTAGCATATTAGCTCTTTATTATATAGGACTAGAGGCCTGGTGCATGAAATCTGTGCACTCGGGGGGGGTTGTCCCTCACCCTGGCCTGCGCCCTCTTATAGTCCGGGAGCCCTGCGATTGATCACACTGTAGAGGGAGGCCCTGCCCACCCACTGAAGCACTGCCAGCCAGGTCGCCTGGGCCTCCCTCTTTGGGGTGATTGATTGCAGGGCTACATGATTGATGGCTTTGCAGAGAGAGGACCTGCCCACCTGCCACAACCCTCTGGTCGGTGCCTGGGCTTCCTCTTTGGGGTGATTGTGGAGCATCCTCTCCCCCCCCCTCCCCCCCATTGATCACCCCACCTGCTGGTGGTCTGGGCCTCCCTCCATGGGTTGGTCGATTGCAGATCCCCCCAGTCGATCACCCTGCAGAGCCCTTCCCCCCTCCCGATTGGTCACCCTGCCAGCCAGTGGCCTGGGCCTCCCTCTACGATCGGGGGGCCTCCTGACCAATCATATCACACCTGCCTTGGCTGGCCTGGCACCAGTGTGTGTTATAGCATGGTCATCTGGACGGTTGTTCTGCTGTTCGGCCATTCAGTCTATTTGCATATTACACTTTTATTATTATAGATAACTAGAAGCCCATTGCTAGAAGAATCATGCAATAGGCCTCCTTCCTGACTGCCGGCACCAGTTTTCCTCCGGCACCTGGGACCCAGGCCTTTGGTCCGGCCGCAGCAGAGAAGCCAAGCCTCGAGGATAGGCTTTTCCCCTCCGGCTGCAGCAAGGCGTGGCTTCTCCGCTGCAAACCAAGCCTCTTCAGTCTTCACTCCGGCTGGAGCCTTCAGTCTTCGCTCCATGCCTACATATGCAAATTAATCGCCATCTTTGTTGGGTTAATTTGCATAGTCGCTTTGATTGGCTGGTGGGCATAGTGGAGTGACACCAGTTTGCATGTTTCTCTTTTATTAGTGTACCTAGCTCTAGCTGGCATTGCTCAGGAGCGAGAGTGTTGGCCTGACCAAAGGGATTCTGGTCAAGGGCATGTATCTGGGTTGCAGATTTGTTCCTGGGCCCCAGGTCAGGGTGTGTGCAGGAGCAACCAGTGGATGTGTTTCTCTAACATTGATGTTTTTCTCTCTCTCCCCTCTCTCGCTCTCTCCCCTCTTCCCTCTCCTTTCCACTCTCTCTGACAATCAATGGAAAAAATATCCTCGGGTGAGGATTTAAAAAAAGAAAGAAAGAATGAATAGATGAGTCAGGAGGTTGAATTTTATTATGACAATAAGCTTCCTTTTTAAAGAAATAGAATTAATTTCACAGAAGTATGCCTTTTTATTATCATTTCCTCTAGAAAGACTCCTGTGTCTGGAAAGCTTAATTTAACCTCAAAATTAGTACTCCTTCTTCTAATGTCCCAAGTTGTTATTAGGAAGATGCTACCCAGTCAGGACTCTACCTCCCCACTGCTTGCCTGTGGGAGTGGCCATGTGACTAGTTTAATGGGACAGAAACAGAAATGACGTGCTATTTTGGGCCAAGACTTTTGAGTAGTGGGTGTGTCTCCCTTGAGTTTTCATTTCCTCTCTACTGCATGGATGAGAACAATGCTGTAGTCCTTGGTGATGGTACCACCAAAGGGAAGCCAGGGTCTCTGGGTGCTGAGTAGTTACACAGTGAGAAACAAATCTTTACTGTGTGATAATACACTGATGTTTGGGGCTATATTTGTTCCAGAAGCTGATGATCATGAACTAACACAATCTCATCCTCTTTTTCTTCTTTCCAGAAACATTTTCTTCCTTTAAAGACTGCTATTAAGCATAAGTTGAGTATTCAATGCTATGAGAAACAAGGGGTTGGGGAAAGGAAAATACAGAAGTTCAAGACATAATACTTTTTCTTGGAGAAGCCTACACTTTGATTGGAGAGACAGTGACCTAAGGCACATATGCATAGAGGTTAGGGCTCTTTGAGCTCCAAAATTTTGCCCTGTTTTTGAGGTTGTCTTATTGTTCAGAACAGCTTCCTAGGAAACATAGGCACCCTGATTGGCTGTGAGATAGAATGGATGGTAAACAAGTAATGTATATGCCAGGGTTTGTAATTCCATCCAGACCTAGCCTGTCAGCCTTCAATCTGATGTTGAAGTTCCAAATAACAAGTGGCCGCAGTGATGGCTTTTAGTTTTAGTCAAATAATTTTTTTTTTTTTAATGAATGAATGTTTTTTTCCAGCTTTATTGAGAATAATTAACAAATAAAATTGCAAGATATTTAAAGTGTACAATGTGATGATTTGATATACATTCATTGTAAAAGGCTTTCCCTCATTGGGCTAATGTATATGTCCATCACCTCAGACATTTACCTTTTTTTTCTTTTGCGTGCAAACGTTTAAGTTTTACTGCCTTCACAAATTTTAGTTGTACAATATAGTGATATCATCTATAATCACCATGTTATACATCAGATCCCAGCTGAGTAATTTTTAATTGTGTGTGAGAGAATTTTTTCTCAGGGTTTCACCTAGTACTTTGTTCTCTACTCAGTAAGTTCATTTAATTAATTCATTCAGAAAACCTTTGAGCACATACATTGTGCTAGGTGCTTAGTATGAAAAATATTCTAGCTTTTACTTTCTGGAGCTCACAGATTGGGGGGGGGGAAGAGAGAGAGAGAGAGAGAGAGAGAGAGAGAGAGAGAGAGAGAGAGAGAGAGAATGAGAAAGAGAGAGCGAGGCCCCCCCCCCCCAATCTCAGCAAATGTAACAAGGGATGTAATAAAGAAAGAGAGACTTTGCTCTTTGGGATCAAAAAAGGAGTGATAAACTTAGCTAGAGGGATTTGGGTAGGACTCTCACAGAAGGTGTTGCTTGGAGAGTTCTGAAAAAGGAGTAGGAATTTATGAGAAAATGGCAGCAAAGAGATTGGAAATAAGCTCTTATATGCAACACAGGTAAAGTAAAGGGATTGAGAAAAGGTTGTATGTTAGAGAAAGCAGCTCAGTGTGGATATTATATTAAACTAGAGGCCCAGTGAACAGATTTGTGCACTGGTGGGATCCCTCAGCCTGGCCTGCGGGGATTGGGCAAAACCGGCAGTCTGAGATCCCCTGAGGGGTTCCAGATTGCGAGAGGGCGGTTCTCTGGTGACGCACCCGGGAACCGGGCTCCCTCCTCTTTGGTTCTGGCGATAACTGCAGCTGCCAAGTGACTGCAGCTCGGAAGCTCCTGTGTTGAGCGTCTACACCCTGGTGGTCATTATGCATCATAGCTACCATCAGATGATCAAACAGTTGCTTAGGCTTTTATATATATAGACTAGAGGCCTGGTGCACAAAAATTTGTGCACTCGGGGTGGGGGAGGGGGGTCTCTCAGCCTGGCCTGTGCCCTCTCGCAGTCTGGGACCCCTCAGGAGATAACGACCTGCTGGCTTAGGCCTGCTCCTGGGTGGCAGAGGGCAGGCCCAATCCCTAGGTGCAGCCCCTGGTCGGGCTCAGAGCAGGCCCAATTGGGGAGTTGGGGCGCCGCCCCCTGTCATGCACAGAGCAGGGCGGATCGGGAGGTTGCGATGCCACCCTCAGTCACGCTCAGGGTAGGGCCGATTGGGGGGTTGGGGCACCGCCCCCTGTCACACTCAAGGCAGGGTCGATGGGGAGGTTGTGGTGCCAACCCCTGTCACGCACAGAGCAGGGCCAATAAGGGTGTTGGGGCACTGCCCATGTAACTCACAGAGCAGGGCCCATCAGGGGGTTGGGGTGCTGCCCCCTGTCACACACAGAGCAGGGCCCATCAGGGGGTTGGGGAGCTCCCCCCTGTCATGCACAGAGCAGGGCTGATCAGGGGGTTGAGGAGCTCCCCCCATCACTCACAGAGTAGGGCCGATAAGGGAGTTGGGGCACCGCCCCCTGTCACACACAGAGCAGGGCGGATCAGAGGGTTGGGGCGCCGCCCTCTATCACCCACAGAGCAGGGCCGATCAGGGGGTTGGGGCGCAGCCACTGTCACACTCAGGGCAGGGCCGATGGGGAGGTTACGGCTCTACCCCATCACACACAGAGCAGGGCCCTTGGTGGGGGGTTAGGGCGCCACCCTCTATCACCCACAGAGCAGGGCCGATCAGGGGTTTGGGGCGCCGCCACTCTCACACTCAGGGCAGGGCCGATGGGGAGGTTATGGCTCTATCCCTTCACACACAGAGCAGGGCCCGTGGGGGGGGGGTGTTGGGGCACCACACCCTGTCACACACAGAGCAGGGCCGATCAGGGGGTTGGGGCGCTGCACCCTGTCACACACAGAGCCGCAGGGCGATCAGGGGGTTGGGGAGGTCCCCCCTATCAGGCACAGAGCAGGGTGATCAGGGGGTTGGGGCGCCTTCCCCTGTCACGAACAGAGCAGGGTGGATAGGGAGGTTGTGGCCCCGCCCCCTGTCACACAAAGAGCTGCAGGGCGATCAGGGGGTTTGGGCGCTGCCCCCTGTCATGCTGATCCTGGGAGGCCTCGCGGCTCCGCTGATCCCGGTGCTGGGAGGCATATTACCCTTTTACTATATAGGATAGAGGCCTGGTGCATGGGTGGGGGCTGGCTGGTTTACCCTGAAGGGTGTCCTGGATCAGGGTGGGGGTCCCCACTTGGGTGCCTGGCCAGCCTGGGTGAGAGGATGATGGCTGTTTGCAGCTGGTCACACACCCTTCAGGGTGGGGGTCCCCACTGGGGTGCCTGGCCAGTCTGGGTGAGGGGCTGAGGGCTGTTTTCAGGCTGGTGGGTGACTGAAGCTCCCAACTGCTCCTTTTTTTATTTTTCTTTTTATTCTGTGCCAGCTTTAGCTCTGGCTCCAGCTCTGAGGCCTCTGCTGCTGAAAGCAGGTATCTTGTTTGGGTTCTATAATCGAAACACTGTATCAACTCCAGCTCTGGGATCCCGGCTGGCTGAAAGCAGGTTTCTGGGGTTTTGTTTATCTTCTATATTTGTAACAATGTTTCAAACTGCAGGCTCAGAGGCCGGCAAGGCAGGCGGGGATGTTGGTTTTCTCCGTCACTGAAGCAAGCAAGCCTCATGTTAGTTTCAAGCTGCCTGGCTGCCGGCCGCCATCTTGGCTGGCAGTTAATTTGCATATTGCCTTGATTAGCCAATGGGAAGGGTAGCGGATGTATGGCTAATTACCATGTTTCTCTTTTATTAGATAAGATACCTTCTTTATGTATAATAGTACCTATTACAGAAAGGGCATTTAATAAATATTTGTGAAATGCATAATTGGCATATTAAGGAGGTTGGTATTTATCTAAAAGAGACTTGATGCCATCAAACATTTTAAAGTAGAGGTTTCAGATATAAAAAGAAAAAAGCAGAAGATGAAAAAAGCATATTATTTGAGACAGTAACTTAGGAAACTGTGGCTACAATATAGATTTTCATTATGGGCAATAGAGATGAGAAGCTTATGATGTGCTTTTGAAATCTTAACTATGACATTATTTGCTACTGCCTTGCAATATCAGGAAAAAGAACAAGTCCTAAGGTGAACATTGAAGAGTAGAGAAAATAAGACTTATTTGATGAGCTACTTATTAAGAACATGTGTGAATGGAAAATGGAATGTTGAAAACATTCCTACATAAGTTGGGCATTGTTTATTCTATAGTACAATCCTATTTTGCTAGTATAAATAAAACCTTCAGAGAATCAGAAATGCCAGGGATGACTTGACATGCTGTTTGCATTCTCACCCACAGATGATGCTAAGAAAACAATGGTGATGAACTCTTTAGGAGTTGCGGACAATGATGGTACATTTATTTGAATTAAAAACAAAAACATCATTTCAAATTCGAAACAGCTATGTATGCACACAAACTAATGCGTTTTGGAATCAAGAAACTGAAAATGTCCAAATATGGCTATCTCTTCAGAGCTATGTTGAACCCAAAGAAGACGATTACTTCTAAGTGACACCATTGCCCAGAATTAGTGAAGCAGTGAACTTCATCTCCCACCAGGAAAATCTGGAGGTAAAGGTTTAGAGTCATGCAAAATATCCTGTGCCAGCTATTTTAACTAGCATGAAAATAGTTCAATTTGAAGATGTTTAAAACTTTACCTGGGAGTTTAGCTAAGAAATAATCTCTAATCATCTCTCTTTTCTTTCTTTTATGGGGTGTTTTCGCAGAATCTCTTCTGAACATAAACAAGCAGGGATAAAGGGGAGATAATTTGAGGAGCATTACCTGTGTTCTTTCCCCGGAGGAAAAGTATGGAAAGAGTCCAGAAGTCCTCATTCACTTCCTAGCCTACTACAATCCCATCCAAGGCTCATCTTTCAAATGCCCTCTGGATTTGTAGAAGAGTCTCCAAAGGGCTGTTCTGACATGATTCAGATTCCAAATGACGAAAGTGTCTGGGGCCAAGGGTGAGTTGTCACTGATGAGGCTATCATTTACACTCATAAGCATATCTCAATCGGTAGGTTAAGAGAATATCTTTTCGGGTGTTGGTTCCTATGACTTGGTGTGCTGAATATGCTCTGCTCATTCAGATCCTTTCTCTACCATGCTCTCTGTTCTGGGAGGCTGACAAGCATGGATAACATGAGCAGGCTCCCTTGCCCTGTGCTTGATGGATGCCTCCATCAAATCACTGCTCCTGTCAGACAGCTCCCTCTACAAGACTTGCTTACTTGTTTCAGGTAAGTACCTTCTTCTCTCACCCCACAAGGTCTTGGGTAGTGGTAGTACCCCACTGTTACTACCTCTTCAGTGTTGTACTCTCCTTATGGTTTACATGTAACCTGCCCTCATCTCTACCAATTGTCCTTTTGTTAATCTCTCCTTAAATTATACTAATTCAAGTATTCCATCTATTTTCTACCTTAGTTTCTACTCAGTGTTAGTTTTATTCACAATTGACTCAGCACATGCCACCTTGGGTAGTTGTTACTATGTTAACATTCCAGCTTCCCAACATTCTATAATTTTACAGAAAGAAAAAATTATCTTATGCCCCTTTAATCTCACATAGCAACTAGCATACAGCCTGGTGTACATCGTTGCTCACTAAGTATTGGTTCAGTGAAGGACAAAAATGATAATTGACCAATTTGAGTCTTAAACTCTAAGTTGATCAAGAGTGGAACACCTCCAAAGGGATTGGAACACTTTTCATGTGATTTAAAAATTCACCAATTTCAAAATTATTTATAGCAAGAAAACATGTTGAAAATAATATTTTCAAGTCTAGTATTAAGTACTGTGTATTTAAAAAGTTGGAATGAGTTAGCAATGATCTTTATCTTAACTACTTTTACATGATCATATCAAAAGGAATTTTTATATCTCTAGGTCCTAAGGTAGATCATGAAAGTGATTTTCTTTTTTTTTTCCTTTTTTTATTGTTTTATTGCTTAAAGTATTACAAAGGGTATTACATATGTGTCCCTTTTTTTTCCCAGCCCTTGACAATCCCCTGGCTTCCCCTACCCCCCAGTGGCTTATGCCCATTGGTTATGCTTATATGCATGCATACAAGTCCTTCAGTTGATCTCTTACCCCCCTCCCTCCTGCCCCCCAACCCTCCCTGGCCTTCCTGCTGCAGTTTGACAATCAGTTTGAGGCAGCTCTGCCTCTGTATCTATTATTGTTCATAAGTTTATAATGGTCTTTATTATCCCTGAATGAGTGAGATCATGTGGTATTTTTCCTTCATTGACTGGCTTATTTCACTTAGCATAATGCTCTCCAGTTCCATCCATGCCGTTGCAAATGGTAAGAGTTCCTTCTTTTTTATAGCAGCATAGTATTCCATTGTGTAGATGTACCACAGTTTTCTAATCCATTCATCTGCTGATGGGCACTTAGGCTGTTTCCAGATCTTAACTATGGTGAATTGTGCTGCTATGAACATATGGGTGCACATATCAGTTCTGATTGGTGTTTCTGGTTTCGTGGGATATATTCCTAGAAGTGGGATCACAGGGTCAAATGGGAGTTCCATTTTTAGTTTGTGGAGGAAACTCCATACTGTCTTCCATAGTCGCTGCACCAGTCTGCATTCCCACCAGCAGTGCACGAATGTTCCTTTTTCTCCACATCCTCTCCAGCACTTGTCGTTTGTTCATTTGTTGATGATAGCCAGTCTGACAGGTGTGAGATGGTACCTCATTGTTGTTTTGATTTGCATCTCTCAGATGATTAGTGACTTTGAGCATGTTTTCATATGTCTCTTGGCTTTCTGAATGTCCTCTTTTGGGAGGTGTCTATTTAGATCCTTTGCCCATTTTTTGATTGGGTTGTTTATCTTCTTTTTGTTAAGTTGTATGAGGTCCCTATAAATTTTGGAGATTAGGCCCTTATCAGATATGACGCTGGCAAATATGTTTTCCCACGCAGTGGGCTTTCTCGTTGTTTTGTTGATGGTTTCTTTTGCTGTGCAGAAGCTTTTGTAGTCCCATTTGTTCATTATCTCTTTAGTTTCAAGTGCCCTAGCATCTTATCAGACCACAAGGGCATAATATTAGAAAAAAACTACAATAAAAACAACCCAAAATACTCAAACACTTGGAAGCTGAATAGCATGTTATTAAATATTGATTGGGTTAACAATGAGATCAAAGAAGAAATTAAAAACATCCTGAAAACTAATGACAATGAAAACACAACAACCCAAAACCTATGGGACACAATGAAAGCAGGCCTGAGAGGGAAGTTTATAGCTCTACAGGCCTATCTAAAAAACAAGAAAAAATGGTAGTAAATCATCTAACTCTACAACTCAAAGAATTATAAAGAGAGCAACAAGAAAACCCCAGAGTGAGCAGAAGGAAGGAGATAATAAAGATTAGAGCAGAAATAAATGACCTAGAGACCAAAAAAACAATACAGAAAATCAATGAAACCAAGAGCTGGTTCTTTGAAAGGATAAACAAGTTTGACAAACCTCTAGCCAGGCTCACCAAGAAGCAAAGAGAAAGGACTCAACTAAACAAAATCAGAAATGATAGAGGCGAAATAACAACAGACCCCACAGAAATACAGATGTGATTGTTAAAAAACACTATGGACAGCTCTACTCCAACAAACTAGACAACGTGGAGGAAATGGACAAATTCCTAGAAAAATACAACATTCCAAGACTCAATCAGGAAGAATCTAAAAATCTCAATAGGCAAATAACTATGGAAGAAATTGAAGCAGTCATCAAAAAGCTTCCAGCAAACAAAGGCCCAGGACCAGACGGCTTCACAGGGGAGTTTTACCAAACATTCAAGGAAGAACTAAAACCTTTCCTCCTCAGACTACTACAGAAAATCCAAGAGGAAGGAACACTTCCAAGCTCATTCTATGAAGCCAGTATCACCCTAATACCAAAACCAGGTAAAGACAACACAATGAAAGAGAATTACAGGCCAATATCCGTCATGAACATAGATGCCAAAATCCTCAACAAGATCTTAGCAAATCGGATCCAGCAGTACATCAGAAAGATCATACTCCATGACCAAGTAGGATTTATCCCAGGGATGCAAGGATGGTACAATATCCGCAAATCAATAAACGTGATACATCACATAAACAAATTGACAGAAAAAAACCACATGGTCATATCAATTGATGCAGAAAAAGCATTTGACAAAATCCAACACCCATTTTTGATAAAAACTCTCAGCAAGGTGGGAGTAGAAGGATCATACCTCAACATAATAAAAGCCATATATGACAGGCCCACAGCCAACATCATACTCAATGGACAAAAACTAACACCATTTCCCCTAAGAACAGAAACAAGACAGGGATGCCCACTCTCACCACTCCTGTTCAACATAGTACTGGAAGTATTAGCCATTGCAATTAGACAAGAAGAAGAAATAAAAGGCATCCAAATTGGAAAAGAGGAAGTAAAACTGTCCTTATTTGCAGACGGCATGATATTATACATACAAATCCCTAGAGACTCCATCAAAAAACTACTAGACTTAATACATGAATTTGGCAATGTAGCAGGATACAAAATTAACCCCAAGAAATCTGAGGCATTTCTATACACCAATAGTGAACTTTCAGAAAGAGAGATTATAAAAACAATCCCGTTTACCATCGCACCAAAAAAATTTAAGCTACCTAGGAATAAACTTAACTAAAGAGGTAAAAGACCTCTACTCAGAAAACTACAGGACGTTGAAAAAAGATATAGAGGAAGACATAAACAGATGGAAGAACATACCGTGTTCCTGGATTGGTAGAATCAACATCATTAAAATGTCCATACTACCCAAAGCAATCTATAAATTCAACGCACTTCCCATTAAAATACCAATGGCATACTGCACAGATCTAGAACGAACTCTCCAAAAATTCATCTGGAATAAAAAAAAGACCCCGAATAGCTGCCGTGATCCTGAGAAAGAACAAAGTAGGTGGGATCTCAATACCAGATATCAAGCTGTATTACAAAGCCACTGTTCTCAAAACTGCCTGGTACTGGCACAAGAACAGACATAGATCAATGGAATAGAATAGAGAGCCCAGAAATCAGCCCGAACCAGTATGCTCAATTAATATTTGACAAAGGAGGCAAGAACATACAATGGAGCCAAGATAGTCTCTTCAATAAATGGTGTTGGGAAAATTGGACAGATATATGCAATAAAATGAAACTAGACCACCAACTTACACCATACACAAGAATAAACTCAAAATGGATAAAGGACTTAAATGTATGACGGGAAACCATAAAAATTCTAGAAGAATCCAAAGGCAACAAAATCTCAGACATATGCCGAAGCAATTTCTTCACTGATACAGCTCCTAGGGCACTTGAAACTAAAGAAAGTGATTTTCAAGTGTCAGGATAATAGTGGCTACTTTTGAGTTCCTAGTAGGTTTCTACTACTTTCTAGGCACTTTACATGCACTTAATTTAAAAGTAGTGAAAACTTATTATAATTAGCCCCACTTACAAAACAAGAACAAAGGCTTAGAGAAAGTAGCTGTGGTATCAAATGCATGTAGAGGAATCTTCAGTTCATCAAGGAATTAAGTTTGAATTGCAGTGTGGGTGGGGGAAGGCATGATTCTAATGCTTAGTCAAGAGGAAGGGGAGTAGCCTCATCTGGGTTGGGAGATGGTAGAGAGTAAAAGAGAGGGACAGGGATTTCTCAGTGATGGAGACCTGTTTTCCCACTTGCATGTAGTGCCTGAAGCAGTGCTGGCTGTGAGAATCCTGTGGAGGCTGTTATTGGTTTCTATTGCAGCATTAATCCTGTATAACAAACCTCTGTACAACACTGTGGCTGACTGAAAACGTGTAGTCTTTGACCAACAACTCCCGTTTCCCCCACCCCCTATTATATTTAATAATACTACATTGTATAGTATTTGCTAAGATAGTAAATCTTTAGTGTTTTCATCATACACACAAATAGTAAAACAAACACAGTGACGTAAGACAACAATCACTTAAAGTTGATCACATATAAGCAGTTCTGGGTTTTGACTGCTCTGGTCTGTGCTCACCTGGGTTGTTCTACTCGCTGTAGGTGTCCAGGTTGGCTGGGGAGGCTCTGCTTCAGTCTGTATTTACTGATGCAAACCTGCTCCCCATGGCTGATCATATGCTTATGATGTGTTTTCTCATGCCAATGTCAGAAGTATAAGAGGACACGTGGAAACATACAAGATATAAACTTGGAACTCAAACTCTATCACTTCCCTGTCATTCTGTTGGCCAAAGCAACCCATGTTTCAACCCAAAGTCAGGGATTGAGGAAATACACTTTGCCCATTTAGTGGTAGAAACTGAGAAGTCAAGTGGCAAAGAATGTGGATCCTGGGGAAAGTGAAGCATTTGGGGAAATAATGAGATCCACCACAGTTGAACAATGACTTTCTTTTCCTGATTTCAAATGATGTTGATCATATTGGTTTGCTTTGGCTAGATTTCTATGGCATTAGTTTTATAGCCTTGAGAGCAATAGGGAGGGTCATTGTGGCCAACTGTGTAATCAGGAAATGTCATGCTGAAAGAGACATCTGTGGGCCAACACTATTACGCCATCACTATCCTTTGCATAAGCGCCATTGTGCAAAGTAGCAAAATCAAGTCCAGCCGAAACCGGTTTGGCTCAGTGGATAGAGCGTCGGCCTGCGGACCGAAAGGTCCCGGGTTTGATTCCGGTCAAGGGCATATACCTGGGTTGCGGGCACATCCCCAGTAGGAGATGTGCAGGAGGCAGCTGATCGATGTTTCTAACTCTCTATCTCTCTCCCTTCCTCTCTGTAAAAAATCAATAAAAAAATATATTAAAAAAAAATCAAGTCCATAGAATTGCTGTCAATCATTTTTGGACTTGAAATGTTCATCCAAACTCTTCAGAGAGCTAGTCACTTCAGATGTGGGGCATAGAGAAAGGTATTTTGAGAGGAAACCATAGACGAATAACTTTGAAAGTAAAATAAACTAGTTTAATATCACTTCCAGTGGCTTCGTGGTACAAAGAAACAGAAGCATTCCATGTTGCTTTACCTTCACAAAGTTCCTCTGGTCTCCATCCCCTGCCTTTCTCACTCATTGAAATCCCCATGGGAGCCTTGGGTGTCTTCTCTCAGTGTAACTTGTGTCTTTTCTCCCAGTGTAACTTACTCTCTGTCCATAAGAACTGCAGGTGTCATCAAATGCTGTGAGGCTAGATCTTCAGATTGCCATAGGTTGCAACCACTAGCCTTTCTTACTATTTAATATCTTTTTGCTAGAAGTCTCCTCTTTTCATGCCCCTTACATATTGTTTGCATATTACTGTTGTATACATTGTAATATACATATAGAATCTGAATTAATATAAATATGTTTTCAAAGAATAACAACAAATTTTGTTTGACCTGTGATTTTATCTGTCTTATTTGGCCCTCACTTTCTGGAGATTTAAACATATTTCAGGTGTGGTAATGCTGATTTGCAAAGCAACACGGGAGTTTCTGGCATGTTTTGATGAGAATAATTGGACAAAATACTTGGAATTTTGACTTTGTCTAAAAACTCAAGAAGTTTGCTATGCCTCTTGTATAAGATACTTGGCATCATTTTGTAGTTAGAGGAGAGGCTGTGCACACACCCTTGTCCAGCCCAGGCCAATTATTTATGACATTTTTCTATCAGTGATAAAATAGAGCCCAGACATAAAATGTCCTAAGGAGTGCTGGAAAGGAATTAAAAGTAACCCTTCTCTATTGCATAGTACCTGTTCTTAGCTGCACTGCGTGATACTGACCTTTGATAGGGGTGTGTGTGCACGCTTGTGCTCGTTCATTACTCCAAATGGACTATGTGTTCAACTTGCAAAGACTGGTAACAAAATTATAACTGTCCATTAGAAATGATATGAAATTCTTGCAGCTAGATCAAAAGCTTCCCCAGCTCCAAATGAGCAGTAATGGAATGAATTACATTATGGAGGCTTCCCAATTGCAGCTTAAATCATTTAAGACTTGTTTGGTATGGCACCTGCTGCTCACTTATTTTTAGGAGAGAAAAATGTACATTTTGAGCATAAGGGCCTGAAGGATTTTTATACTTAAGGAAAAGCCTAAATGTGCCGAGATTTTGGGAGCTGAATTTTTAGAAGGGCAGTTTAATTTGCTGCTCTTTCATGGTGTTTAAGAGGCTGAGATCACATAAAGAGCTCCTAGCATCATGACCCCTCCATGTCCTTCCTATAGGAGCCTTAGTGGGAGGCCATTGTGAAAGCTGCTACAAGCTTTTGATCACTTGAGCTTCAAACTTCATTACAGCAGGCAGAAGAACCAGTTTAAGTAAATAGGAAAAGAGACTGGAATTCCAAATATTTGCTTAGCTTTCAGGGGAGCTTCAGTCCTCATGATCCTTCAGGGTGACTTTTACATTCCAAAATGAGAAACCCTGACCTAATTACTTTCTAAGCTCACTGGAACTGCCATACCTTACATAATATTCTGCTGCTTTTACAGAAATAAGGGTTAGCAGAGAATGCTGAAGCTGTAGCTACATATGAGGTTAAAAGGATAACGAGAGCATGTATCTATATCATTTATGCCAGCTGTGAGAGTGCTTGGTACACACCTGCAATGTCCAATGAGGTCCAATGGTTACATGTGAATATTTAAATTTAAGTTAGTGAAAATTCAATGTAATTAAATATGCAATTCCTCAGTCATACTGGCCACACTTCGCTAGCCCCATGTGGCCACGGTATCAGACATCACAGATAACATGAAATTTCTATCATCACAGAAAGTTCTTTTAGACAGCAGCAGACAGATGTTTTCCAAAAAGAAATAACTTACTCCTCAGAGAATAACATTTGGAAAAAGTATTGAAAAGTTTCTACATTTAAAAACACTAATTAATTAAAAATTTATATAGTTTCATGGTATAATTTCTTCTAACTAAATTCAAGTGCATTGATGTTTTGTTTGAGTTTCTGGTGCTTTCCACCTATATATCATTTTTCTATTATTCCTCATCTCTGACTTTCTACCCAAGTTTTCTGTACAGTTTACCCTATGAGCTATGTTTATTCCCATCTCCGTGCTCATACTTAGAGAAGCCTTTCGTTCCCTTTGCTCTTTGCCTGAAATCTACCCCTCCTTGACGGCCTCATTTACATTTCCTTCTCCTTGTGAAGATTTCTCAGACTACTATTGCTCATATAATCACTTTTTGTTTTAGTAATTTGTATGTTGACTATATTTTCTTTTGAGGAGATACTTTGAGATGTAATACCCTCTTCCCCATAAACTCTCCTGCTCCTTAAATTTGGCATCTATTGATAATTCTTGATTGGATGAATTTTTCACAGTGATTGTTGCAACATGGTGATTTTCTAAATTTATTATTTTTTCCTCTATTTTTAAAGTCAGTATTCTATTATAAGGAATATTTCATTATTTCATATTAATCTATATATGTGCTTGCTGCTGCTGCTTCCCCTCCCCCCCGCCCCCTTTCCTTACTTATTGTATGGATTGATGGATTCTATTTTCTGTAATAGGTTGTAATCTATTGCTGCCCTTCTTTATATCAATGATCACATCTTCCAGATTGGGTTAGCTAAAGCTCCTTCAAGCTAATGCCTATGTCCTTATGACATACCTCCACTTTAAATATATATAACACAACAGTATGTTTTAGGCTCATCTTGAACTTTTCTTGCTCCAGTCTGGGAATCAGCCATATCCCCAAAGAGCCAAGCTTCCTTTAGCAGAGAATGGTATTTAGAAACCAAGATCTGGCACAAACTGGCAGTTTGGTCAGGGCTTTGTGGGAAAGTTTTGTAGAAATTTTATAATTTCTGTTTGTATTTTCCCTTTCACTCTGAAATAACTTGATTGAAAAGTTTTTGTTTGTTTGTTTTTAGGTGAAAGGATGTTTTGGGGATTTGGTGTCATTCTAAATTTCTAATCCTATTTCATCGTCATTAGAGAATAGTTTTGCAATATATCTACTTTTTAAAGTTAACCAAATTGTCTTTGTAGAATAATATATGATTAACTAGAGGCCTGGTGCACGACATTCGTGCACTGGGAGGGGGGGGGGCTCCTTCAGCCCTGGCACAGGCTGGGACCCCTGTGGAGAGCAGGCCTAAGCCAGCAGGTGGACATTTCCTGAGGGGTCCTTGGTGCTGCTGCGGAGGCGGGAGAGGCTCCCACCACTGCCACTGCACTCGCCAGCCGTGAGCCCAGCTTCTGGCTGAGCTGCTCTCCCCCTGTGGGAGTGCATTGACCATTAGTGGGCAGCTCCTGCGTTGAACATCTTCCCCCTGGTGGTCAGTTTGCATCATAGCGACTGGTTGTTTTACCATTCGGTTGATTTGCATATTAGGGTTTTATTATATAGGATTATTGTGAATGTTTTGTGTGTGCTTGAGAAGTTATATTCTCTTTTATCAGGGTGAATTGTTAAGTATTTTTCATAAGATTTACATTATCTACACTATTAATTATATTCTTTAGGTTTTCTATAACATTGCATAAATATTGTCATCTCAAGCTGTCTCAAGCATTTTCTTACTGTAAATGATGTGTTAACATCTGTTATCATTGTTCTTTTGTCTACTTCTTTTGCATCTCCTGTAGTTTTTGCCTTGAATTCTATTTTGTCTGATATTAGGATTGTAATCCTGCCCTATCTTTGTTTCCATTAGCCTTGTATATATTTTCCTATCCATTTATTTAAGGCTTTTTTGAGCCACATTAGTTGGGGTGTGTCTATTGTAGCATGCAGAGTTGAACTTTGCCTTTGAGCCAATTTTGAAAGTATTTTCTTTCAATTGCTAAGGTAAGCCTAATTGTATTTGTTGATAAGACTGATATATTTGGTTTTAACACTGTTATAACTGTTTTATGTAACACTCTGTGTGTATCATTCTTCATTCTTCAATTTTTTAACAAATTATTTAGAAAGGTTTATTTTATTGTTTTAATGGTTAACTCTATTTATACTTTTTGTAGTGCTCTTATTCCTTTTTATTCCTACTTAACTCTTTACTATAATGTTCGTTGGTTTTAAAGAAAAGCTTTGACTTCAACCTATTTTCTATATAATGATCAATTATCTGATTTTAATTTTCTCGTTCTCATACTATGATGCATTTTCTACTTTGTCAGAACACAGAATATTTAGATATTATTCTCCCATCCATGTTGCTACCTTTGTGTCAGTCTTAAAAATTCAATTAAGTAGATTAAACTCTCACTACCAGCCCTTTTGCTAATTTTTCCTAGTAATCTCTTTATTTTTATTATTATTATTTTATTTTTTATTGATTAAGGTATTACACATGTCTCCTTTTCCCCCATTGCCCCCCCTCCCCCCCAGCACATGCACTCTCCCCCCTTGTGTCTGTGTCCATTGGTTATGCTAATATGCATGCATACAAGTCCTTTGGTTGATCTCTACTTCCTCCCCGCATCCTTCCCTGCCTTCCCTCTGAGGTTTGACAGTCTGTTCCATGTTTCTCTGTCTCTGGATCTATTTTTGTTCATCAGTTTATGTTGTTGATTATATTCCACAAATGAGTGAGATCATGTGATATTTATCTTTCTCTGACTGGCTTATTTTGCTTAGCATAATGCTCTCTAGGTCCATCCATGCTGTTGGAAATGATAGGAGTTCCTTCTTTTTTTACAGCAGCGTAGTATTCTATTGTGTAGATGTACCACAGTTTTTTAATCCACTCATAAACTCCTTCCAATCAAGTAATCTCTTAATTGGAAGGAGCTTATCCATAGATCCTTTAGGAAATGATTCAAACAGCATTCCATGAATTCTTGCACAGTTAAAATTTTCTTTCTGTAGCTTTCCTGCTTGAAGAAGAGCTTAGCTGAATATAAAAATTTTGGCTCCTATATTCTTTCTTTGAATTCCTTGCTATTAACACTTGTCTGTCTTTGTATGTTTCTCTTGAGAAATCTGAAGACTGAATAGTTTTGTTATCCTTATATTAATTACTTTTGTTTGTAAGCCCTGAGAAAATTTTCTTTGCCATTAAAGTTTCCTATTTTATTAGACTACATTTCAGAGTTAAGAATACCAGACCCATTTTCCAATGTACACTTTCAAAGTGGTGGGCACTTTAAATAAGATTGTCTATATTTTTCATTCTGGAAAATTTTCTCAAATTACATATACTATATATATTTTAAATTAATTTTTTTATAAAAAAGATTATATATATATATATATACACACACACACACACACACACACACACACACACACACACACTAGAGGCCCGGTGCACAAAAATTTGTGCACTCTCGGGGGAGGGGGGCTCCCTCAGGCCAGCCTGTGCCCTCTCGCAGTCTGGGACCCCTTGGGAGATAACGACCTGCTGGCTTAGGCCTGCTCATAGGTGGCAGAGGGCAGGCCCAATCCCTAGGTGCAGCCCCTGGTCTGGCTCAGAGCAGGGCCAATTGGGGAGTTGGGGCGCCGCCCCGTCATGCACAGAGCAGGACAGATTGGGAGGTTGTGATGCAACCCTCAGTAACGCTCAGGGTAGGGCCAATTGGGGGGTTGGGGCACCGTCCCCTGTCACACTCAAGGCAGGGTCGATGGGGAGGTTGCGGCGCCACCCCCTGTCACGCACAGAGCAGGGCCAATCAGGGGGTTGGGGCGCTGCCCCCGTCACACACAGAGCAGGGCCCATCAGGGGGTTGGGGCACTGCCCTCTATCACCCACAGAGCAGGGCCGATCAGGGGGTTGGGGCGCTGCCACTCTCACACTCAGGGCAGGGCCGATGGGGAGGTTATGGCTCTACCCCATCACATACAGAGCAGGGCCCGTGGGGGGGGGGTGGGGAGCTCCCCCCTATCTGGCACAGAGCAGGGCTGCTCAGGGGGTTGGGGCTCCACCCCCTGTCACACACAGAGCCGCAGGGCGATCAGGGGGTTTGGGCGCTGCCCCCTGTCACGCTGATCCCGGTGCCGGGAGGCATATTACCCTTTTACTCTATAGGGTAGAGGCCTGGTGCATGGGTGGGGCCAGCTGGTTTGCCCTGAAGGGTGTCCTGGATCAGGGTGGGGGTCCCCACTGGGGTTCCTGGCCAGTCTGGGTGAGGGGCTGAGGGCTGTTTTCAGGCTGGGAGTGACTGAAGTTCCCAACTGCTCCTTTTTTTCTTTTTTTTTCTTTTTTATTCTGGGCCAGCTTTACCTTGAGGCTTGGCTCCAGCTCTTAGGCCTCCACGGCTGAAAGTAGGTTTCTGGCCTTTGCTTACAATGTTGCGAATCTGCTGGCTGAAGTCCGGCGGTATTTGTTACAATGTTTCTTAAACTGCCCGCTCAGAGGCCTGCAGCCGCAGGCGGGGAACGTTGGTTTCCTCCAACGATCCTCCGTCACTGAGGCAAGCAAGCCTCATGTTAGTTTCAAGCTGCCTGGCTGCCGGCCGCCATCTTGGCTGACAGTTAATTTGTATATCTCGCTGATTAGCCAATGAAAAGGGTAGCAGTTGTACGCCAATTACCATGTTTCTCTTTTATTAGTGTAGATAACGTTTTTAGTGATTCCAATTAAACATGAATTAGATTTTCCTTGCCTTTCTTTTCAACCTTTTTGTTTTTATCTGACCCTGTTAAATTTTTCTCATTTTAATTCTTTAAAGTCTTTTCTTGCTTTTATTCATTGTCCCTTATAATCATTTAATTCTATTTTTCCTGTAGGTACTTTGCAATTTTTTGATATATTTTTCTTTTTTTTAAATTTCTTTCTGCAATTCATTATATTTCTTCCTGTTACTTTTACTTTTAATATTTGAATTTCTGATTTGGGGTATTTTAATATCTCCAAATAATTGTTTGAGGAAATTTAATTAAGTTTGGAGTATTGGTTTACAGTTTTATCTCATGTTTCTTTTTCTTGGGGGAGTTTATTATCAGCTGAAGTGTTTTAAGTCTCACTGTTCCCTTTTTACTGTGACTTTACAGAGAGTTAGCCTGAGGTCTTTTTGTTTTTGCTTTTAAAAAAAAATCCAAGATATTTTAGAGACAGAGATCATCACTGAAGAATACCCTCTTGTGCCACAATAATAAAACAATTTTTTTGTTGGATAATCTTTTTGTTGAAGGTTTTGGGGGAGGAATTGGCATAATGTTTCTCTTACTCTCTTGACCTTTTGTTTTGTTTTGTTTTGCTGTAGGATCCTTAAATTTTTCCTTCTTATTTCTTTTTTAAAAAATATGTTTTTATTGATTTCGAAGAGAGCAAGGGAGAGGGAGAGAGGTAGAAGCATCACTGACAATAGAAAATCATCAATTGCTCTCTACTGGGGATCAAAGCCACATCCTCAGGCATGTGCCCTGACCTGGAATTGAACCATGACCTCCTGAGCCACACTGGCCGGGCTCCTTCTTATTTCTTTATGTTGCTTTAATGCCACATTGTTGAATGAGCACCCTTTCTCCTCCATTTGTTATTTTCTTGCCCCAAAATGCTTTGTAGAGTTATCAATGGGAACTGTGATTCCACACACTTTCAAGCTTCTTCTCTAGAGGTAACACTATAAACTAGTGAGTCCCATATCTGTGTTCAGTATTTTAGAACTCATTATGCACTTTATCTTCCTGGGAGTTATATTTATGTAGTTTTATGTAATTCTTATTTACCTCCTTCTCTTTTCCCTGGAGACTCCTACGACAAATCCCCATTCCCCAAACACAATCTTGCAGTGGCTGTGGAAACCCTATTAAAATTTGATGTTTATTTTTCTACTTATAGGTAATTTGAAATTTGTGCTATTATCTGTCTCCAAATAATTCTACAAATGTGGTTTAATCTGATTTTATTTGAGATCCTTATGCTAAGGCTGACCAGATCCGTCCAGAAACTTTTTTTTCTCTTTACCATTGATGATCTATATTTTACTATAATGAGTTAAGATATAGATTTATTTTATTCTCTGGCACTTGAAGTGCACTTTATTGTTTTAGTTTTTTTAAAAATTTATTTTTATTGATTTCAGAGAGGAAGGGAGAAGGAGAGAAAGATAGAAACATCAATGATGACAGTCATTGATTGGCTGCCTCCTGTACACCCCCTAGTGGGGATTGAGCCCACAACCCAGGCATGTGCCCTTGACCAGAATTGAACCTGGGACCCTTCAGTCCACAGGCTGACGCTCTATCCACTGAGCCAAACCAGCCAGGGCTTGAAGTGCACTTTTAATCTGAGAATCTAGATATTCTTCAATTTGAAAAATTCTCAGCTAATATCTCTTTCAGTATATATTTACCAATTCTTTTGTTCTTTATTTCTGGTAGATACATGGCAGAGCCTCCCAAATTCTCCTCCATGTTTTTAAATTACTTTTTCATATTGTATTTTCATGTGTCTTTGAACTGTGCCCAAGTGAATTATTTCTCAATTCTATTTTCTGTGTCTCTAATTTTCTTTGTGTCAAGATGGAATTTATAACATCTGTTGAATTTTTTATATCAATGACTACAATGTTTATTTCTAAGATTTCTGATTATTTTTCTTTTATATTCATCTCTACCTTTTATTTTTTCAAAATATAATTTTATTGATTTCAGAGAAGAAGGCAGAGGGAGAGAGACAGAAACATCAACGATGAGATAGAATAATTGATTGGCTGCCTCCTGCATGCCCCACCCTGGGGATTGAGTCCGCAACCCGGGCATGTGCCCTGATGGGGAATTGAACCATGACTTCCTGGTTTACAGGTCAGTGCTCAACCACTGAGCCATGCTGGTTAGGCCATTTGTACCTTTTAAATTTCTAAATTTTCAGTGATTTTTATTCCTTCATTTTTCTGTTTGGTCATCTTAAGCATCTTTATTACATTTTTAAAATCAAAATGTTTTTTAAAATAATTTTTGTGTGGAGTCATTTCATATTTGCATAATTGATGGTTGGGGTAGAGGGAACCATCATCTTTAGCATTATCTGACTTTATGGCTTTTTGATTTCTGTTTTTTTCAGGTTTATTTGGGACTTGACATTATTTGGGTTTTGTTTTGTTAATCTATTTCTATGTCATCATTCTTCTCTATGTAGTATTTAAAAAAATTTAAATAGTTGGTATAAAATCTTATATTGGTTCTGTTAGTTTCAGATATACAATTTAGTGGTTTGACATTTTTATACCTTACAATGTGATCACCTCACTAATTCTAGTAATCACATGTCACCATGTAAACTTATCACAATATTATTGACTATATTTCCCTTCTTTTACCCATCTCACCACCTCCTCCCTTCTGGTAATCATTAAATCTGTTTCTGCTTATTTTTGTTTGTTTGTTTTTTTAGATTCCACATGTAAGTGAAACCATATGGTATTTGTCTTTTTCTGTTTGACTTATTTCACTTAGCATAATACCCTCTAGATTCATCCATGTTTTGAAAATAGCAAGATTTTCCTTTTTTTTATTACTGTGTAATATTCCATTGTATATATATCACATCCTTTTTAGTCATTCATCTATCTGTGGACACCTAAGTTGTTTCCATATCTTGGCTGTTTCCTAAGTTGTTTCCATATCTTCCATAATGCTGCAGTGAACATAGAGGTGCACATATCTTTTTGAATTACTATTTTTGTTTTTTTAAATAAATACCCAGAAGTAAAATTGCTGGGTTATATGATATATCTATTTTTAATTTTTTGAGGAATCTCCACACTGTTTTCCATAGGGGCTACACCAGTTTGCAGTCCCACCAATAGTGCAAAAGGGTTCCCTATCCTCCACATCCCCACCAATACGTGTTATTTTTTGACTATTTGTTAGTAGGCATTCTCACTGGTCTAGAGTATTTCATTGTGATTTTGGCTTGCATTTTCCTGATGATTAATGATGTTGAGATTTTTTTCATATGACAGAAATCTGTTGCATTCCTATACACTAATAACGACTAAAGAGAAGGAGAAATGAAGAAAACAATCTCATTGACAATTGCATCAAAAAGAATAAAATATCTAGGAATAAACTTAACTAAGGTGGTGAAAGACCTGTACTCTGAAAAAAAATAGGACATTAAAGAAAGAAATGGAGCTTGGCTGATGTGGTTCAGTGGTTGAGTGTTGACCTATGAACCAGGAGATCTTGGTTCAATTCCTGGTCAGGGCACATGCCCAGATTGCAGGGTTGACCCCCAGTAGGGGGAGTGCAGGAGGCAGCCACTCAATAATTCTTTCTCATCATTGATGTTTCTTTCTCTCTCTCCCTCTGCCTTCCTCTCTGAAATCAATAAAAAGATATTTGAAAAAAATGGAAAGAAATGGAAGAGGACACAAATAAATGAAAGGCTCTCTTGTGCTCATGGATTGGAATGATCAATATTGTTAAGATGACTGTATACCCAAAGTGATTTACAAATTCAGTGAAATTACTATCAAAATATAATGTCATTTTTCTGAGAATTAGAATAAATAATTCTAAAATTTATATGAAACCACAAAATACCCCAAATAGCAAAAGCAATCTTGAGACAGAGCAAAGCCAGAGGTACCACACTCCCTGATCTCAAACTATACTACACATAGATCAATAGAACAGAATAGAGAGCCCGCAAATAAACCTTCACTTGCCTGGTCAATTAGTTTATTACAAAGGAGGTAGAAATATACATTGGGGTAATGACAGTCTCTTCCACAAATGTGTTGGGAAAACTAGACAGATACATGAAGAAAAATGAAACTGGACTACTCTCTTATACAATATACAAAATAAACTAAAAATGATTCAAGACTTAGATGTAAGGCCTGAAACCATAAAAATCCTAGAATAAAACATAGGAAGTAAACTATTTGATATCAGTCTGAGTGGTATCTTATTGGATATGTCCCCTCGAACAAGAAAAAACAAGCAAAAATAAACAAATGGACTACATCAAACTAAAAAGATTCTGCAGAGCAAAGGAAACCAACAAAATAAAAAGGTAACCTACTGAATGGGAGAACATATTTGCAAATGACATATCTGATAAGGGGTTTGTTTATATCCAAAATATATAAGATCTCATACAACTCAATAACAAAAAAATAAATAAGTCATGTTATTGAAAAAAATGGGCACAGGAGAGAAAAAGACATTTCTCCAAAGAAGACATACATATGGTCAAGAGACATATGAAAAGAAGCTCAAAATATATGTAGTATTTTTGTGTTAGCCTCTAATACCCAGACCAAAACCAATATTTATAATAGTGGCCTAAAGTTCCTGTTTTATTGAAGATCATGCAGGTCCTGACCCTGATCTAGCAGGCGTATTGATTCAGTTCCTGGTGCAGAGGCAGTGTATCTGCTAGCCTTCTTGAATCCATGGGTTCCTACAATCCACAGAATGATGCTATAGTAAGCTGTAGTATTTTATCAGCTTCCTCTCAGGGAGACCTATTCATCTATTAATTTTATGGAGTCTGGCTTCAATCCCACACTGTGTGTTGGATACATTTTGTCCTTAGCAGTCCCATGCTCACTACTTTGCATCTTCCTCCTATTATTGGCCCATGAAAACAATTTTCTTGTTTCTTTTAGACTGATTACAAATTTATCTAAGATTGCCTAAGGTTTAGAGCAGAAGATGTGTATAAGTTTGCTGCACCTCCTTCAACAGGTAGCTCTTTACTTGGTATATTAGTGCGTATCAAGAGAAAAAAAAATAGATGATATACTCAAATTAACTATTTTGAGAACATTTTAATAAAGGATCACTTATATGGGTATATGTAGAGTATATGAAATATTGAGGAATAGTCAGGATATAGGGAACCACAAGGCTAGTGTAGTACCTTGGGACTAGTAACATAGAGGAGCAGTTACCGCCTCTAAGTTGGAAAGGGCAAGGGGCATGTGTGGCTATTGGAACCTAGAGAGCAAAAGGTGGATGGAGGGGGCTGCCTGGTAGGATCTAGGACAGGGGTGGGCAAACTTTTTGACTCGAGGGCCACAATGGGTTCTTAAACTGGACCAGAGGGCCGGAACAAAAGCATGGATGGAATGTTTGTGTGAACTAATATAAATTCAAAGTAAACATCATTACATAAAGGGTACGGTCTTTTTTTTTTAGTTTTATTCATTTCAAACGGGCTGGATCCGGCCCGCGGGCCGTAGTTTGCCCACGGCTGACCTTCAGTTGAAGGGCAAAGCCAACCAAATTGAACCTGTTTGCAAATGGCTAAGGCAGTGGTCGGCAAACCACGGCTCGTGAGCCACATGCGGCTCTTTGGCCCCTTGAGTGTGGCTCTTCCACAAAATACCACCAAAATACCACGTGCGGGTGCGCATGTACAGTGCGATTGAAACTTCTTGGCCCATGAGCAAAAGTCAGTTTTCGGCCTGGGTGAGTCTATTTTGAAGAAGTGGCGTTGGAAGAAGTGGAGGGTGTCGGTGGTCGGTTGGATGGGAGACGCAGTGCAGGCGGGTCGTGGGATACGCAGCGCGGGGGAGGTACATTGTTTTGAGGTACTTTCGCTGAGGTCGACCCCTTCCAACTCTCCATCCACACTCATCTATCTGAAACAAGTATACAAGACGAGTGTGTATGGGAGAGTTGGAAGGGGTCGACCTCAGCGAACATACCTCAATCAGATTGCAGACGTTTTTAGCAAAGGCCAGCTTAGGAGTACCCTAATTAAGTTAATAACAATGTACCTACCTATATAGCTTAAGTTTAAAAAATTTGGCTCTCAAAAGAAATTTCAATTGTTGTACTGTTGATATTTGGCTCTGTTGACTAATGAGTTTGCCGACCACTGGGCCAAGGGAATGAATATACTGAATGCATTCTCTCCTTCAGACTCTTTTTGATGCTCCCTTTAGGCAACCCAACAAGAAACTAAGGATATGAGAGCCTCTTGTAGATGCAGTTCATATTGTTAGCTTTGCCCAATAAGAGCAGCATGAAGTCTGAACTAGATTTAGGGGAGTGTGGTTGATAAAGTTTTCCAGAAATGACTACAATAATATTTCCTGCCTCATATGTTCTTTCTGATTATTATGCTCCCATCAAGAGCTGGAGCCTGTTCATGACTCCTTTGGTAGGCCTTTATGACTATATGGACTAACAGGATAAGGTGAAACCAAGGCCATGTGACTTTTGAGGTTGAGCCATAAAAGATAATATAATGTCCACCTGATCCTCTCTCTCAGGAGGCTCACTCTTAGAACCCAACCTCCTTGCTTCAAGGAAGCCCAGGGCATGTGGAAAACCCATGGGAGAGGAATTAAGCCTCAACCCTGGTTGAACTGTCACTTGACTGATGGCACCACTTGTTAACCTTTGTCACTGAGCCATCTTGGTGAACAATCTTTTAGCCCTTGGTGAATCACCCTGGTTTACACCACATGGAGCAGAGACAAGTGTTTCCCATTAAATTCTCTTCATATTACAGATTTTTATCATAATAAATAACTATTGTTTTAAATCACTAAGTTTTAGGATATTCTGTTACCAAGAACAAGAGGCAAGTGGAAAATATTCAAAATACCTGATTAATGTGAATTTAAACTTTATATTTTAGCTCAAAACTCGTATCTTAAGAGATTGTGTCCTGACTCAAGTCCTGTGTCTGAGATGTTTCCTTTTGTCTCCCATAGCACTTTGCACTAATCTATCGTGGCATTCAACCTATTGCATTTTAATTACCAATTTGCTTCCCATCCACCCCAAGCTAGAATACATGCTTCATTAAACCAAGATACTATAGCTTAATTGTCATTTTACCATCAGTGCCTAGTATAGAGTCTGAAACACAGTGCAAGTGTTTTTTTTAAAAAATCTTTATTGTTGCAAGTATTACATAGGTCCTCCTTTCCCCACCATTAACCTCTTTCAGCCCTCTCCTTTCCTCCCCCTGCTTCATTGGTTACGTAAATGAATGTGGATTTTGACCTTTTTTTTCCTAGCTTTAACTTTCTAAGAACTTTTATGGGTTGTCATTCATAACCCCAGGGTTTCAGATTAAGAAGCAGTTGTGAGGAACACCACAGCATGAGGCTGCAGTTTGAGCAGTTTCCTGCTATAATGTACCAGCCTTTCAGAATGCCTGGTGTGACACCACTACCATTTTTACAGAGCACCAATAAAAAATGTTTTGATATCATTAAAAATGATTTATCAGATGTGTTCTTAGGAGGAAATGGGGAAAAGGGGCAGGGAGATTTTAAAAAAAAGATTATTATCCTTTTTGAGGAAAGAAATAAGAATAATGAAATAAGGAAGGAAATGAGGATGAATTAAAGGGGAAGAAAGAAGTGGTTGTCCTACATCTAACAGAGGCAATATTGCAAAAATGAAAGATCATGGATTTTAAAAGTCAGTACTGAATTCAAATCCTGCCTCAGCTATTTATAAGCTGTTGGGAAAGTCAACCTCAGTGTCATTGTTTTAGATGAATATAGTAGTACCCCATTATACAGAATTGCAAAGGGTCAAGGTAACCTATCTAAAGGGTTAATACAGTACCTACTATATGGCAGATGATTAACAAATGGCTGCTATGTCATCCACGTCACCCCAATCACCATTGCCACAACTGGAAATTACCAAATGAGAAAGAGAAGACAGGGACTGTGAGTGTCTTCTGACCATGAGAGTCTAGCTCCCACCTGCTGGGCTATGGCTGATACCTAATATTCAGTGATTTTTTTTTTTGACCTCAGATATAAATATAAGACCCCTGAATTCTATCATGAAGTCATTTCATAGCCATGTTACTTGCTGGTATTTAAACAAATTCTCCCTCTTGCACTTATAAAAAAGGGCCAGGGGCCCATGAAGTGAGAGAGACAAGTGATAAGATAAAAATAGTAGGGATGATGAGATGGAGCCCTTTAGTCATTGCTCTAGCCCTGAGGACCTGAGTTAGAGGTGGTCAGAAGAAAGGGAGATGATCCATGGCTCCTTCACCATTAGACAATTGATTCATTCTCATATTTTGAGCAGAAAACATATCATTGAGTAACCAGAATACACCATGCAACACAATGTCAAAAGGCAAGTCTGCAACTCAGAGAACACCTCCAGGAATTATTTGGACAGTTTTACCTAATGTTATGTATTAGTTGAATAGAAAAAAGATGTAATTTTGGTTTCTAGGTTCAAATCCTGACTCACCACTCATTTCCAAAGGGGCCTTAGGCAAGTTTTAATTTTCCAGAGCCCAAATTTTATCATTGGCAAAAAGAAGATAAGAATAATACTTACATTGTAGAATTGCTATGATAATTAGTAAGAAAAATATAAAGTACCTATTGTAAAGATAGTTACATCCTAAATGCTTAACACATGCTTGCTAGAATAATTATTACTAGGTCAAGGAAAAGCAAGAAATGTGGGGGGGGGGGCAGAGGCAGAGTGTTTTGGAGGGATGAGTAAAAGAAGGATTTTGGGTAGGTTGGAGATAGTTTTTCAAAGGCTGTGGAGGTTCTGGAAAGTTTGGATTTTAGTGGATATTAGATCTACTTTGATCTGAAAGATTGGATTGCAGAGATGGCTCTTGTTCATCCTGGCCTCACTAACAATGGGGTCAGTGGAATGTTGGGCATATATGGTGGGAAGAGTCAACTCATAGTCATTGAATCTAACTCGGCTTTTGGGCAGGACTGCATCTACTTAGATGTAATATCTGAGACATTATAAATCTGAGACATTATAAAAGAGGTTTGTAATTTGAAAAAAAATCTGATGTGCAGTAATAGGTAAAGAAATAGATGGTTGTTAATGATTTAATTGGACAGTGGAACTAGGTTTACAGAAGCAGCCGAGTATACAGTTCAAGAACAAAAGTGCTGGAACCAAGCTACCTGAGTTTAAAGCGTGGCTCTGCCACTTATGAACTGTGTGACCTTGGACAAGTTGCTTAAGCCTCTCAACATCTTAGTTTCCTTATCTCTAAAATGGGAGTAGTTTTAGTAGTTATAGTGTCTTCCTCATAGTTTTTTTAAGCTTAGGGCAATACCTGGCACATGATGAGCATTTTTTAGACAAAAGCATTGTTCATGAGTCAATTTCACTTGACCACAGACTGGGAATGCAGGAGGCATGGAAGGCGGATCTGAGGTCCCATCTAGGGAACCTGAGTGCATGCTGGTGCCATCAACTGACATCGGAACATGGGAGGAAGAACAGGTTTGGGAGCTTTCATGATAAATCTGGAACCTGGAAGAAAATCAGAGATAGAGATGTGACTTGGGAAGTATATCCTGAGAATTAAGGGGAGATGAGTTCACCTAATGAAACTAAGTGCTTAGAAAAGAAAAGCATCATAGAAATATGGGGTACAATTATATTCTTCAGGTAGGTTGAGGATTATAATTTGAATAAGGAGGGAGCTGAAAGACAAGACAATCAAGAGAGATTGGGGTGGTCGAAACCAAAAGTACAGAGAATTATAAGTCTGACAGAGTGGTCAGCAGGGTAAAAGACCAACTAATTTTATTAATTTACTAGAGGCCCGGTGCACAGATCTGTGCACTGGTGGGGCCCTTTGCCTGGCCTGTGGGGATCGGGCCGAAACCGGCTCTCCCACATCTCCTGAGGGGTCCCAGATTGTGAGAGGGTGCAGGCCAGGCCGAGGGACCCCACCGGTGCACAATTTGGGCCAGGGACTGTGGAAGGGCTCCAGGGCATGTCCGGCCCGTCTTGCCCAGTCCCAGTCAGTAAGACCCCAGCACCCCAGCAGCAAGCTAACCTACCGGTCCTAGTGTCTGCCCCCTAGTAGTCAGTGCACATCATAGTGACTGGTCAAATGGTCGAACAGTTGGACACTTAGCATATTAGGCTTTTATTATGTAGGATTATCATACAATTTGCCTCCCAAGGGACCATGTCTCTAATGTTTCTGGTAATGAGATCTGCCTTTTTACCTCATGAATTTCCAGCTGCTTTTGATTTTCAGACATGTAATGAGTTCCAGACACATGCACACATCAGCTGTGCAGCAGGAAGGAGAAAGACTCCCGCATACGCTGGCACATGTGCACACAGACACACACCACAGAGCCTAACCTGGGAAATACATGAATTTGGCCAGAGAAAACTTTTGCCTAAGTAGAATGCTAAAGGTTTATTATAAGTGAAAGAAAATGGTGCTATTCAGTTCACCTGCCCCGCTTTCCAGACCTCACTATTCCCCACCAGACCACAGTGCCTCTTGTATGGCATTCTTTTTGTATTTTGATATGTGGGCTTAATTAACTTAGTTTGCAGGGTTAACACTTACATTCTTTTTTAAAAAATATATTTTATTTATCTCAGAGAGGAAGGGAGAGGGGGAAAGAGAGAGAAACATCAATGATGATAGGGAATCATTGATCGCTGCCTCTTGCACACCCCACACTGGGATTGAGCCTGCAACCTGGGCATGTGCTCTGACTGGGAATCAAACCATGACCTCCTGGTTCATAGATCGACGTTCAACTACTGAGCCACACCATCTGGGCAACCACTTACATTCTTAAAGCCTGAAAGATTGGATTGCAGAGATGGCTGTTATTTGTCCTGGCCTCACTAACAATGGGGTCTGTGGAATCTTGGGCACATCTGGTAGGAAGGGGCAACTCATAGTCATTGAATATAACTCTTTGCTTTTGGGCAGGACTGTATCTTAAATGCCCAATAAAGAAACCCTTTAAGTTTCCAGAGGATGAGGACTGTTTGATTCCTCATTAAAAAAACAAAACAAAACAGCCTGCTTTGAGCACCCACTGTAGACACATTCCTGAGCAAGTAGTGGAGGTTGCCGCACATGGTACCCCTGTCTTCCAACTCAGAGTCAATAGGGGAAAAGAAAACCAATTACAAGCAGCATTGGGGTGAGGGGAAGTATTTTGGGGGTTTGAGGAGGTAGAATGAATGCAGAGTAATTGTCTCTATTTTCAGAATGCTAATGATATGAAAAGATGAAAGCAGAGAAGTGATGTGCTATTGCTCCATGATATATGTCAAGGTTGTTTGGGTAGAAAAAACAATGGAATATCAGATGAGAAATAATTAGGCAAGGAGATTTTTTATCAGAGCAATTAGAAGAGGTGACTTAGATCATTATTCAATTCACTCAACATATATTTATTACATGCACATGTTATGGAAGAAACTCTGTTAGGTGCTGGGGATCCCAATGACCTTGTTGGGAATGTCAGGTAATTATCAGTGTTTTCCTGGAAGGGCTCCTGTCCTGCAAAGTGAAAAGCATGGGGTAGGGGTGGGTGGGTGGGAAAGGGTTCTGTGAAAAAAGGATTATATCAATTCATTGTTGTTCACATTTATACAGGACATTTTGGAATCTTGACTAATTGTTTTGCTGATGCATCAAGCATTTTCTTCCTCTCACTTCCACCATTGTGATGAAAACCAAAAGGGTGGGAATAAATTGTCCATTCTACAAACCATTTGTAGAGATGTTTAGTTAATGGATAGAAAAATGCACAGTAGTTAAATGTTAATTAATTCCTATTTTGAGCAGCATATTCATTTTATACTATTTATGAGGATTGTCTTGTAAACAAATTCCCATTACTTTGGTTCAACCATTGAATTTTCCTAAGTCACTTATCCTAAATGTTCATTAATTTCAACTAGCTCTAGAGACTAAATTCTTACTGAACATTACCAGAAAATGCAGTTCAAAGGCAAGGACCGTGTCTGCTTCGTGTTCTAAAAAATGCCCGCTAAGGGCAGAGAAGTGCTTGAGGGAGCTCCAAAGACAGGATTTGATGGCAATAATGATGATGATGATAATGATCGGGTAATGGAGATGGCAATGATGGTGATGATGTTATTGGATCTATTCCCTGTTTTGATGCTGCATGAAGAAGAGAACTGTAATGTAACTTTTCTTTCTAGGTGTTTAAAAGACATTTAGACTTTTTTTTAACAGGGGCCTCAAGGAAGATGCTTGCAGGGAGTTTATTAGACATCATTCTAGCTTGGAAAGGTAGCTGAGGAACAAATGGACCAAATGGACTAACTCATCTTCCAGGAATATGAAGTAAATCCTCAGCCCGTGCAGGGGAAGAATTTGAGGGCAACCTGGCCTAAGTAGAAATCCGAGGTCAGTTTTGTGAGTTCAGGTGGTCATATAAATGCTGTCTCTCTTTCTCATGTGTAAGTGGGATTATAATTACCTGCTTCTTAGGGCTGTTGTGAAGAGTTGGTTGGGTAATGTAGTAAAGCTTCCACACAGTTTCTAATACATAGATTGAAAAATAGCATTTTCATCCTCCTCATCTTCCCCATGACCACCCGTCTTCTCGCCTATAAAAATGGGCTGGTAATATGTGCATCAAATGCAATAATGTATGTGAGAGCACTTGTAAAGCAGAATGTGTCATAAACTTGCAAAGAGTCATTATATTCTGGTGGAATTTGGGTTATTAGGGGTGAACAGCTTCTTTGGAAAGTCCTTACAAATCTCTGGGATTTTTCAAGTTTCTGTGACTTTGAATCCAGAATCAATGTCAACGTTATCCTCCAGTGGAAAGCTAAGGCCATCCCTTTGGAAGGTGGAACCAGAGGGTGGGAAAAGGGAATGCTGAGTCCATCTGTAGTTAGTGGGACAGAGAAAGCAAGAGATAGGGGCACTACAGAGTTAGCTACCAGGAATTCATGAGGCTTTGAAAAGTTCATCTGTTCAGTGGTTGCCAAAAATGGCAGAGAGCTGAGCCTCAGCTATGGAGAGGGTGGTCACTGGGGGATTGTCACTGCCAGGCCCACATGTTGCCCTGTGAAGATGGTTCTGAATTGATTATTTCCCTTAATGGCCTGACAGAGTGAACTGCTCAATACCCTAAGCTCTCACATGTTCCCACCCCAACCTGCCCATTTCTTCCATGGGGAGAGCTGCATCTCAAAACTGCCTGTGGAGCCAACAGGGAGAGGGGAGAGAGGCAGAGTTGGAGTGGCAGCAGGACTATCTGCACTTTGGCTCCCCACCAGCCCCATCATCATGCAAATAACTCCCTTTGTTGCTGCCAAACTTATTTATTAAAAAATAGAAACGTCTTGTCTTTATTTTAAATTTTAAACAGGCAAGTTAATTTTATTAGTTAAACCATTCTGGGGGGAGAAAGAGTTTTTACCTTAGATACCATGATATATCGCATCTGTCACCTTTTAATAGCCCCATGTTTATAATCAAGCCTCTGGGCAGTCTGTGCCTTGGGTGGCAGCAGATTTAAAAAGAGAGAGAGAAAGTGGGGAAAACCATAAAGTGAACTGACTTTTGGAAGTTTTGTGACATGGCTACCAAGAATCAGGCAGGAGAGCCTGAGCTGGAACAGCTGCTCCAGCCTAAGAGTCTGAGCTCCAGAGACAGCTGGCTCCCAGCATATCACATGCTGCAACAGATGCTAATCGCAGCTGGAGAATTAATGGGTATTAGAATGGGGATAAGGGTTGGAATTGTGTTGGGGGCCAGGGTGCTAAGGAATGACTGTTCTTCTCTTCCATTCAAGCACTACAAAGGTTGGCAACATCTAATCTAGGAAGGAATTAGTGAGTTTCTTTCATTGACTCTGAAAATGAGCTGTTCTATCATTATTATTCTAGAGTAGTGATGGCGAACCTTTTGAGCTCGGCGTGTCAGCCTTTTGAAAAACCCTAACTTAACTCTGGTGCCGTGTCACATATAGAAATCTCTTGATATTTGCAACCATAGTAAAACAAAGACTTATATTTTTGATATTTATTTTATATATTTAAATGCCATTTAAAGAAAAATCAACCAAAAAAATGAGTTCGCCTGTCACTCTGACACGTGTGTCATAGGTTCGCCATCATGTTCTAGAGCCTTTAGTTCTTAAAAAGTTCAATTAGTAAACTTCTCTCCCCCAAATCCACCACCACCATGGTTGAGGCTACTCGTTTTCATTGTTGTGCTATAGTCTTCTGATTGCCCTACTGACTGGGGTTGGGTTCTCCAGGAAGCAAATTTTGAGGATGGAGATATGTATGCCAGAGGGTTATTGAGGAGTGCTCTGGAGGGTTAGCACTGTGAGGGTAACAGGATTGGGCAGAAGTTCCTCTGTGATATGGTTACAACAAGGCATCAACTAATGCCTTAGGGAACTCTGGAAATAGCCCTTCAGAGCCATCTTATGTGGTAGCCTATGTAGCATCATTGATCAGTCATCTGATTCCAGCTGTGCATAGGGAAGAACATACTCTCCCTATGGCAGCTTCCTTTAGTTATGAGTTACTGCCAGAGAGGGTCTTACCTGTGAGTTGTCACAGTCACTCCTGTAACTGGGGGAATGAGCCTCAGCCCTGGAGGGGGTAACTGCAGTGTACACAACAGCATCTACTACACTGATCTCCTCTACTTCTATACCCCCATCCTCTGTTCTCTATTTTCTACTCCAACCTGTCTTTGCAAAATGCAGTTAGATATGCCTCTACCCTGCTTATAATTCATCAGTGGCTTATTGCATCAAGGTAAAATCCCAAATCTTTATATGGCCTACAAATATCTGAATCAGTAGGACTCTGCCTAGATTTCCAGCCTTGTCCATTTCTCCAAGTCTCTCCACACTTCAGGCCCAGCAAACACTGTGCATCTTGTTCTTATTCTCAGGAATGCTCTCCTCCTTCCTGTCTCAATGGTAGACTTTTTCTTATTTGCTGTACATCATTCTACAGTTCCTAGTTTTGAGAATTCCCATTGTGTGGGTCAGTTAGAAGAGGCCCTTTCTTCTTCTTGGACACCTGACCTAAGCTTGTAAAACTGGGTGTAACCCCAGACTTTGAATCTGGAGTTAATGATAAAAGTTAAATGACTAGCCTCAGTGGTAGCATCATTGAGCAAGAGTGGCTGCAGGTCCTGAAGTGTTTCTGACACCAACTTCCTTTGATTTTTTATATTTTCTGAGCATATTCCTTCAGTCTTCCTGTCATCTCAGTGACTTACCTGACATCCTTCTCATACATGCCTCTTTTGGTATGTGTTTTTGCTTCATTACTCATACTTTTGATACCCTCTCACTAGGGACTATCTTAGGGAAGTCTTTGATGGCATCCCTACCCAGTGCAGGTAAACTTTCCCTCATATCACCAAGTTCTCTTCAGTCAGAACACTTACAAATCTGTTAGCAAACATTCATGAAAATGATTATTTTATTAATATCTGTCTTCCTGATTAGAATTTGAACTTTCTGAGAGCAAGTCTGTGTCTATTTTTGGTCATAATTTTTTCCTGCAGCTCTAGTATAGGGTTTAAAACTAAACATTGAAGTACACATTTTGAATAAATAAAAGAATATGAAAGCCAGTGTCTGAAATTTGATGTCTATATATTTTTAAAAAATAAGATTGATATGGACACTGAGGGAGAAAGGCATGGGATATTCTCCTGCAGGACTGGGAAGATACCATTTTTGTTATTCCCTCCCTTCTCCCATTTGTCAATAATTTCCTGAGTTTCTTTTCTTCTCTCTCCCCTTCAGTAAGTTATCTTAATGGAATAACGAATTGGCTCTCTTACATTCTGATCCTTATCACACTTCAGGAAGGGTGAAAATTCCTGCTTTATATATTTTTTTGGATGTGCATTTTCTCACTATTTAGACACATGTTTGCTTTGCTTTCCTTTTCACCTTAATTGAACCTTTTGAAGAATTACTTATGAAATCAATAGGCATGGTATGTGTGGAGCCAGATTCCCTTACACAGTCTTTATCAGGTTGCTCCTGAGAACTCCGGTGGCAAAGATACCCTTTCAGATGAAAGAGCATCAAACGAGGAGAGGCTCCTAATTGTTCCATTTTTGGGTCTCTACCAAACCTCACATTTCCAGCTAGTGGGCCCAAACTTAATGTCCTCTCCATTTGAGCCTTGCCAGGGTGTTTGGTTTTGGCTGGCCTTGGGAGATCTGGGGGCAGAGATGGATGAATACTCTAATGATAGCTGTCCAGGACCACAAAGCCACCAGCATATTTGTGGGGAGGATGAAGAGCGTTGAGTTTCACAATTTGGAGGCCCCTGCAGATAGCATGGCCTGGCTTCAGCCCGCATCAGAGCACATAGGAATCTAATGTGTGCTCTCTGCACAATGCTCCATGTTATCTCTGGTCCATGGGTTCAAAGTCAAATTGGAAAAAGAATCTACTACCTTCTTCTATTAACCTTTTACCTCTTCCCAAGCCTAGGATATTAATACCCAGAACTAGTTTCTGTAATAGCATCAATCAGCAGAGAGATTACCTGTAGGGAAAGGAAGGTATTGCTTAAGAAGACAGCTTTCTTACTAGAAACTAGTCAAAGAGAAGAGTAACAAAGGAAGTGTCCAGTGGGCTCTAGAGCTGTGTTGGGCAGTTACACATGTTAAGTCTGTGGATCCTCATACTCTCCCTGACAGATAGGTAGAATTATTTACTTTGAAGATAGAGGATTGAGGTTCAGAGCCGTAGGTGACTAGCCCACAATCACATATTAAAGTGACAGAGCAATGATGAAAATTGAGGATTGATTCAAGCCTGGGCTTTTCCCATCCTCCAAACTGTCATGCTGCAGGGCACAGTGGGGAGAGAACTCTGTGCCTGATAAGACCTCCTTCTGGTAGAAACTGCTGCTTACACACAGCACTAGTCCTTCCTCTCTATAGATGTTGCTTGGTATTGATTTGCTGGCACTGCTGCATCCCATATGTCTTCAGATGTTTATATTTAGAATTTTTTCTGGGTATCCTATTTTTGATTGGCATGATCAGACAGAATGGTGTTTTGAAAATTGAAGGGATGTTGCTTAAAACTTAGAAATTCCAGGATTTCAATCCCAGCTCTGCCATTTACTGGTTGTGTGACTATGGGCAAGTTACTGTACTTCTCTTAATGAGATTCTTAAAATGAAAGCCCCCGTGCAGGATTAACTTTATAATAACAAAAATATGCTTGCTTATTTTCTTTAAATCAGTTTAAATCTGATTCTGAGCTTCATTCTGCCTAGCTCATGGAAGATTTGTTCTCAAACAGCATAGGGGCTCCCCCTGCTATGATTGTGCAAGACTTATGTGTTGGTGACATATGTGGTTTGTGAAGACTGGGGGATAAGATTGAAAGGTTGAGTAAGAATCTCCATACCAGCCATTTATTCATAAAGAAACCAGTATGTTCTATTCTGTGACAAATGTCAGGGAGAGAATGGAAAACAGAATTAGTCACCACAGTAAGGATGAGGAGACAAATCATGTTACAATAAAGTGTGGTGAATATTACTATAGGGGAAGAATATCGGGTAACTAACCTAATCTGGGAACAGGAAGTTGTCTATTAAGGCTGGCACAGAGGGCAATAAATGAATGGCATGAGATGGGGCTATGGAATTTGGGAGAGACAAGATAGTTGAATATTAAGGTTAAAAATATTAAGGTTCAGAAGGGTAGGTGATTAGCTCACATTCACAACATTAAAGTGGTAGCAATGATGAAAATTGAAGGTTGAGTCATTCAGTTGTCTGGCTCAGTCTTGTAATCATGGCTTAAAAAGCCCTCCCTTGAATAATTTATACACAGTCTTATCTAAAAGGAAAATTTGTGAAGGAGGAAAAATGCATCAACTGGAATTTATTAGTATAATTCGTATGTGAATTTTTTTATTTCTTTAATGTCCTTGAAAGCGTACTGTGTGTCAGGCGTGTTAATGCCAACATCATTTCATTTAGAAATCACAGTAATCTAATGAAATATGCATTGTTATTACACCCAATTTAAAGAGCAGAATATTAAGGCTTAGTGAGGTCAAATAATTTGCTCAGTATTACAAAACTTGTTAATTATAAAATCATAATTTAAATCTAGGTATTCTTATTCCAGAGTCATCATTTTTGCCTTTGATTTTTCAGCTAGTCTATTGGATAAGTTACCTTAGCAGAGAGCAATAATTTGAGTTCATACACCTAGCGTTAATGTGTTTTGATGGTGAACGAAAGCTAGTGTTAGAAGGCTATACTAGAAAGAAAAAAGTGGGTGCTTCCAAAAGCAGCAGCTGTGATGTGTGTGTGTGTGTGTGTGTGTGTGTGTGTGTGTGTGCCTGTGTGTATGTATACATGCACCAAGATGAGATGGGTGATATAGTAGGTTGAGAGCCTATACTAGAATTTTGCAAATTATGTTCTGCAAAGAGCTCTAGTCTGACATAATGTTGAGATGTTTTTTGAAAGAGGTTTTCTATAGTCAAATTAGTAGAGGAAACATTGGGAAACAAAATTAAATTTATTTACTTCAGAACTCCTAAGACCCTTTAATATGCCATGTAAAATATTACCCTTTAAGAGAGACTTAGTATTTTTCAAATGTAATTGATAACAGTACCTATTTTTATTTTTTTCTTGAACATCTACTAATTAATACCATGTATACAATAGGACAGGGAATGCTGTTCTAAGCAATCTTTATGATTTTGCATTGATGAAATTGATTATGATAATTAGTATAATTAAATGAATAGCTTTTGATAGATAGCGCCTGGAAGGATGTATTCTTTGAGATGCAGGGATTTTTTTTATTAACTTGTTTGATTTAATAGGAAAGAATCTTTATCATTTCTTAGGACAGTCTGAATCTAAGGGAACGCCCTTGCCCCTCCAGATGTATTTGAACATCTGTGGATTATACTGAGATTTCACAAAACCTTCAATATTTTATTACAATGTATTTGTAGAGGTGGATAAATTTGGCATATGAGGATTTCAAATTAGACTTAAAATCCAGGAGTTGGAACCTCTTTTCCCACAACATAATGTCTTTTGTGTCAAAAAGACTTATCCACGTTGCAAAGATGAACAGAATGAGAAGAGTGAAGATCTGGCTTTTGGAATTAGCAACAGTAGAGAATGGAAATGCAAATAGAATGAGAGAGGAAGAAGAATTTACTGAATTGTAATTTCCTTTGAAAATCTGTTTGGAGGGGCCTTGTTTTTAGCACAATGTTCATCCATTAAGTGTTCCTTTTTTAGCAGTAAGCATTGATTTAGTGAAATAATGGCTCCCACTGGAAGATGAGAATTTTTTTTTTTTTAAAACATTACATCTCTTAGTTTATGTTTTTTGTGTGTGTGTGTGTTTTTTTGTTAAAAGTCTAGAAGAAGAAATTGCTAACTTGATTTTGTCAGTTTTTACTGGGATTGTTTTTCAAATTCTTGGACTGTTTCCATTGATAGAAACAATTTCAAAGCTTATGGTTTGGCAGAGAGGCTGTGTTTTTTTGGTCCCCAATAATTGCTTTCTTTAATAGTCTCCAATTCTAAAACAAAAACTTTTTCCAGATGATAAAAGCTTGCTAAGGTTTGAGTATTTAATTCTTCTAAATTCATCCTTATGAATAATGCCAAATAGAACTAATCTCCATTCATCAGAAGACTGAACCTTTAGCAAAATGGAGCAATATAAACTTAATTCCACTCTTTGAGGTGGGGTGACAAATGTGGCTATAGACACTTCTTACTAACGACTTAAGGTGGCTTTACTAGGAAGAAGGAAGTGAGGGAAAGCTTAAAAAGACACACAATTCTTATAAGTTATATGTAAAGACTACTATCTAGTTTATATTGCCTCAATCAAACAGTAATCTTGTGACATAAGTGTTGCCGTCATCCCCATTTTATAAGCGGGGAAACTGAAGTTCAGATAGGTTAAATTGATTTGTCCACAAATTGTGAAGTAGAGCTAACTCTTCAACTAGGGTTCTTCTGAGAAACAGAACCAATAGGAGATATATGTATGTGTATAGATGTGTACCGGGGAGGGAAGAGGGATGGAGGGAGGGAGGGAGAGAGAGAAATTGATAGAGATTTATTGCAGGGAATTGGCTTATGTGATTATTAATTCTGACAAGTCCCAAGATCTGCTGTCAGTAGCTGGAGACCCAGAAGAACAATGTGTAGTTCCAATCTGAGTCTGAAGACCTGAGAACCAGGAGAGCTAGTGGTATGTTTCTGTCTGAAAGCTGGTAGGCTTAGGCTTAAGACTCTAGAAGAGCCAGTATTTCATTCTGAATCTGAGGACTGGAAAAGACTAACACCTCAACTCAGTCAGGCAGCAGAAATTCCTTATCACTCAGCTTTTTGTTCTATCTAGGTCTTCAACTAATTAGTTGATGCCTACCCACAATAGAGAGGACAATCTGCTTTCCTCAGTCTACCTCTTCAAATGTTAATCAGAAATACTCTCACAGACATACCCAGAATAACCAAATATCTGGGCACTCTGTGACCCAATCAAGTTGACATATAAAATACCACACAGACCTTCTGAGTCTACGTTCCATGCTCTGCTTGTTCAATTATAATATAAGTCCCCTTTCTAGATCTATTTTTGATGCTGTCATTCACACTCTTGTTTATATTTCTGCAACAGTATTACCTATTGTCATTTATGATGTTTCTCTATGTGACTCTGTTGATCATGGCTGCCCTACCATAATAGTTATATTCATATTAATACTTTACAGCTAAATAAAGCTCAATTGTGAGTGATTTTTGTCCACAGGGGATAGACATTTTTGGCTGTCACAACTGCAGTGAAGAGATGGAGGGATAGACTTCTGGGATCTAGTAGGTAGAGGCCAGAGATGCTGCTAAAGATCTTTCAATGCACAGAAAGGCCTCCACAACAAATAATTATCCAGCCCCAAATGTAAATTGTGTGAAGGTTCAGAAACGTCTCTAGGGTAAGGGTTTTTAGGTTCCATGATGGGTTTGGGAAATGTGTACATACCATGAAAATGTATATGTACACATTGTACACCCCCCCCTCCCGGGGAGAGTCCATGGTTTTTATCAGGTTATAACAGAGGTCCATGCTCTCTGTGGTGGATGCAGCAGATTGAAAATTAGCATCAAACTTCTATTGGGCTTTCTTGCATTGCAGAGACTAGATTACTGAAAACTGTATTTCTCAAACTTACTTTTAGCTATAGTACTAAATTTAAATTCAGAAGTGAGGCAGGAGCAATATTCTTGATGGTTTGGTTGTTTTTCTACTGGAAAGTGTATTGGTAGTTATGTTGGGTTTTTCTGCATTCTCTTTCCAGGGATTAGCCAGGAAAAGCTTCATGGATGGTAAAAGGCAGTATAGTGAGAGTGGTGGTGAAAAAAGTGGTTTTCTAATCTTTTTTTAAAAAAAATTTTTATTGATTTCAGAAAAGAAGGGAGAGGGAGAGAGAGATAGAAACACCAATGATGAGAGAGAATCATTGATCAGCTGTCTCCTGTACACCCGCTACTGAGGATCGAGCCTGCAACCCAGGCATGTGCCCTTGACCAGAATTGAACCCGGGACCCTTCAGTCCAGAGGCCATACTCTATCTACTGAGCCAAACTGGCTAGGCCTGGTTTTCTAATTTTAAATCAATATTGAGAATATATTTTTGAAGTCCATAGTTCCAGAAGCAGCCCTTCTTTCCAATGGAGGCCTGGATAACAGCTCCTCTGATGGACCTTTTTAAAATCCTCACCCTAAGATATGTTTTTATTGATTTTATAGAGAGAGAGGTAAGGAGAGAGAAACATCAATCGGTTGCCTCCCTTATGTGCCCCCACCAAAGGTGGAACCCAAAACCTAGGTATGTGTCCTGACCGGGAATCAAACCTGCAACCTTTTGGTGTATGAGACAACATTCCAGTGAACTGAGCCACCCAGCCAGGGCTGGACCATTTTTTGAATATTTTTCAAGAGTTATTTCTGGAGCCCTAGCCCAGAAGGTGCTCCTCCATGCCATCTAAAATTTTGAAAGCACTTCATTTCTTATATTAAATCCCATTCTACATAAAATGTTGAGACAGGTATCTGTTTCTTACAATTGAACCTTACTGATAAACCTCTAAAAAGTTTATAACTACTGATTTGTTGGAATTCTGTCCTACTAGGGCTGTTGATCCATTTTTCACTGTACTCATTTACCTGGGTGGCAAGGTCCCTATGTCATAGAACTGTTAAAAAAAAATTATATGGGGAAAAACTAAGATGGCGGCATAGGTAAACACCGGGAAATTGCCGCTCACACAACAATTGAAAATTACCGCAAAGGACTGAGCAAACATCACCCAGAACAACAGAAAGGCTGGCTGAGTGTAAATTCTACAACTAGAAGGAAAGAGAAGCACGCTGAGAGCCAGAGGAGCTGCGGAGGTGAAGTGCAGAGGTACGGCGGCTCGCGCACGCGAGGAAAGGGGGTGGCGCCTGAGGACGCGGCTGACTTTTTGAATCACAAACTCCCAACTGCTCTGAACTCCGGTTCCGGGAAGTGTCTGGGGACCCAGGTCTCATACGGGGAGAGGCTGGTCTGTCCGGCAGCGGGCAAACTTGAAGGCGGCTTTCCCTCAGAGGTGCTTGCAGCATTAGCGGGTCACTGAGACGCACGACTCCGGGCGGAGAATCAGCCATAGCCCCCTGATCCGCCCTTTGACTCCCTGAGACCCCGCCCCACCCAGGCTGCGGCAGAGGCTTTTGCATGTGAATGTACCTAACTACAGCCCAGCCAGGCAGACCCAGAACTTCCAAGAGAAGGCCCAAGGCCCCGCAGCGGCTTGCATTGCTTCACAGCTGAGCCTCTTCGTGGCTCCTGCTGTGTGGCCTCAGGCAGAGGCTGAATTAGCACCTCCTTAGATCCAGGAGCCACTGTACCCAGTGGTCAGAGGGGGACCATCCAGATTGCAACTCCTCAGATCCATAAGGGACACACTCAGGGGGCAGACTCAGTGAGCACCAAAGCCCCACTGAAGCAAGTCTTGCCCCAGAAGGGTGTCTTCAGCACAGAAGTTCTCCCACTTTAGACACAGCTGATTCTCACAGCCAATTGGCCTGGAGGTCAATTCCTCCCAGTGATTCTACAACAACCAAGGCACCAAGAGTGTCCACCCCAGGTAACTGGGGAGGCTGAGCTACTGGGCCCTACAGGACACCTGGCGTGCAGGGCCACTCTATCAACACAGGGAAGCTGCCAAAATGCGGAGACAAAGAAACAGGTCACAAATGGCAGAAATGGAGGAAAGCAAACGATTGGATATAGAGTTCAAGGCCACGTTTATAAGGTTTTTCAAGAATTTTATGGAAACCGCCGATAAATTTAATGAATCCCTCAATAAGTATAGTGAGACCATGGAGGACATGAAAAAGGACCAACTAGAAATTAAGCATACACTGACTGAAATAAAGAATAATTTACAGAGATCCAGCAGTAGACAAGAGGATCCCAAGAATCAAGTCAAAGATTTGAAATACAAAGAAACAAAAAAATACCCAACCGAAAAAGAAAAAAGAAAAGAGATTCCAAAAATATGAAGATAGTGTAAGGAACCTCTGGGACAACTTCAAGCGTACCAACATCAGAATTATAGGGGTACCAGAAGGAGAGAGAGGGCAAGATATTGAAAACCTTTTTGAAGAAATAATGACAGAAAACTTCCCATACCTGGTGAAAGAAATGAACTTACAAGTCCAGGAAGCGCAGAGAACCCCAAACAAAAGGAATCCAAAGAAGACCACACCAAGACACATCATAATTAAAATGCCAAGAGCAAAAGATAAAGAGAGAATCTTAAAAGCAGCAAGAGAAAGACAGTCAGTTACCTACAAGGGCGTACCCATATGACTGTCAGCTGATTTCTCAACAGAAACCATGCAGGCCAGAATAGAGTGGCAAGAAATATTCAAAGTGATGAATAGCAAGAACCTGCAACCAAGATTACTTTATCCAGAAAAGCTATCATTCAGAATAGAAGGTCAGATAAAGAGCTTCACGGATAAGAAAAAGCTAAAGGAGTTCATCACCACCAAACCAGCATTATATGAAATGCGGAAAGGTATTCTTTAAGAAGAGGAAGAAGAAAAAGGAACTCTGACCATTTGCCACAGCATGGATGGAACTGGAGAGCGGATAAATACCACATGATCTCACTCATTTGTGGAATATAATGAACAACATAAGCTGATGACTGTCGGGACTTGGAGGGAAGGTAGGGGAGGGTGGGGGTAAGGGGGAAAGATCAACCAAAGGACTTATATGCAAGCATATAGGCCTAATCAATGGACATGGACAACGGGGGGGTGAGGGCATGAGCGGGGGGGGGGGGGGTAGAGGGTAACATGGGGACAAGGACACATATGTAATATCTTAATCAATAAAAAATATATTAAAAAAATATTTATATGGTGCACTAGTAAGCTTGTCATTATGAACAAACGAAGCCCATATTTCAATGTAAAACAGACTTCACTGGTATAGAACTGTAACTGTGTATGCAAGAAATATTGAAAGGTTATCAATGGAAAGGCCTTAGAGTTCAGTTCAGTTATTCTTTTTTTTTTTAAATTAAATCTTTATTGTTCAGATTATTACAGTTGTTCCTCTTTTCCCCCCCCATAGCTCTCCTCCACCCAGTTCCCACCCCACCCTCTGCCCTTACCCCTCCCACTATCCTCATCCATAGGTGTACGATTTTTGTCCAGTCTCTTCCTCCTCCCCCACACCCCTTCCCCCCAAGAATTGTCAGTCCACTCCCTTTCCATGCCCCTGGTTCTATTATATTCACCAGTTTACTCTGTTCATCAGATTTTTTATTCACTTCATTTTTAGATTCACTTGTTGATACATATGTATTTGCTGTTCATAATTTTTATCTTTATCTTTTTCTTCTTCCTCTTCTTAAAGAATACCTTTCCGCATTTCATATAATGCTGGTTTGGTGGTGATGAACTCCTTTAGCTTTTTCTTATCTGTGAAGCTCTTTATCTGACCTTCAGTTCTGAATGATAGCTTTGCTGGATAAAGTAATCTTGGTTGTAGGTTCTTGGCATTCATCACTTTGAATATTTCTTGCCACTCCCTTCTGGCCTGCATGGTTTCTGTTGAGAAATCAGCTGACAGTCGTATGGGTACTCCCTTGTAGGTAACCGACTGTCTTTCTCTGGGTGCTTTTAGATTCTCTCTTTGTCCTTTGCTCTTGGCATTTTAATGATGATGTGTCTTGGTGTGGTCCTCTTTGGATTCCTTTTGTTTGGGGTTCTCTGTGCTTTCTGGACTTGTAAGTCTATTTCTTTCACCAGGTAGGGGAAATTTTCTGTCATTATTTCTTCAAATATGTTTTCAATATCTTGCTCTCTCTCTTCTTCTGGCACCCCTATAATTCTGATGTTGGTACGCTTGAAGTTGTCCCAGAGGCTCCTTACACTATCTTCATATTTTTGGATTTTTTTTTTCTTTTTGCTTTTCCGGTTGGGTATTTTTTGTTTCTTCGTATTTCAAATCTTTGACTTGATTCTTGGGATCCTCTTGTCTGCTGTTGGATCTCTGTATATTATTCTTTATTTCAGTCAGTGTATGCTTAATTTCTAGTTGGTCCTTTTTCATATCATCCAGGCTCTCACTAAATTTATCGGCGGTTTCCAGAAAATTCTTGAAAAACCTTATAACTGTGGTTTTGAACTCTTTAGCCAGTCATTTGCTTTCCTCCATTTCTGTTATTTGTGACCTGTTTCTTTGTCTCCGCATTTTTTATGCTTCCCTGTGTTGGTAGAGTGGCTTTGTGTGCTAGGTGTCCTATAGGGCCCAGTGGCTCAGCCTCCCCAATTACCTGAGGTGGACACTCCTGGTACACCCCTTTGTGGGCTTTGTGCACAGTCTTGTTGTAGTCTTGTTGTATTTAAGCCTTGATTGTTGTAGGTATCACTGGGAGGAATTGACCTCCAGGCCAATTGGCTGTGAGAATCAGCTGTGTCTGCAGTGGGAGAACTTCTGTGCTGAAGACACCCTTCTGGGGCAAGACTTGCTTCAGTGAGGCTTTGGTGCTCACTGAGTCTGCCCCCTGAGTGTGTCCCTTATGGATCTGAGGAGTTGTAATCTGGATGGTCCCACTCTGACCACTCAGTACACTGGCTCTTGGATCTAAGGAGGTGCTAATTTAGCCTCTGCCTGAGGCTACCCAGCAGGAGCTATGAAGAGAACTGCAGATTCCCCTTCTTTGTGTGGGGTTTGGAGGTGCCCAGATGAGGCCCAGCTGTGAAGCAATGCAAGCTGCTGAGGGGCCTTGGGCCTTGGAAGTTCTGGGTCTGTCTGGCCCAGCTGCAATTTGTTAGGTAATTTTCAGATTGCAAAGGGCCAGGGCATTCATATGCAAAAGCCTCTGCCACAGCCTGGGTGGGGCAGGGTCTCAGGGAATCAACAGGGCAGAGCAAGCAGCTATGGTGGATCCTCAGCCCTGCCCTAAGGGGCTGTGCATCTCATCGTCCCGGTAATTTAATTGCTGCAAGCACCTCTGAGGGAAAGCCGCCCTCGAGTTCCGAGTTCTGCCTGCTACCAGACAGCCCAGTTTCTCCCCGTATGAGTCCTGGGTCCCCAGAGACTTTCCAGAACCGGAGTTCAGAGCAGTCAGGAGCTTTTGACTCCCTTCCGATTCAAAAAGACAGCCGCGTCTTCAGGTGCCAGCCCCTTTCTGCGAGCGCACTCGAGCCTCCGTACTTCTGCACTTTACTTCCACAGCTCCTCTGAGTCTCTGTGTGCTTTTCTCTTTCCTTCTAGTTGTAGAATTTCCACCCAGTCAGCCTTCCTGTAGTTCTGGATGATGTCCGTTTTGTCTTTTTGTTGTATTTTTGAAGTTGTTGTGGGAGGCAGCAATTTCCGGTGTTTACCTATGCCTCCATCTTGGTTTCTCCCAGTTCAGTTATTCTTACACAATGTTGAAAACTGTGGGAAATTATAGGGTGTCACAGTGACTGGGAGATGCTACTGGCATTTAATGCTCAGAGGCCATGGATGTTAAACATCTGGCCATATGCAGGACAGACCTTCACCATAAACAGTTGCTCCTTGCCAGCCAATGTCCATAATACTCTTTTTAGAAAACACCAGTCAATCTCTTTGTTTTACCAAAGAAGCTAGTAGAGCACAGAACAATGAAATGATTTTCCTCTAATCATGAGAAATCATAATCTAGACTCTCTAACTCCCAGAGGAAAGGTCTTCCCTCATCCCAATAGGAGAGGCTCTCTAATGTCACCAAGTGACATAGGGCAGTGGTCAGCAAACTGCGGCTCGCAAGCCACATGCGGCTCTTTGGCCCTTTGAGTGTGGTTCTTCCATAAAATTCCACGTGCGGGCACGCATGTACAGTGTGATTGAAACTTCATGGCCCATGTGCAGAAGTCGGTATTTTGTGGAAGAGCCACACTCAAGGGGCCAAAGAGCTGCATGTGGCTCGCAAGCTGCAGTTTGCCGACCACTGACAGGGTGTCAGGAGGTAAGCCTGGGGATGAAATTCAGAAGTGCTGGAAGCAGGTCCACCAGGTATCTGATGTTCGGTCAATATGCACCTAAATGACCAGGCTGTTGTTTTATTTTATTTTTACATAGGTAGAGTCAGTTCTGATTACTCATTATTTGTGCTGTAGCCGTTGTTAAATGTTTTGTATATTACCCCTGAGTTAGAGAATCTTGTTGAAGGAAAAAAGCACATGAAAAGACTCTGGCTTGGCATTTGACTTTGTTCTCAACATGGTTATTCTATCTTGTTGTGTGTAGTCTTCATGCACATAGGGAATTTTAATTATTTTTGTTCATTACACTCAATTACCAAGCAGTAATCCACTGTTATCGTGTCTCAGAAGAACACCTCACTTGCTGTAGATTTTGTCCTTGCAGTCATGTTTTTCTTTCCCTTTCTGCGATGTTCTGGGTTTAACTTGAAGGTTTTGCAAATATTTCTGAGACTCTCAGATTGTCCCCAGGATTACTGGTGCATGACTAACTGTGCAGGGATCAGTGATTAGTTCTTACTTTGGAAAAGAATGTTTCTCAGCTGAACAGAAATCAGATTTAATGAGAAGATTAAATCTCTTTCCAGTGTAGAATTCAGCCAAAAATCACCATTCTCTAAGAATCAGTCTCCTGAATCTTTTTGAATAATATTGTAAGCTTGCTATTTACCCATATGGTAATTTTTAAAATGTGGGCATTAGATATCAAATAGTTAATTAAGCTAGAAATTAGAACTTAAATAAGTTAAATTTTTACTTTTCCCTTGATCCTATCAGCAATAATCACCCATACCTTCTGTAACAGTGAAGTGCTTTTTTCCAGGGCTGATGTCTTATGCTTTTCCACCTGTACAAAGTAGGCATTCATTCATTTTTTCATACAATTGAAGAAAAGGTGAAGGGCATTTATCTAAGATAATTTATCTAAAGCTAGGTGTCAGTCTGTTTGCGGGGAAGGGGGTATACAGTAATTTTATTATTAGTCCATTGCTATAGACTGAATATTTGTGTTTCCTCCCCTCCCCCTGCCCCCAATTCATATGTCAAAAACCCTAATGTGTTGGTTATTTGGAGAAAAGATCTTAGGTTATAAGGGAGGAGCCCCATGGTGGGATTAGTGTCCTCATTAGAAGAGAGAGGGGTAGCTAATCTCTCTCTCTCTCTCTCTCTCTCTCTCTCTCTCTCTCTCTCTCTCTCTCTCTCTCTCTCTGTCATGTGAGGAAATAAAAGGGAGGCAGCCATTTATAAACCAGGAAGAGGGCCTTCGCCAACACCTCAACCATGCTGATCTTTGGCTTCCAGCCTCTAGAACTGTGGGAAATAAATGTGTGCTGTTTAAGCTACCTAGTATTCTGTTATAGCAGCCCAAATAGACTAAGATACCCCTATACACTGAGCACATAGTAAGTGCTCAATGACTTGAATGGAACTATAATGACATCTGTTAACACTGTTTGATATGCAAATATTACAGTCTGCTCTACTGTGGAGATGATACTAAAGAAAACACAGTTGAGACATTTAGGAGGTAGAATCTATTCTACTGAATAACTCAGTGTAGAGATGAGAAGTATAACTAGGATAACTAGCAGGGTTACAACTTAGGCAGCTGAGCAGGTGATGATTCCACTTGCAGAAATGGGAAACGCTGGTGAGGGGCGGGCAGGATTTGAGATATCCAATTAATTAAGCATGATTTATACTGAGTATAACTTATGCTCATCTTCCTAGACTACTTTTTAATTCTGTAGTCATTTTATGTATCTTTATTCACTTAAAAACAAACAAAAAAGAATCACTGAGTCTAATTTTCATGAGTGGTCTTAGATCCTGCAAACCAACAAACCCTGACTTGAGAATATTTCAGAGGCTGTGCTCTTCCCTTCTAAGTACATTGTACCAGAAAGAACGAGTTGGAGAAGCCAACAGGCAGAAAAGAGAAACTTTTGTCAAGAGAAAGCACAAGGTCACAGATTTCAAGGATAATGTGTTTGAATGTAAGTGGATAGCTGATGATTTTTACTAAAAGTAAATTTGGTGAGAGGAAGAAAAGATGATCCCAGCTTCTATCACATTCTTTTTACTCATTTATTTTCTTCAGTGGAATGTTCCCACATAAATTGACAGACACCTGTCCAAATGCCTTTGCTTGGGGGATTATCGCCTTTTGGGTCCTTGTTGTCCTTGTAGACAGGAATGACAGAACTAGAGGCACAGTCACTAAATTCGGTCAGTTCACTGAGGCCCGTTTCAAAGGCCACAGAAAGGAAATGGTGAAAAGGGTGACCAGGCTACAGGGTCCTGGGATACCTGGCTGGTTCCCTGAGGGGAGCTACCTTATTAAACAAGGAACTATCTCCTGCTTTCCAGTCTGTTTGTTTCTAGCAGTCATATCAAGGCTTTTGTTGCCAGTTAGCAATTGCTACTTAATCAGGTCTCCCAGCTGAAATATTTGTCAGCAGCTACTGAGGAGAATCTGCTTGGGTTTGTAGAGATGTTTCCATTCCTTCTGAGCCCAGAGAATGTGGCTCAGGAGTTCATTAGCATGCAGAAGCCATGGAGACTGCCTTTTATTGCAGATAGCATTTTGTCACCGGGAATGATTGGTATAGATACAAAGGGACTGTTCAAAAATCTTTCTAGAACAGAAGCCCTGGCCTCCCTAGCCTCCTGGTCCCTCCCTTACCTCCAGCTGTTGTTTTTGGATTGTTGATTCCCTGCTTCATTGTGGCTGCCATTTCAAAAACACCGAGACTACTCTGTTTGGTTTTGTCTTCTTTTGAGTTTGACTGGAGCTTTTGAAGCTCATCAGCCTTTGGGGAACTCGGTGGCTCCACTGTGAGATACAAGGAACATACCAGAAGGAAAAAAGCAGGATTTTATAATGTGTCTTCTCCTCTTTTGCCCATCCTTTTCGCTAAACAAAAGGCATCATGTCTTCTCTCATTTTTCTGGGAAATGAATGGGAAAAGATATAGAGTAAAGAATGTGAAAGTATTCAGAGCCCCCCCTGCCTCCAACACACTCAGGTTTCTGTTTAACCTGGGACAGAAAGACCACTTCAGGGCTGATGGCAGGAGGAGGTTTTGATGTGAGGAGAGGAAGGTGTTTCCTAGGCTCCTATTTTCTCTGTGTTGGAGCCATTAATGGGTGTGAACTCAGTAAAGGCGCCACTAGGCACAGCTGTTTTATTCCAAATACTTGCTGATCCACACAATTTCGACAGAGCTCCTAACAGTTGCTCTGGGCTCATAAAGGACATTTGAGTAGATTGTTCTAATTCTGACTGGCACTGGAGTGTAGAATTTGGACCTCCCCGGAAACAGCGTTTGTCCAAGGGGAAAGATGGTAAATAGAATATTTTCCTCCTCTTCCCTCCCCTTTATGGCCTATGCTGGCTGAGTTGAATTGTTTAGAGACCCGTTTCATACTCCATCTTCCTTTCAGAGAGGCTGCAGCATTACAACTCAATTACCATATGGCAATATTTAGAAATGATCTGAATAAATGAAAGCAAGCAAACACATACATGCACACACTCATATAATTTCTAGCTAAAAAGTTAATCTATGGAAAATGTAACTCTAAATTCATAGTTCCTTACTGCCACCCAGGGCAAACTTGAGAGCAGTAGATCATTACACATATCTTGAAACCATTAAAATTCTGCCTGATGCAATCTGGGATAAATATAAGATATTAAAGATATCTTCTTTACTGCATCCCATTCCAGAGCATAAGTTGTGGGCTTAAGCTGCTCTATTTTGACAAAAGCTCTTTGTCTTCCAAAGTTGTGAAAACCTAATTACTTTCTGCAAGAGTCCTTGAGTTTTTCCCTCCCCCTTAGGACCACAAAGCCACATACCAGAATCTGCTTCCACTGGAGTGCTGCTTCAGCATGTCTGGAGGACCTGTGGGTCTTGGATGCAAGCCCTTGTGAAAGGGGAGACAGGCCCAAGTAGCCTGCAATCCCCAACTAGACTCTAAGCATCAACCTCCTTAAGTAGTTTGGGTCATGGAGCACTGTGTGTGTTGCCCCTGAATGAAATACGTGAGCCATGAGTGTGGTGAGGGTGGCTACGAAGTGCCTGTGCTTCAGAGCTTTGGTTGGTGAATAGTGTGGTTATAGGATGGTAGGATTTCTCCTTTTTATATTTAAAGGTTACTTTTGAAAATGAACCCACCAATTTGTGATTTCAGCATTATAAGTATTGATGTTTAAGGTGTTATTCTAAGTACAGTGTACACATAGGCATCCGTATAATTTCTGGAGATGCAACCTCTTCACAAGCAGAATACCAGACCTTCTGAGTTCTTGTTAGAGGAGTAACAATGATATGTAGTTAGAAGGTGCTTAATCTTTGACTGGGAAATTAGTCATTACTGTAATGTAATAATTAAATAGAAGGTGAACATTTTTATTTGCCCCATCTGTGCTCTAGATCTTGTTTTGGTGCATGGTGGGGAGAAAGGAGGGACATTATTTGTCCCCTCCTAACGACTGTCACATATATAAAAATGTGATGGGACTAACGTACATGTTATTTGTTTTTGTTCTTGAACTATTTTCTTTTCTTAAATAGGCATGAGAGGCACCCAGGGCACAACATTTAAGGAGATACTCACTCTTAGTGTCATGCAAGGCCAAGCCCTGTTTCTACCCATCAGGACCTACTTTCCAGCAGCAGCACAGACATCTCCACTCTGGGCCTTGAACAATCAATTGTCTACCATTTGATTGTTAACAAAGCCCTGATAAGAGAAGTAATATTTATGAAGCACCATTCAAAGCACCATTCTGCTATTCACCTGTTCCTCTAGATCAGTGATTTTCAACCTTTTTCAGCTCATGGTACACACAAACTAAATACTAAAATTCTATGGCACAACAAAAGTATATTTTATGCCAATTTGACAAAAAATAGGTATTTTTATTGATTTACTACTACTACTATACTACTATTACTAGTATAGTAGTAGTAATTATCTACCCTTTTTGCCCCAAAATGACTTTTTAAAAAATCAGGTGCCTATAGTTTTATATAAGGATTTCTGGTACCAAGAATTAACCAATCAGACACAACCTTATTATGTGACATTATGAATTAGATGCAACTCTATTATATGACCTATGTATTTATGTTTTAGACAGGGCATTAACACCAAGTAGCTATAGTTGTGTTGGCTGTGGTCACTTTTTAAAAAATTTAATAGTCTAAGGGAAAGGTCAATGCCCCTTATTAAATAGTCAGTTATTGCATATTTTAAAATCATTTATGGCACACTCGTTGAAAATTGATGCTCTAGATACTACATCTATTCTTGGATCCAGTTATTCTGAGAACAATACGCAGTTGAACTCTTTTTACCTTATATCTTCAGAATTATATCTTTTTTATTATTTAGAGAATACTTTTCTAGTTTCTGTAATCAAACCCATGTAGAATAAGACCTTACATATTTAATACAATGTATTACCCTTGTTCAAATGGAAAAAAAAATATGTTGAACATTTCTAGACCAATATGTCTGTTAATTTCTGTACAGTGCCAACCTCACATGTTTTTCCAAAGTTGACAACATAGCTAAAGTTTCCAAAAATTCATATATAGAAAAGGCTATGTGACCGCTGATCAGCCAACCAGTCAGTAGGTATGATGCTCACTGACCACCAGGGGGCAGACGCTCAATGCAGGAGCTGCTGAGCGACAGCAACTTTGCAGAGTGCCCTCTTGCACTCTGGGACCCTTCCGAGGATGTTGGACTGCCAGTTTCGGACTGTTTTGGCCCCATCCCTGCAGGCCAGGCTGAGGGAACCCACCTGTTGGAGGGACCCCTCTCACGCTGCAGATGCCCTTTGAGCTCTGACCCCAGGTGCAGCCGGCTAGGGAGGGACCACAAGAGATTGGCTCCAGGGTGTGTCTGACCCATCAGCCACCTTCTAATTAATTTCCTTTCAATGTGCACGAATTCGTGCACCAGGCCTCTAATATATATATATATATATATATATATATATATATATATATATATGAAGACTAATAGCAGTATGTTATGCATCAATAGTAGCAACAACTTTTCCAGGTTCTGCAGTCATCTGAACAAAATTATAGAGACATCCAGCACACGCCATTAAAAGAAAAAGGTAAAAATACAAATCAACTTGATTAGGCCATGGAGTGCCCAGATATTTGGTTAAAAATTATTGCGGGTGTGTCTATGACCGTGTTTCTAAATGAGGTTAACATTTGAGTTGATTGATTATAAAGCACATTGCCCTCCCCAGTGTGGGTGGGTCTCATTCAATCTTTTGAAGGCTTGAATAGAACAAAAGGCTGTTGTAAGAAAGAATTCACTTTCTGCCTGATGGTCTTTGAGCTGGGATATCAGTCTTCTCTTGCCTTTGTACTAAAACTGAAACTTACACCATTGTTTCTCCTGGTTATCTGCAGATTATGGGACTTCTCAGTCTCCATAATCATGTGATCTAGTTCATAATAATAATCTCTTTCTCTCTGTATGTAAATATCCTATTGGTTCTGTTTCTCTGAAGAAACCTGACTAATACACATCTTTTCTGATAATTAATGTTATGTGATTTTTTTTAACCTCCTCTATTTACTTTGGTGTTCATTCAGGATGCGAAGATCTAAATTTGAAGCATCTATGTTGACCACAGTTTGTCTGTGTCTTTGTTTGGGCTGCTATAGCAAACATGCCGTAAACTGCATGGCATATTAACAACAAACTTATTCTTTCTGGAGGCTGGGAAGTCCTAGATCAAAGCACTGGCAGATTCAGTATCTGGAGAGAACCAGTTTCCAAGCCAGTAACCTCACATGGCAGTACAGATAAGAAGGCTCTTTGGGACCTCTTTTATAAGGGACCATTCATGAGAACTCTGCTCTCATAACCTAATCAGCTCTCAAAGGCCTCACCTCCTAATACCATCACTTTGAGGCTCAGGGTTTTGCCATATGAATATGACAAATATTGTCATTGCAGTCTGTCTCTTTGTATTATTTTTTACCTTGGTATTGCTTTTCTACTTTTATTCATCTTTTTAAAATCACAATTATGTAATTTACTTTATATTTTAAAATAAAAATACTTTATATTTATGAATGTGTAACATGTAACAGGTATCTTCTAAGTATTACTGAAGATTATTCCATTTAATCCTTACAACAGTCCTACCAATTTATTACCCCTATTTTACAGATGGAGAAACTGAGGCATAGAGTAGTTAAATAATTAGCCCAAGGTTATGTAACTAGTGATGATAGAGCCACAATTTGAACCTTGACAGTTTTACTCATAAGTCAGTATTTTTAACCAATATCCGAGTGATCTTTGAATATATTAATATAACTATTTTTATGTCTTGCTAGAAACCATTTCAAATACTTTGTGGCATGTATGTTTAATTTTTCACCTGCCACAAATTTATTTTTAAATTAGATAGGCTATTTAACTCCTCATTATCTCTTTGCTATGTGCTTTTTAAAAGAAACTTTTTATTTTGAACAAATTCAAGGTTACAGAAAAGTTGCAAGAATAATGCATGAAACCTTAGATACTTTTCACCTAGATTCATCAATTGTTTAGATTTTTCCTTGTTTTTATTATTTTTGTTATATTTGCCTTTTCACTTTTTACATTTATATAATCATCATTATTATTTTCTAAACTATTTGAAAGTTATAGATATCTTAACCCTTTACCATTGAGTATGTCATGTATCTCCAATGAACAAAGACATCCTCTTACACTATATGATTATAAATTTCAAGGAATTTGACATGGATACAGTGCTATGCAAATTCCACCAATTACCCCAATATCCTTCTTCCTTCCTCCCTTCCTCCCTCCCTTCCTCCCTCCCTCCCCCTTTCTTTCTTTCCCTTTCCCTCCCTCCCTTCCTTCCTTCCTTCCTTCCTTCCTTCCTTCCTTCCTTCCTTCCTTCCTTCCTTCCTTCCTTCCTTCCTTCCTTCCTTCCTTCCTTCCTTCCTTTCTTTCTTTCTTTCTTTCTTTCTTTCTTTCTTTCTTTCTTTCTTTCTTCCCTCTTCACCTTTTTCCTCCCTCCTTACCTCTTTTTTTTTTCCTTAGTAGAACCTTCCTTTAGTCTCTTCTCCCAACTTTTTAGGATTTGGTCCAGGATTATGATTTTATTTGCTGTGTCTTGATATGTACTTTTAAGATTAAATATCTTCAAACATTCACTTTCTTTTCCACCTAAACCAAATTTTCTATACTCCTTAACTTTTCATTGGAAAATTTTCTGAGCTCTATTATAGATGAAATTTTATTGCTAGTGCATCAAAGCTGTGTAAGATCTACAAAGCCAAAAGCAGAGGAGTGTAATTTGAAGACCAAGTATACTTCTGGGTAGGAATGTTTCAGTGTTTGAGGTTCTGAGAGTGAATATATGTCACACTTCGGAGGGAACCTTGATAAAAGAAATCACCAAATCAGCACATCTCTATGTCAAATATAACTGTACTTAAAACAACATTATCTTCTCATTCTGAAGCAGTTAAGACAAAAGCAAAAAATATTCCTAAAGTGAAAAAGCTATTTCAGTAATTTCCTAGAACATATATTCCAGAGCCCCTTCAAAGCACTGTTTAAATTTAAACCCATTGAATTCAACATGGACATAAAGCAAGGATCAGACAATCCACTTTCCATCCACATCTTTCCTGAGAGAACACTGCTTTAAATTCATGCATGCTTATTATGATACTGAAGATTACATTTTATGTTATTTGACAATGTAATGTAAGTAGTTTTTATTTTTAGAAAAATTCCTCTTCATCAGTTAGTTGAATATTTTAACACTCTAATTTTAAGGCTCTCTCTTTACACCCACAATCTTCATGTCAAATACTTAATGATCTATAAATATTTAGAAAGTTCTAATAGAGCATGCTATTAAAAACAAACCAAGAAAGTCTGGTTTATATGAGCAATCTCTCTTAATTTATCTCTTTGTAAGTTTGGGTATGTGAATATTTTATTTTTTCAAGTAGAGTTTTATCCTCAACCATAATTTTATTATATTTTTCCACCCCCCTTACAAACCGATAGGGAAATGAAGGTACATATCCTATTAATGCTCTGGATAGGTTATAGGAGGTGCTAGATGAGCACACTGGTAGGGTTAATAGGAAGAACAAGGAAGGTCTTTTGTTAAAATAATGTTGTTTAGGGAATTTCAAACAATGATTGATAATACTTAACACTCAATCCAGTTGACTGCCTCTGAATTTTTCATATTTGTCCTTCAGTTAGGGTTAGAGGATGTATGTGTTTGTGTTGATAGCGTGATTCACAGGAAAGGGTGATAAACTGGAAACCAGGAGGTGCTAGTTTCTGCCTGGTCTCTGTCACTGACTGGCTTTGTGACCCTAAACCAAAAGTTTCACCTCTCTGAAACTCAATTCTCACCTTCAAAGTGATGGACTAGATGATCTCTCAATATCTTTCCAGCAGTAACACAGAATCCAATGAGATCTAAGGACATCAGATGGGAGCATGGTACTGTTCATTGACATCTCTTGATTGATATTTATATGTACTCAAGCAATACCTTTACATTTATGTTGATTTACTATTATTTTTCCAATGGTTTGCCAAAGCTCTCCTAAATGTGAATTCAGTTAAGTTTCTTAAATTATAGATATAAGAAAATAGTAGGACATAATGGAGATATGTAGAATTAAGATTAAATGTTTTAATTAAAATTTTAAATTATAAATGTAATAAGAGGATACTTTAATTTAAAAAACTTTTCTTGTAAAACTGTACCTTTTAAACATTGGATTTCAATTAATTTACCTTCCAAATAAGGGCCTTGTACTTGATCTGGGGTGTCAAAGAGGCCTTGTCTGAAGTATTGACTCTAAGGCTCAGCAGGAAAGAATACTTGATGTGTTTACCAGTGTCTACCATGGGTAAGAGAAGACTTCAGTGCCATCCATTTCTTGAACTAGGACGAGATCATCATTAACAGTCCTTCCTGCCTGGCCAGCATGGCTCAGTGGTTGAGCATCAACCTATGAACCAGGAGGTCATGGTTTGTTTTCCAGCCAGGGCACATGCCTGGATTGTGGGCTCGATCCCCAGTAGGGGGTGTGCAGGATACAGCTGATCAATGATTCTCTCTCATCATTGATGTTTCTGTCTCTCCCCCTATCTTCCTTCCTCTCTGAAATCAATAAAAATATTTTTTAAAAAGAGTCCTTCCTAGATACAGTCTTCCTCCACTGTTCCCCATTTCATTGAATGGCATTATTCACTGAGTTGTCCAGCCTACATGATCACTTGAGCTATGTTCCTGCCAAGATCTCCCAGTAGATATACCACTTATGAAACTTATTGGTTCCTGCTCTGATATTTGCTGAAGCTGGCCATTGGGTGTGTTGGCTCAGGGGCTCCTGGGAGGGATTTTGGTGCTTGGTCAGTGTCAGACACTGCCTGTGACTGACCCTGGGCAACCTGCCTAAAGCTGAAAAGCAATCCACAGTATGTGACTGCCTCTGCTGGGGCTGAGTGTGTATAGGAAAGACAAGCTGTGCACCAGGGCCAGCTTTCCTTAGCACTAAGTCCTGGGGCAGGTCTACAAAGTGCCCAAGGCACCCAATGATCTACCTCTGCTTCCCTCCACCTGCTGGCTGCCTATTATGCTTAGTCATTAAAACAGCCTCCAGCATTACTTGAGTTGCATGAGGGAGGTTCTCAGTGAGTCACCACATAGGGGTGAATGGTGTTCACCACATAGGTACAAGTTCAATATTAGTGCTAGTGCTGAATCTGAGGTCACTCAGCTAAATTCTGAGAGTAGACCAAGTCTAAGTGCTACCTGCTGGGTGCCTGGATAACTTTATAGTGGGGCAGGTTCTAAGGAAATCTTTAGGGTGAGGCCAGCAGAGTTTATTAGCCCAAACAAACCAATATTTGGCCTGGTGAAGGGAAGGCTCTGCATCTGTTGGGTGTGCAAGGGAAAAATGGCCTCTCTCCTAGAGCCACACAATGAATTTTATCCCAAATTCTTCATGTAGCCAGAGCTCAGCAGGCTAGGACTGCTGGGAGTCAGGATTGTGAGGCTAGTAGTCTCTCATGAAGGAGAGTGCCAGACAGGCTTGGTGGAAGGAGAAGCAGCTACCACCTCAGAGCCACACACCTTAGTCACTGACACCCACTGAGACTTTCCAGAATTCTACACTCCTGACCAGAAAACTGACTCCTCAGCAGGGTGTGAGCTCCTTAGGGAGAGGTGATGGAATTCCTGGAGGTGGGGCTGTTGCATTCACCCATGCTGATGCTGTATGGAGGGGAGTGCTCTACCTAAGAAAGATGACATGTGCAGTGTGGGAGTGGGACTCAGCACAGGAATCCTGGTGGTTTTCTCCTCAGTTTACTCCCAGAGCCACAAGCCTCCATCTCTGCTCATGCAAATCTAGTTGGCTCTTCCCCCTCTTTACCAGAGCCCAGGATGAGAGCCTGCAAATGAAATGTTTAGTGTTGTCCCTTTAAGAGTGCACTTTTGTCTCTAGCAGACTTCATGGATGTTACTTCATGGATGATAGAATTCTTGATGATTTTTATAGGTAGGTGGTATATGGATGCCTCTTCCTGATTCTGGTGTTCTGGGCTGGGGAGCCCAGGGTAGACTTGAGATCTCACTCTCCCAAGGGAGAAACTTTGACCTGAGACATTCCCTTCAGGATCTCAGCTGCTGCCCGTGGTTATGGGGCCAGCCCTTCTTGTATCTCTGTCCTTTCTACCAGTTTCAATGTGGCTCCTTCTGTAAATCCTTGGTTATAAGACTTCTCTCAGCTAGTCTTCAGTTGATTATTCAGGTTGATTGCTCTATAATCTATTATATAAAAGCCTAAGCGACCAGTCGACCAGCTGACTGGCTGACCGGCCAGTAGTTATGCACACTGACCACCAGGGGGCAGACGCTTAACGTAGGAGCAGAAACCACAGGCATGGAAACATGGAACAGACTGATGAATCTCAGAGGGAAGGGGGGAGGAGGAAAGGCAGGAAGAGATTAACCAAAGATCTTATATGCATACTAAGGCCTGGTGCATGGATTTGTGCACTGGTCGGGTTCCTCAGACTGGCCTGCAGGATCAGACCAAAACCAGCTCTCTGACATACCCCAAGGATACCTGGATTGCGAGAGGGTGCAGGCCAAGGGACCCCACCATTGCACAAATCCCTCCACTGGGCTTCTAGTTTAGTTATAATTGCAGGAGTAGGTGAGTGTAGCTTCCACTTATTCCACCACTGTCTTGGATTCTGCTTGCATGTTTTCTGTTATCCTGTTCTCTAAATGCCAATTTGGTCTTTATCTAACCTGCTGTTGATTCCCATCAGTGTGTTCTTCATTTCAGATATTGTATTCTTCATATCTGACTGGTTCTTTTTTTATGGTTTGTTTGTTCATTTTTATGCTTGCTATCTCTTCATATAGTTCTTACCGAGTTTATTAATTCTTGCACTAAGTTCCTTAAGCATCTTTATAACTATTGTTTTGAACTCTGTATCTGGTAGATTCCTTGCCTCCATTTCATTCAATTCTCCTTTCTGGGGATTTCTCCTCTTTTGTCATTTGTGGCATGTTTCTCAATATTTTCATTCAGGTGGCCTCTCTGCGTTTGTTCCTGTGTATTAGGTAGGTCTGCTATGTCTCTGCATCATGGTAGGGTAGTCTTATGTAGTAGTGCCCTGTGGGGCTCAATAGTACAGTATCCATGATCACTTGAGCTATTGCACCAGGAATGTCCCTTGTGTGGTTATGTGAGCCCTTTTGATGTAGTTGAATCTTGCATGCTGGTGGCTGATCCATTGGTGGAATTGACCCTTGGGGATGGCTGACATGAGGATCAATCCTGACCACAGTGTACAGGTGCCACAGTGATCCAGCAGGTTCTGGTGCCTGCCAAGATGTCCCTAAGGATGTGGAGCTAATTGAGTCATACTTTGATGTATGACTCAAGCCCTCCATTAGGTGTGTTGGTTCTGATTCCTCTTGGGAGGGACTCTGATGCATGTCAATGACAGATGTTGCCTATGACAGGCCCTGGACTGCCTGTTTGGAGCTACCAAGTGATCCACAGTTTGTGGCTACCTCTGCTGGGCCTGGGTGCACATGAGAGGCGCCAGAATTCCACCAGTACATGTACCAAGCCTAGCTTCCACCAGTACCAATCCCTGTGGTAGGTCAGCAAAAGGCTCAAGGCATCCCAATCTACCACCATTTGGCTGATGCCAGTTAGGCACAGTCACTGAGGAGCCTCTGGCAGTACAGGAGTTGTATGAATAGGTACTCAGTAAGACACACACAAGGTAAGGATGAATGGTGTTTACCAGTGGTGTTCACAGGTTCAAACTTGGCACCAGTTCTGGGCCTGAGGCCATTCAGAAAACATCTCAGGGTACACCAAGGCCAGCCACCACCTATCTGGGGCTTGTGGACCTTTGTGGTGGGGCACGGTCTCAGGGAGACTTTAGGGTGAGGCCAGTGGCATTCATCAAACTAAAACAGATTAAAATTTGGACATATAGAGGGAGGGCTCAGAACAGAAATGGTGGTGTTGGTTGGGTATGCAAGGGAAAAATAATCCTCACTCCAAAGCCACAAAATTCAGTTTCTCCCTGTCTGTCTCTGCCACCCTGAGTCTGTCAAGACTTCCTCTAGAGCCGGGGTGAGGATTGTCCAGCCCAAGGGCTCTATGAGGCCCGCAAAATCATTTGGTCTGGCCCTGCCAAGGTATTAAATGAGTTAATTAAATGTTTGACCAAATATAGTAGGCCCATTTTTAAGTTGATAATTTTATGTGGCCCGCAAATGAGGCTATAAATATACAAATGGCCCCACCCCTGCTCTAGAGCCTTCTAAGAAAGTTTGCACCTCAGGCCCAGGCTTAGCACAGCCAACTGACTCCACAGGACACAAGCTTGGCAGTGGGGGTCACAGGGAGTCAATCTGGAGGATGGGGCTAGTGCATTCCATCAGATTGATGCCACATGGAGGGGGAATGCTCGACCCAGGAAAGATGGCATCTGTGGGTGGTGCAGGAGATGGACTCAGCACAAGGACCTTGGCTGTTGTCCCTCTAGCCCCCTCCCTGTATCAGACCTGTTTTCTCTGAGCCACTGGCTCTCTGCCAGAGCCCAGGAGGAGCACCTGCAAATGAGATTTTGTGGGCTGGTCCTTTAAGAGGACACCTGCTTTTTCTACCAGACCCTTTGTCTCTCTCTGGCAGATGGAATCCCCACTGATTTTTACAGCCAGACCTCTTCCTGGGTCTAGTACTCTGGGATGGAGAACCCCACGTAGGGTTGAGACCACTTGCACCTCAGGGGTTACCTTTGTAGCTGAAATATCTTTGTGGATTCTTTACCACCTCATGTGGGTATGAGGCCAGCCCTTTTTAAGTCTCTGTCCTTGCTACCATTTTGGATGTGACTTTTTGGCTAATCCTTGGTTATAAAACTTCCGTTCAGCTAATCTTCATTTGGTTATTCAGGCTAATTGTTCTGTAATTCAGTTATCATTTGTATTTGGTCCTCAGAGGAGGTGAGTGTAACTTCCACCTAATCTACAACATATTGCATCCCCTGCCATCTTTGTATCTTCAGTGGTGAGGTATCTGTCCAGAGCTTATGCCCATTTTTTATTTAGGTTGTTTGTTTCCTTATTGTGGAAAATCAAGAGGGTTCTTAAAAAATATATTTGGATATCAGTTCTTTATCAGATCTGTGTCTTGAAAACACTCTCAGTCTATGTCTTATGTTAAAATTGGTGAGAAGACTGATATTTTAAAAAATGTCCTCCCGTCTCTCCTGTTCCCTTTACCATCAGGGGCTTATCTCTCTTCCTCCAGGGAGAACCTGGTGAATCCTCATCTAGAGAGGACCTGTGCTCAGGGAGGGATCCCATTTCTGGGGAGACAAGATATGTAGCTGAGCATAGCCTCACCTGGCAGCCTAAGGCCAAGTGGACTCTACCTGATCTGATTTTGAATGAGATAATGACACTCTCCTCATCGCCACTGAGCAGAACCCCACTTACAGAAGCTGATGTGCTGGGTGTGTGGGCTGGGCTGGCACAGGGCTGGGGCAGAGGTCACTGCTGGAGGATCTCTGGTTTGGGTGCTATGACTTGCCCCACAGCTACGAGCCTGATGCTCTGACCTTTTGTAAGGTCCATTCTGTTAGCACAAGCTCAAGTGGGTCCTGCTGTTGCAACTAAGAACTTCCCTTGGTTAGAGCATGTTCATGGTGGTCCCTGTGATTGCCTGAGCCTCCCTTGATCTGCTTTCCTGGTAGAGAGTAAGGGGCTCCATGCTTGCAGGGAGAGGGAGCAGGCCAGAATGTACAGGCCCCAACCTACAGTGTCCTGGATGGCAGGCCCAGGCTGCTCAGCTCAGTTGAGTTATGGAGCAGGGTGGGGCTTATGTGGGCTCGGGGCAATGTTAGGGCCTGGGACATGGGCAGGGCACAGGCAGGATGAACAGGACCTTCCAGGTGGTGGGTCACTCTCAGCTATCTTCATCTCCTTCACTTCCAGCCCTCCTTCTGCCTCCCGCCCTGAGGCCTCAACCCTAGGTCTCGGCACCTTTGCTTTCCCAAATAAGGCCCAAAGTGGACAAGTGACCTCGGATGTAGGTCACCTTTGATGCACCCAACACCTTAAATCATGTTTAATTAAACCAAGAATCTGCCCTTCTAGAGATCGGTCTTAAATGAAGATGTTTACTTTGGTGCATGATGGGAGTGAAAAATCAGAAATGGCTCATGTTCCACAGCAGGGGCTTCAGAAATTGATCTGGGGACACAAAAAAATGCTAAGGAGGAAGAGGACTGACTGTCAGTGTCCACCTCTAGGGAAGTGAGATTCCAGAGGGGCAGACAACCAAGACTCCTCTCCACTCAACACCTACATGTGCACACGCCTGAGCTTGGGAGCACAGGTAAACACACATGCACATGACGACACAGCATGCACACACAGGGAAAGGACTGGAACGGTGAGCCCCCTGTCAGAGCTCTCCTCCCTGGAAGGACTTTGTCCTTTACTTGATTCTGACTTGCTTTAGAATTCATTATTGTACTATAATAAAGCTTTATTGTCTGTCCTAAATCCTTTAAAAATGAAAACTAAATAAGATGCTTTCATAGATGACTTATAAATGGATAATGTAGAACATATGACTTGAAAATATGACTTTAATATTTTTAGAACTATCAAAGTCATACGTGCATTATAAAATATTTAGGCAGCACATTAAAGAAAGGACAAGAGATTTACAAGCTCCACCACAGAGGTGGCTCATGAGTGTTTTGGTGGAGATTTCTCAGGCTTTGCCTCTCATTCTGTCACAGATAGACTCGTTTTCACATATGGTGTCTGCCTATTGAAATCACCGGCATGGGGTCTAGCGGATGGGATCCTGGATGCAGAGAATTTTCCCACATGTCTCATGTGAGAGGACCCCTGAGGCCTTTATCCGTTGGCACTTAAAGAGCCCTGCATCCACTTTAGCAGCTGCTCAGAATCCCTCATCCATGTAGACCAGGATTTGGTGGATCCCATCCCCTCTCCAGGACATTAGTGCTTTTTCCAATTCCCAGCTATTTCATCAGTGCTCTGATGGGTAGTCTTGAAAATATTGACTATTGAAAAATTGTGCAAGAGTTTCTGTGGGGGAACCTCCTTGGATGAGCACGGTCAGATGAAGGTGTGCCCCTGTGGAGCCTTGGCTGGTCCTGCTCACTCTTTCCCAGAGAAGAGGCCTTTCTCTTCTCCAGGGGATCTGCTGGGGCCTCTGCTGCCACACTTTGTCCCCAAGGTTGGCTACCACTAGACTAGAAGCCTGCCAATCTGATGGTGAGAGTGTTTTCTCTCTAGTATTGATACTGTGTGTGTCCCCATCGGGAGGTTGGGAATCTCTGACATGTACTAGCATGTGAACTACCTCTTATTAGAATTGCATGTGTATGCCCTTTGTCTTGTAAGGAAACACTGACTTTTGAGAGTTTTCTGTACCACGGGGATATTAAACCTTTATCTGGCCTTGGTTTGTAAGGAATGCTTTCCAGCTTGTGTTTTGACTTTTTCCAGATATCTGCCTTTTCCTAATAAATGCTTTGGGCACAGGAAAGGGCAGTCAGACTTTGCCTGACTGACTTCTGGCCTTGGGGTTACACTTAGCACAGAAGCCTCTATGAATGTACTTCATGCTCAGGAATATAAAATATGAACAGTAACATGTAAAATACCAACAATAACCATTTAAAATACAAAAATAACATTTATTTATTACTTAACATGGGTTACACAATGGGAAAAAAAAGGCTAAAAACAGAAAAAAAATAATAAAAGCAACCCTCTCAAAAAACACCCAAATATTAAACATAAAAGATAAAGAACTGAAAAATACCAAGGAGAACAAAAAAAAAATTAAAAAAGAAAAGACAATGAAAAGATCAACAAGCGGGGCTAACACAATTTTTTCCCTTGGGACAGGGCGAGCACATTCGACCAGGGGCCCTTGAGCTGGGCCCTCCACAGGCAGCTCCTCCTCTGAGGGAGGAACCAGCACTGGCTCCAGGGAGGGTTCTTCATTCTGCATTGGTGGGGCCTCAGTTTGGTCTGGGGCCGGCCCTGGATCCTCAGCTGCAGCTGGAGAGGCTGCTGGAGGTGGTGGAAGCTCTGGAGGAGGTGATGCCTCCAGCCCTGCATCCTGCTCCTTAGGACTGACTTCAGGTGTTTGAGGAGCCGCCGCCTCTGCCTCCTGGGCTGGTGCTGGAGTTGCAAGAGGAGAAAAGATCACCCAGGTGCCTGCATGTCCATCTGTCCCCCAAAGACAGAACACTGGGCACAGCCCAGGACCCACCACAGGATGTCCTCCATGCCCAAAGTCCAGCACATGGGTGGTCTGAGGCCAGTCTTTGTCCTGGCCAGGCTCTGGGGGTGCTCCCTGTGTGTCTGGCAACAATCTCTCCCCATAAGCTAGCATGGCCCTTCCCACCCCCATCTCCCCACCTACTCACCCTTGGGCTCTGCCTCCCTGGGCTCCGGGTCTTCCCTCCTGGTGTTACTAATACGGGCATAGCGCTCCAGGACATCGTTGAATATTGCCATCCTGGTGTTGGGACTGAGCGGCCTCGAGGTTGGAGGCTTGTTGGGCCTGGGCGGCTTCGGTGGAGGCGTCCTTCTCCATCCACCCACGGGCCCTGGCTCCCCAGACCCCCCAGTGACCACATTCACTTCAGGCCTCTCCTGGTGGTCCACGGTGTGGGCCACCGTCCACTCAAGGGGCCAGGGGTCTTCCTCCACCACCAGATGCTGCACATTGACCTGGGTGGAGCTCTGCAATGACAGTGACCAGCAGCTGGTCAGGAGGCCTCAAGCCTGGCCCCAGTCCCTGCTGCTGCTTCTGCCCCCTGGACCTTCTGCTCCCGGATCAGTCCCAGCCCTGTGTCTGCACAGACCTCCACCCAGGGGAAGTGAGAGTCACCTCCAGGGCTCAGGATAGACCTGGGGCAGAGGGCACCGCCCACACTCCACGTCCACCCAGCCAGCCTTGACCTTGGGTGCAAACATGACTGGTCCTGACCCCCCAACCCAACCTGTTCTTATTCCAGGCAGGCTCTCCCCACCTGAACCCCCCTTATGCTGCCCCCCACCAACACTCACACACACACACACACACACACACACACACACACACACACACACGAGGAGGGGACATGGGCTGCTCAGTTGGGATCAGAGTGGTGGCCTGGCCTGAACAAGACCTCCCTGTGATACCTCCATGTCCCGCTGGGCAAAGGGCCACAGGCGTCGTCTGGGCAGAGCCCTGATCCAGCGGCGGGCACGTCTAAACACACTCTCATCGCTGCCTCTGTTGAGGCCTCGGCGTCGGCACACGGGGAGACAACACGAAAACATGGTGTCCTCTCCAATGTCTCTGTCCGAGTGAGCCGGGAAGGGGCAGTTATAGAATGGGGCTGCCTGGTTACCAGGCTTCCAGGTTCTGTTGGGCTCCATCGTCAGGAAATGAGGTCACTGCTCATGTCTGAGGAGATGCTCGGGGTGGGGGGACCCAGGGGTGACCTCACTTCCTGACGATGGAGCCCAACAGAACCTGGAAGCCTGGTAACCAGGCAGCCCCATTCTATAACTGCCCCTTCCCGGCTCACTCGGACAGAGACATTGGAGAGGACACCATGTTTTCGTGTTGTCTCCCCGTGTGCCGACGCCGAGGCCTCAACAGAGGCAGCGATGAGAGTGTGTTTAGACGTGCCCGCCGCTGGATCAGGGCTCTGCCCAGACGACGCCTGTGGCCCTTTGCCCAGCGGGACATGGAGGTATCACAGGGAGGTCTTGTTCAGGCCAGGCCACCACTCTGATCCCAACTGAGCAGCCCATGTCCCCTCCTCGTGTGTGTGTGTGTGTGTGTGTGTGTGTGTGTGTGTGTGTGTGTGTGTGAGTGTTGGTGGGGGGCAGCATAAGGGGGGTTCAGGTGGGGAGAGCCTGCCTGGAATAAGAACAGGTTGGGTTGGGGGGTCAGGACCAGTCATGTTTGCACCCAAGGTCAAGGCTGGCTGGGTGGACGTGGAGTGTGGGCGGTGCCCTCTGCCCCAGGTCTATCCTGAGCCCTGGAGGTGACTCTCACTTCCCCTGGGTGGAGGTCTGTGCAGACACAGGGCTGGGCCTGATCCGGGAGCAGAAGGTCCAGGGGGCAGAAGCAGCAACAGGGACTGGGGCCAGGCTTGAGGCCTCCTGACCAGCTGCTGGTCACTGTCATTGCAGAGCTCCACCCAGGTCAATGTGCAGCATCTGGTGGTGGAGGAAGACCCCTGGCCCCTTGAGTGGACGGTGGCCCACACCGTGGACCACCAGGAGAGGCCTGAAGTGAATGTGGTCACCGGGGGGTCTGGGGAGCCAGGGCCCGTGGGTGGATGGAGAAGGACGCCTCCACCGAAGCCGCCCAGGCCCAACAAGCCTCCAACCTCGAAGCCGCTCAGTCCCAACACCAGGATGGCAATATTCAACGATGTCCTGGAGCGCTATGCCCGTATTAGTAACACCAGGAGGGAAGACCCGGAGCCCAGGGAGGCAGAGCCCAAGGGTGAGTAGGTGGGGAGATGGGGGTGGGAAGGGCCATGCTAGCTTATGGGGAGAGATTGTTGCCAGACACACAGGGAGCACCCCCAGAGCCTGGCCAGGACAAAGACTGGCCTCAGACCACCCATGTGCTGGACTTTGGGCATGGAGGACGTCCTGTGGTGGGTCCTGGGCTGTGCCTAGTGTTCTGTCTTTGGGGGACAGATGGACATGCAGGCACCTGGGTGATCTTTTCTCCTCTTGCAACTCCAGCACCAGCCCAGGAGGCAGAGGCGGCGGCTCCTCAAACACCTGAAGTCAGTCCTAAGGAGCAGGATGCAGGGCTGGAGGCATCACCTCCTCCAGAGCTTCCACCACCTCCAGCAGCCTCTCCAGCTGCAGCTGAGGATCCAGGGCCGGGCCCAGACCAAACTGAGGCCCCACCAATGCAGAATGAAGAACCCTCCCTGGAGCCAGTGCTGGTTCCTCCCTCAGAGGAGGAGCTGCCTGTGGAGGGCCCAGCTCAAGGGCCCCTGGTCGAATGTGCTCGCCCTGTCCCAAGGGAAAAAATTGTGTTAGCCCCGCTTGTTGATCTTTTCATTGTCTTTTCTTTTTTAATTTTTTTTTTTGTTCTCCTTGGTATTTTTCAGTTCTTTATCTTTTATGTTTAATATTTGGGTGTTTTTTGAGAGGGTTGCTTTTATTATTTTTTTTCTGTTTTTAGCCTTTTTTTTCCCATTGTGTAACCCATGTTAAGTAATAAATAAATGTTATTTTTGTATTTTAAATGGTTATTGTTGGTATTTTACATGTTACTGTTTATATTTTAAATTCCTGAGCATGAAGTACATTCAAGGTGCTGTATAAAGATCACCACTGACCAGTTCCAGGATGTTCCATCATCCTCAAAGGAAACCCTGAACCAACAGTACTCACTCCCCACTCCTCCTGCCTCTCAAAACCTCTGATGTTTTCTGTTTCTGATCCTTTACCTTTTCCGGATGCTTCCGGTAAATCTTAAAATAGGTGCCATTTTGTGTCTGCTCACATGTTTTGGTTTGTTTTTATCTGAAATAGCATTTTTTTTAATATGAAAAGGAAATTCCAGATAGATTAGAGATCAAATGTAAAAAAATAAAAAGAAGAAGAAGCCCTTTTAGTAAGTTTGTGCATAATCTTGGGTGTAGAGGCCTATGTGCTAAGTATGACCTCAGGGCCAAACACAAACAGGAAAGCATTCCTCACAGCCAAATGCCAAAGAAAGTTTTAATATCCCTGTGGTATAAGAAACTCCCAAAAGTTACTGTTTTCTAAAAGGATAAAGGCAAACACATGAACTTCCAAGGAAAGACAGTTCACAAGCCAATACATGTCGCAGATTCCTGTACATCCTGATGGGGACACACACACTGTCAACACTAGGGAGAGAGCACTGTCACCATCAGACTGGCAGGCTTCTGGGCTGGTGGCAACTAGCCCTGGGGACAAAGTGAGGCTGCAGAGGCCCCTGCAGGTTCCCTGGGGACAAGGGGAAAGGCCTCTCCTCTGGGAGAACAGTGAGCAGGACCTGCTAAAGCTCCATAGGGGCACGCCTGCACCTGGCAGCGCTCACCCAAGGCGGTTGCCTCACAGAAATTCTTGCACAATTTTTTAAAGATGTTTTTTCAAGACTACCCATCAGAGCACAGATGAAATAGCTGGGAATTGGATAAAACCCTAGTGTCCATAGGGAGGAGATGGGATGGGATCCACCATTCCTGGTCCTGAGGGAAGCTGAGCTGCTAAAGTGGGTGCAGGGGTCTCTACATGCTGACAGATAAAGACCTCAGGGGACCTCTCATGTGAGACACGTGGGAAAACTCTTTGGATTCAGGATCCCATCAGTTAGGCCACATATATTTGAGTTCCATAGGTAGATAGGCATATGTGAACATGACATAATACTATATGTAGAGAACCCTAAAGATTCTACCAAAAACTACTGGGACTAGTAACTGAATCTAGTAAAGTAGCAGGATTCAAAATAAATTCCAGAAATCAGTTTTATTTATATGTTATTAACTATCAGAAAGGGGAAATAAAAAATCCCATTTAAAATTGAAACAAAAGAAATAAATTACCCACAAATAAATTTAGCAAAGCATGTAAACACCTTTACTTCAAAAATTATAAATTTTCTTTACATCAAATAAAGAAGTTGAAGAAGATACATAAAGGGGAAGCATATACTGTGTTAATGCATTGGAAGAATTACTATCATTATAATATCCACCCATCACAATGCAATTTATAGATTCAATGCAATTCCTATGAAGAAACCAATGGTGTACTTCACAGAACTGGAAAAAAATGTTCCAGAAATTGATATGGAATTACAGAATATACCAAATAGTCATAGCAACTTGAGAACAACAAAGTTGGAGAAATCACACTACCTGATATCAAACTGTACTACAAGGCCATAGTAATCACACAGCATAGCATTGGCATAAAAAAAAGATATAAATCCATGGACCAGAATAGAGAGCCCAGAACTAAACCTACATCTTTATGGTCAATTAATATTTGACAAAGGAGGCAAGGACATACAATGGGGTAAAGACAGTCTATTCAATAAATGGTTTTGAGAAAATTGGACAGATAACTGCAAAACATTTAAACTAGACCCGTGGTTGGCAAACTGCAGCTCGCGAGCCACATGCAGCTCTTTGGCCCCTTGAAGTGTGGCTCTTCCACAAAATACCGACTTCTGCGCATGGGCCACGAAGTTTCAGTCGCACTGTACATGCGCGCCTGCACGTGATATTTTGTGGAAGAGCCACACTCAAGGGGCCAAAGAGCCGCATGTGGCTCGCGAGCCTCAGTTTGCCCACCACTGAACTAGACTATCTTCTCACACTATACACAAGAATAAACTCAAAATGGATAAAGGACTTAAATGATAAACTCGGAGGAGAACCAAGATGGCGGCATAGGTTAACGCCGGAGTTTGCTGCCTTGAACAACTACTTCAAAAGTGAAACTCAAAAACAGAAAGGACATCACCCAGAACCACAGGAACGCTGGCCGAGTGGAAGTCCTACAACTAGGAGGAAAGAGAAACGCATACGGACACTCAGAAGAGGCGCAGTGCTGAAGTCAAGTTCTGAGGTGCGGAGTGCGCGGAGCGGGCTGGTGGCAGAGGGCGCGGTTGGCGTTTTCAATCAGGAGGGAGTCGCAGACTCTGAGCTCCAGATCCTGGCGAGTCTTTAGGGACCCAGACTCAAACGGGAGAAGCGGGACTGTCTGGCTTCCATCAGAGCGAGTGCAGCTTTCTCTCCGAGGTGTGCAGTGGTTGCTGGGACTCAGAGAGGCAGAGCCCCTGGGGACAGGACTGAGAGCCGCCATAACTGCTCTCTCCGGCCCACCCTGTTGATCCTGTGCGACCCGCCCCGCCCAAGCCCTGCACACAGGCATTTGCCGGATAGCCTCAGGCAAAGGCTAGATTAGCACCTCCCTAGAGGACAGAAGTTCTCTCACTGCAGACACAGCTGATTCTCATAGCCACTTGGCCTGGAGGTCAAACCCTCCCTGGTATTAGCTACAACAATCAAGGTTTAACTATAAGACTGCGCACAAAGACCACTAGGGGGTGCACCAAGGAAGCATAACAAAATGCGGAGACAAAGAAACAGGACAAAATTGTCAATGGAAGATATAGAGTTCAGAACCACACTTTTAAGGTCTCTCAAGAACTGTTTAGAAGCCGCCGATAAACTTAATGAGATCTACAAGAAAACTAATGAGACCCTCGATCTTATATTGGGGAACCAACTAGAAATTAAGCATACACGGACTGAAATAACGAATATTATACAGACTCCCGACAGCAGACCAGAGGAGCGCAAGAATCAAGTCAATGATTTGAAATGCGAGGAAGCAAAAAACACCCAACCGGAAAAGCAAAATGAAAAAAGAATCCAAAAATGCGAGCATAGTGTAAGGAGCCTCTGGGACAGCTTCAAGCGTACCAACATCAGAATTATAGGGGTGCCAGAAGATGAGAGAGACCAAGATATTGAAAACCTATTTGAAGAAATAATGACAGAAAACTTCCCCCACCTGGTGAAAGAAATGGACTTACAGGTCCAAGAAGCGAGGAGAACCCCAAACAAAAGGAATCCAAAGAGGACCACACCAAGACACATCATAATTAAAATGCCAAGAGCAAAAGATAAAGAGAGAATCTTAAAAGCAGCAAGAGAAAGAAACTCAGTTACCTACAAGGGAATACCCATACGACTGTCAGCTGATTTCTCAACAGAAACTTTGCAGGCCAGAAGAGAGTGGCAAGAAATATTCAAAGTGATGAATACCAAGAACCTACAACCAAGATTACTTTATCCAGCAAAGCTATCATTCAGAATTGAAGGTCAGATAAAGAGCTTCACAGATAAGGAAAAGCTAAAGGAGTTCATCACCACCAAACCAGGATTATATGAAATGCTGAAAGGTATCCTCTAAGAAGAGGAAGAGGAAGAAAAAGGTAAAGATACAAATTATGAACAACAAATATGCATCTATCAACAAGTGAATCTAAGAATCAAGTGAATGGATAATCTGATGAACAGAATGAACTGTTGATTGTAGTGGAATCAGGGACATAGAAAGGGAATGGACTGACTATTCTTGGGGGAGAAAGGGGTGTGGGAGATGCGGGAAGAGACTGGACAAAAATCGTGCACCTATGGATGAGGACAGTGGGTGGGGAGTGAGGGCGGAGGGTGGGGCGGGAACTGGGATGAGGGGAGTTATGGGGGGGGGGGGGGAAGAGGAACAAATGTAATAATCTGAACAATAAAGATTTAATTAAAAAAAATGATAAACTCGAAGCCACAAAAATCCTAGAAGAAATCATAGCAACAAGATCTTGGATATTTCTCATAGCAATATTTTTATTTCTGCTATTTCTCCTCAGGAAAGGGGAACAAAAGTTAAAATAAACAAATGGTATTAAGTCACACTAAAAAGTTTTTTCACAGGAAAGGAAACCATCAACAAAATGAAAAGACAGTGCACTGCATGGGAGAACATATTCTCCAATGATACATCTGATAAGCGGTTAATATCCGCAATTTTTACAGACCTCAAATAACTCAACACCAACAAAACAAACAATCCAATAAAAAATAGGCAAAGGACCTGAATAGATATTTCTCCAAGGAGGACATAGAGATGGCCAATAGACATATGAAAAGATGCTCAATGTCACTAATCATTGGAGAAATAACAAAACCACAATGAGACATCACCTCACACCTGTCAGAATGGCTATCCTATATAATAAAAGCCTAATATGCTAAGTGTCTGGTTGGTCGTCCGTTCATCCAATCAAAGCACAATATGCTAATGATATGCTTAGGCCACTCAACCGCTCGCTGTGATGTGCACTGACCACTAGGGGGCAGACGCTCTGACTGGTAGGTTAGCTTGCTGCTGGGGTCCAGCCAATTCGGACTTAGTGAGACAGGCTGGACATGCCCTGGAGCCCTCCCACAGTCCCTCCCCAGCTGGCCAACTGCCCGTGCCCCTCCCTGGCCCCAATCATGCACTGGTAGGGTCCCTTGGCCTGGCCTGTGCCCTTTCGCAATCTGGGACCCCTCAGGGGATGTCAGACAGTCAGTTTCAGCCTGATCCTGCAGGCCAGGCCGAGGGACCCCACTGGTGCATGAATTCATGCACTGGATCTCTAGTCATCAATAAATCCTCAATAACAAGTGTTGATAAGAGTGGAAAAAAGGGAACCCTTGTGTACCATTGATGGGAATGCAGACTGATGCAGCCTCTGTAGAAAACAGTATGGAGTTTCCTCAAAAAACTAAAAATGGAACTGCCTTATGACCCAGCGATTCTACTTCTTGCAATATATCCAAAGAAACCACAATACTCCTTTAATTAGCAAGATTTGACCTTATCATTTTCTGCTTCCCACTCCTCTTAGGATAAAGTCTAAAATTTTTGTTATGGCCATGTGTCCTCTAGTAGTCCCTGCCTACTTCTGTTCACATGCTATCACATTTCCCTTTCTCTCTTGGTTTGAGCCATACCAGTCTTTATCAATTCCCACAAATGTCCTATGCAGTAACTTATTCCACTCATTGCAAAGCTATTCTGGTTCTCTCCCTTTAGCTTTTTATCTGTGACTCATACTTTGATTCAGCTCTCTCAGTAATTCACTTGAGATCCGAAGTTGTCATATTTTCTCTTCATACCACAGATTGTAGTCGTGCAGTCGTGTGATCACTTGACTTTTGTCTGTCTCTTGCACTGGAGAATAAGCTTTTTGTTCACTATTGTTCCAGGTACACCAGCTTAGTACATGGCTCCATAAATACTGATGGAATGGATGGATACTTCTACAATATAATGCAACCTATAGTTCCTTAGTAAAGTTGTAGCATAGAAACAATCTTAAGAACTTAAAGCCTTTTTCTTAATAGTCTTTGTTCCTGGTACCAATTTAACGGTTAGCCGGTGAGAAATATCCCAGGCATTTAGAAGTTCTTGATTATAGTAATTACCTGAAGTGTTTCTAACAAGTCCTTCAAACTTTGCATGTCCAAACTACCTCTTGATATCCTCCCCTTATATATTTGTCTCCCAGTAATCTCTCTTAATGGCTCAAGTCCTTGATGTCAACCTTGGCTCCTTTCCTTTTCTCCTCTACCAAATCTAATTCACCAGCAAGGCATGTTGGTTCTATCCTAAAAATACACCTGTAAACTGACTCTTCTCACCTCCTCTGCTATCGTCCCATTTGCCGCCTTAAATATGTCTCACCTGTACAACTTCAGTAAGCTCCTAATTGGTGTCCCTGTTTCTGGTGTTGACTCCCTCAGTCTGATCTTTACAGAATGGCCAAAGTAATTTTTCAAAAAATATATATTAGACAATATCATGCCCTTACTTAAACTTTTCTTTGCTTTCTTTTACCCTTAATATCAATACTATCATTTATCATTGCTTTTTGCCTGCAACTCCATTGTCTCTCATCTCTCTATTCCCCCTTCTTAGTAATTTTCAGCTATAATGATGACCTTGTAATTTTTGAATTATGCAATATTCAGGCATTTATTGTGTGCTTTCCCTTTTCTTGATATTTCTGTTTTCTAATCACATGTGATTTTCCTTCTTAACCCTCAGGCCACAGCTCAAAACCCATACCCTCAAAAGGCCTTGCCCGATCGCTGGATCTAAGAGTCTTCTTTACCCTCACCATCATTCTCTATCCTATTCCATCCAGCTTTGTTTTCTTCATAGCACATATCACCGTCTGAAATTTTTTATAACTGTATGATATTCTTTTTTTTAATTGATTCTCCATACTGACATTACATTCAAGAGAGAAAAACTCTGTTGCCGTGTTTCTTGTATATATCTAGCTCCCAGAAGAATGCATGTCACATGCTCTTTTCTCAAAATATAGTTGCTGAATGGATGAATGAGTAGAAATTAATATCAAAATTGATTGGTTTTGGTAAGAAGTAAAAAGACAATCAAAGTATATTTTGAAAACTATTTAGAAGGACTGTAATCCTGTGATTATGTTTATACTTCCCAGCCGCAGGCCTCTACACTGTATAGTTCTGCTCATAGGTTTTCCTTGGAGCATAATCAATCAAAGGACTATTATTGGGCAGTAAAAGTTCATGATGGGTTGTATAATTTGCATGATTATTACATTTTGTATTTGAATTTTTTGCAAGAGAGAATTTTTAAAAAAGTAACTAGACATTGGTTCTGGCACTGGTCAATTAGCTGATTACTTAGAACACATTTTGTTTTATTCTGCATTTCATTCCAAACACTTTCAGTATAAAATTTACGTTTCCTTCCATTTTATGGAAAGATGCAGGAAACATTTTTTTCTAGCATTTTTATGAAGCATTGGATTCCTGGAAACTGAAGGGTGTCTGGGTTGGCACTATCAGTGGTTTTCAGTAGGACTATCTTTTGACCCTTATACGGTACCTCCTCATACCGGTTTGACTACTAGGTGGCATACATAAGATGGTAAGGTAAAGTGCTGGCCCATTGACAAGCTCTGAGTTTGTGAAGGAGTCATGGGAAAATCTTGAAAAGAGTGTACAAATCTCAAGAGCTGGTGAAGTCTAGGTAATTGTAAAAAAAAATATATGTAAAATGTAAATCACCAAAATGTAATATGGAAGACCACTTGCACTTATAGTACTAGAATACTGAATATAAAATTTTAAAAACTATTATACAGTAATTAGGCAATAATTGTTGAGATTGTCAGCTGTTTACCATGCTCTGAACTTCAGTTATATGAATAATTTGAATGAAAAGCTTGTTATGTTATCTATGCCTCTTTGTTACTGAGAAGGAAAAATCTAGTTAAGAGTTTCATTTGGTTGAATGAAGATAAAATGTGAATCTTTAAAATATATATGGTAATATATCAAATAGTACCTAGAGGCTTATAGTAAAGTAATAAATATGTATGGTAACATATCACATAATACACTAAGTGCATATAATAAAGAGCAATAGTTCTTAGCCCCAGGCATATTCCCCAGAGACAACTTAAAAAACAACACATACTTTATAAAGTAATTATTTTAATAGCAAAAACATGAAATAGTTTTTACTAGAGAATAGATTTGATCTTTCTATGAAGATTAATATGCAATAATAATGTGGTGTGGGTATGAATCTATACACTTGTTTCAAACTGCTATGCCAATGGGTAATTTGGAATGAAAGCATAGACATCTGTTAAAAATCCTCTTGAATTTATGTACAAAATGTTTATGCTTTTGGAAGCCCTATCTTACAAAGAGTCATAGATAACATAACAAGCTTTTCTGTGCCAGTGAAGAAGAGAGTGGGGAGAGTAAGAAAGAAGGAGAATGAGTGAAAGCAAAGTAAGAGACTAGCTAATGATATGGAGATAAATAGAGAAGACCATGGTGCTTGTGCTCAAACTCCTCTGCCTATTACTCTGATTGGTTAATTCTTTGCTAAGAGACACTTAAGACCACCCAAACCTGATCAAACATAACTATCAAATCTTGCAACTCAGTCCCTTGCTCTGAGAAAAAGTTCTTCCAGAAAGCTTCCAATAGTTTTCTAGATTACCAATGAGATCATGGTAAAGGTAGGCATTGCCTTGCCTGGGTGACTCAACTGTCTGCCCTTCTTACCAGTTATAATTGCCACTGTGTCCAATTTCTTAGGCATGCCGTTTTCTCCATTGACCACTTGTGATCCAGATTATCCTGGAGGGTGGGACTGTATTTGTTTGTGGACAAAATCATGTCTGTGAACAAATAAAATCTCCTATGAAGCCTTATAGTCAAGTTACTGGGGAATAATCTTGGTGGGACTCCCAGGTCACAAGCCCTATTTCTTTCAAATCTCTAAATACCTATTTTCTACAATCCATAGTTGGAGCAAGGCCCACAACATAGGGACAGGAGTAGGCCCATATCTTTCCAATTCCTACTTTCTGATACTTCTAAGGAATTAATTTCTACATACTATCCTCATCCGTGACATACTTGTTTTCACTCTCCTAGGTAAAGTATCTTAAAGTGCTGGGGTACTTTATTTTACCCCTTTATTCTCTGTTTAAATCCAACCTGTAGAATGAGGAAAATTAAGCAGAAATGGAATTCGCACAGTTCTATAGTGATCATTTGTACAATAAGAAACTCTTTTTAAAAAAATATATTTTTATTTCAGAGAGGAAGGGAGAGGGGAAGAGAGAGATAGAAACATCAACGATGAGAATCATTGATCGGCTGCCTCCTGCACTCCCCCTATTGGGGATCGAGCCCACAACCTGGGCATGTGCCCTTGACTGGAATTGAACCCAGGACCCTTCAGTCCACAGGCCGACACTCTATCCACTGAGCCTAACTGGCTAGGGCAGAAATTCTTTCTCTCCAGACTCTTAAGCAACTGGTAGGACTCTCCATATGATCTCTCCTATGTACACTACAGGATTCTCCCTAAGAATTTCTCACAGCCACTGGACAGTAGGCTAAACCCAAGATGGCTAATTTGCTGGTGCTTCTCTGCCCATGTCCTTCTGCCTCTCTGCCTTGAGAACCTCTCTCCATTCCTTTATATTGGGACACTTCAGCATCTTCTATTAGCTGGTGCTTTTTTCTTAATTATTTTGACCATGGGAATTGAGTTTTAGGAACCAGCTTTCATCCAAATTGATTCAAGATGTAGTACAGGAGATCATGAGTACATCAGGCTCTAGTACCTCTGCAGCCTGATCCCAGTGGGTAGGTTAGGCAGTAACATAGCCATATAGATGGAGTGCTTCAAACATCATGACCCCTGCGATAATTACATTTTATACTACAATTGAGTAGACAGACACACATACATACACTTGTACAATATATAACTGAAAAAATTATAAAATAATACTTATCTTTAGTATCTATGTAAAGTAAAAACACAAAGAGTTCATTTAAATCTAAACACTTATTAACATAGAAAAATTCTTAAAAATACAAAACAAAATTAACAACAATAACAAAAATGATGGCTGAGATTCTCCAAATTAATTTTCTGACCCATTAATGGGTTATCAATCTCAGTTTAAGTATATTTATCTTGAATAAATGGAGGAAGTGCTTCCTAAATATGTTGGGAAGTGCTTCCTCATTTACACTCAGTGGCTATTGTTTCCCTTGGGTTGTCTTTTTATTTCTGCTGCGTTCATCCTTCATACCCTTGGACTAAGGTCTGGTCTGAGAGAGATGCTCCGAGAGATTATGTCTCATAAGAATTTCCATTTCTCATAAGAGTTTGCCCATTTTCTCCCAGGTCCCACAGGTTTTATAAATAAGTCATATCACTAGCAACATTTTCCAGTTCAATCAGGGACTTTAGATATCTGCCATGTTGATCTGGGCTATGAGGATGAATTCGGAGAACAGCCAGCAAAGCCATCAAAGGGCTGGGACTCCAAGAGGAGTTTAATTAGTACACCGAGGTGGCTGAGAACTTGAGTGGGCTCTACCTTGTCTAGGAGTTAGGTCATGTGCAGTAGCCAGTACAGAAGGTTCTGGTCTACTCTACTACCTAGTTTGGTTAGACAGGTGCTAAATGTAGAGGATTTTGTGGCATCCATAGCTGGGCATTAAGGAGGTCCATCTATTCATAAGATTCTCCTGAAGATATTCTCATTCCATCTAGAGCAGTGGTCAGCAAACTGCGGCTTGGCAAACTGCAGCTCACAAGCCATATCCGGCTCCTTGGCCCCTTGAGTGTGGCTCTTCCACAAAATACCGGCTCTTCCACAAAATACCGACTTCTGCGCATAGGCCACGAAGTTTCAATCGCACTGTACATGCACACCCGCATGTGGTATTTTGTGGACGAGCCACACTAAGGGGCCAAAGAGTCGCATGTGGCTCACGAGCTGTGGTTTGCTGACCACAGATCTAGAGTATTAGGACTCAGAGCTGATCAATTATCAGCTCCATTACAATAATCTCAGAGAAGCTATCCTCCAACATATCAAATAGTCCCAAATATAAGAAGTGGCTGTAGGAAAATCTATCCATAATCTACAGAAACTCAAAGATAGTCATCCCCAGGCTGATACTATCCAGGGGATTTTCCATGATGATCAGAGGTAAGAGTGAGATTTCTTACTCATTCCCAGGGCCTCTGAATGTGTGAAGACTAGTGTTTTTGAGTCTGAGATCACCATTTTATCATCCTTGGTTCTGTCCCAGCCCTGCCTGTGGACCTATTCTTCAGAGGTATGAATTTATCCTAATCCAAGTCTTTCTGTGTTAATGGTATTTATGTCTTATTAACAATTGAGAATCTGGAGAGAATTTTATACTCTTCTTCCCAATCTTTGGCTTCTACAACTTATTTATCAAGCAAAGCAAGGCATTGGTCTTTATATTTGTAAAAGTGATCTCTATAATTGTAGATAACATACTTGTACATACCTCTATTTCTTGATATATCACTCTTAGAATTATTCTCTTGACTCCCCAATAAGAATGGTGAAGATTTATTTCAAATGGGTTCACTTTTCATCCATTCATTTACTTAATCAAAATTACATCACATTTTAATATGTATCTATGAGTTATATAGTTTTGCTTTTTCCCATTTTTTTCTATTCATCCACTCGATTATCGAAAACCAGATGATTAAAGTGATAATTGGAGTTGTAAATGTAAACCAGAATGCCCTTGGCATATTTACTTGAAAAGGTCAGAATTACTCCTCCCCATATCCTGGGAAATGGTTTTAATTCCCAAACATGTCTCTGGCAATGCAATCCTATAAGAAATCATGAATGTTCACAAGCATCATGGAAACTATAGGCACAGCTTACAGATGCCTCTCCTGACCTCTCAGTTCATATGGGGATATAGTTTTGCTTTGAACTGACTGCTGAGTAAGAGACTAGCTAAAAGAAAGTTTGCATTGTGACGGCTACTTTTAGCTTGTAGAATGAGATCTAGTCTTAAATCTGTAGAAGATAACTAATAACAATAGTGCCATATTTCACTGATAATATCGCACAAGGCCCTGAACTTTCCATTCTTATCTCTCTAGTCTTCCTCTTTCTCTTTCTCACACTCAGGATAATTTGCTTACAACTCCCTTCCTTGCCAGAGCATTCCTAAATTCACACTAAAACCTCTGTTGTGTATAGTCCACTCGGTAGAAAAGTGATTGGAGGAAAGTCAGTGCTTTGTAAGCTTCCCAGACAAGAAGAAACTAAAGTAGTTCATTACCACTTTAAGAAGAAGAAATAAAAAAAGTTCAAAAATTGGAGCAATAAAATTACAATAAATACATATCTATAAACAATTGAATCTAAAAACAAAATAAATGAGCAATCAAAACAGAAAAAGCCTTGTAGATATAGAGAACATTATGATGGTGGAGTGATGAGTGAAAAAAGTGAAGGGATTAAGAAGTACAAATAAGTTATTAGAGAATAGTCGTAGGTGTAAAGTATAGCAAAGGGAATATAATCAATAATATTCTAATAACTATGTATGGGGTCATGTGGGTACAAGATTTATGGGGATGATCACTTAGTAAGTTATATAATGTCTAATCATTGGGGTATACACCTGAAACTAATATAATAATGTACGTCCACTGTAATTGAAAAAGAAAAAAATTTTAAATAAAAAAAGCCAAAATTGTAAGTTTCTGGGAAAATATGGTTTGACGTGAAACAGAATAAATTGTGTCCAGAGGCAGCTGCATAATTTCAGGGATTTTTTTTCTTAGTTATTTTAAATAAATTGCACCACAAAAACAAAACCCTCAATCCCAAGGCACGATTGAGGGACATGTTTCTGGATGAAAAATCTGGGAAGGAAAGAGATTATATGGGACACTATGCCACTAAAGCACAAAGAAAGGTCTTGGGAAAGAGAAGTCGCACTGCAGTGTACTCCTCATGACACCACACCCCTCGGGCACAGAGAAAGTTGTCTTTGACAAAGCTGGTTTGCTTTGTTAAGTCAATAAAGATATGAACAACTAAATTGCCTTCTTCAGCTTGGGAAGAAACTAAGTGTATATCCCCTGGGGAAGAACTGATCTTTTAAAAGGCATTTTTTCCATCTTTCTTTCCACTCTCAAATAAATCTCTATATTCTTTACTCCTAAATCATCCTTCTTATCTGAAAATGGTGTGTCTGGGACCAAAATGTCTAAACAAATTGTCTCTCTTCCAGGGGAGCACTGGTGCCCACGGTAATTGGGCAGTGTGTGTCACTCAGCCTACCTCTCCTTTGGGATTATCAAAGCCGGGCTGTTAATAAGGCCTCAAGTAGCCTCCTCATGCCCACCCATTCTTCCTTTTCTTGGCAGCTCAAGGAAATAATTGAACCTCCCAGGATTCCTGGGTCTCTCTGTATCCTTGTTTTCCTCTTGAGGACATCAAAGCCCTGGTTGATCAAGCAATGCTTGGTCTGTTTTCCAGAAAACCAGCCACTGGACTTGGAAAAGACCAAGAACCAAGAAACATGTCTCCTCCTCTTTGTTCAGAAAGAGCAGTGAATTTCACACTGTGGGGCCTAGATTTGGCTCAGTGGTCTTAGAGGCACTCAAGGTCCAAGGGCAAGCTAAGTGGATGCCCCTAGGCTTCTCACTCCCCCAACTCCCACACACTTGGGACAGAAAGCAACACTACTTTTCTTTTTGTCTTCTTGAGGTTGCACTTAAGAATTCTGGAACTTAAAAAGTTAGGGCTAAGCACTCTTGTTAAAATTACATGCCTTTTATTTATAAATCTGTGTTTCTTCACTCAAGGTCTCTTTTTGCCTCCTAGAGCCTCATTCTTACTCTGGATGAATCTTTAGAAATACATTTATTAGGACCTATTGTATGTTGTGATGGCGAATTTCTGTAAAACATGCACCATGTCTTCTTTGTCTGTGTAAGCTCCTGGTATATGTGGCACCCAGTATCCATTGGCTGAATTGTTAATGAATTCTCTTCCTCCACTTTAAATAAAAGAAAACCCTCATCTCTCTTTCTACTTCTAGTTTTTCTGTCATCCAGTGAGGTTCTACAGTCCATTTTCTCAGTCAAAATATCAAAATTCTCTCCCTCTTATTTGCAGCATGCTGTTGGAAGAAAAGGCAGATTCTCCCATTTCCATGTTTACCTAATCTATTATCTTGATCATATTTTCCTTGAATGTGGCCTGCTTTAAGCTTCCTTCTGCTGGTCTCCAGTCACATAAGACATTCTGCTCCACGCAGGCGAATTCCTTCTCTGCATGCTCACACCAGCTCTCTCTTTCAGGGTCATTGGAAGCTGCTGACAGTGCTCATCAGCATGCACCCTTTTCCCAGGCTGTTCATGCCTTTCTCATGTCCTCTTGGAACATCCCTATCTTTGGAGTTCCCTGGTCTCCAAGGTCTGTTAGGGATACTGGCTCCTTCAGAAGTTTCTAACAACAATAAAATGATACTATAGCTCCTTGAATCTATATGTTTGTGACATTTATGAAACACTTTAGATTCTGCCTAGTTTGGAAAGTTGCTTCAAACACCCTTATTTTACCGATCAAAGCTAAGACCCACTGTGGTTCCTTTAGAGATTTCCCAAGGTTAAATCACTTTGAATTATAGCAGAGCAGGCACTAGAAACTGGTTCTATTAACTGCTTGTCCTTTTTATATGGGTAATGTGCTTAAGACTATGTTAGATGTGCCTGACCTTGTTGTTAGCCTAAGAATTGGCTAATTGTGGAGCGTTTATGCTAGGTTAAGCACAAAGACAAGCCCTAACTTGTGAGAAAGCATGTGGCAGTGGGGAAGGGTGGTTCAGGAGAAAGAAGAGGATGATGTAAAAGGCATCCTTCAACTCATGATCAACTCACAGGTTTACCTTAGCATCTGTATTGGTCAAGGCTCTCCTGAAAACAAAACATCTAGGAGATAGATAGGTAGATAGATAGATAAATAGGTAGTTAGATTTATTATTAGAAATTGGCTAATGTAATTATGGAGGCTAGCAAGTCCAATCTGCAGGTGGGCCAGCAGGCTAGAGTCACACAGTTAGAGCAAATGTTCAAGTTTAAAGTCATCAAGCAGAAAGAGCAAATATTCCAGTTTGAAGACCCTGAGGCAGGAGAAACACACCAGTGTTGCAGATAAAGTCCAAAGGTAGTCTGCTGGAGAAATCTCTCTTACTTGGGAGAGGATTGGTCTTTTTGTTCTTTCGAGGTCTTCAACTAATTGGATGAGGCCCACCTATATTATAGAGGGAAACCTGCAATAATTTATCAATTAAAATGTTTTTCTTATTAAAAAACAACCCCATGGAAACACTCAAAACAACGTTTTACCAAAATCTTGGCACCCTATGGCTTAATCAAATTGACACATAAAATTTAACCATTACTGTATCCTTCAACTCATACACAGGTGGTATCTTATTCGTACTTCAATTTGCATATAACACACAGGTAGTACTTTGAGTATTCTCATGCTTAACACAGTTATTATCTAGAGCATTCTTCAATTTGAGCACAACACACAATATCTTGAATTTGCTTGCCACATAGGATTGACCATTCATTTGCATCCAACTTTTCAAAAACATAATGTATTTAAAAAGTGAGACACAACTGAATTTGCCTTCATTAATTGATTTTGTTGTTTAATTGCTCATGAAGACCAATCCATTTGAGGGCAAGGACCTTGTCCTCTTACCACATAGATACTGTACATGCTGAATACATACAGTGACTTGATTAGGCTTCACCATCAAATTCTTTGCCAAGAGAGACCCTTCACCTGAGTTTTCAGAGTCATTTGCTTTTCTGATTGTTTCACTTGCTTGGAACTTGCTGAAAAATTATCTTTTTAAAATTATTTATTTATTTAATTATTTGTTTCTCAGGCTTGATTTCATCCCAAAGGTGAGGGTTTTTTTCAGTTGTTGAGTGTTGAGAGAAACATCTGTTCAGCTGTTTCTGACAGTTGGGCAGCTGAAGAAGAAAAAGAAGCCGACCCTTCGTCTTATGCCATAAAACTATTTAAGATTATTTTTGCATGTGAATAACTCCAACACAGAGTAAATTTAAAATTTGAAAGTTTCATTGTGTGCCCAAGATGAAAAGTCAAATCATCTTCTAACACCACATATTTTGCCCCCTTTACCTATTACTACCTCATGTATCATAGAGATGTACACTTGAAAACTAACCTTATTAACCAATGCTACCCCAATAAATTTAACTTTAAAGATGTTTTCATGCATCTGCTTTACTCAGGGGAGAAAGCAGCATCATTTTGAATTAAAAAAATATATATACATATCCAAAGCAGTTTCAAGTGGCCAAATTTTTATTTTGTATGTATAGAACCCCATATTTAAGGAGCAGTTTCTATGGTTCTATCTCTGTTTGGTAAATACACAAGAGCTCTATTTAACACAGTGTATGGCTTTTGAATACTTGAATATGAATTTGTTTAAGCTTGGGGGTACTATATCATGTGTAGAAAAGGAGTTGAGGGATTTTCTATTAGGGGGATGTGTTGCTATTATTTTTTTTTTCCTTCCAAACCCATGTTCTTTATTTCTAGTGTTCAATGAAAGTTAAGCTTCACTTTTACTCAGTAAATCTCAACTCTGAGATCTCTTTGTTCCTTGTTCCTTGCTCCTCTGGGGCGCATTGCTGTTGGCACTCTACAACTCGTATTGTTACGTATATCATGTTGTCTGTCACAACATTAGACTGGAAAGCTATTCTTAAGGTAAGAGATTGTGTTTTATTTGCCTTTCCTTGGATGCCTTACTTTGGGTCTGGTGTACTTGTTCATTCATTATATGTTGGATAATTGGATGATAGAAGGCCGGTATTCATACAAGCTGGTCACAGGACCCTGATATGGAAGTGCTCTGGATGTCTAGTCTGCTCTTCTGCCTCCCAGATGATAGTCTATACATTTTAGTCTTTCTCCATTTTTCTGCTTTGTTCTTTGAACACTGCTTTAAAACATCTGACCAAAACTAAGTGTCATGAAGAAACAACTAATTAGCTTCCTCTTTAGAGGGGAAATGCAGAACCTCAGGGATGAAATGACTGCCTTGAGCCTCATAAGAATTGGTAAAATTGGATTGTCAAAGAACTCACAGCACGCTCAATAGAGAGAACACTTAGAATCAAGAGAAATGCATTTGAATCCATCACCTACCTGCTGTGTCACTTAGCTGTCATCTGAAAAGTAGAAATAATATATTTCTACCTCTTTCCTAGAGACGTCATCAAGTTCATAAGAAACTATAAGAGATAACGCTAAAAATTATACAGCTTTATGCAGAGGGTTGTCAGAACCTAAGGGAAACAGTAAAATGTCCCCAGAATGTCAAGATAAAGTTAACTCCTGAAAGTGCAATGTAGAATTTAAGTGTAGCAAATGAGATTTGTCATTTCTTGAAGTAAATCAGAGGTGGAGGTAGTTTGAGAATGTCAGTCTCAATTAAGATGATCAGGTGGACATTTACGAAAAACATATTCCTAAAGTTCCCCAGTATCTATTGTGTGATGCTTAAATTAATCTATTAAAATTTTATATATAAAAAGAGATAGTAGTAGTCTTTTTCTCCTTTCACAATGGGAGTCTCTGTTCAGTAAGATTAAATGATCTGCCTAAGGCAGTATAGCCAAGGGCTCTCTGTCTCCTTATCTTTTAGGTTCTATTTTTGTTTCTTTAAAGATCTTGATGTGGAATGAACACATGAGTCTATGAACATAGCTGAAACTATAACCTTGTAATTATATAATTAAGGTTGTAATACAATCAAGTATTAACTAAAGCCTTTATTGTGAAACAGCTGAAGCTGATTAACAAGAAGCTGAAATAGCAATTGTGTCATAGAAAGACAACATTAATAGAAAGAGGTGGAATTAATGGAATGTAATAAAAGAAATCTCAAAGAGAAAAAATAATGTAGTCTTTATCTGTGCTATTTTAGGAAGTATGCACAGCCCATGGAGGGTGAAAGAAGTAAGTAATGCTGTGGGGACCAGAAAAAAATTTTTCTTAACACCATCCTTTTTGACTTGATTTATACACTGAGTAAGGTTGGTCTAAATAAAGTTAATAGAAACATTTCTCTCTTTATACTAGTATAGCAGTACTTTGGCAGAACAGTTTATACATCAGATTCTTGGATGTTGACCTATTATGTGTCAATGCCTCAGAGTCAAACCAATGTCCTCACAAACAGATTTTTGAATTTACAAAGTCAAGGGCTACTACAGACCCTAGCAACTAGAGTCCTCTTGAACGCTAGATTGATGGCCAGGCCTCCATCTGTGACATCTGTCATTAATTTTTGATTGCAATAATTACAGTACTATTACTTTTATCTAATGTAATTTTGTTACAGTTTTGGAATATTAGATTTTAACTTTGTTACTCTCATCAGAGACCCTGACAGGTTAAATAACTTGCGCAGGTCATATAGTTAATGGCAATATTTAGACATGAACCCAGGTCTTCCACTTTTTTTGAGCTTCCTCTTTTTTCTAACTACATGTATTTCCTATGTTCTTCTTTCTTTTTGGCTTTTGAGCAAGGACTGTGTCTCTGTCCTTATTTTAAAATAATGTTTTCATTGCCTCATCTTTCAGCTGTAGATAATAATATTTACCTCCTAGGAATTCCATGAGAATGGAATGAGACAAAAACAAAACACATGGCGCCTTTCTTAGGCTGAAGTAGTTGCTAAATAAATGCTTACTCCAATTATTCCTTTGCTCAAGGTATTCTATAGACATTTCTTCAATGAACTCCATTTAATTACTTTCCTCCACTAGACTAGAAGCCAGCAGTTTGCAGACTTGACTGTAATTGAAATCACCTGGGGAGCTTTAAAAGCTATTAATGCCTGTGTGGGCTTCATCTCCAGAGGTTCTGATTTAATCACTCTGGGGGCTATGAAGAGCTTGGGAATTAGTATTTAAAAATCTCTTCTGGTTATTCAAATGTGCAGCCAAAGGCTGAGGACCCTCCCATCCCCAGCCAAGTATTGTAAGGGCTTGGGTTTTCTTCTATTCGTCTTTGCAATTCCAGGACCAAGCTCAACATCTCATTATAGGCACTCAATTTTGGATTATTTGGAAAGACAAAAATGGCCATGAACTCACTTCCTCATATTTTTATTCCTCCCTCCCTTTGTTCCTTCTTTCCTTCCTAGCTCATTCAGTAATCTCATACTATTCTAGCTTGCTCTTACCTTAGATTTAAGCCAAGCCATATTATATGTTTACCAAGTCATTTTCTTTTATAAAAATACATCAGTTCTTTCCTACTAATGTGCTTTTTCTTTCTTTTTGTTTTTAATCTCAGGCTTCCAGGAAATTTGGATATTTAGTGTCAATTGCAATTAATGAACTCATGTATTTATTCATTGTAGCAATAAATGTTTATTGAGCCCCTACTATATGCTGGTCATTGTGCTGGGAAAATGAAATGCAAAGATGACTAAGATAAAAGCTGTTAGCAACTCTACTGGCAAGATGAACATATTAGCAAATAATTGTAATATCACTTGATAAAGGCTTCAAGAGAGGTATAGCCATCTTAATTGCCCATCAACAGCTATTTATTTTTCCATGTCTCTTTGGACTAGTTCTGCTCCAATTTTACACACACACACACACACACACACACACACACACACACACACACAGTGTTGTCATATGTACACTTTGACTCTAGATGGAGTCTTTTATGGAAGTAGTTGGAGAGAGACATTCAAAGTAATAAATAAGTAAAATGAATAAGTCATTCTAATGCATAGCCTGATGCTCTCTCCAGATAAAACCCTAGAAAACTATCTGTCTTTGTCCCTATCTGAGGAACATTTTACCATGACATTTTGATAGCATTGATTATTTATAGCAAAGGTTTATTTCTATTCTTGGTTCTTTTCCATTAGCACATGAAGTATATTTTAAATTATGCAGAATTTCAAAATTCTCTTTCTTAATCAGAAGGAAAATTCTTGGCAGTTTGGGAGATTAAACTTCTTTCCTTATCTTCTGACTGAATTATACATCATCCACCTGTTATCCTGGAGGGACCCTTGGGATACCTTCATTTTAGATTACAAGGCTGGAGGATGAGATCCATGTAGCCAATGAAAATAAAATGCTATATTCAGGGGGGATGATAGAAAAAATATTATTTCTAAGTTTTTTTTTTTATTTTTTAGGACCTCATCTATTCAATGGGCAATTGGCCAGAATGACTCATTTAAACTCAACAGTAAGCTATAGATAGTTAGTATATAGTAAGATTTGTTAGTCATCTTACAAGACTCTTGGAAAATGGGGTCAAAAGAGGAATGATTTTACAGAATGGATCAGAAGGACACAAAGAATGAGTTGAGGTTTGATAAATTCCAGAGGAAAGCTGAATATAAAGGCCCTGGAAATCTATAATAATAAAAGCGTAATATGCTAATTAGATCAGACAGCCGAATGAACTTCCAGACCAAGCCGGGGCTACGAGGGCCGAGGCAAGCGGCCGCAGCTGTGAGGGCCAAGCCCCTTGCACGAATTTTGTGCATCAGACCTCTAGTATATGTATGTTTGTCTACATGGGAGTTTTGGTGGGACAAGGAAGGTAATGCTGAGAGAGAGATCAGGAAGATGAGCCCCCTCTGCATCATTTCTAGTTTGTCTAAGGCAGGATTTTTCAACCTCTACACTTTGACATTTGAGCTGGATAATTATTTGTTGTGGGGAGCTGATCTATGCATTGTAGGATATTTAGCAGCATTCCTAGCCTGTACCCACTAGATGCTCATAGCATCTCTCTCCCCTTGTTTTGACAACCAATGATATCTCCAGACATCTCTCAATATACCCTTGGGGATAAAATTGACTGGTTGAGAAACACTGATCTAAGGCAAGCCCAGGTAACCAATTTTTAAAATCCTTTTTAAAAATCTATAATGGAGTCTCAGGTTATAGTCTACTAAATAGCAAAGTCAGTAAGGGCAGGAACATTCTGTATATTATGTACTTTTACACTAAATGGACAATTAAGCCAAAATGTGAATGAACACTATTAGCAAATGGGTTAGGTATGGGAAGATTAGAAATTAAAATAACCTTGTTTGTCTAGGAGCTACCATTTTTGTAAGGACTTAGGATAGGCAGTAGGAGCATAGATTCTAAATTCAGATATTCTGTGTTTGATGTTGTTTGTGCATGCATACATTAAAAATACATTTCTAGTACCCGAGTACCTGGTACTGCAAGTACTTGGAATAGCTTAGTGAGCAAAACAACCAGTACTTAACCTTTAACAAGTTGTTAACTTCTGGGATCCTCAGTTTTCCCATTTACAAAATGGAGAAAAAATTAAATCTGCCTGCTCTACTATTATATAAAGAACAAAAGGTAAAGTATAAAAGTGCTTAATATAATACCTGAGTTGAGTAACAAAAATAACAATAATTACTATAAAACTGAAGACAGTGACTTATCAATAAAAGTCACTAACTTTACCTTTCAGAAGAGGAAACAGAGTTCAAGAACATACAAAGAACTTCAATAACAGGCTCAGAGACAGAACTTGGGCCACCTGCCTTCCTACTCTCCTTTTCTTATTGTGAGGAGGATTTAAGTATTATAGGTGTTAATAAAAAGGATTGGAGCTTCTGAAGAGCCATGCTTTTAAAGAAAAATTCGTAGTATCAGGAGCTGAACGAGATCACCCGCATGCCATAGCTAGTTGAATCTCCAAGATACACATTAACATTGCATTCAGAGGCATCATAGTCCAGATGAATATCTGGGTGGGGTGAAGAGGATAAGGGCATGAAAGAATAATGAGAGAAACATCAACACAGCAGGAACATTCTTCAGAGGAGCCTTTAATTCACATTTTTTTTAAGTCTTCTGTTTAACCACTTGTAAAGCAGAAGTTTTATATGAGGTGAAGAAGGAGCATTCAGAAGCAGCTAATAGTTTTAAGAAAGGACATCTTAATGAAGTCTACATGAATTTCTATTTGAGTCAGAAAAGAAAAAGTATTAAACATACCTGAAATGTATGATAAAGACAACAAATTAAATTTATGCGTGGGTTCCAATTAAAATGTCCTCTCCCTCACCTCCAGTCCTCTGTTTGTAAATCAAGAGGACAATCAGAAACTTCAACTCTTTTCTGGATATGACATCAGTATTTGAAGAAATGAAAAGAGAATCCCCAATTCTTCATGATTCTGGCAAGACCACCACCTCTTCCTCTTCCTCTCAATACTTTTAGCCTAGCCACCACCATCTACCTTGAGACCATCAGACTAATCTTTTTTTAAAATATATTTTTATTGATTTTTTATAGAGAGGAAGGGAGAGGGGTAGAGAGTTAGAAACATCGATGAGAGAGAAACATCGATTACCTGCCTCCTGCACACCCCCTACTGGGGATGTGCCCACAACCAAGGTACATGCTCTTTACAGGAATCGAACCTGGAACCCTTCAGTCTGCAGGCGGACGCTCTATCCACTGAGCCAAACCGGTTAGGGCAATCAGACTAATCTTATTATATCTTTACCCTTGTTTATATTTGTTACCATAGAAGTCCAGGACTCCCTGGTTAATCATCAACTTTCTTTGGTTCTACACAGTCATTATTTGTTCCAACCCCTGCCATATATGTAAATATTTAATATCATATTTTTTGTTTTTTTTCTCTGTAGCACTTATCAACAGCTACCTTACTGTATATTTTGTCTTTGTACTTATTTTGTTTGTTTCTCTTGAACACTGAAATCTAAGTTTTATGAGGTTAGAGATATATGTATACTATTATTTAATTCAAGGCCATATCTTCATTACCTAGAGTAATGCCAGGCACATGGTAAGCATTCAATAACTTTTTGGTAAATAAAAAAGAATGAATTTGATAATTATGTCTGGATAGTATGCCAGGATTATGCTAGAGAGGCATTGGGAGGTAGGTGGAATTAGGGAAGAAGCAGAGAGAATCTCTGCCCTCAAGGGGTTTGTAGTTTAGGAGGAAGAAAAAAATTATTCAAGGTAGAGTTGGATAAGTATCTTAAGGACATAGCAGAGATTTCCAATTCTCCTCTATCTGATATTCTTCTCATTCCAGAACAATAGAAGGATCACAATTTCTATGGTCCTCTGCTATTAGTCAGGGCCATGTGACTATTGTTCTGACCATTGGATTGTAAACAGAAGTGATTTGTGTCACTTTTGGGCCTAAGGATGTAATTGTCAGTGCGAGCGAGCGAGACTCTATAGTAATCTCTTTTTGGGCAATAACAACTCAGGAGGTAGTATATTCCATCAGCCTGGATTGATGCAGGGCTGCATGGAGGATAGGTGATCTTGAGCATCACTTTGATCTGCAGCAGATTTGCATAAGAGAAATATAAACCTTTGTTATGTTAGCAACTGAGATCTTGAGCTTAGTTGTTCCTCAAGCATAACCAAGACTATCCTGATTAATATAAAGAGTATAGAAGATCCATTTTTTCCTGAAGCCAAAATTATACCACATACATATTCGAACACATGGCCCAGTATTAGGGCAGAGTATTTAGCAATTGGAGCACCCTCATGGCTTAGGAAACTGAGACAACTCTGTGACTTTCTAAGAAGAGGAGGGGCTATGTTTTCTTAGACACAATGGTATAGTATTACCTTCTCTTCTGACTTCGTAATGACAAATAGAGCTAGGGTAAGCTGGAGATAAGTTTTAGAAATTGTATTCTTCATGATAGCAGTCCATTCAGAAGATCATAAATTGACAAATGTTTCAGGAGTGTCTATTCTATACCTACCACTAGTTTAAGCAGAAAAGAAGATGCCAAAGCAGCAGAAAGCATAGCTCCCACTCTGAAGGAGACTCTGGTCTTTCCTATAAGAAGTGCTAAATATATATTGTATCAGTTAAAAAAACTTGTAAGAATTTAAAGGAAAGGGAGATCTTTGAAGTCTGGAAGAATCTAAGAAGGGTTCCTGGAGGTGAGGACTTGGCTCTGGCCTTATAGAACAGGCAGGATTTCACTAACATAATCAAGAAATCACTAACAATTTCTTGAGCTTACTATGCATTAGACACAATGTTAAGATATACATAGCCCATTGAGTCTTTCACCCACACTATAGAAATTATCTCTATTTTACAGATAAGGAAATTGAGTCTTAGAGATTTTAAATAATTTGTCCAAGCATAGATCTTGGATTCAAACCCAGGTTTGTTCCTTGCCAAAGCAGATTTTTTAAATTATGAAGCAATTGATGAGGAGCAAGTTTTTTGGGGGGAAGAATGTGTTGAAGTGGACCTTGTTTGCCTTGCTCTCAGACTCAGCAGAGCCTTGGATTGATTGATTATCCAGCAGAAATGCAGATTCTTTATTCTTCTGGTTGCGGAGGAGGAACTAAGTAAACTGATATTTAAATATGCTTAAAATAGTGGAGCTGCCAGCTATAAGCTTTGCTGAGTAAGCCACCTGTTCATATTCCCCAAGTATGAAAATCCATCTCAACCCTTTACCCACAGAGATGTATATTGGAAGTAAGTGGTAGGTGTAGCTGATCCTAACTCATCCAGACAGCTGCTGACCTGGACTCTGCTAAGGATTATCATAGGTTAATGGAATAGAGCTTCTGCCACATGGTTTTATCTGTGGTGGGTAAGTGAGCATTGTGGCATCAGTCAGGGTCCTGCAGAAAGCATATGGCATGCTCAGAGGGTTAATATAAGAGAACTTAATGGAGAAACTGTGTGTAGAGTTGAGGGTAGAGTAAGAAAACCAACATGGACATTAGCAACATTAAAAGCCATCACCACCTCAAAAAAGGAATTAGCAACATCAAAAAAGCCATCATCACTTCTAGATCTGAAGGGGGAAATAGAGGGAACAGTGTTACTAAGACAAGATTGAACCCATTTGATCAGAAAGGATAATGGGCCCTCAAAACTGTTGTACCCTAATCCTCAGAGTCTGTGAATATGTTGCCTTATGTGGCAAAAGGGACTTTGCAGATGTGACTAAGGTTGAGGACCTTGAGATAGAGACATTCTCTTGGGCCTAGCCTAATCACATGAGTCGTTAAAGGCAGAGACCCTATCCCTGGTACCATCAGAGAGATATGCTGAGGAAAGAAGTACCGGAGGTGAAACATTGCTGGATTTGAAGATGGAAGAAGGGGGCCATGAGCAAAGGAATGTGGAGGCCTTAGAAGCTAGGAATAGTAGGGAAGTGGATTCTTCCCTAAATCCCCCAGTGTGAACGCAATCTTGCCAACACTTTGATTTTAGCCCATTGAGACCTGTGTTGGACTTCTGGCCTACAGACTGTAAGATGATACATTTGTGCTGTTTCAAGCCACCAAGTCTGTGGTAGTTTGTTACAGCAGCTACATGAAATTAATATACCACAAAAGATAGGAGCTGTGAGTCTGGATAGAGCAGTGGTCGGCAAACTCATTAGTCAACAGAGCCAAATATCAACAGTACAACTATTGAAATTTCTTTTCAACTTAAACTATATAGGTAGGTACATTGTTATTAACTTAATTAGGGTACTCCTAAGGCTTCAGAAGAGCCACACTCAAGGGGCCAAAGAGCCCAGTTTGCCAACTACTTGTAGAGGATCACAGCTATTGCCCAACTGTATTCCAACAAAGTTAGGGAGGGCAGTGAATACTCTGATCTCTCTCTCTCTTCCTGCCCTCTGGGGTCCTTCCAGTGCCTCCATTAGCTGAAAGCTGGAGGGCAAAACAGTCTGGGTGATGCAGCTCCCTAGTGTTTAGTCTTCTGGAGAATAGAGCAGGGTGGAGAACAACTCTATCGAGACAGAAAATAACCAGTGTTGAGGTTAAACTTTAGGGCAGAAGTTTCAAATGAGTGACATGATTTCACTCATTATGGTAGAGAGGAGGATCTGGAAGAAAGTACTGCCAAGAACCAGCTTTGGGTGAGGGCTTGGCTTAGTTCAATATATTTCATCCTTATTGCTAGGGAATGGATATGTAAATGTGTTTCATTAAATCCAATCAATTCAATCATCATTCAACAAATCTATTTAAAAGACTTGCTATTCGTTGGTCTCTAGGAGCCAGTGGGGGAAGAGGAAGAGGAAGATACAGGGATATATAAGACACAACCTTTGATTAGAAGGAAGTTGAAATTTGCAGGGTAGAAATGGAGTTGCGAGAGGATGGAGAGGAGATGCATGCAGCCATCCATAGTTCATCCATCAGGGCTGTGTGCATGTGTCTGAAGGGAGAGGCCTCGGGTAAAGATCAGTGTAGTGTGGGGAGTTGTTCACAGAGAAGGTGGTACTTAAGCTGGGATTTTTGTGTATGACTTTTCTGGTTTGAAAAAGAGAAAGGGCATCCAAAGTAGAGGGAAGAGCATGAGAAGAGGAGAGGTCCAAAGGCTCAGCATTCTGGGAAGAGAAAAAAAACAAAAACATCTTGCTAGAATATAGGATACTTGGGGCATGTGTGTTGTGGGTTCGGGGCCTGAGGCTTGATAGGGTGGGTCAGATTATGAAAGGACTTGAATGGTGTGTGTGTGTGTGTGTGTGTGTGTGTGTGTGTGTGTGTATGTGTGGTTTTAGCAATACACATGAAAGTAGTCGGTATGGCCTATAGAAATAATGTATTCATTATAAATATACTTTTAAAACAAAATAAAAATAAGCAAAATGTGTGAAATAAGCCAATATCTCCATAATATAGACATTTCTACCTGTTAAAGTTAATTCTTGTCTCATGCCCCATATACCTTGCTCTGCCCATTTATTTATGGAATTGTATATACAAAACAAAAATACTGAAAGAATCCCAAACTCTGAGTTTTCTAAAGGCAATACATGGTAGAGATGACTTTTCTTTGCCTTAGTCTTTTCCTCTTTCTCCCTATAACCTTTGACTCTTAGAAATTACACACAAATGTGCATATGCACACACACACACACACACACACACACTCATACTCACACTCAGAAGAAGCTCAACTCTGACGTTACCTGTGATTGCAAGAAGATGTGCAGTGTCTCTCCCTTACCTCTCAGGAAATATCATGCTGCCCATTGTGCCATTTGGCTGACTCACCATGTAAGTGATTTCCAGTGTTCTATTTAGCATCACTTAGGTCCCAGCCACTGCCTCAAACAAAAATGCCTTATCTTATTTAAGAAAAGCAACACTTCCATTTCAGAGGGTACTTGGATGGGGGAAGTGGAATAACTTTCTTCCTCGAAAATTGTCAGAGCACCTGGCAAGACCTTTCTCCATGTGGGTCCATAGTTACATGTTTTTCCTGTGATGGGGCCTTTTCCATAGTGCAGGTCAGCTGCATAATGCATGGAAAGAGATAGATGCTTTTATTTCATTACTTTTGACTGCCTTTAGTAACATACATTGTAACTTGGTGGTAACAACACATTTTTTTCCAAGAGCCTCAATAGCTAAACAAGAATGAGGAAAGCAGTACTGAATTAGAGAGAAGGCTCCAGCCAAGGATTCATGAGGCCCTGGGCTCTTGAGAAAGTTGGTTTCATCTCTTTGATCCCAAGTTGCTCATCCTATATAATAAAAGGCTAATATGCAAATCGACCGAACAGCAGAATGACTGGTAGCTATGATGCTCACTGACCACCAGGGGGCAGACGCTCAATATAGGAGCTGCCCCCCCCTCCCCCACGCTCCCCTCTCCCCCCAGTGCTCAGTGTGCTCCCACAGGGGGAGCACCGCTCAGCCAGAAGCCCTGAGCCAGGCTCACGGCTAGTGAGCGCAGTGGCAGTGCTAAAGGATGTCTGACTGATGGCTTAGGCCTGCTCCCTTAAGCCATCAGTCGGAAATCCCCCGAGGGCTCCCAGACTGTGAGAGGGCACAAGCCAGGCTGAGGGACCCCACCCCCACACCCCTGCGGAGTGCACGAATGTTGTGCACCGGGCCTCTAGTCTATAAGAGGTTGGACAAAATATTTCAGAGAAGCAATTAGAAGAATGTGATAGTTAAGCACACCAATATGGTTCAAACTCAGCTCTGTTACTTGCTAGCTGTGGGGATATGGCATATTGACTCACTTAATTTCACCCATCAAGGAGAAAAAAAATAGCACCTAGCCTACAGAACTATTGGGAGGGGTAAATTAGGAAAAAATGGCTAAAGTGTTTTGCATTGTGTATGTGTGTGTTTGTGTGCACCTGTGTGTTTCACAAATGGAGAAAACAAAGGAGGCCAAAAAGTTTGAGATTGTGTGGAGCAGTGACACAGCTCCTTTGTGATCACATAGGGATTCCTGAGTTGGAAAATTTAATGCAGTCTTTTGGAAGAGGGTAGTGGGCCACAGGTGCCACAGGTCTGTGAGACGGGCTTCACCCACTTCTAGTAAAAATGTTCCCCTAGCCCAGCTGGTGTAGCTCAGTAGTTGAGTGTTGAACTCTGAACCAGGAGGTCACGGTTCGATTCCCAGTCAGGGCACATGTCTGGGTTGTGGGCTCAATCCCCAGAAGGGGGTGTGCAGGAGGCAGCCAATCAATGATTTTCTCTCATCATTGATGTTTCTATCTCTCTTTCCCTCTCCCTTCCTCTCTGATATATATTAAAAAAACTTCCCCTAATATATTATAGAGAAAACCCACCCAAGGAATCTATGTAGTATCATATAATAGTATTCACAGCACAGTAGCAAATTCTTGCTGGGTGCAAAAATGAAATAGTTTCGGGTTGGACATCAGCACTCATTACCATGGCTCAGCTTCATCTTTTATTAATTTTGGGAATCAGTGGTGGATGATGCAGCCTGTCATTCTTCCCTAACCTCTTGTTGGAAATGGAGAATTAGATACGCTCAACCAAGCTCTCATAAAGAGGCTGTGAAATAACCACAAACAGAATCCAATGAAGAGGGATTTATCCTGGATTACATACTGCAGACTATACATACCTCCTTGGACTTTCAGGAAATGATTCATAGTTCTGACTGTGGAATTCTCACAGGATTCAAGGGTTGGGGCGGGGGGAGGAAGAAGAAATAACTCATCCAGTTATGTGCTCCATTTCTCAAGGTACAGTCATAAATTATCCTGGACTTACAGCTTGCTCCTCAATCAGGTTGTCAAATAGAGTGGCTGTCCAACTGGGAAGATATTGGGGCTACAGTGGGATAATTGCCCCTATAAACAGAGAAAGAAGGCCTTACCAAAACCAAAACCAAAACACCACAACAAAACTCACTAAGCTGGAAAAAGCTATCGACATTTCCCCCCTTTCTATCAAACTCTCTCATATCTAGAAATCCTTTAAATACTTTCCCTTAACTAAGCTATTCACAAAGTTAGGTGTTCACCTACTACTTCATGTGTGTGAAAATGGATTCTTTCCTCAGGAAAGATATGAAGTAGGCCCATTAGTGTGTGTTTATAGCACCAAGTTTTATCATTGTCATCATTAGAATAGCCTTCCTGTCTCTTCAGAGTTTAATAATGAAATTGAAACCACTTTCAGTGTCTTAAAGGTTCCTGCCTTTAGCCCAACCTTACAAAAGGACTTCCTCTACTTCCGTGAGTGGTAATAATCTTTACATGTTTGGAGGTGTTCCAGTACATAGGGGGACTATCACACAAGAGAAATAATACCTCCTTTTGTGGGTATTGATTGCATTTGCAATTCTAAAATCCTCTGTGGCTTTGCTTATACATACAGTTGAGATTGTCATGAGATCTGCCTATATTCATACATCATCTTTCAGCTCACTCCAGTCATTCTAACAAATGTTTATATTACTGCTTCACTTTCTCCTGATCCTAGAGCAGATTGGGACATCCATCCAACATTTCAGCACATTCCTGAGTTACCACAGTGATGGAGTGTTCTTGGAAGACTCTTCAGTTACTTGCTTCCCAGGGCGTTGGCTACTTTCCAAGGAATGTACCTTTAGAGATAGTCATTATCAGTCCTTGGTTAGGTCCTTCTTGCCTCTCCCACCTTCATGTCTAATTCCTTTTGACTCTACCCCAGATAAGGTTTACTGGCCACATATGTCTAAATAATATCAAGATTACTTTTGATAGGCACTTCACATGTTTCAGAGCACTTTCCATGAGAACTCTGATACCTAATAATTTTACCAACTTCACTTAAGATAGGAAAAGGGCTGGCAAGTCAGTGTTTTTGAACTTGAAGTTATATTCTTAAGGCCAACTGTGGGGCTGTTTGTTCCAGGTTGTCTTCAATAATAGCAAAGATACTGGGCAGACATAGTTTAGGATAGGATTATAGCCAAGAGAATAACTTAGTCTTTTCAGAGCACATATGGTCTGATTTTCATATGTATCTTGAGAAACCACTTAAAACATTTTTTTAATTTAAAAAGAAAACCAACTTGGTATGATTGTACATTTGCATTTCTGAATGGTAGTGTAAGCAGATACTTCATTAGTGTATTGGAATCCAATAATCACCATTATCCTACTTTTTTTGATGACCTTAAATCTCTCTCTTGTTTGTGCTTGCATGCCTTAATGATACGGTGTGGTTACTTGCTAAATCATATTATACTTGCTAAGAATCCTCTTACTCTCATAGTACTAGGAGAAAGTTCTTGTATTACCATTACTCATAATATTTTAATAAAAAACAAGATTCTGAGCATACAAAAAGTCTGTACTTTTAAGAAGCTTCTAAACATACAGTGTTGCACTAGTGCTATTAATCTCAATCAACTATAGGGGTTCTCCCAGTTGAAATGTACTGTTCATTCAGAAATCACATTGTAATCACTCACTGCCTCAGCCAGACTTCCAGGTTGTTCTGCTTGTTGGACATTGCTGGATGCCCAGACCTCTGAATTAGGTATGAGCTCTACCAAAAAATCTTTAGGACATGTCTTACTGTGATTGCTTATGCTCTTAGAACCATTCTCTCCAGGAATTACTCAAATCATAGGTTTTGAAAGTGGAGGGAACCCTGAAAATATGGGGTTTCTGGGAGACAAAGACAGGTTAAGAAAATACCATACAACTGACTAGTGGCCAAGTCATGACTGAACAGACTTAATTCTGTCCTGGTATTTCCACTGCGCCGTGTGACCTATTACTAAACATAAAAACCTTCAGGTAAGAACATGGCAGTAGTCCTAGGACTATGTCATTTGTAACTGAAAATATAAACTCTAGACAAATATTCTTCTGTCCCTGCATATGGAAAAACACAATGGCCAGTGTGTAGCTGGTTTGTAGTGCTCATTCTTAAACCTGCTGACCCTCAAGTTTGACTCAGAACTTTTGCTAAAATAAAACACCCCCACTCTTGAAAGTAGCCTTATCTCTCTGCTACCTCCATTTCTTTGCCATCCACAGTTATTCAATATATTTGACTCTGTATTTAGGCTAGGTTGGCAGTCCACTGGGACTTACCAGAAAGCAGAAATCACTCTACCAATTGCTCTCCCACCTCTAAAATTCAACTCTCTAGTTACAAGAAATTGCACTAAATATAAAATTACTTCAATATTTCATTTCTGTACTCCAATCATTTTGGATTTTCCATAAATTTTTAAAACCATACCAAACTACTTTGGAGGATTTTAGGATTTGGATCAGTTAATTTACCTGCTCCATGCACTTTTCCTTCTCAGAGGTTTCTCTCCCAGGGTGTTGACTAATTAGCTAGGGTAATCTGATCTTTTCCCCTCAGTAATCTGGAATTGGTACAGACTGGTTCTAGTTACCCACTGATGGGTTTGCAGCTGGGAGGTTAACCTAGCTATATTCTCAGTCACATGGTCAGCTCTCAAACTTCATTTCCCTTGTCTCTTCATCACACTTGGCAGAACTGATGACTAGTTTCTTCTCAAGACACGTCTTGTGGGTGGCATCTAATAAACCATATCCTCCTGTTTGCTGTTTTCTTGCCTCCTCTGCTGGCTCCCTCTCCTCTTCTACTCCATGTTTCATTCCTCTTGTATCAATATTATGCTGGATTGTTCCAATGTCAACTTGGTGAAGCTGGGAACTACATTTCCTAGACCACCCTTTCCGCTATGGCTCCAGGTTAGAGTTACTCAAAGGAGAAACTTGCATGGGATTTAAGAAGTGGAACTGAAGCAGAGTCATTACTCTCTTAAGAACTTCAGGTCCAGATATGGTGATGAAAATACAAAGAAGTGACGAACAGGTTGTAGTTTGTGTTTGTTTTCTTCCTTTTCAAGTCCAGTTCTTCTGACCTCTGGTTCTGTGGCCAGCTGTGGTCCCAGGCACACCGCCATATGCATAGAAGTGGTAGCTACATAGATGCAACAGCTGCTATGTCCCTCACAAAAAGTATCCCACTTGGGGTTCTACTTCAGTGATTAGATGGGCTTAGTTTACCAGGTTTTCCTGAGAGCTCCACCATCCACCTGTGCCAGTGCTCTGAGAAGACTGGTTAGTGACTCCCTCAAATCCTTTATTCTTTCTCCTAGATCTTCATTGTTCCAGCTCTTCTAACTATTATGTAAAGTCTAATTTGTACAATGAATCCTTTATCCGATAGCTCTGCTAATTTAACACGGACTGAGACAAATATAAATACCACTAGAAGTGTTTCCATGGAAATACAACAATAAAAGTAGCAATATGGCATTAGGACTCTGATGTGAGTAGGCTCAAAGGCACCGATTAACCTGTTGTCAGTGATAAATAGGACACTGGTAGTCTTTGTCAAGCAATAGTTTTTTTCCCCAGTTATGAAATGTGTAGTCAAAATAGACAGCTAAGAGACTGAGAGAATCTCCATATTGGTTCCTTGATCTATGAGTGATATCTTTTATGATAGCAAGGGCAAAATGGAAACCTCTAGAGCTTCCTTTTTCTACTGAATCAGTAATCCAAAATTAACACTGCATTCCTGGAGGGATTGAAGAGCCTTGTTCCACCATCAATGACTTGAAGATCTAGGAACAATGATTCCTATTACATCCTCATTCAATTTGCGTCTTTGGACTGTGCAGATGACAGGTGAAGAATGACAAACTAATAAACTTAATTAGCTGGTGGGAGACTCCATTTGTAGCCTGTTCCAGCAGTTTCACCTGGTCTCTAGCAATACACTGATCTATTTCAGAACTGTATCAATTATCCACCAATTTATTTTAACCTTTTTTTCATGAACCTCCCTGCCTCTCCATTTCAATGGACATCATGCTGGTTCACCCTGTCAGTGACATCATGTTGCTTGGATCTGTTAAACAGAAAAGACACTTCCCAAACATATGTGTGCAAGAGTGTAGAAAATATTTCCCACAAAAATGCAGGAGCATACCAGTTTGGTCAAGTTTTTAGGCATCCAGTGGTGAGCATATCAAGATATCTGCTATGAAAGTGGTCATGGCATTTAGCATAGTATAATGGGTTGCAGATATAACATAGGGCTTATTTGGAAGAAAAACTTAAAATCAGAAAATTGTAGAGTAATGCAGTCTTCCAAATTCTCATTACTCCTTAGCACAGGGGGGACGTGGATGCCCTATATGTACTAAGACCAAAAGTCCAGCAGAGGGTGGCTTTAGCCAGAAATGTAGTTGTACAAAACAGAATCCCTGCTTGCTCACCTCTTTTGTAAGCTAGGGTAAGGGGGGGGGGGTAGGAATACATGGTTTCTTATAGTAAAAATAAGTAAAACAAGAGGTATCTTGGTCCAGGAACATGCTAGGGAAGATGCATACTGGAGATGAAGGATTGTGTACCAAGAGTGCAGGCAACAACCTTGCCTGCTGAATGGAATGCTGAAATTAGCCAAAAGCCTTATCTCTGAAGGCTGGCCCAGTGGACCTAAGCCAGTTCTTTGCTAATCTTCTCAGAAGGGAAGGAGATGAGCCTCCAAGGCCATACAAATTTGTCTCTCTTCAATATTCCTTCCAAGGAAAGAGAAAAGTTGCTGAATATGGTCCCTCTTCCAGTTATAAAGCCTAGGAGAAATGACCAAATCTATGAATCTGCACAGATTCCTGTGTAGTGGCTAATAGTTTTACTGGGTATTCAGAGACTTGGAAGGAACACAATTGAAAAATTTGGTGGCAGGTAGTCCAGAAGTGGAATGTGGATAGAACTCTCTAAAATGGACATAAAGTATAAAGATATTTGTGTGTCATGTGATTGTTTACCAAAGAACAGCCTCAGCAGAAGTAAATCTTAATAACCAATTGACTCATATTGTGGATGTTAATCAGCCTCTTTCCCCAGCCATCTCTACCCTTGCCCAATAGGCTCATGATGAAGGTGGTCACTTTGGCAGGACTGGAGGTTGTATATGAGCTTGTCAGCAACATGGACTTATGTTCACAAAGACCAATTTGGCTTTGGCCATTATGAATGCCCAACTTGCCAGAAATAGAAACCAATACTGAGTCCACAATATGTCACCACTCTCAAGGGACATCAGCCAGCCACTTGGTGTAAGGTTGATTACATTGGACTACTTTAGTCCTGGAAGAAATAGCACTTTTTTCTCAGTGGAATAGACAAACATCTTGGATATGAATTTGTCTTCCCTCCCTGTGATGATTCTGCCAAAACCAACCACCCATAGGCTTCCAAAATGCCTTATTCAATGTTATTATTTTATGTACAGTATTACTTTTTGCCTTGGAAATTATTCAATATCAAATTCACCCTCATGCAGTTGATCTGATAGGATGGTAGACTATCCTTTGGAAGACTCAGTTATGTCACTCAATGTGTAGCACTATTTTGGAGGCCTTGTGTAAAATTCTTCAGGAGAAATCTATACTCTGAATCAATGACCAATGGAAATGTTTTTCCCTGTTACCTCTAATGACCCAATGGCAAAATGTGTCCCCATGATTTTGGGCTCTGCTGATTTAGAGTCCTTATTGAATAAGGGAAGAATGTTTTTTTTTGTTTTTGTTTTTTTTATCAGAGGACATACAAAGTTTTACTTAAACTGGAAGTTGAGTCTATTATTACCTTGTCATTTTGAGCTTCTCATTTCAGTAAACCAACAGGCAAAGGATAGCATCATAGCATTAGAAGTGCAATTGATCCTCTCCAGGGGAAATTGGGCTGCTTCTACGTAATGAGAGCGGGGAAGAGTATGTGTGTTGGAAAGCAGGGGATGCTCTGGATGCCTCTTAGTACCTTTCTATGTCTTATTTGCACATGGATGGAATACTATGACAGTCTATGCAGGACTGCTAGTGGCACAGACCTTGTTATAGCCTGACAAATTATAGAAATAAAGACTCCAAGAGTTATAAGTATTTCTTCCTTACTTTGATATGAATATTTGTGTGTGTGAAATACCATTTGTTTTCTTTCCTTTTCCATTTCCAGTTTCCATACTATCCAACATAAAATGTATTAATAGTGTTTAAATTATAGATTAGAGGAGGAGTGAGACTCAGATAGATGAAGAATGGACATCGTCCAAAGATAGATAAAGAGACAAGGAACTTAGTGTATCTTCTTTTGGGGAGGGCTATGTATTGTTGGTTATATTGGGAATATTTGCATCTTGTTAGATAGAAGCATAATTTTGCTATCAACTTTATTGGATATTAAATATGCTTAAAAGTAGTATATATGGATGAAAAGTTGACAAGGTGTGGACTTATTTGCATTGTTTAATTTGGAGACTACATTTAAAAAAAACTCTTCTTTCCTGAATGGTTCCAGGCTACACTTGGCCAAAACAGGAGCTTGTGTGAGATTTGAAAGGTGGACAAATATGCACAGAGATGCCCAGCTTTTCTTCATTCTCCACTGCTCTTCATCCAACTGCTAGGTTTATTGTTCATACATTTCCACCAGATGCTTGGCTGTGGCCCCATAGCCCTGGTAGCTGTACAGAGATCACAGCTCTCATAAACTTCTGCTGCTGGTTGTGCCGGGCTTCTCAAATTTCCCTGGAAACCCTAACCTGCACCAGCACTTCAAGAAGCCTGGCTAGTGATTTTTCCTCTAGATCTGCAATGCTCCTTCCAGTCCTTTCCCTTCCCAGCAACTCCTTATTGTATCATTTCTAATCCTCCTAATAAATACCTTATTCCACAGCAAGCACAGTGCTTCTGTGTTCCTGTCTGAATCCTGACTGGTACAGGCCTGTCATACCATGTGGCATGTAGTTGTGTGTGTGTGTGTGTGTGTGTGTGTGTGTGTGTGTGTGTGAGAGAGAGAGAGAGAGAGAGAGAGAGAGAGAGAGAGAGAGAGAGACAGAGAGACAGAGAGAGAGAGAGAGAGAGAGAGGGAAATGGGGATAGGTAAGCTGCTGGTGAAGCCATATTAAAGTTAAATCTTGTTCTAATTTGATCTGATAGGCAATTATCACAGATGGAGTTGAGAATTTATAACCTTATGTATTGAGAAATGGAATTTGGAATAATCCTTAGACCTATAATGGTGCAGCAGGGAGGATAGTTAACTATTGCTTGCTCAAACTTTTCCCATATCAAACATCCAAGTTACTCTTAATTCTAGGATTCAGTTGAATCCCAGAATGTAGAAGTCAACAATTCATGACATAAAATCAGAAAAGTATTGGACATCTGGATGATGGATTAGACAAAGTAAGAGCAATAATAACCAAAATAACAACAACAACAAAAAGACAACAGAAACAAGCAAAAAATTCCTAACCTTAGAATGTGTATATTTTTTGTAAAAAAACAATAAAGTTTTATACATGTTATTGAAACTTCAAGGGAAGATGATCTTAAATGTTTCTGGTGAACAAATAATGGCATTAATATATTAATTTAAGAGGTATAGGCTATTATCAATATTATATCAATTTAGTGAAATTCTTTTCATCATTTTATTTTAGAAAATAAAAATATTTATACAAGATCTGAATGCTTCTGCTCAAATCTTTCCCCATGAGATTTTAAGTTCCTTAAAACAATAACTTTTAAATTATCTTAAATTCTACCCAATCTTAGTTCCACCATACCTTTTTGTTCTTTAAGGACAAAAATTTCTCCTCTTTGACTTGTCTTGCTGAAGTGACAGACCATACAATAGGTGCTTTTTGTACATTTTCTCTAAACTTCACAACAAATGAAGAATGTGGGAATTACATTTCCTTTATTAGAGATAAGGGAATTGAAGATCAGAGAGATTATCTAAATGATACATTCAGGGTCACACAATGAAGTCAAGAGTTTAACCCATATTCCTTCTCCTTCCCTGTCTTGCTTTTGTATCATTGCTTCCTTCACACTAAGAACTATTGCACATTCAGTTTTTATAACTATCCCCAAATTTCTCTCCAAAAATTTCATCAATATACATATATTCCTATCAGAGTAGGAAAGTCTCTATTTTTCCACATCTCCCTCAGCACCAGCTAGATTTTCCTAATTTATTGTTTAGAACCAGGATGTGATTATAGAGATTATTAATAGGGTGAAAGGTACAAATAATATGATACTTTAGATATTTACAATGGCTAATGTTAAGCATTTGTTTTTGAATGTATGTTTTTAAAAAGCCTTGTGAACTTCTACACAACTGACTATAACTGTGTCAGCACTATAAGATTATAATGGATCTGAGAAATTCTTACCACCTAGCCACATTGTAGTCATCCTACATCAAAGCGAAATGCATTACTTGTGTGTTTGTAGTGATGCTGGTGTAAATAAAACCTATTGCACTGCCAATGCTGTAAAAGTATTACATATACAATTATGTACAGTACACAATGCTTGAGAACGATAAATGCTTATTAGTGGTTTATGTATTTACTATACTTTTTATCATTATTTTAGAGTGTATTCTTCCTACTTACATATATTTAAAGAATAGTTTGCGGTAAAACAGTGTGCTGTGATATGCCGGCAGAGCTTGCTCTTGATTGCATTCTTTTCTCTTATGTTTGATTTAATCTCATGTTATTTTGTACAGTAACATGCTGTACAGGCTTGTAGTCTAGGAGCAATAAGCTATACCATATAGCCTAGGTGTGTAGCAGTTTATACCATCTAGGTTTGTGTAAGTACACTCTATGATGTTGGCACAATGACAGAATTGCCTAATTACACATTTCTAAGAATGTATACTGTCATTAAGCAGTGCTGAAGTGTCTGTGGTTGGCAGGAGGGTCCCACATATGTACTACTCTAGAAAGAATCTGGATCTGGTGATAAAAAAGAGAGTAATATTTTTTGAGTCATCCTCATTGCAGTTCCTGAGGATATGTTTTCAATGATTTCAGCAGGAGAGGAAAGGAGAGGGGGAGAGAGAAACTTGGATCATTTGCCTCCAGTATGCACCCTGACTCAGATTGAACCCACAACCTGGGCATATGCCCTGACTGGAAATCAAACCCACTACCTTTTGGTGCATGGACACTCCAACCAACTGAGCCATACCAGCCAGGGCATCAGTTGCAATTATTTAATACCTTTCTGTTAAGGTTCCAGGAAACCAACGTGATCTATTATTCTCAAGCTTCATTGCTCACCCAGGATCTTGAAAACCATGTCGAGTTACCCAGCACTCTTAAGCATGACTATGGCAAGGTCTCTGCTGGTTGAATTTGCAGGTCCAAGAATAGTATGACATATTCAGTTTATTAAAATACCTAAAACTCATATAATAAACATGTATTGAGCACTTACTATGTACAGAGTTTTCTATCAATACAATAAGAACAACAGAGATAAACCAGATGTGTACTGTTTCCTCAGGGATCTTTTGGTTCCTTAAGGGAGATTCATTCATTCATCAAATATTTATTGGGCACCTACAATGTGCCATTCATTAATCTAGGTTGTAGGGGTATAATAGTAAATAAAACAGAGAGATCCTGCTCTTATGAAACATATCCTATTGTGAAAGCAACAAATTAACTCATTAACATATAATATCTGGGAGTGATAAATACAAAGTAGAAAAATAAAGCAGAGTGAAAGGAGATAAAATAATGAGATAATATTTTTGTGTATGTAGGTAAAGCTTTCTAGAGAAGAAGATATTGAACAGAAACTTGAATGAATGGAGAGAAAAGCCATATGGATATCTAGGAGTGAAAGTGTAGTGGTGGTTCAGATGTATATAGAGCAAGAAAGGTGGTCAGTAGTGGTTCATTTCCAGGTCTGTTTCAGGAAATATTTCACTTCAGAGTGAGATCAATCAGGACTCCTGGTGTGCATTTGAAAGGCAATCGTGAACCATACCTATTCCCTGAGTGCTGCCCTGTGCTCAACAACATATGAAAGGCTGTGTCAATTCAAAAAAGAAACTATGGACCCTGCTCTTACTGTGTGGGGATAGACATGTTCTCACCAGCCTTCAAAATGCCTTTCAACTTCTTCAACCCAGAAATAAGCCACTTAAAATGGATTGGTTTTCACTCATACTCATACATTCGTGGCCTAGAAATAACTGATTTCAATCACAAATATTATCAAGCACCTATTCTTCATCAGGCATTGTGTTAAGCATTTGGGGGAATATAATAGCTTATTAAATATGGTTCTTTTCTTTCAGGAGTTTTTAAATACTACCAGGAGGACTAACTTCTCATGGCATTCTCTTTTTTCTATAGCCTACCATTGACATTCTAAGATGCCTGTTTAGTTAAAGAATTTTCATTTGCAAGGAACAGAATCCCACATGAAGAATCTCAAGTAGAAAGGGAATTATTCCAAAGTTTTTGGTGGATCCCAGTTGTAGAAAGTATTGTTAGTTCCTGGAGGAACCGCAAAGCCTCTCAGAACCTCTGCCTCTCATTTTGGTTTGCATGGTTTCTCTACCTTATTCCCCTCTGCATATGTGCCTTGTGCTTTCTCTGTAGCCTGGATCTTCTGCTTTTCTTGTGCTTTCCAGTTCAAAGTGGTCCCTTGGGATCCATGACCTTTCAGCTCATGTCTTCTTGTCTTGGTCTCTGTGTCCCAATTCCCAATTCCCAGATGAGAGGAAATGATTGGTCAGACTATTAGCTGCGAAGTGGTTTGAGGCCCCTTGATAGGCAGGCCTCCCTATTTTGCTGTATGAGTAGATTAGTGATTGTGAGCAGAAGTGAAATGGTGTTCATCTCTCATGCCATATTACCCTGTTAATTAATCATTGGTAGCCAGCCTGCTTCTCTATATTTAGGGCCCAATATTTAAGGTACTTCTCCATAGAGCACCTTCCACGTATCCAGCCTCATCTTTCCTTTATACTCATAGTGATCTCCCCTCCCCCTCCTGCTTCTTTTACTGACCTACCTGGGGATTCATACTGCTGATGCAAACACCAGTCCTTGACACTGTGAGTTTATCTCTGGCCCTGCTGCAAAATAACAGTCTCAACGATGACAATGGTGAAGATTGGTCCAGGTAGTGGCAGACCAAGGCCAATACCCAGGTTAGCCATGCAGCTAACCCCAGCTCATCAGAGGGCGATTTTAGGCTGTTGGTAAGTGACTATTAATAGCAAAACTAAATGGCTCTGAGTCCATATTCATTTTTATATATCCTCCTGCCATGGATTCCAAGTGATCATTTTACTGTCCTAGCCTGCTCTTCCATATGTGTGTGTGAATCTTCCTGATGGTAATGGATGCTGAGGGTATGTAGGCAGTGTGCTGAGAAGGAGTCAGATGAGGCTGGCTTAGCTGGCAATGTGCCACTGGGGAGAATCTGCTGAAGCTGGAGCCCTATTGTATGTCATATTGGAATCAAACCTCCTATTGCTGAAAATCACAGTGCCTCTGATCTCAGCACCATCAGATAAGCTGCCAGAAAATAACATCTTAGATATCCATTTAACAGGAGGCAGGGGTGTTGATAGAACTGTCTTGCTTTGAAAATTCCTACAAGAATGCAGAGCCAAATGCACAAATGACAAAACTATGGTAGAAGCACCAGAGAGACAGAAGCTAAAAGTACGGTAGAAACAAAGGATGTAGGGATCTTTGAAATGTGTTCCCTTTTAACAGCCGTAGACAAGCATATGGCAGAGACTGCATACCCCCTAATTATTTTCTGGCCTCTGTGCTCACAAATAAGCACCATATGAAAAAGTAAAGCATCTTCAGCATGAGAAAAAGAAAAGGAATGACCATAAGAAAGCACAGACATGTTCTAGAAATTACCTGGCTGCCACTTGCCCTAAGCACTGTGCCGGTTCCTGGGATACAAAGGTGAATGATGGGCAGCTTTATGCTTCAGAAGCTATGAGGATACTAGTCATGACAGTATTCCATCCATGTCTCAACATTTAGGGTTTTCCTCTTCACTCCCACTGCCATCATCCCAGGCCTGGTCCCTTCATATCCTACACGAGTCACTAAAAGAGCTTCCAGGATCATCTTTCCTTTCCTCACACTACACACTGCTTTAATGATATCTCTTTCCAGCAGCATATTTATCACATTGTGCCTCTGCTCAAGAAGCAGCAGAGATCTTCTTGCCCATTGAATGGAATCTGAACTCCATGGCCTTGTGTTTAAATCCCTCCTTCATAAAGCAACTTCCACTGTGTCCTCATCTTCTCTTCATATCCATAGTGGTCTCTTTGCTTCAATGATGGACTTCCTTTGCTGTCCTACCATAATGATAGTGTTTGTATCATTACAAAGAAGACATTGGTACCTATATTCTGAAATACTGAAGAATGTTTCTCTAGCGTTTCTTCAATGGAGAACAGTCTCCTTGCTACTTTCTATTCTCTCTTACATATGAACTTTATGTTTACACTAATAAATACACCTGAGTGTCAGGATAAATGTTGGTCAATTTTGATATGAACTGAAGGTGTTTTATAGGTAAATAATGTCACAAAAAGATACTGCTTCTGTTTCTAGGTGCCTTTTCTTATTCCCATGCCTCATATATAATATCCCACTTGCATCTTATCTACTTATTCCTCTCAATTCTACCAATTGGCAATTGTATTCAATCAGTTGGCTGATATATATTTGTAACGTGTGCTTACTTAGGCCACATCAGCCCAGAATTTGAAATTAGATCACACCGACACTAAACCTGTGTTTCATGCTTCCTGTGTCACCAATGAATGCAGGACTTCTAGGTCCCTGAAAAGCTACTCCTCTCAAGGGGCCTCTCCAATGTTCTCAAAAACAAAATTCATAAGTGTTTATCCACCTTTCCATGCCTGGACCCCTCTGCTAGATGCTGCCATGTCCTTCAGGCATCACTGCCCCTTCTTAGAACTTTTGTTCCTGCCACACACAGCTGCTTCCTCCAGCTCCCCCTGATGCTTCGACAGGCATTGCCTTCTATCTCTTGGCTCTACTATTGCCACTGTTGATGCACTGAGATCTGAAGATGCCAGAGCCACCATTGTGGCACAGATGGAGAAAAGACCTTAATCACTTGCCATTTTGTTACCTTCTCTGAAAAGCGCACCAAGGCAATGTGGCTTTTGTTCCATAGTCTTTGTTTTACTAACAACCCAAACTATGATGGAACTCTGATGTGAGTGTTGGGGGTCCAGAAGAAAAGTTAACTTAGGTGAATAATTACATTGCCACACTGGACCAGGCCTACCTATTATGGCTCCCTTTTCTCTTAGGATAGGTACTCTGTCAAAGGAGGTTCTCTAGTTCCTCATGAGGCTGACCTTCCAGTGCCCTACTCTAATGGTTCAGCCCATTTATCCAAACAGGTCATAATGCTATTTGGCACTAAGACTAGATACAAAACATATATTTACTTAATGGTTTTCATCACTACGTACGTATATCATTGTGGCTGTATCACTTAATCTCTGGGTCTAAGTTTGCTCACTTAGATTATCTCTGCACTCTGTTTATGTGCAGAAATTCCTTGCTTTTAGACATTTAACTGGTTCCCTCTTCTGGGTTTGATAAACTAAAACCTTATGAGATAACTTTTCATGCAGAAAACAACCATGTAACTTTGTCACAACACAAAAAACACCCACATGAAGGCACTGGAGAATGAACAAAAGCAAACAGATTGTATTAGGGAGTGTATACTCACCTGGAGGAAAGGAGATGGAGCAGTTCCCATTTCTGTTGCTTTGGGACTAAGGCTAAATGCAACACTTTCAGTGCATAGACTAGTAGAGAACAAGTGGGAAAACCTGCCATTGTCTGGCTTGGAAAACAAGAAAACTAAAGCTGAGAAGCTGAATGCTGAAGAGAGTAGGGAAATAACATAGAGGAAAGAGCCAATGAAGACATCCCTAAACTCTGTCTACCCACATCTCCAAACCCTGAGTCACATATGCATGGAACAGACCAAGAACTTCTGTCAAAGATTAAAAAATCTGAACTGAGGCCAGGGCTGCTACCTCAAAGGCACTAAAGAGAGAACAGGAGAAATAGGTAAATGATAAATAAATAACAACTGTAACAACAAACACAAAAGCCTTTATTGGATGTGTGCCAATGAAATCTAGAGACATGGCTACCAGGGAAGATGATTGTCAGCCTATTAAAGATGAGAATGATGGAGTATAATATTAACCAATGTATCTGTATCTATTGCCACATTTCTTTTTAGATCCTAAATCTAAAAAGTGTACATTATATGGAGCAAACACTAGTAGCACAACTAATTATCAAGATGTTATCATGATTATCTTCTTTGGACTTGTCAGGCCACGTATGCAGCCATCAGATATATCATTGATTCCTAAATAGAAGCTGTCTTATAGTACTGTTTGCTAAGGACCTTATGTAACCATTTTCCCATATATGTATGAACACATCAAGCACTGTTTCTAACCCATGGTAATTCCTCAGTTAGTTCTTGTGAATGAATTAATAACCCCCCCCCCCCGCCCTAATTAGCAAACTTGGAAATTACATCCTCTATAGGGGAATATATTTTCTATTTTACTACTTCTATTTGTTAGAGAATAAAGAACAAAGTTATGAAAAACTCTAAATAACCTGAGAAGAAATACACAAGCAAAATAATCCCAGAGGCCTGGTAATAATTACTAATGTCATGTATCTTCTGAGTGTTTGTGTGTGTGTGAGTTGACCAAGTGAGATAGACCAGATAAATCCCAGGTTATGTCAAGGGAAACATGAGCTCATAAATTCTTATTGTTGCAAAATTATCTCACCAAATTTAAAATAAAACAAATGAACAAAAATACCCACAGAACGACTAATGCCTAGCTGCTATTCAAATCTCAGGTACGACACTTGGGAGAAATCTCAGACAGACTGCAAAAATCTCAGGAGGCATTGCCTGAGTTGGCTCAGTTTTATAAATAGCATAGATGGTAGAGATAAAGCAACCCCTTTCCTCCAATCTTTATGGAGCCCTTGACATAATGGGCTCCATAAAGTGTGCTATGACCCAACTATGAGAAGTTCAAGAAAAAATTGTTATTCATAAAGTGTCTGCAGTGTGTCAGGCCATGTGCTTCCTGTTTTCACATGCATTTTCACACAGAGCCTTCAAAACAACCATACTAGTTGGATATTACCTCCCATTTAAAAAGTGGGAACACTGAGGCTAGGACAGGGTTAAGTAATTTGATTACTTGGATTCCATCTCAGATATGCCTGATTCCAAATCTCTGTTTACTTCATAAAAATCTCAATTTTTTGTGATTCCTGGGATAGAAACATTCTGTAAGCTTTTTAGGGTGACAACTAGCTGATCTGATAATGACCAGGTTTGGCTCAGTGGATAGAGCATCGGCCTGCGGACTCAAGGGTCCTGGGTTCGATTCCAGTCAAGGGCATGTACCTTGGTTGCGGGCACATCCCCAGTGGGGAGTGTGCAGGAGGCAGCTGGTCGATGTTTCTCTGTCATCGATGTTTCTAACTCTCTATCCTTCTCCCCTCCTCTCTGTAAAAAAATCAATAAAATATATATATATTTTTTAAAAATCTCAATGTACTTAAACAGTACTTTGTCTCTTCTTACTGATGGAGAGAGCACTAGAATAAGTTTCTCCTCTGTATTAGACCAGACCCACCTTAAAGTGAATCTTCCCCACTCATGTCTAGTTTCTCTTTAACTGTCCCTTTGTTCTTGTTAATCTTGCTTGGCTCTTTTTATACAGGCTTTGCTGCCACAAAAATTGACAGAAGTTGGGTATAAGCTGTCCATTTTAGATGTGACAGAAACTCTTCAGATACCAAAATCACCACTCTTCCCTATTACTCTGGACACCGCAGCCATGGCCCTGTATCTTCACACTTGCACCATTACTTTTTGGATAAAAGAGTTAGGAGGAATTTGGGATATTTGCTGTTCCTATGTTTCTGTCAAAAGTGAGAAATGAAAAACAGACTGAGGAAGCCACAAATGTTCCACTGAATTGGCTTCACTCATTTATGTTATCTTCCTGCCCTGAAGGTATCTATGTGAATTTGTGATTCCTGGGATAGAAACATTCTGTAAGCTTTTTAGGGTGACAACTAGCTGATCTGATAAACTCATCTCTGTTCATATGATGAAGTTAGGAGCCCTCTCTGTCCTTTTTTCATCTTTTACTCTACATTTCCTGTAAGTTTTCTAAACCAGTAGTGTCCATATATTGGATCAGCTGGACTGACTGTATCACATACATCTGGAAAACTTGTAAAATATTGAATTGTTGCTCTATCTGGTTGTTCAGTGGTTAGAGCATTCACCTGCATACCAAAGGGTCGTGGGTGTGATTCCTTGTCAAGGGTACGTACCTAGGTTGCAGGTTTCCCAGCCTCAGCAGGGGTGTGTGCAGGAAACAACTAATCCATGTGTCTCTCTCACGTCGATGTTTCTCTCTACCTCTGTCTCCCCTCATCCTTCTTCCCTTCCACTCCCTCTAGAAATCAATGAAAAAAATATCCTAGGGTGAGGATTAAAATATATTTAATTGCATCTTCCTGGCTCTAGAGCAGTAGTTCTCAACCTATGGGTCGCAACCCCTTTGGCGGTCAAACGACCCTTTCACGGGGGTCGCCTAAGACCATCCTGCATATCAGATATTTACATTACGATTCATAACAGTAGCAACATTAAAGTTATGAAATAGCAACGAAAATAATTTTATGGTTGGGTCACAACATGAGGAACTGTATTTAAAGGGCCAGAAGGTTGAGAACCACTGCTCTAGAGATTCTGATTCAGTAGGTATAGGATAGGGCAGGGGTGGGCAAACTTTTTGACTCGAGGGCCACAATGGGTTCTTAAACTGGACCGGAGGGCCGGAACAAAAGCATGGTTGGAGTGTTTGTGTGAACTAATATAAATTCAAAGTAAACATCATTACATAAAAGGGTACGGTCTTTTTTTTTTTTTAGTTTTATTCATTTCAAACGGGCCGAATCTGGCCCGCAGGCCATAGTTTGCCCACGGCTAGGATAGGGTCTGGGAATCAATTATCTTAATCTCTCCAGGTGAATCTGATGGCCAGCCATGTTAGTAACCATAGGCCAAAGAACAACTCTACATGGACATATACTTTAGGACAGGTAGAAGCTAGTGGAGAAAATCATTTGAGTGAGGCAAAGTGTCACAGTACTATATGAGCTACACTTCCTCAGACTGCCAGGTATGTTGAATGGGCCCTAGTTATCAGCTGTATGTAATAGACACCATTGTCAGATTGTCATACTTTCCTCCCCACCCTCTAAGCTGGGCTACTTAGGGATCTATTTCTACAAACTGTGAGGAAAAAAAATTCTGCTGGCTTGAGTAGAAAGCAGCTTCCCAAAGCGCTCACCTTATAGACAGGGACTTCGTTAAGTCCAGAGGATAAAGTTTTCTCACTTTGGATCTTCTTTGCTTTAACAATTAGACTACAGGCGTAGAGGCATTAGACGATAAACAAATTATCATGGCATATTTTGTGAAGTTTTTGCTTTCCCCTCATCTTCGATTGGCATTCATTTGGTGTTGATGTTTAGATATGTAGAATCATTGTATATACACTCTAGATTGGAAATATTAACTGTGTAGCTTAACTAAAACAATAATTAAAATGTTTAAAATGCTTGGAGTTAATTATATACACTTAAGATTTTCACATTCCCCCTTTAATGTATTACATATAGCTAAAAATATGGAATACATTTGAACCTTCACTACACAGCTGGACCCAGAGGCAATAATAAAAATTAAATTTTACTTGCTCCCTGGGGAAGGGATGTTCTGAGATTGGATTGAGAAGGTGAGAAGGTGAAACTTTAGGTGTTAATTTTCACCCTGAGTAAATGCTCAATTGATGGTTGATGTGAAGCACATCTCTATGAGTAAAGATTTTGAACACAGAATTTCATTTGGTTAGTTTGAAGTGGTCATGGTTCTGTTTTTGTCTTGAATTGTTGAGCCAATGGTACCTGGGACTTACCTTGGGGGATAAAAGTCACAGTAATTGAAAGAAATGGAGGTTTAAATCTTTACTTTAAAGTGTGCTCCATTCCATTTTTGTCCAAAGGATAGCCCTCTTTCATCTTTGGGGGGCAATTCAAAAGAAAGGGCCACACCAGATCATGGCTAGACTCCCTCAAGAAGCATTCATTCAAAACTCACTTTCAGGTCTAAAGTTGAGGTTTTCTGGCTTTGCTCTGTAATGTTGTTTCCTTTCTGTGTCTTTTTATAAACAAACGGTGTACCATAGACTACATTTATCATATAAGAAAGACAAGTTGCAGAGGCACGAAAGTGAATTTCATTAAATTGAAAAGCTTTCTCTATATTATGACTTTTAATATTGGTTTATAGTAACTCATCCACCTAAAATAATTGGAGAGTCAAAATTCACCTGTGAAATGGCTTTACTTATATACTCCCCTTTCCTCAATTCCTTGCCTACTTTCTGATACAGTTTTTAATTACCTTGGTTGACTGTGTCACCAAATTTCTTAAAAATACCTTAGCTAGTAGATATTTAAAGAATTCTAATTTAATAGCCCCCCATAATGCATCAGAAGTGGCTGATAAAGTGGAACCCAGTGGCCATACAAGGCATCAGGTTTCTGAGAAATATGAGGAAAGTCATCCAGGGATTAAAATGTGCTTAGCTCATACAGAAAGCTGTATTAAGCTATCATCTTTTGATGGGTGTCCTGGGAATAAACATGGATGGGTTTGATTGTGCAGATGTTTATGGCTTCAGGCTGGAATGTTGCCCACACTAGGGATATTTCCCAACTCATTCCAAGACACCAGAGTGTTGACAGGAAGCTCTGGGTGAAGTATAGTGTAAAAGACCAATGGGAAGTTTTCTGTCACCATAACCAAATGATTTCATCTGCAATAGAACAGAGTCCACTCCTTCAGATAAGTACAAGTGATGATGTTGTTCTCTCTGTCTCATTTCTTACTTCTGTGTTGATGGTGGTGCATGTTCCAGTATGCATACACACATATGTGTGTGTTGCACAGACATATGTCTTGATACCAACAGTCATCTAGCAAGTCATGCCTTGTTAACTCTAAAATTTTATCCTTTGCCATTTACACTCTGGATGTGCAGATAGGCAGGCTTGAATTGTCAAAACATTGCTGTATGCTTACATGAGAGAATGTGTTCAGTTAGTATCATCAGTTGTTCTGGCATTTATTGTCACTCAGGGCTGTACATTTACACACAATACACACACACACACACACACACACACACACACACACTATGGTGGTGGTTGTAAAAGCACCAAGTTTCCTCAGAAAAGGGAAATTTCCTACTCATTGCCAAACAGAAGCTTATTTTCTACCTAAAATTAAATAGCAAATGTTACACTTAAATCATTATGGGCCTCCCAAGTCAATTACCCTAACTCATCACTTTGCCCTTCATTTAACATAAGCCATTGTTTGCTCCAGCCATTATTTAGAGATACATTATCCATACTCTTTGTGTGTGTGTGTGTGTGTGTGTGTGTGTGTGTGTGTGTGTGTGTGTTTGTTTGTTTTGTCCATTAATTGACCCCACTAGATTTTGGCATTGGGTCAGACATAGATGTATAAACAATTCCATTAAATTTCATTTACTGCAACCAACATTTCCCATGTGCCTATTTTGCACCAACCTTTGTACTAAGCATTCTAGTCAGTATAAAAGTGAAGATTCATGGGCTTGATTTTATTTTCTTAAGGAGTCTCCAGAGATACTTTAAACTCTTAGTCAGATGATCAACAATATTTACTGGGCATCTGTGGGTTTCAGGGACTGGCTATCTGTAGTTGTGAAGTATATATTTCAAAAGCCTCTTCTAATTTATTGGACACTCTTAAGACCTTTTTATTACAACAGGTGTTTGCAAGCATATGATATTAAGACTGAGAAAAGGTAAATAAAAGCACCTATTTCATAATTGCATGTAAATTAAGAGATATAAAAATGTAGCAATTTTCTTTCATCATAGGGTATCTCACTCACGTAGTCATCATCAGCCACCAGCCAATTCCTTGTGTTATGTTTGGATTGTTCTCTACAGTAGTGATAGTATATTTGCATTTTTTTATTCAGGCTAGCTGACCTGGCTCCCTTTGTGACCAATAACGTTTGAGATATCTCAGTGACAGAAAGGGCGCTGGGATGAGAGGGTTGGATTCAAGGCCCAGGATTCATACATGTCCTTATCTATTAATCAAGCCACACAGTCACTTGGAGGCACAAAAGAGATGTTTAAAAGGTATCTCAAGAGTCTAATAACATAATGAGAGATACTGATTGAAATCTTTTCTGTCCTTATGGGACACTGAGGGGTGCAGAGATTATAGTAGAAGTGATCCCTGTAGAGAACAAGACTATTAAATTCTCCAAGTCTCAGTTTAAAACGAATGCCTGGTTCTTATCTGAGACTTCCATTCTGTTCCTGGTGTGAATAGAATTGAACTTGTTTGATGATCTTTGGCAATGGGAGCAGTAAGTCAGGGGATTAAACCAGTCAGGTAAGGGTGTTTATGAAGAGAGGGAAGAAGAAAAAAGCACTCAACTGGTCCCTTTCCCTCAATCAAGTGGAATTTGGGATTGATGAACAAAGAAAAGTATTCACAAAATGTTTTCTGGTATCTGTTGTAAATAGATACAGATTTCTACTCACTCCTTGATTGGCTGATCACTGAGATACCAGAGTTGCTGGTGTGTCCTGATGTTGCTAAAGTGGGGAAAGAGTTATGTGGAGGTAAGTTAGTGACAAGGTCAGGCAGAGTTATCAAGCCCTACATCTTGAGTGTTTGCTTTCTGAGAGGGATAGGAAATGAATCTTACCACATTCTAGGCCCCCGGATTGGGACAAAGGAAGAAAGATCTTGGTAGAGATCACCATAGCAGGGGCAGAGAGAAAAGCATAATGATGCCACTGTCTGGAGCACTTAAGTCAGGCAGAGAGACAAATGTTGTATATTATCACATATGTGGTATCTAAAGCTGATTTATAGAAATAGAGAGTAGGAGAGTGGTTGTCAGAGGCTAAGAGGTGGGGATAATTAGGAGATGTTGGTCCCAGGGTACAAACATTCAACTGTAAGTTGAATAAGTTCTGGAGGTCTAATGTACAGCATGGTGACTATAGTTAACAATACCATATTATATACCTGAACACTGTTAAATTACTTTTTAAATGTTATCACTACAAACAAAAAAATGGTAATTATGAGAGAGGATGTCGGTGTTCATTAACTGTATTTTGGTAATCATTGTACAATATACATGTGTATCAAATCATCACATTGTATTCCTTAAACTTATATATGTTACAGATCAATAATACCTCATTAAAGCTGGGAAAAAAAGTTTCATAACATAAAAAAACTGACCATATCAACTGTTGTCAAAGATTTAGAAGAACTAGAACTCTCCTACACTGGTATTAGGAATATAAAATAGTACAACCACTTTGAGAAATACATTGACAGTCTTTTAAAAAGTTAAGGCTATACAGTACCTACCATATGATTCTGCCATCTTACTCCTAGATATTTATCCAAGAGAAATAAATACATATATCCATACAAATATTTGTGTTTGAATATTCAAAGTAGCTTTACTTAAATAGCCCCAAACTAGAAAAACATCACATGTCCATTAACAATTCATGTAGAAACAAATTGTGATATATCCACGCAATGTAATGCTACTGAAAAAAAAAAGAGAGAATGGGTAATACACATATTAAAGAATACCTATACTGAGTAAAGGAGACCGGATGAAAAAAAGGTGAGTACACGAGAAAATAGAAACTAACCTATAATGAACAAAAGTCAGATCAGTGATTGTTTGGGGTCTGGGATGGTGGTTGTGGGGAAGGACAGGAATACAAGTGAACAAGGAAAGTTTTTGGAGAGATAAATATATTCAGTATTGCTGTGAGCAATGTTTGTGTCCTTCTCCCCTCCCTAAATTCATATGTAGAAGCCCCAGTATGATGGTATTTGGAGGTGAAGTCCAAGTCTTTGGGAGGTGATGAAGTTTAGATTAGGTCATGACCCTGGGCCCTCATGGTGGGATGAGGATCCTTATATGAAGAGGAAGGCAGATCTTTCTTTCTTTCTTTCTTTCTTTCTTTCTTTCTTTCTTTCTTTCTTTCTTTCTTTCTTCTCTCTCTCTCTCTCTCTCTCTCTCTCTCTCTCTCTCTCTCTCTCTCTCTCTCTCTCTCATACACACACACACACACACACACACACACACACACACACTCTGTGCATGCCCAAATCAGACATGGGAGCGCACTGTGAGATGGTGGCCATCTGCAAGCCAGAAGAGGGACATCAGCAAAAATTGTACCTGCTGGCACCTTGATCTTAGACTCCCCAGAGAGAAAGCAATGCTTGTGGTTTAAGCCACCTATCTATTATTTTTTACCACAGTAGTCCAAGCAGTGCTTTCACAGATTCATGCAGATGTGAAAATTACCAAATTGTATTTAAATACATTCAATTTACTTTATGTCATACTTTAATGCTGGCAAAAAATAAAATTTTCTATATTGTTACTGCATGAGCATTTGAATTAAAAAAAAACAGACCTCCACTGTGAGGTTAGAATTCCATTAGAGACATTCAGCAACTGCAGGTTGGTTGTCAGGAGAGGAATGTAGAATAGGCACAGGAAACAGAACAAAAGCAGTTGCCTGTGTGAATCTCCAATGTATACTGTGATCTGACTAAGCAGCTCATATTGCTGTCTCCTGGTCCTTTAAACTAATAGCCAGTGGTTAAACATTCTCTTGATGAATAAAAGGGGAAAGGTGGATTTTAATCACTGGTGTACTCTTCAGCCCCTTGAAGCAGAACATAATAGAAAGGACTACTAAATGTCTGAAAAATGACATTCTAGAATTGGGCGGGGAAATGACCCCAGAATAGAAAAGTGGGTCCAGTACCCTGCCTCAAGGGCATTTCTTTTTAAAAAAATATATTTTGTTGATTTTTTACAGAGAGGAAGGGAGAGGGATAGAGAGCTGGAAACATCGATGAGAGAGAAACATCGATCAGCTGCCTCCTGCATACGCCCTACTGGGGTTGTGCCCGCAACCAGGGTACATGCCCTTGACTGGACTCGAACCTGGGACCCTTAGGTCTACAGGCCGATGCTCTATCGACAGAGCCAAACCGGTCAGGGCTCAAGGCCATTTCTTAATGAACCTTCCTAAGGAAAAGAGTAGATAGATTACCCTTATCTTCAAGACCTCTAATTTTTTTCTGTCTCCTAACACAGAGGGTCCCAGAAAAGTGAATGCAAAGGGCCCTGGCCTTGGGTTTTCACATTGCTAGGTGTCCTAGAGTAACTTACTTGGTCTAAATTATTATTTACTGTAAACATGAGAAGAGGAGGCTATACTGGATGGCCTTCCCTGTGATTATCTGTTTTAATTATCAATAATCCAATGGTGCAAGGAGTCAGGAGCTTGGAGGTATTGTTAACAAGCCCATGCCTGGTGTTTAGCATGGCCATGCTCTCCTTCTCAAGACTGCTTATGCTGCGCTGTCCTCACATTATTTATATTTTCAAATGCAGGTCAACTTTGGGAAGAGCAATAAAATTTGGTTTGTTTTATATCCAGTGTATTTAATGAACCTTCACCCCTTAAACCATTCTAAGTTACAATGGGACAAAATTAAGTGAATCTCATACTGGAGGAGTTGTTCTTCCATTGTGAGAGAGAACAGATCATTCCAGTCCCCTTTGAACATCTTGTATTTTTTTCCTTAGGTAAAGTCAAGGACATTCCCAGAAGTGTTAACAGCCCTGGTTTGAGGAGAGACTTGTTGCAGGCTGAGAAGGTAAACATGAAAACTGGCTTTCTTTTCTTGATCCCAACATAAGAATGCTTCACCCTGAGACTTAGACCAATATCCTAGTATTCCTGTGCCCAACAGGGTCGGGGGATGATAAAGCTGAGGAAGATTCTAAATAGGGATGATGAGTCAAATTCTTGCAAAGCATTTTACAAAAAGTGGAATGAGTTCTCCCCAATGGGATAGCATTAGAGGAGAGTGGAATAGGTCATCCATTCTACCCGTGGCAGGTGTGTGTAGATGGAAATGAGGAGTCCTCCCTGTCCCTTCCATTCTGCTCTCCCAGCCTCGCCACGATCACATGGAGGAGGCATCCTTCCCGAGCTCCTGACTGTAAATGGGCTGCATGCTTGATGCAGGAAATGTTTAATAATGTGGATCACTGGGACTGACTGTGCCCTGTCACAGTGCTGGCCTTTCTGGGTATTATCAGGCTCCGTCTATTCATACATCAAACCTCTGACATGTATTGTTATAAATGACCCTGCTCTTTTGAGGCTGTTCATCATTTCCATAAATGAATTCTTCCTCTTACAACAGATATTTCCTTCCTGTTCTTACTTAGAATTGTAAGTTGGGCAGTTCCTAATAACTGCAGCTCTACAGTGCGGTAATGTCATTAAGGGTCTTAGCTTTTAAAATTAGATGAGACTTATTGAAAGTGTTCAGTTGCCATTAATAACTCCATTTTTAGCCCTAGCTGGTTTGGCTCAGTGGATAGAGCGTCACCCCAAGGACTGAAGGGTCCTGGTGCGAGTCTGGTCAAGGGCACATTCCTCAGTTGCAGGTTGGATCTCTGGCCCTGGCCAGGTCACGTGCAGGAGGCAGCCAATCAATGTGTCTCTCTCACATCCATGTTTCTCTCTCTCTTTGTCTCTCCCACTACCTTCTACTCTCTCTAAACATCAATGGATATTTCCTCAGATGAAGATTAAAAAAAAAAAAAAAGGAACTCCATTTCTAGACAGCCTGCCCAAACAGGAGTGACAGCCCTAACAGCAACAGTAGCCAATGAATGTGAACAAATTTAGGTGACATCTCGATTCTCAAATTCTCCGTCATGGAGAAGGTGAGTGAGTGTGTGTGTGTGTGTGTGTGTGTGTGTGTGTGTGTGTGCATGCATGTGTACTTTTGGGTGAGCAGGACTGATTAATATGTAAATACTCTGTGTACATGAGGGTAGTCCCTTAAGGGTATTTATCTGCTCATTCAGTTGGGACAAGGTATTTGAAGTGGAGCTGTTCTCTGTGGTGTATGTATAGATAAACCATCTAGCATATGGCCTCTGGATTCAGAATCATGTGTTGCTTAATTCTAGTGCTCACAGTTACATTATATTCTGAATGAATTGTGCCTACTGACATTATGTTGTGGCTCTGGCTCTCTTGATTCCTGTACACATGCTGCTATTCTTCAAAAGCAGGCCAACTGTGTGTTACCAGAAGCACATCCAAGGTCGCTACCCAGGTGTTTAGCTACAACTGTGCCCCAGCAGTGATCAACTTTTCCCCAATGCCTACTGTGCTTTGCTGTCTCCTGAAACAGCATGTTGATCCACCCACTCTGCTACCTATTAGCATGTACTTTGAAACCTTGCAATTAAATCCCAGCTGTGCCCATTACTATGAGATCAGAAACTCTCCAGTCTCAATTTCTTCATTTTAGAATAGCAATAACACCAACTTCCTAGGATTAAGAGATTAAGAAGGATGCTATGGTGCCTCTGTAAAATGTCAACTTGGCCCAACTACTGGTACATTTTCCAGAATTTCCTTCTTGTGTGTTTCTGGATAAAGTATAAGAGAGATTCTTGAGTAAGCTTTGGAGGGTAGAAAGGAAGTAGTAGTATACTCTAAATCATTTAATAGCTCAAAGATATTGTTGCTTATCTTCTGGCTTACTTCACTGGTTAGGTCTGTAACTGCTCCCCCTTTCCCTGGGTCTTCCTTCAGCGTCTCAGATTCTAATCCCAGTTGTATATTTAGCTCTGTGATGAGGGACCAAAGTTTCTGGAGGACACCCGTCTTATTAAGATGAGAGGCAATGACAACTGGCAAGTTCCCGTTCATTATCCTGGGCCCCAGCTTGTGTCTATGCCTTCTGGCTGCCTGTCCATGTTCTCCTACACTTTGCATCTATGTTCTCCTCCTCAGTATATGCCTTGTGGACTTCAGTGTTCAGCAGGAGACCTGGAAAAAAAAACCCAGCCTTACAGGGACTGCTTAACCAGCTCCATAGCTACATAACTCAAATTTCTATAACAAATACTTTAATAAGTAACAAACACACACACACACACACACACACACACACACACATCTCTTGGTTTGGTTTTTGTGATTGAACTTTAGTTGATACAGAGATGATATGTAAAGTGCCATGTTTATGGGAAGTAATAATAAATAATGACTATATGGATAGGTGGATGCATGGATGCATGGATGGGGTGGGTGGATGGATGGCCTGAATGAGGGTGAAGAAAGTGAGGAGGTAGAAAGGAATTTAAATTTATTGAGCACCCACTACATGTCAGAAACTATGCTAATGCTTAGGATGCAGTTGTGTTTTTAAAGTCAAATTAGGTTCTTGTTTTCACCATAATTGCAGTTCAATGGCTTTATTTGTCTTTTTTGATAGCTTGCCCAATTCTTTTTAAAAATGTATTTTTTATTTTTTTAAAGAGAGAGGAAGGGAGAGGGAGAGATAGAAACATCTGTGCGAGAGTGAAGCATTGATCGGCTGCCGTCTGCATGTCCCCTACCAGGGATTGAGCCCACAACCCAGGCATGTGTCCTGACTGGGAATCAACCAACAACTTTGATTGCATGGGATAACGCCCAAGCAACTGAGCCACACTGGCCAGGGCAGCTTGTTTAATTCTTGATGATGATTATTTAAAGGCTATAGGGCACATAGGAAATACTGAGGTTATAAAAGAATGCAAATGAAATATACATAGCTTCCTTTTATTTTCCTATACCTTGGTATCATATCTGGTCCAATGTTTATGCTCAGTAAATGTTTAATGAATGAAGAAAGTTTGGGAAAGATTCAATTCTGACAGTCACCAAAGGAGACTGGGTATCCATACCTGTAAGAAATATTGGGTCTCACTCTAGGAGTGAGCAACAGGCTAGCTACACTGACCAGATTTTCCCTTCTCTTATTAATCCTTCTTAAGGAACATTCTGACCAAATAGCAATCTCTATTTGAGGTCTGGCTCTTCTTTGCTGATACAGTCTTTAAGCAGATAGGCCATTTTTCTGGCATAAGCCAGTTTGTGATCTTGGGCTTTTCAGAATTGTCACCTCTTAAGAATATGGCATTGGGTTAGCAATATTTTTGTAATGTATTTTGTAATGTCTTTAATATATAGGATATCCAGAGAAAAATACACATTGTAAGGAAGGCTCTGATAAAGTTACCAGGGGTTATGCTGAAAATATATAGCAAAACGATGGCATAAGCAGCAGGTAATCAAAGCAGGAATCTGGTGTCCTAGAGATCCCCTGCATTGCTATTGCTATGCCTTAATCCTTCAGGTTCTAGTCTCCAGATGGACTCAGGAAGTCCTGGGGGAAAACCAGGTTGTTTGAATATTTAGGCTGGTCCTGAGGAAGGGCAGGGGCTTGAAATGGAAGCTGATTAGTATCAGCAACTGATACAGATGAACTCATGAACACCAGCTACATATCAACTCTGTGCTCAGTTGGGTTTTTCCACTCCAGGCCTGTAATTCTGGCTGCCGCCAAAATAGTTTCATATGGTTTATATTTATAACATTAACCTAATGATTTTATAACTTAGGGCTTTATAAAGTCAACTAAGATTTGTTGAGAATCACTGACTACACACATTGCTATACTATAAATTAAATACAAGAGATTTATAGCTTAATACAGTAATATTATCAAGAGAATAGTCTATCTTTTGGTCTAATTTTTTTATTTCTTTGGAGAATAGTCTATCTTTTGGTCTATAGTTTATCTCTTGGATTTAGATTCCATTGATTATGGCTGTAGGATGTCATATGCTTGGTTTTCACTTCTCTCCCTGCCTTTTGCCACACCCCATACTTACCACCATGTAAACTTTTGAATTGTTCAGCTTACATCTCCTGATAGAGGTAGTTCTTTGACTGACTTGTGAAATGTCATCCTACACATGTACAGCTTAGTAGTAAGCAAACAGATGCAAAGGGAACCTTATGCAGGTTTCTGGAACTCTTTCCCTGTGTATCTCCCTATTCTGCAGTACTCTGCCTCTCAAGTTTCAGCCCCTTCAGCCTGATTCACCACCTCTGATCTCCCCTCAACTTAGTGAAATGGATGTACACTGCTCAGTTATCTCTCCCTGATCCACACCCAAAAAGTGCCTCCAAATGGAAAGCCAGGGACTTGGTTGGGCTTGTTGTTTCCTTTTAAACAGGGATCACAGCTCTAAGTGGTAGGTCATCTGATGTCTGAAAACTGTTGTTTAATATATTTGGTTTGATTTTCTAGTTATTTCTGGTGCAGTGGTAGGTCAAGTCTGGTACTAGTTATTTAGTGAGGTAGAAGCAGAAACTCCACCTTTTTATTTGAGCCAGGAAGAACTACATGGCGCTTCGTATTGCCACCTTCTCAGTTGGGGTGCTGTTTGTGGGTGTGCAGCCTTCTCAGCACGTTATGGCAAAGGATGGTGTAATGTAAACTCCCTTTGGAGGGAAGAATCACTTCCTAATTAAAGTCTAAACTGAAAATTGCTTTCCTACTTTGGAAAAAAAAATATGGATGCTGTGATGCTTCTGACTTCCTGTAGATAAGTATCATTAGTCAGTCTCTCCTTTCCTGGCTGCAACATCCCAGAGTGTATGGGTGCTCATTGTTTAACATTTTCGTGTCAGCCTCATGGAAGCTGCATGTCTTTTCACTTGTGCCCTTTTAGAACACAGTGGCCAACATGGAAACTCTTCTATGGAAAGGAGTTTGTCTCTGGGGGCCCTTCTGCATGGCTCTAGGGAGGACTGTTGGAATAATATCAATGACTCACGTTTGTGCATCACTTCATAGTTTATAAAGGCTTTCACATCATTATTTTACTGAGTCCTCACAAGTTGTCTGCGAGGCAAGGCAAGTAATATTTTTCCCCCAAATTTACTAGAAAGGAAGTAACAGTGAAGGACTCCAAAATTCTTTTTCTTTTTTAATTAAATGTATTGGGATGATATGAGTAATAGGATCATATAGATTTTACGTGTACACATACATCTATGATATATGATCTGTATATTACATGGTGTGTCTACCACCCAAAGTCAAATCATCTTCCATCACCATATATTAGGCCCCTTTTACCCCTCCTCCTCACCCCCTTCTCTCTGGCAAGCACCACATGTTTGTGTCCATAAGTTTCAGTTTTATATCCCACATATGAGTGAAATCATATGGTTCTTAGGACTCTAAAATTCAGGTGGTTTCATAACTTTATTCTGAGTCCCTCTGGTACCACTTAAGATATATCTTAAATGATAAACGCTTATTGGTGATTATTAATTAATATAAAGTAATAGAAATCTAATCTTGCTTTTTAGCTGTCTTAATTTTTAAAGAAGTAGCCTAGGTTAATTCAAAAGTGTGTTGCAAATGTGCTGTTTTTTTGTTGATTGAGTTTATCATGCAGGGATCTGGGCTGTTCACATTGTGAGGCTATAAATCAAGCGCCACCAGGAGGCAGCATAAACAAATTTCCAGCATAACCTCCAGTATGTCAATCTTAACACCAAAGGACTTGTATGCATGCATATAAGCATAACCAATGGACACAGGCACTAGGGGGGTGAGGGCATGAGTGGGGATGTGGGGAGGGGGCAATGGGAGGATAAGGACACATATGTAATACCTTAATCAATGAAGAAAATAAATAAATTAAAAATAAATAAACAAAACCAAACAAAAGCCTTGTTGGATATAGCACACAACCAGAAGCCAACATTGCCATAGATGTGGAAAAATATGATAAAGTAGGTCTTTTAGGACATTGTGGCTAAAGTGACGTAGTAGATACTGTTGAACTCCCTACCCAAGTCTCACACCTTTTCTTTCTGAATTATTCCCTAGCTTCCTAATTTAGAAGAATGACTCTCTTGAAGCCTAGGCAAGACATTTAATTAATCAGACAATTCAACATACACTGAGTACCCACCATGTGCACAGCTCCATGCCACACCCTGGATGTACAAGCTGAGAAGAAGGTCTTTGGGCAGACAGGTAAGTTCATACATAATTGCAGCAGGTTTCAGTCAATGATGATGAGAGGAAACCTTACTCTGTGATCCTGTTGTGAATGAGCTTTTGTCACCTAGAAGTGACTCAGCTGTGTGCAAAGGGAAATTGTGTTCCATTCCACAAGAAGGGTGCAATCCTTGGAGACTAAGGGACACTTAGCCTTCTAGTCAATTCCATGTTTCCAAGAGGACAGCTCTGAGTGCCTTAGTAGCTGTGAGAGAGTCCTGGCTAAAGGAAGACATCAACTCCTGCTGATGGGAGAGAAATGGGCCAGTACGTAGCAGAGAATAGTAAGTCCTCCAATGTGAATGGAAGATTCTTACCTAATGATGATAATAATAGCAACAACATTAAGATTAGCTACAAATGATGGCACACCTAATAGGAGCCAAATATTGTGTCAGATATACCCACATCCACGCAAGGTAGCTATTTTACTAATAATAACACTGAGGCTCTGGGAAGTCAAGTTACCTCCCTTAGGTCACATTCACAGGCCTAGTGAATGAGAGTTGAATTTCAGCCCATACGTATCTGATCTGAAGTCTCTACGTGGACCCTCAGCCAGTCATATTAAATACTATTGAGTGACTGTGTGCCTGCTCAGTGACAGTATTTTAACTGATGTGGAATATGTTACAATTATTGATTTCCCTTTTTCTTATATTAAAAGTCTCTTCTGCTGAATTCACATCAGCATGTTGGAAGTGGACAGCTAGTGTAAGCTTAGAATAAAGATTGTTCCTGCTTTCTAATTGAGGAACTTCTGCCAGGAAAAATAAAAGCAGGCAATTTTTATAAAGTAACTTTGACTCTTTGTGTCAAGAGCATTGATACAGAAGAATTAAGTGAATAAATGTTAGTTTGCAGTAAAATTGAGTAAAAGGAAGAGGTGAGGGGCAAGAGATGGCAGTGGGAGCAAAGAATAGTTATTAGGCTATTTATATCTTCCCTGTGGCGTTCCCCCTGCTGTCTGCCTGGACATGGTCCTGAATAAGTAGCTGCAAGTACTGGTTGGTATCTTGCCTTGCTCAGTAAATATGTTCAATGGGCAGGGGAAAATGATTATTTCCCATTGCACTTTTATTGGAAATTGAAGTCCCCGTATAACAGAAGCAATTTTTCGGTTCTGTTGAGCTGCAGTTCACTACCTTGTGAAAAATAAAGGCTGTGCAAAATATAGACCCTGAATATGACAATTTCAAGCTTTAAATCTTCGAAAACAATTCACATTTTTTCTACTTTTAATTTAAGGGATATATATATATATATATATATATATATATATATATATATATATGGAATATATGTGGATTCTCTATATATGGCTTTAAAGGAAATTAGGGAAGCAAGAAGATAAGAAAACCTAATTTGCTATTTTTTAATGCTATATTGTGGAATATGTGCACACACACATATAGCCTTTGTTCAGCTCAGCACAATGAAAGGAAGCTGGATTGAATTGCTGTACAGAAAGATTAGAAAAAAAATCTTTAGACCCCTATCATTCTTCCCTGTCTGCAGCTTCCTCCCAGATCTTGCCTCACTCATTCATGGCATAGCAATGACTCTTTAGAAAGTGCCTAGCCTCAGGGGCTTGGGGAAGTACAATACCAGTTCAGGCCTTGTATTCTCAATTCAAGTTAAGGTTACTATTTGTCCACAGGCTGATTTTATTTAGGCCTCATGCCTCCAGGCCTGTACTCATTTGTGTGGCCTATAATAGCAATTCCCTTCTAGCAGAATCTAACCTGGAGGCATTGCATTCTTGCAAAAGTCTAAGTCCCAGGAAGGTGGCCCGAGAAACAAATGGCAAAGGAAGGAATAGATGTTCATTTGACCCTAGGGTGAGTCATATCTTACTTATTCTTTCCTTCTCACCCATCTTACACCAAACACTTGGCAGTAGGGTATATGGCAATAAGTTAAACTCTACCCCTCAAAGATGTTGTAGTCAAATAGGAGAGATGGAGTTGCAAAAGAGCAATTTAGGTACCATAAGATGATTGCTGGGGTGTGGAAATGGGCAAAAATATATAAAGCATAAAGGGAAGGCGACATCTACCCATTCTCTTTTACCAAAACCCTGGACATTCATTTTCGTGAGTATTTCCTCTCCCTCTCTATTTGTAGTTACCTGTCATGCCTAATTCATTACTGTCTCACAAAGCCATTTAATCCCTCCTATTCCCACAACAGTATTTTATTTTAGAAAGCCCCCATCTCCCACCTGGATAACAGCAGCAGGCTCCTTACAGGTCTCCCCTCCTCCTATTGCCTGCCTCACATCCTTCTTTATGTTCAGTCCTTCAGTTGTTCCTCATTGACTTCAAGAAGATTCCCAAGGAGGCCCTGGCTGCGATCACTTCCTTGGTTCTCTTTCATTAATTACACCAGTGTTTACTGAGCACCTATTACATGTCAGAGTTCTCTGTAGTGCTAGCAAAGGTTGTGGCATCTGCCTGAGATAGTTAAAAAATAGAGTTCAGTTACCTATCTATCAAATGAGTTCAGAACCTGCCTAACTACTCAATAGTTTCGTTGGAAGAATAAAATAAGGTGCTAGTGAGAATGCCTTAAAACATGGAAGTATACAGGTTAGGGCTTGCCGTGGAATATTCCAGGATGTTTGAGAATCTTATGGAAGTATAGGAATGGAGAATCAATACCTTTTGAAATAACTTGTGTATCTAATAGTTGCTCTGAAGGCACCTTGCTGTGGTGATTAGGAAGATCTGGGTTCAGGTACTGGATTTACCATTTATTAGCTCTGTAACCTTGACCTGCCTAAGCCTGACTTTCTTCATCTCTAAAAAGAGGATTATGATAACATCCCCAGTTGTGAGGATTAAATGCGACAAGGTAGGAAATGCAGGAAAGTAATGAGAGAGAGAGAGAGAGAGAGAGAGAGAGAGAGAGAGAGAGAGAGAGAGAGAGAGAGAGAGAGAGACCATCAGTGAAAGTCAAATTTGCAGGGAGCAAATCCGTGGTGCAGAGGGGGACTGGCTGGGTAGTTTGCAGGTGGGCGGACCCAGGCGGACCCAGGAGTGGCTGATGATCCAGCCCCACTGTGTGAACAAATGACATAGGACAAAGGTTACAAATATAAAGTGGGATCCCTTCTCTCATGGAGGATACGTGAAAAATGCTGACTTCTTAGACAGAGAAAGTATGCTCTTTAGTTTAAAACATATAAGGACATATGGATATATTTTCCTCTCTTGGGGCTTATAAAAAAGACCATATTTTAAAAGAGGCTTAACTTTTTCCCAATCCAAATTGGGGTTGAGTCTAAGTTAATGGTGTCCAGGGAAAGATGTAGGGCCAATCCCATTCTAATAGTGCTCTCCGGAGATTTCCTTCAGAAACTCCTGACTGACGACAGAGCAGGAGATGAATCTCCTGAGATTGTTCAACCAAAGGAAGCATATTTTATATACAACATCACTAGTAAGTCCTTTTTACTGCATTTTTAGTTCCCTCTCTTTAAGTCGGCAATATGAAATTTCTTAAGGGGGTGTACATATGGTGTCTCTGAACATGCCTGTCTAGGAGAGGCACCTGGACACCTCTGGGGAGAAGTGCAACCTAAATGAACCTGGAGGGTTCTCAGCTCATTCCTACCTGCCATGGCTTTCCCTTACCCCTCAACCTTTTTCATTTCCTTAGCTAAAGAAGCACTTTGCATAACAAGCACAGAACAAATACCCCATGAATCTATTAGTTCTCTCCCTTCTTTCTCTTACCCCTTCATTTCTTCATCCTTCTGTTGCTTCTCTTCTTTCTCAACAGTTTTCTTCTGTTTTGGTTCTTTTCTTGCATCCTTTTCTTTCCACCAGTTTTCTCTTTCTCTAATAGTATTTACTCTTCCTTTCCTTTCGTCCTCTTTTCTTTCTTTCTTACCCCCTTTTCAGGCATTCATTGAAAGAGAACAAGATTTATACTTTAAAGGTTAAATAGGATGGCTGTCATTATCCAGGCTGTATCAATCCAGTGTCAGAGAATGTTGGTCCCTTCTGCTGTTTAAATCTTTAAAAAATATTGGTTATAGGCTTAAAGTGATTCTGATAATAATTAACACCTTGCGTTTTTATTTGTTTTCCTTGCTGTTCAGAAAGTCTTTTTCGTTTCATTATTTTTTTTTTTGCTGTAATGATTGTGAAGATTTCAGGTTATAGAATTAAAACTCTGTTATAGGCAATATCTTGTGGGATAATTCTGGCAAAATCCCTACAGAGTTGCTTGAATCCTATATATCATCCCATGTTGAGAATAGCATATCTTTGATGTCACAATTATTTTGATAGTATTTGGGATCATAAATGCCTGTTTCAAAACCATACACATAGTATGCTTACGTGTTAGGTTGAGCCATGTGAAATACCAGTAATATATGGTAATCCTAATAGAACTTTCAGGGCCTCCTCTATTTCCTGTCCATTAGAAGGGAAAAAAAGTCTTTAAGGATTTTTTACATATTTTTAGTATGTTATTTTAGGTAACTGATGAGCTCAAATTTTTTTCTAATGCAGTATGGGAAACATTTCTTGCACTTAAGGCTGATAGTATGCACAGCAAATGGGGTGCGAAAGAGCAAGACTTTTATCTTGTTTTGGTTCTGTATCCCAGCTAGCTATTCAAAACTTTTCTCAAAAAAAGTTTTAGGAAATTCTGAAAATGGTATTTTCAGATGTTTTGTTTCTAGACCCAACTGGCAATACTTGGGTAATAGCCTAATGTGAAATATTTCGTCTTTTGGTTGAGTTCACTTGCTGTAATCAGATTCAAGTAACATTTATTAAGTACCTGAGCATTTTCTATTTAGCCCATATGCTAGGTTCATTCATTATCCTATCTAATAAAAGGGTAATATGCAAATTAACCATCACTCTGTCACAAAGATGGCGGCGCCCATAGCCACAAGATGGCGGCTCCAGGTCCTCTCAGCCCCGCTGGAGTCTCCCAGTCCCAGGGGGACGGCTGCTGAGAGCGGGCAGCGTGAGCGGCCTGGCAGAATGCTTGCTTTGTCACCGCGCCCGGCTGGGACAGGCCCCCTGGAACTGGAGCGGACACGGACAGGGACAGGGGGGCCGGCCCGCAGCCTCTGCAGCTGAGCGCAGGCCCGGAGAGGAGACGATGGGTCCACCTCCTGTGGAAGCGGCGCGGGTCCCTCCCAGCTCCTGTGGGTGCCTCCTGCTGAAGCGGTGGGCGGCCAACTGTGCACGATATCGCGTGATGGGCTACTAGTTTTTTATATATTTTCTTTAGTCTAGCAGTAACTTTTTCTGTAACCTTACACTATTAGTTAGGTACCATTTCCTCATTCTACAGATGGGAAAACAAATTCAGAGAAGATAAGTGACTTGGTCACTGGGAACATATAAAAAGTGGAGCCAGGAATTAAACCCAGGTCTTTTTTGACTGTAAGTCTTGTGCTCTTTCTGCTATTCCATAATCCTTACATCTGAACTTCTAACAGAAAATGAACAAAACCTTTTTTTTTTTTTTTACCTCTAATAGTCAGGAAATAGAGGAGGCCCTGAAAGTTCTATTAGGATACTGATGAGAAGAGGGATGAAGTATTTATTATTAAATTAGGCCCACACATTTCTATTTTTTATCATGTAGAAATTAAACTATATTTCTGCATGATATTGTATATGTCATGGCATTGAATAAGAAAGCCCTGTCATCGAGAGAAGTGGTGAGTAAATAGAATATCCTGGACTATGGGAAGGGTGTGGTGTAAGGGAATGGCCTGGGCACAGAAGGGAAATATAATGCAAGGAGCATGAGTGTGTCTGTGTGTGTGTTTATGTCCTGTTAATTGTAGCATGTAATTTCCTACTACCTAGGAAGTACAATTTATCTGAAATATATACAGATATGGGCAAAAGTAAGTTTACAGTTGTGAGTACTTGAAACACAGAGTTTATTCTTGTATTATTTATTAAGTAGTATATATTTATTTGTATTACAAGTGTAAACCTATTTTTCCCCACTCCTGTATTTCCCTATTACAAAATTTGAACTTATATAATATTTATAAAATAGACCATTTTGTTTTACTAAAAGATTATTTTGTTTATATATCATCACAGTTTAAATATTATGTGATTTATATCTGACTTTTAAAAACACATCTGTTATGTAAAGCAACTTGCATCCGTCTTGAGTAATATGAAACTATAGTTCTATACAGTTTCTGAAGAGCAAAACCTTATTTATCTTCATACTGAGATTCTTGATATTTTATGAATCATGCTTCCTTTGAGAATTTAATGAAAGCTATGAAGCTTCTTCTGAGAAGAGATATGTGCATAAATGCTAACAATCTTGCATTTCATGCTAGGGATTCATCAATTTCATGGCATGGACCCCTGGCCCTTGTAGGGTTAAGAACCTTTTGGCACTAACTTCATTGCAGGGTATATTTCATAGATAACTTCTTTATGCTTCACAACCTCTGACAATGGGATATAAGGTATGCCACAGCTCAACCTCAACTCCTAATTCACTGCATCTCCAGCTGCATCCAAACCCCTCACTCTGACTGAAGGTAAGAGGAGGGGGCATCATACTAGTGAAGAAATACTCAATCAGACCTTTTATTGAAACCATTTTGACATATCTATTCTGGCATGGAAATTTTTGAATTAGACACAGCAGTAGAACTTCAAATTTCTTGTTTAATCACCACATAATAAGAAGCAAGAGTTCTCACTTTCCCTGAGCCTTACTTGTGGAGAATGGATCAGGATAAGGTAAAGTTCAGATATGAGCTTGGGATATAAAATAAATTAGAGTGAGTCTTTAATCACTTTAATTATGATTTTTAAAAACCCCAGTGATTTTACATTTTGACATGATTGCTGTGTCTAAGTTAAAGTGAAGCATGAGAGGAGTGGTTTCTGCCAAGAATGTTTCTGGGGCCAGTGGCTTAAAAAGTAGTCCCTTGCAAAGTTTGTCCTCAGGTTCAAGACTTGAATTGATATCATAGAAAGCTTAATGTGTAAAGAGACAAACTCTGAGGCAATTTCCAGTTTGTGGTGCATTGGATGAAATAATGGACATTTTTTTTTTCGCAGTAGCATATCAATTTTTGTAGCCGACATTACTATTTTTCATTGATTTACTATTTCCACCTTCTTCTGAGCATAAGAGAAGACTGCACTTCCCATTTTCCCTTGAAGTTAGTTGAGGTCATTTGATTTTCTTTGGCTAGTGAAATACTGGTATAAGTGAAATGAAATTTAACACACATGAGTCTCTACCTCACCTTTCATCTGCCTCACTGACCTGTGGAATTCCAGATGGTGGTCCCTCCTTCATCTTTGGCCCCTGAGTGAGGATTACATGGAGCAGAGACCACTGCCACCCTGCAATGGATGCATAGCAGAAGCCAAAAAAAAACCCCACCTTGTTATAGGCCATTAAAATTTAGGGTTATTTGTTACTGCAGCATAACCTTGCCTGTTATGCCTGCTATTGGTATCTACTAAACTTACATAACTTTTTAAAAATATGTTTATTGATTTTAGAGAGAGAGGGAGCGAGAGAGATAGAAACATTGATGAAAGAGAAACATCCTGTTGCCTCCTGCACACCCCCAACTGGGGATTGAGCCTGAGACCCAGGCATGTGCCCTGACTGAGAATTGAACCCGCAACCTCTTGGTGCATGGGATGATGCTCAACCAACTGAGCCACTCTGACTGAGCCTATACAACCTTTTAAAAATAAGATAACCAAATTAATGAGCTAGTGAAGAGTGGGGACAATTATAAAAGGGGAAATTAGTATGACTTTTAATGCCCACCGCATTCCTCTGGAGAAACATCTCAGTCACTTGTTCTGAGATTCTTGGCTATTCCACAAAGCAAATATGTGTGTGCAAACCTATCCACAGCAGAGATGCCTTAGAGAATTCACAATGGCTTGGCTGGCCCAGTGGCCCAGGCAAATAAACACCATTTGCTTCCTTTCCCTTTTCGTTTTCTGTGAGAGCTGGATATTACTTGAGTCTTTCAGTTTCCTCCACTGGGACAGTGGTGACAATGATCCTGTTGTTCCTCGGAGGCTCCGTGTCATGGTTAAGTCACTTGAAACTGTTTAATAATCTGTGCAGGTCTTGTTGGGTCATGAAGTCCCAGAGCCACTTCTTCATATATTATCTTCTGCCTCCCTCATTTTTTCCCATGAACAGTGAGTCCCTCAGGAGCCTTTAAAGTGTCTGTTACAGGCTTGACTACAATGGGAAAGAGTCTGGGGAAAGTACTTTCACTATTAGCAGGCACAAATTGAACAACCCTCAATAAGTGACAGCAACAAGTGATGAAGAGCTAATTATTGGATTTCAACAATTTACAGGTGTCACCTTCTAATTTGACAGAAGATGATATATAGGTAGAGAGGCTAATGTTGTCATGAGAACAAAGGACTTAGAATGAATGATCTTGTCTCAAAAGCAGTCTCTACCATTGTAGAGACTCAGCATTACAGTTGTTACTATCTGTTTAATCTAAGCCTAGATTCCTCGCCAACACCAATGGGGGCAGTAATGCCTGCCTTGCATGGAAAACCTAAAAATGCAATTCACAAAATGGGCTTTCATTCGATGTTTCTTTCTTTTATTCTTAGTAATGTTTAGGTGTCCAGGCATCTTTAGTCCTCCAGGGTTTTCCTTTATTGTCCAGTCAGCAATAATATAAGTTTCCATCCTACCTAATCCAGGAAGTCCAGTGTTCTCCAAGTCCATGTCTCAGGTTTTACTGGGAATCCCTGGGGGCTGTGTACATAGATCACACATGTATTTTAGCTGTTCTTGTCACCTTAGCCAGCTATCGAGCCCCAGACTGCTGTTCTGGTTCTCTGCAAGTCCCTCTTGCTATTGTGTAAGTATCTCCTCTAAGCTCCAGCTCTTCATCGCTACATTGCCTTTTCCCAAATTTTGGCCCAGGACTATTCCTTTATTTCCTCAGTAAAGACAGGCTCTGACAAGATTATCTTGAAGGCTTACAGACAATAGAAAATTATTTTAATGTGGAGGTAAAAAGAGGTGGGAGGGAGGGAGGGCTTATGGGCCCATTATGTTCTCATAATCTCCAGACCTAGTCCTCTCAAAATGCAAATCTTCCCAAATAGTCCTTGCAGAAGTATCATCTGAGAATTGTGTCTTACCAATAGAGTTTAATGATTAACACAGACCTAGTGAATTAGAGTGGGGGCTTAGGAATACATATTTTAATAAGCTCCCTATGAAGTAGTTATGAAGTTGTTTCTCTATTGGAACATTGGAAAGGAATTATTTGGGGACTTGCACCATACAGCCATGTGCAGGGAACAGTTTACATCCAACCAAAAAGAATGATTTGATGATACCTTTCTGACCTGGAGTCTGAGCCTCTAACCAGACTGAACAACCAAACAAAGTGAATAATAACAGCAGGGACAACAAACTCCTTAAAATCCCCCTTTTGGAAAATACTGTTATTTGACTATTCACTGTCCGTCTCTTGTCTTTTTTCTTGCAAATGGACTCCATTTGGTTGAGCAATGAAGTGCCTTGCTTCTGGTGGTGAATTAGAATTAGTCCAGGTCAATTTTGACTCTTCTGTTTCCTCTTTTGTAGTCTTTCTCATACTGGTAGCTAAAGGTTGTTATATGACCCAATTTGGGGCAACAAGATGTAAAAGAAAATTTGGGAAGATGGGGCTCAACAGAAACTTTACTTTTCTATTTTGAATATAGATGTGGTCATTGGATAATTGGATCTGTGGCAATCATCTTCTGAACAGGAAGGAAAGGGGGGAAAAAATTACAGAAACATTGTGAAGTCACTAGACCAAAGTCATTAACTGCCTACCCCAAGTCTTCTTGTGATGGGAGAAAAATGAACCCTTTTTTTAAAGCCACTTTAATTGTCTCTTTGTTCTGCCTTGTGTTGACTTTTAGAAGCATCACCAATCTCAGGATATCCTCTGTGTAAAGAAAATGCTAACCACAGTGATAACCTTTCTACTACATGGACTTATGTAGTTTCTCATTGTTGCAAATATCTTCATTTCAGAAGAGAATCTTGGCTTTATAAAAAAATCTCATTGCTTTTTTTCTATTCAAATTGATGAAGAAGTTTATCCTTAAAAGTTTTCTCTAAAAGTGGTTTGCTCTCCACCTCTGAAGAGAAAGGAAAAAGTGCTATTAACTTTTAAATAAGCCTTTCTTTACTGTCTCATCTCCCGCATCCCTCACTTACATACTCACATTCATAGTTTCAGAAATCAAGCACCCTGTATAGCACAATACATGTATGTGGCATGTAAAAACCTTTAGTGGTGTTATTCATAATCTCCTAAGAAATCCTCCCATATCTGAGAAAATGTTTGCAAACTATATATCTGAGAAGGGGTTACTATCCAAAATATATAGGGAACTATACAATTCAATAGCAAAACAAACAACAAATAGCCCAATTAAAAAATGGGCAGAGGAACTAAATAGAAATTATTCCAAAGCAGACATACAAATGGCCACAAGGTATATGTAAAAGTGTTCAACATCACTGATCACTAGGGGAAAGACAAATCAAAATCACAATGAGATATCACCTCATACCTATTAGAATGGCTATCATCACTAATGGCTAAGTATTAGTGAGGATGCGGAGAAAAAGGAACCCTCTGCGCTGTTGGTGGAAATGTAAATTGGTACAGCCATTATGAAATATAGTATGGAGTTTCCTCAAAAAAAAACAAAAACAAAAAACACCAAAAAAAAACTAAACATAAAACTATCATATGACCCAGCAATTCCTCTTCTGGGTATTTACTCAAAGAAGAAGAGATCAATAACTCCATGAATTATCTGTGCCTCCATGTTCACTGCAGCATTATTCACAATAGCCATGAAACTAAGTGTCAGCCAATAGATGACTGGAAGAAAATGTAGTATATTTATACATTGGACTATTATTCAGTCTTAAAAATGAAGGAGATCCTGCCATTTCCAGAAACATGGGTGAACTTGGTGGTCATTATGCTCAGTGAAATAAGTCAGATTCAGAAAGAAAAATACTGCATCATCTCGCTTATATGTGGAACCTAAAAATAGGCAAACACATAGAAGCAGAGAATAGAATGATGATTACAGGGGAGAGCAAGTAGGGGGAAATAAGGAGATATTTGCTAGAGGACACAAAATTACAGTTATATAGGATGAATGAGTCTAGAGATCTAGTGTACAGAACAATGACAATAGTTAATGCTATAGTAAACACTGAAAATTTGCTAAGAGAGTAGATTTCAGATATTGTTAACACACAAAAATGGTATCCTATGAGAAGATGTGTTCATTGGCTTGACTGCAATAATTATTTCATTGTGTATTTGTATATGTATATCAAGTCATTATTTTATACACTTTAAATGTACACATTTTTATTAAAAAATAAAATAAATAAAAAAAAACAAAAAAATTCTCCTATAACCCTATGTATATACATCATCTTTTTCTCTCCACATTGTAAAGCTAATGAACCCCATAATAGGTGGGAAAGTGGTCTACTTCAGACCCACACCAGGAGTGCATGCAATGGGATCCAGTGGCACTCCAGAAACAAATCTCCTTAGGCAGAGCCAGTCCCCTTAGTCTAAACAAGTGCTTATACAAAGTCTGTTCCAGAAAACATGATCTCCATAAGGTATTTCTGGGGGAAAAAAGGAAAGAAACTTTTGAGAACAAATAATAGGAGAATCATTGCATACTGAATTTTATTTTTAGAGATTTTTTTCCCAGTCCCTAACATTTTCCTGGTAACCACAGGGCCTTTAAATATATTCTTTTTGCCTAGACATCTCTTCCCCTTTTATACTCATCTGTCATGTGTAGTGCCATTATCTCTCCCTGATCTTCCTTGAGTAGATTGAAATCTCTTGCACATGCTTTATAGCACTGTGTACCTCTCCAAAGAGGTGCTTCATTTTGTATTTCATTTGTGTAATTGTGTGATAAATGTCTACTTTCCCCACTAGATTGTAACCTCCATGAGAATAAGGACCATGCCTGTTTTTGCCCCACACAGTATCTTTATTATCTGATGCAATAAATAGCTGTGGATGGGATAAATAACCACAGGAGGCATATTTACATATGAATGGCTTAGAAATATCCTGCAGTAAAGAAATCTGATAAACTTTGCTTAATTCTACATTTCCCACAGTTGAACTATTTTGTAATCATTTTTTTCATATAACTCCCACTAATACTTTGCAGGATAAAGGTCTAAAAAACACATTAGTTTTAAAATCTGAAAGAGTCTTAAAATTTATCTAGTTTAACCAACTCATTTAGCACAGAAGGGAAACAAGACACTATGATTAAATGTTCTTTCTGAGATCATACAACTAGTTATTGGTAGGGGGAGACTAAAAATCAGCTCTTCTAATCTCTGGTCCAGTGATCTCTCCATGTCCTTGTATTATTTTCCTAAACTCAGGATTATGTGAAATTCAGTTGTAAAACAAAGTAGAAAAAGGAATGACAAGTTGTTGGGAATTTCATTTAGAGTCATTCTAGTTTCTCTTCCATTTCATTAAGGCATTTATTTATCATTAATGACTATAATATTGAAACCTGAAACACTGCATTGAATTTAATGCTTAGAGAAGATATTCATCAACACTAAGGAATTTTAGTTTCCACTTCCCAATATCATCCCCTTCTCTGATCTACTCTAACTAGCAATGGCATGGCTCAAAGAAGAGTTTGTACTTTCTTTGCATGGACAATAAAAATGAACCTTTTTTTCCTAGCAGCTATTTAAGTTATGATTTTTAGATTAAATATGCAGGACTTCAATGAATTCCTGACCTTGTGGTGCCAAGTTATCAAGTGGTCCATCAGGGGAACCTTGGTGCCCCAGCAGAGTCTAATGTTGCTGCCTCATTAACCTTACTTAGCAAGGGATTGTTGCTTCACCAGGGCCCAGTGCAAAGATTTATTTCAGAGATTTGGGCTGAGAAACTTTTGCTTTACAGATAATCCTCTTGAAGAAAAGAAAGAAAGAAAAAAGGCTCAATTATATCCTTATTATATTTTACTTTTTATAGTAAAGACTGCTTAGAATGAATAACATGATATAGAAAGATAAGAGAAAATGGAAAGATAAATGGTGATAGAGAAGAGTCAGAAGTAAAAATGAAACAAGAAATAAATGATAGAAAATTGATGAAAAACCTCTTGCCTTAAAACCACAGAGAATATTTGTAGGCACATGTGGATCCATTCTCATTGAGGCTTCCTCTCCTTTGCGTATATGGGTTCCTAGTTGATTCTCAGAGCTACCCCTTGGCCAAGCTTTAGAGAGTCCTTTGCCCTACTCTGCCATTTCTTCACCAGACTGTAGGATTCCTTCACATCTCTATCTTCCACTTCCTCACTCACACATCCATACATACACACTCTTTCTACATATTGGAAAACAGGGTTAAGTCACTGTGGAAAGATATCACCCCAGCTTTAGAATCCAATTGTTTCTTGAAAACCATGATTCTTGGACTGCTTCAGATTATAACTTAACCACCAACAACCCATCATGATTAGAGGAATAGAACTATTTAAAGTCATAGCCTCGCCATAGGTCAGATATAATCCTCAAAGAAATTAATCCATCTTGGTAACATTACATGGAATTACCGCTAGGTGCTCAATTGCAGTGAAAGACACACTAACAGATAAATCAGAACAATTAGCACATCAGACAAAGCCTCAGGAGTTTATAATCTAAAGAAAAAAAGAGGTGGGAACTAGTATTTAGTGACATCTTCTATGTGTTGGGCCCTGCGCCAAGTCCTCGTTTCATTTAAACTGTATAGTAGCATTTAATAGTGTTCAACTTCTAGGACAGTGCCTAGGAGACTATTGGACCTTTGTAAATATTAGCCAAGTGAAAGAGTGACTATAAATCCTTTGGGGAATCTAAAACTCAGAGGTGTCACATAATTGTTTGAGGTTAGGTGTAACTTACTATACAAACAATAATGGCTCACCATTTATTTAGCATTTTCTGTGTACCCAGACCTGTGAATACTCGATCAACACAGCAACCAGGTGCATAGGCTTTGCAGTTAAGCAGACATAGGTTTATATTTCTGCTCTACTAGAGTTACCAACATAGAACCATAAGACCCAGTGGCTTCACAGTGCCAAGTGCTTGGCATAGTGCCTGACACTGAGTGGTGCCAGTGACAAAACTAATTGGAACCCATCTGTGGTTGGATGAATAACAGTGTCCCTACGATGTCCATGTTTGAATCCCCAGAATTTGTGAATGGCAAAAGAGACTTTGTTGGTACGATTAAATTAAGGCTCATCAGAAAGGGAGAGTATCCTGGATTATCTGGGTGGCCCCAAGGTAGTGACACAAGTCCTTCTGTGTGGGAGAAAGTCAGTCAGAGAAGGAAATTTGACAGTGGAAGCAGAGATCAAAGTGATGAATCCAAAAGTAAAAGAGAACTAACTCATCCCTAGAGTCTGCCAAAGGAATGCAGCCCTGACAGCCCCTTGATTCTAGCTGGGTGAGACCCATTTTGGACTTCTGATTTCCAGAACAGTAAAAAAATAAAGTTGCCTTGCTTTGAGCTATTTTGTGGAAATTTGTTATAGCAGCCATAGAAAACAAATATACCAGCACATGCTTTTTCCTTTATACCTCGCTACCTGCTCTCAAATTCAGAATTAAACAAGAAAGAAGCCTAACGTTTGGCAGCCTAGTTGGTTTTCTTTTGAATTCCTATTCTTTTGACTTTTTTGCTCTTTCTTCTCTCATGGTCAGACAACTTGGCAGGTCTGTTTCTGCTGTCTGATTGCACCTCCGTGGCTACTAATTTGGGAGTTAAATGGAAAGAGTTAAAAGCAGCAAAGAAACCATTGGCAGAAATAAGTTGTGCTTTCTTATTTTTTATTTGTTTGGTTTGTTTGATTTTAGAAAAGGCAGATTGTCTGTATGTGCGGGTAATGTCTTTCTAAGCTAGAAAATGGATACCTTCCATTAAATATGCCTCTTCCCCCGACTATTTTGGAAAACCTGGGAGACTTATTTAATGGAGGCTAGGTTTGAACTCCAAATCCCCGTGCAGCTTTTTCCATTGTGTTCCTTATAAAACGCCTTTTCTAAAAAATGGTTATTGTAGTAAATATGTAGGAACATCTTTAATCTTTATTTTAAAATAGTCATTCACTTATTCACTTATTACTTCAAGAAATATGTATTCAGAACTTTTCATGTGCCAAACACTCTCATGAGGAAGACAATGGTGAGTGACCAGGAAGAAAAAGTCTCTTCCCTCATCAACTTAAATCCCAATGGGAAAGACAGAGCAATACCAGTAAATATACTTAAAATGTGCATCAAAATAATTTCAGACTTTGCTAACTATTACGAAGGAAATGAACCAAGGACTGAGATAACTAATAGGGTGTATGGGGATTAGAGTGGGGGAGAGGGTTACTTTAGATAGGTTAGTTAAGGGAAGGAAAGTCTCAAACATTTAAGCTGAGATTGCCTTGCAGGATGAGTAGAAGGAGCCTTGTGAAGAATGAGGGTGTCCTAGACAACATTCCAGGTGAAGGGCACAGCGTACGCAGAGACTTGAGGCAGATAGACACTTAGAATTTCTAGGAATTGAAAAAAGATAGCGTGGTGAGAATATAGTGAGTGATGGCAAATTGTGAGGTATGCTCAGAGCCATAATAGATTTTAGCTCATGGACAGTCTCATAGGAAATAGTAGAAATTTTTATTTGATTTTATGTGCAATGGAAAGCAGTTAGAAATTTTAAACAGTCAGTGAAATAAGCTAATTTATGTTTAAATCAGTCATGCTCATGGCTCTTTGGAGAATGGATTTTAGAGGAGCAAGACTGGAAATGGGGGACCAATGCAGTATCCCAGATGAAAGCTGATGCAGGTCTGAACTAAGATGGTAGAAGTAAATATATGTTTGGAAATACAATAGAAAGATTTTATAAATAGATTGGATATGGTGACTCCTAGCTTGAGTATATAGGTAGAGGGGGTGGCATACTGATTGAAATAGGGAAGACAGAGGTGAGTAGAAAATAATTTTGACAAAGACATTAAGAGTTACAGTTTTGCATTAAAGTTTTAGATGTCTGGGAATTATCCAAGTGGAGCTGTCAAATTGGCAGTTGGATGTCTATATAAGCTCAGAGTTTAAGGGACAGGTCTGGACCAGAGATAAAAATGTGGAAATCATTAGAATACTTATGGTACTTAAAGCCAGATGATTTGTGATCCACCTGGAGAATATGTATAGGGTGAAAAGACAGCCCAGGATAAATCCCTGGGGAACTTCCCCATTGAGATGTCAGGCAGAGGTGTGTACCAGGAGCCTGGGAACAGCGGAAGAGTGGTCAGTGAGGGAGGAGACAACCAGGTGGGTGGCAAGGGTGCCTTTGAGAGAGAAGAAGGGAGAAGGTAGATCTGTCAAATGATGCTGAGAGTTAGAGGGTAGCAAGGACTTAGTTAATGTGGAAATCACTGATAACCTTGACAAAAGTGAAGGTATATCTAAATCACAAGGTAGATTGTAATGAGTTAAGGAAAGAATGTAACATGAGGAAGTGCAGACAGCATTTGTGTACAGACAACTTTTTCAAGAAATTTGACTAGTATGTGGGGAGAAAAATGGGGCAGAAACTGGCAGGGAATAATAGTATGTGGACAATGGAGGTATTTTGTGTATGTGTGTGTGTGAGAAAGGCTATGCTAAAACGTGTGTGTTTTGAGCAGAGTGTAAGTAGACGGAGAAAGGTGGTTGATACACAAGAGCTGGTGGGTAACTAGAAGAGCAAAGTTCTTGAGGAGATAGAAAAGGATATATGACCTTGACCTTCACTAGCCTGGCAGTAAGGAGCCAGGCAGTAAGGTGCATGTGTCCATGATAGGAAGATGAGGTTGTTCCCGCCTAATGACTACTCTTCTTCAGTGAATTATGATAAGTCTTCAACTGAGTAAGAAGGTAAAATAGGGTTGGTGGAAGGTTTGAGGAAAGAGAAAATATCAAACTCTTGACTCAGTTAGATAACTAGCTTCCCTTCAGCCAACTCCATGCTTACCAAGCAGCCTCTGGTTGTAATTAGGCTTCCTGTGGGAGCAGGCTTCCTTGCCAACAGAGATGTATAGGACACAGACTCCAATTGTCAGCCCAGAGGAAATTAGAATTCTCCTAGTAAACTGTCTCTTGTGATTTTTCCTATGTGTGCCAACCTGCTCAACGCAGGGATGTAGAGAAGTTTAGATCAGAATTGCAATCTGAAATGTGACAACTTTAACTTTTTTATGGTTCTCCTGGCAAAATCCTTGACTTACCCAGAAGCTTTCTCTTAAACTTCAATAGGGACTATATCATTTACCTGCATTAGAGAGGCAAGGAAGGATCACTCATTCGGGCTCACAAGAGACTGCATTCTATCTCTTAACCAATGTACCTGGAGAATCATTGCTTATGATTATTAATAGTCTCATAGGGGCATCATTTTATATTTGTACCCCAAGTGCTCCCACTTTTATCCTATACTTGCATATTGTCTGCTGTTCAGTTCTTGTAGAAATAAAATGACTGAATAAATATTAGGGAGAAACAAGGAAGATCTGAGACTAGCCTAGAAATAAAGGTGACTTTGGTCGTTGTAAGAGCTGGCAACTACATTCCCCTTAAATACTTACACATTGTCCAGTCAATGGGCTCTTAATTGTTGGAAAAATAGAGGATGAATGAAAAAGCAGGTGGCATATAAGAATGCTTAAACTTAAGTTATAAAACCCCAGGATGGCACAAGCACTGGTCATCCCTCTCTTCCCATTATCAAGAAACTTTTGGTTTCTAAACAGTCAAGGAAATGTTTCCTTGCAGTATTTTAAACAGAGTAAATAATGAGATTCCTTCCATTCTCTCTTCTGTGACATCTCTTAACTAATCATTGTGATTATTCTTTTTAAGACTCTATACATTTGCCTGTCAAAAAAGGCAGAAAAATGATTGTGGGTTCTAGACAAACAAAGTCACAGTACAAGTCCTATATTATAGCAGCTGGGAGTATGTGTGTGTGTGTGTGTGTGTGTGTGTGTGAGAGAGAGAGAGAGAGAGAGAGAGAGAGAGAGAGAGAGAGAGAGAAAGAGAAAGAGACACAGAGAGAGAGAGAGAATCAAAATTTTTGTTGCTATAGAGTATCTATACTAATAAAAGGGTAATATGCTAATTAGACCAGGAGACCTTCTGGGAGATCTTCTGGATGTCCTTCTGGACAAAGCCATGGTGGCGGGGCCAAGGCAGAGGCGGTTAGTGGTGATCAGGCCAGGAGGGGAGGGCAGTTGGGGGTGATCAGGCTGGCGGTAGGGGGGTAGTTGAGGGCAAGCACGCTGACAGGGGGGCCAGTTGGGGGAGAGCAGGCTGGCAGGGGGGAAGTTGGGGGTGAGCAGGCTGGTGGGGGGGTCAGTTGGGGGTGAGCAGGCTGGCGGGGGGCAGTTGGGGGTGATCAGGCCGGCAAACAGAGTGGTTAGGGGCAATCAGGCAGGCAGGAAGGTGAGCGGTTAGGAGCCAGCGGTCCAGGGCCTAAACTGGCAGTTGGACATCCCCCGAGGGGTCCCAGATTGGAGAGGGTGCAGGCTGGGCTGAGGGACACCCCTCACCCCGTGCACGAATTTTGTGCACCGGGTCACTGGTTTCTTTATAAAATGGAACTCAGCAGAAACATCAGATCGCAGAAACAGGACAGAGCATTTATTTCAAAATATTTATTGAACATCTAATATGAGCTAGGCACTGTAGTTGGTATTGTACATATAGCAGTGCACAAAATGGACTCTGGAAAACCCTGCCATCATGGAAACTTACATTCTGATGAATGGCACCTGACTCTCCACCCCAGTATATAAGTGAATGGGTATCCATCCTTTACCAAAAGTTTTCAGTGCATTGCTCAAGGGAGTTTAAGGCTTTTTGCTTTCCTGGGTCAAATACAACCTGGTTGAGTATTTTGTCTTTCTAGTTGACTTAAATGAAACAAGAAGTGACTTTATAGGTAAGCCTTACAGTAATAATAAAACTTGTGGCCAATGAAGAGCAGAGAATGATCATATTATTTACTATAGAAAAGGAAGCATATCTGTGGAGTAGTGAGATTAGATTCATCAAGATAGCATGCAAGTAACCAGAAAACAGCTACCAAATATGATTGAATTCTTCCCTCAGTAGTGATAACATTGTCTTCGGTTCTATTGAACCTTCTATTTCATTTTCTGAGGAAACAAGTATTCTCTCTCACTGGCAGACATTTTAAACCATGGGCATTGTCTCTCTGTTCTCGTTCTCTCTCTCTCTCTCTCTCTCTCTCTCTCTCTCTCTCTCTCTCTCTCTCTCTCTCTCTCTCTCACACACACACACACTGCTTCAAGCCAGCTGCTTTAGGGATTCATCTCAAAACTGCTATCTAGAAACAAAGCCCATTTTTCCCTCCTTCTTATCAAATAGCCTTAAACTTCTCTTTGAAGTAAGGTCAGAAAGTTCACCGGAGTCACTTTCCTGGTTGCTGAAAATCCCATCACTGCATTTTCACACCAGAATTCACAAGCTGCCAGCTTTGCTCCTGGAGTAACATGGGGACCATCTTCCTCCCTTTATCTGTGCCCATATGGTGAAGGAAGCACATGAGGCAGCATGGAGCATGTAACATCCACACTTATCTCCTTGGCATCATCTATAGATTCTGCATCAACGCTCCAGATCCTTGATGATAACGAAGAGGGTAATTAGTTTATAATTAGAAGTTAATCACAAATCTATAAAAGAAATTTCAGCGTATTGACAAAGGCTTTTCTTTAAGTGACATTTCTATACATAGTTAATTGCTGATCTCAAATTGGGTCACTGGAAATGTATTCTTCTGATCTCAAGTAATTTCTCATCTAGAGGCACTTTAAAAAAAAATTCAGAAGACATCTCCAGGTGCTCCCTGTGAGTACAGTTGAGCTGAACTGCAGTGGGAGAAAAGACAGCCATGCAGTTACTAGCAGGTGCCCATGATGTAACTGAGGCACCACTGCATCTACCTTGTGAGTGATAGGACATATTTTTCCTCAAGTGGAATTTTGCCCCCAATTCCTTAGGAAAGTTGAAGAACCAGAAACAGCTCAGATTCTACTGCATAACTGAATTCCGATATGCAACACATGTGATTAATAATAAAATAAAATAAATCAGGAAGCAGGTCAGACTCTTTTTACTCAATAGAGCAGTGATGGCGAACCTATGACATGCATGTCAGAAGTGACACGCGAACTCATTTTTTTTGGTTGATTTTTCTTTGTTAAATGGCATTTAAATATATAAAATAAATATCAAAAATATAAATCTTTGTTTTACTATGGTTGCAAATATCAAAAAATTTCTATATGTAACACGGCACCAGAGTTAGGTTAGGGTTTTTCAAAATGCTGACACGCCGAGCTCAAAAGGTTAGCCATCACTGCAATAGAGTCATATAAATAAATACTGGTGGTAATATATGTGCTGATGAGACTGTACTAAAGCTTGATATATGGAAACCCAATGGTATTTTAATAGAAACAAATGTGAAGATTGCTATGAAATTGCACTAGTTTTTTATTTAATAATACCAAATGCATCAGTTACAGTTAATACTGTTACAATTACTGGCTAAATAGGGGTTGCTCACACCTCCACTAATCTGCTGAGCAGGTTTCATAGAAGCTTTCTATCAAGTAGGATAAAAAGTAAAATGCTTCCTGAGGCTCTGAGTAGAGAGAAAGATGATGCTGTAAGGATTGTAAATTAAGCTTGAAGAGTTGTTCATTTCCTGCATGTGTTCCAGTTCAAATAAGGTCATGGGCAAGTATATCAGAAGATCTTATTCTGTATTCTGAGTAGTTGATGAAGGAGGGTTGTGCATAGAGTTAAACTGTGGCTATCAGTCCCCCATTCAAACCTAGCTCCACCCACTGATAGGCTGCCGGTCCTTTCCTGTTGTCAGTGGGAGGTGATTTGGTCACTGTATTATGGTTCTAATGTTGTTAACAGAGGGATTCAGGAGTGACTATGCCTCACCTCTGGGCTGAAGCTGCAGGACCACCTGGCAGTGCAGGTACTAATGTTCTGCAGTGCTATCCCTGCAACCTGCAACCTCATGGATGGTGCCATGGGAAAGCCAAGCTGTTTTTCTGATTCTTATATGCCCCAGAGACCTGAAATTTCTGGCATTTTATGATACTGTGATTTACTCATTTTAAGTATGAGGAAGCTGATGCTCAGAAACATTTAGGAATCCATAATCGCGAGTAAATGGCAGAATTGGGAGTCAAATCCAGGTTGATCTCAATATCCACATGCTAATCACTACCTTACATCTCCTCTTGTACTTCTGGAACTATAGCCTACTGCTGGTTCCCAGGCCTGACAGCACATCAGAAACACCAGGAAGCCTGTCAAAATACAGATTCCTGAATATTATTTCTTTAGGTATTTTGATTTAGTAGATCTGGGTCAAGTTCTTCCAGGTTCAGAAACTTCTGATCCTAATCAGTGCACCACACTAGAAACTCATAGTGCAATTCGTTCATTTTTCATTCAACAAATATTTGTTGAACGCTTACTATACATTAGGTACATTCTAGATGCTTGAGATATAGCAGGAAATAAAGCATCAAACTTACTCTAGTTGATGGAGCCAGACAATGAAAAAAATATATGTGTATTCTATCAAGTGGTGAAAGTCTTATATAGAAAAATAAAGCATGTAATCTACAGAAGATATTAACAGTGTGGCCATCGTTAAATTAGCAAGATTAGGGGGAAATGATATGAGATGAATCTGGAGAACAGACAGGAATGCCTTCCAGATCAAATAAGTCCACAGATTCATGGACAACTTCTAAATAGGTTGTTACAAAAGACTACTGGAAGGGAAATAAGGATAGTCTTTTTCTTCTCCCCAGCTACTGTGGTGACTATAAGATGACAACATAACACAATCTTCCCTTATTGGGGAAATAAGCATCTTCACGTGTGGAATTCCAGAGCCTTCAGGCTCATTTCTGCCTTTTGGGGCAGCAAGAGAGAAATTAGCTCAGCAGTGCAGATTCCAAAGAGCTATCTTTCGAAATCAGAGAAAGTTCATTGCCCAACCAAAGATCCTGAGCATGCTTTAGATACCATTTGGTTCTAGGCCATGCTGAATGAGAATCCTGAAAGTTTCCTCACAGCAGTGAATGAACACTAACAAAGTAGTTCACAGGTAGATCCTGGGGGATGCTCCTCCTGCCTGGTGGCAGGCCTGGGGCCCACACCCACCCAGTCAGCATCTTCTGTAAACTAGGACCTTTCAAATGCAAGTTCATTGCTTCCTCATGGCATCTCCTACAGCAGAATCAGTAGTGAGCCTGATGCTTTGAATTTCTACTTAAATTTTCCCAGATCCTCACGGGTTATTGTAACTACATATTACTAGAAGTATTTTGTAAAATGTGCTTCCTCAAATCATTATAGGTTGAGACCAGAGATTAACAGAGTATTTTAGTCCACATTACTCAAGGCTTTGGTAGATACATGTACAGGTTCCCATAGGTACTCTAAGAATTTAGGGGAAGGGTCAGGAAAAGGTGAGCCTCTAAGTGAGGAAGGAAGACGCATGATGTGGTACATGTTTTACATGTATATGGATTCTGTTTATTTTGTTGAGGAGATTCTGTAGATTAGTATGGCCAACATGTTGTCCCCAGGACTAAGCTGGAATTTTAGTTTCAGAAAGAGTTAATGTAAGTAATAAGATTGCTCTCTGCCTGCATAAAGTGGCAATGCTATGGTAACTAAAGGGTGGTGGTCCTCATGGAAAGGAGAAAGGGAGAAAATGGAGAGGAAGAGTAAGTCTCTGTATTTCCAATCCTGTTCAAAGAAGAGTACTTTGTCCAATTAGCACAAGCATCCACTTAACTTTTACTTATCTAGACTGGAAATGAGTGTGCTTGGCCTTTAAATCTCAAAAAACTTAAAATTATCCAGCTCCCTTAACTCTGGTTGAGCCAAGCACACAATGGTCTCATGGGATTTGGGCATCCATAGAGAAAAGCAGTTAACTCATCTGACATTCTGGGCTTTTTTAAGAGTTTAACTTTTCCGTTTTTGAATTCATAATTACTCAATGTGAAGAAGTCACTTATTTTTTTATTAACATGAGTCAGTCCCAAGAGCCTGAAAAAGAGTAACTGATAAAATTTAACTGCTACTCTACAAAGGGAGTGATCCTGTCTGAGAGCAACTGGTCTGTCTCTTTAACCTCTTTCTATGAAATTTAACCTGGGTCGGTAAGTATGACTTACCTGAAGGCAGTTTTAGACTCAATTTTATAATAATAGTTATAGTATACAATTATTGTAGTAATAATAATAATACATGTGTATTGGTAGTGATGATATGTTCATAATAGTGACCTGAAGAAAAAGTCACCCTTACTTCAAGTCTGATGGGAATGTTATATAGTCAGGGTAAGAACAATATCCTATCCTATATAATAAAAGGCTAATATGCAAAATGTCCCCTCGACCAGGGGTCGAGGCTGGCCAGCCAACTGTCTGCGGCCCTTCCCTCTCCATGTGCCCCCCCCCCAGCCCTGTCCCTGATCAGCCCCGCCCACCCTAATTGGGGGTGGGCCGGCTGGCCAACCACCCTCTGCTCTTTCCACCCCCACCCCCACCCTCTGGCCAGCCCCGCCCGAAAGGATCTGGGCAGGCGGGCTGGCCAGACTCCACCTGTGCATGAATTCCTGTACCTGGCCTCTAGTTATATATAACATACATGAATATATATGTGTATATCAATACATGCACATATATACATACACTATGGACACATGTATCTTGAATGACTCACATATTTTAGTACAATTGGCTAGTGGCAAAATTGGTATTAGATTCTAGTTCTCCTGTCATCTGGTTAAATATCCTTTCCATTATTGTTACCATACTATTGCTACCATATTTTTATTGATAAGTCCAGTAGAGGAACAAACTTGCCCAGAGAGATGTATGCTATTTTATTTCTCTCAGTAATATAATCTGAAAGTAGCTGCAGTACAGATTCTATATACCAAATAAGAAAGATTAATAAAGACACTTGAGAAAAAGAAAATGACTACTATGTTCTTATCTTTATTTCAATCTTAGTTGCTATTTTGCAGTTGATTTCTTCACCATTTATTTTTTCGTAAATAAGCTTACTTGCCAATTTTATCTTTTGGACAAGTTGTTTCTGCCATCTCTGTTTTATTCTCCCAAATGTTTATTACCCTTCAGTGCAGAATTATTTGTACCCAGATTCTTTTATTTGTGGATATAAGCACTCAGGTTATTTTAATGATTTGCCTCTCAGTAAGTTTGTTTGAATTTATGTCAGCAGCATCTCTTTCCCAATTAAAGTAAGTCACCCCAAGGTTTCCAAGATTATAAGATCAAACTTATTGATGACTTCAATTCCTAAGAGCCTATCTTCTCATATTGCATGCAAAGCCTCGGCTCAGTAACAAGGTTTTATTAAAAAGGGAAAGCATAAAGTGGTCACTATAATGGATATTGTTGTGATAGGTTATTATTATGCACTGAGAACTGCGTGGCATTTTGCCATAAGTAATCTGCCTTAGATAAGCAACTGATTTAGATGGGACGGAAATAACCAGTGCATGGAAGACATAGTGAGTTGTTGCACAAGAAATTGAAAATACAAATGTGCCGTGAGTGTTCAGTTATAAAATCAGCATTTAATGAATAAGGACAAAAATATAGGAAGTTATCTTGAAGATGTAGAGTGATTTCTAGTATAGAGAGAATAATCTTATTGATAGTATTAATACAGCTGAACCATGAGTGAGTCAAAGCAAAGGGCATTGCTTTACCACAGATGTGCAGGAAAAGGGATGCTCAGAGCCAGCAGTGCTCAGGGAGGAGTGTGTTTCAGTGAATGTATGCCAAATTTAATATACAATATCCGGAGACATTCCAAGATCTTCATCTGGAATAGAATTCTATCAGTATCCTCATCTCTTAACATGGAGATTAAGAATATCAATGTTGTTATCAGGTTTAAATGAGATCCTGTTACAAAATGAGAATGATCTGCCGAAACCGGTTTGGCTCAGTGGATAGAGCGTCGGCCTGCGGACTGAAAGGTCCCAGGTTCGATTCCGGTCAAGGGCATGTACCTGGGTTGCGGGCACATCCCCAGTAGGAGATGTGCAGGAGGCAGCTGATCGATGTTTCTCTCTCATCGATGTTTCTAACTCTCTATCTCTCTCCCTTCTTCTCTGTAAAAAATCAATAAAATATATTAATAAAAAAAAATGAGAATGATCTTAATAATGGATGTAGGCTCGCTCTCTGAGTCCACATTTCCCATAAGTAGTTTGGGAACATCTGTCATGATTTTTGCCAGTATAATGTACACCTGTCCTATTACTTAATATATATTTTGAAAACAACTCACTTTTTTTTTCTAAAACAATTTAGATATAAATGACACAACATCTCTACCACAGGTATAAATCCATTATCACATTTAAAATTAGAATATTATGCCCAGCTGGTGTGGGTCAGAGATTGAGCTTTGACCTATGAACCAGGAGGTCATGGTTCGATTCCAGGTCAGGGCACATGCCTGGGTTGTGGGCTTGATCCCCGCTAGGGGGCGTGCAGGAGGCAGCTGATCAATAATTCTCTCTCATCATTAATGTTTCTATCTCTCTCTCCCTCCCTCTCCCTTCCTCTCTGAAATAAAAATATATTAAAAAATAAAATTAGAATATTACTGTAAATTAATTATTAAATTAAGTAAAATATCATTATTTTAATTAATTAAATATCATAAAATTCTTTATCTCCAATTCACCTGGAGTCCATTTCCATTCTGATGTAATGAAAAACTTCTGAAATCTTTCTTGCTACCCAAGGTGTAGTCCCCAGGCCAGAATACTATCTGGCAGCTTGTTATAAACTAGAACCTCAGCCCCACCCCTAGACCTACTGAATCAGAATATCAACAAAATCCTTAGGTCATTCATGAGCATTATTCCAAAAGGCTCCTTTCGTGCCCCTAGGAGCTTCCCTTACCCACATTAACCCCTCCAAATTTCACCCCACTTCTGCCTCCTTTATCCCTGCATATATAACCTTCCTTTAGTCTTTTGCTTTATCTGAGCTATAATATTGTATTTACAATTTAAATTCAGGGTGATTTAAATATGGACCTGGGTCACATATGTACAACACCATAACCATGGATTTTATCTCCTACAATTATCCTGCATACAAGTGGTGTGCAGGTTACATTTGGGAAATCGGGGCTGAAGTGCCTGGCTTCTGTACTTCTGTTCACCATGCCTTGTCATTTATAGGCCATTGGGTCACTCACATATCGTCAAGGCCAATGTTTTAAATCTGTAAGTGCCAAGGAACATTTACTATATTCCGTTTGGCAGGGCTGTTCTGGTGCCAGCAAAGAGCTTCTCAAACTTTTTTTCAGTTGATGAACTCCTCTTAAGTTTACTCCTTTATTATAGTTCTTTGTTCATCAAGCAACCTCAAGTGGTAATTTTGTGGGAAATAATATACCATGCCACTTGTATGGCCAGAATATATAAATCCCTATAAATTAATAAAATTGACATCCAGGTTCATGTAGTGATCTCTGGGAATCTGGTTAAAAATCCATTAGATACTTAGATATGCTCTAGGTTTGTTGCCAAATCAGATTTTTGAGTGCACAGGCTTCAGGTGTCCCTGTGGACCATGGTAAATAAACCAGGAAAATTCCACTTGGTAAAACCTGCTCTAAAGAGATTGGCAACCAACATCTCCTGGTGCCACCCAGACCACAAATGTGCTTTTCTTACAGTTATGAACACCAAATGAGCTGGTTCTGAGATATGCTTACTGAAAATAATAAAAAATAAATAATTCAGCAGCTCTGAGTCTCCCATAGAAGTGTTAACCTTCTTAAATTTTCAGTGTCTAAGCAACCATAAGTTGCTCTGAGGCTTCAACTTACTAAGGGGCAAGTCAGACATTCAAAAAAAAAGGCATCTCAGCTCTTCCTAATTTAGTCCACTTAAAGCAATAGATCTTCATTGATCCTTAATTCCTAAGCAAGCTCCCCCTATTGGGTGAGGAATTCTAGGTTCTGGCAGATCTGAGAAATCCATCTGGGCTGCACCTGTGATAAACAGATACTAGAGAATGTAAATTAGGGTAGAAAGACTTTGAAGTCAGGAATCAGAGAATCAGAGAACTTGAGAACCAGAGGTCAGTCAGTCCAGAGGGATGAAAATATTGGCTGAGGTCACTGAGCAGGTAATTAAGTAGCAGAGGTGAGATTACAATCAGACCTGACTACAGCACTTTCACTGCAGTGTATTCTTCATCATGGAAGTGCTTTGGACTCACTGCTGTTAATGAAAGTGGTTTGGTAGAGAAACAAAGCAAGAAAGAGACAAAGGGGATACAATTTCTGAAGTTGGTTTTCCCTAAGAAAACCTTCAGAGATTGCTCTTACTTTGATAGATAATGTATTCCTCTAGCAATATTCTAGCTTCTTTTTTCCTTTCTCAGCTGCATATGATTTGGCTGAAAGCTTTGGGACTTCTCTACCATAACCATGGAATAATTTCCTAATCACTATTCTGCATTCCTTTTCCATTTATCAGATAGTTCCGCTGTGTATTGTCTGCCTTGAGACTTGCTGAACTCTTTATCAGCATTCAGCATTGCTTTCCACCTATCTTTTACTGGCTCTGACTACACCATTTCATTGTACTGTATGGCCTTGTTTACAGTTGTCTTATCTGTGAATTTCCCATTTCATAGTGTGTCTGTCCCAGTTCTTGGTGAAGTGTGACTGGGGGCTTGGAAGAGCACCTAAATGAAAAACAACCCCTGTAGGATTCACATCAAAATTGGAATTTTATGTTTTCTGTAGTAATAAAGAGTGCGCTCTTTGTGCTTATATTTAGATGTATAGATTGTTAAAGAGCAAAACCCAGTTTCTACTGGGCACAGACTATCTTAATTTTATTTCTATTTAAGGAATTAAATAGGCAAAAATGCTCTAAAGGAGTTTAAAATCTTCCTTCTAGAGGATTTATGCTCTGTGTTCTAAATGTTACAGTCTTTAATATAATTCAGGAAATCCCAGACTTACTATGTTTAGCTTTTCCAACCTCAAATGACTCCCATTAGGGCCCTGTGGCCCCAAAGAAGTAGATAAAGCCAACCCTTAAATTGGTTTATATTCCATGAAACTCTTTAGTTATGTTTTATCAACTAAAAATAGATTATTTAACTTTTTCTAAAGTGACAGAGGCCTTTTAGAGTTGGAGGAGAGAAATGCAATCACTGTGTTATCCCCCATAAAGAGCCTCAAAACACCAGTGGTCAGTGTTGCCCAACAAATTAATGCGAGAGCTGCCTTGGGAATATTGGTCAAGGGCCCTCAAGAGGGATCAAATGGCACTGGAAACAATTTACAGAATGACAAGGGAAAATAAATAGAAGAAAGGAAATAAAAAGAAGGAAAACTGAAAATAAAATAAAACAAAATGTCTGCCTGAAAAGATAATGCTAGATGTACTTGAAGCTAAAACATGTTGAGTATAGAAGCACAATTTTTCTTTCATAAAATGTCGTATGTGTCTGCTCAGTGTAAGGCCCTATGTTGAGTGCTGTATGTGTGTGTGGCGGGGGAGAAATAAGTAAGACAAGGTTCATGTCATGGAGTGTATGCATTTTAGTGTTTTTAAGTTTAGAAAAATACTATTAGTGCAAGCAGAACATGCCACATGTCTAAGAGGTGCACAGATATAGCATTAGGGTATTTCAGAAGAAGAAGAAAGCTAATTGGAAGGATCAGGGAAGAAATAATTGAAAAAGTTCTTGGTGAAGTGTGACTGGGGGCTTAGAAGAGCACCTAAATGAGAAACAACCCCTCAAAGGATGAATACAACTGGGTATGCATATATGGGAGACAAGGGTATATAGAACAAAGTACATAGAACAAAGATACAACATCAATGTATTAGTTAAGATAGGTTTGCTGGTGTAACAAGTAAATCACAAAATCTCAGTGGCTTAACAAAATACACATTTAATTCTTGCTTCCACAAAGTTTAAACTAGACATTTCTGTTTAATAAGTGACTATCTGACAAGGGGAGATTGAGTAACCAGGTTCTTTTCATCTTTTGGTTCCACCAACTTTAACACCTCCAAGGTTACTGTGCCTATGTTAAGCTGTTAAAAGGAGAAAGAAAATGGAAAGAAACAGATTTTTGTGGGCCAAGTTTGGTAATGGTATATCACTTGTGCTTATATTCCCTTAACTAAAACCTAGTGATATGTCCATACTTAACTGCCAGGGATGCTAAAAAAAAATGCAGTCTAGTGACAACAACGAAGAAAAAATGAATTCAATGAACGAATAACTAGCCTATCTCTTCCACAAGAAGGGAAGTGTGTATGGAGAAGTAATTCAATTTAGTTGAAATATAGAATGGAAGATGAAAAATCATTTGAGCTAAAACTAAAGAAGTGTGTTGAGTGTCAAAGACATTGGCTCTAAAGTCAGACACACTTGGGTTTGAATCCTAGATGTAACATTTATTAGCTATGCGGTCTTGAGCAATTTTTCTGAGTCTTAGTTTTCCTTGTCTATAAAATTGGGACATTGATATTATATATTTCAATATACCAGTTAGACTTTGTTGTTAATAATTTAGTGGCTAAAAAACTATTTATTAGCTCATTGTTCTGATAGTTGACAATTGGGTTGGGCTAGAGACTTTTTTGCTGGCCTCACCTGAACTCATGCATGTAGCAATATTCAGCTGGAAGGTTGGCTAAGGGCTAGCTGATCTACAGTGGCTACATGTCTGGTGCTTTGTGCTGGCTGTTGGTTGGTGCTAACTGTAGGTCAAGGTCATGGGGATGAATGTACCACATGTACCTAGCAGGCTAATTTGATTTTACTCACATAGCATCAATCTCAAGATTCCCAGAAGCATCAAATTAGGGCAAGCCCTATTGTTGAAGTCAGTGGTTCTCAACCTTCCTACTGCCGCGACCCTTTAATACAGTTCCTCATGTTGTGGTGACCCCCAACCATAAAATTATTTTTGTTGCTACTTCATAACTGTAATTTTGCTACTGTTATGAATCATAATGTAAATATCTGATATGCAGGATATATTTTCATTGTTACAAATTGAACATAATTAAAGCATAGTTATTAATCACAAAACAATATGTAACTATATATGTGTTTTCTGATGGTCTTAGGCGACCCCTGTGAAAGGGTCGTTCGACCCCCAAAGGGGTCGCGACCCACAGGTTGAGAACCGCTGTTTTAAGGGCTTTATAAGCCTCTGTGTCATGGTATTGTCCTACTGGTCAACACCAGGCATTTTTGCCCCATTGACCAACCCAGAGTCAGTGTGAGAGTTGACTTCCCAAGGGAAAAAACCCAACTGGGACTACAACAACTACTACATCCAATCATGGAATTGTTGTGTAGATTAAATAATAGAATGTACATCCTATTTTTATCAAAGTTATTGATATAGTAAACATTCAATAAGTGAGACTAATGAAGAGAATGATGATTATGAATGTATCACTGCCAGTGTGGCATATTTAATTGTCATGTACAGTTGAGAAAAATCTAATGAGGGATAGGAGGCCTGGATCCTAGTCTAGTTTTGCTGTATGTGATCTGAGGTAGGGAATTGGGACCAGAAGCTACTAGGGGTAGTGAGTCACAACAATGACAAATGGACATTTCTTTGTTAATCAGTACTCCCCTATAATTCTTCTACCACCATTCCTACCTTCATATTACAGCCCATCCTACTATACTGTCACTCAATCTTAATACCAATCTTTTGCCCAGCTCACTACAACCATCCTTTTTTGTCCATCATGGCCACCATAGTACACATGACTTGCCATAGAACCTCCCATTCCGTGTCAGATATCCTGGCTACTTTTTCTTTCTGAATCTGTTACTGTATTTGTTATAATGCTTGTAGATACATATACGTAAATAATCAATTGAAATGGCTAAAACACTTAGGAATGATTACCTCGTAACAACTCTGGAGGAAATAGTTCCACAGGCAATTGATTCAGAAGCTCAATAAATACTGTCAGTGCTCAGAGATGGCTTCTCTGAGACGCTTTTTGGTATGTGTCCTAGTATTGCAAGATGGCATCTGTCATTTCCAAGCATCCTCCTCTTGTAATACAACATCTGAAAGCAAGAAAGCAGGGGCATTTCCCACTTCCCACTTCTAGCACCTCGCTCCCTTTTGTTTGTTTATCAGAGGTGAGCCTCCCTCAGAACCTCCTTATTTCTCATTGACTGGAATGTAGAATGTAGCCACATGATCACCTCCAAACCTATTAGATGCAAAAGGGAATAAGGTTGGCATTATTGTGGTTAGATTAGATTTATCATGGGTTATCTCCTGGAATTAGGAAGGGGCCCATATTCTGTGGATATACAGTATTGTTGCAGAATACATTTTCAAGAATGCTTGTTTTTTAAGGTTTCATCATTACTCTCATAGAAATATAAAAAGACTAGGTGTCAAAGATTTTATTTAACTCATTAATTAAGGAGGGAACCAGAAAAGATGTTTCAAACGGAATTTAAACACCAAACAAATATATAAGATTATCATGATTGATTAAATGTATTTAATCAATGCAAAACTAGCTTCTTCCACTGTAGAAGAGGAACGCCAATTGAACTCCCATGGTACAGAATTTATTTGCATAACTATAGACAAGAAACATTTGTTTTACCACCAGTTTTCTACAGGTTAACTTCTATCTCTACAGGATTGTAAAATAGCTCAAAGACAATCAAAAGAACATGACATAAAATCAAAGACCCTGGAAAAGTGAGCTCTAAACAATACAGTTTTCTTTTTTCTTTTTTTTAAAAATATATTTTATTGATTTTTTACAGAGAGAAAGGGAGAGAGATAGAGAGTTAGAAACATCGATGAGAGAGAAACATCGATCAGCTGCCTCCTGCACATCTCCCACTGGGGATATGCCCGCAACCCAGGTACATGCCCTTGACCGGAATCGAACCTGGGACCTTTCAGTCCGCAGGCCGACGCTCTATCCACTGAGCCAAACCGGTTTCGGCAACAATACAGTTTTCAACTGAAGACATCTTACAATCTTTTGGTCCATTTAAAAGCCTTTCAATTTTTCTTTACAATATAAGCAAAGTAGATTTTCTTAGCAAGGAATGAATGGGAAATGGCTGTTGGATGGACAACCAACATTGCCTGCCACAGTCACTGGGAATTAGGAGAGAAATAAACATATCCTAATTTGCAATGATACTTTCACTCCCTTACAAGGATCACTTTTGAGGTGAATGGTAAACCAGGCAGTATTGGTTGAGGTAGAAAAGGCCTGGAGATTTGCCCCAGTCTATGCCTGAGCCTGCACTGGGGATAGGACAGTAACTTGGCATCTTCACTTCTGAGGAGTTACTAGGATTGCACATTAGAATTGTAGCCAGAGGCACTTCTCTCAGAGAGGACCAGACCATGAATGATTCCCTTTTGGAAACTGCAGATTTAATTTTCCTAATGTGCATGACCACTCTCTGCTCCCATTCTACTTGCTTCCTTGGTTCTTTCTGCATTTAGTGTAAATTGAATTCCAAGGGAATTATACTAGGGATCACATACTATTCATTTCAGTCTGTTGACAGGCAATTTTTCTGTAGTGCCCTGCTGGGGATTTGATAGTGAGAGGAGGTGGTGTGAAAATGTGATATCTAGTATTCTTGCAGCTTTTGTCCCCAATCTGGTGTTTATGGGCTGTTTTATTCCTATGTCTTCTACAGTTTGGAATACTATTTTTTTGTACTTAATTAGTTTCAAAATTAATAAAGCAACTGTTTTTTTTTTTTTAAGTTCCAAACCACGTGGTATGCTTGCCAGCACCTTGTGCTCAGAAAGCCTGTCAAAGGGGAAAAAACAACAACACACTAGTCAGGCTTTTGCTAAGGCTACATTTCACACACACACGTTTCACACATATACTGCTGATTTTGTCTGAATAATAGCTACATCCTACTGCTGAAACCTGTGAATAAATTACTGTACATGGCCGACGGGACTTTAAGGTTGTAATTAAGTTAAGAATCTTGAAATGGGAGAATACCCTGGATTGTCCAGATGGGTTTAATGTAACCGCAAAACTCCTTATAAAGAGGGAGCTACTAGGGTCAGGGTAAGAAGAGGCCATGTGACAATAGAAGCAGAGGTCCGAGTGATGTAGGGCCATGAGCCAAGGAATGGAGGCAGTCTCTAGAAGCTGGAAAAGGCAAGGAAACAAATTCTTCCCTAGAGTCTCTAGAAGAAATACAATCCTGCTAACCCATTTTGGACTCTCCCGGACTGTGAGATAATAAACGTGTATTGTTTTAAGCCACTGCATGGTAATTATTACAAACATTTATTTTTTGTAATTTGTTACAGCAGCCATAGGAAACTGATACACAGCCGATGTAACCTGATGACAGGCACACTCTGCCCTAGGTCGGAAGATGCTAGCACAAGGCCCCAAATCTGCTGTAACTGCTTCACAGACCTCTGGAGAGAAATACCCTGTTGGTTTTGAGTCTCCCCAGATTTGCCTGCTGCTTTATTTATCATGGCATAAATACATGCCATTTCAGAAAGTGGATGCCATTCCCTAGCACAGTCACAGCAATCAAAATAGCAAACAGACTGAAAATTGCCATAATCGCGCTTATTCTTGTCCTCACTTTGACTTATAAAATGACACACAAGATTTGTAAAAATTGCTGCTTCTCTTTGCCCCCTTCCTTTTTTTCTAGATCTTTCTTTTCCATCTCTGCTAAGAAATTAAGCCCCTTAGCAGAAGGTTTCCCTTCACTAACATATATTGTGAGTTTTGTTTTTCCCCTTTTAATTATTTTTATGACATGTGTTGGGTTAGCAATGGAAGGGAACTTTGAAATGCAAACATAAACATGAGGAATGCAGACTACATTAATTCCCCTCTGATTTAGGGGAAAATATGGTTGGCCCCTATTTGTGGGTTAGGGTTAGGGTAGAGAAAATAGGATTGTTTTAAACTTTAAAAAGGAGAAAAGAAAGTTAACAAATTTTGGATACCTACTGTATGTCCCATGGTTAATGCATGCTCTCATATGTACTCTTACTACCTGTAAATTATAAGTATCTCCCCCCTTTTTGTGATGAAGAAGACTAAACTAATTTGGACCAGATCTCACTGCTTTGAAGAAGAAAAGCCAGGTATTACCTAAGGCCTCTGTCCTGCAGGTAGAGTCTCTTTTCTTCATGGGTCACCACCAAGTAGCTTTCTGAGAACATCCTGATACCTGGGAGGGGATGGGGTCTCTAGAACCTCAAATCCTTCTGTTGTTTATGCCATTTCCCTCCTAGTTGGAAGTTATCTGTCTGCCTTCAGTACCACCCTCCGCTTCAAGTCTCCTCCTATCCTCCAAGTTTTGGAAGGTGCTCTTGCTCATCAACTCAAATCCTTGCCTTCATTCTTCCCTCTCGTGCACATGTCATGTTTGGTTGAGATCAGAGAAGGCCTTTATGATACTATTATGGTAGACCTGCTCTGTTGACACCACATTTCACCCCAAAATATGGTGGTCTCTCATCCACTGATGAAATTGGATTATTCCCCTTGATATCCCTTGCCATTAGTTTTAAATGTTGGTACCCATTACATATATATCTGATAAAGATAATATTTTTATAATGCTATCATATATTGGTATATAGCAGCAATTTTCAACCTGTTTCATCTCATGGCACACATAGACCAATTAGCAAAATTCTTCACACACCAAAAATATATTTTTTATGACCTGACAAAAAATAGGTATAATTTTTATTGATTTTCAACAAAAGAATAATAGTCATTACCTATCCTTTTTGTTCCAAAGTGACTTTTTAAAAAATTAGATGCCTATACTTGTATATAAGGATTTTTTTTTTTTTGCTATCAAGAATTAGCCAATCAAATGCAACCTTATTATGCACGTGACTCTATTATATGGCCTATATATTTGTGGTTCAAGATAGGGCATTCACACCAGATGGCTATTGTTGTATTGGCTGTTGTCATATTTTTATTTGACAATCTAAGGGGAAAATGTCACTGTCCCTGCCTATATATAGTCAGGTATTGCATGTTTTAAAAATTCTTGTGGCACACTAGTTAAAAATTGATGGTGTATAGAAAGAAGAAGAGTATAAATTTGGATAAACAAGTATAGGGAGAAAGGAACAGAATCATGAGTTGAAGAAAGGATAGAAAGTGGGACTCAGTAGGAAAAAGAAAACATGATTTCATATTAAGCAAAGCTAGACAAGTTAAGACCTAGCACACCTTGATGTGTGTGGAAATATTCAGTGTCTTGACAAGCATGAGGTCTCATTTTTCCACTGCATTTTGTCAGTGTAGACCTAATTGTGGCCCCAAAACCAAAATGGACTCCTTCTGAAGACAGAAGAAAGAACATTTGGTAGATAGTAGTTTTTCTCAACACACTGGCTCTTCCCCTTTTGCCTTCCAACCTCCTCCTAACTCATTTTCTACCCTACTCTGAGCTCCTCAAGCCTGAAACAGACTCCATTTAACTCACCTTCTCATTGGGATTTATCCAGTGAAAGGTTCTAACAGGAGAGTTTAAAAGGAGAATACAGAGACATTGGGGGATTTCTTTCTTGCTTGCTTCCTGTTCTACACTATGGTTCCAGTGATGTCATCACTATAGACATTGACCCCTCCTCCAAAGGACCATCTCTCACTGGACTTCATAACACTGTTTCCTTCCTTTGCCCTTCATATGTAAGAGTAGTAATGACTTTCCATTATTGCTAACCTCTGGGTGCCACAGCTTCCCTTGTTGGTCACCGTACCCTGCCCACTCTTAATAAAAATAGTCCCTTCGTTAAAACATCTTCAGTTCAGCCATCTGTGTGTAATGTAATCCTTTTTCCTGCTGACACCCCCCCAACTAAGGCACAATTCTTTTTATTCCAGAAGCTTCTGAATAAAGAGTTTCCTGCAACCATGATGATTTCATTATCACTTTGTCCCATTATCATAACTAGCCATGTCTTTAAATTCTAAATTTGTTTGCTTTCCCTGTGTAAATGGGGAAATAAACTCACCTGTTGCACAGGAAAAAAAAAATAAGATAAAGTACTACCTCTTTAAAATGGCATGGATTGAGATCAACGAATAAACTCATATACGTATATGCATAACCCATAGACACAGACAATAGGGTGGTGAAGATTTGTTGGGGAAGGCAGAGGGGAGAGGTCAAAGGGGGAGAATGGGGACATATGTAATACTTTCAACAATAAAGAATTTTTTTTAATAACATTGGTTTTGTTCCCCTGGAGGGCAAATTAGTGCCTCCCTGAAAATAATCTCCATTGTCAACACAGGACCCTGATGCATGTAGCTCTTTTACTTTAGTGCAAAATCTATCTGACAGGGGTTTTCAATGCCACATGATATCGGGGTCACAGTGGGGTTTCAGTATGCTTGTTTCTAGGCCCTACAATGTTACTGTTCTGGCTGCATAAAACGTATGTCCCTAAATGTCCCAGACATTTTTAAAGAATTTAACATAGCTATTTGCAATGAAATATTATAGAGTTGAAGTCTTACCTCAACCAGGCAAAAGCCTGATTAAAAATATCTTATGCTGGCCCTGAAGGTCAGTATTTATGGCACTTTATTTTTTATAAATAATGTGAGAATTATTGTAGCAATAAAAGTTGGCGTTCCAAAGAATGGTCATATTAGGGATGGCTAAATTATGGTGACATTGAGATCATAGGTCATATCTTAAGCTTCCTTTCAAACCAGTGGAAAATTATCACTAACTTGACTTCAAAGCTACAGAAAAGTTTTTTTTTTTTAAGTTTCTCTTACTTTTTATTTCTTCTGGGTTTTTTTCCTTCTTTTTTTATTTAATTCATTTTTTATTGATTAAGTTATTACATATGTGTCCTTATCCCCACGTTACCCCCTATTCCCCCCCACTCATGCCCTCACCCCCCTGTTGTCTGTGTCCATTGGTTAGGCCTATATGCCTGCATATAAGTCCTTTGGTTGATCTCTCCCCCTTACCCCCACCCTTCCCTACATTCCCTCTGAGGTTTGATGGTTTGATCAATGCTTCTCTGTCTCTGGATCTGTTTTTGTTCATCAGTTTATGTTGTTCATTATATTTTGCAAATGAGTGAGATCATGTGGTATTTATCTTTTTCTGACTGGCTTATTTCACTTAGCATAATGCTCTCCAGTTCCATCCATGCTGTTGCAAATGGTAAGAACTTCTTTTTTACTGCAGCGTAGTATTCCATTGTATAGATGTACCACGGTTTTTAAATTGATGGGTACTTAGGCTGTTTCCAAATCTTAGCTATGGTGAATTATGTTGCTATGAACATAGGGATGCATATATCCTTTCTGATTCGTGTTTCTAGTTTCTTGGGATATATTCCTAGAAGTGGGATCACAGGGTCAAATGGGGGTTCCATTTTTAGTTTTCTGAGGAAACTCCACACTGTTCTCCACAGTGGCTGCACCAGTCTGCATTCCCACCAGCAGTGTACTAGGTTTCCTTTTTCTCCACATCCTTGCCAGCACTTGTCATTTGTTGATTTGTTGATGATAGCCATTCTGACAGGTGTGAGATGGTACCGCATTGTCGTTTTGATTTGCATCTCTCGGATAATTAGTGACTTTGTCTGAAAGACATAAAGGACAGTAGGAAATTCCTACATATAGGAGGAGTGAGGAGTGGGGAAGAATGGATTGGACTAGGAGCATCTTATTCATAGACTAGAGTAATCTAGCATTCTTTCTCTGTCTCAAGATTGACAATATTTCTGCCTAACTTAACTTTCTGAATCTGAAGAAAGTTCTGGTCTGGTCAGAATCCAAAACCTCAAATACAAATATACAATTGGACAAACTCCTAGAAGAGAATGATATTGAATACTGCATGCTCCATTTTCCCCAGAAGAGAAAATTCAGGGTTAATTGCAAATCACAAATTGAACACTAACCCACAAACTTCTCCTCCCCTCCCATAAGAGATCAGACAACTCCATGGTGACCTAGTTACACCACTGTGTGGCCAAGGCTCAAACAAATGACAGGTTTAGAGGAAGCTATAGAAAGTCTTTTTCTTCTTGAAGTAAAGTTTTAGATCTGTTGGAATACTCCTAGGAACTATCCCTGTGGGGATAGGATCCTCTTGATTGCAGAAGAACACAATCCTATCACAATTCTTTTTATAGAAACACTCATTTGGAAAGACTCTATTCTATATGTCCCACCTCAACTTTCCTCCAATTTAAATGTCTGAAATCCAAAGATAAGTTTTCATTCAAAAGCTGAATTAACAGGTGTTAATTATTCTAGGAATCAAGTCAGTTTTAAAAGTTCAACTCTACTTCTAAATGATTCTGAAACTTCTGAGATAGGAAAGAGCCCAGAAAATGATTTTTAAACCAGTCTTCTAATCATACTGTTTCTGGTTTTGGACAAGACATTGAAGAAACTAGAAACACCAATTAGAAAGGATATATGCATCCCTATGTTCATAGCAGCACAATTTATAATAGCTAAGATTTGGAAACAGCCTAAGTGCCTATCAGCAGATGAGTGGATTAAAAAACTGTGGTACATCTACACAATGGAATGCTACGCTGCTCTAAAAAGGAACTCCTACCATTTGCAACAGCATGGATGGAACTGGAGAGCATTATGCTAAGTGAAATAGGCCAGTCAGAGAAAGATAAATATCATATGATCTCACTCATTTGTGGAATATAATGAACAACATAAACTGATGAATAAAAACAGATCCAGAGACAGAGAAGCATTGATCAGTCCATCAAACCTCAGAGAGAAGGTAGGGGAGTATGTGGGTAAGGGGGATAGATCAACCAAAGGACTTGTATGCATGCATATAAGCCTAACCAATGGACACAGACACCAGGGGGGTGAGGGCATGAGTGGGGGGGGGGGAAGGGGGAGGATAAGGACACATATGTAATACCTCAATCAATAAAGAAAAAAAAAAGTGGACCAGAAGCCCTAGCTGGTTTGGCTCAGTGGATAGAGCATAGGCCTGTGGACTGAGGGGTCCTGGGTTTGTTTCCGGGCGGGGCACATGCCCGGGTTGGGGGCTCATTCCCCGATGCGTGGTGTGCAGGAGGCAGCCAATCAATGATTCTCTTTCATCATTGATGTTTCTATCTCTCTCTTCCTCTCCCTTCCTCTCTGAAATCAATAAAAATATATTAAAAAAAGAAATTGATTTAGTTAAGAAAAAAATCATTCTGTGGTATCTGTAATCTAAGAACTACCAGGGAGGTCTCACTCTGTTGGAACCTCTCTTTGCCCAAAAACCATCGGAGATGTAAGTAAACTTCTGAACAGTTGGGGAAAGTAAAATAAACTTTCAACCCTTTGACAGACTACCATTTCTGTATTTCGTTTTCCCAATGTTTTCGCACTCTAAATGTTTATTTTCTTTTCTTGGGTTTTATTTCACACAGTGTAGAATTTCCATAAATATTTTTTCTTTCTTTAAGGAAAATTTATTTTTCACAGGTCTGGTAAAGTTCTTAAGCAACCTTCAAACTACTAATTATGTGGAGATTATACTGGGAAGGAGATAGATTCAATTCAAGGATGGTTACAATGTAATCTAGAGAGCATAAATAATCATGCACTTAGTGCAGGAGAGGTTGCAAAATGCACAACCATTTCTTGGCTATGTGTGCCTGGAGGAAGAATAAGAAACCAAATGTTTGTGATTTATGATTCCTTCATCTCTGTTGGGAGTTGTCTTATATACATTTCTAATCTTTTCCTTATGGGAATAAAAACAATCTTCACTATTGGATGTTTCTTCTTCCCTTAACTTTCTACATTCTTAGGGTCAGGGTCAGGCTACTCACCAGTGAAATTTGTAGGACAGCATGTGAAGAAGCAGAAGCAAAGCCACTAGATTTGCTTAACTTGAAGGAAAGATGTACCCTCTCTTTCTATAATCCATGTTCCTATATTATATCAGGTTCTACCACATACATTTTTGTATTTGGAAATACAGAAAACCCTGGTTTCTCAGTTAAGATTTCATCGTTCGAAATCTCATTGTACACCCTTTTGTGATTTCAAATCCCCCCACTCTTTTTTATAAAAATATATTTTATTGATTTTTTACAGAGAGGAAGGGAGAGAGATAGTTAGAAACATCGATGAGAGAGAAACATCGATCAGCTGCCTCCTGCACAGCCCCTACTGGGGATGTGCCAGCAGCCAAGGTCCATGCCCTTGACTGGAATTGAACCTGGGACTCTTCAGTCCACAGGCCGATGCTCTAGCCACTGAGTCACACTGGTCAGGGCAAAATCCCTCCACTCTTAAATTAATTGTGGATGGATAGGTACTTAGGAAAGGTACCTAAGCACTTCATGAGACCTTTCCCATGTGGAACATGAAGAATTCCAAGGAACTGCAAAGAGATAGTACATATCTCAAGTACAGACCAAAATTTGTCACTCTTAAGAAATCTAAATAAATAGTCAATCCCATTTGCTGAAATAGGGAGGATATAATACATGCTGTGTTTTTCTTCACTATGGTGACATTTAATCAATCTTAAGCATATGGATTATTTATCCAGTAGCTTCACATGCTTATTAACCATACAGACCATATCTTTCAATGTTTTTGTCTTTACCCCAATGCCTTGCATGTTCTTATGAGCACAAAATTGGCACAAACCTCTGAAACCAAAGTATAATTTAGCTTAATAATAACGCAGGAAATGCATCATTAGTCAGAATAGGCTAGGATATGCTGCAGCAACAAAGGACCTGAAAATGTTAGCAGCTTACAATACCCTGATCTTCACCCTGACATTCACCCTGGGATTTAAAGCTTAAATTTTAAGCAAATATAACAGTTGCTCTATGCCAACATTGCTTATATCATGGCAGAGATAGAGATACTGAACCATGTACTGACTCTTAAATCTTCTGCTTCAAAGGATCATGCTTCACTTCTTTGCCTACATTTGATTGGTCAGAGTTAGTCTTATGGCCACTCATGAAGGGAGAGAACAACAATTTTGTTGAAACCATAAAGTAATCTTCCACAGGAGACATAGGGTTTGGAAAGAACCCCTGTATTATCCTTCCAGCCATAGGCCAGGCACTTAGCAACCATTATTCACCACTTCCCTGTCTCTCCTAACCTTGGGTCTGATTAAATTAATTGATTAAGGAGAGCTGGTATGTATTTCGCGTGATTAATGCCTTGGAAAACAATTGTTGTAGATTGCATTCATTTCATTTTACATACTTGAAATTAGAGGCTTGTGGAGTCTACATGCAAATTTATGCAAACTGGGATGCAAATTCATATTGTGAATCATGAATCCTGGAACCTCCCCCTAGAAGAAGAACTGCACCACTGAATATGCATGTGCTGCATATGGTACTGCTCTTTTCAAACAGCAACTCAGAGCCAGCAGCCAAATAAATCCCAAGGACATCAACTGAGCAACAAACAAAAGTTTAAAGTCATTTAGGAATAAAAACTGGGCTGCAAAGTCTCAATATTGCCAGGGTTAACATCCTCAAGGAAGATTTGAGTTAACAAATGAACTGTCCCCTGGACTCCAAGCTCTGTATGGATGGGGCAGAGGCATACTGTTGAACAAAAGAGGTACTGGCAGAACCCACCCTGGAGTTTCATTCTCTTGATTACTTGCTTCTGGTGTTCAGTTGGCTGGCTGGATCAAATAAATCTTCATTGCCACGAGCCAGTGCCCATGTGTGCTGACATATTTCTCCCTCATTTGTACCCATCAGTAGGGGATTCTGTTTCCAAGATTCAGATGGGGAGTGATTATTAAGAGAGTCTCAAAGAGAGGAACATATTTTGTACCTGAGTGCTTGCAAGTCAGGCAAAGGGAAAAAATTAACCACTTGTAATGCCAAGCAGAAACAATATCTTGATTGGCCTGTAGGTGGTACTCAGATGATTCACTGAGCTCATTTGGCTCTCATGAGACCCCAGTTTTACTTTGGTACTAAGTATATGTAAAATATTTTTGGTGAGTGTTTTTAAATAAACAGAAATGGGGCACAGTTTCATAAGGGTTCCTCTGATTTGATGCTAATGAGTTCAGCATTTAGTCATTTAGTTATTCATTCATTTACAAATTTTTTTTTTGTTACCCTCCAAGTACCAGGCAGGTACCTGGGGGTACAAGAATGACTGACAAACATCCCCTGCCTCTGAGGAGCACCAGACAATCTGCTGAGCTCCCTGAAGCACTTCATAGCATCGGGGAGACTATCTCCGGATGGCTTTTAAAAGTAAATGCATATGAATCACATTGAGAAGTATACCAGGTGGGAGGAGGGAGCAATGCGGTCGGTTAATGTGATGCTTATGGAACAATTCCTCCAATACAGCAACTGCTTTTATAAAAATCTATTCAGGAAAATATTTTTCAGTCACCGCTTAGGTTTCAAACAACATTTAGCATAACAAAATTTTAGTACAACAAATGCGTTTCAAATGTCCCCTGGAGTTTGTCATAATGGGGTTTGATCTATGAATTTTTAAAATATGCCCAGTGGTTTGTAGATATTTTAGTTATAAAAATTTCCTGGAGTAAAGGAAAAGGGGAATACAGAGGCTGTGTTGGAGTCATAAAATGACCCAAGGGTTAAGGGACTTATGTGTTCTTTATTTACCTTTGGACTGTGGCCTTAAGATAATCATTAAAAATAATCACCATGCCAGTGACAATGTGCCAGAGCTCCCCACAGTTGTCAGTGCAGTAGAGTAAGGTCAAGTCAGGCAGTCTAATGAAAGCAACAATTGTCAAAAGATGGCTAGCATTAAACAAAGAAATAATAATGATCATTATCATGGCACCAGGTAATATTTATTAAACTTTTAAGTATGCAAAAGGACCAGAGAAGAACATTTAACTGTTATATCAACTCATCACACCCATTTTACAGATTAGGACATTGAGGCTCATGTAGGTATGTAAAGGAGCAAGCCTGGTATTTAGTTTTACTAGTTCCACAGCCTTTTCTTTCCTTACTTGTTAAACCTCTGCTTGAGCAGAGCCTCCCTCCTCTGTTGAGAGCCAGGGAGGCTGACAGAATGGAAGTGTCCACATCAGCTTGACCTTAGTGAAGGACAGCTTGTGGAAGGCTACGCCTGTCATTCCTACTCAATGAACATAGCTGTTCTAATCAAGGACCAAAAAAGCTGATTCCTCTTTTATTTCTCTGACTAGAAAATATCATGGAAGGGACTCCTGTCTGGCTCCCCACATCTTAGCATTTTTTAAGTTTGAGGTGGTTAAATTGCTCAAGTCCTAAATCTAGTACTTGTGAATGTGGCCTTATTTGGAAATAGAACATTTGCTGATGTAATTAAGTAAGATGAGATCATACTAGAGGAGGGTAAGCCCTAAATCCAATGACTGATAATTTTTACAAGAGAAAGAAGACGGAGATTTTCGTACAGAAACACAGACACACAGGGAGGAAAGCCATGGGAGATGGAGGCAGTGACTGTTAGTGATGCAAGCTACAAGCTAAGGGATGCCAAGGATTGCTGACAACCGTCAGAAACTGAGAGAGAGGCAAAGAAGGACGTGTTCCTAGAAACTTCAGAGGGATTATGGCCCTAGTGACACCTTGATTTTTTACTTCTCCCCTCAGAACTACGAGAGAATAAATTTGTTAAGCTACCCTGTCTGTGATACTTTGTTATGGCAGCTCTGGAAGGCTAATACACTACATTTTTTGTTTCTCTTCATTACATCCTTTGTTTTGTTGCCATGGCCACCACCCAGCTCAGACCTTTGTCTCCATCTGTTGAATTCTTATGGTGGGCTTTTCTCTGGTCTAGCTACAAAGTGTTTTCCCCATTTGCATTGCATCTTTCCCACTGCTACCAGAATCATTTTTCAAAAGTCCAGATCCAATTATGCCATACCTTCACTGTTCAGAGTTTTCCAGTCATCCCCCAACATATAACACTCACAGCCTGGGACTCCAGATCCCCTGTTAGTAGGCTCTAACTTACCTCCTCATTGTTGTGGCCTCCCACTTCTCTATTATCCTGGTCCTGGTGGGCTCACAGAAAATGCTCACAATTATTATTCTTTAAATCTGAATTCAGCACAAAAGATGGTTCAGCGTGAACCATCTGCCTATGAGCTTCAGTTTTCTTCCTCATTGTTTTCCCATCTGTACACACACTAATCCTGTTGAAGATTGTACCCCCTCTCTATCTTTTCCCTCTGAGGTGCATGGTTATCCTTCCTCATGCTTCACGAATGCCATCTTTTCACATTCTTTCCCAGTTGCACTAACTTAGTGATTGCTTTTCATACTCTACAATCCCATAATATTTTCCCTCTATTCATAATAATTAACATACATGGAATTCTTCCCATGTACAGGCACTGTGCTGAGAGTTTGTCTGACACCATCATATTTCATCCTCACCATAATTCTACTTGCTAATTTTATGGAGGGGAAAATGAGGTTTAAAGTGTCTTGCTGGAGATTCACAGCTAAGAAATGGTGGAACTGGCTTAAGCTCTGGGTGGTTGAAATGCCAGGCCCACGTTCCTCCCAGGATACAATGCTACCTCTGTGATAGCGTCCTTGTTCTAGTTATTGTGATGTCTCTTATTGTCTCATAATCTCTACTAGATTTTGAGCTCCTTGAGGGTAGGTTTTGCATCTAATCATCTTTGGTTTCTCTGCAGAGCTTAATGTTGTACAGAGACCGATGGATTTTCAGCTTGACTCTGGTATGGAGCAATGGTGGCTTTGACCAATTGTATTACCGTCTGTGGGCCACTCTGACTGTAAGGCTCAACAATTACTGTGGCTCTGTGCTTGGGCTGTATTAGGAGGGCAACATGCATTGATTTAAATGACATAATTAGGAGTAGGGCTAGCCTTGGTTGAAACCTTGAGATAAACCAGAAGGCAAGAGCTACTGAATGAAATACCGTTTGACTACTTGTGCTTTTATCCAGAAATATTGCTTAAAACTCAAACCACACACTCACGAAAGAGCTCCTTAAAACAGAGACAAATTATTTCCTAAAGGCAGTCCGCTTAATTTTTTCTATTGTCACTTTAAATCAGATGGCTTTACTATTTTTATCAAGTCTTAATTTATTAAAACAAACTCCCAACCCATAATATAAGGCATAAGATTTAGCAGTAGATCTTAAGGCCATTTTTAAAGCAGTTAGGGTATTAAGATGTTTGAAGATCATAATTTAAAGGAAACATTAAAAACAAAAGATTTTTCAGCTCTTCAACCATCAAAACATTTGGCGTCTCTTTCTTTCCTAGGCTCCAAATAGCCATGTAATCATTGCTCTGTGTTTTACATGCAATTCTACAGCTAAGTACATCATTATTTAGACTCCACAGATTATATGGTAATCATGGATTTACTGTAAACCCAATTGAATTTCTACGGAATTACTGACTTTAAGGTTGCAAAACAATATTGTTTACAAGGCAGTGTAATAACATTCAGAATGAATGCTGATTAGAGCTAATAAAGAAAGGAATGCATAGCTTTCAGGCTAAACCTAAATAGTTATAATGATCAATATGGTAATCAAGCCATTTTAAGAGAGTACCTATTGAACGCCTACTCTGCAGCCTCCGAACAATAAAACTAAGGTTATGGAAATAAAAGCTCATTTTATGATAAAATTCAAGAATAATTCTTATAATGGATCACCTCAATCATTTATATGCTTATTCTAATAACACTAATCCTATTTTTGGGATTTCAATTTGTAATTAATAACCAAGGTATCAAATTCTTGGATAGGTTAGTCTTCAAAGCATTTCCTTGAAATCTAAATAATGCACCTTCAATTCATTACACACTAAATTTTCTCTTGCTATACTTTTCCCTGTAACCAACTAAATGTGTCTGAATTTAGATGCACAGATGGGAATCTAAATGAATAAATGAGTACTTCCAAAGTCAACAAATCTTAAGGTTTGTTGGACAAGAGAAAAGATACAGTTTAAAATTCATGGCGCATATTGGTCATACTCTCTGGTGAATAAACATAATTGCTACACAGAGACAAAAAGCCTAATGCATGAGTCAAGGTGAGTAGGGCTTGCTTGAGAGTAAGGTAGGAAGTCTATGAGAAGGACCCACAAACACTGCAGGCCAAATAGAACTTTAGCAGACTTCTGAAAATCCAGATTGTAACCTAAAGAACAGAAGAAAGGTGACAGTCTCAAAAAAGTGGGGAGGGCATATTCTGTATGAGGACATAGCTGTAATTGTTTTAGTCTTCTTCCTTATGATAGAAATTTATTTGAAAGTATCAAGCTACTAAGAAATACTGAGACTTTTAAAACTTGATAAGGATTGTGTATGGTCAAAAGAAGTTGCAACTTTGGTCAGTGGCAGAGAAGAGGATGGATTACAACTTTTTTGAAACAAGTGCCCCCTCAAACCTTTCACTCATCAGGCTCAACTATCCCTGGAAAACAACTGCAATAATCCAATTGCATTCCAGATGGTGAATGAATTATAAGCCAAGAATTCCTTGAGTACAAGCATTCTATTGTGTGTTTTTAATGCGTCAACCAACAATTTAATGACCTCCTACTACATGGCCAGCATTGTGCTAAGGATTTAAAAATCAAAAGACATTGTGGGGAGGTTTTAGTTGTTGAAGGATTGAGGAAAAAAAGAGAAAGAACTCATGGAAACGGACATCAGTGTGGTGATTTGGGGCGGGGCTAGGGGAAGGTTAGAAGGTGGCAGAAGGTATAGGGGGGATAAATAAAATGAAGGGGAAAAAATAAAATGAAGGAAAAATATCAAGACAAATGTGACTTCCCCAAGACTCAATCTTCAGCCTTGTAGAGAAGACATATATCCAAGAAGTTATGTCAAAAAATACTATAAACATAGCTTTAGTCATATTTTTTTGGTTTTTAGAGACAAAAAACAAACAAACAAAACCCCCAAACTTCAAATTAGCTCACAGTGCATTGATGGTGGCTAAAAGCAGAGGTTCCAGAGCACGTATTCTGATTTGATCGCATTCTTTTCATTGTTCTTCTATGATGGTCACCTGTCCATTCCTGAACCAGTCATTGTAGCTAATGAAATACATATATTCATTTAGTCCAGGCCAAGGCCCACCGTGAGCTAGGTTGTGGTCAACTCCAGTCAAACCACATGAAGGATAAGAAGTCTTGGTTTCAAAGAGAAAATTTGCATGAATTACTAGAGAAAAGGGGGGAAATCCCAGGCAGACAAAAAAACGATGGACATTTACAACAAACCTGATGATAGAAAAATATAGGGCGCTCACTGTATCACCTCTAACCACATGCAGATAGGAAGCATGATGGTTAAAATCATTTGTTTGAACTGAGTGGTCCAATTAAACACAGGTTTGAACTGAGCGGGTCTAATTAAACACAGATTTTTTAAATTTAAAAATCTGGGTTTAATTGGCTCCATGCAGTTCAAACCCGTATTGTTTAAGGGTCAACTGTATTTTCAATCCATAGTTGGGAATCCACCTCTATGGAGGGCCGATTTAAGTTATAAGCAGATTTTCAACTGTGCCAGTGGTCGGCATTCTTAACCCTAGCATTGTTTAAGGGTCAGGCATATTTTTTAGTAGCTCATACAGTCTGTGATGGTTACTTTTATGAGACAACTTGGCGGGACTGAAGGATGCCTATATAGCTGGTAAACATTGTGAGGGTGTTTCTGGAAGAGATTTGCATTTGAATCAGAAGCCCCAGTAAAGTTAATTACCCTGAATTGGAGCTGCTTGTGGAGAGGTCATGACCTCTGGCTGACCTGCACTCAGCAGGTGGCAATAAGGTTCCTGCGCTAGAAGCTGCCTGAGGACATGGACCTGAGAGAATAAGGTGTTACTGAGACCATCTCATGACCATATAAACTTTTAAAATTTGCTGGGAAGGTGCAGAAGTCTAATTATCTTGCGGCTGCTAAGACAAGTTTTGTAAGATCCCTTGCTTGTTAAAACTGTCACCTACGGATCTGGAGAGGTTTGCCTCTTGCGTCCCTCTTTGCCCTCCAGGTAACCAAAAACTGGCCAATGTGGACCTGAATGGAGCAAAAAGGTAGAGGAAGGATGAATTTGCCCTCTGTGTGAGCGGGGACATCAGTGCTCCTTGTTCTCAACCTTCAGACTTGGGCCAGGACTTAAGACCATTGGCTTCCAGTTCTCAGGCTTTGGATTTGGACTCGATCTACACCACTGGCTCTCCTGGGCCTCCAGCTTGCAGACAGCAGATTGTGGGACTTCTCAGCCTCCATAATCACGTGAGTCAATTCCTCATAATAAGTCTCTCTCTCTCTCTCTCTCTCTCTGTATATATATATATGTAAATATATGTTTCTCCAGATAATCCTGACTAATATGCAGCATTTTATTTTTAAAATAACATGAAAATAGAAGCCATGGAGCTTGGGGTCTGTTTTGAACACAAAATATGGTCAACTGAAACAATTTAAGAAGTTCTAATATATGTAAAGTGATACATTATAATTTAAATCCTTAAGTGCTACGTCATGGAGCTCTGCTATAATAATTAAAAATAGCAACTACTCCTTGTCCAGTATTTCACATTTTAAAAGCATTTTTTGTGTTTGCTATTGCGCTATTTTAAAATCATCCCTGTCAGTTTGTTGGGGAATATATTTTCATGACCCGCATTTTCCAGAGGAGACAACTGAGGCAGGAAGGTCATAGAATTCCAAAATGGAGGTGAACAAATGTGAGCGGTATGGCAATCCTACCTGATACTTTTCCTCTGGTCTCAAGAGAGTCAGCTCCCAAAAGGTCCCAACAGTGGATTTTCCCAGGCGGTCAGAAAGCAGAGCCCAGTGGCCTGCCACAAAAGGGCTCTTCTGCTTTTCCTTCTGAAAGCTCACATTTTAATGTAAAATGCTTGTGCAGTTGTTTTTTTATTCCATAATATATTCATACTTCTTTTAATATTAAAACCTTTTTGCCTCTATCTTTGAGTAACTCTGACCCTGGTTTATTCTGTGATTATGAGTATTCCCATTACACTTTTGACAGTGAGTCTGTCCCCCAAATTAAAAAAGCACAGCTCAAGATTTTAGGGACATGGAGACCTGTGATATGATTCCTGTGGGGACAGGAGTTGTCATTTTCAGTGTTGAGGAATGTGTCCAGCAGAGAGGTAGTACCAGTTCACAAAGAAGCACCCCTTCTTTGTAGACAGCAGTGATAAGAGAATATTCAAGTCCCCAAATGCCCTTGAAAATAAGGTACAGGACTAGTGGGAAAAATCTGTATTTAGCAAGTTTCTGTCATTATACATGGAAAAATCGTGTACTTCTTTGTGTAGTGATTGCATGTTACTACTCCCTTTCACAAAGATGCAAATTGTAAAGTATACTCTACAGTTTCAAGTTTACTAAAAACAAATGCAATTTCACAGATGTCCAGAATGTTTTATTGATTAGCATCTTCCAGGACATTACATTCACTAACTACCTTACAATTTATTCCTTAATCATCAAAGAATCTTTGAAATAGTTTGGTCTGATATATTGCTGGTTTTAGTTTATGGATGGGGAAATTAAAGGGGAATGATGTTATCAGTATACTGAAGTCTCCCCCTATTTGTGGGGGATATGTTCAAAGACCACCCAGCGGATGCTGGAAACAGTGGATAGTGCCAAACCCTATGTATACTATGTTTTTTTTCCTATACATACATATCTATGATAAAATTTAAAGTACTCTTGCACTTTGGGACCATTATTAAGTAAAATAAAGGTTACTTGAACAAAAGCATTGGGGTACCTTGACATTGATCTAATAACCAAGAGGGGGACTGGTGTATTTCATTGGCTCTGGCTTCCTTTCTTCCTTTAACCTTGGGTTTTTCCATAACTTCATTTTCCCCCATAACTTCTTTAAGTCAAGTCAAAAGGTAAGTCTATCTGATTGTGCCTGGCCTTTATTCTGATTTTGTCACTAGTAGTCTTATAACCAAGAGTGTATCATTTAACTTGAGCAAGTCTAAGTTTTCTCATTTATAAAATAGTCTTTAAAATCAGGGGAAGGTTATTTCAGAAAAAATGACCTGGAGATATAATGGGGCCTGGAAAGTTTGAGAAAAGCAATGTTGTCCTGATTAGCTGGTGTACAGATCCGAGGAAGGGGAGTCATTCGAGATAAAGCTGGTGAGGATACCTCATAGGTGCTGCGAATACCTTGGAAGGACATTAGCAGGTGAACAAGGATCATCAGGGTTGTGCTCTAGGAAGGCCAATCTATAGCAAGGCTAGCAATAAATTGCCAGATGAGGCAGAGGATAGAGACAAGAGGCAGGGAGATCAGCTAGGAAGCTAAATACAGTTGACTCGAAGAACATGAGGGTTAGAGGTGCTGATCCCCCCACACAGTCAAACTTGCATGTAACCTTTGACTCCTCTAAAACTTTACTTACTTATAGCTGATTGTTGACCAGAAGCCTTACTGATAACATAAACGTCCATCAACATATTTTTATGTTACATATATTATACATGTATGTTACTATATTCTTACAATATATGTTAGATGTATGTTACATGTATGTTACTATATTCTTACAATAAATAATCTAGAGAAAAATGTTGAGAAAATCACGAGGAGAAAATACATTTATAGTACTGTATATATTTATTAAAACATGCATATAAGTGGACCCAGGCTGTTTCAAACCGTATTGTTCAAGAGTCAACTGTAGTTAATGTCTAAACCAAACATGGGGATGAGGAGAATGGAAAGGAAAGGATATAAATACAAGAGACATCATGGAGATTCATTCTATAGCAGCAGTTCTCTACCCTTTCTGTTCAGCTATCACACATCATAAATAACCTTCAGCTGCACTACTCAATCCTGTGGACATATTTAGTGATATACACAAATCCAAGCTTGTTGACCTCACTTCCATCTGTTCCTTTAGCATGAAAGATAAAAAACAAAATTGCAGAATTCAATTGAGTAAGAGTAATGACTTTATAGAGTTGATTTTTAACTCCCCTCCATTTTATATACTAGTTGAAAAATAAATTATTTATAAATATTTTATTATTAGCAATAGTACATTATTTTGCATTGATTGTCAAGAAAGTCTAACATATCAACTCATTTGGAACCACTGATTCCCAGAACTTGGTAACTAACCCTGAATCAGGTTTGGGAAAGGGAGGAAAAAAGAGTTGATGTAAATCTGAGTTCTGGATGCCTGAGATACAGGAAATATAGTGAGAACAGGGTTTTATAATTATTAAGGCAGAGAACAGCAGACATTATCATCTATGTGCCTTAAACTATAGTTGGGAATCTAGACTCTCAAATGTTCATTGGGTATGATGTGGTATCTCATTGTGGTTTTGATTTTTATTCCCTTAATTACTAATGATGCTGGAGGGTTTCTCATATGCTTGTTGGCTATTTGTGTATCTTTGAAAAAATATCTGTTTGAGACCTTTGGCCATTTTTTTCTTATGTGGGTTGCTTGTCTTTTGTTGTTTATAGAGTTGTAGTTCTTTTGTATTTGGATATTAAACCCTTATCAGATATATAATTTGCTAATATTTTCTACTATTCTGTAGGTTGACTTTTCACATTTTTTATAATGTCCTTTTATTTGACACACAAATTTTTTTAAAATTTTATGAGGGATACTTTATTTTTCATTGTTGTTGCTCATATTTGTTGGTGTCAAATACAAGAATTTATTGCCATACTCAGGGTCCTGAGATTTACTCCTGTTTTCTTCTAATAGTTTCATAGTTTTAGTTCTTATATTTAGGTCATTGATCCATGTTGAGTTAAATTTTTTAAATTGAGCAAAATAGAGTCCAAATTCATTTTTTATTTTTTTAAAATATATTTTATTAAATTTTTACAGAGAGGGAGGGAGAGGGATAGAGAGTTAGAAATATTGATGAGAGAGAAACATCGATCAGCTGCCTCCTGCACACTCCCTACTGGGGATGTGCTTGCAACCAAGGTACATGCCCTTGACTGGAATCGAACCTGGGACCCTTGAGTCCACAGGCCGACGCTCTATCCACAAGCCAAGCCAGTTAGGGGCAAATTCATTTTTTATGTTCTTATCCAGTTATCTCAGCACCATTTGTTGAAATGTTAAAAAACAAAAATAAAATAAAGTTAAAATATATAATTATTTAAAAGTAAAACAAATTCAGAAAATAACAAGAGTTGGTGAAAATGTGGAGAAATAAAAATCCCTGTACATTGCTGGGAGGACTACAAAATGATGCAGCTATTGTGGAAAACCACTTAGAGGTTCCTCAAAAAGTTCAACATAAAATTATCACACCATCTAGCAAGTACACTCCTAGGTATATACCCAAGAATAATGAAAACATATGCCCTCACAGAAACTTATATACAATGCTTATTGCAGCATTGTTCATTATAGTCAAAAGATTAAAACAGCCCAAGTGTCTATCAAAGGATGAATGGCTAAACAAATTGTGGTATATACAGACAATGCAGTATTATTCAGCCATGATAAAATGAAGTACTTACATATGCTACAACTTGGATGAATCTGGAAAACATGCTAAATGAAGAAGACTAGACACAAACGGTCACATGTTGTACATGCCAGGCACTCTGCTTGCTGGTGAACACATAAAGATGTGGTTTCTTCAAGAGCCTAAAGTTAAGAGAAAGGGTCAGCAGTGAAAGCCACTCTTTCAAACAGACTTTCAGGAACCGAGGCTCCAACATCCCCAGAACTTGGAGCTCTCCACTCTCTCTGCATCGCATCGGCCAGCAGACAGGAGAAGAAAGATCATGTGGAGGATTGTGCCCGCTCCTGCCCATGTCACCCTGTGGTCATACCTAACTCCACAAGAACCTGGGCAGTAAGAGTCTCACTGAGTGCCCAAGAGGAAAAGGGGAAATCTGTTTGGGCAACAGTGAGCCAGTCTGCCACAAGGGGAAAGACAAACATGGGAGAAGACACTGATAAAACAATGTATAAGTGGAAGTCAGTATTAGAGATATAGAGGTAGTGCTAAAAGAACACCAAACAGTTCTACTGAAGCAGTCTGGGCCAGAGTGGTCCAATAATATTTCCAAAGGAGGTGAATCGTGTGGTGAGTCTCAGTGATGATTTTGAGAAAATAAATAGAGGTTAACCAGACAAAGAGAAGAGGTTGTTAAAAGAGACGCAAACTCATAAAATGCAAATAAAAGAGAAAAAATCCTGGAGGGCTGAGTCCAGAGAGTACTGGCAGCTTGCCAGGGTCTGGGGAATGGCTCTCCTGGGGCTCATGTTAACCTCAGCATTTGAGTCAAACAGCTACTTGAATAGAGAGGGGGCATCCTCGTCTGTTCCATGATCCAGTCCACAGAGCTCCTTCTTGGGACCACCTCCAGAAAATGGCCCCTTTTTGTACAGCACCTTACCTTATCAAGTGTCACCTAACTGCTCCCAAAGCGCTTCCCTCGGAGCCTCAGTCGCTGCTGTTCCATCAGCCCAAACTGTGAGGGCAGCTTGATACAAACCCACCATTATGCTCCATTTAAATGAGGTGGTTTTTAATTCCCACTCCCCAAAAAGGTGCAGTATCACGTGCTTCACATCTCAGTTGAAAGCCATCCTATCTGTGAGAAAAGTACATCTGAAAGTGGGTGAATCTGCACTTAGGTTGGATCCTATTTTTGGAGAACCTCAAACCAATGCCAGAAATGGATGCAGCTGCCCACAAGCCCCAGAAGAACAAATCAGGCCCCATGAGAGCTCTGCCTAGCTACCGTGTCCTGGGCAGCTCTGCAGCAAGCCAAAGCTTCTTAATGGGAAGCACAAACCCCAAAGCAATTCCATTATCCTCAAACCCTCAGACAAGAGGAGACCAAAGTCAATGCTGTTCCCATGCTGGGGTGGTCTTGCCAATAGCAGTGCCACAGGGATCAATTGCTCCAGCCTTTGGTGTTGCTCCAGTCTCTCTTGGTCCTCTGCCTTTGGTTACCCAGCTGATTGGTTCCATAAAGACATTCTAAGGAATGCACAGGAGCAAGCCAGCCTTAAACTGGATGTTCAGGCTTTAATTCCAAAATCTCACTGGTTCTGACATGGAAAACCAAGATCCTGGCTAGCAGAGAATTTTTGTGCGTCTCAAGATTGTAATGCTGACACTCAGCTCTGAATCAAAATAAAATATAAATAATAGCTTTATAAAGAATGGGAACTATAACACTAGATGTTTAAAACACAAATAAACCTCACAGGTGAAGAACTCATCAAGATCTGGGGTCCCTTGTTTTGTTTTGTTTGTTTCCCTAAGGAGGGAGATAGAGTGTAGTGCAAAAGGCACATATTTTGATTTATGTTCAAATCTAGGCCTTTGAATTGTGTGGCTTTGGATCGGTGACTGAATTTCTTTCTCTCCAGTTTGATTTCATATCTACAAGATCACAATGAGAATATGTATCTCATGGTTGCATTAACTGAAAATACTGATGCAGCATGCCTCCTTCAGGAATGGCATATAGTAAGTGCTTAATAAATAATATTCTGCTCTTTTGCTTTCCCTGTAATCTTTTGGCTTCCTCCAATGTCCCAGTTGTGGGAAGTCCCAAATCCTGGTCTTGCTGGCATCTCAGCCTTGATAGGTATAAAAGTGAGATCATTTTCTTCTTAACCAGCTTCCCCCTTTCAACATCCATCCCTAAATAGCAGCACCATTTCCTCGGTTTGCTAGACTCACTTCTGTGACCCTCTCCTCTTCAGTCACCCAGATCGATTGTGTTTTCCTATTTGGTGCCTGAAACAGTTTCCTTATACCTTGCAAATTCATACTTTTAAAGTTGTGGAAATATCACAAACTTTGCTGTAGTGTTTAGAATAGAATCCTGGCCCGGTGAAATCGGTTTTAAGATTTCTTTTCAGAACTGTTGCTAGAGGTGCAGCTTTCAACTGCTATAGACAAGTATCATCAGGACTGGAAGGGGGTGGAGCAGAGAGAATCCCACAAGCCAGGCAACTGGGGCACAGATAATAAGGAGGTTTTCTGTTTTGCTGGAAGTTGAGGAGTTAGGCAGCCTTCAGATTTTGGCCAATTCAGTGGTTCTCAGATCTTTTAGTAAAGTTGCACCCCATTCTTTACTCTGAGCCTTTTGCCTACTGGGTTAAGGTTCATTAGTATATTTTCATCTTCTATCCCATTGAGTATTTAAGAATGCTGAAGCCCAAAGAATTACTTGTCCAAGTTATCTAGCAAGTTAGCTGATAATGCTTTAGTTGTCTTGTTTCTTCTCTCCCAATCTAAAATAAATTAAATGTCATTACTTTCTGAGTACAAATGCTGCCACACCAACAGTAATGCCAAATTTGGGGTTACTTATATCCCAACCAAAATAGGACCTTTGCTGACAGCCCCCAGAAATCTATCCTGGTTACTTCTGAGAGAGCAACGTGCAGTTAACAAACGTGCAGGGGCAAGTTTATGCATATCTGTGTTAGACTTCATCAGACTGCCAGCCAGGCATTTCATGGAATCATGGCCCTTCTGCCAGTGCTGGGAGCTGCGCTCTCTCCAGCTGTTTCCCTGGGATCAGAACATGGCTACAATGAAACCTGCAGTGGGGTGTTAGTGGGAGGAGATTCCCTTTTCCAAGAACCTTCATCTTCTGGCCCTAGTTCCTCCTTCTTCTAGTCCAGTTGACACAAATCGGCAATCTATCAAATAAACAATGCTAGTCCCTTAGGAAAGATGGATGCCATATGTCTCTTCTATTGGCACTATCTCTCCTCTATGCTCTTTGAAACAAGCAAATTATTTCTCTTTTTTCCCAAATACACACTTCCACTTGGGACATGTTTATGAGTCTCAGTTTCAGCTCAGTCAGAATCTCTTACCATTCTAAAAAAACATCTGTAAAACCAAAGATGTGTATTCATGGGTTGTACTTGTCACTTTTCCAGTGCTTAGCCCAGTTCCTGCCCTAGGTGTAGTGGAGAGTCAACAAAGGCTTGCCTTTTAGGAGCGGTCTCCTGATGGCATTAAGCCTTGCAAAGGAATGTCAATACTTTTGGTATATTGATTCCATAGAGACCAATTATGCAAACAATATCAAAACCATGATCCCAAAGCCAGAGCCCATACCTTGACCCAGAGATATGTATTTGGGTATCCCTAGTGGGATGGACAATCATGTAAGTGGGTTGTTGTGATATTGTGACATACAAGAAATATATATATTTGTTCTTCCTCTCCATTTCTGGTACAAAGCTCCTCAAACCTTAAAGCTTTCCTAAGGATTGCAAGTGATAAAGGTGTCTTTTGTTATGTTAATGAGGTGACTTTGGGAAAACACCTAAATATGGGGCTGATGGCCTATAGAGCCAACCATGGGATTAGAGGATTGGAATTTTCAGTCAGTCCCTGACAGCCAAGAGTAGAGAGGGGCTGAAAATAGAGTTTATAACCAATGGTCAGTGATTTGATCAATCATGCCTATGTAATGAAGCTCCATAAAAACCCAAAAAACAGCTCTGAGAATTTCCAGGTTGGTAAACACATGGAGATTCGGGGGAGTCACAAGCCTAAAGAGAGAAAGTTCCGCACCCTTTCCCCATACCTTGCCCTATGCATCTCTTCCATCTGACTGTTTGAGTTGTATCCTTTTATAATATACTAGAGGCCCAGGGCACAAAATTGTGAGGGTAGGGTCCCTAGACCTAGCCTCCTGTGATCAGGGCTGTCTTCTACCCGTTCATCAGTCCCCATGCCAAATGCTGCCTCGGCCGCCAGGCTGTCAGGCCATTGGGATCACCAGCTCATCCCCGGCTGCTCAGGGGCTCAGGCCTGTGGGAAAGTGTGTGCGCGTGACTTCACCTCCATGTGCATGCGCTGGACCAGCTGCTGATGGAATGCGCTGCCTGTTTGGGGTGCTGCTACTTCTGCCGCTGGTGCTGGGGCTTGATGCATTAACAGAAGCTGCAGGGTGTGCCTGTGATCTACCCGCCCCGGCATGAGTGGCCCTGAGCAGGCAGCACGTTCCATCAACGGCAGGCCTGGCACAGGAGCATGGAGGTGAAGTTGCCGGCACATGCTTTCCCACAGGCCTGAGCCCCTGAGCGTCCGGGGATGAGCTGCTGATCCCAACCAACAGCCAGCCTGGTCCTCCCATCACCCACCCCGATTTCCCCATTCACCATCACTGATCCATTAGAGCCTGCAGGCCAGGGGAAGGGACCTAGAAGTGCTCAATGCACCTCATGGTGACCGGTCATTTGGTCATCCTGGTTGTCATGGACACTGACTTTTTATATATATAGATTGGTAATTTAGTAAGTAAAATGTTTTTCTGACATCTGTGAGCCACTCTAACAAATTAAGTGAGCCCAAGAAGAGGTTGTGGAAACTTCTGATTTATAGCCAGTTGATCAGAAACACAACCTGGGCTTGGAACTGGCATGTAAAGTGGAAAGGGTGGGCATTTCTGTGGGACTTAGCGCTTAACCTGTGGGATCTGATGCTATCTCCTGGTAAATAATGTCAGAATTGAGTTGCATTGTAGGATATCCCAAGAATTGCTTATTGGTGTGTGGTACCTCCTCGCCCACATGAATTAGAATTGTAATCTGGACAATGTTAGATATGTACCCCTGGGACTCGGTTCAGGAGTACTTCCCCTACGAAGACTGCCCTGATCTCCTGGTATGAATTAGGTACCCTCCACAGCATTCCAATTGCACCCTTTACTTATTTCCATTAGTTATTACAAGTCTGTGCCATGATTATTGTTTAATCACCCATTATCTTCCACTGGACAGTGAGCTCTTGTGGGCAAGGAAAGGGTCTACTTGCCTTAGTCAATCCAGAATTTCATGTGAGACTTGCCACTTGAGGAATTTGATGGCCTTCCACTGCTATTACAAAAATTAAAACAAAAGCCCTTAACATGAATTATAAACCCCCCATCCCTGGACCCCTGCTGGTTCTCTAGCTTTATTTTGTCTTTGCTCATTTTTCAAAGCTCAGGATTTTTTCAGATACTTGATTATACCCTGGTCTCTCCTGCTAAATTGAGTTTTCCCTTTTTGGCCTCCATCATCCAAGGTCTCAGCTCACATTATACTTTTATAAGAAAGCTTTCTTTGACCCCAACTCACTCCAACCCATTCACCCCCATTGCCTCTATCCCCTTTGTTTCTGGTCTAGATTAGGCTCCTTTCTTATAAGTGCTCCCAGAACTAAGCACTGTTCTTTTCATGCACTCACTTTCAACTCTGTATTCACTCATGTGCTTTGGTGCTCAACCCCTATCACCACCACAATTCAGCTTTAATTCTCCAAGAAGAGGGATTTCCATAGTACAGTCCCTCAGTTGCACAGTGCCTGGCCTACAGAATGTGCCAAATTAGTACTGCGCAACAGATAAAATGACGAATGGGTGAATGAATGAATTAGTAAATTCAGATGGAGTACACCAGGCCTTTGAAGGCAGAAAGAGGACCTCTAAGAGTTCAGAGTACAGTGGGTTTTATCATATATTGCTGAATCCAGAAAACAGACCTTTGATGAGTCCTGAAAGCAAATTTGCTTAGTTATTGCAAGTGCACCATGAAAACATTTATGAAATGTTTTTTCCAGGATGACAAAATAAAACTCTAGTTAATTTTTAAGTTAATAGCATGACTAAAGCAAGGACCTAAAATAGTTATTAACTAAATATAAATGAATTCAAAAAGTGCGCAAGTAAAATTAATAGTATGCTTATGATTGTCAAATGTTTCCTACGAATACAAACAGGTAATATGAAAGAACATTTAATGGGGTATAATTAAACTACTAAGATACTTATAGTAATGATACTTTAAGAAGAAAGTCACAGAGGTATTTGAGGAGCCAATTCAAAGAATTTAAAACTCGGTGATTATTCTGGCAGAGTTAATGCTTTATGATTAAAATAGAATACTTATATTTCATACAACAAAGACCCACCTTAACTGGGTAAGCTCATAATTTGGCAGAAAGAACATAGGCTTCAGTGTCAGACAAACCCAAGTTTGAATCCTGATTCTACTCTTCTCTGGGTATATGAGTTTGGGCAAACAGCTATATTGGCTTTCTTGCTTTCCTTGAAATTCAAAAGTTCTCCCCCTGCTTTAAGGATTTTGTCTTTGTTTTCTCCCTTGCCCTGTGCATGGCAGGTTCCATGTCATCTTTCAGATTTTAGATCATATACTGCCTCAGAGGAGAGGCTGTTTTAGGCCATGCTCCTTGGGTAGCAGAGTCTGACATGCTGGTGTGTATGCCGAAAGTTGATTTGGGAAGGCCCTTGGGAATAATGTCTGTGAAGGGGTGAGGGAAGGTGGATTGGACAGAGAAGATCTGAGCTGCAGTCCAGTCACAGAGATGCCTCATCCAGTCTCATGAAAAGGTCTGGAGCCAGGATGACCCTTCAGATTTGTCCTGCACCCCACTTCAATCAGGCATTGGATGTAGGCTGCCCCTGGGAAGGGGGAGTAATGTGGGCAAGGCAGCTCCCTTCAGCTGAAGACAATTCCTAGAGTGCCTCAGCTGTGAGCCCATGGCAGCCAACATCCCAGCCCCTGGGGAAATGAGATCTCAGATCCTGACGGTGGACCAGCGCAACTGCTACAGAGGCTTTGCCTAAACACACTATATGAATGAGCAAATCCACCCTGCACACTGCATTCTATCACACCACCCTGTTTATTCCATTTCTATTTTAGCACACCATAATTTTTTGAAATTAATTTTTTCTTTTATCCATTACTTGCCTTCTCTTCTTGGGTAAAGGCACCTCATGAGTGTGGTTAGTACTCAGTAGATACTGGTTGAATAAGTGAATGTGGGAACAAATGATGCAGGCTGATAACATACACTCTACATCAGTTGCTGCAGGAATTAGGCTGTTCAAATTTACTGCACAGTGAGGAGTCATGTTATAAAGGTAGTAAGTCTGCAGTATTTGGAAGGTATAAAAAGAACATTAAAATCCCATACTTATTCTTAAAGTAGAAAACAGAATATAATCTGAAATTGTAATATCGTAATATCAGACATTATAATTACCAGTGATGCTTTAAAAAAAAAAGCTAAGTGTTTTATTCTAATTAGTAAAGTAGTAGATATTTATTATGGAAAATGTGTACAATATAAAACTATAAGAAAATAAGATTAATCCATGACCAAAACAGAGACTGGAGGCCATAATTAGCATACTCTGGTATGTTACTTTTCAAATTTTCTCCATTTACATTTTCTATATAATTGGGATCATAGTGTTGCTATCATTTTATATCTTGCATTTTTCCCCTCAACATTATATAAAGTTTTTGAGGTCATCAAAATCCTTTAGGAACCTTATTTTTAAAGAACTATTGTTATAGCTGCAACATTATTATTTAACCATATTACCATGATTGGCTAATAAGATTGTTTCTAATTTTTGTGATTATAAACAATTTCAAATAAACCTTTTTATAACAAGATTTATTAATGATTATCGTTCTAAATGCTCATATGATCTAATTTGCTAATAATATGCCTCATTTGTCAGTTAGATCAAATCACTGCTTTTCATTAAGGTCTTTTATCTGAAATAATAGAGTAGAAACAATCATTAAGCTAAGCATAAGAAATCCTAGGTTCCAGCCCAGGTTGGCAGCTTACGGCGAGCTAGTCTTGAAAAAGCAATGTGCTTATCTACCCTGAACCTCAGTATCTTCCCTTTTAAAATGGAGTGGTGGGGCTAATTTAGAAACCCTTCAGCTCTAGTATTGTATACTAGCATGGCTGCATCTTACTTTTCTCTGAGAAACAGTTTCATGGACTCAGTTTCAGGCTCTTTGACATTCTGAGTTACCGCTACAAATCTTCTCTGATTTCCTGTATTTCTGATTTAATTTCCTTCCCTTTACCCAATTTTGATTGTTTCTTAATCTTCTTTACCCAGGTCTCACTTTTGTTCCTTCTCTCACTGCCATCCATTAAGCTGAGATGAATCCTCTCCTCTTGATCTTTTACCCACTCAGTATTTGATTTTCCTTTAAGTCCTTTCTCAACACTTAATTTTCTGCTAAATCTTTTGAGGTTCAATACTCAAAAAGATTGCTCAGACCTGTACTTCCTTTTTCTGAACAAATAAATGCAAATAAAAGTTTGGTAAAAGAATGAAAGAAAGTGAAATTAAACCAGGTAATATGATCTAGCATACACATGGTGTTTTAATGTATCTTGTCTATAACAGACTGTGTGTGGTATGCGGTTTAGGGAGGAAATGGGGCAGTATGCTTTGAGGAATAACTGAAAAGCCAAAGAATAGTTTAGTCAACAAGGTTAATAGAAGCCCATATGTTACATTACTCGTAATTCCATAGTAAAAGTGATGATAGTAATCAGTAATTGCTAACATTTTAAATTGCTTTTTACGTGGCAGACATTATGCTATGTACAGTAGTATGCAATGTTTCCTAAATCTTTAGAAACCCATGTAAGGTACCAATTATAACCCCCAATTTTTAGATCAACAAACTGATGTATTAAAATCATTTTGCTATATTATAATAAATGTACAATAATTATCAAATCCCTGGGATCAGGCAGGTTTGGGTTATACTGTGTATCAGTTAGGATGTTGCAAATTGTCTTAGTTTGGGTTTGCCCAAAATTCAGAACCAGAGGTGATTTCAGAAATCAGGATGGAGGGAGTAAGGAAAGTGAGAGAAGGAAGGAGGGAAAGTCAAAGTAAGTGTGTGTCATTGATGCTACTAGGAGCTCCTGGGAGTAGAATCTGCTCTACCTCTCAGATCAACCCTTGGAACTGCGGAGACTGACATGCTCTCTGTTATTGTACTGTTATTTCTTCCTTTCTTTCTTTCTTTTTTCAAAATCATCTTTTTTTATTGATTAAGTTATTACATATGTGGCCTTATCCCCACGTTACCCCCGACCTCCCCCCCCCCCACTGTCCTTTCTGAAAGTGGTTTTCAGAGATTCTTTGGAGAGATGTTGATAGTCAAGATATAACAAAAAGAGTGACTCAATTAAACAGTACAGTGCTGAGAAACACTATGAAGAAAATCGGGGAAGGAAATAAACTGTGATTCACTGCATCCCCTGTCCAGATACTTTCCCTTCAACACAAGGATGGGAAATGCCCATCATTTCCATTTGATAGGTGAGGAAATTGGGGCTCAATGAAATTATGTAACCAGGGCAGGATCCCACCCACAGGGCATGAGTAGGGATTGGAACCTAATGCTGTCTGTCTTGAGCATCCATCTCTGGTTTGAATACCCATTGTCTACAGGAGTTAGTGCATAGCATCGTTTTCACTCCCACCCCTTTCATGCTATCAAATACCTGTGTCTGCTCAGCCATAAGAACCATGCACTTTGTTGAAGGTCTGCCCTAAGGGCATCTGTTTGGGTGTCACTGAAGCTGAGATATGTTAGTAGTAGACATTGGACCGATAGGCCAGCTTTTTGAATACTGTGTGGAGCTTGTCCCAGGTGTGAGCATCACACACTAACCTGCTGCACTCCTGCTCTGTGCTCATGTCCCCATTTGTGTCTCTTCTTTCTGAGCTAGTCATCTGTCACACTGCTCCCTGCCAATTCAGTGCTTTCTAAAAACCCAAAGGGAAAGGAAGTCCTGAGTAAATACGTCATATTTCTTTCAAACAAACTTCCATATTAAAATTTATATGATTTATTTCTACTTCCAGATGTAGAGGCATGGATGTTTCACAGCTGCTACTCAGATGGTCGAGAAATACTATTTAGGGCCATAATTTCAGTTTCTCCTTGGTCAAAACTTGGACTGAGTTGGTTGATCAAAAACCTCCAAAAAAACATGAATTTCACTTTCTTCTCTCTCTCTTGAGCGTGGGCTTCAGAGAAAGATAGGCATGATTTCAAATCCTAGCTCTGCCTCTGACTGATGGTGTAACTTTGGGTAAGTTTAATTAAGTTCTCTGCTCTGTCAACATAAGGTGGGATGAAATGGTAATGATCATATTTAGCTGAAAGGGTTTCTTTCTGAAGATAAAATGAGCAATGTGTGAATTACTCATCAAGTTTCCTATCATCAACAGATACTTGACAAATGTTAGCTTTTACTCTGTTCCCTCCAATCCCTGCCTGTTTACCCTGATGAAATGTAATAGACTAAAAAAAATACATACTGTTTAGATAGTACTAATCAACAGGTTTAGATTTTTTTTACTGTGCTGGAGTTTTGATAGTGCAGTAGCATATACTTCCAGATTAGGAATAACTATAGTGATGTAAAAATTGAACTCAAACATTCATACCCTTTTTGTTTCTGGGAGAGAACTGTGTGTCTTATTAAATACCAGCTACCATGCTATTCTCTCTGGAAAATGATCAGTTGAATTAGGTGACCAGGGAGTAACAATTGAATAGAGCCAGGAAAGCAGCTGTGTCTGGATGTATGCAACAAGCTTCTAGCTCTTACTGATTCATTTCTCCAGCAGTTTTTACTTAAGAGAACCATCCATAATGCATGGCCGCAGGACTATATAGAAGGAAAATCACCCAAACTGTGAACATTACAAGCATTGCACATTGACTTTTACAGTTCTGGGAAACTGCATGATGAGCTGCCTATAATTTTCCAGCAGGAGCATGAAAGCAAAAGAAAAGTAGCTACTCAAACAAACAAAGAGAAGTGGGAATGACTGATTCACTTTTTTGGTATGTGTTCACCGTCCTTCTAATAAGAATTTACTATAATTAATTTAGTCTACAAACATTTGTTGACCATTGACTATGTGCTAGGCACAGGTTATGCAAAGGGCAGCTAGATTACTTGATCCTTGCCCTTCATGGAGCTTACAGACTAGTGAATCCAATCAACATGTCTCTAAAGAAATAAATACGTATTGTCAATTAGATAAAAGTCCTATGAAGATAGAACACAATAGAAACCTGTTTAGAGGTGCCAACAAACATTTAAGCTGAGCCTAAATTGTGAGGAGGAGCCAACCACACAGATGCCTAGAGGAGAACACTGCTCTTAGAAGCCTGTGCAAAATCTCTAGGAGGGAAAAGATGTGGCTTGTTCTGGGAACTAAAAGGAAGTGAATGTGGCTAAAGCAAAGGGAGCAAGGGGAGGTGATGTGAATGGGAAGTTGGAAGGAAAAGCAGGAGCTAATAGGCCATGCACAGAATGTGACTTTTATTGTACGGTTAATATGGAGCCATTCAAAGGTTTGACTCATGGGAATGGCATAATCAGATTTACAATGTCAAAAGATCACTCTGGTTGCTTGGTGGAGAAAGCCTTGTGTAGGAAGGGCACAAGAAAATTCACAGCCAGTTAGAAGGCATTTTAATATTGTAAGTGTGTCCCAGCTGGTGTGGTTCAGTTCTTGAGCGTTGACCCATGAACTAGGACATGACAGTTCAATTCCTGGTCAGGGCACATGCCTGGGTTACGGGCTTGATCCCCAGTAGAGGGTGTGCAGAAGGCAGCTGATCAATGATTCTCTATCATTGATGTTTCTCTCTCTCTCTCTCTCTCTCTCTCTCTCTCTCTCTCTCTCTCTCTCTCTCTCTCCCCCTCTCTCTCCCCCTCCCTCCCTCCCTCCCTCCCTCCCTCTGCCTTCCTCTCTCTGAAATCAATAAAAACATATTTAAAAAATATGCTAAGTGTGGCATATGGTGGTGGGAAAGTGGTGACCTGGTGACCGTGTGGGGAAAAGAAGTGTAACAATGAGGGTTACACACTGGAGCCAGGATTGACTTGGGTGTTGTGAGAGTGACAAGGAGTGGGGCAATCAAGAGTAATATACATGGAGTGGTTTAATTGCATGCGTATGTGGTGGTGCCATTTACCGGATTGGGAAAGACTGGAAAAAGCTAAGCTTTCTCTGGGTTCCTTAAAAACGTCGTGCATATCTTTGTTATAGAATGAACTATACCACAATTTGGTTTATTGTCTACTTGGCTGCCTTCCCTGCCAGCTTTTCACCCTTTGGGGCAGAAAGCACAAAGGTTGGTAGCATGGGCTTTTGAGTAAAAGAGAACATGGGTCAAATCCGTGATCTATCACTTACTAACTGTGTGACCTTGAGCAGATTACATAACCTAGTAAAGTCTAAGTTTCTCACTTTATAAATAGGTTCTCATAACACCTTTCTCAATGGTTGCTGAATTAAATAAAATAAATTATATAATGTATTCAATGCTTAGTAGGAAATCAATGAATGCTAGCTATTGTTATGATTAGAATCTTTCATTGTCCTGGCCCATAATAGATACTTAGTATTTATGGGATAAGCGAATAAATGGGTGGAAGCTCACTTAGGTACTCACTGAAAAAAAATGAGTAAATCAGATTCTAACCCTAACTACCTACTTACTGTTGGTTTTAACCTCTCGGAATGAAGCCCAGACTCAGTTTTTTCATCTGTAAAATGGGAGAGAGGTATGTGAGGGAAGGACACATGTATATTAAGCTAGATGGTTTCTTAAGGAGCTTCTAAATTTAAACTTCCAATAATATTCTTAGTTTTCTGTTTTAATATACCTATTTAATCAACTACTAAACGGTGCGTATCTGCTTTCTCATTTGATGCTAACAATTGCCCTGGAATGAAAGTAAGCACATAATATAATTATTGGTTAACAAGTAAAAAAAAAAAAAATCGAGGTTAAATGACATGTCCATGGTCAACACTTGAATTTAGAACCAATAACACATACTATAATCCTTTTCTGCTATACTGCACTGTTTTTCAGATGAGTGGTAACCCTCAGATGCAGACAAAGACAGTTTATTTCTAAGAATCATGTTATCTTTGGAACCAAGCACTTTATTTTTTTTTATTTTTATTTTTTTTAGAAGAGCAGAGGTTAGAAGTCAAAGAACACATTTTTGAAATTTATATGATGAATTTTTTTTATTTTAGTTGGTAACAGATCGTGAAAGCACTTTTACATATTAGTTAATATTGTGTATTAAAATATTGGCTGCTTGAGGGATGTGTGCATTTGTGTATTCTTTTACTGGCATTGAAACATCTCAAACAATATCTAACTATATTTTTTTAGTAATTATATTTCATTCCCTTTAAATGGACTCAAGTTCATTTTACTTTTGCTTGATTGGTATTGCAAATGTTTTGCATATTAAAAATGAAATCTTACTATATGAAGTAGCCTGAAGAGATGTATTTCTTGAAATTAAGCTTATAAGTATTTACCTTTACATACAATTAACTATGGAATTAATTTAATCTTTGAAAAAGTACAATATACAATCAAATCTAGGTCCATTTAAATAATTTAAACTCTTTTTTAAAAAAAATTCTTTATTGTTGAAAGTATTACATATGTCTCCTTTTCCCCCATTGACCTCTCCCCAGCCACTCCCACCCCCCAGCACATGCCCTCACTCCCTACTGTCTGTGTCCAATGGTCATGCTCCTGTGCATGCATACAAGTCCTTTGGTTTGGTTGATCTCTTACCCCACCCCCACCCCCACCCCCACCCTCCCCTGTCTTCCCTCTGAGATTTGATGGTCTGTTCGATGCTTCTATGTCTCTGGATCTATTTTTGTTCATCCACTTATGTTGTTCATTATATTCCACATATGAGTAAGATCATGTGATATTTATCTTTCTCCGACTGGCTTATTTTGTTTAGCATAATGCTCTCCAGGTCCATCCATACTGTTGCAAATGGTAAGAGTTCTTTCTTTTTTACAGTAGTGTAGTATTCCATTGTGTAGATGTACCACACCCATCTGCTGATGGGCACTTAGGCTGTTCCCAAATCTTAGCTATTGTAAATTGTGCTGCTATGAACATATGGGTGCATATATCCTTTCTAATTGGTGTTTCTGGTTTCTTAGGCTATATTCCTAAAAGTGGGATTACTGGGTTAAATAGGAGTTCCATTTTTAATTTTTTGAGGAAACTCCATACTGTTTTCCACAGTGGTTGCACCAGTCTGCATTCCCACCGGCAGTGTACGAGGGTTTGTTTTTTCTTCACATCTTCGCCAGCACTTGTCATTTGCTGTTGATAGCCATTCTGGCAGGTGAGAGGTGGTACTTCATTTTCGTTTTGGTTTGCATTTCTTGGATGATTAGTGACTTTGACCATGTTTTCATGTGTCTCTTGGCCTTCTGTATGTCTGCTTTCGGAAAGTGTCTCTTTAGGTCCTTTGCCCATTTTTTGATTGGATTGTTTATTTTTCTTTTGTTAAGTTGTATGAGTTCCCTGTAAATTTTGGAGATTAAACCCTTATTGGATGTAACATTAGCAAATATGTTCTCCCATGCAGTGGGCTCTCATGTTTTGTTGATGTGTTTCTTTTGCGGTTGCAGAAGCTTTTTATTTTGATGTAGTCCCATGTGTTTATTTTCTCCTTAGTTTCCATTGGCCTTAACAGTAGTCGGCAAACTCATTAGTCAACAGAGCCAAATATCAACAGTACAACGATTGAAATTTCTTTTGAGAGCCAAATTTTTTAAACTTAAACTATATAGATAGATACATTGTTATTAACTTAATAAGGGTACTTCTAAGGCTTAGGAGAGCCACACTCAAGGGGCCAAAAAGCCGCATGTGGCTCACAAGCCACAGTTTGCCGACCACGGGTAGGAGATGTGTCAGTAAAGATATTGCTATGAGGTATGTCTGATATTTTGCTGCCTATGGATTCTTCTAAGATTTTTATGGTTTCCCAGCTTACATTTAACTCTTTTTTTTCCATTTTGAGTTTATGTTTGTGTATGGTGTAAATTGGTGGTCTAGTTTCATTTTTTTGCATATATCTGTCCAATTTTCCAACACCATTTATTTTATTTTATTTTTTTTTAATTAAATCTTTATTGTTCAGATTATTACATTTGTTCCTCTTTTTCCCCCCCATAACTCCCCTCCTCCCAGTTCCCGCCCCACCCTCCGCCCTCACTCCCCACCCACTGTCCTAATCCATAGGTGCACGATTTTTGTCCAGTCTCTTCCCGCATCTCCCACACCCCTTTCCCCCCCAAGAATAGTCAGTCCATTCCCTTTCTATGTCCCTGATTCTATTATAATCACCAGTTCATTCTGTTCATCAGATTATTTATTCACTTAATTCTTAGATTCACTTGTTGATAGATGCATGTTTGTTGTTCATAATTTGTATCTTTACCTTTTTCTTCCTCTTCCTCTTCTTAAAGGATACCTTTCAGCATTTCATATAATCCTGGTTTGGTGGTGATGAACTCCTTTAGCTTTTCCTTATCTGTGAAGCTCTTTATCTGACCTTCCGTTCTGAATGATAGCTTTGCTGGATAAAGTAATCTTGGTTGTAGGTTCTTGGTATTCATCACTTTGACTGTTTCTTGCCACTCCCTTCTGGCTGCAAAGTTTCTGTTGAGAAATCAGCTGACAGTGGTATGGGTATTCCCTTGTAGGTAACTGAGTTTCTTTCTCTTGCTGTTTTTAAGAGTCTCTCTTTATCTTTTGCTCTTGGCATTTTAATTATGATGTGTCTTGGTGTGGTCCTCTTTGGATTCCTTTTGTTTGGGGTTCTCCGCGCTTCTTGGACCTGTAAGTCCATTTCTTTCACCAGGTGGGGGAAGTTTTCTGTCATTATTTCTTCAAATAGGTTTTCAATATCTTGCTCTCTCTCATCTTCTGGCACCCCTATAATTCTGATGTTGGTACGCTTGAAGCTGTCCCAGAGGCTCCTTATACTATGCTCGCATTTTTGGATTCTTTTTTCATTTTGCTTTTCCGGTTGGGTGTTTTTTGCTTCCTCGCATTTCAAATCATTGACTTGATTCTTGCGCTCCTCTGGTCTGCTGTCGGGAGTCTGTATAATATTCGTTATTTCAGTCCGTGTATGCTTAATTTCTAGTTGGTTCCCCAATATAAGATCGAGGGTCTCATTAGTTTTCTTGTAGATCTCATTAAGTTTATCGGCGGCTTCTAAACAGTTCTTGAGAGACCTTAAAAGTGTGGTTCTGAACTCTATATCTTCCATTGACAATTTTGTCCTGTTTCTTTGTCTCTGCATTTTGTTATGCTTCCTTGGTGCACCCCCTCGTGGTTTTTGTTCACAGTCTTATAGTTAAACCTTGTTGTAGCTAATTCCAGGGAGGGTTTGACCTCCAGGCCAAGTGGCTATGAGAATCAGCTGTGTCAGCAGTGAGAGAACTTCTGTCCTCTAGGGAGGTGCTAATCTAGCCTTTGCTTGAGGCTATCCGGCAAATGCCTTTGGGCGGGGCGGGTCGCACAGGATCAACAGGGTGGGCCGGAGAGAGCAGTTATGGCGGCTCTCAGTCCTGTCCCCAGGGGCTCTGCCTCTCTGAGTCCCAGCACCCGCTGCAAAGCTCGGAGAGAAAGCTGCACTCGCTCTGACCGAAGCCAGACAGTCCCGCTTCTCCTGTTTGAGTCAGGGTCCCTAGAGACTCGCCCGTATCTGGAGCTCAGAGTCTGCGACTCCCTCCCGATTGAAAACGCCAACCGCGCCCTCCGCCGCCAGTCCGCTCCGCGCACTCCACACCTCAGAATTTGACTTCAGCACTGCGCCTCCTCTGAGTGTCCGTATGCGTTTCTCTTTCCTCCTAGTTGTAGGACTTCCACTCAGCCAGCGTTCCTGTGGTTCTGGGTGATGTCCCTTCCGTCTTTTAGTTTCACTTTTGAAGTAGTTGTTCAAGGCAGCAAACTCCGGCGTTAACCTATGCCGCCATCTTGGTTCTCCCTGGAACCAAGCACTTTAAAATGTTAGCTCATCCTAGGCTTAATATCCATTCTAGAAAAGAATTCAAGTAAAGTTTCAGAGCTAAGAACAATGCCATAGGCAAGTGACACTTCCATTGTGCACTTACTTAGATCTTCTTGTCTCTCTTATGCTGTCCAATGGAAATATAATGCAAGCCCCATATATTATTTAAAAAATTTTAGTAGCTACATTAAAAATAAAAAATAAACAGGTGAAGTTAACTTTAATATTATATTTTATTTATTTCCATATTTCCAGAATATTATCATTCAGTATGTAACCAATTAAAACATTATTGAGATATTTTATAATCATTTTTTCATTCCAAGTCCTAAGTTTTCATAATCCAATATGTGTATTATACTTGTAGCACATTTCAGTTCAGCCTAGCTACATTTTAGATGCTCAATAGCCATGTGTGGCTCTTGGCTACTGTATTGGACAGCACAGGAGTCACCAGTCACCAGTCAAACTTTAAATGGCTTCATATTAACCTTACAATAAAAGCCATGTTCTGTACATGGCCCACCAGCTCCTGCTTGTCTCTCCACCTTCTGTTCATGCCACATTCTTCTGCTTGCTTTGCATTTCCTTGAGGATTAAAATTCATATCATAGAATGTCATAATCTTATATAATGAGTGGGTTGTATGGTGTATCAGTTAATGTAGTTGTATTTCTTATAAAGACCAGGCAGCTAGTCAAACTTGCTAGTTTACTTAATATGGATTACATTAGTCCATTCTATCCCAAGTTAAGTTACATAAAAAAGATCTTCATTTGGGAAATCTTCAAAACACTGGGAACAGAACATTGTGTATAATAATAATCAATGTATGTTTTTCTCTGCAAAAAAACCCCCCATAAACACACTCATGTATATATGCTTGCATATGTATATAAAACATCTGAAAGAATTTCCAAGACACTGGTCTCAGTAGCCAACTTTGGAAAAGTCAAGTTCGACAGATTGAAAGAGAGTTATTTTTTATTACATATGCTTTCACAGTGTTTGGAATTTTTACCAGAATTTTCAACAAAAATTATTATTGCTTTTTTGATGGAAATTATTTGTCTATATAAAAGCCTAAGTGACCAGCTGACCACCAGGGGGCAGACACTCAACTCAGGAGCTGCCGAACTGCGGTGACTTGGTAGCTGCGGTTCCCGGGTGATATACTCAGAACCAGAGAGGAGGGAGCTAGATTCCGGGGTGCTTCACCTGAGAACCACCCTCTCGCAGTCCGGGACCCCTCAGTCAGACATCCTTAGTGCTGCCGCGGAGGCGGGAGAGGCTCCTGCCACTGCCACTGCGCTTGCCAGCTGTGAGCCGGCTTCTGGCTGAGCAGCGCTCCCCCTGTGGGAGTGCACTGACCACCAGGGAGCAGCTCCTGCATTGAGTGTCTGCTCCCTGGTGGTCAGTGTGCATCATAGCAATCGGTCGTTTGGCTGTTCAGTCGATTTGCATATTAGCCTTTTATTATATAGGATGATTTCAGAGTGTTTGGAATTTTTACCAGAATTTTCAACAAAAAATATTATTGCTTTTTCAATGGAAATTATTACTATCATAATATAGTAACACTACATTTTTAGCAAAAATAAATATCAAGTAAAAATATAAACATACATCAGAGCAGAGGTCTTTTGCTTTTTATTTTTCTCAATATGGTCCTTTCTTCAGTCAGAAAGTTGGAACTTTCAGTGGCATGTAATCCAAGGATATAATCATTGTATAAACCCTAGAAGGGTTCAACCATATCACTGCAGCATAGGAGGCAGACAGTCTGTCGAAAAGTTCCTGTAAATTTGATGGGATTTGTAGCCCTACATCACCCATGGGCTCAGGCTGTCAAGCAACCAGACAAAATCAATAGACTCCTGACTTGTACTCAGAATGCCAGGGTATTTTTGATGTGTTACCAGCCACCTGGCCTGAACCATATTTTGGCAGATTCTGATATGTCTTTGCACTGGTTCTAGATTGATCAAATCCTTTCTTTTTGAAGATAACATAGTTTGGTGTAGTTTTTATTTCCCAAAGGCAGTAATTCACCAAACACTAATCCCAGGAGTTACACTTTTTAAAAAAGTAATACAAGTTTTTTTGCTATATTACTTTCTTGGTAAGCATCCTCAGCATATTAATAACTCAGAGAAGTCCTATAGTAAAGAAACCTTCTTAATGTTGTTCAATCCAATATTTATCAAGCTTATGTGATTAAGCAATTTTTAGTTTCTTTGGGACATACTTAACACAGCTGGGCACATTTTGGAAACCTCTGCTGTGGCTAGAAGTGGATCTCACTTATCACTTATGTGACCTTGGTCAAGTGACTTAAGTTCTTAAAGCTTTTTTTTAAAAATAAAATGGAGATAATAATATGAGGATTAAATTAATTTAATGAAATAATATATGAAGGCAAAACCTCCATAATGAGGAGGCAACTGACAATAATTCTTTTCTGCTCTCCTGCCCTTTCCTGTTCATCTTAGTTATCGGGAAAGCTCTCATAGGCAGTATGTGCCTATAGGAAGGAGTATTGCTAAAACATAACTATTGGAAAATCAGAAGACCTTTTCCTTCATATTATGGCACACATTTCCAGTATGGCTAAGGCATGAAGGAGTGTGTGTGAAGCAGAAATGAGAGTGAACTAAAAAATGTGAACCGTTCTTGTACATGCTGCTTCAGTCAGGTTTTTAGCACAATAAAAAAAAAGGATTGTGGTCTATAGAAATTTGTTAAAGTAGGAATTTATCCAATTTTTTGATTTTTTTCTTTTTTAATTGAAGAGAACCATACAATTAGAAATTCCTAAAGTAAATATAAAGATATGAATTCTATAGGGTCCTGGATTAAGATTCAATCACTTGCATTTAGGCAGTTTGTAGAAGGTCCACTTATTAGTGTCATGAATAATAGCCTAGATTCTCAACACTGTTTCCAGTCTGTGACCAAACCATTGTCTTTTTGTTTGATACAAATGCCATTTTTTTGAGAGGAAGTAATATATGTATAGTTTGGATTTAAGCATAAGTATAAAAACCGTATGTTGGTTTATTTATTTTTTAAAATGAATACTTGATTCAGTTGGGCCATTGCTCTTTAAGATCTAAATAAGATCCATTCAGCACCACACTCTGCATCCTGTAAAGATCCAGTGCCATCAGGAAATGTTTGTGTGCATTCCCCACGGGCTTTCCCTTTCATGGCCAGCTACAGCTCCAAGGCCTGCTTCTGCTGACAGTCAGTTACACATCTTCATCTCATCCCACATTTTCTGACCTTAGGACTCACTTTATTAACCCAGATGTAAAACTCAGTCCCTTTACTTGATGTTCAAAATACAAACAACAAATTAAAAAAAAACCCCACAAAAATTCATTATGATTTTATAGATATAAAATAATATTTAGGGAAAAGAAAGGGATTTATATATTTCAGAAACATAAACAACATAAAAATTAACCAGTAGGCATTCCTTTTAAAACATATTTTATTTTATTGATTTTAGAGAGAGAGGAATGGTGAGGGATAGAGAGATAGAAACATCAATGATGAGAGAAAATATTTATTGGCTGCTTCTTCTACAGCCCCTACTGGGGATCAAACCACAGCCTGGGTATATACCCTGACCAGGAATCTCACTGATGACCCCTTGCTTCATGGGTTGATGCTCAAACACTGAGCCACAGTGGCCAGGCAGCCATTCCTTTCTTAAAGTCTGGTAGCCATATCTGTCAATCAAGGCTTCAGGGTTCCTCCTTAAGGATAAACTCTGATATCTCTCATTTTCACTATTAACTTCTCCTTCAGGAACAAAAAAGAAAAAAAATCCCAATGCCTCCAAAATAACCTAGTTGATATTAGGCACTGTCCTTATTGTTCAGCACAGTCAATAAGTCCCTGTTGTCATTTGCCCTATTTAAAGGGCAATGTGAGAAGCAGCTTCAGATAGAAACCAACCCCTGTTATTGCGTTATTTGTCCCTTAGATTTTCAATTTCATCTTGGGGTTCATATCCACACCCATGGTCAATGACATGTCAACATGGAAGCTCTGTCTGTACCAAGGAGCATTTTTACTTTGGAAGATAACTATTTAACATGTCCCCCAGAGCCCTTCACATTGAATTTTATATGCATCACATAGCCTGTATCTTAGGCTAGACAATCCCAAGTTTACTTTTCCAACTTGGAAAAAGTCTACCCAAGTATTTCCAGAGGCTATAGACACAACTGGAAACTCAATTACACATATACTTGTGTGTGTGTGTGTGTGTGTGTGTGTGTGTGTGTGTGTGAATAACCAACAGATGTGACCAAATAATTAATATACCTTTTTCTTTTCTTTTTCTTTTTTTTAAATATATTTTATTGATTTTTTACAGAGAGGAAGGGAGAGAGATAGAGAGTTAGAAACATCGATGAGAGAGAAACATCGATCAGCTGCCTCCTGCACATCTCCTACTGGGGATGTGCCCGCAACCCAGGTACATGCCCTTGACCGGAATCGAACCTGGGACCTCTCAGTCCACAGACCGACGCTCTATCCACTGAGCCAAACCGGTTTCGGCACCTTTTTCATAAGTGACAAAATGTTATTAAAATACATGTGTCTCTCACAGAATACAAGATCATATTGCAGTAAGTTGAAATGAAAACAGGGGGTGGTGGGGTGGGAGATATACCATTGGAGGAATTGTATAGAGCAGCATTATTCAGAATTGCAGTCAAGAAGTCAATCTGGTCAGTCTCAAACAGTAATGAAATAGAATGGGATGGAGTGGAATAGAAAAATTGTAATATGAATAAGTACTCTTCTGTGAAGTTTTGTTTGTTAGGTGTTTGTGTGTATACATGCTTATGTGTGAGTGCCTTTAGATGCAATGTAAAATATATTTCTTACTATGAGTCATGGTCAAAGATATTTGAAGTTATCAGTATAGAGACCAAGCTGCACTGGGGTAGCATATGAGTGTGGTCACCACGATAGAGCCTGATCTTTATTCTTGCAAGTAAGAAATGAAACTTTCTTTGCACATTGATGCCCAACTTAATCCTGACTGCTTCCTGAATAAAAGTCTAAAGTCAGGTTCTATATGAGGATTGCATGAATCAGACCTGCTATTTCTCTGTTGGGCCAGCCACAAGAGGGCGTTAGAATTGGACTGTTGTGGTTTAAATCATGGCTCCTTTACTTAGTTGTGTGACCTTGGGCAAGACAACCTCTTGAAACGTTGGATGTCTCACCTGGAAAGTGGAGATAACAATAATTCTCATTTCCAAGGGTTACTCTGAGGGATATATGAGATCCTTTAACTTTTAATTTAGAGTCTTCACATAGTAAGCTATGTTAACTATAATGATAATTATTTTACTTTCTACAGCCATAGTTATAATAACTATAGATGTTGGTCCATACTCTGTTGTGTATGTATGTGTGTGGAGGTGGTCTTATTTATGATAGGAGAAGACATAAAACTTTACATATATAAAATCAGGTCTAAGTTGAGCCATTATTTATTGAAGGTCTTGTATATTATGATGAGTCTTTCTTTGGAGTGGACATAGGCTAAAGATTTGGGTCAGCGGGTAGTTGCATGACTGATTGACATTAATCAAGTTCACAAGAGGCAGAATTGCAAATCTATATTTCTTAATTATTCATATAAGATATTACATTTAATGATCAGAATATTTGTGCTATTCCTCTTCCATTATTAAGGTATCTGAGATGTCTCAAAATTGAGAAATTTCTTGTTGTATACAAGAATAGTTGTGAGCAGGTTGTGGGGACTATTTTAGCTTACACTCTAAACCTCTCAAATCACCCAAATGACAGAGCATCTCTCTGAAGAAATTAGTCTTGTCTCTCGGATTTAGGCTGTTTTTTTGAAAATGTTATCCAACACTGATAAACTTGGCCTGTTCCAAACTAGGTTCTATGCCAATAATTCCCACTTCTCTTGACAGTTTTTTTTTTTTTTCTGTATGTGTGTTAATATCTCTACCTGCCCTATGGCCAGGATAGATAAACACACAAAGGCAGCCACTACCAGCTCTGAATGACAAGGTATACATTATTGAGAATGCATCAGCCTCTTTGCTAGGGGTAAAGAGGAAGCCTCAGAGTCATTCTTAACACAGTACTCTCCACAGCTTCTGCCCATCTATTAGAGTTGGCAGTGCAGTAAAATGATTTCCCATTACATGTGAAGAAATTCTTCTCCTCATGTGTCATGATTTAATTATATTGACTATTGAAATTCTAGGATTGCCCATCGCTGTCAATCAAGGAGCATCATAAAAATGTCCTTGATGATTTGGGATCATTTGTTAGCCATCACCGAAAAGACGATCTCAGTCAACTCTACCCTATGACGGTGTCTATTAGACCCTCACCTCTACACTAAAGGACTCTAAAATCTCCCATTTTGAGTTTTTATGTTATTTTTCTAATATTTTGGAGGTATTCCCTCCCACTAAGGTTGTTGGTTTTCACTTCTTAAATCATTTAGGTGTGACCATGTAATTATTGACTGAATAGTTGAAAGAATGTCTCCTCCGGAGTTTCCTTTGCCAATTTGCTGCTGCTTATCTCCGTTGATCTGAAAAAATTAGATCTTGTCAGAACTGTATCAAGGAGAAAAATAGGACAAATATAGCTTATCTGTTGGGATATATGAGATTATTAAGCCTGTAACATTTATGTTGAGTTTTCCCACCTCTTTACCACCTACATTCTAATGGTTGCAAAGGCTTTTCCATCCTATTCAGAAATGTAAAAAAATGTCTCTTTCATTTGAAGACTACTTAAATGTTAACAGTGTTAACATTCTGGAAACTGATGATGTAGGTGTTTTCACTTATTTACAAGTTGTTCTTTATTTTTAGTATTTTCTAAATTAGTTATGTTCTATATTCATTATTAACTTGAAAACTAATAATGCATTTTATTATAATAATGAATATTTAATTAGGACTTAGTACATATGAGGTACTGTGCTAAGTTCTTTCATATAGGTTAGCTCAGTTACTCCTCACAGTAATCCAGTAAGATTAGTACTACTGTCATCTTTCTATTATTCCTGAGAAAATTTGTCTTCAAGAAGCAACCTAACTTGCTAATGGTCACATAGAAAATGTGTTACAGACTTGAAATCAAACATGAATCTTCCTTATTATTCTCTCTTACTTCCAATCTCTAGTAAATATTTTGATCACTTCAACCAAACTTGGAGCAACCTCTTTTTGTGAGAACTGCCCCTATACATCCACCCTTTTGTCTTCATAAAGCTGTAGGCTCATATTCAGCCTTCTTTTTCCATGCCCCCTCTGTGGCATGATGATTGGATAGGAAGTAGTTACCTTATCAGAGGCAGGTAAACAACAAAAATTTTTTTTTATTAGGTCATTTGGGGACAGTTGTTTTCTTATATAAATGAAGTTGTAGAGAAAACAACTCTGCTGAAAAAGAGAAGTGAACAGAGGTACAAAGCAAAGCAAACTTGAGACAGAAAGAGAACATGTGTTGGATTCCTGACAGCTTTTCAGTGCTTGGTATAGTCCTTGAAAACCCAAGTGGCTTTTGAATTTCATTATCCATATGCATTGTTATGAAGTTGTAATTGTTATAATAATTTTTCAATTTTTGCTTAAAATAGCTCAAGTTGGACTCAGAATATGACCATAATTCACATCGCACCTTAGTTATTTTCCTAAAATAAATCACTTCCTTTCATTATTCTGCACTGAATCACCACCTTGATGTGTCCCAGATTCCCTTCTGTTCTCCAGATGCAACCCTAACTCCTTATTATGACCTACCTGGTCCTTCACAGTCCTATTCTAGTTTTCTATTCTTATTTCTCACCACAAACCCAGTACTCTCTAGCAAGCTACCTGCGTCTCTAATTCTCCATACTCTCACAACTCCCTCTGCTGCTTGTTATCCCAGCCCTCACAACTTACCTCCTCCTTGCAGAGTTTGTAGTGAGCTTCGAAATCACTTTGCTTATATACAGGGTGTCTCCCAAAATGTATACACAGTTTGAATAATTATCAATTCCAATGGGTTAGACCTGAAAAGAAAGAAACATCAATTGATCTATCAGCTGTAAAATGTGTATGTATATATTTTTAGGACAGTCTGTGTGTCTATTCAGTAGCATGCTAGAGCTGGCTTGTACTACCTACTGAGAGCTGGTTTCTTTGTGTTCAGAAATGTTGCAGCCAGTTGATGTTATATTGGTGGCTTGAAATCAGTCAAATTGGGGGTATTTACACCATGAAAATTGGCAAGCATACAAATCAGGGCACCTGCCTTCCCCCAGAGCCAGTTGTTAAACCACTGCCTCTGGCACTTACCATATTGTTTTGCTTTTTTATTTTTTATCATCTGTCTTCTGCCTTCAAGCACTGTGAGCATCAGTGAGGGAGACAGAGAGCAGATGGATACTGGAAAGTGAAGGAAATAGGGAACAAAGGAAATAAGGAACAAGCTAGGAATTTTAATCTCTTACCTCTAATTCTCTGTGAAATCAAAGGATCAATGAAAAGCCACCTGCACATTTTTTTCTACTTGGAATAGACCATTTGAAGAGATAATAATGTCTACTCTTTGAAAATTGTTCTAAGAGGAGATGCGCAGTTTTTTCCCGTTGCCTATTGCAGCTTTGCATCCAGTGCAATCAAGGGAGTCTTTGGTAAAACTAACTTCAATAAATAAAGCACATTTGCTCCCATGTTGCTTAAGTGATGATCAAGTCCAACTGATATTCATCTTTTTAAAAATCCATCTATTACAATAAAGGGCATTATTTGCTCACTTTTAATCATTTCTATGATCTAATTACTTTAACTTTTCCCTGCTGAGACCATTTTTATTCAATTTTCATTAAATTGTGGTTCCCTTCCCAATTAATACCAAAAAAAAATTTAAATCTACATGACTTGAGGATTCTTATAGTCATACCACCATCTTTTATAGAAGAAAAAATAAGACTCAGGTAAATAGAAAAAATTGCCAGGCTTATACAGATAGCTGTTCGCAAAGCTTATACCAAAATACACACTTCTTGAGTACTCAGTTCAGTTTATTTGCCCTTTTCTTATCTACTTTTATTTTTAGAACTATCGTAGTTAGAGGAGCTCACAAAACATTCTTTCAACCATTCTTTCCTATGAAATGCTGGCTTTCTGAAGGCACCATCTAACCTTGCTCTCTAGGCAGAGCTATTGGGTGCTTTGAGCCTCCCTGGAGTTTTCACACATGAACAGTGGTGTCCCATGCCTTTTTCTGTCTTTTTTTTTTTTTTTTTTTTTTTTTTTTTTTTTTTTTTATGTCCTGCTGGTTCATTTTGATTTCAGCTTCATGTTTCGAGTAACTCACATGGTTAGCCACAGGGTTCTGCTTTTAACATTCTGGAGATAAGAAAAATGCAGAACTAATCTTAGGGGGTTTGTGCTGGGGTTAGTAAAGAAAAGGATGAGTTGTTATGGCAGAATTGACCACAGCTACTGAAAATGCAGCTGGATGGAGAGTGTCAGGTCACAGAACATGCACAGTGGCACACACATGCACACATGCACATTTTGGTGCAGAGTGGTGTTTTTTCTGTGGCAGGCATTGTGCGTGCCAAGGACAGATGAGATGTGGATATATGATGTGGCTGGAATAGGGAAAGGTGGAGACTATGAGAATGACAGCTTAATGCCCGGTTCAATCTTGTAAAGGCAAAGGTTTGGGAAGTGCAATGACAGAGAAGGGAGCAGAGGACAAGGGAGAGTAGACAAGCAACAGATATGCTTGAACATAGCTGCCTTTGTTAGAAATATACTACATGTTTTTTCTCACTCATCTATTATAAGCCTTTCTTCTTTCTACCCTCTCTTTGAAAATTTCATAATTTGTAAATTTAATATATGAAATGTTTGTTAATTAATTAATTAAAGTGTGCTGGATATTTATATATGTGAGACACTTTGCTTCTACCTCCAAACCTTGTAAAAGATGTCATAGCATCCATATATCACAGAAAAAGGAGGCATTGCTGTGGGCATATTTTTTGTTAAGATTGCAACATATGAAATTCCCAATATTCAACTTTTTTATACTATAAAATTGATAGTGTTTGTATTGTTTTACTTTTACTTGTCCAGGTTTAGTGGGAAAGAGACAGCACATGAAGTGGTTGCTGTGTGAAGAGCCATTTGAGAATGACTTTTATTTTCCCTTTAAAGAATATGTGTGCATAGTAGGAAGCATAATACCAAAATCTAATAGGCATTCATTTCAATCCAAGTGCTTTCACTTATTTTCTTTGTGATCTTGCGCTCATAGCCTCCTTAAGTCTTACTCTTTTCACTTATAAAATGGGAATAGCAATAGAACCGACTGTATTTGTTCTCTCTTGCTGCATAGTAAAGAAAAGGATGAGTTGTTATGGCAGAATTGACCACAGCTACTGAAAATGCAGCTGGATGGAGAGTGTCAGGTCACAGAACATGCACAGTGGCACACACATGCACATTTTGGTGCAGAGAGGTGTTTTTTCTGTGGCAGGCATTGTGCGTGCCAAGGACAGATGAGATGTGGATATATGATGTGGCTGGAATAGGGAAAGGAGGAGACTATGAGAATGACAGCTTGATGCATCTCCTCAAGAACATAGTGGGTTAAAAAAAAAACACACCCACAAACATATATTATCTCATAGTTTCTGTGGGTCAGGTGCAGCTTAGCTAGATGGTTCTGGCTCAGGTTCCCTCATGAGGTTGCCCTCCAGATGTTGGGAGCAGCTTCAATCTTCTAAAGGCTAGACTGAGATTCCCAATGTGCTTTTTGTGTGGATGATGAGTTGATGCTGGTGGTTAGCAGGAGCTCTCAGCTCTCCTCCATGTAGACTTCTCTGTAAGGCTGTGTGTCCTGCACAACCTGGCAACTAGCATTCACCAGAGTGAGTCATCCAAGAGAGAGCAAGGGAAAATCTGCAACATATTTTATGACTTAGCCTCAGAAGTCATATATCATCTTTTTCACAGTACCTATTGGTTACATAGGTCAGCCTTATTCAGTGTGGGTGGGGAATACATAGGAGTGTGAACACCAGCAGGCAAGTTTCACTAGAGTCTATCTTGATGGCTGGCTACCACACCAACCCTATTTGGTTATTGTAAGGATTAACCAAGCTGATGTGAAGAAGTACATAGCCTGGCATGTGATGAGCATATTTTAAGTCCTGATTAAATGTTAACTATTATTAGCATTACTTTGTTGAAAGTAATTTAAAAGTTAATGTAAAATTTATGTTAAAATTTTTGAAAATGCAAAAAGCATAGAAAAAAATGTTAAATAAATAGAAACACCCACTTCTTTCTACTTTCTTACCTAGAACATTACATATAACATAAAATATTCAGTGAGGTTTGTCAAAATAAAATATTAGAATTCTTATAGCTTCATAGGTAACTATATGGCTATTTCATAAAAGTCTTATTAACTGCAAGTTTCAGTATTCTACAGTATGATCTCACATCCAATGGTTCTTTTGAAAGTAAAAAAATGAAAAATTAAGAGCAAATTTGATTCAATATGGTAAATGTTCTTCAGGGCTCTATAAGTTCTTAAATTTCTCCTATTCTTCTGAATACAATTGATGCTCTTTTAATTAAGTGACAGAAATTAACTAAGTATATTTTAAGAGAAAAGGGAATGTTGAAGCTCCCACAGTTATTAAGTCAGAGGTGAAGCTGTGTGACATAGCCAGACCCAGGGGTTCAAATGATATCTTCATGTCATTCCCTATCTTGCTTTGCTTTCTCCCATTTAGTGAGCAACATGATCACCAACATCCCCAAACTTCCACATTCATAGCATAGTAGTAGAATGGAAATAAGAGCTGTCTTTCCCAGTACCCATCTGTCAATCTCAAATCACATGCTCATTCCTGAGTCAATCATTGTAGTTAAGGAGATACGTACTCTGATCTGCCCACCTGGTTGTTGTGATTTCCCTGAGATGAAAATGATGACGATAATGGTAGTGAGGTAGTGGGTGAGGTCAGAGTCAGGAAGCACTGTGATTTTTATTTCCACTAACTCAGCAAGGGAACCAGAAGAAACATGGTGGGAAAGTGTGTAGAAATAGGAAAAATTATAGCTACCACAGTAAATAAGGAGAATTTATGTTAGAAGCAATCTATAAAATGAATTAAAAAGAACTATTTAGAATAACTATATTTCCTCATCATATGTAAAATAACATTTTAGATTTTATGAAAGAAGAAAGTGCAGGGTTTCTACATCCTAAGGCTTGAAGATTAAGCAATATCTCACCTGTAAGAAAAAAATTATTTTCTGCTTATTGTTAGAAGATAGATCACACAAAAGTTAGTTTTTAAATAGCCCATAAAATATAAAATCTTGAAGTATAGAAAGCTGCACAAAAACATTGTGAAGATTGTATACACCAATATTTTTGAACTAGGTTAAGAGAAATTAGTTCAGGAACTATTTATTGCTAAAGGATGCTGGAGATGCAAAGAGGAGGAATCTTCAACTAAAAGTCTTTCAAGTTTGATTTTGTCTGTCTTTGCTGAAGGGGTCCTGCATAAATTTTTCTTTAAATGGAATATTCTGTTACTAAAAAACTAGTTTTAAAAACTGATGCATGCAAACACTGATTATAAAGTATGTGTATATATATATATTCATGCATTCAATGGGTTATTCTCATACATTTGTTTAGTGCTCAACTATACACAATGGTGGGCAAACAAATACAAAATATTTCTCTTCCTTCTTGAAGCTAAGAATTTAGGATATATTTGTTGTTGTTTTAGGATTAGTATAAGCTCAGAAACTATGCCCCAATCCACTAACATTAGCCAGCTCCTATTACAGGCAAGGTAATGGGTAGAGCAATGTCACTGGTGGGTGCTGGGAATGAAAGATGAATAGCAATCTCTGCTCTTAGAAAAATCACAAATCAATACTTCTTGATCTCAAGGATGGTGGACTTTTAACCTCCTCTTATGCTTCCACTTGCAGTGAGGGAGGAAATATGAAGTGAGTGTTGTCTTCCATCTTTCTCATCTTCCCACCCCCAACAACAAAAACTACTTTTGTAAATTTAAGGAACCTCTAGGAGGAAAAATGACAGCAATACAATAGATCCTGGGTGGCTGAATCACAACTCATGGACTATTTGTAGATTCCAATAGGACTATTTAGTATCAACTTCATTTCTAACACTGGAACAATATTTCAAATGAAAAGTCTTCTTGGAGGGGAAAGCTACATGTCTTTTTTTTTTTTAATATATAACATTTGTTCTTTAACGCAGAATTCTTACAGCAGAGCTTCTTAGATTGTGGTTCAAGGATCACCTATATTAGAGTTACATGGAGAACTTATTAAATGCAGATTTCTGGGCCCCAACCCAGGCCTTCATAATGAGAATCTGCAGAGTTTAGAATTCAGCAATTTAAACAAGGACCTTAAGTGAGTCTTAGGCACACCCATGTTTTAGAAACAATACTTCAAAAACTTAAGTTGTATAAAATCTCACATGGGTAACCAGTCTGACTGTAGAATATATTAATTCTTTGTGTCATGAGTAGGCAACATTAATGACTCAAAACAGCAACAACAACTTGCCAATATACCATTAAGCAAAGCCATTTTGGCATGGTAGCTGTTAAAGAATTTTTCTCCACACATCAGTTTTCTATTCTTACCCAAATCAAAGTGACTGTTAGCTTGATTACGGAGAACCCTTGGTTTTCCTTGTCATAATAATCTATTGACTAAAGAATAGCCTTCTGGCTGCACACCCAGCAACCCCATCCTCAAATTCCTCCTGAGTCATCCAGGGAGTCCCAAGAAGATAATTCATATGTGGCCCCTAGATGGCCTTATCTTCTTTCATGCTTCTCAAGTTTGCAGTAATATGGCTCTGACCCTATCACTAGTCCCAGCTTCTTCTTATTGCACTATGATGAAAGCTGCTATCCAGATGCTGTGGTTTTCTGCTCCCAGTTTCCTGAACCCAGGAGCTCAATTTGGTCCTGCTTTCTTACTTCCAGTTCCAACAGACTAGCCTGCCAGGAGGAATGCATTCTTTAGCTATCCCTGTTTGTACTCTGCATCTGAGACTATAAATAGATCTACCTTTTACCTTCAGTGTCTTGACAGAGAATGAAGTGATGTGATTCTCTTTTGGACACATCTTCCTCACCCAGAAATTGATCAGGAATCATTCATGCTTGGGTTTAGTGGGTAGGGGAAGGAGCTGATGACACTCACATTAATAATTTTTACTTATAAAGATTCTTCATTGGGTTAACAGTGTCATCCAGGGCACAAGGCTTTCATCCTTCTTGCTCTGCCATCTACAGCTTGGTGGCTTGTCCTCACACTGATTCACTCTCTGGTTGTAGGACAGGATGGCTACAGAAGTCAAGAACAGACCCAACACCCAAAAGAAGAATTGGGGTGATTGATTCCTTCCTTTATTTCTGTTTAATACTGAGAAAATCTCTCAGAAAATTCTCAGCAAATTGACCACAATCTCATGGGTGGGAACTACTGGGTCACATGTCTACTCTTAAACTAATCACTGTCAAGAAGAATGAGTTAGCCCTACCTGGTTTGGCTCAGTGGATAGAGCGTTGACCTGTGGACTAAAGGATCCCGGGTTTGATTCTGGTCTAGGACACGTCCCTTGGTTGCAGGGTCCTCCCTGGCCCAAGCCATGCAGGAGACAACCAATCGATGTGTTTCTATCCCACATTGATGCTTCTCTCTGTCTTTCCCTCTCTCTTCCATTCTCCCTAAAAATCAATGGAAAAATATCCTTGGGTGAGGATTAACAAAAAGTTAATTTTGTTTGAAGTTTTTTGTTTGTTTTGCTTGGAATATTCAGTATTTCCTTCCTGAGTGCTAGACACATGAATAAAGTTGAGATGTTAGAAGAGAAGAGGTGGGTTTGGGATAGACCAGAAGAGTCTCTACTGAAAGCCTCCTAGTCCTTCATGATAAAAAGCTCTGGAAGACCGATGGAGTGGTTCATATCCTGATATCCTTGCAACCCCTAGATTCTGACTCTGAAACCCCATAGTAGCCAGAAGTACATCTCAGATCTTGGCTTACAATGATAAGGAATTATTTGATTTTTTTATTAGTTACCCACAGTCCACAGTGTCTGCTTTCTCAATTCATTTATTTTTTATTTTTGTTAATCCTCACGTGAGGATATTTTTTCCATTGCATTTTACAGAGAGTAGGAGGGAGGGAGGGGGGAGGGAGGGAAGGAGAGAGAGGAAGAAGAAGAAGAAGAAGGAGGGGGAGGGGGAGGGGGAGGGGGGGGGAAATCGCTATGAAAGAGACACATTAATTAGTTGCCTACTGCATGTGCCCCAACCAGGGTCGGAGATCAAACCTGCAAACCAGGTACATGTCCTTGACTGGGAATCAAACCCGCAACCCTTTAGTGCATGGGCCGATGTTCTCATCCCAGAGCAACAATGGCCCAGGCTCAATTCATTTCTAACTACCTTCTGCTTTTTTTGGTAACAAATACATACATACATACATACATGCATACAACTAAAAATGTTCAACAGCTTCTCAGGTGGGTATAAGTAACATAACAGTTTTTTAAAAAAACAACTGAAGTTTTTTTCTCCCTGGCTGCTTGAAGATTGGTCACTGTCATGAACAAACAGTAACTACCCAGACTAGGAAGTTCATGACCAACAAACTGACTACTTCAATGGGAACAAATCTCATTGATGTCCTTCACCCTGGGAAGGCAACAGCCCCTAGGACAGAAATTCAGGAAAACCTAGTCAGAATGTCAGAAGACACCAGATATTATCTTGTGTTTGGATTCAGAACCCATTCCGGCAGTGGCAAGACAGCTGGCTTTGGCATGATTTATGATTCCTTGGATCCCACAAAGAAAAATGAACCCAAACATAGACTTGCAAGACATGGCGTATTTGAGAAGAAAAAGATCTCAACCGAACAGCAAAATGAATATGCGAATGGGATGAAGAGCAGCAGGGAACCGCCAAATCAGTGTTGGTGCTGCCAAAGGAAAGGCAAGATTCTTCAGTGACTTTATCTGTGGGGATTGTGCATATCTTTTTCACAAAACGATTAGTAAGCTATGAACTTTTATGTGAAAAATCAACAACTGTGATTTAAACAAAACATTGGTTATTAGTATCTTCTAGGGTTTGTCAACCATTTCACTTCTCAACATCAGAACTCCTTTACTTTTCACAAACAGCCACTGACTTCAATGGTGCAAGTAGCATGAACCATAGACCATAAGCTCTGTGTGAAACTGTAAATGGTGCACCCTCTGCCTCAATCCTGAAGGGAAGATATGTCCTCAAAAAGGAAGGGGGGCAGGAAGAAGGAAGAAAAGAACTCCTCCAAACCTCTCAAAAAAAAACAACTGCAACCAACCATTAAAGTTAATTAGAACAAAGTGTCAGAAACAGAACTAAAAATTTTGTTGATGTTTACTCTAAAACCTGTTTCCCCAAAGCTTCCATGTGTTTCTTTATTTGGTTTTATTTTCTAGGACTGGCACCCACAGCAGCAGATGTGGGAGCAAAAATGAAATCAGAAGGACGTTGGTATTCTGGATTAAATTGTTCTTCACTGCATTAGCGAAAGGAAACAGATTGTAGCTAGGATAAGAGAAGCGTATATAATTTTAAGTGTGCAATAGCACACAGCATCGATTTAAATGACCTAGTAACTCAGTACCGTCCCAGACAATTATTTTCTAACCAGGATTTATGTCATGTGTTGTCAAAAAGCAGTCCCAACCTTGGACACAGATACACGTTTCAAAGTTGCTTTTCTCAGTTGGAAAAGACCTTTGAATTGCTTTGTTGTAAAAAGCAGAAAGGCCATTTTCCCTTTCTCTTCAAATTTAATAACCATCAGTGATATTAGGGAATGGTTCACCTTTTTCCAGTAATTTAAGTTTTTTTTAAAGATGCATGTGCAGACTTATTTAAAAGTATCTGATATGACATTATTAATCAATACAAATATATGAATGAAATTTTAAAAAGCCTTACACTTTTATTTTTGATGATATCCTTCATGTAAATCTAAAACTATTTTGGGGCAGAAGAAATTTAAATATTTTAGTTCCTCCCTGCCCCACCTCCCCACCCCCTACACCTCAAATTTCTTTCTGGGGAAGCAGCAAGACTCAGATTCAAATTCACATAAAGAACCACATGTTAATGTCATAGCCTCTGCTTGTCTGGGTAAATGCCAAGGAGCACATCTCACATCAGAGTTTGTAATGAACCTTCCATTGAAAAATCCAGTCAGCCTTTTAACTTCACACTTATGGCTTCCCACTCTGCCTAACATTATATTTCAGGACTACACTTGGAATGCTGAGCACAGTGGTTTCCACATCCTCGTCTCAGGTACTCAGATGTATTGATGGATTTTTCTTTTTATTTTGCAACAGTATGCCTCATGAACCTGAGGTTTAAACTTGGTTGTAATTTTGGCAACAGAGCTGCCAATAAAAAGCACATCTAACTCTTTCATTTGCTCTTCATCTTTCTCACTATAACTTGCCAAACTAGAATCGGACCCCTGGGACATTCTTAGGTGGGATTCTGAGCTAAAGTATTGGATCTATCCATGTACTACTATAGTTACTAGTATAAAGAAGGGAAGGCTGGGTTCTAAAGCTTTTTCTCTTTAGCTTCTCCAACTTTTTTTTTTTGTCACTGTTGCTTAATACCATTTTTTTTTTTTGGTTTCCCCTAAAATCCATCTCATGAGCAAGACTCCCCTAAACCCTCCTCCATCGTAGTTTGCTAATTATGATGACATAAACTTATTTATCTTTCTTATTCTTTTTTTCTTCATGGAGATTAGACATAAAAAACAGAATAAAGGGAATTTGGTAGTGAAGATCAAATGAGTAAAGAAACAGAAAGTCTAGCTATTCAAAAAATAATTTATTTTGGCAGCGTAAAACTATTCCATGGTTTTACCCATCCTCCAATTGCAGCATCCTAAGTACTCCTCCACCTCCATAAATGACAAATAATTGTTAACTTGTGCCAGAGACTTGAGAAGAAGAGGAAGGCCCCAGGGAGGGAAATGCAGAGAGGTCAAATCGACCTTGGCCTTAGAAAGAGTGGTGTAATTTCCTAGTAACTCCAAGGGCGAAAGTGGGAGGCAATTCTTCGAGGTGAGAAGCCACTCCAAAACTCTCACCCCTATAGATGATTATGGGCGCTAGAAGTTGTGTCTCAAAGTAAAGAACAATTTATATATTCTCTGTATTATCTGTGAGTACTTCACTAAAAGTTAGGGTGTTTAAAAAACATGAGCAGTACAATCCCTCATCTATTAGTAAAGAATAGTTCTGGGGTTATTCTAAATTGACTCCAATCTTCTTCATGTTGAATGGAAGCCAAAAAGGGCTTGCCACCATAAACATTATGAGAGAGGTTTGTCTGTTTCTCCACTTTAAACACACAGATCAATGTCTGCATGAAGCTATTTCATTATCTCAATCTATGAATTCAAAAGATGAAGCTCAGATAATATATTATTTATCTACTAGAGGCCCAGTGCACGAAAATTCAATAAGGCCAAACAGTTTGGGCAGCTTGCAGCCAACTTGTGAACGGCAAGAACTTATTTTTCCCAACTTATGACACTTGAGAGAAAATGGTTAATACCTGTCCTCTCTAACCAGAGAATTACATAGCTCAAATCACCCGGAAACTGTTAAGGCAGGACGAGAGAAGTGGGAAGAAAAAAAGGGAGTTTCATCTCAACCACTAGTCAACCATCTTAGGACTTGCCAAACAAGACAAAGATATGTGTACAAATATCCCAAGAAAAGCCACAATAAAGTAAAGGGGGACTTTGAAACCTAATCTGCTACCCAAAATATCCAGCAGAGAAGCCTTGAAACCTGTAGATAGAAGGACATGAAACCCTTTGAGCCCCACTAGGCACATGCTCAGACCAACTGAGTGTCCAGTTAGGCTTTATGCCAAGTGTATTTTAAATAAATTTGCTTGCTTTGTTTCCTTAATAAACTTGCTTGCTATATGTCTGTCACTTGTTTGAAATCTTATGAGTTTGACAAGAACTGATGAGGAGGCTGCCTGATAACATAACTTCATAGCCTTCTTGTTTGAGTTATACATGTGGAGTATAAGAAAAAAGTCAAAGATGCTTCTAAGGCTTTTGATCTGACCTCCTGGGGAAATGCAGATGCTACTTCTTAAAATGGGGACAAAGAGATAAAGCGGATTTGGGAAATGAAAGGAGAAATCAAGTTTCTTGATTTTTATTTTGGACAGGTTAAATTCAAGATGCTTATTGGTGATTTCCAGAGATGTCCAAAGGCAATTGAATATACAAGGTCAGGAATATTTGGTGTTTAGAGATGTAAATTTGAGAATCATTATTATTGACTTATCTAATCATCGTGGCTGACCTCAGACTTGAAGCCTAAACTTCTACCTCCTTCTTTGTTCAGTGGCTGTATCTAGATGATTTATTAAAACAAACAGACTTGGCATTATTTTCATTTTAAAAATAGATATCCTAAAATATATATAATAGTTTATATAAGATATGAGTTTGAGAAATGATAACAACATTGACTGATCTTAAGATCACATAAGGCTTTATCGAGTAAGTAAAATGTCAGCAAAGTGCACCTGGGCGACACAGTGGCCTGCAGAGCCCAGGTGAGATGTTCCATTTGACTCCATTTGTTAAGAGAAGTGGTGGCTATGCTCCTGGGGCTTTGAATGGAATCCTTGTGGGGAAAGCTGCCATATTTCAAGTCACAGGTCAGAGGAAAGGGAAAAGGAATAAGAACAGTCTGTGAACTATGGGCAGAAAGGAGCAGACCTGATGGTTTATCCTCTAATTCAAAGGATTCAAGCTGAAAGTGTCATTTAACAAGATTATTTATTCGAAAGCAAGGTCCAGGAAATCACAATATTTATTCAAGGATCAGTATCATGGTGTTTGTTTTGAAGAGCTACACTGGTTGCAAAGAAGAATGTCTAATATTGCACAGAAATGGGATATCAGAAGAGCTTAGATTCAGAATGCCTAGCAGCACCTCCAAAATGGGTGATTCCATTTCCTGAGTTGCACTGAATATTTTTTTTTAAATATATTTTATTGATTTTTTATAGCGAGGAAGGGAGAGGGATAGAGAGTCAGAAACATCGATGAGAGAGGAACATCAATCAGCTGCCTCCTGCACGGCCCCCACTGGGGATATGCCCGCAACCAAGGCACATGCCCTTGACCGGAATCGAACCCGGGACCCTTCGGTCCGCAGGTCGACGCTCTATCCACTGAGCCAAACTGGTCAGGGCTGCACTGAATATTTTTAAGAAAGTACTGGGTGGGAGACATGGGTAACACTGATACAGTATTATGTACAGTTTTAAAGACTTACATATCCACTTATTTGATCTATATGACAAAGCTGTGAGATGGACAAGACAGGTAAGATCAGCCCTGCTTTCCAGATGAGGAAGCGAGACCATCTGTAACTGGTGGAGAACAGATCAACGCTGGGGGGTTCAGTTAGAGCTCTTGTCAAGGAAAAGCATATCAGTGCCACCACTGACTTAGTGAAATAAGCATCAGGCATCGCAGGAAGCCAGAGCTGCTGTCAGTTGCTCCTCCCCCTCAGCCATGGATATATTTAAACCGAGTCATAATAAAAGAAACCAGCAGCTGGCACTTTTGGAAAGCCAACTCTGGAGTCCTCTCAGAAGAAAACTTCTTTCTAGATAGAGTTACTCTTTTTAAAATTTTTCATTTGCTGTTTAAAGTTATATTTCTAAGTGAAATATTTTACAGTGAAAAAAAATTGGGATAAACTATGCCAGTGATGGCGAACCTTTTGAGCTCGGCATGTCAGCATTTTGAAAAACCCTAACTTAACTCTGGTGCTATGTCACATATAGAAATTTTTTGATATTTGCAACCATAGTAAAACAAAGATGTGTATTTTTGATATTTATTTTATATATTTAAAAGCCATTTAACAAAGAAAAATCAACCAAAAGATGAGTTCGCGTGTCACCTCTGACACGCGTGTCATAGGTTCGCCATCACTGAACTATGCCAAACCACAGACAAAAACATACCTTGAGCAATGTGCAGATTTTTAATTTTGTAACTATTTTGCCTTCCTGGCAGCTGCCTGTGAAGCACGATGTGCCCCAAAACACCCAATTCCACAGACACTGGTACAGGAGTCCCTTCTGCACATGCGGACCCCGAGTCCTCCATCAGCTTGCAGTAGTGATGCAATGATTGTACAATTCAGGGCTGTCATAGTGATGATCATTCATGGCTGTTTAGTACATCACAGTCATTAAATACATGCTGTGTCCCCACAAAACCTGGTGGCTATGACTATTCACATTTTAGACTACGAAGCTGAGGCTCAGAGAAGGTAGCTAGAGACAGACAGCTTCCTGCTGGCTGATGCTAACAGCACACCTTTTGCCTGCATTGTCCTAGTCCCTCTGAACCTCAGGCTCCCAAAAAACAGTCCATGCACTTCCCTCAGAGGGAGGCAAATTAAAATTCTGTTGCTTTAGGAAAGGCTCAGCCTAAAATGCTTCCTAGCCAGAGACTGGATTAGAACAGACAAATCTTGAATTCTTTGAGAAGCAGTGTGAAAGGAGCATTCTGCAAAGGTGCCAAAGACCTGAGCTCACAGGATCAAATCTGCTTCTTACTGGTGACTGCACAGTCTCTCACCCACCTGAAACCACCTCCGTTTCTCCCTCTGTAAACTGGGAACTGTGGGGGATGCCCTGCCCATTTTCCTGGGTTGCTCTAGAGTCAAATATATAAATGAATAAAAGTATTTCTTGTCAATTGAAAAACTCCCTAGAGATGGGGTTAGTGTGAATTTTCTCATCTAAAAAAATTTACCATTTGCCAAAATGGTCAATTCTACTCGAGTTTACCTCTTCCTGTCCAGTCTAATCACTATAAAGCAAAGGAAATGGGTTTGTGCAGCAGAAGGCACAGAGAAAGGACCATGTTTTCACTGAGTCATGAGGAGGGGCTGATTCGCTGGTGCAGCCAACACGTGCCCAGTGTGTCTCTCAGCTTGCTCTGTTAGTAGCAGGTGTTCACGGGCGGTTGAGGATGGAGAACAAGCGTCCCTCCTCCCCCAGTTTCCTGTTTCTCACTTGTCAAGGCTTCTGACAGGCATTTTGCAGGTCTCTGTCACACTAGCTTGGCTGCACAGCATGCTGCTTACAGCCACCCCAAGTCTAGGAACTTGGAGAATTCCCCGTAGAGTTTCTGTTAGATGACAAGCCTGTGTGTTAGTGTTGGTAGCCCTACCGATTGGCACGTGTTTGTTTTATTCATCCTCCTAGTGGGAGGCACACAGGTCCTTAGTCTGCCCCACTGGTGATTGGATTTTGCTCTGAGTAAGATATCAGGCTTGATTTGTCTGCCTATTTAACATGATCTAAAATATCTCTTTTCCTTGTTCCTAAGTATTTGGTAGGTAATTCTTCCTTATGTCACAATCATTTGTTAAAGTGTCTGTCTCTCCCACTAGACTCTCAACTTCTTGGAACAGGGACCCTGAAATATTCCTAGCACACCTAGCAGAGTGCCTGGCACAGAACAAAGGCTGATAAATGCATATGAAACTGAATCTTACTACCATGCATCAGAGGTACCTGGAAATGGCAATTCCCCTGAAGGAAATGAGGCCTGATTTCTTCTAGTTATTGAAACCTTTTGGTGATTACAAGACCAGAATCGAGGGCTTTCACCCGTCCTGGGTTCTGGTCCAGGCTTCATGGGTATTTCTGTATTTGGCAATTACAGTGATGGAGTCACCTTTGGGGCTTTATTGTGTCCACTCAGCTTCATATATAGATGGATATCATAGTAGACACACACACACACACACACACACACACACACACACACACACGGTGGGGCAAAAGTAGGTTTATAGTTGTATGTGAAGCAGAGTTCTTGTATATTATTTATTATTTTATTACTTTCCACATGAACAACTATAAACCTCCTTTTGCCCCAGTGTGTGTGTGTGTGTGTGTGTGTGTGTGTGTGTGTGTGTGTGTATGCGCATGCGTGTATTCTGATACCTCCAGATAAAGGACAGCATGTGCATTTTTAATTAGTCTGCTTTATCCATTCACTGATGGCATCTTTTTCTTTGCCTAGGTTTGTTGTTATTTTAGACACAGCCCACATAACAACATGTTTAATTCCTGTCACTAAACCAGTATTATGCAGGATAAAACTGAAGAAGGGATTTTCCTATTTGGGTTCTTGGGGAACAGAAAGGGACAATACACACACACACACACACACACACACACACACACACACACACACAGTACCACCATTACCGCCATTACTACCAATCCCAATCTTTCCTGGACTTTGCCTATTTCTTTTGAATGCCTGGGCAGTTATAAAAGCTAGGAGAGGATAGCCACATTTCATGTTTCAGGGAGTAACTGGATCATGAGAGGGTCAGGAAGGACCCCTTCCCTCCTGTAGAATTGGTTGGTTGGACAGGTGTATTAATTGGGGTGAGGGGTTGGTCAATTCCTGTGAAGCATCCAATATTTGCAGCTTCAAGATGCCAGGGAGTGAACCTGCAAGAGCAATGTCTGATCTGTGGTAGCTTCACACGGTCACCGCAGAGGGGGCATTTTCAGTTGTTTCTCAATTCCCCACTACTATCTCTGTCCTTTGGCATCAGGGTACATATCCTTTATACAAAGAGGGAATCTTAGTGCTGAAAAGGCGTTTAGAAATTACCTAGTCTGGTCTTCTGGCTTACAGAGGGTAATGTTCTGAAGGTTGACTTGTTCAAGAGCACATTAGGAACGGGTAGCAGAAGCAGAACTGAGATTAGAACCTGGGTCTTATGGCTTCAGTCAGATGTTCTTTCCACTACATTAAAGCTGAGATCTGCTTTAATGTACACACATCAGTTAAGTTCAACTACACCAGTGGTTCTAAAATTTAGGTGTTTTTTAAATATTTCTTTTTTTAATTTAAATTCTTTATTGTTTAAAGTATTACATAAGTCTCCTTTCCCCCCGCTTGACCTCTCCCTGGCTGTCCCGACCCCCCAGCACATGCCCTCACCCCCCACGCTCATCTGTGTCCATTGGTTATGCTCATATGCATGTATAGAAGTCCTTTGATTGATCTCTTACCCCTCATCCCCCACCTTCCCTCATAGGTTGGATAGTCTGCTTGATGCTTCTATGACTCTGGTTCTATTTTTGTTCATCAGTTTATGTTGTTCATTATATTCCACAAATGAGTGAGATCATATGATATTTATCTTTTTCTGACGGGCTTATTTCGCTTAGCATAATGCTCTCCAGTTCCATTCATGCTGTTGCAAATTCCTTCTTTTTTACAGCAGCGTAGTACTCCATTGTGTAAATGTACCACAATCTTCTAATCCACTCATCTGCTGTTTCTAAATCTTAGCTATTGTAAATCATGCTGCTAGGAACATAGAGGTGCATATATCCTTTCTGATTGGTGTTTCTGTTTTCTCAGGATATATTCCTAGAAGTGGGATTACCGGGTCAAATGGAAGTTCCGTTTTTAATTTTGAGGAAACACCATACTGTTCTCCACAGTGACTACAAAAGTCTGCATTCCCACTAGCAGTGCACTAGGGTTCCTTTTTCTCTGCATCCTTGCCAGCACTTGTCATTTATTGATTTGTTGATGATAGCCATTCTGACAGGTGTGAGATTGTACCTCATTGTTCTGATTTGCATTTCTCAGATATTTCAATTACAGTTGACATTCAGTATTATTTTATAACTACAGGCTTGGTGCACGAATTCGTGCATATTGAAAGGAAATTAATTAGAAGAAATATTTTAATATCGCTATTCGTCCTTTCTCCATAATAGAAATGTCAACCAAATTCACAATTGACAATGACAGATAGAAACATACAGGTGCGATTGGCACCAGCAAGAGCTTTATATGTAGCATGCATGCAAGTCAACTTAGCCTTTTATATACATATATAGAATAAACTGCTTAATTAGACCTACTTTCTGATTTAGCTAAACTTTTTCCAGCCCAGCGAAGCACCTCAACTTCTCTTTCAGGTAATTTATCAGGAACACAGCAGTAAATATCAACACAAAGCAGATTATTATTGTAGACCATGCAGGGAGAACAAAGAGTAAAATATTTAACTGCAGCAGTGTGTTCTTTTAAATTGTTTTATTGCTTAAAGTATTACAAAGGGTATTACATATGTGTCTTTTTTTTTCCCCCGCCCATGACAATCCCCTGGCCTCCGCTACCCCCCAGTGTCTTATGTCCATTGGTTATGCTTATATGCATGCATACAAGTCCTTCGGTTGATCTCTTACCTCCCTCCCTCCTGCCCCCCAACCCTCCCCGGCCTTCCCGCTGCAGTTTGACAATCTGTTTGAGGGAGCTCTGCCTCTGTATCTATTGTTGTTCAAAAGTTTATAATGGTCTTTATTATCCACGAATGAGTGAGATCATGTGGTATTTTTCCTTCATTGACTGGCTTATTTCACTTAGCATAATGCTCTCCAGTTCCATCCATGCCATTGCAAATGGTAAGAGTTCCTTCTTTTTTACAGCAGCATAGTATTCCATCGTGTAGATGTAGTGTTTGACTATATTCTGCGCAGTGAGAAAACCTGAAGTCATTTTCAAGGTCCACCATTTCTTCTATTCAGTCAGGTCAAGTTTCTAAGCGTTCTAAGTCTCTGTTTTCTGGTTAATGAAAAGAAAATAGGATTCCACCAAGTCTCCTATCTACCTACTCCAGGACTTCTGTGAGGATCAAATGAGATGAGACATGGACATTTGGTTAAAGTGTGAAATGTTTGTACTTGGCTATAAAGCAAGTCGTATTCCTGGGCTGAAGAAACTGCAAGGAGTCTAGTAGTCTCTAGGGCAGCCGTGGGCAAACTACGGCCCATGGGCCGGATTCAGCCCGTTTGAAATGAATAAAACTAAAAAAAAAAAAAAGACCGTACCCCTTTTATGTAATGATGTTTACTTTGAATTTATATTAGTTCACACAAACACTCCATCCATGCTTTTGTTCCGGCCCTCCGGTCCAGTTTAAGAACCCATTGTGGCCCTCGAGTCAAAAAGTTTGCCCACCCCTGCTCTAGGGAGAGGAAGCTGGGCATTGCTACGTGACATCATTACCTGGAGCCCACAGCCACTGTTTCTCGGCTGGGTTGGGCTGTGGGCTGCATTTTGCACCATGGGGTCTTGGCAGCGTCGGCTGCGATTTGGTGGGCTGTCACTCTGGGGTGATGGCAGGTCCTGTGTCCCACTTGGGGGAAGCTGAGTGTTGCTTTGTGGGCACCAGGTCCATGGTGCCATTTCTCTGTAAATGGCCAGTGCAGGTCACGGCAGCTCCTGTGTTGAACGTCTGCCTCCTGGTGGTCAGTGTGTGTCATAATGACCGGTCAGATGGTCGGACACTTAGCATATTAACCTTTTATATATATAGATAGTTTCAGGTGTACAGCATAGTGGTTAGACATTTATATAACTTACAAAGTGATGTGCCCAGTCAGTCTAGGACAGTGATGGCGAACCTATGACACGCATGTTAGAGGTGACATGCGAACTAATTTTTTGGTTGATTTTTCTTTGTTAAATGGCATTTAAATATATAAAATAAATATCAAAAATATAAATCTTTGTTTTACTATGGTTGCAAATATCAAAAAATTTCTATATGTGACACGGCACCAGAGTTAAGTTAGGGTTTTTCAAAATGCTGACACGCCGAGCTCAAAAGGTTCACCATCACTGGTCTAGGACATACTTGGTATCATACATAGTTATTACCATATTATTGATCACATTTCCTATGCTGTACTTTACATCCCCATGACTATTTTCGTAACTATCAATTTGTACTTCTTAATCCCTTCACTTTTTCACCCATCTCCCCAACACCCCTTCCATCTGGCAGCCATCAGTTTGTTTTCTGTATCTATGAGTCTGTTTCTGTTTTGTTAATTTTGTTCTTTAGATCCTACATATAAGTGAAATTATGTGATATTTGTCTTTGTTTGACTTATTTCACTTAGCATAATACCCTCTAGGTTCATCCATGTTGTTGCAAATGGTAAGACTTCTTTTTTTTTTATATATATGACGGAATCATATTCTATTGTATATATGTACCACATCTTCTTTATCCAATCAGCTATTGATGGGCACCTAGGTTGCTTCCATATCTTGGCTATTGTAAATAATGCTGCAATAAACATAGGGATGCATATATCTTTTTAAATTAGTGTTTTGGATTTGTTCAGATAAATACTTAGAAGTGGAATTGGTGGGTCATAAGGTAGTTCTGTTTTTATTTTATTTTTAAAAACCTCCATACTGTTTTCCATAGTTGCTGCTCCAGTCTGCATTCCCACAAAAAGTGCATGAGGGTTCTCTTTTCTTTACATCCTAACTCTTGTTGTTTGTTGATTTATTATTGATAGCCATTCTGGCAGGAGTAAGATGATATCTCCTTGTAGTTTTAATTTGCATTTCTCTGCTGATTAGTGATATTGAGCATCTTTTCATGTCCACTGGTCACCATCTTTAATGCTCTTTTTGGAGAAGTGTCTACTCAGGTTCTCTGCCCATTTTTTAAATTATAATGTTTATTTTTTTATGTTAAGTTGTATGAGTTTGTTACATGTTTTGGATATTAACACTTTATTGGTTATCTAAAGAGTTAAAATAGCAAGGACTTGTTAACAGATCACAAGTAAAGAATGAGAGTAAAGAAAGTCATAGATAATATCATAGTTCCTAGCTTGGCTAGCTGATGAGATAAAAATGCTATGAAGAGATAGGAAATAGAGGCGAGGTAGGTTGACAAAAGATAAGTTCATCTGGGACAAGTTGAGACTCTGCTTTGTGAAGACAGACAAGTGGGGGCCCCTGCTGTGGCTGGGAAATGGGGTCTGAGTTTCAGGAGAACAATTAGGGGAAAGTCATGGAAGGGTATGAGCCTGTTCAGGGAGAAGTTCTTGTTCTGGATTAATGTGTAATTTGCTGTCAGAGTGATAAATGATATAACCTCAATTATTAAAAAAGAAAAAGGAAACCGAGAGATTAATGATACCTGTTAAATTAAGGGGTAACCGAGGAAAATGGTAAATAATTCAAGATTTCTAATTTTGATACCTGGACTCTTTGAGAAGGGATGCTAAAAAAAGTGACTATAGAAAACAAATTCCCAGTTCCCAATTAATACTTTTCTCCAAGCCACTACCGGTTTATCACTTGAGGCCTTGGGAAATGTTTACCTGCTCCAGGCCTGTTATCTCATCTGTAAAGGGTTGCTGAGAGGATTAAACAATCCTGCAAAGCACTCAGCATAATGCAGGGAACAATTCTGCTAGAAAACAGACAATAAAAACTACCAAAGAAAACCACCATTGAAAGAATAAGTAAAGACAATAGCTGTAAAGACAAACGCTATTCAGATGGACCCTTACTGCTATTCCCAGGATACCCACAATGGGCGTGTGTATTTGGTCTGGCATGCCACCTATTATTACTATGATTCTGCAAAATATTTCTTGTATTATTTTTCTATTGCTGTGTAACAAATTACTACCAACTTGGCAACTTAACACAAACGCATTATCTCACAGTTTCACAGCATGGCGAGATACTCTACTTAAGGTCTCACTGGGCTAAAACCAAGTAGTTCTTGGCTGGGCCTGTCGTTCTTGGTTCTCATAGGGCCCTCTTCCAAGCTCACGGATTGTTGGCAGAGTTCATGTCCTTGCAGTTGTAGAACTGAAGTTGTTGTTTTCCCTTTCAGCAATTGGCTGGTGATGACTCAGCAACTCCAAGCTGCCTACAGTTCCTAAACAGTGGCTCCAATAGGCAGTTCACAACGTAGATGTTGGCTTTCTCCTAGGGCTGGGAAGGACTTCTCAGGCATTGATTTCCCCTCCTACTTTTAATCTCTGACTTCTCAAGTAGGTTTCTGACCTCTAAACCAAGATTTAATAGGCTCAGGTGATTAGCCAATCTGGATAATCTCCCTATTTTAAGATCAACTGACCCGGGACATTAATTACATCTGCAAATTCCTTCACAGCGGCACCTAAAATGGTGTTTGATTGAATAACTGAAAGTGTGTGTACAGTAGGGGTCTGGGAACCTTGGGGGCCATTTTAAGAATCCTGTCTACCACATTCCTGAAGCACATGCAAGTTCAGACACATGTTAGTGGCATTACTGCATTTAACATTTGCCCTTTGGGCTATTTCTCTACACTCAATTAACATTTGAATAACAAGTTGCTGAATATTTCTAAGGCAGAGACATGCATTTGGAAGCCTGGCATATTTTCTTGGGTGCTCTTAGGATTCCTCTGAGTGATGTGACATTATAGGTCTTTCACCTTTGACTGTGTGCCCCTAACACTTTTATAATCATTGGGTCAAGGCAAGGATTTATCTGTCATTAAAATTTTCTTTTTCAACTCAAAATTGCTTACTGTTCCTGACTTAAAAATTTGTGAAGTGTCTGGTTGATCAATGTAGTCCTAGCAGTAAATCAGTTGAGGACAAGGCTGGTTTGCGGGGGTGCTTAAACATATGCTTGCCCTGAACATATATTTAATTTAGGAGCAATATGTTTTATGTTGTCAAAGCAACTGGCTTCATTCAAGAGGCCCCTAATTCAGACAATCAGGCTGAGAAACTAGTAATAAAAAGCAGTGAGGCCCTAGCTGGATTGACTCAGTGGATAGAGTATCAACCTGCTGACTGAAAGGTCTTGGGTTCGATTCCGGTCAAGGGCACATGCCTGGGTTGCGGGCTCGATCACCAGTGAGGTTACATGCAGGAGGCAGCTGATTAATGATTCTCTCTCATCACTGATGTTTCTATCTCTCTCTCCTCCCTTGCTCTCTGAAATCAATAAAAAAAATATATTTTTTTTAAAATAAAGCAGTGAGGGCAGAATTGACATATAAATTATGGCTGAAATGCTTAACCTCTAGGCCACCAGAAACGGCTGTCTTTGCAATTGGTCTCAGCCAGGTGAAATTCCAGAACTTTTTAAATTGATCTGTATTTGGAACACTCCAGTGCTGACAACACAGCTATCTATCTCAGCAATTGGTCTCTAGGGAAAGTGAGATCCCTCACTTCTCCCCCAACACACTGCAAGATCTAATGGTCAATCTATACCTGATTCCTTTAATATGTTCAGACATATTGCTAGTTGATCACAGGATTCCAGACTAGTCAATGAAATACACAAAAGAAACAAGAGATCACATAATGATTTTCTTGATCATCTTGAGATTCCTATATTTATACTATGTAAAGGTTGAGCTAATAGGCATCTTGGACATCATGAAAAATGTCAATGTTCACACGTATGTGCACATTTTGGTATGTGTTACAAGGAAAACTAAGTACATTTTAAATTACCCATTTTTGTACTTTTTCTTTTCTCTCCTTCTTTACTAAAGGTAATTACAAGTCTTTATAAACTCTCATTTCCATGCTGTTTAGAGATTTCTAAAGCCCATAAATCATAATTAAGCTGGTGTTCTTATATTACTAAGTGAATAATCCATTGATTCTTGAGCCCGTTTATCCTGCTCACCCCACTTCATCCCCAACAAAGTGGAAGATAATAGGGGCAGTAAGTGCACTTTCTGCATTGCAGGACTAAGGCAATATCTTTTTTCTCTAAAGACAAGTCATCCCTAAAACAAATATGATCATTGACTTGGCACTGGCAGAAAGCAAATTTTGCAATACACTTCAAAAGAAAAGCAATTTTTAACTACAAATTCTAACTTATTTGGGGGATGTGGGAGGGGTTATTTCCACATAACTGCCTATAGACATGACAGAACAATACTTTGTTCTCACGTAATTAAATGGCCCCAAGCTGAGAAGAACCAAATATAGTTTGGCAATATATATGGTGGGCAGGCAAGTTTATTTGGAAAAACCTCTCATTTCCTTACAGTATAAATTCTGAAAAAGATGTTAAAGTTACAGGGGTCGGCAAAAGTAAGCTTACAATTGTAATACAAATAAATAATAATTAAAAATACTAGTACAAGAAAAAACTGTTACACATACAACTGTAAACCTACTTTGGCCCCACCCTGTACATGTAAGTTTGAATTATTTTATTTATCCAGTAGACCAAGTAAGTAAGTTGGATCTGTATTTTTTGTTTAACCTAAGAAAGTGTTCAGACGCTAGCTGTCCATTAGAATGGCTTGCCTGTTAAAGCAGGAATGACTTTTCATTGATATTTTAGGGGATGAATCATCATGTATCATGGGCCCTCAAGAAGGTATCCTGCTTTGGGTCCTGTATGGTCCCTTCCAACTTGTGCATTCCACACAAATAATGCCTTGCTCTCTCTGTTGACATATCTTTCTCAATTGCATAGGTAAAATAGAGCACCACCCATACCATGAGCTCTGATATAGACAATGCAAGAATATTACTGTCACTTGTGAAGCTTAACAGACGTAGGCACATCTATATAATACTAGAAAAAGTAACAGCCCTCAATGTGTCATTTAAAATTTACACTGTGATTGGCAGCTGAAGAGTATCTTTCTGCTCTGAAAAATAGCTGCATATAACTTTATAGAGAAGCCATGGTATAACAGACTTCTCTTAGATATGAACTGCCTAATTTTAAGTCCTTATTTCATAAGCATCTCAATTTCATCACAGAAACATTTCCAGTGCTTGGGGGGTGGCAGGGGAAGACAAAACTTTTTATTTTATTTTATTTAAAAAGGTATTGAATTCCTCTCAAATACTTTGGCATTTGAATCTATTATTCTATCTTTATTTGTATGATCATCTAGTTGTTTCATTGGTAATTCTTGCTTGCCTCTTTGGAACCATCCAAGTCCTGAAAGACTAGACAAGAACAAATTTTAAGTCCATCACTGACTTGCTGAATGACCCTGGGCCAGTCACTAGGACTCTTTTTTAAAGTTCACTTACCACCAATGAAATAACCATCTCAGAGTAGCTGTGAAACTCTTATAAGGTGACAGATTTGATAATGTTTGGTAAATATGAGAAGTATACAGATACAATTTTATATAATTCTGCATAGTGCATGCCTATCCAAGGTTGGGTTAATAAATAGGTACTGACCCATTATGGTTGAAGTAAAAAGAACTTATTTTAGTTCATTTTCCCATTTGGCTTATCATTTCCTCTTTTTTAATTTATTGGTTTCAGAGAGAGAGAGGAAGGGAGAAAGAAATATCAATTTGTTGTTCCACTTGATTATGCATTCATTAGTAGATTCTTGTATATGCCCTGACTGAAGATTGAACCCGTAACCTTGACCTATTGGGATGAAGCTTTAATGGACTGAGTTACCCGGCCAGGGTTTTTTTATTTTATTTTTATTATACTCTTCTTCCCCAGGTAAGACAAAGAACCGGTTCTGTTCTCTGAGGTATTTATTGGTCCTTGTGGAGCCCTAGAAGGCCACAAACAGTCATGGCCAAAGATTGCCAACTAATGTTGGTCTTTTCAGTCTTGTAGTATCTGCAGAACTGAAGTATGCCAATGTCCATGTTGTCTGTCCAGAACATCCATCAGCTCAATGCTTGCTCTGTGTGTCATGGAGACAGGGACAGATGACAAATTCACGGGTGGAACTTCCCCTTGGGGTCTGACAGGATGATTACACCCCAACAAGCAATGCCTAGGAAAAAAACAACAACAGTACCTTATGTGGATGTTGTATTTTAGTTTACCAGATGCTTTCATATATGCCATCTTATTTAACACAACACTCCTAGAAGATATAGAAGAGTGAGGTTCAGAAAAGGGAAAAAAAAAGTTAAGGGAAAAAAATCCTTTTGTCTCCACAAGCTAGATATGAACTTAAAGGGAACTGATGTGGACAATCTAGTTACAAAGAGATACTAAAGCCTAAAATTCTATTCACATAATTGGTTTGCAGAGCTAAGAGACTCACTACATTTTACTGGACATCTTGACCATCACTTAGTACAGATAGATACAGATAAGGACTGTGGGCCACAGGAACCGGTGGCATACCTAGTATGTGGGCGTTGAACCCATGTCTACAATCTGACTTCCAAGCCCAAGTTCTAAGTTAAGTGCCTTTTCTCAGGCTTCTCCAGGACCTGGAGGGAAAAACAAAAACAAAAACAAAAAAGACATGGGGTTTGGTGCCAGATAAGCCCAGGATGAAAGGCTAGCTGCAGCACATCATGGGTGTCTGACTTTGAACAGGATTCTTACTTCTGTGTGTCTTAGTGAACAAACTATCTCTAATAGCTATTGATAGGATTAAGACTGAGGTTCATTAAGAATTCTCAAGAAATACTGATTTTTTTAAAAAGCAGAGTCCCAACAACTTCCTCTCACCATCCCTGCATCTTGTTTGGAATGGCTCCCACGATTTCCAGCCGGAGCGCCCCGCCCGCCCCGCCCCCAGCCGCATGGCTGCGCCCATTCCTCCCTCCCTGCCCCCCACCCCCCGCCCCAAGGGCCCTGCCCGGCTCTCACTGATGCCGATGACCATCTGGGTAACAGTTCCTGGACCCGGGGGGTATCCCAGCTTCATTGGCTTCCGTGCAACCCAGTACACGTAACAGCCCGCACCTATCAACCCCGACCCGGAGAGCACGCGACAGCTCCAGCAGTTCCTAAGTGCGGGCGGCTGCTCGGGGGAGGTCTGGGCTCCGGGTGCATCGAGGGGCGCACGGCTAGCGGGAGAGGCGGCCTGAGGAGCCGAGGCGATCTTATCAATCTCGAAAGGCTGGGACAGGGAAGTACCCATGTTCAGGAACTCGACCTCAGTGCCAGGAGCCTTAGGGAAATAAACTGAAGTAAAATGTGTAGCCGGAAAGCAAGGCACCAGGCTTCGGCTGCACCCTGAGGCCGCTGGGAAATGTAGTTCCGCTTGCGTGGGCAGGAACAGGATGGAGGGAGGCGGGGCTGATGGTCAGCTCTTGGGACGTGCCAGACGCCGTCCTCCCCACCCCCCACGCCCAAAAAACCCTTTTAAGAATACTGATACAGCGCACTCCCTAAAAGTCTCAATTCTCAGTCTCCTTAGAGAAGTCTGGGTTCCTCATTTTGCTGCCTAGCACGAAAGGGGAGTGAGACCTTGGGCACTTCACCTGTGTGGAGTCGTGTGACAATTGAGTTTTATATGTGCTTACCTTTATGCTAGACACTTTGCTAAGCGATTATCTATATTATGACATTAATCTTTGCAATGCAAAGTGGCATCAGTTTCCCAATATGTGTCAGAATGGGTTAAGTGAAACCAAAACTGGTTAATCATTTTCCAAACCAATGTCCATGAAAACAGTAAAATTTCTTAAATGCTACTTGTACATATTGTGAGGGGGCTACACAAATATAATCAAGGTATTAAAAATGGGTTTGCCCTAACCGGTTTGGCTCAGTGGATAGAGCGTGGGCCTACGGACTTAAGGGTCCTAGGTTCGATTCCCGTCAAGGGCTTGTACCTTGGTTGTGGACACATCCCCAATAAGGGGTGTGCAGGAGGCAGCTGATCTATGTTTCTCTCTCATTGATGTTTCTAACTCTCTATCCCTCTCCCTTCCTCTCTGTAAAAAATCAATAAAATATATATTTTTTAAATGGTGTTGAATTACCTGGATAAGTACTTTAAATTTCTCTTTAGCCTTTTTTCTTAACGTCATGATCTCCGTTTTTTTTTCAGTTTCTGGTTTGAGATCACTGGAGAAAATTCAATTCGAAATTGGGCTAACCTTTTTGAGAAGTTAATAAAGGAACTGTTTTCACAGGCTTTCCTTATTATCATCCCATAAGCATGGACTTTTGATTCTGATTGCTTCTTTGCAATTCAACTTCTATGTCATCCACTCCCATCTTATTCATCTTTCATTTCATTTTGGTAGAATCAGGTATATATTTCTTGGGCTGGGTTGTTCACAGAGGACTGGTAAGAAAGAAAGGCATTTAGAGTTCAGAGGTTGTTTCAGTTAGAGGAGATAGATGAAAATAGGATTAATTTAAAGTTTGAACCTTTCTCCTTTAAAGTGGCTTAAAAAATTAACATGATAAAAAATAAATTCACTATTCCACTTTCTAAAATATGTGGTCTTAAGAAGGCAAAAAAAAAAAAAAAGACAAAAATAAAGATAGGGATAATAGGAAAGAATAAAGTATTAGAAGAAAATAATTTAGTGAGAAATCTGGGTTGGCCTGATGCTTAATTTAAAGTTCCTTCCCATTTCGTTGCACACACTATGTAACAATGTGTTGTATAGTAGAAAGACAAAGGTTTGGTAAATTTGGGTTCTTTACCTGGCTCTATCACTATGAGCCAACCATATGACATAGAGAACAAACTTTATTCTCTCTGGCTGTAGTTACCTCATGTTTGAAATAAGGAGATTTGGAATAAATGATATATCTAACATTCTTTCCTAACTTGGAAATTCTATTATGTATTAAGAATCTCACTTCAGATAGTATTGTGCTAAGTGTCATACCAAATAAATTCAATAGTGTTTCACTTAGAGATTCATAATTTATGGCTGCTTCTTGTTATGCCTCTTAAAACATTCTACAGTGGATGTGATTTCTCCTTATTTATGTGAAATCATATCATCATTTTGCAGTGTTACCAAACATTTTTATTATACGCTTCTATGAATAAAAACGATTGAACGCACAATAGCATTTCTGTATGCCTATTTATTATAAATTACGTATTATATACTACTTTATTATATAGACTAAGATAAAATAATAGAAATTGAAATTCCAACATTTTATTATATCCCACTACCTGGAATTGTGCATTTCCATGGATGCCAAAGTTATTTGGCATGTGACTTTACTAATTTATATTTCATGTAAAAGACTATCTTTTTTTAGTGTGCTTATCACAATTAAGAATGCCTGGAAAGGACATATTTAATTCTCCAAACAAATATTATTATTATTTTAATTTTAAAATCTTTATTGTTGAAAATATTACATTTGTCCCCTTTTTCCCCCATTGGCTCCTTCTAGCCCACCCCCTCCCCCACCCCAGGCCTTCACTATCCTACTGAGTTATGCATATATCCATATAAGTTCTTCCAAACAAATATTATTAAAATAGCCCATAATATATTTCCCAAGTAACAGGCAAGATTTTATTTTAACCACTGTTTTTTTTTAAGTAATTCCAAAAGATGTGCTTGTTCTCTTATGATTGCTTCCAATTAATGATTTTAATTTTTGTTTTGTTATTGTGATAGCCCTCCAAAACTCAACAGTGGTTTCTATGGAACCCATATTTTAGAACTACACATAGTACATATTGAAATAGAGGTGTGTTGTTTGGAAAATTATTAGAAAATTTATGATATCTCTTGAGATAAATAAAATCATAGGGTTTGAGACCAGTGAAAACAAGCAAAACTATAATTGGAGGAAGAAATGTGTATTATGCTGAAGTAAAAAGGAGCCAAGGTTGAAAGCTAACTTTACATCATTATCTCTGTTGTATTTATTTATTTGACTGTTTATTATCTCTATAGTTCATTTTGGCAGTTATGACTCACAAGGCCTTATGACCAATTAATTTTTAAATTTTAAAAATACAAAAGGCATAAATAGGTATATACTAAAAATTGTCCCTTACACTCCTCTCTCCCTCCCCTTCCCTAACACAGTTAGTCTTAGTGTCTTATGTGTGTTTTTAGAGATGTCTGTGTATATATGTGTATTTCTCCCTCCAATAATTTTGGAGATCATTCCATATGAGTCATATTAACTAGCCTCATATTGATAGATATTAATGGACATTTAGGCAGTTTCCACTCTTTTACTATTACAAATAGTGCCACAGTAAATAGCCTGGGCATAACATCATATAATAAGCATATGATTATATCTTAGAATATATTTCTAAAAGGGTAGGGTATTTTTACCTTGATGTACATTACCAATTGCTTTTCATGGAAGTCATACCAATTTATACTCTCACCAACAATTATGAGACCTGTTTTCTCACCCTATTTCTACATAGAATCAATTATTGAATCTCAGCCAATCTTAAGGAAGGTGAAAGTTGTTTAATTTTTTTCTTATTATGAGTGAGCTTCTTTTTTTTTTTTTTTTTTATATATATTTTATTGATTTTTTACAGAGAGGAAGGGAGAGAGACAGAGAGCCAGAAACATCGATGAGAGAGAAACATCGACCAGCTGCCTCCCGCACATCTCCCACTGGGGATGTGCCCGCAACCCAGGCACATGCCCCCGACCGGAATCGAACCCGGGACCCTCCAGTCCGCAGGCCGACGCTCTATCCACTGAGCCAAACCGGTTTCGGCTATGAGTGAGCTTCTTAATGTATGTCTAAGAGCAATTCATTTTTCCTTTTCTGTGAACTTCCAATATTTTTTGCCTATTTTTTGTTAGATTATCTTTTTCCATTGACTTCTAAAAACTCTTTATACATTAGTGAGATTAAACTTATGCCTGTGATATAAGTTCATGTTTTTTTCCCTCCCAATTTGATATTTGCTTGTTGATTTTGATTGTACTTTTTACCATGCACACTTTAAAAACATGTAATTGTATTTGTCAATCTTTTCTTTTATAGCTTAAGGTCTTCTACTTCCTATGGTTTCCTCTGGTATTTGGATTTTTTTGTCCCCATATTTCAAAGTTTAATACATTAGCAATTTATCTTATTATTTGGTGTCATGAAATGAGCCAGATCTTCTTTTCCTTTTCTTTTCTCTGACTCATTTTCAGTTCTCTCAATGCTATTTATTAAATAATCTACCATTTCCCCACATATTTGCAATGCCACTTTTTCTAAAATGCCATATATAGATGTATGTCTATTACTGGGTTTCATATTCTGTTCCATGAATTGTCTGTTTATTCAAGTGATGTTATTACACTATTTTAATTACTGAAGTCTTGTAATGTGTTAATACTTGAACACTGCCTTCCCCCTTATTACTCTTCTGTTACAGACCTTTCTTGGCTATTTTTATGTGTTTATTTTTCCACATGAACTTTTGACTCAGCTTGATTATTCTGACAAAATGATGCTGACATTTTTATTAGACCTGGGTGAATATTGTGGTTTTATTTAGGGAGAATTGACATCTTTATGATGTTGAGTCATCCTATCTGAGGACATGGGATGCTTTGTCTTTTGTTCATATTTTAGTTTGTATTTTAAAGTATTTTTAAATAATGACCTCATATATTTTCTCTCAGACATTTTATCTTTTGTGTTGTTATTGGAAATAAGGAATTTTTACTTTTGTGTGTCTTCTGACTGCTTGTGTTTGAATGCAAAAGGTCTCTTTCCACATATCCTAATATTGAATGATCAGTGCCTGATGGTGAACCTTTGATATATGGTTGATAGTTTTCTTTTTGGCAATCCTAACTGATTTAGAGTATAACCTTTAGGACTATTTCATAAAAAGAAGTTGGAAACATTACTTTTTCTCCCTGCCCTCTACAAATACAATTGGAATTATCTGCTCTTTCAAACTTCTACAACTCAAAGTTTTCTCTTCCTACGCTGCTACAATGATAGTGTGCTTCCTGTATACATGGCTTCTTGGTGGGTTTTCTTATTTAACTCTACCTTCTTTTGTTCACGGAACAAAACTAAATCAATGGAACCTAGAGGTTTGGGTTTTGCAACTCAAGGTGTGGCCTTCAACTTTAAGAATTTTACATTGCTGACTCATTTGGATATCAGCAGCTACAATGCCCTTGCTCTGCTATCTCTAATAAACACTTGTATGATCACCACTGTCATAGTGACTATGGACGTGCATATGAGATGGAGCTTCATCAGCCTTGTTCCCCCCTGGTCATTATAATAAACAGAATACTCTTCTTTCTCTGTTTTGGATAGGTTGGGTGAGGGAGAAATAAAGGATTTGAAGTACTTATTTATTATAGCATAATCTAGCCTATTTTGATTGATACAGTTGGTTCACTACTGAGAGTGCTACTCTAGAGAGCATTTAGAAATACAAGGAGATATTTTGTTTGCCACTGAGAGTGTCCAGAGGCCAGGGATCTGGGATCCTCAATCTCTGATAATGCTTACAGCAGTCCTACGCAATAAAGATGGCTTTGCTGTAATGCCAACAGTTCCCTCATTGAAAACCTCAGTAAATGCTTGAAAGTACAACCAAATTGCCTTCCTGGAATAAGTGTCCATTATTAAAACTTTTCCCAAATTAAATATTTTGGGTACTCTTTTACTTTTTAAAAAGTAATTCACATAATTTTAATTTTTATATATGTATTATTATTTCCTAAATAAAATATCCATGAGTCAACTGTCAGAGTTACCACATTTTTACATCATTCTCATACTGTTTTTGGTGCTCAGTAAATATCTGTGTTTTTTATTAGATTGAAATATCTTCTTGGGCTCGTGTTTGATAAAGTACTTTCCATATTGTGGATGCACGTTAGTAGAATGTGGGTTCCCCTTTGGTTTTCTGTAGTTTGAACTGACAAAAGACTTGGAAAATAAGCAATTGAAAAAGACATTCCCTAAAGGTAGCCATCAAGTGTAATAAGACTCAAGTCAAATGGCCCAGCTGTCACAGTAAAATACAGCCTATTGACTTCCTTCTCACTAGGGAAAAGCACGGCTTGCCACTTACCACAGACAGCTTGGAGAGAAAGTATCACCCTAAGAACTGCAGGAAGGAGTGTCCCATGTAGCTGAAAGGCACAAAATAAATCTGGTTGCATGTGTCCCTCGTAGATAACCACATGTTTTCATAAGAGGTGAGGGTGGGCTATGTAATTACCTTACCTAAAGGGTCAGGAAATAAGTAGTACAATAGTTAAAATACTAACGGAGGTGAGCAGCAACATTTTAAAAAACCATTTAAAAAAGATTATTAAGTACCACCTAGGTACAAATTCCTAGTAGAGAGGAGTGGGGAGGGACAGCGGCTTACACAAAGATGAACAGGATGGAGCCTGCTTTCCAGGCTTTTGGAATCTTATCTGGAAGCTAAGCATATACATATATAAATCTAGTAGTTATAGATTGTGGCGAATGTTGTAACTGAGGTAGTAAGGAAATTTAGGGTGAATGTAGAAAAAAAAGATTGTTTCTAATTGGATGCAGGCAAATGAGTTAAATTCAAAAGGAAGAATAAGTTGAACCTTAAAGCCTAATATGTGGACTGCTGACTAATATGTAAATATCACTGACTCCATCATGGTAGGGCAGGATTAAGAGTGCCGTGTTTGGCAGTTAAAGAGTGCTGTTACATATGTTATTCATATGGCTGTCTTAATATTAACAGATGGTTTAGGTAATTAGAATCTGAAAAATAGTGTTAATGAATTTAAAAATTAGGGTATGCTAAAAATTATTAAAATAATTTCCCACAGCTTCCTCACTATGATTGTGTGTATACATATTTTGGGATGACCATGTCATGTAAAATGGCAGCTAGTAGACTCTATGTGTCCACATTGCTTCAGTCTACTGACCTTGCCTCCTTGCCGTATCCTATTCAACCAGAACCCAAAATACAAATGTCATTCAAAATGATATTTAAGTAAAGTCTATTCTCATAGGATCAACCAGTACTAATGTTAATGTTCATTGAATTCAACGAGTTGTGTATGGACTGTTAAGCTGCATATTTCCTTTGGTGTGAATACTGGTATTGATTAGTTGAGGAATAAATAGCTTGGCTTCTCTCAAGAAATAGCACTTCATAATGTCTAGAATCTTCTTAACTTAGATATGTCTAATGTATATACACAACTGAGTAAGGAAAGCTATTTAAGTATGTGTCAGTGAGCCCAGACCTTTAGAGCTGGGAGCGAAAAATGATTTAATTATTTCAGTTCTTCCCATAATACTTATCCACTGTAATAGGATGCCTCTCAACTCCTTTGCTCCGTGTTACTACCATGAGGAAGTAACTCATATTGATCACTCTTGTAATCATTTGTATAGCATGGGTGGGCATGTGGGAATGCTGCTCTTTGCTGTGGATCAGCAGAAGAGGAGATGAGCCCTAGATGTCCTGCAGTCCACTTCCTCTCAAAGATTGCTGACACTAGTCCACACGGCATCGTGCTGCCAAGTTAGACAGCTCTGGGCTGCCACTGATGTGAAGCATACCTGGCCCAAGGGAGAGAACTGCTCTTGGTGATAAAATGTACAGTTTTCTTGGAATTTTAATTTGTTCCAGAATTTCCTTCCAGAAAGCATATCCTGGTAGTGTGCTGTGGTTAGTATGAAGAGTAAAATGGCAGGAGAGAAAGAATATGAGGTGATAATATGAATTAAAATGTCTATAGTGTTTTCCAGATTATATATTATTTAATTTAATGCTCACAATTGTGCAGTGATAAAAGTATTATTATCAGCCTTATGTTACAGGTAAGGAAATTGAAGTCTGGAGGTATTAGGTAGTTTGGCCAAGGTAATTTGCTAATAGGTGGAAGAGATGAAAAAAAAAAATACTAATCCCTAATATTGAACCAGACACTCTGCCTATGCTCTGCATGAATTAGCGAATTCAGTCCTCACAACAGCCCATGTGGCAGAGGCTAGCACTAGCCCCCCTTGTTTTTTAATGTATGAGAAACTAGGTAGCAGAGATCACTTAGTTTCAGGGATAAAGACTAGCCTGGAAACCAGACTCCTGCACCCATTCTACACTGTGTAACTCTAGTCACATGGCATCTTTTGACTGCAGTTTGAGATTTCTATCCATGTACTTTGCTAAGTAAGATATGTCTATAAAGTGCTTTGCACATAAAAAATTCTGTAATCAAGAGCTATTAATTAACGTGTGATTAATGAAGGTATTTTTGCCTATTATCTTTATTATAAAGATTTCTTGTGATTTTACAACTATTGTTAGGATTAGTGAATGCTGAATTTCACTGAGCCTTTTCTTGTGTAAGGTTTTTTTCCAGGTTGTCGTTGGTAAGACTGAAATTCAGGGACAAAATGCGACTTTTTTAAATTGTTAAGGTGTCAGTAGGAAGTCAGGCCAGCAAGGCATAGTGATAGTTACTACCCTTTACTGGTCATGAGCAGCCTGTGTGCTCACAATATCATTTTTTAAATGCTTTGCAGTTTTCCAAGTGCTTTCAAATGCATTCTTTCATTTGTTCCTCACAACAACATTGTCAGGTGGCTATTATTATCCATGTTTTACAAATATGGAAACTGAGACCCCGCATGAGAGGGTAAGACCCGGTTCACACAACTAGGAAATGGAGGAGCCAAATTCCAGAGAAGACTCCCTGACCTGAATCACAATGCTTTTCTCACTACACATTGCTTCCTCCTAGCTTTGTAGGTTCTGAGGGAAATTCCCCCATGTACAGACATTGGAACCCTGATCTAACTAAACTTAAAGCCCCCGTCAAATGGAGAGACCTGCTTACAGGAGCCTGGAAGGGACCTGATGTACTTTTAACCTGGGGGAGAGGACATGCTTGTATATTTCCACAGGACGCAGACTCACTGTGTGGATTCCAGACCGCTAGTCCGACCTTATGTCTCACCGCCCTCCATCTCTGCCTCACCCTAGCCCAACTGACCAGTGCCCATCTGCAACAGATGTGCAGCTCTGAGCTGGAACAACCTGTCCATTGGGAGGCTCACATGTGCCTCCTTTTTATCTGTCCATATGTCCCACCTTTGCCCCACATCTCCTTTCCTTTTTCTTTTTCTTTTTTTTAATCTGACTACTTGTTTGCTGGTTCTTTGGCCTTTCTCCTTCTCTCCTGAACACAGCCTTTTCTAGAATCTCCCTACCCTACTATTCCAGGAAGGGCACCTCGCTTTTCTGCCGTGACTAGGGCGTGTCTGGTATATGCCCCATACGTGGAGTTGTCTTGTGCCAAGAGTCTGACATCCTGGGCTGAGAAAGCCCTGTCCCGGGACTACATGATGACAGGCCGTTCCTCCTTTGTCCTGTATTGGCCCTTCTTGCCCTTGTGTCAAGAGGACCCTCTTCTCACAGTCCATTTGCCCACAGCTGTTGCCTGGGCTTTCTGTTTACGCTGAGGTTGAGGCCTCGTGGTGGCCGGTGCCATGGATCTGTCTCTCGCCCAATGGTGTGAGCTGGCCCTTCCTGGAGAAGAAACCTGTCTTCCCCAAGATATGTGACCAGAGCCGGGGCCCCGCCAGCAGGCGAGGGGATCCCAAGGCAGTTGCTGGGCGTGGAGGCCACAGGGGCATAGGCTACCAAGGAGACAGACTGAACCTCACATCACCCTGCTTGGCCTCGGAGGATGGCTGGTTAGCCAGAATCGGGTCAGATTCCTCAGGGAAGGAACAACCTAAGACAGGCACAGTCACAAAGGGGCCATCAGGAGACAACTTGGGGGTCAACAGAGGTGGGGCACAGACCCTCACGCCCCCCAACATTGCAGAGGCCTGAACCCTCACCCCTTCTGAGGGAGGTCTCCTGCCCCAATGACTGCTTCGCTTCCCACGCCCAGCTCAGATCAGGACCCAGGTAAAGACAGAAACTGGCTGACAGCAGCTGCCGTCTCACTGCAACAGGACTTGTTTCCCATTTCTACCTTGGACCACAGGGAAAGGGGCAGCTGAAGGAAAGGGCTGTGTCAGGATGCTGCCTTCTTCCCTTTCTTCTCCCTCTTTTTTCTAAACACTTCCATGCCTTGTAGTTCTTTTGCTTTCTCTTCTTTTTCTCTCTACTACCCTCCATCTCATCCTCCTCCTCCCCGGTACCATCCATATCGGCCGACCCAGAGGGCACAGCTGACTTCTACCTGGACACCGGCACCACCATCAAGCACGGCCCTGATGGACCCTTTGATCCACCCGTTCAACTCGCTGACACTTCGGGAAACCCGTCACCAATGACACCGCCTGCTAACCAGATCAACTAACCAGATCTGCTAACCAGATCAACAAGGACAACCAAACCCCTGACTTGAGGACAGCTGAAATCCCTTGACTGAAGAGGCCAGCAACCTTCTACAGGAACAAGGCTCCTTGTGCACTCCATCCACTATGTTTATTGCTATGCTCGCTATCATTACTTGTCAGTCTTCTTCCGAGTCTTAAACAACCCAATCCGAGAGGTGGCCGCTGATTTACATGCGCTATCATTTAAAAAAATAAAAAAGGGGGAATTTGCCAGAAGCCGGTCCATCCTTGCTGCTTGACACAGTCGCTACAGGGAAGAAACATCTGCACAGCATATGTTTCAAGAGACCTGGTGTATATGGCATACTGTTCTTAATATGTTTGCTCCCTTTCTTGGCGCTATGTGTTTTAACCAAGGTCACCTCTCCAAGAAAGGTTGTTTCCCAAGGTAGGGATTTTTCCCTGAAGTTAGGGAGGGAATAAAACCCCTTAACTAAGTGCCAGGCGGGTAGCTAATCACTTTAACTACGAACAATCAGCTTAAGCTACATAATCTTTACTCCCTGGAATCTCTATTCCTAACCTTTGGAATAGAAATTGATAGGATTAAAATCAACTGGTATAAGTAGAGATGTAATAAGAAAATAAAAAACAGAACTTGGAGTCAGCTAAGATGGCGACTCCCATGCATCGACTCATAGCCTGGAGACAAGCTGAAGCAAATAAGCAACATGTAAGATGTCAGAAATGCTTGGAATTTGGACATTGGACTTACGAATGCACAGGAAAAAGGAAATACCTACATAGGCCTTCAAGAACAGCAGAACTAAAGAAAGCTTTAAAAGAAAAAGAAAACAGATTATTATTACAACAAAGGTCTAAGAGTGTAACCAGCTCCAGTAGCAATAGCAGTGACAGTTCAGCCAGTGATTCTTCATCAGAGAGTGAAGAAACATCTACCTCATCCTCCTCTGAAGACAGTGATACTGATGAAAGCTCCTCCAGTTCATCATCTTCAGCCTCCTCCACGAGCTCTTCCTCATCCTCTGATTCAGACTCAGATTCCAGCTCTTCCAGTAGTAGCAGCACCAGCACGGATAGCAGCTCCGAAGATGAACCACCAAAAAAGAAGCAAAAGAAATAGAGTCACTTTACCTATATTGGACTGATGGACCATAAACTTTAATCTGATTCTCAAAAGGGAATTTAGAATATGTTAAAGCCAAATAGATTAACTGGCCCAAAACAAACAAACAAACAAAAAACAAACAAAAAAAACCAGAACTTGGCTGGAGATCCTGGCTAGGCTGCTGATCAACTGAACACTGTCTCCGTGTCATTCCTTCTTCGCCGACTCTGTCCACACCTTTGGGGGCCCCTGGGCCTGCTGGGATTTGACCCCAACAACTAAGATTTCTCATATTTCCCTTATATTCGTTATGAGCTATCATAATTTGAAAATGCAAACGTAATAAAGTATCACATGAACAAAAAAGGGAAATTTGATGGTCTTACCACTGAAATCTTAAAAAAAAAAAGTCATTTCAACAAATATTCATCCAACACATATTTATTTAGTCCCTACTTTGTCATTGACATTGTGTTAAATTATGTGAGGTATATAAAAAAGCAGGGATGGGAATGCTGGGAGAAGTTTTCAGCTCAAGTTAACACATAAATATATGTGTTATATATTTATATATAAATATACAAATATCAATGATGAGGGAGAATCATTAATCAGTTGCCTCACTGGGGAGAGAGCCTGCTACCCAAAGCATATGCCCTGACCTGTGGAACCATGACCTCCTGGTTCATAGATCAGTGCTCAACTACTGAGCCATATCGGCTGAGCAGGTCAACACATTTTTAGATGTAAAACAATTTATAGGAATCATGTCAAGATAACGATTTTCATGCATTAATTTATAGTTAAACTAAAATCAAAGATAAATTTGACATAGGTACAAACATGGTAGCTGTGTCTTATTTATCTTTATGTTGCACATAATACTTGGTTCAGTGTCTTTCCAGTTGAATGAATGAAGAAATGAATGAATAGAAGCATAGAGTTAGGGCCCCATCTCTTGGGAGCTTATGGACTAAATGAAAGATATGAAACCAAATGAAATAAAATACCAGCTGGATAGATGCCTATCGGGTATAGAGAAGAGAGGTATAATTTCTAGGTGAGATGATCAGGGAAAGCTTTGTGGAAGACACACTTATTGAAGGATGGATAAATAATAAGGATTTCACTTATCCTTTGAGCAACATATGGATAAAGTAGCGAAAATAAGAAGCAGGGGATTGAAATCTTCCAGCACCTTGTAGGTGGGCATAGCAGGCATTCAAAACACTTTTGTTGAATGAATGAACAAAAGTTTTAATATATTATCTTTTAAAAGTAAAATTCTGTTGCAATATCTTGGTGTTTCTCAGAATAAGTTAGATAAGAACTGTCAAAACACGGTGATCAAAGATCTTGCCATACTTAGTTCAGTCCTTGTTGAAATCACAGAAGTATCTTAGAGAGTGCTTTACTCTGTTAGAGATATTTAATAAGCCTATAGATTCAGAGAAGCATTTTGGGCGTATAATCAAAGAGTACAAAAAAATCTTTGAGAGTTTGCATCATTTCCTTGAGAGGGAGAAACACCAAGCCAAAAGTCTTCAGTTCTGTCCTCATTCCTGACTTATCCCATTTAATTTTAACATCTTTTGGCATCCTGGCCATAAAGCTAGGATATGAGAATGCCTGCTTGATTCTGACCTTCAGTGATACTCTGGTCTTCACATTGATCACTTACTTTTATTTCTTTTCATAGAAAACCACTTGCAGTGCCTCCTAGGTTACTCTCAGAGCTGGGAATTCTATACCAACAATAAACAGAAGCATTATTTACCATAAGGCATTTTCCCATTTGATGGCAATGACTCACAGTGCTTTCCTTTACTCAAGAGTAGAATAATAATGCTCCCACATGAAATTTAAGTTTTTTTTATGTTTCTAAATTTTACCCAGGGTAGTAATCATCAAAAGAATGAATAAGAGCATAAAGCATGAATTATGGAGGTGGAACTTCAGTTCGCTGTTATTACAACAACAAGTAATAAATGTACTCAATGGACTTTCCAGATGTACTTTTATCTGATTCCCTTTAGAAACATTTTGGAGAGTAGTAAAAAAAAAGTCAACAATGTTAATATACTAATGTAAATTATTTAATGTTTTTGGAGATCACATTTGATGCTTCATATGTATTTTCACTGAGAAGCCCCTTTTGAACTGGGTGCATGCATATGTTCAGTAAAGTTCAAATAATTGGAAATTTTGACTCCCAAAACCATGATGAACATTTTTTCACAAAATAACCTAAATTATTGAATCCTGACTCTTAAAAATGTGTGTGTGTGTGTGTGTGTGTGTATGTGTGTGTTGTTAAGGAGTTTGTTAACAGGAAACAGTAGCCCGAGGCCTCAGGCATTTTTTACTTATGTGTACAAGCAGGACCCAGAGAGAAGAGTTAGCCTTTCCTGCCCCTGGAGGCTCCATTCACTGTGGGTTTGCAGTTGTGAGGAGTACAGAGTCTTGCCTTTGACTTCTAGGCCCCTTTGGTGACTGACACCATACAGAAGTTACAGCTTCTTCCAGACTGCCCAAATTCTTTGGGTTTTAATGGCAACGGTGTGCAATAATGGTGGAGATCAAGCTCAGCAATGCTAGAGAACTTCTTGCAAAAGAGTCTCTGAGATTTCTAGGAAGTTGATCACATATGAATGAGGAAAATGACTGTTCATAAGCTTTATGACCATTTTTAAGTTGTTTAACAATAACTTGGGCTGAAAAACCCCAGGATAGGAGAAAATTGACTTTATCAAAAGTGACTTGGAGCACTTGAATATTAAAAGAGGTATGACCCAGCTGGATAGTAGGAAGTACATTTACTGAGAACAGATAGGGAGGAATTATCCAAGAGTTGCCTATTCTTGCTTTTTTATACATATGAGGAAGTGGAGCCGGTATTGATTGTGAGCTTTGCCCGAGGTCACACACACAGTGTGACTCTGAACTAGGGGGAAAAAACTAACTTTTTTACTTCTCAAGTATCTGCTCTTTCAACGCTCTTTCTACCAACTGTAGATTCCTTTCTTTACTCTAAAGAAATGAACTGAAAACTGGAAAAAATTGAACAAGCATAGTTAACGGGTATTTGAAGTTCAGCAAGATCAGTTGCAGGAGAGCACTTATGTGTGCTATAAATCAGTAAATTAACATATTAATTCAGAGTCATAAAAATTACATATTAGGATCCTGAAAGATATTGCAGATGTAAATTTAGAATCACAATCTTGGATAAGTCTTAATGAACAACAATTCTTTTTAAAAAGAAATTGGAAACAGATTGTTGAATCTCAGAGGGAAGGTGGGGGAGGGTGGATGGGTACAAAGAGATCAACCAAAGGACACAGACAATAGGGTGAAGACCTGGGGCAGGGGTGGCGGTGAGCTAATGGGGAAGGGAGGGGACATATGTAATACTTTTGACAATAAAGATTAAAAAATAAATAAGATTCTGGAAATTTGAGAAATCCGGTAACATACTCTAAAAACTGTCATGCTGTTCTCTCCCATCTATAAATGGACAGGGTTTAGTTAGATTAATCTTTTCAATTTTCAAATAAATATAATCCAACATTTTGGGGATAAGTAAATGTTGTAGGATTGATCAGACTAAGAAAGGTCCTAGTAGGCTGTTTTAAGAATGTAATTAAAAATTGAAAACATGCCCTGGAGCCTGGAGTCAAAACATTGGCTGTAAATAATTTAGTAAGAGTTTTCATATACTAGTATGTGTATATATATGAGAAAGAGAGGCGGGGGTGGTGGGGTGGGGGGGTTATGGATGAGTTATACATATTTTTTCTAAGGAAATACCTTAGGAAATAGGTATGACTCTGAATGAGCTTGGCAGGAGGATGAGTATTGCTAACGGTTGGAATATGTAAATAGATTTTAAAAGAGATAACATCTTATTTATATAAAATTCTAGGCCAAGTTTTAAATCTTCCAGGAAGATATTTTCTCTGATTTTCATAGGCTATATTTATTTGATCTTTCTCTAACTTCTGTTGCTCTTAGAATCAAGAGCATGCAGGCTATTCCATAATTAATTTTTACTTATATCAAATATGTGCAATGGCCAGGTTACATATTACAGGAGATACATATATGAAAAGGTAATTGGGTTTATCAGCTTCTTGAGGTCATCTGGAAAAGTCTTCATTGTTCTGAAAGTTCAGTTACAGTTTATGAGGGAGAGAAGGAATTTCCGTTAGAATTTAGGAATTCTAAATAGAGGGCCAGGAAGTAAGCCATGGCTAGACTACAGAGTTTCTGATGGTATAAGGTCAGAGATGAAGCTGGCACTATAGGGTGGGATCATATTATGGACAGCACACAGAATGGGAGAAAAAATGTGCAAACCTATATCTGATAAGGAACTTATATCTAAAATATACAAAGAATTCTTACCACTCAGTTATAAAAAGACAAATAATCCAGTTTAAAAAATGGTCAAAGGATCTGAACAGAATAGACTTTTATCCAGTGAAGATATACCAATCTCCATGAGGCACATGAAATGATGCTTAACATCATTAGTTGGTAGGGAAATATAAATACAAATGACAACGAAATACCATTTTATACCCATCAGAATGGCTAAAACATAAAAGTCAGATAGCAAATGTGAAGGATATGAAGTAATCAGAACCTCCTACACTTTTGGTAGGAATGTAAATTGATGTAGTCACTTAGAAAACGACCTGGTAATACTTCAAAAGTTAAACATAGTAATACCGTTTGACCTAGCAATTTCATTTCTAGGTATGTAGCCACCAAAATTAAGACTTATGTTCACATAATAACTTGTATATGAGTATCCATAGCAGCATTATTTATGATAGGTGAACAATAGAAACCCAAATATTAATCAACTGGTGAATAAGTAAACAAAATGTGGTATATCTCATACATGAATATTATTCGCTATAAAAAGGATTGAATACTAATACATACTGCAACATGGATGGACCTTGAAAACATTATATAAGTAACAAAACCTAGCTTCAAAAGGCTACATATTATATGACCCCATTTATATGAAATATTCACAATAGTCAAGTCTATAGAGACAGAAAGTAGATTAGTAGTTGCTTAGGGCTAGTGGTGGGAGGAAAAGTGTGCAGACTTTTGGAGGTGCAGGTTTTATTTTGGTCATAATGGTGGTGATGGAAATGGTGGTGGTGGTTGTACAACTCTGAATATACCAAGGAACATTGAATTTTACATTTTAAAAGAGTGGATTTTATGGTATGTGAATGAGATATTAATAGTGCTATTATCAAGAAAACCCTGAACTCTGTAAACATGAGTTTTAATTACCAATATGAATCAGTGGTGTATTTTTTCTTTAAAATCTTTTTCTACTTCCGTACACTGAAAATGCCTAAAAACAATGACCAGCCCAATAGTGAAGACTACCTGTAGGACGTAGGTTGTGATCTCTACCACTGACATTGAAAGGAACTTTTGTGCCCTGGCCTGCATTGCTAAATGGTTAGAGCACCTGCATGTGCACCAGAGGGTTGCAGGTTCAATCCCCTGCTCTGGTTGGGGTGCCTGCGGGAAGCAACCAATTGGTGTGTCTCCCTCACATGGGTGTTTCTCTCTCTCTCTTTCTCTCCCCCTCATTCCCTTCCACTCTCTAAAAAAATCAGTGGAGCCCCACCAGTGTGATTCAGTGATTGAGTGTCAGCCCATGAACCAAGAGATCAGGGGATCAATTCCTGGTCAGGGCACATGTCCAGGGTTTTAGGCTCAATCCCCAGTAGAGGCATGCAAGAGGCAACTGATCAATGATTCTCTCTCATCATTGATGTTTCTATCCCTCTATTTCTCCCCCCTCAAATCAATAAACATTTTAAAAATAAAAATAAAAACCAATTAATAAACAATGGAAAAAATATTCTCAGGTGAGGATTAACAAAAAAAAAGAGGAACTTTTTTTGTTTTTTGTTTTTGAGAAATGACTGTTTCTACTAGTACATATAGAGTAATTAAAAATAATGTACGAAGTGAGCCTGAAACATCCTCTAGTATGGAAAATCAAAGACTGTTGGATTATATCGATAGACTGAGGAGGCAATCTGAATAAGCTCTCACTGGTCAAAAATGAAATAATTTGATCATCAGTTAAGACAAAAACCACATTGTATTGGTGGGGAACAGTGGGAATCACTGCTGCCACCTTGAATATTTGTCATTCAAATCTACTCATTAGCAGGGGGGAAGGAGAGAATCAAGAGCTATGGGAGGATGAAGAAATGAGTTTATCTTTCTTGGAAAAGTTATGGAAGAATCACAATTAGTCTTAGAAACCATGGCACCCTTCTTCTCTATTGTAGGGATATTTGAGTCTTGGAAAAGATGCCATATTCCTAGGAAGAGCAGCTTATTCCCAGACTGTGTTTTCCCTGGAATATAGGCAAAGACATTTGGAGAAATATCAATGCAGCAAGCACTTTTATGCTGGGTTTTTCCAACACTCAGCCTCTTCGTGCCTCTCAACTATAGATCATTCCTGTAGCGCTGCCACCGCCAAATGAAACTGTGAGTGCTGGAGTGGTTGTGCTCAAGTTTGCCATGATAGCTGAAGGGATGGTTGGACAAGGCATGTTTCAACTTCATCCATAAATAGGAGCCAGATGGAGAGTTTACCATGCCAAGAAAACAACTAATATCTGAAGGACTCAACTTGGCTCTTTTAAATACTATAATCTGATTTATTTATTAAGCATCTATTTTATACTAGTAATTAAAGTTTTAAAGATAAATAAGACATGGACCTTTGTTTTAGGAGTATAAAGCCAAATAAGAGAAAGACATTTGTTTGGATAATAACTTTCAATAAATGTTATAATAGGATTTGAATAAATATTAGGGATATATAGATGAGGGAATAATTAAATTTGGGGATTAAGTTGAGATTAAGAGGTAGACAAAAATATAGAGGTGGTTGTCAAAACTAAAGTATTTGTAGTTTTATCCTACTGGCAACCAAATAAATTAGCCTGCTTCAGTTTCATGGATGCAAGCAGAAAACAAGACTTGAGATAAAGAACTTTATTATTGTGGCATTGCAAACAACATGACCTTCATTGGCATTGGTTCCCCTTTTCACCCCAGGCTCACAGGGGCCACACAGAATGGTCAAAGGAATGTCGTACATACAAAGGGTTTGGTTCACAGCCAAGGAACCCCAAGATTGGAAATCTACATCTTTTATAACAGGATGCAAATAGACTTACCCAACCTCTGTTCCAGCGGGATATGCTATCTGAATTATATTGGACAGTAAACAAACCTGCCTTCTGCCCCAGAAGGAGAAACTCTCTTTATCTTCCAAGGCTCTTGCTATGTAGATACTATTAAAAAGATAGTCTGGAACAAAAGCTGCAAGTGCCTGTTGTTTTTATACCATCTTGGCTTCTGATCAGTTTTTCAATGTGTACAGACACTTTGATTAATCTGATCAATCTGAGAAAAGCTACTTCTTTTTTTTTTTTAATATATTTTTTATTGATTAAGATATTACATATGTGTCCTTGTCCCCACGTTACCCTCTACCCCCCCCACCCCTACCCCCCCGCTCATGCCCTCACCCCCCCCGTTGTCCATGTCCATTGATTAGGCCTATATGCTTGCATATAAGTCCTTTGGTTGATCTTTCCCCCTTACCCCCACCCTCCCCTACCTTCCCTCCAAGTCCCGACAGTCCAATCAATGCCTCTCCGTCTCTGGATCAGTCCTTGTTCATCAGCTTATGTTGTTCATTATATTCCACAAATGAGTGAGATCATGTGGTATTTATCCACTCTCCAGTTCCATCCATGCTGTGGCAAATGGTAAGAGTTCCTTTTTCTTCTTCCTCTTCTTAAAGAATACCTTTCAGCATTTCATATAATGCTGGTTTGGTGGTGATGAACTCCTTTAGCTTTTTCTTATCCGTGAAGCTCTTTATCTGACCTTCTATTCTGAACGATAGCTTTGCTGGATAAAGTAATCTTGGTTGCAGGTTCTTGCTATTCATCACTTTGAATATTTCTTGCCACTCTCTTCTGGCCTGCATGGTTTCTGTTGAGAAATCAGCTGACAGTCGTATGGGTACTCCCTTGTAGGTAACTGACTGTCTTTCTCTTGCTGCTTTTAAGATTCTCTCTTTATCTTTTGCTCTTGGCATTTTAATTATGATGTGTCTTGGTGTGGTCCTCTTTGGATTCCTTTTGTTTGGGGTTCTCTGCGCTTCCTGGACTTGTAAGTCCATTTCTTTCACCAGGTAGGGGAAGTTTTCTGTCATTATTTCTTCAAAAAGGTTTTCAATATCTTGCCCTCTCTCTCCTTCTGGTACCCCTATAATTCTGATGTTGGTACGCTTGAAGTTGTCCCAGAGGTTCCTTACACTATCTTCATATTTTTGGAATCTCTTTTATTTTTTCTTTTTCGGTTGGGTATTTTTTGTTTCTTTGTATTTCAAATCTTTGACTTGATTCTTGGGATCCTCTTGTCTGCTGCTGGATCTCTGTAAATTATTCTTTATTTCAGTCAGTGTATGCTTAATTTCTAGTTGGTCCTTTTTCATGTCCTCCATGGTCTCACTATACTTATTGAGGGATTCATTAAATTTATCGGCGGTTTCCATAAAATTCTTGAAAAACCTTATAAACGTGGCCTTGAACTCTATATCCAATCGTTTGCTTTCCTCCATTTCTGCCATTTGTGACCTGTTTCTTTGTCTCCGCATTTTGGCAGCTTCCCTGTGTTGATAGAGTGGCCCTGCGCGCCAGGTGTCCTGTAGGGCCCAGTAGCTCAGCCTCCCCAGTTACCTGGGGTGGACACTCTTGGTGCACTCTTGGTGCCTTGGTTGTTATAGAATCACTGGGAGGAATTGACCTCCAGGCCAATTGGCTGTGAAAATCAGCTGTGTCTAAAGTGGGAGAACTTCTGTGCTGAAGACACCCTTCTGGGGCAAGACTTGCTTCAGTGGGGCTTTGGTGCTCACTGAGTCTGCTCCCTGAGTGTGTCCCTTATGGATCTGAGGAGTTGCAGTCTGGATGGTCCCCCTCTGACCACTGGGTACAGTGGCTCCTGGATCTACGGAGGTGCTAATTCAGCCTCTGCCTGAGGCCACACAGCAGGAGCCACGAAGAGGCTCAGCTGTGAAGCAATGCAAGCCGCTGCGGGGCCTTGGGCCTTCTCTTGGAAGTTCCGGGTCTGCCTGGCTGGGCTGCAGTTAGGTACATTCACATGCAAAAGCCTCTGCCGCAGCCTGGGTGGGGCGGGGTCTCAGGGAATCCAAGGGCGGATCAAGGAGCTATGGCTGATTCTCCACCCGGAGTCGCGGGTCTCAGTGACCCGCTAATTGCTGCAAGCACCTCTGAGGGAAAGCCGCCTTCAAGTTCGCCCGCTGCCGGACAGACCAGCTTCTCCCCATATGAGTCCTGGGTCCCCAGAGACTTCCCGGAACCGGAGTTCAGAGCAGTCGGGAGCTTGTGATTCAAAAAGACAGCCGCGTCCTCAGGTGCCACCCCCTTTCCTCGCGCGCGCGAGCCGCCGTACCTCTGCACTTCACCTCCGCAGCGCCTCTGGCTCTCAGAGTGCTTTTCTTTCCTTCTAGTTGTAGAATTTACACTCAGCCAGCCTTTCTGTTGTTCTGGATGATGTTTGCTCAGTCCTTTGCGGTAATTTTCAATTGTTGTGTGAGGCGACAATTTCCCGGTGTTTACCTATGCCGCCATCTTAGTTTCTCGAAAAGCTACTTCTTGACTAATGTTTTTCCTGCTCCCTAGAGTAGAGCCATAGCCTTAAAGGGAATATTGGGAAAAGAAAAGGCCAGGCTAGGCACCAACCTGCCAGGACACAGTGGAAGTGCATCATGGCTGTGAGGACATTTGGAGGACGCCGGCATGGAGGGGAGGACCACAGTGCAGGGTAGTGTCTGGCTTGTTGCTCTGGGGGCATCTGTGGAATATGGAGGGTGAGTTTGATGGTTATTTCACCTGAATTTTCCTAGGATTGCACATCGGCTTCATCTCCTTTTCGTTTGTTGGATTTTTTCAAATGATAAATGGCCAGATGTCAAGCTTTCTGTCACTTATCAGCCAATACCACCTCTCCTTCCTCAGTGAGATGGCAGGGTCTCTGCTGTTGTTTCACTGATGGGTATTTTGCAGCCATGGGTAAGGTTATGTGACAGTGCAGTGAGCCCAAGCTAATCGCTCCTTCCAGGGCTGAATGCAAGCTGCCTAGCAGATGTCATTCCCAAGCAGAAACGATGGGCTGTCTAGTAAAATCACCAGGTTCTGAACTCTCATCTTAAAGGACAACAACAAAAACCCCCAGCTATCTAAAATGGTTCTTTAGCTCTTTAGTATTTACTTTGGCATTGTTAAAGCTTCATAGTTATTGATGAAGCTTTCCTGCTTTCTTTACTCCAGTATGCCTTCCCTCAACCTTCCTTTTCTTTTTTCTCTTTATATTCACAATCATGCAGATATGCATGAGTTCCCTGCAGACAGTGGCCAATACTCTTCTGAAATAAAAAGCCACGGTGCCTGTCTTCATATTATGACTGGCAGGCAGCCCAAGATTCCCTGTGCGAGCTCCACATATCTGTTTGCTTTGTACATGGTGGCAGACATTTGAAATGTGGTGAATAGAAAAGGCTATAGAAATCAAAATGCACTTGTGAAACAAGGTGACAATAACAACAACTCCCAAGCTTTCTGATGTCACACAGCTCAGCAATAGTTTTCAACTTAGTGTTCACAGCAAGCTCTACCGTTACTGCAGTTTCTGTTGGCTCTGGCCAAATAACACTTTTTATTTAGAAACTACTTAATTATAATAACATTACCCCCAAATTACCCCAATAAAATGGGTAAAAAGACTTGAGGGGAACAGCTGTAGAGAAATGAATGGCTTTCTGTCCCTGGCTGTTGGGTGACAGATTATACTTTTTTGGCCTCTTGTCAAGAGTCACAACTTTTATAAACTTCTGTATACATCATTACTATCAACTCTAACATTAATAAAAAGAACTATCTTCCACACTCTACCCAATATTATAGCCAGTCATGTGTTTAGAGTGATGAAAGAGCAGTACTAATATGTCATTGTAGTTCCCTGTCACAGTGGCTACATTGCAGGCTGGAAGTCATGTGTGTTATGGTTTGAATTCCATTTCTTTTAGTCAGTGGCTTAATGTGACCTTGGACTAGTTGCTTAACTTCTCTAAGTTTCAGTCACATAATAGATAATGTGGAAATAAAAATAATGGTGTCATTGTATGGTTGTGATGATTAAGTGAAGTAAATCATGTGTTGTACTGGAGAAGAGACTGTTTGTTTTCATCCAAAACCCATTCTCCTGTCCTCTTGAGCCCAATACTAGACCTCATTTTCTGTCTTCCCTTGTAAGATGGTATAGCTGTATAACTGATTTCTTTCCACTGGAATATGAACAAAAGTAGTATGTGCCACTTTTGGGCCTAGGCCATAGGCATCGTGCCTATTGTCTCTATGTTTTCTTTCTCCATTTTTCCATGTAGAACCAGGACATAGTGTGGTACCTTTGCGTTTTGTCCATGCAGATACCATGTCCTAGAATAGATTCTAGATTCTGGCATGGTGGCAAATGTGACTCTTTAGCCCTGGGTCCCTTATTGATTCATGGAGCAGAGGCCATCTACTCACCCCGAACATCTTGTTTGAGCTACTGTGTTTTTTAATGTCCTTGTTAAAGTACTATAGCCTTGACCCTAACTAGGTGTGTAGAATGAGATCCAGCTAAAGCTATTCAAAACTATAGGTATTGAGTCAATTACCTTATCAGACTATTGTTTCTTTAAGGGAAGAGTCATGTTTTAATTTTCTTCGCATCCTCTGTAATGATTAGTACAGGCTCTTGTGCATAATAAATTGTTACAATTCTTTACTGAGTAAATGCAGGTTCTGAAATTATAGTTTATAATATTCAGAGTTTAAAATCCTAGTTTTCATGCATTCTTCTTTTTCTCTTCATATCTGACCTTTGTGGTTTCCCTTCCTCAACAACAGGCTATTTAGAGGCTAGAATTAATATATATTTTTTTATTATTCTGTTTCTGTAAGCAGACTGTGCCAGGATCCAACATGATAAATTTTTCTTTAAAATCAATAAACCTTTGAGGAGGCTAGGAATTACATCTTCTGGATGAACTGCTTATATTATGGGTAATAATGACTATGGTTTTCTGGAGAAATTAAACAAGTAGTAAAAATGCTCAGGAAAGTTGCCATGAATTTAAAAATAATCGCTCATAATTTAAAGTTCATCATCCTGGAGCATGATTTCATGAGATCAGTGTAGGTCATTATTAAGAACGTGCTGCTTCTTGCATTAGAAACTAGATAAAACTAGATGGTGGTTTATGACTACAATATAGTTGATGAGATATTAAAATTTCAAACTGCAGCAGGAGTTCAAAAGGGAATATCTGGAAGAAACATGTCCTTTTTAGGTGTTTCTATGGTCTGGGTTATAAATCGGCGTGAAACCATTACCATTTTAATAACCACATTATATACCTATATGTGCTTAGGATATAATTAACATGGATGATCTTGGGTAAATGGTAGTTAATTGATTTTTAAACTTTAAATCACATAGACCATGGATAATCCAATAGTGGGGAACCAGTTGGTTTCTGTTTTCCCTAGGCAGATGTCATCCTCCTGACTGCTTGCCTTGGAAAAGTTTACTTTAGGAGCCATTTGAGATCCAGTTCCAACCTTGACACTTGCTTATATGTGTTCTTACTTAGTCTTTTTGAAACATAGCTTTCTAAAACTTTAAAATGGAGAAAATGACCCGCCGTGTCCGTCCTGCCCTAGAGATTGTGGTGGTGGGCACCGGAGACCGCGCCGAGAGGCTGCCGTCGCGGGTGCTGCGCGCCATGAGGCAGCGGGGCATCGCCCTGGAGGTGCAGGACACGCCCAATGCTTGTGCCACTTTCAACTTCCTGTGTCATGAAGGCCGAGTGACAGGAGCTGCTCTCATCCCCCCACCTGGCGGGACTGTGCTCGCACCTCTGGCCCACGATGCCGAGTGAAGCTCCAGGGACCCACCTGACCTTCCCAGTAACGCCTGGCACGCGGAGCGCAGAGCCCCTCCCTGCAGCCTGTGACGCATGTCTGCTTATCCCCAATTAATAACTTAATCCACTGGTGAAAAAAAAAATGGAGAAAATAACAGCAACTACATACCTCCTAGCATTATTGTGAAGATTAAATGAGATAATGTATGTAAACCCTATAGCAGTGTCTAGAATTTATTAAGTACACAAAAGCGTTAACACTTTGAAGCTATTCAGAGCAAAGGTTCTTAAAGTGTAGTCCATTGGCCAGCATCAACATAATCTGGAAACTTGTTAGAAAGGCAAATTCTTACGACTTTCTCTAGATCTACTAAATCAGAAACTCTGAGGGTGAAGCCCAGTAAACTATATTTTAACAAGCCTTTATGATGTATCTAAAGTTTAAGAACTACTTCCATGCCCAAATTGTCTAACATTTCTGGATTTCCATTTTCCAATCTGAAATACATTTCTATAATCAACGATGATGCTCAAAAACTATTCCTCTTCTTTTGAAAAGAGCATCCTAATTTTCCACCATGGGAACCACTCTTCTCCATTCTCAGTTCATTTGGTAGAATGGGGTTGATTTCACCCCTAACTTCAGAGTGGAATTGTGTTCTAACACTAAGCTAATCAGTGTATCCCATCTGCAAGCCACAGTGATTACTTTAAGTATGGACGTGGGATCTGATTTAGGTCAGTGAACTTCATGTCTAGGATTTCCACTGGAGTTGTTGAGAGATAGACGCTCTCCACCATTGAAGTTGCTAAGAAGAGAATATAAACCTGCAGTTAACACAAAAACATAAGCTTTTATTGGACGGTGCCAAAAGAGAGCACTTTAGAGGCAAAAGATAGAAACTAATTCTTGATGATATTGATTAAATCCTTAGATACAGCCATGCCTGAGGGGCTTCCCCTAGACCAGTGGTCGGCAAACTCAACAGAGCCAAATATCAATAGTACAATGATTGAAATTTCTTTTGAGAGCCAAATTTTTTAAACTTAAACTATATAGGTAGGTACATTGTTATTAACTTAATTAGGGTACTCCTAAGGCTTAGGAAGAGCCACACTCAAGAGGCCAAAGAGCCGCATGTGGCTCGAGAGCTGCAGTTTGCCAACCATGCCCTAGATTATTAAGACCAAAAAAATAAATAAATAAATTTTACACCTCTTCCCATCTTCCCACATGTCCCCACTATTTGAACCTGTTTTCCTATTAAAATAATCAATTTTAAATTATCTAAAATGAGCTCTGATTAATAAACTATTTCATGAGACTTTTGTAAGAAGCAAAATAAATCAATGTATATAAAATTAATTGTAAGTTATGCAATTGTATCTGTCTGGGTCATCTGAGAAGTAGACACTAAAATGGAATTGGAGATACAAGACACTTAGAGGAATGCCTGTGAGGGAAAAAAGGGTAAGCAGTGAAGGGAAGCTGGGAGGGCCATAGAATTTAGTACCTGTCTGACCCTAGTAAAGGGGAGAGGGAAGGGAGGAAGGTTGCGTAGAAGAGTCTTCGACTGTGGCACAGTTCTAAGAAAGTCCTTGAGCCAATCACCTACCAAAGGAGTTCCCTGTCTCCTAAGAATGGACCCACCTCAATATCCAGCTATGCTCAGTTATTGGATAGGAGCAGCCCACGGGATAGCATGGCCTCTGTGAGAAGGTAGTGATAGATTTTAGAGTACAGCAATTGAGGCCTAGATCAATCATGCTCCGCATACACAGAGCTCTGAGGCTCATTTTCATGACGGTGATAAATGCCTAGGGCAGTGTCTAGAATTAACAAGCTTTCAATAAAAGAAATCCAACCACCCTCAAAAGCCATGTACACCTATTCTTTGTTCTAATTATGAGTGCATCCCGGGTTTCTTTCAGTAGTCACATGTTCAAAATATTGCAGATTAATAAAGCAAAACAAACTCTATTTTCCCAGCAGGGAGCAAGCTATTCAGCTAATCATTTATTGCAAATGCCACTCAGGTGCTGTCTTTAATGCTTAACTGCCAGGCATACATACTGATTTTGTCAATATTATACTTGGACTAAAATTATCATAGGTTAGCTGAAAGCATAGGCCACTTCAACTCTCTCTTATTCTAATGGAGTGTAATTTCCACATACCATAACCCCAATTTACCTTCCTATGATTTTGGAGTTAATAGTTGCGCATTAAGTTGAATGACTTTTAGAGTGAAAAAATGTAGTTTCAAATTCTTAGAAATTCACATGCAGCAAGATCCATTCAGGCTTTTTTTTTTTTTTTTTTTTTTTTTTTTTTTTTTTTTTTTTTTTTTTTTTTTTTGCCACCTCTTCTCAAAAGAGGCAGAATTGCAGAAAGAGATCTTGGGAATCCCTGGATCTGATCCACAGATGAGAAAACTGAGTCCCAAGAGGACCAGGGGGTTGCTTGAAGACACAAAAGTTTCTTAGGGGCCCATATTTTTTTTTGAAAGGGAACTTGACCAGTGCCCTACAGCCCCCAAACCAGCTCACAACTGAAGCTATATTTCTAGTTCACTGAATCACATGGCTATAGGTTACTTTTTACTATTTTGATAATTAAGGTGAAAGCCTGATGTTCACTCTCCAGTAAGTACCACAGAAATCAATAAACAGAACACAATGATTTTCTTTGCTTGTTTCATTCAGTGCCTCTCCCCTTGAGATAACTACTACCTTGACTTTTAGCATCATTGACTAAGATGATTTTTTTCAGAACTTCATATAAATGAAGTCATATAGTATGTAAAAAAATCGTAAAACTATCATTTCTTCTTTGGTTATCTTCATGGCATCCAACTAAATACTCTTGACAGTGGAGATAAATCTTACTTTTCCAAAGGCAGAAAAAGCTCACTCAATGCTCTCTTCTCCAGATTAGCTTTCCAAGTACCTAGGAAGTTTTTTCTGTGTCTGTGTGTCTTGGATTCTTTTCCGTTTACTGTCTTTATCTTTTTCTCAGACTCAGTCTGTCTCCCTTCCTTTCTCTGTTTCTCTGTTTCTACTTCACTCTTTTCTTTCTCTCTCAAGGTCTATTTTGCAATTTGTGCCTTATCTTGAAAGGGGTCAATACCCGATTATAATTTCTTCCTTCCTACAATGTCTGAAGTGGTGTCTGTATTTCATAATACACAATGCAATGGGCAGTGTCCCTATTGAAAATTAACTCATCAGTATGATAATAATTACCAAAATGTGCTTCTGATCTCTTTCTGAAGTCACTTCTAGGTCAGGAGAATCTAAAAAAAAGAAAACCCTATCTTTCAATGAATGTTGTTTGTACAAACAATAAAAAAATGTCCTAGATTCCTTGTTACTGGAGACAGAAGAGCAGTAGGGTTTTTTGTTGTTGTATTGATTTTGAGAGAGAGAGAGACAGAGAGAGAGAGAGAGAGAGACAGAGAGACAGAGACAGAGAAACATCAATTGGTTGCCTTCCATACATGCCCCAACTGGGGATTGAACCCATAAACTAGATATGTGCCCTGACCGGGAATCAAGCCCACAACCTTTTGGTGGATAGGAGGACGCTCCAACTAGTGAGCCACCAACCAGGGCAGAGCAGTATGTTTTACAAAAAAGATTTTTTGAGTAGTTAGCCTGGAAAATTTGAAAACTCAGAGCAAAGTATCTCTAGTGAAACACAGCTAACATCTTTTGTGATCTGATTTATCATCCCAAGCATTTGCTCAAATGTGACTTTGTTGGTAGGGAAATGGCACTAGGTGTTAGGCCTGTGAGTCAGACTGAACCTTGGTTCAGCAACCTTGGTACTTGAGTTCTGGTTAAGAAAGAATTCAGAGCCAAGCTCAAACTGTAAGACAAAGTTTATTTAGAAAGTCACAGAAGTAGATGTGAGCTGTAGAAGAAAAGAGGCCAGGAAACAAGTTATAGAGGCAAAAGAAGGGCCCTTGGAACTTAGGAGAAAGAGACAAGGAAAATACGCTTGCGGGGAGGAGGTGGGGAAAGGCCGGGTGTGCACCATAGAGAGAGCCACATCCAGGCCATTTTCTCTCATGTGTTTCTTTCTCTACTCGGGTGTGCACCATAGAGAGAGCCACATCCAGGCCATTTTCTCTCATGTGTTTCTCTACTCTGGTTAAAGAGTAGAGGATTAGTAGCAGCCAGTTGAATTGTAAATATCTGTATTGGACAGATACATGCAAAAAAATGATACTGGACCACTTTCCTACACCATACACAAGAATAAACTCAGAGTAGATTAAACACTTATATGTTGGATTCAGAACCACAAAAATTCTAGAAAAAAACATGGACTAGTAAAATCTTGGACATTTCTCATAGCATTATTTTTTATGATATATCTCCTTGGGTAAGAGAAACAAAAAAGAGAAACAAATGGGACTACATCAAACTAAAAAGTTTTTGCACGGCAAAAAAAAAACCATCAACAAAATGAAACCATCACTGCATGGGAGAACATATTTGCCAATGATACATCTGATAAGGGGTTAATATCTAAAATTTATAAAGAACTCAAGCACATACACACACACACACAAAACCCCCACAACAATACAATTTTTAAAAATGGGCAAGTGACCTGAATAGACTCTTTTCCAAGGAGGACATACAGATGGCCAATAGACCATGAAAAATGCTTAATATCAGTCATCGTCAGAGAAATACAAATTAAAAGTACAATGAGATATCACTTCATACCTGTCAGGATGGCTATCATTAATAAATCAACAAACAACAAATGTTGGCAAGGATGTGGAGAAAAGGGAACTCTCATGCACTGTTGGTGGGAATGCAGATTGGTACAGCCACTCTGGAAAGTAGCATGGAGTTACATCAAAAAATGGAAAATGGAGTGCAGGCCTAAGGCTATTCACCTAGTCCTAGACCTAGATTGATGCATGAATTTACTTGAAAAAGGCGAGGTGAAACAAAAATATGAGAGCTCAGTTGAGATGAAGCTGGAAAGAGAGATAGATTTGGAAGACATTGCGTTTGAATCCTGGCTCAAAATTTCAATGCTTCGCCCTAACCGGTTTGGCTTAGTGGATTGAGCATCAGCCTGCAGACTGAAGGGTCCCAGGTTCGATTCCTGTCAAAGGCATGTACCTTGGCTGCGGGCACATCCCCAGTAGGGGGTGTGCAGGATGCAGCTGATCGACGTTTCTCTCTTATCAACGTTTCTAACTCTCTATTCCTCTCCCTTCCTCTCTGTAAAAAAAATCAATAAAATATATTTAAAAAAAAAAAAAAATGGAAAATGGAACTATCTTATGACCCAGCGATTCCACTTCTGGGAATATATATAAAGAAACCCAAAACACAAATGCAAAAGAATATATGCACCCTTATGTTCACTGCGATGTTATTTACAATAACCAAGATTTGGAAGCAGCCCAAGTGTCCTTCAATGGAAGAGTGGATGAAACAGCTGTGGTACATTTACACAGTGGAATTCCCTTGGATGTAAAAAAGCAGGAAGTCTTACCTTTTGGGACAGCATGGATAGACCTGAAGGGTATTACGCTATGTGAAATAAGCCAAACAGAGAAAGACAAGTATAATGATTTCACTCACATGTGAACATGTGAAATCTAATGAACAAATAAACTAACAGCCAAAATAAAAACAGACTCATAGATACAGAGAATAGACTTGACAGCTGTCAGAGAGGAGTTGAGTGGAGTACTTGGTGGAAAAGGTGACAGGATTAAGCAAAAAACACCCCCGCAAAACCTCATAATCACACAATATTGTGGTGATTATCAGACCAAAAGGAGGGTGGAAGGAGACTTGACTTGGGCTGGTAAACACACACTACGAAATACAGAGATATATTATAGAATTGTACACCTGAAATCTATATAATTTTATTAATCAATGTTGCTCCAATAAATTTTCTTAAAAATGAATTACTCCAACAAATTTCTGAATTTCCTAAAGTGCTAAATGTATTACTATCTAGGGAAGGACTTCCTCCAGTGTCCCATTCCCCAGTGGTGAGAGCCTTTCCCGTAGCACATCTTCGGTTTCAGTTCTCTAACCCTTGGTTTAAAAACTCCTCTTTAAAAATTCTCCCCAGTTGTAGTAGATTGAGGCAACCCAATTACCTTTCCTTGTCTCTCTTTATAATCTTCTTACTTATTTTCTAGAGTCTCTGAAAGACTCGTTCAGTCTTACTTCATTATTACTCAAATGTTCTAATCATGTTACAGATGGCCCAGCTTTGGGTGTGGTGAATGCTAAATCTCCCGCATGGTAATCTGGAATAAACTAGAATTTAGAGGAGAGCAGTATTTATGACCCAGAGGAGAGAGGCGTGGGCATCCTGGACCAGGACAGTAGCTTGTGTGGTAAACACAGTCTGAAGGAGGTAATAAAGCTGGATTTCAATATGAGACAGTGCCTGGCTGAAAGAGCCAGAGAGGCAAGCCAAATCTGAGCCAAGAAGCAGCACCAAGGCCACAGGTCCTAGGTCAGTATGGAATAAGGGTTTCAGAGCCAAGAGTTCACAGCAGAATGGAGGTAGGGATTAGAGAGGCAGCAGGTGAGGTACAAACAAGCAGGATCTAGGAGGACTGCCATGATTGACTTAGGGTGTCTCTAGCTCATCACTGTTCATTGATAAATGTGTGACACCAGAGTATGTGAGTTGCCTTAAAAGGCCATAACCAATTAGGCAGTGTGACAGAGGTGCTGTTTCCATATTAGATTACACCTTTTAGCCCAAATGGTGTGGGGACAAATTCAAGTTCAATAGAAACTTATTAATTCCAAGCAATTGAATCTGGGGGAAATGAAGCAAGATGCAGTTTTTAAATTCCTGGGTAGATACAGCTTTTGCTTTAGTTCAAAAATCTTGTTGTCTATCCAAGAGGGTCCTGCAAAAGTTATTGGAGAAATTTTTCAGAAGCAAACCTGCTCGGAATCCAGCAGCAAATGCTTACTTTTGACTCTTTCTAGGTGGTATGGTTAACAGCATGACTTCTGGAGTTCATATGCTTCACTTTAAGTCTCAGTCTTGCCAGTTACTGGCTATGTATGACTTTGAGCAAGTTTTCTAACTTCTTTGTATCCCAGTTTCTGCATCTGAAAACTGAGAATAATAGGATGTTATGAGCATTAAATGAATGAATACATGTAATGTTCTTAGATCAAAGCCTAGCACACAGTAAGTGCTCTTTAGTGTTACATATTTTTTAATCACTTGTAGACACTTGGACATTTTGAATAGAACACTCAAGAGCTAGATCTGTACTTTTCAAACATTTCTTTTTAAAAAGTGAACAGTCTTCACGTTAAAAATTTTATGGGACACTCATATGGAGGTAAACATGAGATTCCAGTTACTGCAGGAGATGGGGAGCTCACAGCCCTGCCCACCTAGACCTCCATATGCCTTCATGCAATCTAAGGGCCATGAAGAGGACAATTTGAAAATGACTGAGTTAGAACTAGTCAGACCCTACTTTCTAGGAAAGACAGTTCTATAGTCTCTTTTGGTTCTCATTGGTTTCTGTAATGGAATGTGCAATGCCTGGGATAGTCTTCATGGACATTTTGGGGTGAATTGAGGACAAAATGGGACTCACTTGACACATGGCTGTGCCCTCACTCATATTATAGTTGTTTAGTACAAATAACGACCCACTGCACAGAATTGTTACAAAACATAGGTACTTTTGCCATAAGTTGCTAAATGGAAGAATGACCTAGACTTTCAGGTGAATGCGGATGCAAACACACACACACTCAGAAGCTTATTGATAAGACTGGTATGTGGACATAATGTCTATGCTTAGAACAGGGTTGGAGTGAATCTATAGAAATCTATATATATAAAAGTGAAGTGACTGGAATGCTAGAACAACTGGAACAACTGATCGCTATGACGCGCATTGCAGCAGCCAACCGGCCCAATCGGGGCCCTGATCTCCCCCCAACCACCGCAGCTCCTCCCCCATCTAGCCCCGCCCCCGATCGCCCTGACCCCAATTGGGGGTGGGGCAGGCTGGCCAACCTCCTGCATCCCCCACCCCCAGCTGGCTTGTCCCCAATTGGCCCCCCCTGTCCCCTCCCCCCACTGGCCTGGCCCGATCAACCCCATCGGGGTGGGCGGACCGGACCTCACCTGTGCAGAAATTCATGCACTGGACCTCTAGTATTTAATAAAAATCCTTTACTAGTATTTTTTCTTCACCTGTGTGGCTCAGTTGGTTGAGTGTAGTCCCAGGCACCAAAATGAAAAGTCACAGGTATGATTCCAGGTTAGGGCACATGCATGGGTTGCCTGCTGGATCCTCAATAGGGAGTGTGAAGGAGGCAGCAGATCAATGAAAAATTCCTTTATTTTACAAATGGAGAAATAAAAGCCAAGAGAATGCTTTTCCTAAAGTTCACACCAGTTGATGTAAACCAAATCCCAGATCACCTGTCAAGTATATGGACCAAAACTCAGCCATCACCCTTTATCTAGCCTCATTCCCAACTCCCCCAGCAGATCTGCCAACCCATCCATATTTTCTTTTCTCATGGGTGAATCTCAGGGTCAGGTTCAAAATTCAAGAGACACTTCTACTTGATGACAGGATGTAGGATGCTTAGATTAATCAAAACTTGAGTGCTACCCAGCATTTCATTCTCCCACAGGCTGTTTATCACTCCCTCAAATTATTATTTCAGCACTTACCTTATGGCCATTCACAAAATAAGCCAGGCTTATTTCACAGCCTGCTTCAATGCCATGTCAGCCTGTCTCTGGAGTGTCCAATACCTGGGAAGTACTTCTTACCACCATCTGGTATATTTTGGCTGATACATTTACTTGTTAACTCATTTATTCCATGAACACATACTGTCTAATGCATATTCCTCAAATATAGTTCATATTTTATAAAAATCTGTGCTTTGCCAATGAAATATCAATATTGGATCTATCCATTTTTTTTATAAAATATATATTAATAAAAAGTAGGTACTCTGTTGAACATTGGGAATCCTATATAATAAAAGCCTAATAAGCAAATTGACCAAACGGTGGAACAAACGGTTGCTATGACATGCACTGACCACCAGGGGGCAGACGTTCAATGCAGGAGCTGCCCCCTGGTAGTCAGTGCACTCCCACAGGAGGAGTACCATTCAGCCAGAAGCCCAGCTCATGGCTGGCGAGTGCAATGGCGGTGGTAGGAGTCTCTCCCACCTCTGCTGCAGGCGGGTGGTAAGGAGCAGGGGTCTCGGATTGTGAGAGCCCGACTGTGAGAGGGATGTCTGACTGCCGGCTTAAGACGATCCCCTCGGGGAGATCGGGCCTAAGCTGGTAGGTAGACATACCCTGAGGGCTCCTTGACTGTGAGAGGACACAGGCCGGGCTGAGCGCCCCCCCCCCCCCCCCGCACCCTGTCCCCAGTGCATGAATCTCGTGCACCAGGCCTCTAGTGCAAAGATAAAAATGATTACTCTGCTCTCAAAGAATTCACAGTCTGATAGGGAGAGACCCATACATATATATTAACTCTTGGATGTAATAAATGCTAAAGGAGCTATGGAAACACAGAGGGAAGAGAAATTGATGGTATAAGTAAGGGTTTGTGTAAGAAAAGTCACTGACTGTGGGATCTGGAGACTTAAAGATTATTCAAGTGGAGGAAAAAGAGCAGGGAGACTTTTCACTTAGAAGAGTATGTGCAATCACATATGTGTGCAAATGATATGGCATACTTGGGAAGCCGTGAATACTTGGGAGCTTTTTGAATATAGTTTCCTTGAACCCTGGGGAAGTAAGAGTTAAGACTATAGGTGGGACTAATGGAACTCACCAAATAATTTGACTGTATTTTAGACAACAGGACATTGCTTGTGGAATTTCAGCCAGTGAATGATGTGATTAGATCTGGAAGTAATGAAAAGGTGTGCAGGTGTGAGCAGTGAGGGGCTTGAAGATCTGCTGGGAAGCTGTTAGGTTGGAGTGAAGGGTATGTGTTAGATACAACAGAGCAGAGGTTGCTAATTGACCACCCATGGGCCACATAGAATCCAAAGTTGTATTTTATGTTGCTTGTACAATGGAAACTCATGTAATATTTTTTAAAATTTTAAATTAGCTGCCATATGTTCAGGTTTCATATAAAAATCTAGATTTCCATAATTTTTTGAAGAATTAGAAGTCTAGTATGCAAACAGTTTTCTGGAGTTGGTAAGAGTTGTTCCCTACAGATGAAGTGTGCATTCCTGGTCATCACAGTCTTCAGTTCTTCCCCTTGTGTCTGTAATTCTGGAGTGTAATATCCATAGCCATATACCAATGGACATTTATGTCACCTGAGGGCATCTCCACAGATGGAGTGTCTCCTGAACCTATAGCCAGTTGCTATTTTCACTGGAATTCACTTTCTAGTGGATTGGGATCTTGGGTCCATCTTCTGTTGAAAACCAGGCATCTTTGAATTCAGTTTTCTTAACCATGGCTTGACTCTCAGGCTAAAGTAGTTTGATGTTGGATATAAGGGACCCTCCTTAAAAATAAATTTTTGGGGTTTCCCATTGTGTAGCAAATTAAATAATAGAAGAGTTCTTGTATAGGCCAGTCACAGATCTAGGCACCATGAAAAATACCAAAGATATGTCTGATCTCCAGACCTCTCAGAAATTAACAATCTGATTAGAAGCCATTACCAATCTATTAGCTGAGTCTACCTTTCATTTATAAGTCCAGCCATCCTGAACACTTGATAAATGTATTCTAATCAGTGGAGCACCATTTAGTGCACTGAAGTAACTCCCTTCTCAGTGGCAACCTGAGGCCTGAAAGAATTTTTACAGCTTTCAGTGGAGCAGAAGCTGCAAGCAGAGAGCAGAATCTGAACTGGATCAGTGCAATCTAGTCACAGCTGCACCCTGACTCTGCTGCAGGTACCAGGGCATATATTGTAAATGGGGGGATTCTTCTGAGCCCCTGGAAAATTTGAGTTGCAAGCAGTCAGTATGTCCCTACGAGCAAGATGAAAAATTGCTAAATTAAACACACACGCACACACATATACACACCACACACACACACACACACACACACATACACACTTATATTTATTCTCCTTCTAAATTTATGCCTTTAGAAGATAATACAGAACAGTTGTTAGTGCCTTGTTTTCTTAATGTTCTGTAAATTTATACATCTTCTGAGACTACAAATACTCTCACTAGCTATAAGGATAAATTAAGGCAATAAACATATTATACAGTGACCTAATAGGAAAAATGATAATCTCTTTAAGTGTCACATGGTAGGGTTTAGTTTAAATTTAAAAGGCAGTTAGTATGAGTAATTATAAGGTAATTAAATATTGATTATTCTGAGAGTTCCATTGTAATTTAGGATCCATGTAGTGTAAAGTAAATCTGGCTGATTTGAAATAAACTTAAAATGACATTGGTAACTACTGTGTAATTACATTTTATGGTTATTAAATATGACTTAACAAGCTAAATATTTATGGTTAGCAAGTCAAATATTATGGAAAAACATCAACATTGATTTCTCATTACCTATTCTTATATATGTTGCCAAGCAGCTACTAAATGCTTAAATTTTTCTTTTTTTTAAAAACTATTAAGTTTTTGCTTTATTTTTTTGTGGGATATTGAAGTACTTATAAGAAAAATCTCCAGTTATTCTTACGTGCTTGTTGCACTGTGCCTGTCAATATTCTCAAATGCAATCAATAGTAAATTATTAACCAGCAAGAATCTTACACTTACCTTAGCTAAAGTGTTCCTTTGAAACACTTGGTCTTATTTCAAAGTTTATGTGTATGAACTACACAGTCAACTAATTTACATTACTTTTTTTCTCTTGACTCTTACTAAAAGAGTGTCATCAACCAAACAACAACTAAATCCAAATAAAACTTACTCTTCCTGTTCCTTTGGGTATCCATTTTAAAAGAGTAAATGCATTTTTTGGAGAAGGTTTCTAACCTTTGAGAGAAGACACAAATTTGGCCACTTATAGTAAGGTGATGTTTCAGAAATTTCTTTAATTAACTTTGACTTTGCCATTGTGACTTTTAATTCATCATTCACCTGTATTCATCCATCTACCCATTCATTCATTCACCTATTCATCCAAATGGCTATTAATTCAACAAGCTATCATGACCAATTTGGCATGATATTGTGTATACAATTAAATTGGGGTTTTTTTGTGTGTATTTTTTTGGCTTCTTTCCTAGAAACCAAACTATGTTGATGCTGGTGGCTAGATAGGTTTGTTGATGGAATTCAGAAAACTGAGGCAAAGTGCCTATCATAACAAAATGCCTAATTTAAAAGTTATATGATGTTTTATGGTAATTAATGGGCATTATAAAATGTGAAAAGAATTAGCACATCAAGTTGATAATTTTTGAGCACTATTTTTGATGGGCTAGTATTATGCTTGGCATTTTACATGTTGTTTTTTTTCCTGTCCTAATAATAGATTGTGAACTAGCAGTTATCAATTGCTGTTTTCTATATGTAGACACTGAAACTCAGAAAAACTAACTTGTCCCAAAGTCACTGGTTTATTAAGGGATATACCTGTGATTAATTATGATGTGTGTTTCAGCTGGACCAGAACTGTTCCTCTACACCAGGTCATTTCTATAATATAGTTTATAGGGGTTACTGAGAGAAACATATAAACTAATTTACTGTGGATTAATTAATACTAGGTACTCATAGTGTCTCATTAATTCTAAAATGTTTACATTTTCATATTTTTAAAATTGAAGTGCATCTTTTATTTTTTTAATCTTTATTGTTGAAAGTATTACATAAGTCCTCCTTTTTCTCCCATTAACCTCTTCTAGCCTGTTCTCATCGCTCCCCCTCCCCCAAGCCCTCACCACCCCATTGTCTGTGTCAGCAGATTATGCATATAGTATGTATACAAGTGCATTGTTTGATCTCTTCCCACCCACCCTCCCCTGCCTTCCCTCTAAGGGTCAACAGTCTGTTCATGCTTCTGTGTCTCTGGGCCTGTTTTTGTTCATCAGTTTATTTGGTTAATTAGATTCCACATATGAGTGAGATCATGTGATACTTATCTTTCTCTGACTGGCTTATTTTGCTTAGCATAGTACTCCCAGGTCCATCCATGCTGTTGCAAATGGTAAAGTTCTTTATTTTATTTTATTGCCACATAGTATTTCATTGTGTAAATAAATGTACCACAGTTTTTTTATCCACTCATCTGCTGATGGGCACTAAAGCTGTTTCCAAATCTTAGTTATTGAAGTGCATCATTTAATCAATAGCGTCTTAGCACTTATTTTAACTAGTAGTCATTTTTTCCTTAGTAATACATTAATGATAGTGCCTCTTAAAATAAACTAGAGGCTGGATGCATGAAATTTGTGCAAGGGGCTTGGCCCCCTGCCCACTGCGGTGGCCACCTTGGCCGTCGCAGCCCCGGCTTTGTCAGGAAGGACCTCTGGAAGGATGTCAGGTCTAATTAGCATATTATGCTTTTATTATTATAGATGACATCTTATCTTCCCTACCTCCCCATCTATCCTACCAGATACTTTTTTTATAGGATGGTGCTATACCTTATTGTGGTTGGATTTCTGAAAGAGAAGGCTTTGGACATTAAAATGTTAGATTGAAATAAAATATCAAATGTAAATATTGTTAGGATGCTTGGATGTTGTCAACTGTTGATGTTAAAATATGATATATGGGAAAAAAAACTGGATATTTACTTGCTGATCCATTGCCATAATCTGAAATTTAATTTGTCTATAATTAACCTCTTCCTGCTTTTCATCTTTCCAAATCAACTTCCCAAGTTGGTAGGACCGCCGTATGCTCAGAATTTTCTAATTTTTTCCCCTGAAACCTGAAATCTTAGCTATTCTTCCTGCTTCCAAAGCCCTTAATAAGGTTACCACATCCTACTTACCCACTTATATTTCTCACTACTCCCCAACACAGTCTCAATAACAACTCTCCCTTTCCTCTCTTCCTATCAAAATCTTTTAAGATTAGGAGTCTAATCTTGGCTCTGTAACTCACTAGCTGTCTAGAATATTTGTACAAATCACTTAATCTCTCTGAATCTCAGATTCTTAATCTATAAAATTGGGAGGGAGGATGCAGGGTGGGGAGGATCATGAGATATCACTAAATTCACTTCCAGTTCTGAGCCCCCCCTGCCCCCCCCCCGCTTTCAATTCTATGTTGAATGCCATATCCTTTATGATGCTTTCCCAGTCACACTAGCATACACTAACTTCACTTCTCTGAAGTCTTACAGCTCCTGTAGCCTGTCCCACACAATCAGTTACTGACATACAGATTCTCTTATATCATTTCTCTTTTGCTTTATAAAGTTTCATTATTAGCTCTCTATACGAACCATAAGCTTCTCTAGGGCAGGGACCATGATTTAGGTTTCTTTGATGTGCCTTTCATCTATGACAAAGAATCCAACATAGTGATGTGCTCATAGAAGAAGTTAATGACATATTTTTGATAGATTATTGACTGAGAAAAAATAGAATTAATGGTTCTGCTGACCAAGCTACGCGGGCTGAAACAATCTTGCTCTTTCATCTACACTCAGATCAGATACTACTGCCTCTGTAGGACTCTGCTTTGTTCCTTTTCCATTCTCATTCTCAGCACCTAGCACATAGCCAGGGTTTAATAAGGTTGGTTGAAAGAATGAGTGAATGAATATCCTTTTTGAGAGTTTTTTTTAGTCACTAGGTTTATTGAAAATAGTTTCATCTCACCAAGAAAATACCTTTCAAATGTGAGCTTTTTATCTGGGCAAGTAAACACTCCCTTTCAAAGTACATTAATCTCCATAAGCTTTTATTGTTATTAATATGCCATGAATTCCAGTGCTTTGTTTTCCCCCAGTAGAGTCTCTCCACTAAGAAGGCACTTGCCCTTGTCTAATCACATCTGCAAGTAAGTAAATATTGGCAAAAACTCATAAAATCTTATTATTCCCTTTGGGTAAATGATGTCAAACTAGGTGGCCACTGTTGCCACTTATAAGTATGAATCACAAATTTACATTGCCTCTGGATATAATAAATGGCCTGCCTCATAAAATGTGAGCAATATCCCTGATTCCACTTCTGTAAGAAGGGTCAGCATGAATAATCAACTCAAAACAAGCCTTTAAAAGCATTTTTATGTTAAAGGTTGCTTATCACAGCTTAAGTCCTAAGAGTAACATGTAATTTTTACTTACTTAGTTCTAATCCATAGGTTTTGATTGGAAAAGAGGAAGTAAAACTGTCCTTATTTGCAGATGACATGATATTATACATACAAAACCCTAGAGACTCCATCAAAAAACTACTAGACTTAATACATGAATGTGGCAATGTAGCAGGATAAAAAATTAACCCCAAGAAATCTGAGGCATTTCTATACACCAATAGTGAACTTTCAGAAAGAGAGATTATAAAAACAATCCTATTTACCATCGCACCAAAAAAATTAAGCTACCTAGGAATAAACTTAACTAAAGAGGTAAAAGACCTCTACTCAGAAAACTACAGGACGTTGAAAAAAGATATAGAGGAAGACATAAACAGATGGAAGAACATACCGTGTTCATGGATTGGTAGAATCAACATCATTAAAATGTCCATACTACCCAAAGCAATCTATAAATTCAACGCACTTCCCATTAAAATACCAACGGCATACTGCACAGATCTAGAACGAACTCTCCAAAAATTCATCTGGAATAAAAAAAGACCCGAATAGCTGCAGCAATCCTGAGAAAGAACAAAGTAGGTGGGATCTCAATACCAGATATCAAGCTGTATTACAAAGCCACTGTTCTCAAAATGCCTGGTACTGGCACAAGAACAGGCATATATATCAATGGAATAGAATAGAGAGCCCAGAAATTGGCCCGAACCAATATGCTCAATTAACATTTGACAAAGGAGGCAAGAACATACAATGGAGCCAAGATAGTCTCTTCAATAAATGGTGTTGGGAAAATTGGACAGATATATGCAAGAAAATGAAACTAGACCACCAACTTACACCATACACAAAAATAAACTCAAAATGGATAAAGGACTTAAATGTACGACAGGAAACCATAAAAATTCTAGAAGAATTCAAAGGCAACAAAATCTCAGACATATGCCGAAGCAATTTCTTCACTGATACAGCTCCTAGGGCACTTGAAACGAAAGAGAAAATGAACAAATAGGACTACTTCAAAATAAAAAGCTTCTGCACAGCAAAAGAAACCATCAACAAAACAACAAGAAAACCCACTGTGTGGGAAAACATATTTGCCAATGTCATAACTGATAAGGGCTTAATCCCCAAAATTTATAGGGAACTCATACGACTTAACAAAAAGAAGATAAACAATCCAATCAAAAAATAGACACCTTTCAAAAGAGGACATTCAGAAAGCCAAGAGACATATGAAAACATGCTCAAAGTCACTAATCATCTGAGAGATGCAAATCAAAACAACAATGAGGTACCATCGCACACCTGTCAGACTGGCTATCATCAACAAACAAACAAATGGCAAGTGCTGGAGAGGATGTGGAGAAAAAGGAACACTCGTGCACTGCTGGTGGGAATGCAGACTGGTGCAGCCACTATGGAAGACAGTATGGAGTTTCCTCAAAAAAACTAAAAATGGAACTCCCATTTCACCCTGTGATCCCACTTCTAGGAATATATCCCAAGAAACCAGAAACACCAATCAGAAAGGATATATGCACCCATATGTTCATAGCGGCACAATTCACGATAGTTAAGATCTGGAAACAGCCTAAGTGCCCATCAGTAGATGAGTGGATTAGAAAACTCTGGTACATCTACACGATGGAATACTATGCTGCTGTAAAAAAGAAGGAACTCTTCCCATTTGCAACGGCATGGATGGAACTGGAGAGCATTATGCTAAGTGAAATAAGCCAGTCAATGAAGGAAAAATACCACATGATCTCACTCATTCATGGATAATAGAGACCATTATAAACTTATGAACAATAATAGATACAGAGGCAGAGCTGCCTCAAACAGATTGTCAAACTGCAGCGGGAAGGCCGGGGAGGGTTGGGGGGCAGGAGGGAGGGGGGTAAGAGATCAACCGAAGGACTTGTATGCATGCATATAAGTATAACCAATGGACATAAGACACTGGGGGGTAGGGGAGTCCAGGGGGTTGTCAAGGGTGGGGGGAAAAAAAGGACACATATGTAATACCCTTTGTAATACTTTAAGCAAAAAAAAAAAATCATGCTATGTAGTAAGGAAAGCTAAAGTGGCTTCTCTGAAGAACAGACATATTATTTGTGATTCTTGACTACAAGCAACAGAGACTATCCTATATAATAAATGGCCAAAATACAAATCAACCAAAGGGTGGAATGACCAGTTCCTGTGATGCTCACTGACCACTAGGGGGCAGACGCTTAACACAGGAGCTGTGGTCAGTGCACTCCCACAGGGGGAGCGCTGCTCAGCCAGAAGCCCTGAGCTGGGCTCATGGCTGATGAGCGTAGCAGCAGTGTTGGGACCATCTCCTGCCTCTACAGCAGCACTACAGATGTGCAAGGAGTGGGCCTAAGCTGGCAGTCAGACATCCCCTGAAGGCTCCTGGACCGTGAGAGGGCACAGGCCAGGCTGAAGGACCTCCATCCCCAAGTGCATGAATTTCCTGCTCTGGACCTCTAGTTTCAAATAAAAGAGAATGTGTTGCCTAGGAATGAAGGATTCACAAGGACTCTAGGATACTGGGGGATGGGGCTTGAGGAGAGGTGGGAATCAGAGAAGCTCCAGATAGTAGGTATTCTTAATAACCCAACTTGTCTGGACAGGGTACTACTGTCACCCTTGCTAAAATGAATGAACTTACAGGAACTCCCTAATCCTTGAGCCCACTCAAGAGTTCTTCTTTTCCAGTTTTCTTTGTGTGAGAGTTTCCTAGAGTTGTGCTATCTAGAAAATTTCATACACTGGGGAAATGATAATATCCCTGTAGGATATCAGGAAGCTGTTATAAAGGAGAATGTGTACTACCTGGCCCCAAAGTGACAAACATCCAGCCACACTAAGTGCTGAAAAATTCAGGCTTGCATTTATTCAGAGCATCGTTCATTCAGCCAGTTGATTAACAATGCATGTCTACTATGTTTAGCTACTGTGCAGAGAGGTTGGCCTCTGACTTTGAAGAGAATGTCATCCAGTGAGTAAAGGAAGCCTATAAAGGATTAAGTATAATGCAATCTGATTAGGGTCACAGTGAATCATGAATAAAGTGATAAGGAAATTCAGGGAACAGGAATTATCAAAAATAGTAAAAAGGAGGGAAAAGAGTATTGATTGGATATAGATGGATTTGATTGGAGATGGATTTGATTCTCTCTTCTAGTGCCTAGCAGCTCTATAACTTTGGGGGAAACGTCACTTATGGTTTCTAACACTCAGTGTCTTCATCTGTAAAATGACAAGAGTAAGCAGTTCTTGTAGAATTAGAAGTAAATGAGATTGCATATTTTAGGCACTTAGCAGGTATTTGGTAAGTGGTGATTGATTTATTCATTCATTTATTCATTCCTAGCACAGAAAGTGACTGACTTGTGGCTGGACAAAGAGGGGAATATTGGAAATAGATCTTGAAGAAATAAGTTGGTATCCCTCAGGCAGAGGGAAAGGGCATTTCTGATCACAGCAAAGGTGAAGGAGTGATAAGGTCATGGGGATGGCAGGAGAGGTGGTAAGAAGGTTAACAAAGATGGACTGTGGGCATTTAGGGCAGTGTCAGGCAAAGAGAAGAGAATGATAGGTAATAGTTGATACAAGGTGTAGTGCAATGTTCGATTTTACCCAGTAGAAAGTGCTTTTAAAAATGTGATCCCTGTGTTTCTTCCATCACCCACTGGGATTACTTCTTAGAAATGCAGCTTCCAAGGCCCTGATTTCAACTTCCTGAGTCAGATTCTCTGAGAGTAGAGTGTAGGCAATCCACAGTTTTTATCATCCCTCTGGGGGATTTTAAAGCTCCTTATAGCATGAACATCCCTTATGTGGTAAAGAGAGCCCAGGGAAGTGTTTCCATGGAGGAAAGAAGAGATGAGGACTCCATGCAATGCTTTTTAAGACATTTTATTTTAGGTCTTTGGAGTATATTGTATTTATCAGGGTAGGATTTTGATACTGTTGAGCTAAACTTAACACGTATGGGACAGAATCCCAGCTCAAATAATAGTATTCTCTTTTTTATAGCCCAAATCAGACTAGACTATGGAATAATTCTGTGGCAAATAAAACAGAGCAAGATGGATGATAATAAAAATGAATGATTTCTAAAAGCATTTAAAACTCAAAATGATGGAGCCAGGAGAATATATGCTTTTGAAAATGGGATAGGGGTGGGAGAAGGGGGGAAAAACAACATAAATTTTCAGAGTTATGGTAACTGTCACAGAGAATTTAACAATTTTCTTTGCAGAATTTAGAAAATGAGTGCACATAATTCCAACTGGGTGATATCAGAGGGAATTTTAAAACTACCCTGAGGCGATTCAGAGAGCTGCTTTTACATTCAAGCTGAATGAAAGAAAAATCCATATTTTAACTGAGCATGCAAATACACAGACACACATACACACACACACACACACACACACACACACACACACACACACACATGCTGCATGCAAAGTAAACTACAAAAGCACTTAATCACAGAAATATGTTGTCAGGTTGAAGGTACAACAGGTAGGATTGCTTTCTGGATGCCCTCTATCTATTCACCCAGGCCCCAAAGTCAGGACTTGGATATTGAGCCAAAATGGTCAACCAGCTGCAATTCAACCTGGAACTTTTTTGTTGGGAGCTGAATAGATGAAAAAAAAATGTCTGTTTCATGTTGTTCTGACTTAAAGGCTTAAACTTACATAAGCATGTACCTTTGTTGTATTTAGATGCTTATTTGCAGAGGACTGCATTGAAGCACAGCCTGTAATTTCTGGCAGCCTTGTGAGTAATGCATTAGAGTCTGAACTTCTTTGAACCAATTCCTTGCCTTCATTCACTTGCTAAATGCAAATCAGAAAGCAAATAAAAGGAAAGAAAAGAAGGTCAGTGACTTATTTAAAAGACCACAGAGAATTCCATCTGGTAAACCAGTAGAAACAAAAACCTGTACATCATCTGGGAAGCAACGTCAACATAATAGCATGAAGAAAAAGTCTAATATTTCTGAAACAGATGTGTGCTCATGGCTTAGTGAGCTGGGCAAGAGAAATGAAGAATGTTATGGAGGACTCAAAATGGAGCTCTAAGGGGTCACTATCGGTCATGCTCATTCATCCACCTATCCACCTATCCCTTTATTCAATTAACATTTTTTAGCCATTTCTAGAGTCATGTATTTTGCTAGGTCAGTGATGGCGAACCTATGACACGCGTGTCAGAGATGACACGCAAACTCATTTTTTTGGTTGATTTTTCTTTGTTAAGTGGCATTTAAATATATAAAATAAATATCAAAAATATACATCTTTGTTTTACTATGGTTGAAAATTTCAAAAAATTTCTATATGTGACACGGCACCAGAGTTAAGTTAGGGTTTTTCAAAATGCTGACACGCCGAGCTCAAAAGGTTCGCCATTACGTGCTAGGTGGTGGAGATATAAAGATAAACACGACATAGTGACTTTCATCAAAATGCACACACTCCTGTGGGAGAGGCAGACAGAGAAATAAATATTTACAAAACAACATGTGTACATGTAGACTGTAAGCACATAAAGAATCATAAGAGCATAAAGAAAACTGGAGAAATATAGTACTTGAAATTTTACATGTATGTAACAGAAGAGGGAACAAGGAAAGTGCTTAAGAGGAAATTAGTTGGACATTTTGGCCAATTTTATTGGGATATCGGAAACTCACTTGATATGCTGCCATTTAATTATTATTCATATGATCATGCTATATTTGGCTGAAACATGAGTTCTGAAGTTGAAACAATTATACGGCAATGTAGCTAGAATGACATATCTTCTATCTGCCACTCTCAGGATGAAGTGGGGAATGAAGGAAGGAAAGTGGGTGGTCTAGACCTCTCTATCTTTCTGAGTCAGGAATTTTTAGAAATTCAGATCATTTGCTTAATTGGGATGAATTTACAGTGGTATCTTTTTGCTCACAGTCCAAGAGATAAAGAATGTTAAAGTAGAATGAGCTCAAATTATCCTTAAACTGTGGAATACATGATTTTTTTATGACTTTGAGAACAGTTAATGAGCAGAAGAAACTGGCATTCATTGAGCACCTACTTGTATGTGGTTCTATGTTCAGAGTTTAACATAACTTACCTCATATGTTAGTAGTATGTAGAAGGGTTATGGAACCAGTATTTCATATAGGTTCTAAACACAGAGATTCCTGGATTCAAATCTAGCTTCTCATTTATACATTGTGTGATCTGGACAAAATGGTTAATCTCTCCAAGCCTCAGGTTTTCATTGGCAAGAGGTAAATATTAACATAATCCACCTCAATGATTTTTATGACCTTTAAATTATTTAATATAAGTAAAATATTTGGACTAATACCTAACTCAAAATAAACACCAATAAATGTTAGCTACTTTTAGTGCTTTTTTTTACTACATGATATTTTCTTTTTAGTTAATCCTCTGAAATCATGCTGATTTCACTGATGTGCTGCCTCGCCATTGAGCTGTTGTGCTTGAAGAAAGTTTCCTTCTTTACTACACGCCAAGTAGGGAATTCCTGTTGGCATTGAATTGGCACCAATGCCATCAATTGACACCTTCCATCTATTTTTTTAAAATATATTTTACTGATTTTTTACAGAGAGGAAGGGAGAGGGATAGAGAGTTACAAACATCGATGAGAGAGAAACATCGATCAGCTGCCTCCTGCACACCCACTACTGGGAATGTGCCCGCAACCCAGGTACATGCCCTTGACCGGAATCGAATCTGGGACATTTCAGTCAGCAGGCCAGACGCTATAGCCACTGACCCAAACCGGTTGGGCCACCTTCCATCTTAATACGATGATATCAGGGAAAATTCACTCATCTATTATCTGGAGACCCGACACGAAGAATGCATTTAATGGTGGGTGTTGTTTTGTTTTATCTTATGCCAAAGGTGCTTTAAACTTTCTTTTTTGCTGTTCTGCTTGGGTGTTTTTTACTACTTTGTCTTCCAAATCACTGATTTAGTCTTCTGCTTCATCCAAACTACTATAAATACCTTCTAGTGTATTGTTCATTCCAGTTATTGTATTCTTTGTCTCTGATGGTTTTTATTATAATTTCTATGTCCATTTTCATGCTGTTGAAGTTCTCACTAAGTACTTTTCACTAAGTGCCTTGAGGATCTTTATCACCATACTTTTAAAACACTATATTTGGCAAATTGCTTGCCTTTATTTCATTTACCTCTTTTTCTAGAGCTTTTCCTATTCATCTATTTGGGGCAGGTTTCTTTGTCTCCCCATTTTGTGTTTGTTGCTATGTATTAGGTAGATCTGCTATGTCTACCAATCTCGGTAGTGTGAGCTTATGCAGTAGATGCCCTGTGGGATCCAGTAGCACAGTCTCCTTGACTACCTGAGCTGGTTGCTTCAGGAATGTTCCTGTGTGAACTATGTGAGCCCTCCTGTTGTAGTTGAGTCCTGATTGTTATTGGCCTGTTTGTATGTGAGTTCACCCCTCAGGCTGGCTGACTGTGGGGGTTGACCTGTACCACAGTTTAAGAGCCGCTGTGCATGTGCTGACCACACTACGCTGCATTTGCCTCGGCAGGGTTTGGTGGTGACACCAGGGATTGAATATGACCCTTGTTATCTTAACAGCCTATTCTCATGTAGTCTGAGCTAGACCCTGGGTGTGTTGGTTCTGGGGCCTCTTGGGAAGGACTCTGGTGCAGATCAATGTGTAGTGCTGCTCGTGACTGGGCTTGGGGCAACCTGTTTTAAGCTACAAAGTGATGCACAGATTGTGGCTGCCTCTGCTGGGCCTGAGTGTGTGTGGGGAGGACCAAGCTGTGCACCAAGGCCAGCTTCCCCCAAAACTGAGTCGTGAGGCAGGTGAGCAAAAGGCCAGAGGAAACCAGAGAGTTGTCTGGGTGCCTGTTATTCTGAGTCAGTGACAGAGCCTCTGGCAGTAGTTGAGTTGCAGGAGGAAGTTCCTCAGTGAATCACCAGTTAGGAGTGAGTAGTGTTCATCAGATGGATGCAGGTTCAATGTTGATGCCAGAGATGGGTCTGAGGCCACTCAACAAAATTCTCAGGATATACCAAGTCTGGCCGAGATCTGCCAGGTGCCCGCAGACCTTTGTCATGGGGCAGCGTCTCAGGAAGTCATCGGGGTGAGGCCAGCAGAGTTATCAGGCTAAATAGACCAAGACTTCCTGTGTGAAGGCAGGGCTTTGTATCTGTCAGGCATGTGAGGGGAAAATGATCCCCTCCCCCCCCCCCCCCGCATTCTGGACCCACACAACGCATTTTGTCCCAGATTCTGCCAGCAGCCCGAGCTCAGAAGTGGATCTCCCTTGAAGGGAAGCGCCAGTCAGGCTTGGTAGAAGGAGGGAGAATTGGCTAATTCTCAGAGCCACACAACTCAGTCACTGACACTCAGTAAGACTGCCTGGACATCTACACTCCTGACCGGGCAGCTGACTCCTTAACAAGGTGTGAGCACCACAGGGTGGAGTGACAGGGAGTCCAGGGGTGGGGCTATTGTATTCCCCCTGGTCCTGCCATAAAGAGGGGGGTGCTCCATCCAAGAAAGACAGGGTCTGTGGTGCAGGAGAGGGACTGAACACTTCCTGGTGGCTGTCTCTTCAGCTCACTCCCCAGAGCCACAAACCTCCATCTCTGCTTATGTGATGCGATAGCACTCCACCTTTTCTTGGCAGGGTGGTTGCCAACAAGAAATATGAACAAAAATATGAAAATATGAAACAATATGAAAATATGAACAATAATATTTAAAATGTAAACATTAGCTATTTAAAATATATTTATTCATTTAAAATATATTTATTACTTACAATGAATTACACAATGGAAAAATGAAGGCTAAATAGAGAAAAAAGAAAAAAGTAAAAGCAACCCTGTCATAAAACATCCAAATATAAAACATTACAAGATAAAGAAATGGAAAATACCAAGGAGTACATAAAAAGAAAATTAAAAAGGAAAAGAAAACGAAAAGATCAATGAGTGGGGACAAAACCTTTTTTTTCCTTGGGACATAGCAAGCATATTCGACCAGGGGCCCTGGAGCTGGGCCCTCCACAGGCAGCTCCTGCTCTGAGGCATGAATCAGCACCGGCTCCAGGGAGGGTTCTTCAGTCAGCGTTGGTGGGGCGTCAGTTTGGTCTGGGGCCGGCCCTGGCTCCTCAGCTGCACCTGGAGAGGCTGCTGGAGGTGGTGATGCCTCCAGCCCTGCAACCTGCTCCTCAGTTTGAACTTTACGTTTTACGGGAGCCGCCTCTGCCTCCTGGGCTGCTGCTGGAGTGGAGGAGGAGAAAAGATCACCCAGGTGCCTGCATTTCCATCTGTCCCCCAGCAACAGAACACAGCCACAGCCCAGGACGCACCACAGGACGTCCTCCCCACCCACAGTCCAGCAGGTGGGTGATGTGGGCTGGTTCTTGCTCCTGACCAGCTTCTGGGGGTGCTTCCCATGTGTCTGGCAATAATCCCTCCCCAGAAGCTCACAGGGACCTCTCCCACCCTTCCCTCCTCCACCCCTCCAAACCTTCTCACCCTTGTGCTCTGCCTCTTTGGGCTCTAGATGCCCGGGGCCAGTCTGTTTGTCATGGGCCCTGTACTCCAGGTCACTGGTGTACATTTGGAGCAGCCAGTGGATCCTCGGCGGCTTTGGTGGAGGAGACCCTTGCTGTCCATCCACGGGCCCTGGCTCCCCAGACCCGCAGTTGGCCACACTCAGTTCAGGCATCTTCTGGCCCTCAGTTTTGTGGCTCACCGAGCTCTCCAGGCTGGGCATGGAGTCTTCATCGATCTGCTGCTGCTCCACCGTCACTTGGGTTGAGCTCTGCAATGACAGTGACCATCAGCCAGTGGGGAATCCTCAAACCTTGCCCCACTGACTGCTGCTTCTGCCCACTGCACCTTCTGTGGTGTGATCAGGCCCAGCCCTGTCCCTGCTGTGGGCAGGCCCTCCACACTTGAAACCCCTTCTACACACACACACACACACACACACACACACACACACACACACACACACAGACATAGGGCTGCTAAGGTGGAATCAGAGTATCAGAGTGGATCCTCGGCAGCTTTGGTGGAGGAGTCCCTTGTTGTCCATCCACGGGCCCTGGCTCCCCAGACCCGCAGTTGGCCACACTCAGTTCAGGCGTCTTCTGGCCCTCAGTTTTGTGGCTCACCAAGGTCTCAAGGCTGGGCATGGAGTCTTCATCGATCTGCTGCTGCTCCACCGTCACGTGGGTTGAGCTCTGCAATGACAGTGACCATCAGCCAGTGGGGAATCCTCAAACCTTGCCCCACTGCCTGCTGCTTCTGCCCACTGCACCTTCTGTTGTGTGATCAGGCCCAGCCCTGTTCCTGCTGTGAGCAGGCCCTCCACACTTGAAACCCCTTCTACACACACACACACACACACACACAGACATAGGGCTGCTAAGGTGCAATCAGAGTATCAGAGTGGATCCTCGGCGGCTTTGGTGGAGGAGTCCCTTGTTGTCCATCCACGGGCCCTGGCTCCCCAGACCCGCAGTTGGCCACACTCAGTTCAGGCGTCTTCTGGCCCTCAGTTTTGTGGCTCACCAAGGTCTCAAGGCTGGGCATGGAGTCTTCATCGATCTGCTGCTGCTCCACCGTCACGTGGGTTGAGCTCTGCAATGACAGTGACCATCAGCCAGTGGGGAATCCTCAAACCTTGCCCCACTGCCTGCTGCTTCTGCCCACTGCACCTTCTGTTGTGTGATCAGGCCCAGCCCTGTTCCTGCTGTGAGCAGGCCCTCCACACTTGAAACCCCTTCTACACACACACACACACACACAGACATAGGGCTGCTAAGGTGCAATCAGAGTATCAGAGTGGATCCTCGGCGGCTTTGGTGGAGGAGTCCCTTGTTGTCCATCCACGGGCCCTGGCTCCCCAGACCCGCAGTTGGCCACACTCAGTTCAGGCATCTTCTGGCCCTCAGTTTTGTGGCTCACCAAGGTCTCAAGGCTGGGCATGGAGTCTTCATCGATCTGCTGCTGCTCCACCGTCACGTGGGTTGAGCTCTGCAATGACAGTGACCATCAGCCAGTGGGGAATCCTCAAACCTTGCCCCACTGCCTGCTGCTTCTGCCCACTGCACCTTCTGTTGTGTGATCAGGCCCAGCCCTGTCCCTGCTGTGGGCAGGCCCTCCACACTTGAAACCCCTTCTACACACACAGTAACACACACACAGACATAGGGCTGCTAAGGTGCAATCAGAGTATCAGAGTGGTGGCCTGGCCCCAACAAAACCTCCCTGTGTTACCTCTGGGTGCCGCTGTGCAAAGGGCCACAGGTGTCGTCTGGGCAGAGCCCGCATCCAGCGGCGGGCACGTCTAAACACACTCTCATCGCTGCCTCTCTTGAGGCCTCGGCGTCGGCACACTGGGAGACAACACGAAAACATGGTGTCCTCTCCAGTGTCTCAATCCGAGTGAGCCGGGAAGGGGCAGTTATAGAATGTGGCTGCCTGGTTACCAGGGTTTCAGGTTCTGTTGGGCTCCAGCGTCAGGAAGTGAGGTCACCTGTGGGTCCCCTACCCCGAGCATCTCCTCAGACATTTTGTAACTACAAAAGATACCAAATAGTCATAGCAACTTGAGAAAGAAGAACAAAGTTGGAGGTGTCACACTACCTGATATCAAACTATACCTTAAAGCCATAGTAAGCATATGGCATGAAAACAGACATAAATCAATGGACCAGAATAGAGGGCCCAGAAATAAACCCACACCTGTATGTTCAATTAATGTTTGACAAAGGAGGCAAAAACATATAGTAGGGTGAATACAGTCCATTCAATGAATGGTATTGAGACAATTGGACAGAAAACTGAAAAAAAAATATTGAAACTAGACCAACTTCTAATACCGTACACAAGGATAAACTCAAAGTGATAAAAAGACTTAAATGATAGACTCAAATCCCCCCAAAATCCTAGAAGAAAACAGGCAGTCAGGTCTTGGACATTTCTCATAGCAATATTTTTTTCTGATACATATCCTCAGGCATAGGAAACAAAAGGAAAAATAAGCAAATGGGACTACATCAAACTAGAAAGGTTTTGCACAGCAAAAGAAACCATCAACAAAATGAAAAGTCAACCCATGGCATGGGAGAACTCCGCCAATGATACATCTGATAAGTGCTTAAGATCCAAAATTGATAAAGTCAAACAACTCCAATAAAACAATCCATTTAAGAATAGGCAAAGGACCTGAGTAGACACTTCTCCAAAGAGGATATAGAGATGGCCAATAAACGTATGAAAAGATGCTCAATGTCACTAATCATTATCAGAAAAATACCAATAAAAACCACAATGGGATGTCACCTCACACCTGCCAGAATGGCTATCATCAATATATCCTCAAATGACAAGTGTTGATAGGGATTGGGAGGGAGAAAATAGAACCCCTGGGCACTGTTGTGGGGAATGCACACTGGTGCAGCCCCTGTGGAAAACAGTATGGAGTTTCCTCCAAAAATTGGTAGTGGAACTGCCTTATGACCCAGCGGTTCCACTTCTTGCAACATATGTGAAGCAACCATAATAGTCCTTTAGTAGCAAGATTTGACCTTGT